>NW_026947487.1:40637500-45437500 GCF_034190915.1 Cavia porcellus | reverse complement strand
TTAGTATACCACATACTAGATACTAGGTCAACAGGGTGCTTTGGGAACTTTTATAACAACATCTTACATAAAGTCCAGTCTGAAAACAAAGCCTGAGCAATCATCTCATAAGTTTGCCTGTTGTAGAAAGCATATCCGTACAAGTTTAATTTTAGAATGAATTTCAAGACAATAGGAATCATTAACCATATGTAAGAGTGATAATTAATGTTACTTCACTTAACCTAACAAAACCTTCAACCTAATCCTCCTAGAACAAAAAAGAAATGTAAGTGTAGGAGTCACATACAAATAAATCAGTGAAAATAAATTTTAAAGATCATAAAGTTACTGTAAGTTAAAAAAAACATTTTAACATAAAACACAGGAATGGTTCTCAATATGTCTTTCTACATTTCTTCCTAGAATTTCAAATTTTAATTCAACAACTTCTCTCAGCAAACAGAAGCATTAACAATACACACTGAAGTGCCAGGGATTTAGCTCAGCGGCATAAATACCTGCCTGGCAAGCGAGAGGTCATGAGTTCTAAGGGCACAAAGAAACAAACAAACAAAAAAAACAATACACACTGAAAGCTTGAGTAACACAAGAGTTAAAAAGCATGATTTCAGGTTCTACTGGCGTAGAAATTGGGAGATAATCAAAATCTACATGTATAACGTGAGACATCAATCAGAAATGCTAGTGAGAGGAAAAAAACTGATAAATATATTTGGATCATCTAGTCAATGACAAAAGATTATTTCTTAAACAAGGACAAACTGCAAAAAAATTCCTTCATACTTTTAGTTGTAATAAATAAAAAGTGGAAACCATACCCAGACATCCACCAACAAATAAATGGATATAAAGAGAACTATGACATGTCCACATAATGCAATATCATATTACTTGGCAATAAAATGTAATGGACACAACAGCGTTCAATTAAAAATAGACCCCCAAAAAAGTGGTTTACTGAGTGAAAAAGACCATGTTCAAGAAGGAGCAATTCTTATAGGATCCCACTTATATGAAACTATGCAAAACAACTTACAATAACATAAAGTAGATCAAGAGTTGCCTAGGAGAGAAAAGAAGGGCAAGGGAAGAAGCCATGAAAGGGGCAGCAAGGAAGAACCTAGAAATCTTTGGAGCTGCTGGTATGGTTTTTATCCTGATCATGGTTAGAGTTCAGGAGGGCATACACTAAGTCTACAGTAAGTTTTTGCTATCAGTGTACATGTTACTAAATAGCAATTACATTTCATTAAAGGTTTTTAATAGAAAAATCAATGGCACACAAATACCAAACTCTGCTTTAAATATGCATACTGAAGTGCAAAGGAGTGAAATGAACTATTATCTATATAACTTACTTTAAAATCAGGTGGACTGATGAATACAGGAAAAGGCAAATACATTAAAAGTAAATATAACAAAATATTAATCACAGAATCTAAATGGTGGGCATATTGGTATTCATAATATAATTCTTTAAATTACTTTATATATCCTAACTTTTATTTTTAAAATGTTATAGGATAAACAATAAGAATATCCATCATCAATGGTCCCAGTGGCCCCACTAGTCTGTGCAATGGGTGTCAGTAACAGCAGTACTGGATTAACAAGCAGCCACACACTGGGTAGGAACATATTCTCACATTAAAGCGCTGACACTTTGGGGCTGGGGATTTAGTTCAGGGGCATAAGCACCTGCCTTGCAAGTGCATGGTCATGAGTTCAATCCCTGGTACTGGTAAAAAAAAAAAAAATCTTGACACTTTAAGCTAAAATTGCACTATATATAGCTAATGAGTTAATTTCCTAGTGTTTATATTAAACACAAGGATGATTTACTAGTTAAAACAAACAAAAACACAAAACAGCAGAAATAAAAACTATTGCACTGGTTCACAACAGCATCACACAGCAGAAACAATGGTCCAATGGTCCATCAACATGTGGTAGAGAAACAAAATGTGCTATATCAGTAAAACATCACTATTCAGCCTTTAAAAAGGAAGACCATCCTGTGAAACAAGCTAGACACACACATACATACAAAAAATGAATAGTGTGTAACTGCATTTAGAAAAGGTACATGGACTAGGCAAATTCATGCACAAAGTAAAATAGAGGTCACTAAGTGATGGAGATGGATGGGAAATTGGGGAGGGGGAGGGTTTTAGGCACAGTTTCAGCTTCAGGTGATGAAAAAGCTCTAAAGATAAAGAATAGTGATGGGACTTCCAGGAGAACATGGCGGATAGATAACAACAGCTATGGAGGCTCTCTGAGTCAGCCAGCTTAGAATCCAGGAATGGTGCAGTGTGAGGAGTCCTAAGCAAGGGAAGATATACCCTGCCGACCCAGGAACAAACTAAACTGAGAGAAACCAACTGGAAATGCAATCCTGGTGCTATAACTGGAAGAGATAAAATTTCACTGCCAAAGATGGAACCCGCACCTCTGCAAACCGCTATTTGAATTTCCTGCCACCACTGCTGCGTTTGCTCGGCACAGCAGGGACAGACATACAAAAGCTCTGAGTGGGAATCGGCGAACAGAGTTGAGAGCGGGACTGGCAGGGAGCCCTGCATCGACCTGCAATGAGTGAGAGGAACGGGGACCCTTCCATAGATTAGAAGGACATTCTGGGACCAGGCAGACTAGCCAAAACGGGACGCTGCAGTGACTTTAGTCGCATATTTCCATTTCCCTCTCAAGCAGATTGGTGGGGAATGCTTGGCCTGGGTGACACCGTGGACTAAGACCCAGTAGGCTAGCCCAAATCAGGTCCCAACGCCTGGCGGTGCACCCTAGCAGTGAAGCCTTCAGTAGGTTGACCTAGAGGGGCAGGCTCAGCAGAGGCTGCCCAGGTCTGTGTCTCCCTAGTACACTGCAGTGGGTGGGAACACCTAGCCGGCGCAATTCAAACAAACTGTAACTCACAAAGAAAGAAACTGGGCCTCCTATATACGCTTATATGGAAGGAACAAAAAGTATGGGAAAAGGGAGCAACAAGAAAGGGTCCTCGGCCCCCAATCCTGAGAACACTGATCCAGGAAAGGTAAACACAAAGAAGAATGAAGACAGAAAACATGCAATATCAGAATCGGCACCAATAGACGTAAAGCTTCATATCTGCTGAGCCTCATAGAGGAGTTCAAAAGTGAAGTATTTAACGACCTAAAGCAAGATATAAGTAGAATAGTTAGAGAAATGCTAAGCACTGCCCAAGAAAAAAAAGATGGTGGAAGGGAAGAACAGAAAAAAAGGGGAGAATTGTTTGATGGAGAAAATAGAGAAAGCATAGAATACGTGAAGCAGGTTCAAAGAGATTACCAGGAAACTAAAAACTCTATCGAAAGCTGGCATAACACCTTGAAACAAACTAAGGATAGATTATCTGAACTGGAGGACAGATTTATAATGTGGGAGCATGAAATGAAAAACTTCTTAAAAATAACAAGGAAACAAACAGCAATAATACAAAGACTAGAAGATGATAAGAGGATCTATAACTTAAGATTTAAAAACGTAAAAGAAGAAGTAGGGACACAAACAAATGAACTACAAAGGCTATTCACAGAAATAATCCAAGAGAATTACCCTAATTCAGCAAAAGGTAAAGATACTCAGATGTATGAGGCATATAGGACCCCAGCCACCTACAACCCAAACAGAACTACACCCAGGCATATAATACTCAAAATTCCAGAAATCCAATATAAGAACAGAATATTAAAAGCCATCAGAGACAAGAAACAGATCACTTACAAGGGAACACACATCATAATTACAGAAGACTTCTCAGCACAAACCATCAAATCACGAAGAGCATGGAGGGAAATAATTCAAGCTTTGAAAGATAATAACCTCCAGCCAAGATTGATATATCCTGCACAACTGTCCCTAGAAATTGATTGAAAAGCAAGGTACTTCCAGGATAAAGAGGAACTAGGGGAATTTGCAACCACCAATTCAACTCTACAGAGAATACTGCAGGATATTCTAAAAAAGGAAAACATCAAGATTCCAGAAACAGTGGCAGAGAGAGGCCACAATGAATGGAGCAGAAAGCAAAATGAAGAAGACAAACTGACAACTAATGACAGAAAAAGAGCTCAACAGAAATGAGGCAGAGAAGGTTGGATGGTAGGAACAGCTATTTTGGAGAAAATAAGACATCATAATAGCTAGTGCTGATTTAATATCATCTTGTTTTGAAATCCCATTAAGCTTTTGCTCTTCTGTTTCCATCAGTCTAAACGCTGTATCTTATTGGACTTTATTATATGTGATAATATAAACAAAAACTTTTATAGACAAGGAAATTATACAGAAACCATTGTTCATTTTCTCTAAGTTGGTTCTAAATATCCTGTAATACTGTCATTCTCTTGAATGGCTTTACATTGTCTTGATATGTTTGATGCTACAGTATACGAAGTTATACTCAAAGATTTCAAGGAAAGAGACACTATGATAACTACTTTTATGTCGGGATATCTGGTGGTGAAACACTATTTTGCTTAAATGGTTATGTTTTGATCTGTGCTGTTTTGTTGTTATGTTCTCTTTTATCTCAATCTCCTTTTTTATTATTTATGTTTTTATTGTTATCTTTTTAATCAAGGGAAAAATAAAAAAATAGCAGGATACATTATAGTAACCCACTTTGACTTCTTATTAACTTGATTTGAAACCCTGTATTGCTCTCACCATCTTGTTTTGACTGATTTTCCTCTATTCTGTTTTGCTTGATACTACCAAGTTCGAGAGTATAGGCAACAACTCTGAAGACAATAAGATTCATTATGATGCCCATTCTGGTTTGACTATTATCTTCTTTCGAAGTCCTGTAATGTCTCCAATGTTTTGGTTTTATTGATTTTTTTCTTTACTATTTTGTTCAATTTTATTATAACTGATGATATAGGCAATTCTTTTTAAAATAGCAAGAGGCATTACAGTAACCATTGTTGGTTACCTTGTATTTTGTTTTTACATTATGTATTATGTCCATCCTTTTGATTTGACTGACTCTTTTTTGTTATGTCACATTTGGTTTTATTCTCTTCAAAAAAAAGTAATAAGAACTGTGGAAGTAATAAAACCCAAAATGTGTAATTGTCATTGTACAAAAGACAGGAAAAGAAAATGCCCTAAAGGATATAACTGCGTGTATATTTAAGTGTATAAGATAGATAACCATATTACTGAGTTTTGTTGGATTATTGAACAGAATTGTTTGGAGTGTCACTGTTTGAATGTCCACTTTATATACTTTAATTGTGTAACTTGAACAACTATTTCTGACAATATGTAATCTATTAACTAGTGATTTCCTACTGTTTATTTTTTCTGAAATTCTGTATAACTTGTACCCTTTCTCTGTTTTTTTTTTCTCTTTTTCTCCTTAAATAAAATTAAAAAAAAAAAAAAGAGTAGTGATGGGTATTTAACAGTGAGTAAAACTAATGCCACTGAGCTATACTTTCTTTTTCTTTTTTTGGTAATGGGAATTTAACTCAGAACCTCTCACTTGCCACGTCGGCACTATGCTGCTGAGCTATATCCCCAGCTAAGCTATACTCTTAAAAATAATGAAAACTCAGGACTAGAGATATAGCTCAGCGGCACAGGACCTACCTGGCAAGCACAAGGTCCTGAGTTTGATTCCTGGTACCAAACTAAAAAAGACAAAGAAAAAGAAAATTCAACTGACCTATTATACACCATGGTGACTATAACTAATGATGATATCTTTAAAAATGCTAAGAGAATAGACATTAAGTGTTGTCATAGCAAAAAAAATGATAACTGTGAGGTAATGCACACACCTAGATTTAACCATTCCTATATATATATATATATATATATATATATATATGTATAGCTCAAAACATCATGCAGTACACAATACATACACTTTCACCTGTCAGTTTAAATAAGTAGATGGGAAGGTGGCAAAAGGGTATAATTTTTAGGTTTTACCAATATATATATATGTAAAACCAAAAAAATAAAGATGCTTTGTTTTGTGTTTTGCAGCAAGGTCTCACTTTGCAATCAGGCTGACCTTGAACTTACTATTTAGCCCAGCTGGCCTCAGTCTCCCACATGGTGGCATTTCAAATATGCATCATCATGCCTAGCTAAGGCATCTTTTTAAATACCAGAATAAGTCATTATCAGTGATATGAATGATATTTAGGTCATGAATGAGATGCCTAACTCATTTTCAAACGCAGTTAAAGCAAAAATTATGACATTTTCCATGGAACTTATAGTTTATGCAGGTGAAATACATTTAACAACTATACATAGAGGATGACAATGGGAAAGGACACAATGGACTAGACAATTGCAAAATTTATATTATTTTACTTGAGATGGCAGATTAACTCTAAATAAACCATGAAAAGATAAGGATGGGCCAGGTATGGTGGTGCACACCTGTAATCCCAAAACTTGGGAAGCTGAGGCAGGAGGTCACTGCAAATTCAAGGCTAGCCTGCACCACAGTCTGAACTGCAAGGCCAATCTGAACTGCATAGGGAAACCCTACCTCAAAAAGATATGGAGGGGGAGGGGAGGGGGAAGGGAACAGAAAGAAAGAAAGAAAAGGAAAGAAGGAAGAAAAAGAAGAAAAAGAAAGAAAGATTAGATAGATAGATGTACATATACTGTAATTGCTAGGAAAGGAAACACTAAAAATTGGGGGTAACCTAACAGATAAATTAAATGTAATTTCAAAATTATTAAAATAATCCAAAAATTAAAGAAAAAAGAGAAAGCACAAAAACAAAGACAAAGAGATAATCTATAATGAAATGGTAAGCATAAATCCAATCATATCAATTACTACAAAATATCCAATTGAAATTGTATAGCTGGGCGTGGTAATTGCATGCTTGCACTCCCAGCACTCTGGAGGGTTGAGGCAGGAGGATTGCCATGAGTTTAAGGCCAGCCTCAGCTACACAGTGAGCCAGCCTGAACTGTATAGGGAGACCCTATCTCGAAAGAAAGGAAGGAGGGGCTGGGGATTTAGCTTAGCGGCATAAGCACCTGCCTTGCAAGCAGGCAGTCATGAGTTCAATCCCTGGTACCGATAAAAACGAAAAAGACAAAAAAAAATTAAAAAAAAAAAAAAAAAAAAAAGGAAGGAAAGAAGGAGAGAAGAAAGGAAATAAATGGTGTTTATACAACTATAAATATACTAAAAGTCACTGATGTGTACTTTTAAAGGATGAGAATTACAGTACATAAAATTCATTATTTTAAAAAATAAGGAAACAAAAAACCTTAGTAGACTGAATACTACAATTAAAAATTACAGACTATTAAAATGAATTTTAAAACTGTGATCTGAAAACTGTACCTCCTAGCTATAAGAAATATATTTCCAATATGTAGTCTTATGGAGAAATACATCTTATGCAGTAGTAAACAGAAAACACTGTTAGACTTAAACATGAAGCAGCTTGCTCAAGATCACACAGCTACTAAATGGCACAGCAAGAATTTTAACTATCTGACTCCAAACTGTGCTAGTAACTGCAAGGGGGCAGCAGAGAGAAGAGCAGAAAAGGTAGAGAATGTATATTGAAAACTGTTTAACCTCAAGCAAAGAGGAAAAAATTTCAGCCTTATCAAATCACAGATTACCAATCTACATATTGAAACCACCTATGCAAAACTCCACATCCCTAAATGTATTCAACTCATCCTTAAAAGGCACCCTAAAAATAGAGGAAGATTTTCCTTCTTCAGGAATTCAGAGCATACAGTCTACACTATCTTCAAAATCTTCAACACACACTCTAAAACCTGGACTTTGGCCAAGATTCAGGAAAAAATCGTGTTGGTCAAATGTTCTCGTCAAAAAGAGTGAATATTAGCTGGACAACATGGCACATGCCTTTAATCCCAGTGACTCAGAAAGATTTTGAATTTGATTCTAGCCTGGGCTACTAAGCAAGACCCCCTATATCAAAACTAAGAATAAAAAAGATCTGGGGGTATATTTCACTGTCAGAGCACTTGCCTAATATGTGTGAGGCTCCAGGATCTATTCCCAATGCCAGAAAAAAAGCTGATACTATTCAACTTCCACATCTAACTCAATTAAATGAGATGATTTGTGTCCAAGTACTTTTTAAACTACAGTGTCGTGAATACAGCAGTATTATATGAAATTATTATCCTCAAGAGGAAAAAAAACCTTAACTCCAAACTACAAATGAAACTTACCAGATTTACTTCTCAAAAACACTAATTTTAACTCTCTCATTCCTCTAAAAACTATTTTGGTAGCTCATTCCCATCTATGAATAGAATATTATTGCTGTCTATAATGATTAAGGTGATTTTGCCTCGCAATGCCACACGTCTTGCTAGGTTCTTCATCTATGTCGTTTCTAATCTTTACAACTATCCTATAGGGTAGCTGCCATTATCATTTTCCAGGTGAAAAACTTTTGAGCCATTTCCAAATTTTGCTATTACAACAACAAAACAAAACAAGACAATACATATTTTTTCAAGTATATCTTTTCAGGTCATATTCATAAAAGAGGCATTTTGAAACAAATAATATATCTTTTATTTGAACATATGTTTATATTGTGTGTCTTAAGTTGTTATTGATATTAGCAAGTTTTAGGGACAGAAACAATTTATCTCTCCAGAACAAAACTATTTCGCTGTACTCTTTTTTTTTGTCTTTTTCCTTTTTATTGGTACCGGGGATCGAACTCACGACTGCCTGCTTGCAAGGCAGGCACTTATGCCACTGAGTTAAATCTCCAGCCCTAATTTCCCTATACTCTTGTCCAGACTGGATGTCATAGTTATTTAAACACATTTTAGTTAATCCACTGGAACAAAAAAATTATATCTTAGGGTTCTTAATCCTAACAATCCTTATTATCCTCCTATTGCTGGTCCTTTGCTGTTCAGAATTTTTAAAAAGCCCAAAGGGGAAATACAGAATGGAGAACAGCTTGAAAATAGTGGCACACACCTGTAATCCCAGGACTCAGGAGCCTGAGGCATGAGAATCACTGTGAGTTTGAGGCCGGCCTGGGCAACAAAGTAAGTTCAAGACCAGCCTGAAATATAGTGAAAGCTTACCTCAAAAAAGATTAAAAAAAAAAAAAGAAAGGGGAAAAAAAAGGAAAGAAAGAAAAAAATATATAATTTGCTTGCTCAACACATTAAAAACTGTGTTATTCTTCATGAGAGTTACTTTCAGCTTTGCTTTTTCCTTAAATTATTTAAGCAATAACAAAAGACATGGTTTGGGGGGAGAGTACTAGGGATAGAACTCATGACTTTGTGCTTACCAGGGAGGCACGTATGCCACTGAGCTAAATCCCCAGCCCAAAACACATGACTTTTAAAAATCATGTACCATGGGGAATCAAATGTAATCCAGTCTTATTTGGTACAAATTCAATATATTTTATTCATCTCCATAGCGTTTAGTATATTTTTACATTTGGAGGACTCTGGCTTATTATATATTTTTAAAAGTAAATCTATAGCAATTATTCAGAAAAGTAACGATATTTTACTTATAGATAATAAAGACATATCAGTAAAATACAAGTAGATTTTTCTACAAACTGCTTAACCTTTGTATGGCATTATAGTAAAATAATCACAAATTAATGAAGAGTCCATATTTGATTAAATTTCAAACATAAGACACAATATTGTAGTAAATGTACTCCACAGTATCAAACTAAAAAAACAAACATTTTAAATCTTTTGCGAGTCTTCCTCCTCCAGTTACCATCAACATGACAATCCACTCAGGTTAGAATAAAAATTATCATAGTTGGCCACCAGTCACAATGTTTATGCTGCATAAAGAAATCTGTATGCAACTTCATTTATTGTTTTTATGGAACTGACCAACCAGGACCAGATGGTCTAAAAACAGCATCATAAACTCTTTACTCCAATGGGAAAGTATTTAATGTTACCGAAATAAGAATCTTGTCCTGATGCACACAAAAATGGAAAGCTACTTAATCAGAAGCTGCACTGTATTTTTATAGTGAGCAAAAGACAGCACTGCTACCTTGTAAGTTTAATCCAGTCTTGTTTATGAAACAAGTTTTCTTGTAAACTCAAATCTTTTAAATGCTTAATCTAATAACACTCATTTAATCCACAAATACTTATGGATCTTACTGTGTGGAAATCATTGGAAGATGACAACGTGGAAACAAAGACTGATAAAACTGAGGCTCTTACAAATTACAGAAACAATTTTAACATAATATGGACAGTGTTATGCCAAATAACAAAATTTTAAAAAGCACTCTCAAAGTCAAAGGAAAAATATTACATATTGTGAAAAGAATATGAAAAACTCCCTCAGTAGAATATGTGAGCTGTCCCTTTAAGGGTAGACAGTTGGGAATAAAGCAAGAGAGGACAGGTGTGCCTGCCCAGGGAAGAGAGAGAAGAAAAACCTGTCACAAGCAGGAGCCAGCCATGAGGTCAGGCTTGCAGAGGCACACCACTGGAAAAGGGAAATGGAAGACATAAGGTAAGAAAGAACTGGAGAGAAATTAAAGTGGCCATACATTCTACACTCCATTCTCTAAGGTTAAAAACCCAAATGGCAATCATTTTCCTCTCCTTCATCTGCAAAGAAATCTTTTCTGTCAAAATTTTCTTCTCAACTGAATTCACTTGCTAACTTGCTTTCCACAACCTGACTGTGCCTTCCTCTAGAGCAGGACTCATATACAATTCATTTTTATAACCTCAAATGCCTGGGGCATCAGTGTCAAGCGTTTATAAGTTACCGAACAAATATATTTATGAATATACTACCCATGTCATTTAAATTTCCTGGAGCTTGGATACTCATATATACCAGGAATTACCAAATTTTTTTATATATATAAAGGCCTACATAGCATATTATTTTAGGCTGAAAAGCCAGTGTCTCTCACAACTACTCAACTCCACAGTTATAGAGAAAAAGCTGCCAAAGTCAACATACAAATCAATCGGCATACCTGTGTTTCAATAAAACTTTATTTACAAAATTGTTCCATGGGTATACTCTGCCAACACTTCATTTATACAAACTTAAAATTTAGTATGTTATATTATAAATAAGTATTTAAATAGGTATATTCAAACCTTTTGTGTGTGTGTGTGTGTGTGTGTGTGTGTGATACTGGAGATTGAACTCATGATCTCACACTTGCCAGGCAGGTACTTACACCACTAAGCTAAATCCCCCGCCTTCAAACCATTTTTATGACAAAATTTCAGCCAGAATTCTAAGGAATATAAAAAAGAACAGGGTATATATGAGAAAAACTGCAAAACACCTCATCCAACCAGGCAAATCTGGCTATCTGGACACTTAACTAACTTCTCAACTCCAGATGGCCCTTCAGGCCTTACCCTAAATGATAAAACTTGTTAACATGAACAATTTTAAACTAGAATTCTGTGATCTTAATAACTGTCTGACATTATATTTATAGAAATTTCAAATGGAAATTTTTTTTGTACTGGAATTCGAACACATGACCTCGCACTTGTCAGGCAAGAGCTTGTGCTGCTATATTCCTGCCCTGAAAATCTCATTTAGACAATGTTTACAGTTATAAATAATTTTGAATCCTTAGAACAAAATACAAATTACCAACCGGGGGAGGGAGTATTCATATACCTGGCATGATTAATCCCCCCAAAATTCACAACTGAAATCATATTTTACACCTAAAAACCAAGGTTTACAAATCATATTGAAAGTAATTAGTAAATACACCTGAAAAATAATTTTAATAACAAGTTCAATTTAATTTATCTAATTAGGATGGTGCTATGGAATAGTCAGATCATTAAAAAATTTTTTTTCCTAAAACAGAGGCAGTCAGATTTGGCCTCAAATGCTAAACTTACAAAAACAAAAAAAGGGAAAAAATAGTGTTACAGGCTGGGGATATAGCTCATTGGCATGGCGCCTGCCTAGCAAGTGCAAGGTCAGGAGTTCAATCCTTGGTATCAAAAAAAAAAAAAAGAATCTTATTTCTGACTTTATATTCTGTGCTAGTGGCATAATTAAATCACTATAACATCACTGATTTCTCTGATATATTTTATTGTATATTTTAAAAATCTGTTTTCCTTAATTTTAAAAATCAAAGACCATGCACTATGCAATACACTAGACATAACGGCAATTTTATACATTTTCCACTTTTATAATTCCATTTCAAATCAAGATTTGGGTCCCAGAAGAAAAAACATCTTCATTTTTCACAATTTTCAAAGAATTGGTAGCTGAATTAGAACATTATAATTCATCAGTACCCACATTTACAACAGCCAGGCCACTACACTGTTTTCTAAAATATAAATAAACATTTTCTGATTCATTACAAACTTACCAAACACCTGGCAAATTCTTTGTTTTCTGAAAGGAATCCATAACCTGGATGTACCTTAAAAATGGAAGAAAAAAAAAAAAAAGCTCTTTACATATTAAAAAACCTATATAAGCAACATGTAGAGTGCAGTTTTGTTTTGTTTTGTTTCTCAAGTGCCCTTGAATAAACTTACTTCCCTCACATACTGAAAGGTCTAACTCATACTTCTGGATGCAAAATGAAATTCCTCCTCTGTTCTAGCTGTAATCAGAGCCATGTATCATAATGCCGTTACAGATGTTTATATGATTCAACACAAACTCCCCTACTTTTTCTAAGGCTTGGCCAAGTTTGGAAATTTCACAATAGCTGACACATAAAAGAATACTTACAGGATCATGACAAAATGGGTGAAAACTTCTGAATTCCTCTTTCTTTAAAATACCTAGAACTGCTACTTTCCAAACCCAAGCTATTAAGCCAACACATTTTATTTCTGATGGTATGCAACTAGCTAAGGAGCCTTTTTGATCAAGCTAAACTAAAGCAGAAGTTTGATTTTACCTTGCACTGTATTCTGAATTTTTTTCCTAAAATCTAATCTTCTTCCCTCATTCCAATTTAGACACAACTACTTTATGCTACCTTCCCCCACAAGCCACACTGCTACTATATAAATTCTACCATCCTGTTCTAATCAACTAATTTTTTTACCCATCACATGGGTCAAACATAAATTTAGCTACTCCAGTATCAGTGTTGAACAAGTTTCTAGCAAAGCGATTATGCTAAAAGGAAAATCAAATTTCTGAAAGAGCCAATATTATAACCTAGAAACAGCTACATATCAGAGATTTTTAAATGCTGAACTGAGCTTTCTGAACATGGCAGAGAATCATTTAAACTACTGCATCAGAGAAAAGGTTTCATTCTACCAATTTCATTGCATATAAACATCCAACTAAAATTTATACTCTGACAAACTAGAGTTAAAAGGTTGACAGTTTTACTTTCATTAACTGTGCTAATAAAGTGTAAACATCTAATAATATAGGCTCATGAATTCAGATTTATTTAAACATGTATCTTGCTAACCATTTCTTTCAAAGAAACGTGAAAACTAATTGAAGCATTCCAGGCTAATTTCCAGTGCTGGCTGCTTCCATCCAGTTTGAGAGATAACTCTGCATAGTTTTTAATATTGTATGTAATTACTTCTCTGATATTTAAAAAAAAAAGACCGCTGTTATAACTGATATCAGAAACCAGTTTTTTCTTTGGATTCCACTTTACTCAAACCAAATTAAAAGTAAACTAACTGATTTATCTGTCAGCTGTGGGCATCTTATTGACATTAATAAACTAAAATAATTATTAAAATGACTACGTGCTTTTTATTTTTGAAAATATAATTGGGTATACATAATTTTTAAACATTTAAAATGGAATTAAAAAGGGATCTTTTGGCTCCTCTTCGTCACAGAGTTTTTCTGTTGTTGTTTTTAACATTCTTATTACACTGAAAGGGTTAATACTCAAAACTAATTGGAATTTCTTTTTTCCTAGCAAATTTGGAAATGAACTGAAACTGCTCCCTGGTGTGAAAGCTGAATCCAGCAGCCACCTGCAGGATCAGCAACCAACACTGCCAGATGCTACAAAGCCTTTGATTTCCAGTAGCGAATTCGGCCACATTTAACTCGTGTGACATGAACTAACTGCAACAGCATTTTCAATCATTCTCTCTTATTTTTTTTTTAAATACAAACTTTAGCTTTCTGCTCACTACATATGAAACAGCTGCACAGATAGGTTCATTCAGACTCACAGCTTGGGCCCTGGTTCTCCTAATGGCGTCTATGATGGCATCCATGTTGAGGTAGCTTTTACTGGTGGGAGCTGGGCCAACACAGACGGCCTCATCCGCCATTTTCACATGAACCTGAAGAGACAAATCCCTGCATTAACAGATGTTCCCAGCAAAATGAATTACCATCATCACAAATATACACAAAATTGCAAATCTAACTGTTTCACATATCATTTGCAGAGTCAGATTTCTTTCTAAATATGCATTAAAAAACAACAATGCAACAAAAAGGCTCAGGAACATATTACCCATGATTTCATTTATTACGAATCTAATCTACTATCTAGCCAAACATATTCATAATACTTGCCTCCTATTTAAGTAAAATCACAACGAACAATTTTAGCTTCCTATTCTGTTCATATATGTATAAGTCTGATATCAAAAACTACCTTGTTACATGTGGCCAGGGTAGCCCAATATTTTTAATAACAAGCGGTCATGCCCAGTTCTAAGCAAACTCCCCAGGAAGTTGGGATAATTAGAGGGACTGAATGGAGAGATGCAATGAGTGTCCCTGCACAGCATCAGGTCAGCACCAGGCACAAATTAAAGCCTAGGACTAAAGAGTTCAATATCACAACACATGAACCAGAAAATCTTGAGAACCATTTAAATACTCTCACATTTGATCCTTGTCTGTTTTACATTTATTTCTAAAAGAACTGATAAGTATTAAGCTGTAAATCTATTCAGAATTCAAGAAGATGCATCCTATTTTTAAGACTACTCACTTGACAATTTTTTAAATCTATTTTTGCTAAAGAGATGCTAGAGAGGCATTTGATACTGAAACATGTAAATTGCTTAATCCTAAAAGAAATCTATTCTTTAAAAATAGTGCATGCTTTCCTCAGTTTTCCAATTTAAGAAACTCACAATCAGATAATTATCTTATGAGCTAAATGTATAAAACTGAAGCACAAATATATATCTGAACATTTATGACCTGCTCCCTTACAAAAAAACAAAAACAAAAACAAAATGTATAGGCCACAAATATTTCGAAGTATTTCTAAATTATACTCTTTAGTTCTGGATTAATGTTTCAAAACAACTTTGTTTTAAATGATATATATATAAAACACCTAAAATAGTATTTTAGAAAACTCAAAATTTTCCATTTACTTTCAAATTAAGTAAAAAATTACACTGTATATTAAAGGTAAAAAATATCTTCCTATGGGATTTATAAAGCAATATCTTAATATAAAATACTCAAATATAAACACTCTAATTTCTTTAATAATATCAATTGTAACAAAAGACAGCCATACTTTTAAAAGGGCTTCTAAATATTTTCACATTTAAAGCAAGGCTCTCCCCTCTGGTTATCTTGCCTGGCTTATTCTGAATCTGAGGTTTCTCTTCTGCCCCCAGACCAGAATGACACCTCCTCTAGTACCTGCTGCCCATTTCAGACATTATTATCTACTTTTTGTTACTATTATGGTTCTGTTTTTTTCCCCATAAGAAAGAAACTTAATACTTAATAATTCTCTTAAAAGAGCTCATTACTAGATAAGGATGAAGTCTCTACTTCAAATTATTTTTATTTATTGTACTTGTCTCAATGCTATCTATTACTAAAGATAAACTTTCACCAGTGGGACTACCCCAAATACTTCAGATTTGGTTTAACCCCCTTAAATCTGAACTCCATTAGAACATAGCACAAAATTTGGCATTTAAACCACATTCTACCTAGCAATCTCATTTTAACTGTTTTACAGATTATGATTTATACTGTCCTCCATCAGACTTCTCTGTCTAGAAAACAGAGTAAGTCTTAAACATTTTTTCACCACGTTTGTAGTATGTAATGATTATATCCCCACTGTATCTTCTCATTCCCTGCCCTTTCCCTCATTCTTTGATCTCCTTCCCATTTGAGAAAGATCGCCTTACTTCTTATTATCTGCCTTTTATTTTGCTTTTTATTTATATTTTGGATTTCTCATATAAGAGAAATTATGTGACATTTAAACTGGTGTTTCTGATTCATTTCACTTAACACTATGGTCTCAAATTTGCATCCTTTTTCCTACAGATCATGAAAGCTCCACTCCATTGGCCATTAGAGAAATGCAAATTTAAAAACTAATGAGATTCCAACTTACCCCAGAAAGAACCTCTATCATCAAGAAATCAAGTAATAAATTCTGGTGGAAGGCAGGGAAGAGCTCCCTATATTGTTGACGAGAATGTAAAGTAGTACAACCACTATGGAAATCAGTGTAAAGATGCCTCAAAAGAATCAGGTATGAGGGCTGGGGATTTAGCTCAGAGGCATAAGTGCCTGCCTGCCTTGTAAGCACGCCGTCCTGAGTTCGATCCCCAGTAACAATAAAAAAAAAAAAAAAAGAATCAGGTGCAATGGCACATGCCTGTAATTCTAGCACTCGGGAGGCTAGGCAGGAGGATCACCGTGAGTTCAAGGTCAGCTTGGGCTACATAAGCAAGTTCGAAGCCAGCCTGGGGTATACTTCAAGACCCAGTCTCAAAAAACATTTTTTTTCCTCAAAAAACCAAAACTAGAAAATTCCATTTGACCCAGTTATTCCCCTTCCAGGTATCTTCCAGAAGAATCAAACATAATATCACAGTGATTTATGCATACTTATGTTAATGGCACAATTTACAATAAATACTGATCAACAGAATAATGGATAAAGAAAATGTGATACTACTCTATCTCAAATTCTTTTTCTTTTAAATGTCCCCAGCAGTGTTATGTACTAAGAACTCATCAACTCAAAGATATAGTGGAAGACAAGCTAAAGCCATTGTGAGAATTTTAATATGCATATGGCAACTGTAGTTGTATGAAAGAAATAAATTAAAACTACATATGCCCATATGAATGCATTTGTAAGTCCAAAATTTCTATAACGAACATGCATCAACAAGTAAAAAAGAGGAAGGAATCCTAGTAGTATTTGGGCTTTTAATTCCAGTGTTTATACTTTTGTAAAAACATTGCAAGCATAATCTTGCAGTCTCCATTTTTTTAACTATCATCTATTCCTACATTATCACAAACTCTTCATAAACAAACCAAGAACTAGCCCACAGCCTAACATATCACATTTTCAATATTATTATAATAAACATTCAAACAAATTATATATCACAAGAGGATCAAAACTACATAAGGACTTTACAAAGAAGGTCAAATACAAACTGCTTCTGCAGAGGACTTGGTTCTTTACTTCCATCGCTCAGAACCAGCATTATTACTTGAAGACAAGGTGTATTTAGATCTTAAGAAGCCCACAGTCTAGGCCCACAACTACCCTGGGCAAGGTCACTCAGAGCAAACACATTCCTCAGCCACCCCGGTTCTCAAGAAGACATTTATGAGGCAATCTGAAGAGGACAGTTTAAAAATTTTTTCATAAGACTGAGGATATGACTTAGTGGCAGAGCCCTTGTCTTGCATGCAAGAGGCCCTGGGTTCAATTCCTAGCACCACAAAAGAAAGAAAGGGGGGGAAAAAAAAGAAAGAAAAAAAAAACAAAACACTTTTGATAATCTGGACTAGTGAGACCTGTCTCAAAAAAAAAAAAAAAAAACTGAAGCTCAGTTTCAGTTTTGTTACCATTGTATCAAAAGTGTAGAATGTTTTCTTTGGCCTATATAAAATAAACTATACATAAGCAGCACAAAAAACTGTTCTAAAGAGTAACAACATTACCTAAACTGACCATAATCTGTTTCAAAAATTTCAGCATCCAAAAATATAAATTCCTTTTTATACACTTTAATATTTTAAATTGAGATAAATTAATTGATAGTATTTGCTATGCTTCAAAAAGAAAAATGTATTTTAAGCATTTATGGTGAATACAGCAGTTGTAAACATTTACAGTCCCAAAAACTAAGAGATTTGAAACCCGATTGTTAGTTTCTCCTCAAGCATCTACAAATTCATATCCAGTTTTTACTCTTTAGAAGAAAAGTATTTGTAAAAGTCTATTACTTTCCAAGCAATGAACCTGTCTGTGTATCAGATTTGGGGTTTTCCAGTGAATGATCCCACCAACTTTCTTACAAATTCCTTGCTCCCTCTAGGACAGTAGTTTTCTGGATCCCAAGAGGACTCCTTTCCATTTTTCACTGAAATTCTGGTGCTGCCTAAATTAAAGTTAGGGATCTCTTTAATATTTTGCATTTCATAAAGCAGGACAGGCATCATGTACAGTTTCATTTTCATTCATGAACCAAGAGTTATGAACAGTAATATAATTTTCTAAAAAGAAATTTATGGGCTGGGGATTTGGCTCAGCAGTGTAAACACCTGCTTGGCAAGCACCAGGGCATAAATTCAATCCCTGGTACCAAAAAATAAATTTAAAAATTTTAAGGCTATCATGAAAAAAAACACCCCCCCCAAAAAAACCCTTAGCAATAGTCTAATATGGCATAAAAATGGGTATGTGAAAATGATCATGTCAAAGTTACTATAGCCACAAAAGGACTCTAACCATGGCTAACATACGTTATCATTCCTATATTCATGTATCTTCATGGTAACTACTGTTCTCATAGTATCTATTTTACCTGATACCGTGGCATTCCTAGAAACTTGCTTTTCTAATCTCAAATTCCATTGTCCATTATTATGCACTGCTGCTGGGTTTCCAAAAGATTGGAAAATCCTGGGTTTTTAGTCTATGGTTTGTTAGTTTCTATGGGTTGGAAGTTTCAGACAATACCAAAAGAGCAGTTAAATCAACTGTCCAAATGCTCCCTCTCTCCTGAAAGTTTCTGGCAGTCTACAGCTAGCTCCCTGAGTTTGAAGGCAATCATCAAACAAAGTTAAGGAGTTCCAGAAGTTTCCTTTAGCACAATGATTAGTGAGATAAAACCTGAAGTCACCAAAAGTACTTGTCAGTGTTTTTATTTTCTCTTTAAAAATATTCTTCCTTTTCTCCATCTCCCTCCCAAAAAATATTCATCTATAATTGAGGACAGGTTAAGTAGTTTAAAGGAACTCCAAAAATAATTTTGATTTCTGTCTCAAGCCTAATAATTAATTTTCTTAATCAGTGGTGATGAACCTACAGCATGTGCCATAGTGAGCTGTCTGTATCACTAAAAGCTCGAAAAGGCTCACCATCAATGTGCCATTCACTGAATTCATCCGAAGCTCCGTGACTTGACCTAGCAAACAGGAACAAAGTCCTTCTTTGGAAATTTGGAAAACTATGAGAACACACTTAGAAAAACAGAGCAAAGTCATAAAAATTGAAACAAAGAAAGACGCCTCATTTGTTACCTTCCTCAAAATCAAAGCCTCATGTAAGAAGGTGAATAAGAATCCCAAAATGGGAAACACACACACACATGAATTAGGGGATGAAGCTACTTGCTAAGTAGATCATGGCCACCTTCTATGGTCCTGTCTCTTCCAGAGACTGATGGTCATCAACTGTCCAGGATCAGAGAAAGGACCAAGCACACACTGACTTCGGGACACTCTCCTACTCTACTAAAGGACAAAGCATAGGAAGGATCATTTCTGCTCTGTAGAAAGGTTCATTTCACCTTGTAGAGATTTCAGGGTGAATTAGTCATTGAATTTTAGAAACAGATTTGTGATAGAAGGTACTGAGAAAATGAGTAAAACGACATCCCACCTGGCAGCAGCAAGGAGCAGGGAGGAATAAAGTAAATTGTTTAATAAGGGCTACAGGCTGCTTGCTCTTATTTCAAAACCTAACTTTTCTCCAAATCCAAATGTCTAGCTGGCTTAAGCAAAGAACACTTAGTATAGCTGTCAGCATGCTTCCTTTGTGTAAAAGACTAAATGACTGTATTCAAATTAAAAGGAACATCTGGACAACACAAGGTAGAAAAACCCTACCTTATTAGAGATGGCAACTGGCTCTTGGACTACAAAAAACTAGTTAAGTTTTATTTTTTTAGTTGGATCTTTGTCTGGTTTAGTGATGCCCGCTTCTAGAAATGAGTCTGGGACTACTCTTTCTCTTTCAATTCCATTGACAAGCGTGGGGTGTGTTGGTGATACAACATACTTAAAGCTTTTGTAGAATTCAGCGCTGAATCTACCAAGTCATGGACTTTTTTTAGTTGATAGGTCTTACAATACTGCCATAATTTTATTGCTTGTTATTACGTTGTTCAATATTTTTGTCTTCTTCTTGGTTTAGTTTTGGTACTCTGAATGAATGCAGGACTCTGCCCATTGCTTCAAGATTTTCCAATTTGTTGGAATATAATTCTTCACAATAATTACTATCTTCTGGATTTTGATAGTGTCTATTGTGATTTTCGTCTTTTTTATACTGCACTGATGTGTTTTTTCTTTCTTTCACTAAGTTTGGGAAAGGTTTTTTTTTTTTTTTCAAAGAACCAACTCTTTGATTCATTGATTCTTTGTAATGTTTGTTTAGTTTCATTAAATAAACCAGACATACAAGCTTAAATACCATTTAAGTAAGGCAAAGTACAAATGAAGAGCAAAATAAAGACTGATAAAAGGAAACAAGGAGTTAGATCTTTCGTAAATGGGAAGGGTTCCAGGAAAATGAGGGCAAAGGGAGGGGGAGAGGGGAAGTAAAAAGATTTAAAATGTGTCACTTACATACACCAAATACCCACAATGAATGTAAACATTATATTTCATACACATGAACTAAAAATAAGGACAAAAAGGACAGGGAGGGCAAGGAGGAGGAGAAAGAGGAAGGGGGAAGAAGAAGAATGAAAACAGGGAGAGGGAATTTAGAGAAGTAGGGAGGAAAGTGGGAAGGAGATTAAAAAAGAATCAAACTGTGTTATGCACATGAAACCACTGCCAAAGGTGAATGTAAACTTCATCTATTGCAGACATGTTCTAAAAAGCAGGGTTATTGGGCTGGGATTTAGCTCAGCGGCATAAACGCCTGCCTTGCAAGCGTGCAGTCGTGAATTTGGTCCCTGGTACCGATAAAAAAAATAAAAATAAAAATAAAAATAAAAAAATTTTAAAAAGCAGGGTTATTGTAGATATCATTAGCTAAGTAAAACGAGAGCAGAAAAGTGATCTGTAATCTAGCATAACCAATGTCATTATAAAAAGGAAAAATCTGGATGCAAGGGTGTATGTTAGGGAAGAGGCCATGTGAGGATGAAGGCAAATGAGGGCCTAGCAAACAGGAACAAAGTCCTTCTTTGGAAATTTGGAAAACTATGAGAACACACTTAGAAAAACAGAGCAAAGTCATAAAAATTGAAACAAACATATATGCTATGAAGTAATGCTATCGACACAGGTTTCCCACAAACTAGACTCTTCCTCAGGGCTCTCATAAGAAACCAACCCTGCTAACAGCTTGATCTTGGACTTACAGACTACAGAAATGAAGTATTATAAAGTTCTACTGTTTTTGCCACCAAAAGAGAAAAAAGAAAAGAAAAAAGAGACAGTTGAAGACGATAGAAGACTAACTTTTTTGCTAGTCTTCTATAAAGAAAAACTATAAATAACAAAAACACAAATAAATATCTGAATATTACTTTCAAAAGTCAAAGTAACCAAATGCTACTCAAAACAATAATTCCTAATTCCATTTATACAGTATTTACCTCTACCTTCCACTCTCTTTTCTAATTCAACTACTCTACATTCTACCTACCATATGCCTTTAAACCCTGAATACCTCCTTCCCCCTTCTGATTCATTCAAAGTTTATCATAGATATTCTGATATAGCAGTAATAAAAATATGATAAATCTCTGATTTCTCTTTTTCAGAAGTTCAGCCTGTTACAGACAGATTTCTATAACAATTGTAGTAAACAGAAAATAATCAAGTTGCTATTATAGGAAACAGTTTCACAAAGAATTGGAGATTGGGGTACAAAACTTTAATGGAAAAAAGTAAGAACCAACAGAGAAAGAGTACATTCAAAATTAGGGAAATATGAAAGGTTCCAATTGGATTAATTGCCTTCCCACTACTGGGACAAACTACCTGATACACACATAACCTAAGGAGAGGTTTATTTTGGCTCATCATTTCAGAGTATCCAGTCCATGGTCAGTGAGCTCCAAGACAAAAACAGAATGTTAGAAGTGTATGGCAGAGAAAGCTACTCAACCTGTGGCAGCCAGGAAGCAAACAGAAAACCAGAACAAGAGGAAGAGTGGGAGAGAAAAATACACACTTCCAGGTCATGCTCCCACTGACCCACCTCCTCCAATCACGCCCCACCTATTAATATTATATTCAGCTACGAAATTATTAATATATTAATCCACAGGTCAATATAATGCCCCCATTATCCAATCACCTTCCAAAAGCTGCTATTCTGAGCACATGAGACTTGTAGGCAACATTAAGCCATCACACAAATCTGTTTAAAACTCTGTGGGATGACTAATAATTAGGTATCTGAGACAGGGATGAAGGAAGAGAATGGTAAGAAAGGATAGAAAAGATTAGAAGGAACCAGATCCAAAGGATCTGAAATAGCATCATAAAGAATTTTCAGACTTTAACTGGGAAGTCAGTAAAATATGCTTATAAAGGGGCTGGGGATTTAGCTCAGCGGCATAAGCGCCTGCCTTGCAAGCAGGCAGTCCTGAGTTCGATCCCTGGTACTGATAAAAACGAAACGAAAAAGACAAATATATATATATATATGCTTATGAAGTAATACTATCAACAACGAAAACCTCTTTTATTTTCCTCTGTTCTCTAATCAAGTGTTCCCCATAATATAGATTACATAACACATAGGAATCACTATGTCCATTTCTTTTTCACATTTGCTTTTTGTTTTTTGTTTGTCTATTGTGGGTGTTTTGGTACGAAGGACTGAATTTAGGACCTCATGCTTACCAGTCAAGCACTTAAGCGCTGAGCTAAATCTCCAGCCCCCTCACATTTGCTTTTGAGTGACTTTCAAGAAACACCACTAGCTGGGCATGACGATGCATTCCTGTAATTTCAGTACCTGGAAGGCAGAGGCAGGAGGCTCACTGCAAATTCAAGGCCAGCCTGGGCTACATAGTGAGTTCAAAGCTGGCTTGAAAGTTGGCATTTCTATACAAACAAGTAGGGGTTACCCTCAGAATCCACAATTGATTTCATGTTAAAATTTTCACCCCTCAATGTGTAATAACATGTTATAGTCAAAAAGAAAAAAATGTAAAATCATATAACTAATTCGGGGGGAAAAAAAGTATGCCTCATGGACAACATGTATGCATACATACACAGACAATCTCAAAGAATTTACAGCACTATCCCAAGAGCAAGATCACAGCAGCCTCCAAGGCAGAAACTTGATAGTGTAAAGGCACGGCAGAGGAAAGATGCTCATCATACGGCAGTTAAAAAGCAGAGCGAGAAAGGAAGAGCAGGAGTGCAGAGTACATACCCTTCAAAAACAGGCACCCAAAGACACAGAACTTCCAACCAGTCCCACTGCCTAATAGCACATCTAGTTACGAACACATTAGCAAAGTCATCTACAGATGCATGCAGCATCCCATAATCTAATCACCTAAACTCCCCACCTCAGTCACCTAAGACTTCTGGAGGACATTCTATGTACATTGTAATAACTTCCAAAGTCATATAAAATTGATTCAAAATGGACCACATATCTAAATGTCTACAGATGAAATTCTTAGATGAAAATCTTCATGGTATGGAATTAGGCAGAGTTTTTAGATGGGGAGAAGTGCTGAATTGATTACATCAAATTTCTTCTGATCTGCAGCAGACACTGGCAAGGAAAAAAAAACCACTGACAGAAGAAATTATTTGCAAATTATATATCAATAAAGCACCTGTATCCATAATATATAAAGAACTCTCTAAACTTAATAGCAGGGAAAAATATAGAGCAATCAAAAATGGGGACAGGGCCGGGGATTTAGCTCAGTGGGGTAAGTGCCTGCCTGGCAAGTGTGCGGTCATGAGTTCAATCTCCTGTACCAAAAAAATAAAAATAAAAAATGGGGAAAATTAAAACAGGGGTGGGGGGGACACAAGACTCTATGTGTATCACAGGAAATCACTTATGGTTTTTAAAAGTCAAGTATCTGGGGCTGGGAATTTAGCTCAGCGGCATAAGCACCTGCCTTGCAAGAAGGCAGTCGTGAATTCGATCCCCGGTACCGATAAAAATGAAAAAGACAAAAAAAAAAGTCAAGTATCTGTCACTGTCAAACCCCATACAATGCAAGCTAATAAAATATTAAGACAAGCAGTTCTTTCTGAATACTTTAAAACAGTATAAAAATAAATCATATTACTTTAAAATTGTCATGTCAAGCCACCATCCATCTCCATAAATGTTTTCATCTTGCAAAACAATGTGAATATACTTAATGTTACACAGATCTAGAAAGTTAAAATGGTTAAGTTTCAAGGTATTTCTATTTTACCACAACTGAAAATAAATTAATCCCTTTTGGTGCAAAAAAAAATCAATATGTGGAAACACTTTTTACTGAAAGAAAAAATTACCAACACATAAAGAGGAGTACTTCAATAAACCCACTGTAATTTAATGAAAACACTGTAAAAGTACATTCAATACACCTGTAATAAATATTTAGGATAAGTCAACTAATAAGAAAAAGTTTATTTTGGCTTATACTTTTGCGGTTGCCAGCCATGACCAACTGCCCTTTGCTGGCCCTGTGACAGCACAGCACATCACAGTGGGCTCTCTTTGGTGGAGCAGACTGTTCACATCATAATGGAACCAAATGAGGAAGCGAGAGAAGGGACAAGGGCCCTGTTATCCTCTTTAAGGACACAGCCCCGTGACGGGAAACCTACCCACTTGGCCTCGGCTTTAAAATGTCTACCATCTCCTACTACTATCAAGTTAGGAAATAAAAGCCTGTGTTTCCAAGGCTTAGAGAACATTTAGATCCAGACTGTAGCATATAACTGACACAACATCCCAGCCTGGCAATATGGTACACTTTAGAGTGCCAGTTATTTCCCCTGTGACTAAGGACTGACAGGACACTGCAGCTCCTATCACTATTCAGCACTGCAAAAGACTGCACTACAAATCATTAGTCTGAAAAAAATCAAAATTCAACATTCCAAGTACACTTTCTACTGTATATGTTTCGCTTTTGCACTCCTGTAGAGTCAAAAACTTGAAACCTGAACTGTGGAAGTCAGGGGCATCTTCACACAAAACCTTCACAGGTTTGTGTAGTTTAGAAACTAAACTTCCCTAGCACACATAGAGTTGTATCAGTGCAGGCATAGTGCAGCCTTGGGATCTCTAACACTTAATTAAAATAGTTTGCTGAAGATAGTTTACTAGATTTAATTATAAAGGCCTCTTTACTAAAATACCTAATAGCCATTTGGGGAATACAGTACAGGCTTGAAAACTAATCTGTAATTCACAGAAAATCTGGAAGCAACTAAACACTTTGCTGTTTACAGGTAAGACTTTTTCAAATACTATTTATATACAGTTTTACGTTCTTAGGAAATGTACAAACCCTCTGGACACATCACACCTCCCCAGCATCCACAGAATGCTCTGTAGTTCACTGAGTGAATAAATGACAATGCCACAGTGAATTAGCATCTGATACATCCAGTGAGTTGGAGCTTCTGTTTAGCTCAGGTGCCGATACAAATGAACAAATCATACATAAGTCCATGCTAGCCATTCTTCATACGGCCTTGTATCTTCCAAACACTTCTCTCTTTGTTACTCCAATCTGGAGGAGGCTGCCCTAAACCAGATAGATGACTGGTCATAGTAGAAGAGCTGATAAAACAATGCCTTGACATGCTGAGTGGTGCTGGTGTTTAGGTCCCAAACTACCTTGGAACTAATCATATAACAAATGAGTCAGATACCAAGTACATCACTTTGAGAAACTGATGCATGAAATGGAGCAAACATAATTTGGGAGCTGGTTTTTTTCTCTGATCTTTGTAAACTTAAATTTAAATATGGATGACATTTTAAAAAGGATGACAGTGAGTTCATATCAATAACTCTTTACGCTTCAAATGTAAGCAAACATAATAGAATCTACAGAGAAAAACCAAGAAGCCTGACAAGCGGAAATAAATGATAAGTGTTTTAATGAACTCAATATATTTTCAGCCAGAAAATACATAACCATGAACAATGTTAAGTATTTGCTTATTCTCCAGGAAGCAGAAGTGTCAGATGTAAAGGACAGGTCATTAAGAATGTTCTGCAAGAGACTGGGAAAAAAGGTCAGGTCACTGGTTAAAACCAGGTTTAGGTAGAGCTACTTTGGTCCTGCAATGCTATCTGGCTGCAGTTTTCAGGGCCAAAATCTGAACCAGCTTCTGGGACTGATCTGCTATGTGTCTACATCATAATTCTAAAACATGAATAGGGATTAGGAATCCAAACACCATATAGAGGCAACCATAAAACCACTAGTCAGAAAGAATCAAGTGGGATTTTATTTGTTTGACTTGGTTCAAGGGTGGGGGTGATGGGGATGAGAAATGAATCAGAAAAGAGGAATGAGAAGGAAAGGAAGCAAGAGGTAAGGAAATGGTGAAAGATGAAGGGAAGAATGAACAAGGAGAGAAATAAACATTTTAAAGTCTCACTTTAAAAAAGAGCCCACAGAAGAAAATTTCAAAACATTTAAAAATCTAATGCTATGAAAACCACAATCTCAGTACCTTAAACAGTAGTTTACATCAGGTAAGATTAATTTCATCAAACAAGTTTATAAAGATTTTCAAGCAAATTAGTTTTTCTTCATGGGATTCTATATTGAGATTTTTATACATATACTGAGACAGTCATATAGATTTTCTCCTTTAAATTGTTAGTATGGTTATAACCTGGATAGGTTTTTCTGATGTCTAACAATCACTTCTGCATTTATTTCCTACTGCTGCTGTAACAAATTATCACAAACTAAACAGATTAAAACAACACAAATATAGTTCTAATCAAGAGAAGTCAGAAATGAGTATTAGGGCACCAAATCAAAGAGGCTTTCCCCTGGAGACATTAGGAGAGAACCCTCTTCCTTGCTTTATTTTTTTTCCAGCTTCTAGATGCCCTGTATACTTAGGTTCACGGGTCCTTCCTCACATTACTCTAAGCTCCTGTTTCTGTCTTTCTCCCACCTATTACTCCTCTTATCTTCTGCCTCCTTCTTAAGCAGGACCATTGTGATCACATGAGACCATCTGATAATCTGATAATCCAAGTCTCTAATCTGATAATCCAAGTCTCTTCTTATCTCAATCACATGTGCAAAGTCTCTATGCTATAGTGGTGGTGAACCAATGGCCCGCCACAGCTGTTATCACTGGAAAGCTCTACAGAGTCACCTCACTTGGTATATAGCAATAATCACAGCTCTCAGAGGTTAGGAACCAGACGCATTTGGCAGGCCTTTATTCAGCAACCATGCCTTCAATCCTGGGAGAAATCCTATGAGAATCTAATAGGAAAAATTCACTAGTAAATGTGGTTTAACAAAAGACTTCACTAAGGAAGCAATGACTAAACAAAAAGACTGAATACCAAAATCATTTAAGGATAAGTACTTGTTGATGAATTAGAAAGGAGAAATCAAAGAGTAGCAATAAAGATAAATCCCTACTCTTTTTTTGCTTCCTCAACAGGACACAGACATAAGGAGGCTAAAAGGATGAAAATTTAGGTTGGGTCATGTTGAGTTTGAGATAGTTGTATTTTGGTTTAGGTGAGCTTTTTGTTTTGTTTTGTTTTGGTTTGGTTTGGTTTGGCTGAGATGACAGAGTGAGGGAACAAAATTAGAGTCTAACATTAAGATCACAGAAATATAGCTCAAAAAGAATGAGATCTTCTCAAAAGACAGAAAAGAAAGGCGAGAGCTTAACAATGAAGTCTTGACTCACTGCTACACAGAGGAGAAACACAGAAGTAGGAAGCAAAGATTAAGATGTCACTGAAGCCAGAGTATTATGGCTTGTGTAGATGCCCCTCCAAAGTCTCATGTGCTCCAAGTAAGGCTTTTCAGAGGTGGCTGGATCTAGAGTGTGTGATGCTAGGATCAAGGATGTGATGCAGAGATTGATTCACCGGCAGTGCTAGGATTAAGGGTGTGAGTGTTACCCACCCTAAGGGTAGGTTGCCTGGATAAAATGTAAGAGACAGAAAGAGGGCTGTTGTTGAGCTTGTTCCTTGCTGTCTTCTGCCTGCCTGCTTCACGATGCCACTCTGCCATGTCACCCTTTCTCACGCCTTGGAGCCAACCAACTGTGAACTGAAACCTCTACAAACAGTAAACCCTTTCTTGTTTAACTTTGGGTGTCAGGTATTTTGTCTCAGCAATAAGAAAAACAAAGACAGTATTTGAAGAAGTATTGACATCAAAAATGTCAAATACTACTGAATAGTCAAATAAAAGAAGACTGAAAAATTCCCACTGGATTCAGCACAAGACAGCTACTAGTATCCTTAATATTAACTTCTTCAATGGCGTACTGAGGATAAAAACAAATTGAACTGTCTCAGGGCCTTAGCACATGCTGTCCTGTCTGCCCAGCCTGTGGCCAGCTTTTGTCCATCAGTCTCAACTAACATTTTAACCCCTCATAGAGAATCTGGTTGACTATCTAAGAAGACCTAGCTGGGCATGGTGGCACACACTTGTAATCCCAGCACTTGGGAGGTTGAGGCAGGAGGATTGCCACAAATTCCAGGTCAGTCTAGGCTACGTAGTGAATTCAAGACCAGCCTGGACTATAGAGACAGAGCCTGTCTCAAATAAATAAATAAACAGATCCCATGATTCTCTTTTAATGATTTGTTTCCCTGTAACACCACAATTTATATGTTTTCTTACTCTTTATCTGTCTCTACCACTGGACCATACGTACATGTGAGAAGAAACTGTATCATTCCCAGTCCCACTTCTACTTGCAGTATCCATCATAGCATGTGGACTACAAGAGGCACTAACACTCAGCTTCAGAGTAATAAATTTCACTTTCTTTGGGGGGAAATAAGGACTTTCCCCTATTTTTATTACAGAAAGCAATATGCTGCAATGCAGTGTAAAGCTCAAGACCTATACATAATTCAAAAGCAGCTCCACCACTTATTAGATAAATGATCTTTGACAACCCATTTTATATCTTAAAGCCCCAATTTCTCAATTTAACACTGTGACAACAGTTCTCTTACATAATTATGTGCTTTCCTGTGCATTCTCATGCTCAATAAGTAATATAACTGTGGTCACTTGATAAATGGTAAATATTATTTAGAATGATCACATCCTCTTCCCCCATTAAGAAGTCTTAAAGCTGTAAAAGGCATGAGTTGAGTTATAGTCTTATAAATACACGAACATCTATAAATTTAAGGTGCATTTTCATATATTTCACTAAAGAAAAACTTTTTCAGTAAGATAGTACCTTCAATCCTTTTTAAATAGATGCTTAGAGAAAAATAAATGCATGGTTAGGTAAGTTTTTATATGATTAGCTACCAAAACACTACAATAAATAAGTTCCTTTAAAACTATCATTTAAATTCGCCAGAAATTTTTAAACAAACAAAAATATATTCACATTTCACTGTTATCCTTGGCTTAGTAAACCAAGTATTACTAAATCACTAAGTTGTTCAGGTTATGCTTGAACTTGTGATCCTCCTACCTCAGCTTCTTAGACTGTTAGGATTACAGGCATGTGACACCATGCCTGTTTGTAAAATTGGACTCAGACACGGATTGGGGATGTCAGTGGTACAACACCTGCCTCGCACTTTCTAGATCTCAGGTTCAATCCCTACACTATCGACAGGTTTACTGATTGATACATTCACTGATTAAAAACTGGAATGATGGGCCGGGGGTTTAGCTCAGCGGCATAAGCGCCTGCCTTGCAAGCAGGCAGTCGTGAGTTCGATCCCTGGTACTGATAAAAAACAAAAAAGAAAAAAAAAAAACTGGAATGATACAGAGATGAGTATAGTCCTTGTTCAAGAATGACAAGAAAATTCATGAAGTTTACATTTTGTTAAGAGCTAAAAAAAAGTATTAAAGTTAAGGGACAAAGTTCTTACTAACAAAAATCATTCAGGTTTTGGGACAACCTCATATATTTTATAAAGGAGAATTTTCACAAATCACTTTCTACAGATTAAAAGAATATACACCTTAGTGACAGTGTTTGTCTGGAAGCCCTGCGTTCAATTGTGAGGTGAGTAAGGGAGAGAAGACAGGGAAGGAAAAGGCGTGGTGGTTTTATTAGGTATCAAGGTACATAAACATGTAAATAAACACAATAACCCATACATGAAGATAGTAATATAAAGCTTTTTCTGTTTCCTTTCCACATGCAATCTTTGCCTGACTTAAAGTCTTAGTCCTTCCTGACTAGAATGACTGGTTTACCTCTAACTCCATGGGACTTAAACTATCAGTCTTTTAAGAAGCTTTGCTGGGTTTTGACAGTTTTACCTGCTGAGCTCACAGCTCCCAGAGGAGGATCTTGGTTGCAAGTTTTACTTCTGCTGTGGCTGACCACTAATACTGACTTCACAGATAATGGATTTCAATAACCACCACCACAGGTTAACACCTTGAGTATTATGCATAATACTGCTTTAATTAACTTAATACATGAAAGTCACGGTTCAATAGAAAGTTTTATTAAACTTGGCAGTGTTTATAATAAAAAAACTGTGTTCATCTCTGCAGTAACTCTATCAATGTGTCAACAGATATAATCGTTTGCTGATGGATTTATGCTGCATTTCAATTTCTTTTCTAAAAAGAATTCAATTTATTACTTGTTTCCCCAAAATATGTACATTTCTAGCATTTCTAACTGATAGTTTCATAACAGTTGGCTCTAACCATGCTAGGCACAAAATGGGTCTACCTAGCACAAAGAGACCACCTACAACCGCAAAAGAGACTTCCACCTACACTTGATTGTGAAGCATTTTGAAGATGGGAAAGAGTAACGTTGTTTCTGTAGCTTCATGTGATAAATACTAATTTCTCTCTGAAATGCATTTTTTCAACTTGAAAAACAAGGATACACAAATTTTATTTTTGATTATATTTAATTCTTCATGCAGCAAAAAATAACCAAGGGAATATTTATAATAAACATATGAAAAGGGCTGATTTTTAAATGAATCTAAAAACAGATTTATTTTAACAGGATTTAATAAAGGACAGAGTGTACTTTAAAACACAAATCACCTAGTGAACACAACACAAAATTTTCTTTTATATGAATAAGGCAATTTGAGGTTATTTTATTGAGAAGCAAAGAAGATAGCTGAATTCAGCTCACATACATATTGGATTCAGCAATAATTGTATTTTTTAAATACACAACCTGACAGGCACTATGGTAGATAATAATGAATCAGCATGGGAGCCATTTAATATACTTCTTGATTAACTCATTGCCTGTCCAGTTCGCATGCAGACATGCTTACATGTCATAATCGTCATAATCCCCACCACTAACACTCCAGCATCTTGATTAGTGCACAACTCCCAGTCGAGCCATTGCTAATGCTAAATAATTCTCTTCAGCCTCCTGCTACTATTCTGCAGGATCTCCAATTAAATATAATGTCCCTGATGAGCCATATTAATGTGAACAAATTCCTACCAGGAATCTTATCCTATTCTATTTCACCCAAAAATGCAGAAGTAATTTAGCCAAGTCAAAGATAATCAAAACATTTAAAACTGATAGAGTATAATGTTTCTGCAAAAGATTTTCCAAAGATAATACTCACACACAAAAAAAAGTCTAGACATCTTAAATGCTTTCCTCTTCTGATTAGTTCTTCTCTCTGTTTTAAATTTGCATAGGTAGAAACAGTGTATTTGTAATCTAAAAAGGTTACTGAAGGCTAAATTTTATGAGAAAAGTAAGCAATAGCTTTAAAGAAAGCACACCATTTAAAAACCCTTTGATTACCTAATCATCACAACTTCAGATCCAAAACCACACCAATGAAACCAACTTCATCTTTCCCATTAAATGTGGTAATATGACTGGGTGTAATAGCTCACACCTGGAATCCCAGCATTCAGGAGGCTGAGGCAAGAGAACTGAATCATTGCGAGTTCCTCACCAGCCTGGTCTACAAAGTGAGCTTAAGGCCAATCTGAACTGCATAGCGAGAACCTGTCTCAAAAAACCCAAGAAATACATGCATACATATATACACACGTGCCACAATATAGTGAGTACTCAGAGGTGTTGCCATGGGACTTCATGTTTTTTGGATAGAAAACTTCATGTTGAAAGATAACAATTACAAAAGGGTGTTTTTGCTAAATAAAGAACCCTATAGACTTTCTAGTGCAATAATCATCTGGAAATATTTCTAACTAATTAAGATCAATGGAAACACAGACCTTGACAGCTATAATCTTGACATATCTTTTACTAGGAAAGGTGATTTAATTTTCTTAAACCAGGTATTGTGGTGCACTCCTGTAATCTTAGCAATCTGGGAAGCTAAGGCAGGAGGACCACAAGTTCAAGCACAGTCTGGACAGGTCAGCAAGACCCTGTCTCAAAATGAAAAATAAAGAAGGTTGGGGGTATAGCTTAGTGCAAAGGGCCTGGGTTCAATCCCTAGTACTAGGGAGACAAAAAAAAATTTTACTTGAATATGCCACCTCAGCTACAAATATATATACATACACACACAATGAAAGACTATCTGATATATCTCAAGTAACACTGCAAAACAAGTTTTACAAGCTTGACCTTAGTCATTTGTTCCTACTTGAGAATCAATGATAGCATCAGCTACAAACAAGTCCTTTAACAAATTCTGTGAATTTTTTAAAATTTTAAGAAAACTAACTCTTTTCCAACCAAAAAAAAGTTGAAGAATATCCTAAAATTACATAAATGAGAAAAAATAGTTTGAGGCTTTTGCATTTAAATTGCTTTAATTGCTGTGTACATCTAGAATAAAACTGAAAAGTGAAGATCAACCTGATACAAACAGATGAATATGTACATATCAAAGACATAAATAACAAAAAAGATCTAAGACTATTCAAATAATCCCATAAAATTTTGTTACGTTTTTCCCTAAGGCCTCTTATACCTTAGCTCATATTCATTTATTCCATCTCCATTTACCTGATCATTACCCTCCAGTTTGTTCAGCTGGAACCAACATACACTAATTACTTAGACATCACAAAGTCCTATTTGTTCTCACTCTCTCCCCAGACAGCAGGGAAATATTACCAAGGGTAGGCACGGAAAGTGATGATTGCCCTCACCTCACTGCCAATCATCCCAGAGTGCTCACAGGAAACTCCACTCAATCTCATTATGGAATCCTAAGGCTGAGACTCCAGTACACACCAGGAATCACACTTTAAACAGCAGGCTGCCTGAGTAAGATGTGAATCATAGTGAATGCTTTCCTGATTTTAGGTTCTTGTTTCAACACTGTAAATATCAGATATTTCTCATTTAAATTCAACATGTCTATTAGTAGACAAAGCAAAAAGAAATATTGGTAAATTCAGTTCAGAGTACAGATTTTCCTCATTTGAAATGATGACTTTCTATCCTTTGTATTTAACCTAATTAGGTTTTGTTTTAAAAAAATTCAAACCCTTACCAGTTTGCTCCAAATAATATTTTACTTTTTTTGTAGAGAAATATTCTAGTCATTATACATAAAATATACTTGACTGAATGAATTAATGTGCATTTTGAGCATACATACAAGAATCTCTAAATTCTTCCTTTTTGTGCCCACAATTAACAAACTAATGAACTAGGATTCCCCTGCCATGTAGAAACTCCCAGTCATTAAAACCATTAGACACCTTTCACTCTTTGTATTTATCTTCTCTAAAGCAATGCACAAACCAAAAATTAGAAGTAAGCAATCCTAAATTCTAAATTCTAAATTCTAAATTCTAAATTGCCAGGAAAACTGCCACAAGTTCAAGGCCAGCCTGGGCTACATAGTGAATTCAAGGCAAACCTAAACTACATGAGAACTTGTTTCAAAAAAAAAAAAAAAACCTTGAAAAAATTCATATCCCATTGTTATCAGTTTCACTGTCTCCATAAAATATGTATGTACATATTTATGTATGTATATTTGTGTATATGCACACAGGAGTAAAACTAGGATGTGAACCTAGAGCCATCACACTGAGCTACAGTCCCAGCCCACTTATATATTATTTATCTTGAGACGAAGTCTCACTAACTTGCCTAGGCTGCACTCTAATTTGAAATTCATCCTCCTGCCTCAGCTGTTGAGATTATACAGTGTAAACCACTACACTAGGTTTGTTTATTCTTTAAATTCTATTTTCTACCTTATTAACACATATACACATGAAAGCTAAGGTTTTTGCATTTGTTTTCATAGGTTTGTTCTTTGTTGCTTGTTTCTTTGTGGTGCTGGGACTCCAACCCAGGGCTGCATGCTTGCTATTTATGTTAGGCCAGTGGTCTATCACCTAGCTACATCCCCACCTAGACTTTTTATTTTTTAACCACCCACCAAAAAATTCTCCTTATTGTTTCTAAATAATTATTCAGTTCACTGTACAACGAGAAACTCAATAATACATTATTTTAGCCGGGCATGATGGCTCATGCCTGTAATCCCAGCACTCGGGAGGCTGGGACAAGAGAGAGGATCGTTGCGAGTTCGAGACCAGCCTGGGCTACAAAGTGAGCTCAAGGCCAGCCTGAACTGCATAGCGAGACCTTGTCTCAAAAAGACAAAAAATAATAATAATAATAATAAATTATTTTGTCCTTTGTTGTCCACTATTTTATCCTCTCATTTAGATGTATCATCTAGGATTTCTAAGAATGCTATTAAATAGTAGCGAAGGAGCTCTCATGAATGACATTAGTGAACTTAGAAGAGAAGCCAGAGAAGTTCTGTTATGACTTGGGTCTAGATGTCCCTACAAAGCCTCATGCAGTAGTAGGTAGACCTTTTCAGAGGTAGATGAACCTAGAGTTTGTGATGCTGGGATAAGGATGTGTGATTAAATTAGTCCACTGATTGGCTTGGCATAGTTCTGGGCATGGATAATGGGAAAGGGCCACCTTGGGTGTAAGCATATATCCTGGATAGAATATTAGGACCACAAAAAAGGCTGCTGGCATACTCTTCTCTGCTTTGCTTCCTTCCTGCCTTCTGCCTGCCATGAACTGTTTCTCCTTTGTGATGCCCTTCTGCCATGCTGCTCTGTCTTGGAGCCAAGCAACAATGAACTGACGCCTCTACAAACTGTGAGTTTAATGAATTTTTCCTCCTTTAACTTTGGGGATTAGGTATTTTGTTTCAGCAATGAGAGAAGTAACTAAGACAGGTCCTCACTCCTCCCGGTGTGTGAGAACACAACCAGATGCCCTTATCTATGAACAAGGAGGGCACCCTCACCAGAGATCAAATCCAACTTCTCAGCCTCCAAAGCTGTAAGAAATAAATTACTGTTGGTTATAAGCCACCTGGTCTATGGTATTACATTACAGAAGCCTAACAAGACTTAAGACAGTGATCAGGAAAAACAAAACAATACTAAGACTAGAATGTTTTAAATCAGGAACCAAAGAGGAGACATTGCTGCCTACCCTATGGAAATAAAAATGACAACAAGGAAACATTGTAAACATCACTATATCAATAAACTATATAAATTACATGAAGTAGATAAACTTTTAAAAGCACAGTATGAACAATAACTATAGAGGAACGAAAACCCTGAATAGACTTATAGAACAAGAGTATTAGCAACCAGAAAACTATGCACAGAGAAACCCAGACCCAGATGGCTTCACTGGTGAATGCCACCAAACTTCTAAACAGGAAATCAACACTTCACAAACACTTCCCTAAAACAGAAAAGCAGAGAAAACTTTGCAACTTATGAGGCTAGGATCACCCTGATATCAAAACTAAACAATGACATCACAGGAACTAAACTCTACAGACCAGTATCTCTCACAAATATGGGCATAAAATCAAGGTGTGGTGGCATATGCCTGTCTTCCTAGCACTCTGAGACACTGAATCAAGAGGATCACAAATTCAAGTCTACCCAGAACTCCCAAGATCCGGCCATGGTGGGACTCAGAGGCAGCTTATTCACCTACCCTTTTGGTAAGTGCCTGTGGCAAGGACCAAGAGGAGAACCATTACCTGTGAGCCTACTGCCACACGGGCTGAAAATCAAGCACCCTTCCCCCGCCCGCGCCCCCCCCCATAGCTACTGGGGATAGATGTCTCAGCATCTCCAGAGAGGATGACCATATGCAGGATAGCAAATATGAGGGATTTCCTTCTATCCTCTGTTTGAAGGCATAGGTTGTTTTCACTGTTTTGTTATGCTTCTTTTGCTCTATTCAGTATTCTCAATTGGATTTATAATGTTCTATTTTTGGTTTGATTTTGCTATACCTAATTGACTGGACAACTATTGTGAAGTTAAAGAGATATACCATAGTACCTACTACTAACATTCCAGTATCCTACTGTGAAATCCTGTATCAATTTCACTGCATTGCCTCGATTGGTTTTGTTCTGTCTTATGCTATTGCATTTTTACTACTTTCAAAATAAAATTAAAAAAAAAACAAAAAACAAATTCAAGTCTAGCCTGGGCAACCCACTGACTTAGTGAGACTCTATCTCAAAATAGAAAATTTTTTTTAATTTTTAAGGGCTAAGGGTATTGCTCAGTGCAAAGGCCCTAAGTTTAAACTGTATCTCACACACATACACACACACACACACACACACACACGCCACAAAAACTCTCAACAAAATACAAACTGCACCTAGAAACATGTGTAGAACCAAATACTGGCAAGCCTAATTCAAAATCCAAAAACCAATTAATGCAACACAGTATATCAAAAAACTAAAAGACAAAAAAACAAAAAATGACGCCTGGCAACTGCAAGGTTCTGAGTTAGAATCCCACTACAAAAAAACAAAAACATGATCTCAGCAGATACCAAAATAAAAGAAAATGAAAAAAACAGTAGTTGAAAAACTCTACCACCAGCTCATGACAAAAACTCCTCTAAATAGTAAGACTAGAAGGAAATTTCCTTTACCTGTTAATGGAAATCAGTGAAAACCCTACCGTATAAATCAAACATAATAAAATAGTGATGCTCAGTCCCTAAAATGAGGAATAAGATAAGAATGTCTGCTCAAATCATTTTGATTCTTCATAGAAAGTTCTGGAAGTTAAAACCAGGAAAGTTAGGCAAGAACATAAATACAAATCACCCAAATAGAAACAAGTAAAACTATCCTTTTTTCATACAAGACATGATCTTATAGAGAACCCTACAGAACCTACTAAAAATTATTAGAAGAAACAAGCTCAGCAAGGTAGCAGGATACAAACTCATTACAAAGAAAACAATTATTTTGGTATATCTGCAATTAACAAAAATAGAAATTAAGAAAATAACTACTTACAATAGCAGCAAAAAGTAAAATACCGTACTTAGGAATAAATATAACAAAGTGACCACAAAATTGTATTCTCAAAACTACAAAATACTGTTGAAAGAAATTAAAATAATAAAAATAAATGGAATGATACCACATGTTCACAGAGAAGAACACATAAAACTGCTGAGATGGCTAAACTCCCAAACTGACCGAAGGACAACACAATCCTAATCAAAATCTCAGCTAAATATACTGTGTTATACTAGGACTGTCTTTATAAACCATTATCCACAAATCTTTTCAAAGAACAATAAGGATGCTTTCCTAGAGCCTGGAAAATGAAACATAAAAGACAATTCATGGCTTAATAAGAGGCTTAACTCCAATTTTGCTTTCCTCTGCCCTGACTATTTCCCACTGGAGCACTTTACACTTGCCTCTGGCCTAGTGCAGAACTCTCATAACTGCACATGAACAGTTTTACTGGGGAAAGCCTGACTTCAAGGCTGCACTAGGTCAGTCTTTATTTTACAAATAAAGTGAGGGAACTTCTTCAACAAAGAATAGGAAGTCATACTATTTTAAGACAACTCAATAATAAACCAACTAGATTACCTGCCAATCCTCCCTAGAAACACCTAAAATCCTACATATAACAAACATCCTTTAAATATATAGTTTAGCTGATAAACTACAATCTCCAGGGATGGAAAACAAAGAAAAAGATAAAAACCAGATTCCATCCTGTTATGGTTTGTGTCAAAGTACTCCTCCAAAGCCTCATGCAGTCTCAAGGCTTTTTTTAGAGCTGGCTGAATCTAGAGTGAATGATGCTGGGCTTAAGAGTGTGTGGCTAGTATATCAGTCCACTGATTGGTTTGGCATAGTTCTGGCTAGGATTAAGGGTGTGAATACTAACCTATCCTAGGGTGAATAGCCTGCATACAATATAAGAAACTGAAAGAAATGTCTCTTTCCTTGGTTGCCTTTGCTGTCTTCTCCACCATGAGCTGCTGCCCCTCTATCATGTGCCAACCTGCCTTGAAGCCAGTCGATTCTGGACTGAAACCTCCACAAACTGTGAGCTAAAATAAACCTTTTATCCTTTCACTGTATGTATCAGGTATTTTGTCTTAGCAACAAGAAAAAAGTAACAACAGCAGATATCACAGCTAATCTTGGACAGTGAGAATCTCAATTACCTAAATAACTGAGTTCTGAAAAGGGAATCAGACTTAGTGCAAAGTGGAAATTTAAAGGAAAAATTTCTATACAAGGCCAGAATACTTGAAGTGAGGGTGTCACATTATTCTCAATGAGGGACAGAACAGCAAATCAACCTACTACACAATGAAAAGGCAAATATTTTTTACCAATATCTCTGTGGTCCAAAATAAGGATAAAGCTCCTCTGGAAATTAGAAACCACAGGCATATTCAACAGATAGGAATACTGGGTGCCTGTGTCTATAATTTTATTTTGTTCTTCCCATTATCCTCATTACTACAAGAACTTTATGAGACCAGGAGTACTCTGATACCAAAATCAAGCAACAGATACCAAGAAATATTGAGTCCCAGATCAGTGATGATACACTGGAAATCCTGACAGAAGCAAATGTAACACCTGTCCTGCTAGGGCATTTTTGCAACCCAAACCATGCTGAAATTCAAAAACAAAGATAAAATATACAGTCACAAGTCAAAATCTATACATGCTAGGGAAAAATCCATCATCAGGGGAATACAAATAGACAACTAGACCTCAAAATAATATATACTAAGACAACCTTTAAATAAGTATACCAAAAATTAGTAAGAAAAAAAAAGATTAAAAAGCAATACTAAAAAACACATTGGCAGATTAAAAAAAGAGCTGAAAACAGATTTCTCAACTGACAATAAAGACAAATGTAATTAAAGTAATCATCCACTCAGGCAATTTTCATTAGTACAAAAATACAAGATTCAAAGATTCACCTTAGAAAGTACTAAATAAAAATAGGAAAAATTCACCATTATAATGAAAAGATCTGATAAAACCAATCGAACTTAGTGCAACCAGGGACAGGGATGTAGCCCAGTGGTATAGTACTTGCCTAGCAAGCACAAGGCCCTGTGGTTGATTCCTGGTACCAAAAATGCAAAATAAATAAATAAATAAACCTAGGACAGTTAATCCAACATCCGACATAAGGAACCTCTTGATATGCTACAATAAGTAACCCCACTTAGGGAGAATTCTAGTCAAAAATATTCCAAATCCATTCATGAGGAAGTAACCAGACAGTATAAGCCAACTGGTTTGGATTACTCAAAACCTCAAGAGGATGAAAATCAAATTTTAAAATGAGAGAAAACAACATTATTTCAGATTAAGAAACTAAGCCCTATGTGATGGGTAATTTGTAACACCCCGCTGGCTCTGGGTGTGGAAGGCCCACCTGAGGATCACTGACAACAGCATAAAAGGAGAACTGGATGGGAAGATGGTTCACTGTTGATTTTTGAGAGAAGCTTTTCACATTAGTTTTCCTGATATAAACTCAGCTGTTCTCATTGTCAGAGGAGGTCAGGTCCTTGTGGCTGCTGAGGATAGCTACAGTTCTTCGGGGGAGCTCTGGTCTTTATTGTGAGCATTGTTTCCTGGCTCCAGTGCAGATCCCTTGGCCTGTTGGTACAGATCTTCACCCCATTGGTGCAGACTTTCTAGCTCTCATCACTGGGCTTTGGGTCTTCCCAGTGGAGATCCTTGATACAGACTTGCATGAGATATTGTCCTGGGCTCTAGGCCACTAGTTGAACTCATAGAGGACCTTGCCATGCGCTCTAGGTCTTCAGCTGGACTCATGCAGGACATTGCCAAGAGATCCAAGCTCCCAGCTGGATTATTTGGGTCTCTAGTATATGGACAAATTTCCCACATTCTTTTTGCATTTTACTCTATGGGTGAATATTATAAAATAATCTTATAAATTATGTGTCCTATATTAAATTGTTCCCCTTACAAATCATGACTACAATACCCTAAAACAGCCAAATATAATTCATGAACTTTGACTGGACTACAGATAAAAATATCGTAAGAATTATCTGGGGTCAACTGGGGAAACGAATATGGTATATATATATTCTCTTAGGTTTCATGGGATATTATAGATAAGTAGAAAACCATTTTTATTTCTGGGAGATAGAGACCAAAGTATTTAGGGATAAAATTCCACAATAAAGTAGATTATTTTCAACTTATGTAGCCAACGCAAGGAAAAAAGATATATACAATATATATACCACAAAGATATAAAAAGCAAATATGCCAAATGCTAGTGATGTATTAATCTTGGTGAAAAGTACATTGGTAGTCTTTCTTTTTTTGTACCAGAAATTGAACTCATGACCTCACACTTCCCAGGAAACTGTTTGTGCCACTGAGCTAAATCCCTGGTCCAATATTCTTTATACTACTCTAATTTTTTTCATTATGTTTGAACAAACACTTCAAAAATGGATATAAATGAGTGGCAATATGAAAACATATCCACTATCAATATTCATCTAGAAAATCGAAACAAATCCCAATGTGATAACACTTCACAGTCATTAAAAGAGGCTTTACTACCAAGTATTGACAAGGATGCAACACAGAGCAACGTGAACTTTCAAACACTTCTGCTGAAGCTGGGCACGGTGTGGTACACTGGTAACCCCAACACTCAGAGGCTGAGGCAAGAGGAACACAGTGAGTTCTGTAGCCAGCCTTGTCTATATAAGTGAGTTCAAGGAAACCAGATCCTGTCTCAAAAACAACCCACTGTTGGTTGAAGTATGATATGGGTGCTACAGAACTGTTGCAGAGTTTCTTAGAAAGTTAGGTATGCATTTATTTATTTTAGCATCTAGAACAATACTGCCTGCCCAAATCAAGTCATAACTGATCCAAGGACTATTCTGTACAGCCTTCAAGCTAACAGTAGTTTGTAAGTTTTTAAAGGGTTGAGAGGCAGAAAGAGGAAGAAAAATAACAGGAGCAGGAGGAACAGAAGGAGCAAGAGAAGCAGAAGGAAGAAGAAAGGGAGGAGAGGCCAAAAGGGAAGAACGGGGAGGAGAAGCAGGAAGCCAAGCAGCAGGAGCAGTGGACAACAAAATGGCCTACAAAATCAAAATACATTTACTCTCCAGACAGAAATACATTTACTATCTAAACAGAAAAAGGTTGCCAACCCCACATCCACAAAATAACTCAGAAGGGGCCAGGGATTTAGCTCAGTGGCATAAGGGCTTGCCTGGCAAAAACAAGGTCATGAGTTCGATCCCTGGTACCACCAAAATGATTCAGAAATTCCTTCGTAGGTATTTACCCAGAGAAATGAAAATATATGCTCACAAAAAGACCTGTACACCATGGGGTTTCTTTTGTTTTTTGGGGTTTTTTTTGTTTTGTTTTGTTTTGGTTTTTTTGGTGCTGGGGATTGAACTCCTGACCTCGCGTTTGCCAAGCAGGCACTTATGCAGTTGAGCTAAACCCCTGGCCCCCTACACCATGTTAAAGAAAGGTGTGTTCATAATAACTAAAAGTTAGGGCAAGGTAGAGGGGAACACAGCATTTTGCAAGTTCATCGTACAATTCATATGGAAGAGAAGAGCCAACAGTGTTAAGAGTCCATTCTTAAGTATTAAGACATGGAGGGGAAAAAACTGAAAGAACAAAACTACACAAGATCATCTTTAAGGGAACACTTTTCCCTTAAATATCAATTGTTTACAATTGGTTTCCCATGTTTGTAAGACTTACTAACTTGTGTAGTGATTGTTAAACATTGTTAAACATTTTCCTGATTAACTAAAATTTACTCAGCCAACTATTAAAATACTTTCTATTAGCTTCAACTTATAGAATTAACATAAAGCATGTAAGGTTTTCTGGGGGGGGGGTTGTTTTGTTTTTACTCCAAGAGACATTTTTTTTTTTTTTTGTCTTTTTCCTTTTTATCGGTACCGGGGATCGAACTCACAAATGCCTGCTTGCAAGGCAGGCGCTTATGCTGCTGAGCTAAATCTGCAGCCCCCACCAAGCTACATTTAAAATGCTAACCTCTTAAAGACAAACATTCAGACAATAACAATAGTCTGAATAGTATGACTTCATTGTACTGATATTATAAAGCTGATTTAGATAAGGTAGAAATCTCTGTGATCATGTGTTGAAGCAAAAAAAGTGCTATTAGGGGAATTTACCTTTTCAGTCTTGTCACTGAAGCAGACTTCAGATACCTTTTCTCACTTTGGCCCTGCCATTGGAGTTCTGACTAAGAATGAAATGCTTCCACTGAGACCTGGTAAATCATACTCTAATTTATATATTATAATCTCTGATATATTTACTACTAGTTTCAGATTGAAATGGCTGAAAGTCTTTAAAATATAAACTTACCAAATCTGCTTTGAGAAAGATACAAGAGAGAAAGATGTAAAACTTACAGTAATTCTCTTAAAACTAGTTTTTGCAGTCTAGAAAGTGACTATCTAGCACAGAATCAAAGCTAGCAATATAAGAATAGGCAAGTTACCCATGCTATGTAGCGTAATGCCTTACATAAATGGATTACTCTATAATATCATCACTGAAGTATAAGTACATAGGAAAAAAATAGAAATATGAATTTTGATTATTCATACCAATAGTCTCCTCTAAAAGAATACAGCATAGAGAACTAACTGCACTTTAATATGGAAAAACAAATAAGTGAAAGTTACTATTAGACTTCAAATAAAAATGATTGTGTACAATTCAGATTTTTTTCCTTTCAATTTATCCATGGGTAAAAACTTTTCATAAGTTAATGCAATGAAAATACATACAGACAAGAAGCATAAGCTTTAAGTCTACTAGGAGATTTATGGACACTAAGAAATTTTTCACTAGAGGAATTTGAAGGTGATAAATGCCTTCAGGTACCAATCAAAAGTATCCTATGAAGAATATAAATCATAGCTAAACTTTATCAAAGAAGCCAGAGAATCAAACATTTAAAAAATTAAATAGTATATATCAAAACAGAGTTAACTGCTTTTTGGTAAAAGACAAATATTTTAAATGTACTTGTCAAATACATTATATATTTAACATCGAAAGAAAATTAGTTTGCAATTATTTCCACTGTGCTATTTTAAAAAGAAAGTTACAATAAGACAAAATAACATAATTCTAAATAAAATAAAATTTAAAGAGCACAAAATTTGAAAATTCTTTATATTACTATTCCATGAAAGCTGACATTACCAGAATGTCCAATTATCAATAGTGTGAAAGAATGAAAAAAAAAAAACAGTAACTTAGAGTATAACCTCTTCATTTCATTCCATAAGATCCCAATAATTCACATTCTTTTCCCATGGGATCTTTTTTTATACTCATCATAGTTCATTACAGCTAAAAAATGCCCGCTGTGTTATAAATGCCAAATAAAATTATTTATCATTCACTGCTTTATGCTATACCTTCTTTTGTTCACATCCAATTAGCATCAGCCTATCTCTCATTTATCAAACTTTCAGCTGAACACATTAATGCATTTAGGAAAGGTTAAACAATTATAGCATTCCCTTAGTGATAGTGGAGTTATGCTGGGGAAAAAAGCTCTCATAAGGGAGCATTGTGTAAACAATTCATTAATCTTTGAATTGAATTTTCTCATGGTTTGCTTAAATCTGCTTGCCCACCAACAATCAACTTGGCAAATTTTTAGTCTGGTCTTAAATTTTTAAAGCTTTGGAAAAAAAAAGTTAAAGACACTTATAGAGAGAAATGCTTTTATTTAGCTTAATAAAAAGTGAACAATTAAATAGTTTTAAAACTTGAATATACCTTTGCAGGCCAAGAAAAAAAAGTATCTTTCATTTTTTTCTGTTTGACCCAAAATTAAGTCCTAATTTAAACTGAGTAAAAATATACTTACAGAACTAGCATCAACATCACTGTGGATGGCAACTGTCTTAATCCCCATCTTCTTGCAAGTCTTAATAACCTATTTTAAAAATATTAGTATTATCTATTAACAGAATTTCATACTTAAAAGGGATTTAATAATAATAAATTTCATAGAATAAAATTGGAAGTATGATTCAAATTCCACTTACCCTACATGCAATTTCTCCTCTATTAGCAATCAGAATTTTATCAAAAGTCTGAATGGAGAAAAAAAAAATTAAAAACTGTTACTCTTACTTGGAAACCAGAAAACAGCAAATTTTACCACAATTAACAATGGATATGATTCTAATAAGCATTTTCTTCCTACGGTAATATCAAATGTTATAAATAATATGCTCATTTATAACCAGAACTAAACTTGTTCGGTAGGATCTAGCCCTGTAATTACTTCATTAAAGCCTCAATTGACTAGGTTAAAGTAGTCCTAAGTGGATTTAAGGAGTATCTATAAATTCTATTAACAATAACAAATTTTCAAGTAATATTTCCCTAAAAATTTCAAGAAAATGCTTAACAAGTCAGGAGTGGTGGCACATGCACATATTCTAGTACTCAGGAGACTGAGGCAGGAGGTTTATGAGTTTAAGGCCAGTCTGGGTTACACAGTGAGACCCTGTCTCATGAATAAGAAGAAAAAGAAAGAAGAAAGAAGAAAGAAGCAGGAGCAGAAGCAGAAGCAGAAGCAGAAGCAGAAGAAGAAGAAGAAGAACAAGAACAAGAACAAGAACAAGAACAAGAACAAGAACAAGAACAAGAAGAAAAAGAAGAAGAGGAAGAAGAAGAAGAAGAACAAAAAAAAGTAGTAGTAGTAATAGTAGTAGTAGAAAAAGAGGAGAGGAAAAAGAAAAAAATTGCTTAAAAAATACTTTCTAAACTCTGGGGAATCCTAAGTGTCTTGAATTGTTTACTGAAATAAAGTCTAGTAAGTATAATTTATATATGTATTTTTGGGTTACATCAGATCTTCTGTATCTCTGACATCAACTATACTTATATATTCAAAGATGTCCAGATCAACCAGGTTATCCCATTTGAATGCAGTGTTAAATTTAAATAACCATCAAATTTTGAAGCAGCTGATGTTAGATAACAGTGGTTGCATCCAGTGTATATCTAGAGACCTAAATCCCAAGCCAGATCTTACGAGTCTCTGAAAGTCTTGATTTCCACACATATGAAGGGACAACACTCTAATGAAAGAGATTTAATGGGTTTTTTCCTACTCTAATATCACGTAGGCTAATCCCTTTTATAAAACATATATTCATAATACACACATACCATAATTGTATAGGTATACAATTATAAGTAATTTGGATGAAATGCATGTAAGTATGTAATTTTTATGAATTGGTAAATCAAAAGTTATACGTAACTATAAAAAAGTTTGTTATATTTCTAAAAGCAAAGTTAAAGTTTTATGTGATCTTTATAAAAACAATAATATATCTCAAGGTAGCATTTCCACCTGAAGGGAAAACCCTGAATCTTAGAGTTGGAAAAGGTTTTCCAGTCTTGGTTATATATTATATCACACATGACTTATTTCACCAACCTGAGACCAGTCTTAAAAACTAGTGAACTCTTAACCTGATGGAACCCAAGCCATTCAGAGACTAGATCATATGGGCCCTGAAAATAATCTACACTAACTTCAGAGATTCAAAATCATCTACCTTTCTGTATCTAAATGATCATAGTAAATAGCTATTAAACAGTAAGAATATCTAATAAAACAGGTCCTTATATTTTCTTGAACTGTACTAAAAACTGCAAAGTTGGGGGCTGGGGATTTAGCTTGGCGGCATAAGCGCCTGCCTTGCAAGCAGGCAGTCATGAGTTCGATCCCTGGTATCAATAAAAAGGAAAAAGACAAAAAAAAAAAAAAAAAACTGCAAAGTTTTGGTTATTGTTGTTGTTTTGTTTTGTGCTTCAGATAGGGTCTCACTATGTATTCTGGGCTGGTCTTGAATTCACTATGTAGCCCAAGCTGATCTCAAATTAGAAGAAATTCTCCTTGTCAGTCTCTTGAGTGCTGGATTACAGGTGTGCATCACCACACACAGTAAAGGTTTTATGAAGTATTTTACAGACTGCATTTGATGAATGCACCATGAAAAGCATTGCTAGATGTTATACATCAAAAATCTGTTAAATATGTACCACAAATGATGATGAAATTATAAAGATTAAATAAGAATCCCATTCTATTTTCTGTTCCACAGGCCAAACTGCTGGGATGGAACTCTAACACTCTCATATGTTCTTCTGCGCATCCTTCTATGGGTAAGATATCCTTCTTGACCCTCATTTCCTGGCAATAAAAGGGTAATAAAAGTACCTACCACAAGAGTTTGTGAGACTGGTAAATTAACATCCTTATGTTGTTCTGCATAGTATTCAGAATGTAATGTAGTATGTACTCAGTAAGTATTAGCTATAGGTATTGTCACCTAGTTGGGCCACAGGCCAGACTGCAGTCAGGAATGCAGGAGTATGGCCCTATCTAATGAGAAAAAAAAAACTCTATCAAAACAAATTATTTGTACCTGAAAGATCTCTCTTCAGAGTTACTTATATATTTCTAATTAGTGTACAAAGCCAAGAAAGTTCATCATATCAACTGATCTTTGGGGTGGGGAGTGCTAGGGATTATACCCAGAGCCACACATGCCAGGCCACTGAGCTACACCCTCAACCATCAAGTAATCTGCTGGTCATAAAATTTTCTTTTAAATAAAGCACACACACATATAGTTAAGAATTTTAAAAGTACTAAAATGACACTCAGGTGCCTGCCCGAAAGGTAAGGACAGTTAACAATCTCCTGCATATTCTACCAGATAGGCTAAGCATAATGAAGATTATATACATAAATCAGTTAAACTAACTTTAAAATTCACCATCTGCATTAACAGCTTTAGGCAAACATCAAATGGGCAAAGTGGCACTATCATAACAAATGGTCTCAAGTCCTGTACTAAAACTATGCCCAGAACGCGCCGAGTAGAGAGAAAGGAAAGTGTAAGGAGGATGTGCAAAGACAGTGACATTAAAAGAGGCAGCACCAAAAACTACAACAATTTTTTTAGTGTGGCTCAATCACTCAATATGTATGGGAGTTATAATAAACAAAGCTATGGGACAAAAAGTCCAGATGATGAAAAGACTTAACTGTCATTTACAGAACTAAGACTTTCTGCTGTATGTAGACCATAAGTGTGGGACACTAAAGGGGAGGAAAATATGAAACCACAATTATAAATCAGAAGCCAGACCTTGAAGACAGAAGGGCTCTCACACATCAGAAGAGATATAGAGGGGCTTGCAAAGCAGCCACTTGGTGACTATGTTGATGATGGCATCAGGAATACAAAGTTTCCTCAGGACATTGAGTTCTTTTTTTTTAATCCATTCTCTCTTTTCTATCCTTCCTTCTCCTTCCCTAGGACTAGACCTTCACAAGTATGGTCTAAAATAATAGCTGGCACTTCCCTCCACCAAGAGACCAACAGAAGAACTGAGCTGACACATTCCACTGGATGCTTGGTGGAGGTGTGGCACCAGAACCCCAGCTACTAAGTGTATCGAAGAGTTCTGAGAGGGGCATACCATGATGAGCAAGTTCATCAGTCCTAGAGGAAGACAGCTTAAGACTGCACCAGCTTACGCTTACTATCAAGGGATTTTTGAGCCCACGGGTCCAAGTGAACAAAATGAATTACTAAGGATAACGTTAAGGGACGAGGATTTAGCTCAGCGGTGTAAGCACCTGTCTGGTGAGCTTTCAGTCATGAGTTCAATCCCCAGTACCAAAGGAAAAAAAAAAGATAATGTTTAACAGCTAATATGTAAGGTATGTGCTTTCTCTATACTAGCACTGGAACAAATCCTTGCTGTACACTAATCCATCTACTACAATCATTTATCCTATAAAGGATATAAAGCCTATAAAGTCAATTCTAATAATATGTCCATTTTGCAAGTGGGAAAATCAAGGCTTGGTGAGGCCCAATCACTTTGCCCAAGTTACTTACAAAGTTAACTGATAATGAAGCTGGAGTTTATACTCAGTCACATCAGAGTACACTATGATTTACTAAATCAAAAGATTAATGATATATCAGTGTGTTTCAAACACTGTATTATTAATGCCACTTAAAATTATTATTATGAAAACCACATTGTAGTACACATAGTACTGGCTCATATTACCTTTAGGCTCAATGAAACTGGTATTGTTTCAACTAAATTACCATTAATTTCAATTTGGTAATGATTAAATTTCACTTGTTTCAGTGACATGATACAAATCATTAGTAAAATGTGGAAGGTCAATGATAGGTTCAGATAAGAAGCAATTTATTTAACAAACATATAGTGCTAAAGAACAGGTCAAGTTGCACTTCAGACTGTAACAATAAACAAAACAGATTAGCATTTAATGAATGGCTGGCTTCAAGGATAGAATGAGTCCCTAATGAGAAAAGCTCAATTAAACACCACCAAGTGAAGGATATGGCCACCGACCTGGTCTGATTACACACCTCTACTAACCAGTAAGTATGAAAAAACATCCACCAGTGGTTAGAGAAGCCATACAATTTCTCTACAATTACTTTAGGCAAATCTAACACAAAGTAGACAGCAAAGATAGCAAGTAACAGATTTGGTTTCAGGTATCTGCAACAAAATAAGTCCCTCTTACTAGATCCCAGGGGCTCTCCTATCTTTTTAAATGTCCTAAGCCAAGACAGTTATGACATTTAATCATTTAGTTTTTAATAATCATCAGTGGTCACCAACATGGAAGGTAAATCGGCTGTGCCTTTAACTTTTCTATGAAATGAGAGCAAAAAGAAGTCCTAGACCAAACTCTGCCAGCAGGCATAAAAAGAATATTAAAAGCTACTCCACAAGCTCAGAGAAGTCTCAAATTGCCATACTTCATAATGATCCAACAAGAACAATTCTCAACTGAGGCGAACAGAGTTCACCTCATATCCACATCCACACCATCAGAGTTATCAAGAATCTGCCAGGCCACTGGCTGAATAAAGACTCTCATTTAGGGGTCAACCCTGAGTGTTATCTTTAGAGGTAAAGAATGAAAGGTCACTAGATTGTTGTACAGTACTATTCTACTAAGCCTGAAAAGTTGTTTAAAATAGCCAATACACGTTATCTTGAATATTATTAATTTTATCAATGAGAGCCCATTTCTAGCACCAATTATAGGGAGGACTGCTACCACTGATTACAGAAAAATGACTGAACCACTTGTAGTATTCCCCCTTCCAGACTGTGGCCTCTATGTTAAATGGACCTTTTTTTGATACCATGATATCATCAAACTCACAACCTCACACTTGCCAGGCAGACACTGTGCCACTGAGCTATATGCCCTATTTATTAAATGGAAACTAAGTACTCCAAGAGTGTTACTAATTAGGACAGCTGGTTAGCTTTAGACTGCAATGCGATACAAGTGTACACAAACAAATACAAAAGAACTTCAATGTATATTGCCTCTGGTGAAGTTTTTAAATTATAGATTTCATAAAAGCAAATTCTATTCATACCTAATCCATCTAAACCTGCACTATCCAATGTAGTAGGTATTAACTACATGAAGATACTGAGCACTTCAAAGGCTAGTCAAACTAAGTCATCCCAGAAAGTATAAAAGATACACTGGATTCAGAAGACTTTATTCAAACACACAAAATCTAACCCAGACGTGGTAGCACACATTTGTAATTCCAGCACTTAGGAGGTTAAGATAGGAGGACTATTGAAAGTTTGAGGCCAACCTAGGCTACATAGTGACTTCAAGGCCAGTTTGACTTACATAGTAAGACCCTCAGAGGGAGAAAAAAGATCTAAAGTGTCTGAATATTAATACTGCTTGTATATCAAAATAATTTTTTTGAGACAGGGTCAACTGGTGTGGACTCATCTGGCACTCTGACCAGTTATACTGTCAGAACAATAATGCTGTAGAGTCTCAACCAGAACTCTTCTCCAGACCTCTCTGATGCTCACATTATCAGGAAACCATGTTTTATTTCTGATCAACACTTCAAATCCCATTAGCTCTATTACAACTGCCAAATACAATCACGTATCATGATTTTAGTTGAAATTCCTTTGCCCAGAAATTTTCAATATGCATAATTGCCTTAAAGCCAAATAAGACACATTAAATAAATGAAACAACAACAACAAAAAACCCAATAGTTTAATTAAAACCTTCCAACTGCCTAGTGTTTGAAAAAGAATGTTATACTAACTATTCTGCTAAAAGGGAAACATTAAATGTATTCAATTTTTGGTATAGAAATAAATACAAAATTAAAAAGACAGTTTGTGGTCTACAATGCAAAATGGAACAAAGATTGGAAGTTATGATGCTAGAGTAATACATAATTACTCAGCCTTAACACGATTGGGGGGGTACTGGGGATCGAACTCACAACCTTGGGCTGCGCAACTTATACGGCTGAGGTAAATCCCTGATACCCGCCTTAATACAATTTAACCTGTCCACTGAACATAATATGAAAACAAGGAAATTTTACCATTATAACCTAGTTGTTGAGCGTATTATCGAAATACTTACTTTTTCATCTGGAGTATGTCTCACTGAACTGAGAGTACGGGACACAATTAAGCATTGTCTTGAACAGTGTGGAACATGCTATAAAAAAAGAAGGAAAAGAAAATGAAATAAAATATTTCTGTTCTAAAAAAAGTGAAATAAATGCATAAGTGAGCTTTAAAATATTTTTTCAGGGTACTTCTTCCAGCTTATGTCTATCTAAAATGTTTTATCAGTCATTATACATAATTCTAAGCAAAATACCGTAATTTTGGGAAATGGTCATAACTACAAACTTATCTTCTGGACACATAAGAAACACCAAAGGTATCAGAACAATCTCCAGAAAAAATGCAAAAACAACAGTCAATGGGCCAGGCAGATCTAAAGAAAGTTCTCCATAAGCATGAGACTAATACAGTTACAAATGTCACCTACACAAAGAATTTTACCAAATAAAACAAGAGTGTATCCTTGAAGCAGTTTCAATTCACAAAATAATAAAAATGTGTTTTGCTTGCTGATTTTTTTTCAGCACAATTTATTTTTCTGGCACAAAAGGAATTTGATAAAAATGCAAAAGTAATATAACAATCAAGTTATTACTAATATATCACAAATGTGGATACAGTACATCTTAATGCTTTACAATATTAACAAAATGACTCACTGGCAGGGTATGGTGGTGCACGTTTATAACACAGCTCTCTGAGAGGCTGAGGGCAAGTTCAAGCCAGTGTGAGCAACTTAATGAGAACCTGTTTCAAAATACTGTAAAAACTAAAAATGCCTAGGGACACAGCTCAGTGCAAAGTCCCTGAATTTAATCCCCAGTACTACAGAGGGAACCAAAGAAAGAAAGAAAATGACTTAAAAAGTATAACCAAGGTTTAAGAAAACAATTTATCCAGTAGTCACTAGTAAAGCTAGACTCAAAAATAAAGGAAAAGAAGAAAAAATAAGCAAAAAGCAGCAAATACAGTACTATCTTTCTTAATTTTCTAAGAGGATAATCACTCAAGAAATAATGTTTTTAACACATTTTAAAATGAACTCAAGAGGGCTGGGGATTTAGCTCAGTGGCATAAGTGCCTGCCTGCCAAGTGCTAGGTCATGAGTTCAATCCCTGGTACAAAAAAAAAAAAAAAACTCCAGGGAGAAAAATCAGCACCTCCCGAGAATCAGCCATGCTGGGAACTAGGAGGATCCAACAAGAAGCCAACCAGCCAGCCTTTCTGGTAAGCCTTGCAAGCTGCTCAGCCTCCAGAAAGAGCAAAGTAAGTGCCTCCCATGAGGGTTACCCTCCAAGCAACCAGCCGGTTTGGGGGATAGGCTGAGTTGATAGCAACTAAGGATCATAAAGCACCTAAATGCTTGTATTGTCTGGTTGATTTTGCAGGCCTGGGCCAGAGGTCTGAGCATCTCTTAGGAGGATGACAGTATGCAACACAGCAAATTTGTTTTGGGAGATTTTTCTGGAGTTTTTGTGGTGTTTTTTGTGTTTTGGTTTTTTTGTTTTTTGTTTTTTGGGTTTTTTTTGCAGTACCAGGGATTGAGCTCACGACCTCACGCTTGCCAGGCAGGTGCTTAAGCCCCTGAGCTAAATCCCCAGCTCCTCAACATAGCAAATTTGGGGGATTTCCATCTTGCTTTGAAGGCCAACGGTGTTTTCACAGTTTTGGTTCGTTCTGATTGTTTTGCTCTATTCAATATTCTGTTTGGGTTGGTTTTATAGTGCTCTGTTTTTGGTTTGATTTTGCTATACCTGACTGAATGGACAACTACTGTGAAGATAACGAGATTTACTATGGTAGCTATTATTGTTATTCTGGCATTCTGCTCTGAAGTTCTATACCAATTTCACTGCATTGTCTTGATTGGCTTTGTTCTGTCTTGTTTTGTTGCATTTTATTATCTTTAAAATAAAAAATAAATAGATAAATAAAATAACATGAACTCTAAAGATGTAAGCAATTAAGCCTCAAATTGCAAATTGTAATCTCTAGCAAAAATGAAAGAAAGTAACAGACATGAAAGATACCATTTATAAAATAAAACCTTTACACTACCAACTAAAAGAACAATGAACTCAAAATAGAGAGAAAATTGATTTTACTATGTTCCTATTAAAGACCAAGAATATCTCATACCACTGGGCGGGGTGGTGCATATCTGTAATCCTAGTACTTGGGAGGCTGAGGCAGGAGGATTGTTGCAAGTTCAAGACCAGCCTGGGCTACAAAGTGAGCTCAAGGCCAGCCTGAACTGTATAGTGAAACCCTGTCTCAAAAAGACCAAAATAAATAAATAAATAAATAAATAAATAATAATAATAAAAGAATATCTCACACCAATTATTCTGAGAAAATTGAGTCTCAAGGCCTAAATTTTCCAAAAGGTCAAAGGGATAGGTTTGGTTTGGTTTTGTGGTTTTTTGTGGTGTATTATTTTGTTTTTTGAGACTGGGTCTCACTATGTAGTTCAGGCTGGCCTTGAACTCACAGCAATGCTCAGTTTCAGCTTCCTAAGTACCAGGATTACAGGTGTGTGCCACTATGCTGATGAGGGATAGGTTTTGATGGTTACAAGATTTAAGCACAGTCAGGTGAGGTGGCACATGCCTATAATCCCAGTACTCTAGGGTGCTGAAGCAAAGGATTGAAAATTCAAGCCCTGCCTGAGTAACAAAGTGACTTAGGAGATCCTGTCTCAAAACAGAAAATAAGAAATGAGCTGGGGGGGAGGGGCAAGGGTTTAGCTCAGTGGCATAAGCACCTGCTTGGCAAGCATGTGGTCGTGATTTCAATCCCCACTACCAAAAAAAAAAAAAAAAAAAAAAAGAAAAAGAAAGAAATGAGCTGGGGATGTAGCTCAATACAAAGGCCTTGGGTTCAATCCCCAGTGCTGTTGGGGGGAAAAAAAAAAAAAAAAATATATATATATATATATATATCATTAATAAATCAAGCATGTGTAACTGATTCCTGACCGCTGAAATCAAATGTGTCTTCAAGAAACAAAATCTAGGGGCTGGAGATTTAGCTTAGCAGCATAAGTGCCTGCCTTGCAAGCAGGCAGTCGTGAGGTTTGATCTCTGGTAACGAAAAAGACAAAAAAAAAAAAAGAAACAAAACCTAGTCAGGACAGAAATTTATTCTAATTCATTTTAGAAAATGAGAATAAATGGTGATGCCTTGTATGGGGGAAGGAGGACTCAGAAAAGAAATACTTCATTGGAAAGAACTCTGAAAGTAGAATCAAAGAGACTCGAGCTCAACCTCATATCATCATGACTTGAACAACCTACTCTCTGCCAACATATAAAAGCTCAGATGACTTTTCTCTAAGTTCCTTTACTCCCCTCATCCACTATTACTCAAATTCCAAGAGCTTAGTGCATGCAAGAGCCTCGGATGCTTTACTGAAAGACAAGTACTTCACTCAAATTGAACAAGGGTTCACAAAGATGATAACATTGGCCTAACAACTCGACTATTCAGATTAAACGAAGAAAAATTGCAGGCAAAGTGCTAATATCAATTTTAATAAATAATGAATTACAATTTTCAGTTTCTAGGCAGCTTGCAGAACAAACACCTCAGGTTGTATAGATTCTACCTCACTAGATGGGCTTATGAAAAAAGGAGTAGGCTAAATTTGGCTCAGAGAATTTCTAACTTAAAATGATTCAGAAATTTCTAAGTAAGCACACTCTGAGGAATGTTTGGGTTAGCTGAATCAATGTACCTTATATTCACTTTCAGAAAATTCTGAGTAATGTAAAAATACACTAAAAAGCACCTATGTCACACATTTCTTAAAACTAAATCAAGTCTATTTCAAGTTATATTTGGCCAACACAGATGATGGACTCCTATGGGTAACCGAGAATGTGATTTCTGGAATTCTTTTACTACTATTTAAAAATATTTGGCTCTAAATATCTAACAATATATTCTGCCACTATTACCCCCCCCCAAAAAAAGTATAAGGGCTGATGGAGCTCAGTGACAGAATGCTTGCCCAGCATGCATGTACGGTAGGAAAAACAAAAAACACTCACATTAATTAAATAGTATGGAGGTCCTTGGTTAGCCAGTAACTAGAAGTAGAAATCATTAAAGCAGGCAGAACCATAAAAGTAGAACAACTAGCCAAGAAAAAAAGAGACTGAGTCCTTCCCATTGTTATCGGGTAGCTTGCTTTTAAAAAGTAGCTGTCAACTATACAGTGCTGGGTTCTGGGTTGCTCACCTCTCCTTCTCAAGTTAGATTACAGATTTTCCTCCTCTACAACAAAGAATTGAATGAAATGGACAAAAGGCAATGAATAGCAAAGTTTATTCAAAAAAGCAAAAATGAAGAGTAGGGAAGAAACTGGCTCTGCAAAGTGAACTTGGGCTGTGTAACGAGAAAAAGGGGTAAGACCAAGGACAATAGTACTCACTACTGTCAGACATGGTGGCACATGCTGTAATTCCAGGACTCAAGAGGGTGAGGGAGGAGGATCACTGAAAGTTCGAGACCAGCCTAGGCTACAAAGTGAGTTCAAGGCCAGCCTGAACTGCATAGAGAAACCCTGTCTCAAAAACACACACACACACAAAAAAAAAAAAAAAAAAAAAAAAAAAAAAAAAGGAAGAAAATAAAAATAAGAGAAAAAAGAATACATGCTGCTTCTCAGAAAAACAGCATGAGCTATTGTAGAAAACTATCTTAGCATCAGCTCCTCATGGCAGCTTTTTTATTTTTACATTGTCCAAATCCCAAAGAACTTAAGAGAACTTCTACATCTGGGTCCTAAGAAGAGTACTGGGATCCCACATCTCAGGGTGAGATCAGGCCTAGGCCATCCTATAGAAAACCTGCTGGAGTTCTCTGGAGAAGTCCACCAGCGGGACTTTGGGGACTGTTCTGCACATGTGTCCAGGATCCCGTAATTAACAGGTCACACCTATGGTCCCTGCCAGCTTTTGCCACCCCTTACCACTGCAAGACTGAACTGGTTTGGAGTCCATCACATTATAAGACTTTATTTCTCTATTCTGGGAAACCTTCATGGAAGTTTAAAAGTAAAGAATCAGAAATCAGACAATTTTTGAAAAGTCACAGCATAAAACTTTTTTTTTTTTTTTTTTTTTTTTTGGTACCAGGGATCGAACTCACGACTGCCTTGCTTGCAAGGCAGGCGCTTATGCCGCTGAACTAAATCCCCAGCCCCTAGCATAAAACTTCTTAAATGCACGGAACAAGTTAACTAATTTGGGCTACTATAGAATTTTAACATTTGTTGTTTTTGTAAAGCATATTAACAAACCAGGTAGAAGCCCAGTCCAAAGTTCTTTTAAGATAATTTCAAGCCTCAAAAGTGCTGAGGAAAAACTGTAATTGGTTCCATTTGTAACAAATTTTAAGCCTATTACACCCAAAAGAAGAAAGGTCACTTTCCAGTAACATACTACCATTGATTACCTTCCTCAGAAAGAAAGATTTCCTGCAAGACCTGGGCCACATCTCACTTTCACGGCTCCATAGCACTTCACTTCTCTAGGTACCACTTAGTTGCCATCTGTAAAATGTAGGTAATGATACCTCTCTGCTTTCCAACAGACTTGTTAAAAAAGATCAAATGACTCTTTACAAATAATAAAGTGTCAAAAACAAAAGTACCACACAAAACTAAAAGCAAGCACGTAGCTTTCCCCTCCTTTCTTAAAATTATACCAAAACCATTCAGAAGTTATCATTAGAATAAACAACGCAGTCATTAAGAGACCTGGGATAGACAAGCAGTTCTGACCTGACCAATCTTGAACCTGGCATTCCCTAGGTACACAGGAAATTTCCTCATCTGCAAACTGGGGATAATAACAGTACTTATCTAGGTCATAATGCTGCTATAAAGATTAAGTAAGAATGTGTACATTTCAGTCAGTATACAGTAAATATTAACCAAAAAAAAGGAAGGAAATACAGCTTTTAAATAAACTAAATGCAGGAGCTGGGGATTTAGCTCAGCGGCATAAGCGCCTGCCTTGCAAGCAGGCAGTCGTGAGTTCGATCCCTGGTACCGATAAAAAGAAAAAGACAAAATAAATAAATAAATAAATAAATAAATAAATAAACTAAATGCATGTCTTCCAGCGAATGCAAGCAGGAAAACAAAGTACCTTCACATTCAAGATGTTGCCATACTACGTAAAAAACTAGAAAAGCCACTGGTGATTACCTTAAAGAAAAACTTCATCATTACTTCTTCTAAAACCAAAACTACTGCTGCTCCTAACACATCCACAGCAGCATTCAGGTGAACAGCATGTTAATTCAAAGAAGAAATGACCTCAACACAGTAGGTTAATAGAATCATAAGATGATCTCACCAAAATAAATGTAAACACAAATTAATGCTTCATCTCTAAATTTGCAAGAAATTCTGTTCTCCAGTGTGTGCTTTATGTTCTTTATGCCTCTTACTGACACTTTCTGAGAAATTTTTTCCTACTATAGAAGTCAGCAAACCTGCAACCTTACCCTATAGATGGGGTGAATCAAGGTTCCCTATCTCCACTTTGGGGGACTCTCCTTTGACCTTATCCAGTCACAGAATTCACAGTGCTTCCACCTCAGCCTCCTAGCATGCTAGGATTACAGGTGTGGGCCGCTAAACCTAGTTTAGCCCCACTGCCTTGAGGATACCCTTAAGATTACATAAAACCCCAAACCCAGACCATAATGTGCCACTGTCTAAAGGGCCTGACTCTATTCTCTGTGTACTTTTTTAAATTCAGTTTAAGAAATTGCTTTATGCCTTTCAAAATAAATAAACATTCAGGCAAGGAAAGGCTTCTCATTCGTATTTCATGACCTACACTTCAGAAGCTTCAGATGGTCTGACTTCAGCATTTTTACAGACCCGAATGACCTTCCAAGGACTTACCATCTGAGTACAGATTTTCTTTCAGACCTGGACTACTTAGTCTTTGGGAGCTCAAGAGCCTTCAGTGGCTGCCAATAGCTGAACACCTATTATTTGAGAGAAATTTGGGTCATGCTTCCATAGTAAGGAAACAAGGCTAGCTCAAGAACTGGCCCACTCCACAATGACTCCAACCAAGTCATTCCTTCAGGACCAGGCCTAGCAGAAGTTGCCAGTGCCCATGCAGACCTCTTCACCTAGCAGCACGGCGCCCCCCAGTTCAGAATCCAGAGCTCGGGTCACACCTGCCTTTCCTTACTCATAGGGCCACGGACTAACACAGGGTTCAAATGGTGAGTTTCCCTGGTCAAGGCGGAGCCAATTTATCAACACAATCGATACTTCAGTACTGCATGTCCACCTGCAGCTACTCTGCACCTGAAATGGGCAACAGTTCAAATTCAGATATGCTCCAACAGTAAGACATACTAGACTGCGAAGACTCAATACCTGCTACATGGAAGTCATAGTGGCTGGTGTTTCAGACTAAGCTCCTAAAACGAGGCCCCAATAGAAAGGCAAACAATCACTCAAGCTCAAGTTCAAAGTCTAAGTAACAACTAAGCTGCTTGTCCAACCTTTCCAGAAATTCAGATCTGAAAGAGAACCAGTGATTCCCAAACAGGCCAGTTTTAAATGGCATAACAATGATGTTCCCCGGACTTAATCCACAAAGAAAGGTATCCTAATGCTACCTGAGGTTAACCAATCAGTTATTTATTTTTCAGTTTTCTGTCTCCACCTCCACTATACAAGGAAAGGAACTTTCAAAGGACCAATTCATTTTTAATTTCTTACTTGTGTCTTCTTCAGCCCTGTTTTGTCTCGGCTAATCGGAACATTTCCCCTGTTTTATGGAATGAAATGATGCCCAGTTCTAAAAATCAAAAATAAAGTCAACTAAGGTCTTTAAGTTGTTGTTTTCTTCCTTTGACATACCAAAAATGTGAAACAGCCATCAGTAAATGTTTACATTTACATGTTAAAATACAATTTTGAATGCATTAGGTTGAAGACAAACGTATCATTAATGTCATCCTTTTTACTGTTAATATGATGAATGCTAGAAAGTATTACCTTTTTTTTTAAATTTTATTTAAGGAGAAAAAGAAAAAAAGCAGAAGAAGGGTACAGGTTATACAGAATTTCAGGAAAAAAAATAAATAGTAGGAAATCACTAGTTAATGGATTACATATTGTCATCTTAGAAATATTTGTTCAAGTTACAAAATTAAAGCATATAAAGTGGACATTCAAACAGTGAGACTGCAAACAGTTCTGTTCAATGATCCAACAAAACTCAGTAATATCATTGTCTATCTTTTTTTTTATTTAAAGAAAGATTAAAACAGAAAATAGGTAGAAATAGTACATACATTTAGAGGAAAAAAAAAGAGTAAGAAATCACTAGTTGATGTTGTCGTTTTACAAATAGTTGTTCAAGGTATAAAAATGGAACATGTAAAGTGAGAATTCAAACAGAGAGACTGCAAAAAGTTCTAATCAACTGTCCAACAAAAACTTAGTAACATGGTTGTCAATCCTATACATTTAAACATACATGCAGTTATCCATATCTTCATTTATGTTTAGATTAAACAAACTAAAGCAGGTTAAAATCATTTTGAACAAATAATAATAGTATTGCTGGATTTCACTTCATGACACTCCATGATCAGCACTGGGTACTGTAGTGTCTTCTTTTTAAAACTGAATTTAAAGAAAGACTAAAAAAACAGAAAACGGCTTGTAATGATACATACTTTCAGGATACTAAATTGGAGCATATAAGGTGGGGACTCAAACAGTGAGACTGCAACCAGTTCTGTTCAACTATCCAACAAAAACTGAGAAATACGGTTAAACATATATGCAGTTACCCATATCTTCAATTATGTTGACTTTCAATAAACCCAAGCAGGCTAATATCACTCTGAACAAAGAATAACACTGTTGCTGGGTTTCACATTATGACACTCCAGGATCAGCACTGGGTATTTTTGTGTCTCCTTTTCTTCAAAGTATCTGTTGATTTCATCAATTGTCATAAGATCAGTTCTCATAAACTGTTCATAGATTCTACACATGCATGGGTCTTAACATGTATTTTTTTTTTAATTTTGAAAGTAGCAATTGTGCAACAGCATAAGACAGAACAAATCCAATCGAGACAATGCTGTGAAATTGGTACAGCGTTTCACAGTAGGATACTGGGATAGTAGTACTAAGTACTATGGTATATCTCTTTAATTTAACAATAGCTATCCAGTCAATTACATATTGTTAAATCAAACCAAAAATACAACATTGTAAAATGAATTGAGAATACTGAATAGAGCAAAAGAAATATAACAAAAAGTGAAAACAACCTATGCCTTCAAACAGAAGATAGAAGGAAATTCCCCATATTTGCTATATTGCATATGGTCATCCTCCCAAGAGATGTTGAAATATCTATCCCCAGTAGGTAAGGGGGGAGGGGGCAGGTGGAAGAAGGGTGCTTGATTTTCATCTCCCGTGGAAGTTGGCTCACAGGTAATGGTTCTCCTCCAGGCCCAAACTGCAGGTGCTTATCAAGAGGGCAGGTGAATAAGCTGCCCAAATCCCTCCATGGCCGGAACTCTGGAGCACTGTTCTCCTCCTAGCCCTCATTGCAGACGCTTACCAAGAGGGTGGGGGAATAGGCTGCCCAAATCCCTGCATGGCCGGAACCGTGGAGCTCTGTTCTCCTGGCCCGCGTTGCAGACACTTACCGAGAGGGCGGGTGAATAGGGTGCCTCAATCCCTCCATGGCATTGTCTATCTTATACACTTAAATATACATGCAGTTATACCGTTTAGAGCACTTTCTTTTCCTCTCTTTTGTACAATGACTATTACACATTTTGGGTTTTATTACTCCCACAGTTCTTATTGCTTTTTTGGAAGAGAGTAAAACCAAATGTGACATAACAGAACAGAGTCAGTCAAATCAAAAGGATGGATATAATAGATAATGTAAAAACATAATATAACAATGGTTACCATAACGCCTCCTGCTATCTCAAATAGAATTGCCTATATCGTCAGTTATGATAAAATTGAACAAAACAGTAAAGAACGAAACCAACAAAACCAAAACATTGGAGACAATACAGGTCTTCAAAAGTAGATAATAGTCAACCAGAATGGGCATCATAATGAATCCCACTATCTTCATAGCTGTTGCCTAAACTTTTGAACCTGGTACTATCAAGCAAAACAGAACAGAGGAACATCAGTCAAAACAAGATGGTGAGAGCAATACAGGGCTTCAAATCAAGTTAATAGAAAATCAAAGTGAGTTACTGTAATACATCCTGCTATTTTTTTATTTATTTTTTCCTTAATTAAAAGGATAAAAATAAAAAAGTAAATAATAAAGTGGAGATTGAGATAAAAGAGGGCATAACAACAAAACAGCGCAGATCAAACATAACCATTAAGCAAAATAGTGTTTCACCACAAGACAATCCCAACATAAAAGTAGTTACTATATTGTCTCTTTCCTTGAAATCTTTGAGTATAACTTCGTATACTGTAGCATCAAATATATCCAAAGAATGTAAAACCATTCAAGAGAATGACAGTATTACAAGGTATTTAGAATCAACTAACAGAAAATCAACAATGGTTTCTGTATAATCTCCTTGTCTATAAAAGTTTTTGCTTATACTATCACATATAATAAAATCGAATAAGATAGAACATGTTAAGACCTATGGAGACAGAAGAACAAAAGCTTGATGGGACTTCAAAACAAGATGATATTAAATCAGCATTACCCATTATGACGTCATTTTCTCCAAAATAGCTGTTCCTATCATCCAATCTTCTCTGCCTCAATTCTGTTGAGCTCTTTTTCTGTCATTAGTTGTCAGTTTGTCTTCTTCATTTTGTTTTCTGCTCCATTCATTGTGGCCTCTCTGCCACTATTTCTGGATTCTTCATATTTTTCTTTTTTAGAATATCCTGCAGTATTCTCTGTAGAGTTGAATTGGTGACTGCAAATTCCCCTAGTTCCTCTTTATCCTGGAAGCACCTTGTTTTTCCATCAATTTCCAGGGATAGTTGTGCAGGATATATCAATCTTGGCTGGAGGTTATTATCTTTCAAAGCTTGAATTATTTCCCCCCACGCTCTTTGTAATTTGATGGTTTTTGCCGAGAAGTCTGCTGTAATTCTGATGGGTGTTCCCTTGTAAGTGATCTGTTTCTTGTCTCTGATGGCTTTTAATATTCTGTTCTTATATTGGATTTCTGGTATTTTGATTATTACATGCCTGGGTGTAGCTCTGTTTGGGTTGTAGATGGCTGGGGTCCTGTATACTTCATACATCTGAGTATCTTTACCTTTTGCTAAATTAGGAAAATTCGCCTGGATTATTTCTGCAAATAGTTTTTGTAGTTCATTTGTTTGTGTCCCTACCTCTTCTTTTATGTTCTTAATTCTTAAGTTATAGATCCTCTTATCATCTTCTAGTCTTTGTATTATTGCTGTTTCTTTGTTATTTTTAAGAAGTTTTTCATTTCATGCTCCCATATTACAAATCTGCCCTCCAGTTCAGATAATCTATCCTTAGTTTCTTTCAAGCTGTTATGCCAGTTTTCGATAGAGTTTTTAGTTTCCTGGTAATCTCTTCGAACCTGCTTCACATATTCTATGTTTTCTCTATTTTCTCCATCAAACAATTCTCCCTTTTTTTCTGTTCTTCCATTCTACCATCTGTTTTTTCTTGGGTGGTGCTTACCATTTCTCTAACTATTCTGCTTATGTCTTGCTTCAGGTCATTAATAACTTTATTCCTGAACTTGTCTATGAGGCTCTGGAGATAGTGCTTTATGTCTGTTGGTGCCATGTCTGCTATTGCCTGTTTCTCAGGATCGGGGGCCGAGGAGCCTTTCTTGTTGCTCCCTCTTCCCATATTCTTTGTTCCTTATATACAAGTGTATGTAGGAGGCCCAGCTTCCTTCCCTGTTGGCCACAGTCTGTTTGAATTGTGCCAGCTAGGTGTTCCCGCCCACCGCAGCACACCAGGGAGTTGTGGACCGTGCAGCCTATGCAGGGCCCACCCCTCCAGGTCAACCTACCGAAGGATTCACTGCTAGGGTGTACCTCCAGGCGCTGGGACCTGGGTTGTGCTAGCCTACTGGATCTCAGCCAGCAACGTCACATAGGCTAGGCACTGCTCACCAATCCCGCTTGAGAGGGGGATATGTGACTGAAGTCACTACAGCCTGTTCCGGCAAGTCCACCCGGTCCCAGAATGTCCTCTGTTGGAGCCTCCTAGATTATGAAAGAGTCCCAGTTTACCTCACTCACTGCATATCGATGCACACCTCCCCGCCCGTCTGGCTCTCAACTCCCTGCCCAGAGGATTCAGACTCAGCAGCGGTGGCAGGAAATTCAAATCGAGGCTTCCAATGGCTTGGGCTCCAGCTTCCATGCTGAGGCTTTATCTGTTCCTGTTATAGCACCGGGATTGCATTCCCAGTTGGTTTCTCTCAGCCCAGTTCGTTCTTGGGTCAGCAGAGTATATCTCCTCTTTCTTAGGATTCCTCACTCCGCACCATTCCTGGATTCTAAGCTGGGGCTCTCAGAGAGCCTCCATAGCTGCTGTTATCTGTCCGCCATGTTCTCCCAGAAGTCTTCAGAAAGTATTACCTTTGCAGCCCACCTCATACATCATTTCCACTGGAGGGCACTGACCTGCACAGTTGTTCTCAACACCTCATCACCTGGAGAACTTGGAAAGAGACTGCTGAATCTCTTTCACACACAGGTCCCCAGATACCTGACAGATTTGGGTGTGCTATACATGGCACAAGCAACTCCAACACACTCCCAGCTGATGCTGTAGCTGATGGTTGGGGAACCACACTTTGAGAACCACTGCTCCAGGACACCAGAAGAGTAAGACCAGATCCATTCAATAGCTTAACTTTTGCCCCAGCCCTATCCCACTTTCTTCTCTCTTCTTGACCACCATTTGCACAGAAGTCCTTCTAAAGCTCTGTGTCTGGGGAACAGACCACCCACCTTCCTGAAACTTTTGTTTATACAGGTGATTTTCACAAAGTGCCAGGTGTAAAACACCCAACTACAAGGAGAATATAACCACATTTTGTGTAAAACAAGTAACAAATTATTCCTTACATCGCTAGTTGCCTTTATATAATATATTCTACCCATACAGTACCAGCACAAGATTGGTTTATCCCAATTAACTAAAATTCCTTACCATTTAACAGGGTCATCAGTATGGCTTACTGCTTTCCTTTTTTCCGTAACTTCTACAAACACTGAACTAGTATTTTGTGCTCAAGAGATAGAAATATGCCCTTTCTAGCCAGATATAGTAACTCTTCCCTGTAATCCCAACTATTTGGGATGCTGAAGCCAGGCGTGGTGGGTCACACCTGTAATCCCAGCACTTGAGAGGCTGAGGTGGGAGGATCATTGCGAGTTCAAGACCAGCCTGGGCTACAAAGTGAGCTCAAGGCCAGCCTGAACTGCATAGAGAGACCCTGTCTCAAAAAAAAAAGAATATGTGGAATGCTGAAGCAGGAGGACAGCAAGTTCAGGATCAGACTGGGCAACTTAATGAGAGCCTGTCTCCAAAAAAATTAAAATGGGGGCTGAGGATTTAGCTCTGCAGCATAAGCACCTGCCCTGCAAGCACACGGTCCTGAGTTCGATCCCTGAGTCTAAGAAAAAAATTAAAATGAGTAGGGATGAAGCTCAGAGGGAGAATGCTTGCCTAGCATGCCCAAGGCCTCGGATACAATCCTCAGTGGAAGGAAGGAAAGATGGAAGGAGGGAGGAAAAATTTGTTCCTTCTCCTTCTTATAGCTAAGTTTATTAAAGATAAAGGTACTAAAGACAAATGTAAGTGTAAATCCTAAATATACCACTTAATCATGTGATTTTAGACAAGTTACTCAACTTGTCCATACCTCAGCCCTAAAAATGAGAATCATTTGAAGGCAGTTTGATGATTCAATGAAATAATGCATATGAAGGCACCTTTCACTCTCCCTCTGCATTTTCAACAACTTCAGAATCTTCTACTAACCTTATGATGTTGGTTTCTCATTTTCTCTTTTCTACACTCATTACATGACCAGACAAACCACAAATAAAACCAACCAACTCTCTGTATCTCAAAAATGCCATCAAAACAGTTATTTTTTTAAAAATTTTTAAAGCAGTTATTTTAGTATATAACTTATATCTTGATTTCCTCTCCCAAGCCTCAGTTCTTCTCTATCTCTAAGATGCTGCCATATTCAGGAGCTTAGAAAAATGACTTAAGAAAATAACTTTAAGAGACATTCTTCATTGCAATGTTAATTTACATACCATAAAATTTACCCCTTTAAAATACATATACAAGTCAAGGCAAAAACTATCATCACTACTGATTATACAACATTTTTCATTGTCCCAGAAAGGCACCCCATAACTTAACAGACACCAGCTTCTTTCTCCTTCCAGTCCCTAGCACCCATTAATATTTTGTTTCTATGTATCTGCCTATTCTGGAGATTTCATATAAATGACTCATATTCCTTTTGTGTGCAAGCCACCACCCTATCATGAGTACCATCATTTGTAGCTTGGCCTCCTTCAACAGTCTACTGACTAGTCTCCGAGATTCCACTCCTTCATCCCCACTAAGACATTTGACACACAAAACATAAACCAAATTTGCTTCAGCTGCAACAACTGGGCTCAGTATTAGGTAAGTTCTGAATACAAGTCTCCATGCGACCCTGTACTACCTCCTCTCCTAGCACCTCTTTTCACACATCTCCCCTCAACCACACTGCCACACTCCTCCCCTGATTACACCAAATGCAACTGACCTCCTAGCTTCTCACTTAACATTGCTTCAGTCTGGAATTCTAGTCTGAATCAGTTTTCTGTTCAAATATCACATGCTCATCCATGTCTTCCCACATTCTGGAACCATTTCAACAACTTCATTTCCTTCACTCTCTTGATCAAAAATGTTACAAACTTTCACCCTTATTTAGAAAAGGGGTATCACAATTTTTACCACTGTGCCCAGTCTCTTTAAAAACAGAATGAAATCTAAAAAAGTAGAAAGACAAGTGTTCTCCTATTAAGATACACTTCCATTTATATGTAGATATCTATATATATTTTATCACACTAGAAACTGGTTTATGTAATAACCCTAAAAGGTTTTTCATTTGTTTGTTTTTTCCCCAAAAAATGATTTGTCAGCGATTTCTCAAAATATTTTACCTCTGGACATTTCTAAAGCACTCACACATGATTAAACATTCTCTTACATGTTTAGTGATTACAATCATGAACGTTAAGAAATCTATAGCTTACGCCTTTAAACTCTGTGGATACACCATACAATAAGACTTTTACTCAAGTCAGAGACAATTTACAATTGGCAAAAGTAAGGCTTTGAAAATACCTGTCCAAAGTTCACATTCTACCTCTGACAACTGTGTTCTCACATTACTTAACTATTCTGAGCTCTGTTTCCTCTTCTGTAAAATTAGGATTTTTTTTACATTAGTTGTTATATGAATAAAACATACTATATAAAAGCCATACATGGCAAATAAAAATTCAATAATTGTACCAATTACTATAAAACCATATTCTCTAGTCACTGAATGTACTTAGAAGAAATTAGGTACTTAAATAAAATGTGTTTAGAAAGCTGATACATAAAACAAATAAGACTTTAAAGGCAAACACTACATAGATCCTAAAAATAAACAAACCTTGTTAACTGCCTCAAAGTACGGTCTGAATTTTCTAGAGTAATCTATAGTTACCTATCTACTTTTCACAACTAAAAGGTTTGCAAAGTGGGGAAAGGGCCAGGAAGAGTTAAAATCTTCAAAAAGTTCTGCTTCAAACAGATACAGGAGAGCACATTTCAAGTTCATAGAAGAAGAGAAGAGAGAAGTTAAGCAGCAGCTCAGGTTTCCCTAGGAGTGACAGTAAACTTCAGAGATGCTTCCCACTTCAAGGACAAACTCTTTGCTGGTCCAAACATAATACTACTCTACTGTCACACATTTAGCACCTATTGTATCAAATAGACAAGATGCAATCTCTGCAAACACATCAAAGGGAAGAAACTAGATAGAAAACATCAAAGCTATGACACAGTGTGTGCACAAGTATACAACAGTGAGAACAGTTAACAACTTCCTCTCAGACTCTCTGATTTAAAACATCAGTGTCATCCCTCCTACCTTTAGGACCAACACTTCTCACTGCTCTCTGGGAAACACCAACCTCATAACAGGGTCAATAAGGTCCATTGCAGTCTGATTTCTGTCCAACTCTCCAGTATAGTCTAGTTCAGCAATGGCAAACCTCTTAGCGACAAAGTTCAAACTACAACCACAAACCTACTTCTTTATCACAGTGCCAACCCTGCAATTAAACCTGAATACTTAAGTTTTAGTATAAAAAAAAAAAACTTATACATTAACATCTTTTGTCTTAAAAGAAAAACAGCATGCATGCCATAGGCTTGCCACCACTAATCTCGTCTGTACTCAAGAGCTTCAGTAGGCTTTTCTCAGGTCTTCTAACCTGTGTTCTAACCCTTAGCCATGGGACCCTTACATGTGCTGTTCTCTCCTAATACCATCACTTCTCTTTCTAAAGAAAAAGGTCACTTAGTTCTTCAAAATTTGTCTGAATTTTTACTTCCAAAGGAAAAGATTCCCTTAAGTTATGTAGTATAATTAAGAGCACTAGTTTTCTAGAGGCTGGAGGTATATCTCAATAGTAGAGCCCTAGCCTAACACACACAGTCCCTGAGTTTTAGTCCCAGAATGACCAAACAAAGCACAACAAGAATTACTTCTAGAGTTCTAGGGCTGGGGATTTAGTTCAGGGCATAAACGCCTGTCTAGCAAGCGCGTGGTCCTGAGTTCAATCGCCTGTACAAAAAAAAAAAAAAAAATCAATAGAGTTCTAAATCTTAGGTCTGTAAAAGCTGTACAGCTTTGAGCAAGTCACATAATACTTTGTACTTTAATTTCCTCATCTGTCAATGAGAATTATTTGGCTATTGTGAGAAATGAATAAATTAAAGCACAATAATAATTATCTAGGGCAGATCTCAAAATAGTCTTGACCTGATCAAATCCCTCTACAGTACCAGCATGTCTTCACATTAGCACTTCACATTTGACACTTACTTGTTGTCATTACTAATAGATTAAAATTTTTAAGAACGCAAAAATCATGTTCATTCTGTAGAGCTAGAACACAGGATGTATTCAATAAAGATGTGTTAAGAAACAATAGCTAATTTATTATTCAAAAAAATGACCTGATATACAAAGTCTCACAAGTATGACTCCAAACTCCAGACTTTGGACAAACTGCCTCAGTTTGTATCTTACAATTGCAATTGACATGCTCACCAATGACTAAAAGACAAGTGAATTATAACGATAAAAGAACAAGGAGGTTTAGCTCAGCAACATAAGCCCCTACTTGGCAAGTGAAGGGTCCTGAGTTCAATCCCCTAGTACAAAAAAAAAAAAAAAAAAAAAACCTAGTAAAGTTAAAAGAACAAAAACTAGCTTGGTAATACCAAGAACAGTAAAACCAGGCATTCTGATTCTGAGGCTAAGCAAATATAAATGCAGGCATTACTTCCAGTTTTCACGCCACCCACATGGGCCTCAACTGCCTCTTCTTGGATTCCACAGTAAGCATGCATGAAGCCCTGGGTTCCATCCCCAAAATCCCCCCAAAAAAGTTAAAGATAGGAAAGATCATCTCAAAATGTCTTCCAATTCTAAATTTCAATGACCATAAACCAAGTTATGTGACGGGTTTTTTTAATGTAGCAGTTTGTAAACGATTGTTTTAAACAAAGTTTAGAAAGCACATTGAACCAGGTGACCGGTGGCTTTCTGAATTGTTCAAATGACTTAAACCTTATTAATAAAAAAGATTAAGTAGTCTATGCCCGGAGATTTATAAGATTCCACGTGAACTGGAAAATGAATTAGGAAGTACAACACCAACCTGTAGATCAAGCGGCCAACATGACACCTGGGTTGAACAGTGGTGTACAATGTATTTGAAATCAGGCTAACCACTACACAGAAACAAAAAACAAATTCACAGGATGCATTTCACATACAGTACACCATGAAGTCATAGGATTTAATCAGGTTTTCAACTCACACATAAACATCAGCAACCCTGACATCGAATAATATTTTAAGATAAACTCATAACCCTAACTCTACTTGAATAATTATTTTCAACGTCCCTTCAAAGCTGGGGCGAGGCAAGAGAACACAGGAACTGCAAGGACTCTAAAACACATCTTGGACCGCTTAAGGGGAAGTACAGTACCGAAAGGCACTGGAATCTAACCATGGGCCAGTGCACTGGTACTGCCACAAGGCCATTAGATGTATGAAGGACAGTAGAAAACGCACTTGCGCCCGCCTCTGTAGGCCACTGCCCTCCAAGATCCGCGGAAGTAACCACGACTGCAAGAAGGGACATCGCCCCCGGCCTGCTCTGGCTCAGACTCCCGGATGGAGGACGAGCAAGCGCAGAGCACATACTGTGGCCGAACCCAGGACACGGGGACCGACAGCAGGGGCACGACTATCGCTCAGGGAACCACGGGGCTGCGGGATTCGGCAAGCGCCCTCCGGCAGCAGCCGCGGAGCAGGGTTAGGCTGGAAGCCCAGTGAAGACCTGGCCCAGGAAGCCTCGGCGCTCCTCACCTTCAGGGTCCACAGTGCCCCGCTCTGCATCAGCTGCTTCGTTGGCGACCGCCCACGCCGTCCGGTGGCGACCAGTGCTAAGTTCCCAGCCCAGAGCCCCGCCATGGTCGCCCCTGTAGACTGGCACTGAGTTGACCTCTCACCCTGTCGAAGGGGGTGGAGAAGGGGAGCGCCTGTATCCTAGCCAATCAAGAGCTAGAGGCCTCACGCCCCGCCCCTGTGTGGGCAGGGAAGGAGGTGGTCTGGCGGAAACGCATGGGGCCAGCTAGCTGCTCTGCAGAGGGTTTAGCACTAGGACCCGGAGGGAGCAGATGAGCGGCCTGTCGTGCAAACAACTCAGGAGGCCAATGTGCCCAGCCGACCTCAGAGGGACCTCAGAGACGGCGGGACTGGCTAGAGTTGGGGTGACCAGCCTAGGAAGACTCAGTGCTAGCCTAGCTGCCATTTAGCAAGTAACCTGCAGTCCTGATAGTGTCAGTGAGTCACCTCCGTCCTAGGCCAGTCAGGAATTTTGAGAGTCCTAGGCGCCAGACACTTCTGTGAGTGTGAATTGGAAAACACCTTTTATTTAATTTTTTTTTAAATTTGTATGAGTACATGTTTTCAGTACATGATGACTACATTCATGGTGAGGAATTGGTACTTGTAGGTAACACTTTTTGGGGGGTGGTGTTGTTTGCTAAACACTGATAACTAAACGTTCTTGGTTTAGAAACCAGAGACCCTTGCTCTAGTCCTCCCTCTGGCACTTGAATACCTGCATGTCAGAGGAACTCACCATAATCAGAGTCAGAGTCAAGATTCTCTTGCTTGCAAGCAAGAATGCTTATCAGTAAAACTACTAAGAACCAGACCTTGTCTTAGATACTTCATATTCAGTCATATTTTAAAATGTATAAAAACAAGCCTAATATATTAAGTCCTATATTGAGGAACTGAAACCACACAAAAAGTAGTGATTCAGCTAGTAAATGGTTAAACTAGGGTTTGAACTCAAGAACTCACCCACCGCACAGCTTCAACAAAGCAACATTTGTCTTTTAGATGGAGAATTTTAAAGCAAATCTCAGTAAACCATCTTATTTCTAAACACATGTCTTGACTATCATGCCTCTCCTAGAATCACCTGGAGAGAGTAACAAAGCTAGGAATAATCTAGAGGAAGTTGTAGCATGGTACATGCTAAAAGACATATAAACAAATGAGGGTATCCGAGAAGTGATACTTAATGGATTTTAAAATGTAAGTAGAAACTTAAATGACAAAATGGAAAATGATTATCAGTTTCACAGATTTTTTTTCAGTTTTGTACCTAAGGCTAAATTCCTTTCCTATCTAAGAAAATGCTTGCTCCTTGGTGCTCAGCGTCTGCCTCTCTCTCTCTTTCCCTCTCCCCCCACTCCATTTTTTTTTACTCTTTGGGTTGGTTTTCTTTTGGTCCTGTTTTCCTATTGTTTCTTTCATGAAAGGTACTTGCAGCAGAAGACACTTGTCTCTCAATCTCTGTTCTCTACTTGTTCCTATTACAAGAGAATTTCTGAGTTGCTCTGGGCATGACCACCACCTAAAAGGTGTGATACCCAGCCTGGCTCCTTTACCATAAGATATGACCATGTAAGTAGGGATGTAAAGACTGTGCCATTAAAAAGGATGGGGTGTGTCCCCCATGTTCTATTCTTCCTAAATAAAGATATGTTGATGGGTGATGAAGCAGCTGCATTAACCCACAAGATGGGATGAAACCCATGACAAACACAGTAAAATCACCACTTTCAACACTTTGGACAATATTAATGCCTCTGTTCCTAATATAGCCTATAATTCTAATACAGTTTTTTCAGGAAGTATAACTGACACTTTGAGCCAGAAAGTTCTGTCTTATGTGTGCTGTGTCTCACAGTTTGGGATGATTATTATCTCCAAAACCTACTTCCTATCAATAATGTCTTAAAATAATTGCTCCATATATTTTGTCCAGTTTTCTACTCATTCATAGTGGGAGGAGTAGCCTGGCACTGTTATCTATCCTACAACTACCAGAAGTAGAAGCCATATCTTAGTGTTTTGAAAGAGTGTTACATCATGTTCCTGCTTCTGGGCTACTCCTGAGAAATCAAATGCCAGCTTTCTTTATCTCACCTTATTAGCTATCCTGTTTCTATTCTGCCACTGTTTATTGGTTATAGAGCAGAAAGAAGTCAGGATTATAAATTATGGAATCATGAACAATAATATCCACAAAAGAGAGCAAAGCTGTACTCCACCTGGAGACCCTGAACTTTGAACTATATATATTTGGCTCTCTCTGAGGGCAGATAAGTACAGATTAGATGTACTGAGCTGGAAACTGTTACCTTCCCTCTTTGGCTTTAGGCTACAATTAACCAAAAAGGAAATCCATAAGGTATTTAGGAACCTACTGTAAAATATGTATCAAAGTTTCCTGGAAGTTCTCAGCTTGTCCAATCTCGACTCTGTTTTGATCTACTACTAGATGCTTGACTACAGAGCTATACTGAGGCAACTGTATCTCACTGACAGCTCTGTGGAATGCTTTCTGATACTCCATTTGGCAGTCACACATACTTGGCTTCTCCACTATCACTCAGACTCCAACTTGCCACTTCTGCCAATGCTTTAAGCAACCATTTTAATTCTTCTTTTTCTGGTTCTCTGAAGAGTCCTTGGCAGTTTTCAAGGATTACTAGACTCTGATTCTGAAGTGACACTAATTCCTACTAACCCAAAATGCCCTTATGTTCCATCAGTTAAAGTAATTCTTTATGGAAGCCAGATAATTAGCAGAGTTATGACATTAAGTCCATCCTAAAGTCATCCCAATACATTTCTGAGCCAATTAGCATTTCTCAATTCCAGAAGGTCTAGTTGGAATAGACATACTTTTTAACAGAGTCCACGGTCCATAGCCATGACCTTTACTATGGCTTTACTTCCCACAGAATCCTGATATGCTTTGTAAGGGAAGTGGAAGTTGCCCATGACTATTTGGTAGATGAAAAGGTAGGCTGTAGCAGATTCCTAATTGCCCCTAATATCTGTCCTTCCCATTTTCTAGTACAGGAACATTCACACTTTAGCTGGGAATATGGCCCCCATGTGGAATCTGCATTTCCCACCTTCCATTGGAGCTAGGTTACCAAGTTTTAGCCAAAGAACAATAGGCAGCAGGGACATGGACAACTTTCATGTGATGCTTTTAAAGGGAAGGGACACAGTTTCTACTTTCCCTTCTCTTTCCAGCTTGTCAGAACATGAACACAATGATGGGGGGTGAAGCTGATAAGGAAGTCAAACAGGTGGTGAGGAAGACAATATACAAGGAGGTTTTAGGTACCTGATCTTGTGAAGCCACCATATCTTATGAGCTAGCCTGAAGCTTTTGGTTTAGGTTTTTCTCCACGGGGGAAAAAAATTGTATCTTTGTTAGTTTTACAGTGCTGAGAAACTGAACTCAAAGCCTTGCAAATGCTAGGCAAATGACCTTCTACTGCGCTACATTCCCCCAGCCCAACACTGTATCTTGTTTAAATTACTGTGTTTTGTTTGCCTTTTATCATAACAGCCAATCTGTGAGCAAATTAATAAGCACTATGTATTTATGATCTATACTTTTCAAGTCTTCCATTGTAAGGAAGTTACCTAAGCAAGCTGGATATAGCAGGGACTTGCTCTCCAAACTTACTCTACTGAGTGAATCCTTCTGAGCAACTTTCTGTTTCTTAGCCTACTAATCAATTAAACATGGTGATAAACCCTAGCTCTAGCTGATGGGACGTGCGAGAGTGTGAAATACACTGCCCAGTAACTGGAATAAAATTTACCATGCAGTCCTCCACACCCTCACTTTGTCATCTCAACTGTACAAAGTCCTTGACACACCACAAACAAGTAGCCCTGCTTTCTGAAGAGTGGCAAAGGAGGGCACCTTCTCACTTCATACACTGAACTGTGACATAACCAAAAAAAAAAAAAAATAAGCCTTTCATTTTCTTAGGCCTTTCTTATTTTCTAAGATTTGAGGATCTGGGAATTAGCCTTCCCAGCCCAATGCAAAATTAATAAAGGGAAATGAAATAGAGTAAAACAGACTGTCACATACATTAGAAAGAAAAAAGGTAAGACATAAGAGCAAAGTAGGTCTTTTTAATCCTAAATATGGAATTAAAGAGTCCATATCAGTAAGTTATATCATCCTTAATCTTTGACAATGAAGATTTCTTTGGGGGGAGGAATACTGGGGATCAAACTCAGGACCTCATGCTTGCCAGGCAGGCACTTATGTCACTGAGCTAAATCCTCAGTCCTGAGAATGAAGAGCTCTTTCAAATCAAAATGTGATTTTTTCACTATTAATACAACTAAATTAGACTGCTCTTTAAAACTTTATCTGAATAAAAATTCAGCATACATTGTTGTTTTGTTTTGCTTTGCTTTGTTTTCCTCAGGTGAAGCATTTACTCCTCTGAATTACCCCACAATGTCCCACATAACAGAGCTCCAAAAGAACAGGGGCCAAGTGACCTGGAACTGAAATGACTGAAACAAAGGAAAGCTGACTGACACAGATGTTATGAGCTTGAGCTTTGGAATAAGAAGCAGTTATGAACAGCCAGGCTTGGTGGCGCATGCCTGTAACCCCGGCACTTAGGAGGCTGAGACAGGAGGATCATTGCAAGTTCAAGACCAGCCTGGGCTACAAAATGAGCTCAAGCCCAGCCTGAACTGCATAGTGAGACCCTGTCTCAAAAAGACAAAAAGAAGGGCTGGGATTTAGCTCAGCAGCTTATGCGTTTATGTGCTGCCTTGCAAGCAGGCAGTCATGAGTTCGATCCCCGGTACCGATAAAAAGGAAAAAGACAAAAAGAATAAGCAATTATAAACAAAAAACAAAAACAAATAGGGGCCAGGGATTTAGGTCAGCAGTAGAAGCAGCTGCCAGGCAAGTACAAGATTGTGTGTGTGCGCGCGCGCACACACACACACACACAAAGCAGTTATGAGCTTGATCCACTGGCTGTGTGGCCTTGAGCAAGTTCCTTTACCTTCCTCAGAACCAATTTACTGAAGTACAGTGTGAGATCTCATGAACTACTTGTGAGCTGAGTGTGATGGCACACGCCTCTAATCCCAGCACTCAGGAGACGGAGGTAGGAGGATTGCCACAAGTTCAAAGCCCACCTTGGCGGTAAAGGCCAGCCTGAACCATATAGTGAATCCCTGCCTCCAAAAAACAAAAAGGAATTGCTTGTGATAACTGGACATTTCCAAATATGATCTGCAATCATTCTTTTAATGAATTGAAGAAACTCTGAGATTCCCATAGACAAAATCCAAGAAGATGTTGAAAGAAACAATTTGTGGACATGGAAAGAGGTCAAAGCATACTGCTAATCACTTATCTCATCATTATGGGCAAAACTCTTGAAGACATAGGCAAGGGAAAGCACATTATGAGTAGAACCCCAATTGCACAAGAAATAACAGTAAGAATCAAATGAAATCATATAAAATTAAAAGGCTTCTAAAATGAATGGGTATTTCTCAGAAGAAGTAAATACAGAAGACCTGTAACTATGTGAAATAATGTTCAACATCTCAGACCATTACAGAAATGTAAATTAACAGTGAGATTCCATCTTACCCAGAAAGAATGGCTATCCTCAAGAAATCAAGTAAACACAATTTCATAAATTGAGTAAATAAAATTTTCTCTATCAGAAAAAAAAAAGAGAGAGTCACCATCCAGACACTGGAATATAGCATGTGAGGAAGACAAGGAGGGAAGTGGGTCTACTGGAACCAAGAAGAATCTGAAGTGTCAATTGAAGCCCACAGAGACTGAAGAAAGAAACTTGTACAAAGAAGGAGGTAGATGGTGGTGCCCTCTCCCTGAGATGGGACTCACTGCATGAGAAGAGTGGCTTGTACCTGCAGATGCACAGTTACAGTGATGGCTGGAAATCCCACAGGACTCTGCAGAGAGATGCGGCAGTGGAAGGGAACAGCAGACATGAAGGACTGCACTGGCTGGTGCTGTTGGTCCTGGTATTCCATGACTGAGACTGATTAAGGGTCAGAGAAAATACTGTGGCGCCTTCTGGGAGAACATGGCAGACAGATAGCAGCAGCTACGGAGGATCTCTGAAAGACCCAGCTTAGAATTCAGGAATGGTGCGGAGTAAGGAATCATAAGCAAGTGGAGATATGCCCTGCTGACCAAAGAACAAACTGGGCTGAGAGAAACCAACTGGGAATGCAATCATGGTGCTGTAACAGGAACAGAAAAGCCTCAGTGTGGAAGCTGGAGCCCGCGGCATTAGAAGCCACAATTTGGGTTTCCGGCCGCTGCTGCTGCGTCTACATCGGCTCAGCAGGGAGAGAGACACACTGAAGCTCTGAGAATGGGAATCGGTGAACGGAGTTGAAAGCAGGACAGGCGGGGAGCTGTGCATTGACTTGCGGTGAGTGAGAGAAACTGGGTCTCTTCCATGGTTTAGGAGACTCCAACAGAGGACATTCTGGGACCGGGCAGACAAGTGGGAACAGGGCGCTGCAGTGACTTCAGCCACGTATCCCCCTCTCAAGCAGGACTGGTGAGAAGTGCCTAGCCTACGTGACGCTGCTGGCTGAGACCCAGCAGGCTAGCACAACCCAGATCCCAGCGTCTGAAGGTGACCTGGAGGGGTGGGCCCCCCATAGGCTGCCTGGTCTGTAACTTCCTGGTGTGCTGCGGTGGGCGGGAACACCTAGCCGGCCCAATTCAATCAGACTGTGGCTGACAGGGAAGGAAGCTGGGCCTCCTATATATGCTTGCATTTATAAGGAACAAAGAATATGGGAAGAGGCAACAACAAGAAAGGGTCCTCGGCCCCAATTCCTGAGAAAGAGGCAATAACAGACACAGCACCAATAGATATAAAGCGCTATCTCCAGAGCCTCATAGACAAGTTCAGGAATGAAGTTATTAATGACCTGAAGCAAGACATAAGCAGAATAGTTAGAGAAATGCTAAGCACCACCCAAGAAAAAACAGATGGTGGAATGGAAGAACAGAAAAAGAGGGGAGAATTGTTTGATGGAGAAAATAGAGAAAGCATAGAATACGTGAAGCAGGTTCAAAGAAATTACCAGGAAACTAAAAACTCTATCGAAAACTGGTATAACATCTTGAAAGAAACTAAGGACAGATTATCTGAACTGGAGGGCAGATTTGTAATATGGGAGCATGAAATGAAAAACTTCTTAAAAATAACAAAGAAACAAACAGCAATAATACAAAGACTAGAAGATGATAAGAGGATCCATAGGTTAAGAATTAAGAACATAAAAGAAGAAGCAGGGACATAAACAAATGAACTACAAAAGCTGCTCACAGAAATAATCCACCTACAACCCAAACAGAGCAACACCTAGGCATATAAAAATTAAAATTCCAGAAATCCAATACAAGAACAGAATATTAAAAGCCGTCAGAGACAAGAAACAGATCACTTACAAGGGAACACCCATCAGAATTACAGCAGATTTCTCGGCAAAAACCATCAAATCACAAACAGCGTAGGGGGAATCAATTCAAGCTTTGAAAGATAATAATCTCCAGCCAAGATTGATATATCCTGCACAACTATCCCTGGAAATTGATGGAAAAACAAGGTGCTTCCAGGATAAAGAGGAACTAGGGGAATATGCAAACACCAATTCAACTCTACAGAGAATACTGCAGGATATTCTAAAAAAGAAAAATATGAAGAATCCAGAAATAGTGGCAGAGAGGCCACAATGAATGGAGCAGAAAACAAAATGAAGAAAACAAACTGACAACTAATGACAGAAAAAGAGCTCAACAGAAGTGAGGCAGAGAAGATTGGATGATAGGAACAGCTATTTTGGAGAAAATGCTGTCTTAATAGGTAATACTGATTTAGTATCATCTTGTTTTGAAGTCTCATCAAGCTTTTGTTCTTCTGTCTCCATTGGTCTAAGCAGGTTGTATCTTATTGGATTTTATTATGTATGGTAGTATAAGCAAAAACTTTTATAGACAAGGAGATTATACAGAAACCATTGTTCTTTTTCTGTTAGTTGATTCTAAATACCCTGTAATACTGTCATTCTCTTGAATGGTTTTACATTCTTTGGATATATTTGATGCTACAGTATATGAAGTTATACTCAAAGATTTCAAGGAAAGAGACAATATGGTAACTACTTTTATGTTGGGATTATCTTGTGGCGAAACACTATTTTGCTTAATGGTTATGTTTTGATCTGCACTGTTTTGCTGTTAAGCCCTCTTTTATCTCAATCTCCACTTTATTATTTACTTTTTTATTTTTATCCTTTTAATTAAGGGAAAAATAAATAAAAAATAGCAGGGTATATTATAGTAACCCACATTGACTTTCCATTATCTTGATTTAAAGCCCTGTATTGCTCTCACCATCTTGTTTTGACTGATGTCCCTCTATTCTGTTTTGCTTGATAGTACCAGGTTCGAAAGTTTAGGCAATGGCTGTGAAGATAGTGGGATTCATTATGACGCCCATTCTGGTTGACTATTATCTACATTTGAAGATCTATAATGTCTCCAATGTTTTGGTTTTGTCAGTTTTGTTCTTTACTGTTTTGTTCAATTGTATCATAACTGATGATATAGGCAATTCTATTAGAGATAGCGGGAGGCATTATGGTAACCATTGTTGATCACCTTGTATTATGATTTTACATTATCTATTATGTCCACCCTTTTGATTTGACTGACTCTGTTCTGTTATGTCACATTTGGTTCTACTCTCTTCCAAAAAAGCAGTAAGAACTGTGGGAGCAACAAAACCCAAAATGTGTAATTGTCATTGTACAAAAGAGAGGAAAAGAAAGTGCTCTAAATGATATAACTGCATGTATATTTAAGTGTATACGATAGATAATGATATCACTGAGTTTTGTTGGATCATTGAACAGAACTGTTTGCAGTCTCACTGTTGGAATGTCCACTTTATAAGCTTTAATTTTGTAACTTGAACAATTATTTCTAAGATGGCAATATGTAATCCATTAACTAGTGATTTCCTACTGTTTATTTTTTTCTGTAAATCTGTATAACTTGTACCCTTTCTCTGCTTTTTTTCTTTTTCTCCTTAAATAAAATTAAAAAAAAAAAAGAAAGAAAATACTGTGGCACAGTGCCAAAGAACCAGGGACTGGGCCAAATGAGCAACAACTTCTCATCTTCAATAAACTCCAAATCCAAAAACTAGCTATACTTGTAAGATAACTCAGAGAGGTAGTCATCACTTAGGGGTTCTAAATAGTAGCAACCCACCATAGCAATTTATAAGCATCACCCCAGGAATTAAACTTAAAAAAAAGAAAGAAAAGAAAATGAGAAGACATTTAAACAAAATGCAACCCAAGACATCCAGTTCACCAAAGGTAAATCCAGGGGGCATTGAGGCAGGACAATCTGAAAACCCCCCACCAGGTCACTCTGATGTGGTAACAACAAAGCAATTGAATGAAGCTCTGGAAAACAAATCAGAAATAATCTTTCAGATAACTACAAAGATGGTCTTCAAAATAAAGACCAGGCTTAGTGATTCTAGAGCAGATACAGTCAAAATTATAGACAAGCTTAAGAAAATTATGGAAGCTCAGCATAGGAAAGACATGAAATCCATAAAGCAGATTCAAGAAGATATCCAGGAGAATAAAAATTCTATTGAAAGTATTTGAAGCATATTAGGCCAATGTGAAGGTAGGATCTCAGATATTGAACACAAGCTTTCAGGTAGCGATCAGGAAAAGGAATATTTCCCAAGAACAGCAAGGGACCATGAGAAATCAACCTAGCAGCTGCTAGATGAGACAAAGAAGAACAACCTAAGATATGAGTGAAGTCAATGAAAACACAAGAGATAACCACAAATGATATTTTAAAAAGGTTCACAGAAGTCATGGCAGAAAACTTTCCTGTTAGAGAAAAAAATTTGACATACAGATAAACGAGGTACATAGCTTACAATTAAACATGATCAAAAAAAATCTACAACCAGATATATCATAGTCAAGATTCCAGAAACTCAACAAAGGATAGAATCTTAAAAGCTGTTAGGGAGGAGCCAGGGATTTAGTTTAATGGCATAAGCACCTGCCTGGCAAGTGCAAAGTCATAAGTTTAATCCGTGGTAGCAAAAAATAAAAAAAAAATAAAAAGCTGTTAGGGAAAAGAAACAGATCACCATAGGAAAGTCCATCAGAATCACAGGTGACTTCTCAACAAAAACTCTGAAGTCAAAGAGAGCTTGGAGTGAAGTATTCTAAGTTCTAAAAGAAAACAACTTTTAATCCAGATTTATGTACCCCACAAAACTCTTTCAAAACTGATGGAGGAATAAGATACTTTCTCTGATGGATTGATAATTGCGGTCAACTTGTAATAGCAGCTGAACTGAATCGGTGTGGTGCTGAGCATTGATGGCCCACCTGAGGATTGTTGCCAAGATTAAAAAAAGAAAACTGGAGAGGAAGAGAGTTGTGTTGTTTTTTGGTGCTGTTGGCTCTCCCATTGTCATGGGTTCTCTTGAAGGAACTTGTCATGTTGGCTTCCCTGTTGTGAACGCAGCTGTTATCATCGGAAGAGCTCAGGACCTTGATGTTGCTGAGAGTGGCTGTGATTCACTTTGGGGCAGTTCTGGTCCTTACATTGAGCATTCTTCTTGGCTCCAGAGGGAAAAGATGTGTGCTGCTCAATCTTCAGGAGAAGCTTGTCATGCTGGCCTCCCTGATATGAACTCAGCTGTTCTCATCATGAGAAATTCAGGACCTGGTTGTTGCTGAGAATGGCTGTGGTACTTTTCAGGAGAGCTATGGTTTTTACTTTGAGTGTTGCTTCCTGGCTCCAGTGCACAACCCTCAGCCTACTGGCACAGATCCTTCATCCCGCTGGCACAGACTTTCTAGCTTCCACTGCTGATCTTTGGACCTTCCCAGTGTAGTTTCATGAAATAGACTTGCATGAGTCATGGGGCTCTAGGCCTCTAATTGGACTCCTAGGAGGCACTGTCATGGACTCTAGGTCTTCAGCTGAACTCATACAGGACATTGCCATAGTATCCAGGCCCTTCACCAGATTCTCTAGGTCTTTAGTGTGTGGACAGATTTCCTGCCCTTTCTACTTGACTCATTGGATGACCATTATAAATAATACTATAAATTATGTGTCCTGTATTGTCCTGTTCTCCTAGCAAATTCTGATTATAACACTTTCATGACAAAGAACATTGAGGAAATTTGTAATCACCAAAATGTTCTGCAGCACTTCAAAACGTTCTGAAGGATATTTTAGAAAGAGATAATAAAGACTACAACTCCATGAACCACAACAGAAAGAATCCACCAGACAAGGCAAACAATTAGGAGGGAGGGGGCAAAAGGGAGGAACCAACAACAGGAAAATAACATGACAAAGATAAATCAATAAATGTCAGTTATAAATATCAATATTAATGGCCTCAGTTCATCAGTCAAAAGACATAGACTGGCAGAATGTGTCAAAAAGCAAGATCTAACAATGTATTGCATACAAGGAACACATTTAATTCAAAAAGAAATTAATAGACTGAAAGTCAAAGAATGGAAAACAATACTCCATGCAACACAACTCAGAAAAAAGTAGAAATAGTAAATTTGCAGACATAGTAAATTTCAAGCCAAGACTGATTAAAAGAGACAAAAAAAGGTCATTATCTCATAAAGGGAACAATCCAAGAGGAAGAGATAACAATTATAAATATATATGCAACAAATAACAATACACCTAACTATATAAAATACTAACAGACATGAAAAATCAGATAAACTCTAATACGATTGTATTGGGAGATCTCAATACCCCACTGTCACAAAAAGATCAACTAGACAAAAAAATCAACAATATAGAGTAGAACAAAACTTTTGAACAAATGGACTTAGATGTCTAGAATACACATTCTTCTCAGCTGTACATGAGACACTCTCAAAAAAAAGAAATCAAATAATAAATGCTGGCAAGGCTATGGTGGAAATGTAAACGAGTATAACCACTATGGAATTCAGTTTGGATATCCCTCAAAAAAATTAAAAATAGTAATTACACTCAATCCAATGACTATTCTTCTAGATATCTTCCCAAAATAAGACATCATATTACCTTGACACATGCACACCCATGTTTATAGCAATACAACTCATAATAACCAATTCTTGGAATCAGCCTATATATCCATCAACAGATGAATGGATAAAGAAAATACGGTATCTGTACACAGTGGAGTACTACTCTAGTATAAAGAAGGATAAACTTGCAGGTTTTGGAGGGGCATACCTGTAATCTAGCACTTAGACGGCTGAGACAGGAGCCTTCTGTGAGTTTGAGGCTGGCCTGGGCTACATAATGAGACCCTGTCTCAAAAAAAAAAAAAAAAAAAAACAGACAGAGATAGGTAGATGGATACATAGATGATAAATGAGGATGTACCTTAAAGCCATGACTGTTAGGTGACATTAGAAACATGAGCTTAAATATTATATGGTTTCTCTTATGCAAGAAACACAAAACAAAGACCAAAAATAGACAGATAAAAGGAAGGAGGGAGATAGATCTTTTGCAAATCAGAGGAGGGAGCAGAGTGGGAGGGAGGATGAAAGGAGCTGGAAAAAACAGCTGTTATAAACAGGCACCAACTCACAATCATTATGTACTACAAACATATACTAACAAAAACTGAAAAACAAAATATTCAAGCCACAATTGCAGCACTGTTCTCAATAGCTAAGCTATGGAATCAGCTGAGGTACCTGTCAACAGATGACTAGATACAGAAAATAAACTGCATATATACAATGGAGTATTACTCAGCCATATAGAAAAATGAAGTTAGGTCATCTGCAGGAAAATGAATGGGACTGGAAGAGATCGTGTTAAGCAAAATAAGCCAGACAAATACAAATAGATGTTTTCTCTCATGTATCAAAGTGAAAAAAGAAAAGATGACCTGAAAATAGAAGAAGGACTATTACGGAATGGGAAGGGAAACTGGAGAGAGGAGAGGAGGGCAAAAGAGTAGATGAGAGGCTGGACATGATCAAGGCATGATATACGCATGGGTGGAAATGTCACAGTGAAACATTAATTTGTACAGTTAATATGTGTTAAATTCAAGTAATAGGCTGGGGATTTAGCTCAGCAGCTCAAGCGCTTATCTGGTAAGCACAGGTTGTGAGTTGGATCCTTGATACCAAGAAAATAATAATAATAATAAAATTCAAGTAATAAAAAACATAAAATAGACATTAATACCATCAAGAAGAGGACAAATAGTAAATATATTTTAGACACTGGAGGACAAGTCTCTGTTGCAACTAGTCAGTTATTTTGTTGTAGCCTAAAAACAGCCAATAAGTGTAGCTGTGCTCCATTAAATACGTATGAAAACATTTCAGCAGACTACACTTGCCCTGTAGACTGCAGTTTGTTGAACTCTATCCTAAATAACCATGATATTCTTACATATTAGAAAATTAATAATTCTACCATAATCATCTGCCTTACTTTTCTCTTCACTGACACACACAGTCAAAGCAAGAAAGGTTTACTTCAGTTCACAGTGTGGAGAAGTTTCAGTCCACAGTCTGCTGGCTCCAAGGCAGTGCAGCATGGCAGAGCTACATGACACACAGTCCATGACAGGGCAGGCAGAAGACAGCAGCAACAAATAGCAGCAGCATGGCTGCCTTCCTTCTCTCCCTTTATGGAGCATCCAGGTTATAAGCCTATGGATTGGTGCCATCCACACCCAGGATTAGGCTTGCATGACCCACACTTATAGCCAACTAATTCCAATCAGTGTGCTAATTTACTACCACACACCCTTAATCTTGGTATCACACACCCTAGATCCAGCCACCTCTGAAAAGTTCCACCTGTAAGTGTACTAAGACTTTGGAGGGACATCTAGATACAAGCCATAACACCATATAATATTTGATACACATTCAATTTTTTTCAATTTTCCCAGAATGTCTGATAGCTGTTTGCTTTAACTAGGATCCTTGTACTGCATTTAGTTACCACATCTCTTTGTTTTCTTTAAATCTTTAACAGTCCCAGTCTTATCTTTTTCTGTGACATTAATTTTTTTTTGTCTTTTTCTTTTTTATCGGTACTGGGAATCGAACTCACGACTGCCTGCTTGCACGGCAGGTGCTTTTGCCGCTGAGCTAAATCCCTAGCCCCTGACAAAGAGTATAGACTAGTTATCTTGTAAAATGTCTCACATTCTGGATTTGTCTAATTATTTCCTCATGGAGCTATTTAACTTTTTATTCTATGCTCTGTATTTTTTATAAATCTGTGAACTCAACCAAAACAGATTTTGTCCCTGGAGGACACTTAAAGGTTTAGAGACTGTAAATTCTCAGAATGGAACAGATGAGGGGCTGCCACTGGCATCTAGTGGACAAAGCCTAGGGATGCCAGTAAACCTGCTGTAATGCACAACATGGCAAACATCAACAGACTTCTCTGGCCCAAAATACTGATAAACCCTGCAATAAAGTGAAATTTAAGTATGTTAGCGTTGCTTAAATTTATGTTAGTTATTGTGGTAAAGATGTCTCCTATGTGACAGTATATATACACTGCATCTGGAGAAACAGTGTCAGCTGGCCCACTGCTAAATTTTGCCAACTAGTTGAAGTGGTAACTGCTGGACCTCTCTCCATTCCAAGAAATGTTTTCCCTATTGTGATTGCTAAGTAACCTATGTAATGAATTTAAAGTATCCAGATACATCCTTGCTTTCCTAAATCTCTCACTAATGTTTTAACACACTATTTTGAGTAATTTAAATCAATCATTGCATTGGGAATTTCTAACTCTATTGTTCTTCTATACTTACTAGATAACATTCTGTGATGAGGCTGTCATTTTTAAATTCCCCTACACACACATCACTATGGCCTCATAGGTTTTTATGTGATCAGTGACAATCATTTTTTATTTGGAATTTCCCAAAATGGCCAGGAAGCCCCTGTGTTCTTTTACCATGTTCCCTTAGTCTATGAGAGCTTTTTGAGCCAGGCTCACCTTGTACATTTTATTGCTCATGTATTTCTCAAGATCCTGTCTTCTCATAATGAATGGTGTTTAGAAACCCAGATCTGAGCACTAAATATGATCATTTACATTTTTGTGCTCCTTTCAACTGACAAATCTTTTTTTTTTTTTCAATACCAGTAATTGAACTTAAAACCTCATACTTGCCAGGCAGATGCTTATACTGCTGAGCTAAATTCCCTGTCTGACAAATCAGTTTTTAAATTAGATTTTGAACTAGAAAAGTAGAGATGGAAATGGTGACAGTTAATTTTATGTGTCAATTTCACTAGGATAATTAAGGGATGAACAGATAACTGGTTATTTCTGGCTGTGTCTGTGAGGGAGTCTCCAGAAGAGACTGGCATTTCAGCCAGTAAACTAAGATTGCCTTCACCAGGGCAGGCAGGATTATCCAATTCATTGAGGGTCTAAATTGGTCAAAAATGTGGAGGAAAGGAGAATTCACTCTCATTGCTTGAGTTGGGGCTTCTGTCATGGACACCAAAGCTCCTGATTCTTAAGCTTTCAGGCTGATCCTTAAAACACTGACTCTCAGTCTAGTTACTGATTGTTAGGTACCTTATCTGCCTTAGAATATTGCCTCCAGTTACAGACTGTGTCCTATTACAAGTTGATAGGATCAAATATGTAAACAACTCATAGGATACACTGAAAAATCTTTAAATTATGCAAAAATATACATAATATAAAACATGATATTTTAAATTTTTTTGACTAGGAATTGAACCCAGGGCCTTTACACTGAAAATATACTTACTCTCCTCCCTCTCCACCGCCTTTCTATACAGGGTTTCACTAAATTGCCTAGACAAGTCTCAAACTTGGATTCTTCTGCCCCAGTTTCCCAAGGACTAGGATTACAACTAGTTGAAGTGGTAACTGCTGGACCTCTCCAGCACGGGCCAACATGCCCAGGTTAGTTCTTTTTACATGTACAGTTCTATATTTGAGGTGCATTCATACTACTGTGTCACTGTCACCATCATCTACAAGAGATGGTCATTTTGCAAAACTAAAGCTCTATCCAGCAGACACTAACTTCTCATTTTCTCCTTCCTGCCAGCCAGCCCCTAGCAACCACTAGTGCATTTAATGACACTGTATACCTCAGACAGGTAAAATTGATACCCTCAGTTTTATCAACAAATAAAAAAGCTAGAGTAAAGCATACTTCAAAAACAACTCATTCTTGATTTATCTTAAATTCATCTTCTGAAATGGACATCAGAAAAAGACTCCCCCGCCCGCTCCCGCCCCCGATGTCCCCTCTACCTCTACTCACCCCTGCCTCCACAGTGGAAAGAATCTTACAGGTAATGGTTAACAACACAGCAGTTAAACTGCCTAGAGCAGTGGTAGTGAACCTATAGCACACATTTTTCTTTTAAAAAGGGATGTTAATGTATGGGTTGTTTTTTCTAAACTAAAATCTCAGCATTCAACTCTAATTGCAGATAAATAAATGGATTTTAGTTTGTAATTTGGCCCCATGTCTCTAAAAGGTTTGCCATCTTTGCACCCTTGTTTCTCAATAAAGGAGAAATAAGCCACTTTTTTTTTTTTTGTAGCACTGGGGATTGAACCCAGGGTGTTATGTATGCAAGGCAAGAGCTCTCTCTACCACTGAGCCACATCTCCAGCCCAAGAAATAAGCCACTCTTGAATCAGAAAAATGTTTCCATCAAACATTTCAACACAGAATTTTTAGGAAGCAGAAAACTACATGAAGAAAACAGCTTCTCCATGGTATGGACCAGCTCTTTATATTATTCATTGTTTTATTTCCTATGCCTGATAAATACAGTAGGTACATAATAAATATTTGCTGAACTAGAATATGTATATATTTTTATTTATATAAAATGAGTTTATATTGATAGCAGTAGTCAAAGTTAAAATTATAATTGTCCGCTGGTGTGGCAATCCCAGCACTTGGAAGGCTAAGACTGCGGTATTGCCACGAGTTCAAAGCCAGCCTGGGCTACAAGGTGAGTTTAAGGCTAGCCGGAACCATACAGTGAAACCTTGCTTCAAAAAAGACAAAACAAAACAAAACATTTACTGGGGCTAGGGATTTAGCTCAGCGGCATAAGCGCCTGCCTTACAAAGTGTGCAGTCGTGAGTTCAATCCCTGGTACTGATAAAAATGAAAAAGACAAAAAAAAAATTTAAAAAAAAGAATATTTACTTATTTGCTTTATTTCATAAGATTCAAAGAATGATTTGAAAAGTACAAGACTAACATTAATTTTTCATATGTCAAACATTGTTATCTCATTAATATATCTTTTATATTTTTGCATTATATGTTAAAAATATAAGTACAAGACCAACAATATTATTAACAATAAACTTACTGAGTGCAGTTCATAATATCTATAGTATTTATTTGGCTTTTGAAAGTATGTCTGGGAAAATATTATATTCTATGTTCCAAAGATATTTTATTTCCTCTGTGTGAGTATTATATTTAGGTCTGTTTGTTTGTTTGTGTTCAATTCTTTGTGTGTAACTATTTGACTTAATTTTTAATATATAACTTACTTATGTGACTTAAAAGTAAAAACTATATAAAACAGGGTTGTCAGTTCTTGTTCCCATCTCTATCTCCTATACCTATTCCCCTGTGTACTATAAGTGACCATATCTATTCTCTCCTACTTATTCACAAAAAAAGCACCAGATATATACATAAGTATCTTTGTCTGCATGTATTTGTAGATGTGCTTTGTTCAAGTAGTCCCCTATTTGACAACAGTATTTCAATTTCTTTTCATTTGTGTTTCTATTATAAGGAATGATACTGAATATTTGTCCAGATATTTTGCATTCATTTATTTGCCTTGCCTCTTCTGTAAAATGCTCCTTAACACTGGGCTATTTTCCACTTTTTTCATTTAAGTACCTTTATTAAGATATAATTTGTACACCATAACATTCACCCATTTAAAGTACACACTTCAGTGGTTTTCAACATATTATAGCATTGTGCAACCACCCTTTTAATTTTAGAACATTTTTAACATGTGAAAAAGAAACCTCATGCCTGTGAGCACTCATTCTCAGTCCTGGCCTATACTGCCTTACCATACAACCATAGGCAACCACTAATCTATGCCAGCTCTATGGACTGTCGATTCTGGACATTTTCTAATACTGATATCAGAGATTTAGCAAATAGATTTTAAACTTTTGTGTACCACAAGCAAAGAATTGCAAACATATATCCAATGATTAAAAAAAAGCAGCTACGTTTATTGAAGATCATAGAGAGATGTCTCATGAGTGGGTCATACCAACAAAAATATAACATGAAGCTGGACATGGGTGGTCTATGCCCTTAATTCCAGCATTTGGAGGCTGAGGCACAAGGACTGGCACAAACTTGAGGCCAGCTTAGACTACATAATGAGTTAAAGACTAACCTGGACTGCACAGCAAGACCCTGTCTGGAGAATAAAAAAGCGTAAACAGAAAAGTAGTGCTGGGAAAATGGAAAGTAGAACCACAACACATAGATAAATCAGGCTTTAGAATTTTAATGGAAGTGTATGCCAGCCCAGATGCTTTTCATTGGGTCTCTAAGTAAGATTGCCAGAAATGATTGATAGGGTGCTGAGTCATCTCAGGGGCACTAATGAGCATATGTGTCCTAGAATTTACACTGATTAAATTATATGTATGAGATGCAATCCATATTTATGAACTTTTAATAAGGTTTAAGTGGAAAAAGGTTATTGAAGTTTAAGCCAGGAGACCTAATATGCAATGCACTCTGACCTAGAGTTTTAGAAATGTTGTTATTTTATTACTTACCTTTTTTATTTTTTACTTCTAGAACAAAAGGAGGAGATTGGCCCTGGGGTGTTGCCCAAACTCAAGTAGGTGGAGAGGAAGGGTTTTCTAGTCCCATTGTGCTACCTGAACTATTACCACACTATATAGTATATGCTCTTTTGTTTTGTTTTTGTTTTTGGTACCAGAAACCAAACTCATGACCTTGCACTTGCTAGGCAGGCACTGTGCTGCTGAACTATACCTCCAGCCCTAGTAAGTGTTCTTTTGTGACTGACATCTTTCACTCAGCATGGCTTTTGTTTGTTTGGTTGGTTGGTTTGTTTTTGTTTTTGTGTTTTGGTTTTTGGTTTCTGAGACAAAGACTCACTATGTGGTACAGGATGACTTTGAACTCACACTGTAGCCAATGTGATACCCCTGCCTCAGCCTCCTGAATACTGAGATTACAGGCATGAGCCACCATTCCTGATACTCAGCATGTTTTTGAAGTTATACATGGGGTAGCAGATATCAAAAATATATTTAAAAATATTTAAAATATCTTTTAAATATATAATAAAAAATATATAATGTAAATTAACTACTTTGTGTAATTTAAACTGAAAATATTTTCTCCCAGTTTTTTTTATCTGACCTTCGATTATACTTACGTTTTTGTCAAGCAAAAGGATATACATTCACATATATACACACATATATATTGTATATGTCTGTCCATATATATACATTTATAGAAATATTTAAATTTATCAATCTTTATGTCTTCCAAAATTTGAGTTTTAAGTAGGAGGCTTGGGCCAGGGATATAGCTCAACAGCACAACAGGACTTCAAAACCAGATAATAGGAAATGAACAAGGGCCACTATAATATCTTATTTTCCTCAAAATTTGTCCATACCATCAAACATAATAAAATCAAATAACACAACACGATAGAACTAATCAAAACAAAAGAACAAAAGCATGATAGGACTTCAAAACAAGATGATAGGAAATCAGCAATGGCTACCATAATGTCTTGTTTTCTTCAAAACAGCTGTTCATACCATCATACATAATAAAATCCAACAACAGAACAGAATAAAACCAGTTAAATGAAAGCATTATAAGACTTCAAAACAATAGGAAATCATGATTACCATAATATATCCCATTATATTCAAAATAGCTGCCCCTACCATCTGACAGAGTAAAATCTAACAAAATAAGACAGAGCAAAGCCAGACCTAACAAAATTGTGATGCAAGAGTTCAAGACAAGACAATAAGAAATTAACAGTAGTATTTACCTTTCCCTCTCAGGTATTTCCTCCCCTATCATTCTTATAATAACTATTTTGCTTTTAGATCTCATTAACTTCTTCTGTTTCTTATGCTAGGATTCATGTGTATGAGTTTAAACTGTTTTGTCCATGAATATGATCCTCAGTTGTGTCCATTTACTTACAAGAACCTTGAAATTATTCTCCTTTATAGCTGGGTAGCTTTCCACTGCATGGAAGTACTGTATTTTTCTATTCTGCGGTTGATGGGCAAGTTACTCTTGCTTTTTTTCTGGATCAACTGTTTTCTCTCCTTTGATTTTCAGTCTATAAATTTCCTTTCCAGTTAAATGTGTATCTTGTATACAGTATATCCATGGATCTTGTTTCTTGATCGACTCTCCCTGTGTTTCTTTTTATTGCTGACCTAAGACCATCTACATTAATGGTTATAGTCGGCATGCATTGGCTTGTCTCTGCCCTGCTATCCTCCTGCTGTTGTTCCTTCACTTTTCCCATTCATTCAATTGCCTGTCTTGTTTGGTGATCCTCCTCTGCTGCCGTTCCTGGAACCATGGTCATCTTTATCTCTCTCTAGAATATCCTTTAGCATGCTCTGTAGGGTTGGTTTAGAAGTGATGAATTCCTTCAGTTTTTCTTTATCATAGAAGTATCTTGTTTTTCTATCAATTTTGAAAGATAGTTTCACAGGGTATATCAATCTGGGTTGGAAGTTGTTTTCTTTCACAGTTTGAAACACTTCACTCCAAACTCTTCTTGACTTAATGGTTTGTATTGATAAGTGTGCTGTGATTCTGATTAGTTTTCCTTTATAGGTGATGTTTCTTTTCTCTAAGAGCTTTTAATATTCTGTTCTTGTGTTGAATTTCTGGGATTATAATTATTATACGTCTGGGTGTAGATTTGCTTTGGTTATGGCTAGTTGGAGTCCTACATGCCTCACTTATCTGCATGCTGACCCATTTCCCATGTCTGGGAAGTTTTCAGCTATTACTTCTGTAAATAGCCTTTTAATTTCATTTGCGTTGATCCCTGTTTCTTCACCAACACCTATCACTCTTTTTTTTTTTTTTTTCTTTTTTAAGATGGGGTCTCGCTCTGCAGTTCAGGCTGGCCTTGAGCTCACTTTGTAGCCCAAGCTTATCTTGAACTTGCAAGGATCCTCCCACCTCAGTCTCCTGAGTGCTGGGATTACAGACATGAGCCACCATCACGCCCCGCAACACCTATCACTCTTTTTTTTTTTTTTTTTTTTTTTTTTTGTCTTTTTCCTCTTTATTGGTACCAGGGATCGAACTCACGACTGCCTGCTTGCAAGGCAGGCGCTTATGCTGCTGAGCTAAATCCCCAGCCCCACACCTATCACTCTTAAATTGTGCTTCTTTTCATCATCTTGCAGCTGTTGAATTGTTGTTTCCTGATTCCTTATTCATTTTTAAGAGATCTTTCCTTTCTTAATCACTAGCTGCAATCCAATCTTCAACATTTGAAAGTCTGTCTTCAATCTCTTTCAAGCCATTTTGCCAGCTTTTGATTGACTTTTTAATTTCCTGGATCTCTCTCTGAATCTGTTTCATGCATTGTAATTCCTTTATATAGTCATTCAAGGTTTCCATCATTTTCCTATGTTCCTCTTTTTTATCTATGTCTACTTTAGACATTCTGAGCAATTCTTTCAGTATGTTTGTGATTTCTTCTTTTACCCAAGACATTATTTCTGATTTGACTGCTTTTACAATCTCATGAAGTTGTTTCTTTACTTCAGTTGCTATCCTTTCAGAGATTTCAGATGTGTGACTTCTGTTTTCTTCCATGGCTGTATCTCCCAGATTTGTTCTGTGTGGGCTACAAGGTTTGAGATTGCCTTTTGCTCCTTCATCTTGACATTCTCTCCCAACAAGCCAGTTGTGGGGTCCCAGACATCCATGTCGGCTGCCCCTCTGCAGTGTAGGGGAATGAGACAGGTATGTGGGATTCTCTAACCCCAGATTACAAGGAGGTGGCAGAGCATGCAGCAGGCTTCTCCAGACCTGTGCAGCAGCACTGGAGCTTCCCTGATGATCAAGAATGCGTGGAGGTAGTGATGCTTCTCTCAGCCTGTGTGTCTACAATGGTGCTCCCGTAATGGTGGCAGGCACACAGGGTTGTCTGATTTTGCTGGCGGGTAATGGCTGTCCAAAGGAATCAAGGGTCTCTAGGGGTGGAGTACAGGTGTACAGGGCTTGCCTTGCTGTGTGTCCCTGCTTCTGCCGCCCTCCCACAGGAAAGGGCCTTCCAGTGGCTGCACCCAACAGGCAGAGGCAGATCTGCTGGCTCTCTCTGTCAGAGCTGACCACAGGCTGTCTGCCCCACTCAGTGAGCCCTATCAGCCAGTGTTTGGTTCGCTGGTGGCTGTTGGAGTATACGCAGGAATAGGGCTGGCCCTCTGCCTCCTAACTGGTTACCTGTGGGGATCTATGATGATGGTTGCCAGAGTATGTGCAGGGGGGTGGAGCTAAAGCCCACACCATGGCTGCTAGGGTACCTGCAGGAGTGGGGCTGGCCACTGTGAGCCAAACTGGTTACAGATGGGGAACCTCTGAGATGGCTGTTAGGATACACAAACGGGCGGGGCTCAGTCCAAACAGTTTCCCCCGGACTGCTCCGAGCTGGATGCGGTTAGAGGGAGCTTGCTGCAGTTCTGATTCTGGACTTACCCAGCCCAACTCCAAAATGGCTCCCAGCCAATCACTCTCTGCTGTGGGAGAACTGAGCCCTCTGCACTCACCGCCAGCCACAGTCCTCTGTGTCTGTCGCTCCCCTCCACCACCACGTCTCTTTGCAAGGGCTTTTGGGCTTCCCAGCCACCACAGTCACCATGACTGTGTGTCCCAGATTCCAACAGCTCCTCTCACACAGCAGGTCCAGCTCCAAGTGAAGGTGGCAACAGCTACCACCTTCTTCGTTTAAATTTTTGTTTTTTACCCTCTCTGTGGGCTTCAATTCTCACTTTAGGTTCTTCCTGGGCCCAGGGGACCCACTTCCTTCTTGTCTTCCCTATGATGCCATATTCCAACATTTAGACTATTTCTCAGAGAAACTTTACTCTGTTGCTTACTGCTCCACCATCTTCCCAGAAGTAATCCTTTTTTTTACATTGCAATAACTGATTTTCTTGGAGAAAGGAATATAAACCCAAACACATACTTTTTCAGTGATTCTTCAGTTATGCTAGTGCTCTTATTTAAAGGTTAATCTTAGCAAGGCACAGTGGTACAAAACAGTAATTCCAGCTACTCAGGAGGCCCAGGCTGAAGGCTTACTTGAGCTCAGGAGTTTGAGACCAGCCTGGACAACAGAGTGAGAATATGTCTCAAAATAAAAGGTAATACTTTCTCAATGAGGCTGGGAGTTTAGCTCAGCAGTGTAAGTGCCTGCTTGACAAACGTGAGGTCGTGAGTTCCATTCCCAGTACCAAAAAAAAAAAAAAAAAAAAATCTCAATGATTAAAGATGCCACCTTTATCCTATACTAAATTTCTAAAATTTTTTGAGAGAATATTGCTGAATTACGCAGGCAAGACTCAAATTTGCAATCTTCCTGCTTCAGTCTCTCAGAGTGCTGCAATTATACATGTAAATCACAGTACTCGGTTTCTCACATGCTAAATTTCCATATGCACTTGGAATTTTCCATGGGTTTGTCAGTCTTCCAGGCACCAATACCACACTGTGTTGTCTTTTATAATCTTTAATATATATATTAAAGCCAGGTCCCCTTTATTTCTCTTGCTTTTGAGTATGTTCATCACATTCTTTTTTTGTTGTTTTGTTCATCACATTCTAGCTGGCATATTTATTTTTCCATATGAAACCAAGATTGAGTTCCAGAAAAAACTAGGCAGGCATTTTTATTGGGATTGAAATTTTATAGCAAATACTTAATGACTTGATAACTTTATGATGTTGATTGGCCCTATTCAAGAATAGGGAATGTGGGGCTGGGGATTTAGCTCAGTGGCATAAGTGCCTGTCTTGCAAGTAGCAAGGTAAAATGAAAAAGACAAAAAAAAAAAAAAAAAAAAAAGAATAGGGAATGTGCTTCTATTTTTATTCAATCCTACTTTTGTGGTTTTTCAGAACTGTTCAAATTCTTGTGCCTATGGCCTTTGTGTGTAATCTTTTAAAGCAAAATGGTTTCATCCTCTATATGACTAGGTCAAATGAATATAACCAATCATGTCAGCAACTCTTCTCTTTGAAAAGTAAGGAAAGACACTGACAGAGATAAACAGAAAAACAGGCATTTTCTATGTTTTTCTTTTCTTAATTCCTATTCAATTCACCATACTGAGGATTTTGCATATGTTTCTATTGCTAACTATGCTATTATGCAGCATTTACTGAAACATTGTATTTAATAAGCTTGCTAGGGCAATACAGACCTGAGATAGGAACTAGCCTAGAAGATGAATTTGGGAATCTTGTATATTATAAGAATTTGGAGTTAAATTATTTTATTTTTAATCAGTTCAGAGACTTGGAAAGGACACTCCTGATCTGCTCAATAAGATGATTCTACGATGAGTTAGAGAAACAGCCACCATCAGGAAAGATGTCTTACAAAGGCAAAAATGCAGGACTTCCCTAATACCATATTAAAGCCCTCTTCTGTGCATGACAGCTGTCCCTTGGGTGACACCAGGCTTGGAATAACAGAATGAAAAACAAGAAACTACAGGAAAGAAAACAGCTTTGTTCTTTCTTCAGATCCTTCCAGTTTCTCTTTACCTGAGAACCAAGGTTTATTCCACGAGGCCAGTGGCAATCATGTGTTAATATTATCTAGTCATTTATCATATATCTCAACCTTTTCTTGGACCACCAGGTTACCCACAGTTTGGCTAAAATAAAATATCTCTTCTTCAAGAAGATTTCCCATACTTTGAATTTTTCCTGATTATAAAGATTCTTTCTCCCCTTTTCCGTCTAAAAATGTATCAGAACATACACTCTATGAATGCTATACACCAATGATGGCGAAACTTTCAGGGATGGAATACCAAACCACAACCCAAAACCCATTTATTTATCAGAAAGTGCCAACACTACAATTAAACCTGAATACTGAGGTTTTAGTTTAGAAAACAACAACAATTCATATATTAACACCTTTTGTCTTAAAAGAAAAGTACAATAACACATGCCACTGGTTCACCACCAAGGGTACATACCTATAAAAAGGAAGGAAGGTGGCACCAGCCTATAACTCTGGGAGGATCACAAATTCAAGCCTAGCCTGGGTAACTTGGTAACTTAGCAAGATCTTGTCTAAAAATTAAAAACTGGGGATGTAGCTCAGTACAAAGTCCATGGATTCAATCCCTAGTAACATTGGCCAAAAAAAAAAGGTAAATATCTATAGACATACAATTGCGGAGGGCCGGCAATATAACTCAGTGGCAGAGCACCTGCCTGGTAAGCATGAGGTCATAAGTTTTATTCCTGGTACAAAAAAAAAAAAAAAAAAAAAAAAAAAAAACCTTTGAAGTGATTACTAGGAAATACATTTTTGTTACAAGAAAATAATCAACATATAGAAAAATGTGTATAGTTATCATTTAAGAAAAGGGGGAGAGGCTTGTATTAAACATGAACAATGAGGTCAGTGTAGCTCAGTGGTAGAGTGTTTGCCTAGGAAGCCCAAGGACCTGGGTTCAATTTCCTGTATCACAAATAGTCAATCAATCCAACAATCCCAGCACTTGCCTCTTCACACCCAGAGAACTGGTAGCTGCATTATACCATGTGTGAAATTTGGGCCTTCTTTGGCAGAGACAATTGCCTATCGGTATCCAAGAGCTAAGAAAATTGCATATGTGAGTCCAGCTGCATTTTGTTTTGAGAATGTCAACAGCTATAACTAATGCTTTGGATTTCACTAGTTGGTGGTGGCTGACCAGCAATTTGCAATACAGCCAATTTGAGTAAAGAAATATCCTTGCTGGCTGCTTTGTTATACTGGTGAAATCTATAACCATAAGAAGATGTAACACCGGGGCTGGGGATTTAGCTCAGCGGCATAAGCGCCTGCCTTGCAAGCAGGCAGTCATGAGTTCGATCCTCGGTACCGATAAAAAGGAAAAAAAAAAAAAAAAAGATGTAACACCATTTTGATATGATCACAAACCCAAAGTATATGATGAGATTATCATTCACTTATATGACAGAAGAACTGAGCAATCTGTATGTTGCATAGGTGCATTCATTCATTCGCTCATGGGGGAAGGAGAATACTGTCAGTAAGAAAGCATTCCTCGGCAATAGGAATCAAACTTTTGTCTAAATCCATACCACAAGATGGATTTTTTTTCACACATGCTCAGAAGCTAAACTTGTTAACTTGAAACACTCCATGATTCCTTTTTTAAAAGTGGAGCCTTGCGGCTGAGAATTATAGCTCAATGGCATAAGCTCCTATCCCTGGTACCTGCCCCCTCCCCCAAAAAGGTGAAGCCTTTTCTTCTGGGACACTATTTTAACAGAAAATGCCCCCCTCCCCCCAGCCAGTATACTTCAGTTTGTTAGTTGCCCAGGTAATACTTCCTGTTCCAGTTCTGGTTGCTTCTGTCTCTTGGAAATAGCTGGTCACTGTGATGCACAGCTGGTCACTGTGATGTATAGCTGGTCACTATGATGCACATTGCATAAACCAATTTCCAAATGACAAGCCATTCTGCCTCTGTTCTTCCTGCTTTCTTATCTCATAGAAGCCCTAGACCACCAGAGATCAGATATTCTGAGAATGATCCCAATTAGTGCCTGTCAAATATAAATAAATTTGCCTCCAAATTCTGAGTGTTGTTTTGAGATTTCTGCTTGCCACTGCACTATGACCTTTCAGACTGAAAGCCAGACTGCAAAAGTTTCATCAGCAGAAATAGTTAAACATCCTCACTGTAGAGATGAACTTCTATTGTCCTCTATCAAAGAGAAACAATTTTGGATTTCAAAAGAGAAACTATGAAGAGTAACCTCTACATTTCTTTTGAAGATGCCATTAAGAAGTGACTAATAACACCTTTTATCAGGGCCTTGGGTGCTGTCACTTTATTGATGTATCTGAAAGGAACCAAATGCAGGATATTCTCTAGATACTTGCTTTTGGCATGGAACACAGTCCCAAGTGCTAGGTACTAAAAATATGGCTTATCATATCAGAAAGAACCTCAAGGAAGTCACTCAGACCTTGGATAAAGTCTTTTTGTCCTTGGTAGCTCATGACATCACAACAGTTTACACTTGAAAATATTAAACACATCAGGCAAGTATTAATATTCAAGTATGTTTGGAAGAAGATATACAGTAGAGTGACCATCTCCAAGGGAGAGTTAGACAAACTTCTGCAGGGTGACATATATTTTCAAAGATTCTTTCTCCTGAAAAGCCAAGGAGGAGAGGTCCCTAAAAGGGTTCAGTTCCATGTTTTCTGTGCAGATCAAACTGCTGCTGCCTATGAACTTGCCAAGAGTTCCATTCTTGGATCAACTTTTTCCTTAATGTCTCTGCTGTCAAAAAGGAGAGTTTCAAAAGAATGGGATAGAGAAACATCTGCTGACAGAGATATCTGACAACTGTAATCTGATATCGAATAAGATTCACTACTCACCAAAAAAGTCTTCAGGGATGGGATAACTGGAGTTACAAATACCTGGTACAAGATTTTACAGAAAAATACTAAACATCAGGTTCAAGATAAAAGGATGGCAACTGCTAGACAAAAATTTCCCTTCAGACTTCCAGACTAAAGAAACCTATTATCACCATCAAATCCTTAAATGCCACCACACACAACAGGCTGTCTTGCTGACTCTCATTACTGGTTGGCCAAGTAAATCAATGTCACTGACCCTTCTATTGCACTGTGACCCAGTACAAGTCAGCTGCCAAAGTTCACACACTCTCTAAGCTATGTGATAAAAGTAAATTTGTCTTGTAGAGGGTTAGGGAAATGAGAGGCAAGTAGAGGAAGCAACCCAGCTCAATCACTCAAGCTTATTTTGGTGAGGAAAAAAAAAACCTCTTAAATATTTCTTGTAATTCCAGCCACTCTGACACTGGCAGGAGGATCACAAGTTCAAAGCCAAAAGTGAATTAATTTAAAAAGAGACAAAATATTTGAGGTCTAGCAATGTAGCTCCACAAAAGAGCACTTACCTAGAACATACAGGGGTTTGATACCCAGCACTACAAAATGGTGGTGCTGGTGAGAGTGTTTGCAGATAATGTGATCACAGAGCAATAGGCAACAAATACTAAAAAATATTTCTTAAAGTGAAAAAACTACTTCAAATTACATAATGAGAAAGCATACTGCATAAACAAAATCAACTCAGAACAACAAACTCTAAGACATAATCTAGTAAAACTATAAGACCTGTCAGGAAAAAATCTATGAGGCTACTAAAAGAAAACAACAAGTTCCAAAATCCATGTTATTGGAAGATTTTTTAAACAACACTTTATACCAGAAGATAAGGAAGTGACATATTTAAGATACTCAACAACAGAAAGAATGAACCAAAACAAACTTTCAAGTATAAGGGTGACTGATATATTCATTAAACAATTCAGAAATAGTCCTGAGTACTTTTCAGTGATCTAAAAAACAAAAACATATTTCAGGCAGTCAAAAGATTAGCAACACACATGGTGAGCAAAAAATATATATTTACTTGTAGTAGTGAAGTTAAATAATTACAAAAGAAGGAATATGACTGAACAAGATGGCACATGCTTGCAACCTCAGTACTCTGGGAAGCTGAAGCAGGAGGATCACAAGTTCAAGCCCAGTCTGGACAATTTAGCAAGACCTCATCTTAATCCAGTTCACGCACATACAGGTGCTACAAGAGAGGAAATAAAAGAGGTTACCAGGTAATTTCAATATTTTCATCAAAGGAAACCAATACACAAAATCAAAGAAGAGAGCTGGGGATGTGGCTCAGCAGTAGTGTTTGCCTGATAAAAGCAAGACCCTGGATTCGATTGCCAGCATCACAGAAAAAAATGGTATTAGTATAAATGTTACTATTAGGATTAAATACAAGATCCTTTTGTGTGTGTGTGTGTGTGTGTGTGTGTGTGTGTGTGTGTGTATGTACACATGTGTGTGCTGGGGACCAAATCCAAGTCTTTTTAAATATAAAAATATATTAACTAGAATGCAAAAGAAGTAGACTATATGGTGAAAATTCTTTACAGGAAAAGACTTGTGCCTAGAACAGTGGTACATACCTATAATACTAGCATTTAGGAGGCTGAGGCAGGACGATCACTGTAAGTCCAAGGCCAGACTGAACTGCACAGTAAGACCTTGTCTCAAAAAACAAAACAAATAAACAAACAAAAATATAATTCAGACCAGAAAGCACTAAAGAGGAGGGAATGGGTGCTTTATGATGAAAAAGGCTATAACTCATAATAAATTATTAAGATAAATACACCCAACAACTTTCATAAAGTATCAAGTAAAAGCAAAAAAATAAATAAGTAGAGGTCTGGGGAAACAGCTCAGTGGCAAGTGCCTGCCTGGCAAGCATGAGGTCCTGAGTTCAATTTCTGGTACCAAAAATAAATACATAAATAAATAAGTAGGAATATGTCAAATTCAAAAGCTTCTACATATGGTTTCTCTTATAGGAGAGACCCATGGTAAAAATAAATTCAAGTGCAAAATAAAAGAATAGGAAACATGGAGATAGATGTCTTGCAGATGAGAAAGTGACCAAGAGACAGAACGGGTAAGGAGGGAAATGGAAAGGGATATAAAAAGAGTTAAGATGTGTTGTGTACATGCATCAACTTCCCACAGTGAACACAATCATTACATACTGCAAACGTGGACTAATAAAAATTTAAAATAAAAATGTTTTTAGTTATTCTTTTTTTTAAAATCAGTACCAGGGATCAAACTCAGGACTGTGTGCTTGCAAGGCAGGCGCTTATGCTGCTGAGCTAAATCCCCAGCCCCAATAAAAAAAGTTTTTAAAAGCTTCTGATGAGCAAAGTAAATAATCAATAGAATAAAAAAAAGACGAGTGACAGAAGAGTAGAAGGTACAATGATACCTCAGTTCACAAAAATTTGTTCTATTATTTTGGAAAAGATGGTCACATTTGTGTTTGTGTGGGAAGGATGGCTGCAGTTGTTTTTATCACCAATGCAGTTTTCACATAAAAACAATATTTTGCCAAACACTTCTGTTTATGAGCCAAAAACAAAAATATTCATGAACTGAAGTACCACTGCACTGCAAATCATCTATTTGATAAGGGATTAATATTCAAAATATATAAGGAACTCATACAACTCAATAGCAAAAGGTAAGAAGTTAAGTCATTCAATTTATAAACTAGACAAGTGAGTAGGACAGACATTTCTCTAAAGATGTACAAATACTTAAGTACATAAAAAGGTGCTTGAAGGGGCTGGGGATTTAGCTCAGCGGCATAAGCACCTGTCTTGCAAGCAGGCAGTCGTGAGTTCGAGCCCTGGTACCGATGAAAAGGAAAAAGACCAAAAAAAAAAAAAAAAAAACAAAAGGTGCTTCAGGGATTTAGCTCAGCAGTGTAAGTACCTGCCTGGCAAGCATGAGACTGTGAGTTTGATCCCCAGTACCAAAAAAAAAAAAAAAAAAAAAAGGTGCTCAATTTAACTAATCATCAGGGAAATACATATTAAATAACAACGAGGAGGCCAGGAGTTTAGCTCAGCAATGTAAGTGCCTGCTTGGCAAGCAACTTGTGAATTCAATCCCCAGTACCAAAAAAAAAACCCCAAAAAACAAAATAACAATGAGATATTTCATTGCACCTGTTAGGATGACTATTACCAAACAGAAATAATACAAACAGCATTTTCAGACCATCTGCAATACAACTAGAATTTAATAATTGAAAAACAAAGTTAGGTGTGGTAACACATACCTGTAATGTAAGCAATCTGGTAAGCTGAGGTAGAAAAAACACAATGTCACAACATTTTTTTAAAAAGAATTTTAAATACTGAGAGTTCACGTAAACACCCTGGGCTTAAGACCCAGAAATGGAAGAGGGGGGAGAGAAAAGAAATAGTCAAAAAACCAAAAACAACCTGAAGCTGTATGCAGTTGTGTACAACTGTAATCCCAGCACTCAAAGAATCACTTTGAGTTTGAAGCCAGCCTGGGCTATGGAAGTTGAGTTCAAAGCCAGCCTGCACTATATAGTGAGATGAAAAAACTAAACATAAAAGTTCTGAAAATTGGAAAATACACTATAATATCAGTCAATGAGAAAGTTTTTTTAAAAAAGAATAGTACAGAATTTCCTGAAAAGAACAGTAAAATAATGACATCACAATCTATGGCATGTAGCTAAAGCACTTACTACCATAAAATGAATCAGTAAGAATATAGTTTTAGCTAAAACATTTACTACCATAAAATGTATCAGTAAGAATATAGTTTTAGCTAAAACACTTACTACCATAAAATGTATCAGTAAGAATATAGTTTTGATACTCATTTAAGCATTCAACTCAGAAAGGTCAAAAAAGTAAAAGCAATGAAAGCAGAAGATATTAATTAAAAGAAAAAAATAGGGCCTGGGGATTTAGCTCAGTGGCATAAGTGCCTGCCTTATAAGCACACAGTCATGAGTTTGACAAAAAAAGAAAAAGAAAAAAAAAATAACAAGTTAGTAAGCAGAACAGTAGATCCAAGGGAACCTATATCAAGACAAAAGAAAATTCTTACTCCGAAAGTCAGGCTATCGACAAAGTTCTGCACAAAAAGACATTGTTAAAATAATTCTACCTTTCTGTAGTCTCCCCACATATTTTAGCTATTTTTCTGTAACTAAGCAGTTATTTTCTTTATTCAAACTACTATAAAACTATTTAGGTTTCAACAGTTCCTTGAATCATTTCCTTAGGACTCCCATGTCACTTAAATCTTATAGTACTTAAATTTGTACACTTTTGTCCAATTAGTTAATCTTTTCTTTTCACCATGGTTCTAGTGGTTAACTAAACACTAAACATATACCCTGGCTACTAGTCTATTTCATGCCCAATTAATTCTTAAACCCAGCTAGGCAACCTAGAGGGTAAAGTTTTGCCTCCCTCATATACCATGCTCTCACTATCACTTCCAAGCAAAAGAAATCAGAGGGCCATGATTTCAGAAATGTCTGATTCCAGGTCTGAAGCAAGAAATATACAAAATGAATCTGAACTATCTCACCCACCAGAAAGCAAGTAAGTTATCAAAGGTTACTAGGAATGTGTCAAAAGGATTTAGGAGCCAGCTAGATGAGAACTTCACTGGTTAAATATGGAATCACTTGAACATCAATAAAAGTGATAACAATGGATTGACAAATTAGTAATGAATTTTTTTTAAATGCTCAGTATTGAAGCACGCTATGGAATCACACCCACAGCCCACATCTGCGCTGAGGATGTAACCCCAGGGCCTTTACACTGAGCTATATCCCCAGTGCTTTTTTTAAAGTTTTATTTAGAGGGGCTGGGGATTTAGCTCAGCGGCATAAGCGCCTGCCTTGCAAGCAGGCAGTCGTGAGTTCGATCCCTGGTACCAATAAAAACAAAAAAGACAAAAAAAAAAAAAAAATACAGTGCACAAAGAAATATACAGAATATTTGCAGTATATAATTTGGGGGTGAATAGAAAAAGATAGGCCTACAAAGTTGTCCTATGGGTATGATAATGAACAAGTTTTAGAGGATTATACTTGGGCACTGTCATTGCTTCAACTAGAAGGGTCGGAAGCACAAGTACAACATTTTCTGGGATGAACTATAGCAATGATGCACTATTATCAGAATAAAAAGCCTAATTCTTCTGCCTCAAGTGAGACAAATCTTAAGGCAGTTGCTGACATTTCAAAGGGCTCCAGAGATGAGACTGAATTTGGGTGGTCACCTGTGTTATTCCCATCTTTGGCTCTTCCTCTTCCATATCCTGCTTCTCTTCTCTTTCACTGGTTTATCTATGAAGTTCTTTTTTATTTAATCATCTCACTCAAATCAAGATCGGCCTCTGGGAAAATGAAACCTGACACAAATTGTTCAAAACCACTGAAAAGCAAAAAGCACAGGCAAGACCTAACAATTAAACACAAAAAGCACGAGAGAATCTAGGTGGTATACTGATGCTTCATCTGTGTATGGGCAGGGGGCAATATAATTTGTCATCCCAATAAAACATGTCAAAAACTTAGTGGAATAGCACTTGCTTAGCAAGCCTCAAACTCATAATGATTCTCTTATTTGAGCCTTCCAAATTCTGAGATTGCAAGCAGGCATGCCCAACATGAAATAAAATTTTAAAAATTTTAAAAGAGTATTAAGGAACATGTTCATGCAATTGGAGCTGAAGAAACCGAAAGAAGGAATGAAACAGATGCAGTCTGGGAGGAGGGAGTCTAACTCAGTGATAGAAATTAACTTGGCATGTGCAAGTCCCTGGCTTTGATCCTCCTGCCCCTAAAATAGCAAGATGGGAAGAAACAATAGACATAAATTTTCCAAAACTGATGAATGGCTATTAAACCATACTCTGGATGCTCTATAAATTCCAAACATGATAAATACAGAGAAAATTACACATAGGCATATGATAACCAAACTGAAGAAAACTAAATATGAAGAGAAAAATCTTAGAAACATTCCATGCTCAATCCCTAAGGGAGAAGGAGGAGGGCATGGAAGAAGAGGAAAGCAAAACAATATACTGTATTTCTTTCATAGGAACAAATACAAGTTTGAAAATTAAATTCTCAAAAGAAATTAGAACTGGCCAGCCTTCCTGGTAAGCTAAGCAAGCCACATGCACTCCAAGGAGAAAAATCAGCATCTCCCAAGAATCGGCCATGCTGGGACTTGGGGGACCAACCAAGAAATCAAGTAGCCAGCCTTCTTGGTAAGCTGGGAAAGTCGCATATGCTCCAGAGAGAAAAGTCAGAACCTCCCATGAGCCTACCTGCACACAGGCTGAGAATCAAACACGTCAATCACACACACACACACACACACACACACACACACACACACCACACATGCACTGCATCCCACCTCATCCCATCCACCCCTTTAGCAACGATTCAGAGGACAGACTGAGTTGATAGCAACCAAAATACATAAAGCAACTAAATGCTTCCATTGTTTGGTTGACTTTGCAGGCCAGCAGTCTGAGCATCTCTTAGGAGGATGACAGCATGCAATATAACAAATATGGGGGATTTCCTTCTGTCTTGTCTTTAAAGTCCAATATTGTTTCTATTGTTTTGCTTTGTTCTGATTGTTTTGCTTTATTCAATATTCTGTTTTGATTGGTTTTATAGTGTTTTGTTTTTGGTTTGATTTTGCTATACCTGATGGGATTGATACCTACTGTGAAGATGACAAGATATACCATGGTAGCTATTACTGTTTTCCTGGTATCTTGCTCTGAAGTTCTGTACCAATTTTGCCGCATTGTCTTGACTGGCTTTGTTTTGTCTTGTTTTGTTGTATCTTACTATATTTAAAATAAAAAATAAAATAAATCAGAGAAGTCAGAAGACAAAGAAAAAAGAATTCAGTACTAGCAAAAATGAAGAACAAAAAAGGATGTTTTCAATGGAAATGCATTAAAGACCAAAACACCTAGAACTACAAAACTTCTAGGAGAAAAAACAGAAAATAGCTTCCTGACATTGGAGTTGGCAATAATATCATGGATATAATACCAAAACTAAAGCAGCAAAAACAAAATGAGACAAGTAAAACTGCATCAAACTTTAAAACTTCTAGTCAAAAAGATTACTGTATGATTTTACTTATAGAGGAAATCTAAATAGTCACATTCATAGAAGCAAAAAATAGAATGTTAGTTGTCAGGGACTAGAAAGGTGAATTAAGGAGTTTTAATTTAATGAATATAAAATTTCAGTTTTGCAAGATAAAAAAATTCTATAACTGGGTCAGGGATATAACTCAGGAGAAGAGTGCTTGTCTAACATGTATACAAGGCCCTGGGATCAATCCCAAGTACCACCAAAAAAGTACTTTAACTTATACCCAAAAATAATTACATTGAGCCTTCCCTCAACCCACTAAAAGGACAGGAATCCAAAGCTTCATTTAGACAAGAATAATAAAGGTTTTATTCTTGAAATATATTGTACAAGGGCTGGGGTTTGGCTCAACAGCATAAGCACCTGCCTGGCAAGCATGAGGTCATGCATTTGATCCCCAGCACCAAAAAAAAAAAAAAAAAGAGAGAGAGAGAGAGAGAGATTGTACAGTGGGTGAATATAGTACATAATAATGTATTATACATTTCAAATTTACTGAGCATCAACTGCAAATATTCACACCACAAAAAATGTAAGTCTTGAAAGCAGATCTGGGGAAGAAAGGTAAGAATGGGGAGAAGACATTAAACTAATCAAGATGCAACCTGTATATGGATTGATTCACTAAGATGATTACAATTATTATGTATAATAAACATTAAAAATAAATAAGAAGGGGCAAGGGCCGGGGATTTAACTCAGCAACATAAGTGCCTGCCTTACAAGTACATAGTCGTGAGTTGGATCCCCAGTACCAAAAAATAAAATAATAAAAAAGAAGAAGGGGCATGGATTTAGCTCAGCGGCATATACTCCTGTCTTGCAAGTGCATGGTTGTGAGTTTGAGCCCTGGTACGAGAAAGAAGGAAATAAGGAAGAAATAAATGTTTTCTTTATCCGTTCATCTTTTGACGGAGACATAGGTCACTTCCATGATTTAACTATCATGAGTTACACTGTTTTCAGCATTTGTGTACACATATAACTGAAATATGATGTCTTTACTTTTTAGGAAATAGCTGGGTGGAATAAAATTTCTATTTTTAGGTTTTTGAGGCATCTCCATGATGATTTCCATGGTTATACTAGTTTACATTCCCATGATCAGTGTAGAAGGTTTCTTTTATTCCATTGGCTGGGGATTTTATTTCTTGGTGATAGTTAATTCTTTCTGGAGCTAGGTGAAACCTCAGTGTTGTTTTAATTTTCATTCCCTTAATGGCCAGAGGTGCGAAATTTTTTTCATGCATTTATTGTCTATTTCTTCTTTTTGGTACCGGGGATTGAACTCACAACATTGCGCTTGCCAGGTATGCACTTGTATCACTGAGCTAAATCCCCGGCCCTAATTCTACTTCTTCTTCTTCTAAGAAGTATCTTTTCATTTCAGACCCCACCATTCATTTTTAGGAGGTGGTTTTGAGACAGGGTCTTACTATGTAGTTTCAGTTGGCCTTGAGTGCTGGGGATATAGCTCAGTGGAATAAGCACCTGCTTTGCAAGTGCCCAGTCATGAGTTTGATCCCAGGTACCAAAAACAAACAAAAAAAAAATGTCAGCTGGCCTTAAACTCACTGTGTAGCTTATGTTGGCCTCAAACCTGTGGCAATTCTCTTCCCAAGTGCTAAGCTTATAGGCATGTACCTCTATACCCAGCTACAGTGGCCACTGGTTGGGGGGGAGTCTCTGAATTTTTTTAGTTCTTTATATAGTCTAAATATTAGTCCTTTGTCCAAAGAGTAGCTAACAAAATTTTTTTCCCATTCTGTAGACTGTCTCTTCCCTCTGTTGGTTATTGCTTTTGCTCTGCAGTTTTTTAATTTGATAAACACGCACTTGTGATTCTTTGTATAATTTCTTGTTCATTCGGGGCCTTCCATTTACCTGTGTCCTTAAAAGTTTTACCTATTTTATCTTCCAGTAGATTTAGTGTTTCTATTTTAACATCTAGGTCTTTGATCCATTCTTATTTCTGTACAGAATGAAGACATGTACTTAATGCCAGTACTTCAGACCCACTCCTCTCTAAAAAAACTAAAAACCACATGTGGCTAGGTGTGGGGTTGCACACCTATAATTCTAGCACTGAGGAGGCTGAGGCAGAAGGATTACTGAGAATTCAAGGCTAATCTGAGCTACAAAGTGAGTTCTAGGCCAGCCTTAACTGTATAGGGAAACCTTGTCTCAAAAAAAAAACAAAAACAAAAAAAAAAAAAAAAACAACCAACAATGACAACAAAAATGAAACCAGACTAGCTTCTCACAGAGGATGGAAACAAACATGATGCCCTTCCTGGCATGAGCTCATGGCTCCCAAAACTTCTCAGGGGGTGTCTGTTCCAACTTTGGGAATATCTCTTGTGGTTATCTTCCACTCACTCACTGTGGTAGGGTCACTCCAGAAACTCTGAAGTGTAGTTATTCTATGGCTCCTGATTCCTAGGGCAACTCAGTGTTTAACAGTTAAACCTCCTTCCCTAGAACCACTCCTGATTAATTGTTCTCACCAATGGCAGGTGCTGCAAAGGATTTCTTCCCCAACTCTAGCCTGCCAGGTGAAAGGGGTTATTTTCAGAGTACTACTACATGCTGTTTATGCAGTTTATAAACAGTTGTTAGCTTTCAGGGCTAGTGATATTGGCCTCCGCTGTTTCTCCCTGGGATTTCTACTCTCTTTGGGATTACCTTGTGTTTGCTAGATAGGCACCCTGGGTAGAAGCCAAACTACTTCTTTCTTTTCTCTTCATTGTCTTCTCTGTGATTTCTAGTTTTCTTGTCATCTCTTTCTTAATTCCTGGAGCTTTTCTTCCTTTGCCCTTCCTAAATTATTGTTTTACAGGTATTGAAAATCCTGGTCCCAGAGAAATTCATATGCTACCAGATTCTGTGATGCGATCTTCCTTCTCTGTATCATTGATACAATAAAATATTGGATAAAACCTGTTGTACACTAACAAAAAGAGCTTCATCATCCTGTACTATGTTTGCCAATGCCCAAGTTATATGACCAAATTACCTGTTAATTCCCTTTGCAAATGCAACTATTTTCTACAACCGGACACCCTGAGCCACCGACCACATTGTTATAAAATAGCTGTAGCACCATCATACTGTTCTGTATGTGCCATCTTTCTGGGTGACCTAATTGATATGTTAACCATTGCTCCCCTCTGTAAAGGATTGTAAATTGCTGAGAAACTTCTCTGTCCTCAAGCAAAGGGAAATAAAGGTCTTCTTAATTGTACTTTCTATAAAAGTCTGTCAAAATTTTAAGTGAGACACACAGCCTTGCAAACTCCAACTGCACTATGTCCCTGGTGCCAGGTTAAATAAACAGCTCTCCTTTTTCTTAAAAAAAAAACACATCTTGCCCCATTTTTTGGATACCATTTTGGGGGCTCATTTTTGGGGTAAAACATTTGGGGGCTCGACTGGGATTACTGGGGGGGCCCCTCCCCAAATTATTTTTCACCAATCAATCATCTATAAGTCTTTTTGCCTATTTGAAATTTGGGTGTGCACATTTGTAACTGCAGACAGAATGAGATGCCTTCTGGGGGCTTTTCGCCCACTTGTAATTTAGGGCTTTTGCCCATCTGTAACTTGGGGCTTCTTGCCCATTTGTGATTTGGGCTTCTTGCCCATTTGTGATTTGGGCTTCTTGCCCGTTTGTGATTTGGGCTTCTTGCCCATTTGTGATTTGGGCTTCTTGCCTGATTGTGCTTTGGGTCTTCTCGCCCATTTGTGCTTTGGGGCCCATTTGTGCTTTGGGGCTTCTCGCCCATTAGTCTTTATGTTCAATGTATTTGTACTTTGGAGTTGTCTGCCTGTTTGAATCTGTTACTAACTTTGGGTTTTTTTTTTCCCATTTGAACTTGTTGAACTTGTTACTAACTTAGGGACTTGTTGCCCATTTCTGTTGCAGGATCCATGTGGCTCATTGGACTCAAGGTTCATAAGGAAAATCCTTTCCTTTAGCTTGCCAAACTGTGGACCAAAAAAACCTTCATTTGTGTCTTTAATGTTGGTCTTGTCTTTTGTGGCACCTTGTTTAATGTTTTAGTCTTCAACTGATTACTTGCAACCTCAGCATGCCTTTAAAAAGTATTTTTCTTTTGAGTTAAAATGTGAATATATATGCATGCAAATAAATACATATATATATATATATATTTATCGGTTTTAAAATCATATTAACTTTACCAAGTGAAACCAGGTCAATCTATAATTGAGCCAGTTAAGAAAGTTACAGTTTTTTAAAGTAGCATTTTAAGGTAGTAAAAAGACATAAAATGATTAAATATGTGTTAGACTACTAAAAGAAAGTCACCTCAAGGATTTTGTTAAAGGTTTTAATGTCTGAAAAGTGAGAGAGAAGGTAATTGACTGAAAATAAGTTAAAAAAAAAGAAAAAGAGGGACAAAGTAAGTGGTTTTGTCTTAAAGTAAAAATGTCTGGCTGTGCCAGAATGTGAATGAGGAAATGCTTTCTGGGACAGGAATTTGGGGTCCCCCACCTGAAGGAACGATTGGTCTTGTGCTGGAAAAAGCTGATCAAAATTTAAAAGGAATAACTATTGTGCCTAGTGTGATTAATGATTATAGATATAAAATACAAGTTCTTGCATGTGCTGTGGACATCTAGGAGATTATGTGACACAATTAATTTTGTTACCTATGAAAAAGCCCTCTTTTGTTAAGCATGTAATTTCAATAGAACAATGGCAGGCCAGGGATGTAGCTCAGCAGCACAGCACCTGCCTGGCAAGTGCAAGGTCCTGAGTTTGATTCCCAGTGCCAAAAGCAAAACAATAGAACAATGGCCTGCCACATGGTACCCTGGGATGAAAAAGCAGTGTGCCATCCAGATAAAACCTGTCCTCTGATCCAGGATGCCAGAACCAGGGGCTGGGGATTTAGCTCAGCAACATAAACGCCTGCCTTGCGGCATAAGGCAGTCGTGAGTTCGATCCCTGGTACCAGTAAAAAAACCAAAAAAGACCAAAAACAAACAGAATGCCAGAACTGTGTTTTCTCCTTGTCCCACCCTGATCAGACAACCAGAGGTAAGGAAGTTCTTGATCGGTAGCACCAGATGTTCTCAGTAGCCTTTAAGGCCACCCTAGAAAGCTCACCAATTTGCCCAAGGTAGCAGAGGTGAGATGATTGGCTAATGAGTCTCCCTCAGGGTTTTCTGGAAAGATGCAAAAGGCCTATCACATTTATACACTGGTAACACCTAAAAATGCAAGGGCCATTAATATTGCCTTTGTAACCCAGTCAGCCCCTGATATTAAGCAAAACTTGCAAAAGTTTGAGGGATTTAAGGGAATGCCAGTTATTAGAGATTGCTCAAAAGATATTTGACAACCAGGAGGATCCTAAAGATCAGAAGTGGACAAAGGTGCTGGAAATACTAGCCGACAAAGTCACCCAGCCTAATGCAAAGTCTCATCTGCTCCTAGATAAAGATCAATGTGCTTATTGCTAAGAGAAGGGGCATTGATGAAAGGACTGTCCCAAGATCTTCTGTGGGCTTTGGATGTGCTAGGCTATAAGGTCTTTGCAAAAGGCCCAACTATGCCAAAAGTATGTGACCTACTTAGGGTTACCAAATCCATAAAGGAAAATGGCCTCTTTCCTCCCAGTGGGTGTAAGCCATCCAACAGATTTCAGTCCCCGTGACTAAAAAGCAAGTGCAAAAGTTTCTAGGAGCCATAGGACTGACCCAGAGTTTGGGACCCTGGCAGAGGCCTGTTGCCTATCTTTCCAAGAGACTTGATTATGTGGCAGCCAGATGGCCACCTTGTCTGAGGGTGATTTCCTCAGTGGCCCTCCTGGTAAAGGAGGCTCAAAAATGGACTTTTGGATGGAAACTCTTAATTGTCCCATTTGCTGGAGACTCTCATCAAGGCTCTGCTGGACCTATGGCTGCCCATCTCCTGAGTCATACATTATCAGGCATTACTTCTAGATCTGACTATCATCAGTTTCAAGGGGACAGCGGCTTTAAACCCTGCTACTCTGCTGCCTGATGATGACCCCTACTTGCCCCTCCACAACTGTACTGGGGACCAGACTTGACGGATGAGCCACTATTCAGAGTTCCTTTGTATTTCTCTGATGGAAGCAGTTACATCTATCAAGTTAAGCGGGTCACGGGAGCTGCCATTACCACAGACTCTCAGATTCTATGGGAACAAACCCTGAAGCTGGGAACATCAGCCCAATGGACTGAACTCATTGCCCTCACTGAAACCCTCAAGTTGTGAGGCTATGCATTTGCTACTGCCCATGTTCATGGGGCCATTTATCAAGAATGGTGTTTATTGACTTCTGGGGGCCAAAAGATCAAAAATGCCCCCCAAATTTTAGATTTGTTGGCTGCCATTTGTTGCCAAGGAAAATGGCTATCATCCACTGTAAAGCTTATCAGGTGGGAGATAATCCTGTTATATGAGGAAACAATCTGGCAGTCACCACTGCCCAAAAGGTGGCCACAAAATCAGTGGGGATTGAGATAGCCCAGACATTACTGCTGATCCTGCCTACTTTGTCAGAGCCCATTTGCACTTGAAAAGACTTGCATCTGGCAGCTCAACTTGGAGCAAAGCCTAGTACCCCTGGGGGCTAATATCAAAGCTTACCCAGTCTGTGAGCCTCAGATGCCCTCAGTGTCAATTAGTGAACCCAAAGTGACTGCAACAAATAAAAACCACCCGCTACTGTAGGACCATGCCTGGAGAACATTGGGAAATAGATTTCACAAAAATGGGAAAGCCTAGCCAGATATGGTGGCTCACGCCTGTAATCCCAGCACTCAGGAGGCTGAGATGGGAGGATTGTTGCAAGTTCAAAACCAGCCTGGGCTACAAAGTGAACTCAAGGCCAGCCTGAACTGCATAGTGAGACCCCATCTCAAAAAAGACCAAAAAAAAAGGGGGGGGGGAAGCCTGGACTTCAAGAGAATAAGTACTTATTAGTATGATAGATATTTTCACTGGATAGATCAAAGCTTTTCCTATTAAGTCTGAGTCAGCCCTGATAGCAATTTCCCCAATTTGGCCTCCCCTTATCCACAGGGTCTGACAATTGCCCAGCTTTTATAGCCCAGATAACTCAAAAACTAACCTAAGCTTTGCAGATCGATTGGAAACTCCATTGTGCTTACCAGCCTCAAAGCTCAGGACAAGTAGAAAGAATAAACCAGACTTTAAAAACAAAGATGGCCTTAGAAACTGGTGAGAACTGGGTGAGTTTCCTTCCTTTTGCTCTTTTGCATGCATGATGTACCCTCTATGTTGCTGGTATATCCCCTTTCAAGGCTTGGTATGGGAGACCCCCTCCTCTTATCCCTAAGATTTCTAAGGAAAAACTGGCTGGGCTAGCTAATCAAGACCTTATTAAGCCCCTCCAGGCCTTTCATCCAGTTCTGACTTCCATCCACTGACTATACAGACAACAACATCCTTTGCCTGCAGCCCACTGCAAGGACAAATGCCCTGCAGTAGAACCTGGGACACTAGGTTGCCTCATCAAGAGGCATCTCCATGAATCTCTTAAGCCACGATGGGAAAGCCCCTACATTGTAGTACTCAGCACTCCAACTGCTGTCAAAGTCACTGGAAAGCCCACCTGGATTCATCATTCCCACTTCAAGCCGGTCCCGGCCTCCGACAGCGATCAACCTACAGATAGGTGGACTGTCATTCCTTCCAAGGACTCTTTAAAGCTGAAGATTGCCAAATGTATCTGATAATCTTTTTTTTTTTTTAAATTGGTACCGGGTATCGAACTTACGACTGCCTGCTTACAAGGCAGGTGCTTATGCCGCTGAGCTAAATTCCCAGCCCCATGTATCTGATAATCTTGTTCTTATGTGTTCTCCCTTATGGAGACCCCAAGGAGATCATTACCTTTTCCTTACATGGGAGACCCCATCTTCCTGTGCTCTCAACCAGTGTAATCTTATGACTTTCAGATTCTTTAAGTTCACCGACTGAGATGTTTTTACAAAACTGGGGCGGGTCTAGATTGCCTGTTCCTAAAGGAAGGAGGTCTCTGTCTGGCTTTAGAAGAAAATTGTTGCTTGTATGCCAATCATTCTGGAGTCATCAGGCAGAGCATGGCTAACCTCAAAAAACAATTGCAAGAACAAGCTAGGCAGGCAAAACAGAGCTAGTTTAAATGTTGATTTTCTTTCCCTCTTTGGGCAACAGCTTTAATAACAACAGACACAGGATCTTTGTTAATCCTCCTCATCTGTGTAACTATTGGGCTTTGTATTATAAACAAATTGGTAAAGTATGTCAAAGATCAGGTTCAAACTATAAAGCTCATGATTTTAAAGACACAAGGTTATAAACAGATACCGCTGTCTAAAAAATCCCATGAAACAATGATTTGGCTCATTGACAAAAATGAGTGGGAAATGTTGTACACTAACAAAAAGAGCTTCATCATCCTGTACTATGTTTGCCAATGCCCAAGTTATATGACCAAATTACCTGTTAATTCCCTTTGCAAATGCAACTATTTTCTACAACCGGACACCCTGAGCCACTGACCACATTGTTATAAAATAGCTGTAGCACCATCATACTGTTCTGTATGTGCCATCTTTCTGGGTGACCTAATTGATATGTTAACCATTGCTCCCTTCTGTAAAGGATTGTAAATTGCTGAGAAACTTCTCTGTCCTCAAGCAAAGAAAAACAAAGGTCTTCTTAATGTACTTTCTATAAAAGTCTGTCAGAATTATAGGCGAGACACACAGCCTTGCAAACTCCAACTGCACTGTGTCCCTGGTGCCAGGATAAATAAACAGAGCACCTTTAAAAAAAAAAAAAAAAAGACACGTCTTGGAGCTGGGGATTTAGCTCAGCAGCATAAGCACCTGCCTTGCAAACAGGCAAGTCATGAGTTTGATCCCGGTACCAATAAAAAGGAAAAAAGACAAAAAAAAAAAAAAAAGTCTTACCCTGCTTTTTGGATACCATTTTGGGGGCTTGTTTTTGGGATACAACAAAACCCATTAAAGGTTGCCTAAGCCATGGAGTAGTCATATTACAGAACATATGCAGGGTAAATAAAGCTGGATATGTTGGCACATGCCTATAATCCCAGCCCTAAAGAAAATTGAGAAAGGAGGCTCTCAAGTTCAAGTCCTGCCTATGCAACTTACCAAGACTCTGTCTTTAAAAAGAGGAGAGTAACATAGCCCAGAGCAGAGCACCACTGGGTTACCCAATACTGGAGAAAAAAAGGCATTTCCAGGAATCTATCCTGGAAGCTCCAAAAGTCTATTGTTCCACTTAAGCAATCAATGAATCAACAGAAACAACCTGAAGAAATTACTTTAGAAATTTAGAGTCTGAAGGGTTGGGGATTTAGCTCAGTGGCATAAGCGCCTTGCAAGCATGTGGTCATGAGTTTGATCCCCAGTACCAATTTTAAAAAAAAGAAAAGAAATTTAGAGTCTGTTTGAACAGTTTCTGCATCCAAGGAAGAGGCAAAAAGGAAGGTAAATTATGTCTCTGACATAATGGCTACTGTTCCCTACACCACAGGACAGCAGCAGTATACATTAGGTATGGCAATGATTTCTTGGATACAGTACCAAAAGTACAGATAACAAAAGAAAAATAAATAGGATCACATAATAAAAACCTATGTACATTGAAATATTAACAGAGCAAAGACACCCCACAAAGAGAATATAAAATATTTGCAAATCATGTATCTGATTAAGGGTTAGCATCCAGAGTTTATAAAACTTCCTACAAATCAACAACAAAAAACTAGCCACTCAATTAAAAAATTAGCAAAGAAAATGCATACACATTTCATCAAAGAAGATGTATAGATGCTGGCCCGGAATTAAGGCCAGCAGCTTCCTGATGCTGTTGGTTTCAAGCAGGAGCCTAAAGAGATGTCTTTCTATGATCTATTGGCCTTTTCAGAACTTGGGCAGTGAAACGGTCAATTCACTGAAACAGAAATTCAAGAAACAGCTTGAAGCAACACACCTCCCCTGCTAGGAAACCAAGCAACACTCCCCCCCACCCGCCCCGCACCCCTCCTCCCGTTAGCAGCTTTGAGTGTAGCAGGCTCTGGCGGCACAGGACGGGAGCAACCAGTGTTTACTGGGACTCGCACTATGCCGGACCTGGAGCACCAAGAAACCAAATGACCCACCTCCCCCTGGTAAGTGGCTGTAAGCGTGGCATGCTGCAGCGGCCCAAAACGGGAGCCACCAGCATTTACTGGGACCTGCGCCATGCTGGGACCTGGAGCACTGGGAAACCAAGCAACTCCTCCCCTGCCCTGCCTGTTTTGTTTTGTTGAACTTCAATATACATGAAAGTATGGATAGCTATTTTGAAGAGAATGAGAGACTGTATGACATCCATTAGTGACTTCCCTATTGTGTGGTTTTGAAGACCTAAAATGTCTTCTTCATTCTGTTTGGATCAGTTTTATACTATGTTGTTTTGTATGAATTCTCTGCATGCAAAACATGGACAACTATTTGAAAGAAAACAAGAGACAATATGATAAACAGTGAAGACCTCAGGTCATCTAGCTTTGAAATTTATATCTCTTACATTGCTTTCTTATGTCCTATTTTGTTCTGTTTTGTTGTGTTTAATTTTACCCCCTTTAAAATAAAAATTTTTTAAATTTTTAAAAAAGATGTACAGATGGCTAATGAGCACATAAGATGATGCTTGAAATCATTAGAGAACTGCAAATCAAAACTACAATGAGATACCTCTTTAAACACATTAGAATATACTATTAAAAAACATAAAAAGATGGACAGCTTTGGCAAAAATGTGAAAGAAATGGAACACTTGTGCTTTTCTCTTAAGAATGTAAAATGATGCTGCCACTGTGAAAAACAAGTTACAAGTTCCTCAAAAAGAGAAACAAGAATTACCACAAGACAGGGGCTGGGGATTTAGCTCAGTGGCATAAACGCCTGCCTTGCAAGTGGGCAGTCGTGAGTTCAATCCCCGGTACCGATAAAAAAGAAAAAGACAAAGAAAAAAAAGAATTACCACAAGACCCAGAAACTACATCCCTAAATTAAACTGGTAAATTTTGCTGGGGATGGTGGTACATGGCTATAATCCCAGCATATTAGGAGGCTGAGGTAAGAGGGACCCATGTTTGAACCCAGCCCATGAAATTCAGCAATTTAGAGAGAACCTGTCTAAACTTCCAATCCTGTCTCAACATAAAAAAGGGCTAATGACATAGCACAGTGCAAAGGCCCTAGGCTCAATCACCAGCATCACAAAAAAAAAAAAGAAGGTAAGTTTTATGTTATGTACATATTACCACAATAAAAAAGACAAGATTCTGAACAGTATATAACTTTTGTATGAGAAACTACGGATTATACATTTGCATCTGCTTATACTTGCATAAAGGGATATTAGAACAAATAATAAACATATAATAATACTTATCTTTTTTAAACATATTAGAGGAACAACTACTTAGTACCTAACTTTTTCAGTGTTCTTTTCACCCTCAGGCATCCCCCTTTCATCCTGCCTTTCTTTCTGACCTGGTTGTCTCCACTCAGTGGAAAGCAATGTTTTTATTATACAAAGAACATCTCAGATTGTTAAATGTCTTCTGGGTTTGCAGATATTGATAGGTGATTGCCCTTTTTGAAGCTTTTTAGAGGTTCCTATATTCAAAAAAATCACTTATTAAGGTTTAGATCAAGAATGATCCCCAAAACTCTCATGTGTGCAGAAGCAGGGCTTTTGTAAGGTGCTTAGGTCTGGGAGCACTATAGCTGCATGTGCTGCTGGGAGGTGGGGCCTAGTTGGAAGAGGTGGTTCATTGGGCATGGAAGGGTCTATCTCCCTTCCTGGTTCTTCTCATCTTGCTTGTGGGCCACCTTGATGTGAACAGCTTTCCTCCATGGCAGCCTCTTCTGCTATGCTGTGTGTGTTTGAGCCTTCCAATAAGGGAACAAACCCACTGAGACATAAGCCAATATAAAGCTCTCCTCAAGTGGTATACATCAGGTATTTTTTCCCCATGATGACAGATTAAAATATTTTGGCACCAAGAGGAGGAGTTATTGCTGTGATTGCCTGACAATGTGATTCAGAAGACTTTGAAACTGGGTCAGGGATGCTACCATTAAGGTTCCAAAAGAAAATCTAGAATGCCTGGCAGTGTGCCCCTTGAGGGAGCACTGTGTAAAGCTGTGAGAGGCCAAAAGTGTAAAAAAAAGACCTCAAGAAGTTGGAAAAGCCAGGAACATGGAACATCTTACTCAGGAAAGATATAGACAGTGAGCAAAGCCAGCTGTAAAGAGACACTATGAGGACTACAACCAGCAATGCCATAGGGGTAGGGTTACCTAAGCCTTTTTGCACTTGTATCTTGCCATAACATGCCCTGGGTGCTAGACATGGAGTTACAAGATTTAATGTTGCTCTGATAAAATTTAGTCTTGCTTTGGTTTGATTTCCCTCTATTCACTTGTTCCTTTTCAGAACAGAAATGCTTAACCTGTACCACTTTTATGGAAGTGTTTCCTTTTTATTTTTACTGTGGCTCACAGCTAACAGTCACAGAAGAAAATATAGAGTTGAACTTTCCAGCAACACTGGAACTGTAAACCTTTGGCAACATTTAAGAGATGGACTTAATGCATTTTACATAGAGATATCCATGAGTCTTTTGGGAGTCAGGGGTAGAATATTATGGTTTAGATCAAGAATGACCCACAAAAGGCTGGGAATTTAGCTCAGTGATGTAGGGTCCTGCCTGGCAGGTACAAGGTTGTGAGTTCAATTCCCAGTACCAAAAAAAAGAATGACCTACAAAATTCTCGTGTTCTCAGAGGCATGTGTTTTGGAAGGTGGCTGGATCATGGAAGACGGGGTAGTGGGCAAATATAGCTGAATGTACAACTGGTAAATGGGGTCTGGTTGGAGGAGGTGGTTCACTGGGGGCATGGAAGGGTCTGACTTCTTCCCTGGCTTCTTGCTTCATGCTGTATCCTGGTCACCACGATATGAGCAGCTTTCCTCGATGGCAGATCCTTCTACCACACTATGTCTGCATTTGAGCCTCCTGGTTATGGAATGGGCCCACTTAATTATAAGCCAAAACGAACGCTTTCCTTTGAGTGGTGGATATTGGGTATTTTGTTGCAGTGACAAGAAAATGACTAAGACATCACTATTAAGCTTTCACCTGTAGTTCGCTTAGCCTGAAATAATGCATTCTCTTCCAGAAAACTTTTTCATTGCTGATAAGAATTCGGTGGATCTTGCCAGTCTCTCTTCTTCTAGGCCTATGTCTTACTTACTTTCTCACTTCTGGGACAAAATATCTGAGAGCCAAAAGTTAAAGGCAGAAAAGTTTATTTTAAATCAAAGATTGTAGAAGTTTCAGTCCATAGTCATCTGGCTTCAAGGTAGGGCAGCATGATGGAGGAGCATGTCAGAGAAGAAACAGTCTATGTCATGGCTAGACAGCAAACACTCCGTGCTAAAGGCATGAAAGATGAATGGATATGGAGAAAGTAAATATAAATATATATATGCCCACAGTGACCCACCTCCTCCCACCAGGCTTCACCTCTCAGCATCACATCCAGTTATAAAACCATTGTGGAGTAATTCAGGATCATGTTCCTACTTGTGTTCATTAGAGAAGTTCAATTCCACCAGTGCTTTTGCCACAGAAATATTTTTTAAATATTCTCATCCTTAGAGAACTGCACGTTAATCAAATTATCAAAATTAATATCACCTGTCTTACTTTCTTCATTACTAAGACACAATACTCAGCATCCACAATTTAAGGAAGAGGTTTATTTTGGTTTATAGTTCAGTCCACAGTGGGCGACTCCAAAGTGGGATAGCATGGAAGAAGGGCACAGCAGAAGAAAAGCTGTTCACAGCATGGCTTCAAGGAAGCCATGTGTGAAAGGAGGAACTAGGAAGGAGGATAAATCCTTCCAGGCCTTGCCTCCAGTGACCAGGTATTTCCAGCCAGACCCCTCCCCCAGCTGCAGGCCCCTATAATCCAGTCACCTTCTAAACCCTGCCTGTGAGCACGTAAGGCTTTGGGGGGACATCTACATATAAACCATAACATTACTAATGAGAAGCAAACATGTTACGCACCTTAAGATATGAAACTCCAAGAAGAACACAGTACATTACTTTTGTAGCATTTTGATTTAGGACTATAACCTGAATATAATCATGAGAAAATATCAAAGGAACTCAAAATGAAAGCATTGTCTTAAAAAATTAGTATGCCTCAGAAATATCACTGTTATAAAGGACAAAGAAAACCAGAGGAACTGTGTAAGATCAAACTAAAGAAACATGACAACTAAATGTGATACATGTACTGCAACCTCTAGTGGAGGAAAAACTCAAATGCTGTATATAACTTTGTGAAGGTAGTTGATGACTTGGAATGTGGATGATAGATTCTTCTTAAAGTATGATTTTAATATTAAATTTTCTAATACTGATAACTGTACTGTGGTTACATAATAGAATGTCCTTTGTCTGAGAAAATATACCATGAAGTATCTGGAGGTAAAAGGGTATGATGAATGTAGCTTACTCCTAACATGGATATACTGACCAAGAAAATGTCTCTCTTTAATGATGAAATAAGATAGAATATTAACAGCAAATGATTCTGAATAAACAATACATAGGTATTGTGTATCAGTCTTACAATTTTTCTTGAAGTTTAAAATTACTTCCAACTAAAAAGCACTTTATTTTTTATTAAGTTTTGTTCTCTTAAATCTTTTGTTTGGTTGGTTTTGTTTTGCGGTAAGGTTTCATTATGTGGTCCACGCTGTCTCTGAGCTCACTATGTAGCCCAGAGTAGCCTCAGACTCCCAAATGTGGGATTACAGGTGTGTAACATCACACCCCGTGCTGCTCTCTTAAATCTTTAAAATGACTCATTTGTATCCTTGATAAAGGACAGAAGACCAAGAGTCATATATTTAGTTACTAACAAAGTAATCTTATTTTTTAAACCATTCTAATATAAAAAATAAAACACAAAGCCAGGCGCGGTGGAACACACCTATAACTCCAGCACTCAGGAGGCTGAGGTAGGAGGATCACTGCATGTTCGAGACTAGCCTGGGCTACAAAGTGAGTTGAAGGCCTGGGTGAAATGCATAGTGAGACCGTCTCAAAATAAATAAATAAATAACACACAAATAAAACTTTGTATCAAGAAGACACTGTTTAGAAAATAACAGGAACCCTGTGCACTTATAAAAAGCACTGTTGCTGGACTAGGTGGTGCACACCTGTAATCTCAGTACTCTGGAGGCTGAGACAGGAGGATCAAGGTCAGCCTGGGCTATGTAGTTCAAGCACAGGCAGAATTATATAGCAAGACCTTATATCAAACAAAACACTGTCAATAATTTAAGGATCCATATTCATTGTTCCACTTCAGGTCTTTCCCATCTCAAATTTTAATAATAATTCATTTGCACTACTGGGAGTTGAACCCAGGGTCTTTGCACTGAGCTATAGCCCCATTACATCCCTAGCCCCCCACCTTTTTTTTTTTAATAGGGTCTCATTCAATTGTCGAAACTTACTCTTTCTCTTCAGGAGTGTGTTAGATAATTTTAGACTTTTTTGGAACCCAGGTGGGATGGAACTTCCAATTATCCAATTTCATCCTTCCACAGTGCTGAGTTACCACAATCTTAGGCTGCACTTGTCTCTTGATGAATATGTACACAAGCTTTCTCTAGAATACACTCTTAGGAATGGAACAGCTGCTATGTGCCAGTGCTCAGCCTTACTGTTGTCAAGGCCACTAGGCAATGACAAAGTGTTCTGCAGTGATTTTAATAATGTATATACTTACCAGGTGTGAGAGATTCTTTTACTCCACAACTCTTGCATTTACTTCTATATAACTTTTTTCCCATTCTGGTATAAATGAATGCTACCTTACTATACTTTCACTGGCATATTTCTTACTATTAATGAGTTAACCACTTTGCATATATTTATAGGTCACTGATATTTATGGAATGCCTGCTCATGTCTTTTGCTCTTTTTTATTGTTTTTCTTTTTTATCTGTAAGACATTCTGGTTATAAATCCTTTTTAGTTATAGTTATAGTTACAGTTATTCTCCTAGCTTGTAGTTTGTATTTTCATTCTTTTTGATGTGCTTTTAAAATTTGTTTTGATGTAATAGGTTTGACTAATCTTTCATTTTCAGTGTGACCATTTTGTGTTCTTTTATCTTCTTATCCTGAAGTCATAAAGATATTACCACTTAAAATGGTTTATAGCTTTTTCGGGTTACAGTGGCACATATCTGTAATCTAAGCACTAAAGAAGCTGGAGAATAGCAAGTTGGAAACCAGTCTGGGCAATTTGGTAAGGCCCTGTTTCAAAATAAAAAGTAAAAAGGGGTATGGGGCTCAGTGGTAGGTCACCCCTGGGTTTGATCCCTAGTAAAACTAAAAAAAAAAAAAAATTTGTTTCAGCTTTCACACTTTACTAGGAATTGATTTTTGTATATAGTCTGTGGTGGGGACCTGGCTTAGTTTTCCTTCCACTTGGATAATCAGTTGTAGTTGGACCATCTCATTTTGAGTAACTTTTTTTTTTTCCTTGAGACAAGGTTTCACTGTGTAGCTGAGATCATCCTTGCATTCAGTATGTAGCCCAGGCTGACCTCAACCGCATAATTCTACCCCATCACCTTCCTGAGTGCTAGAATTACTAACATGTGCTACTACACCCAGTTTTGACATCTTCTGGTTTGACCCTTATTGTCCATACATGTATTAGAATTTGATTCTAGATTCTCTCTTCTATCTCACTAGTCTATTTTCTCTAGTTTATGCTAATTCAAAACTGTCTTAATTACTACTATACAAGTAGATTTTTAAGATCTAAAACAAACTTACTATTTCTCTTCAGGAATATGTTAGATAATCCTAGGAATATGTTAGATAATGTTAGAGCTTTGCTCCTTCATATAATTATACATTCAGTTTTAAATTAAAAAGAAAAACTCTGTTGGGCACATAATTTTAGTGACACTCTGGGAAAAATTCTTAGAAAATTGGGTTACATTTGCTACATTTTATACAGTACTTTATAATTATGGATATTACAATAAACAGAATACTTTTTAAAGTTACGTTTAAAACAGATTTTTCCTGGTGTTTAAATGTAATTGAGCTGAGCGTGGAGGTGCATACATGTAATTCCAGCACTCGGAAGGCTGAGGCAGGAGGATTACCACAGGTTCAAGGCCAGACTGAACTGCATAGTGAAATCTTGTCTCAAGAAGGAAACACATACACATACACACAAAGAAGGAAAAGCAAAAAAAAAGTAACAACTTTAATATTGCTTCTGCAATCTTATTAGATATTTTTATTCAGCCTAATAATTCATTGGTTGATTATTAAGTTTTTAAACAATGGCAACCACAGTATATATATATATATATTTTTTTTTTGGTCTTTTTCCTTTTTATCGGTACCCGTGATCGAACTCATGACTGCCTGCTTGCAAGGCAGGTTCTTATGCCGCTGAGCTAAATCCCCAGCCCCAACCACAGTATTTTTACATAAGACCAGTTTCTTCTCTGTAAACATTATATCTTTCTTTCCTTTTCATATCACTTGAGGAGGACAAATCTCAACTAAAAATTTGAACAGAAATGATGATTTGAGGCATCCTTTTTCCTAATATCATATCAAAGAAATGTCATCAACAGTTGATCATGAAGTATATTTATTGTGATGTTTTTGAAGATGCACTTTATCAGATTATGGAATTTTCTTCATATTTCTAGACTGTTTAGAATAAGGTCTTTGCCTTCTGCAAAAAGTTGTTTTTTAATTCTTTATCCTCTTATTCTAGTAAGTTACATATATTAATTGTAATAAAATTGATTTGCAAATGGTAAACTAACTTGCATTCCTGCAATGAACCCAATTTGACCATCATGTATTTATTGTTTTTATTTATAAGTGTACTCAGTTTGCTAACATCTCTGTCAGGATTTATGAATAAGTTGGGGGGGTTACATACTTGTTATACTGTCCTTATTAGCTTGTGGTACTGATCTAAATGAATGTCTTTCATAAAGAATAATGAGAATTTGCAAGATGAAGAAAAGGAGGAAAAGGAGTTCCTGAGGAGAGTAAGATAGGATCCCAGATATGAAAATAATTATTCTTATCATCTCCCCATTCCCTCTCCTTAATCCACTCATTCAATTTATAATGATATACAAAATGACACATATCATATCTTTCTGTTAAATGTTTCTTTTACATTTTGTAGAAGGGGCTGGGGCTGGGGTTTAGCTCAGCAGCATAAACACCTGCCTTACAAGCAGGTGGTCGTGAGTTCGATCCCTGGTACCAATAAAAAGTTTAAAAAAAAAAAACACACACAGAGCTCAGGACATTTTGTAGAACTTGAGCAAAATATAATATATATAATAATTAATAGAATTTTTTCATTTTAATTCTTAGGTTTTTTTATTGTTTGTTTGTTTGTTTTTTGGTATCAGGGATTGAACTCAACCTTGCAAGCAGGTGCTTGTGCTGCTAAGCTAAATCCCCAGCCCCTAATTCTTAGTTTCTAATCCAAGATTAGCTGCAACACTTGCCTAATAAGTCATGACTGTCTTTTGGCTGGAACCACCATCTTCTAGTAATTTGCCAAAATGATGAACACAGGGCTGGAGATTTAGCTCAGCAGCATAAGTGCCTGTCTGGCAAGTGTGAGGTTGAGTTCAATCCCCAGTACCAAAAAACAAACAAACAAACAAAATGATGAACATAAAAGGAAAGAGGAGAAAACGTAGGGTTGTTCCTTTGGCCACATACATGCAAATCTACAAAAAGGGTGATACTGTAAATATCAAAGAAATGGGTACTGTGCATAAATGTTACCATGGCAAAACAAAGAGTCTACAATGTTACCCAGCATGCTGCTGGCATTATTGTGAACAAGCAAGTGAAGGATAAAATACTTGCCAAAAGTATTAATGTGAAAATTGAGCATATTAAATGCTCAAAGAGTCACGATAGCTTCCTGAAAGGTATCAAGGAAAATGATCAGAAAAAGAAGAAAATCAAAAAGAAAGGTACCTGGGTTCAACTGAGGCACCAGCCTGCCCTGATCAGAGAACCACACTTTATGAGAACCAATGGGAAGGGGCCTGAGTTGTTGGAATCTATTCATGGCATACACTGGGGCTGTAGCTTTGCCATTGAGTACTCAATTGGTGGTTAAGTGTTCTAGACCCTACTTAAAAATAAAAAAATCATTCTTGGTTGTAAGTATGGTTTTCTTAATCTAACAGGTGTGTGGTGCCTTTACCTCAGAAACAAGTATTTGGAGCAGATTTTCATTCTACCTAGCTGATTGTGTCAAGTCTTCACTCTCCAGTATTATTCTTGCTGAAAGATATTGCTGAGGTATTGTGCAGGAGTATACACAAATGACCAAATATTTCTGAAATATTTATATTGGCTTGAAGATCCTGTAAATCACCACAAGGAAAAGATGTATATAAAAAAAATGGAAGTCACCATTCACAGGCTGCAGGGAGGAGAACGAGAAGCCAACCTCTTCCTGTGAGACAGTGCCACACACAGGAAGGACAAACTGATGCCAGCCCCTCCCAATATGTAGGCAGGGAGACAAGAAGAGCCAAGATTGCTACCCTCCCCCACTCCCATGACTGACCGGATCTGGAGAAACACAGGCTGGATGATAGCTATTGAGGTAAAATACAACTTAAGGCTTGTAGTGTTTATAGTGTTTCACTGACTTTGCAGGCGTAAAGCCAGTACTCTGATCATTGATTTATATGATAACAATACACAGTACAGCACCTATGGGGTAATCTCCTGAAAATAGTAGTTATTTTTAATTCCCTATTGACTTGTTTTAAAGTCCTGTATGTTTTCATTGGTTTGGTTGGTTTTATTCTGTTTTGTCTTGTTTGACTTTATTATATCTGATGGCATGGGCAGCTATTTCAAAGATAACAAGATATATTATGGTAGCTATTTTGGATTTACTATAATTGTTTTAAAATCCTGTATTGCATTCATTATTTTGTTTTTATTGGTTCTATTCTGTTTTGTTCTGTTTGATTTTCCTATGTCTGATGATATAGGCAGCTATTCTGAAGATCTGAAGAGGCATTATGGTAGCCATTGTTGATTTCCTATTATCTTGTTTTGAAACCCTATATCACTTACATTGTTTTGGTTTGATTGGCTTATTTTGTTTAATTTTGCTTGGTTTTAATCTCTTTAAAATAAAAAATTTGGGGGCTGGGGATGTAGCTCAGCAGTGCAGCGCCTGCCTGGCAAATGTGAGGCCCTGAGTTTAGTTCCTAGTACCAAAAAAAGAAAACAGTTTAAAAAAAAAAAAAAAAAAAAAGGACCCAGGGATTTAGCTCAGTGGCCGTAAATGCCTACATGGCAAGCATGAGGTTGTGAGTTTGAGCCTCGGTACCAAAAGAAAAAAAAAAAAGGCTATCCTGAACTGCACAGTGACTCTGTCTCAAAGACCAAAAAGAAATAAAAACCAAATAATTTGGAGGACCAGGGGTATAGCTCAGTGGCACAAGCACCTGACTGGCAAATGCAAGGTCATGAATTTGATCCCTGGTACCAAAATAAATAAATAAATAAAATAAAATAAAATAAAATAAAAAATTTAAAAAATATGTGGAAGTTCATTTCAGTTAAATAAATTATTTAAAGCAAAATAAATAAATAAATAAATAAAAAGTAACAATTACTTTTAAATAAATCATGTTCTATAATTCCCACTGACTTCTTTAGCATTCCCACTGAATTCTTTTTTTTTCCCCCACTGAATTCTTTAGTTGTGTCAGTACTCTTTTATTTTAGTCAACAAGACATGTTAGTAGAAAGCATAAAAAATAATCTTAAAAATACCAATAAGGGCCAGGGATTTAGCTCAGTGGCATAAGCACCTGCATGGCAAGCGCACAGTCATGAGTTTGATCCCCAATACCAAAAAAAAAAAAAAACCAATAAGGTAAAATAAAAATAAAAGTATGTGCGTTGCTCCTTCCTCTAAGAGTGAAATTATAGTTACTGAACGAATTCATATGCTGATTCCCTTGCACAGAAAGTTAGGCTTAACTTCAGTGTTTGTGGAGTACAAACAAAATTGTCTTTTCAGATCTCAAAAGAGAAGGTAATGTCTGGCAGCTTAAAATGTAAAATAAGCAAAAAAAACATAAAATAAGCAAATGCTGTATAAGCTATTCAATGACAAATTGAACAAAAAGATAATTAGGTTTTAATATTCTAAGAATAAGTTTATGAATCTAAAACAAAATGTACAAAAACATTAGCTCCTGCTATATTATCTTTAAATTCTGGGACATTATTCTGTGACACTGCTACTTAAAAAGGTTTAAAAGAAATGCTAATTTCCCAGAGTTCGAAATATACAGTGTAGTTATTTAGGCATTGATTCTCAAACTCCAGATCCTTCCACACGTCACATAGCTATATGATATTCCCAAGTCATGGATTTTGCTGTTTGATCTCTGATTCAGCTTGAAGATATTGCAAAGCTCCAGAAGCTGGAAAGTGCTCTGAATACACTAAGTATACATGTGAAGCAGCTCAAATGTACAAGAGCTTCCATCAACAATCACTTCAAAGATCATTAATAACTTACAGGTGTGAAAGTGGAAATGCCCTCTGCACTCCCCTGCCCCTTCTTGAATTCCAGTCACTCTTTCTGGGCCACTTTTGCAACAACAAATTCTTAACTTGGCTTGGTATTTCTCCATTTTCTCTTCCATGGCTCTGAGGCTTTTAAGATGATATTCCAAGCCTGCCTAGGAAACACAGAGTCAGAACAAAATGCTTCAATATATTAATGCTAGTCTTTTAAAATTCCTCATGTGCTCACTTTGGTAGCACATATGATAAAATTTAAAATTCCTCACTATTTATTAGTTTACTAGAAATAGAGAAAGGCATTTAAATTCTTTTTGAAAAGATACCTATAAAGGAAATAAAAAAGAACAGGTGGGTAGTAAAATTCTGCTTGGTTCAAATCGTGGGAAAATTTTGCTAGACTGTAACAACTGCTTATTTTCAACCATTGCTGAAGACAGGCTTTAAAACTTTATTAACAATTCCAAAGTGCCCAGTGAACTATGTGTGAGTGAGAAGCTTAATTCAACACCTAAGTTAAGGTTTCTCAGCAGCAGAATTATTGATATTCCAGGACAGATAATTCTTTGCTGCTGGAGACAGCCCCATGCTAACAGCAGGCCTGACCTCTGCCGACTACATGCCAGTAGCATACCTGTCCTACACTCCTCAGCTGTGACAACTCAAACTCAAAAATGTTTCCAGACATTGTCAAATATCCAAAAAGGGGCAAAACTGCCTCTAGTTGAAAACTACAAATCTATACAGTTATCTTCTGATTTTGAACCTAAGAATATGACTCAATTATACATCTGGGCAAGACACTTAAGACAACTAATATGTTTTAATAATTGACAGAAAGGACATCTGCATGATACCAAAATATCAAATAGATAACTATAAAGGGGGAAACAAAACACACCTTACAAAGAAAACTGGGAGTCACTACCTTAACCATGTGACCAAATGTAACATCACTAATAATGCAACTGAATGATATTGTATACTTAACTTGTATCTAATCGAGACTGTAAATTAACATCTTGGATCATGGTATCAAATAATATATATAAAATTGTTATACTAGCTGGATATAATATGCGTGTATAAATTTCATAATGTTGGAGGCTGGAGATTTAGCTCAGCGGCATAAGCGCCTGCCTTGCAAGCAGGCAGTCGTGAGTTCGATCCCTGGTACCAATAAAAAAGGAAAAAGACAAAAAAAAAAAAATTCATAATGTTATATGTAAATAGAGAATAAAGCAAACGTAGCAAAATGTTAACAATGAATTCAGATAGGGATGTTTGTTGTTCTGTTTTTTTAGTTTTTCTGTGTTTCAAAATTTTCAAGATACAAATTAGGGAAGAACATATATGTAATTATTTAGTCTATAATTTAAATGATCACATGTCATCACATAATCACCAATGATGACTATTTATTGGGCATAAAGTACTGTAAATGACTCAAAGATTATCCATAGATAATCTCTGGCCATGACGTAAAAAATATTAATTCCTTTATCAAAAGCAAGGAAGGAAAAATGGCTCTGAAAAGTATAACATAACAATTATAAAGCTTAGAATCGGATATGAATAATACTAATCAACAAAACCATTAAGAACTCTTTATTGTTCATCCATTGTGTATATTGTATGGGCCTACTAGTAGTCCACTAGACTAATCATGACCTCTGAAGACTCATCCTGAGTCAAATCTATCTCATAAATATGCCTCACTCTAACTCCACCAATCTGATACTCACATCTACTCAGTTTCTGCTTCTATGGTTAATTTCTTGGACTGCTATCTCTACCTCCTGATTCCAGTCTCAACAATTCAAAGGTGACACCCTCATTCATCTCTTCAAAACACAGAAATAATTTTGTTGTTCAGGGCTTAGTCCATATTATTATGTAATTTATTTGAGTTTAATTTGGAAGTTACTTTAATTCACAACTACCTTATTATTTTAACCCACTGTATAGATGAGAAAATTGAGGCTTGGAGAGGTTTCATAACATGTCCAATTTTACCAGGATAGTAAATATCAAGGATAGGATTCAAACTCAGGTCTTACATATTCTGTTGAAATGTACTGCCTGAGAAAGTGAAATGAGGGGCTGGGGATTTAGCTCAGTGGCATAAACACCTGCCTTGCAAGCAGGCAGTCATTGAGTTCGATCCTTAGTACCGACAAAAAACGAAAAAGACCAAAAAAAAAAGTGAAATGAAGAGCTGGGGATTTAGCTCAGGGGCATTAACACCTGCCTAGCAAGCTCAAGGTCATGAGTTTGAGCCCAGTGCCAAACAAACAAACAAACAAACAAACACAAAATAAAAAGCGAAATAACACCTATGTGGCACAGGGCAAAAAGCATGGTTGATTATTGATTTTTTTTTTTTTTTTGGTCTTTTTCCTTTTTATCGGTACCAGGGATCGAACTCATGACTGCGTACTTGCAAAGCAAGCGCTTATGCCACTGACCTAAACCCCCAGCCCCTGATTATGACAACACAACATACTGGAACTTATGTGACACGATGAAACCAGTCCTGTGAGAAAAATTTATAGCCATGAATACCCACATCGGTAAAACAGAGCAATATCAAATAAACAATTTAACGCTGAACCTTAAGCTTCTAGAAAAAGAAAATGAGGCCAAACCCAAAGCTTGCATGAGGAAGGAAATTACAGATATCAAAGCAGAAATTAATGCAATGGAGATTAAGAAAATAATACAAAGAAACAATGAATCAGCTGAGTATGGTGCCACATGCCTGTAATCCTAGCACTTGGAAGTATGAGGCAAGAGGATAGCTAAGAGACTGAGGCCAGTCTGGGCTACAAAATGAATTCAAGGCCAGTCTGAACTGCAGAACAAGACCCTGCCTCAAAAAGACAAAAAAAAAAAAAAAAGTCAGATATAACACAGTGGCATAAGTGCCTGCCTGGCAAACACGAAGTCATGAGTTCAAAATACATACATACAGAATAAATAAATACATAAATAAGAAGAATCAGAGTGAATCCCCAGCCCTTCAGAGTCCTATAGTTTTCAATGTAGAGGTCTTTTGCTTCCTTCGTTATATTGACTCCTAAGCATTTCAATTTTTTGGATGCTATTGTGAAAGATGTTTCCAGATTTCTCTCTCAGTGCATTGGTTATTTGAATGTTGACTTTGTATACAGCTATGCTACTGAATTTGGCTTTTAAATCTAGAAGTTTTTTGGTGGAGTTTTTGGGGTCTTCTACATAGAGTATTGTGCCATCTGCAAATAATGATAATTTAACTTCTTCCTTTTGTATCTTTATTCCTTTTATTTCTTTCTCTTGTCTTAATTCCTGTGGCTAAAGTTTCTAGAACTATATTGAATGAGAGTGGTGACAGTACACATCCTGTCTTGTTTTGACTTTAGTGTAAAAGCTTTCAGTTTTTGAAACTGAGTGTAATGTTGGCTGTTGGGTTTGTTATAGATGGCTTTTATCAGATTGAGATAAAGGTGTTGTGTCTAATTTTCTGTGAGGTTTTTGTCATGAATGGGTGTTGAATTTTCTCAAAAGCTCTTTCTGCAACTATTGAGATGATCATATGGTTTTTGCTCTTGGCTCTGTTAACATTTATTGATTTATGTATGTTGAAACATCCCTACATCCTTGGGATGAATCCAACTTGGTCATGGTGTATGATCTTGGTGATTTGCTGCATTTTGTTTGCCAATATCTTATTAAGCGGTTTAAGCCCTTGCTTGGTAAGTGCAAGGTTGTAAGTTCGATCCCCAGTACCAAAAAAAAGTAAAAATAAAATAAAAAAGAAAATCATAGGAAAAGGAGATTGAAGAGGATATCAGAAAACAGAGGGGCCTAGGATTTAGCTCAGTGATATAAGCACTCGTCTGACAAGCGCTAGGTCATGAGTTTGATCTCCGGTACCAAAAAAAAGAAAGAAAGAAAGAAAACAGAAAGATATCTCTTTCTCTTGGATAGGAAGAATTAATGTAATGAAAATAGCCATACTTCCAAAATTGTTATACAGATTGAATGCAATTCTGATCAAAATTCCAACAGCATTTCTCACACAATTAAGAGAAAGTAGTATTAAAATTCACTTGGAATCAGAAGAGACATAGAATAACAAAGGCAATTCTGGGCAACAAAGGCGAGACAGGGGTGTCACAATCCCAGAAATTATACTACAAAGCTACTGCAATACAAACAGCATGGTACTTGTAAAAAACAGACCCAAAGGTCAATGGAGTAACCTGCATAAACAACTGCATAAAACAACTACTGACATACCTAGCCACCTTACCTTTGACAAAGGTGCCAAACACAGTCAAGGGAAGAACAATAGCTGGAAAAACTGGCTTTCCACATGCCAAAGATTAAAATTATACCTATATCTTTCAGCATGCACTAAATTAAAATAAATATGGATCAAAGATCTAAATATTAAAACAAGGGCCAGGGATGTAGCTCAGTGGCATAAATGCCTGCCTGGCAAGCATAAGGTTGTTAGTTTAATCCCAGGTACCAAAAAAAAAACATAAATAAATATTAAAACAGAAACATTAAATCTGGTGAAAGAGAAGATGACTAGAACTCTTGGAAGACATTAGTGCAGGCAAAGATTTCATGAACAAAACCCCAATTGCACAAGAATGATCAGAAAGAACAACTGTTATCTCATATTAAAAAGCTTCTGGACCAGGGATTTAGCTCAGTGGCATAAATCCCTGCCTGGCAAGCATGAGGTGGTGAGTTTGATCCCTGGTACCAAATAAAATTTATTAAAAATAAAAAGCTTCTGCAGCTGGGGATTTAGCTCAGGGGCATAAGCACTTGCCTGGCAAGTACAAGGTTGTGAGTTGATCCCCAGTACCAAAAATAAATAAAGAAAAAGCATCTGCATGGGCCAGGAATTTAACTCAGTGACTCAGGGCTTGCCTGGTAAGCACAAGGCTGTAAGTTCAATTCCCAGGAACAAAAATAAAACTTAGAATTAAAAATAAAAAGCTTCTGCACAGCAAGGAAAACCACCAATAGAGTGAAGAGACAACGCACAGTGTGGGAGAAAAATGTTTGCCAACTGTTTTTTAGATAAAGGATTACTATCGAGAACATATAAAGAACTTGAAAAATAAGACCCTCCCAAATTTAAAGACCCAGTTCAAAAATGGGCATCTGAGATGAATATACACTTCTCAGAGTAAGAGTACAAATAGCAAATAAATGTATGGAACAATGTTCAACATCACTGCATCATTTAAGAGATGCAAATTAAAACAACACTGATATTCTATCTCACCCTAGAAAGAATGGCCATTATCAAGAAACTGACCAATAAAATGAAATGAAACAAAACAAAACAAAAAGAAATTGACCATTAACAAATGCGGATGGGTCTGTGACAGAAAAGAAACCCTTCTCTACTGCTGGTTTGGAGTGTAGACTAGTGCAACCACCGTGGAAATCAGTGTGGAGAGTCCCCAAAAGACTAGAACTAGAAAGCTGGATGTGGTGGAGCATGCCTATAATCCCAGCACTCAGGAGGCTGATGCAGGATTGCTGTGAGTTTGAGGCCAGCCTGGGCTACATGGCAAGTTTAAGGCCAGCCTGGACTACACAGAGACCCTGTCTCAAAAAAAAAAAACCTATGACTAGAATTTCCATTTAACCCAGATATTCCCCTTCTTGGTATCTTCCCAAAAGAATTAAAAGCATCATACCACAGAGATATATGCACACTCATGCTTAGAGTAGCATAGTTTATAATAGCCGAATTTTGGAAGTAACCCAAATGCCCATCAACTGACGAATGGGTAAAGAAGATGGGAGGGATTTTATACAGTGCAGTACTACTCTGCATAAAGGAAAAGCCTGAGACATTTCTAGGTAAATGGATGTACCTTGAGACCACACTTTTTCTTTTTTGGTATTTTCTTTTTTTTTTTTTTGTCTTTTTCCTTTTTATCAGTACCAGGGATCGAACTCACAACTGCCTGCTTCCAAGGCAGGCGCTTATGCCGCTGAGCTAAACCTCCAGCCCCTTTTTTGGTAATTTTTAAGACAAGGTTTCACTATGCAGTTCAGGCTGGCCTTAAGCTCACTTTGTAGTCCAGCAATGTGTTAATATCTTTGGATATCATTTAATTTTCTGATACTGTATATATTTGAAATAATCCATAATTAAGAGAATTTAGGAGCTTATTACCTTCATTAAGCTCTGGAAATACATTTCATGAGAAGGCTCATAAATGGATATTCAGGCTGGGAATGTGAAGTGTTTTCATCAGGCCCTGTGTTCAATACTCAGAACTTCCAAAATATAAAGGAAAGGACAGGGCTGGGGATTTAGCTCAGCAGCTCAAAGCCTGCCTAGCATGCCCATGGTTGGAAGCTCAATGCCGGTACCAAATAAATAAATAAATAAGGCAGGCCAGGCGTGGTGGTGCACTCTTGTAATCTCAGCACTCAGGAGGCTGAGGCAGGAGGATTATTGCAAATTTGAGACCAGCCTGGGCTACAAAGTGAGTCTAAGGCCAGCCTGAACCACATAGCAAGACCCTGTCTCAAAAAGACAAAAAATTAAAATAAAATATAAAAAAGGAAAAAAGGAGAAAATGATACAAATACAATTAAAAGCTCTACCTTAGGGCTGGGGATTTAGCTCAGCGGCATAAGCGCCTACCTTGCAAGCAGGCAGTCATGGGTTTGATCCCCGATACCAATAAAAAAGGAAAAAGAAGGGGCTGGGGATTTAGCTCAGCGGCATAAGCGCCTGCCTTACAAGTAGGCAGTCGTGAGTTCGATCCCTAGTACCGATAAAAACGAAAAAGACAAAAAAATAATAATAATAATAAAAATTAAATTAAAAAAGGAAAAAGACAAAAAAAAAAAAAAGCTCTACCCTATCTGCACATTCCTTACTTCCACAGAAATAACAACTATCCTAAAGTATTATCACAACTGTTTTTGTACTTTATATGCTCATCATTGTTTTGTTTGAAATTTTTACATAGATATCATACTGCATGAAACATTCTAAAACTTACTCTCCTCCCAGTGACCACATACTGGGGACTGAACCCAAGGCCTTCACACTAAACTACATGCTGAGACCTTTTTTTTGGAGGGGAGCGGGGGACAGGATCTCATTAAGTCACTAAATCTCCCAAACTAGGCTTAAACTTACAACCCTCTTCCCTCAGCTTCCCAGAGTGCTGGAATTATAAGCATGTGTCACCACACCTGGCTTTAAATTTACTTTCTATATATATTATGTTTGAGACCCACGGTAATCACTTAGATACACTTGATTATGGTATCCCACTGTGTGAATAAACCATAATTTATTTATTAATTTCTCTGGTGAGGGATGTAATTTGCACAATCTGTTTTTACAAACAGTGATGTTATGAGTCATTGAATATGTCTTAAATCTTTAATTTTGGGGTGGAGGTGACTGTTAATGTTTTTGTGGTGCTGGGGGTTGAACTCAGGGCCTTCACACTGAGCTGTATCCAGTCTTATTTTATATTTTGAGACAGGGTCTCACTAAGTTGCTAAGGTCATGAAACTGGCCAGGCTGGGTTTGAACTCACCATCCACCAACCTCAATCTCCCGGGATGCTGAGATTATAGGTATATGCCACCATGCCTAACTCCAATTTTTTAAGAAAAGGTAATTCCAATTTATATCTCCACCAATATTAAAGATCAGCTCCAATTTTCCCATATTTCCCAGTAACTCAGGCTATTAAATATATTAATTTTATCAGTTAGATAAAGTAAGTTCCCTCTCCCCAGTATTGGGGATTGAATCCAAGGCCTCCACACTGAAATACATTTCAGGTCTTTGTTTTTTTATTTTTAGATGGCAAAATTGCTATAAGAGGACAGTCCATGAATAGAGATGGCTGCACCAGTTTTTTCTCCTCTTACTTCCAGTTCTCAGGCTGAATCCACCCACAATGCAGCAACCTGAGATGGGAGAGACTGTCCAGGTTAGCTGAGGCTTTGTCCTCCTAGAACAGTTGTTTGACAACATTTGAGCTTGGTGATCCAAAAGTCTCCTGATGTGTAAAATTCTAATCACATTGCTTTCAAGTTCCCTCAGTTGCAATGTGGTAAAGTGAAGCAAATGTAGGTAAGACTGCATCCATCCTGGTCAACCTTCCCAAGGCCTGGGAGATCAATTCATTGTGGATCCTAAACTTTTGTTTATCCTTGGTGTCTATGTACATAAAAAATCTGCTTTGTCTGACTTATTTTGCAAGTATTCCATCTCACCACACTTAAATTTTGACAGCTAGGTTTATGTAAAACCTGCCATATCTGTGAACCAGAAAATTTAGGAAACTCAGCAGACCTGGGGGAGTGTTTAGAGTCCTTCCCAGGGACTGGAAACCATAATACAGTGTTTGCCTCCCAGAGACTGACACCCTTTCATGGAATTCCACTTCAAAGTTGCCAACAATAGAATATATCTAAGTATAGGCTGTAAGCTACTAAGAATTTAGCTAGGCATGGTGCACACATACGTAATCCCAGAATTAGGAAGGCTGAGAGAAGAGGATTACTATACAAACTTGGGCTTAGGCAGGAGGACCACTACAAGTTCAAGGCAAGATCCCATCTCAAAGAACAAAAAAAAATTTATTGAGACTATATTCTCTTTTCACAATCCTTTACAGTAGCATGTAGACTGTTACAAACGAGCACAGTCTTGCAAGCTATAATACTGAAGATAATATGCTGCCCGACTAGTGTGTCTCTAGGACGGCTCCATGGAGCAAAATCCATCTACCTTCTTTTTTCTTTTTCTTTTTTTCATCTATCTTCTTTGAGCTACTACACAAAAAAGAAATAAATTTCTATTAGACATCTTCTCATAAACATAAAAATTTCACTTATTGTTTACTAATTCTTCAGCTATATGTTTTTTTTTTCCTTGACTTATTGCACTGGCTATGAAACTAAGAACTTCAGAATAGTGTTCACTAAGAGTGATGAGATAACATACTTGTCGTGTTCCCAGTTTTAGCAAGGAAGTATTAAGTCTTTTACCATTGAGTATTGATAGTTCTGGTTTTTTTTTTTTTTTTTTTTTTTTGAGACAGGGTCTCACTATGCAGTTCGGGCTGGCCTTGAGCTCACTTTCTAGCCCAGGCTGGTCTCGAACTCACAACAATCCTCCTGCCTCAGCCTCCCGAGTGCTGGGATTACAGGTGTGAACCATCACGCCCAGCTAATTCTGGGGTTTTTTATAGATGTTCTTTAACTGGTTGAAGACACCCACCCTATTCTTAGTTTTCTGAGAGTAATTTCTACCATGAACAATGGTTGAATTTTGTTAGGTGCTTTTTCTGCTGGTATTAAGATAGATTTATATTTATTAAATTCTTTACTAAATATAGAGCTACTAGCTTTTTTTTTTCTTTTTTTTTTGGTACTGGGAATCAAACTCACGACCTAGCACTTGCTAGGCAGGTGCATACACCACGGAGCTAAATCCCCAGCTCCTGCTACTAGCTTTTTAACCCCTTTTTATTGTCAGTATTTGTGTTTTTCAAGGAAGCTGTCCAACCCAGTAGGGTGGTGCATGCTTAAAATCTCAGCTACTCAAGAGGCTGAGGCAGGAAGCTTATAAGTTTGGGGTAAATCTGGGTCACTCAGCAAGACCTTGTCTCAAAATAAAATATAAAAAGGGTTGGGAATGTATCTCAATGGCATAGTGCCTTTGAGTTCAATCCTCAAGAAAAAATGAGGAACAAAAGGAAGAAATTTGTCTATTTTATGAATTATCAAACTTATTGGCAACTTGGAACTAGGAGTATATATGTCTGTGCCTCCTTTTACTAGTTACTCTATCTAACAGGAATACTGAACCGCTTTACAATAAGAAAAGAACCTTAAAATAGCATACTTCTAGGCAAGGGATATAGCTCAGCAGCACAAGCCCCTATGTGGCAAGTGTGAGGTCATGAGTTTGATCCCCAGTATCTATTTAAAAAAAAAAAAAAAAAGCACAGTTCCATTTTCCCCTTCCTATGTATTATACTATTGTGATCATTTCCTCATGCTTTAAACCCTATGACCCTAACCTCCAGCATCTTTTTAAACACCTTAAATCACTTTTTTTTTTTTTGGAAACAAGGCCTTAGTAAATTGTCCAGGTGGGGCTCAAAATTTGGATTCTCCTCCTTCGGCCTTCCAGAGCACTGGAATTACAGGCATACACAACCATTGGCTACAACATTGCAGCTGCTTTTTTTTAAACATTACTTCTTGTGGTTCATTCTCTCCTGTGTTTAACAGATTTCTTCCTCCTGTACATCCTAAACCTTTTCTATTATCACTGGTATGAGAAAGGTAAATTTCCAATTTTTTTGTCTAAAATAGTGTTTAATTCCCATTTTTTAATAGTGATTTAGCTGGCTATGGCATTTTGAGTTCCATTTATATTCTTTCTGCCTTTTCAAAATGTTATCTCTTTACATTTATACATGTCTACTGAGAAGTATGCTGATAAGTATTTTTTCCTTATAGTCTTTCTACAGTTTCTGATGTTATCTTGTACATCTCTGAATAATGTATAACTATTCATTGATATTTTCTGTCTTTTTTTATTGATATTTTCTTTTTTATGCTGCTGGGCTAAATCCCCAGCCCCTATTGATATTTTCTTTTAAGGCACTTTTTTTTTTGGTAGTGCTGGGAAACAACCCAGGGTACAAGTCAAGTGCTCTACCATTAAGTCACATCCCCAGCCCTAAGCCATGTTTTCTTAGCCACTTTTCATACTTACTTTATATTATTTAATCATTTTCCATACCTACCTTAATCCTATCACAGGCAATAAGCTACCTGATACTATACTAAGTGCGATGTGTATTTTCCGATAGAGAAATGCCATGTTCAATTTGGTTTGGTTTGGTTCAGTTCAGGATTTTTTTGGGACAAGGTCTCACTATGTAATTCAGACCAGCTTTTAACTCACTGTATAGTTCAGGCTGGCCTCTCTTGCAGTAATCTTCCTGCCTTGGCCTCCCAAATGCTGAGATTATGGTGTACACCAACATACCCATCTGAAAGGACAGGAAGACAATGAAATGTATTTACATGCCAAACTGAAAAACCTGAGCGTAAGCATATTATTTTAAGCAAAGAAAAAATCAGGTAGCTTGATCTAGAAACAAAGAGTTTTAGCACTTAGAGAAATAATTTTTAACATACTGCAGTGAAAGTGCCTAACTCTAGGAATTACCTTTCACTATGACCATTCTGGATTCAAATTGGAGTTTAAGAAAAGAGAAGACTATAAGTAAAAATGAAATTACTGTTTATATTAAAACCAGTAACAGGGCTGGGGATGTAGCTGCCTGGCAAGCTCAAAGCCCTGAGTTTGATTTCTGATACTCCGTAAAAAATACAGAAATAAAATAAATAGGGCAAGAGATATAGCTCAGTGGCACAAATGCCTGCCTGGCAAGCACAAGGTCCCAAATTCGACTCCTAGTACCAAAAAAATAAATAAAAATAAAATAAAACCAGTGACAGAGTATATTACAGACCATTTTCAAACCCTTTGACAGAATACATCACAATCAACAATGAACAAGGCTTTGGCATCCTCAGTTTACCAATATACTGATCATCAACTGCAGCCAGAAAAAAACAGCAACATCCTCAAAAAGATGCCTACCAATAGGCGCAACATTCAGCAGAGCTACAGTATCAGTGGTATGGACAAGGCAACCATGATGAATGACAAAGTCTACAAAAGCAGCTACAGCAAATCATTGAAGAAATCCAAAATGAAGCATAATATTTTTTGTTTGTTTGCAAGGGAGTGAACCCATGGCCACAAGCATGCTAGGAAAGCACCTTAGTGCTAATCTCTGTATTATCTTTTTTTCTTTACTCTGAGACAATGTCTTGCTATGTCGCCCAGGCTGACCTCAACCTTGCCATACTCTTGCCTCAGCGTCCTGAATAGCTAAGATTATACACATGCACCACTTCCCTTAGCTATTAAATACTAAGTCTGATAGTTTACCAGACCTGTTATTGAAAATACAGTGATGTGTCAGTTTTTGACCTTCATTCTTTTCACAATTGTGCTCACAAATCAAACTGGACAAGAACCAAATAATATTTCCCCATCAGGTCAGAAGGACTGTGAGTTTGAGGCCAGCCTTGAACCAGCCTGACTACATAGTAAAATCCTACCTCAAAAAAAGGAGGGTGAGGGGCTGGGGATTTAGCTCAGTGGCCTAAGTGCCTGGTTGGCAAATGCAAGGTCATGAGTTCGATCCCCGGCACCAAATAAATAAATAAACAGTTTTTTTAAAAGTACACGGTGAATTTGTAACATATTCCTCAAATCTGTAATACAGTGTTTATTAATTTGTTACACTGAGATTTTTTTGTCTTTTTCCTTTTTATCGATACCAGGGATCGAACTCACGACTGCCTGCTTATAAGGCAGGCGCTTATGCTGCTGAACTAAATCCCCAGGCCCTACACTGACAATTATACTGAGTACAATTAAGATACTTCTGACTTTATGAAAATATTTTTAGTCACTGAAAAGTCCTACATTTTCCTTTAATTTAAAATTTTAAAAGAACTAGAAATAAAATGGCCACAGAAATGCTTTTCAGAATGACAACCAACAGGCTGGGGATTTAGCTCAGTGGCGTAAGTGCCTGCCTTGCAAGCAGGCAGTCATGAGTTCGATCCCTGGTATTGATAAAAAGGAAAAAGACAAAAAAAAAAAAAAAAAAAATTGTACAAGAATGACAACCAATATGAAAAAAATGTGATTTAAGAAGCTAAGGTATTCCAAGAATGATGGCTCATACCTGTAAACGCAGCACTCAGGAAGCCAGCCCAGGCTACATAAGCAAGTTGAAGGCCATTCTACACTACATAGCAAAACCCTGTCTTAAAAGAAAGAAACTAACTAACCTAAAGTGTGGTGTTATTTGTTACTTTTTTGCTTAGAGAAGGAATAGCAATGATAAAGTTATTTAACTCCTATACTACATATCTATATATACTTTTACTGTAAAATTACACTTTGTATCTGCCTTTCTCAGTTCTCAAAATATGTCAGGAAAAGGTTTTAAAAAGCTTTCCTAGAATAAATACAAAAACTTAAATGGTTTGGTAATACAGATCCCAAATGAAAGCCCGAACCTTGGACCTCATCTTTTCTACTGCCTTTCTGGCGACAAAGCAACACTGCCAGATAACAACGGAGAAGGTCATCATAAAGCCACAACAGATACAGTACTCTAAGGGAGAAAGAGCAAAGAGGAAAAATGGGGAGGGGGTAAGAGTTGAGAGGAAATGAGAGGCGATTCCAAAACCCTGTATTGTCTAAACCCCATATTACACAGACTGTACAGAACTTCTGAACTCCTTCCAGGGACTGGACGTGTGCGCCTACCAGGCATTTTCAGGCAGGAGGGGACGGCTCCGGACAGCTCCTGGCGAGCGCCGCGCCAAGGCAAGCGCTCCATGAGGCGCCATGATGTCAGTGGCCTCCCTTCAAATCCACAGCCAAAAATAATCTCGTAGAGAAAGGCAGCTCTGCCGGGTCTTTCAGGTATCAGTTAAAATTGCCTCCTCTTCTTTATGAATTTGTATTATTTATGAGACACTTGACACATGTTTAAACACTTTCATAACTCCTCAGTCTCAGGAAATAAGGCTTGTTCAGCTGAGGGGGAAAAAAGCATGTAATGAGGGAGTTAACAAGGGCTGATATTTTTTTACAACATTCTTTAAAAACTGGAAAACCCTCTTTAAACACCAGGAACAGCTTAAATAATTCATCCTGAGCCTGAGGGGCCCTGTGTAGTTCCCCTTCTGGCTGCCTTCTCCTCAGGCATCCTCCCCCAGGGTGGGAAACAGAGGTGCTCAGGCCTCATCCCACCTGCGCCTCGCCTCTCTCTCTCTCTCGGGCCTTGGTCTTCGGGGCCCACGCCGGCCCTCGGCTGTGAGAGCGTCTGGAGGTCAGGCTTGAGTGCCACAAGCCTGGCGGGCGGCCGCGCTCCCGGCCCGCAGGGCGCACAGGACGCCGGGAGCGAGCGGAAGTGCGGCCCTCGAGGCCTACGGCGGCCCGGAGGGAGCGGGTTCGAGGACGCAAGACCTGGCCCGGCTGCCGCCTTGGGGAGCGGGCGAAGCTCTCGGCCGTCTGTGCACCCTGTAGTCGCTCACGGCTGCTGGAAAGGCTGGTGGGAGGCCAGTGCCCTCGCGCAGTGCCTCGACGCAGCCCGGGCGGGCGGAGCAGGGCTCCCTGGTGGGAAGGGCCGCGCTGGGTCTCCGGGGCCCCGGTCTCACCGACTCCGGGCCCTTGTTACATTGGTTCTGTAGGAGGAGCGGAGCTGTCACAGGGAATTGTGAAGCCTGGACTGAGGGCCCGGGGCGGGAGGAAGGAAGGCAGTGAAATGCGTCTCTTCTCCAGGCTTGGCGGCCGCCAGCGGCCAGGAAGCACCTGCCCCCGCCCACTTTGACCCTGCCGTCGCCCTCCCGCGCAGAGTGGAGCCCGGGACAGCGCGGATTCCCGGCGGGCCCCACGGGAAACCTCTCAGCCCTCGAGTGCTCCGGTGTCAGGGCACTGCCTGAGTCCCCTGGATCGAGTCTTGCTCCCAAGGAGGGAGTCTCTATGGAGGAATTCGTCCTGCTTCACTTCCAGAGTTGAAAGCCCAGAGGCCGTCGGTTCTGCAAAGAGGAGCAGTCGGGTGCGGGCTAGACAGCAGCTGATGAAAATAATTGTCTTCGTGCACACAGCCCTGCGCCCAGGGGCGCATGTGCACACACACACACACACACACACACACACACACACACACACACACAAACTTGCCCCCTCTAGCTACCCAACCTTAGTATTCCGAGCATGGCAGTTTTCAACAACTTGCTTGACATAATAACAAAGACATTTAAATGCCAGGACGCAGACTTCACTTTTTAACCTGCTGAGAGGAGCCCTTTTCAAAGCTTCCCCACCGCGAATAAACTGACAAAAAATATGGGGTGCGCTTATAAATTAAACACCTTACCGTCAAAGCAATGTGCGTTAATCAGGTTTCTAAGGCAATAGCCATCTCTGTCTTTTCCTATTCACCCAAATAATGCCCCAAAAAGGAACCCCTTTACACAAGAGAGCTGGGGGGAGGGCGTTGAATTATACCCATTGCTAGTAAAAATCATCTTAAATCAATAGAGCACCACTTGAACTTGAGTTTCCATTGTTTCACTGAATCATCAATGTTTTTAATTAAACAGTGCTACCCTTTCTGTTAGAACATTACATAAAAGGGTTAGGTTTCTACTTTTGTTGAGGCAGCTGGCGTTTGTTGGCTGTTGTGTTTGAGCAACAGACTGTTCAATAGAAGCGAGAAATAGCTCAACGCGCTCTTAATAGACCTGTTTCAACAATGTACCTTGAAAAGGAATACATTGTGTTATTGTGTTAGTTTGCTACAAACCTATTAAAAGAAAAATAGCATCCATCAGGTCTAACAAAACGCATTTGTATCATACGTACTTATCTGCTTCAAATACACTTCTTGGCACAATGTCTAGAATTCAACTAGATCATCAGGAGCTGGACTGGACAACACATACTAGTTAGGAAATGATACACGGTTAAAAATAATAATGGAAAGTCTAAGAACCATCATCACTACCTTTAATGAAAAATGCAAACAATCCTACTGCAACTGAAAATATATTGCAAATGTGTGGATTTCTGCTGCAAAAGAAAAACATTTTTAAAATTTTTTGCAGCCTAAGGATATTGATCCAAATCCCATATTTGGAACGAATCTGATACATTTTCGATAGTAATTTGTTGCAAAAAAAGGTTCAGAGCAGGAGCGATGCATTTTAAAGCAGAATTAAACTGCGCAAAGAGCCTGAGTCTTTAGGGAAATGCGTGAAACAAACAAATCGAAAGCAGGGGTTCCAGCCAAAAGCTTGGGGAGGAGCGCTGTCTGGCAGTAGGAAAGGAAATGCTTCTTGAAAGTGCCTTCTTAAAAATTATTTTAAAACTTATTTATGGCATTTTAAACGCAAAATGAAACTTGAAGAATTTTTTTAAAAAACCCTAATATTCCCGGTACCCGACCGAGCCTGTGGTCTGTTACAGCGCTGGCTGCCGCTTGGACCACAAACAGTAGGGAAAAAGAGAGACAAATGATGAGGCTAATTTAGCTCTGAGGTTTCTTCGCAGACAGGACACCCAAAGTAGCATCTGTGGAGGGAAGCATCTTTTGCTTCCACACAAAGCATTTGATTTGGTTTCTAAGTGCCCAACATTCAGTTTTCAAGTGCAAGAATTTGTAGGGCACAAGAGAATAATAGATTGTCTACAGTTAAATACAATTGTACAAGACAAAGAACTTAGTTAAATTAAAATAGTACCTTATGTGAAACGTCTGTGTTAACAATAGAAGAAGCAATATTTAAATAAAATTAATCATTTGGGTTTTTAAATTAAATTATCACATGAAGCTTTAGAGAAATGTCACTCTGAAACTTTACAGGATAAGTTTGCCGCATTACAAAATAGGCACTAGACTCTTTTGGAAGGCAAGTTGGAATCAGATGGTTAATATGATTGCTCTCTTTAGTGGAAATATTTTTTCTCAAAAAGTATGTGTGCGTACACAGAAAGTAGTTGAGGTATATTTGACTCACACTGTAAGACTTTTCACTGACATCTTCCCTCTAGAGTAAAATCTAGTTTTTGCATTAATTCATTTGGAATTAAAAATACAAATGAAATTATAAAGCCCAAGTTTCATAAAATTACATTCTGAAATGTATAAGATTGACAGAAGAATTAACACTTTCAAAGTGAGAATTTTTGTGTATCTTATAATCTACAAATATTTGAAAGGAGGTTCATAATAGGCTAGTGTGACTATAGTAAGAAATAACGACTGAGGGTTTATAAAATATTTTTATTTCCATTTAGAACTTTTAAAAGTATTTGTAAGTCTGAAGTTAAGCCACCCAGGGAAAAATATTCAATGAATTTTAATTTGAAAAAGTTTTTCAAATAAACAAGCAGATCATTCGAAAAAACAGCAAAGGAAGCAATATATTTTGGAGGAAGAGTGTAATCTGATTCTTTGTTTTGTTCTTGGTCTTGAAAATCTTTGACTCTCTATCTTTACAAAGAATCTTTAGTAGTATATAAAAGTTAAAATATATTTATTTATTTAAAATAAAAAAGCCAAATAGTATACATTTTAATTTATCTACTTGAAAGATAGGAAGAAGAGTATCATAAAGATGGTTTTCTATATCCCCTCCAATTTTTCCTGGAAAGAAATTTCAGATATGCTAATCACTTACCACTAATATCTAGAAAACTTTTAAACAATCAAATCCTAAAAGTTTCTGTACTGCTGTTGATCTGAGTGGCCTCTAACTTGAAAGATTTTGTAAAGTATATTTTTAAAGCATCAAGCCATTTTTGCAGTTTTTTTTTTTTTTTTTTTTTTTTTTTTTTTTTTTTTTTTTTTTTTTTTTTTTTGGTCTGCCTTTGGTAAGGTAATGAATATTCTTTTGGCTTCTCTTGCTTTTTAGCTCAGAAGTGTGAGAAGTAAAAGAAGCTAGTATGTTTTCAACATTTCTGTTGCATGCAATTATTTCAATGCCATTCCCTGGTGCTGTGTCTGAAAAACGGGTGACCAAGCCTACTGCCCACAGTGCCAGACATTCTGCTGGATCCACCCCTGGGCACAGTCATCAAGAAGGAAAAGATTCAGCTTCCAAACTTGATTAAAAACAGCCCAACAGTTTCTGTCCCATTGAAGAACTGTGTGGCTGGGCAAGCTGAGTGAATTATTTCAGAAAGGAGCTGGCTGAGAGGACTATGTCTCTTTCACATGAGAGCAGAGAAGCTTCAGGAAAGCAATCAGATAGCTAGTAGACTGCAGAAGGGTAGCTTGTCTACCCAAACCCACAGTGAAAACCTGCTTTGCAGGATGTAAGTGCCTAAAAGGTATGATTCCACATTGTAATTTTTCACCTGAATTTGAAAGGAGAGTACAGATACTTCACACAAAGACCTATAGAGGTGTTTGGGAATTGTTAACTTATTTCTAACAGACTTTTTGTTTTCCATTTGGCAAATATTTCAAAATATCTTTTTCCCTTAAAGATACATCCTGGAAGACATACTTAAAAGAAAAAGGCTAAAATTTAAAAGTTGAACTAGGAATAAAGACTGTGTAGGCCGGTGAATAAACTAGATGCCTGTCAGCATCTTCTTAATGATATGTTGTTGCTATTTGCTGGCTTGTGATGTTTTTATGGTTAAGATTAAAGACATACAAACAAAAATTCAAATATGAACAAAAATGGGAGGTTTTCTGGTGTGTTTCAACAATAAAATAAAACCTGTCTCAGTGTGTGCTTGTGTGTTCTTCTTCTTTTCAAAATTTTATTCCAGAAAATGGTGCGATTTGTTACTTTTTTATTTGTGGGCACAAGAGGAAGAAAATATGATACATTTGGGGGTTTTTCAGTAGAGCTGTGTTTAGTTTTAATTTTCCTGCATTTTAAAATAAACACTTTGACCAAAGCATGTTTGATCTTTGCAAGAAGGAAGTATACATTGTGAAGGAATGTGCAGCGGTTGGGCATGAAAATGGGGTTGCGACTCACAGCTGCAGGCAGAAAAAAAGGCGTCGTGGTGTCAGCCAGAGGTGTTCAGTCTAATAACTCAAGTTGTAAACTGTATCCCCTAAAATTACCTCCATAATAAATCATTGTATGAAGAAAAAAAAAGTTTGGAGTGAAAAGTGTAAAAGAAACACAATTCTCAGGAGACGTCAGTGTTGGGATCTATTGGCAATGACTATGAAATATGGGCTTATTTTGTCCAAAACTTTAAAGATCCAAATAATACTAAAAATTCTTCTAACCCAGCTAATTTTTTTTTCCTGGCATGGATTTCAATACATTTTTATATATACTGTCACAGAAATGGATTTGCATTTCCCCCCTCCTGATCACACAGCTAGAATTGGTTTATGTGATTTAGTGTCAATGTATACAGTTTTGAGGGGAAAAAAACTAAATTTAAAATGGCTTTATTTTACAAAAATAGCCATAACTAAGTTATCAAATGTGTCTCAAAAACAGAGGGAAAAATCTTCCTGAAAATTCTCTTAGGTTCCTGTATTTGTGTTGCTCCTAGGCACCAAATTTACATGAATGGGTGAAGAAGCTTGCGTAAGAATTCAATGCTGCTAGGTTGAAACACTTAGACTCTGCGGTTGGTAAAGCCAGTGCCAAATCCTGAAGATTTGAGAAATGAGACCATTTGGGGGTAGAAGGCATCCACTTGGAGTAGAAAGGAGCACAGTCTCTGGCCTGGGCCAGGGTAAAGATGCAGTTGTCAGGAGGAAGTTTAAAGGCCAAGGACATACTTAGTCTTTGAAACAATGAGGGTGAGGAAGTCAAGAAGCAGACTCGCCAAAGCCACATTGAAACAATTTATTTTATAGGATCCCCTACATTTCCAGAATTAGCGAGCAGAGCCACTCTAAGAACGTGAGCGGTGGGCTCCCGCGCTCACACGGGCACAGCGAGGGGAGCGTCAGGATGACACCGGTGCCTTTTGCCTGAGCATCGCACGCGAAAATACGAGGAGGAGGGAGGAGAGAGAAAAAGCGAAACGAGGCTGGGAACGCTGACTCCAGCGAAGTTTGCAATAAAGATTAACTGGAAAAAGGAAGTCCACAGCAATTAAAGCCCCTGCCCTGGCTCATTAGTATTCATGACTGAAAGTCCAGCTTTTCTGTTTATCTTTCTCCCAGGATCAATAACGAAGCAGCTTGGGCCTGGGAGGAGCCCAAGAAGGACCCTGCGTGAGCCTGACCTTTCGCGCCCTCCCTCCAGGTCAGAGCATCTCCAAGCCCCCCGGCCGGCGCGGTGCCCGCGCTCATTAAAGGCTCAGGCGGGGACCGGCGCGGGGGCAGGCGGCGGACACAGTCGGGAGGGAGGGCTGGGACGAGCGGGCGCGCACAACCGACCGACTCCGAAGAGTTTCGGGAAACCACACTCAGCCGCGCTGACCGCTGTGGCCCCAGTGGGCAGAGGGATGGAAAAAAAGCGTTGCCTGCAGCAAGAGGCTCCAGCGCGACTCCTGCCAGCCCGGACGGGCTCGGTCTGGTTCCAGACCAAAAGTTTAGGTGTTTTTGTTTTGTTTTTGTTTTTTTTCTGGGATAACCTGGTTCCCTCGGAAAATGGATCCTCACACCCGCTCCCAGTGTTAGCTTTTCAAGAGCTTCCGCAGGCCTCTGCCAGCCTCGGAGAAACAGCCCAGGCTTGGAGCACAAACTATGATGATTATGTTTGACATTATATTAACGTTATTATTATTCCTGCCCTCTGCATTCTGTAGCTGCACTGCTCTCAGTTCTGCTTCCCAGGGTCACTGGCTTAGTCTCTGGCTCAGTCTTAGGCCAGAGAAATTGGCTGGGGGGGTGGGGGTTGAGAAAAGAAGGCACTAAGGCAGTGTTGGGGAGGTGTGTGTGGGAGGGGTAGTCAGCATCTCCCTTGTTCCATGCTTGAGAGGCTAGGGGGCTGCCCCTCTACACACCTGGAAGGCCCCCAGGTGCTCTGGGTAGCCTCTTGCCCTTGGCAGTCCTTGAGGTCGGGCCTGGGAGACCCCAACTGCAAGTAGACCCACCCTGGCTACTCTGCCCTGGAGACTTGCCCAGGCCAGGCCTTGGGAGTTCAGGAAGACTGTAACCCTGGGAATCCAGACTGCAGGGACAGTGCTAGACAGGCCCAGTGTCCTGTAAGCTTAGACTGTCACGCCTCAGCATCAGATCCTTTCCACTCATGCCAGCCTGTGGCTGGGAGATGCAGAAGCCACAGGTCAGCACGAGAGAGTGGATGGATGGATGGATGAATACATGTGTTGAGGTGTAGAGACAGTATGTCTGAGGGTGGTGAGTGTGTGTGTGGCATGTGCAAGTGAGGGGGCACTCTCAGCCCCTGCCTGATGGCTTCTCCAAACTCCTCTCCTTCAAGAGGGGTGCTGGTCAGGACAGAGACTATAGCAAGAGAAGGCAAAGTGAACTGGCACCACTTCCAGTGCTCAAAGGCTTCAGGGAACAAAAAGAAAATGTGGGAGGGAAAGGAAGTGGCCTCATACCCAGCATCAGGAATTGTCCTTGGAGAGGTGTCCTGGGAGTCCCAGCCAGAGGCCTGGCAGTTGAGGGGCAGGGTAGGGCCTGTGTGCTCTGGTGCCAGTCACCCCCACAGCCTTGACCATGAACTCAGACCCTGGGGCTGCCCGGGTTATAGTGTACAGGAGTCCTCATTTGTAACACCCAGTTCAAAATGGCATAGTTGTCTTTTCCTTCCAAGATGTCCAGCAGATCATGCCTGAGGGTTTATGCTTGACCCCTGGATCCAGTCTGGAGAGGAGCTTTTTCCCTAAAATAAAAAACCCAGTGACAATCAGCAGGGAGTGGAGAGAGGGGTGAGGGTCATTTGGGGAGGGAAAGGCAGGATGACATTATTCTAGGCCTGGTTCTGAGCTGCCAGTTAAAAATAAAAACCTTTCATTGAGTTCCGCTGAGTGTAGCAGGGGGCTGAGGCCCTCCAAGTTGCCGTGGTACCAGGGTGGTATCAGGCTATAATCAATCAATCCATAAGTATGTACTGAACCCCACTTTGGATCTTGAGAGTGCTTTCCAGGACACATGTCTATTTAAGAAACAAATAAAATAAAATGCATTCAGCGGTTCAGCCAGCTGTTGATAGGGTATTATTTTGAGGTCTTTATTTCTTACCCATTGGAAGAAGGCCTAGTGCACCCTTTGGATGATTTGGTGGCATGATGTGGGGAAAGACAAGATTCAAGTCTCCACTGGTACCTCGTGGGTCCCCACGCACATCTCTGATGCTACTGGGAAGCCCAGCAAACATCTATTGGGATACTTCCCTCAGCCCTGTTGACCTGGGCAAAGGACCAGCCAGTCACTTTAAGGGTCCAGGCCTTCCTAGCCAACCCCCAGGGATGCAGAATAGCAGACTCTGGAGAAACCCGAGCCTCCGGTCCAGCCTGTGATCTGCCCTTGATCTCAGGGTTTGTGAGGAAGATAAAACCACTTGAGACTGAAAACATCCGTCTGAAAGAGACAAAGGGCTAGGGGGTGGGGTGGAGGAAGAGCGAAGAAGAAGGTGCCAGAGAGGAAAGGGGCCAGGACAGCTTGTGGGGTGAGTGTGCCGGGCTCCTGCCGGAGCTGGGCCCTACTAGCCTCCTTCGGCCAAGCCTGGAGCAGAACCGCCGCGGGCTCTGTTCTGGGAGTGACCTCCTCCTTGCCAGGGAGTTCGGAGAGCATCACTGAACTGGGAGAAGCTGATACCAATGCCAGTTATCACTGTGGTCATTAATAATGCAGTGAAGGTCACGATAATTAATAATAATAATGGTGGGCCTCCCGAGGGGGCTCCAGCTACCTCCGAATAAAGGGCCTCTCCCGTTGAGGGCAGTCACTAGGAGGTGGAGGGAGCGCAGCGCGCCGGGAGCGAGCTTGGGCGCCCTGAAGTTCAAGTTGACTGCGGTGGCAGCCAGACGCGGTCCTCCGGCCGCTGCAGCTCTGGGTCCCGAGGGAGGGGAGGACGGGCGACAGTGTTGTGGCTCTGGAGTCAAGGCAAGGGCAGGTTAGCATTTCAGGTCCGTCTCGACGTGGGAGCTCGGAGGGAGAGGGGATGCACGCACCCACTGCACCCCGCACCCCACTGCACCCCGCGTCCGGGAGCCAGGGAGCCCGGCAGCCTCTTGCTTTCCCAGCCCCTGCGCGGATCTGACATCTCTGATGCTCTTGACACTTTTGCCATCTCCCTCTCCCTTCATCCAGTCCCTGAGATTTGAAGGGCCGAAGAGAAGAGCGAAAGAAGGAGACTGGGTCACGCCGTCGGGTTGGTGACTAGTTGGACAAAGCCCGGGCTGAGAGGGCGGAGGAACTGGGAGCCATTTTGCAGGAAAGCTGCTCGCACCGGCTCCTTACATCCTAAGGAGGACTAAGAAACCACTTTTAGGCTGTTGTCTTCTTCGCCTTGTTCGTCTTCACATTTTATTTTCCTGCTGAAAACTGAAATTTGCGCCCGGTGACCTGCAGGGCCTTTGGGATGGCTGTCTGACTTTCAGATCTAGAAAGCTTCTGAACCCGTCCAATGCCCCTTCTCTTTTTCCCTCAACCCATAAGAAAAAAACCCCAAAACCTTGAGTTGATGGGAAAGTTGCCCCCCTACACCTTATTCCACCCGTCTCAGCTTTGTGAGGTGTTGCAAAACTAAGTAATTTCCAACTTTTAAATTAAAAAGTTGAAAACATTTGGAACAGACCGTTCCATTCTTGCCCAGAGTTATGATGAATATTTAATCTGACTCCTTCCTCTCTCCCCCCACCCCCTGGGGGTAAGGGATTTTAGAAAACCCTAAATGATTTTCCTCACAGCTTATAATGTGTTCAATGAACTCTCCCAAGGACCAGGAACATATGCCAATTATTTTAATAATTTTGCTTAATATTATTAGGGGTTATAAATTTGATTTTAATAGAGAGTTGATTGCTTCAGAAGTTGGAGCTCAGGCAGCTCGCAGGGCCGCTGGGGAGAGAGCGAGACTGGCATTTGTCACCCTGAATCTCACACTACAGGCTGGCTGGCTGTTCTCTCCCTCCCCACTGAACAGGTAGTCGGCTTTGGGGAGGTTGCCTAGCTCTCCCCAAGCACCCTCAGGCCTGCTCCGAGCAGCTGGCGGGAAAGGAGAACGCGGTCTCCACTGCAGCCCCGGCATTCTGGGGGCTGGCTGGCAGAGCTGGCGACCCTATGGGGATGTTGCAGCCACCACCACAGCCCCCACCTTTTCACTGCTGGGGGAGGAGGTCCGAGACCGCCCTGAGCCTCTCTGAGATTTAGGGACACCCATGGAGAGAGAGCTGTCTCAGTGGTTCAAGGATTTTGACATAATTTCCACCATCCCTATCCCTTAGCTGTTAAAATTGTTTTTTTTTTTTTTTTTTCCTGAGAGCATCTTTTCTGAAAACTCTGACTAACTACAGAGGGTAGGATGCAAACCTTCCAGAAAAGCTGGTGGCTTAGGTACTTGCACTTAGCAACTTTGTATCTTAGTCTATTTTTGCTGCATTCTTGCAAAGATTCTCTTTCATTTGGGAAGTTTGTTGCCTCTCTGTTATTGCAAAAGAAAATTAAAACGTACCCTATCACCTTCTCTTGAATACCCTGATTATTAGTGCAGAGCTGTTGTGCTTAAAGATAAAGCAGTATTTCTTGTGCAAGCTCTCTGTGTAAAATCTTAAGGGAAAAAAAAAACACAAACTTCTGGTAGAAACAGGCCCTTTTAAACTATAATCATTGGGCCAAGTTCAAAAACAAAGTACTCAGCTCAGTTTTAAACGTGCAATTAAAAATAACTGTACCTCAGCTTTTCAGAGGGAGGGAGAGGAAGGGGGCAGGGAAGGGGGAAAACAAAGAATAAGGAAATGTTTAGTGCTCTTAAATCCAGTCCAAATAGCTGAAAGAAAGAAAGGCATTCCCTCAGATAATGGAGCCATTAGAAACTCTGAAGGTTCCTGCAGCCATTCCTCACAGGGGCTTTCCAAAAATTTAATTCACTCTCAGCTACTAAACAAAGGATGTAGAAAATAATTTTGAGACTTTCTGCCAAAGGGGCAGTTCAGCCTGATTTCTATACATACACATTCCTTCCCAGAATGCACAGTGATGATTCCCACTCTGATCCATATCTAAGTCCACCCTCTAGCTGCCTCCTTCCCATTTTCAAAAATAACTTTGCTGGAAGAAAGAATAGTATGTTCATGCAGTTTCAACACATTTTATTATATTTCTGTATGCATTACTCTCAAAACATATCACAAGAATGATCAAACCACTTAAAACCTTCAAATAAAAAATCTGAACAAGTTTATGCCCACAATTGTACATATTTATAGTTAAGAAACATTCTTTATAAATATTGTTTCCTCTGTAGCAAGTTAATACCATAATTTAATTACAAATGGATAAATATGGTAACGGGTATTTACAGAAGGAAGGGTGTTATTACGGAAAAAGCTAACGGCACGACGTTTATTTTTTCCCCCACAATCTTTCATACAGGAACTAACAAACTGAACTTGCAAAAGCACTAAAACATCACATGTAAACCCAGCTAACAGAAAAATACATTCACAAGCATTGTTGGTGGTGTGTGCGATGGGGTGGTGTGTTGAAGAAACAGAAGGGAGACTTTGGCACGGCTTGCTTTTTTCCCCCCAGTCTATAGTTGCATGAAGTTTACAATCAAGTTGGCTTATAAAAAGGAACACAATATTCAATACCACAGTACAAAATAAACCATTTTCTTCCACATTACTTAAAAAAGAAACCAGATAAGCTTTAAAAAAAAAAAAAAAGGAAAGGAAAGGAAAGAAAAAGCCCATCACTTGGGGAAGGGAAGGAAAGGGAAAGGGAGGAAGGAACGAAATCCGGAGTTTACAAATGGACAAACTTCTATACACCAAGAACCCATTAAAAATCACCTCGGAGGAGGAAGGAGTCCACTATGTACAGTTTGTCAGAAGACTCAGGACCAAGTGGGAAGGACAGTAAGAATGGGGGTTTGGCAGGAGGGTTTGGTTGAATATTTGTATGTTTTTATTCTTTCATTTTTATTTCATATTTTTATATGTTCAGCTTCAAAGACTCCATAAGAGATTTTTTTTTCTTTCATGCCTAGATTTGTTTCTTTAAAAAAAGAAAAAAAAAACTTTTTAAAAATCCTTCAGCTGGTAAAATCATTTTCATCATCATAAAAATCACATTTTAACAACACGATCACAAGGTACACCCTGGGCACAGCGCCTGGGCTAGGGACAGGGACTGGGACAGGGAGAGAGGCCCCGGGCACTCACACGTACCATTCATTGAAGTTGGAGGAGAGGCCGCTGTGGGCCCCAGCTGTCCCGCTGCCCGCGCCAGAGCTGCCGCCGCCCCCGCCGCCCGCCCCGCCGCCGCCCCCGCTGCTGCCGGAGCCACCACCGGAGCCGCCGCCGGAGCCTCCGCCCCGGTGTACCGCAGACACCGCTGCCGCCGCCGCCGCCGCTGCCGCCGCCGCCGCCGGCGACAGGTTGGAGCTGCTCTGGGGCTCGGCGCTGGGGGACACCAGCCCCGGGGGAGTGGACGACTCATAGCCAGAGCTGGCGGCCGGGGAAGACTCGGAGCCCTGCGGGGAGGACTCATGGACCTGCAAGACAAAAGCCGGGAGGGGGGACCAGAGGGGACTGGGTGTGAGTGCAGCTGCTGTGAGGCCGGGCCGCCCCAGAGGGGAGCACCCCAGAAAAGTCCCTGAGCGCCCCGGCCCCCTAGGGATCCTCCCGGGCCGGCCGCCGGAGGTTATCCTGGCCGGTGAGGAGCCAGCGCGCTAGGCAAGCCTCGCCCTCCACCCGGCCACCGCCGTGGTACCTTCATGTGCTTGCGCAGGGAGCTCGGGTGGGTGTAGGACTTATCGCACATCTTGCAGAGATACGGCTTATCGGAGGTGTGGACGTGCATGTGCTTCTTCCTGTCGCTGCTGTTGGCGAAACGCCGGTCGCAGCCCTCGAACTCACACTGGAAAGGCTTCTCCCCTGTGTAAGGCAAACACTGGCGCCTGAACCTCTCATCACCAGGGCTGCGCAGGGACAGGCCGCGGTGGGGCCGAGGAAGGGCTGCTGCAGGAACCGAGTGCCGAGTCCCTTAAACAGACTGCATCCCCACGGTGGCAGAAGCAAAGCGAAATTACCTCCTGCCCACCTGACAGCCCTTATCATTTACTGCATATTTTACCTTCTTCCTGAATAAGGTGGATTTCTGAAAATTCTTAAGGAATCTGGGTTAACTCCTGGCCCTAATATAAAGCTTCTTGGATTCACAGCATCTAACAAGTTGTTCTCACCACAGAGAAGCTGTTGTTATGACAAAATATTTGGGGCATTATCAGAATCACACAGGCTGCTGGGCTGCTGTCGGTTTCTCTCTGGGGCCAGTAGGCAATTACATTTGGAGTTGCTGTGTTTTGTTTTGGGGGCCGGGCTGTAGATAGAGACTGAGCCAGTATTTCTCATCCAAAATTCTGCAAATTGAATTAATCACAATGCTAGTCTCTCCTCCACTGTTCCAAAAATAAGTTAAAATTAAAGATAAATATTAGAGACCAGGCAGCCTTCTCACGATGGAGAGGCACAAGCTGGGGTGGCGTTGGAGTTAGGAAAACCTTTCAGAATCAGTTTAATTTTCTGGCGGTCCTAGCGTCCCGCTGCCAGAATTCCGAACGCCTGGAGTCATTTAGAGGTGTGAGAACTCAAACGTGGACCCACTTGGAAAGGGGGCCATTTAACGTTAAATTCCATTAGCACCTAAATTGTGTGTGTGCGTGTTTAAAAAGATATCCGCTCAGACGCAGGACTCGGACTCATAAGCAAGTATTTCATGCAAATACATTTCTCAAATTTTAAACCTTGTTAAAAGCTTGTCTCGCACCTTGGCTCCCTCCCTTCCCAAAAGAGAACAATAGGCCGCTGGCGCATCCCCACGTTGGAGTAAATATTGACGGGGGAAGTTGCTAAAACATTTGGCTTTCTTTTAGGAAATCGTCTGGCACGGTTTTGGCTGAGACCTGGTCATAGATGAATAATCTATGAGGCGGGAGGCGCTTTTTTTTTTTTTTTTTTTTTTTTTTTCTTTCTCGGCTCGCAATTCCCTCGCAGGGCCGCGCTGCCTGGGGCTCTCACTGACCGGGTTGTGGATACAAGTTGGGAATTGCAAATCCTCTGGTGCCCATTAAAACATTTCTCAAACTGCTGCGCAACCACCTTAAAGCCCCCGCGACCCGTCCCGAGATGGGATTTTAAAAACACTTTAAAAATGAGAAATGCTTTACAGCTTCGACTCGCACAGGGCTCATTTAATGGGAAACAGTCCCTGGAAGGGCGTTTGGTCCTGGAGTAAAAAGAAGTGGGAAAACACAAGCCACTCAAACACACACACACCCGGAGCCGAAAAGCACATTCACACAAGCTGGCAAAATCCTCTCTAGGCTCGCTTCCCGGGCACCGAGTTAGGGAACAGTTTTATTTTGTGCATTCTGCTTAGAAAGGAAATTATTAACTAGGGCTGAGCAAACGAAGCCATTGTATCACACCCGAGCATACAGTTGATGTTTCACTGATCATTTAAAACTCAATTTCCGCACATGGAAAAACCCAGCCCTATGATACTTGCATCGTCCAACAAAAACAAGCCGCTGCCTCTCTCGCACACACAAAACTCTCCCACCCCAGGACCCTGGCTGGAGATTGGTACCCAGCGTTGGGGGACACACACACACACAAACACACAAGAGCTCTCGTGCATCTATCCCCGCTGTTACCTGTGTGGGTCCTTTTGTGGATCTTGAGGTTCTCAGAGCGCGCGAAGACCTTGCCGCAGCCCGGGAAGGGGCAGGGAAAAGGTTTCTCTCCCGTATGCACGCGGATGTGGTTGACCAGTTTGTATTTGGCCTTGAAGGGCTTGCCCTCGCGCGGACACTCCTCCCAGAAACAGACGTGGTTGCTCTGTTCCGGGCCCCCAACGTGCTCCACGGATACGTGGGTCACCAGCTCGTGCATAGTGCTGAAAGTTTTGTTGCAGCTCTTCTTGGGGTTGCTCAGCTGCTCGGGGTCGATCCACTTGCAGATGAGCTCTTGCTTGATGCACTGCTGCCGCATGTAGCGGAAAAAGGCACCGGGGTGGTGGTGGTGATGGTGGTGGTGGGCCGCGGCAGCTGCCATGTTCATACCCATGTTCATATTCATGGGGCCGTACTGGTTGTGGAGCTGAGCGGCCGAGTAGGGGTCGGTCCTCGGGCTGGCCACCTGGCGGTATTGCTCTGAGCGCCCGAACACCTCGCCAGGCAGCCCGAGGCGCATCTGCCCATTGAGCACATTCTGCGAGCCGTGAGGCCCATGCTGCTCTGGGAGACCAGGGAAGAGGAGGTGGCCCTGCGCGTCCGAGTGCGCGTGGTGAAGACTGCCCGCGCCTGGTCCGAAGAGCCCATGTTGCCCGCCGCCCGGCGCGGAGTCCCCGAAGCCACGGCTGCGGAATAGGAAGTCTCGGGTAGAGTTGAAGGGAGGCCCAGAGTAGGAGCCAACGTGCGCCGCGTGGGGCCCGAGCGCTGCTGCTGCAGCGGCGGCCGCAGCGGAACCCGGGTAGGCGCCGGGGCCCTGCGACGTGAATGCAGAGCTCTGGCCAGGGGACAACTCGTGCGCGCCGGGGTTGAGCTTGAAGGCTCCCATGTGCGCAGCGGCTGAGTCTACGAAGCCGTTCTGTGCCGCTGCCAGGCTCAGTTCTCGGTCTTGCATTTCCGCGGCCGCCGCAGCTGCCGCGGCGGCCGAATGATGATGGTGGCGCGCGAAGCTGCCCACCCCGATGGCCGGGAACTGCGGCCCGGCGTCCAGAAGCATGGCCAGCGCGTCCGCCCGCCCGCCCGCCCCGCCGGCCCCGGCGAGCCCTGCGCTTCCGCGCCGCCTCGGCTCCCGCTCCGGATCGCGCGCGGGGCGTCCGGAGGCCGCCGGGTTTCGGACGCAGGCAGCGAGAGTAGTGGAGGCTTCAGCCCCAGCCCCGGGAGCGGCGCTCGTGCGCCCGCTGCCTCCGCCGCCGCCTGATCTGCCTCGGGCGGCCAGGCACAGAGCGAAGGCGCGGAGAGGAAGAGGAGGAGGCGGCGGCGGCGGAGGAGGCGCGGGAGGAGGAGGAGGTGGAGGAGGAGAAGAGTCCAAAGCCAGGCGGAGAACCAAAGTGTATTAAAGGAGCTGCGGCGGGGGCGGGCGAGCGGGCAGGGCAGGGGAGGGCGGGCGGGGGGAGGGAACGGGAGGGAGGTGTGGGGAGCCGGGCGGAGAGGGGGGCCGCCGGGGGGCGAGCGCCGAGCTGCAACTCCCACCCCTGCGCGCACACGCGCGCGCACGCACACACTCACTCGCTTGCCAGCCCCGGAGACTCTGGGCCCGGCTGCGCCGGAGGGCGCGCGCCGAACGGAATCACAACAGCTGTAGGACCAAGAGGCCCGAGGGGACGGCGGTGAGCTGGCGGAGCAAGCGGGCAAGAGAGCGAGGAAGGGACCAAGGCGAGCTCGGCTCTCAACGCCCGAAGCTGGCGCGCGCACGGCTCCACCTGACCACAGCGGGAGCGCTGAGACGCCAGGAGGTGGCCAGGCGCCCCGAGCACCGATCGCTCGCTTGGCCGCTGCCTCCTCCCCTGCGGCCCTGCCCGCGCAGCTCGCACGTTGCGGGTATTGTTCGGCTCCGCAGCAGCGGAGCTTAGCCCTCCTCGTCCTCCGCGCTTGGCATTGGCTTCATCTGGAGTAGTAAACTTGCAGTGGCCACGAATTCCCCCAGATGAAGGAAGCAGCCGCGCGGCTCCCCTTTTCTTTAAGTTGTGCCGAAGGAGAAGGCGGGGGATGGTGGGGGAGGGGGGTGCAGGGGAGAAAGCCGGGGGGGGGGGTGGAATGGAGGCTGGGCTGAAAAACAATAACAACAATAAAAAAGTGATCCCCAGCTCGCGCTTCTCCCCTAGCCGGTCGGCCCTGGGCGATGGACCTAGAGCCGGAGGCCGCCCCGGCTAGGACGCCAGAGCGAGCGGCCTCCCCTTCTCAGCTGCCATCGTCGCCGCCTCTGTTTATTTCAGTGGGCGCTGCCGCCTCAACAGCAGCCTTTTATTTTTAATTTTTGTCTCCTCCTTTTCCTCTCCCCTCCCCCGCGCCCCCCGAGCCTCCCGCCCGGCTTTACTCTCTACCTCCCTCCCTCCCGTTACAGGCCGAGCCTCCCGGTCACACCGCCCCTTTAACAGCGGCTCCCGCCCCTCCCGTTCTCCAGGTTCCGCTATTGGCCGCCGCGGCCTCGTCAATCAGGCGCCCCCGCCCCGCGACCGGCCCTCCTTGCCTTCCCCCGCCCCGGGAGCTCCTAGCCGGCGGGGTAGCCACGGATCGTGCTCGCGGGCCTAGCCTGCCAGCCTGTGGCGCTTCGCCTGCGCGCCTGGCGCGGTGGCTCCTTGTCCCGGCCGGCCGCAACGCCCCGGGAGCCGTGCGCCAGGCATTGCGAGGACCAGGCCGCGGGGTCATGTCTCCCCTGCCCAGGCCTTGGCGTGGAACGAGAAGGCACCCCATACCTGCGTCCTTCTGCGGAGTCCACCCATTCCCCGAGGATCCGTGCCACTCCCAGCGGCCCCGAAAACCCCAGGGACCCCGAGCCATGGCACACTGGCAGCCCGAGACATGGCCAACAGCCAAATCGCCCGGCAGGGGCCCTGAGCGCGGGGACACTTGGGGCTGCGAGCGACCTACTAGGAGCGGTTGGAGGGCCAGTCTCTTGTCGGGTTGGCACACCTCGCACTTCTCCCACCACCTTGGTAAACCTGCCTCGTGGCGTTGAACACGCAGGTGAAGGACCAGCGGTGTTGAAAAGCCGGGCTGACCCCTTTCTCCCGCTCCCCGGACGCTTACGCAGACGCCGCCCGCAGGCCGGGCGGTGGTCCACTTCAGCCCCGGGGCGCGCGGACTCCCCCCGCCGCTCGCGCCCTGCTCCGAATACAGCAGTAAACACTGGGCAGCGGCCCCCAGCGAGGGAGGGGTTGTTTGGAAGTGGTTTAAACAGACTGTCAGGGTGGATGCCCAGTAGCTGGGGCCGCTGCCACGATGGGCTGGTACATGTGGGTCGCCCAGCGCAGCCAAACTAGGTTCAGGCCTGAGTTTGCCTGCGAGTCAGGCTCAGGGCCTGGGAAGAAGAAACTGCCAGACTCTAGGGTTTAAACCATATAGAAGGTAAACATCACTCCTCCGGGAGCGAAAAGTGCTCCGGGAGCAGTGGGCCAGTGGGCCAGCCACGAAGCTGCTGCCTGCGTGGTGGCTCGCGGCCCTGCGGCTCCCGCCGCACCCCAGGACCCTGGCTGGCCACAGCAGACCTTCCCGGCCCTCTCCGCCCGAAGCTGACGCTCCCAAGGTAACCGGAGAGGGAACTGCTGCTGCCCTTAGGCCGCAGAGGTGTGAAGGGAAGTGCCTGAGGCCACGGCCTTTATTCACACATCTCTGGCAGTGAAAATAAAATTAAAATCAGGGAAAGTAACATGGGCTTCAATATTTTTATGTTAAAATGAAGTCAACGAAAACGCGGGAAGAATCTAGCTCACTATTGCTGGCCGAACCCGGCTCTCCCTTCGGCTCTAAAAACCTCTCCCAGTGTAAGGGGTATCTTAGTCCTGCTTGAGCTGACCGCACCTTCTTGCACAAGGGGCCCTGGGCCCTCCCTCTGTCACTCGTCCCCTGGCGCCAGTGGGGCGGGGGCGGGGAGAAAGAGGGAGACTGGCATTTCTTCTGAAAGCTGGAGTTTGCCTGGAACTGGAAATCTTCGCAGTTTTCACGCGGGCCCCTAAACAGATAGGGAAGGAGGGAGGGAGGATAGAAGAGAGGAGGGAGAAGGAGAGGGAGAGAGCGAGCTGCAGGCAGAAAGGCTGCTCTGCTACATCAAATCCATTCAAAAAATACCCAATGCAATCTCATACTTGTTTATTTTAGTGACCGATTTATATTGGGAAGGGGATTGAAAGTGCATTTGGAAGGCATATTCCAAAAATATTTCAAAAATTATTTTCCTCGACATTGGTTGTGAGACTAGCAATCTTGCAATCCAAAAAGCCTTACTTCCCTTCCTCCTTTTAAGTCATCAGACTTCCAAATTTTCTTCCTTTCCCACTTTCTCACCCGCTCCCCACTCCGCCCTCCCTCTCCTCTTTGACCCATTCTCTCCTTTCGCTTTGATTCCCCCTTTGCAGAGCCTGCATTTCGGGGCGGCGCGGCTGGGCGCTTGCTCGCGCCGGATTCCGGGGGCCGCTCACTGCCGGGCGGTGGGGCAGACGCCTTAATTCTCGCCGGAGACCCTGCGGGCTGGGCCCTCCTGGCTATTCTTTCCCGGCCCCAGTTCTCCTCTCTCTGCAGGACACAGAGGAGCTGAGCCAAGTTCAAAGTCACGTCTCCGTCCCCTCTCAGAAGTGCTTTCTTTTTCTGCAAACCGCAAAACCTCTTTCCTTCACGACCGTATTTAAAGGAGGGAAAGAGGGAAGCAGAAGAAGGGGGGCTACAAAGGCTTTCAGAGTTATTGCCTCAAAAGTAGAGGGTTCCTTGACTGAAGAAAACTGACCAAGCCGCGTTAGCCATCCTGTAAGTGAATTTGTTTTTCAACAGGTTTCTGGAACTGCCAGTTTGCAACGGTATTAATTTCGCGGGACCCACAACTGTCTCCAACAAGCAAACATGTTCCCTCTTTGTACGTTTCCCAGAAACGTTATTTCAAAATCGAATGGTGACTGCACCCAGAAGACTCCAAGCCAGGCTGGTGAGGATCCCGGATACTGGGCGCGCGGCCCGGCGTTCATTTCCTGGCCAGTGCAGGGAGTCCCAGCACTGGTGAGAATCTGCGGTGTATTAAAAAAATAAAATAAAAATTCCACCTAATACCCAAAGGATCATCAGCTGATCACCTCTATTTGGTGTGTGTGCCTCTGTGAACCGTGTGGACTGAGTTCTTTCTGTACATTTTGTGTACATATACATAAATAACAGTGTATGTACATCTACCAACTTTCTGTCTCTCTGTCTGTCTGTCCCTCTCTATGTCTCTCTTTCTCTGTCTCTGTCTCTCTCTCTGTCTCTCTCTCTCTCTCTCTCCCTCTTTCTGATAGATTGCTGGAAACAGCTGAACACAAACAAATTTGTTACACTATTAAATTCCAAAGCAAAACTACCTTGGCATCACACCATTCAAACTTTCAATTTTCTTCTTACGTGAAGGAGGGTGGAAGTGGGGCAGGACTTGGAAGAAGAAATGAGAGAAGCAAATGCAGAATACACAATTTAGCTGAGACAAGTGAGGATTTTGCAGGATTCTAGCACCATCATTTACATCTCAGACTCATAAATTCAGCAAGATAATCAACAGGATATTAAGTTGCAGGTCACCTTTGATTCAATGGTCTCAGCTACTCCTGGGCTAGGTGACCCCTGACCCATGAAGGACCACATATGTGGTAGGGGCCCCCCCTTCTGCAAAACCCACCTAGAACAAAAGTTCTTTGTCAAGACTTTAGAATAGTGTAAAGTAAGTGAAGAAATTGTGAAAATCTCAGCCAATGTAACTTCAATAACATTTTTAAGAAGAGGAATGAGAATGGAGATATCATGAGATGAGGTCCTCTCCAGTCTGCTAAAAGAATTTCTTCCCACAGTTAAAATTTACTGCTCTGTAACTGGGCTTATTAAAAAAAAAAATCACCATTTAAGATGTGTGCTCTATAGCTGTGTAGTGATAGGGATGCAAATATGTGTGTATTTGCCAAAAAGGACTCTGGAAAAAAAAATAGAAGTCATCAACTACCTCTGCTTTTGCCCCTGCATTGGTGACAGTAGTTGCAGTTTTGCAAAAGGAAGAAAATTAATCTCCTTTTTGCCGATGGGAGTGTTTCCAGTGCTGCAAAAACAAAACAAATAAATAAACAAATCAGGAGACATTAGCTTAAATGAACCTGTTTAATTATTCTGAGAACCGTTATCCTTTGGGCTCCCAGGCGAACTACATCCAAGGAGGCTGAACACCGATGACAGGCGAACAGCTTTCCAATAAACTGCAGTATTATTGCAATGGACTTTGTAATACAATTTATGCTGTCATTCATAAATAACAATGCCATATGTCAACCATATTGCTTACACAAGTGAATCCATCAACGTGTCACTATTTGATTTATCCCAACAGCTTCTTCAAATATTAAAGTATAGATACTGAAAGAGATGTAGAGTAGGGAAACTTCTCCCACCAAATTTGATATTTTAAAAAACTGCATATCCTGCTTGTTCCTCCCTTACCTTGTATTTTAAAATACCCTAAAGGATAAGTTTTGTAGGGAAAAGAACTTCTTGAGGCTAATAAAAATAAATATTAGGTGGTTATATGAACCTTAAATACTTAAAGGTGATGTATGGTTGTTTTGAACTTCTGAGCATTTTTGAGAGCACAGTGATGTGTTGTTTCTCATGAAATTACCAGTCCTGATGATCAAATGCAGGTTAAAGGCCTTTCTCCAACAACTTCTATCTCTGAGAATAAAAATGATTGATAACCAAGTGGGAATATGATGACAGGCCAATTTTATACAATATATTCTTTAGTAGTGGAGAGGGAGAGAGGGTGACAAATTTTCAACAGCTTTTAACCATAAAGAGTCAAGTTGACATGGGGTAGGGTCCAATTGTAGACTCTCCAAACAACAACATAAAAATCCATTGGAATCCCACATTTCAGTCCTGACTTCTACCTTATCTTCATTATGTTCTGCACGTGTCACAGAGATCATAAACTTTAGCAACAGTACATTTTTGGATGCACTTAGCCAGCCCCTACTTATACCTGGAGGACTCAGCAGGAGCTCAGAAGGGTGAGAAAGAGAAACAATCCTTGGAGAAGCACTCAGAGATCTGTGAACTGCAGGCCATTTAAGAGTAATAAGTCCCCTTTGGTCCAGAGCAGCCCCCACTGTAAGGCAGATCTCACACAGTGAAGGTGGTAGGGTAGGAAGTCCCTGCCCAATTCAAATAGGGGAATAGGGTGGGTAAGGCTAGGAGAGGTTGTTCCAGACTGAGCAACCTAGACTCCTGGTGAATATGATTTGAGGAAAACTCTTGAACCCGAAATTCCCATTACTTTTGGCCCTGACAAAGTCCCACTGAAATGCCGCTTTGCCTACCTCTTTGCCAGCTAGTCCCCTCTTACAGAGATATCTGCTTAGACCACCACTACCCCGGAGTCTGCCAGCAATCTGCCTCCCTGGCCCTAAGCACTGTTTGGCTCCATTGGGTTGGGCTTTACAGGTCCTTGGCCTCATCTGGTAATTCTGAGTGTCCTGCTCACCCTTGAACCCACCTCCAGCACAGCCAAAATTACCCCCACTGTCCCAAACTCACCAAGAACCCAGGCTTTCTGCAAGGAGGCTGCTCTCTCAAAAAATACACGAGGGCCAGAGTTGTAAGGCAATTGCAGGGGCAATAAAAGGCAACTAGGTGGGTCCCCCACCTCCTTTATTGTCCACTCCACACTCCCCAAATACCCCTCTCTCCCTGCCTGCAGAAACAATCAAACAAAGGCTCAAAAGCCAGGAAATGTCCAATTCACTTCCCTTAGAGTTTATTATTTGCCCACACTCATCGCAGGAAACTTGGCTGTGTTCAGTGAGGGACTGAGAGCATCATGGAGCCAGGGAGCTGCTGTCTTCCCTCCACACAGCTGGAAGCCTAGTGCCCAAGCATCCCCAGAGACCAGTCCCTCTCGGCCTCCAGGCAACAGAGATGCAGCGTGGCTGCCGGGTACCAGCCAGCTGGACTTTCACCTCCTCAGTCTCTCTTTGTTTAGGACTGGAAGGAGGCTGGAGTTCCAGGTGCAACCCAGAGGTCTAAAAATCAACAGCTCCAAAAGCCTGCATCCATCTACTCTAAAAAGGGCATTTCTGTGGCTTGCCACGTCGCTGCCTCGGTACAAGCACCTCCGCTGCAAAAAGCACAAATAAGGGCATGAGCCTGGGTCATTGTCCTGATAACCAGCATCACCATCAAAATTTGGGTTAAATCAACAGAAAGAGAACTGGCATTTGGATGTTTATAGCCCCCTGCTTTTTAAACAAATATATTATGTTCTTCAATGCCCTGGAAATTGTTGGTGTCTATTAGGAAGTGTGACACAGTTTTGTATTTTTCTGGTGTTTTTTTTTTTTTTTTTTTTTTGGACCGGGGATCAAACTCATGACCTTACACTTAGCAAGCAAGTGTTAGAGCCACTGAGCTAAATCCCTGGCTCTGACAGTTATTGGGCCTTTAGAAACTCAGCAGTTAAGGGGGTTTGATTTGCTTCCCAAAAAGCTTGAAAAAGAAACAGCGCACCTGGGGTCAGGCAGGTCATCACAATAACAAAAAGCGCGTCTACAAAATAAAAAGCTCTTTTATAAAGAAAGGCAATCCCGGAAATCCACTACGAGCCTTCCTGACAACCATCTAGCTAGGCCTATTCTCAGGTTTAATTGGCAGGAGGTTTATTGGCGCCTTATTGGTGTTGATTGAAATTTTGCTTCCAGTCCTTTCTTTTAAGAATTAGCATCTCAAGTCGATCTACTTGAGTCAATGATCTTTTTTAGGGTCTGAGTTTGGTCATAAATCTGCAAATATTCATTAAACTCACTTTGTAAATATCCCTTTTCCCAGTGACTACCCAAATCTCTGTTATTTCCTTAAAAGTATTTTCTTTTTTAAGGCTTCCATAAAAAGAAATTGATCAGGGAGCTATATTTGAATTAAGACATATTAAATCGATGGCAGATACATATCACGCTGTGTTTAACAAGAGTTGTACAAGGAGGCGGGTTCCAGATTCCGCACGGCTGTACTGCAGCATTATTCACATTTTTACAGCCTTTCCTTCATGCCTCCACCCATTAAACCATTAAATTTCAGCAATTCAATAAAACAAAGCAGTTATAATTTTGACGAAAAGCTATTTTGAAGGAGGTGGAGGTACTCATTTTATTGCACAATAAAAATGCTCTACAGTCCATATTATAGCCTAGGTTGTATTTATTTTCTTCCTTATTCATCCCCTTTTTTTTTTGTTTTGTTTTTACTTATAACCTGCATGATTGAACTCAAAGCTGCCATTACTGCAAATATAGATGCTCACTGCCAAGAAATTCAAATAAAGGCCACTCATTTGAAATGTTTTAAGAGGAAATGAAGACAGTAGTGATAATTCCCAATGTGATGCTTTCTTTATAAAGCATGGCATGGTTCTCCACCGACCTTTTGTGGATGGTTTAAAATGTTTCAAGGCTTTAAAACAAAATTATGAAAGAACTCATCCTCTTCAAATACAGATGTGGCTTTTGTTACTGTTGCTTATTTAATTTTTTGATGGGTTTGCACTCATGCCTTTATTTCCCTATTTGAACTTCATATAAACCTAAAGGAAAAAAACCCATTTGCAATTTGATAGCATTACTGTCTTTGTTTGCTTGTCAGTTTTATAAGAGAAATAACATTTCCAAGGCTCATAAGGAAGCTCCTGTCAATGGTACTATCAAACCCACTCTTTTGAGAATATTTCTCACCACTTCTCTGGGCCCTTTCCCAGTGATGGCTTTGTGTGATCTATTTTTACCTGCAACGACAGCAAACAAATAAAGCTGGTAACATGTTTTATTGTATCTCCAGGTGAGGGGGAAATCTCATTCTATCCATGGTTGCTTTTTGACAATTTTATGGAGGGAAACAACATTTAAAAATTTAAATTCCAACTTTTATTTTTGATCATTTTGAAACATCACAAATTCTACAAATGTTTTCTTTTTAAATTCTGAAAAATGACACTTTGGTAAAGCTTGTTTGTGGGAAGGGTCTCTTCCATTTTCTGAAAACTGATTTGGTAGTAAAAACTGATTTGCTGAAAAGAGATGGGGTTCCTCTTTTAAAAGCTAATTCTTATGGCTTTCAAATAAGACATCCCAGTTGACTAGAAAATGCTAAGGTGAAAGTCTGTCCTCTTAGTAAACAACGGAACTGCTTGGAACTGCTTTTTGCTTTAAAAACAGTATTTTATTGGATTTATTCTAACGGGTTCCTCTCACAAAAACTGAGGCACACACGTGAAGTGCGTTCTGGGCACGAAGGATAAATTCAGCTCCCAGGCCACAGCTTAGCTAGCGGCTTCTCTCCGGGGAGAAGCCGTTTGGTGTGCCTGGACACTGTACTTCCAAAAGGCAAAATTTAGCATCGCGGCCGATTTTCCGGCCGCCCCTCCCCTCCGGCCGATCTAATTGAAAGTGGCAGCTCTAGAACCGATGAGTTGTGAGATTACACTTCTTGGCAACTCCTTTGAACCATGTTGAAAGAAACTCCATGAGCTAAAAAGTCGAAGTAAAATGGTTCCTCAGGGAAAAGATTTATTTTGACTTCACCTGTTTTTTGCGGAGCCAAATTACACAAGTTGCTTTGCAAACAACAGACTTTAATAACTCTTCCTCATTCCATCTCCTCTCTGCACCCTAGGTGGGCGCTGGGCAGACTGTGAGTCCAAATAAAGAGTTTCTGGCATCACCAGTACAGGTAAGACGACCGGGATGTTCACTCTCCTTAGAGAGCAGCACAGGGTTTTCCAAGAGAGAAGGAGGTAAAGGATGCTTGGGTGCTGAGAGGCACGTAGTGGGTGCAATGAGGCGGTGGTTTTTGAAGTTGCACGTTCTTACTCCGCCTTTTGCTCCTTGGAGGTCCCGGTTGTCCTAGTCTCCAGAAGCAGCGAGACCGTGCACTGGAGCGCGCACTCCAGCTGCGCGTCAACAGAGCGCAAGGTGCTGCGCGCGCAAGTCAAGCCAAACTTTCTGCAAGTGCAACTCCGGCATCCCCCGGGAGGCGGGGACGCGGGGCTCCGGGGAGGAGGGGCGCGAAGGAGAAGCGCAGGCGGTCGCGAGCACGGAGGCGGTTCCCCGCTGGGCCGAGGCTCTGAACGGGAGCCAATCGGACAGCCGAGGTTGCTGCCAATCATGCGGTTCCCTCCAATCCCACCCGTACGATTTCCAAAATCTAGGTCCCACTGTGCAGCTCAGATGTGGCGTTCACTCTGCCAATCGCTGGAGGACAGAGTGGGAATAGGAATAAGCAGAGTTGGGAAGACCAGGACAAAAGAAGTTAAAGAGCACCTCACATATACATGTTTTTGAAAGCGAGCAGAGGTAAAAAGGTCCCCCCAGTGAGGGGGGACTTTATGGGCCTGATTGTGTAGTTCTAATGGAGTCCCCTTTGAGCAAGAGGAACTCGCCAGCGCTGAGATTAGCGGATTTGGCAACGGCTCAGGGCCAGCCGCTCCAGACCATGACAGGCTTCCCGTTACTGGCCTGCCCGCCCGCTCATTTCCAACTCTGCGCAGCCGCCGCGTATCTCCTCCACTCGCGGGACCCGGGCGCTGACCCCGGCGTGGCCATCCCTATGCTCGGACTTGAGCAGATGGCCCAAGCCAGCGTGCCGGGCCACAGCCCTCCCGTTCAGGCGCTACCCGCACAGCCGGAGGCTCTGGCGGCCGCCGTGCGCGCTGCAGCCGCGGCCGCGCACCCCGGCTCCGGCACCCACCCCGGTGGCTGGGGCAGCTGTGGCGCACAGCCCTCCGCGCCCCCGCCCCCAGCCCCACCTCTTCCTCCCTCCCCTCAACCCCCTCCCCCTTCCCCTCCCCCGCCTTCTCCTCCTCCTCCTGCCCTCTCGGGCTACAACACCACCAACAGTGGCGGCGGCGGCAGCAGCGGCAAAGGCCACAGCAGGGACTTCGTCCTCCGGAGGGACCTTTCCGCCACGGCCCCCGCGGCGGCCATGCACGGGGCCCCGCTCGGAGGGGAGCAGCGGTCAGGCACCGGCTCCCCCCAGCACCCGGCCCCGCCTCCCCACCCGGCCAGTATGTTCATCTCTGCCAGCGGCACCTACGCGGGCGCGGACGGCGGCGGCGGCCCCGCGCTCTTCCCCGCGCTGCACGACGCGCCGGGGGCTCCCGGTGGCCACCCGCACACGCTAAACGGCCAGATGCGCCTGGGGTTGGCGGCAGCCGCTGCAGCTGCGGCGGCCGAGCTGTACGGCCGCGCCGAGCCACCCTTCGCCCCGCGCTCTGGGGACGCGCACTACGGGGCGGTGGCGGCCGCGGCTGCCGCTGCCCTGCACAGCTACGGAGCCGTGAACTTAAACCTGAACCTGGCTGCGGCCGCGGCCTCGGGGCCCGGGCCCCACCTGCAGCAGCACCACGCGCCGCCCCCGGCTCCGCCACCGGCGCCCGCGCAACCTCCGCACCACCCCCACCTCCCAGGGGCGGCCGGGGCCTTCCTGCGCTACATGCGGCAGCCAATCAAGCAGGAGCTCATCTGCAAGTGGATCGACCCGGACGAGCTGGCCGGGCCGCCGCCACCACCGTCCCCGGCCCCCGCCGGCTGCGCCAAGCCCTGCTCCAAAACTTTCGGCACCATGCACGAGCTGGTGAACCACGTCACGGTGGAGCACGTGGGTGGCCCCGAGCAGAGCAGCCACGTCTGCTTTTGGGAGGACTGCCCGCGCGAGGGGAAGCCCTTCAAGGCCAAGTACAAGCTCATCAACCACATCCGCGTGCACACCGGCGAGAAGCCCTTTCCCTGCCCCTTCCCGGGCTGCGGGAAGGTCTTCGCGCGCTCCGAGAACCTCAAGATCCACAAGCGCACTCATACAGGTGGGTGTCTGTCCCCGGCCGCCGCCGCCAGCGCCGCTTCTGCCGCCGCCGCTTCTCCTGCTCGCTTTCATTTTTCCCTCCTTCTGTTGCTTCTCCTTACAGTCGTATAGCCTGGACATGTGACTTCTTTTTTTTTCTCTCCCCCTCTTTTCTTCTACGAATAAGTAATTCGATAGCACACACAGGCCCTGCGCCGGCTTCGCGCACCGCGGAGTCTCCAGCGCGCCCGCAGCCTCCGCCGGGACCGGCCACGCGCTTCAGCCGCCGCCGCCGCCCGGAGCAGAAGCGACCGCAGACAGAGCCGCAGGAAGGCGCCCAGGACTGTCGGCAGCCCCCCACGCGCCCGGCCCCCGGAGCCCGGGGAGGGCCACGCGCAAGGGGGGGCCGGGGCCTGGTCGTCCCCCTGCCTCTCCTGCCCCCCCCACGAGTCACAGGCCGCGCGCTTTGGGAACCACGCGTGGGATTTGCTGCGGCACTGGGCCTGCTTGGTGTGACTCCCTCGGGGTGGAGGGGACCCTTCGCCTCCCAAGGCGGGATGAAGATGGCGAGAGGAGCGCGCCCTCGGTCCCCAGAGACCGCCCTGCTCTCCTATACGCCGGTGCACTCGCCCACCCCACTCACAATGTCCATGTGCACGCACTTCACACCAGTGCACTCATTCCTGTCCGCATCCACAACCAGCCCATTCCTGCGACACTGCATGCCCTCGATTCTTGTTCCACACGTACATTCCCTTCATTTGCACACTCAGTTCACTCGCGCTGTCACACACCACCCTCACACACTCATCCCACACTAGAGTGCTAGGTGCTGGAGAAGTTGACTTTTTTTCTTTGCACTGCTGGGGGTTGTACCCAAGACACACCGCTTATCCCAGCTATACCCCCAGCCCAATTCCTGTCAAAAGTAGGGAGAGGTTCTAGGTGAAGGAAGAGGTGTCCTCTGCGATCAGTGAGACCTACCCCGCCGCCGAACTGGACGGGAGTCCCCAGAGTCGTGGGGAACCCACCCAACCCACCCCCTCGAGTCACTGCCTTTGAAGGTAGCATGAAGGGGGGCTGCAGCGTGGGGCATTCGGATGGCCCCCGCATGCTTGGAAGCGACGAGCGTGTCGGCACGAGCTCTGCTGAGCGTGAGCGTAGCCAGGATTTATAGAGACAGACAATATTATCCCTCCGAGGACGCTTAAGTAACCGGAGTTTACGTTCACTAATCACTTGGTTGATTTATCGGCGCGGCTGCGGCAAGGAGGAAGCCCGGAGCATGGGCCCTGATGGTGGGCCTGCGGCCGGCCTGCCAGGGGCGTTGGGGGACTGCAGAGCCGGCAGCTGCGCCCGGGTGGCCTTAGGCTGGTGCCCCAGGCCTTTCCCCTTGGGCGGACAACCCACACCTCCCCTGTGGGCCCAGAGAGGACTGGGGCTGGGAGCAAGTTTTCCCTTAGCCCCCATTTTTTCCCCTAATCGAGATCAATCCGCTTTAATGATTTTTCCAAAAGCAAACTTACCACCAGGCTCTCATAAAAAAAAAAAAAAAAACAAAAAAAACCTGGCTGGCTGAACCAGCTGCTTGCTTCTTGAGCCCAGCCAGCACTTACTTGTGGAGTGAGGACAAGGGACAATGAAGCTGCCCCCTCAGTCCCCAAAGGGGTGGTGCATGGACCTTAGGACTTTGCCGCTTTCCCAGGCCTCTGGATAAGAGTAGGCCTCCCTTTTTCGGGTCCTGGCTCTCAGGGCCCAGAGGGACAGGCCATGGCCACGCCGAACAGCAGCCTGGCAGTGGGCTCTCATGCCGCAGGGTGGGGATGGGGTGATAGGGTAGGGAGCTAAAGACCCTGGGTGCCCATGGGTCCTGAGGCCTATTTGTTTTCTGGTCCACGTTGCCTGGGTGGCTACATTTCCTTTCCTCCTGATGGCAGCTTGGGTTCTGCCAGGTCAGTCAGGCAAGTTTCTCTTGGAGGGAGGACAGCATCTCCCAGACCAGCTGAAGCACAGTGCCTGGTGTTTTGGCCACCCCGGGGCTGCTTAGCAACTGGGCATTGTGTCCAGAGGGGAACCATTCTGCTCTTCCCTTTTCTTCCCTACCAGGAGGCTCTCCCTTTTATGGGTCAACCAGGATCCCAAAACAGAGTGATCAAAGGTACTAATCTCCAGGCCACTCCTGAAGGCCCTGGTCCCTGACCCAAGTGCCCTCAATTGCATTTATAACCTGCCTCTAGGCCCAACTGTAGCAGAAAGAGCTGGCAGGACCTGGACTATTCACACACAGCACTTTCCCTTACTTTCCCACCAAGTCTTAGAACTCTCTGCATAGTTAAATTCTGACATGACCCCTCTGACAGAATCTGAAATGTAAACACTGGGGTCTCTTGGCCTTCCTAGTCAGATGGAATCTGCTTGGTGCTCCTGTAGTCCTCTAAACATAGGCTATTCGATCACTCTTATTTTTTTCTCTTTCCAGCCATCTTTCCTTTATCCCTAATTTCCACCTTTGTTTCCTTCTCCTCTATTCCCTTAACTGGCTTTTATTGCTTCTCACATGCTGTGGAGCAACCAGTAATGTTCAGGGTGGGGATTTTTTACAATCCGGGTTATGTGGGTTGGGCCGAGGCATGAAAATTTCAAGTAACGTTACACATTTGCATAGAGTGAATAAAACCACTAAGCCTCCATATTGAAGAGCTGTTATAATGTTTTAAAGCAAGAGTGCTATGTTAAATTAGTATTATCACCAATTTAGAATGTAGTATGGGAAACAGGACAAATCACTAATGTTTTGGTAGAAAAGGATTTACTTTGGTGGCAGGTCAATTCTAAAAAATTTTTAAGAATTGTGATTATCTTTGTAAGTTCTGTTTTCCTTCTATCTGTAACATTAATGTGGAGGTGTACTTGAGTGATGTCTTTTCATTTTCAAACAATATTTCTAGGTAGGAGAAAGGTATATTCCAGGGATCTGGGTACTTTCAAATGTGCTAATGTGCTCGGACACTGAAGCAGTCGTTATTGGTGAAAGATTAAATGCACACACTGGAAAAAAAATTAATACAAACTGAAAAACGTGTTGGGTGAGAAAACTTGACACAGAAATTTAAGTACATCAAGCTGACTCATAATAGTTTCTTTTGAAAAGTAAGCTATCCAAAAAAAGAAATTTCCCAATGTGGTATGTCACCCTAATAGCTGCTATTATTTTAAAATTCTCAAAATGTGAGGAAAATGTTATTTATAATAATATGCATGAGGCGACTTGTTCAATTATGATTGAAACACTTCAAATTCATAGATCCTGAGGTGCTAGGGGAAAAACTCAGGTACCATTTACTGTTACTGCTTCCTTTCCCTGCTGCCTTTTAACACCAGGTGCATTGTGATTGAATCTCCAGTTGTCTGATTAAACATTTCCCCTTCTTGGACTAGTAGTCTTGTATTTAAGGCATTGTGTTCCTGAGGTAGTTAGAACAGCTTAAAGGAGTGATAGGCCAAGAGACCCTATGTTTTTGCAGAAGTGTTTTTGATTGCCAAGCAATGGAAAGTGCTGTTAGACATTTGCTTAGGACAGTAGGTGAATGGCTGGTTTGCTGAGATTGTGGTTCCTTGTCTGTTCCTTACCTTCCTTGCTGTGGTCTTTACTTCCCATGTTGTAGAGGAAGCTGGTAGAATGCAGAGGCCAAAAGTCTATTCTGTGTCAAGCCAGCCTTGTAAAATCTTACTGAGCGATTGTGTATTTCACAGGTGCCTTTATTTCTACAGAGGAGCCTTTGGTTTATTTTCTTTCCTTTCCCAGCTCCACATCCTGTCTTGCTGCCCCTTCCCAGCAATGAAACACTGGGTACACTCTGAAACAAAATATCATTATCATTTTTCTGCACACCCAGCTAACTTTTCATTTAGGGTATGTGTTTATTTTTCTTCTATTGTCATCCCCATTTGTAGCTTTGGAAGTATCATTAAGGTCAGTTGTGACAGGGGATCTTCTACTTAGGTTTTGGATGTTCAGATCCTGAGGGAAGTGAGGAGTCAGTCTGGGAGTGAGTGCCTGGTGGGCTTTAGTGGTACATCTTGGACTTTAGCCCTGAGGACCTCACCATGACCTCTTGGGTGCTACAGTGACTGACTTGACACCTCGCCTCTCACAGTCCAGGTCCAAACCAAGCCTCCAGACCAGTGGAGGTCCTTACTTAATGGGAGCTTTTCCTCTTTGCATCCTGGAATATAAGAATTGGGATTAGGAACATGGCTGGGTGTTGGTCATTGGGAGAATGGGAAAATGCAACCCCCCCAGTTCTGCTCCAAGATTTCTCTCAAGTGAGAGGTGGAAAGCCACTGTTAACCTTTCCTGTGTTTCATTGCAGGAGAAAAGCCTTTCAAATGTGAATTTGATGGCTGTGATAGGAAGTTTGCCAATAGCAGTGATCGAAAGAAACATTCTCATGTCCACACCAGTGACAAACCCTATTACTGCAAGATCAGAGGCTGCGACAAATCTTACACTCACCCGAGCTCTCTGAGGAAGCACATGAAGATTCACTGCAAGTCTCCCCCACCTTCTCCAGGAGCCTTTGGTTATTCAGCAGTGGGGACTCCGGTGGGTGCCCCCTTGTCCCCAGTGCTGGACCCAGCCAGGAGTCGTTCCAGCACTCTGTCCCCTCAGGTGACCAACCTCAATGAGTGGTATGTTTGCCAGGCTGGTGGAGCCCCCAGCCACCTCCACACACCTTCCAGCAACGGAACCACCTCTGAGTCTGAAGATGAGGAAATGTACGGGAACCCTGAAGTTGTGCGGACGATACATTAGAATTTATTATTATTAACAGATGAAATAATAAGTGGGAGTCCTTGGACCCTCTCCTAACCTGAGACAATGCCGAGCCTGAGATGAACGCATGACTCAGACTTGCCACTGGTCTAATTAGCCCTATTTATTCAGTATGAAACCCTATGGTGTTTGTACATTTAATTAATTTAATTAAGATATTCGGGCTTTTTTTCCTTTTTCTGAAACAAAAAAAAAGACCCAACCAAGCTGGACTTGTACATTGCAGGGGGACAATGCTGGGGGCAAATCGTACCAAGGGAAATGAATGGAGAGATTACTTAATCAGCATACACACTGCCGATAAAAATGTGTATGTGTACATATATTTATATTTTTAATGGTGGAGAAGAAGAGCATTATGTCAAAATTTCTTAGAGTGACAAGGCCCTCTGCTTCCCAGAGTGCCTCTTCAATGCCTTTGACACCATCATGTGGGCTGCTTTTGAGCCTCCTCGTTGGGCCCTAATTCTGCAAAGGCTTCTTGATTGTAAACCACACACTTGCTGCACTGCCAACAGCTCCCTGGACCCTGCCTGTGTCCAAAAGTATTTGTAAAAACCCCTTAAGTTCTAATATTTATGGTTTTTAATTTCCATACTTTTATTACTGATTTCACCTTATCGCACTATTTTTATACAGGATTATTTCTTTAGGACCCTTCTGTGATTTTTTTTTTAAGTGCAGCAACCTTAATATCTCCATGTATGATGCTACTGTGATTGTTCAAGCAAAAATGGAGAGAAAGAAAAGCTGCTGCAACAAGCAACTGTGAAACTGTGATCTTTTATAAAACAGGAAATTCAAGCGCTTTTTCCTCTTTGTTATTTTTTTCCTTTAATCTGAAATCTTAGATGCTGCCTCCTTATGGTGTCCAAACTTCTTGTGTAATAAAGAGATTATGTTTTTAATCATAAGTTTAATCTTTGGAATGCCAACATTCACCGTCAAGTCTGAGGAGGTGTGATGATGGCATTGTGCCTATTTTTTTTTTGGAAAGCTGTTGTTTTTAAAGCAGGCCAACTCTTTTATACTATTGTGTCAACCTTTTTTTAGAAAAGTCTTTATTTTTTAATGCCTGAAACTGCATTTTAGTGTATTTTCTTCCACCTGAGCACCGAGCACAACAAACTCTTCCATCTGAAAATGACAGTGTGAAGAATATGATTTACATTAAAAGGGGGGAGTGAGTTGCTATACATATTAAAATTTTTAAAAGGTTTATAGTTACTACCAAACACTGAAGAGTGTGTGACCTTTGCCAGAGCTGTCAAGCTAGGATAAAAAAGGTCAAGGACCTAGGACAATAACTCTTAGTCAATTTATTTTCACTTGGTACAACACATTTCCTGTGCAGAATGTGGTCCATCAGAAACATCATACAAATATACTAAAGAGCACTAATTTATCCTCGGAGACCCTGAAGACACCCCCTCCCCAGGGCTTGTAGAAATTTGTTCTGTGTGCCGTGAGTGGTTGATGTAGTCTTGTCATTGTTAATAACTTGTATGTGAACACTTTTATTTGTACAGTTGAATTAATTTATTTTCAGACATCATCCTTCCCCCCTCTGCCCGCACCCCTGGAAGAGTTCAGAGCACACCAAAGAATTATATAATACATTTTGGTGAAAGGTTGTCATTTAGGGTTCCTTGGTTTATTTTAAAAAAATAGGGGAAAGAAAATGGAAAAATATATTTTTAAGCTTACTTGAATGAAAGTGTAATGTGAAAACCAAGACTCTTCCTGCATGTCCTTCTTGCATTGTGTTGATGAGATATATATAGTTTATAGATATATTACTAGTACAGTGCATGGTGCTGTCATTTGGGAAGCCCTCAATGTTGTCTTCAGATTGTTATAGTAAATATGAAGCCTGCAGACCCTCCTTTATAAAGAAAAAGACCATAAAACTTGAATATAAAATAATTCTACAGTTTTAAAGTTTATTTGATTTTCATATTTACCTTCAAAGTCCTTTCAAGTACAAAAGATATGGTATGAATTGGGGGGGATAATTTATGTATCGTAAACTTATTAGGACAAAATATTCCTGATGTATAATGAGTTGTTTTATTTATACAACTTTTTCAATGGTAGTTGCACTATTCTTTATTATGCTACAGGTTTATTTATTACAAAACAAAAGAATATGTATTTTATGTATTTTGCCATGCATAGGTTCTGCTACAGATTTACTGGTTTCTCATTCACCTGAAATGAAAGCTGTGTACCTCCAATAGAAAGAAAGCAAGAGTGACTATGAAGTAAAAATGTAATAAAGGTATTCTTCCTATGTATTGTTACATTTTACCTACTGGCATATCGCTGTCATTCTTTAATACAGAACAGTTGCTAAGGTAATGAACATTAGGTTGACATCCCTTGATCTTTTAGCCTCTCTTCAAGCAATAAAATATTTTTACAGCTTGGTTTAGCTTACAGTTTAATTTAGAAAATTCAAGATATTTATGAAGTCTAATCCATGCAGTTTGCACTGGTAGTAACACAAGTCTCAGGGTTTATTGCACTCATTTGTTGAGATTGGGAATATACTTAGTGATTCTAATCAATGAACAACTGAAGAGTGATTTTAGCTCTGTTTGGTTCCTGACCTCCAAAGGAAGAGGAAAAAGCTAATGAAAGGTAAAAAGCAAAACTGTTGAGAAGCTGATGTGGGTGTGGAATGAAATTGAGTAGTAGTCAAAAAATTCTCTAATATATCAGGGAGAGATCAAGTATAATTTAGCTTATTTTGAAAGTTACATAGACAAGAGTCATTTAAGCTCAACATTTTGGGCCAGGTATGAAGGAGAGATTAGATTCCCTCATGGCAACAAAATATTCAGGTGGCTGAAATGAGTGTATTTGGCCATGTACATTAACAAGGTTGGTTGGTGTTTGCTTGTTTTTATGCTACCTAATACAAAACTGATAAAAACCAAGTAGTTAAAAACAATTGGTAGTAATGTCAGTAAGCATTTCTCTAAAAGGTTAGAGTGACTTTTGAAAGTCAGATTTGTTAAATGTAATAAAGGTGAAACAGGTTGCCAAGAGTTGTTTTAAACCAGATGACAATAACCAGCACACGAGGGAGAAAAACAGTCATAAATGGGGCTCCAATCAATGGGAAAACTTATAGCTCTCTAATGAAGTTTCTTGTGAAAAGAAGGGTGACACAAAGCCACCAAGACATGAATCATTCATGGGAAATATAAAAGATAAAAGATATCCGACAATGAGCAGAAGCTTGTATAGAATGTATAAAACACGTTTCCCCTTCTTATTTTCTGCTTTAAAACGCACAATCTCCCACTCCCAGTGTTCTCTGTCCAGTCTATAGAGTTAAAATTGACCACTGCTCGTCCTGCGCCACTTCAAAGTAATTTAGTCCAGAACGGAAGGCTTGGCGCTTGGACAATCTTCATGGTGTGTTAAGATTTCTATGGCAATTGGCAAGCAAGATGTTCCCATCTGAATATGTCTCAAAGAAAGCCACTTATTGACACTAAGTTGGCTATCATCAAAGACTTCATCTTCCCTGGGCAAAACGTGGCCCTTGCAGGCCCCTTTAAATCATCTACCTTTGTTTTCCAGGCAGGAGAATCTCCAAATATCTGATTATTTGTAGTTCTATTTTCCCCATTTGGATGCTCTTTCGTAAAGCTAATATTCCTAAAACCTAATATAGCTAGAAAGAGCTCGATGGGAATTACATTCTCTTGAGTTGGAGATGGGCACACAAGTGTCATCGCATTCAGGACCTGAAGAAAAAAGGGGCCTGAACCAAAGAGCTGGGCCTAGCCCTCTGCAGATGTCATATTTTTACTGTGTTCTCATAACTGATGTCTTCCATTTTGTGGAAGCTTTGGGAGGCCATTGTAGTATTAATCTGTCTGTGCTACGAAATGATTTTTCTTAAAAAATCCCACTTTGGTTAGGAAATATAACATCTGGAGAAGGGGGTGGCAAGACGATCTGTTTTCCCAAGTGAGCACCTTAAATCAGAGCAAAGCAAGGCTGATCACAAAACAAACAAAACAATCCAGATGCTTATGAATACTTGCATCCTGTCACAGCCCTACCTGCCTGCCTATCCATCTGTAGGGTACCAAAACAGGACACATGACCATGGAAAACTTCCAGGTCTGGAGTGATGATGGAGGAGGCCCATGGTGAAAGCCCTCCCTCTCCCTGAGCAAAACCTCCCAGAAACACTGGCCCCCACACCCACTCACAAACACTCCTGAGCACACATTCACTTACAACCCATGGCCTAATCAGGCAGGGAGAAGTTCAAAGGCATGTTCTTTGAAATTCAAACTACTGCTTTTTTAGGACATCCATGCAGAGCTTCAGGATTGCTATGGCAATGGGCAGGGCCAGGGGAGCCTCTGGCAGCAGGTCCACCACCATTGGAGACACTCTATTAAGATACAGTTGCAGTGACCTTTCCCTTCTTGCCAAGTTAGTTCAGTCAATTTTCACATCAGAAAAACATATGTATATACATATATATGTATATGTATGTATTCACATTTACAGTCACTTTTTTGCCCCTGGTTCTCTCTTAGAACCTCCTGGTTCTACAGAAAGGAAAAAGAATGAAGACAGGAGGAAAAGAAAGCTGAGTGGGGGTGGGGTAGGTAATGTGGAGGGGGGAGGGGAAGGGCGCCAGAGCCCCAGTTCCTCTTCCTTCTCTCCCCACCTAAGTACTTTTATTTGCAGAGCGATTGTTCTTTGTTTATTTAATACAAGTACTGTGTGAATGGTGAAAAATAAACACGATGAAAAATAACCAAACAGATGATTCCTCCAAGTGAAAAAGCCCGGACTTAATAAAAGTTCGAAGCAGTCACCGCTGAATGAGAAACCCTTTGAAGTGGAACTTATTATAGGAGGAATACTTTGGGGTTGCCTTAACGACGCCGCTGAATCGAAAGCGCTCGCCTTTGTCAGCGATTTGTTCTCCTTTGCTGGGGTGCCCGGAGAAATTACTTACATGGGCTGCCTTAACATGCAGCTTGCAAATCAGTAACTTTGCAGCTCAGACTTGCAGACGCCACTCGACAACGGACAAAAAGAAGTCAGGGGGAAATGCACCAAGCTTTCACGCCGAGTCTCTGGGGATGGGGCGCACGGGCCTGGTGGGAGCGGCAGATAAGAAGTTGTATTACAACTGGGCCCCTCGCTCGAGCTCCCCATCTCTGCACCCTCTGGGTCCCGCGCGAGCTGGGCCTGCGCTTGGGCCTGCGCTTGGACCTGCGCGGGGCCGCCGAGGCTCGGGCCTCCAGAGAGGGGCGCTCTGGAGCGCGCAGGCCGGGCGCAGGACTTTCCCAGCAGCCCGGACCATATTTAATAAGGGTCGTTTATCACCAAGGCGCTTTGAAGGGTCGCCTCCAGCCCTGTGCCCATTAGAAAGGCGGAGGTGACATTTAAACTCCGTTTTCAAGGATCGCGGGGGGATTTCATTGAAAAGGCAACTCGTTTGTCTTAGGAGCCTGGAAAACAACCCCGTTCTCGCTCCTTTTGACCACATGGCATAACTCAAAAACAATAGTTCAAAAGTGAAATGGCATCGTGGTGTTCACTGGGAGACAGGCCCCCATCTAGCACCAGAGAAAAGGGTAGTCCGCAAGACAATGTGCTTTTTGTGTCCGACTGTGTCACAAGGACTGTGTTGTTTGCTTTTGGAGGCTGCGCCTGTTATACTTCCCTGAAAGTGCTTGTGTTAAACAAGAGTTATAAGTCATCCAAAACAACAAACATTTTGATTTTCTTTGCCTAAAGGGCTTTCCCTGGCTATGGGCACCGTGAAAAAATAATGTCCTTGCTTAGAAAGGAACACCAGTAGTAGCATTACAAGCGGGCGCATTAAATATTGAATGACATGGAGGAAAAAGAGCTTGTCGAGGGGGCACTCAGCCTTAAAGTCTTTCTTCCACTTTGTCTTCGGTGGCTGCTGGACTATTTAAGATGGTATTAATTAAGGCAGCTTGGGATGCCGCCGAGCCTGCCGGCCTCTGCGCCGCGCTCGGTCAATGGGCCTGTGTCCCCGCGCTTTGCTCACGCGTTGGCTGAGCCGAGTGCAGATGTCACTTCTCATTTGCAGGCTGAAGAGAAGTGCCCATCCTACACTAAGGGCAGCAGGGATGCAATCAGCGGCAGGCGTTAAAGGAATACGCGGGACTGGGCAGGGGAGGGGAGCGGAGACGGGAACAAAATGCGAACAGCTGCCCCGGGCGGGGGAGGAGAGCGCGCCCGGCCGGCGTGCACCGCGTTTGGGCGTATTTTGGAGCTCGCTGCTGAGCAAACAAGCGCCACGCGGGACTCACAGGGCTTGGAAACATCCCCTTTCTTTCGTCGCTCCTGGGTGGGGGGAAATCAAAACCCCGGCCCTGCCAAAATCCATTAGGCAGTGCGGCGCAGCATTGTTTTACAAAGGGACTCGCTTCTACAAAGCGAGACAAAAGCGTGGTGCAAACAGGCCTCTTCACTGACTTCCTCCTCCCCCAAAAGGTCCCCTTCACACACCACCAACAAATGAAGCCCGAAGAACCTCAGCCAAGGAACTCTAGGTCCACTTTTACAGATGGCGAAAATGAGACCTTCAGGCGAGGCGCTCCCCCTAAAAAATGTTTTTTGGGGACTAATATTACAAGGGGAATTACAAGTTGAGATCCGTAAAGACCCAGACAGAGTGGAGTTAAAGTTGGCCCACGACGCCAAAAACATCCTCTCCCCTCCCCCTTCCCAATTCCAAATGTTTGATTCAAAATCAAATGGTTTACGGAGGTTTGGAAATTTCTGTTTAAAAAAAGTAAAGTGCATCGTTAACTAACTGTGACGTCATAAATGAAATGCACGCTTTAAGAAACTTCCAGTTCCCGAGAGGAAGAAAGACTTGGCTGGTGGAGGGGGAAGGGCATCCTGGCAGATTTCCTCCTGCGGGCGGAAGCCTCGCGGGTGCCCCTGTCTCCGGGTTTGGAGTTTCAGTTGGGCCTGGGCCTCCTTTTTTACCTCAAAGCCCCTTGCCGACCGAGGGAGCGGAAAGATGAGTCCGACGCTCTTTCCGCTCTGGCTGACATTTGGACTCTCGAGGTCGCGTGCAGGAGTGTAGCACCTTCAACTCTAGGTCACTTGAAATGCCTGATTCTCCGCCTTTTGAGAGTGTTTCCCTTGGGTTCCCTTTGGCTTTTTGGATAAGGGGTAGTTACCCTTCTCACCGAGCACCGTGCTTCAGGACTGGTCTCTACCCTTCCTGCAGAGACGGAGACCTTGTGTGGGGGTGGGGCGGGGCTGGGGGGTTGGCCAGCTCAGATCCACCACCCAGAGGTGTAGGCCTGTGGCCTTCCCCCTCACTGGAACCTGGAGGCGTAGTTCAGGGGTTGGGGACTGCCTGGATGAATGGGCAGTAGAGGAGGGCGGTGGAGGTGCCGCAGGTCTCCCTCAAGTCTGGGACTGGAGCTCCTAGGCCCAACCGTCTACCACAGTAATCTTTTAAGCACCTTTGCTCTTCTCTATCTGTTTTCCCTACTTCTACCTTTTTCTTTTCCCAAACAGGCCCCAGGTCACAGACAGGAGTGCAGAAACATGGTCTTTTGGCCCAGAGCGCGCGCGCACACCCAAACACACATTCGCACACACTCACGCGCAATTCACACACCCCAGCCCTGCCCCGCCCAAGCCAGTGCATGGGGCACGCGCTCGGGCTCCAGGCACCTTGCCAAGAGCGCGCGAGCACCCTGCGTGGCACACTGGCTGAAGTTCCTGCGCCAAGTGGCGGGGGTGGGGTGGGGTGAGGTCGGGTGAGAAAGGAGGGGTGGGCGGCGGTGCAAGCCGCCGACTGCTGGTGGTACGCACAAGTTCAGCGCTCAACTTCCCGCTCTTAACGAGACCCGGGATCCCTTTGGAGAGGCCCTCGGGAGCTGGCGGCGGGGCTGGTAGTGGCGTGGGTAAGCTGGCCGGCGCGGGGCTCGGGTGGCGGGGCACAAGGGCGCGACAGGAGGAGGGCGCGAGGGTGCCCGCGGCCGGCCGGGCGCTCCTAGAAGTCAGTACCGGCAGCTGTGACTTCACCTATTAGCCCCGATGTCTTTCCGAGGAGCCTGGTGGAGTTAAACAGCCCACAATAGACGCTCTGGGGCGCCTCCAGCCTGACCTCCACCCGGGTTTAATAGTTTCATAGGAACTTCATTAAATCAATTACTTTGTGAGCACATCATCATTTATTTGTAATTAGCAGCGAGGAGAGCGTTCTCTCCCCCAGCCCGCAGCCCGGGTCCCAGCGGGGTTGGCGAGTTGTGCAAGCACTTTTGTTTGCTCGAGTGTTGACTCCCGGCATTATTCGGTCCGGGTAATCTTTACGTCTTAATCTAGCATTCAGCGGGGCGAAGGGAAAACAAACAGGGCGCAGGCCCAGCGGTTTTTTGAACTCAGCCGGCGCGGGGCTAGTCTCCGCACCCACCTCTGCTCCCCGGAGAAAAGGGCGAGGGCGCAACCGGAGAGGCTGATGGGAAAGCACCTGGGCGGGTAGACCTTGGGGACCAGGAAGGAAAGTGGTGAAGGAAGAGGAGACCTAGGGCAGGAACGGCCTGCCTGCCAAGAGAGCACAAAAGGAAAACGACCAGGCTCGTGCACGAGTGCGGGCGGCGTTGGACGGTGAAAGCTTGGTTGTGTGCGCGCGTGTGTGCGTGTGAATGCGTGCGCGCAGGCTGTGCGTGAAATCCCATCCATTGCAGCAGCTGGGTCATTGGGCTGGGAGAGGGGAACCGGGAGCAGGAGGTGACAGCCTGGCCAGCGTGGTGGCGGCTCGCTGAGTGTCTGCACTGCAAAAATGCTTTAATTTGGGGCCTGTAGCTCCGGTGGCCCACAAATTACAAGCGAGTGGTTAGTGAGGGGTGGGGGCGGGGAGAGCCGCTGAAAGCCAGGCCAGGACCTGCGCGTGCGAAGCGATGCGCGTAGTGGCTCCGCGAGGCGTCGCGATTCCTTTTGAGTGTAATCATCTCTCCCCACACCCGGCAGCGTCGGCCAAGCACAGTGCCCAGCCGAGGAGTTTTGGCTCCTAGAGCCAGAATCCTGGGCAACGCGCCACTGTGTCCTTGCCCCAAGCCGGATTTCTGCTCCAAGTTAGAGAAGTCTCTCCAGCGCGGGAAACGCTCTACTCCTGATGGACCGAGCGGCGCCAGCCAGAGCGGGGTCATTGATGATCCAGTTGTGGTTGCCTGGGCAGCAGGCGAGTGTGGACCGCTGTGCAGTTAAGAAAGGGCCCTCATGGACTTATTCCTGGCAAGGTGGCCTCTAGAAAGGCGCCCTTCTCGTCAGCCTCTTAGGTACACTCCTTGTACAAGTGAGGTTTGGGGAACTAGGTCCTGGGTTTTCCCCAGTGTGTGAGCAGGTGTTGCTTTGCAATTTTCTGATAGACGAAATCGGTGCTTGGGTGTTTGCACTCCAGTAGGCCTAGCCAATACAGGGGCTTCAGTGAGTGACTCAGAACGGAGATAGTCTGTCCAGCAGGTGGGGACCTGGAAGGGCCCCCAGGTCAGGGGTGGCCCCCACTGGTCTCAGCAGCTGCTTCTGGGTGGATACTGGGGCACATATGTGTGAGGCTGCTGCTTGGGCTCCTGGTAGTGGTAGCTCAGCTTGCTAGGGACCTGCCCTGGCCTCCTGAGATGTCTAGTCTGCCTAAGTCACTACCTTGACAGCACCATGGGCTCCCAGGGAGGTGTCCTAAGCCTCCTATGCCCCACTCTGGCCCCTGTTTCTCTCTCTCTCCTTGTTCTCCCATCCCACACTCCTGTTCTTTCCTCTTTTGCAACGTTGACACAGGTCAGTTGACCCCGTACTCCATGCTGGACACAGGACAAGAAAGCGGCTGGAAACAGCTGGGATCCTGTTTCAAAATCTTCACCTGGATGTGGTGGTCCACACCCATAACCCCTAGCACTAGGGAAGCTGAGGAAAGAGGGTTACCCTAAATTTGAGGCCTGCCTAGGCTACATAGTTGAATTCAAGGCCAGTTCAAGCCCACAGAGAGACCCTGTCTCAAAACAAAGAAAGCCACATGACAAGAATGAAAACAAAAAACAAGATCAGCTTTCCTCCAGTTCTTGAAGCAATCTGAGATACTCACCTCTGCTCTCCCACTCTGATGGTCTGTGAGTTTGGGGCAGCCTAAAATATAAGAACATCAACCAGCCAATCAATACTCCCAGAGAAGTTCCTTTGATCCTTTGATTTTTTTTTTTTTTTGGTAGTGGGGATCGAACTCATGACTTGCATTTGCCAAGCAGGCCCTTATGCCACTAAGCTAAACCCCTAGCTCCCTGATTTTTTATTTTACTTATTTTTTTCTCAAAGCTCATTTTAAAATATAAAAAGCATTTGGTAACTGTGTTCTTTTCCATGCCTTCTTGCTCTAGTGAGTCCTTACCAAAGCCATTAAAATGGCCTGGCTCCTGGAATAATTTCCAGGAAAAGTCAATGAGTGTACATAAAAAAAAAATAGAATTTTCTTGAAAACATCTGGAACTGGACCACTCAACACAAGTGCTCCTTACAGTGTGTTGTGCACGTTCCTGGGTTTCTGGTCCAGCATAGAGGATATGTGGTGGTGTGAAATGTATAACTGATCAGCCAAGATCACACATACACACTCACACACACACATGCTCACATGTAGCATTATGACACGTTTTTTTCACAGCTGTGAAAATCCAACCAAACCTAGGACAACAGCCTTCAAGGAAGCAAGACTGAGAATAGCTTCATTTTTAATTTTTTTAGTTGTATGTGTGTTTGTGCATGTGTATGTCTGTGTTTATTTTTTGTTTTGTTTGTACTGGGGATTGAACTCAGGACCTTGCACCTGGTAAGCAGGTGCCTGTGCCGCTGAGCTAAACCCCAACCCTGTTTTGTTTTGTTTTTTTTTTTTTTTGCACAGGATCTTACTATGTAGTTAAAGCTGGCCTTGAATTAACTGTGTAGCCCAGGTTGACCTCAAATTGGCATTGATCCTCTTGTCTCAGCCTCCTGAGTGCCCTGCCACACCTGACTCACACTCTTATTTCTGAATGTGATTCTGCCTAATTAACTTTTTAAATGAATCTCAAAAAATAAAGTAAAATTAAAATGTTATTTCCTCTGACTTATTTGTCCATGCTTTCAGCCTCATACTTCTTTCTCTGTTTAAGGAAACACCTTTGGAGCAAGAAAGGCAAGTCAGGGAAGCCTTTTATCAGCTGGCAGGGAGGTACAGGGATTGATTTGAAGAATCTGGTTGCTGACTGCAGTTTTTCCTCAGTGATACTCAAAGATTACAAATCTGAGCTTTTTATTGAGACAAGGTCTCACTACATAGTTTAGGCTGACTTTTAACTTTCTCTTTTTTTTGTCTTTTTCCTTTTTATCAGTACCAGGGATCGAACTCACGACTGCCTGCTTGCAAGACAGGCGCTTATGCCGCTGAGCTAAATCCCCAGCCCCGATTTTTAACTTTCTATGAAGCCCAGGCTGCCCTTGAACTCACAATTATCCTCTTGCCTCAGCCTCCTGAATGCTGGTTCGTAAATGTATGTGTTACCACAGCATCTTCCAGCAGTCCACCTGTTATCTGACTCCATTCTGTTCCCGAATGGGACTCATCTGATTCTGCCTACACTGGGCAGCCCTACCTGAGAGCCCCCTGGATCCAAGGAGCCCTGATCTACTTCCCACCCCCATTCAGTAGGACTCCCCTGGCAGGCAGGGGAGGATCCTTTTCCCCCTTCACTTTGACTGGGATCCATACCACTGGGCCCCTAAGCCTGAAAACTGCCAGGCTTCCTGCACGTAGGCTGTCCCCATTCCACAGGAGGGAGGATGGAGGGGCTTCTCTTCTCACCAGCTGCAGTGCCATCCAGATGTGGTGCAGAGAGGGAGGAAGGCCTGGATTCAAAACTGGGTGGAAGGGCTGGGGATTTAGCTCAGCGGCATAAGCGCCTGCCTTGCAAGCAGGCAGTCGTGAGTTTGATCCCTGGTACTGATAAAAACGAAAAAGACAAAAAAAAAAAACAAAACAAAACAAAAAAAAAAAAAAACTGGGTGGAAAGCTGGGTGCAGTGGTGCCTTCTTGGCATCCTAGCTACTCAGGAGGCTGAATCAGGAGAATCACAAGTTCAAAGCCAGGCCTGAGCAACATAGCGAGATCCCGTCCCCCAAAATAAAAAGGGCTGGCATACAACACAGCATGCTCTGGGTTCAGTCTTCAGTACTGTAAAAACAAACAAAAATTGGGGCTGGGGATTTAGCTCAGCGGCATAAGTGCCTGCCTTGCAAGCACACGGTCCAGAGTTCAATCCTTGGTACCAACAACAACAACAACAAAAACTAGGATGGGCAGAACTTGCACAACAGGAGTGTGGAACACTCAGCAGCCTGCTTGTGGAGGATGACAGGTGAGGGAAATACACGGGCAGGTCAATACCAGTGTTTGTCCCTTTTAGGGCTGAAAGCAGGGAGCTATGTGCTGCAGCCATTTCTTTCTTCACACTTCTTTTTCTTTTTTCTTTTTTGGTCTTTTTGAGACAGGATCTTGCTATGCAGTTCAGGCTGGCCTTGAGCTCACTTTTTGTCCAGGCTGGTCTTGAATTTGCAGCAATCCTCCTGCCTCAGCCTCCTGTGTGCTGGGATTACAAGTGTGTGCCACAAGCCTACTTCATTCTTCCACTGATAGACCTTGGGCTGTTTCCACTTTTTGGCCCTGGTGAATGGTGCTACTATGAACACAAATAGGTACCCATTTTTTAAAAATATGTGTATGTATACCTATGTAATATAAAGCACTTTACAGGGAGTTCCTGCCAGGAATTTAGAATGTCTGATTTCTCTGGGCTTTGACACCATGGGTTCAGCAAAATGCAGCTGGAATTTAAGGCAAAGGCACTGCTTTAGAGTTCCAGTTGCCTCCCCTCCCTATCTCCAGGTCTGGTGTGTGTGTGTGTGTGTGTGTGTGTGTGTGTGTGTGTGTGTCCGTGTGCACACATGCGTATCCAGACCTACCCAGCACTGCTGGTTCGGAGGAACTATTAACACATTAATATTATCAATAGCAGGCAGGGCCTGAGCCATTAGGGATTTATGAAAACATCTGAAGCAAGTCGTTTCAAAGCGCGGATTTGTTTTATAGTCAGTATTACATTTTATGACGGGCTCTTTTGCCAGCAAAATGAGTGCATAAGCATCATACACAGCTCCACTGAAGGAAACCACTGCTCTGCAAAATTGTGTTCCAGATCCCCAGGGAGGCTTCTGCAGTTTGCAGCACTCCTGACCCTTTGCTGAAGGGTCAACCTTGGGCTGCATGGGGAGCATCTCCCCCTAATATTTTTAGCTGGAAGACCACCACAGCCTCTTTCCTTTCCTGACTTTTTCTTCAAACTGAAAACAGAAAAGCCAATAGGGAGCCAGGTGTGTTGGCAGGGGCCTGTAATCCCATCCCTCAGGAGACCGAGGCAGGAGGATTGCTACAAGTTTGAGGCCAGGCTGGGACACAGTGAATTCAAGACCAACTTGATAGGGGCTAGGGATATAGTTCAGTAGCACAGTGCCTGCTTGGAAAATGCAAGGTCCTGAGTTCAATTGCTGGTACCAATAAATAAACTTTTTTAAAAAAATGCCAACTTGATCTACATGGTGAGACTCTCTCTCTCTCTCTCTCTCTCTCTCTCTCTCACACACACACACACACACACACACACACACACACACACACAATCTACACAAGCTACAATCTAATAGTGCAAGGCCAGACATTTTTCAGGTCACTTCTTCAAGACAGCATCTTGCTATATAGTTCAGGCTAGTTTTGTACTCACCATGTACCCCACCTTGGCTTTGAACTGGCAGCAATCCTCCTGCCTCAGCCTCTCAAATGCTAAGATTATAGGCATGTGCCACCATACCTGGCTACTTTTGCCATCTTGTGGTGATTCTTTTTTCCCCGCAAGTTACACAGTGGCAAATTCTCTGGTCTGGGATAAAGCAGTGTGAATTTTCCTTAGAAGGCACCCAAGGAGATGGGGTAGGAGTAGGGGTCTGAGTACCATCAGCTCAGGGTCTCATCCTCTCCATTCAATCATCTGCACCCTTAGTTCCACACTTGTATCCCCATAGAATAGAGAATAGGCTCTGATGAGAGGTTGATGGAATGTGAGTGGGTCAGTGAGACAGAAGCAAAGAGCATCCCAATCCATGCCTCATCAGCCTGGCACTGTGGGGTCCACACAGAAACCCTTCCCTGGACGGCGCTCATGCCTGAAAGTCCCCCTGCACATTCCCAGGGAGTGGGGTTTGTAATATTTTACAGCAGCTGTTTAACATTTCCCTACCTAGTTATTAAACACGAAAGGGAGTAAATTAAAATGGCAAAGTGAAATGAAATAAAACGCGTCTTTTCTTTCTGTAAAGAGACAACACCTAATTAAGGAATATTTGAATCCCACAAAAATGCAGACTCTCATGGGTGACATAAAAACTTCTCCTTTTAAACCAGCAACAAAACCCAGAAAATTAGGGACAGGCCCAAGAGGTAGTCAGTCCTTTTAAACAAAAAGCTCTGTCCTCTGAGACTTTTGACTTTTTTTCCCCTTCCTTTTTTCCCTCTTGCACGGCCCTGGAGAAGCATTAAACTCAAACAAGTCCTTTGAGTTGAGGTTTTCTGGGCTGCAGCCAGCCCAGCCCTAGCAGAGCTCTGCCCTCCCGCCCTTGCAGGGTCCCCAGCTCCTCCCCTCCCCCCAGGGCTAGCAGTCCCAGCCCAGTTCTCTCTGTGGGATGCTTCTTTTTTTGAGGGGGCTCTGGGGGCAGCAGTTCTCCAGCTTCCTTTAGATTTTTACTGGCAGTTTCTGAAACTCCATGTTTACCCATCTCCCAGTTCCTTCACCCCAGCCCCTCTGAGCAGAGGAAGTGAAACCTTCTTGGCTCCTTTTCCTTTCCTTTTCTTTCTTCTGCAAGCCAGCAGCCTGGGCTGACCACAGACTCTCAGAGATCCTCCTGCCACAGCATGCCCTGTTCTGGGATTTCCTTGAGTGTGCTACCATGTACCTGGTTCTTTTTTTTTTTTTTTTTTTTTTGGGCCTTGTACTGCGCTTATGCCATTGAGATGTATCTCCAGCCTGTTGGCACCTTATTCGTGACTAGACACCAGCTGCTTTGGCCTCTTTCTACTGGATTCCACCCTGGATTCCTTTGGCAGCTTTTGTTCCATCTTCCTGTTATACCAGAAGTTGCCTAAGGTGTCTATTCACTGGTCACTGTTGTCCTTCACTACTAGTCCCTCATTTGGGACACCTGCCAGGAGGCCAGCTCAGTTAGCAGGAGGGTACTGAGTACCTGGCATGGGACCCACTGTTAGAGATCATGTCGGAGGCTGCGTGGTACTGAGGGCCAGGCAGGAATTAAAGACAAAGGTGAGTAGGGTAGAAGATTCCTGTACTAGTTGCTTACTTCTTTTGGAATCCTCTGTGTGTGTGTGTGTGTGTGTGTGAGAGAGAGAGAGAGAGAGAGAGAGAGAGAGAGAGAGAGAGAGAGAGAGAGAGAAAGAGAGAGAGAGACAGAGAGAGAGAAAGACAGACAGACAGATAGACAGAACCCAGGCCCTTTTGCGCTACCTTCAGGGCTAGTTACTTTTTATGTATTCGGTTTTTTTTTTTCCAACTTTGTGATATCCAATATTACGTTTTTTTTTGAGACAGGGTCTTGCTACATAGTTCAGGCTAGCATTGAACTCACTACATAGCTCAGGGTAGCCTCAGATTCACTGCAATCTTCCTGCCTCAGGTTCCTGAGTGCTGATATTACAGGCACGTACCATCATGCTCAGCTTCCTAGTTTTTTTTTTTTTTTTTTTTTTCCAGCAGAATATTCTTGCTTTTTAATCTTATTGTGAAGACGAAAGAAAAAAGCTATGGAAAGGCTAAGAAAGTGTGAATTGATATACTTTGAAATAGCCACAAATTAAAGAATTTCTCAGTGGCAGTCCATCTCAGTCACATCTTTCTGGAATTGTTTTAGGCTTTGGATGGCATGGAAGCCCTGCAGAATTTTCCTCAACATATTAATACAGACACTGGAGCCAGAGGTTTCCAGATTCCTGCTAATTAGACTAAACACTAAAAGGAAATCTCTTTCTCCTTTCAAGAAGTAAGGAGAGGCCATCTTGTGGGCATTTCCTTTTCAGGATGGAGCCTGGGTCTGGCATTGCTCTTTTAAAAAAGGGTGGAGCAGATTCTGCTCCAGGGGTGAGGGGTATATTGGGTCAGAGCTCCCTGAGCTGCTTCAAAACATGTGCTGGCCAACTCCACCTAGGTCTGGGCACTCAGCTCTGCCTTTTCTTCCTGTCTCCAAAGTGCACAGGTTGAAAAGTATTTTAAAACCTTTTCTTTTAATCTTTGCACTAAAATGCTTATGTTGCTGAGTAAAGCTTTGTGTTTTGTTTTGTTTCTGATTTTTGGTGGTAGGAATCAAACTCAGCACCATGTACTTGCCAGGCAGGCACTTGTGCTTCTGAGCTATATCCCTGGACCAAAGCTTTGTTTTTTCTTTTTGGTGGTTGTTGTTTATTTTGTTTTTAAATTTCAAAACACAAGCTGAGCATGGTGGTGCACTCCTGCAATCCCAGCACTGGGGAGGCTGATGCAGGATTGCTGCAAATTCAAGGACAATGTAGGCTTCATAGTGAGTTCAAGACCAGCCCAAATAATATAGTGAGACCCTGTCTCAAAAAAACAAAACAAAGGGCCTGGGGATTTAGCTCAGCGGCATAAGCGCCTGCCTTGCAAGCAGGCAGTCGTGAGTTCGATCCCTGGTACCGATAAAAACGAAAAAGACAAAAAAAAAAACAAAAACAAAACAAAAAAACAAAACAAAACTCCCTTAAATTTCAAAACACAAAGTTGTTAAGTTGCCCAGGATGGGTTAGAACTTGTGATCCTCCTGCTCTAGCCTTCCAGGCTGCTGGGATTATAAGCATACATCACTGTGTTCAGTGCTGGATGGAAGTTTTTTTTTATTTTTAAGAAAGTTTACAACAGTACAATTCCTAATAGCTAAATCTGAGAACCAGCCTCTATGCCTACCAACAGATGAACAGATAAAAAATATGCGGTATTTGTACACACTGGATTACTGCTCTGCCATAAAGAAAGACAAATTTGAGTCATTTGTAGGCAAAAGGATGCCCCTTGATACCACAATGTTAAGTGAAACAATCAGACACAACATTGAAATGTCACGTGGTTTCTTTTACATGAGAAACCCAAATTATAAATAAAAAGCAAATTAAAAGATGAGTAAAAGCAAGTAGGGAGATAGGTCTTTCTCGAATGGGAAGGGGATCAAAGAATGAGGGGAAAGGAGAGAAAGGAGATAAAAACTGGAATTGTGGTGTGTTGTGTACGTGCACCAGCTCCACCCGAGGACTGCCAACATTGAGTGCCACAAATGTGGACTAATTAAAAAAATAAAAACTGGGGGTGGGGGGACCATAGCCCTGAAAGTGATACCTTGGGGCTGGGGATTTAGCTCTGTGGCATAAGCACCTGCCTTGCAAGCAGGCGGTTGTGAGTTCGATCCCTGGTACCGATAAAAAGTTAAAAAGAAAAAAAAAAAAAAAAAAAAAAAAAAAGAGAGAGAGAGAGAGAAAGTGATACCTTGCACTGATTCTCTCTAACATTTGGAGGTGAGGGGGTGTTCAGGCCGCCCCCTCCCCTCCAAAGGAAAACAATCAGAGGTGTCTCCAGATTTAGCCAGTGGCCCCAGCGAAGCAAAATCATCCCTGGTGAAAGGCAGGACCCAATGATGGCTGATGTGGCCAGAGCCCGGTGGAAGAGCTGGCTCAGGGTCAGTCAGGGGAGGTGGATAAGACAGGTCACATGGAGGGATGAGATGTAACTGTGGGGTGAAGAAGAGCCAGGTGCCGGTTAATACAGGGGTCTGGCTGTTGCGTGGAAGCAGGCGTGGGAACAAGATCTTGCAGGAGTCCAGGTGATTAGAAACAGAGAGGACAGTGGAAAGATGCAGGGCACATTTTATTTTTATTTTTATTTTTATTTTTATTTTTATGTATTTATTTTTGTCTTTTTGAGATGGGGTTTTGCTATGTAGTTCAGGCTGGCCTTGAACTCACTTTATAGCCCAGGCTGAGCTTGCAACAATCCTCCTGCTTCGGCCTCCCGAGTGCTGGGATTATAGGCATGTGCCACCATACCCGGTATGCAGGGCACATTTTAGAGGACTAGTTGTTAGTGCTTGCTGAATCTGCAGTGAGGGACCAAGCAGAGAAGGACCAAGGAAATGACCTCTGATGTGGTCCAGCAACCTGGTGGGTAGCTATGTGTATCTGTCAGTTTCTGTCACTGTCACAGGTTAACTGAGGCAAGGGTTATTTTGACTCATGATCTTGGAAGTTCCAGTCCATAGTCAAAGGGCTGCATCTCTTTAGTCTCTAGCAAGGCAGCCGATCCTGGTGAGAGTGTGTGGATGAAACACATGATAGAGAAAGTCAGAAAGCAAGTCATTGCATGGAGGTGCCAGGAAGACAGAGGATTTACAATGTCAGAGACCTAGGGAGAGAGGCTGGAGGTGGAGGCATGGAGGTTCTGGTACACATTGATCTTGATGTGTGTTTAAAACCACAAGTGGATGTTGTGAGGTTAGGTGAGAGTCCCTTAGACATTTCAGCAGGAGAGACCAGAGAAAGACACAGAAGGAACCAGGAAAGGTGGTGCACATCTCTAATCCCAGCATTTGGGAGGCTGAGGCAGGAGGATTACCATGAGTTCGAAGCCAGCCTGGGCTATCCAGGGAGATCCATAGCTCAGAAAACAAAACAAAGGAAAGGGTTCTTCCTGAGATGGGAAGTAGCCTAGGAGAGATGGTGTCAGGAATGTCAGAAGTGGGTGAAGAAGCTGAGTGGTCCTTGCCTGGGTGACCCAGAGCTCATCCTCTGCTTTCTGTGGACAGTCTATGGCCAGGCCAGGGTGGAGGCCAGGCGAAGGGCTGAGGAAAGGAGCCCTTCCGAGAGCACACAGTGCTGGGGCACAGAACCGGTACCAAAATCCTTTTCTGACAGGAGCTAAGGCATGCGTCATGTGCTGGTGGTGAGGAGGGAACGTGGAGGTTCGGAGGGGCGGGGAGTTGGAACAAGAGAGGAGGCTGAAGGAAGAAGCCTGGCCATGGGTCAGATTAGAGCCCAAGTCAAGGGTCTCTGGTTTAAAAAAAGTAAGGGGTGGGGACGCTGGGGATTTAGCTCAGCGCTAGGTCGTGAGTTGAATCCCTGGTACCAAAAAAAAAAAAAAAAAAAAAAGCAGGGGGCGGGGAAATTTGCGTTTTAAATATCTTAAGTTTTAAAATTGTATTAGTACATATTTTCCATACATAATGGTCACATTTTGAGAAAAAAAGAAAAGAAAGCATCTCACTGTGTAGTCCAATACAGCTTGGACTCACTGTGTGGCCCAGGCTCGCCTGTCTTTGGACTGCTGAGATGACTGGCCTGGACCAGCAGTGCATCCAGCGTGGCTTTTAACTCTTCCCCCACCCCACCTTGGTGGTATTGGGGATTGAACCCACTGCCTTTGCATTGAGCTATATCCCTCGTATATTCCCCCCCAAAATCTTTTTTGAGACAAGGTGTTGCTATATTGCCCAAGTGGGGCATGCAATTTCAGTCCTCCTGTAGCTTCCAAGAGTGCTAGGATTATGGGCATGTGCCACCATATCTGGCCATTTTAACTCTTTAAGTATGAAATTCAGTGGCATGAATTCCATATTCAATATTATATAAGCGTATTATACTACTTATCAATTTTTTTTGGTCTTTTTCCTTTTTTATCAGTACCGGGGATTGAACTCACGACTGCCTGCTTGTAGGGCAGACGCTTATGCCGCTGAGCTAAATCTCCAGCCCCACTACTTATCAATTTTATTGTACATTTTTATCACCCTAAACCACAATTCTGTGGCCATTCCGACATCCTTCCAGGGATGGACAGATATTTTTATCTTTGTCATCATTTTTTGACACTGGGTCTTGCTTTGTAGTTGAGGCTGGTCTTGAACTCTATGTAGCCCAGACTAGCGTTGATTTCAGCCAACCCTCCTGCTTCAGCCTTCCATGTGCAGGGATTACAGGTGTGCACCATCATGTCTGGCAAGGGACGTGCTTTAGTGAGAGCTGGACATGGAAGGAAGTCACAGATGGAGGCTAGAGTTGAGGGTGGGTTGCTCGCTTTGTGGTGGGATGATAAAGAGGGACCTACCTGAAGGCTTCGATTTTCTTTATTTTTTTGGGGGGGGGGTCTTTCTCTTTTTTTTATCAGTACCAGGGATCGAACTCAAGACCACACACTTGCAAGGCAGGTGCTTATGCCACTGAGCTAAATCCCCAGTCCCGGATTTTCTTATTGAAGCCCCTGGTGAGGCAGGGGATCAGGGTGGGGGAGAGAGGCGGAAAGTGTGAAGGAGGCATTGGGAGGGTGTAAAAGTGAAAAGCTTTAGGATTGATGGTTGGGCTCGAATGTCAATTTGCTACTTGTACATTTGAAATGAAAGTGGTACTGGCCAATAATGTCGAGCAGGCTTAAAAAAATGTTTTCTAGGGGCTGGGGATTTAGCTCAGTGGCATAAGTGCCTGCCTTGCAAGCAGGCAGTCGTGAGTTCGATCCCTGGTACTGATAAAAACGAAAAACACAAAAAAATGTTTTCTAAAATTGTGATAAAATATACATCACATAAAATGTGGCACTTTAGCCATTGTCAGATGTGCAAATCAGTGGCATGAAAAACATTACAAATATCACCACTGTCTCTAAAAGCTCCCTCTCTTCTCAATTGGAAAGGGTATCACCATTAAACACCAACTCCTACCCTCCCTTCCCCAGCCACCCACCACTGTAAGCTAGGGTTTTCCCCCAGGATGTGCAGAGGCAGACACAGTTTGCTTTTTTTGTTTTGTTTTGTTTTGTTTTTCTGGTACATGGAATTGAACTCATGACCTCATGCTTGCCAGGTAGGCTGCTGAGCTACATCCCCTTCCTGGCTGGCCAGTTTGTTACACAGGATTGGGAAGCAATGGGGAGCCAGGGAGTTGAGGGACAGTGCTGGGTCCTGTAACTCAGGCACTGTGAACAGGTGGATCTGTAAAGGGTGACTGGCTGCTGTCTTTGGAATCCAAGAGATGATGACATCTTCTTTCCTTTCTTTCCTATGATGCCAAAGACAGCAGGAGTCAAGGCTCCCCTTGAATTTATTCCTTATGACGATTCCCTCTTGCTCTTGACACTCCTGTGGAATATTCTAGAGGGGCCCAGAATGGCCCAGGACTCACTGGCATTTCTCTTTCCCCTCCTGCCACATACCTGAGCACACAGTCAAGGCCCCCAGGACCCTGCACACCCTCCACCTAATTAGGTAAGAGAAGAGGCATATGGCGCTTTACATAGGGAAAGAGGTACACGTTCTATGAATAGCATCACTCTGTGAACAGACAGGCTGACAGATGATTTCGCTAGATCTGATCACACAATATGGGCAGCCTCACTGTGTGAAAACCCCCCAAGCCTCAGAAACTTGCTAATGTCCTCCTTGCTTGCTGCTTCTCAGCCTTTCCCTGCAAAGCTGAAGTGGAGGCGGGGAGCCCTTTCTCAGCCGTGATGGGCTCTCCACCCAGAAATTTCCTCTTCCCTGTCTTCTCCGCCTTCACCAGCCTGGGCTTCTCTGCATTACTGGTGCAAGCATCTCTTCTCAACATGCTGCTTAGCCTTTCTGCAATTGCGTTTTCCGAACATACACATACACACACACACACACACACAAAAGTTTGTAAATCCCAGTGCACTGGCCATGTGTGCCAGGGCCATGTCTGCAAAGAGCATGGTGGCCAGGGAGGCAGAAAGACAATGGAGTGCATTTTCCCTCAGGGACCAAGCTGGAGTGGGTCATACCTTACGTCATGATCCTGGATTAACCATCAGGCAGGTAACCTCATCACACAGAGTCACATCTCGTGATACCTTAGAAGACCTAGCTATCAGAATGGCAGCTTCTTAAATGCCCAGAGCAACAGTGGCCCCTTGGTGCTACCTTTGGCTGTGACAGTGATGTTCACTCCTGAGTTGTCTGGGACCAGAATCCCGAGCCTATTGACCTCTTGAGATGGAGCCTGATCAACTGAGGCACTGTACTTGGAGATCTATCTCAAGTGGATGTATGTGGCCACGCGTGGCCAGTGGCTACCATGTCGGGCAGCCCGGCCTGCAACAGCAGGCACCAGCTTTCTAGTAAGCACTCGCTCTTCAATGAGGTGATGTCAGTTAAAGGTTCTTGGGATCCAGACCACAACACTGTCCCAGCTGGAAGGAGTTGGTGATGGAGTCGCAGGGCTGCATAGGCAGGGCTGGTGTCTCTCCCCAGTAAGAAGCTTGGAGGTGGGCGGAGAAGGGCTGGATGGTGGCCAGAGAGAATTTGGGGAGCTCTTTCAGCCTCCAGCTCTGCAATCTGTAGGAGCAGCCTTCACACCCACAGTTGTGAGTTGGCTGCTATTGTTTTCAGAAACAACCTTTGGCAGGAAGGCAGGAAGAAAAAGATGGGAGAAGAGCACAGTGTATGTGGTGGTACACAGCAGTAATTCCAGCACTCCTCTGGGGGCTGAAGCAGGAGGATTGCTGAGAGGTGGAGACCAGCCTGGGATACACAGTGAGTTCAAGACCAGCCCAAACTACATAGTGAGATCCTGTCTCAAAAACAAACAAACAAACAAACAAATGGAGCAAAGGGCAAGAAAAGGCTGTCCAAAGGCAAAATGGTATCTCCTGTAGTAGAGAATGTGGTCAAGGATAAGTGTGTATATCACTACCTTTCAACCTAACAGTCCCACTTCGAGGAATCAGTCCCCAGGATTATCAGGGCCAAATACAAAATGTGTGCACTGTGGCTTTTTTTGTGGTACTGGGTATGTAACCCAGGACTGCTTTACTACCAAGCTATATTCCCAGCCTGTTGCTATATATATATATATATCCGTGCTGGGATTACAGGCATGTGCCACCACTCTTGGCAATTATTTTTTGTTTTGTTTTGTTTTTTTGTCTTTTTCCTTTTTATCGGTACCGGGGATCGAACTCGAGACTGCCTGCTTACAAGGCAGGCACTTATGCCGCTGGGCTAAATCCCCAGCCCCGGCAATTATTTTTTATTTCGAGACAGAATCTAGCGAAGTTGCCTAGGCAGGAGTCAAACTTCTGATCCTCTTGTTTCAGTCTTCTTTGGTGATGGGATTATAGGCAAGTGCCAGCACACTTGGCTTGAACTTATGATCATCAGAAACTGGAAATAAAATGGGTATGCTGGAGGCTGAGCACGTGAATTGCAAGTTTAAGGTCAGCCCAGGCAACCTTCAGTGAGACCGTAAGAGTAAACATTTCTTCACAAGGGCTGAAGATGCAGCGCTGTGGTAGAGTGCTTGTCTACCATCAGTGAGCCTCTGGATTCAATTCCTAGTACTAGGGAAACAAACAAATGAAAATGCAAAAAAATGGAAATGACCCAAGTATTAATCACTAAGGAAAAATCTGTAGTATATGCCCACACAAGCAAATACTCTTCAATACAAAAAGAAATGAGGAAACATTGTGCGTAGAGCTATGGAGGGAATTATAAAAGACTATCATAGAAAAGAATAAGGAGAACAACATAAAGAGATAGATAAATAGATGATACATATCCTTATGTGGAAGGAAGGAAATAAATATATTTTATAACATTTGCAGTGTGAATGAGCAAACAAAAACATTTACTTTGGTTTATTTATTACTTTTGATCGCAGATTTTTATTGCATGGCTTTCTGTTAATGGGCTCAAAGATTTAATTCTACTTTTGCCCTGTCTGTGGCAGAGATAGAGAGTTAAACATTGCATGGCTTCTTTTATGAGAGAAACCCAACATATAAATGAAGAGTAAAATAAAGGAGAGATGGCAGGAAATGGGAAGGAAGGATTGGAAAAGATGACCAAGACATGGTTGGTACACATCCCAGTCCCCAAGACATCTGGCGTTAGAGAAGGGGAAACAGGTGCACGGGATGGCACGGAGGGAAGACGCCCTGTTCTGTTCTTGGCTTCAGGATCATACTGCTGTTCTTGTCCAGCTGCAGGCAGGATGGGAGCGGGGTGGGGTGCACAGTGTTCTCCAGCCCCAGTCACTGCCTAGCACCCTCTGTGTGCGCCACAGGGGCCCAGTGCAGAGAGATCCAGTGACTCCCCAGGCGGGGCATGGCCGAGGGGCCGCGGGAGTCCTCAGCAACCTACCTGCTTGCCTTCTGGTCTCCACTATTTGCATAGCTCATCCTAATGTGGTGCATGCTTTTGTAAAAAGTGATCTTCTGGGAAATCATATCTCATGGTACTTAGCAACTGCGTTGCTTGGAGTGGATACACAAGAACAGAAAGCAGGCTCTCCAAAAGATACCTGTGACCCATGCTCTTAGCAGCGCTCCCCCTGGCAGCGACGAGGTAGATGCCACTGTGTTCCCTTGTGGATGAATGGGTGAGCAGAATGTTACACACACAGGGGACATTATTTGGCCTTATAAAGGAAAGAAATAGTGGCATGCGCTCTGACATGAGTGAGGACATGACACTAGGGAAGAAGCCAGTCACCAAGAACAAATACCCGCGGTTCCACCTGTGCGAGTTCCCCGGAGAAGTCATCTTCCAGCCATAGACCGGAAACAGAATGGCGGAGGGTGGGCAACATGGGTAACTACAGAGTTTCAGTTTGGGATGGCAAGAAAGCACCAGGGTTAAGTCATAGTGATGATTGCCTGATAACATGATGTACTTAATCCCACTGAACTAAATGCCTTGTAGTTCAGACAGGCCTTAAACTGATTATGTAGGCAGCCCAGGCTGGCCTTAAACTCAGGGCAATCTTCTCCCTCAGTGAGGTCCGTTTGTTAAAATCTGCAAACCTATCCTGTTTTATGTTGTCTCCACTAAAAGTCCACAGTTGACACTGGGGCTCATTCTTGGTGCTATGTATACTGTGGGTCTTGGCAGTCTCATTTAGGATAATTTCATTGCTCTTAAATCTTTGTATTGATTTCTTCCTCCCCATCTAATCCTTGGCAACCACTGATTTTCTTTTTTCCTGCCTTTTGAAGACATTTCTTTTGTCACAACTGGGGCTGAAAGTGCCAGTTTGTTTGTTTATTGAGATGGGGTCTTGCTGTGTAATACATGCTGGCCTTGAGTTTACTATGTAGCGCAGGCTGGCCTTGAACTCATGGCAATCCTCCTGCCGCAGCCTTTTGAGTGCTGGGGTTACAGGCTTGCACTGCTTCACATCCCCATGCTAGCCAGTTTTGCAGGTAGGGGCCTCTCCAGTGGCTAGAGACTAGAGGTGTTGCCTAATACCCTACAAGTCACAGAGTGGACCCAGACTATCAACAGTGCCAGGGTGGAGAAGTCCTGACATGAACACTGAACAGAAATTGCTTCAATCAGTGGCTCTGTAGGGTACATAGTAAATTCACAATGAATTTAATACAAGGAATTAAATAGGTAAATGTATGTGTCAAGCGAATAACCCAGACAGATGACTGCTGAGGTGTGGCTCAAGATTCTGACACAAAGAAGAGCAAAGAGAAATGATATCTGTTGAATTCCTATCTTCTAGTTACCCAATTTGGTGGGCTTGTCGGGAGGGGATTTTGACAAAGAGAAAGTGACTTTCTCTAATTACCATGCATGAGAATTACCGGTACTCTGCGGGACGGTTTGTGCAGAGAAGTTGATCGGCACAGTGGTATTAGGTAGGAGTCACGCAGCAGTTGTCAGACTTCAGTATTGTTTTCTCTAGAAGACAGAGGAATCCTGTCTAAGGATTGAGCACAAAAGCAACACATTTTGGTACTTTTCTCCTTTGTATTATGAGGCATCCAAGAGATTCAAAAATGAAGAAAGACGAGGGGTGGCAAGTCCTAAACATCACTTGAAAGTGCGTTTTGGCCCTCAGAGAATTTTTAATATGGTATATTGAAGAACTGTCAGGGAGATAAGAGAAGCAAAGACTTTTGATATTTAGTTTGAAACAAAGCAGAGAGACATGAGATTCAAATATAACGAAGGGAAGAATTTCAAAAGAGAATCTGGGCCACGTTTGCTGATTTCCACTCTCACATATCAAACAAAGCCCACCTTAGATGATCGCTGCCAGTCTGCCACCTCAGTGGCACTGGGAGCAAATGTTACTGCCAGCATCCTTCAGAGGCCACAGCTCCTCTGGGTGGGCTTAGTACCCTATCAGGGGAGCCACGCCTCCCTTGGAAGTGGTCGAGGGTATTTCCATGTCTGGAAGCTGGCCTTTGTGGCTGGTGTCCCAGACTTTCTTTGACAATATTGGGTCCCGTGTCCCAGAAGTGTGTTCTAGCTGGTGCGGGGCTGAGGGTGAGTGGAGTTGTACCCAGAGGAGTGAGATTCTGTCTGATCACAGGTGCTCTTGGTCCTGTGAAGGAGGCCTGGACACAGAGGAGTGGGAACACGTGACACTGGACTAGGTTTTTTAATGGAGCATTTACAAGAGGCCCTGGGAGCGTGCAGGACAGGACAAGTGTGCTGGGAGGTGCCCGAGAGCTGGTGGTTTCTAGTGCAGTGGTAAAGGGCAAGGAAGGGTGGCAGCAGGCAAGAGGAGCGGCACATTCCAGGCCAAAGGAGCACCCCGGAAAGTCCCTGGGGATGTAAACAGGACGGTCCTGGGGAGGCACTGGGTGAGAGATTCAGTGAGGTGGGGAATGAAGCAGGAGCAGGGGTTGGAGTTGTGAAAGACAAGACTCACGTTAGTTAAAATGCAACCTAAAGCCCAGGGTTGCACAACTCCAGGAAGCGCTGCTCACCATGTGGTCTAAACCACATGCTACAGTTTGTGGTGTTCTTCTCATTGGCCCAGCTAATGGTTGTTGATGGTTGTTGAATGATTACAACAGGTACTGAGAGCTCTCCATATTTTATTTATGGAGGCACAGTCTGTTCTTTACACTCATTTTATAGACAAGGAAACTGAGGCACATTAAAGTAAGCTGTGTGGCTGAGACGTGTTGGGATTTAATCCAGGCAGTTTGCCTTCAGGGTTCAAGGTAGCATGCTTTCCAGCACTGCTCATGTAAGACAGAAAATGATGTTTTCTGGGACAGGAGGAAGTGACAGAACTACACATGCTCTGAAGGGCCCCTGCCCTGAGATTCCTATGTCATAAGCTGGCCACCCACATGGCTGAGGGGGACCTGAGTCTGGACACATCCATGGCCCATTTCCACACCTCAGGGTGGCAGCTGGAGCTTGGCTTCCAGGAATACATCCAAAGGTGTTTTACCCAACCAGGTTGTAGTTCAGTGACAGTTAAGCTCTCAAGTGGGGCGTTGGAAGAAATTCCATGTGGATCTATCACTTGGTGATGAGGACATGTTATGAGAAATGCTTCAGCAGTTCACTTTGTTGTTGGTGCAACATCACAGAGCACAGGTACCCACAGAAGGCTGCTCTGTCGCGGCTAGAAGGCAGGGGAGTGATGTCATGGGGCCACCATTGATTTACAGCTCCTGGGTCGCCAAGATGTGATCACACAGCACAGGACTGGTCTTCAGCATCTGGAGGTGTGGTGGTCAGTGTTGGGCTTTCGTAAGGAAGAGTCACGAGGGTTTTGCACAGAGCACTAACTCCTGAGATGAAACACTCACCTGTTTCAATTTTGTTGTCTTTTTTTTTTTTTTTTTTTTTTTTATTAAGAAACAGGGTCTCGTGGCTGGGGATTTAGCTCAGTGGCATAAGTGCCTGCCTTGCAAGCAGGCAGTTGTGAGTTTGATCCCTGGTACCGATAAAAACGAAAAAGACAAAAAAAAAAAAGAAAGAAAGAAACAGGGTCTCAGCATGTAGTTCACGCTGGCCTTGAACTCCTTCCTGTAGCCCAAGCTAGCCTTAAACTCATGGCAATCCTCCTGCCTTAGCCTCCCAAGTGCTGGGATCACAGAGGTTTGCCACCACGCCCAGCTTCCATGGACAGTTTTGCTATCTATGAACTTTGGTCAACAAATCTCAAGGAGTATTTTTCATAAGAAAAGAGTTCTAAGGAAAGGGTGTTGTCACTAGCAGCAGGCTCATAAACAACGATGAACAGTTTTGCTGCTGGACGGTGCTGCGTGGCTCTCCATAACCACTAAACAAGGGTGCAACTTGATCCGAAATGTCCAGAGGAGCGAAGAAGTGGGGTAGGCCAGCATTTACTACAGGCTGCTCTGTGTATTCTTCATCAACCCACTCAGCATGACCTTCAGATACTTGGGTACCCCCCCCCCCCCGCCGCCATGTACAGCTGCAGAGCAGATCAGGAATGTGGCCAGTGGGGAAGGCATGGACACCTGTGCTTCCTGCGGGGGAGGGGAGTGAGGTCATCGTGGGCCCCTTGGCACAGCCCACCTTGGCCTGGGCAGCGAGAGCCTCAGGAGAGACCACCTATGCTGCCAGTTTCCTCTCTCCTGAGCTAGCATAATGGGAGCCACGATTCTTTCCTTGTTCTGTGCACTCCAGGGAATCACTAGTTAACTGGTCGTGGGTAGTTCATGTTTCCACTTGATCAGCTCATTTAAGAGGTGCCACATGCAGCTGTGTGTGCCAGGAACTCCAGTGCTTCAAAGGGAGGTGAAGGCAAGAGGGTAGCAAGTTCAAGTCTAGTCTGGACAACTTCGCCAGCCAGACTCTGTCTCAAAATTTAAAACCATAAAAAGGGCTGAGGAAGTCGCTCGGCGCAAAGGCGAGCGCTCAGTCCCCAGTATTGCAAAGCAACAACCACCACCACCAAGTGCCACTTCTCTGCTGCTCCCACTGGCTCAAGGGGCTGGGGAGGGTCAGCAGGCAGGAACCAGCCACTCCCCACTATGCCCCTGGCAGAAGGAAAGGGGCGTTGGTGTGTCCCGATTGGTGGGTTTAAGGTGTTGAAGTGGAACTGGACCATCCTTCATAGTGCACTTCCTCACTGCAGATGTGGTGACCACGATTGCTGGGGTGAGGGGTTTGATCGCACAGTGTGTGTGTGTGTGTGGTACTAGGGTTGAGTCCAAACCTCATGTTTGCTAGGCAAGTGCCCTACCACTGAGCTATCTACCCCTCAGCCCGAGTGTGCCTCGTATTTGCTGGCATCTGGATGCCATCTTGATTTGATGGCATCTTGAATCTGGTACTGGGTGCATTCTGACATGAAAATTCCCAGTCCCGTCATTTTTAGGGACACGATGCCCAAGCCAGAGCTTTCAGCATGGAGCACCTTGTGGTTCACTCCTCTCGCCAACCAAAACGACGTTCAGTACTTGTTGCACCTCTGAGAGCCAATAACCAGTACTAAGTACCACTGTCTTGTCACTTGTTTCAGGTGAGTATTTCCCAGTATCTAGGCCATGAGCTGAAACACCCCAAGCCCACTGGCTGAAGAGCCACACATCACACTCGTCAGTTTGAGTGTCTCAGGGGGAACAACAGAAAGTCGTGTTCTTAATGCTCTTAATAGTCCTAGGTGGGGGTGCTGACTCCTTCCAGCCCTCGTGGCTCCCCAACTCATCTTGCATGGGAGGTACAAACCCTTAAAGTCTCTGTTAGTGATTTTTTTTTTTTTTTTTTTTTTTTGTACTGGGGATCGAACTCACAACCTTGCACTTGCCAGGCTGGTGCTTATGCCACTAAGTTAAATCCCTGGCCTTCTGTTAGTGATTTTTAAGAATATGGTTAGGTCTGTTGGCACATGCCTGTGATCCAGCACTGGAGAGGCTGAGGCAAGAGGATTGCTGTGAATTGAGCTAGCCTGGCTATATAGAGAGTCCACAGCCAGTTTGAACTGCATAGTGAGACCTTGTCTTTAAAAACCCCAAACAGGCTGGAGATTTAGCTCAGCGGCATAAGCATCTGCCTTGCAAGCAGGCAGTTGTGAGTTCGATCCCCGGTACCCATAAAACGGAAAAAGACAAAAGAAAAAAAAAAAAAACCCAAACAATGCCCTGTTTATGAACTATGGTTCCTCTGCTGCACAATGGCGCTCATGAATGCGTTCCCCCTAGTTCTTTGTTTTAGGAGCCGGGTTGGTTAGCACAGCGTGAATTCCTTGTTGTCTGTGTGCACGGTGGACAGACACAAGTTCATTTTCCTCTCCTTACAAAGCACTGTTCAGATGAGTGCTCACTGTGACATGCTCATTGTCTGCCAGGCTTTATATACACATGTGCTGACTGCTTTATAGAAGAGTCTCATTCATTCCTGAAGCAGCCCCAGAGATGGAAGTCTGTCACTGTGCCCATTTTAGAGGTGAAAACAGAGGCTCGGGTTAGGTAGCGTGGTCTTACAAGAAGGGGTAGAGCCAGCAGCTGAGCCCAGTTCTGTCTGATCCCAAGCCCATGCTCCTGTCTACCAGTGACACCGCCTTCCATTTCAGACCTCTGTGCTTGAGTGGCTTCTTCTCTCCCCTTCTAGCAAGGTCTCAAAACAGCCACCTTCTTCCACACACTGCCTTCCGTTCCCCACACACCTGCCCAGGCTCCTCTTCTCGGAATTAATGATGGGGGATGTTGGGGCTGACATCCGGGTGGCCTCCCATGGTGAGCTCCCAAGGGCTTCCCAGCACAAACCAAATGGTGAGATCGAGCCCCCTGGGGATGTCATTTCCTCACCCCTCCAGAAGTCACTCAGTTGTTTCTGCTTGTCAAACACTCCTGTTCCCTCACTAACCCCGAGTTCGTCACCGGGCTGTGTCAGTACGATGGATTTACTGTGTTCCGGCAGCTGCCAGGCTGCAAGCACACGTCCCGCACATGGCAGCAGCCAGGGCTGTGTGTGTGTGTGTGGGGGGGGGCAGCAGAACTCCAGGATCCTCGAAATTAAGTCCAGGCTCTGAGACAGAGGAGAGGATGCTGGGAGAGAGAGCATTGTTCCAACTTCAGGAAGCAATCTGCCCCCATCCAGTCCCCACCCTGGCAAGGCGGAGGGGACACTGCGTGGTGGAGTGACAGCCCCTCCAGCCTCTCCTCTCCTCTCGGAACACAGCCCATCTGTCCAGCAGCGTCTGAAATAACGCCAGAAGGCCTGCAAGGGAGTGTCCATTGTCACATGCCCATTTGTACCGCAGGTAGCCCGCACAGGCCCCGTAATTCAAATCACAACAGCCTCTTCGGTGACAGGGAGGCGGGGAGGGAAAGCGGTAGCCGAGATCCCAACCACCGGGAGGATTGTTTTCCCGAGAATTTCTGCCAGCAGCCACAGAGGTCTCTGAGCGCCTAAGGCAGAGTTGGAAATTTAGACAGCTATCGAATTCAAATTAAGCACCTATGTGCCGCCTGCTTTGCTGGAGAGGCAGCCCAGGCCTACCGATCTGAGCCTGGGAACAACTACAGTCTGATTGTCCTCACTGCTTTCCTGTGGAAATGGTCCTAACGAGCTTTCCCGAGATGAGATGAGAAGTAGGTTCTGGGATTTAAAGCTTCCAGGCCAGCAAAGCTGTTGTTCAAAACTCAGAAATAGTTTGCAATGAGCCTCTGGCCTCAGAGTGGGATATTACAATCCAGTCACACGGGAGAGGAGTTCACATTTCTACAACAGACTGGGACTTGGAGTTTGTGTCTGGTCTTTTGTGACTTCTTTTTCAGAGGTGAGCACCAACTGGATTGGAGGGAATGTTTTCCCTTTTTCTCTAAACATTAACTTGAGCATGAATAGGGAAAGAATCAGGATGGCACTCTCAGGACTGAGGTTTGTGAGAAATTTCTCACTTTTTGGTGTCATGGTTGCTGGGCTATGTGTCGGGAAGCCGCTTTCTGTCTTGAACCTGCATCTTTACTGCAGGTTGTGACCTTGGGTAAATTACCCAGCATCGTTAACCTGTATCTATAAAATGGGTACAATGGTGACTAAAAATGTTGTGAGAATTAAACGAGACAGAACAATGCTTACCATGGTACTAGGATATGGCAGGGCTGGAGACTGAAAGAGCTCACCAAATTCTCTCAAAATGGATATTTACGCACTCTGGGGTATTGGTACATGTACATATTGCCTCTGGATCCTTTTTACTTCCCCTCCCTCCCCTCCTCCCATCTGCCTCATTCCCAAATTCTCTTTCCATCACCACATTCTAAAGCCAACATTCATCTTCGTCTCTATGAATTTATTGCTCTTGATCCTTCATAGATGTGCGACTGTGCCCTATTGGTCGTGGCTTAGTACACTTCGATTAATATCCTCAAGATGAGGGGCTGGGGATTTAGCTCAGTGGCATAAGCACCTGCCTTGCAAGCAGGTGGTCATGAGTTTGATCCCCGGTACCGATAAAAAAATATATATATATCCTCAAGATGCAGCCTTGCAGTGACATGCTGTCTGCATCCCTTCCTTTTGAAAGGCTAATATTCCATAGTGCCTGTGTGCCGCTTCTTGCTTAGCCATTGGTTTGCCGATGGACACCTGGGTTGCATCTACTCTTTAGCTCCTCACAATTGAAGAATGCTGCTATAAAATGGAGCGCACCAATATCGATTTTGAGTCTTCGCTTTCAGGTCTGATGTGCACCAGACGTGGCATGGCTAGATCGAGTGGTAATTCTGCTTAACTTTTCCAAAGTGCCTGCCCCATTTTCCATTCCCACCAGCAGGGCATGGTTGTTGGCAATTTCTCCACTTCCTTGCCAACACGTATTTTCTACCTTTGCAATAATGGTCATGCTAATAGGAGTGAAGTGGTGTCTCGCTGGGAGGCCCTGTTTGGAGAGGCCTCATTAAAAGGTTGGTCTTGCCAACCAAAGGTCCGCAGCACAGTGCCCAGCACATGCTGGGTGTCTAACAAAGTCCCTTCTCTTAGGAACTCACTGTAGGGGCATAGAGGACCAGGTGGCTTCCGCTCTCCAGACTCCTGGGTGTCACCAGGGCCAGCCCCTTTGCAGACAGGTGGCCACCTTGGCAATGCAGTTCAATAGGCACAAAGTGTCCAAAGGTGGTCTTTACCAGGTTGGCCTGATGCCCACCTTGCCCACTGGATGGCTCCCTGTCAACATGGAAACAAGTAACCTGGGAGAAGCAGAGGAACACGCGGCATGAGCATGGGGCTGGCTGTCACCTGGCACAGAGCCCTGGAAGGCAGCTGTGGGAAGGGAGGCAGAGCAGAGCCGAAGCCCACCCTAGGAAGGAGGCCAAAGGCTGGGATGGTGCGCAGGCCTGAACCTCTCTGGCTGTGTCTGGAGGAAGTGGCCCCCTCTGTTTGCATCTCTGGGTGGCTTCTCATATTCCACAAGTTTCCTGCTACTTCTGGGACTTTGGAATCTCTTCTTCTCATTTGATTTCTGTTGTTTTCTTTCCTTCTCCCTCTCTCCTTCCTTTCCTTCTTTTATTTTTTCTTGAGTCAGCCTCAAACTTGTTATATAGCCCAGACCAACCTCAAATTCACAGTACTCCTGTCTCAGCCTACCAAGAGCTGGATTTACAGGCTTGTACCACCACACCTGTCTCCGCTGACTTCTTTCCAACCTTTTCTGAATGTGCTATGCCCACGTCTCTACTTCCTGCTTTCCTTCACTTCCTGGACAGTTAGCAACCTGGATTTCTCCCTGCCTGTCTTGCTTCAAGCCTGTGGCTCCAGAATTACTGCGTCATTGGACTTAAGGGAATCCGGATACTTGAGAACCCGAGTACTGGTCCATCCCACAGATACGGAGGCTGGGGATGGAGCTGTGGTAGAGTCCCTGCCTTGCATGTGTGCAGCCCCGAGTGCAGTCACCAGCCCGTGCACACACACAGTGAGCAGCGTGGCAGTGTGGGGAATGGCCATAGCAGGTAATGGACACTCCTGCTCCTGAGGACCTCTCTGTATAGCCAGGAACGTATGTGTACAAGGCAGTGCATGTGGGATGGTATAAATGTGGCAGGTTTTATCTGGAGGATCACGGAGGGTCCCACAGGGTCCAAAGGGACACACAGGAGCCCAAGGGTGATGGGTCAGGGAAGGCTTCAAAGAAGAGGTGACCTGGTGGCCCGTGCCTATAATTCCAGCACTCTGGGAAGCTGGGGCAGGAGGATCACAAGTCCAAACCCAGCCCAGACAACTTAGTGATTTTGCAAGACCCTGTCTCAAAATAAAAAGAAAAAGAAAGAACAAGGTTCAGATTCACTTAGTGTTAAGTGAATTCAATCCCTAGTATGAAAAAAATAAGAGGTAACATCCAGCTTACTTAGTTCAGGAACTCTAGATACCACCAGGGTGTGGACCTATTGTTTCTCTACTTGATTTCCCAATTGTGTTTTTATGTTTTAACGGAAGCCAGAAGCCATCAGCAGGGGTCGGGCAGACCCCCACGATGCAAGCTCAGGCTACAGCAGTGGCTTTGCAGGCTTCCTGTCTCTTCCTCCTGGTGCCATCCTTGGGGTGGGGTGACTGATTCTCAGGAGCCTGGCAAACCCAGTCAGTGTCAAGGCAAACAACGGAAGTGCAGGAGAGCAGCTTTAGCTCTATGTCAGTCAAAAGGAACATTTGAAGATGTTCCACATACTTTTAAACGCATGCATAAATACAAGACACACAACGGGGAGAAACTTGTTCTGCATGTATTCAAACTTGTGCCATGAAAATGAATAGGAAATGGAAACAAATGTCCCCATCCCCAGAGTTTCAAAGGGCTCCAGTTGCCAAAAGAAGCAGTACTGTTAATCATCAGGATTGTGTAATTTTTGAGGACTTTGGAACCCTATCTTTGGAGCATGATGTTTGTGGTGCATAGCTTGAGCGAGAGATTGATTTTGAGGCGTGCTTGTGGGAATGTTTCATTTCTTTTGGGGGTTGCTGCAAGTTTCCGTGGTGTACCACGCCCCATGGCCACCAGTGCATCCCTCTGTCCTTTGAAAGTCAGTGAACTGGAGCTGGCAAATCCCTAACAGTGGGCTGCTGTTACCAGCTGGCTGTCAACCAGAGCACAGCTTTCGTTTTCTGTCGACTCAGCAAATATTGTAAAATATTGTAAAAACAAGATTCAAAGTTTTTTTTGCAAGTTGTGAATCCACGTGACTTTATTGTTCTGAAAATAGGTGACTTTTATATGAATATGAAAAGAATGTGCATTTTTTTTTTAATTTGAGGGAATCCTATCACCCAGCTTTTTGTAACTCCAGATACTGGTTTAAAAAATAGATTTTAGGCCCGGGATTTAGCTCAGTGGTGTATGTACTTGCTTGGCAAACTCGAGGTCGTCAGTTCAATCCCTGGCACCAAAAAAAAAAAAAAAAAAAGAAAGAAAAAAAAATTGATTTTAACATAGTGCAAGTGATTTTCAGGTACTTATTTCAATATTTCTCTTTTCTCCTAAAATACACAATGAAAGGACACAACTGTGTTCTGAAAGGACTTGCTGAGGATTATTCCCTTCAAGGGAACCCATCCTGGGTGCTCCTGGTCAGTTTCCTTAAGAAGGCGGGCAGGTCCACGGATGTAGCTCAGTGGTACAGTGCTTGCCTGCCGTGCAGAAGTCTTGAGTTTGATTTCTAAGCACCGAAAAAGTTGCACGTGTGCTGATATGTGTGTGTGTGTGTGTGTGTGTGTGTGTGTGTGTGTGTGTGTGTGTTCCTGGGTACTGATCCTGAGACCTAACTCCCAGGGCACTTGCTTTTCCATGAGTTACATTCTAATCCCAGAGTTAAGACAGTTTTGAAATGAAGTATTAAAGAGAAAATTTGGATCAGGGCTCTGTAGGATCAGGTGGCTCAGGGCACAAGGAAGAAAAGAAAATAATAAAACTTCCTTGGGGTGGCTTTGGGGTCAGAGGTGCCTTCTCTGTCTCTTCAAGTCTATCTGTTTCTCTCACACACATATGCACACATACACGTGCATGCACACCTGCCACCTACTCCTGTGCCCTAAGTGGGGTCAACATCATAAATGCACAGTGAACATGAAGGGTCATGAAATCCAAGCAAGTTGTGGACACACGGAATTGTGTCCTTAGTGTCCAGTAATTCATGGGAAGGCTCAGCTCTACTTTGAGGCATTTCCTGTTTTGGATTGTTAATCAAAGTCAAGGTGTTGGTGAAGAAATAAAGGCAAGGTCATAAAGCTAAATTTAGTAACTAAGATAAAAAGAAAAATCTATGTAAAGAAAGACAGAATCATAGATTCTTAGGGTTTTGCAAAGTCCTTTCTACAAAGTTCTGGCTTTAGACATAGTTCAAATGCTGGGGCTACCAAGCCAAAAGTATCTGGACCAGGTCATTAGACCCTAACAACACAGCAGATTACAATGGTGGACCACACTGCTTAGTGTGCCATGTTGTCTACTTTTAAAGAAAATGTTAATGATAATTTGGTCAGGATGCTTATTTGGTATAGTTCAACTGTGTAAGTTTAATTTCCTTCCTTCCAAACTTTTTCTTCTTTGTTTCGTTTTTTTGAGACACAGTCTTGGGCTGGAGATTTAGTTCAGCAGCATAAGTGCCTGCCTTGCAAGCAAGTGATTGTAAGTTCAGTTCCCAATACCGATTTAAAAAAAAAAAACAAAAAAAAAAACAGAGAGAGAGACAGGATCTTGCTATGTAGTTGAGGCTGGCTTTGTACTATGTAGACCAGGCTGACCTAGAACTCACAACAATCCTCCTGCCTCAGCCTCACAAGTGCTAGGATTACAGGTGTGTGCATTCATGCCTAGCATCTTTCAAAAGTGTTTCAAAGGGGGACTGGGGATTTAGCCCAGCGGCATAAGCGCCTGCCTTGCAAGCAGGCAGTCATGAGTTCGATCCCCTGTACCGATAAAAAGGAAAAAGACAAAAAAAAAAGTGTTTCAAAGGGAAGTTTTTCTGGTTTCCTTAGCTCACATGGAAGAATGAGAGCTGGGTATCGGGATGAAGCCTACTCTTGCACCAGGCTTCTGTGTTTTACCCCAGGCTGCCTGGGCACTTAGCTTCCTAAGGCTCTCTGCTTGATCCAAAATCAGTCCTGATGATCTCAGCTTAAATTGCTCAAACACACACACACACACACACACACCCCAAAACAACACCACCAGCAACCTCCCAGCACCCTTACTACTGAAATGACCCATAACCTAAACAAGGAGCCACTCAAGGCTAAAAGGCTTTCTGATTATTTCTAAACCGAAATGTAAACCAGAGTGGGAGCTGGATCACCAGAGTTACCTGGAAACCTGTGTGACTTCCGTGAGCTCAATCTCCCACCTCCCATGGTGGGGAAGTTGTATGGAGGTGCAAAACAGCCCTAGGGGAGATTTCTCCAGGGTCCAGCTCAGGTGAATTATTTGCATTCCAGCTGCTTTGAAACAGATTGTTTACCAATTTGAGCAAGGTGCCCCGGCCTTCCGTGCCCCGCTGACGCTGGCCTCGGATCTCCTCCCCAGATCTCCTGGTTTCGGCAGGTTCCCTCACACTCTTCCCTCTGCTGGTGACTGAAGAACCAGCAAGCAGGTGCGAGTAGGTAGTCCTCTGGTGTCTGCCAACCCCAGAGAAAGATCTAGAGCTCAGGCTGTGTGGAGGGAAGTGAGAGAGAAGTCAGCGGGATGAGGAGGACGAGAGGGATGAGGCGCCAGGCCACACCATCGTCCCCGCCTCTTTCTGCCGATGCTACCGGGAATCTCCATGCCTGCTGCCGCCTCCATCCGGAGCCACTGTGACGGCAGAGAGGCTCATCGAAGGATGCGACTGGGCCTTTGCCTTGGGGGACAAGGGGACAGAACTGAGTGATGGCCCAGCGTGTTCCTGTCCCGAGAGAGGACACAAGACCAAGGGGACGTGGAAGGAGGCCTTCCCTCCGTCTTGGGATGGCTTCTGGCAATGTGGATTATCAGCCTCCAGCGCTCACTGCAAGGGGCCGAGGCACAACCTCTGGAGAAGAGCAGACCAGCAGCTTCCGGTCGGAGGCCCCACCTCTTCCTAGGAGGGGACCAGGATATCCGGAGCTGTTCTCTTTTTTTTTGTCTTTTTTGAGGTGGAGTCTCGCTATGCAGTTCAGGCTGGCCTTGAGCTCACTTTGTAGCCCAGGCTGGTCTCCAACGCGCAAGGATCCTCCCACCTCAGCCTCCTGAGTGCTGGGATTACAGGCATGAGCCATCAGAGCTGTTCTGAATGGATGTAGGACCTCTCTGGCCACCTGAGGGTTGTAGGCAGTGGGTGGTGATGATAGTGACAACCTCTGGTTTCTGAAGATCCTATTTGTCCCAGCATATACCCTCTTGCCCACTGCCATGCTGTGCCCATCCTGGTTTTTGTTTTTGTTTTTTTGCCAGACTAAGCCTGGAGTCGCCTCTCCATGTGTTTGGGTCTGTCCTTGGCTTTTTGAGATAGGGTCTCACTATGTAGTGCAGCTTAGCCCTGAACTTACCATGTAGACCAGGCTGGCCTTGAACTCGAGGTGACCCTTCTGCCTCAGCCTCCTGAGAGCTAGGATTATAGGCATGTACCACCACACCCAGCAATTTTATGATTTTTAACAGGGAGTATGAATATGAGAAAAAATAAAAATGTAAACATATACTTTTTTTTTTTTTTTTTTGGTCTTTTTTCTTTTTTATCGGTACCAGGGATCGAACTCACAACTGCCTGCTTATAAGACAGGCGCTTATGCCGCTGACCTAAATCCCCAGCCCGTAAACATATACTTTTAAAATCCATTCTCTGACCATATAGTTGTAGAAACTATGCAAGACTAGAATATATCTGTAAGAGAAATGTTTGGGGAGTGCCTAGGAAGTGGGCTTGGGGACCCCACTGGGCCTTCCTGGCACTTCCTGTTTCTACCCCACTGACCGGCGCAGCCCCAATGAAACAGGAGACAGGAGACGGTCTTGTGGACGACAGTTAACTGCTGCTTTATTCATGCGGGCTCTGGTTTATATATTTGGCCGTGACCAATCACAGGCTGCCACGAGGAAGCAGGGCGGGAATGGGACGCAGGCTCCGGCTACCATATCCAGCTGTGGCCAATCAGGAGTTGCCACAGAGTACGGAGTGAGCACGAAGTGCGCACGGGTTGGCTAATTTAAAGAGGGGCGTAGCGCATTGCGGAAGCTGGCGTGGTCCTTAGTCCCGGGTGGGGTATGGTATGTTGAGCGCCTGCGCCCAACACCCCACCATTTCCCTTACAAGTGAGTCCCTTCTGCTAAGTGACATGAATACCTGGGCGGGCTTTAGGGGAAAGAAAGTGCAGAAGCTTTTCCATCTTGACCCACTTCCCTTTTAGAGGAAGCATTTAGTTTATTCTGCTCTGCTTGGAAGCGCAGAGCTCTTTCCTAGGAAAAATTCACTGCAATTCACTGCAATTCACTGTGCCCAGACCGGTGTTGACTTTGGCTTCCTTCTGTGTGTCAGTACTCCAGCTCACCCCTCAGGGGTCAGTCCTGTTGCTCTGTCTTTCCCTGATATCTTCCCCTCTCTTACCTTTCTTTGGAAGTCCAATGACTTTGCATTACCTGTGCAACAAAATGATTTAGGAAACGGAAGAGAGGGACAATGTATTCTAATGCTTGGACAGCAATAAAAAGCATTTATATGCCTCAAAACCAGAAGTTAACTTCAAAACCAGAAGTCTGGGAAATGGAAGCCGAAGAGCCAGCCAGTGGTGTATTGAGCACCCATCTCAGGCAAAACAAAAGCAAACAGAACTTCAGTGTGGAGCACAGTTGTCTGTTGGTTTCTTTTCCCCCCAGTGCTAGAGATTGAACCCAGGGCCTTCACGCTAAGCTATGCCCTAAAGCCCTTCTAAACTTTAAAAATTTTTTTTTTAATTCAGAGTCAGGGTCTTCCTAAGTCACCCAGGCTGGGCTTGAATTTGCAGTCCTCCTGCCTCAGCCTCCCAGAGTGTTGAGATTCCTGGTCTGCACACCACTTCTGTTGGTTTATAAACTTGTCTTCAGAACTGGGCCTTGAAAACAGCCTTGGGAGAACAGGTTAGGCAGCAGGTGAATCTTTATGAGAAATGACTGTAGCCATCCTGGGGCCCCGTGGGCTGGGAAATTGAACCCCGTATGGCCTCGGTTTCCCTTTTTCTTCCCTTGTCTGTAAATAATGGCCTAGTGTTTTGGTTTGTTAAAACTTGGGATTGAACCCCAGGGCCTCCTACACACTAGGCAAGTGCTCTACCATTGGGCCACATCACCAACCCTCTATTTATGTTGATTTTGAGGCAGGGTCTGGCTAAGTTGCCTAGGCTGGCCTTAAGCTTGTGATCCTCTTGCCTCAGCTTCCCAGAGTGCTGGGAAAACAGTGTTCCCCACTGCACGTGGCACAAAAAGAATTTTAAATTAGAAAACAGACGATCATATATGCTGGCCGTGTTCTCTGGTGGTGACAGGTGCACTGTCTTCTTGGGGCTGGGCATGTGGGAGACCAAAGAGCTGCTCACACCTGGCTGGTGTGGTCAGCAATGAGCATGGCCCCTTGAGATTTGCACCGGAAACATGATGTGTGTGCCCGAGGCGCTGCAGGTTTGGGAGCTGCAGAAGCAATGCCGACCTGGCATACATGATAAGGTTTCCCTTGTTGCCTGTACAATAATGTCTTCTGTCAGGGAAATACTAGCGACCTGCGTGAGTCCAGCAATGCCGATTTTAATCAGAAAATTTAATTTTGTATAAAACTCACAGTTTGTGTATGGCGAGAAATGCTTCTCACTGCATGAACTTTCAGAATTGGTTGTGAGCAAAAGGGGTTTCAATTTGTGTCACACCTTTCTCGGGGACAATATCCAAAGCACTGCCTGGCGCGTGTGGGCAGCCGCTGCACCCCGAGATGGTTTGGAGCCATCGGAGGCAGCCTATTTCTCATGACCTGTCGGGAAAGTGGACTCCCAAGTGGACAGGATCTCAGTACCCTGTGCCTTGTGCTTCCTGCCGGCTCACTGGTCCCAGGTGACTGCAGAGTCGCCCGTTGTGGACACGCTGACCTCAGGAACTCTGGGGACAGTTGGGGCGGATGGGCTGGCCAGGGCAGCTGGGTGTTGCATTGGTCACTCTGGACTGGTGGGTGGAAGCCACACAGCAGCTCATTTGTCGAGCACAGGTCGCGCAGCTGTCCCGCCAGCCTTGGCAAGTTTGGTGGACTTGCATTTGGGTGGGTCTCAGGGTGTCAGCTTTCTCTGGAGCAGGGGCTGGAGGATTTGATGGGGGCAAACGGCACGGGTCAGGTGGAGAGAGTCCCGGGAGGAGGGATCAGAGAGGCGGGTCAGAGGACAGGGCTGGGTCAGAGGGAAAAGGCATAGTTATGGGGAGGTGGAGTCAGGAAAGAGGCGGGGTTAGAGGGGAGGTGGGGCTAAAGGGAGAGAGGAGGCAGGCTTAGAGGGAAGGTGGAGTCAGGAGAAGGTGGGACTAAAGGAGGTGGAGTCATGTAAGAGGCGGAGCTAAGGGGGAGGTGGAGTCAGTAGAAGGTGGGGTTAAAGGAGACCCAGTATGGGAGGAGGCTAGAAGGGAAGTGGGCTAAGAGGGAGGAAGCGAGCTCAGAGGTCCAGCCAGACTCCCCTGGCAGAGCCTCCCTGGCTGGAGAGGAGCTGGAATCCCTCCTGGCCTCCTGAGGCTGAGGCTGAGGCCGAGGGGAGGTAACAACTGTTTAGAAAGGCTGGTCTCTGGGCCTCTGGTCCACCAGTTTGGCAGGGCCATCTGCACCTCGGGACACAGGGCCATCCCTGCTGCCCCTGTGTGGCTTCCCAGCAGGTCATGTGACAGGGCCCATGCGTGTGTCTCGGTCCCCTCTCTTCACGCTCCTGGCCCAGCAGCTCATCACATGGGCACTGCTGGGTGAGGACAGGGGGCTTATGTGGGAGCCCTCCCGCTCTGGTCGGCACCCGTTGCCATCAGAAGACAAGGCCTAGGTCTGGCTGGTGGTGGTCTGGGTGACATCAGCAACCATGGCATCTGCGTCAGCCGGGACCAGTGAGTAACTTGTCACGTTGGTCCTTGCCACATCCTAAGGTGGGTTTTGTGTGTTTACCTCGGCAGAATCTGAGGTTTGGGCCAAGGCTGCAGGCAACTCAAAGTATTTCCTGAACATTTATTCACTTATTCCTCTTACCAACCTGTTAGATTGGTTCTAATATTAGGTCCATTTTACAAACTAGGCATTTGAAGCCCAGAAAGTTCAAATAACTTGTTCAAGGTCAAACAGCTTTGAGCAGTTTGATGCCAGCACTGTATGATTAAATTACATTTTGCTACCTTTCCAGTATACATATCTCTGTTTTGTGTGCTCTCTGTGTGTGTGTGTGTGTGTGTGTGCGCGCGTGTGTGCGTGTGCGTGTGTATGTGTTTTGAAACAGCATCTCACTGTGTAGCCCAGGCTGGCCTCAAACTCAGGATAATCCTCCTGCCTCAGCCTCCCAGGTGCTGATATTCTAGGTGTGTGCCATGGTGCTGGTTCCAGACCTCTTCTAGAGAAGGAAAGAGCTCTTTCTGAGAACCCGGGGAGCAGTGGCAGTGTGGGGGCGAAACTCTGGGGCCAGTCTTGCTGCTCTAGGGTGCTTTCTGCTTCTTTTCTGGAGGGGACCTGAGGCCAGAGGTTGTAGTCCTGGCAACTGTGGCTGTCTACTCAGGGACTTTTAGGCCTAGTCATAGGCAAAAGCAGTGTTGCTGGGGTACTTTGGAAGGCTGAGATAGAAGGATTGCAAGTTTGAATCCTGTTTGGACAGCCTAGTAAGACTATCTCAAAATAAAAAAGGCTGGGATACAGCTCAGTGGCATAAGCGCCTGCCTGGCAAGTACAAGGTCCTGAGTTCAATTCCTAGTACCAATAAAATAAAAACACAAAAGAAATAAAGGGCTGGAGGACATAGCTCAGTGGGAAGACTTTGGACTCAACCGCTGGTACCAGGGGGGAGGAATCAACAGATCTTAATATAATTAGCTTCAACTTAGAAAAAGATTGACAGGTATTTGACAAAAAAAAAAAAAAAATTTAGAAATACAAAAATGTTAGAAAAAGAAAGAAGTCACCGCTATCTCACCATCCAAACAGAGTCAGTGCTAGCATCTTGGTATTTTCTTCCTTTGAACTCATTGTTCATCTATAGAGGATCGAGAAAGTACCAGGCATGGTTGTTTACATGCATGAAGTCACTGCAGTTGCCAACAACTACATGAGGTAGGGACAGTTATTGTGCCCATTTTATAGGTAATGGAACTGAGGCCCAGGGATACTAGGACCTTGTTAAGGCCTCTCAGCTAGGAAGTCTGAGCCCTGGTAAAATAGGCAGGGTGGTTCCAGACAGACTCTGTGAAGCTCAGGCATGACTTTGAACTCACCTTTATATTAAAAGCATTTTCTGCTTTTAATGAAGAACACTTGTAATCCCAGTACTTGCAAGGCTCACACTTGTGTGAATCACCATGTGGTGTAAATCACCATGAGTTTGAGGCTAGCCTGAATTACACAGTGATACTCTGTTTTACATCCTGCCCTCCAAATAAAAGACAATGAAGAGGATTGGAACAGAATAATGGGAGAAACAGGATAAAAAAGACCTTAAATTCCCATGTGCTTCGGTGTCCAATAGAATTACTGTCTCCAGGGTCCCCTCCTGCTGGCCACAACCACAGTGAGTCATGTGGCTCGTCCTAGGTGTGTCAGGACCTCCGGAAACATTGCCAGAGGGCCTGTCAGTTTGTCCCCTAAAGAGTTTCCCCTCTCCTCTGAGCCCTGGAGGCTGAGTCCTTGCCTCTCTATTTTGCAAAAAGCAGAAGTCTGTGAGTTTGAGTGGGATCCTAGGTCCTTCCCGGTCTTAGAAGAGGGGCCAACCAGGGGTCTTTAGCCTAAGGCATATCATTGGGATCAAAGCTTTCTGATCTCTCTGGGGAGGTCTCAGGCTCTCCCCACCAGGGCCAGGACTGGGCCTGCAGCTGGCTGACCCAGTGGATATAGGCAGCCCCTCGGGCTGGCCCAGAAGGCAGGTGCCAGGCACCAGGCACCCAGGTGGCCAGGGCTCCCTGCGTTGGCCAAGGCAGGCCCAAGCCCTCCGGAGCCCGAGAAAGGACAGCAGGGCCACTGCCTTTAGGGACTAGAGGCTCAGCTAGTGTCTTCGCTTTTGTTTTTACAAAAGCTGTGCCATGCACAGCTCAAAGGTACAAGTGCTTTGAAAGCTGTGGCTGACACTGGGACATTCTGCATTTTCTGTGTATATTTTAAGACAAATTTCCAGAATGTTAGTCATGCAGCATGACAAAGGCACCACAGAGGCCAAACTTGGCAGTGAAATCTTCAGGACAGCCTCTAGCTGTACCAGGGTGCCTGAGAACCAAGTTGAGACATTTGAAGATGACACTTGTTCCAGCCTCTTCTGGGGTCAGCTGGGGATGGGAGTGACACTAGAAATCAGGTCACATGGGAACCACTCAGTTCTTTCACTTGTAGAGTCAATTCTCATGGCCCAACATGTCACTATGGAAACTCATCTAAAGTTGTCTGGTTTTTAAAGTTTGGTGTGGCTATAACTGGGTATGGTGGTGCATACTTATAATCTCCGCACTCAGGAAGCTGAGGCAGAAGGATCGCCATGATTTCCAGGTCACCCTGGGCTGCATAGTGAATTCAAAGCCAGCTTGAACTGCATAGTGAGACCTTGTCTTGGAAAAAAATGTTTAGCATGGCCAAGAGTTCTCAAATCATGCTTCTAGTGCCAAAGCCACATTTTGAAATTGTGTAGTTGTTTCTCTCTTTAATTTTCGAAATGCTAGGTCAGACTAGAGTCTGATTCAATAAGTTTTGGGTGGGTTCTGGACATTGGTGTCTATGAAAAGCCTACAAGATATTTTTTTTTTTTTTTTTTTTTTTGAGACAGTGTCCTCTGGGTTGGCCTGGAACTCTGAGCTCAAGCTCTCCTCCTTCCTCAGTCTCCCGAGTGCTGGGATTACAGGACTGTGTCTGCTCTACCAGAGTCCAATATGTAACCAGAGTGCAATCTAGCATTTTGGCACCAAAACCAAAAAACTCCCCCAAACTGTAATTTTGGTAATTTTAAATTTTAAATAAAAGTAAATAAGAAAGTCATTCACTTTGCAAGTCAGGTGTGGTAGCACACATTTATAATCCCAGCACTTAGGAGGCTGAAGCAGGAAGATCCTTGCAAATTGGAGGCCAGTCTGCAGTACATAGTGAGTTCAAGGCCAGCCTGAACTACATATCAAGACTGTGTCGGAGACCGAGAGGGAGAGAGAGACAGGCAGACAAACAGGCAGTCTTTGTTACTCCTTTGGGATGACAACTCCTTGCATGCATGTGTGTGACCATGAGCCTCTGCTGAGCAGGAGAGGAGCAGCTGACTTAGGGGACACCTTGCAGATGCCAGCAAGCGACAGTGTGCTCCCGATTAACAGGTGATGTCCTTATGGGAAACCCTCTTACCATGCACTGTGTCCCCAGAATCCTGTCATTTTAAAATGGACTTTGGCTTCTGAGCTGGATTCCCCATGCCCATGTGTAACCCCGAAGCCCAAGTCTGTGGTGGGGGCGCTGAGGCCGACCCCCACCATGCATAGCCCTGAGACTGTAATACCTATGTTTGGGATGCCCAAGTCTGAAAAGTAACATTTTCATCAAAAACGAGCATTTTCTAAAGATATTTACTTGAAAGTTTTGAGAAAAGCAGATCTCCTGCCCTGGGGCTCCTGGGAGTATGTACAAAATACAATAATTAAATTAAGTCCAGCAGTTAAAATTCCTCATAAAAAGAAAATGCTGAGTGCTTCCCAATGGGGAATGCTTGACTTAAAAAGAAAGGTTTCACTCTGTGGCCTACAGGTCAACAAACGGGGCTCTGCAGAGAATGGATACAGTTTCTTAAAGGGCTTCTTCTGTCTTTGTTTTGCTGAAAGAAAATAAGAGTAAAAAGGGACAAGTTTGGAAAATTCAAAAAATGAAGGTGCTGCCCTAAAATCATCACGAGTTTTATAAGCGCTACACTGGAGGCTATGAAAACACAAGGTCTTTCCCAAGCTCTAATCTAACACACATGTGCTTGGAGAGCAGCGAAGGCCGGAGGCTTTGAACAAACCTTTAAACTGTGCTCGATTTGCAAAGCCACTGCCGATCACTGGCTACTTATTTTGAAAATGTTTGCCTTAAATATTCTATAAATGTATTCCACAATTTGCAAATTCCCTGCATGACACAAAGACTTTGTGTTTTTAAAAAGGTTTTTATGAAGCAAAATTCTACAAATGATCTTTATGGGTCACATTCCAAAATGGAATGTTTATCAACATCTGAAAATATCAAGTTTCATAAGAACCATTTGACATTACCTTTTTAGTAGTGTTCCTACAGGAAAAAAAATAGGATAGAAATCAGATTTTGCAAATTATACATGAGTAACTATGCTTTCTATATAAATGAAATAAAACTGATATTTTATATTTACAGAAAGTTGAACTTTCTCTCTCTCTCTTTCTCTCTTTTTTTTGAGGCAAGTTCTCACTATTTAGTCCAGGCTGACTTCAAAGTTGGGGCAATCCTCTTGCCTCAGCCTCCTGAATGCTGGGATCATAGCATGCACTACCATGCCAAGCTGCTGAAATAGAATCTTTCTGTGGGCCTCGCATTAAGACACCATGATCAGGGGCTGGGGGTTTAGCTCAGCGGCATAAGCTCCTGCCTTGAAAGCAGGTAGTCGTGAGTTCGATCCCCGGTACCCATAAAAAGGAAAAAGACAAAAAAACAAAACAAAACAACAAAAAAAAAACACTATGATCAGATGTCGGTCAAAAGAAATAGCAGCTCAGGCAGCAATATTTTTCATTTACTGAATAATTAGCAGCCTCACTGACATTTCTGCTTTGATCCCAGAGCACTTTAGCAGTTGTCTGCTCTCAGGGCCTCTCCAGGAAAATGGGTATCATACCCATCCTGTGCTGAGTTCCCAGGAAACGAAAGATTGTGGGGTGTCCTGAAGCAGCTCACGATTTAAGGAGTGAGATTTTGTTGTAAAACATGGACAAAGTATTAGGAAAAAAATTGCTGAATTTTGTTTCTCCTTGCTCCGTATTTGTTACCTGTGAATCAGGGAAAGGAAGACAAGGTAAAATTACAAGGAAAAGGCACTGCCATCAGTGCACACCTGTAATTCCAGTTACTCTGGAGGCTGAGGCAGGATGATTGCAAGTCTGAGGTCAGCCTGGCAACTCTGCAAGACCCTGTCTTCAATAAATAAAAATACAAAGGCTGAGATGTGGCTCCTGTGGCTTGCATAGTATTCTAGGTGTTAGGCTAAACCGAGGCACAACTGAGACCACTGAAGCAGGCAAAGTTGAAGCTAGGTTTGAGGACTTGATTGCCGACCAGGTGTGGTCAGGCCAAGGACAAAAAGACCACTGGCCTTGAGTAAGGGGTGCGGGAAGATTTTTATAAGGGAGTTTGGGTAGAGGAGGGAGGTATTGCTGAGGGGGGTGCAGAATTTTGGGTCTGAGTAGAGGGTCTAAGTCTGGGTGATGGACAGGGCAGTGTTGGATAGACAGGGGGTGCTGGAAGGCACAGCGTGTCTCTTGTGGTTTTTCATGGAACCAGCTCTTTGCAGGTTGCGCTTGTGGGGACAGCTGCCCTGCTAGGTGCGAATAACAGATCTGTTTGGGGGAGTTTTTTCTCTCTAGTTGGCTGGGGGTCTAGTTCAGAGATCTGACACTAGGGGCCCTGGGTTTATTTAGCAAAATTTTTATTTTCATTTTCTGGGTTTTGAGACAGGGTCTCATTATGTATGTAGATCAGGTTGGCCTTGAACTTGCAAGGATCCTCCTGCCTCAGCCTCCCCAGTGCTGGGGTTACAGATGTGAACCACCCCACTCAGCTGAGGTGAATCCCTAGCACTGCAGATACAAAAAAAACAGGGAAGAGGAGGCAGAGAGAAAACAACAGAGGGATGGGACTGGAGAATGACTACAGCAGCCCAGGAGGACACCGTTGCAGAGGCAAGGTCAGTAGCTCCTCTGGCTGCCACGTGTGTGTCCTCCACCCTTTCTTTCTCTCGGGACTGCTTTCCTAGACAATCCAAGTCACTCTCCAGCCTTTCTGACCCTTGTCCCAGCTCCTTGGGAGGCTGAGGTGGGAGGATCGGAGCTCAGGAGCTGATCAATCCTGGACAAGGTGGTGACACCCATCACAGACAGTGCTGCATCCGGGCGCTGTCATTGTTCTAAAACAAAGCCAGGAGCAAGGTGGAACCTCAAATCCCCGGCACTCTTAGGTGGGACTGTGTAGTTTGGTGGAGAAAATACAGAGATAACAGAGTGACCTTAAGCAAGTCCTCTAACTGGGCCCGCAGACACACAACTCCCAGAAGACCACTAGTTTGTATTTTTCTATGGGAATGGCGCCCCCTTCACGCAGAATCTGGCACTGCAGGCCCTCCTGGGGCTTTATTTTTTATTTTTATTTTTTTGTCTTTTTCCTTTTCATCGGTACCAGGGATCGAACTCACGACTACCTGCTTGCAAGGCAGGCGCTTATGCCGCTGAGCTAAATCTCCAGCCCCAACCCCTCCTGGGGCTTTAAAGTGTAGTATGAAGACGGCCAGGCCGTGCCTGCCCCTCAATATAGGGGCACCCTAACAGCAGAGCCTCGGGCCCCAGTAAGCAAATGAGAAAATGGAGTTCACGTCATAGACATGTACTTTGCAGCCAGCTTCGCAGGGGCAAGATTCTCGTCGTCTATTGCAGGTCGGATTTCCTACCTGGATGGAAAAGATTTGTCCTGTATTGAGTTTCCTGTAAGCCAAGTTGAGTGTTTGGCGCTTTTCAAAAATACTATACCTATTTGTTATTTTATTTATTATTTCTCATTGATCTTTTTAAAAACTTTTTAAAAATGGTAAAATGTACATAACATTTACATTTTTTTGTTTTTTATTTTGTTTTGTTTGAGACAGGTCTTGGTATGTAGTTCAGGCTGGCCTTAAATTCGTGGTGATCCTCCTGCCTCAGCCTCCTGGGTGCTAGAATTACATGATGTACTATTATGCATGGCTTCAAAATCAATCATTTTAGCAGTGTGTGTGTGTCTGTGTGTGCCAGTGCTTCACACATGGTAGCCAAGTGCTCTTCTATCACGGCTACACCCCCCAGCTCCATTTTAACCTTTTTCCCCCTTAATTTTGAGTATCTTTAGTTGCACCATGATGGCTGCCTGGAGGTGAACACGCTTCCCTTTCATGGACATTTTGACTTTGGGGAAGCGTGGGAGGCCATGCAGAGCCAGATTGGGGGCATCAGGTGGAAGAGGACACATCTCCATGTTTTTCCGAACCGGCAGTCACTGTATTCCTGGCATTCCTGAAAGAGGGCTTCAGAGTCCTCGGAAACTGGCAAGAATGATGGGATATGCATGCTCGAAGCAAGGAAGAGATTTTTGAGTTCAGTTTGTGGCAATGTGTCTTTTTTTATTTTTTATTAAAAAAAATTTTTTTTGGTCTTTTTATCGGTACCAGGGATCAAACTCACGACTGCCTGCTTGCAAGGCAGGCGCTTTATGCGGCTGAGCTAAATCCCTAGCCCCTCCAATTTTTTTATTTTTAAGGTAAGACACACTCCATGTTTTGCTCAGCCCTCGTGTAGCCTGGGGGCAAGGCCTTGGTGGCACATGGGGACTTGGGAGAGCCATGGTGAGGTCAGAGCAGCAGGTGCTGCCGCCCTTGAGCTGAGTCACGCTGTCCTTGCGCTCACGCTCTCTCTGTCCTTGCTGGCCGAAGTTGCCTGCAGCACCCCTGGCAGCACAGTGGGGATGGGTGCTCCTCTATCCTTAGCATCCCTGAAAACAGAGGCCCAGACATCACAGTGGTTTTCTGTCCTTCCCTTCCTGGGCCCCAGAGGAGACCCCACAGCCTCCTTTTTAGATAGGAAGCCAGAGGCTCCACAGAGGGTGGGAAGGGAATGTCCCTGTATAACTAAAGTCATTTGATTCATTGTTTCAAACAAAACACAATGTGCCAAACCAATGGTTTGGTATTCGTAGACCAAACAATCCGGTTCTTTTCTTTGTGTTTTTCCCTCAGCAGATATTTTAACTGTCACAACACTGCATAAGATGGAGTTTTCAGTCTGTTAACTGTGAAGAAAGAAAGAAAGCCTGAAAGCTCCTTCCGGACCCAAGCCCTCACCTCAGGAGCATGTCCTGTTTTTCTTTTTTTCTTTTTTGGTACCAAGGATCTAACTTGGGGCCTTGCACTTGCAAGTGGCAGGGGCTGTGCCACTCAGCTGCATCTCCAGCCTCAGATTTCCCTTTTTATTCTTTTTTTTTTTTTTTTTTGGCGTGACTGGGGTTGAACGTAGGGCCTTCATACTGAGCTACATCCCCAGTTCTCTCTAATATTAGGGTCTCCCTAAGTTGCTAATTGACCCAGGCTGGGCTCCAATTTTTAATCCTCCTGCCTCAGCTTCCCAGGTGTCTTATAGGCATGGGCCACAGGAGAGCTTGAGAATCGCTCGAGAGTCACGGAGCGATCCTGTAGTGACGCGACTCCTTCCAGATCGCCAGGCGTCCGTGGGCTGTGAGCAGAGGGCTCACCCGCAGGCTTTGTCCTGACTGAGTCTACTCCAGCGGAGCAGGGTGGCTCCTGAACAAGTGGTCATGTGGGAGAAAGTCATCTCGCCTGGGCCAGCTGCTGCCCGCAGCCTAAGCAGCTTCCCCATTCTGTGTGTGTGTGTGTGTGTGTGTGTACGTTTTAAAACAGGTCTGGTTATATAGCCCAGAGTGGTCTCAAACTCATGGTGATCCTCCTGCCTCAGCCTCCTGAGTGCTGGAACTACAGGCCTGCACCACCAAGCCTGGCACCAGTTGTCTGTATATGGCCTCTGGGGGAGGTGGGGTCAGAGCCAGGCTGGAGGAGTCTGCTGCAAGCCAGAGTGGGTGTAGGCACACTGGACCTCACCCCTCAGACCCCTGTCTGGCTCCTATCCACCAAGGAGGAGGCACAAGAAGATGAAAGAGTGGAAAAACTCCAAAGTTATGCTCAAGGTTTTCCAAGAGGGTTTTAATTTTTAATTTGCATCTCTCTAGGCTGTACTAGAGGGCCCTGGGACTTCTCTTTAACATTTGATGTTACTTTTCAGCTTTGCACCTCCCTAGACTTCCACAAAGGCATTTTAAGAGAAAAGCTTATTGGGCAAGTCCTATGGTGTTCTGTGACCCATTTGGCCCAACAGGTGTTTGTTGAGTGACTAAATAAATGAAGTGATTCCTTGGGAAAAATCCAGAGGAATCTTCACTCTCATCGAAGTTCTTTCTTTACTAAGTTGAGAATTATCACCTGCCCTCTAAGGATGTGAGAGGGAAATTGGCAAAGTTGACTGGTACTTGGGAAGCTTAACCAGTCAAGCTCTTTGAACTGGAGTATCCTTTTTTCTCTTGCTTCAGATACTGTGTTGAGAAACGCGCGTGATCCACTGCATGACTGGAAAGCCAGGGACCGGGATCGCGCCACCTCCTTGGTCCAACAAGCGGCTACCAGGCCGGCAGAGTAGCGGACCAGGGTCCAATCAGGGCAGGACGCGCTGGGGTTTGCAGAGCTCGGCCACAAATCACAGTGGCCGCGACTCCGAGGCCAATTCGATGCGGGGCCCACGCAGGTGTCGCCTGCACGGGGTGCGCGGGGAGCACCGGACCCGGATCCCGGAGAGAGACGTTATTGTTACACTGTAACGAGTCTGATTAACATGCTCCTGACACTTTCCTTTAGTTTCTCGGGCTCCTAGCAACAGCGCACAAAGGCACGCGATTGTCCCTGGCTCCGCGGGGACACGGGGCAGCCTTTGATCTGCCACCGTCGCAGCGGGGCTGCGTGACAGGAGCGCAGGGTCCGGGCAGCCGGGCTACCCCGCTGCGCCCCGAGCGCAGCTCCACGCGCACCTCTCCGGGAGCCCTGGGACCGCGCGGTCCCAGGCCCAAGGTCTCCAGGTTCCCGGCTGGCCGCTTGTGCGGGCTCCGCCTCGCGGGGACTTTTCCATCGGAAGCAGCGAGACTGAAACCCGGCAGATCTCTTAGAATGGGGGGAAAAGAACTCAAAGGGGAGTCGGTCCCCGTCCCGGGAGGCTTTTTCCAAATGAACACTCTGGGTCGCGGCGCAGCCCCGGGCGCTGGGAGGTCGCGTTCTTTCCGCGCGTGGTTTTCCTGCAAGGTGCGCTGCCGAGAGATTCCTGAGATTTAACCGAACCAACAACAGGGACAGCGGAAAGCATCCGTCTAAGAACCGCGAAAAGCTGCCGGGCGCCCCGCGTCAGCGTGCAGGTGCTGAGCTGGGGACCAAAGGAACTGGCTTTGCGTTTCGGTCGCCCTTCTATTAGTCCCCTCCGGGCCGGCCCGCTTCAAACAGCGCGGAAGGGAAGACTGGATAAGCCAGGGCTTTGAGGTTTAAACGCGGGGTCCGGTAACTGCGAGCCCCCAGTGCTCTCGGGAGCCCTGCGGGAGACAGGGCCGGGCGGCTCGGCAGCGAGATCCAGATCGCTGTCTCCGCGGCACCGGCAGGCCGAGGCCCCTGGCCTCACAGCACTCCTATGCAGAGGTCTTGATGGAAATTTTATAACCGGTTTTGTAACATCCATTACCTTCCTGGTGCTAAAGGAGAGACAAAAATAATAACAACGGAAGATTTAGGTTGCAAGGTAAATGGAAACGCTAAAGGCAGATACATAAAAAAGCTGTGATGCCCCCGAAGAGTAAGGTCAGTTTCCTCAAACTCCAGCTGAATTACTGGGGGGCAGAGATGTTCGTGGTAATAATGACACGTCTATTCTAGAGAGGGGGCGACAGCCACACAGATGTCCTATCAACCCGGCAGAATATGCCAGGCAAGCGGCAAGTTTCAAATTTAGAAACTGGGGCCATCAAGTCTTCATTCGGCAGGACTCCCATGTCCCCATCCTGTCCCCAGAGGACAGGAGTGGAGGGCTGCGGGTGCATGTGGACGTCGGAAAGGAGGTCTCCAGACCCCTGCAACTTCAAAACTCGTGCTCCGTGGACAGTGCCCCACGCCACTGGGGTCCCGCTCGCCATTTTCATAAAACAGGACAGTATTGATAGAATCCTGTGTACATTAAAATGAGATTGTCACAGGCTGTCATCAAGCCCTCAGTAAAACAATGAAGACATTACTGCCCCCCCCCAAGGTATTAGGGGAATAAAGCAATCTCCACCACACGGGTCCTATTGAGATTAATGAAAAAATTATGCAAAAAAAATCTCAATTTCATTTTCCTGTGATGGGCTTCGCGTCCATACAGTCCATCCTGCCTTGCACCTGATGATTTATTAAACTAATCTATGGTGATCACCCTGATGTTCTCAACTCAATCTTGTCCTGGCTCATTTTCTAAGTAATTGTTTCTCATTAGTTCTGATAATGTTTTAATAGTGTTACCTATAATTTAGCCTCCAAGAATTAATAACAAGGGGGTGATCTGGAGCAGGGGCTTGTCATGAGCAACACAAACCATAAACAGGTATGGTTTTTAATTAATCTGATTAGTGGTGAGATCCCCTTCCAGGGCTCCCTCCCTAGCTAGGAGGCGAGTGGCAGGCATCACAGCCCAGGTCAGCAGTGCAGCGTGCAGAGGACAGGTCCCCTGGCCCAGTGCCCTTCCTTGCCACCCTCAGCACCCAGAGATGCAGGCAGATGCAGAGGGACAGAATCTGTGTCCAAGTCCCCCCGTTCCCGGCTCTGTCTGTCACAGCCTGAGGCACACAGGGCTGTGGCCAGGGATAACCTTTCTGGCACCCTCGGCAGGGTCTCCACTGGGAGAACAGTACTGTGGTCCAGTCTTGCTATCCTACCACAATCAGGACCCTGATTACAGGGAACATCAGTCCCTGCTGTGGAGATTTAGTAAGGTGGCTTTGTTTGAACCAAGTCCAGTTTAGGACTAGTACATGTGGAGCCCCCCGTGGGCCCGGGGTGGGGCAGGAAGCCAGGTTGTTTTTCCTGTGGTCCCAGCATCCTTTACTTTCCTCTTGCAGGTTTCCCATGGGACCAGCCCTGAAGGTGGAGGTCCCTGGCTTGAGGAGGCCCCATGTGGAGGATTGGGAGCTACTCCTCTCCTTGACTCCCAGTGGCAACCTGAGGCCTGGGCTGCAGTTGAGGGCCATGGCTTGGGTGACACTGGTCCCCTATGATGTGGCTGAGATGCTGTCTGCCCCCTGCCACTCCCCGAGGGAGGGTGGTGTGGCTGCCACCCGCCTTTCCGGAAACTCTGGGGCAGCATAGGACAACCCAGATGGAGAGGGATGATGCCCAAAGGAGGGTACAGGAAAGAGTGATCACAGCTCATCTCAGGAGCTGTCTCCTTGAGATCCCTTTTTGGGAATGTTAGTTGATGTCTCAAGAATGTGTGTCGCAGGCCTAAGTTCCTTCAGGAGCCCATGGATGGGAGATCCCCTTCCTGCCCTCACGGTGACATCTCTCTTGGTGTCAAAAGGTCTTTGCCCGTGACCAGTCTTCACTCTGCTCACCTCTCTGGGGGTTTCTTGTAGGACCCAGAGGAAGTGGGGGAAAGGAGACCCCTGGTTGGGCCCACACTTGGGGCGGCGGAGGGAACATACCAAGAGGGCGTAGGAGGAGGTGAAAAAATGAAACCAAGAAACAACTGTTTTCTATTTACAAATTTAAATAAACAGAACAGCCTTCCCTGCGGTGTTTGTCTTAAGACTAGCAGGTCGCTGCTGTGTGGGTCGTGAAAAGGTTGGTGTAGAGTTTAAAACTTCCCATTCTGTTAATTTCTTAAAGAACAGTCATCCAGAGTCTCGGCACAAAAGCTCATGATTTAATGAGGAACAGAAACAAAATCTTTGATTGTTGGTGTTTCAAACTTCATTGGCGTCCACTGGCACGCACAAGCTGATCCTCTGCGGCTTCAATACCCTTTAGCCTTCAATATAAGAGTACGTGCTGAATAGGGAACAATGCCGGTTGTTATGTTTGTTTACCCTTCCTACAAGCTGGGTTAACCTCTTCAAAACAGCTTTACTAAGCCCGTTAACCACACCACCCATCTGACCTGCAGCAGCATCTCTAATGTGATGCAAATCTTGCAGGGGGCCATAGCACCAGCCTGGTGCCCTGGCTTTGTGTCGTGGGACACACTACAAGTTTATGGCCGAGGGAGCCCCGTCCCTGCCATGCATTTCCAGGGGAAATGGCCTCAGTGGCGGGAAGTTAAAGTGGGAAAAGAAAAGGGAGGATGCACGGTCTTGTGTTCCTGCACGTTTATTTTTTAATTGCCGGTAACTGCTGACCCGAAGCATTCACCCCATGAGCTCTTTCAGGCTCCTGCCCCACAGTTTGAGGGTAGGGATGGCACGGTTGGGGGATGGAGGCTAACAGTAATCAGTTTGGGGAGTTTATTTTTGGGAGGTAGCTTTACAAGCAAAGGTAATCCTCCATAATGTTTTCCATGGTGTTCATATTGTTTTATAGGATCGCTAGTGAAATCCACAAGACTTCCTCATTTTACCTTTATTTTTTTTAAAAAAGCCTGTCCTTAAAATTATCTGCGATGTCAGCTGTACACATGGGTAAGGTGGCAAGCGTGTACTCCAAGGGGGAGTGTGGGATTTAATGAAAGACTGTCTCACGAAACACCTAACTGGTGCCCAGGTTCATGTCCCTCCATGATTTCTTCCTCCACAAAATCCTAAGTCTATATTTCCACACATCAGTAAACAACAATAAGATCACATGCTTAAGGGACACCAGAAGCAGCTCATTTTTAGAGGGATAATTCGGCCAAGAAGACAACAGCAAGAAGGAGAAGGAGGACAACACTGCCCTGTACACGCAGCTGGCCCCAGCCTGGCCCGCCCGAGTGTGCAGTTTGGCCTTAAGAATCGCACTGTGTATGTTCAGCCCACCTGATGTGCGCTTCATTTAACAGATGATTTTTCCTTGATGGATGTGGCAAGCGTAACAATGTTCTGGGCCTGCTTCAGCAACGGCATGTCGATCATACTCCCTTGGAAAGTAAAGGCTCCCTGCAACACAGAGAACACAAACTTCCTGAAAGAAGGTTTGGAAATTATAGGCTTCCTTTTGGCGCACCCTTGTACAACAAGAACATTTTTAGATTCCACCTGAATTACACTGACTTTCCTACCCAACTTCTGAGAGAGCCAAAGCAAATTGCAGGGGAAAGATTTCTTAGAGGAATTAAAAAAAAAAAAACCCCACACAGCATTTTAATAGGAAGGAAAAATACATCAGATGCAAAATATGAGAAGCTGTTCACTTAACTCTTGAAATCAAGCAAAAAGAAACTGTAGAAGGAAAATTTAGGGAGTTGATTATGTGGCTTTTGAAATATTGCATAGGACTTTAAAAGCAACAACATGCTCTGGCAACTAATTATTATTATTATTACTATTTTTTTTTTATCTTTTTCATTTTTATCCGTACCGGGGATCGAACTCACGACTGCCTGCTTGCAAGGCAGGTGCTTATGCCGCTGAGCTAAACCTCCAGCCCCTAATTATTATTTTTAAAAACTGTATTATCAAGTTAATGGCAAAAGGCATCCTCCTTGTGTTAACACAGTGGAGAGGTGTCACGTACAGGGCTAAGCAAATGCAGGCTAAGATTATACTGGGTAAAGGCCAGGAGTCTGCCAGCCACACCTGTGAAACAGAAGCAAAAGGACCAGAGGCAAGAGCACGCGGCAAATAAATCACAGTTCTGGTGAGTGTCGGGACGCAAAGGCATCTCTGGGTCTCCTATTCTAATTTTGCAAGTTCATTTTTCTCCCCTTTTATAGATACTGATTCCATGTATCATGTGACCTAAGCCTTTTCTGGCTTGGGAAACTGAGGCCCAAAGGACTTGACGGATTTTCCAAGATTATGTGACCCAGAAAAGTTGGAGCTGTAATCCCAGCACCCTGGGAAGCTGAGGCAGGACAATTCACAAGTTCAAGTCCACATCTGGCAATTTAGCAACTTAGTGTGACTCTGTTTCAAAGTCAAAAAGGGCTGGGATGCAGCTCAATGCAAAGGCCCTGGGTTCAAACCCCACCACCAAAACCAAAAAAAACGAAACTGGAAACCTTGGAGCCATGGCTAATACTTGAATCTCAGTGCTACACTAAGATAACAAGAAAGTTTTTTTAACAACAACAACAATAACAGGTTTCTTTAGTCTATTAGGAAAAAAAACTAAATGGACAGAAGGTGGCTTGGAATCCAAAGTTACTATCCTGTTACTTATGTTCTTTCCTTCCTTTCCTTTTCTTTTTGAGACAGGGTGTCACTGTGTAGTTCCTGCTTGGCTTTAACTCACTATGTAGGTGAGTTAAAGGTTGCCCTCAAATTTGCAGCAATCCTCCTGCCTCGGCCTCCCAAGTACTGGGACTAGAGGTGTTCACACGTTGCTGGGCTTTTTGTTCCTTCTTTGTGCTGTACCAGCCCCGGCCCCTCTCTCCACTCTTCTGTCTACCTGTGGGCAAGGTAGCCGGTGTCTTGGAGACTTGTGTACTAATGTTGCAGGGCTCAGCCCTTCCTAGGTCTCAGGTGCACAGGTGCTGTCCTGCCCTTACTCAGGACTTCTGGGACCCTGTGCTGGGCCACCCCAAACCACAAGGTGGTCACTCAGGGTTGTGCACACATAGGGTGGACCCACCAGGGCATCCTTAGCAAGGATGGCAGCTTTCCATCAAGAGATGTAATTAGGATTTTCTTTCATGATGCTTTCCCTCGAACACCTGTGTGGCCTGCAATCTCGGCCTCCGAGGGACCCTCCCACCCTCTCACCACTCCATTCACATCCCCACTCTGGCCTCTGGTCACTTAATCCAGCCCATGCCCAGCCTAGGCATCTCTCTGAGCGTGATGCATTGTACGAAGTCAGAGTGAGAAGGCTCCAAGGCCAGCACCCTGTAGGAGTCGGGGCGTGGGTCCCATGCTGCTTTACGAGGCAATCGTCTGAGTTTCTCACTGGAGAAAATGAGGAAGACCAAGGCCTCTTGGTTATCTGCCCACTGGGTGGATTATGGCCCTGTAAAACAGCACATCTGCCCTTCGAAGGCCTGAATAATAGGCCGGAGAAACAGAATTAGCATAGACGCACACGGAATCAAAATGCTGTCTTTGGGTCTATGCCTGGTGCCTGAAAGTGCTTTTCCTTCCCCAGCACATCAAAGATGGCAAGTACTTCCTGTGGCTTTTCAGGGGTGGGGGATCATTTTTTCTGTCTTGCTTGATTTTCTCCCTTAAGGTGGAAAACAAAAACAAATTTTTTTTGTTCTGCTTCCTTCAATGATGAAAAACAAGGATTTTAATGTTTTGAGAATTAGATTGCCTACATCAGCCATGGTGGTGCAAATCTGTCATCCCAGTACTTGGGAGGCTGAGGCAGGAGGATCCTTGCGAGTTTGAGACTAGTCTAGGCTACATAGTGAGTTCAAGACCAGCCCTAACTATATAGTGAGGCCCTGCTTCAAAAAACAAACAAAACACAAAAGAGTTAGACTAATCTGAATATCCTTCTGCTTTCACATACCAGCCTATAATCTGGCTGTTTTTTAAATACTCTATATGGATCTTCATAGGACATGTAAATGGTCTTTCCGGTCAGCACTTGGAAAAAATGCAGTTTGTCAAAGGCTACTCGGATTTTCAGAGTTTGAAATATTCCTTAGTGAATGATTCTAGAGAAGCTTCAGTTTCACAGCCTTGTGGTTTCTTGAAAAGTTGGCACCCCATTTCAACCCGCATAGGGAGCGTCTGTATCATTGTATTTTAAATGCCTCTAAATAATAATTTATTCATCATTAAATATCTTAAAAACCCTGTCAACAAAGATGGTAACAGTTATAATTTTTTAGTGGTTCCTAGTCCCCAGACCCAAGCTTAGGGCTGTGTGCGCCTTTGTTCTGTGTAATCCTGATGTTGTCATTATCTGTCCTATTAGTAAGTTCTCTTTCTTTCTCTTTTTGGCCAGGTGCAATTGCACTGCCTACAATCCAAGCTACTTAGGGGCTGAAGCAGGAAGACTGTAAATTTGAGACCAGCTTGGACTACATAAGAAGCCCCTGCCTCAAAATAATAGAACACGGCCTGGGATGTAGCTTGGGGTTTCCTTGTTTCAACCCCACTGGGAAAAAAAGCCATTGTTTTGTTTGGTTTCAGTTTTGGTTTTTTGAGACAGAGTAGTAGTCCAGGCTGGTCTTGAACTACTATATAACCCAGGCTGGTCTCTAACTCACGGCGATCCTCCTGCCTCAGCCTCCCAAGAGCTGGGATTATAGGCACACGCCACCACAGTTGACAAAAAAAGGTTCCCCCCACCTTTTAATTTTGGTTAAAAAATATCACATAAGTTACTCTCTTTGCCATTTTTACACATATGGTTCAGCAGAGTTAAGTGTGCTCTGGGGTTATGTGACAGAGAGGTCTAGATCTTCCTCTTCCGGCACTGAAATTCTGCACCCAGCGAGCAGCTTTCCCAGTGCCTCTCCATGGCTCCTCGAATCCGCTGTTTGTTTCATTCCTGTTTCTATGTGTGTGTACCCATTGCCAGGTTAAAACTGAGGAAACTGAGTCACAGAGAGAAGAAGCAAGCAGGCAAGTCGGCTCTGTAGCTTGTAAGAACAGAACAGAGGCGAGCCTGTTTGTGTGTGCCGGAAGCTGGCACTCTTGAAGGTTTATCAACTGAAAATGTCCCAAGTGTGCTATGCGACTGTAACTTGGAGTCCTGGTGTGTGTGAGAGTGATTTAAAATGCAGGGTCCTGGGTCTCTTTCCACAGGGCTGACGCAGAAAGCTGGGGATTGGCCGGGAACTCGTTGGTGCCACAGATGCGCAGGGGTGAAGCCTTTGGGAAATGGTTCTCTCTCTCACCAGGCATTGATGTGCCCATAGCCAGCTTCCCCCCACTCTTCTGTCCATTATGAACTGGGCAGGTCTTGGGAGAGCTGCTGGGAGCCAGGTGCGGGGACTCCACCCCCGCCTTCAAGGAGCTTGGGGTTGGCGGGAGCAGATGGGGAAGAAAAGAAGCAGGGGTGCCATGAAATGCGACAAGAATCTAAGAAAGCCAGGGGCCGGCAAGGGTTCCACCCCTGCCGGGCTGCACAGGCACACAGAAATGGTCACTGCGGTTTCTGACCATCACAGACCCCTGGCCAGTCACATAGCGCAGCCTTCAGTACACAGGTCTGTGATTTCAGACTCTGGAGGGACAGTCATCTGTGTGACAGTCGGGCGCTTGATTTCCCTACACCTCAGTCACTTATTTCTGTCACCTGAGCACCCTGGGGAAGCCTTTCCTGTTTCTGGGAAAATGGTGACACTGGCAGAGGTAACCGCATGCACCTCTGTGGAACGTTCACTTTTGCATTTCTGGCCCTTGGCGGTGGAGACGTGTTCTCCCTGGGGACAGGAAGGGTCACGTGCCGGGAGCCACGAACTGACCTCACGTTTTCAGCAGTGTGTGCTGGGCTCTGCCCCTGAGCTCCACCCCTGGCCCAGATTGACCTGATTCCTTCCCTACTGGCTTTGCTTTCAACTTCTTGGGATAGCAGGTTGTTTCCTCCACCACACTGTGATCTGAAGGTGCAGAGATTCCCTGCAAGAGGGGCCCCTGTGTCGCACAGTCCTTGCAGTCTCTGCTTTTCAGGGTCACACCCTATTCCCACATGGCATTGTCCTGTGCTCAGTGACACTTCCCGGTGAAGTCCTAATATTTTAATTAAAATCAGTGTCAGCCATTATTATCAATTTTGCCTTCAAGCCAGGTGTGGTGGTGCACACCCGGAGTCCCAGCACTCAGGAGGCAGGAGGGTCACCATGAGTTCAAACCCAGTCGGGGCTACACAGTGAGTTCAAAGCCAGCCTGGACTGCATAGTGAGACCCTGTCTCAAAAACAAACAAACAACCCCCCACCCCCCCAAAAAAAACCCCATTAGGACTCTGGTTGTGTCTGAATATGGTGAAATGTCCCAGCCCCAGCCCGGAACCAGCCTCCAGCAGAGCAGCCCTTCCAGCAGAAGGGAGGGAAAGGCCCTCCCCAGGATGCTCCTGGCTCCACCTCTGCCTTCTCTCCTACTTTCAACCTGACCAGTTCCAAGTCTTGGGCAGGTCCCTGTGTCTTCCTCATGATTTGGCTGTAATATTGGTTTTGTTTGTTTTTGTATTTTTACCGGTACCAGGGATCGAACTCATGACCACAGGCTTGCAAGGCAGGCGCTTATGCCGCTGAGCTAAATCCCCAGCCCCTGTAATATTGGTTTTAAGGGTGGAAGTTTGGCTGCTAGGCTCCAAGCTTAGTGAAAAGCTGTCCCTGCTTGGCTGGAGTGTGTGTGTGTGTGTTTCATTTTCCTAACTGGGATCAAGCTGTTGTCTTTTTTGCTTATTTATTTATTTATTTTGTGAAACAGGGTTCCACTTTGTAGCCCCGGCTGGCTTCGAACATTCGGGGATCCTCCTGCCTCAGCCTCATGAGTGCTGGGATCACAGGTGTGAGACACCACACCCGGCATCAGGCTGTGCTCTTTCTAAAGCAGATCCAATGGGTTTGCCATTTGCTAAACCCAGCCTCAGTTCCCTCTGCACTTTCAAAATCATGTGGGCTCTCTCAGGCCCTGCCCCCTATGTCAGCCTTGTACCTGCCTGCCCACCAGTCCAGGAGGCCCAGCCCCCAAACACACGCGCACCCTTGCAAGGCTGTGCTCCCGGAGTCCTGCATGTTCCAGGCTGGCTTCACATCATGCTGGGTGGCCTTGGGGTCATAGCCAAGTGTCATGGACCTGTGACTCCTTGACCCCTGCACCCAGGACACACCAGGAGCATAGGGGAAGCTCTGAAGGTCTTGCTGATGGTGTTGAAACAGCACATGGGAGCTGGGATCGGCAGTGCACCCTGCCATCCCAGCACTGTGGGAGGCTGAAGCAGGAGGATCTTGAGTTCAAGCCCAGCCTGGACAGCTTAGTGACTTGAGACCCTGTCTCACAATTAAAATAAACAAACAAACAAACAAAAACTTGGTCTCTGCAGATGGAGCCCAGTAGAGGACTCCCGCCTTCTTTCCCTCCCTCTTTCCCTCCCTCCCTCTCTCCCTCCCTGCCTTTCTCCTTCCCTCCCTCCCTCCCTCTCTCCCTCCCTCCCTTTCTCCTTCCCTCCCTCCCTCCCTCTCTTCCTCCCTCCTTCTCTCCTTCCCTCCCTCTCTCCCTCCCTCCCTCTTTCCCACCCTCCCTCTCTCCCTCCCTCCTTCCTTCCCTCCTCCTCTCCCTCCCTCCCTTCCTCCCCCCTCCCTCCCTCTCTCCCTCCCTCTCCCCCTCCCTCCCTCTCTCCCTCCCTCCTTCTCCCTCTCTCCCTTCCTTTTCTCTCTCCCTTTCTCTCTCTCTCCCTCCTTCCCTCCCTCCTGTTCTCACTCTTTGTCCCAGGGACTGAATCTAGTGTCGCACACCTGCAAGCCCCTGCCCTGCCTGGACACTGCACCTCCAGCCCCCCTCCATCTCCTAGTGCCTCACCATTTCACAAAATGTTTTCAAAGACACTTTTTCACTTGTAGTGGGGAATGCAGGATCATTTCTATTTTACTGATATAAAAACTAGGATTCATGCCGGGATAAAGCTCAGTGCACAGCAGCTGTCTGGCAAACACAAAGTCCTCGGTTCAATTCCTGGTATCACCCCTCCCAAAAAACAACTTAAACAGGGATTCAGTATCAGTTAAACCTATGTAAGTGATTTATGAGAAGGATTAAGATGAGCCTAAGACTTTTACTCGATTCTCAAACTCTTGCCACTGCAGTAAATGCTTTATACAGCTAATAATCATTGTACCTATGATTATAGAAAAATTTACACATTAATGATTTAATATACATATATTTATATACTAAATATTTAAAATTCTTATTTTGATGTAATTTATAAAAATAACTAGCAGATCTATATTGTTACTTCAGAGATATTACTACTAAAATAAAGTGAAAAATACAAAGATAATGTGCAGGTAAGAAAAAAGTGTGGAAAAAAAAATGTGACAGGGCTCAGGGCACAGCACCTGCCTGGCAAGCTCGAGGTTGTGAGTTCGATCTCTGGTACCAAAAAAAAGTGAAAATGGAATTGTAACAAATGAATTTGAGGAAAATTGAAATGTAATATGCTTTTATTCTGAGTTTCCATTTAAAAAAACTATAATTATTATAGCAGAAACACTAAAATTCAATAATGCAATAGGTGAATGACATTTTAAGTCTCAAAAAGAACTCAAACTGTTAAGATTAAAAGACATTTGATCCTGTATTTGCTTCTCATATCAGTAATCTCGTTTTATAGAAAAAATCTTAAAACTGCCATAAAAACAGAAAAAAAAAGATTACTAAACAGGGAATGGTAAAGTGCTTGCCTATGTAAGACCTTGGATTCAATCCTAACTACCAAGAAAAAATTAAAAGTAAAAAATAGAATTTTACTGAAGCCTGTGGAAATACAAAAGATATTTTTCTTTCCTTTTTTTTTAACATTTCAAATTGTAGTGATAATGATAGATATCTTAATAATCTTTTGAGTGAAAATTCAGCAGCCATTTACTCCTAGTGCCAGTTATTTTGCAGATGCTAATGTATCTCTATGTGAAATTTCTTTTTTTTTTTTTTCTACGTGAAATTTCTAGAAGTCCCGCGAAAGTTGTCAGCAGGGACAACACAGTGTACCATGCTGACCCAGGTTAGGGTCAGGCGCTGCCTCTGCCCTTCGGCTTTGCTGGGCAGCCTTGTAAGCACTGCACAGATACAGAGGCCAAGGGCGTGAAGGGTGGGCATGGCACTCAGTGGGGACCTGTGCCAGCGCCTCGGGAAGGCCCTTCGGCCCCTGCTTCCCTGTTGGGCTTGGCCAGAGCCTGAGGACCTGCACCTGGATCTGAGGAGACCCCGTCCCTTCCCAGCCTCCCTCTGCAGCTCTGGCTTTGAAAACTCAGAGGCCACGGAGCCAGAGCGGAACAGTCCACAGAGGCACCCAGGGAGCTGGAGCAGAGGAGGCCACAGAGCCACCCACGGAGCAGGAGCGGAGGAGGCCACAGAGCCGCCAACAAAGCCGGAGTGGAGGAGGCCTTCCTGTGGTCCCCAAGCTCATCCACCTGTCATGCAGCCCTGGCCCCAGAGAGGCTGCCAGGAGCCCATCTGCTCCATGCAGGCCTTTGGTGATGCTAGGACACTTCCCAGGCAACTTTCAGCAGCTGCAGCTGGGACCCAGGGCTGCAGGGAGAAAGGCCAAGCCTCCTCTCTGAGGTGGCTCCCTGCAGCTGCCAGGACCATGGGCCTTGGCTTGACTGCACCTGAATGTGAACCTAGGAATGCCCGCCTCTGCTACCTCGGCCACAAAGACTAAAGTACAGTCACCTCGCCAGCCTCAGTCTCTCCATCTGTAACCTGAGGACGACACTTTCCCTGGAGAGTTGCCACAGAATTGACGAAAATAATGCAGCAGTGTGCTGTCTCAGCACAGCCTGCCATTTCCTCTATGGGGACATCATGTGACCCTGCTGACAGCTGCCACTACCATTACCAATAACCAGACCCCAATGCTGATGGCACCCAGGCCCTTCACTACCATCGTTACCTCAGCCACCGCTGTGCCTGCCATCCCTCCCTGCCAGTCTTGAGCCACAGCCTGCTGGATCCCCAGTGAGGAGCAGCCACTGGGGCTGTAACCGGTGATGATTTCAGAGTTGCAGGAAAAGCCTGAGTGACATCAGTGTTGTTGAAAATGCAAGTAGACGCAGACGTGTACTTGAAGACTCCTGTCCCCTCCTAAGTCTCACAAATCATAAACTTCTCTGTGTCTGTAAGAAACTAGACTCAGGAGTGCCCTGTAGTCAGCAAAGCTTCACTCCAAGAAGAGACATTGCTGGGGATTTAGCTCAGTGGCACAGCCTGGCAAGTGCGAGGTCATGAGTTCAATTCCTAGCACAAAAACAAAGAGAGATTCATAAGAATTTAGAAATTCTAACTATCAGCTAGACGAGATATCCATCAACTGGAGATATCAAACTGGAAGCCTGGCTACCCTAGAGGAGTTACCAAAATGCATGGCAGTTTCTCATTAGCAAATGGACAGAAGGGAAAGATGTTGCAAAACAAATAGATGTGTTCATTAAAAAAGAAAAAATTGGAAAGTTAACTGGGTGTGATGGTGCACACCTGTAATCTCAGCACTCTGGGAGGCTGAGGCAGGTGGATTGCAGGTTTAAACCCAGCCCAGGCAATTGAGTGATTTAGCAATATCCTGTCTCAACAAACAGACAGGGCTGGGGCATAGTTCAGTGGGAAGGCCCCAGGTTCAATCCCCAGTACTGACAAAAAATGTCATGGAGTATGCAGATGGAGAGGGTATAAAATGAATACACAGCACGGACTTTTTTTTTTTTTTTTTTAAATAAGAAACCTGTCATTACTTAGCTCTGGGCTTATATAGAATATAAAAAAATCCATGTGTTGTATTTGGTAAGATGAATTTAGCATTTTAATAGGGGTTTTAGGAAGTCAGGGGAGAAGAGAAGGAGTAGAAAGTCTGCAAGGTGCATCTGGCTGAGCAAGACCAGAAAGGCCGTGGTGAATGTGTGAGTAGATCATTTCAATATGGGAGGAGGACCGGTCACCTGCAGAGTCTCCATGGCCTCAGCGGCCCTCACCTCACACACCTCCTGGGCCGATGGGGCCAGGAGGCAGGTAACAAGATTCACCTTGGCAGGTTCAGGCAGGGTGCCCAGACAGGCATGGCCATACCTTTACTTTAAATATCTTTTGAGAAGGATGTCTGAAAAATTCTAGCCAAGTATGCCATGTAGAAAGCCCTTTACTAAGGAAAACACTATGGGATTTATGAGTGTTAAAGCAATGTCCCAATTTACTAAAAATTTAGGCTGTACTTTTCTGTCTTTTTTTAAAAAGAAATGGGGTTACAGGGGTTTAGCTCAGCAGCGTAAGTGCCTGCTTGGTGAACGCAAGATCATGAGTTTGATCCCAGGAACCAAAAATAAAAAAGGCCTTAAAAAAAAAAATTTAAAATGGCCCTATTGAGGTATGGTTTGCATGCCATAAAATTCACCTATATTTTGTGTAAAATTTGTTGTCTTTTTTACTGATTACGGCATTCTGCAATTTCTTGTACTTTTTTTTTAAAGTAGCTATGTAGAGTTCTCCAAATGTCTCTTCTATCTCAGATTTCTTTTTTTCTTTTTTTTCCCCCCTCAGTGATGATTGAACATTGAACACAGGGCTTTACCCATAAGCTACACCTCAAATCTCAGATTTCTTGTCTTTCTATTTTTTATTTATTGTTTTTTGAGATAGGGTCTCATGACGTAATATAGGCTGGCTTTGAACTCATGTACCCAAGGCAGGCCTTGCAGTAATCCTTCTGCCTCAGCCTCCCGAGTGCTGGGATTTTTTTTTTTTTTTCTTTTTATCAGTACCAGGGATTGAACTCACGATCCCCTGCTTGCCAGGCAAGTGCTTATGCCACTGAGCTAAATCCCCAGCCCCCCGAGGGTTGGGATTATAGGTATGTGTACCACATCTGGCTCAGATTTCTTTTTTGAACTAGAGAGCTTGTTTAAATTATTTTTTATTTTCAAAAGTAAGATAAATATGGAATAAGCCAAATGTTTAAATATTTGTATTGTAAGGTATTTCATGTCTAATTTAAACTGCTGTTGCCTCTGAGAAAGACAAGCCATTTAATAGCAATATGCAGTTGGACCTGTTCTGCTGAAGTTCTAGGCTTTATTGTTTCTTTTGGAAAGCAGATATAAATAAGTCAGCATGAATTAAAAGATATTTTAAAAGATTTACTAAAATATTGATGCTCATTTTTTTTTCAGTACTGGGGATCTAACCCAGGTGCATGTTACTACTGATGTACATCCCTAACCTTTACAATTTTAGGGGGAGGGGTCCAGGACTCAAACTCAGGACCTTGTGCTTGCCAGGCATGCACTGTACCATTGCCTTTTTAATTCTTTTAATTCTTCATTTTGAAACAAAGTTATGCTAAGTTGCCCAAGTGAAACTTGAACTTGTAAACCTCCTGTCTCAGCATCCCTTAATGCTGAAATTATATGTTTGCATCACTGTACCTGGCTATGTGCCTGCCCCCATGAGAATTAAATAGAAGGCCTTTGCACTGAGCTCCATTCTTAACCCTTAAAAAAAAAATTTTTTTTTAAATTTTAGGGAGGGTCTTGCTAAATTGCGCAGGCTGGGCTTGACTTGAGGATCATCCTGCCTTAGCCGCCCACCTTCCAGGTGTGTGCTCTCACACCTGGTGTGCTAATCCATTTCTAAAAGTACAACAAATGATCAATAACTGATAACAATTTTTCTAGAAAGCAGTAATAAGTCCGTTTTATGTACACTGTTAAAAGTGTATCCAATCATTTCTTTTCAGCACTGCTAGGAATTCCGAAACCAGCTACAGGGGCTGCTAACTATCTGTCCTGTGCCTGGTTCTGTCTCCTGCTGGGGCAGAGGTGAATGTGGCACCACAGAGAATTCTCTAGCGCCATGGTGAGAGATTGCCTTGCTTTTTGTCACTGTGGCCCACAAGCCTAAGAAAATAGAGAATTCTAGAAATGCCTGATTTATACTTTTAATAAAATAAAGTTCCATTTGCTAGCTCTTACTATCAAAGGAATGATAAAATTCCTTAATAAAGACAACCACCATGAAAGGAAAAGGGCCCTGTCACCTTCTGGGGTAAGGAGTTAAAGAGCGGCAGTGGGGTACGGAGACTACAGGAAGACATGGTGGGGGGGACGAAGGAGGAGGAGTGGGGACACACGCGTGGACACAGCCGCAGAGCCAGGCAGCCTCGAGGGAGACTCAGGAAGAGGGAGAGGAGGAGGGAGGGGCCAACACCCCTTCCAGCCTTCACCGGGACCCTGCAGTCAGACCCCAAGCCAGGCTGGGGTGCAGCCACAGGCAGAGCCCCGGCTAGGTGACCCTGGGAACGCAGCCTTTGAGTGAGATCACGTGACCTCCCTGCCACAGGTCCTCTGGCCTCATGCTGACAGTTTCCAGGCTACCTTGGGAGGTGAGAAGAAGGAGGAGCAGGAGAAAGAGGAGGGGAAGGAGAAGGAGAGGGGGAACGGGTTTGCAGTGGGCAGGACCAACGCTGGCGGGTGGGCAGAATGGTAGAGGGGGGAGGAGGTGTGGAATGGTGGTGCGTGACTCCCCCACACAGCAATCTCACCTACCTACATTCCCATTTTGATCAACCTGGACTATTTTAAGGCTCTGTCCAAGCTTGGTCATTATTAGCATGGGCATTCAACTAGAACCATATTTATGCTATTTATATATATACAATTTTGTTTCCCTTTATTGCATCCACCTTGGCTATGAGTGGCTGTGGGCAACTTCCAAATCCTTTCTGGATTCTAGTCATCAACTGAAGGGACTGGACTAGATGAGGTCTGAGATTTTATCCAGATCAAAGAGTATTTTTTAAAATAAAAAAAAAAGAGTGGAACAATTCTGAAAACTATAAACCAGAAAAGATATTTTGATTAAAACAGATTTTTTGTGTTACAAATTCAGGATGAAAGAAACAACTTCAGCTATCAGATCTCATCTACATAAAAACAAAATTCTTTTCTCTAATACTGATGCAGCCACTGCCACGAAAACCCCACAGACGAGGATATGATCAGCACTACAATCTCACTGCTTTGCTTCAAAACTTGCAGTTCGGTGCTAATCAAACCGATCATATAGTCACCACTGGCAGGCTTTGGGCTTTTCTAAGAATTGGCTTTCTCAAAGTCAAAATCACTGCATATAATTTTGAAAAGAGTAAATGAACAAGGGCATATTAGGGGGGCAGTTATTAAGAATCTCCAAAGTGGAGCTCTGTCCTTTCACCTCCCGTTCTCCCCAGAAATCTCGTGGTTCTGATTTTGAATGTTCCTGCTCACAAATAAAGGGAAAAGGCGGTGGGTGGTGGGGTGGGAGGACACACTGTCGTCCTCTATTAGTGGAATCAACCCTTTCAGTTGACAAAGACAACAACCAAATCTTTAGATGGTTTATTTGATCTGCATGAAAGAGTGGCAGTAGGATTTCTGGCACTTGAATAAGCGAAAACAATATTTTTGGCTGGAGAGACTTGTCTGAGTTCTCTGAGGGAGCCTTCGAGAGGCCATCTGGACCGAACAGTATTTCTTTTGTAAGGGCCTGCATTTGGCGACAGAAGTGAAAGGTGTGTGAGCCGCAGTCAGATTCCTTCAAAACTAATTTGCCTTCAGTATGGGGAGGAGACAGATCTATGACTGCTTGTAATTTTGTAGATGAAAAGATTTGCACGAGGGGAAAAAAAAACCCTTATACTTTCTGTTTTCTTCCCTTATTAAGGGATGCTTTCCTAATTTATGATCCCAGATAGGATGTGCTTATTAATTCTAGCTCAGTAATTCACACCATTGTTCTCTCATGAGTAAAATGCGAATGTTCCTGTTATGTGCGATTTTTACAATTGTTATGTCAGGTAGTGACTTTGTGTCTGACCCTTGTAATTGTTAACTGAACCTAGGTTTTAAAGATGAAACGTTTCCCCTTCCCTGGTCGTTAGCCAGCTGGTGAAGCCGTGATGAATGAAAAATATTGAAAAAGTCAAACAAAATCTTTCCAAACCCAAATAAAGCACTTACAGCAATGAGGAATAAAATGGAATGCTTCTTAGAAAACTAGAAGTAGGGCAAAGATGTATTTGTAGCCAGCAGAAATAGGAATATTCTAGCAGAATACCTTTAAGTGTCTATCACCCTTTTTTTTCTTATTCCAATTTTTTGGGTAGAGTTTCCATTTAGAAGAAAATGCTTAATTCTGATAGTAAGATTTCCTATGACTAGTAATCATTTTTAACAAGAAACTGTCTGCTTTAGATGTCATTTTTGTCTAATAAGTGAATAAGGAAAGAAAATACAGTTCATAATATAGATGTCAAAAATACACATCTAATATACTTGAAAAAATATGTTACATTAATATATATGCTATATTTACTTATTTATATACGAATTATAGTTGCTATTGATATCAATATTGAGTAAGTGTTTGAAGGATTTATTTTAATTACTCAGTTTTCACACGGTATAAAGTTCTTAGTTGATAAAAAAATTGTATTTCTTTACTGAATTAATACCAAATGCAGTTCTAAGTAGAGAATTTTCAAGTATTATTGGAATTGCCATTAGTATAAAAATATAATATCAAAAGGAAACGAACTTTTTAGAAATTCCTTTATAAATTTAAAATAAACCACATGGAAATGATTTATCCTAGCTAAAATACTTTACTAAACAATTTGAAGCTATACTAATTAATGGCACGAGGGTTGTATCCCCAAATATATTTTCCTGGAAAGGTGACAGAAAGAATCAGTTTAATTAATATTGTGGTTGGATACTTCACAACTATGTCAGCTAAACTAAAAATATTTTTGTTTCTGGGGATTGAAATCACAGAGATTACTACATTGAGTGCTTACTCTTCTCCGAGAGATTTTACCTGAAGTCCCTAATACCAATCCACTGCCTGCATTCTTAAGGTCTGGGGACCACTGTGTCAGGCAAAATTCTTTAGCCTGAAAATCTCTGAGCTGAAAGAGTGCCACCATAAATACCAATGCCTACCAAACAATGAGAGATTTTATTGGTTAGCATTAATATTAATATGCAGTGTTTTCTCTTTGCCTGACATTACACTAAGGACATCAAACTTTATTTCTACAGAATTTATAATGGAAATAAAATTTTGTGACACCAAGGACTGATCCCAAGAATTTATCTGTTCACAACCTAAAAAATTCCATGATTTTTGTTCTTTGGAGTGGGAGAGCAGGGAAAAAATGTAAGACTTAATTTTGAACAATAACAACAACAAACTACTACTACTATTACCACCACAGAAAACACAAATGGCCAGCACTGACTATGACCTTTAGCTGTGCCTTTGGTCTCTGGGTTGAATTTAAAACGAAAGCAGGAAGAAGTAGAAAAGAAGATCCATAATTTTGCCTTCTGGGGTCATTCCTACATAAATACATAACTTGGATGACACTTTCACGGTGGGCGCGGGTCTCTTAGAAATGCATGAGCGTCTGACCGGGATACCAGCCATGGCTTTCCCACATTTGAGACTCATCTGTGCTTTAGACAAAGTATCAGGGGTTTCATGCTTTCCTCACTGATTCGCATTTGAAATAAAACTGATTAGATGTTTGTCAGAGGTGGTCACTTTCTACAGTCGAGCAACCTATTTATACAAAATCTTTGCAAACAGAACCCACACTATTTAAAACCCCAAGAACCCCACATGACCTAGAGTCACCTACCTGCAGGTCCAATTTCTGTGACCAGCCAGTTTACAGGCAAAGTGAAAGAAACATGCTAATTGGATAAAATAACCATATGTCCCTACTGGAAGCCCTATTACTTGAATCATTTAAACCTTGCTGGACAAAGCATCAGGAGAACTGCTGTAGGAAACAAACTTCCAAGAATGGAGCAGGGGGAAATGACCTAACAGTCTCTCCTCTCGCCAGTTTCTATGGTTATATGCTCAGAAAGCTGGCCAGCCACAATGTTGTGAAAGCTTATGCCCCAATAAGAGAGTATCTCTTATTTAAAACAGCAGATAGCTCAGAATCTAACATTTCATTTGTCCTCATCAACAGGAAAGCATGGGCAACTTTGGGGCAATTTTCCCTATGAACAGTATTTTCCAGGTACAGTGGGAATGAGTGGTTTTCCTCATTCATGAACTTAAATGCCAGGAAAAGCATGTTTCTAGTTGGAGTTTTGTTTGTTGGCTGCTGAAATTTAGGGTGACCTCTCTCATACCCTAACTTCTTTCCATACCAGGTGGTGGCAACAACACCAGACCCAGGTGGGGTGGCTCATGGGGGCTGTGCCAGCCCACACTGGAACTCTGTGGTCTGTCATCTAAATGGAGCACAGGCTGCCTCAGTTTCCTGTCTCAGTAGAAAGTGTTCATTGCACAGAGACCCTCAGCTGCTGAAGACACGCGAGGCATTTAGTGTATAAACATACACTGCCTACAAACGTAGGCAGTAGTGAGAGCAGAGGGTGGGGGTTTGCAGGTAGCAATGACAGAGTCTGTGTTTCTCTTGCTAGATAAATATCTATGTTTATTCATGTAAGATCTTGCTGTTTGGGTTAAGATACAGAAATGGACACAAAATATACTGTCAACTTGAAAATATTTTTCTATGAAATGCATTGTTTTTCTGATGGCCATCATTGATGTGAAATAAAATATCTATCTATTACAAAATTGGTGCACATCCAAATTGGATGTTTCCAACGTAACGTACTCTGCTTTGGGATATTAGGTGTGAGTTTGTGCAAAGATGAGCCCATGTGTATGTGTGTGTGTGTGTGTGTGTGTGTGTGTGTGTGTGTGAACATGCATGCTTGGCCATGGTTGAAGGCAGATGTCTATAGGGAATGACACACTTAATAATGGTACCCACTTTTGAAAATCCTAGGGTTTTCAGGTGTTCTTGCAGCCAGAGAAAGTGCAAGCAACACTTCTCACATGAATCTCAGAAGTTCACAGGTTCACCACTGAAAACCAGTTTTTTAAATTTTTCATCTTTTGGGGGTGGGGGACAAAGGAGACTTTTTCACATTTAGAGCCTTAATAATTTTTCCATATTTTTTCTTTCCAAAGTAATTTGCACTGAAAGCATGGAAACTTCATTCCTTATGGAAGTCACAGGCTGAGTGCACAGATTACCTCTAGGATAGATTTATAAATGTGACTTTCCTATCCTCTTAAAAAGAGGCAAGCGGTATTATTGCAAATAACCTTTAAGATAATTAACTGACAATGCTGCAACTAGCATAAAATCTTCCTTCAGGCGACACCTAATTTAAGTGTTACTGGCACAAAGTGGAGACAGATTGTGCATTACCACTGCAATATTTACATAGCAGAAACCCACAGAGCAGGAAACGGGGCTCAATGACGCACTAAATTAGGAACAACCGTACTCCAGTGTTAATTTGCTTTCCATTCGATCCAAATCGCAGGTCCAGAAATTGGTACAAATACACATACAACCTCCCACTCTTAAATGACTAAACCGGAGGAGATTTTTGTACCTCCCCCCCTCCCCCAAATTAAAATAACTTGAAATTTATTTCTTGTCTCCACGAGTACCATTTGGTCAAACTGTGTTTATTTCATTACAACTTGCTCTCACTTTGATCTAAAATTATTTTCGTATGAATGCTGCACTTAAGTCTGTAGAGGAAAACTAAACAGGCTTCTATTTTCTTGAAGGTTGCCAATATATTTTATGAAAAGAATAAAATGAGAGACTTGAGAGGCCACTAGTGAGATATTTAGGAACAGGAAAGGGAGAGTCCACCCGAGATGATAAGCCTGTGTCCGCCCCCCCCAATACAATGAGTTTTCCTAAAATCATTCACACTTTTTTTTTATTCTTCCCCACAGTATTTTCAGCACCAGATCCATTCAAGGCATTAACAAAACATTTACCTTTCCTAACCGCTGATGCTCTTTAAAAGCAGCAATTAGTTCTTCAGCCCACTGGATTTTTTCCGGGGCAGGGGTGAACAGCTCCTGGACCACAGCGATTTGGTTCGGGTGAATCACTTGCTTACCTAAAAGAGAGAGGAACACTAGAGTCTCACGCCACTGCCACAGTTCAGACAGAATGTCCATTGCAAAAAGTCCCCGAGGGCCCCCAGGCCATGTGTTAAATAGCAAGTTTAGGACCTGTTTTTTTTGGTACTGAGGATCGAACTCACAACCTTGTGCTTGCCAGGAGGCACTTACACCACTGAACTAAATCCCTGGCTCAATTTAGAACTTTTTTAAGGAAAAAAAAAAAAAAGCAACACCTGTCATCAGGCAGCCCTTTCTGGAAAAGCATGGAAGAACAGACCAGAGGTGGAAGGCCCTCTGTCTCTGTGAAAGGGCCTCAGTCAGGGTAGATCCTCTCTCAGGGTTAGGTGCAGGTGGATAACAAGGCGCTCAGTGACTGTGAGAGGGCCATATCCACAGATGGCAGTGATCATCTTGTGTTAAAGGAAAATGACATTTGATGAGAAATCTCTTTTGATTCACACTTTTTTTTTATTTGATAAGTTCTCTTTTGCTTATTCGGGAGGTTTATGCTACCTTCCATGGTTGCTTGGAGGCATGCTAAGTTGGTTTTTATGGGGCTTATGGATGTGAGCATTATGGCTATATTAATATCAAACACTACCTTCTAATGATACATTTAATTTTCTGTCTTTAAAATGTGTCATTTCTAACCCCTACTAGAAAAATTGAATTTCAACAAAAATAGTACAATAAAATAGAAGACAGATTTGAATAATGTGACCTCTAGGTTATTTTAATTAAAAATTAAAAATATTTTTTATTTTAAAAAATTAAAGAAAATTCCTCTAGTCTCAAAAGATAAAAATTTCTCCTTATAGAATGAAGACTGGCTATTTCCCCCTTTACACATGCCAGAAGAAATATTAGCTGTATAGAAACATATAAAAAATATTTCTGATTTGTTCTGAAGTTTAAGGATTTTAAACAAAAGCATCATATAAGCATAAGAGTCGAGTTCTGTGAAACCATACTGTCACTCGGAAAACAATTTATCGATCAGGGAAGTTTGGAATCTAGTAATTAATAAAATGCAACATAATTTCATGTTGTAATAATAATGACATTTATTATATGATAAGGTTATGAATATAATTTGCCTCTTTAAGAATGAATATTTACTTTTGGTCATTTACTCTGTATGTTTGTTGGTATGTCAATTAGCTTTTCCTTTAAAATAGTTGTTTTAACATTTAGTCAGTACATACCACATGCTGGATCTTTTATAAAATGCCACTCCTGTCACTGTCATTATTTTGTCTGATAGAAAAAAACAATGTTTTTAGAAAAACATTTTAGTGTTTCATGAAAAGGAATTTAAGTCGCTCCATAAAACTTCTTTGCTTCACAGTGGCATGATTAAAACAACTTCATATTGCTATTTCTTTCTAATCTGTTGGCATGCTAATAAAACATTAAAAATCTACATACATATTCAAATTACTTGAAGAATAATTTCTAGAAACATGATAACAAATGAGAACTTTTTCAGAGGGTAAGTGCTGAGTATAGTTAAGTAATCTAATAGTTACAATATTAATAAAGGCTGTCAGTTCTTGCAGCCATTTTCCTACTGTTAATCTTGAATTTCATGGTTTATGTACATAATTTTCCGTGATGTGTAAAAAGCCAAATTTCATGGAAAACTCTTGATTCAGGTACTACAATTTGAAGAGAAAACAGAGACTCTTGAAAATATTGTGAAACCTTCGATGGCTCTCAGGTACTTATATTTGGGGATGGAGGCTCGTTTCATGATGTGTGAGATTTTAGAAAACCATGTACCTTCATGTGTGAGGCTCCCTTTTGTTGCCGTCAGCTGCATCCCAGCAACTGTGTAACAGGCTTGGATGCCATGTGGAAACGAAGCCAATATTTTATCCAGGAGAGTTATTATTGACAAGTTACTGAGAGAGTGCAAAATTGAACAACATTAAAATTTATGACCATGAAATCCTTTTTACAGTACCACTTGATATATCTTGCTTTAAATCAATACCTGTCAAGTCTTTTAGGTAACTGTATGATGGTGTCATTTTTGTCTTCTACAAAAGGCTGCAAAAAAGAGGAAAACCTATAGAGCTTCATATTTATAATCTTTCTTCTCAGCATGCAGCCCTGGAGTCACTGTAATGACGCAGTCAGCTGGTGAAGCTTTATTCCTAGATTTAGTTTGGGTATATTTTTATTTAAAAAAAAATCCCAAAGTTAATGGCTATTTATACATCTAATGCGTTGATTTAAAATCAATCAACATGGATTGTGACATCATGAAATAATGACTTGCAGAAAAAAAATCCATAGCACACAGTTGATGTACTTTTAAATAACCATGATTTATTAAGAAAAACTATATGTATATCGTTTTATATATTTTAAAAAGTGCAGCACATCCTTATAGAACAGGTGGGTCTTCTTTACTAGTTCCTATTACAGATAACGCAGCGCCGTCCCTGGGTTCTAACCCTTTCCACCACTTGCTTCTGATAGACATTTCAGAGTTGGGTCTCGGCCCTTATTCCTTCCTCCCTCCCTTCCTGCCTTCTTTTTCTTCTTTTCCTCCCTTTCTTATGTGAGGCCAAGGTGTGGCTATCAAATGCCAATTAATACAAATAGTGAGTGGGCTAAAATACTCAGTAAAAGAGCATTTTAAAAATATTACAGATAGTATTTCCTATCTCTGAATTCTCTTCGATTAGCATGTAGAAATATAAACGGACAACAAAGACCTCTGTAAAAAAAAAAAAAAAAAAAAAAAAAAAAAAGGGCTAGGCGCGTGGCCCCGGGCTGTGGCCGTGTTTGCGCGCGGGCGTCGTGGGCACTGCGCCCGCAGCGCCCCGCGTCTCTGTGATTTAAAGCTCCCCATCGTGGAGAAACAATCGTGCCAGGCCCGTAAGTTCCTTGTGCTGAGCTGGGCACAGTCTAGAAATACAAACCTGATTTGAAATCGCCTGTCTTCCGTGATTGAATTGAGGACCAATTTAATTCAGTCTTCTCTCTTGGGGACCCCCTCAAGCTCCCTTTGAAGCTAAGGGGCAAACACGACTCCAGAGGAAGTGGAGGAAACTTACACCCAGGGCTGGGGACCGGGCCAGGGGTTTCCCTTTCTTACTGAATTAGTTCTCATTGCGGAGCAACATCTGGCTCCTGGCAGCCCGTGCCCCACACACGGTGTAGGCCAGCAGCTTTGGGGCCTGTTAGATGGACAGCACTCTGGTTCCCTCTGGCCTTCCCATTTGGGCAAGTCGGGCCTAGGAAGGGGCCGGGACAAGTGCAGGTCGGGAGCAGGATGTGGGTTGGGGGCACCTTCCTTTCCCAGTCACTTTTCAAAGTTAGGAGCATTCATCTAGTGATAGCTTGGATCACTGAAAAAAATATTTTGCCATAAGGGATCACACTGATGTTTTAATATTAAAAATCAGGGGTTTAATTTTATTTTAGTTATTTTAACCACACAAAAAGCAAAAGTCAGAGCTTCAATTCTGACACAGTCTTAATGTTGATAATATTACTTTTTCCTTTCTTGCGGTATTGGAAATGGAACCCAGAGTTCCTATGCCACTGAGCTACAGCCTTAGCTCTTTTTATTTTATTTTTTATTTTTTGTTAGTACCGGGGATTAAACTCACGACCGCCTGTCGCAAGGCAGGTGCTTATGCCACTGAGCTAAATCCCCAGCTCTGCTCTTTTTATTTTTTAAAATTTGAGACTTGTACTAAGTTGTCCAGGCTGGGTTTGAACTCATGATCCTCCTGCCTCAGCCTCCCCAGGGGTTGGAATTACAGGTATGTGTCATCCTGGCCTGGCTGTTTTATTGCTTTCTAAATCTTTTGATTTTATTTCAAGTTAAAACATCACCCATTAAGATATGTTTTACATCTGAGGGCAGTGTATGAGAAACCTTTAGTGAGACACAATTCCCAAAGATCTATAACAGGACACTTGTATTCTCCTTGTTATTAGGGTATATTTCTAGCATAAATATTCTTAGAGTTTCCAGCATGAAAACAAGTAAGAATAAAAGAGCATGTGGTGTTTTCTTCCATGCTTGCTAGTTGTGTGTGTGTGGTCACATGTGTGTTTCTGTATCAGAAATTATTGTGGCTTTTCAGAAAATAGTTTTCTATTGCAAAACAACAATAACAACAACAAAAAACAAAACCCAATTTTCAGTTGCTCCCCACGCCCATGGGGACGGGGGGACGGACCCCACCAATCGTCAGCTGCCTGCCTGCGCCCCAGGCTGGGCTGTGAGGGACCTGCTGATTCTAGTGCCAGCCAATGCCGAAAGTGTCGCCAGGTCACTTACTGGGAGGCAGGAAGGGAAGTGGCAGAAGAACAAAAAACTAGTTCTGAGTAAAAACCAAATCATAGACGGGGCTCAGCAATTTTCCCCCAGAAATAAATGAACATTTTGGCTATTTTAAGAAAATTTTCATCCACTCGTGAACCCCAATTTTTATGGCAGTTCACTCCCAAACAGCCTCCTTCGGCTGCTGCTCAGCTCCGCCAAAACTGTACTAACATACTTAAGAGGAGGGAGGGGAAAAAGGCAATGAACATGGAGAGGAAGTAAAACAAGTGGCTTGCTTTTGATTTGCAGAGCCAAAGAAAAAGCTGACAGTTGATTTGGCAGGTGGTTGTTGCTCTTGGCCTTTTCATGTTGTAGGTTGTGGAATAATTATATGGGACCTCTGAGGGCATGAGAAATGGACTAGCTGGCGAAATTTCTGTTTCCACTGCACTTGCTACTCTAGACACAGCTTCTATGATATCATCAGAGTCCTACCAGTAAAGCCCATGGCGGCGGCCTCTCTGGACTGTCTACGCAGCCCATCTCCATCCCGGAAGTCAATGTACACCAGATCTATGGCTTGTAGGCCAAAGGCCTTGGCCACGACAACAATCTTTTGTCGAGCGTAAAGAATGTCCTGGGTTTCTTTGCTACTTGTTGCACCTGAAAATGAGAAGTGGACACAAAAAGACGCTTTAACTTTAGAAACCCAGCCCAGGTATTTCTTATAAAAACTCTGTAAAGGCATCTAAGTCTCCCTAGGAACTGCTCCTCAGCAAAACAATACTTCTTCAAATAGGGAGAGGGAATGTGGGCAGGCAGTGTTAAATCTCATGTGTTTATTTCCTTCAACAGTCACCTCTGCAGGCATCAAGGAAAGGCCCCTCCTCCTCTCAGGGGGCAGAATCAGGGTCCTAGGGACTCTGGACTTTCCTCTTCTTGTTATTGCTCTGACGTGTCAGCCCAAAGACAGCTCCACAAAAGGTGGCCAGGGAACCTCGCAGGGAAGCTGTTCACCTCCCATGCTGGGCATAGAAGGGCGGGCGCTAGGCTGGGCCCATTGTGCTGGGTGCACAACCCCTGTCCTGCTTGGGGTTCAGAACCCAACATCTGGCTGGGCCTCTGGGAACAAGAAGGACACTCATTTCGGGAGAGGCACAAAGTGTCAATCTGCCCCTCAGAGTCCGCTGAATTGTCAGCAACACGGAAGTCTCCTGGAAAGACTGACATCAAAATAAATTCTTTTTCTTCACCCAGAGGTGGCTGGGAGGTGTCACTGTTTTTCTTTGGACCATGCAGGACACTGCTTAGGGAAAGTATGTCCAGGTTCCTGGAATGTGGCCCAGTGACCTTGGCACTTGTGTATCCAAGTTACACAGAGGACAGGGACAGAGGGACAGAAGAAATCAGTGAAAACCAGCAATGTCCCAGTGAATATGTAAGAGCAATTCTGGAATATATTCTAAGACAAGTTGTAGATTTGTCTTAAATGATATTTACACACTACAGTTATGGAGAAAACAACTCACTAATGTCAATGTAAAAGTACCTTAAAATTGTTTTAGAATCCTACCCTGATGTGAAGATAAAATATCTGAGTTAGCACAAGGTTGTTGGCATAATAAATTTATTACAAGCCAGCTAGATGCCATGTATTCTTAAACATGCCTGAGGCTGAAACAGGCTTTTTATTATTTTATAAATGAGCAGAAAGAATAATGCGGTATTCTGGAAGCAGGACAGCTATGAGGAGACCTAATGATCAGAAAGTGGTATGCACACCATTGTCCTGAACTGATATTTGCATGGTTGTTAAATATACATTGTTATGTAAATGTCCATTTGTGAGGGGCAAAGATAAAATCATACACACCACACACACACACACACACACACACACACACACAGAGGGAAAAAAAAGAAAGATTTTTGACACCTATGCTGGCTCGAAAATCTTCTCCTCCAAAAACAACTGCGTCTAGGAAGAGACCCACTTGAGGCCCGATCTTTAGGGTTTCTTCACACACTGCCTGCAAAAAAGCAGAGGAGAACCCATCTTACGGAAATGTTGTTCGCAGCAGAGGAGTGGTTCCTACATCAGCAGGGAAACCCAGCTCCCAGCCTAAAACTGCAGCCCAAATTTAACCCTTCCCAAAGGCATTTAACATCATCCAAAATAAGAATCCCGTAGACAAGGGCTTTGTTCAGTGGATTATAGCAACAGCCATTGCTACATGGTAATATAATTATAACATTCAAATTGTAAGTCATCCAACTTCTAGAGAAATTTTCAGTTAACTCATTTGTATTGTACTGTTATTTACATTTTTCCAAATTTGTTTTTGCTCTAAAAGGTTCTTCAATAATAAACATAAAAACCATAGGCGAGAAGGAAGGAATTTTAAAATCAAACTAATTTGATTATTTGCATTAGGATCTAGTAAACGGCCTCAGGATTAAAGACATCTGATACAAAACCTACAGCCTTAGAGGGGAAGATAAAAATGCAACAAGTCCTCCACGATGGGTTAATAAAGCAACTCTGACATCTCTGAACGAAAGTGAAGATTAATAACATTTGCCATAGACAGAGCTGGGACTCTTGAAAGGTGGAGATGTGAGCTGCTAATACACAAGTGGGTGGAAGAGGACTGAGGAACCATTAGGGACACCGTTGATTAATTTCAGGCATCACGAGGACCCCTAAGTACATTATGGAATAAAATGGCGAAACAGTGCTTAAAATTAAATCACTGTATGAATCTGGTTGCTTCGAAGGGATATGTTGGTGACTATACTCCGAGGGATCTAGGGTGGGCTGGAGGAATTTGTGGTTATTTGTGTAAACGAGCTGATCACGGAGGCAAGGCTTGAAACTGCCCCAAATACTCGACTGGGCCCCTCATGCACAATCCCACTGATCTCTGCTTTCTCTCCAGCATCTGCTCACTGATTCTCTCTCCAGCCTCTTTCCTTTGTCTTTAGTGATTTCTTGGGGGCTAGAAAATCTGAGTTGTGCGAGGTTGCTACCACAGGCCAGGGGGAGCGACAGGCACACTTGGGAAGCAGTGTAAATGCTCAGGAATAAAGGGGTCTGGTCAGGCCAGGTGGCTCAGGACTCGCACAATGGTTGAAAACACTTGGCTCAGCCATTTCTCCTGATTGTAGATTTAAACATATTTCTAGTTCTAATGTGCCAAAGTGAAATAGAAGACCATGGATTACTCGTGTTATGCGAATTTAAAAACAAATAACCTCATCTGCTGCACGGTCTGAATGATGTTGCTACAAAGAGGTCAGAAAATTTCTCCATGAAAAGGCTCCTGATAGAAAAAGAAGGATTCAAAGTTAACTCCCGAGGGTGACAAAATAAATTTTCCACGTACATTTAATTCACACATGTAATCATCCAAGGCACATGTTTACACAGTGATTAATTAGTTATTATTAGAGATACATAAATATTTCATTTAAATATTTAGGACTAGGGAAGTTTTTCCTTGCTATTTAACCAATTTCTTTGTTTTCTAAGAGGCTGACAACCTTGGTTTTGGACTATTACAGATAACAAATGATGCTCAAGGTTTACCTGGTAAATATTTGAAATAGATTAAGAAATATTTGAAATAGATGTTAAAATTGAAAGCAAAGGTTCTCTCTTGGTGGTAAATAAAATACTAACTTATATACCCAACATTATGGTTTTCTTACCTTAAAATTGAGTAAACCCATTGCAGTTTCCACAAAAGGGATTAAATTCATTGGTTGTTCGAGTTTTCGGCCTTTTAAATGGGATGAAAATTTGCCTGCAAACTAAAATCAAAAGTGTCATAGGTGGTTAGTGGCAGAGGGAAAAAAAAAAGAAAATGTAGACACAGAAGTACTAGAGTATTGAAGTCTTTGACCTGAGGAAAAAATATCCTGGCCTTCATCCTCAAAAAAGAATTTAAAAAAGAAAAGGAGAGAGGGAAAAAGGGGTAATAAGTTCCCACCAAACTAAATAGTAAAACCCCAAACATCTACAATTTTTTTTCCACCTAAGGAGCAATTTGAGGCCTAGGAGTCAGACGGCAAGGAGAGATTCCTGGTTTAAATGCTTCCCACTAAAACGTATTTCCTGAAGACCTCTGGCCCCCTTGGCATTAAATGCAAATGTGGGCCCTTAAAACAATGCAGCCTGGCTCTACCTGCCGCTGTTTTTGTTTGGTGCCCACCACTGACAGCGATAGAACTGTTCTGTTCAGCAGCCTTCTCTGTGGAGCCCGTATCACTCAGTATAGCACCATTACCCTTTGTTCGGGTGGTTTTTCTCCATAATTTTTTAGCTTACCTAGGAAGACCTTAAAAAGGAAGTTTAATTCTTTGAAGACCAAAGCTCACCAATTTTTTCCATGAGACCAGTTCACAGCTAGCTCTGGCTGCCAGTGGGGTAGCCCAAATTCCAAAATCTATCATCTGGAAACATACAAAAGCTCTTGCTCAGATTCCCCCTACCCCTCCTTTTCAAAAGGGGAGAAAACCCCCACAATCTAAATTGTAAATCTATTATGTCTATCTAGATCTAATAAGATGTGGAGAGATTAAAAAAAAAAAAAAGAAACACAGGTATGATAAAGATATTTTTGTAAATAAAGATGAAAACACACACACATATGTATATATATATATATCCATTTTAAATTTAAGGAATATTCAATCATTAATGGATATCAAAGGAAAAGGGAATTTTAATCATCTCTCCATTCAGTCTCAGTTGGGTAAATCATATCTAAGAGATTTGCATAAATATAAACCATCAAAGACTTTTCATCTTCAAAGGGGGTTTCAAGACCCTATAAGCTTTGTACTGTAATCATCACAGGTCACCACCCTGCAGGAATAAGGCTGCTATGGCAACATAAAAAAACTAATGCTTAGGGCTTAGCATAATATTCTGACTAATAGAAAGGAAACTCATTTTAAAAGCTGGCAGCCTATTTAGCAGAAGCGGGATTAGAAGTGTTATTTCCCCTTTTAGCTGCCCCTCCTCGTCTGTGCAAATCCTCCCCCCCCCCTTTAAAAAATCTAATCACTGGGATCTTTAAAAAGCTTTTGAGCAATTTGCAGTAACTTTACAATTAGGCTAAAATAAATCACAGCTTTCAGTAATGAAGAACCATTCCCATCGCTCTGCCCGCCCTTCCTCAGACAGCATCACCTTCTTAGTAACTTCCAAGGCAGGAACAACTCGACCAAAGCCACCAGGACCCAGAGAAAGCTGCGGTGTCGGGGGACAAAACGCATGGCATTGGACGCAGAGGGAAACAGGTCATAATTTATGTCGCAATTATGCGAGAAAATGGGTGGTGAAATATTAGCGGTTTTGGTGTTGACTGTTGATTTTCTTTTTTCCTTTCTTGAAAAAATAAAACCAGAAAACCTGCAAAAGCTACTTGCCCCATTCTTCCAACTACAGAAACTATAAAGTTTACAGCTAGGCAAACCCTTTACTAAAAGATCGTCCCTGCTCTTAGTGGGTAAAAACTCGAATGTCCTTTGTTTTTAAACCAACAGGGGCATTTAAAAATTAAACACGCCTGCTCCTCCCCCTGCCCCCTCCCGCTCTTTCTTAAAAAATTGCATTAAGTACTAACACAAAAGGTAACTAGTGGAGAAGTTTCAATTAATTTTTTTCAAAAGGGGACGATTAAATGTTTCCGGCCTGGTAAAGTGCTCATTTCAGCGAGGTGGAGGCGACCGGGTGGGGGAGAAGGAGAGGGGGGCAATTACAAAGGGACCGGGGAGGAGATGGAGTAGTGGCGCTCAGCGATTCTTTCAATTCCAGTGCACACCCAATAGTGTGTTGGAAGAATGCACACTGTTCGGGATTTGTGGGAGAATTGTCCTGCCACAAAAGAGGCAGAGTTACGCTTGTTATAGTCCAATAAGCCGTGCCAGTCAAACAAGAACCCACACTCACGACAAAAGGCGAGCAAGAGATTCTCACACAAAAGGAAACAAGTAAGCCCATCTTTCAGTGGCGCATCAGGCTCTGGGTCTTAGGCTCCACATAAATACAAACGGAGAAGGAAAAAATAAACAGCCCCAAGGCTTTCTGTTCGCCAGAAGTCCTGTTTCAGTGCAAGCACGTTCCCCAACATCTGAGGAGGGTGGAGCTGGAGGCTGGGTTGGGTCCCTGCTCTATGAGGGTGATGCGGGATCAGCAGGCGTGGGGATGGTGACTTGTGTCCATCCCCATCCACGCAAGACGCGTCCCAGTGGAGTCAGAGCCCTACATGTTAACATGCCCCATCCGACCAGTGTTTCCAGCTCTCAAGGTGACCCTGGAGGGAAGAACTCCAGTCTAGGAAGTCCTGCTCTTGGACTTCAAGTCTTCAAGAAGAGTCTGACACACAGCTGCCCAAAGACACATAAGGGCATCTATAAGTGTGACCTAAAGTTTTCTTTTTCTTATTTTTATTTTTATTTTGTGGGCTTCTTTTTGATTTTGATTTCGTTTTTGTTTTTGGAGACAAGGTCTTGCCATATAATCCAGGCTGACCTTGAACTCACAGCAATCCTCCTGTTTCAGCCTCCTGGGTGCTGGGATGATAGGCATGTGTCCACATGCCTGGCTTTTAACTTTAAATTTGTTAGTAGCTATGTATAGTCAAAGAGTAAAGTGATACAGATGAAGTCAATTTTCCTAATATCTCATATGCCACCTAATAGAGCTAAATATTATTTCAGTGTGTAATGAATGTAAAATTATTGAGATGGTTCACATTCAGTCTCCCCTGCACTGCCGAGTCTTTAAAAGCCAATGTGTATTTTATAGTTGTAGCCCGTTCAGTTATGGACCCCATGTAGCACATGGCCCCTGTGTCACATAGGATGGATCCAACCTATTCAGAAGTGGTAGGCAGGTGGGCAGTCTCACTGGTCAGTATCATAACCTCCCAGTGTATTGCTGTGGTCACACCCAGGCCCTTCAAGATCATACTCTTTGGTGTTTTTTTTTTTTATTTTTTGAGACAGGGTCTCATTATGTAATTCAGGCTGGCCTTGAACACATGTAGCTCAGGCAGCCTTTGAACTCATGAGGATCCTCCTGCCTCGGCCTCCTAAGTCTGGGATTATAGAGGCACACCACCACTCCTGGCTCTTGAAGATAACACTTTGAATCCCCACTGCCCATTCACCCTGACAACAAACACATACAGCTCTCCAATCTCACAGCCTCCACCCAAAGCGCAATGGTGCTTTATTCAACAGAGGCCTGCAGAATAATAGCGACCCCCAAACAAAATCGAGCTGCCCCCAACACTGTTTCACAATTAATAACAGCATAATTGGGCCTATTTCAAAAGTTTTCTTAAGTAATTTGATGTGCCAGTCGTTTTACATTTCAGGTTTTTATTGGCTGAAAAGTCTGTCCTGAAACTCAAACACACCTGTCAGCAATTTAAAAAGGACGTGCTAGAGAACTGTTCAGGAAATAATATCTTTGCTAATTAAGACCACTAGTTAAAAGCTTCCTGTGTAGTTGCCCCAAGGAGTGACCTTTTCTCCCCCACTTTGGGTACATTTTTTCATACACAGCTCCTGTCCTTGGTGGCCTGTGACTTCACCACAGCACCCAAGGGTACGGTGGTTGCATGCCTGTAATCCTAGCACTCTAAGAGGCTGAGGCAGGAGGATCACATGTCCAAGTTCCTCCTGGGCAACTTTGCAAGACTCTGTCTCACAGTAAACAATTTCAATTTTGGGGCTGTAGCTCAGTAAGAAGGCCTTGGGTTCAATCCCCAGTACTGGAAAAAATAAACCAAAATAAAAAACAAGGGTGCCTGCTCCTCTCCGCTACTATACCTGGCACTGATCCGAGTCACCAAGCAAAGGGTTCCTACTCACCCACCGGATTTCTTCAGGACTTTCGACCTTGGGGAGCATCAGGCTGGAAGGGAGGACCCGGGATTGCAGGATGGTCGCCAGGTCTTCCTCGGCCAGACCGCTGGCCACCGAGCAGACTCGCACACACTTTTCAGTTGGGCCCAGGTCAAAGTCCTCAAGGGTTTTCACTATTGTCAGTCGAGCTTCATTCTGTAAATGTTGATAAAAATGGACTCCTAAGTTTAGTTTGATCATTAAGAGAAACACAATCAAATGCTCTGGGAAACCATTCATGGTTCAGAATCTCAACACCATTATTAGATCTCCAAGTTTGCTGTGTGTCCTATGAGTGATATCTGAACAAAGCTGCCCAATCTGACCCTGTTTTCTGGACTCTGCATAAAGTGAGCGTCTCATGACGGACCCACCATGATTCAGCCTCGTGTCCTCCTAATCATGGAATCATCTTGCTCATTTTCACCCCTTTCCAAATGGAAGGCATAAGGGGCAATTATTTTATTGATTGAACATTAACTAACGGTAAGCACGGTTCTAAGTTCTTTAACTGAAAAGTTCTTATTTAAACCAAACACCCAGGAGAACATCTGGATCACGGCAGTCTCGTCTGTCAGCCAATTCACATTCAGAGAAAAAAATAAGGATTTGTTTTTCTTTTTCCCCATGTATCATGCTTTTTTTTTTTTAAAGAAAAAAAACTCCTTTATTTTTTTGCCAGTGAGTTGCATCTTGACATTCAATTAATAAGGCACTCGCAGGGATGTGACACTCCACATTACAAGAAAATGTCCCACTTATTCAGGTGGAAGGCAGGAACAGCATCGAGGAATCCCTTCGTGAAACGCTTGACAAGTGCGTTTTCTCCCTTTGATTTGACAGATTCTGCTCCACAGTTAAGAAAAGCTGCAAGATTGAAATTCTGCTTCCAGATTTGAATTATTCCAAAAAAAACTAAATGAGTTCAAATAGGATCTTTACTGGGATTGGGTTGGGGACAAAGAAGGTGGAGTGGGGGACAGAAGGTACACTGAGGGGTAGGGATTGGGTCAGGAGAAGGAAAGCCCTAGGGGCCATCGCTTCCTGCCCCAAATTCCTCCCACTCACCAACAGCCCTCGACAAATTCGCATTGTCAGAAATAGCGCTTATCAAAAGTAATTTCATTTGGGAAGGGTTTTTATGGCACTAATAAAACTTTAAAGCTACTGGCTGCTGATGAATGTGGGTTTGTTTTGTTTTTAAGTTTTAACACTATACAGCCATTTGAATAGCAATGATTATGGAGGAAAACAGTAAACCAAAGAAGGGACCAGAAAGAATTATGTAAGGCACTATGGAATGTAGGTCTAATGAAGCAGATAAGCCAGGATGGGAGATTTAAACCAGACGGATGTAGGTGTACGACCTACTTCCAAATGTGGTCTGAGTTAAATGGTGTGAGGAAGCGGTAGCTTAGGGTTGTCAGGTCGGATGGAAACATTACCTGGGACCAGCACAGGACAGCTCTGTGGAATCCTGATTTACGGCAGAGCTTCAGCCACCAATAATTAGGCCAAGCTTAGACAAAAGCAAGAGGGAGCTCGGGCTAGCATAAGGTAGGAGTGCAATGGCCCACACTGGGCTTCCGCCTCCCGCCTTGGAACGTTCCCCAGCGATAAAACTCCCTCATCCACGCATGCTGCCAGCACTCTTCACACCTCTGGGTTTGAACGCAGAACGAAAGGCAGACAGTAGCTCAGCGTCATGGTTCCCAGGCTGTGTGTTCTCCGGCCGTATTGGCCTCCAGATCTGTAGTCCGGGAGACCCACACAGCTACGAACCCTGGAGCTCTCCACTTTGTAAGCACTGTAATTCCCAGATTCTCTTTCCCAAGCAAGTCAGCCTTAGCTGGGGTGGAGCAGTGCAAACCTGTAATCCTGTACTCTGAGAGGCTGAGGCAGGAGGATCACAAATTCAAGCCTGTCTTGCCAATTTAGTGATTTTAGTAAGAGCCTGTGTCAAAATTAAATACAGGGCTGGGGATTTAGCTCAGCAGCATAAGCGCCTGCCTTGAAAGCAGGCAGTCATGAATTCGATCCCTGGTACCGATATATATATATAAAAAAAAAAAAAAAAAAAAAAAAGGGAAAAAGACAAAAAAAATTAAATACATACATACATACATAATAGGGGATGTAGCTCAGTGGGAAGGTCCTGGTGTTTAATTTCCAGTACCAAAAAAAAAAAAAAAAAAATCAAGTCAGACTTGCAGGAAGTCTATTAATACAGTAAATGGAAACTAGAAGGGAACTCAACAGACAAGCAAGGTTAAAGCTGAAATTACTGGAATTGTCATCTCCCCCTCCTCTGATCTGCCCATGTGCTCAACAGCACAGGATCCCTGGCAACGCCAGCTCCCTACATTGTTAATATTGATGTCATGTGGAACAGACCCCTGAGTTGTTTTGCGGTCTCCCTTGGATAGGAATGGGACTGTTTGTTCAGAGCTCCTGTTCTAAACCTGTTTGTGAATTTTATCTTGAGTCAGATTGCCATGGTTTCGGCACATTCCGGTTTACTTAAGAAAGTCAGCCCTTGTGAAATTGGCTGCAAATGAAGTCCCTAACTCCAGTTTTGGGGCATAATCTGATTAGTACTTCTCATGTTATAATGAGCAGCGAATGCTCAGCATTTTACTGGGCTTCAATATTTTGGCTTAGAATTAAAGCCAAGCTCTTTCCACTTCATCCTTCTCTACCTTTTCTAAAGGAAGCGATGGCTTTGGGGGTCTATTGCCACTTGATGCCCAAATTAACAAGCTGCCACTTGTTGCGATTTCCATAAACCCAGTGTTAGCCCCTCTGGTCTGCATCCCAAGACGCACGCTTAACAACTTCATGAATTTACACCACCCAATGGGCACATTGGTTCTTTCTCTCTTTTTGGTATTTTAATGGTGAAATATGCTGCCATGCTAGCAGACACATCCATGCCATCTGGTGAGCTGAGATGGATGAAGGCAGATCTCTAAAGCCATTTAGTTCAGTGCTGGGTGTTCGGGGATAAAGTCAGAGCCCACTCAACTGTGAAAAGAAAGACATTCTGTCCCTCTGTCTTCTACCTCTCCCGTGCACGGCTTCCTGCATGCACACTTGTCTCCATCCTCCCCCCGCCCCCCATTGTGTTTTCCTCGTCTCTCTCTGGCCCATCTCTCAGGAGTGCACCTGGCAGATGCTGTCTTTCAGAGGGCCCTGAGGGTGACCTGCCAGGATTGGAGGACTAAAGTAAAAGGCCCTAGAAGTAAAGAAGTCACTGGAGAAAGAACTTTGGGGGATCTCACATTCTGGAAACAAGGTAGGATGGTCCCATTGAGCCCCCAAAGGGGAATGCATTCTAAATGGCACACCATAGGACAGCCTGGGGAATGAATTTGTCCTCCTAGGATCTGACAAGCTGGAAAAGCCCAAATAATGGAATTAAGGCCTTTATCAATAGTTCCAGGAGAGCTCTGAGTGCCATTCAGTGCTCTGCATCGGGTTTGATCCCAGACTTTGTGGAGGTCGCAGGAGTGGTTGGCACAGATCAGAATCTTTGCAGAACGATTCTAAAAAATAGTGTTCCCTGGCCAGGGATGGAGCTCAGTGGTACAGTGTCTGCCTGGTAAACACAAGGTCTTGAGTTTGATTCCCAGTACCAAAAAAAAAAAAAAGATGTCCCTAAATTTCCCACACCTGATCCATATTGTATGCCATAAACTGCTCAGCGCAGTGGAGCAGGGGCTAATAAATTGTCCCTTCCACAAGCCACCATATTATGCCACTGTGTCTGGGCCAGGAACCAAGGCGTGCTCTGATTTCAGAGCCTGGATTCCTGTCACCTGCAGAGAAGACACGCTCGGGTGACGTCAGAAAGCAGATAAATCAACCATCACCAAGACCTGCAGACTCCGAAATTAAAAGGAGAAAATATGCGTGCAGTTGGTTCAATTGGCACCCATTAAAGCTAATAACTAATCATCCTCGTAAGTTTCTAGCTCAGAATGATCAACTCTGCAAAGAAAACAACATCCGTCCACTTTTACACTCCAGTGGAAGAGGTGGTCCCTCGCGGCGGGGCGGCACGGTCTCCCATCTGGAGAATAAATCGAGTGTGAAGTACAGTATAGTTTGGGACCAGGCTCCGTGGCGGCAGCTCAGCAGTCAGTTCATTAGTTCCAAACTTCCAGGGATTAGAGCAGCATCAATTCTACTGTCGGATAGGATAAGACAGACAGGACAGGAGAGGCGAGGGGAACTGAGGCCCGAGAGCAGCCCCTTGGGTTTACTTATATAGTGACGATGTCTGAATACACCCAAAGAGATGCCTTAAATAATGGCACCATCACAGTTCCCTAACATCTGAATTAACACCTTGCCCTTCACGCTCCAGCCCCCTCCTCAGACCTGGAATGTGAACTGTGGTGGTGGGGGGTGCTCTGGAGGAAATCACAAAGACAGACCCTGCCTGCCACAGGAGGCAGAGCTGTGGCCCAGCCGGAGGCTGGTGAGGGAGGAGTAGGAAGGATTTTCTGAATTCTAGGGCCATGCACCGCAATCTCGACTTCATAGACTGTACGTGTGATATACATTATGTGTACTTAATGTTTTCACCCTACAAATAGCAAATCACCATGCCACGTATTTAGAAACGCTGTGAGTTCTTTTCTAGCCCACCTGACCTGATTTTCATGCTACCTCGCGTGTGAAGTGGCCTCAGCCACACAGTGGTCCCACTTCTGAGAAGACCCTGCTGTTGGCATCTTTATGAAAATGTTCAATTTGTCAAATTAAGTCTGGTTTAAAATCAATGCTGAATGAATTCTTTTTCATTTAAGAATCTCCTTCTTTGCACAACTGCTTTTTACATATTTACATTTAAAAGGCAGAGTGCCTGTGACCTAAAAGAAATCATCACTAGTAAAGGTTGGATTTTTCTTATAAATATCAAAATTATAATCATGACCCAGAGACTGTCATAATGTTGAAAAAAACGAATAAAATCTGATTCTTGCTGGGCAGGGATGTGCTTTGTCAGGTAAAGGAGGGGAATGATTTTCTAGCCCCTTGTTTTGTCCATATCCAAAGAAAGTTTGGCTTGCCTGTCTCCTCAAAAGGGAAACCTACTGGACGTACCCTGTGTTAATGGGGTTAAAATTTCACACCCTGGCTCATTGTATGAGCCGATACAGGCCAGGAACCTCGCTTATGCTGAAAATGTGGATTTCGGTAGAGCAAAGTTTCTGATGTTGTTAATGATGGATGGTAAACTAAAACACAGGTTTATAGTGAAAATACAAAATCAGTTTCACTTGGAGGTGAAGAAGATGCATGGGAAACTTACAGGATATAACTGGAATTTGGGGCTTTTGAAGATTTAAGTGGGAAAAGAAAGCTCTACAAAACACAGCTCTAAAAGTACCAAAATGTATAAAAGGAATTTATTTTCATGGTGTCTGAGCCATTGAAAAAAAAATTTTTTTGCAGTACTGGGGATTGAACTCACGACCTGGCGCTTGCCAGGCAGGCACTTATGCCACTGAGCTAAACCCCCAGCCCTAATTGAAACCTTTTTAAAGATACTAGAACAATGGCTTTGGGTCATACAAGCATTTATATTTGTCCAAAATCATGGGATGTAGACTTTATATTGTGTATTTCACTGTGTATAAATTTCAGCTCAAAAGCACACAGAGAATTATAAACAAATATGGACTTCTGGTTAATGATATGCACCCAGGCATATTTAAATGTATTGCTGCCTCCCACTATGAAACACATAAAAGGGAGTAGGATGGGTAGAGGGGAGATAGATGGAGAGACATCGATTAAAGCAGGCAGAGTAAAGAGTTCACAGGGAAATACAACAGCTGGGTATATGGGCAATCACTGTGCAATCTTTCAGCTTTTTTGATGTTTTGAAATTTTTTTGTAGTAAGACTGGAAATTTTTAAAAAGTACCTCAAAATATTGATTCTATTGGAGCTGATGGATATGTGAGTGTGGTCTCTTTACACTATTTTCTTTAGTTTTGTATATATTTGAATACTTTTAACAATAAAAAGTTTAAAACTAACAACTTGAACTCTATTTTACTTGTTATTTGTAGGAAATAATTTGGGGAAGATTATTTTTAGCTTTTGGTTTCTTTGGGGGTAACAGCTGTAATGAGACAAAATTCACATGACATAGAACTCACCCATTTAACGTATATAACTACAGGCAAGTGTGGTGACACAGGTTTGTAATCCCAGCATTTGGGAGGCTGAGGCAGGAGAATCGTTGTGGGTTCAAGACCAACCTAGGCTACACAGTGAGTTCAAATTTAGCCTGAACTGCACAGAGAGACCTTGTGTCATTAAAAAAAAAAAAGTGTACCACTAATATACTTCTGTCTCTAGGGTACTTTTGGGAATTATAAACGAAATCATGCGATATGTGATCTTGCGTGACTGGCTTCTTTCACTGAGGACAATGTGTCAAGGCTCACCTGTGTAGGGCCAGGAATTTAGCTCAGTGGTACAGCATCTCCCTGGCAAGCACAAAATCCTGAGTTCGATCCCTGGAACCCAAACAAACAAACAACCAACAGGGTCCACCTGTGCGGTAGCAGATGCAGGTCCTTCTCCTGACCGGGAGTGATGTGTCCTTGCGTGAAGACGGCAGTGAACTGTATCACAGCCCTCTATTTTTTGAGGCTGTGGGTTCAATCCTCAGTACCTGCCTTCAACAAAATTTTGCTGAGCTGGGGACTGAACCTAAGGCCTCATCCATGGTAAGTACCTTACCACTGAGCTACACCCATAGTCCCACTTTTTACTGCTCAAGGCAGAAACTGTTCTTCCATTAATCATCAACTCTCAAATCATGCACTATTCTTTGGTTCTGGCTTAATTCAGAAGTTCTTCTCCCAGGTTCATTCCCATTCTAGCATACATTCAGATCCCTTCCTTTTTATGGCTCAGTAATAATATTCCACAGGAGAGTAGACATACCATTGTGTTACCCATTTGTCTGTTGATGGGCATTCTGAGTAGTGCTGGTATGTGTGCTGACATTCAAATTGCTCTTTGAGTCTTTCTTTTCAGTTCTTTTGGGTGCACACTTTGGAATAGGTATGAGCAAACAGTAATTCTATGTTTAATTTTTGAGGAATCACCATTTTTCCACCATTGCGGGCTCATTTTATGTTCCTAGCACAATGTGCCAGGTTCTGATTCCCCTACATTCTCACCCACACTCGCTGCCTTTTATTTATTTGTTCACATGTCAGTATGTGTACATGGGGGATCTCTAAGTTCAAGGCCACTGTGGGCTATGTAGGGAGTTCAAGTTTAGCCTGAACTACAGGAGGAGACCATCTCACAAAACAAAACAAAGCAAGACATGGACAAAATGCTTTTTAAAAAGGCAGATAGGGGATCCTTATAGGCAAGGCCCAGAAGATGGGGTCCTCACTTGAGCTAGAGAATGGGAGTCCAAGGGGCAGGGCCCACAGGGTTTAGAAGTGGGCAGACAGGGGTGATGGCAATGGCTGGACACAATTTTGCAGCTTGGTGGGGAAGGAACCTCGGGGAAGTTGCCCTGTGCCCTGGCTGCATGCATGGGATCCATCCTTGGGCCAGGGGATCCAGCCCCCAGCAACCCCACCTGCCCTGGAGAGCCCCTCTTGTCACAGGTGGTCCTTGGGCCCACGGCTGCTGGCTTCTGTCTCTGGGGCGGGTGTTGGTACTGGGGTTCTGGCCAGGGCCTCAAACCTCAGCACTGACACAGAGGTAGGGAGGACACAGCACAGCGGCACCTTCCTCGCTGCGCCTTCTGACTGGTCCTTGCCCTGGCCCTTGAGGAAGGGCCCGCAGCCCCTTTCCAGCCTGTGCAAAGCTAAGCTCGCCCCAGCTGCCCTCTCCCTCATATGCTTATGTTTGGTGACTTCTCCAGTTAGAGGAGGTAATTAACTGCTTTGGTTTCAAAGCCCTCCTGCTGGGTCGCAGTCTGCATGGGAGAATCACAGTAAACAAGCAAAAGGGAGCAGAACACCCACCTTTCTCCACTACCAGAGGGAAGGAAGCCCGTTGCTGCAGGTGCAGGGGTCCCGTGCAGGGCGGGGCCTGCCTTTAATCCTCGCACTGGCAAATCAAGAGTGGTTGGTTCGTAATTTAGTGAGAAGCCTCGCTATGATTCTACACATGCATCTGATGACAGCTGTGTCACCTGTCCCTGGCTTCAGCAGCTTTAGAATGGTGCTCATGATATATTTTTGGCTAAGGACGTCCAGTAGCCCTTGAGCCAACTTAAGGTACAAAGGTGGAAATGGATCCAAACTGTCCCCTCACGCAAACAGCAAGAACCAAGTTTTTCTTTGAAATATAAAAGGCTTTTCACTTCCGTAGAGGAGCATACTGGTCTCTCTATCCATCACCAGATCTTTTTTTTTTTTTTTTGGTCTTTTTCGTTTTTATCAGTACCAGACCATCACCAGATCTTGGTGGTGAGTTGGACCCCTCCGCCAGGAAAGAAATTAGGTAATGTAGTAAGCTGTGTGTGCAGAAATACAGCACAAGAGATAGTTCTTGCAGGTGTGTGAAGCGGGATCATAATTCTCAAAAAATATTTTTAAAATGAATGAGGATCTAAAACTAATAAGGAATACTAAAAGCAAACCACATAAAATATTACCAGTTTGGACAGCTGTGATGGTGCCTGCCTGTAATCCTAGCGCTCTGAAAGCCTGAGGCGGGAGGATCACAAGTTCCAGCCCAGCCTGGGCCACTTAGTGACCTGATCTAGCAAGATTCTGTCTTAAAGTAAAATATTAAAAATTAAAAAAGGACTGGGGATGTAGCTCAGTGCAAAGGCTCTGAGAAAAGGAAAAAAGGAAGGAAGGAAGGAGTGTGCCAGCAGTTGGTTCTATCTCTGCATATTTTGATTGCTGCTACTCAAATCTACACTCATGACCTCATTTTGTAGTAGCTGATCATTTTTAAAATGTATGTTTTGGTTTGTCTCACATCCTAATTATTTCCCAAAGAAAACTGTAACTAAAAAGTATTTGTTTCTTCCAGGTGGCAAATCTATCAGTCTCCGAAAGGACGGTTCTTCCCCACCCTATTCTTCATCTACTTTACTTCTAAGATGAACAGGAAGAGAAAAGAAAAATAGAAGGTGGAGAAGCTGAAGAGTGGAGGACGATGAGGCCACCAGGGCAGTTTATTGTTTAAAACCACAAGCTGGGAAGAGCTGGGGGGGGGGTGCTCTGGTTTGGTCACAGCAGAGGCCAACCTTGAGGCCCAAGGGGACAGGAGACAGTTGGCTGCATGGTGCAGGGGTGGCTGGGCTAACCGTGTCCCTGCCCATACCAGGCAGGCCAGTCTTCTAGTGCAAACTGCCCACCAGCAAAACCACGGCTGGCACCGCGCTGTTCTCCTTGCCTTTTCCACCTCTTCCCTCTGCCAGCGCTTCATGTCAATCCCATTCCTTTGCTGATGCTGGGCAGGGCCACTGCATCCAGGCCACTTGGATTTTCTTTCCTTTTTCTGTGCCCAGTAAATTTTCATAAAGCATTTAATGTGAGAACAAGCAGGTCGATTTCCTGCAGAGTAAGCCAGGTGCCCTGTAACACAATGGTGCTTGGGCTTCCAAGGCAGAGGCTGGGCCTTGCCAGAGCCTGCAAGGGCTTCATCCAGGGCTGCCTTGTAAGAGCTCAGCCAGTGCCCACCTTGTACGGACACCTGATGTGATGAAGTGGAACCGACTTGTGGGTGCTCGATGCTTCTATACTTGGGCATCAAAGCAAATCTGCATCCTCCACAAGAAGAAGACAGCAGCTCCAGGCCTTATAGTCCTGCCAGGAAAGGCTTCTGGACACACAGGGAATGGAAAGCTGCCCCCCTTGCCATACACACCGGCCTCAGGAGCATTAAGTCCCCATCCTCCCACTGCCTTGTTAACCCTGAGTCATCTCAAGAGAGGCAAGGAAATCCAGGCATCTTTTTCTCATGACATGAGGATATGCACAAAATGGAAGCATAAAGAAAATTTAAAATTCCCTGAGCTGGCCTTTGCTGTGTACCTAGTCAACTGCTGGGCCATCCATGAAACTTTGGTAGGCGATAACTTGGAATGTTCTCATCCAGCTGCTGTTGTGGGGAAGGTTCAGGGGAGAAGCCAAGTTTTGCAGCTATCCATGTAGAGTACCAAGGGCAGAATGGCCTGTCCCCCAAAACGGCAAGATTGGTGAGCCTCGGGCTGGGGATTTAGCACAACGGCATAAGCGCCTGCTTTGCAAGCGCATGGTCATGAGTTCGATCCCCATTACCGATTTAAAAAAAAAAAAAAGGTTGGTGAGTCTTGAGAACAGGACAGGCCCAAACCAGAGACCCAAGTCAGCCCACTGTGCCAATGGCAACTTACCACCTAGTGCTCTGTGGCCAGCTGATGGGAAGGAGAAGGCGTCCCAATGCCAATGGCTTGGCACGAAATGCACAGGTGCTCCCTGATGTGAGATGGGGTTCCAACCTGTGACAAACCCATTATCCACTAAAATGTCCCAAGTCAAAGTGGATTTCAAACCCTAGCTCCTGAGCTAGCTTCATAGGCTGTAGTTTCACTGCCCTCATGACAGTGTAGACAGCAGTGATTCTATTAGGCACACTGCTGAAGGACAGAGGGGTCAGGCTTGTCTAGAGGCTCCACAGTTTGCCTACAGCTAAGATGGGCAGAACTCACAGCTTAGGATTCCAGTCTTCTTGAATTTTTGTTTGTCTGTGGTGTGCATGTGTGCATGTGTGTGTGTGTGCTGTTTTGTTTTGTTTTGTTTTCTGAGACAAGCTCTTGCTCTGTAGAATAGGCTGGCTATGTCGTCCTGCTTCAGCCTTCTGAGTGCTGGGAGTGGGAGCATGTGCCACCATGCCTGGCTAGGATTCTAATCTGAATCCTGCATTCCAGGGGATGGGTGACTTACCCCAATAGACCAGGATGAATTGTTTTGTTTTCTGCTTAAACTTGTTTAGATACGATTCAGTGGCTGGGTCAGGAGCCACCACCAATGCAGGGATCCCATTCTACCTGCCTTCTGCCACCTGTCTTTCATTCAGCAACAGGCAGCTTCATCTCTGGGTTTCGACCTATACAAACACTTGTCACATCGGCAGGGTCCTCTGTTGTGTGAATATATCCCCCCTATCTCAGCAATCCCCTGTGTTTTTTTGTGTTGATTTTTGTTTTTTGCTATTATTTCATTCAAGAGCTAAGTTTACTAAATACGAGTCATGCAGCAGGTGCTAGTTTCGGTAATGGAGAGAAAAACTCCCTGCACACACGGAACTTACAGTGAAGCCAGGGTAACAGCTGATAAACAAACCAAGAACGATTACAGGCCAGGAAGATGCCTATGCAGAGCACTGGATTGGGGGGGGGGAGTCAGGAGGGATGGGCGTGGAGTGTGGGATGAGTGGCAGAACAGTTTCCTTGCAGCTGTGCTAGCTGCCTTGATACTCAAATGACAATAAATGGAGCTGTAACAAATATCCCATAACATTCACCGTAGAGCACTGGTCCAGTCCCTGAGCTGGGATGAACCCAAGAAGTACCCAGGCTGGGTTCAATTCCTTGCTCACTGGGGATCTCACAGCTCTCACTGTCTCCCTCTGACCCAGCGGGTCTCCTGAGCTTGCCATTGCCTAAAAAAGCAACAGGATGGTGTCTTGGCAGCAATAGGGTAGTGGCTCAGTTTCCTCATTTGAAAAATGCAGATGATAGCAGTGCTTGACTCAGGCATCGGGGTAATGACAAATACTAGATTTTTAAAAAAATGTATATACATTTTAGTTTTTAAAATAGATGTACAGATTTAAACTCCCATCTGCTGGCTCCCAATCACCTGCGGCTGGACCTGTGGTCACACTGACTTGGCCAAGTCTTCAGAAACCACAGTGTGTGTCCTCAATTGAGAACAGTGACCACAAGTTGGACCAAGAACATAGTTTAGTGCTGAAGTTTACTGCTGATGCTCAGCGAAAGCAAAGCCTGGGCAGCAGTCTCTGGTTACTGTGAAGGGCCCTTCAGGGCCAGAAAGCTCACAGATGATGGGTGCCAGGGGGCTTCAGGGTCCATGAGCCCTAAATGTGGCCCCTCGCTTTGAGAACAGCAGAAGCAGGAAGTCACGCTGGCCTCCCCTGCCCCTTCTTCCCGGAATGCCCACAGGTAGGGAATATTCATCTACCTGCTCCAAACTTCAGGTGTCAAGAAGGATCTGAACCCACAGACCTGGCTAAGCCCCCTACCATTTATGCTATCAGGTCACACCTTGTCTCTCTGACTTCCGCATGACCGACGGCCCTGCACTAGATCCAGCGTGGGAACCACACGGTTTCCCTCGGTTCCCTGGGTCTTCGCTCTAAGGCTCCCACAACGCGGGGAACCTATCATATATGTGGTTATTTATACACATAATTCAAGGCCCAGAGACGAACCTGCCATTTCTCAAATTTCTGTACAAAAGAAGCATCCAGATTAAAAGAGAAACAGCACTTGTGTTCTAGGAACTTTAAAACAGCTGATGAAAATATCAAATGAAAACTATGCTTGCAATTTAAAAAATCTATCTCATTTATGGTTAAGAGGCTACATCTGTACCTTTTTTTAGTAGTTAACAATTTATATCTTCAACCTCTCTTTTTCTTGGTACTGGAAATTGAACTCAGGACCTTGTGCTTTTTGTTCTCCTTGGTGATGTTAATCCTGCTTGCTTCAGTGAGTTTGGGTGGGATTGGACATGTTTGTTTGAAAGGCCCTCTGGGTAACCAATGACAGCCAGGGCTCAGAACCCTTTTCCTACAGGGGTCAAATGCCCGGGCCACAGGAACATAGCCCTGGTGCTTGGGGACCGAAGCCTGCTGGGGAGAAGGAAGCCAATGGCCCCTCATGCCATACATCCTCAAGTAGCTTTTATCAGCACACAAAACCACACCAGTGCACTGCATTTTGTTGGGCGCAGGCGCTCAACATACCATACCCCACCCGGGACTAAGGACCACGCCAGCTTCCGCAATTGCGCTACGTCCCTCTTTAAATTAGCCAACCCGTGCGCACTTCATGCTCACTCCGTACTCTGTGGCAACTCCTGATTGGCCACAGCTGGATATAGTAGCCAGAGCCTGCATCCCATTCCCGCCCTGCTTCCTCGTGGCAGCCTGTGATTGGTCACGGCCAAATATATAAACCAGAGCCCGCGTAAATAAACCAGCAGTTAATTGTCGTCCACAAGAGCGTCTCCTGTTTCATTGGGGCTGCGCCAGTCACGTTTCACCACACTATTCTATCTGCCACACTATTGACAAAACCTCTGCTGAAATAACCAGCCATTGTAACGATTTTGGCTCTTGGCTGGTGATTTTGCCCTGATTCTTAGTCCACCATGCCCGGATGGGAGGACTTGCATGACAGCTAGGCAGAAAAAGCACCACAAAGGAAGCCCGTGGGTACCAGTCCTTTGCTGTACAGCTACACAAAAGCAAAAATGAGATTGCCGCTGTCTTTGAAGAATCATTTCATTGGCGGTGTTCTCTGACCTGAAGAAGACATGTAATCCTTGTAGGAAAGCACACGCACACAAAGTTTACCAGACACCTGTGATCCTGTGCACTGTGGCACCATCTGGAGCGCTGGAGCTGATCCATAAACAACCCATGGCCACCACTCCCAAATCCCAATAGTCAGTCAACACTGGTTGAGTCCACACACCTCCATTTGGCTCAGGTCTATGTTTTTCCGGCCCAACCTCCTCAACAACTGTAATGAAACTTCTGGAATGTTCCAGATTCCCTCATGTTGGCAGCCATTCCCTGGAATACCATGTATTCTCTTGGAACTGGGGCTTGTCACTGTCCTGCTAACTCTGGTCACTTTCTCACGGGGAAGATGCCCAGATTGGAGGGAGGCAGCCTCTTCATACACATCACTGTCCCCAACCACCCCTGACCATCATTACCCCCATGGGGGTCCATGCCACCCAGTCAGGTCACCTTTGAAGTCCCTGCTGTGCTCGCCAATGAAATGTCTCCCTATAGGTCCATGGGGACTCCATCTCCTGCCCTCGGCCTAGGGGAATGGTTTCAGCACTTCCAGTGACACAGATAGCCCATGGCAGCAGGCGTGCCAGCATGTCTGCAGCAGGTTCACCACCACTGCCCCAGGCATTGTCCAACACCTACCTCGATGCCTTGGGCACATTGTGGGCTCATCTTTCACAAAATTGCTCCATCCCTCACTTCTCAGGGCCTACAACCCTCACTGATGTCATCTCCTTGGCTGCCCTCTTGTCCCTGTCCTTTAGTCTGCCTTCACCTGTCTCCAAAGCCCAGCTCCAGGGAGGTGGGCTTGCTCTCCTCCTCTAACCCTTGATGCGGACCTCACAGTTAGCTGTTCCAGCTGACCCTGTCACCAAGTCCTCACTGCTTATTCCTCTTCAGTTTTCTTTTTCTCTTGTCTTGGTCTGGGTTTGGTTTGCTGGAAGGAACCCTACATTCCTCATTCTTTTTTTTTTTTTTTTTTTGTCTTTTTCGTTTTTATCGGTACCAGGGATCGAACTCACGACTGCCTGCTTGCAAGGCAGGCGCTTGTGCCGCTGAGCTAAATCCCCAGCCCCTACATTCCTCATTCACTCCTTTGTTCAATTACTCCTCTATGTCAGGCACTGTCCAAGTTCCCAGGGATATAAAAACGTACCCTTGCTACAGTGACCAGAAATGCAAAAAAAGCAATGCAGGCTGTGGAGATGGAGAGGACAGAGGTCACGAGGTGGCTGCACAGGGTTGTGCCAGGGACTGCCAAGGGCCCCCAGCCTCTGGCTTGCATTCACTGGGTTTCTACCCTGATCAGTCCTCACGTCTCCTGATGTCACTGCCCTCGTGCTGGTTTTTCCTCCTTGATGAGCATTCTCTAGGTATTTAATTGATTTTTTAAAAATCAAGTTGAATAAGAAGACAAAGAAATAGATCCAAGGCAGGAGTTGGGACCTGCAGTGGGCCCTTTGAAGAGATGGCGTGAAGGAGAGGAAGGAGAGATGAGGGTTACAGCCCGGGGTGCACACCATGGAGGAGGAAGAGGAGGAAGAGAAGGAGGAGGAGGAGGAGACGGAGGAGACCCACCAGGGAGCATCAAGAATAATCTCGTGCAAGGAGACAGCTTCTGCAGTTTCCCTAATGGAAGTCAACCACCAAAGCAAAGTCGTTCAGATGCTGCAATTGGATTGTGAAAAACAAACAAGAACACAATGTGCTGGTATTTAAAAACCACTCATTTGGAAAGAAATAAATTCAATATTGTTACAAACACTGTAAGCTGTTCTTCCTCAATGGTGAGAGAGTAAACTGGTGAACATCATTTTCTGAAACTGAAATGAAGGCTTGTGTTGATGTATTGAGACAGAGCTCTGAGAACAGGCCAAAAAATTCTGGCCAGAAGACCAGAGTTGACTATTTGATGAATGCATAACCAAATAGCAGAATTTTATTGATACTATTACACATTGAAGCTGATTTTCCCAAAAATGGAGAGGTTAATTAAGAACCCACATCAGCCTGGTGTGTTGGTGCAGCCCTGTCATCCCAGCACACAGGGAGGCTGAGGCAGCAGAACTGCAAGTTCAAAGCCTAGACTGAGCAATTTAGCAACCTAGCAAAATCCTGTCCCAAAATAAAAAATAAAAAAAGACCGGGAATGTAGCTCAGTCAGAGGTCCCTGGGTTCATTTGCCAGTACCACAAGAAAAAAATGAAGCCACTTTTGCTGATAGGGATGCGTTTCCTTACATTAAAAAAGTCAAAAAACTTAAGAAAAATGGTGGTTCATTCAGCAAACAGTTATTATGTGAGAGGGGGAAAAAAAAACCACTTTACTTCCAAAGAGGTATCTAATATACCTATTGGACTGGATTATTAGTATGTTTTAAGTTAAGGCTCTTTTAGTTTTAAGACCAGCCATGATGTCAGCAGGGAAGGAGATAAAGGAGACCCCCTCCCACTAGCAAGTATCCCTTGAAATACACTCCCCTGGGGTGTCCTCATTTCCCAGGGTTACCATAACAATACTGCAGGCTTGGTGACTCATAGAAATGGATTCTCCCACAGTCCCAGGGAGCAGGAATTTGAGTTAAACTGGGCTGTGGTCCCACTCTGGAGGATCTGTCTGTGGCTATTGGCCACCCTTGTGGCCACATCACCCAAGCCTCTGCTTTGGTGCCTTTCCTTCTTTGTGTCTGTTTGGAGACGGGGGTCTCACTGCATAGTCCAGACTGGACTTGACCTTGCTGAGTTGCCAAGGTTGGGCTCCAAATTGTGACCCTCTGAGTGCTGGAATTTCAGGCATATGGCACCATGCCTGGCTTCTATGTGTCTCCTATTCATTCAGTTTAGGGCCCAGCTGGACAATCTATGATGATCTCACCTGCAAGTCCTTAACTACATTTGCAAAGAACCTCTTTCCTGTTCAGGTCACACCCTCAGATTCTGGGAATTAAGACAAGAACCTAACTCTTAGGAGGGTGCCATTCACCCCAGCAAGCATACTACAGCAGAATGATCAGGTACTTAAAAGAGCTATAGGAAATAGTGTAATGAGAAAGCTGAGTTCTCCCTTTTTCAGCTTTCCCTATTCATGTAGAGTAAAACTGACTGGACCACTGAAATCTTTGGCAAGATCTCTAGGGGTATCACTGTGTCCCTAGACACAAGTCTTGGGACCGTCATAGACTCAGATATCAAAGGTGACTCAGGACAGCCTAAGTTCACACCCGACTCCTCTGCAGTGTTCCCAGCCCAGTGGTACTCACAACTGCTCAAAGGCCTTGACGGTGACCCTCTTGCTCATGAAGAGCTCTAACACGACACTAAATGTCCTAATGCCTCCTGAGGCACCACTGGCCTCCTCTTGCTACAAATCCATTCCTGTATCAGCCACTGTTCACCTTTCACTGCTGGGATATAATACTGATAGCCACAACGTAAAGGAGGAGAGGTATAATTTGGCTCACAGTTTCAGGAGATGCAGTCCATGGATCAGGGCAGAAGGGTGTGATAGGACAAAGCTGCTCAGTTTCTGGTGGCAGGAAAGCACAGCAGGGGAACAATGTCAACAAGGAAGGGGCCAGGAACCATACGTAGTGCTCAAGGTCACATCTCCATGCCCACAAAGACACACTCAGAAGGGCACTTTACTCACCCCCTTAGCAGCTCCCAAGCCATCAAGCTGAGAACTTCACTTAACTATCACAGTGCCTATGCTTTCCCACTCTGCTGCTCATCTCCACTGGCAGAGAACCAGCCAGGGGAGAGGAAGATGACATTTTAGAGCCAGTATCTTTGGTTCATGTGCTTGAAGTGCTGCCTCTTCCATGGAGGACTAGCAGATATCTTTCACAACACGGAGAGTGCATTTTTATATGATTTGCTAAGATGAAAAATCCTAAAATCAGTATTAGGGCTGAAGCTTGCTCTATAATTATCCAGTCATTTCAGAAATGAGATCAAAAGGCTCAGAGAGATCAGCAAACAACTAAAGGTCACTTGACTCTCTGAGAGCTGAGTCAGGCCCAGAACATCAGTCTCCTGATGCCCGTCCAAGTACAGGTTTACTACATTACATGTGATAGGGAATGGGGCACAAAGCCTGCTCCTGTCGCAGTTGACATGGCCTCTGTGGTGTCACTAATGCCACCCTCAACCAAATGATGACAGCCAATGTTCAGCAAGCGTGTGCTCTGAGCCCTTTGCACTCACAGGGCTTGCACACTCAAAGATTAGGTGGCACATAAAAGGCTTTGCAGCTCTGATCAGCTGTCACATCCAGGAGCTGACAGGGACTAATGTCATCTCAAGGGTTGGAAGCAGTGCCCAGTGTCATCATTTGTGTCAAAAGGACTTCTTTGCCTAGAAAATAATTCTCCTCACTTCCTGTCTAGCACAGAACTCTAAAATTAAGCAGGAACCCGAGTTCAGCAAGGACAGTCACAGTAACAAAGCTGTTTTTATTAAAGCTCATCATTGTCTGTAAAATAAAGCATCCCTCTGGGAAGGGGAAAGTCACTCACTGGCTGGTCATAGAGGGGAGCAACATTTTCCAGTCGACACAATGAGAGAAAAAGACCCAGATGGTGGATCCTTTTGGCATAGACTTATCTGTTCCTGCTGTCTAATACGTTTCTTCCCTGTGTTAATTCCTCTCGCATCAGAACCATCATGGAAGTCTGCTTATTTCCAGGGAGGCAAAAAGCAGGAAGCTTTTCTTCTTCGGGTTTCCTACCTTCCTCCTTAGACAACATTAGGGTGGGCCGTTCCCTGCAGGCAGGGACTAAAACCCCCTGGGTCCTGGGTCCTTGGGTGAAGTAGCTCACGCTCTGTTCCATAAACGATTCAACACAGGTGCTTCCTCGGGAACAGAAAAGGGCCTCCTCGGCTCTTATGGGCTACGTTACCTGGGCCAGGCCTGACGCCTGATGAAGACTCAGAATTTATTTTAAAACAGTTTTTGGCATGTTGAATGGAGCATGTTGTATTACTGCTGGCTGCAGAGCGAGTCCCGCGGGCTTGCCGCCCTGTCTTCTTGCATGAGGAATCCCTGCCAATCCAGGATCTGCGAACTGCTTCTGCCAGCCAATCTCTAATTTAGCATATGTACAAAGCCAATTTTTGGACACCATGATGGAGCCTGGCACCTCTGCAGCCCTCCATATTTGCAACGCTCACAGTGAAATAATGAGGAACTAGCAGCAGAGAAAAAAAAAAAAACCGACATGAAAAGGCTTTCTAAATTTGCAGATAAATTGTCTATGTATTATATATGTGTATGTGTCTCCCTCCTGCTTCTCCAACATAAACTTCCCCCATGCCTTTCCTTGTAGTTATTTCATTTAGATTTTCAATCTGCAATGCACTTAGCAAAAGCCAAACCTGACAAAGATAAAACCCTGCTCCCCACTGAGAACATCTGATTTTTTAAATGTAGAAATGCTGCTCTTTACAAAATAGGACATTTCCCTTTTAATTAGCTTGAAAATACACCCAAATAATTTGCAACATGGAAATGATACCATTTTAGAGTACTTAACAATAATTCCTATGCATCCAAAACCAATTTGATGAGAGACCCACGCTAGTGAAACCTTCAGTTTGGAGATAAATTGGGCTGTTACTACGGGGACAGCTGTCACTGCCACAGGAAAGCTCACCTGACCGCAGGCCTTTATCACGGTCTCCCCCATAAAACCTGCGTCTGACGTATGTGTGGTGGGAGAGTCGGAAACCACTGCTCACTAATATCCAACATGCCCCTCTGTCTTTGGTGAAAATAGAAATCTCTCGTGTCTCCATCCCTTATATAGATATTTCTGCCAATTATCTAGTTTTTTAAAAAAATAAGTTATTTGAAAGAAAATAAGTAGCCAAACAGCTCCATGTTGCTGTTTCATGCTTTTGTGTGTGTGTGTGTGTGTGTGTGTGTGTGTGTGTAACTGAACTCAGGACCTTGTGCTTGCCAGGCAGGCACCTGTGCTGCTGAGATATACCCCCAACCCTCACACAATTTTTGAAGATAAACGTGTTCACTGCCTTCACACACCACCCTATTCTTGTCCTGAAACCTCAAAGGCTGTGAGTTGCAGGCTGGCCTGGAACTCACAGCAATCCTCTGGCCCTAGCCTCCCAAACTTACATCTCACAGGAGGGGCATTTTGGCTTTTTTCTGGCACTCATGAAATAAAAATCTCCCATGCTGGGTAAGGGTGACTGCAATTTTCCAATGTCTGTGTCTCCCAACCATGGATTTGTGACTGTGGCCAACTTGTGGGCTGCTTTGGGAAGGAGGCCGTGGCTGGTAGATTACATGTGCAGGAGTGGGATAGATGGACCTTCCCAAACCAGACCCGCAGCTTGCATTTAGGCTTCCGTGGGTGGAAAGCTCTGAGTGCATGGCTATAAATATTTCAGGAATGAGGCTGTCGGCGAGCTCGCACGGCATGCGGAAGCCAGGCCTGATGGCTCGGCTGTGTGGCCCCCCAGGTGGCAGAGTCCAGCGCTGGCAGTGCGGTGGTTGGCAGGGGGTGAAGTGCACGCCTCAGGTCAGTCTGAGTGGCCCCTGGGCTGATTAGCGACAGGGCTGACCGCTCTTGAGGGGAGGACTTGTCCAGTGTCCATCACAGCAGGGACGATGGGCTGTGACTGGAGTCCTGAGGTGGGGACCGGGGCGGTTCAGTGCCTGCTGGCTGCGCAGCTCCTCCACAGGACGGGCGCTCCTGGGCTCAAAGGCTATTAGGGGCATCTGCTGGCATCGGTGGCGCCAGGTCCCTCCCAGCCCTCAGGGGCTCCACCCAAGCCAGACAGAGCAGGCCAAGCACTGGGGGTCCAAGAGAGGGATCGATATATGTCTATGAAACAGTCACGGACAATTGAAGGGGCTCACACGTCACCCCGCAGGGAACTGCTTCAGACTGAAGTCTGCGCTCAGCACCTCACGGAACCCCGGCCCTGACTTGCCTGCCTGGGGACGCTGCAGGTGGGGATTTATGACATTTGTGATTTACAGAGCGACTGGAATGTATGTCAAGAGGCCAGAAATCGCCCTGAAGATAAAAACATAACTATTATATTTATTTATTTTTAATAAACTATTTAAACAAGGCAGTGCTTATTTTTATTTTATTTTATTTTATTTTATTTTATTTATTTTTTTTTTTTTTTTTGTCTTTTTGAGACAGGGTCTCTATGTGGTGCAGACTGGACTTGGGCTCACTCTGTAGCCCAGACTGGCCTTGAATTTGCAATGATCCTTCCACCTGAGCCTCCAAAGTGCTGGGATTACAGGAGTGCACCACCATGCTTGGCTTAGGTGTTTGTTACTTTTGAGAGACTGTGGAACCAAGAATTATGAGATAACCACTTTTGCAAATGTAGCCTAAAAAGAAAGACAAGGCCATTGTAATAGAAAGCTTAGCACTAGAGTTCCACTGCCCTGACACCATAAGACAATCTTCAACTCGATGGTCTATCGAGATTCTTACTGACAGATACAACACAAGAGAACCAAGATAAATATTGGACAAGAATGCAGATGTTTTGCTTTGTTTTTGTTCCTGAGACAGAGTCTCACTCTACAGCTCAGGTTCATCTTGAACTATGTAGCCCAGGCTGACCTCAAATTCACAGTAACCCTCCTGCCTCAGCCTCCCAATTGCTGGGATTACAGTCATGTGCCACCACGCCCAATAGAATATAGATGTTTTGAACTTCTGGCTTTTTTTTTTTTTTTTTTTTTAAATTTTTATTTAAGGAGAAAAGACAAGAAAGAAAAAAAAAACAGTGAAGGGGTACAAGTTATACAGATTTACAGAATAAAAAAATGTGCAGTAGGAAATCACTAGTTAATGGATTACATATTGCCATCTTAGAAATAATTGTTCAAGTCACAAAATTAAAGCTTATAGAGTGGACATTCCAACAATGATACTGCAGACAGTTCTGTTCAATGATCCAATAAAACTCTGTGATATCATTTTCTATCTTATACATTTAAATATACATGCAGTTATATAGTTTAGAGCACTTTCTTTTCCTCTCTTTTGTACAGTGACTATTACACATTTTGGGTTTCATTGCTCCCACGGTTCTTGTTGCTTTTTTGGAAGAGAGTAAAACCAAATGTGACATAACAGAACAGAATCGGTCAAGTCAAAAGGGTGGACATAATAGATAATATAAAAACATAATACAAGGTGATCAACAATGGTTACCATAATGCCTCCCGCTATTTCTAATAAAATTGCCTATATCATTAGTTGTAATACAATTGAACAAAACCGTAAAGAATAAAACCGACAAAACCAAAACATTGGAGATATTGTAGGTCTTCAAAAGTAGATAAAAGTCAACGAGAATGGGCGTTATAATGAATCTCATTATCTTCTCAGCTGATGCCTAAACTTTCGAACCTGATACTATCCAGCAAAACAGAATAGAGGAACCTCAGTCAAAAACAAGATGGTGAGAGTAACACAGGGCTTCAAATCGAGATAATAGAAAGTCAAAGTGGGTTACTATATTATATCCTGCTATATTTTTCCCTTTAATTAAATGGATAAAAATAAAAAAGTAAATAATGGAGTGGAGATTGAGAAAAAAGAGGGCATAACAGCGAAACAGGGCAGATCAAAACATAACCATTTAAGCAGAATAGTGTTTCACCACCAGATAATCCTGACCCAAAAATAGTTACCATATTGACTCCCTCCCTGAAGTCCTTGAGTACAACTTCATATACTGTAGCATTAAGTATATCAAAACAATGTAAATCCATTTAAGAGAATGACAGCATTATAGAGTATTTAGAATCGACTAACAGAAAATGAACAATGGTCTCTGTATAATCTCCTTGTCTTTAAAAGGTTTTTTCTTATACTATCGTACTTAACAAAATCCAATAAAATACAACCTGTTTAGACCATTGGAGACAGAAGAACAAAAGCTAGATGAGACTTCAAAACAAGATGGTACTAAATCAGCATTACCTATTAAGATGTCATTTTCTCCAAAAAAAGCTGTTCCTATCATCCAATCTTCTCTGCCTCATTTCTGTTGAGCTCTTTTTCTGTCAGTAGCTGTCAGTTTGTCTTCTTCATTTTGTTCTCTGCTCCATTCGTTGTGGCCTCCCCGCCCCTATTTCTGGGTTCTTTGTATTTTTCTTTTTTTTTAGAATATCCTGCAATACTTTCTGTAGGGTTGAATTGGTGGTTGCAAATTCCCCCAGTTCCTCTTTATCCTGGAAGCACCTCGTTTTTCCATCAATTTCCAGGGACAGTTGTGCAGGATATCTCAATCTTGGCTGTAGATTATTATCTTTCAAAGCTTGAATACTCCCCATGCTCTTCGTGATTTGATGGTTTGTGAAGAGAAATCTGCTGTAATTCTGATGGGTCTTCCCTTGTAAGTGATCTGTTTCTTGTCTCTTACAGCTTTTAATATTCTGTTCTTGTATTGAATTTCTGGAATTTTTATTATTATATGCCTGGGTGTTTCTCTGTTAGGGTTGTAGGTAGCTGGGGTCCTGTATGCCTCATACATTTGAGTATCTTTACCTTTTGCTAAATTAGGAAAATTTTCCTGGATTATTTCTGTGAGTAGCTTTTGTAGTTCACTTGTTTGTGTCCCTACTTCTTCTTTTATGTTCTTAATCCTTAAGTTATGGCTCCTCTTATCATCTTCTTGTCTTTGTATTATTGCTGTGTGTTTCTTTGTTATTTTTAAGAAGTTTTTCATTTCATTCTCCCATGTTTCAAGTCTGCCCTCCAATTCAGATAGTCTGTCCTTAGTTTCTTTCAAGCTGTTATGCCAGTCTTGGGTAGACTTCTTAATTTCTTGATAGTCCCTTTGCACCTGCTTCACATACTCAATGCTTTCTCTGTTTTCTCCATCAAGCAATTCTCCCCTCTTTTTCTGTTCTTCCATTCCACCATCTGCTTTTTCCTGGGTGGTGCTTAGCATTTCTCTAACTATTCTGCATACTTCTAGCTTCAGGTCATTGATAACTTCATTCCTGAATTGGTCTATGAGGCTCTCTAAATGGCGCTTAATGTATATTGGTGCAGTGTCCACTATTGCCTGATTCTCAGGATTGGGGGTCGAGGAGCCTTTTTTGTTGCTTCCCTTCCCCATATTTTCTGTTCCTTATAAAATGTAATCTTACACAGGAGGCCCGGCTTCCCTGCCTGTCAGCCACAGCTTGATCAAATTGCGCTGGCTAGTTGTTCCCGCTCACCGCTGCGCCCCAGGGAGTTGCGGAGGAGGCAGCCTACGCGGGAGTCGGTCGCTCCTCCGGGCCACCGTCAGGCTCTGGGATCTGGGTTGCCTAGGGAGTCCGCCAGCAGCGTCCCTCCAGTCAGGCACCTTTCACCAATCCCGTCCGAGAGGGAAACGTGCGGCTGCAGTTGCCACCGCGCCCTGCTCTTACAGGACTGCCCGCGCCCAGAAAAACCTCCGCTGGAGTCAACCTGCGGTAGGGAGTCAGTTCCTCGCTCACCTCGCCACCAGTCAGCCTTCCTCCCTGTCCGTCGCGTTTCCGACTCCGTTCGCAGACTCCCGTTCCCAAGCCTCTGCGTGTCTCTCCTTGCCGAGCCGCTATGGAGGTAGCCGGCCACCGGGCGGCGGGAAATCCAAACCGCGGTTTCCAATGGCGCGGAGTCGAGCCTCCACACCGAGATTTTTCTGTTCCTATTTTAGCGCCAGGACTGTATTCCAAGTTGGATTCTCTCAGCCCAGTTCGTTCCTGAGTCAGCAGAGCATATCTCTACTGGTTCGTATCTCCTTAGTCCGCATCATTCCTGGCCTCTGAGCCGAGCCTTTAGAGAGCGTTCAGTAGTTGCTGTTGTCTGTCCGCCATGTTCTCCCCGTCTCGAACTTCTGGCTTTTAATGAAGTAAAACTGATAAAGAATATATATATTTCAATTTTATCACAGCTTAATATAGTTCAGTATCAGAGTTAGGGGCAGTAAAAAAAAAAATCAGTTGGATTATAATTTTGAATTCAGTTACATGGTTGTGGTTCCAGCCATGCAGTTGATTTTCCTAATGAGAGGAAAATATTTCATACCCAGGGCTGTGTGTTGGGTTAAAATAGGGTCAAAGGGGTGGGAGTGTAGCTCAGTGGCAGAGTGCTTGCCCAGGAGGTCCTGGGTTTGATCCCAACCATAAGAGGGGAACAAGAAGAGTCAAAGAAAAAGGTGATCTCCAGGTGGAGAGGATAGAGGTACAGTCAAGGCCGTCCAGGAAACAGGCCGGTGAGAGAGGCCACAGCAGAGTCATCCCGAGGACCCGGTCCCTGCAGGGTGGCCAGCAGATCTGGAATGTGCAGGTGACCCAGAGGCAGAACTTGCTCTCCAGGAAACCCCAGGCTATCAAAGAGGCCTTCTGCCTGCTGACCTGCTCTGCCGGAGAATAATCTACACATAGATCAACGGGTCCTACGTGTTAACACCACTGTGAAATACCTTCCCAGCAACATCTAGGTTTATATTTGATTAAATAACTGGGCCCAGTAGTTCAGCCAAGCTAACACCTAAAATGGACCATCACAGTAGCTTTCTTCCAAAGCTGAAGAAATAATAAAGAAGATTCTGGTTTTCTCCCTTGCAGAAGAGTCCTGTGAGCCACTCCCCATCAGGTGAGCCAGGATATGCCGGTTCACTCCTACCTTTCCGGGCTTCCTCACCAGATGGCCACTTGCACAAGACTTCAGGTCCTGAGCCTGTGTTTGGACAATGAGCAGAAAGAGCGCTGCACAGTGAGGTGAGGTGCAGGAGGGAAAACTCACCTCTGCCTGCCTCATGCCTTCTTTTTCAGTACTGAGGATTGAACCAGGACCTTTGCACTGAGCTACATCCCCAGTCCTTTTCTACTGTGACACAGGATCTCATTAAATCACTAAGTTGCCCAGGCTGGCCTTGAATTAGCAATCCTCCTGCTTCAGCCTCCCCTAGTGCTGGGATTATAGGTACGTGCTACTGTGCCTGGCTAGACTCACCTATTTATGATTTCCATTCCAGTTCTGCCCGTGTCTTGGTGACCCTTGAATGAATGGTGACCTGTGTTGCCCCCTGCCCAGTTCTTGGCACCTGCCTCCCTCACTACTGTGGAATATTTGCTCTGTGTCTGGGAGTCCCATGGGTTCTCAGTGTGAGGTAGAGCCTGAAGAATCGGGATCACTGATGGGTGGTAGTGAGCCAAAAATCCTAGGTGTTCTCATCCCAGAGAAACAGACACTTTCTTCCCCACCATGATCTGTCTAATCTTTCCTGTCATGATTATTACATTTATGGAATTTGTTAAGTCATGAATCATCCCTCATGTAAAAGAGAACTGAATAAAAAGGGTGAAAACTTGGAAGAAAAACATATCCTTTGGATTCTTCTATTTTGATATCAGGTATTGAACTTAGGCCCTTGCGCTTGCAAGCTGAGCCACCTAACTACTTCTCCTGCCCTCCTCTTGACTCTTAGCTAGCTGACCATGAACACCATGCACGCGGTCCCTTACCCTTGGTGCAGTGGTTGCCTATACACTCATCTCCAGCCTTGTGGCAGCCTTTGAAGGCTGATACCTGCTCTAGGGCTTTCTGAGGGCTGAGCAGACTTTCCTGTGTCACCAGCCATCAGAATGTCTCTCGGGACCTGAGCTGGGTGACCCTCTTCCCCAGCTCCACCTTGGGCTGCCCAGACTCCTCAGGGCCCACTGCTGGTGAGGAGCCTTAGTTCATGGAATTCCATAAACGTGGGAAAAATCTGCCAGGTCAACACAGCATGCAGCGACTCTGAGATGATGGAAACCCTCTGTTGAAGGTACGGTTCCCACACTGGGCCCCGCTCTTCTCCCTCCCTGTGTCTCACCTGGGTGTAGAGAGCTCTGATGGCCCTAGAAGGCCCCAGGACAGTAGAGAGTGGCAGGGCAGGGGGAGAGTGTGCGAGAAGTGGGATGTGACTTTCCCCATAAAGTGAAGACTCACATCCCAGCACATAATTAGGAAGAAAGTCGCAGTTTTTGTTTTAGCTGATGGTCACCGGGTTGAGCCAGCTCTGGATTAAACACTTCTGCTCAGTAGTCTGACATTCTCGGTCAGGCATACACTGATGAAATTAAAGAGGCAGGAAATAGGTTTTGAAGGAGTGGGGTGGCAGGGCAGCAGAATGGCAGCGAACTCTGCAAAATGAGAAAAAGGGAAAGCAAGAGGCTAAGATACATGTGCTTGTGTGAGTGTGTGTGTGAGAGAGAGAGAGAGAACAGGAAGAGGAATGAGTGTGTGTGTGTGTGTGTGTGTGTGTGTGTGTGTGTGTGAATTAAGGAGGATGAAAGTGAGTGATGGAAGCAGGAAGGCGGGGCTGGGTGATACTAATTAATTAGACTTTAAGATCTTGGCAGCAAGAGGTGTGTTTATAAACAATCTTCACTAAAACATACCTTTCCAACTATTAACTGTCTTATTTGCCAGAAATAATCTCTGCTCTAATTATTCTGTACTTGTCTGAATCCAAAAGTGGGGCGATAAATACTAACAAGCGAACATAAGCATTCTTGTGCTATAATATACACACTCCGCACAAGGTTAGGGTTTCCAACGCAGGCCTGACCGAGCAAGGTCACTTCAAACTAATTCACAAAATCATGGAAGGGTGGATATTGATCAGAAGGCTTTTAAACTAGTAACAACAACAACAAAAAAGTTAGAATGAAGATATAAGAAATGATAGAATCTTAACCACTCAGGAATCTCCTGGTAGCATGTTTGAGTTAATCTACCAGAGGTCGAATTTGTTTTTGAGATTTAGGTCTAGAACTATTTTTCCTGTGCAGATAGAATCAGTACTTCTGCAGAACAGCAAATCTTTTTTTTCTTAAATTATCTCCTATGTATCCTCTCTGAGGAAGTGACTAATGGATGTACTCCACTAAATGAGGGGCTAAGCCAGGAAAGAAAATAGCATGAGATCCAATAAATAAAAGCTCCACATTCAGAAATTAGGCCAAATGCTTTCCCAGATAAAGGAAGGAATGCTCCTGATAACAAATCAGTGGAAAACCAGCTCAGACTGCAGCAGTAGGTGAGAACTTTAGGGGGAAAAAAGCCAGGGTCACCTGATCTAAAGACATTTCACAGTTCCACTGGATACTCTGGAGTTGGCCTAGTGGTAGTTGTATGGAAACAAAGCAAATTCAATAGGTGAGAAGATAAACTGCAGTACACACAGGGAATGAAGTATTATTTAGCAACAAAAAATGAACCATGAAATCATGAAAGAAAAAAAAAGAAACCTTAAATGTATATTGGTAAGTGAAAGAAATCAGTCTGAAAATGCCATAGTTCATGGGAGTCCAACCACAGGACATTCTAGAGAAGGCAAACCACAGAAATCCATGGTTGCCAGGGTCTCAATAGAGGACACTGAATTCATGAAGCAAAGGGATTATTTTTAGGGTGGTGAAACTGTCCTGTATGAATGCCTCAAATCAGAAATGAGCAACAGATCTGAACAGTCACTTCATCAAAGAAAAATAAGTAAAGAAGAGCTATTCTTCAGGGAAAAAAATAATCAAGATGTATTATGTGCAGGTACAAATTTCCTATCATGAATGAGATCATTATGCAAAACCAAAGTACACCAAGGGCCAGGTATATAGCTCAGGAGCACAGCATCTACCTGGTAAACACAAGGTTGTAAATTCAATTCCTGATACAAAAAAAAAAAAAAAAAAAGTGCACCAACTTTTGGGTGTGGTGGTACACACCTGTAATCCCAGCACCCAGGGGGCTGAGGCAAAAGGACTGCCAGAAATTCAAGCCAACCTGGGCCACATAGGGAGTTTAAGGTCAGCCTGGACTACAAAGTGAAACCCTGTCTCAAAAAAAAAAAAAAAAAAAAAACCAACAAAATTAATAAAAAAGAAGCTGTCTTATATAACAGTACAATGATAAACATATAACATCATGCAATTGTCAAAATTCATAAACTGTACAATACAAACAATGAATTCCAATGTAAACTATGGACTGGAGTTAATTTTTAAAATTTTAAAGCTTCAAAATAATAAATGTAAGACAATTATTAACTTTAGGAAAAATAAGAAAGTGAATATAATTCAATGAATTATACAGATCAGTTGTGGAAGTATTTACAGTCATGTCAAACAGTGAACACTGAAACAATTATATATATTCATGGAAAGGGCAAGGAAAAAGCATAAAAAGAGTTCAGTTCTCACCTATCAGCAGGAGAAAACCAATAGATGTTTTAAAATAAAAAATCAAGAACAGAAGTATAACAAAACCATGTGTTTCCAAAAAGAGAGCTAGGGCTGCTTAGGAGGGTGGCAGAGACCCAGATGTGTAGCCCTAACACCTTTAGTTGATGGAGAGAAGTCACATGGGCCAGCTGAGAACCAGGGTGTATGCAAAGTGACCATGCAAGGCTTATATATGGGTATGTGCATCACTGGCATCCACCAAAGGCACTTCCGGGTGACGATCTGGCTTCTCTCCAGCCAGAAGCTCAGGCGGGGATCAGATATGCTATAAGCTCAGTGGGGATTTTTCACTCCTTTACTGCCCATGCATGCAAGAAAAACAAAGTGATGCACACACACACACACACACACACACACCATGAGTAGGATTTCACTGTGTAGCTCAGCTTGCCTTGAGCTCACTATGTAGCCCAGGCTGGTCTTGAACTCGCAGCAATCCTCCTGTGTCTGCCTCCCAAGCGCTGGGATGACAGGCATGCATCATCTCGCTCTGCTCTTCTACAAAGGGAACCGGATCCTCCTGAGTTTGGACTTCATACCTCTGGGCTCAGCCAGACCCGGGTGAGCTGGGGAGGAGGCAGCCAGGCTTTGACTACATTTATGAAGTGCTGTGGTGCAGCTTTGCAGCACCCGCCAAAATTCCTTGGCTATGCCCTTCCAAGGATCAAGAAGCCAACTATTTCCATTAAGAAAAGAAAGAAAATTAAAGATATACTTACTGAATAACAGGAACAATTTTGGACAAATTAGGCTACATCTGTTCATTTATTTATTCACAGAATCTTATGAATTAAGCCAACTAAATGCCAAACGCTGTGTTAGGTACTGGGTGTGCATAGATGAATACATTAGAGCTCCTGACCAGAAGAGACTCAGAGGCCAGGAAGGGTCAGAGGTAGACACCTTTCAAGACCAAACCTAACCCACCCCTGGAAAGGACTGACAGCAAGTGTTTGGCATGCAAGAGCCTCCATATGCAACCAAGAGAAGCATGTTCCCAGCCCATCTAACAACCCCAGGCAACTCCTCCAAATAACGTTAAAAAGAAATTGAATTGCCTTACAATAATATACCAAGTATTGCTACATAACATAAAACACTGAAAACATGAATTATCTAATTATTTAACAATAAACAGGCACTCGTGGGTTGTTTTGTGCAGTCCATGATATAATTTGTATTTTCCTTTGGTGCCATATGAAGCTTGTATAGTAAGGTATAAACAATGAAACCACATACGAAGTCCCCTTCTTGGAAGACATCAGCACTGTATGACATGATGTGGATATTTGTGACAAGGTACAATTTAAGGACATGCCATGCCTTCCTGGCCAGCACTCGGACAGGCACCCCACACCCCTCTAATGCAAAGTCTCAGAAAGCCTAACAGTTTCTGCCAGGACACACATGCAAACTGTGCTGGAATTTTGATCTGGATGTTAAATTCTGGTTTGAAACTTTCTGCAGGTTGTTATAATGACCGAGCCAATGGTGGGAGCTTACATACTGCAGTATTGTTAGTCTCTTATGAAGATCAAGGCCAACAAACAATGACCCCTGTTGAATCACACAATCAAAGGAAGAAACAGAACTTTGTGCAGGTGAACCCAGTAAGTGTGGCTTCTGCATGAGGTGGGACAAGGTGAGCAGAGTATACAGAAGCAGGACCCAGTCTGCTATTGTGCTAAGTCTCTGAGTGATAGTGTTTCTGTGGTTACTGTTAAAGTCTTGTGTATGCAGTGAAGACAAGAATTCACACTCACTGGGCGTGGGATTTGGCTCAGTGGTGTAAGCACCTACCTGGCAAGTGTGAGGTCAGGAGTTCAATCCCCGGTATCCACCCCCCAAATTCACACTCATGGACATATTCACAAACAACAGACACACCTCTAAAGGTGAATGCACAGAAACACAGTGGCCCTAAAGCTTGGGGGCCTTCTCACCTGATAAGGCAATCTGCCCACATTCTCTGAGCTCAGCCCCCTCATTCTGTGCAAAGAACTGGACCAGCAGCCTACACCAGGCCCAGTACAAGGAAGGTACCACTTGCTTTAAGGCACTTGGGATTCACTGAAGCCAGCAGCCACCGTGTGCACAGGTCCAGCCTTACCAATGTGTCCCTCTGCAGTTAATGTCACAGGAAGGCAGCTTGGATAGCTGGAAGACATTATTCCTACACGCATCTGTGAGGGGGTTTTGAGGACAATTGATATTTGAATAAAAAAATTTTTTAATCAATGAGTAAAAAAATCTTCCCTCACCAGTGTGGGGAAGTAACATCCACTCCGTTGGAGATGTGAAGAGGAAATATAAGGTGAATGGAACAAAAAGGGTAAATCCTCTCTCTCCCTTCCAGAGCTGAGATACCCATGCTCCACCACTGGCCATCAAAGCATCTGGTTCCTGGGCTTTCAGACACAAAGACTTGCACCCCTGGCTTTTCCAGTCCTCAGTTTACAGACAGCACATTGTCAGACCTGCCAGCACCCCAGTACCCTTCATCGTATTGGCCCTGTTTCTCCAGAGAACCCTGGCTAACTATATGACATCTGTGTACTTACAATAATAACACAAGTACATTGCTTTGTACTGTAGGTACCAGGGGTCCACCAAATTTTTATAATTTAAACTATGCACTAGGCTGAGAACTATTTAAAAGTCACCATGTATGGCTGAGGATATAGTTAAGTGTAAAGCACTTGCCTATCTATCATGTACGAGGCCGTAAGTTTGATCCCCAGTACTGCAATAAACAAATAAAAAGTCCCCTGATGGAGGCTTTTTTGTTTTGATAAGTTGGATTTTCTCAGAGCAGGGCATAATAGCAGCATCTCACATGTGCATTAGACAATTATGGTACATCAGCTTGATGGAATATTAAAAAGTCATTAACATTTATAATTATGAGTACTGTGGTGATGTGGGAAATGCTTGTGGTGTGAAGTGAAAAAAAGCTAAATATAGAAATATACTTAATGCAGCTAGGAAAAATGCATAGGGAAGAGGTGAAAAAGAACACAGAATAAGGAAAGCATATTACACACATCACATTTCAGTCTCAAATGGATTAAGTGGTGCTTTGTAAAAAGCAAATCCAATCTTTCAGCTACAAGAACTGAAGAGGTTAAAACAGCTTTACAAGATGGATCAGCTATAGTAATGTGAGCAGCTGTAGCAGAGAAAACCCACAATTATAGAGCCTTAACACAAAAATAGTGCCTTTCCCGTCCACACCAATCCACAGCAGCGTGTGTGTGTGTGTGTGTGTGTGTGTGTGTGTGTGTGTGTGTTCCCACTGTTCCACGCAGTTTCAGGGACTAGACTGCCAATGGCTCTACCGTCTTGGATCCACAGCTCCCAGGTCTCTCTCTCCTAGCACACAGCCCAAGGATGAGGTAGATTTTATGAGCAAAAGCTGGGAGTAGTACGTCACTTCTATCATAGTCTCTAGGCCAAAATGTAATCACAAGGCGGTAGGTAACGAACTGCAAAGAAGTCTGGGAAATACAATGAAGACGAAGAGGAAGCTGTGACCAGCCGGCTGATCTCTGCCACTTACATTCTCAATTTGACCAAAAATAGAACAAGAATTAGAATCTAGATCTTCTTTTAACTCACTGCTTAAATGTTCTGATCTTCTTTCAATTGTGTGTTCTTTCTGTCTGGGAGACACATCCTAATACATACACACACACACACAAGATAAAGAAATGTGTTGCAATTTAAATAGAAAAGAGTTCTAAGAATTCCAATATAATATCAGTTATTCTTTTTAAGGGACATATTACAATCTCAAGGAGACTTATTCCTGGGAAGGAAATGGTTACTAGGGATAAATCCCTGGAACAACAGACTTCGGCTAAGAGCTCACTTGGCTGAGAAGGAATAGCAAATGCCTACATAATTACATGGACCTTATTGATATTTCCAGTGTTACTTATGTCTTTGCCTTCGCATTATCCCATTATCAACGGGTAGAGGGAAAATAAAATCCTACCTGTAGCGCAATTCAGAGCCCTGCCACTCCCCACGAAATCTCAACCAGAAGGCACAAAAAGGGAATTGGCATGCTTATCAGCTCTGAGGCCTGTCTTGGTCCAGTCAGACCTCTGTAACAAAATACCATAACCTAAGTGGTTGTTTAAATAGCAGACATTTATTTCTCATGTTTTTTTTTTTTGTCTTTTTCCTTTTTATTGGTACTGGGGAATCGAACTCACGACTGCCTGCTTACAAGGTAGGCGCTTATGCCGCTGAGCTAAATCCCCAGCCCCTTATACTTTTTTTTTGTCTTCATGGTTTTGGAGGTTGGGAATTCCAAGATCAAGGTGCCAGCAGGTTTGATGTCTGATGAGGCTCTGCTTTCTGGTTCACAGATAGTGATTTCCTGCTGTGTTCTCACAGGGCAGATAGGACAAGGGAGCTCTCTGGAGCCTATTTCCTAAGGGCACTAATCTTACCCACAAGGACCCCTGTCCTGACCTGATCACCTCGTGAAGACCCTACCAACCAGATGCCATCACACCGGGGGCTGGATTTCAACACATTCAATCTACAGCAAGGGATGTCTTAGTGGGTGCCTGCTCAGTTTTTCGGGTCCTAAGACATCTGCTTATTGCCAGAGTAGTTTGCTCGTGCTGATGATCAGTGAAAGGGCACGATCACTGGGAGCCGCTTTGCACAAAATACCCTAAAGAGCAAATGAAAATATTATCTGGGGATAGGCTTCAGCATCCTGGAAAACATGTATCTGCCTCAATTTGGCATCTGATGTCAAATGTTCTCATTTGATGAACAAATCAGTTCAAATAACAAATCATCAAATCCTATTGGCTCTTCATTGTGTCTGCCGAGACCTAAACCTTAGTTGGAGTTTGGGATGCATAATATGAAAAGCCAAGTTGCTAGTTTGTATTTCTGTCCTATGCCAAGATGAACCAGTGCAATGCCCTGGCCATTTGGGTGCTTAGTGAATACCGAGTTACTCATGGTGAGCAGGATTAACACATTACGTCATGCAACCAGAATTTAGAAGCTGTTGAAATATGGATAATTATAGCCATGGAAATGCAGCCAGGCTGCTCCTCTCTTTTCAGAACAGGTCTTCTCTGAAATTTTGTCAGCCTCACCTGTGTCTACGCCAGCCCCTCAATCATACCCCGCCCCCAAGAATGCATCTTACTGCTTACTGAGCAGTACCTAATTCCATGACCATGAGCTCTAAGCTGGTGTTACCCAGAACCATCCCATGTAGCGACCTTAACTGTCTTGGGGAAGCATGGGGCTGGTAGTGTCTCCCCCAGAGGCAGGGGGTGGGGAGCAATCCCTGTGGAGGGTGCCAAGGCTCCTCCAGAAATCTGGCTCTCTCACTTCTGCACTTTATTTCAATGTTCAAAGAAGAAATGTTGTGCCAGAGGTGGCAGTCACCAATAATCCCAGAACTGGGAGGCTGAGGCAGGAGGATTGTTATGAGTTCAAGGGTAGCCTGGGCTCCATAATGAGTTCAAGGCCAGCCTGAATTACACAACAGAACCCTGTCTGAAACACACATACACACATGCACACACATAAAGTATAATAATCTATTATATATATATGTATATATATATATATATGTCACATTTTTCAGGAATAAAAGGTTTTATTCCTTTTTAAAAAGGTTATCTCAATAGTCACATTCAATATAGTTTGATTCCTAAGCCCATCCTGTCACTCAGGAGCACATACTGCCCCATGAATGCTGAAGATTGTGATACCAAGCTATTAAGCAGAAATAATTTGCGGTTTACTAATTAAGGGCAATAAAAGCACCCTACCAATGCAAAGTACTAAATAAATACGAGTATTACTGTTCTTGCACTTGACCACTGACACTGGAAGACGGCACTGTCATCTGAAATGGAAATGTGACACACCAGCAAGGGCTTATTAGTGTCAGATGCAAGTGATCCGGTTAAATGCTCATGTTTGCTTCCAAGGATATTTTTGTTCTTGGGGCTGGGTTCTCTAGCAAAGGACCTCCATTAAGGTCAGGATCATTTGCAAATCCAGGAGAAAACACAGGTATGTCACTTTGTTTTTTCCCCCTTCTGAGACAATAAGAAGAAAAGGGGTTCACCATTTTGGAGCAGAATTTTAAAGCAGAAATCATGGTGCCTTTACCATTTCTGATTCAAAAAGAAGAAATTATAGCCTTTCATTCTGCTAGCAGGATGTAACTAAGGTTTAAATCAGTGAACAGATGCATGCAAAAATCAGTCACATGCATATAAAACATTCATTTTCACAATCTGGTAAATCTGCTAGGTATGCATGAAACAGAGCCAAATGGATTTCAGAAGAATGCAATGTCACAGCCTGGGCACAATAGGGACCCACCCTGGGCTCAACTTGTCACCAGGGTTGTTACCAGCCAGAGTCCCAGGTGTATGTCTTGTCCAAATGCCCAGGGACCTCCAAGTAGTTCCACACCGGTGGCATGAGGTACCCAACCCGGCCGAGTGCCTTAGGTTATTTCCAGCCTCAATACAAATCCAAAGCATGAGATTGGCACTCCTCGAGCCATTCCATGGGGTGCAAAGCCTCTGTAAGTGTCTGCTAATGGTCCCTTAGCCTTCACCCACGTGCAGCTCGTGGGGTGTGAGAGCTGAAAACTGGAGACACAGCGACCACCATGTCCATGTCATTCATGCTGTGGATGACCCAGCAAGAAGAAAGGCTTTCCTAAGACCAAATAAGCAGCTAACTATGGCCAGCACCTTCTGAGTCTCAAGCCAATATTGCTGCTTTTTGTCCTCGGTGCTGAGGCTCACACCCAGGGCTTCCCACAATGCCAAGCAAGGTGCTCAGCCTCTGAGCCACCCCCAGCCCACGCTGCCCCATTTTTTCTTCCCCAGATGTTGTCTCCACTGAAATCTAGACTCGGACCATGTGAGGGATTTCCACAATCTTTAATCCCGAATGTTTATGTGCCTATGAGAATTCAATAGTGCAAAGGGCTCTACCGAACCTTCTCTATTGGACTCTAAGCCCTCAAACACATAAGGATATAGGTTGACAATTGCTTGTTAGCAAACAGTAGGGAAGAATGGGTTTGGGCCTTAAGAATGTAGAATGGTACCTGGTTAGTTTATATCAGTGGTGGCGAACCTATAGCATGTGTGGCACGGTGGGCTGTTTGTTATCACTGAAAGCCATCACTGATCTAGATCATGCTCTTTCTCCCCAAAACCTGGGCGCAGAAGCAGGAGGACTCACACTCTGGTGATTACTCTCTGGTGATACTGTCGTGTCAGTTTGGCTCCAGTTTTGCTGTCAAGTGGGTCAGCTGCAAACTTAGGATACATTTTTTAGTTTTCTGTACCTTGGGGACTTTGCAATTGTATATAATGAACTGTGAATTCTCACCACTCTCTTCATGCAAGAAGCTTGAAATAAATACCACGGACCAATTGGAGAGCATCACTTTTGTCAATAAGGTGGTTCTATTTCTCTAGAAATAGCTCCTTGAGACCCGTGTTTCTCTGTAGATTTCAATGATTCCAGTTACATCTGTGTTATAGCCCAGACAACAAAACGGAACGGCCCCCAGGGTCTTCCAGGGGCTGAGTGCCCTGTCTGTTTCCTGGCTATTTTATAAAACAAATCCAGCCAGGATGCTAGAGGGGCAGGCTGCTTGAGAAGGCAGCTGGGAGGTCACGGGGGACGGTGGTGGCACCTGTGCTCTGGGCATCAGTAAAAGCACAGTGGAGAGCTCTTGCCCTGAGCCCCCAATGGGCAACTGAGCTCGCCTGCCATTTCTGGACTTTCTCTGGCTCCAACTGCTTCGCAGCTTCCTCCTTCACTTCAGATGGGCAGGTTTCCAGAGCTGTCAGATTTTCTTCTGCCCAAGTTAACAGGGACATTGATTTTGGAGGAAGGGAGGCCCTGGCTCCCACCCCCATCTTTGCCTCACTCCTGGTGGAGCCTCGCCAGCGCTGTGGCATTGTCCAGTTTTATTAGTACTGCCTGGCTGAGGCCTCCCTTCCCAGGTGGCCCTGGTGGCTCCACCCCCATCCCTTGGCGTGTTGACATGCATTTTTGGTCTCCCAGGGAGAGCCCGCTTACCTGGATAATGGGCACTTGACCCCCGGGTTCCCAAAATGCACTTCTGTACCACAGCAGGGCTCGCATCTGCCTGCATTGTTTTCTAGACAGTCACGCTGGAAGTCTCACAAATGTGACCTTGCTTGGTTGGCTTTGGGACTGATGGAAATCAGCTCACTTTGGGGGCTCTAATGGGCCTGGATGTTTTGGGGTCTAGAGTGGACAAAATGGGTCTATGGCTTTGTGAAAGAGGTCTGTGTGCCTTCAGAACCAGAACTGGCTCTTCTGAAAGCATGCATTGAGAGGCACTGTAGGCACCTGTTTCTTTGACAGATTTTCCCCCAAAGGACAGGAGCATGGGATCGTACACAGGAAACTGGAAAGGTCTTTTAGGGCAAAGAACCCCTTGTTGCCTTTTGTAACAGACAGGGTATGTTTGGAGGAGAAGGAAGGAAGGAAAGAAGAGAGGGAGGGGAAAAGGGAAGGAAGGAGAGAGAGGGAGGGAGAGAGGGCATGTTATCTCATATGCCATCTGCCATTGTCATGCACCTTGTCTCTTCTCACCGAACACTGACAACCTGTCCATCTCCCCACCCGCATCCGCCCAACTCCAGTTCATGGCTCTGCATCCACAGTGATAATTGTTAAGACCAATCCTTGCTGTGAAAAGCCTTAGTGGCCTCCTACCACCTTAGGGTACATCTAAGATCCCTGCTGCAGACTGTGATCCTGCACTATCTACCTCCTACCTGCCTCCCCAGCCTTGGTTTGTGTATCCTAGGCTCTGGGAACTCTAGCCAGACTGTCCTCAACATAGTTGTGCTATCCCTGGCCCTTTGCAGGTGCTGCTTTCTCTGCCTGAAGACTCTTTCTCTATTCCATGTCCTCCTGCAGCCTGCATTTAATTATCACCTGTGCAGCCTTCCCATCCCAGGTCACATGTTCTTTCCACAGGGATGCCACTCAGACTTTGAGTCCTGTTTATGTTTTCATGATGCCTGTGCTTTTCCCTCTCATCACAATGATACCTGTATTTGAGAGACCACTGGACAGATCCCTGTCTCACCAGTCATAAGTTGTGTTGGGGGGGGTACTTTGCACACCATTATCGTCAAGGGACAACCTTGCATTGTATTTGAGGTGTCCTAAGAGAATCATTTATCTGACTGGTATGACTTTACCAACAATGTCATACCTATGTAATAAAAGAACTCATGCTATTCCCGTGGGGTGGAAATTTCCATTAGTCAGAAAAACCTGGGCATCAGAGGTCTTTGAGAGTTTTGGAATCACCAGTGTGGATGATTGAGCTGAGGTCCCCAGTCCCTGTGGACAACCTGCTTGGTGGCTTCATCCAGCATCACGTTTCTCCCCAAATCCCCTATGGGTCCTTTCTGATGGCAGACTGGCATGCCATTCCCAAGTTTTCATGGTGGCCAACAGGCACATGTCGCACTGGTGATAATGTCAGTAAACTCTGAGGTTGCCAAGGAGAGCAGTGAGCCAGGGCCAAGAGGAAGGCCTGGGAATCATCTCATTACCAGAGGCGCCAGCCGCCACACCCTGGATGGAGGGGCGTAATTGCCACAAACAGTTAATCACTAACAGTGTGACAGCCAAGGGCCTACTGCTGTCTCTGTGTTCTCAGTCAGGCTCTGTCCCCCCACAGGGGAAAGGTGCCAAGAGAGGGAGCCAGGCATGAAGAACGGCTCCTGGAAGGGGCGCCCCTTCCCCTAGTATCATAAGCTACTTTGGGAACTCTCTATTTTTTGCCATGCTTGAAATTTTTGATGTTTGTATCCAAATGAAGGGTCTCTGAGCTTCCCACACATGACCTGGGGCCCAGCATGGTAGAGGACAGTGTTCCACGTGGCGTGGGCCATTCACGGAAAGGAGTCCCATACAAGGGATGTTTTGCTTCCAGGAGAACCTGTGGGTAAATGAAGATCCAGCACCCCTTGTCTGAATAAGCTTCCTACGGCAAGATGAAAATGAATAATGGCTGTCATAATTTGTTACATTAAATTGACCATAAGTGCCTTTATGATGTTTCATTAAAATAAGTGGATGGCTTCATCTAGTAAATGACCAAATAAATATCAAGACACAAGGGTCACAGGTTCCTGAAGAGTATGCACGTGTGCAATTAACAAGCACAGCACCTGAGGAAATCTAAGCACTTCTTTGCCCCAGCCCAGCTCACTCAGCCATCTGTCAAGCATCTTTTGTATCTAGTAGATGCGTAGGATTCAAACAGGCTTGTGGCCTCAAGGAGCTTACGACTAATACAAAACCCCGTAAATAATCAAGGATTTAGCTCAGCAGTCTAAATATCTGCCTGGCAAGCACCAAGTCCTGAGTTTGATTCCTGGTACCAAAGGGGAAAAAAAAAAAAACCCATAAATAAATCAACAACTATGATTTGGAGTATTGGGATTGGTGTTGTCAGTATGAGATATTTGTATCTGAGGGCAGCTTTTGTGCATAGAAAGACTGAATGTAGCTTGCGTTTTTTAAAAATTAACAACCTGCTCATTAAAATTATCAATTCAAAAATCTACCTTCAGCCGGGCGTGGTGGCTCATGCCTGTAATCCCAACACTCGAGAGGCTGAGGCAGGAGGATAGTTGCGAGTTCAAGACCAGCCTGGGCTACAAAGTGAGCTCAAGGCCAGCCTGAACTGCATAGTGAGACCCTGTCTCAAAAAGACAAAAAAAAAAAAAAAAAAAAAAAAAAATCTACCTTCGTGCGGTACATGGTATACACTGTAACCCCAGCAATATGGAAGACGGAGGCAAGAGAACCCCAAATTTGAGCCCCACATAGGCATCTTTGCAATTTAATGAGACCCTAAAGTTTCAAAACAAAAAATGCTTGGATATAATTTAATGCAAAGGTCCTAGGTTCAGTTTTCAAGTCAAAAAAGAAAAAAAATCTATCTTCAGCTAGGCACAATGGCACATGTTTATAATCTCATTTTTTAGGAGGCTGGGGCAGAAAGATGGTGAGTTCATGACCATCCTAAGTAATTCAGCCAGACTCTGTCTCAAAATAAAAGAAAGGCTGGGGATGTACCTCATGGTAGGCTACTTGCCTAGTATATGTTCCAGGACCTCCTATTTAAAAAAAAAAGGAGGTGGGGGTCTGGGGTTATAGCTCAGTGGCACAAGCACATGCCTGGCAAGTTCGATGTTGAGTACCAAAAAAGAAAGAAAAGAAAAAGAAACTAAAGGCCATCCTATTAGGCCTTTGTGTTCTGCCTATGATCATCAATTTGTAAGTAAATTTGATCAATTAAAGTTGAATAAACAAGTTGAAGTCTCAATAGACACCATTTACAACTTTATTAAATTTCCTTAAACTTTTGTTTGGTTTTTTTTTTTTTTTTGGTCTTTTTCATTTTTACCGGTACCAGGGATCGAACTCACGACCGCCTGCTTACAAGGCAGGTGCTTATGTCGCTGAGCTAAATCCCCAGCCCCAACTTTTAAAATAATATTTATAATTTATTATATTCATTTTCCTTTTCACATGGTTCAAATCCTTGACCTAACGAGCAGTCTTCCCAGTTCTTCCGCAGTACTTGCGTGTCTCCAAATTACTGGCACCAAGGCTGGGCCCTGCAGGGTCTGATAGTACATGGATTATGATAGCACGTGGAGCCCTTCTGCGAGGAGACACCAAGCCCTCTGGTGGTTGCCAGCACCACTGGGACTTTCAAATTCAAACCAATTGGACAGTCGGTCTTCTTGAGCCGAATTGCAACATAAGGCAATTCTTTCCTCTGCTTTCAGTTGTAAATTTCAAGACTGGTTTATAGCTACAGTAGATTAATCCTAGGACTAGCAATGGATTTGAAACTGACTAGAGATGGACAAGGAGGTTACTTTCTTCCTCGAATATATATATATATATATATATACATATATTTTTTTTTTTTTTTTTTTTTTTTTTTTGGTACTAGAGATCGAACTCATGACCACACGCTTGCAAAGCCTCCTCAAATATATTTACAAGTGGGATGTCTGCCTCAATAATCATGGGTGAACACTGTGTATAACTGGAAGCACCAGGGTATAACTAAAATGGGGCTTTCTTTCAACCTTTCAGTCTGACCACTGTCCCCATAACATCAGTATGCAGATATAGACAGCTGGAGTTCAAACATTGTCCAGTCTGACCAGATCATGCTGCTCTATGGACAAACCCCACCACCCATATTTCCAACTCTCAGCAACTCAAGCATTTAAGGGTGAAAGGTAGTTAACAGAAGATTTAGAATATGGTACAAAAGAGGAGGAAATTAGCTCAGGAGTGACTTTAAGTAATAAAACGGAAGAGATCTAATATTTATTGGTCATAGATGTGCCAGGCAACATGCTAAGGTGGTTCATATATATTACTACCTAATTTAATCTTTGCAGTAACCCAGTGACAAAGGGTTTTTATTGTTTCTGTTCTGTTTTTTTTTTTTTTTTTGGTCTTTTTCTTTTTTATTGGTTCCAGGGATCGAACTCACGATCACACATTTGCAAGGTAGGTGCTTATGCCGCTGAGCTAAATCCCCAGTCCCTATTTCTGTTCTTAAAGATCAAAAATATGGGCTAGGGATGAGCTCAGTGGTTAGTGCTTGCCTCGTGTGTACAATATCATGGGTCCTCAACATTAAAAACAAAAAACAAGCAAGTAAAACAAATCTGAAGCTTTATGAAATAGAACTTGCCCTGTTCAAAGAACTAACAGAGGTAGACACTGAATCTACCTTTGCTCCTGGTACTAATGACAATGCAGTATTGTACAAGTCACCCATTTAAAACTGGACAGAAGGTATAGAAAAGCAAAGTACGCAAGAAAACACCTAATAAGCATAGGAAAACCATAGAACAAATTTTTGAAAAATTAAAGCAACAAAAAGCATAGTTTATATATATATGTTGATATATATATATATATATATATATATATATATATATATATATCAATTAGTAGGAAAAAGTATATTGTACATATATCACCTAGTACAGACACTGGTATACTCCTATATTGTTGCATAAAATATACTCCTAATTTCTGAAAACAAATTTTTACCTATTTTGTAATACACTTTGGTAATATACAAGAAAGCCACAAAAATATTATTGCCCATTGATCTGATGATCCCAGTCCTATACACACTCTGAGGACAAGTATGGGCTGAGGAGTTGGCTCAATGTTAGAGCGCTTGCCTAGCATGCACAAGGCCCTGGGTTCCTCTCAGCACTGAAACAAGACAAAATAAAGAAAAAGTTATGTATACAAAACTCTCTATTGCTAAAATTATCCAATTTTAATTATAACATTACAGTGAAAAACTGGAGAGAATCCGAATATTCAGCAGGAGAGGAATATTTTCTTGAAGTGAAACTCTTTGATATATATTGCACATCTGCTAAAATAATACTTACAAAGATTTTGTAGCAATTTAAAAAGGGGGATATAAAAATAGTAGCAATGCTAGGCCATAAAAATTATGGCTGCAAAAGGATCAAGACTGGAAAAGAACTGGAGTGGATTCTGTGTGAAATTGCTAGGCTTAGAATGATTTTTTTTCCCTTTTAAAGGTATTCTTTATTGCTGTTAAAAGCAATAAAAATTAAAATTTGTAAGTGCCTGACAAGACTTGTCTATAAAAATAAGGGCACCTGCTGGGTTGTTTTGATGATTAAATAAGTTAATGGATGCAATGGATGCACCTAGAAATAACCCCTGCAGACACCTGACAGTGCCTTTCTCTCCGGTCCTTCCTTCCTCCAGGCTTTAGCGTCCTGAGGGGGCAGGATCAACACTGGGCACGTGATGTGGTAGAGTCTCCCCTCAGGACTTCGCTTCTCAGTAAGTGTTTACTTTTTATTATTTTTATCCGTGACTTCCAGAACTTAATAGGCTCTGCACACTTTCTGAGTCTCTCATCAAAACTCGCTTGTTCTTTTCTCCATGGTTATTACATTGTCTAAAAAAATACATAGTATTAACAACATGGCAGTTCCCCAAAATAATAAACAGAGTTACCAGCAATTCCAGTCAAGGTATGGAAAACAAGAACTTGAACAGATCCTTGTTTGTAGCAACACTATTTGGAGGAGCCAAAAGGTGGAAGCAACCAGCCGGGAGGTGGATGGGACAGCGATGGTGACTGTTCCTCAAGCTTCAGCCTCCCCTTCTGCCCTTCTTTCCTCTCTCAGAGCATTTTGTACTCAGAAAAACCTCTGATGAACGGGATCCTATCAGGGCTCTTTCTGCAACCAGCAGGCAGAGAAACAATTTTGACTGCTTTAAACCAAAAGGGACTGTATTGGCTCTGCTTTCTAGGCTGGGGATTTCATGTCAGAGTCTGCAGCAATCAGGTCAAAGCAGAGCACTCAGAAATGGGTTTCTTGCCACCTCTCTAACTTCTATGAGAGGTTTCATTTCCAAGTCTAAAGCGCACAAACTCGAATCTCCCAGGAGCTAATCCCTGCTGGGCACCAAACTCACTTTCTGATATCTCCAGAACTCCCCTTCCCACCCACTGAAACCCAAGATTCACTCTGATTGGGCTATCTATGTTACGTGAGGTGGTCTATCCCAATCATTGTGGCCCTCAGAGTGCAGCTCCCTGATTGGTTCATCCTTGGGTTGAAGCCACACCCAAGACTGCTTGGACTGCAGTTAAAATCAGAGACCTGGGTTGATAGAAAAAAAATGGATACCAAAACTGTAGTCTTTTACACTCATCCGCATTCTTCACCAGAGCAGGAGCCAAAACTTTAAAACAAAAGAACCTCCACTGCATTCCACAGAAGGCTATGCGGTGGGTTCCGTGGCTTCAGCAGATGACTGCGCCACCCCCAGGAACCTGACTGGATTACACACCCAGACCTTAGCCTCAAGTCCATGTAAACAAAAACACGTGTTTGTTACAGACTCAAACCTGTACCACAAAACCAGGCTGTCGGTTGATTGATAGCCACAAAATTAGCCACCTAGGAACAAGTGATATCTATGCACAGGATTATCTACCTCGATACCTGCGTGATTGATGCCCATGTGGTTATCTGCCACAGAGACACACCCTTCCCTGCTTCCAATGCAATTAACTTTCCTCCAGACAGAAGAAATGACTGCTCACGTGATGGTCTGCTCTGTACACACGCATGATTGATGTCCATGTAATTATCTAACAGTGATATGCCAGTGACTGATACCCGTATGATTATCCGCTAAAATACCTATGCAAATAAAAACTAGCAAGCCCTGCCAGCTCTAAAAATAACCCTAACTAGCAAGTGAAAACCAATGGCTAAGACTTGAGTTCTTCAAAATAAAAGAAGCCACTCATGCTCTATTAAGCATGCACATATATGTCTGTATGAGTGTAGTCATGTGAGTAAAAATATCTCTGGTAAATCATATATAGATCACATGCATTTATGGTGGGGGGAAAGCAGAAACAGAGCCATCTTTTTGTAGTATTTAAAGTAAAACAGTCAGGTGTGGTGGTATGCTGGTATAATCCCAGAACCCTGGAGACTGAGGCAGGAGGGTCCCATGTGTGAATCGAGCCTGGGCAATTTAGTGACTTAGTGAGACCTTGTCTCAGATAAACAACAATAAAAAAGGGTTTGGAATGTAGTTCAGTGTGCAAGTCCTAAATTCAATCCCAGTACTGGAAAAAACAAAAAAAAGCAAAACTTGGACTAAGACCATGATTAGAGTAAGTAAATATCAAGGGCCTTCCCAACTCTAACGTTCTCAGGTCCTGGTGTCACACTAAATGAAAGAGAAAGTCCAGAAAGCAGCAGACAGTGATTCGCTTACCAATTTGTGCTACTAGACATTGGTTCCTAGAGACTTTTTGCTTATTGGTGAGCACACTGGAAACCAGGAGTGGGGGAGTACCAATGCAAACAATGCCCTGCAGCTGAGAGCGAGGAGGTGCAGCTGTGTGTATAAGCAGCTCCCTAATTGCAACACCAGTGTGTGCAGGTAATATAGCTTTATTCCTCAGCCTCTGCTGCCCTACCCCTTCGAAAGGAAGTTTCCAAGAAATAGCATGTTTGGCCACTTATCTTGCTACCTTTTCCCAATTCCTTGTTCTTCCTTTTTACAAAAGCATATAATATCCCCGTAGAATTTGATGATTTTCTTTGTTATTGTTTTTAAAAAGAACAGCTAATCCATGAAGAGTCTCTTTCAGGTTAATGTTAATTCAGCTGCCTGTTTTATAATAGGATTATGTTTTCTGGGATTTAAAAACCCCACTTGTTAACTACCAAATAGACTTCTACAACAGCTATAAAATCGAATTTAATACCTATTGGCATTAATGAAATAGCTGAGGTACAATTTATGCCTAACTACACTTTAGCATCCAACAACCTCCAATAAAAATATAACATTTTCTTTGAAGTTATAAAAGGAAACTGTTCAGTGGGATAACTGGAGTCTCGTGGGCCCAATCATGCAATATCTCTAAGGCAGAACAAATGTTGTTTACATACAGGAAGGATTATGGGGAAAGTTTGTTTGAACAGATTAGTGCATGTTTACATGTATTTATGCTTCTTTTACATCATGCAAATTCAAGTTGAAATAATCTTCCCTTCTTTCACTTGAAAACAATTACAGGAGGAGTAAACTACTTGGGTCCGTTACCAGTTAGTCTAAGAACCTAATTAGGTTAGAATAAATTTTGGAATAAAGCATTACACCAAACTCAGGTAGAGAGCTAATGCTGCACCCTACTTTAGGAAGGGGAGGACCTTTCACTGATAGGGGGATGTAGGTGGGGGAGGGGAGGCCTAAAATGACTCTGTGGGCCAAAGACCATGGATGGTAAACAGATTCCTGGGGCTGGGGATTTAGCTCAGTGGCATAAGCACCTGCCTTGCAAGCAGGCGGTCGTGAGTTCGATCCCTGGTACCGAGAAAAATGAAAAAGACAAAAAACAGATTCCCTTTTGTCTTTGGATCTTAATTCCTGTATTACTCTCTTCAAAAACTGGATTTGGCATTCAAGGGTCTTTCATGTAAAACTCAGGCATAGTAAAATAGAGACAGATTTCTTCTCTGTCCTCCCCTCCCTTCCTTCTTCAGACAGGTGACTGAGGGAAGCTTATGGTAAGCCAGATGGGAACAGAGAAAGGCTGGCAAATATTGTTTCAAGATGAAGGAGAGAAAAACAAGGAGGGTGACACAGAACATATCAAAGACCATCCAGGCACTCGGAAGTTGAACATGAATCTCAGGGCAGTCCAACCTCTTTAAAGATGCAAATTGCAGTCAAACACAGAAAACAGTAGGGTTCTGTTTATCCTTTCACAAAGGGTGCAAACTGCTAATCAGGCTCCATTGCTGGGCTGGCCACTTTGTTTATCAATAAACAGGAAGACAGTTAGACTATAATTTTCCTGCCTAGTACTGGTAGCCAAAAGGAAATGCTGGCAGCTTGGTAGTACTGAGTTCCAGTTGCATCAAAACCCAATTATTATTGTACTAATGTATGGGTGTTTGCAAGTTGCACAGGCGTGCTACACATGTCCAGCAAATCATGTGAAACGTATTGGCAGAGAAGGCGCTTGGTAATACATGGACGAAGGGGAGCTGTCAAAATAGGCCTGGTTCTCCAAGAGCTCAGCTGTGGAGCGTTGTTTAGAAACACACACGCAGTGGAAAATAGTTAAGACAGCAGATATGGGAATCTTTACATGTTAATACAACATAACAAAAACACGGTTTTGTTAAAATCAAGCAAGTATGCAATAAATTCACTCTGAGATGGGAGATTTGATTGGCATATGCGCCAACTGCCACTACACGCTCTGTTAATTTGGAATGCATTTGTATGTTTAAAAGACAGTTCAGAGTTGCTTTCACATCAATGGAGCTACCTTCTTAAGACATTATACAACCTCAAATCGAGGGCTGAAGCTGCTACTGAATGCTGTAGTCCTGGCCAAGCTGTGCAAGAACCTGGATTCAATTCCCAGCCTCCCCCCAATCTAAAATACTGTACAAGATTCTAAATATAATGATCCAACCATATATGTATTTATGATTCAAATCATCCAAATCATTACTTTAGTTCCTTCTTCTATTTTTTAATCTCTGTGGATGCACCTGTTCAGAGATTAAGATGCCTCTGAATTTAAACTCTCCAATGGAGTATGACAAGTATTCAATAAAAGGGGACTGTAAACTGTCACGTGATGCTTCTGTTAGTGTTGGAATGGTATGTCATCAAATAACAGTTTGTTATGGATTAAAAACTGATGGTTAACTTAATACCAACTGAATTAAATCAGCATCGTGTTGAGTGTAGATGTTCCACCTGAGGAAAGTTGCCAGCATAAATAGAGATGTGAAGGAGAAGCGAGGTATTGTGGGTTTCTCTGTGTTGCTGTTTTGAGCTGCTGGTTCTCCTTGAGAAGCTCTGGTTCTTACATACAGTATTGACTCCTGGCTCTGGAAGGGAAGACATGTGCCACATAATCTCCAGGACAAACTTGTCATGCTGGCTTTCTGGCACATACTCCACTGTTCTTATTGTCAGAGGGCCTTGGGACCTCTGTGTCACTGAGGATGGCTGTGGTGCTTTTCAGGACAGCTCTGATCTTTATTTTGAGTGTGACTTCTCAGCTCCAAGCTAGAACCCTCAACCTATCAGCACAGCTCCTTCACTCCATTGGCATGGACTTTCTAGCTTCCACCATTGACCTCTGGGCCTTCCCAGCATGGATCCATAAAACAGACTGACGTGAGTCCTTCTCATGGGAGTTGGACTCATGGGAGGTATTGTTGTGGGCTCTAGGTTTTAATCTGGACTCATGCAGGACATTGCTGTAGGATCCCAGCCCTTTGCTGAATATTCTGAGTCTTTAGTGTTGTGGACTGATTTCCTGCACTTTCTTGTGTTAAACTCTGGGTGACCATAATAAAATAATAAGTTCTGTGTCCTGATTCTAATTGTTCTCCTCACAACCCCTGACTACAACACATTTATTACATATTGAGCACATATAACTCACTTTTTCATCAAAAATTTGCTTAGTGGTGACTATGTTAGGGGAAACTCTAGGAAGCTGTGAGAATCCAATGAAACACACTTCACAAAGCCAAGAGTCTTTACAGGAGTAGGTACAGGTCATGGTATTAAGGTTTGGTGGACAACTTCTGCCTTTACACAAACCAGTTCTCACTACCAAGGCTGGTTCTCTGAGATGCCAACCCATAGCAGTGACACTTGAATTGGGGACCCCCTGGCTCATTCTGCTAGGATGAGGCTGGATGAGAGGGAATAATGTAGGGTTTATAGAGCTCTGTTAGTAACAATTTTAATCAAACATGCAGTTCTTTTTTTTTTTTTTTTTTTTTTTCTTTTTCATTTTTATCGGTACCAGGGATCGAACTCACGACCGCCTGCTTGCAAGGCAGGCGCTTATGCCGCTGAGCTAAATCCCCAGCTCTAAACATGCAGTTCTTGAGTGTGGCTCACTTAGCTTTCCCACTTAATAGCTCTGTGACCCTGGGCAAATTTATTAACCTCTCTGGATTCTATTTTTCTTGTAGATCAACAGGGATAACAACAGCACCTCTATCATGAAGTCACTGTGAGCATGAAAGGAGTTAATTCATGCAGAGCACTTAGAGATAGAGCTGGCACGCAGAAATAGCCAGAGTGTTCTCTGAAATTATTCAAACAACCATCAGCACCATGGCCAGCGCCAACGTTCAGCGTGTGGAAGGTCAGAGGCCTGAAAGAATGATAGCAAGAGACCACCTCCAGCTCAGAACAGCCCAGCTCCAACAGCCTGCCTTTCTTGGGGTACCAAAGAAGTGGGGGAGCAGTGATATCCAGAGTTGAAGACTGATGCATGTAGCTGGTCTGGGACAGGCCAGTTGGGACTCCTAGCCCAGTGAGCCCTGACTTGCTCTCATCTGTGGGAGTTTCTGGTTCTGATCCCTCTCATGTCTCAGCTCCAGACTGAGTCCTTCCTACTCACTTCAGACTCCCTATATGCACACAAGGTGAAACAGGGTGTTTGAATTATTGTCCCCTCTTCCCACTGCCACACTCACCTCCCTACCATCACCTCTAACTATGCATAGCTCTGGGAAAGAGATTCTCCTGACACCCACATCCCCTGTCTCCTACATACAGGTACCCATGTATGTTCAGACCACCAGCTTCCCCAGCCACTACAGAGGGGAGGTCAGCCAGTGTGGTGTGGGATGTGGATGAAATACATGGCGGGCTGCCTGCTGCTGTTGAGCCCAGGCTTATAATTGTATTTCCACCCCAGGAAGCTCCATGAGTTAACCCTCTGATGGAAAACTTGAGGGACTTTTATAAAACCTATCATGTGTATGTGTGTGTGTGCGTGTGTGTGTGTTACTAGGGATTGAATCCAAAGCCTATGTACTGAGCTACACCCCCAGCTCTTTTTGTTTATATCGGTATTTTGAGACAGGAGTCACTAAGTTGTTCAGGCAAGGCTCAAACGTGCAATCCTCCTGTCTCAGCCTTTCCAAATGGGAAGACTGTGATTGCCACCAAGAGCCACTGCATGTGGCTTACAGGACCCACTTCTATCTCCACCCAACTCCCCAGTTCATCTTTTTCTTTAGGCTTCTGGGCTTTTCTGATACCTGTTGGGAGGCCTGGTTCTCCCCTAGACCTGGCTGGGGATTCCGAGCCCAGTTGTAACTTCCTGAGGGTTATTTCTGACCAATAAATATTTTGCATTAATGGACTCACATGGAGAAAGTTGTAAAAATGTGTTTGAAAGAGACAGAATGTTTTTAGTAGATAGGCAGCCTCAGCTGTGTGCTATCTCCTGACGTGATGTTTGCTCTAGACAACCCACAATAAAACACCATCTTCCCAGGTATATAATAAAAATTAAAATACTACCCCCACTCTTCTATCCACCATGAGAAGATCTAATGGAAGTTAAAATACCTGGAAAAAGTATATGATTTCTTAGCACTCTGTAAATCAGAACAATTATTTATGTTTTAATATACCTATTGATTCATTATTTTTGTTTTGGTACTGGGGATCAAACCCATGACCTCATGCTTGCCAGGCAGGCACTTGTGTGACAGAGCTAAATCCCTGGCCCTCTACTGATCCATTATTGAAAACATGGTGATATTTAATACAATGCTATGAATTGTGGCCAGTGAAGTAAAAAGACCTCGAAAAAATACTGCATTACTATATCAAGTAGGTTCCTCTGGAAAGTTTTGTGTTATCGCCCTTAGTTGGCAGTGCTATCCATACTGGCTTGGTTTCTGGGTTTGGTTTGGTTTGGTACCGGGATTAAACAGGGTGCTCTACTGCTGAGCTATGTCTTAGCCCTTTTTGTTCTGAGAGAGGATCTCACTTTGTTGTCCAGGTTGCGTCTAAACTTCTGCCCAACCTTTTGATCCTCTTGTCTAGGCATCCTTGGTTCTTTAGAGATTTAGCAACTGATAACCTCTTGATCTTATTTTGGGAAAATCACTCATGATCTAAAAAAACAAAAAACAAAAAAGCCCATGGATTTTAAAGAATCACGAAAGTTGAAATAAGTTTAATGATTTTTTTTCACTCTACTGTAGTCTCTAAGCTATCTCTTACTTCATTTTAGAAGAAATCACATCACTATAGTTTCCATACTTACAAATCTTTGGATCATTTAAGTCAGATTGTTGCCTTTCTTCTTTTTTTTTTTTTTAACCTTAATTTTAAACTAGAACCCAAAGATCTGTTTTATTACCTAGGCTTTGGCTTTCTGCAGTCACATGTTGTGGATCATACTCAGTCTTAATTGGATTCCTAGGAATTGCAGGAAAAGAAATAACTGACAATTTAAAGCCTGCATCTCTTTGTAAAAAGACTGTGCTGAGCTCATTAAATGGAAATTGCTGACTATTATGACCCTAATAGAAATACTTGAATCTTTGCATTAACACGATGCCTGGTTTGAAGAATAAAACAGTGAGGGAGAAAAGAAAAAGTGTTTGTTTGGTTGGGCATTTTTGTTTTTTAAACAATTACCCTTCAAAAGGGGAAAGGTTATTTAAGGGTATGAAGGGATTCATAAAAGACTGAAAACACTTGCCTATTTTTATAGAAACCTGAGCAGATTTTTATATCAGAACCTTTAAGGATCAAAAAGACCTTGCAGAGTTTCTAAGCACAGTTCAGCTTTCCATACTGTTCCAAAAAGACCTGCACATACCCCGATTGCTATTGAAGAAATCTCTCAAGCTCTTGAGTCTTTTAATAAAGGCGAGGCACCTGGGAGAGGAGCCTTCCCATCCTAATTCACACCCCTATTGAAGAGGAGGCGGCTCCCCAGCCCCTGTGCATGCTGAATCCTTCCCTGCACACCCTTTAGCTTTCTCCCCACGGGGAGAGTACACCTAGCCACTCTACTAATTCATCTCCACAAAAGTGATGACGCTGAGGAATGCAAAGTTTAGCCAAGTGGATTTGTGTGTGTACACAGGGTGTGTGTGTGTGTGTGTGTGTGTGTGTGTGTGTGTGTGTACATGTGCATGTGTGTGAAACTGAGCCCACACAAAGGAGGGAGTGCAAATAGACAATTCGTATGCTTGAGGTAGACAAGGGTCTTCTATCTGTACACAAAGGCATCACTGTCAACCTCAAGGGTAAGGAGTTTTGGGGGCTGAGTGCCACGACAGCACACACAAGGTTCATCAGAGAGTGACTTGAGCTAAACGTTTTGGTCGGTGTTTCATGGTTCTTAACTATGTAGTGACTACACCGGCTAGCTCAGTCTCCCATTCCACAGGGTCTGCAGGTAACTCTAGGTATCCTCGTGGGAGTTTGCATTTGATAAAGAAGCACATAGGACAGGCTCCCTGGGAGGGAAACAGTGCCCTGAGGCCTGCCTCCCCTGTCTCCTCCCTTAGAGCCACTAACCTTCCCATAGGCTTGGGATCATTGAGATGTGTCAACTTGACTTGTGTAAGAACCAACCAGCAGACAGTAAAGCTTTGGTCTGTCTGTGGGTGAGGGACACACAGTCTGCAGACTGAAGAGGGAACACCCACCCTGGAGGTGGGCTGCATCAGCCAGTAGGCTTGTAGCCTGGACAGAATAAAAAGGGAAGTCAGGAAGTTTGCTCTTTTCTTCTTCAGAGCATCTCTGGTTTTCCCGGTTGTCTTTGAAGGTAGTCTCCAGCTCCTTTGGAGCTCTAGCACAGATTCCCTGGCCTTTCAACACAGACTCACACAGGACTCTGCAGTGGGCACCAGGCCTTTGGCCTCCAATTGGATCTTCCAGGCCTCCTATGTGCAGACAGCAATTTTGCATCCTTCCACCCTGATTCTGCAGGCAGGGAGCACCAGTGGCCTTCAGTACATCCTGACACCCGGGATGCAGGGAGGGAGCAAAGATTCTGTGGTACAGAATACTTATTACCATGATTCTCTTTATTTGACACTAGAGATAGGCATAGTGAGGAGGAACAGTTGGCCCAGGTCCCACCATCAGGATAAGATGTTACCAGAATCAGACACAGGCATGGTTGGCTCTGATTTTTTATTATTTTTTGCGGTACTGGGGATTGAACTCATGATCTCTTGCTTGCCAGGCAGGCACTTACACCACTGAGCTAAATCCCCAGACCTCTGATTTTATTTTTTCCAGTGCTGACGATCAAACCTAGAGCCTCACATGTGCTAGGCAAATGTTCTACCACTGACCTACACCTCTAGCCTCAGCTACATGGAAATTCTGGAGAACACACCTCGGGAGAAAAAATGATGACCCAGAGAGAAGGGCTGAGATGCTTGAAGGTAAACAAGAAATGGTAAAATGTGAACTCTGTTAATCTAAATACAAGTTGTATATATAAGATGGTAATAGTGATTATATAAAATGTGTGAGATTAAAAAGAAATGACTTAAATACTGGGCAAAATAACACAGACATTTCAAAAATGATTGTATCTAATGTCTTCTAAGTTTCCTTTGTAGTCTAGGAAGAAGGTATAAATCAATCTGCAGCTTTATTAAATACAGTTAGCAAAATTTCAAAAGTAAGCTGAGTGTGGTGATCCACAATAGTACTTTCAGCACTCTGGGAGGCTGAGGCAGGAAGATTACAAGTTTGAGCCCAGCTTGGGTAACTTAGCAACACCCTGTTTCTAAAAAAAAAAAGGTAATCCCAACACTCAGTAGGCTAAGGCAGGAGAATTGCTGTGAATTCAAGACCAGCCTGGGCTACAAAGTGAGCCCAAGGCGAGCCTGAACTGCATAGCGATGCCCTGTCTCAAACAGACACACACACACACAGAAAAAGAATATTTATAAAAATCAGAAATAGAACAGGTAGAAAACACAGGGCAAAACATAATGATGTGATAAAAATCTAAATTTATTAGTAATTACATTAAAAGTAAATGATTAATGTTTCCGATAGAAGACGGAGTTTATCAACATGGATATAAAGATTTTTTAAACTGTAAGATGCATATTTAAAACATAAAGATAAAAAAAATAAAATAAAACATAAAGATACTGAAAACTTGAAAGCAAAAGCGTGAAAATCATTAAGAATGCTGGCTTTGGGCTGGGGATTTAGCTCAGTGGTGTAAATGCCTGCTTGGCAAGCACAAAGTCAAATGTTCAATTCCCCCATACCAAAAAAAAAAAAAAAAAGAGCTAGTTTTGCTATTTTAATATCAGACTACATAAAGTTTATAGCAAAAAACATTAGAGGGAACAAAAATAGTACATAACAGATGACCTGATGTACCAAAAAGATATAATCATTCTAAATGTGTGCACACCTATTAATGTAAGTTTAAGCTATCAGTAGCAAAAATTGATAGAACAGGAAGAAACTGGTAAATTCTCCTTTGAAGGGCAGGTTTCAACTAGCCTCTCTCAATTACTGATATATCAAGCAGCGGAAAATAAGTAAAACTTTGGATAGTTGAGCCTTATTAATAGACTTAATCTAATGGAAAAGACATAGAATTCTGCAAATAGCGTTTTACTTTTCTAGCAATTTATTTTATTTACAAAAGTATCACTTCACAAAGCAAGGGAAATGTGAAAAATTAAATGTGAAAAATCAAAAGAGAAGCCTGAAACAAAGGGACAATTAAAATGATAAACTTTGGAAAGCACCATTTGGATCTTCGTAGTCTAAGCAAGAAATCAAAATGGCAATTAAAAATTACTCTGAGTCAAATGAAAACAACAAAGGATGTGTTCTCCTAACCTTTCCTTTTAAATTTTTTTTTTAACTTTTTATCGGTACCAGGGATCGAACTCACGACTGCCTGCTTGCAAGGCAGGTGCTTATGCCGCTGAGCTAAATCCCCAGCCCCCATTGAATTTTGTTCTTATTAGTATGTGTTCATAGTACATAATGGTCACATTCATCATAGAGAGTTGGTTCAGGTACGTAAAACATCTGAATTCTTTTTTCAACCTCTTTATTTCCTCCTCATCCTCTTTTCCTCCCTCCATTCTTAGTCTCCTTCTCATCTGTGAAAGATCTATTTCTGTTTCCTACTGTCTATCTCTTATTTTCCTCTTTAGTTTATAATCTGGGTTTCTCATATACGAGAAGCCTTCGATATTTAAGCATGAGTCTGATCAGTTTCACTTAACACTATGGTCTCAAAGTGTGTCCATTTTCCAAGCTCTCCTTGATTTTAGTAGAGTAGAACTCCACTATCCATGAGTCCCACATTATCTTTATCTGTTCACCGGCTGATGGGCCTACAGGCTGCTTCTGGTTTTAGCTGTTACGGTTGTGCTGCCATGCATCACTGTAACATCTTTAACTCTTTCAGGAAGGTGTCTAAAAGAGAAATAGTTGGGTCATGTAGACCTTGATTTAACTTTTTCACTAGTCTTCCCTTGGCTTACATCCCTCCATGCCCTCCTGCCTGTGTGGTGCCTGGCTGGCACTCTTATGTACTTATACATTGCATGCTTACAGAAATTTAAATAGTTAGTTAAATACTTAGTCAAGTGAACTAGCAGCCCTGAAGTCCAGCCTGCACCTCCTCCACTCCCACTGTCTTGGCACCCAGTGTCATGGGAGTCAACAGAATCCGTGCTTTATTTGGTGGCTTTTTCCTGTGGCCCAGCGAGCAGGGGTTGGACAACCTATGCCTCCTCATGGATTTAATGGCAACAGGAGATGAGAGAAGAGGGAGCCACGAGTCTTTTCATCATGCATCCTTGGGACCATGGCAAGGAGCTCCTTAAATGCAAATTGGATTAGCAGGACAGGATTAGCGCCTGCTGGAAGGTGTAAGACCCTTCTACTGCTGCTCATTGTCTCCATTCTAAACCCGCTCCAGTCAGTCCGATAAAACATGGAACAGCCCATTCATAGCAAAAAGAAAGTGAGATATAAAATGAAGTGACCACATTTTTATAATTCTCAAACTACTGGACCAGGCAATAATAGCTCAGTTTAGCAATAAATAAATAGGATAATCTGAAATAAAGAGTTTAACATGCATTTTTTTCTTAGTAAGAAATAAATTCACTAAAACAGTCTCCATCACCTCCATCAAGCATAAGTTTAAGAAAAATGACTAAGAGGTAACTTTGAGAAAGAAAAAAGAATTTGAGATGTATGAGAAATGGCAGACGTACCCACACATTTCAAACCAGCTGAAGCCCCTGCTCTAAATGAATTACAATCCCAGAGCACTGCGAAATTTGCAATATGAGCACAGAGCTCCTGTCCTGTCAGAAATCACAGGGAATACAAAGTGGGCAAAAGGTCAGAGAGGCCGAGGTGTTAACTTTTGAAGAAAGGGAAACAGTGAATTGTGAACCATGTCAGTGGTGAATCAGCGGTAAGCATGAGACTGATTCCATCAAAAATTCAAATCTGAGTTCCGTTGTTTATTTGTTTTGTGGTAGTCGGGTGGTGAAACCAGGGCCTCTGTACTGATATACATCCCAAGCTCTATTTTTCTTTCATTTTGAGACAGGGTCTTGCTAAGTCATTAAGTTGCCCAGGCTGAGCTCAGAGTTCCAATCCTGCCTTAGCCTCCTAGTGTTCTGGGCTACCACATTGGGCTCAGTTCTGCCATTTAATGGCAGTGTAACTTTGGACATGTTTCAAAACTTAGGAGTAAGGATTAAATAAGATTATATGTGAAAACAATGGGTTTAAATGAGACAACATAGACATAGACAACACAGAAAATTATCAGTAAATTTTTTTTTCATTTGTAGCACTTCAAAAAGTGAAAGTGGCAGTTAGTTAGGAACTGATGTGACCTCATCAAGAGCCAGTCTTGTCCACCTGGCCTCATATTTCTGGTCTAGAGGTACAGGGCAAAAAGGCATTTGTAGGTTGGCAGATAGGGAATGTATCTTCATTCTGAAAAAGCACTGAAGAGAATATCATAATATCCTCATGATACTAGGATTAGGGTTTAGGAGTTAGTGACTAAGTACACTTACCCCAGTACCATTCGTGAATTACGCCTCAGTCTCCTTTACTGTAAAATGACACAGTAACCATGTATCACCGGGTTGTTGTCTACACAGCTGCAGACCAAAGTCCTCTCTTTGCCAGGGGTTAGGGTGGGTATGGGGGTGTGGTGACGGGGTATTGGGAATCAAAATCACAATCTCACGCTTGCCAGGCAGGCGCTGTGGCATGTTTTCTTTTTCTTTTCTTTTCTTTTTTTTAATCAAAGTTCCTAGTGAGCAAGCTTGGGCGGCAGCCGCTCCAACCTCTCTGACATTTCCAGCTGGCATCTGTCCCGTTTTCTTATGGCGTGCCGGTCAGATTCTCAGACAACAGCAATGCTGGATGATGAGATCAAATGTAAAAACACCTTGACGGCCTAGACCTCTGAACTGATCCATATGAGATGAAATTAATCCTAGGTTGAACTTTTAAGCAAGACTGTTTTTCCGTGTAGTGTCCTGCCTTGCTAGGACTTCTGTGGATCGCAAAGGGAATTTTAGTTCCCTTGAGGGTCCGCGTGTGGGAAAGAATGTGTCCAGCAATTAATGCAATGGTCAGCTCCTTAAAAGAATCTAAATGGCCTGTTTTAGTCACTATCTTGCCACAATGCCTGACACCCACCACTTAAAGGAAGAGAGGTTTGTTTTGCCCCGTGGTATGCAAGTGTTTCTGTCCACAGTCGCTGGGGGCCACTGCAGGGCAGCGTGGCAGAGGGCCACAGCAGAAGAAAAAGAGCTACTTGTGTGCTGGCAGGAAGCACAGAGAGGGTGAAAGACAGCACAGTGAAGAGATGAGTCCTTCCAGACCACCTCTCCCAACCAGACCCCACCTCCAGAGAGCCAGTCAGCCACAACCCTCATAATCCGATCACCTTCCAAAAGCCCCAACTATGAGCACATGAGACCTTGGGGACACTTATTTATTTAGTTTCTGAGACAGGTTCTATGTAGCTCAGGCTGGCCTTGAACTCACCGTATAGCCCAGGCTGACCTAGAACTCATGGTGATCCTCCTGCCTCAGCCTCCAGAGTGCTGGGATGACAGGTATGTACACCACACCCAGCTAGGAGATATTTTAAATTTTAGATCTACACCATAACATGGCCCAACCAAGGTACCATGTGAACATACACTCCAAGATGGGGAGCACAGCCCATTTGTCACAAACTCCTCTCTGCCTCGGGTGTCTCCTGAACAGGACTCAGCTGCTGTGCGCTGGGTCTAAGAATGGCTGACAGCACCGATGAGCAGTAAGGAAACATAATTAGAACTTTATCAGGGTGCCTAATGGCTTACTGTGCTACAATGTAGAAATAAATTCCCTTCTAATCATGATTACTCTAGCTTTATCTGTTTCCTATAGGAAATCAAGCTATTCCCAGGCACTTTATCAACTTTTTCCTCATAATAATCCCTGTCCCTAACAAAAGGAGATATTGTCATCCCCAAGGTACAGATAAGAAACTGAGGCAAAGCAGTAGTGTGAATTGCCCTGGGTGGCCCAGAACCAGTATCTAATCGCACAGCACACTGTCCAAGTGTGGGAGGAAGCATACTGGAATCACATTACAGCCTTCCAAAAGTCGGGCCATTTACCTTAATCTCTGGGAGAAGGAAGATTAATTATATTTTCTTTGGCACATGCCAAAAATACTGAGTGGACCCTTTACACTCCACACGCCTATTCCAATCCTTTTCCAAAGACTCCAAAAGCTTTGTTTTGCCCATTAATAGGATGATGCAGGAAATTAACTTGATTTTTTAATTAAGGCAAATATTTGCTGGCTAGAATGCCCAAGGAAAGCAATTCATCCAGAACACTGGATAGTAGTACAGACAGGTTCTTTCATATCACCCGGAAGCAAGAAACTACCCAAGCAGGTACAAACCCAGACGGCCGGCTCCTCTGTGCACCAGCTCCACTCACTCCCAACGGCCCTGACCAGGGACCCATAAATAAAGATCAAGCACAAACAGAAATTACCCTCATACAGATTTCTATATTTTACCCAATTACTCAAAAAAAAATCATGATCAGTATAAAAATCTTAAAAGCAATGTTATCAAAATAAAATTAAGCCAAAGGCATGCACTATGCCATCACCGCCTCACAGCCTTCCATAGCTGTTTATACATCGCAGACTTTTTAAGGCTCGCTTCTCTGGCCAGGCCATGAGGAAACCAGGCAGAAGTAAGGCAGCCCTGAGGTTCTGTAACTGGTTTCTCCTTTATTAGGATGGAAACCGGCAGCTTACCTATGGACAACTGTCTTTATTTTCTTGCATTTGTCTCGGAAGACAAGACCACTATTTAATATACCTGGTGCTAAGACCAGAAATGATTGTATTTTATTGGCCTAAGAATTTTGCATGACAATTCTAGAATTCACTTACCTAGACAAATGAGTGCTAATGGCCCCGAAACTGTCTACCTCTTTACCTGTACATGCAAAAGTCACATCTACTGGTCACATATATTTTGATCAAATTCCACCTTTCCCTCGGAAAAAAGAGATACACCCACACATTCAGGACCCAGATGAAAGCTGGATTTAAAAAAATGTTACTCATCAGCGATGAGCACAGTGGAATCTTTATAAACAGCGAGCAACACTGCCAAAGGGAGCAAATTTCTTTGGCTTTTTGAGACAGGGTCTCATTATGGAGGCCAGGCTGGCCTCAAACTTGCAGTGCCCTCCTGTCCCAGCCTCCCAAGTGCTGGGATTACTGGCCTATGCCACCATCCCTGGTCTCAGACCGCAAATTTCAATCCTTTTCTTCTTCCCTCAGAAAACCACATCATTACCTTTTTGTTCATAGCCACACCGTCCTCACAGTCGAGCACCACACAATCTACATTCAGGGAGGGAATCTTCGCTATTTTCTTCTCATCATTTCCAGGCACATACAGCACTGCCCTCCGAGGAATATACTTGTGATTGGATGAGGAACTGTAGCCACGCCTGGGGATGCCAGCTGCAGGGGATGTGATCCTAAAGAAGACATAACCTGTCAGTCCAAAATAGAACTTCTGCATTCAAGAATTTGCTAAGTGAAACAAAACAAAACAAAAAAACTTATTTTAATGCAAAATTAAAATAGAACCTATGATCTTTCTATGTTAGGGCAGCACACAATCCACATCAAGATCTAGAAAAATAATCACAAGATGTAATCAATGAAGTTCAGAAGGGTGGTGCGCACCTATAATCTCAGCACTCAGGAGGCAGAGGCAGGTGGGTCATCATAAGTTTTAAGACAACCTGAGTTACACAGTGAATCCAAGACTAGCTTAAACTACATACTGAGACTATGGCTCAAACAAAACAAAACATCCTAATGAAAAAAATGTCACCTTGGCTGAGGTTTACAAAAATACAGAGTCCTGTTTAGTGGCATTATCTTTTGACAGAAAGAAGTATATCTACCCACTCTTGAAAAAACATTTCTGGTATTAGCATACTGTCCAGATGGTATCTGTGGAAAAAAAGATGAGGAATGTATATCCAAAAGATACTAAACAATGATATAGGTTGAGTATCCTTTATCTGAAATACCGGGGCTAGAAGTGTTTGCGATTTTGGATTTTAAAAATCTTGCATACATTGCATACAGTACTTGCATAAACACTAATGAGATACCTTGGGGATGAGACCCAAGCATAAATATGAAATTCATTAAGATAATCTTATACAGGGGGCTGGGGATTTAGCTAAGCAGCATAAGCACCTGCCTTGCAAGCAGGTGGTCATGAGTTCAATCCCTGATACTGGAAAAAAGAAAACAAAAAGATAATCTTATACAAATATAAATTTTGGGGGACAGCTAATTGAAGACTGTCTGGAACTACTGTATGTCAACGTTTTCCACTGACTGAAAACACCTGAATATCTTTCTACAAAAAGGTAGAAAACAGGATTGTACAATGACAAATGTAATTTATTTATTTATCATTCACTCTGGAAAACAGAATTTACAATAAGTTCCAGGAAACGTTTGGGACAGTCTCTGCTCATGAGGAGCAGTGTAAGCAGATGTGTAAAAGCCAAAGGAGGCCCAGGACTACTGCCACTGGAGACAACTGCACAGGCAGAGTCTGCGAAGCTGCCCCTGCCCTGTGGGATCTGCTGAGCTTGGGAGAGTGGGTAGAAGGTTTGTAACCCTGCAAACTATAGTTTACAGGGGCCAGTTTCAGTTCTTAGCACAATAGCTGCCAATCCCCAGACCCCAGCCACATGTTAGGCAGCTGTGCACACGTCTGTGGGATGATCTGTACAGAGCCTGAGGGAGCCAGGTGAGCAAAAAGGACCTTGTCCTCTAAATACTGGGACCCGTATTCAGATCGCTGGTTGCTAATTCTGATCAAGGTGGGGGGCAGAGGCTGGAGTGTACTGTGTCTTCTTCCATTACTGTAACTCTTCTCCATAGGGCTGGTGTTTTCTAAAAGGGCCCAAAGCTCCCACTCCTCAATATCTCTCTCTCCTCTCCTCTCCTCTCCTCTCCTCTCTCCTCTCCTCTCCTCTCCTCTCCTCTCCTCTCCTCTCCTCTCCTCTCCTCTCCTCTCCTCTCTCCTCCCCTCTCCTCTCCTCTCCTCTCCTCTCCTCTCCTCTGCTCTCCTCCCCTCCCCTTCTCTCTCTCTCTCTCTCTCTCTCTCTCTCTCTCTCTCTCTCCCCCAGACTTATCTTGCCTCACCCTCCCTGGGAACACAGGCACACACTACCATACCTGGCTTAATTTTTCTTGTTTTTTTCCTTTTAAGAGCAAGACATTAAAGATTAAGATATTAAAAAATGTATTGTATATAGGGAAAATTAAAAAAAATAATCCTGCCTGCCTAGGTAAAGTCTTAGACCAAAAACTGTAACAAAAACAGCAAACTCTCAGGAAGAGGAGAATCTGATTAACAGAGTTATAACATTTTTTAGATTCAAATGCCCAATTTTCATCATCATTGTCAACAACAACATCTCACAGGACTACAAAGGAATAGGAAAATATAGTGCAAAGTGGGAAAAAATCAGTAAAAAATGTCTCTCAGAAAGACTTCATGGGGCTAGGGGTTTAGCTCAGCAGCATAAGTGCCTGCCTGGCAAGCATGAGGCCGTGAGTTCAACTCCCAGTACCAAAAAAAGGGAAAAAAAAAAGAAAGACTTGATGGTAAATATGCTAGACAAAGACTTTACAACAACTTTCTTAAAGACATGCAAGGAACTAAAGGAAGATGTGAAGACTGTCAATAGAAAAATTTATTAAGAAATGTAAATACCATTAGGCAGATTAAAAAACCAAAAAGGAAACAAATAGGAATGAGAGAGCTGAAAAGTACAATAACTGAAATGAAAAGTTATTGAGATGGGCTCAAAATCAGGTCTAAACAGAAGAAGAGAAAGAATTAGTGAATTTGAAAAAAAGACAATGAAAATTGCCAAGCAAGAACAGAAACAAGACTGAGGAAAAGTGAACACAGCCTACAGGACCTGCGGACATTATCAAGTCTACCAATGCATGTGTTGTGCAAGCTCTAAGAGGAAGTTAGAGGGAGAAAATTGTAAAGAAAATATTTTAAAAATAGTGGCTGAAAAAATTCTAAATTTGGGTTAGGGGATGTAGGTTAGTGGTAGAACACTTGCTTAGTACATCTGAGGCCCTGGGTTTGATCCCCAGTATTGTAAAAACAAATAAATAGAAAGTTGCCAAAATTGATGAAAGACACACATATCAATATCCAAGAAGCCCAGTCAACTCCAAGATGAACTGCAAGACCAACACTGAGACACGTTAAAATCAAACTTGCACAAGTGAGAGACCAAGAATCCTACAAATAGCAAAAGAGATGCAAAGCATCACATATAAAGTATCTTCAGTAAAAACAAAAGTAGATTTCTCCTCAGAGACTCTGAAGACAAGAAGGCACCAGACCAATAGATTTGAAGTGCTAACAGAGAAAAAATAATTGTCAGTTAAATACCCTATACTCAACATAACTGTCCTTCAAAGTGAAGGAAAATGTAAGATATCCAAGATAAAAGCTGAAGGAGTTCATTATTATTAGACCCATTCTATGAGAAAAACTAAAGAAATTCTACAGGCTAAAATGAAACCATGCTAGACAGTAACTCAAGCCAATGAAAAAAATAAAGATTTTAATGAAACAAAAACATGAACAATTACAAAAATTAGTCTTGTAATAATAGCTTCTAACTTCACAAAAGGTTTCTAATTTCATTTTTTATGTTCTGTGTAATTTATGAAACTTACACTTAAAAATTATTAGTGTAAAAGCTAGTATTATTTTATATTTGTAACTATATTTTTTCAACATAATTTCAAAGACTAATATATTTAAAAGCATTACTACAATAGGTTTTGGGACACACAATATGTAAAGATGTAATTCTGTTACACTAACAACCAAAAGAGCTGTAAAGACCAGAATTTTTATATGTTATTGAAGTTAGCATGGCATAAATGCAAACTGCAGTGTTATAACTTTAAGATGCTGCATGTAACCACCATGGTAACTACAAAGAAAATAGCTATAGAATACACAAAAAAGGAAATGATAAAAGTTGAACATGTCACTACCAAAAAGAAAGTTAGCCAAACATATAAAAGAGGATAATGCAGGAAATAGGTCACAAGAAACGTAGAAAACAAATGGCAAAGTGACAGAAGTAAGATCTTAAATTCTTCAACCTAGATTAAACTCTCAAATCAAAAGGTAAGAGTTAGGGCTGTGCTGTGCTTCAGGGGTAGAGCCTACCATGTGGGAGGTTCTGGGATCAATATCCAGCTACACATACACACCCACGTATGCACATGCACTTACAAATTGAAAAAAGTGGTACTTGCAGTGCTCTTCTTGCTTCAGCCTCCTGAAGGCTGAGATTCGAGGTGTGTGCCACCGTGCCCAGTGAAGTCCCACCTCTTACAGCCACCACCACCTCACACTGCCACAGGAAGCAACTTCCCACGTGTGACTTGTTGTGACACAAACTCAAGTCCTATTTGAACTGTAGCACTGACCAGCATCTCCAGAAGCAGCTGTCCTGTTGCTCCTATGGGAGAGCCATGTCCAGCGGTGATTGTCACCTTCGCTCTGGGACTCTCTGCCATGTCTGAGCCTTTCATCCAACCTATGACCTGCTCTTCCCCCGTGCATCCCTCTCTCCCATGACACATTTCCCCCTGCACCCTACCTGGGTGACTAGGAAGGTCCTGCACCCTACCTGGGTGACTAGGAAGGTCCTGTTAACTCCTACTCTGTCCTCTGTTCACTCCTTCCTTCAGGGGAGGGTTAGGAGGCATTGGATGGGCACCTGGGCCAAGAGACAGACTAAAAAAATGTACCCCTTGTACCTTCCCATGGTTGGAGACCAATAGGCATTTCTTCCCCATCACAGAATGACCCGGGCCACAGGGACAGGCTGAGGGCCAGCACCAACGGTGCCCAGGTGAGATGCTGTCCAGAGCACACCTGCACGGTCATCTGAAATGGTCCCAAGCTGCATGGTGCCGAGCAAAGCGGGAGGTGGCCCAGAAGGGGTGGGGTTGGGGTAGTGCCCTGTGAACCTGTAAACCAGGCCAGGAGGCTCAAGGCACAGTGAAGCTTGGGCAAAAGTCAAGGGCACCAAAAGGCAGGGGTGACTGTACTTTGGGTCTCCTTGCAGACTTGGAGGGCTGCAGGGGATCTCCTGGGTCCAAGGGAGAGAGATCTTACCCCTCCTACCTCCATTCCCCCTCCTACCGCAGGTCCACCCTTTCCCCCAGCCCCCGCTGTTCAAAATCTGTTCTGTACCGGAGCTGCCATCCACGCTGACGCCGCACGTGACTGTGACTGCAGTAGGTGGCAAGATCAGACTTATTTTATTTTAATCTTACATATCTGCAGTTAGGACTTCTTGATAGTCAACATGTAAATATATTCAAACAATATGCAAAGCAGGGGCTTAACATGACTTGAAAAAAATCTGGTTGCCTTATGGTGGGTTCTCTCTGCTGCCTTTCAGAAGCCACGTTCCTTCCAGGAGGACCTTGCCGCCATCTTCCCCTTTCCTCCTCCACCTGAGACCACTCAGTAGCCACGCATATAACTAGAGATGCACCCAGTCCTGTGCCACGGGGGCGCTCAACCTGGGACTCCACGGAACCGTCACCAGGGGACCTTTAACAATTGTCAAACAGCTGGGAGTAGGGGTCCGTGCTGCAACCCCAGCAATCCTGGAGCTAAGGGAAGAGGGTTACCACAAGTTGGAGCCCAGCCTGGGTAACTTAGACTCTGTCTCAAATTTATAAAAAAGTTTTTTAAAAGGGGTGGGGCTTCAGCTCAGGGCAAAGGCCCTGGTTTGATTCCTGGTATCACCCCCCATCTAAACACCCACACACCTACACAATTGTTAAATCCTAGATCCCACTCAATGCAATTAAATGAAGTAACTGGTAGCAGGCTTCAAGCTTCAGTGACTTTTTAAGCTCTCTGCATTTCTGCTCCATACACAAGGCATTACTGCAGACCAGCCCCTTGGGACACTGCTGTATCTTCTGAAGACTCCCCAGCTTCCATGGGAGGGCCTGTCCTCATGAGCACCTCAGCAATGCAGGAACTGGGTCCCTTCTTGCCTCATCAGCATCTGCTTGTGGAGGAGCTCCCTAGCTGACACAGATCCATGGAAAGTCTGTGGGGTTAAACTGTGTGGGTTATTGATTCTCAAACTTGGCTGCCACTGGGATCTCTCATCTGGGGAGTTTTCATATCTGCCAAAGCCACAGTTAAGCTGCAGGATGCCTGGTGTTGCTGGGGCAGGGTGAGACGGAGGCTTTGGGACTTTCAGAAGTTACCTTTGTGATTGTACTGTGTAACCTAGTCAGAGGGTCTGTCAGTCTTCCCAATGGATCACCACTGCCTTACTGCAGGATGTTCTGCTCTAATGAAACTTTCTCTTCAGTGAGTCATGTGTTACTACTATATGTAAGTTCCAGAGATGATATTAATAAAACCACAGCTGAAAATACTGCAAACTTGGAGAGAAAAAGCGTGATTAAAGAAAAGTTTCTCTGATTAAAAAAAATTAACATTATTGTCGAGCTGCTAATGACATCTGAAAGGACAGTAGTGCTCAAATAAGCTTTGTCCATTTGAGCAGGGTCCCCAGTCCCTGTTAGAGCAAGCAAAGCTTCCTCTGTGTTTACAGCTGCTCCTCATGGCTCCCATCACTGCCTGAGCTCTCCTGTCTATCAGATCAACAGCAACATTACATTCTCATAGGAGCACGAATCCTCCTGTGACCTGTGCAAGCAAAGGGTCTAGATTGTGTTCCTTTTTAATCTAATGCCTCATGACCTAAGAGGCAAAGCTGAGATGATGATGCTAGCACTGGGGAATGTAATTAGTATGTGTTGCAAACATATGCAAATAAAAAAAAGAAACTTTATAAAAGAATCCTCCCCCTTTTGCCCATGAGCAAATCATCTTCCATGAAACCCCTGGTGCCAAAGGGGTTGCAGAGTACTACATTTGAGAACCTTTAATTTAGTAATGATTTCTAAGCCCTAAATAAAAATTTCTTTCCTTTATTAGGGGTGCATCCAGAGGTCTCAACACCAACTGCATATTTTAATCACCTAGGGGAACTGTGAAAAAACAAAACCAAAGCCATACTTGGGCTAAAGAGCAAGTCAATCACACATAACACAGTCCTGTACTCGCATTTCTTGAAAGCTTCCAGAGACTTCGAGGTGGAACCAAATGATGAGAATCCCCAGGCTGTAAGAACACAAAGGGCTTTATGAATTCTAGGTAGGACTGAGGTTGTTATCAGGATCTAACCCTGCTGGATTTACCAATCCCACCATTTTCCATGAATCAAGGGATGGAGATTGCTAATGGTAGAGGCATAGATTGCCAAACTCGGAAGTCACGTTACTCTGCATTCCCCATCTACTGAGCCAGGAGTGACCATAACCACAGAGATCGGGGTGGGGGTGAATATCAAAGTCCTTAAAGAGTTCAGAGCTAAAACCAGGTTCTCAGACCTGGTCACAGTGAACTGGGAAACAACTGTCTGTTAACAGAGAAGAAAGTCTAAGTTCCAAGAGTGTAAGGATCTGAATACACAGCTCAAGGGAGGCTGAGTAAGGAAAAGGCCTGAAGCACAGGACGTCCTTGTCACTGGCAGGAGGAATTCTTCAGGGGCTGGGGGAGCTGAGGGAGACAGGCCTACCGATCAGACTAGAGTGAAGATTTTCACTGTGCTCCAGGAAGCTGTGGGGTGTGACGGCAGCTGGAAGTGCAGCGCCTGCCTCCCGGGTCAAACTCTGCTCAAGTACTTCCCGGGACTGCCGTGTGGCCCTGGGGAGACAGCAATCTGCTCTGCTAGGCAGAGGAGGGGCTGGAGCAGCCTAACAGGCAGCGGTGTAGCCTCTTCCATGGTTACATGCTGGGCAACACCTAGTTCTCTGGGTCTGACCTCAGCTGGCAGTGGCAACAGTCACAGCGGAACTGTAGCCCTGGGTGAAGGTGAGAGCCCATTCAGCCAGCCTCTCCTTCCCTGCAGGTGACAGCAAAACTCACCTGCTAATTCCCCCATGCATATGGCTATTAATAACTAGGTATCTGCGCCAGGATCTATTATGGAGGCCTGCTTCTGTTCTTGCTTTGCTAAATTCTAATGCCCAGAGAGATGCTGGCTCTACTTTGAAGAACCATGTTTTGGTTTCCATGGTAACAGTGCACGGGGGGGGGGGGGGGGGCGGCAGGGAAGAGGACCTTCCGTGAACAGGAGAGCAAGGCTTGACTTTTCCACCTCCACTGACAGGACAGGCCCCTCATGAGGTCAGCACCTGACAAAGGCCGGTAAGGGCAGGGTTGTTTCAGGAAAGCCGAAAAGACATTTTCAGGGCAAACTCACAAACAAGCATGTCACACCTCACTCAAGAGCTCCATTTTGAGCTGAAAGAGAGAAAAAGTCTCGAGGCCAAAGCAAACAAACCCAGGATAGCAGCTGGAGGTCCAGGAGATTTGCTTCTGGGGCAATCACACAGGCCCAGACCAGCACTGGAGACACTACAGGGATTCTCCAGGCACTGGGGTCCCTACCCTTTTTAAAGGAAACCATGGAAGAACAGGTTACTGCAGGATGAGAACAGGCTTAACAAATAGAGACAAAAACAGCATCCTTCTACTTGCCCCTCCAGGTAAAGGAAGGCAGTGACATAAACCAGGCATGGTTCTCACACCTGTAATCCCAGCACTGGGGAGCCTGAGGCAGGAAGATTGCTATGAGTTCAAGGCCAGCCTCAGCCTATGTAGTGAGTTCAAGGCCAACCTGAATTACAGAGCAAGACTCTTTCAAAAAACAAAAAAAAAATTTTTTTTTAATTAAAAAAAAGCATTGTACACCTAAAAATGACTTAAGTAGCAGTAGTATGTCCTGTATATTTTACCATAATTTAAAAAAAACTAAAGGTATGGGTGCAGCAGCACACGGCTACTCTACTTAGGAGCCTGAGGCAAGAAGATCCCTTAAACCCAGGAGTTTCAGGCCAGCAAAGCCTGGATAATAGCAAGACCTTGGCTAAAAAAAAGGTGAAAGTCACCAAATTCACTTGCCCTGTCACAGCCACACAATCTTTTTACACACAAACATGTGCTGATCAAATTCAGCATCTACCATGCAGTCAATAAACACTGTGTCCACAGGAGCTGGCCCTTGCTAAGGAAGGGTCGAGCTGCACAAACACGGAAGAGAAGCTGGCAGTCTGGTGGCACCAATCTGTCACTCACTGAATGCCTGGGGTGGCCACAGAACCCTCAGATTCAGGCAGGGGTGCAGCTTATTTGAGGGGAAAGGTAAATTCCAGGAACAGAGAAAAAGCCGAATGCACTGTGGTGACCATTAGTTATCCCAAAGAGGGGCATGATTATGTCCCACATGGATTACTTTCTTCCTCCTTTTCTTTTTTTCTTTCTTTCTCTTCTTTTATTTTTTATTTATTTTTTATTTTTTTGCAGTACTTAGAATGAAGGGGCTGGGATTTAGCTCAGTGGCACAGGCACTTGCTTGGCAAGCATGAGGTCATGAATTTGATCTCTATTACCAAAAACAAAACAAGCAAACAGAAAAAGGGACTGAACCTAGGACCTTTGCACTGAGCTACACTCCCGGCCCTTTTTTTATTTTTAATTTTGAGATGGGGTCTCACTAAGCCAGTCTGGGATCCTCCTGCCTCAGCCTCCCAGAGGGCCAAGATTACAAATATGTACCACCTCACCTGGCTGTGACTTAGTCATTAATTATAAGCATAGTAGTGGCAACTTTTGGAGTGGTTTGAATCTGGGGCATTTGGTAGCAGTTTCTGAAAGGAAGATGAAGAGAAAGAGCTCTTGCTCAGGTCAGCAGAAGGCGAGGATGCAGAGGAAGGCAAGGGATGGAATGTGAGAGCAGGTGAGGTGAGTCCTGAGAGGACCAGGCACCAGGAGGAGGCCCAGCAGTGGAGGGAACATGGTGCTCAGAAAGCGTGAAGTAGGAAGGAAAGGAGCGGGCAGGGGAGGGGAGGAAGGCCGAGTTTGGCTTTTGTTTTCCTGCAAAGCTCCCCATTTGCCCAGGGGAACCACAGACCATGTGCCTGTTTGGGGGTCTTTGCCCTAATCCCACTTTCTTTTGGCAAGAGGAGGAGGCGGGGCAGAGGCTTTGTGAGAGTCTCTCCTGGCGTGAAGCTGGGGGAAACCTGCGCCCCTTGGCAGAGATTAGCATCTCTGCTCCTTTTGGGCTGCTTCTCTCAAGGACCCTGAAAACACAAAGGACTCTGAGTGACCCAGCATGGGGAACCCCGGAGACCAGCACCTAGCAGGCATGTGATGTGCGAGTACTCCAGGAAACTGTAGTTTAAACCTGGCGGGCGGGCCAGCCTGGCTTCCTTTTGCCAAGTTACTGAGTCTACATCCTGAAACTCTCGGAGTAGCAGGAGAGACAACTGTCCCACAACTGGCCATAGGTGAGCATTCGTTCCTGACTAAGAAGCTCTCCCTCCCAAACCAGCTGCAGAAGAGATTTAACAGCTAAGGCACTGCAACGGCTGCGGAGGGGCCTGACCCCTGCTGTCACAGGAATAGCCACTGCCAGGCACGGTGGCATGGGTGTGTGTGGGTCCAGCCGCTGAGCAGGATAAGGCAGGAGGATTCCATGATTTCCAAGCCAGGCTGGGCTACTTAGCTGTTGGGAACCACAAATTAGAAACTGAAGCTAGGACCGGGGGGCCTTAATGATCCCGTGATGCCACGACCTCTGGAGCAAGATCGTTGCTGCCCTCTGAGTCTAAGAGCACCGCTGCTCTCTAAGTCGTCCCACGCTCCCTCCAATTGTTGCGTGCACCCAATGAAAGTGGCTAGCTCGGAGAGCGCTGCTTTGCCCATCCCGAGGCACTGATGTACCAGGCCCCTTTTATGAAACTTGCCTCTGTTTTTCTTCACGCTTCACTGTACCCCTCAGCCAGGCAGTTGGGAATCTTGGCCAGGAACCTTGATACACAGTCAGCTGAAGGCAGCCTGGAATACATGGTGAGACCCTGTCTAAAAACCCAAACCAAAACAGAAAAACTGTCCATCATACAATTGTGGTAGGGATCAAATGAGATTATGTACATAAAAACAATTTACGAAGAGTAAATATCAATACAAAGTTAAATATTTTTTTGAAAAAGACCAACTAAACTTCCCCACTTAAAAATTCTACTAATGCTGGGTAATTCAAAATTTTAAAACTATCATGGGAAGCGTTGCCTTTTTTGTTGTTGTTGTTGTTGTTTGTTTGTTTGTTTTTGATGCTGGGCTTAAACTCACAACCTCGAGTTTGCCAAGCAGGCACTTATGTTGTCCCCAGCCCAAACTCTGCTAATTTGTTTACTGAGACAGGATCTCAATATGTAGCCCAGGTTGGCCTCAAACTTACAATGATTCTCCTGCCTCAGCCTCCCTCCTGAGGGCCAAGACTGCAGGCATGCTCAACCACACCCAGCCTAAAACACAATATATTTAAAGGCCACATGATTATCTCCTGGTTTGTTCCGAGCTTTAGAGATAACAGCAAATGCAAACTGGAAAAATTGATTTCTCCTTAACTGTGTTTTTAAAGGTCATGGAAGAAGACCATCACCCTGACAGATGCAGCCATGGATTCTTTTCCAGAGTTTTCCACAAGCTAAAAGACTTGCTAAGCATGTCAAATTAATATGCCATCCCATGGCCAGGTCTTTGCAATGAAAGTAATCAAAGCAGAATTTTTTTCCTACAGAAAACGGCTCTACAGTTTTGAGAAAATAGTTCTTTCTGCATCCTAATTTTTTTTTTTTTTTGTAACTGTCATGAAAATGATCTGGGTTAATGGGATCCCTGTTTCCTTCCTAGAGACTCTCAAAAATTCCTTTCAAGTGTGGATCTTAATAAAATGAGGCCAAAATGTTACATAGCTTAGAATTTTGATATTTTGGTAGCTACAGTCCCTTGATTATTCTGCTCTGTGGATTTGGGGAGGGGCTAATATTGATTTCTCTCTCACACTGAATAATTTCTAGAAAAAACACAGTCTGGGTGTAATTGCCAGCCCCATACCACACACAGGAAAGCTGTGAACGCAAGCTGTGATTACCAATCCCATGGAAGTGGCTTTGATTGTGTGGGACCCACAATAAGATTAAGATTGTTTTTTCCTTCTTAATTATGCAGAGCTAAGTGTGATGAAAATTAAAACTAAACATATGGATGTGATCATGAGGCTTTTACTAACAGTTTTTTTAAAGTATTTTTAATATGCTAAAAAAACACAAAATCTTTTAAATATCTTTTTAAGACAAGACTTGGGAGAACTTGCTCTAATTTTAGGCCAAGATTCTTTTCCTAATCCAGTGTCACACTTACAATGTACCAGCTCCACCTGCAAAACAGTTTCTTTCCTCTTTTAGTTTACAAAAATGTTGCTCTTACTGAATTATAACTTAGTATTCAGTGGACTGAACTAATCAAATTCAAAATGTAACTTTTATAGTAAAGATAAAGAGAATACAATAAAAAAATTAAGAGGTGAAGCCTTTCCATAAACTGTTAGTTTAAGATAATCTATGTAATACTTTATTTGTGATCTGAGTCACAGTTTTCCATAATAATAGTAAAAAAAAAAAAAAAAAAAAAACCACCAGGTCATCTGGAGTCCGAAAACCCTCTGTGTTTGTCTGGAATGAGGTAGCTCGTGTTCAAAGCTGAGTCCATCTTGCATCCTCTGTAGGTGAACTCGGACTCTGGCATTTCCTCCCTGACAAAGAGTTGATGACGATGTGCTCTGAGTCAGGAGCTCCAGAGAGACAGCTCTGGATGGGACAGCTGTGCATATCATGGCACCAGAGGGACAAACTCCAAGGGAGCAGGGCAGCTGGAGCAGGGTGGTGACCCTGGATTCCAGTGGCGGGGACTGCCCCCTCCCCGGTCCTCTTGGGCTCTCTTGTCCTGCCCTTCCATCTTATGTCTTCTTTATTCCCTGTCCTTTGCTACTTCCCATCTCACCTGCTGATTTGCCAACTCCAACCCCTAAATGTATCTCTTGGGAGAGTTCAATTGTCACTGGTTTCTCTGGCTCAGGAATCCTCGCTAGGACATGTCATCCATCCCTTCATCTGCTGAGTGACAAGGGTACACCCTTGTGATCGGAAAGTTGTGAGCATTGCAGGAGCCAGCAGCTCCCGTTCAGTTTCTCTGGGACCTCGGGGAACGCTATTACAAGCTCCAAATGCCAGAGGACTGAGGAGCTTTCCTCTCCAACTATGGCACAGATGCAATGAGTGACTATTAAAAAGCCAAGTAAGTTTCCTGTGGTCCTCCCTGGCATCTAGCATTTCAAAAAAAAAAAAAAAAAAAAACAGAGAAAAATCAACCAGTCAATCAATCAATCAATCAAACCTATGAACCAGGTAGTTGCTGATTCCCAGTGGTACCAGCAGACAACAGCAATAACACAGAAAAGTGATGGGACATTAAATTATAAAACGCCAACACCGATATGGTAATTCCTACTAATTAAGAAAGAAAGGGGCTGGGGATTTAGCTCAGCAGCATAAGCGCCTGCCTTGAAAGCAAGCAGTCGTGAGTTCGATCCCTGGTACCGATAAAAATGAAAAAAAGCCAAAAAAAAGAAAGAAAGATAGAAGCTGTTTGTTATAAACACCACCAGGTCTTGAGCAACGCCGGAGAGCTCACCCCACAGAGCTGAGCCAAGCACTCGTGGTCTCGAAGAGCGCCTGCTATTAATCCTAGTTATGTACCTACGTTTGCATCCTTAGTTCCGGGCTTGTTTCTCAAACAATTAGCGCTAATGAATGGCCAGGATACCTTGGATCATATATGTCTAATTGCAGTCAAGAGCAGTTCTTGGAGGCACGTATATTTCAATGGACTGCTGGGGATAATGCTTGTTAATTGTATTTCTTTAGCCGCAAGTAAAGGAAAAAGGCTGCTCGGGCAAAAAAGGGAACTAAGTGTTCTCCTCTTTCCCTTTGTTCCCGGAAGAACTAAAGTCACTTCAAGAGCCACTTAATCCCATCATCCGCGGTTACAATTGCCTCCCAGCATCAATCAGAAAGAATCTGTGGTAGGATGACACTGCTATATTGTGTAATTAAAAGCAATTCAGGTAGTCATTGCTTGGGGCCCCTTTGCAGGATCAAATATTTAAAATGGCCCTGCGGGACCCTGGTCACCCAAGAGTTTTACATTTGGTCAGCAACTGTCTCTCCCTGGAAAGGGAAGAAGATGCATAGGAAAAAAAGAAAAAGAAAGATTAAAAAAAAAAAAAGCTACATTTTTCTTAGCACACATGGTAAAGCAAAAACAAAACAAGAAGAGCAAAGTCTAAATTATAAAAAAAAATACAACTCCCAAATATAAAATGAAATAAACACAGTAGGAAGGGGGAAGAAAACAACTAAAAACCAGCCTGTAAGGGACCTGCAACGGAGCACAGTGGACCTCACCCCACTGCTGCTGATAAAGGCAAAGGTGAGAGGTGCTTTTTAGATATTTGCTTCTTTATTCATTCATTTCTTTCTTTTTGGTAGTGCTGGGGCTCAAAACTCGGGGCCTTTTGCACACCAGGCAAGCATTATATACTATCACCAAGCCATACTCCCAGCCCTGAGCAGTACTTTAAAAAACATTAAAAAATTGGCTATCTACTTCTCAAGGAGCTTAAATGATTTTTTAAAAATGAATTTTAAAAACATAAAAATCAAAGTGCCAAGGTTTGATTTCCTGAAACAGTCTGTTGCTACCTAGTTCAGGCTGGCTTTGAATTCACTATGGAGCCCAGGCTGATCTCCAGCTCTCCGTGGTCCTCCTGCTTCAGCCTCCTGAGTGCTGGGATTACCGGCGGGCACTGGCATACCTGGCAGGTTTTTGTCTTTTATAACCAAAAAGAGTTTAACACGGTAATTCCTTTCTTTCTTTTTTGAACAGTGATTTCTGATGTGTCTGTTTCAAAGAAAGAACTATTCCTGTCTGAGGCCGAGCCTTCCCAGGAGGTACTGGCCCAGCTTGGCCCGGGGCCTGCCAGCCTACAGAGCTCAGTGAGGCTGTCACCTGCCTTCCCGATGAGGCTTCGGCTCTTCTCACGGGTTCTCCAGGAGGTCACAGAGGTGGGGCTGATCTTAGCAGTGCCCAAGGCATGTGGATCCAGGAGGGCCCGGCTCAGGGTTCGGGTGAGGCCCTGGGTTCAGTCCCGAGTACTAGGGATACAATGACAGCTTACAGCGGTGCAGCACGGCAGAATGGACCGATGCTTTGAGTTGGACAGAGCCAAGCCTCTAGAAATCGCTCACTCTTCTCGCCTGGCTGCCGGCCGGTCAGGGAGACACACTGCTCCCCCGGCTCCCAGGGGGTAGCTGAGAGTTTCCCAAGGCAGAAGCCCACTCACTGCTGGCAAGTGGCCAATTTGGGAGGGACCAGGGTGCACCCACTGCTGGCAGGGGCCCTTCCCTTCCAGGGCCCGGAGGTACAGAGAAAAGGGGTGGAGGTCTGAGGGCGCCTCTGACTTCCCTCAGCCGGAGTCCCTGTCTCTCCCCACACTGGCAGATAACTTATTTCACAAATGGGCACCATTGCTTCTTTACCGGACCCAGCCTTACAGTATCTATTTCATTTCCTACAGTTGGTTTGTTTTTTAAAATTTGTTTTTGGACTAAAATCTGTAGGCACTTTTTTACAGAGAAAGCAAATGTAAACATTAAGCAAAAGGCATTTTAGGAATACTGAAGCCAGGTGTGCTGACACGTCCCTGTGTGACCCAAAAGCACTCAGAAGGCTGAGGCAGGAGGATTGCTGTGAGGTCAAGGGCCAGCCTGGGCTACCTAGCAAGACCCTGTCTCAAAAAAACCAAAACAGACTAAAAAGGAATGCTCAAAACTGAATGAAACAAGAGGAAGAAACACGAATTCATTCATAACAGACTTCCAGGAAAAAAAATCTGCGCTTCCGCTGGGCTTCAGGAAACATCTTCAACCCAGTTCCCAGGCAGGTGCTGTATCAATACCCTATCTCTTGCCTCTCGGCCCCAGGCCCCTGCACCGCAAGTGTCCCCGATGCCCTCCTGGGACTCAAGGAACGGTGCCCACCGGGGGCCGCCAGGAAGAGCCCAAGGCTGGCCCCTCCCGTCCTGCCTCGATCCACGCTGGGCAAAGGTAGCCTGGGCTAGCGGGAGCTGACAACCTTGGTGCTGTGCTGTGGGTCCAGGAGACTTCAAGGGTGAGAGGTGCGGACCGCAGTGACAACACGTACAGTAACACAAGGGGTGGCAGCTGCGGCCCTTTCCCAAGCACATGCGCACCAAGGCTAGGCTGCGCACCCGGTCCAGCGGGTCTGGGACTCACGGACTCGGGTCTCAGCCCCTGTGTCTGCATTCACCACTGCACCCATGTGGGAGGGTTCGCTACTGTCAGGGAAGTGGCTCCGATGGCTCAGCTGGCATCCGAGAACCCTTAAAAGCAGCGTGACCCTAGAGACCGCTCAGAGGCAAACCCTTCTTCCTTCCTTCCTTTCTTCCTTCCTCCCCTCCCCACCCCACTTAGTTTTGTTTTCTGAGACAGAGTCTCACTCTATAGCTCAGGCTGGCTTCTCACTTGTGGTTGTCCTGCCTCGGCCTCCCAATCCTGGGATTGGAGCCCCCCCCCCAACTGTTTGTAAGTCTGAATCCCTGTGGGAACTGGTGGGAGAACAGGACACAGCCATAGTGATTGGGAAAGCGGCCACACTTGCCAGGGAACACGCACCCCCTTTTCCGTTCCAGGAGTCATGAGACACCCAGGACCTGTCTGGGTTTACACCTACGCTGTTTTTCCCAGTGGAGCAACGGGAGAGGAATACCCACTCCCAAGCTTCCTGTGGGGCTTTAAAGGGTTTTTTGTTTTGTTTTTTTTGAGACAGGGTCTCACTATGCAGTTCAGGCTAGCTTTGGGCTAACTTTGTAGCCCAGGCTGGTCTCAAACTTATAATTCTCCTGCCTCAACCTCCCAAGTGCTGGGATTACAGCTAAAGGGATTTCTAAAGCCAAGTGTGTTGTTGAACACTCATAATCCCAGCACTCAGGAGGCTGAGGCAGGAAGACTGTAGTCAGTTTGAAGCCAGCCCAGTCTCAAACAACAATAAAGATTTCTACACTCCCCAGGATATAAGATCACTTGGTTTCCAGAACGTGGCCAGAGAACTGAGTCTGACCCCTATCCCAATTTGCACTTCCTCGGGGACCCTGCATGGCTGCTGGGGACCCTGCAGCCTTCCCTGTGTCCCTAACAGGGATTCCAGGCTCAGGCAGCTATTAGAGGACCCCCAGGCCTGCATAGTCCTCTCAGAGCTGGGCCTGAGTCCCTGCCCTGCACCTCTCAGTCATAGGCATTTCTGAGCATGTTTCTCTGCAAAAGCAACTATTTTTATTATTTATTTTTGGATACCGGGAACCATTACTTGCTTATCAAGCAGGTGCTGTGCGACTGAGCTACATCTCCAACCCTGCAACTGCTTGTAAAGAGTTCCATGGAGGAACCACGTGCACTCTGAACCTCTGGGAAGCATTAATGGCAGGATGAGCACACTGTGTATTTCTGTTGTAGTAACGACTACACTCGGGCCTTCACATCGAGCCCCCTTTTTGTTTCAAGACTCTTCTGATAAGTTGCTAAATTGCCCAGGCTGGGCTCATACTTATGATCGATCCTCCTGCCTCAGCCTTCCAGACTATTGGGATTACAGTGGGAACCATCATTCACAGCTGGCGTGAACCTACCTGCTAAAACGCCCTGCCGTGATGAGCATTTCAGCTCATTATAGCTGAATGTGTGTGTGGTGCTGGGACTGAACTCAGGACCTTCACACTGCATTCCCAGCCTTTTATTTTTATTTTTAGGTACGGTTTACCTGAGTCTCTAATCTACCCTGACTGAGCTCAAACTTGTGATCTTCCTGCCTCAGCTTTCCAGAGTGTTGGGATTACAGGCATGTACCACCACACCTGGCTACCAATTTAAATACATTTTTAAAAATACAAGTAATCAATACTGTGTTTTTTAAGATTTTGATCACTTGGGGCTGGGGATTTAGCTCAGCAGCATAGGCGCCTGCCTTGCAAGCAGACAGTTGTGAGTTCAATCCCCGGTACCGATAAAAATGAAAAAGATCAAAAAAAAAGATTTTAATCACTTGAGAGCTACCTTTTCCTCTTTTTTGGGGGAGGCACCAGGGATCAAACTCAGGACCTTGTACCTGCCAGGCAGGCGCCTACACTGCTGAGCTCTATCCCTAGGGCTACTTTTTCTTTTAAGAATTAAATGAAATCACAGTGTTAGCTTGGCGCAGCGAACCACACATGCATTTAAATGCCCCACGGAGCATGTCTGCCTCAGCGTCCTCTGAACTCTCGTGACAACTTCCGCAGTGGCATGAGAGTCACCTCCGAGGGTCCAGCTGGCCAGGGAGCCTTGCAGGGCGATGACAGATGTGCTGCACCTCGCTCTGCCTGCTCTGAGGCACCTGCCCCTCCTACCTCTTCCCTTCTTTTCACCAGAATTTACCGAGCTCTGCACCAGCAGCGTCTGCACTCACACGCAGCCATCTGGTAAGTCAGAACTTTTGAATATCCAGGTTTGCAGTGTCTGGGTTTTATTTCCCATGTACAACGAGAGGCCAACAAGTTCTTTAAATCTCTGACTCTATTTCATTTTTTGACACTGACAGAAATTTAAAATGAACACTCAGGTTTGTTGACTGACCAAACAGACTGACTTAGCGCCTTCCACCTGGTTAACTGGAGAAATCATCTCATCCTCTGGGTAAATGCGCCCTTCTTAATGACCACAAAACTCCTCCATTTGTTTCATTTCACAAATTGTTTTAATGACTACATCTATCTCATGCCACAGCCACAATCTGTCCTTTGCAGTTTTTTCCCCCTTGGTTTTTTGGAGACAGGGTCTTTCTAGGTAGTTCAGGCTGGCTTTGAACTCACTATATAGCCCAGGATGACCTTAAACTCACAAGGATCCTCCTGTCTCGGCCTCCTGAGTGCTGGGATCACAGGTGTTGGCTATCGCGCCTGCCTTCCTGAACCATGGTTTGCTCAAGACACATGAAATGCACCAAAAATACGCTCTGCACCCTAGGAAGAAGTACAGAGAAGCCCCTCCCAGAAACAATTGCCACCAATGTCGTAGGTTCCCTTTGTTCTTTCCAAGAGCCCTCCCTCTGCGACTAGAGAATCCAGCTAGGGGCGAAGGCCGGGCTTCCTAAAGGAAAGAAGTGCTGCTTCTCGCTGCAGTGCCTGCTCATTCAGTTCCGCATGGTATTTATTTAAAAACATCCCAGAGACAACGAAGCCCTTGATCAACAGTAAAAGCTCCTTCCTGCACTTAACTCTCCTTTCTTTGGGCCCTGTCCCGACACAGCCATCGCAGATGCTCCACAGCAGACACCAGAGCGCTAGGCTAGTCGCAGGAGGTCGCCTTCCTCCCATGACTACTGTTCTGGGTGAGGGGTGCAATGACTGCCTCGAGGGTTTAGCTTTTAGTTTGTTTTGTTTGTTATTTTATTTTTGGTATTGGGGATCAAAGTCACAACCTGGAGCTTGCCAGGCAGGCGCTGTGCCACTTGAGCTATATCCCCAGCCCGGTTGTTGTTTTGAGACAGGATCTCACGTGGCAGTTCAAACTGCCTTGAACTCACATTGTTTTTCCTGCCTCGGCCTCCAGAGTGCTGGGATTACTGGCATGCAGCCTGTGGGAAGTCAAAGCTGGCTGCTGCCTTGAAGTGCTGCCCCTGTGCCATGCCACCCTGCCTTGGAGCTGGCTGATTATGGACAGAAACCTCCACAAACAGTGAGCTAAATAAACCTTTCCTTCCTTTATTATGGGGGTTGGGTGTTTTATCCCAGCAACCAAGATAAAAGATATATGACTGAATTATATTTTCTGCTAGACGAAGCTATGAGAAGCATTACTTAGGTACCTACAGCTTACTGGACAGTATGTTAAAATAAAACAGCAGTCATGCTAAGTCAAGCAAGCCTAAATTTTCCTAGTAGATTATTTTCTTTATAATGTTTCTTTTTTCTTTTCTGTTTTACTTTTTTTGGTACTATCTCATTCATTTCAACAATCCTATGAAATAAATATTATTGATGCCTATTTTATATATGGAAATATATGCATAGTTTTAAGTTTTCAAATGGCCAGCTGCTGAAATTATGTCACATTTTATAACTAATGCAAGTTTTCTCAGGGTGTTGCACAAGCCAAAGTATACTAACTTAATCTACATTGAACAGAAAAAACACTTATTAAAAAAGAAGGGCATGGTGGTGCCCGTCTGTAATCTCAGCTAATCAGGAAACTAAGGCAGGAAAATAGCAAGCTTGGGGCTATGTGGCAATTTAGGGAGATGGTCTCAAAATGAAACGTTTCAAAGGGCCAGGAATGTCGCTCAATGGTAGAGCACTTGCCTAGTATGTACGAGGGTCTATGATAAATTTCCAGGACAAGAAAGAAAGGAAAGAAGAAAAGAAAAGAGAAAGAGGAGCAGAGATGCAGGCCAAAAGTAATAGTAATCCCGAGAATGCCTTTTCTTCCTCATGTTGCCTCTGTGGTAGTGCAGGGGAGGGCTCCCAGCAAACTCTTGTCTGACAGGCACAGGAAGTAAATGTCTCAGCCTTTGTGGGCAGAAAGAGAGTGAGGAGCCTGCTAATACCTGAATAGCAAGACAGAACACAAACTTCTATGGATTTTTAAATGAAATTCAGTATAAAATAGAATACAACATTTTGGTAATATAGCTCTATACATAAGAAAAACAATTTGGAAAGTCATAGAATTTTGCTTCACTGAGGTTCAAAGTAATTGCTTCCTATCATCAAATGACTCATCTAGAAAATGTTCTTTTTGGGGGTGGTGTGGGGAAGCAGGAAGTTGAGAGAAGGTCCTGCTGTGTAGTCCAGGTGAGCCTGGAACTCACTATGTAGCCCAGGCTGGCTTCAAACATGTGGCAATCCTCCTGACTCAGCTTTGTGTGCTGCCAGTCCCAGCCTGGAATAAACTATTCTTAGGTAGATGGCATACAAAAATTGGTAGCAAGTGGATTGGTAGCCAGTGGGTACTGTGACTTCCTGTTTAGCTGTAGACCAGTGTGTACACTTTGGAATACCAGCAGCTCACAGAGGGAGGACCTAAGTCCCAGGGAAATCTGCTAGCCATAATCATGGTAGGACAAGCAGGACCAGGCCCTAGGCGGGGTCTTTCAGTTTAGATTTCTCAGCAACAACTTCTTAGCCTGGAGGCCTGGGGTCACTGCAGCACCTCTGCTGCACCAAAGGAAAGTGGATTTGCATGAATCACAAAGTCAATGTCACAGTCTCATCTTCCCCAGGCATGGTGGCACATACCTGTAATGCCAGCACTGGGGGGGGGGGGGGAGCTGAGGCAGGAGGATCGCCATGCCTTTGAGACCAGCCGGGGCTACATAGTGAGTTCAAGGCCAGCTGAACTACACAGTGAGACCCTGTCTCAAAAAACCAAAAAACAAACAAGCAAACAAATCTCCATCTCTCTCACTTTGCTTATTCCTCTATCCTAATGCCAATTTCCTTTGGGGAGTGCAAGCACTAACAGATCAGTGTTGCATTGCTAAGTATAGCAAGGATTTCATCCTTTTAAAATACAAAACCCAGAAACTCAGTCTTTTGTAGGCTCCCTGCTTTGTGATCACAGGGGAGGGGAGGGAAAAGGTGAACAGGGAGGCAATCGAGCACAAAAGTCCAGACACTATTTGACTACAAAAATGCAGAGCAGGGGAGCGGGCTGGAAGAAATGAATCCAAAATCCCGCAAACAGAGGAGGGTGAGTTCTTCTCTGAACAGATCAAGGGTCGTAGGTTTTCATGGTTACTCAGATGGAACAAGAAAAGATTTTAACCTCTCTGCCTTATTCCCTTTGGGTCTGAATAAAGAAAGTCAGGCACATTCTAAACATCCATTATCATTTTCTTCTTCCTTTTAAGACAGGCCAGGCAACATCTGGCGCAAGATTCAGGGTTCCATCCGTGCCAGGAACCATGGCACGAAAGTGAAGCACACCCCGGTCAGAGGGGGCCCTAGGGAAGGCTGCCCTACCCCATTTCCGGCCCCACTTCCGGCCTCAGGCAGGACACAAGGATTCTGGCTGCTCTGCAGGAGTGGAGAAGCTCACAGGGCAACTGCACACGTGTCCAAAGAGGGAAGAAACCATATTTTCCAAATTAGTGCAGCTTGCAGCTGACAGGCCGAAGGCCCATTCATCTACATGCATAATGAGCTGGTGTCCCCATGACTAACAAAGCCTGCAGGAAGTATGTGCTCACTCTCTCGCCTTCTGGTAGTGCACAAGATATAAAGCAAGCTTTGAAACAGGCAAAAGCGGGCATGGTGGCTCATACCTGTAATCCCAGCCCTCGGGAGGCTGAAGCAGGAAGATCACTGGAAATTCAAGGCCACTTTGAAATATATAGTGAAACCTTGTCTCAAAAAGACAAGGCAAATAGAAAAGAAAAAAAAACACAATGAAAAAGAGGAGGTTTGGGCAGTCATGTTGACTATGAAGTGGAATCGGTTTTTCTGGGTTCACATGACAATGGATTCCAGCCCCCTCAGCAGCCCTCTCTCTACAGGGCTAATTTTTTTTTTTTTTTTTTTTTTTTTGGTCTTTTTTCTGTTTATTGGTACCGGAGATCGAACTCATGACCGCCTGCTTGCAAGGCAGGTGCTTATGCTGCTGAGCTAAATCCCCAGCCCCTACAGGGCCAATTTTTAGACAAGTCTGTTCATTTTCCTAATGGAGCCAACTCTGGAATACTTACAGTTTCTTAAACATGTTCATAGTACATAATTGGAATTGCAAAATCTGTTCATTTGCTTGTTGTTTTGTTTGCTTGAGAAAGGTCTCACTATGTAGTCCAAGCTGGCCTTGAACTCCCTATTGAGCCTCAAACTCCTGCATCAGCCTGGAAGATGGCTATTGTAGGCACGTACCATCACACCCAGCTGAGATTATAGATTCATTTTCTTTTTTTGTCTTTTTGAGACAGGGTCTCACTATGAGTTCAGGCTGGTTTTGAGCTTACTTTGTAGCCCAGACTGGACACAGACTTGCAAGGATCCTCCTGCCTCAGTCTCCTGAGTGCTAGGATTACAGGTAGTTGTGCACCACCATGCCCAGCTCAAGATTACAGATTCTTAAAAATTAATATACATCTCTAATCACAATGATAAAACAGATCAAGAAGTATATTTGAAAGAGAAACAGAGGCAACAGTCCCAAGAGCCACAACTGAGGGGGCTGCGATTTTAGAAGTGGTCTTTACGCTGCCCTGAGCCCCCTCCCTTCCTGGTATATAACAGATACTGCTTACATATGTAGAGAATAAAGATGTCAATGCGAATGCCAAATTTCTTAAATTAGCTTTAAATATAAATTTGCTTTCCGTAATGATAAGATATGGATAACAATTATAAAGCACTTAAAAATGAGAAGAGCATGTGGAATTATCTTACTGACTTGCTAACCAACATGTTTCTGTTAATTATTCAAATGAGAAGGGTGGCATAGTCAGAAGTTTCAGAGAAAACTGCTGCTTTTAGCTACCTTCCGGGCAAAGGTAAAAGTGTCCAATTTAGAGAGGTGAAGAAAACCATGCCGCCCTTACCTTATCACACTGTATTGCTGTATTTTATGTCTATTTTCAAGCTCTTGAGAAGCTGTATCAGCCTGAATTTACAGGTAGTTTCTTGGGATCTGGAACCAGTTACAGGTTTTTAATCACCTTTAAAATTACAAAGCAGCAACTCCTTATCATAATCTTTCTGTCCCCATCTGCTGAAGGTACACAGGAGGCCGATTTCCCTATGAAACCCTTGAGACAATTTGGTATGGAGATACCCAGGTCTTTAAGAACCGTATCACATTCCCCACATCCTAGAAAGGAGAGAAAAAGGGAAAGAAAGACAAACACACCCCAAAGCAAGCAAGGTGCTCAGCAGGGAATCCCCAGCCCAGCCCCACCTGCAGGCTCCCCACCTGTGTCCCAGTGCCCACAGTGCTCATGGCAGGCAGCTGAGTTCTGGGTGGTGACTCAGAACCAAGGGAGACCCCTCTGTGGCCCAGCAAGGTTAGCATTCATGAGCCCCTCCACCAGCTCGCCCCAGCACTGGGCCACTCCCCCACCAGTGGCCTCCAGTCTCCCCTGTGGACCTGTCAGGGCCTGTGCTTTCCAGGCCAGCCTGGGAATCAGTAAATCTGACTGCAATGCTTCGAAGCTTTTTCTTTTCTTTTCTTTTCTTTCACTACTGGAGATTGAACTGAGACCCTGCACACTAAGCTATATCTCCAGCCATTTGACTGTTAAAAATTAGAGGCAGGGTCTTGCTAAGTTGCCTAGGCTGAGCTCAAACTTTCAATCCTCCTGCCTCAGCCTCCTACAGTCCTGGGCATCCAAGTGTGTGCTTCCGGTCTCTTAATCAGTACATGTTTGTTGTACATAATGATCACATTCATCATGGGGCGATGACACAGATACACAACACATCTTACTTCTTTTTATGCCCTCCTCTCCTTCTACCTTTTTTTTTTTTAGCACTTTAGAGAGTCATTCATTCTGCTACTAAGTTTTTTACTTAAATAGGAAAAGAAATGAAAGCCATCTCAACTCCTGAACATGGACTGGTAGCTCTCCGTTGACTCTACCACTCCACAAAACTCTTTGGCCTGTTTGTTTTTTCTCTGGCGCAGTTTGCAGCCTTAGAAAGTACGGAAGTGGGTGACCTCTGCCCAGCCCCCACTCTTGCTCACTGCTGGGCTGCTGTTCCAGCCCTCAGCTCCCCTCCTGGACCACCTTTGGGCTGTGCTGCGGCTCTGCCGCTTTGCCCTGCTCGTGGCCCAGCAGGGCCAAGCTGAGGGCGCTCAAGGGACAGGCTTCAGGTGGTAAATTTGGGTTCTCAGGCTTTGTGATCCTCCCTCTGTCCCCAGGTCATCCTGTGGGGCCAGAGCCAACCTGACTCGGTGGCACGGCTGAGGCCCCTGCCCATCCTCGGGGCATTGGTGGGTGATGGGGACCAATTCTTCCACAGGGACAAACTGTAAAAGGTGAGCCTGCATCACGTCAGCCAGGTGTGGTACACACCTATAGTAATCTCAGCACTTAGGGGCAGGGGGGACAGACTGCGACGTGTTTGAGGCCATCCTGAGCTGCATGCCCTGTAAACAACAAATAAACACATCACACTGTGCTAACTGACAGAGAAAAAGAATCTCTGTGACTCTCAAGTGCCCCACCAATGAGCCAGGGGCCACCTGATCTTCCTTTGGCCACCTCAGGAGAATCCAGGCCAAGTTTTCTTTTCTTTTCTCAAGTTTTCTGAGACAGGGCCTCATTATATAGCCTGGGCTGGCCTTAACTTGCAGCAGCCTTCCTGCCTCAGCCTCCCAAGTGCTGAGATTACAGCAGGTGCCACCACGCCCAGATTCAAGATGACATGTCTGAACCCCATCAGACTCTGTGGACCTTCAGCCCCAAACAGATCTGTGTCTACTGGTCTGCATCTCACAGAGGAAACCACAGCTCCCACACACACGTACAGCGCCTGCCGTCTCCTAAGCCCCGGGTCTTTTCCTTAGGTATAACTGATACTCGAGCAAGCAGCTGGCAAAGGAGCCCAGTCAAAAAAGCAAAGCGTAGTATTAACCTGAGAGCAGAGGGTGTCATGGCTCAGGTCACCTTTGCATGATCTCCACAGAAGAGTGATTCCTCTTGTGGGTCACCAGTGTGTCAGGCTTACCCGAACTCTAGCCACGCACACAGGGACACCCTCTCTGTTTACACTTCACTCTTAGACAAGTGACAACAGTTCAGGTCATTCTTTTCCATGCTCCTTGGTGCAAGACTAATGATGAAAGTGACCTTGCTGTGGGAAGACGATTTGCTGGCCCTGAATTCTTTCTCTGGCTCTAGCAGTAAGGCCCACGCTTCTAGGACACAGTTTTACATCCTCAGCCCTTTCTATTTTTTGAGACATTCTCACCCAGGCTGGGCTTGAACTTGCAATCTTCCTGCCTCGGCCTCCTAGAATGTTGAGATTTCAGTTATTTGCCACCATGCCCAGCTAAAAAACAAAACTAAAAAACCCTCAAAAAAACAAGAAAAAAACCTTCTATATTTAGAAGCTGGGCTCGGTGGTATACACGTATAAACCCAGCACTAAGAAGCTTGAGGCTGGAGAAATATGAGTTAGAGGCCAGTCTGGGCTATGAAGGCAAGGCTGTCTCAAAAAACAAAAACAAAAAAACTGCCGTGCTTATATTATGTACTGAGACGCTCAGAAGGACCCAATTTACACTGAGTGAGCTTTGGAAACGCACACCAAAAACTCATGAACAAACGGCGCGGTGGTGCATGCCTATTCTTCTGTCTACTCAAGAGGCCGAGTGGAAGGACCACAGGTTGGAGGCCAGCCTGTACACCCCAGGGAGACACTGTCTCAAAATCAAAAGGGCTGGGGGTATAGCTTAGCAGTAAAGCACCTATGGGTTCAGTCTCCAGTACAATATCAGAAAGAAAGAAAGGGAGAAAGGGAAGGAGGAGGAAAGGAAAGGGCAGGGCATTAGGAGACCTGAGACCTGTAACTCTAACACTGAGAGGCTTTTTAAATGGAGGACAGCAAAGGTCGTCCCTCCCTGTGAGTTCTGCCCTGAGATGCCAAGTCGGGCTCCTTCAGGTAGTAATTATCACACACCGGCCTGAGAGGCAGATCTGGGTCCACGTCCTTGTGTCTCCAAGGAAATGGCTCACTGCCTGCTTTTGCTCTTTTGCTACTTCCTGGAGGCCTGCATTTATTCATGGACAGGTGAGGTGTCTGTGTGTTCCATTTTTCACCTGGCTTTGGGGGACAGTCCAGTATTCCCACAACCCTCCGCTCTCAGGGAAAGACTTCTGCGCTCTGTTTAAGGACTTCATCTGAAAAAGAACCTGCACTCTTGGAAGAAATGTGGATGCAGGCTCGATTTTAGGGGAGTTATTGGCATGTTGAGTCTGTGAAAAAATGACATTTGGGAGAATCGGAATTCCACTGAAGGAAGTATTTTTAAAAACCTGCAAGGAGAGGGGTATCACTCAGCTGTGTGGCGTCCACCAAGCACACAGGAGGCCCTGGATTCTGTGCCTTGCAGCACAAAACAGAAAATTTTCAATTACACTTCAAACAAGCAAATGAGTCTGGGGCACTTTCCACAAGAACAAAACTCTAAATATACACCCTTGCGCTTCTTGGGGGAGTTTTGTTTTTCAGATGCTGGAGCACAGAACCCAGGGGGGTACTTCCTCAGCCCTTTTCTTATTTTTCATTTCAGTCTCACTGTGATGGCCAAGTAGGACTCCAACCACAGCGACCCTCCTGGCTCAGCCTCCCACCTGCTGAGATGATAGGTGTGTGTCACCGCGCCTGGCTAAAATAATAAATGTTAAAAACTCTTATGATCAGGCTATTCATTTTTTAGCAGGACTGTGCTAACTTAATGAAACACACACTTCTTGACCATTAATCCTGAAATTTTGCCCTAACTTGTTTATTACAGAAGAAACTGTGCTACATTGCTTTCAACAGAAAACATACTTCCAGTGGGAAAGAAGGGATTCCAGCTCCCCAGACCCATGCTCTCTACTAACCTGTGGCCTTCTGCACACATGCAGTGGCTGGATTGCTAGGACAGAAAGCAGCGGCCCCAAGAACTGCTCCAGGGCATGGAGTACTCTGAAAACAACCACCACAATGCCTCCCTGGGAGCCGTTCTGGTCCATCAGAACCCAAATCCAACTTTTCTTTTTTCTTTCTTCTCATTACTGGGGAACAAACTCAGGGCCTTGCAGGGCATCCTGGATAAGGGCCCAGCCTCCCCCACAATTCCATCTTTTCCATAGCACCTCAACGCGTGGGTACCGAAGAGACCTCGCATTTGTAATAAATAAAACTTAGAGCAGTTTTCCAAAATCAGCTTTTAAAACACGTAATTATGGAACTGAGTTTCTAGACACTTTAAATCCCTCCTAAGCCTCCTCTAGATCAAAACCACCAGTTACCATTCCCCGGGGCCTCACTATAGACTGGTGCTAAAGTGTCCCTTTAGCCCTCTGCTGGCCTCCCCACAAACAAAAAGTTGGAAAACAAATGCCAATAGAATTCGGTTTCCTACCTGACAGGGCCGAAGTTTCAAGTCCCCCACACAGCAGCCCAGTGAAAGGGGCATTGTCAGCCCTCACTTTCCCCTCTCTTGCTTTTGTTCCCTGAGAGCCAGCCCTGAAACTTACCCAAGCAGTGAGTCTCTAGGCAAGAGGCAGGTCCAGCCCTTCACAAGAAAGATCACCATCTCACTGACTCTTGGCTTTTTCCTTCTTTTACATCAAGATTTCTGCTGCCACCAACCCTCAAAGGGCTCTCTTCCATGTTAGCGCCCAGCCTGGCTGGTGGAGGATTAGAGAGCCCCTGCGACATCACATCCCAGCCCCATGACTAAGGGGGCCGAGAAATGCTAATGCTCAGCAGGACGCACCCCCCCCCCAACTTTAAGCCTCAGCAGTAGCTAAGAGGAAAGTATCACACATTGACCGAAATTATCTATCCCACACAAAAGGAAGGAGAAGGAATTAATCAAAGTCTCTCTCTTAGTGCAATGCCTGATTGAACCCCCCCCATCCCTTTCTAAAGAGGACACTGGTGACGAGTGACCCTGCCAACACACGCCCTGGTGAGGTACACAAGGAACACTTGTTCCATTTTTTTTTCTTTTATGACCTCATTAAAGAGGATTTTGAAGATTGTTCCTGAAGATGAGGACAGTGTCTCAAAACATCTCGAGCTGTTTCCGTCCTTAGCCTTTTGCTGCTGTGCTGGCCCGGTGTCCATGTTTAGCCTTGGGCACACTCAGCTCACCCCCACCAAAAAACAAGAGGACCAGGATGAAAACATCAGCGCTGCACCCCCCTGCATGTGTGCACACACACGCACATGCACACACACATACACGCACACGCATGCATGCACGCATGCACATACGCACACATGCTAGCTTCTTACAACAGAAAGTTTGGCCCAGACTAACTTGGGATCCATTCTTTTTCCCATCTCTTCCAAGTTGGGAGCTGCCATTAATTAGCTCTGGCGGCTGCTTGTCGCCCCTTAAGGGAGGGTGGCTGCTGCCAACCCTGCCTAGTGTGAAAATACTCCAGCGCCAGGAAGGCTTTCCCCAAGTGTTTGTTGATTCCACGCTTCCACTGAATATGGAAGATTCTATTTTACTACAATCAGAAACAAACAGACAGATTTATCACTGAAGACTCAAAAATTGGGCAGGGGAAAAAACGACTGCCAAGGCCTGAGCCCAAATGTAGTATTTTTATTGACTTCTTAGAAACCAAATAACCTGGCATATTAGTGTGCGCATGCAGCAGCAGACATTCAGCCCCATTGTATGACTCCGAGGAGAATAAAAGGAAACCCCACTGTTTGAAACCCAGCGGAACATCCCCACAACAGGGCCCAACTGTTCCTCATGCATGAATGGGAAGGAGATGAAAGGAGAGATGGACTTCTGAGGTACGGCAAAAAACAAAGACAACAAAAGTGCTGACCATGAGGGAATGACACAACTCACTGCGGTGCAAAGGATGAGAGAACGGCGGCAGACAATGGTGCGGACAGCTAAGTGACACGGAGGAGAATTGAAAAATCTACACAAGTGTCTTTTCTCTCCACCCTCGAGGAAAAACAATTAAATGTTGGTACATCTGTCATAAAAAAAAAAAAAAAAAAAAAAGACAGAAAGAAAGAAAAGAAAAAGATCGCTGAAACCTGGAACTGTGGTCGGGCTGGTAACTTAAGTCCCCAACCCTAACCCTCCCCCTGCAAAAGCCTGCCACCTGTTTCTCACTTTTGCTAAAATAAAGAGATTTTATTTCTGGGACGATTTCTGACATCTGAGGATGGGGTAGAAAATCAAAAGGCTCTCGGTCCTGAAAGGGCATGTGGACAGGACAGGAACGTGGACACACAGCTCAAGGATCCTCTGAGAATGATGGGCCTCGGAAATTCTCTGGAGAAATGTAGCCATTGATGAAATGCTGTCCCCCTTGGCTCACGGTATTATCATACAGACCCGGGTCTAGATTTTGGATGAACGAGTGCCTGGCAGCAGCTGTAAACACTGGAAGTCTCCCCGCCCTCGAACCCGAATGCCATGAAGAGCCTGTGTGCAAACCTTTAGGACGCATGCAGGAAGCTGCTTTCTTAGTCCCACTGTTAGGTGAACAACAGTCACAGGAAGCGATGGCAGCAATCACCTTTTGAGGTTTCTATTTCTCTTAAACGGAGGCACCTGTCCACACTTCACTAAGGTTGAGCCCTGCTAATGAAGTGTTCAGTGAGAAAATCCCACTGACTAAATATATTAAAACCCACCCAATGAAACCCCCGCTAGATGTTTATTGCTCCGGAAGTCCAGCAGCCTGGGAAAGTCACACTGGGTTTTTAAAGCTTGCTCCTGAGCCTTCTTTCTTGCTTGATAAACGTGCAGTCTCGCGCAAGAACCCAAAATGCAGTTATTGACCCTGTCAGGAGGCCTGATGAATGGATAAACGCTGTAATTGATTAGCAGAAAAGTGTGAATTAAAACAGGGCATAGCATCAATAACCAGCCTCTGACAACACTGCCTCACGTCAAATATAAGACAAGAGCCTGTGGCTATATCTCATCAAAGGCACCCTTTTCTTAAGACTAGAGGGAAAGGGAAGGAAATGGCCCCATGTCCTGTCTGCCATTCTTTAATCCTTCCTCCTGGGAATGATGTTATGGGAAGCCACCAGCATGCAGTATGGGCACTCTGCTGCAGTGTATCTGCATATATCAAGCCATTAGGAGCAGTTCTAGGTTGCTGTGGCACCAGGACTCAGAAAGAAAGCAGGTAAGAAGTCCCAAGGCAGGAGGAGCTCTGTGAGTTTGAGTCTAGCCTGAGCTACATAGTGAGACCCTGTCTCAAAAAACCACAATGAAAACGAAGGCCTCTCTCCATGTGTTCACTGAAAACGCTCTCCACTTATATCCTCATTGAAAAGTAGATCGTGGCAGACGTTTATCAGCAGCACAAGCACCTGCCAGGTAAGTGCAAGGTCGTGAGTTCAATTCCTGATGCTAAAAAAAAAAGTAGCTTCTGCTTGTCCCAGTGTCCCTGGAGGGACAGAAAGTTTAACTTCCTGGAACGCTGCTTCCATCTCCTTCAAAGCGTGGGCATTGCACTCATTCAGTCAGACATACTTGAGCTCTGAATGAAGAGGGAAAAGAAACCCGCTCCCAGAAGCCAGAAACAGCAGAATCTCAAACTGATGCTGTCTCCCAAGGGTCCTCAGCCCTGGAGCAAGAACCAGGGCCAGAGTGTCAGCTCCCACCTGGGAAGAAGACTGAACTTGGGCCTCTGCAAAGTAAGGAGGGGACAGGACCAGCTGTGGGAAACCAGCACCCCAGGAAAGGGCACCTCACAAAACAGGAATAGCCAAAGCAACAGTGAGGCAGCCTGAGGGCCATGAACTTGGGAGGAGCCATGGTGACCGAGCCTGTGTGGAAACAAGCAGGGAGCAGTCTACCCAGCCTGGGTGGCTGGAGTCACACACAGAGGAACGGAAGTAAAACCACCTGAGTCACTCAACAGGCAAGTTTCAGTTTCCAGAAGAAAAATGCAAGAGAGAGTCCAAAGGATGTACAGTGTCCCTGATCCAGGGTACGTGGACTCAGTCTCTGAAGACCAAAAGCCTACCACGCACCAGGGCCAGCAGGGACAATGTGGGGCCCTGGGAAGTAGAAATCAATGGAAGGAGGGCTGAAACAACCCGAGAGAAGTATGTGAAAAGTAAAGGTGGTGCACATGCCTGTAATCCTAGGTACTCAGGAGGCCGAGGCAGGAGGGTTGTAATTTTGAGGCCAGCCTAGGAACTCAGTAAGACCCTATCCCAGAATTAAAGGCTGGAGATGTAGCTCAGTGACCTAGCCAGCCCATGAGTTTGATCTCTGGTACTGGAAATAAAAAATGATACCTCTGAAAGAGTAGGGCTTTCATGAAAGTAAATCACAGGAGGTTGAGGCAGGAGGATTGCCATGAGTTTGAAGCCAGCCTCAACTACATAGTGAGTTCAAGGCCTATCTGTACTACACAGCAAGACCCTGTCTCAAAAAAAAATCAATTTTCAAATTGAACCAAACAGCAGTCTTAGAAGGAAAAAGAGTTAGTATAATCAACAGATAAAATAGCTCGGACATGGTCAGTGGGAGGGTTAATGAACAGCAGATGGATGTGGAGAAATTGTCCAGACCTTGGGACACAGTCAGGAGAGGGTGACAAGAAGACACAAACAGGGCAGCGAAAGCCACTGCGCAAATGTCAGGCAGAAAAGCACGGATGAGGGAGTGGCTCAGGTTTCCTGAAGGAAAGGTACCCAGGTTCTGGGGGTGAAGGAGACAATGGGGAGCCGCATCAAACCACAGATCAACAACTAAACACAATTATGAAGTTGCAGAATTTATAATCTAAAAAAAAAAGCAAAGTAAAGCAGAAAAATAACCCCTGAATAACTGGAGAGTATTTGCAGAATATTCAGGAAAAACAGCCGGTCAGCCTGGAATCCCCCTAAATATCATTCAAGAGTTAGGGCCAGGGGTAGGCGTGGAGCTCAGCAGGCAGCACACCTGGAGCCCTGGATCCGCTCCCCATCGGAAAGAACTAGGAAACCGGAAGAGCCTGCGTCATTAGACAGACTGAATTAGTAGTCAACACACACATACACACAAACGAGTTGTACAGATAATTTCTAGCAAGTTTTAACAAGCCTTTAAGAAGGTAATTCATAGTGTACACAGTAGTGCATGTGTGTAACCCCAGCATTTGGGAAACTGAGGCAGTAAATTCGAGTCCTACCTAGGCAACTTAGCAAAACTGTCTTAAAAATTAAAAAAGGATTGGGGTGCAGCTCAGTGTGAAGGTCTTGGGTTCAATCCCTACACTCCTAAAAAGAATCATATTTTATACAAGCTGTTCCATACACTGAGGGGAAAATAGTTTTTCAGTTCATTTTTGACCAGAGCATAAAAGTCAAGGATGATTGTAAGTACAGGCTAATCTCTTTTATAATCAGAAATGCAAAATCTCTGAATTTTGACAAACTAATCCCAGAGAAGAGGAAAGCATGTCTTATTTGTTTTGTTTCTTTTGGTGGTACCAGGGAATCACACTCATGACCTTGCACATACCAGGCAGGCGCGTGCCCCTGAGCTGTATTCCCAGCCAGGAGGAAAGCATGTCTTATATCATAATGCAATGATGAGTTAAGATGAGAAAGTATATTACTATTATAGCACTTCGTTAGCAGATTACAGAAGAAAAGCCTTTTTAAAATCTCAAAAGATGCAGGGAACACATTGATAAAATTCAACATCATTCATAATTTTTAAAATCCAGTAAGAGATCATAAAGTACCAGTCATAGTGATTCACATCTGTAATCCCCAACTACTTGGGAGGACCACAAATCAGCGCCCAGCTCAGGTAACTTAGAGAAACCCTGCCTCCAAAAGTAAAACTAAAAGAAGAGGGGGATGTCATGGATTAAGAACTGTTGGCCAACTTAATGCCAGCTGGATTACGTCAGCATGGCACTAAGCGTAGATGTTCCACCTGAGGAAAGTTGCCAGCATAAATAGAGACTTGGAGAAGGAGAAGCTATTGTGTTGAGGTGTTGAGGCACTGTAGGTTCTCCTACAAGTTGCTGTTTGAGCCATTAAATCTCCAGGAACAACTCTGGTCCTCACATCAAGCATTGCTTCCTGGCTCCAGAGAGGAAAACATGTGCCACTTGGTCTCCAGGATGAACTCATCACACTGGCTTCCTGGCAGGCACTCGACTGTGCTTGTCGTCAGAGGAGCTTGGGGCCTCCATGTCACTGAGGATAGTTGTGCCTTTCAGGACAGCCCTGGTCTTTATTGTGAGTGTGACTTCCTGGCTCCAGTGTAGAACCCTCATCCCATCAGCACAGCTCCTTCACCCCGCTGGCATGAACTTTCTGGCTTCCACCACTGACCTTTGGGCCTTCCCAGCACGGATCCGTAAAAGAGACAGGCATGAGTCCTTCTTGTGGGCTCTGAATCTCCAGTTGGGCTCGTGGGAGGCATCTTCATGAGCTCTGAGTTTTCATCTGGACTCATGTAGGACACTGCTGTGGGATTTAGGCCCTTGACTAAATATTTTATGTCTTTGGTATGTTATGGATGGATTTCCTGCAGTTTCTTGTGTTACCTCTGGATGACCATCATAAAACAATACTATAGATCCTCAGGTTCATAAGCATGATGATTGGGTGTTCATGCTCTATGCATGACATGTGCCTCCTTTGAACCTTGTTACTACCTCGGCACATTACCCATCTGACGTGAAAAAAAAAAAAAAAAACAATACTATAAACTCCATGTCCCAGGGGATGGGGGTTTAGCTCAACGGCATAAGCACCTGCCTTGCAAGCAGGTGGTCGTGAGTTCGATCCCCGGTACCGATAAAAATGAAAAAGACAAAAAAAAAAAAAAAAACAATACTATAAACTCCATGTCCTGATTCTAATTGTTCTCTGCACATCCCCTGATACTACAGGGATAAGCTCTGTGCGGAGCTCTGTAGTCCTTTCCATCTCCAGTACCAATAAAAAAAGAGTTCATAAAGTATGCTAGGTAAGACAGCAGGCTGTCGGAAACACTTTCCTCTTCTTTCAACAGCCCACATTAAATGGGATGAATGTAAACCCTCCCACACAGATGGAATAAAAATGAAAACAAATGCTTTATAAAGATGCCAATGAGCTATTATAAAATAGGGTGGATCCACAAGTAGAAACTTTAGGTACTAGGTTTGACATTTTCCAAACATTAATTTAGAAAAGGACACATTGCCACGAATCCCCTTACAGCCCCCGTAGCTTCAGACACACTGTCCCACTGTTCTCCCCACCTTCTGAAGCAGTTCTGGAAGTCATCTTTTTTGTTTTTATGAGACGTGATTTTTTTTAAAAGGCAGTGAATGCTGCTTCTGGGGGCCATCTGATGGAAAAGCAACTCACAGAAGTTGGACAGGGTATCCTCACTGGCCTCATTCCCCAGAGCTGGCACCCTGTGACTTCTGGTTGTTCACCAAGGACAAAGGGACGGTGAAAGACAAATGTTTGAATCAATTGAGGACCTAAAGGCAGCCAGGACAGTGCGAGAAAAGACACTGGAAAGAGGATTTGCAGAACTGCTTAAGACAGTGGAAGGACTGGTGAGACAAGCATGTTTGAAGAGAGAGTTTGGTGAAGGGGGATTAATGGCAATGTGGTTTTCTTTTTGTTTGTTTTTTCTTTTGTTTTGGTACGGGGATTGAACTCAGGACCTCGAGCTTGCCAGGCAGCTGCTTATGCCACTGAGCTACATCCCCAGCCCAGCAGTGTGTTTTATTGTAATATATTTTTTTAATTTAAACATTTACCACCACACTTTTGACCACATGAGCATAAAGTGCCATTGGTTCTGGGGTCCCCAAAAGATTTAAGCTTGTTCCCATCACAAAATTCTGGAAAAGCTTGGGAACCAGAGGTTCCCCACCCCTCTGACAGCCAGGCTGTGGATTTGAAGAAAAGGATTGTTTGAAGCTCTGTGTGAAGAGCGCCAAGACTCTCCCTCCACCAGCCTGCCCCATTCCAAGAGGGAAAGGAAGTAACTTCCAGGAGAACACAGCATCGAGTGGTGAGGAGGCCAAATGCTGAATCTCTACTCCACAGAAGAGGAGAGCTCCTGTCTCCTCCCCAGGCAGCTCCCAGGACACTCACTGGTCCGGGTCTCTCCCCTGAAGCTGGGAAGCAGCGCATTCAGCTCAAAGAAACAGAAGGGCCCCAAGGCACAGCCCACAGTGGTGGCCACCCCTGGGAAAGCTGGCAGAACCCATCTGACCACTCCACACTGCAGCCCTCCCATCCATCAGCATGTGCCACAAACCCCTGCTGATGTCCTGGCTTTAAATTCTGCCTTCTTCCACGGAGGCCAAGAGTCACAGAGCACCAGACTCTGGATGAAAAGACTAACCTTTAAGATAACAGCCAAAGCAAGCAACCTAAAAGACCACTCAAGGCTCGGAGAGGAAGAAAGTGAATCAAGAGAAATAAGATGTTACCCTAAAAACAAGGGTTTGTTTTTGTTTTTTGCTGGGGATTGAACCTAGGGCCTTAAACATACTAGGCAAGTGCTCTACCACTAAGCCACATCCTCAGCCTTTAGGATATTCTTTATAAAAAAATAAAGTTGGCAGAAATTAAAGCAAAATAGTTTTTGAGGAACTCTTGGAGTTGAGGGTACACTCAGTGGTAGTGCTTGCCTAGCTTGCTCTGGGTTCAATCCTTACTATGGGGGAAAAAAAGTTGAAATTCTTCAGAAAGTTGAATAAAAAGACAAAAAATTAAAAGAAAACTGTTTTTAAGTGAGAGAATAAAATGTTCAATACACAACAATGAGAATTCCAGAAAAAAGACTAGAAAATACTGGAGAAAATTGAGCACGGTGGTACATAGCTGTAATCCCAGCAGCCAGGAGGCTGAGGCGGGAGGATGCCAAGAGACCAGCCAAAAGGAGGAGGAAGAGAAGGAGAGGGAGGAGATGTTTTCAGTAAGCAGCTAAATTGCCCAGGCTGGGCTCAAACTTTAAATCTTTCTGCCTCAGTCTCCCAGAGTGCTAGGATAACAGGCCTGCAGAACTAGGCCCAGGTACAGCAGCGACACACCTGTCAGCCCCGTATTTCCTATCAAGTCTGAGGACACTAAAGACATTTTCAAACACGCAGTCTCAGAGTCCTCTGCCTTTCATGAAACTCTTTTAGCCATAACCACAAGATGATACACAGCTCCAAGTGAGTAAATAAACCATGAAAGACACGATTTCCAGGGACCGGAAATGCAGAGAAGGAAAGGAGCACACGCCAGGGTCCTGGCTCAGGGAAGGTCCAGGAGCACAGCCCCGCGGCTGCCTTAGAAAGCCGCAGGCTCGGACAGAAGGTCACGGGAGGGCGGTGAAGTCGGGGTAGGAGCAGAGCCGGGCCATCTCCGTCTGTGCCCTTCGTGAGCTCAGGGCCGCCCAGGCCCTGAGCAGGACGAATTTACTTAAATGAAGTTTATGTGACTCAGGAGCTTTTAGAAACAAAGACCCCAAACCCAGAGAAACCTTGCACTTTGTAAACCACGTCTGAGGGAAAATGGGCCTGCCCGGGAAGCAGGCAAACGATGGGCATGACCAGGTAAAAAGGGCAGGGGCCCTGGGGACCCAGCCAGGCCTGGCCAGTCAGATCCACCCAGCCTCCTGTGCAGTGCTCCGAGATGCTTCCTGCCAGCCCAGGCAGAGCCTTCTGGAGCGAGGGTCTCCCCAAGAGAGGGGGAAGTAGGCTCCCGGGCTCCTTAGGTCCCTCAGCTTCTATGACCTGCCTTGGGGACAGGCAGTTCTGGCTTCTGTGGCTCACTTAGGAGAGCAAAAGGGATAGAAGACTGTGCTTTCAAGGCCCCCAATCTCCTTCAGTGCGTTCCCAGGGCTGAGGAGGGACCCAGGCCTCGATGCATCCCTGATGCCACTGAGCTGCCGTCCCAGCCCCAGCACACTGTTTCCTAGGCCCCAAGAGAGGGAGTGTAAGGCTAACCACGTGGTCAAGGCCTGCAGAGTTAGTTCTGGCTGAAGAGTCAGTTACTAACTGGAAGGGAACAGAGAGTTATATAAGAAAGGCCAGCGTGGCCCAGCTGTGAACAGCCATTCATGGGCACAGTGTAAACCCTGGAGTGTGTACCCGGGATGACGGTGAGGACAGGCCCACATCTCTCACAGCAGGGAGCCCCTGGGGCTGTAGGCTCAGCCCAGGGCCCTGTCAGGGACCCCCCATCCACAGGGTGCAGGTGTGAGGCGGTGGGGCCCCTGGTGAACTCGAGATAGGGCTGGGCCCCAGGATCAGTGCTGCTGTGACAGTGAGTGACACTCCACACCCCTTCTGTCATGACAGAACACAGCAAGAGCTGCGATTCTGAGCCGGGAAGGAGGCCCCTCCAGACCTCCATTCTCTGGTGCCTTCATGTGGCTGTCCCAGCCTTCGGGACCATGCAAAGCAAGCTTCTGTGGTTCACAAACTACCTGATACATGCTTTTGTTATCACAGCCAGAAGAGACTAGGACAAAAAACTAAAATAAAACTAAACATCTTGCCAGGGTTGATGGTACACACCTGAAGGCCTCGCACATGGAAGGCTGAGGCAGGAGTATCACTGAGTTCAAAGCCAGCCTGAGCTACATAGTGAGACCCTGCCTCAAAACAAAACAAAACAAAAAATATCAGTGTGTTATCTAGGAGCATGGTGGTACATACAGACATAACAGCCACAAAGATTCAAAGTGGTTGCCTTGGGCAACCAGACTAGAAGCTCAGGAAGCTATGCAGAAATATTTGACTGTAACCTATTTTTTTATAAAAACTTATAGTAAAAAAATCAAATCAGGGGTGGTGGCCTACACCTATAATCCCAACACTCTGAGAGGCTGAGGCAGGAGGATCCCAAGTTCAAGCAGGGATGATCTACTGACTGACTGACTTACTGATAGCTATAGTGGCGACTAAATCAGGGCCTTTGCACTTAGCTACATGTCCAGCCCTTTATATTGTTTGAGACAGAACCTTACTAAATTCCCAGATTGCCCAGGCTGGGCTTGAACTTTTCAGTCTTCCTACTTCATTTTCCCAGAGTGCTACCACACTGGGCTGAATACAGGATATTTAAATGACAGGGGAGTTAGAAATGGATCATGGGGAAACCTGCTCTGAAGAACACGGATTCCATAGCCCCCACTGTCAAGGAAACCTCTAGGGCACTGTGGTGACTGCTGAGCCCAGGACATATCCCAAGGCTGCTGGGGACAGGGACAGGAGAGAGGCAAGGGGATAGGGAAAGCTGGAGGGGTTTGGGGAGGCACCATTCCTGCAAAAATACCCAGCCTTGCCAGGTGTGGTGGCACAAGCCTGCCATCCCAGTCCTCAGAGGCTGAGGCAGGACAATTTGGATGAATTCTAGGCCAGTCTGGAATACAGGAGAACTTGTCTCAGAACAAAAACAAAAACTCCTCTCTTCCTGTGTGAATAAAAGTTCACAAGTTCTTCCCGCCCTACGTACATGGTCTTCCAGAGTCTCAATGACAAAGGGTAAATAATAATAGCTTTATTATCCATGCAGCTCCACTGAGGCAGAGAAACAAGCAGACGGTGGCCAGCGGCTGGGAAGCACAAATGTCCAAGCTGCCCTAACTGCCGGGACCCAGGATCCCACAAGTGGGCGCTGCTCGGGGGTGTGCCAGGCCCTGCTTCCAAACCCAGCACCCTAAGGAAACCAGAGCTAGGGGCGACTTGGCCCACTCCCCCTCAAGTATGCTAAATGGATCTCTGCTGTGCCTCTGGAGGAGGGAGGGTTATAGTTATCAACAGTATAGAGATGTTCCCCTCCTGGGGAAGGCCTGAGTATTTCTATAAACAGTATCTGCATACAGTACATTCGCATAAGCAATATTTACATAAACAGCGTTTGCATAAACAACATTTATATAAAGGACTGGGTCTTTCCACTTTGTCTGGAAATGCAGGACAACTACAAACACGGCTATTTCTCCATGGAAAGCTTGGGTCCTGTTTCATAAACATTTTATAAAACAGCATGCTACTTATCTTCATGCATGTTACACATTATCATCTGTGCACAATTTTTGTGCCTGTTGACCTCAAAATAGGAAAGTTTCTAAGCAGTCAGTATGAGATTAAGACCAAATTTCCCACTGTACTCCAAACCTAGCAGGTTAGTTTCTGAAGAATAAATCAAATGCTTTGCATACAAGGAGAAAGATCCACAATCTTTCAGACAATATCTCTTGTGCAAAGAAAGGAACATATATAATATATAATAAACAAAGCCTTTCCAAAGACATCTACATATTAAGAAACAAAGAAAAGAAAACAAAAATTTCATACTCGGTGCCTATGGTCGATGAAATAAAGAAGGAACAGAGCAAGGTGTGGTGGCACATGCCTCTAATCCTAACTCGAGGCTGTGGCAGGAGGATCTCTGTGACCTCAAGGCCAGCCTGAGCTACATAAGCAAATTCAAGGCCAGCCTAGGCTACATAGGCTGACTAAAAAAAAAATGAAGAAGAATGGCTATGGATTTAGCTTAGCGACATAAGTGCCTGCCTGCCAAGCATGAGGTCATGAGTTTGATCCCCAGTACTGAAAAATAAATTAAAAAAAAAAATCAAGAAGGTACCGAGGAGGTAAAGGTACAGGAAACCAAGGTGGAAGGGGAAGGATAAGGGGCCCCAAACTGGGTGGCATAGTGCCCACAAAATAAACATTTTAAAAAACATTTAAGAATAAAAAGCCAAGCATTTCACATGTTTGTAATCTCAGTACCTGGGAGGCTGAGGCAGGAGGATGACTTGAGTCTAGGAGTTATAGACTAGCCTGGGCAACATGGAGAGACTCTGTATCCAGAAGAAAAAAAGGAATAAACATAGTACTACCCTCGTTTGCATGACAGTCTAGATTCAATGAAAACTTCATTTCAACTAGATTACTAGATTTTTTTGGTTTTCTGAGACAAGGTTTCACTACGTAGCCCAGACTGGCCTTGAAATGGTAGCAATCCTCCTGCCTCAGTATCCTGAGTGCTGGGATTACATATCACTTGTTTTTAACATTTTACTGAAGTCAGAGAGTGCAGAAAGCTTTGAAGCACTCAAAACAAGAGGATGGAGGAGGTAGGTGTGGTGATACACACCTGGAATCACTGTGCTCACAAGGCCGAAGCAGGAGGATCCCTTGGAGTTCAAGGCCAGCCTGGGTTTCTTGGTGAGACCCTGTCTCAGAAAACCAGGGGTGAGGTGGGGGGAGCCAAAAAAAATGAAAACAAACGAACAGAAAAGCGCACCAGGATTTCCAAGGCACACACCCGCCCAGGCCAGCCCTCCCTCCCTGCCCGGGGCCCCCTGGTCAGGACGGGTGTTTACAAGTCAGCGTTTAGCACCTGCCTCTGCCACGGCTGTGGCTGTATTTCCATGAAGGGCAGGCAAGACTGGGGAGCTCAGAGGCCCACTTTCATTTGCATGCTGCAATTTAAAATAGGAAAATGTAAAAAAAAAAAAAATAGACCAAAAAACCCATGAAACTCGTCTTCTAAGTAGCAACATTTAAAATTTCTTTCATGTTAAGGATGAAGGGGGAAAAATTTTTTTTTACTCCTAAAAATGGCTCTTTCCTAGAACATCAGGGTTAGTTTCTGAGTGGCACGTTTTAAAAACATTTAATCAGTAATCGGAAAGTATGTCAACACCTTCTGGTGGTGTGCTATAAAATGTGAGCCTTGTCAACAGCAACAGAGAGAGGTGACACACTTGGGACACAAAGCTTTTATGCTGACACACAGTAATAATATAATTTTAAAATTTATCATCTGTTTAGCTGCAAGCAACAATTAATCTTTTTGACAATTTGTACAATGCTTTCAGTAACACCTGGGAAGGAAAACAACGTGTTCTAATTTTTACTTTTGTCGATTTTCAGGGCTTTGTAGCTTCCAATGCCATACAAAGCCATGCATAATACATTTTGTGACTGGGATTAAAATGTTGACAAAAAATATTTCCCTTGTCGCTGCATGCCCCTCCTTGCCTTGGTTAATAAAATTACTTAACACAAGAACTGCGAAAGCAAGCCCTGAGGAAATACAGGCCTCGGAGGGTCCATTTCTGTCACATCAAATGACATTTTATTCCCAAATCATTTAACCTATGACTCTGCATAACTACTGATCGCTTAAACGCAATTCTGGTGGGGACCCAGAAGTGACACGGTTTCCTCCATTACAGCTCCATCAAGCTGTGTGACACCACGCCCATCTGATCTGATGATTTAAAACATACTGCATAGCAGCCAGGCATTGTGGCATGCACCTGTAATTTCAGGGTTCAGGAGGCTGAGGCAGGAGGGTCCATGTGAGTTCAAGACCAGCCTGAACTATACAGTGAGTCCCTGTCTCAAAGCAAAACAAAAGCAATCACAACAACAACAACAAATATCAGGCGAATAAACAAAACTACCCATCCAAGACTGACTTGTACCCATCTGACAGCTCATGAAGCCAGACTTCTCCATGTCCCAGTCCCAGCTCCTCCTTCTCTGTGGTAAAGATGCAACCATGATAAGGAAACTAAGAGAACTCAGCAATATGGCTCAGGGCATTACGGGGTGCCAGCCCAAGCTATGGCACATGCTCTTCTGCCTCAGAAGTTTGAGGCCAACCTGGGCAACATAAAAAGATCCCATCTCTTGTATTATGCTTTTACATTATATATTATGTCCACCCTTTTGATTTGATTGACTCTGTTCTGTTAGGTCACATTTGGTTCTACTGCCTTCCAAAAAAGTAATAAGAACTGTGGGAGCAACAAAACCCAAAAGGTGTAATTGTCATTGTACAAAAGAGAGGAAAAGAAAGTGCTCTAAATGATATAACTGCATGTATATTTAAGTGTATAAGATAGAAAATGATATCACTGAGTTTTATTGGATCATTGAACAGAACTGTTTGCAGTATCATTGTTGGAATGTCCACTTTACAAGCTTCAATTTTGTGACTTGAACAATTATTTCTAAGATGACAATATGTAATCCATTAACTAGTGATTTCCTACCGTTTATTTTTTTCTGTAAATCTGTATAACTTGTACCCTTTCTCTGCTTTTTTTCTCTCCTTAAATAAAATTAAAAAAAAAAAAAAGATCCCATCTCAAAAACAAAACCAACGATAATGAAAAAGAACACAACAAGCAGGGTGTGGAGGTGCACATCTCTAATGCCAGCCCTCAGGAGGCTGAGGCAGAAGGATTGCCTTGAGTTCAAGGTCAGCCTTAGCTATAGTGAGCTCAAGGCCAATCTGAACTACACAGCAAGCAACTGTCTCAAAAAACAAAGTAAAATGTAACCACCCATGGTCTGGAAAGGTAACTGTACCAGCAATGAAGATACACAGAAAAATATGACTTCCACTATAATAGCTAGAAGGCCGGGTCTTAACAAGGCTATGAGACACAGATGCACACTTCTGTTAAAAAAGAAAAAAGAAAAAAGGCTGGGGACTTAGCTCAGCTGCGCAAGCATTTGCCTGGCAAGTGTGAGGTCATGAGTTCGATCTCTCATACCAAAAATAAAATAAAATAAAATAAGAAAAAAGAGTTTAATACCAGTGCCTCTGCTATAGATGTTTCCTTCTGTGCTCAGCTTGCTAATTTTCTCTTTTCCCTTGTTTCCCACGTCCCAGCCTTCCAGGAGGAGGTGGAATGACTTCACCCTGCGCTGAATCTTGCATATGGGGATGCGAACAGTAGAATTCAATTTCAATGACTTAGCTGCCCTTGGCGGTCCAGGTTTGTAATCCCAGCTTGCTGGGAAGCTGAGGCAGGAGAATCACAAGTTTGAGTTCAGCCACGGCAACTTTGAGAGACTTTCTCAAAAAACAAAATGAGTAGGAGATATGGCTCAGCCTGAAGGTCCTGGGTTCAATCCCTACTACTGCAAAAAATAAAAATAAAAAATATGATCATCTTCTCCATTAGAAAAATAAATAAGTTAGTCCTCTAAAAAGTAAAAAAGAAAAAAAAGAAAAATAAAAATACATAAGTGAATTTCAATAATTTTTACTAGCGAATGATTTTTGTTACAGAGTTAACTTTGTCCACAATCAGATTACAAAACAGAGGGCTTTCCAGAAAAGACTTCCACAGACAAAGGATTACTATTGAGAACATATAAAGAACTCAAAACAATCAGTCTTCTCAAATTTAAAGACTCAGCCCAAAAATAAGCAGCTGAAATGAATACACATTTCTCAGATGAAGAAATACAAACAGGAAATAAATATGTGAATAAATACTGCATATCTGAGAAATGCAAATTAAAATAACACTGAGATTCCACCTCACCCCAGAAAGAATGGCTGTTATTAAGAAATCAACCAGTAAAAAATACTAGAGAGGCTATGGGGGAAAAGGAGCCCTGCTCTATTGTTGGTGGGAGTGCAGACTGGTGCAACCACTGTGAAAATCAGTGTGGAGATTCCTCAAAAAACTAGGATTGGAGGTCCCATTCAACACAGCTGTTCCCCTTCTGAGTATCATCCCAGAAGAATTAAAGGCATCAATACACAGTGATATATGTGTCTCCATGTTTATAGCAGCACAATTTGTAATAGCTAAATCTTGGAAACAACTCAAATGCCCATCAACTGAGGAAAGGATAAAAAAGATGTGGTATTTTTATACAATGGAGTACTACTGAGCCATAAAAAGGATGAACTGGAGACTTTTAAAGGTAAATGGCTGCAACGTGAGATCATACTCGTAAGTGAAGTAAGTCAGACTCACGTGTGCACACATCATATGGTCTCCCTAGTGTAAGAAATTGAAAGAAACTATGTATGTAAAAGATAGGTAAGGTAGTTACACTACTGATTTCTCTGAGCTCACTGAGCAGAAAGGCCTGTGCTGGAACTGTTCGACAAGTAACTCTTGTGCTCTGAGTAACCGAGTTGAAGGTAACATTGTTACCCCCAATCGAAGTGTTTTGAAATTTTTTTCCCTTTAAAATAAGTAAAGAAAAACTTTAAAAAGAGAAGAGATTTGCAAGGAAGAGCCTGGTACTCTGCACTGCACAGCAGAGTCGCTCTGCGGGCTGCTGGGACCTAGGGAGCCTGCTGGCTCCAGGCCTCCATTTCGAGGCTGGGGCACCAGTGTCCGCTAGGCTGCCTTTGCCCTTTGTGACTGCTGGACTCCGAACAAAGCCCCTCCAGAGATGACCTCTCCCCACACTATTTTTTTTTTACTTTAAAAATAATAAAACCCAACAAAATGAAACAATAAATTCAATCAAAACAAAGCAGTGAAACTGGTACAGAACTTCAAAGCATAATACTAGGAAAGCAACAATGGCTACCACAGTGTATCTTGTTATCTTCACAATAGCTGTCCAGTCCACCAGGCACAGCCAAATCAAATCAAAACAAAACAGAATAAAAACAATTAAAACAGAATATTGAATAAAGCAAAACAATTATTTGGAACAAAACAAAAGTGAGAACAAGATTGGATTTCAGAACCAAGACAGAAAAAAAACCTCATATTGCTATATTGCACACTGTCATACTCCCAACAGAGGCTCAGACCGCTGGTCCCAAGCCTGCACAGTCAGCTGAGCGATACAAGCATGTGGTTGCTTTTTGTACTTCAGTTGCTATCAATGCAGCCTGTCCTCCCAATCAGCCAGTTGCTTGGAGTGGAGATGGGGGTCGGTGATTCTCAGCCTACATGCTGGTCTGTTCATAGGAGGCACTATCTGAGCCCTGCATAGCTTGCGCGGCTTTCCAGAAAGGCTGGCTTGCCCAGGCTGGCATTGAACTCGGGGAGACCCTCCTGCCTCAGCCTCTTGAGCGCTGGGATTATGAGTATGCCGACACGCCTGGCCACACTGAGTATTTTAAATTGAAGAAAACTGTGGAAGCAGGAAAGTCATTTGGTGACCTACCCCACCAACACCCAGAAGATCCTCCTGTGATGGGAATCTTGTCCTGGACCCAGAGGAAGAAACGTCACACGGGAGGCCAAGAAAGACCCACAGAGCAGGCCTTGCTGAGGTCCCTGTCTGTCACCAGTGAGCCACACCCACTGCCCTCCAGCATACCACATGCCTGTCCACAAAGACACAGAGGTCTTTGAGTCTTTATTCCAAAGCTTCCTACATCATGTAAAACCAAAACTAAACTGAATACAGGTGGGTGTTTTTCTCTGGTGAGCTGCCTTCGGGTTTGATTTGGTTTGGTTCTGTTTTTTTTTTTTTTTTTTTTTTTTTTGGTGTTTTGAGAGAGAGTCTCAAACTTTTGATGATTCTCCTTGCCAGAGAACTGGGATTACGGGCCTGCGCTGTCCCATTTTTCTTGAAAAGTGAGCCAGTCACCTGCATGGGAAGAATCTAGGGGTTGGATCGTTCCCCGCACACCCTTCTGAGCAACTCTTCCGGTATAGGGCTCAAAAAGGGCACCAACTTTTAAATGTATATACTTTATTTCCTTTTTCTTCGTGTGTATGTATATGTGTGTGCGTGAGTGTATGTGTGTGTGTTTAATGGGGACTGAACCCAGGCCCTTCACACTGAGCTATGTCCCCAGACCTTTTTTAATTTTTTATTTTGAGATATGGTATTGCTAAACTGCTAGGTTGTCCAGGTTAGGCTCAAACTTGCAATCCTCCTGCCTCAGCGTCCAAGAGTGCTAGGATTACAAGCATGTGCAACCATGGTTGCATCATTTATTTTGAATGTTAGAATTCTAGAAGGGGAAACCAGGTATGGTGGTGCATGTCTGTAATCCCAGCACTTGGGAGGCTGAGGCAGGAGGATCACTATGAGTTAGAGCCCAGCCTGGGCTACACAGTGAGTTCAAGAGCATCCTGGACTTCATAGTGAAACCCTGTCTCAAAAAGACAAAATAAAATAAAACAAAATAAAATTCTAGAATGATACCTGCAGCCTACTCATGTCACACAGATCGGACACCTGAGACAGAGGTCTGCAAGCACATCCTAGATCCCAGGGCTCCTGATTTCCTGAGTTCTCACTCAGTGGCCTGTACAACACTGCCATTTTCCTGTCCCTGAGAGGAACAGAAATTACTTTCCCACCAAGGAGGTCTCTCCTCAATTTCCCAAGAAAAAAAATTCCCCAACAGCCACACATGGTAGTGCATCCCTGTAACCCCAGCACTCAGAAAGCTTAGGCAGAACGATCATTGTGAGTTCAAGACCAGCCTGGGCTACAAAGTGAGCTCAACGCCAGCCTGAACTGCATAGTGAGACCCTGCCTTAAAAAAAAATTTTTTTCCCCAGCACATGCTCAGCTAATTTGTTAGTTTGCTTTCTGTGTCACCTGTGAGTAACTGGGCATGGTACTGCATACCTGTAATCCCAGCACTTGGCTGAGGAAGGGAGGTCACTGTGAGTACAAAACCAACCAGGGCTACATAGTGAGCTTGATTACAAGGAGCCCTGAACAGTATGGAATCTGGCAGGGAGATGTCCGAAGTACTCCACTTAGCCTGTGTGCCTTGGCTGATTAACCAACAATCCAGCCAGCAGTCTGGCCAAGGAGACAACCAAGACCCCAACCCAGGTAAAGGCAGGTTCGAGGCTGGGTAGAGCAGGCACCCGCTGGAACCCAAGTGTGAAATCAGCTTTCCACAGAAGGGCCCAGCACAGGGGCAGGTGTCTTCCTGGCAAATGCCAGCCTGCTGTCTCGCTCTGGGGGTGAAACATGGATACATGGTGACTATCTGTCTGCTGTGGTCCCAGTGCAGACACCTGGGGTAAAACACACGCTCAGGTGGCAGCTGGACCACATGCATGCTTCACTTTCCACACCCGATACTTTCCTCCTGGGTCAGATTCCTCATGGGTTTTTTTTGTTTGTTTTTGAGACCGGGTCTCGCTATGTGTATAATTCAGGCTGGCCCAGGCTGACAACCCTCCTGTCTCAGCCTCCTGTGTGCTGGAATGACAAAGGTATACCACCATGGCAGCCTGATTTCTCTGGATTTTTACAGCAAGTGGTTTGTAGAGGGGCATGGAAGGGGCAGGGAGGGAGGAACCCACTTACAAATGTGCCCTGGAAATGCCTCACTGCTAAGGAAGGCGGTTTAGCCGCTGTGACGCAGCCAGCCTGGTGCAGCCATAGCCAGCTTAGCTTCCCTGCTGGTACAGTTCATTGCACTAACTTTTCTTCTGACACTTGCTGTGGGGAACCTGTTGTACACTGGGGCAGTTAGGACTTTTGCCCCATCTGGTACCATATCATCAAAAGCAGCCCATTCGGCACAGGCAGCTCTGGCTCGCAAATCCAACACTTGGGAAAGGCACACACGTAGCAGAATAAATCACGGAGAAGCAGCTCTTGTCCTCTGAGAGGCTCTTAGAATAATCTTCCTTAAACCTCCTGCACAGAAGTCCTAGCCAAAGCCTGTCGAGGTATTAGTGCTCCCCTTGCAAATCCCCCTAATGCGGCAGCTGAGCCCTGTCACACAAGGAGTGGCCCTCCAATGCTAGGTTGCCTGGCCCTCCCCTCCCTTCCCCTCCCCTCTCCTCCCCTGCCCTCCCCTCCCCTCTCCTCTCCTTTCCTCTCCTCTCCTCAGTGGTGCTTGGGGTGTTCTCTCTTCAAGGATTTGCACAAAGTAGTGGGGCTTGTGCAACTTCTGCCTGGACACAAGGCGGCTGCAAACATCTCAGGAGCCTAGTGAAGGCTGAGTAGCCCCCGTAGAAGGCCTGCCCCAGCCAGAAGCTGCCCCTTTTCTGGACCAGCTGTCACCTCCTACATGAAGGGGGAATGGGCTGGAGGGCAGGAGGAGGCCACACTGGTCATTTCCATCCCCTAGCATCTCCCGAGGACCTGTGGGGTACCAAGGTAAGGGCTGACTGTGGGGGACACATAGGCAGACAAGGGTGCTCTAGGGGTGCAGTGAGAGGAAGAGCGCTTGCTCAGCACATGCAGGGCCTAGGTCCCCCCCCCCCCCAGCACCACGAAAATAAACAAGGCAAGCAAGCCAGGTGTTCTGGCACATACTTGTATCCCTGCACTTGGGAGGCTGAGGCAGGAGGACTGCTGTTTTAGGGCAGCCAGGGCCACATAGGGAGTTTAAGGCCAGTCTGGACCTATATAGAGAGACCCTGTCTCAGAAAATTAAAAACAAAACAAATCAACCTCAGGACCTCACACTTGCCAGGCAGGCACTGTGTCACTGAGCTATATCCCTGACCCTTAAAACTTTTTAATTTGTAATGATACAGAAAAGACTAGCACAGCCTCTGAACAAGGCCATTGAACTCCGGAAGCATTCCGTATTTTTTAACAGGTGCGGAGGTCAAGGTCTGTTATATACATGGACCAATGTATGTAACCAAAGTGAAAACACTAACAACAACAGAAAGTGTAAGGAAACAGTTAGGTACCTCTACTGCTAGGTGCCAGGCCAATAAAAGGGCAACACAGTCTAACCAAAAGCGGTACACACATGCTGACAGCAGCGCTCCACACAAGTCCAAATGTGGGAACAACACAAGAGCTTAACCCTGGGGAACGGATAAAATGCGGTCCCTTCCTAAAGTGGGACAGTATCCAGCTACACAAGGGGATAGAGACCTGACCTACGACACAGTGTGTTTTAAAGACGTTACACTAAGAGTGAGAAGCCGGGCACAGAGGGCCACAATTATACACCATTTCTATGAAATGGGAAATTCCAGAAGAGGCAAATTTAGGGATTCTGAAAATAGATGGCTATCAAGAGAAGGGAGGCAGGGATACGGGGTGATCGTCAGTGGGAAGGGAGGTCTGGGGTACGGAAAGTGTCCTAGACCTAGACAGTGATGATCAGGACGCAACTTTGTGAACAGGCAGAACTACATGACCTGGGCTTTATCTCGGCCTGATATCGCACACTGTGACCTCAGCATTGGGGGGGAGGGGCGCTGAGGGAGGGACTGCAAGCCTGAGCCCAGCCCAGGCAGCTGAGCAACTTAGCAAGACCTGGTCTCAAAATTTAAAAAAACAAAACAAAACAAACCATTCTAAAAGTTCCCTGTGAGGGACTTGGGTTCAAACTCCAGTACACAGACCCCACCAAAAGCGAGACCCACAGTATTTTAATATATCTCACTTTTGAATTGCTATGGTGGCTGAGGAGGAGCACGGCTGTTGGCATCAGGGATGCAGGAGTCTGCTTGGATGCACAAGGAGACTGCTCCGATGCTTTCCGCAGTGTGGTGTGGCGGAAAGCCAGATGGCAGCTCTGTGTGGCAAGGGGGCCCCAGATCCAGCCGCAGGCTGCAGTTCAGCCCACCCCAGGCTGGGACATCCCACGGGGCCACTCTGTATTTGTCCTTTACCCTGAGCACTTAAGGGTGGAAACTATGGGTGTGTGTGCATACAGGCGCTGCCAATCGAACCAGCCTAGTGGTAGCTGGTGTGTCTGTACCACTGTCTTTTTCCACTCTGTTCCTAGAATCTGCAGTACACAGAAGGGTATTTGCGTATGAAGAGCAGAGTTCACGTTTCAAATTTCTCAAGTCTGTATTTCCTTATCTGGTGGCATGACCATGCTAAAGCCAATGGTGGTGTTCTAGTGCCATTTTTAAGGTCAAATTGGTCGGGTAGGGACAGTTTCATGCAGCTTAATCTAATACAAACTCACAAGACACTGTATCTTTTTGGTCCTGTTTCATTACACAAAATGATTTTTAAGGCGGGATGTAGTGGCCCACACCTATAATCCTAGTACTCAGAAGGCTGAAGCAGGACTGCCTGGACTACACAGCAAGATCCTGTCTCAAAGAAAAAGATTTTTAAGCTCAGGGCTCTCGAAGCTATTTTTAAAGCACCAACAGAGAGGTAAGGGTGAGCAGTTTTAATCTTCAACTTGTTCCCCTAACTCCAAAATTTAGAGTTTGCATATAAGAGCTCATTTTGTGTCTGTGTGTGTGTGTATGTCTTTTTTTTTTCTCTCCGAACATTAATGGGTAGTGAAGCTAGGGCTTTGTGTCTGTCTACATCCTAGCCCTTTAAAAATTTTTTAAATTTATATTGAGATAGGAGCTAACTCACTAAATTGCCCAGGCTGGGCTTGAACTGTCAATCCTCCTGCCTCAGCCTTCAAGAGAGCTGGGATTAACAGTGTGTGCTACCAGGATGGGCTAAAAAATTATTCTGTGTAGTTTATTTATAACTCCAGGTCAATTTAGATATAAATTAAGAACACATGCCATAAATCAAGGAAACAGGAGTAATGCTGAAGCCTTTTATTTTCAGTGCCCTGAGATGCACAGTGCTTGCAAATATCCATGGTGCCCACCCTGACTGCACCCGGGGAGGCTCCCCTGCTGGAATTCTGGAGGGGCAGGGAAGCCAGTCCACCAAAAATGCTAAGTAAGCCACCCCAGAGTGAATCAGGAGAGATACAGGCTCCAGAGAGCCCGCTCACCCCAGCCTTCTGCATAGTGTACCCCGCCCAGCAGCCTCTCACCAAACAAAACACTGGAGGTCTCCCTATGAGAGGAAGCTTTTGTTCATGTGGGAGGTTGATAGCTACTTGCGGTGAGTTTTTGTTTGTTTGTTTGTTATTCAAATAACTTTTTCCCCCTGAGGAAACTGAAAGGGAAAATGTCAGAATCTGTGATTAATGTTTTTTTTAAATAGATGTGATCCCTTGTTAAATTGAGAAATGCAGGTTTTCGTATGTAAGTTTGATATTAATTCCTTCAAGAGCTGTGCTGCAGTCAGGTCAGTGACCAAAGCCCTGGGAAGGGCAGCACTCAGGAACACACGGGACTCATGATGAGGTCCAGACCTGCAGCTCTACTCCTCGAGTCAGTAACCTGGGGGACTTCTTCAGTTTTGCCCTGGCCTCCAGTCTGTGCAATGCTAGTGTGACTCTTAGGATACTTTTAAAATTCAAACAAACAAACAATCCCATGCTATGGGCGTGGGATAAGTTGGTGATTGGGCTGGGGATGAAGAGGCAGAGAAACAAAGGAAAATTCAAGAGAAAAAAAAAAAATCAACTCAAAAACTTCCTTCCATTTTTTGAGGTTCTTTTAAATCCATTCTAGAAGCCAAGACAGAACTGACATTCTGGGTAAGTAAACAGTAAAGGATGCGAACTCCTTAGCTGTCCAGGACACTGAAAGGGGTTGGTCCCTGGCACAATGGCTTCAGTGGGTTTGACGACAGAAAAGAAGATGAAGCCAAATGACCAAATTTAGGGCGACTGTCCTTCCAGAAAAGTGGAAGATGCTTTCCATTGGGGGTGGCAGAGGAGGCAGGGGCTGGTAGGGCGAGATAAACTGCTACTTAACACAACAATGTGGACCAAATTTGGGCCACATGCAAATTCCAGCCACAGAGCTCAAAATGGAATGCAATTTACTGAGTGCAGGGAGCTAATTAATAACACAGTCTAAAGAGGATCCACCGTTGACTGCCATCCACCTCCTGGCTTCTTTAACGTGCTGTTGAACAAAAATGCCAAATGTTGTTACAGAATCAGGTGGTAGCTGTCTTTATTATTGTTCAAATGTATTTTAGGAAAAAAAAACTCAAAAAAGTCAAAACTGCCCTTCAGGGCGTATTCTTGGTGGGTAGAAATTTCAGCCTACACATTTCAAGTTAGGTTGCATCTGGAAAATTGCAGTAAACAAGCATAACCATTTGGTAAACATGGCACTAGGTCTTGTTCATAATTGAAATCACTGAATACGATCTACAAGCATCACACTCTGAGGCACAGATAAGGTTAGGCATGTGGGATTAAGCCATTCCCTGCCGTGCATCATGGAATTAAAGACAGTGACGGTTTTTATTTCACATTTGCCTATTGACTTCAGCATGGCCTGTACCAGATAATTTTTATTTTCCACTGATAACAAGAGAAGCTGGAGCTTGCGATTATTTCCTCTGGGACAACCTGTTAGTAACTGAAGGGCTGCAGCTCCAGACCTCCGGCCAATGGCCTAGCCCAGGGGTGTGAAAGGTGATAGGGTGCCACGCAGGCCTGGCAGTGGGCTTTTGGCACTTTGCACCTGAGAATGAATGACGCCCACTTGTCATTGGTGCAATGTCCAGGCCACTGAGCACCCTGTGTGCAGGAAAACACTATGTGCATTTGTCTGAAGCCCCGGCACTGGGCGCTGGACCCTAAGGTCAGCCTCAGTGAGCGTCATGAGGCTGGGAAGGGCTGCACTACAGGTAAGAGTCCTTCCAAACCTGGGGGGCAGGCCTGGCAAATGCAGGCTCCCCTGGCCTCAGTCCAAAGGTGCATCTGCACCCCTGGCTTTGGTCTGAGTGACGGTGTTAGGTGATTTCAGCAAAGCAGCTCATCTGCCAAAAGATGACTGCCAAAATATTCAGGTAGCGTCATTTAACACTTACGTCATCTGACTTTCTAGCCCCCTGCTTTTGCACTGGGCCTTCCTGCCCACAAAGACCTCTCCACAGGCGCCCCCGCAGCATCTACCTACCCCTTGTGCTCCAGCCCGCTGTCTCCTTCTCAGTGTGCTTGTTATCCTTACAGGATTGCCAAGCTTGTACACTAGAAAAAAATCTGACTCCAGAAAATCCAACCAAGTGGTATCATTAGCAAATGCAAATATGCTAATTCAGATAAAAATATAATTCTTTAAAAATCCAATGTTTCATATGCAAAATCATTGCAATGACACGTTTGAGAAGTATCTAGATGTTTTGCTGCCAAGAAAGCAGTACATTCAAGGCAATCTCGGGAAGTATATGAAATCACAGACTGCAATATCAGGCAACTATTTTAATTTTTAAAGCTCAGTTTACAAATATATACCAATATTTTTCTCACTTTTAATCACTCCCCCACTGTTTTAGCATAAGAGCTAAAATAACCTAAAACAGCCCCCTAAAACACATACAGCAAGTCTGTTGCACAGATCTGGGGGGAAAATGCATGAAGAATTTTCAATGTAATCTGAAACAGTATTTTAAAAAATGTGCGTGGCTTATAGGGTTTTAGCTACTAATAGTTTTCCCTGGAAGAATTTTACTTTAAAGCAACTCCAAATGAAAATGCATATAATTAAGAGAAAGACCATTGCTTCAAACAGATTGACTGTCTTTAACAAGTTCCTCTCCTTCTAGCTACTCAGATATGCTATATTTCCTAATTATCACCTTTTGAGGGCCATCTGGGCCCATTCCTCCCCATCAGGGGGCAATTCCATTTGCATTGTTCCTAGGCTTAGTCATGAGCAACTAGTCTGGTGGTAAAGTTCATTAGAAATTAGAACAGAAGCATTCAACCCAACACAGTAAACCAAGTATCTGATCCCAGCACCCGCAAGAGAGACTCTAAGCGTCATCCACCGAGTTGTCCCACAACTACCAAGTCCTGTGCATTTTACCTAGTGGCTTCAAGAAACATTCAGCCTGGGCCCTGACCAGGTAGGTAATGAAAATTTGATTAAGTCCCCTCACACTGCAAAAGGCAACATAACTAGAGTCCCTTATGTCTCTTGCTTCAAAAGTCTATTAAAAACTCTTTAATGGCTTCCTCATTTAGGCTACCATTCGCAAGCATTATATTACTTCCTTCCTGGAGAGAACACACAAGAATTGTAATTGCTAATTGTATTTTCTTCGGGATGAATGCGCGGTGTGGAAAAAGCTTTGTCTGACCCGCAGATAGTGCAGACCAACTCCAGGCTCCAAAGATCTTTCTCAGCCTTTGGTCCCCTTGCAGGGTCCATCCCTCTTTACTCGCTCACAAGCTCTCTACACGCGTTTGTGTGCCAGATCTTTGCTAGCCTGGCCAGCGACGCGCTGGACAGTTTGGGCAGCTCTGCTCCTCCACAGAGCTGATTGTAAAAGGCCTGGCTAATTCAAGGCAGGCCTATAGAACATTCCCGCTTCATTCCTCGGAAGGCCTGACACATAAAACCCAGGAAATGGGTACCTGCCTCCTCGCGCAATTCCTGAGCCTGGCTTGCAAAGACCATCTTAATCCGCTGCGCCGGCCCACCGAGATCCAGGAGGAGGGGACCCCGCTGGGAGCCGCAGCCTCTTCAGCTACACCTTAGTCTTGCAAATGAAGACAGCTGCAGCGCCCTAATCTATGCAAGGCAGGTGTCGCCCCGGGGCTCTCTGCAAGTGACCCTTGCCGCTATTAGGGGCTGGGAAGTTAAGAAGTTACTATTCTAAAAAGAACTGTTTCGTAGCTGCTCATTATCGAAGTTACTAAGCTTTTTAAAGGAACAATGGCTTATTTCCTCCCATTTGTACCTTGATAGTCTCCCTGCCCTTCTGAAATTCCCTTACTTAGTCCCTAATTTTGACCCCAGCTGGGAATCTTTAAACTGGCAGCCTAGCTCTTTCCCAACTGATGTTACTCATTCAATTTTATGTGGAAAATTCTACATCAAGCTTGCAGCTTGCCATTATTATTATTTATTTTTTACGTACAGGGGATTGAACCTAGGGTCTTGCATATATTAGGCAAGTGCTCTACTACTAAGCTACATCCCTTGTCTATATATATATATTTGGTGGGGATACTGAGGGTTGAACTCACAACCTCATGCTTGCCAGGCAGGCACTTATGCCACTGAGCTAAGTCCTGCCCCTGCTATTATTTTTAAACCTATCCCAAAATCTTCTATCCAAACATTAATAGAGGTTTCAGCAAAAATGGTAATAATAATAATGTCCATGGGGTCTTCTTGTGATTTGGTAATGAATAAAAATGATAATTCCTCATTTAATTAAAATAAACTATACCAAAACACTGCACCATGGAGACTGGGCCAACAATAACTGACTCAAAACACAGTCATGCCAGGCATGGTAGCAATTCCTATAATCCCAGTGCTGGCACTTGGGGGGCTGAGGCAGGAGGACCACTGCAAGTTTGAGCCAACTGGGCTGCACAGTTCAGGCTGGCCTGAACTACACAGCAATATCCTGTCTCAAAAAAGGAAGGAAGGAAAGAAGGCAGGCAGGAGGCACAGTCATTGAATCTCAGTCTGTCTGTCTCAGTATGATGAAACAAGGTATCTGAGTCCAGCTCCTGGCCTCCAGGGTGCCCCAAAGGACTGTGGGACAGGCCCCTGGAGATGGTTGTGCTCTTAGAGGGCTCAGCTCATCCCTGAAGCCAGAGGATGGGCCAGGCCTCAGCTGCCTGCTATGTCCTTAGGCCCCTGAGGGTCTGGGAGGAAGCTCAGGAGCACAGGTCCTGCAGGGCCTGGGCCACTTTCACGCAGCCTGGGGGTGGGGGACAGTGTCCGCAATTCCTCCCACGTCCCACCTGGCTCAGCACTGGCCTTACCTAAGGCCCTGCCAGCAGCTGCACCCTCCTCTCAGGGTGGGACAGCATAGAGTAAAGGAGAAGTCTGACCCCGTTTCCTGGACTGTAATAGTAACATTGGCACCTCAGATGCAGGATATGGGGAGTGGTCCTGACACAGGATCCTGAGGTCTTTCCCCGAACAACGGGAAAGACTCCTCTCCTACCTGAGAGGTGATGCTTCAGTTATGTAGGTTTCAACAGAGAACACTGAAAACCCAGAATCATTGTATGTGATCAGCAGGGCATAGCAGCCCAAATATATAATCCCAGCACTCCAGGAGGCTGAGACAAGAAGACTGCCAATTCAAGCCCAGCCTAGACAACTTAGTAATTTAGTCACTGTCTCAAAAATTTAAAAAAGAAGGAAGAGGAGAAGAAGAAAAAGGAAAAGTAAAAAGAGGCTAGGGACGTAGGTTAGTGTGAAGATCCTGATTCAGTCCCCAGTACCACCACTGTAACAACAAAAATCAATGTATGTGATTATAGTATAAGACTTAATTCAAGTCTTTTTCTTTGTTTGAAGCTTGATTTTAAGGAGTACTTGAAAAATCTGTAAGTTGCTATATTAATTTTGAGATGGATGATAGATTTTTAAATTTCTTAACAATATATACATTTTTATCTGCCTTTCATATTTGAAAAAAAAATGAAGCCCCTCCCTTTAAATTCTTATAGAACTTTTGAGTTTTTACAGAAGTATAACATTTGAAACAAGTGCAGAAGGCCTATAAATGTACCAGAAATGCTGGGCTATGCATCCATACCCATTACCCCTAACAATTTCACAAGAAGGAGCACATTTTCATGAGTCGCGTGATGTTTTAGCAACAAGACTCCTATGGGCTTTAATGGAAGTCACACAGCTAAAACTCCATGTGTCACTTTGAAAATTTAAGAGTAATTGCTGAGTTCCCCTTAGAGGGTCATAGAAATATTAAAAACCAAAGTATTTTGCTAAGAACTCCAATTATGCTTAAGGGCTTACATCAGATTTTATAAAATGATTGGTCACATATATAATGTACTCTAATACTTTTTTATTGGCTGGTTGTTTTCTGGATAAAAGAAGGTCTTGAGGACGCCTCTGAGCAGGAATATACAATACAGGGAACTTCAGTCCCAGTGTTCACTTAAACCCATGGCTAAATCTTTTTTTTTTTTTTTTTTTTTTGTCTTTTTCATTGTTATCAGTACCGGGGATTGAACTCAGGACCGCCTGCTTGTAAGGCAAGTGCTTATGCCACTGAGCTAAATCCCCAGCCCCATGGCTAAATCTTAATGAGGTGGTAGAAGAAATAAGGGGGCTTAGGAACATTTTATCTTGGTACTTGTCATTTCAGAGGGAATCATTCAGGTCATTGCAGCAGGAGGCTGGTGGTTTTGCACAAATTCATTGAACTATTGAACATAACCAATCTGCCCTGGAGAAAGTTTACTCACATCATTCATTATGTCCCAGTATTTGGAAGGCTGAGGCAGGAAAATCGTCACAAGTTCAAGGCCAGTTTGGGCTACATTGTGACTTCAAGACTAGCCTGAGCTACAGAGTGGAAACTCTGCCCTGAAAACAAAACAAACAAAAATGAAAAACAAAAATAAACCGGGCATGGTGGCTCACACCTATAATCCGAGCACTTGGGAGGCTGAGGCAGGAAGATCATTGTGAGTTTGAGACCAGCCTGGGCTACAAAGTGAGTTCAAGACCAGCCTGAACTGCAAAATGAGACCGTCTCAAAAACACACACACAAAAAAAATCTTACCTCCTTCTTCATTGTTCACAGACAAATGACTCCTCCTGTAACTCTTTGATGGTATAGCTCTAGTTTGAAATGGTTACAAAAGAAAAGCAAAGATTTATAAAAGAAATAACCTTCTTCCTGTTACTGGCTACACGCCACAGTGAAGCATCCGGAGTAAGGAGAGGTGCACTAACAGGCGGTTTATTCGATGTTAATGTAGCCGAAGTTTTGGGCTGGTGCAAAAAGCCCCAGAAAGGCCAGGGATTTAGCTTAGTACTATAAGTGTCTGCCTGGCGAGCACGAGGTCGTGAGTTTGATCCCTGGTACCACAAAAAAAAAAAAAAAAAAAAAAGCCCCAGAAGTCCATCGTAAGGGCGGAAACTGGTCCCTGAGTTGTGGCAGCCACCCACGGCACCATGGTCAGAGGCAGGTGACATGTGGAGCCCTGGAGCACACGCTGAAAACCTCTGGGCTGCTCCCAGGAAGACTCAAGGTCTCCCTAGGGTAGAACAAAAAGCCTTCCTACTAACACCAAACTCTGAGTTTGGGATGGGTTCGTTGATCAGCAAGCCCATGAACTCGGTTTTGGAGGCCTTGTGTAAAATTACTTTTAGACCAGGTGTGGTAGCACAAACGTATAATCCCAGCACTTGGGAGGCTGAGACAGGAGGATCTTTGTAAATCTGAGACCAGCCTGAGCTACAAAGTGAGTTCAAGGCCAGCCTGAACTGCATAGTGAGACCTGTCTCAAAAATACAAAATAAAATAAAGTAAAATAAAATTACTTTTTATAGAGCTGGTTAACCTCAGTCCTGCTATCTAGTAACCCAGGAAGATCCACTCTGTCACCACACCCCTGTGGATGCCATCTCTCCAGGTCTCCTCATTCCCCTAACCTGATTTGCTGTTTCACACTGCATGCAGAATCGAGACGTGTGTCTGTGGAAGGGCCCAGCACCGCTAAAGACCTGCAGGCCTGAAGCAGACAGGTGCAAAGGATACTCTAGAAATGAGGGAGGCCTTGCTACTACATGGCTCAGGCTGAAACTCACTATGGAGTCTAAACTGGCTTGGAACTTCAGGCAATCTTCCTGCCTCAGCCTCCCAAGGGCTGGAGTAAGAGGTGTGTGCTACCACCACGCCTGCTTCACACATCTTCTTGTGAATGTGTGGCAGAAGACAATACATGTTCATTACGCCTCCCCTCTGCAGCATTCCCCAAGGAGCAGGCCAACTTCACTTCACCATCACCCATGAAAACACCAGCCTGTTTGTTTTCGGCCAAAGTTGTGACTGCAAAAGTTTCCAACAACAAAAAATGATGAAAATTACAAACTCGGTGCCCTGAGGTTTTGTTTTAGTCTTTTTGAGACAGGGTCTCGCTATGCAGTTCAGGCTGGCCTTGAGCTCACTTTATAGCCCAGGCTGGTCTCAAACTTGCAGTGATCCTCCTGCCTCAGCCTCCCAAGTGCTAGGATAACAGAAGTGAGCCACCACACCCAGCTCTGAGTTTTTATGTTAAGGATTGCCCTAAAAAAGATAACATAGTCATTTAATATTTTGCAATGTCTAAGTACCTGTACCTGAATAATATACCTAGCCCTTTAGTATCTATCTATGTCTCATATTGAGAACTAGATTGGCCAAACATTTGCTTTGAGTGGGATTTAATATGTACCCGAGAATCTAGCATAGCCACAAAATTTTTAATATAATTAACAGGAAAAAAAAAAAAAAACAGAGGAATCCATAGAAATGTTTTTCTTGCCATCCCGACCAGCCACTTCCACCCTCCCTTTCCCAGCCTGAAGGAGAAGAAATACGGTTTCTCTAAAGTGGATTGTGGTTACTCATTACATGACATTTGGACAGATGTGTCATTTGCAGATATAACAGGTCTGCGCTTCACCACCCCCTGCACAATTACTCAGATTACCATCTGAGGAGCTGTAAGAGTGATTCACAAGGCAAAAAAGAAGTCCCCATGCACCACAGTGGCCATCTGCGTGACACTAGCAAACAAAAACACGTTGCGTGAGAAGGCCTTGGCTGGGAATCGTAGAAGTTCGATGTTACACAGGAGTTGTGGAGGCCTAAACCTTCCCTTCTCTATTTATAACCTGTATCTAGAGCAGAGTTCAACCAGCTATGCAAGCAATCAAAAGGTTTTTTCTCTGGGAAGCAGAATATAAAAAAAAAAAAAAAAAAAAAAAAAAAAAGATGAGGAATGAGCCCAGAGCCTCATGCATGCTAGTCAAACACCATTTTCACTATGATATTTTGAGGGGAAAAATTCTTATATAAATGTTTTTCATTAATAAAACAAGCATCTGTACAAACTGGATTCTAAATGAATTCTAATAAGAAATGAACGCGACCAGAATTGTCCAGTGCTTTCTATTTTTAGAGTTAACCTACCATAGAATATCAACAGAATGAGACATTTAACACTAACTCTTTCCGCCTACCTTTCCTTTATTTATTCAAAAGATGATTGTAACAAACCTACCATGTAAATCTCCTCAAAGGAAAAAAGATAGTAATACTTCCCTCGTTGTGGTTTGGTTGCAGAAAGGCAAATTGGTGCATAATTAATAATTTGTTGGTGCAAATTCATCTGCATCTTTTAATTGGTGTTAATTAGATTAGGACTAAAATTTCTTTAATCCTCTATCTTGCCTTTTTTGATGCAAACTAATTTTCTCAGCTGGATGTCAAAGTTTCCTATTAATTACACTTTTCTAACAGGAGCTTCTGCAGCAGCGCAGACTCAAATAACCAGACCAAGAGCAGTTTGCAGAAGCAGCTTGGGACAAACCTTTTGGGGAAAAAATAAGACTGGGTGAGAATTGTCACTTGGGAGGTAAGGAGTGAATTCACCCAAATTCACTGGTAAAGCGAGGCTTCCACATTTAGCAAAGCAGCCAGCCAGCCTTTCTGAGACTTCAGAGTGTCTAGCATTTGGCAGCTGTAAATAACACCCTGTAACCTAACTCTGCTGAGGTGCAGATGTTAGAACAGACCCGAAACAACAACAACAACAAAATGTTTAGCCTTCTGGTTAAGAAGATAACCTGCTTGTAAATCCGGAGAATAATCAATACGCAGCTGTCTTTTACTCTATCATTGAGGCGCCACTCAGAATTCTAGTCCGCCTTCCCAATGGGAAACACACGCATTAACAAGGCATCTTAGGTGAATTAACTTCCACGTCTCATATGGTTTCCTTCAAATATTTCAGTCCTTCTACAATAGTGAGCGTGTTGGGAGAACAGGCCACAAAATACATTCAATATCTTTTATGGCAAGGTGACCTGAAATAAAATTTTATGTAGTCAAGGATTTTTGATAGTTCTTTATCCATTGCTTTCCTCTTGCTATGCACTGGTGATGATTGAAACCCGATGTGTACTGCAAAAACAAGCTATAAAACATTTTATGTACAAATAAAACAGTAGCCATTAAGTTTTGCTATGATGTCTGAGTAGATATTCAGCATGAAAACATGATAAAAACAACTGTAAACTGGTTGTGATCAAATGTAATTACAATGACTTGTCTCCAGTGAATGACATGAACTAAACACAGTCACAGGCTTCTCCAAAATTACTTTGGGCAAAGAACCAAGAAAACACTATATCCTTTCTTCACCAAAGGCATTTTGCCAAATAAATCGCAAACACACAAGCTTTAATAACCACGGCCAAAAAAAGCACTTGGGAACTCATTATGGAAATGTTTAAAACACACATGCACGCACGCACACGTGCACTTATATTTGATAAATACTCTTTCATATTAATATCATTAATATTAATATCGTCCATATTAATATTAATATCATTCACTGAAAAAGCCACACGTTTGAGATTTTTAATTGGTGCTCCCCAATAGTAAATCCATGGAGTGAAGGGAATTGCAAGCCTCTCTCTCTCTCTCTCTCTCTCTCTCTCTCTCTCTCTCTCTTGCTGTCTTGCTGTGTATTTGGCTGTCTTTCCTAGCATCTTTATTTTAGAAAGGCTGTAAGAAAATCTACTTGAAGGTTTTTGTTCAGCTAAAAGTAAACAATGGATTCTGTGGAATAATCTTAATCTTATCTTTTCAGTAAGCTGCTGCAGGTGGATTTTCTTCCTTTTTTTCCCTCCAGAATCAGAGAAAAGCAAGATGGCCTTTTAGCAGTGCAGTGAGGACTGGTTATTATGGCTGCAACAGCTCTAGAAACCTTACAGACCTGGGGGAAAGGAAGACAGTGTTTGCCGCCAGACCTGCCTCTCACCTCTGGCTAACGTTCTCGTGTTTAGTCCTAAAATTACGGGCATATTGCTGTAGGCTGCTTGGGAGTATTATCAAGAAAACAAAAACTCATTCCACTCGTAAGAATTTACCCCAGAAGACGTATGTCCAGACAAAAACTTATACACAAATGTCCATATCAGCATTACTCAAAATAATCAGTCGAAACGACCCAAATTCCATCAGCTGACCAATGTATAAATAAAAGTAAAATAAGCATAAGATGGAGAATCATTCAGCCATAAATGGAATGAAATTCTGGCACATACTATGGCACGGATGAATCGGGGGACATTACACTAAGTGAAAGAAGCCAGTCACAAAAGGATCACACATTGCATGACTGCATTTATATCAAATGCCCACAAGCAGCAAATCCTTGGAGACAGAAAACAGATTAGTGGTTGACCAGGCCTGGGGGTGTGGGAGGAGATGGGGAGTCACTATTCATAGGTACAGGGTTTTTTTCTGGCCCACAAAAACACAGATAAAAATAAAACTGATCAAGTGATAGTTGCACAACAATGTGAATAAACTAAAAACCAGTCAATTCACAGAACAGTAGTCTTTCAGAGGGTGAATTGTATGGGACATAAATTACTTCTCAATAAAACTAATACACACACACATATAAAGCACACACAAACAAAGTAGAAATCATCTACACCCTGTAATGCAGCGGTTACTATTCCCATGATATATACGGCTGTAGAAGATTCAGGGTCAACCCTGAGGACTGAAGAGGGCTCTAAATACAATTTGATTTCAACTCTGTCCACCCCTGAGGAGGAAGAAGATTAGGAAAAACCTATCCCATACCTCCACCAAATCTGTTCTCATGGAGGCCACCAAGGAGCCCAGTGGCCAATTCTCTGTTCCCAGATTGCTTGACCTGGTGGCAGCAGTGCCTGTCACAGTTAACAACTCCTCCCATCCCGTGGTGCTGCCTTCCCGGTCCCCTGGAGAGGCTCCCTGGTTACCATCCCTTCTCACCACTCACTGGTTTGCTGGCTCTGTCCCCACCCCTTAATGTTGGAGTAACCCTGGGTTCATTCCTAAGTGACCCTCTCTAGCCGCTTTGCTTTCTTATCATCTCTCAGCTGACAACTCCTGTGTGTAGATTTCTCTTCCTGACCTCTCTCCAAAACGCCAGGCTTCTACACTCAACTGCCTACTGACATCTCCGCGGAGAATTCTAATAGCTGTCTCCAACTCCACACGTCCAAAGCTCAACCCTTGACCCCCAGTGCCAGCAAAATCACACTTCCTCTATGGCCTGCTCCGTCTCAGCTACGGGCAGTTCTTCCCTTCCAGTCACCCAGGACTAAAACCTAGATGATCTTCCTTGATTCCTCTTTTATTTCCAACTGAGAAACATTCAGTCCACTGGGAAATTTCATTGCTTCTGCTTCAGAATATATCTGAAATTCACCTAGCCATTTCTCAATTGGGTGTGAGTCCCCATGGACCCCCACATGGCTCATAGCCACCATGTCCTGTGTGGTCACCCAGCTTAGGATCCCTGTCAGGTGAACCCATGGCTGTTGGAGATCCCTCCAGAGCTGTGGTCCACCTGCATGTGGTCCATAGTGACCTCATAAGTTTGTAACAAAGCTTTGCTACACAGAATTTTAAATAACCAGTGGAGGAAACAGAGATGCAGACTTTTGTTACAGGTCAGGTGCCTGGCAGCAACTACATGAGTGTCTGAGATAGAAGGATCACAAGTTCTAAGCTGACCTGAGCAACTGGGTGAGAACCTGTCTTAATATATAAGCAGGGGTGGAGATGTGGGGATATAACTCAGTGCTCTCTGGATTTGATTCTCAGTACTAAAAAAAGAGACTTTCTCCTGCTTTTCCAGGTTTGCTATAGCTCTGAAATATGTTAGGTGATCTAGGGAAGAGTCTTTCAATCCTAGAAATCTCACTGAAATTGTGGATGTTTAGAATGAGAATGTGCTCTAGCTATGCCAAGCGTCTGAGTACAACATCTGGAGTAAAGGAAAGAGCAGGAGATACACAGACATTCATCTAACAGGGTCTGCGAGACTCTGAGAGTCCTATAGCAAGCCATGGGGCAAATGGAAAATTACCCCGCTTAGCTTGTGGGTAACACTGGGCTTTTTTTCCCTGGTGCTGGGAATTGCACCAGGGCCTCACCCATGCTAAGCATGTGGTCTACCCCTGAACTGTGCCCTCAGTTCCCAAGGTGAAGCACTGGAGACCAGAAGGGGAGCAGGAGCGGGGAGAAAACACTGAAAACACCCATGGTTTAGTGAACAGACTTTCCGCCCCATGGGTGGGACGAGAAACTAATCAGTAAGAAGGGGTTCTGGTCTAGCTGAGATCATGGGTTCACTTTGCAATTAACCAGTGTTTGCCTTGTTTGCGGCTGCTGGAGTTTTCTGATGGTTTTGGGTTTTGGTACCAGGGATGGGACCCAGGGCTGAACATACCAGGCAAGTGCTCTATGGCAATCTTCTTCATCCCCAGTCGCTGGTGTTTTAAATAAAAACAAATCAGATTCCCACAAGTCAGGAATGGAGGACGTTTTCACAAATGTAAAATGTTCCAACATCCTTGCTTTGTATTTCAAAAGTGGGAAGAAGGTGTAGACAGGGCAAAGATTCCTAAATTCCATTAAAGTTTAGCCTGATGGATGCCTGTATTTTAGAGCAAGTATCTAGAAAATGCAACTTATGTTTCAGGAAATACTGAACTACCAAGGGAAATGTCACTCGGGATAATTTGAGTGGTGAGTACTTTATAAGCATCATTTATACACACAGACATTTCCAGAAGGCCTCCTCTAAAACAATAAAATGAGAGAATAAGGCTCATAAGGAACCCAAGAGACTGACCAGGCCCAAATGTGTCTCGCATCTCTGGTTATGAGATGTATACTGTGTGGGGTGCAGGGCACTGTTTATGTCTCTACTGTAACAGCTCTTAAAAGGCTGAAAATGGGGACCTTTATGAGGAACAAAAGAGAAACTTTCGAATATCTGTGCCATTGAAGTTAGGCTCTCAGTAAATCAGGATATCTCTCAGAGGTGAAGGAAATGAAACAACAATTTGAAACAACCCAACCCAGAATCTTCTACTTGGATAAGCAGGGTTCCTGGGGATATCCAACTTTTTTAAGGCTTATAAATTCCCATGCCCACTTTTTTTTTTTTTTTTTCTTTTGTGCCAGGGATTGAACTCACAACCTTGAGTTTGCCAAGCAGGGAACTTACGCCTGCTGAGCTAAACCCCCGGCCCTTTTTTTTTTTTTTTTTTTTTTAGACAGGGTTTCACTACACAGTTCAGGCGGGCTTTCAACCAACTTTGTAGCCAGGGCTGGCCTCAAACTTGCAGCAATCCTCCCACCTCAGCCTTCCAAATGCTGGGATTACAGGCCTGTGCCACCACACCTGGCTCCCCACTGATTCTTAAAGGAATATTATGAAAGAGCCTGAGAAATTTCTGAAGAAAGGAAAGAAAAAAGGAAAGAAGGGAAGGGGAGGGAGGGGAGGGGCGGGGGGAGGGGAGGGGAGGCAGTCAATACCTGTTCGTATCTTGGACCCTTTAATGTCTCCCTGTCCTTTAAAGCTGAGGCCCATAAAAACTCATCTGATTAACATCTGATACATCCACACCAGGCCCTTTCTGTCTGGTTTTATCTGTTTCTGTCTCCTGGACTGGCCCCAGCACCTTGGACATGGCCAGGCCACCACCAGCTGGCATCCTGGAAAATGGGCCAGGGTCGCTGTTCCCTCTTCATGCCCAAGGAGAGTTTAGACACTAAGAATGAGGAGTTTAGTTCTCTTCTTTCTTCTGTTTCTTTAAAAATATACTCATCTTGTTCAAACACCTAACAGTATATTAAAGATAATGATTTATTTTTGCTCTTCATCTTTTCATACTTAATTACTTGGCAAGCATTAATGAAAACTGATAGGTGAATACTGCATCTCAGGTGACCATGGGTTTCTCTGAATGTATGTGCACACACAGACAGGATGATAAAAGGCAGTGACTACCTAAAATTTTACCATAATAAAAGATATACTGCCATCAGCCCTTCTCAGGGTACTCTCCCACTTCAGACACCCTATGCCATCACTTCCATGCTACTTTCTTTTTTTTTTTTTTTTTTTGTCTTTTCATTTTTATCGGTACCAGGGATCGAACTCACGACCGCCTGCTTGCAAGGCAGGTGCTTACGCCGCTGAGCTAAATCCCCAGCCCTTCATGCTACTTTCTAATGCAGTTTTGGATGCCCTCTTTGGTAACTGTGTGACTGCCACAATGCCCTGAATTGACTGAAAACTTTACAACAGTTTCTTTCAAATAAAATATCCCGGTGTGTCCTCACCCAGCTTCTTCACCAGATTTGTCCTTACCAGATTTGCAGCTTCTAGCCCCTCCCTAAAGTTAAAGAAACCACAAAAGGTAAACATTCTCCATCAACTGAGGACTTTGAGGCAGCCACAACAGTGCAACTAAAGACACTCAGGGAAGGACTTCTAGAACTGCTCCAAGAAGTGGCAAGAATGATGGGATAAATATGTTTGAAGTAAATGGAAGTATTTTGAGAGGGGTTAATGGCAATGTGTGTTTCACTGTAATTTTTTGTTTTTTTGAGGTAAAGTCTTGCTGTATATTCCAGGCTATAATTGAACTCACTATTCAGCCCAGACTGGTCTTAAATTTATGGTGATCCTCCTGCCTCAGCCTCACAAGTGCTAGGATTAAAGGTGTGCACCACCACACTTGGCTATAAATTTTTAAAAATTTGAACATTCACGTATTTTTCAATCACAACTCATATGCCCTTGTATTCCCCATCTGCCAATGGAAGTATTAGATATTAGTTTCCTGAGAAAATTACATGGGTGTGGAATGAACTGACTCAGTAAATCCACAGAGAATATTTACCAGACCTATAGGAATATCCAGTCTAGTAAAATAAAAGAAAAAACAAGTTTCTAGTGGCTAGGGATTTAGCCCAGCAACTCAAGCACCTGCCAAACAAGTGCAGCGTCATGAGTTCGATCTCCAGTACCAAAAGAAAGAAAGAAAGAAAGAAAGAAAGAAAGAAAGAAAGAAAGAAAAGAAAAGAAAGAAAACATTTTTGGATGACATAAAATAATATGACTTCAGCAAAACAATTTTTTTTAATTGGTACTGGGGATCGAACTCATGACCGCACACTTACAAGGCAAGTGCTTATGCCACTGAACAAATCCCCAGCCCAGCAACATAACTTTTAATGCAGGTACCACCAGTTGCTTCCCTGGCCAGAACATTTGATTTTACTCTTTAAACATGTGGAAGCTCCTGGGAAACGGAAGCCCACACACAGGCGGATGCCAACACGCTGCTCACCTGCTACAGGGCAGGTGCCAAGAGCTCTCCTTTTCATCAGTGCAAGTTTATTGTCTGGACAAACACAACCTTCCTTCCGCTGTCGCCCTGCAGTCCCTTCCAAACGCTGGCTCTGTGTGTGTGTGCAGGTGGAACTGTGGCCGTCCCGGCCCACAGCAAACTAAAGTTGAGAATGATGTGTCACCTGCTCACCGTTCCTCCAGCCTACCAGGAACACATTGAAGCCCATCCCTGGGGGAGGGTCAAATGTGGCACTTCTGTGAAGAGGTTTTAGGCACAACTGCCAGCTCCTATTGTGTTCTGGCAGGACAGCGGTTTCTGCCGGACCCTGTGTCCTTGAGACCACCAGGCTCTCGAGCTTCCCAAACAACCTCCCAACATGACTCACTTCTTGCTTCCCTTCGGTTCTATGTAATTGTCATCTAATTTGGGGAAGCCCTCAAAAGCAGAATTCCAATAGGTGTTCAGGGTGCAGACACTCGGGTGGGGCACGGGACATTCGGACTCAGGTCACATGCAGGCTGAGATGCAGTGTCTCTTCACAAAACCCCAAGGAGAGGCAGCATTCACACAGGCCCAGGGAGCCCACCACAGGGCACCGAAAGAGCACTAGGAGCATGGTAAAAGGCGTTCAGGTCTCTTTCTTTTTGTTAATATAGATGAGGGCAAGTGTCCAGCGCTGGTGGCTTTTTTGGGGCAGTGGAAAATTTCACATTGATGCTGTAAAAGCTGCACCATATTTTGACACCTGCTACATTGGATACAAACAGAGGAAAAAAAAAAAAAAAAAACACGTCTACATAATGAAAAACCATTCGCTTCCCCTTTTCTCATCCCAGCGGGAAGACAAAGCAATTCCAAGCCACTCTGCAAATGTATCCAAGGTTAGAGATTTTGGAGGGAGGGGTGGGCCAGCACCTCCTGCCCCAAATCACTGAAGCATTTCAGGAGATGTGGATGCAAAATAATGACTGAAGAAAGAAAGAAGAAAAAGAAAAAAGCACTTCAGGGAAAAGCCTTATGAGACCTGTGAGAGCTCTGATGCTTGGCTCTTCCAAGACCCAGGCCCTGTCCAGGGGACTCACCCCCCACCCTGAGCCACCGACACAGGAAGCTCGGGTTACTCACAGCCACCCTGGGAAGCCACCTTCAGCATTGGGCATTGTGGGGATGGGCACTTGGCAAAGAGCAGCTCTTCTGGGTGCTGTCAGAATTCTCTCCACTCCCCAGGCCCTTCTCCCATGCGCTCCCAGTCCCCTCACCCCCACTGCTATGCTCTTCAGGGGCCCTCTGGGCCCTGCCTCCTAAAATGTCCCCAAGGCCAGGGCACACCAGGTGTCTTCCGCACAGGACCCTTCCAGCAGGTAAGAGCCATCTCCTCTCCTTCCGAGAAACTCTTAGGAAGGCCCTCCCCAGACAGATCTTGGAAATGATTAATCTCTCAGATTAGCCGAATGGGCTCAAATATAAAAATATTTTTAAAAAACAGTAGGGTCGTTAAAGAGTGACAGATTTACGCGCCATCTGGGCTCGCTGGTCAGGGTAGCGCGAATTCCATCAAACGGCTGAATGGTGCACGAACTGAGAATCCCATCTGTTTTATCTAACATGCACCCATCCAACAGTTTGGCCATTTTGATGTTAGAGTTGTTGAAATAAAACCATGGCCATATAATATCTCTCCAAACTCCCAGACTGCAAACGGACACTTGGTTATCACACAGCACACAGAAATGAAGCTCCGCTGGATTTCTAACAGTGGCCTCAGTGAAATTCTAAACAGACTTCATTTCATCAAATAATTATTTCCCCACAGTTTAATTATTATTATTAAGCCCTTGGGACTATAGATGGCAACTTTTCTTAGGGTTAACCTGTGCAAGTTTACTTAAATTTTTTTCCCAATGATATCTCTATTAAGAATTTGCATTGTGGAAACAGTACTTTTTGTTTTATTTTTCTTCTCATTTTAAGCCACTTTCCTCCGCTCTCCTCTACCAAAATATTCTAATAAAAAGAATATCAAAATATTATCGTGAAAAGTATTCAAAACTATCACTTAGAAGATTTAAATTACTCTTAAGAAACACATTAATTTTCTTTCTTTCTTTTTTTCTTTCTTTTAACAAGTAAGGGTTTTCCCTATTTTTTACATTTGCTTTTAATAGTTAGCATTTTGGATGTTTCCCTGTCTAGCTATGCTATAATAATTCTCAGAAATACTAATCACATTTTCCTGTACATGATTAGAGTTCTGTTTCTTATCAGTAACAATGAGTTGCTCAAAGAAAATACCACAGTCACCTAGTCTTTAACAAGTGTGTGTGACTAGTACTTTAAAGAATAAATATATCCTGGACATTTTGAGATTGAATGTCTTTTCAAAAATTCATTTTTTAACCAGATTGTCCTTTAACTAGAGAATATTCTTCAGCTATCAGGTGATTATAATTTTAGTCTTTAAAATGTGGAGGATATAATTTTCTTTTTTTTTTTTTTTTGTCTTTTTGCTTTTTATCAGTACCGGGGATCGAACTCACAACTGCCTGCTTGCAAGGCAGGCGCTTATGCCGCTGAGCTAAATCCCCAGCCCCAAGGATATAATTTTCTTATTTTATTATAAATATGCAAAGTAAAAGAAAGATGCAAAGTATTATCTTATTTTATAGACACATGAAAAGTAAGTTATCATAAAACCAACATTCATGCTAAAAAGAGACAATACATTATCACATGATTTTATTCCTATTTTTCTCATCTCCTATAGTATCATAGAGAATTAAAACCTCAGACCCAGATTTGTGTTTACTAAAGCAATTTCACACACCAAGTATTTTTCCAAAAGCAGATTTCCCTGGTAGCACAAAGCTGACACTATGTGGCATGTTATGAATATATGTGCATTTATCATTTTGTCATCTATAAAACCAGGATACTAACATTGTTCCTAGAATTCTTTCAAAGATCATATGCAGTACTGTTTGTAAAAGTGTATTAAAACAATGAGTTGCTATGCAAAGGTAAAGTACCTTTAGTGATCATATTAATCATTTAATATTCTTATGGAACAACTCCTGAAAACCAAAACATTCTTTCTCCAAATCTCCCTTAGGATTAAATAAAGAAGTACATTTATGTGGATTATTTTTAAAATGATATTTTAGAACTGGCTTTCAAGTATCTATTTCAAAAGAATGACAAATATATAAGAAATAAATAATTTCTATAATCAAAAATTTTAAAATACAAAAGTAAACAGTCAAGTTGTCAGGCATTGTCCTTGCATCTTTTCTTGTCCTAATGGGTACTGTGGCCCATTCAGAATTCTAAGAGCACCAAGAGTCCTGCCTGGGGAGGTTGGGCCCAGAGCCACTTCAGGGGCAGCTCCTGGCTCAGTGAGTTGTGTTAGTGACTGTCAGTGGTCCAAAAGTGGAATCAATCTGTCAGGTCACCACTAAAGCCAATGCTAGAGCCACTGACTTTCTTTTTCTTCCTTTGGGTTTAAAAAATAAATCATAAACAGAACGAACCTTTTGAAGGATAATTGCTATTCATAATGTCCTTCAAGAGAAAATGGTGCTGATGACTAAAGTTTCGTTGAATTTGAGATCTGTCTCCTTCCCCCCTCCATGTCACCTGCAACAAAAGACATGGGTCCCAGCCCCAGGCGCCCTTTCCCTCCACTACCCAGGCCTGCAACAGGCTCTGGAATTAGCAAAAGCCAAACAGGAGCTCTCCGAGCACAGCTTTGATGAAAATGGCGCTGCTCAGGTTGTCCCTGAGAGGTGCCAGCTGGCTTCTGCACAAAGGTGACAAGCTTTCTTTGTCTGTTGCTAATCCCTTTGGCTTTCTTATGGTCCCCAAGTCACGCAGATGTGCACTGGGCACTTCCATTGGTAGACTCGGTGTTCGTGTCTGGCATCAATGCTGGCAGCGTGGTGCCCACACCCCCAGGCGTACCCCCAATGGCCCTTTAACTAGAAGGCCTGGTGCGTTCCTCCAGTGGACACACCACAAAGAGCCGGTTACATTTGGGCACAAGACAGCTCTGCTGCCCAGCGGAGGTATGTGAGTACGCACTGGACCAGGGGATGGGGGTGGGTGGCGATGTATGCTGTGGGTAAAAATGACAAACAGCTACGAGTGACAGAGGACTACCACAGAGACATTCTTCTTCAGCCAGGTAAAATGCCCCTAATCAAGCAGCACATGCTCAGGGATGCCAACCGGAAAGCGTTATTATTTATACCGTGCATGGGGCTAGTATCAAATGATACCCTGTTTGCGCCAGTTTCATACATTGTTCGATCAATGACTACCTATCTTTAGGGCTTAGAAAGTAGAAGAAAATATTCCCCTTGCAGGTTCCCTAAGTAGCACAATGTGAGCTCAGGGAGGGGACGAACTCCAATTGCCCCGTTTCATGATAGCATATGCCATGACAAATAATCATATTTTGAAATCACAGCTCATTAACTGTAGTTCACTGCCTGTATCTGGGTGCATTTGAGTAATTTTATAGAACCTTGGGTTTTTTTTTTTTTCCAAGAAGTTCACAGTCCTAGTGCTGCCTTAAAGGTTTTTTTCTTTGTTCTAGCAGTGACCACCTCAGATCTCAGCACTATCCTCATAAAGATCCTGCATAGAAGCGCCTTAAAAAGAAAAACAAGCAATAAAGCATATGAGAAAACAAAATAAGGCCAAGATAGAAACAAGGACAGTTCCTGCCCGACCTAAAAACCACTTAATTCTTAATAGCACAGTATCTCACTATCTACCACTCAAGGAAAATGGGGAAATAGCTCATAAATTGTGATGTATTTATAAATAATTAGCAGGGAGTGGCAAAGGGTAAAGTAGCATCACCTATTTCTTTTCTTTTCTTTTTTTGTCTTTTTCCTTTTTATCTGTCTGAGGATCGAACTCACGACTACCTGCTTGCAAGGCAGGCGCTTATGCCGCTGAGCTAAATCCCCAGCCCCGCATCACCTATTTCTTAGGCTATCCAATAAATCTGTACTTCAATATGGGCTAATTTTTGAAATTTGTCACTATCATAGAAATAGTAACGAAAAAAAATAAGGCTTTTTTTTTTTATACCGGGAATCGAACACATGACCTCACCTGGCTGCTTATGCCACTAAGCTAAATCCCTAGCCCCCAAAATAAGCCTTCTTCTAAAAATCTTTATTTCTGGCTTATTATGATTATTGGCTGACAATGTCTTAAAGACCTAGAGCACATAAATCTATTTTTTAAAAGCACAAATCAACAAAATCAAGCCAGTGTTCTAAGGTCTGTAGCTTATCTGGTTCTCTCTGTGACACTACAGGAAAATCAGAACCTATTTCAACTTCAGAGAATTGATGAAATTCTATTCCCTTAAAAAAAAAAAAAACTATTAAATAGTTTGTGTTGGATTTTTAAAAACTGACTGAGTGCTAACCTGAGTCAAGCTACTAACTACCACAGCACAACCTTATCTGGGCTGAGATGTATCTTAAATCATTCCAAACTTCTAAAACTTCTTGGGGCTTTGAGCAAAAGCATCATAAAGCAAACGACACCCGAGTAAAACTCTTTCAAGGGACAAAACAGCAAGAAAAGGTCAGGGAGCACGCAGGTCAACAAAGTCCTTTTCCTCGCTTTGGGGTCGGGCTTCCCTCCAGCACTGATTGGTCTCCCAATAAATTCCACATTAGCTCCTCCCTTCAGCGGTGGCAGGAACACTTGAACTGCCTTCTCCCCCACAAAAGTTGAGTTTGCTGATTGGGCCTGAAACAAAGGAAAGACAGCGGGCACAGTTTATAAGGGCACAGGAGAGGCGGCTGGGCTATTGTGCTCTGGGGGCATCCACAAGCTGTTAATTCTATTTTAACATCGTTAATAAGACTGTTAACACATCAGACTTTGTTTACGGACCTTGAAAACATCAACAAACTATTAAATGACTCACCTGAAATAAAACAGCATCCACTTTGGAAAGCATCAAAATCATCCTTAGGAAGAAAACAGATCCTTAACATGGAGAAAGGGACTTTTACTGTCCACTGTGTCCAAACACCCCAAAGCCTTACATTTAATACACTTGGAACTGCCTTTTTATTACTTGGATGGTCTCATCTTCGATCTATAGGTTTTCAAAATAAAGAAGTTATACCAAAACGAAATCACTGCCACACACGTAGTGAAAAAGAATGCAAGGGTTTAATAAAATATTTAAAATGAATAATTAGCCCACCGCACATCAACAAGAGTTCGCTTTGCAAGAGCAGAAGAATGTTTGATCTCAGTCATTAAAGAATTAGGGAAGCAATCCATCAGAGAAAGGAAATTTTGTATCCATACAGCAAGAAATTGTTAAGTAATTTTAGTGGGAGTAGACAGTTTTTATTCATGGCTTAAAGGATATATAATTTTCTGAAAATTTTTTACTTTTTTCTCTTCTGCTTTTCTTAACTTTAGGGTTTAAGACTATTTAAAGTAAGAGATATGCTTAAAATTAAGGACACTAAGTAGCTCAGTAATTAGCATTCAACAGTCAATATTGCTAAAGAAGAAATTACTTCATTTGAATTTTTTTGGTAATGAATGTTTTGCCAAACTTTTTTTCTCAGTTCAAATAGTCTACTTCTTATAGGATGTTGTACTAACACTCTTATTATTGACATTTACTATTTTTTTTTCATTTAAGGTAAAACAACTCAAAATATATAATGAGGGATTTATAATAACATTTTTAAAAACAACTTTTTGGGCACTGCATGCCTCTAAATCTAAAGACAAAACACTCTAAGACATTCCAGATGTGGCTTAAGGAATCTATTTCCCAACTAACTTAACACCTATAATACGCATTTATTTGTACATGCTTATTTTAGATATCCATGCCTGAGACTTAAAGCAATAATTATTTAGTATGTTTGCTAGGTCTGGTGAGGAAAAGTAAAAAAAGAAAAAAAAAAAAAACCTTGAGAAATTCAAACGATCGAATCACACAGAAGAGATCTACAGCTTTTAGAAGACAGTAAACCAAGAATTGTGGGGAATACTGAAATATTTGGACACACTGAGTGGGGCGGCTTGTAGGTGGCCGGTGGTGAGTCAGGACTGGGGATGCGGTGACGGCACCGAGAGACTTCATAGAGAAGGACATTAATCGGAGAACACAGAGCTATAAACTTATGGGTCAATGTGGTGGCAACACGAAATGCAGTTCCCGCATTGCACACAATACGGAGATTGTGTTCTCCGCAGGCCAAGGGACCAATGAGCAAAAGCTGGTACAAGGCCTGGGGACTCGGGGTGACACAGTCTGTGAAAGCATCAATCACCACGCATTTTTAAAAGTGGAAACCGAGGCAGTTACCCTGAAGGATGACCGCCGGAGGAATAATATTTGGCTACCACTGTTCAATTCCCTTTCCCAAACACAATGCCGGGCTTGTTTCTCTGGCTTCCTGCAATCTTTCATGTTTCAGATACACACATTTCAATCCAAGTATTTCAGTTGCCATAACAACTTCATAAATTTGTTCTCAGATGTCCTTTTTAATCACGTCATTTTTAAAAAGCTGGATGCTTCGGTAGAGTGCCTCAATTTATTCTATTCGCACCTAGCTCACGAGGAGCCTGGGATTTATTTCTTTTTCTCAGACACCTGCAAATAATGTCACTGTCTCTTTGTGGGCCAAGGAGATCCTTTTCAAGATGTATTTGTGTGTGGCCTGATTATCAAGTTTTTAAAAGCCAGGTGACAGAATGCCTAGAAATCACCTCACGGCTCACAGAAGAGGCTCTGCTCCTGCTACCCAGGCCTGGTGGCAGGCCCGCACAGAGCCGTGGCTTTATTTCCAGATATCAATTATTTATGTTGCCAAACAGGTTTTTGATAGAACGCGGGAAGTTTTAATTGGCTTCTGGTGACTATTACTGCCCAGTACCTTTAAAATATCACCTACCTTTAGACGGGAAAATAAAACTATCTGATTCCTAACAGTTTCCAAAGCATGCATGCATTAATTTTTAAGCTACTCCAGGATGTTTTAGGATTGCAAGCCAATAAAGAAGAAAAGCCTAAGCTCCCTGGCATCATTAAATAAATGACTTTTGCCAGCGTCAACAACCGAACAATGGAAAACAGGACGCCACCAACAAATGGACTGGGGGTGTCAAAAAATTCAAGCCGAGCTTTTTGCATATGTAGTGAAACCAAGGCACTTCCCACAAGTATTGAAATGCACAGATAAGAACACAAAAGGCCTCTAGGGTCACAATGTGTGATTAAAACAGCAGATGGAAACCTGTGAAAGTCCACTTTAAACTTTAGAAATAAATGCTCAATGTAAAATCCAATCAGGAGTCTTGAAGCGGTTAGAGAAATCAATGATTCTAGAGAGCTTTATTTTTTTAAATTGTGTGATCAGTTTGTTAGATGAGAAATACATATGTTTAAGTTTGGGGAGTTAGAAGCAGGAAATACCATTTACCGTTTCTGTCAAAAATTAAAATGCAGGCTGCAAGGCATGAAGCAAGGTATCAGCAAAAAGTAAATACTGGGTATATCCAGGATAGACCATAAAAACAGATGTGATATAAAAAGTTAGATCTTCTACTTCAAAAAATACGAAGTGACTAGTTCTTTACCACTGGGGAGGGGGTCTCTTCATTATGTAAAAAGAAAAGAACGGGGCAGAATTCTTTACCTTTGAATACTAAATTAAGAAACAGCAGCATCAAAGGCAGGATGAATCTGTTTGCCTGAAAAATTAATAGGCTTTGCAAGCCCTTTGCAGCAGTCCCGAGTTGCAAAAACAGAGGCTCTGGTGACACCAACAGTCCCGGGAACAAAGTGCAGCCCTGAAGCAGGGTTTGGGGCCAGAGGAGGGTTTTTGTTGTTTGCTTTAAGGGAAGAGGGGTGTTTGTTTTTCTTTTACTCAAATGTATCAGACCTTTAGCAGAAGCTCTGCAGAGGACCTGTCTTTCAGGACACTTCCTTCCTCGGCCTCTTCCCCCTCTCCCCCTCTGGCCCCTTCTCCATCCCCCAATCCGGCGCACCCTGCGGGCCGCACAGACACCCAGCGGCCCCACAGCCAAATCCGCAGCAGTTTCCAAGGGCAGAGCTGAACGGAGGGGAAGACCAGTCAGCAATGCTCGGTGGCTTAGGTCTCCACCCCAGTTTTCTTTCCTTTCTTCCCTCCTGCCAAGGGGAGAGGGGCTAGGGAGCAGCCCTGCTGAGCTCTCTGGGTGCCTGCAAAGACTCATTCCCCAGAGCGCAGAACGCGAAGGTGGTTGTTATCCAGGGGCAGCAGGTCCCCTCTTGAACAGAGGCCACACGTCCTGGTCTCTCGGGCCAGCTGTTGCTGAAGCCGTTGGTGCTGGAAAAGAGGGTGTGCAGGGTGACACAGCACAGGCGCTGCCTCCTGGGTCAGCCCCTGCAGGAGAAGAGCGTGCAGGCCACAGACTGCAGCCCAGCTTTTGCCTGCTGTCTACCTGCACAGAGCGCACTGAGCCAGGCCTGGGCACCGGGGACACGGGAGGGCAGAGGGGCCAGAGGAGAGGCGGCTGGGGAAGGGGAGGAGGGGGCAGGAGATGAAGAAAGGACTGTACCTCCTGAGTTGGCTTGGGTTCCTGGGGCCTGGGATGGGACTGGAACCTGAAGGAAACTTCTAAGATCACCATTCACAGATGAGTGAAAGCAGGGCTGCTCCATTCACTTAATTACAAATCTTAATTGCACTAAACAAAGCAGCTAAGTTTAGACAGTGCCTCCAAGGCCCTCCTTGGCCTGCAACTTGCAGTGCAAAGCTCAGACAGTATTTCCAGAAAAATTAGGATCAAGTGAGAACTTCAATCTTCTTTGAAAAGGTTTACATTTCCCACCTCCCTACTACCAACTGGGTTAGAATTTAGATGATTTAGAATTTACTGTATTCTGACTCCAGCCCATTTATTTTACTCCTTGTTCTTTTTAAAAAGACGATGTGATGTGTACTTTAGTCCTCCCCAAAAGCCTCACATCTGAATTAAAAAGAATAACATTACTAAGCAATGATAGGGAAAGTTTAGAAGGATTTCTGAAAGAGCTATCAAAAGACAATATTTGTATAGAATTTGAGCGTTAGCAGCGGGCCTGACACAGCAAAACCATTGTACTTTCCACTAGTTTTGTTTTGCTCTATACAGCTGTGTTTTCACAGATGCAAAGCCATGTGTTCTCCACCAAAAGGTTTAGCCCTCCCTTCAGATGTGAATGCAGATCAAAGGTTCCAACACAGAAATACAAGATCCTTTTCCCTTCGGAACATGTTTTTATTTTTCTGCAGTGGCTACAAACCAGAATTTCCATCTGTTGCCCTTCTGCAGTGCACAGGTTTAACCTCAGTGCTGTTATCTCAGCAAAGAGGCCACAGGCAGGGCTCGCTCTGCACCCACGCAGCTCAGGGAAAATCACTCGGGCAGGGGCAGAACCCATTTTAAGTGACACGAAGACTCTGGTGTTTATTTCTTAAAACGTCAGAAGGATGGGGAATCGAAGCTGGGCTTTCGCAGCACATGCACCTTCGGGAGATAATGCCAGGGATCCCAGACTTCTCAGTCTCTGTGTCTCCTTCCTGGCCCCCGGACAGTCAGATGTTTGTATTTGGATTTTGGCTGGCTGAAAATTCTAACGATAGGAAATGATCTGATGAAATAATGCTTTCATCATAAATATCTTACAATTTACCAACTCATCGTTTAGAAAAAATTTTAAAACATCCCTTACCTATCATTCTTTTTTAATAACTCCCCTGTTCTCAGTTTATGTTTCCTTTATTGAATGTACACTCAGAATGAGTGATGAGGGAAACAAGTTTCCCTCCGTTACCCACTGTAAAAATGAATTTACTGCCATGTAAACATTTGCTTAGAACAGTGAAAGTACAGCCAAGCCGCTAACAATCTTTGAAGCCCTTGAAGGTATTTTGCCAGGGTTTTAAGATCGCTAAATATCGATGGAGTTAAATGAATTAGAAAAAGGCATATATCTGTCCATCTATGTATCTGCAGAAGATCAAGAGAGGTTAGCGGGATGAATGGATGGAGACATGACAGATACAGAGCTCTAGTTGGTCCCTAGTGAGACTAGTGTCACGAATGGGTCCGAACCCCAGTGTGTGAGTGCCATCTAGTGGCCATCCCAAAACCGCACCCTGATCTTGGCAGCTACAAACACTCCAAAGTGAAATTCTCCCTCACACCGGGCACATCGCGCCCCATTCTGGCTCACTCCAGTGCTTCCAGCCCGCCTGCTCAGAAGCTGTAGCTTTTTGGCCCTAATTACAAAATAAATTAAAAAAGCAAAACGCTCAGAAAATAATTCAAGAAGAGGGATGAGCCCAAAGAGGGGTGGGTTCTAGCTACCAAAGACTTGTGATTTCACACATCTGCTAAGGCTGCCAGAGAGTCTAAAAGGTGTTTTTGTTTCTCTGGTTCATGATCGTTCTCTCTCTGTGTGTCTCTCTCTGTCTGAAACAGGACCTTCCTATGTAGTTCAGGCTGGCCTTGAACTCACAGCAATCCTCCTGTCTCAGCCTCCTGAGTGTTGTGGCCTCCTGCTCCCAGGCTGTGCAAGCTGCAGGGTGGGCCAGCCCACCAAGATGGGGTCGATAACTGGGAAGAAAGGGTACCACCCAGCTCCACCAGGTACATCTCCTTTCCTGCAAAGGGTCCTTCCCTGGGCTGGGAGGAAGCCCAGAGACAACTGACCTTGCCCTCAGGCTCCCCCAAGAGAGGCCACTGCCCTGTCCTCCTCCCGAGTGTATTCTGCATGCAGCTGTGGAAGGCACTGGGTCCCCACAGTAACAGAACACCACACTGTGGTCTTTGGCCATTGCTTCCATGGGCCTGGCCCAGCGAATGGCACAATGGTTTGTTCCATTGTACTAAGTGGGGATGGAAGCCAGGGCCTTTCTAATGGAGCTGCTTCCCCTGGCCTGCCTGCTTCCTTCCTTTTTTCCTTCCTTTATGAGATAGTCTTGCTAAGTTGGTAAGTTGGTCAGGCTGGGCTAGAACCTATGACCCTCCTGCCTCAGCCTCCCAGAGCGCTATGATTTTAGGCATGCACACCATTCTCAGCTGGGAGGACCAATCTTATGATAAGACACACCACTGTCCAAAAAAAAAACAGGCTCTGAAGCAGATCGGGGCCCGAATCCCAGCTCTGAGGGCTTCAGCCTAGCCAGGCTCTCACCTCCCTGGGTCTCTGCTCACCATCTGAAACAGAGCTCGACCACCTCTCAGAGATGCCTTTGGTGTGACCAGGGATGCATGTGATATGGGTCAGGCCTGGTTCAGACCCGGGAGACAGGACTGCTGGCTCATCTGTGTGGCTGTGGCCAATGACTCTCATACGGACAATGTGGCTGCCCACCAGACAGACAAGACAAGGACAAGAAAGGCCCTGGGTTCAGTCTCAGCGCCTGGCACCATGTGCTCTGTGGCACAGTCACCTCTGTCAGAGCGGGATGATATCAGTGCTTTCTTTCTCCCTGTAATAAGCCAGGCTGCCCACATTCCACTGCTGGATGACAGCAAGGAGGACCCTTGAACATTTTGTTAAAATGCTACTTAATTTAAAAATGGGAGCCAGGTTGGTGGCACATGCCTATGATCCCAGCACTCAGGAGGCTGAGGTAGGAGGATTGCCATGAGTTTAATGCCAACCTAGCATATATACTGAGATCAGGACTGGCCTGAACTACACAGCAAGACCGTATCTCAAAAACAGAAACAGAATCAAAAATAAAAACAAACAAAACAGTGTCATGCCCCTCCCTCTGGCTTCATCCTGACTCTCAGGCAAAGCCAGGTGCCTTTGCCACTTCTCTCCACCCACTGCCTGGCACACAGCAGTGGGCAGCGTAGGTAGAAGGTTTGGTGTGAGGCTTAGACGAGGGGTCGCTGGAGGCCCTGAGTTCCAATGGTCCCTTCAAGTGGCACCTCAACTCACACCAAGCTCCTTGCCTCAACTGATCCCTCACTCCTCAGGGTCCCCTGGGATCTGTGCCCCAGGAATGGAGTGGGTCCCCTCATGCCTGTGTGCCCCGGAGGACTGAGGGATGGTCTCAGGTAAGAGTCCTGCATGTCTGTCCTATGTTTTGGGGTAAAAAAAAAAAAGAAATGATCTTTGACACACTCAGGGCATTTGAGGCCTCCTTTCTGCCCACAGACCTTAAACCCATCTTCCAGATTATACACACATTACTGGACAAGCATCAATAAAACGGTGCCCACACACGTCACCAGGGTGCCCTCCACTCGGGCAGTCGGACTGAGTAGACAGCAGTGACAGTGCTGGTTACCAGGAGGTGTGGACTCCTGCAGATTCCAAAGCAGAACCTACAAGGAGGGGGGATAAAAACCCAGCTGGCCATGGTGGTACCCAGCTCTAATCCCAGCACTCCCACACGGGCAACTTGGTGACTTAGTGAGACTGGGACTCAAAAATAAAAACAAGCTAGGGATGAAGCACAGGGCAAAGGCCCTAGGTTCAGTCTATAGGAGCCCTGGAAAGGACAGAGCAGGACAAGACAGGACAGGACAGGACAGGACACGACACGACAACAAAGCAGACCAGAGACCAAAGGAAAACCAAGAAAAGGAGAAAATATCCACAGCCGCTTCTTGTGCTGTGCTTGAACTGTGCGATACCCAAGGCAAAAGAGACAGGCGGCAGAGAAATGCCATCCAATGGGCCGTAATGAGACTGGCGAGACAGGGCCAGACCCACCGGGGGAAGGACATGGCCACTGCCACCACCTGGTGATGGGCCGGTGTCGGAGGGTGCGGGGTCCCGGCACCCCTCCCCTTCTGGCTGCTTTTCTCAGTCCTCTATGTCCCTCAGCATAGACCCTCTATGTTATTGGCCTCCAGACACAGGTCCCTCAGCATAGACCCACTGTTCCAGTCTGCTCTGTGACACTGCACATGCACCACAACACTCCCCTTCCAGGCCATCTGCAGCCACTCCTATTCACAGCTGCCTGCAAAGTGGCAAGTGCAAGGTCCTAAATTCAATTCTTGGTACCAAAATAAAAAGTAAAATCTCAAGCCAGAATCTGAGGCCCCCACAGGTCAGTCTGATGCCACCTCCAGTCTCCCTCACCTCCGCTGCCCGTTCAGACTGTTCTGAGAGGTCCTCGTTAGGCAGCGCTGGGCACTTATATACCTGGGCCTGCGACTGTAGCCCTGGGCGACAGTGTGTGGGTGGGCTGTGGTCTCCACATCCATGGCTGACTGGCCTGTCACACTCTTGTGGCCCATGCCTGCATTTACTGCCACCTGCTGTCACCTGTTAGGCTGTCTCCCCTGGCTGCTGACTGCGATTCTTCCCACCTTCCCATCAGTCTCCCAGGTCCTTCCCCTAGATTTTGCCCAGGAAAGGGCATCGTCTTTTTGATGTGGCAGATTTGTGACCCTCCAGGAGCCTGCCTGCTCTCACGTGTACGTATGAAAGTGAAAGCAGATGTGACACCACTTAGGGTATGGGTGGCACTGCTAGGACATTCACAGCCCTTTCCACCTCGTCTTCGAGTCTACTGTGTTCCCGGTATACAAGGTCTCCAGGTGCTGGCTACCGGGGCCTCGCCTCCATGCTTGACAGCGGTCCCTGTGTTTTCCTAGAGAAGGTCCTGTCCTGCTGGGGTCCCAGTGAACACACCAGACAGGCACACCGGGGTACCTGTGGGGTATGGGCATTGGTCTGGCTGCTTCTGGAGGACTCCCTTACCCTCTCTTCCTCCTTGCAGCTTTCAGTCTCCCAGGGTGACCACCCAGATGCACTTCGTCCCCCTGGAGCATCATCCTGAGGAGAGTTAGAGACCATGTGTATGACACCTCCACTTGGGTCCCCCCAGTAAAGTCTTTTGCCTGAGCAAGCCGGGCCTTATCGGACAGAGCCCCATTTCATTCCAAAAGCACTGAGGCAAGAAGAGGACCAGAGACAGATCATGTGCGGGTACAAATTCCCTGTGATGAGTGTGACCATGGTGTATATCTAAACTGTACCAATAAAGTTAATAATAAAACTCTTTAAAATGTTTCTGTCACACACACACATACACACACAGAGTACTTAGTCAATCCTTGCCATGAGCACGGTACCAAGCCAGCGCTGGGCTTTCAAACCTGCAAGGGAGCAGCTCGGCGCCCGGGGAGGCTTCACTGAGCATGGACGGTGGCAGCACCAGTGACCACGCGCGCGAGTGTGTCATCCCAAAGGGGTGACGTCTGATTAACAGACATTACAACATGGAAGATGGGCAGGGGTCCAGTAGGCAGAGGGAGCACTGTGAGCCCGGGAAAGAGCCAGCAGTCACAGGGTGGCTTCACAACATGAGTGCGCATGCGTGTGTGTGCGAGGAGGGAGTGCAGGGACATGGGACGTGACAAGGTCACTCCGGGAAGGTCGCAGAGGACAGCGCAGGAGCTTGCTCCTCAGGCTGCGAGGATCTGGAGAGCAGCGTCCCAAGCTGGGCCAAGGCATTCTCCGGGGTGAGCAGACACCACAACCACCACCACCACCACCACCACCACCACCACCACCACTCCGGGGCCTCCCTTCTTGCTAAGGCCCTGGGCCACTCCGGCCAAATCAAGACTCAGCCTCACCCATGAGGTTAATGCTATCGTTTCTGTCTCTCAGGGCAGTAAAGGTAAAGGGAGACAAATACCTGAGGCTTCCTTTTCAGTTTTTTGTTTCATTTGAGACAGGATCTCATCATGCAGTACAGCTGGCCTTGAACTAGGTAGCCAAGGCTGGCTTTGAATTGGGGCAATCCTCCTGCCTTAGCCTCCCGAGTGTTGGGATTACAAGTGTGTGTGCACCAACACATCTGCTACCCACATCTGAGACTTCGGATACTACCTCTTTTGCATCCCTTCTTTGAAAACGTTTCTCGTTGTTGTTACTATTTTGTTTTTGAGACAGGGTCTCAGTACCCATGCAGTTTAGGCTGGCCCAGGCTGTCAGCCCTCCTGCTCTGCTCAGCCTCCTGAGTGTTGGGATTAGAGGAAGTCACCACCACACCCAGCCTGTTTCCTCTCTGAAACTTCTTTTTCATGAAGAACCATACAGTATTTAGCAAATAAATCCATCAGTGGTTCAAAATTTTCCCACCTTCTAGAGGAAAATCAGTAAGATTTGCCCAAACAAAGCAAAACAAGCAATGGCATTGTGAAGGTCCCTCTCATTTCCACCTGTCACACAGGGCAGCTCCTCTACCTCCATGACCTGGATTGCAAAGGAACTTCTCCCTCGGCTGCACCTGGGCTATCACAGGAGAACAGATGCCAATTAGTCCCTGGGTGAGCGCAGGTTTCCTGCACATCACTGTCTTCTGCGAAGTCAGCTGGCACGAACAAAGGGCTGCTATTAATAGTGCTACCAAAACCTGAGTGGAAAACCTGAGCAGAATTATGTTTCTTAAACTCCACTGGTGAGCACTCAGAAAGGGGACAGACTGCAGCATGCGTGTGGGGACACCGCAAATAAATCACAGCGACCGTCCCCACTCGAGCCGTTCAAATCCACGCCCCCGCTGTCTGCTGGGGTGGGGGAAGCAAGGCCAGGCTTTTCATTCAATTTGAGTTTTACATTTAAGTATCCTAAATACTGCTATTAATTTGGCTCTCTACTAATCATTGCGACTTTTTTTGAGTGAGTAAATTTATGAATGAAATATTAATAGAAACATATACATGTCCAAATGTTCAAGCAGAAAACATTTCAAAGTATGTCTGATTTGAAGAATTAAAGTCCCATTACATGTAACACTGCGCTGGGGAAAAAATGATATTTTGATGCATGTAAAAAAATAAAATAAAAAACTACTAGCAGGATATAGGATAACTCCTATAATTCTCCTGTCTCTGGGAGGCTGAGGCAAGAGAACCAAACTTTAATTTTAAATCCACCCTAGACAACTTAGTGAGATTCTGTTAAAAAATAAAAAAGGACTAGGCATGTGCCTCAGTGCAAAGGCCCTGGGTTCAGTCCCAAATAGCACAAAACAAAACAAAAAACTAACTTTAAAAAATTAGTAGTGGGGCTGGGGATTTAGCTCAGCGGCATAAGAACCTGCCTTGCAAGCAGGCAGTCGTGAGTTCGATCCCTGGTACCGATAAAAATGAAAAAGACCAAAAAAAAAAAAAAAAAAAAAAATTAGTAGTGAGGGGCTGGGGATTTAGCTCAGCGGCATAAGCACCTGTCTTGCAAGCAGACAGTTGTGAGTTTGATCCCCAGTACCGATAATAAAAAAAATCAGTAGTGAAGCTAGATAACTTTCTAGTATCAGTGCAAAAAAGCAATAAGAAAACTCTATCTTTTCATTGAATTAATTTGACCAGGATACAAAGTAAGCTTATAAAAGACCTTAAACATTGATGACAGTACAACCTCTTATCGCAGTAAATAACCTTACAACAATTTTTTAAGCTTTAGGCACCTTTGCCCATGTGACTGGCTCTGGAAGATACAGAGGTAAGAAACAGCAACACAGGGGTCCCCCATGCAGACCACCAGCACCATACCCTGACTGCAAGCGAAGTCACAGAGCAGGGCTGACAGGAATGCCGTTTCTGAATTCAAAGAACAATGGGCTGTTCGTTTTGGCGTTACATAAACATTTTACCTACACGCTTTTTTTAGAAAATGGGTAAAATTCAGGAAAGCTGAGCCCAGAAAGGCTGACACATATTTGGAGCCTTTCTGAACAATCAGTGGTGATGAGATTTTTGTCCTCGAACTTGAAAAGTTAAAGGCACCGTCCTGCCAATTGTGAGATGCCCTCTCCAACACAGACCACCCACAACTGCGGATTTTCCATCTGGTGAATGAAACAGACAGCTCCCTAATTATTTTTAAAAAGGATTTTTTTTTCCCCTTAACATACTTTCTTTATTTGTCTGTGACCTGGAACTTAATGGAAAACCTGGTGCATGCCAACTTCATTTCTTGTAATGAAACATCCTATTTTATTGTTTAAACTGGTGAGGTTTTTTTTTAAGGCTCTGATAGAAATTATTACCCTGAGAGCCAACATACCAAGCCACCAAGACAATTCCACCCAAAACTGTTTTCTCTGAACACAGAATATCTTGTTTAAATATGAGCCACTGAAATTTTCTCTCGCAACCAACAAGATAGAAATAGGAAAATTATTTTCAATCCTTCTCAACTGGGCACCCATACTGCTAGTGTCAAAATCTATGGCTTTTCCAACAAGATGGCCACCTCTGCCAAAAGCATGTTCAGAAATGCCAACTGTAATTAAAATCTGGCACCTGTCGTGGGCACCAAATTTGCGTTTAATATCTCCATGTTGAAATGTGTCTCAGCTCGGAGAGGATGCACGATGCTTCTTGCCCTCTGCCCTTCGGAAAAACACTCGAGTGGAAAAATTGACAGCTGTTATCCCGAAAAAAAATTTTTTTTTCGTTTTTAACTATCCTAAATCTTCCCTGCGTTTCTTTCTCTGAATCTGTTTTGTTTAATTAGTCCCAAGAGAATCAGCATACATTGCCTGCACAGAGTTTGATTTTTAGGAACCTTAGGAAAAATAGGCACTGAAATAAGTTCTTTCAACCACAGAGTTTTGCTGGGGGGCAGGCAGTGTGACACAATGGGTTTCCCCAAGGTTTCGATGTTACACAAGTGGGGGAGCTTCTAGGGCTTTCCTAGAAAGCTCTTTGGAGTCATAAATCTGCATGTGTGTGTAGCCTCCTGCACTCGAGGGACCTGCTCTACCTCTGAGCTACAGCCCCAGCCCAGAGCCAGTGGATCTTGATTTAATAGACACTGTCTTGATCCCCTCACTGCTCTCTACCCCCAAATTTGTGCCCCACCTGCTATTTTGTTGAACCAGGACTTTCAAAATCTTACTGTGGATTTTGCATTTGCTTTTTGATGTTAAGAACCTAGGGCTAGGGACTGGAGATTTAGCTTAGGGGCATAGGCGCCTGCTTGGCAAGTGCGAGGTCATGAGTTCGATCCCTAGTACCACAAAAAAAAAAAAAAAAAAAAAAAAAAAAAAAGAACCTAGGGCTGGGGATATAGCTCAGGGGTACAGTGCCAACCTGGCAAGCGTGAGGTCATGAGTTTGATGCCCAATACCAAAAAAAAAAAAAAAAAAAAAAAAAAAAAAAGGAAGCCTTTTTGAGTCTGTCAAACTTGGGACACCTGGTCTCCTTTGGTGAGGTAAAGTGGCACTGGGGCCCTGTGTGCAGTCTGGAAGGTTAAATCTATTGTACACACACATACTCAAAGGACACAAAGGCCAGCTTACTAGATGCCCCATGGCAGCCTACAAGAGAGGAGGAGGCTTTGGCTGTGCCACTTACCATAGTCCCCAGCACCTACAAGAGTACCCAGCACACAGGCTCTCAACCCACATCCCTGGAGCAGCAGCTGCCGGAGCTGGAATGGGCTCACCCTGCAGAGCTCCTCGAATCACCAGCTCTGACTCACATTGCCTCCACTGCCAGGAGGCTCAGAAACTGTCATCAGCATGGAAAGATGCCCTTCGCCCCACGCCCGGCAAGGCCCAGACCTGAGCTCCCCCGGGCTGATACACCCACTCTGTGCCACCCCAAGTTTCTGTGACATGTCACTCACTCTTCGTTGGAAATGAAAAGGGGAGAAAGGAGCATGGCAGACCACTAAGGGATGGACAGACGGACTTACTAACACTGCATAAAAGCAGCGCCAAATGTAGACCAAGGGCCTGATCAAAATATTTCACTGAGTTGATTCTTTGAAATGGAAAATTAATTTTTCCCAATGGAAGAAATCTTACAAATGACAGGCCTTTGAGGTACCTCATAAAAGCCCAATGATCCGTCATGTCCCCAACGGCCAATGCTTGTGCTACTATGTTCATGGGAAAGAGAATCCTACATCTGACCTGGGAACTTCCCAGCCATAGAAAAGAGGCACCTGGACCTTGCCAGGCATTCACCATGTCCCACACCACCTTAAAGAATGGTCCCCCTGGATCAGAAATTCCCCGAAGGAGCATTTTCCAAAACACCTGTACTGCACCCTACAGAAACCTACCTCTTATATTGAGAGCTCCCCCCGCCAATACACACACACATCCCACATATCAACAGTTTCATAAAGCAAAATGTGTGACCAACTCCAGACATCACAGTTGCTATTCCATTGTAGTTTATCCTTTTAATAAAAGGATAAATAAATAAATTCATCTTACAGCTCACCCACAGGATGAGGACCACAGTGGGATTTTTTGTTTGTTTTGTTTTCCTGTGGTACTAGGGATTGAACTCAGGGTTTTGCACTAAGCTAAATCTCCAGTCTCTATTATTATTATTATTATCATTATTATATCTTTGGAGTAAACTATCCTTTTATTAGCATTAAGTAACATCAACACAGTTGCCTCAAGACCTGAGAATAAGTTAAGGCCCAGAGCAGGTGAGGGACGGTGTCCCCAGCCCTGCGCCCCTCAAACGTCCTGAGCAAACTCCCGAGGGGCTGGGGCGTTGTGACACTCCTGCTCTCGTGGGATGGAGTTAGCCAGAGCACCCTGGGGAAGCCAAGCAGTGTCCCAGGGACTTGAATCGCTGGTGTCCAGCCCAGGCCGAGGCTCCCTTCCGGAAGTAGGGCAGGTGGAAGACTTGGAAGCCGCGGTGACCCTGGACAGCGCAGCTGACACAGGTCGCGTGCTGGGCTCAGGGGCCCAGCAACTACAGAGGAGTCCTGTGCCAATCAGGGTCAGCACCAGCCCCTGCTGCAGGCGCAGGAAGCAGGCCAGTGCTCCCCGGTGGTTCTGCATTAGAAGGTATTGGGTTTGCACTGGCTGGTGCCGCTGACAGTACGAAAGACCACTGGGAACTGCGGGTGGACCTGGTTCCGGAGAACGCTGCGCTGCATCTTCACTATTCTGCAGGTTCTGAGAGCGTGGCCGGGACCGCTGGCCTTCGTCAGCCAGGCCGGGCGCTCAAAGTGCAGCGGCTGGAAGGGGCGACCCTGCTGGACTTGGGCCCAGGACCCGAGTCCTCTAGGACAGCATAAAATCCACTTCAATCCTGAACTGGGCCAGCCACCGCTCATGGTCCTGCCCGCTCAGGTGCCCTGGGCCAACGCCATCTGTGATCGCCACCCGGGCTTTGTCTTTATTTTGAGACGGGAGACAGGAATCTTGCCAAGTAGCCCAAGCTGGGCTTAAATTTGTGATTCTCCTGCCTCAGCCTCTTGGAATTTCCGACGTGCACCACCATGTCTGGCTGTAAAAACACACTTGACTAGAATAAAAACAAAGAGTACAGGTGGGGAGTGGTGGCTTATGGGCCTGAGTACCTGCAATTTCACAGACTGAAAGTCAAAATTATAATTATAAATGAATATAAAGTGAAAGCAATTTCCTGCAAGTCTCAGAAACCATGTATTCCTTGGTTCAGGCTTTCTACTAGCCTAAGCAATTCCTTTTTCTTTCTTTCCTAGCTTGTTGAAGATGTAGGTGTTGGCAGAAAAGCCAGGATACGGATAATTATAGATCCTTGATAACAAAGAGAATGCAAATCACACTGAGGAGAACCCTGGAGGTCTGTAAATTTAAAGCAACAACAGCAGCAGAGGGTCTGGCTGTTCCGCATACAGGGCTCTGGTTCCAAGGCCAAGGATGCACACAGCCCACTGACCTTTGGGCACACAACTGCCGCCTTCCTCTCCAGAGCCAGTCTGCAGACTCCTGGGCACTGTCCTCAGCAGGCGCAGTGAGCACTAGAGGCTAATGTGTTAGAAATGAGCCAATTCTCAGCCGGACTCCAGGTATGTGCCCAAGACCTCTGCCCTTGCTCCTGGGCCTGGCCCTGGCTGTCCCCAGGGACCAGGGTCAGCCTCACGAGATGGACACACCAGCTAAAGCCCCATACTGAAGGGTCAGCATGTACAGAGCTGAGGTCCACTCTACCCAGCAAGCCTGGGCTTCCCACCAAACCCACCCAGAAGCCCAGTGTGGTGGCACACGCCTATCATCCCAGCACTCTGGGAGGCTAAGGCAGGAGGACTGAACATTTGAGACCTGTCTGGGCAATTTAGCACCTTAGATCCTATCTCAAAATAAAAATGTCTTAAAAGCTGAAGATATAGCTCAACACCTGAAGAGACGAAGAAAGCTCGTTCCATCTGCTGCTTCCCCTCCCCTTCTCCCTTCAAATCCAACTAGGTTAAGTTTTAACTTCCTAAAGGCCATAAAACAAAGGCCTGAGGTACTAGCTCCTGACATCCTGGGTCTTCTCTATCTGGTAGCCCCGTCACAAATTGTGTTAATTGCATCAGATTGTATTAGATTGTACATTCTTCACAGAAATAGCTTCGTTTATATCATAGTAATACCTGTAACTGTAAATGTGTGTCTTCCTTTTCCCCTGGGTAAAAGATTGATATGTTAATCAATGCTCTCTTCTGTAAAGAATTGTAAAATCTTACCCAATTGATATGTTAACCATTGTTGCCCTCTACAAATAGAAAGGTTGTGGTGCTAAAGTAAGGTAATTATGTCAGGAAACTCAGAGATAAAGTCTGCTGACTATGCTAATCAAGTTTGGGAAGTATGTCAGAACCAAGCCACACAGGAGCTAGGTGACCTAAAAATAAGCTGTGCAAAACAAGACAGTTAATCAACTCTGACCCACTGGTCACCCCTCATGATCTGACCAATCACAAATGGACAAATCACCAACTGTTCTGCTCTAACTGCTATGATTGGCTTCTGTAACAATGCTTGCTTGCTTTGCGGTTTTCATCCTTAAAAACACCAGCCTTGCCCCAACTCAGGGTTCTCCGTTTCCACCTGTTTGGAGGACCCCGTGAACACGGAATAATAAAAACCCCATTGTTTTTACATGAGAGCGAGGCCCTTGGAGTCTTCCTCGCGACACTGGTCTAACATTTTGGAGGCCCCAGCGAGATCAAACTGAGAAGAGACCTCCTCGCAGAGGGAGACCCCAACGGCACCTCTCTGGGGTAAGTAGTACGGCCAGTTTTTGTTTACTTTCATTTTGGATCGATCCGCCATTTCCTTTCGCCCCAGGCCAAACTCCGGCTCTACTTCACGGGCAAATTCTGTTCTTGGGTGATCGGGGGACGCCCCACACGGTTTTCCGTGACTCACCGTCTGCGATAGGATTTTCCTATTGATCTGGGGAATTTCATTCCCAATCTGTGGTCCTTCTGGGCCAATCTGGGGAATTTCATTCCCAATCTGAGGTCCTTCTGGGCCAATCTGGGGAATTTCATTCCCAATCTGTGGTCCTTCTGGGCCAATCTGGGGAATTTCATTCCCAATCTGTGGTCCGTCTGGGCCAATCTGGGGAATTTCATTCCCAATCTGTGGTCCGTCTGGGCCAATCTGGGGAATTTCATTCCCAATCTGTGGTCCGTCTGGGCCAATCTGGAGGCACCCCCTAAGGTGACTCGTTTGATGTGAAACTAATGCGTGAGAGTGAGGTGGCCGGCCTGTTTGTCCTGTGTGTTGTGACTGTTGTGATCGGTTATTTGTTGTGTCGCGCGTACGCTAACCACTCTTTGTCTTCAGAACACCATGGGACAAATGACATCGTCCCCATTGTCCCTCACCCTCGACCATTGGTCGGAGGTTCGAGAGAGGGCTCACAATCTCTCCTTACAGGTTAAAAAAGTAAATGGCAGACTTTCTGCTCGTCTGAGTGGCCCACATTCTCCGTGGATTGGCCACCGGAGGGGACTTTCCACCTTCCCCTCATCTTAGCAGTTAAGAACATCATCTTCCGCCCTGGACGAAAGAGCCACCCCGACTGGGTCACCTACATCTTGGTATGGCAGGACCTCAGGGAGGAGCCCCCACCGTGGGTAAAACCCTTCCTTCCTCCGCCCTCTCCTTGGTTGCCTGTTTAAACTTGTTACTAACTTAGGGGCTTGTTGCCCATTTCTGTTGCAGGATCCATATGGCTTATTAGATTCAAGGTTCATGATAAGAAAAATTATTTCCTTTAGCTGACCAAATTATGCAAGAAGCTCCCTTTGTTTGTGTCTTTAATGTTGTGGCACCTTGTTTAATATGTAAGACTTCAATTGATTGCTTGCAACCTCAGCATGCCTTTTAAAAGGAGTATTTTTTTTTCTCTCTGGTAAAAATGTAAACATGTGCACATATATATGTATATCTATGGTTGTTAAGAGTCATGTCAACTTTGCCAAGTAAAAACCAGGCGGTACTATATTTGAGCCAGTTAAAAGGTTACAGTTTTGTTTTTAAAATACAACATTTTTATGTGGTAAAAAGACATAAAATAAATATGTTTTAGACTACTAGAAGGTGACTTCAAGGGTTTTGTTGAGAGTTTTGATGTTGTCTGAGAAGTGAGAAAAAAGGTAATTAACTGGTAATAGTAAAAAAAAAGACAAAGAGAGTGGTCTTCAAGTAAAGGTGTCTGGCTATGCCAGAATGTAGAAAAAGATTAAAGCTTAGTTTGAGAGGTATTATTGTAAGTTGTAGAAGGCTCAAGAGGATGTGAATTTTATTTGTCTTGGTTTATAGTACTACAAATAACAGGTTTGACAAAAAGTAAATGTGTTCAGAATTTGACAGTATTAGATCAGTTTTGGTAAAAGTATACATAAGATTGTACTTTGCTGCAAAATGTTTTCATTAAAATGAGATTATAGGTGATATTAAAAATAAGATACAAGTTCTTACATATGCTGTAAACATCTGGGAGATTATACAGCACAATTTTGTTACCTATAAAAAAGCCCTTTTTGTTAAGAATATAATTTTAATAAAATAATGGCCTGTCACGTGACACCCTTGGACAAAAAACAGTGTGCCATCCAGATAAAGCCGGCTCTCCGATCCGGAATGCCAAAACCATGTTCTCCTTTTGTGCCACCCTGACTGGACATCCAGAGGTAAGGAGGTTTCCCAATATTGCCAGTTGTTCTCTTTGTAACTCAGTCGGCCCCACATGTTAGACAAAAATTACAAAGGTTTGAGAGGTTTAAAAAAAATGCCCCTCAGCCAGTTAATAGAGATAGCACAAAAAGGTCTTTGAGAACTAAAAAATTTACAAAAAGATAGCCAAGGTGTTAAAATTGCTCTATGAGAAAAAAACTTTTAAAAAAACAGACGAGAGTTTCTGGGGCAGTTGGATACTGTAGGCTAAATTTTACTGAAAAGCTTGCCTCTATATGACTGACTCCCATAAGGGAGAAACTCAAAATTCACTGAACTGGACTGATAAATGTAAACAGGCCTTCCAACAGCTCAAGCGGGCCTTGACAGAGGCCCCAGCCCTGGGACTCCCTGACGTTACCAAGCCTTTCATCTTGTTCATAGATAAACTCAGGGACATTGCCAAAAGAGTCCTAACTCAGGACATTGGCCCTTGAAAGAGGCCTATAGCCTACCTCTCCAAAAGACTTGATCCAGTAACAGGAGTATGGCCCCCTGCCTAAGAATACTAGCTACTGTGACAATGTTACTTAAGGAGACAAAGAAACTCGCTTTGGGCAAGTGATTTCTGTGGTAACCTCTCACAGTTTAGAGACTCTTATCAAAACCCCTCCTAAAAAAGGCTCTCAAATGCCAGAATTCTACTGTCAAGCCCTGCTTCTAGACCCAGAGTTAATGATATTTAAGACTTCTTCAGCTTTAAACCCAGCCACCCTTATGCCTGATGATGATCCGGAGGAACAAAGGACACCTCTCTCCATGAGTGCGCTGACATCCTCGAACTGCAGCAGAACCTACAGGCTGATCTTACTGACCAGCTTTTGGGAAATGCCGACAACTGTTCGATGAAAGCAGCTTCATCCAAAACGGCAAACGAGTGGCCGGGGCAACAGTGACCGCTGAAAAGGAGGTACTCTGGGTTAAGCGGGTAGAGTCTGGCACTTCTGCCCAAAAGGCGGAGCTTGTTGCTTTGACTGAGAGGCTAAAACTAGCCACGGAAAAGAGGGTAAACATTTTTTTTTACTGAAGACATCCCTTTGCTACTGTACATATACGGGGAAGCCATCTAAAAATGCTCCACAGATTCTAGATTTGCTGGCAGCTGTCTGGCTGCCTCAATGGGTTGCTATTCCTTACAAGGCTCACCCAACCAGAGATGAAAAATAACAACCACATCAGAGGGGTCAACCAAGAAAGTAACTGCTCTGATACTAGTCCTCTGACCTTGTCAGAACTAGTCTACACAAAGAAAGACCTACAGTTGGCATCTCAATTTGGAATAAAGTCTCCCACCCCAAGGGGCTAATACCAGTTACCTGATAAACAAGTACTGTTACTGGAGGCACTAGGGTGGGAGCTGTTTCACCTTGCAGAATTGTTCAGAACTCAGTATTTTATTCCAAAACTCTACAAACTGACCACCTCTTCGAGCTCCAGATGCCCACAGTGCTTGTTAGTCAACTCAGCCAAGAGCTCTGCGTTGGAGACCACCCGACATCAAGAAATTGTTCCAGGAGAACATTGGGAAATAGACTTCATAGACATGGTAAAACTTAATTTACAGGGACACCGCTATCTCTTGGTATTAATAAACACTTTTACTGACTGGGTAGAGGCTTTCCCTACTAAATCTGAGTCAGCCTTAGTGGTAGTTAAAAGGCTATTACATGAGATCATACCTTAATTTGGCCTCCCACTATCAATGGGGTCCGATAATGGCCTGGCTTTCATAGCCCGAGTCACCCAAAAGTTAGCCCAGGCATTAAAGATTAATTAAAACTCCACTGTGCCTATCAGCCACAAAGCTCAGGGCAAGTAGAACGTATGAACCAAAGTCTCAAGGACATTTTAGCTAAGCTGTCTTCAAAAACTGACAATAATTGGATGAGCCTTCTTCCCTTTGCACTGTTAAGAGCTAGATATACCCCATATGTTTCTAAAATTTCCCCCTTTAAAGCCATGTTTGGGAGGCCCCCGCCATTGGTTCCAAGATTATCAGAAGACAAATTAGCTGAAATTACTAATTGAGATCTTAAGTCCCTACAGACACTCCAACCTGTGTTGGCCTGAATCCACCAGCTGTTTAGACAAAAACACTTGGACCTGCCTTCAGAGACCAAGGCCTCAAGGACTCCAGTCTTGGTTCGATGTCATCACCATGACTCCCTCGAACCCCACTGGGAAAGACCTTTCACCGTGATGCTCAGTACCCCCACTGCCATCAAGGTAACAGGAAAAACTGCGCGGATTCACTACACTCATGTAAAGCCACTGGAAACAGCAGACAACGAGGGACATACTCAGTGGACTACACAACAGACTGGTAACCCTTAAAGTTAAAAATTGACTAAAGCATAGTTAGATTATGCTGGTCATAAACTGTTTTAGCTTGCTTGTTTTGATTTTAATAACATTGATGCCGACCTTACATGGCGGCTTTGGTCCCCCTGTAAGCAAAAAAAAAAAAACAATTGTTAAAGATCTTTGTATGGGAGCCCCCTTTAAAAAATGTAAAACGGAATTCTCCCCTATCTCCTTCCCTTGATAAGACCATTAGTGACCTTAATCCTAATCCTAGCCATTGTCCCTTGCCTCATTAACTGGATTACCCAATTCATAAGGGGACAAGTCTCTCAGGTCAAATTAATGGTCATACGTCACCAATATAAACCCCTAGCTACAACAAACCTCTAAGATTAGAGGTCATCCACGAAAAAAAAAAGGGGGGAATGAAGAGACGAAGAAAGCTCGTTCCATCTGCTGCTTCCCCTCCCCTTCTCCCTTCAAATCCAACTAGGTTAAGTTTTAACTTCCTAAAGGCCATAAAACAAAGGCCTGAGGTACTAGCTCCTGACATCCTGGGTCTTCTCTATCTGGTAGCCCCGTCACAAATTGTGTTAATTGCATCAGATTGTATTAGATTGTACATTCTTCACAGAAATAGCTTCGTTTATATCATAGTAATACCTGTAACTGTAAATGTGTGTCTTCCTTTTCCCCTGGGTAAAAGATTGATATGTTAATCAATGCTCTCTTCTGTAAAGAATTGTAAAATCTTACCCAATTGATATGTTAACCATTGTTGCCCTCTACAAATAGAAAGGTTGTGGTGCTAAAGTAAGGTAATTATGTCAGGAAACTCAGAGATAAAGTCTGCTGACTATGCTAATCAAGATTGGGAAGTATGTCAGAACCAAGCCACACAGGAGCTAGGTGACCTAAAAATAAGCTGTGCAAAACAAGACAGTTAATCAACTCTGACCCACTGGTCACCCCTCATGATCTGACCAATCACAAATGGACAAATCACCAACTGTTCTGCTCTAACTGCTATGATTGGCTTCTGTAACAATGCTTGCTTGCTTTGCGGTTTTCATCCTTAAAAACACCAGCCTTGCCCCAACTCAGGGTTCTCCGTTTCCACCTGTTTGGAGGACCCCGTGTACACGGAATAATAAAAACCCCATTGTTTTTACATGAGAGCGAGGCCCTTGGAGTCTTCCTCGCAACACCGGTCTAACACACCAAGGTCCTTAGTTAAATCCCGGAGACACTAGAAACAATGACAAACCCCTAATGTCCATGAAATGTAAATTATTCCCAGCTGTTTCTCAGACTTATCTGTCACTGTGTGAGAACCTGAGGCTCTCAGGTGTCCTTCCCACAGGTGGGGGATGTCTGTCCTCCTTGACAGGTATCCAACGAGTTTTTACCTCCAGACTACAGGGCTATAGCTTTTATATATTTTAAATCTTGCTGGGGGAACCCAGGACCTTGTGTATTCTAGGCAAGTACTGTATCCCCAGCCTCAAAGTTTCATTTTAAAACATTTTACTAACATTTCAAAGGGAAGAATGTATCAATCTTTGATTTTTAATTCCTGTACCTTCTGTCTTTTTTGTTGGACTTTAAAAAAAAAATAAAGTGATTGAGGGGGTCATAATAAATAAAGAAAGCTGGATATAGTGGCGCAAGCCTGTAACCCCAGTGATTAGAAGAGAAGGCTGAGGCAGGGGGATTGCTGTGAGTTTGACATCAGCTTGGGCTATACAGTGAGTTCAAGACCAGCCTGAACTATGTAGCAAGACCCTGTCTCAAAAATCAGTCAGTAGCTGGGCGTGGTGACTCATGCCTGTAATCCCAGCACTCAGGAGGCTGAGGTTGGAGGATCATTGCAAGTTTGAGACCACCCTGGGCTACAAAATGAGCTCAAGGCCAGCCTGAACTGCATATCGAGACCCCCCATCTCAAAAAAGAAAAAAAAAAATCAATCAGTGGTAGAAACATATAGTGTGGATGACAAAATATAAATAGCTTTGATTCATTTGGATTTCCATTTTCATCCACTGGTAACTCAACTTACAGTTCATCTAGGTTATAAATGAGTAATTATTCACATTTTAAAATTAGCAAACTATATTCTGTGTCAATTAGGGGTTATAATAATTGCAAATAGTATGGCCATAGGCTTGCATTGGTGATGGGGAAAAGACTTCATCAGAACTACTGGCAAGAATTTTCAGAGAAGGGCTGGGCATTTAGCTCAGTGGCATAAGCACCTGCCTTGCAAGGAGGCGGTTGTGAGTTCGATTCCAGGTACCAATTAAAAAAAAAAAGAATTTTCAGAGAACAGTTATGTATCATTCATATGTGAATTCATGTGAATATAATTCATAAAACCAGTCCATGAAAAATCTGTTAGAAATACAATCAGTGTGAAACAAGGCAAACCAGCCACTGATTCTGTTACATTCTCAGGAGGCTGAGGCAGGGGATCTCTGAGATTTTTAAAGAATGCTTTATGGATACAAATGAGCATGGATCTGCAGCCTCTGGCTATCTGCGTCAGATTACATGTAAGGCCTGCTGCCCTTGAGACAAAAGAGCAGGGGCAGGGCCCAGGAAGTGACTGTCCTGGGCCTTTGTTTTCTAACTGCCCACCTCAGGGGCAGTTAGTTCACCACTGCCAGCTTTAACCCCACTCTCAGGTTTTCCTCAGATCCGTGAATGACCTGCTGCAAGCACATTCTGCAAGGAATATTCGTCCAGAAACAAAGCTAAACTGAGGTAAGAAGGAGAAGCCTGTAGACATCTTCACATCTACCAGCTACTCAAAGAACACTGAAGAGCTGGGCATGGAGGCACTTGCCTGCAATCCCAGCACTCAAGAGGCTGAGGCAGGAGGACAGCTGTGAGTTCAAGGCCAGCCTGGGCTACAAAGTGAATTCAAGGCCAGTGCACTACACTGGAGAACTTGTCTCAATTGGAAAAAAAGGTGGGGTGGGGTGGATATTACAAGTTTTCACGTCAGTTGTTCCAAAGAATATTTGGGCTGGGGATTTATCTCAGCAGCATAAGCACCTGCCTTGCAAGCAGGCAGTCGTGAGTTCGATCCCTGGTACCAATAAAAAGGAAAAAGACAAAAAAAAAAAAATTATGGAAAAAAATCACACTTTTATTTTTAAAATACTTTCCATTAGCCTTAGCAATAATGCAAACTATTAAAAGCCAGCAAATGAGGGCTGGGGATTTAGCTCAGCGGCATAAGTGCCTACCTTGCAAGCAGGCAGTCGTGAGTTCGATCCCTGCTACCAATAAAAAGGAAAAAGACAAAAAAAAAAAAAAAAAAAGCCAGCAAATGTAGATTTAAATAAAATACAAAATACAAAAGGGCATTTGATTCACCTAATACAATAAAGCTAAGTGAAACATTGAAGATCATGTTTTATGTTGATTAATATGCAAAAACCTTAGTGGGAGATAGTTAACTGCAAAGTAAATGATTTTTAAAACCCATGAGACCAGCCAAAAATTAAATCATTAAGTATGCCATTGCCCAGTCTACTAAATTACCTTCTGAGAACCAGTAAGTAAAATACTTAAGTTGATAGGTGCTCTGAGAATAGTATGCATGATTAAAAATCAAAAATAAGTAAGTTTACAACTACTTTTATGGTATCAAAAGAGATTAAAACCAGATCATTCTAGGGCTGGGATATGGCTCAGTGGCACGGCACCTGCCTGACAAATGCTAAGTCATGAGTTTGATTCCTGCTATCAAAAAACAAAAAACAAAAAACCCCAGGTCATTCTAAAACAGGCAGTGGCCCCATGCCTGCAATCTCAGGACTCAGGAGACTGAAGCAGAAAGATCACCATGAGTTCAGCACCAGCCTGGACTACACAGAAAACCCTGTCTCCAAAACTCAAAAACCAAACAAAAGATTATTCTATAAATTTTTTTTTATTTATTTATTTTTGGTCTTTTTCGTTTTTATCGGTACCAGGGATCAAACTCACGACTGCCTGCTTGCAAGGCAGACGCTTATTGCTGCTGAGCTAAATCCCCAGCCCCATTTTTATTTATTTATTTATTTATTTATTTGGTCTTTTTTGTTTTTATCATATTCTAGATAATTATTATTCACAGTGACCAAGGCTCTTCCACGCTAAGCAAGCACTCTGCCCCAGAGTTCCAGCACTGGCCCTACTCTATTTCATGGAAATCTCAATGACCCAAAGCATATAATTTTCAACGATGTATATAGCAGTCACATATCTGGGACTTACTCACATGGCTTGCTTACTTTTTGCAGGTACTCTGTCCACAAATGCACCCAAATCATGCATGCAGACTATTCATTAATTTGTGATTCTAAAAATATAGTCACTTCGGTAGGCAGAAGGGGTCAGTTCTATGCTTTGATCCTTGTTTTTGGCTTTGTTACCTATAAATGCACTGAAATTATTACTAAACCATGCCAGTGTTCCTTTAAGCAAGGCTGTATGTTCTAGGGCTGCGTTTGGCCAAGTATTTATGGTGATGGGTACCAGCATTGATGAACAATGTGTGACTGAAGCATAGTAGAGTTATTTCGTCTCATTTAAAGGCTGGCAGCACACAAAGGGCAATGAAATCTACAAAAATCAACCCACACTGAGTGGCATTAAACAGGTATGAAACACAGCAGCTACGGCCCAGGTGACTCAAGGCAGCACCCCTTTCGCTCTCAGAAAGTGTCTTGATTCTAGGTGTCCAGTTCCAAGGCCATCCTGCTCGTCAACGTGCAGATTCAGAGACTGCTGGGTTTCTTTCTTTTTTCTTTTTCTTTTCTTTCTTTTTTTTTTTTTTTTTGTCTTTTTCCTTTTTATTGGTACCAGGGATCGAACTCACAACTGCCTGCTTGCAAGACAGGAGCTAAATCCCCAGCCCCTGGGTTTCTTTCTGATTTTGTTGTTTTTATTTTTTCTTTGTAATACTATAAACTGAACCCAGGGCCTTCATACTGAGCTACCTCTTCAGCCTTTTCTTTTTCATTCTGAGATAGGATTATTCAGGCTGGGCTCAAACTTGTGATTCTCCTGCCTCAGCTCCCAGAGTGCTGGGATTACAAGAGGGCACCACACAGCCAGTTTGATTGCTGGTTATCAAATGTCCTTTACTACTATCATCCTGGTCTTCAAAGTGAGTGACTTTTCAAAAGGCCGTGGATTATGACCTAAAATTTAGTCTTGCATAAAAGAGCAAAATAAGAGACCAGCATGGCGCAGCCTGATAGAAAGAATCCAGCTTCAGAACAGGCCTCTTAGATCATTCCCCCCTACTTCTTGGTTCTGCATTTAGATATTAGGGGCCATAATATCGGGGATCAGGTCCCCTTCATGGTTCTACCACGGCTAAGTGGCCCTGTGTTCTACTTTGTGTGTGCCTGGGATCACAAACTGCCCAGTATCACAACCTGGGAACTTCATCCTCCGAGGGGCACTACTCACAGGAAGGTGGGACATTTAAGAGGCAGGGCCTAGTGGGAGGTGCTGGGGTCACTTGGGGACAAGTTCACAAGGGAATAGGGGACCCCATTCTTTTCTGGCCTCCTGTTTGGAAATGTGATCACTCACCTCTGCAGGGGCTGCCACCATAATGCCATGAGGTCCCAATCAGAGAGTCAGGTGATGCCTCTGACTCTCAACTGTGAGAGTCATCAGACAAAGCTGGCCAGCCTCAGGTATTTTATTTTGGTGATGAATAGTCTCTAAACCTTAGACAAATGACTCATCTGTTTCAGTTTCCTGCTTAGAAAAACACTGACTGTCTTAGTTATATTTTACTCATCGCTGAGACAAAAATACCTGATGCCCAAGTTAGGAAAGGAAAGGTTTATTTCTTACAGTTTTTGGAGATTTTAGTCTACACTCAGTTGGCTCCCAGGCAGGCGGACATGGCTGGGCCGCCCGTTCATGGCGGCTGCAAACAGCAAACAGGAACCAGCAAGAGAGCAAGACACATCTTCTTCCTGCCACTATATCACATCTTGGCTCCACCCCTATGTGGGTGGAGCACTGACACCCTCAATCTAAGCACTAGACAATGAACGAATAACAAATGCACAATTCAAACTCGTGAGGCCTGGGGGCCACAGACATAAACCATGACACTGACAAATACACCTTGTCTCCCATGGTTACTGAGAACAATGAATGAAATAACACTGAAATGTTAACAAAGTGCCCAGTGCAGAGTAAGCCCTCCATAAACATTTTGTTTTTGTTGTTGTTGTTTCACATAGGGTCCTGCTATGTAGCTCAGGCTGGCCTTTTAACTCATGGTGATACTCCTGCCTCAGGCTCTTGAGTACTGGGATGACAGGCATGCGCTATCATGCCCAGCCCAAACGCAGATTTTCCTGGAGACCTTTCAACTCAGAGAACAAGTAGCCTAAGGATCAAGAAACCTTCGTGATTGAAAGAACAACTATTATAAAGGTAACAAAATATACTGTGATACCTATCACTGTTATCCCGTCAACTTGCTGTGAAGTTCTGTACCAATTTCACTGTACGATCTTAGTTGGCTTTATTCTGACTTGTTCTGTTGTATACTTTCAAAATAAAAACAAAACAAACAAAAAGAAACCTTCCACTTCATCTTTGTACCTTCCTGCTCGAGGCACCATGCTGCCAATGGGTGGCCGCCACCCCAACAGACTCTAAGTTTCAATTTAAATCAGATGGCAGCCAGTGCCCAAGGTCTGTCACACTAATGCTCGTTGGTGCCATCATGAACAGAGCAGGCTGGGCCATGCAGAGAACCCAGATCCACACATTCTTCCTGTTTTCCATGGATGCTCCCAGGAGAAGCAGCATTTTATCCACAGAGCAGCCAAAAAAGTAAGATCCAGAGCTGGCTGTGTATTCCAAGGGAATCACATCTGCTACAACATAGGAAATATCTTCCACTAAACTTGGCCCTTTACAACCAAAGATCTCACTCCAAAAGTAGGGGGGCAGGGGCTGGAGATTTAGCTCAGCGGCATAAGCGCCTGCCTTGCAAGCATACGAGCGAGTTCAATCCCTAGTACCGATTAAAAAAAAAAATTTAAAAAAAAAAAAAGTAAGGGGACAGAGGGCAATGGAAAACAACCCCAGCTAAAGGAACTGCTGGGGGGCACAGCAGGGGGCTGGGACCAGGGGGGCAGCTCCTGCTGTTCAGGACACATTAGCTTCCCCTCCCCCACTGTGGTCTATACATTTGCTGGCTTTGCATCAGCTGGAGCTCAGCCAGACCCACTGGGTCCTGCCCACTTTCCAGTAGCTGGAGTGACAAAGGATCTTTCTATAGGACACAAGTAATGACCCTCTCTCTGTCCCTTATATCTCATCCAAACTACCCACCCTGAAGGGTGGCCTTAATCCTGGTGTCGTACCATGAATCATTCCCAGCATCACATCCTTGATCACAGCATCACAAACCCTAGAAAGTCCCACCTATGATCACGTGGCGCTTTGGGGGAACATCCAGATACAAGCCATAACATTAGTATGTAAATTTAGAAAGAAAACAAGCAAAGGTTTATTCTCCCTAAAGTAACATTAACACATATAAAGATAGTGCTTGGAGCCAGGAGTGGTGGCAATTAGTGGCTCATCTTTAGTGGCTCACATTTAGAATTCCCACACTTTAGGAGGCTAAGGCAGGAAGATCACAAACTCAAACCCAACCTGGGCAGCATAGCAATTTAGTGAGACCCTGTCTCAAAATAAAAAATAAAAAGGGCTAGAGATGTAGCTCAGTGTGAAGTTCCTGAATTCAGTCTGCAGGGCTGGGGTCAGGGGAAAAGTCAGCACTTGCCACGTAGAAAGAGCTCAAGAGAGTACGTTCTTCCAAAGAATAAGAACAGGATTTGGGAGTGGGCAGAGGTGGGGTTAAGATCAGAAGCACAGGGTGACAGGGACAAGAGGGCTCAGCTGGAGCAGGAGGTCACAAAGGTAAGGTGAGAGAAAAAAAGGGGAGAGAGAAGCCAAAAATAATGCCTTTGAACTAGGTAAGGTTCCATCATACACTTCCCTTGTTCAGAACTACTTTACTGAAAGCCTATGACTCGGGCAGAGTCCGCCCTGGCCAGCACTGCCCTGGCCCAAGGTGCCCGCCTCTAGCACTTCTCTGAGCCTGCCAATCCCATGTTATAAGCAGCATTCTCTGCAGAGTGTGAACTCACCCTCCACCCTGTGAAAGCCTCCAGGATGACCAAGTCCTGCAAATTTGCAGATGCAAATTGGACTGTAGAGGCACAGACCAGGGAGAAGGAATGTAACCCCAGGGTGAATGGGAAAGAGGCAGTTTACAGTTTCGCAGGACAGCACCCCTCTCAAAAAGGCAGTGACTAAGAATGGTTCACACAGAAATCATGTGAGTGATGCCCCATTTCCCAAAGCAGTGAGGGTTCATGCACAGCCTTGAGCATGCCACTTCCTACTTAGACATTGGGGCTCGAGGGATCAAGGAGCCCTGTGAAGTCACCTGGCCACACAGCTTCTCAGAGCCCAGGGTGGGCGCTTTTCTGATCTCCACCTGGAGGAGGCCCCACCTGGGCACTAGAGCAGGCACCTAAATGCCCCTACCGCAGAACAGCGTCTCCATGTAGAGAGGAGCCAGGTGTCCTGAGATCCCGAAAGGATTGGTGTGAAATCTTGGGAAAGGAAGAAGTCTCAACAAGGAGTCCAGTTCAAACAGGAGCGCCAGAAAATGGAATGCCCAGGAGCCAGCAGCACAGTAGTTTATCTCAGCCACCTCTCTCTCCCAGCCCCATCCCATCCGCATCCCATGGAAAGAAAGGACTTTGCATTGAAAAAGAGAAGTGTTTCTCTGTTTTATGTTTTTTGTTTGTTTGTTTGTTTGTTTGTTTTTGTGGTACTGGGAATTGAACTCACAACCTCGCACTTGCCAGGCAGGCACTTATGCCACTGAACTAAATCCCTAGCCCCTGTTTTATGTATTTATTTATTTTTTGTTTTTGTTTTTGTACCAGGGATTGAACTCATAACCTCAAGTTTGCCAAGTAGGCACTTATGCTGCTGAGCTAAACCCCCGGCCCTTGGTTTTGGTTTTTAGAGACAGGGTCTTGCTATGTAGTTCAGTCTGGCCTTGAACTCATTATGTAATTCAGGTTTGTCTCAAACTTGTGGCAATCCTCCTGCCTCAGCTTCCTGAGTGCTGAGACTAAAGGCATGTACCGCCAGGCCCAGCTGAGATTTAAACACACTACTTGCCAGGAGGCCCTGACCAGAGCACCCCAGGTACCCTCGTCTTCATGCTCTGGTGCGTTCTGTACACTGCCCTCCCCCTATGGAGTGCCTTCCTAAGTTATCACCTAATCTTTGGGTTTCTTCATACTTTCAGTTACAGAACGGCTATCAGGATGAGCAATGCAAATACTGGTGTTGGGCTGAGCACCTCAGGGCCATGTCATTCCCACAGGCAGCCAAGAGCCTGTCTCCTGTCCCCACCTCAGGGACACCTGCACAGGAGCCCAGGGGAAGATTCCTCATCCCCTGGCTCACAGGCTCTGCTACCGCACACCTGCTCATCCTGGGAACTCAGCACTGGTGGCACGAAGCAGCGGGCACTGAGAGCAGCAGCTGCTTCCCGGTGAAGCTGTCCATGTCGGCTAGCATGCCCAGAAACATCAGCATGAGAAACTCGTTCTCCAACTCACAAAAATAGTCACAGCCTTACCCCTCGCAACGGTGCATGAAGGCAGAAACAGAAATAACATGGTCACAGTAATGAGGAGTCAATAACCGGCCATTGTGACCACCTTTTACAGACAGACTTGTAAGGGATCAGACCGCCACACTCCAGGCCATATTTGTGAATCTGATAACTAAGACTTTAAACTACATTACAAAATCATTGCTGCCCAGAGCCTGGCGCTCAGGTTTACAAGCCTGTTCTGCCTGTGTGCAGGCCCCCGATGCTTATAAATGACACCGCCAGTGTCTTAAAGTATGAGAGGCAGCCAGTCCCGAATTCTCAGGCTGCTAATGGTTTCACATAAAATGGGCTCCTATGATTTTATTACCACCCTGGTGCAACCTCACAGGTGAGAAGCCACCAGGGAAAGGACGAGGACATGTCTCTTGCTCCTGGCCTCTGACTTTTGCAAGCACAAGGCACTGTTCCAAGCAGTATTTCCAATGATTGCTCCAACTCCCAGGCTGTTGACTAATCCAAATGGGTCTATTGTGTCACTTAGGGAATCCAGGAATAACTCACCAAGTCAGCCCTCTAGAGAGGGGAGTGATATGAATTCACTTCCTAAACTCACAGCTGTAAAGCTGATTAGTGACCCTTCCTGTTTTCACTTGAGTGGTAACATTTGATGGCTAGCACTGTAGTTGATCACACATGTTGAGAAATGACCACTGGAAAATATTAAATTTCACATTCCAATCAGATAAGCCAGACATCGATTTTGAATTTTTTTTTTTTTTTTTTTTTGTCTTTTTCCTTTTTATCAGTACCAGGGATTGAACTCGTGACTACCTGCTTACAAGGCAGGCTCTTATGCCGCTGAGCTAAATCCCCAGCCCTAGACATCGATTTTGTTATGCATACCCACAACACAAAGGTTACTGTTACCTACAACACAAGAGAAAGGTCCTGGTCCTGGTGGCTCTGTAAACCTGTGTTAGTGCTTCTATGTTTCTGTAAGTTTTAATGACACACAACTTGCTAAGCGTGGCAGCGATGAGCTCCTTTCAAAACAAAACAACTTCTAGCAGCCTGCAAAACAGGGCCGGTTACCAGGACAGAGACAAAACCACACGATCAAGTCTATCAAACTTTCTGTGACTGTTTTCTCCCCACTGAAAGTGGCTTATGGCGGGCTAAAGAGAAGTCAAAGATTATCTGGCAACATCATTTCACCTGGGAAAAACAACCTAAGCCATACATATAAAAATAACTTTGATTCTCAAGAGCAGTCAACTAATAAACACTTATTTTTTCAGTAAAACAAAAAAGTAAAGTCATTTTAAAATGCTAAACATTTTTAAAAAGAGTTTAAAATGGGAAACTAGTTTTAAAACTTTTTAAAAACTTCAAATTCAAATAAACCACAATTCCACATAAATGGCTTATGTAAAAAAATGCTTCCCAAAAAACCCACAAAACTCAGCTTACAGCTCACATACAACAGTTCTTTTTAAGACCAAAGCTCTTCCAGAATCATTTGTCATAGGGTTAGAAGTGGTGAAAACTAAACCAGCTGCCAAAAATTATTTACTTTGTAGCACAAACGACGAAGGATGTAACACCCACTAACTGACCTGCAGAGAAAATGCCCCGTTAATTTATTCTGCATGCTTTTGGTTTTACTTTCTGTTAAAACAAGATTCCTTACCAGATGCAACCTATTCTTCAAGGATTTTACCTTAATTGAGAAAAACAGAAAAAGGAAAGAACATAAAGAGGACGGAGTGGGGAAGAAACAATTCAGGATTTCTGAGTCAAATATTGAAGATTATGCCATCAGTTACAGTGATGATGAAAAGTGCCACAAACATGTTATGCTTCTCTAAAAACACAGGATTAAAACTGGAATTATTACATTTACATTATACTCAACATATTTTTAGACACATGGTAGCTTTTGGATCTTTTCTGATGCAAAACTCCCAGCCCTGACACCAACACAACAAACAGTGTGTAGAAAGCAATCTGTGCCCACCAGCCGGAGCTGGACAAGACAGAATCAGACACTCCTGCAAGGGTGTGACAATGGGAGCTGGCCTATTAGTCCCCAAATAGAGAAGTTCTTTGTAACCAGAGCCCTGGAATGTCATCTGTCTTGAATTACGTCCACCTGGGATGACCAATGAGGCCGACTACTGGAACTTGAAGACCTCACTTTTTTGGTAATTGACATTTAAACTGTTTGAAGTTTCTCATTAAGCACTCTTAACAAATTAACTGCAGATGTAGGAAGCTAAGTGTGTAGCACTCCGAGAGATGAAGTCACCTGAAGGCTGCCGCCGCCGCCGCCGATGACGACGACGACTGAACAGCAGTGAGTACAGCAGAGGTGAGGAGGGCCATCATTTTGTCTGTTCCAATTAACTTTCCCAGTGTGTTCTGTTTGGCGGTGCTGGGGGTCAAACTGGGGCTTTGTATATGCTAGGCAAGTGCTCTACCACCAAGCTCTGCATGCCCCAGAGCCCCAGCGCATCATGAATGTAGTTAAAGAAAGGCAGGAGGCTGAAGCGGCGTGGTCTACACTGGCTTTATGCGCAGCCTTGTGCTACCAGGCACCCCCCACACCACAGGATGCCTTCCTTCCTGGTCACTCCCATCAGACCTCGGCCCCAGCAGTTCCCTCTGCCAGAAACATGCTTCCCTTTCCTGTCCTCCCTTAAAATCTGCTGACTGGCTGGGCAGGGTGGTGCATGCCTGTAATCCCAGCACTCGGGAAGGTGGAGCGAGAGGCTCGCCATGAGTTCTAGGCCAGCCTGGGCTACATAATGCGTTCAAGGCCAGCCTGGAGAACTTAGAGAGACTCTATCTCAAACGAAAATGACAACAACAAACCAAAAGAAAGAAAAATCTGCTTATAGGTCAGTGCCCATCCCTTCTGAAAGTCACCCCGTCTTTGTACCTAAGCCATGAACACATGCAACCTTACTGAGTACAGACGGCCAGCAGAGGTACCACAGTGCCCGCCTGAGGACTCAGACATAGCCATGGTCACGACTCCTTCCAAGGTCTCCTCCCCAGCACCCACCACAGACGACACACGGGGTAGAATGAGGCCACTTCTTACACCAGGCATCCTGAAGACTGACTAGGCCATCCTGCACCTGGCACAGAAATGCCTATTCTCTTCCCTTCTCCCCTCGGGAATCATGATCCGAACCTGGGGGGCACAATCCTCATTCTTCCCACCAGCACTGGGATGGAACCAGGGAACAGTAAGGTGGCAGCCAAGAGCCCTACCGCTGAGCTGCGTCCCCGGCCCGGAAACCCCGTTCTTTCCAGAAGCACTGATATACGCGCTCAGATCTGAATCAGGAAACCGTCCATACGTTCTCGTACTTTTTTGACAACACGCTGTCCTCTTAAGTGCTTTTTCCCACCACTTTTCTGTGCAATAAAATCAATGAGTTCTGCAAGAAAACAGTTTTGTCCTTACTAAAATAAAAACCAAGTTTAAAAACATTATAAAAAGAAAACCACGTCAAGCAGTAAACCATATGGTTGTGCAGATAAAAAGATGAGTTCCTTATCCCTCATTAACAGCAATCCTGGAAATACCAACATTTGCGCCAAGTCCCTCAACAGTGTACTAATTAACAAGGCGCACCTGTGTCAACAGTGCTGTTTGCATCTTCCTGCGTGGCCCTGTGGTCTGTCGGCTGGTGCCCGGATCCTCACTGAACACATTGCACCAGCCCGGCTCCTCACTGAACCCATTACGAGTTGGGAGCCCACACACTGCTCGGCCCTGCTGGGCACGGCTGGTTGCTAGGCTTAGCGGCCCCGCAGACAGGAGCTGGCTCCAGGACCCCAGGGAGTTAGCAGCCCCACCCAGTGCCAAGGATGGAGGAGTAAACACCAGGTAGTGCCTGTCCTCAAGGGACTTACAGCCCAACTGGCCTCAAAAGCCAGCAAAACTCTGGCCCACAGGCTGCAGGGGGAGCTGTCAGACAGGCCTTCAACAGCAGCGCCCTGATTCAAAACGTAGGCCACAAAGAATTAAAGCCATCACTGCACAGTGATGTTCCCACACTCATGGTTACAACATCACAACTCACAACTGCTCAATCTTGGAAGCAGTGGCCTGTACAGCCATCAACACATGAATGGATAAAGAAAACGTGCTATTTACACACAAATGGAGTGCTACTCTGCCATAAAGAAGGATAAACGCGAATTAGATGTAGGGAACTGGATGCACCTTAAGACCACCATGTTAGGGCTAGGGATTTAGCTCAGCAGCATAAGCACCGCAAGGCAGTAGTGAGTTCAATCCCGGGTACCAGTACAAAAAAAAAAAAAAAAAAGACCATCATGTTAAATGAAATAAATCAGATGCACATGCTTGAATATCAACATGGTTTTGCTTGCACAAGCAACCCAAAGTATCAATAAGGAACACAGTAAAAAGTAGATAACAGGAAACCAGAAGACACAACTTCTGCAAATGGGAAGAGGACCAAGAAGTGGAAGGAGGGGCTAGGACGTAGGGGAAAGTTCGTAAAAAGCAATGAGGATGTGAGACACGCGTGCGCCAGCTCCAGTGCAGTGTAATCACTATGCACTGCAAACAAGCGCCCATAAAGACGACTTTGGCCAGAGGAGACAGATGTGCTTCTGGTCCCCGCCGAACACCAGGGTGATCGTGGCAGGCTGGGTTGAGGGAAACAACAAAAACAACGAACAGGGCAATTTAGGATGACAAGGGACGCTGCTTTGGTTCCTCCCAAGCTGGGAGAGCCAGGTCTGTCCCTCGGGGAGGGTGGGAACCCAGGGCCCTGCACCCCAGTCCAGCGCTCAACCGCTGAGCTTTGCCCCAGCACACACCACGATTTTTAAAAATACACCTCAGCTCGGGGACTCAGTGCTGAGTTAAGGAAGAGAAGCGCGGTCCACGGGTTTGAAACCCCTGAAACAGAACACAGGGCGGAGATCTAGGCCACCTTGTACCACACTGGAGACACCTTGGGACTGGGGTGACGCCACGCACGGACCTTCAGGGGTCCCCTGGACCTACAGCCCTACCTCAGAAGCCAACAACGGGCCCCAGGACAGACAGCAGGGGTCCTTCACGTGTACTCACGCAAACCTCACAAAAGGCTCTGAAAACAGGCCTGGATGTGTCTGAAGAATCTAGCCAAGACCGAACCTTCGGTGAGACACCTTAAATTAGCTAGAGCGTTAGGGCGAATCTGCGCTCCTGGAACACACGCACTCCCAAGCACTGGAAGTGGGCCGCGTCCGTGCGAGGGGTTTCACCCGTATGACTCGGGCACAGAGACCAGGGTGGGCACAGGCCCTGTCCAGGGGGTGCAGGCCACGCACACGCAAAGCGGAGCTTGGCAAAGAGCGGTGACACGCGGGGAGCGGGGCCCTGTCGTCCCCTTGCGCTGTAGCTGTCGGTACCTCCACCCGGGCGGGCTGCTCTGATTCCCGCGCTCCCCAGCCCTGACGTTGCCTCCTACGCAGACTTGGGCTCGAACCCCAGCAGCCTGGTCCTGGTCCTGGCCTGGCTCGAGAAGGCCCTGGTAATGAGTGGGCAGAGGCCGAGCGGGAGAGGGAAAGTGAGGCAGCACGGTGGGAGGTGAGGCGGCTCGGGGAGAGGGCTGCGGTCCTCACAAACGAGGAAGGCTGCGGACTGGAGACTGGAATGAGAGGTGCTCACCACGGGAAAGGACCTGGTGGCAGCCGCGAGGAAGTGTGACGTCAGGCCTACCAGAATGGGATTAATAAAAACAATAGAAAAGCCAAGTATTCCGAAGACGTGGAAAAATCGGAACCCTCATACATTACTGCTCCAGTGGAACAACTGGAAACCTCAGAAAGACAGAATGACCATGTAAAGCAGCAGTTCCACTCCTAAATACACACACAAAAGAACCCAAGAAAGGTGCTAAACACTCAGAATAGCACTGTTCCCAACTGCCCAAAGGTAGAAATAAATCAGGTATCCCTCAGCTTATAAATGGACAACAAAATGTTCACACATGCGGTGGAATACTACTCAGCTATAAAAAGGAAACGCAGCTGGTTGAGACTGTAGCGCTTGGCTCAAGTTTGTGAGGCCTGCGGTTTGGTCCACAGCCTGGCAGCAGCAGAAGGACCTGTGGAGAAGGGGAGTCCTGAGCCTAGAGACCCTCTGTAAGGCAAGGGCAGCGAGAGCCATCAGAGGAGGGAAGAACTCAGCAGGATGGCACGTGTAGCTGCTAAGAGGGCCAAGGAACTGAGGCCTTCGGGAGGAGGGGCCTGGTGACGCCCCTGGAGAGAGGGCGGGATTTGAAGGAGAGGGGCAGCGAAAGGATGGGAACAAAGCAGAGAGGGAGGGGCAGAGGTGAGGAGCGGTGATATCTGGCTGGATGGACACAGGCCCAGGACGCGCTGAAAGGAGCCATCAGAGTGAGGTGAGCACCAAATAGGCAGCGAACCCAGCTGATGCAGCCTGGACCCACACATCTGGGGGAAGACAGCTTTGATTACCTCCAATCTCTGCTCAAATTGAGCTTAAATGGGCCAAATTTACTCCCAGCTCAAAAAGCCATTTATTTTACATTTCAGAGTTCTCCAAGGCCCTGTTACTCTGTAATTCCTTTCTGGGCAGTGGATGTGGGTCGTTGCAGCTCTGGGGGTACAGAATAGCAGCAGAATAAGCGCCCCAGGTCGCTGCTGTTGTTGGTACTTGGAGGCTGGGGACGCGGTAGGGGCAGCCGACATAAGGTCTGGTGGAAATAGAGCAACGGGGAACGTTAGCAGGCCTGGGGGAGCGAGGGGTACGCCAGGGGAGGGTGCCGCGTTGCACAGGGCGGGCAGGCAGGGCCCCTCTGGCTGGCGACAGACATCTGAGCCAAGACCGAAGGGGCACAGGGCCGCGGGCTGAGGACCTGGCCCAGCAGAGGCAGCTGGAGAGACGCGCTCTGGGGGCTGCAGCGCACAGCTACTTCTTAGGTTTCTCGTAAACTTTTAAAGGGACCGTTTATGGGGCAGTAGAGCCATGTTTCCTCTGCCATCCATGTGTCTTTCATTTGTCTGAAAAATGAACAGGAAACCAACCCTGTTTTTCCCCAAAGTAGCGTGTTCGTTAAGGGCCGGCCTGCCGGCTACATCGCCGGGTTTCTCTTCCGTTGCTGGAGCGCCCTCCAGTGCTTCGGGGTCAAATTGCACTTGGCATGGAGGTTTGGGGAAGAGTTGGGGGTTTTTCTCTAAATTTTTGTTTCTGGCCAAAAAAATAATATAGGCATATCTTCCTTCTCACAAAGGAGACTGAGATCAAATAAGAAAACGCCAGTGTAAATGTTTTCACTACCTCCTGCACCCACGCGGCACACAGCATGTGTACAATGCTGTTTAAGGACGATGCAGACTTTAATAAGCTCCGCAGAGGCCGGTATTATGGGAAATGAACACCGTTAGCAACGTAGAACTTCAAATTAAACCACGGACACGGGCAAAGTCTTATGCTAACTGTGGCCCTCATTTTACCAGGAGATAGCAAGTAGGACAATAAAGCAAAAGTTCTTCTTTTTAAATTTTCAAGACTTGGGGATTCTGAAAATTAGTATTTGGACAGTGTTCTACAAATACTATCAGAATACTACAGTTACTCTGCCTTCTCAGCGAGATCACATGAGGGGAAAGAGGGTAGACTCACCCATGCCAAGCTTTCATTCAAAATAGAATACTTACTTTCTCAATGAGACTTTTTCTTTTCGAGACAGGGTCTCAATATGTATTCCAGGCTGACATCCGAACTCCTGGTGATCTCCTGTCTCAGCCTTCAAAGTGCTGGGATTACAGGTGTGTGCCACCACACCAGGTTTACGCTGACTTTCTGTCCTTTATAATGGGGCACCTCTATTGATCTCAAAACCCAGCTAAGAGAAAGGCATGTGCACTTCACAGGAGTGTCCACGGGAGAGGCCAGCTGTGGTGGCAACTCACAGCAATACCCCTGGGCCCTGGCCAGGTCACAGTGCCAGCCCAGGCTGGGGGAGGAGGTGCACAACAGTGATTACCAAGGGACACTGCTCTTTCTAGGGCCGGCACTGCCAGCTGCCCAACCTGCAGCACAGTGTGTGGTTGCTTTTCTGCTCTTGGAATGGAGGAGCCTCCCCAAGGACACAGCAAAAATGATGCAGAATCACAAGGCATTGATGCCTTTCTCTTGGACCAGGAGGTTCACACAGAGCGAGCCCCCTCAGTGGGTAAAACCAAGGAGTTCCACAGAAACCTGGATATAGAAGTGATAACTCTGTTTTCCTTTTTTTTTTTTGTATCGGGGATCAAACTCACGACCTCATGCTTGCCAGGCAGGCACTTATTCCACTGAGCTAAATCCCCAGCCCCACTCTGTGTTTTCCAAGAAAGACAATTTAGAAATAAGCAGCTGAACACCATAGCTGCATACAGATACACACACACACACACACACACACACACACACCAAGCTCCAGCTCCAGCCAGCTCTGGGACGGCACTGCCACCCCAACGTGAAAACAGAATGAACTCACAGTGGCTCAGTGAAAGGCCTTTCTAAATGGCTGGTAATTCAAGAAGGAAAAAAAAAAAAAAAGATGGAGAAAGCAAGGAATGAATCTCAATTCTGAGACCCATTAACACCTAAACCATCCACATGAGTTAGGTGTCTTGGTCAGTGCTTTAGTTACTATTCTCATTGCTGAGACAAAATCCCAGACACTCACAAAGTTAATGGGCAAAGGTTTATTTAGCTCACAGTTTGTAGAGGTTTCAGTCCATAACAGGCTGGCTCCAAGGCCTGGTGGTACAGCAGACAGACATCACAGAGGAGAAACAGTTCATGGTACCCACAAGGTAGCAAAGCCACAAGGGACAACCACAGCTCTTTCTGCCTCTTTTATCTTATCCAGGCTACTCAGGATGTGTAGCACTCACATTCTTCCTGCTGCCCTTGACCCTAACACTGCACCACGAACCAATCCCAGCATCACACGGCATCTAGGTCTGGCAAAACCCCTCCCATAACTGCATGAGGCTTTGGGGGACATCTAGACACAAGCCATCACAACCAAGTTTGTGTTGTTATAACACAATAGGTAATTTTTTTTTTTCAGTACTGAACCCAAGGTACTCGCTGCTGTGAGGTCATTTTGTTTCCACTTTGGGATGGCAGTGCCATCCCAGAACCAGCTTGAGCTTGGTGTATCTGTGTGTGTGTGTGTGTGTGTGTGTGTGTGTGTGTGTGCATGTTTCTAAGTTGTCTCTCTTGGAAAACCCTGGGTTCAGTACCTAGGGTCTTCACAGTGAGATACAAACCTGGTCCATTTTTATATTTTTCATGTTTTTAAGACAGGGTCACCCTAGTAACCATGTAGCTCGGGCTGTGATTAAAGATGTAATCCTTCTCCCACATCTGGCTTCAAGACTGGGTAATTTATAAGAAAAGATACTAGTGAGGGCCTTCTTGCTGTGTTACCCCACAGGGGAGGGAGGACAGCGAGTGAGGACCAAGCTCCTTTCACGGCACCAATAAAACACTCTGCAGCACTGCACCCATCCATCTCGGCAGAGCCCTGGAGCCTGGGCCCCACTCTCCAGGATTCCATTTCCAGCAACAAGCCTGGGGACACACTGAAACCACAGCAATGAGCCATAAAACAGTCAAGTAACAATATGAAATAAGTTAAACCCGTTTGAGTTACAGTGGATTAAATTCATACTCAAGTGACCCATACAAAAACACAAATACTATTTCCTCAATATTTTCTTTATTGCCTAATAAACTTCCAAATGTGTTGGGATCACGAGTGATGGGTAACAGCAGAACACAGCACAGTTGTGTTCAGGTGCAGGAAGGCGTTTTAGTTTCACAACGAACAACTCCACACAGCTTAAAAAATCCATCCCACCCTCTCTCTGTCCCAGGAGCCCAGCTTCTCCAGTCTTCCTCCCCATAGTGAGAACGACCATCCTGCTCTGCCAGGATTTCCGTGCTTACCCTGGCACTGCCCTGCAGACAGGCTGGTTGCCCACTGCACTGAAGTTACTTTTTGCTCAGCAACCTGTAATATCATTTGTGCGTTCAGCTACCCCTTGTGTTCCCCAGGTGCACTTGGGTGACTGAAGCCAACTCCCCACATCCCCACATTGCACAGCATCCGACTCCCCACCCCACCTTTTAATCCCAGTAAGGTCGACCACACCCACTTAGTCCCAGACAAAATCATCACTCTCGTTTCTGGGCCCTTTGTACCCCTGCCTCCTAGGCAGTGGGCTCCCCAGGAAGCTGTGGAGCTGAGACGACACTACAGAAAGGCCCACTGCAAACCCCACTGGCCACTTCCCTCCGATGCTCTCTTCTCCCTCCTGCTCAGTCTCAGTCACTTGGTGGAAGTCGAGATCTACCTGGGCACACGGAGATCTACCTGGGCTCCTCTGCCTGGGCACACGGAGGAGGGGCACCTTCCTGTGCCCTCTTCCCTGCTGCTCGGAACACTGTCCTGAGCCCTTTTCCTTAGCATTTCTTCCTAGGGCCTGTAGCTGACTGGGCAGATGCTCAGCCACCCAGCCCTGCCTCACGGTCCTCTACTGCTTACTTTAGAACAAGGCACACTGTCAGGGCGAGCAGTGAAAAGAATAAGAGCCAGAAACGTTCTAGAGGCAGCTGAAGCCAATCCATAAAAATCTATTACTAAATGCTTATATTTAAAAAGCACAAAGAGGGATAGCCGGGCACGTGCCTATAAAGCCAACACTTGGGAGGCTGAGGCAGGAAGATCACTGGGAATTCAAGGCCAACCTGGGATATCTAGTGAGTTCAAAGCCAACCTGAGCCACAAAATCCTATTAAGTGCAATCTATCACTTAAAAAGCAATAAATCAACCAGTATTCCATGAGGACAGTTTGTCTCAATCAATCAAGAAAAAGTGGTGGAGATGCAGCTCACTCAGTGTGAGGGTCCTAGGTCCCAGTACTGCCATGAGAGGGAGGAAGTACAGGAAGAAAGAAGGGCGGGGGTGGGGAGAAGCTTTTTCTTTTTTCAAAAATTTAAATCCATTCTTAAAACCCCACATTGTTTCTCTGGTGTGATAAACCAAAAGTATAAGTAAGTATAAATAAAAAGTATAAATGCATTTTGAAATAGGAGGAAAATGTTCAAATGGGGAAAGGGACAAGAGACAGGGGAGCAGAAAAAGGAAAAGTTTAAAAAATGAAAAAAAAAGGAAAACAGAAACAAAGCTTTGTAAATGGAGAGGGGATGAGGGGTTGAACAGACGTAGGGGAATATGGAAATAAACACCAAGTTACATCACGTACAGGTATAAATTCTCTATGATGAATGTGATTGTTATGTACATCTAAAATGTACCAATGCAATCTAATGTAAAAAAATTTTTAAATCCATTCTTAAAACCCTAAGCAGTGATGACTTCAACAAATACCTCAAACACAGAAACTTCAAAAATCCCATCCTCTCTAAAAGCAATGAGAACATTGGCATAAACTGTCAGAATCAATCTTTCTAATAACTGTGAAAATCAGCTAAAGGCCTTCAGCGATCTGGGAAGCATTTATGTGAGTAAAGTAGACAGATCTCAGAACAGCAGTTTTGTGGGGTTTTAACTCACCCTTCTCCTCCCCTAGCTCTGAGGTAACCTGGAAACCCAACAGCCACAGTCACAGTGGAAGCCAGCAGCCAGGACACGGGGAGCAGAATTGAGTTCTTGCAAAGCCCTTGCCCAGATCATCACTGAGTAACTTCTCTGGGCCTTCCCTGGAAGACCCCACACTAACCCGACTCAGGGCTTTCCTGAAGTCATCTGTCAAAATGATCAGAAGCAATTTTTTTTTGGTACCAGGGATGGAACTCATGACTTTAAACGCTTGCCAGGCAGGGGCTTATGCCACTGAGTTAAATCCCCAGCCTCAGAAACAATTATTAACAGCACAGCTCTGTGATCCGGAAGAGAACTGGGGAAAAAATGGGCTAACCAGATGGGCTTAAAGGGAAAAGCTGAAGATGAGCTGGCCACACTAGCATGTTCCTAGAATCTAGATGTAACGCACAAGCGCTGGGCACCTCATCCTCTTGTTTCTTTGTGTCTCACCTTTAGTCTCTTTGCAAGCAGAAAGTGTCAGAAAAGGCAGAGCTGCAGACTTAGGGCTGAATGTCAAAGGCACCCCCAGCACACAGCCTCTCAGCAAAGGCTAGGAGATTACCGATTCCAAGCATCTGAGGGAATCTCTGTGACAACTGAGTGAAGAAGCAGGGATTGCAGTGGTCATGACAAAGAATACAGTGCAGAACTAGCTCATTAAATCCACCATGTATACAGCAGCAGAGGGCAACAACAATAACCCTGGGGAAAAACAAGAATCTGATTGACAGAGATGTCACTTCTTCTTGTTGTTATTTGGTTTTTTGAGACAGGCTCTCACTATGTAGTCCAGGCTGCCTTCAACTCACTATGCAGCCCAGATTAGCCTTGAACTCCAGGCCACCTGGTTGCCTCAGCCTGAGTGCAGGGGTAATAGGCTTGCACTACCACACTCAGGACCACATTATGTTATTTATTTTTAATTTTATTTTAAGGAGATAATAAAACCAAGCAAAACAGAATGAAGCCAATCAAAACAACACAGTAAAAGTGACATAGGACTTCAAAACAGGATAACAGGAAATCGACAATGGCTACCATAATGCCTCTTACTGTTCAAAATTGCTGCCCATACTATCAGACATAATAAAATCAAACAAAACAGAACAGAATGAAACCAATCAAAATAGAACATTGAATAAAACAAAACACTAAGAACAAAACAAATCAATGAGAGCAATACTGAATTTCAAAAACAAGACAAAAGGAAATCCTCCATATCTGCTATATTGCATATTGTTATCCTCTAAATAGATGCTCAGACTATGGGCTTTAGGCCTGCAAAGTCAATCACACAATACAAGCATTAAATAGTTCGTGTACCCCAGCTGCTATTAGCTCAGACTGTGATTCTCTGAATCAGCCAGCTACTTAGTGGGGTGGCCTCTTCTTGTCTCCGAGCCCATGCACTGGCTGGCTCACAGGAAGGGCAAATCAGCTTCTTGCTTCTCTTCCTGGCCCTGCATGGCCACTGCTGGTTCACAGAAGGGGCAAACTGGACTCTTGCACCTCTTCCCAGTCCTGCATGACTGCCGCAGGCTCGCAGGAAGGCTGAATTGGCTTCTTATTTCCATATTATGTTATTTAAAGGTTTAGTTTTCAATAAATATTTGTAAGACATCCAAAGCAACAAGGAAGTATGGTCCATATACAGGGGGAAAAAAGCACTCAATACTAAGGAGGCCCAGATGTTGGATTGACTTGTTAAACTAGTGATTTAAAAGACTCAAAATTGAGCCAAGCAGGGTGACACATATCTATAATCCCAAACATTCAGGAGGCTGAGGTATGATAACCATGAGTTTGAGGTCAGCATAGGGTATAAAGTTCAAGGCCAGCCTGAATTACTTAGTGAGATCTTGTTTCATAAAAAAATGTTCTTATCTGCCAGGCATGGTGGCATATGCCTATAATCCCAGCACTTAGGGAGGCGGAGGCAGGAAGATCACTGTGAGTTTAAGACCAGCCTGTACTACTACACAGTGAGACCCTGCCTCAAAAAAAATTAAAATACATATATCAAAATAACTAAAAGATACCTCTTAAGAATAGAAGAGGGGCTGTGGATTTAGCTCAGTGGCATAAGCGCCTGCCTTATAAGCAGGCAGTCGTGAGTTCAATCCCCAGTACCAATAAAAAGGAAAAAAGACAAAAAAAAAGAAGAAGAATGAGAGTTATATCTCAGTAAACAGAATATCAATAAAGATGGAAATTATAATTTAATTTTTGTATGTTAGATTGTATTGGAGCATTTTAGATATACGTAATGATCACATTCATCATTCCTTCTCTCTTGCCTGTAGAAATCAAGTGCCTACCAACCAAATCTTGATGTGTGATGATGATACAGTCTGAGGGACAGAGAGGAAAATGAACAACACCTCTGTCTTAGTTGCTTTTCTGCTGAGACAAAATATCTGACACCCAAAGTTAAAGGGGCAAAGGTTTATTTAGCTCACAGTTTGCAGAGGTTTCAGTCTATAATTGGCTGGCTCCAAAGCAGGTGGGCACACAGCACAGGGGCCATACAGAAGAACAGTTCATGGTATCCACAACATAGCAAAATCAACAAGGAATTTGAACAGCATCTTTCTGCCCCTTTTATCTTATCTAGGCTACTTATGGTGAGTAGCACTCACCCCTCAATCCCAGCTTCTTTAAGCCTAGCATTGCACCATGAATCAGAGAGTCACACACTCTAGGTCCAGCCAACTTTGAAAAAGTCCGACCTATGACAGCATGAGGCTTTGGGTAGACATCTAAACACAAGACATAACATTCTGCCCCTAGCCCCCAAAGACTCATGTATATCCCTTTATGCAAAAAAGCATTTAGTCCATCTCCAAGAGTTGCCAAGGTCCTAACAGTTTCAGCATTGCTGAAAAGTCCAAGTCCAAAGTCTCCTCTGAGATTTATGGTAAATTCTTAGCTGCAAGCCCCAGAACATATGAAAAGAAAGTTAAACACTTTCAACATTCAGTGGCACAAGACAGACATTTCTATTCCCAAAGTTACAAACAAGGATATAAAGGAATGGGACCAAAGCAAGTCCAAAATCCAGCAGGGCAAACATTTTGTCCTGTAGTTCTACATCCAGCATCTTAGGCAATCTATGACAAGATGTGAATTCCAATGGACTTGGGTGTCTGCCTCTATAGTACTTCCAGTGGTTATAGCTCCCATGGCTTCTTTCTTGGGCTGGCTCTGCTTCCTCCTTGCAGTTTTCCTCAAACAATCCACATGCCTGGCTTCTCCAAATTTCTGAGGTCTCCATACCCTTCATTTCACATGCACAGCTTCACACACTGCCCTCTCAGGGGCACAATGCCCGGCCTCCCAGATCTTCTTCTGAAATCTGAGTGGAAGCCTTCCTGACACCACAACTCTTGCATTCTACATGCACTAAAACCAGTACCACATGGATGATGCCAAGGACTGCTGCCAGCTGTAGGTATAGCCAGGTTTCCTTGTCTCTTGGCTATAGGAGTTGAGTGCCTGTGAACCAAATCCCAAGAAACCAACTTCCCTAGGGTGCTGCCACTCTGCAACACGGTGTTCTGGGGCTCTCTTTCTCAAAGTACAATCTTTCGCTTTTGTAATTTTGAGGTTGCAAAGGTTGGACTTCTCCTGTTTTGTGTGATGTCCTCAGGCCATCTTTTCTATTCTTCTGTTCCTTCTCAGCAATCAAATTTTCCGCTGCTTTATCTCTTCAGCCTACAGCTTTACTGGAGCTTCCTTTCTGGCCACATTCACAACATTTTAAATCATTCTTCTGGCCTCTTTGCTCTCAACATAGATCTGGTTAAAAGCCTCCAACACCAGCCATGCTATCACCTCAAAATTAGACCATTTGAAATTTCTTAGGCAAGATTGATTAATCCTCTGCCTTTAACCTTAACCTCAGGCAAAGTCTCTGGACACCAGCAAATGAAGACAAACTTTCTGCCAAGCCATAAAACACACTGTCGAGTCCAACAGCTAATGCAATTCTTCATAGCATAAACCTCTTGAGTCTGGTCTTTACCACAAGATTTTCTATTAGCATTCTGGCCTGAGTCTGACCAAAATTTCCCATCAAGTACAGCCTAAGGCGTTCTGGCTGTACTTTTTCAGCCTTTCCAAACTCTTCCCACAAGCCAATCCCAAAGGTTCTTAAATCACATAGCCAGGTACAATCACAGTAACAGCCCCACTCCCCGTACCAAATTCTGTCTTTGTTACTTTTCTCTTCTTATTGAGACAAAATACCCAACACTGAAAGTTAAATGGGCAAAAATGTATTTAGCTCACAATTTGCAAAGGTTTCAGTCCATAATCAGCTGGTTCCAAGGCAGGATGGCATGGCAGACATGCACTGCAGAGGAGAAACAGTTCATGGCACTCACAGGTAGCAAAGGCAACAAGGGACAACCACAGCTCTTTCTACCCCTTATCTTATCCAGGTTACACAGGGCAGGCAGCATTCACACCCTTAACACTGGTGCCCTTGAGTCTGGCATTGCATCGTGAATCAATCCCAGGAGCACAAACTCAAGATCCAGTCACCTCTGAAAAAGCCCCTCCTATGGCTGCACTAGGCCTTGGGGGGACATCTAAATATAAGCCATAACAATCTCTGAGAGGTATGTGAGATTCAGCAATCACAAAGACTCTCAGACACCTGTGAGACACAACCCCTGTGAATCAATCAGAGAGATAAATAAACACGGTGAGCACAGACTCTCAAAGTGCAGAGACAGTAGCAGCACCACCCATCTGTGAGCACAGACTGACACACAAGCAGGCCCCAGGGGAGAGAAGAGGGACAGGGAACAAGGGAGCATCCCAGATCTGCTACACATACTTCCTGGAAACTCAACAAACTCCAACAGGGTAAACTCAGAGCCGTAATAAAACTGTAAAGAGCCAAAGATAAACTCTTGAAAACAGAATCGGAGGAATGGCTCATCATTCACAGGTAACTAGTAAAGTAGTAGTAGTAAAGGTAACATCTGACCTACCAGAAATAATGGGGGCAAGAAGACAGTGAGAACATAGCAAAAGGTACAAAAAAGACTGCCAACCAAGCATTCTATTCTGGCAAACTATTTTTGCAAAAACAAAAGCAAAATAACGACATTCTCAGTAAACAAAACCTAAAAAAATCTGGGCTAGAACCTATACTAACTGGGTATGGCAGTGTACCCTTATAATCCCGACGCTTGGACAGCCTGCAGCAAAAGACTGAAAGTTTGAGCCCAGCAAGGGCCACTTGGCAATTTAGCAAGACCCCATCTCAAAATTTAAAAAATAAAATGAAGTAGGAATACTGCCTAGTGTTAAGGCTGTGGATTCAACCCTTAGTATACCAAAAGTAAATACATAAATAAAATAAAGAAGTTCTTCAAACTAAAAAGAATACAACCCCAGATGATTTATATTCACACACATAAATTCACATACACACATAAACAGTGGTAAGTATGTAAGTATCACAGATAGTATAAATGTGTATTTCTTTTCTTTTACTCAATTAATTTAAAAAAATAATTACTACATAAAAGAATATTATGCAATAGCTTGGTGTGGTGGTGCACACCTATAATCCCAGCACTTCAGAGCCTGAGGCAGAAGGATCACTGTCAGTTCAAGGCCAGTGTGGGCTACACAGTGAGACCTTGTCTCAAAACAAAACAAGATAAAATACAACACCAAAAAGAATGTTATACAATGGTATTGAAAGGCTACACACAGAAATGTAACATTTGTGTTACAATATTGTGATATACAAATACTAATAACAGCACAAAGGAGGTAGATAGAAGCAAAGACTTGCTGGACTAAAGAAATGGCAACAAGATGGGAATGGGAGTACACACCTATAATGCTAATTACTCCAGGAGCTGAGGCAGGATGGCATGATCAAGCCTAGCCTAGGCCATCTAATGGCTCAGCAAGACACGCTCACAGAAAGGACAGGAGAGCCCATCTGAAGGCCCTGGTTCAATCTCCAATACTGCCCAAGAAAAAAGGAAAAAAGAAAAAGAAAGGAGGAAAAAAAGTGGGGTGGGGTGGGGTGGGGTGGGGTGGGGTGGGGGAATAGCACCAGATGGAAACTCAAAACCATGGGAACCAATAAGGAGAACTAGAAATTTAGTTCTCCAATAAGGAGAACTAAATAAGGTGAATATAACAAATACTATAAAGTATATGTACGTGTGTTTGTGTCTCTTCTCTAAGCCTCTTTAAATGATACACAGAGCAATAATGTATTACTGGGTTTGTAATATGCACAGACATAAAATGTGTAACAACAATACCATAATAAGAAAGCAAAGCAAAAATATGTAAGTAACATTTCAATAACTCCTGGAATTATTATAAATCAAAGTAAATTTTATAAATGAATGTGTATATGGTAATTACATTCAATGTATTATCATCCAACCATAAGAAGGATCAAAGTGCTGATAGATATAACAAGGAAGATAAGGATCAAAAATACTATACTCAGTAAAATAAGCTTAGACAAAGGATGAATACTGTATGACTCCACTTACATAAAATATCTAGAACAGCCAAATTCATAGAGACAGAAGGTAGGTTACAGGTTTCTAAGCAACAGGGAGAGACAGAGTAATTGCTTAATGGGTACAGAGTTTCTATTTGGGGTGATTAAAAAAAAAACTTGTAAATAAATAGTGGTGCTAGTTGCACAATACTGTGAATATAACACTGTTGCTAACCTGTATGTTTAAAATGGCTAAAATGAAACATTTTCTGTGTTATTATCTCTCTGGTTTGGGGTTAGTTTTTTTTGTTTTTTGTTTTTTGTTTTTTTTTTTACAAAAAGACAAGTGACAAGTCCTAGAGAGCAAAGCTAAAAAGAAACATCAAAATATGTAGGGAAAAAATGATTAAAGAACTTCAAAAGGACCAGGTGTAGTGGCACACATGCCTGCAATCCCAGCACTCAGGAGGACTGGGAGAGGCAGGAGAGAGGATCACTGCAAAGTCAAGGCCAGCCTGGGCTACAAAGTGAGTTCAAGGCCAGCCTGAAGTGCATATAAAAACCCTGTCTCAACAAGACTGAAAACACGACACATTCCATAAAACAACTTCAACAGGGCTGGCAATGTAGTGCAGTGGTAGGATGACTGCCTGGCTTGCACAAGGCCCAAGGTAGGTCGCTACCATAGAGGAAAACAGACGCACAGGCACACACATCCATACATGCACACACACACAAACTTCAAAACATCACACTGAAAAATGTTAACTTAATTCAAAAGAAAGCAGCAAAGAAGGAACAGAGAAATAACAAGTGAGATTTCTAGATATCAACACCATAAAGATATAACAACAAAGTAAACTATAGATGACTATTTCTCATGAACACTTATGTAAAAACCACAACAAAATAACTGTAATTGGGCTGGGGGTTTAGCTCAGAAGCCTAAGTGTCTGCCAGGCAAGTGCAGGTTATGAGTTCAATTCCCGGTATAAAAAAATTCTGTAATTAAATCCCACAATGTATAAAAATAGTCATATACCATGGCCAAGTGGGATTTATCTTAGGTATACAAAACTGGCTCAAATATTTGAAAATCAACTAGCTAAAGAAGAAAAATCATCTGGTCCTATCAACTGATGCAGAAAATGTCATTGACAAAATCCAGTATCCCAGTAAAGACAAAAAACTCTCAGCAAGTAGGGAAGAGGTAAAAATCCTCAATTTAAAATGTTGTCACACCTTCATGGTGAGAAACTTCATACTCTTCCTAAGATCAGGAGCAAGGCTAAAATATCTTTTCGTGCCACTCAAAACCTTTTTAACATCTTTTTGGAAGTGCTACAAGACAAGAAGGGGAAATAAAAGGCTACAGATTGCAAAGGGAAAAAATGAGTAAAACTGTCATTGTTTGCTAAAGAAAATGAGTGTCCCAATGATTCAATAACAAAAATGTGAAATTAGTAATCACAGGAAGGCTGAAGGACACAGAATTGATATTTAGCAAGTCAACTGCTTTTCTCTATACCAGCAGTAGTTTGAAATTTAAAAAAAACACAATGCTATTTACAATAACATTCTCAAACACAAAATGCTTAGAATCTGTATGCAGAGAACTGTAATTGCTGATGAACAAAACCAAGAAGATACAAATAAATGGAAAGGTACTCATCAACTAGAAGATTCAATATTGTTAGATGTCTGGGGATACAATGCAATCTCAATCAAAATTCCAGGAAGTTATTTTCTATATATTGACATCAGTTTGACATTCTCAAGTTTATATGGAGCCAAAACAACACTAAAGAACAAAGAAGGACTGACACTAAGACAATATAATGCTTGGGTAAATAGTAAAGAGAGGATGGTATGTGCAAAAGAATAGAGACAGTGATTAATGTAGCAGGACAGAGCCCAGAAACAGACTTGCATATATGGCCAACTGATCTTTGACACAGAAACAAAGGCAAATTAATAGAGAAAGGACAGTTTTCTCAATAAACTAGCTGGAACAATTGGATGTTGACATGGAAAAAGTCGAATCACTTATGTGCAGTAGCACCTCTTATATCCCCTACTACCTAAGTGGCTGAGGTAAGAGGATCATAAGTTCAAAGCCAACCAGGACTATATAGTGAGATCCTGTCTTAAAATTTAAAGTTTTAGGAGCTGGGGATTTAACTCAGCAGCAACAGCACCTGCCTTGCAAGCACAGGGTCATGAGTTCCATCCTCAGTATCGATTAAAAAAATTTTTTTTTTAAGTTTTGGCAGCTGCCATAGGGAACAGGAAGAGAAGCAAGAAGCCAAACCATGCCCTCCAATGAGCCAGCCAGCCAGTGTGTGGGCTGGGAGATAAGAGCATCCACTCCCCACCCCACCACACCCTCAAGCAATGGGCTGATTTGGAGGAAGACAGGCTGAGATGATAGGAAATGAAGTAAAAAATAAATAAATAACTTAATGCTTATATTATCTGATTGATTTTGTAAGTCTAAAGTTGGTAGTCTGAGCAATTATTTGGAGGATAGCAATATGTATTATAGCAACTATGGGGGATTTCCTTCTGTTTTGTTTTTGAAATCCAAAGTTTTGTTCTGTTTTACTGTTTTGTTTTATTCTTGTATCTGGTAACCTGAGCAATTATTTTGAAGATAACAATATGCAATATAACAACCATTGTTAAATTCCTATCATCTTGTTTTGAAAATCTATATAGCTACTGTTATTCTCATTGTTGTTGTTTTATTTGTTTGTTTCTTGATTTTTCTGTTTTTTCCTTTTTCTCTTTAAAACTTTAAAAAAAAATTTAAATATTTTTTTCTTTTTTTGAGACTGAGTTTTGCTAGATAGTTGAGGCTAGTCTGAGCTCACTGTGTAGCCCAAGCTGGCCTCAGACTCATAGTGATCCTCCTCCCTTAGCCTTCCAGGTATGAAGATTACAGGTGTGGCTACCATTGCTGGCTTAGCAGCACAGCATCTGCCCAGCATGTATGGGGCTCTGGGTTTAACTCCCAGGATAGATAGATAGATAGATAGATAGATAGATAGATAGATGTATGCACATTAAAGTATATATAGACCTTACACCTTAATAAAGAGTCCTTCCAAATGAGTCACAGCAAGTACAAAATATCATACTATAAAACCTCTAAAGAATGATGGAGATATGTTATACACATATATCAGCTCCTGAAAGCAAACATCAGTTTCCTGTATTATAAACATATGCAAAATGCAACTTCTACAAGAAAATATAGGAGAAAAACCTATGACCTTCTGTTTAGCAATAAATCTTTAGATAAAATGCAAATTACATGATTCACAAAAGACAAAACTGATAAGCTGAACATCACTAAAATTAAAAACTTTTGCTCCATGAAAACACTGTAAGACCGGGCATGATGACGTATGCCTGTAATCCCAGCACTTGAGAGGCTGAGGCAGGAGGATCAGCCTGGGCTACAAACTGAGTTCAAGCCTAGCTCGAACTGCACAGTAAAACCCTATCTCAAGAGAGAGAGAGGGAAGGAAGGAGAGAGAAAGGGAGAAAAGAAAATACTACAAAGAAACTGCAAAGTCAAGACCAGACCACAGATGTGCAAAAAATCTTTGCAAAACACACATCTGATAAAGGATTAATATATATCAGCAGTACTTAAAACTCAACAGTAAGAAAACAGGAAGAAGCCAAAGTGCATTTCCTACCCTCACCTGTAACACAGCACAGAACATATGCAGGCCAGGAAAGGCAAGGGGCCTCCTCTACACTCCAAGCAGCTGGGCATCCCAGAGTTCTGTTCACCTCCAACCCCAGTGTCTGGACAGTCACACACACACACACAGTGAAAGGCCAGGCCACCCCACCTTCCCATGCAAACCAAGTTTTCCATGCAAAATAAAATAAAACTGGGTTTAGTGCTTGGGTCCTGCCTATTGGCCTGAAGTTGGGGCTCCCTAAAACCCACTCTTAGGGCTCAATTATTTTGCTGGAGCTCCTCACAGAACTTCAAGGAAACACATTTCCTTCTTTTCCATAAGCTGTATTTTACAGGATAAGGGTAAACAGCCAGGTGGGAGTGAGGCACAGAGCAAGGTACGGGGCAGAGGTGGGGCTACTGTTCAGCCTCCACACACAGCTCTCCAGGAGTCTCCCTTCAAGTTCACCAACCCTGGCCTCTGGGATTTTGAGGGACGCTTCATGCCACAAACATGATTGCTGACATCATCAGCCATCGGGCACCAACTCGGCCCTCAGTCCTCTCTCCCTGCCCTGAGGTTAGAGGATTGAAGTTCCAACTCTCCAATCATGCCCTGGTCCTAAATCTCAACAGGGCCCCAACACCAGGAATCTCATTAGCATACAAAAGATGCATCACTCTAGGGACTCCAAGGGCTTCAGGAGACAGACATGCACCAGAAACAGGAAGAGAGACCAAGAAGGTATTTCTTACTATACCTTCAGCACAGTAGCCATCTAAGAAACAGGCAGAAGAGCCTCATGGATTTCACCAAGAATAATACAGATGGCAAAAAAGCACATGAAAAGATACTCAGTACCATTCAAGAAAACTTCATGTTATAACACATTAACAGATTAAAGCAAGACATCACTACACACCTACTGGAATGGCTAAACTTTTCTTTTAAAAACCAGTAATCCAGGAATGCTCATTTAATGATGGAAGAAATATAAAATGGCACAGCCACTTGGGAAGAGCGTGGTAGTTTCTTATTAAACTAAACATCATCTTGCCAAGCAATAAAAAAATCATGTTCTTAGGAAATTACGCAATGGATCTGAAAATTTATGTGCATAAACAATCTGTAATTTTATATAGATGGCTCTATATTATACATATCAGCTTTATTCATAATCAACAGAAACATAGAAGCATCCAAAATGTCTTTCAGTAAGTGAAAAGAGGGCTGGGGATGGTGCAGCACTGGCCTGGTAAGCACAAGGTTGTGAGCTGGATACTGGTGACCATCAACATGACCAAAGGAAGGGTGGGGTGGGGGACTAAAAAAAAAATGACCAAAGGAAAAGACGAATGGATAAACAAACTATACTACACCTATACAATGGTATATTACTCAGCAATAAAAAGAACTGAGTTATCAAGCCACAAAAAAGACATGAATGAGTGTGCGTATGTGTGTGTGTGTGTGTGTGTGTGTGTGTGTGTGTGTGTGTACCGGAGAGTGACACTGACCTACATTCCCAGCCCTTTTCTTTATATTATTTTGAGACAGGCTCTCACTAAGTTGCTCAGGCCAGACTCAAACCTGTGATCCTCCTGCCTCAGCCTTCCAAAGTTCGGGGATCACAGACATGCACCACCATGCCTGGATGATACAAAGGAATTTATACACGTATTTTCAAGTGAAAGAACCCAGTCTAAAAAGACTACACACTGCATAATTGCAGGTCTATGACATTCTGGCAAAGGCAAAACATAGACACGGTAACGTGATCCATGAGTGCTAGCAGCTTGCAAGGGGCGGATGGGTGAACAGGTGAAGGAGCCTGGATTTTTCAGAAGGGAAAGCAATCCCATGTGATACTCTAATAAGGTAATGGTAGACACGGGACATTATGTATTCATCACAACCACAGAACTTCACAGCACAAAGAATCAACCTCAGTTTTGCTGTTAAAAAGTTATCTCATTGGCAAGGGAAATAATTCAGCGGCACAGTACCACTTTGGCAAACATGAGGTCCTGAGTTCAATTCCCTGTACCACAGGGAACAAAAAAGTTATGTCGGAGGTAGAGATTCTGGAGAAGAACGCAGACTGTGAGGAGAGTGTCCAGCTGTCTTACAGCCACAGGGCAGACAGGTGGAGAAGGCTCCAGGAAAAAGACAGGCAGGAAGAGGTGCTGAGCTAAGTAACTCTGGAAATGAGTGGAGCCTATGAGACCACAGGGGAAGCAACTGCATGTGAGCACGGTAGGCTGGTGGCTAAACTCTTCCCCTGCCGGTGTGGCTTCACTATCCTGACAACACTACACTTGCAAGCTATAACTGAATAACAGCAAAGGCATGGTGGATGGGGCAGCCAGGTTTTTCACTGCTGGAGTGGTGATTTATAAACCCGCACAGCAAAGTGGCTTAGAATGGTCTCTGTCCATCATCCATGTGTGGTCAAAGTAGTGTTGGAGACATCAATAAGAACACGTGTAGCTCAGTATGATCAAGGATAGCTCTGCATAGGAACAGTCACAGGCATGCACATGTATGCACATTAGAACACACAGCCATCTTCTGGCTGCCCCAAGAGCATAAATTCAGCACAGCAACCAGAGGCACATGCTGCAGGGCCAGGAACATGGTTGAAGAAGAACCCTTGCCTGTGCAGGAATGGTGCAAATATTCTAGAAACAGAAGGCAAAAGCCACTGAGCTAAAGGGTAACCCATTGGACAGAGAAATTAAGCCACCAAAGAGCAACTGACACTCAGGTCCTTAATTTACCCCATCCTGGTGTGTTCTCAAGATGCCAAGGCCCGTGTTTACCCAGTCAGTGGTGAGGCTCTCTATGCAGTGGCCTGGCAGGGAGTGTGGAGGTGTGGTGAGAAGGCACTAGGGCATGCTGGGAGCTGGGAACTGGCTGTGCAGCCCTAACCAAGCTGGAAGGCCACACAGGCTGCCCCTTCGTGTTCAGTAGTGGAATCTGGAGGGCCTGGGTTCATCTCCCCTGCTACTATTTTATTCACGGTGGGGGGCAGCTGAGTCAGGGCCCTGTGTCAGATATGGAGACTGCAAAGGTGGGATGCATATGACAAGTTGGGCCCGCCCATGGACAGGGCAAGAAAATGTAAAAAGTGACAGACTAGGGGCTGGGGATTCAGCTCAGCGGCATAAGCGCCTGCTTTGCAAGCGGGCGGCCGTGAGTTCGACCCCTGGTACCGTGAGTTCAATCCCTGGTACCGATAAAAACGAAAAAGACAAAAAAAAAAAAAAAAAAAAAAAAAAAAAGTTAAAAAAAAAGTGACAGACTAGGAACTATAACGATGGTTCAGAACCAAACCCTGACACTGTTGGTTATAGGACATTGAGAGTCTCGGTTTCCTCATTGTTTCTCTGTATAAACCTAACCTCAACTTCTTCACAGTGTTCAGAAAAGCCAAATGAGGTCATGTCTGTGTGTATCATGAACAGACAAGTGCTAGACCAGTGGTTCTCAAAGCACAGTCCAAGGACACCTGGGTGCCCCAACTCTTTTCAGAAGGTCCACTTGGTCCTTTTTCAATCAATTTTTGCATCTGCCAAAATTCGGAATTTCTTTCAAATATTTCCTCCAAAGTAGCTGATATGAGATTATCCCTTATTAAGTCAAAAAGTGTCAAAAATACAAAACCTAAAATAAATCAAATATATAAAACCATTACTCTGCTCGGTTTTTTTCTTTAAAGGCTGGAGAGGTAGCACCAGGTAGCGTAGCAAATGTCTGAACACTTGTCCAGCATGCACAAAGCAAAAGAAAAAAAAATAGAAATTTAAAAGTTTTCTTCATTAACACATGTTATTTATGTTAGCCAGGCACGGTGGGACAGGCTTGCAATACCAGCTATTCGGTAGGCAGAGGCAGGAGGACTGCAAGTTCAAGTACAGCTTGGGAAATTTAGTAAGACCTCTCAAAATAAAAAACATGGTTGGGGATGTAACTCAGTGGTAGCGCGCCCCTGTGTTAAATTTGTTTTAATTCCCAATATCACGAAAAGGAAGATACTGTATAGGCAAAGCTCTCTAGGACTCTCGGTAGTTTCTGCGACCAAACGTCCGAGAACCGCCGTGCTAAGGACGCGAGGCCGCCGCTCCCGCCTGCGCCCATTTCCCGGCTCCGCGCTCCGCCCGCCCGCGGAGGCGCCGCAGCAGTTGACCTTGGCTGAGGTCGAGCCCGCGCGCGAGGGGCACACAGAGGTTCTCGCGGGGGTTGTGGGCAGAGCCCGGCTTGAGCGAGCCCGGGCCAACGGCGGGGACTGGGGACCTGCACTCACAGCGTCGACCACGCCACCGCCGCTCCACGCGCCGCCCTCCACAGCAGACGCAACGCCATCTTCCCGACCCACGCGTCGCCTCGCGCAGGCCACGCCCCGGAGCGAATGGGCACGCCTACTCTGCTGAGCCACGCCTCTTCGGACACGCCCGTCCTGCTTTTCCACGCCCCCCCGCGGCTGGTTTCAACTCTAACTCCGCCCAGTTTCTCACTCCCGCCGCCCCGCCCTGCGCGATCCGACTCGTCCCCTCCCACCCCCGGTAGGCCGCAGTCACCCTGCTGCCCCGGTCCCGGCTGTGCGGCCCTCAGGACCTGTATCCCAAGTGACAGAGCAGGACCCCAGGGATAGCTCCGCCTGAGCAGTTTCTCAAGTGACCAAATCCAATTCTTCCGTGTTGCTGAATTTCTTGAAGCTACTATAACAGGACTTGCATTTTCCAGGGATTTCTTTGTTGCTTTTTTAATTTTAAAATACTGAGTAACAGTTTGTGAGTCTCGCTGTGCGCCTGGCCTGGTTGGCGACACATTGTGCAGCTCTCTGGGCTAGGAAGGCTGCTGGCAAATACTTCTTCCCCATCCACCTGCTGTGTGGTCCAGCCTCACACTGCCCCCGGCCGGCTGCTTCTTTACCTTCTGTCTCCCTCGGCAGCGTTCCATTCATTCTCTGAACTTACACCCCAAGACCTTCCTCAGAATTGTGGGGAAATAAATCGCGCCCTCGGATGCAAAGGGCAACTGTTTAAATAAATGAAACCTGTTCTGCCAGAATGGACTCCAGCTTCTTTGGAAAATGAAGCAAGAGATAGCTAAGCAAAGGGCTGAAGAAAGAAAGGATGGTGATTGGCTTTGGAGCCCGCTTTCTGGGCTAGATCTAAGACTGATGATAATCAAGAAAACGGAGGGTAAAGGAAAAGAACGCCCAGTTTGGAGCCCACTTTCTGGGATTAGGGTACCTTTTGAGTTAAACATCAAGACCAAGATGCCTAGGTCTAAATACATTTCAGAAAGTTAACCAGGTAACTTAGCTTCTGCACAGACCGTCCCCGGGCTTGTGCCCAGTGGTCTTCTGCACCTCTGGACCAACACCAGTCCTACTACTGCAGTGTCACTGCCTGTGCAGATTTGACCATCCCTCTGCTATTGTGTGTTGTGCATTTTGGCTTTTTCTCCCTTAAAAAACTCATTGCTGCTTTGGATGTTCTGCTCAAGTCTTTGTTTAGGACAGGAAGACCCTGGACAAGACCCCAACCCCGTATGGGGAACATAGATGATGGCGAGACGTATGATAGCACCTAACAGCAACAGGAGAGGTGCTCAACTCCTCTGTGAGTCTCCCGCCACCCCCCCCCACACCCCATCACACACACACACACACACACACACACACACACACCCCTATCCCGGCCTGTCTCTAGCCTAGTCCTAGCCAGTGCCCTGCCCTGCCATACTGAGCCTACAAGAAAGAATAAAGTCAGGACCACCACCCTGTTTTTCATTAAAACTTTGATATTTTGTTCATAATGGGATTTTCCCATCATCTTGACTTTTAGAATATTGTATTGAAATATTATTGTCTTAATCACTGAGGGGTTTGGAGCGAGGCCAGCAGCCCACCTGCCTCTTCCAGGCCAGCCCTGTTGTAATGACCCCCACATTCTACCTGGATTATTTCAAGCCTCCTGGTTTCTACTCCTTCCCACCATCAGCCCTTCTGCCCCACGACCTGGCTGATCTTTTATTTAAAGGCATCATCAATACAGCTTCCCTGTTCAGAATTTACTAGCTGTGTGACTGCACCAGTTATCTAGGCTTGGTGCTTCAGTTTCTTTGTCTATAAATGGGGCTTATAAATAGTGCTTGCCCCTGTGACTGTGATGAGCACATACTAAATATACACAGGGGGCAGGGGGCTTGAAATCTAATCCAGTGCCTGTAGTGTTAACTATTTCTCATTATCACCACATTGAGTTCCTTCTTACAGTGCTTTGGTGGTTTCCAATAGGAAACAGAATACAACCGAGTTCATGACCACCCAGCCTGGCCCCTGCCTGCTCTCCAACTTCCCCTTTCCATCCCCACCTGTCTTCCTTTTGTGTTTTGTTTTATTTTGTTTTTGGACATGGAACCCAAGGCCTCATCGATCCATGCTTGTTATGTGTGCAGCACATAATAAAACCATTCATTGTGGGTAGTTGGTACATGTACATTGTATCTTTTAATCCTTTTTATGTCCCTTTCCATTCCCAACATCTCGCAGTCCCTTTTCCTTTGGAGATCTATCCCTCTGTTTCCTATTGTCTATCTTTTATTTTACTCTTTAATTTATTTATACTTTGGGTTTCTTGTATGTGAGAAACCATGTGCTATTTGTACTGTTACATGTGATCTGTTTCACTTAAAATTATGGATTCAAGGTGTATCTACTTTCCTACAAATGACTTGTTTATCTTTTTATGACAGAGTAGTACTCCACTGTGTATACATACCATATTTTCTTTATTTATTCATTTGTTGATGGACATATAGGCCACTGCCTCCAGAATTTACCTATTGTGAATTGTCATGCTATAAACATGGGTATAGGGGCTGGGGATTTAGCTCAGTGGCATAAGCACCTGCCTTGCAAGCAGGCGGTCATGAGTTCAATCCCCGGTACCGATAAGTTAAAAAAAAAAAAAAGTAAAACATGGGTATGCATCTATTACTATAATCTGATGACATTAACTCTTTTGGGATGATACTAGAAGGAAAGCTGAGTTGAATGCAATCTCTATTTTTAGTTTCTTAGGTATACTGATTTCCATAGTGGCTGTACCAGTTTACATTCACACCAGCAATGTAGAAGCCCCCCAACCTGCACTCCTGGCCAGCATTTATTATGACTTGATTTCTCATACTAGCCATTCTTCCCATGGTTTTTAAATTCACCATGCTGTCTCCCACTTTGAGACCGTCACACATGCTACTCCCTATCCCCAGAAATCTCATGTCTGCACCTTCTCATCCTCCTACCTGTTATGGCTTGTGTTTAGATGTTCTCCCAAAGCCTCATATGGTCATGTGTGGAGGTTTTCAGAGGTCATTGGATCATGAGTGTGTAACTGATCCATGGTGCAATGTCAGGATTAAGAGTGTGTGATTACTAAATCAGTCCATTGATTGGTTTGGCACAGCCCTAATCCCAGTAGCCTACATAGAGTATAAAGTGGCAGAAAGAAGCTGCTCAGGGCCTTTGCCTGCTTTTGCTCTCACCTGCCTGCTTGCCAAGGACTGTTTCTCCTCTGTGATGCCCCACTGCCATGCCACTTTGCCTTGGAGCCAGCGGGTTATGAACTGAAACCTCTACAAACTACCAACTAAGTAAACCTCCCCCATTTAATTTTGAGTATCCGGTATTAGTCTCAGCAATGGGAAAAGTAACTAACGCTTACCCTTTTCCCTTCTTCCCACATCTGTTCCTGGCCACAACTACCTGACCACCCGCATCACAAAATCTTCATGTGTTTGTGAATTTATGTCAGTGTTGCCACCTCCTTCCCTCACCCATAGTTCTCAGAGAGTAGGATGGGAGTAGAAGTGGGAGACGCACCTTTCTGTCAGATAGACTTTTGGGATGTAGTACTATCTTTTAGTGGGCAGGACTGTAGGTGTGCTGGGAATCCTATGGGCAGAAAGGGCAATGCAGTGGAGGTTCAGAAGCATCACCAACAGGTCTAGAGCTTTTTGAGAACAAGAATCTGGGATATCTTGGCACTGCAGCGGCCCTAGCATCTGGCTCAGTGACTCATTCCTCGCAGGTATTCGATAAATACAAGACAAAAATGTCCCTCCAGCCTTGTTGGAGTTCTGAGAGCTGCCATATGTCTAGATATCCTTATTAAAAATGTCTGGGACCTAAAATAGGTCCTACAATGACTTCTTCACCAGTGATTCAATCTCACATTCTGCTGGAAGCCCTTGCAGTTGTGCCAAACCTCACCGGGAATGCTGAGGTTTTGTTGATACTTCTCCATGGGATTTCTAGCACATCAGTTTTTAAGAACTATGCCATTATATGTTAAAATACAGTTTCAATCACTTTTCTACATAGTGTGTAGATTTCTGGACAAAATTCATTACCAAATACGATAAAGAGAAGGATCCAGAGGCTTGTCTCTTTTTTTTTTTTTTTTTGTCTTTTTCATTTTTATCGGTACCGGGGATTGAACTCCCAACTGCCTGCTTGGAAGGCAGGTGCTTATGCCACTGAGCTAAATCCCAGCCCCGAGGCTTGTCTCTTTAGACTAGTCAAAATTGTCCTTAGTTTCCAAAACAGAATAGAAAATCAAAATACTTATTTGGCAAGGGCATAGACACAGCATATGAAGTTAAGCAGGGTGAACAATTCCACAAGACGTGTTTTCCTGTTAAGTTGGTGGCCTGGTGAGGCAGATGTCCAACAGGGACCTGGGAAAGAAAGGGAATGCTATGGTTCATATCTAGGTGCCACCCAAGAGCTTCACCCTCAAGGAAGGAGGGTAACTGGATTATGGGGGCTTCTTGCTGACTTGCTCTAGGGGGTGGTGCCTGATTGGAAGAGGTAGATCCCAGCAGATGACACGGAAGGTTATACTGCACCTCTCTTCAGCTCCTGCCGTGACCTCTCCACCTCCTCCAGACCATAAGGTGAGCAGCTTTGCTTTCCCGGGCCCTTCCACCATGTCGTTCGGCCTTGGAGCCAGGTGGCTGGCACTGAAATCTCTACAGACTGTAAGTCAGAGAAAACCACCCCTCCTTTAAACAGTCGGTGTTGGGTATTTTGTCTCAACAATAAGGCAAGTGAGTAAGGTCACTTGGTTTAGAAACAGCATCCCACCTCCAAAGCAAAATGGGCTTGAGGCAGCTACGGTGGGGGCCAGAATAATCAACAACACTGGTCTTCTTTTTTATTTTCTTCTTCTTCATTGTCATCTTCATCTTCTTCTTCTTCATCATCATCATCATCATGAGTGATGCCAAGGATGAAACCCAGGGCCTAATGCCTGACAAGCAAGGGCTTGACCACTGAGCTATGGTCCCAGCCTCTATGAGACTTGGCTTTTGTATCCACCCAACTTCTGGCAAACAAACACACCCAAGGGAACAGTCAATGCATTGGAGCATTTAAGAAAATGTCTAGCCTTAAAGAGCAAGAGCGATTAAGAAAATGAAGCTGCTTTGTTCTTTCCTCGCGAACACCAAAGGCTCTTTATGAGAATCCCTTTTTTTTTTTTTCTTTCCCTCTTCCTTTTTGGTGTCTGGCCTTGCAGGTTATTTTCACCAAAGTTGAGTCTCAAAGGCTGAGCGGGCTAGTGTCATCGATTTAAGACTTCAGAATCCCGCACTCGGAGAGAGGCCTATTAGAAGTCTGCGGAAAGGTTTTTGAGCTCAGACAGAGCCACACTGTGAGCTCCTGGCTCCCTCCTGCTGCTCGGATACAAAACCCTCCCCGCCGCCCTCCTGGGCGCGCTGCCTTTGATAAGGGTGACGGCCGGGTCTGGCGCCTTGGGGATAGACGCAGAGGCCGTCTCTCGGATTTAGGCCAAATGCAGAATAACTAGCGGCCACATTGTGTGTCTTCCGGGCCTTAGCTTCCTCTCTACAAGCTGAGGAGTTAGACTAGGTGACCTCTAAAATTCCTTCTGCATCTCAAAGGTCAGGACTTCATTGACGACTTCGGTTTCCAGTCTCGGCCCCCAAACTGTGCTGCAGCGCCCCCTGGCGTCCGCAGCCAGGTGCGGCCACACCCCTCTTTTCCTTCTGCAGCACTGACCCACTTCTAGCTGCAAGGTAAGGGATTTATGGGCGATGTCTGTTGAATAGAAGCCCCAGGAAGGGAGGATTTGAGCCGACTGAATCCACCCATGTGTCCCAAACCCTGGACCAATGCCTTGACAGTTAAGATTCAAAGTGTTCGGTCTTGAGGAATCCTCTGCCGGATTTGTTATTCCTATAATTTCTTCTGTTATTTTTGCCTAAAAAGGCTGATCGTTATCTCATCTTGCAGGTTTTTTTTTTTTTTTTTTTTTTTTTTTTTTTTTTGTACCGGCGATTTAGCTCAGCGACATAAGTGCCTGCATCCCTGGCTGGTTTCTGTTTCTTAATTTCCTAGTGCGGTCTGCTGAGTATTGGTCCCCAAAGGTGTCTATTTCTTAACCCTCAGAACCTATGTGTCACTTTCTGGATGTGATTAAATTAAGGATCTTAAAATGGAGGAGATTATCCTGGATCATCCAAGGGACCTAGTGTCATCACAAGGATCCTTATAAGAGGGAAGCAAGAAAGTCAAATCTGAGCAACAGATGTGACATGGAAACAGTGTAGCATGGTGTGGGAGATCTGCAGGTGGCAAATGGAAACGGAAAGGGAGGAAATGGCTCCTCCCTTCAAGCTTCCAGGAGGAATGAAGCTCTGCTACCACCTGGATTTTGCCCCCATGAGTATTTCAAATTTCTGTCCTCCAGAACTGAAAGATAAAGCTGTATTAAGAGACAAGGTCTGTGACCCTGCTACACCTGTGAGAGAACCCTTCCCAAGAGGTTCTCTATCTAAGAATCAGGTTAGGGAGGCTGCTTGTAAAACACTTTTAAGAGTTGGGCTTGATGGTACACAGCTGTAATCCCAGCACTCAGGAGGTCAAGGCAGGAGAATCCTTGTGAGTTCAAGGCTGGTCGAGGCTCCTTAGTGAAACCTTGTCTCACTAACAAGGACAACAACAATAATGCCTGTCGGGGCCAGGCAGTCAACAAACTGCTTTGGCCAAGGCTTCCCTGACTGTGAATGCTCCTACAGAGAGTGGATAGTTTGCTTTTCAAGAGGAAATCAGAGCCCTCCCTCTGTGTGCTGTTTCACAGGGGTTGTGTAAAACAGCACCTGAACTGCTTAAACAGAGGCACTGCACAAATCACTGCCTGAAATTACATTATGCCTTTCTATGCTTATTGCTGACCAGTAACACTCTTGTTTACTCGTGATTTGTTGCTTTCCTTGGCAAGGTAAGCCCCGTGAGGGTGGGAACCTGGCATATGACTGTGTTTTCTGTGTTGAAAATGATCCCCAGGACACAGTGAGTACTAAGTAAAGACTAATGACTTTGTTAGTGGATCACTGACTCAATAATTCTTTTCTCACTAATTAATTTGAACTCCAATTTAAAGTGAATGGTGGAGAAGTTAACATTAGGAAGACTTGAAGACTCGAACAGCAACACTCTGGCCTACCGGGCAGAAGAAACAAATGACAGCAACCCAAAGGCAGTTTTTAAACAAGCTGCACGTGTCTGTAATCCCAGCATTCTGGAGGCTAAAGCAAGAGGGCCACCATGAGTTCACAGCCAGCCTGGGCTAGGTAGTGAGTTCAAGGCCAGACTGAACTGCATAGTAAGACACTGTCTCAAAAAAACAAACCAAAAAAGTCAAAACCAGCAAGTAGTCTGAGGTGGCTGCTTGGAGGTATCCTGGTCGCTTCCTCATTGCTGGAACAGATGCCCAATAACTTGACTTGTGGTTTACATAGGATCCAGTCCATAATTTACTGGCTCCGAGGCAGAAAGTGCATGGTGGAAGGGTCTGGCGGAGGAAAGCTGCTCACACCATGGTGGCCGGGAAGCAGAGAGAGAGCAGGAAACAGCCAGGAAGGGAGATCACCCTCCCACTGTCTCCAGTGACCCACTTATCCAACCAACCCCACCTACTAACTACACGTTAAGCTCTGAAATTTTCAGTGGATCAATCCACTGATGAGTATAGCATCCCCATAATTCAATCACCTTCAAAAATCCTCACCTCTGTTTTGGGGACCACAAATTATAAATTGAGGCTAGGACCCAGAGGCCTGAATGGAGGCCTTAATGGTCCCATGATTCTGTGATCTGCAGGGCAAAATGACATTAGCAAGGATCACTACCGCCCTGTGAGTTAGATTGTTACAGGAAGCTGAGTTAAATACAAATACTATAGGCAGTAAGACAGGGCTGAGCCCTCAAAGGAGCCAGAGCAGAAGCCCAGATACCCTGCAACTGTGGGGGAGACAGGTACCCCCCTGTGGTGGGCCAAGGCAAAAGATCAAACAAATATGCCCTCATCCTAAGGATTGATATTCTAAAAAAGTCTCTATCACCTTGAGAAAACCAGGAAGAGCAACTAACCCAATCCCCTACAGGAAGAGTCACTGTTCTATATGCATGCATGCATGCTATTGGGCTAGCTTCCCTATTTGTCTCGATTTAATCCATTTTACCTGTGCAGTTAATCTTATTGGTTGACTATAATGTTACAGGCAGCTGAGTTAGTCAGAAATATTATAGGCAAGGAGCCATAACAGAAGTCCAGATATCTTGCAGCCTTGGAAGAGATAAACACCTCCCACTGAGGGTCAGATCTCAAGACAAAAGGCAAAGCAAATATAACCACAGCAACCTAAGGACTGACAGTCCAAATAGTTCTTTGTTACCCTGAGGAAGTCAGGAGTCACCATTGCAACCCCTACAGGAAGGGTCACTGCTGTTAAAAATGCCTGCATACTATGCAACTTGCTTCTCCATTTGTTCCTGATTTAATCAATTTTACCTGAGCAGTTAACCTCATTGGTTGACCACACTCTGTCCCACCTTCTGCCCACCTTCTGAGTTCCCATTTTTCCCAACCTTAGACCCGTCTAACCTCATGATTTTACTATATAAAATCCCTTAAAAAGACTTCTGTCTCTCTCAGCTTTCTTTTTTTCCTTTTTTTTTTTTTTTGGGGGGGGGGGGATAAGGTCTCTCTATGTAGTTCAGGCTGGCCTTGAGCTCACTTTGTAGCCCAGGTTGGTCTCGAACTCACAACGATCCTCCTACCTTAGCCTCCTCAGTGCTGGGGTTACAGGTGTGAGCCACCACACCTGGCTAGAAGCTTTCTTTCTTTCAATACATATAGTCTGCTCTTAACCTCTGCTGTCCCTAAAATTCATTCTTTGATTTTAGAGAACACAAACTTGTACCGGACATATAGTAGGTTGGGAGTTCTGTTCCCCTATATCAATCTGAAATAAGATCCCTACGAGTTTAAATCACTGCCACCCTCTAAGTCTCTGATATTCTGTCTGATTATTGTATGCACCCAATAAATAGGGCTAGCTTCCAATGTCATTGTCTTTGCCCATCCTGAAGCACTGATCTCCCAGCCCCTCTTTATGAATTGCTAAATTTGTTTCTGTTTTTATTTCATTCTTTGCCATATCCTTTGTACAGGTAGTTGGAGGTCTTGGCCAGGTCCCCAATACCTCTGAACACATGAAACTTTCGGGAAACATTCTAGATCTAAAACATAATATTCTGTCTGGTCCCCAAAAGATTAATGTTAGTATCTTCATGCAAAATGCATTTAGTCCATCTTTAAGAGTTACTGAGAGCCAGCTTGACACAATACAGAGTGGGCAATAGTTAATACTAATAAACTGGCACAAAAATAAATTGAGAGTCTGTCCTAGACCTACAAGACTTGTGGAGAGATCCTTCTTTGCCTTAAGGACAGATTAATCTTTAAGCCAAGGCCAGAGCTGAGAGTAGCAAATAACCTGAAGTTCTGGCACCTCAAAACAAAATAAAACAGTAGCTGAGGACTTTGACTCACGCAAATTCTGTCTAGCTCAGTAATCAGGAATAGCAGCTAACAGACAGTCAGGTTACTAGTTAACCCTGATCTGTTCCTTTTCCTAAAATGCGCTGCTCCTCAGTTCCCGAAACCTTGACCCCACTGCTTACTGCAGCCCACCAGCACACCTCCCGTCAAGCTGTGCACCCGGTAAAGGCTAGGGGCATCACGCCTGGTGATCTTAGCCCCTCCAAGGGCTTTGACCATCCTGGTGCCCCTTGTAAATAAAATATCTCTTTCCTATGTTTTATTCTGTCATCTGAGCAGAGTGGTGGCTGTAGGCCAGGACCCTGATAAAGAGTCACCCAAGTTTTAACAGTTCCAGCGTTGCCGAAAAGTCTAAGTCCAAAGTCTCTCTGAAACACAAGGCAACTCTTAGCTGTAAAAATGAAAACCAAAAGTAAATGCTGCCAACATACAGGGTTCATATTGCCCTTCTAAAAGAGAGACACTGGAAAAGGAAGGAATGGAAACCAAGCAAGAGTGAAGTGCAGCAGGGCAAACATTAAGTCCTGTACTTCCGTCTAACACCTGGAATATCTCACGGTGACCAATGAGTTGCAAAGGCCCTGCCTGCACAGCATATCCCACAGCACTAGCAGCTGCAGGCCTCATGGTCTCTCACTTGGGGTTGCTCTGCTCACTGCCTGAGACTTTCCCCAGCAGGCATTCTACATTCCTGGCATCTCCACCTCTCTGTGATGTACCCTGCATTTTCGGTTTCACTCTCAGAGTTTCAAGCTCTGCCCTCTCAGGGTCACACTGCCTGGCTTCACAGGTTTCTCCTGAAGTCTGAGTGGAAGGTCCTACAACTCCACATTGCTTATATTTTGTGTGCCTGAAAAACTAACACCACATGAATGATTCCAAATTCTGCTTCCCACCTGATCAGTAGCCAGGCCTCTTTAGATCATGGCTGCCTAGGTGGCTGAGCACTGTGAAATGAATCCTGGAAAACCAATTCCCTAGGCAAGCATTCTCAGGCAGGGCGTCCTGGAGCTCTGTTGTCAAGCAAGTCTTTCAAAAGAGTTTGTATTTACCTTTTTACACATGTGAGCCACTGAAAAGTGGGGTCTTGCTGATTTCTGAGATACTCTGAGGCCATCTTTCCTATTGTCCTGATGCAAACAAAGTTCTTAGATTCTTTAGAATGCTAATCTTTTTGGCAACCACACTCTCATGGCCCCAATTTTGCAGGTGCTACCTTTCTATTGAAGTTGAAAATTTCTTACACCTTTTGGCTCTAATATTTTTCCTTGATTTTTACTGTATATCTGACTAAAGATAGACACCAGTACCCATGTTACACCCCAAACATTGAACTGCTTTGAAATTTCCTTCACCAGATTAATTAATCCATTGTCCTTAATCTCAGCCTCAGGCAAAATTTCCAGATACAGGCAAAATGTAGTTGTATTTTCTGCCAGAACATGATATACATTTCCTTGAGTCCAAATGCCAATGAAGTCCTTGTCCCCAACTGAAACTTCCTGAGCCTGGCCTTGCTGTCTATAAATCTATCCTGCATTTTGGTCCTCTGAGCTCCGACCAGAATCACCCATCCAATTCAGCTTATGGCCTTCTAGGGCTTCTCTAGCCAGCATCTCTAAACCTTTCCAAATTTCAAAATCCTCCCACAGGCCAGTTCCAAAGACTTTCATATGTGTGTGTTTGTATGTGTGTGTGTGCATGTGTGTGCATGCACATGTGTGTACTGGGAATCAGACTCAAGACCTTGTACTTGCTAAGCAGGCACTGTGCCACTGAGCTATATTCCCATTTTTGTTTTGTTTTTGAGATAGGGTGTGACTACATAGCCCAGGCTAGGTTCAAACTCACTGCAATTCTTTTGCCTCAGCCTTCCAAGTACAGGGATTATAGGCATGTGCCATCATACTCAGCTCTAACGCCCTCTGAGCCACATGGTCAGGTAAAGTCATAGCATTAATCCCACTCTCAGTACCAAAAATCTGTCTTAATCACTTTCATAGGACAAATACCTGACCCCAATAACTTAAAGAGGTAGAAGAGCCTGTTTGGGTTCATGATTTTTAGAAAATTTACTCCATAGTGGGATGATTCCAAAGCAGGAAGATTATTGGAAAGTTTTGGTGGAGGAAAGCTGCTCCTGTCATGGTGGCCAGGAAGCAGAGAGAGAAGAGAGGGTGTGGGAGGGAGATAAACACTTCCAGGCCACTTCTCAAGTGGCCCACTCTTCCGACCCAATCCCACCTCCTAAAAGCATATCACCTCTGAACTCACCTATGGGTTAATCCACAGACAACTGGTGCCCCTATGATCCATTACCTTTGAAAAGTCTCACTTCAGAACATGTGAGGCTCGAGGGGGACATTTAGACCTAAGCCATAATGTGAGGCAATGAAAAGAGACATGAGAATATATGATGGGGGCATGGGTATAGCCAGCTTCAGAAACGGTCCTTTGGCTGTCTCTTTACAATTTGAGTGTCAGAGAAATAAAAAGGGATGTTGGTTGGTGATCAGAATCTATTAAAAATTTAAATTTTTAAATTACAAAGCCAGAGGGGAAAAGCCCAAAGTAATCAAAACATGAAAGAATTCGTGTGTGAGGTTATTACTGGCACTCTCCCTTGTTATACCCAATTACTGAAGAATAAATATCAACAGGGGATCAATTTTTTTAAAAGTCTGATATGTAACACCACAGAAAACTATTCAACTATAAAAAGAATGACTATTTCCACATACTAACACAGAAATATCACCAAGATATATTGCTAAAAAAAAAAAAAAAAAAGTAGACAGGGTGCGTAACTCAGTGGCAGTCTTTGCCTGGCATGCACAGGGCCCTGGCATGGGGGTGGAGGGACTGGGCATAGAAAAATTGTATTGTATTCTGTCTTTTATGCAAAAAAGGAGATTAAAAATACGAGTTTCATATTTTTTTTTCTAGTGGTAAATATATAAAAATTTTACTACGTTAACATTTTGTGGTTTTCTTTCTTTTTTGGTTTTGTTTCTTGGTAGTGCACTGGGAATTTGAACTCAGGTCCTCACTTATGTTAGGCAAGTGCTCTACCACTGAGCTACACCCCCAGCCCTTTTAACTTTGAGACAGGGAAGTCTCAAATTTGGATTCTCCCTACATTAGCCTCCTTAATAGCCAGATTACACACCCATTTAATTATCTGAAAGTATATAATGTGGGAGACAGCTCCAGTGACTCCCCTTGAATGTAAAACAATTGCTACAACTTTGATTATTTGGAGACTTATTTCCTTATACTGTTATGTAGAGAGCTGGCTATGGTATTTCCTTCTCTCTTCAATTGACTCTAAGCATTGCAAATAACGCTAGCCAGGTACTGGGAGGTACTGGTATGTAATTTCGAAAGTTGACAGTCTCCTGTTTCCTTGCATAGTGCTCTGTATAAAAGATATGAGCACAGCGGGATGTTAGAGCCATCAGCTCCAGGAATGTCAACTGGGTATGAGCCTTAAAGTAAAGAGGCTATGACTCCCCAGGGCACAAAAATTTACATATTAGAAACTGAAGCAACAGCCTCCTAAAATAATTCAGTTGCTACCTTAATTGAATAATGCAAACTGATCCCTCTGCATATCTTTATCTCTGCCTTTTTCAGAGATGCTTTTCCCCCTACCTGGCCAGCCAGCTCAAGTTACTCACATAGTTCCCTCCATCCTCACTGTCATTCATCCCTGAGCCACCCCTCTAGGTCACAAGATAATAAATTCTGGGAGAGGCACTCATCCTCTCGGGGACTGGACTTAGGACCCTTTGGCTGCCTTTAACATGGAATATGTCTTGGTGTCTTTACACTCAACGTGGGTTGCATTGGAGGTGGTAGACTGGAATTAACTTGCTGAGATTCCAATAACGTCTCAATGGGACTGTAAATATAACTTTTTGGATTGTAAGGAAGACTAAAAGGGATTACAATACTTGGTTGACTGTATACAATATTTGGGGTTGCAATATACAGCTCTGTGGCACTGAGGACCTGCACAATATTGTGCAGCTGTCTCCACCATCCATCTCCAGAAACTTCCCTCTTCCCAGACTGAGACCTTGTTCCTATAAACCCTGAGCCCCTCCTGCCAGCCCCTGAAAACCATCATTCTGCTTTCAATTCTGGTGTGAATCTGACTGTTCCAGGATCTCACAGAAGTGGGATAAATCTGTCCTTTTGTGATTGGGTTACTCAGCATAATGTCTTCAGGACTTATTATTATTATTTTCTCTGGAAGAATAAAATAATGCCAATGAAGCTGCAGGAGGAGGTAGCACAGAGCCAGTGGAAATAAGGGACAGGAAGAAGGTTTTCGCTATGCATTCTTTTTGCAATTTTTAAATTTTTGAGCCACAGGTAGGTTCTGCTCCTCCAACACTGTACATTTAAATCCTCTGAGTATGAGAGAAATGAAGGCAACAGAAATTGCAGAGTCGATTTCATGAAGCCCTATGTGATGAACTTGGCCAGCCCAGAGCCGGACACAGCTTTGCCTGCGGAAAGTGTGCTGCTGCGTGTGTGTTTGCATCTTCATGGCTGCTGAGTTTTGCGCTGGTTCCACATCCCTTGCTAGATTTAAAACTCCCCAAATCCAGCCTGGGGTTGGCGCGAGCGGGGGCGGGGGACGGCTACTGTCACAGGTCACAGAGCTGCCCGGTAAGAGGTGTGGCGCCGACCTACCTCATGCAGGCTGTTGGTGGAGACCCTCTGCGTTGGGGAATTATCTTTAATGCACCAGACAGGCAGACTGTTAGGCGGCCTTATTACCCACCGCTTGCTATCACCACGGTGGGGCAGGCACACGATTGGAGGATTATCCACGGGCTGACAAATCCCCTGGGCCCTGCCAATCCCGGTTAGAAAAGAATCAAATCTGTTTATTGCTGATAATAGATGGCATGCCCACGGGTTTGCTTGTCAGTAATACGTGCATCACTTTTTGTTTTTATGTTTATTTTTTCTCTTAGCAACAGGAGCTGAATTTGGATTCATCCCGATAAACCAGACATTTGGACTTTATGTGATCTAATTGCTCTGAGCTGTGTCTTAATCCCTTTTTGCGGGTTCTGCGTTCCCTCCCACAATGGCAGAAGCCACCTGGATCCAGGATTGAGAATGGTCCGATGGACAAAGCGGCCTCACAATTGGCCCCAGGGCAGAGATGGTAGATGCCCCAGTGAGCCCCTTCTGGCCGTTGTGTTTGTTGTCCTAAGAATCATTTAAATAACAGAAGGAAGCAAATCCTAAACTTGTTGCTGTGATAAACTGAACTCTCCCAAGGCAAAGGCCATTTCTTAATTCATTACCGTATCCCTGGCAACAGGTACTGTGACTGACATGTAGGGGCTAAAAACGTTTGTGGAATTGCCTTGTTCACAAAAGGTTAGATTGCTTACAGTAAAATGTTCTCAGTTATCTGAATGTTAGTAGAAGACACTTGGACTAGAGATGGATTTAAATTAGATCTGTAATTCCTTGTTTGTTTGTTTGTTTCGGGGGTTTTTTGTTTCTTTTTTTGGTGGTGGTTGAGGTTGAACCCAGTGTTTGGTGCTGAATTACAGCCACAGCTCTTTATTATTCTTTGTTTTGAGGCAGGGTCTGGCTAAGTTGCTAAATTGCCTAGGCTGAACTTGAATTTTCAGTCCTCTTGAGTAGCTTTCCAACTGATGCATAATCCTTTCGATTTATTAGAAATGAATTTCTGAATGTGTATGTGTGTCTGTCTAAGTAGATGGATAGGTGATGCACAGATAAACTGGATGTGGTGGTGCACTCCTGTGATCCCAGTACTTGGAAGGCTGAGGCAGGAGATTGCTGAGAGTTTAAGGCCAGCTTGAACTACACATGGATATCAAAGCTAGCCTAAACTAATAATGAGACTCTGTCTTAAAAAAAAAAAAAATCAATCAAACAAACAAAAATACAATAAGAATCTGGGTATGGTGGCACACATCTGTAATCTCAGTCCTTGGGAGTTGAGGCAGGAAGATTACCGTGAGTTTGAAGCCAGTTTGGGCCACATAGTGAGTTCAAGGCCAGCCTGAATGACACAGCGAGACCTGTCCCCCCCGCACAAAAAAGTAAAATAAAATAATGATACATACATGACTGACCCACTAATTGATTGATAGAAATGTACTCACACATATATAATTCTTAATAAAAATATATCACTTATGCACACTGGTTTTTTATTTGTTTTTGCAGTGCTGGGAATTGAATTCAGCACTTTTCCATGCTGGGCAAACACACTGAGATACATCTGCAGCCCACAGCACTATCTTGAAACTTGCTTTGCTCCCCTCAATAAAGCACAGAAACATGTATTTTAGATCATATTATAAAACCAAACACACATGGGAATATTCAGATTTTTATATGAAAGAGCAAAAATGGCATGTGTAAAGATACTAAAGACAAACCCAGAGAGAGCACTTATATAAGCTGGGAAATGAGTTCAGAGGTTAAAGAAGTTGGTTTCTCCTAATTCAAACATTTTCCTCTGCTAAACTCAGAAATATTTTCACAGCATACATTTTTTGATAAGATACAGCTGGGAAATTCTCCCATTTCATACCTCTTAAGCTTAAAGTTTGCAAAGTCTAGTTTTCTTTTTTTCTTTTTCTTCTTCGTCTTTTTAAAAAGCTTTTAACTTATTGACCCCAGTATTTTTGCTACATCCATTGCTAGGATCAAATCATTGTTCTTTTCAAAAAGCATTCCTGTAACCTAAGGTCAAACGAATGTGAAATATGAGGAAGTTATAAAAAGACTAATATCTAGAACACCCATAGCCCCAGTGTACTCTATCCAAATTTTTTAAACTTTGAAGTGCATTGAATGCAGAAAGAATGCAGAGCTTTTATTTTTCCACCCAGAGAAACCACACACAGGAAGAGAGACAGAGAGAGAGACAGAGAGAGACAGAGAGAGACAGAGAGAGAGAGAGAGAGAGAGAGAGAGAGAGAGAATAAAACACTATCTCCTCAATTCTATAGTCAATCTCTCAATTCAGAAAAAAAGGAAGCAGAGAAGATCCATATCAAAACAGCAGAAACAAACTATTGCTATTGTTTACTAAGATTTGAGGTATTTTTCTACCAGAATAAGACAGAAAGAAACAAAGAAGACAAAAGAAAGCCCACAAAGATGATCTCTGGCTCCGTTTATTTCACAGAAGGGAAATTGTTTAATGATTGCTTATTTTGTACAAACTGTTAACAGCCCATGAAGCCAAACAATTCCTCCCTCTTTTCTGGCAGGGGGAAAGCCATGGAATCTGCTGCCAGCATGGCCTGACCTCATCGAACTTCTGCAAGATTCCTGTGAACTCCAACCGGCCAGCCTGACCCCAGGTGAGGGACTTGGGCAGTATGGATGGGAGTGACCAGATACAGGAGGCTGACATCTAGGCAGTGTGACTTTGGGTGGCAGGCACACCGACTGAGAGTGAGTGCATGGTCACCTTCCTTCCCCGCTGCTCTGCATGCCCAGCCATATGCTCAGAGTGCCGTGCCCCCTCCTTGCCCCTTGACTTGGGCGGTGGCTGTGAGGTTAGCTCTAGGCTGTGGGGGCCTTGCACCTTTCCACTTGCCTTCGTCCCAGCGCCAAGCCTGTGAGACTGGCGTGTCCTACTGAAGTCCCTACAGTGAGGAGGATGAGAGATGAGGAACAGAGCAAGCCACAGAGCTGCCAAGGTACAAAGCTTTCGCAGCTGCCCGGCCCAACCCACATCAGCCAAACACTGTAGTGTGATCAAATGATACAGTAAGTGCTTAATCTTTAAAATCCAAATTATAGTAAAAGAAATATTGCTATTACTCTTCATCAAAATACTCTTCACACACACTTAGCCCATCTTTCTTACCACTTTCTGAAGCAGGTCTGGAAGTCCTCTTGTCTGTTTCTAGTTGTGCTGTCCCGGCTGCCTCAATGTCCTGAATCCATTCAAAGCATTTAGTTTTCCTGGTCATTTTGACTTAGGGAAAATCTAGACGTGTCACAGTGCTAGATCTGATGAGTAAGACGGAAGAGGACATACAGCGAGGCTTTCACAATCTGCCTTTCTGTTGGATGGATGTAATTTTGGACACTCATGAAAGAGGACTTCTAGAACTGCTTCCAAAAGTGGCCAGAACAACGGGTCAAGTGTGTTCGAAGTGAAGGGGAATACTTTGAGAGGGATTATTGGGAATGTGCTTTTCATTGTAAATACCTTTTTAAAAATGTAAACATTCATTGTATATTATATCACTCTTTATATTGCAATATTGTGGTTAGACGAGTTAGTACACACTTTGAAACAAAAAGACCAATTCTTTGGCTGTTCTTACTGACGCAGAAAATAGAATTATAGTCACTATAACATGAGAAGATGAGAGGGAGGGGTAGAAAGAGATTGGATAAAGGGCACCAAATACAGCGAGACAGGAAGAAATCAGTTCTAGTGTTCTAGAGCACAGTACACACTCACAGTCTGCATCAACGTATTATGTTTTTCAAAATAACTAGACAAATTAGGAGGTGCTCAATTCCTCCCTCTTCTTTGGGCAGTGGGAAAACTAGGTCAGGCTAAGTTTGGTTTAAAGAGAAGAGTTCAAATCTCTCAATGCATAGAGTATTTGAGGGGGTGGAAATGCTGATTACCCCGTAAATTGTATATGTGACTGAATTACTATACCATGCACCATAAATATGTAAAAACATTACACATCAATTAAAAATTTACTTGACGTGGGCTGGGCCAACCCCTTCTGGTGAGCCAGTGGTTGCCATGCATCCTGGAAAGAGAACCAAGAAGAAGTAAATCCCTTCCTGTGAGCCAGCGGAGCACAGGCTGGGAGATAAGAAGTGTGGAGGGCCCTACCACCCCACCATAAGCAACCAGCTGATTAGGAGAAACACAGGCTGAGATAATAGCCACTGAAATAAAAAAGCATTAAGTTGTTTTTTGCGCATTGATTGACTTTGCAGGCCTAAAACCGGTAGTCTGAGCATCTATTTAGATGATAACAGTATGCAATATAGCGACTATAGGGATCTCCTTCTGAAAGTAGTATCATTGTTAATTCCCTGTTTCTTGTTTTTTTTTCCTGTTATCTTGTTTTAAAGTCCTATATCATTTTCATTGTTTTGTTTTGATAGGTTTATTCTATTCTGTTCTGTTTGATTTTATTATATCTGATGATATTAGCCGCTATTTTGAAGACAATAAGAGGCAGTATAATAATCATCGTTGATTTCCTGTTAAATTCTTTTAAAGTCCTGCATCACTTGCACTGTTTTGCTTTGGTTGGCTTTATTCTGTTTTATTTTGTTTGGTTTTATGCTCTTTAAATGAAAAACATTTATTTTATTTTTTTGTACCGGGGATCAAACTCACCACCTTGCGTTTGCCAGGCAGGTGCTTATGCTGCTGAGCTAAATCCCTGACCAAAAACATTTATTTCAAAAAGAAGTTATGTCCTCCACCTTTTTTCACTTTTTATTTTGTGACAGAGTCTTGCTAAATTGCTGAATTACCCAGCGGGGCTTGAAGTAGCCTTCCAGAGAGACATGTACTACCATGTATGGCTAAAAGAAGACATTTTTTAATAAAAGAAGAAATTCTTTGGAAATGCTGCACAGTAGATGAATGTGTGGCTGTGCATAGGGTGAACTGCAGGGTGGAACACAGAGCACAGTGGTTCAGGAGAGTAGCCCTCGGACGGAAGTGGAGACTGTGGACCCAAGAAGGAATGGGGACAGGAAGAAGGTCGGCCAGGGACTGGCTGCAGAGATGAGAGAAACAGCTGAGTCCAGTGAAGATGAAAGAGGATAATAATGCTGGTGCACAGTTTTGGATAATTCAAAACCTAAATGTGAAATGACAAATATAAAAACCAAGAGAAAAAAAATCAACTTTGTTATCTTGTCATTTGTAGCAGGAGATACTCAGACCCATCATTTCTGTGCAGTAAATGCTATCATCTGAATAAACTGAGTGTTTTTGCTCCTTACATCCTACAGATGCTTAACCTGCACGCTTTCAGTGTTTCTAGTCCAGCTAGATCCGGCCACCAAACTGACTACTGGCCATGCTGTTCCAGAAGTTTTATGAATAAGTGAAAATACATATTCACATATGCAAGTAGAGGACAATGGAAGAGTGAGCCAGGCATGGGATACGGTAAAGAAGCAGCTGGACAGGGGCTGGGGATTTAGCTCAGCAGCATAAGCACCTGTCTTGCAAGCAGGTGGTCGTGAGTTTGATCCCCGGTACTGGTAAAAAAAAAAAAAAAAGAAGCAGCTGGAGAAGCAGGACAATGCCTCACTGCAGACAGCAACAGAGTCAAGCCTCAACATTGATGAGCGGCAGAATCACCTTGTGGCTTTTTAACACCCAGAGTGCTGGGCTGACCTGCTTGCCTTTTGCTCCGGCAGCGCTGCAGTGGAGCCTGAGTCAGCACCTCTCACACAGGCAGGTCATCTGACATTGCTGGGCTGGGCACTCACCGAGAGAGGCCAGAAGAAAGAGGAGTGTCTAAGACAGTCAGACGCCTCCGAGGCTTGGCTGGGCAGAGTGGGCAGATCAGAACATTTCAGGGCTGTTGGTTCCAACAACGAGTCCTGGAAGATGGCAGAATGTGCTGACTGCTGTCTCCTAGAACAAGCCACATATTCCTGTCCCATTGTCAAATAGCAGGCAGGAAGGTGAGTCTTGCTTATGCACGCTGGCTGTTGTCACACTGCCCGGGCACTCAGCACTTGAGAGTGACGGGAGCTGGTCAATGGATTGTGCAGTGTCCGTCTGTCTTCCTGAGTCCAGCACTTCTACTACAACCCACATAGGGCAAAGGTATTCAGCACACAAAGGCTTTTGTGGTTGGAATCCAAATTTGAATAGAATAGAAACTAAAAATAATTTATCATTTTGAAAGGAGGTTGAGAGACTGGTGTCCTGAAAGTAGCTATTATTTGCCCACCATCTAGGTGAGCATTAAATTAGGACTGAGGAAGTCAAAGACCCTAGAGCTCCTGCAGATGGATAAATTTATTAGTTTTTCCCCCCTTTAGAGCACTGTATCTATTTTTTTCTTACCCCTCTGGCACCCCACAATGCCAGTACTGGGAATTGAACCCAGAGTCTTTGCACTAAACTACATCTTTTAAAATTTTTTTAAAATTTTGAGACAGGTTCCGAGCAAGTCTCTGTTGCCCAGGTTGGGCTTGAACTTGTGATCCTCCCACCTCAGCCTCTCAGTACGCTGGGATTAAAGGTGTGTGCCACTATGCCTGGCTGAATGTGTTTCTTTTCTCTCCGGATGTAGGATGTTCCCTTTGGCTCCTGCACAAATATTGGAATTGGTTAGCCTAGAAACCAGAAATGCTTTCTCTTACAGCTCTGGAATCAAGGCGTTGCAGAGCTGAGCTCCCTCTGACATCCACAGGAAAGAGCGATGCATCCTCCCTCACCTCTTCCTAGCTGTTCACAGTGTCCAGCAACCCCTTTGGCTTTGCCCTGCAGCTGCAGCACTCCATTCTCCACCCATGTGGCATACAGGGTTCTTCCCCTGTGGCCTGCATCTTCACACAGCTGTCCTCTATTCTCAGAGGGCAATGGGCTCTACTGGATTTGGAGCTGTTCTGCTCCAGCTTGATCTCATCATAACTAGTTAAGGCCACAGTTAGTTAACCTAGGGAGGGGTTAACTAGTTAACCCTAGGGGGTCAGGACTTCAACATACCTTTTTTGGGGAAGGATGCAATCTGTATTTAATGCCTATCCAAGACCACATACCATCTTTTCTTTCCTAATCTAATACAGACTTTGCCAAAGGCATATTACGATTAACAAAACACCTGTGAATAAAAATAGCCAAGCAGAGCCCAGAGAGCTGCTGCTCACAGCTAGTCCCAGTGTCATGCCTCATGCCTAAAGGTAGGTGCTTGAGCTAACTCACAGAATATGCCCTGGGAGAGCTTCTGACAAAGACACATATGAAAATGTGGAGATATCAGAAGGACATGTGTGCAATGTGATCAAAATACACAGGAGAGGTTGACTGTTTAAAAATTTATTACAGTAAAAGACAAATTGTCATCAAAATAGCTACTTCCTCCTATTCAGACATACTTATGCCACCATGCTTGACCCTTCCTGAAGTGGTTCTGGAAGTCCTTTTTCATGAGTGTCTTCAGGAAGAACACAGTGAATGCTGCTGCTGAAAGGCTCATAAAAACATTCCTGAGTGTCCTCATCCACCTGATTCACCAGATCTGCTGCTATGATAGCTCTGGCTCAGCCCCAACTCAAAATAATCATGAAAGGTGAGTGTTCTGAATTTGGAATTGAGGCAGTGTGTGGAACAGCACAACTAAAGACACACAAGTAGGCTTCCAGAACTGCTTTGGAAAGTGGCAAGAATGATGGAATGTGTTTGAAGTGGGCAGGGGGGAGGATTTTTGAAGGGAATGGCAAGAAATATGTGAGTACTATGAGCTGGGCTAGGTAGGAGGCCTGAAAGCACCTCTGCAATATGCAGAGAGAAGGATGTGCAGAAAGAGTCATCTGCATAACACAACTGAGGTGGCAGTTCTGGGGCAGTGCTTCAGTTCCAATGTGTAAACTTTTCTGCCCTGGGAAATCATGGCCTCTGATCTTGAGGTCCACTCCAGTTGACAAGTATGGAGTGGTGGCTCTTCATCCCCCCCAGCTTAACCATGTTTTCTGGGGAGACATGGGGTAGGGAAACAGCAGGACTAGCTTCAAAGATTATGCATCAGCACCACAGCCAGCCCTAGTTATGTTACTTAGAACCAACTGAAGGGAAAAGGAAATGGCCCAGCCAACTCTGTACATATTAGTACATGGAAATAGGGCCAGGTTCAGCCAAAATGGAGATGATTGCCCTTTGTTCAAGGAGAGTCCTCCAGGTGGTCTTCCACACATGATGAGCTGCTATCTGCCTTTGTAATAGAATGAGCACAATAAGAAGGGGAAATGAAGGATGATATAAAGGTGTAGATATTAGCTTCTCCAGCCTAGAACTGAGAAAGTGGAACAAAAGCTTCAGAGACAGCTGTGATCAAACTGGGACCATGTTCAGCAGATTAAATACGTGGACTGTGCCCAGGCAGGTATTCTGGACTGTCAGCAGAGGGTCTCTATTCTCCACAGGGCACTGAGTAACAGTGGGTCCCCAGGGATGCAGCTGTAGTTGGGGTGCAAGTGGCTTGAAAGGAGTCAGCTCATGGGATGATTCCAGCTCAGCCCAGGAAAGGCAGGTGAGACCAGACCTACAGTTTGAGATTGTTATAGACTGCATCTGTTCCTTGTGTGATGGTATCTGGAGGTGGAGCCTTTGGGAGGTGAGTAGGTCATGAAGATGGGGCCATTATAAATGGGATTAGTGTAAGAGACGTGAAATAGTCTCTCTGCTCCCTGCCAGGTGAAGATTCATAGAAAGACAGCTGTCTGGAACTAGGAAGAGGATGCTCACCACATTCCACATCTGCCTTGCTCTTGGACTTCCACACTCCAGAACTGGGAGAAGTAAATGTCCATCATTTTTGTTTTTATTGCTATTTTTATTTTATTTTTGTCTTTTTTGAGACAGGGTCTTGCTATGCAGTTTGGGCAGGCCTTGGGCTTACTTTGTAGTCCAGGCTGGTCTCGAACTTGCAACAATCCTCCTGCCTCAGCCTTCCAAGTGCTGAGATTATTGGAGTGCGTCACCATTCCCAGCAAATGTTTATCATTTTTATGGCTTTTTTTTTTTTTTTTTTTGTACTGGGGAGCAAACACATGACCACATGCTTGCAAATCAGGCATTTATGCTGCTGAGCTAAAGCCTTGGCCCCCTGTCCATCATTTTTAAACTACCTGCTCCCTGGCATTTTGTTACAGCAGCCAGAGCTGACTAAGACAGGTATAGTGAGTGGTTCCTTCTCATTCATCTTTAACCCACAGAGCTGAATGGGAACTCAGAGTTCTGTGGATCCACCGATATATTGCAAAAATAAATATGCCAGGATCAATTGTCTTAGTCATTTCCTCATTGCTGAGACACATCTCCTACAATTTAAAAGAGGTGAGGTTTGTTTTTGGCTCCAATAATTTAAAAGGAGGTGAGGTTTGTTTTTGGCTCCTACAGCTTAAAGGAGGTGAGGTTTGTTTATGGCTCACAGTTTTCAGAGGTTTCGGTCCATAGTCACTTGGATCCAGAGCAGGACAGCATAGAGAAAGGCCTGGGCAGAGGAAAGCTGCTGATCTCATAACATCCAGGAAACAGGGTGCTGGGGAGAGGGAGGGGGATGAAATTTTCTGGGTCATATCCACAGTGACCTCCCCCCTCTACACAGAATTTACCTTCTAACAGTAAGTCTGCTGTAAGCCTGACAAGCCATTTACTTTTCAAAAGCCCCACCTTTGAGCATATGAGGCTTTGGGGGAACATCTGAATATAAACTACAACAAGATGATTAGTGGCCTTTCAGTGAAATGATGGGGACTCCTGTAGACTGATTAGGACTTCTGGATCTTATGGGGTGAAGTTACCTTTGATTGTTTTTGATGGGACTGGTTTATAATTATGTAGAGTGGAGAACCTGGGAAATACTCAGAACCCGGCATTTCTCAGTCACAGTAATGTGTATGAGGAGTCCGGAGGCTTTTGCTGGAGGGAAGTGGGAAGCAGAAAATGATATGGCAAAGAGATAGGCAGGAAGCTTTATTTCCTAGGAAGCCCTGCATTTCTATGTGAAATAGGTGTTTACCATTTTTCCTGAGGAAAGCAATGGTCACCAAAGCCAAGAAGCAACTCCTGGAAATCTTCCAGAAAGTCAAGAAATTACAAAGTTAGTCTCTGGCCTCCTAGTGGGCCGCAGGTCAGAAGCCCGTGTTATCAGGGGGATGTCCTTCTCAGCCTGGAAGTCTTCCAAGGGCGGGTCCTCTCGCTCGGGGTAACCCTGTAGAGATGTTACTCCAGCCGCCTTCCACCAGGAGGCTCAGGCCTCGTCCCCAGGCCCCAAGCAGCTCCTAACACCTGTCTTTACCAGAGGTGCTCATCCAGTTTCTTTTGGAGACAGGAGGGTGTTGCCACTGTCCCCTGCCCCAAGGAGAGTGGTGTGCAGACAGACTGAGTTCTGGAACATTCCCTCCTGAGCACAAGTTTCTCTGGATCATTCTCTTCCCTTCTTCATAGATGTTCAGACTATGGTGGCTTTGACATTCTGTCCTTCCCAGAGCAGACATGGAAGCAACTGGTGTGAAATGATGGCCCAAACGTGAGCTCCATTTCAGCCAGAAGTCACTTGGCTTTTTCAGAGAGCAGGTATCAGATTCACTGCCCACCTCGACCTTCACATCTCTCCCATACTTGATAGGTATTTCCTGTCTGCCAGACAGCTAGCAGGTTCCAGTCTATGAGGACTACTCGGCCAGCCTCCAGACTTTGTCCACACTGTCCCTTTCCTTGACTGGACACCCAAACATCACGCCAATGATCAGCAACTCATGTCCTCAGATGCAGCTGAGTACAGGGCAGCTCCTTCTGTGATGCCAGCAGCAACCTGAGGGGTGAGACACTCATCCCTGCCAAGAAGCCGTGCCTCCAGCCCCTCTCCTTCCTGCCACAACTTTGAGGGTTACAGAGAACAGTATGTTCCTCTTTATAACGAACATGACTTGGAGAAGATCTAAACACAGACAATCTGGGAAAATTCTTACAGCAATTGTAAATCCAAGCCACCACATTTGCTTAAGTCTGATATTACAAAGGCCTGAAGTAATCATGGTTCACCTCACAAATGGCATCTTTACCCCCTGTATCTTTCTCACTTGCCAATAGGATTTTCACACCTATTTACTTACACGTAACTAGGGCAACCTACAGACTGAAAATCTGAGTGTCAGTGCAAATCAGGAAGGATGAAGGTAGGTTTTACAGATTTCTGAGGGTTGGGGATTTAGTTCAGTGGTATAAGCACCTGCCTGGCAAGTGTGAGGTCATGAGTTCGATCCTCAGTACCAATCAAATCAAATCAAATCAAATAGGGGTAGACAGATCTTATGGGCCAGGGATTTAGCTCAGTGGCAGAAGCACCTGCCTGGAAAGCATGACGTTATGAGTTCAGTCCCTGTTACAGAAAAAAAAAGGTGACATCTTCCAAGGTAAGAAGGCAGTTGTGGATGCAGTGTAAGGCCTATTCTCTCCTTAGGGACTTCTGTCCTGGGCTCCCTTATAGGTGTTGGGAGGCAGCGTGGCCTCGGGGAACCACCCAGAGTTGTCCAGGATGGCTTTGGGAATTGCTGGAACCTGGAGCCTGAAGGGGTTGTGCCCTGAGGTTCCTATCACCCGGCTTCTTCTCACCTCACCTTGGGTGACAGCAAAAGGGCAGTCCTTTCCAGCCAGCCTGGGCTGGGCCGCTCCAGGCCATCAGATTAGCAACAGCTATGCTTCAGTTTCCGCTTCTGGTTTCCAGAAGAGGGGAGGAGGCAGCTTCCTGGTGGAGCAATGTTAAGAGCCCTGAGAGGAAATGCACTTCACCCCTGTCTGTACTGAGCCATGGGCTGGCTTTGTTGTTGCTGTTTTAATAGAAAACAAAGTGCTTCTCATTACACTGTTAGAGATTTCAAAGATGCTGCTGATAGAATTTTCAGTATGGCTAAAAAGATAGAAATATGAAATAAAGGTGGCTTTTATTTTAAGAACGCGGAGACAGAACCCCACGACCACTGAGGTCTGGCTTTTCTCTCTGCTGGACACGTGGTGTGGGGGCATACATATAGCTTTGGTCTCAGGTGGTGCCTAAGGGGCATTACTGATGCACAAATAGCCCGTTAAAATTCATTTTGCACCACAGGTAAATTCGGTTAGGGGTGGAAAAGATGACCTCAAGATAGAGCCCTTGGTTCCACATCCCAGCCTCCCACCGATGCAGCATCCCATCTAGGGCAAAATACTTTCAGCTGCCCTCTGATATTTTTAGTGGTTTTTGTTTGTTTGGTTTTGTTTTGTGTCTTTGAGACAGGGCCTTGCTATGTTGTCCAGGCTGGACTTGAATTTAGGATGGCCTCAAACTCATGGCAATCCTCCTGCCTCAGTGTCCCAAATGCTAAGATTACAGGTATGTGCCACTACACTTGGAAGCCCTCTGATATTTTTTAAAAGTGGGCTGGGAGTGCAGCTCAGTGATAGAGAGCTTGCCTAGCATGTGTAAGGCTCTGGGTTTAATCCTCAGCCTTTCAAAAACACAGTTACACCTGAGGCAGAAATGAACCACATCTGACTTCTGTAAGGATGTTTTGATGCGCTTGTGAGAAGCAGGAGAGAAAGCCAGGAACACAGCTGGCTGGATCCCAAGCCAAACCTGGAGCAAACTGGCACCTGCAACTTGCAGCCAGATGGTGGTTTCAGGGACCACTGCTGAGGGGCTGCCTTTCTAGGCGGTGCTGTGTGATGTGTGATGCTGCGTTGGTTACTGGGACCTGGCAAGGCTTTTCTCAGACTGTCACATGGACTGACCCTGCTGCTGGAGAGGTGGAGCAAGTTTCCACTCTTTTCTCTCGACAGGTCCCAGGTGGCTTACAGATCTGTGCTGTATCAGAGCTGATGCATTTCTCCTAGCTCAGAGATGACATTTCACTGTACTGTCAGCAGTGACTTGTATTGATCTGCTAAACATAACTCCACACAATATAAACACCTCCTTCATGGTTTTTAAAAAAACTCCCATGTCAATTTCTGAAACCAAATATGATTAACAGTCAATTAAGCAGGCATCCACAGAAGAGGTTTCAAGTACATAAGTAAAAAAAAAAAAAAAAAGAGATTCTAGATACTGAGGAGATCATTAACGGAACATACTATGGGGGCAAGAGTCTTACTTTTCCCTTTTTCCTTTGGTATGTTTTGAATTACCTGCATGTACAGAGTACCTACTGCAAAGAGAAAAGCAGAATTAAAATAAATGAAAATTAAATATTCAGACTGTAAACTGAAACTTCAGAACCTGAAGATTCAATTCCTGTTAATCTTTTTCTTCTGTTTGTTGTTTTGAGACAGGGTCTCGCTATGTAGCTCAAGCTGACTTTGAACTCACTCTGTAGCCCAGCTGAGTGCCTAGCAATCCTCCTGCCTCAGCCTCCTGAATGCAAGTGTGGGCTTATAGGCAATATGCTACCCTACTTGGCTAAAATGCTTTTCCTTAAGCCTTTGAAATAAAAGGAAATAAGCTCTTCTATTCAGAAAAGTCCTCCACCCCCCCCCCAGCATTTCAGTAGCTTTGTAAAATTCCTTTAAGGAACAAGTAGGCATATGTGGGAGTTAAAAATGCTTTTAATCACCCTCCCCAAGTTTGACAGAAGTACAGTAAGAAGGGCCATCTGTTTTGTTTGAAGGAGAAGTGACCCAGCATTCTGATTTCAATTAGCCTCTTTGTAGCTTTCTGTTTGGGCTGCTTCCGAGGGTGACAGTTCACACTAAGTGTAGAGAGGAGCTGGCCAAGTTCTGCCAGTGCTGATCTGTTTTAACAACTGTCAGTGAACATAGCACAAGCGCACAAGACAACCTTGCTGGATGCACATGGAAACGCATAATTTTACAGAATCAGAATAGCACAGGCTAGAATCCGAGAGCTAAGCAAAACAGTGAAATGGTGTCTTTAAGTCATATTAAACAATGATTTCAATACTTAAGAATCAATTCCAATGATCATCAAAATTCCTCATTTCAATCAACAAATACATGCCTGCTTTGTGCGAAGTGCTATGGCTTACATCTGGCCGGCAGCCACCTCCAGCTGCAGCTGTCACGGGTGCCTCCGAGTAACTCTGACCTGTCCCCATGCTACTGCCCACTGTGCAGTGGAAGGGATGCAGACAACTTATAGAGCTTCACGCAGATGTGGTGCCTCTGATGTTGATCAGTCCCACACAAACCACACACAGGCCGACTCCAGGAAACCCACCCTTGTCCCGTATGCGCCCCTTCTCTGACTCCAGCGGTAAGGTCTTGCTGCCTCTCTGACCACGCTTCTGTCCCTAAGTCTCTAATAAATCACTTTTTTTTTTTGGTACCGGGAATCGAACTCAGGGCCTGTGCTTGCCGGGCAGGCACTGTGCTGCTGAGCTATATTCCCAGCCAATTGTGCTTTGTATGATTTATGATCTCTTATAGGCCTCTTTAGCATGGTCAGTGCCATTCATGTGGCCTAGACTAGTTTTTGCTAAAAACAGTCAGAGGAAATAATGACTTTTTAGAATCATGCTTTTCCTTCCCTTCAGTCTACCCCCTCCTCTCTTCGCTCTTTTCTCTCTCCTCCTTCTCCTCTGTCCTGGGGGGCTAAACTCAGGTTCTTCCCACTGAAGCACACTCCCAGTCCTTTTTTTTATTTTGACACAGAGTCTTGTTAAGTTGCTAAATTGCCTGGGTTAGGTTCCTACTTGAATTCCTCCAGCTTCAGCCTCCAGAGTGCTGGTTACAGACTTGTGCCATCATGCCTGCTTCCAGATTTCCTTTTTATCAAAGGTAAATAATTCATTATTAATGAGAATGCCAAATAATTGTTGGATCCAACAGCAAAAGGGAAAAAAATCATCAAATATGAATATGCAGGTATGTAGTTCAAATGAGTAGGCTCAAGAAATTCCACTAAGTTCCTGAAGCCAGAGGACTGCAGCAGCACTGGAGGTTTAGATTTTAATGACAAAGTCAGGGAGAAAGCAAATCAGTAGAAGGCAACAGATTCTATCAAAGTAAAGCTATCTCGGAAGAAAAGCATTATTTTCTACATGTTGATCTTATTGTAGGCAGGGAATTTATAGTCACCATCTATTAGGGCTATAGGAATAAAAGAATAAAATTTGGAAAAACATTTTCTTAGTGATATAAATATACATATTAATGAAGCACAGAATATTCTGCTATCCATAGACAGAAAGTAAGGAACTGGTTCTGTTAATTAAGGTTATTTATTATATTTATTAAAAACCAAAAGCGTGGGCTGGAGTAGCTCAGGGTAAAGTGCTTGCCTAGTGTGTATGAAATCCCAGGATCAACCCCCAGCAGTGCAAAAGTAAATCAATAAAAATCCAACACAGGCCTTGCCAAAACCTTCTAAAACTGATCATTCAAAAATAAGCCTTTAAGACCTATAGTGCTTTATAATTGTTAAAATGTTTGTGGTTTATAGCCTTATTAATTTTAGATAGCATGTGTAAAAGCCTCTGCAAAGTATAAGATATTGATTGCACAGATTGGAGGCTGGTAATTTTCAAGTCAGATACAGTTGAACAGTCATCAGGTCCCCATTTGTGACCAGACTGCAGCACCTGGGCTGCACCTGGACTCCAGCTGCGCACCATCTACAGCCTGATGGGTACAGAAAGAGCTGCATCCACCTACTTTCTCCAAATTGTCCCATTACCTAAATGTCATGCTTTAGTCATGCCCTTCAATTAAAGCACTGATTTCCTACCCTAAAACTTAAAACACAAATGTTAAATAGCGTTACTAAGATCACTCTATTCATTGGTACTGTCCAGATGATCAAATTAACTGAAGGTTGAGACTAAGAAAATGATCTAATTGGGCAAATTCTGAAGTGACAAAGGAGGAGGATTTGGAAGCATTCATCTTTTAATTCAGAAAGGACGCGGCTACCTCCTGAGTGCACCATGGCAACCGAGAAGAGTAAGATAGGGCGCTGTCCCCAAAGAGCTTACTCATGATTTCACAGGGCTGGGGCACTGGTATATGACACGTGGAAAAGTGTGGAGCAAGAGATCTTTATAACAAGTTTAGGAAAAGGTTTCCAAACCTACAGCTAAGCTTCCTTTTCTTTTTCCTGAGCAATTGTGATCAAGTGAGAAGCATCTGGCCATGGAATAAAAATCCAACCCAGAGACACCTTTAATCCTCTGAGGGTCCAACTCCCCCAAGATGTCCCACACAGCCCACCCTCACCCCCTTGTAAACCAGCAGGCTGCTCATTTCAGGCGTGGGAGCCCCGGCCATAGGCTGGTCGTCCCAGACACCACTCACTGTCTCCTCCAATAGGAGTCAGCGGCTTTAACCAAGATCCAGGACTGATTCCCCATGACATCAGGCTTAATGGATGGTTTTGACATGTGAGGAAAAGATCTTGTATTGAAAGAGAAAATCCATACCATCGTGTTTCATGAAATGTAGCTTCATCGTTTTATTTGTATTTTAAGACTAGGGTCTCCTATTTGCTCAGGGTAGGTCCAACCCTGGGGTTCTATCATACCTCCCACCTCCATCTCCTGAGAAGCTCAGAGACTACAGTGTGTGCCCTGCATCCTGCTGAGCCAGCACTAGAAGCAAGGGTACTGTCATGAACTAACCCTATGCCTCCTTCATATGTTGGAGCCCTAATTCCCAGGACTTCCGAATATGTCTCTATTGGAATAGGGCCTTTAAGGAGAAAATGAAGATTAGTTCATCTGGGTGGGCATAAGTCTTACTGGCATCCTTTTAGGAAATTGGACATACAAAGCAGGTGGCCACCAACAAGCAAAAGGGAGGCCTCAGGAAGAACCAAACCAGCTGTCACCTTAATCTTAGATGTCTGGTCTCCAACACTGAGAAAATAAATAATGTTGAGGGAGGAGTTGTTGGGGCCAGACAGTTTCTAGTTTGTGGCTACACAGCCTGTAGAAACCAGGCTGCACAGCAGGAAGTGAGAGGTAGGCAAATGAAACTTCTATCTGTATCCATGGCTGTCTTCACCGCCTGAGCTCCACTTCCTGTCAGATTAGCAGCAGCCTTAGATTCTCATAGGAACAAAAGCCCTACTATGAACTGTGTATCTGAGAGATCTAGGTTGTACTCTTTATAAGAACCTAATGCCTGGACCTGGTATTTAGTTCAGTGACATAAGCGCCTGCCTGGCAAGCATGAGGTCATGAGTTTGATCCCTGATATCAAAAAAAGAAGAATCTAATGCCTCATGATCTGAGATGGAGCTGAGGCAGTTATGCTGTATTGGGGAGCAGATGCAAATACAGATTAACGTTAGCAGAGAGGTGTGACTACAAAGTCCATAATAAATCAATTGGCTGCAGACTCATATCAGAACTCTTTCCCACCCTGCACACTTGTCTAGGTCATAGTTTTGGTAACTCCCAAGCTACATGAGTAAGAAACAAACATCACTAGACAACTCTGAAAAGAGGAAAAGGCCCAGTGATAAGCTAGCACAAGATTGGCAACAAAAAAGAAAGCTGCATTTAAAAGGAAACGCCAAGAGTTCTACTTAAATAGGGGTTCAGTGCAACAGGTGATTCATTCTCCAGATCTGATGTGTATGGTTGGAGGAAAATAAACTCAGAGCTCACATTAATTCTGCTTTATAATAAACTGTGTAATTACTTCACATTTAATCTCCATTATGGTAAATTGTGTAATTACTTCACACTAAGTCTTCACTATAGTAAACTGTACAATTACTTCATTTTATATTATAAACTAATAGTAATTAAGAAGTAAAAGCTGGCCACAGTGGCACATACTTGTAACCCCAGCACCCAGGAGGCTGAGGGAGGCATTCAAGGCCTGCCTGAACTACAATAATGAAACCCTGTTTCAAAAACCCAAACCAAAGCAAAAGAATGCACAATGAATATAGTGTGCTTTAATTATCACAAAATTGGTCTACTTCTCCCTGGTGCATGGAAAAACTGTCTTCCGTGAAACTGGTCTTTGGTGCCAGAGGCTAGGCACTGATGCCTTGGGGCATCTTATAGTGCCGTTATTAGGCCAATAGGAAACTACAAACCAAGCCAGGTAGGGTGACAAATGGCCCAGAACCTTCAGGAATGAAGATATGGTCATCCTTGCAAATGAAGCTTATTGGCTGGAACCACCCATAACTAGAGTGGGATTTCCTCACCTTAGTTTGCTGGCTTGAATGTGGTTGGTTGCTGAAGGCCTAGGAAATAAAGAATAGGTAGAAAATAGTTATAAATACCAGCTACAACCACATGACCTGTTACAAAAATGCAGATGGTAGTTGTCCTGATTCCTATGTTATATATAGTTTTATATATATATATATAATTATATATTTATCAGATCTTTATAACAAAATGTTGATTAACATTGGCACTTAGGTATTGTTAAATTTGCATTATAGGGGCTGGGGATTTAGCAAAAAAAAAAAAAATTTGCATTATAATCTCTAAATCATGGAGTGGCAGGAAGAGTAAGGATCATCCAAAGAAAATTGCCTTCTATTCTGGGGAGGAAATTAGTGTTCCCATTCATATACAAAATAGTTGTACCACATTTGGCTTAATCAACATTTTTTTTTTTTTTTTTGGTCTTTTTCCTTTTTATCAATACTGAGGATTGAACTCACGACTGCCTGCTTGCAAGGCAGGCAGCTTATGCTACTGAGCTAAATCCCCAGCCCCTTAATCAACTTTCTATTGTATTCAAAGTATGGTTTAAAATGTGTCTGGTTGTCAAGTTGACAATAAGGGATTACAAGCACTAATCATATCAACCTGACTGGATTAAGGAAGCCTAGCAGATAGTAAAGCACACTTCCCATGTGGACAAGGCTGGCATGCAGGCCAGCAAACTGAGGGGGAAAGTCCTCATTATGAGTTGCTCCAGTTAGAATAGAGTAAAAAAAGGAAAAGCAGATGGAAGTTTGCAGGGAGCCATTAAAGCTGGAGGTTGATCACATGTGTGGGCTAAAGCAAGGCCAGCTCGGAAAACAGCTCAAAACAAGCTAGGTAGACAAGCTGTCAGAGCACCAAAAAGGCAAGGGGCCAGCCAGGCAAGCAAGTCACTAGGAAGCAGGTTGAAACTGATGTTCTTCTTTGGAGGGTGTAAATAAATGTGCTACCGTGGCTGCAGTTCCTTCGGTCCCATCAGGAGAGCAAGGGCTTCACCTGATCCCAGCTTTGTCCGCTTTCTCACCCTGTCATTGCCTTCCCTCTGGGAATATCTATAGCTGCAGCCAGGGTTACAGAAGTTTGTCCATTTCTTTGACGAGCTCTAATCTTTTTCAGTGTGTCTTTTGCTGCTACTGCCTCTGGATATTGGTCCAGTTTTTGAACATTCCAATGCAGAGCCACACCATTAACTCCCCAGGGAGCTTCCAGGCCTTCCACCCTAGGCTGAGGCTACATCCTTGATCCCTCTTTTCTGCAGCTTTCCTCTTGGGTTGAGCGGCCCTTAGCTCCTCCGGCTCTCCAGCATGCAGGTGGCCACTGTGGACTCTCCCACTCCTCTGAACCTGTTGGCCTAACATATTCCCTTATGCAACTACACAGATCTTCTATTGATGCAGTCCCTCTAGAGAATCCTAATACAAGCCAGTGGTAGTTAGAGGTCACAAAACTTGGTGATTAATTGAAGGGAGGTAACCTGAGGTAATTCGGGTGATAAATTAATTGAGGGATCCAGGATGGAGTTCACCTACATACATAACAAGATTGAGGTTCCTTGGGACCACTTTCATTACTAGGCAAGCAAGACGCTACAGGTGGAAATGAAGGTAATGGTTATGTAAATGAGTGAAACTGGACAGAGAACACCATATGAGAAGCAGGCCAAAGACCCCCTCAAAGGGCACTGATAAAAAGCACTGTCACCTATTTTAGTATGCTTCTCTACAACACATGCTGGACCAGGACATGTTGGTGAACATCTCTGGGATACTATGCAAGTGACTCAGACTGAGAAAGATGTCTTCAGGTGTAAGATTTTCAGGACAGACTGGGTTTCACATCAGCAATCTGAGTTGAGAAGTAATCCCTTGGTGGGGTTTCGGTGGGTACTGAAAAGCTCAGTAACAGAACTTCCAGTAGAATCCTGGGGACTGGAGAGCTAGCAGAACAGATAGGTCAGAGGACTGCTGTGCTGTTTAAAACATAGCAGAAGCTGGGTGTGGTGACACTCACCTAGCACACTGGTGGCTGAGGCCCCAAGTTTGAGATCAACCTGGAGACAGCCACAGACAAAATGCCTTTTTTTCCATACCAGGGATCAAACTCACAACCTTGCACTTGTGATGCAGGCCCCAAAATGCCACTTTCCAAACGGTGCTCAGGACAGTCGTGCAGATGGCTAGCTCTCTAGAAATGACCCAGAGACACAAGGAATGATCTGACCTACCTCTGGTTGTCACCTCAGTTCTAGTCTTCACTACAGGTGCTCTTTTCCTTCACAGCTGCTCTCAGCTGCAATGGCTCATGAAGAGACTTCCTTGGGGCTCTCAGCTGCTCACTGCTCATAGTACAGCTCAACAGGATCAGTTCCAGCCACATTTAAATGAAGGCCAAAGGTCCACAGGCCTGCAGGCTCTGCCTCCCGTGCCCGAGGCAGTACTCACTTCCCTGTCAGGAAGAGCTTCCAAAGCGGATCACCGCAGCAGGCTAAGGACAGTCATGGAGAAGAGGCCGTTTCCTCCTCACTTGCTGTCCTTATCACTCTTTTCCTATGTTCCTTGTTCTAAACTTCCATTTTTTAGGGTACAGTAGACTGAACCTAAGGGTTGGAGGATGCTTATCAAATCTCTACCACTGAGCTACATCCCAACTCTTCCCTTAGTACTTAAATGAGCATTCCTCATCTGAACACCTAAAAGGTTCTAGAATTTAAAAAATTTTATTTTTGGTCTTAGGATCAAGTGTAGGGCGCTGGGTGAGCACTACCACTGGGCCATACCCCAGCCAAGAAATCCAAAACTTTTTGAGCAATGACATCATGCTCAGAAACTTCTGGATTTCTTGGGGAAAAAAAAAGGAAAATATTATATATAGAGAAACATTCTCTGTGAAGAATTACCATTATGTGTGTCTAAAATATACAAATAAAATTTTTTAAAAGGGGGGGGAGTAAGTTTTGAATTTCTGGTTTTCATATTAAGATGCTCAACTGGTAAAGTCTATGCAAATATCCTCAAGACCAAAATAAAGCTAACTTAAATCATTTACTGTTCACTGGAGGAAAAGTTAAACTTAACTTTGATCCAACAAAATTAACTTGATACCTGAATCAACAGTTTGTTTTCAAAATTAAAATCTTTGTCTGGGCAATCAGTCTATTTTAATGCTATCTTTACACTGCAAAAGGTATTAAAAAATATCTTCCAAAGAATTTTAACCCAAGGATATGAAATACAGATATGAGATTTGAAATAACTAGAGCTATAAACACAACTGTTCTAGACAATGAAAGAAAAATTACTCAGTAGGAACACAGCAAAATCATATAAACAGCAGCTAGAAATTTTAGTTCTAACTTTAATGATAATGTCTGATTTGTTCTCATAAGCAGTAAGCATTGAGCCCCTTAATACAAATAGTTTCATAGACACAAGCAGACTGCTATCTCTGAAATCATCTCAAATGTCTGTGTTTCCCATAGATTTCAGTCAGATGAATATGAAAAGGCAGTGGTGATTTCTTGGCTGTATGAATAAAACTGTGAAATCTAAATTAAACAATGTAATCTAAAGATGCAGGTATGCTACTCACCACTAATGTACAGATCATAAACCTGATTTTTAAACAAATAAAAAGCACTGTATTTTGAAAGACAACTCATAAAATCCTTAAGGACAACAATGTAAGTAAGGCCCACAGTAAGACCTAGAGTTACCTCACTTACCTGACTAAACATACATCACTGCCTCAGAAGGAAATTTCTGGACCTGACACAAAGCCCTGAAGACTGAGATTACAGCAAAATGAAATCCAGATCTAAATTCCTTTAGATCAAAACTCACAGTGATATACATGAACAAAATTTTGATAATTCTGACACAATCATACAAATCAGATTAAAACACCCTTAATCAACAGATTTGTATTTACATGTGCTTTTTGAATATATAACAGGTAAGGATGCAATGAAGACGTTTTTACAATATTTATTAAGATAACAAATTTATAAATTGAAAGACTCAGAGGCACATAGTTTAAAAGGCCAATACCATGGGAATAATGAAGTCAACACAGAAGAGTAATAAGATATGAACAGTTACAACCAATACAAGGTTTTTTAAAAGCCATATTCCCCCAATGAGCACATCATAGGAATCATCCTTCAAAATTACCATGATAAAAAGTTATTTTATTTCCTTCAAAGAAAAATAATTCTTTCTACCTACCGAGCCTAGAAAATCCTATTTACAATTAACTGTCCTGCCCTTCACCAGTATGGCCTCCTCTATTCTGTCATTAAAAGTACTGAAAACTTTATAGCTATTATATTTACAAATGCACATATTTAAATTTGCTCTTCATTGAGAACAACTGAATATATACTTAAATCAAATCACAATACAAATGCTTTAGTGTTGAAAACACATTTTGTGGGGACAGGTGTATGGGAAGAGGTGTATGTAGAAGTGTGTTGTTTCTGAAGGATTACTAGGCCAGTAAGTCTGATAAAACCCAAGGTAGTCACAAAAACAGGTCTTTGTTGATGAAGAATTTTATTTCTGTTTTTACTGGACACACTGGGCTTCTTCAGTCAACCTTTACCACACTGTATATTTTGGTAACAAACCAAAAGCATGCAAAGAAGCCAATAGTTCCTAGAAAAGAAAAAAACAAAAACAAATACATTTTTACATAGCGTTCATAATTTACATCAACATGCATACTTTAGAAGTTCCTTTAAAAGTTCCAAAGCTCTAAGCTATTATTAATGGTCAAGAAATACCACATCCATGGCTGTCTGAAAAATATGAAACTACTTCAAATCAAATTTCTTACAAATACAGGTATGTTTTTATACTGTAAGAGTATCTAAGCTTTCCATAATATACATTGTTTTCTTTACTATGTACCTAATACTGAGTTAAAAAAAAAATGAAAAGAACATCAAATTTTCTTTTCTGTTTAATAGGAGTATTTTTCCACAGCTGGGAGGATATAACTCAGTGGCATAGCACCTGCCTGGCAAGCACAAAGTTGTGAGTTTGGTTCAAAACAAACAAAAATAAAAACTGGAAACTTTTGTCACAAAATGGAACTGTTACTAAAAAATTTTTAAGATCTGGTGAAAATAACTTTTAGGGGGCTGGGGATTTAGCTCAGTGGCATAAGCACCTGCTTTGCAAGCAGGCGGTCATAAGTTCAATCCCCGGTACCGATAAAAAAAACAACAACAACCAACTTTTAATTACTCAGTCATAGAATAATTACACAGGGGTTATTTCTCAAGCAGAGTTATTAGAAGTTATCAGTTTTAAAGAATTATACTGGGGATTTAGCTCAGCGGCATAAGCGCCTGCCTTGCAAACAGGCAGTCGTGAGTTCGATCCCTGGTACCAATAAAAAGGAAAAAGACCAAAAAAAAAAAAAAAAAAAAAAAAAAGAAGAATTATGCTAAAAAATAGAACAATGCAAAAGCAAGTTTTTGCAAAATGTCAAAAGTGATACAATAGCAAAGATGCCCCCAGAATACAGGGACAGGCGGCCTGGTCACACAGCACAGGGCCCTTCAGTGTGAGCCACCAGACCGTCCACGCACGAGGACACTGACATAGCCAAGCTGCTGCTTCATCTTGCTAAGAAGAATTTACTGCCTTGGCCATCTCTGTATACTGCTACGCAGAGTAAATGAGGTAATTCATGCAAATATTTACATCTCATTTTCAGAGATCTTCATCAAATTAGAAATAAAAAGTTTGAAAATTGGGGACACTTTTCAATGTGACAAAAATGAAGCTGGAAAGAGTTAAGTGACTGCCTCAAGAATTCTAGCTTTTTCTGAATTTAAATGGAGTGCACTTTTAAATTTAGTTACTGCCAAGATTGGTGGTCTGTAATCCCAGCACTCAGGAGGCTGAGGCAGGAGGATCACTGTGAGTTTGAGGCCAGCCTTGCCTCTGAAGTAGGTTCAATGCCAGCCTGAACTGCATAGCAAGATCCTGTCTCAAAAAAAAAAAAAAAAAAAAATTTGTTTAAAGACTTTTTTTTTTATTTTGTATTTTTACTGGTACCAGGGATCGAACTCATGACCACACACTTGCAAGGCAGGCGCTTATGCCACTGAGCTAAATCCTCAGCCCCTAAAGACTGTTTTATAAAAGAATATATACTAAGTTGTAAAACTGCCTGACAATTTAAAAATAAATTGAGACACACCATTTTTTCCAGGGTCAACCTCTGAGAAACTCATATGCAAAAACACAGATGCATACAGAAAGGGATGGAGATGTTGCTATGCCAGACGTGATTTATATTTCAAGTCCCAACTGCTTTTTAACACTGTTATGAAGGTAACATACAGACAGTGCAGTAAAGAAAATTTTCTAAATCAAGAGAGCTCTAGAGGTGTCAACTGTGACTACACCCAAACCGTAGCAACACAAGCACCTGCTGGGCTCCAGGTCCCAGCCCTGGTGCACTGTGGAGGACACAGGGGTCCCTCTGGGAGCTTCACAAGGGTCACGAAGGTTTGAGCAGAGGCTAGGGTTAATTTTATAAAACCAATGGTGAAAAATAAAACATTTAAAAAGCCTTGTGCTCAGCAAGAATTAGGGTGAGCGGAGAATACATCTTAGATGAGGAAAACATACATGCTTTTAAGCAGGCAGTACTGCATTTCCCTTACATACGATGCAGAAGCACAGTTATAATGGGCCAGATTAGCATCACTGCATTATTTATGGTTCTGTGTTTTTCCTTCTCTCTTTCTTACTGAGAAATACTGTTTATTACTACCATCCTGGTACATTCATCGGACACAACGTAACACTGAAAGTGACATCTTTCTATTTTGTAAAGTGGATTTTGTTTTATGAAATCAAATGGTGTCGGCTTGGAGCTAAGCCAATACAGATCCAGCCAACCACACAGAAATCCTGAGGCTTTGCAGTGCTCCATTCTGTTTCGCTGAGTTCTGAGACAGGGTCTTGCCGTGCAGTTCAACTGGCCTTAAACTCACTATATATCTCAGGCTGGCCTCACACTTGTAGTGAGGCTTCTGCCTCAGCCACCCGAATACTGAGATCACAGATATGTGTCACCATGCCTGGCTTCTTACTCTTTAACAAAATCCCTCCTACAACATGAAATGCAGGAGAAGTTACTGTGCTCACTGCCTATTCTATTCGTTATGGTTCCAGAATCTAGATTATAAATCTGTTTAATAAAAGAATGAAAATACGACATTAAGTCATAAACAATAAACCTTAGGGGACAGCTAAGCTATGATTTCTTTATGGGCATCTACAGTTACACAGAGTCAAAAAGAAAGCAGCTCCTTGCTTCCTAAGCTTCCTCAGCTCTCCCATTTAGGAACATTTATAGCTGGGACCCTAACCTGAATGTACCATCCTGAGATGCACAGCACGCCCTGGCCCCCGCCTGGCTCCCTAAGGACCTGGATTGGGAACAACCCAAGTGCATGGAGCCAGTCACATACTGAGACAGCAGCTGGCCCACTTTGCTCTACCTCTGCTCTTCAGCATAACACAGGAGTAAAAGTGCAACAGTTCTAATGGAACTCCAGCGGCATGACAATCCCAGATATAGCTTCAGATGCACATTTTGTATGATATTACTTTTTTAAGACACAGAAAGGTCCCATGTTTTTTTTTTAAGTTTAGTCATTCACTCCACAACTGTTAACCAAGTAGGCACTGGGGGCTAAGAGACCTTTATCAATTCAATTTGTGGTGGCTCCAAAATTCTGATTAAACTCTAGCTTTACAAATATAAAGTAAATGTCCGTCTTAATACACACCACATACCATCACGTGTTTTGGTTCTACAGTGGAGCTACAACCTTCCAGTTCCAACTGCCAGAGGAAGGGCTGTCCTATTATTATTGCTTCTTGATGCCACCTTCTGGGCCCCATCTGGCCATGTCCTCAGTGTGTCCTATGACTTGGCCTAGGCAGCCACAGCACTCCACCCACTGAGAGGGCGCAGAGCACGTGCACCACTCAGGCGGCAGGGGCAGAGGCCACAGGCCAGCTGCTCTGTGCAACGCGTGGACTCTGCCTGGTCTGTGGCCCTGACTTCTGTCACCTTCACAGAGCTGCACTGCACAGAACAGTGTGCCAAACCATGACATTTAGGGTTGGGGGCCAAGGACTGGAGCACTAAATAAAAGAAGCCTTCATGGGATTTTTAAAGAGAAAATGTTTATTGTGTAAAATTATTATGCTAAAAACAGTCTTACCTGTAAAGAGAAAGAAGATCAGAACCATTATCATGGTATAACCGAAGTACAGAATTGTACTTGCTGTTCCTGTGATCTGCAGCTTGGAAAAGAAGTAATGTATTGCATATATTAAGAAATACACTGCGGTGAAGCCGCTGGTGAGGAATGAGCGCCACTGCCAATGGTAATCCTAGGTAGAGGAGAAATCAAACAGCAAGAATTACCGGCCCACGATCAGAAACATGTAGCTTTCTAAATTACGGACCCAAAACACCTCGCGACAGCCCCCAAACCTCATTTCTGCTATCAGTTCCAAACCCTGGCTTCTACTGAATTTTGTGTTCCTCTGGCCTCACTGAGGGCATTGAGAAGCATATCCTACCTACTGTGAAGCTACTTAAAAACTCGCTAAAAATCTGAAGCAAAACAAAAAACAGTTTATGAGTAATAAAGCATTTGGCTGTAATTAAATTTTGTGATTCCCAAGGAAAAGCAATGTACAAAAGCATACATGATTCAAAATACGTATTAATTATATTAAAGTCTAGTCAATTCTGTATCGGGAGAGCTATCCTATTAAAGTCTGGCTAAAACGCATATTTGGTTATTACTAACATAATTTAAATAAGCTAGGTGATTAAAGTAGCTCCTCTTACTTTTATATAAAGTGCCACTGCTTATGGCTTCGTAGAACTTTTAAAAGCAAACCAAGATTAGAAAATCCCACAAAACCCGTATTTCTTTTTTTTTTTTTGTCTTTTTCCTTTTTATCAATACCGGGGATCGAACTCATGACTGTCTGCTTGCAAGGCAGGTGCTTATTCCGCTGAGCTAAACCTCCAGCCCCAAAACCCGTATTTCAAAACTGACAACCCAAATTCAAGAAAACCAAACCAAAGCACCATAGCTCTTAAAAAAATTCAGCAGAGAGTAATGAATGTCTGGAATGCTACCTCCTGGGGAGAACAAGGCTTACAAGTTTGAGACCAGTCTCAGAACTTTAGTGAGACTGTCCCAAAACAAAAAGGGTTGGAATGTAGCTCAATGGTACAGTGTCCCTGGGTTCAAGTCCCAGTGAAGAAAAGAGGAAGGGAGGAAAGGAGGGAGAAAAGAAGGTTGGGGAGGGCGGAAGGAGGGAAAGTAGGTTTCAGCGTATGACAACTACATGCAAAAAAAAAAAAAAAAAAAAAATCAGGCTTCTTTCTTCCTTCTTTTTATTTATTTTTTGTGGTCCTGGGGATTGGACCTCGGGCTTCTCACCTGTTAGACAGGCAAACTTTTCACTGAGCTACACTCCCAGCGCTCTTGTGTTTACATACCAGCAGTGAACAATTTAAAGAATACATAGCTGAACCAAGGAGAAGAAAGACTTACATGGAAAGCTATAGAACACAGTTGAAAGAAATTACAGAAGACTTCAAGTGGGGGAAAGACATTCCATACTCAGGATCTGGCAAACTTAAGACTGTTAGGATGGTAGGGTCTCTGAAGTACTCCAGGGAGTCAGTGTAATCCTTGTCAAACTTCACAAGTTTCCCTATCAAACTTTTCCAAAAGTAAAAAAGCTGATCCTCAAATTTCATATGGAATTGCAAAGGGCTCTATATGGCCACAGCAATCTTGAAAAAGAACTAAGCTGGAAGACTTATCTGTCTTGTATTTCAAGAGCTTACTCCAAGCTCTGGTAACTGTAAGTGTGGTACTGGTGTGAGCATATAGACAGGCGACTGGATCAGAACAGAGAACTCAGAAATAAACCCAAATATCTATGGCCGAGTATTTCCAACAGCAGCCAACTCTGTTCAAAGGGAAACAAGTTTCTTCAACAAATGGTGTTGGGACAACTGGATATTCACATACAAAAGATTAAAGTTGGATCTCTATCTCAAATCATATATAATAATTAGTTAAAAATGAATCAATGCCTAAATATTTAAGTTGAAACTGTAGTATATAGAAGAAAACATAGAGGTAAATCTTCCTAGTCTTGAATTTGGCAATAAATTCTTAGGTATGACATTAAAAGCATGAGCAAGAAAAAAAATTAAATTAGACCTCACTAAAATTAAAAACATTTTGTAAAGGTTACCAAGAAAGTAAAATACAACCTACTGAATGGGAGAAAATATTTGTAGGGGCTGGGGATTTAGCTCAGCACCTGCCTTGCAAGCAGGTGTTGTGAGTTCAATCCCCGGCACCGATAAAAATGAAAAAGACAAAAAAAAAAAAAAAAAAAAAAAAAAGAAAATATTTGTAAATCAAGTATTTGACAAAGGTCTATATCTAGAATACATAAAGAATTCTTAAAACTCAACAGAAAGACAATTGACCCAATTAAAAAATGGTCAAAGAACTTAAGTATATATTTTTCCAAAGAAGATATACAAATGACCAACCCACACAAGAAAAGAAGTTCAATATCATTAGTCACTGGAAAATGCAAATCAAAATGTGCTATCATTTCATACCCACCAGGACAGTTATAATAATAAACTAAAAAGAAAACACACAGAATGGAAGTGTAGGCAAGGATTCACAGAAACTAGAACCATTGGACATCACCAGTGGGAATGTAAAATGGTGATTCACCAAAATATTAAAGAATTAACACAGGACAAAGCAATTCCATTCGTAGAATATGTTCAAAAGAACTGGAGAAAAAAAAAAACCCACAGAAAACCAACCTGTTGTTCATGAATGCGCAGAGCAGCACTATTTAGAGAGACACAAGGTAGAAATGACTCAGCTGTCCATCATGGATGAATGCTTAAACATTCACACAGTAGAATAGTACGCAATCACACAAAGGAGTGAAGGATAGGTACTACACCGCAGCCCTTCAAAGCACTCTAAGTGGGACAAGTCAAATGCAAAAGACCGCAGACTGTATAATCCTGTTAGTAAGCAGTAACCAGAATAGGTTTAGCTTTCAGAAACTAAAGACAGACTAAAGAAGGAAATGGTCTCATGTGAGCAGGAAGAATAAAAATATTTTGGAACCAGTGAGCAGGGATGGTCGTTCAGCATGGAAAATGTACAAGCACCAGGAATTCTTAACTTTGAAATGATTAATTTTATGTTATATGAACTTAATTTCACTTTAAGAAGATCACACTTGGTTTAAAAGCTAGACTTTATCTTTTGTATAGAAAATAACTATAAAAGAATGTATTTAACAATCTAAACCTTTAAAAACCAACTATAGTACATAAGGATGTAATAATTTTGATGTTGCCATGCACATAACTCATAACAATGTAATTGCTGAAACATTTCAATGAATTTTCCCACTGATACTAATTATTCTCACTAAATTTTCAGAATCTAGAAACATCCATGGGGTCAGGAATTTAGCTCAGCAGCACACCATCTGCCTGGTAAATGTGAGGTCCTGAGTTTGATTTCCAGTACCAAAAACAAACAACCCCCCCCCCAAAAAAAGAGGAAAGAAAGAAATATGGATGAATTTTTTTAGTTGTTTTTTTCTCTAGTGCTGTTTTTTTTGGACAGGGTTTCACTGTGCCGTTCAGATTGGCCTCAAACTAGCAGTGACCCACCTTGCCTCAGCTTCCCAAGTGCTGGGATTACAGGCCTATGCCATCATGCCCAGTCAATGCTGAGGTTGTGAACTTAGGATCTCACACACTAGGCAAGTACTTGACATCCTCAGTCCAGAATATGAATTTTTAATTGTAAAAAATCAACAGTGGAATTTAGCAGACAGTATCATTTTCAGAAAATTAAAATTCTAAAATATCGAATAGCAAAAATTGGGCAGAATGGCACGTGCCTGTAATTCCAACACTTGGAAGGCTGAGGCAGGAGGACTGTCACAAGTTTGAGGCCAGCCTCAACTCCTTAGTGGGTTCAAGGCCAGCCTGAACTACAAACAAGACCCTGTCTCAAAAACTAAACAAACAAAAATACCTAACACAAAACAGAAACAAATCTCTATTCATAAGCTCTAAATAATGTAACAAACTAAATGTCACTCAATCCCAGAAGGCCATATTTGATTTAGAAATATAGGCCAGCTTCTATCATAAATATACATCCACAGAAATGATAACAGTCAAGCTCAGAAAGTTCTAAGTACTGTCTATGAATTAACACAAGTGAATTGTTAATACATACCTCTGCACATAGGTGGAAATAACAAAGAAGTATAGTTGCTTCAGAACATGTAATAACCAAAATGATAAACACCAAAAACAGGAAGCCAAACATGTAATACATCTGGTGTGACCTACAATCAAACACATCAAGATGAAACTAAACATCTTTGACACGCTAAAGGGCAGTTTCTTCATTTTTCTTGAACTGAGAAAAAGTTGCTTTTTCCTCCAACTAACCAAACCAGTCCAATTTTCACAGGTTTAGATGGTGAGGGGTGGGGTAGGTGTGGTGCAGAAAGTGGAAGGATGTGGCCATGTCACTGGGTTTCACTTTTGATTAGGCAGAACCCAGAGCTCCTTTTTATTACAGTATGGTTAGTCTACTGTCTAACAGGGATCTAGACATATTTGAGAAAAACTGAATGGAAAGGCAGACACAAATGAGGAAAAGGCTGACACACATGGTTTCTAATCACATACGATAAAAATCAGAATTTGGGAAATCACTATAATTGAAAAGATACTCTAGTCACTAAAAAGCTCACATGTAGTTCTGATTCTGTGCTATTTCAAATTTTGGTACTGTCTGGTGACACAGATCAAGGTAATCAAATATTGACATAATAATACACTGCTGTATCACGCACGTACAAATGTGAGAGTGGCTCAAAATTGCTACCACAAATTCTCCACAGGAATGTGAAATCAGAGAAGGCAGGCTCAGACTGGAAAGGATGAACCCTTGCTCTAGTCCTCTGACAAGTGTGCAGAGGGCCTCTCTGGAGCACACAGATTATTTCAGAATATGGGTTTAGAGATGGGGTTAATGGTCTCTCACATGGCAGCTGTGTGACATAATTACTCAAGCTCCAAAACCTACTTCCATCTCTGTAAAATGAGATAATATCAAGCTGGTAGAATTTTGAAAAGTAATAAAATTTAAATAGGGATAAGTTTTTGATTAATATTAGTTGTCATCACTATTATTCTTTATCCCACAGGAAAGACAAAACAATCTTTCAGCTGTTACAATTTTAGTGTATTAGAGAATGGCTTCTATTGCTCAGAAGACACAAACAGTAATCCATACACTAAAAACAGAAGCAAAACAAACAAAACCCCCCAAGCATAATGGTAATGTATAATGGCAAAAGAGTAAGACTTCATTCTTAGCTTACCAAATGCTATTCAGAATGAAGAAAAGCTGTATAAAGATGCAGCCGAAGGGCAAAATCCCTCCCATGATAATACCAGGCAAGGGCTTTGTGTAGAAAGACTGCTCAGGAATCTGACGTGGAATCTGATTGGTTCGAACTGGGTGTTCAATGGCCTGCAGGACAAGGAGAAAGAAAGGATTTCATAATTACATATGTGTTTTCAAATTTTTTTCTCAGTACAAGATTATTGGCCTGCTTTTTGTCAGCTTCCATGCTGACACTAATGGCAATGTAAGTCTACTTAAGCCATCAAACTGAAGTTTGTATTGAGAAGCAATGAACCGACACTATCAGGTACAATGGCCAGTCTGTCTACTAGAACGAGGCAACACTGTTTCCAGCAGGTAGCCGGTGATTAATGGCTTTAGACAAAGTAAGAAACTCACAGGAGAAGATACAGTACTTGGAAAATAATACTTAATAAAAAGGTAGAGCTAGGTTTTTCATTTTAATTACATACTTAGTCTAAGAAATCAGCTGGCTCTGAAATTTTTTCAACATTTTTAAAATCTGGAGGTGGGCAATGACATCTTGATTAAGTCGCTCGATTTTACTGAGCCAAGAACATGAAAAGGGCAGTGAGAGGCAGTATGAAACTTTAAGGCCATAAAGTATCAGTGATCTCAATTATTTGCTCGTTGGTGGTGGTATAAAAAGACTTGCAACTTAAGGTATCAAAACACATCTCTGTGGGGGCCAGGGGACAGAGATGTGAAAAAGCTCAAAAACATCCTTCCACAGGGTTCACGATGATAAATTAAAATTTAAAACCTATTTTCATCCAGATCCTATTTTCAGACTAGATTGTTTTATATGCAGATACACATGTGTTCAGGCAGATAATCAGATTATTCTGCCGTGCGAACCATTTTTAACTTTCAAGCACCGTTATTTATTTATTTATTTATTTATTTATTTATTTATTTATTTATTTGTCTTTTTTGTTTTTATCGGTACCAGGGATCGAACTCACGACTGCCTGCTTGCAAGGCAGGCGCTTATGCCGCTGAGCTAAATCCCCAGCCCCCAAGCACCGTAATTTTGAAATTAAATTTAATATACACAATTCAAAGTTTTAACTCTGTTGCTTTACTATTTATCATATGTAAATTTTAAATAATTACTTCAACAAGCCCCCAAGAATTGAAAAATCTTTCGGTGGGCTGACATGAGAGGAGCATGGAAACTACAAAGGCAGGATAGTCGCTGCTGGGTCACAACATGTATAGTCACAGCTCACTTCCTTCTGGTGAGAGCGCTGGAACCCAGGGCTGCCCCAGGCCAAGCAAATGCTCTACCACGGAGCTACATGGCCAGCTCCCACATGCTATTTAACTTTGTGGATTTGATATTTTTAGGGAGGAGTAGAGACAGAGAAGGAGGAAGTAAGAGAAAGATATAGATGAGGCCAAATAAGATTCTTATTTTCTCCCTAGCCTGCAGGTGGAAGGAGGCAGCAGAAGTAGGAATAGCAAACTAGAGGAGGGGTGGAAAGAAAAAGAAAGGAAAGATTGAGCCTTGACTGTAGTCTTCCTTAAGATCAGATATTAGGAAGGAAGCAGTACAATTTATTTCAAAGCCATGCATCAAAATAAAGTGCTATTTTTACTTTGTGGTCACTTTTCTTATAGGTTCACTTCCTAAATCATGGTATTTATTTACGTAGTTAAGTACTGTGCACTAGTGACAATTCTACTTAGGGAAAACGCACATTTTTAGAGTAAAAGAGGTAAAAAGGTACCAAAAATCTACAATTTTCCTTTATTTACTTACCCATTTTTATCTATTTGTTTTTTGTTTTATCTTTTTGAGATACAGTTTCACTATGCAGTTCAGGCTGGCCTTGAACCTAGGTTGCTCCTCCTACTTCAGCCTCCTGAGTGCTGGGATTGCAAGCATGCACCACCACGCCTAGTTTCTATTTTTCCTTTGTTTTGCTTTGCTTTTTTAGTACTGGAGATCAAACTTACAACCTCATGCCTAACACGCAGGTGCTGTGCCATTCAGTTTTATCCCTGGCCCCTCTATTTGATTTTAAAGAAAAGGTCTCATTATGTAGTTCAGTCTGGTCTTAAACTCACCACGTAGGCTAGGCTGGCCACAATCCTCTTGCCTCAGTCTCCCAAGTGCTAGGATTATGGATGTGTACCACCATGCCAGGCAGAGTTTTCATTACTTTATATCAGCATTCCTTTTCCAATTAATCTATATTAGTTTCCATTTTTACTGTAAAAAACTCTGAAATCTAAGAGTTAATACCTTAATACCTCTGCCCTGTTCCTAGTACCAGTGGGTTTTTTGTTTCTTTCTGTGTTAACAGTACAGGGGACTGAGTGCAAGGCCTTTGCAGTGAGTCACATCCTTAGCTGTTTTTCACTTGTGGACAGGGTCTTGCTAAGTTACCTGTACTGGGCTCAAACTTGCACTCCTCCTACCTTAGCCTCCCAGAGTGCTGGGATCACTGGCATGTACCACCATATCTGGCCTAAAATTAGAGTTTTAAGAATTTTCTATGAAGTCTAGATTCTGAAAGACAAGTTCATATCTGTTAGATATTTTTGTAATGTTTTTTAGGGTGGCATAGGCTAATTTCTACAGTTGAAATTCATCTGATAAGTTAGTATCTATAAACTTACATTCTTCTTAAAACCAAAGTATGCACCAATAAAAGTCAGAGGCACAGATATGCAGAACCAAAGGGCTAGTATGGCCACCAGTGTGCCAAAGGGAATAGCCGCTGACGATCCTTCTCCCCAGAGGATTAGATTCATTATAAAGAAGTCGGCAAACACGATTCTGAAAGACACAACAGGCTTTTGGGTAAAAGCAGCATTAGAAGCAAAATGAAGTGGTAACAAAACAGATGACATTGCAGCTTGTTTCTAACTGCCGCGTCCTGGGTTACATGAATGTGAAACTTCACTAGAGGCCGGGGATGTAGCCCAGCGGCACAGTGACTGCCTGGCAAGCACAAGGTCCCAAGTTTGATTCCTGACACCAAAAAACAAATGAACAAAACAACAACTTCAATAGAACCTACCAAGCTGTTTCTTTCTGACTGGTTTTGCCTAACTGAAATTCCCACTAGCCGACTGTGCAAGTTAGCTTTCCGTGTTTTCACGGCCGTTTCAGGCTGTCTTTTCCACGGCTGACGGCGGCGGGCCTCTGCTATCTGCTGGCTGTCTAGGCTCTACCTCCTGTGGCTCACCTACTGCTCATGGGCCGTCTGGGCTGCAAGTCTTTTGCAAAGTCACACAGGGAATTGTTACAGACTCTGGGACCTAATTCTTCATTATAGATCCTACTCTCAGGCTGCAGACTTTCCCCGTTTAAAACATCTGAATGTGTAACTCAATTATTTTTGTGGCTTTCTTCTTGATACACTTTTTTAAAAAAAATCAGTACAAGGTCTGCAGTACACATGTTTACATTCCTTGGGTAGAGTTGATGTACATGAACACATCTTAATTCCTTTCTCCATTCCCTTTCCATCCCCTCCTCCTCCTGTCATCTCTTGATCTCCTTTCCATTTAAGAAAGATCTGTCTCCCTACTTTCTTTTTTTCTTTTGGTACCAGGGATGAACTCACGACTTCACGCTTGCCAGGCTGCTGAGCTAAACCCCAGGCTCCTCCGTACTTCCTACTATCTTTTATTTTGCTTTTTAATTTATGTGTACTTTGGATTTCTCATATAAGAGAAGCCTATGATATGTAAGCTCAGGTGTCTGATGTTTCGCTCAACATTACAGTGTCAAAATGCATCTGTTTTCCTACAAATGACTCATTTATCCTTTTTTATGACCTAGTAGTAGTCCATTGTATGAATGTACCACATTTTCTTATCCATTCATCTGCGGATAAACATACAGGCTGCTTCCAAGATTAAGCTATTATGACGTGCTGCTGTAAATATAGGTGTGCAAGGATCACTATAACATGGTATTTTTAATTCTTTCAGGAAGATACCTCCAATGGAACAGCTGGGTCATATGGAATGTCTAGCTTTAGTTTCTTGAGGAATTTGCATACTGATTTCCATAGGGGCTGTACTCGTTTACATTCCTACTAATAATGCAGAAGGCTTCCTTTTCCCCCATAGCCTCGCCAGCATTTGATATTATTTGATTTCTTGATGACTGTCATTTTTCCTGGGGTAGGAGGGAATCCGAGTGTTGTTTAAATTTACATCTCTCTTAACAGACAGTGATGCGGAGCACTTTTTTATGTATTTACTGGTCATTTTTATTGCTTCTCAAAGTGTCTATTCATCTTACTTGCCCTTTTTTAAAATTGGGTCTTCTCTTTGGGGAGGTCTGAATGTTTCTGAATTCTTCATATAGTCTAACATTAGTCCTTTGAGGGAATGGCTGGCAAAATTTTTTCTGATTCTGTAGGCTTTTTCTTCTCAATACACTTTTTAAAAAACATGGCTCTATTACATAATAACCTACACACTCTGCAGTTTTTGTTTTATGTGGTGCTGGGAATCAAACCCAGGATCTCAATATGTACTATGCATGCAAACTACCACTGAGCTTCCATTCCAGCCCTACACAGTGTTTCTTTTTTCCCCTTTTCTTTTTTTCTTACTACTGGGGATTAAACCCAGAATTTTCCACACTGAGCTATATTCACAGACTTTTTACTTGTATTTTTGATTTTTTTTTTTTTTTTTTGTATTTTTCATTTTTATCGGTACCAGGGATCGAACTCACAACTGCCTGCTTGCAAGGCAAGCACTTCTGCTTCTGAGCTAAATCCCCAGCCCTTTTGATTTTTATTTTGAGACAGGGTCTTCCTATGCCGTTCAGGCTGGCCTTGAACCCACTTTGTAGCCCAGGCTGGCCTTAAACTTGAAGGCAAATCCTCTTGCCTCAGCTTCCCAAGTGCTGGGATTATAGGCATTCACCACCATGCCCCAACTTATGCTTTATTTTTCAGACAGGTTTGCATTAAGTTGCTAAATTGCCTGGAACGGGCTTGATCTTGTGATCTTCCTGCCTTGGGCTCTCAGACTGCTGGGATTATATATGCACCACCTTGCCTGGCTCCTACAGAGCTTTTAAAACACTGCCCCCACCTTTATCTTTCATGATCTAGTTTAAGACAAAAAAGCCTTGTCAAACCTGGAATCAAGAAGACATTTTTCTATACTTTAACACTTCTGCCTGTTACCTTTAGCTTTTAATCTACACAGAACTGATTTTGTGTATGTACTATAAGGGGATTTTTCTTCTCTTGAGGATTCATGGAACCCAGGGGCCCACATGCCAGACTCTACCCATGAGTTAGAGCCTTGGCCCCTCACACGACAGGGTGCTTCAGAATTGTTAATTCAACAGCTTCTCCTGCTTGTGATGCCACACCTTGGGTCTTCCACACAGACAGTGCCTGCTTCTTTATCCTCCCGAGCAGCCCAGGGGAGCGCATCCAAGTCTCATCTTTTCATCAATAACAGGCAATCTATGTGGATGGTGCCTATGTGGAGAGGCTGTCTGAGGTACTGCTTCAGTTTTCTGTTACAAATACTCCTGTGAATACAATCTTCCACATGACTCTCATTTGACTGGTAACTGGGATAGGACCTGCTATCCAGACATTTTGCCTAATTCTTTTTATAGCGATCACATCATCCATAAATAATAATAAAGTAGAATAATAAATGATTCTACTTTTACGGTTTTATTTCTCTTAGATCTGTTTCCTGCCTTGCTGTTCAGAGAACTTAACTGAAGCCATAAACGTGGTTTACTGGAAATTTGCCCCTGGAATGCTTGGGTTCTTAGCACTTTCTTACAGTCACTTGTTCCATTGACTTTACCACTTTGCTGGTAAGATAAATTTAAGTCAGGGACATAAGAGAAGAAGTAGCACAGGATAATTTCTATGAAGCCTAAAAAGAAGCTTCAATCATTTGTTATGGTTTAGATCTTGAGTCTCATATGTTCAGAGATGGGGCTTCTGGAAAATGACAGGACCATGGAGGAGCTGTACTCATCAGTGAGTTAATCCACGAATAAGCTCTTAGTCGAATGTTAGCAGGTGGGGCCTGGTCAGAGAAGGCAAGGCAGGGAAGAGTGTGCACATTCTCGTCTGGTTTTCTGTTCTCTTACCAGGAGAGATTCTGGCTGCCATGGGGTAGGCAGATATCATTGCGATGCCCTTCCACCTGTTTTTGCCTGGAAGTCAACCAACCACAGTCTGTACTCACTAAAATTGTGAGCTAAGCCAAAATAAGCCTTTCTCCTTTTTAACTTACAGTGTTAGGCATTTTGTCCTAGTAATGGAAAAGTTAACACACTGCTCTTTATCATTACTGCTCGTTTGGAGATCAGCTCTTGCCCATCAGAAGTGGAAGTAGGGGAGCAACTGGGTTCTACTCCCAGGGCAAATTAGATACTTGTTCTCAGAAAACCAACATTTCATTCTGATTTGTGGGGACTGTTTAGTACATACTACACTGCATGTCATACTCTAAAAGGGGCAACACTCTCCAAAGAGCATGCTTGCCTAAACATCTCCAGGGATTCGTGGAATCTATTCCCATGATGAGGTCAAAAGCCTTAATAAACCTTACATGAAATGTCAGACCACTACAGACAACAGAAGAGAAAGAATTCTACAAAACAAAAGCAAAAAACATTTCTCATGCATAAAGGTAATTTTCCCAAAGAAGGCAGTCATCACTTGGCAAATGTTTTTTACTTATTTTCAAAAATAAATCTGTTTTTTTAGAAACACAGTCTAGAGTCAGAGGATTAAAGGATCACCTACTCAAAAGCTGGGAACAAAAACATGACTAGTTAAGACATAATCACTGAAATGTTCACTTACCCAGGACAAAGAAATGATGTCAACAAAACATTTGTTTTCCACTTCTCACCTCCAAAAGCTGCAGAAGGCAAAAGTGACATAAATACAGACTTTTCTTTAGCAATCTAAGCCTGGAATGTGTCAAACTGCTAGGTAACCCTGGCCCTCACTCCTAGGCACCAGTCCTAGGGAATGTGCTGTGATTTCCTTATCAGTGGTGAGAAGCCAAACAGCACAGCACAGCCTGCCCCACTCTGGGTAAAACAAGTCCTAGACAAAACGAGTCATCTAGACCAGTTCCACTGTTCTGATTTTTTAAACTTCAAAACAAAACAAACACTGTAAATCCTGAGCCAGTATTAATGGGACTGGATACAGAAAGGACACAGTGGGGATTCCCAACTTTATCTGCCAGCGTCAGAACCTGCTCTAAAGCCAGGAACCCCTGAGTGTGCCATGCAACATAAATTTTAAATTCCCACAGTCAGCTGGCATGTCTGGGGTCTTCTAGGGCAATGTTTTCTGGAGGGACTGGAGAGATGAGCATGCCTCACCAGACTACTAAGAAGGGATGGTCACGGCCTTTCAACAGAACAGCCCTGCTTATCAAATTTTATTCTTTTGCCCCTCTCCTAGTCCCCACCTCAGTTAAAACAATCACATGCTAAAATACAGTATCAAATATGAAAGTATTACTCCATTCCCAGTTTAAATCTGGACATGAAAGTGGCATAGGTGAGAACAGATTTTTTTTTTTTGGTCTTTTTGAGACAGAGTCTAACTATGCAGTTCAGGCAGGCCTTAAGCTTACTTTATAGCCCAGGCTGGTCTTGAACTTACAACAATCCTCCTGCGTCAGCCTCCTGGGTGCTGGGGATTACAGGCGTGAGCTACCATGCCCAGCTGAACAGCTTTAAATCTTAAAGGTTTTAGCATGATTTATAAGCAAGTTTAAGTACCACTTTGCCCTCAAAAAAAAACCCCATATGCTCTGTTATATGTGATATGAATTCACAGTGTGACTAAGAGAGAGAGATTTATGAAATGATTAATTCTGGGTTCAATTTAACTCCAACATTCAAGGGTTTTTTAAGCACTAGAAATGATTTCATACAACGAGGTGCTTTTCTGACAAGGCCACATGACAGCGGCTCTCTGAACTCTGCCTCGCTGGTGAGCGCGGGGGTCTGGTTGAATGGGTGGGATGGGAAAGCAGCAAGAGGAGCAGGAGGATGGAAGCTGCCATGGCTGCTATCAGGAAAGGGAGGAGGAGTAAAATGAGGCCAGCATGGCAGGCAGGGTCCTGACTGTATATTCTATGTTAAGGTAACAACTCTAATCCTATGTCCTGTAGTAAAGAGGAAAGATAAAACCCAAGAACTTGGCAAAGTCTCGCCTGTATTCCTACATTAGGCCAAGATTCCCTGATCCAACTTAAAGGCAGCCTGTGTAACCCTTCTCCATTTCACCTCTAATCCTCTTTCTACTGAGACAACTTGGGGGGGGGGTTTAATCACTGCAAACCTAGATTACCAACAGCTGCAGCATTGACGCCAGGGCTACCTCTGACACTGACCCTGCCAACTTGCTTCTAGGTTATGCAAACATCTCTCAGTTGCCCTGAGTTTTTGGAGGGCTGAACTTTATTTCTGGAAAGCAAGACTATAGAAGACTGTATCTAATTATAAAAGTGACTTACTCCAGGGCTCTCTAAAATATTAAGATCTTGGTTCATCTGAAATACAGTTTATTTTTTATAAACATTGAAGGGCCACATTAAGAACCCTTGGATGTTTAAAGATGTTCATCAGATGTTACTTGCCTTATTAAGAAATCAGTGATCCCTGATGGCATACTTTCTTCCTCTGATAGTCTTCCACACTTTTAGGAACACAGCACATCTAACTTGGCCCTATCTATTTCAGCCAAACCTTATAATAAAAGGAGGCTGGGGTGGCAGGTAAGCAGCATCTAAACTGTTCACTTCACTCTCAAGATTCTGAACACAAAAACATAGCATCGTTTACTGATGCAAAGAAGCCATCTCCAATAGGCGTCTCTGACCCAAGACACCTGCAATGCCTACTGTTCACAGAGCATCCCTGCCTGACATCAGGTAGAACAATTCCTGAGCTGACACCAGTTACACTGGCTCTTACTTACACTTATAGAATCTGGCAGCAACGTAGCCGGCAGGAGTGCCCAGAAGCACCCACAGGACCACAGCACACGTCATCAGTGCTCCTCGGTTGGCAGGGGACAAAAACCCCAGGCAAGCAAAAACTAAAAGCAAATCATGAAAGATATAAATGTTATTACTGTTATCTTGGTTGTGAAATGATAGAACCCTTTCATTTAACAAAAAAATGAATACAACTTCAAGAAAAACATATACTATTTGACACTCAGCTGTGTCAACCTTAGCGATGCTGAACCCCACATTGGCGCATGGCCCGATGCAAGGCAAAGGCCACTCTGGAGCCCCTTACCAAGGCCCAGACCCCACTGTCCCATGGTCTGGGCAGGCAGGCCAGGCACACTAAAATAGAGTGCTTTTAATTCTGGGATCCAATGACTGCCTTTAAAATTAATATGAATAGAGGCCAGGGATTTAGCTCAGCAACATAAGCACCTGCCTGGCAAGCGCGAGGTTGTGAGTTTGATCCCTGGTATGAAAGAAAACAAAACAAAACAAAACAAAAAACCTCTTCATAAATAAATACATAAATAAATAAATAAAACTAATGTGGATAAAAATCATCCCCATTTTTATCTCATTTAAAAATAGTAAGACTGGGGGTTGGGGATTTAGCTCAACAGCAGAAGCGCCTGCCTTGCAAGTATGCAGCAGTCAGTTCCACCCCCGGCACCAAAAAAGAAAAAGGTAAGTTCCCTGAGGTTAAAAAAAAATAGTCAAACGTAAGAGAAGAGACAAGATCTAACCACAGGGTAAGGAGGGAAATTATGAAGGACTTGGTTAACAACCCGGAGAAACTGTCTTCTTACCCCTTCTCGTTAGTCAGCTTTGCTAGCTCTTGCCTGCCCAGTCCTTCATACTGCCTGGAATATAAAGCCTATCGATTACTCACAAAGACATCCAGCCTGAAGCCAAGGCTTGAAGTTACCACATGCTCACAATGGCAAGGCCAGTAAGATACTGCAAAGAGTCTCAAGTGGCCTTCCAATCCTAGCAGCAAGATAATCGCTGTTGTTTCCCCCAGTGCACCCCTGAGCAAACAAGTGCATGACTAGCAATGCACTCATGACCAGCAGGCAGACCACGGCAGCTTTGAAGAGCTGTCCAGATTCCAGGTAAGATACAGCCCCTACTGCAACCCAGACTAAAGAACTAGTTCTAAAACAGCAGGTGCATGATCCAATGCAAGGACTTAGGAAAAGGATTCCTATCCTTTCTTCCTCCTACAGTCACTTTCTAGCTGAAGCACCGACTGGGTGGCAGAAGACAGCTTCTGATAACATTTTAGAGAGGAATTTTATCTTCAAATGTCCATCCTGGGCTAAGTCCACCTTGACTCTCTGACATTCAGCACCACTGTGAATTCTCTGGTCATGTCCAAACCTCTTTTATGAGTCCTTCTCTCAACTACCCTCTTCAATCTAATATTCTTTCAAATTCCAGCATTATCCATCAAAGCTATGCCTCCTTAGGTTGTTAGATTAAACAAACACTACATTCCAGGAGACTTCAAATTGAGTCTTAAGGTCTGAATCAGTAGCTCCCAAACTTATCAGTAGTGCCAGACATTTGGAAGTAATGGTCCTTTTGCAAATGGTTCATTTATATGCTTAATTTCATTATAAAAACTTAGAACTCTTTTATTAACAGAAAATGAAATGACTATAGTATTAGTACTTAATATGCAATCAAACAGAAAAACAAAATGTCATTTAAAAAGTTAAAAGGTCAGCCATTTCTGAATTCTTCTAATAATGTCATTTGTTACTGCTTATTAGTGGCAGGCATCACTAAAGGAAAATATCACTAAGGGGGAAAAAAGGTAAATTCTATTCATAAATATTTTTTTCTGTTAAAAATTTATAAGAACCTGGGATTAATGCATTCCTAGAGCAGTCTCACAACCAGCTTTGTGGCTGATCAATATCTCTATCAAAGGTCTATCAAAAATAAATAAATAAATAAATATGGATTGTCCTAATAAAATCTCTCAAAATGTCCTGCCGGTACAAGGAAATTCACGCATGTAAATGTGTGTCTATGTGTCTGTACCCCTTCTTGAACACTGGCAGAGAAAGAAAATAATCTGGTTTCCTGAATCCTCCCCAGGTATAAGGGACTACAAAACTCTTCCTGCCCTACCCAATTTTTCTTCTCCCATCTTCCCTTGTAGATTCCAAAGATGTCTCAGATTCCAGATCTAATCTCCCACCCTCAACCCAAAGCAAGTGAGGCCCCCTACCCTAGATGGTCTCTAAGGACCAGCCCAATGTCACTAACACAAAGGATAGCTCTTTAGGGAGGTGGAGGAAATTAGAAACAATCTAGCTACTTCCCACTTAACAAACCTGGTTTTCAAATAGTATCTGGAAAAAGTATTTTCACTTGACACTTACATAGAGTCACAAAAGTCATAATTAAAATCTGCGTCCCAGATCCTAGGAAGACTGACAGAAGCATTCCTTTTCTTGGAGGACGGAATATGTCACCATGAACTAGTTTCCAGCCAAATTCTTCTTGGGCATCTTCCTAAAATGGGAATGAAATCCATTCAATGTATTACATGACATCACCATGACAACTAGAGAAGTGGGTTCACTGTTGAATATGCTAACAGAAAAATTATAAACTTATAAATGTTAATATCTACTTCGATTGTAAAGAAGTCGAACTTTATATGATTTTCTCAATTTTTGCTAAAGAAATACTTTGCTTTAAAGTCCAGAAATATCAGTTACTGAGAACTTTACAAAGATCACTGGAGTCCCACTTAATGCTATTCTATGTCAAACTTCGTGATCCAACTTGACTTAATTTTGATTACACACTATTATTCTTAACCTATGTTCATTAATCTACAAAACAAGCAGATGGTGTTAGCCCTTGTACTATAGCTGCTGTGCTATTGCAGTAAGTGTGGTCAATGGCACATTAGTAAGCCTGTGCTGAACTGCACCTGTGCTCTCCAGACATATACGTACAAGAACCCAATCAGCAGCCCACCTGGTCGTCTTAACGGAAACCTTAATCAGAATTACCCATAACTGAACTGACTTTCCCCCATCCAAGTCTGTTCTTCCTACAGTCTTCCCCAGTAGATAAAAACTCCATCCCTTCACTGCTGCATCTCCGAAACCTTACAGTCATTTGCCACTCTTCTTTCCTGAGCCTCCCTAAGATACACTTTAACACATCACATAGCCCTATTGGAAGCACACCCACAGGACCCCCTCCTCCCTCACCTTGGTTCTGGCTATCACATCCTGGCTACAATAAACAAGTCTGCTTGTGTCCCTATCCATTCAGCAACTGCAGGGCTTCTTTGGACTGAGCAGGCTCGGACCAGAAGCCTGGAGCCAGTCACTCACTTCTAGGTGTCCCCCCACAGCCAGTCACTCAGCTACTCCCACCTCCTAAATGCCAGCGCGCCCTCCTCTCCCTGCGGCCTTCCCAGCTGACAGTAGGAAGACTGTCAGTGGCCTCCTAACCAGTCTCTGCACCTCTGGTCCTTCCCTGCTCCACACAGTCCTCTGGACAATACTCGAAGCAATTTTCCTCAACACAACACTGCTCTCTCAAATTCCTCAACAGCTTCTCTGTGACCTTCAGACTCAACAGCTTGCGAGTCCTTCAGAATCTGGACCTTGCTCTCTCAGCTTTCTCTCAGCTAAATCTGTATCCTTTCCCCAAATTCCCATTAAACACCTATCTTTTTGAGCAGTAAAATGCTGTTCCTAATATACTTTTTTTTCTTGTAGTAAAAACAAATCTCCTGAAAACAGAAAATTGTAAGTTATTAATTTCTCCCTTAACAGCTAATTTATAGGACAATAGTAATAATCAGAGTATTTCCCTCCCCTTCTATACAAAATACTTTCATGCCCTTGAGAATTACACTCTACCTGGTCATTTATAAGGCATGTACAAGATGAAATATATTAAAATTGCATCTAGAATTGATTTTAAAAACCAGAAGACAGGTGGTCATTCTTACAGATTAAACAAGACTGAGCACAAGTCAGTAAGTGTTGGGTGATGGGCATGCTAATCTTATTTTTCTGAATGTTCAAAACCATGTGACAAAAACCAGTGCATTTCTTCTCCTAGGTGGTATACTGCTACACAAGGGGCCTTTCTGACTACTTTTTAATGGATACTTTAAAAAAAGAAAAAAACAAGTTACATACAGAGAGCCTTTTCTTTTGCAAACCTATGGGACTACAGCATATTCTTATTACCTTTCATAAGGAAATGCATGAAGAATTTCCCCGACACTATACACATATTTCATATTTTGCTTGCTTTTTAAGTCTAATATCATTTTCTCCTTGGGGTACTGGAAGTTGAATCCAGCCTGGATACAATGTAGGGTTCAGGTGAAGTGCCGACTTGACTGGTTTTGAGCTCTGCCCCGATGATGGTGGTGCATACCTCTTGGTGTCTGGATGGGTCACCAACACGTGGCTTCTGCTCTGTCTGGTCCCTCACTCCTCCTCTGGCAGTGAACTGAGCCGGGAACTAACGGGGTGTGTTCCACAGTGTTCTTCCACTGCGCTACTCTTGCCTGAGTAAGAGGGAGCCAGCCAACTATGCACCGAACCCCCTTCAAACACTGAGTCAAATTAATCTTTCCTCTTCACAGTGAGTGTTGGGCACTGTGTGCAGTAACAGAAAGCTAACTACGAGGTATACATCAGGCAAACTGCTCTGGTTTTCGTTTTGAAAACAGGTAAGTTCTTGCTATTTTTCCTGTGTAGTCCAGGCTGACCTTACATTCAATATATAGCCCAGGCTGGCCTGAACTCAGGACAATCTTTCTGCCTCAGTCTCCCAAAGGCTAATGTTTTTCTTTAGCTGTTTTTTTTTGGGGGGGGGGCAGGGCTCAAACTTGCAATGATCCTCCTAGCTCAGACTCCCAAGTGCTGGGATTATAGATGTGCACCATCATGCCTGATACTTAGCCCTTTTTAAAATTTTTTAAAGAAAAAGTCTAAGTTTTCAGGTTAATCTTTTTTTTTTTTTTTTGGTACCACAGATCGAACTCATGACCTTGCACTTGCCACTGAGCTAAATCCCCAGCCCTCTTCCAGGTTAATCTTAAACTTATGATCTTCCCCATCTAACCCATCCAAGCAGCTGGGATTACAGGAATATGCCAGCAAGCCTTGCTGGTCTAATAACATTTTGACCATCCTTTTCTTTCTGTGTATACAGAGTTGTCCCACTCTTTTTAATGATTACATAGTATCCTGCAATATGGGTATCATTAATTACAAAATCAATTCCTGCTAGTATTTGAGTTTATAATCTGCTATCTGTCAACATATATATTGTTTGAAAATAAAAATAATAAAATCCTTTGCATGTTGACAATAATTTCAAAAAATGAAATTGTTGGGTCAAGCTATGTGTATTACAAATCAGAAGCCATATTGCCAAGTTGCTACTGCAGGCTGAAAAACTTCATATTCTCACATACTATCCAGCAAAGTATTCTTGTCCACAATTTCCCAGCACAGGGTCATATCAAGCATTTTAATTTCTCCCAGAGTAAGGTAATATTGGGCAACAACTCTGAACAAACAGTATTGCATTGTACTTTTTTATTATGAATGATAATCACATATCCATATTTTTTCATATTTAGTAAGTACTGATTTTTTAAACAGACTTTCTTTTCATGTACTTTGACAATTTCTTACTGGGTTGTTGACTGAGTTCTTCATGGCTGTAGAATTTCTTTATTCAGAAATTGTGGTAGGTATTTAAAATATATTACATTATGCAACTTAAAATGCTTGAGAATAAATGAGCCTGGGACATCAAAATTATTTTTTTTTCCTATAATGCATAACAAAAAACCATATTTATGTGCAGACACAGTGGGATGTTAGATGTTAAAAACACTTAACTGCTCTCGAATAGTTAATATAGTTAGCAGGAAACTTGCTTTTTGACTATATCCCCCTTGATACTGTTCATGCTCTTCAAAATGGCCACAAAGACCTCAGGACCTCCCCTGTACCCCACTGTTTGGTGAGTTTGGGTGTGCGTGTGTAAGCATAGCTTGTGCAGTGCAGCTTGGACATGAAAAGCTCATGTCTTCACAAGGAGGTGGTCCACAGGACCCGCTCTGTTTAACCTGGCACTAAGCAGTGGAAAAGAAGGTACAGCCAGTAAAAAAACAGTCCCTTTGTCCTCATTTTGTGTTAAAGCAAATACGCCATTCTGAAAACCAAGGTCTCTCTCGCAGCATCTTAGTTTACTGCTGCTGTCCAAATCCAGAGAGGCTGGAGCCGAGTTGCTAGGAAAACGAAGAGTCAGCATGGACTCCCCATGCATATGAAGGTGGTCGAAGGCACTGGCTTCATGGCACTGTGAATGGCAGAGGGTCCTGGTAGGCACTGGGAGGGCAGCTGGCATGTGCACACTTGCTTGTTCACACACATGGTCTTCCTGTGCATGTGTCCCGAGAGCCCCCTTGAAGGCTCGTCTCATCTTTCCCTTGCCCTCTCCTGTGGCCACACTTACTCTTCCTTTGTTTTCCTAACATCAAACATCCCGTAACCTAGGATCTGTGCTCAGTAACCGAGGCATGGGAACAGTGACTGGCAGACTGGCCTGAAATCACAGCTAGAAGAGAATGGCAGTCCACTGCACGTGGTGGAGGGCTCTGCTAAAGAAAGCAGGCTGTGTAGCTCTTCTAGTCTAGGCCTTCTCAGTCTTTTGCGATATATGGAGGGTTTCACAGCTTTTTCCCTGCTTTGGTATGATTTTGGTGTCTGTGTTTGAAGGCTATGTGGAGACTGCAGGAACCTTAATACTGGGCTTCTGTTTGCTGCAGCAGATGACCTGGTCAATGGCTCTTGAGATCAGGAAGACTTGTGAGTTGACGGTAGGCCAGACACGCCAGCAGGACACGACAGAGCTGCTTGTGTAAGCAAATGACTGGCTATAGGTGCCAGCCTCAATGTCATCAGAGACAGAAAATCGAGCTGTGGAGGTGGCTTTATAGGCCTAGATGAAGGTATCAGACTTTCCACTTTATTCTTGATGCCTTTAATGTGCCTGTTATTATCTTCAGCTGTCAAGAGACTCTTACCAAGCAAACATCGGTGCTCTCTGCAGTCTCCTGAAGTTTTGGGCTGGGCGGCAAGCAGATCTTCTGGGGGAGCTGCTGTAGGACCTCCTCGACGGTCTCTTCTGCAGTCCCGGACACCTTGCTAGCACTAGACTGCTGTGTCTCTTCTCTCCTCTTTGGGGCCTCTTTCACCTTGATGTGCTTAGGAGCCTGCAACAGCAATTCTAGCCAAACTGTCTCCCTACAGTGTGGCTTTCTGCCATGGCCCCAAGCCCTCCCAATGGGCTGAGCTACAAGCACATCATCCGTCCATTTTTTCCTGAAGCACGAATACTAGGCAGACAGTGTGAAGGACCCACAGATGCCCAGTCTCACAGTAATGTGAGTCAGATGCAGACCAGAGGATGAAGGTGATCACGTGAACAGTCCAGGCGCCCCCTACTGTCGCCCCTAAAATTATTTTTAATAATTTAAAATATTTCAAATATTTGAACTGAAAAAAATTCAGTTAAATTCGTTTTCAAAAATTCAACACTTACACAAGTAAAAATTGCTTGGGAGTTAATTAAACATTTCATGAACTCCATGTACAGCCATAGCACTTTCTTATTTGAAAATGTAAACTCAAGATAACTTTTGAGAATACTTTAAAAGTAGGTTCTAGAGCTACTCTTTCAACTTTTTTCTGAAGCAACAATAAAGACTGTCAATCACAGAATAAAGATGAGATAAAATGTCCCGCTCACCGTGGAATCCATCTGATTGTATCTGGCAATATCTTTATGCAGTGTCCGTAACATAATCATAGCCACCATTCCAGACAAGAAGAGAACAATCACTAGGGAATTCATTATGCTGTAAAAATAAGCATTTCATAATTCATTTGTAGCTTAATCTACAGGACTGTTTAAAAGTTTAAAAAAAGAAATCTGTTCATTGTGTAATATTAAAGCAGCATTAAATCAAAATTAAAACTGCATAAAAGCCAACAAATTCAGTCAGCTGTGTTCTTCCATGTTTCTCTTTAGAGGATATACAACTTCAATACTTATCATAATATAGGTTCTGGCTTCAGGATTTTAGATTCACTGACATATGGTAGTGCTGGGAATCAAACTCAGGGCCTTGTGCAAGCACTGTACCACTGAGCTACATTTCCAGCCCTTGTGTTTAGAGGTGTAATTTTTTTTGTTTACAGTCAACATTATTAAATATCTACTGGGTATAAACCACTGTTACACACATGGCAAGGAATCCACAAGGACTGGCCTGGGTCCACAAGGTCTGGCCTCCAGAAATGTACAGAAGAAGTTTGCTCAGCAGATTAGCTAGAGCATCAAAGGATTAGTCAGCAAAGTAGAAAAAAGGAGAGTGATAGTAGGGTGAACAAGTTTCTACGCAAGAGTTCTGAGTTGCACTTTGGAGAGAAAAGCAGTAGCATAACAATGGCAGCATCTTCCATTCACTGAGTACTTGTACGTGCCAGTCACGTCCTCTAGTGCTAACTCACATCTCCTTTAATTCTCTGAACAACCCAATGAGCTAGGTTCTTCTGAATAAAAAACAAACTCTAAGGAATATGTGGCCTGCCTTGACAAACAACTCTTAAGATGAAAAGCCAAGATGGGAACATAGGCCCAGACCTCTGAATACACAGGAGAAGATGAGAGAATAACTGAGATGCTTGCAGACACAACCAGGCAGGGGCAGAATAACCACGTAGGCAAAAGCAGACGAACTGCACTCTTACCTAAACCACTGAATGTGGGTGTGAGGCATAGACTCCAGAATGTAATCCCATCTGGATGCCCATCTGATATTTTTGTCTTCCTGGAGGGGGAAAGCGAAAAGCTCCTTGAACATGTACTGACAAAGCACATTAAAAACCAAGTTCCCTTCCACAGCTGTCCTGCTGTTTAGTCAGCACCTGCACTTTCTAATGCTCACAACTAGGTTAGTCACAAGACTTAGGGAACTTTGCATTTACTCAGCTACAGTGAAAAACAGGATGAGATTAAACAGTAAACAAAACAAAACAAACCCCTAAGTGTTTCTAACAATATTAACATACTTGGATTCTTAAAAAAGTCTTGTTTAAAACTAGTAAATATTTATTTTTGATGTTAAAGCTTAGTGCTATATTTAATTTTTTCAGAACATAACTTATTTCTCTGTTCCTACCTACAGGATAGCTAACTAGATCACAAAATCACAACCCAGGTACACTGAGTATCCTACATATCTCACTCACACTGGGTTCTAAATATCCTAGAAATATATGCTGTTCTACTTGGCTGGGCTTGCAAGATTAAAAAATATTTGAGAGAAAAAACCCTAAGGATATTAAATATCACAAGTACATTAGAGTGCCAAAACAGCTTTTTAAAAATAGAGATGGAACCCAAGTGTGGGGGCACGCACCTATAATCTCGGTACTATTGGAGGCTGAGGCAGGAGGACTGCCAAATCTGAGCCTGATGTAAGCAATTTAGTGACTTAGCAAGACCTTATCTCAAAATAAAAAGTAGGACTAGAGATATACATCATGCAAAGGCTTTGGTTCAATCACCAATACTAAGAAAAAAAGACACAGGTGGAATACTCCTTCACTGTTTCACAACTTTTACTTTTCTCCTTAGGGATTTCTCCACTGATAAAAATACCCCTATAGTAACTAATTTCCTATGAAAATCTGTCAATAGAAATACTCCATTTATGTTCACACTCAAATCCTGACTTTGAAAATGGTATTATTTCCAAATGCTTTTGATATATGCTTTCAACATTTTCATTCTGTGTCTATTTCTATGCTTGTTTTCTACCCTGTTTTCTATATACTTCATAAGGATAACACAAGTTATTCTCCAATTTCCTCTACCCTTTCATTTAAATGGAAACTTAGTTGTAAGAGTGATTATGTTGCTTAGCGCACTAGCAAACTTTCTAAAAATCAGCTCATTAAGTGCTGATCTATTTGACAAGCTTAATCATTAGTATTTTTAATTAGTTTAAGTAGTACAAATTTAAAATCAATTTATAAGTTAAAGATTAAAAAAACTCACCTCAAAACTAACAGAATAAGTGTAGGCAATTTTGATCTCCCCAGAGGCCTTGTTACTTATATCCATGGGAGGTCCGGAGCAGTCTGGTTTATCTGTATGAGTATGTTTGAAGCTGTGGGAAGAAACATTTTGGCAAGATGCTGATAAAGTGGTTGAAAAAATGGAGTAAAATACATGTTAGAAATTCTGTACATATTTCAAAGTGCTGCTGATAGTGAAAGATGAAATTATACATACACATTTAAAACAGGGAATATTTACTTCATAAAAATAATGGGCTTAGTTAGAAGTAAGTGTACAAAAGCATTACTCGAAACTAAAAACAAACTTTTTAAACCCTATGCTTAGACATTAATTTCTTTTTTAAAGACAGGGTCTCAGTGAATCACTGGCTGATCCACAACTCTTGGGCTCAAGGGACCTGTCGACCTCAGCCTCCTGAGTACTAGGATTGGCGTGTCCCAAGGTACCCAGTTAAATGATCTTTAAAAAGAAAAAACCATGGAGGTAGTTTAAATGAACTACCACCTTATTATGACAAGCATTTCTTTACCACTAGTGATGTGAGAAAATGGCTGATTCCGTGGCAGGAAAAAATCATGGCAGAATATTCCATCTACATAATGTACGTTTATGCCAACAGCTCCAACCACCTGCTGAGATGCCCTTTCTGAGGCTCTACAAACACTGGCATCTAACACAGCACAGCACGGAAGCTTCAGGAACAATGGCACCACTCAGGGCCCGTGGCCTCTGACCACAGGAAGGTCACACGACCCTGGGGAAGTGCTCTTTCCACTGCAAAGGGAAATGCTGTGCCAACTCTCACCTGCTCTTTCCCACCCTGACAGATGAAACTTTGAAACTTCCTGAATGACAAATCAGAAAGGCACCTTGGCCTGACCACCCACTGCGAGAGGGCTGTAACTACGGTTGCTCCAACCACCCCAATACTCAGTCACAAGTCACATAGTGACAGGAATTTTAGTCACCATCAATCCTGAAATGCCAGATAACGCTCACAGAACAAAGCAACTGGGACCAAAACACTTTTCTGGACCCATATAGTACCTCATTCACTTATTTACTCTGTATAGTTACCTTTTTGGTTCGAGTTTAGCTGCCACTAATCTTGCTCCCATGGATCCCGTTTCCACAACATGGTAATGTATTTTGATGTCAACATGGTTGAAGATGTAAAATGTATCTCTCTCATGGAATTCTGACTGTGAAACAGAACTTAAAGTTAAAGGTAGAAATCTGGCTACAAGAGAGTCAAAATAAAAAATTAAAATTGGTTACAAGAAGAAAAATTTAGGCTTGGATAGAATTCTAATCCTTTCCCAGGAAAATGTTTTAAGTTTTGAGTTTAAATTCCTTATAAGCCAAAAATTAATTTTGGAAAGGTATAAGTCATGTTTTTTTAAAGTTTTAATGTTTACATAAAATTTAATAAACACCTGTTCAAAAGAACACAATCTAACACTCTCTAGTTTTTCAATAAAACAAGATTAACAAAATAAATCTTAGGGCTGCCTTGCAAGCAGGCAGTCGTGAGTTCGATCCCTGGTACCGCTAAAAACGAAAAAGACAAAAAAAACCCAAAAAAACAAAATAAATCTTAAACTATTATATTGTAAGCATTTCAAAGTTTACACATTCAAACACTTTTTCTTCTTAAATTTGTAACTTTGGACTAAATCAATGATCTAAGCTATTCAAGTGTCTTTGGTCAACTCTCAAAAATGCACTCACCGGGGCTGGGGATTTAGCTCAGCAGCATAAGTACCTGCCTTGCAAGCAGGTGGTCGTGAGTTCAATCCCCAGTACCGATAAAAATGAAAAAGACCAAAAAAAAAAAAAAAAAAAAGCACTAATCAATATAATCAGTTTCAAGATCAAGTTCATGCAAACTTCTATCAATTCATATCCATCAACAGAATAAATTAGGTTACTTTGAGCAAATATTAGCTATTTTTATATTCCCAATAATATTATTACCTTCTGTAGTCTATGAATGTTTAACTTATAAAAGAATAATGTCATAGAAGAAAGTCCCAGCCTTTAGCACAGCACTTGGCATGCAAGAAGAACTGAATCTGAATTATTTTAACTCCACTGTTAAATTTATACATTATTAATTTGGCATCAATTTAAGACTTAAGCATCTGTACTCCAGAACATGTGAGTCATACTCATTCAGTGACTATAACGATTTTTGTCCAAGTAAAAGATAAATTCTCTAAAATTCCATGTTTTTGTTTTGTCTTTTTGAGTAGGGTCTCGCTATGCAGTTTAGGCTGGCCTTGGGCTCACTTTGTAGCCTGGGCTGGTCTTAAACTCACAACGATCCTCCTGCCTCAGCCTCTCAAGTGCTGGGATTACACGCATGAGCCACCACACCCGGCTCTTAAAAAGCCATGTTTTATAAAGCAACACAGAGTTCATTAAAAGCTTACATTAATAACACAGGCATCTTTTGCATGGCCTTTATCTGTAATGTAACAGCCAATAGGAAATCCAGGATTGCAAAACCTCTGACTATCTTCAACATCGTAACACCACGTGACAGGCATGTTATCCACAATCCTAGGCACAGAAGTAAGAGTCAAGTTAGAAGAGAACCCAGTAAACATGACTAAATTATTGCCCAAATCAGTGCCTTACTGTAAAATGTAAAAGGCTCAATGCTTTAAGATTCCAAAACCCAAGAAATTTTGATGGAATGTAGTATTTCATAAGAACTTGACAGTATGCCAACATCTGATACAACAGTGAGGAAAAAAAATTTCATAGCTTCTTTGAAACTATAAATGTATGTAGTAAAGGGGAGTTTTATAAATTAATGTGCGTAATTCCTAATTTAATAGTATAATCTGAACAACTAAGTATAATTTACCTTTAGAAGAACACTCAAAGCTCTAAATAGGCATAAAGCAATAAAATATAATTCCTTGGGAATAGTTTACTGAAAGGTACAGAACCAAACTCTTTAATTATAACAAAAATGAAGAAGAATGTAACTGCAGGATTGGAAAATGTTCACAGGGCCACATAAAAAGGAAATTTACAATATTTCTTAAAATTGTAATTGTAGGCCGGTATGGTGGCTCATGCCTGTAATCCCAGCACTTGGGAGGCTGAGGCAGGAGGATTGTTGCGAGTTCGAGACCATCCAGGACTACATAAGTGAGTTCAAGGCCTGCCCGAACTACATAGAGACCCTGTCTCAAAAAAGACCAAAAAAAAAAAAAACATTTTTTAAAAAATTGTAAATGACTTCTAAAAGAAATAATTCTTTACCTCTAGAGAGCAAATCTTTGATGCTTTATAGTAAAAAATAGCTTTTAAAAAAAGGATAAAAGAGAAAAACAAAGTTCTGGAGTACTGTACAGCTACACTAGTATCAGCATATGGCCCTTATGTTCAGAGCACACTGGGATAAAAATTTTAAAAATTAGTCAAAATATACTAGCTGTATTACAGCCATAAGATGACACTCGAGGGCATGTTTTATTTGTTAATTAATGTATGCCTTAGAAAGTAAAATTAGAATCTCATATTCACCTGAGGTGTACATTATAAAACACGTCTCATTACATTTAAATATTTAACAGTATCCAGTGCCCTGAATTTTACAGCACCTATACTATTAAGTTGTTTATTATGATAGCCAAGAAGCTAGTAGTTCCAATGAAAAAGACTATAAAATATTAGAAGCTCAAATAAAATAAATAATTCCGATTTTCTAGAAGCCTAAAGAATCAGTTAAAACTTTAATTTTTTTTTTAGAGAATGAAGTTCAATTGATGAACGCATATAAACCATATACAATAGTTTTATGCTATCATACTGGAAAAAGACATTACACAAAAATTATACTACTAGTTACCAAATGAAAAATTCAGGGGTACTTTGCATTTTTTAAAGGCAAACAAATTTATCAATTATTTATAAAATGCCTTGATATAACAGCCTGGTTCTGATAGCAGGGTGCAGTAGAAACCAACAAACCCTTTGAAATAAGAGAAAAATTAAAGAATATCACTTTTAATTACTGCCCTCCTAAGTTAGGGAGCAGTATTTATTCAGATTTCTAACATCAAAAAAATTTAAATCCTATTTCCAATTTGATAGTGAAAGAAAGAAGACCAAAAGAATAAAGGCTGAATGGCCTTAACTCTTTGTCATGAAGGTCTGCTTCCCATTATTTCCCTCTACCCTCCTCTACCAATCAAGCTCCATTTATTAATAACTACATTTTCCCAAGAAGCTACAAAAGTTTCTGATAAGAAAGGAGTAATCAAGGCTGGGGATTTAGCTCAGCGGCATAAGCACCTGCCTTGCAAGCAGGCGGTCGTGAGTTTGATCCCCGGGACTGATAAAAATGAAAAAGACAAAAAAAGAAAGAGGTAATCAAAATCTTAACCAAAACCAAAGAAGCGGGGCATTTAAGTCATCCTGTATGGGTTTTTTTTTTTTTTTTGTCTTTTTCGTTTTTATGGGTACCAAGAATCAAACTCACGACTGCCTGCTTGCAAGGCAGGCACTTATGCCGCTGAGCTAAATCCCCAGCCCCCATCCTGTATGGTTTTAATGTGAGTAAAACATGTATTACCCATTAAGATCTTGAACTTTTAAAAATAAGACATCAGTCCTCTTTGCTAACTTGGTGGGAATCTAGGATAGAATACACTAATGTATCTTCAAGACCTTTTTCTGGCCAATAAACTACAGTCCAGGAGTCTATGAGATTAAAAATATTTTATGTACTCTGGTAACTAGTTGAGCAATTATACTTTTAAAATGCATAAAGGGTCAGGAGTATAGCTTAGCAGTAAAGCACCTGCCTAACGTTTATGAGGCCCTGGGTCAATCTCCAGTAACACACACTCACATAAACAAACACACATGCATGCATGCACACATGCAAGTCCTAACCCCAAACTCTGGCGGATGCAAGAGACTGAAGAAGTGCTGGTGTTAGTATCAAACACTAGTCAGTCTTCCAAACTACAAAGTAGCTTAGCCTGCTGAAACAGTGAGCTCAAAAGATCCGTAAATTGTACCCAAGTTAATAAAAATTTTCATCAACTTAAGAAAGAAAATTATTGTTAACTTTTCTCTATAACAAAAATAAGCTCATACATGATTAGAATGTTATGGAGGAAAAACTACTTCATCCGTATAATGAAATGTCACACAATTGGAAAAAAAATGAGGTAAATACAGACCTACAGAGGAACTTGATTTCAGAAAATGCTTGTAGTTTTTTCTTTAATGGAAAAAGCAAGCAGCAGAATAATGTACATAGTATTCAGCCATGTTATTTAGAAAAGGCACACACCTACCTGTGTATGCAGAGAAAATCTAGAAACATGTAAGAAATAACAGTTCTATCTCGAAGGTGGGGAATAGGATTCTAAAAAGTGGGAGTGGTAGAAGACTTTTACTGATTACTTAATGTTTTCTGAATTGCTTGTGGTTTTTCACAAGTATTTATTACTTTGTAATTTAGAAAATGATTATGTTCGCCCTAAAGCAGTTTAGTGCAAAGGATAAAATAAACTGCCACATTCACAGTAACATTTTATAACAGAAGCACTATGCTTCTGGAGTTGCGCCCCTTAGTCGCTCCCATTTTATTTATTTGTGGTACAGAGATTAAACCCAGAGCCTCTCCACTGAATAAACCCGAAGTCCTTTTTAAAAATTTTGAGACAAGGTCTTATTAAATTGCCCAGGCTGGCCTCCAACTTGCAATGCTCCTGCCTCAGCCTCCTAGAATACTGAGATTACAGGAATGCACAATAATGTCCAGATTTGCCATTAACTCTGATATTTATGCTTAAAAACAAGTAAAATAGAAAAATTTTCATAAAAAAGTCAAGGGCTGGGGATATAGCTCAGTGGCACATTGTAAGCATGAGGTCCTGAGTTTGATTCCCAATACTCCAAAAATAGCATAACAAAAAATAACGTAAGTCAAAGAAGAAGTACATTTAACTAATGCTTATCAATGAGCATTAATCAACATTTTCCAAATGTGTACTGAGCTAATTCAAGAACTAAAGGAGAAAGAAAAAAAAAAAAAAAAAAAAACAGCCGGGGATTTAGCTCAGTGGTATAAGCACTCGCCTGGCAAGTGCATGGTCGTGAGTTTGATCCCTGGTATTAAAAAAACAAAAGATCTAAAGGAGACGGGAATGGGGGGAAAAACAAAGAAGAATGAAGTTTATCACATCCAGGTACAAATTCTCTATGATGAATGATATATACCTCAAATGTACCACACACACACACATACATACTAAAGCCTTTGTCTAGAACTACTGTGTATTTCTTTTTTTTTTTCCTCTTTTTTTATCAGTACCGGGGATCGAACTCACGACCGCCTGCTTGCAAGGCAGGTGCTTATGCCGCTGAGCTAAATCCCCAGCCCCTACTGTGTATTTTTGATATGACTTATATTTTTCTTAATGATTCAGACTTGTATCATAAATTTTTCTAATTGCAAAGATCATTATTAGTATGTCTCCAGTTTTTTAAAGCAGAATACCTTAAACTTACAACTAATATAATTTGTCAATTTTATTACTGAATGCTTTCTAACTTTGTAACTATTTGAAATTATTTTTCTTTAACTATCTGAGCATCAAGACAAGATGTAAATTAACTGTATCATAAATTTGTTGAAAAAGATTTCTAAAGCACTTTCCTGTGTGGAGGCTGTTACGGCTTGTATCTACATGTCCCCCAAAGCCTCATGAGGTCACTGATGGGGCTTTTCAGCGGTGGCTGGATCTGGGGTGTGTGACGCTGGGAATGTGGATGTCCCACCCGGAGTGTGAGCGCTACCCTGGATAAAGTAAGCCGAGAAAGAGGGCTGCTACTGTTCTGCTACCTCACTGCTTTGCTACCTTCAGCCTGCCACAAACCTTTCCCCCTCTACTATGATCCTCTGCCAAGCCACCATCCTTGGAGCCAGCCAGCTAGGGACTGAAACTCTACAAACTATGAGATAAATTTTTTCTCCTTTAACTTTGGTTGTTGGGTATTTTGTCTCAGCAACACAAAAAGTAACTAAGACAGAAGTTTCTAAGGAGAAGCTGCTTCTATTATTCTCAAAACCAACACTTTGAACAGCATCCTTGGCACAGAAGGGAGGAAATCTAGAATCACTCCCAGACCTGAGGCGCCAACCTTTCACTCGGTCAACAATCAGCTCCTACTAGAGTAAATGGAGGTGGCAGGGCCTAATAAGAGAAGACAACATAAGACTTAAATAATATTTTCAAGGGTGTAAAGGACAATGGGAAGGAAAAGAAAAATACTGAGGGAATTTAAAGTACTTAATACTGTAAGTAAAGGTATCTCAAATTACATTGATCTAGCAATTAAGTTTCTTCTGTTTTTTTTTTATTTAAGGAGAGAAAGAAAAAAATAGAAAAAGGGTACAAGTTATACAGAATTTCAGAAAATATAAACAGTAGGAAATCACTAGTTAATAGATTACATATTGTTATCTTAGAAATAGTTGTTCAAGTTACAAAATTAAAGCATATAAAGTGGACTTTCAAACAGTGAAACTGGAAACAGTTTTGTTCAATGATCCAAAAAAAAACACAGCAATATGGTTATCTATCTTATACACTTAAATATATATGCAGTTATACTCTTTAGAGCACTTTCTCACATTGGAGTACTGAGTAACTGGTATACAATTTTGGAAACAAACTAAGATAGTTTTAATGGCTTTCTGATTTCAAATCAGCTGGGAAGGAACTTGTTAATGCTGCACATGATGGTGACAAAATGAGGCACAGATTTGCTGAGGATGCAGTTTGGTAGTGGAGCACTTAGCTAGCATATACCATGCCTGAGGTTCCATCTCCAGTACTGTAGGGGAAGCAAGAGGTAGGAGATAGCAAACAAAGGGTTTTATTTTTATTTGAAGTAAATACTATCTATAAAACATCAAATGGTAGTTACATTTTCTTTTGCTCTGATCTTTTCCATGATTCACAGTATATAAGATAATGTTTCTCTAGACTGAACCAGATCCCTTCCATAAGTATAATTCCTGTTAATCTCACAAGAGTAAATAACAAAAGTATTCTATGTAGCAAGTCCATGGAACAAAGAAATACCCAGTATTATAGTAACCTAAATCCATTTATAAGATGATACTTTATAGAAACTATTATTTCCAAAAAAGAAACTGTTATTTCTGAAATTTCTGGAACATGTTTTCATAATAGCTGAAGTTTATGTTGCTAATATATGTTAACATCTGTAATTAAAAATGGTTACTATGAAAAAAATGATACTTTAATGATGTTCTGAAAAGTAAAAGCTATTACTTCATACTGTTACTATTAAGGAATGAATGTTTCCTATATTTTATACAGATCACAAAGTAATTTATATACTTACTGAAACAGATGTTTCTGCTTTTGTTTTTTGAGACAGGGTCTTGCTATGCAATTCAGGCTGGCCTTGAACTCACTATGTAGCCCAGGCTGGCCTCAAACTCAGCAATTCTCCTGCTTCAGCCTCCCAAGTGCACAGATTATAGGCATGCATCACCACACCTGGCTGAAACAGATGCTTTATTCTGAAAAGGAAAAAGCCCCGAATCCCAAATCTTCATGTCTTACCAGTGGTGTTGATAATTCAGTAACATGCTTTTTTTCAAGAAATCTAACTTTTGTTTGTCTTCAGCTGTCTCTGTATGGTATGTCTTTGTACAAACAAGCTTACAGGTTTCCACCTTATTAAATGTAAACTGTATGAAAAGAAAGTAAAAGGTACTTTAAGAAAAATATCCAGGACCTTAGTAAAGATAACAAAGAGTAATACATAAGTGCATTAATCTTGGCAATAAACATTTAAAAATTCTTTGGAGCTTAAACAGATTTAAACTTCAGTTTTAGTTTCCGTAAGTACTTGCTTCCAATTCTTCATTTCCTAAGTTTTTTCTTTTGATATTTTCAATCTACTCACCTTTTACACAAAAATGAATCCTAGGAGACAGAAAAAAATAAACCCCCATGTAAAACAAACTGGAACATCTGTTTTTCCACAGTAATAGCCTATGATTATGATTCTGAACTCTAAAGTTGATGTCTTTCTAGTAGTAAGCAAATGTTCAACTATTCAATAGAATGAAGGGCCTCCTTAAATTTCACCTGATGAAGATTCAATAGTTAATGATAGAATGAGATGATACAAGAAAGTCACATATAAGGGACTGGGGATTTAGCTCAGCGGCGTAAGCGCCTGCCTCGCAAGCAGGCAGACGTGAGTTTGATCCCCGGTATCGATAAAAAGGAGAAAGACAAAAAAAAAAAAAAAAAAAAAAAAGTCACATATGGGTGTCTACAATCAAGTGAACCTGATCTTTTACTCAAGTATAAAGACCTCAATTTTCAAGACTTTATTTAATGAAAATGAAATAAAAACTGAGAAGTCTTTACAACTAAAGATTCCTCCAATTTAGATCTAGGGCCTGTTTCATGTATAAAAGTAATGATGTTCACAATATGCTCTTTAATAATACATTTATTTTATCAGGAGGCATATTCAAAAAATATATTTTCTAGTTTTCAGAAGGCTGTATTTACTCCTTACTTGATTACTGTAAATCTTTTAGTAAATTCAAACTTTATTACAGGTGTTAAAATTTTGTATATGTTTCACTTCTCAGGAGTCCACTGTTCTATACATCACAAACATCCTTAAACTACCTGCTGTCCATTAGCAGAGGAGCAAGTTTAAGTGTGGCCCACTGCTGCCACCTGCCAGCCAACAGTTTAATTTCGCCACACTGCTGACTGGCAACAGAGAAGGACTTTTTGAAACACATAAACCTGGGTGGTTCAATTACAAAGAAAAATACCAAGACCAAGGACGAAAGTGATTATGACAGTTCACATTTACATAATGCCTCCTATGTTCTATGTACTTTATGTCAAGCCTTGTGTAATCTTTCCAACAATGCTACGAGGGAAGACATTTGTCCATTATACACCAGACTAGGAAACCGAAGGACAGAAAGTCACACAACTATGAAATGGCAGAGCCAGGACTTAAGCAAAGCTGAGCTCTAGAGAAAATGCTCTTAGTAATGACACCCTAGGGACCAGGGATGTAGCTCAGTGGCATAAGCACTTGTCTGGCAAGTGTGAGGTCAAGAGTTCAATCCCCAGTACCTTCCCCACCAAAAAAGAAACGAAACAGACTTCCTATTGCCTTTCCCTATAATATTTTCTTGGGGAAGTTCTAACAGTTTAAATTATCTCTGGTTATAGATTTAGAAAGATTATGTGTTGTTAAAGGTTTTCCAATATTAGCTCTCAAGACAACAAAATCCTCCTTATAATATGCAAACCCCTCATTGTTCTACTTTTATACAATCAATTAAAATGTAAAAAAGATGTAATTTATATAGGAAAATGTTTTATGGTAATTTTTCTTGAATTATTCAATGTGGGCTTAGAATTACCTGTGGAAGTCATTAAATCAAACACTTGATCAACCTACAAGCCTGGTTACAAGGCCAATTCCATCTTGATATAGGAGCTTGGCAAGTTGCCTAGCCCTACCTTAGGTTGAACAACTACCTGTAAAATGGGTTTAGTAATGCTATGCAGGATTATTAAATTAAATACAGAAACAAGCAAAACATGATGCTGACAAAAATAAGTGTTTACTAAATGACAGCTGTTATTATATATCCTGTCACCAGCTTTTATCAAACGGTAGAAAAATTCCATTAAGTTCCTTCGCACTCTGGGGGATACACTGTGGGCTGCCTGAAAACCACTAAGGCTAATCCCTTGGGCCTCATTTCTCTTAACACTTATCATCACAGAAGTCTGGGTCTCCGAGTCTTCCTTCCCATCCTACTTCTCAACCCCAAATTGGTTACACGTCCACCTTTCAGACACCATCTCCACCCCTCCTGGACCCCAAACCCTTCCCCTTCATGTGCCCTTTGGAACTCGGGTGTCATCAGTAACAGAAGCCATCTTTCACCCTCAACCTCTTCTCAATATGTTTTCTCGCCTCTGATGAGCTTACAGCTAAGTGTGATGTTAAGAAGTGAAGCCTGGTCACAGAAAGTGAGCTGCTGAGGTCATGGCCTGGAAGGGTCCATGGTCTACCTTCTTCCCTTCTTAACGCTCTCTGCTTCCTGCTTGCTAAGCCAGGAGTTGTTTCTCCTCTGCCATGCTGCCCAGCCTTGGAGCCAGCTGACTATGGACTGAAACCTCTACAAATTGTAGGCTAAAACAAACCTTTCTTCCTTGAATTTGCAGGCACTGGATACTGTGTCACAGCAATGAGAAAGTAACTAAGACAACTGTCCTCTTGGATCCCTTCTCCAGCTGCTAACCTTCATCATCTTCACTCTCCCCATCCCCTCATTCCTCTGCCATTTCAATGTCTAGTTTCCAGTGTCAAAATAACACCCTGTTTTCCCAGCTCACCAGCCCAAGAACTCCTCAACTCTAAGACACCAAAACCAATCAGTGCTATGGTTCTCTTACTGACTCCCACTATGGTCCTTTTACAGTTCTCACCCAAGAAAGGTCATAGCCTTCCTTCCCTCCTTGCAAGCTCAAATTCTAAGATCACTTTTGTATGTCCTTAGGGTATCTGGTCTTCTCTCACCCTGTTGTACCCATTTGTCAAGACACAAACCTGGTTAAATTCAACTCGATAGCAGCACAGTAGAAAAGAGCTAGAGAAACAAATCAGCATCCTAGCTACTCTAACTCTAAATCATCCTCCAGCTCAGAGGTGGATGACTTGCCAGCACTCACTCTGCGATCCTCTGATCTACCCTCCTACTGATGCCTCCTTCCTCAAACTCCACTTCTCCTCCCCTCCCTTTCTTGGGTGAAGCTTCCTAGTTCAAGTTCACTGAGAAATTTGACGCAGTCACCTTCTAGCATCATGTGCTCCAGTTACCGTGGGTTAACTGGGTCACAAAGGCCAACCTCTCCATGGGGACACTAGGACCCGTCCCTTCGTTCCTATATAAGGACACACTCAGCAATCCCTCTCTCCAATCCTCACTCTTCAATCTTCACTGGATCATCCTCAACCACACACAAACCCTGCTGAAAGATACATAAAGTTCTTGTTGACACCATGCCACCGTGTTTCTCCCAAATATAGGAGCTCAGCAGAGCTATGTGCCACTGGTTGCTCCACTGTCTCTCAGGTAGCTACTCCCCGACAGCAGCTTTCTCACTAATGGCTCACACCAAAGGCTATATCCGAGGTCAATTCCTTCCCTACTATTCTGATCTAGCAGTGGCAGAGAAGCCAATTCTTCCTCCAAGAAACACTTTATGTTGGTTTCCAGGAATCACACCTTCCTCATTTTCCTGCTTACTCACATCTTGAGCCTCTCAGCCTATAATACTAATTAGGTGCATCAGGGCTTGGACCTTGGAATTGTTTCCTCTATATCCACTCCTTTCAGGATCTGCTCCATTTTGTGGCTTTAAACACCATCTATGCACTGATGATTCTCTCTAGAGGGAGAGAGGAGGTAGGGGAGAAGATGGAGTAGAGGAAGAAGGAGAAAAAGGGGAGACAGACAGAAACAGAAACAGCTTGATATCCAAGCTGAAGCCCTTCTCCAAACTCGACATAATATACAACTGTTCTTTCAACATTTCCCTTGGATGCCTAATCAACACGCCCTACTTATTATGTCCATTACTTTTCCATTTTTTCTAAACCTGCTGTTCCCAGTTTCTCACCTTAGAAAACACACCTGACAAGCTATAGCCCACCCCCAGCCAATTCTTTTGGCTTCACCTTCAAAACAGCCACTTTCCAATCCTTCCTCCATCCCCAAGGTCTAAACCACCGTCAGCTCCTACCTGGAAGGCTGTGGAATCTAACTGGTCTCTGGCTTCTTTCCTTATACTCTTTTGGTTCATCATTGTTATGGGAGCCAGAGTGATTGTAGTGAAATCCAAGCCTACACAAAGCCCTCAGTGTTCGCCATCTTGCTCAGATGTGAAAGTTAAAAGACTCTGCAGTGGCCTGGGAGCCACTCAATAAAGTAGTCCTGTTACTTCTTTGTCCTCATCTCTGACTATTCTGTGGCTCACCTGCTCAAGTTGTACTGACTTTTTTCTGTACTTGAACATACCAGGCAAGCTCACATCTTGGGACCCTGGCATTTGCTGGTCTCTTCACCTACAACACCTTCCCTTACCTATTCACCCTGCTTACTCCCTGACTTGCTTCAGGTCTTTTATTCAAATGTCACCTTCTCAGTGAGACTTCCTAAATTTACATTTTTAAATGTCACCTTCGCAGTAAGCCTATTTACAGATGCAAAATCCTAGATGTAAAATTTTGCTATTTTACTTTCAGTTTTTTTTTATTCAGTAAACAACTTTACTGAGGAAACAACTTTAGTGTTTATATTGCTTCCTTTGCCCCATCACAACAGAAGATACTTAAGAGCAGAGATTTTTTTGCCTTGTTCACTGCTATACCTCACATCGACAACAGAGTCTGGTACAGATGAGTCACCAACAAACTTGTCAGCCAAGTGCATGAAGGAGATGAGTGGTTAGACCTGAGTTATCAGGCTCCTGCTTCGTGCAATACACATAATGCCTTATGCTCTTCTCCTAATGCAAACAGAAGTCAGACACAGAAGATGACGAAGTAGCTTTGGAGTTTTATTTTGTTGTTGTTATAATTGTTTTTGCTGTAAATCTAAAATAAGGTAAAATAATTTTTGAAAATAAAGGACAGAACAATGAAAGGTGAAATGAAAAACACTATTCAATGCATAGTTGAACGGCTGGTTTGTAAAGAAAAGTCTGATCACTTGGTCCCAAGTTTTTGAGTTCCCGTGCCTTGGTCTTAAAAACAGCCTGCCTGTTCCTTAATTCCTTACTTGGGAAATAAAAGTGCTCCCCAAGTTTGACTATTTAAAATTATTAGCACTTTGAAAGCATAAAACATTATCTGACATATTTGAGGAAGACACATTTCTGGCTGGAAACTACAAACTTGAAGCGACCAGGCCTGCACTGTGATATTTCTTCCTCGGGGGGGGGGGGGGGGGCTTTCCAGTGCAGGTCCAGGTGCTGGAGGGAATGAGACGGCTTATGCAGAGCAGGAAAGGAGGCAAGACAGCAACACAGGAGGTCTCAGACAGGGGAGACAAGAATAGGAAGCCAGGAGAAGCAGCTGTCCAGTTGGGGAGAAAAGTCTGGAGTCAAGTGACAGCCATTAAAGTGAGTGGTTCTTATGTGGTCAGTTAAAGAGTAAAAGGAAAGACTTCCGGGAGAACATGGCGGACAGACAACAGCAACTACCGGAGGCTCTCTGAAAGGCTCGGCTCAGAAGTCAGGAATGATGCGGACTAAGGAGACATGAGCCGGTAGAGATATGCTCTGCTGACTCAGGAACAAACTGGGCTGAGAGAAACCAACTTGGAATGCAGTCCTGGCGCTAAAATAGGAACAGAAAAGACTCGGTGTGGAGGCTGGACCCCACGCCATTGGAAACCGCAATTTGGGTTTCCCGCCGCTCGGCGGCTGGCTGCCTCCACAGCGGCTCAGCAAGGAGAGACGCGCAGAAGCTCTGGGAACCGGAGTCTGCGAACGGAGTCGAAAACAGGACGGACAAGGAGGCGTACACTGACTTGTGGCGAGGTGAGTGAGAGAAACTGACACTCTACCACAGTTTGACTCCAGCGGAGGACTTTCTGGGCTCGGGCAGTCCTGTAAGAGCAGGGCGCGGTGGCGACTCCAGCCACACATTCCCCTCTCGGACAGGATTGGTGAAAAGTGCCTGGCCTGCGTGACGCTGCGGGCGGACTTGGTAGACTGGCCTAACCCAGATCCCAGAGCCTGACGGTGGCCCAGAGGGGCGACTGACTCCCGAATAGGCTGCCTAGTCCGTAACTCCCTGGTGCGCAGCGGTGGGCGGGTACACCTAGCCAGCGCAATTTGATCAGGCTGTGGCTGACAGGCAGGGAAGCTGGGCCTCCTATATAAGCTTGCATATATATAAGGAACAGAGAATATGGGGAAGGGAAGCAACAAGAAAGGCTCCTCGGCCCCCAATTCTGAGAAACAGGCAATAGCGGACACCGCACCAATAGACATTAAGCGCCATATAGAGAGCCTCATAGACCAATTCAGGAATGAAGTTATCAACGACCTGAAGCTAGAAGTATGCAGAATAGTTAGAGAAATGCTAAGCACCACCCAGGAAAAAACAGATGGTGGAATGGCAGAACAGAAAAAGAGGGGAGAATTGTTTGATGGAGAAAACAGAGAAAGCATAGAGTACGTGAAGCAGGTTCAAAGGGACTATCAAGAAATTAAGAAGTCTATCCAAGACTGGCATAACAGCTTGAAAGAAACTAAGGACAGACTATCTGAACTGGAGGGCAGACTTGTAATATGGGAGAATGAAATGAAAAACTTCTTAAAAATAACAAAGAAACAAACAGCAATAATACAAAGACAAGAAGATGATAAGAGGAGCCACAACTTAAGGATTAAGAACATAAAAGAAGAAGTAGGGACACAAACAAGTGAACTACAAAAGCTACTCACAGAAATAATCCAGGAGAATTTTCCTAATTTAGCAAAAGGTAAAGATACTCAGATGTATGAGGCATACAGGACCCCAGCTACCTACAACCCTAACAGAGAAACACCCAGGCATATAATAATAAAAATTCCAGAAATTCAATACAAGAACAGAATATTAAAAGCTGTCAGAGACAAGAAACAGACCACTTACAAGGGAACACCCATCAGAATTACAGATTTCTCTGCACAAAACATCAAATCACGAAGAGCATGGGGGGAAATAATTCAAGCTTTGAAAGATAATAATCTCCAGCCAAGATTGAGATATCCTGCACAACTGTCCCTGGAAATTGATGGAAAAACAAGGTGCTTCCAGGATAAAGAGGAACTGGGGGAATTTGCAACCACCAATTCAACCCTACAGAAAGTATTGCAGGATATTCTAAAAAAAGAAAAATACAAAGAACCCAGAAATAGTGGCGGGGATGCCACAACGAATGGAGCAGAGAACAAAATGAAGAAGACAAACTGACAGCTACTGACAGAAAAAGAGCTCAACAGAAATGAGACAGAGAAGATTGGATGATAGGAACAGCTATTTTGGAGAAAATGACATCTTAATAGGTAATACTGATTTAGTATCATCTTGTTTTGAAGTCTCATCTAGCTTTTGTTCTTCTGTCTCCATTGGTCTAAACAGGTTGTATCTTATTGGATTTTATTATGTACGATAGTATAAGCAAAAACCTTTTAAAGACAAGGAGAGTATACAGAAACCATTGTTCATTTTCTGTTAGTCGATTCTAAATACTCTGTAATGCTGTCATTCTCTTAAATGGTTTTGCATTGTTTTGATATACTTAATGCTACAGTATACGAAGTTGTACTCAAGGACTTCAAGGAAAGAGTCAATATGGTAACTACTTTTGGGTCGGAATTATCTGGTGGTGAAACACTATTCTGCTTAAATGGTTATGTTTTGATCTGCGCTGTTTCGCTGTTATGCCCTCTTTTTTCTCAATCTCCACTCCATTATTTACTTTTTTATTTTTATCCTTTTAATTAAAGGGGAAAAAATAGCAGGATATAATATAGTAACCCACTTTGACTTTCTATTATCTCGATTTGAAGCCCTGTATTACTCTCACCATCTTGTTTTTGACTGATGTTCCCCTATTCTGTTTTGCTGGATAGTATCAGGTTCGAAAGTTTAGGCATCAGCTGTGAAGATAATGAGATTCATTATAACGCCCATTCTCATTGACTTTTATCTACTTTTGAAGACCTACAATGTCTCCAATGTTTTGGTTTTGTTGGTTTTGTTCTTTACTGTTTTATTCAATTGTATTATAACTAATGATACAGGCAATTCTATTAGAGATAGCGGGAGGCATTATGGTAACCATTGTTGATCACCTTGGATTATGTTTTTATATTATCTATTATGTCCACCCTTTTGACTTGACCGATTCTGTTCTGTTATGTCTCATTTGGTTTTACTCTCTTCCAAAAAAGCAGTAAGAACCGTGGGAGCAATGAAACCCAAAATGTGTAATAGTCATTGTACAAAAGAAAGGAAAAGAAAGTGCTCTAAACTATATAACTGCATGTATATTTAAGTGTATAAGATAGAAAATGATATCGCAGAGTTTTATTGGATCATTGAACAGAACTGTTTGCAGTATCATTGTTGGAATGTCCACTCTACAAGCTTTAATTTTGTGACTTGAACAATTATTTCTAAGATGGCAATATATAATCCATTAACTAATGATTTCCTACTGTTCATTTCTTTCTTCTGTAAATCTGTATAACTTGTACCCTTTCACTGTTTTTTTTTCTTTTCTCCTTAAAAAAAAAAGAGTAAAAGGAAAAATGTAAAGTACAGAATAATGGATTAAAACATAGATAAATAAATCCAATTTTATATGTTTGTATGTACAGAGAAATTTCAAGGCAAGATCAACAGGAAACTAAAGAGGAACTGGGGGAAGAGACATGCTTTTCATTTTATATCCTTCTGTACTATTTCGTTTTTTATATAGTGGTATGTTATTATAAATAAGTTTTCTAAGAGAGAAAAACCACTGCTCTTTGTGCAGTGGGACAGCAGAAGTCAAATGAAACAGGAGACTGAACAATAGGGACGGGGCAACAGACTTAAAAGGGAAGGGAACGGTGGGAGGCCAATTTAGCAGACAGAGCACCTTCCACTGTGCTGAGTTTGGCTTAACTGCTGTGCTAAAAGTGTATTCAACAAGTCCAAAATATACTTTCAGTGATCACAATGGAAAGGTTAACTTCCAGAAAACCCAAGGCGGGGTGGGAACCCAGTCAATGCTAATGCCTGTCTAAGGGCAAGCTGTCTAAAGACAGTGCTCAAAAAGGGGAAGTGACACAGAGCAGCTGGTGCAGCTCCTGATGACTGCCAGGCTGAGGGCAAGGCCCTTCTGTAAAGTAGACAAGGCAGGGGATGAGCTCTTTAGCCCACCACCTTATTATTTATAGCACTATGTTTGCTAAGACACACTTAGCATGACATGTTAAGGACAGAGATCCTTTCAAATTGTCGCATTAAGAAATTATCTTTGGATGCTAAACAAAGAAATGGTCCTTGGCTATGACAGCTAAGTTAATTTAAGCATTCTCAAAAAAAAAAAAAAAAAAAAAACCAACAAAGCATAAAACAAAAAAAAGGAGGACTAAATAGTTTTTATGTAACGCAAAATACCAACCTTATATGGAGAAGGTTCAATTCTTTCTCCAAATAATACTTGACCAAGATTTTCAGATGGACGTTTTCCTTCTGATGCTTGGCAAAAATCAAACCTGAGGGAAGAGTATTTAAGTTTTTAAGAAAGCAATGAAATACCACACATCTGGCCACTCTTGAAAGATTAGCTACTAAACATTTTAGTAGCTCTGGTACATGAGTAAGAAATGTATTTGTATTTCAAGTCCCCTGTGCCACAACACTCCAAATTATGCCTTAGAATAATCTCTAATACTTTTTTTTTTTGATACTGGGGATTGAACTCATGATCTCACATTTGTCAGGCAAGCACTTGTGCCACTAAACTAAATCCCTGGCCCCTAAATAATGTTCCTATTAAATAATAAATAATACTTTCATTATAGAAATACTTTCTAAATAATACTTTCATTAAAATGTAAATTATGGGATTTAAACTGACACAAAATTTTTTTTGTTCATTCAAATTATAAAATCACTTATTTCCATAATCGCCAAGTGAATTTTTCAGAACCTATCTCCTTTTGTTGTAACTTGCTGATCCAAATCTTTACTTAGAAATGACATTGCAGCAAGCTGTGCGACGTCTACCTGCTCCTCCCTAATACACTCTCCACCACGTCCCAGAAGGAGGAGCACAGCTCAAAAGACCCCCTGAGAACACCGCCATGGAAAAGCACACTCAGTCACCTGAAGATTCTCTCCATGTTGTGATCTCCCTTGTATTTTTAATTGATTTCAATGAAGTTTTGTTTAAACATTACAGCTTAATTTCAGCTTTGCCACAGAATATTAAAGAGCAATTCTTTGTTTACCCTACCATGATACGGGAAGTAGGTGAGACAAATACAGTAATGGCAACAAATTAGTGAGACTTCCAAAGAGAAGATGAATCTCATATGATAAAAATGGGCTAGATAGGACACCTTCCATCTACTAAATATAACAGAGTCACTGAATTCTAACAGCTACAAAGATTCAATTAGGGATGACTGTTTACTTACCAAAAGTAACAAAAAATAGATAAAGTATCTGTAACCAACAGTTACATAAATTACAGTCCATTCACTCATGAATCTTACAGTCATACACATCTAACACACAAATTCTTACTTTTTATATATACTTTTCTCTATAACATATGTGTGTTTTTTTCTTAAAACTTAAGTAAAGGAGAAATTAGAATCCAACTAAAATTTAGGGACTATTATATAGCTAGTATGGAATACATATTCAAATGAACACAAGATTTTCATGCAGCATTTTTTATAATATCAAAACATTAGAAACTGAATGTTGATAAACAGGGAATCAGTAAACAAACAGATCGTGGAATATATACAACTTCTATGACGGAATAATAAACAGGTACTAAACAGACTGGAGTCATTGTACAGTAATGTGGAAGATACCTATAACATATTCAAGAACGACAAGGTACAAACCAAAGATGACGGTACGAGCATACTTTTGTTTAAAACAGAAATGTATAAATGTGAATATAGTATTAGAATATTCAGAAAAAACTGCAGAGATGTTGATATCAAAGTAGTAGTTCTTCCAGGGAGCTGATTATATGAGAGATAAGAATTCCATTTAAAAATATATAAGGTATTTAATAATTAAATTTTTTTTTAGAAAATGGAATTTGGTACAGATAGATTTAAAAAGGGAATCCATTATTTTACTGCATCTTTTGTAATGTAAAGCAACATGTAAAGCAAGATTTGGATCAGCAAGTTACAACAATGTTGCTTTACAATACAAAAGATGAGCACACTTTAACCTTGGCAAAACAAATTTTAAAAAATGTTTTCAGGTCGCATACATTTTTAAATATATACAAATTTACTCTTAATTGTGGAGAAAATAAGAGTTCTAGGTACACAAAATTCTGATGAGTCATAAACTTCATATAAATATGAAGCTGAAAAACTTACGCTGTATATTCATAAGGAAGAACAGATTCCACTGAATCCAGCCTGTTCACAAATAGTTCTATTTCAGCCTGAAAATGAGGACACACAGAATTAAAATACAAACAATTTACAACCAAGATATGCCATGTTTAGGACTGAAAAAATTTAAATGCTTAAAATGTGAAGTTTTATGACATTCAAGTTATTACAAATACAACAAAGAAACTTAGAATTTCAAATGTCTCTACTATTTCTTAAATACACTTCAAAAATACTTCTTGTTTATTTGTTTTTTGAGACAAAGGCTCACTATGTAGTTCAGGCTGGCTTTCACCTAGTGGTAGTGCTCCTGCCTCAGCCTCCTGGGTGCTGCGATTACAGGCATGCAGCACCATACTTGGCTGTTTACATGTTCTAAATTTTCTAAAATATTAGTGAGATATTTTTAAGCCAAAAACATGCATCACATTAACATAAGTGTTGTTTTTAGAAATCTGGTTTTCAAATTCATTATTTCATTCTGAAGCACAAAAATAATTTTTAAACATTCAACCAAGAAATGTTGCCAAGATGACCAGAAATGTCTAGATCAATTATGCTAGAAATACAATCCCATGCACATGTGTACTCTTTAAACAGACAGGAGACAGACAGTGACAACATGGTCTAACTTTGGAGGACTGCTTTGATCAATGTAAGACTGCTGAGCCACAAATGAAGTTCACAGAGACCAGAACAAGTACAACATGAGGAGAACTGCTTTATCAACTGCCTGAAAAATATGGGTTAATTTTAACTACACCTTTATACTGAAGCTTCCAAAATTCCCCCTAGGCACAGATGAAGTTCCACAGGACCCAGCACTTACCCACCTTCTCAAATCATCGATACTCATGACATAATTGACTAACTGAAAAAGCCCGCAAGTTATTTGTGCCCTGAAATACTTTTGGTGCTAACCAAGAAACCATGAAGTAGGAGGAAATATTTACCTGGGGCAAGTAGTGTTATAGAGTCAGACCACTGTGGCTGTCTCTGGATTTGATCAAGAGGCTACCAGGAACGGCACAAAGCCACACTCATCCTTTCGGACCTTACTGACTAGTGCAAGCAGACAAGACTCTGAAGTGTAATTAAGACATCAGTGTGCAGCCACTGGTGAAGCAGCGAAACAAGCAGGCGTGATACACCTCTGCAGCCAGCTGCCTGCATCCCAAGTCAGTGCCACTTACTAACTGTCATTTCTGTCAATTTATTTAAAAAAGCAGTTTTCCATGGGTGCGTCAGCTTCCTTATCTGCAACAAGAGTGTGTGGATTAAGTATTAGCATTTACAAAACATTTCAATAGTGCCCAACACATGAAGGGCCGTGTATCTGTGAAGGATACTCAGTAGAGGGAAGGTCTAAACCAAAGTGCCCACCTTAAAATGCTTACCCAGTATACAAGTTTTGTGATGGAAAACATCATCAGCCTTTGTGTACAGTCTCATAAACCCCTATATCTCTACTTCAATGAAACAGTAAATTGATTCCAACACACACAACAAAGTAATTGTGGCTGGGGATTTAACTCAGTGGCAAAAGTGCTTGCCTAGCAAGCGTGAGGTCATGAGTTCGATCCCCGGTACCAAAAAAAAAAAAAAGTAATTGTGTTTCCTTGCACAGAATATTTCAGACTAAATCACTGGTTATTTTACTAAAAAGATGATGGGACTTGATATTACAGCATGCTTGAAAAACTACAATAAAAAATATGTAACTGTTACAAAGGCCAAATTCCCAGTTAATAGTTTACTCTGACAAAATAATCTTCATTAATTAGAAGGGGTCAATACAGCTTAAAGATCTCTCACAATTCAAACGATATATTTAACATAGCTTAATGAAGACAGAAAGGTTTCTAAAAAGCTAACCCAGTTCACATCTCCAGATTCCTACAAGGAATCTAAGAGTTGTTATATGCTACCCAACTTTCGATCTTTTCAATTGCAAAACCCCACAGACCCACACTGCTGTCACAAAAAGCAAGCCCCTCCTGCTGCTTGGAACAGGGTGCTGCAGGTAGGCACATCCCTTCCTCTCCACCTTGTCCTTGGAAGCCAGGCTGCCTGGTCTGACATCCAAAGGCTGACACTCAGAGGTGACTGTGGCAAGAAGTTCCCATGCTTCAGCTTTCTCACCTGTAGAATGGAGGTAATATTCCTTGCTTCAAGCAGTTTTTGAGACACTTTAAGAGCAGTGCTTACCATCAAGTGCTATGTATTTACTAATATGCAGCAATGTCTAACAAGATTTAAAGCAATGATGGAAATGTTCTTTATCTGTGCAGTAATACAGTAGCCTCTAGTCACACATGGCTAATATTCTCAAATGGACAGCACAATACTACAAGACTGCCATGTGCTTAGCACCATGTATGGAACTTAACGTTTTTAACCTGGGCACTACAATTTTGTCTGCTCCTAGAAAAGAAACACTAATTAGTTTAGCCCAGGAGTTAGCAAGCTTTCTCTGTGATGGACCAGAGAGTAAACATTTTAGGCTTTTTAGGAGGACATCCTGCCTCTAGCCCCACCGTGGGAAAGCAGCCTCCAATTATACATAAACAGATGAACATGGCTGTACCTGGTAAAACTATTTATGGGCTCTTGGATATGATTTTCACGTAATTTTTACCACCACTAAATAATATTTTGTTCTCAACTACTTACAAATATAAAAGCAATTCCTGGCTTGACAGCCCTACAAACCAGTTGGATTAGACTCTGCGTGTTGCTTTTTAGGTATTTTTCAGCTTTTAAAAACTCTTTATCTATGGGTACAAGGTTCAAGGTTCAAGGGCCATGTGAAAAACGTTAATAGGACACTGTTCCAAGGCATAAAAAAATTAGGGTAAATGTATCTTCCCAATAATGACAAGAATTTTTTACTTGGCTCATCACATCCTCGCTGAGGTTTCACAGTTCATCTTCTGGCTTGAGGATTACAAAACTGAGGCAAATTATTCTCATTTTCTGACTTTCTTTGCGTTGCCCTGAAGCAATTTTTTATTAGTACATAATTGTATATATAAAAATATATTCATCACGGGGTACTGGCACATAATACTACTAGGTCTTGACCCTTTATTCCCCTTTTCCACCTCTCCCTCCTGTTCCTCAGGTCCCCAGATCTATTCTATGAACCTTCATCCTTCAAATCATAAAGACTGCCATCTTCAGAATTGCCTATGTCGGGCCTGGGGATTTAGCTCAGCAACATAAGCACTTAACTTGCCTGGCAAGTACAAGGTTGTGAGTTTGATCCCTGGTACAAAAAAAAAAAAAAAAAACTGCCCATGTCACTGATCATGTCAGCTGATTTTTCTAAGGGCAAATACTACCATACTCCATTTTAGTTTGTTGTCCAAAGTGGTCATATACTTTTTTCCCCCCATTTCCTTATGTGCACATTATTAATTTTTACCCATCTTACTTGACAATTATCTCAAATCCCTACTAAATTTATCTCATTTGTCAACTTTTCCTGATCTTGTAAAGCAATCTCAAATTTTACTACTAATAAAAGTACTAACAATGCCACTCAACAGGCATATGTTTTAGCCCTGCTTTTTGATTTATAAGGCTATCCGTAATTACCAAAGGCTGTCTGCAAAATTTTCCAAAAGAGAAAATCCAAAACCAGTACTTCTCATGAATCTCTCACCTGAAGACAAAGTTAATTCTAACACAGCACACTAGTAGGGAACATGACTGGTTCTGAGACAGCAGTGTCAAGACTTCGGGGTTCACTTCGAATGTCCATAAACATGCACTCCTGGGCAAATCTTAACTGTGGGTGTGAGGGGTAGACAAGCACACCAAATCCAAACAGTCCTTGCACACACGGGTCCGCAGTTGGCCAGCAGTAACTACAGGCTAAATGAATAAACAGCTGTTCTGCACAGAAACTGCACATGCCCAAAGCTGATAAAGATTTACCACACGTGAATAACCCTGAGGGTTTCTGTGACAGGCCCTTCCACTCCCCTCCTCAAAGCAGGGGAAGTAGCTACACAGAGCTGTTTTTGTTGTTGTTTTGTGGTACCAGGGATCGAACTCACGATCTCAAACTCATCCAACACTGAGTTTTTAAAGGAAGCACCTGACTGTGGCCCCCTGGGCCACTGTTTATGCCTGTCAGGACTCTCAGGTTGGCTAGGTTTAGGGAAAGTGAAAGGAAGACAAAATCCAGCACATTCTCAAATTACCGAGCTAGGACTTACTCATTCCACTTGAAGATGAGGAAATAAGTTAAAAACTGGACTGCAGAAATACAGAGTGAATAAACTCAACCATCACTATCATTTTTGTTGCTTTCCTTTCTCTACTTTCCATTCTTTTTTCATCTGGCCCTTTTCCACATATTTCTATGAGGTCAGTTTATCACAGATATCTCTACCAAATTATAGACCTATTTCTGTTCAGTGAGGTAATTAAACACCCTGTGAGCATTCAGCTAATCGTGGTTACTTCTGTAGCACTTTCTTTTCTTCTTTTCTGAATTGTAAGAAATCTAAAAATTTTAAGAATTACTGTTTCAAAACATGCTAGCCGGTGTGGTGGTGCATGCTTGGAACCCCAGCACTCAGGAGCTAAGGCCAGAGGATGAAGAGTTTGTAGCCTGGGCTACAGAGCCATTTCAAGGACAGCTTGGAATACACAGTGAGACTCTGTCTTTAAAAACAAAGAAACAACAACCATACAACAAAAACCTATGCTAAGGAATGTGAAATAAAGACACCTCTAACAGAGCCACTTACAAAGTATCCTAAGAATGAGATCTTTCTAATATAGCAGTAAAATGTTAAAAACTGGGAAACAGGATGTGAGACTACTAGAGAGTTTAGGTACCCTAACAACAAATTTCTGGCTGAATTACATAAAAGTATGCCACAGACCATCATGACATTTTTTCCTAAAAATATAAATACACTCACTGATGAAAGAATATGGAAATATGAAGGTAACAATTGACTTCAAGTGACCCAAGTGGTCATTATACTATTCCCCCAAATGGCTGGATGTTGAAACAAAAACTCCCACTTTCCACTTAAAAGCTGGAAAAAGAGCCGGGGACCCTAGTTCAGCAGCACAGCACCTGCCTGGCAAGGGCAAGGTCGTGACTTTGATCCTTGGTACCAAAAAAAAGTTGGAAAAGGTGAAGAGTAGACTACAATATTTAAACTAGACCAAAAGCTTAAAAGTTAACAGTACACAATAAATTTCTATAAAACAAATAAAGCCAAAAGAAACAGTAAGAAATTGATGCATAAATTTAGGGTTGAAAGATTCTCTAAGGGCAAAAATAAAGACCTCAAAGTAAGTCAATTTATTAAATGAGGGAATACACTGAACTCGGCAGTAGATGTAAAAGCCACAAAATATAGATAACAACAAATTCTGATAGGAAAAATTCATTCAGGCTACACATGTATTTAACGTCTACAATGTCCTATGCTTAAGATTGTGAGTGATAGGGGCTGGGGATTTAGCTCAGTGGCATAAGCGCCTGCCTTGCAAGCAGGCAGTCATGAGTTCGATCCCCGGTACCGATAAAAAAGAAAAAGACAAGGGGCTGGGGATTTAGCTCAGCGGCATAAGCGCCTGCCTTGCAAGCAGGCAGTCGTGAGTTCGATCCCTGGTACCGATAAAAATGAAAAAGACAAAAAGAAAAAAGATTGTGAGTGATAAAATAATACAAACTCACTAACACTTGCTTTCAAAGAATTTACAATCCAGATGGAGAAACAAGGCATACATTCAAGAAAATTAAAAAAAAAAGTGACAGTGTTATTTATGTGTTCTTGGTATAACTGAGGAATCTCGGTGGGGTTTACTTATTAAAACAGCATAAGAGTGATATTTGATTTCTTTTTAGGTCAGTTTCCACTTCAAACATCTTTATTCCCCACTGGAAGGTTAATTAACTCCATCTGCTTCTGGACATCCCCCTGAAAAGAGACCAAGTTATCACGGATGGCACCAGACAAGAGGTCTAAAGGTTATTTGCTTCAACATTCCTCTTTTCAAACTGTCCTCACCTAGCTTATTATAAGCAAGTATAGTCTGGCCAAATTAAACAGTTTAAGGAAGTTACCAAATCATAAGTCACACAGACAAAGCAATGCCATTTATTTAAGCCAATTACAATCCTGAACTAAGAAATCTTTACGGAAAAAGTTTTATTTACTCTAGCACTCTATGGTCTCCTCAGTAACTACTTTTGCTGGAGGTGCACCTTTACTGATAGTCTGAATCAGCTCAGTTTGCTGTGGTCACAAGTGCAGTGTATTTTACTGCTTTAAGGTACAGGGCCATGCCATCGAACTGTGGTTTTCTCTGTATCTTTATTTTGTTTTTATTCTACTTTTACTCTGCCTTATACCAACTGCCATCAGATCTATCCCACCACACCTACAACTAGATTTTAAAGGGAGAAAGGAATCTCAGTGAAGAAATGTGACTTCATACAACAATCAAAGCAAATAACTAGGCAGTTATGAAAGGGTCTAAGATAGAAAGGCACACCCATAAAAAAAGGAAAACTATGGAAGTTTCAACTGCTTAATGTTACAGAAGTGGGAAAATTCTAAAGAAGGGCAGTTTTAACTTGCATACAGCAAAAAAAAAATAAATGAATGAATGAATAAAATAAAAATCCCAAAAGGAATTTTTTTTTACTGGAACTCACAAATGGATGTTAACGAGTTCAGTGAGCTCAGCAAGCCCAGACTGATCTCCTATACAACTGGGATCCTTTTCTAATACCTCTGAAAAATAAAATTTCCATTTTGGAATATATCAAAAGATACAAAACATGAATGACTACTTAAAATTTAAACTGCTTTCTGTTGATCAGTGCATTAATTCTGTAAGTTCAAGATGTCAAGGGGTCAAGGTTCCCTGAAAGGAGGGTAAGAAGCAGAAGAGCAGCGCCCCAAAGTGGTGAACAGTCCAGGCTTTGAGGGCTGGGGATAACACTCGGTGACAAAGCACTTGCCTAGAATTCCTGAGGCTCTGGGTTCAATCTCTGTCACCACAAAAAAGACCAAAAAAAGGCAGGGGGCTTTTGGGACCATAGTCCTGGGCTCGTGCGCAATCTGGCTTCACTTTCACTAGCTATGTTTGCTGAAGATTCTAACTGAATCTTACTGAGCTTCTGTATCCACATCTAAAAATAACAGTTGTTAAGAAGATTAAGGTACCATATACCTGGAATGCGCAAAGCACACAAATTGCAGTCTTTATCATTATTATTAGTGCAGGGCAATAAACAAGTTTGTAAAGTAAAAAGTTAAGCCTTTCAAAGCCTTTCTTGTATAGTTAGTTAGTTTTAATGGCAACAGAGAATGATCTTGCACAAAATAAGCACAATTAACTGCAAAACATGTTGAGAGACCACGGTAACAGAAAGCCCAAGGATGTATGGGGAAACAAAGCCCTGGGAAACTCACTCTTAAATCTGACACAGCTTGCAAAATGTAGGTGCGCCTGTGCGTTTGTGCTGTGGGTGGAGGTGAAGAACAATGCCTGTGATTTTCAGGGGTCTATGTGTACACCCTTAGTAAGAACAATTGCTGAATGTCTATTTATTAAGGTCAAATTGACTCTTCCCAAGGCTGGTTTTCAGATTTGAAAAAGTGTTAGTAACACCTACACACTGGTTAAGTTTCCAGAAGTTAAGAATCAATGCTTCCTTTCTAGAAAAAACTATGAGAGTGAGAAACTAGATGTTAATATTTATCACTTATACCAACAACTACACATACATCAAGCATTTTTTACTTCAAAATCTTCAAACTACTTCCATGCTCAAATTAAGACAGGCATAGATAGAAACATTCTGTATCTGCTTTCTGAAACTTGATTCATCTTATATTAAAGGTAACTGCTTCTAAAATAATACACAATTTATAAAAAGCTTCTAAAAATACCAATAAAAAGGTTAAAAATAGGATTCTGAGTAAGCTTCCTTTTTATCAAAAACTTGTTAAACTGATTCAATTAAACTTTTTTTGGCTTACCATTATGTGGTACAGTATTTAATTATTTTTCTTTCCAGCATGGGAAAGAAAATCTTAATCCTTTATCTAAGATGAAGAACAAGTCAGATGCTTTGGAGAGCTAATGTTAGTTTTAGTTCTTAGTTTTGAGGAGAAACTAAACATGTTGAGGAGACAAAAATTACCTAAAAGTTAAAAGCAGCAAAGGTAACGCTAATTACCAACTATTAGCTCTCAGAAAGCGGCTCACACACTCAGAACTGGTCTAAAGCTAAACGGCATGCTCCTGAATAGTCAATAGTGTGACAGACCACACTAGAACTGCACACTTTATGAAGCTCTATTCACCTCTAGGGCTTTTATTTGACTTACTAGAGTCACATATTGTCTTGATTTTAGAAAAAAAAAACATGCTACAGGAATCCTTTATTAGCGTACTTTTAAAAACTAACAAAATAAGGCAAATAAAAGAAAAAATAGATAAAGAAACCTCAAAAACAATGAAAGTAATGTATCTAAAATGTTTTAGGTATCTCCAACAGCTATTGATAAATAAAAATTAAAACATGGGGCGGATGGGTCTGGGATTTAGCTCAGTGGCATAAGCACCTGCCTGACAAGCGCAAGGTCCCGAATTCGGTCCCTGGTACCCCTCCCTACCGAAACCACTGAGCAGATACTATATCATTTAGCTACAGGCACTGCAAATCGAATCCATTTTTCTTAAAGGGAATCTGGCAATATTAAATAGAACTATAAAACTGCTTTCTTGACTTAGTAATTTTATATTTGGGACTATGCAAATTAACTCCTGCTAAGTACATTCTAATGAAGTTATTCCTAACAAAGAAAACAGGAACTAATCTAAATGCCCTACAAGCATGAAATGGTTAAGCAAATCATAGACAGTACAGTAATAACAATGATATACTATATGATCTATGAGAAGGAAACAGTCCATAAAAAGTAGGAATGTTCACTACATTGAACTATTGTCTACTGACAGTAAAATGTATTCAGAGCAAATGCTAGTAAGTTAAAAAAAAAAAAATGCTATAGCTGGGCAGGGTGGTGCATGTCTGTAATTCCAGCACTTGGAAGGCTGAGACAGGAGGAATGTCTCAAGTTCCAGGCCAGACTGAGGTACAAAGTAACACCTTATCTCAATTACCTCCTCCCCCAAAACCCTACAGAAATAGTTACATGAATAGTTTATGAAGGCCAAGATCATAAATCAGAAATAAGTACAATGCAATACAGGTGTGGTGATACATAAGTGTAAACCCTGTACTCTGTGAGACTGAGGCAGGAAAATCACAGGTCTGAGCTAGACCTCAGCAACTTGGTGATTTAATAAAATCCTATTTCAAAATTTAAAAAATTTAAAATGGTCTGGGAATGTAGCTCAAAATAAAGACTGAGTTCAACCCCCAGTACCACCAAAAGGTAAGTAAAAATTAAAAAAATAAAGAGCAATATAAATAGAATTTTATGATCCCTGGAGTCTTGTTTTTCTGCCAGTAGATTAAACATAAAATAATTTTAAATGACCAAATGACCAAATCTGTGCCAGAATTTAGCTCAGCTGAGTAAGCACCTACCTGGAAAGTATAAGGTCATGGGTTTGATCCTTAGCACCAAAAATAAATAAATAAGACCAAATCTTCAAGGTTCTTATCTCAAAAGGAAAATATGAGCAAATATTATTATCCCTATCGTATAGCTGAAAAAAATGGATGGAAATATTACCAACAACTTGCCCAACTTCCTAACAACACTTTTGAAAATAATTATTCCCATTCCTCTTCCGCTTTTCTCAATAATATGTATGAGAGTGTCTTCCTTTACAGATATAGAATGGATGAGAATAAACTATTGTCACCACTCTGACTGAAGTAATGAAAATTTAAACTGCTTACTATTATTTATAGCATCTCCACTGAGAGTAGAGTGAAGAAATGTGTAAGTTTAAATTCCCTACACCAGTTAGTCAAGCATTAGGGGGAAAGTGCTAAAAGGACACCCTTCTCTTCTGAGAGTTGTTGCCATTGGCCAAGATGTGAAAAGCTGCAAACAACTATGTAAATCTAAATATTTCAGAAAATGAATCTGCCTTGCCTATTTCATCCCCAGATCTTTCAAAATTACAATTCCAAAATCATCCCCCCAAATTAATGAAAACTAAAATGCAGTCACTTGAGAAAACAAAAATTACCTACCTGGCAGATAACCTGTAAACTTCCCTTATCCTCATTTTCTGAAATCTCCTCAAATGTCACTTCTCTCCTGCTCTCCCTGAGAACTTTAAGGCAAAAAAGTTTCCTCCTCTTTAGGAGCACTCTGAACATAAATCTTCTGTAATATATCTGATTTCACTAGTCTGTTCATAAGCTTATGTCTTTTGTTTTGAGGACAGGGAATATATTCCTCATCTTTGAGGAACTAAGCATACAATATATAATTGCTATTAAAATTAAAGACCATGGAAGGCATGGTAGTGCAAGCCTGTAATGCCAGCACTTTGAGATGCTGAGGCAGGAGGATCACAAGCTGGGGTCCAGCTGTGGCAATTTAGTGACTTAATGGAAAGACCCTGTCATAAAATCAAAAGGGTAGCTCAGTGCAAACAGTGCAAAGGCTCCCGGTTGGGATATGGTGCAATTCCTCAAAAATAAGTGAGATGAGGGAGAGGGGAAAGGAAGTAAAAAGATATGCGAATGGATCAACTCCCCGCGATGAAGGTCATTATGTACTGCAAACACATACTAATAAAAATAAAAACTAAAAAAGGAGAGCTTTTTGTACTGCATGGTATGAGTGAAGGACCAAAATATCCTCTACAGAGTTGGTAAGCCTCCTGAGATCCTTAGGCATTTTTACAGATACACGTTTTTAACATGTCATTCAGGGCAGCTGACAAACTTGCACACGAATGCGAAACGCAATGAAAAGTTTAATAGCTTCTCTCATGTCTTAAAATAACCTCAAAATTCACAGCTACAGTAAAGTTAGCAGTAATAAAATAAACACCAGCATTTTTTTAAAAAAATCAAACTTGGTAAAGAAACCTATTTATAGATTGTAAAAGTTGGCTGAACGATTATTTGAATTGTTAAAATTATTAATGGTTTCAAAGAGCTCTTCAGCTCCCACAAGCTGTTTTCGTAACTTAAAATAATTGCGTATATTGCCACATCTTCACCGAATTAACCTAAAAGCCGGTTACTTGTGTCTCTTTAACTGCTAGTGAAAACTCTTGTGTGACTACCCTAAGGGGTCAACGTTTTCAAGACAGCCTTGAAAAAACCAGTTTCCTCCGTCACCGACTCCTTGTGTTTAAAACAAATTTCTAAGAAATTAAATAACGTGACAGTGTATTTTTCTTTTTTTTTCTTTTTGTTGCCAGGGATTGAGATTCTATGTTTTTATATTAAATATTTTAGTATTTAAAGGACAGAAATCAAGTGTGTAAAACCATTATTACAGCAACTCTTAGTGCACATTGCGTGGTTCGGCGTGTTACAGTCCACAAATAAGTCATCAATAGCTAATCATGAAACTAGCTATCAAAGTCCTAAAAAAGTGCGAGCTCTCATAACCAACCAAGAGATTTAAACGACAACAACAAAAAAAGTAGTACAATGAAACAGAAAGCAAAGAAGTTAAAAAGTTACTGTAACTAAGCGGAGAGTTGCGCCAAAAGGACACCTCGGCGTGCAAAACATGGGGCTGGAGCTGCACTTATCCAATTTGTTTCAAGCGCGCCCTTTCCTTGCAGTCCCCGCCGGAGAAAGTGAGTATAGATGTTCTCGCGACCTGGCCTGGCAGGCGCGGGGTGAACTTGGAGACTCCTGACTTAGTCTTCCAGATCGACCCCGACAAGGATCCTTTCTGAGCATCTTACCCCAAGCCCGGCGCAAGCCAGGCGGTCCCCGGACAACTCGACCCCACCCACGACTACGCCCCTTTCCCCAACTCCCACCTGGGGACTCCAACGCCCCCGAACCAGGACCACTTCCCCTTTCCACAGGGCAGCCCGGGGCCGGCCAGGCCGCACCCACCTTGCACTCGTCGCTCTTCTTATCATCTTCACAGAAGTTGACCGGCGCCAGCCCGGGCAGGTAGAAGGCGCTTCCTCGGCGCGGGCCTGAGGCTGCCCCCAGCAAGAGCAGCGACAACAGTAACAGCCGCGGCCCCCGAGGTGGAGACGACGCCGGCAGCCGAGCGCTCATGACGGCTGCTTTGGGGAAAAAGCAACCGAGCCTAGGGGGTGAAAAGGGGAGGAGGGGCGGGGAGGCTCGGAGACCACGACGAGGCCGCGGGACGTGAGGGAGGCCAGCCCCACGAAGGCTTTAGTTCCGGTAGTGCTGGGGACACAGCGGGCCCGCAACAGAAACCCAGCCGGACCTCAACGGAGCATGCGCAACGCTGTGTGCACATGCTCAGTGAGAGCGCCGTAAGCGCCGCGGGGAGTTTCCGGGAGGAGCGCGGAGGAGATCCACTTTCCGGGTTTTCGCCGCTCCCGCCCGGGTTTGTTCCGCCGTTAGCGTTCTGATGGCAAATTCCGATCTAGATCTCCCGTGGGGCGCTCCTCGATCGTTCGCTGCTGTCTTAATAATTTCCCATTAACATCATCCAGCTCCTTAACCACGCAGATGCTCCAGAAAGTAATTGCTGATGGAAGCGGAGTTGGTGGCCGGGAGGAAAAGTTCCGGGACATAATGGTTGGGAACAGGATAAGGAAATGGATGGGAAGGAGCTGCCTATGGCTCTGTATATACAGGTACTCGAAAGTGTAGACCCAGTTTTTTCCAAGCATCGGCTATGCCGATGCAGTCCTGTGGGACGCTGAGATCGTATGCACAGAATAAACAGATGTACAAAATAAACAGATGCCTTTAAGGGAGCGTGGAAATTCAAGTGGGAAGAAAATTAGTAGGTGAGCAGAAGTAGGTGCTGACATATATTTGCAACAGGGGTCAGGCACTCCCGAGAGCTCATGGAAGAAAGCAGTTTTGACAAAATAGAGTGTGAGCACACTGGAGCAACACAGTTTCCCATGGATAATGTCCCATAGAGTCCCCGAGGGCAAGTTCACAGATGTACTTGCGCTCACCAGGGAGTTGCATTTTCTGAGTATTTTTCACGGGGATCTTTACTTTTTGGTGACAGAAAAAAGCTAATCCAATTCAGCTTTAAGAGGTCAACCAAATGTTTAGGAAAAGCTCAGACACAGAGAGAGAGAGCAAGCCAGATTGCAAGAATGGGCAAGTTCAGAAAACAGGAGGCAAGTTGAAAACAGCTTGGAGGCCCATAAACTGCTATTTAAATTCTTGTGTTTCACATTTTCCCCAAGGAAGTTCTTTCACCAAAGGAAGTTCTCTAACTTTCACTAAATGATTAGGAGAATCTAACACTGCTAAAAGGTTAAGAACCACTCACTGATAGATAGTGGACCAATGAAAGATAAAATTTTGGCTTGCAAAGATAGGTTGCACTGACTGCTCCAACATAGGACCACAATTACCTAGTTACGTGACCTGCACACATTAATGAAGGGAGAACGAGGAAATAGAAAACAGAAAAGAAGAATGTTCATCTCCCTATAACTGTTGTGAAGGTTAAGTAAAAACTATGTGGAACACACTTTTTGGCCCAGAAGAATGCTGGCCATTTTCATGTAACTAAAGCAAAGTTAATGAGTTAATGGGGCCATGAGCAAAAAAAAAAAAAAAAAAAAAACAAATGTGGATGACTTTCCCCTCACACAACCCTCTTCTTCAAACAAATCAACATTTTTCTTTAGGATAGTGAATGAATTTGTGATGTCCTGTACTTGAAAGTAATGGAGGCTTCCAATATAACGAGTGACTGTTCTTTCCAAAAAATAGAAAGGAGAAAAGAAAATTAACGGTTTTGTTCACCTATTTTTCTAGTCACTAAAACTTAGCTTTTACCATCTCACTGCTTTTTCCTTGCCCACTTTTCCTTACTGCTACCTGCTTCTCACCTGTTTCTCAAACTCCAAACTGGGGAAATATACTAAAATTTTCATTTCCTCTCATTGTGATTCAGCAAGTACAGTTCGCTGGGCCGCTAGCCTGACTAATCCATGCGCATACCTACAGCCACAACCTTTGTGGCCCTAAACTCACCGCAATAGCTTCAGCTTTCAATCCTGCCAAGTGTTGTCTTAGACTACCGAAGGCATCCCTAAATTCCACTTTCCTGCTGAAATCCTGGCCCCACAGTACTGTATTTACCACTATCTGGAATGATCATGTTTATCTTTGCAGTCTCATTTGCTCATTTATAAAAAATTCTATTGAAATCAAGGGTCTGGTCTCTCCATCCCTAGAGCCTGGGGAAACAAGGAGAAGAGAAGCTTATGATTAGAGCTCGCCAGACCATAGGGATCTGAATTTGAAGTCGCAGACTTTCACAGCTGAAATAAATTTCACATTTTTCAAAGAGTTTAACCCTCTTATTCCACAGAGGAAAAAAGGAGAGTGACTGCCCACAGTTACCAGGATACTCCTTAACTCTGAACCCGCAGCAATCTGGGTGTAGGGGGGTTGGGCCCCAAAATTTCTTTCTTTCAGACCCTCCGCTTCCCTCCGAGTTCAGCATCAGAAAAAACCCGGACAAATGGAGTCCTGATTAATGAAAATGACCTCCAGATTTCAGAGAGCGGGTTCGCTGCATCTGCGGACTGCGCATGCGCTTGCCGGCCTGCCGCACCTTGCCAACTCCTACACCGACACGTCATCCGCTCCGCTGGATTCCGGTGGGCGGGGCGGGGGCGGGGCTGAGAGGGTCGCTGGACGCTGCGGACCTCTACTTCCGGATCCGGCCTCTCCTTGGCCCCGCTCCGCCCGGCCGGGGTTCCCTTGGTTTCCAGAAGTTGGGGTGTGGCGGAACAAAGACTGCCCAGTCCTCCTAGCCAGTTGAGAAAAGGAGTCCCTTGCTTGTGGCCCCTTGTAATGGCGTTATAGGCCATGGTGTAAATGCATCATCACTTACAGAAAGACATAAACAAGAGTGAAGATTCTAGTTACAAACTAGGAAGAAGGCAGTTGCCCTTGCATTTTCCCTTTGATTGTGACGCTCCTTCAAATAATGATACTTCTGGCTGGACTGTAAAACTTAACGGGATATGATTTTCTCCTTTCCTTTGCTACGCATTGCACTTGTCGACTCTGATTTAAGTAATATGTCATCACGTCGATAGACAGAATGTAGAACTGTGATATACAGAAAGGGGCGGGGTGTTATTGTTTAATGAGTGTAAATTTCAGTATGGAAAGACTAAGAAGTTCTAGAGGTGGATACTGGTGATGATTGTAGTGTGAATGTAGTAATTCCACTGAATTTAAAATGGAAAATTCAATATTTTGTATATTTTATGCAATATAAAAATATGGCATTTGTTTCTTCCACTTTTCTCTCTCGATATAGTTTGGACATCCCATTTTCCTGAGTTTTACACAGCTTCCATATAGGATTGTCTTACTTAGCAAATAAAAATCAGGATTCCCAGTTAAACTCTAATTTCAGATGATAAGTAGGTAATTTTTAGTGTAAGTATGTCCCCAATATTTTATGATCTATACATTTATGTTATCTGGTATACATTTTGTCAAGATGAAATTATTAGGGAAGCTGCTTTCATTTGCAGGAGGTGTACCAGCTGAATGCCTAAATGAATGAGATATCAAGATTTTCTAGAAAGAGAAAAAATCCACTTCATTTTCCACAAATTAATCCTAAACAACAAAAGGTCATAAATAGTTGTTGAAAGAGTTCAGAATACAACACCTCAAAATACGACATGTTGGCATAAGGATTATTTGGAATTGAAGTCAATTGAGAAATAGCAATCACAGGAAAAGCTCTCTGCATTCCTCCTTTCGGCAAAGCGGAGAATAAATTTGTCTTCATTAAAGCTGTAATAAATTGGGTGTGGCAGTGCATACCTGCAATCCCAGCACTTGGGAGGCTAAGGCAGGAGAATTGCCATGAGTTCAAGGCCAGCCTGGGCTAAATAGCAAAACTCAGTTTCCAAAAAGAAAGAAACCAGAACCTCCTATGACAGAGCCAAGATAAATCTGTGTAACAAACCTTAATACATAGCATTTGGCTACCACACCTTTCCTAGTAACCTTCTCACAGTTTACTGCTCCTGGAGTTTAAACCCCATTTCCTGGTCTAATCAATATTCCACATTCTATTGCCTTTTGTTAAAAGAGTATATAACAGAGCTGGGGATTTAGCTCAGCGGCATAAGCACCTGTCTTGCAAGCAGGCAATCGTGAGTTTGATCCCCAATACTGATAAAAGAAGGAAAAAGACAAAAAAAAAAAAAAAAGAGTATATAACAGTGGCAGTGAACCTATTGCACATATGCCACAGTGGACTGTTTGTATCACTCAAAGCTCTGTTAGTATATTGTTTTTTTGTTTCTGTTTTTGTTTTTTCCAAACAAGTTCTCACTGTGTAGTCTAGGCTGGTCTTGAGCACATTGTGTAGCCTAGACTGGCCTTGAACTCACAGCAATCCTCCTGCCTCAGCCTCCTGAGTGCTGGGATTACAGGTGTGTGCCACTACACATCCTGTTTGTTTTTCTTTTAAAACAAAAGATGTTAACGTATCAGTGTTTTTTGTAAACTAAGCCTCAATACTCAGATTTAATCGCAATGTTTCTACTTTGCAGTAAGTGAGTGGGCTTTGGGTTGCAGTTTGGGCATTCAGTCACTAAAAGTTCACCATCACTGTATCCTAAGTACAACTGCTTCTTTGGCTTTTCATTTCTTTTCTGTGGAGCCCTCATATATATAAGTATATATAATATAGGTATAATATATTATATATAAGTATAATTTGTTTTTTTTTCTGTTGCCTTTTTTCAATTTAATTCACAGGCCTCAAGTGCAGAACATAAGAGGGCACAAGAAAAATATTCCTCCCCTGCTCTACAACTTGGAAATAAAACTTACCCCGAATATTAAGCTAGAAATGCAGCTCATAAAGATCATGCCAATCCATGAGAGATCTTAAATTTTAAGATAATGAAAGGTTCCCAAACAGGACCAGCTTTATAAATCCCAAAGGAGGAATTATTTAACCAGCAGAACCTAGAAAAATGAAAGCAACAGCAGTAAACCAAAGTATCACACCAGGAAGACAATGGCGAAGCTCTGTAAAGTAGACATATAAATCTTAATTTTATTTACTCTGAATTTATGCCTTCTGACCAATTGTTTCTTTTAAATTGAGCTTGCCTGGAGTTTGCTTATTGAGGGAGAATATTTGCCCTGCTGGACCCAAGCAGGTTTCCTCTGGGCTTATTTTTGTTTTAACAACTTCACTGAAGTATAATTTACATATCATTCAATCGATTATTTTTAACTACTCAGCTCCATGACTTTTAGTAAATTTATACAGTTGTGCAGCAAGCAGCCTAATCAGTTTTAGAATATTTCCATCTCCCCAGTAAGACCTCCCCCTACTCTTTGGCATCTAGGCCCCCTTTCTGCGTTCAATTCCAGGAAATCATTAATATGTCTTCTGTCTCTATAAATTTGGCTTTTTACTCACTCTTCTGAGGACGTCTTTTTCATAAATCAGTAAGTAATTTGACTTATATTTCAATTCCAACGTCTGTGGGTAAAATAAACTCATAGCAAGGAGACAAATCTGTTGTCTCCTGACAAATACTTTTTGCCTTTGGTTGCTAAACTGTCCTGAATCTTTGTCTTAGTTATCTTTCTTTCATTGCTGAGACAAATACCCAACACCTTTAAAGGGGGAAAGTTTTGTTTAGTTTAGTTTGTAAAGGTCCATAGTCGCTGGCTCCAAGGCAGGCTGGCAAGTGGCAGAGGGGCAACCATTCATGGCGATGGAAGACACCAAAAGCCACAAAGAGGGAGAGGAGAGAGACAGAAATCTCTTTCTGTCCCTTATATTGCATTCAGGCTACCTGCCCTAGGGTGAATGTATCACTCATACCCTTAATACCAGCATTAGACTGAATCAATCAAAAACTCTAGATTCATCCATCTCCAAAAGTCTAAGACTGCTTGAGGCTTTGGGGGGAAAATCTAGATACAATCATAACAATCCTCCAAAGTCAATGTCCTCCAGCCAAAGAAACACCCATGGTTAGGTTTTTTCCTCCTTTCAACAAAGGAAAATACATACAGGCATCTCAGTAAGAGAGTATTTGAAATAAACACAGGATTCTCGCTGTGTCTGCTGATTGGCAGGAGTATTTTAAAGAGTTTTCCTCTGTACTCGATGCTGTCAGGAAGCAGAAATAATTCTTAGAGTACTGATACTGTTGCTCACTGCCCCACTTGCGAGAAGCCAAGTGTGCCAATAGAAATATCTCTAAAAATTATCTCAAGCTGAGACTGAGCTCTGTGATTAGCCGTTGGTTAATAAAAAGTCTTATCTAAAAGGAAGGCATTGATAAAGAAGTGATCACCTCTGTTAGCCAGCATAGGAGATGTTTATTTGATCATTTTGTCGTTTGGACAATGTCTTGTTTTGTGTGTTGTGATTGCAAAGGGTCCTGTTTTTGTCTTACTCATTGAGGTTGCAGAGTGCCCTTGACCACTGTTCATGCCCTGTGAGGGGACTTATGTGAAGGAGGAGTGGGCCAAGACCTCCTGGAAGGCCACTTCCCATGCCAAGGGCTGCATGTGGCTTTTCCCCCAAGATAATGCCATCCAGTGGCAACCAGTCAGCTGCTCTCTCTTCTGTGCAGCTATGTAATTTTGCATTTTTTGATGCTTCTACAAAAATATTAGATCACTGAGTAAATCCCAACACTCAATCTCAGACTGGGGTAGTTTTTATAGATTCTTAAAATCATTTACCCTTTAGCCTATAAGTGAACAGCAATATTAGTACTCTGTTTTTTTTTTCTTTCTTCTATGACCCTAGGAATCTTATTAATGCATTTTAGCAATATTTCCAGTACAAGCTGGAAGTGGTGGTGCATGACTATAATCCCAGCACTTGGAAGGCTGAGGTAGAAAGCTTGTTGCAAGCTTGTTGCAGCCTGGGCTACAAAGTAAGATCCTGTTTCAAAAACACAAAGAAAAAAAAATTTCTAGTGCGTATAGCTAACAGTTAGTATATATAGGAAAACTTAACAGTTACTATATAGAGGAAAACTAATAAGTCAATTTTAAAAAAACATAACTGAATAAAATAAGCAAAAGAATAGTCATATCACAAGGATAAATTATTAATAGTCAACAGAAATAAATATATGTTTAATATCATTATTCTCCCAGAGACTACAAATTAAAATCTCAGTGAACTACAGTTACACAAGCAGAAAATAGCTAAAATTTCAAAGTCTGACAACAGCAAATATTGGCAATGACATGAAGCAACTAGAATGCTAGTCACCACCAGTGAGAGTGTAAATTTGTAAAAAAAAAAAAAAAAAAAAAAGTGCTCACATTCTGCAACTCAGAAATTCCACTCCTACCTCCGAAAGCCTACCTATATTCACCAAAAGATGTGTTCACTGACAGGGAATTCTAATGTCCATCCACCGCAGAATAGAGAGATTGTAGAACATAATTAATGTAAAGAGATTGTAGAACATAATAGAAAATGACACAGCAAGGGAACAAACTACTATTAAACACAGCACATATCTATCTCATAAGCATGATATTAAGAGAAATCTGACAACAAAAACACTTGTTTACACCAAGTATAAAAGCAGGAAAAACTAATCTGTGGCATGAGAAGTGAAGACAACTGCTACATCTTGAGCATTATGAAGGGTTTGTGAGTAGGAGCGCATGTGGCCTCCATAATGCTCTAATGTTTGTGTGTTGATGTGAGGGTGTCTAGATGCAGCTTTTTTGTGATAATTCATAGAGCTGCACGCTTATCATCTGTGCACATTTTGTACACGCTTATCATCTGTAACATTTCAAAACCATTTGTTGACACTTGTATCATTCCTGTGCAAAAACTGATAATCACCAAGATTGGTAATTGGATTTTATCATTCTACCTTTTTACTTTTTTTATTTACTTATTTTGAAATAGAGGGATGGATTTGTAGTGCAGGCTGGCCTCAAACACTTGGCAATCCTCTTGTCTCAGCTTCCTGAGTGCTAGATTTACAGGCGTACACCACCAGGCCTGGCTTCAGTCTACTTTTTCCTTTTGGTGCAAGGAATCAAACTCACGGTCTCACACTTGCCAGGCAGGCACTGGGCTGTTGAGCTATATTCCCAGCCCTCACTCTACTTTTATGCATTTGAAAACACTCACGAGAAATTAAAATTTAAAAGATACATATATACATATAGAGATATCAAGAAATTGTCTAGAAAGGTGTTCACCTAACTTTTAATCTGTCTCAGGGAGGAAGATGCTGAACACGTGTTTCTTGTAGTTTAAGAGGAGGTTTTGAATTGTGCTACCATACAAAATTTCTAAGTGGAGAGGAGAGGAATGTAGAATTGCTATACATGTGTGAGGCAATGGATGTGTTAATTAGCTTGATTGTAGTCATCATTCCACTATATGGAACTCCAAACCATGAGGTGTACTCTAAATATATATGACTTTATTTGTCAATTATACTTAAAAAAGAATAAAAAATATGTATTCATAATTTTGTGTTTATAAGTATGCATATATATGTACACATATATGTACACATATAGGTATGAGTATATGTTTGAGTTTTTCCTTGTCTAGCCAATCTATTCAAACGTAAGTTTTCTTAGAGACCAAAGCAGTACAAATAGAGCCATGTGTTCCTTTATACCGCAATGGCCTTAGGAATTAACTTATAAACTCGGTATGCTTAGGTGGTGTGGTATTAACCAACAAATGCAGTATTTATGATGTGTCACAGAGAACATTTTCATGCATATGTTAATATAAATATATTAAATATATTGTATGCATATTGTAGATGCACGTATAAAAACATTTTAAAATTCAGACAATATGACAGTTTTTTAAATTAAAGATCAAAGCTTATTAAAATGATTTTTTTTTTTTTTTTTTTTTTGCTTTTTATAGTGCTGGGGATTGAACTCAGGGTCTTGCATACACTGGGAAAGAGTTTTACCACTAAGCCATATCGCCACTGCTTAAAATGAACTTTAGCAAGACAGTTATTTTTAATTTCATGGAAATGTTTTAAATATGCTAGAAATAAATGGGATATGCAGGCCATCCGTAAGCTGCGTGTGAGAGAAATGCATAAATCATTCTACATGTTTTGCTTTGGAATCCTGGCTCACTATGGATTTGAAACTTCTGAGTATGTCTAGACGTATTTCACTGAAATAAAATGTTGGGCAGAGTTTCCAGAAAAGCCATAAAGTTCAAGCCCAGCTCAGGCAACTTAGTTACTGAGTGAGACTGTCTCAGATTTAAAAAGAGCTGGGGATGTAGCTCAGTGCAAGGCCTGGGCTCAGTCCTCGTACTAGAAAAAAATCCATAAAAAGAAACAAAGGCAGCGGGCTCAAGTACCAGCTCACTGCTGCTCAGCCGCTGCCGCCAGCGAGAAGTCTTTCTCGGCGACTGCTCTTCATGAGCTGCTCAATGATCCAAAATATACACGTTGCCCAAAAGAAAAATATTTGAGAGTAATTTGGGGATAGGATGCTTATTGACAATAAAATGTAGACCGCAGGATTTGGGCAGTATGGACCAAAGGGGAACTAATGTATGAAAATAATTCTACAGAGTCACAGCACGGTCATGTCTCCTGGAGACCAGACCTCGGAACATGATCCTCACATGGGATGAGCTTTGCTACTGGGTCTTGTTTAACAGCCACAGCTCTCAATAAATACCTGCTTTAAGCTTTGTTTCTTTTTTCTCCTCTTTCTCCTCCCCTTTCCCTTCCCTCTCCTCTTCTCCCCCTTGCTTAACACACACTTTCCCACTGAGCTACAACCCCAGCCCCGGTTTGAACATTTTGAGGGGTCTGATATAAAATAGGATAAAGCCTGCAGCCAAGCGGATGCCTTGACATCCCCATTTTCCCTTCCTCATGCCTGCTGACACAGAGTGAAACGGACTGGGTGACTTGGAATCCCTTGAGAGGTCTTTAACTTCACTGTGCACAAGAATCAGATAGGGCCAGTGGAAGACACTAAGCATTCCGAATGCTAAAAGCTATTTAGAGGTCTTTTCAGGGCACTTTTGGCTTTACACGAATTTCCCAAATGTGCTGACTTTAGAAGCTCGTGCCCATTTCAGTCACACTTCACTGTAGTTGTAGCCCACGTTAGGATCCAGTGACAGATTACAGCAATGTCAGTTACATTTAAATTTCAGATAAAGTGAGCTGGGTTTGATTCCTTACACTGCAAAGAAAAACAATGTACAAAGCGCAAAACAGGAATTCACACGCGGACAAAAGATATAAAAGTAGCAAAAGCATTTAAATAAATATTAAGCCCTCTTGTAATAAAATAATATATTTTTTTAAAAGCCCAGTAGGATACTTTATAAAATTTAATAAAAAAAAACAAGTTAATAAACAATGACCATACTGACACTAAGCATTAAATAGTTTTTCTGGAGGCTAATTTGGTAATGTGCATTTTTAAAGCCTTAAAATGTGTGTAATCTGATAGAACAACTTTACTTCTCAGAATCTGTCTTTGAGAAACATTTAGAATGTGTACAAAGATTTATCAGCTTCAGTACAATGTGTTTTCACAGTAAAAAATAGAAAACAACTATCATGTCCAACAGAGCTGTGGAAGTGAATTATGGTACCACATCCATGCATAGACTATTTGGGGGCATTGTAAATATGTCAAGGAGAACTGATAACAAAGAGATGGTTAAGATAACATTGCTAAAGGAAAATTCATATTGTAAAATAGCATGCAGCCAGGGGAGAAAAAGCACCAAAAAAAAAAAAAAAATTCTAACTCCAGTTTTGTTTCTAATCAATGCATACTGTCAGAGCTGGCATGTAGTTGCCTGGTAGGCACAAGGCCCTGGGTGTGGTCCCCGGTACCGCAAACAAATAAAAACCAGAAGACTGAAAGACAAACTATTAACTGGAAGAACGTGTTTACAAATTACCTAGGCAACAAAGGATTTGATTTCAGTATAGAAAGAGCTCTCACAACCCAAAAGAAAGAAACAAACGATCTAATTTAAAAATCATACCCTGTGTGGTATTAGATGCCTATAATCTCAGCACACGGCAGGTTGAGGCAGGAGGATGGCCATGAGTTCAAGGCTAGATTGGGCAACAATGTGAGTTCAAAGCTAGCCTGAACTTTGCAGTGAGACTCTGTCTCAAAGAAATAAAAGGTGAAGACTTCACCAAGGAGGAGTATGGACAGCAAACAAAACCCCAAGGTAGTCAACATGATTAATCCTCAGGGAAACACAAATTAAATCCTGATGAGGTACACCTGAGAACCTACTAGACAGCTAAAATTGAATACAATGACCAAACCAAGTGCTGATGAAGTTGTGGAATATCTGGAACGGTTATATAATGCTATCAGGAATATAAACAGTAGAGTACAGTTTCTTACCATATGACCCAATAATTCCATTCATAAGTATGTATTTAACCCCTGGGAAAATGAAGATTTAACTTCATAAAAAATTCATACACAAATTTGCAAAACATCTGTATGTATAATTAGCAAAATCAGAATCAGCTCAAACATCTTTTATTGTAGAGATGGATAAATTATAATACAATGGAATGCTGCTTAGTCACTTTAAAAAGGAATGAGCCATCGATACAAATAAACTTTGGATGACTCTGGTATACACTGTATACAAGAAAGCAGTGTCGGGATGATACATTCTGTGATCTAATTTATATAATAGTAACATAATCCAAAGTGGTAATGACCAGAAGGGAGACCAGTAGATGCCAGGAATTAGGTGTGACTACAAGAAGATAAAAGAAGAAAAATTTTTTTGGTTGCGATGATAGAATTGTGACATATCTTGATTTTGGTGGGAGGGGCGCATGTGTGAACACTAATAGAAAGAGGTGAAGATTTAGCTTTGGAGGTAGAGAGCTTGCCTAGCAATGCATAAGGCCCTGCCTGAGTTCAGCCCCCGGTATCATAAAAAATAAATAAGCAGACATTTTTATTTTATTTATTTATTTTTTTTTTTGAGAAATTCTCATTACGTAGTTCAGGATGAACTTAAATTCATTATGCAGCCTAGGCTGGCCTCAAATTTGTGGTGATCCCCCTGCCTCAGCTTCTTGAGTGCTAGGATTACAGGCATGCACCACCACACTTGGCTAAAACAGGTATTTGCAAAAATCAAAAAACACATATAAACCTAGAAAAAAGAACAGAAGGCCACACATGAAAACACTAACAGTAGGAGTTTTCTATGCAGTCAAATAAAGGTGATTTTCTCTTTCTTGAATATGAACTATTTTTATATTTGAAAATATGGAACATGGCTGGGAATTTAGCTCAGCGGCATAAGCGCCTGCCTTGCAAGCGTGCAGTCATGAGTTCGATCCCTGGTACCAAAAAAAAAAAGAAAGAAAAGGAAAGATGGAACATTGCTGGGTGTGGTTGCTCATGCCTATAATCCCAGCACTCGGGAGGCTGAGGCAGAAAAATCTTCACCAATCTGAGACCAAACTGGGCTACAAAGTGAGCTCAAACCAGCCAGAACTGCATAGTGAGACTGTCTCAAAACAAAAACAAAACAAAAGAAATAAGAAAGAAAGAAAGAAAGAAAGAGAAAAAGAAAAAGAAAAAGAAAGTAGGGAACAGAGGCTTCATTTGTGAAGAGTTTTATCTAGACAGGTGATATACAGATCTACTGTCACATGTAAATGCATCTTGCTGTGGGGAAACCTGAGAACCGCAGGGCATGATTTTATACTGACTCAGCCTTTTGGTGGCCAGGGGGTTTCACTACCTCCCTGGAAAACTCTCTTTTGGGTAGGGCGTTCCTTTTAGAGTTTATGAGAACCACAGAACCCTTACTGCTCTGTAAATCTTGTGCAACGTCATAACCCTGGCCCAAAGAGTCCTGGCCCCATTTCCCCCATTAGCATCCATTAGCCAGCAACTTCCACTCCTCCATGTGCAGCCAGAGCTCCTTATGCAATGGAAAAAAGATGCAGGCGACAATTAAGTTAAGTACCTGCTTCCCTTCGCCATCAGTTCCCACTTGTCTTATACTCATCAAGTATTAAGCACCGGGAAGCTGCCAGGAGTTCAGTGGCACCAGCCTGTAATCAGTTATGCCAGATGAAACTATAAAATTGTTTTATGTAGAGACCTCGAGAGAACTTGCCCGAAAGCCTGGAGCCTGACTTGTCAGGATTTGCAGCCTTTGAGTAAAAATCTGAGCTATAGCTGCAGGCCCTACCCCCAACCCAGGACAGCCATCAACACTTGTACCTACTCTTGGGGTCCCAGCCCCTTTGTGATCCCTTCGGGGCCATCCACAGGAAATAGACCGTGGGCATCCCAAGGGCTGTTGCTCAAAAGTCCACAAAACTCTACCACTGCCATCAGACCTCAGCTTCGGTTTGGCAGCTTGGTACTGAGCAACTCTGCCTTTTAGACTCTGTCTACCCCACAGGGCAAGGCCATCACCAAAGGCTGTGACAGGCACGTATCATCTCTCAGGGCCTTGGCCATGCTTCCGACTCATAGTTCTGGATTGCAAAATAAAACCAGACAATCCCATATGCCAGGGACCCTTTCATATGGATCCTTGGCCCTGCAGTGTACTTGTAAGTGCGGGAGAATGCTCACTAGCTTGGTGAAAACAGTGGAGACCAGAAGGGGGAGGGCTTTGAACTTGTCTGCAGCTCTTCCAGTTTGCAAAACTTAAGTTATCTATATCATTTAAAATTAATCTAAAATAATCTAAGTCTTAAGACCCTCTTTCTTCAGAAGAAAGAAGAATAAATGAACCATTTTTGTCATTTTAAAGAGCCAGTGTTCTGATCAAGTGGAGAAGAGAACAATTTGGGAAGAATAAGAGTCTTCATTCTCTCTGTGTTTATGGGAGCCTTAAGTAAGGGGCACACAGCACCCGAAGGAAAAATTCGGGTGTTGTAGCCCACTTTATGCTGTGTTATGCAGCAAACTGGGTAATTTATAAATAATAAAAGTTTACTGGACATAATGGTGAGTGTCTGAATCCCAGCACTTGGAAGGCTGAGGGAGGAGGATTGCTGTGACTCTGATGCCACCCTGGGCTATGCAGCGAGTTCAAGGCCAGCCTGGACTACACAGTGAGAATCTGCCTCATAAAACCTAAATGAATGAAAGAATGAATGACATTTGCTTGGCTCACAGTTCTACAGGCTGGAAAGTATAGGAACGAGGTACCTGCATCTGGAGAGGGCCTTCACGCTGTGTCACCCAGGGCAGAAGCACAAGAAAGCACACACATGACAGGAGAGAGGGACAGGGGCTGAATCCCTTTCACCAGCGCTCCTGGTCTCCGGGGCTCTTCACCCGGAGCCTAGGGTGAAGAGGACACTCTTCACTAGGACACTAGGTGTCCTAGTCACCTCTTCATGGCTCCTCTGCTCTGTGCTGTCCCTGAGGCAATTAGATTCCAGCATGGACTTTGGAGAGGACACTCAAGCCCTGACATGGGGCATGAAGAGCGGGAAGCAGGCAGGAGCTTGGTGGTGTGGGGAGGAAGCCGAATAAATGAAGCTGTAGGCTTTGACAGTCTGCCAGACCCAGGCTGTCGGGGTCCTCTGTTTTTGCTGCTGACTGAAGAAGAGGGCATTTAGAAACTAGGGGTCACAACATGAAGCAAACGTAGAGGGCTGGAGGGGAGCAGGGAGAGAAGCTACAGAGACAAGAAATGAGCTGCACCCTCCCCCACGCCCCAGATTCAGAACGGGGACATCCAGGGAGAGGACAGGACCATGAGAGGCCGGGCAAAACTGCTCGGGAAAGGACCAAAGGCAGGGGGCCGCCTCTCTGTGAGTAGAAAGCAACAAGAAAGGAGGGATCGGGCTTAGGGGTGTCCCCTGGGGAGGGGACCTCCAAGGTGCAGAGCCAGCTCCAGGCCTGGGGGAGTCCCTGTGGAGGGAGGGTCAAAGGAAGGAATGGTGACAACTGGCTGTGATCCACAAGAGATGCAAAGGATTGAGGAGTGCGAGGAGGGTGCACAGAACCCCTCAGCTCCCCGGAAGCTTCTTGGAGGACTTGATCCTCCCTGCTGTGAGACACAGAGGACAAAAAGGGAGCGTGCAGAGGAGCCGGGACCGCTGGAACCAGAAACTCAGTCCTGGTAGCTGAGGAGGGTTTTTTGTTCTTGTTTGCAGGCACTGCAGATTAAAGCCAGGGCCTTTGCATTGAGCTGCATCCCCAGCCATGTAATTTAAAAATTTTGGAGACATTATCTTGATAAATTGCTAAATTGTCCAGGATGAGCATGAACTTGTGGTCCTCCTGCCTCAGTCTCCTAAAGTTCTGAGTTTATAGATATGTACTCCCATCCCCAGCTTGGAGAATGTATTAAAGGTTCAGAAAATAGAAACAATCAGTAACGGCAAAGAACTTTAAGGGACAGGGTAGCAGAGGATGTATGTGATGTTACAACTCCCATTGAAAAGCCGAGGATGAATTTTAGAAGCTGAAGTTTGAGTCACTGTTTAGATTTTTTGGGGAAGCTGGTATCTGACCCTAGATCAGGGGAAGGGAGCGGTAAACAGGCACCAGGAGACTCGTTACCTTCTTTCCTTCCTCCTTCCTTTCCTTTTCTTCTTTCCTCCATTCCTTTCTTCCCTCCTCTTTCTTTTCCCTTTCCTTCCTATTCCTTCTCTCCCTCTCCTTTCTCTCTCCTTCTTTCCTTCCTCCCGTAATTAAGGATTTCTTTTCCTGGAGAATCCAGACCAAGAGCATTTCACAAGGGACAGGATGGGTAACGCAGTGACCTTTTAGTAGGACCTGACAATCAGTGATCCAGCCTGGACCACGTGGCCTGAAGGGAGGCTGAAAGCCTGGAGGTGCTCAAAAGTGAACACTCCCCAGGAGGGACGGAGTCAGTAACAACCACCATTCTTTAAAGCAGCCCTCTGCTCACCGCACACATCTTCCAAGGAAGAACTTCAGGCTCCTTGGTAATGCCTTTACATTCTATTTTTGGTTTTACTCTGGGTACAGTCTGACATGTTTTAATAAAAAGAAAATGATATAACAATTCATGGGACCCTGCTTTTGTATAATTATCTATTTCCCTTTATTAAAATTCAAGATGTTATTGTCAAATACATTGCTAAGATTACATATATATTCAGTGCCTCTAAAAAAAGTAACCTTCCAACAATAGTGATGGTTCATTGTTTGAAGAAAAAAATCTCTCTTTAGAGAAAACTTTCTTCCCTTAATCCATGTACTGTTTGTTTGTTTGTTTGTTTGTTTGTTTGTGTTGAGTCTCACAGTGTTGACCAGGCTGGTGCCAAACTTGCCTCGGTCTCCCCAGTAGCTTGGACCACTGGTGTCTGCTACTGTGCCCACCTTAACCCATTCTTTCTTTTCTCTTGGTTCTTTGTGTGCATCTCCCTGGTAAGTTACAGGAGTTTATTGGAAGATTAAGGCTGTTTCTTGCTCGCTGCTTTGGCACAAAACAAACGCAAGCCCTGAGCAGCAGCTGGTCCAGGACCCAAAGAGAGTTTTACATGTGGGGAAACAAAAGAGGGAGAGCCCAGCATGGGAGAATTGCTTCCCAGGATTCTCCAGATTGGGTTTTTTATTTTGCTTTGAGTTTGGTGAGACAGGGCTCACTATGTAGTGTGAGCTGGCCTTGAACTCCCTACGTAGCCCAAGCTGGCCTCAAACTCACGGCAATCCCCCTGCCTCAGCCTCCTGAGTGCTGAAAATAGAGGTGTTTACCATCACACCTGGCTCCCAGATTGCTTCTTTCCAGACTCCAAGATGCTTTCCACTCAGTTTTGAAGGCTTCCCTTCTGTTACATGGAATACCTGGGTTGTGTAATATACTCCACAGGGTACATGACACAGAGTATCATCACTGTGCTTAGGGGGCTTCTGCAACAACAGAGGGCAGGAGACTTTTGAATAAGACTATTGTGACAATCAGGGAGTGGGAAATATGATCATCAGGGCACAAAGCACAAATCGCCCCCAGAGATGCAGCAGCACTATCTGACCAGGGAGGTGTAGCGGTCAGTGGCGGTAGACTGTGGCCACCCTCAGAGGACGTGAGAGCCTTGGCTGGTGAGGTGCTGAGGTGAAGGGACCAGGCCTGCATGTGCAGAAGACAGGCCTAGTTCCAGTAAGGCCTGTCACATTGGTGCAGCCCTGGGCACGAGAGAGAGTGAAGGAGCCACCCCTAGGGTGGACGGTGATGCTGAGAACACCATCAGGAGGCAGATGACAGGTGTCCCCAGGCCAGTCTGAAGTGACTTGCTGTAAAGTTTTTCCAGCAAGAAAGTGACGCGTTCGTGTATGTTCTTTCAAAAGGTGACTCTGGCAGGAGTGTATGGAACAGACCAGCAGGAGAGGGTGATGCTGACTTGGGCAGTGCCAAGGGCACCAGTCACAGCTGGTAGAACACAGGGCGCCCCCGGCAGTGTGTGGTGGGAGGACTCCAGAGTGGAGAGGTCAGAGACAGAGCAGTACCGTGGCAGTACCGATTTTTTTGGCCCAAACAACAGAATGACCCCCGAGGCAGGAGGTAGCTAAGGGAAGGGATCGTGAATGTGTGCCATGAAACCCCAGGGACAGTGCTTAGCTGTGGCTTGGTCACTTTCTGTGAGACAGCACCCTGAAGAGACCATTAGCACCTGGATGACACGAAGGAAGTCCTGAAAGGGAAGGAAGGAGGGAAGGAGGGAAGGAGGGAAAGAGGGAAGGAAGGAAGGAAGGAAGGAAGGAAGGAAGGAAGGAAGGAAGGAAAGAAATTCTTTCCTCCCTGTAATGGATGTTTGAAAACAAGCTTCTTTATTTGAAGCAAATCATTTTAAGTTTGCTCAAACAAAAAGATTGAAAGGTCTGAAAGAAAGAAGTGTTTATCCCAAAGGCGAGTGAGATGGCCCAGGGGCTGGCCGACTTCCCTTCTTATTTCCAGGAATGCACTCTGCCAAGGTGTTGCGAATCCAGTTTCAGGAAGGCTCAGTGTACCAGGTCTAGGTAAGCAGAGTGTAGGTCATCCTGTTTGGGTAATGACTCAGGTGAGACACCCAGCTGTCACCGCAGCACAGCGCTGCCTTGGATGAAAGCTCTTATTGACTTGAGTGCTGTGGTTTGGACTTTTATGCATTCTCCACCTGTTTGTGGGTAGATTTTTATGACAGGCATCCAATTCCTTATTTTAAACACTGACAGGTTTTATGCTTGCATTTGAGGAAGGAAATTGAGCTGTTCTTTCTCTGGCCTTAGGAGGCGCAGATCCTGGGGGTAAACATTGCCTGTGACAAACCAGAGTCAGGAGAAATACCCAAGAAACAGGGCTCTGAAGAGGGAGGTAATTACCTAAAATTAGATCAAGATAAAACTGCTCTATTAGGTAAATCCTGTTGCTAAACTGCCTCCAGCAAGCTAATTGTGGGATAATGCTGTGTTCTACAAAATAGAAAAAAAGAAATACTTAGCAACAGAGAATGGAGTGAGTATTTCATGTTTCCCTGCCCCTTTCTTATTTTTCTTGATTACTTTTCCAGCTTGAAGGAAGACATGATGAAGAGTAAAAGCAATTCATTTAGGGACATAAAAAGACGTGACTCAATTTTGAAAATTGTTCTCCTAAACACACACTCGGGTCACTCATTGTGCAGTGGCGTTTCTGAGACTCGGTGATACTCCATGCACTCAGTGGACAGGATATGTTTTCAAAACTAACAATCTGTTCTCGCTGCCCTACTTCTTTTTATTGCAGCCTTGATAGCTCTTAGAAGGCTTCGAAACATCCTGGGGATTGAGTTTCCCCAAGCAAAGGGCAGTAAAAGCAGTAACCTAGAACCAAAGTGACCGTGTCACGCTGTGATTATGGCTGTGCAGGCTCTCTGGACTGTCCCCTCCGGGGCTATGCAGCCACCCACTAGAACAACCTTGTCTACTTATCTTTCACCTGTTGGGGAATCTATGAGATCAGATCTCACGTTTATCAGGCTCCACCAACATGAGATACGAGCTGCATTTCTATAATAATTTTGTCATAATCATAATTTCAGAAAATATCTGCGACAATGAAGAAGTAAGATAAAAAAATACACATTGTGATTAGGACTGCGAAATAATTATGGGAACACACCAACAAGGTCTTCAAGACAACAGCTAAAAGTGAAAACATTTGCTGTCTGGTGAGATGATATAAAAGATTTCATATAATGGATTTTTTTTGCGCTAATCTTGTCATGTTTGGTACAAATTACAAAACAGAAAAAAAGGAAAGCAAAAGGCAGAAGTAGAATCAAAATACTGAACAATTTGTACTCTCTGTTGTGGTTTTCCAATAAGCAGCTCCAGTAATTATAGAGGGAGCCAGCCGGGAGCAGGTGAATGTCACCTTAGAGAGACAGGTGGGCACTGGGCTTTTCCCCAGGGGAACCTGGAGTGACATCTTCCTTTCCAGGTCTGGCTCACTCTGTTTGGCGATCTTACAAATGCTCTAGGAACTATGCAGGACTCCCAGGAATCCCTGGATGGGGCCAAAGCCGTGTGCAGGTGGGGTACTAGTTGGATCTGGGAATCACCAGCGAAGACCATGGCATTTCTGTGTTTTACCAGTTAGTCAGATTGTAACAGGTCCAGTGAGTGGACAGAGCCAAGATAAGAAGAATCTTGACAGAGGAGGAATGAAAGCAAGATAGGATCTTGCTTATTACCTGCCTAGCAAAGAAGAAAAACTCCACGAAGCTAGCTGGGTTAATAGTGGTTAGTTCTGCTTTCACATTCATTCTTTTTTTTTTTTTTGGCACTGGGAATTGAACTCAGGACCTTGCACTTTCCAGACTGCTGCTTGTGCCACTGAGCTATATCCCTAGCCCCTCACTCCATTCTTGTGAATAAGCAAAGGAACATAGCCAATCTATGGCCTGTTAGGAAGTGGACCGCACAGCAGAGCAGCAGGCGAAGCCTCACCTGTGTTTGCAGCTGCTCCTCATCCCTGGCAGCACTGTCCGAGCTCCGCCGTCTGTCAGATTGGCAGCACTAGATTGCCATAGGCGCGAGACTCCTCCTGTGACCTGCACATGTGAGGCATCTAGGTTGCGTACACTTTATGAGACTCAATAATAACAGAAATAAAGGAACAACAAATTTGATGCACCCAAGTCATCTCAGATCCTCCTCCCCACCCTTAGAAAAGTCTTCCAGGAAACCAGTTCCTTGTGCCAAAAAGTTTGGGCACTGCCTGTCCAGAGGTTCTAGAAAAAGTTGGAGGCAAGGTGTGGCCATACCCCAAGGATTGGGGGTGATGAGCTTGTACGGAGCAAGGTCTCCATCAGAATCTCCTACTATTATCCTTAAGTTCCCCCGTCTCTTCTCTCTGCTTCTGACCACGGGTTGTTGCCTATGTCTAGAGCACTCTGAGCTTTTGGATGGAGACATGGACAGAGAATTACTATGAAGTCCTTCAACAGGAGATGGTTTCTTTCTAAGCAATGCTGTAGAAACACGTGTCCATTCACATTATAAGGACAGGATCCAAAGCTTAGGAGTCCCCAAGTGAGAGTGCCAGGAACACTCCAAGGAAACTGGGCACAGTGCTAAGTTTCTTAAATAATACATGAGAAGTTTCAGTTGTAGAGGAAGAAGTCCTCTCCTCAGCTTGATAAGTCACTGTTTCAATATAAATACATTTTTTGGTAACGAGTTTACTATAAACACAGATGCCTACTTTCAGTTCTGTTAAGGAAGTGCTAAGAAACTCAGTTGAAAAATACAATAAAGGACCAGAAAATACCTGTCCTCAGACATGCACAGAATCATGGAATGAATCAGGGTTCTTTCAGTGAAACCACATCCAGACAATGGGGAAGACACACACACGGGGACAGCACAGGGGACGATGGCAAACAGCTGTAGCTTCAGGCCTGGCACAGATGTGGACTCAGTGACCAGAACAGGTTGTCTCAGCCCAGCCTGCTGCCACAGGATGCCATTGAAGGGCAGCTTCAACAATGGACACTTACTCGCAGAGCAAGAGGCTGGGAGAGTGAAGGGGCTCTTTTCTGGCTTGCAGAATGGTAGCCTTTTTGCTGCAGGCTCTTGTGTCCCCCTTTGGTGCCTGCAAATGGAGACAGGAGACACTTTGGTGACTCCTTCCCTTCTTAAAGAATTCAAATCCTTTCCTGTAGCTTCCATTTATAGTCTTCCACCTTCATTAATATAAGAGACAACCCGCTGACTCCCCTTGAATGCAGAATGCTTTGAAATTAGTTAAACTGAACCCTGACTCCATATACTGATATGTACAAAGCTGACTACGCTATTTCCTTCTCCTTTCAACTGGCTCTAAGCAAGGCAAATAAGGCTAGCTAAGGTACTGACACGTAATCTTTGAGGCCAGCTGACAGCTTCCTGTTTCCTAGCATCCTGTTCCTTATACAGCAGTTGAGCACAGCAGGACGGCAGAGACAAATATCTACGGGAACGTCAACTGGGTTCAGACCACAAGAGGCGATGACTTCCCAGAGCACGAAAGCTTACCTATCAGAAACTGAAGCAAAAGTCTCCTAAAACCATTCAAATGCTACCTTAAATGAGTTATGCAGAAGGGTCTTTCTGCGTATCATCCTCCCTGCATAGAGCAGAGGTACTTGCTCTTCACCTGCCAGCTCCGCTCGCCTTGCTCATGTAGTTCCCACCATCCTCACGGTCACTCATCCTCTAGCCACTCCTTTCTTCATGAGATAACAAATTCTGGGGGAGGACTTGGAGCAAGGCCTTTGTTCCATGAACCTCACCTGGAAGAGACTCAGGACCCCTTGGCTGCCCTTCACTGTAAATATGTTTTTAGTGTCTTTACTCTTGCCGTGGGTTGTACTGAAGGTGGTAGATTGGAATTAATTCACTAGAACTCCAATAAGGTATCAATGGAATCACAAATATAACTTTCTGGACTGCAAGGTGAGTGGGAAAAGGGATTACAATATTTGGGTTACAATATTTTAAGGGATTACAGTATACAATTTTGGGATTACAATAGGCAAGGCCTAAGTATCTCACAGGTCTTCAGTGCATGGATTTGGACTGGAAGGCAAGCAACTAATACAGATCTTATGCTGTGTTACAAAATCACACAGAAATTACAGGAGGGGGAGCCACACAGAGAAATAAATGGTCAGAAAATATTCTCCATCCTTCTACCTGCTTTCCTATCTACTGACCCAACATCCACACAGTGATGGTTTAGATCTAAAATGTTCCCCAAGTCTCGTGTGTTCAGAGGTGGAACTTTTGGGAGGTGATTGGATCATGGGGGAGCTATACTCCTCAGTGCATTAATTGGTTCATAGCTTAATGTGTTGTTGAGAGATGGGGCCCAGCTGAGGGTACCTTACTGGAGCTGTGACCTGGAAGAATGTACCTTTGTTCCTGGCTCCTTTCTCTCTGTTTCCTGGCTGCCATTTGTTAAGCAGCTGTCCTCCTCCACACCTTCTGTTATGTTTCTACTTTGGAACAGTTGATTATGACCTGACATGTCTAAAATCATGAGCCAAAATAAACCTTTTCTTCGTCAAGTTATGTATGTCAAGTACAATGTCCCAGCAATGAAAAAGTGATTAAAATAGAAAATACCTCACTCTTGGTACTGATTTTCTGTATTGGTCAGCTTTTCTTCTGAGGGACAAAATATCGTCTGAACTTAAAGGAAGAAGAATTTACTTTAGCTTGTGGTTTTAGAAGTTTCAATTCATGACTGGCTGACTCGAAGACAGAAACTTCATGGAAGAATGGCAGGGTAGAAGAAAGTGGCTCACTTACTGGTAATTACAAAATAGAGGACAGGGGAAAAGGCCAGAGAAAAAGGAGCCAAGAAGCACGTATGGGCATGTCCCCATGATCCACTCAGCCATACCCATCAGTGTGGTTTACTAATTTACAGATATATCTCAAGCCAATCAAGTTGAGAATGAAGATTAACCATCACACATAACCATTCTTCCTCCCAACTAAGCATCCAAAATAAACATTTACTGAGCACCTGTCATATAGAAGAACTTGCTACCTAATAGAGAAAATACACTATATATTCTAAATACTATAGTACAACATCCTAGGTGCTTAAACATAGACCAGTGGGGGCCCAGAGAGAAAAAAACGAACACTAGTTGAGAACAGCATTGGGTGTTTCCCCAATTTGTATGCATTAGTCTGGGGTAAAGAACACATTTTTTGTTCTGAAGTTAAATTGGAACCAGGTTCTTTTTCCTGTAAAGTTAGCTTTTATCTTTCCAAAACTCAGTGGGAAGAATTCATCTCTAGCCAGAGAAGGTTGTTAGTGGGCACTGATAGTGAAGAGAGACGGAGGATCCTTGGGAGCTATGTCTGTCCCTCTAGTCGTTGGAGGAACAGTGTCAGTGTGGACCACGGGACACTCATGGGCTGCCCAGCCCAGATGTCCTGGGGACTGGGGGACCTGCCTTTCCAGCATCCAACAGTTGGTTCCTGAGAATTTTAAGTGGTCCTGGAGGCAGTTGGGCTGAGATACAAATCCAGACAGAACAGACAGGCAACCAGGGAATGGAAACATGCAGGCTAAAGAGAATCCCAGCCCTTTACAGTATTTAGCTAAAAGCCAAGTACATATCTGTATTTAAAACAACAATGCTGCCCAAACCCAATAGCTGTATCATAATTGACTTGCTACTTCCTACCTACAGTGTTCAAATACTTTGATGATAGCTTTATTAATCACAGAAAAGTCTCTACACAAACAGCATTTGTTTTGTGGAAAGGGGGTATTGTCATTGGAGACCCTACTAAGACACTGTTCCATAAAATAGGAATTGCTAATCTCACATCAGGGTGAAGAAACCGAGATTCAGTAAACTGAACAATTTACTCATTTGTTTCTTTGGGTTTTTTTTTTTTTTTTTTTTTTTTGCGACAGGGTCTCACTATGTAGTTCTGGCTAATTTTGAACTCATTACTCTATATAGTCCAGGCTGCTTTTGAACTTGCGGGGATCCTCCTGCCTCAGCCTCTTGAATGCTGATATTACAGGCATGCACCACAATGTCTAATTTACTTGTTGTTTCAAATACTTGCTAAGTCAGTGTCAATCTCTCTTTCTCCCTCTTTCCCTACCCCAACTCTCCCCTCTCCTCTTCTATCTCTGGAAAATTCAAACTACATGTGAATTCCAAGGAAATACAAGAAATCTTCATGTTCTCATTACCCAGCTCCAAGAATCAGCAACTTGTGCTGCCTTTTACTCCAACTACGGTTTTTTTGAACACTAAACGAGATGAAAGTTTTGCAGAGCCCTAGGCAGCAGCCAGTCACAACAACAATGTTACGGTCCATTTGGGCTGCTCTCAGAAGAGCCACAAATGGACTGGTTTATAAACAATAGAAATGTATTGCTCCTGATTCTGCAGTCTGGGAAGGTCAGGATCTGACAGGTGGTCATTTCCTGGGTCAGAGGTGGAGGCTTCTCATGTGGTAGAAGGGACACAGCAGCTCTCTCATGGTACAAATGACAGGGCAGCTCTCAGGGCCTCTTTTATAAAGCACCAATCACAATGTGTGGGGGCTCTGCCCCATTTCCCAACACATCACATTGTCAATTTGGCTTTGTTATGAGTTATGTCTTGATGTCCCCAGTAACAGCCAGCACTCATGGGTGAAGCCATTGGAAGCTGACTGGATTATGGAGTTCACAGCTGACTTGCGAGGAGCAGGCATGTGGTTGGAAGAGGTAGATCCCTGGGGTGTGACCTAGGAGGGTGCATCTCCCTCCCCAGCTCTTCTCTTCTCCCTCCGCTTCCGTTCCCTCATGCTAGGAGCAACCTTCCTCTACCATCCTACCTTGGAGCCAGCTGACAACAGACTAAGAAGTGAGCCAACAATACCTCTCCCCCTTTAAGTGCTGGGTGGCAGGTACTATATCTCCACAGCCTGAAAGTGGCCCAGACGGCTACAGCACAAACTTTGGGAGAACACAAACACTACCACAGCAGGAGGTGTCTGCCTTCTGTCACCTGTCCAATAGCTGGTTCAGCAAAACATAGAAAACATGATTAGAATTTTGAAGACCTTGGTCTACACTGACTTCTCCACAGGTCTGAGCATTTCAGGGACACTGCTTATGTGACCCAGGGGCAGTGACAGCTGGCTGCCTGTGGCCCACAGCCACATTCACAGGGAGGCACAGTGCCAGCTTCATAAAAAGGAAGGACTCGGGGCCCTTTGGTGGCACTCCTGGCAGTGCTGACAGATAGCAGAGCCTGCAGTTGTAATTCTAAACAGGGACCTCACCCACAGCACTTCCTTGTGTATTCTTTTTTTTTTTTTTAAATAGAAACAATAAAACCAGAAAGAAGAATGATTTTTAAATCAAGAAACTTCTCACGGTGATTTGATGAACAGCCCATGTCTTTGCTGACTGTAATGTGTATAATTTATAGTTTGAAAAGAACCTGTGCTGATGTGACTTAATACTGATAGGCAATTCAGTTTGTTCAAGGAAAAAAGATCAAGCATATTTAATTTGTAAGTTTATAAAGGGACATTTGACCAAGGGTCTTCCAGAATATAGGCTCCTCTAGGCAAGCGAATGGCGCAGGCATTAGCAGATATTCTAGCCTGCCTCTCTCTGGGCCAGTTTTGCTGTGATAACATGGCCTCTGAAGGGGAGAGAAAGCTTCTTCTCTATCCTCTTATGTGCTTTACCTGGGACCTGTAAATTAAATGACAAAGACAGATGAGCAAGAGAAAACAAAAGTGACAATTTATTCATGCAAAGCACATACTTACAGTGACAGCTCAACAGTTCAAGAAGTGGCTGGGCTTGGGATACAGCTCAGTGGTAGAGCACTTGCTGAGTTTGTTGAGGCCTGGGTTCAATGCCTACACCACTGAAAAAAGGAGTGGGCTTATACATCATCTGGGGCTTGTATATTGATGGTGGAGAGGGGAAGAAAGGCTTTAGGGGGAACAGTAAGTTTTAAGAATGGGTTTTCAGAATGGATAGGAGATAAAGATTGTGTTAATGGGGCTGGGTCACTTGGTGGTAGAGCAGTTGTCTACCAATGTGTGAGCCATTTTGGTCACCAGAATCCCCTTAATAAACAAAGACTGTGATAAGATTTTTTTCCTAGAGGTAAGAATGGTTTTAGGTTCTCCTCAGAGCCCTAAAGAGAGGGTCTGGGGTGGGTGTATTCATGTGCGCCCTTCCAGAAGTAGGCCCATTCTGGAGGAGAATTTATGGCAGCCATATTTCCCAGAAGTGGCTATTTTTACTCAGATAAGGGAAGCTCTGAGACTTTTTCCCACACTCGTTGAAACTCAAAGGTGCACCACTTTAGCCTCATTTCAACCCTGGGGTTTGAGTGGATCTCCACTCTCCCAGATACCAGCAGCTTGGCATAGTAAAGATTTATGTCTTGGTCATTGTGTATGGGTGACATCTCTGCTCTCTGCACTCCAGGATGTGGTTTGAACGTGTGAGTAGCCTGTCCGAGACATGCCACTGTGCTGCGGCAGAAGGAAGATAAGTGGCCAAGCCATGCAGTGTTCTGAGGGCCACCATTTGGATGAAGCATTTCCACTTGTTATTGTTTATATCTAAGTATTCCCCAAGGACCTCATGCACTCATAGGCAGGGTTTTTGAAAGATGATTGAATTGTGGAGTGTGGCAGCTAAATTCTATGACAGGAGATGGGGAGGAAGAAGTGGGTTGGAAGAGGTGGGTCACTAGTGGCAGGTCCTAGAAGGTCATATCTCCCTCTCTGGCTGCTCTGTCTCTCTCGGTTTCCTAGCCACCATGATGTGAGCAGGTTTCCTCCAGACCCTTCCTCCTTGCCTTCCTGCCTAGGCACTGGCCAACTATAGCCAACAAAAACGTTTCCTCCTTTAGGTTGTGGGTGTTGGATATTGTGTTCCAGTAACCAGAAGGTGACGAAGGCAGTCTTGTTCATGTGCCACGGGCCTCAGCAAGTCACATGGCCAGGCCTCACCTTAGTGGCAGCCAAGAAAGTGCTGATCTCGCAAAAGATGCTGGAGAAAACAAACAGTGAATAACTGGGAATAATGTTATTAGTGCAGGTTATCAAGACCCCAAAGATTTGCTGTTTCCACTCCATTATGCTTAAGAAATCTTCATAGAGAAAGACTTGAGCTGGCCTTTGAAGGCAAAATCTAGGTAGGGTGAAAGGGATACTCAGGCAGGAATATTTGGGAAATGAGGAAAAACCTCACGACACAGTCAAGTGGAGTAGACAAAAATCATTGGTGATGAAAAACTCTGGAGGTGACAATGATAGTGCCCCATGATAAAACGAGGACAAATGAGTGATCGTAGCTTTCATGCTTTGAAGACACGGTCACCAGCCTTCTGAATGACCACGGAACGTGAACGCATCCTCCCAGGGCTCTAAAGACTTGAACACCGTCTGAAATAATTACAAGAAATCTGCCCTCTGCTCCAGAGATACTCGGGTTGGTTTTGTTAGAAGTAATGCTTTACTGTCTTGAGAGACTACAGAGGAAGCTCATATTTCAGGTAGTGGTGCCATGTCCCACCATGTTTGGGTTCTGGTTTTACCTTCTCGTTTTCCTGAGCTCCAGGCTGAGCACCCAAGGGGAAGCATTATTGCTTTCCATTTTTCTCTAACTTTAAACTTTCCCAAATAAATATTTTTGGGAAGAACAAGATAGATTACCTGGCATAGACTAATTTACCTTATTAGCTTTATTGTTTATACCCTTTGCTTCTTTGGTTATTTATCTTTCTTCACCTGTTGCAATTTAATAATGGGACGTTAAACCTCACCAGAGTGATTCTGGTCCCACGTACCCAGTTTTCCCCCATGCACACATATTACTGCTCTCTGGGATGTGTTTGCAGGGTGCCAGCCAGCCATTCTTTCTTCTCCCAAACAACCCCTACATTCCTTTCCCACCCAAGTTCCCACCTCCGTGTTCCACACCCCACAGTCCTTAGCCTCCTCCTCATGGAAAGCACGGAAGACCACTGTGCTCGGCAGAGTTCCTTCTCCAGAAAAGATAATTTAGGGCAGCAGAAATCTGATCATTATCCATATAAAGGTGAAGGTGGAGAAATTGTAACAAGAAAAAGAGAGGATGAGGAAAGGACGAGGTAAGAGCCACAGAACTCGGGGGGTTCTCCCCAGGCACAGTGTTCTTACCACATAGCAGCTGCGCTGAGTACAGAGCACCCCAGTGGTAGTCAACTGAAACCGGAAAGGGACAGCCAACCTCAGTGGACTCCCTCTGTCACATCCACCAACTGGACGGTAAAGCAGCTGTGTGTATCCTCACGCGACCTCCCATTTGGATTTTCGGGTACATGACCTGTAGGCTGAGTGTACCAGTCAGTTCCCTTTTAATTCCAAGGGACAGAATTGGAGGAGTGCATCAGAAGCAAGGAAAGGACTGTGAACTAAACCTTGGAAGCAGCCGATGGTGCATCAGTAGATGAGTAGATACAGGAAACAGGATGTTTATACTCGAGGAAGCACTGCTCTTCCATGAGGAAGGATAAAGTTGGGTCATTTGTGGGAAAACAAGTGCACCCTAAAACCATACTGTCTAGTGAAATGCAAAAAAATCAGACTCATGAGCTTAAATACCATGTGGGTCCTTTCATCTGAGAAACCTGAAGTATAAATAATTTAGAGAAAAATAAAAGATAGATAATAGGAAACCGAGCCTAGATCTTTTGCAAATGGGAAAGGGAGCAAAAGATAGAGGAAGATGAATGGACCGTGAGGGGAGATAAAGGAATTCAGATGTGTTTGTTATCCAGTCCCCATGATGAATGTAATCACTGCACATCACAAACACTAAAATATTTTTTTAAAAGCAAGGGAAGGGCAGCTATTATCTGAAGTCCACGAACCAGCCCAGAGCAGGTGTGGCTAACCCAGAGATGAACTAGACTTTGTGGGGTCACCTTTCCTTGCCGCCCACTTGGAGACTGCATGCTTCACTGCCCAGAGCTAGTCCCTCTGCCCCGCCCTGGAGCTGAGGGTGAAAGCTCAGCCCGTTGGGAACTGCGGCTTGAAAGGCTCTGAGTTGCTCTGGCAATGCAGCTGCTATAAAAAGCTGATGCTCTTGTATCCAGCGTACATTTCCTCAACTGCTTGCGCAATTGGCCGAGTCTAGAAATCTTTCTTGAGTCATTCTCAGAACAAATATTGAGCACCTTCCACACTGCTGCTATTGTTCTAAGGGCTGGGGACAAAACAATGAAAAAGATTCCGTTCCTGCCCTGAAGAGCTCACATTCTAGCAATCTTGGAGCCTTCCCTTCCCTTCCCTCCCCTCCCCTCCCTCCCTCCCCTCCCCTCCCCTCCCCTTCCCTTTCCTCTTTCCCTCCCTTCCCTTTCCTTCTGTTCTCTTCTTTGAGCTTGGTCGTGTTCACAGAACTGTACATTTTGGTTTGGTGGATTTCCCCATACGCCCCCGTCCCCCTGACCCTTGGCTTAATCACCATCATTTTCGTGACTAGTTTCTTCCTTGACCAAAGGGATCCTGGAGGACTGTGGTTTACAGTGAGGATGGGCACCTCTCATGCTTTTCTTCAGTCTGACAGGAAGTATAAGCTGGGTATCTGGGAGGTCCCTGGAAATCAGGGTCTGCTCCAAATCCATTCCAAAGTTCGTTGGTTCTTTTTTTCTTGCTTGCTTTTTTGGTTCCAGGCTTTCTATCTGTGCTTGACTTTATGCTAATTTTAGCTTGAGGTACATGATCCAGCTTTTCCAAATCTTAAAGGCACATGATTACCTGATCTTTAGGTTTCTTAGCTTCTTGGTTCCTGCAGAAAATATTCTTGCTTAAAAAGCACTATTTCCTTCTCTCTGTTATTCTAAAGCTTGTCTCCTAGTTGTAAATTCTCCCTAATTGCCACAAGAAGTAGATGTATTGGTGAGCTTTCCTATCCCTGGACACAACACTCAACACCCTCAATTTAAAGAAGCAGAGGTTAAATGGGGTTCAAAGTTTCTGGGGATTCAGTCCACGTTCAGCTCTAAGGCAGGCACATCATGGTAGGGGGTACTGGGGAGCAAAGTTCCTTAGTTCATGACTGCCAGGGAAGCACATAGGGGAAGTGAGGAGGAGGCCAGGCATCAGACACAGACCCAAGGACACCTCCATGTCAAACCCACACACACCCAGAAGTGCGCTCCACCAATCTCTGGATAGGGGTGATCCCAAAAGCAATCAAGGAGACACTTCACCTTAAGGGCCACAGTACCCAGGACTTGTCATGCTTTGATCGGGTCTCCTGAAGCTCTGGCCCAGGAGGCACAGGAGAGATGGCACCTTCCAAAGGCCTCTCTGGTCAAGAGTTTCCCACTTTGCTGCAGGTCCCCCTCCCTTTGCAGAGGGGGATGAGCTGGTCTCTTGCCTTGTCCTGACCCAGTGAGTTCCACATATCGGAACCTCCTACTCTGAGGTGCTTGTCAGGGTTCTTTGATTGTAAGCCACAGAACCCAACCATGGTTCATTAAAGTAAAACTGGAATTTATTGCAATTACATGGTATAGTTCACAGAGTCAAAAGAAAGGGGAGAAACCCAGCAGCCCTGCAGGGCCAGATCTGAAGCCTAAGCTGTTCTGTTCTTACTTTGCTTTTGATTGGGCTTTGGAAGAAGTAACTATAGTCATTTTGGTGTTTCTATCAAAGGTTCCATGGAGACAGGTTTTATTTGCTGAACTCAGGTCAAATGTTCACCCCTGGGGAAGGTTAGGGAAAGGTACTTCAGTTGACAGCCTAGCACATCAGCTGCAATGAAATGTGCATTTTAGCAAAGCATAATCCAGGTGCTCCTAATACAGGAAAGGGCTACAAACACCAGGAAAGCAAAACCAGGGATAATCAGTACAGCAAGGAGTTCAGTATGTGGATTACCTGGGAATCTTGTTAAACTGTGACACAGTGGCTCTGGAGGAAGACTTGAAAACCTAAAACCTAACAGTTTTAGATTATGCAAATACAGCGGGTGTGAGGACCACCCCCTGAGTAGCAAAGAACTCATTTCCTGCTAGAAAAATGCCTTTGACCACTCTGAGAGTACCTTTGCTGGAAATGACGTCTGTCATCCTATAACCACACAAGTGAAATGTTTTTCTTTTTTTCCCCATTTCACATTAAAAAAGAAGTGCCTTAAGTACTTTTCTCACTGCTGAGACAAAATAGCTGATATTCAAAGTTAAAGGAGGGAAGCTTTACTGTAGTTCAAAGTTTGCAAAGGTTCAGTTCATATCTGGCTGCCTCCAAGTCAGGGTAATAGAGCAGAGAGGCATCACAGAAGAGGAACATTTCACGGCCTGCAGAAGACGGCCCAACCCAGCATCACACACTGACTCCAGGGTCACACAGTCTAGTGCCAGCCACCTCTGAACAGTTCCAGCTATGACTGTATGAGGTTTTGGGGGGCATCTAGCCACAGCACCTCCAGGTGCTCTCACTTCAAAATGAAATCCGCCTCCAGGACTCCCCAGTAGAGCATGGTAGGAAGCCCATCTCCATATGGCTTTCACCTGTTGGCTCTGCTTTGTGAGCAGTTAAAGTATAGCCTCAGAGACGCTTTGGAGTAGGCACCACTGCTTGTAGATGCATGGAGAGAAAAGATGATTTTAAAAACAGGCTTACCAGTTGGGTGTGGAAGCACATATCTGTAATCCTGGCACCCAAGAGGCCGAGGCAGGAGGATTGCCATGAATTCAAAGCCAGTCTGAATGACACAGCAAGACCCTGACCCCCCCCCCAAAAAAAAAAGAAAGAAAGAAAAGAAAAAAGTTGAACTGCCAGAGAAATTTCTGGACTAGGTTTAAAAGAGAGTTTGACTAAAACAGATGACTTTGTATGGTTCAGTGTAACCAATCACGCAGCCTCCCGGCCACTTTTATAGCCTGCTCAAATCCAGTCGGTAACCGTGATTACGCGAAGCTCAGGCCTGAGCTCTGTGCTCTCATGGCCAGGGGCCTGAGGACCGGGAAGCCCCTGCTCCCCACGGCACCCAGCCGTGGCCTCAGCCCGAGGCTGTGCGCTGGTCTCTGCCTCCCAGATGCACTCACCCCGGGCCCTGCGTTGTGCTGTTCTCTATTAGCACTGTTCTATTATTCATTTGAAAAATCACATCCATTTCTCATGGCGTCCTGGGACCTGAGCACTCATGCAGTCTGCTTGGGTTTGGATGATTCTCTATCGCTGGATCTATGCTTCAGAGAGCCAAAAAACACCTCTGATAGCACTAGGTGACCGGTGTATCTGATGTAGGGCTGCCAGTTATTCCCATTACCTATCTATCACCTATCATCTATCTATCTATCATCTATCATCTATCCATCTGTGTATCTATTGGGACAAGGTCTTGTGTAGCCCACTTTGCCTCAAACTCACAGCAGTCTTCCTGTCTCAGCCTCCCAAGTGCTAAGCTTACAGGCATGTCCAGCTACCAACAGCTTTATTAAGGTAAAATTTAAAAGCTGTAAAATCTAGGCACTTAAAATGCATAATTCAAGGATTTTTTTAAAATTGCAGTTATAAAATTGTGTAAACACCACCACAGTCCAACCTGAGAATATTTCTACCACCTCCAAAAGGCCCTCATGCCCTAGTGGCCTCCCCAGTCCTGTCCCTGCACCCCGCCTCTGGTCTCCACAGCTCCGCCTTTCCTGGGCACCCCAGCCACAGGTCCATCAGCACACGGCTGTAGCTCGATCCTTTTCTGACTATGCAGTGGATCGAGCGGGGTGGTGGAGGGTCCTGCCATCAGCTCTCTGTTCCTCCATGTGCCCAAGTCCAGTGCTGATGACACCTGACACCCTTCCCACCGCCTGGACTGTACTCTGTCCCCACCCCGCAACTGTCCAGTGCTCCAAGTGCCCTGGTGCACCCCAGCCCAAGTTCAGCCACTGGGATGCCTTTTCCTCCTTCGGTGATGGCCTCGCTGCCATGGCCGTGGCGGGGACAGGGCCTGGGCTGGGACTGACATCCCCGGAGCAGCGACCACCCACACCAGCCTCTCAAGGTCAGGTCGCTGTCTAGCTGGCTTGAAAAGGCCACCGTCAGGCTGGATTTTGTTGTTGTTGCTGTTTTGTTTTTTGGTGCTAACAGCTGAACCCTAGGATTTTGCGTATACTAAGCATGTGTTCTACCACTGAGCTGCCCTCCCAACCCTGGGATGTTATTTATGCTCAATTCCATCTTGCGTTCATTCCCTGTTTTCCTGTAGGACACAAAAATTACAGAGTATTAGCCTGGTCTGGTGGTGCACCCTTGTAATCTCAGCACTGAGGAGGCTGAGGCAGGAGGATCCTTGTGAGTTCCAGACCAGCCTGGGCTACAAAGTGAGCTCAAGGCCAACCTGAACCACATGGGCAGACTCTCTCTCAAAAAGACCAAAAAGAAGGAGGAGGAGGAGGAGGAGAAGGAGGAGGAGGAGGAAGAGGAGGAGGAGGAAAGAAAGAAAGAAAGAAATTACAGGGTAGTTTCAGCTCTAGGATATAGTTTAAAAATAACTCCAGTACCAACTGTTCATGTAATCATTTAAAAAATGGCATGGAAACCTTAAATCAACAAATAAGACAGCAGGTCTGTGGGTATCTACATATTCTGATCATAGGACATGCATTATTAATAATCTAAAAATAATATGAATTTAAAGGCAATGTCTATAGACAAGGGAGGCCCAACCAAGCGTGCAGTAGGAATTCTAAAGCTTTGTCTAGGTGCTCTAGGGCCTCCTTGCGGACATACTTAGAACTGCACTCAAGCAAAAGTCGGCGGAACCCATTCGGATCATCACCCCTTCCAAGAATAATGGTTTTAAGTGTATAAAACAAAATAAAGAGAATAATCAAGGAAACTGTTATGTTGAAACATAAGTATGGGGACATCTACATATTTAGAAAACAAATTATCACCTTATCAAGAAAAGATCTAGTTTTGGGACTTGTAACATCAAAGCCACAATGATCTTACACAGTACTCCAAGATACCTGCAGTGATCAATCGATCGTAATCTTGCTTAACAATATCTGTGGCTGCGATTGGTGAGAAGGTGAGAAGTCAGAGGTGCTGAGTCTGCCCTAACCCAAACCGGGAGACTTGAAATGACAGAAATCCACTCTTACAGTTGGGGGCGCTGCATGTGGGAACCCAAAGTGTGGCTCCTGATTCTTACCAATTCTTCCGGGCCTCTTGCACCGTGGGCTTGGCCCTGTGGCTACATCACTCCAAGCTCTGTCCGTTGATACCAACTCCATGATTTCCATTATGACACAAGTCCGGGTGGCCTGCACCCTACCCACGGAGCAGAGGTTCAGGACCTGCAGGAGGGTCTCCAGGAGGCGTGGTGAGGAGAGGAAAGATGTTCTTGTTTTACACAAGTTTTTTGTCTGAGGGAATAAAACATATTAAGAAAAAAAAAGAAGACAAAGTATCAGGCACGCCAGGCATGGTGGTACATGCCTGCAATCTCAGGCTGAGGCAGGAGGATTGCTGGGAGTTTGAAGCCAGCCTGGGCTACAAAGTGAGGCACTATCTTTTAAAAAAAATTATGAGCTATCATTGTCATGTATTAGATTTGCCAGGATCACAAGCTCTAATAATACACGAGTTGGCAATAGACACTTAGGCTCTCAAGGGCATGGGAATTTGACCTCTTTGGAAGTCATACTGGGAGTATTTGTCAAAGTTGCAAATACACTTGGCTTTTGGAATCTTTTGACACTTCTTTGTGCCGCAGATATGCACACTCACACACATGTAAAATCCTTCTAATAAAGGTAAATAATTACTCTGCTGCTGGCTGAAAGCCGGAAACAACTGAAATGACATCTATACAATGACTTGTGGGGTAACTAAAAGACAAAACAAGAATGAAGGAATTTCTTAAAGACTGCTAAAGCTGACCGTGATAGAGGCATCTGTAATCTCAGCTCTCGGGAGGATGAGACAGGAGGATTGCCGGGAGTTTGAGATCAGCCTGAACTACATAACTAGAGCTTGTCTCAGAAAAGGGTATTTCAATGGGGGAAACAAGTTCCTTTTTAACTTGTCAGACGCTCTGCTACTGGCCTGTAGCAGAGAATTAAAGAAACAAGCGAGCAACTCTGAGCGTTACTTGCACCCAGTGGGGGTGGTTATGAATATTCCATGAGCTAGAGTTTGTAGGAGGCTTGCTGAGAATAGCCAGGCCATATGACTGACACAGTATTGTCCTCCGGGATAGTAAGAGCCGCTAGAAGGGGCAGTGGGAGTGATAATAAATAGCAGGCTGGCTAAAGAATTAAAGGAAAATCTTGCGCTGCCCAACAGTCACAGCCATGCCTCACTTCTACCACCAGGGGGCACCAAAGTTCTGTTTTAGGAGAAAGAATCCACAGGTTTCAGCACAAACCTGCTGGCTTGGGTGCCTGGAGCCACGGTGCTTGGTGACCCTGGATTTTTAATAGCTTTTTTTTTTTCTAGGTGCTGGGGATCGAACTCACGACCGCCTGCTTGCAAGGCAGATGCTTATGCCGCTGAGCTAAATCCCCAGAGGTGACCCTGGATTTTAAAAATCCTGTGGGGTTCTGAGTGAAGAATCCATGTACGCACATGTGTGTGTGTGTCTCATGTGCATGCTGTCTTATGTGGACATAACACCCACAGATACAAATATGGTATTCCTGGTGTCTCGGGCTGAAGCACAGATTGTAGACACAATGAAGGCAAACTACAGAGAGGGCCAGATGGTGTCAGGACCAAAATATTGTTAAAAGTTAGACCCAGCCACTAAAAGACTGCACACGTCCAGCCAGGAGTAGAGACGGAAGCCTGTAATCCCAGCACTTGGAGGCTGAGGCAAAGGATCGACACAGGTTCAAGGCCAGCCTGCACTACATAGCAAGACCTTGTCTGAAAACACACAAAACAAAACAAGGGCTTCAGAGAGAAGTTCGAGTTTGTGAATTTGGAGTCTGGCTGCAGGGCTGTTCCCACACCAATGTACACAGAGGAGGGGACAGAAATTGGTCACTGCCAGTTGATCAGTGAAATGAATTGAAAATGTAAAGCCTGGCTGCCTTGGGCCTTAGGGAACTTTGGAGTTGACCAAGTTTTACTGCTTTCTTTGTGCTGGGCGGGCAGGCTCATTTTACATAACTCTGGGACAAGACCAAGACTAGCGTGAAATTTGCTTTTCACATCATAAAGCCTCCAGCCACCCTGCAGGCCTGAGCCACCCCAACCACCCTGGGCTGTACACTCCAGTGTAATGGCTACATCAGCAGAGATGCCGGGGCCTCCGCCGCCCGAGGCAGCTGGGAAGCCATGCTAGGACCCAGACCTCCCTACCTTGGCCAAGCAAAGGTCACCCAATGCCAGATAACCTGCCCTGCAGTCACAAGGATTTGGAGACCTAGAGTTCCTGGAGGGCTCTTGCGTTTGTTTCTTCATGGTGACAGAATGTGGGTGTCATTTCTAGGAGCCCACTGAAAAAATTCATGGAGAGCTGGGCTGGGACTCAGAGCACTTGCCTACTGTGTATGGGTTCAATTCCCAGCCCTGGAAAAAAAGGCAGATGGATGTGGGCACACATCAGTGGGGCTGAGGCAGGAGGATCGCTGTGAGCTGGAGGCCGCCTGGGACTATGTAGTGAGTTTGAGATCAGCCTAAACTACATAGTGACAGCTTGTCTTAAAGAACCAAGTAGGGGGAAACATCAGTCCTGCTGAATGAAGGTCCACCAGGATGACCTCATCTATCTTCACTCTTCTTTAAAGGGCCTGTCTTCCAGTGCGGTCATATTCTGGGGATCTAAGGCTGAGGACGTTGTAAATCTGGGAGTGGGATACAATTCAGCCCATCAAACTGAGGTGACTTCCCCACTCCTTCAGAGCTCTAAGAGGAGGTTCCCAGGGTGCCCCCCTTTCTGCGCTGCTCTTTTTCTCTAACTTTATTTCAGCTCCTACTGTTGCTACCATCCGCTTTGTTTCCCAGTGGTTCAGGTTGGTCCCCACGAACCTGGGGGTTCCTACCCAGGCAGCTCTGACACCTGCTGAGACCTCCAGTTCCTGCCACAAGTTTTCAGTGCTGGGATGGGGGGAATCGTTCACGCCCGGATAACCAGGTGCTGGGCACCCCACCTGCTCCCCGGCCAGAAGCTGCTGTGTCCACCCAAGCAGGACGGGCCGAGAGACAGCTCCAGGCTTCCTGATGCAATTAACAAACATGTGCCAGAGCTCGGCAGGTGCCAGAGCTCAGCACCGGTGGCCTCGTGGCGCTCGCACTCCGCAGCCGGCGGCCCAGGTGCGTTTCCCATGAAAGCGTCCTCAGGTCACGGCCCGGGAATCCCCCTTAGCGGCTGCAGAGGGCTCCTGGGTGGTTTCCTGTTTCAGCCCCACATTGGCAGGAAATTTCTGCTTTTTTCTTCTCTAAACTCTAAGCTGAGCCGCGCACACTCAGGGCGAGGGATTTTCCGGGTACAGGAAAGTCCTATGGCCTTGTGCGGGCTCCTTGCGGAACCCGGTATCCCGAGAAGGCCGCTTCAAATGTCACCTTCCACGGCGTGCGCTGCGAGCCCTGCCGTGGGGGCACGAATCGGCTCGGCTGTGGGCCTTTGTCCTCCACCCGGGGTCTCTGCCCGGCCTCCTGGACCTGCCAGAGGCCACCCGGAGGCACGCGCAGCACAAGTTCGCTGGGCTGGACAAGAAAACCAGAGGCCCCGAGCAGGGTGCTGCCCCTCGCCTGCAGCACATCTGAGGGCCTGCTGCCACCACGTGCGTCGTCACAGCCACGAAGCTGGGTCTCTGGTGACTTCAAAGCAGCCACGAGCATCAACAACGTGTTTTTACATTTTTATTTTTATTACCGTGTTTGCGGCACAGAATGGAGACACGCCCCGGGAGCTGCGCACGCGCACTACCGCCCTCAGCCCTTCCTCCTCCCCTTTCCTCCCCTTCTCTCCATCGCTAGGTCCATTCACCAAATCCCTGTCTCTCTTTTTCCTCTTGTCTTTTATTTCGCTTTTTAATTCATGTCTACTTTGGGTTTCTCATTGAAAGAAGCCATGCAATATTTAAGCTTGGGTATCTGATTTACTTAAGGGTCATAAGGGGCATCCGTTTGCCTACAAAAGACTCAAATTTATCCTTCGTTGTGGCAGAGTCGAGCTCCACTGTGGGTAAATACCGCATTTTCTTGATCTGTTCAGCGTGGATGGCCACGGAGACTGCTTCCACGGTTTACCGGTTGTGAGCTCCAGGCAGCCCTGACCCAGGATGACTGGAACTCTTCAGGGAAGATGCTCAGAAGGGGGTCGCTAAGTCTAATTGGATTTTTACTTTTAGCTTGTGCACCAACAGGATTGTGAGACACCGTACAGGTAATGGTTAATGCCAAGTGGCTGGCGTCTGTGTTCACACGGGCAGGGCTTACTGGCTGCAGCAGCGGCTGGTGGAATAAAAATGCGAATGTCTGACCAAAGTTCAGGAGTCCCAGATCCAGGCACGAATCCCTGCAGGGAACACGAGGTTAAGGGCCTCCCACGTGGCCCCAAATCTCCCAAGTTAGCAGGTCAGCGTTCAGCTTGCAGGGGCCAGGGTGCAGGACTGCCACCCCTGTGGCCCCTGGCAGCATGCAGTCAACCGTCCCCAGCTCGGATTCTGCCCGCACACTTCCTCCAGCTGGGCACAGAGCTGGGCTTTTTCTCAGGCTCCCCAGTAGGCCCATGACACAGAAGCATAGGTCAGCAGGGAATTTGGGGCAAATGCCCTGCCTTCAAGCCTGAGAGGCCCATGGGTTGCCAGGGTCCCTTTCCCTTCCATTTCCTCCTTCCTGCCAAGCATTCTCGTGTCCCCATCTTTCCCCTTCCTTCCTAACAGCCCCCTGAGCCCAGCTCTGAGTGTTCTGGGCCTGATGCATCGGCCTCCTTGGGCAGGCAGTGTAATCTTTACAGCTGTGGGTCTGACAGGTTCTGCCAAACACACCCAGAACCTTCTCCAGGTGGATGTCGATGAGCATAGCTCGCCCCATCTTATCACTACAGGCTCCGTGGTTCTGGGAAGAACCCTGCCTCGGGACACCCCCCTACTGGTGCATCCACTTTGGGGACAAGGACAAGGCCCTGATCTGTCACTGTTTCTTCTCTCTCCTCAACCACAGGTGACCCAGTGCAGCCTGCAGCACTGTGGGGTGTTTATCTTATCAGGTCTTGAGGACAAGCAAATGGGTACATAATGGCAGATATGTTTAGCAACGGCAAACTCTCAGCAATGCAGGCACACTGGTCTCTGAGCAAGGGCAGCTTTGGAATCTCATCTAAATCATAACACAGAGTAAGAGCGGGGATACCCAGCATCGCCCAGCTCTCTTCACCTGGGGAATGTGGGTCCTCACCAACATAGGGTAAGGCCATGAATACTAGACTGAGACAAACCAAAACTGTCACCCATGCAGAAACCTTGCAAATCCAAGACATCTATGAAAGGCAAATGTGAGCATGTAGGAACAGGACAAGATGAACATATTTTTATTTTTATTTTATCCTATACCCTTTAGGATGGTGATTATAAAGTTAGACACATGATGGCCTGGTTTTAAAAAATATCAATGTTTAATTTTTATTCCAATAAAAGACATATTGCACTTAATCGCCCTTAAAATACTGCCCCTCACTTCAAACAAAACTCATCCCATTTTCCTCACCACTTTCTGAAGTAGTTCTGTAGATCCTCTTTCGTGAGCCCCTTTTTGTGGTTGCCTCGGTGTCCTGAATTGATTCAAAATGTTTACGTCAATTTTTGTCAGGTAAAAATACTGCAGTGTGTTCTCCCCACCTTAGTCACTGGATCTGGCACCGTGGGACTCCTAGACCTTCTCCAAAGTCAAAATGACCATGAAAAGTAAACATTTTAAATCAATTGAGACAATGAGACAGCCACGACAGCACAGCTGAAGACACATCTCAGTTACTTTTCTCTCTTTGCTGAGACAAATACCTGACACCCAAAATGAAAGGAGAGGTTTATTTAGCTCACAGTTTGTGGAGGTTTCAGTCCATAATCAGCTGGCTCCAAGGCAGAGTGGCACGGCACAGGGCAACAGTCCCTGGTGAGGCAAAACAGCACACCCAACAAGAGCAAAAGGTGAGGAGTATGGAGAGAAGACTCTTTCTGACCCTTGTATGTAGGCCGCACCCACTTAGGTGCTGCACTCACACCCACAATCCCAGCGCTGGACCGTGGGTCCTTCATAAACTCTGGAAGCCTGCCCCCCGGCCACGTGAGGCTCTGGGAGAACGTCCAGACTCAAACCGTAGCAACACACATGACAGAGAACTTCCAGAGATGCTTCAGAAAGTGGCAAGAATGACGGGATGAGTGTGTGCCACACAAGGGGAGGACTTTCAGGAGGATTATCCACAATGTCTCTTTTACTGTAATGCATTTTTAAACTTTAACCTTCACCACATTTTTTGAGCACACATAGCAAATACTGGTGAGGATGTGGAGAAATTGGAAGCGAATGTTAAATGCTGCAGCCATCACTCTCCTGGTGAAGTCTTTTTGCAGGTTTTCATCCATTGTACTAAGGTGAGACAGCATGACCTTTCTGATACGTGGAGATCTATGTCCTGGTCCCCCACATGGAGGCCTAGGCCAACCTCCTTTTTCACTGTGTCCTTGAAGAAAGAAATGGTATCTGCATGGCTACAGGTACTGTCCTGCTGTTGTGATAAAAACCCAAGTCGACAATAAGAAAAAATTAACTGATAACATGGGTGCCACGGCACAGACCTCAAATCACGCTCAGTGAAAGAAGCCAGATGATAAAGACTCCACATTCTATGACTCCAATCCTAGGAAATGTCCAGAAAGGACAATAGAATTTCAGAGAATACAGAGAAAATGGAGCTGAGGTTGGTCAGGGTTGGGATGGAATGGGGAGTAACTCTAAGTGGACCCAGGAATCTTCTTGTGAAGACAGGAATGTTCTAGAACATCTAGACAATAGTCTAGAATGGTCTAGAGCATCTAGACAATGTTTGCACAACTCTACATTTAGTATAAATCAGTGAATCACACTTGAGCAGGGCATTCTATGGGATGCAACTATACCTCAGTGCCACGAACCAGCTCAAGGAAGATGGGGTCTACTCTGAGGAAGTTAGAGAAGAGGGTGGGAGGCTGGCTGCACGAGGAGAGGACAGTCTAGGGTTGCTTAGGTGTGAGTGACACCTCCATCTATTCACACGTGGACCCCGGGGGCAGGACCCTTGGTGAGAAGACTTTGGCTTCTCTCTCAGGACTGCCCAGCACCCAGGAGCCTCTCACCTGGCAGGATGAGGTGTGTCTCTGTGACCCTACAGCCACACCCATTTAAAGGCCTGCTAGAGAACCACGGAGGGTGAAGCCAGGTTTCATGGAGTGCCCTGAAGGAGGGAGTGCTGATAACTGGCCCTGCCCTCACCCCACTCCTCCTCTGCCCCTCTCCCCGCTTCTCCCTTTTCCCCACACCCCCTCTCTCCATGACACGTATCCTGGCCACCTCTCTGCACACCCTCTGCCAGAGGCTGACCGACAGCAGAGGGACCCAGCCCTAATCTGCCTTCAGAGACTCATTCCCGGGGAGAGATTGACCCTGTCATGGCTGTGAGCACCAGAGCTGGCTGGGGTGTAGGGAGGAGAACCAGGGGACAGGCTCTGAGTGTGAGTGGGTAGGGGAGGAGCAGGCAAGGGTGGGGGCTGTGCCTGGCTTAGAGGGGGCCAGAGGAAGGAAGGGGAGGCTGGTCCCTCCTCACACGACCTGCACAGACTTTCCTCATCCTCCCACCAAAGCCAGGGCCCCAAAACCTAGGCTGTGAGAAAATCAGGGGGTACAAGTACAGACTGAGGACCAGGGTGGGGGAACCTTTGCCCCTTTTCCACTGCTGGCAAGTGACTCCTGGACCAAGAGAGGAGTCATCCTCAGGGCTCATGACAAGTCAAATGTCACAGGGTGGTCTGGGCCACGGGGTCAACACTGCTGGGTGGCACTGGGGTGCGATGTACCCTAACATGTGAGGAAAGAAGCGCCTTGGAGCCCCTGGGGTCAAGTCTGTGAGGTTTCTCTTCCTCCCAGGGCTGTTTCTGTGGGCCCTAGGGTGGAGCTGGAACTGGGGCTCAGGGCCCCGAGCCTGTGAGCCCTGTTTCAGTGGGTTTGGGTTTAGTAAGAAGAGGTTGGGGAAGTTCCTGGAAGAATGGGCTGGGGAGGGGCCTGCTCTTGATCTGCCTCCTTGAAAACCCTGGTTGGCCAGACCCAGATCTAGAGACCAGTGGGGGCTCTGAGAGCACTTCCTCCTCCTCCTCCCCGCAGCCCTCTATTTTTAGTGCTTCCTTTCCTAGCCCCACACATGAAAGGTGCTCTTGGACCACACACACGCACGCAACTCATGCATGCACACACGTACACACATGCACACACATACCCACATGAAAAAAAAACTTGAAAAAATGTCCTTAAATCATTCTTCTTTCATGTTTCTAGGTTTGTGCTGTTGCCAGCTGTGACCCCAGACAGTCAGGGTGACAGGGGGCACCCCTGGGTGGGCACAGTGGAGGGTCAGAGGTATCTTGCCACTTGTGAGTCCCTCTGCAACCTGCTGGGGACTTAATCAAGGGACAAAGAGGAAAAAGTGGGGACATGAAGACAGGACTCTGTCTCGCTGTGCGACTGACAAGCTCAACAGCCGAGACAGTGCCATGGGCACTGGGAAACACAGCGGGCCAGAAGCCCCCTTGCTGTGTCCTGCTTCAAGCTGTTTGGGATCTGCAGGCCAGGTCCAGGCAGGTGCGTTGTCCCCTCTACGTTAAAGGGGTTGTTCTAGACCACTGACTGATTTTTGACCCATGGTCTCACCGTATATTCCAGGCTGGACTCCAAATCCCAGGAATCCTCCTGCCCAAATGCTGGGATTACAGGTGTGCACCACACCCATCTCTAGATTCTTGTTTTAAAGCTATTTTGACCCAGAGAACACACAATTGAAATACAAATTCCACAGAACAGTGCTTATGCCTCCTAGGATATATTTTCTTTTCTGTTCTCATTTTCTATCCTATTTTTTTTTTTACAAATTCTGAATATGACCCACTAGGATGTCCTCAGGCCTGTAATAACTGGACAAAATTATAAACTGTATGTTTTATGTGTTTTACCATGTCGAAAATTTCAACTCATCTTTAGTAGAGCTGAAAAATACCAGGCTACATATATCTTATCATGTAAAATCAAAATGGGGCAAAAGACTAGATGTTGTTTAACCTCCTGGAAGTAAGATAGTTTTACCCATTTTGCTCAGGAAGTCATAGGCTTAGGCAAAGACTTTCTGAACAGAACCATAGTTGTTGCACAGGAAATAGTACTAAGAACCACCAGATGGGATCACATCAAATTAAAAAGCTCTGCACAAGGCGCTGGAGATTTAGCTCAGCCGCATAAGTGCCTGCCTTGCAAGCAGGCAGTCATGAGTTCAATTCCTGGTACCAATAAAAAAGAAAAAGACAAAAAAAAAGCTCTGCACAGCAAAAGAAAGAACGGGAGAAAATTTTATCAGCTATTCCTCGGGGTTCATATCTAGAACTCAAAAGAATCAGACTTCCCCAAATAAAAAGTGCACTAAAAAACAGACAAGTGAAATGGATAGACATCTCATAGAAGTACAAAAGGCGCATCAATACATGAAGAAAATGCCCATCTTCACTAACCATGAGCGAAATGCAAATTAAAACACTGAGATTCCATTTTATCCTAGAAAGGATGGTTATCATCAAGAAATCAGTCCCGGAGAAAGGTGCAGAAAGAAGCCTCCTGCATTGTTGGTGGGGATGCAAACTAGTACAACCACTGTGGAAATCAGCATAGAGATTCCTCAGGAAACTAAAGCCAGACGTTCCATTTGACCCAGAGATTCCCCTTTCTTCTAGAATGAATTGAAGACCTCATATAATAGGGACCCATATGCACCATGTTTACAACAGCACAATTCAGAATAGCTAAGTCTCGGAAGCAGCCTGCACATCCATGGACAGACGAATGGACAGAGACAATGTGGCTTTACCGCAATGGAGCACTGCTCCCCCAGAAAGAAGGCTAACCTGGAGTCCTTTGTCGGAACACAGATGCACCTGGAGGCCGTAATGGTAAATGAAATAAATCAGACACAAAGCTTAAATATCACATTGATTCCCTTACAAGAGAAACTCAAAGCACACATAAAGAGCAACATAAAAAACTGATAAGAGAAAGCAGAGAGATCTTTCTCAAATGGGAAGTGATCGGGAGATGGAGGAGGGAGAGGGGAAGGAGAAGGGGAGGAAGAAAGGCATTGAACTGTGTTATGTACATGAACCTACTCCGAGCAAAGAATATAAACCTGCTGCAAACACGCACTACTAAAAATTTAAAAACAAAAGAAAAATACTGGGCTAGACATGTATATATGTTCTCCTCTGATAACTTAAAAAAAAAAAACTAATTACCCATCTTTGACTTCCTGCCTCAGGCTCCTACAACAAGAGACAGATTAATAAAATGTAATACAATGAATATTATATTACTGAATATAATATGAATGAATATTATATACAATGAATATTATATAATTTAATTTAATGAATATATATTTACTGTAAGTTTCTGGTGGCATGAGAGACTTCACAGGAAATGAAGTCCCATAGACCTTGCGTTTCTATGTGTGGCTTGGGAAGCATGAACAGCAGGGCATCTCTCAAATGGGGTTCCTGACCTGCTTTGGGGGTAAATGGTGAGGGAAGGTGACCACGACTCCCAACCCTGCTGTTTTCCCAAATGTAAAGGGGCAGATCTTGGGGGGGCACAGCTAGAACACATTACCGTCCTCTGGGGCTGAACCCAGACCCAGACTGGCTGCTGGGGACAGATCTGGGCAGCACAGCATCCCCTTCAAGAGCTGGGGCCTCACTGGAAGCCTCATTCTGGGATCACAGTTTTGTCTAAGGCTGTGACTTGCACCCCTTCGGGTCCATGGCCTCTGGTTGGGTGGCAGACTCGGGGCTGCGTGTGGACGGGAGCCCAGGGACCTCCCCAGCAATTGCTGTGTGGATGAACTCCCTCCTGGGTATTTCCTCGTGACATTCTGGCCAGCTGTCCCCCTGCCTGGCCCTCACAGTGGGCATTTCCCTTGCATTCTCGGTTAGCTTGCCAGGCCTGCTGAGCATCGCTGGTGCTGCAGGATTTTCTCGGGGCTCCACTGTGCCCAGGAGCCCCAATCACAGTTATCGACCAAAAGAGGAAGAAGAAAGGACTCCAGCAACTGCGACTTCCTCTTGAAGGAAAAAAGAAAGAGACAAAAAGCTGGGAAGAAATCGAAGCTCGGTGACAAGGCTTTTGTCTCCTCAGTTTTCTTCTTTCCTTTGGCACCCTTGGGCTGGTCCTGGGCTGCCTGGCTGATGGCTGGTGACAAATTTTACCTCCTTGGGCCTCAGTTTCTCCATCTGCGACCCGGGAGGATTGCACAGGCCCCCACGGGTTTCCTCCCCCTGGTGACTCTCAGGTGCCCAGGGAGGGTGTATAGGCATGTCGCCCCCACATACCAGGCAGCACATGGTTCCAGCTTCTTTCTTAACCTCACGGCTCTGGCACCGCGGGCCTCCCCCGGGACAAACCCTGAGAACAAGCGGGCACGCATGCATCCTGGTGAGGCTATGAGTAAGAGCTGCCCCACCAAATGGCTCCCAGTGTGACACACAAGCCACTACGTGGGTGCACTGATACTGAGACACAGTGTGGTGTCCTTAGGGCTCCAAGGGGAGCATCTGTGTGAGGGGGAAGGGGCAATCCAGGCAGGCTGCTTGGAGGAGGCCTGCATCTCAAGAGAGAAGGAATTAAGCTAAGCAGTGCTGGACACACAGGAAAGGAAAATGAATTTTAAACAGAGAGAGCAGCAAACATCAGGTCCTGACATTGGAGTTGTGACCTAAAGAAAAATTGGAGCCATCAAAGTACTGTAGGTAGCCAGGTGTGGTGGTCACACCTATAATCCTAACAATTTGCGAGGCTGAGGCAGGAGGACTGAGAGTTCCAGCCCAGCCTGTTTGACCCTCTTTTAAAATGAAAAATAAAAAAAAGCTGAGGATGTAGCTCAGTGCAGGGGCCTTGGGTTCAGTCCCCAGTACTGAGAAAACCAAAACAAAACAGTTTTCAGGCAGCAAGTAACAAGTGGGAGGTGACCTTAGTGAGCCCAGGCGGGAGCAAGCGGCAGTGGGGTGTATTGGCAGTCAAGGTTGAGGGTGGGCAGTGAGAGGTGGTGACTGGCGGTGACTGTCTTACTGGACAGAGATGGCAAGGCTGGTGAAGGCCACAGGGGAGGAGATAGGTGAGAACACACCATGGAGGTGGCCGGGGTGTTGGCACTTTGAGGAAGAGGGAAGGAGGCCACTAGGGGGCCTGGAGGCAGGTGCAGGGCCTGGCCCAGGAGGCAGAGGGTGTGGTTTGTCCCCCAAGACTTCCTGTGCTGGAGGCTTGGTTCCCGAGTGGCAACATCAAGAGGCAACAACATGAGCTCCGTTAGTTCCCACGAGAGCAACTGTACCATCCTGAGCCCTACCCTCGAATCACCCTGTCACTTCCGTCTTATGGTGTAATACCATATGGTGTTGCACCTGCCATTAAAGCTGTCGCCAGAGCTAAGCACAAACTGGTGACATCTCTTGGCCTCTGGGACTGTAAGCGGACCAAACCTCTTTGCTTTGTGCATTACCAGCCTCATGTATTTTGTTACAGCAAGGGAAAATGGACTCAAAGAGGGAAGATGATGCAGCCAGGGCTGGACGTGTCTGGCTGGCTGCAGTGTTGGCAGGTAGTGGCTGCTAGATGGCTGGGCACCTAAATTTTAGGAGGATAGGGGCACTTTTAGTAGTGCGCCATGGCCTGGCTGCTTTCTAGGATCTGTTCCCGGCTCTTGGCAAGATTCCAGCTCCTTGACCTCTTGAAGGTAGGTCACAAGTCACAAGACAGACACTAGTCTGTCACAAGACTTGTGTGGGTCCATAAAAGTGACTGCAAATGTCAGGGACGATTCCGGGGGAAGATTAAAGAGGAGCCACATGGTCAACACTCTTTCCTTCTTCTCTAGGATCTGGAAACTTCTGGCAGACATTTTTCCTCCTCATCGTCTGCTCTGGAAAGCCTCCTTGACTCCTACAATATGAGGGGAGCCCTTTTACATGCATAATGTAAAACAGAGAAGTACGGGGAAAAATCAAAGCAAAAACCTGGTAATAATTACAGATGTTTGATTTTCTTTAATAAAGCAAACAGATGATGTTACATCTGCTTCTTGGTTTGTGTATGTGTGGTTTTTTTTGTTTTGTTTTGTTTTTTGTATTTTTAAACAGGGTCTCACAGCGTATCCAGGTGGGCCTTGAACTTGCTTTGTAGCCCAGGCTGGGTTCAAACTTAGGATCTTCCTGCTTTGGTCTTCTGAATGCTGGGATCACAAGTGTACACCACCGTGCTGGGATCACAGGTATACACCACCATGCCTGGTTCTACGCCTTTTCTTCACTAGCAATAGGTGTAATAAGACTGTGATTTCAACACAGTAAGGAACACAGTGACAAAGTGACAAAGTCCTGGGTATTCCTCATGCCCGAGATGGAAATGCCACATTTTCAGGTGGAGCTTCCTGAAAAGAAGGTGTGACTGGTTTCCCTTCCAGGCTCGCAGGCCTCCTGGATTGTGGTCTCTCATGGAGTAGACAGTCTCTCTGATACCTTCGGCCACTGCGGCAGGTTTGTAAGAGGCTGAGGCAGTTTCTGTCCCGAGGAGCTCCTCGGGGGCTGACATGACACATCTCGGCACAAGGACAGCATAAATCAGGACAACGTGGCCTGTGACACAGGTTGGGGCAGAAAGAAGGAGCAGGTGGCAGAACTCCGGGTAGAGAGAGGACCTTTGTACCTCATTGACCCTCATGGGCTGCTGCTCAGTCTCAGACAGCCGTAAATGGTGCCAATGACCTTGTGGAGGATGGGTCCCATGCCAGGCTAAGCATGCGTGCAGGGCGTTCCCTAACAAAGGACTTTAAGTGGCTCAGGAATGCTGTCACACAGTTCTTTATCTTGGGGGCCCACAGTCATCTAGGTTATTCTGACTTTGTGGGCTCCCTGATGTTGGAAAGATAACAACCCCAGGAAGAGCTTTATCCTGCTCATTGCAGCCTTTACCTGTGCTATATAACATAGCAACCAAGAACTAGTCAGTGGCGAGGCTGAGGCAAGAGGGTCACCTTGAGTTTGAGGCCAGCCTGGACTACATAGTGAATTCAAGGCCAGGCTGCACAGTATAGCGAGACCCTGTCTTAAAATACTAGCTCCCCAATACTCAGAACCCGTTACTCATGTGGACCAGGGCAGTGGTAACAACCAGTTTGCTGCTGCTGCTGTCCTCCTCCTCCTTCTCCTTGTCCTTCCCTTCTCTTCTTCCATCTCCTCCTCCTTTCCTCCTTTTCTTCTTTCTTCTCCTCCTGCTCTTGCTCCTGCTCATTTTCAACTATAAAACCCAATGCCATGGTTTGGAGAAACATTCCTCAAAGATCCTTATGTTAAAGCAGGAGTTGTCAACACTGGCCACAGACCAGTACTGGTCAGTGGTCCGTCAGGAGCCTGGGGAGTGGGTGCAGCGTCACCCGTCTCTGCAGCTGTCTCCCATCATGAGTGCTGCTTGAGCTCTGTCCCTGTCAGATGAGCAGTGGAATCAGATGCCCATAGGAGCATGGACCCTCCCACAAACCCTCCCGGGAAGGATCTAGGCTGCAGGCTCCTCGGAATCATCCCTAGACAATCCACCCTCTTCCGCTTCTGTGGAAGAATTCTCTTTCATGAAACCAGTTCCTGGTGCCCAAAAGGCCAAGCACCACCATATAAAGTCTGGTTGCCATGTTTTTGCACTACCAGGAAGTGGTAGATCTAGGAGGCAGGAGTGGCTGAAAGAAGCCAGGTCACTGCGGATGTACCCTTGAAAAGAGCCCTGATCTTTGTCTTTCAGCCATGAGATATGCAGCTTCCTTTGCCATACATATTTACCACGAGGCTCTGCCTCACCACACGCCCAAAGCAACAAAGTCAACTAACCATGGACTGAAGCCTCCAAAATGGTACCCAAAATGAACCTTTCCTCTTTATAAACTGATTGTCTCAGTAATGGAATGTAACAGGCACACCCAGACACATTTGGTGCCATTTCAAAGGTACTTATTTTCGGCAACCAGAGTTTGCGTTTTCTCCTGGGGTGGCCATCACTATTTTGCTTTAAATAAACTTTGTTCTTAGCACGGGTGCGCATCAAGTTGTTTCTAGATTGACACTTCTGATGGCCATGAAGGGAGCCTGACGTGACTTTCCCAGTAGCTTCCTCTGGGTTTATTTTGTGGTATCAGAAATTGAATCCACTGTGTTCTACTCCAGCAGCTCAGTGGGAAGCCAGACATGAATCCTATTAAGACCTCAGGTTTTGCAGAATTTTGACTGAGACTGGGTTTATTTAATCTGTTTTTAAATTTTGCGCTTTTTTTGGTTCATCTTCTGATTTGTCTCCGAAAGAATTAGAAGTAAGATTACGTGTCCTCACTGTGGGTCCTGCTTACTACCTTCCTGTGCAGAAATTTGGATTTCTGCGAGGACAGTGTTGCTTACTGATAAGGGTCCTAAAGTTCTTGTTTGGTGGGTCCCGGCCACACACAAACCATGGAGGGGAGAACGGCAGCCAAACTACCAAATCCTACCCAGTGCTGCTTCGGGCTCTCCACAGCACGGGGTGGCGGAGGTGAAACCAAAGACCAACCTGCTGAAGGGAGGAGAGTTTCACTCCAGGACTGCAGTCACCCTACCACAGAGGCCAGGTGAGAGACAGGCTGGGAGGGACACTCACAGGTGCTGCACTCTGAGTGGGGAGGCCAGGCTTGGCGCCATCTTCCAAAGAGCGGACCTGGAGGACGTGGCATTGAGTCCAGTGCTATATCCAGCAGAAGTCGCTGGCCTGAATGACCTCAGGTCAGAATCAGGTCAGACCCAGATCACAGACCTCTTGGCTCTGGTTAAGAGGGCTGTTCACGCGTGGTTCTTAGAGTCTGTCAGTATCCGGTTGGTATTTACTGTCACTAACCGCACTGCTGTACTGAAGGTGACACAGTTGCTGCTATTGATTGGTTTGTCGCTAGAGTGCCTGGCGCCATAATGAAAGGGAAAAGCTTGTATAAGAAAAATTGTTCTTTTAAAACTTCTTTCTTTTGAAACTGCCTAGCTCTGTAACTGCTTCTTGGCTTTGTAATTACTTTCTTGACCCCGGTAACCATAAGAGTGTAACTGAACATGCAGATGTCTGATTGTACCATGGTGCCAGCTTCATTAGCTGAAGATCATTAATCTACCCTTGTCACCGATGATCTCACCCTGCTGGCTAATCACAACAACTGCCAGGCTGTGCTGTCTCACTTTGTCCCTCCTTTGTGTCCCTGCTTGTGCAGCATATAAAAGCCCTAGACCACCAGCGATCGGGGTCCGATATTCTGAGAATGAACCCCGTCACTATGCCTCCAAATCTCCCTTTCAGTGTTTCTGTTTGGTGTGCTAAACAACACAGTGCTCACTCCCAAAGGACTGGCAAGGAGCCAAAGAGATTGCAAACCCCAACACAAACAAACCACAAACAAACAAAAGCATGAAAAGGTAAGGCAACAAAATGCCTCCAAAACTTCCCAACTCCCTCAAAACCAGTACAGGGTGCATCATGAGGGGAAATAATAAGCCACACAATACAAATGTCTGAAAAGGTATCAGTGGAGATAAAATAGTTCAGTAAGGTACTTGGCATATTTAAAGAAGATATAACTAATCAGATAATGACTCCATTGAAAGAAATGATCAGCGAGTCTAGAGAAGACACTAATAAAAATCTGATGGAACTAAAGAAAGAGATGGAATACGTGAGTGCCCAGCAGAGAATAGAACGGGAGTCCACAAGAAGTTCCAGCAGAAACAGAGGAGATTTAAACTATGACTGAAAGTAAGGGCAGCAAAAGGGCCCAGTATGAAGACGGAGTATCAGATCCAGAGGCTGATGGCCAATGATGAAGGGCATTAAATAAAACCTTCTTTACAGAAGTAATAGCAGAAAATCTTCCAGATATAGGAAAAAAATTTAACATACAGATAAGTGATGCATATAGAACCTCAAATACCCATGATCAGAAAGAAAAAAAAAAGCACTCCACATCACATAATAATTAAAACTCCAGAATTATAACACAAGAACAGAATCTTAAGGGTTGCTACAGAAAAGCAATAAATCATCCATAAAGGAAATCTCATCAGAATCACAAAAGACTTCTCAACATAAACCATTAAGGCAAGGAAAACTTGGAATGAAATGTCTCAAGCTATAAAAGAAAACAGTTTCCAACCCTAATTGATATATTCTGCAAAATCATCTTTCAAAATGGATAGAAAAATATGACATCTCCTCGATAAATAGAAACTAAAGAAATTCATGCCCACCAAACCAGTATGTTCCTCAAATTCTCAAAGATCTCCTAGAAAGAGACAATGAGACCAACAATGCCAAAAGATCTGATAAAATGAATGCATCAGCTAGGGCTAGCAATTAGGTAAAGGGAAAGAAAGAAAGTAAAACAGCAACAGGAAGATAATAATACCTAAAATCACAAATATCTATGTAAATGGTTTCAATTTGCCAGGCAAAAGACACAGATTAACAAAATGGATTAAGAAACAAAATCCAATGGTAAATCGCATACAAGAAACACATTTAACACAAAAAGAAATTTGTAGGCTAAAAATCAAAGAATGGAAAACAATTTTCCATGTAACAGGAACCCGGGAGTTGTTGCCCTGTTTTGAAACAAGGGGGACTTCAAACCAAACCTGATCAAGAAGCAAATAATGACATTATATGTTGGGTAACAGAACAATTCAACAAGAACAGGTAACAATTATAAACATATATGCACCAAATCATATGCCACCCAACTTCATTCCGTCATGTTCACCCGCACCAAAAGCCATTTAAAGTTTCTAGTCTTAATCGCCTATGGTTTTCCCACTTTTTCAGAACCCTTCTGTGACAGCAGGGGACAAGCTTTTTTTATTCTTTTCAAATAAACATGCACTGAGTCATTCCCTGTCACTTCTGTTTTGTCAGCTTTGACCTTCCTTTTTGCCAAAACAAGGACCTAAAGTGAGAATTCTACACTTTTACAATAAACTTCCACTCCTACCACCTCTAGCAGGGAGAGTTGAAGCAGCTTTTAGAGGTGCCTAACTCCACAAAGGTCACAAAGTCCCAGAAGAGTCCTTTATGTTCTCAAGATGTTTAGGAGCTGGACAGAGGAGTAGAGTAAACACTGTAGTGTAAATAGGCCTGGTTACAATATGATCAACAGAAATGACTGAGAAGGTCCTGATCATCTCAAGGGCAGCCAGTGGGTGTGACACTTCCACAGCTCACTCTGCTTGAGTCACATGATGATATTGTAGATAGGGCCATAGAATAGCTCCAACCTGCAGCTTTTATTTTTGGTTTTCTTAGGATAAAGAAAGGAGGATTGACTCCGGGGCATTGCCTAAGTTTAGTGGATGGAGGGAAAGTGGTCCCACAGCCCCACTGTGCCATCTGCAATATGGTGACACCCCTGTTTCCTTTATATCAATACCCTGCAGATGTGCTTGGTCACAGCAACACACCCAACAATCACATACACACAATCCCTCACCCAATGGATCATGAATGAATCCATTGTAGACCCAGTCTATAATTTCTTGTCCACTTGGGCCTTCAAGGTCTTTCCTTTGAATAGAGGAACCGTAATCCTCTCCTCCTACCCATTCTGGTGATTGAACCAGGTCCTTTTCACTTAGCTACAGCCCTCATCCTTTTATTTATTTTTCTCCCCACCCTGTACCAAAATTGATTATTTTGAGGCAGAGTTTGTTGAGTCACTATGTTGCCTGAACTGGGATCTAACCTGATGTATCACCATACCCAGTCCTAAACATCTTGAGGACATAAAGGACACTTCTAGGACTGTGACCTGTGTGGAGGTAGCTATCTCTATAACTGCTTCATTTCTTCCTGCTAGGGGTGGCAGGAGTGCACGTTTACTATAGTAAGGAGTAAATAGGACTTTATTAGCTAAGTTAATCCCTACAGGCCTGCAGTTTGGGAGAACATCTTTTACAGCCCCATCTGTACTTGGGAAACATTGGATGTCATGCCTTGGCAAGTGGCTGGTCAGAGCATGTTGACCCACACTCTAATGTGGGGGAAACTGAGGCAGATGGGAGGCCATGCTAGAGTCACAGTGACCTGGGGGCACATTCTGCAGGGTCGGCCACTAAAGGAAGTGGGTTTTGTGCTTGGTTTAGAGAAAGCCTCAGAAAAATGGGCACTTTTACAATCTGGGGACAATTTTGTGACAGAAGCACAGGGTTAACCACAGGGTGTATGGATGCCTCATTTTTTAACCAGCTGTGGTTGGGGAAAATCATTCTCTGCAAGGTGGGAAGAAGAGGAGCAGTAGCCAGGGCCAGCAGGTCTAACTTAAATGCGGGTTTCACCTGCAGCACAGCTATCTGTAGCTCACCAAACGCTGCCTGTCTGAGCTGCAGACATGACTTTCAGGCTCAATTAAGACCAAAGTGTGCATGCCTAGATCACCAAGCACAGGAAATCCAGGGCTAGGCACCATCTCTTCCCTTTCCTCCATGGAGCTGAGCCCAGGGGGTCCCCACATGGTTCTTCACGATTACCTGGCTCACAGTTCCTCATTGTATGTGTATGTGGGCATGGTGGCTGCTTCCTATTGTAATCTAAATACTGTATGTTGTAACCTAATTATTATAATCTTGTTGTATAAAAAGTTGTATTTGTAATCCCATAGAAATGTTACTGGAATTCCAGCAAGTTAATTCCAATCTACTACCTCCAATGCAACCCACAGTGAAAGTAAGGACACTAAGACATATTCAGAGTTAGGGGCAGCCAAGTCCCATCCAAGTGAGGATATAAGGACAAAGGCCCTGGTCCAAGGCCTCCCAGAATTTATTACCTTGTGAAGAAGGGAGTGGTTCAAGGATGAGGGAGTGAGCGTGGTGGGAACTGCGTGAGTACCTTGAGCTGTCTAGCCAGGTGGGGAGAAAAGCATCTTTGCAGTATGTAGGGAGAATGATATGCAGAAGGACAGTCTGCATAATCCAATTAGGGTGTCTTAGGAAGCTTTGCTTCAATTTCTGCTGTGTAAACTTTTGTGCCCTGGGAAGCCATAGCCTCTTACTTTGGGGCTCATACCCAGCTGACATTCCTGGAGCTGACTGGCTCTGCCATCCTGCTATGCTCAATCCTTTACAGAGCACTGTGTGAGGAAACAGGAAACTGTCAGGTTGGCTTCCAGGATTGCATATCAGTCAGTGACTTAGGTAGCCTTATTTGCATGGCTTAGAACCAGTCAGAGGGAGAATGGAATGGCATAGCCCACTCTGTACATACCTGTACATGGAGATAAGACAATATAATGTTGCAGCAGTTGTTCTGCATTCAAGGAGAGCTACACAGGTTGTCTTCTATACTTCTGAATCTCCTGTCACTGGTGTCTTGATTGTCACAGCTATGGTCCAAATCCCACCCCATGGAGGGCATAGAGCTGGAAGGAAAAGAAACCGCTCCAGGGTGCCGTCTGCTGCCTTCTCCCCCTGCCCCCTTCCTTCTCCTAGCTGGGGGCCCTGCTGGGGGAACCTTGAGGTGGGGTGCTGGCATCCTGTGGCAGGAAGATCACCTTGGGTGATACCCCTGGGGTTTTCTGCTATTTTTTTCTTGGCCTCTTTTCAGCAGGGTGTAAAGAAGGAAGCGTGCAGACTCCAGTGCTGAGAACTGAGTCAATTTCTGCAGAGGGGAGCACACACAGGCCCCTCCTGGGCTTCGCAGCCACCAAGGAAGGCAGCAGGCTATGGGGCCAGTCTGCTGGCCTCCTAGCACTGACTGTGCTCACTCAGCAAGTGAGGTAAGTCAAAGGGCCATCTCAGGGCAGGAGAAAGGGGCTTACAGGTGGCAGTGGCTCTTCCCCTGACTGGCTCTCTGCTCCTCATGTCCCTGGGCTTCCCCTGCCCCATGGAGTCTCACCATTCCTGATCAGGGAGCATAGGTCAAGTCCCTGAGTCATCCCGTAGGGATGCTTTAGTGACCTTTCCCCAGGTAGCAGTGCTAATGATTGCACCCTCCTCAGTCAAATCTGTGGGTGTCAAAAGAGGGAATATTCCATGCCAGAGCACAGTGACATACACTTGTAATCGCAGCAGGAGGCTGAGGCAGGAGGGTCATTGCAAGTTCAACTCTCTGTGGGCTACACAGTGCATTCCAGGGCAACCTCACTACACAATAAGACTCTGTTTCAAGCAAACAAAAAAAGAATAGCCCTGTAATGAAAATGCTCCAAGAGGGTAGATTTACATTAAGGCAAAGTGACTAATGCTAAATCATTTCCTAAGAGCAGAGGGGACACATCAGGGAGCAGATGCCTTGTGCCTGGGGAGGGAACCCGAGGGCGGAGTGACGCTGATGGACTGAGGCACACACCTGGGCAGGGGTGGGACAGGAGCCAGGACACCAGTCCCATGGCGAGCCTGGCCCAGTCAGCTGGCAGCTGTGCCCGTGGGTGCACACCAGCACCCATGCAGAGGCACAGGGGCACAGTGGGCGTGGAGGCGGCGGGTGTGGGGGACGAAGGTGCCCTGCCATGGTGGCTCCTGCTCAGATCTGTGTGACTGTCCAACCAAGCCAGGTCCATGGCTACTGGGCAGCAGCACCACCTTCTCCACCTTGGCTATGTCTTTTCTGTGGCCTCCAGCAGAGCCCCAGATCCTGAGCCCTGATCTGTGCCAAACACGAAGAAGGGGGAAGAGCTTGGCACCTGGGGCTGGGGTTGAAGGGCACATTGGTGTGCAGGCAATAAAAGGCAGACACGGGCCACCAGGAGCCCCAGGGCTTGGCAGCTGGAGACAGGAGGGAAGTGGGTTTGTGCAGGGCCTAACCCTCTGCCCAGGAACCCTGTGCAGAGAGATGCACACACGGCCGGGCAGCAGCATCGGGGCTACTGTGCCTCCAGAGGGCACAGTTGGTGCTCCACTCATCTGACCTCAGCCTGGCCTGGCCAGCTCGGGCCTTTCTCTGCTAGGACATGAAGCCTTGGCTGAAGCTTAGTGTGATCACTCAAGAGGAAGAACAGGGGGCGCTGCTGGAGCCAGTGAAACTGTGCTGTCGGTTCCTTGGGTTTGCCAGTCCGGGCTGCATAGTGAGTTCAAGGTCTTATTTTCAGGAAAGGGGATACCTGGATTCCCAGCACTCCGAAGGCAGAACGATTCCAAGCTCACGTGCCACCTGAGTAACTTAGCAAGACCCTGTCTCGAAATTTAAAAAAACGGAGGGCTGGCAATGTGGCTCAACGCAAAGTCCCTGAGTTCAGTCCCCAGGAGCTCCCCAACAAAAGATGAACGCATGACAAATAAACACACTGCTCACCATCAACAATGAGTGGGGGAATGCCAATTAAAACTCCAACAAGAGCCAGGTGTGCAGGCTCACGGGTGTGCACTTTGTGGAAATCAGCCCATGCAGTGTGACCTGCACACAAGTCACTAAAAGAACGTAAGAAATTAGGAACCAAAGTGGATAACAAAACATGACAATCTGTGAGTCATGGTGGTAAGGCAGAAATAAGTAGGAAAAGAACGGTCAGATCTAAGGCCTGAGTGATGTGAAACCAGAATGGCAGTCTAGCAAATTAGTCCTTGGAATGACTAGTTGTAACAGAACTTTAGCAAGTATGTCAGCAGTTTCCCTGGTTGTGGGAAAGGCTTTTATGTATCCTGAAAAAGTATAAACAAAGTGAGAAGACAAAATGTATCTGTCAGCCTATAAAAGGGAATAAAAGCATTTTAAGATTTAGGACTGGGACCTGCACAAAATAGGCCCTGTTTGTAAATGGCGTAGGTTGACCATCAATACCCTGTCAGAGATTGAGGACTTATTATAGTAGCCTGAAAACTCAGGAAGAACTCTGTATATATGGCCTCTATGTCCACAAATATAGAGAATGTTTTACCTTGAGAGTTTTAGTGTGACTTGGACTCTGAGACGGACACCCACAAAGGGGGCTGTGTTGGCCCTGAGCCCCTTAGTCTTCGGCAGCAATTTTTGTTGGTGACGAATCTGGTAGTGTCCTGTGAGGGCTAGAAGTTAGGATGGCCCATCCACTCTCTGGTGGCCAGGACAGCCCAGCAGCCCTGGAGTAAGGTCTCAAAGAACACCAGGATGAGGCACTCTGTTGCCTGATGTCTTCTGCTGCATTTGAGCGTGGTCCGTGGGTGGGGGGCAGGTAGCTCCACCTTGTGTAGGTTTGTCTGTCTCAGAACTGCAAGTGTTGTAAGTGTTAAAATATGAAAAACCATATTAAGATCTCTCTAAGGTTTGAAGGTCAAGTTTTGCCTTGTTGTTTGAGATCTGGACTACAGTAAAAGGTATCTGTAGAATTAAGTAAGTATGTAGGAGTATAATATTGACATTTTAGGTCAGAGAACAGGCTTTATCTGGATGGCATACCGCTTTTTTTTTTATAGGGTGCCATGTGGAATTAACAAAAAAAGCTTTAGTCTGTCCAAAAAGGCTTTAATGGAAACATTTTGCAGTAAAGGTTTACCAGTCTTATGAATAAATTTCTAGCAAAAAGGAATTTATAACCTTAGTTGTTAAACAGGAGATTGGTGACAACGCAGTACAATAGAGGCAATAAGTTTAACAGAGAACATTACTGGTGGTGGACAATATTAAAATTTTTAACAAAACCCTTGTCTTGGAACAGAGCTAGTGGTTTCCAGCAAAAAGGAATTTATAACCTTAGTTGTTAAAGAGGAGATTAGTGTAGGCTTTAATTGATAACCAAGGCTGGTAAAATTACCAGGTGGCCACCAACCTTGATTAAATAGTTGTTTGAGAATTGTAATAATAATAAAAAATAGTATCTCTGAGCGGAGCCGAATTGTAAAAAAATACCATGTGTGAGCGGAGCCGCTGAGGTGTTGTATGTGTCTGTGTTTAAAGCAGCACTTGTATTTGGGAGGAGCCTGTCTAGGAAACACGCAGTGTCCAAGGCAGTTTGGAACTCTGAGACAGACAGAGCGCGCCTGTAGAAAGAGCATATTTGAGCTTGGGGGAGGGGGCTGGTGCATGCAGCATGTAGGTGGAACATGAAGAGTGGGTGGGGTGAGTGCCTCAGGGGTGGGCTGAGATTGCACCCAGAAATGCGGAAATGCATAAGACAGCGAGACCGTGGTGCATGGAGGAGGGAGGGGCTGGGATGGTGCCCGGAAACACACAATTTAGCTGCGACGGTGGGGGGGGGGGCGGTGTTGGCCGCAACAGTGGGCGGGCTCATGGTGGCTGCGGTGGTGGGCTCGTGGTGCAGGGGCTGGTTCATTGGTGATGGAGCCCACAGCATGTGGCGTGAAGGGCAGCGGCGGTGGCGGTGGTGGTGGTGGCGGGGCGGGGTGGGGGGACTGGGAGGCGCCGAGACACGGCTCAAAGCTGGGTGTCACTCCCGGAGGTGCATGGCTGGCAGCCGGCGAATTGTCACTTGTACAAGCCACTCATGGGGCACACAGCCCAGGGCATGGCGCCAAACCTGAACCCGCAGCACAGACCAGGGCACAGCGTTAAAGCCAAACTGCGCGTCTGGACCTGGCCACATGAGAGCTGAAACACCGTGCATGGAGCTGGGGGCCGTGGCACGCGAGAGCCCAAAGCTGGTTAAAAAAGTCCCACACGTACCTCTGAACACTGTCTGGGCTCATCCTCTACCCCAGCGGGGAATGGGCCGGTGCGGCAGGGAATGGGTTGGATGCGGAGCTGAGTTGCCATGTGGAGCTGGAACTGTTTGTGGGGCGCACAGAAACGCCGACCCTGCGTGGGCCTGGAGCACCACATGAGAGCTGAGGTACTACCGCACAGAGTTGGAGCATAGCGTGAAAGCCAAAAAGCTTTTTAAAATCTAAAGCAGTTTGTTTAAAATTTAAAGCAGTTTTATGTGTATCTCTTAACATTGTTTGGTCTCATTTTTTTTAATCTTGGTGGTGGGGGATGGGTTGGCGCACACGGGAAACAAAGGATGCTGGCAGCGCGGGGTGGGGGGGGAGATAAAATCTTGTGTGGGGTCTAGCCCATGGGGCTACAATCAGATGAGGCAATGGACCGTGGTCTGTCAGGATTAGAGTCGTCACTTTGCACCCCAGACTGACGGGTTAATATGGTTCCAAACTCTTAATAATTGGCTGTCACCAATATTATGAGTGGACTTTATGTGGGCCGAGTAACCGCTCTGCTGCGAGAACTTAAAAAGCTCTAAACAATGTGAGGATCTCTCAGTGTGGGCAGTCCAGAGTGGACACAGGCTTGCCCAGAAAGGCCCTAGCTTGGGCTGTCCCTAGCTTGGGCTGTCCAAAGGACGTGAAACCGTCATGAACCCACGCAAAGGGGGAGAAAATCCACCTGGGCCTGGCCCAGTGGCTGTCTCCGGGGAGTTGCTCACCTGTGGTAAATTGGTGGGTGTTGTTTGCGAAACCAGCAGCCAAGCTTACAGCTCCTGAGTGTAGAAGTGAGGAATTAATGCAGGATGCAGTCTGGTCCTGGTCCTGAACGGCAGGGGACTCAAAGCTGGGAACCAGCCCCAGGAGTCTCTCGTCTGCCGTTCCCGGTCAGGGAACCATATGATAGAACTGTGGGGGACTGGCGGCAGCTGAAAAGATAAGAAGTATGAAATATAAATGACCTTTATTTTGAGAATGTGGGGAGAGACACCCCCGACCCCCTGGGGCATGGCATCTCCACCCCCGGCTGGTGATCTCTCCGTGGAACACGTGGAGTGAGGCACATAAGTAGCCTCGGCTTGGGGTGGAACCTAAGTGGGGGGGCATTAGGGATGCACAGGTAGCCCATTGGTCTTTATTTGGCACCAGAGGTAGATTCCTAAGGGTGGGGGAGATAGGAGCTCCATGGCTTTACCGGCTACAGTGTCTGGCCTGGGCCAAAACCCTTTCAGAGGTGCACACTTGTAATCCCAGCACTCTGAAGGCTGAGGCAGGAGAATTGCCATGAGTTTGAGGCCAGCCTGAGCTGTTCGGATTAGGGATGTTTAACTCGTACAAAACTAGACAGGGAGTTTTGGGGGAAATGGGTAAGCAAGGGGTGCAGGTCTCCACAGCATCGGCTTCCCTGAGTGTGCCCCCACGGTTTCTCATAAATTACAATGGTGCTCCTCGGCCTCTGGGGGTGCCCGGCTTCTTACTCCAGAAAAACAATTTTTGCAGCAAAGCATATGCACTGGAGTAGCCGTTTAGAGTTTGCTTCAAATGTGGGGAGGCGAGGTTTGTAAAGAGCAAAGTCTTTCACGTTCTCTGCCTCCACATTTGGAAATGTTTACACTTGCAAAACTTCCAAGGTTGCGGAAAAAGTCAGAACGTGGAGCAGCGCCTCACAGCTGCCTTCAAACCCGGGAGGCATCCGGGTGGGAGGAAGCCCTCCTTCGGGCGACATGACATTTACTGTTTGCATCTGAAACGCGATCCATTGAGATGTGGTTATTTTAGATCTCTGCAAACTTTCACTGCAACTTCTTTTTGTTAATTAGTGTGTAACACGTCATAGTCACGCATCTGTTTTTATAACAAAAACTCAAACCCATGGGCGGTGGCACATGCCTATAATTCCAGCACTCGGGAGGCTGAGGCAGGAGGATCACACCAAGTTCAAGCATAAGCAGCGCAACTGACACTATCTCAAAACTTAAAAAAATAAAAATATATTAAAAGGCTGGGAATAGAGCTCAGTGCGAAAGGTTCAATCCTAAGGTCAAGGGAAAAAATCGTGTATATTTTAATCTTTGACCTGGCTCCTGCCGGAAACCGGCTGGGAATATTCCCTGAACAACAGGCGAGCATCCCGCCCTGTGCCCGCGCGGACTCTGAGCGGGCGGCCTGCCAGCAGCTGGGGACAGGGCTGTCGCTGGCGGAACCAGGAAGCGGGGGCAGGCGCCCACCTGCAGGGACGGGGACCCGCGCGCAGCCGCCTGCCCTGGTGGGAGCCTCGGGGTGCAGTCACCCGGGCTTCCAGGGCCCGCAGGTCCCCGGGGACAGCTGGGGCGGGTCTGCCTCAGCGTGGGAAGCCGCAGGGTGGGGACAGCAAAAGATGCAGGTGGCGTAGGAGGAGCAAAGAGGGGACAGGGAGGAGGAGGTCCCGGAACCGGAGCGTCCCCAAATCCAACCCAACCCCCCATCCCTCTAGGGGGCGTGGCTCTGCCCCCGCTCACTCCTGCGCTCTGCAACCGCGTAGCCCAGCACCTGCGACCCCCGCCTCCACTCCCGCGTCTCCCCACAATGAGGTTCGCAGATGAGGTTTGCGACCTTACAGCGCTGAGATTCAGGGTAACATCGGCCTCCCCTCTTCCAGTGACTGAGTAGGAGATTCGAGGGACTCTCAAAACCAGAACCAGCAAAGTAAAACAGGCGGGGTGACCACGGTTCAGCTCGCAACCCCTGCAGCAGGGGGAGGGCGGAACTATGCGGAAACCAGCTGCTGGAGAGGCGTTAAGCGCGGGCGAAGGAGTGGAAAAGCATTGGGAACACCAGGGAAAGTCAAAGGCCATCTGTGCTTGCTAGTGGGCTGCTTCTGAAAGTAAAATAAAGCCGGGTGTGGTGGTTTCACATCTGTGATATCAGCATTCAGGAGGCTGAGGCAGGAGGATTCATGGGAGTTCAAGGCCAGTCTGGAATACATAACAAGGCACTGTCTCAAAAAAAGGAAGAGTAAGGGGCTGGGGATTTAGCTCAGCGGCATAAGCGCCTGCCTTGCAAGCAGGCAGTCGTGAGTTCGATCCCTGGTACCCATAAAAATGAAAAAGACCAAAAAAAAAAAAAAAAAAAAAAAAAAAAAAAAAAGGAAAAGTAAAATAAAGCTCATCGCTTTATGCTGGAAGGTGGTGTGCACACTGGAGCAGAGTGCCCCGTAAGTGCTCTCTACACTCCAGAGACTAAAGATTGCATTTCAGAGGTGCCCATGGGCCCTTGGGGAAGGCTCTGCTGAGCAGTTGGAGATTTACACCTCAAAGGGCAGAGAAAGAAGGAACAGCTGAGCCAGGCATGTGGTGCACCTTGTGTCCAGGTATGGGCTGAGCCACTCAACAGACAAGGAAACTGAGATTGCAAGTCTCAGGGGAGAGGGGTTAGACCGCAGAGCTGGGGCTCATAGGAGCCTGAGCCCTGACCACACTCACGTGGGACACCAGGAGCTTGTGGCTGCAGCTCGGGACAGCGTTAGTGTGACCCCTAACCCAGGGCCCTTCCATCCCCACTTCCTGTTTGTGTTTCCAACACAGCCACCCGGAATTCCATGTGCATGCGTGTAAACCTCCCAGGGTCCCGGGAGTTTCTAGTCCCAGCTCAGGGGAGTGATGTCTACATTTCGGGCCCAGAGGTCACTCTCTGAGTATCCAGTATCGAGGTTTCAGAAGCTGCAAATCCAGAGCCGATGGGGCTCTATCCCTCCAGCACACCTTTGGGTCTCCAAACTTTGGCTGCACACTGGAATCATTTGGGGGAAATTTAGAAACTCTGGAAGTCTCCTGGGGTCCGCAAGAGATTCTGGTTTAATTGGCCTGTAGAGTGGCCTGAATGTCAGGGACTTTTTAAAGCTCTGCGGTGATTTTGATGTGCAGTCCGGTTTGAGAACCACAGAACTAAAGAATCAGGAGATGTGAGAGACCTGGGGGGTGGGGAGGGTAAAAGCAGCGTGGAAGCTGTGAGTCTGAAATCCACGCAGCAGGCCCAACAAGCTGGAAGCCCAGGCAGGATTTCTATGTCACAGGCTTGAGGCTTTTTATACAGAAAGTGCCAGTTTTTGCTTTGAAGCTTTCAACTGACAAGGCTCATTCCTCTTCCCCCAGTCCCCCTGGGGTTGGAGAATCATCCTTTTTACTCAAAGTATGCAATTTAAGTGTTAGTCATCCCCAGAGTGCCTCGGCAGATTCAGGTTCAACCTGGGCAATTTAGCCAGCTCACTGCAAAATAAATAAATGCATAATTTTCAAAAAATGACGGGGAGGATGTGGAGGGGTCTGTTTTGAATGCTAACTGCTAAGAAGAGTTTAGCTTAGGGGCTGTTTCTCAGGCCTTGTCACAGTAGCCCATGACAACACAGAAGCATCAGGGGCCCGGTCCAGGGGCTCCTGTTCCCTCTGTGGGGCTCAGATTGGAGGCCGGGAGGAGCCCTGTAAATCAGAACTCTCTACGAGGCCTTGGACTCCCCATGGGTGACAATGGCCATGCAACAACAGCACAGGCGCTTCAGGATTCTTCCCTGGGCTTGAGGACACGTGGTGACTTCCAAAAACTGGAATCACTTGACATTTGAGGGCAAGAACAGTGTCACCAACCAGTGACCACATACAAGGTAACCACGTTGGGCTTTCATACGGTTTTCTGTCTCACGTCACCAAGTGTGTCACTGGGCAGGCGACAGGAGAGTCCTTCGGTGAACAATCGGCAAGACCATGGCACCCTGAGGGACACCAAGCCCTTGACACCAGAGTTGGAGCCGCCTCGGGCAATTCGGAAGCCTCGCGAGGGCGCCCTGCTGCTGTAGACTGTGGGACGCTGGAGAGTTGCGGTTTCTATGCCAAAGACCTAAGACAGAGTCCTCAAAGGCCTGGGACTGCGGTGAGCGGGTGGCCCTTCAGGAACAGGCCCCGGGGCAGGAGAGCTTCGGTAGCGCCTGGAGCCGGCAAAACTGCGTCAGCATTTGCAGCCTGAGCTCTGCCTCCTGTTGGAGCAGCGCGGGGCGGAGATTGGGCGGGGCTACTGTGAACTGCGCATGTGCGCGGGAGATCTGGGTTCACCCCACGCCTGCGAGTCTACCTGAGACCGCCCGCGACCACTTCTACTCCCCACTCCATGTGTGGAAAAACTGCCTCTCTGGAACCAGACCCTGGTAGAAAGGTTAGGGCCCTTTGCCCTGAGACCTCCAGGGTTCACAGCCTTTGATCCCGAGGAGCCTTGGCACGCGCCCTGTCGCCTCTAGAGACGCTGAAATGGCACAGGCCATGGGGGTGGCCGGTCCCAGTGGAACATGCGCATGTGAGCTTGTCTGCTAACACGAAGGCCTTCGGGCGGGGGGGCAGGGGTTGCATGCGAGGTGTAAAAGGCAAGAAACCGATGGGAGAACAACAGGAAACTCGTCGCTTCTGTTCCCAGGGTCAAGGGCAGCTGTCTCAAGACAGGAGGAGCTCAGAGCTGGGGGACACTCCTCAGCTCTGTGGCTGGCTCTGGGCTCTTATGCATCTTCAACACTCATTTTTCCACCGACTCTCATGGTGTCCACAGTCTCCAGCCTCAGTGGTTACGTGGTCTAGCAGGGGACGTACGATAGCCTCATGAGCCTGTGACAACATAGGCCAAGTGTGCGCGCAGTGACGTGGAGATGGGGTGGCAGGAGGCCGCGTGAAAGGCTCCCTGGTTTGGGGCGGGCCGGTAAGATGGATCATTTTCTGAACTGGGGGGTACGGGGCAAGTTGGAGTTTGGAAGTAGAAGGTGGACTTGGGTGCCCCAGGGCGCCAAGAAACTGCATCCAGTGGAAGTGTCTGACATTAAGCAGCACACAAGGCAGGAAGCCAGAAGAGAGGCATAGGGAAAGGGACAGATTTAGAAGGCACGAGGGGCCACTGCTGCCAGAGGGAAATCAGGGAAGCTGCTTTGAATACAGGTGTCCTTGTGACTCAGGTGTGACAAGATCGACAGATCAGGAGACAACTGTCGTTGGCAAGACACAAGCCAGATGTTAGGGAGCTGAGCAAATGATAGTGTCAAGATTTGTTTCAGGAAATTTATCTTTTAGCAGGAATCACAGAGGAAATTGGAGAATGGAGTATTCTAATACACACATATACTTTTAGACAGGGTCTTACTATGTAGCCCAGGCTGGCCTCAAACTTACAGTGATCCTCCTGCCTCAGCCTCCCAAGTGCTGGGATTACAGGTGTGCACCACCGTGTGTGGCTAATGGAGCATTCTTTATCTTTCTGAGGAAAATGAATCGTTCTTCTTCGCCTGTCAAACTTCACATGTCCCATCAGCTGGTGAAGGAAATAAAAATAAAGCAAATTTTTATGCCATTTATCTCCCAGGCGCCTCCTAGAGCCCCACTTTACCTGCTGTCCTACATGCATGTCTTCACATGCTTTCCCCACAGTCACATGGGAAGTGACCCTCAGGTGGCCCAAGGTTGGGTGACTGGCCTGGGGGCTTGGGAGTGGCAGGTGGTGCCTGTGAGAGAGCCCAGGCAGCATACGGTCGAGTTTGGCCACATTTCTCCTCTCTAGGTCAGGTTCATGACCTGAATGTACTGACCGAATTTCTCACGGAGGTCTGTCCCACAAGCTTGAGAATATTCTTCTCACTGTCCTGTGACCTTGCCAATATTTTCTGGCTTGCTGAGCACTTCTGCAGAAGTCTGTTACTCTTATCTCTTGGTTTATCCTCTTGTTCAGCATTTCTATTCTCAGAGTCCTGCCCGACTGCGGAGATGGGACTGAAAAGTCTCACGCACACCTGCTGGGGCACAGCAAGAGAACCAGGGCCCTGGAAGAGAACGAGGAGGAGCCCTGGGTCCCAGGTCCTTGTGGGATGCCTCCTTCTTCCTGCCAGCATCTGGGCCAAAGGGGCCTGATCTTGATAGCACGGCACCGAGGTAGCTGCAGGGAGTCGCTGGCCGCCCTGGAAGCTGGCTTCATCTGCATGGTGGGCACATTAGTCCAGATGACCTTTGATGTCCCTGGAAGCTCTAAGGACTGTGATTTCTGAGTGGGAGACCGGTAAGTTTATCAGAGCCCTGATTTCCCCATGAGTTCATGGGTTTTGTCATGTGTCTTATCTTATTGTATCTTTTTTGTTTGGTTTTTTGAGACAAGGTCTCACTATATAGTCCAGGTTGGTCTCAAACTTACAGCAGTCCTCCTGCCTCTGCCTCCCTGGGCTCAGGTAATAGGCCTTCATCACCACACCAGCTTGTCTTTCTGTAACTTTAGTGGCTTTTTGATTCTGTGTGGGTTACCCGTGAGACCTCTTGCTGGTGTTCGCCTAAGGAAACTCTCGTCTAAGAGCAGAGTGTGGTGGTGGGCCTGGGAGCCACATGGTGTTAAAGCCAGAATTCCAGGGGACAGGCCAGGGAGAAGCCAATGTTCCGTGCGTTCAAGGTTGGCAGTCCTCCCTGCCCCCTGAGTCTCTCGTTGGTATCTTGGCAATGGCCAAGTGTCCTTAATAAATTTTAGGGGGAGACATTTCATGAATTTGAGGGACATCATTTTTGGAGCTAGGAGCTAGCTTTGGAGCTTGTACCTGGTTTTCCATGCAATGTTTCACAAGCACATGTGTGGCTTGGGGCTGATGTGCTGGGTTTGGGAGTTGAGTCTGGCTCCATGGGAGGTGTCCCCCAGGGCCTCCCTCCTCCTGCACAGGATGGAAGGCTTGTCCACATGAAGGGCTACCCATGCTCCTGGCCCAGGTGTGAGTAGGAGGAAAGGACCAGGACCGTCCTGGGCACCCGAGCTCCACCCACCACCCAGGTGCACAGCAGCATCTGAGGGAGAGGGGCCAGCTAGACAGGCCTAGCCTCAGGCTCATCAGATCTGTGATGGGACCCCAGCCAGGTTACCCTGTTCCTCTCTGGTCCTTCCTGCACTGGAAGAACTTTCTAGTTCAGTCATTCTAAGGACATGGGACCGCCTACAGCAGAGGACAGACACATGCTCAGGGAAGATGGTCTCAGCATGGCTGGGGCAGCGGGCCAGTGATAGCCAGTGCAGGGCAGATGGCTGATCCAGAAGGGCTGTCCCCTTACTTGTACTGAGGAGGGACTCTGGGCTCTGGTTTAACTGACTGGGGGTCAAGACGGTGCTTTGAATGCTCCCACCCCCCATTTTGCTGTGGTAAAGGAGCAGACCTTTGTGCTGTCTGGTGTGTCTGTGGCCATGTGGGGACAGCGCCTTTGAGTTGCTAAGATACTCCTGTGGTTGAGTGAGGATCAGAGTGGCTCTCCAGGGAGCCAGAAGCTTAGGTGTTAGGCCCACAAATTTCTATCAAAGACCCCTCTCCATACTCCTTGTGCAAGGATCAGGGTTCCTCTTCTTCCCCTTCCACTCAAAGTCTACTCAAAGTGCCAGGCCAGCTCAGAACATTCTAGAACACCCCAGCCTCCCTGTGAACACTAGAGGGCCTGCAGAACCTGGAGAGTTTCTCGGGACTGCCTGAACCTCTGTCTATGGTTCTAGGACCTGGCAGTTCTCTCTCAGTGGGGTCTGTAGACCACAACACTGCAGAGTGGATCAACAAAGATGGTCACAGCAAGACTCCCTTCTGTCCGATCTCCTAGTTCCTACCCCATCCTGGGCCCTCCTCCCCTTCCCGTCCTGGTTAAGAATCTGAAAACTGAGACTTGAGCCTCTTCCGGTTTGCTCGTCTTACCGTTGACCTTCTCTTCCCTCTGCTTCCGGGGGACCCAGGGTCCTTCTTGCTTTCCCAGGTCAGCCGTCCTCAGTTCCTGCTCACAACCACCTAGCCCTTGGATCGCGCAGTCTGTCACTGGCTGTCCTCTCCCTCACATTCCCACCATCTCTGCTTTCTTCATGTTCCAGCTCCTGTCCTTGGGAACCAGCCACCCTGCAGCCCCGTCCTCCTGGACACTCTCAGCTCCCTGTCAGGGCTGCCTCCTCCAGGGCCAGCTCCCCCAGGAGCCCATCAAGCCCCTTCCTCCCGCCCTATTCCCAGCCTCCTCACTTCCTCCCTTGTCCCCAGAGCAGCCCCAGTGTCCTCTCCAACCTGCCTCTTTTCAGGTCAGTTTCCATCTCTGTGGGCCTCTTGCCCAGCCCCACCAGCCCCAGCCCTTCTCTGCCTGAATCCCAACCCTCCTGCGGGCAGCACGGGAGTTTAACTCTTGGGGTTGTTTCTCCATTAGACACAGCCATATTGAGCAGGTTAGAAATTCACAGGATTCTGGCTCTTCTTCTCACACGGCGGATTTCACTTTCCAAACTCAACTTTTAGTCTGAGCCCAGCCTCTGTCAGGCACGTGGTCCTTCCCTTTATAGAAACACTGTGTCAGGTAGAAGACTGCACAGGAGATAAACTGATTCTCACAATATGTATAACTTAGTCTAGCGTTTAAAATGTGTCTTAGGTTTATGGTTTTAGACACTTCCATTGAATTTAAGAATAACTGTAGAGACATAAATTCCGGGACCCAGAGAACACCCTACAGGGCACTGGGATGCACCCGTAGTTTCACCTTTTACCTCTCCTGCCCCCCTTCCGAGGCAGGCTCTCCTTACCCTCAGAAGGGGTTGTTTACTAGATATTTTCCCCTCTTCTTTTCTCATTTCACAATCTGGAACCTGCTGGCTCAGAAACAAAGCCCGACCTGCCATCTGCACAAAGTCAAAAGCCTGAATCTTTTCTAGGACTTAGGAAACTGGATGGAATGGCTCACTGACACCCCCCTCTGGCATGTGTCACTCTTCCTGTAGAAGTGCCACCAGCCTGAGGGGTTTCAGGGGCTCCCCACCAAGTGTGGGTGATCTTGGGTAGCCCCTGTCCTGCGAGGGCTGCGGTGGTTTGGGTATCAGCAGGCAGCGAGGGCGAGGGGCAACAGGGGAACCCCAGGAAGGCACTGCAAATGTGTGCAGGAATGTAAAGCCAGCCTGCATGTGTCAAGGTCCAGAGGTGGCAGTGCAGGGCCTGGATAGGGAGGCAGGAGACACTGAGGGGGAGGAGAAGTGGAGCCCTAAGGAGTGGGAGAGTGGCATTGCCTCGCTGGGCCTCAACTCAGTCCCATTCTGGGCCCTCTCAAGGACTGAAATAAAAGGTCACCGAGGCCATCTGACCTGTGATCCCATTCAGGGAGGCGCCTTCACCTCTTTCTAGTGTGAGCCTCACGTGGGGCTACTGCAGGCCCCCCGTCCCGGGAGGTGAGGACGCCCTGTGTTCCGTGTGTGATGCTACAAGAAGATGACAAGGGCTGCGGCAGGTGCTCCTGGCCCGGGGAGGCACGGGCTATGGTAGTGCCCTGACTGTGCTCTGGTGGGTGATCAAAGGTGGCCATCTCCACGACCACTCCTCATTCTACACTACGGAAACTCATGCTCCAGTCAGGTCGGGTGTTTGGGACCAGCTGGGCTCCCAGAAATTCACCTCAGCCCCATTCTGAGCAGGCCGATGGCCTGGGCAGTCCGAGGTGCCAGGCTTTGGCTCAGTGATGTTGCTGCCTGCTGATGCCACAGGTGCGCTCGTTATGGGGACAGAAGTGTTGTGGCCACTCCAGGAAGCACCGAGCCTTCTGCAGAAAGATGAGTGGTCTGGCCTTTCCCCCTCCCACGTGGAACTGCCTAGAATGAGGTTTTTTATTTAGAGGAAGTCTAATAACAAATACAAAAAAGTAAAACACGTTAAAAACTTTATTGAAGTATCACACATCTAAGTCTGCATCAATTTGATACATTGCCGCTCTTTGAGGAACACATTAGTCGCACGATTTGCTGACACTAATCATCGACTCGCTCCAGAGCTGTTTGCGCCCACAGTGGGCCACCTAGGCCTGTCGCCTTCTCCCTGCCTGAGCCTCTGCAGCGCGCTCTGCCTTGCGCCACTGTGGCACAATGCCTGGGGCCAGGGTCGCCCTGCCTCGGGACAGTGGTGGGCGAGGCATCTCCCTTCTCTGTGGGCTGAATCCAGAGAACCATTCCCTGCGAAATCTGGTCCAGGAAGTGACTATTCTCTTAGTTCTACTTCCCCCTAGCCTGAGTGGCTAATTCTGGATTTCTGAACAAAATTAACCCCAGCTGTTACAGAGTATTCCAGAACCTCCAGTCTGCACTTGGTTATTACCATTATTCTGAATGGAAGTGGGAGGAGTTGGGAGGACTCCTGGACTGGAATGGGCCAGGCCAAGCGCTTGCTTCTCTGTCCCCAAGGCCTGGTGGAGACTGCATGGCCCCTGTCAAGTGTGGGGACGGAAGCAGCCAGGGGATGTGAACACAATGCTGGGGGAACAAAAGCAGTGACTAAAAACATCCACGGAGAATAAGGTGACACGGCCTTTTCCCGTCACCGTCTGATGATCGGGCAGCATGAGGCACAGTGCCCCGAAGTAAGGGGAGGGGAGGGAACATGACAACAGCCACGAGTCCCCATCCTGAGATCCACTTGGCTGCTGCCGCCATCTGTGGTTTTAACACTTCTGAAGACACTGGGAATGAGTGAGGGGTCTCCAAACCAAGGAAAATGTCCAATAGAAAAATAAAGATAGAAAATACATGCTAATTTAATGGCAAACTTATTTTGACACTATAATGGTAACTGACTTGGAGTTAAGGGCCACCCTTTCTCCATGAGAGCGTAAGCGCCAGGGCCTGCTTGGATGGGGACGGTGCCCTTGTCACCAGGCGGCTGGGCTGGGCCATCAGTGCTGCAGCAGGAAGTTGGTGGCCACATTGAGGTCATTATTTGAAGCTCGCAGGGCTTCCAATGCATCTCCTCTGGAAAATCCCATCTCCATGAGCCGGGCAACCTGTGGACAGAGGAAGCGGGAATGTGAGGGGCTGAAACTTGCCACTTAGCCTCCAACCCAGGCTTCACATTGAGTTTTGTGGGAAAGGTCGAAACTGCTAAAAACTGAAACTAATTTCCATTTCAACGTGAATGCTCGTGTTGAAAAAAAAAAAATAGATGCAAAGTTTTCAGTGCTTGCTGTATGTGGCCCGTAAACATGCGTTTTCTCATGTAACCCCCATTTTGCACAGAAGAGGGGGTCCTGGGCCATGTGGCTGTTGGGGCCAGGCCTCGAGAGCAGGTCAGCATCAACTGCTGGAGCTCATCACTGCCACACCCCTGTGCATCCCATCTGGAAGCGGAGGGAAAACTGAGGATACTCGGAGTCCACACGTACACACACAACTGCACTGAGGAGGTTTCACTCTCGATGCTGCTGGCTCGGGGACCTGATGTGCTGTCACCTGGCAAGCACACTGCCTTCTCAGCAGCAGGTGTGTGTAAAGGGCAGAGGCAACTGACACAGCTGAGGATGGAGGTACCCCAAGCCACCAGGGTGAGGAGGCACCAAGCCTGTGTAGGCCACAAATCCTGGTTCTGCAAATAGGGCTATTTCTTGCACTTTTGTGTACAGGAAATGGTCAATGTAGAAACAGGCAGTGTTTCTAGAATTTATCCACAACCTCTTCTCCCAATGAAGAGTGGATGATAAGAAACCGGTCGCCTGGGCTAGCTATAAGAATACACTTTTTTGACTTGCATTAAAATATACTTTTATTTTTTTTTTTGTCTTTTTGAGACGGTCTCTCTATGCAGTTCAGGCTGGCCTTGAGCTCACTTTGTAGCCCAGGCTGGTCTCGAATTCAAAACAATCCTCCCACCTCAGCCTCCCAAGTGCTGGGATTACAGGCGTAAGCCACCACGCCTGGCGAAAAATATACATTTCTAACAATATAAACAGCTGGGCAGGATGGCACATGGCTGTAATCCCAGCACTCGGGAGGCTGAGGCAGTAGGACTGTTGTGAGTTCAAGACCAGTCTGGGCTACAAAATGAGTTAAGGCCAGCCTAAATTGCAGAGCGAGACTCAAGTCTCAAAACAAAACAAAACAACTCATTTATATATATATATATATATATATATATATATATATATATATATGCATGCCAAAAAGATACTCTCATAAGTGGTGAGACTGTCAGAGACTGTCAGTGACAGATGCATGAAAGAGGCTTTGTGAACTGACCTCGAGACTTGTTTTAAAAAGTCTTCTTTGATGGAAAGAAATTACCCAGTAGTATGTGTGGAAAGAGAACGGGTCCAATGCTGCCTGTCCAACCTGCTCAGGGGACTCTGGTGTGGCATGGTGGGGGAGGGGCCAGCCAAGGACAAGGCCTCTGAGATGGGTGGGGCCTGAGATGGGTGGGGCCTCTAGGTCTGCAAGGCCCCTGAGCTCATGGCCTCAGCAAGGAGATGCTGGGGGGAGGTGATCTCAAGCAAACCTCAGTCCTCTCTTCCCTTAGAGAGCCTTAAGATAGGATTAGGGAGGAAACACAGACACAGGCCACTTCTCAGAAGCTGGAGTTGTAGCTGGTGTGTTTTCAAACAGAAAGTACCATTCATCTAACTGGGTCCTGAACCAAGGCTGAGCCAAGACCAGGATTTAAAAATGCAGCAGAAGCAAAGGTGTCCCTGCCCACAGCCTCCACTCTGGGCCACACAGATGCTGTGGGGGGTATTTCCCACTGTGGGGGTGGAATGAAGACTCCCACAGTGCTCCACAAAGACCAGCTGTGCTGATCCCCCAGAGCCAGAGTGAGGGGTGCCTCCAATCAGGGCTCACTGGAGCAGACTCCCAGGTTCGAAGGAGGGCAGAGAGAGCATAGGCATCCTCCAGCCTCATTTCCTTCTCTGGCAGGACTTCCCTTTCCCAGGTGTCAGCTGTGGCGGAAGACGCTGCCTTCACTGCCCGGCAGCTGCAGGGTGGAGTCCGCGAGGATCCATGTGCCCCACTCTTCCTCACCGGGGCTCCCAGTCTGCACTTTGCCCTCCGAAGTAGCAGGAGGAAGCCTCCTCTCCTCCTCTGTGAAGCTGGCTGAGGGGGCCAGTCATGCTCCTGCCGGATGGATTCTTAGCCACCGCCTGTGGCTCCCACTGTGTGCTGTGCTATCTCTCTGCCCCCTTGCTTCTGCCTGCTCACTGCTCTTCACCTGTCAGATCTCAGTGCTCCAGCTCACTTCCCCAGCATAGAAGCCCTCCAGGCCCATTGGGCCCTGCCTGGCTGAGCCTGTGTTGTGGAGCAACTGCCAGCTTTTGAGGATAAGGGCCCTGGTTGCTTTGGTTCATTCCAGAGCTCCGGGCCCCAGCACTTCCAGCCCAGGCCCTCTTTTCTGAGCTCTCATGGATGCATCACTTCAAGACACGGTGCCCAGAATTGAGCATAAAGCCACGGCTTCAAAGGCTGGGGGGTGAGACGGCCACCAGCCTACGACTGTGGTCTTGCTTTGATGACTATAGTGCAGGCATGTCCTGGTGGCAGGGATGCTTTGGTATGTGTGCATGTGTAGGAGTGCATGCATGTGTGCAAGAAGGCTCTAGTGCGGGAGGTTGAACAGCATTGGTGTGGCCATGGCACCAGGGCCTGCCAGACCCGCAAGAATTTTCACTGGAAATATTCTCAGGCCGAGACTCTCTAGGCCTATGTCGAAACCTATGTCACCCTGTGCCTACTGCCTACTTTCTAGCTAACCAAAATGAATTATGTTCAGTTTTAGTTTTGTTATCTGTTAAGGTAATCATTTCCCTCTAACTCACATCACCTCCAAATTTGCTCTCAAACCTAAACTCCATTCAGGTCCTGAAGTATCAGACCAGATCAAAGACAGGGCCCACAGCTCCCCGTGAGTAATGAACATTTCCAACCAGTTTCAAACCCCCTTCGGATTATTGCTACTTTCCACTCTGCAGCCTAGCAAAATATCTCTTAAGGTAATGAGATGTTGTCACACATCCTCGTGACATCCGGTGTCAGTCGTATTAGTATGATGTTCTCAGACCACGATGGTATTTTTGACATTCACAAGTCGCCATGTGCTAAATCTGATTTAGGCTCTGCCAGATGCCACACACTGATTTTGCTCTTCAGAATCTAATGGCCCTTTTCTCGGGCATTCCCAAGGTGGGTGTCACTCCCATCCTTTCGGTACTTGTCAGTCTAAGTGGGGCGTGGGGCTGTGGACTTGTGCTGAATGCAAGGCGTAGGAGAGAAAACCCTCCCTGAGGCAGGCAGGTTATTTCTGCCCAGGACAGGAATGACAGTGATTCTCCCCAGGGAAGGAGCCTTCTCTCTCGGCTGGTCAGGGGCTGGGTGGCCCCACCTGTTTCTGCTTCTCATCTGTGAACATGGAGAGCCTGCCAACTGTGAAAAGCTTGGACTGGATCCTTTTACTATTTGTCTCTGTTACCTGTAGCCCTTCATGCTCAGCAGGAGACTGGCTCTTTCTCTGCCCTTGGCCAGCAGGAATAAAAGTCTATTTGCTGTCCACTGGCAGCAGTTTTGAGGTTTGTGAGTCATGATTTGTAATCTGGAGGTGACAGAGCAGGAGCCCAGGTCAGCAGGAGGGGCAGCAGGGAGTGCTCAGTCTCCCTCCACTGACGAGTGTAGTCTGGAATCCAGAAGATGCTGATGGTGGGCTGGCAGCGCGGGGCCAAGTGTGGCCCCTGGGGTCTGGAGTGGCCAGACTGTATCCAGTCATGTGGGGGATTTGAGAGTGAAAGCTTTCTCTGCATGCATGAAGTTCTGAGCTTGTTCCCTCTCAGACACAGTCACCCATGAGCACTGCTGGTTTGGTAACAAGCCTGGCTCTTCACAGGGGCTTGGTGAGGGGTGGGAGACGGGCTGGAGCTTCAGGCTCTGAGGTCGGCCACTAAGCACTTCCGTCAGAGCTGGCTTCGGACTGATGTGAGACTGAAGAGCTTTCCAGGGTGACTGACCTGGTGTATTCACCGGATAGGTAAAGTTACAAAGGAGAAGCCACGCTAGCACAGTTCTGGAGAATGAGCAGTTACAGTACGTTACACAGTCTGTCAGCTTCCCCTTGTGTTCCGCACTACAGCTGGCTACTTAAGAGTGTGGCTTGGGCGCAGGTCTATGGGTAATGAGCAACAAGGGCAGGGCAGAGAGGGACAGAATGGTGGGGCTGACAGAGCTCACTGACTGCTCCCCACTTATGCTTTTGGGGTTCAGTCTCTGGAAGAAAGCAGCAATGACTGCTATAGACCTTGAGCCGGCCTGCTAGTGCTGGTGTGTGTCATCCCTGTCTCTCCTGAGAAAGGCTCCCACAGCCCGAGGACCAGCTTCTGGGAGCCTATGGCCAATGGGGACAAAACTGAGGGCCCTCAGTGCCCCTGTAGTCAGGTGAGAAAGCTACAGACAGCCAGGGGCTCACACTTCCTGAAGCCAGAAACACAGAAGAGGACAGGACAGCTGGGGAAGGGGTGATATTCAGGCTGAAGTGCAGGACAGATAGGGGCCCCACAGTGGGAGACCAGTGCCCAGGTACTGGCCTGCTGTGACCTCAGCTAGGGGACTAGTGCTCTGGCTCTGTTCTCAAAGTCTGGGGACAAGATGGGTATGTATGGAGGCCTAGAACAGGCACCTGACAGGCGCGCAAACCCAGGTTACCTCTTATGATTATTACCTGTGAGAAAAGGGACCTGGCCAGGAGTGTGGAAATCTCTCTCTCAACCTCTTGGGACTCAGCCTGGGGACTTGGACAGTGTGACAGCCCCTCCTTGTTTTGCTCCCCACTCTGCCTTTAACTTGATTCCACATCCCAGGCTTTACACCCTGTGGTGGTTAAGAGCTGACATGTTGCTTGCAATGATCTCCTAAGGTGTGCGTGTGCACACATAGACACACACACACACACACACACACCCTCTGTAGCACGGTGCATGTTACGGATTAAAAACTGGTGGTCAGCTGGGTTACATCAGCATGGTGCTGAGTGTAGATATCCCACCTGAGGAAAGTTGCCAGCATAAACAGAGATGTGGAGAAGATGAGCGGGGCATTGTGGGTTCTCCTAAGTGTTGTTATTTGGCACCACTGGTTCTCCTGGAGGAGCCTGTCAGGGCTAGCTTCCCCAGTGTGAATTCAGCCATTATCACTGAGGAGCTTGGGACCTTGTCACTGGTTCACCTTGGGAGACCTTTGGTCCTTATGTTGAGCACTGCTTCCTGGCTTCAGAGGGGAAGATGTATGCTGTTTAACTCCAGGCTTGTAATGCTGGCTTCCTGATATGTACTCGACTGTTTTTACCATCAGAGGAGCTCAGCACCTCATTATCGCTGAGGATAGCTGTGGTACTTTTCAGGGTGGCTGTGTATTTTTCAGGGCAGCCCTGATCCTTATTTTGAGCATCACTTCTTGGCTCCAGTGTAGAACCCTCAATCTACTGGCACAGATCCTTCACCCCACTGGCTAAGACTTTCTGGCATCCACCACTGACCTTTGAGCGTTCCCAGCACAGACTGGCATGAGTCCTCATCCGGGTGCTACACTTCCAGTTGGACTCACGGGAGGCACTATCATGGGCTCCAGGTCTTCAGCTGGACTCAGGCAGGACATTGCTGTGGGATCTAGACTCTTGGCTGAATATTATGGGTCTTCAGTGTTGTGGACAGATTTCCTGCACTTTCTTGTATTTAACTCCAGGGGACCATCAGAAAATATAAATTCTGTGTCATGTACATAATTGATCTCCTTGAAACCCCTGACAACAGACAGTGTTCTTTCTAAAACAGGAACATAAATTTCAAAGAAAAAAGCCTACATTATTCTAGTGACTCTTGGGAATGCTTTATAAAGTCTAGCTAATGCTCAACTCCCACGATGGTGTTTACTGATATCAGCTTGCTTCTCTCCCCATCTAAAGCACATAACTGAGCACTCACACACACTATGTTCTGAATGAACTGGTTTTTTCTGCAGGCTGTTTTCTGTCTTCAGCTATGTGGTGAGAACCATCAGTCTTACCATGCGAACCTTTGCTGATTACATCCAACTCCACTGAATAATCACTGATCTGACACAAACACAACACAGAAAGTGGAAACGAAGTTGTCACAAGGTGGGATGAAGAACTGTGATGTCCTGAGGCCTGCATGTGGTGGTCATAGAGAGTGGGCCACTTGAGGGGTGCCTGGTGTCTGGGTCTCCGGCAGGTGGATCCCCATGCCCCACTGTAGGGCTGTGTCCACCTCCTGTGTTCCCAAGGAAGAGCCTGCCACGCACAGTCTCAACGCTGGCTAGAGAAGCACTGGACATGAGAGTGAGCAGGCTTCATGGTGGCAGAGCTCTAAGGACTTGCCAGGCTGCTGGCCAAAGGCAAAATGGGAAAGCTGAGAACAGCACCCCTCACACACAGGCTGGGACAGAGATATTCTGAGACAAATCGGAGCTGACAGCAAGGCCCTGCACGCTGTTCATCCTGATCAGCAGTGGCCTCTGGGGTTGACAGCTGTCTGTCAGGGACACTTACGACCCCCAGCCCTGGGAGTCTTCTGCAGAGCCTTTCTTCCAACCCTCACTTTCAGGCTCAGAGCACATAGCGTCCCTTCCTCCTGCTCAGGTATCACACAAGTTTCTGTCTAGAGTCCTCACCACGAGACATCGGATCACAGGGCAGTTTGGCTTCTAGCCCCCAAATGCAAACCGTCCTCTTCTCTAGCTTTGTTCAGAAACCAGCTGTCTTTGGTTAATTTCCAGGCATAGCACCCTTGTTCTGGCTTCTTCACGTATTTGTTCATGGACTCTGAAGTTCCTCAAATGTAAATTCACACGCCTGTGATTCCCAGAAGTGAGGGGCAGAGATGATTCACTGGACATCGGGGTCAGGCAAGCCCCTGTCTCCTCTGGGGGTAGAAGATGCATCTGTGAAAGCATCCAGGCCTTCTCTGTCACTGCGTTTCGTCACTGACCCTCACCACAGGCGCCGGCAGAACCCACAGTCCCTGTGACACAGCCTGCGGCCGGCTGATCCAGGTGGGGGATGCAGACAGCATAGACGTTGTCAGAGCACACTGTCACTGTCAGCTGACAATGTTCCCACAAGGATGAGATGGCACACGCAGTTTCCCTTAACGGGCCTGGGGCGTAGGTGCGGTTCAGGGGACGGTGGAGTGCCCATGGCGCAGGCACGGGGGCACTGGCTTCCCCCCTCAGCATCAGGAGACCAAGCTGGGCTGGAGACACAGCCCAGCCGTGGGGCACCCACATATATGCGCAAGGTCTGGCCTTGGTCCCCTGTGTGACAGGAGGAGAAAACGTAAAGCAATAAAACCTTCAAACAGACACATCCACACAGAGCCAGGACAAAATCTATAGAGGTGGAGATAAAATCTGTACCAGTTTTGTTTTTAAGTTAAAAAAAAAAAAAAAAAAGCCTTCTGTAACTGGGATTCCTCCTGCAATCTCAGGGCAATTTTTCCTACAGAAAACCAGCGACACCATACTTCGCTTTTACTCCTCTGCCACAAGTAAAACTGGGAAACTGGGACATTCGTGCCAGGGAGATTCAACCAGCTCCCGCAGCAACTCCTCTGCTTGGTTTGCTGAAGACAGACTGTGGTTTTCTTCAACTTCCCTTTAGCTAAGGGTGTCAAAAACAAATGGTGTTGGGGTTCTTACTTCCCAAACTGACACTTGCAGAAAGTGGTGTCTACCTGACGTTGGCCTCCACCTGACCCCCAGGCCACACGCACACCCATGGGGATAAGCAGGGGACACCTCCACGTCATTACAACCAGCATCGGTTAGCTGCCCCCCTGCCGCCCTTGCAAGGTCCCGTGGGGCAATTCGGGTCTTCCTTCCTTCCTCGTCTGACCTCTCTGTTCTGAGAACGGTGGATCCCCTTTCTCGCCCTCCAGGCTGAGTCAACAAATGGTCCTGGTAACTTGGCACTCCTGATCTACCTTGGGGTGCCCAGCAGCCTCTCTTCTGTGCCCCCTGCTGCTGTACGCAGTTGGTCCTCAGTGAAAGCTAGGCCAGTGCTGTGTAGACAGATTTTCAAGTACCTGGCAGGATGGGCACACCATCCAAGTTGGGCTAATTCTCTGACTGGGGCCAACATTTCACTGTAACAAATCTACCTTGTGTGACCTGACAGAAAACATGTTTCTAACAGCCCAGCATTAGGGAAGGGAAGGACTGACACCTCTGCCTGCCAACACAGCCGGGATACCTGTGCACTGGGTGACCAGATACCATGCAAGGCACTGACCGATAACCCGCTCCCTCAGACATAAACACTCAGCAGAAGCCCAGGGCACACCTCAAGACAAGTGAGTATCAGCCAGGGCTCTGCCTCCACAGGGGAATCTTCTGGAGATTAGGTGGGTTTCTGAGACTCTCAGAGGAGGCTGGGATTGAGAGACTTGGATTCTCTAACGCTAAATATACTTGGCTGATATATCAGCTGAGAATGGAAGCGTTTTGTGGGCTTAAAAGCCATTCTCCTTTTGTTGGACTAAAGGAACCCATGTCACCTGTCCCATGTTATAAATGTGTTGTTACTGCACCGGGTGTTAACACAGCTTGACTAGGCCAGGGTCTCCCAGGCACCCAAGTGCACTGTGCAGCCTGGGAAGGGGGGGAGACAACATCTGTGGTTATGTTTGACCCGCCATCTCCTCCTTGTCTAGTCCTTCCCCAGGGGACCCGGATGAGGTCCTTTCCTGTAGAGAGGCCACACTGACTCCGTTTTGTCCTGGACACATCCAGTCAGCAATGTTGTAGGAAAAGTGCAGGCCTCGAAACATCACCCCCACCCCAAGGTAAAAACATGAGGTCCTGTAAGGTCAAGAATTAAACAAGTTATATAATCTGAGCATACACAATTTGAGTTCCTTTGTTCTTTAGCTCAATAAAAGCTACCTGCTTAGGCTGGCTGGGCGGCAGCCATTTTGCTGACCCTTGGTGTGTGCGACCCTTTATTTTCCCTTTGCTTGCAAAAGTCCAACACTTTCCTATTTCAAATCCAGCCACAGGTCTTAGTGCTGGCACCTAGCGCCTCAGGCTTCCAGGCCTATTTGTTCCTCTTCCCACCCATTTCCTGCCCAAGCAGGGCCAGCCCTGCTGGCCCCTTGTGACTGCCCATGTCTCCCAACTCTTCCCATGGTCTCTTCCTCACTCTCTTTTGACGCATCAGTTTTGAATTCATCCTCGTCACCTCCCCTTCTGCCACTCTCCAGGACATTTTGGTGCTCCCACACCATCCGCTTTGCTTTAGACCTGGCACTTCTTGCGCTCACTCCCTATTTTACAGCCACTGTGTGGGCTTCCACGTCTCCACCAGACATCCAAGGGCCTGGGTTCTCACGTTCCTCCCAGGTGTTCACAGGAAGAAGGCTGGGGAGGACATGCTGTCCTTGGTGTCCTGGGGTTGCTTTTGCCAGCAAGACTGTCTGTGTGCCAGGTCGGGTGTGGCTCAGCTCTCTTCAGCTGCCCTACCTGCCTCCCGGGAACCATGTTTTAGGCCCTTTCAAAAGGGCAGAAATGGCATCTCCAAGGAGCGGTAATGAGCAGAGGGGCCACAGGTTGACTCACTGACAAATAGGAGTGAATTTTAAAGAACGAAAAATATAGAATCTTAAAAAATAGCAAAGTAGAAAAAGTGGCAAATGTCTACAGCCACATAAACTATGGAGTTATTAAAAGATGTGCACTCTTTAGAACTTTCTGTTTGCAAAATCGATGGCCTACTAGGCTTTCTTCAAACACTCACTAAAATTCCTGAAGTGTATCTCTGTATCTGAAAAAGCTAAGGAAACACTTACATTTTCCTGGGTTTAGAAAATTCCTAAGTTTCTTTAACACCTAAAATTGCATGACTTTGAGCTGGGGATGTAGCTCAGTGGTACAGTGCTTTGTTAGCATGGGAAAGGCCTTAGGTTTTATTCCCAGTACTACAAAACGAAACAAAATATGGCTCTGATACTTAAAGAAAATATAAGCACGTTGAGCTGAAAAATTAAGGATAAGAAGTTAATGAAAGCTAACTTGATACGTTAACGATAGTATTTCATTTGTAACTAAGAGATCATACATTAGGTATGACTTTTCTAAACTTCACTGTAAACATCTCAAAAGCAAGAATCTATCTTTTATAATCTCTGTAGCACCTGCCACAAGAAATGCCAACAGTGCATATAAATAATGCCTGTGAGAACCCTGTACCTCTACTACAATGGCTGGTAACTGTCATTTTCAGGATAACTGAGAACCACAAAAAATGAGATTTAGAATCAGTGAATAAGAAAGTGTCTGTTGAAAACAACCTCTTTTGAAGGTTATGTCCTCTCACAAAACAGAGCAAGAAAGAAGCGAATACCACTTTAAACCGATACTGACAACACTTTAACCTCACTGCTGTCATCCTGCGAGGATCAAGGCAAAATGATTCATTTGTAAAAAACCCCTGAAGACTTCAATCACATTCATTCTCCTTGGTTGCCCTTTCTGACACTTTTTTTTTTCCAAAGTGCCCAAACCAAGAAATATCTCACCTGTAAATGTCTCTTATCACCAACAGCTGCCCCATGAAGTGTGTGACTCACTGTTAGATCAGGTAAACATAATTTCGATGTTTCTTTCTGTGTGGATTTCAGACTATTTCTTACTTTTTAATCTGTTGATGCAAAGATCTTCCAAAATGCCAAGATGCTTGGCTTTCCTCCTTATGCACCGGAGTGACATCTGTTAGAAATCCTCTAGAGGAGATGCAAGAAGAATCCCCACCCCTGAGGAGCGGCTGGGGTGCAGCAGGGCTGAGGACAGGCTGAGGGGCTGCTGCCACTCACCAGGTACACCAGCTCCTCTCGGAGCCTGTGGCATGGCTTCCGGAAAACAGAGGAGGCAGTTTTGCCCCAGCCCAGTGCCTCTGCATCACACTGGGCTTTTGTTTACTCTGGGAAGAGAGGGGAGTCTGTGGCCTGGCTGGTGTGATCAGCTATGAGATGCTGGCCTCAAATTTCTTTTGTTTGCTCAGAAGAAAACATAGACAGGCAGAAATCTGAAAGTGTTATCCCTGCAGTGTCCTGTACATGCTTTTATAGACTGTGAAGAAGTTTTTTTAATCTGAAATGATTTTTCCAGAACAGTATCAAGCACCCCTGCTTACTCAGGCTTCAACAATTTTTACTTGCCAAGGTACTTTCTGTTTCCTTGTACACATACACACATATGCATACAAGACAAACACACATGCACACACATGGCATGCACACATGTGCGTGCACATGTTCAGACCATTTCTGAGCCATCTCTAAAAAGCCTGGGTAGGATGGTCCAATTTCTCACCATACAGTACTATTTTCCTTTTGCATTAAAAACTATCTTGTTCCTGGAGAGAGATTCTGAGAGTTTGATTTGCTGTTTAACTGTGTAAAACATTTACATGGTTTCACAAAGGTCAAGACTACAGGCCAAAGGCGGCATTCTCTCCCCATCATTCCATTCTTCCCCATCCTTTGTCAGGAACCAACTTCTCTAGTGTCTTGTCTACATAAAGTATTACAGACTTTAAAATAAGCCAACAACATGCATTTCCTCCCCTCAAATCATATTTTTCTCAACCCCCACAGCAAGAGTCATAGTAGCTAATAAAAGTCTAATGTCATTGGTGACAACTGCTGTCAAGGTCTTTGTGTAGATACGCTTTATTCTTTCAAAACCAAGCTTGGATTTCTCAGAGGCCAGAACTGCTTAAGTCTGAGGCACGCGTGTAGGGCGGGCACCATGTGCCATGGTGTTACCTGCTCCTCGGAAACCTCCAGGGGTGGGGAGGCCTGCTGCTCGGACTGCCGTCCATCCTGGTAGTTAATATTCCTTCGCTGGCGCAGAGGAGGAAAAAGACGATTCCAGTTGATCATTCCTCCCTAAAAAGAGAGCAACAACAGGTATCAGAGAAGGAGATAAGCCATCCTACTGTCCTGAGGAGTTTTCTTAAAAGGCAGTCCCATCTTCAGACTGGGAAGGGAAAGTCTGGACTGCTCTGCTCTAGGCCAGCAGTTCAAGTCCCCCTCAGTCAAGATAACACTGGCAGTCTGCAATGGGTGCACGGGGGAAAGATGGTAACAGGCAGTGAGAAGGCTGGTGATACAGCTGGGCACAGAAGATGGTGAGAGACGCATGGCGTGTTCCTCATGTCAGCCCTTCATGTCCCACTGACCTTGTCCAACAGTGGTCAGCTCTCAGGGCCTCATAGGGGGTGTTGAGGAAAAGGACAGGGAAAGGAGGCCATTTCCCAGGCGACCAGAAAGCTGGGGTTTCCCACAGCCCTGCAAAGGTGCTTCTCTCTCTGCCCTCTTCTCCTGTTTCTTTAATGTGAGTGTGCTTGGTGGAAGCAGACTGCAAGCCAGGACAAAACCGAGGCTCAGTGACAGGCCAGTGAGGGCCATTTTGTGAATAGCTCCACACGATAAATGCAATCAATATGTACTGCTAATAGGAACTAATAAAAGAATTAAGAAGGAAAGAAACAAAGTCACTGTCCTCTTGAGAGTGGCCCACAGGATACCTCAGATTGATGGTGAAGCCGTATCTTGCTTAGCCCTTGTCATCCATGGAAAAAAGTGACCACATGAAAAAAATTATATATAATGTTTGAATATATCCATGTTTTTTGGCTGTGTTCTAGTCTTTGAATCAGTTCTGGCAAAATTATATACTAAGATAACTTGAATATCTTCTAACTATACAGGCTTAAAATTGCTAGATAAAATATTTAAGAATATTTTGTATGCACAGTTAAAAACAAAAACAAGACATGGAAGTCTCAAGGTACCAGAAACAAGTGAACACTGAAAACCAGAACAGATTCAAACAAGCCCACAAGGCTGGGTTGTTGGACTGAATCTGAGCCCGGCTTTCCCATAACCACCTGGCCTTGAAGCAAGTGATGCCCCTGCACTCAGTTATCTGCCTGAACACACTGCCTGTAACTGATGGTGCCTCAGTGAAAGAAATGATGAGTAAAATGAAACCCCAGAGCCTATCCTCCTCAGGGGAAGGGCAGGAGTCTTGATTCTGCTTGGGAACTGAGAACCAGAGGCAGTTTGAAGTTCTAGTTACACTGTCATCACATGCAGGTCTCAAAAACCATTGGAAAATTACAGATGGGTCCCGGAATGGAGATGGATGGGTCTAAGCAGCCAAGAAAAGACTGATGCACAGTTACTCTGGAGAGATCCTTTCCTGCCCAGGGTTGCTCTGGGGTTACCGGAAAAGGTGCAGTGGAAATAAGCCGGAATCCGACATGACAAATCCAACAGGAAACACCCTCATCAGCAAGAGCCAGCATGTCCAACAACCTCTGGGGACTAACACGCCAACAGAACAATTGGAAAGATAATTCTGAAGTTAGGACTTTAAAATGGAGACAAAGTGGACATCAGAAAAGAACAAAGTATTATGAAACACTCCACTGGATTCAGGAAAAAAAAAATAGAAAAAACTGCAGGGAAACTGAAGCTACCCTTTAGGCCTCCCCACTAAAGGCAAGCTTGAAGTCAAGAGCTAAAAGTAAGTTAAGAGATGGAAAAGTAAATACTACAGAAACACTAACCAAAGAAAGCTGTTATTGCTATATTTTTGCAAATAAATATACCTCAGGGGCAAGAAAGACTAAGATTAAGGATAAAATCTGTATACTAAGTCAAAGCTGTATTTATATATATCATGATGGCATCAAAATGTAGAAAGCAAAAATTAACAAAATTACAAGAGAAACGGAAATATTCATGTATTTAATTTCAGCAGATAACTCATTGAGGTGGACAAAAATCACTTAAAACATAAATACTGTAACACCTGTTACCTACACATACGAAGCCTAGAGAATATATGTCTACCATGCACAAAACATGTGTAAAAGTGACTGTGTACTAGGTCCTATATAAGATCCACATATACCAAAGCATAAGCCTTACACACATGATATTCTCAGACCATATTGAAATTAAATTGAAAATTAGTTATCAAAATACCTGAAACAAAATTCATATATATGGAAATCAAAGCAGAACAGTCACAACAGGAATTAAATACAATATATCTAAAAGTAAGTAAAGGAGACTACCACCTCCCGGTGTGTGGAATGGAATTAAGCAGTGAATGTAATTTGAAAAGTACTCCGAGCTTAAACACAGTGCAGAAGACAAATGGCAATTAGAGTTAATTATACCTGATTACACCTAATTGAAGAAGTCTGAGGAAATAACCACCTAAAGCAATGAGAAAGGAGCTGGGTGCAGAGGCACAAGGCTGCAAGGCAGCTGTCAGGGTGTCCTATAGAGGACTGAAGGTTCAGGCCAACCGGGTAACTTAGCAAGACCCGTGCTCAACATCAGAAGGGCCGGCGGACACTGCCACCCATCGTCAGGCTGCCCGCTGAGGCCAGAGCAGTTCCCTGGGCCCTCGGACACACTGACCAACGTGCCTGTAGCCTGCATGAAGAACCACAGAAACCTAATGGTGCTTTGGATTTTCAAAAGTGTCACTTAGGAGCTGCTACCCAGAGAATCCAGAAATGGAGCTGCTTCACCTAGAATTGGCAGAAATGAAAGAGAAGTATGAAGCCACTGTAGATGAAAATAAAAAAAACTGACAGCAAAGCTTGCTCCACAGAAGTGTGTTGAACAGGCTACTTCTCAGTTGGAAAAAGATACTGAAAAATGTATAGTATATAATCTTTTCTAAATAGGTGCTTCAAAACTTGTAATATGTTATTAATATATTAAATTCATCTATCATATTTTAAATGGCATAAACACATATGCTTAGAATCATCAATAAAAAATATAATTTTTCTGGGGTCTTAAAGCAGAAGAATCCAAAGTAAATCCTGAAGGAAACCTGAATGGCCATCTGAGTCACCACCTGGAAAGATGCTCTATTTGTTGGCCTGATTAGGAACAGCAGTACCGGTTTACTTTACCTAAGAAAGTTTAGCATGGAGCTGCCGTTGGTTTAGCTCTGGATGTGAGCACAGGTACAATCATTCTTTACAATGAAGATGACAGTGTTGATGTTCCCTGTGGGCCACTGGAGAGATGGGCCACCTTCGATGCTTCTGGATGGCTGCTCATGATCCTTCGATCTCGTTATAGAATGCAGAACAAACACTCTTCTTTGGCACCACTTTGTGCGTGTGTGTTATCGCCATGTGTGTGCCAGGGCTCTTTCTCTGTACAGTTGTGCCCCGACAGTGTGCTTTACTGTGTTTTGCTATGTGCTTTACTGGGTCCTAGCTGCTCAATCTCTTTTATGTAGTTCAGTTTGCTTAATAACACAGCTACCCTGATTATAATTTATATAACCTTAAACAGAACCACACTGTTTGCTTGCCTTCCTTAGCTGCTTAGTAGAGACAGGTAATGTAACATTCTGATCCCACACCATGCCAGGATGAGAAGGGGAAGTCAGCCACATATCAGGGACGATTCTAGTTTACAGGTAAAGTTAGACAGTGTTTGTTCCTCAAAGTATTTTTCTAGCTTTGCTTTCATTTTATCTTCACTGACCTTGTGAAGTAGGTAGGGCAAGTACAAGGGGGGCTGGGTGCTGAATTTTTAGGCCAAAGATTGATACTAATAAAAACTATCGTATTTACTGACTGTAGAACTTGGGGCACATCGGTTAACAGCTGAGATTCACGTTCTTCATCTGTTAAATGAGACAGACCTCTGTGTTGCTACCTCACGGGGTTACTTGAGAGTTAGGTTAGAATGTGTGGGAAAATAAATAAATAAAAAAAATCCAAAGAACTGGAGATGCAACTCAGTTTGAGGATCTGAGGCTCTGTTTTGTATGTTTACAGTGGGAGAGAGAGAGAGAGAGACAAAGAGAGGAAGAGAGAGGGAGGCGGAGAGTAGAAAGGTGAGTGCAAATGTTGCTTATTTTAAATATCAAGTAAACAGATATGGCTTGTGAATTCGATGGGAAGATAAAAGCACACATAAATGTACTAGATCTAATACAAGGGTATAATGGCAGATTATAAAAAATCATAGGAACACTTCATTTATACTAATAGCTTTGATGAAACAGACAATTCTCTAGAAAAATATACTTTATTAAAACTTAGGAAGACACAGAAACTGGTAAGCATTTTGGAAACTTGCTAGAAGCATCCACTAAAGCTAAACACACACAGGTATATGACTCAGCAGTTCTACTCCTGGACAACAGAAATGCAAAACTCCTTCTCACCAAAAGAGGCAGCCTAAGATCTCAGCAGCATCATCTGCAATGGTCAAGATGACAACTGCTCCAAGGCCCACTGAACATGAATGGAAGCATCATGTTATATGCATAAAGCATAACACTGTGCAAGTGTTAGGACGAACCACTTCAGCTGCAGGAAACAAGGTATGATGTGGCTCAATCTCTCAAATCAATGTTAATAAAACAGTACATTTGTGTAATTACTATTATAGGAGTTGTAGTTTTCTGTATATCTGTTACACGTTAATGTAGTTGAAAGAGCACTTAAAACCCTACTCCTGAAAAGTCTACTGAAATTTTTAACACTGGCTATCTTAGCCAGACTGTCTGCAGAACAGGAGAGGGAAGGCCCTCTAATTTTTGGAGGCTGATACAGTATACCCTGACAAGGCCATTTTGAGAAGAAGAAAACCTAATTTGTTTTTCACTCATAGGAAGGTGCAACAATCCTAAATAAAATATTAGCAAACTCAACCCAACAATTTAGAAAATAATCACCTGAGCTGAGTGTGATGGTGCATCTCTCCTAGCCCTCTGGAAGGCTGAGACAGGACTGTAAGTTCAAGCTCAGCCTGGGCAACTTTGCCAAGACACTGCCTCAAAGACAAAACAACAACAACAACAACAACAACAACAACAACCCCTAAAAACAAAAACAACAACAACAACAAAAAACCATATACAAAACAAAGAGAGACCATGAGGAAGAGCTACAGCCAGCAGTGTTCACAGGATGTTCCGAAGGTGCTCACCACAGTCTGCAGGGACTCGTGCAGGAGAGTGACAAAACCCAACTGTGGAAAGGCCACTTGACAAGTCCATCAGATGAGGCATCCCCATTACTATGCAAACATCCTCAATGAAGGGATGTGAGAATGGTCCACCATATACATATCAATAAATTCAACACACTACATAAATGGATAAAAACTACATGATCATTAAAATAAACTGTAGCCTTCTCAAAATCCATCAAATATTCATGATAAAAACACAGATGAAAATAAGTATAGAAGTACAATACACTACCTCAACTGATAAAGCCTACAGACAAACTTACAACCAGTATCACACTAAATGGGGAAAAACTGAAAGCATACCCTCTAAAATCAGAAACAAGCCAAAGGTGTAAACTTTCACCATTCCTGTTCAATGTAGTACTCAAAAACTTTAGCTTGAGCAATCGGGCAATAGATATAGAAGTGGTATGAAGAAGAAAACAGGAAACCAACTATCTTTATTTGCAGATGGTATAACTTTTACAAAGAAGACCCAAAAAATTTCATGAGAAGACTCTTAGAGCTAATAAACAAATTTAGCAATGTGGATGGATACAAAATCAATACACAAAAATAAATAACACTTCTATATAGAAATAATGAATCTACCTAGAAAGAAATCAGGAAAATAATCCCATTCACAATAGCTTAAAAAAAAATTAAATTCCTAGAATCAACCTAACTGAAGAGGTAAAAGTCCTCTATAAATACAGTACTCGGAAGAAAGAGATGGGAGAGGACATAAGAAAACATAAAGATATATCCTGTTCTTGGATAGGCAGAATCAATAGTGTCAAAATGGCCATACTACACAAATGATACATAGGTTTGATGAAATTCCAATCAAAATACCAATGCTTGTTACGGAACTTGAAAGACAATTCTAAAATTTATGTGGTATCAGAAGAGACTCAGAAAACCAAGGCAATCCTGGACAACAGGGGAAGAATGGGAAGCATCACATTCCTGGGTTTCAAGTTATACTACAAAGTTACAGTAATAAAAACAGTATGACACTGGGACAAAAACAGACACAAAGACCAATGGGACCTAGAAGCTGGATGTGGTGGCACACATCTAGGACAGCTGTGAGTTCAAGGCCAGCCTGGGCTACATAGTGAGTTCAAGGTCACCTTGAAGACTAGGTCTCAAACCCCACTGCCCAAAAGAAAAAAAAAGAAAGAAAACCTAGAATAGCACCATACATATTTAGACATCTAAACATGTATCTCTCACTCCAGTACAAAAATCAAATCAAAATGGACCAAAGACCTGGATATAAATACATAAACAGTATATTGATGGAAGATAAAATGTAGAACACTTGAAGACATAGGCATAGGCAAGGATTTCCTGAACAGAATCTCCATTCCAAGACAAATAATACTCATAATACCATAAATGGAATTACCTGCAGGATGGGAATTTTTTTTTCGCCAGATACTCTTGTGATAGAGGCTAATATTTAGAATATATACAGAATTATTTTTATACCAGGGATCAAATTTACAACCTTGTGCTTGCCAGGCAGGCACTTGTGCTGCTTAGCTATATCTCTGCCCCTATACAGAGAGTTTTAAAAATTAGGTCCCCCAAAACAAAGACCCAATCAAAGATGGGCAACTGAAATGAATAAATACATCTCAAAAGAAGTCTAATGGTGAGTAAAGACATGAAGAAACATTCAGCTTATTTGGCCATTAAAGAAATGCAAATCAAAACTACACTAAGACTCTATCTTACTCTAGTAAAAATGGTTATCACCAAGGACTCAAAAATAATAAATTCTGACAAGGAGGTGGGGGAAAAAAGGAACCTCTGCACATTGTTAGTGGAAAGGTAAATTATGGAAATATAGAGAATCCTTAAGAAACTAAAAATAGAAATTTCATCTTATCTAGCTATAATATATGCCTCCAAGGTATTTTCCCAAAAGAGTTAAAAGTCATCATATTACAGTGACATCCATGTTTATAGTATGTACCCAGTGCTATAAACATGGGTACATACATACCCATGTTTATAGCAGCAAAACTCATAAGAGATGAATTATGGAAACAGCCTAGATGCCTGTCAGCAGATGAATGGACAAAGATACACACACACACACACACACACACACACACACACACGTATGTGGGAATCTAAGAAATGGGGTGATAAATGTAGGTATTAGGTGTTATGGTTTAGAACTGGAATGTACTCCCCAATGCCTTGGTCAAAAATGTATACACATTTCAACAGTTCATTGCTCTAATAAATGTCTGGGAGCTAATGGCTACCACTTTGAGCACCTCTTATAATAGAGGAGGGCAAAGGTAACTTGCATTAAGCTCATGATGTCTCAATAAATTTAGTATTAATTATTTATGCAAGTTTTTGGTAGGATATATATTTGTATTACACATATATGAAATATATATGTTTTTTGGTGCTACTGGGGGATGAACACAGCAGAACTATAAGGCAGTGGTAGGTAAAAACAGTATCCATAGCATGTCCTCCCCTGTGATCATTTAGAAAATAGAAGTGTAAAAAAATTCACTATTTATAAATAGCAATATTTAGGAATTAAATTTAGGTATTTAGGAATTAAATGAATAAAACATTTGAAGATCTATATGGAGAAAATTATGAACTCCAAGAACATCAAAAACAAAAATAAAAACTAAATTAATGGAAATGTTCAGCAAAATCCTGAATTGAGCCTGAGAAGCACAAGACAGTAATCTACCCATATATTGCTTCTTCCAATGTGCAGTACAGACATCTGGTAGACATCGGGTCACCTTTTCATGGTGAGGCACAATACCCAACACCCACACCTTAGAGGAGAAAAGGTTTACATTGGCTCACAGTTTGAGTGGGTTCAGTCTATGGCGGGTAGGCTCAAACACAGAAACAGCATGGTGGAAGAGTCTGAAGAAAGCTGCTTATGTCATGGCGGTCAGGAAACAGAGACAGAAAGGAGGAGCCAGGGAGGAAGATACACCCTTCCCGGTAACACCTCAGTGACCAGCCTCTTTCAACCACACCTCACCTCCCAAAACCACACCCAGCCACTGAACTCACCAGTAGGTGAATCCACTAGTGAGTATGGTTCCCCCATAATCCAACTATCCTCCAAAAGCACAACCCCTGACTGCTGGGGACTTTAGGAATATGCTCCAGTTCTAAACCATAACAACACCCAAAGCCCATATTCACTTTCCTTTATTTTGGCAACACAGGGCAACTACATTTTTAGGTGCCCACCACAGCCTAGCTTCTTCAAACTATGTGAGACCGAAAAGGGGCATCCAGGACTTCCAGGAAGTATCCTTAAAGGCAGGGGCTGGGACCCTTTCCTAGCTGAGGAGGTGAGAACTCGGGCTGGGAATTTAACAGCAGCAAGATGAAAGCAGCTGGGGGCTGCCAGCATCTGGGCTTCTACTTCATTTAACTTTCTGTTATTTTCGTGTTATCTGTCTCATCCATCATTTGCAGCTGAAACTATTTCTAATTACTATATATCTTCAAATTAAAATGTGAGTGCCGTGTGTGTGTGTGTGTGTGTGTGTGTGTGTGTGTGTGTGTGTATTTTGATGGAGCTATATAACAAGAAAATACAATCAAAATTAGGTGTAGGACTTATGGGTACAGCTCAGTGGTACAGTAGGTGACCAGCATGCATGAGGTCCAAGTTTCTATCCCTAGCACTGGGGAACAGAGGGAAGGCATAAAAATTTTGAAGACATAATAAAGGAGGATTCTCTACTAGTCATTAGGACTTACAAGTATACTGCAGCTGTGTGGTAATAGCATAAGACAGGCACCCTACCTGAAGAAATAGCAGATGCAGAAATCAGAAGTAAACGTGGCAGGTACGTATGTGATGGAGAAGGCACTGAAGTGAGCAGCAAAGGAGTGACCCTTAAAGGGCTGGGACAACCGGCTATAGGCACGGAGACAGGCAAAATTAGACCCCTGCCTCACACCATGCACAAAAATAAGATTAAAATTTCAACATGGAAACCTAAACTGTTAAAACATTTGGATTTCTAAAACATTTCTATGCCCTTGGGAAAGAAAGGATCTCGCAAACAAAAATATAAAGCAGAGCCAACAAGGTAAACAATGCTAGAAATACCTACATTATCAGCAAGAACTTTTGTGTTAAAAAATTCAACTGTTGACTTTAAAAAAAAATCCAGAAGACACTTCAGCTTAAGATAAAAAGTTAAGAACATGTAACTGACAATAACAGTGTTCACAGTATATGCAGAACACTAATGAGGACAAAGGTAATGTACAGAGAATCCACGGAAGAGAAACCCTAAGTCCAAGCACATCTGCAAGGACGGTCAGCCTCACCAGCACTGGGAAATGCAGATGAAAATGCTAAGTTATCTCATTAGACAAAATCAAAAAGTCTCACAGTATGACTTGTGGGAATGATGTACAGGAAACGTGAGCTCTATGAGCTGCTGATCAGTGTCCACTGGAGCTCGTGAAGCCTTTCCGGTCTGCAACCCAGCAGCCTCGCCTCCAGGAGCCATTTGTGAGGCACTGATTCTAGCACAAGACAATTCTTTAAAACCAACTGTTTCTAAGTAGAGAAACAAATCAATAAGGGCTTCTATTATACAAAAGACTAATATATAAACAGCTGCCAAGAACTAGATCTACATGGAGAAAACTCAAAAATGCAATGTTCAACAAAGAAAGCTATAGGATATAGAAAATATCTACAGACATTTAAAAATACTCAGAATAATAAGAAACAAGCAGGAAAGAATAAATAAACCAAACCCAACCCCATCCCTCTCCTCCTGTGATAGTAAAAATGTACTTAAGCAGAGGATTACAGGAGCTCTAGGTTCTAGGGTGTTTTGACAGTCATCTGCTCCTCACTTAGCTTAAATACAAACAGGAAACATTTCCTTCACCTTGTCTTCTTCAAAAGCAATAACCACACTTTTTTTTTCTAAGGAGGAAGGAAACAGCTTGCATTTTGAACAGGCGTCCTGTAAAATATTTGTTATTAGTTGCTAAGGAGATTTTCACATGAAACAAAGGTTTTTTGAAAATAAGCGATGAATTTTCCAACTGAGAAGCAGTGGAAGGTTTTAGCATCCTATCAAGCAGAGGCCACACGGAGTAAACATCCACAGTTGCCAAGCTCGGGCCGGGCAGGGGTGGTGTTGGAGGCGGGGAGCCAGCCGGGAGAGCTCGCTGTGGTCTTGCCAGGCACTTGTGCTCCAAGACTGGGCACCTGGTCTCAGCTGAAAGCTGAGCCAGACACTGAGAAACGCAAAAGCCCAAACAACGCAGGGCAGCACGTGGTTGAGAAAGAACTGTGAGGCACGTGTTTTGAAGGCTAGAAAAGTTCTGAGTGGCCTTGACCACCTGTAGCCACAGCACGGGTGGTCAACTCCAGAGGGGACATGGAGCTGATTTTTTTTTTTGAGTCAGAGTCTCACTATGTTGTCCAGGCTGGCCTTGAACTTGCAGTGATACTCCTGTCTCAGCCTTCTGAGTGCTGAGATTACAGGTGTGTGCCACAATGGCCAACTTGGAGCTGAATTTTAAAGGGAATGATTTCAGCAATGAAGAAGATCTAGGCATTTTCATTAAGGGCCTGAAAGAGAGGATCAAGTGGGTTTATTGCTACTTCAAGGAAGAAGGCAATGCCAGGCAGTGATAATGGAGTGGCAGAAAGTTAGAGGAAGCTGAGGGAGGAAGAGCAGTCTCTAGAGCCAGAACAACTGAGTTCAAATTCCAGCTTTGCTTCTTACTGTAAGACCTGAGGCTTTTTAAAAACTTTCCTGACCCTCAGTGTTTCATCTGTAAAATGGGAACAATAACTGCATCCACCTCCTACAAAATACAATGAGAATTAAATGAGTTAATAGATGCAAAGCATTTAAAACAGAGCCTGAAGATGGCTCAAAGCTTGTTGTAGACTCGATATCTTTCTCACCCTTGTTTCGGCCTGACACTGTACAGAGTTGTTTCTCATCTTCCCAGCCAGATCGAAAGTCCCCACAGGTGTACAAGGGAAGAAAGATCAGCACGCACTCCCAGCTGGCCAGCACCTCTCGATTCAGGGCAGCCCCAGCTGGTTCCTCAGCCAAGAAGGTGCTTGTGAGTGTGCAACGCTGAACACAACTGGGGTTGTGCCACACACCGGTGTGGCATTCGAATGTGATGGCTTAGAAAATGACCGTTACTTCCGGGTGCAGCCTCAGCTAACTTTTAAAACTGCTGGCCAGGGTGGGGAAATGGACCTTACTCTCAGTCTTTGGCACCCAGAAACCCTGTTGTTTTCTATTTTTGCAAATCTCTTTATTGTCAGAATGAACTGAAGCTACTGTGGCTGGAATTTCATATCTGCTTCTGCATGCAATTCTGTTGCATTGGTTTCTGAAGTTTAAAAAGAAAATTCTGCCATGTGTAAACAGAAAAAAAAAATATGGGGCGCACACAAAAAGCCTTTTCAGCTGACTACAAAGACCCTCCTCGGACTGCTGGACAGGCCCTGACTGTGTTGTGGACACAGCTGCAATGTCTCCATCAGGGCATGCTTCCCCCATGACAGGATGTTGTGTGCTCTTGTATGTCACTGTAGTTTTCTCAGGACAGCACTCAGCACATCCTTTTACTGCAGGCTGACAGAGGCTATCAGCTTTGTGAGGGTGGACAATATCCATCCAGTCCAGAGTGTCCCCAAGCATATGCAAGAACTCAGCAAACATGTGCCAAATGGAGAAATGAATGGAAAAATACACAGTAGATCCGCGTACTGCAGTTATGTTCCATGGGGCTCTCTTAACAAAGACCTGGCGTTAGCTGTAGCTCAGGTGGTAGCCTGAGACGGCAGGTGTGGTGGATTGACAGCTGGTGGGCAACGTGTAACACCCAGCTGAAATGAATCAGCACGGTGCTGGGCGTGCATGGCCCACCTGAGGACTGTTGCCAATAACATAAAAAGGAGGACTAGGGAGGAAGAGGTGGTGTTTTTGGTTCTCCTGGTGGAGTTTGTTGAGCTTCTTTCCTGATATGAACTTGGCTGTCCTCATTATCAGAGGAGCTCGGGTCCTTGCTGTTGCTGAGGATGACTGTGCTACTTTTTGGGGGGAGCTCTGGTCCTTACCTCCTGGCTCCAGTGCAGAACCCTCAACCTACTGGCACAGGTCCTTCATCCCACTGGTGCAGACTTTCTTTCACTGCTGACCTTCAGGCCTTCGCAGTGCAGGTGGGAGGGAAGGGATGGCAGGGCCAAAGCAAGGAGGCTCAGAAAGCACAAGTCTGCCCCATTCATCAAGGACTCGGCCAACCTCTCCCTCTGACACAAGATTAGCCATAACAAAGTACATGTGGGACACTCTGGTGGTGACAGTAAGGCCACAGAGGGCCTCACAGATGTAAAAAGGCATCTGTCATTTCCTGAATGTGTCCAGTGCTTGGTGGGCACTATAGCTGGCGGGGTGAGTGTGAATGTGCTTAGTTTCATTCATGTATCTTCCATGTGCAGTGAGCTGTCCCAGGACCAGGTGAACAGGGCTGCGACCCAGAGAAGTGACTAATTTCCTAAAACAGAACTTAGCTGAGCTGACAAAACAAATGTACATTAGAAACTTAAACAGGAGGCCCGCAGGACGAGGTGGGAGGTTCTTCGTTAGAATGAGGAGGAAGAGCGCCCCGGCAAAACTGGAAAATATAAAAATAACCCCAAACCTACTACTACTGCCACGAACTCAAACTGGCAACATGTTCATGAGCTGGGTGAGAGACAGGAGGGAAAATATGAGGTGCAGAACAAGCCCTCTTTCATATTTGAAAACATTCATTGGTAATGCTGTAAAAATATGAACCTTAGGAGAAAGACTCAGAGGACAGAGTCTCACCACGCCAGTGAAGGCAAATCCCTGCACCTGCACTAGAAAAAGCACTAGGAAAACGCTGCTCTCTGTGCGGCTCAGCAGCAGCTTTACGGTGTTTGAGGAAATGATGTGCGAGCAGACTCGGGGCTCTGCGTGATGAGAAAGCTAGGGCTTCTCTGACAGCTCTCAGTTTCACTTGTTTGTGGGGTTCATTTATCCTACTGACCAGTGTAGGGGTTCAGAGCACTTACTGTTCTCACCACTGCAAAAGAGAAGGCAGTTCCCACCATGGCAGGGACGAGAGAGGTGATGCATCCTTCTGTCAGGGTTCACAGCCTTCGGCTCTGGGGATGGGAGTTTCCGATGACACTGCCGTCCTCAACCTTGTCTCTCCTTCCTCTTTTTGCTGTAGGTGGCCAGTTTTGGAGGTCACGGGCCTTGCCCGTCCCTTTCATCCCTGGGTCGGCAAGACCAGGGCTATGGGCTGAGCTGTGAGGAGAGGAATGTAGCAGCATGTGGTCTACCAGGAAGCCGCAGCCCTTGAGGCACCTTTAGGGCTATTCCAGCTGACAGATGTGTCCTTGGTCTTGCGTATTTTGAGTGATGACATTTCTCTTGAGAAGCCTGCGGTTGTCTCTCCGAGACATGGTCCCCTCTTGACAAAAGGTTAGTTTCTTATCAGCTGCAAACCCAAGACACATTAATTTCCCTTGTGATTCAATAAATAGAGGACCTTGAAAATTCCAGCGTGGGGAGCCACAGACGGACTCCAGAGAAAGAGTGGCAGGGCTCGAATTCAGCCCTTCACCTTGGCCAGAGGTCCAGGGCTGTGTCTGAGGCTCCCTTGCCTTTGAGCTCCTCCCGTGAGGGATGGCATGGTGGAGTGTGACATTGAGCACACTGTAAGCTGAGCCATGTGGCAAGTACTCCTGGCTGTCATTTATTTTTCAAAGACTGACTCTGCTCCAGGGACAGTTGGGATCAGAGATGTCCTGACCTCCTGGCCCTCCCCCTCCCCCTCATTAGTACGGTTGGTTCTGGGAGACAGGAATGTTCCATCTGATCCTTTTGTGGAAGGCAGTGGTGGCAGGGTGGAGCAGTGTGAGGAGAGTAGGAGTGGCTCAAAGTCCCTTGGAGAAAGGCGGATGAAAACGTATCTTGTGCGAGCCTTACTGATTTCTGCCTCCTATCTTTTGCTCCTCTTTCTTTTAGGCCTTCATCTGCCAAACTTTGGCTAGTGTTTTTTTTTTTTTCTAACTTTAGTCCTACATGAAAAATTGTTAAGTCAAAATTAAAATCAGTTCTGGGCCAGGGATTTAGCTCAGCAGCCATAAGCACCTGCCTGACAAGCGAAAGATTCTGAGTTCGATCCCCAGTACCAAAAGAAAAAAAAAATCAATTTTGGTACCTGTTGCCAGAAGTGTTTGACAGAAGAGGTGAGATTTATTATTAAGAAAGAGACTGAGGATTACTCAAGTTTCCCTGTCTTAGGTCTCTTCTCTGACAGCACATCCATTTCTGTCTCCAGGGAATGGCTCTCACTCCCCTGCCATCCTGTGGTGAGCGCTGTATGGGTCCCCAGTCTAAAGCCACCTGCACTGCCCGAGTGGCTCCTCTGGGCTTGGCACTCTCCATACACATCAAATCTACAAACTCTCAAAGGCTACTGAGTTTTCCTTTGAGGTGGCTTGCTCTTCACCACTGTTCAGGTCCTTAGCAGCCCACTCTGAGATTCAGCATTGACCCTGGGTGACATGACTGCAGCTTGCATTTCCCTGCCTGCTCTGCACACTGCTGCAGGTGAATCTGCATCCTGAGCCTCTGGAAACACCACGGCCGCCACTGGGAATCTCTTGGGAGTGTGTCTAAAGCATGCTGTCCTGCTGTGATCATCTGCCCACAGGGCCCCCTCCCGAGTTCTCACCGTCCTACCCCGCTGGTCTGTGCAGGTCCAGCTGCCATTTCACATCTTAACAGCTGCTGCTTTCCCTTCGGGACACTCCTGCTCTGGCTCTCTGCCTAGAGTCTGCTGAACCGTGCGAAGCTGCTGAGGGCAGGTGCCCTAGGCATTTGCTGGTCTTGACCTCTCCATCTTCCAGTCTCCTGCACTGCTCACTAGGGTTATCGAGGCCACCATGGATCTTCATGCACAACGAGCACTGTGGGCAACCACCGGGACCAGGACCAGGACCAGGCATGGTGTGCGGTGCTTCTCCCACCCCAAGGCAGGCTCTGAACCACATCCCCAGGGAACAGGCTCTTGAGGACGACTGTGATAAATCTCAGTACAGCTAATCTGTGCTGCAATCTGGGTAGGTGATACTTCTGGAAATTCTTGGCCTCCAGATGCTATATTCACAAAAACCACATCTGTCACCCATATCTCCAACCTCTGAATGTGAGGCAGCGGAAGGAGGCAGGAAATCCTGAAATTTAAGGGTTCTTCAGATGTTCTCGGGATTTTGCCTGAGATGCATATGGATACTCTTGTGTTTTGTCCTGCATGACAAACGTTTTCCAGTTTTGAAAACCCACAAGAATAAAATTTCACAAGTGATTGTGTTTAACATATTGCTTCACAGCACATCTCTAAACTCAGTTTTGGAAAGTGATTAATGAGTGATCAGAAAGGGAAAAATCAGAAAAGTAATTAGGGTTGCTTTTCTTTTGTTTCCTAAACAGGTTTTTACTAAGCTGCCCAGATGGAACTCGAACTTGTGATTCTCCTCCTTCATTTTCCCAGAAAGCTGGGATTATGGGCATGTGCTACTATGTTCAGGTGCTTCTAGCTTTTATATTGCTAAAATGTAGAGCACATCATCATTTACCTATTTGCTTAAGTACCATGAGATTGTACCATGCTCTTCTTTCTCATGAAGACACCAAAGCAGAATGGAAAACAGAAATAATTTTCTTGAGGTCACTTTTGAGTCAGTCTTGGAAAGGGATCAGATTTTTAATTGATTCTATCTGTCTGTGCTGAATTTTGTCAAAAAGGTCAGTATGAACAACTAAAAAAGCACCAGAAATAGCAGTAGTTTCTACAAGGAGGTACAGATTGAGATAAACAACTCAGCTTCAATTTCACTTGAAAATAGTGCTTGCACCTGAATTTCATTTAATTGCAGATTTTTATCAACTCAGCACTAGTAACTTATTCCACATCTCATACTACACACTTACGTACCCATGAAAGAGGAAAGTCATAAAAGAACTAGTTCTACCTGATTAGGCTGCTTTGTTGACAAAGAGGTACACTAATTTGATAAGATGGTTTTCAAATCAGACTGCATCAAAAAGTGAAAGAGCAAGGTGAAAAAAACAAAAGTAGTCTTGTGGTATGTGTCTGTCCATCTCTCTGTCTCCCTCCCCTCTCAGCTCGGGGCCAGGAAGGATCACACCGCCTGCTCTTCTACACTCCCCAGAGCCCGGCTGGGCACGGTGGGCTGTAGTGAGTTTGTACAGCAGATGCCAATGGAAGTGGAAATGCTGGTGAGGGCAACCTGCACCAGAAGACCCCTCTGAAAGCTGGTCAAAGAGGCAAAGTCATAAACTGTGCAGTGGAGAGGCGCCTGGCACCTAAGCGCCCTTAGGTGGTTCTTGCTCTCTAAAACGTGCTGAGGGAAAATGATTTTGTAATATGCATGAGCCTTGAAAACATGATGCTAATAAAGCAGTCAGTCACACCAACTAATGTGGGCTGCCATTTACACAGGTAGCCTGCCAGGGGAGCAGCTTAGTGGTGGCCTAGGCCTGGGAGTACTGGGGAATGGCTGCTAATGGGACATTTACTTTGGGGATAAAATGTTCTAAAATAATGGTGATGATGGCTACACAACTCTGAAGTGAACTGTACACTTCAAAGTGAGTAAGTTATATGGTATGTGAACTCACGGTCTCAAAGCTGTTACAAATATGCCGAGGACTTTTTTCATACACTATAGATATTTTATTACATTACTTGATTAAGGTCAGGAGTGCTCCTGACTTGCAAAGCAGGTATGACTCATAAGAATGCATGTGTCAGTACCAAACGACTGTTAATGGGGTGGATAAAGAGAGAAACAATTTTCACAGCCACAAAATGTTATTAAGGGCAGGTGAGAGAATGCAGCTGATTCTCTCTAGCCAAATACTGAGAAAATGACAGAATTGCAAGTGTGAACAATGGTGAGATGCTGAGGGCACCAACATCTTTTGTCCCAGCAGGTGTGAGAGAATGCTGGTGACTGAAAACAGAGGTGGGGCTGCAGCAAGAAACACCAGGCAGCCAGTGAGAGGCGATAACACAGACATCAGTGACTCCACTGCTTGGCTGGCAAATTGCCCACTTGGCCTACAACCAAGCATGGTTCGTTCATGATGGGCTTCACCTTAATCCTGCTTCAAAATTAAATAGAGATGTTATAGAGACATGGTGCATTTTCTTCACATGTGTGTGCCATGGCATACAACATTTTCACTATCTGCCACCAAAGAAAGTGGTGGTTCACACAGGTTAACAGATGATGACCAAACCCAGATAATTCGGATTTGCTAACGAAAGAGTTGCTTGGAAAGCTGCTGATTACAGAAGCTTCTAGGGCAGCTATTGGCACTTTTCTCTGAAAGGGACAGTCAGTGTTGAGTTTTAGGCTCTAAAGGCCAAGAGGCAAACTGAGGCTACAGTGCAGGCAAATATACTTAATTTAAAATGTAAAAACCATTGTTGGCTTTACAGAAAAAGGTCTGTGGCCCACAGATCACTGTATCTCCCCTTGAACCAGCAGATAGAGCTGTTAAGAATAACAGCTATCAGGTTAGCTTCCAAATCAGGACTACCTCTTAAGTTTTCTAGCAGCCACAAAATAGAAGTTCAAAACCATGGTAACAACTAACATCTGGTAGATCCTTCTCACACATAAAGTAACTAATGAATTTTAAAACCTTCATGACAAGCACATCTGACTGTGTTTAGGTCCCCTGTCAGCACAGGGCTGACTTCCTAGGTGCAGACTCCTTGTGCCTTCAATATACTATGCTGCGCTGTGCACTGCGAGCTTATAGGTTTGGGAAGAAAAACATCAAACCACTTTCTCCTGAACACTTTCTTGCCCCAAGAGGATGGTGCTTCTTAAACCAATGTGCTGGGTTGTGAGTGTGAGGATTTCCCCACACCCCAAGCAGTTCTCCAGGGGATACCACCTGGGTGCCTCAAAATCTGTTTCTGGCACCATCTGCCTGGAGTTGGCATTGGACACCACAGGTCACCGCTTGCTCCCACCATCCTACTTCCACTTCAGATGCAAACCCCAAGCTCCAGGTTTTTTGCTTTTGACAACTGGTGTCCCACATCTCTCTCCTCAGGTCTGAGTCATTTGCTAGGATGCCTCAGAGAACTTGGAGAAATGTTTTATTTATGTGTTTTCTAAAGTTATCACCAAGGATACAGATGGACAACCAGATAGAAGAGACACCAGCGCAGGGAACATGGGATGGGTGTGCCACTTCCTTGTCCTTTCTGGGGCGCCACCCTCTGGGAACTCCCATGCCCTCAGCTGCCTGGACCTCTCTCAACCAGGTCCTGGGGCAGACTGATTAAGCTGATGGCCACACAACCTTTAGTCTCTCCTGAGGATAGCAGCTGGAGGGCAGGGCTGAAATCTCCAAACCGCTGGTTCCCCTGGCAACCAGCTCCACAGCTAAAGGCTACACAAGGCCAGTCATCTGACTGGCTCACAAAATGACACCACTTATCTCCGTGGATTGTAGGTGCTGTGTACCAGGAAGCCGGGGGTAGAGCCCGAACATGTATTTCTTACCCTCTCTCAGAATCTCAGGGTTTCCTTCAGCAGGGCACACATAATGAAGGAGGCATGGCATGGCTGCCTGCAGCTGCTGGTGCAGGGGAGTCCAAAGCCTGCTCTGGGGGGTTGCGTCCGTGAAGCTGGGCCTGGTCTTTCAGTGATTCAACAGTAAATACCACCTCATCACCATGAATGGCCTGAATGCAATCTCCGTTATCTCCCAACTGCGTCTCTCCCTCTAGCATCACCTTTTCGTTTGGGCACAGTGTGACCAAATCAATCTCCCTTAAAGCTGAATCTGCCTCACTCTCCGGCTTCAAAGGCTTTAATGATTCACTGCTTCAGGATGAAACCCCACTGCTTGGCTTTGGCTTTCTTCCTGCTGCATCCTTATGGCAACCTTCATTTTAGGCAATGCAATTCTTTGCTAGCCCCACAGCTGTTTAGGGTTCCTATGTTTGTCCTCAGTGTCCCAATGCTGAATGAGGACCCTAGGGTTGGCTTCTTCAAGCTTCCCTCAAATGCACTGTGCTGTGCAGAGCCTCAGGGAGAATGGTCACAGCCACAATGGTGCCTCAGGGCCACACACACACACACACACACACACACACACACACACACACTCCATTAGAGGCCTGGTCCTGCCTCCTGCCTCTTCATCTTCACAGCAGCTGCAAACTTCTGGGAGGGACTGACAGCATCTTCTGTGCCCACCTGGGCTGCACACTGCATTAGACTGAGAGGGGCACAAGTGAGGAAAGTATATGCATGGTTCCCATCATCCAAGAGCTCCCACGATGCCAGGATGAGTACAGCACAAGTCCATGGAGTCAGGCAATGTCCCAGGACAGAAAAGGGTCCTTAGCTGCAAGGTGATGGTGATGTTTCCCACTCTGGATGTGGCAGCTACGGCAGGGGAGTGCAAGGAGCTCGGAACAGAGTTAATGAGCCTGACACACTGCCCCTGCTTGAATTTCTAGGACGTGTTACCGACTGCAGCAGGAACCCAGGCTCACTGCCATGATCCCTCCGGGACCTTTTGGCTAGTGATCACTTGTAGAAGTGTCCAGAAAGACCCATGAGAGGCTGACGTGCTCTTGGAGCATCGTCTTACTGCTGGGCTTGATGAACCTAAGGTCCCCTGGCCCCTGACCCTGTCTATACCCTGGGGACAGTTCCAGAGGCAGCTACTGAGCTGCCACCCTGCTCCTCAGAGCTGAGAAGCTGGCAGCTGCTACAGTGATGAGAAATGTTTTCCACAGCCTAAGATGGTAGTTACCATGGTAACAGCCACCTTAATGATGTCGGTGTGATGACTACCTCACAGCCCTTTGCTCTGACTCCAGCTCTTCATGCTGCCTAAACACAGACTTGGCCCCCTCCAGGGGCTTGCTTTCCACTCACCCTACACACAACGAGCCTCACTGGCTAACGTCATCTCGTCAGTACTTCGTGTACACGTTATCTACTCATTGATTCTCCAAAGACTTACTGAATTCCTACTGTGTGTTCAACATAATGCACATATTGGCCAGGCAATCCCAGGGCACACTGTGGAGACAGGAAGTTATCCTTAGTGAGACTGAGCCAGGGGCCACTGAGCAGAAGAGGCCTCAGGAACCCGATGGGAGGCTGCAGGAGGCTTCTTAAAGGGAGTGCTGCCTGCCAGGAAGACCACACCGTGGAGTGGAGTCTGCATGGCACAGGGCTGATGTGAAGAGGGGTCACAGGGCAGGCTTGTCGCAGGCTGAGGAATGGCAGAGATGAAGTCAGGAGAGCATGGGAAAGCTCTTGCCCCAGTGAAATGCAAAAGGTTCAGCACAGTGTGCCTCGGGCTGCAGAAAGGAGACATGGCTAAGCGGATGTCTGGGCCTTAACCACCCTGAGGGACATAGGAGTGCCACTGAAGGCGTTCAGTGGGGGTGAAAGCATCAGGCAGCGTTTCCCAGAGACAGCTGGACCACAGGGAGGCAGGTAGTGACAGAGATGGCGACAGAGTTGCTCCCAGAACCCACACAAATGATGATGTGGGCCCGGACCAAGGCAGTGGGGATGAGAGGGAGGGAATGATGGACTTACATCAAGGAGGCCCTGGGGACAGCCGAGGGGAATACAGATGCTAAGTGGGAAACGCCCCAGGCGAAGCCTCATGTTTGGGCCTTACAGCAATGGTGGGGCTTGTCATCAGGGTGGGAACTGAGGCAAAGAGGTACATTTAGCAACGAAATGGTGAATTTCAAGTGTCTGCAAACACCAGTGCAGATGGCCAGCACCTGACAGGATACATATGCCTGGAGTCCAGAGAGGAAGGCCCAGTTCCTGATCTAGATTGGGGGCCTTGGGCCTAACAAGGAGTGAGGCCAGGGCTTGGTGGGCGCCCTGTGTGGTGGTGGGAAGCTCCGCAGCTGGATGACCTGAGCCTAGAAGCAGCTCACCTGGCAATGGACAGGGAAGAGGAGCCGTGAAGACTGGCGCCACCATCCAAGGGCTGGATTTAAAATCACCTTGCAGGTAGCTGCTCCTCCGTGGTCTCTCCTGCTTGTCTGCCTTTAGCATGGCACTCCGTAGTGATTCTCTGAGGTGAATCCCACCTTTGCTATTGAGCAGACCACTTCCCCTTCTTCTGTGTCAGACCCTGAACCAGCTGTCTGCTCAGCACTCCCTCACCGATCAGCAGCCTTGCAACATCCCACTTCTCACGGTGCACCCTGCACGCTTCTCCCACACTGCTCCGGGAGGTTTTTCCTGTCTAGGGCCACACTGTCCCCTCCATGTGGACGCTTGCTGCTTTCCTCTCTGGGACTGATAAGCTTTGACCTCTCCGGCCCTCCAACTCATGCCTGTGCTTCAGCCATCAAAACCCTGGACAGATTGGCCAGCAGTGACAGCACTGTCCTCCCATGGGCACAGCAGCGTGTGTCCCAGCATCCCCACATGTTCATCTATTCCAGGCAACTCTACCAGTGTTCCTGGGACCGATCACAAACTCATTAAGGGAAGGGATGTGTCCTCCACTTCTTGTGCACTTCAGGGGACCCTCCAGTCTTGGAGACAGCTCCTCAAGCAGTCTGGCTGGACCCAGAGCCAACTGAGGAACATGGGCAGTGGGCATCGGCGAGCTGCTGGGCAGCTGATGGACTGACTCGAAAGATGATATAGGAAAGACCTCTCTGGGGACACAATGAAATAAACGAGGTTACCCCTGAAAGCTTGAAATTAAAGGCTGCAGGCAAGTCCTTTTAAGTGTACACTAGTTACGAAACAACCTTCTAATCAAATAAACTCTTGAGTGCTATGACAACTATCTGAAAACCAACAGCTTCTAAACAAACAATAGACTTATTTTAAATGAGAGGACACAACCTGAAGCTGCCCACAATAAAAAGATTCAGAGGCATTAAAGCAAATAAAAAAATACACATGATCCAGGCATCATGGCGCACGCCTGTAATCCCCACACTTGGGAGGCTAAGGCAGCAGGACCACTGGGAGTTAAGGTCAGCTTGGGCTACACAGTGAGTTGAAAGCCATCCTGCACTACAAAGTGAAAGCCTGTCTCAAAAAACAGAAACAAACAAAAATACACATGAAGCTTTCAGAAGGTGGAAGCTAAAGTTCTAAGTCTGGGTTTAAAAGTTGATTTGATTGAACCTGAAACCTGGCAGAGTTTCCTGCCAGCCAAAGCAAAAAGAGAAATAGTGTGATACAGGAATTTGAGGCAGAGGCCTTGGGGTCCCAAGCCCAGACCCTTCATCAGCAGTCCTGTGTCCCTGACAAGAAGTACCCTTCTGAGCACCAGGGTCATGAAGGAAAACCTATACTCTCAAGGCAAGTAATGAGACAATGCTTGCTATGAGATTGGCACCCATGGTGGTTCTCTGCCTGCTGACAATTCTGCTCCAAGATGACAGAACCAGTGGCTGTGCCTCCACAGCTGTGACCTCAGTGGCTACCCCAGGGCCTGTATATTAGTGCTAAGTAATAAAAAGCTGACAGAGAGGAGAGAGCAAACCTTCCCTGTGGAACTGCCATCCACAGCTCTGGAGGCAGATAGCACAGGCGGCTCCCTCAGGGCTGGCTTGTAGAGGCGTGGCTCTCTTCCTTGCCCGTGGAGCAGCTCCCTACGCAGTGATTTACAGCGCACAGATGTGAGGGTGTTTGGCATGGGGCTAAGCTAATGAGGGTTAAGGAAGGATGAGGTCAAGGCAGATAAATGAGATGGCACGGTAAGCCTAGGGTAAATAAAGAACATGCAGCGCAAAGGCTCCTGTAAGCACCCAGGGGCCGGTACCCAGCGCTGGGCTTCAGACCTGCGGGGACAGGGAGACCAAGCTAGAAGCAGAGGAGCCTGTCAATGTAGGTGGTACCTTCAGCGCAGACAGGAGCTATAGTGGGTCATGTGCTGAGCTGGGGCTGGTTCCAGGTGATCCTGTGGTCTCCTGTCAGCAAAGATCTTGGAGTGCATTTACAGCCAGTCACGGGAGGAACCTGTCCAAGGGCAGGCTGTGCCTCTACTGTGTTCCTGCTGAAAGCTGCTACAGTGCCTGTGCAAGGGCCAGGTGCACCTGTGGCTGCAGCAGGGACTCACCAAGGCAGCGAGTTTGCTGGGCCCAGAAGAAATCCACCACGAGATGGAGATGGGAAACTGGACCAGCACAGGCAGGGCCAGAGGACACAGGCATCTGTGCCAAACACCATGCTACCCTCCTCTGCTGTACCAGAACCCTCTCCCCAGCTCATGTCTGCTGCCACAGTCGGTGGATTCCTGACGACCAACTGACAGAACACAAACGTCAAATCTAGTGCGTGGGCGCATCAGCGGAAAGGGATTCTGGATGCACTGCGGCTCCATCTGGGGGAACCAGTGGAAGACAGCGATAGAGAAAATAAAATCTGCCGGGGGCACAGCTGGGTACTGTACTCAGTCATCTGCTTGGTGCATCAAGAGAAGTAGTAAGACATAGCATGTGGACTTGCTGGGTGTGGTCAACAACTTGTTTGGCCAGTCAGGTACCGGGAAGGAGGGGACAAGGAAACCCAGGAAGAGGTGGCAAGTGGACACAGCTAAAGGAACACAGTAGTAATTTGTTTTACAGGCTAGTACATACCATGGACATGCATCACAGAAAAGGCACCGAACTAGAGGCAGGCAGAGTGGCTGCAGCTCCATCACAGGTCCCTCCAGGGTGGACACACAGACTGAATGGCCATGGTGGCTGGGAAGGAGGCTATCTGTGGGCCACTCACAAAGCTATTGTCAGTGTGACATATTCAGCCAGCCATCAACTGAGCCCTATCTGCCCCTCATTCTCAAACAGGGCACACAGCCACTCCTCACCAAGTAGACTACTGACCCTTTTACCCTGGAGAGCTGTGGACACACTGAATCGTGATCCCCACCCATGTGCCTGTAGTGAAGCCTACTCTGCAACGTGATTGTATTTCAAATAAGGGAGGTAATTAAGATTACAAGGGGTCCTGAGGTGGGCCCCAATCCAACAGGACTAGGGGCCTCAGAAGGGCAGCGTTGGAGCTCAGAACACAATACTGCAAAATAGGGAGCTTTGCTCGAGGGGATGCTGAACTGAAGGACACCGGAAGGGCTCAGGAGTAAGGTCTCTGATCGCCCACCATCTGGCCTCTGGTGTCTCCTCCTCTGTACTGCTCTTCCCCTGACAGGTCACAGACCACTTTCTCACAAAGCAAGCCATCAAGCCCAGGAAGGTCACTTTCTCCTTGCCCCTTTGGTGACTCATTCCCCAGAGCTTTTGTCCCGTATCTGGGGGAAGAAATGCTACACGGAGGAGACAGGAAGACAAGAATCTGAGTAGAGAGACCTTCTGGTTCCCTGATCCCACTGTCTTTTCATTCTTCCCATTTCCCTGAAGGATTTGTCTCCTCCTGGCAAACACAAGGCTTCCTCTACAACCTGCCTTCACCTTGCACAGAGTTCTTTTTACAAAACTCAACTAATTCCTTGCTTTCAGTTCTCACCTCTGAAGAGCTCTCATCATCTGCCCCGCCAGCTCAGCCTCCAAGGGGAAGAGGTGTACTCTCTACCCTTAGATACTCATGGCTCTCTATGGTATGTTCTAGAGTTACTTCAAATACATCTCCAGACAGCAGCACTCCCTCCACCCCAGCCCTTTCCTCCTATCCCAGAAATAAACTCTGGGATTTACCCACACCCACCACAGGACTTCAAAGATGTCAGACCTGACTGTCTACCTCCTGGCTGTTGCAAGACCTGCAGACTTATATTCTGCACCCCAGATTGGCAGGAGGGGTGCCAATATATTATATTCTGCCTTGCCTCCCTTGAAAGACAAAGGTGTTATTACACTGTTTGCACTGTGTGATATTTGTAGATAAATATGCAATACTTGATTACAAGCTAATATCCTCATCAATATTATAGTAGCCAATATTTTTTTTACAAATGTTTTCATCTTTAAAGAAATTTATATGGATGGAGGAATCTCAAGACACCCCATGGTTTTCTAGGTAAATATAAGCATAGCTACGTCTTGGTATAAGAATCTTTAATTTAATTCTTAGGATAAGAAGTTATTTAAACCAAATAAGCACTTAACAACTTTCTGTCTAATCTGAGAAAAGTGCATTGTAAGGTTTTATTAATACAATGTAAGGTAATCATGCAAGGATTTAATGAGCCCCTATACTACAGATACTGCAGGCAGAAGATAAAAGTGCCCAGACGCTCACAGAAGTAACACTGCACCATTCAGAGCCAGCAGGAGACAATCATGTCTACCAGCACCCCAGAGAGTACAGAAGACAGAGGCAAGATACAAAGAGCCCAATGTGCTGGGTCAGGTAAGCATCCAAGGGGGATCAGGCCTGAGGTTTTGGCCTAGGCATCGAAACCCTTCTGCCTTGCCTCCCTTGAAAGACAAAGGTGTTATCACACTGTTTGCACTGTGTGATATTTGTAGATAAATATGCAATACTTGATTACAAGCTAAGAAAACATGGTTTTTATCTGATTTATTCATTGGCTGCTCTTAAAATTGTCTTACCTTCATATTCTCTTCACTTCAAAAAAGAAAAATCATGAAGCTTCACACTTTATATGCATTTTAACAGGAAGACACTGTGGCTTTTACAAGATTATAAACATAGATAAATATCCTATCTTGTCAACTGGGTTGGTGCTTCTCTAAGAAATAATGCTTATCTAATATAAGTGGAATAAGACTGTTCAGTCTGACCAATAGTTCAGCAGCAATTTATGTCTCTGTCCTTTCAAAAAAACCAAGAACAGCCGCCACCGGAGACCTACATTTTGTCTGGAAAGGTGTCAAATCCACATCACAAAGCACAGGAATGATACGCAGTCCCTAATCGCACCTGTCATCACAGGAGAGCTACCCAGTTCTACAGGCCTCCCTGGACGCTGTTGGCTGTTACCTGCTGCTGTCTCTGTCGCCTTGACTGTGCAAACTGAGAGAGCATCAGCTGCCTGTCGAGCTGCTCCATTCTCTGCTGCCTCTGGATGTCCACGGTGGCACCCATCCCGACTCTGGCCTCACTGCTGGGCTCCGAGGAGGAGAAGATGGGCTCGAGTGTCCAGGAGAAGAACTGGGCCATCCAGGTGGGGACACAGAGCACCTGGTGAACTTGGAACATCTTGCTGTCATAGCACAGACCGGAAATCTAAAAGAAAAAAGTCCAACTGGACTGTTTAGATGCAACAGATTTAAGGGGTACATTCAACAGAGAAACCAGTAACTACAAAACATCCCAGATGGTATCTCTCTTAATTTTAGCAGCGTTAGGTGACAAGCAAAAACTCTGACCAAGGGGCTAGAGATTTAGCTCAGCGTCATAAGTATCTGCCTCGCAAGCAGGCAGTCGTGAGCTTGATCCCCGGTACCGAAAAAAATGAAAAAGACAAAAAAAAAAAAAAAAAAAAAAAACAAACTTCTGACCAAGTTACACAATACTACACAGTAACACCACCAAAAATTTAATTTATACAAGGAAACAAAATTGTTTTTATTAAATAAGCAGTTGACAAAATGTCAGATATTTAACAAAGTATGGGTAAAATATTTTAAAAAATAATGTCTTCATCTTAAAGCCTTAAAAGATCTGATTACCCAAATGATTCCACACTGTACTGACTCCAGCTGTCTCCCTGCCCGAGGGCACCAGAGCCAGCAGCAGAAACCTGCTCTGATGGTCAGTCATTCATCCCACCACCTAATGTGTTCATTAGAAAGTAAAGATGACCCAAAACTTTGGATTTTCTTCACAGTGTTTTAATCAGTTTTTCAAGTACTGTGCAGCGTTTTTTAGATGTATAATTCCTCATCAATATTATAGTAGCCAATAATTTTTTTACAAATGTTTTCATCTTTAAAGAAATTTATATGGATGGAGGAATCTCAAGACACCCCATGGTTTTCTAGGTAAATATAAGCATAGCTACGTCTTGGTATAAGAATCTTTAATTTAATTCTTAGGATAAGAAGTTATTTAAACCAAATAAGCACTTAACAACTTTCTGTCTAATCTGAGAAACGTGCATTGTAAGGTTTTATTAATATAATTTAAGCTAATCATGCAAGGATTTAATGAGCCCCTATACTACAGATACTGCAGGCAGAAGATAAAAGTGCCCAGACGCCCACAGAAGTAACACTGCACCATTCAGAGAAAAAACAGTTAACAAGTGAATGCAAAGAACAATCTCAGACAAGATTTATGAAGGAGTCTGGAACAGGAACCCACTCTAGGTGTGGTTGTAAGGGAAGCCCTTGGAGGAAGTGATGCTTCAGCAAAGATCTTAAGGATGACAGGGTGCTGGGGAACTGAAGAATTAAGAAGGCTGTGGCTGGGGAAACAGCCAGTGCTATGGAGGAGCTGGCTTGGGAGAATCTACCAGGCACTTTATGGAACTACGAAGTGGACAGCTGGATACACAAATCTGAGGGGATAGTTAGGCAGAGAGAAGGATGTGCGAGTCTCTGGATACGCTACGGCATCCAGGCCGACAGATCGGTAAGGCAACACGGGGTGGAAGATGTGTCACAGAAGAGAGGACAGCAGAATGAAGCCAGCTGTATGCCAACGATCACCGTGTGGAGGGTCAGAGGAGAGATGCCCGTGGAGAACTCCGAGAGAGGCTGCCAGGGAATGGGAGGGACAGGAGCGAAACCAGGAGGTTAGCAGCAGTGAAGCAGAGCGAACACGGTTTGCAGAGGAACAGTTCTGTCTAACACAGGCGACAGTCAAGATGCGGAGAGATGCCCACAGCACACAGGGCTCCTGTGACTTTATTATGGGGGCAGCTGTAGGCTCAAAAGACAGATGGTAAAAATGGAAGAATGGAGAATGGAGGACTTTTAGCTTCAAATAATTTCTGTGTTGCTCCTCTATAAAACAACAAAAGAAGGAAAAGAGAAACAAACTGCACGCTTGGTGTAACTCGGAGGCATCTGTACTCTACTAGTGGGCGGGAAGGGCAAATACAAACTGCGCAGAGGCTCAGGGATCACAGCCACGGGCTGCAGAGGGCGCGGAAGGAAGCAGCCCGCTTCTCCCCACAGCCTCGGAGTCATCAGCCTGTTCCTCTCACTGCGACATGGAGGGAGGCTTCAGGGCGTCTGAGCCAGAGGAGGGGGCACCTAGGAAGGGTCTGAGCCAGAGGAGGGGGCACCTAGGAAGCCCACAGGAAGAAGGAGCATGGGGCAGAGTGGGGCTGCCACGGAGGAAATGACAGCCAAGGGTTTCCAGAGCTAGTGAGGAATGTGAGTCCTCAGACTGAAAACACCAGTCTCCAGAAGGGAGCTAAAACAGAACTTACTTCTAAACACACTGTAGCAAGACAAAAAGAAATCCTTACAAGCAACCAGGACAAAATGTAGACTGCTTGGAAAGGAGAAACAATCAAACAAACAAATAAAACATTAGCAGATAATAGCCACAAAAAGATACTAGAATTAAACAAAAGATTACAGAAGCCTTGATAAGAGAAAAACTTACAAAAGTATACATAGGCAATTAAAAAAACCCTACTAATAAGTACTGATACCACTATCCATGAATGGAAAGAGGCAAAGTTGTTAAAATACCAATTTTCACCATACTAAGAAAAATTCAATATATTTCAATATAAAATCATAATGGTATTTTGTTGGAATATAAATACAAATCCTCAAATTTATGAGCAATATTTGAGGTTTAAATTAAAAACAAATGCACAGAGAAGGAGGGATAGGAGACTGCACTGGTGCTGGCTATTTCTGTAAGCAGATAAACTCCCGTCCACTAAGCGGTAGACACTAAAGTGAGGCTTGGAGACAGTGACCACATGTGCAGGAGCAGCAGTGGGGGAAAGAGGTCACCTGTCCATGGCTCTGGCCATGGCACACTGCTTGAAAAATAGCCCATGGCCAGGAATATGAGCACAGCGGTGGGACACCTGCCATGCCTGGACGAGGAGCTGCGTTCAATCCCCAATGCCACAAAACAAAACATAACCAACTGTGTACCGGGATTTTTATGTCAACAGGGCAAGGGAACTAATCAGAGGAACCATGAGCTGCCACAGATAAGGATGGAGGCAAGAGATGACCAGATAAAAGCAAAAAGGAACAAACGGGCTGTCTGCGAAGGTCAACAAGGGGTGGAACCACAGCTCTCAGGGACAGGAATCAAAAATACTACCTAGGAAAAAGGACACAGAGGTCGAGTTACCAGAGAACCTTCTGGCTCACATCCTGTTGACAGGACAGGCTAAAGACCCAGGTCATGGCTCTGGGCCAGAAGCAGGGGTACCCATATGTCAATGGTGACAGCTATTCCCTCATAAGACTAATGGGGAAAAAATAAAACAAATGAAAACAAATAATTTTATTTTAAACCACTAGTAAACAAGCACAAAACTGTACACTATACAAGTTTTCCAGACTATTACTCCTTTTATTTTTTAAACAGGATTAACTAAGTGATGCTCATCAGGCAAATAAAGAACTCGCCAAGTGGAAAACAAGCAAACATTCTTGAGTGCGGAGGGTCAACCTCCACTGTCCCCTGTAACCACAGCAGGCAAAGGTGTGAAACCATGACCTGGCAACGACAGCCAGGTGCTGATCTCTTCCTTCAGTCAACAGTGGTTGAACAAAACCCCAGTGGATATACTGCACCGCTGGAGTCCCTGTGAACCACTGACCCTACCTGCAAGAAACTTACCCTCTAAAGGGACAACTGGACAGATACGGGGGCTGCTTTCATGGAGGATGACACTGTCTCCACATGACGGAAACAAGCCAAGGGAATCAATGTCCTCTTGTACCTGGGCAACAGCATAAGACTGTGTGCAACAAAGGCCTAAGGAAAACAGACAAACTGAGGCCTCCTTTAGTCACCTGAGAAGTATTCACTGGACACTGCTGCATAGCAGACTCTGTTCTACACACTGGAACACAGTAGGAGGAAAGCAGGAGAATCCTTGCTCTAATTAGCACAATAATTTCCCAGGCTGCCTTCTGCATTCAAAATGCAAAAGAAAGAAAGAAAAGAAAAGAAAGAAACTTTTTATCATCCAAGGAATATGTATGCAAATTAGGTTTGCCTAAAGTTATTTCTGCCATTTCTGATTAACTTTGAAAAGACTTGTTTTTTCAAAACATACAGAAACATGCAGCTTTGGGTAGTTATTCTTTTTTTTGGTACCAAGGATTGAACTTACCACCTCGCACTTGCCAGGCAGGTGCTTATGCTGCTGAGCTAAATCCCCAGCCCATTTTGGTAGTTATTCTAGAGTCTTGCTTCATGATCAAAAAAAAAGAGAAAAGAATAGAAATCTACACCAAGGCATATAATAGACAAGATTCCAGAAGTTTAACACAAAAACAGAATATTAAAAGCTGTTAGAGAGGGGCTAGGGAGTTAGCTCAGTGGCATATGCACTTGCCTGGCAAGCAAGAGGTCATGGGTTTGATCCCCAGCACCAAAAAAACTGTTAGAGAAAACAAACAAATCACTTGTAAAGGAAAGTCCATCAGAATCACAGCAGACCTCTCAATGCAAATCCTCAGATTGAGGACAGCTTGAAGTATTTCAAGCTCTAAAGGAAAACCTCCAATACAGATTGATATATCTTGTAAAACTACCTTTCAAAATTGATGGAGAGATAAGATACTCCATGACAAAGAACACTTGAGGAAATTTATGACCACCAAACCAGCACTCCAAAATGTTCTGAAGGACATTCTAGAAAGAGATACTAAGGATTGCAACTCTATGAACCACAACAGAATGAATCTACCGGGCAAGGAAAACAAACAGAGGGGGAAAAAAGAAAGCCAATGATAGGAAAATAACATGGCAAAGATAAGTCAATACATATCATTTACAACCATCTCAATGGTCTCAATTCACCAATCAAAAGAAATAGATTGGCAGAATGGATTGAGAAGCAAAATCCAACAATTTGCTGCATACAAGAAACACGTTTAATTAAAAAAGAAATTCATGGATTGAAAATCAGAGGATGGAAAACAATATTCCATGCTACAGGAACCTGAGCAAAGCAGGGGTAACTACTCTGCTTACAGAAAGTAGATTTCAAGCCAAGACAAATTACATGAGACAAAGAAAGTCACTACATCCTTTTAAAGGGAACAATGCAAGAGAAAGCAATAACCATCATAAATACATGCTCACCAAATACTGACATACTCAACTATAAGAAACAAATATTAACAGACACGAAAACTCAAAAAAGCACTAATACAACTGTAAGGGGGGAACTCAAAACCCACTGTCACACAGACACATCAACTAGACAAAAAAATCAATAATGAAATATTAGAACTGAACCAAACTTCTGAATAAAAGGACTTAGTAGATGTCTGCACAGTGTTCCACCCCACAACATCAGAATACATATTCTTCTGCGCTGCACTTGGACATTCTCAAAAATGAGCAACATACTAGAACACAGAACACACTTAAGTAAATGCAAAGGAACTGAATTATCCTATGCATATTACAAGAGTCTTGCTGTCTTGTACATAAGTGCAAATGTGACTTTGACTAAACTATTTCTACAGCTCTCCTCCTTTTCATGTGGAGGAAGAGGGATGAAAGACTTGAGGTACTCACTTAAAATGCTGGCCACCTTTCCAACTCTTAGGATACTAAGTTGGAATGGAGACAGGAAGAGGCTAATCACAGTCTGTTTTAACGCATTGTCTTGGAAAAGCTGCTCTAAGCTTTCCTTTTTGGAAAACAATGTATCTAGAGAGCTAGGTAACTGTGTAAAGTAGAAAATCTCAAACAATGGTAGAAAAATCTCAGCACAGTAGGTTTTTTTCCCCTCTCAATACAATAGAATTTTTCCTTCATATTAAAAAATCTCAATGGTAGAAAATTTCAGTACAATAGAATTTTTTACTCCATATTAAAAAATCTTCAACCATGTGAATAAAATTCCAAGCAATAAAAAGAAAAAAACTAAGGAAAGACAAAAAAAAGAGAGAGAGAGAGAGAAAAGTCTGTTTCAAAGAACTTTCTCAGAAGCTGCGCCAGTAGGTGTGTTAACAGCTTACTGGTTAGGCTGTCAGGGCTGGCAGTGGCCACACTGAGATTCCAAGGATTTTACCACTAGACTAAGTTAAAAGTTAAAGCGGAAATGGGCGTAAGCTAAAATTTGCTCCTTACATTGGAATAAAAATATACTTAATGTGAATGTGAAGCACTGGAAAGATTCTGAATTTTTAGAAATAAATTCAATGGTTAAAAACTCATTGCTTTCAATTCTAGGACAGGAACCGGACGATATCCACTTACTATTTTTATTTGACACTTACTAGGGGCCTTACCTGGTGCAGTAAGACAAAAAAAACAAAACAAAAACCAAAAGGAACAGATTAGAAAGGAAGAAGTAAAGCAGAGAAACAAAAGTTACTTGTATTACGTATATAAAAAACTGTAAAGAATTCATAGGAAGGCTACCAAAAATAATAAACTAAGCAAAGCTGCAGAAAACAGGAGCAACTCACAGAAATCAACTAGTATTTCTATATACCAGAAAAAAACAATTTGAGAAAAACTATGAAAATAATTCCATTTTAGAAGCATCAAAAGAAAAAACCCCACCTAGAATTACTAAGGGATATACCTAATGAAAGATAGGCAAGGTCTAAACATTAAAAACTTAAAAATTCCAAAAGAAAGAACTAAAGAAAAACTAAATCATACTATGTTCATGGATGGAATATTTTACACTGTTAAAATAATTATATTGGCTATGGATTACCATGTAATAAATTACTCAAAATTCTGGCTTCGAATGATACGCATTTATTATTGACATTTTTCTTTTTTGTGGGGCAGGAATCTGTAAGTAGATTGATTGGGTAATTACGGTTTGTGGTCTCTCTCGAGACTGTAGTCAAAATGTTAGCCTATCAGTACTCATTTAGGATTTGCCTGGTGCTGAAAGAGAAGCTTCTAATATAGCTCAGAGAACGCCTTGCACGTTGCTGTTGATTGTTTGAAGAAGGCACAGTTTTTGGCCATGTGGAGTACACACCATAAGGCAGTTTCAGTACCCCTATGTTATGGCAGCTTCCTTCCCCAAGAGAAGGCAACACAGTGTATGTCAAAATCCACTTTTGGGAGACACATTCTGTCATTTTTGCCATACTCTCATTTTACAAGTGAATCACTGAGTGTAGCCCATTTTTCTAAGGGAGTAGAAATAAGCTACGCTTTTTAAAAGTGTAAAAGAATTTGTGGATAAATTTCAAAACCAGCACAGATAATTCTTCCCAAGTTGATCTATAGTTTCAATGTAATCCAATGCAAAACTGTTTTTTGAAGAAGTTATAAGTGATTTAAAAAGTATAGGAAAGGTCAGTGTTCCTAAAACATGTATGCCAGTTTTAAAAAGGAACCAAACTAGAGGTCTTATGTTGCCTGATTTCAAGACTCATCCATCTATTGTAATCAAGCCTACTGACATGGGCTGTGTGTCAGCATACTCCTAATAAATCACAGGGATAGAAAAGAGTCAAGAAATAGAGCTACATCAGTCTGCTGAATTTTCACAAAGTGCCAAAGTAATGCAAAAGAAGAAGAGTCTTTCAATAAATAATGATGGAACAGTTGGACATCTGCATGCAAAACAATGAATCTCAAGTCTTACCTCATAAGATTTCCATTCAAACTATATCACAGATCTTAGCATAATAGCAAAGACTAATAAGTTATAGGAGAAAAGCTTTGTGACAACGAACAAACATTTCTTAACTACATCAAAGGCACAAGCTTTAAAAAATTGGTAACAACAAATTAATCAAGATTTTGAAGTATTGGTCTCTGAAAGACATGGATACACAGAGAAGCAAGCCACAGATTGACATAAAAATTTTATAAAACACATACAATAGAGGCCTTACACTCACAATACATGAAGTATTTTTTAAAGTCAGTTAGAAGACAACTCAATTTTTAAAATAAGACATCCCAAAAGATTGAAAAGATACATCCCAAAAGAAGATAGGCAAGTGATCTCTAAGCCCATGAAAAGATCCTTCTATTGCTAGTCACTAGAAACATGTAAATTAAAACTACAAAATATCACTATTTATCCCTTTGAAATGGCTAACGCTAGAATAGCTCACTATCGCAAGTGCTGACTCAGAGACAGATGTGGAGCAATTGGAACGCTCATGCACTGATGGTAGAAATGTAAAATAGTCATTTTATAAAATAATGTGGTAGAACCTCTTAATGTTAAATACATATTTGCCATATGACCAAACAATTCCTAGACAGCTGGAAATATGTCTATACACAGATGTTCACAGTAGCATTATTCATAAAAGCCTAAACCTGGAAAAAATGTTCATTAATATTCTGGATGGATAAATAAATTGTGGTACGTCCATAACATAGATCGATACTTATAGTAACACGGAATGAAATATTAATACAGCAGATGAGTCTCAAAAACATCACATTAGGTAGGCATGGTAGCATGCAACTGAAGTCCCATTGAAGACGCTGAGGCAGGAGGACCACTTGCATGTAGGAATTAGAAGCCAGCCTGGACAACACAGTCTCTAACAACAACCCAAACCAAAATAGAACCCATTCCCCAAAAGCAATAATATCAGGCTAAATGAAAAATGAAGAGTACAAAAGTCTTCATAGTATACAATCCCAAATACATAAAGTTCTAGAAAAGTTGAAACTATAATGACACAAAGATCCATGCATACTGGGGTCTGGCAGTTGGGTGTGGAGATAGAGAACAAACAGACATGAAGAATCTTACTGGGTAAGAGGACTGCTTTTTATATTGAGAAACTGTGTACTTGAGAACTGATGAATTCTTTTGTGTTTAAGGAACACCTTAATAAAAGAAAAAAGTTTTCAGAAAAGTAAATGTGAGGATATAAAAGATCTAGATGTGTACAGAAATACATCTTTTAGCTTTTTTAAAAACAGGTGAGATTTTTGCAGAATAAAGTAACTAATAGCAAAATACCTCTGATGCCTTGAACATGTTCCAGCTTCTGATATAAACTAACATCCAAAGACATTTGTATATATGCTATGTTTTTTAAAAAAATAATGAATAAATCCCAAATAGCATATACTGATTTTAGCATAGGCCTTTCCCAGAGGTTATCAAGAAAGACAAGCAATATCAATACAATCACCCCAAAGAGGAAGAAAGGCTGGACAAACGAATAGTTTTAAGATACAATCAAACTGATTCAAGGCTCTACCACTTGATAGGAGGACAATGTGAAGGAAGACCCAGTGGGAACGCTTCTCTGCTGTAACTGACCTGCTATCTACCAGTGATCTCTACTACCCCAGTCGGGGTGTTTCTTGGTAATCTCTTCTTTATTTCCATTTTTGGTAACTATTGGGGTAAGTAGGCCAGTGTAATATATTTTAAATTATCTTAAAATTCTCCATAGCCCATCTTTACTTCAGATTTGTGGTCACAACAGTGTGAGCAATGCAAGACAATGAGTGTGCTGGATGTGTGATTCGAACCGCAATATTTACACAGCATAGCAGAGGACCAGTTAAGTCTCAATAATCTTAAAGCAGAAGGCAGAGCCAGGAAACAGGAGAGGCTTTTCATATCAGGGAGAAAGACAGATTGCTCAGCACACAGAATTCATAACGAGGGCTGCACAAAGTTGCTGATTATGTCCTTCTCTGTTCTGGATACTTGACAACTTCATAGGCAAGACTATTCTGTCTCCTTGATGATAAAGGACTCATTTTGGCAGTGGGGTTAAGGAATGATCACGGAATCACTGTGTGCAAAAGTGCCCCATGATTGGAACAGGCATGGATGAGAGCCGTGTGGTATGCAGTGGAGAGGACTGGACTCACCAGACCTGGAACAGGTCACCTGGCCGTGGCCTCAGCTCTACCGCACTCATCGGTTGTGCAGCCTGAACCTCTGACCCCTTCTCTAAGTGGGATGTCCGGGTTCTCCACCACGATGGAGGATGCATCAAGAACTCAGTAATGCAAAATACACTGAGGCAACCTAACAACCATGTATCACACTGCTTTATAGCACAGAAAGTATTCTTTTGATGATATCAATTTGGGACATTTGATAATTACAGAAATACCAGATAATATGCTAGGCACTGGGAATAATAAAGGGTAGCATGTAATTCCTAAGTTGAAAAACAGGATTCTCCTACAACCTAATAGTAAATAAATAATCGGCTTTAAAAATGGGCCAAGTGAACAGGCAATTTTCAAACAAGATATATACCTGGCCAACAGATACATGGAAAAAGCATTACTTATCATCAAGGAAATGCAAATCAAAACTACAAAGGAACATCATCTCAAACCTGGTTATTACAAATTAAAAACAACAACAACAAAAGAGAAGTACTGGTAAGGATGCGTAACAACTGGAAGCCTGTGGGTACTACTGGTGGAAATGCAATCAAGGCAGCTATGGGAAACTGTTGAGGGTCCTAAAAAATTAAACAGAACTACTGTATGAGCGCTCCTTGGTTTATATGCAAAAGGACTGAAATCAGATCTTGAAGAGATAAAGGTAGCCTTACATTCACTGCAGCCCAGATAGGGAAACTACCTAAGTATCCACTGACAGATGGTAGAATATGGATACACTGAAACATTATTGAGCCTTAAAAAGGAAACTCTACAATCAGGAATGACATAAATCAACCGGGATGACCTTACAGTAAGCAAAACACCAAAAGACAACTCACCAAAAGACAAATAGTACACCACTCCTATGAAATATCTAATTCAAATTCAGAGACAGGGAGTGGAGTGGTGTTGCTAAGGACTGGGAGGAAGAAGAGAAAAATTACTAATCAACAGGCATAAAGTTTTAGGTAAGGGAGATGAACAATCTCTAGACAGCAGATATACATACAACACTGGACCTTTATCAACAATTTGTTAAGGGAGTAGATCTCATGCTAAGTATTTGTATTATAAACACACGCACATTTTTTATATACAATTCTAAAATGGTGACAGTCCCTACTTCCTCAGGTTTGCGCGAGGACTAATCAAGATAACATTTATAAAGTGCTTAGAAAAGGCCTCTATGGGGCTGGGGATTTAGCTCAGCAGCATAAGTGCCTGCCTTGCAAGCAGGCAGTCGTGAGTTCGATCCCTGGTACCGATAAAAAGGAAAAAGACAAAAAAAAAAAGAAAGAAAAGAAAAGGCCTCTATTAGCTCCTGCTAGCTTACACTATGGTAATAAATTATTCCAAATGTCAGTAGCTTATACCAAATGTTTATTTCTTGCTCATGTTATGTGTTGGTTGCAGGTGTGCGGTTCAATCTGGGGCCTCCAGCAGCAGCCTGTCTCTGGTCCAGGGTTTTCTCACTGCCAAGGGAACACAGCAACGTGGAGAGATGCAAGGGTCCTCAGAGCTGCTGGTTGGATAAAGACTCAACGCTGCTGTAAGGTGGCTAACATAAGTCACAGGACAAAGTCTGACATCAACAGGGCATGCAAAGGCGCTGAAAGAATGGGTCAGGCAGGCCTGTTAGTCTGCCTGTTAATCTGCACTTATGATAATTAGCTTGATAATCAAGCTGATGATAGATCTGATGCTGGAAAAAAAAAAAGGGTAGAGGGGAAGGGGAAAAAGCAAACTGAGATGTGCCATACATGGACCATTGTATTCATTATGTGCTAATAAAAATACAAAACTTAAAAAATAATATTAAAGATATGATAGTCTAATGATTTAAAAAAAAAAGAATGAGCCAAGTAGAGAGGGACTGAATTTATTAATTCATTTTTGAGACAGGGTCTGTCTTTGTAACTCAGATTGGTCTTGAACTCACTATGTGTCCCTGGTTGGTCTTGAATTAATAGTGATCCTCTTGTTTTATTCTCCTGCATACTGAGATTAAAGGCAGGCCTGGCTGAAAATATTTTAAACGCATATGCTTGAACCAACGAGAATATGTACTTGGTTAAAAAAAAAGTCATTGCACCACAGCACAGAATCCTGACAGAGGATAAGAATGCCTAGGAAGAGCAAAACATCCAGGGCTGTTGGAGTGCATGACACTCAGGAGTCACAGTGCTATGCACGAAAGGCAAATCTGGAAAGGCTTCAGGAGGAGGTTAGGCTTTGGCCGTGGGTAAAAGCTAAAGTAGCCATGTTTAATAAATCACTTCTGTTAGCTTTATCAAGACATTAGCATAATTTCCTTTATTTTGCACTGAGTATTTAAAACTCATTTGAGTCACAGCCTCTCTGTATCATACCGGTCTAGGAAGACATTGGCTGTCAGCCCTGTATAGCCTCGCAACTGCCCTACGAGGCAGAGTGTGGCAGGGCCTCCTGAGGTCAGGAGAGAGGAACAGGGAGCAGAAAGGCAGGGAGGGAAGTATGAATGAGTCACATCAGTGTGTGTGTGCATGTGTGTGTGTTGCACACAACCAACAGCATGCGACTCAGTGCTGGGATTGGAATTATTTTAGTTATAAGAGGGTGAAAGAACATTCTCAGGCTGGGCATTTCCTAAGGGGATACTGGTAGTGGTCCACTTCTGCCTGGGATCCTTCCCAAGTCCAGCCAAGCTGACAGCTTTAGCTAGTCTTGGCTGTTCTTGCAGTCCCTGCATTCACTTCAATGAACTGCTGTAGAATTACCCAAACTGTAATTTCCTGATGTCCTTGATGGTCAGATAAGCTAACCAGGCACCCTATACCCCGATGTGAGCAATCTGGAGGAGAAATCTGAGGGAAAGAAAGGATACACAGTAGACAGGAAGCATAAAGAGAAGAGAAAGACACACACAAGCAGGAGGCAGACTGGGACTCCATTATCATCACCCAGAAAGCCTATCAGGGACTCAAAACTTGCTCCAAAGAAAGACATCACCATAGCAACTGTACTATTTCTATTTTTTCAGTTATTACAAGGCAATGTCTTATTTTTTGTCCTTAAAACTACTGTGGCAAGAAGAGACAAAGACAAATCATGGCCCACAGGTGACCCATCTCAGCTCCTCCCAGTAGTTCACCTTCCTTTTTCTCTATCATTTATAACCCAGTAAGACTCGATAATCTCGCACCATCTGAAGCTCATTTGTTTGAAAAGCCTTACAGAACTCTGCTGCCTAAAGAAAACAATCCAAACTCAAACCACATTCAAAGTTCTAAATAATCTTCTGCAAATCTATATTACTAATCTTACTATTTGGCAGGAGATAGTTTTTTCTTTCACACTGAGGTTACTTGATCACATGATAAAAGTGTGGTGCCTTGTACAGAACAAGTGACACAGACACACAATGGGCACAGCACAGGGACGTGGTAAAGTGAAGGACCCTAGAGTCTGAGTTGGTGATCTGTCCTAAATAGCCTGGAAGAAGACACAATAGTGATAAATACCTGAACTGTAAAAGAAGAAAATTGGCAAAATCAGGCCTTTCTATTTTAATCATGCCAGCATCAGATCAGGGTACATCCCAGGGGTTATGACTCATTGCCGTGATTTATAAAACAAGAAAATCAACAAGTGCTGGGACAGAGAAGCTCCACGGCTCTCAGCAGAATCACAAATACTTTGAGCAAAGTTCAGTAAGTAAGTAACACTTCAAAAGAAATAAAAGTCTTAATGTGTAAAAAAAGACTAGCAGAATTATGAATACCTAAAGAGCCGCCTCAATTTTTGCAAGACTTCTACAGAAGACACATAGAAAAACAGCTGAACATAATGGTAGTAGCTAATGATGGGAGCAGGCACTTACTAAACATTTTGGAGCTCTGAAATACTTCATTTGGCTACGGTAGCCAAGCTTGCCAATCACAGTTTTGCAGTCTTTCATGAAAACTGCATATTTAAAATATTAAATGTTGGTATTAAAAATCAGAACTGTTAAATAGCCTCAAAGTAACCACAGAGTTCAACTGAATGTCCCCGTCCTTCCTGGGTAGCAGGTGAAATCTCCAGGGCGTCACAGAATGACAGCATCTTTAGCAAACTAACTTCCTACTGTTCCTGATAAGCTAAGATCTGCCTTCCCTCAGCCCAGGGAAACAGTTCAGTCCTTGTTCTTTTCTGTGACATCACTGAAGACCGAAAGTGAGGTACTAGCAGGGGAAATAGAACCCTTCCCATGTATTTTATCATGCTCTATTTGAAACCCCTGGGACACTTTCATGTACTCAAATACCTATAATCATGCAAGAATGAGATAAAGACTAACCAAACCCAAGAAAACCAAACAATAACTAAATGAATAAAATAATGCAAATTTAGCAGCTCTCCAAAAAAGCATGAATGGGGGCTGGGGATTTAGCTCAGCAGCATAAGCGCCTGCCTTGCAAGCAGGCAGTCGTGAGTTCCATCCCTGGTACCAATAAAAAAAAAAAAAAGCATGAATAAATTTTTTGGTTGCTATGACAGCAGATCACAAAATGACTTATGTTTTATATAAATATCTCCTTTTAAAAAGCTCTTATTAGAAAATACATTTGTTACCACAGTGAAATAAAGTGACTTCCTTAATGCACACAGTATTTTAGGTGGACTATTGGTTTCAACGCTGAAAGCTGACATTTCACCCACACGTTTTGTAATATTCTCCCCACACCGCGAATGCCATCTCTGCATCTCTTTTTGGAAGTGTGAACCTCACTTTCCTATTTTATTTAGCTTAAAACCAAAAGAAAAAAGAAAAAAGGGAAGTTGGTTAGTCTACATGGGAAGAGGAGAAGTCACATTGAGCAAGAGACATCTGAAACAGCAAACTGCGGCTCAGCAACTCTCAGACTTGGGGTGCACAGTCAGTGCCATGTAAAGTGGGCACTCAGGAGCAATGATTTACAATCACTACAATCACCGAAGTGTATCACACTGTGTGAAATATTTCACAACAAAATATAGATTTCCTACACAAGAGAAGGAAATATTCATTAAGTTAAAAATAAGCACCAACATTTATGGTAAGCAGGAAGGAAAACTGGCTGTGATTCATATAACTATCATTTACTTACTGTTTGTTTACCTCAATTATTTTAAATAAATGTGGTTAGTATCATTTAATTATGGTAGACCACAATAAAGAACAAGGTTAATATGAAGATCTGTCAGACTTTTGATCATAGTAAGAGGTCAAGAATTTTGGCCTGACTCAATTAATACAAAAGGTGACAATTCCATTGGCTCAGAGATGTTTATTTTCACGAGGAGTCTTTTAAATGTTAAGTTATTTTGGAATTACATTCCAAACACTGCAATTTTATTTGCTCTTCTGAAATGAGGGGCTTTTCTGTTAAAAAGTTCCTTGTCAAGCCAAGTGTGGTGGTATATGCCTGTGAGCTCAGGACTCTGGGAGGCGGAGGCAGGATTGCTGGTTCAATCCCAGCCTGTGTAACTGGACAAGACCCATCTTAAAATGAAAAAGGCTTGGGGCTGGAGCTCAGTGCAAAGCGCCCAGGTCTAATCTCCAGTTTAAAAAAAAATGGTTAATCTGATTTCTTTTAAAAAGTCAAGACAAGCACCTTGCTAACTGTCAAAGATGTGTCCTAGAACTGACTATGATAGCAACATGCATATTTTGGATTCTAAAAAGACTACAAAGATATGAAAAATGCAAACTCAGTTCTTACTACTGAATGCCACAAAATAAAACTTTCTGTGGTGACAGCAACCATTTAATTTAAAGTCAGGATTCTGAAAACAGAGTAAGGAAACAAAATGCAACATTCTGAAACAACTGAATCGCATAATGAGTGGAATGGATATTGACAGTAAACGTTAATAGTAAACTAACAAAATGAAACAGGAAACAAAAAAGTAGATCGCAAAGTCTTGAATATTTTAGGAAAATATCCAAAAAAGGACTAAAATCCATCACCTTTAAGATCTGATGCACCATGCAAGAAACAGCGCCTCTTCATGGATCTCTCCTCAGCAAAGCAAGAGCCCCCCGACTGGCTGCCCTGCAGCTCTGTCACTGGAGTGGGGCTGACAGTTCAAGGGGTGATGAGCTCAGATTCTGGAAACCTGGCAGCTGTGCCCTGGCCAAGAGACTAATCTCAGGATGTCCTGAAGCCACCATGAGTTCTGGGAGCTAGTGTTCAGGTGCTCTGAAGGCCTCACCATGGAGCTCTGCTCCATAGTCCCAGGCAAATGAGAAAATACTCAGGAAGAAATGAAACGACTTTGATCCCCTGAACTGAGGCTGGACGCATAGCAACTGAAGGGAATGAATGGATGATTGAGTTTTGATGAAAAGAACACACACAGAAAAGTCATGAGAGAGATTAAAGGAAGAGAGATGAGCAGGCTTACAGAGTGCCACGATGGCCCAAAACAGTGGTCACTCACGCGGAATCAGTGATGCATATTGGGGACTTATTTCAAAGGTCTGCCATGGGACGTAGCTGTCTCCAAGTCTTTGCCCTTTGATAATACACATATTTCTATAAACTCATTTGGTAATTTTCTTAGCTGTTTCCAAGAATAACTAAACTATATTCCATACATACTATTAATTTACTTAAATGAATTTGGAAGTTCATATTCAATTTACGAAGCATAAAACTCAACTTCACGTTCTGGTAAAATATCTCCTAAAGGCAAATGCTTATTACTAAAATATAATAAAGCAGTGTGTGCATGGCAGAGAGCAGGAAACTCTAGCACTCGTCAGAAGGACTGAGTCCTTTGGTCCCTTCCCTCCCTTCTTCCTGCTCCCGAGACCAGATGAGACTTCAGTTCGTGCCCACCCAGCCCACTTTCCAGCCAGCCTCATTTTCTTCCCTCCCTTGAGAGCGTCTTTTCTCTTTACTCTTTGTGAACCCAGCTTCTTCATTCTCTGCCTTTTGTGTGTGTCTCATTATGAATTAGGCTACAAATGTAATTTAATAACTCTGACAAAAACTCAGCTACAATGTTCATCACAGTTATTTTGCAAATGAGACAAAGGAGGCCCCTTTTCTTGATTTTCCATGTGACTGGCCCTTTTTAATCACCCAAGGAGCAACTGAGTCAGACCTGACAAGCTCAGACAGCAGAGACAGGGAGGACCCACAGTAGAAGCATGACATTTTCCTAATGTTTTTCCAGGAGAAAGAGGGAACCGCAGGGTGGGGAAAATCACACTTACAAGTCCACTTATGGCTACAATCCAGATGTAGGAACCAGAGGTGAAAAGCTATAAAAGAAAAAAAAAAGGCAACTAAAAATGAAATTCAACTGCCAGTCACAGCGTATTTATTTTTATACAACTATAATTTGACCACTTATATTAAGTATTCATTACATGCAACATATAAGCAAATAGCAAATTAATCAACATCAATTGCTACCTAAAAAAAAGTAATACACAATTTTTTTGTCCACATCTTAGACTTTGTTTAATTGAAAACATATTGGTTAAAACTGGCCCACACATAGGAAAAGAAAAATAAGTAAAATTAAAGTACATTTTTATTTACAATGATTTAAGTAACATAAAATACTACTACAAATTAAGGAAATCATTAGATTAACATAAAAAACATGTATTCATCACCCCATCTAACCCCATAGAGCTAGATATATAAATTTCATTTTAATTTCTTTTTTTGTTTCATAAAACAGGGTCTCACTATGTAGTTTAGGCTGCTCTTGAATTCACTGTGGAACCCAACTGGCCTGGAACATGTGGCAACCCTCCTGCCTCAGCCTCCCAAGAGCTGAGATAGGTCTGCACTATAAATGTTAATTTCTTATTACTGCTTCTCTAAATTCTGACAGGAAGACTTTTTCCAAAATACAGGTCCATGCTGTATCTGTAGACGGCTTCATTCTGGTTCTCCCAGAAAGAGTAAACTACTAATAAAAGTTAATGGCAATGGCAACAGTAATTATATTACATGAAAGCTCTCCCTTTGTTTTTCAAATCAGTCCTATCAGGGTTGTGCTTGGGGTTAAAAAAAAAAAAAAAATTCCTAAGACAACCCAGTGTCCCTGTGTGGAAGAAATGCCTGTGCCTGGTATTCACAGTTGAGTGTGGACTTCCAGGGTATCATCGTGGAGAAAGCACGGGCTGCTCAAGTGGGCCACCAGGCTGGTTGCTGTTGGGGACACAACACTGGATGCAGCCTCAGACTTCTAAACACATCCCCAGGAAGGTGGAAAACAGACCGCCAGGAAGGCAGGGAGCAGGCACACAGGCGCAGCTCCTGGTGGGCTCTGCTGGGCGCTGGCTCAGCTGGCCAGCAGCTCTGGCTGCCGCTCCCCAGGTACCCCTGGCCCTGGTTCTGAGTGTGGGCCATGATAATAACAGAATGAGAAGCATCAGACAGATGTGCTGCTGTAGTTCTGAAAATAGGAATAATGAACCAGCTATCACCTTCTAAAGGCAGGTACTGCTTGTGAGCCTCTCACATACTGAGCTCAGCACTCACAGGGAAAGTTCTGTGAATTCTTGTTTACCACTCTGCTTTGCCTCACATACAAGGGGGGCCAATCTTTCTCTCAGCACAAGCAGATTTCCTTTGGACTTTGAGGCCCTCACACTACTGCATGGGTGGTGCCAACTGTGTCTGCTTGTGTTCTGACAGGGTGTGAGTGGTCATCACTGCTAGGACTCAAGGACAGGTGTCATATCTCACACATGCTCCAGAGCCCCCAGCATAGGGCACTACAGGACCAGCTCCCAAGCCATTTGATGTGCACAGGTTCTGTGACAAGCATTTTGGCTCTTCTGGTAAGGATTAAATTCATCCACCCAACCATCCATCCACCCAGCCACCCACCCACCCACCCATCCATCCAGCAAATGTCCCTCTCTTCCAGTAGCTGAGGCTGGAAGAGAGGAGGGAATGGGAACATGAGTGAAGCCCATAGAAAGGATGCAGTGAGAGGATAGAACTTCAGACACGCTTGCTTCCAGGCAGGGAAGGTTGGAAACAAATGTTGAGGAGACAAGAAGAAACCTGGACACCACTCAGGCCAAGGGTTAGGGTTGATCCAGAGGCCACTCCCACTTCTACCTTTGGATACTGACTTCTAACTCACAAAGCTACTGGAAGTGTTGGACAATTTTTGAAAATTCTATCATTTTGATAAATGCATCTGTAGTTTGTCTACATTCTGTCTTTGGCAGGGCTAGGAGGGTACTTTCACTGTGGGCCATGTAATACTGCAGAATGAAGTATTCTGTAAATGAAGTAAATGAAGCTCCCCTTTATCTAACCAGAGCCCCCTTTCTGTAAGAGATGAAATATGTTACTGATTTTGTTCCCCACCTACAAAACTCCCCTCAAAGTAATATATTTACAATCCTGGAAAAATTACTAGGGGCAGGTACAGAAATAACTGATTAGTAATGAGAACCAATGGACTTAGCTTTTCATATCTCTGCAGAGTACACTAAACATCCTATACTATGATTTTTAAACCTTAAAATAACCCTGTAACGTGGACATTACATCTCCACTGGTGAGGAAATAGAGGCTCAAAAAAGAGACAAGGCAAGTAAGAAACCAGGTCGTTAAGCCAAAGTCCATAGGGGCCCAAAGACTCCATGTGCCACACTGAATACCCATAATGGAGAAAACAATGCTTTCCATCCTTTTGATTTAAAGCTGAAAGGAATGGTATAGCACACCTGATGCTTAGAGGGGTTCAAGGACTTAGCCCAGCTCTCACAGCCAGTGAGGCCACCAAAGAACCAGCACTGGACCTAAGTCTCTGAGCCCGTAGGAGTCACACTGCACCTAGAAGGTTGGGCTTCTGGCATCAGGTCCAGGTGCTCCTCCACCATCCCAGAGGACCTGTCTCAAGAGCGTAGCAAAACAAAAGATGAAAAGCTTGCTACAGCAAATCCTAGCTAGAAGAATAAAGCACCAAATGAAATACTTGGTTATAGGAATACCGGGTTGGTTGGAGGGGAACAAAAAGCACATGTGTTGAAAGGTGAAGAATAAACCTATTTCATGAGAAACGGTTGTAAAAGTGGTAAGGAAACAGCCACCCCAGATGAGCCATTGATAAGGATGACAGCAACTTCTGAAATTAGAGGAAATGCTAAAGGGTAAAAGGGGAGGGAGGAGGGCATCTTCAAGGGACGCCGGCATCCGGCTCACTATGTGTGGGATCAGGAATGTGCTCAGCATTAGTCAGTGGATCAAAAGGCCAAGCTACACATGGTACCACAGAAACTGTGGAATACAGCTTTACCTTAGCAACTGTGGAGGAAAAATGACAAAAGATACAGAGAGAGGAACTGAAAAACGGGCGTGTATCTATCTAGCTCAGGGCCTGGAACTCATCAGGGAGCAATCAATACTCACCAAATGAGGGGGGAATAAACTTCTAAGTTCAGGTTTTAAAACAGGAAGGGAGGACTGGCCTAATGGTCTTCATGGCTGACCATTTAGCAATGGTAACATTACCATCATGTCTGCGCAAACACAGAAGCAATAAAGTTGACAGTGCTTCAGAAAAGCCCCAAAATTCAGAGTAATACAGCATTTCGGGTTTCTTCTTCCAGCTTTATTTGTGACGTTGTATTCAGTAAGTTAATTTTGACACTGTATTCACTAAGTTAATTTTTCACTTTTCATTGTCTTCATGTTTCTACTTCAGTCTACAATATTTAAAAGTCTTTACATGCAATCGTACAATTAAGTGAAAATATTTTCCACTGATATGAATTACAGTGAAAGTGCTTATCAGATTTCTAAAGGCTATGAAAGTATTCTAGTACCTTCTACACCTTGATGTTCTTGTTCTGTAACACTTCCTCTGAACATTTGATATAGATCATGAAGCCAAACTTATGGGAAAAAGCATTGTTTTCAAGGAGATCAAATAAGAAAAAAAGACCAAAACAGAAAAAAAAAAAAAAAAAAAAAAAAAAAGAGCAGCTTAAAGAAAAGTGAACATAAAATGCATACTGTACCTGTAGTCCCAATATATAAATCAATGTCTTGTTTGTGATGGACAACGGGCCCAGAATCTGTGCCACTTGGACTCTCGGTATGGAGCAGTAAAATGGTACAAACAGAGCAAACACAGGTGCCAAGCTATGCAAACAAATAGAGAAAAATCACTATCGCATAAGGTTGAATTCCGAACACCGACGGTACACGGACATGGCAGTAACACTGCTCATCATCTGTTCAGTCTGAAAGCACAAGTCTATGATACACAAGTTGTTTCCACACATGCATCCTTTGCAGTATAATCTGGAATTGCATGTAACTCTTTACAGAAAGTCTAATCAGCCTACCCTTTCACTCTCAAAACCACTGCACAGAAGTGGTTCAGCTTCTACTAACTAACTGTGAGGCACTGTGAGAAAATTTAAGATGTGTGCTATGTTTTCTTCCATGAACGATTTAAAATCTAATGAAGGGGAAGCAGACAAACCAAAAGCAACAAACATTAGGCTTGTTCAGGGTCGAAGCCAAAAAGCCTCACCTTGGTCACAGTGGTGGTCTCCTCACCTTCCCTTGCTCCAATACCTTCCTCCTATATTCTCACCCTATGTCCTCACTGTGTGTCCTGCTGGTTCCCAGGGACTTCTCCCCACACCCCAACTCTCCAGGGCTCCATGACAGCCTTTTCTCTTTGCTCTAGTTTCATCCTAAACAAGCTCAACACCTTCAATGGTTTCAACTAGGAAAACGGCGCCAGTCCTAACACTGCGGCCTGTCCCGCACCCTGCCTTGAACCTTAATTTGATATCATGAACTTGAAGTATTCACAAGTCACAAGTGTCCTGTGATGCTCCTCTCCAATCCACCTCCCAACACAGTTAACATTACTTTTCTCCAAACAGGAGGTCTTCCCTGCTAGGCTCCAGGCCCTGTGCCAGAAGACAGGCATCTGGTCCTATCACTCAACCGCTTACCACCACTTCTCTCACAGGCTTCAGGGTCCAAAATGGAGTTCAAAGACCACCATGAAATAGAGAAGACCTGCACCTCCCTTATCCCACTCCCACAGCCATCTTCCTCCCCATCTGCCTTATCACACACACATATACCACACAGTGTGCTCCTGCTCTCCTCCACCTCACAACTGGATGCGTGTACATGTGACCACACACACACACACACACACACACACACACACACACACACACACGGTAAGTGGAAGCCATAAAGCAGTATGGACCAGTATGGACAAGCAAGTGCGGAGAGGAAAAACCAGGCAGCTGACACTGCCTTCAGACTGGGAACATGGATCTGTGTGGGGCTCCGGGCTGCAGGCCCGGAGAAGTGGGGGCCCCCGGCAGTGGCCTGGGCACTGATGAGCAGTGGTCGTGTGTGCTGCCACTCTCCTCCAATGGGGGAACAGGGGAAAGCTGGCGGGGGGCAGAGTCCTGCTGCTCCCTCTGCGTCTGCCTTGGGCTAGGCACTGCTTCAGAACTCGTTACACTTGGGGAAATAAAGTAATTCTTATTCTTGCCCTGCATTTTAGTGAGCTATGTAGGGACTTCAAAAATCTCCCACTAGATTATTAATGCTGCGAGAAGGCACGGTAGTTTACAGAGCTTTGCATTCCCTGATGCCCAATGCCGATTCCTACTCATAATCCACACTCAGGGCCTGCTGGATTAAAAAAACTAAAGCACTTTCTCACAGAAGAACTGGTTTTGTGAATCTAAACTCAAACATAGTTGGTTAAAACACAATGCTTTCTTGAAAAGTACAAGTTAAGGCATTCTTGGGCTTAAAATGTTCCAATGACTCTTCACCTCGTAATGAAGGCCAATGTCACCACCAAGACTACAAGGTGCATGTTCTCCAGCCCCATACACCCTACTACTCAGAGCAGCCCTGGCTGACCAACACGCATTCACACACACACACACACACACACACACACACACACACACCAATAAAATGAAGGTTTGTGAACTCATGAAATTACTTGCACACACACTCACATACACACACACACACACACACACACACACACACACACACCCCACTCTGCACTCTATTGACCACCTTTCCCCAGGGCATCTGTGACTTTCCCATCTCCTGCGTGATTCATTTCCACATTATCTACTTCCACAGCCAGGATGCGAGCTCCACAGCAAGGGATTTTGGTCCACCCTGGTCACTGCCTTATCCTTACTGTCTAGAAATGAGCTTGGCACTAACCAGGTGCCCAGTAAACAGTTGCAGAACAATTTTCCTTTTAAACAATAGAAGCCTATAGCAGAATGTAACTTTTATTTAAACAAAATTCCCTTTTCTTGCTTTATTATTTTACATTGGATTAAAACAGATAATCTCATATACATACTTAAAATATGACTTGGTGATCACCTAGAAGTAACAGAACCATACTTTGATCAGCCAACTGCAGTGGGCTCTCCTCAAAGAACATGTCCCCTGAGGGACTCATTCATAGAAGGCCTTCTGTTTACATTCAGCAATAAGGGATAACTAGCGATGCTATACTGAAATAACCTGAAGCAGTGTTCTTGTTTGAGGTTATGTTTCAACATAAACCCCCCCAAAAAAAATACTGACAGGAATTTTAACAACCACAGTTTACATCTTATACATCAATAGGAGAAGTTTAAAAATCCCTTAAACGTTATTAACCAGTGTATATTTTTGAATGACTCAACACTAGACCACATATACGCATAATACAAAAGCACACATTTTAGACCAGAATTATACAGGTTGTTTTGTAGAAAATTTCTGTTGCTATTTCTATACACATATACTTCACAAAATACCAAAATGCAATTAGTCACTGACCAGTTTTTCTCTTTTCCTTATTTCACAGAAACATCTGTTCTTTATATGCCCACAACAATTCAGTTTGACCTTTTGTATACTGTAAATAGAAACTTCTGGAAGCCTTAAGCATATGAGGTTAAAAAGTACAAAAAAGAGAAAATAAGATTATAAAGCATTCCTTCATTTCTAACATCACTGTTAGATATTGAGTGCTTGCTATGTGCTCATATCTGCAGGCAACAAATAAATACTGGAGACTTTTGGTTAAGATCACACATGTCATCTTTGCTCTCATACGGAAAAAGACAGCAACTCCAGTTTTATAATACAGGCACAGTTGAAGAAACCCTGCTTTCAACAATAAAATGAAGGTTTGTGAACTCATGAAATTACTTCACAAAAACCTACAACGGTATCTGCAGAATGTTACCTCTTTTTTATACACTTGACTACTAAATTACCGAAACCTGGATGGATCAAGTTTGCTAGAACAACTATTTACACTAGCTGAGTCTCTCATATTTTACTTAGTAATACCAATTTCCAAAATTAAAAGCCACAAAATCCTACCCATGTGGCCTTTCAACAAATTGTAGAATTCCCCAACAGTGTGAATCTGCATTTTTGTTAGTGCTGCTGTTCTGTTTTGTTTTTGTGCTGCTGGCGACCAAAGCCAGGGCCTCACACATGCTAGAAGACAAGCGCTCTGCCACTGAGCAACACCACAGCCTCCACTCATGTTTCAAATGAACTCGTTCTAGAACGTTATGCCATGTTCCTCCACCCAATCATACAATCTCTGTACTTCCTGAGGGATTATCTTGGTGGCCACTCTGTTAGTCACTTTAGCGCTTATCTTATTCTTCAGTTTGAAAGATGTTCTTCCACAAATCTTTCACACTTTACAGCTCAGAACAACTCAATGGACATCACTGAGCGGCTAAAGCCACGAAAGCACTTTTACAGAAGCCAGGTGCAAAAAGGGCTTGGGAGTCACATAGCTTTGTCACACAGATTCCTACCAAATGATTCAATTCTCTAGCATCACTCAACATCACATCTGGTCTACCCAAGCATCAAAGTAAGAAACAGCATGTTCCATTAAAAAAGTAACGCCAGCTTTTGGGAATGACTACCATCTTCCAGTCTGAAGATGACCTCCCGTAACTTTCTCTTACTGGCTCTCCTTCTATACTCTGGAGCTGGGAATAGAGACAAAGACCATCCAAACCCTCTTCTGTGAGATAGTTCCCGAGAGCATGAGGATAGTGATCAAATTCCTGCAAGGTCCACCTGTCTCAGTTTATCCAACCATTTCCCTCAGACCTGCTGCTACCCAGAGCCCTCGCATCTGGCCACCAGCACTGACCTCGAATGGCCAGATCGGTCCCAAGGGAGGGTGAGTGGCACCTTTAGCTTGGAGCACAGTATTTCTAGTACTTAAGCTTACAAATACATCGCAATTGACAGCCTTGTGACACCGCTGGTTTAAACTGAGTCCCCCATACAAGGTGGGCAGAGTGAGGTAAGCAGTAGAGATCTCTCTCTCTCTCTTTGTCCTCCAAAGGTTGCACCTTACTTCTAAGGTGTCCCCTTCAACTGTCCTTGCCATTCCTGTCTCCCGGCAGCCAATGGGTGGGCCAGGTGGCCTCTCATGGGCCTACATACTGCCAGAATGTCACCTCCACTCACCACAGAAACCTGCTCTTTGTCATGAGCTAATGATAAGATGCACCCTGGGTAGACCATTCCTGATATCAAGTTTCCAAGTAGATACCATCATCAACGTTAACATCCTTTTCTTTAAAGCACTGAAAAAAAAAAAAAAAAACCCTATGCATTTACACTGAATATCAATGCAAAATCATCAGAAGCTATGATTCTTTTTTTCCTGAAAGCTTTATTGCTTTAAAGATTTTTTGATACTACTTAAATCCACGCAAAATTTTATAAAGTTCCATGCACACCAACGGTTCATAAATTCCAAGGGGTTTTTGAATAGTTTTTTTTAAAAATCAGTATCAGAAAAATTTCACTTCCCATTTAAAAAAAAAGTGCACACGCACATATGAGACTAACAGATCGCTACTATGCTCAGTCAGAGGGTGACAGGAAAAAGGCGACACCATAAAAGGACGTCTGCACAGTGGCTCTTAAAGCAACATGCCAAGCTCAACTGACTTCAGTCCGGGAAAATACTAACCGCTGCTCACAGAGGCTGGGACAAGTGCTGCTAGGTAAGTACTAGAATCTGTGCTTTGACAACAGCTTCAGGGAAAACTTTAAAAGTCTAATTCAAAAGGTAAAAGGATCAATTATAAACATTTCTAAGAAAAATTACAGTACCAATGCAATGTCGATTCTCAGCTTGCTGGAAGTTCTCACAAGCTATTATGAAGCAGGGTGAAAGCAATGAATGGGTGATGCTGAAATACTGCCAAAAGTAAGGCTCACTTTGTGTGCTTTGGTATGCACTCACAGTGACAAGAAACTGTCTTAAGTATAAATTAGCAAGTGCAGTCAATAAGCAGGATATTTTAATATGAAGGAAAGGAATAAGGTTATTTAAAATGAAGTGTTTTACATTTGAATGTATTTTGTAAGTGATATAAAGCACAGTTTAAACAAAAATCTTCCGTAGTTTGGTTTTTATCTATGAGATGATCAGTATGGGTGCCTCCATATTTTTTCTAAACTTCCTGCCTTAAAAAAAAAAAATCACCAAACCAAGAATTCTATGTTGTAATTTGGCAGTATCTAAGTCCGGGTTGAGAATGGTCATGACAGAGACTCTTGGTGAAACGACAGCCATGAAGGGACTTCCTCTAAAGATGGGTGTTAGTTTTTGTTACTGTTGTTTTGGTATGGTCTTCAGTTTTTTGGTATCACTCTTAATGCAACAGAATGTTGGCGAGCAGGGGCTCTGGAATTAGGCTCAGCCCTGGGCTCCATTATTTACCAGCTGTGTGTCTTCATGGAAGTTGCTTAATGTCTTTGATTCTGGTTGCTTCATTTGGAAAATGAAGAATATTTCTGTGAAGTCCTTCTAACAATGACTTTCGTAGTAAATATGAACATTCTGTCTAGAATTTTTCTGCCTCTGCCTATTAAACTACCAAAGGATGAATCCAACAGGCGAAGTTTCCTAGCCCTGCTATTTCTGTGAAAATTCTTTTCCTCAAATGTATCTAAAGTTCTTTATTTTATGAAATGTTTTACATAAGGACTCTGAGTCTACGTGTGCTTATAAATAGCTACCTGTGCTTTCTAGTATTTCAGAGCATGCCTTGTCTCTGGGGGTTAACTGTACTTTTGAGGACAGATGTGGCAGTTGATACTGTAATCCCAGCCCTCAGGAGGCTGAGGCAAAAGGATTGGTGTGAGTTCGAGGCCAGCCTGGGCTACATAGTGAGTTCAAGGCCAGTCTGAACAGCATAGTGGGACCCTGTCTCCAAATAAATAAAAATATAAATGAATAAGCATACTTTTGACCCTAATACTCCAACAGCCGCATGGCTCCACAAAGCAATCTCATTCACCACGACAGGTCCTAAATGCCAACTTGGGTCACTCTATGCACGTATATAACTGTAGGCGTTTGCGAGATATCTATTGCAGGCAGGTATGCGGGACAAAAATGTATGAGAGAAAGCCATCCTCAGGTCGCTCCCTTCTGAGAGAGAGTTTACCACCTAACATGAGTACTCCAGAGACCATCACTGCCGCCCTGGAGGCCCCTGCAGTTGGTAAGAGGTCCTGGCGGGCACAGGCGCAGGCACTGAGGCTGTGTGGAATACCCCAGTCTCTCAGCTTCCCAGGAAGTCTGCCCAGGAAGAGACAGGCCTGTGAAAAGCCTCTCCAAGCTATGGAGCTGTTGTAGTATTTTGCAAGTGTGAAGAGAAGAAAAAAAAAAAACGAAACAAACAAACAAAAAACCTTGCTAAATATCTGCAAATACCTAAAAAAAAAAAAATAGAATCACAGCATAAGAGCTTTTCAGGTATTTGCCATCTTCTTTTGATTGAAATTTTACTCTAAAATGTTCTGTTATTAAAATACTGCTAAAAAGAACAAATTCTAAAGTATCTTAAAAATCTTTTCCTACTTCAAAATATGCCACAGTCTGATGAAGTCCTTCACTTTAACCCACACATCTACCTCCCTCCCAGCCCTCCTCTCTCTTGTCCACACAGGAATGAGCAGGTATGTGTTAAAAGATCTGAGATGCCTTCTTATTTTTTTCTACCCATAGTATCAGATCACACTGGAAGACAGAAACCAGGGACAAAATGTAGTGTACTACATGTGATTTTTGGAGCCAAATGGCCTGAGTTTGAACCCTGACACTGAACAGCTGTGTCTTTGGTACTCTGTGCCTCAGTTTCACCCTCTGTAAACAGACTGGTGAAGTCTGAGGCTTCGGTGAGTGGCTACACGTGTGATAGCCAGGGCAGGGCACAGATACAGCCCTTATGAATGGTAAGGGTCACTACTCTCCCTCAAGGGCCTATTGTCATCAAATAGAGAATGGGAGAGCTGGGGTTCGGCTGTGTAGCCGGTAGTACTCGTGAGTGTCCACCATCAGCTGGCTGCAGATACGAGAAGTGGGCATCACACAGCCCCGCACAGGCTCACAAGAGAGTCTGAACCACACACGCCTGACACACAGTGCAGGGCCCCGCAAAGCCCCTCGCCTGCCTTTCTGGGGAAGCTTCCAGGTATACTGGTTTCCAAGTGGATGCAGAGAAGAGTGTGAGCAGGTCCAGACACATGAGGGACTGCGCAGCATCCACAGACTGCAAGGAGCATTAAAGCCTCAAAAGCCGGTGGGAGTGAACCATCAGTGAAAGGTGAAAGACAACAGCCAAAAATATAAAACCTCAAATGTGCAAGTGAGTGTTTAACCAAAGTCCCCACTGCCAGGCACCTTCCGCCTCCCCTGTTCTGATGGGCAGTTTAATGGGTCGAAGCTGGTCCTCACTGAGTGCTCACTGGTGCCGGACACAGTCAGAGGCATCGAGAGGAAACTGCAACTGCTGACCACGGTTTCGTCTGTCTTCATCAAGGGTCCTGCCTTGAGCTTTATGCTGCTGATGACCTGCAGACGCCCTGAAAGACGGTCTGATGCAGACTTCGCTAGGTTCTCAGGAGCATCACCAAGCTGATGATGTTTGGAAAGCTGCCCACTCTGGTCCCTTGGTTTGTCACCCTTCTACAAGCCAGAGAAAACAAGTTCCCCACAAGGCAGTGGACATCTCCTGAGACATACTGACTGTGCTCAGGGTGACTCTGAAGATGATCATTTGGAACCCAGGACTTTTTAGAAGAATATATGGAATGCTGAGATAACAATGAACAGCACCTGGAAAGGACACTCTAACTTTACCAACTGAGAGGCAAAAGGAGGCGGCAGTGGCTGCCTCAGGTTCCTCTCCCACAGTCAGGAAGTGAGGTCTTCCACCAGTCCGTGTCAACCACAGGCCAGGGGCACACACGGCAGCTCAGGGGATGTTTGCTTAGGCAACCAGCCAGAAAGTGAGGACAATCAGCAACCAAGTGCTGGGCCCTGTGCTTACCACACTGGGCCATGCACACTCCCACTCTCATTCCCTGTTTGAACAAGAACAGGAGGCTTTTGGAAATATTTGTCAAACACTTGCCAAATGAGGTGATCACAGAAGTAGTCATGCATGGATTCTTTCTCCCAGGAAGCTTGTTGTTCTCAAGGGATGTGACAAAGCCTCCCTCCTGTCCTAGTTGGGTCTATGCTGGTCTGTTAGACCACATCCTAGTTACTCCAATCAACTTTAGGCCAATTTTACTTCTCATCCCAGTAACTTTTCCTCAAGATTACTTTTTCTCAAGAAAATAGCCAAAAGACATCAAGAGGAATCAGACGCCAGGCGTGTGGTGTATGGCTGTAACTCCAGTACTCTGGGGGCTGAGGCAGGAGGATCACTATGAGTTTAAGGCCAGCGGCTCAGACAACATTCATTATTTAACAATGAAAGTATAATTAATATTTGTCCACATTTCAGGAACTCCCTAGCTGTTTTTGAAAGCATGTTTCCAGTATTTCTTCTCTGGTTCATGTCAGAAAGTAACCACTTTAGGCCAGGTCCCCTCTTGAGGGAGGTGGACTTTAAGTGACCAGACTTGACCTTGCAGGGAATCACTTCTGATCAGGTGATCAGTGACCATCTCACTCAATCGATTCGTTATGAAAATCTGAATTTAACAAAATTCTTAGTACTTTCAGGCCATTTTCTTTTCTTAAAAATTTTGGTACTGGGAATGGGACCATGAGCTTTTGCCCTTTTTTATTTGAGAGACAGTGTCACTAAGTCACCAAGATGCCCAGGATGGGCTTAAATTTGCAATCTTCCCGCTTTAGCTTCCCAGAGTGCTATGATTACAGGCATATGTCATCTTGCTTGGCTTAGCCCCCTGGCATTTAAGGTGTCAGTGATTATTAAAATAAATCTTAGAAGGTAGTAGTAATATTTTAGGAATATTTAAGCAAAAACTCAAAGCTTTTATCATAGCATGAAGTAAATATTTCAATATGGTGAAGGTTCTGTTCTGTTTCTATCATGAATGAAATCTAATAAAACACTTTAATTAAGCAAGTATATTAGGACAGTATAAGGCATATATATCCTTTGAAATATCACAAATACCTTCAAGTTGGTTCCCAGGGTGCAAATTTTCAGAGCACAAACCAACTTAAGTCAACTTTCTTAACTAGTACTAAATGAGTTTTTTTTTTTGGGGGGGGGGCTTTTATTTTTTTCCCTTTTGTGGCTAGAAAAAAAAACCCTAGTTCATGTCAACATGTCCGGTTATGCAAAAAAAGAGACACGATAGTATCTCAAGAAATGCTAACTTGATTAGCAATGAAGTAACTTCTATTGAAAATCATGCACAGGCCTGCCTCCAAAATTATAAGTGAAAAGAAGGTATTTTGCTGAGGATGGAATTGACTGTGTTACATGTCAGCATAACAGGAAAGTCAAAAGGATGAAATATTCCATTACAGAGACACAACAGCGGCCGTCTTCTTTGCTTATCAACAGAATAAGAGAATGGCCGAGGTGGCTTCCAGGTCATCCACTTGCAGGAGGAACAGGTGTTCTGGAGGCCAAGCAGGCCCTGATCTCCTCAGCCCACCTGCGTGAATGAGCCCCCACCTTCCCTGAAGCCTGGGTGCTGTGTCCTCAGGGAAGAGCCGCCATCCTGATTCTTAACCCTCAGTGTGTGGGGCTCCAGGGATAAGTCAGTGAGCAACATATCTTTCACAAAAAGTATTTCGAGAAACTATAATTCTGTGGATGTTAGTTTCTTAGGGGGAAAAAAAAGATTCAGCACAAACATTTCTGTGGTATTTTCCCTAGGCAGTGCCATGACAAGTTATGGTACTTTCAAGCTTAACTCAGATACACATGTACACATCTGCACCCTAAATAACATCTCCGCACCTGTCGCCTAACAAGAAAATGTACGCTACTTAAAATATATTTTAGAGTAGACATAAAGTTGAACCTCGAAAATGATTAAAAGGGGAATTCACAATCCGAAAGCTGCTAGAGGCACCCTGGTGTGCAAAGAGCGTGCAGGACAGCAGTGTGAACAAGAAGCCACACAGCAAAGAAGGGAGAACTGTTTGTAAGGCAGGTTCATTTGTAAGCTGATGAAGCAAGTCTCACACAGCACCCCTGTAAAAAGTCTGGGGCTTACAGGACTGAGCTAGCTCCTCCCACACTGCCAACCTTTTCCATTCATCCTTCAGACCCAGGCCCTCTAGGAGGAAAATGATCGTTTCTGTACTCCTAAAATATAGCACAGGAATCCTAAAAGCAATGTCTGCTACTAAAAGAAAGGAGTCAATTCAAGTTTCAGGAAAGCAAACCCTAAAATGACTAAAAGAAGGTATAAGGTGGTATCCCTGAGGGAAGCTTATAATAGATTGGGATTTTTTTACAGGGTAGGTGACAGTCAAGGCCATGAAAGGATTTCTCCTCAACTTGGGGATAATACTGGCTACAACTGTACTACTGTATTCGTAACACAGGCATTAAGAACTTAGTGACCTGTGGACTCAATCCTGGGGAGGCTACTAAATATCCAGAAAGAACTTATGTCAGCACCTCCTCCATTCCCCTTTACCTGAGAGCTTTTCTGACTGATCCCATTGACTATGTACGTCTGGTGAGTGACTTCTTCGGCCAGCTGTGACCCTGCTGTGCTCAGTAAGCGGGCACTGGACAGGCCTCTCCTCAGGAAGGTGCTCACCGGAATGGGGTCCTTTCCCCTAGTATCATGGTTTGTATCTAGATGTCCCCCCAAAGCCTCATGCGGTCAGAGATGGGCCTTTTTCAGAGGTGGCTAGATTTGGAGCATGTGACTGATCCTCAGTGCAATCCTAGGTTAACAGTGATTACTAAATCAGCCCACTGAATGGACTGGCAATGCCCCAGTCCCGGTAGATCGGATACAATATCAAGGACAGAAAGAGGCTGGTCTGCCCCTTGCTGCTTTGCTGTCTTATGCCTGCCATGAACAGCTGCTCCTCTGTCATGTGCCCCCAACCATGGAGCCAGCCGATTATGGACTGAAACCTCCATAAACTGTGAGCTAAATAAACCTTTCCCGCTTACTTTGGATGTCAGGTGTTTTGTCTTAGCAACGAGAAACGTAACCAAGACACCTAGGAAGAGTCACCACGCTGTGACCAAGCTGTCTGCATTTTGAAACCACAAACTCTCAGTTCTTCACAGGCAACCTCTCCTGCAAAGGCCTAGATGAGCATCAGAGAAAAGGATTCAGCACATAAGGACCCTGGGCTCCTCACTTGGAAAGCAGCAAGCAATCCTGAGCGTGCAGGCTGCTGTGCATCCCTGAAGGACATGACCTAAAGCAGGCTTATTAGAGGTTAAGGCAAACATGTGAGTGAATAACATTAAAGGAACACTCTGAAAAGCATGTCAGTTGATCAAGTTTTTGTGAAAATAACTAAATAAAAAAATTATTTTTGGGCTGAGGACATAGTTCAGCAGCACAAGTGCCTGTCTAACAAGCACAAGGTCCTGAATTTGAGCCCAGTACCAAAAAAAATATTTCTCTTAGATTAAAGAACGCATTTACTCATTTACCTACTTGGTCATTTCATCTAATTCATGTTCAGTGTTAACATTTAGATTATATGGAGAAAGCCTTCAAGTTACCTGTTTAGCACTGTGTATTGACATGAGACACTCTTCTTTGCATGTGTTGTATGTTTGCTTTCAATAGTAAAAGCAGCAAGTTCCTGCATAATCCTAGGTGGGAGGCTGAGGCAGGAGCACTCTAAGTTTGAGCCCATCGTGGGCAATTTGGCAAGACTCTGTTTCAATTCAAAAAATAAAATAAGGCTGGGATATAGCTCAGCGAGAAGACCCAACATTCAATCCCCAGTATCACCCTCAAAAAAAGCAATGTTACGTATGTTTTCCTTAACATAATTCCCTGTCAAGAAGTGAGCATCTACACTACCACTTTTAGGGGCCGCCTAATACCTATTCCACTGTATGATTAGACTATAAAATACTTAACATCCCCTAATAAAAGGCATCGGGATTGTTCACAAACTCACTTTTGTAATGAACACTGCGTCAAGTGCTGCTAAACTTACACTGTTCTGAAACCCTGTCATTTCCGGCTCTACCAATGCTACCATTCACTCTGGGAAGCATCAGACAGATGTCACTTACAAGCTGTCAGAATGATACCTCCTCCTCCTCATATTCCTGTGCCGTTCCCAATCTCTACAATCAGAATTATTCATATGGAGGATTCTCCCACTCCACACTGAGGGTTTTTCCTGCAGTCTATTTTAAAATCATTTTCTATGAAGCTAGCTTTCCTAAGCTGAGTTTTTTTTTTTTTTTTAGAAAAACCCACTTTCTCAGCTATTAGAAAATTAACAGAAGCAGTTCTTGATGCCTGCGTCTCACTGACAGCCTAGCCTGGAATCTTTACTTCTCCCTTGGGTCCAGGCTTAGTGACTTCACAGCCACTTCTCACAGGAAGCCTTCTGCAAATAAACAGTTTTTTTCCACTTTCTGTCCCACAATGCCATTCCTATGATTTCTATTTATGAATCATTTCATTTTTTTTCTGCACAAAATACAAAGCGCATATCTGTTGTTTGTTGCTTGTTTTGTTTTCTATTTCACTAACTTCAGCAATTGTCTTTATTATTTTCTTTAGGTAAGTTCAGCTTCTCTCCAACTTCTTGACTATATATGTAACTTACCCAGTTCCAGTCTTAATGCACTCAGGACACTGTCTCCTCTTGGATTAATTCTTTAGCTGGATCACACAGTTTTAGCAGGAATTATTTTTGTCATTTAGTTTTAAGCCTTTAAAAGAGGCTTCCTCCTTAACCCCAAAGCTCCTTAGGAATATACTTTTTAGTTTTCAAATTTATCTTTTACTCTTTTAATTATTGTTTTCTAATTTAATTGCACTGCAGCCAGGTAATATATCTGTTCAACAATTTTCTGAAGGTTTCGAGACACGGCAACATTTCAAATAGGCCTATGTGCCTCTGGTACAAATTCTAGTAGCTTTTAAATCATGTTGGGTCCATCTTCAAAGTCTTGAGTCTCTTTCTTTATCTAGCAAATGCTAACAGAAATGCGTAAGATCACCCATTACAACTGTGGATTGGCCAATTTCTGCTTTCAATTTTGTCAAATTTTGCTGGCACATGCATATTTCAGAATGATGTTTCCTGTGAACTGTTCTTAACTCTTGCAGCAATCTTCTTTATTCCTAATAATATTGAATTTGCTTTGAATTCTACTTTTTCTAACACTAAAATTTCTACCTTTGCATCGGTTAGGATATGCCTGGTATGTGTTTTCCCAAGCTTTTATTTCTAACCTTTTTTAATCACTTTGAATTATATTCTCTTCCAGGCAGTCTATTGTTAGACAAGCTCAAATTAATGTAAATCTGTTGGGATTTCTACCACCGTATTCTGTGTTTTCTACTGACCATCCTCCCCCACCCCTACACCGGGTTCCATGCTGGTGTGGTCTTGGATAAGAAAATGTTCTGTTTCCATGCTTGTTCTCTTCCCTGGAGATCATATTTGCCTTCTGTAAGGATCTGCCTACCAGCACAGGGTGCAGTGCACAGCTACACCATGAGAGCCACCCTTAGACGGCCCTCAGTGCCTGACAGTCCCTGATGTCAGACCATTAGAATGAAGTTAGCAGAGACCCAGTTCATTTAATACAGCAGGCAGGAAAGTGAACTTGTAGTCAGTGCTTTCAGCCAGGGTAGTGCTTTAAAATACAGCCCCAGCATCAGTAGATATGTTAAAATTTTCCCTTAATTTTGGTGACTGTCACATAAGATTTTACAGAGTCCCACAACTGAAATCCTGTTTTTTTTTTCCTCAAAATAATCACACAGGGTTTACTGCTCTGCCCTTCCTACTTTCCCCCTATGTTAACCTTTATTGCAGAAAATTTGAATTTTCTGAAGTTTCTATCAATAGTATCTGTAAGAATTGGAAATAGTCCAAAATTACACCATGGGAATAGCATTATTGTCCACTAACACATTAGAATACTGTAGAATTCCATCAAATGTTTGCATGAAATCTAGACATAAAAAAAAACAAGACTACGATGTCACAGGCTATTCAGTAGACAAAACACAAAACACCCCCATGTGATACTCGCCTCCACGTGTAACGTATACTCCACGCATCCCCAGGCTACTTGTGAGCTGAGCTAATTCACAATTACTTTAAAATTTTCCCTACAAAGTCACTTAAGTGATGTTCTCTCTTCTTTCTATTCTTTTTTGAACTTTTGGTCGTGGTTGTCACAGTCTTCTTCTTCCTTTTTTAAAAAGAAAACCTAACTTTCAGTTCCTAACAAGGCCTAAGCTGATTTCTCATCCTTTTTAAGTTAACACAAATCAGATCACTGTGGTAAGTTCATATTTCACTACATAAATGTGTGACTGATTTCATTTCCTGGCAGTGATAACGCATTTGGAAAAAAAAAAAAAAGTCCAACTGAAATTCAATTTAAAAAGCGAAGCTTACCGCCTTTCTAAAATACGGGGTGCTCTAACCTGATTTTCTTCTTAACCAGACAGTGGTTCAGAAAAAGGAAGGGGAATTTCGGTCTAAAAAACTGGTACATACCCTCTGCTACAAAAATGCATTTGCCCTATTTAGAGGGCTCTATTTCCTTTACCAAAGCCACTAATTATGAGAGTTAAAAATAAATTTTATTCCTTCTTCTTCGTATTATCATATGGATACCTGTATGATGTAGCAAAGATTGTTTAAAACTATGTAAATATTGAAAATTTAAGACCTAGGTATACAAATGACCGGTTATATTGGCTGGAGTATGTTCTGAATGAAACAAACTTTTGTTTTTCTAGAGGCCCCGACCTGCCACCACTGGCTCCTGAAATGGCAAACAACTTCACCACGCCCTCCCCAGCCCCTCAGGGAAATGGCTGTGACCTCTACACACACCACACCACTGCCAGGATACTCATGCCTCTACATTACAGCCTCATCTTCATCATTGGGCTGGTGGGAAACGTGTTGGCCTTGGTTGTCATTGTTCAAAACAGGAAAAAAATCAACTCTACCACCCTCTATTCAACGAATTTGGTGATTTCTGACATCCTCTTCACCACCGCTTTGCCTACGCGGATAGCCTACTATGCCCTGGGCTTCGACTGGAGACTGGGCGACGCCTTGTGCAGGATAACAGCGCTTGTGTTCTACATCAACACGTATGCGGGCGTCAACTTCATGACCTGCTTGAGCATTGACCGCTTCTTCGCTGTGGTGCACCCGCTACGCTACAATAAGATGAAAAGAGTCGAATATGCAAAAGGGGTTTGCATATTTGTCTGGATCCTAGTATTTGCTCAAACACTCCCACTGCTCATCAACCCCATGTCTAAGGAGGAGGCCGAAAGGACTACATGCATGGAATATCCAAACTTTGAAGACATAGAGTCGCTCCCCTGGATTCTGCTTGGTGCATGCTTCATAGGATTCGTGCTTCCCCTCGTCATCATTCTCATCTGCTACTCTCAGATCTGCTGCAAGCTCTTTAGAACTGCCAAACAAAACCCTCTCAGTGAGAAATCGGGTGTGAATAAAAAGGCTTTCAACACGATCATTTTTATTATTGTTGTTTTTGTTCTCTGCTTCACACCTTACCACGTTGCAATCATTCAGCATATGATTAAAAAGCTTCATTTCCATGATGTTCTAGAATGCGGCCAAAAGCATTCATTCCAGATTTCACTGCACTTCACAGTGTGCCTGATGAACTTTAACTGCTGCATGGACCCTTTCATCTATTTCTTTGCATGTAAAGGGTACAAGAGGAAGGTCATGAAGATGCTGAAACGTCAAGTCAGTGTGTCGCTCTCCAGTGCTGTGAGGTCAGCCCCTGAAGAAAACTCACGTGAGATGACAGAGTCACAGATGATGATACATTCCAAGACTTCAAACGGAAAGTAAACAGGACTATCGTGGACTTAAAGCAACCTGGGATGGCCAACTCTGCAGGACTTCTAAGGCAAATGATCATTCAACTTCCAACTGGGATTGCTTTCAATTCTTTTCACTGTGCACTATTCCCCACAGTCACTGTGGAAGTAAACTGATTGATACATGAGCTTGAGAGAACATAAAGCAAGTTCTGATTCATAAAGAACGTATCAATAGGGAAACTTTTCCTTTTTTAGTGGCACTGGTAACTGAACCCAGGGCCTTGCACTGAACTACATCCCCATTCTTTTTTATTTTTATTTTTTCAAATTTGGAAAAAGTCACTCAGGCTGAATGACCCTCCTGCTTTGGCCTCCTTGAGTGCTGGGATTACAGTGATGTGCTGCCATGTCTAGTTAAGAAGCCATGTCTAACACAATATAAAAAGGAAGGTTTGTGCTAATAAAAACTCAATTTTTACTGCCAATTTCATGCCAATAGTTTGGCAAAAGAGAAAAGACTGATTAGATTGTATACTACCAGTGTAAAAATGTTAATACTGTACAGTATTTTTGGTATGTATTTCTTAAATCCATTATGCTATTTTAGATTTTACGCTTCAGTTAACATTTTTGCTTTGTTGTTTTTGTTGTTGTTGTTGTTGTTGTTCTGAGTCATAACTGTTTCACAGAATACTTTTGGAATAAAAAAGTAAGATGCCACACAGTTATGAGTATGTCCCTCAATGTTCACTGTTAACAACAGCAGAGGTTACAGGGGAATATAATAAGCAGGAGATTTTAACAACAACACTGTAAATTTTGGTGGTGTCTGAGGCAATGAAAGTATCAAGTTTTTTCTCTCAAACAAGTCAGCCTAGGATTTTAAGACCACAGCTAAGCAACAAGACCAGGACTTTGCATGGTGATATCTATTAAGAAGTCTATTTGTCAAATTCTTCTTGGAAGTAAAAAAATATGCATGTATGCTTAGTCTTCCAAGGGTCACTAAAGGATCATTTCTATTTTATTCCCAGGTTGCTAAGACCTTGTGTCTGTATTTCTTGGGTTAGGCAGAAGGTCTGGGTAAGGGTGGGGAAGCAACAGAACACACAGTTGTTACTTGCCGAAGTAACACAGGAAGTAAAATGCAAAACTATAAATCAAGAGTTCTTAGGATTTGTTCCAATATTATACATTTGCTCAAATGAATACCTGAATATGAGTAAGTAATGTGACCTTTCCAAGTATCGTCAATCCATTTGCCAGCTCAAATTTCCCCAAGACAGTATCTCAGGGGACCGTGAAACTAATTTTGATGATGGAAGATAAAGAAATAAAATGCTGAATCATGAGTCATCCCTTAAATTTTTCTTGGGCTTTAGACCCTGGAAATATTTAAATTCTCATCTTGCCCATTTAAATGCTCTTATCTTGCTCAAATAAATCTTAGTGATTGATGCAACACTTCACTGAGCACAGTTCAGCTATGCCATTGCACTGAATTTCATAGCCAGCCTCCTGGCCTTGCAGTCTCTGGTCTTTGTCAGGCCTTAGGGAAGGAGGCGAGACTACTAGAATGGGCCCGTCAAGTGAGTGGGAAGGAAGGGCAAACACCACCACTGGTGATCACTCAGGTGACATTTGAGTCACATCCCTAAACAGAAACCAAGGTGAGGGACATGAAAGGAAAACTGGAGAGAAGTTTCCTTACTTTGAGAGCTTCTCACAGTAAACTAGTTCTATGACCCTCTTATGTTTGAGCCAATAGGTTGCCTAAAGTTAACCACCGGGTTCTAATGGGGCTAATTCTGAGGACACTTCAAATGAGAAAATAAATTTCTGTGGCAAGTTATAAGAGCATCGGTTCCATGTCCTTTTACTCATGAAGTTTACCTCTTCCTCCATCTTACCGCAAATCTGTGTATCATTTATATGTGAATGATTCTACGTAATCATCAGTAGCAAACTAACAGAAAAGTAAATTCTAAACCTATCTCTGACTACAGGTGATTGGTTTTTTTTAAATTTTCTCATTGGCCATCAGCTCTCCTTCCAAATGCTCTCACTGCCTGCTGGGGACCATGACTTCACTTGTATTTCTGGCTTATTCCTCTCACCAGTAAGTAAACTTGGAACACAGGGGCAGTGATAGATGACCCTTGGTACTCCATGACAGAACAAAGACAACTGTGTACCAACACAGTATTTGAAAATCACAATCCTATTAGATTTTCAACATGAATCTGGTGATACATTAACAAGTTAAAGTAATACAGGCAAGCTAGAAAAACTCATCTGGGAAAGAAGATAGACAGGATGGCAGCCAACCACCACCCTCTTTCATAATCCCATTTTTATTTCTATAAAGATCATTTGGTTATTTTTTTAAGCCTTTGAACTATTTGTCTAAATCCACTAAATGCACTGACTAGTCAGTGATAGTATAGAGTAGTCAATGTCAAATGTTAGAAATGGCATCACGTATATTTGAAGAGTTCAAAAACTTACAAAATAGTCCACACATTACATAATGTCTTCATTTCCCCAGCTCTGTGAACAGGATAAGCAGATAGGCCCACCCTCACTAAGTCCAAAAAAGGCAGCTGCTCAGTTAGAGGCAGCATCTGCAAAGCAGCCCTAACTCTATCTCAGCTTCATAAAGAAGATCTAAAGTGCGTGAAAAGGCTGAACGGTGTCATTCTGCACCGGCTGACTACATAATCCTTAAATGGGACCAATAAACCAACAATTGGTAGATGACAATCTGGGCTAGGCTGTGAGTCCCAGGAAGGTGAGGGCCTTCTTCTGTCTTGTACACAGAACTCAGCCCAGCACCTGTCCCATAGAAAGATCTCAAATATTCATTTAACTGGATAGCACATTTCTGAACCACTCCTAGCAATATTCTGGAGTCCCACTGAAATACCTGTGAAGTTCTTATTTCTCAAAAAAATGAAATGCTAGAAATGTGAGAGTGCATGTGTACCTGAAGACAGTTATACAGGTAAGAGCTCCAGAAGACCCTGCAATTTAAACTAGATACATTAAGAACAGAAATGACTGATCAACAATCAATGACAAAACTAGATACAGAAATTTTGGCTTGGAAATAATTTCGTATTTCAAGATGCTCTTGCCATCCAGTAAAAGATAGCATGCAAATTTGAAAGGGGAAACACTGCTCTTAAATTAGCCCTCGAAATGGTCTATTGTGGTTCCTTTTCAGCTCACTGCAATCTGTTACTCTCTGAAAAGCTTAAAAACATTTGCTCATTAGCTATCAGATGAAGAATGAGAAATGAAAGGAACGTGGATTAGTGTTGTGGGTCAAGGACATTCTCTGAACCCAGCAAGGACTACAAAGCGCTCACTAGAACCACTGGCAGAGGTCTCACCTCACACTTGAAAAAGCCTATCGCTCAGAAGAAAGGCCCATGTTAACAAACACAAAGCCTGAATGATGTAGTGGCGAACACTGTTCATCCTGTAGTCTGCATCACCTCCCCAAACACTGTGTAGGTGTTATCTTGATGAATCACGGCCTAAATAGTTGGATTCTCACGATCCCCACTGCACTGATGAGTGAACCACACACCAAGGCCAGAGGGTGCTGAAGAGGTGAGATTCAACCCTGAACCTGCTGGCCTCATCTGCAGCCTGACCTAGAGCAGTCCCAAGGCTGCATCTTACTGACACAGGCTTACCAGAGCTGGCTAGTTTCCTCTAACTACCTGCGCTCCATGCCTGCATTTTCTGTGGCCTCCTGAGCCTTGGACCTGTCCTCATCACATCTGAACTTTGGCTCCTTTCCCCACAGGGTGTCCTAACTTCTCTGCAAACACCACTGTCATTCTCACAACATCTCCTCCTCCTCCCCGACTTACAGGAGAGAGTCGGTGAACAAATCCTTTCTGGCCTTTTCTCCTCTGCCACTTTCTAGTTCATCTTTTCTTTGCCTAACACCATCATTCTAGTCCGGAAGTTGGCCTTCACATATGTAAACTACTACCGCCTCCTCCCCTCTAGGTCTCTCAACTAGAGTCAGAAACTTTAGCCTTCCTTTAGGATGTTGTCCAGAAAGCCAGCACTTTAATATAACCACCATAATACTTGCTAACAATTCTATACCATGGTGCTATAAACGCTTTACACAGTAAGTTCATTTAAGCTTCAGCATTCTGTGAGGCTCATGAAACTCTGGCAGCCCAGCTCCAGCTCTGCACTCTCAAATCATTACATTTTCTCGCCTCAACAAGTAGAATTTTATCCCCCCCACCCCCATCCTGCACTGTGGTTTGTGTGACTACTTCCAGCCAACAAATATGGGGCAAGGGTAGCATGTTATTTCCAGGCTAAAGTGTTAGAAAGCAGAAATCTCAGACGTGGCACCTCTGCTAGACTGGGTCCCCAAAGAAGTAAGACAGAACCACTCTGAGGCCCTAACTACTTGGTTGAACAAGAAACACAAGCTAGAGGCACACGTATGTACTCAGCCACTGGGATTCAGGCTACATTTGTGGCTACCACATAAACTAGCTTATTTTGACCTACTTGGAAGCAAAAAACAAAACACCAAATGCAGAGATGTAAGAAAAGAAAAATGGAAACATCATCCAATTCTCCCAGTAAACACATACTTGTTTTCTTAACTTCATTTTCACTGGATCATTTCACGCTCAAGGACTGAGAGGAGTTCCTCACCATTGACCACATCAAATCCAAGTTCCTCTCCCACACTTTCAACCCCTTCAAACCCAGTCTCCCTGCACTGCCCAGTATGTGCCTTTCTAATCTGTCAGGCTAGATTTGTCTCTCTCCCAAGAACACAGCCCATGTTGGTTCTCATTGGTTGGATCATTCTGCTTCCTGCACTTATTGTCCATGCTTCACTCCAAAGTGTTCTTTCCCTCTAATTCTTCTTTGATGACTTAAACCCTCCCCCCATTTTTCCTCCTTCATTTTACTTGGCCTTTCTAGCTGCAGCACATGGCTTGGACTTTGACATGCCCCCCCAAACAAAACACCAAAAAGAAAGAAAATGCCATGCTAGCCTGGAGACCTGAGCCTAATCACCTTCATCCCACTGTGTCCCACTTTTAAATCTTTTAGATCTCAGTTTTCTTGACAGTGAAACAAATGTCAGATAATATGTAGGCTTTGCCGGCCACTGCATAGCCTAGTCTCTTTCACACACATTTTTCTTGTATCCTTCAACTGAAAACACAAACTCCAAAAGGGTAGAGACTGCTTTCTGCTCTGGGTAGCTCTGGTACCCCTGAACACAGATGACACCTGAAAACATACTGACTCTAGGTCACCACATATTAGCTATATGTTTCATGTTATTAAAATCTAGCAGATAGGAGGTTTATATTATTGCATTCCATAACATGTTAGGCAGCAATAAATTATCACAGAAAATATGTTAAATTGGAAAATGGAATGGTATTTCAGGATCTGTTTTTATTTTCTGCTGACAGTGTAACAGGAGTGTCACAAGCTTTTCCACTTCCTTCCACTTAAGAGAAAGTGACACATGACTACTTACTCTTTATTTCTCTCCTGTAACACACATTCAGACTTACACAAATCTCTACTGCAACATTATACTTTTAGAAAGAAGAAACTATATAGGAAGGTACCATACAGGAGAAATACAAAACACAATTTTTGTTTCAAACACTCTGCAGACCTTCTCTCGTTCTCTCTCTCTCTCTCTCTCTCTCTCGCCATGCTTACTATGCTGCTTCTCCATGGCAAAAATGCTTTTAAGGTATCCTGAGCACTCAACTGAGCTGCAAGAAGACAGACACAAGCAGGAGCCACCCTAGCTTCTGTCTCACAAGGGACCAACTACATTTGATCTGAAACAAGAACTCAAAAGACTTTTTGATTGGCGTTTTTCCATCTTCGTGGAGCGTGAGAACGGTTATTTCTGGTTTCTATATCATGTAAGAATGACTTTTCCCATGCAGGTTTTGAGAAGAAAAGAGTGTGTCAGAGTGAAACCACACGGAGGCTGCAAAGGCTTTGAATCGTCCTCTAAAAAAAGCAATATTCTGATGTGTTCTTACAGGTTGGGGGCAGCAGGTCAATAATCTTTCTTAAGTCCTATAGTGAAACATCTGATTTTAAAAAAATGATGAAAACATTAGGGTTACTGCCTGTATTAGGGTTTAAAAATATAAATGCAAATTATATTATCACATGCTGGTGTATTATGTATTGTAATTCAAAACAGCAATCAAAGCAAATGCCAGAAACAGTTCAGGTATGATTGGCTGTATTTTTCCCTCAATGGAGCCAGGGCAAGGAAAAGGTCATCGAGTTGAATGTTACTAGTTTTGCTGGAACAGTAGCCTCGAAGAAGCCATAAAAGCCACACACCTGACACTCGTGTGAAAAGAAATCCAAGCAGTCCTTGTTTCCCAATTCAACAGTGTTTTCCAGGATCCATGTAAACTGCTGTTACATGACTGTTCTGTTCCCATGCCCTTGGGTCTCTGGAGGGATCCAGCAAGAGCCTGGGAAGTCCGAGACAGGCATGGGGTGAGGAGGACAGTAGGCCCAGGCCATGCAGAATTCAGAAAGTAGACAGTGAAAGAAAAAATGCGATAAAGTATCTTATTAGGGGTTGTCAAATTTGAAGTTTGTATGAAGAACCAAATGCTAAGAAGGTAGTCACTGTACTATTCTTCCTGCATTTGTGTATGCTTGATGTTTTCTGTAATATTTGAAACATGATATGGTCTTGAACATGTTTCCACACTCTCATTCCAACAAGTGGAGTAGAAATTCAGGAAAATTAGAAAGAATTTAAGAGGGAGACAGGTTACCAGTCTTTCCTGAATTAGTGAACTGTGACAGCTTTAATCTTTAAGACTGGCAGGCATAGTGGCCTCACACAGGAGGGGAACAGCAAGAGACCTTCAAGAAGTCCTGGTGGATCCACATGAGATCAGCATTTTACACAAACACACACACACACACACACATACACACACACCTGAGTGCTCTGTGAGGAACTTTATCTCCTGACACTAAGGCCTACAGTGAAAAACTATGTCCCAATTCAAATTCTTCTGTTTCAGATCTGGGTACACCGCTTTGTATATATACATGTGAAGTGAAATGTAAATGTTATTTTCCTTTGATTACCAGTTCTGACAGCCAGAATCCAGAAATAGAAACCGCTCAAGCTACTCTGGGTGGAGAAAGGATCTGCATACAGGATTAGGCACTTACAAAGTGGCTGAAAGGATTAAAATAACAGATTCATTGTGCCTCCAGGAGCTGCCTCCTGGAGCAGCGCGCAAAAAACGGTCCATCAAGAGAAATGCTTCCTCTGCCGTGCGGCACAGAGGCTGGGGAATCAGTCCTGGTAGCAGCACTGAGCTCTAGAGCCACCACGGCAGTCGCGCGGGGAGAGCAGATGTCAGCCCCGCCACCGCCAGCCACCGCCAGCCACCGCCAGCGGGACTCGAGCAGAGTGAGCAGGACACGCGCTCCAGTCCCACCGCTGCTTCATGAGGAGGAACCCAGGGCACATACTGAGCGAGCCAATCTAGGATCTGGGATCTGGGTCGCTGCCATCTTAATAGAGCATGAAAAGACCTTAGCAAAAGGGAGGAGGGAGTGTCAGAGGTGAGGAGCAGCTTAGGAGCCATCGCAGACAAATATAAAACCAAAGGTAAAAGCATTTCTGAGGCATAGAAAAGCCGGGCCGAACCGACAGCACAAGCACCAGAGGAACAAGCGCAGTCTGTGTGTAAGCCAGTGGAGCCACTGCGCGGGTCCAGCCTCGGTTAAGGGCTTTTTTCTCTAACTTAAAACCTCAGTTCTCAAGTTTAATTGCAACATCAGCACTCTATGATAAATAAGTGGGTTCTGGGTTGCTGTCTGGATGCTCAGTCTCTAAAAGGTTCACCATTGCTGTACTAAAGAAATTTGAATATACTTCACTTGTACATAATATTTGGGAATTATAAATAAAGTAATATTATGATTACACATGGAAACAAAGCTTTTGTAAGTGGATAAAGGAGGAGGGGTTGACAGGAGGGGAAAGGAATGGATAAAAACCAAGTTATATGGTGTACAGGTACAAATTCTCTATGGTGAATGTGATCATTATGTATATCTACAATCATCAACAAAATCTTGATTTTAAAAAAATGTCATTTTTAAAGAGCTTACTGAAATATGGAATAAAATATTTGATGTCTGGAAATTGCTTCAAAATATTTCAGCCACCAATGCTGGGTAATATAAGAAGGAAGGGTGGCAAAAATATTAGTTTGCATCTGGGTAATAATCTGTACTTTATTATTCCCTCTGCTTGTGTGATAGCTATTTTCATAATAAAATGCATCAGAATGCTACACCTTTACAACTTACTTTCATCTATTACTGTTTTACCTTTAAAAACTTTAGTATTACCACAGCATTAACCATCATTTTCTGCAAAGATAATGGCTTATCCTCTTCAAAAATATCAACATCACAACAGACAGACTGAAGAATATTCAGGTTAAAGAGGAAAGGGACATACAACTAAACCCAACATGTAAAACGAGACTGGCCCACAGCCCAGAATTTTCTTTTTCCTTTCTGCTACAAAGGACATTATGGACAAATTGCCAAAGAGGGATAAAAACATACTGATGTGCGAAAGAGTAAAGCGACATTCTATCTACAACTTGCTCTCAAATAATGCAGAAAAAAAAATCATGTACATATAGAAACAGAATGATAAAGCAATGGAGAGCAAGTTAATGATTGAGACATACAGGTACAGCATGTAAGGCAGTTCTTTATCCTACTCTGCCAACTTTGTAAAAAGCCTGCACGAGTTCTAAGAACTTATGAGGCATATGCAGGAATACTTAGGAGCTACTGAAGAGCTTCAACCATTCACTGAATTAAACATAAGTAATGGATAAATGACTGGAGTGCCCTTTAATTCGCACTACTCAGGTCTCCTTCTGCACGACAATCTTCCCATCTGAAATTTTTTTGCAGTGTGTTAGTTTGCTTCGTGCTTCTCGTCATAGTAGCAAAATCTGAATGTAATCATAAAGTTGTTTTTGGAAATGAATATAAACTTTTACAAATCTCTGGGTACGGGTGAAGTTAAAATACACATAGCAAACCTCAGTTTGACACGTTTACATACTGAAATTATTTTCTAGTATAGTGAATAGATAACCACTAACTAGATTTTTTTTTTTTTTACTTTGAAAAAGAAAAAAAAGCTTATGTATGTTGCCTGGAGAGAAATGTGCACAAATGTTTTCCACCCACAGCTGCCACTTAACAGCCATCAACCAGTAGCTTGGTAGGTCCTCTACTCCCGCTTTCCCATGAAGAACACAGCAGTAACAATGTCTACCCGTGAGGCTGTTCTGGATATTCATTCACATTGGAAACACATGAGGCCATGGCTGTAGGATACAGGAGGGCTAGTCAATACGTATCTATAAGATTTCTTAGAAGAAAACGTAAATTCTACCACTGAAAGTCTCCAATGGAATAATCTTAATGTTTCATAGTATTACTCCACATTTTCTCTCCATGTTGTCAGTGATAGACAAACATCCTTGGTCTAGTTATTCCTCCACACAACGAATATTAGTATCTAAAAAAACGAGGCAGGTACTATTTTAGACACTGGGATGACAGCTGACAGACCTCAGAATCTCAGTTTATGTCCTGTCAGTCACTGTTAAATATTAAGCAAATAAAAATGTAATTTTGGCAAGAAGAAAGTTTCAAGTGTTGATTTTAGCTTTGTGGCACTCAAAATTGCTTCTCTGCCTACGCAAATATCCTCTGAGCTACTTTACTAACACATTCTTTTTCTGCTTAATTAGGGAGGTTCATTCATTACTTCAGCTATCAATCCAGCCCAAGCAGCCTGAGCTCTTGGCGTGGGTAAAACCTCTTTTTCTTTAACCTCGGCTAACAGAAGCACAGAGGTATCTCAGAACTCAACATGCAACATGTGTGAAAAACCTCAATCCTAAGATAGATACGAGATTGTTTTTACGCTTTGTATATTTTGCTATGCAATCACAGACATGGTTGGTATGTTGAAATCTTTTTCTTAGAATAATACAATTATCTGCATCTAAAATCTTTCATAAGGTACAACTTTCCAACAATAAACAAGAACAGGAAGTGAATCTTGAATATAACCAGACTTGTAGTTCTCTTTCTTATTAACTGATCTAATTTGCTACCACCAGAGTCTGACTTAAACTTCCCATCATTCTATCCTACTAGGTACTAATATTTATTCCTTTTAGAACAAAGCCAATTTCCAACTGTACTGGAAACTCTGACTTACTCAAATATTTTAGGTCCCAAGAGGAAGACAGCTAAAATAAAGGAATTGAGTAGCAAAGCAACTTACAAAAGCAGAAATGAAAGCAGATGTTAAACTTCTTTGAAAAAAAATTTTTACTAATAGCCTTGACCAAAGCTATTTCAGTCAACTACTAGAAATATTCTACCTGGTCAAGAGATCTCAACAAATGTCACAGGTCACAAGCTCCTCAAGCTTGTGGGCCAAGCAAGATTCTGCCTCCCACCCACACCATGCACACCAGACCCACTGCCAGGACCAACTGTGCCTCCCACACCTCATTTAGCAATATCTGAGATACTGTTCTCCCCGCCAGGGAGGGGCTGCAGGTATCTACTGGGTAGAGGGCGGGGATGGCCCTAACCACCCTGCAGCATTTGACAAAGAACTCAGCAAACAAATCATCAAAAGTGTCACAATTGAGAAAACTCTAGTTTGGGCCAACAGTGCCACTTGCTCTTCACAACAAATATGAAATCCCAGACATAGCTTCATGCACTTTCTGGTGATGGTTCACAAATCCTTTTAAACACATTCAGACTGTCCCCTGCAAAGACACTCTGGCCACTGAAATCCCTCCACTGTTAAAAGCCTGCATCTCTTTCCCATTGAATAAGTCTCTACAGCAAATCACCCTGCACGCAGCTTTGATTCTGAAGGCACAGGGCTTATTAAGGTCTTGACAAAAATGGCAAGCATCTCCTTCTGTAACCATTCCTCAGACTACATCCAATGCCCGAGTGTAACAAGGAAAGCTGCCACTCCTCACTCTGTGTCTTCTAACGTTGTGATTTTTCTATCACCAGTTCACAGAAAAGATGAACTTAAACATCCAGCTCTAGGGAAGGGAAGAAGGGAGAGGGAGGAGAGCAGAAGAGAATTCAAGTGTTTTATGTACATGTACCAACTGCCCACAGTGAATGAACATCATCATTATATACTGCAAACATGTACGCAATAAGAATTTTTAAAAGTTTAAAAAAAGACGCCAATTTAAAAAAATAACTAGCATATGGCAGACTAAAATTTCAATCACAGTCAGATCTCCTTGGTTTAATGAACACTCTTCACTCCTCCAAGCTGAGGGAGCTACAAGAAACAGCGAGATTCCGATCTCTCAAAAGCACCAAGCAGGGGGTGCAATCAGTGAGCGGTCACAGTGCTAAGTGCTCAGTGTCTGGCTGCCTTGTAAGCACGAAGCAGGGAGGTACATTTTGGCTGGGGCAGGGAATCACAGCACTGAAACACCAGGGCCCTAAGAGCTACCCTGCTTGCTTGGCAGAAGTCTGCCAAGCTGCAAGCTGGCATGCAGGAATGACACTAACAAGTTAAACTCAGTAAAAGGACATGAGCGAGCCACGGGAAGGTCCTCACAGTATGCAGAAACAAGAGCAGATCTCTTTTGGAGATACAGCTGTAGGGTGGGGCGGTGTAGATGACAACATCATAATGACAGGGAGGACAGTTCTGAAGCCACTGCAGTGATCCCAAGATTAGATGAGATATAATCAAAAGACGGATGACTGCGCCTTTATTTCTTTGCTCTACTGACATCCATCCACTCATCTGTCTTAATATGAATCCTCTATGTGGGAACCACTACACTATGTGCTATCAACTGAATGTTCCCTCTGCCCACAACCAATCTCTAGGTTAAAAGGCTAAGCCATGGTAGGAGGAGGTGGGGCCTGTGCGAGATGTTAGGTCCCAAGAGGGGAGTCCTGCAAACGGGATTGGTGTACTTTTAAAAGAGGCCCCAAAGAAATGTCTTACCCTTCCACCACGAGAAGAGACGCAGAAAAGCAGGTCATCCACAAGTCAGGAAATGTGCCATCACCAACCACCAAAAGCCCTGACACCTTGATTTTGAACTTCCCATCCTCCAGAATGGTAAGAAACAAATGCTGTTCATAAACCACACATTCTATGGTCTTTTGTTACAAGACCCTAAACAGATCAAGACACTGCGACATCATTTATAAGAAAAGCCCAGTCTCCTGCTTGTATAAAGTGTATTCTAGTGAAAAAACTAGGCATCCAATCATTCGTTACCTATTACTTCATTTCTATGATGACAAATGCTAAGATAAAGTCTTTCACAGGAGCCTGGACCTGATTTGAGTGTGGAGACGACCAAAGAAAACTTTGCAAGAAGTGACCTTCACACTTCTCCTGAAAGCCCCCGGTGATAGCCCTTTTTGTAAATAAAAATCTTTAAAATTACATTTTTCATTAATCAACTTTGCTCTGTGCAATCACAATCAACTATTTATTTGCTGAAACCTCTGTCCAGCAAAGCCCAACTAATACGTCTTGTTGGGAGGGGACAACAGGAGGCAGAGGCATAAGAGGAAAAGTGAACACACACACACACACATATACACACATACACACACTAAGGGTAAGAGAAGGTGGTGGGTGGGGAGAGAGGAAGGATGAAACAGAACAGAGCCCCATTCTAAAGGCCTGTGCACAAAACAGCAGGTTTATACCAAGCAGCTCATCCAGGACAGAAAGTTCAAACATGCCAGGGGCACTGTGGCTTCAGAATCAACTAATTCAGGTTCAAACTCCAGCTCTGGAAATTAGGTTGTATGTTACTGGAAGGTTTCTTAGAATCAGTTTTCTTAACCAGTATAACAGATAAAGCCAAGCCAATTTAACAAGCTTTTTTTAAAAAAAGGTGGGGAGGTAAAATAACAGGCATCTAAAATGCCTGTCAGTTCAACTGATCTAATCTATTAATCTAAACACATTAATTCGATCATTTCAAAGTTGGAATCCCTGGTGGTTCCTTGAAAAATATCACTCACTTCTAAGTTAAAGATACAGATTATCTTTCAAGTTATGATGATTATTTACATGTTGATCAGTTCAAATTGAAAGCAGAGGGACAAATAATTTAGAAAGTTAACAGTCACTTATTGCTAACTTTGCCCACAATACCCACTTCCCTTAAAAATATTCCAACGGTTGATATTCAGTGACCACAGAGGGCTGTAGGTGTGAACTGTGCACCACGGGCCCTCATCCAGAGCCCGATCCCTCTGCACGCAGCGCTTCCGAGACTGTTATCACCTCTGCTTGGTATGGACCCTGTTGCCACGTGTAACGAAATTCAAAAAGAATGACAGAAAACACCTATGTCCAGTAGTTTCAAACAGGCCTAAATAACCAAACTAGTTCACAACACACAGTAATATTGATGTGGCTTAGCGTCCTGAGTCAACTGTGCCCAGTCCCAGAGAGCTTGCTTTATTCTGTGAACTGCAAAGTTTGGATGAAGCAAGCTCTGTGACAAACATAACTTGCTTATCAGGAACAAGAGAAGGTCCTACGATGGCGAGACTGTTAGAAAATTTATCCTGCAGCTAACTGCATACTTGCAGAAGTAAGAACATCAATTCCTAGGTACAGATGTTGAACACCTGTGAATTCCATTCTTTCCTTTACCATCTGCACCCCCAGCTTCCAGAGAACAGTACACAGATGCTTAAAGACAACTTGCAAAGAAGGCTGGGCCCTGAGAGATGCTCGTGGTTGGTGGGATCAGACGGGAGTTGAGATGAAACAAAACCCCGCAGGGCCAAGAGACCCAGGAAATAGGGTCATGGAGTGGACAAGTGATTTCCATGGCTATTTTATTTTGAATAAAAGAGTACTGTTTGACAACAGCACAATGTACAATGACCTTAATAAAATCTGGAATACTGATAGAGGAACCTAATATAATCAAAACAGAGAAAATTTAATTTCACAATTGCAAGTATTCTTAAATCACTTGTTAAAGAAAATAACCCTGCTAGTTAAAGATGGCAGGTTGAGCACATGCATTTATCTCCCATAATCCTCCCCTCTGGCCTCCTAAGAATGACGATGACAGGATTTTTAGAGGCATGAATCCACAAAGATAAAAAAGAGCTGAAGATGGTAACATTTCTTTTAGGCTATAAATCAGAAGTACAGAGGTGACTAATGTGGCAAAGCTGAGAAAGTCAAACCTTAACCAGCAATAGTGAAATCAGAAAAGCAACCAGTGCAATATTAGACACTCAAGGGCTGCAGTGCCAGGGCTTGTGTAACTGGTAAGAGATAAACAGAATATCCAACCCTCCCCCGATTCTACCTCCCTGCTGCCCCTGTAGTATAACACAAAGAAGCGTTTGTTTTTGGACTCCCATTCCTAGCACAGAGCTCTAAAACGCCTGGCATTTCCTAAGTGAAAGGGGTATCTTTTCACTCATACTTGGAGCCCCTGTAACCACATCTGAGTGATGCTAATAAGGATGCTGAAGGTAGAACCCTCAGCCTCAGAGGGAGCTGGTCACCAGAAAGATCAAGTGACCAGAGGGCTGCAACTTTCAGCCCCACGCACCAGCCGGAAAAGCCATGGGGGAAGCTGAGCTTGAGCTCTACCAGAAACCCCTGCAGCGTGAGCTTCAGGGAGCACAGAAGTCGCTGAACTCAGGAGGCCCAGGGAAGGCAGCCTGTTCCAGAGGGCCTGAAGCCCATGCACCCCTCACCCCACCTTGCACTGTGCATCTCTTCCTTTTGGCTGTTCCTGAGTTATACCTTTTTTTGATATCCAGTAAATATACGTAAAGTATGTTGCTGAGTTCTGTGAGGCATTCTATCTAACAAATTCCAAACTGGGAAGTGGATTGTGGCAACCCCCAGTTTACAGCCAATCAGAAACACAGGCAGCCCAGGGCTTGTGACTGGCATCTGAAGGAGCAGTCTTATGGGACTGAAGGCTCTCTGACTTTGGGACATCTGACATTGACTCCAGGTACACAGTATCAGAGCTGCTCTGAATTGTTACGCATCCAGCCAGTGTCTGGAGAACAGAAGAATGGGAGAACTGGATGTTGGCATTGGGCACACACTTCTCCCTGCCTCACCGCATCCTGGAGAAGCTGGAAGTCTGCTATCTAGAAATGGTAAGCGGAAGATCTGGAGACTGGGGTACTCGCATGCACAGGTGAGAGTTCAAAGGCTGTACTCACGGTCAAGTTCATTTGCTCAAGTCAGTTTCTAAACTGACTGCTGAGACTCCAGGCTAAGATGACAGAGTTCACTCCCAAGAACGTGACTCACTCATGGGCGAGCACTGGCAGGAGACACAGCACTCCATGGAGCTTGATAGTGGGCATTCCCAGTGGTACATCCCAATGGGGACCCCGCAAAGAAGCTCATGGTTACCTCACACAGAGACATCAACCTGCTTTTTAAAAGCTAGACCTTAAATATAAACAGTAAAAGGCTCAGAGACATTTAAGGGAAACTCTTAACATCAAAAGCAGAAAACAAGGAGGTAAAAGGGATTTTAGAAGAAAGAAACAGTGCAGAAAAATGAAAGCTTTGAGGGGAACTGGGAAACCATCCTTAGTAACATGAGGTTTTTAAAAACACTGCATCTGTGAAACAGAACTAGGATGCCAAAGAAAGTGAATGTTCAGGAAATTTAAAAAGAACTATTGAAAACTTAAAATAGGATAGCTGAATTTTTTTTTTAAATAAAGCAACAAATATATGAAAGGTACTCAATCTCACTAGTCATCAAGAAAAAATGAGCTAAAGCCACATAATATAGCCCTAACACAGAGTAGGATGACCAAAATTTGAAGGTCTGCTATCACTCGGGGACCACTAACCCGGGAGGAGTTGGCTGTCCTGCCAGGAAGATGAGCAGGACTCTGGTGACACACAGGGCCTCCCAGCGCAGCCGGATGAGCAAGCCAATCTGGAAGGTCTTTAGCCCCTATAAAGCCTGCAGGTCACAGTGGTCCCTGCTGACATTCTGACTCCAACCCCAGGACCACCCAGCTAACGTGCTCCTAAATTCCTGCCCCACAGGAAGAAAGCCAAGGTCTTCTACAGCCTTACACAAGTGTACCCTAGGTAGACACATAAAAGAAATGTGTACAGGCACACAACAAAAGACATGTCCCAGGGTATTCACAGCAACTCTATCTGTAGTGCCCCAAATTACAAATAATGCCATGTCCATTAAAAGTCAACTGAACATAATACTGAAAGATATACCTCAGGCAAGAGAAGAGTCCACACTCCCATTTAAAACCTAAACCAGGGCGTTAAAGTCAGTATAGACTTTTGACAGGAAGTAGTGACTGGGAGGCAGCAAAAGTTAGATTTCCAGGGTATAAATACTGGAATGTTCTATTTCTTCACTTGCATAGCATTTAGAAGGATGTCACCTTATGAAACTCATTAAGTTTTGAATTCACGGTATGTACATTTTTCCATCTACATGCTATACTTCAGTAAAGATTTATTTTTAAGTATTAAGTAGAAGAGTTGGAAGACACAACTTGGAATATCTCCCAGCAAAGAGATCAAAAATACAGCAAGATTAGTGCATGGTGAGAGACGTGGGTCTAGTTTCAGTCTTCAGCATAAGCCAGTTTTTCCAGCATCATTTATTTAAGAGACTATTTTGCTTCCAGTGAACATGTTAGACTTCTCTGTCAAAGATAAGCTGGCAGGCCAGAAGAATATGGTGGATAGATAGCAGCAGCCTCGGAGGCTCTCTGAGAAACTGCAGTTGAAATCTAGGAATGGTGCCAGGCAGGAAGTCCTAGGCAAGGGGAGATATCTTTGCCAACTCAGGAACGAACTAAATTAAGAGAAACCAACTGGAAACGCAATTCTGGTGATACAGCAGGAACAGATAAGGTCTCAGCAAGGAAGCCGGACCCCATGCTACTGGAAACTGCAATTTGAATTACCTGCAGCCGCTGTTATGGCCCCGTCGGCACAGCGGGGAGAGAGGTGCGAAAGCTCAGAGAATGGGAAGCGTTGGAAGGAGTTGGGAGCGGGACTGGCTGGGTGCCCTGCATCAACCTGCGGTGAGTGAGCAAATTGGGACCCTTCCATAGAGAAGGAGGCTTCAGCGGAGGACATACTCAGACCAGGCAGACTTCCCACTTCAGTCACATATCCCCCTCTCTAGCGGGATTGGTGGGGAGCGCCTGGCCTGTGAGACGCCGCTAGCTGAGACCCAATAGGCTAGCCCGACTCAGGTCCCAACACCTGAAGGTGCACCCTAGCAGTGAAGCCTTCTGTAGGTTGACCTGGAGGGGCGGGCCCGGCATAGACTGCCCAGGTCTGTGTCTCCCTGGTGCACTGCAGTGGGCGGAAACACCTAGCTGGCACAATTCAAACAGACTGTGGCTGACAGGGAAGGAAGCTGGGCCTCCTATAAATACTTAAATATAAGAAACAAAGAATATGGGAAGAGGGAGCAATAAGAAAAGGTCCTCAGCCCCCAATCCTGAGAAACATGCAATAGCAGACACGGCACCAATAGACATAAAGCGCTATCTCCAGAGCCTCATAGACAAGTTCAGGAATGAAATTATTAATGACCTGAAACAAGACATAAGCAGAATAGTTAGAGAAATGCTAAGCACCGCCCAAGAAAAAACAGATGGTGGAATGGAAGAACAGAAAAAAAGGGGAGAATTGTTTGATGGAAAAGGTAGAGAAAACATAGAATACGTAAAGCAGGTTCAAAGAGATTACCAGAAAACTAAAAACTCTATCGAAAACTGGCATAATAGCTTGAAAGAAACTAAGGACAGATTATCTGAACTGGAGGGCAGATTTGTAATATGGGAGCATGAAATGAAAAATTTCTTAAAAATAACAAAAAAAACAAACAGCAACAATACAAAAAATAGAAGATGATAAGAGGATCTATAACTTAAGAATTAAGAACATAAGAGAAGAAGTGGGGACACAAACAAATGGACTACAAAAGTTATTCACAGAAATAATCCAAGAGAATTTCCCTAATTTAGCAAATGGTAAAGATACTCAGATATATGAGGCATACAGGACTCCAGCCACCTACAACCCAAACAGAGCTACCCCCAGGTATATAATAATCAAAATTCCAGAAATCCATAAGAACATAATATTAAAAGCCATCAGAGACAAGAAACAGATCACTTACAAGGGAACACCCATCAGAATTACAGCAGACTTCTCAGCACAAACCATCAAATCACGAAGAGCGTGTGGGGAAATAATTCAAGCTTTGAAAGATAATAACCTCCAGCCAAGATTGATATATCCTGCACAACTATCCCTGGAAATTGATGGAAAAACAAGGTGCTTCCAGGATAAAGAGGAACTAGCGGAATTTGCAACCAACAATTGAACTCTACAGAGAATACTGCAGGATATTCTAAAAAAGAAAAATATGAAGAATCCAGAAATAGTGGCAGAGAGGCCACAATGAATAGAGCAGAAAACAAAATGAAGAAGACAAACTGACAACTAATGACAGAAAAAGAGCTCAACAGAATTGAGGCAGAGAAGATTGGATGATAGGAACGTCTATTTTGGAGAAAATGACCTCATAATAGGTAATGCTGATTTAATATCATCTTGTTTTGAAGTCCCATCAAGCTTTTGTTCTTCTGTCTCCATAGGTCTTAACATGTTGTATCTTATTGAATTTTATTATATGTGATAGTATAAGCAAAAACTTTTATAGACAAGTTTATATAGAAATCATTGTTCATTTTCTGTTAATTGGTTCTAAATACCCTGTAATAATGTCATTCTCTTGAATGGTTTTATAGTGTCTTGATATGTTTGGTACTACAGTATAAGAAGTTATACTCAAAGATTTCAAGGAAAGAGACACTATGGTAACTATTTTTATGTCAGGATATCTTGTGGTGAAACACTATTTTGCTTAAATGGTTATGTTTTGACCTGCACTGTTCTGTTGTTATGCCCTCTTTTATCTCAATCCCCTTTTTAAAAATTATTTACTTTTTTCTTTTTATTTTTTTAATTAAGGGAAAAATAAAAAATAGCAGGATACATTATAGTAACCTACTTTGATTTCCTATTAACTTGATTTGAAATCCTGTATTGCCCTCACCATCTTGTTTTGACTGATTTTCTTCTATTCTGCTTTGCTTGATAGTACCAAGTTCAAAAGTATAGGCATAACTGTGAAGACAATAAGAATCATTATGACGCCCATTCTGGTAGACTATTATTTTCATTTAAAATCCTCTAATGTCTCCAATGCTTTGGTTGTATTCTTTACTGTTTAGTTCAATTTTATTATAACTGCCAATTCTTCTTAAAATAGCAAGAGGCAGTATGGTAACCATTGTTGATCACCTTATATTTTGTTTTTACATTATCTATAATGTCCATCCTTTTAATTTGACTGACTCTGTTCTGATATGTTGCATTTGGTTTTACTCTCTTCAAAAAAAGTAATAAGAACTGTGGGAGTAATAAAACCCAAAATGTGTAATTGTCATTGTACAAAAGAAAAGAAAGTGCTCTAAAGGTTATAACTGCATGTATGTTTAAGTATATAAGATAGATAACCATATTACTGAGTGTTTTTTGGATCATTGAACAAAACTGTTTGCACTCTCACTGTTTGAAGGTCCACTTTAAATGCTTTAATTTTGTAACTTAACTATTTTTAAGATGAGACTATGTAATCTATTAACTAGTGATTTCTTATTGTTTATTTTTTAAATTTTGTATTACTTGTACCCTTTTTGTTTTTTTCCTTTTTCTCCTTAAATAAAAAAAAAGAATTGAAACACATCAAGACCCCCAAATTCAAAGACCCTCTCCAAAAATGAACACAAAGTTCTTAGATGAAGATATACAAATGGCAAATAAATCCATGAAGAAATGTTCACCATCACTAGTCATTCAAGAAATGCAAATTAAAACAGCATTGAGATTTCATCTCACTCCAGAGAAAATGTTTGCCATCAAGAAGTCAACTGATAACAAATGTTGGTGAGGCTGCAGGTAAAAAGGAACTTCTTCACTGTTGGTGGGAGTGTAGACTGATGCATCCACTATGGATACCAGTATGGAGATTTCTCAGAAGACTAGGATTGGAAGTTCTATTCAACCCAGCTATTCCACTCCTGGGTATTTTCCCAGAAAAACTAACAAGTTCATGTCACAGTGATATATGTGTACCCATGTTCATAGCAGCACAATTTGTAATGGCTAAATCTTGGAAACAACCAAGATGTCCATCAACCACAGAGTGGATGAAAAAGATGTGGTATTTTTGTGCAATGGGATATTACTCAGCAATAAAAAAGGATGATCATGAGGCTTTCATAGGCAAATGGAGCCAACTTGAGGCTATCCTCATTAATGAAGTAAACAAGAATCATATTTATAAATACCACAATGTGTGTCTAGGGTAAAAAGTAATAAGAAATGAAGGAGAAATCAAATCCAAAATATATAATTGCTACAGTAAGAAGGAGAGGATAAAAAGTGCTCTAAAGGATATAACTGCATGGATGTTTAAATGTATAGGATTGATGACAATATTACTAAGTTTTCGTTGGATAGTTGAACAGAACTGTTAGCAATTTCGCTGTTTGAATGTCCATTTTGTATGCTTTACTTTTGTAACTTAAACAAGTATTTGGAAGAGGACAATATGTAATTATCAATCAGTGATTTCTTACTGTTCATTTTTTTTGAAATTATGTATTATTTCTACCCTTTTTCTGTTTTTTTCCTTTGAATAAAATAAATAAATAAAAACAAAATAAAAAAAAAATAAGGTGGCTGAAAAAAAAAAGAGAGAGAAATGGTGGCTGCATGTATTTGGAGCTGTTTCTGCATGTTCTAATCTGTTCCACTGGGGGTTTTTTTGTTTGTTTCACTTTTTGATTTTTTTTTTTTTGCCAGTATCATGCTGTTTTTATCACAGTAGCTCTATAGTATAATTTCAAGTCAGGGATTGTGATGTCCCTGTATTATCTTTGAGGACCAGAACTGTTTTTGTATTTTAGGTGTTTTCTTGTTCCAAATGAGTTTTAAGAATGTGTTTCTCTAGTTCTGTGAAGTCCATTGGTGGTATTTTCATTGGGATTGCATTAAATATAATGGCCATTTTTCACTATGTTGGTTCTTCCTACCCAAGAGCAAGAGTTATCTTTTCATTTTCCCTTTTCTTTCTCTCTCTCTTCTTCCTCTTCTTCTTCCTCTTCCTCTTCTTCCTCCTCCTCCTCCTCCTCTTCTTCTTCTTCTTCTTCTTCTTTTTTTTTTTTTTTTTTTGAGACAGGGTCCCCCTATGTGTTTGAGCTAGCCTTGAACTCACTGTGTAGCCCAGGCTGGCTTCAAACTTGCAGTAATCCACCTGCTTCACCCTCTTGAATGCTGGAATTTCAGGTATGTGCTGCCATGCTGGGACTTTGCATTTTCTGATATACTCTTCAATCTCCTTTTTCAGAGTACTATAGTGTTTCTTTCTTTAAAAAAAAAATTTTTTTTTGTCTTTTTCCTTTTTATCGGTACCGGGGATCGAACTCATGATTGCCTGCTTGCAAAGCAGGCGCTTATGCTGCTGAGCTAAATCCCCTTTTAAAAAAATTTTATTTAAAGAAAGACAAAACAAAACAAAAAATAGGTAGAAATAGTACATACTTTCAAAGAAAAAAACAGTAATAAATCACTAGTTGATGTTTACATATTGTACTCTTACAAATAATTGTCCAAGATACAAAAGTGGAACATATAGATGGGAATTCAAACAGGGAGACTGCAAACAGTTCTGTTCAATTATCTAATAAAATTTTAGTAATATGGTTATCAATCCTATACACTTAAACATACACACATTTATCCATATCTTCATTAATGTTGAGATTAAACAAACCAAAGCAGACTAAAATCACTCTGACCAAAGAATAATAGTATTGGTGGATTTCACATCATGACACTTCTGACTCAGCTTTGGGTACTGTAGCTCCTTTTTTTCCTTCAAAGTATTTGTTCATTTCATCATGTGTCATAAGATCAGTTCTCGTAAACTGTTTATAGGTTTTACACAAATATGAGTCTTAACATATATTTCTATCCTTTCTATACTAGAGGGAGGAACAGAATGAAGCAGGACAGAACAAAACATATTCCTATAGACACATAAAACTAAAAAGACATATAAGACTGCTGTACAAAGGAGTTCTACCATGGTTACTGAGTTGTCTCATTATCTTCAATAGGATTGACTATATCATCAGATAAAGTATAATTGCATATATCAGTACATAACAGTATTACTAGAGATACAACTTTGTAGGTAGTGTAGAACTACAAAAACAGGTAGTAATCAAACCAGAATGGGTTTCGTAGTGAATCACTGTCATTTTCAGTATAGTTGTCTATACTCTCTGACTTGATACTATCAACAATTTTGAATAAAATCTGTCAATAACAAACAGCAATCAAGCAAATCAGATTTAACTAAGATCAGTCATGATATAACAGTGTAAGTTATATAGGGACCCAGATTAAGTTAATAGGAAGTTAAAAGATGATTGCTGTGCTACATCCTGATATTTTTGGGGATAGCTGTCTGTGCCCTCAGATCGAGTGCTTTTATACAAACTGGGACAGAGTAAGTTCTATCTAAGCAAATTGGTGCGAGTAATATGGGTTTTAATTCCTGATACACTATAAGCAGTATCTTCTGCTGTCTTTTTTTTTTTTTTTTCTGCTGTCTTTTTTAAAGACTTTCACTCCCTCAGGTTGTACTGTGCATTTTTGGATCGCCCCAACACCCTTGGTTTTATATTGGGAGGGGCCACCTGCTATTTACCTAAGTGTTTCTGAACTTTCTCACTCCTGGACTTGATTTCTAGCTGTATTTCTTTACCTATTAAAGCCTGCCTTTCCAACCTATCCATAAATACTGGTCCAGTTTCCCCTGTTACTCTCTGGTTTCCTATCACTTAAGAGTTCTGTTTTCTCGTATTTGATTTTTGGTCCATATACCCTTCTTCAGGTTAATTATATTTCCTACTAAGAGCATCTCGGTGGACCATACCTTTTGGTCCACTTTGCCTACAATTCTCTTTTTTTCCTTAATTTAGTGTATCTAGGCCATTTAAATGTTAAAAATTATATCCAACCTTCTCTGCCTCATTTCTGTTGTGCTCTTTTCCCATCATTAGTTATCTGTCTTCTTCATTTTGCTTTTTGCACCATTCACTGGGGCCTCTCAGCCACAGTTCCTAGAATCCTGGTGCTTTTCTCTCTCTCTAGAATGCCCTGGAGTATTCTCTGTAGAGTTGGATCGGTGGGTGCAAATTCTCCCAGTTCCTCTTTATCTTGAAAGCATCTTATTTCTCCATTAATTTATAGGGACAGTTTTTCAGGGTACATCAATCTGGGTTGGTGGTTATTTTCTTTCAGGGCTTGGAATACTTCGCTCCACACTCTTCTCAATTTGATGGTTTGTGCCAAGAAGTCTGCCGTAATTCTGATGGGCTTTCCCCTGTAAATAATGTGTTTCTTGTCTCTGACTGCTTTTAGTATTCTGTCCTTACACTGGATTTCTGGAATCTTGATTATTATACGCCTGGGTGTAGTTCTGTTTTGGTTGTAGCTGGCTGGAGTTCTGTATGCCTCATACATCAGAATATCCTTTTCTTTTTCCTATGTTTGGGAAGTTTTCCTTGATTACTTCTGTGAATGGCCTTTGTAGTTCCTTTGTTTTTACCTCTGCTTCTTCATTCACGTTCTTTATTCTGAAGTTATAGATCCTCTTGTCTTCTAGCCTTTGTATTGTTACTGCTTGTTTCCTTGTTATTTTTAAGAAATTTTTCCTTTCATGATCCCACATTGCAAACCTGTCCTCCAGCTCAGATAATCCATCCTTAGTTTCTTTCAAGCAGTTTTGCCAGCTTTCAGTGGAGTTTTTAATTTCCTGGTAATCTCTTTGAACCTGCTTCATGTATTCTATGTTTTCTCTACTTTCTTCATCAAACAATTCTCTCCTTTTTTTGTGTTCCTTCATTCTTCCATTTTTTCTTGAGACGTGCTTAGCATTTCCTTTATTATTCTATTTATATCTTGTTTTACTTGGTTAAATACTTCACTTTTGAACTCGTCTATGAGGTCCCGCAGATATTGTTTTATGTCCACTGGTGCTGTGTCTGATATTGCATGTTTGCCGTCCTCAATCTCCTTTGCATTTACTTTTCCTGGATCAATGTTCTCAGGGTTAGGGGTTGAGGACCCTTTCTTGTTGCTTCCTCTTCTCATATTTTTTGTTCCTTCCATACGTATATATAGGAGGCCCCAGTTTCTTTCTTTGTTGGTTATAGTTCATCTGAAGTGTGCTAACTAGATGTTCCCACCCACTGTAGTGTACTACAGAGGTACAGACAGGGCAGCCTATGCTGGGTCCTCCCCTTCAGATTAGTCAACCTGCTGAGGGCTTCACTACATTAGGGTACACCGCCAGGCATGGAGACTTGATTTGGGCTACCCTATTGGGTCTCAGTCCAGGGTATAACCCAGATCAAGCGCTCCCCACCAATCCTGCTTGAGAAGAGAGCAGCTGACTGAAGTCACTGCAGCCCCTTGTTCTCACCAATCTGCCCAGTTCCAGAATGTAAACTGTTGGAGTCCCTTTTTTCCTATGGAAAGGTTTTATTCCCGTTACTCATCACAGGCCGATACAGGTTCCCTACCAGCTCAGTTCTCCGACTCCCGTCCTCAGTGCAAGTACGTTTCCAGTGAGTTGAAGACAGCTTCAGACAGTTTGGTAAGTTGCTGCTGCGTGAGTTTGGGCACTGCAGAGGGAGCACCGAGCCTTTAGCTGTTCCAATCATAGCACCAGGACTATATGTTTGATTGGTTCTTCTCACCTTGGGTTGAGAGGATTTATCTCCCTCTGTTCGGGGCTCCCCACGCTGTACTGTGTTGAATTCTAAGTTGACTATCTCAGGGAGCCTCTGTAGCCTGCTGTTATCTGTCCCCCATCTTTACTGGACCTGGTCCAGAGCACAATAGTTTTCAATGTCGAGATCTTTCACTCCTTTTGTTAGATTCCAAAGTATTTCATTTTTTCAATGCAATTGTGAAAGATGTTGTTTCCCTAATTTCTTTCTCAGTGAGTTTGTTATTTGTATATGGAAGTGCTACTGATTTGATGTTGAATTTGTATTCAGCTATGCGACTGAATTATTAAATCTAGAAGTCTTTTGGTGAAGTCTTGGGGATCTTTTATATAGAATACCATGTCATCTGCAAATAACAATAGTTTAACTTCTTCCTTTTGTATCTTTATTTTTTTTCTATCTTTTTCTTGTCTAACTGCTCTGGCTAATGTTTCCAGAACTATATTGAATAGGAGTGGTGACAGTGGACATCTTTGCTTGTTCTTGATATTAGAGTGAAAGTTTTCAGGTTTTGATCATTTATAATGATGTTGGCTGTTGATTTGTCATAGATGGCTTTTATCAGATTAAGATAAAGATCATCTATTTCAATTTTTGTAGAGTTTTTATCACATATGGGTGTTGGACTTTGTCAAAAACTTTTGATATAACTATTGAGATGATCATGTAAGTTTTGTCTTTGGCTCTGCTGATATGGTATATTACATTTATTGATTTGCATGTTGGATGAACCCCACTTGGTTTTGGTGTACAATCTTCTTGATGATTTGTTGCATTCTGTTTACCAGTATCTATGTTCACTAGGGAGATTGGCCTGTAGTTCTCTTTTTTTGTTGAGTCCTTCTTTGCTTTTGGTAACAGGGTAAAACTTGCTTCCACGAATGACTTTGGAAGCATTGCTTCCCTTCCAAATTCATTAAAGAATCTGCAGAGTAATACCATTAGACCTAGATCATCTCTTAATTTTATTATAGAATTCAGCAGTGAATCTTTTAGGACCTGGGTTTTTCCTGAGAGAATTAAAGCCCTCATAGCACAGTGATACAGGCACATCCTTATTTACAGCAGCACTGTCTGTGATAGCCAGATCTTGGAAACAACCCAAATGCCTATCAACCAATGAACAAATTAAAAACAATGTGCGTTTTAAAAAAATACAGAGGATTATTCCTCAGCCATAAAGAAGGATAAACTTGAGTCATTTATAGGTAAGTGGGTGTACCTTGAGACCATACTCTTAAGTAATATAAATTGGACACATATGTGTAAACATCACATTCTCTTCCTGGTGTGAGAAACTGAAAAGTGTAAATAAGAACCAAAATGTGAAAGGACAGGTGTACATGTAGAGGCTTATACATGCCTAGAACTTCTCCTAAACAGTTTATGAGAATCTATTGTATTATGTATGTGTGATGAAATGAACAGCTACTTTGCATCCATTATGGTATCCATTGCTGATTTCCTATCATCATGCTGTGAAATCCAGTAATGCTTTTATTCTTTGTTCAGAGTGATTTTAATCCGTTTTATATTATTTAATTTCAAAATACATGAAGGTATGGACAGTTATCTTGAAGAGAACAAGAGACATTACAGTAGCCATTACTGATTTTCCAATTGTCTGGTTTTGAAGGCCTGTAATCCTTCATTATTCTGTTTTGATCAGTTTTACACTATTTTGTTTTGTATGAATTCATTGTGTGTGTGAAGATACAGATAACTATTTATAAGAAAACAAGAGACATTATGGTAGCCACTGTTGATCTCCTGTTGTCTTGCTTTGAAATATATATAACACTTACAGTGTTTTCTTCTGATCTGCTTTGTTCCGTTTTCTTATGTTTTGTCTTACCCTCTTTAAAATTAAAAAAACCTTTTAAAAAAGAACCAAAATGTATAATAGATACCTATGAAATAGGAAGAAATTGTTCAAAAGGAAAGAAGAACTAGAGAAGGGAAGAGGGAAAAGAAGGAAAGGAAAAGAAAAAATGAGAAAAGGATAAAACAGAAATAAAGCTTTGTAAATAAGGAGAAAAAGAGCTGAAAGGAGGAAAGGGGAATGGAATTGAGATATATCTGTACAGGTACAAATTCCCTGTGATGACTGTGATCACTGTGTATGTCCAAATTGTACCAATAAATATAATTTTAAAAATACAAAGAGAGAGAAACACAAAACAAAGGAAAACTAGACCTGTCCAAGTAGCTCAACAGCCTTCACAGAAAAAGAGAACTGAAAGAAAAGAAAAGGAGATGGCAAAAATAATTCGGGGAAAAATCAGGAGGAATCCAGGAACAGTCCCGATCAACAGGGCCCACACCACACACATGGCAAGTGGACGGACAATCACTCCAGGGACTCCGAGTTGTCACAAAGGACTGAGCACCGAGCAGCCATAGTGGAAGGTCAGTGACGGTGACAAGGTAACAGTGTCGCATCCACCTCTTCCTACTCATCCTTCCTCCCAGTATAAGCAAACAGCCATATTTAAAAAGCTGCTCAACAATGACGTCCCTGTCATAATGACCTAGTTTGCTTCCTGCAACTAGCCATGAACTGAACTGGTCACTAAATAAGGAATTGTGTTGTATGCACACTGCAATATTCAGAACAAAGAAAGGGTCAGAGGAAACTTCAACTTGACTTTGCTTCTATTTGCATAAGGATGGCACCATAATGTACAACACGATCAGCAAGAATTGCAGCGCTATGCTGCCACAGAAGCCTCCATAGGGCCGCAGCACCTGCAGTTCCTGCATCAGGAACCCACATGCAGTGCATGCAGGTCTGCGTAGCGGGTCCAAACAGCAGGCCTCAGCCTAAGTCTGAACCACCATTACACAGGTGGGTCACCCAATGAGGGATACATGCTTTTCTTTTCTGAAGAGTTCAAAGGGAAATTTCTGACCAGCCTAGGTGTATGCGGGGACCTCGGCCTGCAGGAGCAGGTGATGAAGGTGCCCGTGGGTTCTCTGCTATAGGAGCTCATTCCTCCTCTTACTCACCTGGCACTGCCTGGGGATGGTAGTTTAATGCCCTCAGGGTAATGTGAGTTCAGAAGCCAAAATCACTAGACATCCTGGAAACACAATCACAATGAAAGAGAAACAAAGGAACAATATTACTAATAAAAGCAGCATTTTCAGAATATATAAACCCTAAGTTGCAAAATATATCAATAACTGCACTGTAGAAAACATAAGAGTACTGAAAAAAGACATCAGGGCTGGAGATACAGCCCAGTAGCAGAGAGCACACTCAGTAGTCACAAGGGCGTGGGTTCAATCCCCAGCACTACTAAAAAAAAAAAAAATTAGACTATGTGGAAATAGTAAATATGAGAAACATGATCAATGGCATAACTACAGCTGAAGAATAAATTAGCAAGCTAGAAATACATCAGAATGGGGAACTTTGAGTCAGCACAGTATAAAACGCTGAATGGGGGAGATGGAGAGGACCTATTTGTAGAAATGATGCTATTTAAAGACTACGACAAGGTCTCTGAAAGCCAGTTTAGGTAAGGATGATCTGTACCTAGGAAAATTATAAGATGCTAAGAATAAAGAGAGCAAAAAATTCTAAAAGTTTCCAAAGGCTAAGAATAAATTACAAAGAGTAAAACTCACATCCATGTTACATTTCTCAAAGACAAAGGGGATTCAGTAAGATAATGACGTAATATATTTAAAATACAGAAGAAAAAGAATTTCAACAGAGTTCATATTCTTCAAAGTGACTGCATGTGAAAAAGCACCTTCAGATGTACAAGGACTCAAAGCTTTGATAAACACAGAGACTCCAGATGAGAAAGCTTCGGAGATTGGTCACACACAGCGTGGCCATGATAAACATTACCTGACTGCACACAAAGTGGTTACCATGGTAAATATTACATCATGAGTTTTTTACCATAATTAAAAGTAATTTTGCTTTAATAAGCAACAGGAAGCCACAGCTGCATTCTAGGAATGGATCTGACTGACTTGTAAAATGACCCTAGCTGTTGCCTTTGAGCTACTGGTGTGATGAAATGTACCATACATGCCATTACATTTGTTTACATTCAGTTGTACCAGTCCAGCCAGTTAACTGTTAACTTGAATGGATTAGGAGATTCCCGGAGTGGCAGGTCCACCTCACTGGTGGTCAGCTCCAAGTGGTGGCCTTATCTCTGACCATATCCAGCTTGCACACGTTGCCTGTCGTGTCTTCTTTGCACAGCTGCCACACCCATCTGGCATCTCCTGACGCTTGGGGAAATGTTTCCAGCTTGCTGGCTCACGGGGACACTGCACTTGTCACTGGAAGTCGTTCACAGCTGAAAGTGCTTTTAGGAGGTGGGGCTCGGCAGGAGGACGCGCTCACTGGCGGTGCCTTCTGAGGTGCAGGCAGATCGCTTCCTGGATCTCTTCCCCTGTGCAGTGGATCCATGGCTACCACGAAGAAGCAACTTTTGCTCTACCTGGCCCTTCCACCATGACGGTCCTGCCTTGGAGTCAGCTAACCATGAACACAAAGTGGTTACCATGGTAAATATTACCTCTGAAACCATGTGCCAAAATAAACTGCTCCTCTTTTTAAGTTGCAGGTGTCAAGTATTTTGTTCTGGCAGTGGGGAAGCCAACTGACACACCAGCACCCTTAGAATAAATCCCACCTGAAATAAACTTAGTTGTATTTCTATACAATAGCAAGCAATTATTGGAAATTTACCATTTGCTATAACATCAAAAACTACAAAAGGCTTAGGTGTGAATATAACAAATTATATAAGATTCATATAATTAAAACCATAAAAAAGTGATGGGGGAAATGTAAAAATCTAAATAACTAGAGATACACCATGCTCGTGTAATACGAGACTCTATATTGTTTAAGTGTCTATTCTCAAAAAAAGCAATAGTATTTCTCTACTCCAGCAACAAATACACTTAGGAACATAAATAAGTTCACCACTATAAAAACATATGGCAAAAGAGCCACATAAGACAAACTTTAAATCTAATAAACAACACAGGTGATTAATTAATGAAATAGGGAGACATTGCATGCCTTTATATGGGAAAAAATGTATTAGCTTCCCCAAAATCAATATATAAATTCAGTGCTTTCTCAAAATCCAGCTAAATTTAGTCTAAAATTTATATGAAAAATAACAATACATGAATATTTAGGTTAATCTTGAAATGGTAATGCAAAAAAAGACAAATTCTACCAGGTATTAATATATCTACCTTAAAATAGTTAAAAAATATTACAAGTATTATAGCATCAATTGTTAAGGGATAATACAACAGAACAGAATGAAAAAGGACACACGCACAGGTGAACACACACACACACACCCTGCCAGGCTGCACTGCATTTGCAGCACCGAGACCCGGGCTGAGGTCCTTATCTGCGATGTGATGATATCTGAAGGCCAAGTCAGTGGGAAGCAATCAGGTTTAGAAGAGGTCGTGAAGGTGGGTCCTGTGATGGGATGTGTGTCTCCCATGTCTCTGGAAGAGACCAGGGCTCTAATTCTCTGTGTTGGCCATATGAAGACAGCAAGAAGGGGTTACCTGTAGGCCACAGCAGGGACTCCACCAGAACCGGACCATGCTGGTTCCCTAATGTAGGGATTTACAACTCAGAACTGTTACAAAATAGCTTTCCGCTGTATGTGCCTCCCAGTGTACAACACTTTGTGATGGGAGATCCTGGGTTATTTGCCAGAGGGAATCCCATAACAGCGAGCAGGGACACAGACAAAATGCAGTGGCCGAGAGCTGCCTGGAAATGGGCAATGCTGCAATGTGGAGTGCGCTGCAGCGGTCCCCACACTCCTCTACATGCTTAAGATTTCAGTAATCAACTCACAGAAAGGCAGAAATCAAACTATGGCTGCTTCAGGGACCACAGGGACCTGACCTAGATAGAAGCCCCTGGAGCCACGGGCTGGGATTTTTAACACGGCCTCAAAGCTGCTCAAGGAGGAAGAGCTGGACTGAGCCCAGATACCAGTCTTCTGGTAGTCTTCTGGCAGAGAAGACTAAACACATCCCATTCATAGCCTCCTGTAACTCCGAAGAAAATTCACTTGCATTAACAGTCTTGGAAAGAAAAAGAACAGTCAGTTCCCACAAAAGACAAAAATCTAAGGTCAAGACCACACCTGAATTTGTAGTCTAGATTTATACCACTTGAATGACATGGGAGCTCTAAGGTAAGAGAATGGACAGTTAAAACTCAGGACAACAAAACTCCCACAAGCGTTTTAGCAAATGCAAAACGCCTGGTACAGATCACTGCACAAGAGCTCAAGCACAAAGGGCCTCCAAGAGAAAACAAAATCCACTGAATGCGAGCTCACAATAAAACTACCAACGTGAGACCACAGGATATCCTGGAAGAATCTGACAGTCCTCAAACTAGAAATGAAAAACCTGAAAACTGTAAACATGTGTAAAATGATTACTTTTTTAAACAGGTAGGAACCAGAATAAAGGAGGAAAAACAGTACAAGCCAGCATGCCTCCAACTCCCAAGGAGTGAGCCCCCCTTGAGGGAAAGTCCGTTTTGCACAAGGGTCCTCAAGGCTCTGGGACTCTTCCACCTCCACCTCAGGGCTTCTGTACTCATGGTTCCTTAGACCTGAAATAGTCCCCACACTCACGGGCACCGGCCCACTCCCTGGTTCCATCAGGCTCTACTCAAACATCACCTGACCTCTGACACCTCCACCCAATAAAACGGCTACCCCGCTCACACTCTAGCACACCCCGCATCATGGATCTTTGCACAGCACACACTTGACATCACACAGACGGTGCTTTTCGCTTTGTTTACTTGCTTTCACCCCCAACTGTGAATGCAGACAAAGATTCGGTTTGTTCCCATGCCCAGGACAGTGCCTATCATACAGCAGGTGCTCAGGAAACATTTGCTAAAAAGAAAATGCAGAGATGAGGACACAAAAGCAGCAGCCACTCCTAAGACAGGAGGTGAAATCACTCCTTCAGTTTCACGCAGACACAAACATTTGCCAGCTAGAACACCACTAGAACTGGGTTTTCAGAACATAATACAATGGAACATGTTAACATTTTCTAAGATACCAAAAGGACACAGACAGTGTCATAAATATCACTTGCATAGTTCAGCTTCCTGTTCCTTATTTTATCCTTCCTCAGAACTCACATGCACACCCCCATCATCCGTCCATTTCTACATAACTGCTTCTCAGTGCCAGTTCCTGTCCCCACCTGGCCCCTCCTCACTGACTTTCTGGATGTTGAGAACATCCATTGACTACTGATACTTATAACCATGCAGATATATTATAAAGAATGCAGATAGTAAATATCAAAAACCTGCTGTTTCCTCTGCACTCCAAAATTAGCTAAGGCACATTATTTGGGAAGATAAGAGTTGATGTCTCTAACGTAGGTTTGCAATATTCATGGCTCATTATTTTCTTTCTTTTTTAAGTGCTCTACTTCTGAGTGATACCCCACGCCCTTTTCACAAAGCTCCTGCTCATCAAGTTTCCCAAGCCTGCCTCGAACTTGAGATCCTCCTGCCTCAGTCTCCAAGGTAGCTGAGATCAGCAGCACCGCCCCTGCACCCCGCTCCAACAGTTTTCCTGTGAATACTCACATGCGTGAGCACTGAGGTTAAAACACAGTTTATTACTCATACAGGACTTCAAAACACAAAAATCTCTTTGACAAAAATCTCTACTTGTAAGTCCCTTTGGTTAGTTCAGTAATTTTCAAATAATGATGAGTGTTTTTCCTTAACATTACTATAAAGGTCAAGTATCATTAGACCCACAAACAATTGGAACCTACAGTTACTCTTATGTTTACGTCATAAGAGTTTCACAACTGTCACTAACGGTGTTCAAATACTTTATCGTGTCATTTAGGAGAAAATAAACACGCAACACAGTACTTGTTTTTAATCTTAACTATGACATATATGTTAAATCTGCTTATTAAAGCCATTTACTCTTATTTAACTTACAACAAAATATTTTACCACTTAGTAACATTTTAGCCCCATTTAGTAATAAAGTCCCACTTACTGTAAAAATAAATTTCTTGGGGGGGCCGGGTCGGCTGTTATTAACTGCTACCCAACACTGCCGCCTAGTGGTTATGTGTGTAACTACAGGTAAAGCCCATTAAATTACCAGTTGCTCATTTCAGAAACGGGTAAACAGCTTTAACACGAAGTCCATGCTGAAATTCTGTAATACTTAGTAACACATGCAACATGTTTTATTTTGGACATTTGATTTTATGAATGTTTGAAAGTCATCACCTTACCAACTCACTACTAAGCTCTTACTTTAGTGCTGTTTGGAATTTCTCATTGTTGCTCTTTAAGCGGTTTGTATACAAGAAAGCAAAACTGATCACTTGGTACCTGCAGAGATGGCGCCTGCACTTGGCCTCTGCCCTCACTGTGCAGGCGCAGCTGTGACTGGGTGATTAAGGTCTTGCCAAGGCTCCGGGAGGACCAGTGTCACCTGCAACCTCAAGGCACCTGGGCAAGGTAGCCCTCGCCAGGGCTCCCCTTTACTCCTCCCTGGAGGACACACTGAGACCACGGGACTGCCCACCTTCCCCTCAGGCCAGGTGCACAAGAGTGCACAGCTGTACTCTTTTTGTTTTTTGGTTTCTTGAGCCAGGTTATTGTCTGGTTTTGTAGTCAGGCTAGCCTTGAACTCACTATGGCCCACGCTGGAACTCAAGGCAATCCTCCTGTCTCAGCCTCCCAGTGCTGGGATTACAGGCCTATGCCACCACAACCTGCTTCAGCTGCCCCTCTCTGAGCCCCCTGTTACAGCTTGATGATATGGGAACTTAGCCCCTACTACTACTAAGATACCCTCCTGGATTTTGTGATTTACAAATTTGATGTACAAATAAAAGAATGCTATAAAAAGGTAAATGTTTCTTCATTTTCACATTAGTGCAACAAAAAGGGCAGATGGCTCTCAGAACACAAGAAGGCCCCCTAACCAGAAGGAGGTCTTCCCACCCTGCCTCTTACTCTCCTGGAAGAAATAAACGTGTTCATGTCTGCTGGGAAACTGCCCAAGTTGAGGTCACTGGGAAACATCCTCACAGGACGCCCAGATTGTACCTAGGAAAACCCACTCTTAACCTGCCCTTAATGTAAAAATGTAAAGCTTTAAATTCATCCTGTCATTAGAATATGATGCACCAGCAGAACTAAAACCATAGAAAACAACTGTGTCAAAGAACATAGTCAAAAGACTAACAAGAGAAAAAAATCCTGCAAATTATATCTGAAAAGCAGTAATATCTACACTATATGAAGAACTCTCACCATCCAACAACAAAAGAAACCCAGTTTAAAAACAGATAAAGGTCTTGGGTAGACATTTCCCCAAAGATGGTGATACAAACAGCTAACAGGCACATGAGAAGCTATTCTATGTCACTAATCATCAGGAAAACGGAAATCAGAATCACAGCAAAATACCACCTCGCATCACTAGTGTGGCCATGAAATGAAATGAGCAGAGGAAGGGAGGGAAGGGGAGAAGAGAGAGAATATGAGAGGCAGAGAGACACGCAAGACGTGCTGGCAAGGATGCAAAACCTGGAGTTCTCCTGCACTGATGTGGGAATGTAAAATGGTTCAGCTGCTACAGAAAACAGTATTGTGAATCTTAAAGAATTAAAAGCGTATCACATGGTCCAGCAATTCTACTTCTGATATATACCCAAAACCTGAAGGCAGAGTCCCAAAGAGGCACACCACATTCATGGCACATCAGTCACAGAGGCCAAAAGGTAGAAACAACTCAGGTGTCCTTGATGTACACACAATGGAATATTATTCACCCTTAAAAAGGAGATTCTGACATGGCTTAACATGGATGGACCTTGGGGAGTTCATGCCAAGTGCAGTAACCCATCCCAAAAGGACAAACCTTTTGGAAAGGAAAGGTGTAATTCCACCTTTCTGTGGGGACTCAATAGTCAATTCATGAGGACAGAAAGGAGTGGAGATGCCAGGGGAACAGATGGTGAGGAAGAAGGAGGTCTTTAGAGGGTGGAGAATTCCAGTTTGAGGAGACAAGGGGCTCTGGAGATTTGCTGCAGAACAGTATGAATGAACACAGCAATACTGAACTGTACGCCTCCCATGGTTACGATCTTAAATACAGTCAAGGTCCGCATGTATTTGTGTTTAAATATGCCAATGCTGTTCCAAGTCCGCATTTATGTTTAGCTCTTCATGGAATCTTCTCAAGGCCCTGGCCCAAGAATCCACAATCCTGTCCAGGAGACCTGTTTCTCAAAGAGTATGCTTGCAATAAGGCAGAAGTAACTAAAAACTAAAATGTTTTAGAGAAATAGGGACATGTCCATTACATAATACTACTTAACATAGAAATACTCATAAACTATTTTCCGTCCTTTTACCAATTATTCAATTTAAAAACTGTTTCAACTTTAACGAGACTTCAAATATGGAAAGGTGGGCTGGGGATTTAGCTCAGTGGCATAAGTGCCTGTCTGGCAAGCATGAGGTCACAAACTCAATCCCCAGTACCAAAAACAAACAAACAAAAAAAAAACACAGGAGTTGAGACGGCTGGAGAACATGGCGGACAGACAACAGCAACTACTGAACGCTCTCTAAAGGCTCGGCTCAGAGGCCAGGAATGATGCGGACTAAGGAGATACGAACCAGTAGAGATATGCTCTGCTGACTCAGGAACAAACTGGGCTGAGAGAATCCAACTTGGAATACAGTCCTGGCGCTAAAATAGGAACAGAAAAATCTCGGTGTGGAGGCTCGACTCCGCGCCATTGGAAACCGCGGTTTGGATTTCCCGCCACGCGGCGGCCGGCTACCTCCACAGCGGCTCAGCAAGGAGAGACGCGACCGCCGAGCTCGGGAACGGAGTCGGAAACGCGACGGACAGGAAGGAAGGCTGACTGGAGGCGAGGTGAGCGAGGAACTGACTCCCTACCGCAGTCTGACTCCAGCGGAGGATTTTCTGGGCGCGGGCAGTCCTGTAAGAGCAGGGCGCGGCGGCAACTGCAGCCGCACGGTTCCCTCTCGGACGGGATTGGTGAAAGGTGCCTGGCCGGAGGGACGCTGCTCGCGGACCCCCTAGGCTGGCCTAGCCCAGATCCCAGAGCCTGACGGTGGCCCGGAGGAGCGACCGACTTCCGCGTAGGCTGCCTCCTCCGCAACTCCCTGGGGCGCAGCAGTGAGCTGGAACAACTAGCCAGCGCAATTCGATCAAGCTGTAGCTGACAGGCAGGGAAGCCGGGCCTCCTGTGTAAGATTACATTTCATAAGGAACAGAAAATATGGGGAAGGGAAGCAACAAAAAAGGCTCCTCGACCCCCAATCCTGAGAATCAGGCAATAGTGGACACTGTACCAATATACATTAAGTGCCATTTAGAGAGCCTCATAGACCAATTCAGGAATGAAGTTATCAATGACCTGAAGCTAGAAGTATGCAGAATAGTTAGAGAAATGCTAAGCACCACCCAGGAAAAAGCAGATGGTGGAGTGGAAGATCAGAAAAAGAGGGGAGAATTGCTTGATGGAGAAAACAGAGAAAGCATTGAGTATGTGAAGCAGGTGCAAAGGGACTATCAAGAAATCAAGAAGTCTACCCAAGACTGGCATAACAGCTTGAAAGAAACTAAGGACAGACTATCTGAATTGGAGGGCAGACTTGAAACATGGGAGAATTAAATGAAAAACTTCTTAAAAATAACAAAGAAACACACAGCAATAATACAAAGACAAGAAGATGATAAGAGGAGCCATAACTTAAGGATTAAGAACATAAAAGAAGAAGTAGGGACACAAACAAGTGAACTACAAAAGCTACTCACAGAAATAATCCAGGAGAATTTTCCTAATTTAGCAAAAGGTAAAGATACTCAAATGTATGAGGCATACAGGACCCCAGCTACCTACAACCCTAACAGAGAAACACCCAGACATATAATAATAAAAATTCCAGAAATTCAATACAAGAACAGAATATTAAAAGCTGTAAGAGACAAGAAACAGATCACTTACAAGGGAAGACCCATCAAAATTACAGCAGATTTCTCTTCACAAACCATCAAATCACGAAGAGCATGGGGAGAAATAATTCAAGCTTTGAAAGATAATAATCTACAGCCAAGATTGAGATATCCTGCACAACTGTCCCTGGAAATTGATGGAAAAACGAGGTGCTTCCAAGATAAAGAGGAACTGGGGGAATTTGCAACCACCAATTCAACCCTACAGAAAGTATTGCAGGATATTCTAAAAAAAGAAAAATACAAAGAACCCAGAAATAGGGGCGGGGAGGCCACAACGAATAGAGCAGAGAACAAAACGAAGAAGACAAACTGACAGCTACTGACAGAAAAAGAGCTCAACAGAAATGAGACAGAGAAGATTGGATGATAGGAACAGCTTTTTTTGGAGAAAATGACATCTTAATAGGTAATGCTGATTTAGTACCATCTTGTTTTGAAGTCTCATCTAGCTTTTGTTCTTCTGTCTCCAATGGTCTAAACAGGTTGTAGCTTATTGGATTTTGTTATGTACGATAGTATAAGAAAAAACCTTTTAAAGACAAGGAGATTATACAGAGACCATTGTTCATTTTCTGTTAGTCGATTCTAAATACTCTATAATGCTGTCATTCTCTTAAATGGATTTACATTGTTTTGATATACTTAATGCTACAGTATATGAAGTTGTACTCAAGGACTTCAGGGAGGGAGTCAATATGGTAACCATTTTTGGGTCAGGATTAGCTGGTGGTGAAACACTATTCTGCTTAAATGGTTATGTTTTGATCTGCCCTGTTTCGCTGTTATGCCCTCTTTTTTTTTTTTTTTTTTTTTTCTCAATCTCCACTCCATTATTTACTTTTTTATTTTTATCCATTTAATTACAGGGAAAAATATAGCAGGATATAATATAGTAACCCACTTTGACTTTCTATTATCTCGATTTGAAGCCCTGTATTACTCTCACCATCTTGTTTTTGACTGAGGTTCCTATATTCTGTTTTGCTGGATAGTATCAGGTTCGAAAGTTTAGGCATCAGCTGAGAAGATAATGAGATTCATTATAACGCCCATTCTCATTGACTTTTATCTACTTTTGAAGACCTACAATATCTCCAATGTTTTGGTTTTGTCGGTTTTATTCTTTACGGTTTTGTTCAATTGTATTACAACTAATGATATAGGCAATTCTATTAGAAATAGCGGGAGGCATTATGGTAACCATTGTTGATCACCTTGTATTATGTTTTTTATATTATCTATTATGTCCACCCTTTTGACTTGACCGATTCTGTTCTGTTATGTCACATTTGGTTTTACTCTCTTCCAAAAAAGCAACAAGAACTGTGGGAGCAATGAAACCCAAAATGTGTAATAGTCACTGTACAAAAGAGAGGAAAAGAAAGTGCTCTAAACTATATAACTGCATGTATATTTAAAAGTATAAGATAGAAAATGATATCACAGAGTTTTATTGGATCATTGAACAGAACTGTTTGCAGTATCATTGTTGGAATGTCCACTCTACAAGCTTTAATTTTGTGACTTGAACAATTATTTCTAAGATGGCAATATGTAATCCATTAACTAGTGATTTCCTACTGCGCATTTTTTATTCTGTAAACCTGTATAACTTGTACCCCTTCACTGTTTTTTTTTTCTTTCTTTTCTTTTCTCCTTAAATAAAAATTAAAAAAAAAAAAAAAAAAAAAACACAGGAGTTAATTTACCAAATATGGTAAGCGAGGAGCTCTAAGTCCCTCCAGGCACCTGCAGGTGGCAGCAAAAGCACAGTGATTATCAAAGTAGGCTTGACACACCCGTCAGTATGTAAAAAGATAACAGACAAGGCATCTGAAAGTTTAACTTTATGTTCAATTACCACAGAAGTACTCCTACATTAAGTAAACAGCAATTATGTTCTTTGACACAAAATCTTATCTTGCCCAAACACTTTCAACTTAGGGCCCCCTCACAGCCAGTCCTAGTTACCTATTTCTTTTCTTGTCTCGCGCTTTCATTTGCTGTGCCTTCATGACCATTCTACCTGGAAACATCACCCGTGAGACACAGCATAACTTTCTTAGAGAAAAGCACAAACGCTAATGGGATTCCCAAGCTGCTTACTGAGCTGTGCACACAAACACATACACAAAGATGTGCTAACAAGCCTTTGCTAACAAGCCGCATACAAAATGAGATGAATACAAGGGGTGAGAGTACAATCCAGTCAGCAACCATACAGCTGCAAAAGAGAGCTGTCAGCCAGGAGCGGTGGCGCACACCTGTAATCCCAGCGCTTGGGAGGCTGAGACAGGAGAATTGTTGCAAGTTCCAGACCAGCTTGGGCTAAAAAGTGAGCTCAAGGACAGCCTAAACTACAAAGCAAGATCCTCTCTCAAAAAACAAAATTAAAAAATCACAGATACCTCAAGGTACCTCAAGGCCCTCGTTCTAAAACCTCTGATTATAAATCTTAAATAAAATGTAACATTAATGTTAGAAATATAAATTCCAAACCAGAGACACCAACAGTTCCTCCCCACATACCCAAAAAAACACCTGAGCAAGCCGCCCTGGTGTGTCACAGAGAGGGGCACTACACAACTTCCTTCCCTCCCACTGGGATCCTGTTTAGACCGCTTGGCTGCAGGCGAGGGGCTGTGCGAGCTGTCAGCAGCGCCTCAAGAGGATCACCTGTGTGAGACAGGTTAGCCCTAAGAGGCAGCCCTGCTGCTGAAGCTCAGCTCACCGCACACTGGTGCTAGAGTTACTGCAAATACAAAAGGCACAGGGCGGATCAACCGCTCTCCTGAGTAACCCGGTCAGTGCGGTTTACTCTCAGAAAACAAAACAAAAAGCATGCAAAGCTGTAGACTTGTTGTAATGTCCCCAAGAGGATGCCTTAAAAACAAATTAAATATAAGGTAAAATCATACATTAAAGAGCAATTTAAAAAAAGACAAAGGAGGAAAGGAGGGAATAGTGTCAATCCTCTGTGGGGAGAGGTTTCATTCAATCTGTCCTGGACACCTTAGAGCTTCCTGTTACCATGGCGCCCAGCTTTAGTCCTGCAGATATTCAGAAGACGAAGAAATATGCCACAAGGGAAAGAGGACATTTCAGATGGGAGAGTGACAGAACCAGCCTTTGCTGTCTACACCACGTACGTGACACAGCCATGCGGGATGAGGCTGTTCATAAGCAGATTCCAGGCGCTACCCGACCCTATGTGGGGACGCAGCTGCCAGTGGCAGAGACACCTGCACACTTGCTTCCTGCGGGCCCCACACCCCGAGCTTTCTCTGAGCAACCTTTTTGAATATGAAACGTACTACACCTCGAGAGATGTGGCAGGCTGGCAATTCTGCAGCTTCTGGTCCTCTCCGCCTGACCCTGGTCCCCTGGCTTCCGGCTGAGTCCCACTCACGGACCATTGGAGGGGAGTCAGGCCAGGAGCTGCCTGAGGCCCGGGTGTTTATCCCCAGCTCCTCCCTCTAGAAAACCTCAACAGAAACCAGGGCTGTCCCCAGGCTGCCCACTCCACGGGTTCTGGCACCCACTTTCCCGCCCTCAAGCTGCCTGGGTTCCCAGGGGCAAGAGTAACAACCAAGCAATAGCCACAAGGAGCCACCAAGCAGATGTCGTGTCCCTCCCTCCCATGTTCCAAATGTTTTACTTTTTTATTTAACATAAGCACACTCAATGCACCAGGGCATTTCACGTTGCTGTTTGCACAGGCATGATGGTCAGGGCTCCCTCTTCTTCCTCCACCTCCTCTTCCTCCTCTGGCTGTCTCCATCTCCTTCACTGGTTTCCTTTTTCCTTTCACAGCATTTCTTTGTCTCTTTTCCCCTGGATTCCTCATATGAAAGAATGTGATACTTGACTTCCTCGGTCTGGATTATTTCACTTAACATGATGGTCTCCGGACCATTTTCCTGCAAATGACATGATTTTGTTCTCTGTGGCTGAATATTCCATGGTGTATATCTGCCACATCTGCTTCATGCATTCATCACTGATGGGCCTCTAGCTTTCTCCTAGTTTAGCTGTTATGAACTGCACTCCCATAAACGCGAGTGTGTAGGTATCTTCAGCCTGCTAACTTTAATTCTTATGGTAATAGGAGGTAGTATATAGCTGGATCAACCGCTAAATCCATGTTTAGTTTTCTAAGAAAACTCCACACTGATTTCCACAAAGGATGGGCTAATTTATGGTCCCATCAACGGTGCAGAAGAGTTCTTGCTATCCACATCCTGGCCAGCATTTATAGATGTTTTGTATTTTGGATAACTGCCATTCTGAAAGGTTGAGATAACCCCAGAGTAATTCTGATTTGCATACCCCTGGTGGCTAGCAACAGTGAACATTTCTTTAAATATACGTGTTTATGTACACTTATTGGTCATTTATCCTTCTTTTGAGAAGGCTCTTTTAAGAGCTCTGCCTGCTTAGTGATGGAGCTCTTTGAGTTTTGCCTGTTTGCTTGTGTCAAGCTTTTTGAGTTCTTCATGGCTTCTGGATAGCCACCCTCTAGTACCTTGCAGAGACTTTTTCCCCATTCGGTAGGCTGCCTCTTCACTCTTTTGCTGTAAAGAAGCTTTTTAATTTGATGTAAACTTATCTGTTGATCCTTGCTATTATTTCCTAGTCAGGAAATCTTGGCCTGTGCCTATGCCTGTGACTGCAATTCTTTTCCCTAAGAGTTTGAAACTTTCAGGTCTTCTACCCAGGTTCTTTGATCCATTTTAAACTGGTTTTCTGTACAAGGCAAGAGACAGGAATCTAGTTTTAGCCTCCTAGTATGGATATCCAATTTTTCCAGCACTATTTATTAAAAAGGCCATCTTTTATGCAACATATGCTTTTGGGCCCTTTGTCAAGAATAAGGTGGCTGCTGCTGCATGCGTTTGTTTCTCCGTTCTTTATTCTAATGGTCTATGTGTCTATTTTTGTGCCAGTACTATATACTGCTTTATTTCTATAGCGACTTTGTAGGACATTTTGAAATCAGGAAGAGCATGGCTCTTTTTTTGTTTGTCTGTCTGTCTTTTTAAGACAAAGTTTAACTACGCAGTTTAGGCTGTTCTTGAACTCATTTTGTAGCCTGGGCTAGCCTCAAACTTGTCATGATCCTCCTGCCTCAGTCTTTCAATGCTGGGATTACAGGCATGGCCCCACCACACGTGGCTTTAGCACTGCTTTTTGCTCAGAATTGCTTTGGCTACTTTAGGGCTTTATGCCTCTGTATGAATTTTATTATCTTTTCTTCTAATTGTGTGAAAGTGTCACTGGTTTCTTGATAGGAATTGTACTGACCCTGTAGATTGCTTTTGGTAACATGGTCATTTTCCCTTCCTTAATATTACTGCTCCTGCAACCCTACAAAAAGATATGACCAGCTAAGAGTGAACTCCTAAATACTTAAGTATGGCCCGCTTCTTGAAATTCATACAATAGAATCATTCACTATGAATTCACATGTGGTTTTTTGTTTCTGTATTTATCAGATTCATTCACACTGGCACATCTGCCTTGTAAACCATTCATTCTGACTGCAAGCAGCACCGCCTCTAAGTCTACACCACTGACCTATCCATTCAATTGCTGCTGAATTTCTCACTGTGAGCATTTTGATGCACAAGTAATGCCTTTTTGTGATTTTACTTTTCATTTCCCTGATTACACATGAAGCTGAGCAGGTATATATCTTCATTGGACACTTGATATATTCATTTTTGAGTACTTACTCAAGTCTTCAGCTCCCTAACCGACAGAGCTCTTTCTAGGCCCAGTAACACCAAGAGGCTAACAAAATCCAACCATCCCTTGGGAACATCTACTCCTAATATTCAACAAGTCCCCTCACTCTAGTCCAGCTCCCCCAAACCCAAAAGTACAGTTTAGACACAAGCATGAGAAAGAGAGAAGCAGGGGACCAAAGTTCCAAAACACCAAAGCGGAGAACCTTAGGGCCACATGAGAAGACCTCCCGGGGGGTCTCTGTCATTCTCAGTTAGGAACAGGAAACACTATTTTATCTGCAGCACAGACAAACCTCTAATCCACAGCGCGCTTTACAGTGGGGAGTTGCCATCTAAATCTATGCAGTGCATCCTTTCTAACAATTATAAAACTGGCTTAACTGAATAGCATTATATTCACTCAAAGCCTCAGCTCTCGTGTTAAAATCAAAATTCACTCAGAGTCTCTACAATTTAAACCAAAACACAAAGCCAGAGCTAAAACAGAGTATTTCATGAAGTGAGGAGAACCCTGCGGTCCCCTAAGAATATGTGAGACCTCTTTCTGGTGAGGTCTAAAAATGCTCTTTGACTTGCATTCCAAAGTGAGTGAGGAAATTAAAGTGGCAGGAATGCTTCCTGATTGAGACAACTTCCTCTGTTTGAATAAAAATTCACTGGGCTCAAGTATTAAAGAAGAAAACCAGACATTATAAAAGTTTAATACTGGATTCAATGTTACTTGCTGTAAATGGTTGGGGAGTTTTTTTGGCTGTAATTCCTTCCCAATATAAAATCATGATGAAGGGGCTGGGGATTTAGCTCAGCGGCATAAGCGCCTGCTTTGCAAGCAAGCAGTCGTGAGTTTGATCCCCGGTACCGATAAAAACACCAAAAAACACCAAAAAAAAAAAAAAAAAAAAAAAAAAAATCATGATGAAGAGCCAGGGCCAGAGGAGACATTTAAGGCCACAGGGTCCTTGGGGAATGGGAGGGCTCTACATCTCACAAACTGCCCCAGGTGTCTCTGCTGCTCTCACCCGGCTCAGGAATTTATCCATTACTCCCCTGACCTCTTTACCTGGTTGTTCACATATTCAATCAAAATTAAACGCCCCTCTATGCACAGACACAACCCACGCCAGCAACCTAGGAATGTGAGGCTGTAATACACACTCGCCACCACAGGGGGGAGCAACCATCGCGAAGGAAACTTAAGGGACTGATGGACCTGATGGCTTTAGATGGCAGAGAATGCTTCCAAGAAAAGGCAGCTCTGAGGATAAAGGGCGACGGGGAGGACGGCATGTGCGGGGATGAAAAGAGCAGGCAAAAGGTCCCACTCAGGATGAACTGAAGAGTAGGATGCAAAGTCGAAAAAGTGGACCACAACCTTAAGCACTATGGGGATCCCTGCATTTGCCCCTGGACACACTTCTAAGAAACTGACAGTTCAAAAGTAATGTCATGTACAGGCCAGGGCTCAGATCTTAATGAGAACGTGCCACTGCTGCATCTGGTAATTGGAGCAGCACAGAGAAAGCTAATCAATACTTAATTTCAGAAAAACGTGTCACAGCCTGTGAAATACGTGAAGGCTGCACATGGGAAGTCACTATGGCTGTCTCCAAAGCTCCTAAAGCCCAGCAGGCCGGCAGGCTACCACACTCAAGGGTTTTATTCCAGAGGCAAGGCCTGAAGTGACTTTTGTCAGGCCCAGACTCACTACCTCTTCACCGAAGAAAGAACACAGGCCATCAGACTCTTAAATTAAAAACACGGAGGAAGTTAAATTCAGGTACCTGTTCAGAGCTGACAAACTGGTTAGAACTGAATCAAACATAATTAACACTGCAGGCCAAGCAAATGAGACTTTAAAAAATTTTTTTACAGAAAAGGGAAAGTTTCAACATGAATATAATTAGGCAGGCACTGGTGTGGGTTGCTCACTTCCTTTTCCCTTGGTTTCGTTTCCCTTTTTATGTCTAATCACTGCTAATATGTAAATTATTCCATGTGAAGCCTTCCACAGTCCTTTCTGTTAAGATCTGCAGGGATCTTTAGGCAAGAGAAACTACATCTCGGCTTCCATCTGATAAAAAGGGGATACAAAGCACTGAAGACTTAAATAAAACCGGAGTAAATTATATGGAAACAAATAACGGGAACAAGTAATTGGAGATTTGATGTAACTACTTAGCAATGGTTAAACAGTAACACTGGAGGCACTATGATTTTAGGGACATGGCGGTAAAGCTGCTTAGGCATACCTGTAAGTGCCCAGTGCTTTGTTATGAGCTCGGGATTCTTCTGAATTAGTGTCCTCACCATCACACCAGATGGGTACATCTATTTTTATCTGTACAGAAACTGAGTAGGAACAAAGGCTCAGAGCAGTCAGGAATTTAGATAAGGTCACATAGCTTGGAAGGTGAATAAGCACTGAGCCCTGTACTTCTCAATATCAAATCTTCTCTGTCCATAAATGATGCAGACTTTAAGCATCAAAGTAAATAGTTAAAGAAAATTTTTCATACAACCCTGTTAAATATTGGCCGTCATTTCAAGAGCTTATGTTAAGCATGACTTCATAAACAAATTACTTGTGAAAGAGAAAAACCACATCCAGGGTAAAGTTGTAAGTTGAAAAGACGTATTTCAAAGAGCACTTCCTGAAAGTGGCAGAGAAGCAATTACAGGCAGCTCCTCTACCAACGACTACCTCTGAGACATCCTTCAAAGCAGCAAGCGAGCTTAGCACCAAAGAAACAGCATTTCTGAAATGCACCATTTCCAGACAGAGATACTTTAACACAAACAACTCAGAACTCTCTCTTTTACGGAACTGGGTATACCACAAAATGCTCACTTCTACGACAGCCCTCTGACCGGTGAAGGTAAGCAACATTTGATTAACTTTGTGATAGACTATTATCAGAAGGAATGCTTTACCTAGCTATGTGACATCATCGTTTAGGTTTTTAAAAATTACAGAAACTAATTGGTAAAGGACCTTAGATTATGCTATCATCTTTCCGTTTTATATGATTCTGTACCTTTTTCAATATACTTTTTTATATTAACTGTGAGTATGATTTTTTTCAAATTAAGAAAATGTTAATGTGATAAATATAGTTAGGTGTTTCTGCCACATGGTTTGAAGTACATTGTTTCATGAAATTACTTGCTTTTAAGAAAAGAGTAACTAGAGATAATTCTGGAATCTAAAGCTTTTCCCAGTTAGCTTGAAAGCTAATCATTTAATACTTATCCAGAACAGTTCTGTATTTGCACAGCACAACCTATGCTATAAAGCCTTTAAGATATGTGGATGCATCTCTTGTCATTTTTTTCAAACTAAAGCAAATCATGACAAATGGACTTAGTAAAAGCAGCTTGAACCCAAATGGGAAAGTTTACTTATGGTAATATTTAAACACAGGAATTTATGAGCAAAATGAGGGGTGGAGAAAAAAGAAAACAAAATTTCATTTACATTGTAATTGCTATTTATAAATTCACTGATATTTAAAAATAAAATTAAGATTTAAGCCTCTAAGTATTCTCTTCTATACAATAAAGTCTGAATTTTTCTATGTAGTACTTTTCTCACTTCACAGAAATTAACATCTAGTTATGTCAAGACTTGGAAAATCTTCTGTAGGTTTTTAAATACAGAGAACCCTATTCCAAAATCACATTTATCCCCAAGAGTTGGCAAATTAGTTAAGGAAATCAGGAAAGGAGGGAAGAAGGGCAGGGGAGAGGGAACAAACTCTTTATCCTTTATTTGTCCAAAGCAATTGTTCAGATTAATTTTCATCAACAGTCCATGATGCCACGGATGACGGGCTGCTCATGTCCCCCATGGATCTCACTGAGGGGACATCAGGGTTAAATGAGAGACAATCATTCCACAAAGTGACATTTTTGAAGGACGTTTTTCTAACACCACCATATTTCTAGAAGATGCCTCGAGGTTCTATCTCTTTGTAGAAAGACTATTTTTGTATTATTATTATTATTGTACTGGGGACCAAACTCACGACCTCACACTTGCCAGGCAGGTGCTTGTGCCACTGAGCTAAATCCTCAGCCAAGAAAGGCTATTTTTAAAACCTCTGTTGGCAGTTGCCTCAGGGGCAAAGGAAGTTTCACACCACCAGAGTCTATGATAGTTATAGTCACAGCTCAATCCCTTCCCACTTGAAGTGGACACATTTTCTGGGTGATGGGAATGCATTAGTTGCTATATATACATCAAGTTGCCAAGTAACTTATCACTGCTTCTCTTGGATCCTTTTTATTTTATTCATTTATTTATTTGTGTGTGTGTGATTTTCTGAGACAGGGTCTTGCTATGCAGTTTTGGCTCACCTTGAGCTCACTTGGTAGCCCAGACTGGTCTTGAACTCACAATAATTCTGCCTCAGTCTCCTAAGTGCTGGAATTACAGCCGTGAGCCACCATGCCCAGCTGGATCCTCCTTTTTAAAATTTGACAAATAGTATGGAGGCTTCAGTGCAAGTTACTTACTCTGCTGCAGTAATTTTTTCAAGGCACTGCTTTCTGTGCACCACAGAGGCAGCTGAGATCAGCTTCTGGGGCACAGGTTGGTGACCAGACAGCCCCCGCCTTGGGCCCGCCCTACTGCTTGCTGAAAATAGCTCATCAATGGTCCAGGTCTCCATTTGGGGACCATGACACAGAACACTGCTGCTTCTAGACCTATAATAACCCAAAGAGAATGTAACATAATACTATGAAGAAAAATGTTTACTTTTTTTCCCTTGAGCTTTGCAAACATTTATTCCTCTTGAGAGGATGCACCATTCTGGGAGGTACCACAATACAAGGTCAATGCCCAGAGTGACACAGTAAGCCCCATCTCCCAGCCCCCAAAATCTATACACTGTCCTCGGATAGAAAATACATCAAATATTAAACTGGAAGAAAAGATACTACACCTGATCTTAGCCAAAAGGCTGCCATGTAACTGCTACTTTAAAAATAATAAGAGTTTAATGGGTAGCTATGGAAGCCTTCCTTGAGAAACCAGATAAGGGCTGCTGAGATCATCTCATCAAACCCATCCTTCATCTGACAGGTATTTACTTGCTAAGCAGCCACTATGTGTTCAATAGACAGTAAAGACACAGGAATGAGAAAAAGTTTCTCCTCTCAGACGAACTGTCCAGTAATAATTAGTATGGTTTTTTTTGTTAGTTTTCTAAAATATATTTTTTAAATTGAAGTTATATCTAATGAGTAAAAAAATTATTATTTGGACCTTACTAATTTTGGTAACTAAATGTATAAATCGAATGAGGATAGTAAATAATGGCAAACCATTTTTATAAGATTTAAAATCCAGCCTGATTTTGCCCAATTACTCCAAAGAATGCTGCCCAATTTCACACTACAGAAGAGAATCATGAAGAAAGGCATATTCGTTGGGAGGAAAGGTGAGCAGAGAGAATGAATATGAATGATTTTCCAGAGTGCTATGACAGCCCAAGTCATTTTACTACACAAGTACAATATCAAGACTGGGATGTAGCTCAGTGGTAAAATGTGTGCCTGGTCCGTATGATGCCCTGTGTTTGAGCCCCAGTACAGGGGAAAAAAAAAGATAATGCATAATAGCAATTACCTCCAAAGCACATATTTCTTATTGAGTCTACAACGTTAAATACTCTTAAGATATTTTTAAAATTAAAATTCATTAACCAGAAAACAGTGTAAGAATGTTAAGTATCTACTTTTCAACCAAGGGTCTTCTAATTTTTTCGAACTATGGTTACAGGTTCTGAGTATCATGACCATCAGCAAGCTCTAAGATGACTACCCCAAGCAACCCAGACCAACCTGTCTCCTCCAACAGCTCACATCCAGACGAATTTACAACCGCCGCCCTTGTTTTCTACAGCTGTATCTTCATAATCGGATTATTTGTTAATGTCACCGCACTATGGGTGTTCAGTTGCACCACCAAGAAGAGAACCACCGTCACCATCTATATGATGAACGTGGCACTACTGGACTTAATATTCATACTGACTTTGCCCTTCAGAATGTTTTACTATGCAAAAGGTGAATGGCCGTTTGGAGAATACTTTTGCCACATCCTGGGGGTTCTCGTGGTGTTTTACCCAAGCATTGCTCTGTGGCTTTTCGCTTTTATTAGTGCCGACAGATACATGGCGATTGTGCAGCCAAAGTACGCCAAAGAACTGAAAAACACGTGGAAAGCGGTGTTCGCCTGTGTAGGAGTCTGGATAATGACCCTGACCACCACTGTCCCCCTGCTCCTACTCTATGAAGACCCAGACAGGGCCTCCTCCCCAGCTACCTGCCTGAAGATCTCTGACATCATCCACCTAAAAGCCGTCAATGCACTCAACTTCACTAGACTGGTATTTTTCTTCTTGACCCCTCTGTTCATCATGATTGGGTGCTACCTGGTCATCATCCACAGTCTGCTCCGCGGCAGGACGTCCAAGCTGAAGCCCAAGGTCAAGGAGAAGTCCATCAGGATCATCATCACTCTCCTGCTGCAGGTGCTCATCTGCTTCACGCCTTTCCACATCTGCTTTGCCCTCCTGATGCTGGACGGGGAAGACAACAGCTACAGCCCCTGGGGCGCCTTCACCACCTTCCTCATGAACCTCAGCACTTGCCTGGACGTGATTCTCTACTACATCGTGTCCAAACAGTTCCAAGCGCGCGTCATCAGCGTCATGCTGTACCGCAACTACCTCCGCAGCGTGCGCAGAAAAAGCTTCCGCTCCAGCTTCCGCTCCGGGAGTTTAAGATCGCTCAGCAACATCAACAGTGAAATGCTATGACCCGAAGAAGGTGGTTTCTCTTCTCTTTAAAATTCGTCCTTCAACTGCTGTAGGGTTAGTGGAGATTCTGGGTGACATTATCGAGTTTATCTAAATAAACTTTGAAAAACTCATGTTTCTTTTTTTTTAAAAAAAAACTTTTCAAACTTTAAAATCTTATTTTTGTGGCAATATCATTCAATATCCTGATTTGAATTTTTATGATTTTCCTTGTAAAACATTTTCATGAATTAAGAGGAAAAAAATACCCTGACTTAACGCTCCAGATTAAATTCAGTGTGCAAGTGACCATATGAAAAAAAAACTCAGCTACTGCTCCAAATAATTTGAAAAAACTATCTTCTATGTACTTGCACCTCTTTCATGTCTAATTTACACTCAGGACTAGAGATCTAAATTCAATACTTAATATTCTATACCCCAAATTTCTCAGATTTTTACACAAGCAACTATGTTCAATCTAACACATTACTAGTTTAGGCAAAACTCCTGATGGCAAGTGGCAGAGAGCCCTGGAAACCCCACACCCGCTGGTACTTACCTACTGTAAATTCATTTTCTTTTGAAAACACCCTACATAAGACGCAACCTGAAATCTTTTTTTCTGCCCAAGAGGCCAATTCACCTCTGTGACCTGAGCTTTTTACTATGTAGTAAGAAATTTTTCTCCAATGTAGACAGTTTGCTCTTCATGTATAATTAAATATTATATCACAAAAGACAGATTTTTCCAGGCTCTATGTCACAGCATAAGTAGCACTAATCAGGGACCTCAGATGCATATCCTACCCTGGCTATTTAACGTCTCCATAAAGTAACAAACCAAATAACCTCCCTATCTAAAAGAGAAAGAAAACTATAATCTATAAAACTATCATTCTAAATACAGAAATAAAAGAAAAAGGTTCAATATAATCCCCTCTCTGCTAAAGCATTTTTATTACTGTTAACATGATCATATCCTAATGGGACTAAGAACCAAACACCTGCACTGCTTATAAATGCATTTCTAGAATTCACATGGGTACATTTATACTCTTAAAAGAAAGAAAGTATGAAAGGATAGAAGGAAGCTAACAAAATAGTACGTTGGCACTAGACAATCCCTCAGATAACCTAGAACTTCCCTGAAATATAAAGAAACTAAGCTTGAAAGAAATTATGTGATTTACTCAGCTAAAGAAGCAGAACTAGAAACCAAGTTTGATTCTCCTTTCAGGTCTATTTTTCAATAGTAAAAAAATAAAAAGCTTTACCAAATGTAAACACTGTCATAACTATATAAGATACAGCAGTCAAGAACTGAGATGCAATCTCTTTCAACAAAGACAACTACTTGACATTCTTAGCTTGAATAGCCAAGTAATATGTTCATTAATATCTTTCAAGAGTAATTACTACTAAAGCAAAAGAAGTAATTTTTGTACTTAGTACGGAGTTTTCTGGCCCACACATAGTTGACTGGTGTGTGGGTCAGTGGCAGAGTGTCTGCCTACCACACACCAAGCTAGTTCAATCCCAGCACTGAGAGCAGAAAAAAGACACACAGTCATAGCCTGCCTTCAGCTCTAGAGACAAGTCCACTCTTCTGCAGCTTAGTAAGTGGAAAGGTCTCTGCAATAGTTTACTGATAAGACAAGTTTAGTCTCGAAGCACAAGGAACAATGAAAGACTTTGATCAACAAAGTGAAAATGTGTATTGCCATTCTCACAATAAAATTATAAACCATCTAAAACAATGAAAAATTATGATAATTAGATACATTTTATGAAAATGTGTAAAAAAATTATGAAAAAATCAGTATTGTAATTAGACACATTTTAACAAAATATGCAAAAATTCATAATTCTATCCTGGAGGAGTTTGATTCTGGGAAATAATGTAATGCCACATGCAAATACTAATTACTATAAAATGGTAAGTACAGCACCTAAGAGTAGATGTGTGACAAGCATGGTTACCAGACACAGGATATCTATGCATTTATATACCTATACCTATACACATATGGCTTTTAATAACAGAGCTTCTTTGCAACCAGTGGTTGTATTTTCTGAATTTATAACGATGAATACCCATTGTGTAATTATGTGTATAATATAATTTCTATGCAAAGCGCTACAAGAATAGATGCATAGGTCTATGTACAGTTCACAGATCTTATCTCACAGTCTGGGACTCACTGTAATTAAGACCATCCTATCAGTATATCCAATCAATATAAGGAAATAAGTGCATAAAGTAAAACCTGGCTCCCCCTCAAACAGTTGGTAGGTGGCATCAAAAGCATGTACAATAATAATAATATAATAATACATTGTAGTAAATATCAATAGGAATATTAATAAAATGTATGTTGAAAATACATAAAAAAGGGCAATGAAGGGGCTGGAGGTTTAGCTCAGTGGCATAAGCACCTGCCTTGCAAGCAGGCGGTCGTGAGTTCGATCCCCGGTACCGATAAAAAATGAAAAAGACCAAAAAAAAAAAAAAAAAAAAAAAAAAAAAAAAAAAAAAAAAAAGGGCAATGAATTCTAGCAAAAGGCAAGAGCACACCACATAGGCATGAGAATAGAAATGCTGCATATGGCATGTGAGAAAAGTAATGACTGAAGGAGGAAAGACTGAAACACTGGATGGTGGTCAGATTATAAAATCTTAAAGAAAAGAACAGCAACAGAGGAGGGCAGGATCTACTGGAAGCATCTTAGTGTGAGTGAGCTTACTGATCCCTCTCCACTGAGCTGTAAAGCACCGAGTACCCTGAACTGACACATGACGGTTATCGGTACAGAGAGCTCAGCAACAGAACTCCAGAGAAGCTACTTGCTCAAGACTTCATTTGCCTAGAAAGTGGCACAGCTGGAATCTCAAATCTGTGACGACAAAGCCCCTGCCACTCCCACTACTTCAGATGGCCTTGGTGGCATTTTGGAAGAATCTGACCTTTATTCTGAAGAATATGGGAATTTAAAGGTATTAAAAGCAAGGACTGGCATAGTCAAGACTGTATTAAGAAAATTTAAAAAAAAAAAAAAGGTAACTTCTTGTGCAGAATACTCGAAAATCAGCAGGGAAAACTAGAGACTGCTTAAAAAAATTCATGCAAGAAAAGATCAGAGTATAGACTGAGATGATGACAAGAGAAGTAAAGAAAAAGATGAACAAATGAGCTGTTTAGGAGTTTGAATTAGTAAGATTCAGTGCCCTACCCCAGGGGAAGATGTACAGCTTGGACAACCAGGTACATGGAAAGTCATTAAGAAGACAGAAGGGACAAGAGGAGAGAAAGACAGAAGACGTAACAACTTGTACGTTTTGAGTCTAGAAGTCATTAGGAAGCCTGACTGTAGAAAGATCAGGAGTGCACGGGGCTGGGAATAGAGGCTAAGAAACAAACAACAGACGTGAACAGTAGATGAAGTCACGGCAGTGATGGAAATAGCCAAGAAACCCATGGGAATGAGCTGGGGAAGAGACGTGCACACAGTGACTAAGGTCAGGAAGGACGGAGAGACAGTGCGCTGGGGATTTGAAGCTTTCAGGGAATACAAAGAGGTTACAAGCATTTAATGTGCAACTGGACGTGCAAGCAGGATGACTGGTGGCTTTTACAAATTTGGTGGTCACTGGAGGTCTTTATAAGAGAAATTTTAATAGTGATGAATAAAATAATAACAAAGTAAAATACAAATTGTACAGTGTGCAGATAAATTTGGTACTAATGGAAAAGAAAAAGATGTCAAATGAAAAACAATGCAACATGTAAAGCACTCTAAGACAGAATAGCTTCCACTTCAAGAAAGAATAAGTCTTTGAAGCTTTGCTATCATCAAGAAGAGAAATATTTAAAAAATTAATATAAGGACTTATGTTTCAAGAAGACTATGGTTGCAGAAGTGTCAAACTTCTAAAAAAATACTAAGATGTTTTATGACTTGAAAAGAAAGGGAAATACCTTTTCATTCAGGCATGGCTGAATATTAATATGCATAGTGTTTTCCCAAGGGAACATTAGACCTTTGGAGCTTATTCAAATTTGCAACTCTTGCTACTAACAGATTTAAATACTTCTCTCTCAAAAGTAACTAAAAACTTCCCTCCAACTTCAAAACTAAATTAGATCTTTTTTCATGTACCAGTTGACTGGACTTCATAATGAAATAAACGAACATAAAGGTTCTGTTGTCATCCCAGCTCGAAGTGCAGTAGAAAAAACCATCATCAGACAAATAGTCAACATAAAAAGAAAAGCTATGCTACTACCCCTCCCCCACTAAGTGTACTGTAAGGCAAACATACATGGCACACACACACACTCTTCCAAAGCTCAGCAGGCTTCACAGAAAACCAGAAAGAACTGACTTGGATGAAGACACAGTTCAAGAGAGACAGACGATTTTGCAATGTTGCTTCTTTCTGGAATTAACGTGACTCTTTCCTGAGGACAGCACTGTGTTCACAAGATCAGAACAGTCAACTTAAAATTCTCAGCAAGTACCTGACCCATCAGACTAAGCAAAAAAAAAAAAAAAAAAACCCTGCACAGTAGTTATAATTATAGAACTTTACAGCCTCCACTAAAATGCGATTCGGAACCACATATTATTAAAATAGCTAAAGGTCAACCTTTACAGATCTTCACGCCCACTATAATTCAAAAATCCCATGAAGGAAAACTACAGTGTGCACACTAACAATACAACTAAAACCTATTAGAACACTATGTGTGTAAAACAGGAATCCCAAGTGAATCTGAATTGAGATACAATACATAGTAGCTTAACAGGTCTCAAAATCAGATATTTACGATTAAAACAAGCTAAATCTAGTAAACACATAACTTTAAACACCCAGGATCTGTATTTCACACTATCTCACACCCAAACACAGCCTCATATAGCTCATTCAGAGATACCTTAAAGCCACACTAACACACAGTTTTGGTTTTTGAAGGGTAGTGTTTTGTTTTGTTTTTTAGTTATTTGACACAGGGTCTTGCTAGGTAGTTCAGGCTGGCCTTAAACTCACAGTAACCCAGGTTGGCTTCGAACTCATAGCAACCCTCCTGCCTCAGCTTCCTAGGGACTGGGATTACAGGTATGCACCACTATACCTGGCTGTTTGTTTTTAAAAATCAACACAATATGGAATTATACACACACTGAGTTAGGGTGGTCACTGCAAGTTGTGTACAAAGTTGTAACCTATACAATTATTTTGCCTTTGATGGAGGTTTACAAACCATGTAAGTTTTAAAAAAATTCTTTACAAACTTAACTTTATACAAATTTATTTTACTTCTTAATCTAATTAAATGTTGTATTTTGGGGCTGGGAATTTAGCTCAGTGGCCTAAGCGCCTGCCTGGCAAGCATGAGGTCGCGAGTTTAATGCCTGGTACCAAAATAAATAAACAAATAAATAAATGTGTTATTTTGTGTTTAATCAGTCAATAAAATTACAATACAAAATATCAATATAAAAAAATACATAGAATAATCCATCTTTTGGACCCAAATAGCAAATCCATTAAAAGTTCTCTAAAACAGAATTTAAAGAGCTCAAAAAAAGAATGGTTAATGTAAATTGACTGCTTCTAGAACACAGTAAGTATATAAGGATATACTGGTTTTTTAACGTCTAAAACTTTAAAATACTGTTTCACTAACTTGTATGAACAATAATAGCTTAAATTATATTTAAGAGTTCCAAGTTAAGCCAACATTTAAGAGCTACTTACAATCCAGAAGGCAAATTACCAGCAGCAGCAATGCCAAATGAATACTGCATGGCTTCAACGAGGATGAAGTCAAACAAAGCTGACAGAACCCAGGAGCCCAGCAAAAAGGACTAAAAAACAAAACAGGAAAAACATGCATGAAATGAGTTGCCAAAAACAAACATTTATTTCATTAGAACCAGTATGGGATGTGTCTGTGTATTTTAATGATTTGTTTTTATTAGAACAGACTTTTCAAAATTGGGGAATAGAACCACACTTATTCAAATAATTTAGCTTCCATACTCTCTAAATATATTGAAAAAATGATATTTATAGTAAGATGTATTTTAACAAGTAATACATAAACCATTAAGCAAAATACAGTGACTAGAATTTTACTAAACTAAAATCCTAATAAAAATTTTATTACCTGCTCACAAATAATATATCTTCTCTCATCAGCATCATCATCAAGTTATGATTTTATTATGTTTTTGTCTTAAATTTTAAATTTTTCTTTGCTTACTGTCCATGACCCAAATCAGATATAGGATCAAGTAATTAAAAAGACAATTATAAACAGTAAGTTTAAGTAAACAAAACCCATTTTAAAATGGAGGGAAGAAAGCAAAAAATTTTCCATATAATCTAAATAGCAAAGGCAAAATATATTAAAAACTTACTGCAAATTTTCTGCTCCCATATCTTCTTTCAAATATCCTAAAATTATAAATAAGTAGACTACTGCAGAAAGTATCTTTCAAATCAAGGCAAATTAGTCTTCCACATATCAACCTCCAAATCTAGACAGGGGATTTAAAAATGAATAATGAGTAACAGTAAGAATCTGTTCAATTCTCTGCCTTATCAAATATACTCTTCACCTGGTAATTTGTATATTCTAAACAAAATCAGGATACATACATGAAAGCAAAACCAAGTATGTGTAACTCTGAGAAATTAGTTCAATTCTCAAATACTAACAAGTCCTCCTCACAACAGAACAAAGGGTAGAGTTTCTTTGCTTCTTAGAAGACATTATGGTTAAGACAACAGAAAAATTCCTGTTAAAAACTTCTGAACTGTAAGATTAAAAATATATATATACATCAGCTGGAATGAGAAGCTGACAAATGTTCACCTTTATGCCACTAAATAAAACAAAGCTGCAAATGAAAAACAACTTAGGGAGAAACCCAAAAACATGTTTCTGAGCTTAATTTTAATAAACAAACCACTCCATAACACCTAATTAACTACAAAGTAATTTATGAGAGTTGCTACAACATATTACTAAATTTATGGCCAGGGATTTAGCTCAGTAGCATAAGCACCTGCCTCACAAAAAAAAATTATATTGTGTGTGTGTGTGTGTGTGTGTGTGTGTGTATTCTATTTTTTTAGGAAATGGCTGGCAGTTTTTAAAAATAAAACTTCTGGGGCCACAGATTTCACTCAGTGGTGCAGCACCTGCCTGGTATATGAAGTCCTGAGTTCAATTTCCGGTACCAAAAAATAAACAAACAAGCAAACTTCTGGTTAGGTGAAAAACATATAAGGTAATGAAACAAAGAGCTAGTTGGAGGCCTATTTTCACCCTTAACCAATTTCCTAATTTTTATAGACAATTCCAGGGCCCTGCAGAACCTTCTGATCTCATTTCCCCATCAGTTACCTTATGAAATAGGCAAAGCAAATTAACTCTGTATTTCCTTTGAATGTTTTTTTTCCTTTGAATGTTTATGTTAGTAAAATACAAGATATACTTTATGATCTTAAATGTTTTAGTGGCATTAAGAGGATTCAGATTGTGTGACCATCACCATTATACATTCCCAGGCCATTTTTAACATCCCACATAGGAACGCTGCATCCACTGCTCACTGACACCCGATTCTCCGTCCCACAACCTCTGGTGACTTCTGTCTCTGTGAATCTGCCTGTGCTAGGTACTTGACGTAAGTGGAATCATACAGTATTTGTCCTTTGTGTCTGGCTTATTTAGTTCATTTCACACAAGGCTTTCAAGGTTCACGTTGAAGCCTGCATCAGAATCTCACTCTCTTTCATTGCTGAATAAATTCCATGGTCTGCACTTACCAAGCTTTACTCATTCATCTCCCTGCTACAGACACAGGCTTGTTTCCACCTCTTGGCTATTGTGAACAATGCTCTTATGAACGCTGGTAATACTACTGCTATCTGAAGATCAAGAAAGGGAGAGGCCCAGAGAAAGTGTTTCACTTCCTAAAGTGACACAGCTTCTTTTCTTGCCAAATGAAATAATAACACAGAGGAGAAAACTGACAATGCTCTGTCGCAAGAGTTCCAATCTGTCTCTGCTCCAAGCGAGACACTCGGCAGGGTCCACCGTCAGTGTACTCAGAGCTCTGGGCTGGCTTGGGCTGGCATAGGCATTCGTTCCACCTGCCCAGCAGGACTGGTCTAGCTGCCTGTAGGCCCAAAGTGAGGCCACAACTGGATTCAGTGCGAAAGGCCCCATGCTCAAGCAGGAACAACCATCATGGGCATGTGAGTTCTTATGTTTAGTGACAAATAAAACTAAGAGCTACAGTTTTCAATAACTGATGCTTTGGAACCATTCTTAAGAACATGAGCATTTGAGACCTGGTGTATGAATAAACTGATACAAACAACCATGAAGACTGAGCACTGGCTCACACTCAACAAATCCCTAAAGGAAAGTGAAGATAGTATGTCCACCTTAATGGCCAAAATCTAGAAGAATTAGAACCAACAAAACAAAGCCATTATCAACTCACCCGGCCCAAGCCTGATTCGTCACCCACCGTGCCCTCCCCTTATACTCCTGAAGTCTGAAGTTCATGACGCCTAGAAGCATAAGCATAACTCATTCATTCCAGATCCCACTAAAAACTCACATCCCAAGCTCCCAGGCCTATGCCACGCTCTGACTTCACTTAGCATCATCCAAAGATCTAGTGCACACTCATGTCTCAATATTGTATCATCCTGTGTGTCTGTAGCAGTCCTTACACTGACACTTTCAAGTACAGGTGCCAGTGGAGTAGTGCTCAGCCAAATGAACCACATGAACCCCAGAAATCAAGAAGGCCCCCATACACTGTCTCCTGGCAGCGCTCCTCTGGGTTCTAGGCTGGTCTCACACTGGAATCTGCTGAGGATTGTTTTAAAAAGTACACCAGCGCCCACGCCCCAGCCTGCCTCTTGCACTCAGTTGGACGAGGGTGACATCATTCTGGGTTTTAAACATGCATGTATGTGTATGTATCCTTTTAATGTTTCTCTAAGTGATTATACTGTGCAGCCAAGGCTGAGAACCACTCTATTATAGAAACTCTTACAATTCAGAAGCCACTCTCTATTTTGAGAGTGACAATACAAATAATAACTGAAGACCTCCATGGCGTTTTGGTGACATCAATCTGAGCGATGGTACTTACTGAATCTCTATGAAGAAAAGCTGCCAGTGTTCAAGCACTGCATTCCATGCTGAGATGGATAACCAAGTATTTAGTATTGAGGGTACGGGGTTATACAGCATAACTTTCATTAGCTCCTCCTCATAGACAAGAACCCCAGCACCACCATTTCCAATGAGTTCAGTCCATTAGTCTTGGAAGTTCTCAAATTCTGTTCTTCCCAACAAGAAAAACTCAAGAACAATTTCCTATTTGTTTTAACAACTACCATAATACAATCATAAATTCACATTGTGTTACAGCTGAAAGAGCTTAGGAGATCTAACCAAGTATTCAAATTGAGCCAAGTTCTTGGAAGTGTTAAATATGCAGAGAGTGAACCTTAAAAAAAAAATGATTGTTTCAAAACTTCCCTTGAAATTATACATTCATTTCCAAGAGTAAAAAGTGAAGCTGAAATAGATGTGTCCAGTGAACGAAAATACTGCAATTTCTTCACTACCATCTGCTTCATTGAAGACATCAATAAATACAACCAGAAAATGTACTTGTCAAGGAAATATTAATAAAAAGTATTTCTTAACAAATTTAGGGACTTTGGGGACCTGAGAAATAGCAAGGAAAAAGGCAAATCCTAGAGGCTGAAGGAGCTGTGCTCACCTGCAAGTCATTCTTGACGGCATGGAGGTCATACACGAAGAACCTCTGACAGTGTGGCAGCAGGAGGGCCAGCAGGAGGGACAGGGCACTGGGAACCAGCAGAAGACTCTTTGACAGAGGCGCCTTGTCTAGGGGGAAAGGAAACCATGTTCGGGATGATTACCCCCAAGATTAAAACAAAACCACGTGGGCGGAAAGCAAGAGAATTCCCTTCTTAAAATCCAAATGCAGATGAAGCACAGAAACTCTGTGCTTGGCTCCCAGTGAGACATCTCCCTGCAGAAGGGGGCCATGGGAGGACGCTGGCAATACACAGACTCACAGCAGGGCTGCATTGTTGGCTGACTTGTAGGAGACCAAGCCAAGCTACTGCCAGGAACCTCAGCAGGATGCCCTCCAGAAAATGGTTACTCAGGTGTGAAGAAGTGGAGAAGTTGAGTGTTTTATACCATATCAACCAGCTTGCTCCAGAGTATGCAGGAGAGAAACACATTCGTTTCAAAATAAAACACAACAAAAATTTTTAAGAGGTAAGAGTGTTAACACAGCCGACTGCAGTAGCCTCCTGAGATTTTCCATCCTGAATGCAAGAGCGGTCCCAGTTACTTTTCCATGAGATCCTGTGTGACCTCTGCCACATGCTACAAGTGGCCATCAAATCTGTGATGATTTGTTACAACAGCAAAAGGAAACTAATGCAGTGATTGTGATGAAATGGGCTGAGAGATCTCAGAAGAAGGGCAGCTGGCAGAAACTTTCGCCTTGAGAACTCTCACACTATTTCAGGGCCCTGAAAACAAAGAAAATGAAATTCTGGAAATAGCCAAACTCAGAAAGGCAGGTGACAATCATGAGGTACAGAAGGGATTACTCCAGGTTAGGAGTCACATAAGAAAGCAAACACTATTCTAAGTACTCTTGATCCATTTTTTTACAAAGAAATAAAACAACTTGATTCTTAATATCTCTAATGTTTTTAACAAATTACTGCACTTTTAGAAAGTCTATTTTTTCATTTCCTTCTACATTTACAACTTCAATGAGATTTTTAAAGTAAAAAGGACATTTTCAACAAAAATATTTAAAGAGTATGATGGAGCCCAATTTTTCCCAGTGATTACAGTAACACCGCCTGGTTTCAGGAGGTGCGATCACACTGGTGCCACCACATCATCTTGCAAAGCTGGGACCAGCATGTCTGGGCGTGGATCTTCTTCCCTCCAATACCACACCAGCCTGGTTGCTTTCCCATCACCCCCGGGGACAGAACTGCACCCTCCTGCCTGTTCCCCAGACCCACATTCCGGTGTACCCGCCTCTCCAGCAGCTCGGTCCTATGGATCCTTTATGGCAACCGAACTGTTCCTCTCTTGGCCTCCTGAACACAATGGCTTCTGTTTCAGTGTTTCAGAAAAATCCCAAATACCACTCATCCCTGCCCAGCACAGATACCCTCTTTGTCAATCCTATGTAGCGCTGAGTGACAGCTGTGTTTCCACCTCCCTCCACCGGCCTGAGCGAACCATTCTGAGTGACAAGGCTTTTCCCCACTTCCTACCCTGGCTTCCACCCTGCTTTAACCATTTTCTGTCTTCCCAATTACAGTCTTCCACAGATTCCCAAAGGGAGGCCCATGCCATAAGCCTCGTACCAACAGGCAAGACCACAGACAAGCATCAGAGTCAGGGGCCCGGTCACTTTCAGATTCTGTCAGGCACTGTTTAATCTTATTCATAAGAAATTCCCTGGGGGTGGAAGTAGCTGCTGCACTCGCTACTGTGGTTATTGTGCTTGCTTGAGCATATAAAAATAGCCCGCTATTTCCTCGCTGGTAAGGTCTTGCACACATTTAAACTGGAACCACTATGCAATGGTTACATATTCTCTTCATCAAGCCCCCAAGGAATCTAAAAATCTAACAGAGCCTCCTACTGCCCAGTGCCTCAAAAGTAGAGCAGCTGCCATGGCTGAGTGTGGCCAACCTAAATTCTCTGGGACCAAGGAGAACCTCAGTTTCCTCACCTATAAAGTGGGTATAAAACCTACTTCAAGAATATCACAAGAGGAAAAGAATGAATGAATGAAAGGCAAACAACTCCTATGAGCTGCACCATCACGGTCCCCGAAGGGCGGGCTTCTGTCCTGCCAGGCAAACTCTTTGTCACTCTACAGGACTGAGGGAGTGCATGGTAGAGGCATGACCTGGAGAGCCGAGATCATGTTTTTTTCTTTACTCTGAATCCCCATTTTCTTTGTCAAATGGCTCGGTCTGTCACTGCTGCCTCTTCTCTGCTAACCCTAAGCAATTTGACGTAAATGGAGAAAATCAGAGAGGGGCTGCAATGTTTCACTCCAAGTTCCCAGTCTCAAGTTGCACCAGGACACTCTTTATTGCCTTCCCGCGGGAAGTCTCTGCCAGCTTGTCTAGTGCCAGCTGCTCCTGTCTCCTCAACACCCCACCTCTGCACTTCTAACCTGGTTCTGGGCACCAGATGAATACATGATCCACCATGGTGGTCCCAAAATACTAAGAACCTATTGCACACTGCATTTTTTAGGATCTAGGGTATATCAGTAAATAAAGGACAGAGTCCCTAGCCTTATGGTGTTTATAGTCAAGACAGGAGAGAAAAGAAAATAAACAAAACAAAGCAGATACATATTAATGTCAGATGGAAACAAACACTATAGAAAAATAAAGGGGGTTAGACCTATGGCTGTTATCTACCATGTTTCCAGGATTCAAAGCTACCCACCCACTCATCCCACTGCAGTAAGAAAGGCAAGAAGACTCACACCAGGCAAGTAAACCTAAGATATGTGACTTCCATGCATGTACCTTAACAGCCAGTGCTCAGATGGTGGCCACCCTCTCTGGCCAGCCCTCAGGACTAAAGACACTGCAGGACAGACTCTTCCACCACAGCTCTGCCACCCCTGGCCTCAGGGAATCACAATTGAGATGTGGCTCTCAAGGTGACAAGCAAACCTTGGCCCTCAGGCCAGGCATCTGATACCTTGGAGCTGTTACCTTCTGTGGCAGGACTGAGCCCATCTTGCTTATAGGGTGAAAAGATACAAGTGGACAAGGAAGGGGTCATTTATATGGGGCCGTCAGGGGAAACTCTTTTGATAAGGAAAGGCTTGAGCAGAGACCTTAGGGAGTGGACCTGGCAGTTCTCTTCCCAAACACTGCAGGAAAAATGCTTTGAGAAAGGATTCCACTCAGTGTGCAGCGGGCAGCCAATGCAGCTGGGAGAGGATGCGCCGAGGCACACAGGAACTATTCAAAGAGGTGGGAGAGCAAAGAGAGGAGCGCCCTGTGGGCCACTATAAGGATGCTATCCTCTCCTGGAGGGCAACGGAATGCTTTTTTCTTGGGGGAGAGGTGGCAAGTAGAGAAATGGCACCATCAGGCACCTTTTAAATGATCACTTTGATTGCTAAGCTGAGAGATCACAGGAAGGCACAGGTAGAAGAGGGGAGGCCAGTGGGGAGGCTGCTCAGATCATTTAGGCAAGAGAGAACAATGGCTTGACTGAAGGACGTTTGGGTAGACATGCTCGAAGACCTCAGACTTGGAACAGGTTTTAAAGGTACTGCAGGCAGAGTTTGTTGACAGACTGGGTATAAAGCGTGAGCACATGGAGAGGTCAGCAATGACACCAAAGTTCTGTTATGAGCAACTGGAAGAACTGTCGGCAGTCACTGAATTACTGAGATGCTATGTTTATCACACTAAGAGACCAGGGCTCATTGTGCACAGCACCCCATACCCCTACCCAGCCAGGCTGACTCTACACCAACGCAATTTCAAGGAGGCAGGCTGCAAACCACAGGCAGCCCACACCAGGTAAGGTGCATGGTCCACAAAGTGGACTGACACATTCCTTCCTTAAGGGGAAAGGGCCCACTACAAAAAGTATCACTGGAGATAGACATGCTCTGCTAAAATCTCATCTCATTTGTATGCACCCCACCTCTGCAACTGTCTATCCCGTTTGTCCTGATTTGTTTTTTATAGCACTTAGCAGCAGACTGAAGAGTGATTCATCAGCGCTATGATTCAAGTGACTATAAAACACACCATTATTTTTGGGGACACTAAAAAGAAACACTACCAGATATAATTCTGATATGTCATCAATTATAAGGCACACCTCAATTTAAAAAACATTAAAATGTGAAAGTAAAAAGGTGCATTTTAGAATCAAGTGTGTCTCTATTGTCCATCTCAGCCACCTTCCGATCCACTGGAACACGAGCCTCCCGAGGGCTGCATCTCGGCCTTGCATGTCCATTGCTGCGTCACTCTCGTGCCCAGGACGGGACCTGTCTCAAGGGCAGTCAGCATGCCCCGTTCCATGGAAGGGCACTGACATACAGGAAATGTTCACATGGTAACTGACCCGCTGCCCACTGACACGAATGCATAAACAGATAAACTGGGTCACACACACACACAAAATGGAATTTAATTCAGCCTTAAAAAAGAAATTCTGACCCAGCTAAAATACAGCTGAATCTTGAGAACATGAGCTTAATGAAATAAACCAGTCACAAAATATTTCCACTTATAAAAGTTTCTTAGAATAGTGAAATTCAGAACAGAGAAGGTAGAATGTTGGTTGCCAGAGGCAGGGGGGAGTAACAAGTGGGGACTGTTATTTAATGGATAAGGAGTTACAGTTATGTAAGACAGAAATGTTTCTGCAGATTATTTGCGTAGTAGTATGAATGCACTCAATACTAAAGAACGATACATTTAAAAATGGTTAAGACTGCAAATTTTGCCAGACAAGGTGGTACATGCCTATATTGCAGCACTTGGGAGGCTGAGGCAGGAGGGTTGCTATGAGTTGGAGGCCAGCCTGGGCTACATAGTAAGTCCAAGGCCAGCCTGCACTACACAATGAGACCCTGTCTCAACATAACACCTCCAAAAAAGAAAGACTAAATTTTATGTATACTCATATCTTACCACAATCAAAAATTTAAATTAAAAATAAATACATCCTGAATTAATAATTGATCCTATTTATACAACCTTTAACTCCAGAACTAAATCTCCAAAATAGAGATCTTAAGCTGAAGTCTGATAACTTTACCAGTAAGTCTTCCTTTAAAAAAGAGCAGAAAATGAGATTGCAAAAGCCTTGGAGAACTGAATAAGCTGATACACACATGTCCAAGAAATCTCACAATACAAGATAAGAAGACAGGATACTGTGCACAGCAGGATTTACTGACCTACTCAGGATGTGTGCATTGTTCTTTTTGGAAAATTTACTTCTAAAAATATGAATTTTAAGCAATTATTTTTATTTAATGCATATGAGTATTTATTGACTACAGTTTACTTTGAAATCCATCAAAAAATAAGATGCACTGATCAATAAGTAGAGGAATGGATATTTTATAAAACAAATACAACAAATTGTTAATTGTAGAATCCAGGAGATGGTGTTCGCTGCACCAGTCTTTCATCTTTTCAGCATATCTGAAATATATCATAATTAAAATACTGCACTAAGTGAGCACAGCGAGTCACAGAATTTGAAAGCTAAAATAGCACATAAATACATGCTTTTGGAAAAAAACTGTCAGAATATTAACAGTGATAATCTCTGATCTATTTGTGGGATATTTTAATTTTTCACACAAATCCATTCTAACAGTGAGAAAAATAATTTTAAACCAGTTACTAATACAGAAAAAACACTCACTGAATCCTCACACATTGAGATGAGTCAGGTCCCTTGCTGTGAGCAGAGTCAGGAAGTGGTTCATACACAAAGAACCTAAGCAGTGAGCAAATGGGCTGAAAAAGGAAGAGTCCCTTCTCTGCGAGAGGTCCATCTGCCCCTCAAGATGGAAGACAATGATTTTTGAGAACAATAATGTGTTACTCTAAAAATAAAAATGGAAAACGTCTATGGCAAAGATAATACAAAACACCTGAGTTCAAGATTTCTGGGCTGTCCATCTTCTGTTTCTCTTTGGTATTAACAAGGACAAGCATTTCTTTGTGAGAGTGAGTATCAGCCAGGCTTAGGAGACTAAGCACTATCTTAAAATAACTATTACAGAATATGTGGATTTTACAGCAGTCACTGTGTCAGTAAAGCACTTGCTGTGGAAGACCACCTCTCACAGTAACCCCTAGGCAGGAGGAGTTAATTACGCATGTACTCTAGGGGAAGAAATAAGACTGAAGCTCATCATGGTGGTATATGCCTGCAATCCCAACACGTAGAGGGCTGAGGCAGGAGGACCAGTGGGAGCTCAAGGCCCTGAACCACACAGCAAGACCTTGTCTCAAAAAAAAAAAAAAAAAAAAAAAAAAAAAAAAAAAAAAAAAAAAAGAAAGAAAGAAAGGAAGGAAGGAGGCTATAAAAGATTAAATAACTTGCCCCCATGATTACAGCTAGTTAGTATTAGGTATTTGAACCCAGTTCTTCCTATCAAAAAACAGATTTTTTTCTAATATATAACAAGAGAACACAATTTTATATGTTTAATAACTTAAAACACATTTTAGGTGTTAAATGTCAAACAGAATTTAACCATATGGCCCAGTAATTCCACTCCTGTATGCTCAAGAGAATTAAAAATAGGTATTCAAGCAAAAACTCACACATAACAGCGGCATTATCATAACTGGCAGAGAATGCAAACAATCCGATATTCACCAACAAATGAATGGAACAATGTGTGGCGCATCATTCGATGGAATAGTTTTCAGTCGTAGAAAGAATAAAACCCTGGTACATGCTACAACAGGAATGAACCTCAAAAACATGATCCTAAGTGAACGCCACACACTAAAGCCATATATGACATGGTTCCATGACATGGAATTTCCAAAATTTAAAAATCCATAGGGACCCAGTGCAGTTCAGGAGTCATCAGGGAAGGGTAAATGAAGACTGACAGCCTCATGGGCCCTGAATTGCTCTGGGGTGATGAAATGTTCTGAATTTACACTGTCATTAGTGTCATTTCCACAGCATGTAAGTGTGGACTCTCAAATGGCTTCCACGAGGCCTGGCATGGTGGCACCCACCTGTAATCCCAGCACTTGGGAGGCTGAGGTAGGAGGATCACTGTGAGTTTGAGGTCAGCCTGAATTGCACAGTGAAACCCTTCTCAAAACAAAAAAGAAAATAAAAAAGTGGCTAAGACAGTGGATTTTATGCTGTATGAATTTTACCTTAATACTGGAGACACTGACCACGGTTCTGTGGTGCTCAGTGTGTGGGCTGTTATAGATGCAGTCTAGCTAAAAATGAGTTGTGGGGAGGCAGCAACTCTGCCTGCCCGACAAGTCTGCATAAAGAAGTACACACGTCAGAAAACCCAGCGTGGTTCACACTCTTGAGAGGAAAGGCCGCCATACCCTACCACAGCACTGGTTTTCTCATTTCTGCCTACTTAACTACTATTCGAGGTTCCCACAAGAACGAGGTGATCTGTTATCTTCTGAAGTAAGTTTGTTAAAAACTTTCATTAAAAAAGAACTAAATTAAAAATAAGGGTGAAAGTCCACAGAGGTGCAGAAAGCCACACACTGCAAGGAACACATTCTGTTCCCACCATGATCCACTTTTCAGGCCTCCCAGCTTCCTAGAAGAAAGCTTAGTGGAACTTGTCTTCAGGTACCGGGTTCGGGAAGACAGGAGACAGCCTCATGGCTATCTCCACACCGACCTCAGGCACACACTGCCAGGGGACCCAAAGGCCCCACTTTCTCTTTGTTTCCCTATGGTGTTTAGAAGGAAGGCACTGAGCGCCACCTGTGAAATACTTCCTGTCCCTAATGCACAGGGGAGAAGGCAATGACATGGGGCGCCTGCCACCCTTCTGGTCTCATTCAGGTCCCCGGGGAACTGGGCAGAGTGCCTGTCCTAGGAGGGACAGCCAACGAACTCCTGTCACGGTGCCAGCGGTTGACAAGAGTTTATCAAGAAAACGAACAGAAGAAAGTGCTAATTAGTTTCCAGAAAGCATCATGCAGGAGTGAGGATTTGCACCCTAGATACAAAAGTGTGTCCTACGTCTGAAATGCGCAGACAGTGTGAATTAGGAAAAAAGGAATGGTACAATTTCAAGGGAAAAACACGAGACAGTGCTGCACACTGAGATCTGCACACTAGCGAAAAGCACATCAAATCCGCAAGCTCCACAGTGCAGGACCTGTGGTCTACTTCAGTCCCCCGCTGTACCGGATACCAGTTCGGTTTATGTTCCCACGGAGGTTTTATATAAAGGCTAATGCTGTCATTAAACCTAAACAGCCCTCACTGCTGAAAGTGCTAATTAGATTTTTTAAAAAATTATAATGAAATAATTTTAAAAGTCAAAAGAGTAAGAAAATCATGACTTTTACATGTAAACAGGGACAATCATTCAACCGTAGGAACAGCTCCACAATCAGGAAGCTGGGGGAAAGCTCTGAGCTTGTGCAATAAACTGTAAGAGAGAAGAAAATACTGTTCTAAAATGTGGAAACGTGCGGTTAGTGACAAGAAAACGTGCCGTAAATCAGACGTGTGAGGTGGCCAGGCAGTGAGACCGCAGTCCCCGGCAAGGCAGGTGCTCCGCAGGCTGCTGTGTGTAGCAAGCCAGCCCTGAAAGAGCCGCTCATCCAGCACCGGGAAAACGGAAGCCGAGGTTTCTGTCTGACTACCCCAGTGTAAAGTGTTGGCAAACAGCCCCTCCTCACACCTATCCCCCTCCTCCTGCACCACGGAGCTGTGCGTGACCTGCCTGTCCCTGGAGTCTGGCCTGGAGAAGCATTACTGAGGGTGGCATTCATCAGCAAGCCAGGGACAAGTCCAGGTGTTGGAGATACAGTAAAGCTCACCCAAGCAAATGAGGGCAACAGGTAAGGAAGCCAACAACAAAGACCTGCACTGGGGCATTCAAGATCATCAGGATGGCAGCTGTGTGCTTATGCGCATTTTTAATGCAGACTGCACGACCTGTTAGGGAGGAAAGGGACCAAAAACACCTCACACGTCAGCCGGGCACAGAAACCTGAGTCTGACATCCAGAGGAGCTGACTTGTTCCTCCTTGGAGCTAAAGCATCAAAGAACCAAGCTGCACACCTCCAAGTCTGGGCTTCTACGGCCTTTCAGCTCCTAACCCCTCCATGAGTGTCTACTGGCCTGCGAGATGGCAGACACCTCCAAGCGCTGGTGCCAGCAGAAAAGAAAGAGAAGTCCCACTTAAACCCCAAAGGTATAATCAGGTCTAAAAGGAGCCAGGACTCACATACAAGCAGCAAAATCAAGAAGATAGCTAGATGAAGTCCAGGGTCCAACAGCAGACGGGGACACCTGTCTACTTGTCCTGCCTTCCCAAGTTATAAGAGCCCTTAAGACACCAGAGAAACTGTTCCTTTCAACTGAATCCAGGGAAAGAATCAACAAACCAAGATCTGAGGGAGAACGCGAACCATCAGCAGAATCATTTACAACCCTTCTCCAACAGCAGCAATGCAACTGATGGCACATCACAGCATTACTATCCCATTACTGAGTACTATTCTTTAAGTTCCTTACCAGAATTTGCATAAATTAATGTATTTTAAAGGGAGCTTTGAAGGGTGTGGTGGCGCACGCCTGTAATCCCAGCAAAGGGACGCTGAGGCAGGGAGATTGTTGTAAGTTTGAGACTAGCCTGGGGTACAGAGTAAGCTCAAGGCCAGCCTAAATTGCATAGCAAGACTGTGTCTCCCAACCCCCAAAAAGGAGCTTTATCTCTCACTACAGCAAACAGAAAATAAGTGTCACCTTGTAATGAATGGGTAACCACAAAAAAAGAACACATTAGAAACAAAGTAAAGTTATTAGATTCTAATTCATAATTGTTACTGACAGAAAAAGCCAGGCCTGCCTCCTGCTGTTACAATGGGAAAAATCCAGCTTAGAGAGGTATTTATAACTAATACTAAATCACGATTTTTCTGCTTTAGTATAATAAGGAGTGTAAAAAAACTTGGTAATGTTTAGCAAATTGTTTATAAAGTCACCACTAGCAGTACAATATGAATGCCACCAAACATATACATCAGTGGGGTTTACTGGACCTTATGGAAAACCTCAAATGCATTTTCCTACATTCTTTCTCACATTCAAACCACCACCCTAGCTGGGAAGAAGGCTCTTTTTCCAAAATCAAATACCACAAAGAAAGGAGAAATCTGCTTAACAAGGACACTGAGGGGCTGGAAGTCTGAGGAGAAAATTAAAAGAGAACTTGGGGAAACTTCAAACCATCAGGAGAGATCACTGCATGGGTAACAGAGAAGGGAAGAGAATGGTGGTCAGAAGGGCAGCTTTGCTAAAGAATAAAACTTACACACATGCACGCATACACCCAAGTCTCCCCATCTCTCAGCTGCAGGGTTCTCACAGTCAATTGCCAGCCACCTTCCCCAACCTCTGCGTCTTACACGGAAACTGGCCGACTCACTTGCTCTGCACACTGGCCCAGAGTCTATGCCCTGCCTTTCTGTTTACAACATGGGCCTCTTGGGGCAAAATATCTACCCCTAAACTAGCAGAAGCCCTCGAGCTGCACGCCAGAGGCCAGTCATTCAGGACTGTGTAGGACAAGTCAGGCTCCACCAAGTTCACCAGCCACTGTGTGTTCTCACATAGTGAGAAAATAGGTTTATTCCAGGACCATGGCGGGGAGACAAAACAAAACCCACAACAGATGCCAATTCCAAAAATGATGCAAGATTCAAAAATCAGCAGTAGCAAATTAGAACTTAAAAATATCCTCACTATTTAGTAGTAAAAAAGTATCAACAGAAACTAAGAGGTTTGTTGAAGCAGCCCAGGTTTTCTGACCCAGGACACTATTTCTTTCTACAAATCCAATTGCATGCCTGATTCCACAGTAAATAATCACAATAATGTCAGCATAGTTATTGCTTTTTTATTTTCTGCTTACAGACAAAGCACAAAAGGGTGACCATTACAGAACAGACTGTCAATACACACCCCACATATACAACATAAATTAGGAAGCTGAGAAGACACTAATTTCTGATTTTTATAGTGGAGCCTACTACTCATTGTACCAAAAACTGTAAACGTAAAAAGAGGTTTTGTTCACTATTTAAAATGATAGAGGCAACCAAACTAACAACTTTGGTTTGATAATTAAACCTAAACCGAAAGACAAATATGTAAGAGGGAAAAGGTTCACTTTCTCAGATACGCAAAGAAAGGTAAATTTAGAAAACAATGATGTGACATTTATTAACTTATTGACAAAAATTATTTTAAATTATCATGTTGAGTTCTTACAAGAGTTTGATGAGAAAGATATGCTTCTAGGCCACCAAAAAGCATAAAGTGACACATCCTCTCTGAAAGGACTCGGCCACAGGTCAAGAATGGCACAACACTATCGTTCTTTGACCATATGGTTCCATATCTGTGGTTATTTCTTTCGGGTGAAGTGAAAGATGCAATTAAAATTAGTTATACAGATGTTCAACTTTATATTGGTTTTTAATGGAAAAATATGTCAGCATGATAAAACACCATAGTCACATGGTCACATGGGCATAGTCACATAGTCACATGTCAGCATGATAAAACCATAGTCTCTGAAACGCATAATTGAATACTAAGATAATGTTGGGAGAATGTAGAAATGTACATTCCAGTGCTGTTTCTGCACAACACTAAATATGCATCCATGAATGTGTTTATGTATCTGTGTATTTCAGAGAAAAGAAATCATAGATAAACACATGAATAGCAAAGTCTGGATGTATAAGGTTCACTTTCTCAGATAGCCAAGAGCCAATAAGGAACCTAATCAGGGTTGGTTATTTGAGTGGCAGACCTAATTATGTATGACTAGTCATTCTTAAGTATTTGTGTAACTTTTTAAAGCAAGCATGCTCCAGTTTTGTAATAAGGCAAAATAAAAATGTTAAAAGGCACCTTTGAAGATTAACAACATGGGTAAATTTATTTCAGAAGGTTAAATGAAAGTAAGACAAAAACTAGCCTACTTTTTTTTTTAAATGTGCAAATACATTATGGTATACACCTAGAATTTCCCCCGCAAAAGCTCATGTGTTCAGCTGTGGGGCTTTTGGAAGGTGCCTAGATCATGATTCATGCGGTCGGGAGCTGGGCCAGGTTGGAGGTGGGTCACTAGGTGCATGACCCCAGGGGTGTATTTCCTCTGCCAGCTTCTCCCTGCTCCACTTCCCAGCCATCATGGTGCGAGCAAATCCTTCCACATTCTCTTCTTGTCTTGGTACCAGCCAATCATGGACTAAATCCTCCAGAAAGCCAAGAGCCAAAATAAACCTCTCTTCTTTTAAGTTGCAGAATAAAGATAAAAAAATTTACACAACCATAACACACAAATAAAGTTCAAGTCTAGGTAGTGTAATGAACTGAAATTCTACGGTTCTTCCTTCCATGTTATAGCCTATGCCCAGTAAGTTTTAGAACGGTTAATAGAATTTTTAAGATTCTCTTTTGTTGTAAAGTTGCCATATGTTAATCTGCTTTGTCAATAACTAGAAAACAATACAGCCAACAACATTCCTGACCTACTTAGGTCTGTTTTTTCCGCTATGTCATGACACATTAAAAGGCTGGGGACGATGGCACTGAAACTTACAAGCCTAGAGAAAAACATCTGGGAGAAAGAACCATGATTTAAATGAGGTTTAAATTATAATTCTCATTTGTGGTCATAATTTAAGTGGAGATTAAAACTTCAGAAACCTCTTACAACACATTTCAGAAAGCATTATTTCAAAAACGCTGGGGTAAATTATCAAGTTGCATTTTTCAAAAATTCTATAAATGATGTAATTTTAAAGTGGCTTAATGTAAAGTAGCTTAATGTAAGTAGAACTGCCTCATACTGGACAAGCTGAAAATGAAAAACTTGAATAGAGAAGATGGAATGATAAGGGAAGAGAGGGAGAAAATGTAATTCACATATATTCAAAAACGCAGAGAATTACTTACTACAAAAAAGTCTCAATTGGGCAGAAACATCTCTACAGAAAGCAAACTAGCCCTTGGCTGTGATGTGGGAAGGAGATGCCTGGATTGAAAGCCATCGGGACCAAGCAGAGGAAGCAAGATGGAACTTGCCAGAGTACATTGATGCTGCTGCAGTGAATGGGACACAACTCTACTGCTACCTCAAGCGAGTATTTTATCTTCAGCCTAGGAAGATCTCCACAGTCAGGAGAAGACCCATGGAGAAACGGCAGGATGCACCAGTGTCTTAAGGCCACACTGCCTGGATCTGAGTTCTAGTCTTGCTCCTTTCTAGCTAGGTCACCTAGAGAAAGTCACTTAAATGTCTGTGCCTGTTTCTTGACCTGCAAACTGCAAAGAGTAACCTAACCCAGAGGGCTGCTCTGAGAACTAAATGATACACCTGGATTTCTTAAAACAGTGCCTAGCTGGCTCATAATAAGTGTGCTGGAAGAAAAATTAACAGTAGTTTGTACCTACAAGATCTGACTGAAAGATATGGTGAATGATTAAATTTTAAAGATTATAGGAAAAGACGCAATCCCCTCCAAATAACTCTCCCTCGCTTTGAACTCACTTATTCTGTCACCCTTGCCAATTTCTGAAGCAGTTCTCAAAGTCCTCTCTCATGTTTTTATGAGGTATGATCAAAAATACAATGAATATCGCTGCTGAGTGCCATCCAACAGAAAGGCAAACTCCTGAAAACAGTATGATGGACCCAAGGAACATCACTCACAAGACCCGGTACCACAAAAGTTCTGGTTCCTTCCGGCTCTTCGCAAAGTCAAAATGACCATGAAAAATAAATGATTCAAGTCCAGTTAGGACACTGAGGTAGCCAGACCGCACAACCAAAGATAAGAAAAGAAGACTTCTAGAACTGCCTCACAGTGACAAGAGGAATGATGTGTGTTCAAGGGGGAGGATTGAAGTAGCATTCATGGCAATGTGTCTTTTAATGGTAATCATTTTTTAAAATTTAAACATCCACTGTATTTTCCAATTACCGTGTACTCGTTACTGCCCAAAAAAATGGTAAGAAATTATATGGAGATATGTAAAACTCTTTATTTAAATTATGATTCTCTTCCTGGACAGTTGTCCTAAGGTTTATGAGTCTTATCACCATAGCCATTTTTCATTAAAGGAACTAAACTATCAACATAGAATAATATAATGGAAAAAGTACCAGCTATGAGCTGGGCGTGGTGGTGCACAGTAATCCCAGCACCTGGGAGGCAGAGACAGGAGGATCACTGCAAGTTCAAGGCCAACCTAGGCTATATAGTGAATTCAAGGCCAACCTCCGTGCTTAGTGTGACTCTGTCTCAAAATAACAACAACAAAAATTTAAAAGTACAGTCTATAAAGGCAGCCATATCTAGCTGAAATCCAGCTCTTCTACATAACAGCTGTAAATTACTTTATGAGCCTCAGTATACTTATTTGTGGGCAGCTGTGAAAATTCAAAGTAATAAAGCAGTTTTTCTCTTAATTTGCTGAAGTTTTAAATTAGCACCATCCTTTGGGGCTGGAATTTTGTAGTGTATACCAAAAGTTATAAGATAATATACTTTATTTAACCTGCTGTTACTTCTAGAAATACCTGAAATTTAAGATGCTCTTAGCATTACTACAATAGAGAAAAAGCAGGAAGAAACCACCTAATTCTGTATGAATAGTACAGGGACTGTTTCTGAAGAAGAGGAGCACAATACAAAAGAACAGAACACATAATATTATGATTATATTTTTAAAGTTCTGTTGTATGAAAAAAAGATAATCACAAGTAATATTTATGTGTGATAAGTTTATTTGTCCTTATTTACTTGGTTTTTCATTTTTGCACTGGAAAAAAGTAAACACCCAAATGTCAATGCCATTTTATTTCTTCTCAGTGCTTTTCTACATTTCAGAAGTTTCTTTGCTGAACATGTACTGCCTTTACAATAAGCAGTTATTTTAAAACAAGAGCATAAACATGTAGGAAAAGATGAAAATTAACTGAAATGCTCACAGCACTTGTATATATTTTCCAAATTTTATTTAAAATGGTTAACCTCGCTTTTACAATGAAAAGAAACATTTTTAAAAGCATCCTCCCTACCTTAGTTAACATCTTTGCTTGATTCTTAACTAAAATTTATGAATAAATATTATGTTTCTTGGGAGTTGAGTAGTACAGGTCCAAAATACTTAAGAAATGTGGGGAATAACATACTCCCAACATCTGGCCTTAAAGGAAGCTAAGGATGGTTTGGGTAACCCAGGCCTGGTTATAAGAGAAATGTAGTCATCACCCTTAAAAAGGCCAGTCTGGGCAGCTTAAAGAGATCTTGCCTCAAAATTAAAAAGGGCTCAGTGCAGAATCATAACCCCAGACCACAGTCTTGCCGCAGTCCACTGGCCTGTCATAAACCCAGTGGCACAGGAGGTGAATGGTGGGGAGCACAAGAGTCACGTTTCATCTGTATTACAGTCACTCCCCATCACCCCCTTACTCTCTGAGCTCCACCTCCTGTCAGACTGGCAGCAGCATTAGATTCTGATAGGAGCAAGAACCCCACTGTGACCTGCCCACGCCAGGGATCTAAGTTTCTTGCTCCTTATAAGAATCTAATGCCTGATGATCTAAGGTAGAGCTGAGGCAATGATGCTAGTGCTGAGGAGTAGTTGCAAATACAGATTAACATTAAAAGTGTGACTACAAAGGGGCCATAATAAATCAACTGCTTATAGATTCACATCAAAATCCTATCAGTGTGCAACAGTGAAATTTAAGCTGCCCAAGGTCTCAGGTTTATAAGTGGCAAGTGAGTCAATGTACTTCAATTGTACACCTGCATGTTCCAGCAGGCTCTCAGTCAGAATGCAACACTTACTTTCCTCTGCACATGGTCTACTCAGTATCTTGTGTACCTCTTCTATCTGTGCCTCTTCCCGGCACTGCATATGTGTCTCAGGTACAGTTTTTTTTGTTTGTTTGTTTGTTTATTACCATTTTAATCAGCTCACAAGTAAATTCCAGCCAAAAGGAGTAAAACACAAACATCACTGGAGAGCTTCTATAAAAGAGGGAAAGACCCAGTGATGAGACAGCAGAAAGCTCAGAGTGCCCCCCAAAAGAAAGCTGCATTTAAGAGACAATATCAAGAACACACTACTTAAATTATGAATTCATTGAATCTGATGATTAATTCTCCAAACCTGCTTTACCACATGGAGACCAAGCGCTATGCAAAGACAAGCCTTTGGAGGAAAGAAAAAAATGAACACAAAGAACAAAAGCAATTATTGAAGCCTACAATTTCGTCAAATGTATCTGTACTAAGAGCATCATTCTTAGTGGCTAACAGAGAAGAGCTGATCCCGCCTGCTGCTAATGACATTCATTGTGAGCTTTTTAGGAGAGGCTGCAGTTCAACAGGGAAGCATGTTCTTCTTTCATCTAGCACCATAACTAAATGAGTCACTGTGGTACTGTGGTTATGCAATTCCAGTTATAAACAAGGCAAAAATGCTTGTTTTTGTGTGATGTATTTTTCAGGAGGTTGTGCATGAGGATACAGTATGTGCATCTTTGTCGCCAACTAAAACCACAACTGCAGAAGCTAGTCCAGCCTTTGAATGATAATGATTAAACAGGAAAACAACTTGTCATTTTATGTTTTATACAGGAACAAAGCAGCTGTCGTGGCTCAAATGGCTTTCTGGTTTCACTACAGTCAAAGAGGTCACTTCTGAATGGGAGTCTACACATTGTGGCAGCCATAAAGAAATGCTGACTAGCCAAAACATGGTACTTGAATTTAACAATGTTTTGTAGGATGTAATTAAAGTGCATGTTAAAGTGTGTCTTAATTACTTTCTCATTGCTGGGACAAAATGCCTGACACCCACATGCTGGAGGAAGAAAGGTTTATTTTAGGTCATTGTCTGTGGAGGTTTCAGTCCACAGTCAGCTGGCTTCAAGACAGGACAGCATGGCAGAGGAGAAAAGAGTACATGGCCTGGAACACAAGAAGCAGTGAGCGCTAAAAGCAAGAGGGATATATATATATATATAGATATATATCACGCTACATTCCAAGGTGATCCACCTCCAGGCTTCACCTCCCAGCATTACTCCCAGCTATAAATCCATCAGTGGACTGATCCAGCATCACACGCCCACTATCCAGCCCCACTTAGGAACACATAAGGCTTTGTAGGGTCATCTAGATATAAACTATAACAAAGCTCATGCCTTAATACACATCTGTATGTACAGTTCTGTGAGCTGCACACAGCATATACTGTTGTTTTTATACACAGAAGTGAGATAGCCTTCTAAAAGTAGAGCACTGGCCAGAGTTCTTTAGTTATGAGTCACTCCAGAAATTCTTTTAGAAAAAGTCACCACGGGCAATACACTGCAATGACACACAATGGGTCGCAAAACTTCCTTATTCATGTGACACAGTCCACCTGCTCAACAAATTCAAGCTGTCACTTCAGGGGAGAACAACTTGTTCAAGTCACAAAACAAGTGGCTGCATTCGAAGCCAAACTGGAATTATGGGGGCAACAATTGAATATTGACATTTTTGATGTGTTTCAAACACTAGGAGAGACTGAATGACTGAGCTAGGGTCCTCTTTCTTCCAGCATAATTACCTGGCTTATGTTTCAAAAGAAATAAGAATTACTTTGCAACCACAAAAGACCCCTGAACTGGAATGGAATGGACTCACAAGCCATTTTTTATTAAGCCAGGTGAAATGACTCGGTCCATGCTAGAATATCAATTGCTTAAGACTGCAAAGGATAATGGCCTTAAAAGTATGTTTGAGATAACTTCAAATCTCCATATATTCTAGATTAGTCAAGGTGGAACATTCTGAGTGCCACAAAAGCACTAAAAAGCCTGCTTCTATTTCCAGCACCCTGTCTTTGTGGAGCAGGGTTTTCTGCAATGGCAGTAACCAAAATGAGATTACAGAGTAGACTGGACATACGTGACACATTTTGGCTTATCACTGTCGCCCATCAGCAGATTCACTGACTCTGCCTCACACTGAGGTGCATAATTATTTCATTATAAACTACAATGTAGTAATAGAAATAAAATACACAATAAATGTAATGTGTATAAACCATCCCCAAACCATTATCCACTCCTACCCCAGGCCATGGAAAAACTGTCTTTCAGAAAACCAGCCCCAAAGAAGTTGGGGACTACTGGCTCATTATGTTCAACCTCCAGTATCACACACTATCCTCCCCAGTAGAAAACAGGCCAAATTATGCTTGGTCCAAAAAAAGAGAAACCCAACTAAAACAAATGATTAGTTTTCAAAGTTCCCACTAAGATACCAAAATGCAAGGGTTGCTGTCTCGCAAAGGAAGGCTTCACACAAAATGCAAAATTTGCAAAAGTTCCAACAAGTTTAAGTGGAAGGAATAGGAGGGAAAAAGTCTTTAATTGAATGAAAACTGAAGAGCTCATTAAAATGATGAACAGGCCATTTTTAATGTTTACACTGAGCCTCTGTTCATAGCTTCCTAAGATTATCACCATTTGAATGTATACTTGGTCTTTTAATTCTTATTAAATCCTGAGAACCCAGAAGAGTGGTTGGCCCACAGAAAAGCTCATTAATCAAGTATCTATGGAATCAATGAATCAAAGAGTGAAGGGGCAGTCATAAGGCCTGATACTTTTTCATCTGGGCATACTGCTTCCAAATAAATAAGTTTTAAATGACGAGGAACCAAAACGAAAAATCCGATCACCTCCACAAGTTGTGTATTGAACACATTAAACACATATCTAAAAAAAGAGTATCTCATTACAAATATGGTATGATCATTCCACAGAGCATGAAAACAGAAGTGACATAAAAAATACTGGAAGTGTCCACCTCAGCATCATGCGGGGTACAGGAGGCATGCCCTCAGCTGGAATGAAGGTGTGGTGTACACTTCAACTGTCTCCTTCAGCCTTAGCGCTTGCCCATCTCTGAATTGCAGGCTGATACCAGTAGACCATGGATGGGCTCCTCGAGCCTTTCCAACTTCATTCAAGGCTCCTTAACAATACTTTAGATCAAGTAACAGTTTCACTCTGGAAAAAGTTGTTCCAGCTCAGTTGAACACTGTATGTCCCATTTGGAACTGACCTTTTGTGCTGGTTCCCACACTGGTGCTGTGTGGATTTTAGAGAGCATGATAACTGGGGTACAGATAAGCATCTGAGCTGTCAAAGAGCTGTGTGCAGATATGGCTTACTCAGATTCACCAGCTATCCGAACACACTAGGGGATCCCTCCAGTCTTATCTTCTACCTCTAGTTCTTTAGCTCTAAGAAAGCAGGTTTCGCCCTTAACAGCACTGACTGCTCTCCTAAATTAATCATTAAATCATTAATGTCATCCCTGCATAATCTGAGGGTATAAAACACACTAAGTAGATGTGGTCAGGAGAAATGAAGAGAACCAAGCAGTATATAAAATACAGAAAAAATCAAGAGGTAAAGAATTTTAGAAAGAAATACTCATTAAGGCCAGATGCAGGAGGACATTTCACACTGATAAGGACTGAGAAGTACAGAGGTGATGTACTGTTGTGGGTATCATTCATGGCCTTATCCACAGCAGTTTTAACACTGCGGAGATGCAGAAGCCAGCTGCGTGGAGCAGAAACACAGGCCTGCTCCATGCTGGGAGCATCAAACATTATCAGAGGAACTAGAAAGGGCTGGGGGTGGAGGACACTACACAAGTGAAGGTTGTCTTTCTTTTAAAACCCATACTTGAGAAGATCAACCAGCAGTTGGGAAGACAGAGGTAAAGGTAAATAGAGGGATTAAGCTTTTGCACCTTCAAGAAAAGGCTCAGAAAGAAGATCTGAGCATTTCCTGGGCCAGAATTCTAGGAGTCTGCAGTATTAACTCTTTTCATCTTCCTTTCCATCGTCAGGGGCCGAAGGGACTGGCTTTCTGACATCACCAAAACAAAGATGCACACCTAAGTCAAGAGAGCAGTAGGTGAGAGGCTCCTGGCTCTGGGAGCCTGCAAGGAACCACAAGAGAAAGTGACAGCTCCAATCATGTGCCAGCCACTCTGTCAAAAGACAGGAGGGTAAAGAAGTGAGTGGTGCAAGAAAAGAAACAATCAACAGTGGTAGAAGGTGAGCCTCTGAATGGAGAAGGGGGTTTCTTTGACTTCTTTAACACCCAGGAAAGGAGCAAGCTACATATGGCCAGAAACAAGGCAGGAGAGGGAGCAGGAAACATGGGGGACCTGGGTGACGGCGCTGATTCTCTGATAGGTTAAGGGTGGGATGGGGAGAAACTGGGGATAATAGTCTTGAGACTAGAGATAAATGGAATACTGCCAAGGGATGGCTAAACTCCAGAAACTTACCTGAGAAACCATGCCAGGGCTCAGCTCAGTTTAGCCACCAAAATTAATCCAGGGCTGGGGTGTGGCTCAGTAAGCAGGCAGCTGGCTGGCTGAGTCTGGGTGAGACTGCAACTGGGATAACGAACAGCAGGTTCCAAACTGGTGTGGAAGAAAGAGATGCCAGGCGGGGGCTGACACATGGAAACCAGGAAGGCTCCACCTCTTGCCACCCGCCATTCGGGGTGAGAGTGAAGAAACCCAGGAATGTGTGTTTACTGCGCAGTGGGCGCGTCCAATTGGACTGTGAAGGAACACCGGGCTTCTCGGAAGCTCCTGCGCTGCCTCCTCTTCTCTACATTTCTCTCATACCACAGACCAGCCTCAAGTTCTGCTGTGGGCACTCTAACTCCACTCATGCCTGTACAGTCCTCACTGACCTCACCACGTCCACGCAGCTCCGGACCGTCCCCAAGTGTCCCCTGTGTATCTCCAACTGGACTCTGCAGACTCTCCCATGTCACACAGGTTCAAGACTGAACTCATCTTCCCTCAAAATGAGCTCCTCCTTCTCTGCATTTCAACTGCCTCATGATCTACCCAACTGCCCACATCATAAACTGGAGTCACCTTCAACACCTCTTCTGCTGCCACCCCGGATCCAACAGCCCTGGCTGACCAACTTAGCTGTGCAAACACCTTTCCACTTCTCTTCTCCATCCTGTCTACTCTATCCACTACCATCTTACTCAGGTCTTCGACCTCTCTCTTTCCTTCCTGCTGGCCAACCTCTTGCCTTAGCTCTTGTCTATTCATTAAACTTGCCTAACAAGCCTTTAAAAAATAAAGATTTTGGGTGCCAAAGAGGTAGCTGAGTGATAGAGTGTTTGCCTAACATGTGTGAGGCCCTGGGACGAACAAATTTTCAAAACTCCGCATTTCTGATGCACACATTGGCCCCTACAACTGGGACTCAGGAAAGTATAACTGAAAATACCTTGGTTAACATACCTTGGTGATGTCAGACAGCTGGCTGGAAACCACTGCTCCATCAGCAAGAGTAAACTCCCAGCTTTCTTCCCTTGCCCATGAGCAGCACACCCACCTTTGGCCCTGGATGGCAGTCATCTCCTCCTGCTTCCTAGGACTTCCTGGTCACTGTGCACTCTCCGCTGGGCCTCGCCCAATACTGTTCGATGAACTAAGTCTTCTGTCAATTTTAAGGAACTCTTCTGCACCAGCAGCCGAGGCCAAGTATGCCTCACTGGCCCGTACTGCGTGACTAATTTCCTCCCAAGCGCCTCCCAAGCCCACATCTCAGCTTTCCATCCCACTGGTCCTCAGCGCCTTCACACTCTGCTCCCGGGCTATTGCACCAGCTAGCCCAGAAAGTTACTAAGGGGCCTTTTTCTTTCCCAAACAGTCACTTCTCAGACTCTTCTGCAGTGTGTAAGGCTATTAGCCACTGCTTTGAGAGTCTCTCCTCCTCTCTCTCCTCCTGTTTCCCCAGCTCAGCTTGTCTCCCTTTAAATGTTAAAATGTCCACAGGTCCTGTCTCCAATCTTGTCACCTTCCACCATCCTCTGACAATTTCACAGCACACTCAGGAACTGCCCACTCTGGCTATAAACAACTGTCCCCTAATTCTTTCCCTCTCGCCTCTTTGCCATGCTCCAACCCTCACAGAAGCCTTCTCCCGGTTGTTATGCCTGATAAACTCTTACTCAACCCTCAAAACTGTCAAGTAGCACCTGTGGTGGGAAGTCTACTTTTAACAACTGTGCCCATCAGCCCATCTCCTGCAATATACCCACCACACTGGGCACAGCTGTTTATTTCATTTTATTTTTTTTCCCCTCTGGATACTAAGCAAACTACACTCAGGCTACATTAACCATACAATTAGTATTGGTTGACTGCATCTTTGCACAGTGAATATACTGTGAAGTAAATAAGTAATGCATATACTTATTAATAAATGATGCATATATTACTCAACACAGAGTTGAATGACAGCACTAGTCTACAAGTAGGCATCAGAGATAAGTCATGCACACTATTTCTATGCAATTTTACCCCATCATAACCACATAAGTGGGCAGACAGCAAGGTAATTTTAAAGAAATGGTCACAAATGCCTTTGCCCTGATTTACTGCCCTGGCCCCACAAGCTTTCTTTAGCACACTGAAAACACCCTGCTGCACCTGCTTCAGGCTGTGCTCCTGTGTCCCCTTTCTTCAAAAGGAAGTTGTGGTCACTTCACACTATTTGGCTCTCAGCTTGAATGTCACCTTCTCAGACCCCTCCCCAGCAATGAATGTTCAAGCAGTGTCCAGCACACTCCAACCTCTGCTACACCTCCTAACGTGTCACCATGCAACACCGTGTGATAGTGACTGTATTCTCAGTGCGGTGAACCTGTCTGACGCTGGGCTCATTTACCCTGTTTAATACTTTATATCCTCTTACTCAACAGACGGCTGGTGAGTGAATGGGTGAATGACACAAAGGAAGAAAGCAAGGTAACTAAAACATCACTACCTACTAATCCCAAAACTGGAGGAGATGCAGGTGGAGGAAAAGGAGGGGATTTCTTCCTCAAAGGAGACTTTCTACCCTTGGGTTAACCCTTTAACCCAATGTAGTCTCCATCTTTAAGAAGCTTATTTAGGAGCAGAAGTTTGACTTACCAAAGGCTCACACAGTTTCTTATCAAACGGAAATCCCTTCCCTCTAGGTAGGTAGCTTTGTCAGAAAGAAATTTTGACGTATGGTAACTGCTAACATGCAGATTTGTTAGGTCCAGTCCTGGTAAAACTCCACTATAAATACCATAAACTCTAGGGTCAACACTTGTTTACATCATTGCAGCCAACTTTGTTGGTATGGCCTGTAATCTCAGCAATTACGAGGCTGCAACAAGAAGAGCATTATGAGTTCTCAGCTACACATTGAGTTTAAAGGCCAGTCTGAACTGCACGGTAAGACCCTGTCTCACAAAACAAAGACTTGTTGATTATTGTGTTCCCTGCACCTAACACAGTTCACCCACAGCACATCCCCAAAATGTTAATGAACACATAAAACATAAAGAGGAAAGGAAGGCCATCCTTCCAACTTTTACACTGACTTTAGAGATCACTTTAGATACATTTACTTTAGAGAAATGTCAAGATAGCTGAGAAGGATCCTCTGGACCAGACCTCTCTCAAGGAAATGGTTTGGCTCCTAAAGTTACCTAGCTGAGCCACAGGTAATAAAGTCTTACCTTCCCTGAGTCACCTTGTTTAAAATTTGAATACCCACTGCTCACATAATCTCATGGTTCGTATGTATGGCAACTAATAGCAGATTTCTCTGTCTTCTGAAATATTTTTATATGTATTTTGGTCAATAACAGTAACTCAAAATTCTGAATAAAGAACAATTAAAACTGAAGACCCCTACTATTAGTGTTACATCCACCAGTATCTTGTGATCTTAAGAAAAGCACACCACCTCCCTGAACTGTCAGTTTTATCAACAGCCATGATGTTCTTTATACAAAGCGCAGTTTGGAAAAGATAAATTTGCCTGACTTGTAAAGGTCTCTGGGGTGGAAGATTCCTTCACATTATCAAATTATGAAACCGGGGGTATCATATTAAAGCCATTTCAAAACCTAACGAGCTGAAAAGTAAGGAAGAGTTAAAATTGTGCCTGTGGTTCTGACAGTAACTCTGAGACTACGACACAAATTCTTAGGAGAGATTCCTGACATTGGCAATAAAACTTACAAACTACTTGGAAATGTCAGGTGTTCCTAGGCTGTGGCAACATGAATGGCATATGCAAAGATAGGAGGCAGTAACAGCGATAAGCAACGGCAAATTTGTAGCAGTTTAAACAGTTCACTTCTGGAGTAACAGTGCTGAATATCAGGACTGTTTGGTCTAAACACAGTCCACTTTACGGAAAGTCAATTAAACACAACGTCATGAAAAAATGTTGTTTGCAAGGCTGTATACACGGATTCCTCCACCTCCACCTGGCGCCCAGAACGTCACTTCAGTAAAAGCCAACGCATCCAGCAGTCAGGCACGCACCGCACCCTCTTGCCAAATGACTTCCTAACTTCTCTCCACTTTAAAGCCCTTCGATCAGTTTTTGTTGGTCTAAAAACTCTTTGGGGAGATTGGAGAAGATGACATCCAAGTAAAACTGAGGGAGTCAGCTACTGAAATAGAAGGTGAAATTTGGAAGTGGGGGGAATAGTTGGTTCGGTCCCACTGTAGCCTCAATGAATGAGGACGGTGACAGGGCACGGGGCAGGCTTCCAGCATCGACTCCTCTGGGACAGCCTCTCCTTCCAGCCTGGCACCCGCGCCGCCAAGGGCACTGACCCGGGCCGAGAGAACAACCAGGCGTCAGCCCGACCCCACCTGCCCAGCCCACCTGCAGCAGCGCTGGGGCGGCTGCGCGTCGCACCAGAGGTGCCGCTGGGGGCGCGCTGGCGTGAGGGGGGGGGCTCTGCCCAACGCCCCTTCACGCTGAGGTGAGGCAGGTTAGGGTGAGGGCCCCAAGGGTAACAAACTACCAGGGTTGAGGCGCAGGGATGGAAGGCTGGGCCCCCAACCTCCAGCAAACCCGAAGGTCCCCACATCCCTAGCCTCATCAGAGAGGTGCCCAGGGTGGCGCGTAGGATGCAGCCAGGATGCTGGGGGCCGGTACTCACAAAGCCCACTGGAGCCGGTGCTGGTGAACATGGTCCCGCCTGGCCCGAAGCCCCCGCGGGGGGCCAAGGGGGAGGGGAAACGGAGGTGGAGAGCTCCGGCGGTCGCGCAGGCGCACTCCCGGCGGGGCGGCGACTCCGGCGCCGCGAAGCCGCTCTAGGGTCGCGAGACGCACCACGCATGCGCGGGCAGTTCGCGCACCCGTTGGGCCGGCGCCTGTCCTTCCTGCCGTAGAGGGGAAGTGCGTCCGCAGCGGAGGGCCCGCCCCTCCGGGTTTTTCTGAAGACGCCGACGCGGTTTAGACAGCAGTGGGATAGTGTGCAAAGGGTGAAGGTGAGGCTTCCGGCGGCCCTGCAAGTGTTCAGCCCCGCCCTCGCGACCTCTAACCTCTGCCCGCACCGGGCGCCCGCAGCGTCTTCAGTCTGTCTGCACAGGTCCGTGACCCTCGGAGCGAGCAAGTGTTGTGGCTCGACAGCATCAATTCAGAGCTCAGTGTCCCGTGTTGTCCCTGAGGGCTTTCGGTTATCGGGGCTGACCGTTCCCGTCGCCGGGCCTTGCGACATCCATCGGCACTCTGTTTGCCCACGTCTTACAGAATAAAGTTAGTTTTTGCTAAAGCCCAGCTTTTGCAAATGATTTTTGAGCTCGAAAATTTTATGTGATTATAATTTAAAATTTTTGACAAAATACACGTGGGGACATTACAGGGCTAAAAGAAAAAGAAAAATTGCAAAATTGCACAGTGTACTGTAAAAAAATGTTTTCAGCGATTATAAAAGGCAGCCAACACGCTAAATCTAAGTTTGTAAATCTCTACAACCCGTAGAGAAATCTGTAAATCACCTTGCCCATTCCGTAGCAAAAGATTCCAGTGAGTCCAAATGTTCAATTAGATTGTTTCTAGAAGGCAGCAGTAGGGATGATTTTTACTTCCTTTAGGTTTTACACGTGGTTTGTTCATATGCTATCTTGTAATAGTTGACATTTTCTTTAGATTCATGCAATAAGTTATTTTGTAGAAAAGCGATAGTCTCAAAGTCTGTTGTATTTATAGGCACCTAGGTCCTCAATAGAAAGCAGAAGACAGGTTCTCAATGTGGGGGTCAGGATTCATGGCCCATATTGGGGTTACAAAGGACCAGAGTCACTTCCCTAATATTGCTAATATATTTTTCTCTTCCACTCTTAGTGAATATATAGTGGAGTTTTCCACTCTACACTTGGAAAAACTGCAAAAATTGTGAGCCAATATTTTCCAGTTGACCAGTGCCTAATGTTATGAAATCATGAAAGAGCAATTTAAACTGCAAGACAAACCAGGAAATTTTAGAATATAGAGTACAAATAGTTCGTTGTTACAGTTTCTGATTCCTCATTGAGATTAATGTTTAAGAAACTACCACTTAGGTTATGTTGTAACATCAACAAAATGCTCGTTATCTTAAAAAGCTATCAAAATGCTTGCCTTTTTCAACTGTATGAGACAGTACCAGGAGATTTCTGTTAAGCCAGATATTAAACCAAAATGTGAAGTAATATTCTTCACTATAATTTTTAGTTTAGGAAAGTACCTTGGTGCCAAGTTGAATGTTTGAACGTATCTGTGTAATAAGACAATACAATACAGTAACTTTTTCCTAGTTCATCTAAGAGGTGAACTCATCATCATTGTGAACACTTCATAAAGAGAGTTGACAGATTTAAACCTTGACAATCAATATTGTTCCTGGAATTTGTTTTTAAATTTTAATACAATGGATGTAAAGTTCTATTCTTACAGAATAACACAAATCATAACAAGTTGTAGCAATCTAATATTGGAGAAATACCAATGTCAATTGTGTAAGACATTATTAATATAAGAAATTTAAATAATGTTGACATTACATGTTGACGTTACATGTAGAAGGATCTATAGTAACTCCAAAGGGGCAGATAATCAGCAGTGAATTGTTGCAAGGCAATTGTTTCTACATGACAGTGGAGTTTAGGGCAGTGAAACATCGAGTGGAAAATTTATTTCCAAACAGACAATGGACACCAAGGATTGTCAAAACTTCAACCCTTAAAAAACATTACTCCACAGGAAAACTTTATTTCTTTTCCAATATTGTACAACAGATGGAGCCATAGTTACATTCAGCCAGTAACGTGTTTGTAAACAACTGAAAAGAAGTGACAGCAAGCAAGCAAGGCATTGAATTACACATTGGCTGCCTCAGTCACCCAAAATATTGGGGTGAAACCCACAAATCAACAGATATTATCAGTGATGCTAGTGAGAGTACTATCCATGCCTTGAATAAAACATTATCTTGTAACTTTGTAATGACCATGAAAAAGTGTTTGTCTGTCTTATCCTATGTGGGGAATAAGATAGCATTCAAAAGAAAATTGTTTTAAAATATTTATTCTTCAATATCCAATTTTTGTTTCAATATATGAGAAACTACATACAATAGCAATGTCAAAACATTATAAAGTTCTTTGGCTTATATTTTATGTACATATCAGAAATGCTAAATGAAACTGTTAAACTGGAAGTGTGATCAGTATTCCTGAAGAGGAATGATTGTCATATGTTTTCAGTAGATTTTATTATTTTAGGAGAATGTTTCAGGCCCAGAATTTTCACAGTTCTTTTGTCTTTAGTAAGTAAGACTAGTTGTAAGGACACTGGTCTGGAACAATAGCAGTAATTTGAATGCTACCTTCAAAATGTATGATTAAATTTAAAAAATTGATATGGATTTATAATGTCCATATTATATGATTAATCCCCTTGGAAATGAGGAAACATAGTACTCAATGTTTGCAGAAAATTTGATAAATATGAAGAGTTGTATTTATTAAATACAGAGAGTTGTATTTATTAAGTAACTAAGATTCACTGGTCTTAAAATGGAAACAACATTCTCTTATCACCGCTCCTATTCAATATAGTACTGGAAATACTAGCCAGAGCAATTAGACAAGAGAGAGAAATAAAAGGAGTAAAAATAGGAAAAGAGGAAGTTAAACTATCATTATTTGCAGATGACATGATATTCTACATAGAAGACCCCCAAAACTCCATTGAAAGACTCCTAGATATAATAAATAAATTCAGCAAGGTAGCTGGATACAAAATCAATGCTCAAAAATCAATAGCATTTCTATACACTAACAACAAAATTACAGAGAGAGAAATAAAAGAAGCCACACCCTTCACACTAGCATCCAAAAACATGAAATACTTAGGAATTAATCTCACAAAAGAAGTAAAAGATCTATTCAGGGAAAACTATAATACCCTGAAAAAAGAAATTGAAGAAAATCTCAGAAAATGGAAAGACATTCCTTGTTCATGGATAGGGAGAATAAATATTGTGAAAATGGCCATTCTTCCAAAATTGTTCTACAGATTCAATGCAAACTCAGTGAAAATACCATCAGCATACCTCATAGACATAGAGAAATCACTCCTAAAATTCATCTGGAGCCAGAAGAGACCTAGAATAGCAAAGGCAATTCTAAGCAGCAAAGGCAAGGCAAGAGGCATCACAGTCCCTGACTTGAGATTATACTACAAAGCTACTGTAATAAAATCAATATGGTACTGGAATAAAAATAGATCTAAAGATCAATTAAATAGACTAGAAGATATAACCACAACTACCAACACACTCAACCACCTTATCTTTGATAAAGGAGCCAAACATGTTCACTGGAAAAACAACAGTCTCTTTAATAAATGGTGCTGGAAAAACTGGCTCTCCATATGTCAAAAATTAAAACTAGACCCATGCCTATCACCATGTACTACATTAAAATCTAAATGGATCAAAGATCTGAATATTAAAACAGAAACACTAAATCTATTGGAAGACAAAGTAGGTAAACATCTTGAAGACATAGGGGTAGGTAGAGAATTCATGAATAGGAATCAAACTGCATGGGAACTACTTCCCAGAGTCAATAACTGGGATCACATCTTATTAAAAAGTTTCTGCATGTCAAAAGAAATCTCCAGCACAGTGAAAAGAAAACCCACAAACTGGGAACAAATCTTAGTGAACTGTCCCTCAGACAAAGGACTTCTGTCTAAAACATATAAAGAATTTTAAAAAATCGATCCCCGAAATTCAAGGACCCAATCCAAAAGTGGGCATCTGAGATGAATACAGTTCTCAGATGAAGAAATACAAATGGCAAATAAATACATGAAAAAATGTTCATCATCGTTACTCATTAGAGAAATGCAAATTAAAACAACACTGAGATTCCATCTCACTCCAGAAAGAATGGCCAGGATCAACAAAACTACCAACAACAAATGCTGGAGAGGATGTAGGGAGAAAGGAACTTTTCTGTACTGTTGGTGGGAGTGCAGACTGGTGCAACCACTATCGAAGTCAGTCTGGAGATTCCTCAAAAATCTGGGATTGAAGGTCCCATTTGACTCAGCTATTCCACTTCTGGGCATATTTCCAGAAGAACTGAAAACATCATACCACAGTGATATCTGTGTAGCCATGTTTTTAGCAGCACAATTTGTAATAGCCAGATCTTGGAAACAACCTAAGTGCCCATCAACTGAGGAATGGATAAAAAAAGTTGTGGTATTTTTATACAATGGAGTCCTACTCATCTATAAAGAATGATCACATTGAGATGTTTACTAATAAATGGGTGCAACTTGAGACCATACTCATAAGCGAAATAAATCAAACTCACATGTATAAATACCACATAGTCTCCCTAGTATAAGAAATAGTAAGAGTACATAGGAGTTTAGGGTAATCATGATTCCCCATTACATTGTTTTGAAGCTTTATAATGATCACAGTTGTAATGTGTTTATCCTGTTTTTTTTAATTTTATTATCTGTGATGGTATGAACAGCTAATTTGAGGGAAACAAGTCATTATAATAGCCAGTAATGATATAATATCATCTTACTCTGAAGTCCTGCCATGCTCTTGCTCTTCTGTTTCCATTGGCTCTATCATGTTGTACCTTATTGGATTGTATTCCGTGTGAAAGTATAAACAAATTTCCTATGGAAAATGAGATAATATAGTAGCCATTGTTTGTTTTCTGTTATTTGGTTCTGAAAACCCTGTAATACTCTCATTCTCTTGAATGTTTTTATACTACTTTGTTATGTTTGTTACTATTGTATATGAAGTTATACTCAACTATTTCAAAGAAAGAGACATCATGGTAGTTACTGTTAATTATGGATTGTCTTCTGGTGAAATACTGTGTTGTTTACATTGTATTGCTCTGATCTGCTCTGTTATGTCCTGTTTTGTCTTAATCTCTTTAAAATAAAATTTAAAAAAAATGGGAACAACATTACTTAGTATAGTGTTTTCGGCTGTACATTTTGATCCAGAGGGTTTCAGTGCAGTGGAATAGCAGTGCGGTGCCACAATTACTGGGGAAAAAAACAAGATGTAACAGAACACTTGGCGTTCTTTTCAACAGAATTAGAATCCCATTAAATTTCATCAGTAAAATTAAAAATTTGGTATTATTGCCATCTGTCTCAGTTTGGGTCTCTCCACAGACTCTGACTCAAAGTTTTGGGCATAAGCAGCTTGTGAAGTGATCCCACAGAAAACTGAGAAGGGGAAGGGAAGAACAAAACTTATAGAGAATTACTGAGCTCGCACTGCAGGCCAGCGGAGCTGGATTCCACAGCGAGGTCCTGGAAACCAGTGCCTCAGAGTAAGCCCCAAAGGGCCTGGGAGCTCCCATCTGTCCCCAGGGCTCTTCCCAAGCAGCAGCAACTGCCTGCCACATGAGTAAGCGGAGAGGCTCTGGTGGCAGAGCAGCCCTGAACTAAGAGTCTCAGTGGAAAGGATGTGGGAAGACATGTGATGGGATGGCGGGCCAGTAGCGTCTCCTGTACCTCCCTGTTCATGGTTTTTGTGTTTTTTCAGCACAGTGTCAGGAAAGCGATTTCGAGAAAGTGATGGTTGTGGATGGGCTGGGAGGGTTGGAGTTCCCCAGTCTTCCTGCAGTACACACCTTAGACATCCATGGCGCCATTTCTCTGGAGCTTGTTCTCTTTCCATTTCGTCTGTTTCCCATGACACTGCCCAGGATGTGGCCTCTGGAGGTGGAATGGATGCCCTCAAACGGTGCGATTTCAGAGCAAGATGTAAGGTTTTTATGAAACTTCATCATTAACCCTGCAAACCACAAGGAAGCGCTTTGAAGCCACTTGTTCAGAGCCCACGACATCTAACACTCCATGCTCCCTCATCTTCTCCAATCTGACTTCTCTTTGTTGAAGGCCAGGTTAAAAATTACTTTCCTTTTCCACATCATCATGCAAGCCTGTGTGATACGTGGGTGCCAAATACAGACTGACTCATCTCACACGAGTCCACTATGCATCATGCATCAGCTCTTCATTTTTCTATTCATGGTGGCCCTCATAGGACAAAAATGGAAGAAGAAAGCCCTGGCAAAGGCACACATATTCTCTGTGTCCTTGTGTTTTCTGGCTATTGTGAGGTGAGATTTCCTCTGCCGTGCCCTTTCATCACAATGCTCTGCCTCATTTCATATGCAGAGTAATGAAGCCAGCAAGCCACTGAAAGCCCTAAAGCTGGGAGCAAAAATAACCTTTGCATCATTTAACGTGTTATTCCCAGGTATTTTGACATAACAGAAGGCTGTCAGAGCAAGTGATGCCTCAAGACAAACCTGTGATCTTTCAACAGAAGTAAAAGCTGATTGCTCACTGGCTGACTTGTAAGGCCCGCCCAGAGAAGCAGAGGCCATGACCGGCTCAAATGCTCCATTTCCTTGTGTACATGTACAGCCAGGTCACGCTGCCAGCAGCACGGAGTTTTGAATGTATAGTTAGTAAAATGTTCTAAAAAAAAACATATGCATTTGAACTTTGTTTCCTCTTTTCCTGAGGTGAGATAATTTCTGTGTAGGAAATTCCCTCCTAACTCTTACTGCCATTACAGGTATTAGTGACTGTTGTAAATCCACAGGTGTATAATTGAAGTTTACACACACAAGAATCGTCGTCATTACCACAGCAGCTAATGAAAAAAACGCCACAAAAATGTTTCCTAAATTTCAGGAAATAAGCTGGAAGTACAAAGTAAGATACTGAGGCTGGGGAGGTAGCTCAACAGCACAAGCACCTGCCTGGCAAGCAAAAGGTCCTGAGTTCAATTGCAAGTATCAAAAGAAAAAAAGGAGGAGGAGGAAGGAAGGAGGAAGGAGAAGGAGGAGAAGAAGAGGAAGAAGGGACAAATCAAATTGATCAATATGTGCCAGATAATTTTGCTTATTGTTGCAGCTAGTTCTTTTTCTCACGTGGTGGTAGAGACCAAACCCAGGCTCTCACCAAACCTAGGCAAGTGCTCTACCACTGAACCATATCCCCAGCCCAGCCTTTCTATTTTTTTCATGGAAAGCTAATCCCACCTCTCTTTTATCTACTTCATCGGGTCTCTCAAGTGATGAATTACAACCCCCGAAAGATACACCAACTTACCCCACAAAGAGGCTCTATGTGGAAATAGGGCTGTTGCAGATGTGATTAGTGAAGAAGAGCTCAGGCAGCCCTTAATCCAGTATGACTGGCGTCCTAGAAGCGGAAACACAGGCTCAGGAGGGGACAGGGCCGTGAGGTGACAGTGGCGGAGATCTGAGTGATGCTGCTGTGAGCCAGGAACTCCCAGAACTGGAGACCTCCAGGAGAAGCCAGAGAGAAACAAGGAAGCATCCTCCCCAACACGTTTCACAATTCTCTCCTGCCAACACCCTGGTTTTGGATTTGTGCTTCCGCAATGATGAAAGAACAAATTTCTGTTGCTTGAAGTCACCCACTCTATTGTACTTTTGTGATGGTCCTAGGAATGAGCACAGTCAGCCTTCTGTTTAGTTCATATTTTAAAATGTCTTAGTCTGGCTGCAGCTCTCCATTTCCCTTTCCTCTCCCTCACTTTTCATCTCTGCCCCACAACCGCAGGGCACAATGGCTCGCCTTGCTCTGTAATGTCCAGGAACCCCATTGTCCTAGAGATGGCGCTGTGTTCCACCTCCTGAGTCCATGTAATACGAAATCATGGACCCAGAAGTTGGACAGTAAAAATCCTGTTCGTCATACCAACCAAATCCAAAACCGCTGTAACTGGCAGCAGCTGTCTCCTGATCTGGCCCCTCTCTGGGAAGGACTTGCACTCACCTGGCCCCCCCAACGGGAATGACCAGTTCTAGCCACCTCGAGGTCCCTCTGCAGGTGAGCCTGCAGTCCAGGGCCTAGAAAAATGCGGCCGTTAGGAAAGAGGAAGTGGAGAAATTCCCACCCACAGCTCTGTGGTGTCCACTGGGTTTCATGCCCTTGCCCTCACTTGCTCCTCGTATATTTCTCAATCAAAGTAAAACCCATATATGGTGCCCATCATGTGATTATGTGTCTTCTCCACTCAACTACAAACAGAGAACACCTTTCATCTTTGCCCTAGAGACTTAGAACACTGATTGGCACACAGTAGCACCTCAGTATATTTTTAATGAATGAAGATAGTCACACTGTGGGGTCCCCTAGTTCTCATAACGAGGCTTCAGCTTTTCCAGAGATCCAGTAACTAACTGGCACCCCAGTCAATGAGCGGTAATTTCTCATACTTTCTGACTTCTCACTCTTAATTTTACAATATTCCACTGGCCCCAACTATGGTGAGGAATTCTATGTGTCAGCTCAGACACAGAACTCAGATATTTGGCCAACTCAGATATTTGGATTTTTCTGTGTGTTTTTAGACAAGACCAGCAGTTAAACCAGCAGACTTTGAATAGATCGGACCACCTTCTGCAATGTGGGTGGGCCTTGTCCAATCAGTTGAGGGCCTTAATAGAAAAAGTCTGAAAATGCTGAAAGAAGAAGGAATTTTGCTTCTTCATTGACTTTGGACTCCACCTGCCTCATCAGTTCTTTCTTGGGTACCCCAACCTACTGCTACCCTGCTGTGATTTTATTTTTTATAATTTTGGAGGTTTGAAACTCACAGTTATTTCCTAAATGACTAGAACAGCATGACTTAAATATTCAGCATTATGTCATTCAGTCCTGAAGCAACTTCAGAACAGTAAAAGTAGCAGGCTTTGCTATAATGTTGAGGTCCCTTGGATCTCAGAAGTCAGTCCTGGGGAAGCCAGATGTCTCTAACTGACTTTCCCTGCCTACCTTCTGCCTGTTCCTTTTCTCTCCAAGGCAAATGGAAACTAGAGCTTCTCCTCCCTGAGGCTGGCGATAGAAACCAAAAATATGTTTCATCCTCCATCTGTGTTGGCCTTGGAGCTCACCGTCAAGAAGTCCTCTGATGATCCATGACAAAACGCTCATCTCAAAAGGAACCTGCCCGTACAGGCAGGAAGGGATGATGAATCTGGGCGGACTGGCCTGGCCAGTCTCAGTCTGCTAGCCAGAGTCCACACCCTTTCCCTTCATGCTTCGGTCATGGTGTTGTGATGAAGTCTCCATAAAATCCCCCAAAAGACAATGTTTCCTGAGTTTCTGGACAAGTGAGGTTTATGGGAAGGTGGGCAAGAGTTTCTGCACCTGCAGGAGCAGTGACCAGCTCCAAGGAGACAGGGGCTCCTGCAGTGGGGACCCTTCCACATCTTGCCTTGTGAATCTCTTTACCTGGCTTCTTATTTGTGTTTATAATAAACAGGTAAATATAATTACAGAGTTTCCCTGACCATTCATCAAACCCAAGGGGAACCAAATTGGTAGCTCTCCATCAGGAGGTCCACAAGCCCAGCCTGGTGGACAGAACAGCATGCATTGAATGTGAGGAGGTCCATCAAGTGTTCACTGCGGAACTGGCCACATGGTAACCAAGGAGGGGAAACCTCCACACATTTTGGGGCCACACAATGATCTGTGTTGTGAGCACTGCAGATTTTGTACTTGCCAGGCCCCACCATCACATGAGTGACTCCTTAAATCTCTAGCCGCCTTTTGACCAGCATGCAGCCTGGGAGGCTGCCTTGCAGACACATGGTCCCATCTGCTTGGCTCTCCTGAGTGTGGCCCCAGTTCCTCGCTCTATGCTCTGTGACAGGACCACAGCCCTGCCACTGCAGGCTGTGACAGGAGCCACCTGTGGCCAATCTGCCCACACCCTGCCCCAGCATGTATGCCCTGGCTGATTGTGCCCTCGGCTTTTATGCAGAGGTTACTAAGATTTAGGTCCCAGGGTTTTCCAAAATCGTTGTAAGGTAAATCACTTCCAGAAGTCTCAGCCAGTCTGCCGCCTGTCACTCCTTTGTGTTGTTGCAATGATGTCCTGTAAGCATGGAAGCTAGAATTAGTTAAATGTCACAGTGAGAGGACTGCTCTTATTTGTCAAGTGTTCCTTAGTTCTGCTGGAATTCAAGTATTTTATTTATAAGGGAATGATTCAACAATGAGTATCCTACCACTATCAAAAAAACCTTAAAGAAAAACAACTTGGGATTTCTGAGTCTGCTGCCAGTAACCTCTCCTTATCTGTGGGTGTTTTGTTCTGTGGGTTTTGGGAGGCAGATTGGGAAGAACACTGGCGATGGAACCCAGCACGTGTGAGGTGTGACAGGTAAGCTTGCTGTGTCAGCTTGATTGGCTTGGAAGCTGCCTTCCAGGGCATTGATGGAGACATTTCTGGGTATGTCTGTGTGTTGTGGAGGTGTGGCCATGGTATTCTACCTGGGCCTGGGACCTGTCCCCTCCTTTCTGCCTCATAGGTCTGTGCTGTACTTCCTGGTGACCATGAGCTGAGCCGTTTTGTTTCACCAGGCCCTTCCACATTGATGTCATTGTCTTGGAGGCAGCTGACCACCGACCTTGATCTCTGAAACCATAAGCTAGATGCTACCACTCCTCCTTTAAACCATGTGTGTCGACACTGTGTCCCCGCAGTGGGAAAGGTGACTCATAAGCCAGGCAAGCACTCTATCGATGAACTGTGCCCAGGCCTCCCATGCAGGGTAAGGAGGCTTTGCCTGTTCGACATGCCAGGTGCATCTTGTTTGGAGGCAGAAGGGATATGCTTAGGGACCTAACTTTCATCTTACCTAGTTCCGATGCTCCTAGAGTCCCTGCAGAGTCCCTCCATAAGCCATGCCTTTGTACTCTGGCCACTCTTCCAATTACAACTTGGACTTGTTAGCGATCACCCTGGGCCCTGGGCCCCAGCTTTCCTCCACGTGTTCCCTTGCAGAGGCTCAGGAGCAGTAGCCTGGAGCAAATCTGCTCCTCCAGGCACAAGATGACTAAAGCATCTGTTCAATATCCCTTTGACTAATTTATTCATTCATTTGACATGAGTTTTCTCATACACCTTTCGGCCTTCTCTTCTCCAGACTAAATATTTCCATAATATTTCAGCCTTTTGATCGTGTTCACTTTTGTTTTGAAATCTCTCCAGCCTTCCTTATTATTCTCACCTCAGTGTGTTTCAATGGTGTATGAGACCCTACCCATAAACTATGATTAGGATATATTTATGTCATTGACTGGGACATATTTACGATGGTAACTGGCCAGGGCTTATCCCAGACTCCAGCTTTCCTAAGGGAAAGAAAAGAAAAAACCTGTTAAGAAATCCAAAGTTTAGAATGGTAGAAAAACAATCCACTGAATTTTTAAAATAAAATATTATTTAAAAAGTATTCCAAGCAAATCCACAGAACTTTTTTTCCTAGTAGTTTATATAAATTTTAGCTAACTGTCCAACACATTATTTGGAAAATGTCCAGGCCTTTATGAATAATTCTAGTTTTTAAAAAATTGATTTGTACACTGGTGTCATGCGTTGTATATTATATATCACTTTAAAATGTGGACACATATGTATGGTATAAACATAAGATATGAACAGTGCCACTTGCATTGTTCATGTCCCCCAGTACACTGTCACAGAGGGAGGGAAGAGGAAATAAAAAGAATCACAATGTGTTATGTACAGGCACCAACTGCCTTGACGAATGTAGCCATTATGTAAAGCAAACATGTACTAGCAAACAAAAAGTTTAAGTTAGACACGGTGGCGCATGCCTATAATCTAGCACTCAAGAGGCTGAGGCAGGATGACTGCATCAGAATCCTGAATAGTGGGAACTTGTCTGGGAAAAAAAACACTAAAGAAATTAAAAAACAAACAGACAAATTTTAAAAACACTGTCAGAGTAACATCCTAGATACCTGTTCAACCCTTTGGAGAGCCAGTAGGCAGTGTGTTTAGTGAGTCTACATCATAGCTGGGCCTCAGGGGTGGTTACCAACCCCTCTGGGTGTCAGTGTTCTCATCCGTAAGGTGGGCTGATGGTAATAATAATACCTGTCTCTAGGGGTTTTCTGAGCATTAAAGACTTAAAAAAATTTTAAGCCACTTAAATTAGGTCCTTCGAACAGTAAGTGCTTGTTATTATTACCATCATTTAAGTAATTATGCTGAAACATTGGCAAGGAAGCTTGAAAGCGTTCTGAAAATAAAGCCTATTTCTGCTGGAACACTCATGAGACGGTTTGTTCCTAAAGTAGTAATTAGGAATGAAGATCTGGAACAGACTGATCCTGCCATTGATGAAGGATTCAAGAACAGAGCTCCTCAGTTCCTCCTGGCTTCTCTGTGGAGTCAGCCACTCTCTCCACTGTGTTCCCAGGCTATGAAATCAGGGGGCAGAAGAGTCACATGGCCACCTCCCCCTCCCCCTGCTGTCCACCTTCCGTTGGCTGTGCCTGCAGTATATCTCACTGGCTTGAGGTCCACATGGGCTTGCACACCCAATGTCCACAAGCACTGGTGATGAAAGAGGCTGGCTGGTGTCAGTCATCCACACACGTGTCTCTTGCACATTAATTACATGGCAAGGGGCCCTGCTGACAACTCTTAACCTAAACACCTCCCAGTACTTGTACTCGAGAGTGAATTTCCAACACATAAATTTGGGCAACCACATTCAGACCATGGCAGGGAGGGGTCAGGGGCCAAATGTACAGCAATCATGTAGGGAAAAAACAATTAAATAGTCATGTAATGCAGTGTAACGGTGGGGACAACTGTGTCATCAGGCAGTTTCATCATTGTGAGGACTTCACAGGGTGCCCTTGCATAAATCCAAATGGCACAGGTCTGCTGCTTACGTGAGCTCTTGATCCAATCCAGATAGGTAGGAAATGAAGGGTGTACGAGGCTGCTGCTTGCATCACATAAATTCTGTTTTGTAGTGAGTTTTTTTCCCTTTTTAATAAATAAATAATGAGCAAGCCAGGCATGGTGGTGCATTCCTGTAATCCCCACCCTTGGAAAGCTGAGACAAAAGGATTGCCATGAGTTCAGCCTGAACTGCACAGTGACACCCAAAAAACCAAAACTTAAAATAATGAGAAAAATTATGGTATAGTAAATACAAAAGCCAGTAACAGCTATTTATTAGCAAGTATTGTGTACTGTCCACTGCATTTGCTATACTTTTACATGCCTGGCAGTACAGTGGGTTTGTCTGCACCAGCATTGTCACAAACACATGAGGACTGTGTTGTCCTATGACAGTACAGCGAGTGTAGTGTCACTAGATGACAGGAATTTTCCAGCGCCATCGTAATCTGATGAAACCACTGTCATAACGTGGCCTGTCATTGACCTAACTGTCCTGAGTTGTGTGTGACTATATAAAGAGTTGCTGTCTGTGAGCAAAACCAACTAGGTGGGAAAGGGTAAAAGAAATTCCACGACATCACAGAGGAAGCAATTACTGCTTCCTAGGATGGGCTGGGCTGGGTAAACAAGGGGAAGCAGCTGGAATTACTAAGGGCTTGAAATTTAAAGGACTCCAGCCTCTGATGGAGGTGCCAACGGGTGGTGATGGGTGTGGAAGCGCGAGCCCGGCTCTGTAAGTGTTAGAAACTCTGGGGGCTGCAGCCAGCTGCTGCTGCAGGCAAGAACCACCCCTGCTGGTGAGCGTGGCTGGGTGTTGCTTGCTCAGAGAAGCCACAAGTAACAAGGTCATGATTCCGTCCTTCCTCCATGGCACTGCTGACGGTGGAGCCCAACATGTGACTCTGCAGAATCAACATCACAAAGGCAAGCAGAGAAGGCTGTTTGGAGCTGAAAGGCAAAAACTTAAAAACCTCCGTGGAAATATACTACTCACCATAAGGGCGGCACTCAGAGACAACATGCATATGTGGCTGGATTTTCCTCTGCTATCTGCAAATCATGTGTTATTCCCTTAGGCCCTTGCCATATTGGAGGCTTCTTCTCCTTACAAGGCTCAGCCTCTGGCTCCCTTAGCTGCTTAATCTCCATTAGACAATTTTTTTTGAGGTAGGGTCTCACTGTGTAACTCAGGCTGTTCTTGAACTTGCTATGATCCTTCTGCCTCAGCCACTCTCATGCTGGGATTACAGGTGTGTCCGACAAGCTGGGCTTTCTCTGGATAACTCTTGATGGACCACTTGATTCAAAAGGAGTTGAAGAAAAATCACAAGCATCCATCAGTGAATAAGTACATAGACAACATGATGTAGACATACCATGCTATATTACTCAGCCTTTTAAAGGAAGTAAATTCTAGGCTGGGGATATAGCTCAACACCGTCAGCACCTCCTTGACAAGCACAAGGTACTGAGTTCAATTCTTGGTACAAAAAAAAAAAAAAAAAAGGAAGGAAAAATTCCAACTCAGTTTACACCATGGATGAACCTTAAAGACAATATACTCAGTCAAATAAGTCAAGCACCAAAAGACAAATATTGTGTGATTTCACTTTTATATGAGGTTTCTGGCATAGATAAAGTCATGTTTTGATGAACCGAGAGTTCCAGTTTTGCAAGATGAAAATGTTCTGTGGATAGATGGTAGGGATGGCTGCACAGCAATGTGACTGTAATTAGTGCCACTTAAAAATGATGAAGAAGGAAGCTTGATATTATGTCTATTTTACCACAATTAAATATTTTTGAAAATGAACTAGACAAAGGTGAAAGCTAGAGGATACGGGTGAGTGGGCACCAGCCTGATGTGTCACATGTCACAGGTCTCCATCTGCCCACAGTGGCTCATTCTTCAACTCACTTTGGTGAGCGGCATTTTCTGGGCTTTGCTTAGCAAGGGCCTATGTGTTGTGTCCCTATCAGCCCGGCTGCACACCCAACCTTGTGTGTGTGTGTGTGTGTGTGTGTGTGTGTGTGCGCGCGCGCACGCGCGAGTGAGGGCAGCCTCTCCATCAGTCCTATTGGTAAGTGTATCAGTCAGGGTTTTCTAGAGGAGCAGATAATAACACTAGATATACAAATGCATAAAGAATTACAAGATTGGCTTATGACGGTCAGACACAGAATTGGATGAGGAAGCACGCAGAGGGCGTCTGCACACTGGAGAAGGAAGGATTCAATCCAAGGTCTGGAGTTCACTGCAGTGTCCTGTGCAAGTTCATGTCAACAGGCTGATGGGTCTGCAACAGAAAAGTCCCAGGTAGAAGCTGAACAGTCTGCCCTGGAAGCCAGAAGACGATGACCAGACTGAAGGCTCTTCCAAAGAAACCAGCAGGCAACCTGCCCTGGAGTGTGTGTGTGTGTGTGTTTGGGGGAGTCCTTTATACTCACAGCATCTCCCTCCTCTTGCACAGGCTGAGGATGTTTGTAAATTAAGAACCCTGGGCCCCTGCTGAATCACTTTGTTAAACTTCTAAACTAAAGGAGATACAATGAACAACATCCTAGAGCAGAAGGGCTTGTCCTCCACACTCTAGGATGTAGAGGTGCTGAGTTACTTAAGCTTTGTGTTGGTTACTTTTTTCTCATTGCAATACCTGACTCCCAAAATTAGGTAAGGAAGGTTTATTTCTTACAGTTTTTTGGAGGTTTCAGTCCATACTCAGCTGGCTCCGAGGCAGGGTGGCATGGCTGAGAGGAAAGCACAAACAGGACAAAAAAGGAAAAAACAGGGCTTCTTCCCTCATATTGTATGTCGGCTCCACCCCGGGCAGGTGCAGCACTCACATCACTAATCCCAGCACTAGACAATGAACCAATCACAAAAGCTAGATTCAGCCACCTCCGTGATTGCATGAGGCTTTGGGGGAATGTTTAAACAAACCACAAAAAGCCTCTAGGCTTCTCAAGTTGATACAATGTATCAACCATTACAATGAGGAATGATACAGGACCTCCAAATGATATGAGTGAAATGTTACAACTCCCTGCCTGTTAGATACTCAATACCCCAAGTTTATGTTCCCCAAAGCCAAAGAATGAATTCTATGGAACAACAGAGGTTAAGAGTCTGAAATATTTATTAAGGAGGAGAGATACAGCTCCTGAGAGACAGGAGGAACCCAAGTGGATTGACAGTAAACCCACTTCCTGGAGGCAGTTTTATAGGGCAAAATCACAAAGTGGGTATAACACAGGACAAAAATATGATCAACCAATAATGTTACAAATATAACTGCTTTCGTAATATTGATCCAATGGGGAGACAAGTCATGTAGCAAGTGTACATGAAAAGGACTTTCCAGAAAGAGGATGGGTCTGCAGGTCTTGGTCACCCACCAAGGTGACTGATGAATAGGTAGACTTTATTGGAACGGATGTCACCACTTCTCTTTGAGGAAGCATGTAGGCCTAGTCATTCTATCTGTATTTTGAACCCCGGCTGCCAATAGCTGTGTTGTAATGAGTTTTCATCTTTGCACTAACTCTTTCAAGGGCCCAGCCCTATCTGCCTGCCTATAATATTTCCTACCTAACTAGCTATCTATAGTACTATGAATAATGTCACTTTGGCAGATAAATAATACCGTGTATTCACAAATATGTCAATAGCTAATAGAAAAGGGTTGAGTGAAACAGTTGCCTGTCCTTAGCCTGAGCCCTTCGCCACGGGACTCTACCGCCCTCTAGTGGACAATCTACCCCCGGCATTGTCTCACCTGTTTATAGATAGAATCCTAGCTTTTCTCCTTCCTTGCATTAACTTTACAGTGAATTTCAGTTCCACATCACACTTTTTTTTTCTTTTTTAATGCCATACTGGGGATTGAACCAAGAGCCTCTGCTCTTAGCTACATCCCCAGCCCAGTTTTTGTTTTATATTTTGAGACTGGGTCTTGCCATATAGCCTAGGGTGGGCTCCGATTTGTGATCCTGCCTCAGCCTCAGTGATAGGATCACGTATGCACGCTACCATGCCCAGCTCACACTTCCTTCTTCTGCCCTGGTGCCAGGGAGGTATTAGGACAAGCGGCAGTAGGGGCTGAGTCCTACCATATGCCTATGAGGCCCCAGAACCCAATTCATGGTTTACTGCTGGTGATTTCAGAGGCCTGTGGAAGGACCCTCACTGTTGGTTATAGCCCTGAGAGATTTAAGTCTTCTTATAACCTCTCTAGTGGAGACTGTGGTAATTGGAGAGAAACTCCTGGACGTCTTTGTCCTGGCTAAATGAAATTCTTTTGGAACAAGCAGTTTTCTAAATTTGCCCCCTTGATCCTAGTCTATCAGGCAGAATAGGCAGATTGGGTAATTTTTCTGTTTTGCTTTGTTTTATTTACTTTTTTTTTTTTTTTGTCTTTTTCCTTTTTATCGGTACCAGGGATCGAACTCACGACTGCCTGCTCGCAAGTCAGGCGCTTATGCCGCTGAGCTAAATCCCCAGCCCCTGTTTTATTTACTGATGTACAATCTTATTTGTTACCTTTAGCAGATCTTTTTTGATTGGACTGAGGTGTTGAGGCAAAAGCTGTCAAAGAGACACCTCTGTCTCCTGGAACTCTGTCCCTGCCATTTTTCTGTGGTCTCCTTCATTCCATTGGTCAAAAGTTCAGCACATAATACAACTTTTTTGGTCTACTGTATTTCCAGAGCAGTCAGAATGTTGAATCTTAGGTGCTTCAGCCCTGAGTTTCTTACTCTCTCTGTTGAGGGGATTTCTGACAACCGATTAATGGATGTCATCTTCTTTGGAAGGGCTGAAAGTCTGAGTATTCAGTCAGCTCTTTCGCTCCCCAGGCAATGAGACACATTAGTATCAATACGATGGATGATGGGTTCCAAGAGATAGATTATAGATTTAGGTGCGCAAAGAGCAAAGAATTGCAAGTAAAACATGGAGGACACCAGATAACGAGGATGGAGGCCTAACTGACTGTCTCTGTGAGCACAGAGGAGACAAGCAGCCGCTGCATGGCTTTGGCAGCTGGCAGGCAGCCGGCACACTGCAGTCCAGGGAAGAGGCAACACCGCTGAGATCCAGCTGCTTACCTGGGTGGTATACTATAGATAAGGGAGGCAGATGAATCTTCTGCTACCCCAATTGTTTGATCCTGTGTCTAAGTAAATAAAAACAAGGTGAGCCAAATGCTCGGGGGCTCTTTTCCACTAGAGCAAAGACCCTTCCTGGTCCCCTCTCTTAAAATTATCTGTCTTGTCTTAGAGCCCCATTCACCTCCTTCAGGTAGACATCCCTAAGCAGGCTGGTGTCCTACGGATATACACAACGGTAAAAGAAAACACAGCTACATTTTTCGAAGTTAACAGGGAAGGTGTGCTCAGAGCAAGTGGGTTTGCATGGGGAGATCAGTGGTTCCAGCAGGGAACAAGGGAATGAAAATAGATTAGGCCTTTGGATTTTAAAAAGTTGTGCTACTACCTAAGGTACCTCTTCCCGGGTCTCTCTGCATATGACTGACGAAGTGACTGACAGAGGGCTCAACCATCTCAGCTGTATCAAGGGTGCATAACCTCCTCACAATTCACTCTGCTACGCTTATATGTGTCAAAGACCATTCTATATAACTGTTGAGGGAAAATCATTTCATAATTAAATTATGATTAGGGCTTGTCTCAAGCCTAGTGTCTTGGTATTTATCCGTCTTTTAGTCCTTAGGCAGAACTGGAAATTAACTCCTCTTCTCTCTCCCCCTCTGCCCCTCAGAATGAAGCTGATTAGTTTTTATAGCACAGTGCAGGCTGTCTGATAGGTTCACTGATAGAACAAAACATTCCTAGAGAACCTAATGAATTCAATAATAGTTTTAAAGAGAAACAGATACTAAAGAGTAGGCACAGCCTCTCTAACCAGAGCACTGCCTTTCATGGTTTCTCTCCAGAACATTCTTTGGGTTGGCCACTATTCTCAGAGATAATCTCTCCCTATACCCCAACCTGTCCTGCTCACTCCCAAAGAAATAGTTAAAATTATCTTTGACAGTCTGTCATGTTAGAGGGAACAGTTACATGTGGCTATTGAAACAGCAGTTTTGATCATCAGCTGTGACCATTAAACTACCATGGCTGTCATGGCAACAGTGAATAGCCTGTATAGCTGGGTAGTCCAATAAGATAGATTGCCTTTCACAGATATAAAATGTTTTATTCTTCTGATTCTTATTATAAGAGAGCTCTATTAATTGGCCTACAAAAAAGTTGACTAGTGCATTTATAGTTACAGACTTAAAAACTATAAAAGTTATTATAATTCAAATTGGCCAAATATATTTGAGTGCACTCTGATTTTATAAACAAATTATCTTATGTGGCTTTGTTTCTCTGTCTGTTTAAATTGTAAGCAGCTGATTTATTTGAGTCCAACTATTTTTCTTCTTTTACATTTTTAAAACATTTGCCTGTAAATTAAATTGGCTTATAGATAACTGTCATCAAAATTAAAAGCATGCTTTCACCCAAGTTGCCAGCTGGTCCAAGTAAGGTCAGAACTGGTTTTATAAAATGTAACATGTTTTGTTGTCTGTGTACAATGACACAAGAATCTTTCATTAGCCAAAATACTGTGTTAAGTGTTATCACCTTCTTCTCATACATAATCAAAAATTTGTTAAGATAATTAAATGGAGACCCTGTAGGCATGGGGAACTATTGGACAGGACTCCAACTGATGACTAAGGAAGCAGCTGCCTGGAAACATTGCTCCAGTCCTTGTTCGTTAATGGGTGGGTCCAGGGGTCTCCATGGCCTAATGGGATATACTCCCAGTAACTGTTATTAAAAATATCACTGTGGTATGTTTACATTAGTCATTGTCAAAAGGTTAAGTTTTCTAGAAATAAAACAATGAGGTTTTCACATTAAAGATGCTCTTGGTACAAAATAAATTAAGAAACAAATTTTCATCCATCTATGACAATTCATTATTGCTAATCTCATGGTATATTAAATGTATTCATGCTGTTAGATCTATAGGTCTTCCAAAATGTAAACCTGGAATTGTTTAGAGTAACATTTTCTTTTGGATTCAGACAACTGCTCTTGTCTTGTGAGCCAGCTGCTTGTGATAGGAGTTTTGGGTTAAGCCAACATGAGGCCACCGATCAAATGATAATTTCTTTTAACAAAAACTTATGTGATATGTATGTTATATATATGCCACTACACTTAGAGAAGCTTAGACATTAAACAATCCAGCAAAGCCAAACTTCTTCAATGACATCCCTTTAAAGGACAACACATAAGGTGAGAGCTTCTTATGTACTAGATAGAGATGATTGACTAAAAAGGCTATTCTATACCAAAAAGGAGATTTAAGTGTGTCAAACATTAATGTCATCACGATTGTCATACTAAAATATTAGGTATGGCTTTTAACCTCAAGTTTTCTTTATAATTATAACTTTTGTCTATTAACTGACCTTGATAGATAGTAAGTGGTTAATTTTAATTAATACAGGTCTCACTTTAACTTAGTCTTAAATATCTAACAGAAAAGTATAACCAAAAGATATTTAAAACAATGTCATAATAATAAGCTAGATGTGATCACTAACTCCTTCTGGCAATTTCCAGCTGCACCAGTAACTGATGGGTGTTATGGGCTATTAAGAATAAATTACAATGAAATCTTTAAGAATTCATAACTGCTAAGCTGCACATGGCTTGTATCTGAGATCCCTCAGATTAGCTCTCTGGAGAAGTCTCTCTGGCAGCCTCCACTTACACTGACCCTTTTCAGCTGGAAGCAGTTAAGATGAAATCTATACCCATTCCCCCCGAACTGCAGTAAGGGATAGCTCTTCAGAAGGGAAAAATATTATTGATAGCTAAGTTATTTAAAAATATTGCAGGCAGCCAGATGGGGCTGGGCCCTAGAAAAGTCAGTGCAAATGTAGCTAGAGGTGTAATTACAAAACAAAAATGGGGAATGTGATTACTTTCACGTGCACAATTATATCTTGATATCTTTATCTTAAATTTTTTAAAAACCTGGTTGCAGAAAATAAATACTCTCTGTCTGAACTTCATTGGTGAAGGACAAATCTGAAGAGCATGCCTTGGGCTCAAGTCCTACAGCAGTGTTGCAGGCAGCTGAGTTAGAAACAGTATAGGCAGTCAGACAGGGCTGGGCCCTGGAAGGAGCCAGTGCAGAAGGCAGTTAACCTGCAACCTTGGAGGAGACAGACACCTTTCACTCTGGGGCTGACCTCAAGACAAAAGATAAGAAAACACATCCTAAGGACTGATATTCTAAATAGTCCTCCATGGCCTGAGGAAGCCAGGAGTCACCATCCCAACCCCCTACAGAAAGAGTCTCTACTTTGTGTGCATTCCTGCTTGCTGTATAACTCACTTCCTCATTTGTCCCCAATTTCATTAACTTTACCTGAGCAGTTAATTTTACTGGTTGACCATAGTTCTGTCCCATCTCATGCCCACCTTGCGAGTTCCCATTTTTCCCCACTTTGAACCTGCCTCACCTTGTGGTTTGCTCCATAAAGTCCCTAGAAAAGACAGAGTCCCTGGCAACCCGCTCAGGAGCCCTTCTGTCTCTCTCCCAGACAGAAGCTTTCTTTCACTCAATAAATACATTGTGCTCTTCACCTCCATTGTTCCTAAAATTCATTCTTTAATTTTAGAGAACATGAACTCATAGGGACATCTAGTAGATGGGGAGTTTCTTTCCCCAATATCAGAAGGACATCCTAATAGGAAAGTGGGGTGGCCCAGTGTGGTTAGTAACATGGGGTCCGGGATGTCCTTGTGGGTTAACAGACGATGGAGCACTGTTACTGCCTTCCTGGAACATGCGATAATGGAGACAGGAACGCCCCTGCCTCATGGTGGAGCCTGTTCCATGTGGCCCCCCATGTGAGCATTCTTGAGGCTGACCCAGAGGGAGAAGCTGCCGCTGTGAGTGCTGAGATCCCCACAGGCTGCAAAACCCAAGACGTGGAGACAACTAAAGAAGACAGCGCAGGAGGCTCAGATGCTGGTGATGGGACAGAGAATGTTTGTTGCTACGATAAGCATCAGAGCCTGTACTCTGTTTCAGCTGTTGCAATTACAAAAACAAAAGGGAATCTATGGAGGACTATTCTATAGACTTGCTGGGAAAGAATAATTTGATAATTAAATTGTGGAAACAGTTCTTTTTACAATGACTCAGTGGAGAACATGGAGGTTAGCATCAACACGTAACCCCAAAAACATTCGTTCTTCTTTTCTCCACTTCTCTTTGGTCTCAGAGAAGAATGCCCAGTACAGAGTGCCAGGCTAACATGGCCAAGGGTTCAGACACTTGTGTCTTGGGCAATCTTTGTTTCTTATTCTCAGTGTTTACTTGGGCCGCACAATTCTCCTTCACCCGGAATGGCAACAGTAACTTCCGTGGCTGAAGGCTCCTCAGAAAGGGTCCAAAGTTAGCATCCATTGTCTGCTTCGAGTTCCTGGCAGCCAGTGGGTGGGAAGCAGATGCAGAGGTTCCCCTCGAAGCAGCTGACCACCTCCAAGGTGCCACAAACATGAGGAAGCTGACTTTTAACAGCTAGCAAGACTGCAACACAGATTACAAGACAGGCTCCAACAGATGGATTGCTTCAGAGCTGGGGTCACCCATGGCCAGCAGGGGCTATCTGTTCAGCTGGTCAATCCCACCTTGCCTTGGTGAACACACTCTTTCTCACCAATTGCTTAACCCACAAGGGTAGCTGACCACACAGATTGGTTCTCCCCAACAAGCACTCCTCTAGGTGCCAGTTCTCAGTTCTCTAGTGGTAACCACAGCTCCACGAAGATGCCAACGCATCCTCCAACTCCCAAACCCCATGCATTCCAAACCACACAGGAGTCAATGCTCTGTTCAGCTCAGAGACTGAGCCTACCCCCCAGAGCTCTGTTTTGCCATGGAGAGACATTCATTCAGTTTTGATTCCTTATTTCAGCTACTCTGTGCTAGTCCCGTTGCAACTGAACCAGAATCATATTCCTTAACATGGCTTGATTTGTTTTTTGATGCTAGGATAAGCGTCTGATAGTATGCTTCCTCCCTGCAAAACCTTCAGACGTCTCCATGCATAGCCTCAGTGGAGTCGCCCCAAATCACACAGAGGCCTCGGCACTGCAGGACGAGGGGTAAAGAGGCAAAGCAGGTACCCAGACAGCTGCATCTGCAGAATCACTCAGGTTCAGGTTAGTCCCCAGAAGTGATAGAGGAGGAGCCCCATCAAACAGTTCAGGGGCAAGGGTTGGCCAACTATAGGCCATGATGACCTCTCCTCCTACCCACTGTCAGGATAGCCTTGGGCATGACTTTCCCAGCAGCCACATTGTTCTCAGCAAAAACCCACAGCCCCACACAGGTGTTACCTTTGGTAAACAGGGATGAGAATAGATAAGACAGAGCTCACAGGACAGGAATCTTCACAGGCAGGACTTCTGATAACACCCATCCCTTTTCACCCAGCACGCTGAGAACTTTGACCACTGACGTGTGCTCAGACCTCCTCACATGATGTCCCTTGGCAGGCCGCCCCCCCACCCCCATTTTCAAGCCCTATACAAAGCTCCACTTTTCTTTGTTCCCTACAGATAGTCTTTTCATCCTCTGCCTCCCTGCACCCAGGTATATTAAATCTTGTGCCTCATAGCATTCACAGAAGCCTGCCATTCATTACACCCACCTCTCCCCTGACTCTGTTTTTATATTTCTTAATAACATTATTAAAGTTACAGTAAACTATACCTAAGGCTGACCATTTTAACTTTTTTCCAACATTGGGAATTGAACCCAGGGCCTTTGTACTGACCTACATTCCCACCTGTCCTTTTTAATTTTTATTTTTAAATTTTGAGGCAGGGTTTTGCCAAACTGCCCAGGCTAGGTTCAAACTTGCAATCCTCCTGCCTCACTCAGCCTCACAGGGTGCTGGGATTAAGGTAAATCATTTTTAAGTGTATAATGTAGGTTCATTGAGGACATTTCATGATGTTGTGCAACAGTCACCACTATTTCCAGAACTTTTTCATCATCTAATTGTATTTTTTATCATACAATAAACATGATGTATTAGATTTTTGGTTGTGGGACCCAATACCTGATACCTACAACTTAAAGAGCAGAGGTTTAATTTGGCTTATGTTTTAAGGAGAGCCAATTAAACCTCTGGCTTAATTCACGGCTGGCTGGCTCCAAGGCAGAGGCACTGTGCTGGGAGAGCCTGGTGGAGCTAAGATGCTTGGTTCATGACAGTTGGGAAGCAGAGCAGAGGAAGAGTGACAGAGAGGAGGGGCCCAGGACCAGATAGAGTACTCACACCCACCCACCCAGGCACACATCAGAGTATGCGCACCACCAGGCCCTTGTGTGGCTCCAAAACCAGTCAAGCTGATGCAATCAAGCTTACCTGTCACATATACTGAGATTTGTATCCATTAAATGATAACCTCCCATTGCCCCTATTTGGTCACTAAAAATGTACCCAATCTGGGAACAGCATATAAACAGAGTCACACAAGACATGTCCTTTTATGTCTGGCTTTTTTTATCATTTGTGTTGCAGTATGTGTCAGAATTTCCTTTTTCAAGGCTAAATAATGATCTATGGTACATATACATTGTGTTTGTTCATTCACCTGGTTATTGGTTTGCTTGTTGTCTTTTTGAGGCATAGTTTTGCTATGCAGTTCAGGCTGGTCATGAATTCACTCTGTAGCCCGGGATGAGCTTGAACTCACAGCAATCCTACCTCAGCCTCCTGCGTGCTGGGATTATAGGCATGTGCCACTACACCTGGTTACTATTTACCTGTCGATTGACACTTGAATTCCAGTTTGCTTTTAGCTTCTATGAACAGGGCTGCAATAAACATGATGTATGTATAATCAGTTGCCTATTTCAAGCAGTCACATAGGCACCTACACAATACGCTGTCTTTTGCCTTTTGCATTCAAGCCTAAAATATTTACTAACTAGGTCTCTGCAGAAAAACTATGCAGATCTGTAGTTTAAGGGATGAGATGGGTTTCAGGCAGAGACAGAGCCTGACAGGCCCATTCCCCTGACCTTGCTGAATGAGATGGAGAGGAAACTGCTGGTATTGGTGGGAATGAAATATTGGGGCCAGAGTCAGTGTGCTGTGGGTGCCCTACAAGTACCACATACTGAGGAGTTTAAGTAACAAAACTTGGTTTTCTCGTAGTCCTGGGGGCTGGAGGTCTGAGTCTGAGGTGTTGCCAGGGTTGGTTTTGTCTGTGGTCGTCCACAGATGGCTGCCCTTTCATTGTGTCCCCTGTGGCCTTCGTGCTGAGTGTCCTGTATCCTAATCTCTCTTCTGAAGAGACCAGACATGTTGGATTAGGGCCCACTGTGGAGACCTTGATTGACCCTAATTATCTCTCCAACAGTCCTGTTTCCAGAAACATCCCCCTTGGAAGTTCCAGGGGAGATGTCATATATTGACGTTCTAATGTCAATATATGAAAGTGAGGTGACAGCGTCTGAGTCCCCCAGAGGACTCCAGGCCTCTGGCACAACAGATTCTTTAATTTTTTTTTTTTTTAGAAACAATTATCTTGCTCTGTAGCCCAGGATGGCCTTGAACTCATTGTGATCCTCCTGCTTCAGCCTCCCAAGTGCTGAGATTTCAAACATGCACCACCATCCCGGGCTATAGCACAACAGATTCTTGACCCAGACTTGCCGAGATGGTATCACATGAGGAGCCATCTACTGAGGCAACCCTCCCCCATAAACACTGACTCCCCAGCGAGGAGGCAGGTCTCAACCTGCCAATGAGGAAAGTTCCTTTCCTGGGGCTTGCTAAGACAAATGCAAAAGATTGTCCAATTATATTTTGTTCCTTAAGCAATTAATTGCAGAATTTCCTAAATTTTTTTATTCTTTTGACAACAAAGCAAGAAAAAAAAATCCAGGGTAATTTTAGCAGCAATTAACCTGGATTTACACAGAAGTGCTTGCTTCTGCCCTGCTGTCTGTCAGGCCACATTTCTGGCTTGGAATTCAGCTCTCTGCTGTGGAATGTCACTACCACCCTCATCCCATCTACGGTTATCTCTTCTCTGTTTCAAGAAAAGTAGAGACCAGAGGATGCTCTGAAGGAACAAGATCAGAATCACTCAGGGGCTGAGAAGTGACACTTTGCCCCGCCCTTCCCACCGGCCTCAAGCAGCTGTGGCAGAAGGTCACAATTTTCCGTCTTCTCATTGGCTCAGAGGCAGACAAATGATACAGTTTCAGACCTATGACAGGAAGACAAGAAGGTGGGGGAAGCACGCACTCCCCAGCCTCGGAACCCCACCAACTCATGCAAGAATAGAAACTGCAATTTTTAGCACACAAATTTCCCATGAGCTGACCTTATTTCTCTCTAGGACACTGGGATGAATTCTAGTCAAACGAATTTGAAGCGACAGAGATAAAAGATCCAAGTGTGAGAACTATAAGAAAAACCTTTTAAAATACCGTAGAATCAGCAACATATTTCTAGTGCCCCGAAACGGCCTAGGAGAATCTAGAATGCTTTATATAAAGTAGTGGATCTTGATATACTAAAGAGGCCAGATTAAAGCATGCGGAGATTAGACATGAAATACAAGATGCGGGCTCTCAATTTAATTTTAAACCTATACTACTGTTAGGAAGACAATGTTTTTTTCATTCTTTTATTTTTTTTTATTTTTTAATTTTTTTATTTTTTTTGAGACAAGCTTTCACTGTGTAGCTCAGGCTGGCCTTGAACTCACTGTGTAGCCCAGGCTGGCCTCGAACTTGCAGTAACCTTCCTGCCTCAGCCACCAGAGTGCTGTGATAACAGGCATGCAACACCATGTCTGGCAGGAAGATAATGCTTTTAAAACTTGCATACAACGTACTCTTTTTAAAACAACTTATCTCTATTCTTTGTAACTGTTGTTTCTAGCAACCTTGCTACAGTTTCCATGGGTGACAGGGTCCCTGGGCATTGTGCTCAATAGTAAGGAAAAAGCAGCTAAGTTTAATGAAGTGGGACGGGGAAAGGTACTCTCAGAGCAAGCAGGGTTGTGCTGGGAGAAAAAGAAAATGGCACAGGCATGGAATATCTTGGGTTTAAGGATTTGAAAACATGCATTAGGGCCATTGGGTCTTTCAGAGCATGATTACCAACATGATTGGCAGGGTGCTGAGTCATAGGGTGGTATCTACTGCTGTGTCTCTTGCCATAATCCCCACTGGTATAATTAGATGTGTGGGGTGCAGTGCATATGAATGAACCTGTAAGGAGTTCTGTGTGAAGGAAAGTCATTGTAGGTCATCCAGCAGGTCTGACAGGTCTGTGTACTGGTTTAGAATTTCAGGAATTCCAAGGATCTTCATTACTTTTATCTCCATCTCTAGGTAGTAGTGGATGATCAGGAAGGATGGCCCTGGGCCATTGCCCAGGTTTGTGAGTGGAGGGCAAGAGCTCCTATGGCCCCTAATTATACCATCTGTCTTGTACTGTAACAGAATGCCAGAGTCAGGATAGTTTATAATGAAGAAATAAATTAGTTCATGATTCTGGATACTAGGAAGTCCAAGATCAGGGGACCCACATGCACTGGGGACAAGGAGAGAGTGAAGGACAATGGAAGGACCCAACCCTGTCCTTTTGTGAGGAATCCACTCCAGTGATATTCCATTCCCAAGGCAATGCCATTAATCCATCCACGTTTCAGCATGGAGCCTGAGGTAGGGTAGCAGAAATAGACACTAAGTAGACGGCAGACAAGGAAATCGAGATTTTTTTTAAGTTGCATTTAACTGCGGTTTCAACACACAGAAGTGACTTAAGCCTTTTTCCCTTCCAGGAAATCCATTTAAGAAAAAAAATTTTCTAAAAGTTTTAAAGACAGTAGTTCTATAAACTCAAGTTCAGACCTGTCCCTGCCACCTGTAAAATGTGCTTCCAGCGGGCAGCAGATCTCAACTTCAAACACATGCAGACGCTTGCACTGTAGCTGGCCACACAGCAGGAATTTCCCCTCCTTAGGATGCCCCTTGGATACACCCAACTCTGACTTGCAGAGTGGCTTGTTTCTCTGAGCGCCCACACTAGGCTCTTGAGTGCACCCCGAGTCTCTGTCTAATAAACGCTTCTCTGTCTGCTCCTGATGTGACCTGAAAGCTCACACCTACAGAAAGGGAGTCAGGGAGCCTGCAAGCCTACCCTAAGGCGGGAGAGGCTCCTTATATCAGCTGCAGGACCCTCAGACCCAGCCTGGTGACAGCGCCCTCATGACCCTAACATCTCCTGCTGTACCCTACTTCCCCGAACTGCCAAGTTCAGGATCCAGTTTCCAACATGTGAAATTTAGGGGAACATGGTGGGCCTCATGGCCCATCTTTGAGGATACTTTCTTGCACCTTCCTTTTCTCCCCATCCTGGAGAGTGGTGACGACAGTGACACCCAGCATCACAACTTACCTCGCTTATCTGTTCTCTCCATGACATAGGACACCCCTCTTTTTTCTATTGCAAAACAGTACTGCTAAGATTCTTGACCAAGTTGCCTGGTGCATTGGGGCAAGAGTTTCTCTAGAAGGAGGGTGCTGGTCTAGAGGCTATGTGCATCCTCAGATTTATTAGATAATACCAAAACTGCTCCCCAAAGTAGTGATGGCAATTTACACTCCTCCCAGCAGTACATCATGCTTTCCGTACAGTCTTGGTATCATCAAATCTTTTTTAAATTCATGCCAATCTGGTGGATGCAAAATGTTATTCTTTGAGGATCTAAATTTGCATTTTTCCAAGTTATTAATGGGGTCGGACACTTCTTATTTTCCCATTTACGTTTTTTCTAAGGCTAAATGCCTATTGTTATCATCTGTGGAATTTGATGTCTTTATTTTCCTAACTTGTAGGAGGGCTCCATATATTCTGGGTTCTTAAGTGGCTTTTGGTGATTGTATGTTCCCTCAGTTGTGCTTTGTCTTTTTACATTGAGAAAATATTTTTGATGAATGAAATTTTGAAAATATTGCTCCCCGCATTGTGCGATGTGCAATTTGTGTCTTTTTAAAGATACGCTTTGGGGGCTGGGGGTTTATCTCAGTGGCATAAGCCCATGCCTGGTAAGCATGTCGTCGTGAGTTTGATCCCTGGTACCGGTTAAAAAAAAGTAATAAAGATATACTTTCATTCACTGAGGTCACAAAAATATTTGCCTGTGGTTGCTTCCGAAAGTTTTTGTACATTTTGCCTTTCACACTAAAACCTTGTGTATTGGAGAAGCAGGGACACAGTCATGTCTGTCCTGTGTGGGGGCACCTGCCCGTGTCCCCAGGAATACTTTGCTCACTTGGCTTGGTGGACATCACATGTTCTGGGTTTCTCCCACTTGTCTTGTGGCTCCTTCTTGGACCCCATTGAGGGTCCTTCTCCCTCCTGCACCCCTCAAGGGCCCCTCTTCTCCTGTCTGGATAGACTCTTGCCATAACTGCTCTCAGGATCACCTCCTTCAAGTCCACAGTCGTAAGTAACCCCTGGGCGCCAAACCCCTCATTCACGGCTTCCCTCTGCTTTTCCTGTCCCATGCCTTTCTCCTTCCCGCTCGCAGCCTTAGTGAGGACTTCGGGGACCACACTGTGACAAACAGCAGCACCTCTCCCTCTCTGTCACTTAGTTTGATTTATTTTGTATCAATGCAAAATACTTTTTAAAAGCATCATGAGTTCCCTCCTGACCTTGTGTTAGAAATCTACTATGTATTATCTGTCCAGCACTGGATCAAACTAAATGACTAAGAGAAATGGTAGACATCTTACAGATACTCAATAAAATGTTTGTAATAAAAACATGCAATGATAATTAATATAATCCTTCATGGTGTAAGGAGCTCTTTCATATGCAATCAGATTTTTCCTACCACCCACTTAATTCTCAGAGACTTGAATTTATCTATATTTATGAAAATCACAGCAATATCTGGAGATCTCTTAAAGTTTTGATCCAGAATATTGTCATTTATTTATTTATTTATTTTTGTACCAGAAATTGAACTTAGGGAAGGCCAGGTACGTGCTTGCCAGGTACGTACAGTGCAGCTAAGCTCCGTTTCTAGCTTGACTCAGAATCTTTCCATTTAGTCCAGCTCTAGGCACTGTTGTGTGACTAATTATTTGAAGAGATTCAACTGTAATATCTCTAGGGTAACTTCAGGCCATGTCATCTGTCATTCACTGTGTCACATAAAAGAAATGTAGTTCAGCTGAGCACAGCGGTGCACACCTATAATCCTAGTTCTTGGGAAGGCTGAGGCAGGAGGATTGATTGCCATGAGTTCAAGGCCAGCCTGGGCTATGAAGTGAGTTCAAGGTCAGCCTAAACCATACAGTGAAGTTTTGCCTCAAAAAAGACAGACAGAGAGAGAGAGAGAGAGAGAGAGAGAGAGAGAGAGAGAGAGAGAGAGAGAGAGAGATCTGGTAAAATAACAAGCAATTCAAATTAATGCATGCACAAAGGTGTTCCAACGCTGAATCTACGTAGGCTGGATAGATGAATGGCCCTCAGTGCTGTTCTTTCGCAGGGAGAATCCACGCCCACAGGCCCACTCTGTTTTGCCACACATATTTTTACTCAGAACACTACGTATTATAGTTTGTGTTTAAACGTCCCGCAAAGCTTCATGGGGCCATGGTGGACGGCCCTTTTGGCGGCGGCTGAGCTTAGCTAGCGCTGTGTAGTACCGGGATTGGCAGTGTGAGTGCTGCACCGCCCAGGGGTGGAGCTGGTATACAGTGTAAGGGAGAGAGAGAGCCGCGCTTTTCCCGTTTTTGCCCTTTTCACCCTTGTCGCTTGTGGCCACCCTAGAAAGGCTGCCACTTAGCCCACCTCCCCGGCCTTGGAGCCAGCTCAGTGTGGACTGAGGCCTCCAGGGTGAGCGAAATAAATCTTTCTTTCCTTCATTTTGGGTGTCAGGTATTTTGTCTCAGCAAAGAGAGAAAAGTAATCAAGACACTGGAAAACATTCTTAACTGTCACAACCATCAGCAGCTGACTTGCAGAATCCCAGCCGCCTTCCACACCAGGTTATCTGGCAGACACCGGGCTGTCCTCCAGGGCTGTGTGTCCAGGAGCGCAGACCACAGTATCCAAACCTCCCCCCACATACACACGCTGCTGCCAGGACAGCAAAACCTCTTTAGCGAGGTTTAACAAAAACTTGCATTTGGCAAGTCTGAGCTACCAAAGAAATTCACTTATTTATCTGGTCTGGTGAAGGTGTTTGAGTTTATTCAATCCATAAGAATTTAGTCACTTGGGCTGGGGATTTAGCTCAGCGGCATAAACACCTGCCTGGCAAGCACAAGGTTGTGAGTTTGATCCCTGGTAGCAAAAAAAAAAAAAGAATTTAGTCACTTGTTTCGAAATGACTGGTTTGCAGGCTGACTCATTCCCTAACACAGGTAGAATGCAGTCATGTATATCTTTCCCTAGGGACACAAAAATGGACCTGAAGAGTAATGTGAAAATAGGTTCTCGATTCCCTGGGCACTCTGTGGGCTGGTAATGTTACAGAAAGTTCCAGCACCCTGGGGCAGGCTCTGCTGAAGATCAGTGCTGTGGACTGATAGCTCATGATCTGTAATCACACTTTTAAGAGTGTGGAAAAGATCAGGACACTTTTCAGGGGGCAGAAAAACTCGCAGAGCTGTTACCACAGCTGTAGAGGTATGAATTGGCTGTCTGTGTGAATGAAACCCTCTTAAAACTATTGCCTCAGAACCCTTGGTCTTATTTCCAGTTCTGTACGTTATTAGATGTGTGACTGTTACTTGGAGATACAGAGCCGTAACTGATAAAACGGAACCAGTGACAGTAAAGCCTCCTACAGGGGAAAGAGTTCACTGCCTGCACAGAAGTGTCTTGCTAAGGCAGTTGGTCTGGTTGATGTTGATTAGCAGTGGAATTTAGATTGAGCTGGGAGGAGCCGGCCCCAGGATTAGAAAGGTTTACAACACGCGTGTTAGAGACACCCGAGAGCAGGGGTTATGTCCAATGCCTCACAGACTCAGCATTCACGTATGGCACCTTTGACAGTGTCACCAACATGCAAGAAGAATGGTGTGGATTTGTCAGCAGAAGTTTACTACTTAACGCTCTGTAAGGTGGCACTCAGAGGGCTATTGACAGGTACTGGCAGAGAAGGAATATAGAAAAAACAAAGAGTTTCTTTAGATCAGGGTAAGCAGCCGGGGGTCAATCAGGAAGAGTTCAGGTGATAGGTTGTGTTTTTTTTTTTTTAATAAGAGTTTGGGGATATGAAAAAAGAGTCTACGCAACAAATGTATCACTTAGCACCAGGTAGATCTTGGGGAAGCCCCAGCATTGCATTTAAAATGATATGTTTATGGTTGCAGTTTTGACAAGACCATTTTCCTATGGCTTATTGAAAGCTTTCAGCCTTAGATAAGAAGGTGACATGGAAGGGTCTACACATCTCTTAGAGAAGATAGATGAGAGAAGAAGGATGAGTGGATCTCACATCGAAAGGTTTGTTGCTGTCTTTTAACAGGCCAACCAATGTCTTTAACAGGAGTTCTTTTGTTCAGGGTTTTAACCCTTTTGTTCAAAATAGGCAGCTATTACTTTTAATATACAATACTCAAATTTCATGGATTTAGCCAAAACAAGAGACACAAGCCAATATAGCTTGGGTAGGAGGGAAGTCATTCAAGGACCGACTTCTTCCAGCTGTTGGTCCTTCTGTCTTCTAGATAGAACCTTAGCATCCTTGGAGGATCCTCAGCATCCAGCCAACAGATGAGGGAAGAGAGACGAGAAATCAAAGGAGGCTATCACTTGTCCCATACTTCACTGGTCAAGGCTAGCTATGGACCACAGCCAGGCAGCAGAGCCAGGAAAGTACCGTCTGGCTCTGTGAGCAGGCAGACGGCTGCCTGAGACTAAGCACTGGCGGCCTTGGTTATACGAGTTCTGTACAAGGACGAGATGCATTTTTAAGAACAAATGCATCAAAGCAAGCACTATAAGTGCTCGTGTGTTTAATTCAAACAAGGCAATCCATTTTCAAAATGTTCTTTGGACTTCACTCTTGGAACTTCCTTTAAAGACAACATGCAGCTCATTTCTTTATAGTGAGCCTAGTTTAAACAAGCCCAAAAAGGATGACTTGATCTATCATTAGAGAAATTTTAAAAGAAAACGCCCTGGGGTCCTCAGATTTTACATTGCCAGGAAGTGTAAATAAAATAGTTCTCATCAAGGTGTGATGATAGTTCAATGGAAGGTAGCAAGCTCTCTATCACTGAGCTATATCCACAGCCCCTTTTTTATTTTTGATTATGAGACCAGGTCTCACTAAGTTGCCTAACCTGGTCTTGAACTTGCGATTCTTCTATCTCAGTCCCTCAGTGCTGGGAGCCATAGACATATGCCACCGTACCAGGCCCAAACCAGTCTTCAATAGAGATTTGCAGTGGGTCGAGGGGGGATAAAGTTACAGGGTGTGCGAGATAATTCTGGGCACAAGGTCTTAACCCTCTGGGCACCTGTGCTGAGAAGCACAGGTGGTTGGAGAGCGCCCCTACCTACAGCCTCCTCTCCAAGAAAGAAAGAAAGCACTTTTCCTAGCTGATATCTGGTCTCCTGGCACCCTCCCAACCTGGGGATATTTGCTCAGCTCTGTGTGGGGACTCATAAGTGCGGGCTCTGGAGCCCTGTGGCAGGGTCCCAGTCCTACCCCTGGCACTCAGTGCTGTACGACCTCAAGCATGTTACTCAGCCTTTCGGGCTCCACCTGCTCATGCTGCAAGTGGCAAAAATGCCAGTGCCTCCTACAAGGGCTTTTTTCTTTTTTTGTCTTTCTTTTTTGAGACAAGGTCTCGCTATGCAGTTCAGGCTGGCCTTGAGCTCACTTTGTAGCCCAGGCTGGTCTCAAACTCACAATGATCCTCCTGCCTTAGTCTCCCAAGTGCTGAGATTACAGGTGTGAGCCACCATACCGGGCTACAAAGGCTTTTTATTGTCGATGCGAATTAGTGTTTTTAAGTGCCGGACTAGTGTCTGGCTCAATAGGAAATAAAATAAAATAAAAATCGCTACTTGTGACTGAGGTAAGGGATTAAGGTGGGGCAAACTGGTTAAACAAGTGGGTGTGATCTGTCACTCATAGAGACTCGGGACATGTGCACAGAACACGGAATCCAGGATGACAATGCAAACTCCCAAGCCCTGTCCTTGGGACTGGTGGGACCATTCAGTGCTGTTCTTCATTTATACCTGGCTCAGAGCTGTGCAGACCTTCCAGAGGATGGTTTAAATCTGATGTCAGGCCCAGTCAGTCGCTGATAGGACGACCATCTCAACTGCTTTGTTTGCATGGGAGAGAAGCAATCCAGGAAATGAAGACACAAAAGATCCCTACCAGCTGGGCATGGTGGCACATGCCAGGCATACCAGCACTTGGGAGGCTGAGGAGAGAGGATTATTGCAAGTTTGAGGCCAGTCTGGGTTACATAGTGAGTTCAAGGCCACCCTAAACTATACAGTGAGACCCAATCTCAAGAACCAAACCAAACCTACCATTAACTTTGTGGTTGCTGTGAACCTTCTCAGCGGCCAGTTCTTACTCTGTAGACCATATTTCTTTTCCACCCCTACCAAAGGTAAATCCTCATTTCCTTTCCTACATGTCTTGCCCAATTCTTTGTTCAGGACACCAAGAACTTGCAAAGAGCCTCCTTGGGATCCAGAAGCCAGGAACATGATTACAGATGCTACTCCTGAAGTCAAAGGAAGCAAACACATTTTATGAAGACAAATATTACCACTGACTTTACTCTTCAACTTCCCCACACCTTGGGAATAACATGGCTAGTAGCTGTAAATCATGTTACTGACATGGAAAAGGTGCTGAATTTCAGGTGTAAAGATGGAGGGTTGGTTTTGGCCAAGAGTTGGCTCATGTCTATAAAATGAGAACCAGGCATTTTCCCATGTGGAAAATAATTTCCTCTTTATTTCAGTACAGCAGAAGCAGAATGTTTCCAGATCAATCTCCCCGAAACTTCCAGTAGTCAAATTCTTTTCCAGGTGTGAACAACTTCAAGGGCTCCTTCCAGGTTTCTCTCAGTGTCTCCATGGTCTGGCCCTGAAGTGGCCTTTCCAAAATAACCTCTAAGAAATCCTTTGCTGCCATTTCTGCTGCAGACCAAGCCAATATGCCTCTTCCTGCCCTTGGGTCTCACCCTCCTCTGCCTCTGTCCCCCCCACTCCTTCTGCTATGGACTCCACCTCACATTCTCATGTTCACCAGCTATTCTTCTAGGTCCAGGATAAAAGCCTCCTCACCTGTGAAGTGTTCCTGACTCTCCTGAGCGTCCCTGATCCTGGTCAACTCTCCTGTGTCCTCTTTGGAAGTTAGCTAACTGCCTTCCTGCTATCCCTAAAAGAACAGACATCTCTCTCCAGGGTGTGCATCTGTGATGGTTACCTTTATGTATCAAGATAAATGGGCTGAGGGCTGCTAGACAGCTGATAAAACATTATTTCCAGTGTTCTGTGAGAGTCTTTCTAGAAGGGAGCATCCTTTGAATTCATGAACTGAGTAGAGCAGCTAGCTCTTCCCAGAGAGGTAGCAGCCTCAGTCTGTGAGGGCCTGAATGGAACAGAAGAACAAAGAGATGCTGAGTTCTTCTTCCTCCAGTTTGGGCTGGGCATCATCATCTTCTCCTTCAGGCACTGGCACTCCTGGCTCTCAGGCTTTGGACTCTGAATTACAGCCAGGGTTTCCAGTTGCCCAGCTTGAAGATGGTGGATTGTGGGAACTTCTCAGCCTCCACAATCATCTGAGCCAATTCCTAAAATAAATACATACCTACAATCCTATGTAAAAATATGTGTTACGTTACTGTGTTCTCATTTTGTAAATGCTCACAGATTCATATACATCCTATCGATTGGGTCTCTCTGAAAAACTTTAACTAATACAATATTGCATTCAACTGCTGGTTCCCCCTGCAGCTTGGAAAGATGGCTTTTACTTAACAAAATATGGTAAATATTGTGTGCACTTGTGATGAAAAGAATTTAAACCATCCCCTTTTGCTATGGCTTCAGTGTGTCCCTCAACAGCTCACATGTTGGAACCTTGATTCTCAATTCAACAGTTGGAAGGTGGGGCCTCGTGACAGGGAATCGGGTCCTGAGGACAGAGCCCTCACATATGGATTGACGGGCTCCTTACTGCAGAACGAGTCGTTACAAAGCACACTTTCTCATTGTTTTCTCTTCTGCAGGTGCCCACCCTTCTACCCTCCTGCCATGCTGTGATGCAGCACAGATGGAAGCCACGCAGATGCCCGCACCAGGCGCTATGACGTCCCAGTCTCCTGAGCCATGAGATGAAGTGAATTTCTTTCCTGCAGGACTTGCCCAGTAACTGAAACGGCTACTTTTGCCCTGTCCTCGTCTTCTGGTATCAGTGGGCTCTGCTCCCATTAGATTACTTTAGCCCCCAGAATTCTTCTTTGTTAGAAAGGAACCACTCACAACCACCTTCCTTCTCCTTACAGATGATAATTTGAGTTGCTTTTCCTCCTTGAATGGCCCTCCTTCCTGCTGCTAGTCACTGTGGGGCTGCTTCCGAGGGAACTGGGTTTTATAAAAAGTAAATGGTGCTCAAAGAATTTTATACTCTCCACCCATAGCTGAAGCTATCTTAGGGCTCTTCCTTTGGGGACTTTCACTCCTATAGCTTTATCTCTCTCCTAAACACAAACGACTCTTCAAGGTTAAACTCTTGCCCTGGCTTTTCTCTTGATAAACCATTTTGCTTGCTCTTTAAAGCCCATCCAACTTCATCACCTGCTACGTGAGTCAGTAAATTCAAGCCACAAGTCTGTTTGGTCTTTGAGTTTAGGCCCATTTCCAGAAATATCCTGCTTCTCAGCCAGACTCTAATAGCTCCCACTTCAGGCCTCCTTTCCCACGGTGACCTCCCACCTCCCTCTGATCTTTTTGTCCCCTACCTATGTCTCTTTGTGTCACATGTTACCTGGAACCCCTGGGACATATCTGCTTCCAGAAAATCCCAGGCTCAGTGTGTGCTTGTTGATTTTATTTTCCCTGAGTCCTGCTTCCTCCAGAATGGCTGGTGTGTTTCCATCATCTGTTAATGCATCACAGCCCATCAATAATCCTAGTGGGGTGACTGAGTTTAATTGGGAAGTTCTCCCTCAGGGTCTCTCATGCAGTCACAGTGAGATGTCAATTGAGGATTTATCTGGGCTAAGCACAGGTCACTCACTCTCGTGACATGTGGTCAAAGCTGGCTATTGTTTGAGAGCTCAGCTGGGTTTATCAACGAGAGAGCCAGAACATGTCCCCACCATGTGGCTTTTCACAGCTGACAGCTGGCTCCAATGAGGGAATATTCCAAAAGAGAAGGCTCCTAGAGTTCTAAGTAGAAGCTATAAGGCTTTTGTGACTTGACCTTGGAAATCACAGGATATCACATTTACTGCATTCTCCTGGACACCAAGTCCCTGAGCCTGTTCAGATTTGCAAAGAAGGAAACACAACTGCAACTCTTGATGGGAGAGTGACAAGAGCACAGTGCATCGGAGCACAGACAATGGACTGCAGCATCATCACCATCTATTAGGGCAGATATTCCCGTTCTAGGATGCCATGTATCCCGTGTAGTCCCGTTCTAGGATGCATTCATCTGAATTACCTGGCAAGGGGTCTGGGGTTCCTGTTCTGCCTCCCTGGCATCTGAGATGTTGCTAGGAAAGCCAGCTGACTGCCCAGACTGAGGACATCTGGTAGCCCAGAACCAACACAATAGCAAAACAAGTATCCTAACTAAACTATTTGCTGTCTGAATAGTAACAACTTTGTATGCTAGAGCTGTCTGATATCTTGTTCTGGGTGGTAAGAGCAAAAGATTGTTCATTAGACTGTGGGAGAAGAGGCAGAGTGGAAGGTACTAAGAAGCTGTTTAGGACTTGGCACTGGATGTGTGAGTAAGGGGTCGGGCAGTTTCCGGGGTTTCTGTTAGCCTTGATGGATGCGGATGCTGGGAGGCGATGTGAAGGTGGCCCCTCTGGAAGGGGAGACCTGAGACAGGCTCTCACAGCAGTTGCCTCTCCCTGAGCTTCAGTTCAGCTCACAGTCTCTCGATCTGTTTCTAGATCGTCACTTTTGATTTTCTTCTGGTTTCTAGTTACCTTTGTGCACTTCCCACTTTCCAGTTTCCCTCTTTACCAAGAACTTGGTGTAGATTCTCTGAGGCCAGGAGCTATTGAGTCCCCAGCATGAAGCATCATCTTTGGTGCCTAAGAAGTTTAAAACTATTTGCCAGGCAAAGCACAGTGACATGGGCCTGGGATCCCAGCCACTTGGGAGACACATGCAGGAGGATCACCTGAGCCCAGGAGTTTGAGGTGAACGTGGGCTACTCAGTGTGAGCCTGTTAAAAATAACAATAACAACTAAGCCAAATAGATAGCTGCTGAAGGAGAAATACAGACGTGCAAAGTGCACTAGTGGGCTTAAAGCCACTGGAAAAAACAGCGCATGTTGCTTGACCATAAAACCGAGTGCTTCACTTGAAGTTTTGTGAAATCCAGCAAGAGAGAAAGCAAGCATGCAAAGTCATCCTAAACAATTTTCACAGAGCTGCTCACTTAAGGTTAGTACGCTTTGCTGTGCATATTTTTTAAAATCTCATTCCAAAAGTAAGACATTTATTTTTAAGGATTTTTACAAAATTTTTTCTTGCAGATGATTCTTTTTTCTGATTTTCTTAGCAGATGTCATTTTGTTGCTTCTTGTTTTCCCAGAAGCTGTCATCACCCTCTTTTCTTTTTCCATTTTCCTAACCCGAGCAGATTGCGTCCAGAGCCAGGGCTCAGGGAAGCTGGGATGGAGAGCTGGAGTCTAGCATCGCCCTGTGTCCCCCTCCTGTGTCCAGTTCACGTATTTCTTTACACAAATGCTACCGAATGGCTCTAGGAGGCTCCAAAGATGACTTCAGCTGTCAAGGCTTCTGCAGGGGACAAAGTGTTTGAAGCCCTTCTCCTCAGGGTGGGGTCCAGTAGAGCCATTGGCTCTTCCCAAGTGACTCTCCGGTATTTTCCACCTGAACCCATTCCTGTGTGTCCTACACACCTGCTTGCAAGATGGGGGTGAACTCTCACTCATGCACCTAGGGGGTGTGATATTCAACAGGCTCCTTAACCTCTGTGTAAACTGAAACATTTCAACAGCAGATATGTTGCATGTAACCTACACACATCCTCCATTAAATCACCTCTAGATGACACAATGCCAAGGCTATGTAATTAGCTGCTGTGTTGTATTGTTTCAGAGAAAATGACAAAGAAAAAAATCCATTTGTTTAGATGCAATTTAAAATAAAATGTTTTGGATCTGTGGTTGGTGGAATCCACAGATGCACACCCTGGGGACACAGAGGGATGACTGTACTTAATTTTACTTCAAATCTTGTGGTACACCAGGAAATAAAATAAACTTCTTGAATACAGCCAGGGATCAGGCAAAATGATTGCAGAAAGAGTTGGTAATCCACTTCAGCCATCGATGCCATCCAAGCTGTTAGCTAACCAAGTTGCTAGCTGGCCTTAGGCATGCATATCCAGAAATGCTACTCACTAAATTTACTGTCAAAGGAATACATGAAAAAGATAGGGATTAAAACAGACTTTCAAATATTTCCACAAGATTAGTTTAAATTCCCAGAGGAGATCATTCAAAGAGAAAAACATTGTTTCTTCTCTTTCACTGAGATGTTCTTCATGTCCTGTGCCAACATCCATTATGCTGCAGAGATGGGTTAATCATCCATGTGGAGCTTTATTGTTTCAGCCTCTTAAAATCAGGCTTCCTCTCTGCCTCCAGTAACCGAGTTCAAAGATGATGATAGCCCTTTGCTGTATACAAACTAGTCTGATTTTGTTGTTGTTGTTGTTGTTGTTACTGGTTTAACAGGCCCAATTGCTAAACCAACTTGACTAATAGGTTAAACTCCTGTGAATTCAGGGAAAATTAGTCAAACTAGTCCTGGACACAGAGATGGGTCAGCATGTCCCCCTTTATTACACAGAGTGCACTAACGTAATCAAAAGGAGAGACACCAGGTGAGGCCAGCGAGGGCAGGAGCCAGGCTGGCTCAGGGCAGGAATCCATACAGTGCAGTAGTGCTGGCTCAGACACCCCGAGTGCTGGCTGACTCAGCATCTCACTTTGGCGGAAAGGACCTCAGGATACAATGAATGAATGGCAGACCGGAACGTGCATCAGTTCATGAAACCAGGCATGTGGCTGCAAATCTCCAAGGCCAGCAGGAGACCGACTCCTCCTGAAATCTTGTCTGTGTGTCAGCGGTATCCCTGTCTGCCTGGCTACTCAGGGCAAAAACCAGAGTCCATCTCTCTTTGCCTCACCTGCACACTCGCTGCCATATCTAAGACATCAGCCCTCCCTGACCTCAAATCTGGTGGTTTTCTCCACTTAGCCCAAGGCAAGTGACCCCCTCCCTGGGGAACTGTCATAGTCTCCTGCCTTACTAAAACATTTAACCTCATTGAAAAAGATCAAGCATTTCTGCAAGGAAAACTTACTGTAACAAAATCAATGACAAATGATGAAACAGGAAAAATACCATATACCCATGACCAAGATTACCCTGCTAAACATACAAATACCTAACATAAGTTATTATGCAAAACAAATATTAAATAGAACAACAGGCAAATTTTATGAACAGTTTGCCATAAAAGAGACATTGCATTGATGGATGAAAAGATGGAGCCCCGTGTGGCAGTGCAGGCCTGTAATCCCAGCACTCAGGAGGCTGAGGCAGCAGGATTTCTATGAGTTCAAGGCCAGCCTGATCTATAAAATGAGTTTGAACTGCATAGTGAAATCCTGTCTCAAAAAGACAACAACAAAAAATATGCTCAATCTCACTCTAATAAGAGAAATATAAACATGCAGATTAATGCAAAGCAAGATTAAAATTTCAGAAATTTAAAATGGTCTGATAGTGAGAAGAGCCCTGATATCATTGTTGGTAGAAGGCAATTCATTTATCCTCATTGAAGGTAGATGAATTTTGGCAACTCTACATTTAGAAATTTTCCTAACATAGATACATGAGCATAAAGATATGAAACAAAAGAAGCCAGTCAAATAAACAGAATGGGGGCTGCATAGAAAAATTCTGATATATCTGTATAATGAAATACTATGCAGCAATAGAAAGGATGAAATTACTTAGCATCATGAAAAGAAAATATCCTACCTATGTTATTGAATTATAAAAGGATGCAAAAGAGTAAACACAGCATGCTAGCAGATGTAAAAACGCAGTGGCAAAATGTATGTGTTGTTCGTGTGGATACAGACTGTTTTGGGATGGATGTATAAGAAACTCATAACTATAGTTTCCTCTGAAAAGTGATCTGAGATTTTTTTTTATCTGTGATATTTGAGTAAAGGAGAAGAGGTTTGGTCTTTACTATGTTTCTTTTCCAGATTTTTGAATTTGTAACCTATCCAAGAACTACTCTAAAAAAACTTTATATATGTTTCCCTATCCACCTTTATAAAATAGATTGGCTCTCCCCTGTGGTAAATGGGCGACCAGGCAGGGGGGATAAACTGACAAAAACCAGCTGGGTGCATAGGTAGGATGCTGACTGGGAGCAGAGGACCTTCAGGACACCAGGATCAGTTTCCCTACAGTGACTCATGGCTGAATACAGTTCAGAGGAGACGCACATGGCTTCAGCCCTGGCTAGCTACCTACTGGCCAAAGCTGGAGGGTTTTGCTAGCATAAATGCAAAGCAGCTTTCAGAGATGACTATCAAAGCGAAGGCAAATTGTGACCAAGAGGCCAAACAAAATACTGATAGGAGACTCCAAAACAACAGACAAACAAACAAGCAATCAAACCCAGATCTGTTGACAACAGCACTCAAAAGAGAAAACAGAAGTCACCAAGGGGCAAAGACAGGGACACTGAGAAATCAGGGGTCACAATGAGCAGGGCTCCTCCAGGTGACCAAAGCTGGATTTGGATCAGTGTGCGTGATATAAAAATGCAGACACTGAAAAAAATACCCAAAAATGGTAACAGAAATGATAAAAATTCCCAAACTAGGAGGCTGTTTGCAAAAGACCACTGCTTCTAATGTGGGGGGTGGGACAGATATCAGCCTCATTGGACTGACAGAAACTAAAGGTCACTAGGTCAAGGCCAGACCGTGCTCCACATCCTGAGACACCTGGGAGTCCATGGTCACAGTGAGCAGGGGGCCATTGATGGACTTTCTAGTAGATGATAGAACTGAATACTGGAAAATGACAGCTCATTGGGCCATTATGCAAAAATCATGTGAGTATTGTTAGAGCCCCTGGAGTCCCCAGAAAAGGCCATTTTTCTGGTCTGAAAGGTATAAGAGGTCCAACATAAGTTCCTATGACTACCAAATGGTCCAGTTCCCCAGCTAAAAAAGGGACCTATGCCAAAATTACAGTCCCAAATTACCTTTGGACCACAGAAATAAAGAGAAGACAACATGACACAAGGCTGACACGGAGACGTACCTCATGTAGCTGGGCAAGACACAGAAGAGTAAACTCAAGGAACAAAGGGGACTGGTAAAAACACAGAGGCAATGGCGACAAATGCAAAAGATCCTCACACTGCAGGGGATTCCTGAGAAAGCTACTGCTGAGAAGGTAGAACTAAAACTTAGCTGGGATGCACCTATGACAGTGTCAAAATCACACTGTCCACAGTGTGACTGCAGACAAAACTGGGGGCTGCTTGGCAGTGTGGTGGGGGGAAAGTGGCACTGCAAGGCCGAAGAGCACGCACAAAAAAGCCTGACCACTGACAAGGAAGCTGCGAGGCAGGACGGGACAGCACTGGAAGAGGCTGAACATCTCCAGGCCGGGGATAAAAGAGGCCCAATAGCTGTGGGGCCAACGGAACAAGAGTCAGCTCAACAGCCACAGCCAGCGCAAGAGATGCTCAAAAGTGACGACAGGCAAAGGAGAAAACACATGAGCATGCGTGCAGGGCTACACGATGACAGGGGCCGCTCAGCAAGCCACCCAAGGGGCCAAGGAAGCTCCAAAGCATGCCAGATGGGCCAGGGATTTAGCTCAGTGGCTCAAGGCTTGCCTCGTAAACGTAAAGTCGTGAGTTCGATCCTCGGTCCCCTGACCCCTTAAAACCATGCCAAACATAAGACAGCACAGTCTCACAGGGAGCTTTAAAAACAGTGACTGAAATAGGTGAGAGGTCTGCCCAAACCAAGATACAATGAAACCAAGAACCAAAAACTGTAACCCCATGAGAAGAGAAAGCACAAAAACGAAACCAAAAATGGAAACAAAAACAATAGAAGACACGCAAAAACACTATCCAAGAAGAGCTACAACAGTTGTGAGGTGGTTCAGAGGCAAAGATCCAAGCCAAGACCCAGCAGGTGTAGAAAACAAACATAACAGGCTGCACATCAAAAACAGACCCACGGGGTACACTTACGGCTGGAGACAGCTGCATGACAGTGTGATAGGGCTAAAGAACAGACAGGGTCTGTGCACAGAAACCAAGACAACAAACCCCAAAGTAGCACAAGAAAAGGCCAAACGCTCATGGAGACAAATGGCAGAAGGGAGCCACCACGCAGGTCAGGCAGAGACAAAACTGGTGCTGCGCATGAAGGCTCAAGCTAGGACAACTCAAAAATCAGAAACAAAAACAAAACACAGAGGGGTCCACAGCCACGAGCAGAACGGCAACGACAAGCCAAGGAGCAGAGAACACATCAAGGACAGGCGACCCTAGAGACAGCTCAGTGCAGCGCAGAGACAAAGCTACAAAACATGGTGCTTCCTTTACAAAAAGATGCACAGCTAACTCACACTTGCCGGGAAAGTGTGCAACAGTAGCCCAGCGGCAGGGGAAGAAGAGAGCAGCAGGCAGAGTCACAGTCAACCGCTAAGGGTGCCTGTGTAAAGGCCACGTGGGAACTAAAGGCTCATGAGACCAGAAGGCTGTCGCTACAAGCAGAGCAGACGATGCAACAGAAGGACTTGACACAGGTCAAAGGCAAACAACAAAAAATAGAGACTGTATTCAGATAGGCCACCAAAGTCGGAGGGAGTTCCTCCTCTGTAGGGGCGACCAGAAAAAACATTTAAACAAATCTGATTTGGGACTCTGATCCTGGCCCCAGCCTTAAGGCTGTCAGATAGAACCGATCCTTCCTTTCTGTGTTCGCGCACACACACACACACACACACACACACACTGACCTCATCGACAACATATCTGAAACAGATTCCAGCCCTACGATGGCCTCCGTGCTTTAGGATACCTGCTGCCACCACCTCCTTGCTGATGCAGGAAGCTAATAAGTTGACTTTGAGACAACCACTGACCATTTGAGCACCACAGTCAATTTTAACTTTAGTGGACCAAAGAGGACACCGTTGGTTAAATCCAAGGATGACTCGGTATGAGGGGCTCTTCTGTGAGAATCCTCACGTAACTCTGGAGAGAAGGAACACCCTTACCCAGCTTCCTTGCTCATGTCACCAGGAGCCCCACCTCCCACCCCGCCCATCCCATGACTGCATGGTTATACCAGAAAGGGCCCAACAAACAGGATACACAATGGTCTGCCTACTTCAGCCTGGCTCTTTAGCTGGCAAAGAATGCAAAGGTAAACATCTGAACAGACTCCAAATATAAAAACCAGGGCTCCCTGACACCTGGGAAAAAAGAGGTAAAATACAAAAAATTTACAGCTTCTGAGTGGGCCCCAAGAAAAGTGGGTGTTATATACTACAGGGAATGCTAGAGGATGGAGCAGTGAAAGCCAGAGAAAACCAAAAGAGTAACAGACAAGAAAACAGTGTGGGCCACTATAGACCCCAAATTACTCTCTAAATGAAAAAGCCTGGTTTGCCTGAGAAGCTGAAAAATAGATAAAGGGGGATAATAAACACTAGCTGATGGGAGGCTGGCCATCCTGGAAGTGCTGGGCCTCTGGTTTATAAAACATTCCATCAGGAGTCTCACACGGGAAAGAACAGTCAAAGCATTACTAGGCTGCCATTTCTATAGGTCACGACTCACTACATTTGCTCAGGCTATTTGTAAACAATATTTGACCGGTACACAAAACAGCCCACGGCAAGGCTCACCCAGGCCCCGGGTATCCAGGTAACAAGACCTAGGCACTGTGAAACTTGCTTATAGGGTTTACTAAACTGCCTCAAGCTGGTGGCTATCAATATATGTTAGTGCTTGCCTGCCCTGCTCAAGATGAGTTAAAGCTTTCCCCACTCAAACAAAAAAAAGAAATGAGAGGTGACCAAGGCACTGTTCAGAGGCATCATTCCAAAAGTTGGACTGCCCCTGACCTTAGGGCCACATTCATAGCTGAGATAATCCAAGAACTCACACAGATGTTAAAGATAAAATAAGAGCTTCACACAGCCACAGAGCTAAAAAAACAAACACTAACGTCAACCACAAAAAAAAAACCTCACATAAACCAGACATTCAAACTATTGTTTAAAAATATTGTCAAAAACCCACTTGAGATCTCGTGCCCATTGTCCTCCTCCTCTGAGTCCAACCAAACAAGCTGGTATTCCCCTTACAAAATCTTGTTCAGCTACCCATTGGGAATCACAGGTTTACCAATCATAGGCAAACCTAAGGGTGATCTCTGTGAATTGAAAAATTAACCTTTAAGAGAGAAATACGAACTTTAAAAATAGCAATATAAGACCTTCATAACTGTGTACAGAAAAAGTGCCCATGAGCCTGACAGCCCCAATACACTCATTCAAACCTGGGGACTTTGTTTTGGCTAAAATAAAAGGCAACCACTCTCGGGTTTATATGGGGTGGGCCCCATGCTATAATCCACCCCACTGCTGTTAAAGTTACAGAAACTGCCTAAGATCCACTGCAGTCAGCAGAAGCTGGTGGCCCAAGACAGGTGGCCCAGCCTAGGGTCCAGATCACTAGAACCAGCTGATCCCACAGTGAGATCTGGTCACCACCAGAGACAGCAGCCCTGCTCTAGTCACCCTGGAAGCTGACCAGTCTACTCACACCTGAAGCTTAGGAGCTGCATGGAGATACAAGACAGCATAAGTCTCTTTTCCTTTTTGTTATAATTTCCCTTCTGCTCAACAGGGAGGAAGCCAAACCCCCAAAGCAAGCTGAAATCTAATGATATTGATGCTGTCTATTAAAACTATTAAAACTCACTGTAGAAAGCATGAAAAAGGGAAATGAACAATTCCCTTGAAGATGGAACCCCTCAAACTGCCCCACTTCCCTCCATAGCTATAGCTTTTTTGTTCTGGCACAGATAAGATTGACAACTATGTCCTGTGAATGGAATTTATGTTCTTGCAGGATTCATAAAGCTCTGTCTTTTGTCAAGGCTGGGTTATTCGTTGTTTTCTCTTGCTTATGTACCCACTTTTATCCCTCACCCCATGTTTCTAAAGACCAACCCCCTCAGCCAAATGTATAAAACTAGAACCTTTCCTTTGTTCTAACACGTAGCACTTTGGGTGTCAGTTTGTCTGGGTCAATGTGCATCTAAAATCATAGAAATAAATCCTCCTTTTTCATCATTGGTCTCTCTGATGTCATGGATTCTTCAATAATTCATGCTGGCCTTAAACTCGCTATGTAAGCCCAGGCACTTACTTGCCTTCCTGTGATCCTCCTGCCTCAGCCTCCCAAGTACTGACAAGACAGATATGTACTACCATGCCAAGATCATGAATTACCTATTTTTACAAAACAGTTAAAACAGAAAGAGTTACTATTTTTTTTCTTGCAGTGCTGTGGTTTGAACCTAGAACCCATACATGTTAGGCAAGAATTCTACCACTGAATCCTATTCTGCCATTTTAAAGTAAAATATTTTCTAGCAAAAGGTGAGTTTTTACCTGAAAAGATAATTAAAATTTTCATTTATATCTTTTCACTTTTAGAATATTACATATATATGAATACTTCAGAATAAATAGCCAACATTTAGCATTTACTCTGAACAAATACTGTGCATAGTGCTTCAAAAGAACAGTTCTGTTCTCATCTCTGCCTTATAAAAGAAGGAATGGGGTTGGGAATTTAGCTCAGTGGCATCAGCACCTGCCTTGCAAGCAGGCAGTCGTGAGTTCGATCCCTGGTACCGATAAAAAGGAAAAAGACAAATAAATAAACAAATGAAGGAATGAAGGCTCAGAGAGATTAATTAACTTGCCTGAGGTCACAAAGCTGTTCTGCTCCAGAGCCAGGATATAATCTTAGTTCTCTAACTTCAAATCTCAGAGCCCAAATTCCTGGTTTGTTTTTATTTTTATTTTTGTTTTTTGAGACTGGGTCTGACTACATAGTTCAGGTTGGCCTTGAATTCACTGTGTAGCCTCAGCTGGCCTCCAGCTCATGGTGATCTTCCTGCCTCAGCTTCCTGAGTGCTATATATTACAGGCATGCACCACAGTGACGGCTCAGAGCCCACATTCTTAACCATTGTACGGTTTAGTTATTGTGTTACTAATGACTCATTTGTTTCTTACAATAGTGCTTAATAATATATAATTTTCATCTCAAGACAAGTGCTTAGAAATATAAGCCAACCTTAATGACAAAATAGAAACACAAATCTTGCAAGTACGTGGGTTCCCTGAGGATGGTCATAGTATTGTTTCTGATTTTATAGCTAATAATGTAAAAAATGTTTAAATAGTATTTAAGATAGCTGAATAACAACTGGACATGTGGCTATGTTTACCGTTTTGTGTGTGTGTGTTTAATTCTTGACTTTCATAAAGCATTCAGGACTAAATCAAATGTACTACTTTGGTGCTATGGGTTGAGTTACACACTCTACCCACCCAGTGAGGATGCTGACACCCTGACTTCCCATATTTGAGAATGTGACCCTATTTGGAAGCAGTCTATACAGACTTAATTGAATTTGGGGAGGGGCCGGGTACAGGAACGGGACTCACTACCTTGCACAGGCAGGCACTGTGCCCCGAGCTATGTCCCCACCCCCACCACCAGAAGTAATTGAATTAAAGTGAGGTCATTAGTTGGCCAGATGCAGGATGACTGGTGTCCCTGTGAAGACAGTCGTGTAGAGAGAAAAGACAGCGTGAAGGGACAGGGAACCCGCCAGCCGCAGGGGAGGAACACGGCCTACTCCCTGCCTTAGAGAGCTTGTACTCCTAGCACCTATGAATGTGACCTCATTTGAAAACAGAGCCCCTCCAGATGTGACCGAGTCAAAACGGGTCATGCTCAGTAGAGTTACGCTGGGTCCTCAATCCAACACAACACTTGTTGGACACACAGAGAACTCCATGTGAAGAGACAGGTGGAGGTTGCAGTGTCTAAATCCAGGGCCACCAGGGCCATTGACAATACCAGGAGCCAAGAGAAAGATGTGGGGCGGATTCACCTCTAGGTTCCTCAAAGACAGGTCTAGCACCTGATTTAGGGCTTCAAGTCCCCCAGAACCTTGAGAGAATATATTTCTGGTGTTTTTAAGTCACCTAGTTTGTGGTCCCTTGTTATAACAGCCCCAGAAACTAGCAGGGTTGATTCCCTAGGAGGAGATCGGTGTGTGTGAGTGTCTTGGGAAGGAAGGAGGAAGGACTCTCACACAATGCTATGTACCTTAGATACACAAGGCTTTGCTGGTGTGGTGGTGCAGTCCTGTAATCCCAGCACTCAGGAGGCTGAGGCAGGAGGGTTTCTGTGAGTTAAAGGCCAGCCTGGGCTACATAGTGAGTTCAAAGCCAGCCTAAGCTCTATATAACAAGATCTTGTCTAGAAAAGAAAAGGAAAGACCAATAAAGAAATAAAAATTTTGAGCCCAGATTAAGCACCTGCTGCGTACCTAGGCCAGTGAACATTATGGAGCAACAGAAACAAGTTAGCTATTTCCTGCCTTCGTGGCCTACACCTTAACAGAGGAGGAAACAAACCAGGATCCATTCCTAGGCACAATCATGCGCTGACCTCGGCAATTCTAACATGAAAAACGCAAACTCTGAGAGAACAATTGGAAGAGACGGTGAACACAGGCATAGCTGGATCTTCAGCCGAGTCCGTCACGGCCTGCGATTTCTGAGAGGCTGCGGAATATTCACATTAGAACTGCATCAGTCAGTGGGTTTGCTATCGCACTTCTCACCGTTTTCCCTGTACTTTTTACAAAATGGGTAAGATTTTTTCCTGTCTATGACCGCTAGCTTAAGGCAAAGGAGGCTTTCTCAGAGGAAACAAAAAACCAATTCAAAAATACTTAGGGTTTTCTTTGGCATGTTCCAAGCCACCGTGGTGGGAAAGGGGAAGGAAGCCGAGGGAAAGCCAGCCGTCTTCCCCAAGGAAGGCTTTGAAATACACTTCAGTTCCACTTTGGGGTCAGGCTTGACCGCAGATGGAGACGGCCGAGGCCTTTGCACAAAACCACATCCATCAGCCATCTGGGCTGCAGTTAGCCCAAGTGCTTATGTCAGTTTTCATTCTCTGAGACAAAATATGAGCAAATTCTACCCAGGATGAAGGAGACCCACAGATGACACAGCCAGGGAGTGATTAATTAGGGTCCAGGAACCACTTTAGGGTAATGCGTGACAGGCATCGGGGGAAAAAAGATTTGTATTTTTCTCTTGTTAGTTTGCATTATTTTATGTATGAAAAGATTTGTTTTCACCTATGTTTAATTATGCACTACCTATTGAGTACCAATCTAAGAAATGTTTGAAGTACAATTGCTTATTTTTTCTTATGATGAATTAGAGGTTATAGCTGTTTGACACATCTCTCAAGCAGAGGTGGGGTCCAGAGCGCTATCCCCTTACCCAGTGAGCTAGTGTCCAAGTTTCCTAGGTCCACCATAGTGGATTGCCACAGATTGGGTGACTTAAAACAGCAAAAATGCCTAGCTGGGCATGAAGGTGCATGCCTGTAATCACAGCACTCAGGAGGCTGAGGCAGGAGGATCACTATGAGTTTGAGGTCAACCTAGGCTACATATAAAGTGACTTCAAAGCCAGCCTGAACCACATAGCAAGATCTTGCCTTGGAAAAACCAAATCGACAACCATATCAATAGCAACAATGCATTCTCTATTTCTAGAAGCTGGAAGTCTAAAATTAAACTGTTGGCAGTCTTGGTTCCCTCCAGCCACTTTCTGAGCGATAGAAATGTGCTATACTGCACTTCTATAATAGAGATTAGGGTTCCACAGATGCCTTACCATTTATTGAAATGATCTTAAGATTTGGACACTTTCTTGTGTGTCAGTTCTACCTCAAAAATATCTGTCCGTAAGTGCTGAATTCTCACTAACAATACATATGCTAATGTGTTTGAAGGCAAATATGTGGATGGTTTGTAATTCACTTAAAGTTATCTGGATCAATAAACTGAAGAACACGCAGATAGCTGTGCTATACGACAAGCTTGTAAAATAATTATAGACTATTACGTGGTGGTGGTGAGCATACAGGTAGTAACTGCCAAATATTTTCAACTTTTTTGTATGCTTGAAATTTTTCATAATAAAATATTGCAAAAACATTAAAAATGTGTCTCTTATGGAAAAGATGGGAATTTCTTCAGAATGGTTTGTGTAATTTAAGGAACAGTCTTGCTATGATGAATGCTAGGTTTACCATCAATTTCAGGTCAAGTTTTCTCTTTTTAAAATGAAAGCATGAGCCGGGCATGGTGGTGTATGCCTGTAATCCCAGCTCTTGGGAGGCTGAGAATGGAGGATGGCTATGAGTTCAAGGACAAGCTGGGTTACATAGTGAACTCAAAGCCAGCTTGAACTACATAGTGCGACGCTGTCTCAAAAAGCCACCCCCAAAGGGAAAACATGTTCACCATAATCAAGTAAGTGGAAAGGAAGGAGTTTTGTTCAGACCTTATCTCATTTTTTATTGTCTTTTTGAGACAATGTCTGTTTCACTACACAGTTCAGGCTGGTTTTGAGATCACTTTGTACCCCAGATTTGTCCGAAACTTACAATGATCCTCCTGCCTCAGCCTCCTGAGTACTGGGTTTACAGGCATGTGCCACCATGACCAGTTTTAGCTTGTCTCATAATTCTTTCATTCCTCTCTTAATCATGCTCCCCAAATCACATAATGAGATATCATTTTAAAAAAGGACAGGCTTTGAGCATCTATGAGCTGCTTTCAGAACATGGTTGGGTTCACCTACAGCAGTGGTAGCGACCCTATGGCACGTATTCTGCAGCGGGCACACAGAGCTCTCTCTGTTGCATGAGAGCCAAGTCTCCCCAGCATCCAGCCATCAGATAACAGTTTGTTTTTTTTTTCTAAACTGAAACCTCAGCTTTCACGTTTAATTGCAGTGTTGGTACTTGTTGATACATAAGTGAGTTTGGAGTTGCAGTTTGGGCACTCAGTCTCTAAAAGGTTCACCATCACTGCCTTGTAGCACCAGGTAGTGCCTGCCACACAGAAAGTGCTCAGTCACTCTGGCTGTCTGGCCAGAGTGAAAATAAATGAAAGGGCAATTGAAGGAGTGCAAGAAAGTTTTGCTTTGCTGGTCGTGGAGCAGATTTGCCTTTGGTGGTCTCCCTGGAGACGGTGCAGCTCTCCTGGCTTCCTCCTTGCCTTTGGTGCTGATATGGTTGCGTCTTCGACTGACCCTTCTGACCTCAGAATATGCTTTTCTTCTGTGTCTGCTTTGCCCCGTAGTCCAGCTGGCTCTGTGCCTTCATTCTGCTGCTGGCTCATGCTGTGTGGCGATCTCTCTTCCCACTTGGTCCCCACTCCCCACAGCAGAAGATGTGACACCACAGCTGAGGCGGGCTTCCCTAGTTGATGGCCGATGTCCTTTGACGTGGTTCCTGAGCTCCTGAGCTTTGTTAGTTCCCAGGCATCACCCTCAGGCAGCCTCCAGGGCTTCTGCAAATAGCCCTGACTGCAGGCCATTTTCATTCATCCATTTATTTTTTCCAATTACTATAAATTAAATAACTCAGATTTGACAGAAATTGAGGTCCATCTCATTTTTCTATTGCTCCATGGCACATTACAACAAACAACGTCTTAAAACCACATACATATATTATCTCGTGGCTTTTGCAGCCCAAAGTTACCTGGGTCTTGGTGTAAGCTCCCATGGCTGCAGGCCCATGAGAGGTTCACTGAGGGGAGATCCACTGTACATTTTCATCCTAAGGCCCCAGTGGAAAACCCACATGGAATTGACGAGTGCACATTCAGAAGTGGGGGGACAAGTTCAGTGATAAATTCAGGGACAAAGAAGTTGATTTTCAAGATGGGCTTTTCAGCTGGTCCCCTGGCTCCGGTGATCCAGCCAAGCCTCTGTTATTCTAGGAACCGTCTGTTCAAGTATCACCTTGGGAGTCAGTTACATGGGGCGTTAGGTTCTTCGAGAGAGCATTCATGAGATTAGGTTAAATCATCAAGAAGAAGTAGAAGGGAGGTGGGGGGAGAGAAAGCTGAGAAGGGGAAGGACAGGGAGAAGGAGGAGGAGGAGGAGAGAGAAGCTGGAACATCTACCCATCCTGGGGCAATTGAGAGAGAATAAGACTGCAGGGGAGAATTAAGGGAAACACCTCCTAACGGGCAGCACCGCACTTCCCACAGCAAAGAACTGCCTGGCCGGATTGTGCCCGGGTGTAAACACCCTGCTGCAGCCAGCAGGCAGAGGTCCCGGATTTTCTGGGGTGACCCCTTTCACACATTGCTCTGAGAGCCTACGCCTCATGGCGGGGCTTAGACAATGTGGTCCCCAGTGTTGCAGTGCCCTAGGGGACTCATGCTCTGAGTTTCATCCAGAAAGTGGAATCTGCTTTCCATCTTGTTTTGGAGCCTGTTTCTCACTGGCTAGCTTTGTCTCCATTCTCGCTTTTAAAATATTTTTAGACTGATGAGTCTCTGTGAGTCTTAAACTTGCGTAATCTCCAGTTAGCCATGGCCAAACCTGCTTTCCACATTCAAAAACCACATGTGTGTCCACACACACACATGCCCCGTTTTGCATAGGCCTTCTCCAGGCGTAGCATCTTCCTTCTCTGCATTTCCCTCCAAGGGTCCTGTTTGAAATGACCCGGAATCACCTCGCACCCATTGTCCAGGTCTGGGTGTTGGCTCCTAACTGCTCCTTGCCCAATCCCAGCTGGCTCATCACAGCTCCTCCACGCTCTACCCCTGATGCTCAGCGAGTTTTTCTAAGGTATGAAAAGTACAGGCTGACTTTGACCCCCGAATGAGAATTAGAACTGACAGTTTTCTGAAAAACAAACAAAACTGGTTCCTTCTTTCCTGATCCTTTCTATCTTCTTCCCGTCCTGGTGGATTTCTAAGTTGGTTAAAAGCTACGGGACTGAATTCCACATTATTCTTCACAGCACTGATCTTTCTTCCCTTATGCATACTTAGACCCTGCAGCTTTGGTTACAAGGTGAAAGGACAGACTGCCATTAAAGAGCAGAGCCAGGACCTGTAACAGCGCACCTCTGTGATTAAATAGCAGGACATCCACCATCCCGCCTTCCTCCCAGCCATTCTTTTGATGTGGCTTGAAGGCTTCCTTGCCTTGCCACTGCCAAAACTTTGCCTTCCTCTGGGGCTGTTATTTCATCTGAGTTTCCCAGACTACATCTGTCTTCTTAGAAGGTGTAGGGGAAAGGGAGGCGAGGACGACAGCCAGGCCGTTCTCCAGCCAATGTGTCTCAGGTCTCAGCCTGAGCCTTCAGTCTTGTGAGCCAGGAAACCTAATGTGATTCTTAAACTCCATAGTATCCAACAGAGCCCCAGCAAAAACCACATAGAAAAAATTTCTTGGGGAATCGTTTTTTGTATGTCAGGATTGAACCAATCTTGTTCCAACTTTCTTTGAAAATGTTATAGAAAACAAAATGACAACAATATTGTTTTTTTCCAAATTATTTGTCATGTGTCTGTGACTTTTAAGTTCACTCAGTACTCCTGTTGTTAATATTTTAATGAGATACACTTATCAAATAAGCAAAGGGTTGGTTTTTAATGACAAATATTTATGACCTGCCTCTTAGCTTCTATTTTGCTTTTGTTTCATATCACCAGGTGGAGTCTTAAACAGTAACCACTGTGTCTTTTAATATTTCAGTTAAAATTCATTTAACCCCAGAAAGTTGAGTGTATGTGCGTGTGTTGGTGCATTTAATCAAATTTTCAATGAGATCTAATTATATTTTAATTCACATTTCTGTCTCCTGAAGCAACTTTATTTCCCTAAAACCTAATTCTTTTTTTTAATTTTTAAATTTTATTTTAAAAGGAATAAAACAGAACAATAAAACAAAACAAAACAATGAGAACTCAATACTGAATTTCAAAACTAAGACAGCAGGAAATCTAAAATAGTTACTCTGCTGTGTATTGTTATCCTCTCATTCAGTGCTCAGACCACTGGCTTTAGGCATGCAACATCAGTCAAATGATACAAGCCGTAGGTTGTTTCTTTACCTCACCCGCCATCATCTCCATTGCTTATGGGGGTCGGGGCTTCCATCCTCGTTTTCCCTGGTGAAACCTAATTCTTACAGGCACTCTGATTGTGTTTTCCCTGGGGCTACTGTGTTCTCTTAAGATCTTGTTCCACTTCATCTGAGCTAAAATGCTGGCTAGTGGTACAGCTTGGGGTACAGCACTTGCCTAGCATGCCTGAAGCCTTGGGCTTCAGTTCCAATGTCAGAGAAAGACTTCTGAGAACGATGTTAAGGTCCCTGTGTTAGTTTTTGATGGCTGCTATAAAAGATTATCACAAATGGAAGGACTTAAAATGACACGTCAGAATAATTTTACTGCCCTAAGTATCTGTGATCTACCTACTCACCCCTCTCTCTCCATGCCCTAGCGACTACTGATCTTTTTATTCTCTTCATATTTTTCCCTGTTTGGGATTTCATGAAGTTGGAATCACACAATGTACTACAGCCTTCTTAGATTTGGTTCTTTTGCTTAACATACATTTAATTTCCTCCTTGTCTTTTCATGGCACTTTCTTTCATTTAGCATTGAATAATCTATTGTGTGGGTGTATCGCAGTTTCTCCATTCACCTACTGAAGACATCTTGATTGCTTCCAAGTTTTGGCATTATGAGTAAAAATTTTATAAATATCCATATGTGTGGTATAAATACACATTTGTTTTTTGTGTGACCATAGTTCATCTCTTTGGAGTAAACATGAAGTAGTAAAGTGATGGATAGTATGGTAAGAGCATGCTTAGTTTGGAAGAGATTGTCAAGCAGTCTTCCAAAGTAGCTGGACCATTCTGATAACCACCAGCAATGAAGGACAGTCCCTGTGTGCCACATCCAAGCCAGCATTTGGTGTCAGCATTCTGGGCTCCAGATATTCTAATACAAGTGTAGTTGTACCTCAATGTATAGTTACTTAAATTTGATTTCCTTGATGACATATAATGTGGATCATCTTTTCATATGCATATTAAAGAATATCTTCTTTAGTGGGGAGTCTATTAGAGGTTCTGACTCATTTAATATTAGATAGCTTGTGTGTGTGTGTGTGTGTGTGTGTGTGTGTGTGGTACTAGGCATCGATCCCAGGGTTTTTGCACGAGCTAAGTCCCCAGCCCTTTTTCACTTTTTGTTTACTTTGAGACAAAGTCTTACTAAGTCATTAAGCTGGCCAGGCTGGGTTCAAAGGAGTGATTCTCCTATCTCTGCCTCTTAGAGTGGTGGGATTATAGGCAAGCACCATCATTGCTGGCTCAGGTTGTCTTCTTATGAACGAATTTTAAGAGTTCTTTGCATATTTGGAAAAACAGTTGTCAGATGTGTCTTTTTGCAGATACTTTCTCCTGTATCCAGGTTTGTATTTTCCTTCACTTGTAAGTGGCTCTCACAGAGCAGAAAAAAACTTAACTTAAATGAAGTTGATTTATGAAGTCCTTCTTTCATGGACTATGCCATGGAGCTGGAGCTGGAAAGTCATTACCAAACTCAAGGTCATCTAGATTTTCACCTATGTAATTGTGCTGGGTTAAAAACTGCTGGTCAACTTAACACCAGCTGAACTGAATCGGCGTGGTGCTGAGTGTGGGCATCTATCTGTTGCCAGCGTAAAAGGAGAAATGGAGGAGTTGTTGTTTGGTGCTATTGGTTCTCTTGTTGCCGTGAGTTTCCCTGATGAGTCTGCTGAGCTTCTTTCCTGATAGGAACTTCGCTGTCCTCATCAGAGGAGCGTGGGACCTTGTGGTCGCTGAGAATCATTGTGGTTCACTTTGGGGACGCTCTGGTCTTTACTGCTTCCGGCTCTGGAGGGGAAGATGTGTGCTGTTTAGTTTCCTGGAAGATGTGTGCATGCTGGCTTCCTCGTTATTGGAGAAGCTTGGAACCTCATTGTTGCTGAAGATGGCTCTGGTACATTTCAGGGGAGCTCTGGTTCTTATTCTGAGCATCATTTTTTGGCTTCATTGCAGAAACCTCAACCTACTAGCATGGACCCTTCACCCCGATGTCTTTCTAGCTTCCACTGCTGACCTTTGGGCCTTCCCAGGGCAGATCAGCAGAACAGACTTGCATGAGTCATTGACATGGATTCTAGGCCTCCTGTTGGAGTCATGGAAGGCACTGTCATGGTCTCTAGGTTTTTAGCTGGACTCAAGCAGGACATTGCTGAGGGATCCAGTCCTCATCTGGATTCTCCAGGTCTTTAGTGTGTGGACATATTTCCTGCACTTTCTTGTATTTAACTCTTGGTGACCATCATAAAATAGTGTTATAAATTCTGTGTCCTATATGTAATTGTTTTTCTTGCAACCACTGACTACAATAAGCATCAGTTTGTCAGTATTTATAAAATAATTTGCTAGGACATTGATTGGGTTTTTACTGAGTCTATGTATCAAAATTAAGAAGAATGGCTCTCTGCACACTACTGAGTCCTCCTACCTATAAACATTGAATATCTCTTATAGAGTTCACTCTTTGAGCTTCTTTTAATGTGTGTGTGTGTGTGTGTGTGTGTGTGTGTGTGTGTTTTGTTTTGTTTTGTTTTTTGATGGTGGTGGTGCTGGAGACTGAACTCAGGGCCTGGTACATGTGAGGAAAGCATCTACTACTGAGCTACATTCAACCCCTTCTGTATTCAGTTTTGTAATTTTCCTCATACAAACCTTGTGCATATCTTATTAAATTTATACTAAGGAACTCAATTTTTGGTTCTAGAAAAGGTTTTATATTTTTAATTACAAATTTCCCATGATTCTTTTTGAGTCTTATTGCAGAGTTTTGTAATTTTCATAGAATTTCATTATTTTCTAATTTAATAACTATGCCTCTTATAGCCTCACCTAAATGTAAATAAAAACATAAAATAGATGACAGCTAAGGATTTATCCGGAGACAATCTATTTAGGATTCAATTAATTTTTATTTAAATCTCTTGTTTGCCTAAGATCCCCTTTTTACTCAATATGAGATTTGAACCCAGGCCTTTACACTAAGCCGCTAATTCAAATCCCCTCCTCCCACCACCTTTTTTTTTTTTTTTTTTGAGACAGACTCTTGCTGGATTTGGACTCACTATGTAGCCTAGGCTGGCCTCAAACACTCAACAATTCTCCTGCTTCGGACTCTCAAGTGCTGGGATTACAGATGTGTGCCATCATTTCTTTTTTTTTTTTTTTTTTTCTTTGTTTTCTTTGTTTCTTTCTTTCTTTCTAAGACAAGTTCTTACCAAGTCACTAGTTTGTCCAATCTGGATTTGGACTTGCACTATTCCTACCTGAGTTTCCTAGAATACTCGGGATACAGGCACATACCACCTTGCCCAGCTGTCCCTATTTTTAAAAACAGGAAATCAAGTTTACTTTTAGTCTCATTTTGCTGTAGGACCCAGTGACTTTTATTATGAGTTTCAGCTTTAAAAAGGGGTGCGCTTCTCTTCCTTTACTTCTTTCTTGGGCATTACTTATAGGGTGACTTGCCACATCTCTTACCTCTATGCTTGATCCTCATCCCCTCCCCACCTCACCCCCTTTTAGATAGGAGATTTTACTACTGTGAGATATGATTTTAAAAATGGTAAACTTTTTCATTTTACAAATAATAAAAACAAACAAAATAAAACATAATAGAACCAATCAAAATAAACAGTGAAAGTGATACAGGACTTCCAAACTAAATGATAGGATATCAACAATGGCTACCGTAATATATCTTGTCATCTTTGAAATAGCTTCCCATACCATTGGATATAATAAAATCAAACAAAATGAAACAGAATAAAACCAAGCAAAACAAAACAATGAAAACAATATTGGTCTTTAAAATAAGATAACAAGGAATTAATGGCCACCACAATCAGAAGGAAATCCCCCATAGTTGCTGTACTGTATGTTGTTATCCTCCAAATAGATGCTTAGACCACAAGCCTTTTAAAAAATTTTTTTATTTTGAAAGTAGTAAAATACAACAGAATAAGACAGAATGAAGCCAACTGAGACCATGTAGTGAAATTGGTACAGAACTTCACAGCAGGTTACTGGGATAACAGTAATAGGTATCACAGTAAATTTCGTTATATTTACAATAGTTTTTCTTTCAATCACATACATCAAAATAAAATGAGATACAGAACATTATAGAACTTATCAAAACAGAATATTGAATAGAGCAGTACCATTAATCAGAATAGACCAAAACAGTAATAAAAATGTTTGCCTTCAAAGAGATGATAGAAGGAAATCCCCCTTATTTGCTATGGTCAACCTCCCAGGAGATGCTCAGATTTCTGGTTCCCATTTGCTAATGGGGAGACAGGAGAAGTGGGGTAGGGGAAGTGGAATGTTTGACTCTAGGCCATGCACCAGTAGTAGGTTCACTATTGCTAAGCAGGGAGGCAGGCTGGTTGCGTGGTTTCCCAGCATCCTAAGTTCCAACATGGTGTGGATCTCAGAAGACACTGGTGGTTCTCCCTCTGGAGGGGCCATAGTCTGCCACACTGCAGCCATTTACCAGGGAGGAGAGCTGTTTGCTTGGTTTCCCAGCATCCTAAGTTCTAACATGGCGCAGATCTCAGGAATCGCTGGTGGTTCTCCCCTGGAAGGGCTTCAATCTGCCACACTGCAGCTGCTTACCAGGGAGGGGAGCTGCTTGCTTGGTTTCCTAGGGTCCTAAGTTCCAACATGGCGCGGATCTCAGGAGCCACTTGTGGTTCTCCCCCTGGAAGGGCCGCAGTCTGTCACACCACAGCCACTTACCAGGGAGGCCAGCTGCTTACTTGGTTTCCCAAGCTCCTAAGTTCCAACATGGCGTGGATCTCAGGAGCCGCTGGTGGTTCTCCCCCTGGAAGGGCTGCTAAATTTTATTTTAAAGAGGGTAAAACTACACCTAACAAAACAGAACAAAGCAGATCAAAAGAAAACAATGTAAGTGACAAGGTGTCAAAGCAAGACAATAGGAGATCATCACTGGCTATTATAATGTCTCTGGTTTTCTTCTAAATAGTTGTCCATATCTTCACACACAATGAATTCACGCAAAACAAAATAGAACTGATCAGAACAGAGTGATCAAGGCATTATAGGTCTTCAAAACTAGATAATAAGAAAATCAACAATGGCTGCCATAATGTCTCTTATTCTCTTCAAAATAGCTGTCCATATCTTCATGTATGTTGAAATTAAACAATACAAAACAGACTAAAATTACTCTGAACAAAGAATAATAGCATTACTGGATTTCACAGCAGAACGATACAGAATCAGCAATGGATACAATAAAGTCTCTTTTTCTTCAAAGTAGCTGTTCATTTCATCATGCATGATATAGTCAATTCTCATAAAGTGTTTAGGAGAAGTTCTATGCATGTATAGGTGTCTGTATTAAGGGGGGAAATGAAACAAAACAAATTACAACAAAAACATGAAATAAAAAAGACCAATAAATAGCAGTAGCAAAGAGCCCAAAACACAGACAATACCGGTCTTCAAAACAAGGTGGTATGAGCATAACTAGGGTTGTTATTTTACATAATGATCTTCAAGAGTTCTCAGATCACCAAACACTAACACGCACAATTGTTCCAATCCTATGAATGTTAACTGTTTTGTTCCAAGAATTTACAGAATTTGTAGCACAATCATCTTAGCTATCCTAAGTGTGTTTATAATATTTTAGATATTTTTCTTTTCCCTTCCTTTTTCTTTTTCCTCATTTTCCCTAAGATATTATTTTTCCTCCTTTGAACAGATTCTTATCCTTTCACTGAATTTATTGAGGATTTTGTATCTTATATACTCTTACTATTTCTTACATGAAGGAGACTATACAGTATTTATAGATGTGAGTTTGATTTATTTCACTTAAGAGTATAGTCTCAAGAATCACATGATCTCGGAGTTTACAGATTGTTAAAAAAAAAATAAAAAAAAAATAAAAAAAAAAAGAATCACATGATCATAGATGCAGAAAAAGCTTTTGATAAGGTCCAACACTTATTCATAAGAACCTTACAAAAAATTGGTATAGATGGTCTTTACCTCAATATGATAAAGGCCGTCTATGACAAACTAACATCCAGCATCATATTAAATGGCCAAAAACTGAAAGCTTTTACCCTAAAATCAGGAACAAGACAAAGATGTCCATTATCACCACTCCTATTGAATACTGTGCTGGAAATATTAGTCAGAGCAATTAGACAAGAGAGAGAAATAAAAGAAGTAAGGATAGGGAAAAAAGAAGTTAAATTATCAATATTTGCAGATGACATGATATTCTACTAGAAGACCCCCAAAACTCCATTGAAAGACTCCTAGGTATAATAAATAAATTCAGTAATGTAGCTGGATACAAAGTCAACACTCAAAAATCAATAGCATTCCTATACACTAACAACAAAACCACTGAGAGAGAAATAAGAGAAGCCACACCTTTTACAATAGTATGAAAAAAAGAGAAATACTTAGGGAATTAATCTGACAAAAGAAGCCAAAGACCTAGTCAGGGAAAATTATAACACCCTGAAAAAACAATTCAAAGAGGACCTCAGAAAATGGAAAGACATCCCTTGTTCTTGGATAGGAAGAACAAATATTGTGAAAGTGGTCATTCTCCCAAAATTATTATACAGATTTAATGCAATCTCAATCCAAATTCCACTAGCATACCTCATAGATCTAGAGAAATCACTCCTAAAATTCATGTGGAACCAGAAGAGACCTAAAATAGCAAAAACAATTCTAAGAAACAAAGGCAAGGCAGGAGACATCACAATCCCTGACTTGAAGCTATACTACAAAGCTGCTGGAATAAAATCAGCATGGTACTGGAATTAAAACAGAATGGAATAGATTAGAAGATACAACCACAACTACAAACACACTCAGCCACCTTATCTTTAATAAAGGGGCCAAACACATTCACTGGAAGAACGACAGTCTCTTTAATACATGGTGCTGGAAAAATTGGTTCTCTGTATGCCAAAAACTAAAACTAGACCCATACCTATCACCATGTACTAAACTAAAGTCTAAATGGATCAAAGATCTAAATACTGAAACAGAAACACTAAGTTGGAAGACAAAGTAGGTAGAAATCTTGAAGACATAAGGGTAAGTAGAGAATTCATGAACAAGAATCAAACCTCATGGGAAATACTTCACAGAATTTTCTTATTAAAGATTTTTGCATATCAAAAGAAATCTCCAGCATAGTGAGAAGAAAACCCACAAATTGGGAAAAAATCTTAGCCAACTGTCCCTCAGACAAAGGACTTCTCTCTATAAAGAATTTTTTAAAAATCAGACTCCTGAAATTCAAAGACCCAAGCAAAAAATGAGCATCTGAGGTGAATATACAGTTCTCAGATGAAGAAAAACAAATGACAAATAAATACATGGAAAAATGTTCAGCATCATTGGTCATTAGAGAAATGCAAATTAAAACAGCACTGAGATTCCATCTCATCCCAGAAAGAATAGCCAGGATAAAGAAAACTACCAACAACAAATGCTGAAGAGGCTGCAGGGGAAAAGGAACTCTTCTGCACTGTTGATGGGAGTGCACACTAGCACAACCACTGTGGAGTCAGTCTGGAGGTTCCTCAAAAAGCTGGGATTGGAAGTCCCATTTGACCCAGCTATTCCATTTCTGGGCATATTCCCAGAAGAATTGAAAACATCATCTCACAGTAGTATATGTGTACCCATGTTTATAGCAGCACAGTTTGTAATAGATCTTGGGAACAACCTAGATGCCCATCAACTGATGAAGAATAAAGAAGATGTGTTATTTTATACAATGGACTACTACTACTCAGCTATAAAGAATGATCACTAGACAACCAGCCTTATGCCTGAAAAGTCAATCAAATACTAACCACTATAGGCATTAAGTTATTTTCTACCTCAGTAGCTATCATCCAGATCAGTTGATTCTCCAGATCACCTGATTGTTTAGTGGGGCGGGGGAGGGCTATTCTTCTTGTCTCCCAGCCCACACGCTAGCTGGCTCACAGGAAGGAGCTGACTTCTTGTTTCTCCTCCCCATGGCCCACAATTCAGCATGGTGAATATTTAAATAAAAAATTTGAAAAATTTATAATAGTCAAAGACACAGTGTCATCAATCCCCCTCACAGTCCTCTCCCTCAGCCAGGCGTGGTGGCTCACACCTGTAATCCCAGCACTTGGGAAGCTGAGGCAGGAGGATCGTTGTGAGTTTGAGACTAGCCTAGGCTACAAAGTGAGCTCAAGGCCAGTCTGAACTGCACAGAGAGACCTCGTCTCAAAAAGACAAAAAAGAAAAGTCCTCCCCCTCTTATGCACTACCAACTCCCTACAATGGATGCGATCAGTGTGTTCCTCAAACATGTCCTAGTAAACATTTTTTAAAAGTAATAGTGAATTAAAAGAATAAATACCCCTATCCTTTACTATGGCACGTGTATTTCCATTGCAATGGTCTACTATCCCTAAGTAAATATTACTGTTCTTGGGGGAAAAAACCTACTTATTCTATCGTCCTTGTCACTTTCCAAGGTAGCTCTGGAAGTCCTCTTCCATGAGTGTCTTTATGTGGCTGCCTCCATGTCCTGAATTAATTAAAACCATTCAGGGCAATTTCTATTCAATAAAAACTTGATGGTGTGTCTTCATCCACCTTTTCCACTGGGTCTGGAACTGTGTGACTTCTGGTTCCCCTGTCAAAAGGACCATGGAAGGTAAGCCTTTCAAATGGATTTAGAACATCAAGGCAGCCACAGTGCATAACTGGAGACATTCCCGAAAGAGGACTCTAGAACTGCTTCAGAAAATGGCAAGAATGGTGACAAAAACGTATTCAAAGCGACAGGGGGATTAATGGCAATTGTGACCTCTAGTGCAATGCATTTTGTAAAGTTTTATTTAAACATCACTGTATGTTTTGATTACAACTCATATGTTGCCCAGACTCATCTTGAACTCTTGGACACAAGTGATTCTCCTGTTTCAGCCTCCCAAGTAGCTGGGATTACAGGTGTGCACCACCGTGCCCAGCTTTCTGTCCATCTCTTAATGGACTAACAAACTCCCTCTCCAAACCCAGTAAATAAGTCCAACTTCCCACTCGTTAAAAGCCAATCCTGTTCTTAGCAGCAGGAAATTATAAAAACTCAGCTTAGTAGGCTGAGTGAGTCCTCACTAAGACTGCCTTATTGCTGATTTTTCTCGAACCTTGACTCTAGTTCTAGTGACTGAGCTCATTCCTCTCTCTTAGTGCTCAGTTCCGCATTTCTTCTTGCCTTCGCCCCTCAGCCAGTCCTAGGGCTCAAACATTACTGCTGGTGTCTTTGCCTCAATACATATTACTCACTTCCTGCTGTCCTGCTTCAGTCCGCAAACCCCTAATACCACCTCTTTTCTGAACTTCTGAAGTGCTAAACATGGCTAGATCTGTAGCCATTCATAGCCCTAGTCCATAGTCCTGGGCAGGTGATGTGCTGCCTGCGTGAGGGTCCCTGCCAGAAGCACCTGCCTTTGCCCTGAGAGCATCTAGACTCCACATGCAAACCCGAGGCTCCTGTCTCTCAATTCCAAGGGCTCCTGTTTGGATGGATGGGATGTAGGGCTTCCATAATCCTGGAAGGCTGAAGCAGGAGGATCACTTTGAGTTCAAGGCCAGCCTAAGCTACAGAGCGAGACCCTATCTCAATAAATAAATAAATGAATAAATAAATAAAATAAAAAGATGAGCCACGTGTGGTGGTTCACATTTGTAATCCCAGCACTTGGGAAGTTCATGCAGGAGGATTGTTGCAATTTCAAGAACAGTCTGAGCTACAAAGTGAGCTCAAGGCCAGCCTGAATTGTACAGTGAGACCCTGTCTCAAAGAGACAAAAGAAAGAAAAACAAAAGGCAAAACAAAACCAGAAATGGGGGATTTAGGCAGAGTTACTCTTGAGACGTGGAGATCTCACCTTTATCTTGCACAAGCTCACCTATATTAAAAATCTTAGTACTTATGCAAAGGAAAAAAATCTTCACAAGTAAGGGGCGCACGCCTACAATCCCAACACTCATGAAGCTGAGGCAGGAGGATTGCTGTCAGTTTGAGACCAACCTGGGCTACAACGTGAGTTCAAGGCCAACCTGAACTCCATAGTGAAACCCTGTCTCAAAAAAACAAACAAAAATAAAAATCTGGTTCTGTTCGTGCCTATGAAACACACAGTTGGTATGAAAACAATTTGATTTCCACACTTTTATCTTACTTCACCCATGCTTGATCTCTCCAACCACCCCTTCATAAATGGCCCTGATGTGGCTCGTTACCCATGAGGTCTAGTCCTCCTAGAACAGCACCCCAAAAAGCCTGGAGGGTCTGGAGCTGGGACAAGCTCCGGAGAGCCAGGCCCCGCGCTGTGGGCAGAGCGGTCGGGACACCCTCTCCCCTCCCTCACCCGGAAAGGCTGCCCTGGTCTCCGCACGCACGTCCTTTGCGTGACTCATCTCCTCCTGGGCGGACAGAAACGTTCTGCGGTGCCAGGCCGCGGTGAGATGGGACGAGCACGCCTCCACGGGGGTGATTATAACCTCATTCGCGCACGACTCTGATCGCAGTGTTTGTAATACCGGGCTCTGGGGTCTGAAATCTGAGTCTTGCTGTGCTGTAGACTACAAAGAAAATCACTCCCTCCGCAGCAGACTGGGCTGCAGCGTCCATAAAAGGCGATGGCCAGTGCTGGCTCCAGAGCCAGTGATTTCACAAGTAACCTCTGGGCCCAGCTCCCCCCCCCCCCCACACACACACACATTTGCAGGCACATCTGAAAGCCCTACTTTCATGATTCCATCTGACAGCTCCTTTCCAGGCCTCCCGGGTGGAAAGCCGTGTGTTTCTGTGTGGAAGATTATTGCTCCTAGCTGGGTGTAGGGATGCACCCCTGTAACCCAGCCCTCAGGAAGCTGAGGCAGGAGGATCGCAGTGAGTTTTTAGTATAGCCTGGGTTACAGAGTGAGCTCAAGGCCAGCCTGAACTTATTAAAGGACCTGCAGAAGATTGATTAATTAATTGCATGCCTACTATGTGTTGGGAATTGTGCTAAGTTTCACAGATGGAAGACCCTGAGATAAGGATTTCAAGTACAAGGAACTTTTTTGAGACAGAGTCCCAGGAAATTCTGAAAGTAGTGGACAGGAGAGAGAATAAGACACCCAAGAAAAGATTCATTACTAAGGAAGTTATCACTGTGGGCAAATAGAACTCAATCCTACTAGGTAATTTCTTTCTTTCTTTCTTTCTTTCTTTCTTTCTTTTATTTTTTTCTTTGAAGCAGGGTCTCATTGTGTTGTCCAGGTTGGCCTTGAGCTCCTAGGCTCAAGAAATTCTCCTGCCTCAGCCTCCTGAGTGGCTGGAATTACAGTGTTATGTCATTCATTGCATTGTTCTAATTAAAAAATTCTGAGAAACATAGCTCAGAATTAAGTCAGCCAGGGGAATCAGGGGTCATGGGCATTTGTCTGCCAACCCCTGGTCTGCCCCAGGTTGAGGATGTTTTCAGGTTTGGGGTCAGCTGTGTATTGAAGCAAAGATGGAGGGATTTGGGGGGGGTTGCTGATAGCAGGGAGAACAAAACCAAGGCCCCTCCCTACCCTTAAACTGCTGCTCAGGCCAGAAGCTTCCAGCTTAGGGAGGCGGGGAAAGCCCTGGAGCCGTGGGGCTGAGGCGTCTGAGGGCAAAAACCCTGAGTCACCTCAGATGCAGATGAATAGGGAGGGCGTCAGAGCTCTGGATGGCAACAGCTTAGGACTTGTTGTCACTTGTCACGTAACACAGATGTCTGGGATGACACAAAAACACCAGCTTTCCGCCGCTAGCTGGCTGGGGACCGTGACTGGTCTCAGAGGTGGACACCTGGGACAGAGTCAAACTGCATGCTGGCAGGGTCTCCAGCTGCTCCTTCTCCCAGGGAAGAATTTGTCAAAACTGAGTTTGGGAGTCTGGCAGCAGAGCCCAGGACTAGGGGAGCCACAAAGCTTCTCTGCAGTACAGAGTCCAGATGCAGCAGGCACCATGACCCAGGCCAGCTCAAGAGGCTCCAAGACTTGCCGAAGCCACCTTGCTTGCAGGGAGGAGCAACTAACATCTGGCCAGCTTCGAGTTGATCTGCTTTTGAGACCAGGGCTGAGCTGTGCAAATGCAGACATCACTGGGAAGCTGCAGGGCACCTGGCAGGTGGAGGGGTGTTTCGTATTAGGGCACTTGGGGCTGGAGCTCCAGTTGGTAGGATGCTCTTCTCTGGATTAGACTGAAATCTACTGCCCTTGAACTTTCCCTTGGTCCTGCTGCTGCCTTTTGGAAATTCTTGATCTGTGCCAACAAAGTTTCTGACAACATAGCACCTTGCTTATGGCTGCAGATAACCTTCCTTGCTTGGTATGGGTGCATTGGGAGAAATTAGGGAGGTTATGACAAAAATAATGTGGCTAATGTCCCCTCCCTGGTTTCAGCAAGTCTCTCTCTCCCATCTACTTCCGGGAAAGCAGCCCTGCAGTGGACACAGGTAGTGTCTATAGAGGTTTCCTGCTGAGCTCCTCACCCCAACCTCCTGCTTCCGTCCTGGCTCATGATGAATGCCAGGCGCCGATGCCACCAGTACACTGTGAGCCTCCTTTGCTCTCTCCCTGCACGTCCACTACTGGGATTTCCCTCTGCTCTGACTGATGGGCATTCTTTGCACAGAATGTCACATGTACTCAGCATTTGCTCAGGTGACTACTCATTGAACAAAAGGTCCCGGGGGCTACACTGGGGATCTGACATATTGAGAGAGAAGGGCTTTAATGAAACTTAAGGATAAAGACCTTTGGACAGAAATGCTGTGCATGCTAAGGTGACAAAGCACAATGCTGCCGTCTCATTCTATGCCACTAGTGGAAAAGAAGACAAAGGAAACCCTTTCCAACTATTTTAACCAAGACATCCCCAGGAATGGGCAGCATGATTCACACACAACGGGAGGGTGGCCCTGTGCTTCTCTGGCAAGTTTGTCTGAATGCCACTCTTACATTCTAATTAGGATTTGAAAGCTTGGCTTCTAAAAAGCAAAGCCAGCCTTTTCTTGCTCACTCTGTTCCATTCTACCGCCCTGATGTTCAGACAGAAAACAGATGGGAGACAACTGGGTTCACCAGAAGTTGGAGGAAGGAATTAAAAAGTTTGGCTGGAAGAGAACGTGACTTTTAAGAAAAGCATTTTTCATTCCATTTGAGTTGCCATGTTTATAGGGTACAGAGAAATTAAAAATGATGTATTCTTATGGCAGGAATCCATGCCAAAGGGAGAAAAAGGAGAAAGGAAGACAATTTCACAAAAAGAAAATCAGGGAGAGGAATAGGATTGTTTTTTCTTCCCACCAGAAAAGGATTTGGAGGACATGGGGCTTTCTCAGCGTGGAAGGCACCGGCCTTTTCTTCTCAGGTCACATGCGGCTGTCACCAGCTGTCATTCATGTTACTAGGGTTTTAATGTTAGCCGTCTCAGTGACAAATATTTCTCATCATAGTTTCCATTAGTAATGGGGTTGAAAACCCTAAATCTGGAGAACCGCAAGCACACACACATGCATATGCACACATACACGTGACACACACACCTGCACACACTCGTTTTCCAAGAACGTATCGGTTTTGACAAATCAGTTTTCTTAGTATTGCCCCCTGCATCTGACAGAAAGTGTATTTCATGTGAATGTATTTCCTTTATAGGTGAGATTCCTCCTTTTCTGTTTTCATTGAGAGCTACATTTCCCTTATTTCCCATTCTACTAAAAATGGAACCGTTTTAAAAATTAGGTTAGCAGTAAGAATTTTTCCCTTTCTTTAATCCTTCATAATAACTGACATGAAAGTAGGTTATGTCCTACTTTGATAAAAGGGTTTATGGAAGCCATGGACATGTGAAAAGGGTTTTTGTAGGAAGATCTTTATTTTCTAACATTGGAAATAATAAAGCTGAAATCATCCATATACACGGTTATTTCTTTTAGAGAAAGGAAATATACATTTATGAAACCTAAGGCTAGAGAGAAGATAATGATGAATTAACGGAAACACAAGCTCTTAAAAAGTAGAGCAAATGGTGGCAGATTTATAATTGAGGTCAAAAGGGGAAAAAATATGGAACGTCTATTGAAAGCAGTCCTATAATGCACTCACACTCATAAGAATGTGCAAATTAAGTAGGCCTCAAGTTTTAAAACTCACTTTCTGAATTTTCATACATTAGTAGAAGAAGAAAAGATAAAAAAGTAAACCACTCTTCCTATATATATATTTTCATTCATATATTTTGGTTCCGGGGATCAAACTCGGGACCTCGTTTACACCACTGAGCTAGAGCCCAGCCCTCACATTCTTTTTTAGTAGATACGATTTTCCTTTCATCTTTGTCAGACTGTCAAATAAATCTTACTTGGAGTTCCTAACACAGGATGTAGACTGGTGTTGCAGGGACTAAAGCCTGATACAGAATCATAGCAGTTAGAAAATGCTCATTGCGACCTTGAACGCCTTCCTGATACAGCGCTTTCCGTTTTTCCAAAGAATTCCAAAAGGCGCGTATTGTTTTCTGCATTTTACAGATCAAGAGTGGAGCGTTTTAGACAGACTACACAATTTGTTGAAAGTCCAATTAGGATTGAAGCAGAGGTCCACCTGTTTGGAAAGCTGAAGAACTAAGTATCTCCCTTGTTGGGCTAAATGAGCAGTGAGAGAGGTAAGGACAGAGGAAAGAATGGAACGGGCCTGAAACCCGGCTGTTTCCCACAAGTGTAGGTGAGTGGGTCTTGGGTTCAGTGTTGGAACAGGGAGAGGGTGGGAACTGAGAGAAGCCTGGGTTAGTATTCCATTCTAGCCAGGGCTGTGTGGGGTGGCTGGGGACTCCTCTGTGCTTGAGATTAGGGCAGAGTTTTAGATCCAGAGGAGGGTTTTTATTAAGTACTGGGACACAGTTGAAACAAGGCAGAGTTAGGATTCCTGATGATAAGAATCACATGGACAATTGTTAGAATTTAGAATCCCTGGCCCTCCTAAAACCTAAAACCTGCTAAATCCTTGTTTTAGCATCCACAATAGGATCTGATCAGCAAGAAAATCGGGCACTGGTCACAATGGTGGCTTCCTCTAGAACTATGTGGAGAGCTCTTTATAAATACTGATGGGAACTGGGCGTGGTGGTACATTTCTGTAATCTCAGTTTTCTGAGAGGCTGAGGCAGGAGAATCGGAAGTTTGAGTAGACCCTAGGTAATTCAGTGATTTAGTAACACTCTTTCAAAATAAAAAATATTTTTTTTTATTTAAGGAGAAAAAGAAAAAAAAACAGAAAAAGGGTACAAGTAATGCAAAATTTAAAAAATAAACAGTAAGAAATCACTAGTTAATAGATTACATATTCTCATCTTAGAAATAGTTGTTCAAGTTACAAAATTGGAGCATATAAAGTGGACTTTCAAACAGTGAGACTGCAAACAGTTTTGTTCAATGATCCAAAAAAACTCAGTAATATGGTTTTCTATCTTATACACTTAAACATATATGCAGTTTTAACTTTTAAAGCACTTTCTTTTCTTTTATACAATGACAATTACACATTTTGGGTTTTATTACTCCCACAGTTCTTATTACTTTTTTTTTTTTTTTTGTCTTTTTCCTTTTTATTGGTACTAGGGATCGAACTCACAACTGCCTGCTTGCAAGGCAGGCGCTTATGCTGCTGAGCTAAATCTCCAGCCCCCATTACTTTTTTTGAAGAGAGTAAAACCAAATGTGACATATCAGAACAGAGTCGGTCAAATCAAAAGAATGGACATAATAGATAATGGAAAAACAAAATACAAGGTGATCAACAATGGTTACCATACTGCCTCTTGCTATTTTAAGAAGAATTGCCAGTTATAATAAAATTGAACTAAACAGTAAAGAATAAAACCAAAGCATTGGAGACATTACAGGACTTTAAAAGAAGATAATAGTCAACCAGAATGGGCATCATAATGAATCTTATTGTCTTCACAGTTTTGCCTATACTTTCGAACTTGGTACTATCAAGCAAAGGAGAATAGGGGAAAATCAGTCAAAACAAGATGGTGAGGGCAATACAGGATTTCAAATCAAGTTAATAGGAAATCAAAGTAGGTTACTATAATATAAATGTATTTTCCCCTTAATTAAAAAGATAAGAAAAAAGTAAATAATTTTAAAAAAAGGGATTGAGATAAATGAGGGCATAACAATAGAACAGGTCAAAACATAACCATTTAAGCAAAATGGTGTTTCACCTGACATAAAAATAGTTAACATAGTGTTTCTTTCCTTGAAATCTTTGAGTATATGAAGTTATCTTCATATACTGTAGCACCAAACATATCAAGACACTATAAAACCATTCAAGAGAATGACCTTATTACAGGGTATTTAGAACGAATTAACAGAAAATGAACAATGGTTTCTGTATAATCTCCTTGTCTATAAAAGTTTTTGCTTATATTATCACATATAATAAAATCCAGTAAGATACAACCTGTTAAAACTGATGGAGACAGAAGAATAAAAGCTTGATGGGACTTCAAAACAAGATGATACTAAATCAGCACTAGCTATTATGATGTCTTGTTTTCTCCAAAATAGCTGTTCCTACCATCCAATCTTCTCTGCCTCATTTCTGTTGAGCTCTTTTTCTGTCGTTTATTGTCAGTTTGTCTTCTTCATTTCGCTTTCTGCTCCATTCATTGTGGCCGCTCTGCCACTGTTTCTGGAATCTTGGTATTTTCCTTTTTCAGACTATCCTGCAGTATTCTCTGTAGAGTTGAATTAGTGGTTGCAAATTTCCCTAGTTCCTCTTTATCCTGAAAGCACCTTGCTTTTCCATCAATTTCTAGGAACAGTTTTTCAGGATATATCAATCTTGGCTGGAGGTTAGGGCTTTCAAAGCTTGAATTATTTCCCCCCACGCTCTTCGTGATTTGATGGTTTGTGCTGAGAAGTCTGCTGTAATTCTGATGGGTGTTCCCTTGTAAGTGATCTGTTTCTTGCCTTTGATGGCTTTTAATATTCTGTTCTTATAATAGATTTCTGGAATTTTGATTATTATATGCCTGGGGTAGCTCTGTTTGGGTTGTAGGTGCCTGGGGTCCTGTATGCCTCATACATCTGAGTATCTTTACCTTTTGCTAAATTAGGGAAATTCTCTTGGATTATTTCTGTGAATAGCTTTTGTAGTCCATTTGTTTGTGTCCCTACTTCTTCTTTTATGTTCTTAATTCTTAAGTTATAGATCCTCTTATCATCTTCTAGCCTTTGTATTGTTGCTCTTTGTTTTTTTGTTATTTTTAAGAAGTTTTTCATTTCATGCTCCCATATTACAAATCTGCCCTCCAGTTCAGATAATCTATCCTTAGTTTCTTTCAAGCTGTTATGCCAGTTTTCAATAGAGTTTTTAGTTTCCTGGTAATCTCTTTGAACCTGCTTCACATATTCTATGTTTTCTCTATTTTTTTCCATCAAACAATTCTCCCCTTTTTTTCTGTTCTTCCATTCCACCATCTGTGTTTTCTTGGCGGTGCTTAGCATTTCTCTAACTATTCTACTTATGTCTTGCTTTATTTCATTAAATACTTCTTTTTGAACTCATCTATGAGGCTCTGGAGATAACGCTTTATGTCTATTGGTGCCGTGTCTGATATTGCATGTTTCTCAGGATTGGGGGCCGAGGACCCTTTCTTGTTGCTCCCTCTTTCCATATTTTTTGTTCCTTTTATAGAAGCGTATATAGGAGGCCCAGTTTCTTTCTTTGTCGGTTACAGTTTGTTTGAATTGCACCGGCTAGGTGTTCCCGCCCACTGCAGTGCACTAGGGAGACACAGACCTGGGCAGCCTATGCTTGGTCCGCCCCTCCAGGTCAACCTAGTGAAGGCTTCACTGCTAGGGTGCACCTCCAGGTGCTGGGACCTGGTTTGGGCTAGCCTACTGGGTCTTAGCGGTGTCACGCAGGCCAGGCACTCCCCACCAATCCCGCTTGAGAGGGGAATATGTGACTGAAGTCACTGCAGCATCCTGCCCCAGCCAGCTCGCCTGGTCTCAAATGTCCTTTGCTGAAGCCTCCTACTCTATGGAAGGGTTCCCCATCCACTCACTCACCACAGGTCGATGCAGGGCTCCCAGCCAGTCCTGCTCTCAACTCCATTCACTGCTTCCCACTCTCAGAGCTTTTGCACCTCTCTCCTTGCCGTTTGGATTGGGATGCAGCAGTGGCTGCAGGAAACTCAAATTGCACCTTCCAGTGGCTCGGGGTCCAGCTTCCACACTGAGACCTTATCTGTTCCTGTTATGTCATCGGGATTGCATTTCCAGTTGGTTTCTCTTAGTTTAGTTCATTCCTGGGTTGGCAAAGTATATCTCCTCTTGCTTAGGATTTCTTGCTCGGCACCATTCCTGGATTTTAAGTGCGGTTTCTCAGAGAGCCTCAGAAGCTGCTGCTATCTATCTGCCATGTTCTCAATTAAAAATAATTTTAAAAGGGCTGGGGATGTAATGTAAAGGCCCTATGGACAATTCCCAGTATCAAAAACAAACAAACAATCTGATGAACTAATCAATTCAATTAAATTCAGAATCTAAGCAAGGAGGTTATTATGTTTTAAAAGTTTTCCAATGATTTGGAAGAAAAGGAAATGTTTAAATCAAAAAAAATGGTTTGAGATTAAACTAGATATTTCTGAGTTCATAAAGCTCTTCAACCCTTCATTGACAGCAATTTTTGTGTAATTATTGACATATGAATTATCTGTATATTTCTTTTTACAACACTAGTAACCTTGAAAAGAGACTAGGTATTAATTTTAATCAGTCACAATGCTTAGCACTGTGATAGTGAATAAATATTTGTTTGCTCCATGCATGTAAGTATTCAAAAGATATCCTTGGCAGCCCTGACCAAGGACAGGAAATATACGTGTACTATATACTATGCATAAATTCACCCAACGAAAGGGAACTGCTCCTCTCTTATGAATCATAAAGCTCTCAATAATAAGCAGCCTGTCCACTGCCTGGGGCTCAGGAAGCCTTGTACCTCCAGGTCATTATCAATAGCCAGTGCTTTCTGAATATCTTCTCCCATTGTTGTCTCCTGAGTGTAGGCTGCTCTTTGGTGGCTTGCTTTGTGGATGGAATGTGACTTGGGAACTTCCAAGGCCATGCTGAATTCTCATAGCAGCCTTCCAGAGCCCTGATCATGGAGTCTTGCTATACCATGTAAGAAGTTCAGCTACTCCAAGCTGTCACACTTAAGAGAACACATGAAGGGGCAAGAAAGCAAAGAGCCCTCCTTCCTGGAGGCACAGGAGAGTAGTGGGCGTGTCAGGAAGAGAACAAGCTCAGCAGCATAAGCACCTGCCTTGCAAGCAGGCAGTCATGAGTTTGATCCCTGGTACCAATAAAAAAAAAGAGAACACATGAAGAGTCCTTGAAATTACATGAAAAGTGAAATGCGTGGCCATTCTCTCAGTATCTCTCAACAAGGACTGTCAAATGATTGAAAGCCATCTTTTTAAAATTTTGAAGATAGTAAAATATAACAAACAAACAAAGAACAAAGCCACTCAAGACAATGCAGTGAAATTGGTATAGACCTTCACAGCAGGATATTGGGATAACAGTAATAGGTACCATAGTGTATCTTGTTATCTTTACAACAGTTGTCCATTCAATTAGGTATAACCAAATAAAACCAAAGACAGAATAGTATAAAATCTATCAAAATAAAATATTGAATAGGGCAAAACAATTAATCAGCTGGGGCTGGAGATTTAGCTCAGCAGCATACGCGTCTGCCTTGCAAGCATGCTGTCATGAGTTCAAACCCTGGTACTGATTTAAAAAAAAAAAAGCAGTGAACAATTAATCAGAATAAATCAAAACAGTGAAAAAATTATTTGCCTTCAAAGAGAAGATAGAAGGGAATCCCTCATATTTTCCATATTGCATCCGGTCGTCCTCCCAAGAGATGCTCAGACCACTGGCCCCAAGTCATCATAGTCAGTTCAACAATACAAGCATTTAGTTGCCTGGTGTGCCTTAGTTGCTATCAACTCTGGCTGTCCTCCACACCACCCAGTTGCTAAGGAAGTGGAGATGACTTGTTTTCTTCCTGACACGCCCACTACTCTCCTGTGCCTCCAGGAAGGAAGCTCTTTGCTTTCTTGCTTTGTCCCCCAAGTTCCAACATGGCTGGATCTGGCGAGACACTGACTTGTTCCTGAAAGCCATCTTTAACCTGTCAAAATATCATTTCAAAAACACCAAGATAATGACCAATCTATAATATAAAGGAATATAAAATGTAAATAATTCATAATAAAATAATATGCATTTCAACATTTTCATGCTGCAAGCAAAACAGAATACAGAATAAAGAAGAATGCACCTGTGTTTAAAAATCACTGGACAGTATAAAACTACAAATGTACGCTGAAGCAGGTGTGCACAGCATACAAAACACTCAAATTCCATGGTGCACTGCACATTTTTATATAGTTTCAAACCAAGTCTTTATCTCCTGATTTTACACATTAGGTACACTTTTAAAAACATTAAAATGTACTAAAACAGCCTCAAAGATGTTCTGTGTTTGGGAGTTCTAAACTGCAGTGAGCTGGAGACAGCATATCCTACTGATATAGGGGAATGAGACTCCCAACCTACTAGACGTCCGTTACAAGTTCCTGTTCTCTAAAATTGAAGAATGAATTTTAGGAACAACAGAAGTTAAGAGCAGAATGTATTCATTGAGACAAAGAAAACTTCTGTCTGAGATAGAGACTGAAGGAGTCCAGAGTGGGTTGCCAGGGACTCTCTTTTCTAGGGACATTTATAGAGCAAAACCATGAAGTGAGGTGAATCTAAGGTGGGGGAAAATGGAAACTCACAAGCTGGACATGAAGTGAGACAGAATTATGGTCAACCAATAAGATTAATTGTTCAGATAAAGTTGATTAAATCTGGGACAAATGGGGACATGCTTAAACAGCAGTGACTCTGTAGGGGGCTGGGATGGTGACTCCTGGCTTCCTCAAGGTGATATATACATATTTAGAATATCAGTTCCTAATGTTTGTACTTAGGGTGTGGTTGCTTTTGTTTTGCTTTCTGTCTTGAGATCTGGCCCAAGGTTACAAGATATCTGGTCTTCTGCACTGGCTCCTTTGAAGGCCCAGCCTTGTCTGACTGCCTATAATATTTCTAACTCACTCAGCTGCCTGTAACACTACCTTAGCTCTTTCATTACATGCAGCATTAAATATGCATGCAGCAGCTACTTTAGGACCCTAAAAAATAAATGGTAGCACATAGACTGAGGAGAAAGGCCAGAATTTGAAAGACTACCATACTGGAGAAAAGTTTTCTGGTTTTGCCCCGTGAGGATACTCTAGACATGGACTTAAGTTAGTCCATTTTATTTTTATTTAATATATATTTGTTTTAAAGAGGGTCTTGCTATGTAGTTCAGGCTGGCTTTGAACTCACTATGTAGTCATGGCTGGCCTAGAACTCATGGTGATCCTCCTGCCTCAGCCTCCTGAGTGCTGGGAGTACAGGTGCCACCACGCCCTGTTTAAGTTAGTCCTAAACCTAGAAATGGGTCCCACTCACAGAAGGAAAGAGCTCCAGGACAATTTCTTCTGGTCCTGGCTATCACTACTTGAAAGGGCATTCCTAATCTCTAGTTTCAGGTGAAATCACTTTTTTTTTTCTTTATTTATCTTTTCTTCTTTTCTCTGCTCTTTTGAGCCCTAGCCTTCAGCTCATTCCAGCCATAGCAGCAGCAGTGGGAGCCCTCAGGGGGACAAGGGAGTCTTGAATCACAGGACCTGGGACTCCAAGAGGGGGCAAAACTCCTTTGCTTTTCCTCTGTTTGTCCTCACAGCTGATGAGCATGGTTCTGAGAAGTATGGGAAGAACTACCAAACAACCACAATACGGAGGCACGCACATGTGTGCAGGGAACTTGGAAGTACCAGGGGCAGGGCAGAAAGGCAGCACCTTGGAGAAGTCCATGAACTTTCTGGAGAAGATGCACAAACATGAATCTGACTTTTTTTTTCCCCTGAAAATTCAACATTTATTTATGAGAAATAGTTTTAGAAAATTAAATTGGAAAAAGATATCTTCAATTTGCTAAAAAGGAAACTTAAAAAAATAAACATTATACAGGTACAATTTAAAAAGTGTTACTAGGCCTTTAGTAAAGGAAGGAAAGCTGAGCTACAACGCCAGTTGTGACCGACGCAACAGCAGTGACCCGCTGGATATTTAAAATTGTTTGGAGTCAACACTTTGATTCCAGCCATGGGTTTGTCAGCATCTACTCCTGCTTTTGCAGTTCAGACCCCAAAAGCTTCAGATCATCAGACAGCATCACCACCTTCAGGATGCCCAATGCATGAAAGGAAGAGTCAAGGCTGTCCAGTAAGTGAGGAACCATCCAGTCCAACTAGTGACAGCAAAACTTACTCTGTGCCTGCCCACCAGGATCCAGCGTACGAGTATGTGGAGTGCTCCTTTACCCGTGCCAGGGCTGATAAGGAGAACCTGGATCCTTCAAACCTGATGCCACCACCTAATCAAACACCAGCCCCAGAGCAGCCGTTTGCTTTGTCTACCATCAGAGAAGAATCATCCATTGCAAGAGCAGACTCGGAGAAAAAGTGGGTCTACCCTTCGGAACAGATGTTCTGGAATGCAATGTTAAGGAAAGGGTGGAGGTGGAAGGATGAGGATATTAGTCAGAAAGATATGTATAACATCATAAAGATTCACAATCAGAATAACGAGCAGGCCTGGAAGGAGATTTTGAAGTGGGAAGCCCTTCATGCTGTGGAGTGTCCTTGTGGTCCCTCATTGATCCGATTCAGAGGGAAAGCAAAGCAGTATTCACCAAGGGCCAGAATTCGTTCCTGGATGGGGTATGAGTCGCCTTTTGACAGGCATGATTGGATCATCGACCGCTGCGGGACGGAAGTTAGATACGTGATCGATTACTACGATGGTGGCGATGTGAACGAGAACTACCAGTTCGCCATCCTGGATGTGCGCCCCGCCTTGGATTCGCTTTCTGCTGTGTGGGACAGAATGAAGGTTGCTTGGTGTCGCTGGACGTCATAACCAATGTTTTGTTTGTGATGGAAAAATATAAACTATTTTTTTCTGAAGGGTACATTATACAATTTCCCTGAGTCCCACTCATGATTTAAGAAGAGTTTGAAATGGGCAGACACATTTCATCGTTTACTTAGTGAGAGGCACCCTCTCCATTAACCTCTGAGTCCTGTTGGCCTTGCACTCCGTAGCAGACCATTTTAAGTTTTCCTCCCGCTTCATTCAGGTGGGCAGCAGTCTTTTGGCTTTCCCTTTAACTTCGCTATTGCTTGTTTAGTTCGTCTAAAAAAGTCTTAACTTCTATAAAAGAACTTTTGAAAAATGTTCAGAGTTGTCTTGTTTTTTTCAGGAATGAGATGTAAAACCTGAAAGTCAGTGCAATGTTCATGAACTTTTTCCTGGTCAAGTATTATAACTGAAACTTAGAAACAAGACATAGTTACACTTTTTAAAAAATGACCAGCAATTCTAAAGCCCCTGCAATGTAGTAGTAGCCCTGAACGAAATGTAAAGGTATATACTGCAAATGTATGCAGCAAGAATAAGCATGTCTCAGCTCTCTAAATTTTCATTAAGTGAGTTTTTCACACTGGACCTTGTTATAGAAATTTAAGCCACCGTGAAGCAGTAATCCACATATTTTGAACACGTATTTTAACTTTAAATTTTTTCTCTTTATTCCTATAATTCTAATTTGTAAGTCTGCTTCCCCAAAACAGGTATCATTGTCCCTGGCATTTGACAGGTCATCCCAACCTGGAGCTCCATTCCTGCCCAGCCGGGGAGCTTTCCTTCCAGTCGGCTGAATCCAAACCCTGAGAGCACGGCTGACGTCAAGAGCCAGAGCTGATCCTTCTGTAAACCATGAGGACATTTGGCTGTGGGTTAAAGTTCACAAGAAGAGTGTTTTTTCTCAAATGTAGAGTATTTTGTTTTTGTTTTAAGGAAGCTCTAAATTTGCTGTTGGAATTCTTTGTTTCAGTAATCCATGGACTGGTTATTCTAATTATAGCAGCATGTTGCAAATGATTGTTTTTTCTTCATTGCTGTTAACATTAAATCTTTCATTTTTCCTGAAAACTAGTGTTAAATTAGTGGATGGAACTGGCAGTCTGAATGATTATCTTGCTGTGGATTTCTCTGTTATGTCAGTTCTGTGTGGGATTTTAAAAAATCAACAATTTTAAGTTGTACGTGTCAAATATTTATATTTTTTAAAAAAAGCTGATAGTTAATGGTTTTGAAAAAAAAGTGTTACTACTTACAGTTAAGAAAAACATAAGGAATCCCTCAATCTTTGTTTCTTTTGACAACTTTACTAGAGACCCTACTCAGGGTAACAAGAGGAGAAAAAGAATAACAGCTGTATCTTGAAACATTATCAGTATCTACACAAAGTATTCCCAAGAATCCATACCTAAACCAATTAAATTGGCAAATGTCACCAGCAAGGTTTCCTGAAACACTTATTGTCCACAAACATGGAAATGCACCCCATGTTACTAGTAACCAAGGACAGGGCTAAAAAATGTTTGGCCCCCAATGAGTTGGACTCCCTGAGGTTTTCTTATCAAATTAAAAATCTTCTCAATGAGTTTGTCTTTACCCTCCTTGCACAGGATTTACAAAGTAAGGATTCTGGCTCCCTGCAGAGTCTCTCAGTTAAGTCTAAACTTCTCAAGTTGATACAATGTAACAACTATAACAGACAGTATCTCTGTATTGTTTTAATTTGTACTTCTCTAATGGCCAGTGATGTTGAACATTTCCTCATATATTTACTGGCCACTTGTATTTGTCCTGTCAAGTATCTATTCCTTTCACTTGTCCATTTTTGATTGGGTCTCATTTGAGGAAACCAACTTTTCTCAGTTCTTTATATATTTTAGATACAGATCTGACTCTTAAACAGCATCCTACAACCTTGGAGAAGTGGATGAGGGGATAGATTGTTGAGTTTAGACCAAGGGTCAGTTTCTGTAAAGGACTAGGAAGTAAATATTTTAGGCTCTGTGGGCCATGCAGTGTGTCTCTTGCCACTTCTCTGTCACTGCAGGGCTAAAGCAGCCAGGGACAGTGTGTATATTATGGGCATGACCACTTGTTTTTGCAAGTCCCACAAATTCAAAATGGTTTTTATGTTTTGAAATTGTTGAAAAATATTAGAAAAAGGCTAGTATTTCATGTCAAGCAAAAGTTATAAAATAATCATATTTCTATGCAAAAAAATATTATTGGAATATAGTTTAAACTGAATATGTCTAAACTGAATGAATACTGCCTGAAATTTCCTACAAAATTAATCCTATGAATATGACCATGGACTGGAATTTTCTACTTCTGTTTCTTGAAAAAAGAATACATTATTATATATGACATTATTATATAAATATATATATATATCATGATATACTAAAAATATATTGCATAATATAACAAAATATATAAATATTAAATATGATATATGTAATAAATTTAAAATTTATATTCTTTGGACATTCTAATCACATTCCTTGGAACATACTTATATTTACATATATTCTTAGAAGACATAATTTACCTTGACTGAAAAATGAGAGAATTGCTAGGATCTTTCCACTTCTAATGTTTGAATTCTATTTTGCTCTACTAGTTTCTATAACTTTCACCTTTTACCTTTCATCCTGTGTCATTACCACATATATTACTTACCTATCTCTCTTCCTCACTCTCCCTCTTTCCCTTGCTTTCTCTGCTCTGAACTATAGCAAAGACAGTACAATTATTTCCTTAAGGCACTGATAAAATCAACTTTAGAACTGCGACCATGAGTTGGAATTTTTATTCTTACCTCTTGGACTGTATAAATATATATATTATATCATATTATATAACATATTACTATATTATTTGTAATATATATTTATTATATGCATTATATTTATAATATAATATATAATAATGCAAAATTTTATAGTATAAAATATTTATTATTCTATTTTCATTCCTCGGGGGCTCCTAATTATATTGCTTGAATGTACATTAAAATACATATTCCTTGGCATATATGTAATGTATATATATATGTATATTTCTTTATATGTATTACATGTATACATACATATATATGTATATTGCTTATTAAACTATATTAGACCTAATCGAACTTGTTCCTCAAAATTTCTTCCTGGTTTGGTATGTAAATGTCAGGGAATATATGTGGTAATGAGACAGAAGATGAAAGGTAAAAGATGAAAGTTATAGAAACTGGTAGAGCAAAATAGAATTCAAGCATCAGAAGTGGAGGAACCCTGTAAGTCTCTCATTTTTACAGTCAAGGAAATGACTCAGAAAGCCTTCCCCGCGGGTTACATTGCATCAGACGCTGTTCTTGTAGACTTTTGACCTCCTTACCTATCTTAGACACTATGTAATATGCAGGCACATTCCCATGGATCCTACCTTACCATTTTCTAGAGTTAGTTTCCATTAGCAGTGTGTTTATTTGTGGCACTTACGGTGGAGTTTCAACTTGACCTACCTTGGGAACTACACTGGGGATTGGTGGGACACACTCCTGGGTGTGTCTGACTGCCTGTCTAGGTTAGGGCAGGTGGCCTTGGGACCTCTGTCTGATCCCTCACCACTTCCACTCTGGCACTCTTCACCTGCTCTGCTCCCTGGTTGTCATGAGCGAAGCAGCTCTGCTCCACCGTGCCCTTCTGCCGTGATGGTTCTGCTTCACAGCCAGTTGGCTGAAACTGTGAGCAAGTTAAACCTCTCCTCTTCTTTAAGCTGTGAGTTGTTCACATTCTCTACTCAGGATGCTTAGTTGCAACCTCCCTAGAAAATCAGAGTCTTTTGGGGGGAGCAGGGCCGGGGCACAGTGTACCAAGCACTCTACCATTAAGCCATACCCCCTAGCTTCAGACTGCATTTTGAAATCATTTTTCCTTTTAGCACTGAAAGAGAAATTCTCTATTGCATGTGCTAACAACTGTGATTAGAAAGAAGTTGTTGACAAGACACCTGCCAGCGGGATACGGCCTTATTTTAAAATCTGCACTGGTCTGAATCTTCAGTCCTTCTTGTAACCTCACAGGCACAAGGAAAGCCGGAGTGATCATGGAATAGAAGTCAAACCCAGAGCATTAGAAATTGTTTTGTAACTTACTTACTTTCTTTCCTTTCTTTATTTTTTTGGATTTATTTGCATCTTCATTTTGCAATCTGTCATTAGGTTTCTCAGTTTTTGCCTTAGAGAAAAAGAAGGGCAAGCAAAAGAAGTGTTGGGCTTGAAGGGCTTGAAGGGCTTCTTTTCCTCCAATAGACTTATCACCTAGCACATGTCATGTTATCAGGGCGGGGCCACCATCATCCTGTCGAGGGAAGAGAGCCAAATGGAGTTGGACTCCAGAACCCACATCAACACCAAGAATAAATCCTTCACACTTTTTAGATTCTGGCTTAACATTTCAAGTTTTGGGCCAGGCATGGCATCTTACGCCTGTTATCCCAGCACTAAAGAGGTAAGGCAGAAAGATTCCCGAGCAGTCTGAGATAGCTTGGATTACACGGGGAGACCCATTTTGTAATTTTCATTTGGTCAAAACATACTCTTTCTCTGCATGAATTAAAAGGAGGCTCAGGGCTGGAGTTGCACTGATGGCCACCTGCTAACCCGTCTGGTGGGCAACACCAGCCGCAGCCACCAACCTGGCTTGGCCTTGGCTCTTTAGAGGACAAGAGAAACTGGCAGCTGCCAAAGGACAGGCAGAGAGGGAGAGGCATTTCTATCAGGATAATACAGCCTGTCAGTTCCAGCAGGGGACCTGGTGCTCTTTTCCCAGGATGCAAGGGGCAGGGGCGGGGGGGGGGGCGCGAACCAACCAAAGAGGAGAGGGGAGGGGAGACAGCCAAGAATTCTTAATTACACCCAATTAGAGCAGAAGTTGGAGGAGTTTGGTGTCGATGTCGCTCCCGGCCGGCAGGAAGGACACACGACAAAGTCTGGCAGTGGACAACCTTTTTTTTAATTTTTTCTCCGTACAGCCTGCCCTGGGATCGCTCCCAGCCGAAGCCTCTACCGGTCCGCTCTCTGCGGCTCCTTCCGGGCTTCGCTCCGAAGCCTCTACCGGTCCGCTCTCTGCGGCTCCTTCCGGGCTTCGCTCCGAAGCCTCTACCGGTCCGCTCTCCGCGGCTCCTTCCGGGCTTCTACTTCCCCCCAGGGGTGGCACCAGTATATATACGGATACAGTGTCCAATCATATTAAAGTAAGCAAGGCAAGCTGATTGGCTAACATATTATTGAGCGGGTTGTTTACGCGGTAAGCAGGAAACTAACGTGCTCGATGGGAGGGGTAATCTAACTCAGGCTTTGCTCTTTTCTACAGGCCTCACGTCCGCCAAGTAAGGCGACCGGGCTCGGGGCTGCGGCTCCCAACAGTTTGGCAAGACATGGTCATGAGACAAAGGAAAACAATTACAGTATGGTACAATCGGGAAAGTGCTGATCGTTCAGCTCGTTCGCTTTTAGGGAGCAGCTTTTGCGGCAGCAGGTGGCAGGGCGGGTTGACTGGAGCCTTGGGTGCCTCCTTGAGCAGTGCATTCCATGGCCTTGGGAAGTGGAGCCCACTGTCTTCCGCCTCAGTTCTGCTCAGAGACAGTCCTGGGGTTCACTAAGGGGAAGGGGACTTAGAATACACTGTATGAACTGTACTTTAGAAGGGTGTTTTGAGCTGAGTATGGTGGCACATGTGATAACTAGGAATTCAAGGCCAGACTGGGCTACATGGTGAGTTCAAGTCCAAGCTGAACCACATAGTGCGACTTTGAAACCAAAAAAATAAAAACAAAACAGGGAGGGGGACATTTTAACACACACAAGATTAACTATAAACTAGCTAGATGAATAAAAAGGTATCTACTTCATATTCTTTATAGTTATTAAAGAAGACATTTCAGAAAGAAATTAATAACCTATAAAACAAAACAATTTAGTTTTGTTTCTTTTCTGGAACCAGGAATCGAACTGAGGATCTCGTGCTTGCCAGGCAGATGGTGTGCCCCTGAACTTTATCCCCGGTCCACAAAGCAATTTAGGTGAACAATTTAAGCCAATAAATGCTTTTTTGATGGTGGTGCTGAGGATTAAACTTACAGACTCAAGCATGTTAGGCAGGTGCTGTGCCACTGAGCCATAACTCCAACCCTCATAACCCCCTGAGTACTCCAATACAAGGGGGGGTGTTGATAAAAAACCAGCTGAAGAATAGTGTCAATTTGATGACCTTGCACACAAAAAACTGAAAGTATCCTAAAATCTTTTTTTTTTTTTTTGTCTTTTTCATTTTTATTGGTACCAGGGATCGAACTCACGACCGCCTGCTTGTAAGGCAGGTACTTATGCCACTGAGCTAAATCCCCAGCCCCAAGTATCCTGAAATCTTAACAGTTCATACACATGGAGGAAATTGGTCAGTGCTTCCCTAAACTTAATAAGATCCAAGGCGTTTATCACATCACTAACAACTACAAACTTTTCTGAAAGAGGATGCCTTGAAACTCTGAAGGCTTCTTGCCACTTAAGGATTGCTCTTTCAGGGTCTTCCATGGGTCAGGGGTTAAGGTGGATAGGAAAAGAAGTCTTCAAGGCATGTGCTTAGAAGGGGCCCTGTGCACTTCAGAGTCTTAACATGAGTAAGAGGCTCTAACATGTTCATTTTTTTTTTTTTTTTGTCTTTTTCCTTTTTATTGGTACCGGTGATCGGACTCACGACTGCCTGCTTGCAAGGCAGGCACTTATGCCGCTGAACTAAATCCCCAGCCCCTACATGTTCATTTTGCAGTTATCCTTGCAAAGTATGCAGCCAGTCCTGAATAGAAACATTGCCCTCTCAGACATGGAGCTTTGGTCAAGTAAAGGACTGTGCAATCTGCCTTAAACTTGCCTCGAGAAAATGATGCAGGAGATGCCACATCACACTGGGTCCCTCAGGGCTAATTGCAGATTCTCTTTGGCCCTGTTTCCCTGCATTTATCCTGGCCAACATTCTTCCAGAGCCCAAATATAGAAACAGAGCATATAGACATCAACATTTTCCTGCTATGAGAAATGGCATATTTTTAATATAACTTTTTCTATGCTCAATTTCCCCCCTGATTCTTATTCCTTTAAACTCTGTTTTACTCTATTCTTTTTACTTGATTCCCTAGAAATATTATGCAAGTTTTTGAAAGTCTTTTCCAAAAGAAACTGGCTTTGTGTACTGCTTCAACCAGTCAATTATAGGTAGATGTTTAGTTTAAAAGTACATGGAATCATTGCTTAATTTCTGCTGCAGTGGCTCATTGAGGAGGCTTCCTGCAATGGAAATAATTGAGGAGAAAACTTGTTTCTTCCTCAGATATGGCCTTTCTATCTAAGGATTAATATGTCAAAATGACTGAGCCATGAGATGCATGGTATGTGATTAAACAGTATTTCTGCATCTGCCTGGATGTTTCTGGAGGAAATTTTGTGTTTGAGTTAGCAGACTGAGAAACAGAGTTGGTCCACCTCATTGTAGGTGGGTATGATCCAGGCTGTTGAAGAGGTGCAGTTGTTAGTTGTACTGTGTCAGCTTGACTTGTGTAAGCACCACTTATCAGATTAGCAAATCTGTGTATGACTGACATGCAGGTGGCAAACTGAAGATGGAAGACCTACTCTGGATGTAGGTAATACCAACTAATAGGTTTGTAGCTTTGGTAAAATAAAAAGGGAAAGAAGGAAGCCTCTCTTCTTCCAGGAGGTCCAGTCATGGCATTGCCTATGGGACTTCATCTCATCTCCTGTTCCTTCAGATTTCTAGTACAAATTCTTAAGCTTTTCAGTACAAACCCTTTGGCTTCCCAATAGGAAGTCACATCAGACTCTGCAGTGAGCTCCAGACCTTTGAACTTTACTGTATCCTCTGACTTTCTGATACACAGATGGCCATTTTGCATTCTTCCTGATTTTGCAGGAAGCCATTAATCTGTTCCTCCTTGTAATCCTAATTGATACAGATGTGAATGAAATAAAAAGGTCGAGGAGAAGGAGGACCCTTGGAAGAACTTGAACTGGAAACCACATCACTGACTTTCCAACTCTCAGGCCTTGGAACAATATCACCAGCTTTTCTGATCTCCATCTTGTAGGCAGCAGATCGTAGGACTTCTCAGCTTCCATAATCATGTGAAGCAATTTCTTACACTAGTTTTACTAAATGCATGTCTACACACATACACGCACGCACACACACACACTTCTCTTTTGTTTGGAAAACTGGAATGTAATAATCTAAGTCTCATTTTAGCCTGACCAGAAATATTGTTACAGCAGTACCCCAGTTCATGATCTTAATTCTTTCCACTATTCTGATCACAGAATTTGTTCCATGATTTTGGTTGCAAGCGAATTGCAAGCATACACAATCATGGAAAGAATTAAGTTCATGAACCAAGGCATCACTGTTACTTAGGAACATATCTTTGTTTGTGTTAGTACACTTCATCTATGACATTAACTTATTTATCATACAAGAATATTTTGAGAATCCATTTTTGTAAAGTAAAAAATGGTTTACATAACAGAAGGTTATAAACCAAACTATCTCTGTGTAGTCCTGGATCCTAGTTTATGCTGAATGCAGCCATAGAAAATAGCTCCAAAGGCTAAATGACTTAACACAATCATTGTCCTTTATGACCCCAGGAATCCATTATGGATACTCTAGGCTACAAAGGCCCCCTGAGGTGCTCTCCTCCGGTGTTGACTCAGAGGCCCAGCATCCACCCACTTTACCATGTGAGTGCCACCATCTTTACTGTGTGGTTCCTGTGGTTACTGCGATAGAAGGAGATAGTCATGTGCAGGATCACGCAGGGAGATTTATGGCCAGCTGTGAAAGTGGTGGGTGGCACTTTGATCCACTTCCATTGACTGGATCCCACTTGCATAAAACCCGCTCACTCAAGGAAAGATGATTGTGCCTGTGTGCCCTGGAAACAGGTGGGGTGGACATCTAGTGACATCACTGTTCTGCTCAAATCCTACAGTGGCTTCCCAGCATACAATCGAGGTCAAAGATGCCACCAAATTTGCTCATCCTTTGCACCTAGCCTCACATCCTCTGTTCATACTCTTTCACTCCAGCCACACTGGCTTTGGTTGCTCCTCTACTCTACCAGACTCCTCCTGCCTCAATGGCCTTCCACCTCCATTTGCTGTCCATCCCTTGCTGCAGTGATCTCCCTGCAAACCTGCTGATGGCTCTTTTCATTGCTGCATTCAGGTCTTTATTTCACAGATCTTTTCTTACTGAGGCCTTCCCTACCCTCTGAACTTCAGTCCAGCTCACCTTCAACACACCTTAGTACCCTTTCTTGTTTCGTTATCTGAAAACATGCCTTTGTCAGAATTGTCTCCCTTTCACTTATTTGACTTGTGTGCTGGCAATCTATTGCACTAGAATATATAAACTCCACCATGACAGCTTTTTTAATGGAAATATTCTATAATAAATGTAGTATAAAACATTAAAAAGTACAAATGGTGGGCTGGGGATTTAGCTCAATGGCATAAGTGCCTGCCTGGCAAGCAAGCATGAGGTCACTAGTTCAATCCCTAGTACCAAAACAAAACACTCCAAAACAAAGTACATGTGGCAAGGTATACATTTTGGGTCATGTTTTCTCTCAGAGTAACACCTGCTGCACTTCCTGTAGTAACTGAGTCACTTAGTGCAACTGTCTTTATATAAATATTTGGTTGCAAATGGGTACTGTCTCGGCAGTTTGACAAATATGAGCTTAGTAATCAAACTCGTTTATATGAGGTCCTTTGCCCCATCTCTTATGTAAAATATCTGCATTTTTCCATTAAGCATATGATCATTTCTTCCCTTTCTCTCTTTTCACATTTCTTAATATTTTGTCCTCTGCATTATTGGACAGAATTGACCCAAACCCATTACTCTAATTGCCATCATGGAGTTATTATGCACCTGTGTTTCACTGGATGTCATTGCAGTTTTGAATACAGGGGTATCCATATTTTTGATATTTTCTGTTCTGTTCAGCCGTTGAGGGTCCCCAAATTGGAATTCTGAACCAGTGGTTAGGGATAGTATTTGAGTACTCTTGCCACTGTGAGATTTCCTCATCAGCCAGTCCTCTCCCAAAAGTCCAGAAATGAGATGATTCCATTCCAGCAAAATTCTTGACTGTTTACCACTTTCAGGAAGATGGCTCACAGTAAATTTTGAGAGCTAATAATGAATTATAACTCTCTGTTTCTTCCAGTACCCATCGCTGGAACTGTCTGCTGAAAAGTATGCTCTAAATGCTTAAGAGCAAAATCTATTTCTGTGAGGGAGCACTAGCCATGCCCCCACTATTTAGACTTGGTTGGAAGAGCTCTGGACACAATATGAATTAATTTCTGGTTATTAGGGGAGATTATGAGGGTGGAGGGTGAGAACTACAACTTTCATCACAATCCCAAAGTAATACATGATAAAACTTCGGAAGGTTTGTATTTTTGCACACTATTCTTTGAAGAATATTGTAGAGTATTAGATGAAAGTTAAATAATACCCATCTCTTATAAGGTCTCCACAAGTTTTCTTTGTTAAAAAATGCAATTTTTATTATCTGCAAATTGTTGGTGCTGGCTTTTTTGAAAACAAGGATAGAATGAATCTGCCTGGTAACAAAAGCTTTTTTTTATGTATATAAGACCATATCATCAACAAATAGAGAAAAATTTATTTCTTCTTTCTAATTTGGATACTTTTGGTCTTTTTTTTTTCTTGCCTAATTGCTCTGGATAGGATTTTCAGAAGTATAAGGAACAAAAGTAGCAAGGGTGAATACCCCTGGTCAGTTTCTGCTCTTAGAAGAAAAGCATTCACCGGAGAGTATGAAGTTAGCTGTGGGCTTTATTGAGTTGAAGTTCCTTCTCCCTGTACATAATTTGTTGAGTTTTTAATCATAAGAGGATGTTAAATCTCATAGGCTTTTCTGCATCTTTGAGATGATCATATGACTCATCTTTTATTCTGTTAATGTATCACATTGCTTAATCTGTTTTTTAAAAAATATTTGAATTAAATTTGATTGATGTCAGATACTTCCACCTTTCCAGAAATAGTCACTTCATCTTAATTAAGGGAAGGGAAACTATTATGATTTAGGATATGTATGTTTGGACAAGTTTAGGCAAACAAAGATTTAAAAGTCCTGTAGTATTTTGAAAATGCTTAACACTAATTCCCTTCTCCTTTTTAGCCATTCCATATGAACTGCCGAAATTTAGTTCAATTAATCCTGCAACTTCAAACAATTTAGCAAAAAATCAGAGCAAAGCAACTATTTGCTAATAAGTAATACTTCAAACCTGAATTGATGCTCTATTCTACAAGTTTAAAACATGAGTTATAATTATTAAAAAGTATAAGAATTGCAGGGTGTGATCTGAATGTGGTCGTATTGATTACATATTTTGAAAAGAATTGAATGATAGCCTTTAAAATGTTCTTTTAAACCTTAGTAAGTTTGCTTATCCTATTTCAGAGTACGCTGAAACATTTCATAATCTTTTCTGCTTGTTTGTTTGTTTTAGAGACAGGGTCTTGTTCTGCAGGGTCTAGAACTAATCAATCTATTCTTTATGAAGATGTTCAAACACCATACTTGCTTGACATACTGCTGTTTAGTGATTTTGGTTAAGTCCCACAAATTGTAGTCCCCAGCACTACAATTTTTGTTTGAAACAGCACTTGTTTAGATTGAAATATTCTTATATACGTATTTGCTTGTTTGCTCAGCATTCTTTCTTGCATCACAGATCTTCTATCTGGGGCCACTTTCTTCTTGTCTACAACACATTCCTTTTTGTGTTACTGAGATATAACTCACAAACCATAATATTCACCCATTGAAGTGTAAAATCATTTGGACTTTAGTCTATTCACAATACTATGTAAACATCACATTCTTAAGCCAGAACATTTTCTTTATCTCCATGGATTTGTTTATATTGGAAATTACATATAAATATAAGCATATGATATATGACCTTTTGTATCTGTCTGCTTTCACTTAATGTGTTTAATATAATGTTTTTAAGGTTGATACATGTATGGGTAAAGCAGTATATGTCATTTATAAAAAGTTTTATTTATTTGTAAATTTTTATTAGTACATATTAGCAGGGCTGTTATGGTTCGTGTCTAGAAGTCCCCCACCCCAAAGCCTCATGCAATCATGGGGGCAGGCTTCTAGAGTTTGTGATTGATTCATGATCCAATGCTAGGATTAAGAGTATGAGTGCTATACCCACCCTAGGGCAGGGAGCCTGAATACAATATAAGTGACCAGAAGTGTTCTCTCCTTCTCTCTCTCCACGCGCCTCTCCCTCTCTACCCTGGCCCCATGTCCCTTTGCTGTCTTCCCACCATGAAGTGTTGTCCTTCTGCCACTCTGCCTTGGAGCCAGCTGATTATGGACTGAAATCTCTATGAACTGTAAGTTAAATAAATCTTTCCTTTCTTAACTTTGGGCATTAGGCATTTTGTCTCAGCAATGACAAAAGTAACTAAGACAAGTATATAATTATTACATTCATTGTGGGGAATTTATACATGTACATAACACAATTCAATTACTTTTTCCTTCTTCCTCCCTAGTTTCTTTTTATACAAAAACTTTTTTTGCAGGATTAGATTTATTTATTTTACAAGTCTTTATCAAGTTAATAATAATAAACACAGATTAACAGCCAGACTAACAGGCCAAAAAACATGGAACACATAAGATAATTACACTAAACGAAGTACACTTTTGAATACATTAGTCATGCTGGATTATAACTTCTTTCTGTCTTTTTCCTCCCTGTTATCTGCTGTTTATTTTATACTTTATTTGTACGTTGGGTTTCTCATATAAGTAAAACAATGGGATATTTAATCCTGTATTCCTGATTTACTTCATTTAACTTTATGGCCTCAGGTTGCACCCATTTTTCTATAAATGATGCAAGCTTATCCTTTTTTATAGCAGAATAGTATACCATTGTATACAAATAGCACATTTTCTTTATCCTACCTGTTGATGGGGATATAGACTGCTTCTAAGATTCAGCTATTATGAACTGTGCTATGGGTATGTATTACTTTAATAGGATGTCTTCAACCCTTGCAGGAATATACCCAGAGGGGGAATAGCTGGATCAAATAGAATTTCTATTTTTAATTTGTTGAGGAATCTTCACACTGGATTTCAACAGTGGTTGTAAAAGTTTTTACTCCCACAAACAATGAAAAGGTTTCCTTTTTCTTGAAGCTTTTCCAGCATTTGTTATGGTTTCTTGAAGATGGCCATTTTTTTCTGGAATGAAAAGGAATATCAGAGTTATTTTAACTTGCCTTTCTCAAGTGACCAGCAATGTGGAAGATTTCTTCATGTATTCACTATTTGTACTTCTTCATCTGGGAAGTGTCTACTCATTTTAAATGTGCTTTTTAAAAACTGGGTCTACAGTTACATATGGGAGTCTAATATTTTGAGTTTTTCATATATTCCAGATATTAGTCCTTTGAGGATTAGCTGGCAAAATTTTTTCCCATTCTGCAGGTTACCTCTTTATTCAGTTAGTGGTTTCCTTTGCTGTGCAGAAGTCTTTTAATTTGATGTGATCTCATTGTTGATTCTTTGTATTATTTCTTATGCAACTGAGTTCTGTTCAGAAAGTCTTTGCTTATGTCTATGTATTCAAGAGGTTTATCTATTTGGTCTTCCATCAGATTATATGCTTGTGTTTTAATACATAGATCTTTGATCTATTTGATTTTACTTTAGGATGGGTCTAGGTCCAATCTTCAGCATGCAGATAGCAAATTTTCCTCCAGCAAAAGTATTTGGTCCTTTTGTCAAAGACAAAATAATTCAGTGTTTCTGGAGTTGTTTTTGCATCTCTATTCCATTGATCCATGAATCTTTTTTTCCAATACCATGCTGTTTTTATCATCATAGTTTTGTGGTATAATTTGAAGGCTGGATTGTGATGCCATGCTTTGTTCTTGTTGCCTAGAATTATTTTTGCTATTATAAGTCTTTTCTGGTTGCCTTTGAATTTTAAGGATGGCTTTCCCTAGTTCTGTGAGGAATGCTGTTGGTATTTTGATTGGAATTACATTAAATCTGTAAATAGATTTGGAAGTAAGGCCATTTTGACTATACAGTTCCTGCCTATACATGAAGAGGGGATACCTTTCCATTTTCTCATGTCCTCTTCAATCTCCTTTTTCATGCTGCTATAAATTTTATTGTTTCATAATTCACTCAGTGAATTTATTACTGATATGAATAATGCTATTGACTTTTGAGGGTTGACCTAGTATCCTGCTATGCTACTGAATTTGATTATTTATTCTAGGAGTCCTGTGCTGTTTTTTGAGTCTTCTGTTTTAGAGGATCATGTTTTACAAATAACAACTAAACTTCTTCCTTTCCTATCCATGTTCCTTTTAATTCTTTCCCTTGTCTAATTTCTCTGGCTAATATTTCAAGAAATGTACTGAACAGGGGTGGTAATAGCAGACATACTTTTCTTGTTCCTGATTTTAGAAGAAAAAATTTCAGCTTCTGTCCATTTAATAAGATGTTGACTTTTAGTTTGTCATAGATGACTTTTATCAGACTGAGGCAAAGACTTTCTATATCTATTTTCTTCATTTTTATACTATGGATGGATGTTGGATTTTATCAAATGCTATTTCGGTATCTATTGAGATGATCATGTGATTTTTGTCCTCGTTTCTGTTTATGTGGTGTCTTACATTTATTGATCTATGTATGTTGAACCATCCTCCATCTCTGGAATGAATCCTACTTGGGCATGATATGTTATCTTTTGGATGGTTTGCTGCATTCTATTTGCAGTACAGTAGCTTACTGAGGATTTTTACAACTTGTTCAGTGAAGAGACTGGCCTGTAGTTCTGTTTTGTGGTTGGGTCTTTTTTTGCTTGTTGGAATAGGGTAGTATTTGCTTTCTGGAATGACTCTGGGAGTCTTTTTTAATTTTTTCTTTTTAATCTCATTAAAGAGTGTGAGGAGTACTGGCATTAGATTTTCTCTGAGGTTCTTCTAGAATTTATTAGTGAATCTCTCAGGATCTGGGCTTTTCTTTATTGGCAGTATTTTTATTATTTCTTCAATTTTGTTGACTGGTACTGGTTTATTCAGGATTTTTATATCTTCTTGGTTTAATTTTGGTAGTTCACATGTATCTAAGAATCTTTCTTATGAATTTTCCACTTTATTAGAGTACAGGTTCCCAGTGTAGTTACTAATAATTTTATGAATTTTGGCAGGATTTGTTGCAGTTTCATCTTTTTCACTTCTAATTGCATGGATTTGGGTCTTTTCTCTCCCTATTTTGGTAAGATTGGCTAAAGGTTTGTCTATTATGTTTGCTCTTTCAAAGAATTAACTCTTTAATTTGTTGATGCTTTGTAATTTTTTTTTGTCTTGATTCATTAATTTTTGCTCTGATCTTTATAATTTCCTTCCTCGTGCTTGCTTTAGATTATCTAGATTATTCTTTTTCTAGGACCTGGAAGGACATCACTAGATTATTTACTTGAGCTATGTTTTTCTGATGTGGGAATTTGCAACTGCAAACTTCCCTCTTTAGGTTCTGGTGTGTCATATTGGCATTGTTGTTGATTGTAGGAACTGCCTAATTTCTTCTTTAATTTCATCTGTGACCCACTGATTAGTCAAGAGAATTGTTTTAGTTACTTTTCTTATTGTTGAGACAAAAATACCAGACACACAAAATTAAAGGAGGAAAGGTTTTGTTTCATCTCATAGCTTGTAGAGTTTTCAGTCTATAGTCAGCTGGCTCCAAGGCAAATGGTATAGCAGAGGGGCAGCCCAGAGGAGGAACAGTCTACAAAGCAGGTAGGAAGCAGCAAGCAGCAGCAATCTGCCTTCTTTCTGTCTCTTTATAGTTCATACAGGCTACAAATCTATCAATTTGTCCCAATCATGCCTAGGGTGGGGCTTCCATTATCTACAGTCTCAATCCCCAGTATCATATCCTTAATCTAAATTCACAGTTTAATCTAGCTACCTTCAAAACTCCCCACCTGTGACCATCTAAGAGACTTTGGGGGGACATCTAGATACAAACCTAATAGGGATATTATTTAATTTCCATGTGCTTGCATAGTTTCTCTTATTCCTTTTGCCATTGATTTCTAGTTTTACTGCACTATGACCTGATAACATGAATGAGATAATGTAGGAGGCCAGCCTACGAGCTTGTACCTAACCAAGGATCAATGAAGATGAAATACAGAGACACAAATGTGGAGGTCCCAGGGGCTCTTGTCTTCTTTTGACAAAGAGATCCAAGTGACTGGTACACCTTGGCTTTATTCACTCAGACATGAGCACAAGCAAGAAGCATAATACAGGATTCATCCTACCATCCATAGTACATATCCAAGTAAATAACAAGAACTCAGCTGTATTAATTTTCTCAGCAGAGTGTCAGCACACACTCACACCTTCTGTCCCTTTAGAGCTCACAGAAGAGATCAGTTAGGCTTTAATTTTCCTATCTGATCTTCCACAGGATAATTTCGGTTCTTTTGCATTTACTTAAGTGTGCTTTATGTGCTAGCATATGGTCTATTTTGAAGAAAGTGCCATGTGCTGCTGAGAAGAACATGTATTCTGTTTTTGGGTAGAACACTGTAGATATCTTCTCAGTCCATTTATTTGAAGGTTTGGTTCAACTCTGATATTTGATTTTTTTGTCTTTTTGATTTGTCCATTTGTGACAGTGGGGTACTGAGGTTGTCCATTACAATTTTATTGCTGTTTATCTGATTTTTCATGTCCATTAGTGTTTGTTTGATGAGGTTGGACATGCTTATATTTGATGTGTTTGTGTTTATAATTGTTCTCTTCCTTTTGAATTGTCCCGTAGCCAATATGTAGTGGCATTCTTTGTCTCTTCTGCTCAGCTTTGGCTTAAAATTTACTTGTCTGAAATAAAGATAGCTACTTATACTGTCCTCTGGGTTCCTGTTGCATGGAATGTTGTTTCCTATCCTTTGATTATTTATTTTTCCTTTGATTGTTTAATCTCTGAATTTCTTAATTAAACATTTCTTGTATAAATGCGTATCATTGAGTTTTATTTCTTGATCTATTCTTCTAATCTATTTTTGACTGGAGAATTGAGATCATTCACATTGGAGTTATTACTGAGATACTGACTTATTCTTATCATTGCATTATTTCCTTGTTGATGATTTCTTTTTTTCCTTTTGCTTAGCTGCTTACCCTGCCAGGTGTATTCCATTCTTCTTGGCTTATTGGCACTGTCAGTTTCATTGTCTCTTTCTAGGATATTCTTCAGAATTTTTTGTAATACTAGATTATAGGTCATGAATTTTTTTATCTACCATGGAATTTTTCTATCATGGAAATACCTTACTTCTTTGTAAATTTTGAAGGAAATTCTTGCAGGATACATAAGTCAGGGTCAAAAGATGTTAACTGTTAGAACTTGAAACACCTCACTTCATGCCCTCCTGGTGTTTAAGGCTTGTGTTGAGAAACCTTCTATAGTTCTAACGAGTTACCTTTAAATGTGACTTGCCATCTTTCTCTAAAGCTTTTAAGATTTTTGTCCCTGTGATCGAGCAGAATGTGGTACAGAGAGGTTTTCTTTTGGTCATGGCTATTTGAGGTTGTATAAGCCTCATTTATCTCTGTGTTTATTCCTTTCCCTATATTTGGGTAGATATCTGCCATTATTTCTGTGAACACATTTTTTTTTTCACGTCAGATGGGTAATGTGCCGAGGTCGTAACAAGGTTCAAAGGAGACACATGTCATGCATAGAGCATGAGCACCGAGTCATCATGCTTATGAACCTGAGGATATGTGAACACATTTTTAATGCCATGTGTTTTGTCTTTGCTTTTTTTCACTTAGTCCAGTTACTCTTAGATTAATCTTTGTGTCATCTTGCAGCTTTGATTTTTCATCTACTCTTGTTGGTGTTAAGGCATCTTTGAGTAGTTGGTCTTTGAAACCATCACTGCCTTCTAGTTCTGAAAGTTTGTTCTCACATTGGTTATTTCGACTGCCTATTATTTCCAATATAACTTTTAATCTCCTGGGTTTCTGATTGAAACTTTTTCATGGAATTTTAATCCTTTACTAAACTGGTCATTGGTATTTTGTATCATTTTGTTTAGCTCATCTAGCTTCTGAAAACTCCTAGATCATTGTTATTATCTCCATTATCTATTAGTTATATCTTCTGTGATCCCACTGGATCTGTTTTCTAACCTTTTGAACGATTTTGCTATGTAGCTTGCATTATTCTCCCCCTTGAGCACCCTACATTAGTTTTGACAGAGTTGGAAGTTTTAGGAGGCATTTTGTTGCTTTCTTGTGTTTCTGTTGTGTTGTTTGCCTATTTTATTTTGGTTTGTGCAGAGGTTTGTGTTTGCTTAGAGTGTAAAGATTGTTGCTAGTTTAGAGATCTCTTTAGTTAATTGCTTTTCAGTGATGTTCCTTGGGCATAGCTAACTATCATCCTTTTTTTCAGACCATATATCTGACCAGCATGGTTAATTTGGGAGAGAGAAATGCAGTGTAATTATAGCAACATTGAGTTCTCTGGGAATATATGCTAGTATTGTTATTACCACCAAGGTAATCTGAGTGTTGGTTTATAGAGAAATAGCAACAATTATATGACCCTTATAATATCAAGCAAATTAGCTACAGTAATATCATCCAAAACAAATTGGACATTAACATGCCATAAGAATGAATTATGGTCTGGCATGGTGGCACATGCCTGTAATCCCACTGCTTAGAAGGCTGAGGCAAGAGAATAATCACCAGGTTAAGCCCATCCTGTGCTACAAAGTGAGCTCAGGGGCAGTCTGAACTGCACAGCAAGGCCCTGTCTCAAAAATAAATAAATAAATAAATAAATAAATAAATAAAAAATAAAGAAACAATTATGTACCATCTTTAACATCAAAGAAATCCACAATAATCATGTAAACATGAAGACAACCCAGCTATTTGCTTACAGCTAATATGTACTAAATAAGACAACTATCTTTCTTTTAATGATAGAGAATAATTCAACCATAATTATATAGCATTAACTAGCCAAAGATTAATACAACCTTATGATCACACTATTAAAGAAACAGAGTTTGGGAATGGGTGAATGCAAGAAGAAAAATTTGAAACCTTAAACTATGATAAGAGGAGGAGAAAAAGGTACAAAGGGGATTAGGAAGATGTTTAAGAATTAGATAAAGGTAAAAGAAAATAACATAACTGACAGATATAAATGGAAAAAGGGAGAAAAAAGAAGTTATGGAAGAAATAAAAATAAGAAAAATTAAAGGGAGACAAATTAAAATGAAATAGAGAAAGAAAAAGAGAGAGAAGCTGGGCATTGTGGTGTGCAACTATCCCAGTACCTGGGATTACAATGAGGTAGGAGGATTCTTGTGAGTTCAAAGCCAGCTGGGCTACAAAGTGAGTTCAAGGTCAGCCTAAACTGTATAATGAACACTGTCTCAAAGAAAAAAAAAAAAAAAAAAAAGCAAGAAACAAGGACAAAGAAAAATTCCCCAAAATCCAATAAAGTGGTGAAGAAGAAAGAAAAAACAAAAACAACATACACTCACATGAAAAAATTGCTCTGTGATTTTCAACGTGTGGTTTCCTTCTAGGATCTACAATTTTGGAGAACTGTCCAAGTCAAGACATGTCCCTGCTCACATTGGTCAATGAAGAGGCAGTCAGACTTCCAGTCGGTGCTAGATGCAGGCACCAGCAGCAGTAGCCCTAGGGGGAGGTCGCCAATGCTGCAGTTCACAAATCCAAAAACTAAGGCTGAGCCTGGCCTCTGACCAAGGGGGTGGGGCTTATGTCTTTTAGGCTGAGCGCCCCAGGGGCAGTCTCTTTCTGACCTCACCAGTGCAGCCTGACCAAGGCTGCCTTCTGTGGCTCTCTCTCACCCAGCCAAGGTGGGAACATCACACTGGGAACCCTGAGGTGAAACCATCCCACAGTTGCTCTGAGTCTGGGGTTCAAACAATCCAGCCTTCCCCGGAATGGCAGCTGACCAAGGAGTATGGTGGACACTCGGACTGGAGTCACTCACCAGCTGTTGCCTGTCAAAGGACTCATGTGGGAGCATAATTTCGTGTTCTTCTTGCAGCTCACAGCATTTGCAGGTCTGTTACACCATGCTGTCCCTGAAGCCTCTGGAGTTCCTAGCTTTCGCTTTGTAGATTTGGTCTCTCTTTCCCATGACCAGGAGCCAAGAAGGAAGTGCAGCCTGCTCCTTCCCTTCGTGTTGGGTTCTGTCTCTTCAGTTTCGCTGTAGGCTTTAATTTTCCTGTCAGATCCTTCCTTATTCCTGAGGATCTACTTCTCTCTTTTCTTCCCTAAGTTGTTATTTTCCAGTGTCTGGATTCTAAGTCCCAGAGAGGCTGAGTTGTTTCCACCATTTCCTTGTAACCAACCAGCCAGCATCAAAGTTTTCTTCTGTGGCTTCCTCACTTCTCAGCCTACAGAGAATTGAAGAAAGTTACAGACTTGCTCTGGGTTAGGTTTTAGTAGATGTCCCTTTTTCATAGCTGAATAATATTTTATTATATGGCTATACCATATTTTGTTTCTGTATTCATCAACTGATAGATATTTGATTTATGTCTCCTTTTGGCTATTATGAATAATGTAGCTGTAAACATTTTTGTACATCTTTTCATGTGGATATGTGCTTTCAGTTCCCTTATATATAAATCCCAAGGAGTGAAACTGGTCAGATGGTAACGTATTTACTTGCAGTACTGAAGGATTGAACACAGGGCTTCATGCATGTCAGGCAATGCTCATGCAAGGCAGCTTCTCAGACACATCTTCAGCCTTTTTAATTTTGCTTTGAGGCAGGGTGTCCTTAAGCTTCTCAGGCTGACTTTAAACTGTGATCTCCTGCCTCAGTTTCCTGAGTAGTTGGGGTTACATGTATGAGCCCCACAACCAAGTGTAGATTTTTAAGGAACTGTCAAACTCCTTTCCAAAGTGGCCGCTATAATTTACAATGCTACCTGTAATGTATGAGAGTACAAATTTCTCCATGTCCTGCCATTGTCATTGCCTGTCTTTTTTTAGTTTGGTCATCCTAGCACATGTGAAAGGGTATCTTATTGTGCCTTTGGTTTGTATTTGCATTTCCTAATGACTAGTGAGCCCAAGCGCCTTTTTATGTGCTTATTGGCCAGTTATATGTCTTTAGAGAAACGGATACTCAATTGTTTGTCTTTTTAAAGTTATTTGTCTTTTTATTGTTGCACTACTAGACTTTTTAAATATAGTTTACATACTAGACCCTGAACATATACGTGTGTGTGTGTGTGTGTGTGTGTATATATATATATATATATATATATATATATATATATATGATTTACAAATTCTTTTCCCATTCTGTGCGGGGTATCTTTTTACTTTCTTGACAATATTTTCTGAAACACAGAAGTTTTTAGTTTTGATATCCAATTTAGCTTATCTTCCTTGACTTCTTATGCTTTTTGTTTAGTATTTCAAAAGCCATTGTGTAATTCAGATTCACAAAAGTGTATGCCTTTGTTTTCTTGTTTTTTTAGCTCTTATATTTAGTTGTTAAATCTTTTAATATATGATGATACAGAAAACTCTGACTTTATTCTTTTACATGTGGATATAAAGTTGACTCAGCACCATTTATTGAAAAGAATATTTTTTGTTATTATTGTGTATAAATGTCCCCCCAAAGCCTCATGCAGTCATAGATGGACTTTTTCAGAGTTGTCTGAATCTAGAATGTGTGACTGATCCATGCTTCAATGCTAAGATTAAGGTTGGGTGGTTACTAAATTAGTCCAGTGGTTGGTTTGACACTGCACAAGTTGCACTATCCTGATACAGTATAAGGGACAGAAAGAGGCTTGTCTGGCCTTGTTGCTTTGCTATTGTCTACCTGCCATAAACTGTTTCTGCTCTGCAATGCCTGTCTGCCATGCCACTCTGTCTTGGAGCCAGTCAGTTGAAGACTGAAACCTATACAGACTATGAGCTAAATAAACCTTTCTCTCTTTAACTTTGGGTGTTGGATAATTTGTTTCAGCAACAAGAGAAATATAAGTAAGACAGAATTTGTTATCAAAGAAGTGGGGTTGCTGTGACTATACTTGACCATGTAATTTAGGAGCCTTTGGTACTGGTTTGTGGGGAGAGTTTATAAAGGTTGAAAGATACCTGCTGAAAATGTAGAACTGGAATGTCTTAGGCTGTACTTGATGGAAGATTATCAGATGACCAGAAAGCTGATAGAAATCATGCTGGTAAAGACCAGGCTCTGGGAGGTTCTGCTGGGAAGAATAGCTGCATTGGCTATTGGGCTCCAGACAATGTGTTATACCTTGTAGAATGTTTGTCTGCATTTTGCTTGTGTTTAGCGACTTTGCTTGAGACTAAGATTAAGGCTGGTGGACTAATTAGTTTTGCAGAAGAAATTTTGAGACAATCTAATGTTGAGGTGGTGGCATGTCTATTGTTGGGGGCTATTAGCCAGATTTGTGTTGATAATTAAGGACAAAGAGCCCAGCAGAATGATCCAAAATGTTATGAGTTTGGCCAGAAGGAAAGCTCCGGTAAAGTTGTAGCCTACAACAATGGAATAGAAGAGAAATTGGTTGCTGAAAAGATTAGCAAGAAAAATCAAAGTATTCAGAAGATAACAGAAAAGATAGTCTGAGGACATCACAAGAACTTACAGGACTCCAGCCTTTACAACATCAGAGTTGCAAAGGTAAAATACTTTGCTTTGAGAAGAGAGCCTCGGAGCACCATGTTCCAGAATAGTGGTAACCTAGGGAAGCTATTTCTTTGGATTTGGTTCATAGGTGATCAACTCCTACAGCCAAGAGAGAAGAAAGCCTGGTTACTGCTACAACTATTGGCAGACTTTGGCATCATCTACAAAGTGCTGGATTTAGGTGCATGCAGAATGCAAAAGTTGTAGGGTCAGGGAGGTTTCCACTTAAATTTCAGAAAAAGGAAGGCCAGGCAGTGTGCCTTTGAGAGAGCAGTTAATGAAGCTGTGAGTGTGATGTTAAGGGTACAGTGGAGACTCCAGAAGTTTGGAGAAGACAGGAACATGATTGAGAAAAACTGCAAGGAAGGAGCAGAGCCAGTCCAAGACAAAAGCTGTGGGAGATACAACTATAGTGGCAAAGCCCCCAAGCCCTTTAGAGTTCATATCTTGCCACAGATTGCCTCAGATGCTTTACATGGAACTATGGAACTGCTGAATTTTGGACTTGCTTTGGTCCCATTCCTTTGTATTCTCCTATTTGTACCTTTTGGAATGGTAATGTCTATTTTGTGTCAAGGGCTAACAGCTAACAGTTTGCCCTAAAACTCAGATTTTTCAACAATGCTGAAACTGTTAGGACTTTGACAGCTCTTAGGGATGGACTAGATGCCTTTTGCAAAAGGGGTGTGCATGACTTTTTCAGAAGTTAGGGGTGGAATGTTATGGCTTGTGTTTGGATGCTCCCCTGAAGCCTTATGCAGGTCATAAGTGGCCTCTTTCAGAGTTGTCTGTATCTAGAATGTGTGATTGATTCATGATGCGATGCTAGGATTAAGGTTGAATGGTTATTAATTTGGTTCAATGATTGGTGTGGTAGCTTGGACAATGTAAGGGACAGAAAGGGGCTTATCTGGGCCCTTGTTGCTTTGCTATCTTCTGCCATCCATGAACTGTTTCTCCTCTAAAATGCCTGTCTGTTGTGTCACTCTGCCTTGGAGCCAGCTGATTTTGGACTGAAACTTCTACAAACTGTGATCTAAATAAACCTTTTCTCCCTTAACTTACAGATGTTGGGCATTTTGTTTCAGCAATGAGAAATGTAACACAGAAAGAATTTGACAATTTTGCCCATAGTACTTATTTCTAGGCTATAAATGCTATTCCATTGATCTACATTTCTATTCTTATGCCAATATTATATAGTCTAGTTTACTACAGCTTTGTAGTAAATTTTGAAATAGAGACATGTAAATCATTCTACTTCATTTTTATTTTTGGGTCTATGTTGGCTATTCTGAGTTTCTTGTATTTTCTTATGAATTTTAGGATCAGTTTTTCAGCTGCAAAAAGTTCAACTGGTATTTTGATGAGATTTTGTTGAATCTGTACATCAATATGGGCAATATTTTCATTTCAATAATATTAAGTCCAGTATGGGGATATGTCTTACCATTATTTAGTCTTACTCAATTTTTCTTCTTTCTTTTTTTTTGGTACTGAAGATCAAACTCATGACCTCGCGCTTGCCAGGCAGGTGCTTATGCCACTGAGCTAAATCCCCACTGCCCTACTCAATTTCTTTCAAATGTTTTCTGTGTTCCAGTGTACAAGTTTTGAATTCATTTTGTTAAATTTAGACCTAAGTATTTTATTGTTGTTGATGCTTTTATAAATAGGACTGTTTAACTAATTTCATTTTTTTGGACTATCCTTTGCTAGTGTATAAATATAAAAATGATATGTTTATTAATCTTATGACCAACAACATTGCTGAAATAGTTTATTAGTGTTAATTGTGTGTGTGTATGTCTGTGTTTATGTGTATGTGTATTCCCTAGGTTTTTTAGTATAAAGAACTATGTCATTTGTGGAATGTTTTATAATAGTAATTCAATCATTACTTGTTAGAGCCTATTCAGATTTTGTTTTTCTTGTTGTTAATCTTTTTTTTTTTGTTTTGGTCTTTTTCTTTTTTATTGGTACCGGGGATCGAACTCACGACTGCCTGCTTTCAAGGCAGGTGCTTATGCCGCTGAGCTAAATCCCCAGCCCCCAGATTTTCTTTTTCTTCTTCATATCATTTTAGTTGTTTGTATTTTGTCTTCATTCTTGATAAATAGTTTTATTCAGGATAAAGTTCTCAATTGCTAGGTATTTTCTGTCAGCACACTGGCATGATTTCATTGTTTTCTAGCTCTCATTGTTATTGTCAAATGTCATTTATTTTTGTGAGTAGTCTGTCTTCATTCCACTTGATTCTCTTTGTATTGTTTTGCAATTTCACTTTGATGTATCAAGCTGTGGATTTGTTTTTATTTCCTCTTGCAGTTTCATGTGATATTTTTATTTCTCTTGCTCCACTTCTTTTAATCTTTTCCTCTATATTCTATTTAATTCTCTGTGCTATATTCTTGTTTGTTGCAGACTGAATACTCATAAGCAGATGTTGAGGTGAAGTTTGGGATGCCAGTTTGGGCCGATGCCAGGACAAAATAATAAGTCTCCTAAGCTGCCATAATCCCTCTTTATTGGATACTTTTGTTTTTGCTAGAAACAGATATGTTCTTTCAAGATATATCTAAAAAATATGGTTAATTATGTGTCATTGTTACATACGTAAATTGTAAAACAAATTTTTAATTGTTAATTGTGTCATTTTTATTATATATGCAAATTGTAAAACAAACTTTAAAAGGAAATGACATAGAGAATATGATTAAAACATGGGTAATGCTTGAATTATAAGTATTTGGGTACAGTATAGTCATTTATAAGCAAATTTTGAAACCTGGCTGCAATTACATTCTGTTTCCACTACTTACTGGTATCAATATCAACAGAAAGGAAGGCTTTCTTCTTGCAGTTTTGGAAAAACAAAAACTAGATTCCTCTCTCAGCCAAACTAGACAGATGTCTTCTGTCATACGTTAGATGCTCTTCATCTGGCCTACCTAGAGTTTAACCTCAACCCAGGCAGGACTTCTGAGCTGTTGCATCTCCTCTTCTAGTGTGACCTCTGTCTCCAGGAAAGGGTAAATGCCAGTAGAACTCACATATTTCTGGATCCATTTTGGTGGGCATTTAAGAAAACAGCATATGTAAGAATATTGGTTTCCCAAGACTGCTGTAATGAGGTACCCTGAACTGAATGGCTTAGACAACAGAACTTATTCTCTCACAGTTTGGGAAGCCAGCAGTCTGAAATCAATATGTCACCAGGGCCATGCTCCTCCTGAGGACTCTAGGGGACAAGCCATCTTGTTTTTTCTAGTATTTTGTGTAGTTCCTGGCACTGGTTGGCATTCCTTGGCTTGCATATGCATTAGTCCAACTTTGGAATTTGTTGTTACAAGGTACTCTGCCAGTGTGTTGGTATCTATTTTTTTTTTCCTTCCAAGGACATCACTCATATTGGGCTAGGGCTCACCTAATTCAGTCTAACTTATTTAACTCAGTTGCACCTCTCAAGACTTATTTTCCAAAAAGGCCATATTTCCAGGTACTAAGGTCAGGAATATAGTACATGCATTTGGGGGTGAAGAGAAGCACATAAATTAACCCATAACTGTGAAAACTGAGTTTCTGTTCAAAGTTACCCATGAGGAATGACCCATTTGTTATCAATATACTGCACTGCTTCAACACACAATGCTGTCTTCACAGAGACAACACAGTCTGTCTTCCTGGGCTCAGGTTACATTCCCATACCTCCTTTTCTGTCAGAACTTGTATTAAGTTAGACACTGATGTCTCTTAGCACATTAGACATCATCTGCTTCCTAAATGAAAACCTGCCAATTCCTGAATATGATGAATCAGCAGGCACTCACAGAATTCGGAAGTGCCAGGGATATGGATGAAAGAAACAAAACTCCCAAACAAACAAAAAAGGAAGAGAAGGGGCCAGGGATTTAGCTCAGTGGTGTAAGCGCCTGCCAGCCAAGTGCAAGGTTGTGAGTTCGATGCCTGGTACATTAAAAAAAAAAAAAAAAAAAAAAAAAAAAAAGGAAGAGAAGGACAAGGAAAACAAAACCCCACGATCTTGGGTGCTTTTTTTTTTTTTTACTGTCGCTTTTCTTCATCCATGATATTAGCAAGCTCAAAGCCACATGGAAATACACCAAACTGAAAAAAAAATTCACCACTTACAGTTGTGGACTGATTCCCTCTCCAATACCATAAGCTAGACTAGAGCTAGACTGTTGTTTTCAGTTAAAATATATAATGGTTTTTTTCCTTCAGAAGTGGATATAGTGGAGCAGAGCAGGGGAAAAGTTTGTGCTTTCTAGGACTTCTGAAGGAGTCAGAAGTTCATAGAGAACCTTTAACTCATGGTTCAGACTCATGTCTAACTGGTCAGATAAGACCGGGCTGACATCCTCCAGTGAAGCTTAAAGGAAGCTTAATGGAAGCCGTGTATGGTCACACAAAACAGTATGAATTTCCAGCAACGGGCAGAGTAAGGCCTGAGCTGTACCTGCCACAGCTCTACTCTTAGATAAAAAAGAGGCCTGGGGAATGTCTAGGCCAGTCCTTTATTTCACAGAGGAAATGGGTTGGTGTTTAATTGTTTTTATCACACATTCTTTGTTTTGTTTATCTTCCAACCTGTCAGGCTCACTCAGTGCCACATCCTGTGGTCTCAACCCACTAGGAAAATAATTGGATGCAGCAAGCATGGATTGAGAGACGACTGTATGCCTGACCTCCAGCCTTACTGTGAGACAGACCTGCCCATTAAGCCCAGAGCGGTGGTGTTTTACTCCGTACCACTTGATAGTGTTTTCCCTACACTGCCACTTTACCATTACGCTTTATGTCCAGCGTTCAGCTTTCTGGTCGGGTGAGGCCAAATGGGGCAGTCTTTGCCTTTGTGGGAACGCCAGATACAGAGCCTTGGGGTATCTGGACCAGAGATGCCGCCTCGAATTGCTTAAGATTCGGTTTTCAAGGCCAATGGGCGCTGCGGAAACTGACCCGGCAGGTAAGGCGCTGTCTATCAGGATGAGGTGGGCGTACCCTGAACGTCCCGACCAATCAGAGGAGGCTCACTTAAATTAGGCTCTTTGCCCCAGGAACCCGCCCAAACCGAAACCACGGAGCATGCGCCGCGGCCCGAGCGCGAGTATTCCTTCTTGCGTGCGCGCCCGCTCCAAGCCCAGTCAGGGTCAGGCTGCACAGGCTTTCCTCAGGAAAGAGGACCAGGGAGCGGCAGCCGCGGCGGCCCCGCACGGACGGAAAGTGAGAAAGGCCTTATGAGGAATAAGTTCCTCTTGGGGTCACAGTGGGCGCTCAAGCCGGCGCATCGTGGATTCCCCGTTTCTGCGCCTGGTAGACGAGCTGCTGAGGGCGACAGTCGGACCACAGCGGTCCCTGTGTGCGGCCTCCGTGTCACTTAAGTCCCCTGCAGGCTGTGGTGCTGAGACTGCACAGGCGATGAGTGAAGCCCCGAAGTTTTGCCCGCGTCCTAGCTGACGCAGCAGACGGCAGGTCTCGCGGTCTTCAGCGATCCCCGTTTCCCCAGGGTGGTAGGCAGACTCAGTTATCTGGTGCCTCCCCAGGTCACTCTCCTGAGACTCCGCACCGGGGCGGGGTGCGTGGTGCCACCAAGCCCCGACTCTGCCAGGACCTTGGAGTCCCCAGGGCGCTGCGGGATCACGGACGGGAACCTCGGGCTCCAGGGCCGCGCCGCTCGCATCTTCCCCTCCGCGTCCGCCGTCCGACTAGACCCGGCCCGGCCCGGCCCGGCCCGGCCCGGCCCTTCCCGGCCCTTCCGCGCCGCCCCGCCTCCGCCCGCGCCGCCCCGCCCCACGCCGCGCCGGACACCCCGCCCCGCCAGAGGCGGCCGGGCGCGCGGCCGAGGCGGCTGGGGACATGGGAGAGTAGCCACTCGCGCGATCGTCCCGAGCCAGCCGGCGCGCCGCTCCTAGTGCAAGGGACCACGGGGGGCACCTCCGGGCGTGACGCGGCGGAGGGCGCGGCCCGGCGGCGGCGGAGGCGGGCGCCGGACGCACGGCGCGGGGAGCGGACGGCTGCAGCGCCAGGAGTCCGGGGTTGGTGGGCCGGGCGCGCAGGGCGCACCTGAGGGCCGGGCCGGACCGCATCGCACCGCACCACACCGCGAAGCGGGCTCAGACGGCCGCGGCGGCGGCGGCGCTGGCGGTGGTGGGAAGAGGAGGATGTCGCAGCCGCCGCTGCCCCCCGCCTCGGCGGAGACTCGGAAGTTCACCCGGGCGCTGAGTAAGCCGGGGACGGCGGCGGAGCTGCGGCAGAGCGTGTCGGAGGTGGTGCGCGGCTCTGTGCTGCTGGTAAGTGCAGGACCCGCGGAGGGAGAGACCGAGGGACGGAGGTGGGTTTAGGTAGCCCGGCGGGCCCGGAGCGGCCCGGGTCCGCGGGAGTCCGAGGTTGTGCAGAGGAGCAGGGAGGAGGTGGCTGCCTAGAAGACAAGGGAAAGTCCTGGAGGGGCAGCGACTTCCAGACCCTCCCGAGTCCGCGTTATCTCCCCATTCCTGCGCCTTCTTCCTGGGAAATTTCCTCCGAGCCAGGCTGCGTCTCCTTCAGCCTCCCCGCCCCCACTTTACCTGCCTGCTGCGGGCTGGGAAATTTTCACCCCCGCCCCTTTCCCTAGCGATCTGCTTTTGGCGCGTTCCGGAGGGGTCGGCACCTGTGGCTTGGACAGGTGCGGGTGAGAAGTACGCTTTGTGTGGGCAGAAATCCAGGAGGGAAGGGTTTAGCATCTTCTGCGCCAGTGCCACAAGCCTGCATGCATCCTGAGGTTTGGCTGCTTCTAAGCAAAGGTTAGGGGGTTAAGGTTAGGAAGCCTTGGCCATTCCTGCTTTAGTGCAAATTATTGCGAAGTTCAGGGGTTTGAGGCAAGCAGAGAAAGCAAGCTGTCCAAGATGAATCTGGTCTTGGCAGAAGGTCCTTAGAATAGGCCTCTGGGCGTGAGGGCGATGAAGTTTTAAATCAACTTTTCTACAACCAGGGTTGGTCCTGCTATATTTGGAAACAGCACACACTGGTATTGCATCGTGCTCTGGTACTGGAGTCCAGCGATGTTTGAGCGGGAGGGAGCGTATTGGGGCAGCTGGAAACTTTTAGCAGCTCCCTGTATTGTCGTCAGCATTTGTTTTCTTGAAAGGGGCTTGTTTATGGGTGGGTAACTTGTGCTGTTTGTTCCAGTTGTGCAAGAGGAGGGCCTTGAAAGCAGTTCTCTGGCTGTTGGTCGTGTGGGTAGGATCCTTCGAGCTATCTAATGCATTTTGGTGGCAGGTTGATGCTGTTTTCCTCCAGACATAGAATTACACGAGTGATTTTTGTGGAGATCACCGATGATTTCCATATCCATTTTGCTCAGTTTTGAATTTTCTTGATTGCCAGATCTCCAAATTACAGATTTCTCAAACTTGGGTTTGATCTATAATAAACAGGAATTTTGTTTTTCTTTTTTAATGGAGGTTGATCAGTTCATGTAAGCAGTAGAGCAGCGATTGCAAATAGACTGGAACCTGGCAATCTCTTCCATGACCCCAACAAATTTCTGTTGCTTGGGCCTAGGTTTGGTTGCTGCATCGTTCTGACTTTTGCATGTATGTTGAGGATAGAGCCCACCATCTCCGTGGTATCTTTTCTGTTTTTACCGGTAACTGTCTTCTTTAAACGGAGGCCTGCTGTGCTCATCAGGGATTTGATACAAAAGAGTCAGTACTATTTTACTGTGATTTCCCTGGTCTTGACAGACCCCAATTGAGGAGAAGAAACAAGTTTAAGAAACCATTGGTGGAGCACTGAAGCCAGACACAGGTACCAGCCCACTAATTACTGGTGTGCAACAGCCCTTGAATTGAATGTCTGCCTTTCCCGCAGGTGGATGTTCTACTGGTAGTGACCTAACAGTGTTCATTCCCATGTGTGACACATTTCTACTGTGTCACTGAACACTTTAGTGGTACATGTTTTCCTTGAACATTGTTTAGCACAAACACCAGATATTGGGCCCATGTCTTGTCTGTCTGGTGAAACCTGTGATGAAACAACTATAAAATATAGAAAGTGGGTAGGCTCACTCAGGTTGCTAAAGGGCTGCTTGGCTGAGTGGGAAATGCATCCTAGTGGTTCTGCATTGCAAGAGAAGAAATCTGGGAGAATTTATAGGCTCTAAAATTACCCATGAACCTCCCCTCACTGCCCCTTGAGCTTCTGCCTGATGCTCTGCCACTGCTTGCTTCCTCTTGTTACTCCAGTGTCTGCCAGGAAGTCAAGCAGGTGCACCTGTCACATAAATTCTCATCTGTCTCTATAGTATGAGGATCTAAGAAGATAAACCTGCATCCTTTCAGGCAGAGCAGCAACCCAGCCTTGGTCTGTCATACATGCTTGGATGGAAGTACTGCTCTGCTCTGTCTTTGATAACTTGGATCAGTACTAATAAAAATGGCTCCTACATAATAAGTGCTCAGTAATACTCTTAACTAATAAAGCAGGTCTACAAATCGTTTAAAAAATTAACACATGGGTTTGACTGGTTCTTCTCCAGTAGAGATGAGTGGACTGTTGGGAGATCAGAAACAATGAAATCAAATGGTTCAGTGGATAATAAAAATATCTTTTAAAATATAAAAGTAACGTGCTTATAAAATTTTCATTGTTCCTGTATAAATTTCATTGAGCCTTTATAAATAATTTTGTATTTACTTGTTTGACAAGCTTAAATGTAAACATTTGAAAAAGTGGAGAGAATCATATAATGAACCCGGATGTTCCTTCATCCAGATGCAATAATTACCAAGATTTTCCCCTACTTGTTCTATCCTTCTTTTGGAGTGTGTGTGTATATGTGTGTGAGATAGTGTGATAGTAAGTTTCAAGTCTTACAACATTCTGTCTTGGATGTGTAGTATATTATTTAAAAACAAGAATATTTTCCTATGTAACTATAATGCCATTAGATACAAGTAATCATTCATTCATGTTTTACTCACATTTTCCAGATTAAAAAAAAATCTTTGTTCTAATTAAGATCCAACAAAGTTTTGCAGGATTTTTCAAATGTGGTTAGCTGACACATAAGCCTTAGAATTATTTATAATGGAGTGAACTTGCCACTGGGGTCAAGAATCTGATTTTTTCCCCTGGATATTTACTATTTAGAGCATTGATTATAATCCCAGCTCTGTCCCTTACCAACTATGCCACCTTGATCTTTCGGGGCCTCAGCTTTCTCATCTGAAGAATAGAGATAATAGTCATATTTACCTTATAGAGTTGTTGGGAAAATTAAAGAAGTAATATAAGTAAACTTCTGGGACAGTACCTGCCATATATTTATATTTAATTGGACCAGTTAAATTTGCTTAACTAGCTAAGTGTGGTGTTTCATGTCTGTAATTCCAGCACTCTCAGCATTTGGGATGGAGGGGGATGCTGCTAGTTTGAGGTCAGCCTGGGCCACATAGTGAGTTCAATGCCAGCCTGAATTACATAGGGAGATTCTATCTCAAAAAAACCTAAAAAGGGCCAGATGTAGTTCAGTGGCACAGCACCAGCCTGCTAAGTGTGAGGCCCTGAATTTAATTCCTTATAGCCACACCCCCCCAAAAAAAAATGAAAGAAAAAAATTCTTAACTTCTCTAGAACTCAGTGTTTCTGTTATTAAATAAGGGGTTGTAATGAATTGTTTCTTAGTGTCTTTTTTCCTAAATAACTTTCATAAGAGTAATAAAGGTCTTACTACTAACATTATTAGCTGTAGGAAAAGTAATTTAGGATTTCAGAGATGAATAATAAGAATTTTTACAATTTCAGAATTATCTTTATGTTTTGCACTAATCAACTAGAAGTCTACATGTTCAAAATGAACCCAATAGAAAAACTAGAAGTAATGCCTGTAGCAGGGTTGAGTTGTGATTGCTTTTGGAGTTCTCAAATGACTTTTATCTCAGGCCATTTAGATATATTAATGGCCTAGAACTAAGAGAATATATCAACCCACACCTAAAACTATCAGTTCTCTGGAAAATTGTGTAAATATTGTGATACTTTCCTTTGCATGGGTTTGTGGCCTGTCTTACATTTGTATATTGATAAACGAGTCATCTGGCTACCCTGCTTTCTTACTGATCTTATCTCAGTATGTTCTTATCTCAGCTTATCTGATCTTATCTCAGCTTCAGCCTCTCCTTCCATGTCCAGCCCTTGCCAAGGATACCGTTCTACTCCTTTTGCGATCCAGCAGTATGAAATGAAAGGACTCCAAGTCAGGTCATCACTGAGTTTTCCTTTGTGTTACTGCAGAAGGGCTGGGAATGATAATATCCTGGGTCTGTGCTAAGCCTCTCTCACTTGCCTCATTCAGTCAGCTCAGGATTCCAGTGTTATCGGAAGTAATGTGAGACCAGGGCAGGGGTGTCCTGTAAAATCCTCAGGTAAGGTGAAACCTCATTTTGGCTATAATTTAAAATCAGATATGTTAGGATGCTGACAGCTGAACTGGCCTGAGCTTTGCTTCACTGTCTTCCTCCACCCTTTGCTGGAGTCCTAACAAACAGAAATGTACCAAAATACAGGAAGCAGGGTGGAGGCCATCTCCCACTAGATAATCAACAACAGGTTCCATTTCTTTGATTTCTAGTCTGTTTGAGTACTGGGAGGCATGAGGGCTTTAGTAATGTCTGAATTTGAATGGGAAGAGAAGGAATTGTGAAATCTTTATCCACATTTCCAGAGGCCTGCACTGGGTTAGGACTCTATGGGGTCTTGGGAATACGCTGTGTCCACAGGCCCTTGCTTTTGAATTGTTTGGAGTCTAAAGAGGTAGACAGGCCACAAAAGGGCAGTCACAGCACAAAGGAAAACCATGCAAGAATCAAATGTGTGCTTCAGACAACAGAGGAAGGCGAATTCCCTGAGGACTGGGTCCTTGGGCAGGGGTTTATGAAGAATTTAACTGGACCTAAGAGGTAAGAAATAAGGGAGACTTCTTAGTGTTTTTTTTTTTTTTCCTCGAAAAGAGTGAGAAATTGGGCAAATGCCTAGAATGTCTAGGTTGGCCAAGGAGGACCAGTGCATCTTGGGCAAAGAGGAGCAAGTTTTAAGACAAAGAGGGAGAAGCTTTGAGCAATGCCATTGCTAAATTTAGGGCCAGGTTCAAAGATTAGCTGAGGACACATCATAAAATTGATTTTATTCCTACTTTAGGAAGGAAGTTTAAACAAGTCCAGGAACATATGCTTCTCAGAGAGATCTTCCCTGAAGTGTAATCCTGGGAGTCAGTCATGTGACTGTTGGGTATCATTAGGCCCAAGAATAGGAAGAGAGGCCTGTGACATGAAAGGAAAAAAAAAAAAAAAGACATTGGCGTCATACCTTACATGACCTGCTAAAACAAAGTATAGCTAAATGTAAGAGCTAGATATAAAATAAATAAAAGAAGCAGCATAAAAAAACAGCCAGTAGTCATGGATGGGTGGAAGGATTTTTAACATGTTTGCAATGGGGCTGTCATTTGTATGTCTTACAGCTGGATGGCTCTGAACCAAGCCTGTGTATTGTGTTAAAGCACAAAGGGCAGGAAGAAACCAGTTGGGCCTGGGCTTTACTACTGATGAGCAGAAGACTTGAAGAAACTTGTTTTACCTAAGCCTCAGTTTGTTTATCTGAAAATTGGGTGTGTTAGGCATCATGGTCTTAGAGAATGTTTTGTTTTGTTTTTATTTTTGGAGACAAGGTCTCCAAAAAGTGAGTTCAGATTGGCCTTCAACTTGCGGTGATCTTCCTGCCTTAACCTCCTGTGTGCTGGGATTACAGGTATGCACTAGCATGTCCAACCAGTTTTAAAAGACTTTTTAAAAATAAATGTTGGAGAAGATAACAGGGTCTAAGAGTTCAACGTTGAAGGGTCCAAGAGATCAAGGTTGAGGGGTGAAGGGAAATACCTCAAGAGATGTAAATATTATATACCATAAATAGGAGCTAATCATATGAAAAAGACTGGGGAAAGGGGAATTAGAGGAGAGAGGGAAGGCAGATTATAAAAGGAAACAGTTGGAGAGTGGGTTCATGTACAGAACGAATCCACTCTTCAAGATGATTATAAACAGCACGTCCTGCAAGCATGTACTAATAAAAAAAGGTAACACCTGTAAACTATTTAATAGTAGACCCATAACCCACCGAAGTTTTTATGTTAATGAAGGGAAAGGCCGTCCTGACTGAATATATCTGGACACCACATTTATTGAGCTGATAGGATGTTCTAGGGTGCATGTGAGTGCTTCACTACGGGAGGTGATGTTGAACGCAGGCCCTGCATCTGCACCCTGAGCTCTTGGCCACATTGCATCTGCTGCCTCCCCATGTTAACTTTGAACTGTGTTGTGTGTCACAGAACATACAGTTAAAATTTCAGCCAGTGACAGTGTTGGTTGTTTAGGACAAAATATGTGAAATACTGACCAACCACAGACCATCAAAAGTTATAACAATGGTTTAAATAAATTGTGGAATGTGGGCCATGTATGACGCCATTATATTTTTATGTTAGAATAATAAGGAAATTTTTACATGATATAATACTGGAAGGCACTGGGGTGTGTGGTTAGGTTCAGGGGTTTTAAACCAGGCTGTGTAGGTTCTGTCATCCTTTTGCTTTGGTATTAGCCTGTGACCTGGGGCAGGGTGCCTAATATTTTTGTCTCAGTTTTTCCTGTCTGAAAAAGAAGGCACATGTCTGTAACCCTGGTATTTGGGAGGTTGAGGCAGGAGGATCGCCATGAGATTGAGGCCAGCCTTGGGCCACACAGTGAGTGCAAGGCCAGCCTGAGCTTCATATTGAGACTCTGTCACAAAACAAAACAAAAAAAGCTGGGGTGGGGTTAGGGGGAAGGATGCCAATAGTGTGTATTCACGGGATTGTTAGGAGGATTAAATGCATGAATTCTTACAAAGTTCCCCAAACACTGACTGACTTGTGGTAAACAATAAATGTGACTGGTTATAGTAAAAGTTATTGAAGGAAGTAAAACCAGTCTATAAAATAATAAACATGATGTGAGCTATATTTTTAAAAAATGATATGCATTTTTTTAAAAAAAGGACTAGGAGATATAGAAAGAAAAACTGTTTAGCCAACATATCTGATCAGGTGTGTTCATTCCAAAGCTCAAAGACTGAAGAAAAGCATGATTTGGGATATGTTCCACTGTGTGACATGAATTGTAGGCTTGGTAATAGGAAGATTAAAAAGTGTCCCTGTTCTAAAGCCCTGCACATCAGTCACTGGGCATCTGCATGGTGCGGGGGTGGCCTTCAACCTGAAACAGACACGGTATGTCAGTCAGTAGTGCTTCTCTCTGGATATTTGGTCATGGCAAGCTCAGATCTTACCTTTTCAACTTTCTGTCCTTTCCAGATTTCGGTAATTGACAATCTGTTTATTTGCTTGTGTTGAAAAGGTGGATTGGAGACATGATTTTGAGAATGTGCTGTGATGAATGGGTTGCTACAGACTGCACTTGGTATGGTTGTCAGAGGAAGGCCAGTTGTTAGGGTACATAGTTTCATTCCTATTATATATGTATTTGATACCTGCAATTTTATGTCTGAAAAAAAGGTTGCTCAGATTTTATTAAGTGGGGAGAGGAGAGAAGCTGGAGCTTGCTGAGAGAGGTCAGGGGGCTGTGACAGGCCCTGGCCATGGCTCCTTCCACCTGCATCCACACTGCTTGTTGGCTCAGCCTCTGCCTCCTCACCCACAGCTCCGTGGTACCTCTGACTTCCTCCTCTGCTCAAGGTAGGGTTGCTTTCAGTCCCCATCTGAATGCTGTTCAGTTTCCCTGAGGAGCAGCATTGTCTTCTCCCTCCTTGACGTCTCTCCCTGTGTGTCTTCTTACTGTCCCCCTGCTATGTCAGAGCACAGGGTCATTTGTAAAGGGCTCTCCTCTATTGTTGATTGGATTTGTAGAATTTAATCTCTTCTCTTTGCTTTGCAGGGAGTGCCAAGCACCTGTGTAGTTTCCGCAGCTTTATCTCAGTTTTGACTTGTTCCTCTATCTCAGCCCTGGTTTTCTATTATCCTGCTGACTCCTGTGTTGGCTTTCTTACAACTCCCTTAAGTTCTGCGTCTGTGAAACAGTCACTTTTCATCCCAAAATGAGTGGTTTCTTTTGCCTCCTTTTCTTTCTTCTTTCTCTTCTTTTCCCCTTTTCTTTTTCCTTTCTTGAAGACAGGGTCTTGCTATTTAGTTGAGACTGGACTTGAACTTACTATGTAACCTAGGCTGGCTTCCAGCTTGCAGCGACCCTCCTTCCTCAGCCTCCCAAGTACTGAGATTACCATGATGTCAGGCTCTTTTTTGCATTCTTGTTTTCTTTCATGAGGAAAAGCACTTCGTCATCACCAGTTTAAAATCTCTATTCCCTCTTTTGTCTCTCTTGTTCATCTCCACTGGTCTTCCTCACTCAGGCATCACTATGTCTAGTATGTCATGAGTCATTTCTTACTGGCTAAGGACACCAGATCTCAGTAGCATAAAATAGCAAAGTTTATTCCTCCCCCATGGTACCTCACCATCAAGGGTGGGTTCAAGGCCCTGTTCCATTCCACCTGGGTTGAAGGAACAGCCACAATCTCAAATACAACAGGTCCTGTGCTGACTCACTTGTGGGAGTCATTTCCACTCGTGTCACTGGCTAAAGCAAGACCTATGGCCACTCCTAACTTCCAAGAGCCCAGAAGGACAATCCTGTGTTGTGTCTGTAAGTGAACTCAGATCTCTGGTGAGCAGCACTAATGATGGTGAAACCTGGTATCCCCTCTGTCCTTGCAGTAACAGCAGATAGGGGCCCTCCAACTGGTCTCTGTGCCAGCATTTTCACTATTGCTAAGGGTTCAGCTCTGAACCGTGAACCTGCCAGTGCTTATCACTGCTCTTGGACTCTAAGGTGCTTACCTTTCCAGGCTAACTACCCTGTTGTCACTCACTCCCTAGGCTTTTAGATGGTCATGTGTGCCAGCCTTCTCATTCCCCTCGACCTGGGCAGCTCTTTCCTCTGTCTGGGATAGTCATTACCCTTCTGTTCCTCCTCAGCTCCCAGCCACTCCCCTTGGCCTCTGGACTATGCTCACTGTCTTTGCCTAGCCACCCAAACCCTGCCTCTCTGTTCTTTTCCTTTGTTCCACTTATACAGTGTGTGTTTATTTATGTGTACGTGTGTTCAGTATCTGCTTTCCTCACTGACTGTTGGTTCACCACAGTTTCCCAAGTACTTGGCACATAGCAGGGCCTTACTTTCCTGAAGCTCAAACCTCCTCCTTTACTGAAACTCAAACCCACATTCTTTGCACTGGAGCCACCTCCCCCCACAAGTCTTTATTGTTTAATTAAATTTTTCTTTTTTAAATTTTGAGGCAGTGTCTTGCCAAGTTGTTAAATTGCCCAGACTGGGCTTGAATTTGAGACATTCCCACCTAAGCTCCCAAAGTGCTGGGATTACAGGCATGCACCATCATTTCTGTCTTCAATAAATGACTTTTTGTGAATAAAAATATTCTGAAGAGTATACATCTGACAAGTCTCACTTTTCATTCTTTTTTGATTCTCACTAACATCTCCTCCTTGTATCTATTTCTAGTTTCCTCATTTCATTTTATCTCCTGCTGCTAGATTAATTTTCCTAATGCACAGGGTCCTGTCATTTCTTTAGTTTCTCATTGCACCTGTGGTAAATTCAGTGCTTCCTAGCATCCATGTGAGTGTATCACTTGGAGACTAGCTCTGTGCTTGCCTTACTTTAGAAAAAACTAGTCAGATTATCAGTATATATGTATAATCTTAGCATTTCAAAGCAGACATGTATTGAAACAAAGTTAGATGAATTTCCATTTGAGGGGGATCCATTTGTTTTTTTACCAACTCCATAGAGACCTGAAATGTCTAAAATGACGTAAGAGAACATGTTGATCTGACTTTTCATGGTATAGGTATTTAGTAATTTGTTTATCTTGAAACAAAACAAAGCAAAAATACAACTAATAAACTACTGGAAGTGCTGTTTACTCATTGAACTGTTAGTTTTACAACTGTCCAGAAGCATTTGGAGCTGTGTGTGGTGATACTTGCAAGCCCTCCGGGTCCTGGGGCAGGAGGATCAGAAGTTAGAGTTTAGTCTGGGCAATTTAGTGAGACCTTGTCTGAAAGCAAAACAATTTTAAAAGGCAGGGTATGCACTTCAGTACACAGATCCTTGTTTCCATCTCCTGTACCACTAAAAAGAAGAAGAAAAAAACACTTGGCTGGTGAAATTTCTGTTTCTCTGTTTCTAAGAGAAATAGACTGATTTGGCAGGCAGTGTTACAAAGTAGGAAAAAAAGAGGAAAATGGATGAGGGATTTAGGTTGAGGAACTGCAGGGGCTCTGATCCAGAGGATCCTGGCTCTTCTGTTTCTGTTCTGATTTCTTAGTGGATTTATTTTGTCTCACAAATTTACTTTCTTTCTGTTCCTTTTGAATCCTTCTCAGTGAATTGCTAAGGAAATTTACCATAGTATCAGAATCCTATGTGAACTTCTTCCCATCTCTCTCTCTTTCGCAGTTGACAAAGGTAGGTAAGATAGGGTTTGGTTGTGGTGATCCTGGAAGACAGGCTACTGGGTCAGTGCTTGTGTTGGATAGAGGTTTCATTCATTTATTGGATATTAATCTGAAAGTGATTCTTTTGGCTTTTTGAGACAGGATTTCACTAGATAGTGCAGGCTGGCCTTGAGCTCTCTATGTAGTGCTGGCTGGCCTTGAACTTGCTTATGTAGCCCAGGCTGACCTCAAACTCACATGGATCCTTCAGCTTCAGTCTCCCAAGTGGTGGGATTACAGATGTGCTCCACCACACCAGGCCCTGAAGGTAATTCTGAAACTGATGGTCAGAAACTATCCAGTGGTTTGTTGAGGCATACAGTTTATTCTAAAATTTATGTATTCAGTCTGAGAGTCACATACTCTATTTACATGCATTTTGTCTGTTAACAGAAAATACAGGTTCAGTCATGTGGATATAGAAATATTATAAAGAAACATTTTTGCCATGTAATGTTAAAAATAGGTTATTAGTTTATACATAGGGCGACTCACTTTTTTTTTTTTTTTTTAATTTTTTTTTTTTTTTGGTCTTTTTCCTTTTTATTGGTACCGGGGATTGAACCCACGACTGCCTGCTTTCAAGGCAGGCGCTTATGCCGCTGAGCTAAATCCCCAGCCCCCGATTCACTTTTTTTAAAAGAATAGGTAGCCAGGTGTGGTGGCACATGGCCTGTAACCCAGCACTTGGGAGCTGTGGGAGAAGGAGCCCTGCAAATTTGAGGGCAGCCAGGTTACAAAGTGAGTTCAAGGCCAGCCCAAACTGCATTGGAAGTGACCCTGTCTTTTAAAAAAAAAAAAGTAATATTTTGTTTATGAAGTTTTGTGATGCTATAATAAACCTTTGTCTTTTGTTTCATAACAAAGTAAGTATCAGGTGTTTCTTCCCTCAACTTTAGAACGTAGAATTTGGTTTCTTTTTGTAGGGAGCTGTTCTTGCTGGGGATGGCAGTAGGACAGAGTGGGTAAAACCTGCATTCCAGAGACTCTGATCCCATCTCTGTCATTTTTCCTAGTCTGCTTTTTGCCGCTTTGCACAGAGGATGAACATCTTAATAGCACTTGTCTCAGAGATGGTGGTGATGAGGTGTGGACGCGTAAGCAACTGCCACTTCCAGCAGTGGGAATTTGAAGAGGAAGCACTTAGGAGGGGCCCGTCACACAGTAAACACCCACTAAGTGCATGCTGTTGGTACCTACGAGGGCAAGCCAAAGGCATATCATATAGCCATCAAACATGCTGCTTATGGAGAATTTGTCCTGTGGGAAAATTACAACGTTGAATAAGAAGGAAGCAGTACTCAAAAAATAATGGGTAGTCACAATTTTGTAAAATATAACTTGTGTGTAAAAAAATTTGGCAGGAAATTTAAAGAGACAAGAATATGACTTCTTTATATATTTGGGTATTTCTCAATTGTTTTATTTTTATAAGTGAATAGATACTAAGAAAAAGCACATTTGATGAATTTAGGAGGGAAATGCTTGGTGCTCCATTTTAAAACTTCCAAATTGTTAGTTTGAAGGTTACTCTTACATATCTTTTTGCCAAGATGTGTATAAAGTAATATAAGATGTGCTCCTGAAGTGAGGCCACACATGTGCATTTTGGTAGCAAAAATATTGCTGACTAGTTTAGAATCTTACAGTCAGTGCTCAGAGAGTAAGGAGGCTCATGAGAAATAATGAGCTTTGAGAGTTTTATAAATTTCTCTCAAAATCATTTTGTCTGCACTTCTGTATCTGCTCAGATAGATAGGGATAGTTTTATTTCTGTTTTTCCTATGGATTAATGAGAAATTGAATAATTTGTTTAAGGTTACCCAGCTAAATGTAAGGGTTTTTTTTTGTTTGTTTTTGGTAAAGTGGCAGGATTTTTCAGAAAACCCTGAGACTTCTTTTATTGTGTTGAATATTGAACCAAAGGGTTATGTATGCTAGGCAAGTGCTTTACCATTGAGCTACATTCCCAGACCATTTTAAATTTTATTTTGAGACAAAGTTTCTGTATGTTTCCCATGATATTCTTAAACTTTCCATCCTCCTACTACAGTCTTCTTGATACCTGGATTGTAAATATGCACTATCATGCCATTTTAAGACATAATTTTCTAGCACTCTAGGAGGCTGAGGCATGAGGATTTCAAGTTCATGCCCAGCCTGGTTATTTAGTTACTTAGCAAGACTCTATCTCCAGACAAAACATTTTTAAAAAGGGCTGGAAATGTAGCTCGATGTGAAGGCTTTGGGGTGGGGGTGGGGGTGGGGGTATGATATATAATTTTAAAATTGGAATTTTATGAAAACTTTTAAATGGTTGACTTGAATCATTTTGGAAAGTACCATGCATTGGTTGATAGAAATGTATGACGTGGAAATGAGATCATATTATTTTGGAAATGAAAGGTATATTATCTTTAAAAGTTATATGGTCTAACTTACTCATTTTATAAAGGAAGATATGATTGACCCATGGGTAAGTGATTTGTCTGTGATCATAATTAGTTAGTATTAAAGATAACAGTAAAATCTAGTTTACTGATTCCTGGTCAGGTGGATATTCTTCTGACTATATGAAATAATTGAATTTGTTTTGTTTATCTTTCAGTATTTTTATAGACCATGGTAATAGCAGAATGTGAAACATCTTTTTGAACTCTATCTATGTATTTTGCCAGTCCCAGGCCAGTTTCCAGGTGGAATCAGTATTTGTGTTTTCAAAGCCAAAAAGGCAGTCTGAATTTCTATATGAGATATTAAGATAAGAGACAGAAAGTAAATCAGAAATTATAAAATTAATCTTAAGATCCCAGTGTAACTTATTCAAGAAAGAATAATTAATTTAGTAGTCAAATATTGTAAGGATGGAACATCATAGTTTTATATGTACTTTTGTTAAAATAATTAAGTGACCTGAATAAAAACCTTTCTAAGCCTGTTAATCTAAAATTTGTTAGCGAAGAATAAGCTGTATCAATAGGCATTTTACCTTTCAGGGTACCTCACCTGAAAAAATTCAGCTACAAATGGTAATTTTATTTAAAATTGTATTATTACAAAAAGAGTTGCATTTTTAAGATTGTTTATAGAATTTATTTAATGTGATTATACCAAATTGTACTGTATTTCTTTTTTCTTATGGTAGGTAGAAAGCATAGTTCCAATGGTGGTAACAGAGATGCCATAATATTTATAGTATATTAGATTTATTTATAAACTATATGAGCTAGAATTTTTTCCTTCCCATTCTTTTACTGTGTTCATTTTACCATTTTTGTTTTCTTTATTTTTAAAAGAACCTTCTGATGAAAGAATGTGTATTTTTAACCAGAAAAACTGCTGTTAGATGATTTTTTTTTCTTGACTGAAGAACATATATGCTCTACTTATTTCTTTGGAGTGATTTTGTGAAAAAATATCAATGCAGGTGTTAAGATTGTAAAGAGACTTTATTAGTTCACCACTGAAAAGTCAAAAGGGCAAAGATTTCTGACCAGAGTTGGTTTCTCTTGGAAGAGTTGAGTAAACACATTAATGTTGAGATTTCTGTAATGTATAGGAGATGGTGTGGAGAGATAAGGGGCTGCAGGAGTACATGATTTCTTGAATTGAGAACAATCTCATTGGATAAATTCTGTATTGTGGACTAGAATTTCAACGCTGGAATGAAGGAGAGTTGAAGGTTGTGAACTTTAGAGACCCTGTTGTGTGCTGGAGATGGGTTCCTTTGGTAGCGTGGGGAACTGTTTGAATCAAAGAGTGTTGGAATAGCTCCCAGAAGTTCAGCAAATCACAGATTCCCCCCGCCCCATGACTTCATTTGTTAGACACTGTTTTTAAAAAATGCAGACTTCTGTCTTTACAATATGGAGTTTAGTTGTCTGGGATAAGTACCAAATTTATCCCTATGCCTGTCTTCCCACCACCTTGCTGGGAGAATCTGTGCTGCCTGTGGTACTTACACCTTTGTGTAGTCTTGGCCAAGTACGTACGGTACCTATGCAGTGCAGTGGCACTGGCTGGCCTGGAGTTGATTCAGGCTGCAGAACTGGTTCTTTTTTGACCAAATCATTGGGTTTGACGCCTGGCTCGGTGCAGGTCTGGAGCTCGTTTCCATCTTCAGTGATCTTTTGGAAGAAAGGGGGCAGAGGCCAGATGAAAGTCAGTCTTTTCTGCTCCAGGCTTCTCCTGTGATTATTTTCCACATTACCAGGCTAGGGCGTCTTGCCTGCAAACTTGTGAGAATCTTAACAGATTGTGAGTCATTTTTTAAAGTTCTTAAGGATGATATTAGCAGAGAAAAATGTAGTGTTACAATTTTTGAAAGCTGTCATGCTTCAGTATTCAGTAGTCCCCAGTTGTGATTGACCATTTACTTAACAAAACTTAAAGTCTGAGCATTTGGTGAAGACCCTGACCTTGTCCTCAAGGAGCATGGAATACAGCAGGGAAAAGGCACAGAAATGGGTCTCAGGGAGCTTTTGTATTGATCCCTTTCTTAGTTACCTGAGTCTCTACTCCTTTGTACCCTGGAGAAAAGAAGGGTGGTTGTGATCTCTGCACACTAGTTCGTACACATCAGCTAGTAGACGGTGCTGAGACTGAAGAGAGCTTTCTGGGGGACTGAAGAGACTTTCGGGGGTCCTACCCCTTTGTTATTTGGCTTCAAGAGGTTCAGAAACAGGAAGCTCAAAGTGGATGTTACTTGTACGAGTAGTGATGGGATGCTTCTCTAGTGAAGATACTGTGTAGAAACAGAAGAATCTGCCACCAGCGGTAAGCATGCATTGAGAATTAAGGGTCGTGGGGCCTCTGACGAACAGGCTAGAGAGGGGTCACGAAAGACCTTTTAGTTTTATGGTAGGGTAGCTATTAGCATCCTGAGGGGTCCTAAGATTCTTTTTTTTTTTTTTTTAACTAGACATAGGTAATTTCCTATAAGTTAGCTAGGGAAAAAACAAGGCATTTAAGAGATATGTTTCTTTTGGCATCTAGAATATGTTCCCTAGGTGTAAAGATTCCCCAAATATGGGGCATTTAAATCTTGGTTATATTCTTAATTAACCTCAGGAGCCATATTCAGCTTGTTAAGTAATAAATCTTATTAACATTAAATGTATGCTATATGAATTATAACTGAGAGTACAGGAAATGTGAAGCCTCTGCTTTCTTTAGACTTGAAACTGAAATCAGTTTTTGTGGAACTCCAGATTAAAAACAATCCAAATTGATTGTAAAAATGGGGCATCAAAATAAAATTGTATTTTTTATGTAAAATTGTCAGTGACTTTAAGCTCCACAGAACACAGATTTGCATGGTACTGTTGGGGTTTTAGTGATTTAGAGATACTAAGTACTTAGCATGGGGACCTTTGGAAACAGGGTGAAATCCTGTTAATTGGTGTTTGACTAATGATACTATGACCAATAAGAATACTACTGGTCAGTGTATCTAGTGCCAAGAAACATATTTATGCATAGAGTACTAAAATTTATTTTTATATGAAGATACATGGCACTTGTGTTACACTTAACTTTTGTTTAGCTGTATCTTTCTTTCTTTCTGTTATTCAAAATGGGTGGATCATGCAAATACTTTGGGTAAAGAAATGAGCAAGTATTTGACCAGCAAGTAAAAAAGCATAAATGTGTATTTTATAGATGAAGAGAAACCATGGGCAATATTTAACCTATGTCCAATGTATTGTATTCAGCAATATAGTCTTAGGGTGCATCCATTTCCCTACAAATGACTTTTGTTCTTCTTAATGACTGAATAGTGCTCCATTTAATTGCACTAATTAAGTGAACCCATTCATCAGATCCCTCCTGTGTACCAAGTACTGTGCTAAGTGTTCTGGGAAACTAGGGTGGGTAAGATGGAGCTTGTCCTACCTGATTGGAGAGAAAAGTTTGGAAATTCAGCTTTGTAATTATCCAAATAGGAGACTGAATAATTGGAGAATCAGAAGTGTTAAAGTGGCCTCAAACAGTGAAGGAGTCTATAAGGAGATGGCATTTAAAAAATCTGAGAGTGAAAACTATTCTAGAGAGACTGGTAGGAATGAAGATACTGGAGGGAGGAAATTGTTGAATCTGTTTGGGGAACTATGCGTAGAGTGTAGTGAAATATAGGGAGAGTTAGGGTTGCATAGATTTGGGTCACCCAAGGATTGGGCAGGTGGACAAGAACAAGGATAAGGATATGGGAGGTTGACTTTGTTCCTTTTTTTTTTCCTTCTAGTTTTTTGAGACAGGTTCTCGCTGTGTAGTTCAGGCTGACCTTAAACTCACTGCGTAGCCCAGGCTGGCCTTGAATTTGTGGCAATCTTCCTGCCTCAGGCCACCCCTACTTTGCCCAGTGCTGGAATTACAGGCAAGTACCACAGCACCCAGCTAACTTTTGTTCTCTATCATGGATGTTTGAGGCCTCAAGATCAGAGCTTTCCTGTGGGGGATATAGTCTCTGGGTCTTTGTAGCATGGCGCTGGGACATGGATGGGGTAGAGTTTACATAGTTACATGTTGTTTAGGAAACTTTTGTCATAATGTGGTCAGGGGTATTGAGGAGGGCATGAGGCAGTTGTGTAAGTTATGTTAAGAATTATTTTGAGTTGAAGTCAATGGATATTTGAAACCTGGTTAAATTAGAGTATGTGTTTATTCAATAAATACTCATTAATTCTCCTTCCCCCAGCCCACAGTGAGCTTGTAGCTCTCTGCAGGTGAGGGGAGGAAGCAGGAGGTATAAACATAGGCTCCGATTTCAGTGAGTGTGACCATGACCAGGAGGGTAGTGAGGCGGAAATCTGAGAACAGCCACCCTTGTTAACACAGGCCTTGAGAGAGTATAGAGTTTATTTGGTCCCTCCTTTTCAGATGTTTTCTGATAAACCTTTGCAGACAGCTGAGAATCTTGTCTCCTGTTATAAACCACTGCCAGAGAGAGGGGTTAGCAGTGAGCTCACTGTTTTAGGGTGCTTTAAAACTATCTGGGTAGTCCTCTTAAAATATACATTTGTGACTACTGTGCATGGAACTGGGAGGACCCCAGCCAGCTGCCTTTTCCACCTTTATGTCTTCAGAGCTGACATTCTGACTTCTCATCAGGTTTTTTTTTTTTTTTTTTTTTTTTTGTCTTTTTCCTTTTTATCGGTACCGGGGATCAAACTCATGACTGCCTGCTTGCAAGGCAGGCGCTTATGCCGCTGAGCTAAATCACCAGCCCCTCCAAGGCCTCTCTTTTAAGGGGAGAATGAGAGGAACGTTTTAAAGTGGTAGGCTCATAAATGATTATTTAAAAACAACAGATAATATGTGACCTATTTGTAATATTTGTAATATTGTAATATTTGTAAGTTTACTTGTTCTAGGTTAAAGAAAATAAATGTGGTTATTTCATGCAACAGGGACTCAGTTTTTGGTTGTGAACTTCTTCAACATGTCCAAATATAAGCTAAGTCTTTGTACAGATTGATAAATTGTAAATGAAAAAGGTATTTTCAGTTTTCTTGGTGTCCTAATGTGTTCTTTTGTTCTTCATGACGACAGATCTCTCTTCTTTGAAATTCCATCTTCCTTCAGCATTTAAATATGGTTGTTACCACCTGATTATAAGTTAATATGATTAACTGTGGTTAAAATAATAACTTTTTTCATGTCTTTTTCTATTTTCCTTTCAGTTTCCTATTATAACCCCCTCGAAGAGTGGCTCTGCTGTTCTCTTGTCTTCAGAGCTTTGCTATTAGCTCTATACCAACAGTTTATCCCATTTTTATTTCTGGTCTTGACCAAGACATTTGTGAGGGTTAGGGGAAAGCTCAATGTTAGGGAGATAAGGAGTGAAACAGGAGAATAAATGAAAGTACACGCCACATTCAAGAAGATCCACACATCTTAGACATCGTCAACACTGAGAAGCATAGAGGTAGTGAGGAAGTGAAAGTATTGAATTTCCGTTTCATGTGTAAGGCAGTGCTACTCAATATGACTCCTTGGACAGGATAAGGATTGTTCTATGAATTCTTTATAACTTGCAATGAGATGGGTATGGAAATTAAGAATAAGAGTTTAGAAACTTATAACAAATTGTTTGGGTAACTAAATCTGTTGACTCTAAGCATTGGTACCTAGGTTTTTTATGCCTTTGTTAGTTCCATTTGTTAGTAATTATTTGTATTTTATAAAAGTTTTGTTTCCTAGGATTGGAGCAGAAAGTGGGCTGCCTGTAGTCCGGGGAGCCCCGCCATGAGCTCTCTGGGGAAGGTAGCTGGAGGATATTTTATTGAACTGGTTTTGGCAGCAGGAACAGTTTGGGAGGCATTTGGGTGCTCATCTTAGCACCTGAGGCAAAGGGAGTCCTAATGACATAGGGTCTTGTGACTTGAGGGAGTTGCACAGTGGAGAAAAGTGTTGACACTTGGGCACTGTGCCCAGGTGAGGCCCAGCTCCAGCCTTCTTAGGAAAGTAGGTCTCCCCGGTGGGTGGGGCCTTGCAGGCAGAGCAGGAACTGTTTGGAGCTCTCCATTCCTGTCATTTGGCTCCCTACGTATGAACAGGCAATCACATCTTTCTTTCACTGTGCCCTAATCTTGCTTTGCATGTTTTGTTTGTCCCTGTTTTTCACTGCCTTGACTAGGCCTAAGTGGTTCTTCACTTTTGCTCCCCAGACCCATCTTCAAAATTCTGTCATGGATAGTGAGTCATTCTGTGGATATCTTGTGTTCTGGGCTATGCACCTTCTCAGAGGCCTTTTCCTGATTCTGCCCGTGTCTGATTGACTGGTTTGTCTTTCTGAGAAAGATGGAGTTGTGATGCATATCTGCAGATCCTTGCACCAGCAGAGCAGATTTTAGGCCAGTGAGCCTGCAGCTTGAAAATTCTTCCTGTCTTTTCTGCCAAGAGGACAGGATATCAAGCCAACAAACTGGCTCAGTCCTTGGCTACCTTGTGGGGAGAGAATGGGCTAGGTTTTGTTTCTCTTGCCCTCTGTGTAGCTTTAAGGGTGGATTCTGAGGGGATGTTTTTCCTCAGGACTAACCCATTTGGTATTGAGAAAGCAGGAAAGCAAGTTTTCCTGTTCCGAGCAGTGAACAAAAAGCAGAAAAGCAGGCAACGGATGGAGATATCCTGTTGGAGAAGGCTCACTGGGCCCATGCAGGCAAATGCCCTTAATTCTTTCTGTGTCTTTAGGGAAAATGAGCAGATGAGAAGGAAATAAGTCACTAAGCAGGCCAAGTCCTAATAGTTTTCTTTTTTATTATGCTGCTTAACATGGTGGTTATGTATATATGCTTTGTGACTTAAAAACTTGTCAGCCCAGAGATCCATAGCATATGACATATTAGAAAACTGAAATTTCCTCCCTTATGAGGTCATTCTAAGTTTGCCTGGGAAGAAGCTACAAACTGTAAAAGTAATGTAAACTTTGTTCAAGTTCTATTTATTTTTAAGTTTAAAATCATTTAAACATGGCAGAATTCCTGCTGAATAGGTTTGATTCAAGAAGATGGCTTGTTATTTGCTCATACGCCATTAAGGGAATATTCTTTGGTATTTTAAAAACAAAACAAACTTTCCCCTCTTATTATTAGAGCAATGTATGTTCATTTTAGGGGAATTAAAAAACACATACTGGCAACTACACAGTACAGGCACGGGCTACAAAGGCATGGAGGTGAAAATTAGAGCAATGTGGTAAGAGGGGAAGCAGGGTCTTTGGGAGCAGTGGGAGTTATGGGGTAGGGAAGTGAGAGAAAACCCCTGGACTTCCAGTGACACTATCCATGGCACACCTTTGGTGGTGGCCTCATAACCTTTAAAGCTGGCCTCCCTTCCTGTGTGCCATGGCCTTTGAGTTGATCATTTCCAAATTTGTTTGGCACTAGAAAACTAATGGCAATTGAAAGGCCCATTAACTCACTGCATGTCACATCTTGTCAGAGAGGAGTGCTGGGCATGGGGCGTATAAAGAGAAACAGATTTCTGTCTGTGATTGAATAGAGACAGAGAGTGAGTTTGTGTGTAGTATGTTTCTGTGTATATCTTTGAGAAGCTTGGATATAAAGGAGATAAAGAGAATAAAAAGAGATGTGGAAGAATAAGAAAGATACATTATTTGAGAGGAGAAGGAAAACACCTGTCATCCTCCATTGTCCTTTTGACCTTCCTGTTCCCCCAGTCTCTTGACATATTGACAAATGCTTCAGTGTTGTATGGAATGAAGAAAATTGGGCTTCACTGTTTAGTATCAGTAAATATTTACAGAGAAGATGTCAGCAGAACATATTTTAGTCATTTTAGCTTATAAGATAGTGAGAGGGACCCTTAGATGACATGGGACTAAGCTACCTTGGGCCTTTTTGGCCGTTCAGTCTGTTGGACGTGTTTACCAACAAATCCATTAATTATTTTATTGTAGGTAATGTAGGATTAACATGTAAAATGGAAAGTGGAGGCTTGGAGTGGATAATTTGTTGATTTTGGTAACCCATTTATATAACAAAATATTCATTGAGTACTGTTAAATATCAGCCACTGGGCCAGATCTTAGGGATAGATCCTTAAATAGGACAGATACAGTCTCTGACCTCAGAGACCTTATAGTTTGGTCAGGACCTAAGTTGGTGATCAAATGGATCCAATATAGTGGGATAAGGGTTCCAAAAAGACACACCTGATCTCTTGTGGTGATGTGGGAGAGGCACCTAGTGCGGATCTGGGGGAGTGATAGCCAGGGTGAGATCTGAAGGACAGGGAAAAATGAACTCGGTAAAGGGACTGTTATTTTGATTACAGAAAACAGCATATCCAAAGGCCTACATGCAAGAAAAACCATGGAATCTAAGAGGAACTGGAAGCTGGTTAATATAGCCAAAGCTTGTTGTCTCAGATGGGAATGATGAAAGAGGGCTGTGAGTTGGTAATGGGTTCCCAATATGACGAACCTTGTAGGACGTAAGTGTGATTTCTAAAGAGTTCAGCCAAGATGCAGGCAACAAAATCAATAGAATGACAGAGATGCATTGTTTCTGTGTGCTAGCAATCACAAGGTCAAAATGCAATTAAAAAACATTATATTCACAATAGCATTAAAATAAGTAGTAAAACAGCCACAAAAGAAGTATAAAACTTGTACACCAAAATATATAAGCATTGGGGCTAGAGTGGTAGTAAGAATAGAGTACTTACCAGGCAGATGCAGGGGCTTGGGTTTAAATCCCACCACTGAAAAAAGAAAGGGAAAAAAACAAAGAAAAAGAAAGGAATTAAGAATACTAAGTATATGGAAAGATACCTTATGTTCATGAACCAACAGACATAGATAGCACTGTTAAGACTGTGTCAGATCTCCTCAAAACTCTCTCTAGGTTTAAACAACTTCTGTCAGAATCTTAACTTTTCAAAACTTTTTCCTTATACCTGTTGATAAGTTATTTCTAAAATTCATATGGAAATGGAATCAGAATAGCAAAGATGATCTCAAAAACAAACAAACAAAAAAACGACCACCGCCCAACACCGAAAACATCCCCAAAACCTAAACAAAGATGTAAGGTTTACACAGGCTTATCCTTCCTGATTTAAGAATGTAGTACAAAGTCGGCATAAAAATGACATGTAGATCAATGGAATAAAATTGAGAGTTCAGAAATCTGTACATTTATAGTCAGTTGATTTTTGGTGCGAGTACCAAGACCATCCACAGAGATAGAATAGTCTTTCATCAAATGGTGCTGAAACAACTAAGTGCAAAAAACAAACAAAAGTCAGATTCTTTTATCATATATGTGAAAAGTAGCTCAAAATTGGTCATATACCAAATACGAGACCCAAAACTATGAACTATATGTAAAACTATGTTTAAAAATTGGTATAAATCTTCATAACCTTAGATTAGACAGTGATTTATTAGAGACTAAAAGTACAAAAAACAAAAAGAAAAGCATTAGATAAATTGGATATTTCCCAGGGGAGAAACTTTTATAGCTGTAGGTATATCTCAGAGGTAGAACATTTGCTTAGCATGCACAATACCCTAGTTTCAGTCACCAGCCGGATAAAACAATCATGCTTTAAAAGTACACTCAAGAACAGGATGGACATATTTACAAATTATACGTCTAATAAGGGACTTGCATCTAGGACAGTGATAGCCAATCTTTTAGAACTTTCAGTGATACAAACTGCCTGCTGTGGCATGCTTGGCTTAGGTTCTCTACCACTGATCCAGGATACATAAAGAACTCTTACAACTTCTTCATAAAAAGACAACTCAGTTAAAAGAATCTAAACTTTTTTTCTAAATACAAATGGCCAATAAGCATTTGAAAGAAGCTCAACATTATTGATTTAGTAACATGCAAATAAAATCCACGAGATACTACTTCACATACACTACCTTATGTGGTAGTTAATATAAGACAGGCAATAACTATTATCTCTTATTTCTGTGCTGGTAAGAATGTGGAGAGATTTGAAGTTTCATGTGTTTCAGGTGGGACTGTAAAATGGTGTGGTTACTCTGTAAAGTGATTTGACATTTCTTTGAAAGTTAGAGAGCTGTTCTGTGACCCAGCAGTTCCATTCTATTTTGGTTTGGATGTAGTTTGAGTAACAGTAGTATGAGGCTATTTAAGATTAATACATATGAAAGACACAAGTGGTTTGAATTAGAGAAGTGGCTGTGGGAAAGATGGGAAATAGATTCAAAGTAAAAAAACTCAACAGGGTTTGATGATTGATTAGGTATGGGAGAGGAAGCCATGAGTGGAAGAATGTGCATGGTAGGCAAGAAAGGTGACCTGTGCATGTCCACAGCTGAACCCACTGAGGTGTCTTTGTCCCAGGTACCTACGTTGAGAAGGTAGCTGTGCAGTACCCAGGACTGTGGACTCTCATGGGGCTTGTTAAAAATGCAGATTCTTGTGCCCTATGTATTGAGGTATATCTTGGTGGATATACCTAAAATTTGAGACCTGTGATAGACATACCTTCAAGTGGTAAGTAGTAAATGTGACTTCCCAAGGAGAGTATATAAAGATGAGAGGTGATTCTGTTACCATTTACGGGCCTCACAGGATTCTGGTCTGGGACCAAAGAGAATAGAGTTCTCTGGTAAGAGACAAAGTTAGGTCAAGGAAAATATTTCAGGAATAAACATCAACTTCTGAGAGGCTGAGCAAGAGTGACTTTGGTAAGGGCTCCAAGTGGTATGATAGATCTCTCAAGTGGGGTTGGCATGTGGCTGCTACACATGGCCCGTGGCAGCCCCCAAGTCCTCCAGAGGTATAGTTCTTGCAGGATTGTTGGACATTGCCTCCCAGTCTGGTTTCCTTGGCTCTGCTCCTTCCACAGGTGGCTTCATTTGAGTACGGTGGCGCTTCTGTGGCCTCCACTGTGTGAGGGTATGTCGGGGGAAGTCCTTGGTGAATGGCTCTGGCATTTGGGCACCTACAGCTGGCCGTGGAAGAGTGTCTTGGGCTCCATTACCATAGCAGATGGCCTGTTTGGTTCTTCACTGGGCCTGGTAGAACTCAACATAGCATTTCATGGTCTCAGTGCTATTTGTATCAAATACCAAGTAATGTTAGTTACACTTGGGTGTTAGTCACCAAGGCCTGGGCTTTTAAAGTTGAAGTGTTTCAAGTTTTTCTTTGTTGATCGTGTTTATAGGAGAGAGGGAGGAGAGAAGGAGAGAGAGAAGGAAAATGGTTGGAAGTAACTCCTCAATTTCTTCCTGTTTTGGCAGTCTTTTGCCTTTGGAAAAAGACTGTAAAAGTTGTATAATTCCCTTAGGATTCTAGTTGCATTAGTTTTCAGCATAACCCAATTACAGTGTATTATCAGAACAAGAAAAATCAGTGTGAATGGCAGTATCATCAAACTCAGTTAAATATATGGCAATTAGTTTACTACTGTCTACATAGAGTGCCTGTTGATAGTGTGCTGATCTTTCAGGCTGCTTATCTTGGTTTTCAAAGTTACTGTTCTTTAAGGAGGGGAGAGTTATTGTTTTAATGGGCTTCGAATCTGTTCTACTTTGAATATGTAATTTATATTTTTTAACCTTTATCTTACAAGTTATAGTTACTTTTTGTTTAAGGTTGTACATTAGAATTATAAAAGCTTTTAAGTGCTAAAATAAATATTTTATTTGGGGAATATTGTGCAACAGTAAGTTGTGGAAATCCCCATGTAAAAAGTTGTCCCTGAGTTCAATGGTTTGGTAAGGAAATTAGGTGAAACAAAAGCCCAGTCATCAGCTCAGCCAGGACTTTCCTGCGTAAATGGCAGGATAATTGTTTAAAAATTAGGATTTAAAATACCATTTTTTTCTAATTTCATGGTTGTGCCATAAGATTTCAGGCCCAGTGTATCAACTCCTAATACTTTAATTCCACTTTTTTCTTATTTTTCTGGTGTGTATGCTAGGAATTATATGTATTAATTTGGGCTCTTGGTTGCAGGTAACAGAAACTCAGTCTAATTTAAGCACCAAGGGTTGTGTCTCCCAAGGCTGCAAAGTGTCTCCCAGAACTCCAGGGCAGGGTTCCAGCTGAATGTCCCAAGGAGTTTACAGCCTTCACAACTGCCTGCTTTATGGTTTCTGCACATCTTTAATTGTTGTAGTTCTTCCTCCTATACTGGAGAGTCATTCTTTGCTTCAATCTGTATGGTGAGAAATGGTTCAGTAAGAGACTACTGCATGTCAAAAAACAGGTCCATCTCAGGTCAGAAAGGGCACCCTCATTGGATCTGATGTTTTCCCTTAGGGTCCTCCGCGTGGCTGGGGCCGTAGTAGTATGGTTTCTGGGAGCTGTACCCTGCACCCTACTGGGCCCCAGAGAAAGCCTGTCCTAGGCAGTCAGCCTGTTCTGCACGCATGACCCCCCATTGCCTTGGAGGATGGTGGGGATCAAGGGCATCTCAGAAGGGAAGCGTTTTGGGGAGAGGACTTGTCAGGCAGCTGCCTCAATAGGTATTTGGTCCATACGTGTATATATATGGTGTGTGTGAGTGTGTGTGTCTATTTTTTTCCTTACATTAATAGAATTGGGGGAGGTTGTTGCTCACAAACATAAACCCATTCAGAAAATTCTTTGGGGTTGTATATTTCTTTGTCCTGGATGATTGGAAGTTGATTTCTACTCAAAGAAAAATCTGGGCCACATCTGGTTGAATCATTGTAGATACAACATCTTTTTTTCCTTCTCAGAGTTAAAATACATAAAATAATACTAGTTTTCATAGTGATATTAACATGTCTTTATAATACTTATATGGAATACTTAAATCTTACTTTGGTGAGGTTTTTTTTGTTAAGATTTGTTGTTTTAAAAGACAAGCTCAAGACAGCTTTTATCAGCACCATTTCATGTGCCACCATAGACAAGAGAATCATTGGATGCCCAGAGCAGCTGAATTGCCTCTTTCTAGTTTGAATGGTCAAATGTCTCTCAATTACATTTTCAAAGATGTTTTTTACAAACATGTTTTAAACGATCCAAAATATGTATTCAGTGCTCTCTGTGAAGGAAAAAAAATTTAGTTGACTTTGTGTTCACTAAACTGGGAGAAGACCTTCTGGAATTTAAATTTGTCATTTTCATAGAAGTTAGTGCAGTATAGTAACCAGACCAGATTCTGTTTCATTCAGCTAAAAAGGCACTTTTGTTGTTAAGACTCTGTGTCCCTGTGATGGTAGAGCAGCTGATACTTGCTTCTTGTGGTGCTTTTGGAAAGCTTACTATTTCAGCAAAAGCCCAGATGCTAGGGGCTAGGAATTTGCAACAGTCCTCTGTGCATAATCGAGTCACCACAGGATTCCTGTATGTTATGGGCTGTCTGTGCTGGTGTCTGGTAACTGTGTGCATGTAAGGCTGGAGAGAGGAAAAACAGGCTTATTTTTAGGGAGTACCTGTTTATTTATTTGTCTTTATGAGGCAGGGTTTCATTATGCAGATGAGGCTGGCTTTCAATTTACTTTGTAGCCCAAGCTGGCCTCAGTTCTCCTGCCTCAGCTTCCTGAATGCTGTGATTAGAGGTGTGCCTCAGTATGTCTAGCTAGACACTGCCTTTAGAAGCCTAGAGAAAACAGCGACTATGTGTGTAGTCATAATTAATACAATTACGTATATATAGTTTATGTTGCATATAATTGCATGTGGTTTTCCATCAAAACCTGGATATTCCTTGTGCCTCTTCCGCTGCTCTGTCCTGGGTTTTTGACTGACCTCAGCTGGGCAGAGTTCCCACTCTACCCTTATCTTTAATCCCTCTCTTTCATCTCTCTGCACAGATAAGTCCCTGCTAGCTTTCTCTTATCAGGTGCAGTGCCTTCCTCCATTCGCCAGAGCATCCCAGCCAACATAAACATTCCCTTTTCCTGCTCTCCTGTTTTCTTTCTGATTCCGCACAGTCCTCTTTTCTTTTCTCTTTGTTCTCTTCTGTTCCCTCCTTCCTATGTGTGTATAGTTTCTTTCTCTCTCTCTCCTCTCCTTTCCGTTCTCCCTCCTTCCTTCTCTCCCTCTCTTCTACTTGATATCTCTCTCTTCCCCTCCCTCACTCCCTCCTTCTCTTTTTTTTCAACAGGGTCTTTAGTTCATGCTGGCCTTGAGCTTACTGTGTAGCACAGATTGACCTCTGTGGTCTTCCTGCTTCAGCTGCTCAAGAGCTGGAATTATAGGAGTGGACCTCCATATCTGGTCCCTTTTTTTGCTTCTACATGGGGACATAGATTTTCTAGAAAATTTCTTTAGTCTTGTTTTCTACCCCCCACAGAGGCCAAATTACTATTATTTTCCTATTCTGTTTTTTTTGAACATTAATTTCACACTTAAGAATATACAAGGAAATCTCACAGTACCATTAACTCAGATATCCCAGTTGTTTACAATTGATCATCTTCCTAAAAACATAAACAGAAAAGGCATAAACCAGATATGATTTCTTCCCTAAAGTCTCATGTCTTCTTGGTACTTTTGGACATTTATTTATGATGTTGTGTTTGTGTTCTTATGTCAGGTAGTATTTAAAGTTGTGTCCTTTGACCTGCCCTGTGCAGAGCTTGCGAGAATCTTAGTAGGTGTCTCTTATGGAGTTCATTTTCTTCCAGTCGTGAATTCAGCACACTAGTTCTTGTGAATTGTCTGTGTGCCAGGCTGCAGACGTCATTGAAGAGGCTGTGGGGAGAAAGTGAGGTCTCAGTGCTTCTTTTCCAGCCGTACTCTGGGTAGAGCAGGGTCAGGAAGAAGGGGGAAGGGAAGGGACCCAGAAGTGAGTGAATACCGTGACCCAATTTATTTTTAGAAATGAAAATATATAAAACAGAATTTACCATCATACCAATTTTAAACGTACAGTTCAGTGGCATTAAGTACATTCACATTGCTGTACACACACCACCACCACTTACCTCTAGATCTTTTTTCATCTTGCAGAACTGAAACTCTGTACTTGCTAAACACTGATAGCTCCTCATTCTTTCTCCTAGCCCCAACCCAGCAGCCACCATTCTGCTTTCTGTCTCAGTGAATTTGACTACGACCCTTACAATATTTGTTTGTGTGTGTGTGTATGTGTGTGTGTGTTTTGTTTTTCTGTCTTGTTTATTTCATTCAATGTAGCATCTTCAAAGTTCATTTCTGTAGTGGCTTGTGTCCTTTGTAAGACTGAGTAACATTCCGTTATACCTCATTTCATAGATCTATCCTTTTGTCCACAGACAGTTGCTTTTTTGATGATTGTAAATAATGCTGCCAAAAATATTATCAAACAAATATCTATCAAGTACCTGCTTTCATTTCCTTAGAGTACATACCTGGAAAACATTTCTTGACATGTTTGTGTGTAAGTTAAACAGAGTAAATTATCAAATAGTATTCATTCTGTTATTCATTGTCATTCATTCATTTATTCATGTGTTCAGTCAAATGATTTTTACATCAGAAACTTTATATATAAAAAGAGAGATGAAAACCTTTCCATCCTTTGTATCTACTACAGGCATGTCAAGACTAAGATTTAGTTTCTTGGTTTGTGAAATAGGTGGTTGAAAACCTATCTTTTTAGCTGGGAAAGTAAAAGGAGAAGGCATTGTACAATGCTGGATTTTTTTTTTTTTTTTTGTCTTCTGTGAAGGATACTGGTTTTAACAGTGCCTTTACGGCAAAGCTCATGAGAAAGGTGATTTGCTCTTTACCTCCTCTCCAGCCTCATGCCTCCACTGCAAGATGGAAAGTCTTTGATAGCACTTGTTCTGTGAGTGATACAGGTGTAGTTAAGAATCTCCCAGTAGAGAAGACAGAACATAAGTAGACAGGGTAAAAAGATAAGCAGGGTTTATCAAACCACTCTGTTTCTGCCAAGTGTAAAACAATAGCAGTAAAAGAAATTGTTACTCTGTGTCTGTATCTTCCTTTTTACTTCCCTCGAATCCTGTCAAACCAGGCAATAAACAAAGGAAAAGTCTCATTTTTAAGTTTATCACAGTTAGAAACTTAACTTTGGATGTATATGTGTTTAACCTGTTATCCTCACTTACTCTGTAAAAGCTGCTTTATTGTCACTTGTATTATTTCTCCGATCATGAATCCAGTGTCTGCTGGTTTTGAGAATTGACTAAGATTGTAGATGTGGCTGTCTTGGCCTAGCGCGCTAGTCTAGTAGGCTTTGTGGGCCCATTTTACTCATTTCTAGCTGAAACAAGAAGAAGCCCACCTTACAGGTCTCAGAGAATGGAAATAACATTTCTAGTTACAACAACTCTAGAACTGAGGAGGCTTGTTTTTCTAGGTGAGAGCACTAAGGTTTGTTGCAGTTTTGCAGCCACTGGGGTTTATAAATAGTCCTGGGTAATCCCCATGAACTAGATTTGAGAACGAGCCACCAGAAGGGATGCTTCCCTTGAGATGTGACAGCATCACTGTTTTTTTCAGTGGAAAAGGAAGAAGGTACAAAGTGATCTCTATGCAAATTTACCCTAGATTTTGACTTCAGCTTATTCCTTATTTCTTTTTTCCTACTTACTGTGTTAGACATAAAATCTTCGAGATGTAGTATTCAGACTGTTTTGGCCTCATCTGCTTTTTTTTTTTCTTTTTTCTTTCTTTTTTTTTTTTTTTTTCAGTACAGAATTAACCTTGTTCCAAAAATTGCTTGATATGAGCAGGAGTTTGGGGGACTAGAGGTGGAAGGTATGGGGTGTTTTACTTCCCTTGATAGTAACTCTGAGTTTGTGCTATCTGATGGGCCCGGATCACATGTATTATGGCTGGGGACTAGGTAACAGTCTGAGGTTTCTTGGTTACAGTAACTGATCCTTACCCCATGCCAAGGGAGGAAGCAGAATCCTGCAGCAGAGTCCTCCATTACTGAAACCTGGGACCCCGTTTTAAGTTTTTTATTCCTTTGTACAACTATCTGAGTTACAGAGGTTTTCCTTTATTTCAGAAAGCTCTTGCTGTTGACCTTAAATAAAACTAGGTGACTTTTTTGGTTCTGGCAGCTTACAGAAAGAATTTAAACAATTTAAATAATTAAAATAATTTAATGCAGTTACATTTATTTAAATTGTATCAAATTTGAATAGATTTATATTTTTTAAAAGTATAATGTGGTATTTTAAAAATGTGTCAGAGTTGCTGTTTCTACTGTGTATGTTTTATGCAGGAAGTTGTCTATCATGCCTGTTGCTATACTTTTAAACAACAGGTGAATTACAACATTTATTTTCCTAGATTTCCTGCAGATTTTTGTAAGCATATGAAATTTTACTTTTCTTAACAAAGTCCTTGAAATGTATGTGGTTTAAGTTACTGTGAACATAGCTCTTACCTGATTTCAGTAAGAGAAGACAGTAGGAATGTGAGCACAACAGCTGGAAGAGGACGTAAGAGTGAGATCAATAATAATTTTTTGAAGAGCAGTGGACAGGGTCTTGCCCAGAGATAGTGTTTTTAGGGCTATTCCAGAATTGGGCTCCTGGGATAAGACATGGGATACTGGAGTGATTTGACTGAAGCAATGATGGGAAAGATTTACCCCATCATATTATCCTTCCTGAGGAAATATCTGCCCTTAGAGAGTGACCTATATCAGCAGAATGAAGATCATTCTGTTGAGTGAAAGGATGTGTTTGCACTCATACATCTCATAAAGAGTTAATACTGTACTGAAAATATATAAGGAACTGAAGCAACTCAGTAATATAATAAATAACCTAGTTAAAAAGTGGATGAAGAATCTGTAAGTGGGTATTTCTCAAGAGAAGACATACAAATGGCCAACAACTGTATGAATTAGGAAAATACAGACTAAAATGACATTGATATATACCTCATACCTGTTAAAATAACCATTATCAAAAACAGAAAGGTAAGTGTAGGTGAGAATGGGGAGGAAAAAGAACTCTTATGTGGTGTTCAAGGGGACATATTACTATAGCCACAATGGAAAACAGTATGGAGGTACTCAGAGCACTAAAAATCTAACTATTATATGACCCAGCAATGCCAGTACTGTGGATATCTATCTGAAGGCTGTGGAATCAGGATGTTCAAGAGATGCCTTGCTCATTACAGCAATATAATAGCAGCCAAGATGCAGATTCAACCTAAGTGTGAGATGATTGGATGAAGAAAATAATGGAATACTGTTTACACTCAAAGAGAAGGAAATCCTGTTATTTGTGACAGCACAGAGGACAGTATAGTAAGTGAAATAAGGCAGACACAGAAATATAAATACCATATGATTTCACTTCATGTAGAATCTGAAAAAGTCAAACTGAGGAACAGAATCAAGTGATTTATATCAGAGGCTAAGAGGTGCTGAGATATTGGTCAGAGAGCACAAAATTTCAGCTGAACAGTAGGAGTTTAAAAAAACATGCATGGAAAAGAAATTCATGTGTGATACGCCAAGTTTATCAATTCACTGACGTGTTAGTGTGAGTTAATATCTCTGTGAGATTTTCTAATTAAATTTTCTGTGGAATATCCCTTTCAGAGAAGATGGAGGAAAGAAGCGTGATATGGAAATACAATGGGGCCACAGTTTCATAAGCCATAGGGTTTGGTCTTGGTTGAGAATAACGTAAGCTGGGATCTTCACTCTCAGAGCAGTTGTTGAGCTGAGCTGAGCAAGAATTGGTCAGCAAGGCTACAGGACAACTTTCTTCTCTCACTGACTTTGTGCTCTTACCCAGTCTGATGAACGGTGATGTATATGGTTTGTCATGGAGCAGACACTGAACTTAAGAAGCTTCCTAAAAATAACTCAGAATATAGTTTTACTACTTTCACAGTCTTCAGAATAAAAGGCAAAGGTCTCTGGAGTAAAACATTTACAATAAAACCTTTAGTCTTTCTTCCTCAGAGATGGTGGCTGGTGGAGTGGGAAATAGAGACTCTGGAAATGTTCAGGGTTAACAGAGTATTTTGTGTGCTATTGAGTCCTCAAGGAATCTGGGGAACGGGGAGCCAAGATCAGGGGGAAAAAGCTGTGTGTTGGCATCTGTTTACCTTGAGATTCTTGTATCCTATTCCCTTCCCAGGCAGTGTGTGGTGGCCCAGAAGTCGGGGTCTTGTGCAGAAAGAGGATGCTCACAACAGACAGTGTGAGCGCACTACCCCTCCCCCCCCACATCTGCTTCCCATGTGAGTCTGTCTGTGTTTCTGCACATACAATAGAACTGGAGGTTTGTGATCCCCACCTGAAGCCCCAGGTTTGTTGATCATCAAGCCACTTCCATGGAGAAAAATGGTCATAACTTATAGATAAAGATATGTTGAATTTTTAAACAGGAGTGGCACTTGGTTGAGTATCAGTTTGGTTTTTTGACGCTCTTTGAATTTCTCTTTTATTTTCAAAAAGTGAGCCCATTTCTCTTTCCGATGAGGTATTTCCTGTGTTTCTTGTGGGTTTTTGGGGCAGATTTATTATGAGGAAATTCACCAGATTGTAAGTTCCAATTTTTTTTTTTAGTCACTAGTGGAGTGAAACCGATTCCTCATCTCTAAACTGGAAACATAGTTTGTTGAGTCCTGAGAGGGTTTACCTGAGCAATTGAAACGAGTTGTGTATGAGGATTGAGGTGATCACGGATGGAAAAGGGCCTGTGTGGTGGTGCAAAAGACCTAGTCCTACAGCAGCGTCCTCGGTAGACTGTTCCGCATTCACATTTCTGCTTTCCTTGATTTGCTTGGGTTATTACTATATCTACTAGTGAGTGACTGGAAAAGCATTCTGCTAATCTTGAGGTTCTGAGTGTTGAGACATATTTTTCTCATTTGGGTGACATTTTCTTTCATCTGAAAGCTGTAGACTTAAGTTCTGTCAAGAGGTTTATGAGAAGTAGATTGAGCAAGATGAAAATTCCTTAGGAACTTGCTCTAGCTCCTGGGTCTCTGTTTGCTTTAGGATTGGAGGATTTGGCAATATGTTGTGCATGGACTTGAGCTCCTGTTTCAGTGAGCATACAAAAGATAAGGGCCTGGAGGGTCCACTGTTTCAATTGCTGGGTCTTTGCTAGCAAAGGAAGTGTTGAACTTTGGCAGATGGCAGCTGGCCTGTAGGCAGAGGGAAACACCAGTGAGATTTCCCTTATCCTTTCAGGCCCCACCCCCCACTCCTTTTTGGTTGAAGTGAGGGTAGAGGAAGCTGGAAATCATACAGAGTACAGTCACCCACATAGCTCTGTATATCAAAATGGAGTAAACCTTGCAGAAGTAGACAGGAAAGCTAGGAAGAAGTCCTCCAGTTAACCTTTTACCATCTTTTGTTCATCTGTGCTTGGTTTTATATCCCGTCAGCTGTTTTTGGAAAGTTTAGACTTTTAAACTGATACCTATAGGTCAGAAGATTTATTTGAGGGAGTCATGTATATGAAGTAGAATCTCCTTTAGAGTAAAAGGCACCTTAGAGTGTTGAGCTATGGTGCTCTATATACTAGATGAGAGAGGTTATGAGACTTGTCTATAAGTGTCTGCAGCACAGTGGGTGTTCACAAGACACTTATCCAGTGAATGAGAGAAAACATGACTCATTTAAGAGCATACTATTTGTAGCTGATTGAGATTTTTAGTTTCTTAGATACTTATTTTGATATGTCACTGCAAGGGAAATGATTTTATTTTTCTCCAGTAGACCTGAAATAATGCAGTGAACAGCAGGCACTTGATTATGACTTAAACATTATGAAGTGCTATTTGCTTTATGACATATATAAACTACACATTTGTTTTTACTTGCTTTCAGTCTACTGTTTGAAATTTTAGATGTGATCTATATATAAGCAGGTGTCACCTTACATTTTAAAAACCAGTTATCCTCTATAAACTTTGAAAGCTTCATAGATTATTTTAAATATATTCACATATTGAATTAAATTTTTTCCCCCATAGCATAATTGCTTCCTGTATCTTTAGGTGTGTCAAGGATGTTGACCTAGGAGAGTACCTTCATCATTGATTATCTGGAAAGATCAGTCATTTCCAAATGAAGTTCAGTTTTATGATCATTACCTGGAAAAATAGTATATATCATACTTTAAAAATTTGTCCTTTAATCCATCAAGTTAGAATTGTCTTGTTCTCTGTGTCTACACTACACTTCAGAAGCACCAGGATAACCAATCCAGCCCATGCTCTGAGGAGCAGTCTTCAGTATCACTTGCTGTCTTCTAGTAGCTGATGTTCAAAGTAGAAAATGAAGGGGCAGCAGGCAGTATGTACAAGTTCAGGATATCATGTACATACTGAGGTGGAATGTAGGGTAGCACTTTATGAGTTTGTTTCTCAGCAGCATTTCATCTCTACATTTTTAAGTAATGAAAGAATGTGAATAAAGGCAACCAGCTATTGTTGATACTGGTTTATTTTTTGATTGATGGAAGTCTGTATAATGCCAAAATATATTTTTAACTATTGTTATGGTTTGTGTCTGGGTGTCCCAAAGCCTCATGCAATCATGGGGACAGGCTTCTAGAAATTGTGATTGATTCATAGTCCAATACTGGATTATGGGTGTGAGTGTTACGCCCAACCTAGGGTGGGTATCCTACATGCAATATAAGGGACAGAAAAAGTCCTCTCTCCGTGCTCCTCCCTTTTTGCTGTTGTTTTTTGCTGTCTTCTGCTGCCATGAACTGTTGCCCTCTGCCTCGGACCCAGGAAATTATGAAACTCCACAAACTGTGAGCTAAATAAACCTTTCCTTCCTTTATTTTGGGTGTCAGATATTTTGTCTCAGCAGCGAGAGAAAAGTAACCAAGACAGAATCTGGTACTAGAGAAGTGGGGTCATTGCTATGACTATACCTGATCATGTAGTTCAAGAGTCTTTGGGAATGGCTTGCAGGAAGAGTTTGGAAAGATTCAGATATGTTATCTGACAGAGTAGAGCTAGAACACCTTAGGCTGTTTTATGTGGAGAATCTGGTTAGAGCTCAGAAAACCAAAAGGCTTGAATGCCTTTTGGTAAGACTAGGCTTGGAAGGTTTTTGCTGGGAAGAAGGACAGTGTTGATTGTTGGAGGCCAGACTGTGTTAATGACTTGGCAAAAAATTTGTCTGCATTTTGCTTGTGTCCAGAGATTTCACCTGAGACTGAGATTAAGTGGGGTGGCTAATCTGGCGGAAGAAATTTCAAGGTGATTGAATGTTGAGCAGTGGCATGGCTATTGTTGGGGACTTGTAATAGCCAGATTTATGTGTGAATCAAGAGCAAAGAGCCCAGCAGGATGATTTTAAATGTTATGATTTTTGCCAGTAGGAAGCTTCAGTAAGGCTGTGGACTGCAAAGATAGAGCTGAGGAAATCTACTGCTGAGAAGGAACAAGACAATAGAAAAGATGGCCTGAGGGCAACATAAGAAAGAACAAATCTCCACTCTTTGCAGCCTCAGAACTATAAAAGTGAAAGACTTTGCTTTCAGGTGAACATTGCAGAGCACCATGTTTCAGAATGGCAGTGGCACAGAGAATTTGTTACTTAGAATTGGATTCAGAGCACCTAGAGGTTCAGGCACTCAACGTCTACAGCCAGCAGAGGAGAAAGCCTGGCTACTGCTCCAGCTGGTGGCAGCAGACTGAGGTATCATCCACATGGCTCTGGTTTTAGTTGCATGCAGAATGCAAGAGTTCTGAGGTTAAAAAGGCTTGCACCCAAATTTCAGAAGGCGGCTTGGGAACCCAGGCAGTGTGCCCCTGAGAGAGCAATGTGTGAAGCTGTGAGGGTGAAGCCAAAGATGCAGTGGAGACCCTAGGAGTTTGGTGAAGCCAGGAACATGGATCATCTAAGAAAAGCTGCAAGAATTGAGCAGAGTAGACCCAAGAGAGAAGCCCTGGGGCTACAGCCACTGGAAACTGCTGTAGGGGTGGAGCCACGCAAGCTTTTGGAGCTCACAATTTATCACAGATGGTTTCAGATGTTCCACACGGAACTACAGGGCTTTATGTTTGCCCTGCTGGATTTTGGACTTACATTGGTCCTGATCCTGTGTATCTTGTGCCATTGAATTTTAACCTTTCATTTGTGCGGGGGCTTGCAGCTAAGAGTTTGCCTTTCATCTCAGTAGAGACTTGGGACTTGGACTTTTCAGCAGTTCTGAAACTGTTAGGACTTTGGCAACTCTTAGAGATGGACTAAAATGCCTTTTGCATAAAGGGATGAGCATGAATCTTTGGTGAGCTGGAGTGAAATATTATGGTTTGTGTCTCGATGTACCCCGAGAGCCTCATGCAGTCACATGGGCAGGCTTCTAGAGTTTGTGATTGATTCACTGTCCAGTGCTGGGATTATGGGTGTGAGTCCTACACACCCTCAGGGGTAGCCTACATACAGTATAAGGGAAAGAAAGAGTCTCTTGCTCACTCCTCCCTTTTTGCTCTTGTTGCTTTTGCTGTTTTCTGCTGCCCTGAACTGTTGCTCCTCTGCCATGTGCCACCCTGTCTTGGAGCCAGCTGATTTTAGACAAAACCTCCATGAACTGTGAACTAAATAAACCTTTTCTTCCTTAATTTTGGGTGTCAGGTGTTTTGTCTCAGTAACAAGAGAAAAGTAACTAAGACAACTATTCATTTTCCTTTTATTCTCACTCATACTGTTCATCAGCTGTAGTTAGTGGCAAAGCTCAATTTCAGAGATTCTTATTTCACTGAGATCTTTACCTACAAGTTGGGAAAGCATGAGAAACTGTCAGTGATGGGATAATAAAGGTGCAAGTGTATTATTTGTTATATTTACAAAGAGATCTTTAGAAAACTAAAAATAATGAAGTGGCTTTGTGAGGATGGGAGAGTTGTATGTGAGCTGTTCTCACTGATCATAGCAGAAAGTGGATTGGAAATTTTTGGAAAGGGTAAAATTAGCAAACTAGGGAAGAAGGTTGTCTAGGAGAAGAAACACCATTGAAAGGACTTGCCTCTTAAAGTAGGGTGGGAGCTGATGGTGAGCCTGTCCACACTTAATTTTTATCAAAACACTTTTGTCACATGTGTGCTTTTAGTTATGTGCATGCGTTACTTTGATAAATATGAAAGTATACTATTCAACAGCCACTGTTACTTTTGTAGAGTAGAGGCAAGATAATAGAATGCTGAAAAGATGAGCAGGAGGGATGAGGAATGATAACCGAGGAACTTAGCATCTGGGTCACTCACAGGCTGTGTTTAGCTTTGCTTTTTTCTCCAAAACTTGAAATTTAGTGAAAATCTTACCAGGGTTTTAAGCCAAGAGAAAACAAACTAATAAAGAAATTTGTAACACTAAGATGTGAAAACTTTTCTAGAACCTTGGTAGTGGAATATGTGCTGTTATGGTTCCTATTGCTGGCCACTGATTGAGGGCCTTGCCAGGGTGAAATTTTGTGTCAGAGCTGACTATTTGACTAATGGAAGCTCTATTGGGTATGGAACAGAAAAGCAAGAACTGAGTTGCAAAAGGCAAGCCAAAGAAAGAGAGCAAAGTGCTGTTATGTCCAGGAACACTTTTCAGGAAAGATAGTTGCTTAAAGCTGGTGGTTCTTACACAGATTTTAAGAAAAAGTGTTTTCTTTTGTGTTTAGTGACTGTGTTTAATTTTTTATTTGATTACTTTTAGTCAACATCCTAGAAATAAAACACAATGGAAAAAGAAGACATTCTTAGACTCAGCAAAGTTTAAATATAAAAAAGTTATCCCTACTTCTAATTCTTATTTTCCAATTTAGGGGTTCAACTGTAACCAAAATGCTCATTTGATACCTGTGAGCCTGGATGGTGGGTGACTCCTTATTCCTCAATCTCACCAGAGTCTGTCTTTGGGAGAGCCTGAACTCATACAATCAAAGTGGGCTCAGAGGAAAGTTTGTATTTTCCAAAGAGACAAGAATATATTGTTATTATTATGTTTTATTTAATTTTTTTGAAAAGTATATCTTTATTTCTAGGGGCTACTGGAGTGTATTTTAATTAGTGCACCATCTTGCAAAGTTCTACCACAGAGAAAAGTTTACTAACAGACTTGTTTCACTAGCCATCAAGTATCAACTTCTCAGGCTCTTTGACACTGTTTTAGATAAATATGTTGTCAGTTAATACAGATTAAGAAATCAACTTTGACTTTACCAACTTTTCTCTCTCTTATTCAATCTTAAGGAGAGATGACATTTAAAGGTAGATTTTTCACTTGGAATAAACTTAAAGACAAGCCTTTCAGAAACATACTGAAAGCTCTACTGGATGCCTGAAGATTTATAGCTCCACTACATGCCTGAAGATAAGCATAAGGTATTTTTTGGTGATATTGGCAGGAGAGCTAGATGGTCAGGCATTGGCTATAAGAATGACAATTTAGAAATAAGTGATAGATTAAGTCAGAGACTGATGCCTGTATCTGAGCAAACACTGTGAATAAAATTGGTTATGGGGTGGAGCGAATGACAGCAGTGATTAGGAGTGCACTTTTGGGACCAACCCATCTGTGAACCCTTGACTTTTCTGTCAGGTATGCCTCCTAATAACAGGTATGATGTTTGCTGCCAAGACAAGTCCCAGAGATTGGACAACCATTTAATTAGTTTTTCTGGTCTGTAGCAGCTAAAAGGGTTGGTATATTGAGTGTAGAGTTCTTTTTCCGTTGGAAAACCTCAAAACCAACAAAGTATTTCCTCTATTAATCTGTGAGGCCAAGTGACAAAGCCAAGGCCCAGCCTTTAGTTACATAATGTGTTATGGCCTGGAGATCAGGATCCTCCTTCTTAGACTAGAAGGACATCAATGAAGCAGAACCTGTTGGCATGGCCCCACCTTCACAGTGAAGAAATGCCTGCTGAGAGAAGCCACTCAGCTGGTTCCTGCCCCATACGGTAAGCTCTGCTCCATGCTGCTTACTGAGTCTGGGGTACACCAGTGTTGGGACTAATGCCCCTACTTTTCCTATCTTGCTTGCATATTTCCTTTTTGTTAGTGACAGATTTAACACTGTCTTAAAGAATTGATGATTAATGTGTTGAGGCATGTGTGAGATACATATATATTTAAATGATAAAATTATATATATTTAATGTATACAACATGGGTTTAGATGTATGTATGTTGTAGAATGACTCAAACTAATTTATGTAGTCACATTTTTGTAGAGAGAATTCTTAACATTTAATTTACTCTTAGTATTTTCAAAATATGTATTGTTATTTGTCATCATGTTGTATGGTATCTCTTGAACTTATTGTTGAGGTTGAAAGTTTATGTATTTGACCAACATTTCCTCAGCTCCAGTTGAGCACTTTTACTTTTTATGTCTATGACACCTAAGTTTTTAGATTCTTTGTGTAAATGAGATCATTTGTTCTTCTGTGCCTGGCTTATTCTACTTACTATAATGTCCTCTGGGTTCATCCATGTTGTTGCAAATGACAAGTTTTTTTTTTTTTTCCTTTTTGAGTCTGAATAGTATTAAATTGTGTATGTATATGATGTTTTCTTTATTCATTTATCTATTGATGGACACTTTGGTTGATTCCATCCCTCGGCTGTTGTGAATTAATGCTGCAGGAAACATGGGAGTGCAGCTATTTCTTTGATACTTCATTTTCATTTCCATTGGTATATATCCAGAAGTGGAATTGCTGTATTATATGGCAGTTTTGAAGAACCTGCATACTGTTTGTTGATAGCTGTACTAATTTACATTCCCACCAACAGTATGAGGGAGTTCTCTTTTCTCCTCATCCTTTAGTAAGTCATCTCTTGAAGCAGGTCATCCTACTTGGGTACTGCATGGTTTGTGGGGCAGATGTTTTTGTTGGCTGGAATTATTGTGGGCTTTTTTTCCTTTTTCTTCTCAGGGTGGTAAAATCTGATTTTGCCCTTGAGAAACATTGTTTGGAAGAGATAGAGGAATGAATATATATATATATATATATATATATATATATATATATATATATGATACATTGTAAGGAAAGGTGATAATTCTTCTGGTTTTTGGGGGAATTATTGCTCTTATCTTCAGCTCAGTGGTGATAGGGAAATGATACCTAAGGGAGCCTAATGTACTTGCTTTTTTTTTTTGTATTAGGAATTGAAATGCTTGCAGACAGGCACTTGCACCACTGAGCTATATCCCCAGACCAACATGCTTCTTTTACATTAACTCAGTTGCTTTTTGTTCTAAGCTTTTGCATTTCCAAATTCAATCATTTGTGGTGGCAAAATTTTCACATTTGTAAAGTGATAATAGTCTGTGTCACTTTAAGGGGTAGGAAAAGGTCTTGTTTTTTGTATATAATGTTGTGTTGTTCTTTTCTGGTTGCCACCCTAGGTTGGTTCTCAATATTGTGAGTTCTTCTAGGCCCTTAGTCAAGTCAGGGAACGTTTGTGGTCTTCAAACATCTGCTACTGCAGGAAACTTTTCAATAAGCATTTATTGATGTCCTACTGTATACCAGGCATCCTGCTGGCTGTTGAGGGAACAAACATGAATAAGACTAATATCTGCTCCTGAGTTGCTTCAGGAGTTCTTGACTCAGGGATTTGAACAGAATCAATTACAGGAGGGTTGGATGGTGGCTTCTCTCAGTGTCTGTGTTTACTGTTAGTTTGTTTAATAAAATTCAGGACCACAGTTTGCTAGTTGTGAACTTTCAGTGATGTTGTATGAGCTGTTGAACATGCTTTGTGACCGGCGACCGTGTCTGAGCCTCCCTGAGCTATTGTTAGCAGATAACTTTACAGCAGAGTTAATCTGTCATATAAATAAGCGTCGCAATTGGGTTACACAGTAATTAAATGTTAATAGTAAGTGTATGGCTCACAGTCATTCATTCAACAAACATTTATTAGAAGCCTCTGGCGCCAGGCAGTGTATGAGGTGTCTTTTCAAGGCTCAGAGGAGGGATGGTCTTTCTAGTATTGTTTCTCCTACAGTAATGGCATATCTTGAAGGGAGTGTGGCAGCGATGAGCAAACACCAAAGTTACCTGCCTGTGGTCTTGGATCAGAGAGGGGTTGGGCTGAGCATAGAAGGGTTTCCTCTATTATTTGCATGAACTGCTTTGACCTCATAATCCTTCTGAGATGTGTTTGGCTCCTTTCCTTGCTCTTGTCAATGAGGAATGTAGGCAGCCTTGGCAGCTACATTCTTTTGTCTTCTCGATTTCCTTGGTCCTGTGGGTGTACCTGGCTGGCTGCCGCCCTTTCTACTCTTGTATGTGGAGCCCCTAGCTCCTGGGTTCTTTGTGGTAAGTGATAGGGAAGCCAGAGGGGCTGACATCACAGGATGAGAGACAGGAGAAACAGGATGGGCTGCCCGCAGTGTAGGTGGGCAGAAAAGGCCTTGTCTGGGACTGCTGGCCTGGGGCAGGGTTGCCAAGAGGTGTCCTCTGGGACCTGGGCAGACGGATGGCTGTGTGTCCCACAGGACCCATGCCTTAGGTAGCCTGGAGCTCCTCACTCAGGCCTGGTGATTTTCAGGAACAGTTTGAGGAAATTTTTATTTTTAAAGCAAGAAAGAGATCCATGATAACTTATGTACTTTCTGTTGCCCAAAGGTCTCTTGAGGGACTGCAGAGGATTCAAGAGACTTGGGACTGACTGAAGAAAAAGATGAGACCATAAGAGGCAGTGACATACAAGTCTTACAGGATAGTGCAGGGACAGGGATACTGAAGAGACTAAGTCCCTGATAGCCTGAAGCTATGCAGAAATTTATGGCAAAGAGGCCACCAGTCAGAGGGGATGGCAGGTGTGGCAGGCGAGGAAACTGCCAGGGGTGGGGGTTAGAGGGGTTGAGGTGTCTGACGAGCCCAGCTGGTGCATCTTTAGGTTAGAAGGTGAAGAGAGGGTGTCACAGGGCACTGTCTCATCAGTGGGTGACAACAGTCAGCCTAGGTTTCACGGGGTATAGGAGGGAGATGTGACAACTACAAGAGGCTTATGTATAATTGGATATTTGAAGATTTGAATTTAGTACCAGTGAGCTTTCATGCTAACTGTTTTCAGCTGCAGTGAAGAAATCCCTGAGCCCATAAACTACTTTTGGTCCATTTATATAACTGTGACAAAGCTTTCTGTTTCATAGATGAAAAGAAAATGTCTAAAAATATAAACATCTGGGAAATAGTAACTCAATTTGTGATCATGTATTTCAGTCAAAGGTTAAAAGTATTTTTCAGGTTCTTTCCTCTTTTGACAGGGAATTGCTGGCTCTCAACACCAGGTGTCCCTTAGGCACCTTTAGTACATGACTTAGACTGAATTCAGTCATTGCCCCCAGCCATATGCTATCCCACCTGGTAGCAGGGTCATCTTCCCAGAGACCCAAGTGCAGCGGGATTCTTGGCGTCCCATTTAAAAGTGTGAGCATGGTCACTCATGCCCAGCTAGGGAGGCAGCTTCTGTTACAGGAAAGAAGGTAGACCAGTATGATTATAATCATACTCCACACTTGTTGGAGGCCTTGAGGTGTATAGAAAAAAGGCCACATTTGGAGTAGATGCTATCCCATCACATTTTGCTGCCTGATTGCAGTCAAGTTCACTTGTGGGCTTTGGTGGCTGTGTGTAGAATGGAGATAATAAGAATTATTGGCTGGAATGAAAATAAAAGTGTTTGACTTTCATTGGTTGCCAGTAAAAGGCCTCCAGAAAAGGTTCACAGTCACAAAGTTACATACGTTAATTGTGTTGGTCCTTGTAGTCTTTTTCTAGGTCTGCTATACAAATTATCACAAACTTGGTGACTTAAAACAATAGAAATTCATTTTTTCAGGAGTTTTGGTAGTCAGATTCTCAGAGGAATCCTTCCTTCTATCCTCCAGCTCCTGGTGGTGGTCCGTGGCTTAGGGTTGTATCACTCTAGTCTCTATCATCACATGTCCATTTCCTCTGTGTCTGGGTCCCTCTTCTGTCTTTTGTAAGGTTTCTTATTGTTGGATTTGGATCCCACCTGGAAATGATCTTATCTCAAGATCCTTCATTGTATCTCTAAAGTCTTTTTAAAAAATAAGGTCACATCCACAAATTTTGGGGGCTAGGACATACATACATCTTTTTGGGGTACACTAACCTACTGTATACTCCCTTCTGTGTCCTGACACACAGAAAGTGTACCACAGGCACCCAGTGGCCTGTAGTAAATGTTCATTCCTCTGAAGAATGATGCTTTTGGATAATGTAGTTTATTCTTGGCATGAGGTAGAACATTTGGAAAATACGGTCTTAATGGAATGGGGAAAAATGCATCTGGTTATTAGCACATGTTTTCTGTAGCAGAGTGGGAGCAGGACATGGCATATTTTTGTCTGCTGTCTTGCTTGAACATCTTCACGCCTCCTCTTCTCCCTTCCTAGATGTTCTGGCCACATACATAGAATATTCCTCGTGGTCCCATTCTGCTGACTTACACACATGTCTGGAAAGAGGGTTCTGTGGGGCCCACACTTGGTATTGATAGAATAGTTAGCAGTCAGAAAAGCAGCTGTCTGAACATGTGCGTAGGGTACCAAGCCAGTTTCCACTTTGTTTGCTTTAGGAATAAAGCTGTCTTTGGTTATGTTGCTGATTTTGGGGGAAACGGCCTCACTTTGCCATGCTTTGGAACATTCTGGGTGACACAGGAGTCAAGGAAGAGTTAATCAAAAACATTTTGTTATGACTTACATCTTCTCTCTTCCCCTGATCTCCCTACATCGTCATCATGGTCTCTTAGTGCAGGGCCTTTGTGCATCCTCTTTCCCACTCTGGAGCAGAGTAGGTGTTCTCTGTAAATGTTTAGTAAGTGACTATTTGAATTCTGTGGGATTGATGAAGGATTCATGCTACCTCTAAATCTTTGATACAATATTTAGATTAAGTTTTGAAGTACAACACAATTACACAATCAGCATGTGCACATTTTCCTAAAAGTTACATATTTTTAACTATGATGTCTTTGGCTTTTGAGAAAGTGTTTCTTTTCATGTGCCACTCCAGTCTCAGCAGTACTTACAGGTTGTTATTCCAGCTGACAGTGATGTAAAAAAAGAACCTGTCTTTATTTGGGCTGCTGTAATAAAATACTACAGGTTGGTTGGCTTAAACAATAAATTTCTCACAGTTCTGGAGGTTTAAAGTTCAAGATCAAAGTGCCTGCAGATCTGGTATCTGGTGAGGTCCCTCTTCCTAGCATGCAGGTGGTCCCTTCTCTCTGTATCCTCTGTATCTCTGTATCTGTGGAGGGTGAGAGGGAGAGAATTTAAGCAAACACTCCTCGGTCTCTTTTTATACGGGCACTAATCCATTATAATGAGGGTTTCACTATCATGACCTAGTCATATTCCAACTCCCCATCTCTCTGTACCATCACACTGGAGATTACTTTTGCATTTAGTCCATAGCAGAACTATGTAGTTACACAGTAGCTTTCATTTATGGAATAGTTGATATGCTAAAGGTAGGTACTACTATTACTGCCACTTAACAATAATTCATTTAGGTTATTTGCTGGTAAGAAGTGGAGTGGGAACTCTTCAAAAAAGGGCTGTCTTGGGTTCTGAGCTACTGCAGGTTTTGAGCACCCCTTCCTTACTCAGAAATGCGAAACTCCAGCAGGAAGTTCAGACAGTAGTTAGTAATCAAGGTATATAGTGTGATCAACCCCCTGGAAGGTTTTTCAGAGTTGAAGGATGAGCAAAGGGAAGTATTCAGTCGGTTGCCAAGAGTGATTCATCTTCACCACTTGAGTAGAAAACTTCTCTACTAGTGCAGACCTTTCTGGGACTGCAGGCACTAACTATTAATAACAAGCATAGTGCTTACTGAAAGAAAGGTACCCTGATGGCATGATTTTAGAGAATAGATTCTGTGCATTGTGGTTTAGATCTAAAATGCCCCGTTGCCCTTCTCATCTGTGTGGAAGGTGATCTGATATTGGGGATGTGTTAGCTGACTTGCTCTTAGGAGGAAGGGCTTGTTAGAGGCAGGTCGCTGTGTGTGACCTGGCAAAGGTGTGTGTGTCCAGGCTCTGCCCTTCTCTCTCTGCTCCCTGGCTACTCTAGGTTGAGTACCTTTAACCTCGTCATACCCCTCTAACATCTGGTTTCTGCTTTGAAGCCTGCTGACCAGAGACTGTAACACTGAGCAAAAATAAATCTCTTCCCTTTTAAATTGTGAGTGTCTGGTATTTTGTCTCAACAATAAAAAAAGTGAGTGAGACCTTGTACTTCATTATTGCTATCAATATTCAGTTAAAGTATTATATATACTGTAACTTCCCACCATGTTTTCATCTTTGTAACATTTCCAAGGTTCATTTCTGAAAGCAGTGAAAAAAAAACCACTTTTAAATGTTAAAAAATGAAAAATATTTTATTTTTCCCATGAGTAATGGTTGGCAATAATGTTACTTAAAAGTTAGGTCATAAAGCCTTTTTAAAACCTGTAAATTACAGGTTTTATTTTGTGAACTGGCTGGATTGCTATGACTCTTGACTCCTATTTTATGTATTGGGGAGCTTATTAGCATTTTACGTACAAAATAATATTTATTCTAACTTTGAAAAGTAGTTTATTTACTGGATTTGTTTCCCAAACAGATGTTGTTTTTAGGGAAAAAAAAAAAAGGGATTAAACATTAATCTATGAAAAGTGCTTCCTGAAAGCTTTTGTACTTTATGCTGGATACAGCAAAATGCAATAGCATAAATTTTTGTTTAGGGATCTCTAGGAAAGTGAGTGACTATAAATCAAATAGATTAAAAATACTCATTTTTATGTTTTACAGTCATTCAGAGTGATACAGAAGATTAATGTCATGCTTTAAATATGCATAATTTCCAATGCGTCTTTGGTTTTTGTGTAAGTTTTTTCACTGTTTTGAGAAAATCTGTTAGAATTAAGAAAAGCTTGCTTCATCCATTGATGCTCAATAATTTTAGGCAGTATTTACTGTTTTTTTTTTTTTCTTAATCTTCTTTTAAAGAATAAACATGTGCCCGAACTGAGTCTGAGTGTTCTTTCCCATGGAGAATACCAAAAGTGGCATGTGGGAAAACTGAAATCCTCGTTTTCCAAGGGACAGAATATAAAACGTGAATTTTTCTCTTTCAGAATTGCAAAGTGGCTCAATGCCAGTTTTTCAGTTTAATAATTATTGTTATTTCATGAGCTATTTGATAACTTTAGATTCTGAATAGATTCAGGCTAGAACAAGTGAGGGCACACCTGAGTGTCTGGTGAATACAAATGCTTCCATAAAGAACATTGCCCTTAAATAGCTTTATTGATGGTAATTGATATACACTCCGTTGCACATATTTAAAATATAGAATTTAGCTGGGTGTGGTGGTGTATGTCTGCAATCTCAGCACTTAGGAGGCTGATTCAGGAAGATCACCATGAGTTTGAGGCTAGTCTGGGCTACATAAGTGAGTTCAAGGCTAGCCTGCACTACATAGTGGGGCCCTGTCTCAAAAAACAAAAAACAATGTATTTGGACACACTCATATGTAAAACCATTGCTACATTCAAAATAATGAATATCTATCACCCCCAAAAGTATACTTAGGCCCTTTTGTAATCCATCCCTCCTGTTCCTTCCAGATATTCTTTGTGTTACTACTGTACCTTAGTTTACATAAAAATGAATCCATGCAGTATGACCTCTGCTTTTTTGACTTGCCTTTTATTCAGCATGATTTTGAGATCTGTCCATCCTGTATGTCCCAGTAGTTCATTCTATTTTATTGATGAGTCTCTTTGAATATATAGATATAGATATATAGATAAAGTAATTTATCACTCAGTTTCCTATTTTTGGTTATTATAAATGAAGTTGCCATGAATATTTGTGGGCAAATTTTTGAATGAATGTATGTTTTTTTTTTTTTTTTTTCTTTTTCCTTTTTGTCGGTACCGGGGATCGAACTCACGACTGCCTGCTTGCAAGGCAGGCGCTTATGCCACTGAGCTAAATCCCCAGCCCCCAAGCTTGTAGTTTTTATAAACATATTACTATGTTTTTTTGTTTTTGAAATATTGAACTTATTTGGATTTTTTTTTCAGAGGTGCACGGGTAAAATATTTGCTTTGAGATTTAGAGGAGACTTTGTTGCTTTCATTTTTAAATTATATGTATTTGTAGTACATTATATTTGTTTGGTGAGTTGATACACATATCACATCTTGATCCATTTTACTTTTTCTTCCTCCCTTTCTCTGTGTCTTTCCTCATCCTCTGGTCTGTCCTGTCTCCACAAAATCTGTCTCCCTGCTTCCTATCATCTTTTATTTTGTTTTTTAAATTGTATATATTTTGAGTTTCTCAAGTAAAAGAAACCATGTGATGTTTGACTTTCTGTGTCTTATTTCACTTAGTGTTATGGTCTCAGGACCCATCCATTTTCCTATAAATGCCTCAATTATCCTTTATGGTGAGTAGTACACCACTGTGTATGCAGTATAGGCTATATTTTCTTTATTCATTCGTTGATAGCTTATAGGCCACTTCCATAATTTAGCTATTGTGAGCTGTGCTGCAATAAACATGGTATGCATGGGTCACTGTAACATGGTGGCTTCAACTCTTTCAGAAAGATGCTCAGGAAAAGTCAGATAGGATTTCTGTTTTTAGTGTTTTGAGAAGGTTTTGTGCCGATTTCCACTGTGGCTGTGCTAGTGATTTATAAGAGTTGCATTTTCCCCTACAACCTCACCAGCATTTGTTGTTTTTGAGTCCTTATTGGAGTAAGATAGAATCTTACTGTTGTTTTGATTTGCATTTCTCTAATGTCCAAAGATGCTCCAAATTTTTTTCTTGTGTTTATTGGGCATTTTTACTTTTTCTTTTGAGAAGTGTATGCTTATTTCATTTTTTGATTGGGGTTTTTTGTGTTTTGGGGATCTAATTGTTTTGCATTCTTTAAATAGTCTAATGTTGGTTTTAAGAGTAGCTGGCAAAATATTTTTTCCCAGGGGCTGGGGATTTAGCTCAGCGGCATAAACGCCTGCATTGCAAGCAGGCAGTTGTGAGTTCGATCCCTGGTATGGATAAAAACGAAAAAGACAAAACAAAAAAAATTTTTTTTCCCCATTCTGTAGGTTGTCTCTATTGGTTGTTTCCTTTTCTGTGCACCTTTTCATTCTGATATAATCTTGTTTGTTGATTCTTGGTATTATTTGTTGTGCATTTGGGGTTTTACTCAGTACCTATTGCCTATGTCTTTAAGAGTTTTACCAGTTTTTTCTTCTAGCAGATTTAGTTTCAGTTTTTATATCAAAGTCTTTGATCCAGTTTGATTTTATTTTAGTACAGTTTGAGAGATATTTAGTACAGGGTTCATTCCATGTTCATTATTCTGCTTGTGAACGGCCAGTTTTTCGAGCACAGTTTGTTGAAGAGGTTGTCTTTTTTTCCCAGCAGTTGTTTTTAGCTCTTTTATCAAAGATTGGATGGCTAAAGGTGTATGGGCCTGATTTTGTGTCTTCTGTTGTATTCCATTGGTCTGCATGTCTCATAATCTTATTTTTTAGTGCTATTATTTTGTCTATGAGGTGTGGAATAATAAATGAATGTTTCAAGGTTTGTGTACTAAACAGTATTAAAATGTGTTTTCCTTCTGCTGAGAGTTTCCCATTAATCCACTAGATGGAGCACCTGGTTTGAATACATTCCATGATTAGGCATTGGAAGAAAAGACTTTGGGTCTTTACGTCAGAGGCCTATTGCAGACCCCTGAAATTAGCCTGGCATTTTGATTTGTGTTTTCCTATGAATATGAAGCTTTCCTTTTGCTTACTTAGCACGTCAGTGTGGAAGCAATGTGGTAGGTTCTGTGTGTGTGGGTGTGCTTGACAGAACAGCATTGTGGTGAAGAGTTCTAATCTGCAAGTAGTACTCTTAACTTTGGTCATGCCATTATTAGCCATCTTTGAGCCTCAGTTTCCCATTTGTGACACTATCCTACTAGGTGATATGTTGTTCTCTGCAACACATTTGCAGTGTTGGGCCTCAGGTTAGCTGCCTGACCACAAATACATGAGCTCCCATTTCGCTGACCTCTAAATAAATAGACATCTGCTGAATTAAAGACTTTCACATAGGTTGACATTTTTATTGATTGCCAAGTATAAGAGTTTGTGATATTTGGAAACAGACTCTTTAGAATTCCTCTTAAATTATGTAAATATCTTTTCTTCAATGGAAAAAGCAACAGAACACCAAACCTTTTTAATTTATAGTATATAAATTAATAAATTTCTAGTACTTCTTTGAGTTGAGGCAAAGGACCTAGCCTCAGTATTATTTTTTTCCTCAGTAGAGAGAATATAAGGGTTCATCTATTTGAATAGATTTTAGATCAGTTTTAACAGTAATTTCTTTGATATTCCTTGGACTGAAGCCACTTAGCACAATGATCCACCTCAGTTTCCTGGTGGCTTCCAGTCAGTGACCCATATTGGTGACTCTGATGGGTTAAAAGAGGGAAATGCATCAATATTTCCTAGGAAACTGAATCATCAAGGCATTTCTTTGGTTACAAATAGATTTAATCAGTCTTATTGGTTATTATGAAATTAAGCCTATCTTTCTAGAAATGGCCTTAGTCTGCTTATTTGTGAAAGTTGGAGGAATCTAATCTTTTTCCACAAGTATACAGACAGTGGTACCTTGATTTGCAAACAAAAGCATTTGACAAAATTTTTTTTACAATCTCCACATGTGGGTGACGAACAGGACCACAGCCATCTTTCCTGGCTATCTTTTCCAAAACTGTAGAACAAGTTAAGTTCATTAACTGAGGTACTACTGTATTTTGTAGTGGACTAAGCAAGTAGTATCACATCAGCCCTCAGCTTTATGGTAGTTCTCAGAAACAGAAAGAGGTCTTTATTTTATTTTATTTTATTTATTTATTTTTGGTTTTTGAGACAGGGTCTCACTATGCAATTCAGGCTGGCCTTGAGATTGCTTTGTAGCCCGGGCTGGTGTTGAACTTGGCAAGGATCCTCCTGCCTCAGCCTCCCAAGTGCTGGGATAACAGGCGTGTACCACCACTCCCAACATGGGAGGATAATTCTTAACTGTCTGTGGAAATGAGAGCTATAAGTTCTGAGGAGATTGTGAAGTGTCCTCTTAAAACAGTCTTTACATTGGCTATGAATGAATCATTTTTACTATTTTAGAAGTTTTTGTTAGGGATCTAGAACGATAAGATACTTAATCATTTACTGAACATTTTCATTCATGTTCTTTGGACTCTGGTTTATAGCTCTCCTTTCAGTCTCCCAAGTACAGCATTAGATATATTTTAAGGAATTAATATAATAAAGAACTGTAAGTTTATGTTTTCTTCCAGAACTTACAGTTAAAAATTACTTACAATTTTTATTTCCTCCTTGCATTGCCATCATTATTGGCAACAGGATTTAATCTGACATGCCAAAAAGAGGAGCCAGAGTGTCCTGGTTCGTATTCTAATACCAGTTGTGTGGCTTAGTCAGTTTTCTTTCCTGAGCCTGGTTCATGTCATCTATAATGGAAAGTATTTAGGTGACCCATGTCTTATGGCCTAGTTAATTTCTGGGTAACATTTGAAGTGATATCTGTTAAATATTTATTTTCTTTGGCACAGTGTTACAAATTGAAGTTCTGCTTTAGAAAGTGGTTTTATACCATAAAGCACCAAAAATTAATTTTTAAAAAAAGTGATAGTACTTTTAAAAATGTCAACTGTGAAAAAGAAGATGGCTTTTATAGTTTGTGTCATTAATATGCCTTTTTGAGACATTCTGTGTGGATGTGGGGGGAAAGTGTTTTCAGAATTTGAATGCACTGAACTTTTGTCTAAATTTTAGTTCTTATTAAAACTTTTTGTAGCAAGCATAAACATTTCATTACCCAGGTGTCAACAGTTGAACTCAATTTGGGTCATTAATAATAAAGAGTTTTCCCATTCTCATTGACTTTTATCTACTTTTGAAGACCTACAATGTCTCCAATGTTTTGGTTTTGTTGGTTTTATTCTTTACTGTTTTGTTCAATCGTATTATAACTAATGATATAGGCAATTCTATTAGAGATAGCGGGAGGCATTATGGTAACCATTGTTGATCACCTTGTATTATGTTTTTACATTATCTATTATGTCCACCCTTTTGACTTGACCGATTCTGTTCTGTTATGTCACATTTGGTTTTACTCTCTTCCAAAAAAGTAATAAGAACCGTGGGAGCAATGAAACCCAAAATGTGTAATAGTCATTGTACAAAAGAGAGGAAAAGAAAGTGCTCTAAACTATATAACTGCATGTATATTTAAGTGTATAAGATAGGAAATGATATCACAGAGTTTTATTGGATCATTGAACAGAATTGTTTGCAGTATCATTGTTGGAATGTCCACTTTACAAGCTTTAATTTTGTGACTTGAACAGTTATTTCTAAGATGACAATATGTAATCCATTAACTAGTGATTTCCTACTGTTTATTTTTTTTTCTGTAAATCTGTATAACTTGTACCCTTTCTCTGCTTTTTTTTTTCTTTTCTCCTTAAATAAAAAAAAAAATAATAAAGAGTTTTCCTGTTTGAATAGCGTAGTGGAAGGCATGCTTTCCTCTTCATTTTATATTGTGACAGTGCTTCAAGTTTAAGTCAAGCACAGTTTCAGTGATGTACATGATGTGTTCAGTTGTGTTTGATGCAGTGGTCAGTCTTTGCTGTTTTGTAATGGGGCATCATCTGTCTTCTTTGGTAATGTTCCTATTAAGACTCATTTCTAAAAGGGGAAAAAAGCTTTCTCTGTATACAAGAGAGAATTTTTCTCAACTTGAAAGTGTAATCTTTCTTGTTAATCATGTTAGTAGATCTGAATCCTGGGACTATCCCATCTGTTCTGTTTTGAAAAAAACCAAATCATCTTTCACTCAAGCTGGACATTTCTTTTATACATCACCCAAAACTTCTTCTTCTTTTTTTTTTTTAATAACATTTCTTTATATTTAATTCAGTTGAAGCAACTGGAATGACTTCTTCTCACGTGGACCCTCACTGTTATATCAGGTTATAAATATAGCTTTAAAAGACTAGGATCACTCGAGAAGAAATGAGAATGATCATAAAAAGTACATGAGAAGTGCTCAACATCATTAGTTAGTAGGGAAATGAAAATTAGAACTACTGAAAAAAGCAGATATTGAGGTATCCATCTAAATAGTGTTTGCAGGCAGCTGCCATCATCTGTCGGGCTAGGGGTAGGGTAGGGAAGACACTATATTGTTGTTTGTGAGGCTTCCAGGAGGTTGCCCAGAAATCTGTGTGTGCTGACAGCTGGTGATGGTGTTTCAGAGGAGCATGCGATGAGATAAATCTGTGAGTCTGATTGAGCTGCTTCCCTGGAAGGAGTTAATGCTGCCTTAGGGAAGAACTGTTGCTGGGGTAACACTGGGAGCCAGAAGCCAGCCCTGAGTACCAGGGAAAGAGTGAGCCTTCCAGTCTCCCTGTAGTGTCTCCTGGTGGCTGAGTCTAACAGGGAGCTAAATGGGCAAACAAAAATGTGGGTTTCAGAGTCCCAGAATCACACAGCTGAGTTTCGAAGAAGAGGTTGGAGCTGAGACACAATAGCTTAATAATTAGCCCAGCTAACCTCCTGGAATTCTCAGCATCGAGACACACCCCACCAAATATATGTAGTCTTTGAATATCCACATAACAAAAACAACTCTGCTCAGCGTAATGGAATGTGAATATACTTCACATGAATGAAGACATTCTCACCAACTCCCTAAAACGCACTGTCACAAAGTCTCGTTAGTCATTGTCTGTCTGGGAGAGTCACAGTATCCATTTCTGGGCTTTGTTAATTAGTTCTTAAGTTTAGGCACAGTTCTGCTTCATTACGGTGCTACACAAAGTCTAAGTTGTAGAGTTAAGTGTTCAACAGTGCTTGTTTAATATGAGGAAGGAGAGGAGAAAAGTTACTGTACATACCGCACCACCCCATTCCACCAGCAGAAAATGTGTAGAGCTGCCAGCCTGGCAGCAGTTGTTGTTTGTATCTTTCTTCTTCTATTCATTCCATGTTTTCATTGCCCCCAGCCAGGACCTTAACTGGTTAGGGTTCTTCAGTGAGGGCCTACTGGAGGTCTGAATTCTCAGCTGTTCTCTCCTTTGCTGTTAGTTTCCAGTTAACTTTTATTATTGGAGATGGAAGTGCTAAAAAATTACCTAGAAGAAGAAAGCCACAATCCTGCTTGATTCTTTGGGAGGCAGCATTCCAGGCTTCTGTCCCACATTTGCCTGTTAGATTAATGGCTTAATTAAAGTGCCTGAAATGACTAAGTGACATCTTCATCTTCCACTTCACCGGAAACATTGTTCCCTTTAATAGGAACATTTTCTCCTTTAAAACCATGACTTTACATCAGCAGAGATAAGAAGGAAAACGAACTTTTTTTAACAGTTTTTTTGAGACAAGGTCTTGATGTAGTTCTGGCTGGCCTTGAGCTCATGAGGTAGCCCAGGCTGACCGCAAACTCATGGCAGTCCTCCTGCCTCAGCCTCTTGAGTGGTGGGATTATAGGCATGCACCACCATGCTTGGCCTGGAAAAATTTTTTGAGTGAGTTATTAGGATATTAAGTGAGAGAGTCTACTTCTACACATTGATTCCTGGAACAGTGTCTTTGACATTGAAAAGACAGCTTAATTCAAAGATAATACTGCATCATATGAGACAGCATGCCATCTTTGAGAAATTTCTTAAAATTGTTGACTTCGCTGGGCTATTCTGTTGAGTTCTGGTGGGCTAGTTGTTACAGGTGATGGTTATGTGATGAGACTGGTGATTTCCAGCTGTAGAGAGATACTCCTTAATAACTGGTACATTCAGAGGGTTAGAGATTATAGGCCATGAGCCATTAGTGGTCCTGGAAACAGTATTGTGGGCTGTGAGCAGGTTCCCCCTCGCCGCCTCTACCTTCCAGTGAACTGTAATAGACTTGAGAGGTTGGATAGCAAGTTACCATGTAACACGTGTTGTGTAGGTAAACATTTGCTGTATTATAATTAAAACACATTTCTTAATATGATCCATGGTCACAATACTTTGAAATCTACTGGTCTGAAGACACATTTGGACCTGTGGTTTCCCTGTCTCCAACTTCCAGGGATTAAACAGTGTTGATTCTCAGTCTCACTCCACATGGTGTCAGTGTTGGCCACTGTCCTTCAATGGATTTGACCCTGAGAATGGGTTCCATAGGAGTCTTTCTTCCTCAGAACAGGGTCGGATAGTGGCCACCATGAAGGGGATCACCTGTAAAACTTAACTTTTCAAGTTGTTTAGATGATTAAATGAGATTAGTAATTAAGTTCTGTGCTTAGTAACTGGCATGCCCCAGGAATTAGTTTCCATGTGACACACTGTTAAACAAAATATTTGACACTGTGTTCTTTATATAATGTTAAATCTTCTGCTAAAAGTTATATTTAAATTTTAAATCTCTTATATTGGTTAGATGACTAGACTGACCTACATACAGCCCACTTTATGACTTGAATAAAACTTCATATTCCCTGTTAATCTCTTTCCATCCTCTGACTTTTTCTCCAAATGGCATTTTTATTTTCTTGGATCTTGAGAATCTTGTGGCTAAAGCAGAGATGGAAATTCTGTGGGAAAGTATCTGCAAAATAAATTTCTTTGAATGAATTGGGATAGATGGCTTGGCTCTTAGGAAATGTCCTTGCCTTACATAATGAATGAGCCAAAATTATTGACAGACAAAAGGTTTCTGTAAATTTAAAGCACAATAACTTTTAACTGGCCTTGTTATCTCCTGTACTCTCTTTTGAGTATACACTGCCAGAAATGCTTCTGGGAATTCGTGCTGTCTAAGATAGTGATAGGTTTTAGGAAGACAACTACATTAAGCCTATATAGGGCGCCTTGAAGAGAAATGGAGCTTTGTAAGGAGGTCCCTTCTGATATATCTTATCTGGTTTTTAAAAACACCTTTATTTGGGATGCGATTCTCATACTATATAATTAACCCATTTAGAGTGTGCAGTTCAGTGGTTTTCAGTCTATTCAGACTTGTGTGTCACTTCCTTTTATTGATGAGTAGAATTCCAGTATCTTTCATTTCCTTTTATTGACAAATAGCATCCCATTTTTATGCCACATTTTGTTGGTCCATTTGTCTGTTGGTGGTCATTTGAGTTGTTTCCATTTTTGGTGTATTGTGAGTAATGCTTCTAAGAACATCCATGTACCAATTTTTGCGTAAATGTATGTTTTCACATGTCTTGGGAATCTACTGCTTAGGCTTGCATGGCATTGCTGGATCACATGGTAACTGTGTTTAACCATTTAAAGAACTGCCAGACTGTTGTCCAAAGCAGCTGCCCTATTTTACATTTTCAGCAGTATATGAAGATTCCACTTTCTCACTAATACTCATTAGCTGTCTTTTTAATTTCAGCTATTAGGTCTGAAGTGACGTTTCATTGTGGTTTTGGTTTGTGTTTCCTCAGTGAGTCTTCACTTGCTTGTTGGCCGTCTTTTCTATTTTTGGTCCTGTCTGCTTTTCATTGGCAACGAGTGTTGGCAGTATGTATAATTTATCCAGTTCTTATGTGTAGAGTGGTTTCTCTCTTCTTTGAACCAGTTTAATCCACTTTAGCATAAGGGAATGTTTGATTGAAGTAATATTGTCTTTCTTTCTTTCTTTCTTTCTTTCTTTCTTTCGAAGTAATATTCTCTTAAAATACATTTACAATTAAGCCATGACTCAACTGGGTGCATGTAAAAAAAAGAATGTTTTGGACATTCTGGATTTTGTGTCTTTGTGAAAAGAAGTTAAATCGTTAAAGGCGACAGTAAGGAATAAGCTTTTATGAACATCTGTAAGCAGAAATACAGAGTAGAATCTAATTCCTTTTGGCCTGACTGAAAGCCTGAACAAGAGAGTAGATACATGATTTTGTTTTTTCAAAAACAGGGCTAATCTGAAAAAATTTTTTCTCCTATATTTTAGAGAGGTAACCACTTTAGTGTCTTTGTTTGTTTCTACTTACTTTGTGATTAATCTAATTGAAAATCTTACTAAATTACAATATAAAATATGTCAAACCCATGTTTTCTGATGTGTGAATGTCTTATGATTTCCTTTTTGATAACAACCATATTTGAGGTACTGAGGACCATAAACTATTGCAGTATTGCATTTGTACATGTATTATACTGTGTGTACACACAGTTTTTATTGTTTAAATTCGGTGTAACATGAGTTTTTTCAAATATCTGCCTGAAATAGAATTTCCTTAAGAGGCTAGTAGAGGCCAAGATCAGGTCAGTGAATCCTGATTTCATTATGCTGCTGAGTTTTTTCTGCTTCCTTGTTTTTCATTTAATCTTATTTATAGCTGGACCCTGGTGTTTCCTGCGCTCACTGTGATCCTTTGTGTCATCAATCTTCCTTCACCTGGCACCTTCCCTCCAGATGTGTTCATTAGGTCAATAGTTGAGCTCCTTAAGGGCTTATCATTTTCTCTTCAAAAACTGAGTTCCCTCAGAAGATGCGATTTTGGTACATGACCTCCTACAACAGTAACTGAAGTTCAGCCTCTGCTTGCAGCATCTTGAGCTTGAGGGATTAAAGGATCCCTGTGACTCCCTTGGTTTGTTCTCATAGTTATCAGTGAAAGTAGTAGAGATTGTGTACATCTTAGGAATTTGAATTTTCAGTTCTCTTTTTTTCTATGATGGTGCCTAGTTCAAAGGACTTTTTCAAAGTCAGGGCATAATGGAATAAGGAATAGAAAATAAAAGTTATAAAGCCTGTCCTTTTTACTTGTTTGCTGTTATGAGGGGCTAAGGGACCAGGGAAGAGGAGAAGAAAAGACTAATTCACTTTGCTGATTTTCTGTTCTTTTTTTTTTTTTATAGAGAATAAAACAAAACAAAACAGAATAATCAAAACAGCAATATAAGCAACCCAGGACTTCAAAACAAGACAACAGGGAATCAACAGTGGCTAGCATAATGTTTCTTGTTTTCTTCGGAATAGTTGTCCTTACCTTCACAAACAATAAAATCAAACAAAACAAAATAGTATAAAACCAATCAAAACAAAAAAATGAAAGCAGTACAGGACTTCAAAACAAGATAACAGAAAATGAATAATGGTTACTATAATGTCTCTTTTTTCAAAATAGCTGTCCATACTATCACGCATAATAAAATCAAATAATAAAACACAACAGAATAAAACGAATCAAAACCAAAGAATAAAAGCATTATAGGACTTCGAACATGATAGGAAATTAATAATGGCTATCATAATGTCTTGTTTTCAAAATCATCACACATAATAAAACCAAAACAGAATAAAACTAATCAAACAAAATAATGAAAGCATTATAGTACTTCAAAACAAAATAATAGGAAACCAACAATGGTTACCATAATACATCTCGTTATCTTCAAAATAGCTGTTCATATCATCATAGTAAAATCTATCAAAATAAGACAGTCAAACCTGACAAAATTTGAAAATGATACAAGAGTTCAAGATAAGACAATAAGAAATTAGCAGTGGTTACCACCTTCCCTTCCTGAAGTTTCCTCCCCTATCAGTTTCATAATATCTGTTGTGTTAAAAAAAAAAAACATATCTATTGTGTTTTTTGGTCCTAATAACTCCTTCAGTTTTTTATGCTAGGGTTCACCTGTCTGAGTTTAAATGTTTTGCCCATAAACATGATCTTCAGTTGCATCTATTATCCTTAAATTTATCCTACTTTATAGCTGGGTAGCTTTCTGTTGCATAAAAATACCGTATCTTTCTTATCCATTCTGTGGTTGATGGGCAAGTTACCCTTGCTTTTTTCTAGTCTGCTGTCATGTGGGACAATTGTCTTCTTTCCTTTGATTTTCAGTCTGTGAATTTCCTTTTATGTTAAATACGTTTCTTGTATACAATATATTGATGGCTCTTGTTTCTTGATCTGCTTTCCCTGTGTTTCTTTTTACTGGTGAGTTGAGACCATTTACATTAATGGTTACAGCTGGCATACATTGGTTCATCTCTGCTATGCTATTCTCCTGTTGTTGGCCCTCCAACTTTTCCTCTTCTTTCAGTTGCTTATCTTGTTTGGTGATCCTCCTCTGCTGCTGTTTCTGAAACTATGATCATCTTTACTTTCTCTAGAATATCCTTTAGCACTCTCTTTAGGGCTAATTTAGTAGTCATGAATTCCTTCAGTTGTTCTTTGCCATGAAAGTGTCTTATTTTTCCCTCAGTTCTGAAAGATAGTTTTGCAGAGTACATCAGTCTGGGATGGAAGTTGTTTTCTTTCAGGATTTGAAATACTTCATTCCAAACTTGACTTGATGGTTTGTGTTGACATGTCTGCCGTGATTCTGATTGGTTTTTCTTTCCAGGGAATCTATTTCTTTAACAGCTTTTAATATTTTGTTCTTGTGCTGAATTTCTGGGATCTTATTATGTGTCTGCATGTAGATTTACTTTTGTTATGGCTAGTTGGAGTTCTTTATGCCTTGCTTATCTGTGTGCCAGTTTGATTTTTCTGTTCTTATACTTCACCTGTTTCCAGAAGTGGAAAACTAGTGCCCAGTAAGTTGGTTTTCCTTTCTTTTAAATTGTGGTAAGGCCTGTGTAACAAGAGTTATCATCCTAACCAATTTTAAGTGTACAGTTCAGGGACATTAAGTGTGCTTATGTTATGCATCCATCTCCACCCTCCATGTCCAGAACCTTTTCATCTTCCAAAGTGAGACTCTACACATTGAACAGTAACTCCCCATCTCCCCTCACCCAGCTCCCAGCAAACTCCATTTTACTTTCTATCTCTGTGAATTTGACTATTCTGGGTACCTCATATAATTACATAATATAATTCTATATAGAATTATACAGTCACACATGGTGGCCCATTCCTGTAATCCTAGCACTTGGGAGGCTGAGGCAGGAGGCTCATCACTAAGTATTCAAGTCCAGCCTGGACTACATAGTGAGTTTAAGAACAACCTGAATTACAGAGCAAGACGCTGTCTCAAAAGGCAAAACGCAAATCAAACCAAACCAAAATAAATAGAATATGCAACATTTCCCTTTTTTGTGTCTGGCTTATGAGATCTTAAAGTTTCATGTTATAGCATATGCCAGGTTTTCTTTAATTTTTAAGGCTGAATTATATTTCATGTATAAAATGTATTTCATTGTATATATTTCATAACACACACACACACACACACACACACTAATGTACAGTTTTGTTCATCTATGCATCCCTTGATGGACACTTGTATTGTTTCTACTTCGGCTGTTGCAAATATAATAATGCTGCAGCAAATGTGGGTGGACACTTATCTTAAGTCCTTGCTGTCATTTCTTTGGGGTATATCCCTTGCAGTGGAATTGCTAGGTCACATGATAATTCTTTGTCTAATTTCTTTGAGGAGTCAAGTGTTTTGTTTTTGCAGGGCTATAGTATTTTACATTCCTATCAGCAAATAAGTTGCTTTTCTTAGTCCAAACTTTTCTTCGTTTTGGAGATCTGTTTTATTTTAAAATCTGTTTAACCCTGCAGGTTTTCTTCCAACAGAACAGAACAGAACAGAACAAAATAAAACAAAAGATGTCATTTCTTTTGACATCTCTGGAGGGCCACTCCTCTTTTTCTGTGGAACCAGGTTTGCTTGCTTCCACTTCCTTTCACAGGTCCACTCAGTGAGTGTCTGGATGCTCAGAGCAGCACACAGGAACTGTTTTGTCTCCCCAGTATTCTAGTATCAGTAAGGAGAAATCTGTATTGCTTTGTAGTTTGTGTTATTGAGAACATTTAAATTACCACTGTTTGCAACAGACTCGGATGGAAGTGGTATCTCCTGTGGTTATAACTTTAGAAATACATTTTTTTTAAACAGGTATAATTTGCTTCATAGCAGTGACACAGATGGAGAGAATATGAGCTTGAGACTCTCAGGGGCCAAAGATTGCACCCCTCTTCTCTGGCTCTGCTTGTCCTCTATGTTCACTTAAAGGTAACCACCACCACTGGCATTGCAAAGCATTCTCACTCAGATTGAGATAATAAATGATGGATACATTTAGAAATAGAATAAAACTAAACCCCAAGGTTTATGTTCCTGAACAGAGAATGAAAGAAAACTTACCCTTTCCTTTATTTTTGATAATACTTTATTTCTAGTAGCACTTCCTTAATTTCCCATTTTTTAAAAAGCAGTTTTCTTATTGATCTTTGGTGAAATTTCTTTTTTTTTAATCACTTATCATCTGTTCATGTTCTAGTGCCCCTATTTAAATCATTTTTTAATGGAAATAATTTGAGTTTATTAGAAATGAAATTTTCATATCTTTATACTCTGTGTCAGAGACTTTTTGGTTTTAGAATAATTATCTCATATTTAGCCTTAATGTTAAGGGAAGAAGAACGTTTAGTCGGGGCTGGATGTGTACCTCAGTGGTAGAGCACTTGCCTAACATCTAAGAGCCCAGTATTGCTATGTATTAAGTTCTGACCTATGTACATAGAATACAGTGTTCTGTGTACATTTGATAATATTGATTGAATACCAAATGAATAGAACCTTGAGAGGCTAAATTACATAAGGTTTCTTTGTGTACCTTTGAGCAATAGTATTACACAAACAATCAGGGATGAAAAACTTTCATCAATGGCATTTAAATAGGGTGAATGAAATATTAAATTGAATTCTGTCCTGTTCTAAATACAGACTATCAGAGATGAAAACAAGCTTTTCTTATGGACTGGCTGTCGATGGCATTTAAGTAGGATGAATGACATGTTAAATTGAATTCTACCCATACTCCATTTAGCTAGGTTTTGTGAAGTGTGACTTTATCATACATGATGTATTATCACTGTGTGAGATCTCATTTCAACCACTGTAGACTGGAGAGAATTCCATTTCTTTCCTGGCCTCCAAGATGGAGCCAAGGTTTGAAATCAAATATTAATTCCAGTTTATAGTTCTAGATTTTCTAGGTGTCTCTTCAGTTTCTTCTTTATACATGTTTTTCTCTGAAAGAGCAGTAAGTGAATTGACTAAACTAATTTGCCTTTTAGAAGACATTTAAAACAGAAAGACAGTTGGCAAGGAATGAGCTGCAGATGGGAGCAGCAGCTCCAGTTGGATCAACTTTGAGGGGCTTAGCTTGGGACCTGTTTGCTATGGGCTCTGACTGCATGGCTGAAGTTTTTGGGACCACTTAGTAGGACAGGAGGTCTTAACCTTGACCTGTGTAGGCCTTGTGATGGTTTGTACAGCATTGAACTCTTACTCAGCTCTAAAATACAGTTGCTGAGGGCAGCCCTGACCACCTCCCATATCAAATGGTGAGTGTGTTCTTTAGAAGTGGGGTGAAAGCAACATCCAGGATTGTTAAATTTGCCATGCAAGGTGGTTAGTTAAACAGCAAATTGCTTTTAAAATATAAACAGTTCTTGATTGTGCTCTCTTCTAATATCTGATAGCAATCTAATAACTTGTGCAGTGCACAGAGAAGATGTCCCTCTTCACCGCTCTCCTGTTTTAAATAGCAGCCTTATTAAGATGTAATCCATGGTGGGGCCACTCTGTGAAACACGGTGGATACTCCCACCTACCAAAAAATTTTTTGGATGTTGGGTAGTGACACACACACCCAAGTTACAGAAAGGTTTTACATACACACACACACACACACACACACACACACACACAAATTAAGATGTTATGTACATGTGCCAACACCCCACAGTGGTCATTATGTACTGCAAACATGTACTACTAAAAACAAGGTTTATTACTCATAAGATGAGGCTTTCACAGGGAGAGCAGGGCAACTCCGAGGCAGGTCTTCAAATAGCTTGTGAGGGCAGGAAAAGAAGACTGACTTGGAGATTTCGTAGTATTATGGGGAGGTGCAGGGATGAGGGTTCCTGCTGTTTTGTTGCATTTTCTAATGGGTGCCAAAAGGGGGAGCCATCTTGACTTTCTATCAGCTTGTCCAGAGGTGGGACAAACGAGATAAGGCTTAAAAGCTGTCAGGATCAAATACCAGAAATGAAGTCAAAGCTCTATTGTCACATATCACTCCTTTAATGTATCCAATTTAGTAGTTTTATTAGTATATGTATTAGAAACACTGTCTAGTTTCTGAACATTTTCATTGTTCCCAAAAGCAATTTTGTCCCCGTTAGTCCCCCCATTCCTTCTCTTTAGATCTAGATAAACATTAATCTATTTTCTATCTCTTTGGATCTGCCTATGAACATTTCGTTTAAATGCAGTGTGAATTCTTTGGTGACTGGCTTCTTGCACTTAGCATTATGCTGTCAGATTTTTTCATGTTGTAGCATGTTGCTTGTTTTTATGGCTGAATGATATTCCAAATATGGATATGCCCTGTGAGGTTGTCCTAATAAAAGGTGATTGATCTGGCACATCTAAGGGAAAGGCAGTGGAGTAAGTCACATGTCAGTATTAGCAGGACAGGAAGACATGGGTCTGGATCAAAAAGGACTCCAAGATAGGCATCCAATCTTGGGAGCTGTGTAAATTAGAGGTGACACTTAAAGATGTGAATGAAAATATGATTTCCAAATTGAAATATATACCCCTTTAGTGTCTGTACTGTTTGCTAATAGGCACCATCAATCTGCATATCCTGTGATAAAATTCATGGTAATTTTCATTTTAGTGGTCTAACCAATGCAGCATTATTCTGATGCAGAAAAATCATTGAAATCAAATTGGTGAATACGTATCTTGAATTGTTGATTATCTCATGCTTCTGTAGCATGACACTTATATTTTAGCATTGTTGAGTCCTTTGTGCTAAGTAACTTTTGTTGTTTTTTTTTTTCTGCCCATTAATTTTGTTTGGAAAATGATTAATATTTAAAATTGATATATTTTTTAACTGCATATTAATGCATATCTAGGAAATGTTTGCTTTTCTTCTGAATGATGTAAGAAATTGTACCATTCTTTCCCATTTTAAAACATTTTATGATTTATAAATGAAATTATATAAATTTAAGGTATACAATGTGATGATTTCATACGGTGAAGTGGTTACCACAGTCAAGTTAATAAATCTATCACCTCAGTTACCTTTCTTTTTGGTAGTGAAAACATATACGAACATTCAATACTAACTTAGGATTTTTAAAGTAAATCAAATAGAATTTGCTTGGGTATCATTTATAATCTTTTGTAAAGTTTGAATGTAATCCTTTGTTCTCAAATAATATTCTTTGGCTTCTGAACCCACAATATCTAAAGTAACAATGTTAAATTTCTAGGTATTACCTTTCTTTATACTGAATGAACTGGTCCAATTTAAGGTGGCCCCTGGCAGTATATAAATTAGATTAATTGATGGAATTTCTGGATTTTCAAGACTGGGAGTTTAATGCATGTGTTCAGTGTTTTATAGTCTTTAGTATTCAGTTTCTATTCAGATGAGTTTCCATGTTGTTCATCGGCCTATATTGCAGTGTCTCATGGAGACTTGGGTTTTGGCAGAATGTGGGTGTAATCTTGAATCTTACAGCTTTCTTTTAAATCAAATCACATGAAATTGAAATGCTGTTCATAACGACACTGTTTTGCACACGTGTCCAGGGTCTCTACTGCTTTGATCTTGTATGGATGGTGGATATGCTTTGAGTAAAATGCAGGATATAAAGTATACATAGATTTGTGCTTTTCTCTGGGGACACAGTGGCTAAATTGACGATCTAAAATAGATGTTTTGTAATCATGTGACTGGATAATGGTCATTACCAGTCTGTTTTCTGTATTACTTGTTTTTTTGTTATCCACATCTCCAGGTACTCAGTTGTTTTTATTCACTCTAAGTTGGACAGATAGAAAATGAAGACTACCTGTTGCCTTAAGAAATAAGGAATATTATTTAAGAGAAAGATAACTTTTTTTTCTAAGATGTTTGTCATTAGTAGAAGGCTTTCTCTGTGTGTGAGTCATGGCTGTTTTGCATTGTTTTTGATGTTTTTGCCTTTTCTTTTGATATAGGGTCTTGCTATATAGTTAAGGCTGGCCTTGAACTCATTAGGTACCCTGGTCTGGCCTTGAACTCATAGCAGTCGTCTTGCTTCAACCTCCTGGATGCTAGGATTTCAGATGTATGGGTACCTGGCTGGTTGTCTTATATATAGTCTTTAATTTTCTAGGAAGAAAAATGGCAAGTCAACTTTGTCGTATATCATGGCAAACTGCTCTATTCATGTGAATCTTTGGAGATTCACATGAGATAGTATAGTGTCACTGAGTTCAGTCTGCAGTGAAAGGACATGAGTTACTTGTGTACCAAAAATGATAACTATGTTGACTGTGAGGCTTCAGCATGCATTTATTTTGCATACAGAAGCACAGAGGCACATAGCTAGCTGGTGGGGTGACCCTTTTTCCATGCTCTCATTTACACCTCTGGGTACCAATGATGGAAGCTTCCTTTTAAGCAATGTAAACTTGCCAGCCAGATCCAGCAAGGAGTGAAGCTGGGTACAGCAACGTTGTGTTCCCTTGTGGTTTGCTGTCAGCAGGCTGTTACCCAAAAGGTTGTTTGAAGTGGGCTTATGTGTGTTTCCATAGCAGCAGTCATCTTAGCAATTTCACTCGTTTTTGGATTTTTTTTTTCCTCTTTTGCTTCTCTGTTCCTTGCTGGTGTAGGATTAAACAAACAGCACATTTAGGTCAAGGAAAGAGATGTTTGCTAATATAGATGCTAGGCTAAGCATTCTAGGAGGGCGATTGCTTGCAGCAGATGAACATTCTTTGTGCCTTCCAGCAGCCCCTGCAGCAGTGTGGCTGTCTGGCACTGTTTATTTCATTTTGGGCAGGTTCTGAGATTCAGAACATTCCCAAGCAAATCATAGAAGCCAGCAGTTTTCCAGTAACCTCATGCAAATCTTTTGTATATTTGTCCTTTGTATTAACAGTGAAGCGATACACTGGAAAAATGATACTTTCAAGATCTTGGTGCATCTGAGGTGTGTCATCTCAATTTTGCACCACCCACCCTCCTGTTTTATACTCGGAGCCTGGATTTTTTGTCAGGCCGATGGGCAGAAGCAGATTCTAGTGTGACAGCTTGGAGCTTCCCTTCTGTTCCAGTGCCGGTAACTGCCTGTCATGAAGTGGTACAGTGGGAGCCTGTATCTGAAGAGCCAAGGAAGATGATGTGGAAATGGAGTAGAGATTGCTAGAGATCTGAACATCCACACCTTGGGGATGGGTTGCACTACTAGTGTGATTCTGTTCAAAGGCATCCGCACCATTTTTGAAAGAAACTGTGCTTATATGTGCAAACAGCAAGGAGAGAATAATGCCCTTGAATATACAGCATACAATTGGACAAAAGAAGATTCAGAACTATTGATCTCCTCCTGTCTGGTAAATTCTGTTTTGCTTAATTAATAATAGTTTAATGCTGATAGAATAAATTGATCTTTATTTGTAATTCAAATATATTTATTTTCAGTATGCTTTTATATAGGTAGTTTCTGTATGCTAGTAGGTAATTTTTGGCCTTAAATAAAATTTTTAGGTGTGTATTGGTATGTGTGAGAATGCCAGGTGTTAAAGCTAGATATATACAGAGAGAGGAGCTTGAGTACAGTATCATTAAAGAATAGTTTTCTAAGGCAGTTATTATCAGGTTACATTTTGCTAAGTCTCAGAAATAATACTTTGCAAAGTGTATATTCAGGGTATTGTGTATATGAATTCTCTTGCAGTGATAGTGAATTATTCAGTCTCTTTACATCTTAGCCTTTTACTTGGCTAGGTTTTTTTTTTTTTTTAAACTAATGGTTTGTGGTCCTTTAACTCAGGGAGAGAAATTTAAAGGGAGTGTGAAATAAAATTGTAATGGGTATGATACAAACATTTATAGTTTTATTTTCTTAAACTCCAACTATGTTTTTGGGCAAAGGATCATGAGACTAAAAGGAGCCTTAGTTTAACAGCACACTTCTGTATTCTCCTTTAGGAGGCTCAGAGAGGTGTCAGATCACAGATGGGTGTGCCTCTCAATGGCCTTCTCATCAATATCAGGCTTGTGAGGAAGCCACATATTGATATATCCCTTTCAGAATGCCTCCCATTTTTCCTTCTGTTCTCATCACAATTTTTGTGAAGATGAGTGGGAAAAATATGCCTGAGTTTTTGCTGGTAGAGCGAGGTGTGCCTTTCCCCATGTGAGGCTGTGCCTGAGCTTGTGGAAGGGCGTTAGTGTGCCATTTGTACCTTGGGATCAGATATGGGTGTTGCAGACTGTAGAACCTGGGGAGAGAATGCATTTTGAGGAGAGGCTTATGTGAGATTAGTACTTAAAATGTAGTACTTGGGAGGAGGAAAGAAAAGCATCTTATGAAACATCAGATGCATTTTGGAAGGCAGTGTTGTGTGTGCTCTGGAATTTAAGTGGTGGTATTATTAACTGCTAAATATTTTAAGCACTGATGTATTTTGGAATATGCTTTAGAGAGTAACTGGTATCAGAAATGAGAAGGAGTAACTTATTACAGTGCTCTGCTGCATTAGTGTACTGTGATCTGACAGCCTAGGACCTATTTTGGCCCTTAATGGCAATGCCCCTCCCATGCTGCAGGTTGTGCTCCTTGAGCCAAGCTGACTTGATTTGGTTACCCTGACTTTAGAAGACTCCACCTGCTTTTCTTTCTTTCTTTTTTTTTTTTTTTTTTTTTTTTTTTCCTGCTCAAGAGAAGAGTAACTTGGTATGGGCTTTGTGAGAGCTTTAGGACCTGGGATTCTGAAACCCTGCTTCTGTGTATCATGTTGCCTGTCACTCTCACCTGCACCAACAGGCTGTGTGTCCATGTCCCAAGGTGTTGCTGGATGGAAAGATCCCAACCTGTCTCCTTTTTCTGTCCTTGTCCCTTGTGACATTCTCTATGAAGCAGGCAAAGTGAGACCTTTGAGAAAGAAAGTCAAGCCCTATCACTCTTCTGCTCAGGACCCATTGGTAGCTCAGGGTCAAACATGTAATCCTTGCAGTGGCCTTCAGATCAGTTGGTAGTATGGCCTTCAATGCAGATTTCCTCCTCTCCACCTTTTTGCTCCTGGTTCTGGCTTACTGTTCCTTGTGTGACATCTCCATGTGGCACTGCATGGATCTTGCCTGGGCTCCTTCAGATCTCAGCTTAGATTCCTCTTCTTGCTGGGCTTTCTCAGTGCCTTTGGTAGCCCTGTAGCACCTTTATTGAGCCCTTTCTCCATTTCCTGTAGAGGTTTCTGGTAGTATTGAGCTCCATTGACTACTCCTAGTCCAGAATATATAATAATATGCAAATAGTAATAGTAATTACCAGTGTTATATAGAGTACACTTTACAAGGATTCAATTCATGATGACTGGGATTTTTGTTTTGTGTTGTTCACTACTCTATTCCTAATCACTAGAGCAATGTCTGGCTCAATTAATGAGTAAGTGCTCAATTAATGAGTAAATTTTCATGAAGTGGTTTTATTGTCCTGAATTTGGAGAAGCTGCTGAGAGGATAGGTTATATCAAACTTTTAAAATCAAAGTTTTTTTTTCATTAGTTTCTTCTAATAACTGGATTATTAAAAGACAGTCTCTCCTAGAATGTTGACCACTTAACACCTTAGAGTTATACTTTCTAACTCTTGTATCCTGGAGGCACATCAATAAGTGTGCCAAGACTAAGTGTTCCATGGGGTTGTGATGGGCATGATTGACATTTGATTATATTATCTTTGGGTATTGTTCAGACTCTGTTCCACAGGCATATGGGGGCCTATTGCTCTGTAGCTTGAGTCACCCAAACTCATTTTTTGAGTTGTTTTGATGATTTGATTTTTAAAGATTTTTTTGTAATACAGATTTGCAATACAAAATGAGTACATTCATTGTGGAGAGTTGGTCTTTATGCATATGACAGCTTAGTCCTCTTTGCTTATCTTTTTATTCCCTTCCCCTCCCTCCATCCTTAGATCTCTTCTCATGTGCACATCAATCTCCCTGTTTTCTATCATCTATCTTTTATTTTGCTCTTTAAATTATTTATACTTAGGGTTTCATGTAAGATAAATCATGCAATATTTAAAGTTGTGTTTCTGATTTATTTCACTCAACATTATGGTCTCAAAGTGCATTCATTTTCCTACAGATGACTCAGATTTATCCTTTGTTATGACTAAATAGTAATCCAGTGTCTGTGTGTGCGTGTGTGTATTGTTTTAGTTACTTTTCTCTCTCATTGTTGAGACAGAATTCCTGGTGCCCAAAGATAGGGAAGGGGAAGTTTATTTCTTACAGGTTGGAGGTTTCAGTTCATACTTAGTTGGCTCCAAGGCAGAATGACATGGCAGCCACAAACAGCAAGAGAGAAAGACACCTTCTTCCCACTCTTACACTGTATGCTGGCTCTACCTCTAGGCAGGTGTACCGCTTACACCACCAATCCCAGTGCCAGACCATGAACCAATCATGAATGCTGTATTCAGCTGTGTCCATGATTGCATGAGGGGGGGGGGCATCTGACATAAACCATGATATATATCTATATATCTTATATCTATCCATTTGTCTTTTGGTGGACATAATAGACCTTTTCCAAGATTTAGGTATTATGAATTAAACTACTGTAAACATAGGTATGTACATAGTACTGCAATATGATATCTTTAATGCTTTTGGGAAGATACAAAGGAGAGGTATAGTTGGGTCACATGGAATTTCTAGTTTTAGTTTTTTGAGGAATTTCCATACTGATTTCCATAGAGGTTGTGTACTAGTTTACAGTCTTACCAATAATGTAGGCTTCCTTTTTCCCATATCTTTACCAGAATTGCTTTTTCAGGTCCTTAATGACAGACATTCTTTCTGGAGTCAGATAGAATCTCAGTGTTGTTTTGATTTGCCTTTCTTTAATGGGCAGATATGCTGACCTTACTTTTGTCTTTCTTCCTTTCCTGTACTGGGAATTGAACTCAGGACCTTGTGCTTGCCAGGCAAGTGTTTATGCTGCTGAGCTATATACCTGGCTCCTGCTGAATATTTTTTTATGTGCTTATAAGCCACTTGTACTACTTCTGAGAAATGTGTATTTATCTGAATTGCCTATTGTTCATAGTCTTTTGTTTGGGGGTGTTTTTTTTTTTTTTTTCTAGAGTTCTTTATATGTTCTAAATGTTAGTCTTCTGTCTGAGGAGATGCTGGCAACATTTTCTCCCTGCATTCTGCAGGCTGTTTCTTCACTCTGTTAGTTGTTTTCTTTACTGTGCAGAAAATTTTTACTTTTATATAATCCCATTTGTTGATTCTTGATGTTACTTGTTGTACAACTGAGGCTTTGTTCATAAAATCCTTCCTGTACCTGTATCTTCAGGAGTTTTACCTCTTTTATATTCCAGCAGATTCAGTATTTCCCTTTTAATACCTAGGTCTTTGGTCCATTTTGATTTTGTATTGGTACAAGATGAGATACAGATCTAGATTCAGTGTTCTGCATGTGAATAACCAGTTTTCCATCACCATTTGTTAAGGAGGCTGTTGTTTTCTCCATCATGAGATGGCTGAATGTGCCTGGGGTTGTTTCTGCGTCCCTAGTTCTATTCCACTGATATGCACATCTGTTTTTGTGCCATGTTGTTTTATCACTGTAGCTTTGCAATGTAACTTGCAATCCAGGATTGTGATGCCCTTTGTTTTGCTCTTATTGCTGAGGATTACTTTTGGTGTTCTGTGTCTCTTCTGGTGCCATATAAATTTTAGGATTGTTTTTCCTAGTTCTGTGAAGAATGCTGTTGGTGTCCAAACCCATCCTTGAAGGGGCCCTACCTGTTGTAACTCCCTTGGGTTACTTGCACGCAAGGGTAGACTGACCTTATCTTCAGGCAGATGTGGGCCCATGTCAGGGTCCTTAGCCTTTTGAAATTTGAAGCTCATGTACACACAATTTAAGAGCTGTGTGACTTTGGACAATTTGCTTAATTACTCTGTTCTTTAGTTTCCTAATCTTTTAAATGCAGATAGTAACACTGTTTATCTCATAGAAATATTAAATGAGTATTTAATATTTTTTAGGACATAAGTAAGTACTTACTGTAAGCTGTTATCACTGTTATTGTTTCTGTTTTTCAGTGTTCGTTTTATGGGTAGTGCTAGAAGAAATTCTCTTTTGTATTCTGAATGGTCTTACCTCCCTGACAAATTGCTTACATATACATATGAATATGGAAAGAAACATTTATGTATACCATGATTCTTATAATTAAACATAGTCATGTCTTAGTTAACTGTTAAAATACCAAAGATAAGACCCAGCTCCAACATGAACATAGGCCTTTCAAGAGGATCTCTGTCTCTCTGTTTCTCTCCCCCTCACACCCCGCCTCCTTGCCTCTCTCCAAGGTATAATTGATAAGCTGTTAGAAAAGCATACAGTGAAGAAAAGAAACCTTTTTGTGATCATTAAGGATGGTTCTGAAATTTAAAAAATACTGAGTGTAGCCTTTAGCTTTATTAAACTAGATGGCTGTGCAGTCTGCTGCTGGGAGATTCTTTTTGTATTTTAAATATATGAATTAGCTCTTTGGTGAGTGGACAGGAATGGATTCATTTGGCAATTGTAAAATAACTGAATTTAAAATACAATGCACTAAAATTTTGAGGGTCAATTCTGAGTTGAGGTATATTTGTTCCTTTGTTTGGATTTTACCTAAGTAATTTTTTCTTTACTAGGCATGGTGGCACATGCCTGCAATGTCAACTGTCTGGGAGTCTGAGGAAGGAGGATCACAAGTTTGAGCCTAGTCTGGGCAAATTAAAGATTTAATGAGACCTTCTTCCAAAATAAAAAATAAAAAGGGCTGAACATACTTCTTAGTATAAAGGCCCTGGGTTCAATCTCCCAGTACTATCAAAAACATTTTTTTCCGTGTTCTAATTTTATTACTAGTTCAGTTCAATCAGGAAGTAATCTTGATTGCTTAGTTATATTGGGCAGACAGAAATGATGAGGATCCTTTTCATTTGGCAAGGAGGCTTTTGTACAGGACCAGGAGATACTGTCTGTGGATGGGAGGGCATCGTACAGCCCAGGACCTTCCCAGTGGAAAGGAGACTTGAGTTGAAATAAAATGTGTAAATCCCATTTCCTTACATCTGGCAAAGTTTGTAATAGGCCCGTTATTATCGACGAGGACTTGCCCTGGTTTACTCATATTTAGCAGTGTCACATTCTACTCCCTTAAAGTAACTGTGGAGAAGTTGAAACTGTTGGATGATTCTGTGAGTGTTCTCTTTTTGCTGATTACATTATATTATTATGGGATATAATTATTATATTATATGGAAGGTGTTGCTCAGTGATAACCTTGACAACATTTAGAACCATGTCAGCAGCTCAATAAAGAGTAAAACTGATGGCCAACTTCTTGAAATCACAGGGGAGAAAAACTTGTTTTCAGTTTCTTTTGTGATGTGATGGGACCATGCAGCTCTAATTTTACTCACTGTGAATTATTGTTAATCTTCTCACCTTAAAGATTTGAAGATTTTCATGTTTTTTTCTAGTATAAGATGTGCTGAACATATTCAGCATATAGAATTATCAGACTATTCCAACTTCCTAACTTAAATGTTCCTTCCAAGCTAAAATAAAACAAAAAAACAACAAAAAACTGTTGGCTATGAAAATCCTTTGGTTTATCAGGTACTTATTTAATAGTCATGTACTGGACATGTGCATTGAGCAAAGGAGATAACAGAGTTAAAGACAGTTTTTTCTCTGGCAGATAAGCGCTCCCAATCTTGGTTGCATGGCTGTGTGTTTGGAATTGGGATGAGGGGAATGGGGTCAAGGAAAAGTGGCTTTCTCAGTGATGATTGGTAAGTGAAAAATGGCATAATGCCTGTTAGTTTGTGCTAGTTGGGTATAGTAAAGGTTGGCTTTTGATTATTTTAGGTGTGCTTTGATGATACTGTATTCTGTTGTCCTGTTCTGTCTTGAGGTGTGAGGAAGGCAGGAGCTGTCTGGCTTCCTTCTGTGCCAGCACCAGGGCCTGCAACCCTTTGGTCACAGGAGCAGGCACTGGGTAGGTCATTTCTTCCATTTCACTTCTAATGTCCTTCCTAATGGCACCCAGAGGATTTTGTTGTCTGTTTTGATCATAATGGCAAATTAGGCTGATGTTTTCAAGAAAGAGCCTACTCTGATTCCTATACACATTTCCTGACGTCGGAACTGAGGTTGCTGGGCTCAGTTCTTTCTCATATGATGAGTGTGGCCAACTTAGCGCAGTAGAGGATGGGACCTTTTCTCAGAGCTTTGTTTAAATTTACCATTTTATTTATCAGTGGGACTCATTTATTACAGTATTTATTACATTATAGACAAGCAATAACCCTTTATTGTAGAAACCATTCGTAAGTCTAGTTGACAGAGAATAACTATGATTTAAGTATCTGAGGTAAAAACTTCCAGAATTTCATTCTTACATAGCTCTATATATGTAAAAAAAAAGTAATAAATTGTTATGGACTGAATTGTGTCCCTTCCTTAGCCAAATTCATATGTTGGCTCTCTAACCTCCAGTGTGACTGTATTTGGAGATAGGGTGTTTAGGAGGTAATTTAAGGTTTAATAAAGTTATAAGGGTGAGGCTCTCATCTGATAAAATTTTATCCTTATGAAAAGTGGAAGAGTGATCCTGCATGCATAATGATTTGTGTGCTTGCTTGCATACTGTCTTTGTATCTCTGTCAGGCTTTCTTAGCCCTCCCCCTTTACTATGGTTACAATACCTAGAAAAATCAGGAGGGCTACATTAATCACTTCCCATCACTGGGACAAAATGTCTGACATTCCAGCTTAAAGGAGGAAAGATTTATTTTAGCTCATGGTTTTCAAAGAATTCAGTCCATGGTTTGGTTGACTCATAAATGGATAGATATGGACAGATGTACTTAGTATTTGACTCAGTCTGTATATTTGTTCCCTAATCTGTCATGGCTATTGAGGGCTATTGTGGAGGGAAGGCCAAGTGGAGCCACTAAAGTTGTCTTTACCTTGGGAAATAGTACATCAGAAGCAGTATTGTATCCCTGGAGGAACTGAGAAAATTAGTGCCACCATCAAGAAACTAAGAAAGGTGCAGGGTGGTGGTTCCTACTACATCCCTGTTTAACTCTCCTGTTTGGCCTGTGCAGAAGATGAGTAGATCCTGGAGAATGGCAGTGGATTGCTATAAACTAAATCAGGTGGTGACTCCAGGTGTAGTTTCCTTGTTTAAGAAGATTAAACACATCTCTTGGTACCTGTTATGTAGCCTATAATTGGCAGATACCTTTTTCTTCATACCTATCTGAAAGACCCACTAGAAGCAACTTGCTTTCAACTGGCAAGGCAAGCAATTTATTTTACTGTCTGCATTTCTTTCAGCATTCTGGTCTTCTGAGTTCCAACCAGAACCATCCACCCAACTTGGCTTACTGCATTCTAGGACTTCTCTAGCCAGAATCTCAAAACCTTTCCAAATTCCTTCTGCAAACCAGTTGCAAAGTCTTCTAAATCACATGATCAGGCACAGAAACAATCTACCAATCTTATGGATTAGTAGCTTTCCTGTTGCTGGGTCAAAATACCTGACATCCGTAGCTTTAAAGGGTAAGAGATTTGATTTTGCTCACACTTCGGAGTTTAAGTTCATGGAGTTTAAGACCAGGGCAGAAGCAGCGTGATAGAACTGTATGATAGGAAAATTGCTCTCTTTTTGGAGGCCAGGAAGCAGAGAGAAAAGGGAGGCGCCATGGAGGGAGATAAACCCTCTGGATAAACCCTCTGAAGATCTCTAGCAATACATCTCTTCAGCCAGGCCTGAATACTACCTCCTAATAGCACATTTATCTATGAACACACCATAGATCAATCCATTGACGAGGGCACACCTCTCCCCTCCTATCCACCCCCCAATCTCCTTCCAAAAGCTCCATCTCTAAAACATGAAGGAGACATTTTACATCTTAACTAGAACAAAAGCCTTTAACAGGACCTGACTATGCTGGCACTTTGATGTCACATTGCCTGTCTCCAGAACTGTGGGAAAATAAATTTCTATTGTGTGAACTACCCAGTCTATAATATGTTTTATGGCCCAAACTGACTTACACACAAGTATAAAAAGAATATTATGGTATATAGTCTTACATTTTGCTTTAAAGAGACTTAATGATATATCACAAATACCTTTACATGTCACTAAGTGTGCATTTATGTCTCATTCTCAATGGTGTCATTTCATTTTATGGATGTGATATATTTCATGTAATATAAACTCACTATACCTTTTTGTTTTGATTGTAAATAGTATGAATGCTTCTCTATAGATATTTTCAACATTTGTCAGATTGTTTTCTTAGCAAATTTTTTTTTAATTTGAAATAGCTGGGTCAAAGTATATTTTACTTTTAAAATCTTTTGTTATACACAGTGCTGTGTAGCCTAGTTGTCCTCCATTTTAGGCTGTGTTGAGATTTTTAAAATTTCAAAACAAAGTGTGTACTCTTCTGACTTTAAGCAGTTTGCTTTTATTTTGTTCTTTATTAAGCTGATGGTGTTATCTATTGAACAGAGCATAGTAACTTAGATTGCTGAACACTTAGGCAAATAGTGAGGTTCAGATTAGCACCATTTTGGCCCGGAAACCAGACAACTAGCATTCTTAAAAACCCCAGGAGAATTCTGAAATGTTCCATTGTGGGGTTGGAATGTGTTTGTTCTGGGAGGTCCTCACCCTTTTAGAACTGGTGTAGCTTTTTAGTGCACATTCAAGGGAAAGAGCAGCAGAACTAGGGACTGGAGACAGATGAATAAAGTTTTTACTGGTTTGCTCCAGTCTTACTTTTCCATACCAGAGTAGTTGATTTTTATTTCTCCTATGACCTTAGTGATAAGCAACCAGTTGTTTTATATTTCGAAAGTAATATCTGTTGGCTTATTTATTTATTGGCTTTTATATTTAGAATATATAGTATTGTAGAAAACTCAAAGACTATAGAAGAAAACAAAAATTAACCATAACCCCACAGCCCAGAAATCATTACTGCATAATATGTGGTGTATTTTTTCTGATATTTTTCTCTGCATATGCAAATATTAGAAGTGGGATATTTCATAAATAGTTTCTGATGACTTTTTTTTTTTTGAACCAGGAATCAAACTCATGACCTTATGCCTAGGTAGGTGCTTGTGCCGCTGAGCTAAATCCTTAGCCCTTTCTGATGACTTTTTAACTTAGCAATTAGAGAAGAAACCTTAAACTATCTTATTATGAACATTTTCTTATATCTATAATATTCTGCTAAAATATGATTTAATATGCATATAATAATGTCCATTGTAATATACATGCTAGAATTTAAATATCACTATGTTAGGCATTTAAATTGCTACAAATTAAGACTATGGAGGACATCATTACCCAAAAACACTTGTGTGGCTCAATGTTTTTGTAGGTTAGATTTATAAAAATGAATTTGTTAAGGCAAGAAGGGATTTATTAAAAGCCCCCAACTTTAAGGCCTTTTAGGCATTTTATTTTATTTGCTTGGTGATTCATATACAGCAACTGGGCTATTATTGCTTGTTTTGTATATGGTCATTGCCAGGATCAGTTTTGCCAGTTTGAGAGACTGAAGATGCAGCTATCAAGCTCTTAAATCCTTTATTATATTAATTTCATATGTTTTTTTCTATTTTGATGTTTGCCTTTTAAAATTTCCTAATAGTATTTGTTTTACTAGCAAAACTTCAAATATATATGATACATGTTTTCCCTTTGATGTTTCTGCTTAGAAATCCTTGCCTGGTGATAAGATTTTCTTTTGGAATTTTTTTTTTTTTGGTTTGTTTATTTACTATTTATGTTTTTTACTCAGGAGTCAGCAAACTATAGTCTGCACAGCAAATCTTGTCTGACATTTGTTTTTGTACATAGTTAAACACTTTTTATTTACATGATAGCTGTGCATGCTTTCCAGGTAGAGTTGAAGTATTATGAGGGAGACCTACAATATTTACTAGTTGACTTGAACATTTACTAGCTGACCTTTTATGGAAAATTTTCTCACTCTGCTTTAATAAATTTTGAATTTGTTTTTATTTATTTATTTATCTTTTTCCTTTTTATCAGTACCAGGGATCGAACTCACGACTACCTGCTTGCAAGGCAGGCGCTTATGCCGCTGAGCTAAATCCCCAGCCCCTTTGAATTTGTTTTTAAATTTTATTGGCCTTTTAAAAATATAGGTAACGATTTAACATTCACTATAGGGAATTTGTGCCTGTAGTGGTATATCTTGCTTCTTTTTTATTCTTTCTCCTCCCCTTCCTTCAACCCCTCTTCTCCTTATTTACAAAAGCTTTGCTTCTATTGTTTTCCTTTTATTCTCTTTTTCTCTTGTCCTTTCTTTCCTTTTCTCTTGCCCCCTCCCTTGTTCCCCTTCCCTTTGAATATTTTCTTCCCATTTCCCAATATCTATTACACATTTTGGTCCTTATTTATACTTTTGGATATATAGTCGGGTTCTAATTTGATTTCCTGCTCACTTTTCTCTATCCCCTTGGCTGAATAATTCATTCCTTACTCATTGTAAAGCGTATAGTGGCTGAGATTCAGGAGTTAAGGGGTTAAGGTTTGAGTGTAGTGTTGTATATTTATAAATTTGTCTCCTTGGGAAGAGCCTGTTGATAAAGCAGTCTTTATATGGACTCTCTGGTGCATCTTGATGAAAGAAAAATTCCTTTGTGGCAGCTGCATCCTCTAGTAACCTTGATTTGTTTCTCCACTTCTTGTATATCCGGGCTTTTCTAACAAAAGGAGTCATGGCAAGAGAGATGAGCCAAGGTGCCTCTAGTTTCTAGGCAATATATTCACGTTTATAGGAAATCCATCTATACCTTTATAGATTCATGAAGAGTAAATTCTAATCATATATACATTATAAAAACTACAGATTGTTAATATCCCTCCTTACCTAGATTTTATATGTGCATACCAAGATTTGTGTGTGTGTGTGTTTGTGAAGTTTTTGTTGTGTGTTTGTGAAGTTTTTGTTTTCAGCTCAGTACTAGAGTATTGAATAAAGGGTACTTTACTGTTTCTCAACTGTCAATGAACTGGCAAGGACCTTAAGTGAAAATGCATTACAATTAACATTTGTTTCTAGCCAAGGAAAAGCACATATCCTGGAAAATCAAGTAGATGTTACTTGTGAACCTCAACTTGATCTAGTTGTTGACTTTTTTTTTTTTTTTTTTTTTTTTTTTTTTTGGGTTTTGTTATCAGGGATTGAACTCATGACCTACTGCTTGCCAGGGTTAGGCTTATGCCACTGGGCTAAATCTCCAGCCCTTGAGGTTTTTTTATTCTCTTTTTGGGTTAATTCTGCCTTTGCAGAGTCTCAGTGGTGAGAGTTTGATGATAGCTTTCTCGGATGTAGATCTAGTGTCATTTCTGTAGTTTTACTTCTCTGTATATCTAGTATTCCTTATATATTTTCTAGGCTTCTGAGACAGGTAACATCATATCAGAGAATAAGTCTTGTGCCTTATTTTTTTATGCTTTATCATTGAAGGGCAGTTAAAAGAGAAACCAAACATAAAGGATTGGATGAGGGGGAGTTAGGATGGAGAAGAGGATTTCAGATATAGGCATCCTGAGTTTGAGGTCTTACATACTGAAATGCAGACATCTGTAAGACAGCAGGGCATGACTTTGAGGAATATAGTTGTGGATCCCAGCAGAGACAGAAGTTTGGTAAGGAAAGCTTGAGAATAGATGAAGTCCCTTGGAGAGAGGATTCAGAAGGAAAAATACCTTATGGCCCTGGAAAGAGTGTCGGAAAAAGAATAGGACAAGATGTCTAGAGTTGAGTGGTCAAGGAGGTGGAAGATAGCTTACTTTGTATTTACAAACAGGATTATAGTGAACTTTGCCTGAATAGATTTAAGCCTCTTGCTTATAGTTGACCAAAACTGTCATCTTCATTATTTGTTGAAACTTTTAACAAAATAATACTGTATGCAAAAGAACCCACTAGTCACCACAGAATTTCAAGGTATCTCCTTTGGTGCTGTGTGTTGCTCAACATCAGAAAGGCCTCAGGTTCTTCTCAGCCATTGGTGAGACTGTGAGAACGAGTTCAAGTTAATCTAGGCGTTTCCTTAGTGGATGTCTGTTGCTGATTTTTCTGCAGAAAGGGTATCATGTTTTCTTTTTCTAAAATACAAGAGACCTCAAAAAACCTTGTGGTTCTTGTGTGGAATGACAGCACTAGTTTATTCACATACTCATGCTGGAAAGAAGATGCAGATAAACTGTATTCCATTTAGATTATCACCAGGAATTGGGAGACTTGTCTACAGCACTTCCAATCTTTATTAAAGATTTCTGTTTTATCTTCACCTTTTCACTGAGAACAAAACCTCTGAACCCCAATTTAAGTGGTTTCATATTAATGAATAAATGAAGATAAGGCAGTATATTTAAATAGTGAACCCAGTAATACTTATGAAGAGAGTTATGTAGCAGTAAACTGTGAGTGTGAAAGTGATTCCTAAAATCTACTTCAGATTGTATCATTGACAACTAGATGGCCTTTCCTTGTAGGGGTGTGCTTGCTGTTTGAGTTAAACGCACAGAGGCTCTTTTCACCTCCTCATCTGGCCTCTGTCCTGCTGCACCTTGGCCTTTGAATCTCTCCTTTAGCGTTTTACTCTCTGGCTACAGGGAACCCTAAGTGTTCCTGAACTCCACTCCCTCATTTCTTTTCACTGTCAGAATTCAACAGTTTCTGTGTGTGAATGATCTCAGCTAGATGTTAGGTTCTTACCTGATTTTAAAAAGTCACACTGTAGTATAAATAGCTAAGAGACTGCTATCTGCTATAGTAGATTTGCATTTTTGAAGAGTTTATTGGTTACAGGTAGCACTGGAGGAGATTCTGAGAGGGTTTGGAGCAGTTTGTCATTCATTTCCAAACTTCAGAGTGAATGGTGTCTATGGGTATGACAAGTCTCTGTGTCTTTGTATTTTTTTTTTAAACTATGAGAGTGCTTTTACTTCACTTTTCATCCTTTTCACGTGAGAGATAATCTTCTGTGTTTAGTTTTCTGGAGTAAATTCAATGTTTAATTGAAAAGAGCATGGAAATTTAGTGGGTGGCTTTGCCTGCTGTGTCTGGTACCACAAGGCACACGTCTACCATGCTACCAGACAGGTAATTTTGGAAATGTAGCACCTTGCTTTGAGAAGATCACATTGCTGAGCTGAAAATCCTGCGGCCTTGTGTATTGGTCAGGGTTATGTGAGGAACAGGAGAGTAGAGGGAGCGGGGAAAGAGACAGGTGGGGCAGGGACAGGGACAATGAATGAATTATAGATTGGCTTATAAGGTCAAACAAAATTGGATAGTCCCATAGTGGCTGCATGAATACTGGAAAGCCAGAGAAACCAGTAGCAGCTAAGTCTGAGAACCTGTGGCCCCAGTCTATTCAGTCCTAGATTGAAAACCTGAAAGGAGTTGCTGGTATGAGTCCCTGTTGAAAAATTAAAGAAGCTAGAGTCTGGTGGACATCTTTGGGTGATGGTATCAGCAAGAGATGCACCTAATCAGGAAAAATGAACTTGCACAATCTGGCTGGCTCTTTCCTTCTTCCTCCTTTGACTTCTAGACCCCTAGGCTATTGGAGTGTGCCACCCTGTCTGGCCCCTAACCCTCCCCTAGCTTACCTGTCATTCTCTGAAAGTGCTCTCATAAAGACACTCATAAGTATGCTTTACTAATTTCCAGTCAAATTAACAGAATTAGCTTTCCTATCTTGTAAGAGAGCACTGAGATGATTTTTAATTCAGTTCCACAACCTGTTGCACTATTTTTGTGTTTAGTACTGAGTGCTGCAGCTTCAGAAGGATGTAATAGTGCAATAGGGAATCCAAAGAAGGGCTATTAAAAGGATCAGTTCATATTTATAACTAAAGTTGATGGGTAGGTGCTCCCTCTACACGTGTTTCGTCTCAGGGTTTATGTCTGATTGTGGGGGGCACTTGCAAGTGGAGCATTGAAGTGAGGCAGAGCCCTTGAATGTTTTAATTGCTTCCCCAAAATAGGCTTCATTAGGGGGCTGGGGATTTAGCTCAGCGGCATAAGCGCCTGCCTTGCAAGCACGTGGTCGTAAGTTCGATCCCTGGTACTGGTAAAAAAAAAAAAAAAGGCTTCATTGTCTTATCATTGTTTTTTTTTTTTTTTTTACACTAACTTCAGTGGTATTTCATTAGTCCTTTGCCAAATACCAAGCAAGGGTATGCCAGTAGGTACCTGGGAACTTTGATGAGATGCAGTTGATGCTGGGTTTCCATTTTCACTTTTCACCCTTAAGTACTATTCAATCACCTCTTTGTCTGACTCTAGGCTGTGTGTTTCAGGATGTAGGCTACTATCCAAAGCACAGTCTCTTGTGACCAGTGTTGTAAAACAAGTGGAAATTCTGATAGTTTGTGCGGATGGGTGTTTATCTGAAAAATGTTGGACACTGTCCAAAGGTGAAGTATGCAGTAATGGTCTCAATTTTAAAAACAACTTCTAGCTGCAACAGAAATTTTAAACTAAATTATTATCAACTCTAATCACCTTCTTTCTCTTAAAAAAAAGAAACATTAAAAAAAATAAAAAGAAACAATAAATTTTAGGGCTACTCATGTTTCTTCTGCAGCCCCAGGCATGTGGAACCTGGCATAATGCAAGCAATTAGAGAATCTAGAAGAAGGCCAGATGATGTTGAAACAGGCAAGAAAATTCATCGTTTAAAAATTTCTTCTATTAGGAAACTAATTTTTAAAAAGGAACTAATAGTATTTTTGCTTTTCTTAATAAAAAGAGAGTTATTTTGGTATCCTTTCCTTGGTCACCTTCCAGTGTGTCTGTGTGTTCATAAACTGCTCCTGTGACCTATGTTCTGGACCACACACATACCCTCTAGCTAGTGCAGTAAGTTTTTATTTCCAAAATATACAATGACTGAGCTCTCATGCCTGTGGCTCTTTGAGTTCCTTCCAGGTCTTTTTAATCACAAATCAAAAAGGGAGAATTGATCCATATTTTTTATTTCCTATCCACTCTGTTATCTGTAGCAAAACTGATGTAATCTTGCTTCCTCTTTCTTCTACTCCAGGGACATAATGGCTGTTTCACCACTACTCCCATGGGCATTGTGTTTAGGATTGCAGAATAGTGAAACATTATTAGGAAGATGAATCTGGATATGTAAATCTAGATGGTTTTGGATTGTCCATCATGTTGGGCAGTCTGTACCACAGTGAAGAGTAGTAGAAAGCAGGTTGAATAATCCAGAAGAGTTTGTGTGCATTGTTAAGCATGTGGTGTAGCAGAAATGTGTGACTTCCCTTTTGAGATTGATGTTTTATCACGTTGATGTAGAAGACGGGGGTGGGGGGTGGGAGGGTAAACCATTTGATTGGGTGGGGAGTAGGGAGGTTGGCCTAGAAAGAGGAAGTGTTGACCAGTTCTATGCTTCCTGTTACCACAAGGGTTGTGCCTTAGATTGTACTGAGTCTGTTGGGTCGGAAACTCTTAAAAGAGTTTTGGCTGCTTGACTTGAGACTCTGCCTGCATGATTCAGATGGAAACTAAGTCCAAGAATGTTGTAAGATCAAGTGCTCATTACTTAATTGGTAACCGATGTTTTGTTTTCCTTTGTTTGCCTAGATAATTGATCAGCCTTAGCTGATACCCAGAGGTCAAACATAATCTAAATCATGAAGAAAGAATTGTTCCTACCTTCAGAGAGCTTCCATTTCATTCAGTAAGATGAGACACACATGGCAAGGTGTGTGGCATCCAGGTCTTACTGCACTGGCTGGCTTTCCTCTGATGATGCCTGCCAGTTGCTGTCACCCTTATCCTAATGCTTGACTGTCTACCCCAGTCCCACACTAGCCATTCTTGTCTATGACTCACAATACAGACACTCACTAAATGTTGGGTTTTGATCTAGAACCCCGATCCCCCAAATGAGTGTACAGCAGAGGTTAAATAAAAGAGACAATTTGTATGATTTTTTTAGGGCTCCAAGAGGGTCAAAACCCTTTAATTAAGTTTGACTCTGAGGGCTAAGACAGAGACTTCTCTGGACCACACACTTTATTTATGAGATCCAACAACAAGGGGCAGGGAAAGTGAGAAAAGTGCAGTCTATAGCAGACGCTTCAAGGACGTCTCCAAGTGATGAATCAAGTCAATTCAGTGGCACTGTCTTATTATGAAGACGTGGTAGAAGTGAGACTATAGGAGTAAATTCTGCAGCTGCGGTCTCTATCTCGTTAATTGGGGTTGGAGCCAATTAACCCCAATTAAGGGCAGCTGTGGTCTCATCTTGCCCTTTGAGGTATCTCTGGCCTCACAGGTCACTACAGGCCAAAGCCAGGACCAGTGATTCATAGATATTCACTTACTATAAATCAGCTCCCGTCTCCAGGCAAGGGGCCTAGGCCTAGGACAGACTCACAGATAAACATAGAAAGCCAATTAGTAAAATTTAAATCCTGCTCAGAGCCACTTGGTAGTGGTCTCCAACAACTAAACGCAAGAGAAGAGCTGAGGAGAATATCTAGTCATTCTCTGTGTCAGTTTTGCCACTGTCCTCATAATGTTTCTGGGATTTGCAACACATCTTTGAAAAGGCGGAATGGCTCCTGATGGGGACATAGAAGGAATTTGTTTGTGTTGGTAAAGGGTGTGGCTAGGCCAGTACCACACTTAGGCAGAACAAACCCTTCCTAATTATGTGGTTGGAAAGCAGCATGCTTCTAAATTGTTCTCCCATGATCTCCACATGGAAGTGTTTTCTATTACATTACAAAGATGTGCAGCACCCAGGACGACTGGAGTATTCTTGACCACCCAGGACCAGAATGTCTTGTTTTCATGAATTATGACTCAGCAGTGTACTGAGATGAGAAAAGAATTTTCTTAAAGAAATGGTGCAGGCTGTGTATGGCAGATCTCTGGGCAACAGTCTGATGAAGGGACAGAAGTGTTGAGAGAACCATGAAGGATGTCAGAGGAGTGGGTGGGTTTTGAAGACATCATATTGCAGTGGCGCATGCATACCGATATTTATAGCATTGCAACTCACAGCAGCTCAATCTTGGAAGCAGCCTCTACATCCATCAGTAGATGAATAGATAAAGAAAATGTATTTGCACACAGTGGAGCACTAACTATCCTATCTTGTTTGTTTGCTTAGTTGTTTTTGAGACAGGGCCTCACTTTGTAGTTCAGGCTGGTGGTGGAACTTACTGTGTATCTAGGCTGGTCTGGAACTCGTATTTCTCTTCCTTCAGTCTCCCAAGTTCTGGGACTGTAGGCGTGTGTGCCACCACACCTGCTTACCCTACCTTTAAGAAAGATAACTTTGCTGGGTGTGAAGTGAGAGGCTCGGCAGAAATAACTAAGTAAAACAAGAGGCGTAACTTAAACATTTGAGTCAAAGGAATGAGTTCTTTTTTTACCCTAAGTTTTCGTATTGTTCATATTTGGATGTAGATGTGGGAAACCATGCCTGAGCAATAGGTGGGAAGTGTGAAAGTATCTACAGCGGGCTTCAGCTCAGCAGTTCCAGTTTCCCCATGTTCCTCAGCTGCATGAACCCTCTGGCGGCGTGAGTAAGGTGCCCCATGTAGCCATGTTTTCTAAAATGAGTGTCTTGTGTGTGACTCTTGTGCACATTGACAGCACATTCATGGCCTCTTTTCCCACTTACAAATTATGGAAAAGGAATACACATTTTGTTTTCTTTGTGTTGAGATGGCAAGAAATGGGTACAGATTGGGCCTTGTGCATAGGGAATTTCTTTGGATTTCAAAAGGCCCACTTTTTTGTGGAAAACTTTGCTTTATCATTGGCAGAGCAGTTTAGTTCTCAATTATTAATAAACTGTTAAGACAAAAGAAAGTTTCTTCTTCAGAAATTCTTTGATTTTTGAAATGGATTATTGGACTATGGATAATTCAGGGAATTAGAAGGCACTGAGCAGTTGGAGTATGAAGTATAATATGTTAAATAGCTATGTAGTGTTAATATTGATTTTAGCTTTAGATGGCTTTAAAAGGTGTAGTATAAATCAGTAGTTGATGAATTGCTGTTACTACTCGGGATCTGGAAAAAGATGTGTAACCACAGTTGGGATTGTGTCATAGTTTATGTGATGGACACAGTGTGAGAAGGAAGGTTTGTGATAATTGAGACTAGTATCTGGGTCACTGAGCTCTGTCCAGGCAGGCACCCTCTTCTTGGGTGATGTCATTCACTTTCATTGCTTTAGCCTATATAGCCTAGTTTTCCATAGCCGCCCCTGACTGCCTGTATCCCATGCCAGTGCACGTGTGGCCATGTATCATTTCCTACTTACAGCCTCTTCCTGGCGTTGCATTTCTGTCAGCTTGAAACACACAATTCTTAATATACTTTTCACAACCACCAAGGTCTGGTATAATCTCTACTTTGCTTACCCCACCAGGATCACTGTGTGCTGTTCTCCTCTGGATCACTGCACTAGGGTCTCACAGACCACCTTTCAGCTTGCTAAAGAGGACAAGCTCTTTTGTGCCTCAGAGCTCTTGCACATGCTGTGCCATATCACCATGAACTTGCCTTAACTTATCCTTTATTCCCCTCTCACTGTTTTTTCTAGCACACTTAATGTCTTCCTCATAGAAGGCCTATTTGAACTCAGGCTAGTTAAACTACTTTTCTCTCATTGTATTTATCATAACCGTAAATAAACTGGTAATTCTACTGTGAGCTACTTATTGAAAGATTTCATTGTGGTCCCTGGGCAGGGGTGTAACCCTGAACAGTCAGCTTTTTGTTGAGTATTCCTTCTCCCAGTCTGCTTGCTAATGTGCGTGATGACCAGTTGTAGTGTTGTTAACTTCAAACAATAAATGCTCCAACACAAGTTTTACATAGCTGAAGTAAATAGAATGTCCACAAAAAAAAAAGACCTCCTGGGGGAAGGTGTTTGATTTCTGTCATGGTAAGATGAGTCCTGATGGCTGATGACCTGCACATGGACCCAATAGCCAAAACCATTGTTTTTCTAGCAGATGCATTTCTGATGATCCAGTTCACATCCTAGTTATTTTTTTCCCAGAGTGTTTTTTTAGACCATGTAGGCCATTTATAGCCTCCTGTTTATAAAATGGTAATAATTATATTCACTAACCTTGTAATGTTTCACAAAATACAATATTAATTGATGAGAAATTAAATGTTAGTATTTAATGTTGTCTGGCTCCTATTCTAAAAGAATAATTTTACTATTCTAAAAGATACTATTCTAAAAGATAATCATTACTGTTTTTCTTTCATAGTACTATGGGGATTGAACCTACGGCTGTTCTACCTCTGAATCACATCCTAGCTCTTTTTATTTTTTATTTTGAGTTAAGGTCTTGCTAAATTGCCCAAGCTGGGATTGAATTTGAGAACCTTCTGTTTTAGCCTCCCAAGTAGCTGGGATTACAAGCATGTACCACCTTCCAAGCAAGTTTTTCTTTTTTTGACACTAAAAATTAGTCACAATATATAGGGCCTGGATTTTTGCTAAGTGTGTTCCTATTGTTTTCCCCCAGAAGTCATACAAAAGAATGTATAGAAAGAAAAGGGAAGCAGAACCACCACTTTATGTATAGTTAAAAAGACATTCTATGAGGAGTGCAATTAAGAGGAAAGAATGAAGATAATGAATTATTTAATCTTGATTAGGGTCACAATTGTGAATGTGTATATATATATATATATATCTGGTATATGCACACATACATGATTATATATAATTATATAATTATGAAGTGAATATACCAAATTCTCTGGACATGCACTCATTTGTGGCAGATGATTTATGCATGTGAAAAGTAATTCTCTAATAGGATTGTTAGTAGAGTTTCTCAGCCTTAGCATCATTGATATTTTGGGCTGGGTGATTCTTTGTGGTGGGAGGCTGTCTTGGGCATTGTGCAAATGTCCCTGGCCTCCACCCACTAGATTCCTGTAGCAATCCCTGCTTTCACAAGTCGTGATAACCAAAGGATGTCTCCGCCTGGTGCCAAATGTTCCTTGGAGGAGAGTAAAATCACCCTCAGTTGAGAACCACTAGATTAGAATGTTGTGTGCTTTAGGTTAAGTCTGTAGTATAGTACAAAGGCTAAGTGCTCAAAACAAGCCCCAAGCAAGGGAAAACTGGGTGCCTCTCTGCATCAGTTACCATCCTGTAGGCTGCTGTGTGTCCCAGCTTCTCTTGGGATCATGCCAACAGTGCTTCACCAACAATAGGCATTCTGGAACTTTTCTGAATGAATTAAAGTCTAATTCATTGATTTTTTTTTTTTAAAGCACTGGTATAGTTTTTTCTTATTCTTTAGCAGCCAGTTGAAACCCATTTGTGCAGGAAGTGCTTCCTTTGGTTATCCATTTACTTTGGCAATGTTTCGTTACTTTCCCTCATTAGTTTCCTAGGTGCTAGTTTTAGACCATAACAAAGCCTTTTTGTGAGCTGTAAAGAAATTAGAAACATAAGAAAAATGTAGTGAGCTCTTAAAACTTTGGTATAATTTAAAAGCTTTAAAAATTTCTCATAATGTCATTCCTAATTGTAAAAGGATGAGTGTGTATATTTTAAAAAGCTTTTCTTTATGAAACAGTGATGATTATAATGGTGAATATTACTGGGCTGTATTTGAATTTTGTGTTTCAGTATTAGGTTATGCTTGGCAAAATAAATGTTACAAATCTATGACAAAAACTTGATAACATTAAATTGATAAAAATACATGAAACTTCAAAACTTTGTGTTTGTGTGTGAGAATTTTGCTGTACATTTCAGACTGGCCTTGAACTTACTTTGTAGTCTAGGCAGGCCTCAAACTCACAGTAATCTTCTTGCCTTCTGAGTACAGGGATTGCACCACCATGCCTAGCCAAACTTCAAAACTTTTAAACAAAAGTTGTTTGAATGTAGCGTATCAGAATGTATCTCACATTGCAACTTGATGGTATTAAGGCATAGTTTTGAAAGTAGTGTTTTTCTCTATCTTAAGGCAAAACTGATTTTTTCCCCTTAAATTACCAACATAAACAAATTTTTTGTATTAGCATAGTTCTAACTACTGAGAGATTATTAAACTTTAAAAAATAATTTTCATCACTTTTTTACTTTCTGGTCATAAAAGGACTGTTAGATTTCTGTATCAAGCAAAGGTTATGTTTAGCTCAAACAGAAGTCTTCTTAACGTTTTTAGAAAGAAAAACATTAATATCGCTTCTCTGGCATTCATTTGGGTGTGGTGCTAACAGTGGGCCCATCATTCCAGCATCTTGTGCTTAGCAGTCTTTTTTCAGCATGTAGTTGTTTTGTTGCCTGTGGTGTGAACGCTTGTAACAGGAGTGGACATATGCAGTAGTCATAAATAAAGCTGTAATTTTGTAGAATGTTCTTTATCTGTCCCATTACTGTGTTTTACACATTCTGAGAAGGCATTGATAACTAGCTTTAATCTGGTTTGGCGAGTTGGGAAAGATTTTGGTGGGGAGAGCAATGTCCTAGCAGGAAGCAGGGTGATCAGTAGGTTTCAGGTATTCCTAGGAGAAGCACGCTGCCTCTCCCCCACTGCTGTCCTAAATAGACCTTTTCTCCTGGGTTTTTGTTCTGGTTGCTTCTCATCAAGACAGCCATTTGTATCTCATCAGGTTCCAGTAGGACCTGGTTAAGATAATAGGTACTGTTTACATGTAAATTATATACTTCTGGAACAATTTTTCTTATTTCTATCTATAATCTTGAAAAGGCTTCTCTGAAATAGGATGGAGTCAAGTTTTAGCTGCTTATGATACAAACACAGCAATTGTACACTAGGTAAATTTTTTCTCGAGTCACATGATGAGCATTTAATAATAATGGAATGGTTGATTCAAGAATTAAGATTTTGGAGTTTTATACTTGGGCCATAATGATCAGCTCACCATACTGAATCCCTATAATTTTCCTAAGAATTTTGTAGGTAATAGGAAAATTGACACATTCGTAGTTACTTTAGAATAATTATTACTACATATGCTGTGGCAAGGAATGCTCTCAGGAAAGAGGCACCACCCAGACTTCTGATCTTGGCGTATGATTCCATTTACCTTTTGATTCCATTTACCTTTGAGACTTTTTCCTCCATTTGTTCCTTTCCCATCCATGGGTCTTAGTGCACTCCAGGCAAATCATGAGTTTCCACCCTTCTGGACTTTTCTGGATCTGTACCTCCTTTCTTTCAAATGTCTTTTTTGCAGTGAAAAGATTCACTGCATAAAAAGCCCATGCCTACCCTTTAAGCGTGTTTTTTTAGGTATGCTCCAGCAGTCAGCAGACCTGAGAGCTCATTGGAACTTGGATTCTCAGCTGCATTTCATACCTCTGAATCAGACCTACCAAACCGGTAATGTGGGATGAGAGTATGGGCTGCTGGGTCTGTTTGGGGCCAACACGCCCACGTAAACTCCTTAAGGGATCACCTAGATGAAGAGGGTTTAAGAAGGCCCAGTAGTATGTTTAACATGACTCAGCGATCCTGGTGCCATGGAGTTTGAGAACTACTGCTTTTAAATGCAAATGATACCTCATTTCCAAAGCTCATCTGGACAACTCTTAAAAAGGTAGTCAGCCCTCCTGCTGTGGCATTTTTTAAAAATGTAAAATGGTAATAGGCAAGGTAGGCTAACTGCTGTAACCAAATTATAATAGTTTTTCACTGTAAATGTCTAGTTTTCACTTGGGACATGATCCTACTGGGTCTGCATTGGGTGGACTTTCATGTGATGATTCTTTCCATCTTGTTTTTCTTTTTCTCTCTGTGTCCATCTTTCTGTCTTTCTGTCAGTCTGTCTGTCCTTTCAACAGCATCTTTCTCTTTGTAGTTCAGGCTGGCCTTCAAGTCACTGTATAGCCCAAGTTGAGTGCAAACTCACAGCAGTCCTCCTGCCTCAGTCGCATGCTACTGCACTTGGCTGTCCTTACATTTTATACCTGCTCCATTACCAAGGGCTCTTTGGTGGCCTCCTCTAGATTCCAGACGCTCAGCCAACACATAGATGGAGAGAGGGAGATGAAAGATTACTGAGCATTGTGTTTTATGGCTGAACCTAGACTTGGCTACCCTATTTCTTTTTACATTTCCTTTAACTGGAGCATAGTTGTGTAATTTCAACCTAATTGCCAAGGATTAGAAAGTAATTTTTCTTTTTGCCTAGAAAAAGAAAAATTGGGACCATCTAGCCTGGTACTGTTACCGTTTTTATATATAATTTTGCACTTCCCAAGTAGCTGCATTAAAAATGTAAAAAGACATTCTGAGAGCTTTGAGGCAGAAGGATTGTGAGTTCAAGCCTAGCTTGGGCATTTTTAGCCACATGGCAAGACTCTTTCTCAAAATAAAAAGAGCTGAAGATGTAGCTCAGTGTGAAGAACATGAGTTCAATCCCCAGTACTGCCAAAAAAGATGAATTTAATTATAGTGATTTATTTAAGCCCACTAAATTCACAATGTTATACAGGTCCTAAGCAGTAAAAGGTTATCAATAAGATGTATTGCGTTATTCTGTTATACACAGTCTTTGCTGAGTGCATGAGGCACCTCTAGGCTTTACTAGCCAAACACTGCATCTTCCCTGTGACTGAGGGTTGCCACAAGAAGTCCTGCAGGTTTAGTCAGTTCCTGCTGCTGTTGGTAATGAAGTTGTTCGTTTTCACTACTTTAGGTCACTTTTAGAAACCTCCTTCCCAGCGAGGTTGTGTGTTCCTTGTGCCTCATTCCTTGTACAGTGTTCATAGTTAAGAAATGCTCGCTGAGTGATTCTGCAGCAAGGGTTTTAATACATGAATGGATTCAGCAGTAAATACAGGAAGTGTTTCTTTTGACTATTTTAATGAAAATTCTAAAGCATTCCTTTTTGTCAGAAGTGCTGTGTCCCACGGAGTGTGTCACAATTCATATTATAGTAGAAGTGAGCCTGTGAGTTGTGTCTAAATATTATGGGTGTGCATTTTTCCTGTACTTATAAGTGATTCTAAAACATAGATAAATAAAAAGCGTAGGTATTTCACAGCACCTGGGGAGCTGTGAAAAATTTGCACATTGTTCTCATTACTGGCCTAATTACAGTGAATGATGGAGGATACATATGGAGGATGTGACTTTGGCATTTTATTCCTCTTATGGAGAGGGGAAAGGAAATCCTTAGAAATGGACTTTACCTCCCTCTAAACAGATTGCTTCATTGCTTTTTAGTTAGCACAGGTCACAAAGTTGAACTTGAATGAGAGTTGGTCACTGTGCCTGCAAGCAAGGTGTTTGAATAAGATTGTAGGGGAATGGATCTGTACGGTTGATTTTGTTCTACATCCTCTTTACGAACATATACTGCTAAAGAGGTGTTTCATATATGGTCACAGCATTAAAAATATTTGTAGATATGCACAGCTTATATTGCTGTATAGGTCCTTCCTGACAGATTTAAAATGAAAGCTGTTTTACCTTGAGGATAGGGAAGGGACTAGAGGAGGTGGAGGACTGATGATTCTGGTAGAAGAAGTTTTCTTTTTTCCAAAAAGGTTAAGTAGAAAATGATTAATCTTCCATGACATCTGAACAAGGCTAAGGTGTATGTTCTGTCTTAGGGAAGTAGAAAGCTTTTGGCTCTGACACATTCACATGGAGCTGTACATTCCTGACTGTTGTATCGGACGGCTTGTGCCAGCCAGTGGTAACACTCCATTCAGACAAATGCTGTAATCATCTTTGTCATACCTCTGCAGAGCTATGAGAACTCATTCATGTTATGTTGTATTAGAGTTGTGTTTGAATATTATGGGTGTTCATTCTTCCTATACTTATAAGTTATGTTATAAGATCAGTGATTCTAAAACATAGACCCCCCCCAAAAAAAACCATAGGTATCACCTGGGAGTTGTGAAAAATGTACATCCTTGGGCCTTAATTTAAGATGCCAGTTCAGAAGTTCTGGGTAGGGTTCTGGAAGCTGCATCATTATTGTCGTCATTGTCATTGTTGTCGTCGTCATCATCATCATTTTAAATTTTAAAGGATTTGACACACAGCTAGGTTTGGCAAGTCCTGTAAGATAGGCTCTTGCTTTGTCTTGTTTTTGCTAGAGTCCAGGGTAGAAAGACATTTTTTAGGTCTGAGAATTCCCAAGGCCTGGTGAAAGACAGGTTTTCAAGCTGAACTCTGGGAAGTGAGCATGCACCTGGCCAGTTGAACTCAGAGACAGGAGGATGGACATTCCAGATTGACAGCATTTCTGGAGACAGGAAATTGAGACCTCAGAACCTAACACTGTCACTGTCCTGTCTTTATTTCAAGTTTTGTTTATCATGACTTTTGGGTACAATTTTAGCTTTTTACTTAAATCGTTCATTAAGTATTAGGTTGTTGAATTATTGAGTTCCACCCTTCCTTCCACTGAACCCAGGCCACTAGGCAAGTGCTCTACCATTGAACGGCATCTCTAATCCTTTTCAAATTCTTTTTTTCAGTATCCCACTAAGTGGTCCAAACTGACCTTGAATTTGCTATCCTCCTGCCTCAGCCTCCTGAGTAGCTGAAATTACAGGCATGGGCCACCCAGCTGATTACTGAGTTTTTAAGTGTTCCTGTAAATTTTATTACTGAAGTGACTATTTTTCTTACCAAACTCTAGTCCCACCTTGGAGGAAGCAACATGTAAACATTAGCCACTTGCATGGATGTTATTTTAAAATATTTCCCAAATGGTATAAATGGCTTTGAAATTTTTTTTAAATGGCATTTAAAGTAATTAATTCTTACTAAGAAAAAAGTTTTAAGATAAGTAGAATGGAAGATAAAAGCCATTTGTTCCATTTTAAAGAGATAATTGTGATAAACATTAAATTTCCTTGTAGTTTTATACCCTGTTACCTTCTAATATTTTTAGGCGTTAGAAAATTCTCTGATATTCCTTATTGCTCCCCTGAGCTTACATTTGCTCAAAAAGAGACAAAATTGTATTTGAAATAAGACTTTAAAAATTCCATCTATTTAACTAACCAGCTTTTAGAATTAATTTTGGAACATACCTCTGAAGCATAGAACCATGTGGACTTAGGGTAGACTATTTAATTTAGGAGAGTACTAGTTTCTGTAAACAGACTCACATTGCAAGAGTTGTATTGGACTAAGTTAAATAAATGCTTGCCAAGTGCCTGGGGGGTTTGGTGAATTTCTTCTTTGTTCACTTCCGCCATGGTTGTAATAAGTATGTATTGGCCTCCTGCTTTAGGTCTTAGCAAAACATAAATGGAAGAATGTGTCTGGAAAGTTACCAAATGCCTTGGGTAACATTGACAGCCCTATTTATTTTGTATTAACTTGCTGATGGCACTGGGATTAAACCCAGGGCCTTTGCTCTGAGGTGTCCCCAGCCTGTTTTATTTTGAGACATCTCTCTGAGAGGCTGGGTTGCCCAGAAGTTTCCCTGACTCTGCTCAAAATTGTGAACCTCCTGCCTCTGCCTTCCAGAGTGTTGGGACTATTGACACGCAGAGGGCTTTTAGATGTCGTCCATCTTGGTGGATTTTTCAGAGTCTGACTGATTATCTGTCTTTTTTAAAGCACATTTTTTCTGAAGAGTTTTTTTTTTTTTCTCTTGTGTGAGCAGGGGAGGATGAAGCCCATTCTGTAATATGTATCGTTCTTGTTTTGTTTTTTTTTTGAGACACAGTTTTGCTATGTGGTTCAGGTTGGCCTTGAACTCATTTTGTAGCCCACGTTGGCCTTGAACATGATCTTCCTGCATCATCCTCCCAAGAGCTAGAAATGCAGGCATGTGCCACCATGCCTGGATACCCATGTATAATTAGTTAAATTTTATTTATTTAGTTTCACTACTGGGGATCAATACATAGTGATATTCTACTGCTGAACTACATTCCTAGCTAAGTTTTTCTAGACACAATCTTTCCTAAATTGCCCAGGCTGGACTCAGATTTTTAAGATTCTCTTGCCTTGGCCTCCATCAGTGCTAGGATTACAATCATGCACCACTGTGCCTGCTTAAAATTTATTTTATTGACAAATAATAATTGTGTATATTTATGGTATACAATGTGATGTTTTGGTACATTTACTTTGTGAGATAATTAAATTTAGCTAATATATCCATCAACTCACATTTTCATTGATCTTTTTGGGGTGAAAAAATGCTTAAAATCAAGGACTTTAATGACTTAGGAAATTTTTTTAAGGAATGTAATAGATGTAACAATAAACTCTTCAACTCTTGTCACCTTTATTTGCAGCCTTGCAGTGAAGAAATTTGTTGAGTGAAACCAGCTGTGTTTTCTATTCCTTGGCAGTCTCACAGGTTCACATAGGAAGCCAGTTACAATGAGAAGGAAATGAGAAGCCTTCATTAAGCATCAGCATGGGATGCATCATGTTTGCTGCTGATGCTATTATCTTATGGAAGGGACATAGCCTACTGATTTTTAAATGTTGGGACTTCCCAGTGATTGTTAAGGACTTGGCATTACTGCATAGGATCATTGCCCTATCAGTGCAAGCTAAATTGAATCGGAAGTGCTTCAGGGAAATGCTGAGATCACATTTGCAGCTTCCACATGTGGACTTTCCCCTTGTAGCCTTCTAGGTGTCTCTGGAGGCTTGTCTTCTTTCTTCCTACTGTTTGATAACTCATTGTCATAATCAGTTACCCGTGCCTTCTGGGCTTAATCAGAGCCATGTGACCCCTGCCAGCTCTCTCTATTCCTGTCATCTATAAATTAAGATGATCTACCAGTTCTTTGTAAACAAGTGGAACTTGCCTTAGGTAAATTTAACAGATGCAAATAGAGATTTTACAAACCAATAAACTTGGAGGGTGGTAATTTGTGTTTTTCATTAGGGTGCTTATTTATATATTTTTATGAGCACTGAGTGAGGTGGCGTGGATTTGAGGAGAAGTGAAAGAATGGAACATTTACTTGCCTTCCAGTTATATACGAATGAAGCCTTTTATTTAGGAAAAAGTAAATACTTTAAAGAGTTTTTGATTGTTTTTTTAGGAATACATTCTCTAACCATTAACCTCAACATTTGCGATTTGTGAGGAAAGTTAGAAAATTTTTGCTCCTGTGAACTCCTTCCTATTAGGTTTGCATCTCTGCTAGGTCAGATCAGGATGAGACAGATTCATCATTTACCCTGTAAGCAAACTTCTGGGCATTGCCTGCTGTGTGTACAGTACTGTGCCAGGCACTCCAGGACAAAGTTTCCTGTCCTCCTTTTCCAGTGCTCAGAGCAACACAGAACATGGGCAGATAACGCTTAACATGGTAGAAGCAGGGTTTTACGTTAGTTTCTTGAAAAAATCCCAGGCACACTATGTTTTCCTTGGCTTTGTAAATTTTCACCTCTAAAATTAATGATTGACACTTCTGGCCAAATTGTCATTATCACTATCAAAATAAATTGACAGTTAACAGAATAAAACCCCTTGGTGTCCTGAACTTTATCTTCCAGAGCAAGGGGATTCTGAGCCTTAAGTAAATTCAGTTGATAAATGGTTTTGGAGTGCCTACCCTGTTATGGGTAGATCTTTTAGAAATGGCTTGCCAGTTAAACTTACTCCAGATCCCTCTTGCTTTGAATAAAAAACTGAATGAGACATGCCAAAAGTGTATTTGAAAAGCAAGAGGTGAAAAAGGTTAAGGAAAAGACTGGCTCTGCAGAGCAAGCTTGGGCGAAGCAAAACAGCCATAAGAAAATTTCACCCTGGTCTAGAAGATAGAGTGGGCTACTCCTGTGAAGTGTTACCATAGTGAGATCCTCGTGGTGTTCTGTCTCTTGTGCCATCCATGACTTGAGGGAATCCTGGAGAACTTCCACTTACAGGTCCCAGGAGATGGAGCTGTGTAGGTCCTGGGATCCGCTGTGTCTCTCTTCCCAGCCAGCCTAAGCCTGTCTCCTGTCTCAACCCTGGTTGAGGACTTGAAGATAGAGCAGTGATAGAGCAGACAAACATCCCCCCCACAGAACTTCTTTTTTGGGGGAAGAGGCAGACTGGCATTAAACAAATAAGAAAAGTAGAACATAAAATGCCAGATGGTGACAGGAGCCTAAGGAAAAGTGAAAGCAGATAAAGGGAAGGAGTACCTCCAAGTTGAGGAGGGGCTGTTTTTACTGAGAAGTCTTCTAAACATTCCTATGCTGTAGGCAAAGCCTACACAGGAACACATCCAGTGTCCGTGGGTCTCTCCTTGTCTGAGCTTCCACATCTTGAAAGTGTTCAGGGCTTTAGCACATTAGCTTCTTGAGACCCTTAGGTGGGCAGCTGGCCTCCCCAGTAACCCTTCTTCACAGATAGCACATCTTCTGTAGCCTCTTGGCTCTTTCCCTCCTCTGTTGGAAATGAAAATCTGACATGTTTAGAAACACACTGGAATTTCAGTCTTGTGTGTCGTATGGCAAGGAGATTTTTAAATGTTTAACTTCCCACTTGGTAGTTTGCTTCCCCCAAATATTACCAATAAGGAAAATTCTAATAGTTGATCTTTTGAGCTCTGTATAGCTCAAAAGATTGTTTGGTGTAACTCCTTTATTTTATAACATAGAGATGAAGTTTATGGGACCCAGATAGGTGAAAAGACTTTTCTAAAAAAAGTCACAAAACTATTGAGTGGCATAGTGGGGATGGAACTACAGTATAATTCAGCTCATTCATTTATTTCAAAGTGATAGGTGCTTTTGAAGAAAACTTGTAAAATGTAAAAGATTGTGAAAATACAACATAAAAATTTGTCCCATATACCAGGAATAATTAGTTGTCACATTTTTAAAATCTTATGCACATGTAATATTTCAAATAGTCTCTTAATAGCATTAATTTGTTCACTTATCATTAGGATTCATATGACCCATTTGCAAAATAGCCATCAGGAAACAAATTCAGTCATACCTTGTTACTAGGTTGCTTTGAAACCTGCTGAGTGCGTTCTTTTGAAATTCATAGAATTTGATGCCCTACAAATTTTGATGGAAAAATTTTGTACAGGTACTCAACGATCATGAATACTAGCCATACTTGTCAGTTACCTTGTGATTTGATACCTTTCCCAGCAAAAACAGCTTGTTTGGTGTGTGTCGTACTTGTGCCTCTGGAACCAGTTAAGGACAAGTACCAGGATACCTCTGTTAGACTATACACACACTGATGCTGATGATTGCTATCTAATAATGTTTATATTGCTGTTATCCTTAAATAGAATTTTTACTTAGCAGGTGAGGAGTTTTGTGCTCTTAAACTTTGTTTGACTCTGCAGCTCATCTCAGCAGACTTGCTTCTGTCTTTGTGTCTTTCTTTCTGGTACTGGGACTTGAAATCGAGACCTTTTGCTTGCCAGGCAGGCACTTATACTGCTGAGCTATATCACCAGCCCTAGACCTGTTTCTTTACTGTGCGGTTGGAAGCTTTTCTATGAGTCATTTGTCAGCCGTCTCAGTGAGCTCCATGGACCTCCATTCAGAAATCAATCTGCCTTCTCTCTGTCTCTCCCTGTCTCTCTGTCTCTGTCTCTGTCTCTTTCTCTTTCTCTCCGTCTCTCCATCTCTCTCTCTCTCTCTCTCTGTCTCTCTCTCTCTCTCTCTCTCTCTCTCACACACACACACACACACACACACACTCACTCTCACACACTGTTTTGTAGGTAGTTTTAGAGAGCTCTTATGGACCACCTTTCCCACTAGTTCAGCCTTCAGTTCCAGGCTAGAAAACACTATAGAGTGAATGATAATATGAATTACATCGTCGTGATTATTTTATTAAATCTTTTAATGATAAACATAATTGAGGTGAGCCTCAGATGTTTTGGCAGAATGGTTTGTTCATTAGATTGATTCTTCTGAGAGGACTGCATGGGTTTTGACATGACTCCTCCTCGTCCCCCTAGAAATTGCCCCCACATATCTGCCATCTCTTTGTTTTCCTCTGCTCTGCTGTAGTTCTGTTTACCATCTTGCTGTCTGAGTCCCTTACCCACTGATGTTCTCTTTCTATGTGGCTGCTTTCATGTTCCTGACTCATTTGTTATTTTAGGAATGAAGCAAATCAGTCTGAAAGTAGCAGATAGTAGGGGCTCAGTGATGTTTGTGGAGTTTGACTCCAGACAGCCAACATGTACTTTGTTCTTTAAAAAGGTGTAAAGAAAAACGTGGCCATCTATTTCCTGCCCTTCTGAAATGGCATTTCCTCTGGTGGCTGTGCTGACCAGATGTCATCCTCTTAGACTCAACTTCATGAGCCTTTTAGAGAAACCACATCCTATTTGAAGGTTTGGGATCTAAAGTTGAATTCTGTACTGTGCAGCTATCTTTTATGGTCAGATTTCTAAAATCTCAATCTGTGTTAAACAAGTGGTATAAAACACTGATGCTTCAAATATCCTGAGAAAGTAGCTCGAGGGACAGCTGAAAATACTGTCTCTGTTCCTGTAAGCCCCCAGATTTCCTTCCTTTATAATTTGGGTCAAATTGAAGACTACAGGACTGCTTTCTCTCAAAATTGCTTTCCTTCAAGTGGAATATGAGTGTAATGTTCTGGTGTGAGGTAGAACAGCTGTAAATTTTGCTGCTGTTTCCAATAAACATGTTGAGATCTTTGTCCAGTACATTAAGCAGTCCGCCTTCAACATTTAAAAAATTTACATATTATTCAACTTGGTGTTTTGTTCTCCATTTGATGATACAAAGTATTATCCTGAGTAGCTAGAGAGTTACAGGTGTTATAGACTTCAAACCTAATTAAAGGGTTTTTAAAATTCTAAACTACAAAAGAAATATGAAGTCATTGCTAACATTTTTGGAAAACAGAAAAACTTAAAGAATGTGCTTGGCTTATGCGTGGCATGAGCATGTTAAGTTCCAGATGAATATTTGAAGACAGCTGTCATCATTAAGTAGCAAAGTGGGAAGAACATCGGGGCGTGCGTGCCTGCGTGAGATGTGCCTGAGACGTGGGCTTGAACCAAGGACTTTTTGGATTGACTTCTTTTTTTTTCCAATTTGGAACAACAACAGCAACAGTGACAAACAATATTTACTGTTAAATGAACAACTTTTGTCTCAGGTACTTAAGGACAAAGACCTTTTTACCTCTTTACCAGAGCCTCTTGATTGGATTAAAACCAGGTGCTGTGGTTATTAGTAATTACTGGCTGGGGAATCCTTACTGAACAGTTGGAATAAACTCCTTGCTCAACACACCGTCAAGTTTATGAGTGTGTATACTGGAGCGTTGTTCCCACTGTTCGCCATGTAGCCTTCTGACTGTATTTAAACCCCTGGGTATCGGTTGCCTACTCTGTTATATGGGGAAAACCATATTACATAATGTCGTGTGGATTAAAAAAAAATAGTGCCTGTGCAGGGTTAGAATCGGATTTGGGATACAATGAGTACGATGGTAGTCAAATAAATAGACTTTTCAGTTCTTCTTGATTCCTTAAAGAATACCATACTCAACAAATAGGACAGCATTTCTGTCCTTAAGTTCAGAAACCCTGGAAGCTTACTAATGATGGAGATGTAAGGAAGATCTGGGCTATTTAGAACTTTTGGAGCCACTGAAGACAGGTTTTGGACTTGGTTGTGCCATGCTTTACTGAGGTTCACTCAGTTTGGCTTTTCAGGCTTGTGGCACCATTTTTTTTTTTTTTTTTTAAATCTCCCTGACATCTAGGATGGACATTTCTAAGTTTAGATTTAAGAGTGATTTCATTTCTATCCATATATAATTGACAGCCATTGCTGTTGTTTTTATGTCCTGTTGTAAGTTTACAAAGACAGATTTTTAAAACTCATATGTCATATTATTTTGGAGTGCAGCTTCAGTGGGAGAGAGAATCTATATTTACCCTCAAAGATTAGGAATTAAGTGTTTAAAGAGATTATAAAAGTCACTGATTTAATAAAAAAAAGGACTCATTGATCTTTTGTGATTCATTACATCATAAATACCCATGTGCAGAAAATGCTGATATTTAAGTGATAGAGATTCAATTTGAAATAAAGTGGCCCAAGCAGGTGCTGGTGGGAGAGAAGCGTCTAGTGGGCATAGAGTGGCCTTTGAGCTCTTGCACAGCCTCTCCTTGAGCCCTCACAGCTCTGGTTACATTGCCTACAAAGTAGGAAACTTGTACCTATATTTTATATTCTAGATGATATATTTTTTTGGATGTAGTGCACCTGTGTTACCTGTTGTTGCTGTGTAACAACTGTATTCATTACTTACTACTCCTGCTGTTTGTTATCTATTATTACTAAGGGCTTCCTCATTTTAAGAAAATCAGGAGAATTAGTGGAAAAAGTTCTGTAGCATCTCCGAAAGTACAGAGTAATATTTAATCCTATTTTTAGTACTCATTTTTCATGTAACTGTTTAATAGTTTCCTTAGTACTTGTGCTTTAACTTTCTAGGAGGATGATTTCTGAAAGGAAAAAACCAAACCAAACCAAACCAAACCAAACCAAACCAAGCCATTGCTTTATCATTGATATGGGGAAATGATAAGAGCAGCAATCTTTAGGAGAAACATTCTGGGTGCTATCACCATTGAACTATGAGATGGTGACTCAGTGACTTCCCTGTGCTTTTGAGTATACTATATCTATTAATTCTGTTAATTATTATTTATGATTATTTTTTCATTTGCTTTTCCAGCTGGCTGCTAGGTTTCCTGAAGGGAGAGCCATTCTGCCTTCGTACTTTCATTGTGATCCTCTCAGTACTTACTACTTAGGCATATTACTCCCTGGTATCCACATATGTGTTGCTGTATTTAAAGAAATATTCTGCTTAAAAACATTATTGTAAATGTTTTTATTAAACAGAATACTGACTTGTTAATCATGATATCATCTTTCTGGCTTAAACTAGCAGATACATTGTTTTGCATGTGGGGAGAAAACTTTTCCTACTCCTGTACCTCGTGAGAACATCCTTGCTGCTCATTCCTGCTTTGATCATCAGCCAAGCATGTGGTGTTTAGCCATAACACATGAAAGCATTCTGAAACTATAAGACTTTTAGAGCAGGCAGACAGCCTAGCTAGCTCTTAAGCTTTGCAAGCTTCAGGTTGGAAATATTTGTGAAGGATGTGACTGTGACTAGTTTTCTTTTAAACCCTGCACTATTTGGATTCGGCTTGATTTGGCTAAGGCTGTGTGGAACAGACACAATAAGACCGGTATTTATCGGAGAGGCAGTACACTGTGTATTGTTCAGTTTGGGGTTTGTTTTCCTTTGGCCCGCAAGCGGGATCCTCCCATTTTCCGAGCAGTAGTAACACCCCTGGAGGCTGGCCTTGGCTGTCATGCCTTCCCACTCCACAGGCTCTGTAGACCCCGCCAGCACAGCTGACCCCTTGCACCTGGGAAGCCAGTTTCTTTTTCCCTCCTCGGACCACTGGCATGCGTGTGCTTTGCACAGCCAGGGACTTGCAGCTGCCCCCTTTGCAGAGTTTCTGACTTGTGTTTCCAGCTGAGAATGCAGGCTGATAAATGCAGGACAAGCAGTAGAAGTGTCAAAAAGGAGCTGGTGATCGAGTCTCCCCTACAATACAAAGATGCAACTCAGGGAGAAGTGGAAACCGAGAGCCCCAGCCTGGTGCTGGTAAGAGGATTTGTCCAAAGCATTGCTGTAGCTTCTCCTTGCAGGATTGTTGCTATGTGTGTGTGATGTTGATTACCTCTTGCATATGACTTTAAAACTCACTCTCTCTGTCTCTCTCTGTTTCTCTCTCTCTCTCTCTCTCTCTCACTCTCGTAAATTGACTTGGGTTCTGCTTTGATCCTTCTTCATGAGGAAACTGTCAGGAGGCTTTTTTGTATAGATCATCTATATGTTTTTCAACTATGACCCAACTTTAGTATTTTCCAAATGTTAACCCAGGGAATCACTTTTTAATTGCAACTGTAGGGTTGAAAAAGGATATGCTTTGCAAAATTAAAACCTGTTTTAACATTACGTATGTTACTGAGAAAATAAGACAGGTGCCCAGAGGGGGTTTCAAAGAACATAACCATTTTAATTAAATGTGTTCTCACTCACACATTTTAGCAGACTTGTTTTGAAAAAAAGTAGAAAAGAACCTAAACTGTGAGGAAACTGATAGAAAACTTTTATGTTCTTAACATTAGCTAAGCTCTCAGCAGTTTGGATAAAGTCAAGTGTTTTGGTGAACTTGGTAAGGGAAGAATGTGAAAAATGGTTGTGTTGTTATTATCATCAATGAGTAGGTTGTGCTTCTCTCTCGGAATTTCTTTAACACAATAAAGGCACATAATTTTTAAGCAAGCTGCAGAAACCACCAACATGCACTGTGGAAGAGACAATTGAGCCTTTCAGATGATCTGTTAAAGGGATTGTTAAACCAGTACTCAGTGCTTTTATATAGTGTGTGTGCTTTTGACATGGAGGTTTAGTTACTGTTGCTATAAAATGTTTGCTTACTGATTTCCTTAATTTTCAATTAATGTTTATTGGAATCTGAACTGAAAGTTTCCTATAACAGATTTAATTTGAACTTGGTTGTTTTCCTTTGTGACATATGAGATTGTCTTACACTGTATTACCTTCAGAGCTATACTGCTGACCTTAAACTGAGAAAGTCAATAAAATATGGTCTTTTTCACTGCAGATTTTCATCTTAGGTGTTTCATTTTTTTTTTCCCCTCTCTGGTATATGTTGTTTGGAATTGTTCTTTATTATAGCAGATTCGTTTCTGCTAGTCTAATAGCTCATTTATCTATTGGGTCATTTGAGCCACTTGCATGCTGCGTAGATTTAACTGCTTATAGTAGATGGTAGTTCATGCTTTCTTGGAGCAAGTTATGTGGTTTTGGCTCTCTTGTGAATATTCTTAAAAATCTTTTCTCAGTAATTACCAGATGTGTAGGAATATTTGTTTAGAAGATTAAATATACTAGTAATTTTTTTAAGTTACATAAGCTTCTTAAAATGGTTTTTACTTCTTTCTCTAGTACTGAAAACATCTTGCTGCTTATGTTTTAGTTATTTGTGTAAGTCACTGCAGATAGTTCCACCAGGAGGGCCTTTCCACAGCATAGACTAGGCTACAACAGCTCTACTTGGTGTGACCACTCCTCAAGGCTCAGGCCTAGTGTGGAGCGCTACACTCCGCATCTGCAGAGAGGTGAGAGGGAGAGGTAAGAAAGCAGTGATAGAGCAAAACCTTTTTCTCCACCAGTATTTCTTTTCTTCGGCAAAGTTAGGTAAATAAGAGGGCTGATACCAGGTGAGGGAAGCCAGGATATTTAAGCAAGGACTCTGCCTATGGTAGATGTCCTTATCTGTGATATGGTTGCTCACAACCGTGAGAATTCAAAACAGTGCTGGGAATGCTCCTTGTTTCTCATTAAAGTATGCAACCACAGCCATGAGATCTGTCTGTTGAAGTGCTGTTATTCATTAGTGTAGTATCCTTGGCCCACATGCTTAGTGAAAATCTCTAAGTCTATAATTTAAGTAGTTATACAGAGAGATGTTTAAATGAAGGTACTATACTTTACTCAAGGATAAGCATTTTAAAATCAAGTTTTGCTGGTTTTAGTTATGCACATAGACTTTGGAAGAAGTCAATACATAATGTAGAAAGGAAAAAAATTTAGTTATGCACACAGGCTTTGGAAGAAGTCAGTACATAGTGTAGAAAGGAAAAATTATGTAATAAATGTAAACTGTGCAAAAGTGGAAGAAAAAATACTCATCTTTATTATCCAAAGGTGACTGTTATTAATAATTTGTTTCATGTATTTCCAGACTTTAGTGTATAGAAAAAAGTAAAGTATGTATGTGTGTGCTTTTGGAAAATGTATGAGTGCAACAAATTTTCTGTATAAGTTTTCTTCTAGAACACATGAAAACATCTCTTTGTTATATATGGTTCTTTTTTTTTTTTACCATATATGGTTTTAAGCTATTAGTTTTATTTATAGACTCTTTTTATTCTTTTAAAATAAACATGAGAGGGCCTGAAGGGTACTACATTTTTAAAGATAATTTTCTAATGACTCTATAGTATTCCATTTTATGTTTCCAGCATAATTTGCTGATTATTCCTTCTGTTATTGACTTTGCAGTTAGTAAGAATGGTATAGTAAATGTACTGGAAAATATACCTTAAAGCACTTATGCAAGCTAGAAGCAGTACTTGTTTTCTAGACTTTCTACTAGGATATATTTAGAAATATTGTTTCTTTTCATTCTACTAGAGCAGTGTTTAAGGTTTCCCTTAGCACTAGCTTGTTCAAGGTTAGCAAAGTCAGGGTTTTTAAGAAAAGTCTGATTTGTACATTATAAAGTTTCAGAGGTGACAGGATTCAATTTACAGACACCTGTGTAGGTGACTCTTGTCCCTGCATTATGACAGTAAATAGTAGAGGAAGTGCATGGTGCAACTTCCCCATTCCTATCTAGACTTCCTGCCAAACCCATTGAAAAATGACTGTAGTCTGTGGATGACTAACAGGGGAACAATCAGGATATTCTTTTTTTTTTTTTTTTTTTTTTTGTCTTTTTCCTTTTTATCGGTACCAGGGATCGAACTCACGACTGCCTGCTTGCAAGGCAGGCACTTATGCCGCTGAGCTAAATTCCCAGCCCCTAACTTTTTTTTTTTTGTCAGGATATTCTTGATGTTAGTGTGTTGGTTACCTTGTCTTACCTTTTCTGAATATCTATTTTTGGTCCCCTAAACTCTAAAAGAATTCCTGGAAATAATTTATTGTAATCATTATTACCCAGCCATGTAGAGAAAAGGGTGTGACCTTAGAGTCAAGACCTGGGTTCTGTGGCACATGCTGTGTCTGGGAGGTTAAGACTGGAGGATCACAAGTTCAGTCCCAGCCTAGGAAACTTAGTGACTAATGAGACCCTGACTCAAAATAAAATAAAATGAATAAGTACATTTAAAAGGGTGGTAGTAGTGCTGGGGATGTAGCTCATTGTAAAGGTCCTGGGTTCAGTCTCCAATAAAACACATACACACACACGCACACACACACACATGGTCTGGGCTCTAGGTCATTTTATGTGGCCCCTTTGGTTTTGTCAGGCAGGTAAGGGCTTCAGCATAAGTATTATTATGGGATTTTGAAGTTTGAAAGACAAGAAAGGAGAAGAGCTGAACATGTAGGGCTTACTCATTAGATTTTTTTTTTTTTTTTTTGTCTTTTTCCTTTTTATCAGTACCGGGGATTGAACTCAAGACTGCCTACTTGCAAGGCAGGTGCTTATGCCGCTGAGCTAAATCCCCAACCCCCTCATTCGATATTTTAAGAAAATTATTTTTTCTGAGTGTTTGGATTTTTCCGATTTTTTTTCTGGGATCCGTAAATGTTAAAAAAAAAAAATCCAAAACTTGAGTATTGCATGAACATGTGCTTGTTCTAGTGAAATAGCCATGTGAGATAATAGCATATGTGCCCAGTAGAGAGAGGACCAGAAAGGACTTGGTTTCTAGTGGCGTGTCAGTACATTACCTGGGACTCCTGTATTCCAAAGGCAGAGAAGGAATGAGACTGGAACACCTTTTCTCTCTCTGCAGTCTGTTTGTTCTAGAGACAGTTCACTAAACAAGCAGCAAAAGCTCAAGTTTAAGCTTGTGACTAATGATCTTGTTTTTAATATCCTGTGCAGCTTAGATTACTGTGACTGGGTTAAATTACACGCAGAAAGCTTTTCTGCCCTATTAGTTTCCCTAAATCCATATAAACTGCTATAGGAAAAATTAATGATACTGTGTTGATGTTTAGTAAGTATTTTATTGTATTTTGAGATAGAGTTTCACTACACAGTTCAAGCTCATCTTGAACTCACAGTGATCCCTCTGCCTTAGCCTCTCAAGTGCTAGGATTATATTTTTAAAGTATTAAGAGATATAAGAAAGAATTTCCTACCAGCTTTAGTTAGTGACATAACCAGGTGACACAATCAGGAAATTTTACTTATTCAGAGCCACAAGCCTTCACTATTATGCTCCTTCTATTTCTTCTTCATTTGTCCATTTGTTAGTTCACTTCACTACCATTTATAAGTCTTGAGAATTGCCAAACTTACTGGATAGTGTGATCAGGATGTAGAGGCCCTCTGCCTAACCAGAACAAAGGGGTACATTCATTTTCCCCTTTTTTATGTGTGGTGATGTTAGAGCGTGAACCCAGGAGCACTCAACCACAGACCCACATCTTCAGCCCCTTTTATTTTTATTTTTTAAGACAGGGTCTTTGTAAGTTGCCCAGCTAGGACTTGAATTTGTGGCCCTCTTGCTTCAGCCTCACGAGTGCTGTGACATATAATTTTTTTTTTTTTTAAGGCACAGTGGGTGTTAATCTCACCTGTCCTTTCCAAACACTTAGGCAGACAACACTGAAGTCATCATCAGCTTCAAGAAGGACAGGCTGTTGGGTTTTTAGCAAATTAAGCAAGCACTGCTGACTTAGCAATAGACTTAGAGACTATTCCTGCTATTATAGGCAGCTAATTAATAGGCAGAGAGGCACAGACCCTCAAGATAATCGGTGTAAAAGACAAGGATATACCAAAACTGTGGCTAGAGGCACATCCTCTAGAGGCCAGGCCTCAAGATAAAGATGCAATGACCAGGCTTACTTGCCTCCTTTAAGGATAAACAATAATTTGAGATTGTCCTGTGATTGGTATCACCTGATTCCTTAAAAGTCCAGATAGTTATCAGTCATCCAAGTGGGTGACCAAAACTTTTGAACACATTTTTTTCCCAAAAATGCCTTTGTTCTTTGTTACATGATTCATTTCTCTATTGGATCAGGATTAGTTAAGTGGCTATAGTTGTATTCTTTATTGATTATAGTCTGACCCATCTCATACTTATCTCATGATTATGCTCTGTAAAACATTCTTAGAGAAATAACCTCTAAGACTACCTACTTTTGGGACTGCTCCTGTCTCTCAGAAGCTATCTCTCAATACAACTTTTTTTTTCTTTTTTATCGGTACCACAGATCAAACTCACGACCACATGCTTGCAAGGCATGCACTTATGCCGCTGAGCTAAATCCCCAGTCCTGAAGCTATCTCTCAATAACTTTTTCCTATTTTTGACCTCCAGTGTTCCTTGAATTCATTCTTTGATTTTGGTGGACACAAATTTGGTATATCTGACATCTTGCATGTTGGGAGTTATATTTCTTCTATATCACTAGCAACAGTTGCATAAATGAGGCTCCCACTGCTGCAAACCTGTTTTAGTGGTCAGTAGAAGGAATTTTCTTTGGGGAGGGGGATGCATGCTTAGATGGAGTGGGAATGACTTTAATAACTGTGCCAAGATTGCAAAACTGTCCTAGAAAAGGAATTTCTATAACTTGTATCATTACCTCATTATTACACCAAGCCACTCTTACCTTCTGGGATTCTTGCTTGTGTAGAAGACTGAAATTTGCCCCTCTGTGGCATGTTTCTTTCATATCCTCATATTCTTATGATGAGAATGAGGAGATGGAATGTTGTCATTATGTAGGTGGAATGGTTGGTCACTTTTTTGTAGCAAGGTCATGCCGGTTATCTTTTTTTTTTTTTTTTTTTTTTTTAAAGAATAGACAAAACAGTAAATGGGTAGATATAATACATACTTTCAAAGAAAAAGTAAATAAAAAATAAACAGTAATAAATCACTAGTTGATGTTTACATATTGTCCTTTTACAAATAATTGTTCAAGATACAAAAGTGGTACATATAAGTGGCAATTCAAACAGCGAGATTGCAAATAGTTCTATTCAACTATCTAACAAAAACTTAGTAATGTGGTTGTCAATCCTATACACTTAAACATATATGTGGTTATTCATATCTTCATTTATGTTGAGATTGCACAAACCAAAGCAGACTAAAATCACTCTGGACAAAGAATAATAATAGTATTGGTGGATTTCACATCATGACACTCTGGTTTCAGCAGTGGGTACCGTAGTGTCTTTTTTTCCTTCAAAGTGTTTGTTCATTTTATCGTGTGTTGTAAGATCAGTCCTCGCAAACTGTTTATAGGTTCTACGAATGCATGAGTCTTAAAATGTATTTTTATCCTTTCTATATTACAGGGGGAAACAAAACAAAGTAGGACAGAACAAAACACATTCCTATAGATACATAAACGAAAGACGTATAAAACTGCTGTACAAGGAGTTCTATCGTGGTTACTGTGTTATCTCTTGTTATCGTCAATAGAATTGACTCTATCATTAGATATAGTATATTTGAATATATCAGTATATAACAGTATTGATAGAAACACAACTTTGTAGATAGTGTAAAACTGCAAAAACAGGTAGTAATCAAACCAGGATGGGTATCGTAGTGAATCTTATCATTTCAGTATAGTTGTCTATACTCTCAGACTTGATACTGTCAGTTATAACAGTTTTGAATAAAATCTATCGATAACAAACAGCAATCAAACAAACCAGATTTAACTAAGATCCGCCATGATATAGCAGTGTAAGTTATACAGGGCTCCAGATTAAGTTAATAGGAAATTAAAGGTGATTACTGTGCTATATCGTGATAATTTTGGGATGGTTTTCTGTGCCCTCAGATCTAGTGCTTATAGACAAACTGGGACAGAATAAGTTTATTTAAGCAGAGCGGTGCGAGTAATATGGATTTTGATTCCTGTTACAACATTAATAATATCTTCTGCTTTCTTTTTTAAGACTATTCCTCCCCTTTCACTCCCCCAGGGAATATTGTGCAATTTTGGGTCTCACCAACACCCTCGGCTTTAAATTGGGGGGCAACCTGCTATTTACTAAGTGGTTCTGAACCTTCTCCCTCCTGCCAGTTATCTTTTACTTTGATGTAACAGAAAATATGTCTTGTGACATCAAACACTGTTTTACACCTCCTAAATGCATCTTTTCTACTAACTCTTACAGCTCTGGGAGGCAGGCACTAGCTGTCATTATTCTTCTTTCTACAGATAAGGACGGAGAGATTAACTAGAAATATGATGCAAGATGTCTTTGCTAGAAGCCACAGTTGGCATATGACTGACTATGAAAATTGTTTATTTTGTCTGTTTGAGACAGTGTTTCACTATGCAATTCAGGCTGGCCTCGAACTCACAGCAGTCCTCCTGCCTCCACTTCCCAAGTGCTGAGAATAATTTTAGAATCAAAAAGGTTTAGAAATTTCCTTCACTTACCAGAAGTTTGAAATGCCTTTAATGTATATCATTACATGCAAGTTTTCTGGGAACGTTTGCACCTTTGAAAGTTTTCAGGGCTCCCTTTCCTGACAAGTATATGTGCCACTGCCTGTGGGTCTCTAAGGGCTCACCTGAGCTTCTTGGGGAACCAGTCACAGTTTTGTTTTGGGACCTTCTTGCTGTGGAGAGTTTCCTCCCTAGGGAAAGGCACAGTGTGGCACCCACAGCCCATCCCTCACTGTGGATATCTGCTCGTCATTTCTAAGCCAAGACTAGGTCAAGTGAAGGAAGGAAGGAGAGGTGCTGCCTCCAGATCTTTTGTCTCCCCAGGGCTTGGAATTGCCTGGTTAACCTCCTATGCAGTTTTCCTTACTGTGTGCCCTCCTGGCCTCACAGAAGTTGGCACTGACCTTGTTGCTGGCCTCGTCTGCTCCAAGCTTCCAATATGTGTCAAAAGCACATTGTGTCAGAGTGCTTTGTTCTTGTTGGTTTGGTTTCTCAGCTTGGTTCTATAGTCACTCTTTTAGGAAATGTAGTGGCAAAAAATGATTGTAGAAAGAGCTGGTAAGAAGAGCCTGGATCTGAGGATTATTCTCCTTTTTCCTTTCCCTTTTTCTGCCTTTGGAGATTTATGGAGGTTTTAGCCACCAACATCCAGATGTATTGTATTGGCAAAAAATGAAAAGGGATGTAACTGGAGGATCCTGCTTGACTTTATATGTGAGTGCTGTGCTATGCTTCTTAATTTTCCTGTGCGTGTGTCTGTTAAAATGTTACTTAACATTTTATGGGAGTACTTGAATAGTACTTGAATACAAAAGTGTGAGTTTAGATTCCAAAAGCCTAATTAGCCCCGTTTCTCTGAGTGAGCACCCATTGTATTACCAATATTATTTCTTCCTTGTAACCATATCTGAATGTCATCTTTGGTGGTCAGGGTAACCTTGGAGTGACCATTGTGGGACCTTATCCTTACGGCTTTTCAGTAACCTGGTCAAGTCTGGAGCAGGTGGTGGAGAACTATGAGACATAGGACAAAGAAAACAGGTTTCTTAGTGTTATGAAAGCGTGGAAAGGTGGGGCCTGATTCTTTTGTCTGTATTGTTATAGCTTTTCCAAAAACTTTTTCATCCCAAGCAAAAATTTTAGGAAGTGAACTTCCCTTTCTTTTACAGTAGAATTTTAAAGATACCCATATAGTGGCCATGTGTGGTACTTGGCTGTTGTTCTAGCAGTCTGGGAGGCTAAAGCAGGAAGATCACAACTTTGAGCCCAGTGTAGGCAACTAAGTGACTTAGCAAGACCTTGTCTTAAAAAAAGAGTTGTGGATGTTAGTCAGTGTGAAGGCCCTGGGTTCAACCTCCAGGACTGGGGTAACTCCCACCCCAAACCAAAAATCACCTCCCAAAAGAAAACCAATCTGTATATTTAAACTTTCTTTCTTTCTTTTTTTTGTGGGGGAGGGAGAGGACGAGGTCTCGCTATGCAGTTCAGGCTGGCCTTGAGCTCACTTTGTAGCCCAGGCTGGTCTCAAACTCACAATGATCCTCCTATCTGAGCTTCCAGAGTGCTGGGATTACAGGCGTGAGCCACCACACCCGGCTCTATTTAAACTTTCATAAGCCTCGAGTACTGCTAAATAGAATTACAACATGTTGTATATATAATTTAAACTTTTCTAGTAAGGTAAAAACAGGTACAGTTCATTTTGGAGATACAATTTTAACCCAGTGTTTCCAAAATACTATCTTTTCTGCATTTATTCTTACAAAAACATCAAAGTGCTTTATATCCTTTTAAGCATGCTATGTTTTTAGTATTTAGTGTCTATTTTTGTACCTAAAGTACAGCTGAATATGGAATAGTAGTAAGTGCCTGGTAGTCACACTGGACTAGTAACTATCCCATTGAAAACTGCTTGCAGGTTGATATTTTAACACATTTCATAGCTTAAAAGCCGAAAAATAGTTGTCATTTTAGGAGTGAGTCATTGAATTTTAGGAGTGAATCTGTAGGGGGAAAAATGCACAATAAGTGTAAGATTAGATTTTTCTTGCAAAGATCATGCTCAAAAATACTTGATTGTAATGTAAATTACGTACCTCTATTTTAGAGCAAGACTGTTAATATTCTTGAAGTGGAAAATGAGTGTTATCAGATAGGGGCTTTGCCTTTTATCTCTCCTGTGGTGAGAATTGACACCTGGGCATTCAGAGCCTGGCAGAACTCTGGGCTGGGCAGCTCTACTCTTCTGTCATCTCTGGTAGTGTGGAGATGGAAGCATCCCAGGAAGGAACTGAGGCATTGCGCAGGTGCTTCTGGTTGTAGCAGTATGAAATTCCATGATACCTGTTGCCTACGTGTGATGGGGAGGGTACTGGGATTGGGTCAGGAGAGCCAGGTTTCACCATCTGTGTGACCGTCATTAAATCATCCAGCTCCTTTGCATGTCAGTTTCCTCATCTGAGAAGTGGTGATGATGCCACCGTGCAGAATTTTGGAGGAAGTTTATTGAGATAAAAACGTATGTAATGTGGCAAAGATATGATGTCATAGAGACTAAAATTCAACTGAAGTTGAACTGTGCATAACCACATGATCCCCCCAAACACCATTTGGAGGTTCTTGAAGCCCTCTATGTGGAAACCCTTTAATAACCCCTTGATGAGGGGAACAGAAATTTGCTACTTTTCCTGTTTTCAGATGAAGATATGGAGATGAAGGGCTTAAGTAAGTGACTTGTTCCAAGGGTCCAAAGCCAATAAGCAGGATTTTGGGGGGTGTGGTGGGATACTGGGAATTGAACCTAAGACCTTGTGCTTACCAGGCAGAATCTGTGCCACTGAGCTATATCCCTGGCCTTGGAGCCAGGATTTCTTAAAAATACTTTAAAACATGAAATTCTCAAACATTACACAAAAGTAGGTGGACTAGAAGAGTGACTGTCAAATTGAATGGATGTCACAGTCATATGGAGGGTTTGTTGAAACTGTTGGGCACCCCACCCCAGAGCTGCTTGGGGTGAGTTTGCATTTCTGTCTGGATCCAGATGCTGCTTGCCAATACCACAAGTCTGGGAGCAAGCTTTGAGACCCATTGGACTGGCATAATCAACCCCTGCGTGCCATCTTCAATACAGTAAACATTTTTGGGAGCAGGATTTAAAATCTTAACTCCTAAGACTTGCTCGTCTCTGGCCTAGGATTGTCTTTCTATAATATATGTATGCAGAATCTTTTTTGAGCCAAATGTGAATATTGCATTCCCCATTCGTAGCATCTTATAATAGGTAGTTTAAAGTGGGTTGTTCTGAAATCAGACTAAATCTGGCTTTTAGAGCCTTTTGTTTTAATTACTTGACCTCTTCATTTCAGAATTTCAAAAATAGTTTTCATTGACTTAGGAAGAATTAAGAATTTTAAGCTGTAATACTTAAAAAGGAAAGAAAAAAATTGGGTAGCAAAGAATCTAGTATAGTTTAAGATAGGATGAATCATACATCCATCCTAGTGCATCTTTTTCTTCTTTTGCTTTTGTTATTCTCTCTCACCTATGGCAAATGGCAGGCAGAATCAGCAGGCAGGAGAATGTGTGAGAGAGACACATGTTGGGCCAGCCTCAGACTTTCCCTCGTGTGTGCACTCTCTGTTCTCCTTAGAACCTTCTTTACCACCGTTTGGCATGTGCTCTGTGTCAGAAGGGATAGAAGACACTTTAAGTACTGTCTAAAAGAGAGCTGTTCCCATTCCTCTCAGCTCTCCTCTTGTGTGACTCCAGAGGCACAGAGCATGCAGCAAGTCCCCTAAATTCCTGTATTGTCTTCCTGTTTTCATTAATATTCTCAGCAGCATCCCTATTGAGCTCAGCTGACTAAATGGAAGCAGTTATATGGGTTTTAGTTAACTGGTATTAATGTTAATACTATATTATTCCCTCAGTTTTCATTATATTTTTCTTACACATTTATAAATGTTGTTGATTTGACAGTCTTAGATCTGTTCATTTTAGAAATAGGATAATTTTGGAAAGCCATGGTTGCTTATAAAAATAGCATATGTAAAACCCACACTTTTGTCCTTCCATCAAATTGATTGATTTAGAATGCCCCAGGTTTTACTAATATAGACATACTTTATTAAATAAAATCTTCATGCAGCGATAAACTCTCTAATTTGAGTGCTTTTTAAAGTGCTGTCAAAAGGAAATTAAGCATTTTATTAGTGTTTGTGACATAAAAAACTGAATTCACAAGTGTGTCATTGTTGGTATTCTGAGGATAGCACCACACTGCCGCATAAGAAATATATTTAGATGTCTGAGAGTTTGATGTTTCTTAGGCATTCCTCTAAATAGTCACCATGTCATTAACTCTTGTGCTTTAATGCTCAGCCTTGAGCTTACTTCTAAAACTAAGCTTGGTGTTCATGGCTTGTATCTGTGTCCACTGTTATTGTCCGCACTCCCCCACTCCCCCATGAACTCTTGGGACTTCCAGAGGTGACTGGATCATGGGTTTGTGATATTCATCCCTAACCCATGGATTAGTCCACTGATGGTTTTACAGCTGAGTGTGATGTTGGGAGGTGAAGCCTAGTAGGAAGAGGTGGGTCACTGTGGACATGGCCTGGAAGTATATATCCTTTCTACATCTTCAGTCTCTCTGCTTTGCTGCTCAGTCTGTGATAAGGCTCCTGTATCTTGCCTCTCTGCCTTACTGCCCTGCTTTGGAGTTAGGTGACTGTGGACTGAAACCTCTAAAAAAACTGTGAGCCAAAATAAACTTCTCCTCCTTTAAATTGCAGGTGTCTGGTTTTGTTTCTCAGCAGTAAGAAAGTAACTAAGACATCTGGATAAGGTTCTGTTTTTCCTCCTATGTTTACATTATGTGCTTATTGCATATTGTCAGTGAAGGTGGAGAAACTAAAATGTTGGCATTGTTTCGGTAGGGGCTGCAGAATCATCCTGGGTAAGGACTCAAGAGGCCCCTTCTGGAGTCTAGGGCAATATTCTCTCCCTTGCTGCTGAGTTTCTCTGTCTGTAAGACAGAAGAGCTAGTTCAGATAGTCTCAAATTCAATATTTGCACAAATTTGTAGCATTAATATTGTTGAACTTGCTTTGGCTTTTAAAACAGTGTGTATTCATACGGGTTCTGGATCATTTTCCCTACATACACTAATGAGGAGTGTGGAGAAGAGCCTGTATTACCAAATAAGAATGGGCTTGTACCTTGATTACTGCAATCTCCTGGGTTAAGGGCAGAGGCTGATGTTCTGAGGTGGTAGGGGGCCATCTTCCTCTGGCTGGAGGATAGCATAGGACCTGGTTGTATGGTGTGAGACCTCACTTCCTGTGCTCCTTCTGTTTACTGGCTTCCTCAGAGCCTTTTTATCCCAGCCCACCTGCCACTCTGGCCTCATCTTTCCCTGTAGACTATAGTTGTAGTGTAGGGAGGATTATTTTAGGTAAACTAATCATTGACATCCCCTCAGATGAATACTTTTCAAATACTTGTTTACTTGATAGAGGAGAGTCTGCAGGCTTCAGGGGCAAAGGTGGAGCAGAGACCTCTGTGAGGCATTGTTCTTCTTAGACTCCATTGTTACCTACACATTCAGAGGACCAAGACCCCACTAGAAAGACTGTTGTTCCTCAGATACATCCATTCTGAGTCTTACAGCTCTCCCCAGGCTTCAGCCATGTATGAAGGCATATGCATTAATATTTAGGATCATTTGTTCATTAATCAAGGTTTCTCTATCATGTTGAATTTCTAAGTATCTTGAAGCACCCCAGAAATGGTTCTCCATACCCTGGCCTGCCTACTTCTGACCTCCCAGAAGATCTGGCCTAGTTGTTCTAAATGACTTCTTACAATGTTCAAGGAGGACTCACAATTCTGATGAAGCTGATTTCAAGATCTTTGCAGGGTCTTGGAGGACTCCAGCCATTTTTTCCCCATTATTTTGTATTTAGCGCCTCTCTGTCTCTCATTCTACAAGTTTCAGGCCCCACAAAATCTGGTTACATCCACAAACATGCTCCCTAGAGTCTCCTTTTTTCTGTAAGGAATCCTTAGCTCACCCTGATTCTGGCTGACTTGTTCAGCTCCTGTATCCTCTTATAAGGAAGCACCTCATCTCCTTTTCTTTACTTGTCCTGACATACTATAGGCCAAGTGCAGTTCTAGGTGTTAGAGAAGGCAGCAAATCAAACAGAAGGCTACCCTCCTAGAGTTTATAATCTAGTTAGGGACAGGTCAGGTTTGTTTTAGTGGTCAGATACCATTTGTGGTGGATTAATTAATGGTCAGATTAAGTGGCAGCATCCAGCCAAACTGAACTTTGTCTTGGACAAGGAAGACCCACCTGAGGATTGCTGCTGGAACAGCATAAAAGGAGAATGGGGGGGGGGGGCTGCATGATGTTGATTTCCCAGGAGAAGCTTTGTTATGGCTGGTTTCCTGATACAAACTGGAACTAGGCTGCTCCCTTTGGAGGAGGAACTCATTTCCTTCCTATCTCAGGGATGGCTTCTCTTCTCTTCAGGGATCTTGGGGAGCTCTGGTCTTTGCCTTTGTCTTATGTGTGGCTTCGTGGCTCCAGCGCAGATCCCTCATCATGCTGGCACAGGCTTTCTAGCTTCCACCACTGCACCTTGGGTCTTTCAGGTGCAGATCCTTGATACGGACTTGCATGAGACATTGCCTTGGGCTCTTGGCCTTCAGCTGGACTCAAGAACATTGCTGTGGGATCCAGGCCCTCACCTGGATTCTTGAGGCCTGTAGCACACAGATAGATCTCTTGCACTCTTCTGCATTTGACACTTTGGGTAAATATTATAAGGTAATCTTATAAATTTATGTGTCCTGTATTAATCCTGACTACTATATCATTCTTGGGTCTCCATTGCTGTCACTCATTCTGTTGTATTTGTTCACATGTATGCCCTCTTTCTGATTGTGAGCACTCTGGGTCAGGTGTCGTCTCCCTCCCTCCCTTCCTTCCTTCCTTCCTTCCTTCCTTCCTTCCTTCCTTCATCTCTGTCTGTCTGTCTGTCTCTCTCTCTCTCTCTCACTTTCTCTCTTTCTCTCATTTAATCTCCATGTCCCAAAGACTTGGCACAGTGCACATGGACAGGCTCAGCAAATCTCTGGTGAGAAAATCATATAACTAATAACATTTGTGCATGAAGAAGAGGCACAACTGTTAATTTCCTGTGCCTCTTCTAACAATAGGAAAATGATTCTTTCCTTAGATCTAACAGTTTCAAGAAACTCTTGGTGGTACTTGGCAGTGAAAGTCCTATGTAAGAGATAGTGCAGGAAGATGGGTAATGTGGCCACACTTCTTAGCAATTGGCTTCAGAAGGCCCCTTCTTCCATTGTGGCCTGCCCTGTCCCAATCCCCAGAAACAATGCTAGTGACCTATTGACCACATTAAGAATACTGAAAATGAACTGAGTTGTATGGAAATTTTTGTTTCAGAGAATTCAGTAGCTCTTATTGCTGTGCAGAGAAATCAAGGAAGTCTTAGATCCTTTATAAGCAAGACAGATGAATTTCCCACTTCTTAAGATAGAATGATCCAAAAGTTGCCATTTTCTTAGTTTTTCAAGAAGTGGCATTTAGGATTTTAGCTTGTGTTAACACCCAGTAACTAAGACACAAAGGCAAGAAGTAACTAGAAGGAAGCTCTTGTGCCTGAGGGAAGAGCAATGGAATTACTTTCTGTTCATTTGAGCTTGGTTCTTCTCATGGTTTTCAAAGCTTCATACATGTTTGGCTGAAATTGAACTAATTTTGTGGGTGAATGCTCTCCAGGGCTGCTTGATTCCAGAGGAATCTCATTTTCCTGGCACTGAGAAGATTCTTTGCCTTGAGATCTGGAATTTCAGTTTGCGTGAATGTGGGCTGCCTGATCCAAAGTGGCACAGGCTGTGGGTGGAGTGAGATCAGAGGGCCTGAAAGAGTGGTCAGGGGCAAGGCATTGTGACTCTGTGGGTGTGGAAGATCACTGGAGGCTCCTATGCTCTGTAGACGCGGATGGTATAGCTTCCATGTCTGTGTCTAACCTGTGTCCTTGGTGTTCCTTGAGATATGGAACTTTTTCTCCTGGGCTATTCTGATCATAGGGCCTGTGCCTCAGGCTATTTCTATAATCTCATTTTTAGAAACCAAGATTCTGATTGTTAGGAAACAGTCTGTGGACCCTGAACTTCACAGGCCAGAACTTGCCATTTGGCTACTTTTGACTGTGATGGCAGAGTTTACTTGCTGTGAAAGAACAAACAAGGGTGATTCCCCACTGGGCCCAAGGGTGAGATTTAGCACCAGTTGGAGGCAGTGTTGTTGTGGCGTAAGAAGTGGTGGCAAAGTTTACACAGGTGCTTTGCAGAGGTGTGGTGATGGGAGCTGGAGGGCATGACCCACCCAAGCAATACCCCAGGTAAGGCTGCTGCTTTGGTGCAGTGGGATTTCTCTGATGGCTGGTTTGGGGATGATAATGCAGGATGTGCACTCCTACATGTTACACAGAAAGCCTTCCTGGATACATGTAAGGCAAAACAAAAACCCAAACCAACAAACATTTGAACCTAGGAAAGGACCTCTCTCAGCAGTGTCTTTCTAGCATCTTCTATCTGAGTCGCAGTTAGGTACTCAATCTAGAGCAGCACAGAATGTTAAAAAAGAGGTGGCAACTAGATAAAAAAGAGTTTAATGTGAGCACATAGAGTCACCACCACAGGAATGTGCTGGCTGTCTGAAGACAAAGGACAGGATTTGAGCTTAAATGCATTCCGATGAGGAGTGGCGCAGAATAGCTGACATTAGCTGCTTGCTATGATGAAACTGAGGGGGATAGGGTTGTTTTTGCTGCACGTGCGGTGATGTGCGTGGGCTTTGGCAAAGGCAACTGGGAAGAAGAAACCATAGGGATCTCAGAGGAGGGGACTAAGCACCATCATGACTCAGCATTGGGTTGTTGCCCTGGTGACTGGGTAAGTCTTAGGCAGGGGACCTAACACTGTCTACTGTCAGAAGCTCACATTGTGTATTATACAAGGTTTGAAAGAACCTTAGCTCTCTCTGAGCAGTGGAAATGATGGCCTGTTGTGAATGTGTGGGAGGCAGATGCACCCCAGCTGATGATTACCCTGTACAGCACATGCCCATGCAGGTGGCCCAGGTTTGCAATGAAGAATAGCTTCCTGGGCCCACAGTGACAGATGCTCTTTCAGTCCTGGGAGAGTGTGAGGTCTTTGCCATTCTGCAGTACTTGTTCATCTGACCTCCTCGTAATGGAAGTTTAGAAAGCTACGTGTATATTTGGGTTTTATTGTAAATATGGAAATGGTGCCTAACGAATTTATAAATTATGGCATCTCATTTTGCCAACTAGCATTTATTGACTGGTTATTATATTCAGTACGACAAACAGAAAGGAATGAACTTATTTTTTAAATTAAAATATTTTGGAGACTTTTTTCCTGTGGCGATTCTTATTTTATAAGTAATTACTTTGTATAACTTTTTGACTTTTTTGTAGTGAGAAACAACTTGACATTACATTTTATAGGCATTACCTGTACTTTCACTGTCACAAATTATAAGTTACCTGGACTTTCACTGTATGTCACTTTAATGTTTTTGATTTTACATATTTTTCAGTCTTGTCTACAACACAATTGTCATAATTAGGACTTTGTGAGTTTTTTTCTTAGAATGTCAAAACATGTTTGTGGAATCTGCTTAAATTCAGTTGTTAAATGTGCGCATTTGTCTGCATCTTACGCAGAGCAAGCTGACTGCTTCCTCAGACAACTCCACAGTCTCAGAGACTGAGCATAATAGACCATTTAGTTCTTGCACATGGGGTATTTTAAGGTCTCTATTAAGGAGGCCAACTTTTGCATGATGGCTCAGAACCCAGATGTCTTTCATTATAGGGCTCCAACCTCCCCTCAGACCTGAACACGTCGCTGGTGGGAGGAAATGCAGATGGAGGGAGGTAGAAACCAGGGTGACTGTGGCCACATTTCTTCTATTGGGATGTCCTCAGCCAGAAGGCAGTCATATGGCCACAAGTAACTGCAGGGAGTTTGAGGAATGTAGTCCAGCTGTATGGGAAGGAAAGAACAGAGTTTAGGGAACGCTTAGCAGCTTCAGTGACAGTTCTCAGTTTGGATGCCACATATCTGATATCTTGATGTATTTCCTATATATAGTGACTTCAATATAGATAGGATTTATTGAGATTTTGTGTGTCAAACAACTTTGTATTTCAAAAAAATATGTTGTAGTAACTTGATACAACAGATTTGGTTATTCCTGATAAATAAGTAAATAAATAAACCTATTTTAGGATTTGACATAGTATACTATAATTAAGTATGTATTTCTGTGAACCTAGCTTAGCCCCTTAGCCCACTAGCTTAGTATGTGGAAAGTAATCCATAAACACAGTGGCAGTGATGATAGTAGATAAAGAGTTGGAAATAGCTAGAAAAGATACGTTATCTTTCCTTCTTTCCGCACTTGGTTGTTATCTCTGTTGTCTTCTCAGAATATTCCAGGGATGAACATCCACCTCCCTTAGGGCTCACCCGCAAATCCTGGTTAAGTAGTTTATCTTGCTTGCCTGGTTTTAGTCCAGCTCTATGTTTAGCCATCAAATAAGTTAATGTACAGGGCTCTATGTTAGGGCATTAAATAGGTAAGTGTGTAGGGCTATTTTAAGACTCAGAGAAGGCGTTCATGGAGCCTTGTATAAATAGTTGTGTGGGTGCACACAAGGATCTAAAGATCCTTGGCTAGAGGGGATGAATAATCCTTCACTGGCAGACTGTGCTGGATCCCTACACAGGGCAACCCTGGTAGATTTGAAACCTTGGAAGGGGACTAATCTAGCAAGGAGTGACCCAAGAAATAAGTGGAAGTCCTCCCCAAATGAACCTTTTAGATTGCTTAGCTAAGTCAGTAAGCTTTACTCTGCATAGACAGAGTATTGTGGGAAGAGTTTTTTTTTTCTCTTGGAAAGCAGATTTACTCTCTGTCGGAATGGCATAAAGCGCAGTTTTTTCGCTTTAAGAAAATGGATTTATCTGTAAAAATGTCTTTTTGTTTTGCAGGCAAAGCCAAAGCTTATTGAGCCGCTTGACTATGAAAATGTCATCGTTCAGAAGAAGACTCAGATCCTGAATGACTGTTTGAGGGAGATGCTGCTCTTCCCCTATGATGACTTTCAAGTAAGTAACCATGTTTCTGTCACTAGAACTGTTAATTTGATCTTTTCACACTCTTCTATCTTAGTATTTTGTTACTTTATGATTTTTAAGAGATGGGAGATATTATTTATGAGAGAAAAGTTACATCATTGTATACTTCAAGAGCTCATATTTTAGTGATACTGTTTTTGCATATTGAGTGTGTGTGTATATATAAATGTATAGAGTGTTTTGTCTTGAATAAGAGCACTGTACTCCCCATTGATTTATTATGTACAAGTGCCTCTTATGTCTTATGAGAGTGTTTCAGAATCAGACTTTGATCAAGTAAGTATGCATCCGACAAGTGGGCTTTGCTGGGGAAGTGTGGAGATTCTTTCATGCATACTTTCAGACTGACACTTTGGAAGCTTGCCATGAGAAGCTCTGAACTTTGTGTGGGCTCCCAGAGAAGGGCTCAGGGGTTACCAGGAATGTCACGAAATCTGTCTCTCTGGTGTGCTAGAGGTTCTGTTCCTTGGAGGATTCAGGCCACTCCTGCTATGAGCTGTTCTCTGGGTTGGTGTTTTGAAAGTCTTTCATTCTGTGGCTGATTGACCCACATGAAGCTCTGAGTCTATTGAGGAGATAACATTTTCCCCAGTGGTGTTAGTGGCCTGGCAACCCAGGGTCTCCTTGGTCTATATGAGGTTCTAGTTACTGCCCTCGCTCTCATGGGACCTGACCCTACCATTTACTTTTTCTCTGCTTCCATGCTTTTATCAGGCAGCTGTTGAAGTAATTGACATTAACTTTCTAATCCCACTCTACAGAACATAATCTACACTGTTATGAGCATCTATGTTAATGCCAGTTTTTGAATTGCAATCTCTGAAGTGTCCCTTCCAAATTTAAGAGATTGTAGTTTGCAAGAGAGGTAAGAAATTTGACCAATGTTTTCTTTTTCTAACATGCTAGAAATCCTGAAAAGTAATCATTTGTTAGTTCTTTCCCAAAAAAAGGAATACCATGGTAACAAAATCAACTGTTTGTTACATCTTACTGCCAAAGTTGTTACACTGATGAGTAGGTACATATCATGCCCCCAAAAATGTCATGCTCAAAAAATTTTGTTTCATGAATAGACTATGTGGTTGAAGGGCAAATAAAAGAGCACTCCAGAATCATGCCATTTGTCTGTCATTAGGCAACAAATAAAAAGCAAAATCAGATGATTACAAATTATACCCCTTGTTGACACATTTTTCCTGTAGTATTCTGAGAAAGTCATAGTCTGTCTCAGGTTTCTTTGAACATGCAGTATGTGTTCTTGGTATTAAGTCAGAAAAGCTTGTTAGAGTTTTGCGGCCAAGAATCCAAAGTTGTGTTTGTAGACTTGAGATAAATTGTTTAAGACATACAACTAAAAACAAAATGGTTAGGTTAGTAGCAACTTTTCTTCCCAGGATTAAGGAACCTGGATATTTGAGTAGTTACAGAATCAGACAATACAAATTTTGAGAGAACTCTTATTTTTCCTGTCCATAACTACTTCAGTGATACCAGACATAGATACTCTAAGGTCAAGAACATATTGGCATTTTGCTAAACAAGAATGAATGAATAAGTGGGTTTTTTGGTTTTGTTTTGTTTTTTTCTGTTTGGAGGAAAATTTTCCAAAGTTAAGGAGCTTGACTTTATTCCAACTATAGTCATTGTGATGGGTTCCATTTAAATTTGTTTTCCCACTTTGTTATCAGGTAAGGATATTTACACTGTGCTTCTTTGCTGTCTTGTCTTGGTAATGTTAACTGTCTTGTTACCTGTATGAGTAGTTTCAGCAATTACTACCAGTTCCTTTAGCAGTGCTACCAATTCCTTCCACTTGTCTGTTTCTTAGGCAGAATAGGAGCAGCATTATCTATTACTAGAGCCAGAGTGTACAGATAAAATCAGGGAAAGTATTTTATTTCAACCAGGTAAAGGAGGACACATAGGTTAGGAAATGGGTCAAAATGCATGCTGAGAAGTGATATGCAATAATGCATTTGAACAGTTAACAATTAAAATACTAGAACTTTGTATAAATTTCTGCCAAATATATTAAAAATGATTATTAAAATATGAATGTGGACAGTGATGATTCTTTTACACACTTCATAAGAAGTCATGTTGATGCTGAGTCCTGTTGGTCATATTCCAGGGGCATCTAGGTGTTCTCAGAAAATGAATTACGTAGAAAAAAGGTCTCTTTGGCCAGATATCTTTGCTTAAGGATGCAAGAAAGGTGTTTTTAAAATTGAGAGGAAGAAAGTAAACATGGACTTTAAAAAAATCAAAACACTCTCAGCACTTGAGAATTCAAGGCCAGCCTGGGGTAAATAGTGAGGCCCTGCTCCCCTCCATCCACCAAAAAAAAAAAAAAGTTCTCTGTTGTCAGATGATTATGAAATAGTATTTGCCATGGTCTGGAATGAAAGTATCGTGGATAATCTTTTTCAGAATTAGATAGATCCTAGTGCTGGGGTCTGTGCCACCTCTTCCTTGGGTTCATGGTTCTCCTTGCTGGTAGTGTTTTCTCATCTTAGATGCCACTTGAAATCTCATGGGCTATGAAGCTATTTAAATGCGCAGTGACCCTCCCATGCTTCCAATTCTCCTGTTGCTGTATAGTTCACACATGTACACGGGTACTTGTGTTATGTTGTCTTGGCCTTTCACTAACTGCTATGTATGTGTTTGTGTTTAAGTGTCACCACTTGTGTTGTGGTTCTGAGGAGGGGTCAGGTTTTGGATTTTTGCAGCTGTGTCCTCAAGTAATCCCTGGCACACTGAATACTGGGGCTGGACATATGCTGTTACATTTCAAATGAAGTAAATATGAATGCCATTTAGCACGTGGAAGTCCCAGTGACTGTATTTATAAATATGCTTGTCAGATAGTAGATAATTTCTTAAATTAAGAATGCCACTAAAGTAGGACTTTGAAAAGGAGTAGGTTTTCTGGTGATTGATGAACCTTTTTTTGTTCCTAAAATGTTGTGACCACACCAAAGTTCACTTGGTGTTAAAGTCTGAGAACTTACCATCATTTGCCATGAATAAAATTGTAGTAACACTTCAGCAGCCAACTAGAGGACATAGTTTATGTTTTGGATCAAGAAATGTAAGTTGATTTGTCATTTGAGTGATAATAGATTTTTGCATAACTGAAAGTTGCCCAAGATCCTGACCTTTCCTGTCAGAGACAGATTTCCAGTCCTGGTCCTCCTTCAGATGGATGGCTCTGTTGGTATGATATTCTTAACAGTTGGATCAACCTACTGAATCAGCATCTGCCTTTTCAACTCGGCCCCGACTTATTCCAGAGTATTCTAATGTTTGTGCAGTTTGGCAAAGATACAGACTGTGAAAAACGCGGTGAATAACAAAGAAGGATGTTGGGAAGCAATTTATGGATACCGTTCTTATAAATACTACACTTTGGTGTGTGATATAAACAAAGAAGAGTTTTTGTGTGGAAGGATAAAAAGAGCATGACATGCAGGTATGGTGGTATGCGCCTGTAGTCCCTGTGACTCAGGAGGCTGAGGCAGGAAGATCACAAGTTTGAGGGCAGCATGTGCAACTTGGTGAGACCCTGTCTCAAAACAAAAAAAGACAGATATATTTCAGTGGTAGAATACTTACCTAGTACGTGCCAAACCCTCAGCTCAATGTCCAGTACCACCAAGAAACACTTACTCACTTCTGGGTATACGTCTGAAAGACTTGAAAGCAATGACATCAAGACATACTTACGTACTGTACTAATGGCAGAATTAGCCACAATCGTCAAAAAGTGGGAGAATCCTAAGTGTCTAGGCACAGATGAATAGATAAAACGTGGTATTCATGTGCAATGGAATGTTATTCAGCCTTAAAAGGAAAGGAAATCCTGTCATATTAGGACTCGGATGAACCTTGACAACATTTTGCTAAGTGAAATAAGCTAGTTACGAACAGACAAATACTGTATATAATTCTGCTTATGTGAGGTGCTTAGAATAGCTAAGTTTATAGAAACAAAACAGAATGGGGGTTGTTAGTGCATAGGGGCAGCATGTGGAGTTCAGCGAGTATAGAAATTCGCTTTGAGAAGCTAGTTTTGTGGATGAACAGTGGAGATGGTTGTATAATAATGACAGTATGCATAATATAGCTGAGCGGTATACTTAGAAATGGTTAAGATAGTAAATCTTATGTTTGGAGTATTTACTGCAAAAAATTTTTAAAAAGAGAATGTGTTTATAGGATTTCTATGCAGTATAAATGGGTGTAAAACTTGTCATCCTTAGAACTATATGTAAAGTTGGATGAGAAGTGATTTACCAGGTATCTTTCCTACATAAATTTCCTACAATGTGCATAAGTATCCATGTCTTAGCAAGAGAATTTAAAGTGAAAGTTGAGAATACAGAAAAACATTACGAATAATTGACTAGCCTAGAAATTTTCCTTTTTGGAAATGGTTAGGTATAGGAGAGTTCTCAGCATTGCATAGAAAAATGTGGTTATTCTATTTCCCTTTCAGTAACATCCTGATTTTGATTTTTCCCCTGGTTCTTTTCTTCTTGTACTTACATGGGACTGATAATGATCTACAAACCACTGACCTGAAGAGGAAACCAAGCCGGGTATTTACAAAAGACTAAAAGTCTCTGATCTCATTTCCCATCTGTCCTTTTGAAAAGAAAACTTTTTTCAAAACAGTGTTTGTCCTTGCTTTTTTTTTTAAAAGTTGCCAAAAAATAGTCTTAATACTTTGTTTTTGGCTTTTTATTGAAAAGTGCTCTTTTTATAAATTCCTCGAAATTCTCATCTGTTGGAATTCAGCGGTCAGTCATGTAACTTTGCATGAACATTGTGGTTTCTGGGATATTAGTTCATGTCTAGGATTGAGCCTACTCAAAATATCTGGATAAATAGTATTTCTGAGTTGACATTGGCTAGAATTGCAGGAGATGAAAATTTTAATTCTAGTTCAGGTAATACCCCTTTAGAAAGAAATTTACTTTTCAGTTGAGTTGAAGACTGTGTTTATTTAATATATATTAATACTTGCAATGGGATGATGTTTCATGCCTGTAATCCTAGCACTTGGGAGGCTGAGGTAGAAGGATAAAAGTTTGAGGCCAGCCTGGGCTATCCTGTGAGTTGCAGGCCACATTGGACTGCACAGTGAGACTTTGTCTCAAAAAAAAAAAAAAAAAGGAGGGAAAAAAATAACACAAAATAAACAAAACCGGACAGCAAAGGGCTCAGCTTCATGTGTTGCTTGAAGTGTGTGAGACAGGGTCCCTGCTTTCACATTGTTCAGAATTTAGCAGAGAAGATAAATGTATGCATTAATATTAATAATCAGCAGGCGATTTAAATCAAGTCCTAGCTTCATGTTGTAAGTCAAATCTCACAAGAATCTACTTTGGGAATGTAAGTCTAAGACCTCAGTCGGATATTAGATCCACTAGCAGTCCTTTAAGTAGAGGGAGGTCACTTAGATCAGCCTGGAAGCCTCTCAAAATGGAAAGCTGAGACTTAGTTCTTGGGGATTGAAACTTGAGGGAGGGAAGCAGAGAAAAAGTACAAGAGTCCGGAAACCAGACTGCAGAGTATGTAGCTCATTGGAGAAGTACTGAGGCACTAGGTTTGATCCACAGCACTGCAGATACAGGAAAACAGTGGGAAAAGGGTGATTCGGAATCATTTATAATTATTGTTACTTTGACTTCTCTTTGTTCTTTGATTAAAGCTATCTTGCTTATCTCACCAAATTTTAAGGAATATTAGCATGGGTTTGTTCCCATTCTATATTATTTTCCTAAATTCATGGGGAAGTATTAGAGGAGGGTTAAGACTGCTTTAAAAAAAGAACAAAAAAACTTCTAAGTGGCACACACTGGTAATCCCAGCACTCAAGATGTTTGTAAATTGAACCCCAGCCCGGGAAACTTAGTGACATGGTGAGACCCTGTCTTACCGAAGGGTTGGAGATGCAGCTCAGTGTGAAGGCCCCGGGTTCAACCACCTGTAGTAAACACTTAACGTGTCAGAGTTCAGATCAGCAACTGCAAAGACATACTAAGGAACCATAATGAACAGTACTCACGCCATCCTTCCCAAATGAAAACGGTAGTCATATAGGACAGGAAGCTGCTCCATCTTCTTCATTGATTCAGAGGTGCCCTCCTGGGATTTCATGCTGTGTCCTAGGCAGAGGAGGCCCATTTGTTAGGGGAAGGTGTTTTGCAGCTGTGTTGCTATACTCTATGGCATATAAGTCTCAGCAACATAACCAAACACATTATACCAGAGGGCTGGGGCATTCACAGGGGTACCTTGGTTCACAGACTTAGTTCTTTCCCCAGTTCTGGTCACAGATTGAATTGGATGACAATTGAATCACATTCAGTGGTTAGGTTCAGTGTTGACCTGATTGGGAAATTTGATTTAGTTCTCTCCAATTTGGTTTGCAACAAGAATATGTGGAAAGAATTAAATTCACGAACTGAGGTACCACTGCATATAGAAAGAGTGCCATATGATACTGCCTTTAAGTTCCTCCTAAAACAATTAGAATAAAAGATTGTCATGTTGAGTTTTATGTTTACAAAGTATTTCAACATATTTTTTCCTGACACTAGTGAGAGAAGTAGCACTGTTATTTTGTTATAATATAACAAAGTGCGACATGATTTTTGTTCCATGTAGTACATAGAAAACTTGGGAGCAAGTTTGGGTAAACTTGCATAGTTGAGATTAACTATATAAATAACTACATGAAATGCATTACTGTTTGAAATAATGAAATATAGATCATTGTATAAATTAACAATTTTACTCATATAAAAAGAAGGGTATTAAATGAATACAGAGGTCCAACACTGTGTGCTTGTATTCTTTGCCAGGTCATAATCTTTCTGTTCCCCTTTTCAAAAATAACAGTTCACATCTTAAATAGATCAGAGACAGCAGTAAAAGTTTTATAGTGGGTAGAATTGGATAAATAAAGACCATACTCATATTCAGTGAGGAGTAGAAGAACGTATCTTAAGGATTCCTTGCCTTGCAGCACTGCCATACCAGGGGCCAAATTTCCAGCATACGAACCTCTAGGGAAACCCTGAAACCATATGCAGACCAGAGCACCATCTTATTTGGAACCCTGTGTGATCACGCAATGAAACAGTTCATTCCCCACTTTTAACCCTGATTGCCTGTGCACTTGACAACATTTATCTTTGTTAGGTGTTATCATGGTTATTGGAAAAGCAAAGATAAATGTCACAGCCGTCTGGTGTAAATCAAATCTGGTAGGAGATGCAGAAATGTCTTGGTAATTTTAGTAGCATAGTACATAAACCATTGAAGGTAGTGTGCTGCCAGAGTGTGGAGGTCAGTATAAACAACTTATAGCAGTGTATTAAGGAATCAGAAATACTTCATGTTACTGAGGGCTGAGAAGGGGGGAAGATGAATCCAGAAAAGCTTATGTAGTTGGTCATGAAAGGTCTTAGGCAGAGGAATTTGAGTTTTATACTGGTGGCAGTGGGAAGCTGTTGGAAGAATTTAAGCCGAGACTGATGCTCACGTGAGTGTTTTAGAAAGATGATGGCAGCTGTGGAGATCATTGGTGAGAAGGGTGAGAGAGGGAAGGTGGGAATAGCTGTAAGGGTGCAATGCTGTGGCATATAGGAAAGCCATAAATTGGTGCCTTGTATTGCATACTTGGGGGGAAGTCATTGACATCACACAGTACACAGTTGCAGAGAGAACAGAGAAAGACAGTTAAAGGTGACAGCTTGGAGGCCATCCATGACCCAGTAAAGAGGAACAGTTAAGGAGAGACACCCCCCCCCCACACACACACACACTATCAAGAAGGTGAGTCTATGATAGAATCTTTGTTAGGTGACACTAGTTTGGACAGTACATGAGAGATGTACTGTACTCACATCAGGGCTCCTTATAATGTTGTTTAAATCTGCTCCTTGGTAGTTCAATTTAATTCTTCTGAAAACTGTAATAGGTTTCCTTCTTCAGACATTTGTCTTGTCCCATGCTTTGTTCACTTTCTTAATTATCAATGAGTTAATTATTGTGCATTTGTAGGCAACTGCTTTTCTGCGAATGGGATTGTCTGGCATTAATACACACTGTAGGTTGGTTGCCAAAACATGAACCATGAGGTGAAATGTGGGAATGCCCTGTGCAAATTTTAGTTTCCAGCCTAGCTTGGTACTGAATTCTTTGAAAAACAAGTCATATGCTATAAAACTAATGCATCTGCCAGATATTTGGAAAGGCTTCACTACTTCTGTTGTCAATAAGTAACACCTAAATTCCCAGAGTTGTCTCATCATACAGTTTAATACTTCTCTGGAGACAAAACATTTAATGTATAGAACAAGTGGGGTTTCTAGCAGACATCACAAGGACAGAACTCTGCAGACATGTGATGTGCGTTAACATTCAGTTTGGCCCAGGTGTAGAGAAGAAAGGATGGAGTTGTTAGGGGCCGTATTCTAATAGAGAGAGTACTTTGAAACTGGAGTTAACTTTAAGACCTTGAGATGCATCATTAGGTTATTTATGTGGGCTCATTCTATTTTTCTGATGGGAGCATAGACCACTATAAACTTGTCTTGGAGAATTGGTTTCAGTGTATCCCCTAAATTCTGGTATGTTTTAACTGGCATTATAATTTAATTTTAGTAGGAACTATCTTATTTCTCCCTTTAATTTTCCCTCAGCCCCATTGATTATTTAAGAGTGTGTTGTTTAATTTCCATGTATTTGCATAGCTGCTGTGGTTTGTTTTACTATTGATTTCTAGTTTGATTGGAATGTGATGTGGTAATATGCATAGAAAAATTTTGATTCTTTTGCACTTAAATAGGTATGCTATGTTAACTGGTATGTAGTCTGTTTTGGAGAATGTACCAGATACAGCTGAAAAGAATGTGTATTCTGTTGTTGTTGGGTGGAATATTATGTACATGTCTGTTAAGTCTATTTGTTCAAAGGTTTGATATAAGCTCTATTATATCTCTTGAGTGTTGGTTGTCAACTCTGTTGCCCTGTATTATGGAGAACCCAGGGACTGGGGCACCCAGGTCTCAGGTCGCCTGGCTCTGGTGTGGGTTTTGCCAGGTGCCAGCATTGGCTGGGGGTAGGCCCTGTGCTTCCTAGGTCCTCCTGGAGCCCTTGTGGGCATCTTTGCAGCTGGGTTGGAGGTAACTTTAAAACATTGACAGGGATGCTCATATCCCTTTGGCTCAGATGAGCACAATAAAATTCACATTAGGGTTTATTGTTCAGAGAAGATTGACGATGCCAAGGGATGCCAACCCAAAGAGCCCTTTCTCCTGGATCTTCTGGGTTTTGCTTTTTGTTGCTGTCCACTTTTCTTTCCTCCTCCAACTGTTCCATCCCCGTAAAAGTTGCCCTCCTCTCTACAGATGAACGTACTTGCTTGGTCTCACTATCTGTCTGTCTGTCTCTCTGTCTCTGGTTTTTTGAGACAGGGTCTTACTTTCAGGTTGGCCTTGAATGCACTGTATAGCTCAGGCTGGCCTTAAACTTACAGTGCTCTCCTGCCTCAGCCTTCCAGTGCTTTGGATTACAATTGTATACCATCACACCTAGCCTTAAAATATTATTTCTAGGGGCCAGGATGTAACTTAGTGGCACAGTGTTTGCCTGGCAAGTGCAAGGCCCTAAATTTGATTCCTGGTACTAAAAAACAAAAAAATCTGTTTCTCTAATAAATGTATAAATTCCCCTAGAGGCTTGAAGGAATAGTTCCATTACATAAATGAAAATAAACACACATACAGGATGTTTTATATTAGCTTGCAAAGAGGGGAGGGATTGACTGTTCAGCAAAGCTAGTCCACATTTTAGCGAGATATAGATAAGAATGTGAGTTCTGAAGCCTGGTGGGCTCCTACAGCTAGCAGGTGGTCCCTGTGGGCCTTAGATGCTTTTCTTCCTGTCTCAAGGCTGTCCTCTATCCTCAGGGACTGCCTATACGAGAGGTAATTCCCAGGTACCTAGCAGATGCCCCTGCATGTTCCCTATTCTGCACTCATATTCTTACCCAGTCACCTCCTCATTGAAGAGTCTTCTCCTCTTGTGACTCAGGGTCTTAGCAGGCACTGTGGCCCATCTTGTCCTCAGATTGCCTGCTTAGCATTGACCTCCGCTTCAAAGCCCACATTTCCTCTCTGGGCTCTCCTTGATGTTTGCTTCTCCTTCTGGAGGGGGACACTCCTACCTCTGTTCCTTTGAACCATGAAGAGGAGAAGACAGTTTGTCCCTATGCCCACAGTTGCCTCAGGTTACAGCCCACCCACTTCTGGGATATTGTCTTTAGTGCATTGTTCATATGGTCCTAGGGAAAGGGTGGGCCTTCTGTTTCAGTCTTTTAATTAAAATCTTATAAAACACGATAATACTACCCAGTGGACATGCATATTTCCACCAGGAATTAAGACCTACTGTTGCTTTTTAATAGTTTCATGTGCCTAGTAAAGTGATTAAATAAAAAATCTAGTGCTGTGTAAGTTAAGGGGTAGAAGAACAAACACAGAAGCATGCCTTTGGTAATGCTCTCATATTTATTTAGATGCATATAGTGAATCTGCCTTTCTTTTATTCCAACAATTCCTTCCATAAAGAAAAATAAATAGAGTAATATAAGTCAAAGCAAATATAGTATTAATCTTGTCTTTTTTTTCTGGATGCCTTTTGTGTTTTGTCTTCTCACAAAGCAATTCCTAGTGCTCAGATAAACCGTTCGAGAGGGATGAGATGTAGAATTCCATGTTCATAGTGCTGTGGAATTTTTAAACCACAGAGGAAACCTGGAGATCCTAGAAGAGTCTGTTTTATGGATGTGGAAAGTTCAAGTTTTCCCCAAGATTACATAGCTAACAAGAGGCAGAGTTTAGATGGGGTTCAAGTTTCCTGGCTCTCCATTGAAAGCTCTTTCCAATGTTGCTTCTCAGATTCTTCCATAGGAAGTTTAATGAAATGATTTGTGTTATGTTTCTTGTGGTTGGAAACATGAGCTTCTCAGTATCCCCTGCTTCAGGGATGTCAGGGTCAAGTGTGGAAGTCAGAATCCTGGGCTGGTTGGGATCAGGAATGGAGTCAGTGGTGAGGACTCTGGGATTAAACTGAAGAACAGGGTTGTAGCAGACCATCAGGACAGAGCAGGGAGCGACAACGGGGAAGGAATTGCAGGGAGGCCCCAAGGTTGGTCCAGGTAAGGGACCTGTGTCTCTGCATGGAGAGCCCCTGCTCTACCTCTTTGGGAAAGCTCAAAATTCCATACTTTCCATGTGTAACTGAGAGCCTTCAGAGTGACGAGTGTTTGAGGGAATCACTTCAGCCCAGAGGAAAAAATTCTTGAAGTAAACAAGATCAATTCAAAAGTTTATTTCAGACTACATTTGGAGCTGCTTCTAAGTTTTTCTTTGCCGTTGGAACCTGGGGGCAGTTTTTCACTTTATTATTTCATTTAAAAAGTACCATAAAGATTGGCCTGGGGCTCTCAAGTGTCTTGCTCTTTATTTGGCCCTTTGGGAGAATACTTCACTAGGTTCTTTTCCTTGTCAGTTATTCCTGTGAGTTTCTTTGTAGAACTCCTCGAAAAACTCCAGTCCATTCCTGGCCAAAGTAACAAACAATTTCTGTGTTTAAGACTACTAGTGTTTTAATTTACGTTATGAAAAAATAATTTATTATAATAGCCGAAAGACTTTTATTTGTAAGTTGTGTTTTATACTGAGATTTTCTTTTTCTCTTTCCTGTTTATTCCTTCTTTCTTTTTCTCCGTCCCTCCCTTTCTTTCCTTTCTTTCCTCTCTCTCTGCTCTCTCTCTCTCTCCCCCCCACCCCCACCCCCCTCTTAAACTCCCTGTGTAGCCCAGGCTGGCCTTGAACTTGTGACAATCCTGGCCCAGTGTCCCGAGTGCTGGATTATGGGCTTGTACAATCACTCCTTGCTATACTATGAAATTTCTATCTCAGTGTTGTTTGGGATGCTAGCTATGTTTAGGTTGAATTTTTAGAAGCCTCTCACACTTAAAAATGGAAAATATTTTCCTTTTTCAAATTCAAAGCTTTCTTGGTAGAGCTGAATATAGTTGGCTCTCCATTTATTTGAGTTCTGCATCTGCAGATTAAAAAAACCGCAGGTTGGAAATATTTGCGGAAAATTTTTTCTGTACTGAACATGAACAGACCTTTTTCTTTTTCATTATTTCCTATATAATACAACATAGCTACTATGTATATAGTATTTATATTGTCTTAGGGATTATAAGTAATGTAGAGATGATTCAAAATGTGCAGGAGGATATGGGTCAGTTATATGCAAATACTATATTGTGTGTGTGTGTGTGTGTGTACCAGGAATTGAACTTAGGACCTTGCGCTTGCCAGGCAGGCACTTATGACTCTGAGCTATATTCCCAGCCCTGTACCATTTTTTATAATGGACCTGAATATCCTTTGGTTTTGGTATCTGTTAAAGGCTCTGGAGCTTATCCTCCAAGGATAATAAAGGATGACTGTAATTTCTTTCTAAGCATAGGGATGGGATTGATACTCTTTAAATGTCACTTTGGTGTTTCCTTATAGAGATTGCAGAGCCATCTTTTTAGTGAGAGTATACTTTTAACTGATATAAGAAAATAGAAAAGAATGCCACAGCCATGATGAAGCAAATTTAGTTCATTGTTGAGAATGGCTTTGGTGTTTCTTGAGTATCAAACTCCTGATGTTGATTTGGACTCTGTTATAAGCTAGATAAAATAAAAATACAGAAATTTAATATGTATTAGGTTTACATACATATACTATTATTTGAAAGTAACTTAATGCATAAAACCTATGGAGACATTAAAATGGAACATTCACTTATGCTGTAATCTTCTCTAATCAGTTTCTACAAGGCCAAAGAACTTTTGATAACAACAAGAAAAAAACTTATATCAAAAATGGATGAATTTTGGTGGGTTTCTATTTCTGTCTCCATTGGCTGTTTTATTCATTCATTCTTGAAACATTTATTGAGTACTTAGCATTAATAGATATGTCTCCTATCTGCCAAGGAATTTGTGGTCTGGTAGAGGAAGAAGGGCATGTGCCTGCAGGAGAGCCTTTGGAAAATGGATCCAGCTATTTGAACCAGTCTCAGGGGCATGGCTTTGAGGTCATAAACTTACAGCATTGCAACAGCCCACATGGCCAGCAGGATCCTGAGAGGGGGTGACAGGGGATTAAGGAAAAAACTAGTTACATACTAAAAGGAAATCTGTGACCAGGTGGGACCTGACCTCTCTGATGGAGAGGCAGCAACAACCCAGCATGGTCTGTGCCTTTATTTATCCACCAGTAAAAAGAGGGGAAGCGCACGACAGGGCCAAAAGTGCAGAGTCTCTGTGTTTTGCTGAGAACACTAAAAGCAAAACATTCTCAGAGCTATCCGTGCTGTAGTTAACCGGAACACCAAGGCCACACACTTGTTGATATGTCACTGCACTAAAGGTCAGCTTTTTTACATGGTCTGCCTCTGGCAGCCCATGTTTTGGGGGCTGGCCTTGCTCTGTGGCTTGAATGTGTGGTTAAGGCTCAGCCACACCCCGCATAGCATCTGATCTCAGCTTTATAAATCCACCGAATGGCTTTGGCCAGACTTGGGAACTTAATGGTAGCTGCCAAATGTATAATAGAAAACAAACCCAAATACCTTTTTATTGATGTGCATTGAGAACCAGAATGAAAAAGATCAGACTGACTGTATGTCTTCTCCCAGTAGGAAATACTAAATAGGAAGCATATTACTATACTCAGAGCACGGGCAATAAATGGGAATCTGTTATAACTTGAGCCCCGGTATAAAATCCAAGGAGGCAAGAGACCGAAAATTTAGTGGCAAAGGCTTTATTTCCAGGCCTGGCGACCAGTCTCCGGGAGCCAATTTGGAGACTGTCCCCTAGGAGCTGAAGGGAGGACTTTAAAAAGGGGCTGGAGGAAAGGGCGGGGGGAGAGAAACAAAGAAACCTGTAGAGCCATCAAACTTGTTGACCCGAGTCTGGAAACTGTATTGCTGTCCACTTAGCTCTGACAATCTAGGGAGTTTCTGGTGTTTTTTAAAAATTATTTCCATCCTGCAGACTGACATTATCTCAGAGTGGCACGTCTGCAGCAATATTTGGAGAAGAAAGTGGACAGTTAATTATCTCAGGACAGCTTGTCTTCGCTAGTGAGTGCGAAGGGGTCACAAGTTATGAGACGCTGGAACTTAAGTTTTATGAAGACCTGATATCTAACTCATTTGATACATACAGAACAAAAGGAAAGCACCGATTGGGGTTTGGGCCATAGTATTACCCGGTAATTTGTTTAAGCTAAGCAGTTCTTAAAATTGGGGCAGGCTCATTTTACAACAGATCATCACCGGGTCAGGGGGAGGTCACCAGAAACCCAAATTCTTTATGGCCTAGATAGATAGGTGAGGGGAGAGGGAGGCAATAAGGCGCCATACAGAACAGAAAACGGCGGTAATGTGTCAAGGTCAGGGTAAAGGGTTAAACTCACACGCAAATCTCTCTGCACACAAGCAGGTTACTTTAAACAAATGTAAGTTAATTGCCATTCTAGTTTTCCTTAGCTCTTTAGCAGAGAATAGAGGCTCTTAGCAGTGATTAACAACCCTTGTTAGCTTGTTTTAGCACAGCTTCTGTAGTTTGTAGAGAGCAACAATGGTTAACATATCAATTAGGTGAGATTCTTGCAATTCTTTACAGAGGAGAGTGTTGCTCAACAGATCAATTAGGTCCCTTAACATATCAGTTAGGGAAAAAGGATAAAACAAACACATTTAGTAAGCCCCTATACAGGTTTGCTATAATACACATATAACAAAGCTATTTTCTTAGGGTACAACAAATCCAGTGACACCAGTAGTGATACCTCTTTGGTGCCAAGTCCTACAGCCCTCCTGAGGATCTACCCTGCTAAGTTCTAGCCTTTGCTGCTAAGTAGGGGTAGAGAAATTGCTCTGGCCACATAAACCCTGTTCTTCCAGTTGGCTTGTTATTGTCTCAGGTTTACTAGGTTGGTACCAATGATATTTAAATCAAGAACAGTTAGATTTCCAGACCCCACCCTAACCCTAACCCTAACCCTCTTTTGGAGTTTGAACCCAGGGAGTGCTGAACTCCATCTCCAGTTCTTTGTTGTTATTTTTTAAATTTTGAGGAAGGATCTTAGTTGCATAGGCTGGCCTCAAACTTGAATCTTCCAGCCTAAGCCTCCTTAGTAGCTGGGATTACTATTGTGTACTGCCATGCCCAGTGATCTAAGCAATTTTTGACATCGTATATATTGTTGTTCTAGGATTTAATGTTTTTATTTTTTACTACGAGTTAACCATTTACTATCTCTCTTTCTCTGTCTTTCTCTTTCTCGGTCTTTCTCTTTCTCTGTCTCTCTGTCTCGTTCTGTCTCTCTGTCTCGGAACTGGGCGTCAAACTCACAACCTTGTGCTTGCTAGGCAGGCGCTTATCCCACTGAGCTAAATCCCCAACTCCCTCATTTATATTTCTTTATGTTGCTTTTTAAATTTCCAAATGGTAAACTTCTCTTCAGATTTCTCTTTTGTTCTGAATACAATTTGTTCTCATTGTTTGCAGTTCTCCCTTGAGCATCTTTCCTTCAGTGCACCCTTTCTGATGTCCTCATTGCATTTCCATTGCATTTAGACTCCACTTCTTTTCTCTCCTTTCTCCTGTGCACATGTTCTTTTCTCTGTACCCTTTTGTAGTATTTAGGATACTTGACCAATTGATTTCTTTTTTATGAGATTATAGGTTTGTTAACTAAGAATAGCAACTGCATTTTATTAAACATTGCATCTTCAGCTACTAATTAAGTGTCTGGTAGAAGGTAGGGAGCCAATAAAGGTTTGGATGGATGGATGAAGAAATATTTATGTTGAGCCCTCAGTAGAATGTTTTTTGAAGGGAAAGGTACTGCAGCACGTGCTCAGCATCTACTTGACATTTGTCTTTATTGTTCTTGGCCTCTTTTAGGACTTTGAGTAGAAGACTGATTGTGAAAGTAAGAAATAGTGTAGAGTATATCTCCTCAGTGCTCTGTCCTAAATTTTTATACTGTAGGTAGTATTTGAAATACATTGACATAAAAATTGCAGGTTTTCTCAATATTATACTTTGAAGATGGTTCTAGTCTTAGAGACTTGCTTCATGTATCTATTCTTGAGTAACAAACCACTCCAGTGCTTAATTTAAGATAGTAATTTACTTTTCTCACAGTTCCACATTCTGGCCATTGTTCGTGGCTAGGTAACTCTCTCGCTTTACTTGCTGTCTGTGGTGGTTGACATGTCCAGGATGTTCTCTTCACTTATAGCTGATGGCTGGAACTTGCTGGGGCTGATAGGGCATCTTTCTCTGTTATGGCCCCTCTGTATATCAAGTTTGTGTCACCATTGTAGTCTCAAGAGACTAGAAATCTTTATATGGAGGGCTGGGGATTTAGCTCAGCAGTGTAAGCACCTGCCTAGCAAGTGCGAGGTCATGAGTTTGATGCCTGGTACTAAAAAAAAAAAAAACAAAAAGAAGCTTTTATACAGTGATTGGCTTCCAAGAAGGAAGAAGTATAAACCCACTTCTCCTAAAGGCTAGTTTGGGAACTGACACAATGTCCCTTTTACCTTAATTTATTTTTATTATTATTATTTTTTGAGATAGGGTCTCACTATGTAATTCAGGCTGGCCTTGAACTCACAATGTAGCCCAGGCTGGCCTCAAACTCATGGTGATCCTTCTGTTTCAGTCTCCTAAATGCTGGGATTATAGGTGTGCACAACCACACTCTTCTCATCTTAATATTGTTGATCAAAACCCACCCACATTCAAAGACAGAAGAAACAGATTGCCCTTTTTGGTGTGAGGAACAATCTGCATATGTGAAAAAGGACATTGGCCATCCTTTGAGATGATCTAAAATAGATGTGACATTATGTAATTTCAGAAAACACACAAAATATAGCACTTAATCCACACATGTACTAAAGAAGAATATCTAATTAAATTTATTTGAATGAAGTCATCAGAGAACAGACAAGCTTTTTAGTAAAAAAAAAACTATCATTTATTATGATCAAAGTTAGGAATAGATCATCAGTAATTGGCAGTAAAATATAGTAAACATTATTCTATCTTAGCTGCTAAAATCAAGTCTTTTTAATGATTTAAAATTGCTTTCTTTTTCAAATGAAAATGGGAGAACACTTTGATACATGAGAATCAAAAAGATCTGTTTATAATTATTTTTCTCACCTTGAGGTTTGAAAAAAATGTTATATAGTTAAAGCTTCCTGAATTGCTAATTCCACTGTGAAAGCTTCGTGAACATTTTTTTCTTCCTAGTACTAAAATGAGAAATGGGCTGAAAGTGATCCTAATAGTTCTATTTCTTAAGATGAGCCATTTCATTAATGTTTTAAAAGCATGATAATTAGTTTCAGAAATCTTGGAAGAGCCATATAAATCATAGCATAGAGAATTTCACGAACAGTTCCCCTTTGGTGAAATGATAGCAGATTTATAAGAGTTTTGAGTCACTATAATCAAATGTATTTCTCTGTAGCTTTTTAAACAGATTATGTTCCTTTTCCATGTGTTTGACCGGCCACCATTCTTTTGAATTTTTTTCTTTTTTTTTTTTTTTCTTTTTTTTTTGGTATGGGGATCAAGCTTATGACCCTGGCGCTTGCCAGGCAGGTGCTTCTGCAGGTGAGCTAAATCGCTAGCCCCAGGCTACCACTCTTTTGTAGTATCCACTGAGTAACAGAGTACTAGGGTATTGAAAGCTCCCCAGAGGCTATAAGAATGAATAATTCACCTCCAAAGACTGGTAAAGGACAGAGTTGGCTTCTTCCCTTCCGATAAAATAATGGAGCAAAAGTCTAAAAATAGGTACGGGCATGCAGGAAAAGAATAAATATAGGTATTCCTTGCAAAAATAAATTAACTTACAAATAAAATACATGCCCTAATTGGCATTCTCTACCTGGAGTGGGACATGTGGAGAATCACAAAATTGACCCAAAACGGTATTCAATTAAGGGAAGAAAGGAAATAGCCAAGACAGATTCCCTAAGATCCCAGCTTAGCAGTTAGTCACGAAGAGCCAATAGGATGGATTCCGTTAATGCAGTATTTTCATGTATGCTGTTTTTATGAGTATGATAATAATATACAAGGATTACAGTCCATGGTAGAAAAATATCTAGAACAAATCTTTCTGAAACCCAAAGCATATTTTTGGGGTAGATGAATAGCTACCTGAAGTTGTTTTATTATTTAAAATGAGCATTGAAGCCTCATGAAAGAACAGTTTAGATGTTCATAGGAGAAGAGGGGATCCTTGGGAACCTTTAACCTGTGTAGTTATTGATGCCATTAGGCACTGAGATGTGGCAATGAACAAGAATGGATATAATTAATAATTGAGAGATGATGGGTAGTGGTGACAGTTGCACAACTGTGTGAATATACTTAATGCCACTACACAATGTCATATATATTTTACAAAAAAAAAAAAAAAAGCAATTAAGTTAAGTCAAAGGCTGTACAGTGGGACTGGCTCAAGTACTTGGCATTAAGAACTATGAAATAGGTTTCCACCCTGCCTTGAGGAAGCAGAAAGGGCCTGGAGGGCTCCTCAGGGCCCCAATCCAGAAGGAAGTGTAGATATTATATTACCTGGCTTTAAGATGTCAATTAGAGTGGGTGTGATGATGCATGCCTCTCATCCTAGCATTTGGAAAGCTGAGGCAGGAGGATTGCTGTGAGTTTGAGGCCAGCTTGGGCCACATAGTGAGTTCAAGACCAGCCTGTCTCACCCAAAAAGAAAAAAGTGTCAAATAGAATCTTCTGACCCAGAGAGGTAGCTGCACCCAACCATTGGTAGATACTGAGGGGAAAATGTGGGTTTAACTGCACCACAAGGCTGAGTCTTTAACCTTAACTCAATCTTTTCGCATGCTTTTGTTCACAGACGGGCATCCTGAGACGACAGGGTCGCTACATATGCTCCACAGTTCCTGCCAACGCAGAGGAGAGAGCAGAGAGCTTATTTGTTACAGAAGTAAGACTGTTTTATACATTAATTTACATTTTCCTCTAAACCCCTTTTCCTTTAAATTTCAGTACATTCAAGAAAGTGTTAGAGGGGTGATTATATTTTTATGATGAAAGTTAAAATAGAATACATGACATTTTCAGAGTTTGAAATGGACAAAAGCATCCACAGAGTGTGTTCTTTCTCTCTCTCTTTCTCTGTCCTTGGAAAATAAACCCAAGGCTTTAAGTGTGCTGGGTGAATGGCTGGCTGTACCTCTGAGCTACATCCCTAGCCTCACAGTGTTTCTTTCTGACTGCAAAAAATGATTTCCATGGATTGTCTGTCATTGACTTAGAATAGGGTGTAACTTATAAATGAATGCTGTGTCTTCATATGCATATTTATGCATTACATTGCTTCACCTGTATGTTTCTTTTTGCTGTTTTAGTATTCATAAAGTACCAGGGGAGAATGAGCAATGCCTGACTTTGGGATCAGTAATAATTAGTACTGTCCTTGTTTGAATATGTAAATAATATTTTATTATGGAGAAAAAGGAAATTTTCATGAGTTGGGTTGCTCCCCAATCCTAGGGTCTTAGGTGTTTGTTTCTCCCTTCAGCTAATTTTAGGTAAAGTTTAACTAATTAGATATATGCTTTAATTTTATTTATTAAACTTCCTTTATATAGAAGTTTTAGCCCAGTTTTTCTAGTTGATACTTAGATGAGAAATATGCCCATCAATACAATTACCCACTATAAGGAAGCTATACTTTTATAAGACCAAATAAGTAACAATATTTAGTTTTCCTTGAAACTTTTGAAAATTAGGTATTTAAAATTTAAAAAGTGTGTTTTCTCCATCTAAAAAAGTAGCTTCCTGTCTTAATTTCTTTACCTCTATATTAGTAAGTTTAATTCCAGGTAGATACTGCCAGATATAGTTAATAGGCATAAACATTTATTTAAGAGTCATCAAACTATGACTCCAGGCAAAATTGACTCTGTGACCTATTTTTCTATATAAAGTTTTATTGTAACAACCACAGCCATTTGGTTACATATTGCCCATAGCTGCTGTCACAATACAACTGAGTTGAGTTGCAAAGCCAAAATTATTTGCTTCTGTAGAATGTTTTTGGCTTGTGTGCAGCAAAATTATTAATAATTCATTTCTCCCAATTAATTTAAAAAATATGATTTTGAGGGCTAATTTTCCACTAAGTTAGTCACTGTAGGTTATGCAATCACTGCTCTATCCTGTGGTGCTAAAGCCAATAATGAAATCCTCTGGGACTCTTCCACTTGGGTGGAGTGAAATACCACTTCCTCTCCAACATCTAGACCAGAGAGAATGATCTGATGGCTTTAAAAAAGTACATAAACTTTTCACTCAAACTTCAGAAAGTTACAGAATTGCCCAAGGTTAATCAGTAATCAGTCAGTCATATCCTTGTCTTTTTGGAAGTATTGTTCTCTGGCCAGAATTTCTAATAGAACTGTATCTCCTAGACTTCCTGTGGGTATTTTGTTTTTGTTTTTGTTTTGGCTTTTTGAGACAGTCTCGCTAAAACTGATCCTGAGTTCACTGTGTATGTAGTTCACACTGTCCTTGAACGTACAGCAACCTTCCTGCCTCAGATGAGTACTGGGATTACAGGTGTGCACCATCTCGTCGTGCTTCCTTGTAGAGAAATGGGGCATTAGAAGAACAAAACAGATTATTTTTTTGTCTTTTTCGATTTTATCGGTACCAGGGATCGAACTCACGACTGCCTGCTTGCAAGGCAGGCGCTTATGCCACTGAGCTAAATCCCCAGCACCAAAACAGATTTTTAAATGTTTGCAAACTTCATAGTAAAAGAAACTGAATAATGGCTCAGTTTTCATCCTGGCTACTCTGAGTTTGTCTCCGCAATTTTTTCCACTTCTCCAAACATACTATTCTCCTTTGCATCCTTTGCAGGGTCCTTGTATAGGAGCTTGGTACAAAGTGAACACTCTCGTTGTTATTTTTATGCATTTCTGAGTGGAGCAAGGTTTGCTTTAGAGAGCCCTTAGGTGTAGGCCGTGACAAGGATAGAAAAGTTGACAGCATAAACTACGAAGTAAAATAAGTGAAATAAAATTGTTGTTCATGATGTTAGTTATAGCCAGAGTCAAAAAAGCCACAGTAGGTAAGACATGAAAACATTTACTTACCTATGATTTTATTTGTATTCTTTTGCCATACCCAAGCCTGGTATTTGTAGTAAGTAGCTAACTAAATAAATTATCATTGAATTAAGCTGATATTTACTAAAATGCTTCACTATTACTGATTTTGGGTCATTCATATTTGAAGATCTAGCAAATGTGGTTGTATAATCTTAATACTTTACACAATCCTGGGTGGATCCTAATGGATAAGTAGATGAATGAAAGACAGTGCTGGCCCCTTTAACGCTGTCATGTGGTAAGGAAATTTAAATGCAGTTAGTGTAGGTTAGTGTTTCCAAAAGAATCTTTGGCCATTGAGTGATCCGTATGATACTCATTTTGTGTACACACACACGCACGCGCACCCACACACACACACACACACACACACACACACACACACACCTCATGCTGCCCATACAAACTAGAATTGAAATCTTTCCTCATAATAACCTTACTCTGACCTCCCTGAATGGAAAGGAAAAATGAAGGCAAATTTATATGATGATATTAACTGACAACCTAGCTCTACTATCAGTAATTATTAGCAAAGTATTTTAAGCTTCTATTCACTTTCTTTTTTTTTTCTTTTTCCTTTTTATGTCTCTCTTTTTCTTTCTTTCTCTCTCTCTCTCTGTCTCTCTCTCTCTCTGTTTTTCTTTCTCTTTTTTCTTTTTCTGAGACAGGATCTCTCTGTGTAGTTTAAGGTGTCTCTGAACTCACTATATAGCTCAGGCTGGCTTTAAACTGGTGGCAATTCACCTGTCTCAGCCTCCATAGTGCTGGGACTGTAGTTGTGGGCCACCACACCACACCTTCAATTTCAAATCCTAGTTGGAAACTATGGCTTCTTAAACCCAAAATAATTTTAAGTCAGAAACAGTACATTGTTATATAAATGTCACAAGGTTAGGCCAAGGTTGTGTCCTTGTGAAATCATCAGTTAGCTCATTAAAGATAATGTAAAGTGATACCTCTCCCCTGGGTAATATTTCAGTGGGTCAAAGTCTGGAGTTTCACAGGTATCTCTGGTGGTGGATTTTCAGGTTACTAGCTGGTTAATGAGCTGGAAAGGTTTCTTTGGTGGCCTTATGTGTGGCTTCTAAAACTTCCAGGCATGTATTCTAACAGTCATCACCTTTCTGTTTTCCTCTTAAACTTTTCTTTCTTACTTTCTTTTTAATTCCTCTCCCCTAATAGTGCATCAAAACGTACAAGTCTGACTGGCATCTTGTGACGTATAAATATGAAGATTACTCAGGAGAGTTTCGACAGCTTCCAAGGTGAGTAAACTTTCAGATCATGCAAGATGGAGTTACCCACATAGAGTAATGTCTTTTTACTTAAAATGCCCAGCGAGGTACATAACTTCATATGGAATCAGAGTTATGATAGAAATTATTGCTAGATGTTTTGTCTGTATGTGATGTAGCTATTATGAACACAGCCTTTGATTAGAAGACTTAAATGTAACACTCTGATATTAGTAGGTGGTAATAGAGCCATAAGGTTGTTTTAATTATGTTCTGAGATTCCTTTCAGAGAATCATGGTTATCATTGTTCATAAATAAGTGGAAGTTTTCAATTAAAAATGTAAAACCAAATAAGTATGTTGAAATATGTTGCAGTGTTTTTCTTTAAAAGAATATTTTGAAAAAGAAACTTGAAAGGAGTATTATTCTATACTGAATAATACTTTCAACAAAATAAATCAAGGAACAAAAGTTTTCCCAGATAAAGTCTTTACTCCCTTTTGAATTAGTAATTCTTTTAAAATATACCAAAGACTAGTGTGTTTAGAAAGATGAATGGTATTTAAAGTGAACCAGAAATTAGGTAGCTCTTACCTGAATAGGTTGATATGAAACAGTGCATCTTGAAGTGATGATACAGTTGCTAAATAAAAGCAATAGACACAAGTTGTGTTTGAAAAGTAACCATCACCAATGAAAATCTTACTTGAAATCCAGGTGATATATTTTTCTGTATACTTTTCTTTCTGTTTGTTGCTTATGAATTTGATTGAATCTTTTGTACTATTCTTGGAGGACCTAACATTTTGTTTTTGTTATTTGTGTGGCTCAACCACTCCTTAAGAATGTTCAGTCAGCTTCCTGATCCCCTTTTAAATCCCAACAGAGAACATTCCCTCCTGGCAGTATGTTCTCCAGATGACTATGTTCCTTAGTTCTGTATTTGCCCAGTAGTCACACAGGGAGTTTTCAATACTTTCCATTTGATTGAATTAGCCCATCTTCCCATCTTCACTTTGTTGTTCTTACTGTTCTCATGATACAGACTGACATACTTTACTTACTATATGAAGAATTTTTAATGCTGGAGATTTTACTTTTTTGCATTAATAAGAATTTCCAAATGGATGATAAGAAATAAAGATTATAAATGTCTAGGCAACCCTTAGTTCTGTAAGCTCAGTTTCCATATCTGTTGAGAGTTTTTAAAAGTTCCACCTTCTCAAAGTTTGAGGTGATACATACAAAGTATAGAACACAGGTCCTAGCACATAATAACCCTTTGATAATGTTGGCCATTGCTATTACTGGTGCTAATACCATTCTTGTTTTCACAAGTGGCCTCATATTCAAAGATAAACTGTATTAAATGTTACTCTACCAAGTCTTTCTTAATATGTAATCCACATTCCTATTTTCAGTGTTATTGTGTTATTTCTTATCTGATAGGGACTTTGGGTTTATTAAAGGGTGGTTCCTCTGATGGAGGAAGAAATACAGACTCTTTTCTTGATCATACAGTTATGAAGCAAGTTTTTCTTTTTCGTCTTTAAAGCAAAGCAGCTAAATTGGATAAACTTCCAGTTCATGTCTACGAAGTTGATGAGGAGGTCGACAAAGATGAGGTGAGGTGCTTGCTGTTGTTTCTTTTTTCACATTCACTTTACAGGATTTTAAAATGAGTTAGAAAATTACTGACATTTACCTGAAACAAGAATTGGAATGTTTCAGGAAGCAGAGCAAGGATATTTTTAAAGTGTATTATTGGAGTGATTGACATAGGACTTTATCAGGAAGAATAGCACATCCATTCATTTTGGTTCACTTTCAACTTGACTGCTTAGCATCTCATGTTCTTTGGGAATGTTTATTTATTATGAGATCATTTTCAAATACTTGGATCAGATTTGGCTACACTGTTAAAAGATAACAAGATGACTTCGACCTTAAACTTAGGTTGTTTTTTAACAGGATATCCTAAACTGCCTGCCCATAGATTTAAAACAGCTATTTCTTCAGCGCTTGCTTTTGATGAAGTCTGGTTTTAACATGCTCACTCCCTCTGCTTTTATGGCTAGAGAAGGTACATGAAGAGTAGGGCATGAGGGTGAGGATGTTCACTGAGCAAGGGAAACCTAATAAGGTTTTGCTGCCATCCTTGCATTTCTCACAAATCCTCGGTGCTCCTCTGTAAATTTCAGTTCTTTCTTTAAAAAATTGTCAGTTGAGCCACGTTGCTTGTGTGTGTATATATTTTCTCTGCTGCCCGTTTAGGATCTGTACAGATCTACACCTAACATTTTTAGCAGTATCTGGAAGCTCCCTGCCCACCTCCTTAAACTCAGATTTCACACTGTGTCAGATCTGAACTTAAAGAAACGCTTTTCTTTACTTCTCCAGAGATTTCTTTTTACTTCTCCAGCTCCTGTTTGCCCCCTCTATACCTGTTTGTATTCCTGCCTTTCCCTCCTCTTCCTTTGCCACCTCATTTTATCTCTCTGTTCTGCATTGCCTCATATTTCCTCCTTTTATTTATTCACCTTTCTCTGAACTAAGCTTCTGGGAAGTTTTCCAGGAATTGTCTTTGTCCTGCAATTATAGGGGAGTGTAATTTGAAAACAGTTTTCATGACAACATGAGAGACCTTACAACTGAGTGGTAAAGTGTGGTATGTATCTTCTGTTGCTCATTAAACACTTGAAAATAAAATCTTGAACTAGAGTAAGCTTTGCTTTAATGGAATTGTGTTTGTAGCTGGTTTTTCTCTTCTGTTGCTAAGTGGACTTTAACATGACTTGTAGGTGTTGGGACAACGAATGCCACAATAAAGGGATAATTTACTAACTTGCCACAGATAAAACAACTTCCCGTTGACCAAACTCAACAAATAGCAGTTAATAGTGGAAGATTGACTGTAGAGGTGTTTTCTTTCTCTCCTAGGATGCTGCCTCCCTTGGTTCTCAAAAGGGTGGGATCACCAAGCACGGGTGGCTGTACAAAGGCAACATGAACAGTGCAATCAGTGTGACCATGAGGGTAAGGAGGATCATCACCCTGCTTTCCCCTCTCATGGAACCTTGCTTATTATAGGTCCTGAGAATAATACTCAAAATGAATGGATGTGCTATTCTTTCTGATAAAAGGGATATTGTCTGGTTACTACATGCTTCTTTGGTGATAACATCCCATTTCTACAGCTTTGTCTGTTACTGCCCTCAGCACTAGCTCAAAGAGATTATCACTAAGTTGGGGTGGGGGCAGTCACTGCCATAGGCATTCTTCTGTGTTCTGTGGTGCCCCGCAGAATGTCATGGAGGGGCAGTGTTACATGCTAAGCCTACCTGAGCACTGCTGTGCACATCTACCATGACAAGACCAAGGAAAGCAAAAATAGAGGGGAAAAAAGGGGAAAATGATAGAGGGATGCAAAGGGGAAAATAAAAACTATGGTAAGAAGCTATTCAGGGAGAAGAGCAAGAATAATAATAAAAGAAACAGTGAAAGAGAAGTAAAGATGATCAGGGAGGTGAAAATCAAATCAGGCAATGCTGACTCATAATTCTGAGGCTAGAAAGTCACTGTCATAAGGCACAAAACAGTTCCTATTCTGTGTGAGACAGAAGCCCTGGGGGATTTGAGAGAAGGAGACCATCCTTCTGTTCTGTATCCCATATTGGACTTCTTGCATTGCTTTTGGGTGGTTATGTAAAATTTCAAATTCTGTGGCTAAGAAAAATTATCTGTGGGCGTTAAAGTGAACACTTTCCTCAGAATTGAAATTTGGTGAGGCCATTAGCTGTAACAGGGAATCTCAGTCAGTCCAGTTGCCTGGGATGTCCTCTGGAATTAGATTTATTTTGGTGGGAACAAAAATAGCTTTTATGGATTTGTGTAGTTGTGTTTTATTGATAGAGATTGTGACTCTTCATTTTGAAAAATAGCTGTGTGTGTGATTTTCTCTCAGTCATTTAAGAGACGGTTTTTCCACCTGATTCAACTTGGTGATGGATCCTATAACTTGAATTTTTACAAAGATGAAAAGATCTCCAAGGAACCAAAGGGGTCAATATTTTTGGATTCCTGCATGGGTGTCGTTCAGGTAAATGTGAAGAGTTTTATCAGCAAATTTTTTTATCTGTAATAGTATTAAGTATAAATAAGATTTAGGCAAACATTTTCAAAGATGGTACTCTTAAAGATAGAAATATAATATCTTAACCTTAAAACAAAGGCATATTTTCAGCATTTCAGAAAATGGCAGGTATTATGTTGCAGTGGCACAAGTGCTTTGATGCATATGTTCTTGTGTTTAAAACTTGCCTGTAGAGCCGGGCATGGTGGCTCACATCTGTAATCCCAGCACTTGGGAGGCTGAGGTGGGAAGACTGTTGTGAGTTCGAGACCAGCCTGAGCTACAAAGTGAGCTCAAGGCCAGCCTGAACTGCATAGCAAGACCCCGTCTCAAAAAAGACAAAAACAAAAACAAAACCTGCCTGTGGTTGGTATTTAGCTGTGTGACCTTGGTCTGACTGTTTAAAGTTTCTTAATCTGCAAAATGTGGGTAATGATAGTGTTTTCATTACAGGTAAATGAAAAGACTACATGAGTTAGCACATGGAAATATTTAGAATGGTTCTTAGTATCTCAGTGACAACTTTTATCGCTCCATTGTAATACCAAAGGCTGTATTTTATACAAATCAACAGATTGGAAAGAGTTCAAATCCCTGCTCCACCACTTACTAGTTCTTGGAGATGGTAATCTTGAAGATAGTATTTAACCTCTGTGACTCAGTTTCCTCATTTTTAAATAGGCTAATTATAGTATCAAATATAGTTACTGAGAAAATTAATACATATAATGAGCTTAGAACAGTGCTGGCAAATAGTAAGCTTCTAGTCAACACTGTATATTTTTGTGATCTTAGTATTGTTACAGTTGTAAAGTTATACTTAATTATACATAGCACAAAAGTACATTCTTGGTATATAAAAAAAAAAAAAGACAATGGAAATAAAGTTCCTGGGGCTTCTCCTGGCTCCTGCTCTCATTCTCTCTCCCAGAAACCTGTTACTAGTTTGGTATGCACCCTTATACACATTCTTGGAATCATTTCTAAAAGTGGGTTACTGTTTTCCCATCTGTTCATCCCTCCATCCGTTCTTTTGTCACTTCCAAGAAGACAATTTACAAGGGACATAAAACACAGGGTATCAAATTTGAAATAACAGTGAAAACAGAACAAAGTATTGAGGCAGAGATGAGATAGCATTGTTAGAAGGCCTCATACCAGCTGTGGGTACATCCAGCTGGTCTCTGCTTTCTAAATGTGGAGACTGTCGATCCCACAATTTCCAGTGCACATAAGATACAGGCTTCTAGCTAGCTAGAAGCTGCTCAAGTAATCGCAGAATAAAGATCATTCAGGCATTTTTCTTAGGAGGCCCCAGACAAAGGGCTGTGTGACTAATGACTATTCTCTGTGGCAACCCACAGTAGATGCAGTCATCGTGACCAGAGAATTCTCCCTTTCAAAGACTTTGTAGTGGTTGATGACATTGATGGAAGCTGGGTCCTTGGAGGAGATTGTTGAGAGTGGCTAGCATGAATAAAGTCAGGGACATGAGGCTCTGATTTGACCACTGGCACCCTCGTTTACCTAAATTAAGCTGTATTTTCATCCAGGAATTCATTCATGGAATTGAAGTGGTGGACAGCACTAAAGAACCATCCTACACCTCCCTGTCACCTCTACCTTACCTGCTCCCCACTTCCCTGACACAGTCACTTTTTGAAAATTTTCTGTCTTTGCTTAGAGTTTGTCTTCATATTGCTGGATGATGAGTGTTCACTGTTATTTCTTTACTCATCAGCTTCTTGAAAGACTTCCTGTGCTGGTAGACAGGATTCCTGCTCCAAACTCAACTAAATGCTTTCTCTGCCCTATAAAACTGCCATCCGAGAGATTCCCTTTACCTTCCTTACTATGTAGAATTGCCGGCTTCTAACACTCTCTTTCTTCCTTTCTTTGGCTCTGTTTCCTTGTTTTGCAGAAGCTTCTCCTTCAGTAGCTTGCTGAGAAGCCATGTATAAGATGGTATAACTTGTTGAATTAATATATCTGCAGACTTTTTATTTTTATTTTTTTACATTCACACTTGATTTGTTTAGCTGGCTCTAGAAATCTAACATGAAGTCGTTCTACTTGGGAACTTTGAAGGCATTACATTGTCTTCTAGATGCTAATATTGCTTGGAGATAACGGATGGCGTTGTTTCCTGTACGTAATAGATGTATGACTTCCAGTTTTTGTGGTTTTGTGGTATTGGGGATTGAATCCAGGATCTTTGCACTGAGATGCACCTCAATACCTTTTTAAATTTTATTTTAAGACAAGTCTTACTAAATCACTAAGTTACCCAGGCTGTGATCAAACTTGGGATCCTTAGCCTCTCGAGGTGCAGTGATTATAGGCTGACTTGATAGTTGTTTTTTTTTTTTTTTTTAACCAAATTTTCTCTTTCACCTTTTATGCTTGTCTCATCCTGGAGACTCTGTATGGCATGTTCTGACTACCTTGGGTCTTCTTCAATTCTTAAGACCCGATTTGAATTTCCTTTCCAGTGCCCCGGTATGAATGTTGCCTCTAGACAGAAAGTTGAGGTGATGCAGACTTGCCCCACTCACTTCCCTTCTACTAGGGATCACAGACCCACACTATCTGTTGTTTCTTACCTGAGGACAGTTGTTTCATCTCTTCTGTCTAGAGTTTTAGAGTAACTGTGGCTGGAGAGTAAATTCAGACCCTGTTACTTCATCTTGACCAAAAATGGAAGCTGGGTTGAAAATCAGGTGCCTGCAAGAGCCCAGCTAAGTTCAGTGACAGAAGAGAGCTGGTGGTAAGGCAACAGGGAAACCCTAGGAACTGGCAAACCAGAGCCAAGTGCTCTGCTTAAAAAGGCACCTGCTTCTCAACCACACCTGATGTTGCCAGATCATCTAGCTTTTCATCACATCAGGAATATGGAATTTTAGTTAAATCTTACTGTCTTTAATTATTGGAAAATAGTAAAGCCTCTATGCAGGATCTCGTTCCCCTAAAACAAAACAAAACCAAGGGAGGACTACATGAAAGTGTGTTTGAGCCCTGGATCAGGACAATAATACCATTTCATGTTCACTGAAAATTGTTTTCAGCCAGCAGCTAGCTGATCAGCATGTGGATGTCTCTGCTAGCCTCTCAGCCTCAGCTGAAAGCAGCCACTGTGGAGAACTAAATTCCATCAAAGGATGTTTATTGACAGTGTGAAGCAAGGAGTATCAGAGTGAATTATTAATGAAGTGAATTAGCTTCTTGGGTGAGATTCCCAAGTAGTAGTTTCTTTTGCATTCTTGAGATACCTTTTTTTTTTTTAGCTGAATTTTCTGGCACTGACTGTTCAAACAAAACTAAATATATTTGAGGACTTCATTTTAAACTAGAAAGTAATTATTTTTGTTTTATAAGAGTTTCATTGCATGTCTTCAGTGCAGTGTGCAGATATCTATAAGTATAGCAACCCTGAGCTATTGTCAAACTCTGAGTTGCATTTCAAAAATCTAAGGTTCTGGGCCAGGGATTTAGCCTAGTGGCTGAAACATCTGCCTCGCAAGTGTAAGGTCATGAGTTCGATCCCCGATACAAAAAAACAAAAAACGAAAAATCTAAGGTTCTGACCTCAGCAGAAGTCTCTTCCTGCTGATTCCTTTTGCAGATGTAGCTGATAGTGTTTTTCATCTGGTGAATTATATTCAAGGCTTCAAAAGATTAAATTTACTTATTTTTATCCATGTTTGTTTATAAACTGAACATTAAAAGTTGTAAGTTTTTTAACATACATACATAGATATGTTTATTTATTTGTTTGTTATTGGTTCCAGACCAAACTCAGGGCCTTGTGCTTACTAGGCAGGTGTTATACCACTGAACTATATCCCATGCCCCTTATTACTTCTGCATCTAATAAAAAATTAGTACTGTGGATCAAAAGAAATACCTAAACTAAAACTTTTAGGTGAACTTGATAGAAATAAAATTTAGAATCTTACGTCCTAAAAGAAGAACATTAGGACCCTTGAGGTTGATTTTATTTATAATTAGATAAAGAAACGGAGACTGAGAAAAAAGAAAGCCTAATGTTTTTGTTCTACTTTTTATTTTTTTTATTTTCTGGATTATATATGAGGAGTGGAGACTGGGGAGAGAAAACTAACTTCATTTTTAGCCTTTCACTTCTTACTGATTCTTGCCTTGACTTTAAGTGAGATCCAGGGTGATAATTACTGAGCCCACAATGGACAGACTCTCAGGGAAGTTTGTGTCACTCTGCCAAGAGCAACGATTGGCTTTCCATTTTGAAGAACTATACTGCAGAAAACACTAAGAGATATTTGGTGGTGCGGGTTTCCTGTACGTGCAGGGAGCACCTGCAGGAATCATGGATAATGAGCTTGAACTTCATTGGGTTAAGGGGGACTATTCTGTCCCTCTTAGGCTGGTGTGATGTTTCATTGCTCAGTTTACACTGTACCATATTCCTCAGAGCCTAACCTCTATCTGGGATGATTTTTGCCTCCAGGGGACATTTGGAAATGTCTAGAGATGGTTTTGATTGTCCTGACTCAGTTGTGCTATTGGTATCTAGTACATTGAAGCAAAATATAGGACATTTCCCTTTGACAAAGAATGAGCCACCCAAATATTGGCAGTGCCAAGGTTGGCATGACCTGGTCTAACGCATGTGCAAACGTCCTCTGATGCACCTGGGCTACTGTTTTTATCTGCAACCAGATATTCTGGTGTTGGTGTGAAAGCCAGAGACAGGAGATAAGGCTATAGAAAGAGTTCAAATAACTTGTAGGATTTATAATAAGTTTTAGAGAAGTAAGTCAGATATATTGATAGTGTTTAGCTTTTAAAAATGTAATGCTGCACGCTGCTTTTAAAAATAAACGAATAAAATAAACTTTTGCATGAAATGTAATTCGATCAGCAAATACTTTGCAAATGCCTATCATGTGCCAAACACATCTAAAGATTAAATGTATAGCATGGAAACACTGCCCATGAAGTGCTTCCATTTCATTCAGAGGACATAATCAGATAGATATGTAGCAGATGTAATGAGTCAGTTGGAAAAATAAAAGTGTGGGAAAAATGAAGGAAGGAAGTTAGGCAGCAATGGGGGTTCATGGGAGAGAGTTTGTAGTTAGAGGTAGCTTGGTCCACAGTGCCAGTGAGATAGCCCCTGTTAGCAGATACAACAGGGAATTATTTTAAAGTCCAAATGTGTCTGTCCTTTTTCCTTTCAGAACAACAAAGTCAGGCGTTTTGCTTTTGAGCTCAAGATGCAGGACAAAAGTAGTTATCTTTTGGCAGCTGATAGTGAAGTGGAAATGGAAGAATGGATCACAATTCTAAACAAGATTCTTCAGCTCAACTTTGAAGCTGCAATGCAAGAAAAACGAAATGGAGACTCTCATGAAGGTAGGTAGGTAGGTCTAGCCTTCCACAGCCACACTTGCTCTGTGGGTATCTTTATTTTTGCCAGGTGCACGTAATAAGGAGAGTTATTGCACAAGTACAGGAAAAGGGGACAGATCTGAGCCTTCTACAGATAATCTCCCTGCACAGTTTATGTCGCATGACAATTTACTGCCCTGACATGGTTTATATCGAAATTCCACAATGGCATAGAAGGTAAAAGGGAAGACTGCAATATGAGTCCTAGCCTAGTAGTAACAGTTTTCAGCTCTGTGACGTTAGACAAGCTAGATAAGTTTCTGAGCCTCAGTTTGTGCACTTACAAAATGGGAATAAAAGTGAAACTTACTGATTGGATGGGAAAAGTAACTAAAAAGTGTATCTTAACTCTCTGTCATAAAATCCACACTTAAACATATAGTTAGCATTACTAGTATCCTTTGGAATTTTAAAGACAAATTTAAGATGGAGTAGAGCATCAGATTAAATTAATGGGAAGTCTAACTGTGTTTTTGACAAGCCATGTTATATTTCAAGTTTCTAGGTGATTATCTGACTGTAGCTGTACCCTAGAAGTGCATGGGAGGCCTTTTGGTTTTTAAATACTATTTGTTTGGTGCCACTGAAGATTCTGAGTGGTGAGGCTGTAGAAACTGTTTATAGCTAGCATGGGTCTGAGCAGCCCAGTCCGCGCTGTACTGGTAGTTGCAGGTTTTGATTCTGCACTGGGCCTGTGCTTCAGTATTTTCAAAGCACCCACGTATTTCTCATGTGCATCCAGTGTTGAGAACCTCTGCACTCAGAGGCATGTAAGAGAAACATCCTTCATTTTCCTGCTTTAAATAAAGAACTTTGCATTACAAGTGACTTGAGTAATCCATTTTGCCATTTTAGATGATGAACAATGCAAATTGGAAGGTTCTGGTTCCGGTTTAGACAGCTATCTGCCTGAACTTGCCAAGGTAATATTTCTCATCTGACCTTATTTGAATTCTATTGAAAATTTTCTTGTTTCATGAGTTTATCCAGAATGGAATCTCTTGAAATAATAATGTTCTGATTGCTGCTCTGTTTTCTGACCTGAATGTAAGATAATATGAAATACATCGCTGACCTGAGTGAGAGCTCAGACTGTTTTCCAAAATATACCCTACAAAATATTTCTTAGAATTCCTGAAATATTGTTCTCATAATATTTTATACTGCATCACAAATGTTAAAGAAATAACCAGAATACACAGGTAGGTGTTCTCATAATAACTGGATATTTACTGTGTTCATGTGTGTACTTCCTGTTACTCAAGTTACTACATGTAATTCCAAAGAAGATGGATGTGATAATCTTGCTACCCAACTAAAGAGGGGTTGGCTAAGTTATACAGATCATGCCCGGGTCACTCTCATTTAAAAAAAAAATCACGTAAGTGTTTTAAAATTTTGAGATCCTCAGAAGCTACTGAAAAGCACAAGGGAAAACAAAATAACTGTATTGCCACCACTCAGATTCATCTCTGTTACTGTAGGTTTCTTTTAAAGAATCTGTATTTTAGAGCTTATTTTAGTATTGGGAATCAAACTTAGGACTTTGCACTTGCCAGGCAGGCGCTTGTGTCACTGAGCTATATTTCCGGCCCTCGCATCTGTATTTGTAAAAGAAAATATTTTGTATTTTAATATATTTTACATTTTAATTTAGTGGAAGTTCTTTTTAAACACTGTCCTTATTTCCATTTTCTTCTTTCCCACACTCCAACCAGATAGCCATTATGGAGTTTTATTTCCATGTCATTTTCATAGTTTTACAAATATATTTATTACAATGACATATGCTGGTTTTTATATGGTTAAGATGTTTCACAAATACTAACCTATTGCATGTTTTATTCTATGGTTGCTTTTAAATGATTTTAAATTCAGCCCTATTTTTGAAATCTGTCCTAGCTGGTATATAGATCTGGTTATCTCTTTTATTATACTATATGAACATTGTATTTTTGCTGTTCTATTATTTCCATTTTTTCTACCATGAACAATGCTACAATGAGTATCCTTGTACTTGTCTCCTTGTATGTATCTATGAATGATTCTTTTTTAAATGAGAAATGTTTTTGTGTTCTCTAGCCCTTTATGCTCTTGCTCTATTACTGCCTTTCTGTTCTTCTTTTGATGATACAGTGAAATAGTGACCCCATACAGCTACACTGTCATAGCAACATGGTTTGTCCATATAGGCTTATAAACAGACTAGCATTGAACTTTATTTTAAGAACGTGGCTGTTCTCAAGTATAAATCTTCTCTCCTGGCTAGAATTTTAGAGAATTGTTTTTTTTTTTTTTTAATTTGACTCTTTCCACAGAATCTTTTTAGCACCTGCCTATTAAAGCTAACTTTAGAGTTACCAGTGTAACCTCCTCCTGGACTGGGAAGAATTATGCTTGTGTGTTTGTGTTAGGAACTTTTTTTAACCCCCTTTGGTTCTGGGGATGAACTTGAGAACTTCAAGCATGGTAGGTAGGCAAGCTGTCTACCAGCAAGCTGCAGCCCCAAGCTCGACTCATTGTGTTAGAAACACTTATGTGTATTTTGCATTGTGATTTGCTTTTTGTTTCTGGATGTTTCAAAGCAAAATGTTTGAACCTGTTTAGGTTTTAGTTTGTTGAAGCAGATAGTATGTGTGATACAATCTAGATAACATTCAAAAAGCAGCTTTCTACACTTGCCAGGTAAACATAATGAATACCTGCTAGTAAAAGGAAACTCATTATTTGATCCTAATGTTCGTTATTTAGGAACCTGTATTTTTTCCTATGAAGACATATAGGAATTGTGTTTTCTTTTCTTTTCTTGCTACTAAGCCAACATAATCCATTTTTGCTTGATCCTAAGATCTAGGGAGATTTCCGTATTATATATGTACATATACAAACAAGTATATATGTATATGTATATATTTGACATATTTAGAACATATTTCAAACTGTGATTTACAACCAGGTTAGCTGAACTCATTTTAGTTAATCAAAGCAGTTTAATCGTTTTCAACCCCATTGCTTATTTTTTATTTTAATTTTTATTCTTTTTCTATTGTGGTATAATTTACATAGTATAAAATACTGAGGCATTAATTGTACAGCTTGATTGCATTTGTGTCTGTACACCAATATAACTACCAAGTAGATGAATATAGAGAACTTTTCTAGCATCCCAGAAAACTATCTTATATGCCCCTTCCAAGGTGATATTACCATCCTTTTGACTTCTTTCACTAAAGATTGGTTTGACTATTGCAGACTTTTCTGTGCATGGAATCATTCACTTTGTACTCTTCATGTCAGGTCACTTGAGCCAACATTATTTGACATACATTAAGAAAAACTAAATAGCATTGAGCAGAGAATATAAAAGTGCATTGCCTTTAAAGATACATACGTATATGACATATATTATATTGTGTCATAAAACATTCCTTACTTTTAGTCATAATCAAACCTGACAAATGTGGCAGTCTTTTTTGTGTCTTTCTTCTTATATCTAAAACATTATTTAAGCAGGTAGTAAAAGGCAGAAGGTAATTTTTTAAAGGGAAACAAATTAAGACAATTAAAATGTATTGCCACCCAGCCTGCATGCTGGGTGTTGGAAGTAGTCTTCTTGTCACCTGTGCCTTTTAATGGTCTGCTGAGTGGGACACAGTGTGAGGGGCTTAGGCACCAATTGGAGACCTGTGCCCAGTGCCTTCACAGTGCAGAGCTTGGCTGTTTGTCATCCCTCTCTGGTGTCTGGGATGGGGATTCCTTGTACTTGTTAAGAATCAGAGGACTTCGCTGGTGACTAGTCATCCTGTTTAGGGAGGCATGGTTTCTATGGTTATAGAATCAGAGATTGAGGTGTATTTGGAGTGCAAGGGATGTGGAAACAGAGTGGGGCACACAGCTGTGCAGGGAGAGTTTAGTCAGTGAATGGAATGGTACAGAGGTCAATACTGAGGGAGAAAGTGGAAGGAAGCGTTAGGGGGAAGTTGGGCCAGGTAAGCGCTTAACAGTTCACCTGAGCAGCACTTGGGGAGTGCATTTGTTTATGTACTGACTATCCCAGCTGTCACTCAGGCAGGTGTCATTTCTATCATTTGATTCTTACATTGAATAAATTTGATAAAAGTCGTTTTATATTTCCTGTTATATCATCTTACAAAAACTAACCAAAAAAGTGCAATTTTGGGTCATCCTGTACTTAAATAATTGGGCTAGTAAGTGGTTAAGTAAGATTATAGAGAAAGGCCCAAAACAATAAGGGAGGGGAGAAGGTGGTCAAAAGTGCAATTTGATGGCAGGCTTTTCTCTCTGTTCAGCTCCATTTTCTGCCTCATTCATCCTGTTACTCATGCTTTTGTTTCTCTGGTGACTAAGACATAGCCAAACAGGATATGGTCAACAGGAAGTTGTGTTAGTGCAAAAATAACAGTGTCTCATTCTGATATATTATGGAGGGTCCCTCGGATGGCCAGAGTGAAATAGATTTAGGCTTATATTTTGTATATTCTTGGAACTTACGTTTGTACATTTAGTACTTAACATCTTTATTGTTTTCATGTTAGGGGACATGCTGTATCTACCCTAAAACCTGTCATTTTCCTCCTATTGTATTGTAGAACTAAACAGTGTTTGTTATAAATATTTAGATATACAGCACCAGTTAGTTAATTGCTTTCTTCCCTAGACAGTCAGGGAGTAACAATCAGGTTATAACTCCATTCTTAATCATTTCATAATTTCTTTCCTCTGGTTATATTTATCTTAGGTCACATTGGAGCACATAGATTACCTCTTTATATAAAAATGATGAGAAAATCCTCATGCTCCCCCTTTATATTTTCCTCCATTTTTGAGCTTCTTTTGTACCCAAGGAATGGTAACACATGCTGAGCCTCTCTATGTGGTTCTAAAAGAGAGGCAGTTTCTTGCTAATCCAGATTTGTTCCTCTTACTTCCTTCTAAATCCTTTTAAAATGAATAACCTTACCTTTCCAGGCAGATCCTTCACAGCTGAATACAGGAGAAAGCTTGGTGTCTCAAACTTGAGTCTGACTGAGGTTAAACAAAGGTCAAAATCAAGCTCAGCAGAACCTTTCAGAACTCAAAACAGTTTCCCAGACATGTCTTCTAATTTTTTAAAACCAACTTTGTCACCAAGATTTGTTTCTGTATGTTTCAATGCAGAAAACAATGTCCTTGTGTTATGACACAAAGAAATAGGCTGTGGTGTGTTTGTCTGGGCACCTGGCATTCCGTACCTGGGCCTCTGTATTCTGTAATGCTTTGTCCTATCTTTGTGACTTGGAATCAGACAATGGTCTTGGCGAGTTAGGTGTCTTAGAAGTAAAAGCAACAAGTCGCGATAGTCTTTCAAATTAAAAAGTATATATTCCGGTCTCAAAGTACTTTTATAGGTCTCCCTGTTTCAACTTATTCTGCCCAACAGTCAGCATCGAAGTAAGGTGCTGTTGGCCATGATCTTGACTTTAGATTGCTTTATTGCCTGACCAATAAACTCAGGGCAGCAGAGTATGCTGTGTCTGGAAACTTTTAAATGTTTTGTTCATAACAATTTAAGATGAAGAAAGCAAGTAGGGCGTGTCTTTTTATGACTGAATTTAGAACTAAGCTCAGGACAGGGGAATAGCCTGTTTTTACACTTCTTTGACTTCCAAACAAGTGCCAGTTTCTGCCCTTGTTGTCCTCTGTCTTTTTCCTCCCATTCTCAGAGTAGCAAATGCGCCATGAACAGGTCGGTTGCAACAGGGTGTTTGGAGAAAAGCCAGGCAGTTTTCCTACAGCCCCAAGATAGACTGACTACAAGTTATTTTAAGAACAGGCCTGGTTTTTCTCACTTTGAAAAGTGCTCAGCTACATAATTTTTGAGATAATAATTTTTTACAGTTATATTTTGTGAAGTCTTAGATTATGAAAGTATTAAAAGTGTTTGTTTTACTGTCTTTTCTAAAATTTATAATTAAAAGTAAGAAATTATTTTTTAGAAGTGGCCTTGCTATAATAAGTAAAGAACATCAAAAGCTAAATAGAGAAGTTGGTATTTTCCTGCATCCTTCATTCCCGAGACTGTACTGTTAACCTGTTGTGGTTCCTCTTTCACCAATAATTGATTGCATTCCTATTTCTTTATATGGTTTTTTGTTTTGTTTTGTTTTTTGGTCTTTTTCATTTTTATCGGTACCAGGGATTGAACTCACAACTGCCTGCTTGCAAGGCAGGCTCTTATGCCGCTGAGCTAAATCCCCAGCCCCCTATTTCTTTATATTGTGACCAGAGTGAAAAATGGTGTTTTACTGTTCTTTGATCTGTATGTTGCTGCTTACTAGTGATACTTTTCATGCTTCCCTATATTTATTTGTCACTTGGGTTTCTTCTTCCTGTCTGACTTGCTTGTTCATTTTCTTCTCTCCCTTCCCTCTACCCGCTCCTCCTTTTCCTCCCCTTTACCATCCTGTCTCTTTCTTTTTCCTTTTCCTCTTGATTTTTTCCATCTTGTAAATGTTTAACAGTTTGGTAACAGGGCTGTAATTCATGTGTCTCACTGTTGGGTAGCTCTGAACCACCTGTAGTACTGCGTGACTGTCCCATCAGGTGGCACAGGACAGTGCTGTCAGGTGGTATAAGCTGCCTGATAAGACAGTCTGCATGTACCACTGGGGGTTCAAGCCTGTGAGACCATGTTGAGTTTAGCCCACTGTGGCATGTGTGCCATGGGTTCACCACCACTGATGTAGACTCTAATAACAGACAGGTTAGGCTTCTATTTCATGCTGTGAGTCTTTGGGCAAAGTGCTTAGTTTTGTTCTCTTTTAATGAACAAGGCTGATAGCAGTGCTACTTGCCTTTTAATTTGTACAGTTGCATAAAATTTGAGAGTGTTTTTGTTGTTGTTCCTTAGTGGGAATTAAATTACATTGCTAAACAAGTGCCCCAACACTAAACTACATCCCTAACCCGAGGTTGTATAAAATTTGAATGGCCACTTAGCATAATATCTAGCACGTAGTACATGTTAGCTATATCCAATAAATATCAGCTTTCATTATTACTCTCTTTTAGATCTTTATTATTCTCTGGTGTTAGTTGAAGCAGTGCCCTTATGAAGCCCTATTTTCTTCCTTAGATTTTACCTGGTATTTCCTTCAGCTGTTGTTGGGCTTCTCTTTTGTTTAATGCATAATTCTAGGTCTGGGAAGGTATAAGAGAAAATTTCAGAAACTGAATTTACTTTTTGTCTAGCTCATGGCAGAGCTGTGTAAGATAGGCTTTTAGGTTATTAGTACATTTAACAACCCTTCTTTCACATAAAACAGGACCTCTCTGATGAAGAATATATTTTTTGGTTGTTAGTGGCAATGATCAGCATGCTTTGTTGTTATTCTGTCTGTTATTTTTGTTCTTTTGCTTCTTTCCATATATTTACATCCTTACTAATCTTCTAGTTACAAGGAACTCCTACAACTTTTCTTGCATTATTTTTCATTCCTAACACAGTCACCCTGAAACAATAAATATCTTTCAGAAGAGCACCAGAAATTGTATCTACATTAAGAACGCATTGCTGTACGTTAGTGTCTGAGAGCACAGTCTTCGCTTTGTTAAAGTACTCAAGCAGACAATTCAGAAGGAGAATATGCTGTTGTGTGGTGGCTTGCAGCACCTAGTACCGATGTCTTTGTTAGCAAACATTGTAAGCAGTACCAATGTAAAACAAATCCTTTGCGTTGAGTTAAATAGATTCTTCTTGTATAAGTTTTAGTTCCTTTGATGTGAAAAGTTAGGAAATGTGATTGGCAGTCCAGAGTGAAGTGAAGCACTCTCATTTTCCATATGGAGAGAGCCTGCAGGCACGTGTTTTACCGTGAAAGCATGAACAGAAGAGTTGCCACTTAACCTCCAGAAGCCTTCAAGCTTCCATAGTTAGTTTTATAGGGCAAGAGGCTCGAGCCATCATTTTGTTCAGCATTTATCCTCAAAAATGAAAGTGGAGACCAGGGAGGCTGAGTACCTGCACAACTGGTTAACAGCTGAACTAAACTGGGAGCCTATTAGTATTCAAATGGTCATCTCATTCAGACATGGACAACTGGTTTAAAAAGCCATAGGACCTTGCTGAGGACCTATTATAACTATTTCAGGGCTATCAAGATTAAGAGGGTGCTTCATTTCTCATTAGCCTTGATAGACCTTACTCAGCCACCAACAGAAAAGATAGAGCACCTTCTGCGCATGGCTCTCATTGCCCCATTTTCAAATGTCAAGATGTGACATATCCTTGGGGAAAGTAACAGATGAAGCAGGACCTTCTATTCTGACTCCATAAACTTAGCCTGGAGACTGAGTGCGGCAGTGCTCTGATTGCCAAAAAGGGAAGGCTATATATGTAGACAGACCAGATATAATAATGAGGTCAGAGAAGACTTCCCACTTGTGAATGTCTTAGAAGCCTCCTCTCTTTTCTTCCTATGTCCTAAATCTCTACCCTTTATTGCCTGTACCATATGTCGCTCTTTCAGTGGTTTCTCCTGTGTCCATCCTTTCTTTTTTGAAGCCCCTGGCACTCTGCCCACTCCAAGATTTCCCTTCACACCTTCACACTGTGGTCTCTGAGTCCCTGTCTCCAGCCTTTCTGTCTGCATAGTTCTCTGGTCCCATATCTTTAACCGTCTCCTGGATGTTTTCATTTGGAAATCCCACAGGCAGCCTCATTCTGCACTTCGTGTATCATCTTTCCCTGAACTTTGCTCTTTACCTGAAGTATCTGTCAGAGTTGATGGAGTCACCATTCAGTAGGCTACTCATGACAGAAATGTGGAATTTGTTGTGGGCCCTGTTGTGGAACCCAGGAAATGTACTTCAGACCTCCTAGTCGTACCCTGCCTAATCCATTGCTCCAGCCCTACCCAAGTGATGCTTCTAAAATGCTTTATTGTTATTTAAACTATTACTGGATGTTTAAATTCTGAATGAGATCACCGGTCCCTAACATATAAATGCCAAGCTCATTTCTAGCTTTTCCCACCATATCTTACCACTGAGTGTAGTAAGTGACTTGATTGTTGCTGGAGAGTGATTTGTTCCGTTGCACCTGCAGCTCTCCTAGCATGCTCTTCCTTTTTTCCTGGCCAAAAGTACTGTCCTTCAATAGAGGGTTTCCTCTGGCAGGTCTTATCCAGTTGCTACCCCTTAGTCCAGATGAGCTCCCACTATTCCTTCGCTTTGTCAGTCTTACAGTCTATGTATGCACTTCCTCTCCAGCTGGTGTTCTTGGGATTGGTAACATTTTTCATTCATGTGCCACTTCCTGACAATAGTTGGTGTTCATTTAATATTCATTGAATAAATTGGCATCTTACTGTCCTTCAACATCTATCCTAATTCTTTTTCCCAGCCATTTAAAATGTATTGCTTTCTCTTTCTTTTCTTGAATCCCTAGTCTTGACCTTATTCAATCTTTCCTACCATCTGGGCTCATTTCTGTCTTCAGTGTCTGTTTGTCTGTGTATCCTTTCCAGTCAGCCAAGAAAGTTCATGTTTTCCTCTTTCTGGCTATCTGGGTTTCACTGTGCAGTGCAGGCTGATGTTCAACTCACTTGGTTGCCCAGTACGGCCTCCACTTGCAGTGATCCTCTTGCCTCAGCCTCCTGTGTGTTGGGATTACGGATGTACACCAGCACGCCCGGTTCTTTGGGTTATTTTTGATTTACAGTTGGTTGTCAGTCCCATGAGGTCAGGAATTACATGTGACCTTGTCCCCTCCCTTCTTATGCTGGATATCCTGTGGTACATTCCTGCTTGTTGAAGTACAGCTGCCCCTGGGATGAGACAGGGGTGTCTGATAACCTGGATCTTTGAAATGGAGCAGCTTTCAGATAATGACTGTATACTTCTGTGTTAAAACGAATTTTGTTAAATATTATTTTTATGTATCTTGTTATCAGAGTACCAGAGAAGCAGAAATCAAACTGAAAAGTGAAAGTAGAGTTAAACTTTTTCACTTGGACCCAGATGCCCAGGTAAGAACTGTTGTACTATTTCAGATGCAAAACTAAGTGGCTGAGGAAGAGATCTTTGATATTTATTTTGGACTGACAAGCAGTATATTAATACAAAACATTAAAGGAAAATAAAAACCTATGTTTTACTTGCCATACTGTATTTATTGTATTTGGTATTCAGTAGATTGTGGAGTATTGAGGAAGATTTAGCCAGGAATATTCTCAAATCCACAAAAATCATGTAATTTACCCATTAAATAGCCATAGAAAATAGCGAATATCTCTGCAGACCCCCAGGAAGCAGTGATGGTTTCTGAGCAGCCCAGGCTCAGCCCAGATGCAGACCTGGCAGCATGCGCCTCCCACCCTGTGTCCCAGCAAACCTGAGCCGGGGCAGCGAGGAGCTCCATGTCTGCTCGCAGGAGTGAGCGCCTCGCAGAGTTGCCGAGAGTGAAGAAGGCTCTGCTGTACTGCATCCTGGACATTCCCTTCTTCATTTGTGGCGCTTTTTAAACGATGTTTTACTTTCATTTTATTGAAATATATATTTTTCTGTGTTTTTTCACAGGCCTCCTGATACCTACACAGACACATTTTCTGCTTTGGGGCAGTTTTTTCTTATTCTAGTATTACATATATAACATAAAATTTTAACAATTCCTAAGCTTAAGTTCTTTGGCATTAAATATATTTTCATTGTTGTATGCCATTACCGCCATTTGTAATCAGAAATTTTTCATTTTCCTAAACTGAAATTCCATCAAGCAATAATTTCTTTTACCAAAAACTCTTGATAACCTCTATTCTACTTTTGGTCTCTATGATTTTGCCTGTTTTAAGAACCTCATAAATGTGGACTGAGAAGATTATTTGTTCTTTTTGTCATGCTTCTCTCGCTTAGCATAATGTTTTAAAGGTCCATCTCAGAGCCAGGTAATCCCAGCACTTGGGAGCCTGAGGCAGGAAGATCATTGCGAGTTTGAGATCAGCCTAGGCTACAAAGTGAGCACAAGGCCGGCCTGGACTGCATAGTGAGACCCTGTCTCAAAAAGAAAAAAAAATCCATCTCTATTGTCAGAATTTCCTTTTTTATGACTGATTAATATTCCATCGTGTATAGGTATATGTATATATGTGTATGTGTATCACATTTAATGTGTTTATACACATCTGTTAATGAACATATGGCTTGTTCATTACCATAATTTTTAATAATCACGTATTAAGTAGGTATATTATTATTTACTTTACCACCATTATAAACGTCATATAACAGTTATAACTATATGAACTTACTATAAAATAGTAATGCTATTGTGAATAAATTAGTATATATAGTATTTCTATATTTTAATCAGTTTTTCCAGGTACATGGGATGGGATTTTTATGATGGGATTTTTAACAGGGAACATAATATATTTATATATTTACATTTCCTTTTCAAGAAACTTGACTTCTCATTGGCTGAGCCAGAAGTGAAGCCATTTGAAGAGAAGTTTGGAAAAAGGATCCTTGTCAAGTGCAATGATTTATCTTTCAATTTGCAATGCTGTGTTGCCGAAAATGAAGAAGGACCCACTACAAATGTAATATTCCTCTTCAAAGATTTTTTTTTTTTCCATGATCCAAGGTCCCAGATGTAAAGGTCGCTCATTTACAATGCATCTGGATTTGAAATCCCAGTTCCTAGAACTTCGTTTAGATTAGGGTATTTATGAAGGACTTGGGCCTTCCGGGACAGGATGTTTGAGGATGTTGTGGATGGTAAGAGAAGGTAGATTTATGTTCAGGACTGGATTTCATGCTAGATTAGTGATGGCAAACCTGTTGGCGCTTTCTGTGATAGTAAACAGCTCCCTGTGGCACTTGTGCCTTGGTTTGTCACCACTGTCCTAGATGCTTGAGGAAGAGCCACAGTTTGTCTTCTGTGGCATGTATATTAAGTACCAAAGCACATAAAAGTAAATAACTGTTTGATTTTTTAAAAGTTTTATAACTTAATTCTCTATGTGATAAAAAACAAAACTATTTGTCTCTCATAGTAATTTATACTAGCAGTCATAAAAGGTCTTACCATTTCTTCGTTGATATTAGCATGTTTTTCCCCAGCTGTTTGAGCCAGTGGTGAGCTGGATTGTTTTGTTTTATTCAGGTAGAACCTTTCTTTGTTACTTTGTCCCTGTTTGACATAAAATACAACCGAAAGATTTCTGCTGATTTCCACGTGGACCTGAATCACTCCTCAGTGCGGCAGATGCTGGCTCCAACCTCCCCCACTCTGATGAACGGTGGTCAGAGCCCGCCTGCCCTTCAGGATGTCCTTCACGCAGCTGCCATGCAGTATCCAAAGCAGGTAGGGCCTGGACCCTAGCACAGGTACTGCTTAGAGTTATCTTACATGTGCCACGGAAACACATTATAAACACCAGGATGAGACCTTGTAATGCACAGGTGAGATAATTTCAAGTGTTATTAGATGGACAGTATATGTAATTAGACAGGAAAAGCAAACTAAGGGACAAGTGGTTTTGATTTTTCATTTCTTATTCTAAGCTTTCTCCTTCTTGCCTGCTCCACCAAATAGACTTTTTGAGAAGATAACTGTACGGCATTACGCTCTCACACATTGTACTATTTCACTGGGTTTTTTGCTGTTTTAATGGGCATAGGATTGTTTCATGCAGCTGTGAATTCTACTAACTGAGGAAAACTCTCTCCCAGGGAATATTTTCGGTCACATGTCCACATCCAGATATATTTCTTGTGGCCAGAATTGAAAAAGTCCTTCAAGGGAGCATCACACATTGTGCTGAGCCATATATGAAAAGTTCAGACTCTTCTAAGGTATGAATGGCTTTTAATCTTTTGTGATAAAATAAAGACAATCAGAAACAAGTGAGTTTGTCAAAATATAATGCCTAATGAATTCAAAGGTAGGTCATCCATATTTGTAGCCTAAAACGTGTAAAATATGTAGCATACACACATTCACTCTATTTAACATTACGGGGCCATGGCAGACAGGGAATTGGATCCAGAGCTTTGTACGTGCTCAGTTCCTACACTGCCACTGAGCCACAGTCCTTCAGTGTCTATGTGTCTAACTTTTAATGAATATTATTCCACATGTAAATAGAATTTATTATTTATGTAGTCTGTTCTGACAGTGTAAGTAGTTTACAAAACAATTACTAGGTTGATAGTGAACTTTCTGTCAAAAGGCACAGATAGGAAGACAGAACTCATTCTGCTTGTCGTATGTCTTGGGTTCTGGAGTCGTATTTTAGTTCATTTGCATTTACTTATGAGATTGGAGTTTGGAGATGCCCTCGGTTCAGAGGGTCTGGCCAGTGGTGTCAGTGGTTCAGGTCTACCTGGTTTAGGTTGGAGAGGGGCAGGGTCATGGCGAAGTGCCATGAACTTAGGGAAACAGACAAGATGTGTATTTGCTGTGTTTTCAAAGTAATGTTTAAATACATTTGCTATACAATTTAAATACATTTTCTATACATTTTTAAATAGCCATAGAATAAAAAGTAACATAGTTTTTAAATATTGGAAGTCATCTAGTCCAAGACTTCTTTCATTCTTCATAAAACTGAAACCTACAAAGCCTTAATTACCTGCCCAATGTACCAGAGATAGAGTGGCCAAAGGGCTCTTGGCTGTCACTTTCTAACACATTGTGCCACCTGGTTTGAGTAAGCTACTGAGTGCCACTGTCCTTGCCAGTTTTATATTTTTAGAAAAAAACTTTAAGTGGGATCATCTGAAAGGTGATGTGGATATGTTGACAAAATTAGCCATAGGAATGGATACGTCAGAAGTTTATTGAGTTGATTCAGAGCCTTTTTTCTTCTCCTCTGGCACACATACAGCACAGGCCACCAAAGATGTAGGTTGGTTAGTAAGGTTCTGGAAATCATAAGACGTGGGTAGAGAAAGTCTAACTTGCCTCCGTACTTAGGACAAATCACATCATCTCTGTAGGCCCTAAATCAGTGGTGGCAACCTCTGGCGTACATGTTGTTTTTCTTTTAAGAAAAAAATGTCAATGTCATTGACATTGTGCTAATATTGTTTGGACAATTAAATGCAGATATCTTACACTCTGAGTAACTAATTTTTAAAAAAGTACACAGTGTATTAGCCATTGTTACCCTGTAATTGTTGTGTTTTGAACTTCTATTATTTTCTCTTTAAAAAATGTAAACAGAGTTATTTTTTCTGAACTAAAACCTCCATATTCAGGTTTCATTGCATTGTTGGCACTTCGCACTAAATAAATGGACTTTGGGTTGCAGTTTGGACATTCATTTCTGAAAGGTTCACCATCACTGTCTTAGGCGATCCATATTGATGCAAGATAAAGAAAGATCAGACAGTTAATGTATCAGATGATGCTATTGATTGATACCATGAATCATAGAAAACATATAAGGCACCATTACTTATGATGACTTGAATCAACTAGAAGCCCGTTTACCAGGCCTGTTGCTTCAAAAACTGAAGGCTAATAAAGCTGAGAAAAGTCTGGTACCTGGAGAGAAGCCGTTTTACTTTTTTCAGCCAAGTCTGTATAACCTTCAATAAGGAGCTCTTTTAGTTCTTTCCTGTTTTGAGTAATAGCCAGTGAAGGTCCTAGATAAGATCTACTCCTCAACTATATTTGCAACACACTCCTAAGACCCATACATGCCATTGTTGCTACTTCTTCTACCATGGGAATTTAGCAGCTTTTGCAGTGCAAAACTCACATATTACTGAGGATTAAACCTTACTATGGCCCAGTGTCCAGTGATTATTGGGTGAAATCTGCTTTTCTTTGATTTATGAAAGAATGGAGCATAAAGCTCTTCCATCTGTGCATTGTCAGTGCTTTCATGTATTTGTACCTGCACAGCATTATAGTAGGAATTGAGACTTATGTCTCACGTCAGCATAGTAGTTTTGGTGGAAAAATTATTTTGTTTTATCAGAATTATCTCTTCATGTTTTCCAGGATGATCTAGAATGTCATTTGGAGTGTGTTTTCATTTTCACTTTATAGGAAACTTTTATGAACAGTTTCCTTAGATACCTATTTTAGATAGAGTTTTAAAGATACAGGAGACTCAAAGGGCTCTTACACTGAGGTCTGAGAGCTCAGTCCTTGTTTGCAGGAAAGTATAAAATTTATCAAAGATTTGAGTTCTAGCTTTAAATTTTATGCAAATACTGCATTTTACTCCAAAACATACTCATTATTGTCAGAATCTAAATATCTAGAACCTGAAAACATTTAAATAAACTGACTCTCTGGAAAGACTCAGCTGTATTACCTAAGGACTGCATATGCTCTAAGCCTCACCGAGGTGGGGGTGAACATACACTACTAAGATGAAACAGCAGTACCAGATGACCTCCTGGCATGTTTCAACCAAAATGTATTTTCCAGTTCACTCTTAAAGCAGCAGTTCTCACAGCATGATTGTAGGGGGATCACAAAGTGTTGCAAGTGTATGAAAAATGTAAGGTATTATCAAGCCCTTCATTTTTCAGGTGAAAAAAGTAGCACCTAGGCTGGGGATTTAGTTCAGTGGCATAAGTGTCTGCCTGGCAAACACGAGGTCATGAGTTCAAGCCCCTGTACCAAAAAAAAAAAAAAAAAAAAAGAACCCAGAGAGGTCTATGGCCTGCACACACAGCTGGGTTCAGTTTGGCTTAGAGACATATGGCTCTCACACCTGCTGGTGCATTTCTCACCCCTGGTGGTGCAATGGCTCATTGAAGAGCTTGTCAGAACATGTATTCTGGTCCAAGAAGGTTGGGGCAGGCCTCAAGGTGCTGTATTTCTAACAATGATACTGACTTGATAAGGTACAAAATTGATTTGATTTTGATGTAATCAGGTAACTTACCACTCTAAATCAAGCTAACAGGGCACTATCACAGTACAAGCAAATTTGAAGAAATTAAGTGTCACCTGCTTTAGTAACAGAGGCAGAGTTGATTAGTAATAAAACTGCCATATACACATTTTTTGGCCAAAAGCAAATATACTTCCTTATACACTAATCAGTCAACTCACAACAAAAATTGTTCATTAGTAACAAATTAGGAGCCAAGAATAGCTCAGTGGCACAGTACCTGCCTGGCAAGTGTGAGGTCATGCGTTTGATCCCCCATAAAGAGAGAGAGAGAGCGAGAGACAGAGAAACAGAGACAGAAACAGAGAGAGGAAAAAAAGAAAGCAACTTATATCAATTGAAAATAATCTGTCAATACCTATGTCTTAATGATAAATATCCTTTCAATTGTGGGAATCTGTACAAACTAGTGCACATTAGGAATTGTGGAAAGCTTAGTATGTTCGTTAGTGTTGTCCTTTGAATTCTAGTAATATATATTTTGGCATGGATATTAAATGTTAGCATTTGCTAATAACTCTGAGCTTACAATTAAAGTAGCCATTAGTTAAAAAGAAGTGTAAATAGCATGTTTGTTGCATTCATAGAGTGAAAAAAAGACATGTATTTTAGAAACAATGCTCATTGTATATTCTTTAAGAATCTCTGTCAAAGAATAAATAAAGAAGTCTGTACTGAATATGAATCCAGCCATAGTCATTGCTGTAAGATGTGCTTTTCCATGTGTATGATGTTGTGGCAAGAGCTTGTCGAGTGAATGTGTAATGATGACTGTTTAGATCTTAGTTCATCTGTCCAAGGGGTGCAGTTTTTCACGGCTATATTTTGATGTCTTTCAGGTTGCTCAAAAAGTGCTGAAGAATGCCAAGCAGGCATGCCAAAGACTAGGACTGTACAGAATGCCATTTGCTTGGGCAGCAAGGTAAGGGGGACATGTTTCATAACTTTCATATAGGTATAGATAGATGAATGCATATGTTAATAGGGTTATTCTGTCTGTTATTCAGAGTTAAAGAGGATTTGAATGTGTGAAATTCAAAATAAACAAGTCTCAGATCTGAAATTCACTTACCAGCGTCATAGTAGTAAGATGTAGAGTAGAAAGATGCTGGCCAGAGGGCAGCCCTCTAACCCTGGAAGGTGGGCAAGTTTGTTACAGAGGGATCACAGATTTCAGTGTATGCCGTCACCTGGGAATGGGTGGCAACTCTAGGGGGGGCCTGTAGTGGCTTCTCTCTGTGGTTTTTACTTCCTAAGCGTATAATAATGTTTCTAAGTACAACTTAGCTAAAGCTGTTTTTGGTGTAAATTGAATTAGTTATGTTCATCCTCATGAATATTTTCCCACATTTTTAGATAATGAGATTTCTATTGGCTACCACCAATGAAGTAATAATTCATCTATGCATGGAAGCTAGAGTTAAATGATGGATTTGTTTTGGTCTTCTGAAAGCTCAGTTTAAAAATGTTGCTTTGCTATTTCAGGACATTGTTTAAGGACACAGCTGGAAACCTTGACAAAAATGCCAGATTTTCTGCTGTCTACAGGCAAGACAGCAATAAGCTATCAAATGATGACATGCTCAAGTTACTTGCAGACTTTCGGAAGTGAGTTTCAAAATCTTGTTTCCCTACCAAAGAAATACAGAATGGGATGGAGTGGGACAGGGTAGCAGTCATATGATTGTTCAATTCAGATATCACAGAGGGTAGGAGAGTGGATACAAAACATTTCCTCAAGTTGTAGGAAAAAGAGAAAGGGTTCACAATCAGCAGAGTAACCTGGGTGATTTGAATTCTGTATTAGATGTTTTGGGTGGTGCTGTAAGGGGTGGGTTAGGAACAGAGATGTGTCTAGAGAATAAATTGAAAATTGAGAGGGCTCTGCATTGAGACAGCACAAGACAAAGCCCCTGCCAGAGGAAATAGAAAGAGGTGGCTAGTTCCAATCACAGCAGATAGATATAGATCTGGGTGTATCTGATTGGATGTTAGGGTGGAAGAAGGGAGATATGGGTAGTTATCTAAGATAAACAATCTCTAGGTTTGTAACTCATTTTACCATTTCTGATTTCCTTCTTATAGAATACTAGTCATACTGGATCAGGGCCAACCAAAGTGACCTCATCTAATTGATGACATCTGCAAAGACCCTGTTTCCAAATAAGATCCCACTCATAGGTACTGAGGGTTAGGATTGCACCCTCTTTTTGATGGACACATTTCAGTCTATAACAGCAAGGCAAAGAGAGATGAAGCATTACTCCACCATCTCACACAGCTGGTAGTGGGTGGAAGTCTGTGTGGCCTGAGGGTCTGTGGTTTTAACCACTGTACACTATTACAGTTTCTTCCTAGTGCGTTCACTTCTAAATCTATGAGCTTGATCTCCTTTGCTGGAGAGATGGATTGTAGGGACTGTTTTTCTAAGACTAGATCAAGACTTTAAGAAGGTGACGTGAAAGGGATGTCCAGGAGCTAAGTGTTATTTTTTCTATACATCAGTATATGTCAGTCTTACTTTTTTTATTTGAAAAAGAAAATATCAATATATCGGCTTACCTAAAAAATCAAGAATAGCTATTTAGCTTTATTGAACTTCATTTTTACCTTTTTTTTTTCTTCGCTGGCAGAAAGGAAGAGATACGGGTCATAGAAATAGACTTAATTAGTTCCAGAGATGTAGTCTATGAGGAGAAAAATGTAGAACTATATTGAAAGGCATAAAAAAAATTAAATAATACTGTTGTGACAGTGAAGCTGTCAACTTGATTGGCTTGGGAGCTGCCCACAGATTGGTGTCTCGAAAGTCATGGATGCATGACCTTCATGTCTATGTCTGGTCCTCACTATTTCCTCTCTGCTATCCAGCTGCCATGTCCTCCTGCTATGTTTCTGCCTTAAAGCCAGCCAACCATAGACTGAATCCCCTGAAACCATGAACCAAATTAAATCTTTTGTCTTTAAATTGTGGGTGTCATGTGTTTGGTCTGAGAAATAGCATATATTATATGTAATAAACAGACTATTTCTAACTCAGAAGCAGCCACAACCTCACAGCTTTTTCTGCAGTTTTGTGGAATGCAGTGCTTATGAAACATTACAGTGTTAAATTGTTCAAATGAAGAGAAGTGAGAAATTCTAACTTGAGAGAGTGCGCCTGCCTAGAAACTCACGTCTGAGGGTTAATTCCTCCAAAGAGCTTTGTAGGAAGTGTATCGTCAGGGAGTGTGCAGTACTTGGAAGGCAGTTAAAGCTCACAGAAGTTAACTGTTGGGAAGCAAAATGTAAAGTTATTCTGGGCTGCACCTGGAGGTCTCTTGGCTGCAATCTTAACAGAAGGTGAAATGTGTGGAAAATCATTGACATCTCTCAGGATTTCAGTGAATTCCTCTTTTAAACTCTAGTGTAGAAGGAAAGTAACAAGGAGAAAGAGATTTTGCAACTTAGAACTGGGGATGGACCAAGATAGATCAACTCACCATAGTTTTTGGTGGTAAGGAAGCAAGAATTTAGGATTTTTAGAAAGTCCTAATTCAGCCACACATGATTCCAAGATACTCCAAGAAGTTGTATGTGAGTCTGCCTAATAAATAACATTAATATATGGAATGTTATAAACAAGAGACAGAAACTTTTAAAAAATAAGAGTAAAACCAAAAGTTGAATACAAGGTGGTATTTACTGAGCTTTGATGTTACTTGGCAATGCTGTAAAAGAAATGATTAAATGGGTGGCTTATGAAGAACCATCCAGTTGCGTTCTGTTTTAAGAATAGGTCGTGTTGGTCATCCTAATTAAATTTCTTCTCTCTTTTAAATTGGGTTGCCAAGCTAGTGCAGTAGAGGAATGCAAAACCCTCAGAATATATTTACCATAGATATATATGCATCATGATACCCTATGAACAATTCAGAAAAATGTTTTTGTGTTCAGTGGGCAGTTGTTCAATTGTTGGAGTGATCAGATACCAGAAAGAGTGATGAATGAGCTGGTATCTTTCTGTAAATGGGCCTCTGGAGATTTGAGAAAGAGTCTGTTCTTAGCAGTGTCATGTGCAATATCTTCATTGATGATGCTTACAAAATTATGCTGATTAAATGTCTTCATGACATAAAGCTGTTAGGATGTTTGAACCTGGGTTTAGGAGGATTTCAATAACTGGAAGTGGCTCAAACGTAGAAAGATGAAATTTCATCAAGGTAAATGTAAAACCCTATTTTGAGGTCCAAACACAATTGTTTAGCTACAGGTGAGACACATAACATAATAATAAAAGTGAATAAAAACTGATTTAGGGACTTAGATGATTATAAATTCAATGTGGTTCACTAGTACACAGCCACCAAAAGGTGTGGGCTGCATTAGTAAATAAATTACTGTTTACACCAGAAATCTATCCTACCATTGCTGGTTCTACTGTACCATAGTGCCTGACCTGTACAGTTCCAGGTACCTAGATTTAAGTAGCACGTTCTTTTAGGAGAAAGTGGACCAAGATAGATCAAGTCAACTTAGGAGAGAAGTACAGAGGTGCTGAGAATGGAGGACTTCAGAACGTGTGGTAGCTACAAGTGTTTGAAAGTTAAAGGCACAAGCAACCCCCTTGATGAGCAGAAGTTTCAGAAGAGCAGATTTCACCATGCTATGAGGAAGTATGGTCTGGTAGGGGAACGACAGTGTTGAGTTACCTTGGCACCAGAAGGGTAGAGGTAATAACAGTGCCTATCAGGAACTTCAGAGGAGATTCCTGTATTGGATCCTAGGTCCAATGCCGCTGGTTTCATTGAGCAACTACTACATATTCCACATTTGCTAGCCAGTATAGCCAAAGATGATGTCTCGTTGGGCGTGCCAATAATTCTTAATAAGCCATATAATTATGGTGAGGCTAGTGTGGTTGAGAAGTGCTTTAATTCTAACTATTTTGCTGATATTCTTTATGTAGACCTTTGCAAGCCCTGCTTGCCTATTAAGAGCTTGAAATACAGAAACTCTGATTTAGGATGAGCTTCAGGTGTAAAATATGCATCTGGTTTTAAAGTCTTAGTTTGCACATTATTTTACTGGTAACATACCAAAATGATAATATTTTGGATCTGTTGGGTTAAATAAAATGCAGTTTTAAAAATAATTTTATATGTTTTTACCATTTTTTTTTCATGTCACTACCAAGAAGTTTAATGTTGCCCTTTGGCTGTCATTACGCTGGAATACACTTCTCTTGAAAGTGCTGCTGTAGGTTTTAAGTCTCATAGTTAAATCAAGTTATAAATGTTTGCTTGTTCTCTTCTTTTGTTTATAGACCTGAGAAGATGGCTAAACTCCCAGTGATTTTAGGCAATCTAGACATTACAATTGATAATGTTTCCTCAGACTTTCCGAGTAAGTGTAAGTTCTATTTAATAAGCACACAAAACTTTTGCCTGGTTAGTTTTTACCTTAGTTTGGACTGTTTGAATCTCTTTTCAGATTATATTAATTCATCATACATTCCCATGAAGCAATTTGAACCCTGTACTAAGACTCCAGTCACATTTGAAATAGAGGAATTTGTGCCCTGCATACCAAAACACACGCAGCCTTACACTATCTACAACAATCACCTTTATGTTTATCCTAAGTACTTGAAATATGACAGTCAAAAGTCCTTTGCCAAGGTGAGTGTGCAGGTTGCGGGTTTATTCTTAATATCAAATTCTCCTTTGAGATTTTGCTTTCTGTGTACATAATTATATATTCTAACTTTTTCTTATTCTTGTTTCTTTAAATATTGCTATAGGCCAGGAATATTGCAATTTGCATTGAATTCAAAGATTTAGATGAGGAAGACTCTCAGCCTCTAAAGGTTTGAATTTGTGTGTGTACTGTAATTGTCTGCATATTCTAATTTTTCCATTTTAAAAGCACACTTGCATGACGTTAGACAACTAAGCTAATTTTAAAACATTGTAATTGATAACAAACAAAAAATATATGATGTTATACTATACAACTATGTATGTTGAATCTTACAAAAAACGGAATACCTTAGTTCTTGGTCCTGACTGTCTTTTGTCTATTCTCTTTAGGGGTGACATTTCCTATATATATTCAATTCAGTAAATGCTTATTTTGCACCTACTGTGAAACAGGCATATTGTGAGTGCTAAGAATTATAATATGAATAATATTGATAATGGCAATAATAACATCCACAGCAGGTCTATATTAAATGTATATTATAATGTAAGAAAAATGATACCAGATTTGAGGTGACTTTCATTAAACACTGCTCATACTCCAAGCACCGCTCTTTTGTGTGCTTAATTCTTTTGATTATTATTTTAGTTTTTTGAGTTAAGTAGTACTTATATCCATCTTTTTAGATGAGGAGACTAATGCATAGAATTAAATGAGTTGGTCAATATCGGAACTGTGATTTAAATCCAAGCAGTCTAGTTCCAAAGTCCAAATTCTTTACTAAGTTAAAAGACTTTCTAAAAAGGGAAGGGGATAAGCAAAAAGATACAGTGTTCACCCTTGATAAATTTACAGTTTAGTGAGAATCAGTTGTGGGGAGAACTCCAGGTACCCAGAAAATACAGAAAAATTCTGAGAAGTCACAGAAAAGAGTTAACAGTTTCTTGAAGAATGCACATAAGTTTGCTTGGTGCACACACAGACAAAGGTTGTTTGGAAGGGTTTGTTTAATCAAAAGCAAGAGAGTGTGAAAGGGAACAGTAAACAGAGGGTCACCCAGGCATGGATGAGTAGGAAGGGAGCAGGTAAGTGGTCCTGGAGACCACTTGCAGGTGACTTGGACCCCAAAGTTAGGTTAGTAGGCCTGGGGTCTCATAGGCAGAAGTCTACTGAAGGTTTATGCTGTAGAATCACCACTTTCTTTGCAATACTCTCTTGAGTTTTCTTTCTTATTGTACTTTCTTTCTTATTGTACTAATAAGCCTGATGTTTGCCCCTTGCTAACTCTTATTTTAGTGCATTTATGGCAGACCTGGCGGTCCAGTGTTCACAAGAAGCGCCTTTGCTGCTGTTTTACACCATCACCAAAACCCAGAATTTTACGATGAGGTAGGTGGTATCTTCATGGGAAGACTCAGTTTGACCACTTGTAAGGGAGATGTCAAATTATTTATCTGGCATAGCAAAATTCAAGAGAAGCTACATAGCATACTGGAACTCCAAGAATTCCTAAATGAAGTATTTGTTTTACACATTTTTCTGATTATTAAAGTACATCTTTATTGTTAAAAAATAATAATTTAGAAAATGTAAGTCATACAGAAAAGAAAAGGTGATAGTTCAGTCATTACTAACACAACTAATATTCTGGCAGGAAATTCATACTTGAGTATAGTTACATTTGTTGGACCTGAGAATCTTCCTTTTTTGTCATCAGGTTTGCTTATATAAAAGTACAATATGCAGTTGACCGGGGTCAGGTTACTTAGAAATTTTGAGATTTGCTATAATTTTGAATTTGGTCAGGACACCAACTTGCCTCCTCAGCAGTCAAAAATACACATGCAACTTTTGAACCCCCCAGAACTTAACTATTAGCAATCTGCAGCCTTACCAATAGCGTAAACAGTGGATTAACATATATTTTGTGTGTCTCGTGTAATATACGGTGAAAAATACTTAAGAACCATGAGGGCACTTTGCAGATTTACTGACATGAAAAACTGCTCATGTAGAGGTGATGAGCTTCACACAGCAGTTTAATTAGATACTGAACAACACCACAATAATGACCGCAGGTGGCTGTGAAACTGCAGTATTCTTAATCCTGTAGCTGGACATTTGTTTCTGTTTTTCTTGACTGCATATGGTACTATGTATAATCTTTTTTAAAAAATTTTTTGTCTTTTTGAGACTGGCTCTTGCTGTGTAGTTCAGGCTGGACTTGAGTTCACTTTGTAATCCAAGATGGTCTTGAGCTTGCAACAATCCTCCTGCCTCAGCCTCCTGAGTGCTGGGATTACAGGCATGTGCCACCATGCCTGGCTGTCATATACAATCTTAAGTTTTAATAAATTTTAACTTTCCTAATAGATCTGTATATATTTTATGGTTGTTAAATAATAAAATTGATTTTTATATACATGTATTTTATGCATTAATGAAATACCTAACTTTCTCTTAATTTTTTTTAGTATTTCTAGGCTATATGGTTTGTCTATGAGTTTTTTAAAATTATAGCAAATCTCAAAATTTCAAAGTAAGCCTAAGATAAAGCTCAGTGGTAGAGTATGTATTTTACATGATTGAGGTCCTGGCCTCAAGAACCAGCACTATAAAACAAAAACGAATAAAATCGTGCATGTAAATGAACCCACATCAGGGTCCACTGTAGTTCAGTATAACTGCCATGTGAATCCCACTTTGAGGCGTTCTTCTCTATGTTTTCATGTACCAAGACTGTGTTAAGTTGGTACAGTACCTGCAGTCCTGTGTTTTCAATACTGTTAGCGTCAAAACAACCTACCATTCTTCTGCTTCCAGTCAGTGAATTCATAATTCATTTTCTCTAGGTACAGTTTACCACTCAGATGTGTTTAAATGCAGATGCTAAAAACAATGGGAAAATACATTCACATTTGTGTATCTGCTGACACATATCTCTGTTTTCACAAAAAGTTTTGATCTTTTTGAATGTGAGAAAAGATTGTTTTTTGTGTTTCTGCAGATTAAAATAGAATTGCCCACCCAGCTTCATGAAAAGCACCACTTGTTGTTCACATTCTTCCATGTCAGCTGTGATAACTCAAGTAAAGGAAGCACGAAGAAGAAAGATGTTGTTGAAACACAAGGTTGGGAATTTCATCATTCCTTTCCTTTTTGATAAAAATTTGCATGTTAGATTCCTAAACTGTATTTCAATCCCAAATTTGCATTTTTTAGTGAATGGGTAGTTCAATTAATTTTTTATGTAGCATAAAAATAGCATACCAGAGTTGCATATGTAACTTTTTATAAAATAAAATTTAGGATTATAGTCAAAGAGGCCAAGTACATTGTAGAAAATGTTCATCAAGGACCATATTCAAGAGTGTTAACATTTGTTGCTGTAACTGATACTTAGTTATCACAGTCAGACAATTTTATATTAGCTTTTGATGTACTTACAGTGGATTTTTTTTGTTGTTGTTGTTTTCAACAGTTGGATATTCCTGGCTTCCTCTCCTGAAAGATGGAAGGGTGCTGACTAATGAGCAGCACATCCCTGTCTCAGCTAATCTCCCATCTGGCTACCTTGGTTATCAGGAGCTTGGGATGGGCAGGGTATGGAACTTTTAAGATTGATTATCCCAGTTCCTTCAGAAGAGAACAGTGAAAATAACAGTAACCAGATACTGAATGAGATAGGAATGTGTTTCTGCAAAACAATCATTCTCAAAGATGAGTTCTTAAGGTTTACAAACTACACTTCCAGCTTAATGTAAATCTATTGAGCAAATCCCTCACCCACATGGTAGCTCATTGTGAAACCTTTCTGATTCATGAAAACCTGAGGTTCCTTTAATTGTTCTTTTGGCTTTACATTCTTTTTAGCTATCTTAAATTTTATAGATTTCAGTTTTATAACATGCTTGGGATGTCTTGGTACTTAATGCCAAATTTGTCCTTGTTATGAATAGATAGTAAAGTATACCAAGGGAAGGGCAAACCATACAACTTTCAGGTCCAATTCTTAGTCTGGACGTAACCTAAAATGAAGGTTTCAGAAGTCAAAATAAGCATAGATAATTGATTCTTAGCCCATATCAAGAGTTCCTATGTCCTATTTGCTATATCTGATACCTTGTACCATCTCTTTCAAACTCCTGAACCCAGTCTTTTAAAAAATACTGGTGAAATAGAACTTGTTCTTTGTTAAATGGACAGTAATTCTCACACAGTTGCTATCAAACAGAAAAGATAACTTAGAAAACCCAGTTTTCTGTACTTAAAGGAAGAAGAGTGCAGGAGTCAGTCTTGACTACATTCCTGTTGTGGCCAGGCATAGCATGGACCTTACTAATGCTCTCCGAGTCGTTAAGCCCTCAGTACCCTCACTGATGGTCATATAGAAGCTAAGATAACTGATCTGTTGGGACTTTTCCCCCTGCCTATTTTTTTCAGCATTATGGTCCAGAAATTAAATGGGTAGATGGAGGAAAGCCGCTGTTGAAAGTTTCAACTCACTTGGTTTCTACAGTGTATACACAGGTGCGTGCTACTCCATAAAATTAGCAATGATTGCTCTGTGACTCAGTTTGCAGTTTTTTGTTAAACAGAATCCTACAGTGTCATATGGGTATTTTTACCCTACAGATCATTTGAGGAAAATACATACAGTGTACTCTTTGTGGTGTTATAAATGCCTAGAACAAGTGACATTTTTAACAGTGTGCTTTGTTGGAGAATTTTTTTTGGTTCTGTCATTTTAATGTGACCAGTTTCCTAGTATTGGAATAAAATTAATGCATGCTTGTTACAAGAAGCAAATATTCATAATGTACATGCAAATAGATTTTTCTTCTCTTCCTTCCCCCAGGACCAGCATTTACATAATTTTTTCCAGTACTGTCAGAAAACTGAATCTGGAGCCCATGCTGTAGGGAATGAACTTGTAAAATACCTTAAGGTATCTATGATTTTTAAAATAGCTTCTTTTTAATGAGTTTGGAGTAGTTTGGGTTTTCTATTCGGTAAGTGTGTTACTGTCTTCTCTTGGAAACTTCTGTAAGGTATCAGGGCTGTTGCTCAGTGATAGAGCAGTTGCCTAGCATGCATGAGGTTCTGAGTTCCATCCCCAGCACTATAGTCAATCAGCCAACCAGAGAACTTCTGGAAGGATGCTGTCACCTCGGTACTTTCACAACAATGGTTTCAGTATAGATTTTGAGTGGCAAGAAGCAGATTTAGCACTGCTCCTGTCTTTTGTATGATCTTATGTATTCTCAAAGTTGGACCTTGCAAACACATTTTTTCGCATGCTTATATAAGCAGTACTAAACACAGGTCTCTGTGGAGTGTTCCCTGGGTACTGTGCACAGTGACAGCACAGAAGAAGCAGTCCTTCATCCATTTTGTGCTGCCATAACAGAAAACCTGAGACTGTGTAACTTTTCAGAACAGAAATTTACTCTCTCACACTTGTGAGGGCTGGAAAGCCCAAGATCCTAGTGCCAGCATCTGGTGTGGGTCTTCTCGCTGTGTGATCCCATAGTAGAAGGTAGAAAAACAAGTTTGGGTGAAAGAGAAAGGAAGAAAAAGAGTCAAAAGTGCCAAACTTGTCCTTTTATAGAGAACCGTCTCCCATTATTCTGGATCCACCCCACCATTAGCATCATTAATTCATTCATAAAGTAAAGGTGCTCATGTACCAATCAGCACTTGTTAAACTCTGCCTCCTAACATGGTTGCATTTGGGTCTGACACATCATTTTGCACAGACATGCTCAAAACAGCAGACCTCACCTTTAAGGAATTACAGTTCACTGTAGGCAACAAAGTGAATTTAGTGAAGATGCACTAGGTGGATAAAACAGAGAAATAACACAACTTACTATTCCCGCCTTTGTGCAGGAGGTAGGGAGCTTCCTGAAAGTCAGCAGAGCAGTGAAAGCAAGAATAGGGTTCATGTGAGTGCCTTTCAGCCTGAGTATAATTGTGGAGAAGCATTTCAGAAAGGAAAACTTAACTAGCTATGGGCATTGTGGGCATGCAACAAAGTAAGAAACATGAGAAAGAGGGTAGGTTTGGTTGGTTTAGTCAAGGAAAAACACATACATATACATACTAAGCAAAACAATGTTGTTTTTTTAAATATATGATGGTTCTTGGCCCCTTCTCCATCTATCAGTAGCAGTATGTCACCTGTGACATTTGTTCTTAGTCACAGCTCCCTGGCTATTTTTCTACCTTTTCTAGTGTTTAGAGCTTTTGTGAGTACATTGGTTCATCTGAATAATCCCTAGTTATGGCCAGCTGATTAGCAATCTTAGTTCTCCTGTGCCATGTAACATTCACAGATTCTCAGCATTAGGACATGGACATCATAGGGGACCATTCTGTAACCCCTTGAGCCTCCCATTTATTTTAGGGGAAGTAATTCTGTCTTTTTATGAACCTAAGTAGAAATGACTTCAGGCTGGCTGACATTTTAAAAGATAATGTGAACTTCTCCATTCTTTGTCTGTAGAGTCTGCATGCAATGGAAGGCCACGTGATGATCGCCTTCCTGCCCACCATCCTAAATCAGCTATTCCGGGTCCTCACCAGAGCAACCCAGGAGGAAGTCGCGGTTAATGTGACTCGGTAAGGGAGGTGGGTGGATGGATACTTTTCTTCGCTTCCAGTCTGTCCACATCTGAAGCACAATCATGCTTACCTGGGGTGCTAGTATGTGCTGAACATTATATTGAAGAAATGTCTTGATCCCATACATGGGGACCCCATATAATTCCTTGTCTCCTTGTTTCCTGAGTGCCAATAGCATCATCATTGTTCAACTACTGCTGCTGCGATAATAATGAAATGTTTCCATTTTCACATTACTATTCATTGCTTTATTCATTCCTGTGATGTGTAGGGTCATTATTCATGTGGTTGCCCAGTGCCATGAGGAAGGATTGGAGAGCCACTTGAGGTCATATGTTAAGGTATGTAAAACAAACTGTTCTGATCATTTACATCTGTGGCTCTCCAATTTTCCTTCTAAGGACTTTTTTTTTTTTTTTTTACAAGCCTGGTTATTTAGGAATATACTTATAACTTACTATTTGTACTTTCTCTTCTTCTTCTATTGCCAGAGCTTGTACTGGACAAAAGAAAGTTTGAAGAGAGGCAGCCACTCTTTTATTTATTTAATTTCATGCTGTGAACAAGTGACTCAAATGATGTAGAAGTTTAAAGAATTTAAAGTTGCTTTTGGCTAGGCCTCTGGTAAATTTAGTCATTTTCGTTTTTCTTTTTTCCACCTAAAATTTCCAGCAAAATGGCTTCTCCCAAGCAAGAGAGGCAAATTCTGACCAAAATCAAATGAGATGACTGTGGGACAGCAAGAGATGTCAATAGGACAGATATCAACAGGTTATTTATGTGCAACATTACGTATTACAGTTACTATGCTAAGAAGTAACATGCATTCTATTCAGTCTCAGTTTGCTTTGTAAATCATAGCTATGTAACAGTTTGGATTCTTGAGGATATCATTTACCAGTGTTGTGGGACACATTCATGGAAGTCCCTTTTATAGATGGAGTTATGGGCTAGATGGCCACTGATCTAAGTCAGATGATTCTCTTACCTAATGGCCTCCCTGAAGACATCCTGGGCTCCCTCTTTCTGTCACATGACAATCACCCTTCCCACCTTTGTTTCCATGCCTTCCTCGCTCCCACTCATGGAACTAGACTTTGGTCCCCTGATCTCCATTCTTTGGAGCCTCAGGATTCAGTCCAACCTGGAACCAGAACAGTAAAGTCTCTTTCTCTTTTCTTCCAAGTATGCTTATAAGGCTGAGCCATATATTGCTTCTGAATACAAGACAGTGCATGAAGAGCTGACCAAATCCATGACCACCATCCTCAAGCCTTCTGCTGATTTCCTCACCAGCAACAAACTATTGAAGGTACATCTAGATAACTGGTGAAACTCTTTATTAAACAGAGTAGTGGACTGGGGATATAGCTCCAGCAGCATAACGCCTGCCTGGCAAGCACAAGATCCTGAGTTCAGTTCCCAGCTCATTAAATAAATAAATAAATAAATAAAACATAATAATGGGAAAAGTTTGATGAATAGGTACTAAGATGTAATTAGAAGCAACAAGTTCTAGGTACTACTGAATAGTAGGTGACTATAGAAATCAATAAAGTATTGTACTTTTTTTCAAAAAGTAAAATGAGTTTTGAAAGTATTCATCATAGAAATGAAAACTATGAGGAACTAGATAGGCTTAACCATATCTAAATGTTACACACTATAAAAGGTATCAAAATGTTAAGTGGAACTCTATTAACATGTATAATTTGCATGTTAGTATGCATCAGTTAAGTTAGTTAAGTAAGTGAAGTTTGGCACAAACTTGTAGTCCCAGCTACTGAGGCAAAAGACTGACTTGAGCTCACAAGTTGGAGACCGGCCTAGGCAACACAAAGTGGTAACAGAATTAGTTCTCCAATTGCAACCTTGCTAATTGTGTATTGAGATAGGAACGGCAATGAATTGCCACATTTACAGTTGCATATAAATCATTATATTCTATCATTGGAGTCCACTGATGTAGAGATTACCTATACAGAGTGTCACTGAGCGAGAATTCTACACGAGGAAAACTGCATGGGAATCTAGCAGTGCCTCTTGTTGGGGAGGCCAGCAGTTTCCCAGCAAGCAAAACATCTGGCATTCTCCTCTGGGATGATTTGTCAAAAGGTTCAGCTGTGTATTAGGATCACAGCCGCTTCTGTGTTGTATCATTATCAGCTAAAGAGAGTTCGCTTCTTACCTACTAATTTGCGGTTTTTCTTACTGAGGTCTTATTTTTTTTCTTTTAGTATTCTTGGTTTTTCTTTGATGTGCTGATTAAATCCATGGCTCAGCATTTGATAGAAAACTGCAAAGTTAAGGTATGTTACTCTGTGTGAAAGCTTGTGTCTCTTTCATTGTGTGTAGAGGTAACATTTCTGAATGTTTTGTATGTCGGACTATCCAAAGTGCTTAATGACCAGTAAAATATTATAGCTTTATGACAATCCTATGAGAGAAATACTTTTCCTACTCATTTTATAGATAAGGAAACTGAGGCCAGACTGTGTTAAGCCCATGCTGCTAAAGAGTGGGAGGACCTAGGTTTTGAAACCAGTTTAGATCTGAATACTTGTGTTCCAGAACCAGTATGTCATTAACTCTAAAGAAAAGTATGTTTTTTATTTTGACTGGCTTACAGTCTTCAGGTTTGTTGAAATGAAAATAGTACTTTAAGAATTAATTTTAAATGCTATTACCTAGCACTTATTAAGTGTCTTGACCATTGTAGACATTTCTCTAGGGCTTAGATGACAGCATCTCACAAATCTCCTGTTCTTTAAAGCCGGTTAATGGACTGTGAGATAATCCATCTCTTGGGGGCAAATATGTAGTCTCAAATTTCTGTGATCCTTGGTGCTTGAGGTATAGCTATATGCGCCTTTGTGGTCCTGTCCCTGATTCCTCCTGTCTCATATTGTCCCTTTGTTCTGATGGGCATAGTGTCTCAGATGACTGGTCTCCTTTGTGGCCTGTTGAGGTAAGACTGGCCCTCTGGTCATCTAAGGTAGAAGTATTTCTCTAAAGGTCAGTTCAGCAGACATAAAAGGCAGTGTCGCTTTATGGGTTTGATGGTTGGAAGAGCCCCGAGACAGGAGTCCTGGAGCTGTGCCTGTGACAATGAATTGTGGCCATATGGTAGCACTATGCAGTCTGGTTGAAAGGAAGAGAGCCATACAGGGAGCCCAGGCCAGTGGGCTGTGGGGCTGCGCCTTCTCACAATGAATGCTGTTCTGTTCTTCTCACAGGTAGGGGAGAGGGAAGCTGAGGGAGGGAGAATCAGAGGGACAAGATCTAGATCTTCTTCCCACAAGTCTAGATACTAACAAGAAGCCGTGCAAAGGCTGTGAGATTTTGCTGGGCAGAAGACTGATGGTTCAGAACCTAAAAGCTATATTTTTTCTCCAGTATAATAGGTGCTGTTACCTGACCAGGTTTTGGAACCCTTTTCAGGGTGTATGTATGTGTGTGTTTTCTTTTAAATTCAGTTAAAAGCTTTTAATTCTTAGTGCACAAGGAGATACCATATGGCAGTGGGCTCTGCCTTTCATCATCTAAATGTATCATCTAAATTGTGCCAAAACAGCCTGCCAAGGAAGAAACTAGCAGATTGTCTACTTGGCAGTATGTAGCTAAGCATGCATGCCCACAGACGCACAGACAGATACACATGCGCACACACTTGAATATGTTGCTTTTCGGTTTAAAATGTTGTAGGGTACAGAATAAGATTATATCCTGAATTAGTGTCTAGGTCTGTCGTGCTTACAGTAGAAACTTATTTTCTCCCAGTTGAGATACTCAGCAGCCGTAGGTCAGGGTGTTGGTGGGCAGGTTGATTACTGCTGAGGCCTCTCTCTACTTTATAGAGGCTGCCTTCCCTGTGTAGGTCTGTGTCCTTGTCCTTCTTTAAAGGACACTAGTCACACAGTCACCCTTTACAGACCCACTGTCCAATTAGAAATTTCAGGGTCAGGACTCTAACATGAATTTGGAGGTGAGGTATTGTTCATCCCATAACAAGGTGCTGGTGGAGTTTTCATTATTTTTAACCCTAACTAAATGTAATTACATGAGAGAAAAAGCAAGTTAATGTACTGAAAAATGTAACTGATTTACTCACCAAAGATGCAGTGAGACCCTTTGTGCCAGACTCAAGTGTTACAGACTTAAATGTAGCATGGAGCCAGGCATGGTGGTGCAACCTGTAATCCACCAATCCAGCTAAGGCAGAGTGTTGCCACGAGTTCAAGGTCAGCCCTGAGCAAGACTCTGACTCAAAAAAGAAAACCAAGAAAACCAAAAATTTAAATGGTTTGCGCTCTCGATGAGTTCAGGTGGAAAACTATACTTAGATCAAGAGTCACTTTTTACCTCTGGATGAGTGCTCTGAGAGAAGCAAGCACAGAGTGTTCAAAACACAGGAATGTAAGAGGACTGCCTGAAGAGGAGTAGGCCAGGATGGTTCTGATGAGTAAGTGGGAGTTGGCAGGGACTAAAGGAGGAGAATGAAGACTAGGACGAGCAGAGAACTGTGATGGCAAGGGGCTGGGAGCCAGCACCGCACATTTAGGGAATTGCCCATGCCGTCCTGTGGCAGCTGCTGCAAAACCCACGAGACATGGGCAGGAAGAAATGGACACTCACAGGACCGAGATCATAATCAGGTGTCAGCACCACTTTTCTGAGAGCTGTGTTAGAAAATGAATAAAGGAAGTTACTGCATATGTGTTCGCAAGACAGCAAATTAAACCACAACACTTGAGGGACGGTGGGGACCTGAACAGTATCTTCTGCCTTGTTTCACAGAGGTACATAGAAGTGTAGACCTGCAAAGCGACAAACCAAAGGTCCTGCGACCAGCAGAGCCCTTCGCTAAGGTCCTGCTACTTCCCTCCTGACACAGTCCCTCAATACCTCTCCTCAGAGAGATCAGTCATTTGCCTTTTGAACTCTATCCAAACCATTCAAATGCTGCCTTTTCTGTAACTTAATTATATCTGGTCCTAAGACTATATTCAGAGAGTTTTTAGAAGTCTTTTTTAAAAAAAATTGTTGTCCAACTGTGTCTAAAAGAGAGCACTAACATCCAAAAGGAGAAAGCTTAGCCGCCACATAATTTACTCTGAAAAAAATTAAAACAAGCACCCACTTTGACTTTGGAAAGCTTCCTGGTCTCACAGAGACTGCCGCCTGCACTTCTTTCTGCACCCTGGGCTGTGGATGCCTATGGTTCTTCCAAAACACTGCTGACCCCAGCTAGAACTCCTCCAGCACAGCTTACAGCCTTCAATCTAATGAGCTGTATGTGTTTCAGTTGGTTGTTTTGGGCACTGTTTTATATTTATTAAGACTTTACACCTTAAAGTGGTATGTGCCCATAATTCCAGCACTATGGAGGCTGAAGCAGGAGGATTTCAACTTCCAACCCATCCTGGGCAACTTAATGGCTTAGTGAGATCCTGTCTTAATATAAAAAAAAGAAAGAAAGAAAGAAAGAAAGAATTGGGGATTTAGCTCAGTGCAGAGGCCCTGCATTTAATTCCTAGTACAAAAGGAATTTAAAGAATTTTCATCTTAAGAATTATATGTCCTGGACCCCTATTCTGAGTCTAGGAGCCCCAGTTTATTTGCTGTTCATGATTTTTCTAACTTACGAATGTTTGGGAGATCCCTTTAGAGTTTTTATATTTTTAGCCTGAAGATGATTAATTTGTAATTTTAATAATTTGTTGATCTATTTTGATATCTTTTTAATACAGACCTTGATTTTTTTTTCCCCCTTGGGGATTTTTTTCTGAGAGTACCATCAAGCCAGTACATACCAATTTTGTTAAAGGGCCCTACATGGATACAGGTTTCAGATAATGAGTTTTTTTCGTTTGTTTGTTTGTTTGGCTTTGGTTTTTTGAGCCAAGGTTTCATATGTAGTTCAGTCTGGCCTTGAACTCATGCTGGTATTACAGGTTTGTGCACCACCACTTCTGGCAGATTAATGCTTTTATTGTTACTTCAAGTACCCTACCCAGGGATATCTAGCATCAGTTGGTGCTTGGAGACATTATGTATGTTGAACTGATGCATTCAGTGTACATCTCTGTGCGTTTCCAGTGGTACGGGTGACTTCACCCACTGCATGGTATTTACATGAAGGAATACATTTTCACTGGTTTTTGTTGTTGTTTGTTTGTTTTTAGTGGTATTAGGGATTGAACCCAGGCCTTCACACTGAATTATGTCCTCAACCCTCTACCCCCACACCCTGGCTTTGAGACAACGTCTTGCTAGGTTGCCCAGGTTGGGCTTGAATTTGGAGTCCTTCTGCTTCAGCTTCCCAGAGGGCTGGAATTGTAGGAATAATCTCACATGCTTGCTTCTCATGTTGCATTGTGACTGCAGGTAGAGGTGGGTACCTATGCCTACCTTCTAGTCTCTAGTGCAAATATACCTTTGTTACATTTGCTAAGGAAGAATATGAGTAAGAGCCTTTCTTTGAACTAGCATTTACAGTAAGTGAAATTTTAACCACCATAGTTGAACCTCTATGGTTTAGATTGATCACTAGGACTAAGCCACACTTCAGTGCTTCATAGGTGACAGGTGGTTTGAGTTTATAATAAGTAGCTTTTGAGGAAATATAAAATGTCATTGAGGCCTTCTGGGAAATACTCCCCCAACTCTCTGCTTCTTTGTTCAGCATTTTTTAGGCATTTGTTTCCATTTAAATTTAGAAACTAATTTCACCAGACTGGTTTTGAATGTCTTCCTTCATACTGCCTTAAGCTGACTGCTAGAATTCCACAGGAGCACTTCAGGAAAGGAGGTTAGAAAGTTGGCATAGGTAAGAAGAGTATATACCTACAAGTGTATATGCTTGTTTGGCTTTCAGCTATTTTCTAGCTTAGTTAAGCAAGGATAGAGCTTTTATTTGGAAGGTATAAGAAGGATGGTATGATTATCTCCTATAAGGACCGTTTGGACTTCCCCCAAATTAATCTCTGCACACCTGTGCAGGCAGAATGTTAACATTAATATCCATACTTCTGTTCAGGAGGGAGTGTTTTGAACAGTTTTTGTGAGGTACATGGCACAAAAGAGAAATGCAAATGGAGTAGAGGGTGTCTCCAACCTGAAAGCTGACATGGGCATTGGAGAAAATAGACATTCAGCCTTGGACAGTTAAAGCAGAGTGCAGGAGGTATGTGTACAAATTTCAAGAGTTGATAGGATATGGGGTGAGGTTGGAACTCTACCTGGACCTCAAAGGGTGCCAAAATTCACAGAGAACAAAATGAGTCTTAGGCAAAAGAAATAGATCATGGCCAGGCGAGATCACTGGGGCAGAGCTCAGAGTGACTAGATTAAGGGTAGAGTGAGAAGAGTAAAAACCAAGCTGGTTATTGGGAGCTGTGAAGCCAAGAAAGTGGTGATTTAGTAGAGATTATAGAGAAGTAGACCAGGTTCTTTAGTAGGAGTGGTAAGATTTAAAAACAGAAACGTGTTAATGTTAGTAGAATGTCTTAAAAACTTTTCTATCAGTGAGTTTGCCTATTTACAGGAGTTTAAAGAGCACACAATATTGACTTGTGAATCTGGGTTTTTTTAGTATTTTCCTTCTTTTTTACCTCTCTAACTTCATTATTTTGAAATGGTAGTTTATATTGATGCCAATGAAGATCTAGCATCAAGGAGGATGAGGTAGGACTGGGAGTGAGAATGAACTCTATTATGAATATAAAAGATTATTAAGACTGAACCTTTAGTATAACCCAGAGTTCCGTTTTCTACAAGAGTCAGTGAAAAGAAACAAAAGCATATGTCTACACAAAGATCTGTATGTTTGAAGCAAGATGTGGTGACGCACACCTGTAACTCCAGCACCCCAAAGTCTGAGGCAGGGGAATCACTACAAGTTTGAGGCCAGCCTGGCCTACAAAGCCAGTTCAAGGCCAGCCCGGACTACATAGTGAGACCCTGTCTCCAAAAAACAAACAAAAACCTATATGTTTTTAGCAGCTTTATTTATAATAGTCAAAAACTGGAAACAACCTAAATGTTCATCAGCTAATAAAGGATAAACAGACTGGCAAAATTGTGTGAGAAGGCCACCGAAAAATGAAAGGGCACAAAATACTCATTCTTACAAGAACTGGATGAATTTCAAAAGTGTGATATTAAGTAGTCAGGACAGAAGACTGTATACTGGTATACATCGTTGGCAGATTTTTTTTCTCAGCCTCATTATTTTTGTTGTTTACTAAGCCAGAAAAAAAATCAGTGTTATTCATGAAAAATCTTATTATCTCAGAGGACAATAAAATAGCCACAGAAAAGAAGCCTTTAAACTCAGAGAATACAAGAACCCAAGGAGGGGCACAGAAGTAAATATCCAAAGGCCTTGCCTGGAAGCAGATTTCAGGCAGCAGCATATTGGCAGCACAGATGATCAAAAGGGCGCAAGCCATCATCACTGAGTATCTGCAAAGCCCTGCTCTTAACAGCAGTGACCACAGCAGCCTCTCCAGCAAGCCTAGATGTTGGTCTTCAGGAAGAATCCCACTCAGTCGAGGAGCTGGGTGGCAGGAGTTGAGCAGCGAGCAGTACAGCTGGCTCACAGTGCAGTGCTGGGCAGAATGTGTGGCTGAAGTGGACTGAACAGCCAGGTGCCAGGCAGGCAGACACTGCACAGGCAGCATCTTTTGGAGGGGTAGATGGTAAGTGCCTGAGCCAGTGGGATGCTACAGCACCTGCGGCCAACCATGCTTAGGAGTTGGAGTTTGTTTGACTGTGAAGTCTGTTTTTCAGTGTGGTCTTCTCTGAGTTGCTCTTACATACTCACTACCCCGGGCACCAGCCCGATATCCTAGATTTTGCTTTCCTTCCATTTCAGCTTATAGTAGTTCCCATAAAAGCACCTAATTATCTAGATCTTTATTACTTTTATGTGCATGCCTTGCCTCATAAATAGGCTTTAGTTTTTTTTTACTGCCAAATTAGTATTCTTTACCAATAGCTGCTTATCACTGCTGGGAATCTCTACTTCAGCCCTCAAAGGCCCTGAGTTAGTGCTTCCTAGTCACTGAGCAGCATTAATGTCAAGTTGAAATGTATATATCTATCATTCTTTAACACTATCATTCTTTAACATGTCTTAAAACATAAAAATGTATTGTAGAGATTTTCTAATAAAAACACAAGTTGAGTGAATGGTGTAATGAATCTCACATCATCAATATTGCAGCTTCAATAATTTCTCAACATTCTGTCATTCTTGCTTTAGATATTTACCCTCATACATTTTTGTTTATATTTTAAAAGCAAGTCCCCCAAATTTTACCATTTTTGTCTATCAAAACCTTAGTGTGTCATCTTTTAACAAATAAACTTTCCAAAAGACCTAACTACTAAAATTGGTGATATTTCTTTGTGATCTTGTAACACCCAATCTGGATTCCTTTTTGTGCAGGTTTTTTCAAAATGTCACTTTACAGTTGGTTCAGCTGAGTTGAGATCTAAATAAAGTCCACATATTGCATTTAGTTGATGTGTTTCTCAGATTTTTTCTTAAATTATCCTCAAACGGTTCGCTCTTCATTTGTTTGTTTGTTCCAAAGCAATGTATTTGTTGAAGAGAGTGAGTCGTTTGTCCAGCAGAATTTCCCACATTCTAGATTTGACTCAGTAACCCCACAGTGTGTATATATATGATTCTGTATTCCCTACATTTCCTCTAAACGTGTAGTTCTGTCTAGAGGCTTGGTTTGATTTAGGTTGGTTTCTTCCTGGCAAGAATATATATGTTATAACTAGTGCTGCTGCATGGTATCAAGAGCCCTGTGTGTCTGGTCCACTTTTAGTGGAATAATAATATTGACTAACAAGTTTCAATCTGTGTATGATAATGGTCTACCCTCACTTTTCACAGTGTTAGTAACCTTTGATTTAGCCTCATCCTGAAGGCCACAGCATTTCTTGGGACATGTTTTTGTTCAGAAGTGTCCAGCTTAAGTAACTAACAGTCATCCTGATGGTTAGTGGGCCTTTCCAGAGGACCTAGAGGCTGATAATCTATTAATGCTAACACCTCAGAATTTAGAGTTATCACCCACATGTATGGAATAGAATCCCTGTGAAATTTCAAAGCTAGCTATTCTGTTTTTAAAAGTAATTTGATCCTGCCTTGCTGGGTTCTTGAGTCTATGTAAATTTACGAAAATTTGATTTGAGAATTGAAATTATTGTAAAGCTGATTGTTCACATTTTCATAATAAATTCTAGTATTTAATGCATAAAATAATGTGTGATATCATGTCAGAAATATCTGCATCCTGGAACAAGTTTTGTAAAATGTTACCTGTTTAATGTGATACTGTCTGGCAGCTCTGAAACAGTTCAAATAATAGTGGCTTAAATAAGACAGAAGCTTCATTTTTATATTGTGAAGAATTGTGAGCTCATAGACAGTGTAGAAAGAAGGTTATTCAGGGACTCAGCCTCCTATCCAATTATCCATCCTGGGGTATCTCCATTCTACATGGTAAAGAAGCTGGCTCACCACCAGGACACAGTCCAGCATGGAAACAGCATGGAAAACAAGCAGCTCCTTCTAGGGATTTGGCCGGGACAAGCACCTGTCACTTCTTGAACTCTACAAGAACTCACTCATGTTATTAATATTTAACTTCAAGTTAGGTTGGGAAATAGAGTTTCAAACTGGGTAGCCATGTGCTCGAGTGACTTAGAGATCCCATTACTAAGAGGGAGCAGAAAAGGCTTTTAAAGGTCAATTAGTACTCCTCACTGAACGCTAGTCCTCAGTTTCCTCGTCTATGGAATGGAGGTGACATTACTCGCCTCTGTGACTGTTAGAATTAGATGCATGAATGGATTGATATAAGGGTGCATTTAGTTCTGTGTCCTTCCCATTTTAAGCTCTCCATAACTTGTGTGTGGAGCCTGGAGAGGAGGCAGTGCAGTCTCAGCCAGTGCAGACTGGCTTTAGATGGAAGGCTGAGTTGGGTCTGACTTGTTTTAATTGTGTGACTAAGGATACATTTCCTAGTTTCCTCCATCCTCTATAAAATAAAGACTTAGCTCAGGGATGTTAGAAGAATGGGATGGGAAAGTCCATAAAAATATCTAGTACCTCGCCTGACATGTGGAGGTATACAAACATTGCCTGACATGTAGAAGATGCACATGATAAATTGTTGCTAGTTGCTGAATAGGGTAACTTTTTACATAAGTATTCCTGATGGAGGAAAGATCATTATGTAAAATTAGTTTGAAGCAGGCTGCTGCCAAGCATTTTAAACTGGTCATGTGCAGCCATCAGTCTGTAGATTTTAGTGTAAATACATAGAGCTTAAGCCTGGGCCAGTGCTCCCCAAAAAAGGTCTCTGCAAGGTACAAGCATCAAATCACCAGAGGTGCTGGATAAAATGTACGGTTCTCTCCTTTCTTGCTGTTCTGCCAAGCTGTTGGATCAGAATCTCTGGGAATAGAGATTGAAGCTCCACATTTTCCAAAACCTCCACAGTGATCTTTATCCTGTCAAAGTGGATCCGTAGCACTTAATTCTAATTATTTGAACCAGTTATAGTTAGTACTTTGAGAAAAGCAGAGTGATTAATTTTACCTAATTTCAGACAAATAAGATTAGAACTTTTGGTTTTTAAAAATGAGTATTTTTAGTCCCAAAGGATCCCAACTGTAATAAAAAGACTGTTTTGAATTCCTCTTAGTTATTGCGGAACCAGAGATTTCCTGCCTCCTATCATCATGCAGTGGAAACTGTTGTGAATATGCTGATGCCACACATCACTCAGAAGTTTCGAGATAATCCTGAGGCATCTAAGAATGCGAACCATAGCCTTGCTGTCTTCATCAAGGTGGGCTCCTCCTCAGTTATGACTAAGATGCGCTCTTTAAGCAGCTACCTTGCAGAGTGACTAGAGCAAGTGCTCTGATAGTGCTGGTGGTCTGTTCTTATGTTGAAGGATAAACTTACAATGGGTGCTGATTAGAACCCTGGTTCCAGAAAGTTTGAGCTGAAAGGCTGACCTTTGTGGGTTGTTTTGCTCCACAGAGATGCTTCACCTTTATGGACAGGGGCTTTGTCTTTAAGCAGATCAACAACTACATCAGCTGCTTTGCTCCTGGAGACCCAAAGGTAATGAATGTGGCTCTTGTATCCAGTTCTTGTGTTTTGCAGATTGCCATCTGGGAATCTGCCTGTTCCTTTCCATGCTTGTCAGAATTTTCTTTCAGTTCTACTAGGACAGCTCACTTCCCTCTTGGAAATACTGGCACTTTCTTGCACTGATGCATGTGAGATATTAGAGATACAGGCATCCAGATGAAAAGTAAACATCCCAGTTGGTTTTCTATTAAATGCTCAAAGTAACTTCTCAGCTGCAAAACTAAAAGTACATATGTCACAGGTTACTGTTTACTTCACAAGATAAGAGAACTAACTGCATAGCCTTTCTCTGGTGGAAGTATCTGCCTCTTGTCTTTTTTTTTTAGTTTTTAAGTTTTGCCTTACTAGTTTTTTAGGATTTTTAAAAAATTGTATTGTGTCTGTTTCTTGAAATCCTACTTGAAATCCTTTATGGAAATAAGAGGAGCATAAATAGCAAATGTCCCAAAAGTCAGCTGAGGACATTCTTTAATGAAATGTGTACTCTGTTTTCAGACAAATTCTTATAGCCACTGTAAATGTAATACATGATACAAAGGGTCAAGCAGCTGAAGCCTCTATAAAGTAGCCAGTTTTTTATGGACCTCTATAAAATAGCCAATGAGATATTTAATTTATGACTACATATTTTTTTCCTGCAGACCCTCTTTGAATACAAGTTTGAATTTCTCCGGGTGGTGTGTAATCATGAGCATTATATTCCTTTGAACTTACCAATGCCATTTGGAAAGGGCAGGATTCAAAGATATCAAGGTAATCTATCTTTATGTGTAGTTGTATTCCATGAAGAGAACCATTTATTTTAATAAGAGAATCCATTCAAATATGGTTCTAGAATGTCTTAATTTTTTTAATCAGTGAAATAACTCTTTTCTTATTAAATTTCCATTTCAAAAAGTATGGATAAAAAATTATACAGAAACTTACTTTTCAGCAAATTACAGATCATGCCAGTTGTGACTTTTAAAACATTCTTTTGTTTAAATAATATAAATCCATTTTATTACTGCAGTTTATTTTTATTTGTTTCCCTTTTCCTTTTTTCTTATGGAATTAGCCTTTCTTTCACCAACTGTGGAGTCAAATGACAATTCTATAGGTAGGTGTGGGATGTGATGCTTGCTTTCTTGCATTTTCCTCCTTTAAAAGAAAAAAGAATGCAAGTGATTGCTTTAGTGTTTACATACACCATTCATTTAGAATTTCCTGTGTACTATGATCAGTTCTTAAACTCACATAAGCTGGCAAATTTGTTTCCAATGTAACTAAGACACTGCTGTAACATCCCAGGGAGGCGTTTTGCTCCCCAGGTTACTAGGTTCTCTGGGATGTTTCTTGAAGTAGAAAAAACAAACCCAGACTTCACCCCAAAAGTGCGTTCCCTCACTCCATAATCCTTATCCAAGGTGATGGTAATAGCCGAAATCACCAGCAGCATAACTCTTTCACATGTTTTTTGTGTCTGCATGTTGAGTCTTTATTAACTGTTCTGTGTCTTCTGTACATTTGAAGAGAGTTGAGCTCAGAGAGATTGTCTTTACTAGCAAATCAAGTTGAGAAATTTAATTTGGTCTGTTGAGTTTAGTGCCTTGTATATGTACACATTTCTTTATGCTATAGGAGAAAAAGTGGAAGGATGTCACCAAACTATTAATAATGTCTCTGTAATTCAAAGAGAAACATACAGAGACATTCATTCAGGATACATCTTTCCTTTGGACACACTTGTACAGCTCTACAAGGCCATTCAACAAATACTTACCTAATACGAAGTATGTCTGGCTTTGGGATAGAGCCATGGACAATCTAGATGAAAAAACGTATGGCTGTTTTATGTAAACAAAATCTCAGAATGTTTGAGATTGAGTAAATGCTAAAAAAAATGGGAAGAAGGGTATAAAAAGCCAGGACAGTTGAGTTAGGGTGGCCAGATTCCAGTTGGGGAAAGAAGAAATTGAGCCCAGCACACATGTCTAGGAGAAAGCTTCCTAGGCTGAGGGGACAGCTAGGCATTCAGCATGCAGAGTCTACCCTACCCACTTATCTGGGCTCACACCCCAGTATTCCACAGACTGGCTTACTCCCAGCGTTTCAAACATGCCATGCCCACGCTGCCAACCTTCAGTTTCACATAGCCCCTCTCTGGGAAATCTTCATTCTCCTTCCCAGAAATCACATAGTACCTGCCACCTGGGGGGCCTACAAGAGCTCCTGTCTTTCTCCCCTGAGAAAGTATATTGTAGCGTTAAGCCTGGCGTTAGCTGCTTGTGTTTATTCTCCCTCAGTAAAGTTCACGTTTGCTTCTGTGTTTTCCAAAAGGGGTTTCCGTCTTGCCGTTTAGCTTCCCCCGAGTTACTAGTTTGGTTTGGTGCTTTTCAGTTGTAGTTTATATTAATTTTTGATTTGCTTTTAGAGGTACAGAAGTACTAAAGAGAATTTTTTTACTACAGTAAGTTCTTCATTCTGTGATAGCAGAATAGATAGGTTTTATACAAATTTGGTCATTTTAAACACATGGAATTTCATGGGGAATATATAGATATTGATGAACAGGAAATAGATAACTGAACCCAAGAGGTAAATAACATTTTGATTAATGCATATATTTATTCTTTCTTTTTTTTATTTTTATTTTTTTATAGTGCCAAGGATCAAACTCATGCCTTCACACTTGCCAGGCAGGCATTTATGCCACTGAGCTAAATCCCCATCCCTTATTTATTCTCTCTTTAAATACATATTTTATGTACATATTTATTAACTGGTATAATGACTGTCTTTGTCAGTAACAAAAATTATAATAGAGCGTGTGCAGTTTTACATTTTAAAAGTTGGTACGAAACCTGTTTACTAATATAGTTAAGTAGGATGCTGTATGTTTCAAAATCAAATGTAGTACAATTCTTCATATTAAGTTTGGTTTTTATGTAGGAGTTTGATGTGTTAAAAAATAGAGCAGCATTTTAGAATTAGTCCTTCCTCTTTGAAGCCATGTATTATACAGGGTGGGCTGAATTTATAAGGTAGGTTTTTAAAATTTTATTCAGAGGTTTTGGCCCTCCCTAACTTAAAATAGTTTCTTCCCTCCTTTCAGATCTCCAGCTTGACTACTCACTAACAGATGAGTTCTGTAGAAATCACTTCTTGGTGGGACTGTTACTGAGAGAAGTGGGCACTGCCCTCCAAGAATTTCGGGAGGTCCGGGTGATTGCCATCAGTGTGCTCAAGAACCTGCTGATAAAGCATTCTTTTGATGACAGATATGCTTCGAGGGTGAGTAGTCCCCAGGTGAAGGAGGTATACATTGAAAAATGTCCCCTCTTTTAAGTAATACAGAAAGTAACCAAGTAGAAAATTCATAATAACAGCACTGAGACTTTCCTCTGCTTTTGGAATAAAATCAAATATCTGTCTTTACAGAAAGGATCCAAAAAGGAGATAACTGATACCAATTTAGGTCATCATTCACATCTCAGAGCTGTGGAACAAAATGACTATGTGTGTGTTTGTTTCAGAGTCATCAGTCAAGGATAGCCACTCTCTACCTGCCTTTGTTCGGGCTGCTTATTGAGAACGTCCAGCGGATCAACGTGAGGGATGTGTCACCATTCCCTGCAAACCCAGGCAGTGTACGTAGCATAGTTACATGGATACAGCTTGTTTTATTGCCTTCTGTAGAAGAGAAATTTATTCTCTCATAAGGGGAAAAGCCAAAAGTCCAAGTCAAGGTGTCATCAGAGCCTCTAGGGAAGAACCCGCCCCAAGCTGTTCTCTCAGCCTCTGGTGGTTGCTAGCAACCCCTAGTGTTCTGTGGCCTCTGGCTGCAGGACTCCACCCTCTGCTTTTGTCTTTGCCTGGTGTTCTCCCCACTGTGTGTCTGTGGCTTTGTGTGCCTTCTCCTTTTCTTATAAGTCAACACTGATGAGGTTACCTTATATCTTAATTACATCAGGAAAGATGCTGTTTCCAAATAAGATTACATCCTGAAATTCCAGGTAGACATGAATCTTGGGATACTTTACTGAACCTAGGGTACATCCTCCTCTGTACATTGCCAATAACCCCATAATAATCCATAGTACTCTTGTTGAATTATATTTTGATGAGGATGGGAGTCAATCAGTAAACCTTAGCATTTCACCTTCTAATGGCCTAGTGTGTTATAAGGACTCAGAATTTTCATTTGTGTATTCAGTAAAAATTTATGTGGAGCAAAAGAAGAAGAAAAAAGTATAGTTCCAATGCTCAGAGGTGGCCCTCAGAGCTCATGCTCAGCCCAGTCTGACGGCAGTAGGCTATACAGTCTTGGAAAAGCCATGTCTTCAGGCTGCAGTTTCTCCTCACCGAGCAGATGTCAGAGATGCCAAGGTGTGAGCATGATGCTACCTCTAGAACTGACCACTGTCCTATATATTGTCTGCACAGTGTCTCAAGGAGATGTGGGAAATTAAAGTAACTGAATGATGACCCAAGATAATCTGAGTGCTTGGCTGGAGATTTATTTTTTATTCAATCTTTGATACATGTTCATTTGTGGTCTTGTTTTAAAGATTCTTGATAACATATTGCAGGTCAGCATTTTCAAAGCAATAAAATTATCAAATTGCTTATCACATTTCACTTGCAAAAGTCTTATAAGTAACCCCAATGATTTTTAATTATTAAAATTTATAAAAGTTTTATACATTGAAATTTTTTAAAATTTCATTTAAAGAAAGAAAGAAGAGAAAATTTTTAAAAATATAAAAAACAAGAAAAAAGTAGAATACAGAATTTTTAAAAAATTAACATCATAAAAGTGCTAGTTGATAGATTACATACTGTCATCTTAACAATAGTTGTTAAAGTTACAAAATCAAAGCATAAAAAGTGTCTAGTTACTCAAACATTGACAGTGCAGTCTCTTCTGTTCAGTGATCCAATAGAAATTTATTAATATTGTCATCTATCTTACTACACATACTATTACATACTTCAGAACACTTTCCTTCTCTTTCACTTTTTTTTTTTTTTGATCTTTTTCCTTTTTATTAGTACTGGAGATCGAACTCACGACTGCCTGCTTGCAAGGCAGGCGCTTATGCCGCCGAGCTATATCCCCAGCCCCTCACTCTTATAATATCTATTATTTTTTTGGATCCCAATAGTGTGCCAGTTATTATTATTTTTTATACTAGAGAGACAATGTGATATTTACTAATGTGAGTCTTGTTTATTTCACTAAGGATATTCTCAAGTTGCTTCCATTTACCTATAAAGGCCTCAAGATCATCCTTTTTATAGCTGAATAGTATTCCATTGTATAAAATACCACCTTTTTTTCATCCACTCTGTGGTTGATGGACATTTTGGTTGTTTCCAAGATTTAGCTATCACAATTGTGCTGCTATGAACATGGGTGCACATATATCACTGTTACATGGCCTTTTCAATTTTTCTGGGAAAATACCCAGGAGGGGAATAGCTGGATTGAATGGAACTTCAATCCTAGTTTTTTGAGGAGTCTCCATACTGATTTCCACAGTGGTTGCACCATACACATTGAAATTTGTATTCTTTCTCTTCCTGAAGTTCTCTTCTTGGCCTTAGAAGATTAGTATTTGAATAGATATTAACAGCTCTCTTTCCCTTATATTCAGGGCCTATGATCTGAGTCCACTGTTAATTTTACCACTTTATTTATATGCATCTGGGACGTTTCCATGCATATTTCTGTGTCTTGTCCCCCAACAATAAAAGATTGTCCTATTTTTTGAACTACTTTTTCACTCCCAAATACATATGCTAAATAATGTTAAGCTGAGATGGTTCATAGATTTTTTTTGTCCTATTACAAAAGGCATAACTTTCTCTATCCTAAAAGCAGCTCATTGATCTTGACCTATATACATATATATAACATCCCCTCCTCATGCATGTTCTCTAACTCTGTTTCTAAACAGAATACATCAGTCAGAATGGAATGCAACCTCCCTGTCCTGTTTCAGTCCTGAGAGAAATGAATAGAATAAGATGTTTCTTTGGCTTTTATCAAACTAAAATCCTCCTTTCTGATATAACTTTAAAGTTAATAGTTTCTCCCCTAACAGAGTTCATGTCAAGTTCCAAGGATCCAGAAACAGTTAGTGCTTCTCTTCTAACTTTCTGTGGCTCATTAGAAGCCAATACTGTGGCTAGAAAGAGCTGGGAGACTTTTTCTGCGGGAGAAAAGTTCCGCAATGGTGTAAAGAAAGGCTGGATATAAGAATCTAGGTAAGGGAAATGCTTTAGAACTGCTAAAGGAAAAAACAGTGACTTTAGGAAACAAGGCTGCTTTCTCCTCCACCACTACCCTAAGTCTCCGCTGCCCTCCTCTGCTTACCTCCTCTCTGACCTGTCTGCCATCTCCTCCCCATCCATGCAGTGCGACTGCTCCTCCTACTGTGTCAGGCTGTCCTGTGTCACCCCAACAGTTACTCACACCCGGAGAACAGTCATCTTTCAGTCATCTTTGACTGTTCCTTCTTTTCCCTCTTTGCCAGACTGTGAAGGATGAACCCCTTGCTCTGCCGACTGGGAACCCACTTGTGACACCACAGAAGGGAAACACAGTGGACCACAGCCTGCACAAAGACCTCTTAGGCGCCATCTCAGGCCTTGGTAATGCTCCGAGCTCTTACAGCCCCTGCCCAGGGTCTCACGCGATGTCTATAATCTGCACGTTGTTCAGGTGTTACACTTGGGGGTGTCTGAGTTTCTGCCTTACATATTCTTTCTGGGTGGTGATGTTTCATGACAGAATGTAATAAAGATTCCAAAATCCTAGTGAATCGTGAACATAGTGCATTTAATTTCTTACCTAGGCTTTTTGCTTTTTGTTAAATGCTTGTTAAGTTGATTTGACATTTTAAATCTTAGATTGTTTATATTTTTAGAAAATAAGTATCTTTGGGGCTGGGGATTTAGCTCAGCGGCATAAGCGCCTGCCTTGCAAGCAGGCACTTTGACCCCTGGTACCGATAAAAACAAAAAAGACAAAAAAAAAAAAAAAAAAAGAAAAGAAGTATCTTTGCAGATTTGGCGGGCAAGATTTACTTGTAATGGTGACAAAGTGATTCCTAAAGGAAATAGCAGTTTGCAGGTAGGACTCAATCCTAAAATCAGTTTTTAAAAACTGATTTTTTTTTCCCCCAGTATAGAACAGTGGAAGAGCAGCCTACATGGGGAGGAAAGCAGATGGTGTGAACTAAGATGCAGATAGAATCTTTTCTTCATAAGGAAATGCCTGAGAAAATGTACCTATTTATATTCTGATTAATTCAGCTCCAGTTTCCTAAAGATAATGATACTGTATCTTTTTCCCAAAGAATTAATGCAGATGTTGATAGTCTTCTGTTCTTTATTTTTCCCTCTCTTTACCACACTTTGAATAAATAAAGCATCCTGTGATGGCTAGTGTTTAGGCTGTCCATTAATGGTACAAAGTTAGGAAGTGCTCTTCTTATCCTGTTAGTTCACAGCATGTTGTCCATTCTGACAGCATCTGTACTGTTACTAGTAGGCCACTTTACATAGTAGGTGATGAAACGGGGAAAACATAAACTAAGAAAACCCATACCAATGCCCAAGTTTATCCTACTGTACCATAACAATTGATTACCTTATTTATACGTGTGTATTTTCTGGTGGTTCTCCCCTCATTTAATGTTGTAAAAGTGAGTGCAAATGCTTAGAGCCTGGCACACAGTAAATGTGTAGCAGATGTTGAATGTTTTTCCAAGTTTCCATTTATCCCTTTTGTGCTAACTTCATTCTGTTTCTGTCCTCCTCTGTTCACATGTCAAGCTGCTGTCCTGGGAGTGGGGAGGTGACTTGTCTGCAGCAATTCATACCACTAATTTAGGCAAGACAGATTTGGCTTTGGATCTGTCCTCCACTGCTGACTATTTTCCATGGCCAAGTTTATACCCTCTATATCCACATATCCAAAACAGCCATTGTCAGAGATGAGCTGCTGCGTTGTGTGCAGTGCTTGGCATGGTAAACACTCAGCATTATTATTTGACCAATTGTTGCTGTAATCAATTCAGTTCTGTTCATCATCCATGCTTTCTGGTAGCTCTTACTAGCCCATTAGATGAGTCTACAAGCCTGAGTGTGTCGGAAATTTTAATGATCTGGCTTTAGTGACAGTACTCTGGAATCACAAGTTCCTTTTTCTAAGTACCCAGTGCATTGGACTGTTGTGCGTGAAGGAGAGAGAGATGAACTAAACTTTACATTTTACTTGCTTATTGTTTAAGGTCTTTAAAAGTCAGACTGTTCACTAGGATGTTAAATACAAACACACACATACACACCCACCCCTCACAGGAACAAACTCAGTATGTTGTTTTTGACCTCTTGCATTTGCACCTGGCTACCTTAAGATTCTCGTTTTAGGATCAAACCTAAAAATCTGGAAGTTAGGGTCTAGTTTTACTTTATTGATTAACTCTTTCTCCTGAGTTCAGTATTCTACATCTGCTGTGAACACAAGTGTATTAGGAGGATTGTAACTTGATCATGTTGTGTGTTTCTTTTCCCTTCGTCTAGGAAAAGGGTCATGGTTTTTTCATATGGCTTGAGTTGCTTCTGTGACAGTCTATCGTATGATTTCTGTCCTGGGAAAATGCAACTTGTGAGTTGTATTAAGGCCCCTTTTCTGGCCTTCATTTATACAGTATTTTCAAATTCCTCTAACTCTTCTTTTCTTGGTCATAATACTGAATCAGTGTAGGGATACTAGTGAATAAATCTGAGTGTTTGGAAACAGGAATGATTTACAACCTTTATGTTATAGGCTTGAGGTTATATACCATTTTGATGTTGACCTGAGAAAGAACTTAATCCTATTATCTATTAACTTTTACAAAGTGTGTTAAAAAATACTTTTGGTGTGACTCGGGAGCTGGTTACATTTGTTATTTATTCTTTAACTTTGAGATATCTCACTCCATGCTATCTAGTTTGTCTACTGAAACCTGGAAGTATCGGGCCTGCTGTGGATGCCAGTCTAGGAGTGTATGCTTACACTGCCAATCCCATGCCAACACATTCCTCATGCCAGCTACAAACCCAGCCAGGCCTTTCTGCTGGAAGCAGGCATTTTGGTTCAGCACAGAATGTACAAGTCCCCTGAGTCATTTTTAATTACGTAGTTTATTTAACTCTTACCTAAGCAGGAAGTCAATCTGTTATCTTAAATTCCATAGTACCAAAGTAGATTTCAAATGCTGATTTTTTTTTTTTTTAGAATTATCACAAAGTTTATTTCTTACTTAGATTTCCTTTCTATTCACAATGCTTATGGGAGAGATTTCCAAATATTCTCAATTGACAGGCAGTGGGAGTGGACCTTTTATTGTCACAGTAATTTTTTATTGTGTCTCTTAAGCTAAAACTAACAGTTCTGTTTATTAAAACTTAACAGTTCTGCTTGCTACCTACTTAGAACCAAATAACTTAATATTTATTTTTTAACGACTTAAGCATTTTAAAATACACGAAAATTTAAAGAAAAATATTTTATACCATTTTTAACAACCATAGCCATTATCAGTGGGTTGTGTGTGTCCAGTAGAAACTCACAGCTGTTCACACTTAGAATCAGATTGTCATTCTCACTTCCTGTTCCACATGATTTTTATCCAGGACCTGGTTTTTTTTTTTTTTTGTCTTTTTCATTTTTATCGGTACCGGGGATCGAACTCACAATCGCCTGTTTGCAAGGCAGGTGCTTATGCTGCTGAGCTAAATCCCCAGCCCTCAGGACCTGCTTTTTATCATAGCATTTACCAAATACCTAGCTGCACAAAGCCATGAAATTATCAAAAGGAACATATGACCAAATATTTAAACTATAGTTTCTGGCCAGTGTCAAGTAACGTTTGTTTTCCTTGAATATTTAAAATACCCTATGATACCACAGAGTTTGCTTGGGTACCTCGATATAGTTTACATATGGTGGTTTTGTCCTACAGTTTAATTTTTGATTGGGTAGTTGTGTGTGGCTTATTTTATAACTTTTTATCTTCATCCTACCCATTCGAAAATAATGTATGCTCCTATAGTCTCAGCAACTAAAAATGGTTTCTGGCAAGTGACTTGACATTTGTGCTTAAATGTCTTAGAGTTTATTTTTTATCTCATTTTATATGATGACCTGGTTCTTTAAAGATTGTAACTGAGTATAACTCCTGAGGCAATTTCTTAACAAAAATATGAGTGCCATAAAAGTAATTTCCCTTAAACTTGTTAGTACTTTATTTTGTTCTGCCTTACAAAACTTACATCTTTGCTTAATTTCTATTTAGCTTCTCCATATACAACTTCAACGCCAAACATCAACAGTGTGAGAAGTGCTGACTCTAGAGGGTCTTTGATAAGCACAGATTCGGGAAATAGCCTTCCAGAAAGAAACAGTGAGAAGAGCAATTCCCTGGATAAGGTAATTTCTTTTCACATAATACAAGTGTTTTGTATAACTAATGGATTTAGCCCAAAATAAACATGCTTCATATTCTCTAGTGGTTGTTAATTGTAGCTTTAAAAAAAAATAAAAAACAACAACAAACAAAAAAACCCACACTATTTGGTTGAATTGCGATACATAATCAGAGCTTTCTCTACGGTTGGAAGCCTGTCTCCTGAAACTTTTCCCTATTTGTGTGTGTGTGTGTGTGTTGCTAGGAATCAAACCCAGAGCCTTGCACATGATAGGGAAATGCTTTACCAGTGAGCTGTAAGGCTCCAGCCCCTTAAACACTAGATTCTTGTTGCGAGGATCTCAGATCAGGGCAGCATTTGTAATGTAGTATATTGAATGATTCTGGCAGGATGGTGCTTAGAGAGTCAACCTGCTCTTTAGTTAGATCCCCACAATATGTTGGAGGACTCAGACTCTTTGTAACTTGGTGAGAAAATATAAAGCTTAAATCTAACCCTGGAACCATAGGAGATTGGTACCACCTTGGGCATTGTTTTCCTATGTTATTTCAAGGAATAGGAAAGCACTCTTCCAATAAACAGGTAGGAATGTGTTCCTAGTTTTTACAAAATGTCCAGAAAACAGCCTTCTAGTTTGTGAACATGTCACTCGGTCCTCTGTTGGGCAGCAGCATGACTGTCTTTAAATGCAGTTGTGGCAGGGTGCAAGCATCAGTGTGAGTGTGTGTCGTGACTTGTCAAACTTCTCCCTTGACCCCAACATGCCTGCGTGTGTAGAGGGAAAAGCTGCTCCGAAGGCACTCCACCTTTGTCATACGCAGTGCTGGAGAGGAGGAGGATAGCTGCCAGTCGGCCAGGAAAAACCGGGTCACTGTGGACTTCTCCCTTCTAACGATTCCACCTTTGCCAGAAGAACCGTTGCCTGCTGCACCCTCCCTCCCACCACAAGAAGTAGCGTTGTCCTCGTGGCCCCAAGTGAACGAGCCCGCAAGATAATGCATCCATACCAGTTTTGCCACTAATTGCATTTCTTCTTAAATAAAAATGTTCACATACCTAGTTAACTAAGCCTGTTCACATATCTGATGAGTTAATACATATGTTCAGTTGGCCACTCATGCCTTCAGTGAAATATCTTTTTTTTTTTAACTGACATTTTTTTCTTGGTGTTTGGTAAAAATACTCCTGATTTCCACTGGAAATATAATTTGGAGAGTTTTTAATTAAGAAATGAGATTTATGTTCTGTTTTTTTCTTAATGTGAACCCGCTGTCTAGTGGTAAAACTGCTCCCCCCATGGGAACTGACATTTGCAGTGTTGAGCTTATGATGGAATGCCCTCCTCAGTTTCTGGTCTTTGGCAGTGCTGTGCGGAGGTGTCCCTATTGGTCCCATTGGGTACCTGCCCCCCAGTGATGCCCGCAGCATGACCCACAGTGACCTCTGAATGGCAGCACCTCAGGTCCGGGCCTGTGTGGCTGACACACAGCAGCCTTCAGATGTCCCTTGCTGCAGCAGCCGCAGCTGTTCTGAGGAGACGGCTGCTGGGCTGTGTCTTCTGCATCCTCACTTCTCTGTGTGAGCCTTGCACACACGCTTTTTTGCATGAAGTTTTACTTGACATAACAACAGCCTGTGCCTTCTGGCTTGTCCCTTTGGAAAGTATGCAAAGGGGACAAGGCAGAGCTCCAAGGAGCAGTGTTTCTGTGTATGCAAGGTAAAGGTGTGCCTGTCGTGTTGCTGTGCCTGTAGTTTACTTGTTCTTTCCAGTTTGTCTAATCTAAGACTCTTTCTCTTCCAAGGAAGAAAAGTGAAATGAATTTTCCCCCCATAATGAAATAGAAAAATTAATTTTATTTCCTTTTTAGCACCAGCAAACTAGCACTTTGGGAAATTCTGTGGTTCGCTGTGACAAACTTGACCAGTCTGAGATTAAGAGCCTACTGATGTGTTTCCTCTACATATTAAAAAGCATGTCTGATGGTAGGTAAAAATGAAGATTTCTGTTTTGCTTTTTTCAGTATTAAATTTTTTAAAAACTGTAATAGAAAAATATAAGGGTCTAAAAAGATTTTATATGAAAAAATGGTAGAAATAAATTGCTTGCTGTGGAAAAATAGATTTGTTGTGTTACTCTAGAAGATGAACTCTAAAATGTCAGAACCATTTTCTAAATATATATTAAACTTGGACCTACTATTATAACTAGAAGATATGAGCAGATAAATGAAATAGCTTTTGATTTTGTAAAATTTTGTTTGTCCAAACAAGCTTTAAGACAACTTGAATAACTGTACTAGTCTCATGAATTAGAAAATAATGTTTTTCAGGGATGTAAGCATTCCTTGCATTTAGAAATATGCATATGGTATCCTGGCTTTAACTGGGAAGTACATTATTTTAGTTTCTAATGGAAGTATTAGCATCGTAGTAGATTATGTTATTGAGAGTGTGACAACCACGTTTTTAATAAAAATGAGCAGAGCCATTAATGCTTTATCTATATCATGTGAAACTTATAAATACATATGATAGTTTCAACCCTGACTGTTAACCAATTCCTTAAAATTATGTGCCTTACAGTTTTTATCCTGGTGGTTTATTTTTCCCTACAACAAATCACAAGGTACATTATGAGCTTCCTTAAAGTCATTGAATTAAAACAAACTCTGCTGAAAACAAAATGCCTTTTTTGAGACCCTGAAGCCTTTTGTGTTGTATCTTGGGCAGTTGGTATGGGTATTAAATATCTATAAAAAAGTGTTCCTGAAAATAGTGTTTTGTTTTATTTATTTCCATTTCAGTACTATTAGCAGCCTGACACAGATGCTAATAATGATCTTCTTGCTAAGAATTAGGTAATTTATCTTCAGTTACTTTCAAGTGGCAGTTTAATAGAGAAGAAAAAATGATTCCCTTGAATGATGACCAAATACAAAAGCACAGGGAACTCACTGTATTTGGATTATAAAGTTGAAATTTCTTCACATCTGAGTTCTAGATTTTGCTTCACAGTAGTGAGTTTTAGCTGGCATTATAGTCCGTTCTTCCCCTTGATTTAAAATACTTTGAATTTCAAATACTGATTATGATATATAATCAGAGAGCAACTGGTTTTTAAAGACAAGTATACCAGAACTTTGGAGGGGTTTCATATGACATTCTGCCTCCCCAGTTACAAATAAGCATGCTGCAGCCCTCCATTTTCCTCCTTTCCTCTTTCTTCTTACTTCCTTATTTTCTATCAGGAGAGAGGACTCGATCTGGCCTCAGTTTTCTGTTAAGAAAAGAAAGAAAGAAAGAAAGAAAGAAAAGAAAAGAAAAAGAAAGTATACCAGAAATTTTGGACCCAAGTGAAAGTTACCTTTTAAATTCAGTCCTTCAGAAAGCTGGATACATGTTTTTTATTTTGTTTTGTTAATTCTTACTAGTACTTGTTGGCAGTACTAAATGCTGGAATTTTTTGTACAATAGCAAACTGATACAGGTTCATACCAATTGATACAGTGTTTCACTTCTAAGAATTATGTATCCCATAAGATGTGGTTTGATGTGCATACAAAAATCCATGTGAAGCCACATGTGTTGGCACACAGTAATCACAACACTCTGGGAGGCTGAGGCAGGAGAATCAAAAGCTCAAGTTCCTCTTGAGCACTTTAGCAACTGCTGACTCTGTTTCAAAATAAAAAAATAAATTTTTATAAAGACTGAAAATGTAGCTTGCTGGCAAGGTCCTGGCTTCAATCCTTAATGCCAGAAAAGAACAGGAAAGGAAGAGAGGAGAAAGAAAAAAAATTATAGTGGCAGAAGATTAGAGAAAAGTAGTTAATGTCTTATCAGTAGGGTGCTGGTTACCTCAAATGTGGTCTATCCATAGAGAGGAATATTATGCAGCTTGGAAAAGTTTGAGGTAGATCCAAGCTGTATTGCTCAGTCAAAACTCAAAGATAAAGCAGTATTTGCAGTATATAGATACCTTCAACAAATGCATTTCTGGGAAGGGATCCTGCAGTAGGAAAAGGGAGAGCCTAACTTTGGATTATATCCCACTGATATTCTTTGAATTCTCTGGTCTATATAAGAGAATATTATGTGTAAGTTAAATAAGCCTTGTACTGCCATTTGTACCTGGAAATGCATGACAAGATTAAAGTTCAGGTGCTCAGTCGTAGCTTAAGGTGAGCGAGCCGGTTACATGTTTTGCCCAGGCTAGGTTTGTCGGTATGCTTTGCCCTTTGATCAGCTATAAAATGGGGCAGAAGAAGGGTTTGGAGGCCTAAACTCTGGGGTCTCTTCACATTGTCATAATAATAAGTGCTTCTTCATAGTGTGTATGATATGTACAGTGATTCTGACCAAATCAATGTTTATTTTCCAGATGCTCTGTTTACATACTGGAACAAGGCTTCAACATCTGAACTTATGGACTTTTTCACAATATCTGAGTGAGTAGTTTTGTGTTTGCTCACTGCTTCTTGATTTTCCAGCCTGAAGAACGCTGCAGTGGAGCCAGGAGTGTAGTTGGTGTCACACCTTTCTTACTAAGCTCGCTCTTCTGGACATGACCCCAGCACCTATTTTCAGGGCTTACGAGCAAGTAAACAGAACCCAGCATATTATTACAGATAGATGTGTTATAGATGAGAGGTGACTATTTCTGTGGATAAGCCATTTCATAAAACACTACAAAATTTATTCATTGCAGTGCACAGATAGTGGTTTTCTAAGTTGAATCTAGTGCCCATATTAACTAATTTTATCTCTTAGTATAAGTGTGTGGTTTCTTTTAAACTCTTTATTTTTAGAAATAGAGGCACAATTCCTTATCCAAATCTGCTAGAGACAGATGATTTTTCAAATTCAGAATTTTTTGGATTTTTGAAAAATTTACATGAGGTAGCACATAGCGCATAACATTCCAGCAGCATTTTATGCAGCACCCCAAAGTCCAGCACATTATTACATTTTCAGTGAAAATAGAGAGAGAAAGAAATGCTGCCATTCTTTAAGGCAGCTTTCTGTCTGTGCGTTTGAGCCATGTTTTGCACAGACTTACATGGAGACTTGTTTTTACATGTTATGCCTTTTGGAATCGCAAGTAAAAGGCTGTGGTCCTGGCTTCAACAGGGGCTTGGTTCATAGTCTTGGTTCACAGGCTCATGACAGGCTCATAACTCTGCTGAGTTAAAGTTGTTTTAACTATCTCTTATTAAGTGAGTGATTTAAAAAAACAAACAAATAGTTTTGTGGATATATTAAAGCAAAAACTACATACTTGACGTCTGTAAAGGGCCAGTACCTGAAGTTGAACTGAAAGAGAGCGCTTCTTCTGTAGCTCTGAGTGAAGGTGAATAAGCCACGTGGAACAGTAGTATGGTCTCCGGCGCAGCCTGAAGCCAGTGCTGTGGATAAACCTCGAGCCCTTGGTGAGGGAGTCTGTCAGCGTGGCCTTTGTTCTTAGGTGCCCCAGCCACCACCATTCTGGTAGCTGCACAGCATGAGGCCTCCCTCCCAGGTTGATCATTTCCTCTGTGTTTGAATTTGTTGTTGTAAATAGACTTAAAGAAAGAAGTGTATTTAAAATAATTTTATCACTGCCTTCCCTAACAGTGTTTCTTCCATCCGCAGAGTCTGCTTGCACCAGTTCCAGTACATGGGGAAACGATACATAGCCAGGTACTGTGGGGCCTTCCAGTGTGAAATGACGTGGCCTCTTCCGTGTTTCTTGGGTCTGAATGTGTGAGAATGGTGGTCTGTGTGATTGGCCGGCAGCAATCACATAAGCAGCCCTGAGGACAGTTGGCAGCCCCTGTGTTGCTGCCATGCCATCAGAGAGCTCTTTCACTGGCTTTCCTGCGTTCCTTGTAGCTCACCTGTGTGGGGCCTCTCTTGGAAATCTGTCATCATGGCCTGTTGATAGTTTCCATACTTCCTTCCAGTTTCTCCCTTACTTTTATTGTCTCCTTATTTGTCTTCTCCCTCTTTCTCTTGTTCAGGTATTTTCTCTTCCCTCATTGATTTCTTTTGTTATTACTTTCAAAGATCATTTTTTGCTGTTTCTCTTTCCAGCTATGAAGGTACTAATTCCTCTTCAACTCTTCTTTCTTGAGTGGAAGTTTTTAAACTATCTCAGATTAGTGTGGGCTTCACAGTCCTTCTCTAAAATGGTCCTTTTCTCTTATTCTGAGTAATCAATAAGTTTTCTGTGTTCTGATGTGACTGATAACTCCCCGTTGCCCTGTGGCTGGCTCCTGCAGGGCTAGGAGCTCCTCAGCGAAGCATGGCCAGGCAGCTTCTCCTTTGGGAGCACCTCTCACAGCACATGGTGTCTTTAGGAAGTTCTTCCCCGACCCTCTTGCCATTCAGTGTGTTTGTGTTATGAGCCATTCTGTGTTAGTGTGCATGCGGGGTCTTGTTCTAAGTGTCATATTTTCTATTGTTTTTAACCGCTTAATCATAAGTAAACACATATAGATATGTGTATAAAAGCTGTAATTGTAATTGAGATTTGATTCACTTATCTGTAATTCTTTTTATAATAATGACATGATAAAGATTAATAGAACTTTTTGAATGTGAAGATTTAGTTTATATGTTAACATTGTTCTATTCTGGGGTCATAAGTATAGTGTCTCTTAAAAGAGTGACTTTTCTTTTAAAAAGCAAATTTGGGAGACTTTGGTGCTTTCCTCTTATTAAAATTTTCTATTTTTAATTGAAACATAATCACATGTAAAATTTTCTGATCTTTTGTTTTTATCACAAAAGTAATCTTTATGTTGAGCTTTTAAGTTCCAAATGCAAGTATATACAAGGTGCCTTTATGCCATTGACATACCTTAACTTTTATTCTCTTTGACTTTGTCCTGTGAAGATGGGCAAGCAGTGTACTTTGTAATAGAAAAGTACTGTGCTGGGTAGGCTTCACACCTTCTTTGTAGATACTGTCACATCAAAGCATGTGGAGAATATTGTGCCAAGTAGAACAAAATGCCTCAGAGATTAAAATGGTGATTGTGAGAAGCTGAAGATTTCTGTCTTGAAAACGATTTCAGAATTGGGTTTTGCAAAGTAATGAAATTTTGGTGGATTTTTCTCATAAGATTTAAAAATCTTTCAGCTTCAAAAGCCCCTGTATATATTTGCATATATGGACTGCCTTAAAAATAGATGGGCAAAAGAAGATACAGATGGTATTACTTTGTTCCATGCACTGTGGGAAGATATATCCTGCTGTATAAAAAAATTGCCATGATTTCTGCTGCATGTAATGAAGATCCTGAGCCATCGTGTAAACATTGTCAGCATTTGCCATTCCTGGTGGTCCAACTATGTGAATACTGTGCCTTCTCCTTGTCACTTGGAAATCACCCAGTAGCATGTCTTCCATGATAGCCCATGCATGTCCCTGTTCTCTACACACAGTAACACACGGTTGGCTCCGGGATGGGGGACAGGTGTCATTCCAGCACTGGTTTCATTTCCGTCTGCTCTGGTGATGGTACACAGTAGAAAATCAGCTGTTTGATTGCTAACCCAGATCACTTTTCTGTTTTCTCTACTTGACTGCTGACAAGTTTAACAAAGTCTGTGGCTCTTCTCCTTCCTGCTTGGGTAAGAATAAAGGTGTTAAAACTGCCTCATACATTCCTTCCCATTGCATGTTTGTTCTCTGTTTCTCCCAGTGCATTTTAAAGTTACAAATGTATATATTTCTTTCATAACATAATCTGGAAAGGTTCTCAGTGTTTTGACAATTGTCAGAATGTTGACCTTTAGCTCCACATTGGAGTGATATTCACTGTTTGAAAAGTCCCATCTCTAAAGTACTTCCTAAAAATGAGAAGGACTTGCTTCGGCTTGATGTTCGCTTCTTTGTTGTCAGGTGCTTTGCTGTGAACTCTGTAAGAGCTACTGCCTGTTTTTGTCTCTAGCTTCTTGGCTGCAGTCAGTCAGTGCGTGGCCTGCCTCCTTTGTGCCATGTCCTGGCTTCGCTAATACTTCCATCTCACTGCAGTGTAACACGTCTAACTTTTGCTTCTATCCCATTTCACTCATGTTGCAGGAACCAGGAGGGGTTGGGATCCATAGTTCATGTTCGAAAGTCTCAGACATTGCCTGTTTCCCGTAACAGAACAGGAATGATGCATGCCAGATTGCAGCAGCTGGGCAGCCTGGATAACTCTGTCACTTTTAACCACAGTAAGTCCCATGACATACTATCCTAACAGCTAGCCGTCTCTCTGCCGCCTCAGAGGAGAGAGCCCCGCCACACCACAGCACATCACCAACTTGATTTTTCTTCCAGCTCAAAGCAACTAGGAAGAAGAACTCCTGGCACAGTTCCCTTTCCTGGAGGAGAGTCCTCAGTATTGGGGAGTGACATAATGTGGAACATGGTCAACTATGGCACCAATCCCAAAAGCCCCATTCCCACAGCAAAACGTGGCAGGTTCAATAGCCAAACAGTCTTGGAACTCTGAATTTTGTTTGGATTCACTGCCTGTAACCACGTTATCACTAATTTTTCCCTGCACCTCCTGAGAACATCTGGGACAGATTCTTTTTGCTCCTCCGGATCTTGTGCATGTAATTGATCAAGCGTCCACATTCTGACACTCTAGCTCTGATAGCTCTGAATGTATGTTAATCCTTACACCACTGTGAATCAATTTGTGAGGGTATGGAAAAGCATCCAATAACAAAGTGACTTTTTCTGTGTTTTCAGTGTGAGAAAGATATCAAGTGTTCTTGGAATTTCTGTAGACAATGGTAAGATTTAATCAGGTTGAAGTCTGCTTACCAGGCTGCTTCACTTGCAAACCAAGACTTTTCATTCATCTTGCCTTCCTAACTTTGGGGCTTTTCTAATTTCACTATAGAAATTCTGCCAAAATGTAGGAACATATTTTTAATTTACTTTTATCAGTAATCAGAGGGGTCATGGTTTTATGTACTATTTTAGCAATTTCGGTATTTCATTTGCTTAAGGGTTTCTCTAAGGAGAAAACCTAAATATATCAACTGTGCAGCATATGAAAAACTAATGTGACCATCTCTAGGTCTCATCTATTAGTGTTGTGTTCTCTGACGTGTCCCATCTCCTTTCCAAGCACTATCTTTAATCATGATTATTAATCTCTTCTGATCATTTCTAATCACACAAATTCTGTTAATACTTTTTCGTAATATAGAGTAAGAGTAGAGATAATACTCCCAACCTCTTGTTTTAATAATAGTTTAAGACTGTGCATAGTGGCACATGCCTGTAGCCCCAGCACTTGGGAGGCTCAGGCAGGATGATCGTCATAAGGTGAAGGCCAGCCTAGGCTACATATTGAGTTCAAGACCAGCCTGGACTACTACGTAGTAAGACCCTGTCTCAAGAAAAAAATTTTAAGACAATAGAGAGATCAGAAGATAGCGATTTCCCTCACTTTCACCCAAGCCATGTTCACTGTAAGTCTTTATAAAAGTCTAGGCTTAACTTAAATGAGCTTTATGTCAATGTGCTACACATTAAGTTGACTGCCAGAATATACTGGGGTTTGTTTTTTTTTTTTTTTGTCTTTTTCATTTCTATCGGTACCGGGGATCAAACTCACGACTGCCTGCTTACAAGGCAGGCGCTTATGCCGCTGAGCTAAATCCCCAGCCCCCGAAAATACTGGTTTTGAAACACTGGTTTTGAGTTCTATACTTGGTATAAAATGTACAGTGAGTAACAAATTTAAGGCTACAATGCTTGATTTTTCAAACTCCTTGTGGACCTCTCCTGGGACAAGGAGTTAAAACAATAAAACAGATTTTTAAAATTTTTATTTTCATTTCCTTTTTAGCAACAAAATTTAGTGTCCAGTGGTATGCTGATTCACCTGACTTCCTTTGTCTGGATAATCTACATGACACAAACTTAACCCAGGATCACTTGAAATAAATGCTTAAACTTTGAAGCATTAAAAAAAAAGCACATCTCCACATGTAATCTTGTAATCCCAGGGATTACAAGATTAATGGGAGGCTGAAGCAGGAGGATTACCATGAGTTCAAGGCCAGCCTGAACTCAGTGAGACCTTGTCTCAAAACGAAACAAAACAAAACAGTTCAAGACCCTGCCTCCAAAAATAATCATTTAGGAAACAAGCAAAAATAAAGTGAATGATCAAAACACAAGAAACAACTTCAGTCCATTCTGATATGCAGAAGCTCTTCCTACGGCAAATGCCTTGAACTGGAGCAGAGAGACAGCTGGGTGCGTGCACTGCCAAATGCCATGCTGTTAGCCTGGTGAAATTCCATTTTCTCTCCCTGCTGCCCACAGAAAGGCCTGTCTTCCCTGCCTCCCTCCTCAGCTCATTTTTTTTTGTCAGTTTTCAATGGCACTCTGTCCTCAATTACATTTTCTCCCTGCTTTGCGAGGAAGCATAGTAGTACTGTGACTCTTTTTTAGTTTTCCTCTGTTTTCTATAATTCCTTCTCATCCCAAGTTGGTTCTGAAGTCTCCCAAGTCATTCCATCCTCTAGAGCTCCGTCTCTAATTCTGATTATGTGTTTGGCTGCTAGCTTCTCTACTAGCTTTTTGCATTCTTAAGTGATGACCGTAGACAAAAACCACGGGGCGGTGGGGTTTATATTGTATGTGTGTATACACATGTGTTCTTTGGTGAGCCTGCATTATGCATATATGCATACTTATTTATTTACGTCTGTACCTGTATATTTTATGGGCAAATCATGGCCTTGTAATGTTTATTTTTAAAAATATGTTTAACAATAAATACAGTACCTTTTGTTGGTCTTACCAATATGATCACCACAGATTTAGTATGTGAGAGATCTGCTATAGATACCCCTGGTTTAAGATGAATTTATGTCATTAAAAGAAAAAATAGAGTCCCTGTACATCTACATGTCAGACCTCAGTTTGACCAGCAGGGAGCAGCAGAGGCCTGTGAAGAAACCTTGCTTTGCATAATTGACCATCTATAGCTTCTCATATAGGACAAGGGAAAAAAATATCATATGTGCTGCACATATAACTCTAGTAGGGTCTTAAATTTGTTCTTTGATTTTGGTAGGAAATCATAAAAGTGAAAAATCCTGCGGCAAGCTAAATAGTCTTTTAACTATTTGAAAAACTCTTAAAGAATAGATTTTTTATTGCCTGGCCATATGAACAGTAAATCTTTAAAACACTTAGACGTTGACCTAGTCTGTGTAACTTACTCATTGTTTATCAATAGAGATTTATGTCAACCAACAAATAAGCAATACATTTACATATATATAAATAAAATAACATTTTGTGTTTATTTTGGTGCCAAGTGTTTTTCTAGGAATATCCTAAATTCATTTGCATGTTAATTTATATTTCCGCTGGTATGATAGGGGGAAAAGCCAGCTAGGAACATATAAAGAAAATCTGTTTCATGTAACCCAGTGTAAGAGGCAGTTTAAGATCACTGGGTTAAGATGCAGCGACTTGTATTTCAGGTCAGTGTTGGAAAGCATGTTTTCACTGAACTGCCCGTAAAGGTGTTGTGGGCACCGGGTGACGAGGTTGTGAACACAGAATGGAGGAGGACCTGGTGGGCTATTATCCTGGTTGCTTAAGTACTCTGTGAGGTATTGGATGACATGGCTGTGACACTTTGCTTAGCTCTGAAATATTTTGATACCTATGAAGCACAAGTAAGCAAATGAATATAGATGATAAGTAAATTATTTTATTGACTATAATATGAATTGATATGTGAACATGAAAAATACAGAAAATGCATACATCTCTGAATTAGTACCTTTCAAAAATTTTTTAAACAATGCATGATATAGCTTTAAAATTAGGTAAAATGTACTTCATTATTTTAAACATTAATACTCAAGATGATAAATTAAATGTAAACCCACATTTCCTTTCCACGTTTCTGAGATATGTTTTTATACATTATCTAGGCTTCTGAAGTCAGATGTATCTTAATTATGCATCTACTATGGCAGTTTGTCATTAGCTTCTTGCTATTAATAGGGCCTTACAGTTGAGAAAGTCGGGTATAGCACCCATTTAAAGTCAGCCATTCTAATGTCCCTAGTTCTCTTATGCCTAGTGTTTCATTGTTGGAGCAGTATATAACAATGGAACATAATAAAAATTTTGCTCTTTGGAATCTTGTTCCTTGAGTCTTTCTAGATGACATATATGAATTTTGTACAAAAATTTTAAAAATTAAAACCTTTGGCATAAATGGGTTAAGGAGGACTTCAAAGTAAAATGTACCCTATGCATAAAGCAGTAGTTTTAGGACTATAATTCATACCATTTGCAGGCACTGTTAGGCATTGGGTTGCAGTATCTGGCAGTGAATGCTGTTGGCATGGTACCCTCTTCTAAGTATGACCCCCTGGGTTACAGACTGTGCTACAAATCATTCTCTCAGTGGTCAGTGGCTGTACTGCAAACCATATGATTTTTGCCTTAGTGTATTATTCCTGATTCTGAATTCTACTCCTTGTCCACCTGTGAGGAAAACCTTTTTAGCAGCAGAAATGTAAGGGGGAATAAGTAACAGATTGTGTAGATGTAGGCCATTTTGATATTTTGCATACATATTTGTACTTAGCCAGATACCAGGAACTAAATATCTAAGGAAGTAGATTTACATTTGGGGAATTCTCTTAGCAAGAAGGTTCCTGATCATTTAGTATTTATATTTTCATGTATTTTCTCATAAACTTACTATTTTCCTAGATTCATATTATGGTCCAGAGAAAAATAATAAGAATTTGCTTTTATAAAGGAAAAGAGAAGATGAAAGCATTTCCTGTGAAATTATGATCTGACTTACTCTTCTGTCTCAAACATCCTTTGTCAGAAAAGGCATGTGGCTGTGGTTGGGCTTCTGCCTGTCTACCACATCACCCCGATGTCAGGCCGGTGGGGAGGGAGAAATAGTTTACAGATGTAGTTGCCATTATTAAGTTGAGCTATTTAGGTACGATGAACTTATTACATAGATTAATGCTAACCAACTGTAAACATGACAACATAATTGGCCCTTGAGTGTTCAAACACCTGTAAATTTTAGAGTAAGTCATTTGTCAGAGTAAGAATGGAATGACAGCTATGTAAATTTGAGCAGTAATCGTGAGAGCTAAAGGAGTGCCTTGGCACACACAGCAGAGATTGCATATCCCTTCCCGGAGACTATCCAGCCAGTGCCTCAAGGCAGCACTGCCCCCTAGTGGCAATACATATCATTCTCTTACTTCTCAGAAGCTACTTTAAAGCAATTTAAGAAAGTTCTCTTTCTCTTAAGACCACTGTCAGATCTACGAATTCATTTTAATTTTACTATGGTGGCCTGTAACATGGTGACTGTTGATTAAAGTCTTCTCTCATGCACAACTCTGTTCCAGGTCTTGGGACATGCTGTCTTTTATTTCTGTGATAGAACAGTATTTAGACATACTGCCATTTGTTTTTAGAGATTTTAAAAAATAACATTCGCTCCAAATGTTTTGAATTTTGAGATGAAGCTCTGTTTAAGGAAAAGCAAAGTATGACATGTTTTGGATAAAAGGACCATTTGTTTTAGATTCTCAGTATTCTACAGAGAACAGTGGTAGCATATATCTACTTCATGTTACTCAGACAAACACAGATTGATTTTTATATAAACCTATATAAATATGGTCCTTTCTCTAATGGATATTAGAACTGTAATATAGTAATTTAAAGAAATTTTTTCATTACCAGATTTCCTATGTGTACATAAGTATGTAATAATTTAATTAGCATTGCCAAAATCTACTTCCTTAATTGTGCTAGGCTTTTAGCCATGAGCAAATAAATTCAATGGGAACTCATAAGTGCTTGGACATCTTATTTATAAGTTACTTAAATGCACTTAGCCAGTAGTTTTGCTAAAAAGAGAAAAAGGCAGTTCTATGCACAGAAAGAAATTAAAATTACCTTCAAAGCGGATTCCTTGTTAAAATGTAACCTAGACTGAAAAATCCTTCAGAGAAATGATAGACCTCCATAAAGGGCCAGCCTGTGTGAAAACTTTGGTTGGACTAGTAACAGGTGTTGTGTTTTGCTGTTGTTAATGTTGTTTGGTGGTGTTTGGTGTTTTTGGGAGGAGGTGGGGGAATCCACTCTTAGCAGATTTTGATCACTTTAACAATAATCATCAGTCTGTATGTTTTCCTCTTTTGTTGTCTCTATCTTACCAAACCTCACCTAATGAAGGAATGTGTTGGCTTGTGTAAAGGCAGTACAGTACCGCAGGCACCTGTCTTATCTGTGAGGAAGAAAGAGAAACAGAGCTAGCATGTGCCAGTGTGTGACATGACATGTCCTCATTCCATGGAGACACTGTCCTCTGCACAGAGTGACAGCATTGTGAATCAGATACTGAACCTCAGGGCCTCCTTTTTAAAAGTACCTCTGTAACTCTGAAAAACTTTCTTGTGGACTTTTAAAAATATTTTAGAATTTAATTCAGAATGTTGTCCTTCCAAAGTTCTCTCTTTTGTGCTAATAATTTGCACGACGGTAATACCCAGAACAAGGAATTTGGAGTGAAGGTTCTAAACTTTCCCATACTGGTCTCATGGAAATTCCTATGTTTTCTCTGCTTCATTTTCCTGATCTATATACAAAATGTCCTCCTCTTTGGAGTATTAAGAAAACTAACGATTAGTAAGTATTGACTTACTTTAACTCCTTGGAGAAAGACATTACCTTGTGTTTTATTATATGGCCATCTTTCTGTGTATTCTAGACCAACACTATAACATCTTTGCATCCCTATATGTATTTCTGCTAATGCATACCATTTCATAACTTAATATCTCAAATTATATGTCAGACTGCATTTATATCAGCACTAAATTGGTTTTATAGCCTTTGTAGAAAAAGTTTGTATTTAAATTATGTATGATTAAGATAAGTTTACATGACAGTTTCTTCTTCCTTTTCTTAAACATTTCTTTCAGACATATTGGCTTTTATGCTTTTCTTAAAGCAAGTAGAAACCTATTTGTAATGCAGTCAACTCTTGATTATCATTCATGATTCTAGCTAATGATACATTTAGTGACTTGACACTTTTATAGCATTCACTGGGTACCAGGTGCTATTCTAGGAGCTTCATAATTAATGGATTTAATCCTCATTACCACTCTTTGAGGTAAATACTCTTACTATTTCCATTCTGCAGATAGGAAACTGAGATATAAAGAGGTGCAATAACTTGCTCACATTCACACACCTAGTAAATGGTGGAGCTCAATTCTGTAGCCAGCAGCCTGAGCTCAGGTTGTTTTTTGGGTATTTTTTTGATAGCAGGGGACTGAACTCACAATCGTGTGCTTGCCAGGCAAGTGCTTATACCACTGAGCTAAATCCCTGGCCCAACGTTCATCTTTTTAACTCCTATGCTGCACTGCTGCCTCTTGTCTATGTGGGGAACTTGGAAATCCCACCATCCGTTTACAGCCTCACCATTCTGACAGCTTAGTCAAGCAGCCTTTCTTGATGTACGTGCTAGCTCCACTGCTTACTACCTGGGTGACTTTAGACATTTTATTTAGCCTTTCTGTGCCCCTATTTCCTCATCTGCAAAAAGGGTTTAATAAAGTATGTACTTCATAAGGGTGTTAGGATTAAACAATACATGTAAGTTTCCTGTACACATGGTTGCACATAGCAAACACACCATTAATGTTTGTTTTCATTTCCCTTTCAGAATTGAAAAAGAGTTGTAATTAAATTTGTTAATGCCACTCCCAAAACCCTAAATTGAGCCCCAGAAGGGGACTCTCTATAGATAATCAAAAGTTGACTGTGACTGTCCCATCCCACCAGCCTTGCTACGGAAACCACTGGGCAGTAACTCTGTGCTGTAATTCATGTAGGCTATGGCCACTCGGATGCAGATGTTCTCCACCAATCACTGCTGGAAGCCAACATTGCTACTGAGGTTTGCCTTACAGCTCTGGACACGCTCTCTCTATTTACACTGGCGTTTAAGGTTCGTATTAAATAGCAATCATGGTCAGTTTTTAAAACTCAACTAGCACAAACTTAAGACATTGTATTTTTACTTAAGCAATTTGTTTTTGTCATTGTAAGGACAGTATTAATCTTTTTTTTCTTTTCTTTTTTTTTTGATACTGAGAATCAAATCATGACATCACACTTGCCAGGCAAGTGCTATGCCAGTATTAATCTTTAACTTCCTTAATGAAACCATTCCACACAGAATGGCTTGAATTCTCTAAAGTATAATAAAGCTCAGCTGGTCCACATATACAACATGCTTGGAAATGATGGAAGAAGTCTCTAGAAGTGGTTAACTCTTGGATAGAAGAAAGAATTTACCTGAAAAAATAGGGCTTTGCTAAAACCTCAGGATGATGAATATGGGAACATAATCAGGCATTTCTGCCTTGAATATCTTTAAACGTGACTAAATGTTATAGCAGTTACAATTAGGTACTCAGAGGGAGAGGAGTGATAGATAAAAATCATAATTTTAAAAATATTATCTGTTACTAAATTAAATGACAGAATTATTTCAGGGATAGAAAATAGTCCTTTTTTCCCCCAATCTTGTTTTTTAGATTTTAACAAATAATATTCAAGTAGTTGAAGATGGGCTCTCAACGCTGTTTCCCTTTCTGCTTATTAATGTTTTTAGGATAGGAAAGGGTGATTGAGTTCATGTTAATATACTACAGATCCTGAAACAGTATGTTTAATTGCAAGGGTATTTGGGAAATAGAACCAGTCATACTCTGCTTTCCTTGTCTCTACACATAAAGCACATCTTTACTAGGGAAGTAAAAATAGTGACCTCAATGTCCTGTCATTGTATTTTAGTCTGCTTTTTTGTTCTACTCAGTAGTCACAGCCATTGTGGAAGTGCCACCCACCAACCCACCCACTTCCAGTGGCTCTCAGAGCAAGGTCTCCAGCTGTAGCCCTTGAAAGCCCTTGGAAATATGAATTCTCAGGCCCCAGCCCAGACCTATTCAGTCAGAAACTAACTGGGTTAAGACTCAGGCTGTACAGCTTGAGAACCATAGCTCTGCTGGACCCATCAGAGAGACCTTTAAAGTCCTTTCTATTTTCTGTTGGATAGTTTAGTTTAAATATCTCATGTAAATAGGCAGTGTGGCTTCAAAGGTAAGTGGCTGGACTTGTGCACATGTATCAATGATACACATGTATCCTTTAGTCCAAAACAGTAGTGGTGACACTTCTTCTCAGCCTAGGCCCTGCCATGAGGACAGGCAAGAAACTGCAGACAAGGGCTGGCAGGAGCAGGCACATGGGCAGGCAGGACACACAGCACAGGCATCATGGGCAGCATCCATGAGAGTGGTGGCAGTTTTCTCAGTGGTCAGCCTACAGTTCTTCTCCAGGGTCCTTCCTATTGTCCATATTCAGGAAGGTATTAGCCAGGATTCTCAGGTCTTCAAGTGTCATCGGGTCTCAAGAAATGGTATCTGATGGTTCCTGATGAAAGCTGACATAGCATTTATGGGCCGAATAAATGTCTTGGGAAAAATACTTGATGTCTCCAGACCTAGTTTCTCACCTGTAAGACTGAAAAAGTAGGCTGTACCTCATGGGGCTGTGATGAATGCTGAGTGAGCTGATCTTTGAAAGGAACTTCCGTATTGCTAGTACACACTAGGCTCCATTGTTCCGGGAGACAGCATGGACACGGAGACACCTTGGGGTTAGAGCTCCAACATTCGCCATCTCGTCAGCCTCGGGCAGGGTCTCTACTTGACATCTGCCATTTTTCGACTGGAAAGGAAAGAAGGTTGAAGCAGGATCTTTACACTGACTTACATCGCAACCCCTTTTTAGTCTTTTTTTTTTTTTTTTTTTTTTTTTTTTTTGTGGTACTGGGGATCGAACTCAAGACCTCGTGCTTGCCAAGCAGGCACTTATGCTGCTGAGCTAAATCCCCGGCCCCGTATCTTTTATTTTGAGATTAGGTTTTGCTGAGTCACTAAGTTGCCCAGGCTGGATTCAAACTTGCAGTCCTTCCAGGCATGGTGGTGCATGCCTATAATTCCAACACTCAGGAGGCTGAGGCAGAATTATTGCAAGTTCGAAGCCAGCCTAGACTACATAGTGAGTTTGATGCCACCCTAAGCTACATAGTGAGACCCTGTCTCACAAAACCAAAAAAACCCTTGCAGTCCTCCCAGAGTGCTAGCATGGGTGTGTACCACCACACCAGGCTCTAGTTGACATCTCTTATCCCGATGTCCTTACCTAAAACGTGACAGTTATGCCAACTCTGTAGCTTGAGGCATGAATGTAAATACCGAGAAACATCAGAATGTGGCAGGAACTCGACTGTTCACTAGTGCGTTAGCACTAAGTTAGATTGGCAGCAGGCACTAGTCTTACCTGGTTCTCCCTATCCTATGGTAAAGGGCCTAATTCCTGAGATATCTGGGGAGGGTTGAACCGAGAGCTAAGGGAGTGTCTGTCAGCATTTCTATGCTGGTGAGCATGTGTTTGCTGTGGGAAGCACAGCACCCACCTCAGCGGCTGGAAGGGCAGTCAGTTGTGCAGTGCAAGCTCAGCATTGCTAGATGTTGGGCTGAGAGGTGTGAGTTTGCACAACTCGCAGATGGGTCTGTGAGGCCCATAGCATCATCCTCTGCGCATGTTTTCTCAGTTGAGGTGTCAGAGCACCTCAGAAAGATGACAACTTTGTTAGCTAGTGCAGTTCTGTGTAAGAAAACCATCCACAGATGGAGCCCTGTCATACTGACTCTCTTAATTGATCATGTTAGTAAGTTGCCACACACAACCAGAGGTCAGTTGCTTAAGATGAAATGTTTGAAAAGATTCAAGCCCTGAATTCTGCTTGTTGTTATACCGTACTATCTTCTGCTGTTTATTGAGTGCCTTCCATACCTCAGGCATTCATCTGCGCAACAGCCCTACCTAGTTGATCTCATTGTCCCCCACTTTACAGGTGTGGAATTGAGGCTGAGACAGGTTAGGAAATTTGGCCAGGATACCACATAGTGGGCCTGTCCCAAAGGCCTTATTCTCCACCAAGTCAGAGTGTGTGTGTGTGTATGTGTGTTTGTGTGTGTGTGTGTGTTTTCATATGGGGGTGGAGGTGGGGTAAGTGAATTTCAAAGTATTGGAATGATCTCACAAAACAAAATTACCAAGCACTTAGGTACTGTATGCAGCGCGGGGTTCTTACACATATTATCTCATTTACTACTTAAAAGGGTGAGTTTCGTAAACTGAAATGGTTACATGCAGAAAAAGTTATTCTGCAGATATCTTACTATGACTATGAACATAGTCTTTAACATAGACCGTCAAATATTGTTTAACAATGTGTTTACAGGTTTAATCTGCAAATGCATGTTCTTAGCAATTCCATTTAGTGCCTTTTCTTGACTTAAAGTGTGCCATGAGTGCTATTACAAGATCATAAGGACTAAAAAAGACAGGTATAATTGAATACCTGGGTCTCGCTGGGTGGCTTGTAATCTGTCACACATCTGCAAAAGGTGCCCAAGAAGTGGGTCACTGGAGTGACTGGAGTGCCTTTGCCACTGACACAGCTCTTCAAACTGAATCTCTTAAAATTATTTTTAAATGAATATCTAAGTAAAAATAAATGTCTTATGTGTTGGAAAGGCTTAGCTGTCTTAAATAACATGCCCCTTACAACCCATTTTGACACTCAGGATCCTTTTTTTTTTTTTTTTTTTTTTGGTACCCAAAGTTTAAGGTTGACATTGTGTTCTTGGGGTTTAGGAATTACTGATACTGAACATTCATTCTCTGCAAGGCCTACTTCCTGAATCAAAGATTGCAAGAGTGTTTCAACAATCAGACCTGAACCCATTATCAGTAATTCCTGAGGAATTAGACTCCATTTTATTGCTAGAAATAAGTCATGCACTGTATTTTGTTGTCTCATTTAATTTCCTAAATGAAGATTCCCTATCCTCAATAAGAGTCAAAATGAAATACACTGTATTGTTTTCTTTTATTATTTCAGAGTAGAGAAATTAATGGAAGCATTTTATATCTAGGTGTAAATGAATCTTAATGTTATTCTTGCCATTCTTGAGATCAGAGCCCAAGAACACTAAATTGTGAAAATGAGAAGCACAAGCCTTGAGAGGGAGAAGAGGGAGAGAAGAAATTTAACTAAGTAGTAACTAAGTAGTGAGAATATGGAGACAGGGACCAATCAAAAAGCATATCTCAGGGTCTTTTCAGTTTTTCAAAGAATTCTCTTCTGGGTAATTCCAGCAGAGAAAATGAAATCTCACTTGCAGATTCACTCAAACCTCAATCCAGCCATAATTAGAAAAGTAAATGGATTGTGAAAAGCAAGACTCCTAGGAAAAGCCCTATTCAGTGAGCATCTATGTAATTCCCTGAGCACTGGAATCAGCATATGGGGGCAGGCAGGGGGTAGAGGTGAACAGCTGCTCAGAGTGGAGAATTATATTGTTCACTTAATTAGTCACCATTCTCAATTTCTGCTCTTTAAACCGCTCCTCTTCCACATAATGGAATTCAGTATAATACCTCAGTAGTTCATGCTATAAAGATCACTGTGAATTCCAAGTATTGTACTGCTGTGAGATTATTTATACTTACTAAAGACTTAAAAAGAAAACAGAATTATTTGTCTGAGTCAGATTTACTTGAGTCAGAATTTCTCTCCATTGATGAGGTGACTCTTGCTTTTCTGAAACTATGATTCCAACCATAATTTACTATGTAAAAAAATAATTTAATGTGTTACCTCTGTTTATTTGGCCAGATTGTAAGATTGCTTCGAGATACCAGTGTCTTGACATTTTGGTTACAATCACTTTTGTCTTGTGCAAAATGCATGCATGTGTCTTTCCCACACACACATCTTTTTAAAATGGGCTGGAATTGGAGCTGGGGATTTAGCTGGGTGGCATAAACGCCTGCCTTGCAAGCGTGCAGTTGTAAGTTCGATACCTGGTACCAATAAAAAAAAAATGGGGTTGGAAATATTTGAGGTTCGTGTTGTTTACTAGCCATGGATGTGAAGCTCCATGCTGGCATCTTACTGGGCTGCACCTGCAGCAATTATGTAGGTTTGGCAGCTGAGGGGAATTTTAGCTAACTAGGCTTCCAGAGTGGTCAGTTTATATGGATTTTCTGCTGAAATGAGGATTAAAGGCAATTATGTCCTCTTGTTTGATAAAATAAAATCTATAAAATGTTAAAATCTTACTAGCTACCTCTTACTTAGCTAGACCAAAACACATGCTTTTGTTCTTTACAGTACCTGTGCAAGGTCAGTTTTTTTTGGGGGGGGGGGTTGTACTGGGGATTGAATTTACAACCTCATGCTTGCCAGGCAGGCACTTAAGCCACTGAGCTAAATCCCCAGCCCAAAAGGTCAGTTTTAGAGTCATTATTTTATAGGTGGAAGTGCTGAGGCTCAGTTTACCTGCACAAATCCATGCACATAAGGGATAACTGTACTGACCTGATTACCCATGACACAGAAGACTGTCTGGAAGGGACCCTCTCTTTTAGAGGACTTGCTTTGTTTTACTTCAGGATTTCCCCATCTACTAATTAACACCTGTGACAGTGCCTCTCTGTTAAAATGACAGATGTCACAAACATCACCTCTATCAATTGCTAATACACAGTAAAAATAATAGAAGCCAAATCAGCACTAAGCTACAATGGCCTTATACACTATATTGAAGATTGCGGAAGTTTAATTCCAAAGCATAAATTTATTGATATGTACTCAGAGTCTGCCAAAAAAAAATATATACACACTTCAGGAAAAGAAAAACTTTAAATATTTTAGTACTTAATTTATTGAGACATCTTGAGATCAATACAAATTACCTTTAGTCACCACAATTACAAGAGGTGCTCAAAGCGATGGTCTTTAGCTTCCAGTCATTTGTACTAATGTACAGAGAACTGCTGCTTAGGTAACCTCGGTCATTGAAATTGTTGCACATGCATTTTAAATATCTTCCCTATAATAAGATCCAAAATGTATAATAGATACTGTAATAATAAAAAGGTAAGAAGTACTCAAAAAGAAAGAACTGGGATAGGGAAAAGGAGAAAAGGAAGAAAGGAAAAGATTTTATGTAGATACACATACATAAATGTATATAGGTAAATGTATATGCATGCAAGATAGATTACTGTACTACTAATCTCTTGTTAGTTCATCAAAAAGAACAGTTTGTGCTGTCACTGTTTGATTGTTTGATCATTTTTTTATATCTTGGAGCCTAAACAACTGCTTCTAAGATTCCTTTTTTAAAAATTCTGTGTCTTTTCCATCCTTTTTTTCTGTTTTGCTTTTTAAAATTAAAAAAAAAATTGTTTTCTCTAATGGCAGGCACTGTAGTGGGTTTTCTGTGATACAGGGCATCCTCTAGGGTCCCCAGACAAGGGCAACACCATTTGTTGAAAAAAACATGATGCTGTTTTTCTTTTCCTGAAGTGTTTTTACTTTTTACTTGTTTTTTGTTTTTTGGTTCGTTTGTTTTTTGTAGACTGTACTTGTTCCTCCAAAGCATTCTGTTTTCTCCAATGGGACTCAACAAAGTTTGTTTAAATTGAAAGTTGTTTTAATGTTTCCACTGCTACATTGGAAAAATGCAGTCTTTGAGCCTAAAATTTGTATGAAACTTCCTTGAAGTGCAGGTGTATCTCACTAATAATGCTGCTGATATGTGTTTTAAGAACCAGCTTTTGGCTGACCATGGACACAATCCTCTAATGAAAAAAGTTTTTGATGTCTACCTGTGTTTTCTTCAAAAACATCAATCTGAAACGGCTTTAAAAAATGTCTTCACTGCCTTACGCTCATTAATTTATAAGGTAAGTTGTTTCATTGATGATGGCCCTGGCTTCTGGTCACCCACTTTCCTCCTCCTGCCTGGACCCTGAGCACTAACTTTGCTGTGCTGTGCCCTCTTGTTGTGTACCATTTAGTTTCCCTCAACATTCTACGAAGGGAGGGCAGACATGTGTGCTGCTCTGTGCTACGAGATTCTCAAGTGCTGTAACTCCAAGCTGAGTTCCATCCGAACAGAAGCCTCCCAGCTGCTCTACTTCCTGATGAGGAACAACTTCGACTACACTGGGAAGAAGTCCTTTGTCCGGACACACTTGCAAGTGCGTTTCAGTTTTCTCATTCTATAGTTATCTCCAGTGGAATTTTCTTATTAGAAAACAACAACAAAAAGCTTTGTCACATTTACCAGTTTACCTGCAATGTCAACCTCAAGGTGAAAAATCAGAAAGTCCCTTTTGCTGGTATAGTTTATTTCAAGTTCCATACTATAAAATGCAGGCCCAGGATTTGTTTCATTTGGTAACTTGATATTTAAATACTGAATCACCTTGATCTAACTGAAATTCAGTTGACTCGAGAAGTATAGTGTTGCCTCAGTTTACAAGCTTAATTTGTTTAACGGTTCTGGAGAAGATGGCTACGATTGTGTTTATGTAAGGAAGATGGCTGTGGTAGTGTTTGTCACCTGATGCAGAGTTTTTGAACAGGAGCAAAATTTTTCTGAGTGCTTTTGTTTGCAAACCAAGGTATTACTTTACTGTACTAGAATGTATGTGAGAACACTTCATAGTAAACATTTTAGACAAGAACAAAAGGCCTAAAGTGATTCTATCTTGTTATTTACAAACATCTGCACCCTCTCCAGGGATAAAACATCCTAAACTCTTTTCTCTGAGACCTAGATATGATAATGATAAGTATTTCTGTAGACAGTTTATCAGTGACCATATAAGGGTATTTCCTTCTCCATCTCTGCATTTATGCCTTATTTCATTGTCACAAACAGCATGCTATAATTCATGGCATAGCCCAGAACAGAACAGAACAGAACACCCTCTTCTTCAGCCATGGGGCATATGGACAAACCCAAAGTCCTTGTAGTATAGTGTGGCTAGTGTTCCCCTGGGAATTTGAGTGCATCAGGAGGAGTATCTGATTGGGGAGCAGGCACAGCTTCCTAAAGGACATGAAGGATGGATAGGGATAGCAGTTAAAGAGTAGCAGACCATGGGTGCACCATAGCAATTACCCAGATAGGGACTGGTTGCTTAGAGGTAGAGTTTAGAATATGGTTGACAACAAGTTGAGGAGAACACACTGTAATATATCCAGATCTTTATGTATTTAGAGTGTTATCTTGGACTCCAGTGGTAAGAATAGATCCTAGGAGTCTGGACCTCACCTCACGAGACCATTGTCATATCTGGGATAGAAAGGATTGTGTCAGAGCAGCTGGAGGAGGGATGGTAATATTGCAGAGACAAAATACTTCACACTTGTAACTTACAGGTAACTTACTTGTGTCACTTGAATGACACGTTTCATTCATTGCATTTTCAGCAGCATTGTAGGAGGCACTGGACAGAGGAAAGCTGTCCATGGCGGGGCAGTCAGAAGCAGAGAGTGAAGGGAGGAACTGAGGAGTGGGCTACACCCTTCCAGGTCACAGCTTCCATAACCTGCCTCTCCCAACCAGGTCCCACTACCTAAGAGCAAGTCATCCCATGACTCAGTCACCTTCCAAATATGAGTCTTTGAAGGACACTTTTTTTTTCTTTTTTGTGGTGCTAGGGTTCAAACCCAGGGCCTTTTGAATGAATGCAAGGCAAGAAGTGTACCACTGATGGAGAAAGTGAGAAAAAGAGTCAGACATTGTTCCCCACACTAGAGTGAACCCTGCGTATTACCTCCCACCTTTGCCTTGGACTCTTGGACACCCTAACTGAAGACAGAAGCAGACCTGATGTTCATCTGAAAGTGAATTGATTCGTTCATGTTTCTGTCTCCCTAAGGTCATTATTTCTGTCAGCCAGCTGATTGCAGATGTTGTCGGCATTGGGGGAACCAGGTTCCAGCAGTCCTTGTCAATCATCAACAACTGTGCCAACAGTGACCGGCTCATCAAGGTAGGCAGCCTTAACCCCCTTTTAGATTTCACCCCAAACACTGCCCTATTACCCGATGTGCCCATGGTCAGCAGAAAGTAAACAAAAGCCATGTGCCCTTCCTTCTCTTCTGTTTGATTTAGCACACCAGCTTCTCATCAGATGTGAAAGACTTGACCAAGAGGATCCGCACAGTCCTGATGGCCACAGCCCAGATGAAGGAACATGAGAATGACCCAGAGATGCTTGTGGACCTCCAGTACAGCCTGGCCAAGTCCTATGCCAGCACCCCTGAGCTCAGGAAGACGTGGCTTGACAGCATGGCCAGAATCCATGTCAAAAATGGGGATCTCTCAGAGGTAGGGAACCCTTCCACCTCTTGATCTTGGTTTTTGAAATATCAGCTATACATTATTCATTCAAAGAAGCTAGTTGTGAGGGAAACTGTCTTGTCATTTAAAAGCTCAGAGTGACTTCTTAATTACCAGTGCATTTTGATAATTTAATATAGATTGTAAGGGATTTCTCCAGTACAAAAGAGTCTTACATGAAAGCCTTTAAAAATCTGTACACTCTTATAGTTCCTTTCTAACTAGATATACACCACCTTTTGCATTAAAGCTCCTTAGTAGTCCTAAAATTCAGATGTTTATGATAAAAATGCTTTCTGTTATTAAGTTAATGATAGGGCTTCTCTTTCTTCTGATGCCAGTGAAGTGAACATGTGAGTGTTCCCCCTAAGAACTGACTGGTTGCGGTATGCTGATCCATGACTGGAAGCTGGATAAGTGGGCACCAAAAACAGGCTCTGAACCCAAGAACTGACATTTCCTAACTCTATGACCTTGAGCCAGTGTTCTTAACCCCTCAGGGTCATGATGAAGTCATTAGTGAAATGGAAGATTAAGGGAAATGACTATAGAGTACAAATAGGGCTGCATTCCCACAAGAATACTTTTCAGACTCTGTTCAGGAGTTGCGGGTATGACCAGGAGTATTATTAAAGCAAACATGCCTTGACTTTGAAATTTCAATAATGGTTTCAATTAGTTAGGTTACATTCTGTGTCTGAAATGTTGATAGCACTGTTTTTATAGATTGATTATTTAACAACTCCATTGTGCTAAAAGGTACATACCACATTACAATTTTGTTAACCCATAAACCTAAACATTAGCCAGATGAAAAGAAATTAGTAATGATAGCAATGTTTTCATCATTCTCAGAATGTAAGGATTGTTTTTAATGATTTGTGCGACTCAAGTCTCTTGTAAAAAGGAAAAAGCAGCTCACTGAGCTTTAGTCATTTCTCTGTGTATTAACTTCCTGTGGCTGCCATATAACAAAGTACTGCAACCTGGTGACCTAAAACAGCAAAAATTTATTTTTTCACAGTTCTGAAAGTCAAAAGTCCAATCTCACAGTGTGTATAGAGCCTGCACCCTATAAGCATTATAAAGGAGAACCTGTGACTTGTTTTCCCAGCTCCTTATGTTGCTGGCACTCCTTTATGCTCACTGACTAGTAGACAGATGTAACGCTCCACTCAGCCTCTACTGTCATGTGGCAGTGGTGGCAAACCTATGCCAACATGCTACAGTGGGCTGTTTGTTATCATTGAAAGCTCTAAAAGGTTGCCATTACCATGATATGGAATCTCCCTTACCATTGCCATGATGTGGAATCTCGCTCATATTCTGTATGCCTGTGCCTCTTCTTTTATATAACACAGTTATATCAAATCAAGGGTCTGCTAGATACTAGTATGACCTTATCTAAATTAAATCTACATGTAACAACTCTATTTCCAAATAACTTCATATTCTGAGATCCAGGAAGGTCATAAATTTGTGCAGGAGAAGGGCCACTTTGCAATTCAGTACCCACTGTACTCAAGGGACTTACATAACTAATTCACAAGAGTTCTGTGGTAGCCTCCCTATCTGTGGTGTGCACTGGCTCAGTAAACTCACACATTTGCACACCTACCTATGTGTACTCTCTTCCTGTACAGTGTAAGATGGATTAAACCATGTCTGATGTGAGCTCTACCTCTCTGAGCAAACAGTGTAATGGCTCTGACTCCCTAGCAGACTTCTGTCTGTGCACACACATAAGGCACAGACCAGAGAGCCTGCTACTCTGCTCATGTGCATTTCTACACACATACATACATGTCAAGCAGCATTTTTCCTTTCATTTCAAGATAATGAACTAGTTATTTAGAATTATGTGTTTGAAGAAAATGACAATTTTTCCTTTATTAAGTTAAAATCATGTATTAGCACCTGCAGTTTGAGCCAGAGTTTTGGTTTGTTTTTTCGTTTTGTTTTTTGGAGTTTTTTTTCCAAACATACCTTTTCTTCAGTCATCTTTTTTGCTTTGAGAGAAACAAGGAGGAAACCTTGGGTATATGATACTAAGAAAAAATACTATTTTTCTTTTACATTAAAAATGTGATGATTCTAAATGAAAAAAAAAGCTTAGTGATTTTATTACCATTTGTCTCAATTTCTAATTTTAAAATAATTTCAGTTTATGGGAGGGGTTCCACTTTTTTCAGAGGAAAGACATTAGCTATTAGAAACACTAATTTGTGCCTTCAGTTGTAATATTTATTAGACATGCTTTTATAAACTATGATTCTGACACATCTTTTATTATAGGCAGCAATGTGCTATGTCCACGTAACAGCTTTGGTGGCAGAATATCTCACACGGAAGGGTAAGGAATGACCTCTATATGTTGTAAAGAGAATATAAAGCTATAAACTGACAAAGGCAAGTGAGAGCCATTCAGATTTGGAGGTGGGAGATTTGTGATATTTACTTGACTTAGTGGGGACAGCAGAAATGCCAGTATGAAAAAAATAGATGGCATGTTGTCACATAACCTCTTCCTGGTAACTCCATTTTCCTGGTAACTTCCTGAAAACTCCATTTTCTAAAAACTAGTTAACAAGCTTTGCATGTGTTGTCACTGACCAGCCAATCCAGTAATGAAAAGATTTTATTTTCCTTGAAGGTGGTTCTCACTGAAATTACAATATTTATCAATCAAAAGATGTTTATAACAGCAAATTATCAGACAGATTTTCTGAAAGATAGTCCAGGTGGCTGTACTGTTCTCAGGGGTAAGAAACAGGGCTAATGATGCTTCATTTGTCCAGTATAGCAAGCCATTAATTCATTCATGGATTCCTTTAGTAAAATACTATTTGTTCATTTCCATTTCAAAATCATCACAGCCCCAAAGGATGGTCTTTAATTTTGGAATACTGAGGTTCTCAACAAATCTGGTAGTCCTCACGTGTAATTCTGGAGAACAAAAGATCTGGGCTAAATGAGATGTACAGTATTTACAAGTAGAAGCATTTAAAATCACAGATGCTGAGACTGTTTATCTCTGTTTACTGATGAAATGTTTATCTCTGGTACAGTCAGCTCTGTAGAGTAGGAGGTAAGGGAATCTGGATTTGTAATACAACAAAGGCTAGATGAGAATGAAATTAAAGAATTCCTTGTTCACCTAGTATATCCTGTTGAGGCACTTTATCAGGTAATACATTTCCTCATGTTTAGAAGCAGAACTAGCACTCCAGCGGGAGCCACTCCAATCCCCCTACAGCCATAGCACCTGCCAGAGGAGGAGCCGGGGAGGTGAGCCCAAGGACTGCCCAGTCTCCAAGGGTCCCCTGCCACTCTGTTCATGTGCCAATCAATGGTGTGGGGATTTTCTGTTTTAACTCTGCATGGACAGACTTTGCTTTCTTTTCCTCTCCTTTTTCTGGACTCTTAAGTTGCTGGCAATCTGTTCCTGTGGACAATAGAGGAAAGTACTTTGGTCAACATTTTTGTTGTTCTATTGCAAATGTACTTGTTATATATTCAAATGTACTTGTAGCCCAAGCATGGTGGTTTGCTTTCATTACTTTATTTTATGTAGATTAATGTCTTTCACTGGGGTCCCTTTGGTTTCATATAACCACATCAAAGCAGTGCTACACTAGAACCATGGTGGAGGTTCCAGATACTTTGGGAGTGGCTGGAAACCTGATCTGATATAGAGCAGAAGAGTCTCTGCCTTTAAGTTCTGCTTTTTCAAGTCTTGATTTCAGAATACTTTGTGTTCTTATTCACTAAAATGTGGGAAGTCTCAGTTCCAGTTTTGACTTGTTTTATTATGAACAGGTATCTCACAGTAAAACAGCAGAATATTTCATTTTCCCTTGAGCATTTTGCACAACTGAAATTGTTCAGTTGACTTCAAACTGTTTTAGTGGGTACAAAATGAGGAAATGCTCCCAGGGGACTGCTATTGCTCACACACTTTATTCCGACCTCAGGCATTGATTCCACTTCCAGTCTTATGCCTTTCTTCCTAAGGATCAGAGGCCTAGGCCCTAGATGTATTTATGCTCTTTTTTTCTGGAGAGAAAGGCCTCTCCTTACCTCTCAGTGGCTGGTGTCCATCCAACTAAGGCCACCCCTCAGCACACAGCTGCAGCAGTTGATTACATCTTAGTGATACAAACAGCTATGTGCAGAAGAAGGGAAAGCTTTAAGTCAGCCGTGGTGAATCTATGGCACCCATGCTACAGTGGACTATTTGTATCATTGAAAGCTGGTTTGCTTTCACTGCTCCAAGTTATGGCTTATCCCCAGCCTAAGTGGTGAGAAGACCAACTGCTTGAAGGAAACAGAGTTATTTTTGAGTCACTTACATCCCTTTCATTGGCTCTGGCTGCTCTAATTTCCTTAGTATCTGAGCGTGGGTCAGTATAGCAAATCATTTTTCATTTACTTGTTATTATTTAGCCATAATTTGACTCTTAACAGTTTCTTAGTTTATTTAGTTTAAAGAGTAAACACTTTATTGAGGTGAGGAAGAAATGAAAGAAGGTTGAGAAAGTGAAGGGGGTAAATGTTGAATGTGAACAAGCAAATGAGAAAAGCCTGTGGCGCCTCCCAGCCCTGTGTGGTTGCTGGGCTGACACGTACCTGGTATCAAACTCGTCATGTCATTCAGCACAGAAACACAGGAAGAACTTGTGAGGCTGGACCACATTCAGGGTAGCGACTCTTTCCTCTGCTTTCTCAATTTGCAGGCATGTTTAGACAGGGATGCACAGCCTTCAGGGTGATTACCCCCAACATCGATGAGGAGGCCTCCATGATGGAAGATGTGGGCATGCAGGATGTCCATTTCAACGAGGTGAGTATTGGATCCCAAGTTGTCAACAGTGGACCAACCACATGCAGTGTTGGTCCCATAAGATTGAATTACCTAGGAATGTCATGGTCATCCTAGTTTGTGGAAGTCCATCCTGTGATGGTCTCACAATGTATGACAAAGTGCCTAACAACTCACTTCTCAGAATGAACCCCCATTGTTAAGCAGTGCATGACTGCACCCAGCTGGCAAGGATCCTGTAGATCCCTGCCAATGCAGCATCCTGGGCTTTTCTTCCTGCAACTGATGCCTCCACAGTGCCCCAGTAAAATGGTTCTTTAGAACATGAAGCACAGCAGCAAAAGCTTCGCCATTCTTCCTCATACCAGTGCCTTCTCATCTCCAGGGAGAGGTTTTAAGGGGCCAGTTTGTAGTACAGTGAAGCTGACCAATCCATAATATTCAGTGGGAAAGTTGTTTGTCTGATAGTTTTTCTAGTGTATGAGTTTTATTGTTGCTCTAGTCTGAGTTTATCTAGTGTATGAGTATTATTGCTTCTCTAGTCTGAGTTTTATTTAGTGACTTCAATTGTAGACATTCCCAAGGGCCAACCATCAAAGTCCCAAGAGACAGCCCTGTTTTGGGAGGGCCCAGTTTCTGCCTCTGCATGGTTCTGTGACAGAGACCCACCCTATCCCACTGCCATAAAGACAGAAAATGACAGTAGACAACGGTAGTGGTTCCTGAAGTTTCTTGTCACAACAGGATAGCCCCACAGCTAGCTATCTACAGAGTATCTTGATGTACAGCTAGGAATTTGAGCAATGCAAGTTTTGTGCTTCTATTGATTATATTTCCTTTTCTGAGAATATCTGTCTAAATAATATATTCTTTTGTGACTGCCTTCCTCAGCCTAAAAGTGAAACAGTCAGGGAAAGCTTCTTAATCCTGCCTTTTTTTTGGTACCGGGGATCAAACTGATGACCTCCCACTTGCCAGGCAGGCGTTTATGCTGCTGAGGTAAACTTCTAGCCCTCTGCCCATCTTTAAGGAAAAATAAAGTTACCTAGTTCTTCATATGGAGAGAAAGAACCAACAGAGAAAAGAGTACCTATCTTCTGCCTACGTTTTACTGGCTTTCTCTCTCAAGGACCATGGTATGGTTCCACATAGTTAATATTTCAGGTTTTAGCCATTTTCCTGCTGGTAAGGAGGGCCCATGATCAAACATCTGTCATATGGTGAACCAGCCCAAAAAGTACTTGGTTTTTAAAGTGTGATCCTAAACTTTCCATGAAGCCATTGAAGTCCTTACTTTTCTAACCAGATGTTTATGTGAGACTGGATATTTTGTTTGTTTAAACAAAATCAACCTAAGCACCAGACAGATTTAATGCTGAAGGTATGAGATATAAGAGTTACAAAAATGTAAAACAAGGCTACTCTTCTCTCTCTCTGTCTCTTTCTCTATCTATCTATCTCTGTCTGCCCTTCCCTGCCTCCCTTACCCTTCTTCCTGTCCTCCTCTGCTTTTTTTAAAAGTTTCTTTGGAAAATAACATTTTTTTTTATTTTAAGATGTTGTTTTTAAGGTATAACAGGTGTGTTTTTAAATTAACATCTTTCTATATTTTTTCAGTTTTCTTTTCAAGATTATAAATATTGATTGAAAATACCCACATAAACGAAAGTTCTTTGGAGTCCTCAGTTAATCATAAAACATGTAAAAGCTTAAGAACCACTGTCGTAAAATGTCTAGTCTTAAATGGGTCTCAAAATTAAAAAATAAATATGAACAAGAGGTAATATATTGAATGTACTTCATGAAGTTTAAATGTTAAAATAAGTTTAATCACAATAGATAGTTTTCTAATTATCCTTGGGGGAAGTAAGTTGGTTATTTCATGGCATTAACAGCCCTACTACTTGCATCATAAAGTACCTGGACAGGTGGTGATTTTTGTCTTTAACATTTTACTCTCAAGTATGAAACCTATCACAGAAAGAGCAAAGCCCACAGGTTCTCGGTTTTCACCTCCCCTCAAGGCCAGTTTTCACTGGGTTTTTCGCTGAGAAGAGGCTGCACACAAATGCCTCCTTGCAGAAGCTCCCCTTTCCCCTGCACCAAGTCAGACCTCTGGAGGGCAGCATTTTATTTGGAATTAGATAAGCTACTGTGCCAAGAACAGCAGATTTGAAAGTAAACAGTTTCCAGTAACCTACCCAGTAGGGGCAATCAAATAAAGGTCAAGTTTACTCATCTGATTGCTAATAGATTGAAGTAATCACAAGAACCTAATGAACTACCTGATAAAATTAAGAGCAGAGCCTGTTGGAGAATTTTATGAATGGTACCCCATCTGAGTAAGAAGTAAGCATGTGACAAGGACTTTATCAACTATTTTTAGAGTATGGATTTTCTACCTTGTCCTTGAAACATAAAATTGGTAAATCTTTAACAAGATCTGTAACACATAATGATCTGTAGTTAAGATGTGGTGTGTCAGAGTTATGAATACCAAAACTGAAACTCATGGGAGAGGAATGAGAAAGAGACTTTAAAAGATGGGAAAACAGAAATTACCATATACATTTTCATGTTGACTATCCAAATGTCTCAAAAAAAAAAAAAGCTAGATGAAAATCTGTCAGAAATAAAGGAGTTCTTGGAAGAGCTGACAGAAAATTAGTATGTAACACAGTATAATAAAATCATTGCCTTTTTAATCTGGATCAGTAAATACAATTTAAATGCCTTAGATGCTGTCAAGAACTAATTTTTTTAGAGGAGCTATATAAAAATACACAATTGTCTTAGACCCAGGCTTCAAATGCATTTTTACTGGTACCAATTCTGCCTTCCCTAAGTCTTCTCCAAAGAGGAGATGCCCTCTCACTGCTTTTGATTAGATCCAGTTCCCATGTAGAGTTTTGTTTTACAGTCTGGGCCTGTCCAGACTGAAGAAGTCTTGAGTGCTGCGGTATCAGAGCTCTCTACCTGGTCCTGTAGTGTTTCGATCCCTCCCTGGTTAACTGGTACAGCATCAGGGTCCCAGCAGTGTAGTGGCACACTTGAGAAAGTGAAGAAAGTCTCATAAAAAAGGACTGTTTTTAAAAGTTCAGAGAGATTTGGGAGAAATAAAGAACGTTGGAGTGGGGAGTGGGAAAAGCAAAATCCATGGAGGGGCCACCTGGTAGAACTTTTGGGCTTTGGTAGGGACACCCACGCCCACTTTCTGCCCACCTTCACTGCCCCTCCTGCCCTGCAGCCTGCCCCTGGCCCAACTGCACTGGGAGCTGACGATAGGAGGCCCATCTGGCAGGCAACCGTCCTGCTGAGTCACTTCCTAGAGCACAGAGCTTGGGAGATCAGGGAATCCAGAGGGAAAAGGGAGATCCAGGCCATTCTCGTCACTCATGTACTTGCTAATGTTTCTTGGCACTCTGCCTTCTTTCAACCCTCATATTGTGAGCAAGTGTCCATTCATTATGTATTTAGTGCCATATTTTGTGTTAACTTCTTAAGGCTTTTACTAGTGATCTTGCTGTTTAAAATGGCCCCAAAGGTAGTGCAAGTCTAGGATTCCTAAGTGCAAGAATGTTGGCCATGGATTTAATGCTAATGCTAATGAGCACATATGAGTATATATGTTTGTGTACATGTATATATATATGGCGTCTGTAAACAGAATCACATAAAACAAGGTTATGTATTGATCGAGCGACAAAATATAAACATGAGCCTCGCAAAAAACTAACTCTGCATTTTCCCTAGAAAGTAGGCAGCATTCGCTAATCCAGAGTTCGGGATGACCTGGAGCCACCTCAGTCAAAGAGAACTGAATATATTTTGCCCGGTAGCTGTTACATAAAGCAGCAAGTCTCACCTCTGTAGAATTGCCATTGAGTATTAAAACATTATCTGAATTTAACCTGACAAATCTCTGATTTCTGTTAGTCAAAATCGCTTCTATTTCAGAAATAATTATCAGTAACAAACACAAAGTGTTTATATCCCTATACCACCCCAAGATAGAGAAATCAGCAGAACATATCCCTTGGTTGGTATTTATGTCTCATCTAAGTCTGGTGATTGTGGCTCTGTGGAGCTGTTTAGCCATCCACTTTGTCCTGACTGAGAGTCCTCTTAGAACCATGAAAGTTAAAACTGTTTCCTTGTAAGTCTCCAAAGCAGTAACAGTTGAATAGGGAACTCAGCCAGTGGAATTTGTGTAACTTCTGTAGCTTTACTTGATACCACAAAATATAACCTGCTCCATTTTGAAATATGTACTGAGCCTCCTTGATACTGAACTGGCTGCTAGAGAAACCAGAATGAGCAAGATAGAGGTCACTGCCATAGCTTCTGATGCTTTCTCCCTATGGAGGGGGAAGCAGAGGAGAGAAACGGAAACCATAGACCCTTAGACTCTGAACTGGAAGTTGTGTTAAGTGCTCCATGACGTTTCTGCAGACATATGCTGATTGATTCACAAACTAGCTGTGTGCCATGTGCCAGCTCAGGGATATGTAAGTGAGGAACCTGGCACCTGCTGCAGTGGCCTCCAGCTTTGTGTCCTTAAGAATTACATGGATACCTGTTATAAACACAGGTTTTCACCCTTGCCCCTAATCCTCAGGTTCAGTTGTGTAAGTGTAGGGCCCAGAAATTAGTATTTTTAAAAGCAATCCCAAGCAATTATTCTGATGTAAACAGTCATCAACTGTCTTGAAAAACGACCTAGTCAAAGATCATTTGCTGTGGAGTGATGATGTGATAGTATTTATTCCCTGAACCAGCTCCCAGGTTTCCAGTTATTGCTAAGTGATAGATAATAGAAATACCACCTAGCTTTATAGGCAAAGTCAATTATATTCAATTAATCCTAAAATGGAAGAAGTAGCATCCAAATGAAAATCTCAAAGTACCCTGCACAAGTACTACCTCACACACAGGCACAGCATTAAAGTGCCATTTCAGCAAACAGATGTTCAGTCACTTCACTGTGACACAGGTAGAAATGGGACTGGCTAATTACATTTTGAAAAGTTTCCTTAGTGACTTATGGCTTTAGCCATAAGTACTGTTTAAAAAGTACTAATTTATAGATCCACAGAGTTCACTGAGGCCCCCTCAACTAGTCCTTTTGCATATGTCAACAATTTAGAAAAAATGTCTTGGTTTTTATATTTTATTAAACAAGGTAATAAAATTATCAGATATTCTGCATGATAACTTCCATTGTAACTTTCAAAGCTATCACACAGGCTGACCATTGTCTGGATTAGTTCTGCATTTTCCGATGCAGTGGTTGTTGAGAATGCAAAATAAACTAGTGGCCAGGCATGGTGAGGCACACAGGAGACTGAGGCAGAAAGATTACCATGAGTTCGAGGCCAGCCTGAGCTACACAGCAAGACAGACCTTGAACCCAAAAAAATAAATGAGTAGAATTTCTGCTGAGAAAAGTGTTCATGTGTACTGTAGTGGTTTCTTAATTTTTAAAATGCTATAATTTTTTTGGATTGATGTGGTCTGTCAAACTCAAGTGTCTGCTTTCTGCTTTATTTGGATATTATATTAAATAATATAAATATTGAAATATCTTTGCATCAGCTGTAAATGTGAAGTATAGAATTGACATTAGCTTGAATAATTTACCAAATTAAGCTTTGATGTTCTATAATCCACACTACTTTTATGAGAGGACATACCTTTTTAAAAAATAAAAATCACTTTTAGTTTGTTATTGGAAAAATCTACACTAACCACTTTTTGTAGCACAGATTACTGTTTACTTTGTAATAACTAATACTATTACTTTGTAATCGATATTTGGATTGAAAGACAACAGATCTTGAATGTTTCCTGAATCAGAAAAGAGGAAAAATAGTGATCACTGTAGTATAAAAGTTGATGTGTTATTTCCTAGTTCTTGATAATTAATCAAGAATTATGGTACTTAGGTCATAATATTTACTGAACGCTATTTGTGTTGTCAAACTTTCCCATTCCCAACCATTCTGGGGAGTCTCTCTGAACAAAGTCTTTCTGTGCCAAATCTAACAGGTTTTCATGATGTACTCAGTTACCTATATCATATCACACATATATATTATATACCAATATGAATATACTATATGCATTTTGATTGTTATTAATCTTGCATCTGTTTCCAATTTGGCTAAGCATGAATGAAAATAGTGTTCTAATGTTAGATTGCCATTTAGGAACATTTCATTCAGGAGACCACCCAGAGAGATATCATCTGTCTGCATTCTTGATTCCCTGCAGTTTCGTCATCAGTACTCTTACTGCCATCTTGTAAATATTGGTGGATCCATCTCCCCCTTTAGGCTCTAAGCTCTAGGAGGGCAGGATAGTTGGCCTCCTCAGTACTCACCCTGACACCACTGGCTACTGCTAAATAAACCAGCCCCTGATGCCCTCAATTCAGACCTGCCCTCAGGACTTGCAGTGCAGTTAGGGCATGTAATTGAAATCAGTTTCTTTTCCTCTGTCTCTGGTATTCGAGCACCCGTGTCACATCTCCTCTGACAGTAGTCAAGAGGCTAGTGCCACAGTTTCTGCTCCGAAGGATGACTATATGTGTGTATGTCTTTGAGGATCCTGTCTTCAGAGCAGACTTCATTCATGTCACGTGGCCCCTTCATATTTGCTAAAAATGTAGTGAGAGCTTTTTAGAAATAATGGAGATTTAATTTGACCTGATTTGGTTTTGTGAGTCCAGTGTAAAGCGTAATGTCTTATACATAATAGATGCTTGGTAAAGTATTTGAACAAATTAAGAAATGAATGAATGATTAAATGATATGGTTGTGAAGGTACATAATTATAACTTTGAGAAGAATTTTCACATTTTTATCAAATCTCATTAAAATTATTTCCATTAAAATTAAATTATTTCACTAACCTACTCAGATTCTTATGCTTTAACTACTACAGCATGAAATTAAGAATCTTTAGGTTTCTTTCATCCCATTCACAATAAACAAGGTATTATCATTGTGCATTTATATCTACATGATTATGGCATACTGGTAGGACCAACTAATTTATCACAAAAGTTTACATTTTTCAGAGCCAAGGACACAGTGCCTGCCTGGCAAGCACAAGGTCATGTCTAGTATTTGGAATAAAAGGGGCCAAATGATTCATTCATAAAGTAAAAAGAGTTTGAAAGTGAGAAGAGTTCCATACCCTTGGCTGTTTCATTGTCAGAAAAATACTTTGTGCGGTATTCTTACCCCATAGGAAATGGAGTCTTCTCGGGATACTTCCCAGAATTACTGTAGTTCCATAGCATCCCTGAGAAACAAAGAGCTTAGCAATACCTTCTGGCAGAGTGTTTGATTTGTAATATGCAAGAAGTGCAAGGCTTTGTTAAGGGAATCTTAGTTCATTTCTCTATAGCAAAGAATTACCCTGTATTACCAATATCGCTAGTATTACCCAGTAATATTGCTAATATTACTAAGAAAAATGCAGGTTGATTTATTTACCCAGGAAATACTCGGTGGGTTTTTTAAAATTAGTACAAAGTAGAAAGTGATGATTGAAATAAGATATTTTAACTAACCTGTGAATTATTATATAGCATTTACAGTGTTCAGAGCATTTTTGTGCTCTGAAATCTTTATTGATCCATACAAACACCAACTGAAGTTAGACCCATAATAATATTCTGTACGTTCTAGAAATACAGAAGAGTAAGTATACTCTTAAAATTGTACAACTTTTAGTTTTGTGCTTTTCTTTTATCTGGCTTTTTGTAATCAGAGGAGCATACAAAGGATGAAAGTTGGTTGTGTTTAGTGATTGTCCATTGGAAAGGATTGAACAAAAGTAAGAAAGGTGCGCATCCTCATAAATGCACAGGAAAACGGATGATGTTGGAAAGTTTTCTGATTTCTTTTTGCTTATAGCAGTTGTGGCTACTGTGTACCTCTGCTTTTAATGAGACCTGCGATAAAGCATGAGACAACTGGCATACCAGTGCCAACTTTAGTCACACAAATAACAGTTTTATATACGATAGATACAACAAAAATTTATGTGGAAAAGCAAAGGAACTAGAATACCCAAAAGGCTAGAAGATTCGTGCTAACCAATTTCAAGACTATGAAGCAGTGTTTCTCATTTGAGAATGATTTTGCACACACAGCCTCCCCTCTTCCTAGCGTATATTTCAGTGTCTGGAAACATGTTTTTACTGTCATGACTTTAAGGCAAGGGAAAAGATGTTACTGTAATTGGCATCTAATGGATAGAAGCTAAGGATGTAGTTAAATAACCTACAATGTACGGGACTGGCTCTTACAAAAAAGTGTTATCTGGCTCATAATATCAGCAGTGTTGCCATAGAAAAACCTTTCTATAATAAAGCTATGATAGTAATCATAGCAGTGTGGTGTTGGCATGAGGATAAACATATATTAATAAAATAAAATGTAAAGTCCTGAGCAAGCATAGTACCCACCACACTCCATCACTGAGTTCCTGTAAGGTATTTAATCTGGATTGAAATCCTGTTTAGGACATTTATGATCTGTTGGTTTTTGACGAGGTTCAAACCCAATTTAGTGGAGAAAAGATAGTCTTTCATCAAGTAGTATTGGAACAATTGAGCATGTGTACATGTGCAAAGCAAAAAAAACCAAAAAACTTCTACAACTTATTCAAAAACAACTCAAAGTGGATCATAGTCCAAATTATAAAACTTTTAGAAGAAAACATAAAAGGAAATCTTTGTCAACTTGGGTTAAACATTTCTGAGATATACCTTAAAACACACAGTCTAGAAAATAAGAACTTGATATATGAGGTTATCAAGGTTTAAAACTTCTGCCCTTCTAGACACTATTAAAATCCAGAGACAAATCATATAACTAGAAAAAGATTTTTATGCAAAATATATAAAAAACTCTCAAAATCCAGTACGAAAATAACCCAGTAAAAATGAGTAAAAGATCTAGATAAACACATTGTCCAGACTAGTCAAATGACAGACTTGCACATTAGATTTTATTTGGCATCAGTAATAAAACCCCTCTTAAATGGCTTTAAACAGTAAAGATCAAGTGTTGGATCCCACTAGGAAATTCCATGGATAGATTGACATCATTCAGATAACAAAGTTAGTGCTGATAGTTAATTTGTCAAGGCAGAAGGAGGCTTTTCACCCTGTTACTAAGACAGAAAGGCTATTTCTGCGGCTATGAGATAAATGCTAGCTCCAGTCAGGCTCTGAGCTGCCACTTTGTATCCTCTCTGGTGGCAGCATCTGTTGTAGAAATCCAAACTGGCTCCTAAAACTCAATCCTGATTGGCCTGCTTAGGCCACATGCCCACCTATGATGAAGCAGTGGTTGCAGCTGGGAAATAGGTTTCTGCTAATTAGTATACATTTGAGCCACATGCCCCAATTCTTGGGCCTTGGGTAGTGTTGCCTTCCTCCAAAGTCCATGGCTTTAAAAAAGTAAGAGGGACCATGCACATTCAATGGCAAGAAGTTTCCAAAGGAGCGAGGAGAGGATGTTGGTGAGGCAAGCATAGTACCCACCACACTCCATCACTGAGTTCCTGTAAGGTATTTAATCTGGATTGAAATCCTGTTTAGTAACTCTTGTTGTTCCCTTAGAAAGGAAGAAGAAACTTCTAAATTATATTTTTAGAAAGATAACTGAGAACACAAACAGAGCCTTATGAAGCTATCAGCATCAGTTTTTCCATGCATGTTACTAATGCGCAGTCATGCAGTGTGACTCCTTTCCAATTTATGCATGCAAACATGATTGGAAAGCAGATCACTAAAAAGAGCATGAGAATAAGTTGTCCCAAGCATGAATAGTATTTGAAGATATCACTTTGAAATTTTCTCCAGCAGTTTTAATAGTTACTCTTTCCAAAGGAAGAGTGTCACACTCTCCATAACCTCTTCTCTGGCTGGTGACCTTTCTGTTTTATCAGGATGTGTTGATGGAGCTCCTTGAGCAGTGTGCAGACGGACTCTGGAAGGCAGAACGCTATGAGCTGATTGCCGACATCTATAAACTCATTATCCCCATATACGAGAAACGCAGGGATTTTGAGGTATCTGGCTTTTTGTCTCTTTCTGTTAAACAATAATGTGACATATTCCCAGGCCTAGTCTGTGCAAAGAGAGCAAGTGAGCCTTGGTTCACTGATGATCAGGTAGTCTCTGACCCTCCATGTAATGCAAAATGATCACCAGTAACTACCTCTGAAGAATCAAGGGACATCAAAACATATTGGCTCTCACCTCCACAGAATCCCACATCCTAAACTACAAGGATTTCCACCTCAGCACTATTGCCTTGAACAGTGTTGTAAAAAACACTGTTTTCCTCAGACTCTTGCATAGTCTACCAGTATAGAAATATGGTAACCCTTCCTTTTTTCTTGGACTGAGGAGGTTTGCCATTTGCAGGAAAGCAGACTGAAAATGGCATCGAGGACTTCCTCAGATATCTCCTGTTATGTTGAAACTAGAATGGATTGTACTTTGAGTAGGAGACATTACAGTTCATAAATAATCACTGTAAGATATATGGTCAAAATATAATCTTGATTTTTTTTTAACTCAAGCTTAAGAAATTTTCACCTATATTGTCACATTTAATTGTTACTATTAAATGAATCTGCTACTTGCAGTGGGAAGAAATAGGTTCTGTTCTGTTTTCTAGAGGCTAGCCCATCTATATGATACGCTCCACCGGGCCTACAGCAAAGTGACTGAGGTCATGCACTCTGGCCGCAGGCTCCTGGGAACCTACTTCCGGGTGGCCTTCTTTGGACAGGTGAGCCTTGCCTCCATTCTATAGATTCTAAGCCTTTTTAAAACTTGGAACACTATAAAGTTATATCTTATAAACTTCTTGTATTCTATAAACACTGATTTGATGAATTTGTCATATTTAGTATGATTCCTGTCTTCCTCTGTAGTAAACTTTCTGCTTTTTTTTCTTTCTTCCTGTCTTTTCTTTGTTACTTCTTAAGGCAGCGGTAAGTTCTTCCTTCATAAACGTTCTTAGCGGCATCTTTGGTACTTCAGTGTGGTTTGCAAGTTTCAAGTCTGTATGTATATCTGTCTAGTCACTACAAACTCCAAAATATTAACATTTTATTCCATTTACAGAAATAAATCATCCATTACTTTATACATCTGTAGTGCATGTTTTAAACCAAAATTAAGACTTTATGGTTTTCTTTGTGCCTTTGCATTTTTATCTTTTTCAACATAATATCTCCACAAGTATGTTTACCATTGTAATATTTCAGAAACCCTGTATTGGAAGATTTAATTTAACTTAAATTTTAACCTTCAAGTCTCTAACATTCAAATGTATAAATCATTTATTTAGAGTATGCAATTTTCTATGAACATTATGTAACCTTCACTTTATTCTGTTATTGTCTTTTGTAACTTTATAGCAATACCAGTTTACTGACAGTGAAACAGATGTGGAGGTAATTACAGTAAATGCTTAAAAAGCAAGTAATGTAGTGAAAGTACTGCATCTAAGTTCCTAGTTTGATGTGGATGTTTTTTGTTTCATGTTAGCCTGCCTTTTTTTTTCATCTATTGTCTTTGCACTATTTTCTCTTTTATTTTAGATGAGAAGCTTTTTAAATTTTTTATTTCAAGTATTAACCTCAATCTGGACTTTTAAATTTTCAGCCTTTTTCACTTCCCATGTAGTCCTAAGCCTTATAGCCAAACATGATCAAGTGCTGAAACAAATAATTTTGGTTATAGTGAAAAGATTTTCTTATATTTTGTTGCAGGCCTCTAATGCTAATACTAATTTTTCCTCATCGTTAAAGCAAGTATCATTTACCCCAACTTTATGTGATTTTTGCTATACCCGCTCCAGACCTGAATGCTTCCACTGATGCTGTGCCAGTGGGAGTGGTCAGGAGAGAGGTTGCATGTGCACTTCTGAGGCCTACCTGCTGCTGGCCATGGGTCAGTATTTAGTGACTTCTGCTTGCTGGGAATGTGAAACAGGCTTGACTTTCATCACTAGCCATTGCTGAGAGGACACAGTCTTGAATCCCAGATCTTTCATTTTCCTCAACATTCAATGACAGCATTCTTGAATAAGTTTGCAATTTTGTGTTTGTCCTTTACTTTTGCACTCAGACCCACATTATCACTTTCCTTCCTTTTTCGACAGCCTGTTTAAGTAGGGTTTTACTTTAGAAGTGTTCCTTTTCTTCCCCTGTACCCCTCCCCATAAATAAAGAACCTTTCCTGGGTGTTAAGGCTGGGGCTTACGTTCCAGGACAACTCTAATTATGCTTTACATCGCAGGGATTTTTTGAAGATGAAGATGGAAAGGAATATATTTACAAAGAACCCAAACTCACACCACTGTCAGAAATTTCTCAGCGTCTCCTTAAACTTTATTCAGATAAATTTGGTTCTGAAAATGTCAAAATGATACAGGATTCTGGCAAGGTATGACCATATTTAGATAAGTTTCATAGCAGTTCAGTTTTGTTTTGATGGGTTACATAGGATCAGTAATATATTATATATTCATAAGTGTGTGTAGGAAACTCAAAAAATTTAAGGATATCTGGTCTTGAGTGGCATTATATTTTTTTCTCTTAGAACCTTTATGCTTTACGTACCTGACATTAAGCAAATTTTCATTGCTTAATTTTTACAAATAATTAATATCTGAAGGAATATAATGTGTTATTTTTAGTCTTGACATTAGAAGAGTCCACGTTCTGTTCCCCACTACCCTTTTCTTCTGAGATTGACACAGCACACATGACTTGATCCTTGGATGGACAGACCAAGGAATGAACTCAGCAGCAGGCCTGACTGTAGGAGCGAGGCCACTTTCTGTTTAAGCAGCTTTTCTCTGTTATTTGACTCCATGATGATACTGCATGAATTTGCAGAGGTGTTCTGTGTAGTTATGTGTCTGTGTAGAACATTTCCAGGAAGCTGGATGTCTTGCCGCTTCCCAAATCTGAGGAGAGATAGCACTCCTATTCTTTACATTAAAAATTCTCTACTCCTCAGCTCTCTACCTCTTTCTAGACACACCATTTTGGAGTAGTCCATGTTTCTTTTCCTTCTCCAGCTTTCCCTAAGTCCCTAGAGTGTGGAATCTGTTACCTTGGAGCCACTCATTTTCTCCAAAGAACTCTCCAGTGTCCTGTCTAGGTGACTAGATACGGAGCCAGCAGGGGACAAGGAAGGCAGGGGTATGGTCTGACTGCAGGGCTGAGGATGCAACAGAGGAGTGGGGGGAAAAGCCTCACATTTGTCCTGTAGCCTCTCACTTGCCTCATTGTTCTGCCTGTTGACGTACATTGCTCCTGCTTCCTGTTGAGACTAATGGACCTATTCAAGTTTTTCCAGATCACTTTCTCCAGAGGACCTCCTCTGCTGTGTGTTGGAAGAGACACTAGGAAAGAGAACCCAGAGATCCTAACTCTTGGTCCTAACTCTAATGGCCACTAGCACAGTTTTCCACTCCACATGGTCATCCTAATTCTAGGGGCTACAGGTGCGGGTCCTCTGGGTTTTTAAAAGGTACACCGACTTCTGTGTGCTACCTACCCATGAGATCATGGATTAGCACTCTCCATTCCATGTACCTGTGTTTCAAGAATTCATCAGACTTCCTCATCTGCTGCTGTCTGTTGTCTTGACTCCTTTACAGAGTTCATAAAGGAAAAGTGAGAAATAATACACTTTAACTGGAAATGTCAGCACAGTGTTATTAACACTCACTTACTCCATGGACTACGATCTAATTTGCCTTTTTCTCTAAAACCAAAAAACATTTATTTGGCTCACCTGGTGGCGTTTGTGTTACACCTTTTAACTAGGTTCTCAATCATCCATCCCTTTTTACTATGTGGTCATTGATGGGCAGTTGAGTTATAGGATCCTGTCCTCTCGCAAACACTAATTCTCCATTCTTGTTGCTGGTAAATGAATACAGCTTTGAACATAAAGAGTGAGGAAATTCCAGGCCTGGTGGTGCAGACCTGTAGTTCCAGCACTCTGGGAGGCTGTGACAGGAGGGTTGAAAGTTAGAGCCTAGCCTGGGAAACTTAGCAAGACCCATAAAAATTAAAATAAAAGGAGCTGGAGATGTACTTCAGTACAAAGTCCCCACATGCAGTCTTCAGTACCTGGAAAAGAAAAACAAAAGACAACAAATAGGGAACTGTCACCGAAAGTCAGACAAGAAGACACCATTCCTACCACCTTTAAATTGTTTAGAAGTCAAGTTTAGTGGGTTCAAATACAACTTTAATGGCTGGCCATATGGCTTTTTCTAAAACACAACTGACTTTCTATAACTTACCTTCTAAACTTAAGGCATTTTTATTTTTTTCCCAAGCATCTCTGTTAGGAAATGCTAATGTAGTCTTCCCAGTTCTCTGCACAGTAGTTTCTCCCTTGTACATTTGTGTTGCTCTAGAAGGTTAAATAAAATTAAGATGTGCAAAAATGATCTGTCTTCCTAACGTTTTTTGTTTCTCTATGGGAAATGCCTGTGTTTAGTTTTTTTCTCAAGTCACAGAAATGAGAGCCCCTCCTGTTCTTTATATAGTTTAAGAGTGTTTGTGTGCTGAGTTCATCAGAAACCAAACTTAGAGCCCGACGTGGTGGTGCATGCCTGTAATCCCAGCACTTGGGAGCCTGAGGCGGGAGGCTCAGGCAAGAGGATTGTTGAGAGTTCAAGATCAGCTTGGGCTTCAAAGTGAGCTCAAGGCCAGCTTGAACTGCACAGTGATACCCTGTCTTAAAAAGACCAAAAAGAGAAAAAAGAAAAGAAAACAAACTTAACATTACATTATTGTTAATCTATACCTGTATTAAATTAATCAATCTCCAACTATTTTCATCTAATCTGACCTTTCTACAGATTAACAATAATTTGGGGGCCAAACTCTTGATCATTATTCCTAAAATAAACATTTTTCTCTGTAAGCCAACTATATATTAAAATGTAATTTAGGAAACAGAAATGTAGATTGGAAGTCATTGAACAAAAACTAAAAGGGTTACTATTTAATGTTATGAAAAAGAAAAAATGAGGAATATTAGATTAACCAAGAATAAAAGACAACTACAACGTGTGATCATCGGTTAAATTCTGGTTCAAAACAAATAGCTCTAAATGACATTCTGGACACACTTGAGGACATTTCAGTGTAGACCTAGTACCAGGCACTGTTAAAGAATTAATGCTGTTAGGTATGTAATAATAGACCATGGATATAGAAGAGACTACTCCAATTTTAGGAAAAGCTGGCTAATGTATCATGATGGTATATAACCGAATGTCATATATATCAGTATGTATACTTAAAAACTTGTGTATTTCAAACAAATACAGCAAAATGTTAGCAATTGTTGATCTAAGTGGTGGGTATATGGATGCTTCTTGTATTATTTTTATGACTTTTCTGAATTTTCCCAAAATGTTGAATAATTAAAAGTTAGAAAAGTGAGGGCCAGGGATATAACTCAATGGCATGGCATTTGCCTGGCAAGTATGAGGTCCTGAGTTTGATTCTTAGTTCCAAAAAATAAAAATGTTGGAAAATACAGCTTAGGCTGGGTTTGAGAGATTTCTTCAAGTAGCACCAATCTTCAATCTTGCTTATTTATTTAAAGGTCAACCCTAAGGATCTGGATTCCAAGTATGCCTATATCCAGGTGACTCATGTGACTCCGTTCTTTGATGAAAAGGAATTGCAAGAAAGGAAAACAGAGTTTGAAAGATCACACAATATTCGCCGCTTTATGTTCGAGATGCCCTTTACCCAGACTGGGAAAAGGCAGGGTGGTGTAGAAGAGCAGTGCAAACGTCGCACCATCCTGACAGGTACGGTTTCCCTGTACCGCAGCTCTCCGTTAGAGAGATACAGAGCTCTCAGAAATTTTGAGACTCCGAAGGATCGTTGGTTACCTGAGTTTGCATCCTTCACACCCATCTCAACTTCAGTAGTTTTGAATACTCATGACATCCTCCCATTTATCTGTTTACATTTACCTTCAGACCAGAAGTTCATAACCAGTGTTGAGGTCTCTTTTCCTTCTTAGAGGCTAAGGAAAAGAGCAAGCCCTTACTTTTGCACAAGCTCTGGTGGTCTAATGAGTGGAAAACCACCAGGAGCCCCCTCCAGGCCAGGGCTCCCAGGTCAAGAAGCCACACTCTGACCTTGACTCTCACCAACCACTGCCTGGACCTGCTCAGTAATTTTAGGCTGACTGAATAAATGGGACATATGGCTGGGTCTCTTCCACCTGGTCTGGCACTTGCTTAGCTGCCCGGCTTCATCTTGAATACCCTGGACATCAGGAAGCTTGCTGAATTCCAAAGCTATCTTTTAGCCGTTTTAATCAATCTCTTTTGTTCAACCATTGACAGCTCATTCCTATAAATGTGGTTTAAATCATTTCATACTAATCAATTCATAAACGTAGAGTCATGTTGGAAGTGATTTTTACATTCTTTGGGCAGACTTAGTCCATCCATTCTTAGATGAGGCTCAACAACATTATGGAGTTAACCTAAAGTAAATTCTTTCTTGGTCAAAAAAAGTGGCTTCAGTGGGAGGCCAGTTCATAATGTCAGGCATGAACATCACCATCATTTGAGCCCATTTCTACAAAAGAGGCCGTATGTAGTAGAGCTGCCTGGAGGCTGGTTCCCATCCTAGAAGCTATAGAAGTTTTGTTGTGCAATGACCTACCACAGTTCAGGTGCCTCTCAGCGCTCACTTTAAGTGAGTGAATTGTATGATGCGTGATTTATATTGTAGTACAGCTATTACTAGAATAATAATATGGACCATTATATAGGAAAGAAGGAACTTTAGAACAGCTTTGCAAGTAATTTTTACCTTCCCCACATGGAAAATGAGGGAACAGTTAAGGAAAAAAAAAAAATCTTCTGTGTTCTTAAGATGTCCCTACTCCTGCTTTTAGAATAAGAAAACATAGAAAGCACAAATAATATTTGTCCATATAAATGTTAGCCCCATCCTGTATGTAAATAATTACCTTTCTAATGCATACCTCTGCAAATTCTAAGATAACTGTATTTCTAGATTGAATATTGAGTAAGAATTACCAGCTCTCAGTGTTTATCTGTACAGTGGTGATGACTTCACTTTTGATTCCTTAAGTCAGCAGTTGTCAAAGGGTGGTTCCACTCCAGCACCAGCAGCCCTTGGGAACTTACTAGAAATGCTAATTGCCAGATTCCAACCCAAATCTGCTGAATCAGAAACTCCAGGGTTGAGGCCAAGCCATATATTTGTATTCAGCAAGCCCTGGAGTGCAGATTGACACGGGAAGAGGGATTCTGATCAATGCCTACATGTGAAAGTGCTGTTTTACAAAAAGAACTAGTTTACTGCTGGGTCAAGGTCAGGATGTTTTATCATGGTTATTGTTGAGGCAGCACACTGATTCATAGCAGAAGGTATTTTCCCTGGGCAAATATCCTTCAGGGTTACAGTTTGCATTTGATACAGACTATTACAGATTAGATAAAGGATGTGAGCAAAGTGTGCCCTCTGCCAGAACTCGGGGGGGGGGGCGGGGGGGGGACGGACAAAAAGCAACTGCTCTGAAGAGAAAAGCAGACACAAGCCTTGTTACTCAGGAAACAAACTTTGTACACCTTTGGGATTGGGATAGCAGGACTTGCAGGAAACTTGGCCTGAGGTTAGACTGGTCACAGCCCCGCTGTGTGATCTTGGGCAGGTCCCTGAACCTCTCTGTGCCTTCATTTCTTGTAACTCACTGTGTTAAATAACTTTGTAAATTATAATCAGAATGAAAAAGAATGTACTTCATTTTGCTAGATTTCACCTACTACTGAACTGTTTTCCTTTGGGGGTTAATAATGAGTAAAAGGGGATTGTAGCACAACAAAGCACACATGTGCATACACACATGCATGCGGGCACACACACACACACGTTCAGTTTTGTCCTCAAATATCTGAAAATATCAAAAGGATAGGACAATTGTAGACAGAGTAAAGATTTAAAGAAGGTGTAACAAAATGTGACTAAAAATGTGTAATCTCTATGTCAGTGGTGAACCTATTGCATGATGTTTTTCTTTTAAGACAAAAGATTTTAATGTGTGAGTTGTTTTTTGCAAACTAAAACCTCAGTCAGTATTTGATTTCTTTGCAGTGTTGGTACTTTCGATAAGTAAGTGGGCTTGGGGTTGCAGTTTGGGCATTTAGTGTCTGAGAGGTTTGCCATCACAGCTCTACATCAGTCTTCAGTTAAAGACACACACACTAGGACCTTCTGAAGACTTTGAACTTGAGAGCTTTCCCTTAAGTTATTAATCCCCTAGTTTTATCATCCATTAAGTTCCTTCAGACTTGACTTTTGGCCGTTCAGGTGGAGAGGAGTCCCGGCCTTCCCTGCCCTCTGCCCCCACAGTGGTACAGCCCCTTGGATAGTTCTCCTTTGGGTGACTGCACTTGTGCCATCCTTTGAAAGCCTATGATAACACCAGCCTCTTCAGGTGGAAGTTTCTGAGTCTGACTGCCTTTAACTCAATCCTGCATTTTTCCTTTGCTGGAGCTTCTGAAGAGTTTCTTTCCACTCACTGGGGATCCAAATTCTTCTTCACTAAGCTGACTTCTGCTTAGGTTGGAAAACATCTGCCTCCCCTTCAGCTCCTGTTCACTGTGATTGCTTCATCATTAACATAGGAGCTTCCTACATCAGTCACTGAGGGTCCACCGTCCAGGACCAGTTTTCCTTCCTCTGTAGTCTTTGGAGCAGTAATACTTTCCTTCATTCTACAGTGTGTGTTGAGCCTGGCAGTGGTGCCACCTGGCCTAATCAAGGCAGATCTGTGGCCTTGCATTGCTTCCCTCCCAGCATGAGGAGACAGACAATAGACAGTCAACATAAAGAGCAAGTAAACCCACAACCCGTGTTCTGAACAAAATCAAAGTAAGAAGGAATTGTGAGGCTGTGGGGTGGCCAAGCGAGGCTATGCTGAGAAAGTAACATTTGAGTTGATACTTGGGTGAAAAGTGACTGAGGGGCCCATGCCCCAGACTTCCAGGGAGTGAAAGAGTTTGTGTAGCTGGCCCCAGAGAGCCCAAGGAAGAGAAGTGGACATGAGGCCAGCAATAAAGGTGAGGGTAGGGAGACAACTGTGGGGTGTCCCAGATCACAGGAGCTGGTGAGCTCAGGCGTGGACTTGAGGTTTTCTTGGAGTAGTGGGGCTGCACCCTTCCTCCTCTGAATTCTCCAGTTCCGTCCCAAGCAGTGGCTCAGGACTTTCCCAATAAGTGTAATCAGTGTGGTCTCATTAGCATTACCTTTGGGGTTGGTTTTTCTCTCTGAAATAATAGTGTTACCACACGGTGACTCTCAAACCTACGCTGACAATGACTGTCACGTGTTGGCCTTGTGAAACATTCCTGTGGGTACCTTTTCATTTATAAATGGGAATGTAGTAGCTCTGCTCTAAATGAGCATCTCTTGTCAATCCGGACAGAAGACAGCTTTGGTTCCAGTACTGCTTCCCAGTTCTTTTTTTTTTTTTTTTTTTTTTTTTTTTTTTTAATTAGTATCAGGGCTCGAACCCACGACCATGCGCTTGCAAGGCAGGTGCTTATACCACTGAGCTAAATCCCCAGCAGCTTCCTAGTTCTTGTTAGAGTACAAAAGCAACCTTTACTCAAAGAGGATTTATCAGTTCCATTGCTGCCACTAAAATTGTATCCACAAGGACACAAACAAGACACAGGAACCCTTGACCTTTAGCTGATAAAATGTTTTGGAAATGTTACAACCTGTAAATGTGACCAAGGAAGTTTCTTGGATTGCGTATTTTTTTCCAGCTATGTACAGACATGGGTGGGTCCATCAGAACTGTTTTACAGGAACTGACCCTGTTTCTCAATTTATGATCAGTCCTTCCTGAATAATCTTTTCCCCAACCACTTACTAGAAAGTAGAAAATTTGAACATAATCGCTCTCATCTTACTTTTCCTTGTGTAAAAGTATATTTTTAAATGCATAAGTACACGTCAGTAGCACATGTATATTAAATGAGGATATTACAGTACTATATACTATATAAACAAGATGGAACTGTGAAACATCCACATTAAAACTTGTTTTCTGTTCATTTTTAAGCTCTTTTGGTTTAAAAAAATGTAAAAAACAGCAAATGTTTGTATTTCTTACTCATTACTGTGGGTTTCTATTTATTTATTTATTTGTCTTTTGAGACAGAGTATTGCTGTGCAGTTCAGGTTGACCTTGAACTTTACTTAATAGCCCAGGATAGCCTCAAACTCTAAATAATCCTCCTGCCTCAGCTTCTTGAGTGCAGACCACCACGCCTGCCCTCAAAATACCTTTATTACTAGTGCAATTCTAACAGTTTGATTCTGGCTCTGAAATGCTTTGGTTAGAAATATATTCTTATTTTATTTTCATTAATTTTCAGATGTGTACAAATTTAGCATGTGACTTGAGGTGCTTGTTGGAGAAAAGGAATTTCTCTCAAAAATACTATGTGTGACTTTTCTGGACTTAATCTGCTATATTATAATTCAAAATTTCTTAGTCTTGCCAGGTGTGATGGTTCATGCTATAATTCCAGCCCTCGAGAAGCTGGGGCAAGGGAATCATTGCAAGTTCAAGACCAGCCTGGGCTACAAAGTGAACTCAAGGCCACCCTGACCTTCATAGCAAGACCCTGTCTCACAAAGACAAAAAAAAAAAATGCTTATTCTATATGTTGTCAAAGCCATCTTGTACCAAGTCACTCATTCAGACCTTGCAACTTCCAACAAACACAGGGCGTTTATAAATGAAAAACTTGTGCAAAGAATGATGAAATGATTTTTTTCAAAGACACATTTCTCATATAAAGGGATAGCAACTCTACTGAAATCCCAGTATTATACATTGTAATCCAAATATTGTATGTTGTAATCATTTTCCCAATCCACCTCATAATCCAGAAAGTTGTATTTGTAATCCCATAGAAATGTTACTGGAATTCCAGCAAGTTAATTCCAATCTACTACCTCCAATGCAACTCACAAAGTAAGGACACTAAGACATATTCAGGGTTACAGGCAGCCAGGTCCCATCCAAGTGAGAATATAAGGACAAAGGCCCTGATCCAAGGCCTCCCAGAATTCATTATCTTGTGAAGAAGGGAGTGGTTCAGTGCTGAGTGAGTGAGCATGGTTGGAACTGCGTGAGTACCTTGAGCTGTCTAGCCAGGTAGGGAGAAAAGCATCTTTGCAGTATGGAGGGAGAATGATATGCAGAAGGACCAGTCTGTATAACCCCGTTAGGGTGTCCTAGGAAGCTGTTGCTTCAATTTCTGTTATGTAAATTTGTGCCCTGGGAAGTCATAGCCTCTTACTTTGGGCTCATACCCAGCTGACATTCCTGGAGCTGACTGGCTCTGCCATCCTGCTACGCTCAACCCTTTACAGAGCACTGTGTGAGGAAACAGGAAACTGTCGGGTTGGCTTCCAGGATTGTGTATCAGTGCCTTAGCTGGCCTTACTTGCATGGCTTAGAACCAGTCAAAGGGAGAATGGAATAGCATAGCCCACTCTGTACATACCTGTACATGGAGATGAGACTTAATATAAATAATGTTGCAGCAGTTTTTCTGCATTCAAGGAGAGGTACCCAAGTTGTCTTTTACAACTGTGCTGGCTTTATGCTACATTCAGCTTTGCTGGCTTTATCCTGTCTTTCGGCATGTCTCATGAAGGAAGACAGTATTCCAATTCCACTGTCAGGTGACTTTGGCAAGCCTGGGGTTCCTTATCTGTTAAATAGGAACAGTAATTGTTTCTACCTTAGCAGTAGTGAAGCTCAAGTAAGCTGTGGAATAATTCTGGGCCTCACTCCTCTGCAGCAATACACTGCTTCCCTTACGTGAAGAAGCGGATCCCCGTCATGTACCAGCACCACACCGACCTGAACCCCATTGAAGTGGCCATCGACGAGATGAGTAAGAAGGTGGCTGAGCTCCGGCAGCTCTGCTCTTCGGCCGAAGTGGACATGATCAAACTGCAGCTTAAACTCCAGGGCAGTGTGAGCGTCCAGGTGAGCCCAGTGGGGCCAGCCTGAGAGCAGAGAGGGCAAGTGCCCGTGCCAGCAAGGTCTGGATTAGCACCCTGGTTTGCCAGATGACCCCCATTACCTTCCCAGGGGTCTGTTTAGCTTCTTCAATATCAGACAGAATGGTAGCCTTATGGCCCCTTCTAACCCTACCTGTGACCTGTCCTCCTCTGTAGCTATCTGCTGAGGACAAGAGACTTCTCCACAGGACCCTGACTTTTTAGTGACTGGGGGAATGCTGAGTTCCAGTTTGATGCATTAAAACTCCTTTGAGTAGAAAAAGGATGCGTAGTAGTAGATTTTTCCTATAAAACTGTCAGTTTCTGGTTTCTATGAAAATTATATCAGAAAAAGTATCTTAACTTTCACTCTTAGCACTGTTTTGATTAGCAGTAATTCTTCACTTTAACATAACTCAACCAGTCGATTTTTCCTTTCATGGCAGCATTTTTGTATTCTTTTTAAGAAATCTCTGCCTCTATTCTTAGATTTCGAGATGTTCCACTAGGTTCTTCTAATTTTGGTTCAGATTTACAGTATATTCAAGCTATAAAAGTCATCAAGTGAGCACACACCTATAATCCCATCACTCAGGAGGCTGAGACAGGAGAGGAGGATTGCCACAAGTTCAAGGCCAGCCTGAAATATATAGTAAGACCCTGTCTCAAACAACAAACAAGTCATCAAGCTATTTACTTACGATATATATCATTTCTTTTAATACTTTACACTTCAAGAAGAGGTCTTTAAAAAAAACCAAGAAGAGGTCTTTTATATGATTTTCTGTACAACTGATTTTAAAGCACCTTCATCCAGTGACTTGTGTAATTTTAAATGTGCTTAAGTGATTCAAGCATATCATTTGTATATTGTTTTCTCACGTAGAGTGTGTTTATGAAAGTTACATGTAGATATACTATGTAGATTCAGGTTTTGAGGGGTTTTTTGTTTGTTTTGTTTTATTTTTTTCTTGAGACGAGATCTCACTATGCAATACAGGCCAGCCATGAACTACTCACCATGTAGCCCAGGCTAGCCTCAAACTCTCAGCTATCTTCCTGCCTCAGCCTCCTGATTGCTGAGACTGCAGGCATGCACCACTGTACGCAGCCTTTTATTCATTTTCTAGAATCAGTTTCTGTTAGTGTTTCACCACGGTTAAGGAGCCATGAGTTATTGCATAAAGTTTTTAAAGTATTTACAGAGGTATTTACAGATCTTTCCTGTTGCCACTCTCCTGTCTGAAAGATTATGTGTCTAAATGAACCACAGCCCACAATAAATTGACCTGGGAATATCGGTTTCTGTCTAAAGTCAGCACAGGAATATGAGTGCCATTAGGTTGGAACCAGACAGGCTGAGCCTTCTGCAGGACAGAATATGCCCTGCCATTTGACAGGTTAAGTGTATACTTGTGTCCACACAGGTAACAACAAAGTTTGGGCTGTCATTTTACTTTTGCATTTCTATAACTCTTATGCCAAGAGGCTCACCAGGCTTACTGCTTTACATTACAGAGCTAGCTATGCAACATCTTGGCACTGTACTCTAAGATCTCCATATTTTATAGCTTACAAACATTCACTAACTTTCTTGTTTGTGTCTTTTTAAAATCGACTGTCAGCCAGGTGTGGTGGCCCATACCTGTAACCCTAGCACTCTGGGAGGCTGAGCCAGGAGAATTGCAAGTTCAAGCCAAGTCTGGGCAACTTAGTAAAACTCTGTCTCCAAATAAAAAATGAAGAAAGATGCCCTGTGGATGTAGCTCAATGGTAGACCACCCTTGGGTTCAATGTCCAGCCCTGGAAAAAAAATTGACTATCTTGTATCATTTTAGACAGTGGGCCATTTAGGTAATCTTCATGTTAGCATGACTTTCACAAATGTCTAGCCTAATGGCAAGAATTTCCCCTACACAATCAGTTATTTATCACAGGAGGTTAGCTGGTCATCCCATCTCAGAGGCCCCACCTGTGACCACTGTGACATGTCCTTCTGTCTCTTCACATCTGGAGGGAATTCTTGTGCCTTATTTCTTCTGCCACTACTACACAAGTCCCACGCACTGTTGATCAAAACTACCTGGACAGCTTTCTTACTTCCTTTCCATCCAAGTCTGCAAGAGCTTCCAGGAAAAATTATGTAGTGAGTCCTTTTCTGAACTCTCTCTGGTGCCCAGAAGATTCTCCTTCCCATCTAGCCTTTGAATGTGCAAACTTGAACAGGAATTTAAGTTACCAAGCCTTGATTCCATTTCCCTGAAAATGAATGGTCATCGTAAGTGCCAGAGATGGCCAAGATGATGGAACCACTTGACATGCAGCAGTGTAGGTTCATGGTTTCCTCTGGGTCACAAGTTACTGGAAGACAAATTCTCACTCAGGCAGCAGCTGTGATGCAAGCCAACTAAAACTGAATAAGTGGTCATAGTCATTTTCCTTCTGCCATAAATTAAAGTCTCTGCTCTTCATCTAGGTCAATGCTGGCCCACTGGCATATGCCCGAGCCTTCTTAGATGACATGAACACAAAAAGATATCCTGACAATAAAGTGAAATTGCTAAAGGAAGTTTTCAGGTAAAGCAGACTATGATCATTTTTGTGCTTGTTCAGGAAAGACACACTACCCGTCAGGCTCACTCTGTTCCCTCTGCACACTTTATCTCCCTTTTCTGCCCCATATCAGGCAATTTGTGGAAGCTTGCGGCCAAGCCTTGGCAGTAAATGAACGCCTGATTAAAGAAGACCAGTTAGAGTATCAGGAAGAGATGAAGGCCAACTACAGGGAAATGGTGAAGGAGCTTTCCGAAATCATGCACGAGCAGGTAAGTACCATGCTGGCTCTGGCAAGTGGCAGTGCTTCTAACTTGGGGAATGTAGGTTCATGGAGGATTCAGACATACCCTGTCATAAGCTAAGCTTTCAGATAATCCTCCAGAATCTTCATATCTAAAAGAAACTATAACATTTGTGCTATCTAGCCTCAGCTCACTTGGGGAAAGACTGACAGATTTTCTGTGTTCTAATCTGAAACAACCAGGAAAAGCAGCACCCACCTCATTGTTGCTCTTAGAGGTCCTGCATTTCACAAATTTGGCCATTCCGCAGCCCATCTAGCCCACTGACACTGTATCCATCCTGTTTTCACAACTTTCTTTGTACAGTTAATCTTTTGAAAAAACAAAGTTTACCAGCCTAGTTTATAGAATTAGCTGTGGCATCAAATATCTTTTGTCATTTAAAAACACAGAGTCATTCTATTTTGGGGCTATTTACAGCTGACCTGGGTGCCCTGTTGGATTCCATGTGGTGACTCTATTGTTCCTTGTCATTGTGGCTGTCCTTCCTGATCCCATTGCTCTTGTCTCTGTCCTATATGACTTTTCTTTGTATGCTCAATGGTCATCAGAAGAGACAACTCACCAGTATGCCACATGAATGTCAAAGAATATCACACACATTCGTCTAAGTCACAGCTTGCTCTGTAACTAGTAGTAGCACCTTGGTTGTACGTAAGGAACCTTGTCTGTCCCACTTTATTGTCTTGTGGTCTTGCAGAATGGAAACACTTTGTATCAGTTCTCCTATCTCATGACAGTTTAGTTAGGAAGCTGCACTGAAGGAAACTAATTTCAATATTTGAGCTTTAACTTAACTGCTTTTTTTCTCCTCCATGCTAACACGCTCAGATGGGATGGTAATGTCATTTTTTGTAAACTATTTTTCTGATAAACTAAGTCACCTGCATTGATTCATATGAAGTTATTATTGAATATGAGCAGACATTGGACAGTATGTGTACAAAGAAAAGCAGTCCTCTTCTGACATTTAAAAAGTATTTAAAATTTGAAATTAGATTAAATAGATGAATATGTGAATAAGCAGAAAGAAGGAGTCCCATGTGAACAAATTTATGGAGAAAACTTGAGGTCTTTTTCATGGAACCTCCAGATTGCTGTACAGCTTAATCAATAGGCACCAGCATACAACACTAGAAAAGATGGAAGTCAGAAGAAATATGTGGGCCAAAACTATTAATCTCTCAGATTATGTGGGCATTAATTCCAGTGATTTGCTCTCTAGTTGTTATACTTTGAACCTCCTATTATGTCAAAAACAGTTGTTATACTTTAAACCTATTACAATGATTAAACCCCTTTGAACCCTAAAACAGAATTAGTTGGTTTTAATGCTTGCAGAAGAGCCTCTGTGTGATCAAGTTGTATACCCCAATTCCTTCCCAGCAACACTGGCTGCTAAAAGGCAACTTGTTCAAGGCCAGAAGGTAGCCACTGCCTTACCCAGTATGGAAGTCTAAGACTCAGAAAAGGAGACAGGAAAGAAACAGAGATGGTAAAAATTCATTTCAAAAGGCCTTTTCAATGGACAAGGCTAGGTCATGTCCCAGTCAAGCTGTAGATAGACTTCAAGTTACCTTAATATCTGGTCAGTCTAAAGGATTGTCCATTCACAGACTTGTGAAGGGAACAAAACATGGTGTTAATGGACTTTCTCCTTACAATGTTGATCTGAAAATAGTTATTTACTAGATAAGCTGAAACAGCCCTTCCGCACAGACTGCCAAAGGCAAGCTGTCCCTGCGGACTGTTACTTGTTTGTAATGGTGTGACCACTGGATGACGGGTTATGCATGTTTCTGAAACATTGCTGTGAGAAATGTCTGGGGCCTTACTCTTTGGTAATGTTATGTTTCTGTGCCTCGAGATCTGCCCCCTAGAGGAGAAGACGAGCGTTTTGCCGAACTCCCTTCACATCTTCAACGCCATCAGCGGAACGCCAACAAGCACAATGGTTCATGGGTTGACCAGCTCGGCCTCGGTTGTGTGATTTTTGCCTTGTGGACCAAGTGCAGAGACTTACTTTGTCATTTGCAAACTCAGGATGTTTTCTAGAGCTAATCACTGGGGAGACCGAGCACTAGGAGAAGCCGGAATGGGAGAAAAAGGGAATAAGGACTGTGATATTTCATAGCAGATTTTCTACCAGAGTTAGAAGAGGGTGTGCATATTTTTTTAATCTCAGTGGCAATATTCAGAGTTTTCTTCATGTCTTAATAGAAGTGTGTTAAGCTGGAGTTAAATTTTATTCTTCTTTACAGAGTAGTATTTAAAAAATGGCCTAAAGAAAAGTATTCTGGGATGCATGTAGCAGGGACAGCAGCACTGAAACTGAGGCAGGGCCTTCTGCCTCTGGGCGAAGCTGGAAAATCTTGAAAATATTATTTTTCCCCATGGCACATTCAGGGTGAATACAAGAACTATTTTTGTGACTAGTTTTTGATGACCTAAGGGAACTGACCATTGTAATTTTTGTACCAGTGAATGAGGAGATTTAGTGCTTTTATATTCATTCCTTGCATTTAAAGCATATGAAAGCTTAGGAAACTATGTGAGCTTAAAACTAGTCAAGCAGTTTAGAACCAAAGGCCTGTACTAATAAGCACAGCTATGCTAAAAAGTGAAAAGTAGTACAGTATATCACAGTGTACATACAGTTTGTTAATACAGTGTCTGCATTCTGTATATACATGTATTACGTTTCTACATTTTTAATACATCTGCTTCCATGTTAAGTTTAATTGTGACAAATTTGTGCTGTTCTTAGTATATGCAATGCACCTGACTTTACTGTTTTATCTTTGTACATAAAGAAAAGTGCAATATGGAGATGTATACAGTCTTTGCTATTTTGGTTTATAAACTCATAAAAAATGTCATCCTTTTGCCAAAATGGTGGAGTATATGATTGGTAAATCATAAATCCTGTGGTGAATGGGGGTATAATTTAAAGCTTTCACCATGTTGTATTTTCTTTTAAAACATTAATTTAGTAATTTTATATTTGGGGAAATAAAAATTTTTAATTTTATTTAACTGGATTCACTGCCCTGCTGTAATTAAACATTCTGTACCACATCTGTATTAAAAATAACATTGCTGATTTTCTGGTAATGAACACTGGGTATTTATTGTTTGACAGTCTTAAACAGATTAGGATTCTGTGAGAGTAAAAATAACATGATTTCTGAGATCTTCTCCAAAATACTTGAGGGAAAAGAAGATAGATAAAGAAGAATGACAAAATGTTAATGGTTGTTGAAGCTGAGTTGGGGTGCATGGGGAATCATAATCCCAGTTCTCTGCTTTCGTGGACGTCTCCGTGACGCAGTTTCAAAAGGCAGGTCTAGGAGTTTTATACTTGTGGGGGACCAGGGCAAGTGCTTTGTTACCCTGTGTTCCAGCACGGAGTTGTGCCAAGTGCATGTAGATACCTTCTTCAACTGTCTCAGGCTCCCCTCTTTTCATCTCCTTTATTTGCTTTTAGAGTACTCCAAGGTCAGGTTGTCATTTATGCCAGCAGTGCCACATGTTGGCACTGCTCCCTGTGCCCCACATCGTACAGACACTGACCTGGACTGTGTGGTGCTCAGATCACAGGGCCTGGTCCTGCCTCTGTGTGCTCAGAGGCCCCACAAGTGAATCAGCTCATTGTCACTGAGCCCCATATACTTCTAGTGATGGAAGAAAGAGACTTTCTACCAGGAAGAACTCAGCGATTGTTCTACCTGACCCAGTGGGAAGATACAGCCTATGATGCTGTGTGCCTCTTGGGCACTGGCATCCAGAACACCGTTTGTCAAGGAGAAGGGGCAGAGTGAAGGAGAGATGGTGAAGAGTCACAGCAGCTCACCAGAGTCTGCAGCTACTCGTCCATCTGGACTCAGCTACAGAAAAATATCTGTAGATTTTCCCTCGGTCTCTGACATTCCAGCTCATTGTGATAAACCTCAAAGCAAACATCATCTGGGGTGATTTTGCCAGTCTGTCCCTGAACTCACTTAAAAGCCATAAAATTCAAGTTTTCATTTACTAAGATAAATAAAAGCCTAGAAAGAGTCTGTGTCAGAATTGTTTGGAAAGTAACCAACTTCTCACACAACAGGGAAGAAAGAAACTATTTCTTGATATTAAATACAATAAAAATGGAACCCTGGATACAGTTGAGGATGAAAAGCCAGGGGCAATAAGGCGTCTGCCTGAGCTTGACAAGGTGGCTCCTTCACTTCCTGCAACCCTGGAGAAAGGAAGAATGGACACAAGTCTGAGGGCGTCTGCTGTTGAGGGCACTGAGAACTGAACCCAGGACCTTCACACTAAGCTGTATTCCTTTTTAAATGTTTTATTTTGGCCCTCAGTTGCCGAGGTTGGGCTTGAGTTTGTAGTGATTCTGCCTCTGCCTCTCAGAGAACTGGAATTAGGCACGCACCACCACACCCAGTGGGCATCTGCTACTGACCCTGAATGGAATGCATTTTATCATTTAAAGACTTCAGTTCATGTCCCCAATTTTAATTTCTGTATAAAATTATGCACCTAATGCATCAATTTCTTAGGAAATGTATTGCTATTATCAGTTTAATGTTTAACATCTGTCCTACATGTTCTTAATTGAAAAAATATGCAAAATTTATCATTTTAAACATTGTACATGGTAGTGCCTGCCTGTAATTCTAGCAGTTGGGAGGCTGAGGCAGGAGGATCATTGCAAGTTCAAGACCAGCCTGGGCTACAAAGTGAGCTCAAGGCCAGTTGAATTGCATAGCAAGACACTGTCTCAAAAAGACAAAAAAACATTTGTACAATTCAGTGACAGTTGGCACATTCACATTGGGTGTGACCATCACCATCATCCATTTCCATGACTTTGTCATCACTCAAACAGAAATTTGACTCATTAAATAATAACTGTCTCCTTTGAGAATACTGTTTTTAAGGTGACTTTGGAAATAAAACTCCAGTAAGTACTTTACAAGGCTGTTAACTACCTGGGAACTAATTAAACAGTGTATGTAGACAAAGTCAGCCCTTGCATAGAAGACAGCTACTGAGTACACATACACAATTAAAAGGTAACTCATGGACTAGAAAAATAGCCATAGGGAGTTGCTTAATCGTAAGACAGAGCTCCTCAGTATGGAAACTTGCATCAAAAATTTGATTTCCACATGCATAATCTGTAGTACATTCACACAATAGAATACTGTACAGCTTTTAAAAAGACTGGCTGTGTACAAACAGTGATCTTCAAGATGTTAAAAATTTCTAAAAGGATAGGTATATAATTCAAACAAAAATATACTTAATGTATACAGTTTAATGAAATCAAACATCATTAGCAACCTGGTTTTTGATGCAGAAAGAACAAAAACTCTTTAGTTTTAAAACTCTTTAGTTCTGAATTTGACATGCAAATAGCAGTTTGAATTCATAATCTCTTAAACACTAGCTTCCTACCTTGATTCACTGGTGCAGCCTAAAAACAGTGAGTAACGCAGTAATTCTTACTGATCCGTGGTGTCCAAACTGTGGCTTCAAAATACCTTTCCCACGAAAAGGAACCAGAGCCCATTGGGAAATGGCTGCATCCAGCTGCAAGGCAGGAAATGTTCAAGATGAACAGAACATCATTAATAGGACACATTCAGGGGCCTGGCAAGGGCACCTGGGACCCAGGCTTTGAAGACATGATCTGCTGTACAGTATGGTAACTATAGTTAATAACATCTTAAATGTCTTTACCTAGTGTCACCACTGAAAGAGGTCACAGAGATGAGGAGCCAATAAGAAAGACCATGAAGAGACGCCTGCAGTGCCTCCCTCTACAAGTCAGTGGGAAAGCCACTCATGGGAACCCAATTCATGGGGTCATCAAAATACCTCCTGTTTGGAAGAGTGAGAACAGTAGCTACAGTGGCTCCTTAAAGTCTGTGTCAGCTAGAATTGTCTGGAATGTTGTCCCTCTGGTTGAGATGGGGTAGTACAGCCACAAGTGTGCTGGTGTAACTACCTGGGATTTACCTAGGAGCTTCCTGTGCCTTGTAAAGGACCGACAGGTGAGGAGGAATCAAGACTGGAATGCTAGGACTTAAAAATTGGGACAGCACAGCTGTTCCTCAAACAAGAACATACAAAAAATGAAACAAAAAATCCCCTAAAATAAAAGACTTAGTCAATATAGGCAACTGAAATGAACACATGTACCAGAAGTACAAATGGCCAATAAATACGTGAAAAATTCCAACATTTTTGCCCATTAGAAACATGCAGATTAAAAGAACACGTATTTCACCTTACTCCCGAAAAATGACTCATCAGTCAGACGACAACAAAAGCCGGAGAATTTAGGGGAAAAGTAGCCCTTCTGCATTAGCGGAGGGAGTGTAAACTAGTGCAGCCACTGGAAATCAGTTTGGGGATTTCTCAAAAAACTGAAACTAGGAGTTCCGTTTGACCCAGCTATTTCACTTCTAGATCTCTTTCTGAAAGAATTAAAGACATCGTGTTATGTGAATGTCTGCATACCTGTGTTTATAGCAGCACGATTCGTAACAGCTGAATCTTGGGAGTGGCCTAATGTCTACCAACAGATGAGTGGATTTTAAAAATTGGTATTTATACACAATGGAGTATTAGTCTGCATAACAAAGAATAAACTTGAGTAATTTGGATGGATGTACTTGAGACCATAGTGTTTAGTGAAATAAATCACACACACAAGCCTAAATATTGCTTGGTTTCTCATGACAAACCCAAAATATAAACAGAGCAAAATAAAAGATACTAGGAAGTAGAGAGACATCTTTTGCAAAAGGGAGGGGGCCAAGAAATGGAGGTGGGAGAGGGGAGTGGAGGGGGTGAAACCTGAGACATGTTACTAATACCGCACTATGCTGCACCCACTCCCCAATATGTACTAATAAAAATTTAAAACGAACAAAAACAATTGGGACAGTAGTACCACTGAAATCAGTGCCCAGACCTAAGGCTGAGGGAAATTGTAGATGAGTGACAGATTGGATGCAAAGCATTGAACTGAGTTCCAGATGATATTCGGTGTCACTGGCATGTCAGTGAGGAAGCTCGCAGACGTTCCAGACAAACCTTTGTTCTTGGCGTGAATGACCCAACAGCTTAGCCGTGGGACAGACTTGAGGTGCACCTTGCTAAAGTTGATCAATCTGTGCAAGTACCAGTGCTGACTTCACATTGGGTACTTCCACTTAGCCAGCATTGTTGTCTTAGTGCTCAGAGCAATCGTGTCAGGTAGGAAGTAGTTTCATGTGAAGAAATCGAATCCAGAGAACTGGATGAAATAGCCAAAGGTCACACAGTCGGGAGAGCTGGGATTCTCATTGAGACTTGTCTGACCCCTCACTAGTCAGCTGCTGATGAGAGCTTACTTAGGACCTCCAAGTCATATGGGCCTCCAGAAGCTGTTCTCCCCAAGAGATGAAGGACACACATTATGGACTGAATTATATCCCTCAAACATGCATATGTTGAAGTCCTAACTCCTAAAATCTGGCTGGATTTTAAAGACTTAAGCTAAGGCTTACGTGGCCTGAATCCTGTAGGACTAGAGTCCTTGTGAGAAGAGATTTGGACACGGGAAGACCATGTGAAGACACAGGGAAAGACCGCCATCAGCAGGCCAAAAGGACAGAAACAGCAGGTCGAGCCCTCAGAGCCCTCTGCAGGAACCAACCCTGCCAACACTCTGCTCTAGGACTCCTGGCCTACAGGAGGATTAGCCTGTAAATTTCTGTTGAAGCCTTCATCTGTGGGGCCTTGTTACAGCAGCCTGAGCACACTAACTCAGCAAGATTCCTAGCATAAAGCCTGTCAGAGCCAAGACTTCCACGGGGACACATGCGAAGACTCGAGCCCCTGAAAAGACAGAGGGTGGACAGAAATGTCATGAAACTAGCACAGAAAAGAGAACAGCAAGTCTGGAGAAACTAACCCTTCCTTTGAAACCAGGGTTGGGAAATATTAATTACTGTCATTGGCCAGAGCCGGCCTGTTGTACTGGTTCTTAACAATGTGCTCCCTAGGGGTGGAGGAACAGCACTGGGTCACATAGCCTGGTAAACTCGCCAGGTAGGTGAAAGACCAGGAGTGAAAGGTCATACAGCCCTTCTTGTCACCATCCAAGACAGCAGGTCACAGAGCCACCTGATACAGTGCAGGAAACAAGAGGTCTGAATGGGCTGGTTCTATTTGAAGAGCATCAAGCATAGAATCCCATCACCACCTCTTCACCATCTGTAAGAGGGGAAGCTTCTCGCTGCTCTTGGCTTCCCAGAGCTTTTCAGTCCATTTATCGTTATGCCACTTAATGCCCCAAAAGGACTAGAAGAGAGCTTGTGATGAAGCTGTATTAAATAAAACCACTTAATCAAGTATCAAAGAATAAATGTTAAGGAAAGGAACAAGATTGTACATTTTAGGGAACAGCAAGAATCAAACCCAGGTTTTAGTTCGGGGTATCCTAGCAGTGGAAAAAAAGTGGGACACTTGAACAAGAAGCACTTTGAAGTTTATAAGATACTACACTTTTAAAACATGCAGTGTTTGAAGTGATAATTTTATTTCAGTGTGCACATCTCAAGTGTAATAACAGAATCTACCTGGGCTGTATGCTCCAATTTCCTGCATTTTTAGGTGTTTCAGACTTCCTATACTTGTTTGGCTTAGGATACAATTGCTATAATTTCTCCTGGTCACAATCTCATGTTCTAGGAAAACCCATAATATTTCTCGTTTTATACTTTTTCTAATTCTAAAAACAGTGCATGCTCCTAGCTTTTGTAAATATATAAAATACTGAAATATAAGTGAGAATAAAAATGACCCTGGTTCTCCCTGTTTGATTCCTTCCAGATAACAGCCGTCAACATTTCAGTTGACTTCATTCCAGTATTTTCTCCTTGCCTTTTGAATTTCCTGTTGTTTCTTGCTTCAACTGAAGAGTTTTTGGCCCCGGGTAAACACCATGTAGATGCATCTCAAATTACCAGCTCTTCCACCTTTTCCACACTCAGAATTCATTTTCCTTAAAATAAAAATGGAGCAACCATCTCCGTGGTCCTCTCTGCCCTACCTGCCGGGTGAGCTCTGAGTTAGCAGCTCCCTCTCCTGTGTTGAGGCTCTTGTCCATGGACACCACTTCGGCCAGCCCTTACTCCAAAGTGGGCTTTACTTTGCAAGTCCTAAGCAACTCTGGTTTAATGGGAGACCTCATTCCATGCCTCTGTCGTACTCCCATTTGCCCGTATTCCCCTGAAGGCAGAGGGGGCTTTAAGAAAGGCATCGCATCACACTGCATAATGAAGTCAGCTACATGCCTCTGAATGTCCTTGTCCTGTTGTATTTCACCAACAAGAGACTGACAGAACCGAACGCATCACCTAAAACTCCCACTTCACCAGCTGGATCTTTGTGTGGATTGTGCCAACTTGTTCTTTCTCTCCTCCCATGGAATGTTAGAGAAAGACATTGAAGGGAGTAAAAGTACTCATGTTAAAACTGCGAAGAGGAAAGAAGTCCTCTGGGGCTGTCAGGGAAGCCCATGTCACCCTAGGGCCTCTGGATCCCCAAGACACAGTGTGGTGGGAGATGCCATGGGCCCTGCCTGCTTCTACCTGTTGCCAGTAGAGACTCCCTTTCTGAGGAGTCCGGCAGTCACCCTCTTTTCCCTTTGATCACTTTTGAAGGTCACCTCTACTATGTTAGACAAAAGGACTCGGTCCTATTCCTCCTGAAGAGCCTACAAGGCATCTGCTCTTGGGGCCACTGCCTGGAGACAGCTGATCTGAGGAAACGTCTCCCTCAGCATGGTGACAGGTGACCATGAAGCAGCTGCAGGTCCTTGCACTCCCCACACCCTAATAATCTGCCCCTAGATCTCTGATCCAGCTCCAGGGAGGAGCTATGGACACAGCGGGCAAAGGCCTGGACCCAGAAAAGCACCGCAACTCCATGCCTGCCTTGTCCAGGGCCCACACTGACAGCACTCCAGTGACCTCAGACCTCCAGTCCACTGACACAGAGCCTCATGGAGCTGTCCTAAGCAGCAGGCTGTTCTTCCAAGTCAGAGCTGTCACACAGGATGCTGGAACTGAGCATGCCTGCCAGCCCTCACGTCACCTCAGAGTCAAGAGTGCCGCATGCACGCTCCTCCCTGATGTACTGTTTCCCGCCTTCCTCCTGCCTTGCTGGTCCTTGCCCAGCATCTGGACCCAAGGTGGCTGGAGCTCAGCCCAGTGCTGCTTTTGTTTGCCTTCACTGATCTATTCTTACAGGCTGACCACCTGCCAACATCTGTCTGTCCATCGTAGGCTGGCTAGCAACTTCTATCTACATACTATGTGGCAATCTCTATAGTCCAGGGTGGCTTCTAAATTTCTATCTTCAGCTACACTTCTTAGTGTCAGAGACCAGGCTATGTGACAGATTATGGGGGCCCAACTGTGAAGCCCCCTCAGTTCTGAGGTGGGTGTGATCTTGCTTCAAGAACAAGGAGGTACATGGAAGTCCGAGTGCCCCTGGCTATGGGTGGAATAATAATAACCTGCACTCCTGAGGCAAGATAGCATCTGCTGAGGGCAGTTGTCAAAATATAGGCACTTGGGTTTAGAGAAAATCTAGTTCCTCATTAATTTACTCTTTATCCACTCTTTTTATATAGTTGCATGAAACTCATGCTGCCCCTCACTCTGCGCTTCTTGCTGCCTAATAAAAATGACCGTGGAGTCAGCCAAGCCAGTCACTGGAGGTGAACTCCCCCTCCCCCATTCCTCTTGTACCCTGAAATTTGTCTCTTTGTCTTTTTTATTCCCCATTGTCCACACACACACAGATATCTGAGGGTCTGATCAGCCCTCGGTACTCCCGGCCCCAGGACCTGCACCTGCCTATCTGCTTGACAACTCCACTTAGAGATGAGTTCAAATCTGAGACCCCATGTGCGCTAAATCAGAATACTCACATCTGCATCCCTTCTGGGCCAGGTTTATAACATTGACATATAAAAGTGAGGTTTGTGTAAGGAAAGTGGACTTTCCATGCATTGTTATATTTCTACTTTCCCAAGGCCAACGATTGTGGGAAGAGCGAATCAACTTCCCGGAGGGCTTTGAAGTAGGCAGGCCTGAGTGCTCAAACGCTAGCTCTGCCGCACACCAGCCATGTGACTTGGGGCAGTGAGCAGCGCTCCAGAGCACTGCTGCATACAGGATGTGCATGCAAGGCCTGTGCTCAGTGGGCCCTTAGGAAAGGTCACTTCATCTTTTGCCTGCACTGTACTTGGGGTACCGTTTCAGAAACATCCTAGGAACCCAGGACATTCCTCTGTCCCTCTTGTGGCCCACCCAAGCACTGTTTCTTCCACTCTGGCCTTTTTAGGGTTCTGCACGCCTGCAGGTGAAATGATACTGACCCAGGGGCCCTGGGCTGTCCCCAGGGGCAGCCTTCGGGGCTGAGGGGCCGCCTGTCTTCCATGATGCAAATGCTGGTTGACTGTGCTACATCCCTGCCCCCCTGGTGTGCTGTGCACTCATGTTCAGGCCTGGTCCATCCCACCCTTCTAGCTGAGCTCAGAGCTAGAGAAACAGTGGACACTGAAGAGGCAGAGCCGATGGCATCCAGCGCTCACTGTGCGACAAGAGCTCTTCAAACCACTTCACAGATGCAACTGGATCACATCTGCCCCAAATGCCTAAGACAGACACCACTGTTAGCCCCACATCACAGAGGAGGACACCAAGAGACAGAAAGGGTGACAGTAATTACACAGACAGGCCATCATCATTTTTAAGTGGAGTCTCAGGAAGATTGCAGGAATCTTTGAGTAGCATGTGCCAGGGTTTTGAGGCTCCCGTCCAGCTCTTGCCCTGATGCCTGCCTGCCTGGATTCTGAGTATCAGAACAACCTGCCAGAAGCGAGCTGCATGGATCAGAGGCCTTCTCCCCACTCAGTTCCTGCTAGTGCCCAGCACAGTGCCTGGCAGCCTATAAAGACGACCTCTGTTGGGTTGATGGAAAGCAGGGGAGGAGGGGAGAGGAAGAAGGAAGGGGGAAAGGGGTCTTTCTGTCCCATGGGGAAAATAGTCACATGGCTCCAAAGTCAATTTGTAAGGAATGAGACATTTAAAGAAGTTGAGCTCTGTGCTTGGCTGTCCCTTCCGTCTGTTACCACTCCACATGGAAAATCACTTTTGAAAGTTGTGGACCATCCTTCAGTTTCAGCAAAACACGGATTTAAGGAAGGCATGCAGGCCAGCCGTCTCCACACAGCATTCAGGCCACAGAATCTGGAGTCTGAGGGAGCAAAGCCCCCTAAATTATGAACCCTCCAAGGTCCCTGCCCCTCTTGGGGTGGCCAGGAAGGCTGGGGTGGGCAGAGCTGGGTGGCTGCCACCACTGCCCTCTGAGGCCTCAGAGCTGCTTCAGGATGCTCTGCTTCCAAAGGCAGCAGCTCAGCTTCCTCCCCTGCACCCACAGCAGTGCTCCACTTCCAGAATGGTGACCTCTGTGACTGGCCACGCTAGCTTGGGCCCGACCCTGAGGCATGCCCAGGGAGCAATTCCTGTGCTGATAAAGCACCTGGCCCAAGAGACCTTCTCTAGTCTGACCCCCATCTTGTGCCACAGGACAGGAAAAGGAGGGTCAGTAAGCATTTTTTCAAGCCACGACAAATGCCATCAGCTCTGTGGAGCTGCTACAGGGGTGATAAGGAAAAGAGATTGCTCTTGATAAGAATTTTAACTAATTTGCTTGTATTTCACAGTGTCCCCTAACTAATTTTATACAGATTATAAGGTAGAGGCTGGAAGGTCGGATGAGAGAAGACACCAAAGCCAGGCCAGAGAGAGAAACAGAGGCAGGGCTTGGGTTAAGACAACAGTCACACGAGTAAAGGTTTAGATAAGGGTGTACATTTGGCTTTTCACGTGCCAATAGAAAAGGAAACTCAGTTTTCAATGGAGAAGTGAGATAATTGCTAGGGGAAAACTTAAATGGTCCTGAAAAGACAGGCATGTGAGGTCCTGAGTTCATTTCTGATACCCGAGGGAAGAGAGAGAGAGACAGACAGACAGACAGGCAGAGACAGGACATAAAGTTTTCCTTAGAGACCCAAAGGAATCAACACCAAGCCTCCACCTCAATACCAAGCCTCTACCTGATCTCAAGCCAACAGGCAGCCCACAAAAGCTCAATTCCAGAAGAACAATTCTACAAGAGTTGGCACCTGCCTCTGTGGGGCTGGATCCCTCCAGGATAAGCCTGAATCACAGCTTCAAGGCCCTCACTGAGCCTGCCCATCACCTCCTGCTGGTGCCCTGCTCTTGGGTGCATTGCCAAAGACTAAATCTCTCACCTGAAGGGAACAGTTCCTTCTTGACCTTTCCATTTCCCAGGTTCCAGCATCCTGCTTTCCCAGGCTGACAGGAACTGAGTAACAAAAGCCTTCATCCATGAAAGGCTGTGTAGCACAAGGGTGACACTCTTGGCCTTTGGAGTCAAGGAGCATGGGCTTGAATTCTGGCCCTGCTGCTTACTGTGTGGCTTGGATCATTAGCCTGAGTCATTGCTACGGTAGCAATTGCAGGCCAGTAATAGTGTCCCTTCCAGTTTTCCTGTGAAGAGAGATGATACAGTTAATCAATAGCTATGCCTTAATTTCTCATTAAATGTCAGACATCATTCTTGGCATTTGGGATACAACAGACCTCCAAACAGTCCCCTTTGCCTGTTCCTTACCTCACATTGTTGTTTATGAGATGCAGTATCTGACAGTTAATCAGTGTTAGCTGTTTCTGTGCTGTTGGGTTCACAGTGTTAACGGGAAATGCTTTGCTTGTTTTAGTCAGCCGGTAGTAAAGACTGATAGCAAACCAGATAGTCCTGGATCCTTGTGTCGCTGGAAGACATGGATGGGTGAAGCCTAGTGCATGCTCTCATAAAGCTCATTAATCCACCATGCAAACCATGCCAGGCCCAGGAAGAGAGAAGCCAGTTCTCCCCTCCCATGAATCAGCAGAAGCCTTGCTGGGTTTGGGAGGAGCACATCAAAAAGCCAGTTCACTCTTCCTGTGAGTTGGTAGTGTGGGCTGAGAATCAAAAAGCACGCCCTCATAAGCAACCAGGCTGAGTTGATAACAACTAAGGTACAAAAACAACTAAATACTTGTGTTGTTTGATTGAGTTTGCATGCCTAAGGCAGTAGTCTGAGCATTTATTAGGAGAATAACAGTACGCAATATAGCAAATATGGGGGACTTCCTTCTCTTGTTTTTGAAGTTCTATATTGTTCTCACTGTTTTGATTTATTAGTTTTTTTATTCAATATTCTGTTTTGATTGGTTTTATTGTTTTGTTTTGATTTTACTATGTCTGATGGAACAGACAGCTATTGTGAAGATGTCAAGATGTACTGTGGTAGCCATTGTTGATTTCCTATTATCTTGCTTTGAGATTTTGTATCACTTTTACTGCTTTGTTTTGATTGGTTCTATTCTATTTTGTTCTGTTGAGTTTTATTCTCATTAGAATTAAAACTTCATTAATCCCAGCAAGGAGACAAACTGAGATTAACAAGATAGCACAAAGAAGATGTGAACTGTGAAGGTGTGAAATTGTGAGTGATTGTCCCCAACCATGTGCCAACACCATGGCAAGGGTGGCTTCTCCTAGGGGATATTAGGGATGACACACTTGACCCAGTAAACAGCTGGGAACTTGCCCCACATTCATTTCCTTCCCCGCCTCCTCCACTCCCTCCTCCTCCTCTTCCTCCTCTGTCCTCACTGGTGAAATTGGGAAGGTGTCCAAGTATCTGTCCTTCCCTGTGAGCCCCAGCTTGTTCCTACTTGGGGCAGGGAGCCTTGACGATGTAGCTCATACTGGGCTCATGCTTCAGGCCAGTGAGGTTTCAGGAACAGGCACTCACTAGTTGGCCCTGAGAGAAGGGCAACTCCAGGAATCTGCCCTTCATCCCCTGGGCTCTCTGTAGTCCCCTGGATGCCAGCTGCCAGGGCAGACCACTCCAGATAGCTACAGGGCCCCCGGGAGGAGAGCAGCCCCTCTTGGGACTCCTTTAGGAAGGATATAAATGCTCTTATTGAGTAAACTAGCCTTAACCTAGGCTCTGGAGACCTGCCGCACAGAGCATCCAAACTAAGATGGAGAATGGTGAACCCGGAGGTTGAGCGAGATTTGATTGTCTTCCTCCCAGACTGTTTCCCCAGAGTCTCTGTGGGAAGAGCAGAGCCATGCTAGGTCCACCTTTCCTCACTTCTCTGCCCCCGCTCCTCTGTCCTCGCAGGATGTCACTCCCTCCTCCTGTCTCCCCACACCGCCTTGGCTTGGAGGCTCGCCATCACGTTCTTTAGGTTCTGCCCTGGCTCCTACCTGTCCCCACCACGCTGCCTCTCTTAAGCTGCCTCCATTACGCATCAGTCACAGCACACTTTCTAAGATACGAATAGAACCAGTATGGATTTTCTAAAAGGCTGTACTCCCTGTTAGGAATCTTAAAGCAACATGCACAAACTTCACTTTGTTCTTGTCTCCCTCAGCTTTTCATGCCTTCCCCGGTGGCCTCCCTAACCCTCCTGGACTCCTGGCAGCCCGGGACCCTGCTGAGCTGCTGTCTCATGCAGTCCTGATTCCCTGGCTTCCACCTGGTCCTCCAGGCCCCTGGCCTTCACTATCATGCCACATGGCACTGTGTGCCACTTTCTGTTTGCTTGTCTTGAACAAACAAATCACAGTCCAGAAAAACTTTAACAAACCTCTGAGCCATCACAGACAATGAATTTGTGACTTAGGATGTGAGCTCATTTTACTTTAAATCATTCTTTTTGAGTAGCACAGTTACCTGCATGGCTGTGTCGCACACCTTATTGTTTGTGACAGTAACAGTTACCACTGTCACTATTATCAGTGATTTGAGAAAGTATAATGCTGTGCTCAAGGCCAGAGGAACCACTCTGAAAATCAGTGCCTCCACCTGGCAGGTCTTCTTGTGTGCCACCTTCTCTCAAAACAAATAAGGAAGCCAAGAGAAGCAAATTACCTGGATCACAGTGAAATGAAGCCACCCACACCAGCTCCAAGGCACGCCAACCACAAGATTAGATCAGCAGTCTCCCCAAGCTTTCTGAGTTACACCAACATATGCCATGCAGTGCCACTATGTCATCAGTAACTAAACTGGCACCACAGAAAGTCAGGGTAATGTAGCAAAAACCCACATTGTAAAACAGGGAAGGGTATTTCAGCAGAGGTTATAGGCTGTGCAGTTCTAAATTTTAAAAAGTCATGGCTCCTTGAGAGGAATTTCATGCATGGAGTCTTGGATGATAGAACCTTACATGCCACATCCAGAGCTTAGGATGTCTCTTGTGATAAATGGGAATACCAGGCTCATTAAGCTGGTGGGGTAGGAAGAGGGAGATGTGAGCAGCTCTGAAAAATAACCTGAGGCTGTGGGCTGGGTCCATCAGAACAAGTTAAGTGGTAGTGACCAAAAGGATGGTTGTGGCTATTACAAAAAGCCAGATACTCTGTTGTTCTAGGGTATTTGTTATTTTCAGACCAACTGACTTCTCTGTATACCTTTTAGGGTTCTAGAGATTTCTATTTTCTCATCTGAATATCAGGTGAAGAGATAGCTCAGTTTTGTGCCTAAATTGAAGTTTTCCACTTGAAATACTTTACATTACTCGAATATGTCATCAGAACATCCTGGGCTGGGCCATCAAAATGCTATAGCAAGAGAAATGTAACAGATCTGTAAGTCTTAGAATATGACTCTGGTATGGTTTAGAGTCAGACTTTCCCTCCAAAAGATCATGTGTTGAAAGGATGGGATATTCTGGCCCTGAATCAAGGCCGGCAGCTTCCTGACGCTGTTGGTTTCAAGAAGGAGCATAAAGAGATGTCTTTCTATGGTTTGTTGGCCATTTCAGAACTTGGGCAGTGAAATGGTCAACTCATTAGAAAGAAACAGCTTGAAGCAACCCCTCCCCACCGTGGTGAGCGGCTGTGAGTGTGGCAGGCTCCGGCAGCCCAGAATGGGAGCCACCAGCATTTACTGGGACCCGCACCATGCCAGGACCTGGAGTGCTGAGAAACCAAGCAATCCCCCTTGCCCCTGTGAGCAGCTGTGAGCCTGCCGTCTCGCAGGCTGAGAATCAAACATCACATCTTCTCTCCCCCCAGTCCCCGTTAGCTAGTGAAGGCCAGTGATCTGGACATCCCTCGAGAGGTTGATCATAGGCAATGTAACAAATAGGGGGGATTTCCTTCTACCATCTCTGAAGCAAATACTTTTATCCCTGCTTTGCTTTGTTCTAATTAATGGTGTTATTTTAACCTGTTTTATTTTGTTGAACTTCAATATACATGAAAGTATCGACAGCTATTTGAAAAGAACGAGAGACTCCATGACAGCCATTAGTGACTTCCCTATTGTCTGGTTCCTCATTCTGTTCGGATCAGTTTTATACTATGTTGTTTTGTATGAATTCTTTGTATGTGAAGACATGGACAACTACTTGGAAGAAAACAAGCGACAATATGATAGACAATGAAGACTCAGCTCATTTAGCTTTGAAATTTATATCTCTTACATTGCTTTCTTATGTCCTATTTTGTTCTGTTTTATTGTGTTTAATTTTACCCCCTTTAAAGTAAAAAGAAAAAAAAAATAAATCCAGTATGATCCCTCATGTAATGAGCTCCTGAAAGAAATAAACTAATTCTAGAAACCTGAAAAAAAAAAAAAAAAAAGAAAGGATGGGTTTTTGAGAAGTGATTGGACCAGGATGGGCTCTGGCTTCCTCAGTGGGTTAATCCAATGACCAGAGTGTAATTGTATGGCATTACTAGGAGGCGATAAAAACAAGAGGTGGTCATGGGAGTGTGACTTCGAGGAGTACATATGGCCTCTGCACCCTTACTCTTTAGCTCCTTCCCTATCTCTCTGCTTCCCAGCTGCCACACTGTGAGCAATTTTTCTCCAGCTATGATGCTGTGCCTCACCTCAGCCACAAAGAAATGGAACCAGCTTAACATGGACTGAGACCTCAAAACCAAGAGGTTTAGATTGACTTTCCCGGGCATTTCATCACAGTGGTGAAAATGACCAACACAGGCTCAAAGATCAGCAAGATGGAGTTGGAAGCTACTGGCAGCAGAGTGTTCCCTCCTGCCAGACCAGGCGATTCTGTCTTAATGTCCAGAGGTCTTAGCTCAACTTTTCTAACAAACAGTGTGGTGCCTGCACATATGCACCACTTAAGAAAGACTCGTGATGGGACTGGGGATTTAGCTCAGCAGCATAAGCACCTGCCTTGCAAGCAGGCGGTCGTGAGTTCGATCCCTGGTACCGATAAAAAGGAAAAAGACAAAAAAGAAAGCCTTGTGTTTCAAGGATTTCATTTGAAGTCCCTGCCCTCCCACATTCAAATGTATCTGCTACAAATGTCTGTTAGCCTATACATGTCTAATATAGATGTTTACCTGGTGCGTGTGACCTTGGAAGACTAGACCAAAACTCTTAAATGAATCATGTCACACACTTTTCACCTCAGTAAAGCTGAAAGGATGTGGGTGCAGACAAGGTCTACCTCTGGGTCATGTCTGACTGTCCCCATATCTGTCCCCACCTATATGCTCATCTGTAGGATGCAGATAACCCTGCCTTGTGGTCAGGTTGTGACAGCACATATGAAACAAGCTCTCACAGCACCTGGCTGAGATGGACTTACAAACAACTGTGTCTGTTTGCTCTTGTTGCTTTTGCTGTCTTCTGCTGCTGTGATCGGGTGCCTCTCAGCTATAGCACTCTGCCTTAGAGCTTCTGATTATGGACTAAACCACCTACTGGACAGGTTTAGACTTGAGTTCCTAAAACCCTCAACTGGGTTTACAATACCAATGCCCTATACTTAGTTGTGGCAAAAAGTTCTGGAATAAATTCTAAGGATGCTGCTTTAGGGAGACTTCCAGGAAGATGGTGGAGTGGTAAGCAGCAGAGAAGGAACCTCTCTGAGAGTTGCTGTTTATACACTCAAACATAGCAACATGAGGAAGACTAGAAGAAGGGGAGTGGATCTCCTGGACTCAGGAAGGATCTGAAGCGAAAATTATCCACAAGGAGAGCAAAGAGAGAGACTTCAACAAAGAAGGTGATAGTTAGTGGAGCCTTCTCCCTAAGTCAGGACTCACTGTACAGGACTTTCTAAACCTGTGGACACAACAGGGACTGCTGGCAACACCAGCGGCTTCACAGAGACACAGCAGTGGAAGGGAGCAGTGGATGTGCAGGACTGCACTGGCCGGTGTTAAGTGCTGAGGGATGGACCTCCCATGGGAGAGGGTGTTTGGCTTGAAGCCATGTTGGAGAGGGGCCCACTGAACTCAGAACAACTGCTGAGTCCATCTAGCATCCCCCTCCCCAGTTCAAGCCCACAGAAGGTGTGCAAATGGCTTCAGGCTGAACAGGTCTTGTCCCAGCCTCACAGCTAGAAACCAACTTGAACTTCAGGGGAAATAAATACACAGGATTGCTGAGATTATCCACTAGCCCCTGTAAAACTACTGCTGGCATGCTGGAATAAATCAACACAGATACAGACTCTATCTCCATACCTTGTTTACCACTGACAGCAGAGACAAACCAGAAAGTGGACTTTTTTTTTCTTCTTCTGCCTCTGTGTGTGTGTGTGTATGTATGTGTGTTTTCTCCATTGTTTGATCTTGTTTTCATATGAATATAGTTTCTAGCTTCTTTGTGGTTGATGTTCCATTATTCCTTTTATTTCTTCCTTCTCTTTTTCCCTCTTGTCATCTGCACCAGTTTCCTAAAGTTTGCATAATCCCCATTTGTACTCAGCCATGCTTCTAATCTCTTTCTCTTACACTATTTCTCTATTTTTTCCCCTAACCCCTTTTAAATTTTCTCCCTTGTAGGTAAAATTGGCATATTGAGGACTTATTTACTGCATATAATTTTCTGGTGTGTTTTAAGATTTTGTTATATACCCACAAATCTAATACATATGCTTAAAGGTAGAAAATTAATTGTTAACACAGTTTGTCATTTTCTAGACTGTATTTGATGCTGTTGTTATTGCTGATTGTACCACTTTAGCAAAAGTGGCATAATTGTTCCAACGAGCTGTTCTTCCTGGTATTTCAAGACTGAGATTGGCTAAGAGTTATAGAAAACACCATGGGCCAGTGCCAAAGAACTAGAGACTGCCTAACAGGAAGCAATTTCTCATCCCCAACAAGTTGAAGAGGGAAGCTCTTGCAACAGACTCAAGACTCCAAAAGCAGCTTATTCCTGGAAAACACCTCTGGTAGTCATTTCCTCAGAGCTCTAAATACTAGCAATAAAATAACTCACCATAGACAATTTACAACCTAGTAATTAACTCTCCCCCAAAATGAGAAGACAGTTAAACAAGATGCAATCCCAGACATTCAGTTCACCAAAGGCAAACCCAGCGGCAATGAAGTGGGACAATCCAAAAGGTACCCACCAGGCCTCTGAAATTATCAAAGTGAAGGAATGAGCACTGGAAAAAGATCAAATCAGAAATAATTTCTCAGGTAACTACAGACATGGTGATCACAATGAAAACCATGCTTAGCAACTCTAAAGCAGATACAGATTAAAAAGAAAAATAGAGAAGTTTAAGAAAATGATGGAAACCATGAATGACCAACATAGAAAAGAAATGGAATCTGTAAAACAGATTCAAGCAGATATCCAGGAGAACAAAAATTCCATTGAAAATATCTGTAGCAAAATGAGCCAATGTGAGGACATAATCTCAGATATAGAAGACAGCTTGTGGTTGGCAATCATGAAAAGAAAGATTTCTTAAAAGTAGCAAGGCCAGCTGAGGATTTAGCTCAGTGGCTCCAGGCTTGCCTAGTAAATTTTGAAGTCATGAGTTCAATACCCAGCACACAAAAAAAGGAAAAACAAAAAACAAGGCCTGCCTGCACTGCATGCTGAAACTTTATCTCAAAAAAAAGTAGCAAGGCACTATGAGAATTCAATCCAGCAGCTGCTAGATGATACAAAGAAGAATAGCTTGAGATTGATTGGGGTAAATGAAAAAGCATCGGAGGTAGCACAAACAATATTAAAAACCTGTTAACAGACATCTTGGCAGAAAAGTCCCTGGTAGGGAAAAAGAGTTTGACATACAGATAAGTGAGACATATAGAACTCCATTAGCAATGATCAAACAACCTTGGCTTATGTAAAGCCATATGGCCATATTTCTGCCTAAAGAAAATGTCCAAGCCCACTTGGACCAGCCTGTAAATCTGGCTGAAAGTCTGGCTTGCCTTTTTTCACCCTGTATTTGATGGGACATTTTATGGCCTATTCTTTATCGTATTGCTTAAGAGTCATGGGACACACAGCCAGCTTTTCTAGCGGGCTTTGCATGGCTAGATACACACACTGGAACTTGGCATGTGAGAGTCCCAGCTGCAGTTGCCATCTGATGCTCTCCTCTTGGTCTACTCTCATCCCTACCTTGAGGCAAAAGCATAAGTCCCTGGAGCCAGACTAGAGGCAACAGGACTATGCTACATGAGGTGAATTCCAGGGTGATGCTGGTAATTTAGAGAAATCTATCTTTGAGATACTAAATCACGGGCGGGGGCATATGGATTTTCTACAGCTAGGCTCTGTCTATCTGTCCTCTAGGCAATAAAATCCTTCTTTATGACCATTTTGTCTTCCACATTAAATGTACAGCCTCTGCTGGCCCTTCGTGATGGATTGAGGCCATGTTTTTTTCATATTTCTGCCTTTAAAGAACACCCTGGAACTCTGATGCACTGTTGGGGTATAAACCTGTTCCCAGTACAGATGCTTAGACAGCCCTTCAGGACTGTCTGTCCCAGCCAGTGCCATGTCCTGCATGTTGCTTCCCTGTGGATGTCCCATTTCAGCCCAAGAGTGCAAAATCATCTTTTTATTCTCTCTGTCCTCTCCCAGAAATGTAATGGGCTGCACTTTGGGGACTCTGATAAGGGACACTGTACCCTGCTGGGCTCAGTGACCTCAGGGGCCTTGCTAGGAGCAATCTCGGGTCATGTCAACTTCAGAAAAAAACTGGAGCACACCAGGGGAAGCAGCTCAACTTTAGTTTTGACTTTGTTTTCATTCTTTTTAAAAATCATGCAAAGTCACTGCTTTTCATTATGCTTCTCTTGTCTTCACCAGGACACCAACAGCTGACGCTGGAGGGCAGACCTCTAGCAACAAATCTTACCAGTTTCATTCTTTCCCTACAAGCATTTTCTCTTTATCTTGATTCCCTACCTATGCCTTTGCACCAAGTTTAAATTGTTACAAACATGGAGGAAGACCGTTTGATGATATGCATGGAATTGATCATACACATAATTCCACAGCCTAGCATTCTACAGAATACATCCTAAGGAAACATTTTACATAGATTTATTTTTAAAAATTAAAAAATATTCACAACATGAATAAAGAAAAACTACAAACAACCCACAATGTCCACGCAGAATAAAATGAATGAGCGACCTGTGACTTATTACACAATGGTGCACTGTCCCCCATGGGAACTAGTATGCTGCCGTAATCACAGCCGCATGTAATCTGAATGAAAAAATGCAGACATAAAGGGATTTTGTATTGTGTGGCTTCATTTATATAAAGTTTATAAATACAAAATTCAGCTTTGGCTGTGCATGGTGGCGCACACCTGTAATCCCAGCACTTGGGAGGCTGAGGCTGAGGATCACTACATAGTGAGACCCTGTGTCAAAAACAAACAGTTTTAATGTTACCTTTGAAACCAGAGAAGTGATTAGGAGGGGGACATGCATACCTCTGGGGCTCCAGGAAATAGTGTGGATTTTCTGTAGGTGATAATTAGATGGATAAGCTCTCTTGTATGAAAATCCCTCAAGCTCTCTGCTGACAATTTGGCTAGTAAAGCTTTTTTTTCTTTTTCTTTTCTTTCTTTTTTTTTTGTCTTTTTCCTTTTTATCGGTACCAGGTATCGAACTCACGTCTGCCTGCTTGCAAGGCAGGAGCTTATGCCACTGAGCTAAATCCCCAGCCCCTTGGCTAGTAAAGCTTTTCTAACTCAAGTTTTTTAAAAATTGAAACATAATATTATCTTTGAAAGTGCACCTGTCATTTTAAAATCAACTCACAAGTTGTGTATGTGTCACCACTAGCTAGTTGTCAAACATTTTCATCCCTCCAAAAAGAAGTTGTGCCATTCAGAGTCACTCCTTGTCCCCTTCTCCTGGCCCTACGAGCATTAATCCACCTTTTCTCTTCTTCCTTTGCTGTTTTTTTGGCATTAGTCCATCTTTAAATGCTTGGTAGTGTTTATTCATGAGGTCCTCTTAGCCTGTGCTTTTTCAAGGAGGTTTTTGATGACAAATTCAATTTCTGTGTTGACTATAGGTCCACTCAGATTTTCCTGTGTCATGAGTCAGTTTCAGAAGGTTGTATCTTTCTAAGAATTTGTCTTTTTCAATTAGATTACCTGACTGTAAGTTCAAAAGTGACCTTAGTTTTTCATACTAGTAATTTGGGATTTTCTCCCTCCACGTGTGATTCCCATTAACACATATTAGCACACTTGAGCTGTCCAATGGGTCTCTAAGGCTTGGTTTCTATTTCTTTAATCTTTGGCTTTCTGTTCTTTAGATGGGAGAATTTATAGTGATCCATCTTGAAGTTCACTTGCTCTTCTGCTTCCTGGATCTGTTGTGAGGTCCATTAACTGGATATTTTATTTTGGTTATTGTTCTTTGGTTATTGTTCAGAGAATTTCTACTTTGCTCTATTTTATTTTTTCCATTTCCTGATTGTTGTTTTACTATTTTGTTAGTAAGTCACTACTAAGTTAGTTCTATTTTCTAAACCTGATTTCCTCTAATTCTTTGATTCTAGTTGTAACAGCTGCAAAGTATTTTCTGCTAAATCCAGTTTCTGGGCTGTTCACAGTCACTTTCTATTTTTTTTTTCTTTTTTAAAAATGTATTTAAAGAGAAAGAAAAAGAATACATGCAGAAAAAAAGCGTAGAAATAATACAGAATTACAGAAAAATAAACGATAAGAAATCACCAGTTGTTAAATTACCTATTGTCATCTTAGAAATAGTTGTTCAGGTTACAAAATTAAAGTATGTAAAGTAACATTCAAATAGTGACACTGCCAAGAGTTTTGCTAAATGATCTAACAAAAACAGTAATATGGTTATCAGTCCTACACACTTGTTTTTTATCTTAAAGAGGGTAAGATTAAACATATCAAAACAGAACAAAACAGTTCAAAAGGAAAAATTTAAAGAAATACAGATTTCAAAGCAAGTCCACTGTTAATCTAATTGTCTCTAGTTTCTTCCAATCTTCACACACATTAAATACATACTGCATATTATAGAACTAATCAAATCATTACAGGATGATGAAGGCTTTTTAGGACTTCAAGATCTGACATTGGGGAAGACAATAATAACTTCCATCATGTCTCTCATTCTCTGCATAGTACCTGTCCTTATCTTTACATATGCTGAAATTGAATTTAAGAGACTAGACTAATATCACTCTGAACAGTAAATAATAGTATTGCTAGATTTTATATCATAATGCTACAGAATTAGCATTGGGTTTCTTAGTGTCTCTTCTTCAGAGTATCTGTTCATTACAACTTGAATTATATAATCTGTTCCTATAAATAATTTTTAAAAATCTTCCCATGTGTGAATTTCTACATGTATATCTATCCTCTCTGTATTATAGGGAAAAACAAATCACAACAAGACAGCAAAACAAATTCCTAGAAAAACATGCAATGAAAAAGACACATAAGACCACAATATTAGGTGATCTACCGTAGTTACTACGCTTTCTCTTGTTATTTTCAATAGACTTGTCCACATCATCAGGCTTAATATAGTTAAGCATAGTATTACATAGCTATTCTTATAAAAACACAACTTTGAAAACATTGTAGGACTTGAGAGCTGTTAATAATCAAAGCCAGTATGGATGTCTTTTACATCTTGTCATCTTCAGAGTAGTTGCCTCTACTTTTAGGGTTGATACTATCAAGCATACCAAATTCAAATAAAATCAGCCAAGGCAAAGCCATGGTCTAACAAATCAGATTCAAATAAGATCAGTCATAGTAAGACAATGAAAGTAATACAGGGTTTCAGTTTAATAGGAAATTAAGGATAGTTACCATGGTATAATCTGCTATTTTGGGGTCAGATGTCTGTGCCCTTGAATCTGATGTGAGTAGACAAACTGGAACAAAATAAATTCAAACTAAACAAAGCGATAAGACTACTGTGACTTTTAAATCCTGATACACTATTAACAATGACCTCTGCTTTTTTTATAGTGTGTCAAAGCTATCTATACTAAAGATTATAGCTTACTGTCTCTGCCTCATGTCTGCTACTCCACTTTACTGCTATAATTTGTCCACCTTACTCCCTCATTCCACTGTCTGCCCCATTCATAGAGGCCTCTCTTCCATTGTTGCTGGAATCCTGGTATCCCTTCCTCTCTCTCTCTCTCTCTGGAATGTCCTTCAGCACTCTCTCTAAGGTTGGGTTGGTGGCCATGAACTCCCATAATTCCTCCTTGTCTTAGAAACATCTTATTTCTCCATTAATTTTGAGAGAGAGTTTTGCTGGGTATATTAGCCTTGATTACAAATTATTTTCTTTCAGGGCTTGGATTATTTCCCCCCAGGCCCTTCTCCATTTGAGAGTTTATGTTGATAAGTCTGTTGTTATTTTGATAATTTTACCATTGTAGGTTATCTGCTTCTTTTCCCTGGCTACTTTTAGTATTCTGTTCTCTTGGTGGGTTTCTGGAATCTTGGATTATTATATGTCTGGGTGTAGATCTCTTTTGGTTGTAGGTGGCTGGAATTCTGTATGCCTTATTTATCTGGATATCATTTCTTTTTCCTATGCTTGGGAAATTTTCCTTTAATATATCTGTGAATATTCTTTGTATTTCATTTTTGGTTGCTCCTGTTTCCTTGCTCACATGTTTTATTCTTAAGTTATGTATCCTTTTGTCATCTTCTAGCCTTTGAATTCTTTCTGGTTCCTCATTATTTTTAACAGGTCTTTTCTTTCACGATCATATATCATAAATCTCTCTTCAAGTTTCAAAAGGCTAACTTTAGTTTCTGTCAGGATATTTTGCCAGTGTTCAATGGAGTTTTTAGTTTCCTGGTAATCTCTTTGGATCTGTTTCATGTATTCTAGGTTATGTCTAAATTCTTCTTCAAAGGTTTCTCTTCCTTTTCTGATTTCCTCCATTCTTCCATCTGTGTTCTCTTGAGAGGGGCTTATCATTTCTTTAATCTCTTTATATCTTGCCTCACTTAGGTCAGAAGTACAGTTTTAAATTTGTCTATGAGGTCATGAAGGTATTTCTTTATTTCGGCTGATGCTGTGTCTAGTATTGGATGGTTACTGTGCTGGTTCTCTTCTGTGTTTACTTCTCCTGGGCTTATTTTCTCACATTCGGCAGCTGGAGATATTTTTTTTTTTTATTGCTGTCTCTTGTCATATTTCTGGTTTCTTTCAGACTGGTGTGTCCTGGGGGTCTCTGGCCCTCTCTGTATTGCTTAGGGCCTTTCTGAAGTGTGATGACTTGAGTTTTTGCTGCCCTCCCCAATTTGCTGTTGTCTGAGGTAGGCAGGGATGCAGGGATGGTGCAGGCTAGCCTCCAGCCTCTGTACCAGTCAATCTGCAAGTTAGGCTGTACCTCATGGATGTCACAGAGTCACGATTATTTTGTATCTGCTTACTGGGTCCCAACCAGAGGCACAGTTCAACCCCAGCAGACCCTGCCAGTTCTCTCTGCACCAGAAGCAGCTGACTGATGTCACCGCAGTGCAGGGCTCTGCCCAAATCCCAGCTGTCCTCTACCAGACCTCTCTGCACCAGGGGCGACTATCTGACGTCACCACGGCTCTGCCCAACTCCAAGATGTCCTCTACCAGTCCTCTCTGTGTAACTGATGCCGCCGTGGTGGCCAGCTCTGCCCAATTGACAGATGTCCTCCAGCCAGTGACAGCAGCACGGGACCCAGTCCCAAGCACTCACTGGGACTCAATGTAGATCTTCCTCTTGGGTCCATTGCACACTGTGCCACTTGTCTTCACTGCGTACCCAGCACAGCACAGATTGGTCAGAAAACTGTGTGGTGTCCAGCTTCGGAGCTCCAGAGCTTCAGCAGTCTCCTCTGGTGCAGCCAGGTGGCTTTGGCTGCTTTGCGGGGTCCCAGGTCTCAATTTCCAGCAGTCACCAAGAGTCAATACAACTTTTCCCCTTGGATCTACTTCTCAGCATGCCACGTTAAGGGTGCGGGATTCACAGACTCCCGTTATTGGCAGCCGCGGTCTCAGCACGACCTTAAATCCTCCAGGCGTGCCTAGTACAGCATGGAACAGGGCTCAGTGAGTACACTGGGTTTCTGCTCTCCATCCACGCTTTTCCTTCCTTTTCCCAGTTTTATTTTTCTCTTTGGTTACCGCCTTGGTTAATAAGAATCGTTATTCATTCATCTGGCCCTCTCCATGTTGTCATATTCTAGCATCTGATCTGATTTCTCCGTAGAGACTCTCCACCCAGCACCTAGCAAGCCACCATTTTTCTCTTCCCACAGTCACTTTCTATTAACTAGACCTTTCTATTTCTTTGGTTTGTCTTAAATGTATTTTTGTCAAAAACCAGACATTTTAGGTAACCTGTTGTAGCAACTCTGTATTCTGCTTTTTCCCTCCCAAGGGTTGTTGGTGGTGATGGCTTTTAGCAACTTTTCCCACCTTTAATTAGTACCAAAATATCAATATTGGCTTCTCTGCAAAATGCGCACCAAACTAATGTGAGGTAACAATAAGGAAACAGTATGCGATGGGTAGGCATGCTCTTGCTCTCACCTATCTTTACTATTTTTCTGTAAATCTGAAGCTATTTCCAAAAACTTGGCCTTTTTAAAAGAGGGTTAAAAAACATTTTAAAGGTCAAACATGGGAAAATTTAAGGATTTCATGAAACTGGATGGGATATATATATATATGTATTATATATCACTGATACTTCATTGCCAGTTTGAAATAAAATGATCCATTATTTTTAAAAAGCACTTATGCTTTTAAAAGGCGGCTGTAAGATAATTTATGATACATTTATACAACAGAGAAATTCAATATCAAAAAGAGATAGACACCTCCTTCTGTACTGATTTGGAGAGGTGCTCAGACAAATCTGAACAGCAGGATGTAGAACGTGCAGAGCCTGCCCCACGCATGCACCCGCTGCTGTGTGCCGGAGTGCACCTCACTTTTCTCGGGAGGAGTCTTCGGTGTTGGGAGGAGGTATCGGGAGCTGCAGGGTAAGATGAGAGGAAGAGTATTGCTTTTATACTTTCGGATTTTAACGTTTAAAAAGGAGCAGTGCCCAGACATGTGGTTCACACCCCGGCCATCCCGGCTGTCTGGGAGGCTGAGACACAAGGGTCACCAATTTAAACCCAACCTGGGCAACTTAGCCAGACCTTGTGTCAAGGGAAGGGTGGCTGGTGTCATCCTGCCAAGAAAGAGAGAGAGAGAGAGAGAAGGAGAGTCGGAGGGAGGGAAAAGGGAGGCAAGGAAGAAGGAAAAGGAGAGCCTGGTTGTAACAGTGCCTTCTAATAGTTGTACAGGGAACACTCAGTAAGTACTCAGTGTGCAGGTCCTTATGACCTCAGTTTCCTCAGAGACCTTCACAGGGTTGTAAGACCCATTTAACAGATAAGGAAACTGAGACACAGAGAAGTCACACAGAAAGCTAGGTGTCCAGAAAGAGGCAGAGTTGGTCTCTGGGGCCTGAGCTCTTTGGATCCGTGGGTATGTGACATCCTCATGGCTTCCTCGGCTGGGCTGCACTGAGCCTAGTGGAGTCTCTCGCTGTGCACAAGCCTGTGAACGCTGAGAGCTGAGTGGCTTCTCATTTTTCCCACCAGTCACATAACTGAGACCTGGTGCAAGATTTGGAACTGAAGGGCCAATCCTCCTGGGAGACCCGTGTGCACTGCAGTACAAAATCAGCACCCTGGAAGAGACCTGAGGCACATTCCAAGGCTTAGAAAGCTTCCAGGTAGTATCTGAGTTGCGCAATTGAAGACAAAGCGTCCTGGCTCCCTCGTTAAACCCTGTGCCTCGCCCCTCCTTGCTGCCCCTTCTGAGCACAGCCCCCAGCAGTGTCATGGGACGGTGAGTAGTGTCTGCACAGCTTGGTGTGTGGGTGTGTTCACACAAGTGTGAAGTGGGAAAGCCCACACGCACCCCTCCTATCCTCCCATCCTCTTGTTCCTGTAGTCTTCCCCCACAGCTCCTCCTTCTGCCCGCCTGCCCAGCAAGAGTGCAGAAGCTCCAGGGTCCCTGTGAAGACACAAAGGTCACCACTTCCCGGTCCAGGGCAGTTTTCCAAGCTCAGGATGCCTCATGTAATAATGATAAGAAAGCTCTGAGGCATTGCCTAATCTGCAGATTTTCCTTTCTCAGTGATCCATGGTGCTTCCTCCAAGAGCTGGCCACCTGGATGGAGAGCACTACAGCTGACCAAAGGACAACAGGCAAGTTCAGTTCTTTGGAGAACAATCACTCAACTTAATTTAGAATCTATGCTGGGCTTCGGGGTGGTTCAGTTACTCAGCTATTCACAATGGCTGTGTTTTGGTTTCTGGGTTTGTTTGTTTGTTTTTTGAGACAGGATCTTGCTATATAGTTTAGCTTGGTCTCGAACTAAGTAGCCCAGGCTAGCCTGAAACGTGCAGTGATCCTCCTGCCTCAGCCTCTCCAGTGCTGAGATTACAGGTGTGTGCCATCACATCCAACCATAATGGCTTTTTGAGTTTTGTTTTGTTTTTTTTATCGGTACCGGGGATCGAACTCACAACCACACGCTTGCAAGGCAGGCACTTATGCCGCTGAGCTAAACCCCCAGCCCCCATAATGGCTTTTTAAACCAGCAGCAACGTAGCCCTTGATACATGCCCCACAGTGAACCCATGTTATCTTTCCTTCAAGTCCGAAAGGTAATTGTCCTTGCTTCCAGGAAGGAGAGGAAGGCTTAGAGAGATGAAGCTGCCAGGTCTCTTCCCCTCTTCTGCCTCCCCTTTGAGTGCGCCCTCCGCACTGCCTTGGGTTGAAGGTGCACATGGGCTCCTCATGACTGCGCTGGGCACATGCTGCCTTCTTGCATCAAACAAGGACCCCCAGCCAGCTCACCGGCCACTCTCCGGGGACCAGCAGGCCATGCTTGAGACACAGAGAGCTGAGGCACGGGCTTCACACCCCCTACACTGGCTGCACCCTCTGCAGGTGGAGCAGCAGGATGGTAGATTGATGTCAGGGCCGGAGGGACACAGGGAGAGGAGCAGGTGGCAGCAGAGGCACACCTGCCACCAAAGGATCTTCCTCAGGTGAGAGGCTGCCACCTCCACTGTGCGCTGGGCCAGTGGTCACTTACCCAGACAGTGCCACACAGGCAGTCCCTGTCAGCAGGTGGCCTGGCAATGCTAGAGACCGCTAGCCTCTAAAGCAGCGGTGACATAGACACTTGCCTTATGGTGGCTGTTTCCATGTTTGGGCATCTGGCTCGCTCCTCTTGTACGCTGCAGATGGAGAAGAGAGATTTGCCCTTGGTCTGGCCAAGGGCATGAAGCGCCTTCAACTGTTATACACTGTGACCAAGATTCCAAATGCTGGGAAATCTTTGAAGAAACACAGATATCTCTCAGCATTAATAATCGCAAACTAGAAGCCAACCTAAAGGCCCCGCTGGAAGGAAATCATCAGATGCTACAAGTATACTACTGTACCTGTTGACAAGGAAATACTTGTGGTCATTAAAAAATAAAATGAAGACAACTTGTGCCATTATATCTGGCTTGAGATTTGCTTTGTGAGCCAATCTGAAATTTTTTTCTTAATAGGAAAGTTAAAGACGTTGGATTTTACTACTATTGTATTCTTTTACTTTACATTCTATGTTTTCATAGTTTTGAAGACACTTCTCATTCTGTGCCATTTGTTCGCATTTCAACAACCTTTAGCAGGCATATACTATAAAATTCGTTCTACGTAAGCACACAGTCCTGTGCATTTTAGTGGTTTGTATTTTGGGGTGATTCAGTTTTTCTGAATCCTGGGGGAAGATCGGTGTTTTGTCCTAGCGGGAGTCCTGCAGGACAGCTGCAGACAGCTCCCGCAGCCCTCTGTGGCTTTGGGTGTTTATCTCTTGTTTCTCTTCCTTGCTTCCTTCTTTCCTTTCCTTCACGCCCACCTTGCTGGTCCCTCTTTTGGTACTGATGTTGCAGGACTCGTGTGCTGCACGGCTGGCGTTCCACGCCCATGGGTCCTGCCTGTGTCGGATTCAGCCAGCCATGGACCGGATGATCACAAGGAATCGCTTCCGCGCTCAGCGTGTACAGGTGTTTTCCTCATTGTTATTCTCTCAGCGATGCAGGTGAAGACGACTTCCTGCGCACTGACGCTGCTCACGTGTCAACAGTAACTTGGAGAGCATCTGAAGCAGCAGGAGACACGTGCAGATCAAAAGCAGATACCACCCGCTTTCTCTCGGGGCGGTGGGTCTGCGTTTGGATATCTGTGGGATCTTGGCGCAGTTCCCCCTACCTGCTGAGAATGACTGTATCCTCGTGCCTGATTGGCTTTAAGTGACATTTTTTGTTTGCTTTTGTACTGGGGATTGAACTCACAACTTACTGGGCAGGCACTTGAGCTGCTAAGCTAAGCCCCCACCCCTTAAGTGGCAGTTTTTTAATCCTAATTGATGAGGCAATCAACAAACCCACCCTCTGTCTACTTCCTTTCTCCCTTTCCCCCAAGAGTTTTATTCCTTGTATTATCTCAGTTTCTCAAGGCACAAAAGCATTTACATCCTTATCTGTCAGGTTTTTCTATCATTTGTTGGTGAGTCCAGAGTAAAGGGGTAAAGCATGGAGGTTTTTCTATCTGTGAAGTCACCCGATGCTCTTTTCTCAGCGTTCTGGAGAGCAGTCTCAGGTCCCCAGGGCCCCTGTCAGTGGGGGTAACGGCTCCCACCTAGCCTGACCTCCCTCCATCGTCTGTTGGAAGCTCCACAGAAAGCACTTAGTGAAATTCTCTGTCACTCACATATGGCAAATGGCTTGTGCAGTCCAGCGCCTGAGAAAAGTTAACATCTTCCTGAAGGCAAGAGGCGTCCCCAAAATCAAGGGGACACATTTTTTTTAAAAAAAGATATTCTTTAAAGAATTAAAAAAACTCAGACCCCCAAAATTCAAAGATCCAATCCAAAAACGGGCATCTGAGATGAATGCACACTTCTCAGATGAAGGAATACAAATGGCAAATAAATACATGAAAAAATGTTCATCATCATTGGTCATTAGAGAAATGCAAATTAAAACCACACTGAGATACCATCTCACTCCTGAAAGAATGGCCAGGATCAAGAAAACCAACAACAACAAATGCTGGAGAGGCTGTGGGGAAAAAGGAACTCTCCTGCACTGTTGGTGGGAGTGTAGACTGGTACAACCTTTGTGGAGGTCAGTCTGGAGATTTCTCAAAAAACTGGGATTGTAAGTCCCATTTGTTCCAGCTATTCCACTTCTAGGCATATTCCCAGAAGAACTGAAAGCATCATACCACAGTGATATATGTGCACCTATGTTTATAGCAGCACAATTTGTAATTGCCAGATCTTGGAAACAACCTAAGTGTCCATCAACTGAGGAATGGATAAAAAAGTTGTGCTATTTCTATACAATGGAGTATTATTCAGCTATAAAGAAGGATCACATTAAGATATTTATCAATAAATGGGTGCAACTTGAAACCATACTCATAAGTGAAATAAATCAATCTCACATGTGTGAATATCGAATAGTTTCCCTAATGTAAGTAATGATTCAAATATATAAAAGTATGTGGTAATCATGATTCCCCATTATGTGGCCTTGAAGCCTTATAAAGTTTTCACTTATTAATTAGAAAGGCTTTATTCTGGGCTTCTTGATATGGAAATATTTGAAGTATTGGAAATGAAGTTATATTCAAATATTTCAAGGCAAAAGACAGACACTATGGTAACTACTATTAAGTCGGGTTATTTGGTGGTGAAGCACTAGGTTGCTGAAACAGTCATACTTTGACCTGTATTGTTATGTTGTTAGGTCCTCTTTTATCTCAATCTCTCCCTTATTCATTAAAAAAATTATTTAGTTATTTTTTATGATTTTTAATTAAGGGGAAAATTTTTTAAAAATTAGCAGGATATATTATAGTAACTTTTTTGATTTCCTATTAACTTGATTTGAAGTCCTGTAATACTCCCACTATCTTGTTTTGACTGATTAGACTCTATTCCGTTCTGTATGATAGTATCAAGTTTGAGGGTATAGGCAACTACTTTGAAGGCAATAAGATTCACTATGATGCCCATTCTGGTTTGACTATTGTCTCCTTTGGAAGTCCTGTAATGTTTACAATGCTTAAGTTTTATTGGTCTTGTTCTCTACTGTTTAGTTCAACTTTATAATACTTAATGAGATAGACAATTCTTTTTAAGGAAGCAAGAGACATTATGGTAACCATTGTTGATAACCTTGTACTCTGTTTTTACATCATGTGCTATGTCTACCCTTGGTTTTGACTGACTGCTTTGTTTTGCCATATTTGACGTTATTCTCTTCCAAAAAAAAAAAAGTAATAAGAACTAAGGAGTAATGAAACCCAAAATGTGTAAATTTTGTTGTAAAAAAGAGAGGGAAAAAAAGTGCTCTAAAGGATACAACTGCAAGTTTGTTTAGGGGTGTTAAATAGCTGACCATATTAATGTTTTTGGTTGGAACATTGAACACAACTGTTTGCAGTCTCACTGTTTGAATGTCCACTTTGTATGCTTTGATACTGTGACTTGAGCAACTATCTCTAAGATGATAAGGTGTAATCTATTAACTGATGATTTCTTACTGTTTTTTTTTGTAGTCTGTATTACTTGTACCCTTACACCACTTTGTTTTGTTTTGTTTTTTCTCTTTTTCCTTTTAAATAAAATTTTAAAAAAGGATATTCTTTTCCTTTATGAATGTAAAAGTAATACATTTTTCATTATAAACTTTTTGGGAAAAAATTCCAAAAAGTGCAAAACATTTAGAGTTAGCTAATATTATAATTTATTGTACTTCTTTGCAAAATTGTTCTTCACACATATCTTAGTTAATAAACTTATAGTGGATAGTTGGATAGTGACACAGGCTCAGGCCATACATGTTTGTAATCCCAGCACATGGAGACTGAGGCAGAAGGATCCCTACAAGTTCACTGGTCTACATAGTGAGTTTAAGGCAGCCTCCACTACATAGGAAGACCCCATCTCAAAAAACAAAATAAAAATAGAAACAAACAAAAGCCAGTGCTATGCTGTTTGTAAAAGACACACCTAAGGATACAATGAAATAACAGGTGGGTAGGGGTTCTCTCTTAAACTCTAAGTAATCCTCACCTCTTACAACTCAAGAAATGTGACAGTCTCTTTGGCAGTGACTAACATCTGTGTTTGTTCAGGTGTATTGTGTAAGACTGCATTGTACAACACAGCGCCTTCATATCTGCTGTCACAGTTGTATTCCTCTGCAACCTGCTGATGTAGGCAATGCCATTGCTTTTATGGCCGGGAGACACATGGGAGAAGGCAAGGTGACATGTGACTTGTTTGAGCTGCCCGGACCACAGCATGATTGAGCTTGCACTTCCGCTTCCTCCTTGTGAATAGTCCTGAGATCAAAGGTCAGCCTGGGAAGTCATGCTATCTGTCCCTAATCAACATGCCTACCAGTTTTGGATAATGCTCTGTTCTTGTGGAACTCATAGAACTAAGTATTTTAACTGTTGTTCCCTGAATCCACCACACCACCTTGAGTTGGGTATCATTACCTGCAAGTTTTACACTTGAGAAAAGTGAGGCTCAGGAAAAGTCAAGCAACTTGTCTAGTTTTGCACAAAATAATAAGAAAGCCAAGACCTCACTCAGTTACGTCTGCCTGCAAACTCTGAGGGGTGTCTGGTGTGTCACCAACAGTGACGTCAACACAGGTCAGGACTGGGAGGGGACAAAAGAATTTAAATTGATCATCACCCCTTGAACATTTTTAAGCCTTTTGAGAAGACAGATGAAACCCAAGCTGGGGAGTGGCTTTGTCCTCGTGTCCTTTCTGTGACATGTGAGGACACTGTCCTGCTCCTGTCCTCCAACCCGCAGTCCCTTAGAGAGCAAACACCATGCAAAGTTCTGACAGGAGACGTTTGAAGTTGATGTTGAAATTGCAAAACCATCTGTAACAACCAAGACCCTGTTGGAAGGTTTGAGAATGGGTGGTGAAGGAGATGATGACCCGGTTCCTCTACCAAATGTTAATGCAGCAATATTAAAAAGGGTCATTCAGTGGTGTGCCCACCACAGGGGTGACACTCCTCCTCCTGAGGAAGGGCAAAGAAAAATCGAACAGATGACATTCCTATTTAGGACCAAGAATTCCTGAAAGTTGGCCAAGTTGAACCCTTTTTGGACTTACTCTGGCAGCAAACTACCTAGACGTCAAAGGTTTGCATGATGTTCCATGCAAGACTGTTGCCAGCAGGACCAAGGGGAAACTCCTCAGGAGACTCACATGACCTCCAACATAAAAAATGACTACTCAAGAGGAGGAGGCTCAGATGGGCAAGGAGAGAGAATCAGTGGCATGAAGAGAAGTGAAATGTTGTGACCCTGTGACACCAGAAGGATTGTTCAGAACACCAGTGGCACTGCTCTGTTTATAACTAATATTAGACAAATGCTGCCATGCGTCAGTTGTATAGCATAATATTGTTCCTATTGCATGTGGAGTTTGAGCACAGATTTCAAACCAAAGGCTGAATTTCTTCTAGTCTGAGCAAAAGTTGCTGTTTTCCTTTACTCTGAATAAAGCTGAACTGTGGGCTCTCTGGAGAAAGTCAACATTTTGAGCTTTCCCTCTTTTTGTAAAGTAATTTCTGCATAGATAAATGTCCGTTTAAAGAGCTTTTTAAATTTTATTTAAAGAAAGACTAAACAAAACAACATGGGTAGAAATAATACATACATTCAAAGAAAAAATAAACAGTAAGAGATCACTAGTTGATGTTTACATATTGTTCTCTTACAAATAGTTGTTCAGGATATAAAAGTGGATCATATAAAGTGGTAATTCAAACAGCAAGACTGCAAACAGTTCTGTTCAACTATCCAACAAAAACTTAGTAATATGGTTATCAATCCTATACATCTAAACATCCATGCATCCATATCTTCATTTATGTTGAGATTAAACAAACTAAAGCAGGCTAAAATCATTCTGAACAAAGAATAACAGTATTGCTGGATTTTACATCATGACACTCTGGGATCAGCACTGGGTACTGTAGTGTCTTTTTAAAATTTTATTTAAAGAAAGACTAAAAAACAGCAAATGAGTAGAAATAATACATACTTTAAAAGAAAAAAATAAACAGTAAGAAATCACTAGTTGATGATTACAGATTGTCCTCTTACAAATAGTTATTCAAGAAACTAAAGTGGAGCATATAAAATGGGGATTCAAACAGTGAGAGTGCAACCAGTTCTGTTCAACTATCCAACAAAAACTTAGAAATATGGTTTTCAATCCTGTACACTTAAACATACATGCAGTTACCCATATCTTCAATTATGTTGAGAACAAACCCAAGCAGGCTAATATCACTCTGAACAAAGTATAATACTATTACTGGGTGTCACATTATGACGCTCCAGGATCAGCACTGGGTACTTTAGTGTCTTTTTTCCTTCAAAGTGTTTGTTCATTTCATCATGCATCATAAGATCATTTCTCATCATGACTTCCGGGAGAACATGGCGGATAGATAGCAGCAGCTATGGAGGCTCTCTGAGATACCCCACTTAAAATCCAGGAATGGTGCGAGAAGTCCTAAGCAAGGGGAGATATGCCCTGCCGACCCAGGAATGAACTAAAAGGACACCAACTGGAAAGAGACACCAACTGGAAACGCAATCCCAGTGCTATAACAGGAATAGATAAGGTCTCAGCACGGAAACTGGAGCCCGTGCCACTGGAAGCCGCGATTTGAATTTCCTGCAACCACAGCTGCATCCCAATTAGCATGGCAAGGAGAGAGGCGCAAAAGCTCTGAGAGTGGGAAGTGGCGAATAGAGTTGAGAGTGGGACTGGCCGGGAGCCCTGCATCGACCTGTGATGAGTGAGCAGATTGGGGACCCTTCCATAGAGTAGGAGGCTTCAGCAAAGGACATACTGGGACTGGGAAGACTAGCCAGAACAGGACACTGCAGTGTCCTTAGTCACATATTCCCCTCTCAAGCAGGATTGGTGAGGAGTGCCTGGCCTGGGTGTTGCCACTGACTTAAGACCCAGTAGGCTAGCCCAAACCAGGTCCCAGCACCTGGAGGTGCACCCTAGCAGTGAAGCCTTCACTAGGTTGACCTGGAAGGGCGGGCCAAGCATAGGCTGCCCAGGTCTGTGTCTCCCTAGTACACTGCAGTGGGCGGGAACACCTAGCCAGTGCAATTCAAACAAACTGTAACCAACAAAGAAAGAACCTGGGCCTCCTATATATGCTTTTATGGAAGGAACAAAAAATATGGGAAGAAGGAGCAACAAGAAAGGGTCCTTGGCCCCCAATCCTGAGAAACATGCAATATCAGACACGGCACGAATAGACATAAAGTGATATCTCCAGAGCCTCACAGACCAGTTCAAAAATAAAGTTATTAATGACCTAAAACAAGATATAAGTAGAATAGTTAAAGAAATGCTAAGTACCACCCAAGAAAAAACATATGGTGGAATGGAAGAACAGAAAAAAGGGGAGAATTGTTTGATGGAAAAAGTAGAGAAAACATAGAATATGTGGAGCAGGTTCAAAGAGATTACCAGGAAACTAAAAACTCTATTGAAAGCTGGCATAAAAGCTTGAAAGAAACTAAGGATAGATTATCTGAACTGGAGGGCAGATTTATAATGTGGGAGCATGAAATGAAAAACTTCTTAAAAATAACAAGAAAACAAACAGCAATAACACAAAGGTTAGAAGATGATTAAGAGGATCTATAACTTAAGAATTAAGAACATAAAAGAAGAAGTAGGGACACAAACAAATGGACTACAAAAGCTATTCACAGAAATAATCCAAGAGAATTTCCTTAATTTAGCAAAAGGTAAAGATACTCAGATATATGAGGCATACAGGACCCCAGGCACCTACAACCCAAACAGAGCTACACCCAGGCATATAATAATCAAAATTCCAGAAATCCAATGTAAGAACAGAATATTAAAAGTCATCAGAGACAAGAAACAGATTACTTACAAGGGAACACCCATCAGAATTACAGCAGACTTCTCGGCACAAACCATTCAAATCACGAAGAGCGGGGGGAAATAATTCAAGCTTTGAAAGATAATAACCTCCAGCCAAGATTGAGATATCCTGCACAACTGTCCCTGGAAATTGATGTAAAAACAAAGTGCTTCCAGGATAAAGAGGAACTAGGGGAATATGCAATCACCAATTCAACTCTACAGAGAATACTGCAGGATATTCTAAAAAAGGAAAATACCAAGATTCCAGAAATAGTGGCAGAGAGGCCACAATGAATGGAGCAGAAAGCGAAATGAAGAAGACAAACTGATAACAAACGACAGAAAAAGAGCTCAACAGAAATGAGGCAGAGAAGATCGGATGGTAGGAACAGCTATTTTGGAGAAAACAAGACATTATAATAGCTAGTACTGATTTAGTATCATCTTGTTTTGAAGTCCCATCAAGCTTTTATTCTTCTGTCTCCATCAGTCTTAAAAGGTTGTATCTTATTGGATTTTATTATATGTGATAATATAAGCAAAAACTTTTATAGACAAGGAAATTATACAGAAACCATTGTTCATTTTCTGTTAGTTGGCTCTAAATACCCTGTAAGAATGTCATTCTGTTGAATGGTTTACATTGTCTGGGTATGTCTGGTGCTACAGTATATGAAGTTATACTCAAAGATTTCAAGGAAAGAGACATTATGATAACTACTTTTATGTCAAGATATCTTGTGGTGAAACACTATTTTGCTTAAATGGTTATGTTTTGACCTATGCTGTTTTGTTGTTAGGCCCTCTTTTATCTCAATCTCCTTTTTAAAATTATTTACTTTTTTATTTTTATCTTTTTAATTAAGGGAAAGATAAAAATAGCAGGATACATTATAGTAACGTACTTTGATTTCCTATTAACTTGATTTGAAACCCTGTATTGCCCTCACCATCTTGTTTTGATTGATTTTCCCCTATTCTGCTTAGCTTGATAGTACCAAGTTTGAATGTATAGGCAACAACTGTGAAGACAATAAGATTCATTATGATGCCCATTCTGGTTGACTATTATCTTCTTTTAAAGTCCTGTAATGTCTCCAATGTTTTGGTTTTATTCTTTACTGTTTTGATCAATTTTATTATAACTGATGATATAGGCAATTCTTCTTAAGATAGCAAGAGGCAGTATGGTAGCCATTGTTGATCACCTTGTATTTTGTTTTTACATTATCTATTATGTCCATCCTTTTGATTTGACTGACTGTGTTCTAATATGTCGCATTTGTTTTACTCTCTTCAAAAAAAGTAATAAGAACTGTGGGAGTAATAAAACCAAAAATGTGTAACGGTCATTGTACCAAAGAAAAGAAAAGAAAGTGCTCTAAAGGTTATAACTGCATATATGTTTAAGTGTATAAGTTAGATAACCATATTACTGAGTTTTTTTTTTGATCATTGAACAAAACTGTTTGCAGTCTCACTGTTTGAAAGTCCACTTTATATGCTTTAATTTTGTAATCTGAACAACTATTTCTAAGATGAGAATATGTAATCTATTAACTAGTGATTTCTTACTGTCTATTTTTTAAAATTTTGTATTACTTGTACCCTTTTTTTGTTTTTTTCTTTTTCTCCTTAAATAAAATTTTTAAAAAAGATCAGTTCTCATAAACTGTTTATAGGTTCTACACATGCATGACTCTTAACATGTATTTCTATCCTTTCTATAATGGAGAAAAAAAACAAAGCAAGACAAAGCAAAACATATTCCTATAAACACATGAAACAAAAAAGACATATAAGACCATTGTACAAGGAGTTCTACCATAGTTCCTGTGTTGTCTCTTGTTATCTTCAATAGAATTGGCTATATCATCAGACATAGTATAATTGAATATATCAATACATAATAGTATTAATAAAAACACAACTTCATATATAGTATAAAACTTCAAAAACAGGCAGTAATCAAACCACAATGTGTATCATAGTGAGTCTTGTCATCTTCGGTGTAGTTGCCTATACTCTCAGACTTGATACTATCAATCATATCAGTTTTGAATAAAATCTGTCGATACCAAACAGCAATCAAACAAACCAGATTTAACTAAGGTCAGTCATGATAAAACAGTATAAGTCATACAGGGCTCCAGATTAAGTTAATAGGAAATTAAAGATGATTACTGTGCTATATCCTGATGTTTTGGGGATTGCTGTCTGTGCCTTCAAATCTAATGCAAGTAGACAAACTGGGAGAGAACAAAATCTATCTAAGCAGAGTGGTGCAGGTAATGTGGGGCTTAAATCTTGATACACTGTTAACAATATCTTCTGCCATCCTTTTTAAGACTCTCCCTCTCCTTTTACTTCCCCAGGGTACACTGTGCATTTTTGGGTCTCACCAAGACCCTTGGTTTTAACTTGGGGTAGGGGGGCAACCTGCTATTTACCTAAGTGGTTCTGAACCTTTTGTCTCCTGGACTGGATCTCTAATTGTATTCTTTTACCTATTAAAGCCTATCTTTCAAACCTATCCACAAATACTGGTCTAGTTGCCCCTATTACTCTCTGGTTCTCTATCACATAGAGCATTGTTTTCTCATATTTGATTTTCAGTTCATGTACTCTTTTTCATGTTAATTCTATTTCCTATAAATAGCATCTCGGTGGACCCTGCCTCCTCCTGATCTACTCCATGTGTGGTTCTTTTTTTTTTTTAAATTCAGTGTATCAAAGCCATCTATATTAGAGATTATAACCAACCTTCTCTGCCTCATTTCTGTTATGCTCTTTTTTTACCATTAGTTGTCTGCTTGACTTCTTTTTTTTATTTAAAGAAAGATTAAACAAAACAGAAAATAAGTAGAAATAGTACATACATTCAGAGGGAAAAAAAGTAAGAAATCACTAGTTGATGTTGTCGTTTTACAAATAGTTGTTCAAGGTACAAAAATGGAACATGTAAAGTGGGAATTCAAACAGAGAGACTGCAAAAAGTTCTATCAACTGTCCAACAAAAACTTAGTAACATGGTTGTCAATCCTATACATTTAAACATACATGCAATTATCCATATCTTCATTTATGTTTAGATTAAAACTAAATCAGGTTAAAATCATTTTGAACAAAGAATAATAGTATTGCTGGATTTCACTTCATGACACTCCATGATCAGCACTGGGTACTGTAGTGTCTTCTTTTTAAAACTGAATTTAAAGGAAGACTAAAAAAACAGAAAATGGGTAGAAATAATACATAATTTCAAAGAAAAATAAACAGTAAGAAATCACTAGTTGATGAGTACAGATTGTCATTCAAGATACTAAATTGGAGCATATAAAGTGGGGATTCAAACAGTGAGATTGCAACCAGTACTGTTCAACTATCCAACAAAAACTTAGAAATATGGTTATCAATCCTCTACACTTAAACATATATGCAGTTACCCATATCCTCAATTATGTTGACTTTCAATAAACCCAAGCAAGCTAATGTCACTCTGAACAAAGAATAACACTATTGCTGGGTTTCACATTATGACACTCCAGGATCAGCACTGGGTATTTTAGTGTCTCCTTTTCTTCAAAGTATCTGTTCATTTCATCAATTGTCCTAAGATCAGTTCTCATAAACTGTTTATAGATTCTACACATGCATGGGTCATAACATATATTTTTTTTTAATTTTGAAAGTAGCAAATATGCAACAGTGCAAGACAGAACAAAGCCAATCGAGACAATGCAGTGAAATTGGTACAGGATTTCACAGTAGGATACTGGGATAGTAGTACTAAGTACTATGGTATATCTCTTTAATTTAACAATAGCTATCCAGTCAATTACATATTGAAAAATCAAATCAAAAATAGAACATTGTAAAACCAATTGAGAATACTGAATAGAGCAAAAGAAATACAACAAAGAGTGAAAACAACCTATGCCTTCAAACAGAAGATAGAAGGAAATCCCCCATATTTGCTATACTGCATATGGTCATCCTCCCAAGAGATGTTGAAATATCTATCCCCAGTAGGTAAGGGGGAAGGGGGCAGGTGGAAGAAGGGTGCTTGATTTTCAGCTCACATGGAAGTTGGCTCACAGGTAATGGTTCTTCTCCAGGCCCAAGCTGCAGGTGCTTATCAAGAGGGGAGGTGAATAAGCTACCTGTGTCCCACCATGGCCGGAGCTCTGGAGCTCTGTTCTCCTCCTGGCCTGCGTTGCAGATGCTTACCAAGAGGGCGGGTGAATAAGCTGCCTGAATCCCTCCATGGCCGGAAGTCTGGAGCTCTGTTCTCCTCCTGCGTTGTAGATGCTTACCAAGAGGGCAGGTGAATAAGCTCCTGCTTGTCTTCTTCATTCTGTTTTCTGCTCCATTCATTGAGGCCTCTCTGCCACTGTTCCTGGAATCCTAGTACTTTTCTCTCTCTCTAGAATGCCCTGTAGTATTCTTTGTAGAGTTGAATTGGTGGTTGCAAATTTCCCAAGTTCTTCTTTGTCTTGGAAACATCTTGTTTCTCCATTAATTTCTAGAGACAGATTTTCAGAATATATCATTCTGGGCTGGAGGTTATTTTCTTTCAGGGCTTGGAATATTTTGCTCCGGGCTTTTCTTGACTTGATGGTTTGTGTCAAGAAGTCTGCCATGATTCTGATGGGCCTTCCTTTATAGGTGATCTGTTTCTTGTCTCTAACAGCTTTTAATATTCTGTTCTTATATTGAATTTCTGGGATCTTGATTATTATATGCCTGGGTATGGCTCTGTTTTGGTTGTAGGTGGCTGGAGTTCTGTATGCCTCATACATCTGCATATCATATCCTTTTCCTATGTTTGGGAAGTTTTCCTTAATTGTTTCTGTGAATAGCCTTTGTAGTTCCTTTGTTTGTACCCCTGCTTCTTCATTCACATTCTTTATTCTCAAGGTATAGATCCTGTCACCTTCTAGCCTTTGTATTGTTACTGCTTGTTTTCTTGTTATTTTTTAAAAGTTTTTCCTTTCATAATCCCACATTGCAAACCTGTCCTCCAGGACAATCTATCCTTAGTTTCTTTGAAGCAGTTTTGCCATTTTTCCATAGAGTTTTTAATTTCCTGGTAATCTCTTTGAATCTGCTTCGTGTATTCTATATTTTCTTTATATTCTTCATCAAATGTTTCTCTCCTTTGTTTGAGTTCCTCCATTCTTCCATCTGTGTCTTCTTGAGGGGTGCTTAGCATCTCTTTTATTAATCTTCTTATATCTTGCTTTACTTGGCTAAATATTTCCCTTTTGAACTCATCTATGAGGTCCTGAAGATATCTCTTTATGTCCACTGGTGTCCCGTCTGATATTGCATGTTTGCTGTCCTCATTCTCCTTTGTATTTACCTGTCCTGGGTCAGTGTTCTCAGGGTTGGGACCTGGGGACTTATTTTTGTTGCTTCCTCTTCCCATCTTTTTTGTTTCTTCCAGGAGGCCCCAGGTTCTTTCTTTGTTGGTTACAATTCTTCTGAAGTGCGCTGGCTAGATGTTCCTTCCCACTGCCGTGTGCTAGTGAGTTGCAAACAGGGGCAGCGTATGCTGGCCCCTCCCCTACAGATCAGTCAAGCTGCTGAGGCCTGCACTGTATTTCTGTGTGCTGCCTCTCCTCTGGGTCAGTCAACCTGCTGAGGCCTTCACTGCATTAGTGTGCACCACCGACATAGGGAATTGATTTCAGATAACCTGTTGGGTCTCAGCCAGGTCATGTGACCCAGGCCAAGCTCACTCTACCAATCCTGTTCAGGAAGGGAACAACTGATTGAAGTCACTGCTGCCCCTTGTTCCTGCCAGTCCTGCCCAGTTCCAGAATGTCGTCTGTTGAAGCCCCCTTCTCTGTGGAATGATTTTATTACTGTCACTCACCACAGGTCGATGCAGGTTCCCCGCTAGCTCAGCTCTTCATTCGGCTCACTGACTCCTGTCCTCATTGCAAGTGTGTTTCCAGTGAGTTGAAGCTGCGGGATTTTGGACAGCTCGGTAAGTCATCACCATTTGGATTCAGGTGCTGCAGTAGGAGCACTGAACCTTCATCTGTTCCAATAGTAGCACCAGGACTGTATGCTTGATAGATTCTTCTCACCTTAGTTTCTTCTTGGGGCGAGAGAATTCATCTCCCTCTGTTCAGGACTCCCCATGCTGTATTATGTTGAATTCTAAGCTGACTATCTCAGGGAGCCGCTGTAGCCTGCTGTTATCTATCCACCATCTTTGCTCCTCCTCTAATATTTTTTCAATTTTAGCGAGTTTTAAATGTTGGCATTATAAATGAAGCAACTTGCAAAAAGTTTTCTGAAATATAATCAACAAAATACTATTTTTAATCAGAAGCTGGAAACTGGAAAAAGGCTACTTGAAGTGACCATCATAGGTGGGGTTATTTAGGACATCTTCCAGCCTTGTGGAGTCAAAGCAGGTCACTGCTACAGATTAGCCTGGATGTAGCAGGACTCCTTAGTTAGACCTGAGAACATATTTTATTTGTTTTTAAATTTTTAATCTTCTCAGCTTTGAATATGTTGCCTAGATACTCAGTAACAACGGAGTTTGTGATTTGGGGAAGAAATAGAACTAGACTGTTAGCTTTTCAATTAAAGACAACACTTAATTGAAAAAAAAGCAACAACAACCAAAAAATCCGAGCTGTGCCCCCTGACCCATCCACGCATGATGGGTTTGCCACACCCGCAGCGCAGAGCCCCATGAACCTGCAGTGTGGGTGAGACGAGCAAGGCCAAGGTTAGGGTGTGACAGCTGTCACTGGGTGAGACAGGAGGGGCCAGGCTTCCTTAGAATCAGAGCTTCCTTCAATGGAGAAGATACTGCTGTTTATGAAACACACCCAGCCGAGGAATCCCATCCCCTCTCCTGACCGCTCTTCGCTCCTGTGTCAGGCAGTGACTTACCCTGAAAGTGATGACACAGGAGGAAAGAAAAAGAGAGGCCACCTCAGGTCCTCTCCCTGTCCCTGTCCGAGCAACCCTCAGAGTGCACGGGGACTTGTGAGAGCTCAGTCGTGTGTTTCAAACGGTGCAATAAAGCCTGTCTGTACGACTGTTATCAGGAATTTTCATGATTGCGGGGCTTAGGTAATCACTCTCGAGACACAGGCATGATGAACACCGTAATAAAATAATGCCACCTAGCAGCATTGCTCATTTACAGCCCCAGTTCTGCAGCGCCAGCTTCTTCTGCAGCCCACCCGGCTGGTGACTTCGCTCCTCGGGAAGCTGATTCAGCCCTGCAGGTGAGGCTTTGTACCCTGTGGTGTGCCTCCTGCTCACCTGAGCTTTTTGTTTTGTTTTGTTTTTTGCAATGAAGTGAGTGTTGACCGCCATTGTCTGAGCAGGCTTAGAGACGGATCTGAGCAGAGGAGGCCTTCATAGGAACTCAGCTGGTTCAATGTGAAAAATAAGTTTTACTTTTGAAACATAAAGGAATTAGAAAAACACATTGTCTTGGGATAATGTGATGTGTAAAAATGGCTGTTGGTATTTGTAATGATATGCTTGTCAGCCCCAGCTCTCTATTGCCATCCTGATCTTAAAATTTATATTTAAAAAAAAGATAAGCCAAAGGGCTTTTGATAGCTAGAGCAATCTCGGAAGAGAAGGGAGTCGGAAGGACTTAAACTTCCAGCTTCAGAGTTTTCTATAAAGCAGCAGTGATCAAGAGAGTGTGGTGTGTGCATAAGGACAGACATACAGATCAATGAAACAGAAGAAAAGGCTCCGAAGTAAGGCTCCTCTTATGCATGGTCACTTGATTTTATCATAGTTCGAAGACAGTTTAATGTCAGAAAGAACAGTCTTTTCAGTAAATGGTTTGGGATAAACAATATATGCAGAAAATGAGCCTAGACTTTTACCTTATCTCATACAGTGAAATTAACTCAGAGTGGATCCCAAGTCTAAAAGTGAGAGTTACATAAAGCCTCAGGAAAAAAACATAGCAGTAGCCAGGTGTAATGATAAGTGCCTGTAATCCCAGCATTCTCAAGGCTGAGGCAGGAAAATCTCCATGAGTATGAGGCCAACTTGAGGTACACAGTGAGTTCTAGTCCAGCCTAAACTGCATAGCAAGATCAGCGGCATAAGGACCTGCCTTGCAAGCAGGCAGTTGTGAGTTGGATCCCTGGTACCGATAAAAACGAAAAAGACCAAAAAAGAAAGAAAGAAAGAAAGAAAACAGCAGTAAATGTTTGTGATATTGGGAAAGTTTTAACTGTAACAACAAAAGCATGATCTATTAAGAAAATTGATAAACTGGATTTCATCAGATCTTAAAATTTTTGTTGTAAAAGACTCCATTAAAAGAAATGAAAGGATCCAGAGAACATGGAGGACAGATAGCAGCAGCTACGCAGGCTCTCTCTGATACACAGCTTAGAATCCAGGAATGGTGCAGAGGGAAGAATCCTAACCAAGAGGAGATATACCCTGCTGACCCAAAAATGAACTGGGCTGAGAGATACCAACTGGGAATGCAATCCTGGTGCTATATCAGGAACAGATAAAGCCTGAGTGTGGAAGCTGGAGCCCGCACCATTGAAAGCCACGATTTGGGTTTCCTGCCACCGCGGCTGCATCTGAATTGGCTGGGCAGGGAGAGAGACGCGCAAAAGCGCTGAGAACAGGAATTGGTGAACGGAGTTAAGAGCTGGGTGGGCAGGGAGCCGTGCATCAACCTCCAGTGAGTGAGGGAAACTGGGACTTTCCCACAGTCTAGGAGGCACCAAAAGAGGACATTCTGGGACCCAGCAGACTTGCTGGAACAGGGAGCTGTAGTGACTTCAGTCACATATCCCCCTCTCAAGCAGGATTGGTGAGCAGTGCCTAGCCTACGTGATGCTGCTGGCTGAGATCCAGTAGGCTAGCACAATCCAGATCCCAGCGCCTGAAGGTGCACCCTAGGGGTGAGGCCTTTCGGTAGGTTGACCTGGAGGGGCGGGCCCCGCATAAACTGCCTGGTCCATAACTCCCTGGTGCACTGTGGTGGGCGGGAACACCTAGCCAGCGCAATTCAGTCAGACTGTGGCCGACAGGGAAGGAAGCTGGGCCTCCTATATACACTCACCTATATAAGGAACAAAGAATATGGGAAAAGGGAGCAACAAGAAAGGCTCCTCAGCCGTCAATCCTGAAAAACAGGCAATAGTAGACATGCGACCAATAGACATAAAAGGCTATCTCCAGCGCCTCATAGACGAGTTCAGGAATGAAGTTATTAATGACCTGAAGAAAGACATAAGCAGAATAGTTAGAGAAATGCTAAGCACCACCCAAGAAAAAGCAGATGATGGAATGGAAGAACAGAAAAAGAGGGGAGAATTATTTGATGGAGAAAATAGAGAACACGTAGAATATGTGAAGCAGGTTCAAAGAGATTACCAAGAAACTAAAAACTTTATTGAAAACTGGCATAACAGCTTGAAAGAAACTAAGGACAGATTATCTGAACTGGAGGGCAGATTTGTAATATGGGAGCATGAAATGAAAAACTTCTTAAAAATAACAAAAAACCAAACAGCAACAATACAAAAACTAGAAGATGATAAGAGGATCTATAACTTAAGAATTAAGAACATAAGAGAAGAAGTGGGGACACAAACAAATGGACTACAAAAGCTATCCACAGAAATAATCCAAAAGAATTTCCCTAATTTAGCAAACGGTAAAGATACTCAGATATATGAGGCAAACAGGACTCCAGCTACCTACAACCCAAATAGAGCTACACCCAGGCATATAATAATCAAAATTCCAGAAATCCAATATAAGAACAGAATATTAAAAGCTGTCAGAGACAAGAAACAAATCACTTACAAAGGAACACCCATCAGAATTACAGCAGACTTCTCGGCACAAACCATCAAATCACGAAGAGCGTGGGGGGAAATAAATCAAGCTTTGAAAGATAATAACCTCCAGCCAAGATTGAGATATCCTACACAACTATCCCTGGAAATTGATGAAAAAACAAGGTGCTTTCAGGATAAAGAGGAACTAGGGGAATATGCAACCACCAATTCAACTCTACAGAGAATACTGCAGGATATTCTAAAAAAGGAAAATACCAAGATTCCAGAAATAGTGGCAGAGAGGCCACAATGAATGGAGCAGAAAACAAAATGAAGAAGACAAACTGACAACTAATGACAGAAAAAGAGCTCAAGAAAAATGAGGCAGAGAAGATTGGATGATAGGAACAGCTATGTTGGAGAAAACGACATCATAATAGGTAGTGCCAATTTGGTATCATCTTATTTTGAAGTCCCATCAAGCTTTTGTTCTGCTGTCTCCATAGGTCTTAACATGTTGTATCTTATTGATTTTATTATATGTGATAGTATAAACAAAAATTTTATAGACAAGGAGATTATACAGAAACCATAGTTCATTATCTGTTAGTTGATTCTAAATACCCTGTAATACTGTCATTCTCTTGAATGGTTATACATTGTGTTGATTTATTTGATGCTACAGTATATGAAGTTATACTCAAAGATCTCAAGAAAAGAGACAATATGGTAACCACTTTTATGTCGGGATTATCTTGTGGTGAAACACTAATTTGCTTAAATGGTTATGTATTGCTCTGCACTGTTTAGTTGTTATGCCCTCTTTTATCTCAATCTCCATCTTATTATTTACTTTTTTATTTTTATCCTTTTAATTAAAGGAAAAATAAATTTTAAAAAAGCAGGATATATTATAGTAACCTGTAGGGAGCGGCTCAGAATGGGTACCGCTGTCCTGCCCCTCCCACCTGAGGGCATTTTGTGCGTCAGCCTATATTTCCCATGATCCTCCCCTTGCCTACAATGCGCATGATGTAAGCAACTTCCCACTTCAGCCTACATCTCCCATAATCCCCTCTTGTTGACATCACGTCCGCTTACCTATGTGCCTACATATGACTTCCTGCTAGTCTGATAGGCCCACGGCATATGAGAAGATCCAAGCTGCCCATCCTGTAAGGCCACGTCCCCTTTGACTCTATATAAGCCATGTACACTTCCTGAATAAACGAGACTCGATTGGAATCTCATCCTGTCTCCGTCTCTCTTTTCTCTTGCCCAGCCCCCCCATCCCTGTCCCCTCTCCAGGCAAGGCCTATGGACTGATCCGTGGGCCAGATCAGTAACCCACTTTGATAATCTATTAACTTGATTTGAAGCCCTGTATTGCTCTCATCATCTTGTTTTGATTGATGTTCCTCTATTCTGCTTTGCTTGATAGTACCAGGTTTGAAAGTTTAGGCAACAGCTGTGAAGATAGTGGGATTCATTATGACACCCATACTGGTTGACTATTATCTACTTTTGAAGACCTGTAATGTCTCCAATGTTTTGGTTTTGTTGGTTTTGTTCTTTACTGTTTTGTTCAATTTTATTATAACTGATGATATAGGCAATTCTATTTGAGATAGCAGGAGTCATTATGGTAACCATTGTTGATCACCTTGTATTATGTTTTTACATTATCTATTATGTCCACCCTTTTGATCTAACCGATTCTGTTCTGTTAAGTCACATTTGGCTTTACTCTCTTCCAAAAAAAGCAATAAGAACTGTGGGAGCAATGAAACCCAAAATGTGTAATAGTCATTGTACAAAAGAGAGGAAAAGAAAGTGCTCTAAATGGTATAACTGCATGTAAATTTAAGTGTATAAGATAGACAATGATATTACTGAGTTTTGTTGGATCATTGAACAGAACTGTTTGCAGTCTCGCTGTTTGAATGTCCACTTTATATGCTTTAATCTTGTAACTTGAACAAATATTTCTAAGATGACAATATGTAATCCATTAACTAGTGATTTCCTACTGTTTACTTTTTTTCTGAAATTCTGTATAACTTGTTCCCTTTTTCTGCTTTTTTTTTTCCTTTTTCTCCTTAAATAAAAAAAAGAAATGAAAGACTAGCTATAGATTGAGGGAAAATATTTATGAATCATATATCTAATGAAGTGGCATAAGTATTCATAAATATTTATGAATCATATATCTATATACTTACGTGTATGCAGAATATGTTAGGAATATGTTAAGCACTGTTATGACTCATAGTAAGAGCAACACACAATTTAAAATTGAGCAAAAGATAAACCAGCAACAAAAACTTGAATCTGTCATTTATTCATTTATTTATTCCATAAATATTTTTTCCGAATCCATTTTATTTCAAGGATAAAAAGAAAGAAGAAGAAAGAAGCCAGTGGTCCTGACTGGTGGTGCAGTCCTAAGCTTCCCTGAGAGAGCCCTTCCAGCACTAGCCCTCCAGTGAGATCAGCTCCTCTCATCTGACTAAGGTGACCTACCGAAGCACCAGCGGGAAAAGTGAGCTCCTGAGACTCTGACGGTTGATGAAAATGGAGACTTCTTGGATAACAGAGACTGACAAGCTGGGAATTTGGAGCACAGCAGCATACCCAAAACAAAAAGGAAAATGGAAGTAAGCCTGTCTTCAGAGTGGTCTGAACACTCCCTGTTGGTCTGAATAGCCGCTCCCTGTTGTGGAAGAAGGCCAGGTCCCCTCGTGTTCTCCGGAAGCAGAGCACAGGTTATTGAGTCCAATGGGAGGGCAGGAATGTCTTGAAAAGGATGGGAATTGCCTTCTTCTCCCAGAGAATGAGTTCAAAGAGCTCCACATGAAGACTGAGTGGCTGAAACGGCTTGGCAAAGAATAGCCTCTTGCACAGCCACAGTTTGAGCCTCTTCTCTGTTTGGAGAAGCACTTGTGAAGCAGAGTTTGAGGATTCAGACACCAAAATGAGCAGCAGTGAGACATCAGATAATGATGCCCAGAAGTAGGAACAGAAATGCTCGCAACTCATCAGAACTGGTAACCTCAGTTGGTGTGTTTTGGGAATATACAAAAGAACTTGTTCCCTTTTCTTATGCTGAATACTTCATGCACAAGTGAAATAATCATTTCCCAAAGAGAGAAAAAAGAAAACTTGAACTTACAATTAATAAGGATGTCTCAGGCAAAAAATGGGCAAAAGTTCCAAAAGCCATTTTTCCAAATCAGACATACAGTGGGTTCTTAAGTGCATAAAAACATGCTCATGATGCTAGTCAGCAGGAAAGGGGTCACTAGCATCCCACCCACATCTAAGGAAAAGCCTGAGTGTCACCCCTTTGTGCCAATCATGTGTGGGTAGCTATTTAATAATGGGGGCTGATTAGTATCATTTGCTGATTTCTGTGATACAGACACTCCCTCTGCAACTGATCTCAAGCCACCAACTTAGAGTCACTGAACAGGAAGGTAGGAAAAGATATGAGCAAGCACCTCCCAAGGGCCACGGTGAGCCAGGTATGGCTCCTCACAGATGGCTGCTGCCATCAGCTCTCCACACAGCGGGCCACGGAGGAGGCAGGCCTGCCTACCCCAGCCGACAGCTGGGGAAATCTGCACACGCTGTCCTTTGAAACAAAGGCCAAACAAGCCAGCCAGAAACCTCACCAAACTTTTGAGAAAATCCAGCAACTTGAAAAGGAGGGACCTCAGCGAACGAAGGAGACCCAGGAGGAAGAGAAGAGACGACGGGGCCAAGAGAAAGGGCTTTTCTTTTGAAGCGTATACTTGTATCCTCAGCTACAGTTTGTACTCATCAGATATTTTCTTTAAGATTTCAACTTGTATCCTTGGATATTCGAAAATTTAAGAGATATTACATTGCATAGAAGCCAAGAAAACCTCTTAGAAATCAAAAATTCTTTTTGCTACACAAGAATTCAAAAGATGAAAAATAATGATAGAAAAACTCCATAATGCCAAGATATAGAAGACCTAATAGAAAAGAAGAGAGCGGGCCATTCCAGAAACCAGCATCTGCCTAACAGGTTCTCAAGAAAAAAAGAACCAAGGAAATAGGAGAAAAAGATGTGAGAAATAATGGAAGAAAAGTTCATCAAACTAAAGATGCATCAAATTTAAAAATCCAGGAAAATCAAAGATAAAATACCCACATCTAGATACATTCTCACAAGGGAGTAAAAAACCAAAATATCCCACACAGGGAAAGCTCTGCAATTGAAAAATAAACCTGGTATTACATTCACCAGCCACACTGACACTGAAAGACAAAAAGCAGTGTCTTCCTTGTTCCGAGGGAAACCAGTTCATGGAAACTCGAGGGAGCCTGGGGGCTGCCAGGGCTGGGGAGGAGGAGGATTGGGTAGAGACTGCCAGAGTATGCAGCGTTTCTTTTTGGAGTGATGAAAATGTTCTAATATTACGTGTGATGATAGTTGCACGACTCTCTGAATATGCTAAAAACCCCTGAAATGCGTACTTTAGAATTGTATGATTTGTAAATTAAATCTCAGTAAAGTCATTACTTAAAATTCTGAGGTGCCATGGAAAACACTATGGAGGTTCACAAAAAGCTAAAAACAAGGTGCGCTCCAGCAATCTCACGTCTAGGCATATTTTTAAAGGGGTTAAAATATGACCTCCAAGAGGTAACATTTGCACACCTGTGCTCATTGCTACATTTTTCCCAGAAGCCAAGGGGTTAAAAAAGTACCAATCAGTGGATGTGAGGGTAAGGAAGATGCAGTGATTTTATGTAATGATTGTTCCTGGCCTTAGGAAAGAAGGAAAGGAACATGTATGCCGCGACATACATGAAACCTGAGGACTTGCGTAGCTGAAGGAAATAAGCCTGCCACAAACAGGAAAATATGGCTGACTCCCCGTAAGGACTTGCAAATGTAAGTCTGCAGATGCCAGAAACCAAGGAGAAGGGTGCGCACCTGGGAGGGGACCCAGGCGAGTAGAAGGGGAGAACTCGAAACTCTGCAGAGTGCGGGCTGCAGTACTGCACACCTTCAAATGGTAAGCTGGAAAACTTGGTGTCCTGTGTGTGTTTTAAACCACAAAAAGAAGAAAACCTGGGGACTGAACACGGCTTTTTCATTAGAAGCTATTCTGCATAGTTAGCTGGGTTTTGCTTTTTTTAAAGTTAATTTTGAATTAAAATTAAATAAATAATATTACTTGAAGAAGTTAGACACAAGTTTTGCTGAGTGCCTTCTGCAGTATTTTACTTAATGGGTTTAATACCAAATCTTTATAGAGTTTTTTAACTTCAAAATTACTTTAGACACAAAAATATAACAAAAATAGCACAGAAAGTTAGTACGTCACCATAGTGCGATGATGAAATCTAGGAGCTAAACAAGGATGAATACCGTTACCTGACACTGCAGACCCTGTTTAAACTTCACGGCCTCTCCCAGAACGTTAGTCCCTTCCTTTCTTCCTTCCCTCTGTCTGTCTGTCTGTCTGCCTCTCTCTCTCTCTCTCTCTCTCTCTCTTTCTCTCTCTCTCTCTCTCTCTCTCTCTCTCTCTCTGTCTCTCTCTCTCTCTTTCTGTCTCTCCATCTCCAGGGTCTCACTATGTAGCCCAGGCTGGCCTTGAACTCATGGTGATCCTCCTGCCTCAGCCTCTGAGGATTACAAGTGTGCAGCACCATGCCCGGCTTTCATTATTTCTCATAGACCTCACATTTTTGAAGTATATTGCTCAGTTCTTGTACAGCATGTGTCTCTGTTTGAGTTTGTCTGATGTTTTCTCATGGTAGAATTACGCACCTTGGGCAAGAAGTCTCCAGATTGACTCTTGTACCCTTCTCTGCCCATCCTACCACAGGACAGATGGGGGCTTCTTCCTGCGGGGGATGTTGATATTCATCACTAGGTCAGCATGGTCTGTCAGATTTCTCCATTGCATTAACTATTTTTCCCTTTGTAAAAAATATCACAAGGAGTCACTCTGAGACCAGATGCAATATCTCTGGGTTTTCTTCCCTATCGCTACCAGTGTCTTTGAATTCCTTAATAATCCCAGGTGATATTGGGCGCCATCAACTTAGCAGCTATATGATAATATATTACAGCCCCAATGGGAAATGAATACCTTTCCTCAAAGAATTATTCAACCTTTGTTTTTTTCAGTTATTTTATCAAGATATGGATGGTACTGTGTAACATCTGAAAGACTAATTAAGCAGTGAGTTACAAAAACACCTGAATTTTCTAAATCTTTACCAGACATGGCATGTAGAGTTGATATGTCCTTTTTAATTCTAGAAAATACAGTACTGCCTTGGTTTACAAACTTAATCTGTTTTATGATTTGAGGGGGAAATGGTTGCCTTTGGGTTTGTGTGAGGAAGATGGCCAGGGTTGTATTTGTCACCTGATGTAGAGTTTGCAAATGGAAGCAAACTTTTGCCGAACATTTTGTTTTTGAACCAAATTGTTTGCAAACAGAAGCATTCATGGACCAAGTATTACTGTGTAACTGTATCGCTGTATATGAGTAAATCAGATATCAGATGTGTACTTATTGTCTTAGTTTTCTCCTGTTGCTGAGACAGAGCACTCAATACCCAAGGTTAAAGGAAGAAAAGTTAACTTAGCTCACAGTTCGTGAAAGTTTAAGTCTATCATCGGCTGGCTCCAAGGAAGGGTAGCACGTGGCAGAGGGGCAACAGTTCATGGTGGAGGAAAACAGCAAAAGCCACAAGAGAGAGACAATGCAAGACAAGCCTCTTTCTGTCCCTTTACTGTATCCAGGGCAGTGCCAAGCCAATCAGTGGACTGATCCAGCAATCACCCACCCTTAATCCCAGCATTGCACCACCAATCAATCACACACTCTAGATTCAGCCACCTCTGAAAAAGGCCCATCTAAAGTTGTAAGAGGCTTTGGGGGGACAGCTAGACACAAACCATAACATTTATTCACAGAAATCTCCCCAAGTGTCATCATTTACATTATCTTAAATTTCTAGAAGTGAATGAAAGGTTGTTAGATAAATGGATTTAGAAAAACTCTGGTGTTATATAATTAAACCTGAAGTCAATAAATAGGGATATTACAAGTGCCTGCATTTCTTATATCAGGTGATGAATGACCTGTGATATTATTGGCAGGTAAACCAATAATGCATGAGACTTTGCCATTTCTTGCCTTGTAATTTAGGATGATTTCTCAGAGCAATAATTAATGAGCTTTTTGGTGGCTGTGTTTTGGTTTGGTTTTTGTTGTTTGTTTATTTGTTTGTTTTTTAAGGCAGGGTGTCACTATGTACTTAGTCCAGGCTGGCCTTGAATTTGTGGCAATCCATCTGCCTCGGCATGTGCTCTGCATTAATATTTTCTTGGGGGCAGCATCCTGAGGACCACTTCCCAGGGTCCCACCTCCCTAGGTCATTCCATGGGGATTAAGTTTCCAGCCCACCCTTTTGACTGGGGCTTAGGGACACTGAAATCACAGCAGAGCTGCAGGGCCGCCACACAGCAGCATGGCAGGGTTTTTCACTGACATGGAGTTTGACAGAGAGGGAGAATACGAAGACCTTGACGACTGAGGAACAGAAGGCATCTGCAGGACAACCCTGCCCCTCCCACCTGCCAGCTGCATGACCTCGGGCAGTCTGACCAGCCTCTGCACTCTGCTGTTCTCTCCTCATAAAACCTGGGAAGAGCAGCACGGAGTGGCACATGGGCTAAGCGAGCCCGCAGATGAACAAAGGGCTCGTTATATCCTTCTCTGTCCTCATGCATCTTTGAAACTTTCTGTAACAAAACCACTAAAAAGAAAAAAAAGAATGATCTTCCATTGTGGCAAGGAAGGAATTAAATGAGAGTGTGCAACAAAGGGCAGGACTGAGTGCTCAGAGACCGCAGCCACGCTCCAGGTTAGTTAGTAATTCTGAGGACTTGGGATGCCCACGCCAAGACCAGTAAGTCTCACCTGCCAGCTCTTGGTCCCAAAGTATTGCTGAATGGGCTTCAACCAGCTGCTGGAACTTCCTCTCCTCCAGTTTTGCGAACGACCTTCAGGTCTTTGTACCTCAGATTCCTCCCCTCTCACCTCGGTCCATGGCCGAGAATCTCCCTCTTCGGGCTTGACACAGCCATGTTCGTTGCTGATGCCTAAATTCTACCCTCCACCATATGCCTCCCTAGAGCTACTTGCTTTATATTTGACTCTGCTCTGTCTCCCCGGGGGCGGAATGAAAAGGTTGTTACAGCCAGGCAATCTGAAGGGTGGAGCTGGAGAAAGTGGTATTTGATGACTCCAAAAAGTTCTCAAGCCACCTTCTCAAGGGAACGTTCTTATTAGAACAGACCACTGCGACGCTCTTCAGTGAGCAGAACATCATGAGGGCTCCAGGGTGAGGTGACACCCCTGAGCACTGGTCTCATTGTCAGACATTTACTTCTTTTACAACAGGTTTAGTATGGACAGTCCTCTGAGACAGGGTGACAGGTCCCTTTATCCAGGACCAGTTAGTGAGTTCTGTACCTCCAGGTCTAGACTTGGAGCTATCTGGGGACCGTAGTGCTCTCTGTGGTGCCCTTCCCCAAATGCAACCATTATCTGGGAATATGCCATTATTTGGAAAATGCGCTTTTGCAAATTGGTCTAAGAATGCTCTGACAAATCCCTTAGGAGAGAAGAAGGCTGTGTGAAGACAAGGCTAGGCTCAGGGTGGGACAGACACAAGTCAAAGAGAAGCCACCAGGAGCTGGAGCCTTCACAGGGAGAACATGCCAGTTTCAGACTCTGAGTCTAGGGCTGTGTGAGAATCCTTTTCTGTTATTTGGGGCTGCCAAGCTCAGGTGACTTGTCCAGGAGACCAGAAGTGAAAATAAGGAGTACTGACGAGAAGGATGGGCTGAGGAGAGGCGATGTCATGTGACATGTCATGTGATTCTGCAAGGCAAGGCAGACATTCCCAGGTCTGCCGTCTCCAGCGCCACAGCCGAAGCAGCCCAGGGAGAAACTCCAAGTCCCTGTCACTCTGGGAATCCAGTGGACTTGAGGCACTGGCTGATCTGTTCAGGTCCAGCAGAGCTTGTCTCTTCTCCCCCACTCTGGGTTTTGTTCTTCATTTATGCATCCCTGTCTGGAGCTCTTTGCCATGCTTAAAAGCTCACACCAGTGCAGGCTCTGAGGTTGCAGGGCGGTCTTGTACTGTTTCCACAGTTTGCCCAATGCCTACCGCTAACACGGTAGCTTGGAGGTGCTAAGTATTGCTGGAATGAAGGATTAAATAAGCACACAGAAGAAACAGTTGCCTTGGCACAGCCAAGGTATCTGCTGCACCCAAGAGATCTGTTTGGTTCTGTGGATCTGGGGTGGGACCTAGAACCTTTCCCAAACTCCCCAAAGATAGTAGAGTTGGTGGTCTGGGAACCACACTTGGAGAACTGCTGTCTAGAACAAAAGTGCATCTACAGAGGCCGGGATTCCAGGTTAGGAGCTCAACAACAGAAGTGCCAGCCCACAGAACTCTTCCCAGCTGGCTGTAGGCGAGTGCACGGGGAAGCCGCTTCCAGAGCCAGCTGCTCTTCAGATGTCTGCAGCCTCCAGTCCTTAGGCAAGCTGCTACCTGCACGCACCAGTTAGGCGAGGGTGCGACATTTCCTCCTGGCAGCACCTGGAAGAAAGCAGGGCAGGTGCAGGTCCCTGAAGAGGAGCCTCTGTTTCCCCCATACATATCTCCCACCTGTGCAGCTGGTCACTCCTAGGGCTTGGGAGATCCTGGGACAGGTGAGAGGGCTCACAAAGAGGCACTATGCCTCACGCAGTGGGCGTTCCTCACCACCACCACCACCCCCCTCCACAGGAAGGAAGTTGTCACCCTGCCACCACGTGGAAGAGCCCTGAGGATGTTACACCAAGTAAAAGAAGCCAGTGACAAAGGGCAGACTACCCTGAGGTGTCACAGACACGGAAGATAGAGGTGGTTGCCAGAGCTGAGAGAGGGAACTGGGCAGGAATGGGGATAGTGTTCGGGTTTGGGGAGGTGAAGATGTTCTGGACACGAAAGCAGCAGACAGTGACTCATTCAATTAAATGTGAATGCATTTAACCCTGTTAATATCCATTTCAGAGTTGAGATGGCACATTTTGGGGTATGTACCCCTCACTTCCACTTTGAGATAGATGCCTTCGTTCTTCTTTTTCATGTTCCTCCCTGTGTTTGCACAACTCAAACCTCAGGTCTGACAGAAAAGTGAAATGGTTATTATTTTGTTTATTCATCTTTCTTAAGGAAAGGAAAGGTAGACTACTCTGGAAATGTTTTCAACCATTCAAACTCCAGGTAAAGCCACATACACTTGTATGCACCCACGCACGGACACACAGACACTAATCACACACATGTACATGCACTCACGCGCAAACACGTGCACATAACTGTCACCCATCAGTGTACACAGCCCCCCAGAGACCTAACTCACATGCACAGAACTGACCTGGTGACACCCGCTTTTGCTTCCCCACACAAAGGAACCTGAGTACAGTGGTTTTCAAAGCATGGCCCAGGACCCGCAAGCGGCAGATTCTTCACCCAGTCCTAATCTATCGAGTCAGTGGTTGGGGGCGGGCCTGGCGCCCCAGTTTAACAAGCCCCCCTAGCTGGCTCATGGCCCGCCCCCGCCCTGTCCCTCCCACCTCCCCAGGCACCTGCCTCCTGCTGGGGCTCAAGAGCGAAGATCTCTGCCCCCTGCACCCGCCCTGCGATGCGCGCGGCCACCTCGGAGGGTGGAGCTGGCCAGCTCCGCCTCGCACACCTCCACACCTCCAGCTGCACAGGTAGCTGGCTGGGCAGGGCCTGGAAACAAAGTCGGACCAGCTGGCCGACTCCTCGAATTCACCCGGAGCCCTCGGAGCCGCCACCATGGGTACGTGCGCCGCGCGGGGTCGCCGGGCGGAGCGGGACTCATCTGTCCCCTTGCCGGGTGCAGATGGCGGAGCGCCGTCGGGGCGCCCTGGGGCGGCCGCGTTGCGGTCCCTGGCTTCCCCCGATTCTGGTCGCCGTGGTGCCTGAGCGCCCGGCGGCGGCGCTGGGGACCGAGGGCTGACACCGCAGCTAAGGGACCCACGACCACTCGTAGGTCTGCGGGGCCGGGGTTGAAAGCGCGCGTTGTCCTGCCATGTCTCCTGGCTTTTGTGGTGGGGCGCTGCTAGCGCCCCGAGGCGCCCCAACCCGGACGTTTTGAGGAGGAACCTTGACATGCCCTGATGGTGGAAACTCGCCCGCCTCCCTGAAGCCTCCTGCACTGTTGTTGTACCCTTGAAGTTGGACTGAGCTGGGCAGGCGATGGCAGCGGGCACGATCCTGGTGACTGCGGGCCAGCCTGACCCATGTCTGTCCTGTGGGTGCCTGTGGCTGCCTTCCAACTCCTCTGCTGGCGGGTGACTCTGGAGTTCCAGAGGGACCCCTGGTGCAAGGGGAATTAAAACCTGTCACGCTCTCCTTAAGCTCTGCCACTGCCCCACAGTTCTGGGGAAACAGTAGCAGCAAAAGGCTAGGAGGCCACTTGGCTTCTGCCCTGCTGCAGGGCAGGCGACTGCAGAGTTCCAAGAGGGGAGATCAGCCCAGCCCTCTTCTCCCTTGTGATGGGTGGCTGGTCAAAGGACTGGATGTCAAGCCCTGCCCTTCTGAGCCGACTCCTGCTTAGGTGGAGAGAAGGTACTCAGCCTGGCCTGCCTGCTTCCTCCCGCAGCCCCCACTCCCACCCCCGCACCCTCCTACCCCGCTACCCTATATTCTTCCCCAATAAAGTAAACTTTGGGGTCTCACTTCCTCCAGCGCTGCCCCCTAGAGGCTTGGAAGTAGCAGCGAGCAGTTCCCACTTTGGAGGCTTGCATGTGGCACTGCGCTTGCTCCAGAAAGATGCTTCGAGTGCAGGTTGAGTGAAGGCAGGCAGAGTTGTGAACCAGCTCAGCTCTGCAGACGCTCCTGGGCTGGCGTGCTGGGTCTTCTCTTATTGCTTATTGCTCTGTGCAACCTTCCTGGCAGCCACTTTGGACTATTTCTGTGGGCTTATGATACCAGATACCTGGAAAGTATCTGTGCTCAGTGAAAATCCGCAATCATGTTTAACACTTGTAACCACTTAAATCAGGATAGATGTTAAAGGCAGAGCCCTTTAATGACAAATGAGTACAAAGTTGGCTGTGGAAGTGTAGCTACAAACATACTGATACTTTCTGGTTTGCAAATAGGTCCTTGAGTGCTTTTTGTTTTTTGCAACTGAGATTGGCAGAGTGTGCGAGCAGTAATAGTTTATGTCTGGACGCCAGTCTGATTTTTATTAAAGTTTCACCTTTCCATATCAAGGCTAAATGGAAAGACCTAGTTTTAAAAAAATGTTTTTAAGAAAAAAAGTTGTGGACTCGCCTGCTTGAGGACAGATCTTCAGTGCTTAGATTATGCCAGAATCGTTTCAGATGATTGGTAACCAAAGGTGACACTTGGAATATTTTGTCAAATGAAGAAAAGAGCCCGAAAGAGTTCTCAGAGGAATCTGAGCCTTGGGCTGAATGCATGGGCGCTGCACTGCTGCTCACGCTGGCTTCTTCCTGTGAGTGAAGGGGAACACTCAGAACCATGCCCCCGGGGCGTTTGCTTCTTCTTAACAGAAATGATAAGAGCCCCAGCAGCAAAAACTCCTGCTCAGGATGCTGTGACACACAGCCGCACCTGGCATCAGGAGTGGTCTGGGATATTTCCTGTTTAAAGCCGGGTCAGTCACCTCTTCTGGTAAAGCTAGGTCGTATGTAGGTGCTGTGGTCTTTGCAGGCCACACGGTCCCTGTGGCACCTTCCTACCTCTCTCCTGGGCGTGTGAAAGCAGCCCCAGGCCATGTATAACAGGTGGAACAGTTCCAATGATATTTCATGGGCACTGATAGTCAAATTTCATGTCATTTTCATGGACTGCAAAAGTCTTTAAAGCTTCTTTCAGTCACTTAAAGATGAAAATCAGATCCAGGCATGGTGGTGATTCTAGCACTGGGAAGGCTGAGGCAGGAGGATTGCCTCGAGTTTGAGACTAGCCTGGGCTACATAGTAAGTTCAAAGGCAAGCCTGAACTGCGTAGTGAGACCCTATCTCAAAATAAATAAATAAATAAATTTTAAAAATACAAGTCAATCTTGTGAGCCATACAGAGATGGGTGTGTCTGTTGACCCTTGCCTTAAAGTACTATCTCTGTGCATTTTAGTAGGCAGTGGAGAGAGGGCAGGCCTCCTTCCTGGGCTGGACTGGTTGGGTGAGATCTCAGCAGACACAGAGCTTTTCACAGCTGGAAGAAGCCCCGGGGAGGAGAGAACAGCCCTCCAGGCCACTGCACACTGAGAACACATTTGCTGAGGGTTTGCTCTGTCCTCTCCTAACTCCATTATGCAAAATGTAGCAAGATTACCTCTCAGCCTTGAGCTGGAAAACAGAGACCTCATTCTGCCACTGTCCACTTACTGCATTGGACTCTGAAAGTTAGATCTGAGGGCCAGGTTCTAGGAAGCAAGCTCCTGTGTGTACTGCTCAGCCTCTGGGTTCTTTGAGAAATTCATTCCCTTCATGAAGGATCCTTTGTCCTGTGCTTGTCTTCTGGATCTCGGTCTTGATGCTGGCCTTGGTTAGGTTTCTGTCTACTTCCTGCCTGAGTTTTTTTTTTTTTTTTTGTCTTTTTCCTTTTTATCGGTACCAGAGATCGAACTCACGACTGCCTGCTTGCAAGGCAGGTGCTTATGCCGCTGAGCTAAATCCCCAGTCCCCCCTGCCTGAGTTTAAAACGATGATCTGGCTTCGAAAGTGCATCACACCCAACCATGTAAAAGTCCTTCCACATTTTCTCCTCTCTTTGGGAACTCTTGGGTCAACCAAAGAACAGGCTGAGTGCAGGGAGGCTGGTATCCCACTGCAAGCTGGAAGGGGGTCTTTGGCATACAGCCTTCAGCAAGCCCTTGCATCCCAGCTGGCAGCAGGAGACAGATCCAGCCCTGGCTTTTCCAGTCTAATGGCAGTGGCAGCACACTAAGCCAGTGGCTTTCAGACTTGAGCACACTCCAGGCTCACAGTCTGTTCTCACAGTTGCTTTCCCCACCCGCTGAGCCTGTGGTTTATGAGGACTGGGTGGGACCCAAGGATGGACATCAGGACAAGTTCCCAGGATGCTCATGCTGCTGGTCCCAGGGCCACACTTTGAGGACCATAGCTCAACTTGACTCAGGTCACAGGGCTCTCTTTTTGATCCTTGCCCACTAGAACAGCCTGGCCCTGGCTTGTCCATGTGGTCCATGTCCATGGCAATGAAGCTTTGGGTACATTCCTGGTAGAAGTTGAAAACTGGCCTCTAGGTGCTGTCTGAAGAGTCTAGACTGAGTGGAAACGGAAGTGATAGAGTCAGTGTGGTCCAGCTGGGGCTAGTGGGGTTGGCCTGAATCACTTATTTTTACAGGTTTTATTGCCCGTGTAGAGTGTAATAGTTCAGCCTAGGAGAAACTGAAATCCCGCTTTCCCTCTCTGAGTTATAACTGAAATTAATAAGACCCACAAAAGCAGCAGCGAGCAGTAACATGGCAAAGTTGGAGCATTTGCCATCTTCGTGCTAAACTTTCGCATCATCCTTCTCTACAGCATCTCCTGAGTAGCACATCTGACTGTTTTGCTCACTTGGGTTTTCCGATGAGTAGTTTTCCTTTTGCCCTTTGGGTTACCGCCATCCCGTGTGGAGCAGAGGGTAACTGATCAAGGACATAACCGATGAGGTCAGCTCCAGGGGAGCTTCCTGGTGAAGGGCTGCCACTGCTGTAGGATAGCTGGTGACAGGGGATGACAGACAACCGTGGAGCCACACACAGAGGCTGGGACTCCCCACCCCGCTGTGCCCCTGTGTGTCCTTGCACACCATGGCATCTGGGTCCTGTCCCTTGTAGGAGGGAAAGTGGGTAGGTAAGTGAAGAAAAACAAGGGTGAGGCTGGAGGACCATCGCCACATTCCTCTGTGGTGACTGGGAAGAGAATAAGAGCAGCATTATCAGGAGATGAGTGATGACTGGTGGCGTGTAATACTGCAGTTGCAACATAAGGAACCCGGACTCTGTTCTGTCGCTTTATCCCTTGGTTTACAAGCACAGCTGCCATCACAGGCAGCACAGAGTTGGAAGGGCCACCCCCGGGCACGGGGAAGAGGGACAGGGTCATCCCCAGAGCCTTGAGGAGGAGCAAGGTCTACTTCCTCCCAGATGGGTTCCTCCAAGATTGGGACAGGCAGAGACTCTCCCCACGGGACTGCCAAAAGGAGTTTGTCATCAGAGGCTGGAGTTAAGTCATCCAGTTATTGCATGGGGTATGTGAGGGTGAGCACGATGTCCATAAGAAAATTCTGGTTTAAGAATCAGATGTAAAAGAAAACTAGAAAATTCAGTGTTCTTAGATAAGAAGGCCTCTTAAAAGTTCTCAGATCAAAGCATTTGGAATTTCTACAGTCTGCCTGGGGTGACAAGATTGCATTGCAAGCTCCATGGGGTTCTACCAGAGGCACATTTGTACATTTGAGGTGTTCTTGGGGAAATAAACCGTAGAACTCTGCCCTCATTACTTTGTGTTGCTAAAACTCAATACCTAACAGCATCACGCACAGCTCTAAGGAGGGCAGGTTTATTTAGCTCACAGTTTGTAGGGGTTTCAGTCCATAGTTGGCATGGCAGAGGAGAAGCACTTGTGGCATGGTGACAGAAGTGGGGAGTGGGCTCAGAGGACGAGGGAGCGAGGCACTGCCAGGCTATGCCCCAGGAACCTACCTCCTCCAACCAGACTGCACCTCCCAATCAGGTGTAGCTGAAGGCTCATCCATGGACCAATCCATTGCTGGTTATCACACCTGTGACGCGGGGACCTCCCCAGACCCCCTCCTACAAGCACATGAGGCTTTGGGGAGACATCTAGATACAAACCATAAGAAATCCACACATATAAATTCACATGGTATGCTGGTTTCCTGTGGCTGTTGTAACAAGAGTACCACAACTTGCTGTTGTAAAACACCAGAGATGTTTTCTCTGGCAGCGTCAGGCCACATGTCCAGAGCCAGGGTGGCAGCAGAGCACGCCCTCTGCAGGCCTTCTGGAGAACCTGTTCCTGGCCTTTCTCTCAGCCCCTGGGACGCCACCCTCTTCAGTGTTTCTTGGCTCACAGTCCCGTCGCTCCAGTCTCCACCTCTGTTGTCCCCAGGCCACCTTCCTCCTGTCTCTTTGTCCCTGTGTCTGTGCTCTCTGGTGACGGACCCTGGATGAAGGGCTCACCCCATTGCAGTCAGACCTCACCCCCTTGACTGCATCGGTCTGTTGACTGTTTCCAAATAAAGTCCAGTCTGACTGGGGAAGGACATGAATTGGGGGCCCACTCTATCCAACCCCTCCCACAGTGTGAAGAAAATGTTCTTTTTGAACATCACTTACATCCGTTTGGGGGAAACATTCTGAGCATGTAAAGATGACTCTGTCAGGGCTTGTGTCCTTGGCCTGGCTGCTACATTTGGTGACCGGCGACTCCCCAAGCAGGGCAGGTTGGTTTTTGGACATAGCACCAACAAGTTCTTTAAAAATCCTTTCAATAACAAAAGTGGTTCAGAGGAAACATGCCCTCTGTATAAAGATGAAACCCTTAAAGTGATGTAGAAAGTAAACGCAAATAATTTTTTAAATCCTAAATATCATGACCATGCTTTTGTGCTGTGATAAAGTTCCCAGGCAGTTTGTAACTATTCACAGTGTTTCACCTTTTTTATCTTTTCTTTCTAATATAGCTGTCTCTGCAGTGTTTACTCCAAAATTATAAGAAAAAAATAAAAAAGTAAGCCAGTTAATATTTTAATTAAGTGATAGCTAATAAAATTTAAAATACACATAGTATTTTAGTAGCATTCGCCTCTAAAACTTTGTTGTATTTTCTGTTATCAATAAGGCAAACATTTCACATCCCATCATAAGTCTTGTAGCCTAACTTTATGCTTCCTGTGACTGTGAAGCATTTTTCTAGTCACAATTTATCACATAAGAGCAAAACGTCTTTTGGGTATAGAAGTTCACTTGTCTCCAAAACAACTCTCCCTTTAAAGACTAGGAAATTGGTTCCTTTTAATTTAGCAACACTTATGGCACTGTTTTCTCCTGTGACGACATGCAAGGTCATGTTGTACACTTTGGAGGAAGGATCCATGCACAACACACATGCTCAAGTGCTAGTCTGCACCTGTGCGGTGGAGACAGCTCTATGGGAAGGAGGCGTAGACACTTCCTTCCATCATGGTCTCATCCATCTTCTACTAGCGTCTCCTTCGAGGAAGGGGCTCTCTCTTTAACCTGAGAATGGAGTTGTTTATTCACCTCAGTTGCCGTGCATTTAGCGTAAATCCAGTTCTGAGTCCCGTTCCTCTAGATAGAGAAACTAACTAATCAGGAGAGCAAGGGTTACTGTTCTAACCCTCAAGAAGAGTCTCGTGCCTGGGCACCTGTCTGCTGCCCTGGCATGGGCAGAACTTTGGACTATTTCCGGATCTTTCTGTTCGCTATATATTAACTCTGGGGTACTCCCAGCTGACCAGCCACTCCCTGCAACTTGGGACGAAGCAATTGAAGCTCCAAAGGTGCTTGGAGCCTGGAGCCCACAGGGACTGTGATTTTCTAAAGCTGAATCAGTGGGAGAGATGTTCAGAGATGCACATCTGTGACTATGGGAAAAGATGCTAAGAGTCATAAATTTATAAAACCAGCAGAAAATGGCCATTATACCTATGGTTTTGTAAACTCGTCCATAGAAAGCTTTTTAAGGGCAGAAGGATATCTGTAACCTAAAGCAGTGAGGGATACACTGCAATGGATTAAATCGTGTATCCCAAAATTGATACATTAAAACCCAAACCCCCAGTACATCAGAATCTGACCTCTTTGGGAATAGGGTTGGTAAGAGTAGGGTAGAGTCCTAGCCCTGTGTAACCAGTGTCTTTATTTGTTTTATTTTAAAACAATAAAAAAGAATAAAAATAATGATACAAAATTTCAAATCAACACAGTAGATTAACAATGGTCAATATATTGCATATTGTTATCTTCAAAGTAGTTGCTCAGATTAGAAGATATAGGCATGAAAAAATGATCAAGCAATGAAGCCACAAACTGTTCTTTTGAACAGATTAGTATTATAATTATCTATCATATATATAAACCTTTCCCTTCTTTCTTTTCTCCTTTCCCCATCCCAGTTGTTCTTTCCTTTTGAGCAGCTTTTTTCCCGTTCACTTTGACAATGTCTATTGTACATTTTGTGACCAATGCCTTTAGGAAGGAAAAAAAAAGAAATGTGGAAGCTGCGTGCGGTATCACATGCTTGTAATCTCACACTCGGGAGGCTGAAGCAGGAGGATCACTGCAAATTTGAGACCAGTCTGGGCTACATAATGAGGTCAAGGCCATCCAGGGAACACCAGAAATGATTGACAAATACCAGGAGCTAGAGGAGAGGCAGGGGCAGATTCTCCCTCCCCATCACAGAGGGAAACAAGTCTGCTGCCACCAAGATGCAGACTTCAGGCCTCAAGAACTGCGAACTGCTGTGAGTGAATAAGACTGCATTTTTGAAGCTTCCCAGTGGGAGGTACTTTGTGTGGCAGCTCCAGAGAACTAAGACGTGGCCAACAGCTGCCCCTAAAGCCTGAGCTGCAGACCGCCAAGCCGAAGGCAGACAAAGCCAGGCCTGGCTGACAGAAGAGGCAGCTCGTTACTCCCTGGCACAGCGCAGCGCAGGAAGGGCAGCCAAGGTGTCAGCTCCCAAGTCTCTGTCCCGCAAGGGTGGACACTGGGGATGAGTAGAGTTAGAAACAGTGGTGCACAGGAAGTCACCTCCCCATTTACATAGGGCATCTGCCTTCCACTGCACTAGGAGGGGTAGGAAACAGACAACCAGGCTCAGGAGGTCGCTGACGCTCCAGGCAAGAGCACAGGCCTGTCATATCTCCCACCAGTGGTAGCGAGCCTAAGGCACTGGTATCATTGAAAGCTCTAAGAGGGCCACCATCACTGTCCTAGGCTGACCTTCTGGTCACCTTTTCCTACTCCAACTGCATTATAAATATGTACTGCCTGTCATAAATTAATTAAAAGCAAATTAAATTCTGGGGCAAGCATGCATGTGAGGAGCCCCTAAGGCAGCTCAGCCCCCTGTCAGTCATCCCTGTTGATCATGCCTACAGATCCAGTGGAAGCACTTAAAACAGCTGTGTCCGCCTTTAAATTCCAGAAGCATGATTTATCACTTGCTGACCCCTTCTTTGCTCCTATTGCTACCTCCGTGTGCTTTGACCTGTGTGCAGTTTTCTGTCACCCCAGCCCCTTTTCTGTCTGTGCCCTCATGGTGGGACGAACTTGCACTGAGCACAACTCACCGTGGTCTTCAATGAATATAGCTGCCTCTACCCCACAGCGGGTATACACTGGGCAATTCTTTCCTAGGCTGTTATTGGCCCATTCCACAGTGACAGAAACCACAGGGGCTGAGGACTGAGTTCTGAGGTTCCCTGTGGTAAGGAGGCCATGGTACGTGGCAGCTAAGTGTCTTTGTGGCTTCATGTTCTGCTCTGTTCTGGATGAAGTCCCCCGCTTGCTGCTGTGATCAGGATTCAGGGACTCGGGGTTGGAGTGTCCACCAGCTTCATCCTCTCATGTGGCAGGAGCACAGATGTCTGCTAGGAGGCAGCGCAGTTGCCATCAAGCCTGTGCCTGGTGGTCCGTGTGGACCCATGCCAGGTCCTCAGGGCTGAGCCAGTCCTGTCATGCATCATGCAAGTCCCCTCCTCCCTTAGCGCTGGGTTTCCCCGCTCTGCAGTAGCTGCATGCTTTTGGGGGGCAGTTGACGCCTTCTCCAAGGACTGACCACTGTCCCACTTTGCGCAGTGATATGGGAGGACAACCAGTTTGCTAAACAAGGCATCCTGGAGACCCACACATCAGCACGCTGGGTTTATTAGCTGTTTGTCGACATAGCCAAGGAATCATAGGTTCCTTTCCTGGGGAAGAAGGTCGATGTTTCATAAAGTGCACCTGAAGCATGACTCTGCATGTGTGGGCTGTGCCCCGCCCCAGAGGGATTCGGCCCATCCCACCTGCCACCTGGAAGCAGCACAGCCCCTCCCAGGGATGGGGGACAGAGTCTCTGTCCACTTGCTGAGCCAGGAAGGTCACATCTCAATGCCTGCCAGAAAGGTCACATTTTCCTAAGCACACAGAAGTGCCATATGGCCTGAGGCTGGGAAAAAGGACCAAACATTCAAATTCAAGAAAAAAAATCATCGAGTCAAGCAAGAAACAGCCCCCAGGAGGGCCCCTCTGGAGCAAGCACTTGGGTCTCACATGTGGAGCTTTGACTTGAAGCTAAGCTGACTATGAGGGTAGGGGAACCCATTTAAGGAAAGCAAAAGGCTTTTCATTACCTGACCAAAGTTTATCTGTTCTGGAAAATAATCAAACCATGTGTATGACATCAAGGCTCATGCTCTTCCCCTCCCCGCCAACCAGTCACAGTGAAGCCTGGTTCATGTCCCCAGAAGCTCTTTGAAGTGACACACATTTTATTTTCTTTTTAAAAAGACAGACAGAGAGAAGGCATATGCTTATGTAAGACTGACGGTTTTCAGAGGTCAGAACAGCTCATAGCTGTTGTACAGACTGCAGAGACCGAAAGGAGAGCGAATCAGGGAGCCCAGGGGAGTGGGGTACATGGCTGAGGGACAGCATCAGAGCATGTAGGGTGGTGCAAGGGCCTAGCGCATGGCAAGAAGTGGGGACACATCTTGTGGCTGGGCTGCTGGAGGGGAAGCAACCTCTTACTTCCGGGGGAGCAGCCTGCCATGAGGGCTGAGAACAAGTGTTCCTATCTGGGGACACTCCATTCACATGGGGGCAGTAGGTAGAAGGACAGGCAAGGGCATCCTCCTGTCCTGGCTGGGTTGGCGAATGATACACCTGAGCCAGGCAAGTGGGAATGCAGGTGACAAGGGTCATCACCAGCAGCCGCTGCCACCCTGTGGCACCTGCTTTTAGGCCTGCATCTTCCTGGTCACTCATGGGTGCTTAGAGACCCAGAATCCCCTGCTTTTTTCCCCAGACCTTTGTCTATGTGGCTTATTTGAAAATGCCACCTTGCCCTGGTGGCATGTGCTAGAGAAAGCTGGCTTGATTTGGTCCCTGGGATCCTCATTAGTTCCCAAGGGGACATCATCAGGACCTTCTGCCTGTGTGAGCGACCCTGGAAGGAGGCTGACTCTTCTTTGAGGGCCACCTCCTCAACCCTGCGGGGGCACCCCACAATTTTTGAACTATTTTAACTCAGTCCATTCTACTTATCCATCCATAATTGGAGAAGAAAAAAATCTACCCAAGCATAACTACCCTCATCTTATTCATTTAAATTCAGTTGTGTTATAACCAGCTTGCAAAAGTGGTAGCACCTCTGGATAAAGAAATGGAGGCCAAGGATTCAGAACTTTGAAAATGCCCAGGGCTGGGAAGAAGATCTGTGCTTAAGCTCCTCCCCCAACTTCAAAGGGCCACATCTTCCCACCTGCTCGATGCTGGTGCGATTTTGAGAAGGTTCGCACTCTAACTCAGAACCATGCCTGCCCTTCATGAGGCCAAGCCAGGTCATCTGGAGGACCTGCATTCCCTGGAGGTCTCGTGGCACCTGCTTTATCAGCTCCATTTGCTTGCCCTGGCTTACGAACCCCTTCACAGACCAACTTAGCAACAGGAGAAGGCAGCACCCTCAGCCCCTGCCTGAACAGTGGGTGCCAGGCCTGTAACCTGTGGCAGGTACAGAGCAAGTGACAGAGCTTGGATCCTTCCAGTCCAACTAAAAAGGTAGGAGCCAGGAACAGACTTCAAACCTCCACATAGGAAAATGTAGCTTAGAAAAGTAATGATAGGGGGCTGGGGATTTAGCTCAGCGGCATAAGCGCCTGCCTTGCAAGCAGGCAGTCGTGAGTTCGATCCCCGGTACCGATAAAAACAAAAAAGACAAAAAAAAAAAAAAAAAGAAAAGTAATGATAAAAGCACCTTGACTGGGCATGGTGGTGCGCACCTGTAATCCCAGCACCTGGGAGATGAGGCAGGAGTACTGCAGGTCTGAATCCTACCTGGGCAAATTGGTGAGACCCTGTCTCAAAACAAGAAGGAATGGGGAATGTAGTTCAGTATAAAGGCCCTGGGTTCAATCCTCAGTGTCACACACAAGAAATGGAAAATTGAGCCCTACTTACATACAAATAGTGATTAAAGACCTACCTATATAATTATAGAGTTTGAGGCAAATCCATGTGGTTAATTTCCTATTACTGCTGTGACAAAATACCACAGACGTAATGGTGTAAAACAGTTACATCTTACAATCCGAGAGGCCAGAAGCCTGAAATGAGAGGCTGAGGTAGGAGGATTGCCATGAGTTTGAGGCCAGCCTCAACATGCAGTAGACCTTGTCTCAAACAATGAAAGAAAAGTCTGAAATGTATTTCACGGGGCTCCCCTCACCAGGGCTCCCCTCACCAGCCCTCCCCAGGGCTGCCAATTTCCTTGGCTTCTCCCACCTCCCCAGGCTGCCTGCATTCCTTGGCTCTGGCACCAGCAGCAGCATTTGCAGTCTTGCCCCTGCCCCATTGTCACACTGTCCCTTCTGACTCTTTGTAGGACACTTGTGATTATACTGGGTTCACTGAAAACTTCAGGACAAACTTCATCTCATCTTACCCACATCCTCAAAATCCCTTTCACTGCAGAAGGAAACAAATCCACAGGCTCCAGAGATTGGGATGGGTGGTCTTTGGGGGCCACCATTCTGCCTTCCACACCATGAAACTTCAGAACACCATCCCTAAAACATCATGCAAAACTTGTGTTATTCCCTTGGTTTAACCCTTGGCAGTGATGAAGTTTTCTCTCTGCCCAGCAGACAGTGAGAGCTTTTCGTTTAGACTTCCACAAAGTGCCTCTTTTCTTCCAGCTTGCAAAGTCCAGCTCCTAGAGACACACAGGCTGTGCCCTGCATGTCTCCGAGGGGTTTGGCCATGTGCTGCACAGTGAAATTTCAATCAGTGACAAGTTGCACACTCCTCTAAGATCACAGCAGCTACTAGGCCTGTGATAGGTGATAACTACCTTGGGTTGTTTACCTTCCTTCTGTGATATTTGCACAACATTGGCTCACCTAACACACTTCTCAGAACACACCTCTACCATCAGATGGCTTGGGACCATACTGATTTCTAGGTAATAAGACATTAAAGTATGGTTCAAAGTATGAAGCAAGCTTTGTATAAACAGGCAAGATGTTCCCATTAACGGAGAGATTTTCTTAAGTAACGGGGACCAGCAGAGAGTGTTTTTTCCTGCTTTATCTGTCTCCATCACACCACCAAGTCAGTGATCATAGAAATGCATATCATGCACTGATATGCAAAAGAAAATCAAAGGCTTTGCTAGGCGCACAATAGCAACTAGGGCTGGTAATTTCACTAGCAGGTTGGATTTGAGGCTTGGTTGTGATCTGTGTACATCCAGGTGGTTTAAGAAAAACATCAGACCACTCAAATATGTTGATTAGTTTTGCTACCAGGATACCCACTACAAACAGTGTCACCAAGTAAACAAAATCTTGTCCTGCCTGCGACTTGAGTTCAAGCTGAAGTCTCTGTGCGAACAGTGCTCTGTACTTGGCCTTTTGATGATAGCAATCCCAAGGGCACAGGGACATGCAGATAAGAAGCCAGCGGTAGCTGTGGAGTCTGCAGAGGAGCTTGCAACCTCTGCCCTGTCATCAAAGCTGTGGTTGGGAAGGTGCCCCTTCCGGGACACACTGTGCCTTGAGTGATCACGGGGTACCACATCTCAGATTTCCACTTTGGGAATCTCCCTTTTCCTTATTTACTTCTGGGTGTGATGATCATTAAGATAAAGCCTAAGCTCCTTCAATGTTTTGGTCTCTTTTTTGTAAGGCTATTTATTTATTTATTTATACTGGGGATAATCCCTGGATGGCTATTTATTTTTGAAGTAAATATTATTTATTGAATAACCAGTGCCAGAAAATATTTAATAATAGCAAAAACCTACTTTTTACTCTGGAGAGAGGAAGCCTTTCCCCATGGGCCAGAATTCTGCAGAATTCTGGACTGGAACAGCTGTGATGGAACTCCAGCCTGGTCTGGGGTCTGGGTCTCCAGCCCACCCTCCTGCTTTCCACAGATGGCCCATGGTGAGGGTGGTGTGGGCCTGTGCTTCACTTTAGTAGGGAGTACAGAGCCAGGTTAATAGAAGTCTAGTGGGCAGAACATTGTAGAGTTCTGCTGTGTGCTCAAAAGAACACCATGAAGTGAAATTGGGCTCCCTGTGATACCAACAGCCTGGCTTGTGGGAGCCCATTTGAAAAAAACCTATTGGCCCAGTCGGTCCTTCCATGTCACTGACTGGGACTGTCTCTGGTCATGAGAGATGGTGCCATGGAGGGTCCACAGCCCATCAAGAACAAGACAGCACCCCGGAACAGGGGGGTTTATCTGCAGCAAGTATGTCCAGATGAGGGACATGGTGGAGGGAGATGCAGAACCATACGTGACAGTGCAGGGCTCCAGGTTATCACCATGACGGGGTGGGTGGGGCTACAAAACTTGAAATTAGAATTTTGGAGCAGTGGAGATGGCCCGCCTCAGAGAAGCAGTGACTGCACTTGAGGGTTGACCTGACAGGAAGGTGCCAGGAAAACAAGCACCTCAGCTTCTCCTCCTCTCCTGTGATGTGTCCAGGGCTCCCCACTGGCCAAGCCTAGAGGAATTCATGGTGCACCATGGGGACACTGATGAGCTCCATGCTGGTCAGTTTCTAAGGGCTGGAGGGGTAAGTGGAACCCGTATGTGGCAGAGCCAGAGTCTCAGCCGTGTACTCCTCAACAGGGGCATCTGACTTGGGGACTCGAACACTTACTTTCCGCTCTGTGGATGTGCTGTGTGAGGGGCTGGGCGGTCTGAGCGGGGGTCTCCCATTTGCTGATGCGTCCAACTCTGGATGTCTCAGAAATTCTTGCAGCGACTCCGCAAGGCCCATGACATCGTCTTCAATTGTTTGGTGGGCTGCCTGGAAGGAAGACAGGCTTACCCAGGGTCCAGGCTGTGGAGAAAAAGAAATGAGCTTGTACCTCAGGCCTCTGTTCTGCATTGCTGCCCCTAGAAGCAGCCACTTGGCCCACGCAGAGGTCCCATCAGTGAGGAGAGCACTTTGCTGGTGATGCGACATCTCCATCCAGCGCTTTGAGCGGTAGGAAGGATTGAACGTGGGGGTTATGTGAGACCCAGGCAGTGTATTTTTCCGTTCTTACAGCCAGGGTTAAAATAGCATCTAAAATGCTATTCAGTGGGCAAAAATGCCATCTGGTGTGAGGTCAGGGGCCACTATGAGCTGGAGAAGTGGAAAGAGCAGCATGACAGGAACAGGAAGGGACATTCCTGGCCCGGGGTGAGTGACTGTGGGGCTGGGCCAAATGAGAAGGAAATCCGCGGGACAGGGCTGTGATTTCATTTGCCCAGAGTGAGAATGCATGTGGCCGATCTGAGAGGAAAGCCCTGGGTGGGGAGCGGTGTAGAGACGGCATCGGGACCCAGGGAAGAGACCTCAGCAGCGCGCGCCCTGTGTTTGCTTTTTGCTCTAGGTCGCTGGTCTTTCTGTGCTCAGAACCAGGGAGGAGCCGAACTTCACTGCAAGCTCCATCAGGCACAGGACAGCACAGCCTGTGTGTGCTTCTCAGAGTGTGGCTCCTGGGCCTGCAGCATGGATCTCAACTTAGAATTTGTAGAAATGTAAATCATCAGAAACAGCAAACATCAGTCTTCTTGAATACCGGAGGCCTGCACTGGCTTCCAGTTGAACTGCTTTCTGAATTGGCAGCTGCACTGTGGTGTAGGTCACGTGGGTCATGTGAGGATTTAAGGATTATTTGCCAATTCTCCAGTGCAGTGGTTTTCAAAGCGTGCTGCCTGGACCAGCAGCAGCCACACCAGGAACTTGTCAGAAGTGCAAAGTCAGACATCCACTGTCCACTGGGGCCTACGGAGTCAGCAGCCCTGAGGCGGGAGCAACAGACCCTGCTCACAAGCTCCCCAATGTGTCTGAGCCCACTCGAGTTTGAGACCCTGGACCCTGGACAGCCAGCCCCTCATAGAGGCAGGGCATGCATCGGAGCCCTGGCACTGAGCTCCAAGATGAGCTCACGGTGGGCTGGAGGTAGCAGTGGGTTCCCCATGGAAAGGTTCACAGAGGGCTCTGGCAGTGGTAAACACAGTGCAGGGTATGGGTGTAGGAAGCAGGTCAAGGAGGTGCAAAAACCAGAGACAAGGGCCACTGTCACCTCTTGTCAAAACCCAGGGACCGGAGATAGAAGAGTGCTGTCTTCGCTGCTTCAGAGGTGATGAGGGTGCAGGGCACTACTCAGATGTGGGTAGCAGAGTCCACCAGCCTTGGTGTGCACCCACCCACTTGTAGTCTCGTCTTCTCTTCTTGCTTTTGTGGTTCGTTCCTCTAATAGCCCCTACTAGGGAGAGATATTGTGGGCGAGGTTGGGACAGGAGAGGTCGGTACGACAGGCAGCACACGATTCTTCCCTTTGAGGGTCAGCCTGGAATGGCGGCAGGAATATGAATGAAGAACCCATTATTCTGCTGTGATGTTCAGGGATTGGTGTCAGGGGCAAGGTTAAAGCGCGTACACCCGTGTTTATAGCAGCACAACTCATAGTAGCTAAATCCCATGTATCCCTCAACAGATGAGTGGATAAAGAAGGGGTGATCTTTACATGGACTGAAGTACTGCTCGCTACAAAGAAGGATGACCTTGAGACCATAATGTTAAGTGAAATAAATAGGACTCAAAGCTTAAATAGCACATGGTTTCTCATATGAGAAATCCAAAACATAAATGAAGAGCCAAACAAAAGACAGACAATAAGGGAGCTAGAGCTGTTGCAGAAGGGAAGGGGACCAAGAGATGCAGGAATGGGAGGGGGAAAGGATGTAAAAGAATTAAGATGCATGTGTGCTTGTACCACCTCCCCATGACGAATGTAATCATTGTGTACTGCAAACACGCACTAAGGAAAATGAAGATTTGAGAAGAGGCTGAAGCCTGAGTTAGGAAGAGGCGTGTTAAAAGCTGGGGGGCAGCGCGCTGCAGTGCTGCTGCCTAGCACGTGAGGCACTTTTGTTGAGGTGAGGGGTGTTCATTGAGTGAACACGTGCATATACTGGGGAGCCCGCCGGAAGGAAGGCAGTGCTGTGTATCAGACGTGGTGGGCGAATCCCCCATATGTTAGGCACCCACAAGCATTTGTGTCTCGATGATTTAAACCTCACAAGATCCCAGGGGCCTGGGAGATGGTGAAGAACACACTACCATGTTTGGCTTTTATCCCGAGGCAGTGGTTGAGATGCGCTAAGGAGAGAATGGGCACGATTCACTGGGCAGAGTTCTCATTGCTGACGCCCGTGACGACTGCCTGAGGAAACACAGAGCCCAGCGTCCCGCAGAGCAGCAGCGCATCTCTCGGGCTCGGGGCTCGGAGGGGCTGCAGCTGGGTGTTAGTGACACTTCAAGGCAGGGGTCTGAGATGCATTGAAAATGTCGTAAGGACCGACTCTAACACTGCCGTCTTGTTTTCCTTCTAGGGATGTCCAAGTCACTGGTGAGTGTCTTTTCTCCCTCTCCACTTATCTCCGGTTCATCACCTGCACTATCCATTTGCTTCTGCGCACCCTTGGCTGCTCCTTGCCCACTTGATGAAGGTGATTGTGTGTCTCGCTGATCCTGTGTGTCCGTAAACGATGTCTCTCTGTAGGAAATGCTGCATATTTCCTGCTCAGACTAGCACCTTATTTCACTGCTTCCCTGCATGAATGAGTACCATAAGGGAATAAAGATTTTAACCTGAGACACTGCCTGAGGCTGCTCGCCGTTAAGCTGCTCCATGCGCCTGGCCGCTTTGCCTGCCACTGGCACTGGCTTGGGAGTGTGGACTGCAGAGGAGCAGATTCCACCCTCCTGTGTTTTTCTTTCTACCAGAGTTGCTTTGGTTACCCCCTGAGCATCTTCTTCATCGTGGTCAATGAGTTCTGTGAGAGGTTCTCCTACTATGGGATGAGAGGTAACTGTCACCCACTTGGCCCTCTCCAGTGAAGCGCTGGTGGCCGCCACCTGTGCTAACCCTGCTCCCCTCCCCACCCTCTGCCGACAGCGCTGCTGGTCCTGTACTTCCGGAACTTCATCGGCTGGGACGACGACCTGTCCACAGCCATCTACCACACGTTCGTCGCCCTCTGCTACCTGACTCCGATCCTCGGGGCTCTTATTGCCGACTCGTGGCTGGGGAAGTTCAAGTGAGTGGTGGGGACTTGCTGGTTGGCAAGAAACTCAAAATGCGCATCTGGGGACTCGAATGGTGGAATTGGGGGATGCCAAACCAAGGAACAAAAGGTCTTAAGAGAGCATCTGGGGCCTGTTTCTGTTCAACATCCTGCCCTGTAGAGCCTCAGTGCTTGGCGTAAACAACATTAATGACACAAGGAGGGCGAGGGTCTTCACTGTCTCCACAGCAGTCTTTAAAAATAACCAGTGGTTGCTCCTGGCCAACTATTGTTGCCACCTACAAGATCAGTAACTTCCTGTCTAAATCTATGGACACTAATTTCTATATTTAGTAAAAAAAAAAAAAATAATGAGTCTTTCAACAACTTGAAAGATAAAGTCTTTCTCCTTCTCCTGATCCACTGTCCACAGCTTTGCTCTGCACCTGTTTGTCATGCCTTTCTGAGAGTTACCAGTTTTACCCACATTCAAGACACAAGTTCACTCATGATCAGGCTCTTGTAAGTTTTGAAGGACAAAAGATAGAAAGTGCGCAGCTGTGGCAATTAACCGAGATTCCCTTCTCCCTTCCATCACAGGACCATCATCTGGCTCTCCATTGTCTATACCATAGGGCAAGGAGTCATCTCAATAAGCTCAATTAATGACCTCACAGACCACAACCACGATGGGACCCCCAACAACATGCCCGTGCACGTGTGAGTTGGTTTCCCCAGGTGTCTGTCTGTGTGATGCTCTCGTGTCTCATCTTGTTCCTCCACCGCCCCCATGTGAGGAGGGAGGTGCGTCCTTACACAACAGCAAAGTAGAGGGGGCTGTTTGGTGACACAGTTGGGTCTTCCACATGACATGTGGTCAGTGGAGGGCATCCGTGTCCTCCTGGGTTTCTGTAGGCACAGTAGCTCTGTGGACATCGGACCTTAGCACCAAGAAGTCTCAGGGCCCCAGGACCTTTGGTTTCTCCTCCATACCACACATCTGCTCATGATTCAGTGACTGGGTGTCATAAAACTTTGGCCCCGCTGTCTGTTTGGAGCTCTTGAAGGTGAGAGGTGACACACAGGTGCTCCCCTGCCGGGTTCCTTTCCTTCCCACAGCCTGGCCCTGGATACCCACAAAGGCTGATTTTTTCTCCTCTTTGTGCTTCACCTCCCTGATCCTTGAGAAAGGCATGCCATGGGCTTGGTAATATATTTGAAACTCAAGTCTGTGCCTATAGTGCCCACCATGTGTCTGGTCCACCAGTTGATTAGATGGCTGTCCAGGCCTAGGCCCTGACACCTTGTCTTTGTGGCTAGAGGAAACAGTGTTGATGAGGGGAACAGCACTGAGCAGTGTAGGCCTTGGAAAATTGGCTTCTTAAGAAAAAGGATTTTGCTGGGTGTGATGACTCGTGTTTGTAATTGAGAGGCTGAGGCAGAAGGATTGTAGGTTCAAGGCCTGCCCGAGTAACTTAGCAAGACCCTGTCTTAAAACCTAAATAAACAAACAGACTGACCATGAACTTGGAAATGGGTAATGTTCAAATTCTGACAGTGCCTTCTGGCTGTCCTGTGATCTTGGGCAAGTCTTACTCCTTTTGCCTCAGTTTCCTCACTCGTGGTGGGCAAATTGAGGGGAACACCCAGAACATCGATGGGCACTCAAGAAATACTGGCTACCTATGTTTCCTTTTGTGGAGCTGGTGTGGCACCATGCCTGGAATTCTCACGGGAGTGAATGGGATGTAATGTTCAACTCATCAGGTCTTTGCTGACTTTAAAATGCTGAGAGTGACCACTTCAGACACGAGATGAAAGAGCTGCTCAGGCCGGGTAAGGCAGGAAGACGGACCCAGGAAGCATGCCTTCCAAAGACTTGTGCAATATCTGTCTTGATTGTATCTGCTTCAGTTTCTTTTTAATGTTTGCTCATTTTTTCAGGAATGCTATTGAACCTGGGACCTTCTCACTGAGTCATATCCCCAGCCCTTTAATCTTTTATTTTGAGGCAGGGTCTCACTAAGTTTCCCAGACTGGACTCAAACTTGCAATCCTCCTGCATCAGACCCCAGCTCATGCCACCATGCCCAGGTTTGGCATTTTTAAGTAAGATTGGCAATAAAGAAGATACAGGATGGATATTTGTGAAGCCTGAGATTTGTAGCGCCCACCTGTAAATTTAGTAAAACTGCAAAAGGACAGTTGATAAATGCTCTGATTTTGTTTTCAACTCAGGATATGAAACACAGATAATTTGAAAAAAACAAAAGTAAATTAGGATAAATCACCCTTAGTCCTACTATCTGGGGGTAATAATAAATCTTTTATTTCTTTTCAATTTTCTGTACTTTGTAAACAAATTAAAACCATACTGCATAACCTGATATTCTGCTCTGCAATGAAATCATGCTTTCCATGCATGTTTAATGACTGCCAGGAGTCGGTGTTTACATTTGATCACTAGCTTTTCATGAGTGTGTGTCTGTGTGCACGCGTGTGTATGTGTGTATGCTAGAGACCGAACCTAGGCCTTGTGCATGCTAAGCATGGACTCTACCACTGAGCTATAGCCCCGGCTCCTTAATTATCATTTCATTCTTCTACTGGAAATATATGACTACAACAGAACTCCAATCTTTGTTCAGATGTCAAGCTGTTGCTTTCAGGTTCCTAGATGATAAATTAGTAGACAAGGGTAAGGACTCTTGGGCCCAGGAGCTCAGCATGTCAATCGGCTCTTAGACTACAGTCCTGCCAATGATCTCCTTGTCAAGTCTGCATCCTTCCCCATGTTTACAGCTGTCTTCTGGCCTCTGAGGGACATCAGAGGAAGGGTCCTGTGAGTGTGGACCTCCCTCCCACCTTGGCTCTAACCCGCTCCTTTCCCCAGGTCGCTGTCCATGATCGGCCTGATCCTGATCGCTCTCGGCACTGGAGGAATCAAGCCGTGCGTGTCTGCGTTTGGTGGTGATCAGTTCGAGGAGGGCCAGGTGAGTCTGCCTGCTGGAGGACCAAGACTCACTGCGCTGGGATGGTGCTGCGTCCTGTGGGCGTGTACTTCAAAGCGAGACGCTGACCATGGCAAAGTCAGGTGTGAGCGCCATCTGCTTAGACGACACGTAGCCCAGGCCATCAGATTCTAACTTTATCCTGTCTGTCACAGGAAAAGCAAAGAAACAGATTTTTTTCCATCTTTTATTTGGCCATTAATGCTGGAAGTTTGCTATCTACCATCATCACACCCATCCTTAGAGGTAAGGAATATCTGAGCGGGATTGGCACTTTCTCTTTCTGAGTTGAGAAGAGGGTGGTCAGGTGGACAGTCACTGTCTTGTGGCTTTGGTGTGTCCCCACCTTACCATTCAGCTTTTATCAACGGCCGGAATATGAGCTGCTTTTCTTCAGGCTTTTACCTGCCCTTCTAATCTCACTAGAGCCCCTGGTTCCTTTCACCCCTGCAGAACTGAAATCATCCCGAGCACAAACCAATCTCTCCAGTTTTTCATTAATGCAGAATCCTTGTTCAGAGTGAGAAATGAGTCAAGAAAGTTGTTTGGGAACAAGGCTTAGTGGGTTATGATTGACACTTCAGCCTTCAAGCTCTGTTCATTTGAGTGGGCAGAAGAAGGGCTGGGGACTTAGCTCAGCGGCACAAGGGCCTGCCTGGCAAGTACGAGGTCAAAAGTTTGATCCCTGGTACCAAGAAAAGCAAGAAATTAGTGCAAGGTTTTATCCTGTACTTTCCTTAGATCTCAAGTATCCTGAAAGACCCACCCAGCACAAAAGAATGAGACAGTAAATGTAGACAGCGGTCGACAGCGCTCAGGTCTTTGATCCACTCACCCCCTTTGAGTGTTTGTGAATTTCTTCCATATTTCCCTGAAAATAAGACTGGTTCTCATATTAATTTTTGCTCCAAAAGATGCAATTGGGTTTATTTTCAAGGGATATCTTACTTTTTCATGTATAATAATCTGCACTTATTCATGTATAAAAAGCTACATTTATCCAATAGAGCCATTTATCTTTATCATTGTCATAACTACATTGTCATAACTCTATACACTCCAAATTCTGGCCTGAATCTCTTGTAACTCTATTCCCTGTAGAACCATTGGCCCCCGTGTCTCATGTCAAGCCACAGAGCTGTCCTTAAATGAGAGCTTCTTGTCCATGTAACTGCTCATTATTTTATTTATTTTATTTTATTTTTGGTATCAGGAATCTAACGCAGGACCTTGCATTTGCCAGGCAGGTGCTGTGCCACTAAGCTATATCCCCAACTCTGTCTGTGATTTTGTACCATGAATTCTTCACCAGTGTCAAGACAGCATAAGTTTCACAAAATTTCCATTAAATCAAGTGTTAATTGAAAACTTAGAAGATAGGAGTGGCAACAAATATAATGACAGTTAATGATGGTCTCACTGGGCATGGTGTCACACTCCTGTAACCCCAACACTCAGGAGGTTGAGACAGGATCACGGCAAGTTTGAGGCCAGCCTGGCTACAAAGTGAGTTCAAGGCCAGGCTGAGCTGCCAGCAAAACCCTGTCTCAAAAAGAAAAAGAAAAAAAAAAAAGATGGCCCACACAAAGCAACCAAAAATTGCAGGCACCAAAATTCAGAAAACATTTCTTTATTTTACACAAGTGCATTAAGTACGTCTGTTACAACAGACATCATACTGAATTACGAGGATTCATATTATATTAGCCACAGATATACTGTTTGTTATCAAGTGCACCCATCATTTGTGCACTGTGTCTGGGTTCAGATTGCTCACTCAGCAATACATCTCAGGTGCCTCTGTTTGTATAGCCAGGTACCTCTCAGCAAAGGTGCCTGCGTGGGTGTTTAGAAATGCTGTGCTTAATTATAGTTTAGAGTGGCATTTATTTTAAATACTAATGTTGATAATACTCACATGTTATTATTTTATAATTCAATACATCTGTCCAGTGTTGCAACAGACATACTAAATGTGTCTTCCTGGCTGATGGTATGAATTGGGGCTTGTTGGGGGGTAAGACTTATATTACGAGCATCCTGAAAAGTCAAGCCAGGGCTTTTTTTCTGGTTAGATCTTATTTTCAGGGAAATATAGTGTGTGGAATGGAATGCCTGGCATTTTTGGGGATAACTTGGCAAAAGCATAGTATCCACCTTGGAATCAAATTAAATCATGAAATAAAATATTTTATAGGAATTCGTACATTTCTACAAAGATTAGTAGCTTGAAAATGACAGACACTTAACCCCCATTCCAACTTACTAGTTAACGAGAGAACTAGTAAGTTGTTATAGTCAGTTCAAATAAGGATTATTCCAACAGAAAGCTTAATGCTTTATAGGAGGAGTTATTTTCATATTGCCATGAACAGAAATCATTTGCATATCTGTCAACAAGAAATCTTTGCATGGCTACCATTTTCCTATTAGTTACCCTCTACCTCTACAGAAATGTGAACTAGCTGTCAAAGATAGGACAAAATCCCTGTAGGATCAGATCATTCCTGGAGGCTCCAGCATCCTACTAAAAGGGTTTCCAGTAATTTCTGGAAAGCCTCACAAAGCCTTAGGGTTTTCCTACCAGTGCTAAGATTTAAGAGCTAAAATAACCCTTGGAGGACTAAAGCCCTGTAGGCCAAATCCAGAAAACTGTAAAAGACCATTGATCTAGACATTGTCTCTGCTTCCCCTACAAAGGCAGAGTCGAGGATTTATTACAGAGAGCAAACTGACCTTTCACAGAAAAGAGTCGTCAACCTCTGCCTGAACTCCTAATTATTACTTGATTACCCCGAAGAGAGGAACATGAATATTGATTTTCCAGGGCACTGAGTTCCATATATGTATTCAAATTATTGCACCTTGGTTATATTTATCTCCTCCATTTAGGAAATCCACAGAAAGGGCCTACCTAGGCCCACACATCTCTTTAGAAGCTAAGATTAGATCCAGTCGTCATCTCCTGCCCTTCCTACTATAATGCTGTTTTGCCCAATGGGCAGTGACACCAGACAAATCAAGAGATGAGCATTAAGTGAAAACAACATATAATTACCAGGACATTACCAATACCATAATGAATGTGAATCTTGTCATTTTCTCCCAGTTCAGCAGTGTGGAATTCACACTCAACAAGCTTGTTACCCGCTGGCGTTTGGGGTTCCTGCGGCTCTCATGGCTGTATCCCTAAGTAAGTAGAAATTGCTTGGATTAATACAAGCCTGTGACCAGGTCAGACCCTACATTAATTACGGTGACTGAGTTTTTAAAGTCTGCATAACAAGTGTGTAACAAAAAAATAGAGTGAAGAATTAGGTGTTAACCATGCTGTCTCCCAGTGAGAAGAAAATAAGGACTTGGGACAGAAGGAATCAGCTGAGTTGGACAGTTAAAGGTCGGGTACTGTAGTATTTTAGGCAGAGGAAATTGCGGTGGGGAATCTGCCAGGCCAGCTGAACTTGTGGCTGGAAGCTTTGGTTCTTAGCAACATTTCTTCCAGATCTTGTTTTTAGGAACGGCAGCCTGGCTTAACCACCTCTGAAATACTTCCAGTGCATATTTGTTTCCATAATCGATCATCCTCAAATGACTACTAGAATTCCTTCCTGGAAGGCCTATGGACATGTGTTAGAAATGTTCACTTGCACATTCTTGGCATTTGCTTTTGAGGAAAGCTGAAGTGTCCCACGGGGGACAGTCTGACTTGGAAAATGGCAGCACAAAGTGCAGCCCAGTGGCCACCTCGTGTCTTCAGAGCCTTTTCTCCGGTGACAGAATGGTCAGCTGTGACATCACATTCTCCAGTTTTTATTTTCTGGTCTTACTAACATCAGCCTGGTTTTGTCTCTTGCTCATGTTATAGCAATTTTGCTTTGTTCCCACATTCATGGGAGAGCACAGTATTCTCCTCTTTTCGATATGTCTCCTTCCTTCCGTGGTTCTTCAAATGTTGGCACGTGCCCCTAAAAGGCTCGTGTGTGACTCTTTAATTCTGCCTGGTACCAGACACTGTAGTATGCACCTTAGGTAAATTCTCGTTTCGCCTGTATGTTATTCTTAAGGTTATTCTAATGGAAGAATTGAGAACAAACAGAATCCTGTATGTCAACACCACCTCTAGGAATTCCTGTGTATGAACTGGGCTTCAGTTTATCAAAAGCTGAAAGACTGCCCAGGCCTGGTGGTGCACACCTGTTATCCCAGCTGCTTGGGAACTGCAGCAGAAAGATCGAGTTCAAGGAGCTCAGTACTTAGTGAGACTCTGGCTCAAAATAATAGTTTTTAAAGGACTGAGGCTGTAGCTTAGGGGTAGGACACTTGCCTTGCATGATCCAGACCCTGGATTCAATCACCAGTACTGGAAAAAGATTTTTAAAATTTAAAATATTATTCAGGAAAAAATGTAGACTTAGTCTTTTCATCTTCTTCACCATGGATGTGCGTTTCTGCCTTGAGGAAAGGTGGCGTCAGGCAAGAGTAAGTGGATGTGCCATTTGTGAACCACGTATACACAGCATATATACCTAGAGGACTGAGCTCAGGATGTCACACTGAGCCCTTTTTATGATTTATTTTCAGGCAGATTCTCACTGAGTCACTAAGTTGCCCGGGATGGGTTTGCTCATTCAACTGTCCTGCCTCAGTTTCCCAGAGTGCTGGGATTGGAGGTGTCCTTTCTTGATTAAGGAAGCCAAGTAGAATGCAAATGCTCCATTTTTGCTTTGTGATTTTTCAATTGCAATACTAGACAATCAGAAATCCTGTTATAGGGACTGTGTTTCAGTCTCTTGCAAAATGATTTTTGTCAAATTTGTTCTCACAATATGCCCTTTGCTAACAAGGTCCACAGGAGAGCAGCTTCATTCCAAAGATGCTTCCAGTTTTTGTAAAATGAGCCACAGATGCAACTCACTGTAACAACTTCTGTGCAGTGACCGCAGGGAAAATTCTACCACATGTGATTAAGTAAAATGTTGGCAGATTCTTTTTGGCTTGAATATTAAAAAGAAAAATGATGAGAAGAATATTTCTCCCGCCACGGTAGCCAGAAAGTTAGTGCTGGGCTTACTGTGTGTAGAATGTGCGTGAACCCTGCACGCGGAAGCGTCTACTTCTCTTGCCTCCCGTTAAATAGCGCTTGTGCTTAAATTGCTGCCCTGGGTCTGTGAGCTGCCACGCATCTGGGGAAACTGACAGATAGTGCTAGGCGTCAGGGCTTTGATGGGGGAGCACAGACAATGTTACTCAGAGCTTGTGATTATCAGGCTCAAGAGCACATTCACAAGCAGAGTGCAGTGGCACTACTTGTAATCTCAGCTCTCCGAGGCCGAGACAGGAGGATCCCCAGCACGGGCTACGTAGAGAGTTCAGCTCTAGCCTTAATACACAGCAAGATCCATCTTAAACAAAAAACCAGAAACATTCTCCTCTCCATAAGTAACCAGCTGTTTCTAAACAAGCTTATAACTCAAATAAAAGCTCTTCTCTCAGGCCACAGGTAGCTCTGGCAAATGCCACGGTAACACATCCTCTCTGCACCATGCAGTTGTGTTTGTCATCGGCAGTGGATTGTACAAGAAGTTCCAGCCGCAGGGCAACATCATGGGTAAAGTGGCCAAGTGCATCGGTGTAAGTACTGCTGAGACGTGCTCTGTTTCCTGGGGACCTCTCGTGGACAGCAATCTCAGTGGCCTCTCATTTTGTGATGGGCGCAGTGGTGTATTTTCTGCTCAGTGTTACCCTCGATTAAAATGTATACTCAGTTCATTGAGTATTTTATTGACTGCATTATAAGAAATCACCATAATATTTTCTAAAATTCCTTTCTCTCTCTCTCTCTCTCTCTCTCTCTCTCTCTCTCCTTTTCTCTCTCTCTCTCTCTCTGTCTTTCCTTTTTCTCTGAGGATGAAACCCAACCCAGGGCCTCGCACGTATATTCTGAACCAGTGCCCTATTCTTATTTTCCTTTTTTTCCTCACTCTTTATTTTCTTAAAACTGTACTTCCGGCTGGTCCGATGGCAGTGGGTTATCAGAACTTATTAACATTGTGTCCCTAAAGTTGGTATACCACCCCTCCACTGCTAAATTTGACTGGGTTTAAAAAAATTTTTTTTTAAAAATGTTCTTCCAAATGAGTTTTCAGTCTTAAATTTTTTGAATGATGCTCAGTGCAGTTACTAGAAAGTTTTTAATATGTTTGGAACCACCTAGTATGTAAATCTAGTTTCTCAAATATAAACTTTATGAAATTAAAGACATCATATGTTTCTGATAAATTAACAACCAAATTGAGATATGTCATAAATGGAAATATCTCCCTGAATTTTGAAGATTTGTGATGAAAAAAGAATATAAAGATTCTCATTAATTTTAAATAGATTATATATTAAAATCACATTTGGGATTTACTGAGTTAAATAATATATATTTAATGTAAATTATACTTATTTTCCTTTTTATTTTGCTACTAGAAAATTTAAATTGGAAATATTTTTTGTGTTATGTTTCTACTAAACATACATCTCTACAGGATCTGGAGTGTGGTGATGTGACTCTGCTTACCCCAACTGAAACATCTTAATTAGGAAAAAAAATTAGGAAACTAGAGATGAATGCATAAGCTGTGCCTTTCAACATGCTCAGTATACTGAATGTACAATTTTATATTTTGCTTTTCTCTGTTGTTTTTCCACTAACGGGTGTGTAATTGCAATAGAGTTCCCTGATGAAGTTGTTAACTGTTTTTGAAATTTTATTCATCTTCCTTCTTTCAGTTTGCCATCAAAAACAGGTTCAGGCACCGGAGTAAGGAATTTTCCAAGAGGCAGCACTGGCTGGACTGGGCTAAAGAGAAGTACGATGTACGTAGCCATTCTCACTACCGTGCTTGTAGGTCTTCCAGAGACCTCCAAAACCGCAGCTCAGTGTATTGAGTCTCCAGGACACAGTTAGCAGTGAGACCCTCTTCACTTTATTAGCCCATTAAATCAGGCTCCACATGAGTTTGGCTTTTCCCGTTTTTATGTTTAAAATACGTTTGCAGTGTAATGATTACATTCCTCATGGAGACTTGGTACATGTACATAGCATTTTCTTTTTTAAAGTTGAGAGCTTGATAAACAATGGACATGATTTAGCTGAAAACACTGTTACCTTTCCTTAGTTTTTCAGTAACTATTCGTGATTATGATAAACATAACATCAATGAATACAGAAGAGGTAAGGGGTGGGGGTGGGATTGTAGCTAGTGGAAGGTACCAGATGTTCTCGCTCATCTCTTCTGTGCTCTTTGGGACCGTCAGTCAGCTCCCAGCTTGTCTCTAGACACAGACGTCTGACTCTGAAATGAATGGTGTCGGGGCTCTGTGCATGACACCTCCCTTGTTCCGTCTTCCCTCCCTCCAGGAGCGGCTCATCTCTCAAATCAAGATGGTCATGAGGGTGCTGTTCCTGTACATTCCTCTCCCCATGTTCTGGGCCTTGTTTGATCAGCAGGTAAAGTTTTTGTGTTTAGCAAATGCACTCTGAGTCCTGCTGTGTACACAGCCATACTGCGTGGTTAGCTCCTAAGAAGGTTCCCTTCCAGGTCTTCACTTACTTAATTGTTTTATCACACTGAGTTTATCTGTAGGAAAGAAAAAAAGAGTTCTCGTAGCTTCTGTTCACTGTTACAGTGAGGCAGATGAGGCAAGCATGGTCAATAAAGCAGCCTCACGGGCAGCTTTATCAGTGTGCCCAGGATTCCTGCCAGTCAAAACTGAGAGGAGAGCGTATTTCCTACCGAGCCTGCAAGGTGAAGAGGTCCCACTTTGATGGGGTCCGTGGAGTGCTGAGAGGTCCTGCTGTCTTCCTCTCTGAAGCAGGATGCTTGGGCTAGAATGCCATGGGGCATGGGAAGCGAGTGCACAGAAGTCACCCACAAAGCGGGGACCCAGCCCAGCAGGGTGACAGGTCACCCTGCTCTTCCTACCCCAGCTGCAAGGCTCACGTTAGAATCCCACACAGTCGTGCCAGACAACTCCATGCACAGCGCTCAGGGGCTGAAGGAAACTGGATGGTGTTTCTTTTGGAAACTGAAGTTAAAAAAAACAAAATGATGAGCATGTGTTTCTTTTATTTGTTTGTATCTGTACAGGGGATCAAACTGACGACAGGCACTTATGCCACTGAGCTAAATCCCCAGTCCCTAAGCATGTGTTTTACTGTACAGAAGCTACTGTTAGTGTAACCCTCCCTTGGGGAAAAACTGAGCATATAGGACCCCTCGGAACCAGACTCATGCTGGAGTGAACCTCTCCTGGCCTGCTGCTGGGTGCCTAGGGATGAGCATGCCTCGCCCTCTGTAAAGGCCGTGGAAACGCAGCACAGGCCCGTGAGGCTGCACCTGGGGTTGCGTGTGAGGTGCTCAGGGACTGCATGTGTTAAGAACACGCAGCAGCGATTTCTTCCTGTGACATCCTCCTGGTGGAGGCAATGGGTTCTCCGGAAAGTTTCTGTGTTCAGTCTTCTGTGGAAATCATTACTAGGGACCTTACCATCGCTTCTGCCCATCCACTCAGGTCCCTTTGTTCCGCTGGCCAAGTCAAAGCAGGCATTTATTTTAATGGAAATAAAATGCTTTATTTGGTGTTGGCTCCAAGGAGAGGGTGGGGCCTCCTTAGGCTCTGTCACCAGCTGGCCGTGTCCAGGTGTGCAAGGGTCCTTAGTAGTCGGGAGCAGAGGCGAGGCGCACCGCAGACATGCACATCTGTGCACTAGGGAGGCCTGTGTGCTCCGCCCAGCATCTCCAGCTTGTCCCCACTTCTCTGTGGGAAGGAACGGGGCTGTGGTCCCCCCAGGCTGGCGTCTGCACGTTCTGTCCCTTCCTGGGCTGAGGACGGAAGGGGTTGGTTGTACACTCAGCAGGAGGACGTTTTCAGGAGCCACTTATCTACAAAGGAGAAGCTGTTTATCTCTAAGAGGAAAACTCTAACCTGTCAGAGATCATTTCATTTCACCGTGCTGGTTACAGGATGCCCGCTGTGTGTGAGACAGTTTAGCCTAACCGGGCTGCCCAGGGTTAAGTTCGCCCTGTCCTGAGGAGACCCACATTAGCCCCTCTAGACATCCAGGGTGGCTCCTGGCAGTTGGAGTGTTCTAGAAACTAATGGCAGTGAGCAAGAACTTTGCTGAGTGTGGGGAGCCATTGTCACTGTGGGGGTGGCAGCAGGTCCACCTCACTCTGAGAGCCTCGCTGCATTGCGCGTGTCCTTCCCAGGGCCCCTGGCACAACAGAAATGTAGCTTCGCACTTTCTACCTGTTTTCTTGGGGCTGGGAGGCCAACTTGATGTTTAAGACTTTAAGTCCTGCAACATCTCAGACCTCATTGCTAATTTAGAAAAGACTTGGGAATTTTTAAAAAGCCTGTTCCCAACTGATGCAAAAATGTGTTCATTTTTAAGGGTTCCAGGTGGACACTGCAGGCGACAACTATGAACGGGAATATTGTAAGTTTGGGGTCTCATATTTCACCTTCCCCTTCCCAGTACACTTTGTTTTAGTGCCTTTGTCCTCTTTCTCCTTCCCTGCATGGCATTTTCAATGAGCTTCCCCCTCCACTTCTTTGCAGGGAACTATTGAAATCCAGCCGGATCAGATGCAGGTAGGAGGAAACTGCCGAGTTTCTTCTGGAGCCCCAAGGGGTCCTTGTGACAGCGCTGATGTCCTCTCTGCTTCCCCTGCAGACCGTGAACGCCATCCTGATTGTAATCATGGTCCCTATTTTTGACGCTGTGATCTATCCGCTGATTGCCAAATGCGGCTTCAATTTCACGTAGGTTCCCAGTTGGTTGGGGCTGGTACAGATGCTCCTGGTCTGAGGCTTTGCCCAGGGACCACACCTCTCTCTGCTTCTGGCACATCGGGGCAAGACTGATTTCTGCCAATTGATGGGGATGCAGACCTCTAATCTCAGCACTCTAGGAGGCTGAGGCTGTAGGACTGGAAGTTTGAGCCAGTCTGGGTGATTTAGAAGTTCAGTACCCTGAACTTCTAAAGCTAGGAACTTAGCTTAGTGCTCAAGTGCTTGTCTGGGAAGTTCAGGGTGGTGAGTTTGATCCCTGGTACAAAAAGAAAAAGAAAGTTAGTTTGGTGAGACCTTGTCCCAAAAGAGGATGTAACTCAATGCAAAGGCCCCGGGTTCACTTCCTAGTACTAAAAACTTAAACTAAATGAAAAGATTTTTAAAACAATAAAAGTTCTATAAATTGTGCCTGAAAATGCCTCTAATTAAGACTGTCTTATGTAAGGTCTCTGTATACGATGAATGTCTATGCTTTTTAAATGTTTATTATAGGGGCTGGGGATTTAGCCAGCGGCATAAGCACCTGCCTTGCAAGCAGGTGGTTGTGGGTTCCATCCCCGGTACCAAAAAAGTTTATTACAGTAAAATACACATGGCCACTAATCACCCCTCCAAATATTCCCCCTCACTTTGAACATAGTTGCTCCATTGTTCCTCACTTTCTGAAGCAGTTTGGAACTCTAGGAGATGTGAAGAAAACAAAAGCAAAAATAAAGAACGACGTTACGTGCCATCCTGTGGAAAGACAGGCTCATAAAAGCATGGCAACCTGTCCTCATCCACCTGAGTCACTGGAGTGGCACTCTGTGATTTGTGGTTCTTCCCCAAAGTCAAAGTGACCATAAAAGTAAGCATTTTAAATCAAGACATGAACAACACAACAGCAGCCACGACAACACAACTAAAGACACTCGCGAAGAGATTTCCAGAACTGCTTCAGAAAGAGGCCACAAAGAAGGGATAAGTGTGTTCAAGGGGAGGGGAGGGCTTTGAGGGGGACTGATGGTAATGTCCCTTATTGTAATAAGTACTTCTTTAAAAGTACTTATTAAGTACTTTAAGCAGTCACCATATTTTTTAATCACACCATGTAAACAATATAAATGTGAGCCGCAATCCTGAGTATTACTACAATGATCATTTCTAGAAATGAAAAACAAAAATTCACACGAGAAGCTGTATTCCATCTGCTCACCTTAGCCCTGGTCACAAATACTGGACTAAGAGACATTTGCCAGTGCCTGCCTCTGGAGGGAAACTGGTTGCACTGGAGTGAAGAAGCCCTTGGAACCTTATCCTTAGCACCTCTGTAGGAGGCTGGCTGAGGTTCCCCTTTTTATCTCCATCAGGTCCCTGAAGAAGATGACAGTTGGGATGTTCCTGGCTTCCATGGCCTTTGTGGTGGCTGCAATTGTGCAGTTGGAAATCGATGTGAGTCTTCCCTCGAATCTCCAATATCCTTTCCTAGTGGATGTAGGGGGGGCTACAGAATCTTTCTCCAGAGCTAAGAGGACTTGGGGGCACCAGGTCTTGCCCTACATACACTTCTAGGCCATGGAGCTACAGGACAGTGTGAGGCGAGGGTCAAAATAGTCCATTTCCATCCGTTAACACTGGATTCTCACACTGTGAGATGTGGCTGGGGCCAGGGTCCAATGGGTGTGCTCTGTTAAGACAGTGACGCATATGGCTTCCACTTGCATCATAGGAGGACATGTAGGTTCTGTTGCAGTCTAAACTTGCAGGAGATCTGATTAAGTTCACCATTCACAACCAAGCAACACTTCAAAGTACACGCATAGGGGCTGGGGATTTAGCTTAGCGGCATAAATGCCTGCCTTGCAAGCAGGCAGTCGTGTTTGATCCCCGGTACTGATAAAAAGGAAAAAGACAAAAAAAAAAAAAAAAACAAAGTACACGCATAGTCTTTTTGATGGAAATACACATTTTTGGATGCTCATATCTCAATAATGGTCAGTTCTGAGCTCATCCACATATCTGTCAGACCCACATGCACTAAACTAGTCTAATGTTGTTAGCATGAGATTAGGCCTTAGTCCTAGAAGTAGGTGCTGTGTGGTACGTGAAACATGAGGTGAGAGCCTCCCCGCCACCCGCCATCTCTCTGTTCCCAACCTTCTCTTTCAAGTTCTTTAAAATTTTTTTAAAAATTGAAAAACTAAATTGTGGTACCTATAACATGAAATTTAGTGTCTTGCCCATTCGTAAGTGGCATTCCATGCATTCTCATGGTTGCGTACCCATCACCAACGTCCTTCTTCATCCCAGACTAAATCTTTGTACTCATTACATATAAATAACTCTCCCTTCCTTCATCCCCATCTGGCATCTGTCATTCTGCTGTCTGTATGAATCTGAGTGCCTAAGGCACCTCAAGAAAGCAGGATCATGCAGTGTTTGTCCTTTGGGGATTGGCTTGTTTTACTCAGTGCAGTGTCCTGCAGGTTCATCCACACTGTGGCGTGTCACAGGATTGCCCTCCTTTTTAAAGGCTGACTAATACTCCATGGTGTGGACATGCTATATTTTCTTTACACACTCATCTGCGATGCACACCTGGATTCCTTCAACCTCTTGGCTCCTGGGCACAAGCCCGCTCTGAGCATGGGTGTGCCCACTCTCTTGCTCATGGCTGGCTTTGTGGGAAATGAATTGTGGGAGTGGAAGTGGACTGCTTTGGTCACACTGGATTTGAGAGAGATCATTGTAAAAATGAGACAGATACTCTAGTGTAAAAAACTGAAAAAGTAAATAAGACCCAAAATGTACAATAGATCCTGTGAAAGTGAAAAGGAAAGGAAAAGAAAGTGCTCAAAAGGAAAGAACGACTGGGATGGGGAAGGGAAAAAAGAAGGGTTATATATATATAACCTTTTCCCTTTTTTTATATATCATATATCATATCTATGATAGATAACTATCATATCTATCATGTATCATAGATATGATAGATATCTATCATAGATATGATAGAGATTACTATACTAGTAATCTCTGTTAGTTGATCAAAAAGAAGTTTGTGTTGTTTGATCATTTTTTCATGCCTGTATCTTATAATCTGAACAACTACTTGGAAGATAACAATAAGCAATATATCAACCAAGGTTAATCTCTTATTATTTTGTTTTGAAAATCTGTATCATTGTTTTTTATTGTTGTTGTTTTTTGTTTTGTTTTGTTTTGCTTTTGTACCTGGGATTGAACTCAGCACTTCATACTTGCCAAGCAGGCACTTACACTATTGAACTAAATCCCTGGCCCTCTTTTTTTGTTTTTAAAATAGAAAAAAAAAAAAAAGGATGATTTGATGCTAAAAAAAAAAAAAAAGGAAAGGAGACAAGGAGGCAGACAGAGGAGGCCGAGGCTGAAGGAATCCGTGAGAAGATGGTCAGAGCATCACGTTCGGGGCTGAGCCCGGGGCTCAAGGAGGGTCCACGTGTCAGGCTCAGGCCTCCTGCCAGGGGAGGTGCTCATCCAGCCCTTGGCCGTTCCAACCCCTCAGACACAGGCTTCACCCGGCACCCTCTGAGCTGGAGGTGGCCAGCAGCCTCTTTCCAGTGCCCTCCTCATTCCAAATAAATGCACACCCTCTGCTCTGGTCCTCACAAAGGAAGGTGAGGGACCCACAGGCACAGTAGGGGTGCACAGGTCCCTGCCAGTGCGGTGCTGGACAGCAGAGGGACAGCACAGTGGGTGTCAAAACGTGAAGGATAATGACCTTCTTCTATGTGGCACTGAAGAACTCACTGTCAGTGTTTTCTTCTTTTGCACAGAAAACTCTTCCAGTCTTCCCCGAAGCACACCAGGTCCAAGTTAAAGTCTTGAATATTGGAAACAATAACATCATCGTATCTTTTCCTGGAGACACAGTGACCCTGAACCCGATGTCTCAAGTAAGCAACTTTCTTTCCCATCTTCTGTCCCAAGTGATGCTAGGACTTGGAGAAGCAGTTTTTCCTAGGCCCTGTATGAATCTTCCCAGAAGCACAACGCCTCCTCAGTTTCTCTCTGCTCTAGATCACTGGGCTTCAGGCTCGAATCTGTGTACCGACCACATTCCTGCGTGTGAGGGTGCAGGTTCTGTTTTGTTTTGGTTTTTTGATTTTTCTGTTGGTTTTGGTTTTTTGAGACAGGGTCTCACTGTGTAGTTCAGGCCTTGATCTCACCATGTAGCAGGCTGGCCCCAAATTTGAGGTGTTCCTGCCTCAGCCTTCTGAGTGCTATAATTATCGGCACTCACCACCAGGATGCAGATTCTTAAATCCAGGTCAGAAATCCTACATTTCCACAGGCTCCCAACTGCTCCTGTTGTCAAAAACCACACTTCAAGTAGCAGAGAAGAGCAGTGGTTCAAAACTGGGTGACTCTGTTCCCTGGGGAACATTTGGCACTCTCTGGGGACTTTCTTTTTGTCATTGACACTAAAAGTATGCTGATGGCCTCCTATATGTAGAAGCAGAGATGCTGACATTTAGCCTTCAGTGACAAAGAATTACCTGGCCCAGCGCCAAGATTAGGAAACCTCGCTTTAGGTATCTGTTTTCTGTCCCAACCTTGAGTTCATATTGGGGTCACCCAGGAACCTCTGAAAACCCTGGAGCTGGGTCCCAACCCCAGCGATGCTGGTGCAACTGCTCTCCTTCCTGCTCAGCTGTGCGTGGTGTGACTGCCTTTGACCTTGCCAAGCTAGTGACCTTGGAGATGTACAGATAATGAAAAAGCACATAAAAGATATGGAATGTCACTGGCCATTACCTACGGGGTGACTAGAATCACTTTTTTCTTTTTCTTTTTTGGTTTTTTGAGACAGCATCTTTCTGTGTAGTTCAACTGGTCCTGAGCTCGCTCTGTAAGTACATTAAGACTTACACACGTCCAGTTCCTGACTCATGGCTCAGCACAGCACTGGCTCCCTCAGGGCCATTGCCTTTCCTCTGCTGCTATTCTTGGCCCAGTGTCTCAAATAATTTCCATGGCATTTATTTTCATGAAACAAAAGTAAGATGCTTGACGAGAAGTAGAATTCCTGTGATCATGCTGTAAAGCTTCCTACCGAATCCGTGAGGCCGAGGCAGCCATGCCAGCTGCCCACAGGCATTTCTGATGGGTAAGAACAGGAGCTGTGGGTATGGACATGTTGAATGCCAATAACTGTGCCATTACGGTATTGAATGTGCAAAACAAGACTGGCATTAACAGGGACTCCTTTCCCCCCTCAGACAGACACATACACGACCTTTGGTACAGACCAACTGCCAAGCATCAACGTGTCTTCCCCCGGGTCAGCAGTCACTGCGGTAGCCCACGACTTCGAGCAGGGCCACCGCCACACCCTGCTGGTGTGGGGCCCCCGTGACTACCACGTGGTGAGTAGCTGGCGTCTGCCTCAGCTTGCTCTGTGTGAAGCTGGAGACGTGACTTTCTCTGCTGTGGTTTTGTTTACCTCTCTGTGGTATTGTATCAGACCGTCCTCACTTTCTTCCTTCTTTAGAAACATGAGTCAGTTGACTTCCAGTAAAATTCTAAGATATGGGAAGAATTAAATACTAAGTAAAATTTTTAAAAGAATTGAGTGGGAGATGTGGAGATTTAACTCAGGAGCTCAAGCGCCTGCCTGGTTAAGCGCAAGGTCATGAGTTCAATCCCTGGTACACCACCCAAAAAAGAATCGAGAAGAATATGCTATGTGTACAATTTATTATACGGTCACTTTCCTCAGTCTTTGCTTATTCAGAGAGCTATTGGGCAACTGTGTTGTAAATTCTTGAAAAGTGGTATTCTTCCTGGAAGTCAAGGATTAAAAATAATACAGGCTCCTGTCAGTCTGGAAAAAATAGAACCTCTCCAATGTAATAAAATTATGCTCTTACTACTAGGATAAAGTTTGAAATCATCCGCTGAAATGTTAATGTGAATTTATCTTCAGGAATTAGATATCAGAATTTTTTTAAGTTACTCTTTTCTCTCCTCAGGTAAAGGATGGGCTTAACAATAAGCCAGACAAAGGAGAAAATGGAATCAGGTATGAATATTTTTTTAAAATTCAAATTATGTTACTTTCTGATGAAAACACATAGTAAAATCCAAGTGGGGCCAGGAGTATAGCTTAGTGGCACAGTGCCTACCTGGCAAGCTCAAGGGCCTGAGTTAGATTTCTGGTACCAAACAACAACAACAAATCCAACTAGAACAAGACTATAAAATGAGAGTATGGGGTCTATCCTAAGAATGTTAGGCTAGTGCAATATTTTTAAAATCAATTCATATAATCCATCATCTAAATAAACTAAAGAGGAAAATCCATATATCAGCTGATGCAGAGAAAGCAGCCAACATCCATTTATGCTGAAAACTCTAAGCTAAGTTAGGAGTAGAGGAGAGCTTCCTTACCCATAAGATGGACACCTACAAAAGAGTTTCCTGGCGAAAGTCTCAATGCTGTCCCCTAAGATCGGGAACAAGGACATAGTATTCTCTCCATTTCTATTCTACATCCTTCTGCATGCCAGAGCAGCGAGACAAGAGAAAGTCACAAAGCCACACAGACTGGAAAGGAAGAAATAAAGCTGTCTCTACTCACAGGTGATGTCTGTCTATATAAAAAGTATCCAGAACTTTACCCAAATCAAGGTCACAGGGCCGACAACAACAGAAATCCATCCTGTTCTCTGTACAAAATAAACCCCTGGACCCAGGCATGGTGGCAAATACCTGTAATTCCAGCACTCCAGAGGCTGAGGCAGGAGGACTGCTGCAAGTTTGAGGTCAGCCTGGGCTACCTGGTAAGTCTAGACAAGACTGAACTACATGGTCAGACTTTCTCTTTCAAAAAAAAGGAAATTAAAATTTTAATTTAACGTCATATCATTTACAATATCTCCCCCCAAGTTTGAAAGATATAGTATAAACTGAACAAAATGTGTGGGATTTGAATACTAAAAACCATAAGATACTAATGAAAGAAACCAGTGAAGGTTAAAATAATGGAGATAGGATATGTACATTAATTAGAAGACTTGATATGGTACCAGCTCTGTTCTCCCAATTGATCTATAGGTTGGTTTAGTGTGATTCCTATCAAAATCACAGCATTACTTTTATAAATATAAACAACACAATTATAAAATTACATGGAAAGACAAAGGAAAAATAGCTAAAATATGATTTAAAAAGAATACAGTTGGAACTCGTATCACTACCACCTATAAGACTGTGTAAAGCTACTGTAAACAAGGCAAAATGGTATTAGCAAAAGCATAGAGCCATATGTCAAAAATACAGAAATAAACCACACAAGTCAATGGTTCTTTGCCCAAAGCACAAAGACAATCAAATAGATTGAAGAAATTTTTTTCAAAATGGTATTGAAACATTTGGACATTTGCATGTAAAAATGAATTTAACCTAAACCTCATACCTGAGCCAGGTACCATGGCCCATGTGAACTAATGGTAGGAACTATTGATAATCCCAGCTTGTGGGAGGCTGAGGCAAAAAGATTGCAAGCTTGAGGCCAGCCTGAGCTACAGTGCAAGTTCAACGCTAGTGTGGATTACGTAGTAAGACTTTGTCTTTTAAAAAATTTTAATAAACTTCGTATCTTATGCAAAACTCTTGCTGAAAATTGTTTAAAATTCTTATATTTCCTATATGCAAATTAACTCAAAAATCAATTAAAGATCCATATATAACATGTTAAACCTTAAAATGTATATAAGAGATATTAAGAAGTCCTTGGAACATTGAGTTCTTAGGACACCAAAAGCATAATCCATAGGAGAAAAACTTGATAAATTAGACTTCACTGAAACTAGAAATGTTTTTTCATCTCCTACCTAGAAGAATAAAAAGATAAGCTACAAACTGGGAGAAAATTCTTATAAACCACATATATGACAAAGAATTTGTATCCAAAATGTAGGAAGTATTCTCAAAGCTCAGTAATAATAAAATTACCTAATTTAAAAAATAAAGCAAAAGTTCTTACAGACATCTATCAGAGAAAATACACAGATGGCGAATAATCACATAAAAGATATGAAACATCATTAGTCATTATCTATTGGGTGACCAGAATCACTTTTTTTTCTTTTTTTGAGACAGGGTACGCAGTTCAGCTGGTCCTGAACTCACTGTGTAGCCCAGGCTGGCCTTGAACTCACAGCAATCCTCCTGCTTCAGTCCCCCAAGGGCAGGTTTTAAGGCATGCACCACCACACCTGGCTAGAGTCACTCCTTAAAAACTGACAGTAGTGAGCGCTGGTGAGGATGCAGAGAACCCGGAGCTCCCTCCATTGCTAGGAGTGCAGTGTGTTACAGCCCAGTGAGAAGCGGTTAGGCAGCGTCTGCCGCCCAGTCCTTTGCCTTTTTTCAGCTCTCAGCCCTTTTTACTTTTTATCTTGTAACAGTTTTGCTAAATCTCTAAATTGCTCAAACTTTCAGTTCTCCCACTGCAGTCTCTGAAAGTGCTGGGGTACTTTGGCAGGTTTTTTAAAAAAAATAACGATAACACACACTTACCATAAGAGCTAGATATTTAACCTAGAGAAATGCAAACTTACATTTACATAAATATCTGTACACAAATGTGTCTAGAAACCATAGTCACCCAAATGGTCTTCAGCAGGTGATAAGAATATAGTACCTGGGCCAGGGATTTAGCTCAGTGGCACAGGAGCCTGCCTAGCAAGTGCGAGGTTGTGAGTTTGATCCCCAGTACCAAAAAAAACCCCTAATGTATATCCATCCATACTACTTAGCAGGAAAAGGAACTAGTAATACACCTCAATATGAATGCATTTCAAATGTCTTATGCTGCAAAAGGAGCCAGTCTCAAAAACTCACATACTATTCCATCCTTTTACATGGCATGCCAGGAAAGCAAAATAATTACAGAGAGGCGGAACAGATTAACGACTACTCTGAGTTAAGAGTGGAGAAAGGATTTGACTACAGATGGCATGACTTTGGAGTGATTCTGACTGTGATGTACTTATGAGCTTAGACGTGTTAAAATGTAGAGAACTGTATGGTCCCCAAGCCACGTACTATAAACAGATTCTGTAAGAAATTGAGGCAAATCTGAGACTAGATCTCCTTTTAACCTCAATCTTCAACTCTAGCCCCATTCTTCAATGATGGTACCTTTAACAATTTCTGATTTTAACTTTTACTTTGAATCTGAATGCCCCCCTCAAAGCTTCATGTGGTCATAGGAGGGGCTTTTGGAGGTGGCTGGGTCTGGGGTGTGTGATGCTGGGATCAAGGATGTGATGCTGGGATTGATTCATGGCACAATGCTAGGATTACGGGTGTGAGTGCTCCCTGCCCTGGGTAAAATATCAGACAGGAAGAGGATCCGTGGTTGTCACTTGTCGCCTGTCTCTTGCTGCTGTTTCCTGTCTGCTGTGCAATGCCGTGCCCTACACACACATATCATGCCACCCAGCCTTGGAGCCAGCCAATTATGTTATGAAACCTCTACAAACAATAAGCCTAAATAACCCATTTCTCCTTTAACTTTGGGTATTGGGTATTTTGTCTCAGCAATGAGAAAAGTAACTAAGACAGCACTAAAAAACAGAATAATAGACAAGTAGTTATTACTAGGATGGTATCCATCACTAATATAAATTATAAAGAAGTTAACTTTTCATCTTCCTCACTTCCAATTTGTTTCACATTTATCATTTCCATGCTTCTGTTTCCATGTACTAGAATGTGTCTAAAAATAGATCAATAAACAGTTTATACTAAGATCATATATAAACATTATCACAATAATATTAAAGTATGATCAGTCTGAAAGAGAAAGAATGTAAGAACATACTCTGTATCCTTGAAAACAGGTTAAAATCTTCTGAACATCAAGGTGGATTGGACAATCCTATCATGTCCTTGAGTGGTTCAGTTCTGCCCACCTTGCTGGCTTCGATTTGACCAAGACCCTCTTACCCTTCCTTCCTTCCTTCTTTATTTTCCCTTTCTTTCTTTCTTTCTTTCTTTCTTTCTTTCTTTCTTTCTTTCTTTTTCTTTCTTTTTCTTTCTTTCTCTTTCTTTTTTTCTTTCTTTCTTTCTCTTTCTTTTTCCCTATAACCCAATGAGCCATTTGTTCACAAAGGCACAAGCCCTTAGCCAATCTCTAGGCTTCCACCTTGTTAACCATGCTGTGTCCAGGGAGTCCTTTTCCTCGCTAAAAACCCACTCTCTGCCTGCTCTGTGGTCTCATGCGAGTACCTGCTCCATGTCCCACTAGCAAGCCACTGTCCTCATCGGCTTTTCTGCTGTTTGCCAGGCAGGTGCTTTTCTTTCTTGGATTCCTGTCATCTTTTCTCCGATTCCTTTCTTGTTGGGAATGGGTTGCAGAAGGCTCTGGCAGGAAATGCAGATCTGAGGTGAACTCACGCAAGCCCCTCCACACGGAAGAATACCTTTTCCTCTTCTCACTCCGGGCTCGTTGGTGGACGCCAGCATTTCCTGCCAGAGCCTTAGGGCTACATCTCTGTGGGCGTCTGGACTCGCTTGTTCCAGTGGGGAAAATGTGTCTCCAGTCTTCTTAATTTATTTCAACTTCTCATCAACCTTTGATAACTTCTTTCTCTTTGGCATTTCCCGATTTCTCTGCAGTGTATCTAAATGTGGGCATTTTATTCATCTTGCCAGCACAGGGAGCTTTCAGGATTCTTCCCTCATTTTCTTTGTTCCCTTCTTTGCCAGAGCTGCATGACCCAGGGCCCCCGAATGGGTAGGTCACTCTCATGAAAAGTTGTGTCCTCACTGGTCCCCTGGCTGAAAGTCCAAGAAAAGGGGGCAGCAAAGCTGCTTTCTTCCAAGTCTGCTGTCCTGCACTTGTAGGTGGTGGTCTCTGTCTGTGTCTCCGCACGGTCTTTCCTCTCTGTGTGCCCGTGTCCTCCTAATCTGCTTTTCATATAAACACACCAGTCATATCAGCTTAACGCTCACCTGGTGCCTTGTTTTACCTCTTTAAAGACCTTTACTCCAAATAAAGTCACATCACGGACTCCAGCATGTGAGTTTGAAAGGGATGCATATCAGCCCTTGACACCTTCTCTCAGATTTTTGGGTTTGCCCCTCCGTTCTAGCCCCACACAGAGACACAGCTGCCCTAGAGGATCTGGGAGGAAATAAGCTGCCCACGGTCACCTGGCCCTCTCTGACCTCTGCATCTATGTGGAGCTGACATCCCCTCTGAGGTTTCCTTTGTGTCTTGGAATGGTTTGCTTTGATTTGATGGAAATCTTGGCACTTTAGATTACAGTATGTTTTCTTAATCCACTGGTTCATTACTTAAAAGCTTCATTACTTAAAAATTGTCTCTCTGATGAAATCTTGAAAAAGAAGAGATGTGTGAGTTTAGCAACATATCACTCCCACCCCCACTACCTGTGTGGTAAAAGATAAAAATCAGAAACTTTTCTTCTATTAACTTACAATATCAAATTCTTAAGGAGCAAAGGTTTTTTTTTTTTTTATTTCAGTAATATCCTAGGTTTAAATAGGGAAAATCTAGAAAATGGGTGTCAGAAAATAAATAGAACAATTTCAATAATTTCATGAAGTCAGACTTCTGAGTAATTTATGAATTAAAGCAAGAATATACAAATTTTAAGCAAGTGGAATTCTTCTGATTACATGGTTTGAGTAATCTGCAAGATTTTAAACCCTTATCTTAGGTTGGCCTTTAAATAAAGTGGCAATTCTTTTGGTCAAAAATTAGTTGAGAATTTGAAGTTCAGCTTTCTTATGTGTTCTTAAACATTGCACATTGCTACATATTATATGTATTCATAAATACTATGGTTTATAATATTACAGATAATATAAAATGTATTATTTTAATAGTTAGCCATATTGGTATACGCGTCCCTTATCCATTCGCCTTGCTATTGTGTAGTATCCCATTACATGGGCATACCACAGTTTAGTTATACATTCTACTGTTCAACAAAAGTGAGGTTATTCCCATTTTTCCAAATAATATGACTTTGCACATTCTTACCTGTTTCTTTGTCCATACATAGGAAATTTCTTTAGGGCAGTGGCTTTTACACTTTTCTTCATCCTTAATAAAAATAGTTTGAACATGCACGTGAGTCTGAAGCAATGCATACATAAAGATGTGTGAATGTGGTATCCTTTACAAATCCCATATAAAAGTCACTGTATTCAATTAATATGTGTCACAGAGCTGATGAAACTTGACCACATATTTTATGAGCATAAATTTTAAATCATTTTTTATAGAATTTAAGTGCACACTAGTATTTCTTGTTCTCTACGTTTGACGATCTGCTATGAGCCTTCACTCACCTACTTGGTAGGGAAAAATCAACTGGTCTTATCTTAGGCAGCAGCCTCCTCAGACCTTGAGTAGTACAAGAATTTCAGAGTCTCCTGTGGCCTGCACCACCCAAGGAAGTGATCTCTAGTCACCTGCCCTTGCTGGTCACTGCCTTTGTGCTCCTCAGCAACAGCCCTGGCACTAAGACCAGAGCTTGTTGGGTGTCCACTTCTGCATTTCAGCAAAGTCCTGGTCCCTCTAGAGCCGCACCGGTCTCTGCTATCTGAGAGTTAATTCCTGGAAACTGTCTGTGCAAGCCTTGTCAAGATCCCCCTCTTCCCCTGGCTCCCAGACGTAAAGGAAACAGCAGGTTTTGCTCCTTGGCTCTTTAAAGAATCCCTGCCCGGGGTGTTTTCCAGGTACCGGGCAACTTTGGGTCTTGGTCCTTCATCTCTTTAGCACTAAAGCTTACGGAGCACCAAGGCATGGCTGCCTATTGGATAAGGAGAAGATCAGTATTTATTTCAGTGCCTACTTAATTATCCCCAAATATCATTGCACTAGATTTACAGAGTACTTAGAAAGTACCTGACATGTATAAACACTGTTAAACGTATTCTTTTAGGAGTGCTATCGTGATTGGGTAAGCAAGAACAGACCTAGGCTTGCTAACTTTCTGCCTTTAGACTCTAGGAATTCTCTGGAAGCATCTTCAATTCCTTCAAAAATGATAGCATAGCCTGACGTCTAGCACATGTCTGGAATACATTATTCCATTTACTGATAAGGCAGATGGTTTTCTGTTTCAGATTTGTAAATACTTTTAACAACGCAGTCAGCATCACAATGAGCGGGAAAGTTTATGAAGATGTCACCAGTTATAATGCCAGCGAGTATCAGTTTTTTTCTTCTGGCAAGTAAGTACCTGTGCTGGATGCTACGCTCCAGAGTTCAAGGGTATCCAGACATTTTCTTTGAAACAATACACTGAGACTTCCATGCCAAGACCATTAGTCTCTATTATTCTTTTTCTTCATAGAAAAAACTTCACAGTGAGCTCAACAGAGTTTCCCCAGACATGTCTACGTGACTTCCAGTCTTCCAACCTGGAATTTGGCGGCGCCTACACCTACGTGATTGAAAGGCAGGTCAGTAGCTCAGTCCACCCCACCCAGAGTGCTGGAAATGGTCAGGATTAATTCAACTAGTTCTTCAACTTATCACTGACAAAAAAGTTAACCACTAGAATAAAGTTCAGCCGATTGACATACACTGACTAGGAGTTCATGTTGACTGGTATCAGATGCTTCCCTGTAGACTACAGACGTGGACTTTAGGAACTTATACTTCAAAGACAAATCAATGTCTTAAACAAATCCGAATTCCAATCTACTCTAATTTAAGAGGAAAATATTGCTGAGTATGTTTCCAATCCAAGACCATCCCATCTCAGATAGAAAAGGCGAGGTTGCACACTCGTAGTCAGACTGTCAGACTTCCTTGTTAACTTGCACACCACACCTCACCAGAACAAGCAGCATGCCTGCTTGAACAGTTGTTCTAGAAGCAATCTTGACTTCGATTTCAACTTCCTGCCTTTGCCTTACTGCTCCAGAGTGACGGCTGTCCTGGCATAAAGCAATTTGAAGATATTCCGCCCAACACAGTCAACATGGCTCTGCAGATCCCGCAGTATTTCCTCCTCACCTGCGGCGAAGTGGTCTTCTCCGTCACGGGACTGGAGTTCTCATATTCTCAGGTTTCTAGTTTACTGGTTTTTTACTACCCCTCTCCTACCCTCCTGCCTTCAAAAATGCTTCTGAGACTTGATTTAAATCATAAAGCACTACATGTTTATAGTTTTTAAAAATTCTAGAAAGTACTGTATCTTCCACAAAGCAAGGGTGTTAAGGTTTGAGGAAGATCCTGGACTCTCTCCTGAAAAAGAACACCACTTGGGTAGCTATGTGTCTGTGTCCCCACTGTCACCCTTGCTCTTTGTGTCCTTGATGGAGACATAGTGCAGTTGTAGAGCCCTTGCCCAGAGCATGCAAGGTCCTAGGTTCAAGCCCCAGCACCACTTTTAAAAAACATACAGGAAGTTTAGAGTTCTAAGTAAAAAAACTATATTAGTGATTGCCAGTAGAGTCATGGTAGTGGATTAAACAATCAAATGGTATCAACTACCCTTAAGTGTGCTCACTGCAGATCTCTACATCATTATAGACAGGATTCAGTGAAGACAGTTAGCTCCCAGCAAACACATCAGCTAAGACCTAGCTTTAAGAGCAAGCTCAAACATGTTGTTTTTAAGTACATTTGACAAACGAGGCAAAGTTTGTTGATACTTAAGCTTAATTTCAGAACTATTTTATCAAAACTGCAGTTACGATCATTGTCTCCCACAATTCTTGTACCTTCAGTTGTGGTAGTTAAGATAAAAGTACGAGCTGGATGATCCCTTCCTGTGACAACCTGGACCTCGCAGTCTAACAAAGGCAGCGGGGAGCAGAGCTTGAAGGGGGCTTTAGGCAGTGCTGCAGGGAGGCCTCAGAGGAGCAGGCTCCCAGCCGAGAGCAGTCCCCTGAGGGCAGATGGGCTGGGGCGCTGGGCTTTCAGCTGTCCTGTGGCAAGGCCTGTGGCTCTGCAGATCTGTGTTTTCCTTAAAGGGTCGCTCTGCTAGTATGCGGAAAGTGACATCCATGGGTTCCAGGATGCTGAGCAGCAGGAGGGCTCGGGAGCTGGGCTGCCCTGGGGAGGACCCTCTCCACTGAAACAAGCCTGACCTTTAACGATGCACTTTGAGGGCAGCCTGCTCAGTGAAGTGAATTTGTCAGTTGTGTTCCACTCTGAGATGGAGCTCAAGATTGGGGTTCACCTTGATTTGCTTTCCCAGGCTCCTTCCAACATGAAGTCGGTGCTTCAGGCAGGATGGCTGTTGACGGTGGCCGTCGGCAACATCATCGTGCTCATTGTGGCGGGGGTAGGCCACTTCAATGAACAGGTACGGGAAACTGGGGCTCCCCTGCACTAAGAGTCATCACTGTGACCATCCCTTGCCATCTCTAAACACACAGCCATTTGGGTAGCAGGTGGATAAAATTGCCAAATCAGCTGGACAGGGCTGTCACCCATAGCTGTGAGGCTGAAAGCATACCAATTCTTATTTCTCCCTGGTGTGGTACAGTTGGAAGCTGACAACCAAAATAGCCCGAGCGAGTTCAGTCCACACTTGCCAATGTGGTTTCCTGTCGAAGGAATCATCCTTCCTAGCTTCAGCGACTGCAGCTTACTTGCCCTGAACTAGGCACATTTTCTAGAAACTTTTGTAATACCTCAAGGTCAGGCCATTCTTGAAGCGGTGGCAGTTTTTCCAGCTAAACTAAAAGGAGGGCTTTTCTGACAGTACAACTCATTCCTGCAGCACCAGGGCACACAAGCTCTACCTCAGAGTTGTCTGTCACCACAGCCATGTCATCCTCTCCCACGCCAGGTCCCACAAAGTATGTGCTAAAGCCTGGTGCTTGGAGCCCCAGGGGCCGCCCAGGGATACTCAGTAGAACCCAGCACATGCTTTTCCCCACAGAGGACTGCTCAGTGTTCTTTTGGTTCCGTCCTCCAGGCATCAGCCACGTATCTTAAGACCAGAATGTTTCAGAAATTCTCTTGTATCCTCCATTCATGTTGTATTTCCTGCCCTGTGCTGTTAGGAAATCTTAGCTGTTCCTTACACTTTCAAGAAAAGCTGGCCAGTCCCCCACCCTGCACGCCTTGCCTACCAATTTTCCAAAACAATTTAAAAGCACCTTGCACTTAAGCATACCAAGAAAATGTACGTGTAATATATGCACTAATGCGACCTGTGTTTTTTTCTTACTCTCTCTCTGACTCCTCAAAGTGGGCTGAGTACATTCTGTTTGCTGCGTTGCTTCTGGTCGTCTGCATCATATTTGCGATCATGGCTCAGTTCTACACTTACGTGAATCCAGCAGAGATTGAAGCTCGGTTTGATGAGGAGGAAAAGAAAAAGAACTCGGGAAAGAGTGACCCGTACGCTTCGCCGGAGTCAGTCACCCAGACAGTGATGTGAAGGTGAGGGAGCGTGTGGACGACAGACTGAGCCAGCTCGCGCCTTGACCTCCGTCCCCAGGGCGCAGGACACCCCACCAGAAGGCCCTGGATGGGGAGACTTTGGAGCTGTGAACCATACCTGGAAAGCTATTTTCCAAGGAGCCAGCAAAGAATCCAAAATTCTAGAGGCAATCTCTTTTTGTAGGTCTTATTTAAATTACACACATTCCCTTTTTTAACAGAGAATATACCTTGCATTTAATAATTCCTCTCTTGCTACACAAATTAAACTATTTTGGACTAAATTTTTAAAAGGTAACAGAGTTCCATATTTTCTCTAAAACTCTTTTGAGAACAATGTTAAATGAGATGTTAATGCCAAAAGTGAATTTTCAGGTATATAGAAAGTGCCAGCTGGTATTAACGGACAACCTTTTATTTTTCTCATCCCTACCTCTTTTTAAATTATGTATAACTCAAAAGACAACTAAAATGAAGGCCAGTAATGATGTTTGAAGTTTCAGTGATGTGAAATAAATTCCTATTCTTAAGAGTAAGTGTTCTTGTGTCTTTGGGTAGGGTAAGAAATCTTTAACATGCTATGCAGCTATAAAAGTATTGTATGCGCGTTAAAATTTCATCAGAAGCGATGAAAGCAGTGCCCACACAGGGTAAATCCTGGGGATGTGAACCATCAAAATCTGTTCCCCGGGCTAGGTTCTTTCTACGGGTGTGTATGTGTACCCCGCACGGTGTTTTTCTCAATACTGACCAGCATTTTTCTGTTGGAAACAATTTTTCCAGAACATTGTAGACACTCAATGCCTAATTTGTCTTACAGCTATTGATCATTTAATTATCCCAGATGTCAGACCCAAAACGATTTTTCTCTGACATTCTTCTGCAAACAAGGGGTGGTTCTTAAACTCATACGCTACTCTGAGGATTGAAAACCGTTACTGGATTAGAACAGTTCACGTTTGACCTCAAAGATGTTTCCACCCAAGCCTGTGGCTGCGCTGCAGGGGCTGCATTGAAGCTGAGACTTAGTCCAGAGAAAAGCAAACAGGATTCATCACAGCTTGCTTCATGTCCCAGTTCCTTAGAGAGGGCCCAGAAGTCTCTGTTTCCTCTCAGCAAATTTGATTCTTCCCCACATTCTCCAATACAACCAACACTGAGCTTCTCTTCCTATAATGCCTCAAGTTCTCATCCCAGGTCCACGGAAGAACTACCAGCTCCTGTGGCACGCTCTCTCTGGTCAGCCGCATTCCCCCACCTGGCTAAGTCTTCCTTTTTAGATGGCCCCACCCTGCCGCACTGGGCTATGTCCAGCTCTCAGCTCCCAGGATGCTTGGCTATGCTCTCCGCCCTCTGAGTGCTGGACCTGCACGGCTCTCCCTGGGGGTAGAGTTCCCTGTGTGACTCCTGAGCATGGTGGCCTTCTATTCGCTAAGTAAACCTTTTAAATATCTTGGGCTGTTGGAAACCACTACGAAGTGGCTCTGAGCAGGCTTTCTATGTTTATCTGTGAGTCTGTCCTAGGCCCCTTGCCTGGTGATGGGAGCTGATTCATAGTAAGTGAACCTCTATGAATCACTGGTCCTGGCTGAGGCCTGTAGTGGCCTGTGAGGCCAGAGATACCTCAAAGGGCAAAATGAGGCCACAGCTGGGGACACTCTGGCTCCAATCCCAATTAACAAGGTAGAGTCTGCAGCTGTAGGAATTACTCCTACAGTCTCACTTCTACCATGTCTTCATGATAAGACAGTGCTACTGAATTGACTTGATTCATTACTTGGAGACGTCCTTGAAGTGACTCCCAAGGTCCTGCTCATTGCCTGCACTTTCCTCAGTTTCTCCGCCCTTTGTCCTTGGTCCTAATATAAGTGGACTGACCCAGAGAATCCTTTGTCTTTACCCTTGAAGCCTCAAGCTTAATTAAAGAGTTTTGGCTCTCCTAGAAAATCATACAGTTTATCTCTTTTTATTTAACTCCGCTGTACACTTGTTTAGGAGATCAGGGATCTAGGACAGAACCCAATATTGGGCTATGCAAAGTGAGAGGAAAGAGGCAGGGAACTGAACAAACTATTTTAATTTAACCAAGTATAATTTGAATGAACTTAATAAACTCTAATGTTAAAAAAAAAAAAAAACTGTAAGGGACCACAAATTCTACTACTTTAATGGTTTCTGATTTACATAACGTGACCTTATTGGGAAAAGCCAATGGCTACAGTAATGAGATGAGTGCTCATTACTGTAAAAGGTAAAAAAATTTACCTTTTGTTGTTGGTGGTGATGGTGCTGAAGGTTGAATCCGAGGCCTTCACACTAAGCTACAATGCCCAGCCCCCAGTTTTTTATTTTCAGGCAAAATCTCCCACTAAATTGGCCAGGCTGAGCTCAGATTTGTAATTCTCCTGCCCTCGCTTCCCAGAGTGCTGCATTACAGGCATGCACCACCTTCCCTGGTCCCACTGTCCTGCCCTTGACAGCAGTGAAAGTGCTAACCCTAAATCCCTGCAAGAGATTTAAATCCCAACTTGTTTTTTAGCTTCTGTGTAGCTTTGGGCAAGTTTTGATCTTTTAGAACTCATTTCTTGCCCTGCAGAATAAAGTGAAGAACAAACAATCTGAAGATTTGGAAACCTTTTGTTTGCTGGTACCCGGAACAGGATAGATTTCCAAACCTTTGACAGAGCCAGATTGGCAGCTGATAGAGTTATTTCCAAAAGATGAAAAATATTAACAAAAGATGAGAAATATAAAATAAAAAGCGGCCTTTATTCTGAGAACACAGAGAGAGATGACCGGCAACCCCCACCGCTGGCGTCCGGCGATCTCTCCGGCGGACACGCGGTGTGGGGGCCTGTAAATAACCTCGGTTTGGGGTGGAACCTAAGGCGGGCATTAGGGATACACAGGTAGCCCATTGGTCCTAGGTTTGGCGCCATATGTAAATTCCCAGGGGCGGGAAGATGGCGTCACAGGTAACTTCCTAGGGGCAGGGCAAGATGGGGCTTCCTGCTTCCGGTTGTGGCTTTCCTGGCTACAGTGTCCTGTCTGGGCCAAACCTTTCATATCCCGTCTTATGGTTATTATTATGAAAAGGGGCGAAGATTTCTCTCTTTAACTACTTCCTGCTGGCAAAGGGCGCTGTACTGGAGCCTAGGGGAGTCGACGGGATGAAGGTTGATGCCCAGGTAGACGCTGGTACCAGGTGTTTTGGCCAGGACAACTTCACTGGTGAATGCACGTATGTCAGACTGGAAAAACAAAGAGACAAGATGTTATGAGGAGACATGGCACTGTCATATTTAAGGACCCAGGTGAGGTAGAAGGCTGCATTTGATTTAGACATGTTCCAAGGTAAGGCAGAATTCTGAAAATTAAACGTGGGGTTAGGAGGAGTGGAGTTATGAGAGGTGATTACTCCCCCATCTGAAAGCATAAAAGTTAAGACAGTAGGTTGGTGAGGCTTGTCTCTGGTATGCATGATGTTGGAGTCTGTAGGCAATACTGTTAAAGAGTCCTGCTGTAAAAATGATCATTAATAGAATGTAAGAAATTAGGAACCAAAGTGGATAACAAAACATGACTTAGCCTGTTAACTGTGGCTGCGAGGCCTTTGTGAGACGGAGACAGGTAGGCGACAGGAGATGAGATGACCACTCAGAATGATCAGATTTAGGGCTGGAAGGGCACCTCTTAGCCTGAGTGATGTGAAACCAGGATGGCAGTCTAGCAACTTTGATTTAGACATGGGTCGCTGCAACCTGGTTGTTGTCCTTGGAATGATTTGTTGTAACAGAACTTTAGCAAGTATGAGAAAGGCTCTTATGCATCCTGAAAAAGTATAAACCAAGTGAGAAGACTGGGACCTGCACAAAATAGGCCCTGTTTGTAAATGGCATAGGTTGACCATCAATACCCCATCATAGAGATTGAGGACTTAATATAGCAGCCTGAATACTCAGGAAGAACTCTGTATATATGGCCTCTATGTCCACAAATATAGAGAATGTCTTACCTGAGACTTTAGTACGACTTGGAATCCGAGACGGACACCTTAAAGGGGGCTGTTGTTGCCCTGAACCCCCTCAGCCTCCAGCAGCGATTTTCTGTCAGTGACGAATCTGGCAGTGTCGACATTTCCTGTGAGGGCTAGAACTTAGGATGGCTTACCCACTCTCTGGTGGCTAGGACAGTCCAGCAGCCCTGGAGTAAGGTCTCAAAGAATGCCAGGATGGGGCATTTTCTTGTCCAGTATCTTCTGCTGCATTTGAGCGTGGTCCATGGAGGGGGCAGGCAGCTCCACCTTGTGTAGGTTTACCTGTCTCAGAACTCCAAGTGTCACAAGTGTTAAAAATATGAAAAACCATATTAAGATCTCTATAAGGTTTGAAGGTCAAGTTTTGTCTTTTTGTTTGGGATTTGGACTATAGTAGAATTAAGTAAATATGCAGGAATATCACTTTTTTTTTATAGGGTGACACGTAGAATTAACAAAGCTTTAGTCTACCAAACAAGGCTTTAATGGAAACATTTTGCAGTAAAGGTTTAGCAATCTTATGAATAAATCTATCAAAACTGATCTAATACTGTTAAATTCTGAACACATTTACTTTTAAAGTTGTTATTTGCAGTAGTATGAACCAAGACAAATAAAATAAAACTTTGAAGAAAACCCTTGTCTTGAAATAGAGCTAGTGGTTCCCAGCAAAAAGGAATTTATAACCTTAGTTGTTAAACAGGAGATTGGTGAAGGCTTTGATTGATAAACAAGGCTGGTAAAATTATCAGGTGGCCAATAACCTTGATTAAATGGTTTGAGAATTGTAATAAAAAAGCATCTTTTGAGCGGAGCCAAATTGTAAAAAAAAGCATGCCTGAGCAGAGCCGCTGAGCTGCTGTTTTGCGGCACTCCGGCAGAGCACGCCCAGTGGGTGGGGCAAGCCCTGGAATGTAGCGCGCAGGGGCGGGCTCGGACTGCCCCCGGAAACGTGTAAGATGGCAGCGGCGACGACGGCGCACAGGGGAGGGAGGGGCTGGGACGGCGCACAGGGGAGGGAGGGGCTGGGACGGCGCATGGGGGAGGGGCTGGGAGGCGGCCCGACACAGCGCGCGAAGCTGGAACTGCTCGCAGGGCTCGAGGATTAGAAAGCCAATTTAGGAACACAGCTGGGTTTTGATTAGCTTCCTGGACCTGTTTTAAAAGTTTGTTATAGTTAGTATGCTTGTCCTGCTCTGGCACAGATATAGGCCCAGAGTCATTATAAACGTCCTTAAAATGTAAATCATAACAATTAGTAATGAATTCAAATTGCCTGATATAATTCTGTGGGTCAACAGAAAAGCTACCTAATTTATGGACAGTCTGGGATAGATCAGAAAGGGAAAAAGGCACATGGATGTTAACAAGTCCCTTGGGGCCAGCTTGCTCCCGAAGCGGTAGCAGAGCCTGAGGAGATTCCGGAGCAGAGGGCCACTGAGCAGCCATCCTTCCGGTAGGCGCATGTGAGCAATCATCTGTAGAGCGGCTACAGAGCTGCTGCCGGTCACCCTGGGAAACACGAGCAGATGGCGTCTCACTGTGTGCCTCGCAGCTAGAGGACTGCTGTCGGCAGCACAATGAAGCGTCATGTGCACTGCAACAGGGCGGCTGTTGTAGTTCACAAGAGGAGCCACAAGGAGACGCCTGTTGACAGTGAGGGTCCTGGAAACATGGTGGCACCCTGTCACGTGACCCAAAACATGGCGGCGCCCTGTCACGTGGCCCGAAACATGGCGGCGCCCTGTCGCCATGTGGCCCTCCGGAACATGGCGGCGCCATGCCATGTGGCAGAGGGTTGCAACATGGCGACTGTTCCCCGCGCAAGCTGGAACAATCACGAGACCTGCTGGAAGGACATAGCGACCGAGACCTAGTATGGTGGGCGGGCGGTGAGAATGCTGTAGGGGATAGAGAATTCTCGGAAGAAGTCGGAGACTGAGAGGAAGCACTAACAGAGGGATCAGAGCCGCTGGGAGAGTTATGGGTCCCTGGAGACGGAGGGGGAGAGGATTGAACATCGGGAGATAACTGCGACACAGAGGGATTAGAGCTGCTGGGAGAGTTATGGGTCCTGGAAGGTGGAGAGGGAGATGATCGCACAGCGGGAGGTATCTGCAACAGAGAGGGATTAGAGCTGCTGAGAGAATCAGGCATAGGGGAAGGAGAGAGTGGTCCAGCGGGAGGTAACGGCAGGGAACGAGTTTGGTGGTAGGCAGGCGGTGGCTGTGAAAACACCGGAGGGCAGGGCAGAAAAGTTTGCGGCGCAGTAGACTTAGCTAAAAGTATCTCAGCTGGAGCACAAGACTTAATGAGAGATGGGCGTGTTCTCAGAATAAGAAAGGCTTGGACATAAGGGAGTTCTAATAACTTGTTGCCAGCTTGACAAAAATCATACAAGTTCCTGAGAATGCAGGGGTCAAATGTTCCTTGCCGAGGCCAAGGCTTGCCGATAAGCGGGTAGGTTGGCCAGACCTCCTGGCAGTAAAAAGTTAGTTGTTTAGTTTTTATGGTACCTTTAAGTTTTAGAGTACGTAAATTGGAAATTAGGCATTTTAAAGGCGTCTTTTGGGAGTTAGAAAATATGTTCCCCATGACTGATTCAGGCAAGAAAAAAAACCGGAGGTCCAGAAAAAGTCGTCACTTATTTGTGGTACCACACGGCGGAACGGTTCCAAACCGTAAACTCCAGTCGTCACTGAGATTTACGAATGGAGTCTACGTGGGATCAGTAACAGTTTTGCCCGTGAAAGCGCAAGGCTTTAAGGGAAGTGAGGCATTCTTTCAGTGTGGGCGGTCCCAAAAATCTCTGCTTTGGGCTATCCGAACCCAAAGAACGTGAGAGATTTTGTGGGCGCAGGTTTGCCCAGAAAGAACCCTGCCCTGGGTGGTCCTAAGGACGTGAAAATGCACAGACCCACGCAGACGGGGAGAACATTCCACTGGGGCTGCCCAGTGCGAAAAGTTCCCCGGGGAGTGCTCACCTGAAATCAGTCTGGCCGATGCGGAGTGCAGGCGGCTGGCGACAGGAACGTCTCGGGAGAGGAAAAAGCTCGGGATTAATCCAGGATGTTATCTGGTTATCGGCGAGGAAACTCTGGGTATGTGGCCCAAGAGTCAGTTGCCTGCCGATCGAGTCACGGCACCAAATGATAGAGTTATTTCCAAAAGATGAAAAATATTAACAAAAGATGAGAAATATAAAATAAAAAGCGGCCTTTATTCTGAGAACACGGAGAGAGATGACCGGCAACCCCCACCGCTGGCGTCCGGCGATCTCTCCGGCGGACACGCGGTGTGGGGGCCTGTAAATAACCTCGGTTTGGGGTGGAACCTAAGGCGGGCATTAGGGATACACAGGTAGCCCATTGGTCCTAGGTTTGGCGCCATATGTAAATTCCCAGGGGCGGGAAGATGGCGTCACAGGTAACTTCCTAGGGGCAGGGCAAGATGGGGCTTCCTGCTTCCGGTTGTGGCTTTCCTGGCTACAGTGTCCTGTCTGGGCCAAACCTTTCAGCAGCATAGCATGCTCTGTACGCGGATGAAAGTGACACCGACAGGACCCTCCTCTGCCTCCAAAAGAAGTGGGGAGCACACAGAGGGAGGCCTGGGCACTGCCCTTCAGTGTTTACTCTTTGGCCTTGACCACTTCTTTTTTTTTTTTTTTTTTTTTTTTGTCTTTTTCGTTTTTATCGGTACCAGGGATCAAACTCATGACCGCACACTTGTAAGGCAGGCGCTTATGCCACTGAGCTAAACCCCCAGCCCCTTGACCACTTCTTCTAACCATAACCAAGACCGGCTGATGCCCGTATCATGTGGATGCTCTGTTTGCAAGGCCTCAGACGGCAGTGGTGGCCATGGGGAGGCACGGCGGAAGGAAACATGCAAAGCCACATCAGTGGCATCAGTAACCTCTGCTTCCCCGCTTTTTCCTGGCAATGTGTGTGTGTGTGTGTGTGTGTGTGTGTGTGTGTGTGTGTGTGTATTCACACCTTTAAATTCTGCAAAGATCCGTGTATGGTCCAAGAAGTACAGGGACATGAGTGTGGGCTACACGCCAAGGACAGGTCTACAGTGGGGTGAAGGAGGAAGCCCCTGGAACAGACTTCAAAGTTTGTGCCACAAATCCAGAGTATTTTTGGAAGTATTTGCATACTATCTCTAAATCTTTTTTTCATGTCAGCTTATTTTTGTTTTCTTTCCACATTTTTTCCTTTAATTTTGTGGATGTTCTTTATTTCAGGGTACTAAAATATTTATTTTGAAAAGAGCAGAATAAAAATATAGCTAATAGGAAACAGGAAGATAGAACTTTTACAAATGGTAGCAGAGGGGGTCAAGAGATAAGAGATAAAGGGAGGGGGAGGCAAGAGGGGACGTGCAAAGAATTCAGGTGTGTTATGTTCAGGGACCAGCTCCCTTTGAGGAAAGTAATCATGGTGTATTGCAAACATGCACTAATAAAAATTAAAACTATTTCTTTTGAAGGCTTTTAGACTTTATAACTTAGTAAACATGTTCAAATTTTATTGTTGACTATTTTAGCTGTGAATTTTGTTGTGAATTCGAGCTTTTCTGTCTGTCTTTCCGACTTTCTCATTACTAGTGATTAAACCCAAGGCCTTCACACTAAGCTGATCCCCACCCACCCTGCTTTTATTCTTTATTTTGAGACAGGGTCTAGCTATGTTGTCCCTGCTGGGCTCAGACCTGTGATCCTCTTGCTTCAGCCTCCCCAAGTGCTAGGATTATAGGTGTGGAGCACATACCTGGCTTCTGTCCTCATTTCCCTTAGTGACAAACAATGGTGGTTAACATGCATGGAGCCCTGAATGTGTGCAGACAGCACGCTCGGTGCTGAATTAAGTGCACACACATGCAGTCTGCCTGGTTACCCGCAGTCCTGTTCCCCAGAGGAGAAGCAAGTCTTGAGGAGTCCAGCAGCCTGCCCAGGGCCACCCCCACCATCTGCTCCCGTGCTCTCGGTGCCTCTCTCTCACTGGCAGCATTAATCTGCAGTAGGCACTAATTAACCTATAATTCGTGGAACACAAGCAGGAAGGTTTATACCCCCAGTTTCAAGACAAGACTCAAGGACAGCCAGTCCATGTGACTTGTCTGACGCCCTGCACCCAGCTCAGGGCTGAGCTAGGATTTGAACCTGAGCCTACCAGAGCCTGGAGAAGCAGCTGCCTATTACCAGGAGCTACAATACTTCTGCACCTAACAGGGCACAGCTGTGACAGCTGAGGCCACAGAAGGGGACAAGGTCAAGACAAAGGGGGGCTGAAGGCCTCAGAGGCTGCCACCACCTGAAGCCAGCAAGAGCCCCCAAGAAAATCTGGGTGTAGAGTCTGGGACACTGGCTCAAAGCACAGACCAGAACAGGGAGCTGCTTTGCCACCATAGAGGGAACCGCAGACTCCAGTGTGGATGCTGTCTCCCTCTGCAGATACTCACTTCCCCCTCCCCGTGGGCCTGGTTGTGACTGTCCCATGGGCAAGGGTGGTCATAGCAGGTCACTCCTACAACAGATCTATTCTATAGAGACTAGATCTGGGTCACCGTGCAGAGGCAGTGTCACCTGGTCAAGTAGCGGCTGGGAGCAGGGGTTGGTGGGACACAGGAGGAGAAAGGCAGGGCTGGAGGGCGAAGGAAGGCAGCCACGTTCTGGGCTCACAGACAGGACAGTGAAAAACGTGCAGACTCTTTATTTTTAAATTTTTGATTCAACACACAGAAGACAGGAAGAGGTCACTTTTAAGGGCAGAGCTCAGCAGCATTAATGACATTCACACTGGTGCACACCGGTCACCACCATCCACCTCCAGGAATCTTTCTGCAGAACTGAAACCCTAGCACCTGTTCCCGTCCTCCTAGCAGGACCGGAATGGGAGAAATAGAAAAGCGGTTCCCCTGCACTTACCCATTCCGCCTTGCTGCATGCAGGCCTTTCTCGAGCTTTCTGTGTCCAGGCTTCTGTCTCGGTCCTAGTCAGAGGAAGCAAACAGCAGACCTGGGCCTCCCAGCTTCCAGGAGGCCACCGCCACCATCACCCCCTGCAGCAGAATGAGAAAGGCTCCCCTCTGCAGCTGCATCTCACCAAACCCGGGCTCAGCCTCAGGTCTCCATTTGCTATCATGTCTAGTGCATTCTAACCATGAGACTCCCCAGCTGTTACATAGCTCCATGGCTGTCAACTGAGCCTGATAGGGTGGAGCAAGAGCCACACACTTAGCACTGAATGTTCTGGGGGCCAGCGGGCTCCTAAGAGCACAGGTGTACACAGACAATGGGGAACCAGCCTGCTAGTGCTGGATCAACTGGTCCCTTGACAGTTCCAGTTTCATAGGTCGCTCCTAAAAGCCTCCGGTCCCCACCACTGTGGAAAAGAAAGGGAGGGAGGCCCAGGCCACATGTGTCAGAATCTGGGCTGACACATACTTCCCCAGCTGTGCGGTGGCCAGAAAACTAAATAAAAACCCTTCCCGAAGTTGTCCCCTTGGACACAGAGAACTTCTCAGCCACTACTGTTCAGCCTGGATTTTAGTCTTCAGGAAGACAAACCTAGCACATATAATATTCCCCATACTTGGGAGGCTGAGACAGGGAAATCACTGTGTATCTGAGGCCAACTTGAACTACAAAGTGAGACGCTGTATCAAAAAACAAACAGAGAGGGGCTGGAGATTTAGCTCAGCGGCATAAGAGCCTGCCTTGCAAGCAGGCAGTTGTGAGTTCGATCCCCGGTACCGATAAAAAGGAAACACACACACACACACACACACACACACACACAAACACAGAGGAAAAAGGGAATCCAGGTGTGGTGGTGCATGCCTATGATCTCAGCACTTGGGAGGTTAAAGTGGTAGGACTGCCAGTTCAAAATCAGCCTGGGCTACATAGTGAGTTCAAGAATAGCTTGAACTACAAAATAAGACTCTGTGTCCAAAAAAAAAAAAAAATTTTTTTTTTAAAAAGGATGCTGTAATACTGACCTTCCGTAAGACTACACTGTGCAAACTTATTAGTCTCACTTGGATCCTTGGTTCAGATGACAAACCTGGAAATAATTCATGATAGATCCCACTGTGCTTCTGAAAACCACTGCCCATGTGTGTCCAATAATTCCTGAGACTAAACAGGCGTCCGGAGGAGCATGCAAGCGCTTCAGGTCTGCAGATGCCTTCTCACTGTGCCCACCTTCAGCTCGGGAATTTGCCTGAGATGTTTCTGCACATAGGAATTAAGGGCCCTCAGCTGCTTTCACACCTTCTCAGTCTGGACCAGAGAAAACCCTGGGATAGCAGCCTCCCCGCCGAGGAGCCAGGCCCACGAAGCCCCACACCTGGCTTCCAGGGAAAGGCCCAGAGAATCATCCTGATGCAGGTGGGACCAGAGGCTTTTAGGAGCAACCTATGAAACGGGAACTGTCAAGGGACCAGTTGATCCAGAACCTAAACCTAAGGTTTTGGGTTAAGTCCTTATGATGCCTCTTATGAGTTGGATGATAAAGGACAAATTATTCAAATTCCGAGCCTCAGTTTTCCCATCTGAAACTTGAAGATATGGTAGCGTGGGCCTCAGGGAAGAGAGTGAAAGAATGTGATGTAAAGGGATCCCAGGCCTTTGGCCAGGACTGAGGAAGTTCCCAGGTCAGTCCTGGGTGAACCAGGTGAGGCGGTGTATGAAGTGCTTGCGCCTGCCTGGAGTCAGCGCTCTGTAATGTGTTATCTCTTCAACAACATATTTAGTAAGTGTATCCTGTGTACTGTGTGCTGTTTAAAAGCTCCCAGGTCAAAGAGGTGAAGCCCTGTCCTCATGCGTCATGAGGCATTGAGAACCCAAGGATCCAACGTGATCGGGTTAACAGTGGGGGATAAAGGTCAGGTAGAGGTGGACTCCAGAGAGGTGGTGGCCTGTAGGCTGTCATCCGTCAGAGCCATTAACAAAGCAGTCATCTCTGGCTTTATACAAAAAGGGAGCTGAGAAGCTGGACAGCCCCAAGGTTGGGTGAGATGCCCAGACTGAGGGCAAAATGAGTGTCCGAAAGTTCCCAGCTTTGGCCACAAGATGGCAGAGGAGTACATTTCTGAGGAAACACCGCAACAAAAGGCTTTTGTAAATGTTAGAAATCTCTTATTAGGATGTTTCTGTGCATACAATCAGAGGCATCATCAGACACTGAGCATTTATACTTCTAGACGTTCCCACCTTGGTACTGGCGACAGTGATCCTGGCTGGTCTGTGGACAAAGCTGAGGGTCCAGCAGGGGTCGCTGTGCATCTAGGAGGCGCCGGCCTCCTCCACTGGCCTTACTGAGTCTGGAAAAATGGAGGCACCATTATGAAACACTTCGCACTCACCAGGGCGAGCATTCCATTTACATCCTCATCCTTCATTCAACACATATTTATTAACAATTGCTATTTTTCTGAGCACTGATATAGGCCAGATAAACTAATAACCAGAATATAATGCCGGATGTTGATAAGTATTATAAAGCAAAAATAAACAGAGCAAGAGGACAGAGGAATGAAGACATGCTTATATTTAGGCAAATGTAAGTGTTCTGTCGATTTCAATATCCCAAAGAGGTTTCTTCGGGAATCTTCTCAAGCAGTTCAGTCTGGAGGCCTGTTGTACAGCAGAATTCTAGAAAAATCTCTTCTCGCCATCTTGGGGTTTCCTTCACCATTCCACTTTATCACCACCTGTATCCTGTAACTCTTATCATTAGCGGCTTCTGAGAAGGGAAAGGTAGGAAACATACAATTCTTCTAGGGTCTTATAACCCTGACAATGTTTTTATTCTCCTTTCCTATCAGATTGACATTTCACTGTGTGGCATTTCACTTGGAGGCTATTTTTCTGGAAATTTGGAAAATCTTTCAGTGTTGCCATTGGAAAGCCCAAGCCACCCTCATTACTGGTGTTTTATCTGAGAACATTTTCTCCCTGGAAGCTTGCAGGGTCATCGCTCAGATCCTAACCCAGGTTGAGTATCCTTTTACCAAAATGCTTGGGACCAGAACTGTTCTGATTTTAGGTTTCTTAAAATTTTGGAATATTTGCTTATATATAATGAGATGCCTTGGGGGTGGAACTCAACTCTCACTGTGAAATTCATTCATACTTCATATGCATGCTATGCCCACATTCTAAAGGTAATTCTGTTTGGTATTTCTAGTGCACCTGTGTTTTTACTGCAACCTGGTACACAGATTGGAGTTTTCTACTTTTTTTTTTTTATCAGTACCAGGGATCAAATTCACGACTACCTGCTTGCAAAGCAGACGCTTACGCCGCTGAGCTAAATCCCCAGCTCCTGAGTTTTCTACTTGTAACATCATGTCAGTGCTCAAAGAGTTACAGATTTGTGGAATATTTCAGATTTTGGATTTTTGGATTGGGAATATTCTACCTGTAAAATGAAATGTGATAAAATATCTGACATGGGTTTGTTTTTATCCATTGTGCTGCATGCTTGTGGGAGATCAGACCGGGATGCCCTGTCCTTTGATGGTTGGATATTATCATGAATTTTTTATTTTTAAATTTTTCCCTCTGCTTGTGCTAGATGCTTTTTCATTTGATATGAGTCCTCCTTGACCAGCTCTCTAATTTTCTTGTTGTGTCTCTTTTTCTTCTTGTTCTATTTTCTTTTGAAATTGCCTCATCTATGTTCTGGACTTTCTCATGCACTTTTTTATTTCCACCATCATGTCTTTAATCCAAAGTGTCTCTTTAATTTTCTCAGTTGTCCTTCATTACAGTAGCTAGGTTGTATAGCATGATTATGGCATTTTCTCTTAACTTTTAGACTACTGATATGGCTATTCTAAATTTTTCTTCCTCCAATTGGCTCCCCCAACCCCAGATTTGCTTGTTTGTTAGTATATTTTTCAGGCAGCCCACCTCATCACACATCATGCTCCTGGTCAGAGTCGGGGGCAAAATACCAAAGAGCAGCTCCGTCCACTTGGCTGCCGTCTTCGCTTTGGGGCACCAGGACAGGCCATTGTATTGTACAAACCATGAAGGCAGTGCTGTCGGATTTACCTCCCCATCTGGTGGGGCTGCCAGAGAAGAGCTCGCTGCTCCTGAGGTAGGAGAGTGGGGAGCGGAGGAGGAGGCCTTGGCCAGCTGCGTGATTGCTTTAACCCCTCTGTGTCTCATCTAGAGCTCCACCCTTAACAAAACTGTCACAATCCTTGGTTTCCCCCTCTCCAGAGGCTCTGCCCCTATCTGCTGAGACCTGGGGAAGAAGCAGCCAACTGTGAAGAGGAGGATTTAAGGGCCATGTCTACTTGTCCCACCTTTACCGCTGCACGCAAGGGGCTGGAGCTCCAGATTCCTGAGGGTGTGTGTGTGCATTGTGTGTGCGTGTGTGCGTGTGAAGTGTGTTTTGCTACACGAGTTGTGTGCCTTTCCTTACTGCTAGCTTTGTCTTCAGCTTCTGGAAGCCTACCAGATCTCTTACCATTCATCTATCTGTTTTTCAGTTTCTAAAAACACCAATGTTGCCTTCTCTCTAATTCTTGCAGGTTTATATAATTTGTGTATGTGTAGGACCATCTTTACTGTCACCTGGTGAGCGTAGAGAGAAGTCATATCATTTTCATTCCTCACCTCTAATCGCAGCTTCTGCGTGTGCTCGGTGTGTCTCTTCTTTCTTTCCCAGACAGCTGGCTCCGTGTGTTGGGAAAGTGTGCCTGCTCCACCAGGTATTTTGCCAGCCTGCTCCTCCCAGCCCCGAAGCGGAGACCTGTGTCCCTGCCACCCCATCCTCCTCTTGCACTTGCCAGCTCCGGGCCAGGGGGCTGTAGCTGCTGAGGACAGGCTGGCTGGGGGTAAACAGCAGGGACCCTGTCACTGTCCTCCACAGCAACAACCAGGCAGCCACCTATGTTCTGGCCATGTCACATCTATGCAGTTGTTTTTCTGATTTGTTTGGTTGGAAACTCTTCCCATCAGCTCAGTCAGAAACAGGCCCAAGCCCCCTCGCTCAGACATTGCCTGTGAGCCAGGCTGATTTAGGCTATGTGGCACTTTTAGCTCAAGTCCTGTTTCTACATGTCCGCTGAAGTAGTGTCTGCGGCAGACAGGAGAGTGTGGAAATGACATGAGTGGGAGGGACAGAGTGTGCTAAAGAGAATGAAGAGAGAGCCCCCCGGGTAGGACTTTGGCTTTGGAACCATTCTTGTGTCGTCTCCCCATTTCCCCATAACACGTGCCACCCAGTGGCCAGTGCCTGCCTGAGAACAGTGTTCAGAAATCTTAGTGTTGCACAGAGCTGATGCTAAGTAGCTATTGCTTCCCCGAGGTAGGTGAGTCTCGGGAGCCATCACGAAAAGGCCTCTCGGCTTGGACGAGCAGCCTGGTCCTGGAGCGGGAGCCTGTGCTCCCAGGGCTTCTCCCTGAGGTGACAGAGCAGCTGGTCTCGTCCTTGCCCCTTCTGGACGAGGTGACTGTGCTGGGGAAATTGCTTTCTATAGCTCAGGACTCCTCTTGCATTTCAGATTTAGACTTTAAAAAAAAGGTGAGCAATATGTCATAGAAATCATTCACATATGTTATTTTGATAAAAATATAGGGCTTTTAATATTCAAATGAAATAAAGAACTGATAACTTTTATGTATTAGAATAAAGCATATAGCTAAAGTTGGGTAACACTGAGATGATCACAGCACCTTCTACCAGTTTTAGTCTCCGAACCAAACTTTCCAAGGACAGAGGACCTGGAATTATCATAATGGTTCTGATATAGAACAAAACCATCCATTACAATCTCTCTCTCAACAGCACGGCTTTCATTCTTATGCTTCTGTAAAAATGATTAAGAGGAGCCTCTGTGAAGAATATAAAAGGTTTTTCAATTAAAAGATAAATTTGACAGAAAGGACTTTATAGATGATAATAACCGCGTTAGTCAAATTAATGAACCCACGTTCAATAGGTGTCCAATAAATCATAGCTCCAAATCAGAAGGATTATTTTTCTTACCGTACAGAATTGTGCATATTAAAATGATTAGAATTGGAATTTTTAAGACAAAATGAGATGAAAGATCACTGTTAGGAGGAAGTGGTAATTATAATAACAATGACCACCTTTCATTCGGTCTCCCCATGCTTGATCCACAAACATGAACTCACTGGTTCTCCCCAATGACCTTGTAAGCCTGGCTCTGCTCCCATTTTACAGGTAGAGCCCAGGCTCTGCTAAGTCACACGTCTGAGCATTAAGCTTTTCATCCTAACATTTCAAAAGATATTCTCGCCACTTGTTTCAAATAAAACCCTACATTTGATTTTAACAAAGGCTGTAATTCAAGTATAAATGGATATGGACCTGGATTATTAAGTTAGCTCTGAAAATGGAAGAGGAATATTTGACAATATAGACATGGATTTCTCCCAAATTGATTTGTAAAGTTAACACACTGCGTATAAAAATAACAGAAGGTTTTGTGTGATTGATTGATTTTGGTTTGGAAGTAGATGAGTCTATGCTTACAAGGACAAATAAATATGTAAGAATGTCAGAAAAACAGAGCAACAACAAAAAGAGGATTAGGGAAGGCCTACTCGATAAGGTCATGTCAAGGACCATGAAGAGTTTGAATCTTATGCCTCTTGTAATCCACCCCACCACAGCTCTACAGTGCCACAGAAGACGCCTGCATACAGGAGTACCCTGAGTTTAGAAATCTTTCTTTGCTCTTTGCTTCAGGGAGACATTATCTCCATCTTCCAAAGCTGTCTGCTAAGCAAATACCCTAGGAAAGATAGTGCGAACCAAAAGAATCTTCAGCTAACAAAATGTACACGAATACAGAGATACAAAGATAATTGTCTGCCAACAGATAATACTAGTATCACACGAGCATCATAATTAAAAGGAATATAGATACATGAAAAGACCAGTACACAAGTGGAAGGGACCATGAAGATCCAAATAGACAAAATATTCACAGACACTTAGCATTTGATAAAACCACATCAGGTCTGTGGGAGAAAGCATGAGCTTTTCAGCAAACAGTGATAATAGGGTGGTTAGATGGAGAAAGAATCCAGTTCCATCCACATGTTGTAGTGCACTAAAACTATGCTCCAAATGAAGCAAAGATTTGAATATTTCTGAAATGAAGAAATAAGGAATCATACATGTTAGAACAATAATTGTATAGATAGCACCGCTGGAAAACAGTGGAAGGAGAATTTTGCTTTACCTGAAGATTCTAATTTTTGAAGGGGCTATTGGAGGTAGAAGGAATGACAGACTTAGAAATGTTGTCATTTTGAACCGAGTGAGTGAAGACCGAATTAGGCTCAAACCACTGGGGAACATTTGACAGGCACGATGGTTAATTTTATGTGCCAGCTTGGAGATCTCCCAGTTGGCAAAACACCAAAATGTTCCTGTGATGGTATATTTTTACCTAACACCAACATTTAAATTAGTAACTTTTTAAAGCAGATTTACTACTTCTGGGAAGATGATGGAGTGGTGAACAGCCTCCCTGACATTAGGTGTCCCCACACTGGAATATAGCAACATGAGAAAGAGAAGGAGGAAGGGGGTCCCCAGGACCCAGCAAGGATCTGAAATGAAAAATTGAAGCTCACAGAGAGAGAAGAGAGAGAGACCTGAACACAGAAGAAGGAAAGGCCAATGGCGCTTTCTTCCTGAAGTTGATTCGGTGCATGGGATGGAGGGGGTGTGTGTGGCTCAAACCTGCAGACGCACCATGACTGTGGACCAGCCCAAAGGCCTCCACAGGAAAACACAGAAGTGGAGCAGAGCAGTGGGCACAGCGGACTGCAGTGCTGGTGAGTTATTCAGGTTCAGATCCTCCAGGAGAGGGCGATTAGCGGTTGGCCAGCTTGGAAAGAGGACAACTGAAGAGGGCAGCTGTGGGTTGACTGCTGGGCCCCAGTGTCGGGATGAGGTGGAACTGAGTTCAAGGTGACAGGAGGTCAAGCAGCCAGGCCCAAGCTGGTGGGGAGCCAGGCTGAAACTGGCAGGAGGCACCAGAGTGCTGCAGGCTGAACGGTCAGGTGACAGCCTCCCGGCCAGAAGCCAGCCTGAACTTCAGCGGAACTAAGGTGCGGCTGCTAGATTATTCACTATCCTGCCATAAAGCTAGGGCTGATTTGTTGGGATTAATCAATACAGATCTGGGCTCTGTCTGCTTCCGCTCTCTACCAGTGACAGCAGAGACATGCCCTGAAGTGGACATTTTATTTTCTTGTTCTTTCTTTCTTTTCATGTTTTTTGTTTTTATTTCATTTTTTTCTTGATCTTGTTTTTATCTGATTGTTCCTAGTCTTCTTGTTGTTGCTATTCTCTCCTTGTTTTTATTTCTTCCTTCTTTCTCTCCTGTTTGCTTCACCAGTTTTCCCAAAGTTCTTGTAATCTTCGTTTGTACTCCAACCTTGCTTCTAATTTCTTTTTCTTCTATTTTTTCCCAACCCCTTTTAAATTTTCTCTCCTTAGGATAAAATTGCCACACTGAGAGAATATTTACTATGTATAATTTTCTGGTTTGTTTTAGATAATTAACACAGCTTGTCATTTTCTAGGCTGTGTTTTATGCTATTGTTATTGCTGATCATCCATATTTGTTCTAATCAGTTGTTCTTCCTGGTATGTCAAGACTAAGATTGCCTAAGGGTCATAAGCAATATTATAAGCCAGTGTCAAGGAACTAAGTGCTGGGCCAAATAGGTGGGAACTTCTCATCCCCAATAAATTAGAGGTAGGATCTTGCAACAGACTCAAAACTCAAAGTCCAGCTACATCTGGAAGACATCTCTGAGGAATGGTCATTTTCTTTTCTTTAGTTATTTTAAAATAATTTTTAAAATTGTTTTTATTTTAAAGAGATTATAGTAAACACAATAAAAACAAAACAGAAGTGATATAGGATTTCAAAATAAACTGATAGGAGATTAGCAATAGCCACTATATTATATATTGTTATCTTCAAAATAGTTGCTCAGAGAAGTAGTCATTTTATAAGGTTCTAAATACCAGCAATAAAGCTATGTGTCATAAGCAATTTACAAGCATCAATCTAGGAATTAAACTAAAAAGAAAAAAGACACTTAAGCAAGATGCAACCCCAGACTTCCAGCTCACCAAAGACAACTCTGAGGGACAATGTGATGGAGAAATTTGAAGGCCACCCACCCAGACTCTCTGAAGTGGTAGCACCAGAAGTTATTAAGCAGATAAATGAGGCTCTATAAAAAATCAAATCAGAAATAATCTCTCAGATAACTACAGAGATGGTGACTGTAATAAAAGACATGGGGGCTGCGGATTTAGCTCAGCGGCATACACCTGCCTTGCAAGCAGGCGGTTGTGAGTTCGATCCCTGGTACCGATAAAAAAAAAAAAAAGACATGGTTGGTGACTGTAGAGCAGATCCAGATTTCTAAAAAATAGATGAGCTTAGAAAATGATGGAAGCTATGAACACTCAACATAGGAAAGAAATGGAATCCATAAAAAGATTCAGATATCCAGGAGATTAAAAATTCCATTGAAAGTTTATGCAACAGAATGAGCCAATGTGAAGACAGAACCTCAGATCTAGAACACAGGAACTCAATTAGTGATCATGAAAAGAAAGATTTCTTAAAAATAGCAAGGAACCATGAAAAATCAGTCCAACAATTGCTAGATGATTCAAAAGAGAATAATGTAAGGTTGGTCAAAGTCAATGAAAAGGCAGAAGATAATACAAATGACATTTTAAAAATTCACAGAAGTGATAGATATATATGTAGAAATTCACACATGGGTTTTTTTTTCTTTTTAATTATTTATGGGAACAGATTATATAATGCAAGATGTAATGAACAGATACTCTGAGGAAGAGACGCTAAGAAACCTGAGGCTAATTTTGTAGCATTATGATAGAAATTCTAGCAATACTAATGTTCGCTGATTAGAATGACATTGGACTGGTTTCTTGAGTTCAATTTCAGCATATGTAGAGATGGGGACAGCTATCACAAAGAGAATGAGAGATGCGATGGTAGTTGCTATTGTCTTCCCTAATTTGGAACTTGAGGACCTAAAAAGCCTTCATCATCCTGTAATGATTTGATTAGTTCTATAATATGCAATAATTATATAAAGTGGGTGAAGATAGGGACAACTATTTGAAAGAAACTAGAGACAGTTAGATAGACAATGAAGATCTCCAGTGGGCTTGCTACGAAATCTGTATTTCTTTAAATTGTTTTTTCAACTGCTATGTTCTGTTTTGATATGTTTAATCTTACCCTCTTTGAGATGTAAACAAATGTGTAAGACTGATAACCATATTACTGAGCTCTTGTTCGATCATAGAGCAGAAGGGTTTGTAGTGTCACTTTATGAATGTCATTCTAAATACTTTAATTCTATAACATGAACAGCTATTTCTAAGATGACAAGGTATAACTTATCAACCAACAATTTCTTACCGTTTGTTTTTCTGTAAGTTTGTATTATTTCTACCCTTTTTTATCTCCATGTATTCTTTTGTTTCCTTTTCTTTAAATAAAAAAAGAGAAAATTAAAAAAAAATTCACAGAAGTAATGGCACAAACTTCCCAAGATTGAAAAAGAATTTGACATACAGATAAATTAGACATATAGAACTCCAATTAACCATGATCAAAAAAATTCTACACCAAGGCATATAATAATAAATATTCCAGAAATTCAGCATAAGAATAGACTATAAAATGATGTTAGAGAAAAGAAACAAATCATCTATAAAGAAAAGTCCATCAGAGTCACAGCAGATTTCTCAACAGACACCCTGAAGTTGAGGAAAGCAGGAAGTATTTTAATCCCTAAAAGAAAACATCTTTCAACCTTGATTGATGTATCCTGCAAAACTATGTTTCCAAATTGATGGAGTAATAAGATACTTCCATGACAAAGAACACTTGAAGAAATTCATAACCACCAAACTGGTATCTGGAAAGAGATAATGAGTACAGCTCCTTGAACCCCAACATAATGAATCAATCAGACAAGGCAAGTAATTAAACAGAGGGAGAAAAAGAGGGACCCAACAACAGGAAAGTAACATGACAAGAATCAGGCAATAGCTATCTGTTACAACCAGCAACGTAAATGGTCACCAACCCAAAGAAACTGGCGTGCAGAATGGGTCAAGAATCAAGACCTAGAAGATCTTAATATTAAAACAGAAACATTAAATCTGCTGGAAGATAGAGTAGATAAAACTCTTGAAGACATTGCTATATGCAAAGACTCTATGAATAAAACCCTGATTGCACAGGAACTACCACAAAGCATCAACAACTGGGGTCTCATCCTATTGTAAAGCTTTTGCACAACAAGAGAAACCACCAACAGAGTGAAGACACAACCCACAGTGTGGGAGAAAATGTTTACCAGCTGTACCTCAGACAAAGGATTACTATGGAGAACATATAAAGAACTCAGAAAAATCAGTCCTCCCAGATGTAAAGACCCAATCCAAAAATGGGCATCTGAGATGAATACACACATCTTAGATGAAGAAATAAAAACAACAAATAAATATATGAAAACATGTTCAACATCACTGGTCATTCAAGAGATGCAAATTAAGGCAATGCTGAGATTTTGTCTTGGTTACCTTTTTCTCATTGCTGAGACAAATCACTCAATGTCCAAAATTAGGAAAGCAAAAGTTTATGTAGCTCACAGTTCTTGGAGGTTTCAGTCCATATTCAGCTGGCTCCAAGGCAGGGTGGCGTGGCTAAGGGGCAACTGCAAGCCATAAGAGCAAACAGGGCAAAAAGGGCAAAGCATGCCTCCTTCCCTCCCTTATACTGCCAGCTCACCACCCCTGGGCAGGTACAGCACTCACACCACCAATTCCAGTGCTAGGCAACAAAACAACCACAAAGGCTAGATTCAGCCTCCTCCCTGACTGAATGAGGCTTGGAGGGGCCACCTAGACACAAACCATAACACTATCTCATTCCAGAAAGAATGGCTATGACAAGAAATCAACCAGTAACAAATGCTAGAGAGGCTGTGGGGAAAAGGGAACCGTTTTTCACTGTTGGTGGGAGTGCAGACTGGTGCAACCACTGTGGAAATCAGTGTGGAGACTCCTCAAAAAACTGGGACTAGAAGTGTCATTTGATCTGGGTACTTCCTTCTTGGTTTCTTCTCAAAAGAATTAAAAACATCATACCACAGCAATATATGTACACCCATGTTTATACCAGCACAGTTTGTAATAGCTAAATCTTGGAAAAGCCCAAATGCCCACCAACTGATTAACGGCTAAAGAAGATGTGGGTTTCGTTTTGTTTTTATGTAGTGGAGTGCTGCTCTGACTCTGCCATAAAGAAGGATAAGCTTGAGACATTTCTAGCTAAATGGATGCACCTCAAGACCATACTCTTAAGTATGAAATAAATCAAACACACATGTTTAAATACTGCTTTGTTTCTCTGATGTGAGGAACCAGAAGTGCAAATAAGGACCAAAATAGATATTGGAAAACGGGAAGAAAATGTTCAAATGGGAAGGGAAATGGGAGGGAGGAGGAAGAAAGAGACAAGGAAAAAATAGAGAATAGAAGGAAAGAGTGACAACAAAGTTTTTGTAAATAAAGAGGAGAAGAGGAGTTAAAGGGAAGGGAGGGGAATGGGGGAAAAGGAGCAAGATAAATTATGTTCCAGAACAAATTCCCTACAATGAATGCTATAATGATGTATATCTAACCTGAACCAGTGTGGGGCCAGGGATATAACTCAGAGGCACAGCACCTGGCTGGGAAGTGCAAGGTCCTGAGTTCAATTCCTGGTACCCCCCCCAAAAAAATGTGCCAATGAAAAAGCAAATTTACTTTCATTATGGGGGAGGGGTTTGAAAGCGTTAAGAGAAAAGACCACCACTGCTCCCCCAAGGAAAAGAAAATTCCGCATCCAGAATGACTTCAGATGAGCTCTTTTCTGGGTCTCCAGCATGCCATCCTCCCTGCACACTGGACTAGACATCTCCACAGCTGCATGATTGCCTGGGTCAGCTCCTTAAAATCTCTCAAAAGCCATCTCTCTCTCGAGATCGAGACTGAGATTAAGACCCAAGTGCCGTCTACATGGCAAAGTCTATTCCAGTTAATGCTCATATTAACTACAGAAAGAAGAAAGGGAACTCTCCTGTGGAAAGATCTGTAGAGCACCACCTGAACAAAGCCATCAGTGATGACGGATGCACAGGTGTTACCTGCCTCCTCGCGTGATGCACTGAGAAAGATTCCCTGTTATCTAGGCAGAAATCTTGTCCAAAATGAGCAACCCAGAAGAAAACAAGAAGTGAACAAGAAACAAGCCCTCCCTGTGAATTGGCGCCATGAGCAGGCCCCTGTGGGGACAGCCAGCACACGGGCAGGGAAACAAGAAAAGCCAGCGCCCTCCTTACCCCCTACCCCGTGCCATAAGCGACTGGCTGGTCCAGAGAAACACAGGCTGAAGTGAGAGCTATTGAGGTAAAATACTGTTTATTTACTTATTTATATTTTTAATTTGGAGGCAGTAAAATACAACAATCAAGACAATGCAGTGAAATTGGTACAGAACTTCACAGCAGGTTACCAGGATTACAGTAATAGGTACCCTAGTATATCTTGTTACCTTTACAATAGTTGTCCGTTCGATCAGGTATAGCAAAATCAAACCAAATGCAGAATATTATAAAACCTATCAAAACAGAATATTGGATAGTACAAAACAATCAGAACAAAGCAAAACAGTGAAAACAATATTTGCCTTCAAAGAGACGACAGAAGGAAATCCCCATATTTGCCATATTGCATATGGTCATCCTCCCAAGAGACGCTCAGACCTCTGGCCCCAGGTCAGCATAATCAACCCAACAATATAAGCATTTAGTTGCTTTATGTGCCTTAGCTGCTATCAACTCCGGGTGACCTCAAAACCATCCAGCTGCTAACTGGGGTGGGGGTGGACATTGGATTCTCAGCCCGCACACCCCAGTAGGCTCACGGGAGACAATGACTTGTTTTCTCCCTGGCCTCCCCGCTGCTTGCTCACTCCCCATCCGCAACCGCTTACCAGGAAGGAGGGCGTGTTTTCTTGCTTAGCCCTCCAAGTTCCAACATGGCTGGATCTTGGGAAACGCTGACTTGCTCTCTTCCTGGTGCATTAAAACACAATTTAATGTTGTAGTATTTCACTGACTTTGCAGGTCTAAAGCCAGTAGTTTGATCATCTATTCAGAGGATAACAATATGCGGTGTAGCATCTATGGGGGGGTCTCCTCCTGAAGGTGGCAGCCATTGTTAATTCCCTAGTATCTTGTTTTGAAGTCCTATGTCATTTTCATTGTTTTGTTGGGTTGAATTTGTTCTGTTTTATTTGATTTTATTATATCCAATGGCATGGGCAGCTGTTTCAAATATAACAAGATATATCATGGTATAGTCATTTTGTATTTCCTACTATATTGTTTTAAAGTCCTTTATTGCATTCATTGCTTTGTTTTTATTGGTTTTATTCTGTTCTGTTTGATTTTTACTATGTCTGAAGGTACAGGCAGCTATTTTGAAGACAACAAGAGGCATTATGGTAACCACTGTTGATTTCCTATGGTCTTGAAATTCCTATGTCACTTACACTGCTTTGTTTTGATTGGCTTCATTCTGTTTTGTTTTCCTTGGTTTTATTCTTTAAAAAAAAAAAAATGAGCGACCCAATTCTAATCAAGAGAAAGGCTGATTGTAATCATGCAGAAACAACAAAGCCAAAATGGGGGCCCACGCTACAAAGAAACAACCTGTGCTCTTTAAAAAACACCAAGGTCATTAAAGACCAAGAAGAAAAACAGACTGAAGAACTGACCGTGACTAAAGGAAAGGGACATGGCAAGGCAATCTCAGCACAATATAACCCAGACTAGAAACTACATCAGAAAAAAAAGTGCTACAAAAATCACTACTGAACATTATTTAACTAATAGAATGGCATTGGTATTATTATTAGTCTTGACTTTGACTAATGCTATGCTTAAGTAAGAGGGAGAGTGAGATAAGCTAGAAACAGAGACAGTAAAAAAAGAGCCCCAGAGCCACTTCTCCACTGGCAAGTGTCAAAAGATTTACCTATTTAATTTCTGAACTTAAAGATTTGATCAGTAGTAATGATGTCAGGTTGTCAAGGCAATCCTCCAAACAAAACCTCTGCATCAGCTCAAGACTGTATTCTCTGAGTATTTTCACTGCACCCGGATCTAGAATAGCTACTTGGATGTGAGAGTCAGGTAGTCCAGTGAGTCTGAAGATCACTGTTTGTGTCTCCACAATACAGATTCGCATCAGTGGTAACCTAGGTGTGCGATGCCCCAATTGCCCAGATAGACAATAGAGGTGACTACTGAACAGTCAAGGGTGAGTCTAATTGCAGAGCTGAATCATACACTTTGGCCAAATGCCATGTTCAAGGTAAACTTCCTTATAGGCTTATCAGATGTTTTCTGAGAAAGGTTTGCTGGTCTTTGCACTGAATGCAGGAACACAAGGTACTGTAGGATGCAGACCACCTGCCCTGGGACCCCTGGGTTCCCTGGACACTGCCCCCCTCACACATCATCCTTAAGGGCTGGATGGCTGACACCACACCTGACAGTTCTTATTTGTCTCTGCATAGGTCCACAGAGGCAGAATCTGTCCTGTGTCACACCATCTAGAGACTCGGCCATTGGTATTGTTTCATTAAAAGAATGAAAAAGTGACCAAATAAATGTACCACAGACTGCAGCGGTGTGGATGTCGGATCGGTGTGGACGCTGACCCGTAGATGAGATGGGAAGTTACCTGCCTCAAAGACATCAAGCAGTGGCCTACTGGGAGGCAGAGAATCTAAATTCAAGTTCAATTCCAGATCTTTGTCAGTATCTGATAGCTTTGCTAGAAACCTGAGGAGCCTGAGGCTTCCTGAATGTCCTAGAAATGGCAGGATGCCTGCTCCTCACAGAGCCCCGGAAACCACATAGAGAGGACAGGAGCCGATTTCCAGAAAGGATGAGACTGGGCAAAGACTCTGCGGAGGGAAGAGAAGGTGCTGCTTGTGACATCGTGACCCTCTGGTGGAATCCTGGTCTCTTCTGGTGACACCTTGGCCCCTGGGTCACCCACGGGAGCAGGGCTTCTTCAGTTGCTGCCCGGTGGCTCTGCCACCTGGCTGTGCTCTGGTTTTCCATTATGGCAGCCTTGTGTGTTCAGTCAGGATCAGAGCTGAAACGTGACACTGTGGGAGAAGGAGGAAAAGCCTCACACATACCCTGTCCCTCTCAAAATATGTAGATGGCTAAACAAGCCAGTCAGATGGCAGTCACACAACTCAGGAATGTGGCTTCTGGGATCTGGGAGCACCTCTTTGCCAGGGAATTATCTAAAAAGAATAAGAGTCTGACCTTGCAGCTTCCTGGGAGGAGATGGCCCTGAATTTTTCCGATGGGCTGCCGGGCTCCTCACATTCTAGATTAAATGCTTAGTCGGGAATTCAGTGATTGTCCTTCTCTCTACCTTGGTGATGATATTTTCTGGGCTGGGTGCAGATTTTGTTTTTAATTCTATTTCCTGCAACACTGGCCTGGCACTGGTGCAGGAACTCGAGTCCAGCTAAGGCCAAAGCAGGACCAGGCCTGGCTCCCCGTGACTTGTCTCCTGGGCCCCTGGGCCCACATGCTCACCTGTGGACTTTGCGTGCGGAGAAAGTATGCCACAGGAGCCGGCAAGCCTTGAGCACATTAGCAACTCTTCGAAGCCCAACCAGGACAGGATTGCTGACTGACAGCTTTCCATCTTGTCTCCTCTCTTCCTGCTCTGGGTCAGCCAGAGAGAGACACATACGGCAACACAGGGTCCAGAGCCATCTGCATCAATGGTGTCACAGCCTCGTGGGCTTATCTGGGGACCTGCCCCAGTGACACTACAGGGACCCTCTCTACCCGATGGACATGCTGAACTTGCAGGCTGTGTTTTGAACCAGGAGTGGCACTTTTAGTAATCCAGAGAGGAGGTCCTGTGTCGTCAGGGTCCCCTTCCCTTGCATTCCAGCCCTGCTTAGTGTAATTACAGAGCTGGACCACTTATCCGCCCGAACCTCTCCCAGCCTTTCTCATTTGTAACTGTCACCGTCCCAGCCCAGCCTTTCATTTCCTGTCCTCTGTTGTGCTTACGCCTCCCCATCTATTACCGAACTGCTTTTAGCCAGTGCAGCTCAGAGACAGTTGAAACCCCATTTAGTAGAGCCCAGGACAGCTGGAGCCCGCTAGCCCTTCCCGGCTAGGGATCCCCTTGTCTTCATTAGCGGCGCCCAGGGGCCTCTCGGGCCTGGGGACGGGATCCAGGCCATGCGCATGGCCTGATGAAATTAGGACCTCGGGAGAGCCACTTAGCAGCCAAAGGACACTTCGTTGAAAATGCTTTTTCATTAGGATGAGTCAGTGCCCAGGCTTTGTCTTTATTAAAAAAATCCCTCCCAAGCTAGGTCGTTCCTTTTCTCATTGAAAACAGCGTGTCCTCATTTACCCTGGGAATGTCCAGGAGCCGGGATGATTAATGGGAGGACGGAGAGCAGTGCAGGGGCTCCTCGGGGTCTGGCAGGGAAGTGCTTGCCTCATCTGACAGCTCTGCCACCCTCTTCGGCCACCGTGGCTTCCCGGCTTTAGGATGAGTGATGGTGATCCTCCTGTCCTGTGCCACAGTGGCAGCCTTGGTGCAGCCGGACAGGCCTGCTGCAAATTCCTACAGAACACAAACATTGACACCAGACACTGCCTTCAAGCACTTTCTCAAGGTCAGCCTCCCGCCTCCTCCAGTCACAAAAAAGCTAATTTTCAATTTCTTATGGCCAGCTGGGTGTGGTGGTTCGCAACTGTGATCAGGAGGCTGAGGCAGGGGGATCACGCTGAGTCTGAGGCCAGCCTGGCCCACGTAATGAGTTTGAGGCCAGTGTGAACTATATAGTGAGACCCTGACTCAAAAACAAAGGAAAACAAAATGACAATGACAAGGAGCCACTCAGAGGTTTTCTCAGCAGCTGCATCAGGTGAGAGGCTTGTTCCCAGCCACAGGCTTGTTCCCTCTGCCAGCAGGTGGCAGGCCTGGGACTTGAGCCAGATTTCCTGGGTGAAGGAAACCCAAGCTCCCCTCACAGCCCAGTTCCTAGAGTTCAAAGGACAGGTGACACCTCTGAATCTCAAGGCATGTGCAACTCCTGGGCACTCCCTATCCCTACCATGCTCCCTTACCAGTCACCATAATGGGTGATGTTTCCCCCTGGGAACACTTCAGGTGCTCTGTGTCAGAGAGCGGGTGACCCTTTGGGAAGAATGCAATGCGAGACGTCAGGGAGGCTGAGGCAGGAGGATCACTAGGAGTTAGAGGCCAGCCTGGGCTACAAAATGAGTTGAAGAGCATCGTAAAGTACAGAGTGAGACCCTGTCTCAAAAACCAACTGAGAGGGAGAAAGAGAGAGAAATAGGCGTCAGGAGAAGAATCTAAAGGCTTCCTTCTGATTGAAGGGTTAGGCTGCCATTTGGAAAGAAAGCCGCTGCTCCTGGTCATATGAGAGCTGCATCTCCACCAAGCACGTTCCGACTTGTTTTCCAGCCCTGCGTTGGGTCAGTTCTGAAACCTGTTTCTGTTTCCTCACCCAAACAAGGGATTAATAACAGCGTCTGCCTTGGAGGGTTTCTGTGACGACTGAGCAACAGATGATGCACTGGGCACGGCTGGCACAAGACAGGGCTAATAAAGTCACTGTCACATTCAGACTTCCCAATACCCTGGCCTTGGCACTTTATCCCAGGCTGACAGCTGGGAACCCACGGTTGGCCCCGAACCCACACTACCCAAGTCCACATGGAAAGGGGCTCTGGTCCTGTGCCTCCACTCCACCCGCCTGGGCCATTGCAAATGTTTAATTTTTAATATTGTGTTTTAATTTTCACTTTGTTTCTCTTTACTCATAAAAGCCACCTGCCTTATTTTTATTTGCAATGTAGAGTATCAGGGGTGAAAGGTATAAGGAATCCTTCAATCCATCTGCACTGCAGAAATCTTCTGCAGTACACTTTCCTAAGCACTTCTCTGCGTGGTGGTTCTCCTCCTGCACAGTCCAGGAGAACCACCAGGAAAACTCCTTTACAGTTCAGATTGCTGGCTGTGACTCAAGTGTTCTAGGTGCACAGAGGAACCTGGAGATTGGTGCCCCGGGGGCTCCGATAGCATCTTCTCAGCAACAGTCCCTGGCAGGGCTGCAGCCTTGGTACTGTGCTCTTTCTGACCCTGCTCATGGGAACATTCTGTCGCAGGTCTCCTTCCTGGTTGCTCTGGGGCTGTCACGTGGCCCCAGTGCCTCCCTATTCACCTGTTGCTGGCCCTGTCCCCTGCCTGAGCCTTCTCTGGCTTGCTGATCAGATGGGATCTCTCAGAGGAAGCGCTACCAGAGGAGGCACAATCATGTTCCCTGGGGGACCCTGGATACTGAGCCCTCCTGCCACCCAGGTCTGCCTGGGATGAAGCCATGTGCAGAGCTGGACTTCAGCAGGCTTATGCCCGGCAAGCACAAAGCCTGGAGCAAAGATTTAAAACCAGAAATTCCTGAAGCCTGCAGATGGAGTGTCCGGAAGAAAAAGGTCAACACCAGAGCAGGGGGCAGAGGCAAATGTCAAGGACACAAAGGTTAAAAAGCACCCTTTGCAATGCCTTGGGCGATGCTTCTCCCTAAATCCTGCACCCTGCCTGGTCCATCTCATTAACTACACTGGCCTTGTCTACTTCTCAAGGCCTTCTGATGGGTTTTTATTTTTGTTTTTTGAAACAAGGTCTCACTGTGTAACTCAGGCTGTCTGAATTCACTATGTTACCTAGGCTGGACAGTCTTCCTGCCTCAGCCTCCTGGGTGCTGGGATTACAGGGGTTTGCTGGTTGATACTCCGCTTTTAAGAATTCCTTTTAATTTCTTTTGCCCTGGGTGGGTCGAGGTTTTTTGGTTTTGGTTTTGTTGGTTTTGGTACCAGGGATCAAACTCATGACCTCGCCCTTGCCGGGCAGGTGCTTATGCTATTGAGCTAAATCCCTGGCCCAAGAAAGGTTTGTGATAATACTGTTGATTTTTTTTTTTTTTTTAATCTGGGATCAAACTCAGGACCTCATGCTTGCTAGGCAGGCGCTTATGCTACTGAGCTAATTCCCCAGCCCTGCTCAAGGTTCTTTTATGTCTGATAATCTTCTATCACTCATCCACTTGGCCCACTCCAATGATGTAAAGGGCCCTGTCTTTCCCCTAACCAGGTACTGATTTGGACAGGATGATGATGTGGGTGGGCGGGAGGATGAAACCTTTCCCTGGAAGGGAGTTTAGATACCTATCAGGTGGCTCCAAGGCCCTGTCTCTTCTCCCAGTCAGTGTCGCCAGCCCTGAGGACTGGATGGACTCCAGCTTGCCCCTGTTGAGCTCACAGTGTGTAGACCCACCTCGGCTGACTACTAACCATCCCACACCTGTTTCCGCAGGGACCCTTGTGTCCTCACATCAAGGCGATTGCCAGAGGCCTCCAGCTGTTTTCTCCAGCACTCCAGTCCTTTCATGTAGGCATCCTCGAGCATGAAGAGACCCTTGCGTGGGCAGGGCCCCCCAAACCAAGATGTCCTTTTGTTAATGACCAATAAAAGCAGTTGGAGCTTCATTTTAGCTGATTAATGGAAAAACGTGATCTCAACACACTGAGAAGCCAGGGATTTAGCTCAGTGGCCTAGGTGCCTGCCTGGCAAGTGGTAGGTTGTGAATTCAATGCCCGGTTCCAAAAAAACAAAAAGAACACACCGAGAGCTGAGTGTGGTGCAGGCCTGTAATCCCAGCGCTGGGAGGTTGAGGCAGAAGGATCTTTGGGAGTTTGAGCCCAGCTTGGTCTATGGAGTGAGTTCAAGCCCAGCCTGCACTGCATGGCAAGATTCTGTACCTCCCCTACCAACAAAGCAGAACAAACACAGGGAGATGGGAATTGCACAGTGAATACAAAATTAAAGAAGCCAGTTACTGCGAGAAATACTTTTGCCAAGCCACATGCATTCATCCAAACTCTGATTCTCCCATTCTTTCTGAGTCTTGGGGCTTGGGTGCATTCCTTTCTCTTTCTCCTTCCCTTTGCCAATTCTCAGCTCTGTCGCTGTTCTTTGGGTGATGCTCATGCAACCTCTGTGTGCATCCTCACAATGGCTTAGCTATTTTCAGATATCCTGAGAGCTGCTCTTCATAGCCCTGGCTACCAATTCCCCTTCACCTGGACCTGGCCTGTGGTATGGTGTCTTGAGTCACTTTGAGTTCATGTGGCCCAGAAGAGCTGTGGAAGTGCAGGGCTGGGCATGCACGGCTCTCCTGGGGGCTGGAGAAACTGGTTTTGCAGGACTCCTACCAGTGTAGGAATGTCTGTGGCAGCAGCAATTCAGGGCAAAGTCCAGCTCCCACATCCCATGGAGGTCATTCCTCATCTGGACAAAACTGTGGGCGTCGCATCCCTGGGAGATGACGGTGTCACTTGGGCTCTGCTGTGGGGCCATCCTGTGCCTCCGATTGCTCGCTGGGCCCTTTGTAAAGGACAGTGAGCCTCACGGTCCTCGAGGAGAACGGCCTCCTGCCTTCATGCTCTCATCTCATTCCAGGCCTGGTTCCTTGCCTGGGCTGCACCTTCGCGGTCCATGCAACACAGGATGTGGAGCAGGGCCTTAGGTTCTCCCCGCTGAATGCCATCAGCAGACGCCAGCCTCGGACACAAAACCAGAGCCACCTGTGAGATTGATGTGGTCCTTGTGTTTTCTGGGGATGGGGGATGATGAGGGGAGGGCAAGCGACACAGGCCCTCAGAGTTCAAGTGGGTGCCAGTGACAGTTGTGACAAACCTGTTGGGGGGAGCAGCCCACACTGAAAAGCATAGGGCTGTCCAGGCAGCACATAATGAAACTCGCTGTGTGCAGAAATCTGCCCGGGATGGATTCTGGCCCTCGCAGAGGCCCTGAGGGGAGCCCAAATCCCTTATGTTTAAGCCTGGTGACTCAAACAAAACATAACTTTGAGAATATTTCCTGAAAAGACTAAGACCGTACTCTCCTGAAGCTTCCACCAGCAGGACTGGCTACCAGCATTTTAAGACGCGTCGATGGTGTTGTAGCTGCATAGACAACGTTAAAGGTAACTGAAAAGAAAAGAAAAATTGTATTTTTTGTAGTTCTTTGAGATTGGAGCCAGGGCCCATGTATGCTAGGCAAATGCTCTGCCACTATTGAGATACATTCCCAGGCTTCCTAAAAAGTTGATTTTTGAGTCCTCTGTGATGGTGCTGGCCTGTAGTGCCAGCACTTGGGAAGCTGAGACAGGAGGATTGCCATGAGCTCAAGGCCATACTGAACTATGAGGCCCTAACTCAAACCACTCCAGCACCCAAAAAAAGCTTTTAACCATTGAGACAGTCTCATTAAGCCGTCCTCCCGCTATCCTCCTGCCTTGTTTCTGGGCAGCTGAGAGGAAGAATTCTGCTCTTCACCTGGGTGCGGTGATTTGGGTTTGTAATCCCATTACTCAGGAGGCTGAGGCCAGCTGTGTTATACAGCAGGCCATGTCTTAAAGAAAAAAATTTAAATCAAAAAATAAAAATTTTGAGCTGGGTGTGGTGGCTCACGCCTGTAAATCCCCAGCACTTGGGAGGCTGAGGCAGGAGGATCGTTGCGAGTTCAAGACCAGCCTGGGCTACAAAGTGAGCTCAAGGCCAGCCTGAACTGCATAGTGAGACCCTATCTCAAAAAGACAAAAAATAAAATAAAAATTTTAAAATTCTGCCCTTGTGCCATCTCCCCAAATTAAATGATCTTCATTTTTTCTCATCCCTCCAGTCTCCAGTGAATGAATGTGTTTTTCTTCAACAAAAATCTCTTAAGTAAAACTGGGTGTGGTGGCTCACACCTGTAATCTCAACACTTAGGAGGCTGAGGCAAGAGGATCATTGCAAGTTCAAAACCAGTCTGGGCTACAAAGTAAGCTCAAGACCAGCCTGAACTGCATAGCAGGACCTTGTTTCAAAAAAGGCAAAAAATAATCTCATAAGCAGATCCAGCTTCAGCTTCTAACATACCGCAGTGGGATAACACAAAGAATACAGTATTTTGGGAGAAAGCGTGAGTGAATTTGCTGGTTCTGTTGTGGCCTGGTACTCAGTGGAGGGCACCCATGTGGACTCCTCGGGAGTGTCCACGCCACTCTCCTTAACAAGGGACTTTACACACCAAGTGACCTTAGGTGTTATCGTACGTCCCACTTTACAGATAAGTGAACCTCGACCGATGAGCAAACTTTTCTACCAAGATAACAGGAAGTGCAGATGACAGGGCAGAGAAGGGGGATCCCCAAGCTGACCTGACCCCAAGCTGATGGCTCCCCCACACCCTTTCCTCCCTGTGTGTCCAGAAGTTATAGAGCCAAGGCCAGTTGCAGGGAAACATCAGGAAGGTGAATCTCCATGCTCTGGTTTGAACGTGCCCCCAAATCTGTATATTGGTGTCTTAGTCGCTGGAACAAAACATCCAGCACCCACAGCTTATTAAAGGGGCAGAGGTTTATTTCAGCTCACCGTGTACAGATGCTTCAGACTACAGTTGGCAGGGTCTCAGGAGAAGGCTCGGCTTGGAGGTGGGGAACAGAGGGAAGGAAGGAGCAGACTGGGAGACAGACCCTTCTGTCACCCAGTGGTCTGGGTGACACCCCAAGGACTCCCTCCCCAACCAGGGTCCAGCCACCTCCCCAAAGCCCTCCTGCGAGCGCATGTGGATTGGGGACATCTAGACAGGAGCCGTAGCAGCTGGAAACTTTACTCCCAAATTCCTGTGTTGATGGTGTTTCAAATGGGGTCTTTGGGAGCTGATTAGGGTTAAACAAGGGCACAAGGGCGGTGTCCCCTAGATGGCCTGGTGGCTTTCTTTCTCTTTTCTTTTCTTTTTCCAGTACTGGGAATTGAACTCAGGACTTTGCACTTGCCAGGCAGGTGCTTATGCCTGGTGGCTTCCTGAAAAGAGAGACCAAGCACACCTGCTCCCTCATACACAGCGGTCAGGAGGTGACAGAGGCCCTGACCAAGGCTGGCTCCTTGACAGTGGATTTCAGCCACTGGGACATGGAGATTTCTCTCTGTAAACGGCCCAGTGTGAGCTCTTCTGTCACAGAGCAGAAAATGGACAAAAACAGGAAGCGTAAGCAGGGCTGATTTTCCTCAAGGGTATTAATTGCATTTCCTGCATTATGAAGGGTGCATTTAGTAGAAATTGTTCTGGACCAAAGGTTAGAAAACTTGAGTTTAATTCAGATCTCTACTATTTATGAACACTAAGCCTTTACATGAATAGCTTCTCTTCTCTGAGCCTTGGTTTCTTCACTTAGAAAAATGAAAGGTTCTTGCCCCAGTGTAAATTACTGTAGGGTTATGGCAGTGGTCTAACATGGCAGAAGGCCAATGCAGGACCACCTACCGCTCCTGCTTCTTCCTCAGCCTTAATTACAACTCCCCTTCCTGTTTACTCTCGAAGAAAACTCCAATCAGCTCCTCACACCTCATCAATGTCCACCCTACGGGCCACCTCTGGTCAGAGGTTATATGTATATCCCATGCCCCACATTCTGGCAGAGAAAACCTGGCCGCCGGTGGTCATGGAGTTCTCTCCACGTCCTTGGAGTAAAGGCTATTTTTACTTTATATTCTCTCTCTTTTATCATGCCAAAAACTCTTTCAAAAAACACAAAGCAAAAAACCAGAACTCAATTAATTCCTACTAAATACATACCGAGACTACAACTCAGCATCTCAGGAGGCTGAGGCAGGATTGTAGATTAGAGTTGTTTGTGTGGCCTTTCCTCTATGCGCCCAGCATGGGCAGAGAGAACCAGGCAGTGCCTGTAGGGCACTGCCACAGGAAGGCCCTTTCCTCCATGTGCCCAACACGGGCAAAGAGAACTAGGTGATCTGCCTCTGCCTGCCAGGTGCTGCAACCAAAATGCCCTTTCCTCCGCATGCCCAGCACAGCCCAAAGGAAACAGACAGATCCAACTCTGCCTGCTGTGCGCCACCACCAAAAGGCCACATCCTACAGGTGGCCCATGTGGGCAGAGAGAACCAGCAGATGCACCTTCACCTTCAGGGAGCTGCCTTCCTGCAGCTCCTTCCTGCAGGCAGCCAGCAGGAGCAAAGACACACAGTCAGGTAAGCCCTGTGTGTCTGTAGGCCCCCATTGGAGGTCCTTGGTTCCCTCAGACAGCCATCATCCACTAGTAGAAAAACAAACCTCTGTGTGCCTGCCACCATCGTGGGAGTCCCAGTATAAACACACAGGCTGAGAGAAGCAGCCCCATCTCCATGCACTCCTGATCATCAGCGAGGCCCCAATGTAGCTGCACAGGTCTGGAGAAGCTGACTCCACACCCTCCTGCCTCCCTGTAAATCTGGAATTAGAGGAACCCAGGTGCCTGTCCCATAGCCCCACACTGCCTAGGGGCAGCCAACGTGGGAAGTCCCTGGGAGCCCACAACCAGCTTGTTGGGAGGAATCCAGGAGAATGGCAAGATGAAGGAGCAAAAGGCAAACTCTAGTCCACATACAATAAGTCTGGGAGATATGGTCATGGAAAAAAATGGAAGTCACACACCTGAAATCTCTGAGAGGATAGCAACTGAAGTAAGGAAACAACTTCATGAGATTGTAAAAGCAGTCAAATTAGAAATAATGTCTCAGGTAAAAGAAGAACACAAACATACTGAAAGAATTGCTCAGCATGTCTAAAGTAGACATAGATAAAAAAGAGGAGCATAGGAAAATGATGGAAACCTTGAATGAATGTAGAAAGGAATTACAATGCATGAAACAGATTCAGAGAGAGATGCAGGAAATTAAAAACCCAATCAAAAGCTGGCAAAACTACTTGAAAGAGACTAAAGATAGACTTTTAAACCTTGAAGACATGGTTGCAGCTAGTGATCATGAAAGGAAAGATCTCTTAAAAATTAACACGGAATCAGGAAATAGCAACCCAACAGCTGCAAGATGATGCAAAGAAGCATAACTTAAGAGTGATAGGTGTGGGTGAAAATGCAGGGGTCAACACAAATGAAATTAAAAGGATATTCACAGAAGCAATAGAAGAAAACTTCCCAAACATGGGAAATGGATCTGGCATGCAGATAAGTGAGGCATGTAAGACTCCAACTAGCCATAACCAATGTAAATCTACACCAGACATATAATAAAATCCCAGAAATTCAGCACAAGAATAGAATATTAAAAGCTCTTAGAGAAAAGGGACAGATCACCTGTAAAGAAAAACCAATCAGAATCATGGTAGACTTGTCAACACAAACCATCAAGTCAAGAACAGTTTTGAGTGAAGTGTTTCAAACCCTATAAGAAAATAACTTCCAACCCAGATTGATCTACCCTGCAAAACTATCTTTCAAAATTGATGGAAAAATAAGATACTTCCATGATAAAGAATAACTGAAGGAATTCATGACTACCAAACCAACCCTACAGGAGTGCTAAAGAATATTCTAGAGAGAGATAAAGATGACCATGGTTCCAGGAACGGCAGCAGAGGAGGATCACCAAACAAGACAGGCAATTGAATGAAGTGGAAAGTGGAGGAACCACAGCAGGAGGATAGCAGGGCAGAGACAAACCAATGCATGCCGCCTGTAACCATTAATGTAGATGGTCTTAGGTCAGCAATAAAAAGAAACACAGGGAGAGTCGATCAAGAAACAAGATCTATGGATATACTGTATACAAGAGACATATATAACTGGAAAGGAAATTCATAGGCTGAAAATCAAAGGAGAGAAAAGAGTTGCTCCATGTGACAGGAGACCAGAAAAAAAGCCAGAGTAACTTGCCCATCAACTGCAGAATGGAGAAGAAAGATACAGTACTTCCATGCAGTGGAAAGCTACCCAGTTAGGTAAATGGATGCAACTGGATATCATGTTCATGGCCGAAATGGTTTGAACTCATAAGCATGAACCCTAGCAGAAGAAACAGGAGTTAATGGGATCCAAAAGCAAAACAGTTAATGTAAGAGCAAAGGAGAGGAAACACCTGGGAGGGAAAGGTGGAAACTACTGTCAATTTCTTATTATCTTATCTTGAACTCTCACATTGTTTTCACAATTTTGTTAAGTTTGGCTTTGTTCTGCCTTGGTTGTTAGATTTTATGCTGTCAGATGGTAAGGGCAGCTATTTTGAATATTTTATGGTAATCATGGTTTCTTATTATATTGCTTTGAAGTCTTAAAATGCTTTCATTCATTGGTTTGATTGGTTTTTATTGTTTGGTTTGGTTTTATTATGTGTGATGGTGTGAACAGCTATTTTGAGGACAACAAGACATTATGGTAGCCATTGCTGATTTACTATCATCTTGTTTTGAAGTCCTGCCATACTCTTGTTCTTCTGTTTTGATTGGTTCTATCCTGTTATGTTATTTGATTTTATTATGTGTGACGATATAGACAAATTTTTTAAGGAAAGTAAGATATTATAGTAGCCATTGTTCATTTCCTGTTATTTGGTTTTGAAGTCCTATAATGCTTTCATTCTCTTGAATGGTTTTATACTATTTTGTTATGTTTAATATTATTGTGTGTGAAGGTATGCTCTACTATTTTGAAGAAAAGAGATGTTGTGGTAGCTACTGTTGATATCCGGTTGTCTTGTTGTGAAGTACTGCTTATATTGTTTTGTTCTGATTTGTTTTGTTCTGTTCTCTTTTGTTTTATTCTCTTTAAAATAAAAAAATTAAATAAATAAAAATGAGTCGTTTGGACAATACAGTAATTTAGTGAGTTCCTGTGTCAAACTTTAAAAGAATAAGAAAGGGTTAAGGATGTAACTAGGTAGAAATATTCTATGTTGAATCCCCAGTACTGAAAAAAAAAGTGAAAAATATTCTATCATTTGAACCCCACTTTGATAATTTTATCATTTTATGTACAAAAATATATATTATCTCTCTTTGTTGAGCCTGCTGTGTGTCAGTGTGTCTGATGGTTGTGTACTTGTCTCTATTCTCAGGACGAGATAGAGGGGCAGGTTTTACACTTATTTTCCAAAGGAAAGCACTGAAATCCAGAGAGGAGCATTGTATGACCAAAACCATACCCTGGGTTCAGTCCCCAGCACCACAAAAAATACAAACACCAAATAAAACACCTGTGCTTATATTTTTCTCCCTATAAGTACATATTTAGATAAATGGGCCAAAAATGTATTTTTTTCATTTAAAAATGGAAAGCTATTGTTTAATCTTCAGCACTGCTAAAAAAAAAACCAAAATAAAACTCCCTAGAAATACATGCAAAAGCATATACATGGCCAAAAATAGCATTGATATATGTTCAAATTCTAGAAATTCTGCTAGAAGTTACCTTCCAGGAACGCAGGGTGTTTGACAAGTTCTAACCTTGTCTTGCAGGTAGTTGTATCCCCAGGCTGCCTGGCAGTTGGAAATCACTGCCTGCAGTGGTAGCCTGGAAACTTCAGCTCAGAGGACAGCACCGGCCCTGAGGTGATGCTGGGCGCCCGAGTCAAGCCTGTTAGGGTTACAAGTCAGGGAAGTCAGCTGGCTCCAGTCTAACCCTAACAGGAAGTGACAGAGGACTCAGGAGTAGGTCACAGAACCACAGAGCAGAGAGGCCCAGGCCTCAGGAGGACCAGAACTGGGGACTAAGTCTCCCGCGTGTCAGCCTCTCCCTTGGCAGGCACAGGGATGCAGATGATATGCTGCTGGTAATGCTTCTGGGGGAGCCTGGTCAGAGGCTTGGGAAGGGAGTGGGGAGACTCTTAGTCTGTTCTGTCTCAAGCCAAACAGACTCTGGCTCAGGCTCGGCCCACCAGTCAGTTGTTGCTCACAGCTGGGAGTGTGGGATAGGGTTTCTTGCTCTCCAGATGGCTGGAGTGATTTCTGCACCCAGGGGCTATCGTCTGAGAGCAGCTGCTGAGAGCTCTGTGTAGACAGGCAATGGACCTAGAGGGCCGGCAGAGGCGTCTGGGCCTGCTGTAGCCTCCCGCCTCCCTGGTTCTGTCTCCTTAAGAACCAGTCTTCTTTGTAAGCTGCACACATCAGATGGACATGAGGACTCCAGACTCTGCCCTCCACCACGTCCCACCTAAGTGCCTACAGGAAACGGACCAGAAGACCCCGCGTGCTGGAGCCGTGTTTCCCAACAGGAGCAGCTACTGGCCTGGTTTGACCCAGATGTCTTGGCTGCCCACTGTGGCCATGGCACCACGCCCAGGGGTCAAGCACAGGTGCAGGATCTTCATACATGTGTGTTTATGCATGTATGTGTGTGTGTGCATGCGCACAACAGTGGGTAAAAAAACAGGTTCTCAGACAGAGTCAGGATGGGAGCTAGGCAGGTGCCTGTACGTCTAGTGGGACCTGTGGTAAACAGTTTTGTTTGTTTAGTACCAGGAATCCAGCTCAGGACCTTGTGCTTGCGGGCAGGCCTTGTGCCCCAGCTGCATCCCCAGCCCTAAGGTAAATAGATAGCTATGCTTCTTCCTGTTTAAAGAAAGATCTGGGTGTAGAATGTATGGGTAATTTTTTCCTCCTTTTGACCTATCTTTTCTTCTCTTGTTTTAAATCCCAAGAACTTATACTGTTGCATGAGAATAGAGTTAAGCAATGAAAGAAAAAAGTCGAAGTACTTAATTTCAGTGTAGATCTCTCTCTCTTTCCTTCCTTCCTTTCATCCTTCCTTCCTCCTGAGAAACATTGCAATTGAATGAACCAAAAACAAAGCAAAACTCCTCCAGGGCTGGAACTAAAACTCCTTTAGGGCTGGAGCTGAAACCTAGAAACAGGAAGAAGGCAGATGCTCTTAGGGAGGGACGCAGACCTAGATAGCAAGGGGAAGTTAGCAGAGGTCAGCCGGGCTGCTTCCAGTGTAGGCTCTGTGGTCTAGAGTTCCTTGAGCAAGTTTTCTGTTTTTATCAGAAAATATCCTCCCTGAGAGAGAGAGGAAGAAGAAAGAGGAGGAGGGAGAAGAGGAGAAGGGGGAGAGAAGGAAGAAGGGAGGGAAAAACAGACTTCCAGGCACAGATTATGCCTCAGTCCCACAGACACTTTGAAATCACGTCCCTGGAGCGACTGTTGGTAAAATTCAGGGCCACTCCCAAGGTGAAAGCCAGGCCAGAGAGTGGACAGTAAGAGGCACAAGTCCCCCTAATTCAAGTTGTCCATGGAAGGCGTTACTCGGCCCAGAAGGCAGCGGCTTCCTGTGTGGACTTGTGTGAGCAGGAGGTGGGTGACCGCCCCAGAGGGATGTGGCAATGAGAGTCGCCCACAGATGGATGGTGGAGCGCGATCAGGATTCTCAGAGAAAGGTCAAGGGCCACAGCCCACAGAGTTCCCCTAATGGACCTAAAACCCATCTAAACATGTGAGGCCTTGGACTCGGGGTGTCGCTCGGGCACAGAATGCTGGCCTGGCGTGTGTGAGGCCAGGAGCTCCACTTCCGAAACTCAGATAAACATCCAAAAAACATTCAAGTCCTCTCTTGAGTCTTACCACAGCTGGTAACGCACAAGGCACTGTCTCCATTTTACAAACAACCCAGGGTCACCACGCAGACCCTTACATCCTGCATGACAAGGTCACGCATTGTTCTCTTTTTCCACACCTCTCTCCTGTGTTACCCCAAGGTGGGAGGACCTTCACACTTCCCCTGCATCCCCACTAACCTTGTGCCTCCCAAGGAGCTGGGGCTACTCTGTGCCTAAAGTGGGATTACTCCCACGATGCTTTTCTCTTGGTTCTGTTTTCCTAAGATGAGGTCACTGAACACTGAGTGCTTTCTACCTTTAAGGACAGGGAGGGACAGAGGAGTGTTTCTGAGGGCAGCACAGCAACTAGGAGGGGTTCCTCCTACCCAGGCTTGGCTCTCTGCGTTGTCCAGCAGGAGACAAGATGTCAGCGGGCTGAGTCGCTGAGTCAGGGCTGCCAGTGTCGAGGCAGCAGAGATGCACTGGGGCCAAGGAGACCATGGTGCATTTATTTATTTAGTTAGTTAGTTTTAGTTTTAGTTTTTTTTTTTTTTTCCAAATCCATTTTATTTCAAAGAGAAAATAGAAAAAAAGAAAAGCAAATTTCAAAACAAGTCAATCACAGGGCAACAATGGTACATACATTGCACCCAAATCAGTCACCCAGAGCACAAGACATCTGCATTCAATTGTCCAAACAATACCAGCACAAACCTTTCTCTTCAATGAACTCAGAGAAATTAGTAATATAATTATCTTAACTACTTTTATATACATATATACATAAACATATATTATTTCTCACACTGTTGAGACAATACAATGTTTACACATTTGTGTCCGATATATTTCACTTATGAGCATGGTCTCAAGTTGCATCCATTTATTTATAAAAGACCCCAGTTTATCTTTTATTGCTGATAGTACTCCTTTGTATAAAAATAACTACAACTTTTTTTATGCAGTCCTCAGTGCATGAGCATTTAGATTGTTTCCAAGATGTAGTTATTACAGATTGTGCTGCTATAAACATGGGTGCACATATATAACTGTGGTATGATGTTTTTTAATTCTTTTGGGAAGTTACTCAGAAGTGGAATAGCTGGGTCAAATGGGATCTCTAGTCCTAGTTTTTTGAGGAATCTCTACTCTGATTTCCACAGTGGTTGCACCAATCTACACTGCCAACCAACAGTGGAGGAGGGTTCTTTTTTTCCCCACAACCTCTCCAGCATTTGTTATTGGTTGATTTCTTTATGATAGCCATTCTTTCCAGGGTGAGGTGGAATCTCAGGGTTGTTTTAATTTGCATCTCTCGAATGACCAGTGATGTGGACCATTTTTTCACATACTTATTAACTGATTGTATTTCTTTATTTGAGAAGTATGTATTCATTTCACCTGCCCATTTTTGGACTGGATCTTTATATCTGGGAGGACTAATTTTTTTGAGTTCTTTAAATGTTCTCTATAGTAAGCCTTTGTCTGAGAAACAGCTGGCAAACATTTTCTCCCACATTGTGGGTTGTCTCTTCATGGTGGCTTTTCTTGCTATGCAAAAGTTTTTTAAATAAGATTAGACCCCAGTTGTTGATTCTTTGTGATAGGTCCTGTGCAATTGGGGTTTTATTTATAAAGTCTTTGCATATATCAATGTGTTCAAGAGTTTTGCCTATTTTCCAGTAGATTAGTGTTTCTGTTTTAATATTAAGATCTTTGATCCATTTTGATCTTAGCTTAGTGCATGGTGAAAGATACGGGTACAGTTTTAATCTTTGGCATGTGTATCGAGCTAGTTTTACCAGCACCACTTATTAAAGAGCTATTTTTCTTCCAGTGAATGTGTTTGGTACCTTTGTCAAAAATAAAGTGGCTTAGTGTGTCTACAGTTGTTTCTGCATCTTCTAATCTGTTCCACTGATCTTTGGGTCTGTTTTTGTTTTGTTTCGTTTTTGGCCAGGACCACACTGTTTTTTGTTTGTTTGTTTGTTTTTTGTTTTTATCACAGTAGCTTTACAGTATAATGTCAAGTCAGGAATTGTGATGCCCCTGTCTTGCCTTTGTTGCCCAGGACTGGCTTTGCTATTCTAGATCTCTTTTCATTCCAGATGAATTTTAGGATTGTTTTCTCTGATTCTGTGAGATAGGCTATTGGAATTTTGATTAGGATTGCATTGACTCTGTGTAACAGTTTTAAAAGTATGGCCATTTTTACAATATTGGTTCTTCCTACCCAAAAGCATGGGATATCTCTCCATTCTCTAATACACTCTTTAATCTCCTTTTTCAGAGTAGTGTAGTTTTCAATACAGAGGTCTTTTATATCCTTTGTTAGATTAATTCCTAGGTATTTCATTGTTTTGGATGCTATCATGAAAGGTGGTGTTTCCCTGATTTTTCTCTCAGTGAGTTTGTTATTCATGTACAGGAAGGTTATTGATTTTTGAGTGTTGACTTTGTATCCAGCTACATTACTGAATTTGCTTATTACATCTACTAGTCCTTTGGTGGAGTTTTTGGGGTCTTCTATGTAGAGTATCATGTCATCTGCAAATAACAATAGTTTAAATTTTTCCTCTCTTATCTTTACTTCTTTTATTTCTTTCTTTTGTATAATTGCTTCAGCTGAAGTGTCCAGGACTATGTTGAATGAGAGTGGAGACAGTGGACATCCTTGTCTTATTCTTGGTTTTAGAGATAGTTTTCAGTTTTTGTCCATTTAATATAATGCTGGCTATTTATTGGTTTGTCAAAGATGACTTTTATCAGATTCAGATAAAGACCATCTATTTCAACTTTATGTAAGGTTTTTATTATGAATGGGTGCTGGACTTTGTGAACAGCTTTTCCTGAATTTACTGAGATGATAATATGATTTTTGTCCTTGGTTCTGTTAATATGGTATATTACATTTATGGATTTACCTATGTTGACCCATCCCTGCCTCCTTTGTATGTATCCCACTTGATCATGGTGTATCATCTTTTTGAAGATTTGCTGCAGTCTGTTTGCCAGGGTCTTATTAAGGATTTTTGCATCTATGTTCATGTGGGATATTGTCCTATAGTTCTCTTTCTTAGTTGGGCCCTTCTCTGGTTTTATACAAGAGTAATGCTTACTTCTAGGAATGAATTTGGGAGTATTGCTTCCCTTTCAATTTCTTTTTTTTTTTTTTTTCTTTTTCCTTTTTATCTGTACCGGGGATCGAACTCACGACTGCCTGCTTTACAAGGCAGGCGCTTATGCCACTGAGCTAAATCCCCAGCCCTTCCCTTTCAATTTCATTAGTTTGAGAAGCAGTGGTGTTAGGTCTTCTCTAAATTTCTTGTAGAGTTCAGCAGTGAATCTGTCAAGGCCTGGACTTTTCTTTGTTGATAGGTTTTTAATTACATCTTCAATTTCATTGATTGTTATTGGTTTATTTAGGATTTTTATACCTTCTTGACTCAGCTTTAGTAATTCATGTGTATCTAGGAATCTTTCCATTTCTTCTGCATTTTCCATCTTACTAGAATACAAATTTTCAAAGTAGGTATAGGAGATCTGGATTTCTGCAGGGTCTGTTGTGATTTTGCCCTTTTCATTCCTAATTGTGTGGATTTGAGTCTTTTCTTTCCTTTTTTTTTATAAGGTTGTATAATTTATTTAATCTCTCAAAGAACCAACTCTTTGACTCATTGATTCTTTGTTTGTTTTGTTTGTTTTGTTGTAGTCTCCAGTGTGTTAATTTCTGCTCTGATCTTTGTAATTTCCTCCCTCATATGAGCTTCTGGCTGAGACTGCTCTTCTTTTTCTAGATGTTTGAGGTTCACCATTAAGCTGTTTATATGCCCTTGCTCTGTTTTCCTGATATGAGTATTTACTGCTATAAATTTCCCTCTTAAGACTGCTTTCATTGTGTCCCATAAGTTCCAGTATGTTGCACTGTCATCATTCAATTGTAAAAACTGTCTACTTTCATTTTAATTTCATCTGTGACCCATTGGTTGTTCAGTAGGGTTCTATTTAATTTCCATGTGTTGATGAAGTTCTTGGGGTTTCCAATTTCATTGCACTGTGGTCTGGTAATATTCATGGGATAATTTGAATTCTTTTGCATTTCCTTAAGCATATTCTATGGGCCAGTATATGGTCTATTTAGGAGAACATCCCATGTGAACTGAGACAAATGTATATTCTGGGCTGGAGATTTAGCTCAGTGGCATAAGCTCCTGCTTTGCAAGCAGGCAGTCGTGAGTTAAATCCCCGGTACCGATAAAAAGGAAAAAGACAAAAAAAATGTATATTCTGAGGTTGTGGGGTGAAACACTATTTAGACATCTATTAAGCCCATTTGTTCAAAAGTTTGATTTAGTGCTAATATTTCATTATTTTTTGTGTGTGTAATTGATCTGTCTTTTCATGACAATGGGGTATTGAGTTCTCCCAATACAATTGTTTTAGGGCTTATTTGATTTTTATGTCCATCAATATTAGTAATTGTTTTATATAGTTGGGTGCACTGGTATTTGTTGCATATATATTTATGATTGTTATCTCTTCCTCTTGGATTGATCCCTTTACAAGGATGTACTGATCTTATTTATCTCTCTTAATCAGCCTTGTCTTGAAATCCACTTTGTCTGCAAATAGAACATCACAATACCCAATTTCAAATTATTCTATAAAGCCAGAATAACAAAAACAGCAGGGCACTGGACCAAAATAGACATCGGATCAGTGGAAGAGATCAGAGGACACAGAAAGAAATCCACGCAACCTCAGCCATCTGGTCCTTGACAAAAGGGCTAAAACATACGATGGAGGATAGAAAGAATCTTCATCAAATGGAAGTAGAAAGATCAGATATCCATATGTTGAAGACTAAAATTACATTATTATCTTTCACTCTGTACAAAATCAAGTCAAAGTGGACCAAAGACCTAAAACTCCTAGAAAAAAAATCATCAGAAAAACACCTGAAGCCACAGGCATAGGTAAAGACTGCTCGGACAGGACTGCAGGAGCACAGAAAAGAACAGCAAGAATCAACAAGTGGGACTCCAGAAAATTAAAAAGCTTTTTACAGCAAAGGAAACAACCAACGGAGTGAACAAATAATAGAAATAATCCACAGAATGGAGGAAACCTTTGTCAGCTGCTCTTCCAACAGAGAATATATAAAGAACTCAAAACAGGACTCAACATTACAAAAAAAGCCCAGTCAGTACATAAACAAACTGAATAGGCAGTTCTTTTTAGGGATTTTTGTTTGTTTTTGTTACAGACACTCACCTTGTAGTGCAGGCTGGGCTTGAACTTGCAGTGATCCTCCTGCCTCAGTGCTAGGATTACAGGTCTGCACCACCACACCTGGTGACATTTCTTAAAAGAAGTACAAACAGCCAATAGTGTATGAAAAGATGTTTAATCAAATCAAAACTGTACTGAGATTTTCTCTCACCCTGGTCAGAATGGCTCTCAGCAAAAATACAGAACCAGTAAGTGCTGGAGAAGATACCGGAGAAGATGCCAGAGAAGATGCTGGAGAAAATGCTGGAGAAGATGCAAGAAGGAACCTGCCTAAGCTGCTGGTGGGGTTTTAAGTTAAGTGAGGCGCCTATGGAAGTTAGCATGGCAATTCCTCAGAAAACTTCAGCTAGAACTAGCACACGGCCCTGTTATATCACACCTTGGTATATGTCAGGAAGAATAAAGGTCACCATACTATAGGGTTACCTACATGCCTGTGTTTGCTGAGACTACATCACAATGACCAAAATATGGAACCACCAGCAGACAAAAAGATAGAGAAAATGTGGCACATAGATGCAATGGAATATTATTCAGCCATAAAGAAGCATGAAAGTATTTCATTTAGAGGAAAAGAGAGAAAACTGGATATCATCACATAAAATGAAATAAGCCAGACTCAGAAAGTCATGTATCACATGTTCTCCTTAATAAGTTACATGAAACCAACTTATTAGATAAGAGGAAGGGAATAAAGGAGAAGGAAAAAGGGGTGTGAGAGAATTTTGGAGGAAGGGATATGAGCAAAATGTTATACACATGCATGAAGATACCACACTGAAACTCAGAATTTTGTAAGGTTAATAGGCAATAAGAAGATAATGAGGTACTGCTACATACTTGTTAGGGTAACTAACATTTTAATCACTGACCACATTAAGTGTTGGTGGAGTTACTGGAACTCTCATACTCTGCTGCCAAGAATGAAAATGACTGTTTTGGAAAGTAAATTTCAGATATTTAAAATGTTAATCATACATACAGCATGTGATCCAGCTATTTTACCCCTCGATGGAAAGTATGTGTCCATACACAGGCTTGTGTAGGAGCATTTATAGATTTATTCTCAATAGCCCCGAACTGGAAGTGAGCCCAGAGTCAATCGAGCATGAATGGATCTTTACACAATTCAGCCATACAACGAAATACTGCTAGCAACAAAAAGGAAGAAAGCATTGCAGTGGATAGCACAGATACATCTCAAAAATAATATGCTGAGTGAAAAAAGCCAGAAAGACGACATACTATATGGTATTAGAAATTTCAAGATAGAGAACCCAAGATATGGAGAGCGAATTGTACCAAATATTTTGCCATAGCGCTGTTTGGTTATGGGTCTTCTCCCTTACACATGCATCCCAGCGGCTGCTGGCTTGTGAAAGCCGATGCTGTGTACTCCTGACTTGACTGGACACCTCTCCAGGTGCCAGACTCCGTATAAGTTCGGCGTCCAAGATCTATGGTAACAGAATCAGATCAGTGGTTGCCAAGGGCAAGGAATGCAAAGGGATGGGCAGACAGTGTTGAGAGTGGGCGGTCCATTCATTATCCAGCGTTTGGTGTGTGAAGGTATATACATGTCAAAACTCATCAGGTTTTCCACTATAAACGTTTACGACTAATGTATGCTATTCTTTTTTGTTTGTTTTTTGGTACCAGGGATCAAACTCACAACCTCATGCTTATCAGGCAAGCTCTTGAGCCACTGAGCTAAATCCCTGGCCCATGTGTGCTATTCTTTAACAAAGCCATTGAAAACCAGCCAGTGAATTAATGAATTAAGTAACTGAAATATTTGGAAACCTCAATTCCATTCAGCTGACCTTTGCTACCCACAGCAGTTATGTTCTGTAGCATTGGAACACTTTTTTGTGTGAATATCGACCCATTACTCCTTGGAGAAAAGACAGGCAGGTTCTTACCAGCCACTTGTCATGATATTTTGTCAACTGATCTATACCTGAAGTTGTTTGATTTGTGTTTTTGCTAGAAGACGCCTGGCTTAATTAATACCTGCTGCTGATTCACTGGCATCAGCTCATGGCCCGGAGTACCTGGGCCTGAAGGAAGCTTCTCTGCTCCCAGTTTCCTCTACAAATCACATCACAGCTTTCCTAGGATCAGGAACACTGCATGGCACTTTACCGCGGCCCTCAGGGACTGTTTTAAACACAAAATCACACGCAGCGAGTGAAATAATTGGGGAAATGCCGCACTAAATAGACCGCACAAAGCGCATTTTTTCCTAGTATAAGAGCTGGAACAAAAAGGCCTGCCTTGCTCAGCTGGCTGGGAACTTGGTCATGGAGAACCTGAAATCCTCAAATGTTTTGCTGCTCCAAGCACTTGTGCCTTAGCGGGCTTTTCATCACGGTCACGTGGGGAAACAACCTGCAGAAGGGAAGGGTAGTTTGGGCTTCTGGCTTCCACAAAAGGTGAAAGAGCAAAAGGCAAAGAGGGGCCGGGGACAAGACCCGGTCCCCAAGATCGGGCCACCATCTCCCCAGGGACGTTCTGAAGTTATGATCTCAGTAAAGGATTAGTCCATCAATGACCTTGGAACCCCCCACCACCTTCCAAAGCCCCACCTTAGAACATGAGACTTTGAAGGAACATTTTAGTCTAAACCCTAACAACCATAAGGCGGGATGAGTAATGATTTTGAATTACAAATTAACTTTAACGAGTGGGTGATTTTGCAAATATGGGAACCACAAATCACTGGGGCTGGACCATGTAGGGAAGGTACGCTAACATCAGCGTCTCCCTGTGAACACACTTTACCTGCATTCCCTGACCACATGAAGGGTTGTTTGGTTTGGGTCTCCTGATATTCAGGACTGAACCTAGAGCCTTCGCAGTGAGCTACAACCCAGTCCTTTTTTAGTTTTATTTGTTAAATTTTGAAATTGGGTCTTGCTAAGTCATTAAGTTTCCCAGGCTATGCTGGCACTTGTCATCCTCCTGCCTCAGCCTCTCAGTGTGCTGGAATTATAGGGATTGAAAATCACATAGCAGGGGGCAGCAGAGACAGGGAGGTTAGATAACAGAACTGGAAATCAAGTTCAGGGATGTTATGCATTAAAAACTGGTGGTCAACTTAATGCCAGCTGGATTACATCAGCATGCTGCTGAGCGTAGATGTTCCACCTGAGGAAAGTTGCCAGCATAAACAGAGATGTGGAGAAGGAGAAGCTGGGCATGAAGGTGCATTGAGGCATTAAGGGGCACTGAGGCACTGAGGCATTGTGGGTCCTACGTGTTGCTGTTTGAGCCATTGGTTCTCCTGGAGAAGCTCTGGTCCTCACATCGAGCAATGCCTCCTTGCTCTGGAGGGGAAGACGTGTGCCACTTGGTCTTCAGGATGAACTAATCACGCTGGCTTCCTGCCATGTACTCCACTGTGCTTGTCATCGGCAGAGCTTGGGGCCTCTGTGTTGCAGAGGATGACTATGATGCTTTTCAGGATAGCCCTGGTCTTTGTTGTGAGTGTGACTTCTCAGCCAAGGTGTAGAACCCTCAACCTACCAGCACAGCTCCATCACCCTGCTGGCATAGACTTTCTAGCGTCCACCGATGACCTTTGGGCTTTCCCAGCATGAATCCATGAAAGAGACTGGCGTGAGTCCTTCTTGTGGGCTCTAGATCTCTAGCTGGACTCATGGGAGGCGTTGTGATGAGCCCTGGGTCTTCATCTGGACTCACGTGGGACATTGCTGTGGGATTTAGGTCCTTGGCTGAATATCCTGTGTCTTTAGTGTTGTGGATAGATTTCCTGCATTTTCTTGTGTTAACTCCCGGTGACCATCATAAAAATAATATTATAAACTCCATGTCCTGATTCTGATTGTTCTCCTCACAATGCCTGACTACAACAAGGACCTTGCACTTGCCAGGCAGGTGCTGTACTGCTGAGCTACATCTCGAGGCCTAACTATTTATTTTATAAAGAACTAGAAGAGAGGCCCTCAAAGACACCACACATAAAGAAATGATCAGGAGAGGAAAATGCTAATTACCCTGATTTGATAATTATACTTTGGGTACATGTGTTAAAATAGCACACACTATATCCCAGAAATACGTACAACTATTACATACTAATTAAAAATAAAACTTAAAAACAAATTAGTAAAGCAAGGACTCACCTCCCTAACTACCAAAGGGTGAGCTCCTCCCCAAAACATCTTTTACCCACAGTGATAAAAGTGAAAAAATAAAAATAGGAGGAAAAACTAGCTGGCAAGCTGATAGCAGAGTGGCAATTGTCTTGACAAAACTGAGCCTTCAAGTAAGCTGACTGGGCAGCATTCAAAGGGCTCTCATACTGTGGTCCCTCCTGAAGAGCATGGGACAGGGTGGAATGCTCCCTGGGAGGGCCTTGGGTCCCCAGATTGCTGCCTGCTTCCTTAGCAAGACAGAGGTCTTCTCCCTAGAAAGCAAGCAGAACACCCCTGGACTGCAGCTCATCAGATCAGACATTTCTCAATGAATGGGGAACTCCCTACCCTCTCTCCCAATGTGGTACCTGAGCCTGACAGCCAAGACTGTCACCCCAAAGGCCAAAGACTGAAAAATTCCATTCCAGGAGCTCTAAGTGATCTTGGAGGAGGATGTCAGCCCAGGGGGCAATGGCAGTGGTAGCTATTTCAACATGGCAAGGGCAGCATCTTCACAGGCATGGAGTGGGGGGATTGGGAGCCTTGGGTAGGTTCAGAGTGTTAAGACCCAAGGGTGGTGAGGAAAGTGCCGGGTGGCATCTGCAGTGGCAGATTAGTGACTGTTTTAGTCATCCTGGGATGTAATAGTGAAGTACCCTAATCCACATGTCTCAAACAACTCACAATTCTAGTGACTGAGAAGTCCAAGGTCAAGATAGAGACAGATCCAGTTCCTGGTGAGAGCTTTCTTTCCGACATGCAGTCACTGCTTTCTCCTTGTGTCCTTACAGGAGAGAGACAAAGAGGAAAAAAATCCCAGGAGAGGAACAAAATGTGCATGCTCTCAGATCTCTCTTCTTGAAAGGGCACTAATCCTATTATGAGAGCCCCACCCTCTTGACCTCCCAAAAGCCCCATCCAAATGCCCCATCGTTGCATACCATCACATTGGGGCAGGGCTTTAACATTTGAGTGGAAGGATAAACATCCAGCACATAATTGTTACATACAGGGAGATTGATCAAATAAGTAACAGTATGAAGGAAACAGGAGCCAGGCTACTGGCTGAAGGAGGAAGGAGTAACAAATACAGTACAGAAGAGAGACTAGAATAAACCCTGTGCTGTTGGTTTGGAATTTGAGATACTGGTGCAGATACCTGGTTATCAATACATATAGTTAGGTGTTAGGAAGGAAAGAAATGTAAGTGTAAATGCATGCATATTAATACTTGCACACTACACACACATGCACACACACACTCACACACACACACCTACATGTACGCGTTCCCAAACTCTTGTTGAGAAACCCTGGGATCACAACACTCAATAGCAGTGAGGTCGCCTGGTGCCCACATTGTTCCAGGATGCTGTCCTCCACTAAAGGGACCACAAGTCACTAAAGAAACAGCTGATTCCAGAGCTGGGGCAGGGAAAATAGACCAGACCATCTCATGCCAGAAAAGACAGAAGAGTGCAAAGAATGATGGGAACTGGCCAGAAGAACATAGAAAGCAGCTCACGTGGTGCTCCAACAGCAAATCTGGGCATATTCTTAGATTAAAATAAGTGACAGTGAGGGATTATAACTTATTAAATAAAATAGGACTCCATGAGTCCACACTGTTGTAAATTAATTCACAAATGGAAAGTTTGATGAGAAATGCTATTTATTTATTTGGTTGTTTGGCTTTTGTAGACAGGACCTCCCTGTGTAGTTCAGACTGGCCTTGAACTCACTGTGTAGCCTAGGCTGGACCAAATCATAGCAATGTTCCTGCCTCGGCCTCTCAAGTGCTGCCTTTACAGTTGAGCATCACCACACCAAGCCGCAGTGGTATAGATAGATAGTCTTAAACTCCTGCAAAATATTTATTAATTACAAAGGGGAAAAGAAATTTTACAATGAAGGTATCGGCTTCAACAAGTGACCCAAGTGAACACTACCCTTGAAGGTGATTGGCCAGATGCTCCGTTGATTAGTTCTCGTTTTGAGTTTCTTCATGATTGGATTCAAGTCATACATCCTTGCAGGGGTAGTGCAAGATGGCTCTGGAGAGGCAAGACAAGTTTTAGGAATCTGTTCCAGGCATTTGGGAATTAAAGAGACATGACAACTAAGTGCTATGATGTCTCGCTAAATGTTTTGGTTATAAAGGAAGTTATTGAGACAGTGGACCAAACCTGAATATAATCTGCAGATCACACAGTACTAAAATACAAATCTCAATGTATTTTTATTTTTTCTTTTGATCTTTTTGAGACAGAGTCTTGCTATGCAGTTCAGGCTGGCCTTGAGGTCACTTTGTAGCCCAGGCTGGTCTTGAACTTGCAGCGATCCTCCTGCCTCAGCCTCCTGAGTGCTGGGATTACTGGCATGCACCACTATGTCCTGAAAATCTCAGTGTTCTGATGCAGGAAGATGGCCTTGTTTGTACAAATTTCATATTAAAATAATTTTATGATGATAGCTCAAAATGTCAGCAACCTACTCTCCAATGGCTTTGCAGAAAGATGTTCTTTGCACTGTGCTTGTAATTTTGATGTATTTGAGACTATTTCATATAAAAAGTCAAAGACAAAGTGAATACAGAGTGAGCAAGAAATAACTCTTAAGAGCTGGGTGTGCACCTGTAATCCTAGCCACATGGAAGGATGAAGCAGGAGGATCTCCTTTAAAAGGCCAGAGTGCGCAACCTAGCTAGACCCTGACTAAACATAAAATACATTTTAAAAGGATTGGGATACAGCTCACTGAGCATGCACAATGCCCTAGATTCAATCAGAGAAAGAGAGAGAGACAGAGAGAGACACAGAGACAAAAACATTTGTTTTAGGAAAAAGTATGGCAACTGAACTAAACCTCATCTGCAAGCTTAGACGATAACACTGAGAATACTTCCAAGAAAGTGGAACAAAAATTTGGAAAGCAAAGAGGGACAATCAGTTCAGTAAGTACAAAATTCAGATAGCAGAAGTTGCAGAAAGAGAGAACAGAAGCAAGGGGAAGCAACCGTCAAAACGATACAATCAGAGACCTCTCCCAAGACCTCAGGACCCACTTTGTGACCAGCATCACAAATGCAAAAGAACGCTCCACACCAAGGCTGATGATCGTGAAGTCCCAGCCGAGAGAGGACAGAGAAGATTCCAGAAATTCCTAAAACGTGCAAAGGAGAAGCACGAGGGCACTGAGGGTAGAATGACATTATATGGCTGGCTTCCAGATGGGAAACCTTTAACAAGTCAGAGAGCAAATGGGTTGCAGTTCAGATTTCTGTGTCTGGACAGTCAACCAAAAAAGAGTGAGGGTAGTTTCAGAGATTCAAAGCCGTGCAGCTTCCTCAGGAAGAATCTGAAAGAATTGCTCATCAAAGCAAAAGAATAAACCAAAAAATCAAGATATGAAATCCAGAGAACTGAGAATCCCATGGAGGGACATGCAGAGAACCCCCAGGGTAATGGAGAAGAGAATTCAAAGCAGCAGTTTGGGAAGATTAAGGAGATGGATTAATGATGAAACATACAATACTAAGCAATAAGGGTCACAACTGAACCAATTCAATTTCTAACTACAGAGCACAGAGAAAGTCTTTTTTTTTTTTTTTTTTTTTTTTTTGTCTTTTTCCTTTTTATCAGTACTGGGGATCGAACTCACGACTGCCTGCTTGCAAGGCAGGTGCTTATGCCACTGAGCTAAATCCCCAGTCCCCACAGAGAAAGTCTTACCAAAAAAATCAAAATCATACTATGACCCAACTTCAAGTACAGTTACATAGTCATCATATTGTAAATATTTATTTATTAACAGCTACTTGGTAAATACTTATTATGCACCAGGCACAGGGGAAATAGTAGTGGGAAAAAAAACCTGCCTCTACTTCCCCATAAATCTTGTAGTCTAGTGGACAGAAAAATAATTGAGACAATGTAATGTAAGGCATAATAACATAATGAACTTTTGTTTTTGTTTTGTTTTGCTATTAAAAGGCTGTGTAGTTCAGGCTGGCCTTGAACTCATTATATACCCCAAGCTGGCCTTAACTCTCATGGTCTGCCATCCCTGGTGGTGGTGCCAGGCATGGTGGTGCATGCCTGTCGTCCCAGCACTCAGGAGGCAGAGATGGGAGGATCACTGAGTTCAAGGCCATCCTGAACTACATAGTGAAACCTCAATAAGACAAGGAAGAAGAGGAGGAGGAGGAGGAAGAGGAAGGATAAAGCAGAGAAGGAGGTTGAGAGGGTCAGGAATGGCAGAGGTCACAATTTTAGGTAGAGTGACTGGGGAAAGCCTCACTCAGAAAGTGATGTTCAAGTCACCAGGGAAGAGAACAAAACCTAAGATACGGCAGGGAGTCACTGGGCAAGACGCTCCTGGATCTGCAGGCAGCAGTGGGCCTAGAGCAGTGCAAGCTGAGGAAGAGCAAGGGGTCCACGGGACTGAGCCACGAGAGAAGGCTGCAGAAGTGAAGAGCGGTTCCACAGGGCCGTGCAGCCTTGGCTGAGCCTTTGGGCTTCCCCACTGCAGGCTTGGGCCCAGCTGTGTCCTGGCCGGCTCACGGTACTGCAAATAAACCCCAGGGAACCCATCACACCAGCCTGAAGACGAGCTGGGAACCATGGCAGTGATTCAGGAGGATGGAGTCCTGGACCTAGAAGTGAGAAGAAAGTGTCAGCTCTGGATATGTTTTGAGGGCAAATGTGGAATGGGAGAGTAAGAGTGAAGTCAGAGATGCCTCTGGGGTTTTGACTTAAGCGCCTAGAAAATGACTGTGGCGTTTACCAAGATGCAGAAAGCAGCGAGAGGAGTGGGGTTTGGAGCAGGGACCGGAGCTCAGACTTGAGCACCTGCACGTGGCCCAGAGTCCAGAAAGAATTCTGCTGCAGATGCCGCGTTGAGAGTCATCACACCAAATAATGATCTTACCAAAAGTTACAATCCAGCTGTGATGAGAGGGTGGTGGGCAGAGGAAGCAAATGTATGCATGGGGTGGGAGGAGCTAAATCTTTGTTCATGGAGCAGGAAATCAATAGTTGATAATTAACTTAGAAAAGATATAGCTGTACACAATTCACAAAAATAACTCCGCTTGATGTTTTTAAAACTTCCTTGTATTTTCTGGAGGGGAGGTGTTTTTAAAACTTTATTTCTATTTTTAGCCAGTTTTATTGGGACATAATTCACAGGGAGATAATGCATCCATTTAAAGCATTCAATTTAGTATTAAGATTCAATTTAGTATCATTCAATATATTCACAGAGTTGTGCAACCATCATTATAATTGAATCCAGAACATTTTAATTATGCCAGAAAGAAAGATCGTAACCCTTAGCTCACAAACCCCATTTGTCTATGCCTTTCCCTTAGCCCTAGGCAATTAATAATTTGCTCCCTATCTCTATGATTCACCTATTGTGAATGTTTCACTAAATGGAGTTGCATACTACCTGGTCCTTTGTAACTGACTTCTTTCACTTAGCTATATTAGGTATTTTTTATCCTCCTTCTTTTACCCTAACTCTGCCCATTCAAACCATTTCCAGTTTCAGGTTTTTTGGTTCCTGCTTTGCAGAAGGCACTACTACCTTTTCTGCAGATGTGTTTACAGTATTCCCTCTGCTGTGTCCCTCCATGGCAAGAAGCTACCTCCTAGTTACAGTACCAAGAGCAACCATCCAGAACATTCTCCAAGTCCGAACTGCTGGTCTCCCTGTAAGTGCCTTAGACACTACTACCTGACCGCTAGCTCATCTGGAGATATCAGCCAATGGTCCAGAAACAATTAAAGTCGATCAGCAGTCTCCATGACCCCAGTGTTATAAGGTATAAATGTGTTTGAAGAGACTCATTGAACTTTATGTTTTAAATTGAATTCTGTAGCCTTCAGAAATATATATATTCCTGAACTGTTTTGCATTTGAATAAATTAATGGGATTAAAAAAATTTTTTTGAATTACATGGACTCAACAGTATTCTCTTGTTTTCATGGTCTGAAAGTTACCCATGACAACTAAACTTTTTCCATGCTGGCGTTTGACATGGGAATTGAAATAGAGTGATGAATCTATTTTTGACATATTTGGGTAGATTAGATGATGTTCTTTTGAAGAAGTGACCACCTGTCCTGGACAGTCTTCCTTATAAAAAATAAAAAATAAAATTACATAGAGTTTTAGTTTTCATTGTTAGAAATTCAGATTACAGTGTGACCTAATGCATTAGTTACTTTTCTCTCATGGTTGAGACAAAATATCCAATGCCCAAAATTAAGGAAGGAAAGGTTTATATATTTAATTTTTAAAAGAAAAAAATAACAATGAAACAGTTTCACAACAGGTTAGTAGGAGAGTTACAATAACTGATACACTGGGTATTGTCTTCCTAGTAGGTACTCAAGAGTACAAGATATAGGGATGGAATCTAATTCAAACAATATTAGCACAAGCCAGAAAGGTTTGTTTCACTCACAGTTTGTGGAAGTTCCAGTGTGTATCTGTTGGCTCCAAGGCAAGGTGGTGTGGCAGAGGCAACAGTTGAAGACAGTACAAGACAGCAAAAGCAATGAATGCAGAACAGGGGACAACAAGGCTCTTTTCCTTCCTTGTGTTGTATGCAGACTACCTACCCTCAAGTGGGTCTAGCACTTATAGAGAACCTTTGCTTGTCCTGTTGTGTTCCAGGAAGGTTTATAATTGTAAACCCAAGAAGTTATTGTAATTCTAGTGAGTTAATTCCAATCTACCATGTCCAGTGCAACCCATTGCAAGAATAAAGACACTAAGACATACATAGAGTTGTAGGGAGCCAGGGATTCTAAGTCCAGCTAAGATGGTGGTTCACTGGAAAAAGGCCTCTATCCAGAGCCCTTCCCAGGTTTTATTAATTCAGGTTTTATTAATTCTCAATCAGGGGAGTGGCTCAGTGATAAGTGACAGTGAGGGTGGCGGGAAATCGTGACTGCTGTAAACTGGGCTAAGTAGGAAGCCTGAGATCACCTTTTCGATATGCAGGGGGCAAGAAATGCAGAGAGAGTAATCTGCATAACACAAATGAGGTAGTTTCTAATCATTTGGGGTCAGTACTTCAGTTCTGATGTACAATCTTTTTTGCCCTGGGAAATCATAGCCTTTTTATTAAGGATCAGTCCCTGCAGACAGCATGGAGCACGGCTCTCCATCCCACCAGGCACAACAGCGTATTTGGGGAGTCACTGGGTGGGGTAACACTGACCTGCAGAGATTACACATCAGCTCCACAGCCAGCCCAATTTACACTACTTAAAGCCAACTCAAGGGACAAAGAAATACCCTAGCCCATGTACATATCAGTACATGGAGATAGGGCCAAGCGTATCCAAAATGGAGATAGTTTCTCCTCTTTCCAAGAAGAGTCAAGGATGGGGCTAGAGACTTAGCTCAGCGGCATAAGCGCCTGCCTTGCAAGCAGGCAGTCATGAGTTCGGTCCCTGGTACTGATAAAAAGGAAAAAGACAAAAAAAAAAAAAAGAAGAAGAAGAAGAGTCAAGGAGAGTTGGCTCTGTGGCTCCCCACCAACACTCACACCATCTCCCATGCCTTCCTCTTGCACAGACTGAGAATGTTTACAAAGTAAGGACTCTGACCCCTGTTGAGTCACTTTTAAACTTCTAAATTTCTCAAGTTGACACAATGAACAACATCCTAAAGCCGTAAGGGCGTGTCCTCTACACCCTACAATGTAAACTTAGTTAAGCTTCTAGACTTCTCAAATTGATGCAACGTGTCAACCATAACACCTAACCAAAGGGATTCTCTCAAACATGCAGAGCACAATTTAATGGCTTTTTGAAAGAAAACCACTTCTTTAATAATTGACTTCACATGTATTTATTATTTTAAGAAACTCACCTGAACTAAAAAAGAGTCCTTTTGCAAAGCAAATGTAGCTTCTGCACAAAAAAACCCCAAAATTCAGTAATACATTTCTTCCCTTTAGGTACTGTTTAAAAGCTACAGCTTGGGAGTACAGCTCCAGCGATACAGAGCTCACAGAGCGTGCTTCGCATGCAGGAGGCTCTGGGTTCTATCCTTAGCAGCAGTGTGTGTCTATACATAAAAATTAAAGCTTTTGGTCTTAAAAGAGAAATAGCAAAAATGAAAGATAAAGAATGACAGTGTCTTCAGCCACTAATAATATAAAAATAAGACTATAGAGAATGTAATTTACTCTAAGAAAAATGAGAGGCTATCAAAAGCCATTAATAGAGGAGTGACATGACTTGGGTTTGTTGAGTGGGTATGAATTAGAAAGGGCAAGAATGGAAGCAGGAGACCAAATTAAAGTGGATCAGCTTCAGACTGTGCATTTCCAACAAGCACCAGGTGAATATGACCCTCCTAGATATGGACCATAAGTACTAATACAGTGCAGTGTAGAGGAGGGTAGTTTATTAGTCAACTTTCTGTCACTGTATTGAAACACCTGAGAATAACAATTTAAAAGGAGGAAAGGTTTATTTTGGCTTACAGTTTCAGAGGTTTCAGTCCGTGGTCACTTGGTTCCATTGCTTCTGTCTCTCTGATAATGGCTACCATCATGGCAAACAGCACATGGTAGAGCAAAACAGTTCACTTCATGGTGGACAGGAGGAAGGGGCAGGCAGAGAGAGACCAAGATAAAACAGAAGGACCGGGGACAAGATATTATCCCCAAGGTCATGCCTATGATTATCTCTTTTTAACTAGGCCCTATGTTTCTATCATCTCCCAGTAACGCTGTCAAATTAGGAATCTATCAATGGGTTAATCCACTGATTAAGTTAGTACCCCAAACACCATCTCAGAATGCATGAACAGTGGGGGGACATTTGTGTTCCAATTCAAAACAGGAAGGAACAGCACAGATGGATTTCAGGGATTTTAAAGGATAGGACAATGAGATTCTGACAATACTGATCATTAGAAGGAATCAAAGATGGCTTTCACATTTTGTAGCAAGTGTGTTTAATGGTCTAACTAGATCATATCCATGTCTATGGTCTGATCAGAATGTGTCAAAGACATAGAAGAAGCAAGTTGGAGTGAGGAGACCTTGACCTTGAAAAACATACAGATGGAGAGGGCAGAGAGATACACAAGTCTTGAGCTCAAGAGATAGGACAAAGAAGTTGGCTGTCACTGATGGACTGGACCTAAGGGAATAGAGAAGTACAGGAGATGACTGAGCTTTGAGGGCCTCTGGCATTTATGGTTGGGCAATCACATTGTTATTGTTTATGTGGCGGATTGATAACTGGTAGTCAATGTATAATACCAGATGAATTGAATCAGCGTGGCGCTGAGTGTGGATGGCCCACCTGAGGATTGTTGCCAAGATAAAAACAAGAACTAGAGAGGAGGAGGTAGTATGTTGGTTCCCCTCCTGTTGCTGTTGGTTCCCCTGGAGGAGCTTGTTGAGCTTCTTTCTGACATGATCTTGGCTGTTCTCATCATCAGAGGAGCTCGGGACCTGTTGTCACTGAGAATGGCTGTGGTTCGATTTGGAGGAGCTCTGGTACTCATTTTGAGCATTGCTTTCTGGTTCTGAGGGGAAGATGTATGCTGGTCAGTCTCCTGTAGAAGCTTGTCATGCTGGTTTCCTGATATGAACTCAGCTGTTCTCATCTTCAGAGGAACTCAGGACCTCATTGTCACTGAGGATGGCTGTGGTTCTTTTCAGGGGAGCCCTGGTAACTTACTTGGAGTGTCACTTCCTCACTCCAGAGCAAAACCCTCAGCTTACTGGTACAGATCCTTCATCCCACTGGTACAGACTACTGACAGCACAGATCTGTGAAATAAACTTGCATGAGACATTATTTTGGGCTCCAGGTCTTCAGCTGGACTCATGCAGGACATTGCCAAGGGATCTGAGCCCTCAGCTGGATCCTTGGTGGTCTTTAGTATGTGGACAGATTCCTTGTACTTTCTGTATTTGACACTTTGAGTGACTATTATAAAATAATTCTATAAATTGTGTGCCCTATATTAAATTGTTTTCCTTGTAATCCCTGACTACAACAGTTTACATAGAACTGTCCTCCAAAAGCCTCATGCATTCAGAGGCAAGGTTTTTGAAAGGTGATTGGAATGTAAGCACTATTATTACCTCGCTTTTAGGAGGTAGAATCTGGTCAGGAAAGTATGTCAGTGATGGCTGATTTAGAAGGACATATCTTCCTACTGGCTCTCTTTTCTCTCCTCTTTCTGGCCACCACAACATGAATGGCTTTTCTCTGCTAAGTCTGTATGCAATACTATTCTGCCCAGAGCTGGTCAATTGTGGACTAAATCCTCTTTAAAAAAAAATACTCTATGAGCCCAAAAGAAACTCTCCTCCATTAAGCTGTGGATGTTGGGTATCGTATCTCAGCAATGAAAAAAGTGTAAGTCAGATTTTGGCACCAGAGAATCAGAAATATACCTTGCCATGTGGCTTAGAAACCTTTGGAACTGGTTCATGGGAAGAGTTTGGAAAAGAATGGAGCTGCTGGCTAGATAATCCCTAGAATACTGTGAGCCAAGCTTGATAGGAGATTACAATCAGAGCTCAGAAGACTAGGATGCTGACAGAAATACAGACTGTAAATCCCAGGCTCAGAATATTTCAATTGGGAATAAGGACTCCATTGGCAGGGGGCTGTTGGGAGCCTCGGCCGAGCCCGGTCGCCTTACTTGGCGGACGTGAGGCCTGTAGGAAAGAGCAAAGCCTAAATTAGATTACCCCTCCCATCGAGTGTGCTAAGATGGCGCTTATCTCCTGCTTCCTGCTTGGTAAACAACCCGCTCTGTAAGATAATCTGCCTAGCAACAACTGATGTTAGCCAATCAGCCTGCATCGCACGCTTTGAACTGATTGGCCACTGTTACCCTATAAAAGTGAGTGCCTCTCCCGCCACGAGAGAAGAAGCACGGAAGGAGCCGCGGAGAGCGGACCGGTAGAGGCTTCGGGACAGACTGTAGAGAAGAAGCACGGAAGGAGCCGCGGAGAGCGGACTGGTAGAGGCTTCGGGACAGACTGTAGAGAAAGAAGCACGGAAGGAGCCGCGGGGAGCGGACCGGTTGAGGCTTCGGCCGGGTAGGATCCTGGGGCAGACTGTGAGGAAGACAAATAAAGAAAAGCTTGTCCACCACGAAACCCTGTCGCGTGTTCTTCCTGCCGGCCGGGAGCAACACCGACAGGGGGCCATGTGGGTTACACTTTGGAAAAAAATTTGTCTACATTTTGCTCAAATGCTGAGACTCTGTGGGCAACTGAGATTAAAGGTGCTAGGCCAATTAATGTGAGGGTGAGGGTTTCAAGGCAGCCCAATGTTGAGGTTGTGACATGATTACCGCTGGCAGTTTTTTTTGCCATATATACTGAGAAGCAAGAACAAAATGCAATGTTGAATAATTTTGAAAAGTTTTGGGTGGACACCGAGGAAGCACCTCTAAAATTGGAGCTTTTAAAATTTAGTTCAGTTGTCAGAAAGATTAGGAATAAAAAGAAGCCAAGTACTTTGCAGCAGGACAATAGAAAGAATGCCTTAACAGCATCCCAGGAAACAGTAACACCCACCCTTTGCTCTACAAAGGTGAAACACTTTGCTTTCAGAAGAGAGTCTCAGAATGTTCTTCTCTGTGTGGGCCTAAAATGGAAATATTTCCCATAGTTCAGTCATCCTAGCATTCAGAGGCCTCTGCAACCATGGTCCAAGAGGGCCCAACTAGTATCGACTCAAGCTGACAGAAGGCCTTGTTATATCTGTGTTATCCTGGTTTTACAGGCATGCAGAATGTAAGAGTTGTAGGGTCAGGGAGGCTTCCAGCCAGATTTCAGAGGCCAGGCAATGTGTCCCTGAGAGGGCAGTGAATGGAGCTGTGAGAGTGAAGACAAAGCAGGAAGTTGGTGAACCCAGGCATAAGGATGACTGCTGAGGAAGGAAGTGAGCAAAGCCTACCCAAAAGAGAGGATACTTTGCTGAAACTCTTAAAACTTTGATGATTCTTAGAGATAGACCAGAGGCATTTTGCACAAAGAGGTGTACATGAGACTTTTGGGGGCCAGCAGTAGATGTTATAGTTTATAACTAGATGTCCCTCTCATGTGATCTGGAAAGTGATTGGTTCTGGCAGGCAGTGTAGCTAACTTGCTGTTAGGAGGTAGGGTCTGGTTGAGGGAGGCAGGTCACTGGGGTGTGACTTGGAAGGGTATATTTTCTTCCCCTGCTCTCTGCTCTCTGGGTGCCATGATGTGAGCAGCTCTCCTCTGAAGTGCCCCTGTGCTATGCCATCCTGCAAAACCTCTAAAAAACTGTGAGCCCAAAGAAACCTCTCCTTTAAGTTGTGAATGCTGGGTTTTGTGTCTTAGCAGTGAGAAAGCAACTGAGACACACACAGTGACAACTGGGAAGACTAAGAAGGAGAAATCTGAAAGGCATGAGAAAAAGATACCAAGTGATGAGAGGTTGAAGGTGTCCCCTCCAAATACAGGTGTTTCCTCTGTGGCACCTTTAACAAAGATTATGTCATAAGGTGCCTCCTTGTGAATGGGATTAAATGCCCTTATCAAGGAACCTGATGAAAGAGTTTATCTTTCTTTCTCTTTTGCCTTCTACTACATAAGGAGGCAGCAAAAATTTCTCACCAGGTGGTGCCTTGACCTTGAACTTCGCAGCCTCCAATTGTAAGAAATCAATTTCTAGATTTGCCCACTACCCAGTCTGTGCTGTTCTGTGATAGCAGCACCAAATCGATTAAGAAAGATGCCTACAGAAGAGGATGCTTTGAGCAGTCATTGCAACCAACCATGCCAGATGCCAAAATGAAAACACAGCCGAGGATTTAGCTCAGTGGCATAAGTGCCTGCCTGGCAAGCATGAGGTTGTGAGTGTGATCCTTGGTACTCCCCCCCCCAAAAAAAAAGAAAGAAAGAAAAGACAAAGACTGCAAATAGATGGTGAAACATGTTCATCTTGGCCATTGGTGAACTGAATGGTGGGGTGTGCACCACCCTAGAGCGTCTGAAGGAGGAGAATGGGATAAGGAAATGCAGCACATTTCCACATGGGCTCCGGGTGTTGCTCTGTGGTATAGCACTCACCTAGCATGCACAAGGCCCTGGGTTCCATCCCAGCATGCTAATAAATAAAATTAAAACAAAGAAGAAGTCTGACTGTGGAAGGAAAGACATCTTTGACTTATCATAGCTAGAGGGGTATATAAGGTGAGATGAAAATTTCTTTAAAATAGAAGAGGTCAAATGTGATGGTATAGATGTATGCTGCCAGCATTCTGGGAGGCTGAGACAGAAAGATCACAAGTTTGAATCTTATTGTTGAGACACAATGCCTAACACCCACAACTGTAAAGAGGAAAGGCTTATTTTGGAGTAGTTTGTAGAAGTTTCAACCCATATTCAGCTGATTCAAAGGCAGTGTGGCAGACAAGCATGTCAGAGGAGTTCATGCCATGGTGCAGGGAGGCAGGAAGCAGTGACCCCTCAAGGCAGGAGGGATATATATATATATATATATATATATATATATATATATATAAAATCTCCAGGACGTGCCCACAGTGACCCACCCCCTTCCACCAGGCTTCACCTCCAGCACCCCACCCCTACTCATGCTGTAAACCCATCAGTGGACTAATCCAGCATCACACACCCTAAAGCGCTACTGATAAGCACTTGAGGCTTTAGGGGACCATCTAGATATAAACCGAAGCAATGACTTAGCCAGACTCTTTTTTTTTTTAATTTTATTTAAAGAAAGACAAAATGTAACAGAAAACAGGCAGAAATAGTACATACTTTCAAAGAAAGAAAAAATAAACAGTAATAAATCACTAGTTAATGTTTACATATTGTCCCCCCACAAATAATTGTTCAAGATACAAAAGTGGAACATATAAATGGGAATTCAACCAGGGAAACTGCAAACAGTTCTGTTCAAGTATCCAACAAAAACTAAGTAATATGGCTATCAATCCTATACACTTAGATATGTATGCATTTATCTACACCTTCATTTATGTTGAGACCAAACAAAACATAGCAGATTAAAATCCTTCTGAACAAAGCTTAATAGTATTGCTGGATTTCACATCATGACACTCCGGAATCAGCACTGGGTACTGCAGTGCCCCTTTTTTTCCTTCAATGTAGTTGTTCATTTCATCATCTGTCATAAGATCAGTTCTCATAAACTATTTATAGGTTTTATGCAAGGATGAGTCTTAACATGTGTTTCTATCCTTTCTATATTAGAGGGAGAAACAGAAGAGAACAGGACAGAACAAAACATATTCCTATAAACACATAAAACTAAAAAGATACATAAAACGGCTATACAAAAGAACTGTGGGAGTAATAAAACCCAAAATGTGTAATTGTCATTGTACAAAAGAAAGGAAAAGAAAGTGATCTAAAGGATATAACTGCATGTATATTTAAGTGTATAAGGTAGATAACCATATTACTGAGTTTTGTTGGATCATTGAACAGAACTGTTTGCAGTCTCACTGTTTGAATGTCCACTTTATGTGCTTTAATTTTGTAACTCAAACAACTATTTCTAAGATGACAATATGTAATCTATTAACTAGTGATTTCCTACTGTTTATTTTTTCTGAAATTCTGTATAACTTGTACCCTTTTTCTGGTTTTTTTTTTCTCCTTAAATAAAAATTTTAAAAAACTGCAGTACAAGGAGTTCTATCATGGTTACTGTGCTATCTCTTGTTATCATCAACAGAATTGGCTATATCACCAGATAAAGTATAATTGAATATATCAATTCATTACAGAATTAATAGTAATACAACTCTGAAGATAGTGTAGAGCTAGAAAAACAGGTAGTAATCAAATCAGAATGGGTATCGTAGTGAATTATTGTCATTTTCAGTATAGTTGTTTATACTCTCTGACTTGATACCATCAACCGATCAGTTTTGAGCAAAATCTGTCAATAATAAGCAGCAATAAAACAAATCAGATTTAACTAAGATCAGTCAAGATACAACAATATAGGGGCCAGGGATTTAACTCAGTGGCATAAGCACCTGCCTTGCAAGCAGGTGGTCATGAGTTCAATGCCCAGTACCAATAAAAAAGAAAAAAAAAAGTCAAAAAAAAGATACAACAGTATAAGTTATACAGGGATCTGGATTAAGTTAATAGGAAATTAAAGATGACCACTGTACTATGTCCTGATATCTTCAGGACGGCTGTCTGTGACCTCAGATCCAGTGCTTACATACAAACTGGGACGGAACAAGTTCCAACCAAGCAGAGTGGTGCAAGTAATATGGATTTTAATTCCTGATGCACTATTAGCAATATCTTCTGCTGTCTTTTTTTAAAGACTATTCCTCTCCTTTCAATCCCCCAGGATATACTTGTATTTATGGGTCTCCCCAACTCTCGGTTTCATATTAGGGGGCAACCTGCTATTTACCTAAGTGTTTCCAAACTTTCTCATTCCTGGACTTGTTCTTGTATTTCTTCACTTATTGAAGCCTTTCTTTTCAACCTATCCATAAGTTCTGGTGTATTTACCCCTATTACTCTGTGATTCCCTACCATATCAAGTTCTGTTTTCTCATATTCGATTTTGGTCCGTATACCCTTTTTCAGGTTAATTATATGCCCTATAAAGAGCATTTCAGTGGACCCGACCTCTTGATGCACTCTGCCTACCATTCTCTCTTTTTTCCCTTAAGTTAGTGTATCTAGGCCATCTATATGAGAAATTATATCCAACCTTCTCTGCCTCATTTCTGTTGTGCTCTTTTTCTGTCCTTAGTTGTCTTCTTCATTTCACTTTTTGTTCCATTCACTGGGGCCTCTCTGCCACTGTTCCTGAAATCTTGGTGCTTTTCTCTCTTTAGAATGCCCTGCAGTGTTCTCTGTAGAGTTGGATTGGTGGTTGCGAATGCCTCCAGTTCTTTATCTTGGAAGCATCTTGTTTCTCCATTAATTTCTAGGGACAATTGTGCAGGATAGATCAACCTTGGCGGGAGGTTATTTCCCACCAAGACATTGGATTATTTTGCCCCATGCTCTTCTCAATTTGATGTTTTGTGCCGAGAAGTCTGATGTAATTCTGATGGGTGTTCCCTTGTAAGTGATCTGTTTTCTTGTCTCTGACAGCTTTTAATATTCTGTTCTTATAGTGGATTTCTGGAATCTTGATTATTATATGTCTGGGTGTAGTTATGTTTTGGTTATGGATGGCTGGAGTTCTATATGCCTCATACATCTGAGTATCTTTTCCTTTTCCTATGTTTGGGAAGTTTTCCTTAATTATTTCTGCAAATAGCCTTTGCAGTTCCTTGTTTGTACCTCTGCTTCTTCATTCACATTCTTTTTTCTTAATTTATAGATTCTCTTGTCATGTTCTAGCCTTTGTATTGTTACTGCTTGTTTCTTTGTTATTTTTAAGAAATTTTTCCTTTCATGTTCCCACATTGCAAACTTGTCCTCCAGTTCAGATAGTCTATCCATAGTCTCTTGTAAGCAGTTTTGCTAGCTTTCAATGGAGTTTTTGATTTCCTGCTAATCTCTTTGAACCTGCTTCATGTATTCTGTTTTCTTTTATTTTCTCCATCAAACAATTCCCCCCCCCCTTTTTTTTTTTGTTCTTCCATTCTTTCATCTGTTTTTTCTTGGGAGGTGCTTAGCATTTCTTTAACTATTCTACTTATATCTTGCTTTACTTGGTTCAATACTTCACTTTTGAACTCATCTATGAGGTCATGAAGATACCGCTTTACATCTATTGGTGCCATGCCTGATATTGCATGTTTGCTGTCCTCGTTCTCCTTTGCATTAACCTTTTCTGGATCCAGTGTTCTCAGGATTGGGGACTGAGGACCCTTTCTTGTTGCTTCCTCTTCCCATACTTTTTGTTCCTTCCATACAAGCATATATAGAATACGAGGCCCAATTTCTTTCTGTGTTGGTTACAGTTTGTTTGAATCACGCCGGCTAGGTGTTCCCGCCCATCGCAGTCTACTAAGGAGACACAGAGGGGCAGCCTATGATGGGCTCCCCCTCCAGGTGAGTCAACCTGCTGAAGGCTTCACTGTGTTAGGGTTCACACCTGCGAAGGCTTCACACCGCCAGGCATAGGGACTTGATTTGGGCTAGCTTATTGGGTCTTAGTCCTGGCGTTACCTAGGTCGAGTGCACCCCACCAATCCTGCTTCAGAAGGGAGTAGCTGGCTGAAGTCACCGCTGCTCCTTGTTCTAGCCTATCTGCCCAGTCCCAGAATGTCATTGTTGGAGCTCCCCCTTTTCTATGGAAGAGATTTTATTCCTCTCACTCACCACAGGTCGATGCAGGGTTCCCCGCCAGCTCTGCTCTCAGTTCTATTCGCCAACTCCCACCCTCCTGTGAACGCCTTTCCAGTGAGTTGAAGTTGGCGGACTATCCCGGCTGCGCCAGTTCAAGCACAGCAGCGGCAGCGAGTCCAAGCAGGGAGTTCAAGGGACAGTGCTGTGCTGACTGTAGCTGTTCCAAATGTATCACCAGAACTGTATTTTTAATTGTTTTTTTCTCAGCTTAATTTGTTCCTGGATCAGGAGGATCTATCTCCCTCTGTTTGAGACTCCCCACGCTGTAATATTTTTGGAATGTAAGTTGACTATCTCAGGGAGCCTCTTTTGCCTGCTGTTATCTATCCGCCATTTTGGGGATTCCCCTTAGCCAGGCTCTTGAGTCACAGTAAAAAATGTAGCTCAGGGTAAAGGCCCTGGACTCAATCTCCATACCGTAAAATTTTTAGAAATAGAAATTTTTAAAAAAAAGAAAAGAAAAAGGAGATGGAGAAACATGAAATTCAAAGTTGATCGAAATACTGACTTGAAACCTGAGATTAAAGATCCAGAAGTGATAGGAGACAACACAAAGCATAAGATCATAGAAAAGAGGTGGGGCGGAAAAGGGGGACTTAGATAAAAATAGTAAAATTTTAAAAAGACATGTCCCCTATTATAACAAGAAGTGAGGATGAGGGCCAGAGTCAACACAATAGGTTTGTAGCCAGGCGTGGTGACACACGCCTGTAATCCCAGCACTGGAGAGGCTGAGGCAGGAAAATTATTGCAAATTGGAGGCCAGCCTGGGCTACCAAGTGAGCTCAGAGCCAGCCTGTCTCAAAAAGTGAGACCCTGTCTCAAAAAGACCTGCCCCCCAAAATGGGTTTGCAAGCCATGGCATACTGCAGACAAGGTTCTCATCTACTGGCCCATGTTCCCCGCAAAGCAGAGGAGGTGTGCACCACCCAGACTCTGGGGCAGAGTTGGGAAGGCCGGGCTTGAGCTCCCAGGACAGCAGTGGTATGTGCAGGCCACGTTGAGGTCCCCTTGGCAAATGGGACCTTACATCTGGTCTGTAGCCAGTTGGCCCCAGGGAGATTTTTACCCCACGTGCTCAGTTGTCCAGGAGCAGGAGAAAGAAGGTAGGCCATGGAGACCTAGAATTTGAGCCTTGTCAACTGTACCCCCAAGTAGAACACCAGGAGAAGAAACAGAGCCAGTTAAAGCTGTTGAAAAGCATGTTTTGTAGATTATGGGGCCTGGTCCACAGCAGGTTCACAGTGTTGGCTCATTAGAGGAAGAAAATTCCCAGGTCCCTTAGCCTCCACTTTTCCGGCCTAATCACTGTTAGTGAACCACTGGCTCCAATTCCTTCCCCACCAGGGATCGAACTCACGACCTCACACTTGCCAGGCAAGCCCTTGTGCCTCTGAGCTAAATCCCCAGCCTTCCAAGATGTATTTATACAGTTGAGAAGGGACTTTCATAAGTAGAAGTGATATTTATTTAATACAGTGAGTCATGTTTCTATTTTATGCACCCTCACATTATTATTATCTAGGCGAGAACACTGGATTCTTTGTTCAGGTGTTCCGTAAATTTACCGCTAGAGTTAGGTAATGTGCAGTGAACCCCCAGGGTCAACAAATTAACCAACTTAAGGAAAGTAATCATCATATGAGACATGGCATGTAATTTATTATAATCATAATAATTGTAAAGATTTCTTATTGAGAAAATCCTATTTTGCTAAATATAACAGCACTTAATTTTTTTTATAGCTTGGTACTGCTGCTAGTTGTAAGGATCATATTTGGTCTGCTACCTAAAAACTCGAAGTTTCTACAGAGTGAGATTTCAAAATAAAGGGTCACATTAGGAATGAGTCGTGACAAAATTAGAACTGTACTTCAGCCCGAGGAATTAGGAAGTTGAGCAAATAGCTTTGCTTCTTGAAGAGTGAGTTTCTTCATTTGGGAAGTGAAGAAATTAGAAAATAAGAGTTATTAAGAATTTGTAACTATCCAAACTGTAGACATTTGCTGCTGTGGGTATTCGGATTTAAATTTAAATTAATTCCTTTCACTTCATTTAAATTAAATTAATTCCTCAGTCTCAGGAGCCACCTTTCGAGTGTCCCATAGTCCTCTTAGGCCCTGGCTGCTTGCTGGACAGTAAAGAGGTAGAACACTGCAATCTTTACAGGAAGTTCCACTGGATGGCTCTGGCCTGAAATTCCAGTTTTCAGAGAACTACATTAATGAGCAGATATAACATACGTCCAGGAGTTGTCATGGAAGAATGTGCCACCTGATCACACTGGACAGCATTTCTAACACGGGCCTGAATCTCACCCGGCCCAATGGACCAGGAGTAAACTGAAGGAAGGTGGCCCTACTGCAATCCGCTGGTCTCTGGGTGATGGAGAAAGAGTACATTTCCTCCCTGTCCTCTTCCTTCTTTGGCCACCTTTTCTTAAGTGTCAAGCCCTGGGTCAGCTACTGGGTATAATGAGCCAGGAAAATACAGTGATAAATATTCTTACTCTATTTTCTGTTGCTATAAGAGAATACTCGAGACTGAGTACTTCATAAAGAAAAGAGGTTTAGAAGAATGTGATCCTCACCTGGAAACTATCATTTTCATTATTTTGTTGAATTCATTTTTATTCTCTTTTGCTTTGTTTGATTATGTTAAATCCAGTAGCAAGAGCAGCTATTTAAAAGATAGCAAGACATATTATGTTAGATTTATTATTGGCTTATTTTGGATTTATTATTGGCTTATTTTGAAGTCCTTTATTGCACTCATTTTTAATTGTTTCTTTTCTGTTCTGTTCTATTCAATTTTTCTACATCCAAAGATGTCTGCAACTATTTTGAGGACAACAAAAGGCATTATGGTAACTATTACTGATTTTGCAAGGTTTTGAAGTGCTGTATCATTTATACTGGTTTGTTTTAATTGGTTTTATTCTGTTTTATTTTCCTTGGTTTTCTGCTCTTTAAAATAAAATTTTTAAAAATTGAAAAAAAATAAAAAGGTTTATTTTGTCTCACAGCTATGGAAGCTGGAAGGTCCAAGAACACAGCGTCAACAGGGCCTCCTGCGAACTCATGTCTGCTTTCTTAGCAAAAGGGGAAGTGGCTCGTGCAGAAGAAACACATATATTTGCTATGTGTGACAACCCACCCTCGAGGTAACAATCCAGAACCCTGAGAGCAAGAACTCACATCAATCCACCTTTTTCTTCCTTTTATTTATTTACTTTTCCAGGACTGGGGGTTCACTCTTGGACCTTCACCTGAGCTGCACCCTCAGTGCTCTTTCTTTTATATTTTGAGGCAGGGTCTCTCTAAGTCACTAAATTAATCAGATCAAGCTTGAACTTGCCTCCACCTCCCAGAATACTGGGATCACAGGCGTGTGTGATCACGTCTGGTTGACGGTGATTGCTTTTAACAACCCAGTAAGCTCTTCATGGCCACACCACCTCTCCGAGCAGTTATATTGGGGCCTACACCTCCCAGTGAGTTTTGGTGGGGACAAACTGCAGTGAGACCAGGGCAGTTACAGCACACAGTTCTTGAAAGAAGCATGGTGCAGCATCCTGCAAGTGCTTGGGAGCCACAGGACTTCTCTCTAGGGGAAAGGCAAAGCTGACCTCCCCAGGAGGGTGACACCTTCAGCAAAGGAAACATTAGAGGTGAGGGAAGTGAATGCATTGAAGTGGTTTCCATGAGTGAATGCTACGATTTGCCTTCTTTGTGACTCTACTGAAAGGCAGCGAGTGCCCATGAAAAGCAATTTGAACAAAATTAATGATAAATATTTTTAAAATCAGTAGTATTCCATGAGAAGTCAAATTCACAGAGACAATGTAGAATGGGGGCTACAGAGGCTGAGAGGCAGGACAGAGGGTGCTGGTGTTCAGGAGATCCCAAGGAGGAGTTTGGGAAGATGCAGAGGTTCTGGAGACGATGGTGGTAATGGTAAACAATGTGAATATAGTTAATGCCATGGAGCCGATCACTCAACAGTGGACAAAATGGCCATGTTTGTGTTCTCCCCATTTTACCATAATAACAAAAGTATAAGTCTAAAAATAGGTTAGGGTTACAGATCTATCTGGGATGTGCATAATTTGCAGAGCTCCACCGGAAAGTGAACCAACACCCTTGTCCAGTATGCCACGCCCATCTTTATCACTGTTTCTTCCTTTGCATTAACAGGACAGTGAATTGATTCCGCCATTCTGGTCCTGCATCCCCCAAACTGTATTTCTCAATACAACACCATTTCAATAAATGTGGTCTCTCTAATCCACCTTCTCATTCCCAAAACTTTGGCATCATCCTTGACCCTTTTTCTTTTTTCTTTTTATTAGTACATGTTTGTAGTACATAATGTTCACATTTCTCATACAGAGTTTATTCATGTGCATAACACACCTTAATTTCTTTTTCACTTTCTTCTCATCTCCTCCTATCTCTTCCCTTCATCTCTTGATCCTCTTCCTCTTTAAGAAAGATCTATCTCCCTGTTTCTTATTAACTGCCTTTTATTGTGCTCTTTTTTTTTTATAATTTGGGTTTCTTTTCTTGGTACTGGGAATCGGACTCACAGCCTTGTGCTTACCAGGCAAGTGCATGAGCTGCTGAGCTAAATTCCTGGCCCTATAATTTGAGTTTCTCATACAAGAGCAACGATGCAATATTTAAAGTTGTGTGTCTGATTTACTTTACTTAGCACTACGGTCTCAAAGTGCACCCATTTTCCTACCAATGACTTGTTTACCCTTCTTTATTGCAGAGTAATATGCAAGTATGTGTAAATACACATTTTCTTTATCTATTTATCTGTTGATGGATACATAGGCAGCTTCCAAGATTTAGCTATGATGAACTGTGCTGCCACAAACATGGGTGTGCATGAATCACTGTAATATGTTGTCTTTAACTCTTTCAGGAAGATATCCAGAAGGGGAATACCTGATTCAAATGAAATTTCTAATTTTGACCTGTCCTTAATCAACACATCTTATTGTCTTTTTTGTTGTTGTTTTGTTTTGTACCAGGAATCGAATTTACAACCTTGTGCTTGCTAAGCAGGCACTGTACCACTGAGATATATCCCCAGCCCTGTCTTTATTTTCTAAAGCCATCCAGAATTTTATCCCTCTTCACGATTCTTGTGACACCTTGGTGGCCAATGCCCTTCATTTCCTGCCAGGAGCATAGTGAAGACCTTCTAACTGGTCTCATTCACAGTCACCCTCCACCATCTGTCTTCCACCCAGCAGCCAGAGCGATGCCTTTGAAGCTTCGTTCAGATAATCTCCCGTGTCTGTTCCAAACTCTGGTAGCAAACCATCTCAAGAGATAGAGTTCAAAGCCCCCACAATAGACCACAAGTCCCTGTGTGACCTGCTTCAGGTGAGCTCAGCCCCCACCTTTCTCTCGTGTTGCTCCTGCTACTTCAGTGTGGGGAAACTCTGGCTGGAAGAGTGATTGAGATGATTACTAAGATGAAGAACACAATTATTGTATTAAAAAAAGAAAATTATTCATCCAAAATGCTCAAAGATAGCCTCTATTAATAGCTTTCAGATTTATATGTATATATGCACACATTTAAATAGATATTTTATTGATATATAGTATGCAGAGATAGATTCACATATAATTGACAGTTTGATGAATAACTCAAAGTGATTAAAATAATGTGACTACATCTGAGGTTGAGAAATGGCCCACTTCAGTTCCCACACTTGATCATTATTTTCTTTATTCATTCCCAGTGTAACCACTCTCTGAATCTCTAACACTGAAGATCAGTTGTGTCTGTTTCTTGAATGGTATATTAGAGCCACACAAAACGCTTCCCTGTGTATAGTATTCTTTCACATCAGATGTGTGTGTGTGTGTGTGTGTGTGTGTGTGTGTGTGTGTTACTGGGATTAAGCCCAGGGCTTCACATTAAGCTGCACCCCAACCCTTTCCTATTTTTTATTTTGAGAGAGGGCTTTCTAAGTCACTGAGTTGCCCAGACCAGGGTTGAATTTATGATCCTCCTGTCTTAAACTACCACAGCGCCAGGATTATAAGCCTGCACCACCACACCCAGCTTCATGTGTGCCTCCTTTTATCCAGCATTCTGTTTGGAGCCTCAGTGCGCACACACACACACACACACACACACACACACACACACCATTTGTTGGTGTTTTTGGCTTTGGTTTTCCGAGACAGGGTCTCACTGTGTAGCTCAGGCTGGTGTGCAGCTCACAGCAGCTCTGCTGCCGGCTGGAATTACATTGTGCGCCACCGTGCTCCGTTCAGTTCTCTGTTTATTAAACTCTCTTTAATTGTATCACGTCAGTTCTAAACCAGCCAATTTCTCTTTTTTATATGCAAAAAGAAGTTTATTGAAAAGCAACTGTATTTCTATGGCATGGTGACAAGCAGCAACAAAATACATTGTTTACAAGAGTATTAAAATATGAAATAGTGATAAATCTCACCACAAAATTTGCAAGAAAATTACTGAAAACTAGGAAATATTACAGAGAAAATGAAGATTTCAAGAAGTATTTTAAAGTGAAACACTTGAAAATAACAATTTTCCAAAAACTGATCTAATAATCTAATTCTAATGAAAATTCCAGTTTTTAAAAACTTGGCAGGCTTTTCTGAAATGATATGAAAATCCAGAAAACTCAAAATCATTAAAACAATCTTGAAAAGGAAGAAAAACTTTGGAAGATTAACGTGATATTATTTCTAGACTTAATATACATTTAGAACATCTGATTTCAACTTCTCACAGACAACATGAGACAATATGATGCATACTGTACCCATATGAGTCTATTTTTTTTCACTTAAGAGTATGGACATTTACTTATAAGTCTCCAGTTTATCCTTCTTTATGGCTAGGTAGTACTCCATTGTATAAAAATACCACATCTTTTTTATCCCTTCTTTGGTTGATGGGCATTTGGGTTTTTTCCAAGATTTTGCTATTGCAAACTGTGATACTATAAACATGGGTGCATATATACTGAAACCAGCAAACTTCTTAAAATTTATGTAATTTTTTAGTTCTAGTTCTAAATTTAAGTTTAAAAAATTTTTTAGCTTCCAGTTGTTACAAAATCATCTTCCCAATCCTTTTTTTTTTTTTTTTTTTTGTACCAAGGATTGAATTCACAACCTAGCACTTTCTAGGCAGGCGCTTATGCCACTGAGTTAAATCCTTAGGCCACCCCATCCTCCTTTTATTTTATTTTATTTCATTTTTTTGTGGTACTGGGGATTGAGCTCATCCATATTGAGCTATACCGCCTGCCATTTTTCATTTTTTATTTTGAGACAGAGTCATGCTAAATTGCCCGGGTTGACTTTGAACTCCCGAGCCTCCTGGCTCAGCCTGCCAGGGTGGGAGGATTACAGGTGTGCACCATTGTCCTCAACTATATTTTCACTACACATTTCTTCTCTTGCTTTTACATAAAGCATTGCCTTCTTGTATGCCTGGTTTTATTTCATAAGCACTGCTGTATTTTATGTGCCTGGTTATTTTTAGTATATGCTAGGTATTTTTAAAGAAAAACATAGAGACGATCTGGAGGTCTGCATGATGCTATCTTCCTTCGAGAGGATTTATGTTGCTGCTGGACACAGAAGTGGGATAGCTATAGATGATCTTCATCTAATTTCTCGAGCTGATCGGTAGCTCACATTTCCTTCCTCGGGAAGGCTGGTCTGTTTCTGATTCACCCTAAGTTGAGTGTAGTGCTGTGGTCCCATTTGCAAGCCTGGATTATGTGCCAGAACTTCTCTTTCAAGATGGCACTGAAATCCAAACTTGGTTCACCTGGCCCTGCCAAAGGGCTGTCCTCTGTTCTGTGCCTTTGCCGCTCAGATGTCTCTCTCAAATTAGCAATTACTTCCAGGAGAAAGCGGCTCCCTGAGCCAAGTGAGCGTCACTTGACTTTTTGCTCTGCTGGATTACAGTTCCACAAATTGCCTTGTAAACTCTCCAACTTTATGTATGCCCTCTCTTTCCTAATTATTTGGTCCAGGTTTTTCGAGATACTCTTAGTGGCAGAATTATTCTGAAATCACTAGGTCAGCCATTGCCAGAAGCAGAATTCTGCATATAAAATTCTCTCTCTCTCTCTCTCTCTCTCTCTCCTGCTTTTTTGAGACAGGGTCTCACTATGTAGCCCAGGGTGGCGATCCTCTTGCCTCAGACTCCAGAGTGCTAGGATTATAGGTGTGCACCACCACACCCGGCTGTACACATATTCTAATGAAAAAATTATTACATATACTTTCTTAATAATTGCTTTTCTCACTTATCCATATGTGAGCCATGAACATATTTAATAAGCATGTCAATATTAATTTACACTTTAATTTTAAACTGTTACAGAGAATGCATGCCATTCTGTAAGTATATCAAATTGTTAGTCAAACACTTATAATTGGATGTTGTAACAGTTCCTATTTTTCTCTCATAGCAGCAATATGACCTCATTTTATATATACCCTCTTGAGTAATTATAATTATTCCCTAAGTATAATGCTGTGAAATAAAAGCATATCAAAAAGTATGAATATCCAAACATTTAGTTGTATTACTAAAAGCCTCCCCAGGAAAATCATATCAATTAACACTCCCATCGATGGTATGTATATAAGTGCTGGTTTCCTAATATGACCACTTTCTAAATAACAGAAGTTCAATTTTTAAGCTATCCTGTATCTGACTTATAAACAAACAAGGATTTCTAAGTGATTCCTCCATAGCCTCATATTGGAATCACCCTTGGGGTCACGAGAAACCAAAGTGAATGTGGACTCTGGCCTTACAGAGCTCATGATTACTCACAGGTATTTCTCTGACTCTTTTTACGAGGCAGGTCCATTGGTAATCTTCCCAGGAGGCCGGACTTCTTCATACACGTTTGCCTCCTCACATTCTCATTAGTCATACACAGATTTTGGACCCAACCTTTGTCTTTAACTACAGTTAAGTGCTATAGACTTATTCAGAGCCCATGGCCCAGGATGCTCCTTGGTCTCTTTCTGTCTTCTCTACATATCCATGAGGCATAGCTGTGGTTTCTTTTTCCTCTTTTGCGTGCTTCCCTGAACTTATCAGTTTGAACTCTACTCAGTGTGCTGAACACTCACCCAACTCACCAAGATCACTCACCTGGGTCAACACACTTTGCACCTATTTATGTAAATAAAGTTTCCTTGCAATGCAGCCCTGCTTATTGGTGTGTTGCTTATGGCCATTTGGATGATAAATAGGGGAACTAAAGTCTAGCATTTACTCTCTGGCCCTATAGAAAAATTTGCCAACCCATGATCTGAAGCTCAGCTATTATTATAACTCTCTAAGATCCTGAACTTGGCAAATATTTCCCTACTCACTACTTGGTTAAGTTGCTGCCTAGAGCAAAATCCCCAGCTTTCCCATCCCAGGGGGCATAGGGCTCTGTCTACTCAGTATCACCTCGTTTAGGGTTTACATCTCCTTCTCTCTAAGGAATTCATTCTCTCTCCCTGGATCCATATAAGATGATTCTCCCCTTTCTACTGCCCCAGGCCAGTCAGTGCCCTCCCTGGAACTTTTGATCACCCTGAAGGCCTTTAAGTTTCTAAAGGTGCAGAGTCTTTAATCTGGGCTCCTGACCTTTTCAGAGGGCAATCACGTTGAAACCAAAGACTGACATAACCATCCTATTCCCATATGGAAGGAACCTTCCTGACAGCAAGTGTAAAGCAGAGGTCAATGAGTCTAAAGTGTGAGACCCACAAAGTCCTGAATACCTTTTCTGAATCCCAGATATAGTCGTCAGAAGCTAGCATCATCTCTTGCCATTTTAATCTTCAAACCTGACTGAAGCTGATTTTAAAACACTGTCTCCCAATTAATTACACATAATAACAAATTACTTTCTTCTTCAGCTAGATTTGACAGGGTGTCTGTCATATGTCACATAAAACCAGAGTCCAGAGAAATTGTGGTGGATTAAAAACTAGTGGTCAACTTGAACACCAGCTGAATGGAATCAGAGAGGTGCTGAGTGTAGATGAGAACTGTTGCCAGCATAAAAAGGAAAGCAGAGAGGAAGAGTAGCATTATGGGTTCTCCTAAGTGTTGTTGTTTGGAACTGTTGGTTCTCCTGCAGGAGCTTGCCATGCTGGCTTCCCTGATATAAACTTGGCAATGGGAGGAGCTCAGAACCTTGCTGTTGAGGATGGTTGTGGTTCATTTTGGGGGAGCACTTGCCCTTACTCTGAGCATCACTTCCTGGCTCTGGAGGTGAAGATGTGTGCAGTTTAATCTCCTGGTAAAGCTTGTCACACTGGCTTCCTGACATGAACTTGGCTGTTCTCGTTGGAGGAGCTTGGGATCTTGTTGTTGCTGAGGATGACTGTGGTACATTTTGGGGAGCCCTGGTCCTTATTTTGAATATTGCTTCTTGGTCCCAGTGCAGAACCCTTAACCTACTGGCACAGATCCTTCACCTCATTGGCATAGACTTTCTAGCTTCCACCATGGACCTTGTGCCTTTCCCAGTGCTGATCCATAAAACAGACTTGCATGAGTCATTGTCACGGGCTCTAGGCCTCCAGTTGGGCTCATGGGGGGCATTTTCATGGGCTCTAGGTTTTCAGCTGAACTCATGTAGGTTCTTGCCAAGGGATCCAGGACCCTGGCTGGATTTTCTAGGTCTTTAGTGTATGAACAGATTTCCTGTATTTTCTTTGTATTTGACTCTTCTGGTGACTATCATAAAGTAATACTATAAACTATGTGGCCTGTATGTAACTGTTTTCATCGCAATCTCCTAACTACAAAAGAAGTATAAAAACTGAGACCAAGAATAGAAGGTACCAGAGCAAAACTGCACTGGGTAAGGTGAAGTAGAAGACCCATGCTAGGAGCTGGTGATCTTTCTACCAAGTGAGCCTTCACGTGAAGTAGGCTCTTTTGTGCTGTAGAACCCAAATCATGGGTGGATTTTGCACATATGTTATAGCTAGATGTCTCTGCATGGCCTCATGCGCTCAGTGGTGGGGCTTCTGGGAGATGACTGGATCATGGGATGTGACTGCGCGTCAGAGAATTAATCCAATGATGAGTTAATAAGTGAATGTGATGTTGGGAGGTGAGCCCTGGTTAGAGAAATTGGTTCTTGGAGTGAAGGGAGTATTAGGCTATACCTCCAGGGACCTACCTCTTCCAACCAGGCTGCGCTGCCCAGCATCACAGTTAGCTGGAAACTCATCAGTAGACCGATTCACTGAGTGTCATGGCCCCATGATCCAGTCACCTTCCCAAAACTCTATCTATGAGAACATGAGGCTTTGGGGAGGATATCAGATATAAACTATAGCATCCCACCCATGACTCCTGTATGGCTTGTGTCTAAATATCCCCACAAACCTCATATGGGTATAGGTGAGGCTTTTTGAGGGAAGGGTTGGATCTAGGGTGTGTGATACTGGGATTAAGGATGTGATGCTGGGATTAAGTGTGATGCTGGGATTAAGTGTGATGCTGGCAAGGTGTGGTGGCACACACCTGTATTCTTAGCACTCGGGAGGCTGAGCCAGGATGACTGCCTCAAATTTTGAGGTTAGCCTGGGCTACAAAATGAGTTCAAGTCCAACCCGAACTGCATAAGGAAACCCTGTCTCAAAGAAAAGAAAAGAAAAAACTGTGATGCTGAGATTAAGGAAGGTCCATCCTGGGTGTGGGTGGCAACACCCAAAGGTGGGTAGCCTGAAAGAGATAAAAGGGAAAGGCAGGCTGCTACTGCTGCTACTATTGTTTCCTGCTTGCTGCCTTCTTCCTGCCCTGCTTTTCCTTTGTAATTCCTCTGTGCCGTGCCACCTGCCTTGGAGCCAGCTGGCTATGGACTGAAACATCTACAAACTGTGAGCCAAAATAAATCTTTTCTCTTTTAACCTTGAGTGTTGGGTATTTTGTCTCAGCAACAAAAAAAGTAACTGATATATCCCTCAAAAGGCACATGCACATCCTTTATGCAAAAATGCATTTAGGCCATCTCTGAGTTGCCTAAATCCTGACAATTTTAGTACTGCTGAAAATCCAAAGTTTCCTCTGAGATTCAAAGCAAACTCTTAGCTATGAGACACTGTAAAAATGAAAAGAAGGTTGAACATGGCCAACATACAAAGGCAAAGTTTAAACATTTCCATTCAAAAAGAGAGGAATGTGTGATAGAAATCAGTGGGACCCGAGCCAGACTGAAATCCAGCAGGGCAAATATTAAATCCCAAATTGCCATGTCCAACACCCGAGGAAAGCTGTGACAATGGAATGTGAACTCCAAATGGCTTGGGAGGCCCCACCTCTATGGAATGGCTGGTTGTTGTAGCCCTCATGGCTTCTGTCTTTGGATGGCTTCACTTACTCTTTCTAGCTTTCCTCAGATGTTCTACATTCCTGATTTCTCCAACTTTCTAGGGTATCCATTGTATTTTTTACCTCACTCTCACATCTTTATGCACTTCCCTCTTAGGTATACTGCTTGGCTTCCAAAACCTTATAAAAATCTGGGGGAAAACCTCCCTGACCCCTCAACACTTGCATTTTGCATACCTGGGTAGCCAATATCATCTGAATAACCCAAGTCTGCCACCAACTCCAACAGTAACCAGAGTTTCTTGAATAGTGGCTGAAAAGACTGCAAGTTTCTGGATGGCTGAGAGCTACATACTCTAGGTTTCCTTCTTGAGAACAGTGCCCTGGACTCTCTTCTCAAAGTCTTTTACTTTTGCAATTTTAAGCCTGGAAGGATAGGACCTTATTGGTTTCTCAGATACCCTTAAGACATTCTTCCTATTGTCCTTTTGCAAAACACTTGACTTCTTTTTAATGCTTATCTTTTCAGCTACCTAACTGCCCTCTGCTTCAACTTTATCAGCACTCCCTTTCTGGTGAAACTCAAGCCTTTTAAAATGGGCTTTTTCTCCTAATTTTCAGTAATAACCTGCTTAAAAGTTGCCAACAATAACCATGCCACAGCCTGAATAGGAGACTGCCTTGAAATTGCCTCCATCAGATTAATTAGTCCACCACTCTTAATCTTACTCTCTGCAAAATCTCAGGACATGAACAAAATGTAGATATAAACTTCCAGAGCATAATTTACATGAACTTGAGTTCAACTGGCAATAGGATCCCTGTTCCCAACAGAAACCTCCTGAGCCTGGCCTGGTAGAAATACAGTATGTATTTCTACCCACATTTTGGACTTCTGAGCTCTGACACCAATCTTCCATAAAGCTCAGTTCACTGAATCCTAGGACTGCTTCTCTAGTGGACATCTCCAAACCTTTTCAACCTCTTCCTGAGAACCAGTTTCAAATGTGTCTATACCATGCAGTCAAGTACAGTCATGGCGACAACCCCATTTCTCCGGTCCCAAAGTTTGTTTTAGTAACTTTCCTCATTACTGAGACATAATACCTGACAGCCACCACTTGAAGGAGACATTTATTTTGGCTCATATGTAAGTCCATAGTCACCTGGTTCCAGTGCATGGAGAAGGAGAGCTGCTTATGGCAGGTAGACAGGAAGCACAGAGTGAAGGGAGGGGTGGGGGAGGGAGAGAGACCCTTGGAAGGAGTCCACCATGTGACTTTGCCATGCTGTCGTGTCTTGGAGCCAGCTGACTACAAACCAAAACATGCGCTAAAATAAACCTTTTCTCCTTTAAATTGTGTGTGTTGAGTATTGTGTCTCAGCGATGAAGAAAGTGAGGAAGGCAGCATGGTAGGTGTAAGGATAAGATTTTACAACAGCATTTTAATATCCACACAAAGAAACAGTACTTCAGAGGCACACTGATCCAAACAAACGAGGGTGCTCCCTGCCAGACAAGGGTGCTCCCTGCAAGAAGCAATTGGCCTGTGGCTCCAACATCTCAGCACTACTTGCAACTAAGGAGTCATCATGGGGTATCACTGCCCAACGCTTAGGAAGCTGTTAATTTAAAAAGGCCAGGCCAAGCGTGCTAGTTACTGCTATGGCTTTTGGTAAGCTGCAAGAAGAAACAGACCAGCTTCAGGCAAAGTGGCCCATCAGGAAGCCAAGCAGTCTGGGTTGAAAGCCACGTAGTCTCCACAGTCTGCACCAACAATCCTGAACCGGAAGAGGTGTGTTTCTTATAGAATGCACAAGATATATTAATCCCCACCCCCCAAGTCAGCACGAGTGGCAACAAGTCAGAGACACAGAAAGAAGCCTGGGGAAGAAGTCTGGACCCACGTCAGCGAGCTGTGTGGTTAGTGCTTGCAGTTGCACACAGCCCTGCATTAGCCATGCTGTATGCTTGGTTTACTACTCTGATCTTGCTGTCTTGAAATTGTTAATACCTTTATCCATGAAGCTTGGAAATTATGAAACCATTCCTGTTGGAGAAGTCAGAGAGTCAAGCGACCCTGGTCTTCAAGACTATTTAGAACACTCTCAGGCTCTGCCCTCCTGCTGAGCAGGGTCATAATTTCTCCCTTTGCTAAGGGTCAGATTAGCCTTGCCTGTCCATGCAATCCATTGATTCACAGCCAGACGACTATAGGGAAGAACAGGATTATTGTACTTTTCTCATCGACAAAATACCCTACCCCCACAAGGAGGGAATATTCATTTCGGCTCACAGTTTGTAGAGGTTTCAGTCTGTAGTTTGCTGGCTTGGAGGTAGGGTGGCATGATAGAAGGGCACTGCAAAGGAAAAGCAATCCATGGCAAAGCAGGCAGGAGGCAGCAAAACAGGGAGCAGCAATCAGCAAGGGTGAGCAGCAAGCCTGCCTTTCCGTTTCACCCATCCAGGCTGTAACCCTTTTCGGGTGGTGCCACCCATACGCAGGATGGGACTTCTGTCTGCAGTAAATCCACTCAGTCACACCCAGAACTATGCCAATTTCAATCAAAGGACTAATTTAGTACCATACACCCTCACTCCCAACATCATGCACTCTAGATCTAGTAAGCGCTGAAAAGCTCTATGAGTGTGCTAGGCTTTGGGGAGACCTCTAGACACAAACTGTATCTACAGCAGAGAAGAATGAACATTCACTGATAAAGTATAAACTGAAGGGCCTTGCTGATAGGCTTGGTTTGCACCTAGCTTTCACAGGGTCTCTGTCATCAGCAGAACCCTATGGTTGTGTAATACCTTAAAATGTGGTTTCCACTCTCCACTCCAACGGCGCTCTTGGGTGTTGCAGAGAATTCAGAGGTAGCACATGGTATTTCCCACTTTCTAGAAAACATAGCCAGACTAAACATCTACCAGACAGCACAGTCATGGGGATTTCAGTGTCTACACTAGGGAACATTCTTTGTGATGATGTCATATGAATTACAAAGTGGTAGCTATATTCTTGGCAGTTGCTGTGATACACACACAGACACACACACACAGACACACACACTTACACACACACAGCAGTGTGGAACAAGAGATGAAGGTGATGGTGTCCATACTGATGCTTACATCAGAAAGTCATGCAGTGTCGCATGTTCCATTACTCACTGTAACAATTTAGGAATGACATGAAAACGTTACTTTTAAGTTTACAGTACTATTTCTTCAAATGGCTCTCATGTTATTAAGACAAAAATGTGTGTTAAATTATTCATACACACCTTCTTAGTTGACTTGTTAGATATTTCTCCAGGCCAGCAGACGCTATGCAAAATCACTGATGCATTAAGGATGTGATAAAGGGGGAAATCTGGATTTCTGTATTAAATAACTCCCAGGACTCTAAACTCTCGCCATGGGAGCTGGGCTCGGAAGGGCCTTCATGCCCCATGGTTTTCTCCAGAGTGGCCGTGAAGAGCCACAGACAAGGTGGAGCCTCCCAAACAACAGAGCCGAGGGTGTCCCAGGAGCTCCCCACCTTCCTCTCCTGGGAGACATGGTGAGATTGTGGGCTGATGGTGGCGACTCCCTGTTTTCCTTTCTTCTCCTTCCAAATTAGTGCTCTTGGGGTGGGAACAAACTTACTCCTTCCTCATGACATATTAAACATCTGAGAGGGCTTGAATAGCCCATTGTGCACTTTGCTACAGATCTGTGGCTTGTGAAAAGCCACATCTAGAGTTGATGAAGGGAGGAAATTAGGGACTAAGTGAAGGGCACTAGACTTTGACTTGCAGTGGGGAGGAGGCAAGGGCATGCAAGGTTATCCGTGGGTTGACCGTGTTAGGCCAGGGATACAGGGACACCCATGAAGACAAACGTGCAAAAAAGTAGCCTGCGTATGTGTTCATGCAGATGGGTGCGTTTTTGTTTGTTTGTTTTTGGTACCAGGAATTGAATTTAGGACCTTGTGCTTGCCAGGCAGGAACTTATGCCACTGAGCTTATATCCCCAGCCCTTCACTACAGATTTCAACAGAAATCATCTATTATCTATCTATCTATCTATCTATCTATCTATCTATCTATCTACCTATTATCATCATCATTTTTCTCTATCTACGTATCTATCTATCCATCTATCTATCTACCTATCTATTATCATCATCATCTATATCTACATATCTATCTATCTATCTATATGGGTTCTACAAGGTAGGCTGCTGGGTGTGGTGGTGCACACCTATAATCCCAGTACTCAAGAGGCTGAGGCAGGAGGATTGGTATGAGTTTGAGATCAGCCGGGGTTACAAAGTGAGTTCACAACTAGCCTGAGCTGTGTAGTGAGACCCTATCTCAAAAAGACAAAAAACCTGGGGCTGGGGATTTAGCTCAGTGGCATAAGCACCCGCCTTGCAAGCAGGTGGTTATGAGTTCGATCCCCAGTACCAATAAAAATGAAAAAAGACAAAAAAACCCCACAAAAAACCTAAACAAACAAGTTAGGCTTACACTGGCTGCCTATAGAATGCACTATGGCCATCTGCACACTGGAGAGCTGGAAGACCCAGTTGAATGTCAAAAGCCTGCACCCCTCTGCAGAGTCCGGTGCAAGTCCACGTTGGAAAGCCAAAAGGTCTAGACTGGAAGGCTGAAGAGTTTACACTGGAAGCCTGGAGAAACTGGAGATATATGTCCAAAGGCATTGGCAAAGGGAGATCCTCCTCCAAAGAGAGGAGAAGACTTCTTTCTTCTTTTCCTTTTTATTCTGCTCAAGCTACAAGCCTATTAGTCAGTGCCACTCACATTCAGAGTAAGTCTTTTTTCCTCAGTTTGTGGTCCACATGTCAATCATCCACAAGCATGCACAGAGCTTTACCAAGCTGCTAGGTGGCTTTTACTCAAGTCAAGTTGACACAGCATAATTAACAATCATAGCCGCTTAAGGGTGGAGGGTGGCAAACTGAGAGTCTTCTTTCCACTGGGAAATTGTTCTTTCTAGAGACCTTCTTTCCATGCCATTTGGACTGGACTCTTTTGTCAATTGCCTTCCTGTCCTCTGGTCACAAAAATCAACCTACACAAATTTGACCTCCACTAGATTTGGAATATGGATCCTGGGGAAGGTTAAGTCCCATTCTTCTCTGGTATTATAGGGTCCCAAAGTGGCTCTTAATAGCATTCAAAGAACCAAGAAGAAGCTGACATGAAGCAGAAGGACAGAAATGAAGAGAAGAGAAAGATGGTTCTGATTTTACTCTTGAACCCCATCCTCTTTGGTTTACTTAACCCTGATTTAGCTAAGCTTGGGTTTCTGTTACTGGGCTAAAATTTCTCTTGTTTTCATGGAAGTTTGAGCTAGGTTTTTGTCATGTGTTATTTAGAAAGTTCCAACTAATAGTATCTCTAGCTTAGCTTCTTTAGAAAACCAAATAAAAATGAGCTGGAAAGTCAAGGTGCAAGATGACACACCTGTCTTTTTGCAGGTGAAGGTTAGAAGGTAATGTCAGGTTAGCCTTCTCACAAGGAATCCAAGCTGAATTAAATCCTGCTCAAGCTGGAGCCAGCGTCTGTAACTCATAGGCACATTATGCCATTGTGTGGTTATATAATGTTCTTTAGGTACGTAGCTCCCTGGATCTACTTGAAGTGCAAATTAAAATCATTTTCTACAATTTGTCTTCCTTGTCAGAAGACAGGGCCAAGAGCTTTTAAGAAGCGGTGTGGCAGTTCTGAGACTGTGGGATGGATGACATCACTTTTCTGGGGATGATTTCATTTATGCCCTTTCTGGATATATCTAAAAGCAAACCCAGCTTTGGCAGGGAGGTAAAAAGGCACACAGTGCCTGATGAGTCTTTGTATACTGGAATCTTTACAGACTGATAGGCAGGATGGAGTGGTCATTCTTTGGAGAGCAAATGAGCCCTGGTAATTGGTTCTTGGCCAAGCAAAATTATACCTGAGCCTTTTTCTACTGAGCTTGCTCCAGTGAGCTCTTCTAAAAGCCTGATGTTCCTTAGTGTGAGCCCCCAGAACTAACATCAGAGAATGTTTAAAGGAGGCTCAGCCTCCAACTCTCCTGGTAAATTGCTCTTTTGAGTGTTGTGAGACAGAAAGAGGCAGTGGGAAGAAACCTTATTCAAGTTAAGTTTTGCCCCCTGCAACAGATGGTTATAGGCCTTCAGAAGCTCCTGAGCTCATTTCTGGCTGATTTGACCAAGTTTTCCTGATGATTTCTCCCAGTGTGTTTTGTCCTCTGCTTCTGCTCCCAGTTGTTCAGGGATGGAGGTTAGTGATTCAGTTTTTGTGTGAGATAAGGCTGAGGAGCTACACCCAAGTAACTGCACAGCCATACCTGCCTGCAGACCTTCAAGACATGCTTGCAGACAGGCTCACAACCTCCGGAAGTGCTTGCCGCTGGAGCTGAGGCCGGGGCTGACCAGGAACTCAGAGGGCAAGAGGCTGACATGGGCTGCAATGCATCCCCTGACATCTGCATGTTGAAATCCTAACCCCCATTCCTCAGAACGTAACTGAACAGTATTTGGAGAAGGGATCTTTAAAGAAGGAAGTTAAGATGAGATCATTCGGGTGGGCCCTAATTCAATGTGACTGGTGTCCTTCTAAAAAGGAGTGCTCAGGGCACACAGGCAGAGGAGAGATCACAGAAGACTGCCACTTGCAAACCTGCAAAGTCCACTCGGTCACCATCCTGACCTCAGGCTTGCAGCTTTGGGAGCTGTGAGGAAATGAGTTTCTGTTGCTTATGGCACCGAGGCTAGGTGCTTCTGTTATGGGGCCACCACAAGCTGCCTTACAGGGATGTCCTTGTGGGAGCCTTCCTCCTGGCTCTGCACCCCCAAAATGAAATTCCTCCATACAGCTGGCATCTTCTCTTTGGGCTTTCGCATACATTATCTTGTCAGCATGTTATCCAGTGATGAAGACATGCACTTCTTTATATCGATGTTAATAATTTGTCTTCATCTACTAAATGTGTAGAAATTTGTCAATCCTGCCGTTAGTTACTTCTCCAAGCCACTCATACTTTTTAAAGTTCACCGTTTGAGTCCCTTTCTTGAATCTGAGAATTTAAATTGCTAATGTGCTCCTTGTCTAGCTGTTCTTTAGAAAGTGGCATTTTGGGGGTGTTTATCATTTCAATTCAGAAAGGGAAGCAGAGGGATTGATTGTTGAGTTCTTGTTCTGGCTGCATTCTTTGAACACAGTAGAGGTGAGGAACTGGCTTACAAGAGACCAATACACACTCTATATTGGGTGGGACTTGGCATAGGGATATGGAAATGTCCTTTATGGTCCAGAATATGTCAGAGCAGAATTCATTGCCTAATTTATGCTCTAAATACATACAAAAGACAAAGAGAGTCAGGATGAAAATAATTCAATGGATTAGTATCTCCATGGAGATTACAAAATGTGTACGTTTTACAGAGACCCTCAAACATCTCTCCTTCTAGAATTATGGTAGTATGTGTTCTGTTGTAATTACATACATGTTGGGGATGGAGGAAGAGTGACAAGGGGTGGGTTAAAGGGCTATCTTTTTCTTCCCTTGGTGACAACAACAGCTACTGTCACTCTTAGCTTTATCAGTATGGTACTGTGCAGTTCCCCAGTTAGGATTTGGGGAGACTAGATCTTAGGATGGGACAAACAGGTACCTAAAAGGATCTAGTGTTTAAATGGCCTACATGGGGGATGTGTGGCTGGCTTTCAAAAAAGGTGTGAACGAAACGTGAGGTCATGAGTTCATCTCCAGTACTAAAAAAAAAAAAAAAAAAAATTGTGAATGAATTCAATGCTATGCAAAATCAGGCAGGATCTGATCCTGAACTCAGACCTGCAGCCCACGGAATGCTGGGTAATGCCTCGTAGCACCCAGTGGATCCATAACCTGTGTGTGTGTGGCTGTTTCTTTTCTCTTCCATGAGAATGGCATTCAGCAGTATAAATACTGTCAAAGGGGGAAGTGAAGTTTGGTGTGGGGAGGGCTAACCAGCGAAATGGACGAGCTAATGAGTGCAGGTCATCCTGTCCAGATGAATGGTAACCGGCATGTTCTTAGCCTCACTAGCCTTGGGATAGAAAACAAGATGCTGATTATTTTGTAGAATTAATTATGCTCCCCCCACCGGTCTTCCTCATCTACTGGAAATTAAGCCTACTTTGAAGTGATTTCTGATTTTCCTGTGTCAGTGCTTCAGAGCAGCACTCAACTGTTCAGCCGGCCTGCAGCTTACAGCACTGACTTTGACCTTGAGAGCACTTCTTAGCCTGGCAGCCTGGTGGTCTCCCCTGGCTCTGGCTGGTAGTAGAATTGAAGAGATCACCTTCAATTTCAGGGACAGCCACTGCTATATACACATATATAGGCTTTTCTGTTTACACATAGTAACAGACAAATCTTCCTACATGTGAGGTATAGGGGCTTGAGATCAGAAAACTGTTATTATTTCATACCCTGCATTTTCCTACCAATATGCATTGAAAATATTTCTCCACATTACTAAACATGTAATTGTCAAGCGTTCTACCACTGAGCTACATCTTCAGCCATTTTTAAAATCTTACTTTGATGGACAAGGCCTCAATCATTTCTCAGGCTGGCCTTAAACATGCAATCTTTTTGCCTCAGTCTCCTAAGTTGCTGGAATTTTAGGATGTACGACTATGCCCAGACGAAATACATCATTTTTAATGACCACAAAATACTCACTGTATGGGTAATACTATTGTTTTGACTTTTCCTCTGTTCTTTGTTTTCCCACTATTGTGAATATCACTTTGTTACCCCTTTTGATATACATTCTTACACGTTTCCTGCTTCCTTCCTTAGCATGTTAGTTTGGGTAGAATTCAGGATTGAAAAGTATGAACATTGGTCAGGCATGGTGACATGTGCCTGTAATTGCAGCACTTGGGGAGGCTGAGGCAGGAGGATTCCCATGAGGTTGAGGCTAGGGTGGGCTTCGTAGTGAGTTTAAGCCGTCTGAACTATAAAGAGAGGCCTTGTCTCAAAAAATAAAACAAGTCTGAACATATTAAAGAATAATGTTCTTTTTTTTAAATTTTTTTTTTTTTTGGTCTTTTTCATTTTTATCGGTACCAAGGATCGAACTCACGACCGCCTGCTTGCAAGGCAGGTGCTTATGCCGCTGAGCTAAATCCCCAGCCCCAAGAATAATGTTCTTGATAGTTGTGCTCCATCTCTACTTCTGTGCTACTTTCTAAGGTTTCCAAAACTTATGTAAGATTGTAGGCTTCTGGGTATTGGGATTCACGCTTTTAATTAATCACTTTTTTTTCTTCATAGTTCTACCAGAGGTGGCAGCGTTTAAGTGGCCAGTGGCAACCTTGAAGACATTCCAATGTGTTTGGAACGCTCAGGCACAACTGTGCACACTTCTAAGAGGAACGTAGGAATTAAGTTTTAGCATCTCCCTCCTGCGGGATCCTGAGTATCCGAAGAAACTGAAGTTCTTGCAATTCGATCAAACCTCAAAGAATAAAACCCTCTTTACCTGGTGGAGAACTTTTGAGTCTTCTCCAATAGTCTCAACAATTGGGGACTCATTTTGTGTCTAACCTCGTACAACTATGGTGCAATAGGGGCATTTTGACGTCAGCACCGCCGCGTCTCAACTTGCAGCCCACTTCCTATTGCTTTTGTAAATAAAATGCTAAGAGGCAGCAGGGACTCAGCCCTCCCTCCTGTCTTGGGTCGATGGAGCAGACATGGCAAAAAAAAAAAAAAAAAAAAGCAGCAGAACGGGGTTCAGGGAGCGCCTGGGGCTTTGGGAGACGCTGGAAACGGGGGGGGGGGGGCTGGGGCTGAAGTCTAGACGCGGCTTCCTTCCATTGTCCTCCCTTCCTTCGGGCCGCTCCGCACCCCACTTTCCCCTCCTCACGGAGGGGGAGTCCCGCCTGAGTGCAGTGCAGTACCCAGCCCCCGGCAGCCCGAGCGAGGCTGTTTATAGCCGCTACAGCCCAGGACCGGACCCACTCTCCCGGCCTTTCCCCTCTCGGTTTCCTCCTTGGGCTGGTTGGAAACTTCACGCAGACACCAAAGAAGCTCCGCCCTGGTCTTTCGGCAAAGGGCAGACGCTGAGGCCCCGCTGGGTTACCCCCTCAAAACCCTGGCCAAGGGGGCCGCCCAGAGCCCAGGTTTCCAGGGGCCCAGGATCGGAGAGGGCAGGAGGGGCCGGCAGTGTAGGAGCTGCCTGGTGCTTCCTGCCCCTCTGCGGCTCCAGTCCACCGGGCCCCCCGCACGGCTGGCCGAGGCCCCCTCCTCTTCTCCCTCCCCTCGCGCCCCACCCGCGCGCGCCAGGCGGAGGCTGCGGCCTAGGGCTTCGGGGCCGCCGCCGGCCTCCTCACTCGCGCGCTGACTCCCTCCCTCCCGCTCCGGCTCCTCTCCGGCTCCGGAAGCGCGGGGCGGGGTCCCCGGCCGGGCCGCGGGGGCGGGCGCGGGGGCCGGGCCGGGGCGGGGCGCTCGCGGGCTCGGCCGGCTGCGCGCGCCCACTCCGGCTCCCGGCGGCCCAGCGCGCGGGCTCAGGCCCTGTCCGGCTCCCGCGACTCCACGCCGGTGGCTCCTCGCTCAGGCCCCGCGGCCCTCGCCCCGCTCCCGGCGCCGCGCATGGGGACGCGGCCCGCCGCGCGCCGCTGAGCCCCGCGGCCTGGTCGCCGCGCCTCGGGCCCGGCCGTCCCGGCCAGGAAGCGCCGTCCCGCGCCATGGCGCACTCCCCGGTGCAGCCGGGCCTGCCGGGCATGCAGGTAGGCGGGGGCGGAAGCGGCGGCCGGGCGGCGTGAGCAGCCACCCCCTCCCTTCCGGGGTCGCGGAGCCCCTCTGGCCCGGCTCGGGGTGCGCGCGAGCGAAGGGCTGCGGGGTGCGGGTGTGGGGCGCTCCCCTGAGCTCCAACTCCTGCGGGCCGCAGGCCGGGTCGGTCACCCCGGGGGACGGGAGTGAGAAACGCCCTTGGAGGCCCCGCGGGGTCCCTGGGCCCGGCTGTCCCGACTTCCTGGGCTTCCGAGCCGCGGCCCCCACCGGGGCGCAGGGCGGGGAGCGCGCGGGGAGTCCCGGCCCCGCGGGGCGGTGCAGGAGAGGTGACCACGAGTCAGCCGGAGTACTTCGCCTCCGAGCCTCCTCCGTGGTGCGGCCCTTAAACCCCTGGAAGTGGAGTCCGGGGAGTCTCCGCGCGCTCGCGGGTGCGGAGTGCAGGCCCACCCAGCCGGCGCCGGGACCCTGGACTTTTCACTTTGAGACTGGAGGGTACCCTTGCCTCGAGATCCCCCGTCGATACTGGGTGGCATCTTGGCCTACCAGTGACTTACTAGAAGGACGGTGGGAGTTGACTCAAATTTACCCGAATGTGTTAAAGTTTTTCTCCATTGGGGACTGTTTGCGGCCCTTTGAAAAATAAAGCCACCATCCCTGGCTAACTTGTAATGTTTGTAAACATACATAGTGGCCAGATATTTGGGGTTAAAATCTCACGATGTAGTTAGGATGTACCTTTAAAGTTTTGGTCTCCCAAGCAGGGCAACCAAACTAAGCCAGTGAACAGAAGAGCTTTTATGAAAACAACCCAAAATATCCTAGTGGATTATTTGTTATTTTATGGATAGCAACAGGCTCTTTGCTTCCGTCTCCAGGGCTGACAAAGTACAATGTTTAGACCTTGGCTTTTCGAAGCTCTTCTTTTCTTTCAACCCGTAAAAAGAAACTGGATTTCATCGGCCAGGTTTGAACACTAGAAAAGTAGGAACTCAAAGTTACTACTTTAATGGCAGCTAGAAATTTAGTCTAAGCTTTTGTTTTTAAAGCATAATAAAATCAGTATCAAGAGTGTGAATGGGAAGATGCTTGGGGGATATATATATATATATATATATATATTATGTATACATGTATAAACCTTTAAAACTCGAGCCACATCTGAAAAGCTTTATATTCAACATGCATTTAAAAATTTAACTTTTTGAAGTTTGTATGAAAAAATTGGCTATGGGTTCCTGGTAATACCCTGAAGCTCTTTGGTTTGAATTTAGAGACATGAAGGAAACGAGATGGAAAAGAATTTGTGACCAGCAGAGCAAGAAGGACCTTTTGTAATCATTAAAAAAACAAGTTCTAGCAATACAGTATTTCCCTTAGATGACACACACGCTCTCTCTCTTTTTGTGCTGTTCTGCAGTTCGGGCTGGCCTCGAACTGCAGTGATCCACCTGCAGTGATCGGTGCCTCAGCCTCTGGAGTGCTGGGATTATCCTTTAGATGACTTTTATAACCTGTTAATTAGGTTATAATCCAGCTCGTGTGGCTCATTTAGATGCTGGGCCTTTGTAGAGAGTTTGAAAAGGTACTTGAAGCCCCTCTGGTTAATGCTGTGAAGTTAGTAGCAGATGGTCACCAGGTGGTAGTTGGTGCCCGCCCCCCTTTTTTGAGTGGGCCAAAATTCTTAGTCTTAGTAAAAGAAGATAAATTTTCTTTAATAACTTTGCCTTTCAGAAAAAGAGCGTATTTCAGGTGGTTATTACAAGGGAGCTGTTTTTTGTTTTGCTTTCTCAGCATAAAAATGATACATTTTTCTCAGTGGAAAAAGGCCAGTTTTTCAGCTGTTAGTTTTAGAGGTGGGAAGGTGGGTTCTGCCTGTTGTCGGTGCTGTGCGGTGGTGCAGCCACACACTGTTAAGTTTTTGATGTGCCGTTTGGGGAGGAACGTTTCTTTCTCCTCCCTTCCCCCCAGAAAAGAGAAACAAGCACATTTATTTGCAATTTGGAATTAGCAGCAGCAGCTGCCCAGGGAGAGTTTCCTGGGTGCTGCCGCTGAGAATTAAAGGCCCACCTGGCCTTGAGAACTGGCTGCAGGGATCAAAGAAGGGGGATTCTGGCCCTTTTCCTGTCATGGTCTTAAGCCTCCCCATCCTCCTCTCTTGATGAGGGCTTACAAAGAGCTCTGAAAAAATTGAGAAAGAATTCAGGTGATCTAGGCACAAATGACTACAAAATAATCTACATGAAGGAATTTTAGCATAAAGGTCATTTTTCATATCTTGTAAATCATTTCTGTGCTTTTTGATCCTTCCTGGTGCCAGTTGATGCGTAGATCCTATTTATGCCATTTTTTTTTTTTTAAGCTTTAGGAATCAGTGGAAACTAATTGAACAGATCAAGGTAGTGTATCGAGTGTGACTGGTAACCAGGTCTTCCTGCCTTGAGCACACTCCTACACACCATGCTGTACTGTTTCTCATTGGTACTTTCTGCAGACATTACAGTTGATTTCATTCCAGATTGTATTTGCTGAAGAAACTTGAAGTACAAGATCGATACTTCAGTTATTCCATCACTGGTGTCTCTGCATGTGTGTGTGTGTGTGTGTGTGGGGGGGGGGTTCTGGGTTTGGCTGATGGGTGTGTATCTGATTGGGTTCCCGTTTTTAAATAAATGTTTAAGGGAGGTTGCTGGGACCTTTTCCTTTTTCCTTCGCCACACCCCAGTCTTATATTATCATAGAGGGAGAAAAATAGAAATTATGAGCTGAGTCTAGTAGCTGAATAAAAATGAAGAAATTCAGCTGATGTGTGGCTCTGAGTACTCTATCTTTCATTGAAAGTAACATGAAGTACTCACTTCATGTTAAAGGGAAAAGCAGATTAAAATTGGAGCAGGAGCTCTCAACAGCTGTGAGTGTGCATGGATTGTGATTTAGAAGGAATTAGATGCTGGTTTGTAAATTTCCATTACAGAATTTTACCTTTCAGATTCTCTGGACTGTAATGTTACCCTGTAACAATTTCTTTTTTCTTTTTCTTTTTTTTTTTTTGTCTGTTTGAGACAGTCTCACAGTGCCATTCAGGTTGGCCTTGAGCTCGATTTGTAGCCCAGGTTGGTCTCAAAAACTTGGCACAGTCCTCCTGCCTCAGCCTCCTGAGTGCTGGGATTTACGGGTCTGTGCTGCCATGCCTGGCCCTGTAAGCAAATTTACATCAAGCTTAGAATCAGACGTTTGAGCAGACTGTCCTGATCCTGGCTAAATACATCATTGTGATACATTTTATTTAAAAAGAGGAGCTGGCTTTAGCGTTGAATTGATTTCATAGCCCCCTGGTTCATGACCCCCCAGTTAAGATAAGGCACATGGATAGCAGAAGGCTTGGGTTAATCTAGCATGCTTTGAAGTGTAAATACCAATAGAGGAATGGCTGAAAACCCTAACGGTTCTACTGGTTAACCTCGCCCTGTCTGCTGCCTTCTCTGGACTCTTTGGTGGCATCTGGGAGAAACAGGGTTGCTTAGTGCCCGAGCAGGTGCTTAGTGCTGTGTGGAAGGGTCAGAGGTGAAGGCAGACCGGCAGCTACATTTCTTTGCAGCTTAACCAGTATACGATCTTTCCCTTGTGTGTCACGTCTCCGTAGTTCCTTTCCTGTGGCTTCCTTGGAAGGTGCCTGCCCACATTCACCTTCTTGCCATAAGCACCCCAGAGGGTCCCCCAGTGTGGGCATCAGCGGAGCTGTGAGATCGAGGTTCTGAGGGTACCGTGAGAGTGAAGCTGAACTGTAGAAGGAGGTCTGGTGTCTTGTTAGTGTGTGTGTGTGTGTTGTACACAGCATTTGCATTCCTCCTATGGAGCTGATACAGGTGTGTAATACCCGAGTTCCTGTTTTCATCTCCTTTCTTTCCCTCGATCATCTTTTGTTTTTCTTGCGCATTTGCAGTATGTAATGTTTACATTCCTATGGGAAATTGGTGCATGTATATGGTACATCTTAATTCTTTTTTGCTTTTTAGTTATTTTTTGGGGTACTGGGAATGAAACTGAGAACCCCATGCTTTCCAGGCAAGTGCTGTTTTTTTTTTTTTAATTAGGGAAAAAATCTCAAAATTTCAAAAGGCAATAGGAGGGTAACCGTAATCAGCACATTGCATAGTTATCTTTAAATTAGCTACTCAGGACAAGATATAGGCATTTGATTGCCTAAACAATTATTAGTACAAACCTTTTCAATGAACCAAGATAAATTACTAGTGTAACTATCTTTATCTATGTTGTGTGACATTATTATTATTTTTGTTTTTTCCCTTATTTTCTCCTTTCCCATCCGTTTCTCTTTCCTTGTGAGCAGTTTTTTCCCATTTTACAGTATCTGTTGTACATTTTGAGTCTTATTTATTCTAAGCTTTTCACAGTAGGGAGACAATATACTGTTTATTTTACTTATGCGTATAGTCTTCTGTAGCATCCATTTGCTGATAAAAGTCTCCAAATTATCCTCTTTTTTTGGGGGGGGTAATGGGGTTCAAACTCGTGACCTTGCGCTTGCCAGGTAGGCACTTATGCTGCTGAACTAAATCCCCACCCCAAGCTATCCTTCTTTATGGCTGAGTAGTACTCTGTTGTTTAACAGTACCACATCTTTTTTTATCCATTCCTCAGACAATGGGTATTTAGATCATTTCCAAGATCTGGCTATTACAAACTGTGCTGTTATAAACATGGGTACACATATTATTGCTGTGGTATGTTCTTAATTCTGGAAGCTATCCAGAAGGGGAATAGAGGTCAAATGGAACCTTTAATCCTAGTTTTTTGAGGAATCTCCACACTGATTTCTCCAGTGGTTGCACCAGTCTGCATCCCACCAACAACAGAGAAGGGTTCCTTTTTCCTCATAGCCCTTCCAGTGTTTGTTATTGGTTGACTTCTTGATAATAGCCATTCTTTGCAGGGTGAGGTGGAATCTCAGTGTTGTTTTAATTTGCGTCTCTTGAATAACCAGTGATGTCGAACATTTTTTTTTTTAAGAGAAAAAAGAAAGGATATAAAAAAACAAAGCAGTAAAAGGGTACAAGTAATACAGAATTTCAAGAAAAATATACAGTAAGAAATCACTAGTTAATAGGTTACATATTGTCTTCTTAGAAACAGTTGTCCAAATTATAAAATTAAAGCATATAAAGTGGACATTCACACAGTGATATTGCAGACAGTTCTGTTCAATGAACCAACAAAAGCTCAGTAATATGGTTTTCCATCCTACACACTCAAACATACCTGCGGTTATATCCCTTAGTCCACCTTCCTTTCCTCTGTTTTTTACAGTAACAATTACACTTTTTGGGTTTTATTACTCCCACAGTTCTTATTACTTTCTTTGAAGAGAATAAAACCAAACGTGACTAAGCAAAACAGAGTCAGAACAGAAGGATGGGCATAGTACATGATGCAAAAATAGAATACCAGGTGATCAAAAGTGGTTACCTTCGTGCCTCTTGCTATTTTTAAATTCAGTTGCCTATATCAAACATTTTTTCATATATTTGTTTGCCATTTGTATTAATTTGTCTGACAAGTGAGTATTCATCTCAGATGCCCATTTTTGGGTTGATCTTTCAATCTGGGAGGACTGATTTTTTGAGTTCTTTATCTGGTCTTGATAGTAATCCTTTGTCTGAGGAACAGCTGGCAAACACTTTCTCCCATGTTGTTGGTTGTCTCTTCACTCCATTGATGGTTTCTCTTGCTGTGCAAAAGTTTTTTTTAATACGATGAGACCCCAGTTGTTGATTCTTTGTGATAGTTCCTGTGCAGTCAGGGTTTTATTCATGAAGTTTTTGCCTGTACCACTGTCTTTAAGAGTTTTATTTGTCTTCCAGCAGATTTAATGTTTGTTTTAATATAGATCTTTTGTTTCGAATTTAGTTTAGTGCATGGTAAAAGATAATAGGTCCAATTTTAATCTTTGGGGTGTGCAGAGCCAGGTTTTTCCAGGACCTTTTTTTTGAGTACGGGGATCAAACTCAGGACTTCGTGCTTGCCTGGCAGGTACTTACACCACTGAACCAAATCTGTGGCCTCCAGCACCATTTGTTAAAGAACCAGGCTGTCTATATTCCAGTGAAACACATCTTAATTCTTTTTCCATCTCCTGTCCTTTGAAGAATGATCTAGCTCCCTACTTCCTGGTATCTGTCCTTATTTATGCCTTAGGTCTTATATAAGAGAAGTCCTGTGATAGTCAAGCTTGTGTGACTGCTGTCACTTAGCATTGTGGTCTTTAAGGTGCGTCCATTTTCTTGCAGGATGGTTCCTGTTTTTATCTCTCTTTATGGCAGAGTAGTACTCCATTGTACATTTTCTTCCTCCGTCCATGAGTTGACGAACATGTGGCTGTTCTAGGAGGCCAGATGTCTTACAGGAAGACTCCAGGCAGAAGGGGCTGCAGAGGATGCTGCCATGGCCTGTTAACTGCCCCACCCTGTCCTTGAGAGGTCAGTGACCTGGTGGGCATACCTGGGAAAGACACCGTGACTCAAGAGCATGATCCTGGGTGAGGAGTGGCTGGTGAGCACAGGGCTGGCTTCTCAGGGCTGGGCTGCATCCCAGAGAGTAGTGAGAGGAATAAAGGCCCGCTTCCCTGAGACTGATGGCCCTTTAAGTTTTTGTTCAACACCTATGTCAAGGCTTCATTGTCCCTTTTTTTCCTTTATCAGCAAAATATAGTAATGGTGATTAGTTTTGCTTTGAAGTTTTTCTTTTTTTTTTTTCTTCCCTCCCCCAATAGGTGGGGATAACTAGATTAAAAAAAATTAAATAGTTTTGGAGGACGCTGGGACATTTAGTTTCTAGTCCCAATCAGTGAGCATTGTTGATAGCTGTTCACATGGTGCCCAGTGACCTTCAGCCACTTGGTTGGATAGGAGTTCTTAGGTCACAGAGGGCACAGTCCCTGGCATAGGAGCTGTGTTGGGCGGCAGCTGGCCCAGTGGTTGTCTGGTGCCCTTGGGTGGTTTCAGCGCTCTGCTTGGAGCTGGGCTGGCCCTTCTAGTGCTGGCTGACCAGGCTGTGTGCCTGGCCCGGGGTGTAGGAATCAGGAGGGCGGAACCTGCCTTGACTGCAGTGTTCTGCATTACACACCCTCTGCTCTAGGGTAGAGGACGCCAAGGGCTTCTTTCTTTGGGTGATTTTCCCTGTGATTCAGACTTTTCTGCTTTGTAGAGTCATACCTGCAGGAAGTGGGCCACACCCGGCCCTCGCTGCCCTGGCTTTTTGTGTGCCCTGGCTGTGGTGATTATCACTAATGGAATCTTGTGGCCGAAGGGCGTGCAGGAAATAGAGAGAGGCCACACTCTTATCCCTCTGTCCCGCCTAGAAGCAGCCACTGTCCTCGTATGGGACTGTGGCAGGCATTCCTCATAGCTCATTGTTTTTTGCAGTCAAATTATTTTATTTTCTTTTGCAAGGAAATTTATGAAATATCTCTGTGCCATATGCTTTGGGAAAAAGAAAAACGTGGCTTTTAGGACACCTGACCCCTAGGGGGTGAACTTGGGTTCTCCAATCCTAAATTGCTTCTTGGTTTAGAGTAGGACAAACCAAAGAGTAAGTACCTCTGTTTGGTACAATGTATACATTGTTTCTTATGTCTGATTTCTCTGGTTACAAAGGCACTTATGTAGATCCAGGGAGTGACATTGTAGATTTCAGAGACCTTCCCCTTCTTCTTCTTCTTCTTCTTTTTTTTTTTTTTGTGATAGGATCTCCCTCTGTAGTTTAGGCTGGCCTTGAACTCTGTGAAGCCCAGCCTCGTTTCACTTGGGGCAATCCTCCGGCCTCAGTCTCCTGGTGTGATGACAGGTGTGTACCACCATTTCTGGTTCTGGCTCTGGCTTTTTTTTTTTTTTTTTGGACAAAGTCTCACTGGGTAGTTCAGGCTGGCCTTGAACTCACTGTGTTGCCCAGGGTAATCCTCGTGTTCTACCTCCTTAATGCTGGGGTTCCAGGCATGTACCTCCATGTCTGGCTTTTCTTCTACTTTCTTGAGGGGCTTTTGTCACAAAAAGAAGCTCTCTGTTGAACACCTTATTGGTAGCTGATTAAATGGGAATAAATTTTACATGAATGGTTACCAGACGTACTTATCTTGCTATTATTTTGTCAGCTTCCTGTTTGGAAGAAGAATTTTAGGCCCTAAGATTTGAAAGGACATTATGGGTTCATATCTTTTGTTTTATTTTCAATGACTTATGATTTAGTTTTTTTTAATTGAAGAGTTCTATGAGTGGGTCATGTGAATTTCCTTGGAAAGATAGTGCATCCCTTTTGCCCGTGTTCCTTAGTCCCCACGGTGGCCCTTTGATCTCTCCTACCTGATTTTTGTTGTTATTCCCTTGTGGTTTTTGAAAAGATTTAAGAATTGCTGCTTATTTCTGATTTCAGGCATTATCTGTGGACTTCGGACGTGTAGATGGGAGTGGAGTCTGTTCTTGTTTGCTCTTTCAGCCACCCTTCCTGGGGGAGTCCATACCAGAGTTTCAGGGCAAAAGCCCTGACTTTGGGGGTCCCAGCAAAACAGGCTTGGTCACTTGTCCCTAAACACCAGTCCAGGAGAGGACTTTAGTCAACTCACCGATCTGTCTTCAAGGGGCTGGCAGGAGCTTTGGGGGTCTCTAGAATAGCAGAGGAAAGGCAAGGGCTGGGGCTCCTGTAGCCGGCAGGGTAGGGATCTGTCTTGCTGTGGTGGGGTTGATGGCTATCGCAGGGCTGACTGGTTCTGCCTGGTGACTCCGGAGGAGGCCAAAGAGCTCAAGGGCAGAATCCAGTTCCCAGGAGATGACCCAGGTGCTTATGGGGTGACTTCATCTGGAGGTGGCCTCATCCGGGAGATGTGGAACCAGGGGAGCTGCAGGTTTATGGCAGTGATTAGCGATTTGTGAGTGCTGCCGCAGGACGTCTGAAACAGGATGTAAAAGCCTCTTGTAAAAATCCTGGAAATTGCTGTGCTTCTGTCTTGGTATTCTCAGCCCTGAGTGGGGGATTACATCGGCCAGGTAAGTTTAGTGCTAGTAAACCCCGCATCACTAATTTTTGGACAGATTACTGAAGTGGTTGACATTGTGTGTGCAGAGCTGGGCAAGAGTCCGTTCCAAACTTAAGGTGATTAGAGGAGACAGGTGCAGACATGAAGACGAGACATCATGTTTTAGTTCTGCTTCCGGTGTCCCGGGCATGCCTGGCCCAGCCTCTGGGGCACCCTTCCAGTCACGTGGTCGCCCGGCAGGATCTGCGTGTAGCTTGAGCGTTAGTGTGACTGCAGGCACCATCCACAGCCAGCCATGGCGAGCAGACAGGTTTGCTTCTGAGATCTCTTTCAAAGGTGTTTGTTTGTTTTTTTTAAACATACATACAGCTCATTCAACTCACAGCTCTTCACCAGTGTTGGACTGAGTCTGAGGAGTTCTGAGCGCACTGGAGAACCCTGTGAGGCTCGGTGCTGCCCCTGTCTGACCCGCTGCCCATCTCTCCTGTGCTCTGCTGTCCCTTCGCAGCTGTCCGCTGGGCTCCTGCTGCTCTCCTGTGCCGGACGCCCTGTTTTCTGCATCTCTTGTCTTTTTTTCTCCTGGTTTATGCCTTTGTCTTGGTGTCCTGTGCCTTGCAACCCCTTCCTACGCATAGGTGACATAGTTTTTTTAAATTTTAATCTATTTGTACCTCCCCTCGGTTGGGATCAGCATGGTATAAAATCGCCGGTGGATCTTGCTTTCTCCCAGCACCCCGAAGATGCTCCTGCGCTGGGCCCTGGTGGCACCTAGAGGAGTAGTCAGGTGCTTTGTGCGCCGGGTTCTCCCGAGCCTGGAGGGATCTGTTGTTTTTTGCATCTTGAGGATTCATAGCGCTGTCTTGGTATGAGTCTCTTTTCATCTTTTGTAGAAGATTCTCAGTTGGGCAACTCAGGTCTTTTGTATTTCGTTTTTCTTTGGTTCCTCCATGTCTCTGTTCTCCCTGGAACTCTTATCTGGCTGGGAACCTTCCAGGCCAGTGGTCAGCCTCGCCCACGTGAAGTTTTTTCCATCCTTTGTCACTGGGCTTTCTGGGCAGCTGTCTTAACTTTTTCCAACTTTTCAGTGAGCATTTCATCTCTTTTGCTTTGTAAAATCGGAGAACTCTTTTCAGTTCTCAAACATTATGTCTGTTTCTTTTGTTCCTGAAGCATCTGCCCACCTCCCAGCATGATTCTTTTCCTGCCAGGGCCTACTTTTGTCTCATGTTGGGTTTGCTCTGCTTTTTTGTGGCCAAGGCCACCCTTGCCTGTCCATGCATGTTTGAGAGTGGGGGCTGCTGAGCTCTCTTGCAGGATGTTGGCTGTAGCCAGCTGGATAGGCACTCATCCCTTCTGCCTCTTCCTGAGGAAGCCTTTTTGGAGCCTTCTGCCCGCCCTCTCTGGACTGGCTTTTCACATGATGGTGCACTCTTGGCTGCTGCCTCTTCTGCCAAAAGCCTCGACCCACGTAAGTGGAGCAGAAGGTACAGGCGTCTTATCTGAGGAGTTTGATGCCACCTCCGGATGCAAGACCCCTGCACTTTTCCCTGCTGTCCAGAGACTGTCTTCAGTGGTTTCCTTATGTGGGGGAGACAGGGAGGTGGGGGGAGGCAGGGTGGTGGGGGAGGCTGGGTGGTGGGGGGTGGGGCAGGCGCCAGCCAGATTCATTGTCTAGTACCACTCTAGAGTGACCTTCAGATACTGCTTCTGGGTTTAGGGGCTTGAGCACTGTGGATTAAGTTGGTTCTCTGCTTTGCCCAGCCCTAATTTAGGTTTATCTTCTCTGGCTTGAGTGTGTCCCCCTCAATTCAGGTGCTGGATACTTAATTCCAAATTCATGTCCTCATATTATTTAGACTGGAGCCTCAGGGAAGTAACTAGGGTTGGTAGAATCACAGGTGTGGCCCCATGGTGGAACAGAGATTTCATAAGAGGAAGAGATCTGAGATTTGCTCCCATTCTTGGTGTGGGATGGGCTCTATCATGTTACAAGGCAGCAAGAAGGCCTTTGGGAGTCAAGGCTGGTGGTGCAGTTCTGTAATTAATTCCAGCACTCCAGGAGGCTGAGGCAGGAGGAGTGAAAGTTTGAGTCCAGCCTGGGCAACTCAGTGACTTAGCAGCGGTTATTTTAGGCATTGTTCTGGAGAAGGATTTTCCCCCCTTTTAAAGATAAGGTTTTAGTATGTAGTTCAGTCTGTCCTTAAACTCACTGTGTGAGGCTTTGAAGTTATGGTGATTCTTCTGCCATACCCTCCTGAGTGTGGGCTGATAGGCATGTGCACCACACTTGTCCCTGGGAGGAGAACTTTGAACCTGAAATTGGGATGAAGAACGGATTGTGCAAACCTTTCCTTAGCATGTCTGATGCAGGGGTGCTATTGTATCTGTGATACTGAGTAGTAATTTGCAAAGAAAAAGATGTGCAAATACAGAGCCTCTCTGCCAGGCCCTGAAGCCTTCTTGGCATGGCACAAGAGCCTTTGACCATCTTCTCTTCTAGACTTGGAGGTGTCACTCAAATTATGCTGCTTTGAACTGTGAAGAAGCAGTCCTGGAGAAAAGGACCTTACTGTCCCACACAGGGCTGCTGAGTTCCACCTCCCGGCCTCTCTCCGATCCAGAGGTCTGAGATGGAGATGCAGGGAGTTTCCAGGTGTGCCGCTGCCTCAGGCACCATGAGCTGCAGCATGAAAGGTCTGTAAATGCCTGCTGCTCGGAGCTGTGGAAACAGGACAGTGGTGCTCCTGTGAGAAGTAGCTTGGGTTTCTGTGCTTACAAACCTGCAGTTTTTATCTTTCAGAGACTGTTGGAATCTACTTGTCCAACTTTAGGGGTTGAAGAGGCCTCTCTGTGTTGTAGGACTTGGTGCCTTTGCTGCTTGGCCAGGTTTTTCTAAATCCATAGGGGGAGGCAGACGCCCTTGACTTTTTGCCTTGGAGCCTTAACTTTCTCAGGAGTGCATCTGTCAAGATTTGAATTGTGTGGTTTTCTTGGGAATCCCTGAGCTGGCCCTGACTCACCTGCACTGGGAAGGCCTCTCCTGAGTGTGGCTATCATTCCCTGGAAGAACCTGGGTGGTGCCTGGTACTTTGTAACCTAACATAAATGCCAGCGAGAAGTCAGGCTCTTCTTATCTCTCAGTTTCCTCTTTGCTGTTCTTGTACTGCTTCGCTCCCTTGCTGCCTCCCTCTCAGCCTGGAACCTGTCGTCTTGAGCCTTTGGGACCTGGAGTTCACGTCTGTCCCCCATGGGCATGTAGAGTTGGGACTCCTACCCCCATGGCCGCTGTGTGCTCTCAAGGCTGCTGTTCTGCTGCCTTTGGGGCAGCACAGGGTGGGACGTGGGCTCTGCTGCCCCTCCTGGGGACGACTGAGAGATGAGAGAGACCAGGGAGGCTTCTGCTTAGAGGGTAAGGGCTCTTCGACCAGAATCTATGGCTCTTTGCAGCTCAAAACAGATGTGTGTTAGCGCCACCCCCATCGATTAGACTTTGGTCTCATCAGATTTGATTTGAGGGTGTTTGGTGGGGTGTGCTGTAATGCTGTTGAGGTTGGTTTCAGTTGTGCATCACTGAGGAATTGGGAAGGCATTTTAAGACACACTGTACTGAGTTAGGGATTGACTGTCAGGAAAGGTGGTTAAGAAGGTTTGGGCTCTTGGTCATCCAAGAGCCGTTGGTCTGTCTGAGATGCAGTTTGTGGGATCCAGTGTGCCTTCCTCTGCTGCTGTCCTAGAGACAAGATGAAGGGCTTGCGTGAAGCGAACTGCTTACACTTCCTGGCCTGGTTCTGCGGGCTGCTGCCCATTTGGCTGCATAAACCCAAAGGAGGTGCTGAGGTTCATACCCTGATGAATTGGTGCCTGGTCTCCATGCACAGCCTGCAAATTGCCTGGGCAGCGGGGCCAGCAGCAGATGTATGGGATGGGATGTCATTCATTTTTCCAGAGGCTGAAGGGACTTGTGTCCTAGATGCTCACATAGTTTAAAGCAGTTTGTTTTCTTGTTTTGTCTTTTAGAGGACAAAGTCTTGCTATGTAGTCCAGGCTAGCCTCAAATTCAAATCTATGTAGCTCAGGCTGGCCTTAAACTCAGCCATCGTCGTGTCTCAGCCTCCTGAGTGCTGGGTTACAGGTGTGTGCCACCATGCCCGGCAAGTTTTAAAGTAGTTTTGAGTGGAAGCACAGGGTTCCCAGAGATGCACCCCAAACTGTGTCTTGGATGTGCTCCTGTATAGAGGAAGCAACAGGTAACTTCGTAAGAGTAGGCCTAACGCCCAGCGCTCCTGCAGATGGGCACACAGTATGGCCGCCCGCGTATGTGTTACTTTCTCTCCCCTTACCCTGACTTTGACACTAAGTGGCCTGAAAGGAGCTGTGCTCCTTGTGGCAGTCCTGGTTGGAAATTATTTTCCCACTGTGTGTTTCCAAGAGGAATAAAGTTTATCCTTAGTGCCCTAAAAAATAATTGGAATGAAAATTAAGACAACAAAAATACTTTAAGCCTTTTAAAAACAGCAAAACCTTCAGTATTCTTATACACGATATTGCACAGATAATTTTATTGGTAGCTTAGCCATAGCTGTCAGGTCAGGCTTTTTGGAAATGTGAAAATGATTCTCCTTGCCTTTCATCTTTTTGTGGCGGAGTAGTGGTCACCGCATTTGTGTCTGTTGGAGGATCTGCGGTAGTGAGGCCTTTGAAACCCAGCGGAAGGGCCTGCCCTTGCTTACCTCCTGGGACCGACAGCCCCGTTTCTGACCTTGGTCCCACTATCTTGCGTAGTCTGTTAAAAATGGGAATCTCCCTTGCGCCTTTGAGCAAATGCATGTCTGATCCCACTAGTGGAAGGTATTTTCTGTTTTGCTTATTTCCCACTCATCTGGAAAGAATACATTGATATACGTGTGTGTCTTCATGTAACTGCAGTTATAACCACAGTTGCTTTTTTTTTTAAATCCATTTTATTTCAAAGAGGAAAGAAAAATAAAATTTCAAAACACAGCAATCAGGAAACAATGGTACATTTTGGGCATTGCCATCCCCAGCTTCCAGATGCTTTTTACTGTTTTCTGTTTAGCAATGTGTCATAAATATTGTTCCATACTTGCACATGGTTTTTGGGGATTATTTATTGAGGTTTTTTGAAACATGGTATTACTGACCTTGAACCCAGTTTGTAGTCCAGGCTGGCCTCCCGCTGGACTGGATCCTCCTGCCCCGGCCTCTTGAGTGCTGGGATTACAGTCCTGAGCCATACTGCCTGACTTTGATATTTAAATGCCTAATGGACTTCCATGCCTCCTGGAAAGTGTGCCAAACTTTAGGTGGGAGGATTTCTAGTCAGAGTCACATTCCTATGAGGCTCTGCTTGTTAGGAAGAGTAACCTTAGTGTTTCTTTTGGTTTTGGAGAAAGAAAAAAATTATCTTTCCCTTTCAGGAGCAGTCACGGTGTCCTTGGAAAGCACAGTCTTAGTTAATTAAATTTCTCTAGTTAATTTCTTTGCTTAGACTGATAAGTGAGGTACTCAGTGTACTACATGTTCAAGCAGGACTTCCTTCTTTTTGACTATTCACTTTTTTTTTTTTTTTTTTTTTTTTGAGACAGGGTTTTTTTTTGGTCTTTTTCCTTTTTATCGGTACCAGGGATCGAACTCACGACTCCCTGCTTGCAAGGCAGGCGCTTATGCTGCTGAGCTAAATCCCCAGCCCCTTGACACAGGCTTTTGCTATGCTGTCCAGGCTGGCCTTCAACCCACTTAGTAGCACAGGCTGTTCTCAAACTCGAGGCAGTCCTCCTGCCTCAGCCTCTTCAATGCTGGGGTTGTAGGTGTACACCACCACGCCCAGCTCCTGCTAGTATTTTAAACAGTGGCTACTATATGTGACCACACGTACACACTCATGCACATAGGGTGGACAGGAGGTCATAAAGACAGCAGTATTACTGTCCTTTTTTTTTTTTTTTTTTTTTCCTTTTATCGGTACCGGGGATCAAACTCACGACTGCCTGCTTGTAAGGCAGGCGCTTATGCCGCTGAGCTAAATCCCCAGCTAGAATCATTGTCCTTTGCCTTTGGGCACTGGGTGATGTATGGAGGCAAATGTAGGGGTCTGTGGAAGACAAACAGGCAGAATTCTGCCAGCTGAATTGTAGTAGTTTTGTCTTTCAGACAAAAACTTCGTGGTAAGCATTCTAAGTTTAAAATGAGCTTTTACATCTTTTGTTCTTTTGATTTAATTAAAAGTTCTAGATGATATATTTGCAGGACTCCGATAAGTGCACGCACAGTGACTTACAGTTACTGGTCTGATAAAGTTCTGTTCAGCATGAGACTACCTTGTTTTATGTTTTGAACTTCGTGCTGGGCTGGCTGAGCTACATTAGCCACTCCGAAATTGTGTACAGCCTCCTAACCTTGTGCTGGGGTTGAACCCAGGGCCTTGTGCATATCGGGCTCAGCTGCACCCCGCCCCCATTTGCTTCACGGTGGAGTGCCTGTATTTGAGTGGTGGGGAGGTGGGTGGTGGCTGTTGATGTACAACGTGCTTTGTGCACATCTTTTCTCTTCCCCTGGGTTCCTGGTGAGTGAGGGGCAATATGCTGCAGTGATATGGGGTAACCTTGACAACCGGATACCCTCAGCTCCACTGCAAACATGGAGGCTCCCTGTCCTCTTGGCTTTTGCCCAAGTTTAGGTCTTGCTTCCCCTAGGGTGTTACTGCATTTGCTAGAGTCTGTTTGCTTTTTTCCCTCCTTATTTCTTTAAATTTTTCTTGCATGTATAACTGGTTGTCTTTGGTGATTTGCTTGGCATATGAGAAAGGACGCTTGCTAGAGCATGAGTTAAAGGCAGCAGGAGGAGGGTGAGAAACATGATGAAGTTGAAGAGGTGATGGGGCCTGGTCACAAGAGACTGCACTGTGTGTGCTTCCAGCTGTGGCCTGCTTCTTGCTGATAGTGAGATTCTGAAAGCACCTTTTTCTTCCTCCCCTCTCTTCCCTGCACCCCCCTCCAAGACGCTGTGTGGTGCAGGCTGGCCTCTAACTCACTGTATAGCCCAGGCTGCTCTTGAATTTGTGGTGTTCCTCCTGCCTCAGCCTCTGGAGTGCTGGGATTACAAGGAGGCGCCCCCGTTGTCTGTTTTCCCACCTACCCACACCCTCCCTCCCCTCCTCTTGACTTTAAAATTATTTTAATTGATGGATTACTAATGATACATTCCTAGGAAAGTTTGAATCTGCAGAAGGAGACCAACAGTGGATTTGGACAGTTGGGCTACTGCACAGGAGAGGGTGGGGGCTAGTCATCTGCTGTTGTCCAGGTGTGAGCCGACCCTGCCTTGAACTATAGTGGCTTTTGTGGTTTTGTGGCTTAGGGGGACGGAGGGGTGGGGAGCTGGGGGTGGGAGGCGCAGGCTCTGGATGGTGGTGCGGGAGGGAGTGGTTTTGGGGGGCCACAGGTGTGTAGCTGACCAGCTGTGGGGCTGCTGACTTTGCTGCCTGCTGCAGACTCGAAGGTGAGGAATTCTGTTTACTTGGAGGGTAGTGTGGGGAGAATGAATAGCCTGGGTGGGACTGGAGCCCTGGGAAGAGGCTGGGCTGTGGGCCAAGGTGACTCAGTTGTCAGCAGGACAGCGGGGTGGTCCTCCACCCAGCCTTACCTGCTCTTCACCTCATGGTGAGCCCTGCGGAGCCTGCTGTCCCTGAGGGTCCTCATGGCCCCAGCAGCGGCAGGTGGATGGTCAGTGTGATGCAGGGACGCCTCTGTCACAGCCAACAGTTCTGGAGCTGTTGTCAAGAGCAGCTTATAACTTCTTGGTGACAAGAATTTCTTTTTTAAAAGGTTTATTAGATAAATTGTGTGTTAAGGCTTCCCATAATATGTGATGTGTGTATATACATATATACATACTTGTATGTGTATATATACATATATATGTGTATATAGTGTAAATCTCTAATGTGTATTTGAAGTTCCTGAAGTGACTCAGACCACAACTTTCTGGTGAATCATATAACAACGTAACAAAGATGTTATGTAAACATCCTGGTCTTTGGTTAGGTCTGCAGAAGTCTGGGTAGTTGCCTCTAGGTTAATGAAAGGTAACAGTCTTTCACTTTAATCTGGGCAGGTGATGCTGGGCTTCCTGGGGTGCTGCTTTTACCCTGCCTCGCCTGGGGGCCTGGGGCAAAGGGTGGGCCTGGCTGGCTCCGCCCTGAGTGAAGAATCAGGGAGCTGTGTTTGCTCACCCTGATGGAAGGGCCAGGGTGTTTTGGGTGCTCCAGTTCCTGGGGCTCACAGCCTCCCTGCTGGTGGCTTGCTTCTCTGGCAGGTGTTCTGTAGCCGGCAGTAAAGGTGGCCACCAGCAGTACCCATGTTCCTCGTGTGACCTTGGTTGGCAGCTCTCGCACAGGCACTAGGGAGGTGCCTCGGGGCCTGGCATACATGGTGTCCAAACCCTGGACCAAGTCCTGTGACAAGATGAGGTTCTGGCCAGTCTGTGTCCCCCGACCCTCAAGCTGGAGAAGCTGGAGCAGGTGACTGACGATGCCCCAGAGTGGGAGGGAGCCGGCCCCAGAGAAGTCCTCTCAGGGATCCTGGCGTGGGAGTAGCTTGGCCAGGCAGGACCTCAGCAGTTTGCAGGATGCGGCCTGAGAGAGCCAAGTGTCCACGTGGGAGCTGAGCCCAGCACGAGGAGGAAGTTTTTATTTGGAGCAAATCACTCCATCATTTTCTGTTGAAAATCAGTTTCAGACTCAGTTTTCCGTCATCACGAGGTAGTGTGCTTGCTTTGTGAGGACATTAGCGGTGTCATGCCGGCTGTGAAGGAGATGAGGACCGTGTGACCGCAGGTCTCACTGTTTGGGAAAAGCAGAACTTGGGGTTGTCAGCAGTGACGGCAGCTGGTTATGTAAGAGGCACATGTGGCTCCAATCAGGAGAGGAAGGAGAAAAGATGGAAGTGGGGTATTTTGGGAGATCATGTTATTAAAATAATTTTCTGGGATCATTGTGCAGCTTAACCTTTCTAAAATGCCAGTTTTAAATAGGAAGAGGATTTTGGAATTTCTTCCAGGTGATTTGTTCCTAGTAATTTTACTCTGTAAGAGGCACAGTGTTTTGGGTAACTTGCAGTTTTGGAGATGACAGTGCGTGGAGCCTGGCAGTTAGATCAGAACTCTTGCTTTACTACTATTTTTGACACAATGGCCCATTTTAGGGTGAGTTCTCTTCTGTGGAGAACAGTGGATATTAAACGTGCTTAGAAAGTTTTGAGTGGAGTGATGAGGGCACATACTATTTTTAATAGCCGTCTTAAGAGTGGTTTTAACTTTACAACAAATGAAGCAGGTACTAAGATTCCCTCTGTGCCTCTTATGTGCACATCCCTTCTGTGATGCACACACAGCCTCATGTCACCCTTCTCCCCCGGAGTGCCCCGTTCATGACACTTGGTGAGCTACATCCACATACCACCGTTGCTCAAGAGCTTCAGAGGCCAGGTGCACATCCTTTGAGTTGGATAAAGGCACAGTGGCATGCACCTGCCATCACAGTATCCTGCAGAATAGTTTCCCTATTGGAAATTCAAAGTGAATATCATTACAGCCTGTCTTTTCCATTCTACTAGAGATTTGGGAAGCGGGCAGACACCATTTTCTTTCTCTTGTTGGCCTCTTTGGCTTCTGGCTAGACCGCTTAGTGGGGCTGCAACCCCCTGCTCAATAAAGAAAGTTGTGTGCTGTTGGATTCTCAGGGTTCCCCCAGCAGCCACCTCAGCCACCTAGCCGGTAAGGAAGGCTCTTAACCAGTCGGTTCTGTGCACTTTCTGTTGGTTTTCTTTTCCTCCCTTCTGGAGAGGCAAAGCAATAAAGCTAGGGGTTCATGCCGAGGTTGGGGCTGCTGCCTCCTCTTAGGAGGTCCTCCTCCTGTTTGCTGTTGATTTCTTTGAATTTCCCTTCTGGTCCCTTTCCTGGCTGGACTAGGTGGTGAAGATCTCTCCCAGACACAGCTGGGACAGGTTACCCTTGCCTGGCAGGTGGGCTGCCCGTGTGTCAGTACCCCTCACGCTGTGACACTGTTGTGTGCTCACCTGGCTGACCTCAGCTGCTCTTCTGGTTTTGGTTTGGGTTAGGTGCCCAGGGTTCTGGTCCTTTCCTTCATCCTTCATCTTGTAGTTGGCTGTTGGGAATTGTAAGGCTAGTAGGGAATACACATGATGACACCTGGGAGTGTAGACATTCTTTTAAAAAAAAAACACTCTGCTACTTAGTTTATTCAAATACTACAGAAGTAATGCATGACTAAAGGTAAAGAGTAAAATAAAAAAAAAAATTAAGCAGTACAGAATGGTTTGCTTTTATTCCCCCAGGGTAAGAAATGCTGAGATTAAAGACTTGGTGGTAGCCTTGATTGGAAAGGATTTCTGTCTGTCTTCCATTTAGAGCTGAAGGGATTTGGGCATGATGATTCACACCTGTAATCCCAGCACTCAGGAGGCTGAGGCAGGAGAATTGCCACAAGTTTGAGGACAGTCTCAGCTACATAGTGAGTTTAAGGTCAGCCTGAAATGTATAGGGAGGAGGCCCTATCTGAAACAAAACAAAACACCTCCAAGAAAGCACCATAAAACTGCGGGAAGACTGGGGAGGCTGTTTGACTTTTTCTTTCTTCCTTATTTCAGCAGTTCATCAGAAAAGCCACTAACCTCTGACTAGAACTTCTCAGGCAGCCCGATTGCTGCTGGTACTGAAGTATTTTCATACTTACAAAGGGACGTTATAATGCTTGTTCTTCAACCTAGAGAGTTAGTAACTTACCTGCTTTGGTCAGGCACCGTCCTAGAACATGCTTCAGCTGCCTTCTGTCCAAAGGAAATGGGTGGATGCTCTGCAGGGTCCCCAGGCATGTCCTGGCAGTGGTTTGGGGTGAAACCTGCACAGATGCAGAGTTCTTTTCTTCCTACCTGAAATCACGGGAGAAAGTGTTAGCAGGATTTAGCTTGGAGTTGACTAAAATGCTAGAAAGGGAGATGGAATATGGGGCCTTCCGGTCACAGGTCAGATAATTCAGTGTACAGTGGAGGCCTCGTAACTTATTTCTGACCTATTCCAGAGACAGGTAGCAGGGAGAGTTGAGAACCCTAGGTCTGATCACAACATGTGTGTACATAGTTTTGCTAACAGTTGAACTTAACCTTTCCTCTCATTCAGGAGCTAATGCTGAGGGTCACCTTGCTGGAGGTCGCCTTGCTGATTGTAACACGTTGGTTGAAGACACTCAGCAGAGCTGTTTAAATAGTTTCATTTTACTACAGTAGTAAAATGAAATAGTAAAATGTTCTTACAGTTGGGCCTCTGCAACTGAACAAGAGAATTTATCCAGATGAACACTTTCACCTTTGAGCCGGGAGCTCTAGGCAAGGCCTCCCCCTCCCTAGGAAAGGCTGACGGGCAGCCCAGTGAGGCCTCACCCACAGCAACTGGTGATTGGCGATTTGAAGATGATAAAAGTGTAGGGTGGAGGCTTCGCCTGCTTACACCAAGAAAGGCAGAGAGAAGAAACAAATTACTCTCTGTGGAGAGTGTTCTTAGTTCTGGATGCCCAGGGGGTTGGTAGAGTCTCCAGCGAGGATGACGGTCCCCGAGAAGTACTGGGTCTGGTGACAGAGGGGATCTCGGTGTCCCAGTGCGCGCCAGTGTAGATAAACTGCATGAATGAGCCAGCGCGTGTGGCTGACCTGGTGTGGGGAGAGATTCTGGGGAAGATCAAGATGGTTAAATTCAGGAGATGGAAGGTGGGACCACTTGCTCTGTGAGGTTACACCGCAAAGTCAGGTAGCGAAGAGGGGTAGCTCTGTGGTCTGAATGTTTTCATATTTGTGAGTGCACGTGTTGAAACTGACCCCCCCCCCCCGGGGTGATAGCATGAAGGGGTAGGGTGTTAGAAGGTGATTGGACCAGGAAGCCAGAGACCTTGTGAATGGGACAGTGCACTTGTGTGGAAGGGGCTCGAGGGAGTGCTTCTGTGAGGAGGGCTGGGAGGTGTCCGCTGCTGGAATGGGCGCTGACCATTCAGAATCTTGCCAGTGCCTGATTGGGGCCTGCCCAGCCTCCAGTGCTACAGACAGTAGAGAGTGTTGCTCACCAGTTACCTGGCCTAGACTGTTTCCTCTAGTGCCCCGAGCAAACTGAGACAGTAGCGTTAGACTAGAGCTGCCCATGTTTTAGAGGATTGGAACAGAAATCCTCATAGTGGATTCACAGTGTGTTAGCTATAGGATCACCCAGTATGGCCACCAGTAGGGTTTGTATCAGCGGGAACCTCATTGCAGGAAGCCCCTGAATAGAGATCCTCATTGTCCTACCCCGCATTAGGATTGGCAGCTTTGCACTTAAGGGCTTACCTAAGGGATCCCTGTGCTTGTCGAAGGCCAGATAGTGGCCTTAGTGGTTCCTTCATTTTTTTATCAAGTCAGGTGTGACAGACACAGGGGAGAATAGTGAAGCTGGTGCATCGTCAGGTGTGTGATTTCAAGGTAAACTCTTGAGATGGCCCTGCGCCTGTCGCTTGCAGGATATTCTGTCTTATACTCAGACATGAGGAGACGTTTACTGTGCGCACCAGTGAGCTGATGGTCTGATTCCATTACTGCATGCTGTGGCTCAGAGGAGAGAAATACAACGATGGAGAGGGTGAAGGGCTCTCTGTTGAGTTCTTAAGGAACAGGACAGGATGTGTGTTGCTAGCTGCCTACCTTGAGCGGAGGGTTTTGTAGGAGGTGGCTCATTGTGGGTCAGGCTGCAGTTCGGGCTGGGTGGCTTGGTGTGTTTGGTTGGGTGGGTGATGGAGAATGTGAGATTGGGGTGTAGGGCGGTGCTGAAGTGGGCGCCTTACAGAAAAGACCATCTGTCATAGTCGTGCATCATGCCTCCTAATCTTACCCTCACTGTCCTGTGGAACCATGAACCATGGTCAAGAGGAGATTGAGGACAGAGACTGGAAAAACAGCTCACAGGAAACAAGTATGTTCCGTGATTAAAATGTTAAAATAAAAACCATACCTAAAACATTGGATATGGAAAGAAACGATCTGAGACGTTAAGGGCCTCAGACAAAGGTGGAAACAACTGAAAGGGTTCACGTGACAAGCAGGAAGTGCCAGTGCGATCTGTTTTCAGTTGAGAGAGCATGCCTTCTTGTTGCTTGTTTCTGGCCACTTTGCAGGAAAACAGAAATGGGAATGCTACTGTCCCTGCAGCTGTGAGCCTGGAGGTGAGGCTCGCCTTGGGTGATCCTAAGAGGATGACATCACTTATCTTCGGCTCGGTTGGTTGAACAGGAGACCAAGTAGGACAGGCGGGTGGTGTGGTTGTGGTGAGGTGGCTGGAGAAAGCCCCTGTTCATTGCACTCAGCAAAACTGGGTCACCTCTGTACCATTCATAGTGTATGATTTTTGGCTGTCTGATTTCATCGTTGGAGAAAAGGAGGAGAACAGAAACATACAGGCTTTTAAAGCGAATCACTCGGGTCACTTGTTTTTCTGCTACTTCCTGACTACAAGGAAAGTAGCCTTTTGGAAGTCAGAGATGGGGCCTCTTCACCTGAGGGCCCGGCCTCTGCTGCCTCCGGGAGGGCATCGCCTCCTGCAGGTGTCACCCTTCTTTTTTTTTTGTCTTTTTCCTTTTTATTGGTACCAGGGATCAAATTCACGACTGCCTGTTTGCAAGGCAGGCGCTTACGCCGCTGAGCTAAATCCCCAGCCCCGAGGTGTCACCCTTCTTGTGACTGTCCTGTGTGCTGCTCTGAGAGGGACAGTTTCCTGGGCAGGTACTCTGTTCCATAGCTGCCTTTAGTTAATGCAGGAACAACAAAGGTTTTACAGCTGGTATTGAATCCTATCCATTTCTTAAATTCCCACATTCTTCAATTTCTTGAAATTTTCATGCTTCTTAGTGTCAGGGAAAAAAATAAACTTTTTAAATGGCTTTAAAAATAACTTTTTGTCTTGAAAATTTGAGGTGGTTGTCTTTTTTTTTTTTTTTTAGTGTTCTCATTATGTTGGTTTTCTTACAAAGAGAATTCTTTAAAACAGTAATTATAGGATGTCTAATATGATATAGAAGGGCATTTACTGTGTTTAGTTATTATTATCTAGATTTAGGAAAATGGATTAGAGTCATCTGTGATCGTTAGCAGCCAGAATGATTATATCAAAGAATAAATTTAAAATCTTCCTGAATCAGATCTGTTGATCTATTTCCTCCCGTCCTCCCAACAAAAAATTGTAGCTCTTTTTTCCTGAGTCTAAATTTATAAAATATGAGGCTTATTGTTAACAAGAGAAACGGATAAGATAAAAACATAGATAACGACTGATAACATTTTTGTGTCCATCCTTCCAGATGTTTTCTGTTGCTTTCTATGATGGTGTATATGAGCCAGTCTGCCTCCCTACCCTCAGCCCAAACAACCGGTTCCTGCAATTAATTCTACAGTGCTGTCTTATTTATTTAATTTTTGGCACAGGAGTGCTCTTCAACTCTCTGTGTAGCCTAGGCTGGCCTTGAACTCATGGCCATCCTCTTGTGTCAGCCTCCCAAGTGCTGGGATTACAGGTGTGCACCACCATGCTCCATGGTTTATGACTTTAGAGGAATTTATGGAAAACATGGATGACTGCATGAATCTTTCAGCTTGTCTAGTTGTTACCCTAGGGTGAGCTCCTGGAAATGGGATGTTTGCTGTTTCCTTATTTCCATTTGCAGATAGATGCTAGTGATAGAGCCAAGGTCTTGCACATGGCTGGGCACTGACTGATGCCATGTTTCTGTCTTCAGATTGCTTTTACATCTTTATGACTTTCCTGCTTTAGGTGATTGCTCTTCTTTATGTCATTATCAGCAGTCAATTTTTCTTCAACTTTTTGCTGCTTTTGATGAGGTGTTTATTTTGGTAATTGTTTTTATTATAGCCTCCAACCATGTTGATGCTGTTTGGAGATTTAAAAAAATATATACAATTCAGATTTTCTTTAATTTCTTTGAGAGTTGAGAGAAATATTCTGCCCTTGGGAATTCTGAAATGTCTTCCTTTTCATGTTTTCTTTCTCTCCCCCTTTCTGTTGAAGGTGTCTCTGTATGCCTCTGGGTGGCTTCTCGTGGCTTCGAGGGAGCGTTGCATCTGGGCTTGCAGTCTGTGCAGGGCAGTGTTGGGGTGGGGCAGGAACCCAGGGCTCTGCTGCTTGGGCCTGGCTCTGTCCTCTGCACCTTGCCTGCTCTGCCTGCTCTGTCTGCTCCTATGCAGTGCTTAAGTGCCCCCACCTTGTTCCCTTAGGGGTGGGGTAGTGGCTCAGCTGCTCTTCCTCTAATCACAAGTGCAAAGGTCACCCTCATCATCCAGGGCTCTGCAGTCTGGAGCTGTTACCCAGGAATCTCACCTGCCAACCTCAGCTCCCAGGCCCCTGTGGTAGGGTATCTGCGAGATGTCTGCCCTGCATGGGTTCTAGAGAGCTGCGGGTCTGCTCTCCTTCCCTCCGGTTGGTTCAGATCTCGCTGGTTTGGGTCTTGGGTGTGGGTCTTAGGTGTAGAGCTGTTTCCTAGTGTTAGAAGTGGCTTTCATTCCCACTTTCGTTCTCATTTGATGCCTCTTGCTGGAAATCTCTTCCTAGTTATTTTAGAAGTTGCATCCCTGACTGTGTGGGAGGCCAGTATATTCACATCTGCCCCGTTACAAATTGTATCTAACCCTAACCCTAACCCTAACCCTAGGTCTAGCACAAGAAAGACCCAGAAGTAAAACAAGGTTTCTTTAGCCGCTGCATGGTTTATTTGCCACGGGTCTGTGTGGTGACTGAGTCTACTGGATGCAGCAGTGGGTGGTTAGCTCTGGTGTCCATTAGCTCGCAGCTCCCCCGGCAGTTTTTATTGACCCTGGTTTCTCATCTGTGATGGATGACAGTGTGTTGCTGTCGTGGAAGGAAGCCTGTGCCTGAGCGGCCTGGCCTCGCCTACTTCACGACACCAGCCTCTGGTGACACTCAGAGGACACCCTGAGAAGGGGATACTTTAAGGATGAGCTGCAGTGTGGGAGCCAGAACCCCTTGAGTCTGGAAGAAGTTATTTTTTGGGCATACTACTTTTTTTCTTTACCAGTGATAAAATATACTTTTATTTAGTTTGTTTAGTCAGAGAGCTGTAAGACAAATTATTGCTAACATACAAATCAGGCAATCAGAAAGGTGCTTTGGAAGTCCAGATACCTTGGAGCTTATTGAAATTTAAGAGGAAAAGATCATAATGTTTTCAAGCAGTGCGTACTTGGCTCTTCCACATTCGTGATAAGTAGCAGAAAGAAGGAACGCTGCACTTGGGCTCCATACAAGATGCCAGCATTTTGGGTTGTATATAATTAGAAAGTATACAGAGGTGGGAATGCAGTTTTAAAAAGTTGAAGTCACGTGGGAACCACTTAGTTTCTTTAAAATCACTGAGTAAGGAAAGCAATATTGAACCCCTACTGGCTTTTCCATAACTTCTGTGCAGTGTCTTGACTTCTATCCAAGAGCAGAAGTTCATATTCTATTTTGGTAAACAACTGCATGGTAAACTTAGGTAACTTTTCCCACTGGATTTTACCTGGGAATGGCCTTGTACATTTTTTATTTAAAAGAAAATGATGCAAGTCTGGAACTTGTATACTGATGGCAGGCAGCAAGGTTAATATTTCTTGGGCTTGCATGAAGATCTGGGTTCTTTATAGCAACACAACGCAGACTAGAGCCTCCTGCTCAGCCTCAGGCTTCTCCAGTGTATTTTGTGCATCTGTGGAGTGGTCTTATCTCTTTGGTCTGCAGTACCATCCCCACATCACTGTTTCTGCAAGAAAAATGTGACTTTTATCTACATGGAAAATGCATTTCACAGACGTTTTCAAAAAAATTTGTCTAATGTTTCCGCAAATACTTGCCAAGTTCACAGCTGAAGAATAAAGATAATGGGTAATGACTCTAAATCCATTTGTTGCCATGTCCTCTGATTAATAATCCTCCTAGGACGTTGCAAACAGTTTCCTGTTGCAGGTACCAAGTGGAAGATCCCCCTGGTGATAAATGCTCTTATTATCACTTTGGGGCTGGTGGGACCCTGAGAACTGGGCCTTCCGAGGTTGTTGAAGACCTTGATCTGGGCTGGGCTGCCTTGTGGGAGCTGGGAGCAGGTGTGTGCACAGGTGTGGCTGTGAGATTTTGCTGATGATCCTTCTTCCTCACCCACCTTGCACAGTGCTTCTGGATTTCACCTTGTGGGCGAGGACTGACATTTGTTTGCTGTCTAAATTGGGTAGGTGTTACAGGTATGGCCCTGCCAGTGGCATCTTTGGGGCTGCTTGGAAATAGAGGATTTGCTGTCATGGGGCCCCTGACCTCAGCTCTGTGTGCTTTGAGTTTTTTTCTTCCTGGTAACCAGGCCATTTCTTAGTGTTCTTGCCCTGATCAGTTGCTTTTAATCGCTGGCAGTGGAACCCGGTGTTTTCTGCCTCAGATGGAGTAGTGTGTATCTATCATGGGCCAGAATGTCCCAGGAGTGGGACTCGGGTTCCCTCCTGTGCACTGCAGAACACACAAACTCAGAACATGTAAATTTAGGGATTTATGATAGCTGTTTTTGTGCGTTAGGCCGTTTTTCACTCCAACTGCTGGAGGGTTTTGGTTTCTAAAATCTGCCCTTTGAATCAAAAGTTGAGTTACTATCTAGTCTGGAATAATCATGAGAATTACAGTTAGGTCTGTGCATACTTCGCCCCGCAGTCCAGCCAGGGGAGTGGATTTGCTGCATTACTCACTTGGTTTGCCCCTCAGATGCTTTGTTGTCTTTTCTGGGAAAGAAGTAGTTCACTAGCTTATGTGGGCTGACGGGAGATGCCCATGCCAGCCGCCTTCTCCTGGGCCTTCCGGGGTGTTGCTAGCCCCGGGTTGGCTGTAATCAGGCCTCTTCCTATTGCATACAGCTTGCTAGATGGTGCTTCTGCTATGGCGGCCACAGGTCTAGAGCTTTTGTTTCTCCACATGTCTACCTATTGATGGGCTATATGGATTTGGGTCTGGAAATCATGGGGTCTGAATTGTAAACAAATTATTGTGCCATATGCAGTGAGCGTTAATACTTGGTTGGGTATGTCGAGCCGGGCATGATGGTGCATGCCCGTAATCCCAGCACTTGGGAGGCTGAAGCAGGAAGATTGTTGCAAGTTCAAGACCAGCCTGGGGTACACAGTGAGTTCAAGGCCAGCCTACTGTATAGTGAGACTGTCTCAAAAACAAAACAAAACTTGGGTGTGTAGAAAACGTAAAGATAAAGATTTAGAAAATAAATTTCAGTGTGGTCTGTTTACCCTGCAGAAAAAGGGATCTTACACAGAAGGGTATGGTGGGTGTTTATAAACCCCGGGAGTTTAGAGTTTGTCAGGCGCTGCTGTGTGATTTTAATCGTTTTTTTATCTGAAGTACCAGAGCCTCCAGGCAGGCTGTTTCTTGGTCTAGTAAGCTCTGTATGATGGTTTTCCGAAGATCACCAAGTCCTCTGTGAGTGGAGGGTCACTGCTTTTGGTGGAGTTGAACCCCTGTCTGAGCTGTGGTTCAGGTCGGGCTTGAGTGTGTTCCCCGGGAGTTCAGGTGATGTGAGGAGGAACCTTTGTAAGGTGGGGCCTGGTGGAGGGGCATTCTGAGAGACTAAGGCAGCTTCCTGAAACCCTGGTGAGAGCCCCTCTTGAGCTCAGTCCATGCTCACCAGGGTGTGGACCCACAGTAAGACTTGGACTGTGTGTGCCCCTTCTGGTCTGCTCACCATTCCCCGAATAGGGATGCAGCGTTTCTTGCCTGCTCGCCTCTTTCTGGGTCCTTGGCCTGTACATGGATGTGAATCCCTCCCTACCTCTGAGGCAGCAAGGCCAGCACCTAGACAGATGCCCAGCCTGTCTTGGCGCCAGAGGGACTGTCTGCCATTCGCTAAAGCACAAGTGTAGCTCATCTTTCAGAGGGCTTCCTGGGCACCAGATGCTGCCACTGTTGAGATGTGATTTGGAGTACCCACAGCACCTCGAGGTGAGAACTGGCTCGGGTCCAAACCTGTGGTGGACAGGCTGTGTGTTCTATGCATGCAGCCTCACCCACGACCATGTGAGCAAACCCCACCCAGGGCTGCCATCCACACAGATTCCCATCACTGTGCTGCCTGGAAATGTGACTGACCTTGATGAAGGACATTGGCTGTGTCCACAGCTTCTTGAAGAGCTTGCTGTGTCTAGGGGTGAGGGACTGACTCTGCAGCCTCTGCTTGCTGGTCCTTGGAGGTGGCTGCTTGGGAGGTAAGGTGAGACTGGGGCGATCTGAGAGGGGTCCGTGTGTGGAAGTCCCAGGGACGCGGCAGAGCCTGCTCTGGTGCCTGTTACTCTCCGTATTGCCCATCGGCAGCTGGAGGACAGGTCGGAGAGCTGGCCTCGACATATCAGACAGGGTTGTTTCCAGGGCCATTGCATGGGAACCGCTTCTGAGAGTCTCGGGTGACTCCTGGTGAGGCCCTGGCTTCCTGCCTTGGGATCCCCAGCAGGGTGGTCGGTGACTGACCAAGTGCTTTGTATCCACTGGGTGACGGTCTAGTGAGGGGCTTGGCGAACTACCACTGCTCTCCACTGGCTTTTGTCAGTTCACGAGCTAGGAATGGTTTTTACTTTTAAAAAGACGGTTGAAAGAGAGAGAGAGGAGAAGAATGTCCAACGGAGATCTTTTGGCCTGTGCAGCCCCTCAGGAGAGTACTGAGTGGCCCTCGTGGAATCCTTGGTCCTCCTGTGTTGATGAGACAGCTGGCCAGGCTGCCAGCTGCCGGACTGCTTGGCACAGAGCCTGCAGGGCTTCTTCGATCTGCAAGATGCAGGATTTGACGGATACTACAAGCAGCTTGATTGCTTCCATTCTTTCCCCTGCCGCCCACCTAATACTGGGATCTCAGTGACGCTTTCTCTGGTGAGGGGCAGGGTACACATATTCCTGTTTGTCTGTGATCTTAGCATTGCTGTTCCAGCCTTTTCCTCTCTTGGAAGCACTTTCAGGTAAAGGAAATGCATGTATTGTTTGACTCTGCCTACACCAAAAACGATCTGGTCTGATTTCTAGACTCAAGTGCCCTGCTATTTGGCTTCGGCAGCTTTTATAAAACGCCCACGGGAAGGCAGGTTCACCTGTGGGGACCTGGAGGCTGCATCAGGTTTTCCTCCTCCTGCTGGTGGTAGTGTTCTAGTGTGACAACCAAGGACGAGCTTTGCCGGGAACCCCTGGAATGAACGCAGCCTCCTGTGGAGTGTGCTCTCCAGAGAATAGTGTGCAACCCAGCTGCCCGCTCAGTGCAGGCTTGTGCAAGTCTGTCCCTGGGTTTTCTCCACTGTGTCGTGAGGCTGCCACCCTTCTCTGTGGGGTTGCTACCTAGCAAGGCCTCCGTTTGAAAACTGCCCACTCACTGCCTTTGTGAGGGAGGAGCCTCCACCTTTGGAGCTCATGTATCTAGGATTCAGTCAGAATATTTTTTGTGCCTCTTTGTTGTGTGCATTTTGGTTTTAGTAAAAGAGGAGCCAGGATTCATTTCTCAACGTTTAATTTATTTAGAAGGCATGGCATATTCTTCATCCTGTCTGGGTCTGCTTAGCATCTCAAGGAAATCACCGGCTTCCTGTCTGCTCGTTGAACAAGCCTTCTGTTATATCTATAAGCCCTGGGAGAACCTGGGGAGAGGCAGAGGTTCCCCTCCTGGGGTGGCAGAGAGGCCTCTGGGCCTGGGTGTGCCCAGCTTTGTGACCGCTAGCCTGTGTGGGTTCCTGTCTCTCTCTGCTGTCATACCTCAGCCTTGTATGGATGAGGTGCCCCAGGGTGTTTGTCATGGCCAGGGTGTCAGCAGACTACCTGACCCTAAGGCATTTTGTTCATCAGTCAGGATGTGCCATTGAGTGAATGGGCCTGCTGAGCCTTCAGCCCAGGGCACGCTGAACTTTGAACCCTCTCCTGTGACCCCCCCTCCCCCATGGCCTCCTAGGGAACAGGTCAGCTGGGGGTGCATGGTCAGACAAAGGACAAAGCTGACTGTGTCTGCTTAGAAAAGGAAATTCTCCATTCTTGGAAAACAGGCCAGGAAGAACTTAACTTTGCTTACAGTGATTAATAAGTTACTGTATGTGGAGAGAAGCATGTTTTTGTGTGAACATGTGAGTTGGGCCTCGGCTTTTTATTTTTTCCCCTTTTTATTATTTATTTTAACTTTTTTTCAAATCCATTTTATTTCAAGAGGAAAAGAAAAGAAAAAAATTTCAACACATGTCAATTAGGGGCAACAGTGGTGCATACATTGCACATTGTGCCCAAATCATTCACCCAGAGCATAAGACATCTTGCATTCAGTTGTCCAAACAGTATCAGCACAAATCTTTCTCTTCAGTGGACTCAGAGAACTCAGTAGTATAACTATCTTTTTTTATATGCATACATATATACATATGTTTCTTTCAGTTGACACTAGTGAGGCAATGCGATGCTTACACGTGTCTGATTTATTTTACTTACGAATATGGTCTCAAGTTGCATCCTTCTACCTATAAAAGTTTCAGTTTGTCTTTCTTCGTGGCTGAGTAGTACTCCATTGTATAAAAATGCCACATCTATTTTATCTACTCATCAGTCAATGAGCATTTAGGTTTGTCCAAGATCTGGCTATTACAAACTGTGCTGCTATAAACATGGGTGCACATGTATCACTGTGGTATGATGTTTTTAATTCTTTTGGGAAGATAACCAGCAGGAGAATAGCTAGGTTGAATGGGACCTTTAGTCCTAGTTTTTTGAGGAATCTCCACTCTGATTTATTTCTACAGTGATTGCACCAGTCTGCACTGCCACCAACAGTGGAGAATTGTTCCTTTTTCTCCACAATCTCTCCAGTATTTGTTACTGGTTGATTTCTTGGTAATAGCCATTCTTTCCAGGGTAAGGTGGAATCTCAGTGTTGTTTTAATTTGCATCTCTCAAATGACCAGTGATGTTGAACATTTTTTTCATATATTTATTTGCTGTTTGTATTTCTTAAATCTGAGGAGTGTGCATTCATCTCAGATGCCCATTTTTGGTATGGGTCTTCAAATGTGGGAGGTCTGATTTTTTTTTTGAGTTCTTTCTATATTCTCAGTAGTAATCTTTTGTCTGAGGTACAGCTGGCAAACATTTTCTCCCACACTGTGGGTTGTCTCTTCACTGCTGGTGGTTTCTCTTGCTGTTCAAAAGCTTTTCAATAGGATGAGACCTCAGTTGTTGATTCTTTGTGATAATTCCTGTGCAGTCTGGTTTTTTGTTTTCATAAAGTCTTTGCCTACACCAGTGTCTTCAAGAGTTTTCCAGCAGGTTTAATGTTTCTGTTTTAATACTAAGATACTTGATCGATTTCAATTTAATGTTTCTGTTTTGATATTAAGATCTTTGATACATTTTGATTTTAGCTCACTGTATGGTGAAAGATATGGTTTTAATCCTTGACATGTTTTGAGCTGGTTTTTCCAGCACCATTTTTTAAAGAGGCTTCTTCCAGTGAATGTGTTTGTCACCTTTGTCAATGTGATAACTCGGACCCGGTATAAAATCCAAGGAAGCAAGAAATTAAAATTTGGGAAGCCAAGGCTTTATTTCCAGGCCTGGTGACGAGTCTCTGGGAGCCAATTTGGAGACTGCGTACCTGACAGCTAAAAGTCAGGGCTTTTATCTTGTAAATCCACAAACAGCTGCAGGTCACACAATGTAAGGAAGGGGGTGGGGGTGTGGCACAAACAGAAAGGGCGATTACACATCTTGGGAAGGGCAAGATCAGGTAAGGGTAAGCAAGTCTCCCTGCATACAAGTAAGTTTAGATAAGAAGAAATCTTGTTTATCTTAGCAAAGAATAGAGAATTCTAACAGCAATTAACAACCTTAGCTACCCTACTTCAGCACCACAACTGTTATTTATAAAGGGCAACAATGGTTAACATATCAATTAGGTAAGATTTTGCAATTCTTTACAGAGGAGAGCATTGATTAACATATCAATCCTTTACTCAGAGGGAACAGGAAAACACACATATACAGTAAGGCCAAGTTACAGGTATCGCTATGATACAAATATAACGAAGCTATTTTTGTGAAGAATAGTACAATCTAATACAATCTAATGTAATTGACACAATTTGTGAGGGGCCACCGGCTTTGGCGCGATAGTTAGGGGGGCTTAGATTATAACAGTCAAAGATAAGGAGGCTCAGTGTGTCTGGAGTTGTTTCTACATCTTCTAATATGTTCCACTGATCTTTTGGTCTGGTGTTTTTTTTTTTTTTGTCAGTACCACACTATTTTTATCATAGTAGCTTTCTAGTGTAATTTTAAGTCAGCCATGGTGATGCCTCTTGTCTTGCCTTTGTTGCTCAGGATTTGTTATTCTAGGTGTCTTCTGGTTCCAGATGAATTTTCAGATTGTTTTCTCTAATTCTGTGAGATAGGCTATTGCAATTTTGATTAGAATTGCATTGAATTATGTAATAACAGTTTTGGAGCTATGGTTTTTAAAATGGTCTTTTGTCTTTCAGCTTAACAGTGAGATTTTTCTTGGAGAGAATGTTTGAAGACTGGAAAGAAAATCTGTCAATTCCTTCATTTTTTCAGTGTCATTTGCCAAAATCATTTATTTGGTAAATAAGGGTTTGTGTTTTAGAGATGTTAAATTAGCCAGCTCATTCCTATATGGTACACCCTTTGGGGCTAGAGGTGGGATTGACGCAGGCCAGGGGTGCAGCTGGGGAAGAGAGGGAACTGAACTTCAGAGGGTGCTCCTCATGTGATGCAATTCCTTCCCAATGTGCAGGGTCCAGATTGAGAGCTTGCCAGGGGTCACTGCCACGTTGGCCTCACGTTGGTTCCTCTGGAGAGCTTTAACGCTGATGCTGGGTCCCTCCCTGAGGTCTCCAGTTCAGTTGCTCTAAACTGGGCATTGAAGCAGTTAAAGGCTCTATTCTTACAGCCCAGGCTGAGGAGGTGGCTCACACAGTGGAGGAACCTACCTTGGGACAGTTGGGATTGCAGAGCTTGCAGTACCGAGTCTCTTTCTCCAGGCTACCTGAAAGGTAGAGGCCATGCAGGCTGCAGTAGGCACCACTGGACGATGGTATGATTTGTGTTGTAGATCACATTCTAAACACCATTAGGAATGAGGGCCAGCTGAAGAAGCATCCTTCATTTTTTCCTTTGTATTATCCAGATCTCTAGTGTCCTAACTCAGAATCTGGTGAGAAAACCCAAGTTTCTTTTCTTTTTCATGGAAGAACATGAACAAAAGCTTAGCTGCTTCTTGAGTGATCTCTTATGGTTTATGCAAGCTGTACATGTGAAGCTAAGTAACTTTGAGAGTTGCTTAGTAATGCCACATGCGTTTTTCATTGCCAGAAATGGTCAAAAGAAAATGGTAATAGCTACTCAGGTTTAAAAATGCAAAATACTTAAGCTATCATAGAACTATTTTAATGAGGTCTCTCTACGGACATGAAATATAATAAATGTTATGGAAGTTCAGGCTCCAGAGGACAAAGCTTTGAAATTTCCCTTTGTAAATCTCTAGAGGTGGTAGGATACCACACACTGCAGTTTTCTCTGGAAAGGCATCTGAGTCCCAGGGCTGGTCTGCAGGGGCTGATTTTGCCCTCTCACTAAACTAGCTCCAGAGGGCCAGCATTTGCCTCTGTATTAGATGAGAGGGAGCAAGAAGGTGCTTACCTTTTTGGCTTTCTCGGAGAGCAGGCTGATTTAAATGGTCTCTGTTTCTGAGGTTTAGCCAGCTTGCAAGGTAGGTGTGCAGATAGTCCTTGACTTGTGGTAGAGTTGCAGCCCAGTGAGCCCCTCCTAAACTGGAAATTTCCTATGCCGAGCATGGTGTGTTTAACCCACTAACTGATTGGACGGGCTAGCAGAGCAGTAGGGTCTTCCAGTGTCAGGTTCTGGGGGCCTATCAGAAGCTATGCTCCCTGCTGCTGCCAGGTCACGGGCACAGGAAGAGGTCCCAACTCAGAATTCTCTCTGGGCTCGCCTACGTGTGTGTCACCTTTGTGCCCTTGTAGGTTGAGAAGTCCTAAGTCCAATCCTCAGAGTCCGGGGACTGTCTTGCTGCAGTGAATGGTAGGTGAACCTGCAGATTATTGTTTTATTTCAGTGCAGGAAGGTAGGCGGTAGGTACAAGTCACTTATCTGGGGCTGATCTGGCCTGGCTGGAGCATAGGAGCCATGTGCTGGCCTTCTGCATGCATAACAATGCAGACCCCTGTGAGCATAGGGACACAGTGTCCAGTGGGGACACTTCCGCTGGGCCCTTTCCATTAGCACAGGGAAGATCTCCCCTCTCCAGTGCCTTCATTCGCTTCTGGTCCTTTGGTCTGGTCTAGAGAAGTGCAGGTGACAGGCGGGGGAGTGAGATGTGTTTGAAGCCACCACAGAATACTGACCTGGCTAAAACATGGGGACACCAGCTTTTAAAAAGTGGGTGCGATGTGTTCCCCCTGCCTGGAGGAGTTTGAGGGTGGCCTGTCTGGGAAGCCCCTGTGCTCGCAGGGTGGGGGATTGCAGGCTCTGCCATGTGTGGCAGCACCTTTTATTCCTGACTCTAAAGGTCACTTATCTGCTCTTCATCCAGATTCCTGCTCTGCCTGGGGACTGCACTTGGCTCTTCTCAGGAAAGGGTCTTCGTGCACGGTTGTGGAGCCTGTGGCCTCCCTGTCTTTAGAGAGGCAGGGACAACTGTGGATTTGGATCCAGAGTGGGGATAGGCTGTCACTTGCCAGCTGGTGGGTAGCCAGGGCAGGGAGCAGCATCTGCTCAGGGGGCTTCTTGAGTGTCCTCAACACTGACTTGCCTTTGGGTCTTTCCTTGTCCTCACTGGTGGCCTGGCACTCTGTCCCTGTGCAGTCCACACATCTGTACCACTCCGCTACAGGGTGTGAACCCCATAACCTATTTCCTGCTCTGTACTTTTTGGGGTGAAGTAAGGGAGCGAAAAAGCCAGTTCTAGTTGGAGATGTCAAGGGTGGTCAACTGGAAAACATAACAGGGTGGAGGCACCAGCAGCAGAAGTGATGAGGAAAGAAGGAAGAGCGTGGATGGTGTGAGGGGTAAACTCTCCGGGTCCTCAGAATTCCTCCCTCCCTCCCTCTCCCCTCTCTTCCTGCCCCGACCCTCCCCTCTCCCTTCCTCCTTGTCTCTCTTTCCCCCGCTTTGTCTCTTCCTTTTCTATTTATCTACTATTTTTGTTGTATTGTCTTCAAGTCCTCTTGTTTCTGTGCACAGATGCTGTGTCCTTTATTTGTCATATATTTGTACATGCAATTCTGGGTGTGGACTCAGCTTTTAGTTTAGTGTTAAGGCTTCATGTGACATGACGGTTTTTCCCTACAAATACAGATTTCTAATAGTAGGACATGGGTTCAGTGCTCATTTGCCCTCCCTGGATTCTAGCATCAGCTTTACATAAACTGTCTCACTGGATCCTTGTGACAAAGCCAAGACAAAAGTATTTCTGTCCATCCCATGTGTGGACACAGCAAAAGAAACATCAAATATCTTGTCAATACTTGGTCTCAGAGTAGGCAGAGTTGGAGCAGGAATTTAAGCTAGCCAGTAGGCTTCTGCCTCCTAAATGGTGCTGTCTTGCTTGGGTCCATGTCATTTTTAAAAACCAAAATCGGCAAATCGGGAGGCTGAGGCAGGAGGATCCTTGCAAGGTTCAAGACCAGCCTGAGCTACAAAGTGAGTTCAAGGCCAACCTGAACTGCATAGTGAGACCCTGTCTCAAAAAGACAGAAATGAAAACACCAAATACTCCATTATTTGAATAGTAGTGAACATTTTACATTTTACCTATCTTCTCTGTTAAGGTGCTTTTGGTGGGGTGCAGATAATATTGGGGATTGAATTTGCATATTGGGCAAGCGCTCTGCACGGAGCTATGCTTCGGCCCTTTTTATTTTGAGACGGAATCCATGGATACTTTCCTAGAATTCCCTGATCAACATAAAGACACCCAGTTAATCACACATGGAGGACTACTAACAGTAGGCCCATTTTTCTTTGGACACTTTGCCAAAAGGAAATTAGCAGGCAGATAGCCACCCATGTGTTAGGATAACTTGTGCCACCCATCTGGCCTGTGTCTGTTCAGAGTCATCTAGAAGAGACAGTCACTTAGATCTATAGAAATTTGTTGTGTAATTTTCATCAGCAAACTTTCAGATTTATTACCATTTTATCTAGATAAGGGGTTGTTACTCTGTATTGAATGGTCAACTACTCAGAAGAACTGAAAAATTAGAGGGTTCCTTTATGTGTGCAAAAAGCAGATTTAGGTCTACAAAAGATGTCGTGCAGAGGCAGCATACACTTTACACAGAGCTTGGCCATCTGAGGGTTTTTCTTCCAGTCAGATTTCTTTTTTTTTTTTTTTTTTCTTTTTTGTCCTTTTGAGACAGGGTCTCACTATGCAGTTCAGGCTGACCTTGGGCTCACTTTGTAGCCCAGGCTGGTCTCTAACTTGCTACGATCCGCCTGCCTCAGGCCTCCTGAGTGCTGGTATTACAGGAGTGTGCCACCACTCCCGGCTCCCAGTCAGATTTCTTAGCATCAAAATTGAACCTGGATGGCCATTTTTGCTGAACCTTCATGGTGCCAGGTCCTCATCTGAGACCTTGGCCGCTGCTCTCTGGGGCTGCAAGTCGCCCTGCCGTGCCCTCTCGCTTACTCATGGGCCATGTGTTGGCGTGATCGGTCCTCGAGCTGCAGTTGGTAATTTTCCAAGATGACCTTGGGCTTCTAGGAGAGGCTTCTAGAGGCTTCTAGGCTCTGGTGGCCACTTGCACTGAGAGTATCTCTCTGCCCTCCTCAGCTGAGGGGCTTCTGGGGAGCTGTTGACTTGAGCCTCACCTGGGCCTCTGTACTTGGCTTTTTCAGCTGTCCACAGTCCTTGAGCTGGACAGGCGTCTTGGGAACGGCTTGGGAGACTTCTCAGACTTCCTGCTCTGGCGCTGGACTCTTCTGCTGGGAAATGCATCTTCTGTTTATTTTGGTCAGTTAGTGAGAGTTTTGGTCTAAATATGATGGAGAATACTTTGAGTTTCCTACATTGTGTATTTAAAAACAAAGACCAGATGTAAGCATAAAGAAAGTAGGTACGAATCAGCTGATTGAAATTTAGACGCAGGTGGTCTGGTTTAGGCAAGATGAAAAGGATGAGGGAAAAGATAAGAAAATAATGCCACCAGAGGTAGGAAAGGTAAATGTCATTTCCCAAAAGTTTTCACTAACCCCTGAAACAACCCCAAGTGGGAAGTGGGGCTGCTTCTTAAATGAGTGGTGAAGATTTTGTTGTTAATCAGTCCTGTATTTGGGTGTCACTGTGTATTTTCTTTTTCTGTAACATAATTCCCCAGGTTGGGTAAATAATAAAGAAATTCCTCCTAGTTCCAAGGGCTGAGAACTCCAAGAGTGCATCTCCAAAATCTGTCGAGGGCCTTCAAGCTGTGTCACAAGATAGCTGAAGGACGAGACAAAAAAGTCCTTGCGACAGGGAGAAAAACCACCTGAACACATCCTCTTGTCAGGTGGCGGCTTGCTCAGTAATGACCTTGGTCCATTCATCATATCCCTTTAGGGGCCTCAGCATCTGCATGTGGAAGTGGTGGTGGGTGCTAGACCTCGCTTTTGGCTGCCTTTGAGTGGGTGTAGCATTATGTTTTGTTACTGTCTGTCTGTCCCCTCCACAGAGGAGGAAACAGGCTCACAGTTGTGAAGCAGCTTAGGGGCCTGACGCTCGGCAAGTTTTTCCTTGGGAAGCCTGGGAGGCCCACTCTTCCTCCTGTTCCTGCTCAGTGTGGAGTGCTCCGCCACTGCCGTCTTGCCCCTCAGCAGGCCGAGTGAGCGGGCCTTATCCTTTCCTTGCCTCCCTGATCTCCCTGAGTCTTGTTGCTCTGGGAAGGTGAGCACGGAGGGCTTTGTGTGTGTCCCTGACTGGGAGGACAAGAGGAGGCTGCGCTCTGCTGCACCTGGGGCCCTGAGGCAAGAAGTAGGTGGAGTGGGGCAGGCCTTCCTAGTCTTTCTCAGCAGAAACCTGTCTGCCAAGAAAATTCTCAACATGCTTGGCATAGTGGCTTCTTTCCTGCCCAGGAGATCTTTGTCAGAGAACAAGCTCTGGCAGCTTTTGAAGTAGGCCATCTTCGGCGTTTTCTTCTGGCCCTGGTGACAAACGTTGCCAGTGTGCTGGGCCACTCCTCCGTCTTAGCAGATTCTCCCTTCTCGCCAGGGGCAGTTTTCCGGCTGGTCACTTGAGTGGATGTGAGAGGATATATGGGTCACTGTGTGCAGGTGGTCAGCTCCCAGAAAGGGCTTTTGGGAAGACAGTAAAAGTGGAAACAGCTGTCTCTCTGCCGTGTTAGGGCAGCTGAAGCACCCAGGTACTTTATTATAATCCAGCCCTCCTTGCCGGGGTGAAGAATACCTCCCCACCCTCATTCCTTGTGCCTGTCTCCAGGGAGTGGACAGTTTTTTTTCTGCGTCCTCCTCTCTTGCATACTTTTACCTTTTGTTGGGTCACAGATCATCCCAAAACTTGGTGACTGGAAACAGCAGTGATTTAGTTTGTATCACAGTGGGGTCCTTGGCCTTTCCAGGTTCCCAAGGCTGTGGTCTGCTGGAAAGTGACAGGGTCCTTGTCCCTGCCATGTTCAGGGTCCATCCATCTCCCGCCATCCTCCTGCTGCAGCACAGTGACAGACTGCTCAGGGGCTTGGATGCTGGTGGGGCAGCCGCTCTCTGGTTGTGATTTTTCTCCATTCAGGGAGCAGGGACCTGAAAAGCCATTGTCTCAGCAGTCAGTGGCAGGAAGAGGGTCTGTGACAGATGTCTGTATTTAAAGAGGGAGGAACGGGACACCTGTATGGGAAATGGTCCCTAGTGGTCCTGCAGTGCAGTCAGGATGGGCTGTAGGTGTGGCACCGGCATCTAGCATCGGTGTTTGTATAAGCTGTCTTTTGTTGTGTGATGGTTTCTTATTTCTCATGAGCCTTTGGTTGCTGGGCAGTTCTGCTGGTCCTTCTGGGCTCTCTGTAGTCTGCCGATGGCCTAGGATGACCTCACACACACTTGGGACCTCAGCCTGGTGCAGGAAGTGGCTGCTGGGTTTCTCACCCCGGCCAGGAGGAGTGCCAAAGTCACATTCACGGGGTGTGGACATGGAGAGGCGGGCTCAGTTATTTTTGTAACACGCTGACCTCTTCAGCATTGTAAGATGTGGGTAAGTGGCTTGTTTAGTGAAGTCACCTTGGCCACACTGTTGTTGTTCGCCCCCAGTTCTGAGTTGTGGTTGGTGGGGAAGGGTGGGGTGGGCGGTGACCCTGTCACTTAGGGATGTTCTGATTCTTGGGTCACACACCAAGGAGTGGGGGCAGGCAGCCTACAGCCTAACGTGCCTTCCAGATGATTCCAGTGCTGCTGAGATTTGAGAATCTGCCCTGGGAGGGAAAGCAGTGTCTACTTCTCTTCTGGCTGAAGACCCCAGGCCCTTACCACCCCGTTGTCACTCTTGTCAGCAAGCATCTTTGTCTAGAGCCTCCTTTGGAGTGGCCTCTAAGTTAGGATATTCCTTGTGGTTTCTCCCCAGGAGCCTGTCTGTGACTGTGTGTCTTGCTTGTCACTCAAGGACATTTATGGACTGCCAGTTCCATGCCACTGCTGGCACAGGGAGGTAGAGGTGAAAGATGTGGTCCCCAAACTCCCACACTTTCCTGTCCAGCAAAGGGGACAGTGTGATACCGAGGAAGAATTTGAGGTGGCAGTCCAGTTAGGCAGGGAAAGTGACAGGTTTTTTTCAGTCCACATTGAGCTTAAGATGATGTGGATGCCAATGATGATTCCCTAAGAGCTCCAGTGCAAAGGCAGGGCTTGTGCCTGACTGTGGACTTTTCACATAGGCAGAAATTTACAGTGATATAAAGGTAGCTGCTGCTCAGAATCAGCTGGAGTGTTTTAAACATGCAGACCGGGTCTGCCTTCTCCTTGCTGTACATGTCCCAGGTGATTCTGATGAGCCAGATTTGGAGAAGCAGTGTTTTCCTCTCCAGGCCTGGCATTCAGGGAGGGCAGAGGAAGAACAGGCTGCCCAGCTTGGAACCAGGGGATGTCTTGGGTTCAGGGCTTCCCTGGGTAGTCTGTGTGTGAAGATTCTTCTGGAGCTGGGGGTGTTGGGAGAAGAGCAGAGATCAAGGCCATTGTGGATGCCAGGCAACTGGAAAGTTACAAGAGGGTGGCTTGGATGATGAGGCTCTCACACAGGACGCTGCCTCCTGCATGGCTGGTGACCAGAGTCAGCAGGCTCCAGACTGCGGTGGAGGGAGGATGGGCAGATGGAGGTGACTGTCCGGGAACTTCAGAGGAAGGAGTGAGTGGAGGAGGCGGGAGTGGGTGAAACTTGAGCATGCTGCCCAGGGCAGAGTCAGAAGAGGAGGGTAGATGGGAGAGGGAGCTGGGAAGAGGGCTGCTGCTAGTCTGTATCCAGGAGGAAAGAAGGATGGATCCCAGAGGCCAGCTGCTAGGACTGGCCTTGAAGAAAAGGAGGGCCACCCCGCCTCATTCTGGAGGCAAGGAGGTAAGGGAAAGGATGAGAAAACTGAAGTTTGTAGCTGCTGAAACTCACTTGTGTTTCATTAGGCTTAAGAAAGGAAATGAACCCCTGCCCCCGAAATCCTTTAGTTCTAGCTTCTTGTGTTAATGCCAGGAGGGTTGGAGGTGCAGGATAAAGGCAGCGGGCAGGATGAGCAGGGTGCAAGGTCCCTGCCTGGACTCTTGACATTCTTTGGGGACATTCTCAAACATGACCTTGCCAGGGTGCTCACCTGGAGTACTTGACACATTTGAAAATAATTGCAAGAGGCTATTTTTGGGCTGCCTACTGGCTTCCCAAACCATCCCCACTGAAGAAATTAACTTGCACAGCAACTGCTGGTCATGGACATTCTTGGCACGTGCAGGGTCTTGGACTGGTTTTAAAGCCTAGAATCTGCATTCAGGCTTCCTATGTTTTGTGTCTAAAAGACATTGGAAACATAGTTCCGTGACCTGAAAGTGTTGGCCATTGGCCAGGATAAACAGTTCAAGGGCATCTCCATCAATCCCCCGGTTGAAATGCAGAGTGCAGTGCTTAAAGTAGAAGTGAAGGTGAATGAAACTTAATTTTCAACACAATGCAGTGTGTGTGGCTCATTAGCTGAGCAGGCCATGGGCTGGCTCCATGTGTAGTCCGTGGATGATCCTGGCAGTTAGGCCCTGGGTCCCCTAGGCTGCTCCTTCCACAGGTGCAGAGCTCCAAGAGACATGGTCTCTGTATGCCCCTTTCGTATGATAAGTTCAGGATACATTTCTCATGTTGTGTATGACATGCAGTACATGGTCCTTACTTGTTTGTTTTTGCTGGGATGGTCAGTGGGTTCGTGAGCTTTTCCTTTTGGGGTACAGTCTTAGCGGGACCCTTTGGAAGCAGGTTGCCTGGGACTGTTGGCTTCTGTGTCACTGCTGTGTGCTGCTCCCGTGGGGAGCTGCTGTAGCACTGTTTCTCCAGTTGGAAATGGGCTGCCTGGTGCTCAGCACCCCCTGGAAACAGTCACTTGGGACCCGGTGAGCTTTGCCCTGAGAGGCAAGTGTGTGGCGGCTCCTGACATGCTGCGAAGCCCCTCACCTCAGTGCTGCTGACGGGGCCATGTCCTGTGTCCGTCACCTAGTGTGGATACCGCTGCCTCCTCTATACCTCCTTTTCAGTCTGTGTCCTTTCCCCTCTTGCTTTTTTCTTGTGACACTTCCGTGTCTGTGAAGGGTGTATAGATGTCGAGGTTGGTCCCAGCATCCTTTCCCTCCCAAGTGCAGGGGGTCTGAGGATAAATGTGTCTGTAGGGTTTGGTGGCCTCAAGTCCTTTCATGCCCTGTGGGGTTCCAGGCTGGTGTTGCAGCAGAGGTTCTGCTGGCTTTTAGGACTGGGGAGGTGTTTACTCGAGATCCACAGTGTCCTTGGCTCTGCTCTCTGCCTCCCCACCCCCTGTTTCATGACGGCCAGTGTTCCCAGGTGCCCCTGGGGGTAACGGTTTCCTATATTTCTTCACGGGTTCCTATTGGAGTGGACACCTCAGTCCAGGCACCCTCACTGCTTGGACATGGGTAGCATATGCACGTTTGGAGCCTGCAGGTTGGCAATGAAGAGCTTCCTTCCGACATTTGGTTTTTTTTTGGTGCTACTGGGAATTGAACTGATGGCCTTGCAATTGCCAGGCAGGCGCTGTGCTGCTGAGCTGCATCCCTGGCCCCCTCATCTGATGTTTTGAGGATGTAACATCTGTGTGATGAGAGAAAACAGGCTGATTATTCTCCAGGATTGGCTAGGTTGTTCAGGTGAAGGCATAGGTGTAAATGAAAACACGTAGAACTGTGTTTATTAGACTTGAAAATAGTCCATTAGAGGTAGGGTGTACCTTTTCACTGTTAGCTAGTTAACTTGTGTTTTTGCAAATACTTATCCAAATTTAGGAAATTTGGGTGATGGGTATGGAAAAAAGCAGAAGTTTTGTTTAGATAAGAGTGGGTTTTTTCCTTTCCTTTGCTTCTTTTCCCACCACCCTGGGTTTTCTTTGGAATGGTGGGGATTAAACCCTTGCATGTTCAGCAAGAGCCCTGCCACCGAGCTACATCCGTGGGCCAGCACGTTGTTTGGTAAATTCATATAAACATGTAGGTTTTTATTTACTCATTATATAAAAGTTGGGGGTTTTGCCCCTTTTTCCTGCATTAAGTGGGTAATTGTTCTCATTTACACACTTGCTGCATTTAGTAGTCTTATGGGACCTGGGACCCTGACGAACTATGGTCACGAGCAGCCTGACCCTGGGCACAGAACACAGACTGGCGCCCCCAGGACTGCGGTCCACTGTGGGAGAAATAAGACAAAGAAACGGTCATGGCGCTGGGAGGTGTTAACAGTTTTCCTTCTTCTCTTCTCTCCTGCAGAACCTGAAAGCAGACCCAGAGGAGCTTTTTACAAAACTAGAGAAGATTGGAAAGGGCTCTTTTGGTGAGGTGTTCAAAGGCATTGACAATCGGACTCAGAAGGTGGTTGCCATAAAAATCATTGATCTGGAAGAAGCTGAAGATGAGATAGAGGACATTCAACAAGAAATCACAGTGCTGAGTCAGTGCGACAGTCCATACGTAACCAAATATTATGGATCCTACCTGAAGGTAAGGCTTAAAACAATGCCACTTTCCATTACGCAGCACTCAGCTGAGAGCCTGGTGGGGTTGCAAAGGACTCCAGCAGCGTGGCAGGTTTTCAGAGGAAGGAGAGTAGCTTCGACCTTTGTGATCAAAAGAACCTGACTTTGCCTGTTTTATCATCTTAAATGTCACCTGTAGAAGTGTATTTTTGGTAAAAGTGTTGGATGTAGGCATTTTCTTTCAAACAAGAAAATATTTTTGAGTGGCATGTTGGCATCAAAACCATACCTTATTATTATAACAGTAACCATTAATCACCTAATGTTAACAAACTGTACGAGTAGTGATAAACACTCGTGCCAGCCTAAGAGAAGGAATCTCTTGATATTTTCAGTCATCATCTGGGGTTTAATACCACGGAAAAAACTCCCTGGAATCAGTAATGGTGGTTCGTTAGCTAGTTGGTCTACATTTTCAAGAATGCTAGGTGAGTAGATAATTAAAGTAGGAATTTTAATAATTGAACATTAAATTCATCCTTGGTTTTTGACTAGTTCTTGACCTGGGAAAGAATAATACTCAAATTTTTTCTGATCCTGTGTGGAACCTTTTCTTGATTTTTGATGTTTTAGGGTCTTCCTGTTCTATCCCTAAGAAAGTCCATGACTGTGCTTGTGTCCTAGGTTTCTAGACATCTGTCCATGTTACTGAGCTTAAGATTTAGTGTGGCTTTTTTTTTTTTTAAATTGGTACCAGGGATTGAACTCACGACTGCCTGCTTGCAAGAGGCGCTTATGCCACTGAGTTAAATCCCCAGGCCCCCAATTTAGTGTGTTTTAACATATTCCCACTGGCCTGAACCTCCTCCAGGGTTACATTTGTGACTGTCCCAGAGGCCGACTTGTACACCTTTTGGGCCTGTCTTGTGCTGCCCAGTGGGGCAGTCATACATGTACCACAAGTGGGTCAGGGTCACCTGGCACAGAGACGTATTACAGTTTTGTCATGACCATGTTAAATTCCTGAGTTACCTTCTACATAAACCTCCTTTTATGAAAAGAGAGTAGCCAGGGATTTGGCAGCATAAGTACCTGCCTGGCAAGTGTGAGGTCTTAAGGTCAATCCCTGGTACCCTCCCACTCCTACCCCAAAATGAGAAAAGAGTATAGATCTTGGTTTTGTGGGCCTATGATAATAAAGTGTAAGTCAAAGTTTGGAGATTTTGAGAGCCATTGATTTACTAAAGTGAATAGTTAAAGCAAGTCAAAAATTGAGTGGTAATCCTATTCTTTTGTTGTTGTTGTTGTATAAAGGTTGGCAGTATGTCATAGGTCAGGTGTAGCATTTTGAAATGGAAACAGTAGGTTTTAGAGGCAGATATCACTGGAGTTGAACCTTCCCATCATTTACCTGTGTTGCCAGAACTTTTTAATAAAAACTTCCTTGTTTCCTTATTTGTAAAACAGAAAATTACCGTGTTTTCTCATTGTCACTGGATTGGGGGTGTGGCTCGGGTAGAGGGCTTGTTTTAAGTATGCAAAACACTGGAAAACAACAACAAAACAAAAACTAGTTGCAAAAATTAAATGGGGATTACGTGAAAGTATGTGCATTTGGTAGTTTTTTAATGACCTTTAAATTTATTCATACCTCACCTATTCAGTTACTTTGAAATAAAGGTAATTTGCAGTGAAAGTATCCAGTGAGAAACCAAGAAAACCAGGTCCAGAGAAGCTGGAGGAAGGTTGATGGCAAACTGTATTGCCATGATGGTGCATCAGGGTTGGGTCCTGACAAGGCAAAGGGAAAACAGGATAAATTTTACCATTCTCTTGATACATGAGAACACATGCATCTTCCTTCGGGGCACGCCAGTGTGTCTCAGTATTAAGTTCTTATGAAGAACCAACTGCTGAAGGAAAAATCTCCCCTTGGACTATGCCCTGGTGCTGTTCAGTGTGAGTGGGTAGTGCTACATAGAGCACATGTTGAGTTGCAGGTTAGGTGCTTTGCTGCATTGTATGGAAGAACCTTACCAATCAAATGGTTTTGAGGGTTCATACCAGCTAAGCATAGAGACTAAAGACCAGTGGTTTAGAGTGCTGTCCTCAGCCTCAGCCCAGCAGCAGACCATCCCTGCATGCTGGGGTGATTGGCTGTCCGATGACCCTGACTGTATATATCTAGGGATTCCATCCAGTATGTCCTCTCCTGATCTGAGTCACTAAGGCAAAGCATTAGGCTCCAAAATCCACCTAACCTTGATCTAGGGTCTCCTAGTGTGTTTTATTTAGTTACCGTGATGCCAGCTGGTACAATAAATTCCTTACATTTCCAGTGATTCAGATATGTTAGGAGGTTGTCCCTTCCTCATGAATTGCCCTGACCTGGCTCTTTCCCTTCATACATTGATTCAGGAACCTGGGTTCCTCTGTGTTGTTTTCTTAGATATGTGGCTGTGTGCACCTGCTGAAGTGGGTGGGTCAAGGGAGAAATGGAGGTTCCTGTGAGAAAATTTGATGTGCTCAGTCCTAGGCAGAGGATGCATTACTTCCGCCCATGGCCTTTGGCCAGAACATGGCCCATGACCATACCTGACCCAGAAAACTGGGAGGGCCATCAAATTTTGGGCTGAACAGGAGAGGAAATGGACTTGGTACACACCTCCAAGTCTTTTACAAAATCCACCAACTCTACAGGGTATAGAGTAACTCCTGGGGTGCTAATTGATCAGATACAAAGTTTCAGTAGTTTTGTCTAAAATTTTAAACATATTTTACCAGGCAGATTTGTCCCTTAGGAAATATGACTGATGCAGCAATGCTAGGAATAACATTGTCCCCACTGTGAAAAATTGCCCTTGATTTTGGAAGTCATGTAAAAGATCATTCTATGATGAAATAATATTGTTACAGTCAGGCAGGATTGGAATCCAGAGCTGTAATTCTGCCTGCCTGGTCTTGTATGATGGAATTCTGAGTAATCGTTGGACCCAGAAGAGGACAGTGGTGAGCCAGACACTCAGGCTGTTTGTCATCGCGATAGGCGCATAGCAAGTCTATGTTAGTGTAGTCCTGACAGTCAGGTGAGACACACAGTAAGCTGATTGCTGAGACCAGTGAGTCTCAGCTGCAAACATTTTGTGGTGTGTATGGTTTTGTTGCCCTTTCAAGCACTTACTAGTAGCATTCAGAGCTTGTGTTCTTTGCTCTTTAAGTGATGGGAATGAAGTTAGAATTTCACTCTGTTTCGAGGGGCTTTACCATGGCCACATCAGACAAAGGAGAGATTGCCAGAAGCCTTTGTCTTTGTTGGTGGGTTAACATTCAAAGGTTTTATAACCATTTTTATTTTACTCATTTAATCTAGAAAAAGAGGTTAAAAATAATGGGAAAAGGGTGTAAAAAGACTAGTTGTTACCAAGGACCAGTAAAACTGATAATTTTGATTGTGTAGCTATATGACAAATCACCGAATTGCCTTGCAGCATTATTTTCTCCTTAAAGATTTAAAAACAGAGATAAGGACAATTTAGAGGAGAGCAGAAACAATGCAACATTGAGCATTTTATTTACATTAACACATGTGAGGCCTGGAAGTGTATTAAAGATTATCACTTACTATTAAATTTCATTAACTGTGATTTAAGTATTTAATTTTGGGGAAATTAAACCAGGTAAAATAATGAGAAGTCTCCATCTCCCAGTCAGTGGAGTTTTCTCAAAACATAAAAGCGGCATCCACAAGGTCAGACTGAAGCTGTGTGTGGGAGAGGGATACGGCAGGGTCAGGTAGATATTTTGGGTTTGGCTTCAGTTGGGCTATGAAGACCTAAAATGCTAACGGTACAGTGTGGTTCCTGGTTCGCGGAGTGTTTTCTGCCCGACCTCCGGGCCCACGATGTCTCAGCAGTGGGGCCTCTTGGTGGTTGTTGGGGAGATTACAACTCTGCCTTGAGATGCAGTCAGGATTCAGTCAAATCCTGATGGTCACAGCCGGGATTTGAGTCTCAGATGCTAGTGCAGGACCAGCATCCTTAGGGATACAGTGCAGGTGCATGGGCTGATCAGATACTGTCTTATCTGTATCAATTCGTTTTATTGCTCTGTTTTATTCTCTTTAAAATTAAATTAAAAATAAGGAATAAACACATGCCTTATTTTTTTATCACAGTAAAAGTCACACTGCCATTAATCTTCCTCAAAATACTCTCTTAACTTGAGCACATTTGTCCCATTGTTCTTGCCAGTTTGCTAAAAACAGTTCTGGAAATCCTCTTTGTGAGTGTCTTTATAAGGTGTGATAAAAAGACAGAGAATGCTGCTGCTGAGTGCCAGGCTTGTAAAATATTACGATGTGTCCTTATCCACCTTATTCACGCATCTGGCACCATGTGACTCCTGGCTCTTCTCCAAAGTCAAAATGACGGTGAAAGGTAAATGTTCTGAATCGACTCAGGACGGGACAGTTACAACCATGCAACTAAAGATGCTCATTAAAAAAGGCTTCCAGAACTGCTCCAGAAAGTGACAAAGACAGTGGAATCAGTGTGTTTCGCTGAGGGGAGACGGATTAATGGCAGTGTGTCTTATACTGTGATACATTTTTAAAAATTTAAATATTCACCGTATTTTGGAATTATACCTCATAAATTACAGTGATTTTTATGGGATTACTGCAGGATTTTGGATCATGTATGTAGTAGGTTTTTATAAATGATAAAGATTGTTTTTATTAAGAGGAAAGTTATCTGAGCCAGCTGACTCAAAAATTTGTAAAAAGCAGATTGTTAGCATGCTTAAAAAATGAGTTTATCATTTTTCTTTTAATAGTAAGTGACTTAGTTTTCTAACTTAGTTTAGTTTAAAGGAAATCAATTATAAGTTTCCAAATAAACAGAAAAAAAGAGAACTGGAGGTAAGTCAGTGGTATTATGTTGACTGGCATGTACAAAGCCCTAGACTTAAGGGGTGGTGTTGGTGGTCAGGAACAGAAAAAGCGTGTGCTTTTCAGATCTTAATTTGTGGTGGTAGTTTTTGTTGTGGTGACATAAAAGAAAAATGATCCAGATCCTGGTTTACAAGTAAGTTTTCATAAGTTCCTGAAAATCATCTGGGTAGGTTTTCCCTTAAGATTCAGTCTCTGACACGGAAAGTCCCTCTATGTGTTTTCGAAGTACACATCATCCTGGTAAGGGATTGATGGTGTAGGTACAGTACAAACACATAATCTCAGATTAACTCCTCAAAGTTGGATTCTTTGGACTTCTGGTTTGTCTCCCTTCATCATCTTTTCTCTAGAGAAAATAGTTCCCAGTGAAATGAAAAACCAGTCATTTTACCTCTAGGGAAAGCAGTGAAAGGATACACAGCAGGTATAAGTGAGCAGCATCTGTGGTTGGTGCTCCTGCAAAGTAACAGTTTATCTCTGGTCTTGGCTTACGCTTCTTGTCCCAGCATAGTTACTAACCGCTGCCTCCTTGACTTTTAGACACATCCTAATTTGGACAGTAGACTGTAATTTGTCCACTATGCTTTTCTGCCTGGTCCATTTTGTGTTACAATTTCATGATTCTTTTTATATCTCAGAGGAGAATTATGCCACATGATGAGCATGTCCCAGGAGGACACATCTGGATTCTTAACTCATACCTTTCTCTTGTTTCTTGGAAAACCATGCTCTTGTGCCAACCATAAGCTTCCGTTTTAGGCTCATACTGCCGATGGGTTAATTTGGTTTTGAAAACATTTTAGCTCAGATATGTGCCTAATAGATACAATTTCTTTTGTCCCAGAAAAATCACCAAAATGCAGTTTCTTTCTTCATGTCTTTCCTTCTTCCAAAGACAGAGTTCCAGCAGTGTTTATCTTGAGGTAGAGAAAGCAAGATACTCTTTTACTATTTTGGTACATATAAGAAATGATTTCTAGCTTATTTGAACTGGAGTTAACCTGACTTAAAAAACCAAAGAAGCCCCGTAAGCCCCACATAGCAGATCCTGTGCAGTCTGAGGATTTTCTGTGCTTGGAAAAAAAAAACCCAAAAAACACAAACAGCCCCCATCTGGGGCCACAGAGCTCCTTGCCCTCCTGACCACCCCCATATCCTTTCCTCACTCTATTCACAACACCTCACGACACCTTGTCAGGTGTTGGTGCCTCTGCCACCTCGTGGATGGAGACCAGGGCTGTCTCATTGCCCTGCCACATACAGGGCAGCCTCCTAACAAAGGTCCACCTGGCCCATTTGTCATTGATGCCTCTATTGAGGAAATTCTGCCCTATCGAAGAAACAACCATCTCTTGCCTCAGAAAAAGGTATAAATGTAATGAAACTTTGCAGCTGACATTTCAGATTCTGGAGAACACAAAGGGTGTTTTGCACAGAGAACTTCAGGCATGATCGCACCCACTTGATTTCCACAGCCAGACCCAGTGTAGGCTGGGGAGCTGCTTAGAGCTGTGGTAAAGTGCACGTCCAGGTGTGTCTGGGCCGTGGGTCACATATTAAACTCTGATCAGCCTTTGCAGGAGTTTTGTGCTCTGTTTAGGAGGAACCGTGGAGACCATTTTCCCAAGAGGTGGCATCATTTTACATTCTCACACCTGTGAACAGGGACTCTGCTTTCTCCTTATCTGTTATCTATTTTTGCTCTTTAAAAAAAATTACAGCCATCTTAGTGGCTATGAAGAAGTTTTGGTATGCATTTCTCTTGTGTTTACTCATGTTGAGTGTGATGTACCTACCTTTTCTCCCCTTCTGTCTGTCTCTTTGGCAAAAATTGAAAGAAAGCACCATTATTTTCCCCAGTCTCAGATACAACTCAGTATTTTGTTATACTTGTTGTCTTGGTTACTTTTAACTCATTGCTGAGACAAAACACCAGATGCCCAAAGTTGAGAAAGAAAAGGTTTATTTCTTACAGTTTTTGGAGGTTTTAGTTTATATTCAATTGGCTCCAAGGCAGGGTGGCATGGCGGGGCTGCAGTTTGTGGTGGCTGCAAACAGCAAGGCAAAAACTGCCAAGAGAGAGACACACCTTCTTCCTGCCATTATAATATATCCTAGCTCCACCACTAGGTGGGTGTAGCATTGACGCCATCAATGTAAGCACTAGACAATGAACCAATCACAAATGCACAATGCAAACACATGAGGCCTAGGGGCCACAGACATAAACCATGACATTCCATCTCCAAGAGTTGCCAAAGTCTTAACAGTTTTAGCATTGTTGAAAAGTTTTAAGTCTCAAGTCTCCTCTAAGATCTATAGCAAACTCTTAACTGTAACCCCCTGTATAAATGAAACAAGGTTAAACATTTTTGAAATGTAAAGGCACAAGATAAGCATTACCATTCCAAAAGTTACAAACAGGAATATAAAGCATTGGAAACAAAGCAAGTCCAACATCCAGCAGGGTAAACATTAAGTCTTAGAGTTTCATGCTCAGCATTTGGAGCAATCTGGTTGTAAGCTCCAAAAGGCTTGGACGATTCCACCCTAAGGCACTTTTTTTTAGAGATTTTAGCTTCTGCAGCTTTTTCTTAAACCCTTTCTGCTCGATTTTTGCAGCTTTCCTTGGATGATCCACATTTTTGGCTTTTCCAAACTTTGGGGGTCTCCACTGCACCTTTGGCTTTACCCTTACATCTTTACAAATTGCCCTCTCAGGGGCACACTGCTTGGCCTCCCAGACCCATTGCAATTGAGGTGGAAGCTGTCTTACCTTCAGAATTTGTGCATTTTTCTTGCACTTAAAATCAGCACCATGTGGATGCTGCCAAGGTTTGCTGCCAGCTGGAGCAGCAGCCAGCCTCTTTTTTTTTTTTTTTTTTGTCTTAGCTGTAGGGGTCAGTTGCCTGGATTGCTGGGCTCTGTTTTACCTGATTGTGAGGAAAAGCTTTTCTGTGTTGTCACCATTCTGGAACCTTATGTGGCCTCCATTGCCATTCTGGAGCATGGGGTTCTGTAGCCTTCTCCTCTGAGCAAATTCTTTCACTTTTGCAGTGTTGAGCCTGTAAAGGGTGGAGAGCTGCTGCTTCCAGGGATCATCCTTGGCCATCTTTTTTATCTCTCTGTTTCTGCCCAGCAATCAAAGTCTCAACTCTATCTTTACAATCCACAGCTTTCCTGGAGTTTTCCTTCTGGCCAAACTCACAGCATTTTAAATTATCCTGCTGGGCTCTTGGCTCTTGATTTGCAACATAAAGCTGGCTAGAAGCCCCCAACAATAGCCATGCAATAGCCTCAACATTTGACTGCCTTGAAATTTCCTTTGCCAGATTAATCAGTCCATTGCCCTTAGTCTCAGTCACCATCAATCTAAGCATTAGACAATGAACCAATCACAAATGTACTATGCAAACATATGAGGTCTAGGGGCAACTCACATAAACCATGACACTTGTGTTTTTACTATTGTGAGTAAATTTGTATTTTCTTAGCCATTGTAATTTCTGTTGAATTCTTTGTTCCTGGTATCTGTGAAGTTTTCGGATTGGGTTTCCTGTTTCAGGATTTGAGGTATCTGTGTGAGTTATTTACTCTTGGTTTTAGATGCCATTTCCAGAGTGTCCATTGTGGGAGAAGAACCTTAATTTTGATGTAGTTAATCCATCAGATTTTCACTTTAGGATTCCTGCTTTTAGGGTCCCATTTAAGAAAACTATTTACTTCCCCTTGGTTACAAACATTAATCGTTTTTGTGTAAGCTTTTAGCTTTGTCTTTCACATGCTTGTTTCTGAAGTGGTAGAGGCTGTGGGGAGGAAGGAAGGAGAGGTCTGAGGGGTGCAGAACGCCGTGTTGAGTCCCACACGGGCTCTGGTGAGTTTGAATTCCCTGTAACGCTGAACACCTGTTATGTGTTCCCCTTGAGCGCTCTTCCTCTGTGTCTTGGGCCATGGAGGTTTGGGGGCTAATACAGCTCACATTTGATTCTTGGTAGAAGTTTTAAGTCATCTGCAAAACTGCTTTTGGAAAGTATGATAAAGCCACTAATGACCTAGAGAGAAAGAGGGAGGACCGTTTACTTTGCTGTGTCACCCTCACCCCCACCCCAGGCATCCTGACCCCAGCCTCCAGAGATTGAGACCAGAGATTTGGGACCATAGTGTGGTCACGTGTTCTCATGCGCTCTGCCCTCCAGGGCTGGCTGTGTCTGTCCAGTTCTTTTCAGCCTCTGGTCTGCTTTGCTTTTGCCATCTGGTGTAGTGTTCCTTGTGGCCTGTCAGATAGAGGCAGAGGTTAGCAGAGCTAGGAGGAGGCCTTTGGAAGCACAGATTCCTTATCTTCTGTTCTCTCGTTTGGGCGACTGATGTCCTCTCCTGTCTCAGAGCGGCTTGTGCTCCTGGGATAGCACCCTGATAGCATCCTTCTGCATGTGGTCCCCGAGATCCGCTAAGAGTTTGAGCAGATTAGCGAGACTAGGGGCCCGCAGGCTCATGTCCCGGAACAGTTTTCACACTTCCCGGAAGCCAAGGCTATTAGGTAATGTCTTCCAATGACCTTATTTGTCCTAGTGGTTGAATTTCTAATTCCGGTCACCTTATTTGCTGGGTGGTTCACTTGGGGTACTCTTCCTCATGTGTCCATGGTTCTGTCCGCTCTCATCAGTGCTTAAGTGACAGTCGCACTGTACTTCTGGGTGTTGAATGAATGTGAGTTTGTGCCAGAGCCCACTTTGGTGTACACCCGAAAGCCAAGGCAGTGTCCACAAGTGGCCTGCGTGTGTAGCTGGTAAGCCGGGTTCCCGAGATATAATGAGGCAGCTCCCTCTGCTGCTGGAGATGCTGTTCCGTGAGTTCTGCAGGGCAGTCCTTGTCCCTCTGTCTGCTTTCTCACACTCAGTCCCTGCTTAGCATCTTGGGTCGTGCTGTGGTCCAGCACCTTTCCTCATTGCCACCATGTTTGTCACCTGTGGTTGGTTCTTGTGGTCGCCTAGAGATTAAATGGGTAGCGATTATGTTCTCTCCCTCTGCCCATGCGTAGGACACTGCCCCTCCTGGTGGGTCCTGACCTCACCCTGGCACCCCAGGGCGAGTCCAGAGTGGCCTTAACAAACAAGACCTGTTGGGCCCTGGGGATTGAGGGCTGTGGGTGGAGTTTGTTCCCAGCGGTCTCTGGAAGGGCTGACTGGTTTGAACTATAAGCCTTTTGAAAAACCTACCAGACTTCCAGGTTTTGATAATATGTTTGAGATTCCCTTTGTTGTGGTAAGAAATTAATTTGCAGAGGACTTTTTTTTTCTTCCTTTGTTGATTGGCTATCTAAACTTTTAAAAACAGGTACCTTCCTTCACAAACTTCTTCGAGTAGGTTGATTCCCACCCCAAAGTAGCCTCCCTTCTCCCAGTGGCAAGGTTCAGATTCTTTCAGGCATTTGTTTGTCTGAGGGAAAGCAATTATTTTTGTTCTTGTTTTTTAAGATAGGGGCTCACTGTGTAGTCCTTGCTGGCATGAAACTCACATTGATCCTTCTGCCTCAGCCTCCCAAGTGCTAGGATTACAGGGGTACACCACCCCACCCAGCTCAGTTTTTATTTAAAGGATTTTGTTTTTTTAAAGGATGGATAATGGACCGTGTGGAAATAGTTTTGCTAGCTGTGCTGCTAGTTGGGAAGTATTGGTATCTTCACATTAAGTGGCTGTTGGCTTACTGCAGACCAAATGGCTGAGAACACTCTGTGTAATCTGTTAACATGAGATGAGCATTTTTACATTGCTTTAGGTACTCAACTTGGTTTACCGAATTTTAATTATTGCTGGTTGACTTAGTATGAGTTTGTCTTCCTGATTATAGGCTTCGATCGGAGCTAATGGCTCCTGTCTCTCTTGATAAATGGAATCAGAGATGGCTCAGTGGCAAGGCTAATTATAGACCAGGGCTTTTGGAAGCAAATCCCCTACACTTGGTGTTAGATACAAGCTTTTTCTCTTGCTTTAGCTGAGGGTGGAGCATGGATTTTAGAGTCCCTGTTGATCATGTGTTTATAGCCATGTAGTAGGGTGGAACTGGCTTCTGTTGAACTGCGTGGCAGTGAACATAGGTTCTTTGAAAGTAACTACCACTGGTGTGGCACGGAGACATTTTGCTGTCTTTTCCTCCCTCGATTCCACATGGATCTGTACTTTGCAACACATTTCTTTCTGGAAGTCGAGTTCCCATTCCGAGGCTGACAGGCTTGACCCTAGGAGCAGTGGGCATGTATATGCCACATGCCAAAGCACTGTGATTTCTTCGATTGCAGGGTCTTTGGGGCCAGCTCGCAGCTTGCTTTTCCAAGACCTTTGGTTCCCATTGGCAGTCCCTCTCTGCAGAAGGGTCTCAGCCCGATGGACCGTGGGCACATGACCTGATGTCGCCAGACCCCTTGGGAGTAAGCTACTCTGTCAGCATCGCCCAGACAGACTGCCCCTTCCCCAGTCTCCGCCTGCATCTACTTATGTCTCAGACACCTGTCTGGGGAAACTGGAGCCCTTTCTTCTCTTTCCAGCTGAGGCGAACGGAGGCTCAGCCATCTTGCGTACCAGAGAACATGTGGGCCAAAGCTCTTGTGACCCTGTCCTGCTGGATGCCCCCTGACATGGTGGTCTCGAACCTAGGGGCGGCCCTGTGGCTTTGTGTCTTGTCGCTGCTTGTGCCTCTGTGCTCACATGAGGGGAGAGACTTGAGTATGGTTCCTGATGGCAGCTGTGGTGGTCCCCGTGCCTAAGTCTGGTGCTAAGTGGTAGGAAGGTCAGGGACCAAGCCGTGCACGCTCTGGAAGGCATTGCTGCAGATGTGGACACGGAGGCCCACGTTACCTCAGAACCGAGCTGTAGATGGAAGCGTGGATGGCAGGGATTGTACACCCCTGTGTTCTGGGCTCTTCTTACTAAGTGATAAAAAGTCTTTTTTTTTTTTTTTTTTTCCTGTTTTAGGCTTCCCCCCATTTCATTAAGATGTTAGTTTGCAGGGTTGAAAGAATTTCTTTAAGTCATGTTCTTACAAAACTACAGGGGGTGAACTGGTGAGCTTTGTTTTTCCCTGCATGAAGTGTACCATCTGGGGGCTGAGGGGTGGCGGGTGAGCAGAGACCAGCAGTGAGATCTCTGTCTCTGTCAGGCTCCTCATCTCTCCCTCCCAGGCGACCACAGGGAGAGTGATCATGTGTGGTGAGCAGGTGACTCCAATCACTGTGTGCTTTGCAAGGCACAGGGAGCCTGGGCAGAGCGGCTGCTGTGTCTTGGCCACTGCTGGCCATGGTCAGTGTCTTTGGGGGAGTTTTACTGAAGGGACAGTGAGGTATTGTGTGCACATACTTTTAAGTGGGGAAAAGTCTTGTTATAGTCTTACAGTTTAAGCCTTGGAGAAGAGTTCTATCTGTCGTAAAGACATACCCTTTCCTCCCATACTGGATGTTATGTCCTAGACCTTTAATGTTTTAATTTAAAAACTTTAAATCTTTAAAGTTTTAGACAGAGTCTTGCTAAGTTGCTGGGCTTGAACTCGAGGTCCTTCTGTCCGAGTGTCCCTGGGTGGTAAGGTGGCAGATAGGTGCTACCATGCCCGGACAGCCTATTGAAGCTCATAGCCACACTAGAAACATGGCTTTGGCCAGTGTTGGCTGTGTCAGATGATCAGTCCTGGTGCTTATGATGTCTGCCTTCCAGGATTCGCAGGGCGCCCACAGCCCCTGCAGCCCCTGCAGCCCTTGTAGCCCCTGCAGCCCCCACAGCCCCTGCTCTTTGTTTCTTTCTCCGGCTGTGTGGACAAAGCTGTTGCAGCTTTAATGAAAGGGGTAGCAGAGCAAACTAATGAACTCTCCTCTGATAAGCACAGTTATGAACTCCAGGTTATTGGATAAGTTTAATCCTAGCTTTACTTCTCGGTTTGATCATGTACCAAATTTGATATTACTGCTTCTGTTTCTAATCAAGTTTCTGCTTCTATTTTCTGTGTGGGAAATCAGAATGGGCCCATTGGTAGTACTGTCTGCAGGAGGGTGCATTGCTCATCCCTCACTTTCTGTGGCCACCTTTGAGCAGATAATTTTGGACCCTTAACCTGCTACTGGGGGTACCCCAGGTGTGTAGAGCTGTGTTTCTCTTCGACTTCTTTTTTAATCACTTTCTTGGTAAATTTTGATCTGGTGAAAGCCGAATTTGTGGGGCACTTGGGCTTACAGCTGGAGCTTCTGGAGCATATTGAGCTGGTGCTCAGTTGTGCCATACTGAAAAAGGATGCCTGGAAAGTGTTCTCAACATGCGTACAATGGGGCGGATGAGCTCCTGATTACCTGGGATCCAAGTGTCTTCCCCCGCAGGTAATTGGCTGCTTTAAAAGTTGCTATTGCAGTCGCACACACCTGAAGGACTCAGGATTCCCAGCACTAGCCTCATGCTGCAGCTGTGTGGGACTCGTCCTCATGTTTGGGTCTAGAAACCTTCACTCCCCTGACCTCAGACTGTTTCTGGGGTGCTGTCCCTGGATCTAGGGCTCATGATGCCTCACTTCCTGTGTTTATCTGAGTCTACCTGCCTCTCTGCTGTGGCTACTGTCAGAGATAGTACCAGGCAGTTGTCAGGTGAATTTGGGCTCTGCTGGTAGGGACACATGGTGGTGCTTGGAAGACAAAGAACAGGCAGTAGCAAGGGTTAGGGCAGAGTCAGAGCAGCCCAAAGCCTCCTGGATCAGTTTCTTTGGTTTCCCTGAGCTGAGGGCTAGAGAGAGAGCTGGGAACAGCTCAGAGAAAAGACACCTGGTTGGCTTCACAGACATTGGGAAGAACCCAGGACAGCGGGCTGAGAGATGGGATGATTGAAGAGCAGGGGGTACAGATGCAGTGCCTCAAGTGATAAGGGAAGGCCGGCCTGGACCTCTGGGTTGTATGAGGGGTGCAGGTGTTCAGCAGGCTCCCTATCGTGCTTGCCTAGCAGTGGGATTGTAAGCGGATGTTGTTCAGCACCAGGGAATTGGCTTTGAGCCTCCAGTGCCTGAGGCTTGCACTTACTACTCAGTGGGCATGGGTTCTGCTCTCTATTAAACATTCATGCAGGGAGTTGGTGCCCTGAGTGACACAGGTGGGCTGTGCCTGCCTCTCTGTGCTATCCTCAAGCTCCCCACTTCCTTGCTGGCTAAGGAAGAGGAGGGGCAGGTCCCTGTTCAGCCTCGAGCTCGCCGTAGCAAGTGGGGAGCATCCAGGGCCTGTGGGATCTCCTACCCGAAGGCCCCTCTGTGAGTCTGCAGCAGCAGTTAGAGCTGATTTTAGTCACTTCAGTTAATTAGAGACTGTGAAGTCTGAAACCACGCATGAGGTGTGAGTAGTGTGATATAAATATTGTGGGAGCCCTCTGTTGTGGTTTCCCTCTTTTTTTCTTGTGTCCTCATTTCAGAGTTGTAGCAATAGTTTGAATGCTGTGCGTGGTGATACACGCCTGTAATCCCAGCACTTGGGAGGCTGGAGGCAGGAGGGTCATCACTAGTTTGAAGCCAGCCTGAACTACATACTGAGTTTAAGGCCAGCCTACACTACAAAATGACACCCTGTCTCAAAAACAAAAATAAAAAACAAAACATACCCAGAAAACCAGAGTTGCAGCAATAAGTTGAGTAACCAAGTCATTCAGTAAAGACAGGCAGTGGCTGCAGTGACCTGGATGTATGAGCACCTGAGGACTTGGAGGCATAGGGTGCACAGTTGTGAAACACGGTGTGTCAAGCTGGATGTGGTGGCACTTACCTGTGGTACCAGCACTCACCTCATCTTGAGTGATGAACCTCGCTGCTGCATCACTGACACTGTCTGTCAGGGAGTTGAGTCTGCTGGAGTCTGCTGAGTCTTGCTGAGCTCTGGGGCCTGGGGTGGGGTGGCAGCAGAGGCTAAGCCAGCACTGAGCAGAGCCAGCTCTCATGTGCCTATGTTCTACACCATGAATCTATCTGACCTTGGGTCAAAGATACTTAAATGTTACATCTGTATAGAAATTTTTTTTCTTTTGTCAGTATTCCTTGAACAGTACGGCATTACAGCTGTTTACATGGCATTGGTGGTGTGCTGGGTGTCACATACTACAGAGAGGATGAGTAGGTGGGAAGATGGGGGCAGGTTATATGCAGATACCGTGTCATTTGAGATCAGGGGCTTGGGCACCTACATTTTGGTCGTTAGCTATCTGTGCCAGTGTGGCCTCTGCAGTGTCTTTCTGTGGCTCTCTGCCATTTTGGGGCGTGTGAAAAACATTCCTTAAAGTGTTTTTATAATTTGATGAAAGACAGAAACTATGAAACATGAAGACAATTGCCAAAATAGCATGCTTGTGTTTTAAATGCCTTATTCTTTTTTTTTAAATTTATTTTATTTTTGAAATGCCTTATTCTTTAGTAAATAGTTTGCCGAGTGATACCGTGGGGAATATATAAGCTGTAGGGAATTTGTTTATGTTCTCCTACTTAGGAAACAGAGTAATTTCAGCACACAGGAAAAACACAAGCTGAAGTTTGCAGTAGGCTAAACTCTTAAAGAGATTAAGGGGTTCTGATTGACCTCATGTTACCCTGAAAACTTTCTCTCAATTTTTCTTGAAATCTTCTTAAAGCTATGTAGGATTTCTTCTGCTTTGGGTGGTCTGGTTTAGCTTCCCTGGGTTTCCCCTGTGTGGTTGGGAAGTTGGACGAGGTGACCTCTGCCTTCAGGTCTGCCCATGGGACTTAGCTATTTCCCCAGCAGGGCTTCTGACTGCTGGGTGGGTGGCTCCCTGTCCTGCACGTTCTTGGCACGGTCATGTCTGTAGCTGAGATCTAGCCATGAGCTGGCCGCTGACTTGGCATCAGATCCCAGAGAGAGCCAGCTCCACTTGTGTGCCCGGTAAGCTGCACATCCAGCCTGTCGGATGGATGCTTTCTGCCTGCGGGCCAGCTGCTCCCTGCTCAGAGTGGCCAGAAGGTGTTTACCCAGGTTTACCCATCGGAAACAGCATGAAATTGCGGATGTCTCCTTCCTACCAGAACCAGGCTGTGGCCCCACCATGTTTACAGAGTGCCTGATTTAAATTCCCGAAGTGCAAGGAACCTGTTAGGCCACACATCCCCACAGCTTGGCATTGCTTGAGGAGCGTGTGCAGATGAACCTGGGCAGGCTTGGGGGGAGGGAGGAGCAGGGAGAATGGTTAATGGCACAGGGTGTGGTTGGGTAGAGGGTCAGGTTTTGCAGCATAGGACAGTTGACAGTAATTAATTGAATATTTCAAAACAGAGTTGTTGAACGTTCCCTAATGCAAAGAAACACTCATTGTCTGCAATGATAGATTTATCGGGTGCCCCAATCTGACCATTAAACTTCAGATATGTGGGTTGAAATGTCCATGTATACATACGTGCAGTTATTGTGGGTGAGTAAAAGTAAAGGCAAAGGTTTTGCAAAGGCAAATATGTCAAGAACTCTTGAAACTTTTCCGAGGAGTTGTATTGAAGGCTTTCAGAAATCACTAGTGGTTTCTTGAGGATCTAAAATCTAGACATAAAGGTACCAGAACATTCTTCCCCAGCCCATCAGGACCCACCTTTATGCCCATCCCTACCTGGCAGCTTCTGTGCATCTCTAGGGGACATGGCTGGGACTGCCTGCTATCCTCTTCTAGGGTAGAGGGGACTTTGATGCCCATCTGCCCTGGTCTTGGGGGTCCTGGGGAGGGTGGCTTCGGAGCAGTGTCCTGGAGAAGGAAGCAGGAGGGTGACTGGTGTGGCTCGTGGAGGAAGAGTGCCAGGGGCCAGGAACACAGAGCAGGGATCTGTATGGGGAGTTGGCTTCAGGGACACTTCAGCCTCAGGGCTATGCGCCACTGCTGGCCAGTTGGAACTCAGGGTGTGCTCCTTGCAGTAAGACTTGGGAGGGGGTGGCATGTGCGCTGGGAAACGATGTGATTTGACCGCATGTTTTGGGAGTCCGGAGTTTTTGGCTGGTTATTTTAAACATGATTAATTTTAGTTACTTCCACAGATCTGTCCTATTTCCATGTTGTTTATTTATATTTTGTTGTCTGTTGGCTTCTACCTACTATACTGTCTGAAGAAAAGGGGTTCTGGATTTGTGATTGATTCCTTTTACAGTTGTGCACATATACTGAGGAATCCTTGAAAAGAGAAAATCCATGCAAATTTCTATAAACATGATCAGTTGCACAGGTCTTCTGAGCAGTAATTTCTCCAGACGCCTGTAAATTGGATTTCATTTGGTTTTAGGAGGAGGCAGGGTGTTCTGGACAAGACTCCGGAGGGTTTCGGTCTGAGCGATTCCGAGTTGCTGTTTCTGGTTAAGGGGAGTTGTTGGTGGCAGCGGCTCACCAAGGTCCAGCAACAGTGGGACATTTCTTTTTCCCTGCTCTACAGCTTCATGCCATCCTCCTTTTTTTCCATGAGAATTCCCTTCCTCTGAGCAGTAAACAGATGCTGTTGTGCACATGAGCTGTTAGGACCCTAACAATTCTAACTCTTCATCTCGCCCAGCTCAGGAAATCATATTTGTTTACTGAGAACCTGAGACAAAGCTCTGTCCTGTTTTTCTGTGCCTCCCTTCTGTGCCTCTTGACAGCAGAGCCAGCTTGTCCCCGTGTACTCAGCTGTGTCAGTCGCTCACTGGTGGGACTTGGGGGACGTCCCTCCCACGTGCACAGGGCAGCCACTCTCCAAGTCTGTCTTTGCCACTTGGGAGCTATTGGCTGCATCCCTGACCAGCCAGGCACAGCTGCCTCTTCGTGAGAGGGAGAGGTGTGAGTGTTTTCTCCAGGGGTAATTTCTGCACAGGAGCAGCTGCCCTGTGCCTCTGGGGAAGTCAGAAGGGTGCTTTTGAGCCCATGGTGTGACTTCAGCTCCAGTGTGACTGTGCATGGAAGTAGAGCTCTTTACTTCATTTTGGATGGACTAAGCAAATCGGTGAGGAAACCCTGCTTTGAAATCACAGGGAATCCTTTTCATTTTACAGTTGTTTATGAAAAAAAAATTGTAGGCTCAGACCTGAAGCTAATATAAAATACCTGCCTTTGAGGCTGAGGGTGAGTGGATACCTGTCCTCTCTGAACACCTGTCCTCGTGTCATTGAAGATAGTCTCTTGAGACACTTGACTGCCCGACTTTAGACTTTTCTATCCAGAAAGCTGAACAGAAATGAAACTCCAGTTAGGCTAAATATTTTACTTCTACAAACAGAAACTCAGCTGTTTTCTGGCTGATGTTGACCATGCTTTAAAATAAATAATACTTGGGATTATGTAATTTAATTTTTAGTTTTTGTTTGGCCTGCATGCATGTTTTGCATACGTAAACCTATGCCTGGAGCGTCAAAACACAGCTGATGTGTTTAGATAAAGCAATGATGCCATATGCTTTCTTCTCTAAAACTCCTGTATTTTCGAGCAAATGTCACGAAATGTGATGTAAACAAGAGGTGGTAAATCTGAAGCAGATTGTGTGACAAGGGCAGTTTGGTAATCCCAGGGAAGACCGATCCCAGCAAGGTAAGTGGCCTGGTTCCAGAGGCCCAGAAGTGTGGTGTTAGGTTCAGGCGTTTGGGGAAGTGACACCTGCTTCCCAGTATGACGAGCCGACTGCTGGATCTGGGCCTCTCCTGACTCTTGTCCGTGGCCCCAAGGAATGCCGGAAAGCTGGGAGGTTTGCTGGGTGCTGGGCAGAGCAGGCGGTTGCCTGTTTTCTCGGAGTCTATACCCAAGCCGTGGATTCTGTGGGCTGGCACCAGGTCTCTTCTCTAAGGCAGAAGGATGCAGGGGTTGCTAGTGGTTCCTGCCATCCCTGGGTGTTGGACAGAGAGCTCCAGGCTCCTTATCACTTGCAGGTTGTGTGTCCTGTCCTGACCTGGTGCCTGGTGTTGGTGCCTCTGTGCAGTTCTTTGATAATGATTTACTGTAAACCAAGACCATGTCCATGTAACTGACTGTCCACTCTGGGAGAGTTTTGGACAGAAAATGAAAACAAGTGAAATGGCCAGAAGGGACTAGAACCCAAGGGGTCAGATGCCAGGAAATAGTCTCCTGGGCAGTGAAGCGTTGAGCAGGTCAGGAAGGCTGGAAGTCCCTTCCTTGAAGCCATTTAGCTCCAGATCCCACCCTCCCTGCAATAGTGGACTATAAACAGGGATTTTAACCTGTGCGCTTGAAATCCAGGATTCATTGTGAATCTGCCAACTTCATCCATTGCCCTATGATGCTATTAAAGGCACTTTAAATTTTTGGCAAAATCCCCCAAAGTCTTTGTTTTCTTCTTCTCTGTACCCACCCCCTGACTTGGCTGGGCCTGACCTCTTAGGATTGCATCTCAATCAGAGAGTTTATTACTGAGTCATCAGTCACTGTTTTGGTTTTTACTATTTTGTGATTAAAGCGTTGACTGAAATGTAACCTTTAAAACTTTCACTGAGCACAGGGATGATCTCACACTTCTTAGAATTGTTTCACTTGTACAGACGGTGTGGAACTTCCCCAGCTCAGCGGTGTCTGACCTTAGGCTACGATTGCTCTTTAGTGAGGACAAGAGTACTGGACAAAAGAAAAGTCTCACCTGATGGGGCACAGAAACTTTTCATGAACAGATTTGTTGTTTTAGGTCAAATTTCTGTTGTTGGAAGGGGGATATCTCAGGGCTTCTCCAGGGATTCTTAGGCATACGCCCCCCTCATGTCCCCATCCCCTCCCAAAATGCAAACCACAAGAGGAGCATTTTAGGAGAGGCTGAGGTTCTTTCCAATCCATTAAAAGGACAGTAGAACAGACATCTTTAACCTGGACTTGATGGAATGGAGCGTGTGCATGCCTTAAAAGATAAGCAGACCTTTGTACATTGATGTACTTTTGAGACACATTGGAGTTCATTGGCTTTGGAACTGGTTGAAACTGTTAAATGTCGAGAATAGTCTTAATTACAAAGTATTTCCCATACCTGAAATCCTTTAGAAATTAGTAGCCTGAGCTTTTGTTTTGTGGTTCTTGTTCAGGTTTCCAACTTGATGTCACAATGTCTGGATTTGAGTTCCAGCTCCTGTCCTTTCTTGCTGTGTAACCAGATGTCTTAATTTGTAAAATGAAAGAGAATCACCTGGAGTTACAGAATTTTGAGAGCATGGAAAGGAGTGTTCTTTAAGGGCTGTTCTATAAAATGCGAAGTGGCACCGCTTTGTACTGTGGTGCAGTAGTGGGGCTTGCGCCTCTTGGCAGGGAGAAAAGAATGAGGAAGTCTGGGGCTGTCCCTGTCCTGGGCACCCAGCAGCTTCCCTGTCCCCTCTGGAACAGCGCAGCACTGTCCTGCACAGGCCATGCCCAGAGCTGTGAGGGGCTGAGTGGGCAAGGTTAGAGAACAGGAATGGAAATAATTTAAATAAATACAGCACATGGGGACTGTCAGCGCTAGCACATTCATTTCCAAAGCACCTTCCTCCTTCTGCTGCACTGGCCCCTTTGGGGTCCCCTCCAGGAAGTGCTATATCTTGGTGCAAAGAACCCTGCCCCTGATGCGTCCAGGACTTCTCTTTTTCTTGTGGGAGCCCTGGTCAGTTCCTTGATTTTGGTATCAAATTGTGCCATCATCAGCTGCATCATGTCTTGAGGGTAACTGTTAAAATGATCAATTCCTTCAAGATTTGGACTCCAGGACAAAACCATTTGACTTTCTTGCTGTGCATCTATCTGTGCTTGTGTGTGCACGTGTGTGTGTGTCTGTGTGTGTGTGTGTATTGGGTGAAATGAATTCTCCCACCTTTTCTTCCAGTAGTTTTTTTCCTGTAGTACATTCAAGTAATGTACTACTGAAAAATTAACTTTCATTCCAGATTTTCAAATTTACTGCTTCCTCCCCTCCTCCCTTTTTTTGGAAACGGGTTCTTTGTATGTAGCCCAGGCTGGCCGTGAACTCACAACGATCTTCTGCATCAGCTTCCTGATAAAATTTTATATTTTATTTGCAGCTAATTTTTTTCCTGCATGTAATGTTTTTTCTCTTTTATTGCTTTAAAATTTTTTGTTTTAATATTTTGGTTTATAGGCTGCTCTTGTACTCACTGTGTAGGTTAGGCTAGCCTTGCCTTGAATTCGCACCAGTCTTGTCTCAGCTGCCTTAGTACTGGGGTCACAGGTGTGTGCAACTATGCCCAGCTTTATTGCTGAATTTGGAGATGAGTGTGCTATCAATTTTTTCTTTTCTGATACTAGAAATTGAACCCAGGGCCTCATACGTGTTAGGCATGAATTCTACCACTAAGGTAGAATTCCAACCCATATTTTTTCCCCCTTGGTTATAGTAACTGGAAGTTACCTCTTTAAAAATTATTTACCACCCTGATAATTTTGATTAATTATATAGCCCTATTCTTTTTCTACTTTTCTTTCTTTCTTTTTTTTTTTTAAGCTGTAGGATTGAATAGTTTTTAGGTTGGTAGTGAAAATTTACAATGCAATGAATTTTCTGTAGAGAAATCTGGCTGTGTATTATGTAGCTTTCACAGCATACAGTGTTTCCGGATCATTTTTGACTGCTTTGTAGTGGTGGTTCCGATTTTTTCTGAATTTTCATTGGTTCTGTTTTTGTTTCTATGTGGTGTTTAGGTCTCACTGTACAGTTGTGCTTTTTAGTTGTTGGTACTGCTGTTACAGTCACCTTCCACGTGTGGGTTTTGGCTTTGTTTCTGCAGGACTGAGTGCGGAACTGAGATCCTTCGCACTGGGCTACATCCCCAGGCCTTTCATTTTTGTATTTTGAGGCAGAGTCTTGCCAAGCTGCCCAGGCTGGGCTGGAACTTGGTAGTCCTTCTGTCCCAGCCTCCAGTGGTGCTGGGATTATAGACATGTACCACCACACCTGGCCTCTTTCATGTTTTTAAAAAATCTTTTATTGGCATATGTTTGCAATACACAATTCTTACTTTCATTTGGAGAAACTGATGTGCACAGCGTTCCTGCCTGTGTAGTACCCGTTTAGACTTATGCCTGAGGTGCACCGCTGGGATTTATGACCTGTCCTCTTTTTTGGACAGTTCTGTACATCTTGTTTACAGGGTCTCAGTGTCTTTTTTTTTTTTTTTTTTTTTTGGTACAGTACACATTGTTTATACAGTACTGTAATTTTTTTCTGATTCTGCTGTGTATGCTGTAGCTATAGGTACTGCTGTATATTACAGCATTGTGTACAGTTTACACAGATTTCTTTGTTCTGAATATTGTTATAAATATTATATACAGGTCCTCATTTAGCGACCAGTTCACTTAATGAACTTGGTCATTAAATGAGGAATATCTATGTATTGTATCTTGATCATCTTCCATGCCTGTTTGATCCATGTCTGAGTGTGTCTGTCCTACATCTTTCCACCTCTGTTTCAAAGTATCCTAGAAAATCAGCAAGACCCTCCCCTCTACCACACTCAGCCTTAAATCTGGTGAAGGGCCCGGGTATTGGCGACTTGGGTCATTTTAGGGTGAGCAGAGGAGGCGGGGAGTGTGAGCCTGGGATGTGGGTGCAGGAGGTGCCCCACCCCACCTGCGTCCTCTCCAGGGTCCAGCATGCAGCAGCATGGCCCCAAAAGGCCAGCTCTAGCCCAGCATCGTGCAGAGTGGAGAGGTAGGGTTCGCAAGGGTCCACCATGGATCCCAGGATTCCCTTGGGCCACCTTGCAGTCTCTTCTCCTTCTGGCTGCCTGCTCCTTTGTACCCTGTGAAGAGTGACAGCCAGTTTTCTATTTTGGAGGTGTCAAGCCCTCTCCCTGGTGACGTGGTGTGGTGCCACACTGGGATGGCTGGGTGCCCAAGTTGCACGGGAAGAGTGGCCCAGAGGAATCTAATGTTCTCTTGTGGTTCTGGGGATCTCTGACCAACCAAAGAGCATTAAGTGAGAGGTGCCAGACTTTGGGGAGGCATGTACTAAAGGAAAAAAAACTACTAAAAGACACGTTAACAGGGGAGGAAAAGGGCCATGTTTGCTGCAGGCGGCCAGCAGTAGAAGTGGGGGTTGGGCTAAAGGACTGAACTTAGCTGGCGAGGGGAGCAAGGCTGATGGGAACACAGAGCTTTCTCTGGGAAAGACAGGTGGAGTTTTCGGAGAACAAGCAGGAGGTAAAGAAGGCATTCATCCTCTCCCACCAGGTATGATTGGCATTTTTGTCATCTTCAGGTCATAAAGCTTCCTAGGAAAGGGATGCGTTGTAGAGGCTTTGTGACAGCCTGGTTTCCCAGGAGTGCTTGCTTTTGGTCAGCTAAGGGACGCTCAAGAAGGCTTCATTTTGCACCTGTTCCTCCGCTGAGGGTTGCTGTACCGGTGTGGCCTCTGGGAGGCCCTGCCCCTCCTGAACTTCGGAGGCCACATCCTGCTGCCACCCAGCTGTTCCCAGAAAGTCCCTCCGTGTGGCAGACCCAGTCTTCACCTCCCCACCCCCCACCTCCCAGATGCCTCTGCTGCAGGTTTCTCGTCCCAGGAGCTTTGTGATTCCTCCTCCTCCTTCCTCTGGCTCTGGAGGAAAGAATGTCACTGTGGTCTCCCTGCGCTGGTTTTCCGATGGTTCCTCTTCCTTGCCTCTTCTCTGTATGTGTTGTCAGGCCCTCAGTGATGACTCCTCTACCTGCAGGGTTCTTGCCATCCCTACCCTCATGGAAGGAGCTTTTGCCCCCATCAACTGCCAGGAGAAGCTGTCTGCTTTGTTCTCCAGTGTGACGGCCCACTTCTCTTCCCCCTCTGCCTGTGGAACATAGGCTCTGTCCCTCCTGCCCCACAGATCACCCAGCCTTGTGGAGGGAGCATCTGCCTTCTCTGGCACATGATTGCAGTTATTTCTCTGCTTCTCTGTTACCTGTAGCTCCCTAAGGCAGCCAGCTACCCTGAATCACACCTGTAACCCCAACACTGTGAGAGGCTGTGGCAGAAGGGTCACAAGCTTGAAGCCAGGTTGGGCAACTTAGTCTTTGTGAGACCCTCCCTCAGGAACACAAATGGGCTGAGGATGGAGCTCCGTGGTCCATGGGTCCGATTCTTGTGGTGGTGAGTGGGGATCCTTAAAGTAAGAGCCCAAGTCACACTGGTTTTATACTTGTCAGTAATGCCACAGGGTACAGAGTCAGCATGCTGTGTGCTGATGAGTCATTTAAGAAAATCCAGCTGGGTGAGACAGAAACTAATAAAGGTGACAGTCCTGGTGGGTTAGGGTCCACCCCATACCCTGGTTATACTGTGATTACCTCTTTAGAGACCTTTCTGTGATTGAGATGCAGAGGGACAAGGGCTCAGGCTTGAGTTTGCTGTTGGTGGAGGAGGAGCACAATTCAGGTCATGGAAACAACAATAAAAGTGGGACTGTGATTACCAGTATTGGCCAAGGACAGGAAATTGAGCACCCCCAGGTGCTGTGCAGGGGGTGCATTTCCTAGACAAACCATCTGAAGCTCTTGGTGGGTCTCTGTGGAAGGCTCTGCGGGAAGGTTTTAGTAAAGAGCAAGGCAAACCCCACTGTGCGTAGAGTGTGGCCCCGGCAGAAGAGAAGAGAGGGGCTTGTTCCAGTGTGTAGGGTAATTCTCCAAGGTTGCATAAGAGTCGGTGATAACTTGCTTGATGTGGGGTCAGGCAGCAGGGGCCAAGGGTGGGAGGGGAGCTTATCCCTTTGTACACTTTGGTACCTTTTAAACATTATGACTCCTGAATCAGCTTATTAATTAACTGTTATGTTGTTTCACTTAGGAGAAAACTTTATGAGGTCATTCATAATTTCCATTGAGATCACTTAAAAATGATTCTGGTTAGAATCTGATGCCAGCTGGGCATGGTGGCACACTCCTGTAATCCCAGCACACGGCTGAAGCAGGAGGATCATTGCAAGTTTGAGACCAGCTTGGGCTACAAAGAGAGCCCAAGGCCAACCTGAACCACAAAGTGAAACAAAAGAATCATTTGATGCCAGGAGTTACGGAGAGGGCACCTGTCATCCCAGCACTTTGGAGGCTGAGGCAGGACTGAGTGGGTTGGAAATCATCATGGGCAGCTTGGGAAGTACAAGGCCAGCCAGGGTTACACAGTAACACCCTTTCTCAAAAAAAGAAAAATACATTGAAAAACATGTTTTTAGGTTCTGAAGGTAGCTCTGTATTTTTCCTGAGAGCAAGGCATTCTTGGAAAGGCTTCGGGAGGACCCTAGTCCTTCATCTCTGTCTGGCTTGGTGGTGGCACACATGGCCCTGTCCCCAAGCAACCTGGCCAGGCCTCCCTTCCCAAGCACTCTTGCCTCGGTTCAGGGTGCAAATGAATCCTTGTTCCAGGTTTGCTTTTGCCCAGGGACTGTTGAGGCTTGCTAATTAAGCCAATTTGGTTTTATTTGGTTATTTCTGGGCAGGGAACTTTGCATTTGCTCAGTACCTTGGACTTTAGAGGTGCTCTCACTTCATGGCCTCATTTTATTGTGATGTAAATGGTGGGGTGTGAAGTATCCCTCCTGCTTCCCACTGGGAACTGAAGCTAGAGCCTTCCTGCTGAGCTGTATCCTCTCCCTTTTGATTTTTTGAGACAGGCTCTTGCTAAATTATCTAGGCATGGCTGGGGATTTAGCTCAGCGGCATAAGCACCTGCCTTTCAAGCAGGTGGTCTTGAGTTCAATCCCTGGTACCAATAAAAAGTTAAAAAAAAAAAAAAAAGATTTCAACTAAATTATCTAGGCAGGACTTGACTGTTTGATTCTCCTGCCTCAGGCTCCCTAAATCTGAGTTTATATGTGTGTTCCACTGTGCCTGGCTTGTTATCATCTGTTTAGGGTGAGGAATGTGAAGCCTAGCATGCCTTCGTGAGTGACCAGTAGTAGTCAGTAGTAGTCTTCTGGCTGGAGTTTCACTGTACCATGGTCCTGCCTTACCGTGGGAGGTTTGTTCCAAGGTACAGTGTGCAGCTTGCCTGTACACTGCATCAGTTCCAGGGCATAATTATGCTTTGTAAAGTTTAACTAACAGGCACAGTAAGAGACTAACAATAACAGGATAAAACACAGGGGTAACAATATATTGTAACAAAAAGTCATGTGAATGTGATGTCTCTCTCTTTGTGTTGAGTCAAGACAAATACTCTGGGCTACTGATAACTGAAGTCTTAGAAAAAACCAGGAGGTTTGCTGAGTCGAGCCCCTGTATTTTTGGGTTCATGTTTGCACATTGGCCAGTAGGGACTTAGAAATGTTGGTGGCAGGGATTGTGTCTTCACTGAACAAGCATAGACTTTCCTTTGTCATTTTTCTGTAAACAACACTATTTGCGTGGCATTTACATTGTTAACTGTTGAAAATGATCTGAGGTGGTTTAGAGGATGTGGGAGGATGTGCTGTGTGGAGGTTGCAGGCAAATACTGTTTCACAGAGGGATCTGGGTGCCTCTGGGGGTCTTGGAGCCAGCTCCCCACAGCAGTGAGGGGCATTGTATCCTTTCAGCCAGTTCTTGTTGTAGGGTCAGTGGTGGTGTGGTCACTGGGCACTATGACAGGTGGCACATTGAGGACCTCAGGCATCCAGAGTGGGGCTCTATTCTGCCTCTGAGGTGCAGGCCTCAGGGTGGACATTAGTGCGGCTTAGCCTAGATGCCAGCCCTGGGCAGTTCCAAGATCACAATCACCCTGTCCCTGTCCTGGTTACCCTCGGAACTGGTGTTACAGTTGGGGAATGGTTCTGGCCAGGAGGGGAGGAGCAGGACAGAACCCACAGCTTCAGGCTCCCTGGACCTGGAGAGGAGAGCAGAGGGTGCAGAGAAGTGTAGGGACTGGTGACACAGAGCAGTGTGGGCAGTAGGGGGTGACCGGTAGGGAGGGGAGGGGTCCACCTGCTGGAGGATGAGATGGGCAGCAGGGACAGAATTTCAGCTGCAACTTTCCACTTACTTGGAAGGGCTGGCCTTTGTTACTGTCCCTCAAGTCCCTGTCAGCTGGCTCCCCTTGCAAAGCTCCCTCTGTGCTGTTTGTTGGTTGTCCTCAGTTTTTAGTGGTGGTACCTGCGGAGCCTTGGGAGTTGACAGGACTCTAGCGGTGGTGAGGGTTTCCCAGGGTGGCTCCTGCAGCAGCAGCAGCAGCGATTGCATATTCATTCAGCAGCCTGAGAAGCAGGTTCAGCCAACGAGGTGCTAGAGAGAGTAGGCACAGGTATTAAGAAGCAGTGACCCGAATAAGAGCATTAGATCTGGGGGGATCCTGTCTGGCAGTGTCCCCACCCAGCAGGTCTGCTCCCAGGAAGGAGCCAATGTGGTATCCCCTCTTTCTACCCAGGAAGGAGGGGACCTTTGTCACAAGAGGGTGTGATTCTGGCTTTGGGCGTGGGCACTTCCCAGCATAAATGGGTCAGGGAGTCGCGCTGAGGCTCCTTGGAAAGGCAGAAGAAGGAAGGCCAGAGGGTTGTTTTGGTAGGTGGACGCAGGAAGAAAGGAGGGTGGAGCTTTGGAATGCTGAGGGGTGAGGGAGGGCGAGTAGTCACTGGTGCCTTGCTTCCTGATGACAGCAGAAGCTTGGGTCCCAAGGTGTGATGGTACCACTAGTGGTTGGGGGGAGGGGCGGGGAGACTTTGGGGGACTTCCCTCCCTGCTCAGTGCTTATCTTGCTGGTAATAAACTTAAGCCTTCAGAAAACAAGAGGTTTCAGAGCTGAGTCCAACCAAAGCCAAATATAAGAAAGTTCGAGCAGAGATAGTGAGCTCCAAAGCCTCTCGGAGAAAACAGCAGATTTCCCGTGTCAACCAGCAGAAAGATGTCTCCCATGGAAGTTTGTTTGTGCCCCTCAGACAGGATGCTTTTGAAATGCCTGGAAGGAGTGACTGCACCTTCCCCAGCAAGCTGGCCTTACAGAAACCTGCAGACCAGCATCTTCCTGAACCGTCTGTGACAGGAAGTATTCTTAAAATCAGAAAGGGGCATCGTGGACCCTTCTGGAGGCAGGTGCCTGTGCTGGCTGAGTACTGGCTTTGCGCCTGTCCTGTGGATCCCGAGCCCTTGCCAGTCAGTGGTCCAGGACATTGAAAAGCCTGAGAACGCCTTCTGCATACATTAGAACATGGACTCTTCATGTGGGCTGCTGTAGGAATAATGCCACACAGCAGACTTTAACTTAAATATTAAAGATAATTTCTCCCATGGACGCAGTGCATGTGCCAGGACCTCCCTAAAGGGAGTTTTAAGTCTGTGTAGTTGTCTTTCCTTGGGCCCAGAGGTGTCCTCAGCTCAAGTGCACTGTTAACGGGGCGGCACAGAGAAGGAAATCCAGAAGAAACACTGTGCCCTTGTCAGTAGTCTGTTCAGGGTGCAGGGAGGGAAGCACGTGAAGTTTCCTGACTTGGGGAACTGCAAAAGTGAAAAGACCTGGGAGGAACACGTTCCAGAAGCTCCTCTTACAGGAGGACAAGGGAGCTCCGGGTGGGCTTCTGCCCTGTGATCAGAAAGGGCCTATTGCTTTGCTTCGCTCTCTTTTTCAGTGAATACACAGCTGCCATAAAGCATGGAGTAAGCAATGAGGATGCTGCTTTCAGTCCTTCTGTATCTCAGGGGCGTTGCTTGTAGGACCCCCTTGGGTACCCACAGATACAAGAGAACCCTGGCATTTGTGAGAGACTGAAAGGACACACAGTGCTAGGCTGGGCCTGCTTTTCTGGAAAGCTCCCTGAAGGGAGAAAGCACCAAACCTTTGGAGGTGCTAAAAATCAGCTGCCGTTCTGCACAGCGAGTAGATTGGGGGTGCCACATTGGCTGACCTATTTCTGGGAGCACTGCATTGCTAGGGGACAGGAAGTACCTCGCTTCTCGTCATCGTGAGCGCCCAGGTGAGCTGTCCTTTCCGGGCTTGGCTCATCCGCAGGTTCTCAGGCCCTGCTCTAGCCGAGGCTCACTAAGGAGGTAGTCTAGAGATGGACATGTCCTTGTCGCTCTCTGAGGTTCTGGTCTGCAACACTGTCCTTAGTGGAACCTGCAGCAGGGGCCCTGCAGGACATCACCGCTCCCCAGTTGTTGGAGGCGGCCTTGTGTGCATGGCGGTCCCTGTCCTGACAGCTTTCCTTGCTGATGCGAAGGTAGAATGCTTTCTGGAGCCAACACAGTGGGGACAGACTCTCAGTTACTGTGAATATTTTTTTGGCTCTATTTTAAGAATAACTGTGCCCTTTCTTGTTTCCGTTTGTGCAGGACACGAAGCTCTGGATAATAATGGAGTATCTTGGTGGCGGCTCCGCCCTGGACCTGGTAAGTAGGTGTTGGGTATGTTCCGTGCACCCGGACCTTGAAATCAGTTATGGACCAGCCTTTGAAATCAGTTTTTTATTGTCATTGTTTTATGAGAAACCAATGAATTCAGTCATAGAAGCAATGAGGGGTTTCGCCCTGAACTCACCTAAGTACAGTTGGTTACTTTTCCAGAATCATTTTTAACTTTTGTAGAGCTGATGACATCACAACTTCATGTTTCAGATGGCAACTTAGCACCCGAAATAAGTGTGTCACATTTTTATCTCCCAAGTAAGACACAGGTGTGACGATTGAGGTTTGGTTTGGAACAGGAGTCAGGCAAGCAGTTGGACAGGCACCCATGCCTGCCTCTTGCCAGTGGGCATGTTGTATTGGGGATTCAGGCCCAGTCCAGGTGGTGTCTCCTCCTCTGACCCCACCTGGGAGCCTGTCCAGGTGCCAGGCTTCACAGAAGGTGGCAGAAGCTGGGGGTGCTTGGGTTGTCGTGTGAAACAGGGCTTCAAGCTGGGCTTCCAATAGCTTACAAATAAGCAGCACCCGTAAACATGTTGTCTTTGAAACACAGGACGTGCAGAAAATATAATAATAATAATAATAATAAGATATACCATAGTTCAGCATTTGCCAACTTGTTCCGTCTGCAGTAGCAGTAAAATCGAGTCATTCATCCTCAACCCCACTGTAAAGACCAGATTTTAGATGAGCTCTGAGGCATCTAAGGGTGGGGTCGTGCTCACATCTTAATCCCAGCACTGGACCATGAATCAGCCACAGACTCTAGGTCCACCACCCCTGAAAAGCCTGTCCCCATGAGGCTACAGTGTCTTTGGATGGAGAAGGTAGACACAAACTATACACTATGGGTATCTCCAGAAAGACAGTGTTTCTTGGTTTAGAAAATTACATACACAAAGAGTCAAAGGGTTAAAAAAGAATATTTCAATAAAAATCTAGTACAGTATAAATGATATTAAAATGGGAAGAAAACCCCAAACTGATACCTTTTTTTTTTTTTTTTTTGGGTCTCTCTGATTTCTTTCCATAAATACACACATTACACAAGAAGCTTTTCATTTCTTCAGTCTTTTGGGAAACACAGGAATGTAGAAAATTACCTCCTTTTGTGTAATTAGATGCACTATTATTTTAAGTGAGTGTAATTTGTACATGTGAAGTTGTTCGTAGAGTTTTTCTTTCCCTGGCATCAAGACCCTTAGAGCAGCAATTCTAGTTTCAGAGTGCTTCAGTGTGTATTCATGGTTAGTGCTGTAGTACTGATTTATTTGACCTGGTATCAGTGTAGTTTTGGACATTGCTCTTAGAGGGGGGCACACAGTTCTTACTTTGAAGTCCCATACGGTTTGTGAGTCCCAAGCCAGTCACCAGCTGCTCTTGTCAGTCTCCATGGTGGTGAGAAACAGGCGTTCCTTTGTGGGTCTGCCTGGTCCTTCTAGGTTAATGGGAGAGGAAAGAAGCCACCCAGAGTAGGTGTGCCAACTCGAAAGCAGGCCTGGAACTGCTTGCTGAGACTGTGGCGGCCCCCTCCTCCTCCTCGGTCCTGCCTTGTCTCCTCCTCTGTCCGCCATCCCAATCCCCAAAGCTTACAAGTAGAGGACACACTTGAATAATGGGATATGGGCATTCTTTTTTGAATTTTGAGAACTATTATGATTGTTTCAAAAGAGTCCTAAATTTATAAAAGATCCTAGAAACCAGAATATCATCAGGCATACAAGTGTAATGTAGTGTAGCTAAATGTATTTCGGGGTTATATCTTTGAAAAATTCTAACTAGTCTTACTTATCTCTGTTAACAGGCACATCGTTAATATGTGCCTTTCTTTGTAGGAGCCCCTGTTGAGGGCCTGGAGGGGAAAGATGACTGTGTAGCTTATTCAGGGAGCCTGCCCTCCCAGTCCCCTGCGCAGGTGACAGTTCCCTAAGGTTGCAGTCTGCTCAGAGACTTGCAGCTGTCCCTGCCAGCCCATCCTGTCCTTGCCCTGCAGCACATGTTCCGTGTATTTGTATGGATTCCAGTGCACCATGTAACACACACAGTGCCCTTCCGCTCTTGTGCTGTGAGACCTTCCAGGGCTTCCTTCCATCAGGTCTCAGCTGGGACAGGAAGGTGGCCTCCCTCTTCCACCCAGAATCCTTTGAGCATGTCCGAGAGTGGATCTGGGAAGCTTTCCCTGGGTTCTAGCACAAAGGTTCAGTGGAGGCAGGCTCCAGGTCGGGATGTGGGGCAGAGAATTGCCAGGGTATTTTCTAAAGGGAACCATGGGTGCTTTGGAGGTAGGCAGGGAATTGTCATGGGTCACTTCTTGTCTTTCTTGTAGCCATACCATGGAGCCCTGGTGAGTGTTAGCAGCAGGTGTCATACTGAGTACTGAAAATGTGACGCCCTGATTTTAAAGACATACAGGGTGCCCCTATACAACAAAAGTGATTTTACCCCAGGGTAAAGATGAGTGAGCCTCTGAACCAGGTGGTGAGTCCTGGTGTCTTTCTTGTACATGGTGTGCAAATAGTCCTTGGGCCTTTCACAGACAGGCAGGTGCAGTTGCAATGGAAATCCTTTATTCACCTGTTTAGTGTTAACCCAGATGTGTGTGAGCGGATTCTTCAGGTGTCATCAGGGCATGATGTCTTGAGGTGTCTTGGCCAGGACATGAGTGTCTCTTTAGCTGACTGAAGGTAATCAGGGCAGGTGGAGGCTGTGTATCCTGTGAGCCCTCTCTTCTTTTCCTGGTGCTGCATGCTTTTTGACTTTTAAAAACAATGCAAATTTAGGATCTACGGTGAAGGGCAAAGAGACAGTATAGTTCAGTTATTCAGAGCCATAAATATATTTTGAATACACACACCTGGATGTGCTCAATCTGTGTGTGGGGTGTGTTTTAATTGAAAGAAAGAAAGTTAAATAGTAAATAGAATGTTGGTAGTATCCCCAAGGCTACTATGAAGAAACCCTGAGTTCTTCAGAATACATTTTGGTAGCCACTTGTGTCATTGGGCTCTCGGGTCGTAGCTGCCTGCAGAATACCAGGCCTAGGAGAATATAATTCATAGCACACAATTCAAGTCACCCTAACTTCCCGTGTGAGAAGAGTTGGTAGTCCAGTGAGTGAAATCATTTTAATCAAAAAATACTCACTGTGTGCCTGCTGCAGGGCTGGCCTTGCCTGAGCTCTGGGAAGGTCTTGCATCTTTCTGTTTTGGTGTTGCATGGCCAAGTGTGTCACTTGTCACATGTGTTAGAAGGTGTTCAAGGAGGAACAGGCAGGTGGAGGGCATTAGGAGAGTCGAGTGAGGATTAGCAAGAGGTTTTATGTGATTAAATAGGTCTGTCAGTGTTGCCAGAGACTCTTAAGGGACAGAGTTAAAATCTCATCTAGAAGGGACTTCACTATATAAATCTGATTAATCGATCAGGCAGAGATGTTTGACAAGCTAAAAATGGATACACAACACAATTTTGGGGAAAGAAAAAACAAAAAACCAAGGTGGTACATTCAAGTAAGGTTTAGTCCAAGCCACTGTCATCATAGCTCCAAAACAAGACAGAAGAGGAGTTCCCTCCCACACATTGGGTCACCTGTGGCTCCTCACAGTGTGCAGCCTTCGCCCTCTCCAGCTGCCAGCATTCAGCGCTGAGACCAAAAGGGATTTGTGCTCATGTTGCACACCGTTGCCACTGCAGGGCCTGGGGCTGTGGTCTCCAGCAGGGTGGTGGTGTGCCCAGCTGGTGGCCCTCAGCAGAGGGAGAAGAAGAGAGAGACGTGGGGGAAGGAATGAACTAGCAGTCACCCATGGGTGAGATGTAATCCGCATTTTTTCGTGTTACAAATTCTTGAAATGCTCACAATCTTAGTGGTTGAGTGCACCATGTTTCTCCTGGCTCGCGGTTGTAACCACGGGGAAGGCTTGCATGAGACTCTGAGAACTCAGCTCACCCTAGCCTGACCAACGCTAGAATACCTTTCACAGCGAATTTGATAGCTACGTTAGGTTCTCCGGAGAGACTAAACCAACAGGATCTGTGGATGAGAGGGGATTTATTAACAAAATTGCTTATGTGATTATGGAGCCTGCACAGGCCCACCATGGATGGTCTGTGAGCTGAGAACCAGGGAAGTGTGTCGCACGGCTCAGTCCAGGTGCAAACACTGGAGTACGCGGAGTTCTGATAGCTGAGGACAGGAGAAGCATGTCCCAGCTTAGAAGACAGAGTGAAAATTTGCCTGTTTTCTGCTTTTCGTTCTGTTTGGGCCCTCAGCAGTATGGATGTGGCCCACCCACCCTGGGTGGTTTTCCTTAGTCCTCTGATTCAGATGTAGGTATATTCTAGAACCACCCTCCCAATCACACCCAGAATAAGGGCTTTTCCAGCCATCCAGGCACCCCTTAGCCCAGTCAAGTTGGTGTCCAAAATGGGCCCTCATGGGCACCTTGATGATTTTATCCCAATGAAATCCTTAGGTTCACTTCCGGTGGTGGGTGGTTGGGGTGCAGCGCAAGGCACTACTCTTACTCATCTAGGGGTTTGCAGTTTGCTTTCCTCTGCTCCTTTCACTGCTCCCACACCTGTCTGAGGACTGGATGGCAGCAGTTCTTCGTGCGGGGGAAGCCCAGGCTGGCCAAGTCCAGTTGGTCACGTTGCTGCAATCACTGGGTTTCCTCAGCGGTGTGACATTGAGGACAGGAGCCAGCATCCCAGCATCTCGTCCCTCAGGCCATGAGAGAAGCTCATCTTTCTTGTGAAATGAAAGCTTCTGAGTTCTGTGAACACTGAAGATACAACCGTGAAGAAAGCAGACTTACGAGGAGACCACGCATTCCACACTCTGGTCTTTGGGACAGTGGTTTCTATGTGTTTGAAACGCGACTCTTGGTCAAATAACTGGGAAGAATTAGGGTGTGCGGAACAAAGTCCTGGTGCCGGGACGGCACCGTGGGCAGCATTTGTGGTGATTCTCTGCAGGCTGGCACACAGGCCTTTGACTTCTCAAGCACATGATGTGGCGGCTGACCAAAGCTGTCGGCTCCCTCTCCTTTTCATGGTGGGGAGGTGGCAGGGAGAAGCCTGATCTAGTGGGATTCTCTTGAGCAATGCCAGGCATGAGACGGCAGCAGTGTAGGTGACTGGGGAGTCTCACAGGTCCCTTGCTGGGCCTGCTGTTCCCTTCGGGATGTCCCACAAGACAGTCAAAGGAAGAGACACTCGAGGAGCATCTTAGTTTTCATTCTATTTGGCGTAAAGCAAATGTAATGGCCCCCGTGGAGACAACTGTCCCTTTGGTTGGCAAAGGTGGGTGAGTGTGGAGTCCGGTGGCTTCACTGTCAAGTTGGAAAACCTTCTTTAGACAGTTGGCCCTCTCCTTTATGGAGCCTTTACGGTGTGTCGGGTAGCCGTGCAACTAGAGTCCGTCTCTGTGAATTGTGATTGAATCCCCTGTCTGCAAGTGATGCTGGGCAGGCTGACCTGGACGGTCCTTCAGCTCTCGGATTCTTTCTTCTGAATGCGGTATGCATATCTGACATTCCTTCCTTAGATCTTTTAAAAGAGTGGCTATTCAAGGAGTCAATAGTGACAACTCTGAGATTCACAGAACAAAGATTTCCAGAGGCAATTACTACCTCAGTAGGAACAAGCAGCTTTTGTACTTTCCCAGTGTTAGGAGTTTAACTCTTTCAGCTACATCCCTTGAAGTTGAGGAGCCTTAAAATAGAGATTTAAAAATTCGGGTGCAGTAGTAACCTCAGGAATGGATAGGCTCTTAGGCCTTCTCTTTCCAAGGACTTGAATTTTGAGTTACAAGGTTGAGCCTTACGGCAAGGTAGCCAAGCAGATGAGGGCAGCACAGGCATCTGTGCGCACCTCGAGTTTCTGGAGTCTGTTTCCTAGACTGCGGGACCATGCCTGCGCCCCACCTTCCCCAGGGCCAGACGGTGATGCTCACAGGCCAGCTTGCAGGCTGTAGGGGTAGTGACCAGGGCGTCCTCTTGGCACCACTGAATTGGAGCTGATCTTGCTTCATTCTGCAAAGTCTTTTCCTCTGGTTCTATTATTTTAAAGGATTTTAAAGGGTGCTTTAATAGATTTTAATTATGTAAGCAAAATGCCAGCTTTAAGTAAAAATATGCTTTAAAATTTTTATCTATTCTTGTGCATGTAGTGAGGATACTGTCTTGTCTCCATTGTGTGTAAGGTCAGCATTTCAGAGTTGTGACACTCTCTTGTGGTTGTCTTTGTTAGTTAGAACCTGGCCCTTTAGACGAAACTCAGATTGCCACCATATTAAGAGAGATACTGAAGGGACTCGATTACCTGCACTCGGAGAAGAAGATCCACAGAGATATTAAAGGTAAGAACACTGCACTGTTTTCATTCCGTTAAAATCCTGGCGGTGGCAGAGCTAAGCTTTAGTCCAAGGGAAGTTGTCCTGCACCGTCCACCCTCTAGGGCTGGGCTGAAGGAGTGGAGGGGCTGTGGCCTGTGCCTCTAGGGCAGCAAGATGGCTGGGAGAGGACACATGCACTCGCCCCTCTGGTGCTTGATGCCATGCATCGTGGTGACTGACGTCGGCCGTGTGACTTTCCTTCTCAGCGGCCAACGTTCTGCTGTCTGAACATGGAGAAGTGAAGCTGGCTGACTTCGGAGTGGCCGGCCAGCTGACAGATACCCAGATAAAGAGGAACACCTTCGTGGGCACCCCTTTCTGGATGGCACCTGAGGTCATCAAACAGTCAGCCTACGACTCGAAGGTAAGAGCCAGCACACCACACCCGTCCTGCAGCCCCTTGTGGCACCTTCAGGCAGGTCCTGGAGGTAATTCTCTGACCTTTCTGTTGTTACCTGCTGTGTCCTCCCTTCGTTGATGCAGCCACAGAGACTGTGGTTTTAGCTTAGTGTCTGTCTGGTGCCATGGGGACAGAAGGAGTGTGCAGGGACAGGAGGGCCATGGTGGCAGCACAGGCATCTGGTGGCAAGCAGCAGAGGCTGAGGAAGTGGGCCCTGCAGTGCACAGGAGGGAGAGACCTCAGCGCAGTGGATGAATGGCGGGGCTGGGCGGCAGTCGAAGGGCACAGATGAGGAGCCACAGAGAGACTGCAGCAGGGTGGGTGTGAATGTGCTTTCGGTGATTGCTACGGATTCTTCCTGCCATGTTGTTTTGTTCTCCATTAGGATCCTCGCTCTTGGGCTCTCCACATCAACACGAGGCACAGCATCGTCTTTCTCCCGATTGCCTTTACTTGTCAGTTCTTTTCCCTGTTGCCCTTTAGCTTTATATTAAACCTGGTAGCGTAGACCAAGAATCCCTGGGACTCTGCCTCCTGCTTCTCCGATTTAACTTTCCATTTTCTGGTCTGCTTTTCCTCCACAGAGAGTTGGTTCTGGTGAGCCACAGCTTTCCAAGCAAACAGATGCACAAGGATTTACCAGCATAATACTCTGTCAGCTTTTTAAATGGGACCCTTTTCTCAGTATGCAGGAAAATTCCCATCTCCTGAAACAGTCCAGGGAGCGTGAGGAAATTTCCCCTAGGGCCTTGAGGTCACTGTCCTGAGCCATTGCTATGGCTTAAGTGTCAGTGTCTCTGGTTCTGGCTTGAGAGAGGCAGACCAGCTGTCTGGCTATTAAATAGTGATGGCTGTGACCTCTGTGAGAATCTAACGGGCTTGGGGGCTAAAGGGCGTCCCCCACCCCAAGCCAGCTGTACTGCCAGGGCTGAGACTTGTAAGTGTTGTGGGGGTGCTTTTGCTCCGGGGCGGGGGGCTACTTCCATGCTGTGGCTCACCTTTGCAGGGATTGAAGGACTTAGCAGGAATGGGTTCAGTCCCTTTTCCCTCCATTTATCTGCGTTTATCTGTCTAAATTATAGTATGGCAGAGACTGGAATCTGGTTCCTAACTAAATTCATCCAGTTACCCTGAGTGTTCTCTTCTCATGTTCCATAGTGAAGTAGCTGGTGGGCCATGCCACACGGACGTGGGTTCAGTTTGTACTTTTCCAGTTCTGCCCATCACTCATACTTTGGAGTTTCTTCTTGGCTCTTCCCTGCTTTCATTCTGGTTTAAAGCATCTGTGGTTATTTATGTGATTCTGCATTGGAAAGATGTGCGAACCTCTTTCCTGGAGCTCTCTCTCTTCCGCAGCCTGGGGATGGCCTCAGGGACTGACTTACACCTGCTGGAATGCACACTTGTTTGGAGAGAAAGTAGTGTAAGAAGATGTGCCCCCCTGTTTTTCAGCCTTTTACTCTCTTTTACTATGATTTGTCAGAAAGCAGCTGTTTGCTTGGATCATGCGAGTGACCTTTAAGGGAATTATATATGGAAATGAACTTGGAGGTTTGCTGGCTGGGGAGGCGTGGCTGGTCCCACTTAGGGTGATTTGGGTGCCTTAGTTTTAAGGTTTTCAGGGTTGGGGCCTTTGGGAGAAGTCTCTTGCCTGCACCCCTATGGGATATGGCTCTGGGCCAGCAGCTCTTGTCTGGTCTGGAGCATGGCCTGACAGTGCATGCTTCTCCAAGCTTGCTTTGTGGCTGTCCTCGGGGCTGAGGTGCCTCTGGAGGTGTGGCTGCTGTAGTCTCCTGGTGCTCAAGTGTCCCCAGCTTCTTCCCAGCACCCCTTTTTTGCATCCTACAGTGTGCTCACAGGCATCTTCCCCACCTGGCCCATAGTTCAAGAACGTGCACCACACAGCTTTCTCTTTGTGCCCACACTGAACCTTGAAGGCAGGACCAGCCGGTGAAGGAAGGATACACCTGCCTTACCATGGCAGCCTCTTCCCTGCCCTAAGCTGGAGGGAGCAGCACCTTCCCTTCCTGAAGCCGCAACAGCTTTGCCTGCTGTGATGAGCTGAGCCAGTGTCAGTGATCTGCTGTCATCTGTCTGGGCTGCCCAGTGGCTCTGAAAGTGTTGGCACACGCACAGCTTCTCATGTTCATCTCAGCTCTCAGTCTGAGCCCAGTGGTTTGAGGGGTGTGTGCGGAAGAGGGGGCATTTGCCAGGTGAGCAGATGTAGTGCTGTGTGGTGGGCAGTGCCAGAGAGACCCTGGCCGACTGGCCTGCCCTGAACTGGAGATGCAAGAGCCAGGTGCTGCAGTCTCGTGTAAATGACTTTCCCTGGTTTTGGCTTCTGAAGCAGTATGTGTGCACTCTTCAGTGATGATCTGGAAAATACTGAAAAAAGAAATGGGGAATGGAAAACCATCTGTAGATTGCTGCCAAGCCCAGGCCAGGCAAATTCCCATGCCCAGTTGTCTCTGAAATTACCACTTGCAGGCACCCCAAGGTGAGGTGTCAGTGGGAAAAGCAGCAGCGCCAAGCTGGTCTGTTGGCAGGGTCACCAGTCAACGGCACCTGCAGCTGGTCCGCCTGCCTCCTGGGAGCGGGACCGGGCCACCCCTTGAACTCCCACGCTGAGTCCACCGCCACCCTGCTGCCCTGGCCAGGATGAAGGAGCTCTGTAGGGAACAAGGATGTGGGCCAGGGCCTGAGTGACTCTGGGCTTTATTTCAGCAGGTTTAATGCAGGGCTATTTCAGGTTAGGCTTTGATTACCATTAAGTACCCATACATGTCTTCTCTGTGTCTAGATCCCGCAGAGAAATCCGTTCCTAACCATTGCATCTGAGCACACAGTAGCTGTCTTGAATCCATTTTTGTCCTGACTATTTCAGTTATGAGTAACTTGGAGTTGTGCGTGGCTTTTTTTCTCTTGGCTACACAGAGTTGATTAAGGTTCCTTTTAGAATTGTTTCCTATGCATAACTGTAAGACGTCACTTAAATTGCGTCCTGTCTCTGGACCGGTAGCCGGTTTGCTTTGTTTCACTTGATGTTATGAGGGTGTAGGGTGCTGCTGTGTACAATTCCGCTTTCCCTGTTCCCATTGAGGAGTCCTCCAGTCACGAGCAGCGATTCCACGAGGTCTCTGGCCCTTGCTTCCTAGAAGTGTTCCTGTGAGGGGAGAGCTGCTCTCGGCTAACACTTGCTTGTCAGGCCGCTGGCCTCTGCAGCTGGTGACATGGGTGTGTATTGAAAACCCCTGTCTGTGTTCTCTCGGCACTTTTTTTTTTTTTTTGGTCTTTCTGAGACGGGGTCTCACTATGCAGTTCAGGCTGGCTTTGTAGCCCAGGTTGGCCTTGAACTTGCAATGATCTTCCTGCCTCAGCCTCTTGAGTGTTGGGATAACAGTTGTATGCCGCTGCACCCAATTTGGGAGTGTCTTGGTGCCTAATTTCATATATTTACCCAAATGGCAAAAAAAATGGATCCCCTCAGACGTCAGTTTTCCTTGCTATGGAAGAAGACCATCCTTTCTCCACATACCTCTGAATTTAATATGCAGGCACACATTCCAAACTGGGTGCCATATTCCCGAAATGCAGTAATAGATAAACCAGTGCCACGTTCTGGGTAGGTGCTGTTTTACTAAGTTGATGGGCCAATGCAGTTTGTTTTTCTGATGTTGAATACAAGTAATACTGTTGTTGAATATTTTGGGGGACCCTTACCATCCTCCAGATCTGATATCTGATGAGACAGAGACCATGTTCCTACAAGTAGGATTAATGGGTTTTAACAAGTTGGGGTAGTTTCGCTTTTGAGTCATTTATCAGATTGCTTGGCACCCCCCACTCATGTATGTGTGTGTGCATGCATGCATGCTTGTGTGTTTGTGTGCACGTGCATGTATTAGGGGCTGAACCTAGGGCCTTCACACTGAGGTACACTCCCAGCCTTTTTTATTAAGTTGTTAGGTTACCCAGGCTAGGGTTGAACTTGCGATTGTCCGGCCTCAGCCTCCCAGAGTGCTAGGACCACTTGGCATTTATTTGCCCAGCAGTCCAGGTTTCTAGGCATCCACTTGGAGGTGGGAGGGAGTCAGATGTCTGAAGGTGCAGGGAGACCGCATAGGACCCCATCTGCTCCAACCAAGCCAGAAGCAGGAGGGTGGAGAACAGCGCAGCAGGAGCCATAGTTTGCTGCCTGGCTGGTTTGAGGCCTCCTGGGGAGCCGGGTAACACTCAGATCCCACCTGGGCCGCCCGGACATTGGCAGTGGTTTCTCTTCATGGTGCTGTCCTGGCCACCCTCCTTGGGAAGCTGACTGAAATGGAACACTGGGGCCCGGGCTGGGTCTGGGCAAAGTCAGGAGGGCGATTCCTTGGGCTCCCATGTGCCAAGCAGTCTCGTTCCCTGCAGACTTTCTCCCACATGCTTACTGCCCAGCTCTCCACCTGGAAGCAGAGTCCTCAGCCTCTGGGAAGCCAGTGCATGCTCAGCCCTGGCTGAAGCAGAAATCCTCCTCCATCAGGCCGCCTGGTTAGGTGTGTGAGGAGCGGTTGTGGGATTCTGGGAGGGCTGGAGGCCTTGTCAGAGACCACATGGACAGATGGCCCGTGTCTCTGCAGCCCAGAGGCAGCCTGTTTGCCAGCAGCAGCAGCTGCAGCGTGCTGGTACGAGGAAGCTGGCACAGGCAGACGGAGGTGGAGTCACACAGACTCCTGAGGTCACCTGTGTGCAAAGAACCACAGTCGCTTCTGTCCCCTGCAGCTTATCGTCCTCCTGCTTGACCACTGCTGCTCGTCCTTGCCACCACCACCGTGGCTCCAGGCCCTTCCCAGGGCAGAAGGAGTCTGGGCTAAATCCTGTTTCTGCTGAGCTCTAATGTAGTCGGCACATAAGGCACACGAAGCACTTCATATCACAGGGAGAAGGAAAACTGGCCTCTGAACGCCTAACACTTGATCTTTCAGGCCGATCCCCCTAGGGGAAGAGTTTAGTACCCACAGTGGGGAACGAGACTTGCTGGCGGCCGTTTCCTTCTGGGTGGAGAAAGGAAGGAAGTGGTGGATGCGGCAGGTCCCAGCCCCTGGACTGCTGCACTGGGGCAGAAGCCACTTAGGGGCGGCAGAACGTGGACAGCGAGTGCTGCCGCTCCGTTAAGGGTCCAAAAGTACCCAAGTCAGGGCACTCAGCCCTCTCCTTTGTTGCAGGATGGCGAGGGAGAGAGACCCGAGCATTAGCTGAAGTTCCTGAGTCACTGTGGGCTGCGCTACGACGCTGACACAGGCCAACACCTGCTCTCCGCCCCAGTTCCCGGGGTTGTCTTATCAGCCTGTTTTGTTCTTTGATTTCTCAGTGTTTGCCCTATTCTCTAGGCATTGACAATGCGTCCTTAGCTGTTGGCTTCAGTGCTTTAAAATCACCCAGCGTTACCTGCTCATTGGTCTCACTGCTGGCTCAGTCTTGGCCAGTGTGTCAGGGCAGTTGACACCCGGTGCCCCGTGGGGAGCCACTGGCTCCTGCCACCTGTGACTCTAACCCAGCCTCCCCACCCTTTGGAATCTGGAGGAGAAACCTGGAGGACCTTGGTCAGGAGGTGCAGGCTGTGGGGAATCAGATCGAGTGCTGTCAGCCGAAAACCCCATGCTGAGCTGGCCGCCTCTGTGTTCAGGTTGTTGGTGGTGCTGGGCAGATTAAGCGGGACTGTTGCGGTGATCGTTTGGCATGTGTGAACCTTGTTTGGATCCTGATTTCAATGAATCAACTGTGGAAAACAGTTTTTTCAGAAGTCAAGAAAATGTAGTTATTATGTGATATTAAGGAATTATAAATGCTCCTCAGTGAACTGAAAAGACGCTGAGTTGAAAATGCCTGCCCTCTGCACCAGCCCGCTTGCCTCCCTTTCCCATCGGGCACTTGCTGGACCGTTCTGGCTGCCCCTGCCGGCACCATGAGAAACAGTTGTACTCCACGTAGATTTCCTGGAAGAAGATCCAAATCCAAAATTTGAAACTTGGCTTTTCTCGAATGTGTATTGCTTTTGCTTTGCTGTCACATTGAGCCACTGAAAGTCAAGCCTGTGTAATTTTAGGTGTCAGTGTGTGGCAAACAGTCCTGATGCTGGTATAGTAGAAGGACATCATGTTGCCTGATTTATTTTACAGTGTGTCACAGCAACAAGTAAACTTAGCCGTGTGGCTCAGCGTTCCCAGTTGCTGAATTGATCATCTGTATGTTTAAAGGTTCTCAACACTGGTGCCTCTCAGGTTCCAGGCACTGTACCAGGTTCCTGGCGCAGCCAGCCTCCCCTGCCCCACAGATGAGGAAAGGAGGTGGAGGCCAGCTGCTGTGTCTGGCATCACAGGACATTGACTGTGGAGGCCACGTCTGAGCCCAGGTCTTGGAGACCAAGGTGCCGCCCAACTCCACAGCTGTGATTGGTGCTAAGCTTTTTGTGGGGCGAGTGGTGACTCCAAAATCACCTCCTCGCCCCAGCTGTTCCTTGCTCCTTTCTGTCACGCCTGCCCCTGTCTCCAGGCCTTCCCAGCCCTTCCCTGGTGCGGCAACAGCGCCTGCTGTAGAGCGGTCCCAAGGCCCTTGTCGGGGTAGAGTGCACCATGTTCAGCAGAGTTGCCACCTATTTAGAAATTGTAGCAAGGCTTTGTTTCTTACTATCAGTGAGTGATGGTCTTTCCTGAAAGCTTAGAGGTGCCCTGAGAGGCATACGTTTTTTTTTTTTTTTTGAAGTGTGTTGATTGAATGAGTAATGGTGCCTTGTCATTGCAGGCAGACATCTGGTCCCTGGGCATCACGGCCATAGAGCTGGCACGTGGGGAGCCGCCCCATTCTGAGCTGCATCCCATGAAGGTTCTATTCCTCATTCCAAAGAACAACCCCCCAACGCTGGAGGGCAGCTACAGCAAGCCCCTCAAGGAGTTCGTGGAGGCCTGTTTGAATAAGGAGCCAAGCTTTGTGAGTCTATACTCCTCTTGGGGTGTGGCTGGGTTTCTGGGGTGCCCCTTTGGGATCCATTCAGCTGCTTTCATGGTCTCTTTTTTTTTTCTCTGAATGAGTTTGAATTCTTCGACCTACAAAGATGCTTTTGTCTTCATTTAATTTTCAAGGATAAAAAAGCTACTTATTTTCTCTTAGATTTCTCTCACTTCATGAAGAGTTCCTTAATACCATGGGGATCCTCTGTTTCCACTGTGCGTGAGCTCAGGCTGTGAACTCAGAATGGGTCATAGTGGCGGGGGCCATGGTAGCCATGTTGTTTCTGGGAGGCAGATGTGCACTAGGCACCAGGGCGGCCCCACCTCTCCCCACCCTCCACTGCATGGTTTATTCACGGTGGCAGATCCTGGGTGACCCCATAGCTTTACCTCATTTTTCTCCCCAAATTAGGGCATTCTCTGAACGACGTCTATTTTGGTGTTGGATGTAGCACCACACGACCTGTCCTTGTTTTGTGCCCGAGTTTTAGGGCAGTTAGCTGAAGACCAGGCTGACCCTTGCCCTGTCTCAACCTTTAACTCTGTTTCTCAGGGCGATGACTTTTTAAAGAGCTTAGTGGCCCTACAGGGCTGCCGGTTCTGGCAAGGGTGTGAGGTGCGGAGTAGGGCATTTTCCACACATGGGCTCCCTGCACCAGGCGGTGGTTCTGCTCCCCGCCAGTGCTCTGCCTTGCACAGCGATGTCTCTAGCACCAGGGGGACACATCCGTGTGCCTGCGCACCATCCGTTTAAAGCTCATTTCCAGAACTGGCTCATTCCTCAGGACACACCTTCCCCACCACCTTGGCCAGGCTTTGGAGAACAACAGAGTGGAGCTGGGGAGAGCAGCCCCCTAGGGACAGGGGCGGGATGCTCACCCCGGGGGACCCCATTTACACACACATGCACTTGAGGAACTTGCTGCCTCTTCTTCCTCAGGTGAGCAGGAATGCAGTGTGACCTGCTGGCAGTTCCAGGTCGGGCCATGCTGTATTTCCTGGGCAGTCTGGCTGCTGCAGTGGCCCATGTTGGCTGCCCTCGAGGGCCAAGCCCTTGGCTGAGCTCAGGGTGTCCTGAGCTCAGAGTGAGCCCCTCCGCCAGGCTCTCCCTATGTGGGGGTGAAGTGCCCAGCTCATTCACAAGAATGGGGACAGGCGAGGAGTGCTAGTGATAGGGAGTGGGTGTGGGGTGTTCTCCCACTCGAGAGTCCCTGGGGGTTTCTCCCTGTTTCTGTCAGAGGAGTGCAGATGAGCATGCTCATTGCGTTGTCTCGGGTTGTTAGCCAGGGCATAGACAGACAGTCTCCTGAGAAGAGGACATGCTTGTCTTCTCCCGTCTGCCTTGGAGGCCCAGAGGTGGCTCTCCTAGGCATCCCTCCGGGTCCCTCACGGGTGTGTGGTGGGGCCTCTTGCTTTGACTGATGCTTCCTGGCGAGGAAACAAGTGTCACCCCCTCCCCCAGCTCTGTCCAGCGTCCCAGGCGGGAGTACAGTGACTTGTCCTTCAGTGAGCCTGGGACCGAAGCAGGGCCCTGACCTCTGGGAAGCACTGCTGTGGGGTTTTGAGGGAGGCACCTCCTCCTGGGTGGGGTGAGTGACCTCTGCCTCCCCCTCTGCAGAGACCCACAGCGAAGGAGTTGCTGAAGCACAAGTTTATCATTCGCAATGCGAAGAAGACGTCGTACCTGACCGAGCTCATCGACAGGTTCAAGAGGTGGAAGGCGGAGCAGAGCCATGACGACTCTAGCTCCGAGGACTCGGACACGTGAGTCCCACGGTTCTCAGCGGCGTAGGGCGAAGTTTTTTGTTTGTGTTTAGATGCTCAAGGCCACAGTGATACCTGCGCTGCATTCCATGTGGCTGTTAGAGAGTCTTCCGTGGCTGGGAGCTTCCCTGCCATCCACGTGGCCGGGTCTTCCTTGTGCTCTGGGGACAGCCAGGGAGGCCATGCAGGTGGGACAAGCACAGCTGATGGGTGGGAGGGGACATGGGGACTGAGGAGCTCAGCACAGGCCCAGGATTGAGCAGGCGCCTCTTAAACCAGGTTGTGTGGGGGACAAGGGCTGGTGACAGCTGGAGGTGGAAGGCAGATGGACAGGAGCAGAGTGGGGAGGTGGGTGTGGCAGGAGGGGAGGACGGGGAGCAGGGAGCAAGAGAGCTCCAGCTTTGGCTGGAAGAGGCACCGGGGAGAGAAACTGAGGCCCTGGGGAGCAGCTGACAGACGGGGGTTGAGCAGCTCCCTCCTCGGGCAGGCAGAGGCTGGGGCGCTGCACTCCAAGGTGCAGCTGGAAGCTCCAGGACCCACAGTCGGGTCCCCATGGGCAAAGCTGGGGCCCTGCGTGGGGATGAGAGGAGGGAGCCAGGGATCAGAAGCAGCCATGTCACTGACCGAGTGGCTGCGATGTCTGTCCAGGGAGACAGATGGCCAGGCATCTGGAGGCAACGACGCTGGGGACTGGATCTTCACCATCCGAGAGAAGGACCCCAAGAATCTCGAGAACGGAGCTCTCCAGCCCTCGGAGTTGGAAAGAAGTAAGGTACGGTCTCGGCGCACTGGCAGGTTTGAGTCCCTGCCCCACAGGCAGCCCAGGTTGGGGGGTTTGCCCTTGGGGGTAATAGGCTGGTGTTCAGTTCTCTGATTACCTGAGGGTTCAGACCGGAGAGTTTGGTACCCTCTCCCCTGAGGCCACACCCAGCAGGACCTGTAACCTTTAGCCAATGACAATTGCTCCTTGGGGCACAGTTTCACGTATGCAATGACTGTGGCTACCTTTGGGGGACCTTGTCTGTTTGCATGTGAGGGTTGTGTGGATACCATGCTGTCACTTCAGAGCTTTATTTAAGGACTGTATAAATGAATGCACTGCTTTTGGTACTTCATGTATATCACTTCACTTTATTTGGATTAGTTAATTTCATGGCTATTTAAATTTATGAAAAAGCCACTGGGCATGACAGTGCACACACGTAATCCTAGCACTCTGGGATGCTGAAGCAGGAAGATCTCAAGATTGGGCCCAACCTTGAGTTGCTCAAAGTATTGACATGGTGAGACTTTGTCTCCAAGAGAGAAAGGAAGGAAAGGCTAGGAATGTAGGTTAGTACAAAGGCCCCAAGTTCAAACCCTAGTACCACCACCACCACCAAAAAACCAAAATTACAAAAGCTATAGTTTTACTTATTTAGGGGGTGGGGTGGGTGTTGAGAATTGAGGCCGGAGCCTCACACATGCCAGGGTCCAGCCAGCAGAACCCCTCCACACAGTGCAATGGAGCAGCTGGTATGCCGACCCCTCCCTTCCTGCATGGGATCCAGGCACTGGGTTCCTGCCAGGTGGGTTTCATTGGTTATTGCAGATGAAACCTTGTCGCTTGTGGAAGCCAGGGGCCCTCAAGCAGGATATGTCCTCAGCATCAGTCTGTGAACCACTTGGGAACCCTGTGGGTCAAGGCCGCTGTGGCAGTCCCTGTTTCTGATGACCTTCCTTTTCCTCCCCCAGATGAAAGACATCCCAAAGAGGCCTTTCTCTCAGTGTTTATCGACAATTATCTCTCCCCTGTTTGCAGAGGTAAGATGCCAGGCAGGTTTGCTGGAGAGCTGCAGGGGGTGGAGAGAAGGGAGCAGGGCCCTGCTGCTGTGGGACATTGTCAGTAAAGCTGGGGGACAGGACAGCAGCTGGCAGGCACCACTTGGCGAGTCTGCACTGGGCCCACAGCAGGCTGCTGGCCTCTGGCACTGACAGCCTACTCCAGCCTCCCCTGGTGGCTGTTTTCTGTCACATCTTCCCCGAAGATGCCCATGGTGTCAATGGCCTTGGTGACCTAGCCGTAAGCCCTGTGTTTCCAGGGTGACATTCAGTTAAGGGGTATGGGTACCTCTGAAACCTGGTGAGTGCGTCCCAATCTCGGGCTCAGGCAAATTCCTAGTTATGTTCAAAGTAGTTCCATTTTTTAAGGGGGCCCTGATTTCTAGGGTCTCTGGGTTTTCCTTGTACCATGATAGTCTCCTATGACCTGTGAGCTCCTGCAGAGTTCATGTCATCCCGCAGGGGCCTGGCCTGTGGCAGCTATGTATGTGTGTGGGTGTGTCCTGGTGTGTGTGCGTTCTTGCAGGTCCTTTCCTGGCTTAGGCTGCCTTGAGGATGATTGACAGAAGTCACCCCCACATCTGTGTGAGGTGATCCCCACCTCTCTGTGCAGCTTTGCTTGGGGCTCACACTCAGGCTGCCCAAGTCACAGTGTCCCCTCCCAGGCCCCTATCTTCCTCCTGGTGGCTGGCACCAGAGAGGTGCGGCATCACATGGGGTGAACTCGCTGGTCTCGGATGGAGGGGTGCTGACTAGGCTGGCTGGGCAGGCTGTGCTGCTCTCTTGGCTCTCGCTGCGGCCACCTCCTGGGCACCTGTGGCTTTCCCCCAGACACCCTTGTGGCCTTGAGTGTGTTGCCTGGAGCCTCATGGCTTTCCAGCTTCGGGCTGCTGTCCTGTGACCTGCCGTCTGCCGTGTTAATAGGATTGGTTGGGAACTAGGGGAAAGGGCACGTGTATTTTTCATTTGCCCAAAACTGTAATGTACTGGGCTTTAAAAGAAGCTCTTGAGATCATTACCTGGTACTTCCTCAGATGAATCCTAACGCAGAAGTATCGGTTGTCTGCAAAGTAAACACGTGAACTCACAAGCTGCCTTCCTTCCGTGCGTGCGTGTGTGTGTGTGTGTGTGTGTGTGTGTGTGTGTGTGTGTGTGTTACTGATAATACATTGTGACCTGGCATTTGAAGTGTGTAATAGGCAGGATTTAGAGGACAGTCCTCAGAGCTCACTGCCAGGCTTATTACCCCGTGTGTGTACATGAGGGTGGTGGGAGACAGGTGTTGCTGTCACTCATTGTCCGACTGCCCTTGAGCCAGGGGACTTCCCAGGGCTCCTCTACCCCCCTACCCCTGTCCTGCTTTGAGACACAGGTGTGGATAAGGGTGGGTTGGGGTGGTGAGTACAGATCGCTCTCTGGCCTGGAGGTGCCGTGCTGGTGAGTGACGGGGTGTAGAAGAGAGCCTCAAGGTCATCAGTATTGCAGCCTGTGACAGACAGTATTCCAGACAGTATTCCAGGCATCCTGGGTTCCTGTCCGGTCCTTCCAGCAGGGGGAGAAGCTGTCCCTTTCACAGCGACACTGGTCTGTTGACGATGACACGAAGTCCTAACATGCTGCAGAGCCAAAGCAGAGTGTCCTGACAGATGACAGAGACAAAGTGGAGGAGGGGGATCTGGAGGGGCCCTTGGTGGCTGTCACCTTTGCAGCTGCTACCCGAGTCCCTGGGAGGGTGTGGGATCACAAGCTGTCCGGCTCTTGATGTGAGCCACATTCCTCTGTTGGGTGTGTGCTGGACAGAGGCCTGGGGTTGACCTGGGGTTGAGGGAGGAGGTGCCTAGGACACTGGTTTCTGTGGGAGCAAAGGACGGGTGCTGCAGGTCCCAGAACTAAGGACTGTGTGAGGGGCATCCTGACAGCGTGCTGGTCCCGGGGGTGGTTGCTGGAACCAGAGCCAAGCCATTGACACCACGAGTTGAGCACAGACTACTCTGCTACAACAGTGTCACACCAGAGCAGTTTCTGGTGGACTTGGAAGTGGCTTTCCTGGAGTAACAGTAAGGCTGTGGTGGAGACAGGAACCCCAGGACGCGCCGTCCCGGGCCAGCATGGAGGAAGGGTGCATGTGGAGCCGACGTCCCCTGTCATGGGCTGGAAGAGTCACTGGCTGCTCTCTAGAGTTCCTTGCTGGGGACCCGGGGTAATGATCTGGTGGCTCTGGGTCTCTGGGACCTGAATGGTGCTGGGGTGACACATGTCTTACCCCAGGGTCTGTGCACGTGGGTCACACTGTCCTTCCTGTGTTTTCAGCTGAAGGAGAAGAGTCAGGCATGTGGGGGAAACCTGGGGTCCATAGAGGAGCTGCGCGGCGCCATCTACCTGGCGGAGGAGGCCTGCCCCGGCATCTCCGACACCATGGTGGCCCAGCTTGTGCAGCGGTTGCAGAGGTAAGGACACAGGGCCCCCGGGGCAGCTGCGTGGGTTGCCTCGCCACTTCCTTGGGCTGTTCCTGGTGTCTCCCAGTTGGGACAGACTCCAGTGAGCGGAGCTGTCCTGACCTGGGTACACCGAAAGGGTGGACTGTGTGAGTTGGGGAGCTCTGAAACAGAGCAGAACCTTGCACATTCTCTTGGCCACAGAAATATGGGGTGATGGGGCTGGGGATTTAGCTCAGCGGCATAAGCACCTGCCTTGCAAGCAGGCAGTCATGAGTTCGATCCCCGGTACCGATAAAAAGACACACAAAAAAAAAAGAAAGAAAGAAATATGGGATGATTTAACTACCTGCTCTTAGGGACGCAGTCTGTTTGTTAAAACCCAACGAGTCAAGGCCTTAACCAAATGCACATAACCGTCCACTGGGTTGTAGGCTTTAAGGTTTGGTGCCCAGAGTGCTGGAGGCACTGGCAGTGGTGACCTCCACCAACCTAAGAGTGGCAAGTCCCTTCTGCAGCAGCCCAGAGTCCACCCTGGGAGTGTCACTAGCATGCCATGCCCTGGCCTGGTTGCTTTGGCTGCCCATACTTCCGGCCGAGCAATTAGAGCTCCTTCTGAGTTTCTGTGTGAAGTGTCACCCACATTGCCCTCTTCAGGTCACTGCTGTCACTCAGTCTGGCAATGAGCCATGCATTCCATAGCCTGTGACTCTGGGTGCGCAGTCACCAGGGACGCCCTCAGCCATGGTGTTGGAGTTTGTACTCAGGTGTCCAGAGAGTGGCCCAGCCTCTGCAGTTCCTGTCTCCTGAGATGGCAGCTGGACTGACACAACCGGCTATTGGGGTGTGTGGGGTCACTTTGGCCAGTGGTCATCAGCAGGTGGGGATTGCTCGGGCTGCCTGGTGTGAGCCCCTCTGCCTGGGCTTCTAATGAAAAGCGTAGTCCTGACACCCAAGCTCTATTCTCCCGCCTCGGTTAGGGTCACTGTAAGATTTTCAGGCTTAGGATAGAAACTAAGCACTGTTTGCCTGGCTGCTTCAATTTTGAGGCGATCGAAGGAGTCAGTGGTCTTTGATCTCTTTCTGCCACCCTCTTGATACCAAAAGCCTTATAACAAATCACAGAAATAAAGGAAAGTGGAATTTTACAAGTCATCCTTACGCTTACTCCAGGTGCAAACTGTTCGATTTCCCTCACTAGGTATTTTTCATACCCTTTTCTAGTGGCATTTATTTAAAGAGCCTCACAGTAAACACAGCTAAACCCAGAAATTAGGGCAACTTACTGGTATCTTGCTTTCGGTTTTGTGCAGTGCCATTTCTAGGACTGGTGTTTTCTACACAGTCTGGAGTACCTGGAATTGTTGGGAGTGATGAATTTCTGTGACTTGGTTTCTGTGCCTGCTCAGTCCCCCATTTCCTGTTTTAGGGCCCCGTCTCCCTGCTCATCTTTCTGAATTTAAAATATCTTAGTAGCTATATCTTTAAAAAGTAGAAACACTAAGCCTGGATTTAGACCCACTTTCCCGTGTGGAGTGGGCACCTGAGACCCCTTGGGATGTGTGGCCTTTGCTCCAGCCTCATCCCAGCTTCACTCCCAAATGAGCGACCTCAGGTGGTCACCTTCAGAAGAGAACTGACACTTGGCTAACACACTATCAGACCTTTCTGTGCCTTAGTGTGACTTACTGTTGGGATCATTTTTATGTGACATGAGTTCATCCTGTGACTGAGTCATTTATAATTCTCTAAATAGTTATGGAACCATTTGCTCTCTGAGACAGTATGGGTATTTTGAACGCCTTCGAAGAGGATCTCTAGCTGGGTGGAGTGGTTTCCGTCTGTAATCAGCACTCTGGGAGGCGGAGGGAGGAAGGTTCCAAGTTTGAGCCCAGCCCGGGCAAGTTAGTGATCTAGCTAGATCCTGTCTCACAGTAAGAACTGTCTGAGCTGTAGCTCAGTGTGAAGGTTCAGTCTCCATTCCCCCTGGGTGGCGCAGGGAACTCGAGGTGGAGCATCAGAGATGAGTCTCCTAAGTGTCCTCAGCCATCTCCAGGCCATGGGGCTTGGAGTTGGTTTTCAGACAGCTGTGGGAGTCTTGACCCTGAGGGGAAACCCGCACCTTCCTTTCTGTCCTGAAGCAGGATATCACTATAGAAGTTTTGAAAAATGAGAACCCTTGGTGCCACTGTTTTTGCGAGACAGGGTCTCACTGTGTAGTTCAGCCTGACCTCCGACTCACAGTGATCCTCCTGCCTCCGCCTCCGGAGTTCTGGGTTTACACCACCATGCCTGGCAGTCCCACTGTTTATCTAACTATTTTTATCCTTACCATTTTTTAATACATTGCCTTCTGATGTTGTATACACTTATGTACACCACTCAGTTTTCCTAGATAGTTACAAATTATAGTGCTCATGACTTTTTCCTATAGTGTTTATGATAAAGAATTTGTGCACACAGACTGTACGGTGTAGTGCCTGTCATTTTATATGTACTTACTAACTGGCGTGTCTTTTTCATACTGCTTATAGATAATTATTTAATGTATTTTTCAATTATAATTTAACCATTTTACTATGGCTGGGCAATACAGTTGTTATATATTTATAGTTTCAAAAACTACTGAGACATCTCTGCAAATACAGGATTTCCGTCTGGGGTGCTGTTTCTGAGGCAAGTCTAGAAGTAGATCATGGGACCGAGTCAGTCTTCTGGCGGCCAGAAAGGGTTTCCCTGCGGGCTGGGTCCCAGGGCTTTCCTGTATCATTAGATATTAGCAGTTGTCAAAAATAGGGCTTTTTAAGGTGTTTCTATTTACTGCACTGGTCTTTTTTTTTTAACCAAGACTTTGGTTGTGATTTGAAGTTTTGTACAAGGTTAGAGAAACGACATTTATTCATTTAATTTCCTGTCTCTGTTTTCCCCTAGATATTCTCTAAGTGGCGGAGGAACGTCATCCCACTGAAATTCCTTTGCCATCGGGGTCTTGTTTTTCCTGTTTTCTTCTTCATCCTCCTTCTTTTAAAAAGTCATTGAGAGCCTTTGCTGACTCTGCCGAGGAGGCGCCAGCGAGGGGCGTGACCAGCGACGTGGCCAGGGATGGCCCGCCTCACCGCACTGGAGCCTCAGGAATCTCTCTGCGGGGTGGGAGGGTCAGCTCCTTCAAGTGGTGGTTTTATTTTTTTAATGTTTTTTTAATTTTAACCATTAGTGCACATATTCAAGGAAAGTTATCTTTAAAAACAAAAACCCACCCTGAAATGTATATTTGGGATTCTGATCAGGCAACCGAAGATGCGAAACCTCAGGTATCCTGCTTTATGTGCTCGCTCCCCCGGGGGCCGGGGCGTGCCCTGGCGGATGGGTGTACAGATTTGTATATAGTGTCATTTTTACAGAACCCTCTGGCGTGCAGAAGGATCACTGTGCACATACTGGCCAAGTGCTTCTGTAGATAATGTCCGTGGAGTAAATATTCGACAGGCCATAACTTGAGTCTATTGCCTTGCCTTTATTACATGTAAATTTTGAATTCTGTGACCAGTGATTTGGGTTTTCTTTTGTATTTTCAGGGTTTGCCATTAATAATAATGAATGCCCCTCTTATGAACACTCCTCTTTGTACCTCGACAAATGCAAAATTTCCTCTCGTTCGCCCTCCACCCTTTTGGTACACGTTAGAAGTTGATTTCCTTTTTTCATCGATGGTACTATTAGTGTTTAAATTGGATCATCTGTTGCCTCATGAAGCTTTAAATTATTTTAAGTTTCTCCCAGATGAAGCGCTCTCGTCTCACCTCTGTTTGGATTTGTGCCACTGCCCGTCTGCACCCAGTGTCCTGTCCTCTCCGACACGATTTTCCGTTGCACCTTGTAGTGGAGTCTGCATATCATCTTGCCCACCTAGAAGTGTCTGGATGCTTCACGAATAAATTTTATAACACTTATTTTGCATACTCTTCTTGACACATGCCTCTGTAGTTCTGTAGTGCACAGGTCTGCTGTGTATGTGTGTGTGTGAGAGAGAGAGAGAGAGAGAGACAGACAGAGAGACAGAGAGACAGAGACATCTCAGAAGGCTGCAGGGAAGCAGCGGATGTGAGAAGGCTGATTGTCCCGGTCAGCAACCTATGCAACTTGCGTGATTGGTCAGTGAGAAGATGTGGTTGGGTGTTGCCGGTTTGTGAAATTGCTGGACCTCTTGCTGGGACCTTAACAGGTGGCTTTGGTTCCAGTTGACCAGGGTGTCTGTTTTTCTTCACTTGCTGCAGGGCATTGCTTGGCAAGGCGGGACACATCTCTGGGTTTCTGGGATGGGAAAGGGTTCTAGTTGCAATTCTTGACTATCTCACTTAGGTATTTGTAGCATTTTCTAGTTTTTGATGTCCATTGCTGTCAGCTCTTGTTGGTTCTTAAGCAGTAGGACACAGGTTTTGGGAGGCAAGGAAGTTACTGAGCCTTGGGAAGTCAGCGCAGCCATAGGCTGGTGGGCTGGACCTGTAGAGGACAGGGGCCAAGGACAGGCCTGGCCTGAGGTGCTGGAAAGGGTAGGGGCTGGCTGTATTGTGATTGGTTTATAAGTCTGTGGTTTGTAAGTCTGTGTTCAATGACGACATTTGATCGGAAGCGGATTTGGTTTGCATAGTCCTATGAGACAAGTAGAACTGAACTGATGATTCCTTGTATGAAGCTTGAGCTGAAGGCCACTTTTGGCTGTTGCAGGAGAGACCCACTCAGCTCGCTGTTCCTGGCTGCGCTGTGAGAGCACTGGTGCAGGCAGCAGCTTTTCTGATGGACGGAGCTTGCCCTCTGTGCAGGGAGATGGCGACATGCCTTTGCTATGGAAGCCAGTCTCCTTTTCTCCTGTGCGTGCTATGGACGGAGCCAGGGCTTCGTACCTAACTAGCGAGCGCTGAGCTCTGTCCCAGCCCTGGAAACCATGCTTCGGTTCTAGTAACTGCTGAGTGCTAGTGGATAGATCCTAACTGAGCACATGGTATGAATATGAGTGGGTTCTCTAAGCCACTGGCCAGGTTGATGATGCATAGTTCCACCCCCAGAAAAGCCACAGACGAGCCTTCTGAATTTCACTGGCTCTGGCAGATGCACAGTGATAATGATGGCTGTCTTGGCCTTCAAGAGTGGCTCACCCTGCTGTCCAGTCTCTCCTGGGTTGCTGCTTTCTGTAGACACACAAGTCAACTGAAATGCTTCGAGGAGCATCTTGCTTAGCCAAGCAAGTTGGCATCTTCATCCTGCAGCAGAGAAGGCTTTGCTGTCACCTGAGCTGCCATGGCCCATGCTCACGCAGCCAGCTGGGAAAGCTGAGTAGTGTGGCCCTGTGATGACCGTGTGCAGTTCAACTGTGGTTTATGCCATTGAAGTTGTCCTTTGTGGCCAGCTAGCTGGACCCAGTGAGGTGGGCCAGTGGGGTGACATCAGATGGATGCCTTGGCCACCTCGCAGCCGGGCTTAGCCTCTTGGCGGAACGAAGTGCCACCTGCCTTCCAAAAGTCGTGTTCTCTAGTTGCTCTTGTCGAGTGTGTAGTTTGGTTCTCTGTGAAGTATTTTGTACTTTTCCTTTGGCAAAACGTGCTTGGTTTATAAGCATTTTTATATTTCCTTCCTTAAAAAAACCATGGCTTCTGTATTTCTGCTACCAAATACAGTGATGAAGGCAGAGGGCCCTTGAAGGGCGTGCTCCTGAGCACTTGTACTCTGTCGTACAAGGGTCAATAAAGCTCTCCGAAAATGGTTCTTCCTGTCACTGTGTCGTGTGTGTACAGGGTGTCTGACACTGTCCCTTCCTAGCGGGTTTCCTATGTTATTTTCACTTAGTTTTCTTGAGGCCACAAGGGGTGCTGGTCACCTGCAGAAACCATCCAGAAATGCTCAAGGTGAGACCACTACCTTGTCCCCAAGCCTTCCAGAGCTCAGTGACTTCTGGAGGGGAGCATTTTCCTGAAGCTGCTTAGCCACCTTGGGGTCCCGGGCATTTTCCCCAGTGGGAGATGCTTCTGAGAGGACTGTGGTCCCCAAGGCCTTCCCTGGGCAGCTCGCCACAGGAGGGCGCCCCTTCCCCAGGGCTCCCTCCCCTCACGTGTATATTCCTCGTCTGCCCAGGACTCTGCCCCATGCCTTGCTCTCCTGCTGTGCCCCCCCCCCCCCCACTATCCTTTCTTAGATGTCCTGGAGCATCTGTCCCCTCCTTGCGCCCACCCTTCTCACCCTCCCAGTCCCCACCCCCACCACAGCGATGCAAATAATGACAAAGGCAAGGCTGTTTCTTTTGCCTTAAAACTTCAGTATGCTGGGTTGTGGCGTGAGGTATTTTATTCCCTTTTGTTAGTACTGAAAACCATCTGGTACATATTGTAAGGCAAATGATTAACACATCTCAAGCTCCTCATCTCATCGGAAAATCGTGGACAACAGCCACAGCTCCACGACACTGGTGTCTCGGGTTGGGTGGACATCCCCTGCTGGGGGCACAGGGTGCTGGGAGAGGACTGTGCTGAATTGGCCGAGTTGAGTTAAAAGGGCTCGAGAACACTAAGGGAATGACAGTCACCAGAGGACAGGCAGAGGGGTTTCCATCTGTGGGCCTGCTGGGTCCCGGTGAAGAGTGACTGTCCCGGTGGTGCAGTGTCCCACCGCTGATACCTATGCCGGGGCGGGGTGCGTATAAAAAGAGGAGGGACACAGGCACAATAGATACTACTGGAGGACACTAGGTACCACGACTGTACAATGCTTCTGCATCCACAAAGCTCACACAAACCCCCTCAACGAAACAGCACAGACGGCTCTGGTCAGTGACAAACAGGTTCTCATGCGTGTGGGACAGACGGCAAATACCACAGCTCCCCAGGGCCCCACCACCCACAGCACCGAGCGGCAGCCCAGGCACCGTGCTGGGCTCCTGCCTCTTCACGGATAATAAGCCTCCACGGTCTGTAAATAGTAATCACTTCCACGATTTGGTCAACTTCCACCAAGAAGCCGGTCTGGTGACAAGGGAGTGAGAAACCCCTCGGCCAAATGGAGTGTGTTGCAGGTCACTTATTAGTCAAGGAAAGTTGAGTCCTAGGAACTTCCACACCATTATAAAAGTAGAAAGCGTTGAAAAAACCGAAATCTGAAAATGATCTCTTGTTTAAGACCGCGCCATGTGTGTCAAACACTGGACAATCCGTTTTTGAAGACAGTAGCGCACGGATGAAAACAGTAAAAGTCCTTTTTCTAGGAAAAAGAAGAGCACTTGCCCTGTCTCCGGTGGGGTGGAGGCGTGTGCACTGCATTGTTCCGGGTGCAGCAGTGAGGGAGAGAATGTCATTTGGCACTCTCTGAATGACGACGTCTCAATACTGGCACAAGCTAAAGAACAGCCCTGGGGAGTGACGGGCAGACCCCCAGGCCCATCCCAATGACACACTGGGAGAAGACGAGGTCGGGACCTGTGGAGGGGAACCGGGGAGTTGCTGTAAAACCACGTTTTGTCCAGACAGGAGTGAGTTCATCATACGCAAGGTAAATGTCTTCCAGTAAAGCAGCCGCAGCCCGCCAACTGGCGAAGTCCAGCCATCAGTACCCGTGGGATTCTTTGTGACTCAGGACGTGGGTCCGAGAGGCTGAGCTGGTGGCACTTCGGATGACTTCCATCCACCTGAAAGGGGAGGAAGCAGGTGACAATGGGACCTAAGTTGGATCCAGCCAGCTCAAGTGAAGCCCTGCCCCCTCCATGTGTTCACATCCAGGATCAGGTCTGGGAGTCACGATCCTGTGGCTCATTTTCCAAGCAGTGCTGCCCAGGAACCAGTATGTTGTGGGTGTCATGTGATTTTTTTTTACTATACTGAGGTCCCTTGCCAGGGAATTTCACAGGGATTGTGTGCAGCTCATAATGGGCCCAATGATTTGGAGACCATTATGGTGCTGATGCCAGGAAGGACAAGTTACTGTCTTGGGTCACCACTGCCCTGTCTGCTCTATAGCCTGAGGACCCTGTCCCCTGGGGACACCTTTCAGAGTTTGCTCTGGAATGCAATTCCCAGAGGCTTGCACTTTCTACTTGAATTTTAGGAACACCCTCGAGCTCTAGCTCAGAATCAGTCATCTGACACTTTTTCCCTCTTCGCACCTAAATTAAGCGCCTTTCACATACCACGTAGAGGAGCTGAGCTGTCCCCCTTCACGTGCCCTACGTGCTACCGTGGTGGCCCAAGCTAACCATACTGGGTGGGAAGGGACTCTGGGCTCTGCTGGCCTCCAGGGGGCAGCTGAGGTGTGTGTTGGCAGTGGGCAGAGGCTCCAGGTTTACTGGGCACATTAAGCCTCAGGCAGGAAGGGGAGGACACTCCAGGACTTCTGGGGACACCTACCTCTCAAACGTGTACTCGCTTTCGGCCCTGAAGTAGTACACGTGGGACTTGAAGTGCAGCTTGAACACGTAGTCCTTGTGGATGTTCTCGGCCTCTGAGGGGATGGTGAGCGAGTATCCCAGCAGAGGCAGGCTGGCAAGGGGATGATTGTCCTGCAAGGGGCACAGGGTGATCCTGGAGCAGCAGCTTGGGGTCTGGCTGTGACTCCACTCCCAGTAGTGTATCTGGGAGCCCAGGTGTGTCCCAGCTGCAGGTTTGGGGTCTGGGAGGGAGTAGACTGTAGACAGCTGGCCAGGCCACAAGGTGAGTCACTGTGTCATCCTGTTCCTGTCTAGATGCCCTCGCAAGGCTGCCCTTCAGGAGATGGCCGCCCCTCGCTGCACAGGACCCCACAACACCTGCTGCTCTACACCCTACACCCGTCAGGGTTCTGCAGTGCTGGCTCAAGGGCGAGATCCTTTGGGCCTCCAAGGCTGTTGCCTGCCAGAGCGCAGGTGCCGCATGGGACACAGGGCTTCACCACTCTGCCCTGGGTGCACGGTCACCCCGGGCCTCTGCCGGCCACTCACCTGGTGTGACTTGTAGAAGAACAGGCAGAAGTTTGTGAACACCACCCACAGCTTCTGCCACCCGTTGCTGTTTTTGAATTTCCTCAGCAGGTTCCCAGACAGCTGGTTCTGAAAGACAGGCAGGGGTCAGGACCAGCACACCCCCGGCTCCTGCAGCTGTGGGGGACACAGGTCATGGCAGGCCAGTGCCGTCTCGGGCCAGGCTCTGCGGGGGTGGGCACAGGAAGTGCCCTGTTCTGAGAACAGACTTCCTGCACCGCCAAGCTCAAAAGCTAGAGCCCCCTGGCACGCAAAGCTAATGAATCATGAGCCTGACTGGACTAATTCTTTGTCACCTGTTAAGAGATTAAATTATGTCCTCTCCCATCCCTGTCCTCAAGAGGGTTCAGGCTGTGGCCTCATTTGGAAGTAGGGTGGTGACAGGTATAATCAGGTAAATTGAGGTCACACTGGGTAAACTGAACCCTGTCTCCAAGATACGTGAGGACCACAGAAGACTCCCAGGGCATCGTGGACGGAAGCTGGAGTGAATGCATGCATAGCAACACCAAGGGCGTCATCACACACGCAGGAACAGGCAAGACAGGGGCCCCACGGGTTTCAGGGGAGCTCAAGTGGTCCGCATATTCACTGGATTTTGGCCTCCAGAGTAAATCACTTCTCAGCCGACCAGTCTAGAAGACAATCCACTGCCCAGGGCAGTGAGAAATAGTCATCATTTCACAAGCAGCTCCTGGCTGCCCTCTAGTGGCCAGGGCCAGAAGCTGCGCTCCCCTGCTTGGTGCCTCAGCCCTTCTGCCTAATCTTGGGTGTGGAAATGTCTGGATCAGGCCGAGACCTGGGGTAGCTGCTGTGACAGATGTGTACACAGGCAGCTCTGAGGAGAGGGTCAGCACAGAGGAAGATGTCCTCTGCAGCTCTGACAGGACAAGGGGAGGCCTGTCCACACTTGTCTCATTAGAAGTGGTCATTCATTCAGTCCTTCTGTCACATAACATTACTGGGGGGCTCCAAAGAGATGGGAAGGGATGGTGGTGATGCCTGCATGGCTTATAGAGGTAATTAAAGCCATGCAGCTGGACTAGGTATGGTGGCACACGCCTGCAATCCTAGCATTCAAGAGGCTGAGGCAAGGGGATTGCCGCAAGTTCAAGGCCAGCCTGCGCTACATAAGCACATTCAAAGGTCAAGCTGCACTACATAGCGAGACCTTGTCTCTAAAAAAAGCCTGTCATATTTTATCTTTTTTTCCTTAGCCACAACTAAATACGTCTTTTAGTCTACCTGTAAGCAAAGGCCACTGGTTAGCAGCTGAAGTTGAAAACTTAGGAGCTTCTGCCTTCCAGGCTGGCAGGGGCCGTAGAAGTGAGCTGTGCCTGGTGAGAGGCTGTGGAACTGGACTTGGGCATGCCTGCAGCCTGCAGAGCCAAGAGGGGCCCTGCAGGTGGCTGGAGAGGGCATCCCAGGCCCCGCCAGCAGCTCCCACCCTAACTTTACCAGGCTCATGGGACAAACTGCAAGGCTCTGGGCTCCCAGTAGGAGCTGGTATCACCCAGAGCCAGTCGCTGCCTGTGGTACTGCCACTGCATCCTGGAGGCAAGGAGCCCGTGTTAAGAGTGACACCGGCAAAGCCCTCTATCCCAGGCACCTCCTTGGGACACCCAGCTACCACTGTCCTTGTTCCGCAGCGGCCCGAGTCCCCTGCCCTGTGGAACTCCCATGGCCCCTAGGCTTCTCCCTCCAAACGCTCCCTCCCTCACTTCCAGCCCCCAGTCAGTCAGGGGACAGGCAGGGGCCCAAAGTGGGTACAGGACAGAGAAAGGCCATCAGGTCAGGAGGAAGCAGAACTGTCCCTGGAGCTGTCCTCTCCAGGCTGGTGGCTCAGGGCTGGCCAGCGAGTATCACACATCTGGTATGTGAGGCGGTGTGCCTCAGACGCCACCCAAAGCACTGTGTCTGAGAAAGGGACACGTGCAGGTGACAGGCCAGCAGATTCTACAGGTTTTTAACCCAAGTTCTTCCCTGCTCAACCCATCTGCAGCCCCCGGTGCCTGCAGGCTCGCTCCTGAGGGTCAGGGAGTCAGATGTGAGGCTTTGGATGCCAAGGCAACACAGAGACATCCTAGAAGGCCACTGCTTGGCAGAGCTCAATGGAGGTGGGGCATGGGGTGGCTGTCACCTGCTGCCAAGGGATGGTGGGTGTGAAGACTGCTACCCAAAGCAGGGATGGGAAGAGGAAGAGGCCGCCCCAGCCTTGACTGATGTATCCACTGCATCCTTAACCCACCCGGGCTCAGGGATTTAAAGAGGTTTGTCACCCCCAGTAGTGCCCTGGCTCGTAAGCGGCTCCTTACGCTGCGCCAGAGGTAGGGTCACCATGCTCTCTCTCCCCCAGAAGAGCACTTTCACCCTGGGCTTGCTTAGTGCTGGTGAAAAGAGCCAGCCAGCGCTGCAGCCCAGTCCTCTGCAGAGGGGCAGCCAGCTCTGTGTACCACGAAGCCTCATACACACTTGCACGAAGGCCACACAACCTGGGTGGGCGGAGCCCCGCTAGAGGCTGGCTTGGAAGGGGACAGCCTGCCTCTCGGGCTCCTGAACCTTGAAACTTGTGGCAGGTGGGGGAAGAGTGAAGGTCGCTTCTAGAGGACAGTCCAGAAACTCCTGGAGAGCTCGGGCAATGCCAGCACATCTCCAGGCCCACAGGACCCAGGAGCCAGCTGGCTGTCCTTAGCCAGGCCCTCAGGTCTCCTCCATGGCCCAGAACTTTCTGGAAAGTAGGATGTGAGCGCTGCATTTGCAGTGACAGGAGGGCGACGCCCACCTGGCTGTACCAGTGTGGGCACCCGGGCTGGCCCTGGGAAGAGGGCGATCGTTGCTGCCCCCCGGGCCCCTGCAGGTACCTCCACGGCAATGCTGAAGTCCACCATGGAGACGCTGGTGCTGCGATGCCAGCACACGTGCACCATTGTGTTGCCACGGTGAGGGGTCTGGCGCTCCAGTGAGGTGCGGGAGGCGCTCAGGTCGTCCTCCGACTCCTGGTCAGCTGTTGCGACTTCATCGGGAGACTCTGTGGAAGGCGACAAGAGGGATCCCTAACAGCCTCTCTGTGGCTGAGGCAAAAGCCTTTCCTATTTAAGGCAACCCTCCTGCCTCAGCCTCCCTAGGGCCAGGACTAAAGCTTCCCTAAGGAGGAATGGAACCTAGCACTTGGGTGCTTTGTAGTCTTAAACACCAGTGTGGACCGTGGATGAGAGGCCTGCCCATGAAGGGGTTTTAAACGCAGTTAAGATGCTGCCCCCACCATCTTGGGTGGGCCACTCACTGTTGTCAGGGGGGCTGCTGGCGAGGACCTCGGCCGAGGGTCCGCTGCTCTTCTCAGCCAGGTCGATGGCCATCTGAATGTCCTCTAGCCATTTCTCCATCTCGGCCCGAGAGCTACAGTCAGAGACAGGTGTCAGCTTTCAGATCCCCTGCGGCGGGTCCAAGCTGACAGGTAAGAGTCGGTCCCGGAGTTACCTGGCGGCCACGACGATCGACTGGCGCTGGCCCCGCAGGGTCAGGCAATGGGGGACGCCCCACTCATCCTCACTCTCCTGGATCTGGGGGTGAGAGTACACACATTACTGGGGTGCAGTGGTGTGACACATTTCGGACGCTCACCGAGTGGCACCTGGGCCACTCTGTGGGCAGAAAATGGAGCAGAGTGAGGCCTGGAGACCGGGAGGGGACCCCCAGGGGAAAGGCAGACACTGGGAAGGCTGGGAGGCCGCCGAGCACACAGACTTCGCTCTGGCTCTGAGGAGTGGGCAGAAGCCAGGGCCATCATCGTGCTGCCCGGGCTGCAGTGCGGGCTATTATTCCTTGTGTGTGGGGATGTCAGTCCTCTGGGACCTGAGACCAGCCATGGAGTGGTCTTGATTCTACAAGGGACCTCCGCCTGGCATCCATGTTCCCAGGGGCCCGACAGGACAGCTTTGGAAGCCTGGCTCTCCCGGGGCAGCCAGGAGGGCTGGAGGTCAGCACTCTCCCCGCAATGCCACCTGTCCCTCGCACGCTTCCTGCCCGTCTCAGCTCCTCACCGTCATGCCGTAGAGCGGGAGCTGCCCATGCACTTTAAACTGATTGGAAGCCGTCAGTCCACGGCTGGTGTACAGCAGGACGTCATTGAACTACGGGACAAGCAGAGGCGTGGTGAGTGAGACTACCATGAGCTCCCAGTCTCCCACTGCACCCCAGCACCCCTGCTTGGTGCACCCAGGGCTCTGGCTGCTTACCAGGAAGAACATGCGCTGCTGGAGCCCTTTCCCCGAGAGCTTGCTCAGGCTGCCCAGGCGGATGAACTCCTGCGGGTGGACAGAGGCCAGTTTGTGGGACACATCACCCGGCCCTGTCCACGGTAGTGACAGCCTCAGTGACTGTGCTGTGTGCTTACTGCAGCCCAGGTGCCAGGCATCATCTGCCTTTCTAGGAATCCTATTGGCTCCACTGACAGGAGAGGAAACTGAGGCTCCAGTTAGTAGGATGCCGGCCCAGCCCTGTGCAAGGAGCCCAATGTACACTTGGCCCTCGGTGAGGATAATGTGCTCACTCCCCAGGGCTTACACCCTCCCCCCACAGCACAGACCAGGGCCCCGGAAGGTGGCATGCTGCTGGTGGGGGGATCTTCCCCGTGACCCACAACTCTGGCTCTCAGAAAGCAGGAACCCATTTCAGGGTAAAAGAGCTAGAGGCAGATGGGTGTGAAAAACTCAGCATCCTATCTCACATTTTCCCCAGGACTCCAAATTCCTGACCATGTGCATGTCACAGGGGCGGATACTTAAAATCCAACAAGCAACCCTGGTGTCTTGCTAAGTTGCTTAGGCTGGCCTCAACTCCTGGGCTCAAGTGATCCCCCTGCCTCAGCCTCCTGAGCAGGCCTACAGGTGCATGCTAGCACGTCCAGCTAACAGTCATTTTAAAATTGGACTTAAATATACAGAGTCTCCACTCATGACTGTTAGTCCATCACTGTGCTGCACAATCTATACTACTGCCTGGTTCCAGAACTGGCTGGTGACGCCTCCCATTTGGAACAGTGAGCTGGAGGGAGATGGCTTGATGAGGCGGGCACTCCGGCTCCAGCGTCACCGTATCAACAATGACCCCTTTTGCTGAGCAGGAGGAGAGTGTCGGACATGCTCCAGGCTCATATTGGCTCCGAACTCCAGCCTTAAGTTCACAGCACTGAGACCACGTGGGCAGCTGGGGGGTGACAGAGGCCTAGGATGCCCAACCGTGGCACTAGGTGATGTTGCAGCGCATCCCCGTAAGCACACGTGGTCCCTTCTGTAAGGAACATGATGTGCTGTGGCATTCTCAGACTCTTCCTCCATCCTACTGATCCCCGTGAGAGAGGACCTGAACCACAGCTGCCGCCTCTCCCATCATCTAGGCTTCACATCACACAGAGAAACCACTTTCTCGGTAAGAAATTCTACTCAGATGTTCAAGGTTTAGAGAAAATGACATTGGTTCCCTGGTCTCACCAGCAGAGCTGAGGTGATCCCAGGTCTCACTTCTGCCCCACACTCACCCCAGGCTCCCGCAGTACTTTCCAGTCTGCTTCGAGACAGAAATCCCCAGTGTGCAGCCAGGGCAGCTGTGTGTTCCCTGAGACTAAAAGGTCCCCAAATCCTGGGTCTGCTCCAAGTTATAGCACGTACCCAGCAGACTAGCGGCACTGGGTCTCAGCAGAGCCTGAGTGGGGCAGGACTGGGGATAGGACAATTTGGGACAGAGATACCCCAGAGAACCAGAATGGGACAGGGCCCCAGGATGACCCTTTGGGTTCCTTGAAAGGGAACCGAGAGATGGCAAGCTTCCTTCCCCTTCTTGCTCTGTCCCCACCGTGCGGTGCTGAGTGACCAAGGTGCTGTGGAGTCGAAGGGTAATAGCATAACATGCATCTGTTCTCGACTGTTTGAGGTTATTTTGATTTCAAATTAAAATTGTTATACATAAAAAATTGCGTCTTGAAAAACATTTTTTCGTACTTTGATGCACTAATTGCTTCTCTGGTTTTATAGCATCTCTGTGTGTGCGCGCGCGTGTGCGTGCGTGCGTGTGTGTGTGTGTGTGTGTCTCTGGCATTGAACACAGTGTCTTCACACGGAACTACATCCCCAGCCCCTTGGTGAGGCAGAAGCTCACTACATGGCCCAGCTTGTGATCCTTCTGCTTCTGCCCCCTAGAGGCCGGGGATTACAAGTGTGTGTCACTACACCCGGCTTTTGTAGCACCATTTTACAATTTGTTCTTTCTTCCATTTTCATTTATCAGAATGACTTAAACTGTGCCATTTTAAATCCTCCCTGCCATGTGGTAGGGAGAAAAGTAAATAAGAAGCAGCAGGAATGGAGCAAGAGGCCCAAGGGTCGCTCTCCCTCCTCTCAGTGTGCGGATTTTGCCTTGCTTGATCCTGTTTTCCCAGGGATCTCCCCAGGTGGCAGGAGAAGGGTATTTTCTCTTGGAAGTCTCTGCAGACAAAATGGTCCGCTTTCACTCCCTGAACTGTGTCCACTCTGGCTTTCTGTCCAACCCATTCTTACCCTTCCAGGAGTCACAAGATTGTCGATGCCGATGAGATCCTTTTTGAGCTCGTGCAGCTTCTGGCAGTTTTCCATCTTGATCATGGTGCCGTGCAGCTGTGCCACCATCTCTGTGATCTCTGCCAGTGCGGCTGCGGGGAGAAGGGGAGCGCTGGAGGTTGATGGCAGCAGAGGACCTTGTCCCAACGCCTGCAGCCCCCTCTCTCTGGGGAAGGGGCTTCTGTTGCCCCAACATAATCAACAGTGATTCATCGCCTTGTGTACTGATCTGATTCACTTTGTTTCTGCAGAGTATGCCTGGAGAGGATCCCAGTATGGCCCCAGCTGCACCGCTGACCCCAAATCAGAGTGACTTGTAGGTATCAAGAAATAAAGGTGCCAGGGTAGGGGTTTCGCTCCCCACCCTCTTCCCTGGAGTGGGCCGGGCACAGGGTACAAAACAGCCACCAAGAAGGTAGCAGCAGGGTCTGTGTGGATCTGACACTGGCCCTCCCAGGTCACAATGTCTCAGCGCACTCCTGTTCTTCCTTCCACGGAAACCCTGCTGTTTCCCAACGTGGCCAAAAGAAGAAACTGCAGCCTTGTTTTCCAGCACAGGCCACATGGGCCCTACACTGGTAGGGTGCAGCACACAAAAGGAGCCAGCAAGCGCCAGTCACTGCAGATCAGGGTGGCACTCACATCCCCAGGATCTGAGTGGTGAAAAAACAACAAATGCCTGCTGGGGCCTCAGTCTCCAGAACACAACGTCCCTGCAGTCTGCACCCTGGAAGGGAAGCATTTTTAGCTTGCTTGCTTTCTGCCTGGGGTGAAAATTCAGTGCTTCCTGGCTCATCACAGAATGCTTTTGTCCATTTAATTGTCGAGAACAAACGATTCCCACCAGGGATGGTAGAAAAATAGAACACACACTGGCCACCACTGAAGATGGCTAGGGGGGCACATACAAACCTGAACCCCAGCCGTGGGTGGTTATTTTTGGGGTCCTCACAGCTAGGAAGGGATTTCTGTCATCCCATATCTGGCAGGAGCAGCAGGACAAGGTGGGCAAGGCTGGCTCAGACTCAAGGGTCAGGCACAGGCTGAGACTTAAAAGATGAGGAGCAATCTGCTGGACAGCCAGGTGCTGACAGCGACCCCAGGCAGCAGGGATCAAACGTACCTGCTATGGAGGTGTGAGGCAGCCAGGCTTGTTTTAAGCTCTGCAAACAATGGCGCCAGGCATCACTGTTCTTGACTTGCTGCTGTCTAACTTTACTTTGCTAAGTCTACTGAGTTGCCTTGTAAAAAGCTATTTGCAGAAGTCATCTGTGATAGTGACTTTTCTAGAGCAAGGTTAATGTCATCATGACCCTCCATCAACTCCTTCCTGGCTTCCTTTTGCTCTCGAGTGAGGTCCTGGGGTTTTGTAAGGTCGGGAAGCCTTTTGACGTGAGCCTGAGGCAGGCAGCATCACTCGGGTTTATAGAGTGGGAGGTGTACACAGAAGAGGGTGCCACGGGGACCTAAGAGACGGAGGAGTTTCTAACACTGCAGGCCAGAGATGGGCCTTGACAACCGAGGGAAGGCAAACAGGGACTGTTCAAGGGCCACCTCCAAAGCACAAGTAGACCCATTGAGGGGCTTGGGGCAAAGACAGGGAGCCCAGACCCCAGCAGACACAATCATGGGACTGGGTGACTTGGGTTCAGTGGAAAGAGCACACTTGAGTGGCACTTGCAGTTCCCTTCCCCCTCCGGCCCTCCATTTCCTTATCTGTAACATTGGGTAACACAGCAGATCTCCTGGCATCGCTACTCTCTGTGCCCTAAAGCACCCAGACTCCAAGGTGGGGTGAAAGCAAATGAGGAGGGCTGGGCGGCCCTCAGCATCCTTCTGTGGGGAGATCAAATCCTACGGTACCCCAGATGACACAATGTGGGGCATGATGCCGGCCTGTCTCCACAGGGGGCCGCGCGCTCCCAGGCCCCCCCCCCCCCCCCCTGCAGGCTGCACTCACCTCTGCAGTCCCGGAAGTCGGCGTGGCTGGGCGAGTGGTGCTTGCACAGCCGTTCCAGGACCTGCTTGTAGTGCATGAGGCGGTGCAGAGGGCGCAGCAGGAAAGTGTTGAGCGGCAGGTAGCACACCTTCTGCTGCTCGAAGTCGCGGCAGAAGTGCTCGAGCCGCCGCGAGGCCTTGATGGTGTTCTCCAGCGCCTCCAGGGCCTCGCTGTGCTTCCACAGGTGCTTGGCCAGGTGCTGGGGGAGGGCAGGAGGAGGGGCGCCATCAGTCCGCTTTGACTTGAGAAGTGAAGGGCACGTTCACCCTCATTTCATTACGCTTATTTCCTTACGTTTCACATTATTTATATTCCACTCCTTTCATTGCATTCCGTAAGTTCTGGGCAGCTTACAGTACATGCGCATTATAAAGCATATGAACTGTATAGACAATGCCGGAGGCATGAATGTCCTTTTGCAGTGAGTCTGACAAAATTGAGGGATGCTACATGGACAAAGCACATTGGAGGTAGCTGTGACTTTCTTCTAAATGTGACACATAAAAAGTAGCTTCAAAAACACATTTTTTTTTTTTTTGGTAGCAGGGATTGAACTCATGACCACACACTTGCTAGGCAGGTGCTTATGCCGCTGAGCTAAATCTCTGGCATAAAAAATGGATTTGTTTCGCTCACCTCATTCATTCCTAAAGTGACGGAGTGGCTGCTGGCCCTCAGGAGGAGAGTGAGGATCAGTGCCACTCCCCTGGCACCGTGGTGGTGGCAGATTCAGGACCCAGCCTTTGGTGGTAGATATTAAGGTGCAGTCTGTTGCCCCGGGCAGGTGGGAAGGGTACAGAGGGAAGTATGCTTTCAGACAGGCATGGGACAGGGACAGAGGGCTCCATGCCGCGTTTCAGACTCCACCCTGCTCCTGGGGGCTCATTCCAGCCTCTTCTTGATGCCCATGCCCCTACCCTCCTGCCTTTCAAGCTACCCCCACCCATGTTGTCACCTATCACCCACACTTTCCCACTGGTTTATTTACAGTCTTTCTGTTTTGCAACAGAGACTCACTGGAAGCTGCAGAGAAACACACAGGGAGGCACTGTGAATCTCTGTCCCTTCCCTGATGCATAACTCAGTATTTTTATTATTATTGTTGTTGTTGTGCTCAGGATGGAATCTAGGGTTCACACATACCAGGCAAGTGCTCTACCACTGAGCTACATCCCCAACCTGTTAAAAGTTTTTCCTTTCTATTTTGAGACAGGGTCTCAATAAATTGCACAGGGGATTCTCCTGCCAGAGCATCCTTTGCAGCCAGGATTACAAGCAGATGCCACCAAGCTCAGGTCTCTGTTTGATTTTGAAAGAGGGCATCAGTCACACATCCTCGGGGCCTGGTATCTGTAGTTGGTGCCCAGTAATTCTTGCCTGCATGAACTAATAAGCAAAAGAAGCAAGGCCAGCAGCAAACCAAGGGGGGAATGCAGGGAACAGGGCAGGTGGGGAGAAGCCTGGAAACATCGCCTGAGGCCAGACTGAGTCCATCATCAGGGGTGCAGGCTGCCCTGCCACTTCAACCACTGAGGAACAAGGAGGATGTAGAGGGCAGACAGCCCAGCAGCAGGCGGCCCTGTCGCCCAGCAGAGGAACTGTGAGCCAGGAGGAGTAAACCCAATGTCCAGGGGCACAGGAGTGGGGGTAGGAGCTGGGGAGACAACAGTGACAATGGAGAAGCAGTGGCTCAGACACCGGATGATGAGTCCCAAGGGCCCCCTTCCTTTGTGTTGAGTCCCAGTGCTCTGGTGCATCTAGGCTGATGTTTGCAGGGGGACCACAGGCAGTCTAAACATGCTCCAGGCGTGCAGAGTCAGGGATGGTCAGCAGAGGCCCACGGCAGCAGGCCCTGCTTAGTGCCTCAAACGCAAGGCAAGTACATGGGGCAGGCGGGAGAGACACTAGAAGCTGCCGGGTGACCCCTGAGCATTGAAACGTAACACCAAGCTGGGCATCTAACTCTCTAGAACCTTCTGCTACTCCCCTCCTGCCACTCTATAAAAATGCTGTAAAACCAACAATAACACAATAAAAAAAATAAGCCAACTCATTTCTCCAAAGCCTGCCGCCCCCTCCCCCACTGCTGCCGCCCTGGTCTATTTTTATTTTGCTTGCACGGAGCTCACGGCATCAGAGGCCTAGGGCTGAGATGCCAGCACAGCTGAGAGCTGATGGCCATGTGTACCAGCTCAAGGACCGTGGGGGCAGGGGCCGGCACGGAGGCTCGTGTGATGGTAGGTGGGGAGGAGGGTAGATATCAGCTCTCCATAGGAAGCAGAGGTGGGTTCCCAGCAGACAGTCCCAGGAGAGCCGGTGCACAGCGAGTCCCTGCAGCACAGGGAAGACCCTGGCAGGCCTGGGCCACCGTCCTCAAGGTCCAGGACGGGGTTACAGCCTCCTGTAGGCCACCTCTCTGCTGGGCAGGGACGATCTCAGATAAAAGGAAGCTGTGACAAAAGGCAGAGCACCCAAAGCAGCTGAGAAAAGAACACTGAGTCTCATCACCACACAGGAGGCGGGCGGAGGAAGCCAGGCTGCCGAGGCCACCCTCTGTGGGGATCCCAGCCATGGGACCCCCTTGAAGGTAAATCCACGGGATGGTAAGTGTGGCGTGCGTATGGCTGGTGTGAACAGGGGGCATGTAGGCGGTGGGAGAGGGCAGTGAAACTGTTACAACGTATGACACCCAGACTTAATGCCAGCGTGCACTCTGGTCAGTGACAGCCGCTCCAACACATACTCGGCGCCACTCCGGTGCACAACACTTGGAGTAGTGGGACCTGTGTGGTCGGGATGGGGACAGATGCGGGAGCTCGTCTTTCTGCTTATTTTTCTATAAACTGAAAACTACACTAAAACAAAACTAATGTCAGAAACCCCGTGGAGAGCTGAAAAGCCTGGCTGGACGTTTCATTTCCAGTCCTCATCACTCATGCCACCAAGCCGTGCACTCCACTCATCAGCCCCAGCTGATGACACTGAAAAGACTCACAGCCGAGTAGCTCGGCTTTCCTTCTTTTGCATAGGCTTCTGCGGATATTTTCTGTGGCTTTTCTCGGGGGAATGAATAATGATAGGGCCCCGGTAAGCCCTGTCTCGATCTCTGGTGAGAGAAACAGATTTACACGAGGAGCTGGGAGTGCAGCCAGTGCCCAGGGCTTGTACCCAACCAAACCCCAACAAGTAAGAGACAGACGGCGGGTTGAGGCTGGCTGGGCTGCCATGGTGGCCACATGGCCACCAGTCTTCTTAGGGACTTTTACTTAGAGCAGTTACTGGTAGGGCAGCTGAGCTGCAGGAAGACTGCTTTAAAATGCAAATGGAGATACAGTCAGAAGATAAGCTATGTGAATTTTAAAACATCCTACATTAAAGGAATTAGTAACCGGTTACACTGAAAATGAAGAAGTTACAATTTCAGATGTAGGCGATGGAACAGATTTCGAAACTGTGGTAGAATGTTAGTGTAACGCTTACCACCTTCTTTGGGTACATTCTCATGCAGATACTCTGGGTAGTTTAAAATATATTTGCTTTGTACATTCATTCACTTACAGTCATAGAAGTTACTGAAATTCCGCAGCATTCAGTAGTTTGCCTGCTCAGAGGAAGGCAGAACAAATGACTGCAGATGAAATGTGCGGCCAACCAACGTTTTGTCTAACACCCTTAGGAAAACAGTTTGATCCATTCATAAGAAATACCTGTGCTGGGGCTGGGGATTTAGCTCAGCGGCATAAGCGCCTGCCTTGCAAGCAGGCAGTCGTGAGTTTGAACCCTGGTACCCATAAAAAGGAAAAAGACAAAACAAAACAAACAAACAAACAAAAAATACCTGTGCTTTTGGTTGTGATACAGAGCTTTTTTGTTGGAGGGGGAAGCTTCCTGAAAGTGCTTTCCCCAAATCACATCATCCAGGAAGCCTAGAGGAATTCACTAATCCTCGGCCTCTTGCTAGGTCGAGTCTGGTATAGATACAGTGGCGTGTGCAGCCCTGGCCTCGTCGTTCCGGAGACCTTGGCCACCCGACCCCCCAGCTCACCTTCATGCCCTGGATGTTATTGAGCATGACATCACCGATTCTTTGGTAATCCCCTCGGAGGTGGGCGTTGGAGCGGCCTTCCCTGAGAGCAAAAGCCAAGGTTAGAAAGGAAAACAGCGCCAGAAGGCACCGCAGCCCTAGATCACGAATACCCACCGGACACCTTCCTCTCCTAGCAGCTGTCTGTGCCTCACTCCGGGCACCTCCTAAATGCTGCTTGAGATCTCGGTTCACTGGAGGGACCCTTGGACACTGTCCCCTTGGTGCTGCAGACAAAGAATCCCACAAATGTTGAGAAGCAGACAGGCAGTTGGGTTTTATAGTAATTTCCCTTGATCCACACTTAGCACCATGAGCTGGACATGAAGACCACTCCAATAAAGCAGCTCGGGAAATGGATTTCGTGCTTGGTGGGTGCTCACAGGCACTTGCAGGGAGAGAGATGCAGCCTCAAATCAAGGTTGCTGATCCCAAGAGCTCTTAGGTTGAAGCAGAGACCTGTCTGGAAAGCCCTTGGGAAGGGAAACTGATAGTGGAGGAAGTGACGGAGACGCAAGGGTAGGGCAGAGACAAAGCCTGTGAGCAGCGCTGGCTGAGTGCCTGGGTACAGTTCTGCCCTCCAGCTCAGCTGCCACTGACAGTTCAGGGGTTGAGTTCCAGAGAGACAGACAAGCAACAGTACTGGTCATGTGTGCGACTTCTGTGTGCCCAGGCTGCATGCTGAACATGTCCTAGGCACTGTCTTGTGTACTCCTTAGGCAGCCTTATGAGGCAGGTACCTTTTACAGCTGGGGAAATTGAGGCACAAAGACACTGCCTCTGTTCTCACACTCTGGTAGTCTGGTTTCTGTGTCTGTAGCCACTGCCAGTGTGGTCTGTGCACATCTGCTGATTCGCCCAGGGAGGGGAGAGAATTCCCCAGATTCAAACACACATCAACCCGGCTAATATCGTCACACCAACGTTTGGACTGCCAGAAGCTAAGGTGCGAGACAGACACATTAAACAGACCAGCTGCAGCACGGCAGTGTGCATCTGTAATTCCAGCTCTCTGGGAGGCTGAGGCAGGAGGATGGAATATGCAAGCCCAGATCCAGCCATTTGGTGACTTATCAAGGCCCTGTCTCAAAATAAAGTATTAAAAGGGCTGGAGGTATAGCTCAGTGTGAAGGCCCTGGGTGGAAAGGAGGAGCTCTCTGGGGTATAGACTCTGGGGTGTAGACCCCCAGATACGAGCACTAACAGCCTCCAGCAACCAAGCCCGCCTCTGCCTCCAAATGGGCCACTTCCTTCCTCTGCCCTGGCTTCAGGGACCAGACCAGCCACCCTGGGGCGAGCTCCTTCTTCTGCTTCTGATGAGGCGTCTGCGCACAGCACATTACAGGGGGTGAGGGCTGCATCTTTAGTGTAATTAGAGCTGTTCTGGAGCAGAGAGGGCGCCCAAGAGGACGCCCGCCTTTCTTGGGCATTCCCACTCCTCTGTGTACCGTGTTTATGTTTTAATTTTTTTGGGGGGTGAGGCTGAGATAAGGTCTTGCTAGGTAGTCCAGACTGGCCCCGAACTCGGGGTGACCCTCTTGCCCCATCCTCCTGACGCACGCCACACCTGGTTTTCAGCATGCCGGTCTGGTTTTTCCCCTGCATCTCGCTTCACTTCGTCCTTTGCTGCCGCTCAGTTGCCCTCATCAGCGCTCCTCCCCTCTAAACCACCATGGGGTCTAGCAGGTGTGGTGGTGCACACCTGTAATCAGGAGCATTTATGTGAGTGCCAAGCGAGCCTGGAATATACAGCAAGACTCTACCTCAGAAAACCTAAATAAATAAAATACACAAAACTTAGGTTCTCTTCTGGTCACTTCTCCTGCTAGCCTCCGAAAGCCTTTTTCTCCGGCCACTTTTTTCTCCAGGTCAGCTTGCTGGGATGCTAGGAAACCCACAATACCTCACTCTTCTTCTCCATATCGTTATTTATGCTGGCAACTTTCCTCAGGGGGAACATCTACACTCAGCACCATGCTGATTTAATTCAGCTGTGTTAAGTTGCCCACCAGTTTTTAATCCATAACAAGCCCTAACCTCACCAGGCAGTGGAAAGTGTGATCAGGTGGATGCCTGGAAAGTTGGTGGACTTGAAGGATCCTTCCTGCCTTAAAAACAAATAGAATCCAGCAGTCGGGAGGCTGAGGCAGGAGGATCATTGCAAGTTTGAGACCAGCCTGGCTACAGAGAAAACCTAAGGCCAGCCTGAACTGCACAGTGAGACCCTGTCTCAAAAAGACAACACAACAAAATGAAACAAAACAAAGACAAAATTTTAAATAAGTGTACTTAATGGTCTTGTGGTCCCTACACTGCATTTCCACTGTGCTATGCTGTGATTTCTTTCACAGCAGCGACGTGAAACCCTTTGTGCAGGGTCTCATTTGCAGAAGCAGTGAAAACCTTTTGGAGAGCAAGAAGAGCACAGCCCTGACCTGGCTGCAGTGAGGCGAGAAGGCTCAGGGGACTGTCCTGGAATAGGACAGCAAATGGCCAAGGACAAAATGTCGTGGGGGAACAGGAACTCACACCCATTCAACTCACTCTGCTCCAAAGTTCCTTTACCCTCGGGACCCCAGGGCTATGCCATCCAATATGATAGCCACATCCTGCTAACTTAAAATTTAATTTTACTTAAAATGAAATAGTTTTAAAATTCTGTTCCTCAGACACACACACTAGCTATGTCTTTGGTGCTCACTCACCACATGTGATCACTGCCGAGGACATGTCAACTTGACTGGATTAAGAAACATCTGGCAGATTAGTGAAGCCCAGTTCTGCATGTGGCTGTGGATGACTGACACAGAGGCCAGCTAACAGAGGAAGACCTACCCCAGCTGTGAGTGGCACCAACCAATAGGCTTGTAGCCTGGATGGAATAAAAAGGGGAAGAAGGAAGTGGCTCCATTTTGAAAAGCACTAGTCTGCTAGAGCTGGCATATCCTTTATTGTCATTGCTTTCACATGTTGGTCTCCTGTTTCTTCAGCCTTCTGACGCAGATTCACATGGGTGACTCTCCAGGGAGCTTCCAGGCTTTTGCCTTGGACTAGTGCTGCACCCTTAATCACTCTTGTTCTGTGGCTTCCACTTCCTTGGCTGAGCAGCTACTGGACTCACTGGCTCTCCAGCATATACACATATGGCCACTGTGGACTCTCCCACCTCTGACTCTGTGAGCCCATCTAATAAATCCTCTTGCATAGCTATATGTGTGTTTTCTATTGATTCTGTTTCTCTGAAGAGCCCTGACCAATATACCACAGGTGGCTTATGTAGCTGTCATACTGGACAGGACAGGCATGGAACATTTCCTTCATGGCAGAAAGTTCCACTGGCTGGAGGGCCTGGATAGAGCCAAGGCTCAAGCTCGGTCTGCAGCTTTTCCTCTCCTCCTCCAGCTTTACAGGCTCCAGAGAAGGGAGAGGGGGTCCTGCCTGGGCTTTCCGGAACAGCCCCGTCCTGAGGGGAAGAGGAGGACGAGCCCTCGGATGGGTCTGATGGTCAAGCGAGGCAGTGTAAAGGAAGATATTTCAAAAGCTGCTGCAGCAACGTGAGGCGCTTTGCTGTACGAACACCACCCTGAGGTGCCGCAGGGACGCAGAGCTCTTGGTTGAATAAATGGAAGAAGATCTCAGACAACTCTGTGACTGCAGCGGTCACAGCACATCTGCGGCTTTCCTGCTGAACAGGGAAGACCTGCACAACAAGGCGGCCCTTCTAGGGGTGGACGGGAGCCCTCAGCACGGCACTGGATGCGCGGGGAAGGGTTGCTGCTGGTTCTGTGTTGGGCGGGCTTTGGTGACCATGCGTCAGGTGCCACCGTGTCTCAGAAACTGTGCTAAATGCCGTATGAACACCTCTATGATGGCACCATTTCCACTGTTAGTGCAGATCTAGATGGTGAGGGTCAGAAAGGTGCCAGAACCTGCCACTGGCCACGTGGTGCCAAGCAGGGGCCGCCTGACATCGAGACCTTCCTACAGGCCCCATCTCCAGGCTGCAGAACTGATGCTGTCACGATGGCCTGGCCAATGGCTGAAGGGGCACCTGTCCCTGTGCCTGCCCTTACTGGTGCCTGCTACTTGCGTTGGCAGGGGCAGAGTGTCCTGATTTAGATCCAGGGCTTAGATCTCATCATGCAGCTGAGGCAGTGGAGGAGGAGCCTGGAATTTGTTCTCACATTACACGGGGACAGTAACGGAGCCACTTCCTATGGTCCTTGCCCTCTAACCATCAGGCTTCAGGGACTGGAGGCACCGTGGCAGCCTGGGTCCGGAAACCACTTCTGCCTTGCTGTGTGAGCTTTGCCAAGTTACGCAGCCTCTCTGAGTCTCATTCTCCCTCCTCTATGGTGATCGATAATAACAGAATCTGCCTGACAGAGGTAAAGATGAAACCCGTAACCCTCACATGGTGTGACGCTGTCTGCAAGGCGGGGAGCACTCGACGCACAGAGCCAGAAACCAGCACCTGTAAAACTTTAAAGCCATTTTTCTTCCCCTTCAATCTGGGGAATACAATGAAAGCCCTCCCCAGTGCCATCAGGGATGGAGCCTGGCGCCAGGCATAAGGGACTTGGCACCTCGGTAGATCTTAGTCACAGAGGGGCACAGGGGGCCGACGCCATTCTGTCCCCAGAGAGTCCATGCCTCACCAGTGCTGACCACATTTTCATCTTGCTACGCCTCAGTTTCTTCCTCTGTACCCTCTTCCTGCACTGTTGTGAGGACACAGTGCCTGGCAGGCATTCCTTTTTTGGAGGGGGGTCTTTTGAGACAGGGTCTTGCTATGTATCCCAGGCTGGCCTTGAACTCATTGAGATCCTCCTGCCTCGGCCTCCCTAGAGCTGTAACCACAGGCATGCATCGCCGCACCTGGCTGTTACTGTTGTTTTTGCTGCAGCCCCTGGGAGAGAACCGACAGGCTCTGAGACCAAGGCCACATTCCACAGAGGTCACCTCTGAGGTCCCCTCCCCACTGTGCCCATGTTGCCAAAAGATGAGATTAGGAAAGATTATAATTTGTTTTCTTAGGTTTGAGACCTAAATATTTTGCGGGCCAAGTCCCAGACTGGGCCAGCACCCGGCAGACTTGAGGAGCTTCCTGCTCAGGACTTTGCTCCCTCCATGTGCAAGGGAAGGAGACCTTGGGGACAGTGCTGGGGGCTCTGCCCTGTTGCTGTGCCATCTGCGCCCGGCTCCTGGAGGAATGAGTGTTCCGGGTGAGAGCCCTGGGGTTCACCAGACACTGAAGGGTTCCCTTTGTCATACAGAGTGCCCTTAGCAGGGGGCTTCTCTAGGCTTCATGTTCCTTATCATAGGATAGGCTCACAATACCTAGGCTTCGGCAAGTTTACTTCTGAACAAGAATTGGCAACATTTTATGCAAACGGCCAGATAATAAATACTTCAGGCTTTCTGGCCATGTGGCCTCTGCCGTACTGCTCAGATATGCTGAGGAAGCACAAAAACAGCCATGATCGGCAGCAGAAGGATGAGCATGGCTTTGTTTCAATAAAACTTTATTCACAAAAAACGGGTCCAACCAGACATCCATCTCGCATTTTTTTTGTTTTTGTTCTTTTTTCCCCTTCTGGTGCTGGGAATTTAAACCAGAGCCTCCTGCATGGTTGATAGGCTCTCTATCGCTGAGCTACATCCTCAGTGCCTTCTTTCCTTTTTAAAACTCTGAGACAGGGTCTCGCAAAGTTGCTCAGGCCAGCCTCAAACTTCTGATCCTCCTGCTTCAGTCTCTCCTGTAGCTGGCACAGCTGCTGTTTCTCTTTTTAGGTCACACAGGAAAATGCACAACTGGTGCAACGCACCTGCACAGCATGCACACGGCACATGGCTCCTTGGTGACAGTTCACTGCCCCCGAACAAGACTTTTTTTTTTTAACCGGTACCAGAGATTGAACTCACAACCATATGCTTGCAAGGTAGGCGCTTATGCCACTGAGCTAAATCCCTGGCCCCCGAACAAGATTTTATAAGCATAAAGCTCTGTCTGTCCTCCCCTGCTAGGCCCACCCTTGAAACCTTGCAGTGCAATTTGGGCAACCCTTTCCTGCTTGTGCCCAGGCACTGCCAGGCATGAGCTGTAGCCTCTTCAAATGCCCAGTGTGTGCCAGGCTGAGTTTGTTGTGTCAACGTGCGGGGAGTGGAGGTTCCCCAGATTAACACTGCACAACAGGTGGCTGCCCAGGGATGGACGTGGCCTTCCCATGTGCTGTCCCATCCCATTCTGAGGCCCAGCCACACGCTGCGAGTGAGCGTGACCCGTGGCTGGGATGCCTTCGAAGCAGGATTTTATGTAGTTTAATCATTATGAAACTGTTCCAGGTGACCACTATCTGGAAGTAGCTTCAGCTGCCTTGTTTATCTCTCAGTTGTTTTCCACTTGTAAATGGTCTCAACTTTTCAAGGGAGATGAGGCAGAAAAGGATTAAAACCACCACACTAGAAACCTCCTAGAGAGCCTTCTCGAGAGTGTGGGTGAGTGGGTGTTATAGTGAATTCCGACACAGGGACACTTCCCAGGGGAGACAGGTGCTCAAGGCCAGGGCCTCCCAGTATCCCAGGCCACTGATCGTCACAGGAACTCAGGGAAAGGAAGTGGGGGAGTCAAAGCTTCCGAACCGAGCTAAGTCAGCTTCACAGGTAAGAGGCCCTCTGTAGTTTGGTGACTTCCGGGTTATAGTCCCATTAAAGATTTTTGGGCTGCAACAGTGCCGCCACAACTCCCTGTTCCCCCTTGAATTCATGGCGTTGGGACATGAATTCAAGCCTCACATCTATAATGTCAGCATTCAGGAGGCTGAGGCATGAGGATCACTGTGAGTGTGAGGCCAGCCTACGCTGCATAGTTCAAGACCAGTCTGAATTACACAGCAGAAACAAACAACAAACAGAAAAGCTTGAGAGGCAGAGGGATGCGACCCACAGAATTCAACAGTTCCAGCACTGTTGTCTGATTTGAAGTGTTTGCTGTGCTGGGGACAAGGTACTGTGGCATAGGGTATGTCAGGGACTTCACAGCATATCTGGTAAAGTCTCGAGCACAGTACTTGGGGCAGGGATTACTGCTCTTTTGAATAGGCACAGGGGTATTCTGCAGTTAATCTGGACTCGGGTGCCCCCAGCCCTCCCCTTTGTCCCTGTGAACAACTGACTGCTCCGGAAGTAAAACTATCGTTTCTGCAACACGCTTGCCTGGCTTAACAGGAACTTGCTGTTTTAGTCTGAATGCTGTTCAGTTACAAGGATCTCGGCCTCTCCTGCATCAGGGGTCACCTGGGTGGTCCACACCCTCTGGCTGTTGGGAACGGTGTTGCTCTGAACCTTGCCCACCAACAGCTGAGTGATCCCCGCTTTGAAGCCTTTCGGGGTGGATCCCCAGAAACGGGAACACAGGATTGTATGCGGATCCTTGGTTTACTTTTTTAGACTTCTTGGTGATTTTTTTTTTAATGCAAATATTAAAGCTTTAAGAAGCAGATGGAATAATGAGAAGAGTATTTTCTCCACTTGCTGTTTCCTTTGCCGGCTTTTGTTCTGTCTCGGTCCACTCTGATAACCAAGGCGTGGTCAGGAAGATTGTGCCTCGGCTGTTTCTCTTCAGCATTCTCTTCCTTAAGGATTTGATTCTCTTGGATGACTTCCAGGCCCACACTCCTGGGCCTGATGTCCCTCCCAGCTGAGGCCCCATGTTCCCAGAGGCCAGAGGACTTTGTTACCGATGCCTCGAAAGGATCGGGTCCAGGACAAGCTCCCCTTTCTTGTGTGCTTCCCAGTTATCCCCCCGGTGCCCGCCCCTTCCCATCCTTTTGTCCCATCTGGCTCAGCAACATCTCGACATCTTTCCTGCCTGGACCTGTGATTGCTTTTCAAGTGACTCTGGCCCAGTCTTCAGTAGGCAGATTTGTCTAGAAAACCTCTGTGATCCCGGCCCATTCCAGTCCTGGGCAGCTAAGACCAGTGCACTGGGAATGCACCAAGGCTCTCTGGGTCAAAGCAGGCCTCATCTACTTTGGGGTGTGGGGCCCCCTGTCAGCCCGAGCCCGACATCTGCCTGTCACCCCAGGGCTGGAATTGGCCCCAAATCTGGGCGAGTGGCTTTATCTCACGTGTCTGAACAGCTGAGCAAACTGTCCTTTACTTTCAAAAGAAAAGGTATTCCTCCAGTTTTCAGAGCTCACCCAACCGGTTTCCTTGTTTCTGAAGAAACAATAAACTGGCCTCTGCCAGGACTGAGCAGGCTTTGGGAGCCCCCTGAGCTCAGGTGTGTTGACAAAGGAAAAGGTGACATTTGGAGAGAGGGGCAGGTGTGTTTACCAAGCTGGGGTTGGGCCTCACTATTCTAGAATGCTCCCAGACTCTTGCTCTGGCCTGGAATTCCCTTCTGCACAGGGGAGCACTGAGTCTTGGGGAAGAACTGGAAAGGGAAAATCACGGTGACTGCCACATAGGGGCTGCATTTGGGCAACTTTAGATCTGTTTCCAGTAACAGTCACGCTCGTAACTGAAGACACTAGCGTGGAATAAACTCTGGAGTTGGGTTCATGGTGAGGCACCAATGCTGGCGTTTCAGTTTTGGTGGCTCTGCTGTGGCCACATGAATAAAATGGTAGATGCTGGGGGAGGTGTGTCGAGGGTGTGTAGAAACATTCATCGCAATGGCAGCTTCTCTCTAAATGTAAAATTAGGGGACATCAGGAGAATTAAGGTGTATTACATACATGTACCAACACTCCACAATGAATGTGGAACACAATAATGTGATGCAAACATGTACCCATAAAATCAAAAATTAGCTTGGCATGGTGGCACACATCTGTAATCTCAGCACTCAGGAGGCTGAGGCAGGAGAATCATGGCAAGTTCGATACCAGCCTGGGACACAAAGTGGGCTTGAGGCCAGCCTGAATTGCATAGTGAGACCCTGTCTCAAAAAGACAAAAAAAAAAAAGTGGTCCACTTTACCCCTTTCTTTCCTCTTTCTATGAAGGGTGAAGTCTACTGATTGCTTTAGAGCTTTATAGCTATTGCCTCATTCAGTTTGTAAAGCACAAGCTCCAATCCACGCTTCACAGATGAGAGAGACTCAGCCAGGCCCAGGAATCTTAACTGTCCAATCGCAGGAGCCAGCCTGCGCTGACTGTATCATGACACTATGAAAGGGAGTGCACACGTATGGTCTGTGCACGCGCGCGCATGCCTACACACACGTATACGCACACAGTGGTCAGTAACTCCTAAATCTGCCTGGGATCCACCCGCTCACCAGCTGTGGTCAGCCCAGGGGCTGCCGGTCCTGTGTGGGCATTAACAACCCGTGTGCCCTCCAAGCCCACATGGGCAGCAGCACGCTGTGGCCACGCTGGCTGTGGCACTCTCCTGTACAAGGGAACCTGGCCCCCCTGCCTCCTCATTTCAGTGTGCTATGGTTTCTATCTAGCATCCTCTAAAAGCATGATCATTCCTAAGCGGGGTTTTGGAAGGTGATCGGCTGGAAGAGGGGCGTCTGGCTGGAAGAGGAAGTCACTAAGGGTATGGCTGATGGATCTGTCTACCTTTCTGGCTCCTCCTGTACTCTCTCTGCTTCCAGTCTGCCATGGCACGAGCGACCCCCCTCTGCCATGTGCTCCCGCCTCGCAGTCAGCCAAGCACAGACCGTCACTGTGAGCCAGAATAAAGCTTTCCTCTGCTAAACTGTGTTTAGTTCTCAGTGACGAGGAAGGTGACTGAGGAGATGGAAGTCCACAGCGGACAAGCCAGGCATGTGATCCTCTACTGAGTCAGTCAGCTTCACATTCCTGAAGCAAATCATCTTGGCCAGGCCACAGATGAAGATATGGGTTATGTGGCTCACAGTTTTGGAGTTAGAGTCCAAGATTGGTGGCCCTGAGGCTTTGGGCCTCTAGTGATGGAGGATGATAGTGGTGGCCATTCCTATCGTAACAAGTGCTCGCATCTCAAGGCAGGAAGCAGGCAGACAGACAGACAGACAGATCCAGGTCTCACATCCCTAATGGCCTCACAGAGCCTCCCACAAGACCCCACCTCCTAATGGTCCATAGCGCCTCTCCATAGCACCACCCTGAGGCTCAAGCCTGTGACATACAGACCTTTGGGGGACACTCAAACCACAGCAGCTATTCATCCGTCCACCCATCCATCCACACCTTTCTTCTTCCATTGGTTGTAAAAACAAGGAAACAGCACATATAACTGGGCTGTGAAAAGCGTAACCACAGAAGCTAAGATTTCCCAGAGGTACTGCAAGGTCAGTTGTTCCAAGTCAGGTATTCATCTTTGTTACCCCAAGAAGTAATTCAAAAACAACTTTTTCTGGGTCTTGCTCCCCAGGGTTCGGATTAAAAGGGCTGAAAGGGACCCCGTACGTGCATTTTGCAGATCCCCCATATCCCCGATGTGCTGCCAGGTTTATGGCCTCACTCACAGATAAATACTTTGGGAAATGGCCAGCCGGTCCCTGTGCGAGCGCCACTAGAGCTATGCCCATGACACCACTGCCCAGGAAGCCTTCCCTTGTGTGCAGGCATAGTGTCCTCCTCTGCAAATTTACTCCTGTGCTTCAGGGTTTGTCCTTTGGCATAAGGAAGACACTTACCCTTTTCTCATGGGACCAGCCCACAGGTATGTAAAGAGAGTCACGCTTGCTAAAGTTTTCTCTTCTAAGCCAAATACCCATGGTTCCTCCAGTTACTTTTTTAATGGAATACATTCTCATCGTCCCAAAGCAAACACGAATCTTGGCATTGGGGTAGTGTTTAGGAGGTGCCTGGGCCTTGCTGTTTCAAGTGGTGATTGTTTCCAGTCTGGCCTCTTGCTAACAAGAGGGAGACCAGGGTAAAGGTTCTTGACTGTGGCCGTGTACCAGAATCACCTGGGAGTTACAGAGAACTGTCCAGGGCTTGGACACCACCCTCCAGACATTCTGATGCCACTGATCTAGGGTTCAGCTTGGTAAAGATCCTTTTTAAAGGTTCCAGGTGATTTCAATGAGTAGCCAATGTGGAGACCCACGAGTATAAAAGGACACTGGTTTTTGTTATTCGTTAACCAGGTCTTCCTCATCATGTACTGGAGAAACTGGACAGCGGAATCCAACTGTCCAGCTGTAAATTTACTCCTGGTGAGCATCGCCCTTTGGTTTGGCCTACTGGCAAAGCCACTGAAGGTCATGCCTTCAGTGAAAAGCACACTGACTGCCTGCTCTGTCTCTAACTCAGTCTTTCCTAAGTTCACGTAAAGCACAGGTGGAATCAGATCTTTGGGAGATAGGCTAATGAAAACCCTTTGGGAATCAAATGATGTTGCCTGCTCTGTAAGCAACCAGATGTTCTTTTACAGGTAAGCTGCAGATGCTGAAGACCTGTGGCTCCATGGAAACCTATGAGTGTGGCGTTTACTGTGGACATGACACATGTCAACAGCTCTCCCAAGTTCTCTGGTTGTACCCTCCGAAGTGGCAACTGAAGCCATCAAATGGGCTGCCAGGGTGCTGCCAATGAACCCCATTTTCTATGTGTGACCTCTCCCATGTGCCCATAAGTCATCTGTCACATGTACTGGCACTGGTTTAGAAGCTCTGGGCCTCTAGAAGCTGTGCCTAAGTCTGTGATGATACAAGTCCCACTGGCTGGATGGAAAAAGGAGAAATGGTTTCCTCAGAGTCATGAGTTACGAGCGCATCAGTTGCCCCAGTGTGAAGGAGGGGCCCCATGGCACAACATGACATGTTCCAGGAAAAGTCTGCAAGTTAGAGAAAGGTTTTGTAGCATTTTCATTTTGGAAAATGACAAGAGCCGACACGGCTCAGGGGATCAGAGAGCTCATGCAGCTGCTGCACACTGGCCTTGGAAAGCAGGGGACAGACCAGCTCTGCTCCTCTATCAAGCTGACACTTGAAGCCCACAATTCAGGGCCACTGAGGCAAGAGAACCTAGACAGGGCCCCTCCAGGCCCAACAGTCACCGAATTCCTGAGGCTATTTTGCACCAGATTGTCACCTACAGTGAAGACTCAGAGTATGACAGGTTTCCCTTAGCCTTTTGTGATTTTTTTCCCTGGTATTCTTAAATCCATGTTTAGTCAACAATCAACTCACTACGTGTCTGTCCACATAGAATTATTTTTCTAAATAAAAAAACCGTAAGAATTTTCCATAAAAGGTTCTATTTTACATAAGGTTACACCCAATCACGCATTCTACAGGATTCAGTTTTTCTGGATATTTTTACAGCTCCCCCTTCTTCTCCCCAGGTTAACATTTTATTTTATATTTAAAGGACAGATTGAATCTTATTTCTATCCAACCCACTGCTGATGGACATGTAGGTCATTCCTAATCTTCTAATACTGTACGGGATGTCTTTGTTCATTCATGTGATAAATCAAGGTGAAAGTGTGTGTAGCTTTTCGGGCTTTGTATTTTTCAAAGCACTTTTTAAAGACAGTGAACTATAATATGGCAACCCCATGAGATCTCACAAGTATCTGCAAGGCAAGCGTCAGTGAAATATTACTGACACCCTTCACATCCCCCATGAGATTTCTCTCTACACTCACTGTCCCCCCAAAAGCCACCACTATCTTATTTTCTGAGAATCCTATGTAATTATCATGAAAAAAAATGCATTTTGAAAAACTGTAAATCAGAAGAGGAAAAAAATAAAGAGGGGGCCCCAAAACACATAGAACTTAATTAAAGAAGACCCCTTCAAAGGCTGCTGGGCCTCTGTCTTGCCTTTTGACTTTGCTCCTGGCTGCTGCTGCTGCTGAGGACAACAGAGAAACAGGACAAGGAAGAGGATGAGGAGGGAAGACCTCAAAACCGTACTCACCATAGGGCGAGTCGTTGCTCAATTTCCTTGAGAAAATTGGTATGAAATTTGTGCAAAGGTTCAAAATTCGGGAAGATGAGACTTTTCAGTGTTTCGGGCATGGAGTCCTCTTTGCTCACTGTGCTCTGAAACCACTGGGAAGGGAAAGCAGAGATGTCAGCAGGGTCAGGGACATTGGCAGCACACGTGCGTGATGGGAGGACCAGGCCACCAGGGAGATTTTTAGGCTCTGAGAACATGAGGGGTCCAGGCCTCCATGCTTTGCCCACTCTACGCCATAATGGGTGAGCACCCCTCTTTGTGCTACTGAGCTGTGTAGTTCTTCCCCAGGGACTGTTTAGGCCAGGACGAGTTCCTTACATAGGCTGTACTTCAATCCAAGCCTCCCTTCTTGGCCAACTCACTGGATGTTAAATTTGGAGGGAGGGTGTTGAGGCAGGGTTGCTATGCAGTTCGGGCAGGCCTTGAGCTCACTTTGTAGCCCATGCTGGTCTCTAACTTGCAACGATCTTCCTGCCTCAGCCTCCCAAGTGTTGGGATTATAGGAGTGTGCCACCATGCCTTGCTGGATGTCACTGGCTTATGACCACAGAACACCCCTGCTTCACTACTTCAGGAACTGCCTCCTCTGCTCCTCTGTTAAACGCTGAGCATGGGGGAGGCCACAGCAGGGACAGAGTGGCAATTTGAACAGTCTTTAGTCCTAAAGGTGAGAGTGGGCGGGGGCCCGTGATGTTCAGAGGACTGAACAGGAGGCCTGGCCACAGAGAGGACAGAAATTCAGTGGTTCCATGACCCTTCCAATTGGCTCATTCTTTCTCACAATGCAGGGGTCAGAAAGCCACCTGGAATGGCTTTTGCTTCCAAGACTGAACAGGATTGATTACAACAATAAAATGCAGTCTTTGGGCAGATTTTGCTGACACGGCTCAATTTATCAGCCAACATAAATGAGGCTCCCGTTCATTCTGAGACCTCCCTCGAGCAAAAATAAGCAGTTTACATCTGACAATGGGCAAAACACAAGATGTTCTGGATTGCTGTGTTCAGACACTCAAACGCTTAGTTTTAATTGTCTCTAAGAACTTCCTTCCTTCCATTGCACTTAAAACTACAGTTATAAAATTTTTATAGAGTATATTTCAAATTAAAGCTAAGATTAGCATTTAATTTCCATAACCCAGGACCAAAATCCTTTCAACTGAAGTCAGAAAACGTAACACTTAATTAGCTCCAGCTTCTCTCCTGAAGCTGAGTATTAGTTTAGATAAATGAAGTAATTTAATTCTTTAGAGGAAATACTGTACATACCGAAGTGATGACCTCGAGGTCCTTCAGATACGTCCGCTCTGTGGTGGAGACTTCTTTAGCAATGTAGTATGCCTTGTCAGTCGGAAACCTCTGCAAAATCCATCAAAGAAAACGAGACGCAACAGTCACTATTGAGGGTCAGTCTCGGAGACTGTCCAGACTATATGAAAGTCCTGATTAGAGTGATGGATTACCAACTTCACTATCTTTTGTGGCAGCAAATAGGTTCTTATTTATTCTCCTTTGTGTGTTAGAGGAATGAGGACCAAAGAATGGATGTCGCAGTGAGAATATGGTCTGAGAATGGAACTATGACCGTTGGCTCCAGGACTCAAATTAGTGAAGGAACAGAGTATGTGCTCTTCAAGGGGACACAGGAAGAGAAACCAGGGCCCTTTGTCCTGGCACTGTGGCCCGCAGTTTTGGTGTTCAGGAAATCTCGTTAAATGCAAGTTAGGGTGTTTATGAGGACACAGAAGGTGGCTGGATGAAAAGTGACAGGGTGATGCCATGATGACACGAACCCTTGAGAGTATCAGGCGGTGGTCAGCAGCACCCGAGAGGACTGCAGCCAGCAGGTTGCTTTCTCTCTGAACAGTGAGAAAGAGGAGGTCCCTTCCTGCCTGCTGCCTTGCTTACCACCCCCCAGGATCCACTGAGTCCACCTGGGAATAGACCCAAAGACCAAAAGCTGAGACTCAAGCAGTATGTGGACGCCTGTATTCACAGCAGCATCATTCACCATGGTGAGAGGTGGGGCACCCCAACTGCCCACGGCCAGATGAAGTGGCACACAGTGGGCAGAGTCTTGGCCTTTGGGAAGGCAATTTGGATCCATGTACAACAGAGAGAACCTTGAGGCCATTCTGCTGAGTGGACTAAGCCAGGCATGACAGGCCAGCTCCTGTAGGATTCCACATATACGAGGTCCTGAGAGTCACACACAGAGGCAGAAAGGAGAGTAGGGGCGGCCAGGGGCTAGCTGGCACAGGGAAGGGTTCTGTAAAGGGGACAGTTTTTGCTGGAGAAGATGAAAAAGACCTGAAGATGGATAGGGATGATGGTCTTATGACAATGAGAAAGTACTAATGGTATTAAACTATGCCTTTAAAAGTGTACATTTAATAATCCGCTTATCTCTTCCCCCTCTATGATTTTTGAAGAACACGTGTGCCTACTCACGTGTGAACACACACACGGACACAACACACACACACTGAAGTTCGCCCAGCACCTTCCTCCGGCCCTCCTCCTCGTCATCCGTCCTTGGGCATGCCTGGTCGTTGAGCAGCGGGCTGATCAAGGGCGAGGCCTGCTTGGTGTCAGGGCTCAGGTTGGGAGACAGGATCACGGTGGCGGGGACAGCTCCTCCCTGCGAGTTGATGGACAGCTCTGAAAGGTGAGGGCTACCAGTCAGGGAGCCTGTTTGGGAATGAGAAGTTTTAAAGAAAAAAATAATAAAAAAATAAAGCAATTCTTTCTAGGACTTGATTTCTATTTGCAACTTTTACCTTTTCAAATCTTTAGACCCTCAGCTACCATATGGCAAAGTTAAGGCACACTCATTTTTTTCTAGACCCCCCAAGTTGCAGTTATCTTAATACTAAAATCACCCAACTACATATAATTCAAAGGAACCCCAGTTACATAACTAAGGAGAAGACAGAGAATTCTGCATCCATAACAATTAGAATAGCTTAAAAGCATAGCATAGCCCACAATCCTATTTTCACCTCTTAACTAATGCCTTTACTTCTAAGAATTACTCAAGAAAGACAGAGTATATAACAAGGAGACAAAGAGAAATGAGTGGAAGAACTAAACTAACAGGCATCTAAGTGGCTGGCGTACTTAGGACAAACTACATCTTACAACAATGGGTAACAGCTAAGGGAAAGATCAAGCATCTAACTCCCCAGTCTACAAAGAACAGAAGCAAGCTTGTTATACCTGGTGATGTCACTCCATGTCTGTCACTGTTTGGGACAGAAACACTAGTATCACATTACATGTAATGGTGGTCATTTAAAAATGCAAGCTGAAGGTTATTACATTGTCACAGTTCCTCTTTGCAACAGGTAATAAATTAGTGCTCGAAAATGACACTGTATTGCATAATATGAAAAAATATATATACATATTACCCAGGAGAAGCCAGCCAAGGGAGGTAATGGATTACAGGAGACTCTTTACCAATATACATATGCAAATTATACCTCAACCCACCCAAACTGCATGGAGTGTTTCAAAATATATTCTGCATCTGTTTGCTTTGACCTAACTTCTGTCTGTAACTTCAGGGCAGACTGGCTAGCGCTAATGTTAGGTAAACAAAGTTACCATGGTAAGGGAAGAAGGTCAAGCCTTCTCCACTTTTAAGTATACAGTTTCAGGCTCACTGCTACCCAGAGCACTGTGAGGGATTCCGAGGTAAAGGTAAAACAGTGCGATTTCTGGGGAGCAGACCCCTTATCCTGACATCTATCCTTTCTCCCTCGGGAGGCATTCAGATGTACTTGGAGATTCCAAGAGACAGCAACCGGGCATTGAACTGACCAGGGAAAAGCAGTGAATTTGGCCCCAAAGACTGAGCCACGGAGAGGAGAGCAGTCCCCACCCCCACCATTAGTCAGCAGCCTGGGCCACTGCACCAGACAACAACCAAGAGTGACATCCTGCCCACTGGCAACTGGTCAGTACAGTGATCCTCGAGTCACAAGACTGGAAAAGGCAGAGTTAGATACAAAGTTTACATTTTTTAAAAATCCTCATGCTTTTCACAAACCTCACTGAAACAAAGCACGGGTGTTAGACAGAGACCCCATCACCCCACGCACCACCGATCCCAGAAACCCCGGAGAAAAAGGCCAGAAATTGCTTCACAAATGTCAATTTTATTGACACTAGTGCACAGGTTGAGTACAATAATGTGAGAGAATCGGAATTTGTCGATAGAAATAGTGACAACATATTAGAACTGAAATTGTTTCAAGGTACTACACTAGTCCCTTTTAAAAAAATCACAAAAAAATGTTATTTCTACAAATAAGAATTAGAAAAGAGAAATTCTGGCAGTTTGTCTAGCAATCAGAACATTCCATGCATTTGTGAGTTGTGGTTTGAGTCATTTTTATTAGTCCACCAACGATCCAGCCAAACGTGGGGGCTCACGGAGGAACTCGCCCTGCGTGGGAGGCAGGGAGAGGCAGATGCAAGTGACAGCATGCTGGGCCTTGAGGCGGCTGTGACATGGGTCAGAAAAAGCATTCACCTCCCAGTGAAGAGTTGGAACCAAGAATAAAAGACTGTTAGAGGTCACAGAGGAGAGGAGTGGGCAGCGAGGAAACGGGAAAATCAGCCCCTGAACAGCACCCGGCAAGAGATGGAAAATAAACCAGAGCAAGGGGAAACTAAGGTGCACACATTCAAATAAAACCACCCCACAAGCACCCCCAAGGGTCACATGCTAAAAAGGCCCTTGCTGAAATCCATCTGGGCACATTGATTTATAGTTAGCGCACTGAGCAGAAAGGGTAAGGCAACAGAACCTTCTAGAAAAGGTGCCACCCTGTCAAGAAGGTGTGATGTGTTTCAAAGAAGAGAGGCAGTTAGATACAGAGACACTCCTGTGGGACTGCACTGGAGCTAGAAATCAGAAGGCTGCATTCGAACACCCTGCTCAACTGCGTACCTGGGGAATTCTGCCAACAGCTCAGGGTCAGCTGATGGGTTGCTGGGTGAGTTTGCTACTTAGCTGTTACACCATGTATTTTATGTGTGCAGTATGGACACACAGGGAAGAACCAAGCTAAGGTGGCCAATGCCCTTTTCCTGAGAGGGATCTGTATCGATTCATAAGGCCTAAGAAAGGAAAGGGCGCTGAGTGTAAAGTATAAAACCAATACATCGATGAACATCAGTCTGATCTAGAAAACTATTAGCAAGCCTAAGAAAGGCAAAGGTCCAAAACTCTAAGGTTCAATTTTGCAAATGTGAACTGGTTCCATGGAGAAGGGGTCCCCTTTTCTCTTTGCAAGAGAAACTACAGGAGGCTTTGAAATTTTATAGGTGACAACTCCCCCCGACCCAGTGTTACTCATTTGCCATTCAGTGGAACATGCTGACAAGGGTGATCAGTAGAATTTGGCAGCTTGGTGAGAAATTAAAATTCTGATTTTTGACTTTGAGCCACAGCACAGACAACAATCTATGCAAACCTGTGTCCACACACGCAGGTGTGACGGGCGATTCTAAAGAAAGCCAATGTTCAAGGTCAGAGTTGTTAAAACTATAACATTAGAATTTCCATTTTCGCTGTAGTCCATTTTACAAAAAGGCAAACAGATGTGATCCTGTCGTTAGAGAAGATGAGACTCATCTGACTTATCCAGGACCATGAAGTTTGTTCAGTCTTGCAGTGTGACCTGTGTTCCGTTACTCAGTGAAATTATTAATGGTTTGGTATTGTTCTCATCTCTCCTTTGTAACAAATTAATGCAAAGCGATGTCTTTTATCAGGGCAAATAATTTGGCAGTTAGTTGTGAGAAACTCTAGGAGGAAGCACCTGGATTTTAAGGCAATAGGTGGAAAGAAATTTAAAGAGATAAGAAAAAGTTTCGCTAGACCCCAGATTTCTGGAACTTTCTAAAATCTTAAACATGCTTCCTATTTTCAGCCTTCCACCCCCGCCCCAGCACTCAGTTACATTTCAGGTTAATAACTCAAATCCTGCCCTTTTCCCACCCCACCTCCAGCTGCCATTAACCTGGATGAAGTCTGGGATTACGTCGCCTGTGGACCAGCAATCCTTCCACTAACACTGCTCTGCAGGGAGGCATTTCGGTAATTGCTTTTTAACATTCTTTTAAATGTACTTTCTCGCTGCACAAACAATTATGGAGTTTCAAACAGCACTGCTATATTTATGGAATTCAATTTATCACCCAGCCCGGAAACTGCCTTTACTGTTCTCTACTTTTTAATTTAAAATATATGCATACTTCTCTCTTTGTCCTGGGGTAGATGGGCTTCCAGCACCATCTCTCAACCTGCTGTTTATCGAAAATACTGACACATACAGGGTGGGTAGTTCTTCATCTGTCAGGTGACTTTGTGACTTTTGTCCCCACGGAACTGAGCACAAGCTTCATACTTGCTATCTATATCCTGCGTTTATACAAAGGTTTAAAAACTCACACAATTCTGGGAAGTATTTCTAATCTATTTTCCTGGTAGTAAAACTGGCATTTCAAGTACTTAAATTTGCCCTTTTTGTAAACTGGTGATTTCTAACTAGACAAACAACTTTCCTGCAAAAAGAAAAACAGGAAAATCTGGTATTTTTAAAAATAGTAATCTGCAATCAGTTTGTTAAATGTATAAGTATTTGAGAATGAGAATGCTGACGAAAAGAGAATATGGATTGCTTTCCTAGTGTCTCTTTTCAAAAAATTGTTCAATATCCTCTCAAATTATTATTTCTTCTGGAAACTGCTAAGTGCTATCCCTCAATCATGATTCACCGCCTGTTATTTGGTTCTAGATATAGGTAGTTTTATCTGTGTACCTAGAATATGTTCCAAAGGCACATGTAGAAAATATAGTAGAAATGCTGGCTTTCATGTCTTTTTAAAAGGCTTCTTTTAAATGTACAACCTCCCGATAAAAGAGAATACAACAAAATCTCCCTAGAGAGGATCTGTTTTGAAAGCCAGTTATCAAAAGATCAGTATTATGCTGATCCAGAGTGGTATCCAGAACTGTCAAGTATTCTTGACAGTGCCTGTCCAGTGGAAGCTATGAGAGAAGCAGGCTGTGTTTAATTGAAACTACCACGTTGCACATGAAAAAGCCAGGTCACTGGATTACCAACTTTGGCGGTGTTATCCTCTTCTTGATGCCTTAGGCTGCTGAGGGTAATGCATGTGTGCCTCTCAGACCCAGTTCCTTTAGCACAAGTTTTATAAGTGGCTAAGCATCCCCTCCACGGTTCATCATGAAGCAATTCAGAAAAGCAACAGTGATGCACTTGCAGAAAAATACAAAGAGAAATGTCACACACTAATGGAAAATGGTGGAGAATGCACAACTTTGTTCTTACTTAGGGGGAAGAGATAAGGGAGAATACTCTTCTGTTTGAAGATGGTGCTGGTAGAGGAGGTGGTGAAGGGTTGGGGCTGGGGACATTGGTTCTTCATGCCAATGTAAAATAACCATCTTGTACCCATGGCAAAACTTTACCATCAGTAGGAAAGAACAGTTACAATGGACAGTTTTTACAGCAAGATACCTGTTAGGACAAGTAAAAGTCTCTTCAGTTTAGATTCACAAGAGATATTAATACCGTGCATACACTGTGACATGAGTTTGGCCTTCCATGCTGCAAACTCATTGTTAGGGGGAAGCTGGACTCTTCCCGGTGATAGAAACTCATGCTTTATTGAGGTACTGCATTTGTGTGCAATGGAGAGGAGATGAAACCAGATCGCATCTGTGGGAGCCTACGTGGTATGTGGTCAGCAGAGCAATGGACAGCTCACTGGCCAGGAGAAGCCTGCCGGGGCTAGCTCCTTGGCCCCCTCCCACCAAGACCAACACACAGCTAAATTCAGACAGAGCTTTATAGTCTCGCCCTGCCTTTTATTTTACATGGTCCCGGGGAATGAATCCAGGGCCTCAAGCATGCTCAGTAAGTGTTCTACCACTGGGCTACATCCCATCCAGCCCTGTATACAATTTCCTTTCCCCTTTTAAATGGACGCTTGCACTCAGACACAATGGCCCATGCTTTGGCCAGAGGTCTGAGCACCCCACGTGAGCTGCCAGCACAGATGCACTGTTTCAATGAGAGTCCCCTCTACAGTGATCCTGTCACTTCCCAGGGTTCCCCACCCCACAAACTCCTGTCTGATTAGAAGATGAAGCCAGCAAGGCCAGGTCTTCTAGGCCCCTTCTGTCCCCAAGTCAGGGAAACACAGCACCACTAGGGGTGACCCCAGGATGCTTGCTTCTGACTGTGCTGCTGAGTGACCAGGATCACTGTGGCCCAGAGGAAACAGGACCTCCACATACAAATTGGTATTTGGCAGTATTAAAAAAAAGAAAGAAGAAAAAGAAAAGACATCAAACAGTGCTCCAACAATGCAAGGAACAGAAATGCGCCATGCTTCTCAGATCAAGACACAGTGCCGCGGACACAGCTTTTTCTTCCAGATAGGTACATGCTGACAAAATGCTGCATACAATGGAACAACAGAAAAATGTTTTCTCAAATTTATTCAACAAATGACAAAAATGAGAATGAAGTCCCCAGCCTTTTCTGTTTTCAAATTAATTTGGCATATTAGGACACTGTAATAGACCATATTACCTACAGTAATAATTATACATACAGAAAGAGCAGAAGGGAATCGGATTAATAATACAGGTCAAGCTTGTTAGTCAGATGGCAGCAGCTTCCCAGGCAGGAAGGGGGAAGAGTGAGGGACCTAACCATCCACATTCCAGGTGCTTCTCCAGCGAGCAGCTGTGTGCTCCTAACTGAGAAAGACCTATCTTTGGCTTTTCTGTAAGTCCCCACAGGCAGGCTGGCAAATGCTCTGTGTCTTAAAAAAGGACTCAGAGGACCAAGAGAAAGTTCTTAGCTGGGTTTTATGAGCCAGAAAAGCTCATCTGTGGGTGAGTAATGACAGACAGATCAACATGGGCTCCTAAATGACCTTCTACCGTTCCCTACTTGAAAGCCAGAGAACCACTCAAGATACAGCCGATTTACACTTCAAAGCTCCCACCCCAGCCCCACTCCACACACACAGTGGTCGCTCTCCTGCCTCAGTGCCCTTGGCTTGTGGGCTTTGCTTTCTACGGCATGGCCCACAATTGTTGCACCTGGTCCCAGAGCAAGCCCAAGTCTCCTCCAGTACCGGTTTCTATGATCACATTAACAGCACCAGCTGCACAGTCAACCTTGCAACCAGCTCCAGCCACATGTAGATCAGATAGCCCCTGTCAACAGCTGACGTTTAATCCTCCGGCCACCCCAAGGCGTCTCAGTAAGCTATCCAGAGCTCGCAGGCTGCAGCAAGTAAGCCGCCTTCTGCTGGAGGCTAGGGTCTAGTACCAGAGCCAGGAAGTGGCTGAAGGCTCCCTTCCCAAGCTGCCCTGTGAAGTCTGCATTTCTCAGTTCACCCATGTTGTTATCCCCAACAAATCTGTCTACATGGTGATGAAAAGTTTCAGAAAAAGAAGATTGTCTCATTCTTCCTCAGTGTCAGCCTGATGTTTGACTACTTTGACTTGAGAAATAAGTTCCTTATCTCCTAGGGATTTCATCTACTGTTTGGGAAAGAGATGTGCTATTTATTTATTATTATGTTTGGTGGTACTCAGGACCGAACCCAGGGCCTTCACGCTGAGCTACATCTCTAGTCCTTTGCATTTGATTTTGAGACAGGATCTTGCTAAGTCACTAAGTTGCCCATGTAGGGCTGGAACTTCTTGATTCTCCTGTCTCAGCCTTCCAGAGAGCTGGGATTACAGGCATGCACCATTGGCCCTGGTTTGTGCTGTTTATTTTTCACAAATCAAGACCTCGTCCCTCTAAACAGGCATGTGACATACAAATCCACACTGTCAACTTTCCCCACAGGAAAGTGCTCAGAAACCTCTCCCTAGGCCACACTGGGAAACACAAGCAGATCTTTTCAAGTATGTGTCCAAATAGGTGGCAACCAGGCCAGTGTAAAAAAAAGCACTGAGGTTCTGGGGATGGAACCAGGGCCTAGCTGTGCTAGACAGGGGCTTTCCTGCTCAGCTAAGCCCCGCTCGTGAGCTGATCTCTGTATCTCTAGGCCAGCTCCATGTCCAAATCATCATGGAGATTTTTTCCTTGCTTATCATTGCTTTTTTTTTTTTTTTAAATAAAAAGAAAACTGCTACATTAAGCAGCACGCTAATTGGTCTAAAAGCCAGGGCTTCATTTTAACACCAGCAGCTGGTACTCGAGGTATGCACAAGTGTTCCCCAGAGACCCCATTTCCCTGCTTAAATTTCAGGCACTCACACAGAAATGGATGGAATTAAACTAACAAGAAAAAAACCAGTGCCAGGTAATTCTTTAATGTCACCAGGGTAAATCTCTTTAATTACTCACTATTCTTAGAAGCTCATTCCCTAGCGCCTTTCCTTCTTTATGTTCTTATGGGTCTGGCCAACATGGTTCAGTGTAAAACGCAGACAGAGCAACCAGCAATGGATTATTTTGAAATGTTCACTTCTTTAAGGCTCCAAGAATCTGGCTCCACTGGAAGGATCACTTTTATAAAGACTCTTTGGCAATTCCACTTGCAACATGTAGCAGCAACAGAACAGACTTATCTCCTAAAACCCAATGAAGAGTGACTTTAAGGTCACTCAGCTGTGACTCTGTCTCTGTCTCCCTCTGCCTCTCTCCCTTCTCTGAGAGACACAAAGAAGCCCCCTCCATCCCTGGCCTTTCTTATGCTTGTCACTCCCAAAGCCTTTGACATTCTCACAAATTGAATTAAGGGCCTCTGCATTGCCAAGTGATTGTGACAGAAGCAAACAAAGTAAACATAAACCTGAAGGAGCCTCCAGATTTCTCACCTTTAAGCTGAGTCTGCCTGGAGTTCAATGGCTCACTAATGGGTACTATTCCAGCAAACCCGTTTGGTGATGAAATAAAGAACACTGTTTAAAGTGGAAAAAGTTAAGTGCATGGGACCCCTGACTCTAGATATGAAAAATGGGTCTTTATGCACATTCATGATGGTTTTGCCAATATTTAAAACAATGGTCTAACAGCTAAAGGGTTTCTTCCCATGGAAACCAACCGTACAAGGCTGACACGGAATGCACATTCATGATAGAATGGACTTGGCAGGCTCTGTGGAAATGGAGGTGCTAATGCTACAGTTTCATTTTTGCAGGGCTGGCTTTGGTTTTTTTTCTCCCCCTTCATCATTACTTGGTTTAAGTCTTCAAAGAAGTTCTTGGGTAAAATTTGTTATTATTCACATTTTAAGTGCAGGCCACACGGCATAATTTGGTGAGATAAACCTGTGAGAAATTCCCAAAGATGAATCACATGTTTAGGGAAGAATCTGGCCCACAGACTTCCTCTAATTAGATGCCTGTCTAATAAAATACTGTCGATGGTGTCCAGATGACGGGGAAAGGGGCTGCGGCAGTTCACTTTAAGTTCTGGAATTCATTAAATGTATTTCTTCATGCTCAAAGAATTTCTTGCCTTTTTACTTTGCCCTTAACAAGCAATAGCAAAAGCAACCACAAAAGGGTCTATAATTTACACATTTGAAAATAATATCCAACAACAGATGTTAATGGAAGGAGGCCCTGGAGGAGCTGAGAGTGTATTCTTATATAGCCTTTGTACTCCTATGTAGGCTTTGTCTCTAATCCTCGGTCTTAAGATGTCATTCCATTGGGCAGCAGACAGCCTTAAGGCCTGGATTCCCTGCTGAACTGGCAGATCAGCACATTAGCAATGTGTCACAAAGACTGGCTGACAGGTCTTAGGAAACCCCTTGTCACCAGTCTGTCTCTGCTACCTGTCCTTCACACCCAGCCTTGTCTTTGGCCTCCCCATGCCCACTTTGGCTCGACTTTATGCAGGGCCAGCCTTTCTCAGCTACACTCAGAGGCTCTCTGCAAGCCCATGAAAGACAGAGGGACTGGAGTCTCCCAAGTCAGAGTACGGCAAGTGCACTGGGAAGGGCTGTGGGCTTTTTCTGAGCTCTGCAGGGACAGTGAGGAAACATGTCACTGCAGCAAGCTTGCTCCAGCTGGCTCCAAGCATGCATGCATTTACTCCCCAGCCAGTGCTCTGGAGGACAAGCTTCCCCAGAGACAGCCAGGGAACCCGCTCAGCACACCAGGATGTGTTGGACTGGCACAAACTACACCCTGACTCTTTTAAGCACTATTAATTACATTTCGCAAACTCTGGCCAAGAAGCCAAGAAACTGAGTTGCCGAGCTGGCACAAAACCAATGAGAGAAGCGTGTGTAACTCTAAAAGCGATAACTCTTGTCAATATAAAACTGAGTACACAATGATTGATCCGATGCTTTTAAAACATGTTATATAAAATCACTTTCATAGCAAAAAGCAAAACAAAACAACTGCTGTTTTGCCTCGGAGGCTTCTATTTTGTAATTCATATTATATTCACAGAAGTTAATAACTAGTGCTCATCCATATTAAACTGTCAAAGACTGTAGTATAACAAGAGGTAAAAAGAAAATTCACTGGAAGAAATCACCTTCATAATTAAACAGGATTCTACATTTCACTCAGCTGAACTCATATTTGATGAAGCTTCCATACAACAAGTTGACAACTATTTCTAAGTCTAAATCGAATCTGCAAAGCTGTGTTATAACTGCAAAAAACCCACTATAAAAAAGCAGTTTTTCCCATTTATTATGGCTTGTAACTGCCTAAGTTAAGTCTATGTAATCCTTACTCTTCACATCTGAATTTATTATTCCATAAAGAGTCTCCAAAATTAAAATGTAGATTCTAAAAGTTCCTATGGCACCAAGATACCACATAGAGTAAAAAGCCGAAACCTAGTGATCAAGGTTATGGTTTCAGCTTTGTTCCAACACAGCTACATTACTATGTGAAGTCACTTAACTCAGAACAGTTTTCCTCACCCATAATGAAGGTTTGCTACGCGATTACTAACATCACCTTCAGGCTCTAAAGTTCTGATTCTGTTGTATATATCAATCTAAAGCAAGACGTGAATAGACTACTTCAATGAGTGACTTTCAAAAGCTGTACAAAAATCAGTTTGATTCATCAGTCATGCACTGAATCAAATGTTTAGGAAGTAAGACAAAAAATGTCTGTATAAAAACGGCTTAGTCATCAGAATCTTCAAAACCAACATTTGACATTCACACGGACAGACAATCACTTGTGACCTGCAAGCCGAGCGGCCACTTCTGCTTGTTAGGTCTTGCTGCCAAATTCTACTCAGCTCCCCTAAACACGCCTGACTCTTTTCCTGTGATGTCCAAGTCGCAGAATGAGTCTCCTAAGGCCACTGGCAGGGCAGCAAGTGAGAGACGGATCATTATTACAACAAAATTATTATGATCAATAATTTTGTAGTCACTTTTGAGCTAAAAATTTTAATCTACAATTTATATTTTTAAAAAAAAGTCCCCAAAAAGTACAAACAGTAAGTCATTAAAAAAAAAAAAAATAGCACAGCATTTTTGATGCTTTTCTTATTTTGCAAGCAAGCCATCAATTTCGCTCACATTTTCAACACATCCCACCAGATTCTATGAGGCAAGCAACCCTGGCTGCCCAGCAGAACCATCTAGGACAGCCCAAGCTGAACTTAGACCAATAGATCCATATCCCTAGGGTCAGCGCCAGGCACTGCTAATTTTGACAATGGCTCAGATGATTCCCACATGCAGCTAAGACAGACACACACACACACAGTGAGTTAAAGCCAGGTTCTGTGACCTGCGGCCGGAGAGTGCTGGGTGATGGGTACAACAGAGGTGGGTGAGTTTAAAAGGAGTCAACTCCTGCCACCTGTCATTGTCTTGTTAATGCTCAGAGAAACATTCGAGTGTCACTGTTCCCAGTGGAGGACACTGGCCACAAGAATGTGCATAAAAGCCACCCCAGCCAGTGACGCTACAGGGTGGATCTCTGTGCTGGGAGCGACTGACAGGTAGGCATTTACCTGGCTGACCGACTTGGTAACAGCATCTGCCATGAGGTGTTCACTGTCCCTTCACTGCTGTCTCTCCAAGAAACTCTGCGTGCCACAACGATGGCGTCTTTAAACAGAACTAACAACTGGACCCCCCAAGGCAAAGCCAGGCCAAGCCAGCAGTCCCAAGTACACTGCCATCTGCAAGAACTGGACACACTTTGTAACATTTCCTATGAAGCCTGGAAAGCAGAAATCACCCCCAGATTCTTCACATTAAAATAGCATTGCTCTTGATTAAGATTTTACCTATTCAATCTGAACTAGCAATCAACTTACATTTGGCCTTGAATTTTGTCCACTCCTTACTGTAGGAGGCACAGAAAAACAGCCTCCTCTTTTAAAGAAGGGAGCAGAGCGTGCCTTTCTTGATCACAGTGACACTTGCTACACTCAACCGAGAGGAGGGGGATCTGCACACATAATTGAACATGCTCGGAAAATTGCCATAGAAATATAACACACTGTACACATTCCTAGATTCACCATAAAGAATTGCTTCCTAGACTTCAGCCAGTAAAATAAACAAGCTCCTGATAACTTGTCCTTGGACTTGCCATTTCTTGTCTACTTTTTCTGGAAAGCAAGCCACTTCCATGAAGTTCTGTTTCCCTTAACGGTGTTACAAGTCAGGCATTCTTCCTCCGAACATAGGCCTGCCTGAAACTTCCTCTAGCTAATGCTGGCTACAAGAGTTAATGCGTCACCAGGACAGTTCATCTCTACTGCCACCCTGGGCTCCTTGTCCCCAGGGTACAACAGCCGACCATCTGCCTTGCAGCCTCCTCAGTCCTCCTCTTCCTCATCCTCCTCCCTCAGACGGAGGCTGCCCAAGGGTATCTGACTCCTTGCCACAGAAGGGGTGCTCAGCAGTGCTGGGTGACGGAAAGCAGGGGACTGCCCCGAGGGGCTCACCACAGCAGAGTCCGAATCGCTGGATTCAGTCTCACTGCTGGTGGAACCCTCGGTCATCTGTAGGGGAGCCAGGTGGCCTGCCAGACCACTGGTACACACCGAGTGCTCGAGGGACACTTTTGAGGGGGGACCCGCTAGGGGGGTGCCATTGGCTAGCATTCTACCTGCAGCGGCACGTGTGCTGGTCAGCTCTCCCCTTTCAAGGTCCTCCAAGGGCTCTAGGGTGGAAGCTACCTGGCTCAGGATGAGTGGGTCTGTCTCTGACTTATTGTGTCTGCTAGGAAGGTTGCGCAGATAGGGCCTTTGCAAGGCGGGGGAGTAGTTCTCGTCACGGGGATCCTGGCTTGGGAGGGCATCTTCTCCCAGACTCCTCTCTCTAAGGTCATGTCCGTTTTCTGAAACATAACCTTGGGACCCTGTCCTGTCCCAACTCATATTTGGACTTGAACTTCTGCTGTTGGGGGACAGTGGGGTGACCAGGGGGCTGTGACCAGCTGAGGCCCTGAACATTTCATCAATTAGAGAGCTATGTCTCGGTAATCTGGGGCTCCCACTTATATCAAAGGTGATGTCGGCCGAATCGTCATCAAGGAATTCTCTGGAAGGAGGCCGGGAAGACTTTGCAGAGGGAGGGGAAGCCCTACACCTAGCCTCTGCCCGCCTCTCATCCCTGGAGAGCAGATAAACTCCACTGGTCAAATCATCCTCATAATTGTCATTTGTTTGGGACCGTGACTGGGACGCTTGTTCTCTGAGAAGGTCGTATTCACTATCTACATCACTGCAGTCAATGAAAGGAATGGAAGTACTGCTGCCTCTAGCAGCCCGGGATGCTGGACCTGTGCTTGGCTGCGGGGGCTGAGGTTTGCTGGGCTGCACCCGGTCCTTGACACCCTCCTCCTCCTCCTCTTCCTCCTGTGGCACCAAGGTGGCTCCATCTGCCAATGTGTTCCCCGGGGGGCTCTTCTTCAGAGCGGGGCTCTGGTGGGACCCCAACTCTTCAGCAGAAACTTTCAGTTCCTTTCCTTGCTGGCAGCTCTGGCCACCGGGCGATGGGGTACCTTCTCCAAATGTAAGGCTGGCACTCTTCGGAGACTGGGTGGGATAGGAAACCAAGAGGAAAGGTTAGACTAGAGCTAGAAAGGGCAGACGTAACATAACAGAGCCCGTAGGCTTCCACTGGCTGAAAGGACGGTGAGACACAGGCTGCCCTGCTCTCCCTGAAGCGAGGAGGACCCACTCCCTGGAAGTCAAGTTTGTCATGTTCCAGAAGGTTCCTCAGGAGCCTTTGAGGAGGCTGAGGAACATAGGTGAGCCACCATCTCTGCTTTCTAAGACCCCAGTTTCAGACTGGGTTTTCACCAAATCTATGGGATAAGACAGCCCTTTGGTACTAGGGTGGGCAAGGACAGAAGAACAAAGCAGAGAGAAACGCTGACCATCTTCCCTGCTTGTATGTCTGAGGCGAGCCTGATAGGTTAGGCTGTGTTTGCCTCTGCACAGTGAAACCTCTTCCATGTTCCCCCTCAAAACAGTCCTTATTCTCTTTGACAGAAAACCCTGAAAATGTACCCAGAGACCAACACTGGGCAACACGAGTTCTCGCCAGCCTCACAATGAGAGTGATAATGTCTCCGGCTGCCAGTTGTGGTCACTGCTCTGTAACATGAGCTCTGGGAACTCAATGCCAGCTCTGTGCTGGTGAAGGCTTCCGACCTGGCACTAAGCCAGAGCTACACCCATCCGTGGCAAAGCAGGTCCCCACAGCTTTTCACAAGCACCCACCTAGCTGTCTTAGGGGGATATTTCTCTCCCTACACTGAGTTCAGGTCCAAAAAAGCAAGTTTCACAGGGGCTCAGAACACAGACAGTCAGCTGGAAATGGGCCACACTCCTGGGCCTGCTGTGCCCAGGCTGAGAGCAGAGGACAAAGCCACTACCAGGCTCTCAAAAGTCCACACCGCCAGGTAGGGACGCAGGGCAGGAAGCCAGACCGTCAAGCCCAGAGCAGAGGAAGCTGGATAAAACAGAACTGTGTATCACTGTTCCTGACCTGTTTTGGCACTTCTGAATTTGGTTCTGTAGGCTGCATAGCAAGGCTCCTGATGGAATGAATCTTGCTGTGTTTTCTGGGAGAAATCAGAGAAGAGGACAAAAGTTAAGGAGCTTTTTAAATGAAAAGAAAGAGCCTCTGGCTTGTGTATTTATTTCAGTACTGAGAGTAAACCTTTGCCATCCCAAGCCCTTTTTCATTCTGAGACAGGATCTCTCTAAATTGCTAAGTTGCCCGTGTTGGGCTCAAATTTTGAGATCCTCCTGGCTCAGCCTCCCAGAGTGCTGAGATTACAGACATATACTTGCAATCACCACACTCAGCTAAAGGGTACTATTTAGAAGCATCAGGTCCTTAATAACGAAGGCATCCTGATGCACAGCCATCCTTTCCTGACACCTGCATGGTGCAGGGGAAGTGCACATCCTGAAGTTCTTTTCGATCCCTGGTCCCAGGTACTAAAGGAGCATGCACATTTGAGCAGTAGCTTCTAGTGGGGGTAGGGGTAGTTCATGACACAATTGCAAGTTGTTGTCTAGCAATATGGAATCAGTCCAGGTATTGCATATGGATTTTCTAGATGAGTTCTGTAATGGAAATGATTGCCACTCATCAGCTCACTCTTCCAAAATATTAAATTCGGGGGGAAAGGCTGCCCTGTAAAAGAATCTAAAGACTCAGCAGAAAGAGAAATGACAAATACAGCACCCACATCTTTTCCCTCCTGGGTGCCTCTTGTCTTTCCTCTGTTTCCACTGAAGAGGCACTGGAAACTTTTCAAGTACTTATCTCATGCAGCAGTATAAATACACAGAGATCACATTCCAGTGGACACTGGGTGTTCTCCCACTACTCCAACTCACACAGAAAAGTTCTAGAGCATTCACATGCAGGATCAAGGGGATAGCTGGCCACCTCTTACAGGGTCCTCGAAATAGTAATTGCTAATCATTCAAAAAAAATATGAGGTTATCTTTAGACACAGAAGCAAAAGCCCCTGGAAGGTTACATTTCTAGATTTAGGACATGAGAAACCATCAGAGTTTTGACTCAGGTTTGTTTTAGCAAAATCATAATAGAATACTGAAATAACATGAATATTTATCAATCCAGAATGAGAGGAATAAACTACCGTAACACTACAGGTCACCTAGTGGGTAGGGTTAAAAATAATGCAGAGTTGCAGACATGCCAAGGTTTATATGAGTTATAAATGCACACCCAGGGCAATGCTCCATACTCTTCTGGGATGTGTGAATGGGAACATAAATCTGACAGCTGCCTGGGGAGGGCGAGAGGGGAAAGAAGGAAGGCTGTGGTTCAAGGTGGTTTTAGCCATTTCTGTAGCCACAGAAACTACAAACAAAGGAAGAAAATACCAGAAACAAACACATCCAGGTGTTAATGCAGGTTGGTTATCTTGTATCTGGAACACTTGGGAGTACAAGTGTTTTAGGTTTTGGATTTCTTTGGATTTTGAAATATACATCATGAGATATATTGGGTATAACATACACATCTAAACATTAAATTCATTTATGTTTCGTGGATTTCTCATGCACATAGATTCCTTGAGTGCTACTATGATTTTAGATATACTATAATTAAAAAAAAAAACAATGTCCTCAGCCTTGCTGAGCCATCCTTTCCTCCCTCACTCATCAGTTGAGTCCCTCTTGGGCAAGCAAACAATGCTGAAGCATGCCAGTGCTAGACCCAGTTGCCCAGTGGCCACTTACTATGGGTGTATGTGCATGTGCGTGTGTGTGCCTGAGTGCATGTGTGTGTGTGCATCTTGGAGCCTCAGAGTGTCCCAGGTTTCACAAGGGAATAAAAGAATCCTGACTGCACAGAGACAGTGCAAAGAGTTACTATAATCAGGTTGCTTGCTAGCAAGAATAGTAATAGTGATAAATCCTCTTTCTTTTCACCCAGACCTTACTGAATTAAAAAGTTTACAGAAACACTTTCTAATCGTGTCCTCAGATAATTAAAGACTCACGGATGCACAGCTATCCCTGTGCCTCAGATAGCCTTGTGCTCTGCCAGTCACTCTCCTTCCAGGCTTTTTTTCTCCTTGTCTCCCCCTGCCTGTATGCAGGCCCCAGGGCCCTGAGACAGCCCGTCTCACACCAGACTTGCCGGTTGACTGTGCAGCCAGAACTATGTAACTCGGCAGACCTCGAGCGAGGGTGAAGAACGGCTCGGCATCAGTGAACCGTTCCTGCAGCACATGGAGCCAGCGCTGAAGCCCTGCTTACCTTTCAAACTGTACTTTCTTGTGTCCTCCTTCCTTAACGTAGTCGAGAACCTGCTTCTGAGTCCGACCACTAAAGCGAAGGCCACAAAGGAAAGGAAAGGGCAGGGGAAAGACACCAAGACATGCTCATTTAAACACAAACACAATCCAACATATCTACTTTCTCTCCTGCTATAACTAGGAGGCAGGCAGGTGTCTTCTGCTAGCCAGGAACAAAATCCTGAGAGAACCTGTGTTTGTGTCTCTGTTCAACCTCTTGCTATTTCCCTTATATGCATTAGAACATTCAATGAACTAAACCCACTTCATCACTGTGACTGATTACGAATCAACCATCCCAGGAGTCTGTGCCTTTCATGAAAGTTGGGGCAATAAGGTAAAGTTAGACTCTCAAGGCCTACCACAGCATTCGACATGTGACAGACACGCCCGTGTTTACTGAAAAATGAATGGGAAAATGAACCCAGGCTTGATGGGTAAGTCTATCTATCAGTCTAGGAAGCAACAGCAAGTGTAAATAAGACACTTTTGCTGCTGCACAGAAAGAAAATCCTTTCTGCATTAGAGCAGTGAGTTAGGAGTTTCTGTGGCTGGGTAGCCTGCCAAATGGCTCTCTAAGGTTCAAACAGAGCCAGCAGAGTGACCAAGACCATGCCTCCTGCCAGCCTCTTGAGGCCAGTGAGTGTTTGTCTCACTGACTTCCTGTGAGTCAATTGTGATAAGTGTCAGGAGAAATCTCAGAAGAAAAATGTCCACATCATAAGCAAATGGGTGGACTGGCATCCTTACCTGAACCGAAATGATGACCCTCGACTAAAGAGAACAGGCTTTGGCTTGGGCTTGGGCTCTTCGAAAAGTCTAAAAAAGGCATGATGTTCAACACAGATTTTCCAAAAGGACTTGCAGAAATCCCGACTGGCCATTAGGAATTCCAAGGTATCCTGGTATGAGCTCTAAAAAGAGAAAATATTCTCAGTGCTCACAGACATTCTGTTGAAATATGAAGGGGGATGGAAATGAGTTTGTCCCATAAAATTTCAGTTATATATTTGATTACAGCAAGACCATGAATTCAAACATTCGGTAAAATACAGTTGTCCCTAATGACAGGCTCGAGTCACTTTTCAGCCATTTTCTTCCCCACAGAATTCCTCCCAGGAATGGAAAACTGGTGCAGATTGAGCGGAAGTGATACTGTTTGACAGAACAGTCATAAACAAATTATGTTTACTTGGTTTACACTTCCTTATAAAATCCAAGTATTAAAATCTAGTCCCCCCCCCTCTTTAAAATAACAAAAATACATTTTTTTCTTTCTGTTTTCTTCCTCATGGTTCCAGTCAGCACTGTTTTTTCTCATCATTTCTCTGTAACACACCAATCACCTCAAACCTCCAGGTGGCTCCAGAAACTATACAGGAAATGAAATTTATTTTCTGGAGCACAAAAGGATTACTATCAGCTGAAAACTTCATGCCGCTTGATTCCGGAAAGAGAATATGGTAATTTTCTCCTCCCACACTGAGTGCTCCCAATTTCAGTGGCCATATTACATAAACAGAAGTTACCACAGTCCTTCACAGGCGTGGTGTTTCCAACTATTTTAGAGGATGGATCTCACTGTTCTGGGCAAACCCAGCTTACAGACATGTACTGTGGTTCTTCCTTTGTAAGTCAGCTTTCCGGACTCCCAGAGAACCATTTTTAAAGGTATCTGCTTCCCAGTCAGGGCCTGGAAGCTTATCTGAACTTTACTGGAGCTGAGCTGAAGCCTAGACTGCTGGTGGTCACTGTTCCCTTTTCCCATGGGAAGAACTCTTAAGTCCTGGGTGGGAACAGACACCATTTCCTCCCAAGAAGATGCTGTCCTCCTCCCTTTCCTTGCCTGTATCCACAGAGAGGCTGACACCTTTAGGTGTTCTCCAGGAAGTGGGGAGGACTGGGGGAGTCTGTGAGAATGGGCTCTGTCTGTGATATGGGGACCACAGGAGGGACCGGAGAGGAGGGGATTCTTCTGGTGGGCAGGGGAACTCCTGTAATGGGGCAGAATGTTGACTGGGTTTTAGACTGAGGTCAACGGCCAGACACATGGCTCAGTTGTTTGTTATTTCCTTCTGTGCAGGTGGATGACCCTGTCCCCAGACACATCTGTGCATATTCCTGACCCTCCTGGGTCCCACGGCTGACATGAGTTACCAATCACTTGGATACCATTATCTACATGGACCCCAGTGCCCATCTTCTTATGAGCATCTGAGTAGCAGCTGGCTGCAACTTCCAAGCAAGTCCTGCTGAGTACAGACCACAACCCCTGCACCGCAAACCCAGCCACAGTGCAGCTGGTCCTTTCCAGCCCAAGAGCCACTTACATTCACATCGGGGCGGAGCTTGATGAGAAAGCGCTTCCTCTTGAAGCTTAGCTTCCGCACCTTGGCCCAGTTGAAGGCATTGATCTTGGTGAAACCCTAGGAAGAAAGAGCAGCTGGTGAGCCAGACTGTGCATACCTAGCAACCCAGGGGTGAAGGCAGAGGGCTGATGTTGGGTTGCTTGGGAAAGATGCCTTCAGCTGGCACACATGCAGATCCGTGATCTGGTATTCCTACTAAGTCTGCCTCCAGGAGAGAAGGAGCTGACCAAGGTTAATGATAAAACAAAAACCATGACAACCACCACAAAAATTAGCAGCCATCCCTTTGGGAGTAGCAGGTGTTGTCCTAAGAGCTTTATATAACTCCTCTTATCAAACGTCATAGAAAACCTAGTGACAAAACTGCAACATGGATATATTTTATTTTGCCTCACCACTAATGTGGCAGGAAGGTGTTCCTGTGTGCAGCCTTCATGAGCAGCTATTGTTAGTACAGCATAAGCAGCAGAGCCACATTGCCACAGTGGTCACATGCCTGTATCCCATAAGGGTCCTGCAGAACCACAGGACCAAGGATGAAGGCCAGGTCAACCAGGCATCTTCTTCAATGGCCACACCGTGTCTTCGATGGACACACACAGCCTAAGTGCTTCGGACAGGTGGGATATAGTGAAGAACCAGCAGAATTTGCCAGGTATAAATTCCAGCCCATCCTGACTCCATGGGAATCAGAAGTCCCCTGCGGCCCTGGGAATACCAGGCCACCCAGCAGGAGTGAAGCAATGTGGCACTGGTAGAAGATGAACTAAAAGACACAGCCTCTGCATGTGGCTGAAAGGGTGAATCACCCATGATGGAATCACTCAGCAAGGCTTAATATTTAGACTACTTCGACACAAAGTAACTCAATCCCGTTGCGAGATACTATTTTTCACCTTCTGTATAATTTTTTTAGAAATCGTTAAAGGTTGTGATTGTGATTCCAACGTGTAATAATTAGCATCTGTCACAAACACCTGGTGTGTGAGCCTCAAGCTCCCACAACTTGATAAAAGGCGGAGAGGGAAGGCGAGCACAGCTAGCAGGGCTCATGAAGCGCTGTAGGGCACACACATCTCATATCTTCCAAACTGGGTTGAAATTTGATCGACCCTTTTCATAAGGAAGATGTTTCCTAGGTAGCCGTTCAAAATGAAAGCACAAGTTACCCACTTGTGTTTAAAAGAAAGCTGTTATGGAAACACTTTTGAGGGGGTTGCTGTGGTTTAAGTGTGTCCTCCAAGGGTTCATTCACCAGAGGCCTATTGCTACTATGGTGATGTTAAGAGGTGGTGGCATCTTTGAGAGATGGGTCTAGTGCAAGGTCCTCACGTCACTGAGGGTGTGCCCCGGAAAGGGGTTAGTGCCGTTCTCTGGAGACCCCTGTCAACTCTTTGGCTTCCTGACTAAGATGGGATCACTTCCTTTCCCACGAGCTTCCCTCACTGCATCTGCCTTGAGGGGACACAGCCAGAAGGCCCTGCCCAGAACTGCTGCTACGCTATTTAGATTTTTAGATTCCAAAATTATAAGCTAAGTAAACCTCTTTTCTTTGTGTTACCCAGCCTCAGATATTTCATATAATAAAAAAGGGATTCATACAAGCGTGGCGAATGTAGTCATTATCTTGATCTCATTGGTGGTTTCATAAGAACCTATCAAACTGCACACAGTAAACACATGCCAGTATGTCACTTTCCTGAAGCTATTAAGACAAGAGCATTGATAAATAAAATGGTCTAACAGGCAGACACTTAAGAGAATGCACATTTTTTTCAGAGTGGAGTATCATTATGCCTTTGGGCAAAACACTGGTAAGAATTCAAGCAGTGTTTGTTTCTTTTGGAAAATTATTACAGTGCGAGGGTACAGCTTTTATGACTATATAAAATGGCTCTATCTCAAAAGTATGAATCATGCGTTGTAAGTTAGTCACATTTAAAGTCCCCATGAAGCTGGCTCAACCCAAATTAGACTTAAAAAAAGGATCACGTTACAGCAAAATGTCACCTTCCATTGTGAAAAGGTGTTTATTCTAGGTTCTGAAACGCCGATTCCTCTACAGTTTGTTCTAAGCATGGGTCCACTGAGAGACACAGGCTCCTGTGGATCTACAAGGTCAATAAACCCAAACGAATCTATACTACAGATTTCCCAACCAGGGCAGGAGCAAATGGAAAAGAATCTGGAAGTAAGAGTCTCCAAAAAGAAACCTGAGATGTGGTTACTTGTTCCTGTTCCCTTAACAACAGCGAACAGGTCTTAGCTTGGCCACCCACAGGCAGGGGGAAGGGGCAGCCCCCTCCCTCCCTTGCCAGTACCCTTACCTGAAACACGAGGATCCCAGTGTTGGCCACGGCCAGATTGATCTTAGTGCCTTCCCTGTCCTTGGCCGGGTGCAGGCGGATTCCGTACATCTCCAGCCGGCGGGCCACCTCCAGAAGCTGGAAATCTGACTCTGCTGGAGTTTGCCCACTGACAAAGAAAAAGTCAAGAGAAAGGCCAGGGGATTTGAATTCCCCGTGTGTATTTGAGACTCTGCAATTTCTCCTGGGAAATAAAAGGCACTTCATTGCAAACAGTGGGGCTCCCAGCTCAGATGACACCCAGCCTCCCACTGGGTAAACCCAGAGCCTAGCAGCTCAGACAAAAGCTCTATTGCTTGGGTAACACAAAACCTGAAAGTCTATCTCAGACTTGGGCAGATTTTTGGAATCTCAGAGTTTTCTCTAAGGTCACTAAAAGCAAAACATCACTGAATTAAACAAATGCCTGGTCATAGTAACCCAAACTTGCAGACCAAATTCAAGGCACAACCTCTTTCCTACTCTTGCCAGGCCTTAGACCAACAACAAGAAGTGCAGAGAATCCTTTGAACATCTACTGATCAAAGCACAAACCAAAGGCACCAGCAAACTGAAGATACTACAAGGATCCTAGAGTTTTACAACATTCTTTTGCTGTGCCTGGTTTACCACATCCCTTCTGCATATCCTGTTAAGCTGACAGCGGAATGGCCTTGGGTTTACACTCTTCCTTTATTCCAAAGCCTCCGTGCCCTAATATTCCGGGTTCACAGGTCTCATAGGAGGCATGGCCTAGGTCCTTGGGGATGGGTCACAACATCCCAGGGATCCTCTACGTCCTTCTGCCCCGGCCTTGTGTATTTCATCACGGTTCAGGGCATGTGTATGAATGTGTACATACCCATGTAGGCTGGGAAGCAGAGAATAATGCAGCCCAAGGCAGTCTGAAGCCCGCATGAGACTTACATGTGGTTATGGTGAAATTCCACGATTTTGTCTTCTAGGGCATCTTGCTGAGGTATGTACTTATTTTTTGCTAAGTGCTCTCTGTCCAGTGCTTCATCAAAATCCCCAATCTCAGCTACAAAGAAACAGAAAAAAAAAAAGAAAAATAGGCCAAGTAGGATGAAGACGTCACACCTTGTTATACTGCCTGGCAAACAAGCCAGAAATTAGCAGACAATATTAGATGAGCCCGGTTTAGGGGCCTATCGTAAGGGCTCCAGGTCAAAGATGGAGATACAAAGACACTGTTAACCCTTCTAACAACATAAAAAGATTCTCTGCTCCTTCTTCTTTCTAACATTGGAAAGAAAATTTCACTGTCATCCATCTTCATACATGCTCTTGGTATCCATCTTTATTTTGTTTTTGTTATTTTAATAAATATGTCATAATGAACACATATTCTTTACATATTTATTGGTACAAGGCAGCCTTTCGATGCATGTATACAATGCATAGTGATCAGATCAAGGTCACTGGCATATCTGTCACCTCTACATATACCATTTCTTTGCTTTGAGGACATTCAAACTCCTCTCCACTGGGCATTTAGAAATATTCAATCATTGTTGTCAACCATTGTGGCCCTACTGTGCTGTACGGAGTATCAGAAGTTATTCCTTCTTTCTTTCCTCCCCACTTTCTTCAGGAAGCACTTTCCTTCTTGGCACTAAAACCCAGTCATGTGGGTGATCACTTCATAACTTCTGAACAGACCTTGGAGTTGTAGGACTTTACAAAATCACCCTCTGAAACTCTTAAATATAACAGTACAGGTCCAAACCCTCAGCAGCTGTAAACATACATAATGTTTTCTCAAAAAACTGCAAGAGAGTTTATTAGTTTTATATTCCTGTTGTCAGAAATAATGAGTCAGACTGTATACAGACCTTCCTCATTTTTATCCATAAGAAATAACGCTACATTTGCTCATGTAACCTTAACACAGGCCCCGAAACTGCTGTAATGTGGAAGTTTAAAGCACAGAGCTTGAAAAGAATAATTGCACTTAGGCTTAAAGACACTGGCTGGAGCTCAGGTGAAAACAACTACAGGGCCCCGGAGACACATTTTTACTTGAAGCCCTATAGTCAGTGTAACAAGCAAAATAACAAGTAGCCTCAGGACCAGAGCCCAGCTGTTCTGATGAAAAGCAGCAGCCCGTCTGTCAGAGGTTACACGGTGTCACAAATGCCATCCACGGAGACTTGCTCTGCACGAAACAGTGCCAACTCACTCGCTGGCTTTCTCCTGCTAAGTTCCGCCACGCACTTTCCTTAATCAGTTACACTGCTGTTCTCCGTCACAGAAAACAGTGCAGAAGTGAGGGGCGTCTCAGGGACACCGCCGTGGCTATTTATGGTACCTAGACAACGGTCACTCGATTTTCCTGCAGTTCTTTCTCTGGTCTCAAGAAAGTACAGTTGATTCTTGTACCAGGTAGTTCTGACTTTTGTTTTTGGTACTGAAGATGGAACTCACAGCCTCGAGCTTGCCAGGCAGGTGCTTATGGCACTAAGCTAAACCATCGACCCCGTTCTGATTTTAAAAAGTCATTGTGAACACTGAATTAGCGATTACTGAACTGCCACTTGTTGGGGAAATTGAGGGTTAGACTCCTGCAAAACTCTTGAAACAACATTTTCATTAACTGACTTTTTAATGTGTGTTTCCGCTGACGGGCGTCTTGTTTAATACATTTGATTCTTTCACACTGAACTCATGGCCAATAGCAGCTGAACCCACGCTTGAATGAGGATCATCTGACACCCTTATTTTCTTCCTCAGGCTCGTCATGTCACACTGCGTATGGGGACACTAAACAGCCCTTCAGCACCGTACTTAGGGACCAATTTAAACCCTGAAATCACTAACAATAGCACAAAAATTCCAAAAACGTGACATTAAGCAGACCGAGGAAAAGGATGCTTGTCAACATCTAAAAGCTGTGGTGGCAGGGCCTGGCCTTGTCCCACCTCAGTGGGGAACGGCTGCATCTGGTGACTCCTTTTCTCACCATCAACAGCGGACAGTCAGGTCGAAGTACCCAGGTACCGATCTGGACATACATTTTAGTAAACGGATGCATTTGCAATCACAGAATTTAAGAACAGTGCAGATTGGATGGGGAGAATCAACTAGATTCTAAATGTCTTGAGCACATGCATTTCAGGCTTCTTGTGGCCTGGGGATCTGATGACACACCTTTCCATTATTCAGTGTAAAGGAGCGAGGCATTCTGGTTTTTCCTGCGGCACCAGGGACAGTACATCTAAGCCTCTCTTCTTTCCCAACGCTGTCCGCTCAGCCCTCTTTGAATGTGACGCGATCTGTGACTATGAAACTCACCTGCTGCCTAAGCGTTCTCCTCCTCTGTGAAATAATCCCAGCAAGAAGGGACAGTTTGTAACTCAAGGCCAATGTGCCCTATTTAATAATGAATATTAAATCCAACAGCGGGCCAGAGAGAGTTTGGCCTATCTGGCCACTGTCTATCCAAGTTTCTCCTTTAAGACAAGTAAGCGATCAGGTACACACTCATCCTTCAGGGAAGGAGACAAACCTCAGAACGCAGGGCTCCTAAGCTAACATATTAAGTAAATTTAGGGGTGCTGTGTTCTCTTTCTCTTCTGGCCATTCATACAGCAAGGACAACACATTCTTATGGTTGTTTTTGTGTGTTTGTGTGAGGATATGATTTCTTCCTGCTATGAATAAGATCACTGTGTCATTTCCAATATCCAAGGAAAGGGACACAACTTACATTGTACGATGTGTGAGATCAAGAGGGCAGCACTGGTGTCATTACACGTCAACCTGCCGTGTGCCAAGTCCTGCTTCACCTGCAGCGCAAACAGGTACCTGCCAAGGCCAACAAAGAGAAAGACCAGTGTCACACAGAGAGCAAAAAGTCCCATGAAAGGCGGGCCGTGTGCACACTGAGAAATGAAAGAGAGGTGCCCAAACCAAGTGACAAGATGGGCAGTGGGCATTGGGAGATACAACTCACTGTGGGGTCAATACTTACACCCTAAACGCCAGAGAATGGCAGGCATATGCTGAGATCTCTCCACACAATGGCCAACGTGTTTCATTTTGTAGGGAGAGTTGCAAAAATGGAAACGGATAACCTGCAACCCTCTGTGTGCATGTGTGTGCGTGTGCATACATGTGTAACATGTAAAACCTTTTCACAGTCAACATACTCTCAAGTGGTTTCATAGCTTTGACAATAACAGCAATGTACTGTGGGCAGCATGAGCTTTGCCAAAGACTCAGAAAGACAAAAGTGACTTTTTCATAATGTAACAGTCACGTTAGCTGCTTCCGTACCAGGCCAGTAAAATGCGATTTAAGTTATTTTTAAATTCTTTTCTTTATACTGTTGGATGAAGCAAATCAGCATTTTTGGTATAAGACAGTGACCTTGTGTTCTCCATGTGTTACCCATTTAATGCTTACGGAAACTTTAGTTGTCGATATCAATAAAGGTTTTTTGGTATAAGACAGTAACATTGTGAACATGTTAAGAGTTTTCAGTGATACAAATAGCCCATTGCAGCTTGGGTGCCACGGGTTTACCACTACTGGTATACACGTTTATACATCAAACAAATGAAGTAAAAATGCTGAATTAGTGAAACTTCATGAGTCCAAAATGATAGAACTGACTACATTACCATCTGAAGAATGATTAAAGCAACTTCTTAATAAAAAAATGGTCACTAAATGTGGATAACGGAACTTGCAGCCTGACTTTTCAGCAGGAGGCATCTTAGAGTCAGAGAGCCCACAGTGGGGAAGTAAGGCTTTGCTTCACAGAGAAAACCAACTTACAGCATGGCAGAAATGATGAGATTAGAAAACCAGAATGTAGGGGCTGGGGATTTAGCTCAGCGGCATAAGCGCCTGCCTTGCAAGTGTGTGGTCGTGAGTTCGATCCCCAGTACTGATAAAAGACAAAAAAAAAAGAAAAGAAAAGAAAACCAGGATCCTACAGTCTCTAAACAAATCACTGACTCTGGCAAAGACCATCAGCTGGTACAAGGCTCACTGAGGAAACTGGAGCATCACCAAGCGATGAAGCAACATAGCTTCACAATGGAAAGATTGGAACATCAGCACTGCAAGTCAGTGAGCAATCTGAGCATCGTTCACGAGAGGTGGACGGAGCATGTAAAACCGCTTTCGGTGGATTCCGGCCAGAAGTGAAGAACTAAATTCACCAAGCCTTTGAAACCAATTTCTAGTTTACAGGAAAATACAACGGTTTGAAGAATACACTAAATAGCACCATAAAGATGAGGATAAATTCAGGAGACAGGATATCTTGAAGAGAAAAAATGAGGGACTATGCCAGATTTAAAAGGCTCAGAGGGAATAAGCAGCTGTAATATGTGGTCATACAGTGAATCTTACTTTAGAACAAACAGATGTAAATGACAGCTGGGGAAAGTAGTGAATTTTAAGTATGGTCAAGGTATTAGATGAGATTTAAAAATCCAAAAAGGATATCACATGAATGTGACATGCAACATGATGTAAGGTTTTTTGTTTTCCTTTTATATTCTAACTTCCTATCCTGGTAAGTTACTATCTTTATGATAATGATTATTTTTCATTTTACTTTTTTGCAGTGCTGGGGATGGAATGTAGGGCCTGGTGTATGCTTGGCTGGCTCTACTACTGAGCCACACCCTCAGCCCTATTTTTAATTCTACAAAAAAAACCTTTATTGATATCGACAACTAAAGTTTCCGTAAGCATTAAATGGGTAACACATGGAGAACACAGAGCCTAACAGAAACGTTCAATAATTGCTAACAGTCAATTAATGCTAGCAATAAGAGACTCTCTAATCCTCTTAAAGTCATTTGGGATGTTCCATTACTAAGAACTGAAAAATACAGAGGCAAATTGTATAATCAGCAAATAAAAACAAAACAAAAAAACCCTGCTGTGGGTCTACCAGCTGGCAAGAGTGACCTTTATCCAACCTCCCTGTGTTTGCTTTTTTCTTTCCCTTTCCCTAACACCCACCTCCTCCCTCTCCCCCTCCCTTTCCCTCTCTCAAAGGGAAGCAAAGTGGAGAGAACACGAACCTGCCCAATCTTCCACCCTGGATTCCCATGAGAAGGGGCAGCACGACATTTCTTCTGCATGAGACAGTGGTCCTTACACCTTGAGCCCAACACTTTGTGGACCTACAAGCTTTCATTCTAATGTGTGGTTAATTTTTCAAATAAGTAGGAGAGCCTTATGCTTTAAAAGCACTACAGTTGCCTTGCAAGTGCATGGTCATGAGTTTGATCCCTAGTAGTGAAAAAAGCACTACAGTTTGGTTATTTTGTCACTCATCAGTTCCAACACAGAGCCCTGCTTTTACACACAGGCTGTGTGGTGGCAGCAGGCTCTAGGGGTGAACCCAGGGACAAAGCACACACATCCTTTCTAAAGACTCAGAACACTGTGTCGCTCGGATCGTGCTGACTCCCTGCTTGGAGGCCCCCCAGGTAATGTGAGAAATCCTTCTTGGTACTGATGGTCACTGTCCTGAACAGCACAGGCTGTAAGCTGAGCATGCTGGCTGCAGAGCCGACTTCAGACTCAGCAACACCTCTGTCACTATAAACGGACACCAGGCCAGCGGGATCCACAGGAGCTGAGGCTGACTTTAATCTGCTCAGTACTATGAAACCAGGTACTACACTGAAAAGCAAGGGCTCCAAGTGGAACCAACTCTCCTGGTGAAGGCGGGCGTGGGACTGATGAGGGGGCTTTACTTAATGGAGACAGTGAGTCACACATCACACCCACCATGCCTTATTTACAACATGCCTATTTTAATTTAACTCACTTGGGAAGTCTTCACTGCTCTCTCTCTCTTTTTTCCTCATTAAATGAAGGGATTTTGCTTTCTTGACCATCTACAGGAATGCCAGCTGGCAATCCAGGGCAGCAAACTCAGCATGATGGGCTACTTAGCCAGGAAGGAGTGCGATGCCCCAGGCTGGAGAAGAGCCGAGTCTTCACTGTCAGCACGGGAATCTGCCTCTGAGCTCTGCAGTGAGGAAGGCATCTCTTCTGGGGAACCCTGCTTGCTGTTTTTACCCTGCACCTTGGTCAGGACGTTTCTCCTTCTAGAAGCCTGGGTGCTGCTGTTGGTATAACACAGTCCACTGAGTGTGCACTTCCTGCTGAAGAGCAAGGTGCAATTTAATCTCAAGCTAAATAAATGGGAGGCAGAAAGCTATTCCTGGAAGCCAAAGAACCAACTGCAAGAGTCACCTGGGATCTGCTCCCTGCAGACCAGAGTCGCTGTCTCCCCGCAAAGCACCAATGGAGCCTCTTCCACCCTCTGCCATCCACCAGGGAAAAGTGCCTGAAATCCCCCAGGCTCGTCCTGGCGGTGCGGCTCCTGCAGGAATCTGAGTGAGGAACCCTCAGCGTGGTGCAGCAGCGGTGAGGATCTCTGCATGTGACACTTTCATGCCAAGACGGAGGGTAAGGGTAGTTGAGGAAACACAGCAGATATTTCAGAGGGATTTTACTCAACGTTGAGCTGAGTGAGTTTTCTTCTTGGAAAAGATTTCCAAAATATCGATTCACACAGGAGGCAGATGAAAACCACTAAAACCAAAACCTGCCTTGCTGGGTGATACTTATGTAACTAGGAATTTATTGGTGTGGACAGAGGAGTTGGCCAAGGGCCAGGCGCCTTTGCCATCAATGGTAAAAAGCTGCATGGAGTTTTAGAAGAAGACCAGAATGGCAGAAAAGCCGATTTGCAAAAAAATGAAAAAGGTGCACAATTACTCGCAAAGGAGAATTATCAGTGGAAAAAAATGGCTTCATGCCCATAACTTTCTAAGCATCGAAGAGACCCACTGATGGGCAGGAAGAAAACCACCTGCTGCCCACCCACTGGACTTGTCCCTTGGTTTATGTCAGAGAACTGAGCTCAGAGCAGTGGAGGTCCCAACACCAGAAAGCCAGCCCTGGAAACTGCTGGAGCAGCCCCAGCGGAGAGGGTGTGGTGAGTGGAGGCAGCAGGATGTCTTCGTGGAATTCCGCTCCTGTAGCCGATGGCCTTCCTGAGACAGCCAAGTGATGGCGGAGAGGTTATCCAACATAGCTGGCCAGAACTAGGCCCGACTCTCTGTCCCTCCCAATCCTCTCAGTCTCTGCCACTGTGGTAATCACCACCACCCCCCACTCTGTCGCTGAGGTCTAAGATCTGAGGGTCCCCATGGCTTTCCCTGGACTCCCTGTCCCCAGGAAGCATTTCCCTTTCCTCCACAAAACTTCCCAAACACAACCACTTGGCTCTGCTTCCAAGCACCTTGGGCTGGACTGCTGGCTGGAAGTATTCCTCGCAGGGTTCCCTATGATTTGCACCCTTCACCTCCAGCACCCTCAGGACCTGCAGTCTTTATCACTCAGGTACCTTTCTCCAGTGCCTTCACATTCCTGCCACATGGCCCACTCCAGAGGACAGGATGGATGCTTATCCTGTCACGGGCATTGTGCTGCCCACTCCTTCTCTCTGGGAAGCTCTTCCTCAGAAAATGCCTGGCTGGTCTTCATCATCAGAGCCACACGCCTTTTGTCACCATCAGTCATTTCTTTTTTTTTCTTTTCTCTCTCTCTCTCCTTCTTCTTCCTTCCTTCCTTCTCCTTCTTCTTCCTCTTTCTCCTCTTATTCTTCTTTTTTGAGACAGGATCTCTCTGTGCCATTCAGGCTGGCCTTGAGCTCACTTTGTAGCCTAGGTTGGTCTTGAACTTGCAAGGATTCCCTTGCCCCAGCCTTCCAAGTGTTCAAGTGTTGGGATTACAGGCGTGCACCACCATGCCCAGCTGAAACATTCTCTCTCCCCACCCCACCCCCATTTTTTGGTACCAGAGATTGAATTTATGACCTTGCACTTGCCAGGCAAGCACTTGTGCCAATGAGCTAAATCCTCAGCCTAGCTGATCAGTCATTTCTATCACTTCGGCCTACTTCAGTGACCTCATGACCTCTTCCAACACCTGATATTTTCCTTAGTCATTTTCTGTGTCCATGACAGTCAAGACTTATCTTTTCACCACTGCCTTCCCAAGGCCGAGAACAGTGCTCGCACAGGGTGCATACTTAATAAATATTGGTAACTGAACCAATGTCTTCAGTCCTTTGAGAAGGAAGACTGGCTACCCAAGATTTTATGCTCTGTGCTGCACCTGATGAGGATGAGCTCAGTCTTAATGAGCCGCAACATGAAAGGCACATGTGACAAGAATTTGCCCAGTCACACTCATGCATGCAGAAAGGTACTCTCCAAAGGGGGGCTTTACCTTCAGGAGTTCCTGCCCTGCTCTTGCCTGCCCCCACCTGTCCTGTCTCACACTGTAAAATGAGAAATGGCAATGACGGAGGTGACAGGTGATGTCCTCAGTGATGTGGATATGATGAGAATGATGGTAACACAGCCATGATGGTGACAATGGCTGTGGTGATGGTGACCTCAGTGATGGTGGCATTTACAGTGTTCCTACTGGGTCCAAGCAATGCTATGTGCTTATCCTGAAAACAATCGGCCGAGCCTGCATTATCATCTGCATCGTCAGTGGTGGATTAACAGTGGCACAGAGGAAACAAGTAACCGGCTGGTCACATGGCTAGCAAATGGCTAGGATGGATGCCTGAAGCCAAGCCTGACCCAACAACACTGTGCTTCTCCCCACTGGCCACACTAAGAACCTACACTCCAGCCCAATCTGTCTATCCGTGCCAGCAGCAAACGTAAATCTTCAACTGACATCCTGGTTACACGGAAGGGACCCATTTCCCAAACCTACCTCAGGATGTGAGATATAAGATGGAAAATACGACATAAACAGGTTACAAGCGCAGTTCACCTCTTACATCATTTTATTAAAGGAACCAGACTCTACCTCCAGGCCCAGGGAAAACCTGCAACTTTCTTTCCTTTCAATTTTGTAGGCAAAAAAAGGGGATGAAACTGGAACTCAGAACAGATGTTGGTCCAATAAATATTGTGGAAATGTTAAACCAATTGGGAAAATTAATGTCCTCTTTTCCTCTGTAGCAAGAAAAAAGAAAGAAAGAAACAAAAGCCCTGTTTCCAAACCACTAACCTTGTGAGTTCTTCTTGGAGCTGTGTGTGGTCAGGTGGGAAGAATTTCACCACAAACTTAACAACAACATGCTTTGGCCCTAAGGAAGAAGAAGAACAACAAAAGTTCAGTAGAGCACTTATTAATCAGCGTTTCAAATGCCATTAATAAAAAGACTTTATAAGGCACATTATATACCAAATAACGCAGCTACTCCAACCTCCTCAGAGGCTGTCCGACCTCTCCAAGCCACTGAATAACCAGCCGAGTTCTACTCCTTTCATAGCATGGGAAACAGGTATCTGCTTTTTGAATAACTATGACAATAGTACTACACTGAATGATTAAACATTTTCTCTGGGGAATTCAACTATACTCTTTAAACAAAGCCATTTGTCTCCAGCAATATATTTAATTGACAACTTTTACCCAAATACAAGCTTTGGATAATTTAAGAGGTAATAAAATTGTAAGCCCACTACACAGTTTATTCTGTTTCACTGTCTGTAAGGAACATTTGCCACTGTGCTCACCAAACAGGTTTCTAGGGTCCTTGAGCTCTGGAAACACAAATGAGATGTGGCCCTGCCTATGTCACGGCCAACTAAAGCCGTCACGAGTGTCCCAGCCACCATTCCAAAGACATAAGACACAGTCAGGAAGCAGAGGGTAGAGTGGGGAGTTGGTGGGGGGACAGACTAAGAATGACATGGATAACTTTGCAGAATTAAAACAGAACGTCAAACAGATTGCAATGTAATAATCAGGGGCATGAGTCAGGCTTCTGTGTGCTACTGTATAAACTATAATAAAAGAATAGCTTGGGGCTGGGGATTTAGCTCAGCGGCATAAGTACCTGCCTTGCAAGCAGGCGGTTGTGAGTTCGATCCCCAGTACCAATTAAAAAAAAAAAAAAGAATAGCTTAACAGGTTCTGTATTTGGCATGGTAGCATAGAATGATGTTCTGTGACATATGAAGCACAATAATAAAATATTTTATCATCATTGGCATTGCTGGGGATTGAGCCCAGATGCTAGTTAAGTGAGCTACAGCTCTGTAAAATCCAACTTTTACCATTAGCTTTTACAAAAGAAAAAATCCTTTTCCTCCACTGTCTGTGATCAGACACAAAATCGCAACTATATATTTTCTGTGATTAAAGATGTAGGAAAAAACTGATGTATCATAGGTGAGGGTGTTGGCCATACACACAGAATCGCAAGAAAAGGACAAAGCACAGGAAAGCTGAGGCCAAGAGAGGCGGGGCTGCTGCTCCCAAAGAATCCTCAAAGAGCAGAAGCCCTGAGCTCAAAACAACAGTAGTGAGGCGAGGAAGGCAGCAGGCCCGTGCTGTCGCCTGTCAGCCATTCCAGAGAGGCAATGAAACAGAGGCCACTCGGGTCCACACACACCCTGAAGCTAAGAAGGCGCCAGCACTGGGTGCAAAGTGACAGCTTTGTCACAATGGGCCAGTCACAGCACACAGAAGAGACAAAAAGGTATCACCCTGCTCCGGTTCCGCCGGACAACCTGCCGAACAAACACTGCCCTCCATGAGCCCTAGTGAATCACTGTAGGGCTGGACAGGAACCTGCAGGCTTTGGGCCACCTCTACCCACCAGGCCTGGGTGCTGCTCACCGCAATGTGACCCCCACTCACGCTTAAGTCATTGCCAGTGGGGGCCAGCTCCGCTGATGCCACCCAGTAAACATCCAGTAAATGACAGCTCCTTTATTTTCAGCATCAATAATTGCTTAACTGAAATGACAGAAGACCAACATCAGCTTCAGCTGCACGAGGCCACATAGGCAGTGTGTCGCGTGGTTTTTACAGACACACAAACTGCTGCAAGTGGCTCGGTCGGGTTTCTTAGAACAATGATCCCGCAGGTATTGTGAGCTTCAAGCTCAACTGAAGGTAATGTGGTTTTGGACCCACACTGATCTAGGTCTTGGCTGCAGCAAGTGACCATTTGGGACAACTTTGGGTGCAGAGCTGTCACTCCAAAGCAGAAAGAAGGAAGGAGGAGACAGAGCTAAAGGTCGAGAGGAGGAAGAGCAAAAGAAAGTGCTTTCTTTCTTTCTCCCCTGCCAGGCCCTCTGAAACCTCTTCTCTCCACACAAAAGCCAGACTCCCTGAGAGCTCTGCTGCCTGTAGGAAGCACACAAGCGGCCAGACACACACATTTTCCAGCACCTCCTCTTGCCCCCAACAGCACTGCATTCTGGTTTTCAGGCTTTGAAGGGGAGAACACAAAACCTAAAATCAATTTTATGAATAGATGGCTCTACCTTTCCCCTCCAAAAGTGACAGTAGAAACAGTGGCCCAAACAGATAAGCTCAATTATTTTGGGACTTCCTTAACAGCTATAAATCATTAGTCCAAGCAACGATGGTTGGTTTTCTAAGCAAGATTTTTGTGAGCAAATGATTATATATGAAAATTGTAGAGGAAAAGCACTTTTACAGTGTGGTATGTGGGTGGATGGATGATGGCAAGCAATCGGTAAACAGAGAATTTGTGGCACTGGTGCTTTATAACAAAAGGCGTCTGGCTAATGAACATGTCTGACTTTGAATTTACCGCACTGTTAAACATAGAGGGATACTTACTTCGAATTTGTTTCACAATAGGTTTTAAGAGATCCAGCCACACCTACAGGGAAAAAGAGCACAGATTGAGACAAAACTTCTCAGTGAAAGAGTGCAAGCATTTTGACACTGTATTCGAAGCTATTTTGAACTTTTTAGAGCATTTGAGGTTGTCTCCTGGAGCCTCCTGTCTCCCCCAAACCTCCACCCCACCACCCCTGGCTTTGGAATGTCATATCCTAATTAATCTATTGGTTTTGTAGGATGGATTCTGATTTGCTGATTTTTACGGTTTAGGATCCAGAATGTCTCCCAGAAGCCTCCTGTGTTCTGAGCGTAGGTTTTTGGGAGGTGAAGGGATCATGGGGTGCTGTTAGGAGGTGAGGCCTGGTCACAAGAGTCACTGGGCTGTGACCAGAGGCGCATCTCCTCCCAGGGCCTCGAGGTCTTTGCTTCCTGGCAGCCTTCCCATGCTCAGCACTCCCACTGAGGAGCCAGCTGACTTGGACTGATCCTCTCAAAACCAGGAACCTGAATAAACACCTCTTCCTTTAGTGAAGTTGTGAGGGTTGGGGATTGTGTGTCTGTGACAGGAAAGTGAGAAGCTACTAATACCCCCTAAGTTTGAAAGTTAAATTGTATCCTGGGCTCAGGATATAGCTCAGGGTTAGGAGTTGAAAATGTAGCTCAGTGACAGACTGACTGCCTAGCATGCATAAAGTCCTGGGTTTTAGCCTCAGCACTGTCAAAAGAAAACAAACAAACAAAAGCAAAAAACCCACACACAAAACCAAGTTAACAATTAACTAAGAATTTTTCTATATTCATTTGTACTTATCTCAGATTTACCTACGAAAATATTACTGAATGACTGAATACCTGACAACTAGTTGAATGAAGTATGCATGTTCTCTATTGAAATAAAACACATTTATTCAGTGAGCCTCTGGTTAAAAAACAACCTCAGGGCTGCAAAAACAAAACAAGATAAACACGTGAACAAGCACCATGCATGAGGAAAGATACACAAACAGCACATTTTCAAGGCCTTTAGAAAGGGAATAAACATGGCCAATCATGTCTAAACCACATTTCCTCAAGGCTGTTGACCTCTTTCCGCAAGCCAGAGGAATGCTTGTCACCCAGGGAAGAGCCCTGAGACCTGGTTCATAATTTGCCCCAAGTCCTTCAGCTACAGAGTGGCAGGGGTAGGACCCCATCAGGTTCACCCAAGCTCCAAGACCATACCCTTTTCACATGTGTGCTTCCTGCATGCAGTTCGAGGGGCAAAACTTTCAAATAAGAGAGAAATGAGCATTGTGAATCACATTATCCCATGACATATGTTCTTTTTTAAAAAGGGTCCTTGAACTTCTGATCAGGGGGATCCCCCTTCTGAAAAGGGGATCATCACTGATGCTGATATTGTATACAGGAGAAAAATTAAGTTATCATGGATACAAAAAGAAGGTTTTATAAGTCAGTAGGAAAAGGGAGGCAGCCCTGGGGAAAACTATGGAAAGAACCACAGGTAACACATGAAGAGCAAAAACCAAGGCCCGGAGGAAACTTGATGTTTGGGAATAATTTGCACTGGAAATGAAATTAAAACAATGAACTATCATTCCTCCCTGCTAAACATGCTTCTACATATATGTAGGTGTACATGTGTGTTTACACCTTATAGTCCCAAAGGTGGCCAGGACACAGGGAAGCAGGCTCTGCCCTGACGGATGTGTGAATGATCTGAAGCCTACAAAGTATTCCTATCCATCTTCTTCCACCCAGCCATATAAATGATGCATTTGTGCACGCAAAAATTTACACATCAGGAATGCTAATGTTAACACTTCTATCAGAGTGAAACTTTTCACAATAACCATGATAAAATAACATCCATCCACATCGGCAGGCAGGAAGTATGCTCCTGATGAACGTTTATGAAGATGGACAAACACGCTAGGGAGGTTAAAGCTGCCTGATTTCTTCTCTTCTGCATTTCTTCGTTACCCAATTATCTTAAACAAGCACTGAATTCCCATAGTGAAAAAACTCGAAGTATAAAAGTCTCTTCTCTTCACTCAGCTTAACTTTGCCCCATCACCTTTTCAAATAAATAAGACTTCAATAAGTGAGACTCATTTCTGCATCCGACACCCCGAACTGCTGTTTTGTAAGGGAAAAGGTGGCCCCAGTAGATCATCTCCAGGGTTGGGCCTCTAAAATCAACTTTCAAATGGGAATGAGAATGATTTAAACAGGAAGCAATGCTGGTAACATACACTGCTTCCCTCTAAGAATCCTAAGAGGAAGAAAGGTCCGAAAGAATCTCCACCTGAGACTGATAAGAAAACTGAGACTCAGAAAATAGCTGTCTCAAGATGGAGCACAGGGTGTGTTCTTCAAACTCATTTATTCAGTCAAAAAAAAAAAAAAAAATCCCCGTTTCCCTGTGCTAAATTGTGGAGAACCTGATGAGAAGAAGTAACCAGGGATCCCACTTCATGGAGATTACAGTCTAGAAAAGACAATGTCAGAGACCAAAGCAAATGAGGTGAGTCCGGAGTGGTGGGACCCCGAGTGTCCAGTGTAGGGACCATCAGCCCTGTCCCATGCTCGGTGTCCTCTCAGGGGACAGTCACTCGGGCACAGCCAGCAGAGGACAGGCAGCAGTCTCTGGGAGGCAGAGGTATTGTGCTCACAGGTCTGGGAACAGGCGGCACGGGATACCATGCAGACCCACCCGGGAGGTACCAGGGCGGTCAGGAGACAGGAGGGGCATGAGCCAGGGGTGCTCTGAGGCCGCGCCTTTCCTGGGATGTGTGGGGAAAGGCTGGCAGGGCTGGGGATGGCTTAGCACTGGCTGGTCTGAGTGGCTCCAGTGGGCTCTAAGGTACCATGGCGGTGCTCCCTAGTGCCTGTGCCTGTCTCTGTGAAGGTTCAGTCTCTTGCATCCTGGGTGGACATGCCCAGAGGAGAGGTCTGGCTATGCAGAGAGAGAGAGAGAGAGAGAGAGAGAGAGAGAGAGAGAGAGTGTGTGTGTGTGTGTGTGTGTGTGTTTCACAGATGCACTCAGCATGGCCCCTGCTACCTCTGAGAATGGCCTAGCTCTATCTGTCCCCAACCAGGATGTTTTTATAAGACATCAGAACCCCACGCTCTCAGACAGTAAACACACACAGACTGTACATGCGGGGGAAGTGGCAGAAAGGGGCAACCTTCCCTGGAGCGGCACTGTGCTGAGACCAGAAGGAGGGAAGCAAGAAGCCCTCGTGGAGACCAGCAGGGCAGGGGCGGGCAGTAGAGGCCCCGGGGACCATCACGGTGCTCCAAACTCATGCGTAGGGTAGATTCCCACTGTGACAGGATTAGCAGGTGGGGCCTGTGAGAGGCGGGAAGCTGGAGGGTAGAGCTTATTAATGCCACCATCAGAGGAGGGGTGCATTATTACAGGGTGAGTCTGGCCCCTTCTGCAGCTACTCAGTCTCTCTTTTTATCCTTCCCACTCCTTCTCATCTCCCGACACGTGATGATCATGCAACAAGAAGGCAAGCGCCAGGGCCAGCAATTTGATGTAGGCCTTTCCACCTCCACCACTGTGAGCCAGTACCTTTCTGTTTACTGCAGGTGATGCAGCCTCAGGTATCCTCTTATAGCCATGCAAAAGGGACTAAGACAATGGACACAACTGCCGAGCAAGGCTGGTGAGTCAGGAAGGAACCATACCCCGCCTGGCTGTGTTAAGATGTGCTGTCCTTGTCCCTGAGCAATGGGGAAGACTTTATACATGAGCCTGACATGATTGGACTTGTATTTTAAAACACAATTTGTTGGCAATGTGAAAATCTATTACAGGGAGCAAGAGCCAATGACGTTTTGGCCCTGGAGGACAGAAACAGAGTTGGGACAATGGGTGCATTTAAGAAAATTTTAAGAGGTACAAAACCAGTGGAATTTACTGATGGACTGGGTACAATGGCTGAAGGTGGGGACAGTGCTCACAATGGCATAGGATTTCTGTCACAGCACCTAGGAAGCTGCCTGTATCCAGAGTCAGGGAGGCCTGGAGGAGGACCAAGGCTGGCAGGTGCTGGCCAGGCTGGTTTTCAGGGTGCCTAGGCATCATCCAGGGATGGACAGCATGGGAACAGTGCAGTATGTTTTGTATGGACTCAGAGGAAGAACCAGGCAGGCGAGGTCAGGTTTAGATTTTGCCATCAGCTCGACTCCACAGAAGGACATTCATGAGCAGCAATGGCACAGAAGTCCTCGGTGGGGTCTTACACACAACGTGAATTCATGACTCACAGTTCTAGGGGCCGGCAAGTCCAGGATGAAGGTGCTAGCAAACGGGATACTGAGCCCATTCACCAGGGCTTCACCCTGGGGGCCTAATCCCCACCTACAGGCCCTGACTTCTACTACTATTTCCTGGAGGTTCAGTGAATTTAGCAGAGACACAAACCTTCAGACCACGTTCCACCAAGAAGCAGCCAGCCAAGTGGGAGCAGAAGAGGACAGGGAAATAAATGAGGAGAGAACCATGTCTGGAAAGCCAGGGGAAGAAAGATTTTCTCAAAGGAAGAATATGCGAGCAGCACACTGCCGTTATTTGGCCTAGTGGTGGCTCTAGGGTCCAGCAGTGGCGAAGTGGATTCCTGGCTTTACCGGTTTACTGGCTCTACTTCTCCCTGAAGCAAGAGGCAACAGAATGCAGGGAGAGAGGCTGAGGAGCCAAATCCGAGCTTGGTCTATGTGCTTGTTTTTAATCAGAATGACCTGGGTGTGTAGAAGGAGGGGAAGGTGTAGCATTAAGCAAGAGAGAGGAGGAACCCATGGTGATGTTCAGACAAAGCCCGGGGCTGGGGCCAGAAAGCATGGCTCTTCTGTTGTGACTAGGATGACAGGCTGGTGGCAGATGGGTCCTCTGTGACACCCTCTGCTCCCCCCCACCCCCCCGCAAGTCAGGCCTGGAGAGCGCAGTGGGGAGGTCTGAAGTCATCACTCTGTGTGGAGGACGGAGTGGAGAGGAGACCCGGGGGATTCTCGGGCTGCTAAGAGCCCTCCCACAGCCTGGACTCTCTGTCCTTCCTGCCTCCACAGCTGGCTCGGGGGAATGTCCCTGTGATATCTCACGGTTGCCAGAAACTTGCCTAAACTTCTACAGGCCAGAGCCAATTTGATGGATTGTTTTAAAACATTCCTACTCTGTTTTTGGCATTTCTGTAGAAAGCATCAAATACAAGCATCAGCCTGAGCCAAGAGAGCATGTGGCTTTCTACCATGCAGGTCTGGGAACGCGAGATTGGCCTGAGCTCATCCACCTGGGGGGCGGCAGAGCTATGCAGCAATGATGCTGCAAGGTGTCAATCACAGCCTGGGTGGTGGGGACCCCCGGGGGGTAGACTTCATAGTGCCCCACCAGCCTGGAGTGGAAGAGGAGGGCTCACCATGTGGCACTTATCCACAGTACATGAACGAGCCAGGAAAAGCAGAAGGAGAAAAGAGGCTGCTGCGAGGATGACCATAATGTCACACACTGAGCCCTGCTGATTGCTTCATTTGCCCAGGCTATCCTAATACTGCCACTGGCCGGGGGGGGGGGGGCTCACAACAGACATTTATTTCCTCCCAGTTCCAGAGGCCCAAGGTGTCGGCTGGGGGACCCCTCCTGAGGCCACTCCCTGGCTCTGATGGCTGCCACCTTGCTGTGTCCTTTCCTGTCCTGCGCATGTGTATGTACCTGGGGTCTCCATGTCCAACACTGACCCTGTCGTGCTGGGTTAGGGCCACCTGAATGGCCTCATTTTAATTTAATCACATTTGAAGGACTCTGTCTGCTATTGTACTCACACTGCAAGGCACTGGGCATCAAGGTTTCGATATATGCATTTTGGGGTGCACATTATTCAGCCCAGAGGAGGTGCCTTTTTTGACTTGGTTTCGAATCCACCCATCGCTCCCTGCTCACCCACACTCAAGCCCCTGATCCCACCTCTTCGACAGCCAGTCATTAAGGTCTCAGTTCCCTTCTGGGACATGGGCTCCGTACTGAACACTGTGAGACAGGAAGAAATGCTTTCCTGCCAGTGTGTCCATGGCAAGGTGAGGTCAATCATGTCCCCTAAGCTGTTCTCTCTCTGAACATCTTTTTCTCCTCTATTAATTTGTAGGGTGAAATTTTAAGTGGGTTTTTCAGGCAGCAGGAATATGTGAAGTATTTTGCAAAGCGTTTTCTTAAGAGTCGGTTATAGGCTATCAGACAAGAGACAGGAAGGGGAAAGGTATTTCTTGAACACCTGTCTTGAGCCAAGCACTGATCAGGTGCTTCACATGTCCTCAGATAAAACACACAACAACACAGGCAGTGCACATGCAAGGCAAACCCAGGGAGTGTATTTCAACAGTGCGAGGTCAGGCAGCTGAAACTTGGGTTTTACTTTTGGTTATATATATTTTTTAAATGTTACACGTGACTTTTTCAAAAACTTGCTACTTCATAAAGAGTTCTACTTCTGGTCAAAATGTAGTAGTGTTTCCATGTGTTTTCCATGTGAAATAGTTAAAAAAAGAAAGGAGAAAGAGGAAGAGAATTAGGAGGAAGAGGGAGGAGGAGGAGAAGGAGGAGGAAACATACAGCTGCGGACACCAGGCACTTGAAAAACAGTGAAAAACAGAACATAGTTCCTACCACTGTCCTTGTCTGCTGCCTCGCTTCACTTCCTGGCTGTGCTGTAGGGTGGAGGAACCTGGACAGAACCTCACAAACTCTATGAGTTAGTGAGCTGAAAATTCATGGGGCAGAAAGCAGCCAGGTGCCCAGAAAGAGAAGCCAGGGCAGCTGCAGAGGGCTGCCCCTGGGTGTGTGGAAAGACAGACTGCAGACACCCAGAGGAAAGCAAAAGAAGCAGCAGCGCAGGAGGCTCCCGAGGCCTGGAACGCCAGCTCGACAGGAAATCCTGGGACCCACAAGCCTTGGCAAGGTACTCAGGGGTCCCGCTTTAGTAGCCAGGAGTAATTACAGTACTCTACCTAACTAGTTTTAAAAGATAATATAATGATTTTTAAGTAACTGCACCCCAGAGCAAAAAATAAAATTTGTGGAATAAGGAAGTAGCCAGCATCCAACAAGGCGAAGCTCACAATACCTAGCATCCAATTAAAAAAAAAAAAAAAAAAAAAAACCAGATACAAGAAGCAGGATAATATGACCTATATAGAGACAAAAGGGAAAAACCCACGAAACAAAACTATCAAAGCAAATCCACAAGTCACAAAGATGACAGAATCAGCCAAGGACAGCAAAATAATCATTATAATTGCATTTCATTTGAGATACAGAAGCTATAAAATGGACCCAAACTAAATTTCTAGAGTGAAAACTGTATTAAGTGAGGTAAAAAACACACTGAATAAAATAAACAGTAGATTAAACATTGCAGAAGAAAACAAACTTGACATGTTAGCAAGGGACACAGCATTAGACAACTATAGAACTTTAAGTACAAGACAGAGCCCCTAATCCATAGCTGGAGCTTCCCAAAGGAGATGTGATAAGAAAAGGAGAGAAAAAGCATCAAAGAAGAGCTAATATTTTTCTGATTAAAACTGTAAACACACAGACCCAGGGGCAGCAAGCCACAAGCATAAGAAACACCACAGATGCATGTCAGGCCCAAATTATTCACAAACTGTCAATCAAGAGAAACTCTTATAAAAAAACAGCCAGAGAAAAAAGATGCTTTATGCACAAAGGAATAAATATAAGGATGACAGCACATTCCAATATCTAATCCTCAATAACTGACAGAATTAATACCGGAAACTCAGGATAGAGATTTGAACAACATTGTAAACCAATGTGATCTAATTGACATATGTCTATGGAATACACAATCCAACCCAGCAGAACACACAACCATGCTGGGTGAGGCAAACATCAGTGTGTACTTGAACTAGATGGTCCCGGTCAACCACTCCACGCAGTCACAGGGCGCAAGCAAGGAATGCGGGAAGCGTGAGATGCATGTGATGGCTGCTGGAATAAAACACATACCGTTCTGCAGCAAACTTGTTCATCTATGAAGCAGAAGTTCACTCGGAAGTAATCATTAAATAATGTGCAGCAAATACATAAATCAGCAGCACAGTCATTTATCAAGTACCAGGTATCATATTAGCTGGACATGCAAGAGTCACTTTTTACAAATACTAGTGCAGGACTCCACATCCACGGGAGGAAGCACACCTTCCTCCCGTGGGTGTGGAGTGGTCACCCTAGGTGACCGAGTGGTCACCATGCTGATGGAATTTTTCAGCCATTATTATCTTATGGAACCACTGTCCTATAACTATCCATTGTTGACAGAGATGTCGTTAAGCATCGTATACCTGCATTTTTTTTGATGTGTACAAACTACTTATCAAAATATGTCATAATCTGGGGCATCAGATTCAGTCAATTTATCATACAAATTACATTCTCTGACCAGTATGGAACCATATTACAACCCAACAAAGCCAGGTACGGTTGGAGCACACCTGCAATTCTAGCATTCTAGGAGGCTAAGCCAGGAGGGTCGCAAATTCAAATCTAGCCTGGGAAACTTAGCGACTTAGAGACCTTGGCTCAAGCCATCAAGTAAAAAAGGCTGGGGATGGCTCTTGGTGTAAGGGTCTATGTGCAATTCCCAGTACAGCCCCAAAATAAAAGCTAACAAAGGATTTGTAAAGAACTCTCATATATTTAGAAATGAAATAACCCACTTCCAGGCAAAGAGGACATCAAAGGGAAATAGAAAGTATTATAAACTAAATGAAAATAAAACCACAACAAATGCAAATTTATGGAGTGCTATGAAAAGCCTACTTAAAAATCTTCTACTAGCGTGGAATTTACATCTCACTGTTAACATCTCAGTGAAGTGGTCCCAGAGAAGAGCATGTTTCTGAACCACTAAGGCCATCTAAGACACTGCATGGGACTACCTCCCAGGTTCCTATCCCTGGCCGGGCCTGAGACTGCGTGCATGGTCAGTTCCTGGGAGACGCGAGGCTGACCCCAGTCCAGAGGCCAGGCTTCAGGAACGACTGCCCCAGTGCATGCATTTCCAGATCTCTTATTCAGGGTAGTGTGTGAAGAGACAAAACCAAAACAGGAAGCGGGACATGGTGGTACATGCCTTTAATCCTAGTATCCTAGAAGGCTGAAGCAAGAGGATCACATGCTCAAAACCAGCCTGGGCAATTTAATTTAGCAACTTAATGAGACCATGTCTTTAACAAGGGGGTGGGATGTAGTTTAGTGTGAAGGCCCTGGGTTCAATTCCCAGTACCACAAAAACCAAAACAAAACACAACAAAAACAGGATCATAATGTTTTCTAACCTTTCCCCTCAATGATTTCTACCTTTCTGTTCTATAAACCTTCCTTATACGCAGTAACTCAGGATGGATCCAGATTCTTCCCATTAGCAAAGAATGTCCTGTTACCACTGCCACTGAGGGACCCAGGATGGTGCTTCCTACCTGGTTATGCTCATAAATCTCCACTCACCTCGCCTAGTACTCCGCCCCTACCCAACAGCACCAGCAAATTAAGGAATCTGTGAATAAAACATGGACTACACACGGTAGGATGTGTCTTTGATTATTTACAAGGAAAGCTTTAAATAAAAAGATTAAAGATGGATCGGTAAACCAACGTGCAAAATCACATGTGGTACAGGTATCCTACGGCAGGATCTTGTACACCCAAAATATGCAAAAGGAAGTTTTATTTGTTTGTTTGTTTGTTTTAAAGGAAAGTTCTAGAGGAAAACCAGGTTCCTGTTACATGGCTGTCACCCGAGGTAATCTTGCCAGGGGTCTCTCCAAGAAGAGCTAGACTACAGATTTCAGGTACAGCCTTGGCATGATCCTTTGTTTAATTCCCATGACCTTTGAAAAATCCATTTTAAAGGATGTCACTTGGGTATTGTGGCTATTTAATCAGATTTTAAGAAATGTAATAATAAGATTTAACCTGAGACCTACCCTTTTGACAAATTTTAAGGGTGTCATTTTTGACTGAGAAGACTCATGCTTCTCTGGGACCTGTGCCACCAATACACACTGTCACACAGTGCTGCTCCTCGGCATGGCGAAAGAGATCCCTATACCCCACTCTGGGCTGGCTTCTCAAGCCCTCAGGCTGTTCTGGGTCCTGTGACAGTCGTCATCCTAGACACCTGCCATGTTGCTCCAAGAGCCCTGCAGGGCTTCAGACAGACTCGGTCAGACTGGGAAGAAGGAGGTCATAGGCTGGGACTGTGCATAAATCAAAAGGACCAGCCAGGGACACCCGTCATGCCAGATAGCTGCATTTCCATGACCTCACACCCCTCAAAAGCATGCCTGCCAGGGGGAAAACCCTTCCTACCACAGAGCAGACAGAAAGCGAGTGACAGCAAGCCACCCTTCCTCCTGAACTTCCCTGCAATTATGTGTGACAACGCGTCAGGGTGTCATCAGCAACAGTGCATCAGGTAGAGCTGGCCTTCAGCGAATGGTGCCGAGGGCCCACCGCGCGGCCCCAGGGCCCTGCCGAGCTCATTATCTCAAAGCATCTGAATCTGTGCCGAGGACAACCTTGTAGAACAGGCAGTTCTGACTCTCACTTTTCAGACAAAGCACAAAGTCAAGAGTGTTAGGAATCCACCAGCTGCCAAAGGACAGCATGAAACGTTTAAACAGAGCCTCAGAGGCCCCTGTACCTCTCTCCTCTGCAGGTTGCTGAGCGAAATGCGACTCATACAGCTCTCGAGGCGCTGAAGGTCTGTGTGGTCTCTGGAGGCCAAGACATCTGAGGAGAAGCGGCACGTGCTGAGGACAGCATCCACACCTGGGCCAGGACAGCCTGGATGGGAGCCCAGGTCCGTGCTCCTCTGAATTTGCTATAAAATGCGGGTGATGGAACACTCACCTCACAGTGTAAGAGGCTCACAAGCCAAATCCAGCCTGTGATCTCTTCTGGAGGAGAAGGATCAGCCACTAGATTCTTGGGGGTTTTTTGTTTGTTTTTTGAGACAGAGTCTTGTTATCTAGTCAAGGTTGGCCTCAAACTGACGGGGACCCTCCTGTCTTAGCCTCCAGGATGTTGGGATTTTAGGCCGACTTTTATACTTTTATGTGATTGAAAAAGCCAAAAGAAGAGTCACATTCCATGACTCGTGAAAACTGCATGAAATTCCAGTTTTCATGGCCACTAATGACATTTCATTAACACAGCTTCGTTCACGTCCTTCACGGCTACTACTGTCTTGTGAGGGCAGAGTTGGGTGGAACAAGCCCTCTCCCCTTGACCGGACTTTAGTCAGGTTCCCCTGAGCCTCTCCTCCATGAGACCACAACCTCGGGCTTCTGCATCTGTGTTAGCAAGAATCCTGCCGCATCAGTGTAGGCAGAATCCTCGGTTGTTTCCCGAGCTCTCCCTGATGTCTGTTTGGCCTGTCATGAGCCTTCTGGAGCCGTGCCAGTTGGCTGACATGAACTACACACTCTTGGTGCCTGTTTTTTTCTAAAAAGCTGATTAGAAGATGACTCTGGTCTGTGGAGTAATCTTTTAGGGACGGCTGCTCGAACCCAAGGACAACAGCAGGCCACACTCGCTGTGAACACAGCAATCACCTCTGTTCACTGGGAAACCACAGGACACATCTAATTAAAGGCAGTGCACAAGTGATTATTTAATAATTAGCATTCACTTATTTATAACCTTGAGAAATTCATCATAGGCTGTGGGAAGCACTCACTTTCCCAATCAATTTTTCTAAATCTTTACGAAGAAAAACCCCTGAGATGAGGACGCTGCCCAGTGTAGATCGTTTACCTGGCACACACCGAGCCCCTCACTGGAAAGAAAGAAGGAGCGAAAGAGAGAAAAGGAGAGAATAGAGGAAGCAGAGCAAAGCCAGCTCTAGCTTGCATATTTATGTGAATAGAAACTGTAACAAGGACAGACACTGAGCAGAAATTCAAATTAGCTGGTGTTATGTTGATACATTGTGTCAACTTGAGAAGTTTAACTAAGACTCAGCAGGGAGCCAGGTTCTTGCTTTGGAAATATCCTCAGCCTGTGCAAGAAGAGGGCAAGGAGATTTTGTGAATGCTACACCCTGCAGCGGGGGTACAATATAAGAGAGGAGAAGAGACTTGCTCTGCCCCTCTCCTTGCTCTGGCTGCTTTTACTGGTTGCTGCCTTGAAGTGTTGCCCCTGTGCCCTGTCACATTGCCAGCCAATTATAGACTCAACCTCCACAAACTAGAAGCTTATTTAAATAAACCTTTCCTTCCTTCATTTTGGGTGTCGGGTATTTTGTCCCAGAAAGGAAAGAAAAGTAACTGAGAGAGCTGGATTCAACAACATAGCACCTAGGGACAAAGATCCTCAGTCTAGCCTGCCAGGGCTGTCAGAGGACCAGTGTCCTGCATCTCACACACAGGGAAGGAGACAAATCTTGCTATGGCAGCCCTGAGTTTGGGCATGTATGTGAGCAGCCTCTCCTATGGGGCCTGGTGGAGGGCCTGCCGCAACCCTAGAGTTTAAACATCATGCTGGCCACAAGTGAGCCTCATTGGTGGCATTGCTAGCAGTGGAAAGAGGTGAAAGCAGTTTGAGTGTCCATCGAGGGACAGGCAGATACACACAACGTGGTGTGTGAAGACAATGGACATATTAATTGGCGTTAAAAAAAAAAAAGACCTGTGATATGGATGATCATGAGTGAAATAAGCCAATCACAAAAAAGACCCACAGTACATGTCTCTAGTTACATTTGATACATCTACAGCACTCAAATTCTTCAGAGGAGAAAGAATGGGGGTTGCTGTTCAATGGGCAAATAGTTTTGGGTTTGCAAGATGAAAACCTTCTGGAGATGTGCTACAGAGTGACACGCACTTAGTTAAAACCACTAAAAACACACTTAATAGTGGCCCAATATGGTGGTGTTGGTTCACAACCCTAGCAATCTGGGAGGCTGAGGCAGGATCACAAGGTTGAGCTTAGCCTGAGCAACTGAGTGCTTTAGCAAGAACTTGTCTCAAAAAAACAAAAACAAAAAAACCAAAAAGAATGAGGAGGTAGCTCAGGGCAAAGGCTCTGGGCTCAACTCACCATATTAAGGGAAAAAAGAAAGGAAAAAGAAAAGAAGATGGTAAATCTCATATTAGCTGAGTTCGAATTAGCAATCCTCCTGCCTCGGCTTCCCAGGGTGCTGGGATTATAGGCATGTGCTATAACTAAAGTTGTAATGGAACAAATCCATACCCATTCTTGCACATATTGTCTATGGCTGCTATTGGTCCACAATAGCAGATTTAAACAGCTATAACAGAGACTTGAGGACCTGAGAGATTATTGGGCCCTTTCCAACAAAGTTTACTGAGTCTCTGCCCCAGAGTTAAAAATGCATCAGAAGGAACATGTCTTGTTTGCTATTGTATCAGAGGACTGGACACCGTGGCCTGTGACAAAAGCTCCGTGGTGGCTTGCACATTTTATATTATTAGGATTATTTGGGGGAGGGGGTGTACTGGGTACTGACCCCCGCCCAAGACCTGCATGTGCACTACCACCGAACTACGTCCTCCAGGCCTTTGTTTTTATTTGTCTTAGATACAACAAATAAGCACTTATTTTTTAAGTCATCACTGACAGGGCTTTTTCTATTTTGTAGCTGGACACATTCCTGGCAATACCATATATCATAAAAATCAAGCCTGATAGAAACTTGAAAGAAGTCAGCTAGTAAACTAGTAAAAGAGAAGCTTCCATGATTAACAAAAGAGATTTAGAGTCAGCAGGACACAGTCAGAATCCCAGCTCAGCCATGAAGTAATTGGTAGGCCCCAGCATGGAACAATTCCCAGAATCTTAGCACCCTCTAATACAAAGTGCAAACACTAGCGCTGATTTCTGCTGTGGAAAGGCAGGTCCAGCTGGCTGGGGATCGGACAGGACTGGAACCATGAAGGCTATTAGGAGCCCGCTGCAATGCAGGCAGGCCCTCCACAGGCTTGTTAGGAATAATGAGATAACATGCCTTCTGGTGCTCTGAGAACCACGATTGGAACATAAAATGAGCTTACGGAACAACGTTCCATACAACAAAGTTCGAACCTGCTGCACTGTAATTACTTGTTCCCTGAACTCCCTTACAAGAGCAGTGCTCCTAAGGAGTGGAAACCCGAGCTCCCTGCCACCTGACATTTGATCTCACATTTCTCCCGTTGTACCACGTGCTATGCTCGATACCGATACCGTGGGGGGAGGGGGAGCCCAGCACCCGTCAGGTGAAAAAATGAATGTGGGGTTGGATTTGGGGGTCTGTGGCCTCCTGCCACACCCCCAAGGACAGGGAGGCAGGAGCTTAGATGTACTGGATGGACTAGAAATGACAGACATTTGGAGCTGGGCTAAGTTGAAGAAAACCAGCCTCCCCACCTGTTTTTCGGTGTGTGACAAGTGACAGTGGCTCTGGGCCCAGTCTGTGGACAGGAGTGGGTGCCCCGTGCCGAGGAAGGACTTGTCTCTGGATTTGGGCTGCACCTCTTCTGCGTTCCTCCCTGATTTGCACCTCAAGGGAAGTTCTGCTTTCTCTGTGTCCACAGCACCTTCGCTTCCCTCTTCAGCTGAGAGTTAAATGAGTCCCTGCCCCCCCCACACCCTCTACAGGTGGGCCACCGACACCAACCCCACCAGACGTGGGCTTCTGACAGTCTCCCCCACAAGGGCCACTGCTGTCCACCAGGTGGCAAAGGAGACCCGAGCTGGCTCCCACAGTGCCCCTCCTGTCCTGCCTGGTGCCCTGACTCTCCCACCTGCTCGCTGGAAGTCCCAAAGGCTTTCCTGATGCTAGTCTTGTCCTGTTCCAGTCGGGCTACAGATCTCTTTCTAAACCAGAAATCAGATAGTATCACATTCCCCGCTGAACACATCGACAGCTTCCACGCCCAGGAGCTCAGCACGGACCTGCACTGCCCCATCCAATCATCAGGTCCAGCTGGATAGCAGGGTCAGACAGTTGCCAGTGATACACAAGACAAAGACTTGGCGTGAAATCACCTGAGTCAGAGTCATCCATATTGATTATGGATTAAAATGATGATATGTTATCATTTTGGGATATATATGGGCTGGTCAAAATTCAAAATTTTAAAAATGTATTACACTAAAAGGCACATTGCCCTGCATCCACCTCAAGATATTCTCCCTTCGCTTTGAGCACACTTATCCCATTGCTCTTCCCACTTCCTGAAGCAGTTCTGGAAATCTTCTTTCATGAGTGTCTTTACAAGATGTGGTCAAAAATACAGTGAATGCCACTGCTGGGCACCAGAAAGGCAGGCCATAAAAACATGACGGTGTGTCCTGGCCCATCTTGTTCCCTGCATCTGGCACTGTGCGACTTGTGACTTTCCCCCCAAAGTCAAAATGAGCACAAAAGGTAAACACTGTCCATCAATTCAGGACACCAGGGTAGCTATGATAGTGCAACTAAAGACACACATGAAAGAAGACTTCCAGAAAGGCTTCAGAGCTCAGCATGGTGGCACACCCCTTTAATCCCAGCACTCGAGAGGCTGAGGCAGGAGGATTGTTGCAAGTTCAAGACCAGCCTGAGGTACAAAGTGAGCTCCAGGCCAGCCTGAACTGCATAGTGAGACCCGGTCTCAAAAAACAGAACAAAACACAACAAACAAACAAAAAACAGAAGTGCTTCAGAAAAGTGGCCAGAACGATGGGATAAAGGTGTCTGAAGCTAGCAGGAATATGTGGAAAGGAATTACTATTACACATTTTTAAAAATTAAACATTAATTGTACTTTTTTCAATTATACTTCATATAAGCTAAATATACTTTGAAGTTAGTTTCACCTGATTTGTTCAAATCTTTTTAATATAACAAAGAGAAAAGCTGAAGTTCTGTATGTGGTTCCTACTTTAGTGGACAGCAACAGTGTAGAAAGAAAGCCCTTTGCATCTTGGTAGCCCCTTCTCCGCACTCACTCCTGTCCTTGTCTGCTGTCACCACCTTGGACACTGCCCTTCGGCCCCAAACTCTCAGCTCTGGCATTATTTGCAGGTTCCTGAATGGCTGGTTTGCTTTCTGGGCATTGCATAAAGGGGCATCGTCTGTCTGGGACAATCTGTTAAATGAGCACCTACTGGGCTTGGAATTGGGTTTTGTAGTATTTAGGGAGGATTTCCTGACCACAATGCTGTGTGCTCCCCACTCCAGCCGACAGCACCATGGACACCTGCCCCATGTCCCCTACTGGCCGCTGACTTGAGCCTGATGCCAGCTGGATATAGGTTCCCTGCATTTACTCATTACGGAATCACTAGAATAATGACTAAAAATCCTAGGAATTCAGTATGTGTGAAACAAAGGTTAGAAACACAATAACGACTTAGAGCCTAACAAGGTGGCAGATAAGATAGAGCTTTAAAAATTCTAGAAGGCTGTGCTCTACATTTTCCATTCCAAATGGCTAAACCTTTCTATGGGATAATCTGACATATGCATACCATTGGCCAGGCAATGCCATGCTTTTGGACTTGAACTACAAAGTATTTATGTATTCACTGCAGTATCATTTTTTAAAGCAATGCTTAATGAACATTTCCTGGGTGCTATGCCTCTATTTACTTCTGAATGTCCAAGGAGAGGTTCCAATGAGGTCCCCATCCCCAAGTGGAGCAGAGAGCAAAAGAGAGACATTAATTTGGCATCTCCTACCGTGATCTTCTTGTGATCAGGAAACTCAAGGCCAAAATAGTCGCCTTCTACCAGGTTGAGATGGTTGCAAACCGCATCCAGTAGCACCTTCCCCGGAGCTCTTTGCTGGGAACAGAAACAACAGGAGTTATGGTTCCTTCACTGTGGAAGCCTCTGGAGTCCCAAGTCCTCGGGCTCCGCAGTTTGCCCCAGCTCACTAGCACGGCAGCCCGGGTGCCAGCCTGGCCCCTGCCTCTGCGCCCGGTCCCAGCTGCTCCCAGACTTAGATGCAGATCTCTGCCGTTCCACCCACCCCCAATCTCAGGCCACGTCCCGCTCTTCACTAGCAATTGACTTTGTTTATTAGGGCAGTTTTAGGCTCACAGAGAATAGCATTTTCTCCCTATGACACACAGAGTCAGTGTCTGTTATTAATGTCACAGTAGTGCAGTCTGTCTGTTATAACTATTGAGAGTCTATAGTTTATAAGAAGGATCACTGCGGTAATCAACCTGCATTCCCCCGTCTCCACCATGAGAAAGCAGGCAGAGAAGTTTACTGCATGGAACCAGCTTTGCCTTTAACATCCTCAGCGCTCACCACTTATTTCTCCCTCCTGATTCCTGGCAACCACTAATCTACACAACCACTACAACTGTGCTTTTCCAGCACGGCCGGCAGCGGGAGTCACACAGTACAGAGCCCCCGTTCAGACTGGCTTCCTTCTCTCAGTAACATGCATCTAAGGTTCACCTCTGTCTTTTGGTGGCTTCATAGCTCATGTCTTTTGTTATTGCTGAGTGATATTCTACTATCTGGATGCACCTCGGTTTGTTTCTAGGTCCAGCTACTAAAGGGCATCTGGGTTGCTTTCGAGTTTTGGCAATATGAATAAATCTGCAGGGAATATTTGTGTAGACGTTTCAACTCACAGCCCCAGGGCTGCTTGTAACAGCTGAAACCATGTCCTGTGCCTCTCTTCTCCTCCCCAGCATCTACAGCTCTTTGGCTTTCTCCTCTAGGTTACTAGGTCACTCTGTGAGAGATATCACCTGGATTATAGCCATGGAACATAAAGGCCATATTTCATTCATCCTGTATCCACAATCCATTTTGTTGACTGGTTTGTATAAACTGCTGTTTACAGTTCTAAGTTGAATGTGTGCTCCAAAGTAAATGTGGGCTCCTCAATTGTCTTTAGAGTCCCACTGTCCAGCAAAGAACCCGATCCTCTATGTCAGCTATTCATGCCTAGCAAGGCCAATAGTATCCATGCATCTTCTGCACATGGAATCTGTAGGGAAGAGGAATACTACATATAAGAATCTATACAGAGGAACCCAATTTCTACAGGGAGGAGTTTAGAAACACATGCCTCAGTTTGTCTTTGCAATCTGGCTGATTCCTAAAGGTCCACTGGTAAAATGAATCAAATTTCACCACATAGATTGGAAAGCGCTGGAAAACAACTGTTCAAAGACATCACCATCTAAAATGCCTGGTTTTACACTTTTGCCTTCCCTTTGATAAGAGCACAGCATTTTAGGCACCGATCAGTAACCCAGTGACAGTGACAGTGACAGTAGAGGCCTGACAAGCACAATGAGACATGTCCATTAGACCGTCCCAGGATGGCCAGAGGGGTCAACAAAGATGCCTTACTGGTGCGCACTAATACTGTTTCCTCACAGATGCAGACCCTGGAGGCGTGGTGCATGGTCCCAGGAAGTCACTTCACATACACAGATGGCAGGGAAAACAGGCGATCAGCGGTAAGCCCCGTCCTTCCTCAGCAGACCCCCTCCCAGCTCAGGCTCGCTCCTCCCAGCTGCTTATCCTGGGCCTCTTTATGCCAGCAACTCTAGGAAAATATGCAGACATTCACGAAAATAGTAGTCAAGCAAACCAAGGACTAAGAAGCTGTGGAAAAACTCCTCCTTCACGCAATTTTCTCTTTTAAAGGAAGACCAAACTCCAATTTCCTAATCCTTCTTTTTCACAATTCTTGACCACTGCCTATTTGTCACAAAAAGGAGCCACCAATTATTTGCCCTGCTGGCAGGTGCTCACATTTCCCAAAGAATTCCTGGAACTAAGGGAATCTGATAACTTCATCTAGATTTACAGAGTCTGAGAAGTGAGACTTGGCAGTTCAACACTGGAAATCCAAACAAGCAGGAAAAAAAATCAATATACAATGAACGTCTTTATAGCCAGGGTGTTAAAATAAGCACTTCACAAGAGACAGGGGGGCGAGTTAACATCCAAACTGGGTCCTTTACTGACTCAACAGAGACTTCTGTGAAAGCTGTTCTTGGTAATGAGGCCAGACGGTACTAGGACCTGGAACCCACAGCATTGCCTGAGTTTTGCAAATACTGTAAATACTCCACAAGTAACTGACATGGCAAGGGACTGCCATTGTCTTGATGACAAGTTGGGTCTCAATTTGTAAAAATTTTCTTAAAATTCATTATTTTGTATGCATAACTATACAAAATGACTTTTCTATGGTACTGAAATTTTTATGCAAAAAGGCATCAACTTAGTGTTTGAATGATAGTTTTATAGTTCTTAAGCTGTGTCTGTAAAATCGATGCCTATAACGTATTCTATGAGTTCCCCTTGGATGCTGGCTTCCTACAGGGCTGTAAGGAAACCCAGCATGCAGCACTACTAGCGAGCATTACTAAGGGCTTAAGTGCGACCACTGCATGACCATTTCACGGGTAAGTGCACTCTAATAGGTCCCCTGGACTCCGGGTTAACATCGCAATGTGTACTTGCCTGATACAGCCTAAAATACCTCAAGACATCATGATCCTATGATATATTCCAAGACTTAATTGCCTTTTCTTTTAGGAACTGCTATAGAACTGGCTGGGTGTATCAAAACACCTCTGTGCAAGATTCTGCATCTCTGAGGAGAGGGGCAGGGATAATGTTTCCTTCTTATTCTTGAAGTTATTCCTCCTACTTTAGATTTTTTACATCAGGCCAGAATACCATCTCTATCTGTCTCTAATGTGTTCTTCAGCTTCACTCAACAAATTGTTCTGTTACAAAGCACATCGTGGACCATAAAATAGTGCTGTCACTATGAAAAAGTGTAATGGAAAAAATTAAATATGGAATCATCGTATGACTCAGCAATTCTCCTTCTAGATACTGAACCAAAAGAACTTTGAAAGCATGGTATTGAAGAGATACTTACACACCCATGTACACAGCAGCATTATTTAGAGAAGCTCAAAGTAGAAAGCAACCTAAATGTCCAACCATGGATGAATCGATAAAACATGCCATATGCATATGTGTTAATTTTTCATTACTATAATGAAATAACCAAGGTTAGGTGACTTTATAAAGAAATGAGACATGTTTAGTTCACACTTAGTTTGGAAGGCTCATGAACATAGAACCATCATCTTGAACCTGGTGACCAATGGTGAGTGATATCACAATGGCCAGAGTGAGTACAGGAGATCAGATCTCAAGACAAAAAGTCAAAGAAGCTGGAAAGCGATAGGCCTGTGCTTTTATAACAACCCTTTGTGGCTCTCCTAAGAACTCTCTTGTTCCCTTCCAGGGGCAGCAGTGCCAATGACTTAAGGTCCTCCCATTAGGCCCCACTCCTTAAAGATCCCAGTACCTCAACCCTGACGACAATCTCTCAACATGCAAACAAATCCACGGGAGAAAAGTCACATCCAAACTATGGTGACATAAATGGTATACTCCTCAGCCCTAAAATTCAGGAGGTTCTGGGACATGCTCCATCACAGACAAATCTTGAGGAGATAGAACCAGTTACAAAAGGGTTTAAATGACTTAAATGGGGAGCTGATTTTTACTAGGAGAAAGGAAAAAGTTCAGGAGAAAGACAGTGGTGACAGCAACACAATGGTATGAATATAGTCAAGACCCTGAATCATATGTTTAAAAATGGCTATGATTATATTTTATATGTACTTTACCATGAAAAATACAGAAGAAAAATGGGAAAAGTGATCGAAGAATAGAGTTCACATTTAGAATTAACTAGAGAAGATTACTCCCAGCACAGTCTGTTAATAGTACTTTTAAGAGTAAGAAAATAAATAATCCAGTTTCTTTACATTAGATCCAAGAAAAACACTGATGGTAGGACCTCCTCACACAGGGAAAATGAGTGGAAACCACATGTGTGCACCATTTGCTAAGATTTCTCAGCATAAAAAGCTCCTTTATGTGTGTCTGGCAAAAAAAAAAAAAAGACATTAAATGCACATATTTGGAAGTAACCACAAATTATGCATTTGAGGGAGGTTTTGCACTGGGCACCAATGGTGAGACTCCAAAGTTACAAATTCATTGACTTTTTATGGCTTTAGAAAAGGCCCATAAACGAATCAATAAAGTTTGAGAGGTGAAGAAGCAGCAACAGCATCGACTAAATAAGCAGAACACAAGCAGAGACCTGAGGAATTACCTGTCAAAGCGTTTTCTCAGTAATTTACTTAGATCGATCACTCTCAATCTTTCTGTCTCTCAATCTATCTCTCTTCTGGCTGCTCAAACATGGGGAAGGGAAACTGAATTATCATTTCAGAACTGGTATATCTGAGTAATGGTTTAATAGGAAGGAGATCTGATGGCAAATGAACGGTATCCTCAAGGGTCCCCAGCTATACTCAAGGCCGGACAGATCTCTAATGTCTAAGAAACTGAGTCCAGCCAACCCTATATATACTACACCAAGAGTATTTTAAAAGTGTACTCTGTGCAAGAGGTCAGTCATTTTAATGTTTTATTTTGGAGAATTAATCAGGGATTAGAAAGACTGCATAATCAAAATTTTAATCTTTGTTTTTTAGTGACTACTTTTAACGATGCTCCGAGAAGCATCTGAATTGCAATCTACTGCACAAACAAGTTTGGTCACTCCCAAGTGTGTTTCGTTGTGGCTCTCTCCTTTCCGAGCTGGTTTTCCCCTGGGTCCCATGCAATCGCATTTAACAGAAGGCTGACACTGTCGGGGAGCACCTGGGAGGCAGGCACTGAATACTAAATGCTGCTCTCAACCAGGGCCAGCTTTGAGCTACCAGAAACTACGACCCCAAGTGGCTTCAGTGGGTTGTGCCTTAACCTACTTCTAGGCCTTCAGATTGTTTCTATTACATAAAGTTTTATGCAGGAATTTTTTTTAAACTTTTAAAAGAACAAGGACAGTGGCAGGTTGGGGATATATTTTCGCTCTTCCTTCCCAACCTCCTCAAGGAGCTGAATAAATTAATCCCTACTTGATAAAGCTGAAGTTCTGCCTTCCAGCCATTATCTCCTCCACAGAAATCAGTGAAGATGAAGTTCGACCAGATTTACAAAATTTGCATCTGCAGTGGTTTCAGGAAGTCTTTTGCAGGTTTGATTGTGTTTTGAGATTGGCACGACCATGACACAAGGCACACAGCATGCAATTACCTTGTTCTCTTTTTTCTACCCTTAATATCTTTTTTGTTTGTTTTTTGGTACCAGGAATCAAACTCAAGACCTCACACTTGCCACAGGCACTGTGCTGCTGAGCTATATTCCTGGCTCCCTTAATTTTTTTTATAATATTGTTCAAAGTCACACAACACACTGATTAGACAATATTGCAATGTCATAGTGAGCTCTGATCCGATAAAAAAAGGTACATTGACGGAGCTAATAGAGCCTTGTGTGGATACTATGCTAAGCACTAGAGTAGCTAAGACAACCTGAGAAGACCTCTTTCCAAATAAGGTCCCGTTCACAGCTGCCAGGCATTAGGAGGCACACGCTGTCTCACTGAGGGGTACAGCTCAGCCCCTCGCAGGGGGTTTTGTGTCTGTCATTCTGGTTGAGTCTCAGGCAAGGTATTAACCTGAAGTGGAAATCAGGAGTGAGACCGCTGAGACGCCCCGCTAGCCCAGCCTGCCAAGGATCTATGTAGCTGGCACTGTCCTACTCCAGCCCAGCAGCAGTCAAAAGGGCATCTGTCAAAAGTGAGTTAGAAATGCAGGTTCTCAGGCTTTGCCTTGGCCTCTGGCATCAGCACCTGTGGCTTATCACTGTCCCTGTGGAATCACAGGAAGCATTAGGTCACCAAAGTGCCACTCAGGTTCTGCATTTGAAGGCAGATCCAAGCACCAACAAGGCACTGACCCTGCCCTAGTGTCACTCAGTCTGCTGTCATGATTGCTGGACTGTCCATCCAGGGCCAACGCAGGGACACGCCTTCAGGTTGGAGAAGGGCCACTGCTGCTGTGGCGTCATTCATTCTGCACAATGACTCCTCCTTCACCTCCACAGGAGCAGTGACACTGACAGAGGCCATGTTAAAGGCCAGGCTCTTTGCAGCCTTAACTATTCCATTTAATTCACACATCACTCCAGATGGCAGTAAGACACACTGTAGCTCTTCTATGCCGCCAGGTGCTAGGACTGAGCTGTGTCCTCCCAATTCCATTCGTGGAAACCCCAGCCCCCTGTGTATGTGCAGTGGAGAGGTAACTGGGGTTAATGAGGTGATGAGGGTGAGGGCTGATCCTCAGGAGTAGGGATTTTTAGAAGACTAAAGACCAGAGTCTCCAAGCTGCTGTCTCCCCACCAGGTTAGGACACAGTGGAGAAGGCAGCTGTGTGGAAGCCCTCACCAGAGTGGGGGTCACCCAGCACTTTCATTTCAGACTTCCCATTCACCAGCACTATGAAACAAAGTTTTTCTGTTGTTTATGACACACCCTGTGTGGTCTGCTATCACCTAAGCTCTATCTGTGTCTAAACCTATGTTCACTTAGCAAACTCCTACTCATCCCTCAAAAGCCACATGGATGGGTCTATTTTTAAAAGAGGAGAGGTTTATTTTGGCTCACAGTTTGCAGAGGTTTCAGTTGATAGTCAGCTGACTCTAAGGCAGGGCAGCACGGCAGAGGTAAAGCAACTCAAGGTATAGCAAGCAGGAAGCTCAGCGATTAGGAAAGGAGGAAGAGGCACATCTTTCTGGGCCACGTCCCCAGCAACCCCCTCTCCAACCAGGCTTCAGCTCCACCATCACATTTAGCTGTAAGTTCATCAGTGGGTCACACCCGTGATCCAATCACCCTCCCCAAAGCCCCACCTATGGGCATATGAAGTTTTATGGGGGACATGTCATCTAGACACAGTCCATAACTCAAGTACAGCCAGGTTCAGTCAGATGAAGCCATCAGGGTGGGTTCTAGCTAATAGGACCTGGGTCTGTATAAGATGATGACATGAAGACAGAGGCCGGAAGGGGAGAATAATCTCATGTGACAAGGGCACCAAGGACTGCAGGGCTCCCTCCAGAAGAGGGAAGAGGCCACGGCCTCAGGAGGAGCCGTGTTTTCAGACTTCCAGCTTCCGGATGGTGACACAGGAAACGTCTCGTCATTAAGCATCATTAAGCCACCCTGTTGACATTTTGTTCTTGTGGCCCTAGGAAGTGAACACGGCCACATCAGGACCGCTGGCCCTGGGCAGGAACTGCAGTTGCTGTCAGCTCTGTTCCTTTGAAATACAGAGATGACAACCAAATAATACCCAGTACGCAGAGTGGGAATAACGTCCAAATCCCCTTGCCTCAAAAATCAAGCACACTCAGTAACAGTAGACCGATTATGGGAGATAACTTATTTTTCTTACTGCTAGAAGGTCTCTTTCTTTTTACTGGTGCTGCTTGGGGTGTGAACAGGCCTCCGCAGCAGGAAGTTCTTCTTAGGAAATGTCTCTTTTGAGACCGTTACAACCTGGAGTGGTAGAGAAGCTGGATCCTGAGCTTGGAAATGACCTGAAGTCTCCCCCTTCCCCCTGCAACCAGGCCCTTCCCACCCACTCAGTCCTCTTCCGGGTCCCAGTAAAGAGCTATCAATGCAGCACCAGCTCCAGGGGAGCACAGGGAGAAGCTCTCAGGAGCCCACACATCTGTCCCATAAATGTGTTATCTTTTCTAGAAAGACAAGCACAAGGCCACGGTAAACTAGGAGGAGAAAGTAGCTAAATACAGCAAACCAAGCATAGGCAGTGTATCTTCACTGCACCCAGATAACCTGCAGCAATGACAGATAACAGAATAAAAAAATGATAAATTCTTAAAAAGAGAGTAGAGAGGAGACAGCTGGTGAGAAATTTCCCCCCAGTTTCTAGAAGATGATAGGAAAGTGAGCTGAAATCTAATTAAGAGGAGAGGACAGAGTCAGCAATAGAAAGTCATCAAATTATACACAGCCCCAAAAGGCCCAAAACAGGAGATGCCAGTTATCTCTGATAATGAAGGGAACAACAAGAATTTACAGAAGCACTGACATTTCTGTCTTCATGTAGCTTAGAGCTTGGAACTTAAAAAAAAAAAAGTTTATAAAAAAGGAGAATTTATTTAACAAGAATGAGCCATTAAAATGAAAACACTGCATAGAAGAAATAAAAATTTCCCAGAGGAGTTTAACCAGTCAAGTCCAGACCTCCCTGAGGAGGTAGCAGCACAGGTTAGAAGGCAGAAAGCCAGGGCAGGGATTGGGCACTGGAGACCTGATTCCAGGGCTCTATCCCAGGAAGACCCAAGACCCACGCACAGCATCACCCAAGTACAATATGAGAAACACTCCAGGCCTTTCCAGATGACAAAGGCCCAGACAGTGTCTCCCAGGATGAATGAATGAATGAATGAATGAACAAAGCCATTCCAGGGCAAAGGATTGGAAGACTTTGGGAGATAAGAAACGGGAGATTCTAACAGGAGAGAGAAAAGCATAGAAATGAGAATGGCCAGGGACTTCTTGCCAGGGAAGCCACCCATCCACTGCGTAATGATGAGAACATCAGAGAATGCACTCACACGAATATAAACGGCGCACAGCTACCAGGCCACAGTGTAGCCTTCTGCTCCTAGGAGTCTGATGAACAACATGACGCGAGATTAAAGCAGGCATAGGAAAAAGCAATGTAGTCAAAAGACACAGTGAACACACAATGCGTGAGGCAGCTGCTGGCCTGAGATTGTTTTACAGTGAATGTTTGTGTATGGAGCATAGTCTGATGTGACACTGTGTGCTGCATGATACTCTGCTACACACCCTCTGCCAAGCACCAGTCATGTGCTGTGTATGATGTATGTACTCCGTCCTTCCTTCCTTCCTTTTCTTCCTTTCTTCCTTCCTTCCGTTTGCTTGCTTCCTTGCTTTTTCTTGCAGTATTGGGATCACATCCAGGACTTTTGCACTGAGCTATATCCCCAACCCTTCTTACTTTGGGTGGGTGGGTGTCCTCATGTTCAAGAAGTCCATGCCCATCTGATTTGCACGCTCTGCATTTTCTCTCTCTCTCTCTTTCTATTTCCCTTTCTCACAGTTACTAAGCTGTCCAAGCTGGGCTCAGACTTGCATTCCTCCTGCCTCTGCCTCCCAGGGTGCCAGGATCACAGGTGTGCACTGCTTTTATACACACAGCTGGAAGCTCACTGGTAACACAGTGGCTCATGAGGAAGGTCCTGTGTGTATGACATCACCAGATGGGAACTTCTCAGTGCCCATTCTAACTCTATGGAACCAGCATCATGGGTACAGTCTGTCACTGACCTAAGTGTCCTCATGCCATGTGTCACTATCCTCTAGGAGCCAAAGTGCTTTCCTACCTTTTTACTTACTGAGATGTTAGACGATACCATCTGTGTGTATACACCTGGTCATACCTGATACTGTGCTGGGCCTCACCATGGACAGAGGGGATCCACATACTTGCATACCTGTACCACACCCACAAGATCCTCCAGCTTGGGGGACAACACAGTGCCAAGGTCACCCTGCCTGAGGCAGGCTGCCCATGATGCCTTGCGTGTGCTCCTGGGAAATGCATGTGATGATTGTGGTTGTGGGAATGAGATGACTGAGGGTACACTAAGCTCTTCGGAGGTACCGATGGCTCCATAAGCTCAGGGTACCAGCACTGATGATGCAGGAGGGGGAGGTAGGAGAAGAAAAAGAAACTGACTCAGAGCTTATCAGCCGACCGGATGGTGCCCTCGACAGGAAACAGCGAGATCACCATTGACAGGAACTAAAATCCCAGGCCCGATCTCTGGGAGTTGGAACAAGGCTTTCATTCTAGGAGTGTGGCTCAGCACACAGGGCTGCCCGTGCCTCTGCCCACAGTGCTGCGATTCTTCCTTCTGGCTGTACTCTGGGGCGGCCACACCGCCTGCGCGGACACACTGCCTCCTTGTTTCCCCAGCACTAGGCCCCGGCGCTCAGAACACTCATTAAACACAGAGTGCAGGACACAGGCAGAATGGGCCCTTTCAGCTCACCCTGCATGTGGTGATGCTGAAGGCACAGTGCCCTTAACACTGAAGTCCCTTCTTCCCGCCTTCCAAGGCCACGTAGAGGGGGGGGGGCACACACCTGCATGCAAGTGGACACACATTCATGTGTAGGTGTACCAAAGAAAGCAGGAGTAAAAAAGACCTGTAAGAGAATTCAGCTACTCATAACGCTGAGTTCTTTGCTCCTGACCTCTTACAGCTTGTTAATTTTTGATCACTAAGAAGCAGATGAAAAAATAATTCTAACATTTATTAAAATTTTAAAAAATCTTGCTTGATATTCTGGCACTCTGTCTTGTAAGGCATAGAATAAAACATTCCATGTAGACTGGATACGGACAGACTGTGACACCACTTCCAGCGATAGAAAAATGCCCACCTTGCCCTTAGAGCCTGTTTAGTATGGCTCCTTTCTTCTTGGGCCCAGGGGCCTAACAGTATATTCAAAGCTCACGGTTAGTCGAATTTTCTTTAAAAAATGAAACAAACAAGCAAAACCCTAGTACTATGCACTTGGCCTCCAACTTAATGCTTCAGAGAAAGTCAAAGTAGACATTTTATTGAAGTTGGCTTAATGTTTGCAGAGAGAGGTGAAGATTTTGCAGAACAAGGCTACCAAATATCTGGTTCCTGCCTCTCACCCTCAAGTCTCTACCTTGTATTAAAAATATAGCTTTTTTCTAAGAACCACCTCAAAGAGCATTAACCAGAGGGAAAATTATTCTGTGTACATACCCGCTCTGCAGAAAACACTGCTCACACATTCTCAGTGGGAACATTCTCTCTGTGCTAAGGGATTTTTAAAGTTTTTTTTTTTTTTTTTTAATGCAAAGGTTTTAAAATTAAAAACACTTGGAGTCAAAACTAAGTTGTGAAAACAGCTTTCAAGATCTTTTAAGATTTTTTGGATCTGGGGTGCTCAGGATTCCTGCACCCACACAAATGCCTTCTTGCTACATTTGAGTGTGGCTTTTGAAGTCTGATGTCCACCATGGCAGCACAGGGAGGTGGAGCCTTCAGGAGGTGACTAGGTCCTCAGATGCCTCTCTCGAAGGAGCAATTGTTTCCAAAGCCAGTCGTCCCTCATGCTGCCTCTTCTGCAGGTGTCCACTTGCCCTTCTGCTCTTTCACGTTATGGCACAGCACGAAGCTCTCACCGGAAACTAAGCAGATGTTGGCGCTGTGTTCCTGGATGTCCCAAGATAAACTTCTCTTTGTAAGTTACCCAATTTTGGGTATTGCTTATACCAACAGAAAATAATCCAACACATTTTCCATTTTTCTTCATGTTCTTTCCAGGTTTAATAGTCTAGTAGCCATGAAAGTGAATGGAGGCGGTGGTGGGCCAGCCTGAGGTCTGCATATCTCCAAAGAGGCTGGAGCTCCACCCAGCTCCTCAGTGTGTGCCCTCTTTTGAAATACCAGAAGCTCCGATTAATGGACCTGCATAGACTCTAAGGTTTAGCCAAGAGAAACTTACAATTAAGTCCATAACAAAATCACAAAAAGCAGTATAATACAGACAGAAAGTAGACTGGGGGAGGTGTTACTGTCTAATAAGAATAGTTTACTTGGAAAAATGAAAGAGGTCTGTGGGTGGATAGTGGTTATGATTAAACAACAGTGTGAATTACCTAACACCTCTGAAATATACAGTTAGTTAAAATGGTAAATTTATGTTACATATATTTTACCATAGCAACCACAAAAAAAAATATATATCCAAAGGTACTGACAGTCTACTAAAAGGAATGGTCAATGAAGGGAAAGGGTAGGAAATGTTAACCACTACAAAAGACACTTTCATTGTAAAGAAAGACAGAGGACGGAAGCCTAACTTTTCCTTTGTTTTCAATGGCTGAAGCTATTACTACTGGGTATAAAAATGTGCATGATCACACTTGGGAGCAGCAAAGAATGAGGAAGGCAGGGCTCTAGAGTCATCGATCATGATTTTGAAGCCTGGTTTACCACTTAAATGGCCAATGTGGGTATTGGTTTTCCTATCACTATAATGGGAATAAAATGATATCCTCTAAAGCAGTGATTTTGAGAATTAAATGCGGTAAATAAATACACAATGTCAAGCACCAATATCACTGTTTTATTCGATAGTTAAAGGTTAACCACCACACTTCATTTTTAGTTGAAACATCTTCCATCTTGGTGCTATAAAAAGTGCTTTAAATCTCTCTATACTTTAACCACGAGAAAATAAATGTAAACTTTCTGTGTTTAACTATATTCTCATGAGGGGTTGGGAAATCAGAAAATGGACAGAAAATAGAGGAGGAAAGAATAAATGGAGCCCGTATAATCTACAAACTAGAAAAACACTAAAATTATGCATGTGTGTACATGTGTATGCACATGTGCTTACAACAATCCCTTCCCACAAACAGCTCACCAGACGAGTAAGCCAAAGTATGTGCACACAGAGATTACAAGCTTAAGAAAGGCAACATTATCTGAGGTGTTACTAAACTACACTGAGGCAAAATCAGATGCTCCTGCGCAGCTGACGTGCTAGGTACAACCAGAGAGTCATCTCCAGCAGGGCGAGGGGTCTGGAAATCACCCAAAAATGTCAAAGCAGCCACCTCTAGTTGCCTACCTAAAAGTCCTGCAGATGGGAATATTCACACCCCAAACCACAAATGTCCCAGGTACTGGGGAAGTAGGGAACCGGATCACTCACTTTAAACACCGTTCTTCTCAACTTCACTTTTTTTGAGTACTTGGATGAAACTTTTCTGTGACAATTTTCTTGAATTTCTCTCCTACATTCAACCTTTGTCTTGTGTGATTACCACCTGTTTATCACAAAACCATTTCCAAACAGTCTCTCAAGTCAGCTCAGCCAGCAACAGTCATCTTCATTCACACCATGTCTCTACTCAGAACTCTTTTCACTCAGGGTATAAAAGCCATAGTTCTTACAAAGGGGAGGGAAAAAAATAAGGCCCACTGACCTGCTCACTTCCCACGACCTCAGCACATCTCCCTCATGTGCTGACTGCATGCAGCCACATCAGCTGCTCTCTGAACATACCAGGCTCATGGCCACCTCAGGGCCTTTGCACAGGCTGGGATTCTCCCTCCCCTGGAATCTTCAAGGATACCTTCCTCACCTCTTTTTCACCTTTGTTCAAATGCCAGCTTTTTGTTTAAAATTGCCATCTGTGCCCATCCTCCCATCCCTCTTATTCAGCTCTCTACCTTTCACTTTCATGTATCATTTGCCAACACTGGAAATAACACACCTCCTAATATTCCTTATCCACCCTGTCTTTTTTGCTGCAATGTGCTCACCACCAGGAAGCAGGTCCTGGTCGATTTTGTTACTAGAACAGCATGACATACAAGAAGTTCTTGGAGGGTCAGCTGAATGGGTAAATAATTAATTTGGAAGCCCTAATTCCTATGAAGAGGGCCATGACAGTAACGTCTTTAACAAAAACAACAAGGGGGGGGGGTCAACATTCTAACGCCAAGTAAAGAACAGAAATGTATTCTGAGACACTGTTCCCATCTTGAAGAGTTCCCGTCTTCAAAAACCACAAGCCCATGTCATTAAGGAGAGCGCAAATATTTGAAGGAGTATGAGAAGACTTAAAGTGACAGTCTACTGATCAGGAACCGTGTTAAATGGCACGACAGGGCCAAGTAGTCCAAGCATGGGGCAGTCAGGTGCAGGAAGGCTCTAGAAAGAGCCACCTGGCACAGAAGCGGGTCACAATGCTCAGCCTTCTTGCCTCATCTGCGGATGGCCTTTACAAACAGGTCAAGTACACAAAGTGCTGCTGAGCTGGTCTTTTCAAAACGATCTGGAAGTCCAGATCCTTGGGGGCTGGTTCACCTGCCACCTTTATTGCCCTTGTATGATCCTTGTAACATGTACTAAGAAAGATGCTAGGAGTGACCACATTTCATTGTTAAAATTCTGGGCTCAGCTCGAGCCTTGCGGTATAAAACCTCATCTTTAAGTGATAGCTTCTGCTCATATGGGACTGCCAGACTTAACAGGGCTCCTGACCAACATGGTGCTAGACCAGAAAATGACAGTAATCACTCCAATAGGGACTTCTGTGGTCGTCTTCCCAGCCCGAATTGAACTTTCTGGTTTGTGCATGCGCCAGAGTCTCTCCAATCAGCTGTCAACATGTCGTTGTGCCCTCCCCTTCAAACTCCACCCCCTGCCAAACCTAATAAAAGCCTCAAGGCTTCTCTGTCTGCCTTAGAGGGATCTTGCAGTTTTCTGCAGCTCTCTCGTGCCCACAATAAAGGCCTTTTTCCTTTTCTGCCTTTGTTTCTATACCGCGTCAAAAAACCTAACAGCAGGAGGATATCCACTTTAATGATGCCTTGCCTCTTAGCAGGAAAATGGAAGGCAAATGGAAGATGTGTGATAAAAAGCATGGCCCTCGATTTGCACAAAACTCTGCCAAGTATAAACCTGATTTAATAACATAGGCAGCCTACGGTGAGGTGGTATCAACATGGCTATAAACGCTATCTGTGAAAACAGGTATTTCCGGAAAAAAAATCAAGCTAAGAGCTAGCTTGAAAAACAAGATATTTCTAGATCCTCTATTATTTTACAGCGTTTGAAGCATTAATCTACAGGAGTCAAGAGACATACCGTGAAAACCCAGTGTGTCCCCTTCTCTACAGTCAGGGCTACCCAGTGTGACAATATTCGACCAACAATAATTAAATGAATTTTGTCTAAATTCATAAGCAGTAACATTAGCATTCAAAATAAATTGAAATGCCAGAGAAGCATAAAGCCTGTCTTTGAAACAAAGATTCAATCACCTATCAAAAATTAAACAAGCTTTAAAAGAAGAAATAAAATATACAAGTTTGCCTAAAAATTGGGACATTGAGGCCAGAAGATCTGATTTAAAAAAACTTCCACAGTCCAATTTCTTATCTAACCATGCACAATGACTTTAGTATATTTTAAACTGTAATCAAAAGTGGAGAAGATGAGGTTCCAGTGGGTATACACTGGGCACTCTATTTTACAAAAACCGCTGGGAAGATTATGTACTGTCTTCTTCTGCTTACAGGCATGATTAGTCCAAACTACACAAAATGAGGGGAGGAACTTCAGGAACAAATACATAGGTAAAAAGCAAGCAAAATACAAGTTTATAGAAACTGGATGTAGAGCGGTGGTGAGAAAGGGTGAGGGAACAGGGAAACGTTTCATGGGTGTAGGATTTCAGAGCTGCAGGAGAAGCTCTATTTCACAGCAACACAAGAAACTTAACACTGCTGCACTGTGGGTACTGCATGATGGTAAATATTAGGCTAACTTTGAAACCACAATTTTTAAACAAGACAAGGAAGCAGCAAAGACTAAATCACCACAACTGAGCCCTAGAAAAAGAATATTTCTGTAGTGATACTGTAGGCCAGAATGGTTTTTATTAATTGTTTGGAACAAAACTATAAAGCAGAAGCAAACACTACTGACGGGCAATATACCGGCAATTACATGGCTCTTTGCTTGTTTATTCATCACCAAGCTGAGTGAGTCATTTGTGTCTTGATGCTTGATTTTCGTTCATTTTTCAAAGCAGTCTCCTATTGAGGGAGTGCCCAATGGAAACATTTCGAAAGCACTTATATTGTTAACAGCTCCATTTCCACTCAGTGTGCCCTGGAGCCTGTCAGGGAAAGCTCTGAAGAGCAGCGATAAAACACGCTTTGCTTTCTCTGCCAAAAGGCCCTGGGGCGGTCTCGAGGTATGCAGAAGGAACACAGTGCAGTCATGGGGCTTTCAGGTATTTTTAACACATTTTTTTAAAATCATGAGACATAACTCTTAGCAGTGTGCCGGTTTTCACCAAATCCTCAGCCACAAATAACTTCTTGTCTGATACCTCTATGAAGATAAAACTGGAAAAAGTGCAAATATAAAAAAAATCCTTGAGAAAACTTCAGAGTATGTATAGAAAGATGTGCCTCTTTCGTGTCTCAGTTCGGCCTTTGATACATCTGTGTGATTTTTAATTAAGGAATTTTGAGTTCACTGGAATATGGTGGATTAGCAAGGTAGAACTACTAGTAATATATCTGCAGTGTTTGTATTGTACTAGTATTTGCAACTTGCAAGCCAGAAATCACCCCTGGGTGAGGAAGACAGAAACTAGAACACTGTTGATAGGATTGTTTACTCCTACAATGATGAGCTGGCAGAAATTCAATCAGTCCACGGATGGGTCAAGGAGAAGCCTTCGTCTTCCGGGATTTCTTACAGATGACCAAGTAAAGTACCAAGATTGCCCATTAAAGAAAGTCAATGATAAAAACAGGAAAATTTTTATACTATTTTAATACAACCAATCAATGATAAGTATAAAGATGGACCAATTATGTAAAAACAATTATATATTCTTAAAATTACTATGTTCAATACTCATAGAAAGATAGGTGGTTGAAATAGAGGATTATATACCACATTATATACCAAGCAGCATGGGAAATCTTCAGTATTTTGCAGTGGTTTTTGACATAGTATCCAGAATTGCTTCACATTCCCTATCCAATTTAGCTACAAAATTTCAATTATTTTATTAATTACTCAAAAAAAATGAAAAGTTTATGGTGTGGCCAATCAACAGAAGCCCCCAATGTCCACCATAAGTGATGGCTAGGAATACAGTCAAGGAACGGGGATATAGCTCAGTGGTGGCTAACAAATGAACCACAGCACCCCCAAAGACCCCAGGAATGGAGACTTTGGCTCCTCTTTTGGCCTGATGCTTCTGGGGTCTGCACTTCTCCAAATGCCAACTTTCCAGAAAGAAATCTGAACAGAGAGTGGTCATGAAGACAAGCGGATGACGAGGCTCACAAACATACCAGGCATTGTCAACGTATTCTTAACATAGGAAATAAACCAATGACAGCCCACAATTTACTTTCCTTCTAAAGACACTAGCGAAAGCTTTCTAAGAGCATCACTTCTAAAAGCAGTTTTCAAGCAGAAGTCTAATCATCAGCCAGTCAAGCTCTTCAGATTCAACTGATTGTCATGAATTTCAGCATGACAGTGACTTGCAGACAGTTATAAATTGAATACAAAAGCTCTGAATACCAAAGTGACCACAACAAAATTACTCTTATTAAGGTGCAGAGGTACAGCAGAACTGTACTCTGCTCATCTGTGTCGACAAAGCTCCTGCTGGCTTAGACGCACCAAGATCTCCTCATGAAAATGTGACCTCCTTCGTGAAACACTGATAAGAGTATGAGTGTTGCTTTAACTTTATTTCCCATTCCAAGTCACAGGTTAAAACAAAATCAAGGGCCACCTGGAAAATCATTTTCAAAACCAGCAGTATACAAGAATTCAAGGTACAATGGAAGTAAAGGTCTGTTTTTGTTTGGTTTGGTGTTTTGTTTTGTTTGTCATGACCTCATGCTTGCCAGGTAGGTGCTGTGCTGCTGACCTGTGTCTTAACTCTAAATCAGACCTTGAGAGAAAATTTTCTTTTTTTTTTTTTTTTGGTCTTTTTCCTTTTTGTCGGTTCCGGGGATCGAACTCACGACTGCCTGCTTGCAAGGCAGGCACTTATGCCACTGAGCTAAATCCCCAGCCCTGAGAGAAAATTTTCTTAGTGCATTCAACAGATTAAGTAATACAAAGACCTGATTTATTTGAAGCTCTTTAGCGGCTGTGGTGTGGCAGACTGCGGCTCTTCCAGGGGGAGAACCACCAGCGGCTCCTGAGATCCACAACATACTGGAATGTAGGATGCTGAGAAACCAAGCAACCAGCCTGCCTCCCTGCTAAGCAATAGTGAACCTACTGGTGCACGGCCTAGAGTCAAACATCCTACATCCCCTACCCCACTTCCCCTGCCCCCATCCCCCATTAGCAAATGGGAACCAGAAATCTGAGCATCTCTTGGGAGGTTGACCATAGCAAATCAGGGGGATTTCCTTCTACCATCTCTTTGAAGGCAAATATTTTTATTACTGTTTGGCTTTATTCTGACTAATGGTACTGCTCTATTCAATACTGTTTTGATAAGTTCTATATTTCATTTTATTTTGATATACGTGATTAAAAGAACAACTATTGTAAAGATAATGAAATATACTGTGATACCTATTACTGTTATCCTGGTAACCTGCTGTGAAGTTCTGTACCAGTTTCACTACACTGCCTCAGCTGGCTTTATTTTGTCTTGTTGTGTTGTATTTTACTACTGTCAGAATAAAAAAAAAATAGCAGACAAAAAAAAAAAAAGATAATTGAAGAGCAACTTAGTTCTTGTATTGTTTGGTTCATTTTATATGCCTATGTCTAATGGTCTGGACAGCTATTTTGAAGATAACAAGAGGCATTACAGTAGCCATTGTTCATTTCCTATTACCTTGTTTTAAAGTCCTGTATTGTTTTGTTTTGAGTGGCTTTATTCTATTTTGTTTGGTTTTACTCTCTTTAAAAAAAAATGTAAAGATGAGTAATTTTCTCTCTTTCTTTTCTTTTTAATTTCTTTTTGAGACGGGGTCTCCCTTCTGTGTAATTCAGGTAGGTCTTAAATTAACTCACTGTGTAGCCCAGATTGGCTTCGAACTCATAGTGATTCTCCTGCCTCAGTCTCCTGAGTGCTGGGATCACACATGTGTGCCAACATACCTGGTAAAATGACTAAATTTTATTCTGATTCTTGAATATTTAATACTAGGAGATTAACTTCCTTAAGTTAAAATTTTTTAAAAACTACTGCCACTCAACAGGAAGAGGATCTTTTTTGTCTAACATTTTCTCATTCTTTTAAAATGATACTTCACGATGTATTAACTATTGTTATTCTCTATTTTGTTAAGAAATTTTGTTTTATTTTTCATACAAGTAAGAAGAGTGCATTTCTACATTTTTTTAAAAATTTATATGTATTATGTTAAAAATAAAGAAAAATGATGGGGCTCTCAATTCTAAAAAAAACTCTTTTTTCTGATGACTGAACAAAGTAAATAGCAAAATGCATGTAAGAATCTGGAGATGTTTTTGTTGTTTATAAATACAAAATTAACTAGACATATATTTTTGACTGATGATGTTTTTCTAGCCTTTTTGAATTGGACAAAGTTAACAACCACAGATGTGTCAATTAGAAACACAGAGGTGGCCATCAAGAATTCCCTTTAAAATGGGATAATACAGAAAGAGCAGATCTACATATATGTTAGCAAATATATAATATTTTCATGTTAGAAACAAGCTAGAAATGCTTACAGGGAATAAATTCAATCTTTTTATTATTGTTTTGATGATCAGGAGGAGGAGGAAGAGGATGGAAGTCTCAAATAGGAAAAAGAAGCTTCTGCCTCCAACATCTCCAATCTTAGGAACACAGCAGGAAAAACAAAAACCTTGTAAGTTTCCCCTGGAGACCAGTACAATCACAATTTAACCCAAATCTAATTGCCTTTCTGATTCTATCACCTTGGTATGCCCAGTTAAGCCAACCTAAAACATTTTAAAGAGATGTATGCGTAGCAACTGGTCCTAACCCTCAACCAAAAACCAACTCCTCTATCATGTTCAAAACAAGATAATAGGAATATATTGATCATATTACTGATTATAAGTAACAAACGCTTTCTTTTACCAGGTGATTACACATGAGATTAAATCCACCCACAGTGACTATGCAATGAAATTTCAAGCAAGGCTTATGTTGGTAGCCACTATAATATCTTGCAATTCTGTACTGCCAGCAACCATATACTTATATTACTGTTTTGAAGCATGGACTTACGCATTACCATAAATTCTTCCTATTGAGGATGCACATACTTTTCTAACTGTCCCGTGACAAGTACCTCTTCTGCCAAACATTTTTGAAAAACCAGTTTCTAGGCCACTAATCCATGCTGCAAACATTGACATGTGTGTGGCGTACATGGTATGAGGGTATGAGTGTCTGCCGCTGGACGGGCTGGGGCTCTGACTACCTGCAGAGATCAGCAGCCCTGAGCTTGGCATGAATCCAATGGCTGAATAAGGTGACAGCCATGGACGTACTCACATTTTTTGCATGAAGCCCCAAGACTCCATGCTCCAGAGTCACAGACATTGAGGGAAGCCTGAGTTGGAGATGACTCTCAGGAAGTGGACACCTGTTCTGCATTTACCTGCATTTCGGTACCTGCTCCCCAGTACCCAGCAGATGGGGGCCGCCATTCAACAGCCCAACACTAGCCTCTTCCCCAGCATGTTTATCCCCACCAGGCCTTGTTCTGGCAGCTCAGCTCAACCTGCACATGCTGGTCCTCTGGCTGGCTGCTGAGACACAAGACAGGGACTATAGTGCTCAGGCCTCTTCCAGTATCTATGTGGAGGAGACACTGCTGTAATACAGTTCTGTTAACGATCCCCTGAGGATCACCTAGCAGGCTCCAGTGTCACATGGACACCAGGAAATCAAGTCAAGTCTCTTCATCTCTGTCTGACTGGAGAATGCACGTCTGCAATGCTTAGATATCATGGCATCAGCTGCTGCCAATACAAGAGGCAGGGGAAGAAAAGAACCACCAGTTCATTCTAGCCGCCATGCACCTTCGCCTCCTGCCCTGGCTCCCATCTGCTCCCTCATCAGCTGCAGGCGAATTGTCCCTGCACTGCTCTGTGTCACCTGCTGAAGTCCTAAACCCTATGGGGGCTGCATTTGGAGTCAGGAAGTAATTAAGGCTCAGTGAAGTCAGGAGTAGAGCTCTGATCTGCTTATTAGTTTCCTGAGGAGAGACTCCTTCTACTTCCCAACTCTGAGAAAGACAGACAGACAGACAAACAGACCAGACAGCTTGCCTGCCCTTTCTCTCCGCCAGGTGAAGACACAGGAGGAAGCTCACCATCCAGAAGCCAAGAACCAACTGGTCAGCCAGGCATAGTAGTGCACACCTGTAACCTCAGCACTTAGGAGGCTGGGGCATGACGAAGTGAGTTCAGGACAGCCTGAACCATTCCGTGAAAACCTGACTCAAAAACAGATCAAAAAGAAAGAAAAATAAAAACCCAGCTGGTCACCTCCTGGGTCTTAGACTTCAGTCTGCAGAACTGTGGGAAAATAAATTCCAGTTGTTTAAGTCACCCACTCTGATACATTGTGATGGCAGCCCGAGCTGACCAAGGCATCTACTTCCTCCCCAAACAGATGTTGATTAAAATTTTAAAGTCCATCTTTACCTACTTTAGAAAGCAAGTGAATAAAATTTAATCAATCACTTCTATACCTACAAAAGGGCCTGAGGATTATAAGGAAGAGGAGTTTTGTCTAAGAACAAATTTGTATTTTATACACATTTATAGAACAAATGCCTCAAGTCCCAACAATGGAAGAAGCCATTCAAAACAGGGCTTCCTGCTTAAAGTCTCTGTTCTTCTAATAGCAGCATTTTTTTTTTTTTGCTTCAAACAATAACCTACCATATATGCAGAAAAATAACATGCCAGGTGTGGTAGTATTCATCTGTAATCCTAGTGGCTTGGGAAGCTGAGGCAGGAAGAATGCATGTGCAACACTAGCCTGAGTAACTCAGTGTCTCAAAATAGTGAATGGATGAGTGAGTGAGTGAAGGAATGAATGAGGTGTAGCTCGGTGTGAAGTCCTTGGGTTCAACTCCCAATACGGGGTGTAGATAAAACCACTACTACAAATACTACCACCCTTCCAGGAAGAAAACAGTAAGAACAGAGGGAGCAAGGTACACTGAAGACCCTGCACTGGGCACAGCTGGAAGCAGACCCATGCTGCTTGCTGAGTCAAAGCCCTGCATTTACCCAGAGATTCAGTTTGCAAAACCTGTGGTGCTAGGAGTAATTTTAGAACCAGTTGTATAGGCTCTTCTTTCCCAGGTGTATTAATCTACCAAGAACATGTAACAAACACAGAATGCAAAGAACATACCTATGTGCATTCCAACTGGCTACTTCCAAGCAGTTAATTCTTTACAATGAGCCAACTCAATCAGCCCCACTCAAATGTCAGGTCTAATTTTATCTCTGGTGATGTCACATCTGTGGCCACCTGGACCTGTACCTTACTTACAGGGGCAAGGCCCATTTCAGCTCCATATCCTTGAGTTACCATCTTTGGGTAACAGTGTAAACAGGCCAGCAGTGATGAATGGAGAGTCAGCTGTGTTCCTGAATGGGTGGCCCATGGACCTGTGTGGTGCCCTGGTGGGAGAATCAGGAGGGGATCAGGGCTGGCTTGGAGAGCCCAATGTCACCACTGATACTGCTCGGTCACTCCATGTGTGCACTCATGTGTGTGGTGGAGAACACACGAGGGACTCTAGGTCTTGAGAGTGGGTGGTACCAGGGGACACAGGGATATGCCACAGGTCAGGGTGAGCTATGCACAGATCGTGTGACCCTGGGAAAGTGCCTTCATTTCCTGATCCAAAAGTTAGGGAAGATCAGAATCCCTGGGGGCCTTGCTGGATGATTAATGTGGTGATTATGTGTATTTCATATGTGAAAGGCTGAGAGCAGAGCTCTGCTGAGAGTGGGTACGGGTGAGGGCTCCTGCTCACTAATAGAGGACCTGCTTTAGGAGGAGAAGAAGATGTGAGGAGGGGTGTCAAGGTGAGCCAACGGGGTTTTCTGAGAAGAAAACTGTAACAGAGGCTTTGTCATACAAACTACATCAAAAGAAGAAGGTTCAGGTGCCCGTGGACATTGGTGTCACTCTGAATCATGATGTCAACTGGACTGGATTAAGGAACCCTAGCAGATCAGCACTTGATCTGCTAGGATGTCTGTGGATGATTGACAGTCACAGGGGAGGTCAGCAGTCGGAGGGGAGAAGACCCACCCCAGTTGTGGGTAGCACCAAGCAATAGGCTTGTTGCTTGCATGGAATAAAGGAAAGAAGGAAGGGTGCCTGCTTTGAAGAGCCCAGTGTTGCTGAGCTGGTGCACCTCCACTCCGCCACTGTCACCTCTAGACATCAGTCTCCAGGTCTCCAGTTCCTGCTCTCATGGCGACTCTCCAGGGAGCTTCCAGGCCTTCACCTTGGACTGGTGCTGCATCCTTGATCACTCTTGTTCCATGGCTTCCACCTTGGGCTGAGCAGCTCTTGGCTCCTCCAGCACACACACATGGCCACTGTAGACTGTCCCATCTCTGATCCTGTAAGCCTCACTAGTAAATCCTCTTGTGTAGAGATACATATATTTCTATTGATTCCACTCCTCCAGAGAGCCCTAGTTTACAAACTGGGCCCCTTGCAGGATAGCAGAGTCCCAGGCGTGGTCCTTAAGGATGGAACACAAGATTCCCTTGTCTTGGGTCCAAAGGCCAAGTGCAGGTGAGGTGAGTGGGGACCTGCATGTGGCCCAGACCCCTGGCCAGGCTACACATGCCAAGGAGGTGACAGGGAACACAGTCCACCTTCCCACTCACCCAGGCACAGGGCACCTTTATTGAAATCAAAATTGTGTTGAATAGCCTAGCACCTTCCGAGACGGCTGACAGACACCTTGAATGAGAAAGTGCCTCCAGGCAAATGTGACACCAACAGGAACTCAGTGACAGCCCTGAGAGTCAAAGCTGTCTAATTTTACCGACGCCTCCACATTCTCCAGGCCTGTTCTGTAAGGCACTGTGTTCATTTTATAGTTGGAATGCGTTGCCTATACTATCCGTGGGAGGGAATAGGTCTGCATATCCGAGACTATTTAAGATGATTAATATTAAACACATTGCTGGAATGCTAACAAAAAATTATTAGTGACAATCACATGCTGAAAATGTAAAGCTCTGCAAACTACTTTAATTTAGGATCATAATTGTGACTCAGCCTTGAAACCGAAATCAGCTTGATGCTTCTTACTCTGATTGCTCAGAAACTCAGAAACCACAGTGAGTTCTCCTAACTGTAGCAACTCATAGTTAACCTGATGCTTTTTTGTCTCCCTGCTCCATGAAGGGAGGGAAGGAAAAGGGAAGAGATGTGCAGCATGGACACACATCACAACCATTGCACTGGTGTTGTCCAGCGTCTTGGTCTTCACAACTATGCCCTGAGTTTGTGAAGGACATTGTAGTCTTTTCTCCTAAGGCCTTCAGCCTCCCATTTATCCCCTCACGCTCCTGCAGTGTGCAGAGGTCACTTGAGTTGCACAGGTAAGCGCTACCCCTGTGCCAGTTGTATTAACAGATCATCTTTGCTTAGAACATTCTGGCCTTAATTTGTTGATCACGATCACAGAGCACCCATTTGACGGGGTTTGCAGTACCACGGTTGGCACCCAGCAGCATTCTTCCTTTGGCCACCTGCTGCCTGACCTCTCTGCCTTGCTTGGGAAGGCCCCATTTCTCTGCTTTTCCAGGTTGCCTGGAGTTTTTGAACCATTTGCAGTTTGAGATCTGAATCTCCAGGAAAAGAAAAAGCTCCTCCCCAGAATGAGAGTCCACACAGTATGTAAAAACCATCAGTTCCTGCCTTAAAACCACTCTTCCTCCTCAGAGGCACCCTGGGAAAGGCGCCCAGAAAAGGCCACCCTGGGTGCACAGGTGCTGCATTCTGCATAAGAACTGACTGCCCTGGAAAGAGGGCCTGGCAGACTTCATTAAGCAAATTCCTCTGCTAGGTCAAACTGCAAACTTCACCACACTCCAGCCCTTTTTCCTTTCTGAGCCTGTCCTAAAATCAGGCAATCAGCCATGCTTCAGAGAGCCTAATACCAGTTAGCCAATGCTCTCCCTTATGTCCTTCATTATTTATAGTCTTCAATTTGTCCATGGAAGAACACAAAGAAACTAGCATTTACTAAGCAACCACTGACTACTGTGGATTGCACTGGGCCCTTTATAACATAACTCCACCTCGCCCTTAGCACACGAAGAAGCAGATATTAGTCAGTGAAAAATTAATTATTGTCAGGTTACTTCTAAGCACTGGGCTAAAAACCACAGTGCTTTTTGTTTGTTTATTTGTTATGTTTTTGTTTTTTGAGATAAGGTCTTGCTACGTAGTTCAGGCTGGTGTTGAACTCACAATGTAACCCAAGCCGGCCTCAAATTCACACCAATCCTCCTCTCTGCCTCCCTCCTGGGTGCTGGGATCCCAGGGGTGCACCACCAAGCCTGGTTAAAAATCAGTGATTTTAAAGTGCTATTAAAGATTAAGTAAAATAATTTTATTATTATACATATCTGCCCCGCAGAGAGAGTACCAAGTATACAGTAGACTCTTGGCAACGTATGTTCCTTTTCCTTTTCCATTGAGAAAGGTCACTCACACAACTGGCTCCATGTTACCTGTGCAAGGCCAGAGCTAGAGCTCAACCCCAGGGCTACCTGCCTGCCCTCACGCATCCTGCTGACCACACCCTGTTTAGACCCAAGTCAGTGCTTTGTGCGCCAGGCAGCGGGAACTCCAGGCTGGACTACCTGCATGGGGGGAGGGGGAACTCCCTGATCCTAAGTCCTTTTCAAAGCAGTTTCTTCTTCTTTACTTCAAGTGAAATACTGCAGGAGCTCTGATGAGGGAGGAGCAGGCCCAGAAGCAATGAGGATAAAAGGGACATAAGAGCCTCTTACGTCTTCCTGGTGCTGTTTCTTTTTCTCGGGGATGCTTTCCTCTTTGCTTGTCAGAGAAACCCTTGATTCATGCTAAAGGACTGGCAGGACAAAGTCAAATTTTTTGTGCAGGGGACAGAGGGGAGCTTTGGTTATCACAAGGAGATGGTGAGGGCCTGCAGCAGCGGGAGGAGCCTGATGCAGGGCTCCCAGACTCACCGCAGAACAACACTTGCTCTTATGCACCAGATGCATGTTTTGTTTTGCAAAATTTTTTCTTATACATAATGTTGTCATCTTCCAAAGCCTCCTCTATTTACCAAACAACCTTGTCCCAGCTGGGTGCATAGTTTCTTCACTGAGTCATCTGAACCTCTTAGCAAATGAAAGTGAGCTTACCATAATTCCTCTCCATATCATCAACATGAGAACTAAAATGTCAGCAGAAACCTCCTCCTTCTCCATCTCAAAACTTCCCACCCCAGAGAACAAGTGTGAACCTGTGCCCCTGAGCAATGGACATTTTAAAAACACTGGTTAGGGCAGGCGTAGTGGCACATGCCTGGAATCCCAGCACTCAGGAGGCCGAAGCAGGAGGACTACTATGACTTCAAGGCCAGCCTGGGCTACAAAGTGAGACCCTATTTCAAATAACCAGGAGAAACAAAACAAAACACCATGGTTTGTTTGCAAGTGGGAAAAACCAACATTATAGCAGGCCAGTCCTGCACATCAAAGTCAGTTTAGGAAAGTAGAAGCTCTCTCTAGAATGCCAAAGGCTCTCACTGTAACATTTCTCTAGAAAAAGAAGCTGTTTTGTTTTGTTGAGCCAGGGTCTCACTATATAGTTCAGGCTGGACTTGAACTATGTAGTCCAGAGTGGCTTCAGCCTTCTAAGTGAGCACTAGGTTTACCTACCTGTGCCACCATGCTCAGCTTAGAAAGAGGAGATTTTAAGAAGGAAGGTCAACCACACAGTTGCAATGAACATGCTTCATTAACATGCACACTTTCCTGTATCTGACTCGCCATTGGCCAATTTTCCTTGCTCTTGGTAGGAAAAGATTAAGAATGCTTATCACAAATAAAATGCAAAATACTGAAAAGGCTATGTTGTCTTAGTGCAAAGTGGGGACTAGGTGGGGGCAGAGGTCACCGATCTGCCAATACCTGGGCAACTGTGTTCCTTTTGGAGCCAGAAACTGCTGTATCTCTCATCTGCTCCTCGGCCAGCGACTATGACATAGAGCCGACCTTTCAAGCTTCAGCTTCCTCACTGGTGACATGAAGACAATGTCACTTCCCATATAAGATGAAGTCCATTCCCATCCCTAGATTCCTGGGAATGCCATGCCAGGCCATGTTCTGTGACAGCCCCTCTAGGGAGCCCAAGGCCTCTGCAAAGCAGTGGATGGGCAGAGGGGCGCTGGGATTCTTTCCAAACAGGAAATTTAAAGCAGACACCATGAAAACTCCACAGGCAATGTGAATGCACTGAAAAAATACTCTATTTCTTGGGAGAGAACATTACTGTTTGAAACGAATCTATGTTGTGGCCCACTTCACCCATTGCTGGCCAACTGGCTGGGCCAATTACAGACACTGCCAGGAGCTCGGTTTCCAGGGGCTACGAGTCTACACCAAGATCTCAGCCATGGAACTGACAATGCCTTCTACCGAGAACCTCTGCTGCAGACTCTGTGGATTCACAAGTGGGGATTTTTTCAAACCTTAGTAAGAATAGTAAGTTAGTAAAATGGTAAATTAGTAAAAGCAAATTAATTAGTAAATAGTATAATTAACTCTAAAAAGTCTTAGTTGCAAATTCCTATCGTATGCTCTAGGCCACTTTAAGGCCACATGGACAGGTATACGGCCATGTGTCATAGTGGCCAGGTCCGCCTCACCTTTCTGAGCACCTCATACCTGGTGTTCAGATTCATTCCTGTCCACAGCTGCAGCCCTGGGAGGGAGGGAGAGTTTTAGCTTCTAGAAATGTCAGTGCCAGGGCAATTTGTGGAGACCACCAGACCTAAACTCGTATATTATGCTGAAGACAGTGTAGCACCACACGGCTACACTGCAGAGGTAAGATTCAGTCACCAGGTTTCTTCTTTTGCATCCCATCAGTGGGTATCTTATATTTATGCCCATGATGGAAAAATATTTTACCTATTAAGTGAAACAAAAAAAGCAGATTCAAGATAGCTCCGTTGGGATAAAACTTATACATAAACACGTAACACACACTTATAGAAAAAAGATCAGAACAAGGCTGAGGGCCCAAGATATAAGCGGATTTTTTCCAGAGGATTAGACTTAGGGGTGATTAATAAGTCTTCTTTTGTGTTTGCTTTATTCCCTACGCTGTAACACACAGCTCTGATTTCATATAAGGGAAGAAAATGCAGGTTTTCATTCATTGTTTTAAGTCGGTCATTCCAGACAGGGTTATGGACCCAGGCTGAGTTCCACACGACCTGCTCCATCAGTGTCCCATGATGCTTGCTGCTTTCCCTTAATTAATTGTCTGTGCTTTTCCTTGCTCTGAGAATATGGCAGCCTTTCCCTTATTTCTTTCCATTACTTCTTCCTCTTCTCCTCCTCCTCCTTTTTTTTTTTTTTTTTTTTGTACCAGGAATCAAACTCAGGGCTTGGGCTTGCCAGGCAGGCAGGTGCTTCTGCCACTGAGTCACATCCCTGGCCTCTCTTCCCATTTCTTAAAAGCATTTGCTCTTACCTTGCCCCAGAATCTTTTGCTTCCTGTAACTTTTCTCTATCCCACATCTAGCCAAAAGAAATACATTATGAGCTACAAATATAGTAAAAACTTTTCTAGTAGCCATATTTTAAAGAGTAAAAAATGGGGAGGGGAGAAGGCTGAAATTAATTTTATCAGTGTATTCCATTTAATTCAATATTGCCCCAACACTACCATTCTAATATACTAAATTAATATTTTTAAATGAATTTAAAAGTACAAATATTTATAATGATGGCATAAAAACTGAGATTCTTACATTCTTTATGGCATGGCTGTATGTCTATGAAATTGAGCATCTCTGACACTTCCAGCACATCTGAATCTGAAGGGACACAGGTCAAGTGTTCCGCAGCAACATGCGACCAGAGGCGGCTGTGTTGGACCATGACACTATCCTTAAGCTCTGTCACCTACCTCTGTGCATCACTCCCTTGGTGGCTCACATGACACACAGCCTGGAGGGCACCACATCTGCAAGCCTCCTCAAATCACAGCTCTCAACTATGAGATCAACAAAAGATGCCCTGGGTGGTCACTTGGCCGAGGACACATCCCCCCAAGGAGCACAAGAAGCAGGGTGACCTTGAAAGTCATTCACTGAATAAATATTTACTGTCCTCTGCATAACAAACTCAGATAGGACAATCATTGTCCCAAAGCCCTCGATACAATTCTCCAGGAAAAGACCCATAAACAAAGCAAAACATGATGTGTGTGTGCTGGCTCAGGAACAGAGGAGGGGGCCATGATGAACTCTGCGGGTTTCAGAGCCCAGAATATTTGACATGGGTCTACAGAGGGCAAGGAGGAAGGCAGGGCAAACAGGGGGGCGGGGGGAGCCCGGGGATACAGATTGCAGAGCTCTCCCCCAACATGACCCATAGGTGAAGACCAAGGGGGAAAGTAAGGCAGGCACCTGGGCGGGTGTCAGACTGCAAATGACCTTGCATGGCCCCCAGCTCATTCCAACGGCATCTGGCCCACAATGAAAGGGCAGTGAGAGGTGTTCTCCAAAGGGACACCATTTTCAAATGTAGCCTCAAGAACCTGGCAAGAGAGGTAAGGCAGTATGGGAGGCAAAACACAAAAATATAGAGGAGCCCAGCAAGGCCTCCTCACTCCCAGTTAGAAACCATAAAGATCTGAACCAAGTGTGAGAGTCAGAACCAGACCCGAGGAAACATGCAGCATACACTCCAGCAGGAAAAGCATCTGGGAAACAGGAGCAGGTCAGGGCGCGTGCCATCAATGACCAATCACAACGCTTCAGTCATTGCCTACCAATAAAGGGTCACTGCACATTTCCTGTGGGGTCCCACACAGGCTGTGGTGGGGGTAGGGGTGTTGCCGCCCTGTCTTTCAGCGATGCACCCACATCACATCTGAGTAGAAAGGGCAGTGAAAAGGGGACCTGGCCTACAAAGATGAGATGCAGCGAAGACACAGAAAGCAGTGATGGGTTTGCATTAAACAGAGATGGAGAAGAAATAGCAGACAGGATCGATACTCCAGGACATTCGAGAGACTTGACATGCAGAAACGTATTGAAGGTAGGTAGGGCTGGGGGTTTAGCTCAGTGGCATAAATGCAAGCGCGTGGTCATGAGTTCAATCCCTGGTACCAAAAATAAAATAAAAGTATTGAAGAGGGACTTATAGACAGAAATGAGATGAGATGAAAGTGATAAAAACAGCCCCAAGGAAGGCAGGCTGGCAGAAAACTACACAGTAAAGAAATCCTCCGAGAAATTTCATGGTGTAGAGGAAAAAGTACTTCAACCTGGTTGAAATGCTGGACATTATCCAAATGAGGTGATGTGAGGGTTACATTCTCCCCTGTAAATACAAGTTGTCGGTAACAGGTAAACAAAATTGGGGGGAGGGGGAGTCATATTAGCTCAAGCGTGTAATTCCAGCACTCTAGGATACTGAGGCATGAGGATCACAAGGTCAAGCCTAGCTTGGGCAACTTATTGAGACTCTGTTTCAAAATTTTAAAAAATTTTAAAGAGGACTGAGGATGTACCTCAGTGTGAAGGCCGTGAGTCCAATCCTCTATGCTGCAAACCAACAACAAACAAACAAACAAACATGTTTTTAAATTCTTACTAAGCACCTACCATCTTTTAACTACAAGTAACAATGAGCTGTGACTTTTCTCTTTCTTGTTAAAAGCATCATGGTCATGCTGACTATTTCAGTACTCTGAATGAAGTCTACAGACCACAACCAGGTCTAAAGAGCTGTTCAAAGAGGCAGAGTACATTCTTCCCAGTGTAGGCCGCCTCATGTACTTGCAGAGTAGGCTAAAGGATGGAACACCAAGCTTCAACTGGCTGGTTACCAAGACAGTACTTTAACTTGCTATGCAGGAACTTATAGCCAGACCGGATGAGGTCAGGACTTTTTAGTACCTGAAGACCATCAGGGAGACACGAAAGAACAGAGATAAACAGGGCCTTCTGACTCGGGAAAGAAATATCAGCGTCACAAACCATTCTGCAGTTCATTGCTTTAGTGTGTGACACTGGCACCATTTAAAAGCATCACCTTACTGCTGCTGGGTGGTGCTTTCTTGGGTTCAGGGTCTCTGGGCTCAGGCCCCCTCAACTCACCAGCCCCCTCATCCCCCTTGCCCTATCTCAATGCAGGGCCCACCCTGAGGTACAAAGTACATGTTTGTTGATGGATTGATGACTGAAACCATAAACACTTCAAAAACTTGGCAAAATGTATAAACCAGTTAAAAATAATGATTGCCCACCCTGTTTTTTAGATGGATAAAAATCATGAAGAAAAACACAGGGTGAGCATAGGTGAAGCTGCCGGCTTCAATTAAGCAGCTACAAAAACCTATCCCATGTCATACACCAAGACAACTCTAAGGCTCTACCCAAGAAGCTGGGGCAGCAGAGGTTACAGCTTGTTTTCATGGGGCCTGGATGGATCTTCTGCAGCCTTGCTAATAAAACAGCATTTTCCAAAATAAACAAGGAGAAGGACCATTGGGTATAGAGCTTTTTAAACACAAGAGGAAAAAGACACTCTCAATTAAATTCAGACTACCCCTAGGGTCAAAGAACAAGTGAACTCTGATGAATAAATAGGTCTTTCTAGTCAAAGGGGCATAAATTAACTTTCAAGTCTTTCAATGGGGTGGTCAAATACAGTGCAGTTTTGAATTTCCCAATTGCCTGCTATTCTTCTAGGATCCGCCTTGCCGTGTGTAACCTTTAAAGTTCTTTCCACCCTAGAGATTAGAGGATTATATGATCATTTTACTAATTTGGACTAAACTCAAATGTCCCAATTTGTAAGGCTTTCCTCTATCCATGAATCTATGCCTTGTCCATATAAACAGTGTTTCCTCCCTGAAGCAGTTCTGCAGCTGAAAACAAGGATCCTACAATGTCAGCTCACCAGAGCTAAGGGAGGAGGTTCAGGAGAGGGCTTGGGTTACAAAACACCCACAGCACCACGCATATCTATGGTCCCCAAAGCGGAATGTGCACCTCTTGGTCACCCAATGATGACCAATGCGCCCTCTTGGTCTCTCTGTAGGTTCCCAAACAATCTCCACAAGTCGGCATCAAGAGGTAATCAAAGCAGATTTCAACCATTTTATGGAAGTGGAATTTGCATTCTATCAAATTCAACCACTGCAAGTTATAGCTCAATGATGGTGGAGGGTTGTCTGATCATTCACAAACAATCCCATTATAAAACACTTCCACCACCCCAGAGCCACTGTGCGGTCAACTCCTGTCTGATCCCTGGGTATGGTCTGCTTCCTACCTTATCCACTGTACTTCTCGGGCTTTTCACTTGACAATGGCAATCAAACACCAGGCAACCCTTTCACTCTGGCTTCCTTCATTTGCCATAGTGTTTCTGAGGCTCCTGAGCACTGAGTGTGCTGGCCGAGGTCAGTGTTACTGATAGACATTCCCTTCACAAGCAAAATGATCCAGGGTCCTCTCCAAACCCTAAAATCTCCACCAGGGCCCACCAAGGACCACCACAGCCCCGACCTGGTTCTTCCAGCTCAGAAACTTCCTACCCTGGGGCCTGTGTGACACCACCTGCTCTCCACTGTCCCCAAACGGGCTTCTGTTACTCACAAAGCACCATAGCTGCACATTAGGGCTGTACCGGCCTCACTCCAGTGCCAGGAGACACTGCCGATCCAATCCCTTACTCACCTAGCAGGGAGAAATTTGACCCCAAAGTGGTAACTACTGGCCCCTGTTTTCACCCTAATGGGACCTTAAGAAGTCCCTTTGCTCTCCATTTACTTTGTCTTCAAGCATACTTTGTCCCCTGGACAGTGGTAAAAGGGTGATGGAAATATAATGACTGTTCTAGTCCCCCTCAAGGTATTCTCTCCTGCACTTCGGACATACTTACCCTATTTTTTGAGGCACTGTCTGAAGCAGTTCTGGAAGTCCTCTTTCCTGAGTGTCTTCACAAGGTGTGGCCACAAATATGATAAACGCTGCTGCTGCTGAGCGCTACCCAATGCAAAAGCAGGCTCATAAAAACACCAGGGTGCATCCCTGTCCACCTTACCACTGGGTCTGGCACTGTGTGACCTCTGGCTCCTCCCCAAAGTCAAAATGCTCATGAGAGGTAAATGTTTCACATCAATTTAAGACATTGAGGTAGCCACAACACTGCTCACGACAGTCATGAAGGAGGACTTCCAGAACTGCTTCAGAAAGTGGCCAGAAGGATGGGATGAGTGTGTTCAAAGTAAGATGGAGTATTTGGGGGTGTGGGGACATTAATGACAGTGTGTCTTTTCCTGCAATGCATTTTTTTAAAAAATGTAAACATTCGCTGTAATTTTTTTATTACACTGTATATATCGCAGCAGTAGAAATGAATTTCTTTCTGTGCACTTGCCCTGATATTCTGGGATTTTTGTCTCATAGCTTTCCATCCAGGAGGGCAGTGACAGCTAACTGGGCAGCTTCTGTTTCTCTGTCACAATGCGGCAGCTGACCCAGTTCTCTCCAGCTTCCTTTCCTTCTGCAGGAGTGTCAAGGAGGGATGGGCAGGAGGCCCATGTAGGGGTCAAAATCAAGACAAATCTGCAATGCATTTTCCTTAAAAGGAATCTGGTTTCCTTGGGGAGAAGGATGTTTGTGAGTTTTAATGGTTCCAGCCCCATTGATCGGTTTTGTTTGTGAAATCTGGACACCCTCATTAATGAGGCTGCTTCAGGCAACCTTCCCCCTCCTGCTTTGCCTCCTGCTCAGAGGACAGTTCTCAGTTTCTGTTTTGTAAAGAGCTGCAACCCATATGCCAGGAATATGTGCGCTTAAATAAATAAACAACAAAAAACATTCACTTCTTGTGTCAAGTTGAGTATTGCCGTGTGCTTTCAATGTACCATCATTCCTTGGCTTGTTTCCTTCCCAAAAGGTTTATACCAACCACAGTCACCTTAATTGGTCCTGTCACAATGCCACTTCTCCCAGCATTCACCCCTAGGAATATTAAATGATACAGTAGCATCTAAAAAACCCTAAACCTTTAAGGGATCCGAGTCCCAGGAATGTAGAGAGATGTGCCCAAAGTACGGAAAAGTAAACAAACGGCAACTTCTAAGTCACTGCCAGGAAAACTCTAGAGAACAGAAAGAGCCACACAGGGCTTAGAAAGCTGCCACCTCTGTGAGAGAGGTCTCTTTGGGCTTCTTGAATTGCCACAACCTCACACAATAGCAGCCGTGTCCTTTACACTGTCCTATCTGACCCTCGATCTCTTCAGCTGGGGAACTTTCTGGTAAACAGACATGGAAAGTAACACATGGAACAGAGAAAACCTACAAAATCCAGCTGAAAGCAAGGTACAGAGAGGCAATTGGGAGGCGGTCATTGTCACCCCAGGATTCTTCTGAATGGAGTTCAGTGCCATCTCCACACTGTTGGCAGGGTGGGTGAGATTTTTATGCTGAGCCTGTGCTGTGTATTTTAGGGGTGCAGCAGCATCCCTAACCTCTACCAACTAGATGCCATTAAGACAACCAAAACTGTCTCCAGACATGAGCCAGTATCCCCTCAATGACCAAACAGCCCCTCACTGAGGACCAACCAGAGAACCACGAAAGTCATCTAAGGTACTGAGGATGGATTAACAGAGTCCCTTAAAGGGTAACTGATGAAGTCACTGAGCCCCAGTGGTGACAGCACAGAAAGGAGATGCCACAGCACCCAACCTGACTAATACTTGTGGACTATTTCAAAGAAATGACTGCCTATTCGGAGCACTGTATATGTTTGACGTCATTTTATGGCAGAGCAAATAGTATCAATGGTGCTGTTCTTTCTCTTTTTTAGAAAAAAGTACAGGGGTAGGGATTTCTCCAGCTGTAAAGAGAGAGGTTTCCCAGAGCCTCAGAGTAAGAAAGCACTGTAGAATATAAAACTTTATTATCTTTATAGGATGTACTGTGAATGCATTTATAATTACAACGTCACAGAATATAAAATTTTCCCAGAAATCAACCCACGCAAAGCAGCATTTGACACACATACATGCTAGGCTATCATACAGAAACATCTGTCCATCTCTCTTTACTACCACTGAAGAAGAGTCTATGAAAAATAAGACAGTAGTGGGGTGTGGATTCCTACAACCAAGTCTAGAGAAAAGTGGGGTCCACACATCTGACGGTGGCCCACAGTCCTAAGCAAAGGCTGCCAGGAGTTACCAAGCAACTTAGGGCAAAACCTGAAATCACCCACAAAGCCCAAAGCTGACCCAGTCCGATAGCAAGGACACAGTTTCTCACTCTACCCTGCCACCTCCCGGTGGCCCAAGACCAGCTGTGGCCAAAAGGAGGGAAGGAAGAAGAAAAGAAGTATGATAATTAGGTTTTTTGTTGATTTTTTTCTTTTTTGAGACAGGGTCTCAGTATCCAGGCCGGCCTCCTGCTTCAGGTTCCCAAGTGCTGGGATTACAGACATATGCCACCATGTCCAACAGTGATGGTTCATCTTGATTGTCAACATGGCTGGATGAAGAGACCCCAGGAAAATAATAAAGCTTGCTTCTTGGTGGGTGGGTGGGGTTTCCAGAGATGACTGGCAGGTGGGCCAATAAACTGAGAGAGGAAGGCCCGCCAAGATTATGGAGGAATCACAGAATAGGCTTGGATGGACCAAAGAAGCGGAGGAGGAGGAAGACGCTCTTGCACTTGCAAGCTTCATTTTGCCGCTGCAGCTGCCTGGGGACATCAGACGCCTGTGTCTTCAGCCTGTGGATGCAGACTCACAACACTGACTCCACAGGGAGCAACCAGGCCTCGGCCTCCAGCCTCAGGCAGGGGCTGCATTCTGTGTTCCAACTGTGCTGCGGCTTCCAGCCTCTTGGGCTGAGCAGCTTCCCGAACCCCCGGCTCTGTGGCGTGCAGACGGCCTCTGTGGACTCTCCCACCTCTGATCCTGTAAGGCTGTCTAACAATCCTCTTCTATCTCTGTGCACTCATTCTACTGGTTCTGTTCCTCTAGAGAACCTAACCAACACAGGAAGGAAGTAGGTCCTGGGCCACGTTTGTGTAATTTATGTGTTCAGGTTTCTAAATTCATTATTAAAGTTAAGACTTTCATTCTTTTGGGCCAGGCTGTATCTTTTTAAAAGTATTTTTTCCTTCTTTAGAAATTATGCTGCCACCCAGAAGTCAAACTGTATCCATACTGCTTGTGGCTGGTGAGTCTTCTATAGAAAAGGCCAGGAAAGCAATGATTTGAATTCATCATGAAGAAGTCGGCACTTTAGTTGGCAGCCCCTGCATTTTCATATCCCTCCCCTCCCGGGCTTCACCCTTCACACCGGGCCAGCCAGACCACGCTTTCGTGTCTCTTCACTGGTCGCTCACTGTTCTCAGGGCAAGGCGGCGATGGTGTGAAGAAAGGGAGGAAAAGAAAAGGCTGGACTCGCACAGGTCAGTATTGGTAGGGCATTCTACACACAGAAAACAGACACCCAATATTCATCACGAGGGCCACCTCTATGTGGTCGATTTTTCCTTTTTCTTTTAAATCTGGATGGGCTCAACATTTTTTTTAAACAAGGACATGTATTATGTTCTTAGCCAGAATTTAAATCAATGAGTTTTTTTCTGAAGTGCGCACCTCAGGGCGGTGGGGCCAGCTCCCTGCATGTCTTCCGTAATCCTACTCTTGGTGGCTCTCACAGCAGACACCGCAGTGGGCAACCACACTGCCTGTGACTTGGTGGTTCCACTCAGCACAGGTCTGAAGGCCCTCGGATACACACATGGCTTTCACACGGGACCAACTAACTTCCCAATGCTTGCTCGCTGCTTAGTTCTTTGCATTTCTGCGTTACTGCAAGAAACACACTGTGCATTGATCACCGGTAGGTGACTCATCTAGGTTGTTACCCAGCCCACAGGCGCAAAGACAAAAGGCTCTTTTACTGTGTTCCAGCTCCTCGAGGGTCAAGGACTGTGTCTAACTCCTCCGTGTGATGTGTGGGCCCCAGAATCGCAGCATCAGTGAACGTGTGGTGAAGTAACAACTCTGTGTGAGAGGCCAATCATGTAAACACACCGATAAAAAGCAAAACAAGGACTTTACTATAGTCCGGGCAACAGCGGGCAGAGCAAAGCCAAAATAAGTGGAAACCAAGGTAAGCTAAACAGAAATAAACCGATGGCTGCATCCTCACAAAATCTTCCACACAAGCTGAGGACAGGAAGAAAAGAAACAGCTCCTGAAGAGGTTAACGCTACCATTTGGCAAATCATGTTTTCTATGAGTCAGGGAATTCAGACAAATGTTTGCTGAGCCCCTTTGTGCAAGCATGGGGTCTAGCCATCAGTCCCCACTCTTCTCAACAGGCACAGTCACGTGGAGATGTGTGGAACTCAAGTAAGAGGTTCAAACAAGGAACAAGATGCTTTCATTTTTCCTAGGTAAAATCGCTTCCTTAAAAATGATGCTAAGAGTAGGGCGTGAGGGCACATACTATGATCCCAGAACTCTGGGAGGCCGAGGAAAGAAGATCACAAGTTCAAGCCCAACCTTAGAGGCCTACAGAGACCATGTATCAAAATAAAAAAAGTACAGGGGTTGTAGGTGCTGAGGATGTAGCTCAGTGCAAAGGCCCTGGGTTCAATTTCCATTACGGCAAGGGAAAATTGTGTGTGTGTGTGTGTGTGTGTGTGTGTGTGTGTGTGTGTGTGTAAAGGAAAGGATACACAGAATTCCCAGTGTAAGAGAGGTACTCCAAAGCTGGGGAGCATTCCTGACATGCTTCCACAGCTTCTGGAGGAAATTCTGGGTCTTTTCTTTACATCCTGCTTTGTGGTTCATTATATTTTCTACCTTTCTGCTCATTAAAAATATCAAGGTCAAAATGAAATGCAAAGGACACTGCCAAACAAGATACAAGGAACATGGATTAATACAGAAATTGATTGTGATAGTGATCTACTGCTAGGATATATAACATGATATTTAAAAAACTCATTTAAGATCTGTCTTTGATTCCTAGAGATGACTGGCCATCTTTGATACATCTAAAATGACACCTGAAATACCTTCTTATCCCTGTGAGTAGGAGCACAGGACTCTTTAAAAATCCCCAAGTATACACATGCACCCAATTTTCCTTGTATTTCAGAAAGCTCACAAATTCAAATGCCCACTCGAACCCCCTCCCTCTCCATAGCAGAAACAGACTCAAGCAGACCTTCTTATAACTCAGTTTAAAAATAGAGCGGGCTGACATTTTGAAATTCCTGTATACAGCTGACTGCAGCAGCAATAATTCTCTCTCTCGAGGCTGTGTTAAGATTCCAAAGAACAAAATGGCATCAACCAAGCTTGGGAAGTATGCAAAGCCGGCCTCAAGTCCAAGATGCCTGCTGCTTCACCAAATAATTAAGCCTTTGCTTCATTTCTGTTGCACACCTGCAGTATAATTGCTTCACAATACCAGGCGCACAGATGGCTTCAGAGAGATGTAAGTCCACATAATAAAAGTTCATGGCAGGCTCAGTTATTTGGACAAGGTTTGGGCCCGTGGAGCCACTGCCCAAGGCAAACACATCGTCTAATTAGTTCCAACTGATTAGGCAGGCTGCACTTTGCAGCTGACGGTGTGCAAGGATATTCTGCACCCCTCCAGCCTTCTCAGCCTCTGCTCTGACCTGCAGGGTGGACAGACGCTTCTCTAAATAATAAATAAAGCACCCAGGCCCTCAGGAAGGCGACAAATGGGCATTCGTGTGCTGTCATTTAAAAGCCATCATTTGAAAATAATTTAAATCAGTGTCACTTAAAAAGTCATTTAAATCACTTTCTATTTGCAAAATGCTTTCTAGTTTACAAGCATTTTAATGGGGCTCAGAATCTCAGAAGGGAAGGCAGCTATTATTCCCAAAGCACCTGCTCATTAGCAAATGCTTTTTGAACATCTAGGGAGCCAGGAAAGGCAGCACATGTGAAGAGGGGCGCGCCCAAGTTCAGCAGCCGTGGGGATGGCGGGTCAGGATGCCTGCCTCTGTCCTGGGCAAGAAGGGGAGCTGTGGCCAGGGGAGGAGACTCAAGCTGATTGTACAATCCAGAGAACCGGAATGGGACGAGACGGGGAAGCACATTGGAGGCAGAGACCAGAGCATGTAAGTGCAAAGGCAGGAAGCAGAATGGGTGTGTCCCAGTGGAGCCGGGAGCCAGGGAAAGGAAGGAGGGAGGGAGAGGAAGAGGCAGGAGTGGGAGAAGATTTCGCAGCAGTGGATGATGGGAGGAAACCAAAAGACACAGATCTGCCGGAGAAGGGGCTCTCAAAGCAGGCCTCTCATTAAGATCACGATGTACATCCAGGGCCGGTCCCATTCCCAAGAGCTCTCGTTCAGCTAGCCAGGCGCAGCACCCAGATATTGATATGCTTTTCAAAATCTCTTCAGGCGACTCTAATGTCCTGTGGACCTGCACTCCCACCAGGCTGCCCAAGGTCATTCAAAGTCAAAGCTCTTTCTTATACTTTGAATTGCTGCAAGTATGTTTTGAGTTTTTGTATCAATTTTAAGGATGAAAAAAACCCCCTCAGGACACATACATATAGACAGACAGACAGGCACTGACAGCCCAGTCTTCTAGATATAACTCTTTATTACTACATGAAGGATTTTAGCTTTCATCATGTGATGTGCTGAATGCTCTACTTAACACAGATGTTAACAAAACTGAAATGACCATTATTTCTGGATGAAATATTTCATCTGGGTAGAAAAACAATTCTGACCCTTGCTTAACAGCTTGAACTATTCTTTAAAACCACAGTGCTCTGCTGAACAAGATCAGCAGGTCAAATATGTTAAACAAACCGACTCACTCAGCCAGAGCAACATGGGACAGAGATGGACACAGGGGAGATTATTTTTATCTGAAGCTTTTCAAGGCTTTCAAGAGGGTCATCTTATTGACAAACCTGGAGAACAGATGACTCAGCAGAACACATGACTCAGGTAGTGACCTGCTGGCCTTCCCTATAGGGCGAGGATGGCAAACCTGGGTCACATTGATGGTCTCTTTGGCCTTCCAGGGCCACTGAGGATACATTGAATGGTACCCCCTGTTCTCTGTTTTAACACAGTGCTCCCTCAGCCACTGTGAATCAACCAAACCTAGCAGAGGAGTCACACCAATTTATGATTCCTGCCTCTTAACTTAGCAGTACTTTGAAGAGAATTACTCACCAGGAATACCTCAAACAAATACCAATTGATAACACAGAAGATGCCCAAAACATTGACTCCGTTTATTTACACCAACAATACAGCTTTTTAGGTGAGTAGATGTGGACCTGCAGAAATGTTTGGGGAGATGTATTTTTCTGAGAAAGAATGAAATGCTTTCCACTTTTGCCAGAACAGGAAGAAATCAAACAAACAAAACCAATCCCAAAACAGCCTTTGGAAGTAACTTATGAATGCACTCTTTCCAACAGTGAGAATTTCATAAATTTACCTTAATGCCAAAAGCCAGGTTTGGTCTATTATGTCTTTCACTATAGTGCCTGATACAGAGAAGTAAATGATAAAGGTACTATCCTCGCTTCACAGGTTTGTTTATTTTAAATTAAGTAGTAGACATCTAAGGAAACTCTTAGTTCACTGCATGGCACAATACAAATATAGTTTATAAATAAGGAAACTCTCTCAACAATTGTTGAACATCTGATGAGATGGTAGGAACCTTATGACTATCGGATAACCTGCCCTCCTTAAATTAGTTGCTTTTTGAGCTAGTTACTTAACTAGTGCTCCTAATGAGTAAAACACAAATTTCCTAGAGCTAAATTTTCCACAGCTCTGAAAGAGGAGAAGGGCCAAGGGTCAAGCGACAGTGAAGGCAAGCAACTGTGGGGTCAAAGTGTGCAGCTAAACACACCTTTTTATTCTTTCCTCTTCTCAGGAAAAGAAAAATGAGTAGCTTGGCAAAAGATGACCAAATACCAGGCAAATGGCTCTAGTCTACAGAACACTCATGTGGATTTCTATCTGTCCAAGTATACTTGCTTGGCAGAGAATAAAAGCCAGGTAGACCAAAGTATCTTGGCTGATTGTCACATTTACTGCACAATCCAAAAACATCAGTAAACTCAGCTATGTCTGATCAAAGGTCTGCTGACTCAATAATGAGATGAGCAAAAACAATCTGGCTAAACAAAATGGCTGCCTTGAGCAAAATGGCTGTCACTGTGAAGTGGCTCCATGACCCCTTCTGCCACCTGGACTGTGCCAGCCATGCTAAAAATTCTTCTTCTGCCTTTCTCTTGGTCACCTCTTCTTATTACTGTTTGTCACTACCTGCCCTAGATTCATTTCTACACATATGGATGATAAGTAGTGAACATGGAAATTTCAATTCCTTATATTTTATGTTATGTTGATTGTTTCCTGATATGCTTCCAAGTCTTTCTGTGAACTGCCTGATACTCAGAAGTTTCCCCCATGGACTTTGCAGGTCAGTACCTCAACTCAGTACCTCTGCACTTCAGTATTTCACCTTTCCTTAGTGCTTTACCTTTCTCAGGTGGCCTTTCTTCACGTCCTCTGATGTGTCATTTCAAGTCTCCTGGTTTGTCTGACACAGTTATATGAAGTAGTTTCACTACGTTACCCACTCTTGGGCATCCTCAACCTGGCTCTGTTCTCACTGGTCTTGTCATCTTCAAAAAATATCTTAATATCTACCCAGCAGGTCTGGTTTAAGCAAAAACATGATAATCACTCTTTGCCTATTTACTTCACCAGAAAACAACTGACTCATTTCACTGTAATTGACAAATCAGGGGATAAAATGTTAGTAATTCACAATCAAGTTTAGAAAATAACCTTCCATCTGGCTTGTTTTTACTGAAGGTTGGACATCAGGAATCACAGAGGACTTTAAATTCACCCCAGCTCTGCCTTCCATTTGCTTTCCCACTTCTTATTTACCCCACAGATTTAAAGAACTCCATCACTTTCTTAGTATAATAGCTTGCATTCTCTGGGTGTTGTTTTAGATCTAAAATGCCCTGCAAAGACTCAAGAGCTCATAGATGGGGTTTTAAAAATGGTTTATAGGTATTTTAGCTGACTTGCTCTTATGAGGTAAGGTCTGCTCAGAAGAGGTAGATCACTGGAGGTGAGGCCTGGAAAGGTTTATCTCCCTCCCTGGCTCTTCCCTTGACTCTGCTTTCTGGACACCATGCTTTGAGCAGGTCTCCTCTGCCATGCCACCCTGCCTTGGAGCCAGGGGAATATGGACTGAACTCTCTACAACTATAAACAAACCAACAAACAAAAAACCCTCCTCCCTTAAACTGTGGGTGTCAGGTATTTTGTTCCATCAATGAGAACAGTGACTAGGAGAATATACGTCTTAGGAAGAAATTACCATGTAACCTGTATAGAACTGTGTAGTACATTATCAATGACCTTAATCAGAGTCATAAGTGGTATAACATTTCAGAATGAATAATGCAAACAAAGGTGAGAAATGTGCCCTGCTATGTGTGACCCCACCATGACCATTTCAGCACACAGGACAAGACACTCTTCGAGGTTCTTGGTACCCTCCCTATCCTCAGGGCCACACAACAATAAGTGAAAATGTGTAACTGATTGTGGATGATTCTTGCACTATTCTAATGCCAGCAGCGGCCCATCCAAAGTCCCACAGTAAAAGGAATTACTCGTATCTGAGCTACTTCAGTAGCCAACTATAAGCTCTTATATATGGCTATGGAGCCCCTGAACAAGCTTAGTGCAATTACATTTTAAATTGTATGTAGTTTAGACAGTCACATGTGGCAAGCAATACTGTATTGAATGATACATATGTAGATCATGAATTATGTTTATTATCATACTGTTCGAGCTAAAATATACATTTCCCTAACAGCTTTTCCCAATCCACTCCATTTTTTAAATTTTGAAGATAGTACAATCTAACAAAACAAAACAGAACAAAGCCAGTCAAAACAAAGCAGCACAACTGGTACAGAACCTTAAGGCAGGATACTAGGAAAACAACAATAGCTACCATAGTGCATCTTGTTATCTTCATAACAGTTATCTATTACATCAGATATAGCAAAATCAAACCAAAAACAAAACAGACTAAAACCAATCAAAACAGAATACTGAATAAAAGCAAAAATAATTCATCAGAACAAAACAAAACAGTGAGAACAATACTGGATTTCAAAGACAAGATAGAAGGCAATGCTCCATATTTGCTATATTGCATATTGTCATCCTCCCAAGGGATGCTCAAACCGCTGACCCCAGACCTGCAAAATCAATCAAACAATACAAGTATTTAGTTGCAGGGTGTTTTGATTCTCAGCCCATGCACAGGTAGGCTCACGGGAGACCCACTCCATTTTTGCCAAGTATTTACTGGCCTCTTCTATGATGTAGGAGTCCCCTTTCCTTTAATTTAAGAAAATGATAAAAGTCAGTTCAGGAGTGAAATGAGAAGCAAATTAAGACTTCAGATATGAAGCTAAAAAAAAAAAATACTGGCATTATGCATTGAATTCAGTGGGTCTCATTTCCCCTGACTTGTGCACTAAATTGGTACTTTGAAAATTACCAACAGAATGCAAGATAGGCTGATGGGGCAGTGGGTGCTTCTGGAATGCCACACTTCAGGGCACCCACTGTCCTTTGTGAGGAGCAGGAAATGTCAATAGAAACCCCCTGGCAGGGGAGGATAATTACATTTTGCTTCCTACTCCTGGAAAAGCCTTTCCAGGGTCCACCCACCCAAGTTTAGTTTGCTTTCCAAAGAAGTTCTTGTGAGGAACAGAGAAACTATTGTTACTCTGACAACTCTCCTCAAATGAGGCTTTGTTTACAAGACAACCACTCTCTGAGAAAATGCTGAGCAACACTTGGGCCAAATGGTGTCAACTTGGTGGTGTTTACACAGACCCTTCTTTGAACGACCAAGAGAGAGTTGGAAAGGCCACTTATACCAAAGACTCAAAGTCCTGGAGGTCAGGATGATCATCCTACCCAAGGGAGGGAACAGCTAGCGGTGGGGAATTGTTAAGGTGTGGGGAGGTCCTCTGCTAGCTTGGCGGGGTGTGTGTGTGTGTGTGTGTGTGTGTGTGTGTGCTACAATGGAATCTGAAATGAACCTCAGAAAGCTTGGTGTTAAAGGATTGGTTGCAAGCTTGGGATGCTACTGACAGGAGGTGCGACTATAAGAGGAGCGGCCTAATGGGAGGAAGTTTGGTCACGGGGGCGTGGCCTTGATGAGGATATCAGGTCCCTTCTGCCTCTTTCCTTCCAGGCCACCAGGAGGCAAACAGGCCTTCTCCACCCTGTTCCTGCCATGATGCTTTGGGCCACCACAGGCCCACAGCAACAGGGCCAAGAGACCATGGACAGGAACTCTCAACTGTGACTCCAGAAAATCTTTTTCTTTCTTTTAAGTCGATTGTCTCAGGTATTTCATGACAGTGATGGAAAACTGATTAACACGCAGGAGACAAAAGAATCATTTCCAGTATCAGGAAGTGGCATCTCACAGAGCTGCTAGAATTCCCCTGATGATACTGGAAGTGCTCCCCACAGAAACTTGCCCACGCGACAGTTCCTCTGCAGTTCTGAGGCCAACCACACTGCACCACAAAACAAATGATTATAAACCAGAAAACCCAGCCCATAATGGAAAGCAAAGGTCATTTTCACAGACTCAAATAATCTCAAGAATTAGGCAATGGTTACTATTTACTATCATGTTCAGAGATATATATCCTTTCAAATGTCCAGCTCTTTGAGGCAGAGCAAAGAGAATGTCTAAGAACAGGGGCCAATGTTCTTTGTCACACACTCATCCTCTTGGTCTTTTTCTTCTCAAAACTGGCAAATTGGCTTTGAAAGCTGCTCAGTCCAAAAACCTTGGAGTTACCTTTGACTTCTCTTTCTCTCCGTCTTACAGCAAATTCCTTTGTAAATCCTGCCAACTCTTCCTTCAGAGAGCATCTGCGATTGCATTAATCCACCTCCACTTTGTGTCTCCCAAGCACTGCTGCCCTCTCAACTTGGTGTGGTCCCTGTGCCAGCCCATGTCAGACCATGTCATTCAGAATAAAATCTCAACTTGTGTTACTTCTCTGGGCTCCTCACCTCTACCACACCATCTCTTCACCATTATGTCCCAGCCACAGGGGCCACCTTGCTGGTCCTCAAATGCAAGAAACATATTTCTTCCTCAGGGCCTTTGCACATTCTCTTTGCTTTCTCTGAAATGAATTTCAGCCCAAACACTTGACTTATTCCTTCACTTCCTATAGGTCTCTGCTAAATGTCACTTCTCAGAGGGGGTTGCCTAGCAAGTTTATATAAAATATGCATATTCACTCACATACATCCTCCAGTCTCCCTTCCTTGCTTTGTTTCTCTTCATAGCTCTTAATACCACCTGCCATCTGATGTAGTTCATTCTTTTTCTGTCTCCTTGCACTAGAATACTAAGAAGCCCAGGCAGCAAAATTGTCTGTTTAGTTCACTGCTGTATCACCAGTACCTAAAACAGTGTTTGTTCAGCAGGTCACAGGTGCTCGCTGATCACCCCCAAATTCACTTTCTGTTTGAATTTCTGCACTGCTCTTACACAAAGATTTCTCTACATGGGCAACTTTTGTGACCATGTAAACGTTTTCATACGGCCTTCTAGCAAGTTATGAACTATTAGCTTAGCACAATAATTTACACAAAGTCAAGGAAATTAAGACAATTTCATTCTACGTAAGTGGCTGTGCACTGATAAAAATTCATGTGCATTCTCTGGCCGGTTCTCTCCACCCCGCCAGTTGTCTAAGACCCACTCAGGGCATCAAAGAGGAACAGAGGTCAGACATCACAGAAGTTCCTCGGCCACCAGGGCACAGCCCCAGTCAGCTGGGGAGTCCTCCAGGAGCAAGGCTTGGGTAGTAATGACAGACAGAGCCCCCATTCCCACTTCACACTTCCAGCCCCCAAAGAAAAATTTCCACTCCATCTGCCTATATCAAAGGGCTAGATTGGAAGGGGGAAAAAATAGAGAGAGAAAGAAAAAAAAGTCCCAGTAAGGGCAGACATCTACCTTATTTCTAGGACAAAAGTATGCATCTCCTGGATGACTCCCGTGCAATTTCTCCTACACGGGGTAATTTTAATTCCATCTCATTGGCTGCTTCAGTAATAGACAATGACAGTCCCAGATGCCAGGCCTTCGGCGTGAGCATCTGTTCTCCCCTGAGGATTAAACTAAGTGACTTAATCTTCAGGACAGCAAGTCCTCCACGGTCCTCACTAATGTCACGTGGGAACCACAGCACCATGGCCACTGTGGGTCTAGATGTGACCCTGAGCCTCATGCGGGCCTGTACAGAGCAAAAGGCTGGTAAAAGGTTGAAGAGCTGAAAACAGTTAACAAATACTGTACACGCTGCTGGCTGCCCGAGACCCATGAAGACCCATGTGCTCTTCTACTGAAACAGGCATATTTCCCAGCATAGACAGGAAGTGCTAGGGGAGCTGACAAGGACATATGATGGGGACACGGCATCCACATGCTGCGGGAGTGAGACTGTCTCCCACTTGAGGGGGTCACCTCAAGTTGGACTTAATTTAATTTCCATACCAAAGCAAAATTATTAATGCTGCTTCTTTCTCGGAAGAAGAGGACCGAGGGACCAACTCGACTGCGTGCGTGTATACCAGGCCAAGGCTGCACCACCGGTGAGGCTCAGCACGCAGCAGACAGCTGACACTGAGTTTCTGAGTACACAGTATCACAACATTGGTGAGTTTTGAAATAAAATATCGCCTCTCTGAGTCATACTGCTCAGAAATGGGGAGGAAAAAAACATTAGGAACTACTGTTCCCACAATACCTAGAAATAGAATTCATATCATATGATGGGCCTAATTAAGAAATTTTGGAGAGTGATAAAAATAAATAATTATGTAATTGGGAGGAAAAAAATAAGTTGTGATAACTTAGAACATTCAGATGTCACACAGGCCAGTGCTCATCCTACATGGAAATCTCATCGGTTTTCTAACGAAGATTTGTTCCAGTGCCAGTGGAAACCTGGTGTCACTACCTCCCCACTTAATGGTGATTTGTCTTGTAGGTACCACTAGACATCAGACATACACCATGTGCCAGACACCAAGGAGGACACAAGGACAAAGTCACAGAGGATGTTGCTTCCCTCCCAAGGATCCTAAAGATTGTTAAAGGGAAGGAAGGAGGGAGGAGGGAGGAAAGGAAGGAGCAAAGCCAAGCCACCATGAAATGGTCAGCTGGGGGCACGGTAAGGCCAGGGGACAAAGGAAATCAGGAAAGGCTCCAGAGAACTGCTGATGCTTGAGCTCAGTACTGAGGCTGGTCCAAGTAACAGGAACCAAGACATTTCATTCCAAAGAGGTACAGATAGGAAGCCAGGAAACCCAGTGAGCTGGAGCAAATCAGTAAGCATTGCATAAACCCAGTCAGTTAAAAAGGGGCCCATGGCTGGGTGCTAGTTTGGATTTTATCCCAAAGATGATGGAAAACCGCCAAAGACAGGCATGCTCAGTTATGCATAAACAAACCTACAACATCACTCATCATCCCTTTAGTTTGATGCCATTCTCCCCCTGCCCCCAGATGCCTCGGGCTCCCTCTGTAGGGACAGGGAGTGCGTGGGTTTTTTCAATGTATTCCTATTATCAAATGAACTATGGGGTCAGGGCAGTATTAAGTCAATCCTGAATAGATCGGTCAGTCAATTAAAACACACTCCCTGGAATGAGGGGCAAAGGTAGACTAATGAGGGGAACAGACAGATGAAGGAGGAAGGGGACAGCTGTGAGACATAATGAGGCTTTTATCTGAAGAAGTGGCAGAAGGAAAAGAGAGGAACAGGTCGCAGGAGGCAGGAACACAGATCTGGTGGGAGAAATGAGTGATGGGTTTCACCCATGTGATGCTCTGTCAGATTCAGCGTGGTTCCTGCCCAACATGGCTCTGCACCCTAAAGACAACAGCGCATCCCTTCAATGCTAACTTCTGCGTTCTTCTTTCCAGCCAAAATTGAACTTGCCACTCATGGTGCACACACCACCATTCCCCCAGTCAGCTGTCAAAACGTCACTGTGCCTGCCCCTTCAAACTCCACCCCCAGTCAAACTAAATAAAAATCCGCAGCTTCTTTGTCTGCCACAGAGGAACCACCTTGCACTCTTCTGCAACCCTCCCGTGCCTGCAATAAAAGCCTTTTTCCTTTTTTCTTCTTTCTCCTCTTGCTTCTCTACCATGCCAAGGAAAAACCTTTCAATGAGTGGGTGAGAAACAGAGGTGCTGCCTAGAGGTCTGATCTGGACAGGACCAGGCTGAAAGCACAAAGACGCCAAGGGTTTTCAGCAATTCAAGAACGGGGTTACTAGGGATGGCAATGGGGGTGTGAACTGGGCTGCAGATGGCTGATCTTGGGAGATCTGCAGATCAGCAAAGGGAGCTCTCCTTTCCTACCTGGGCCCACATACACATACAGAGACTGGGCCTGAAATAAATATGGGGACCATGGCAGAGATCACCAAAGGGGCTATAAAGCCATGGGGGAGGACATGGGGGTCTGGAGCTAGATTTCAACTTAGATGTTGTGAAAACCAGACTCCTTTTACACCAAATGACAGCCGCCATCCAATTCATGGTTACTACCAAAAACCATCATCAGAAAGCAACCACTGATCTTGTGAAGTGATTTGCTACAAGCATTTCAATTTCAACTTTAAAGGTTGCTAATAGCTGAAGTGTGAACTAGACTCCCCTCCATACAGGAAGAAAGCAGTCTGAATGCTATTTGGTTCCAAAGCAGCTGAGGCCAAACACACACAACAAAATTCACTGCCATATCAGATGCAAGGAGGGCTACTGCTGACTCTTTCCTGACAACTAAGACCCACTCGGTTCTGAATTTCTGCAAGAACAAGGGAGCAGATTATAGGAAGGATAATGAGCCTGTTTAAATGTCTAAGGTGCACCTGGCCCTCTCAAATGGCAAGTAACATCACCATGTGGTCACATGCCTTCCCTGAGGCTCTTAAGAGAAAAAAGACCACTCAGGGAATTCTGAATGAATAAAATGAGTTGCTGATGCAGAGGAAAATGAGAAGCAGCTACAGAATGATGCTGGCAATCATGACCAGAAAACCTAAATTCATTCGTTTCATTCCAATTCTATTAACTCCTTACAAGTAAAATGCCTATACAGGCTAGTGGGGGAGAAGAGGGAAGCTCTCTCATTACAGCACAAATTGCAACACCCTTCAGAATTACTACACGCAAGGCAGCTAAGCCTCCACCTGTGAGCCAGCCGGAGTACTGACCCGGGAGAACCTGGAAGGAATCTCCGCCTGTGAGCCAGCCTACAGCCAGTAGTCTGGGCAACTATTTAGAGGACAACATGCAATACAGTGACTATTGTAGATTCCCTACTATCTTATCACTGTGTCATTTCATTTTATTGTTGTTTTATTCCTTTAAAATAAAAATAAATACATTTAAAAAATAAAGCATACAAAGTGAAAAAAATTACTATACCCTTGAGGCTGATAAGAGGACATGGGCATTATTACAATCTAGATTGCCTGCTTTACTGAAAGACATAATGTCAGAAGCATTAGCACTATATGTTTTAGATACTAAAACAATAAAATTGGCACCTTTCTGAAAGCACAACACACAATGGAAGCAGCTCTTGAATTTTTTATTTTGAAACCAGATCACACATATAGAACTCCGTGCAGCTTTTGGGTTCAGAGGAGCTGGTCTCCATCAAAAGGATGACATTTTCCACTGATGCAATGGGGAATGAGTACTCAGCCAGACATGTGCCTTAGCACCACAAGAGTCAACAACTCGAATTTGGCTCTGAAAGAGCAACTGTGGGCCTGGATATAACTCCATGCTACTCAAATTACTCTCAGGCATCCTGGGGTCCTCTGAATATTAAAAATTAGCTTTTACCATTCACCAGGAGAAGAAACAAACATTACTCGCTAGTATAACCAGGGGAAGACACTGGGAGACAGAGAAAGAGCCAGCAACTCAAATAAATAACCAGAACTGGTTACTCTGAGAAGCCTAGCAATCCCCACTGTGCCCGGAAACAGCTGTAATTATGTTTCCCAAGGAGCCATGTCTGCTGAGCCGACTTCACCATTTTTATCTGCAGCTCAAATCCCTAGCTCTCAGGTGGGTGTGAACATTTCTCATGGTCTAAGTGTTGCTGCCTGGGTACAGCAAGCTGGTGATATGGAGTGATAGGCAAAGGTAGGGGAAATTAGAGTTTATGTATCATCTTGGACATTTAAACACATTTATATATATATAAAAGGAAGAAGGATCCACACATGCAACCCCAGCACAGGACTGACACAGGATTGCAAGTTTAAATCCCGCCAGGTCAAATTAGCACCACATTGTTTCAAAAATAAAAATGCTCAGTGTTAGAGCATCCCTAGGTTCAATCCCCAGCAGAACAAAAAAATGAAAAAGGAAGACAGAAGCAATGGTAATTCAAGTGTTGGCGAACCAACGTAACTTTGTGATGCTAGGAGTGTTCCAAGTATTTCTACATTGTCCCAACGTGGCAACCACTGGACACATGGTGACTGAGAACTGGAATCATGACTCAGGAAAGTAGGGATCTAACATTTTGATATAATGTACATAATCCTATATGGCTGTTTTGCTACCTTATACTGAATAATGCAGACTCAAGGGTATAACCCACCTTCTTTTTCAACTGTCTTCCCCTAAAGGAAATACTAATTATAGAACATTTTAGGATTGTTTTTATTATGCAAAGTGTATATCTTTAAATATCCTCAGCAAAAACCCAAATGTGTGGCAGTGTGTCTCAAAAACGTGTGAATTAATTATCTTAAGAGTTCAGCAGATTAACCACATTATAGGCTAAGAAATTTTTCAAGTAAAGATATAAAATCATTATGTGAAAGCATATTCTTTAGGTTTACTTCTCTCAAAGTAAGAGCAGATATCTCAAAAAATAGCAGTAGCCTGGCTGATAAAATGTGGTTTATTATCATACGGCTTTTTACAGACTTAAAACCACAACCAATTCCTTGGAATGATGTCGTGAATCTCGGGATTAGTATTGTCACATCCAAGGACTTCAACTCTGTTTGGATTTTAGTTTTGTCTTTATCTTGTCTCTTTGCTGAGGTCTTGTTGATTCCATTAGCACCTCAGCAAATCCTGATGGATTTTTAGGCATTTAGAGAAAACACTAAGCTTTTAATCACCATATACAGCATTTTTGGACTGACTTCTGCATTATACTGTTCTGAAAAGTTTGAAGATAGGTCTAAGCCCCAAGTCATGTTAGTTTTTCTTGACAATGGTTTTGCATAATGAGCTTCATCTCCAACTTTCCCCCGGTTTTCTTCTTGGAACAGATAAAGATGTTCTCCTTTTCCTTATGAAAATACCAAAATAAGTAAAATTACAGAAAAGCTACTTTCTTTAACCAAAGCACATCTACACATTATAGCATTTATGCAGAGTTATCTTCTTTAATCAAGTCAAAATCATCCTTTTTAAAGTACAGAAAGACAAATCCTCTCAAGTGCACATAAAGTCATTCATTATACACAGAAAGGCATAATAGCAGGTGCATGCTGATAAGCATAATTATTTTAGTGAAGGCATCTTCTAAGATTGTAGGTAATAATAACATCTTGTTTTATAGCAATGTCAAAAAATGCTCAACAGGAGACAATTTTTCTGAAATTCTTTTCTAGGATGCAAATCTCTTACTTTGAATCCTCTTTGATAGAATCATTTCTAAATACGTTCATAATTCCTTGATCTTTTTAAACTTTTTATCAAGTATTCATTGATTTTACTGGCATGGCAACACCATTCCAAGCCTGCGTCTGCGTGGTATTACACTGCTAACTTGTTCAAAGCCAGAACTTTGCTCTCAGTTTTCACAGCTTGCACTGTCCTGTGCCCAGGTTCCAGTTTTCTGTCTTTCAGGAAAAATAGCAAAGCCTGTGCAGGCTAACTGAGTTAATCATCCTTTGGGCAATAAAGCCACAGAGTAAAGTACACAGTCGATGTGCAGGATTTCTGCCACTGACGCATGACAGTTTCCATCTCCTTCAGCCCTCTTTAGAGTCTCACATGAGCTGAAGGAAGCTGGAGAACAGGAACTGTTTTCCAAACAGCAGCTGATGTCCAAATTTCAATTAAATTAAGTGTGCAACTTACTAGAGTTAGAATTAAGAATGCTAGATCACTCTTGTAATCATCAGAGAGACAGGCAGCTCACTAACAGCTTAGATGCCTCTACCATGTATCTGCAGTTTTAAATGTCAAGGACTTTAAAGCTCACAGCAAATTTTCTCTTCTAGCTGGCATAATTTAATTTTGACTTTAAATTACATGGTACCAAGACCATTTTGGGGCTCCTCTGAGAGACTTTCATGTCAGAGGAAAGTAGGGACCTGGGCTGAATGTCTAGGTTGTAGTGAAAGGAGATTCTTCAAATGCAGGGCAGAAAACAAGTCTGAGTTCCACGGCAAACAAGTGCTCTGTGATTAAAGAAGGCGGTATGAGTAGAGAAGTATGAATGCCACCAAAGTCACAGCTTTGAAAAACCTTCTAAGACAATTTTATTATCAGTTATTCTTAATAAATATTTTGTTTCTCTTTATACTTCTAACACAGAACTGTCAAGAACTTTTCTTGATACAAAGTAGTAGCGCATTAGTATCACATGAAAATGATCACATAAAGTATCACATAAAAATTCACTGTCAACAGAAGCAGCGCTTTCTGTATTTTACTCTTCTTTGTGGAAGTTATTCCAGAGTACAGCTTCTACAAAATGAGGAACAGGAATGGGGCCAATAAAACTCAGCAAGCAGTTCATGAACACGTTTGAGGGGTAAAGTCCAGGCAGTTGGCTTTTCTATTTTAAAAATTATTAATTTACCACAGTTAACATTTGAAGAAGTGTGTGCAAACAAAATCACCAAAGTTTGGGTTTACTCGTTAACTTGGTCATGCCGCTTATGCACCAAATACAGTGATGAAGTACAGACATCATGCCCAGTGTCCGCCTGGTACCACTCAGCCAGTTGGATCCAGCATGAACTACACAGGCTGACACAGGGAGCTGGGAGAACACACAGAAAGGATCATCTCAGCCTGCACATGAGGAGGCAGTGAGCTGTTGCTGAGCTGTGGGAGAGCACAATTCAGGAAGCTGTAACAACAGAGTGCTGTTTCATGAAGTGGTTTTTGACTAAGGTAAATAAACAGAAGTGACACGGGACAGAGACCTGATCCTGAAGACCCCCGAAGCATACTGAGGAGCCTGGTTTCTTAGTGAAGACGCTGGCAGCCTTAAGCAGAAGTGACTTGAGTTGATTTGGGTATAAAAGAATGATTCCATCAAAAGAAGATGGTGAGCAGAAATGAAGTCATAGAGGAAGTGGGCAGAGCGTTGAAGGGGGCAGCAGGAGTAGGGCTGTCACAGGTGAAGGATGAACACACAAGCTGGCCCTGCGGCACCAGGGTCAGGCACAGAGGCACTGAGGTGATGGTGGTCAGACCCTGCTGGCTCAGAACAAGGGTCAAGACGGGATACCTGCCGGGAGGTAGCTCAGCAGCACAAGCAGATGCCTGGTAGGCGTGAGGTTTTGATCCCTGGTACAAAAGAGGACACCTGTGAAAGGTACAATATAACTTCCGGCAAAATGTCTGAGAAGCAGGTTTGGTCAAAAAGCAGGGGACAGAGTGCAGGTGTCACCTGGCATAGTTTTCTGTTTGAACTGTATCTGGACCTCACAGAGCCACAATCTTGGGCCAGAGCCTTTCTGGAGATCATTCATTCTTACTCCAGCATCTGCAGGCGACAGGCCCAGTGCTTAGGGCTGCAAAAGGGACACCTATCCTCAGCCTCTCTAACACCTCAAGGGACGGCTGCCACTCTTCTCAGCTCAGAAGCAGAACCCAACCAGCCTTTAAATTTGGTTCTGTATACCCTAAGATAGCCACTTGTCACAGGAGACTATGGAAATTTAAGTTGCAATTACTGAAAAATTTAGTTTCTCTGTCACAAGAACCACATTTCAAGCAGCCACCAAAGTGGCAGAGAAGCAGGACATTTCCATTGCTGTATGAGGCTCCACAGGACAGTTCTACTGCAAACCAGTGCTGTGTGAAATCCATTGCAAACAGCATAGGCTGAACAAATTATAAGAAGACAGGAATTTTCACTTCTCAGTCACTGATTATTTCAACAATATTCTCCTGACCATTAGAGAAATGCAAGTAAAACAATACTGAAATCCATCTTTCCATCCAGAAAGAATGACTATCAAGAAACCAAGTAATAACAAAAGTTGGTGAGGCAGTGGGGGAAAAGGAAGCTTCTCCGCTGTTGGTAGGAATGCACATTAGTATAGCCACATCAAAGTCAGTGTGGAGATTCCTCAAAAAGCTAAAACTAGAAATTCCTTTTGACCTAGCTATTCTCTTTTTAGGTATCTCCCCAAAGAGACATCATATTTAAAGACATCATGTTACACTGATCCATGCATACTCATGTTTATAGCAGCACAACTCATAACAGCTAGTTCTTAGAAGCTGCCCATATGTCCATCAAAAGATGGATGGACAAAGAAAATGTGGTCTTTACACACAATGGAGCATTACTCTGCCATGAAGAAGGATAAACTTGAGTCATCTGTAGGGAAACAGGCGCACCTTGAGACCATGTTAAGTGAAATAAATCAGACACACAAGCTTAAATATTAGATGGTTTCTCTTCTATGAAAAATCCAAATTATAAATGAAGAGTAAAAGAAGAGACAGGTAAAAGGAAATAGGGTGACAGATCTTTCTCAAATGGGAAGGGAGACAGAGATGGAGGGAAGAGGAAAGGGGACGAAAAAAGGCATTTGATGTGTTGTGTAAGGGGACCTACTCCACGTGAGGAATGCAAACACTGTGTGCTGCAAACATGCACTAACTAAAAGTTTTTTTCTAAATTTATAAAAACCAGTATTTATCACAGTGAAGAGAATCCACGTGGGATGCAAAAATAAACACCCTGCCATATTTTCTTTCTTGAATATGTAAAATATTCAAAGAACTATAATGGAAGCAGTAAAGTTTTAAAACTGGCATGTGTAGCTAGAAAATTTCCCTTCTGTACTTATAAACTAAGGATTTATGGTGTTGTCAGGCTGTATAAGTAGCATTAAAATTTTTTAAAAAACACTGTAGCCTCATCGTGGTGTCAGAAGCCTTCATGAATGCTCATAATTAAGTTTATTAAATTTATGACATAGTTCATGAAATCAAGAGGTAGAAAATCCGACACTGAAGAATTGCTAAATCTAGTCCCTACCTAGCAAGTCCTGTGGGTCTTTTATAAGCATACTGAGAATGAGTACAGTTACTATGCCATGAATGATCAATGGAAAAAAAATCTAGGAACTCTTTGAATACCAAAAGCTGATTTATTGTGGTTGTTTCATAAACAAAAATCTGCCTGTATAAACAATATAATATTATAGACAGTTTTAAACTAGAAAAAAAATATTATCCATATTCCTTTTATATAATGCAACTATTTGAAAATTTGTTTAGGTCTTATATTTTCTCTACTAACCGAATATCATTATACAGCCTTTGTATAAGGCAAACCTTTGGGCTTGTATTTCCTTTTTTTCACATCATGCTATGGTATTATACATTAACAGCTCTATAAAATAGGCAGAAAAGACTGTATGGCCCAAGGTAAATTCTTGTTCTACGGCACTAGCTATGTATAACACCTGGATACGCAGGCAGAATTCACAGGCTCTGCTGCTTTAAATGTCCCTTTCTGAGATTCTGAAATGCCTACTAGTCTAGAAAGGGATCTCATCTTGGCATTTCAGTCCCTCATTCTGTCGATTACATCCGTAAAGGGAATGCTGCACAGAGATCTAGCCTTCATTATGCTATGAGCCATCAGGCCTGGCCCGCCCACCAGACTGGGAGCCTCTCCCATGACATACACAGTTGTCAATATTAAATTAACTCCGGCTGCATGCCTGGCTCAGAAGAAGGAAGCAGGGATTTCCAGCATCACTTAGGTCTCCTGACAGTGACGCCCCTCGTAACCCTACCTTTGTTGGTTTCCTATGCAGATCGTAATTTTTCCAGGGTCTTAATGAAAATGATTTTAAAGTGTACCAAGAAATCCATGAGTGAAAGAGTATTTTATGTTTCTCAAATACCTTTAAATCTTACAACAAATTATACTGCCTTCTGCTCAGAAGAGTGTCTAGGAGATCACACATCAGCCATCCATCATTTGGTGTTTATTTTCTTCTCATGACTGAAATTGCCCGGCCACCAATACCAACAGCTTATAAAGAAAATGGGACATTTTATATTAACTAATTGTCACAACAGTTTGACTCAGTCTTTGATATGGGGGAGAGAGAGTACAATTTCTTTTTAAATCCTATTTCATCAAGGTCTCTAAAACTAAATGAATTGACTAACTGTATAGAAATCCATCCACCCATCCATAACATACTCTTACACACTTATTTTACATGCCAGCAAATCCCAGGCATGATTTCACGCATCAATAGTTCAATGTGTTAAATCTGTTTGAAGGACAGAATCTGATCATTTGTCAGTGTTAATAAAATTCTGTAATATTAGAGACTGAGTCAAGGCATTAACTCATTACAGAAAACTCATTACATTAAGCAAAACCAACAGCCTCAGACCTCTCACAGCTATAGTGTTACTTAAGGTATTTTCCAGATAAGTTCAATCTCTGGTCCTCAGCTAACTTACCTATTCATTGGAGGACAGAAAGATGATTGTGAGACTAAAGCTTACTTTTTGGAGGTGGTACTAGGGACTGAGCCCTAGGATGCTCTGCCACTGAGCTACATTCCCAGCCCTTGTGTTATTTTGTTTTGAGAGAACATCTCAATACATTGCCCAGGCCAGCTTTTGAACTTTCAATCCTCCTGCTTCAGCCTCAGAAGTAGCTGGAATCACAGGCGTGCATAAGCACATTAGTTTTTGTCTTTTTTTTTTTTTTTTTTTTTTTGTCTTTTTCGTTTTTATCGGTATCAGGGATTGAACTCACGACCACACACTTGCAAGGAAGGCGCTTATGCCGCTGAGCTAAATCCCCAGCCCCCCACATCAGTGTTTTTGAAATCACATTTCTTTGGAAATGGAAAAATTATGTTTTAGCCAAGTATCTATTCTCTGACCAAAATTAAAAGCTTGCAAAAGGAATGAATTAGTCTGAATGCCACATCTACCTGATGTGCAGATAAAATATTTGTAGGGATGCTGTCACTTACTTGAATGAAACTGGTTTCTGTTTCTCATACAGTGTGAATGGGCAAGACTGACTTGGGGCAGGTCAGTGATCACTTTTGCTACTGTTCAATGTTTAGCCTGAAATCTTCTCCATGAGACCATCATGAGGCCCTTTGATTCTAAGAAGCATAAGAAGAGGGCGGGAGGGGGTGGGATTTTAAAAAGAAAACCTCTTCAGTCATGCACATTGGCTAAGCAATCCCAGCACTTGGGAAGCTGAACCAAGAGGACTGCCTCCAGTTCAAATCCAGCCTGGACTACACAGTGAGTTCAAGGCCAGCCTGAACTACATAGCAAGACCCTGTCTCAAAACTCCTTCCTCCTCTGCTAAAAGAGAAAAAGAAAACCTTTTTGCTAATATGGATATTTGTTTAAACAAAACAAAAATCAGGGCTGAAAAGCTTGTGAGGTGAACTTTCAAAATCCTCCTGAGAGAACTGAATGAGGTAAGGCAGACCCCGTCCTCCCAGTCCTCCATCTCCTGCCAAGGAAACCAGAGCTCAAAAGGGAGCCAGTGAAGCCCAGCATTTCAGACAAAGAGAAACCCGAGCAGCCACAGTGCATGTTCTAACCCAAAGCTGGCTCTGTGTGCAGGGAAAGCTCCAGGGAATCTGCCTGAATAACCTCAGGATATCTCATGTCTTCATTTATCATTTTTTAAATCTCCCTTTTTATTTTTTTCCTGTCGAGATCACACTGACAAGAGAAGCCAGCCTGCCAAGGGTGACAAGGAAAACATGGTAGACAGAGAAAGTCCCTGCAGGCACCAGTGGCCAGCACTGCCTCTGAGGCACATGTCCCTCTTAGAAGTGACCACTGTTAACGGCAAGACTGCACAAACTCCATTTTTTATTCCAACCACAGCCAACTGTGGGCTTCATCCCTTTTTAGTTTTATTTATTTATTTTTTCTGGCACCAGGAATTGAACTTATGACTTCATGCTTGCCATGCTTCATGCTTCATGCTTCATGCACTGTGCCACTGAGCTGTATCCCTGGCCTTCATCTCTTTTCAGAGACACACTCTGCATGGCTCTTATGTATCACGAGGCGACATCACCCTCACATTTCCTTTTGTAGAAGAAGAGCTTTGTGATGAGGCAAACCTGAATCCAAATCCCTGTCCTGCTAGTCCTTCCATTGTTTGACCTGGATCTCCTTCCTAGAAGTCAAAAACAGGCTTCACAAAGTTAGGTTTACCATGGGCTCTGAGCATCTGTTTCTCTATACATAAAATAGAATTTGTTACCTTGCAGGAGCAATAGAGCCAACAGACATTTCAATTTCCATCACCATTACTTTAACAAATACTTAGAGCAGTGGTGGTGAACCCATGGTATGCATTCCACAGCCAGCTGCTTGTTAGCACTGAAAGCTCTAAAGGGTTTGCCATCACTGAAAGAGACTACTTATTGTGACAGACACTGCTGTGGACACAAGTTCAGAGTAACTCCAAGCGCTTTCGTAGTTTACACTCAAGAGTGGCCAGAGCCTCTCTAGCTCTTGATAGAACTGAAGGTTATCTGCTTCTGCTATCCTCTCAGAATTTAGTCTCCTTTCTACCCCTAAAGCCATGTCTGAGCCCAGCTCTAAAAATGCTCCCTACTCTCTGAACTGTGAACTGGTCAGAGTTTGGTTCAGAGTAGCAACCATGCCCCAAGCTGCCCAGGACAGACATCACCAGTCTCTTGCAGCAATCTGAGGTATAATCAAGCAAGCCTTTCTCAGTGACACACTGCAGGCAGCCACCACCAATAATTACAGAGTGGGCAACACCACAATCTATTAGGTGAAATTCTTCCTGCAGATTTGTACTTTAATATAGGGCCTCTGAAGACTTAACTAAGGAGTCCCTTAAACTCCCAAACACAAAGGAAGCCTCATGAAGTGAAAACAAAAACCAAAGAGCATTTATTTTATGATTTTGTCACCAAATTAAGATTTCCTCCTTAGATCTTCAACTGAATATGATTCTCTTACAGTGACCCTTAACTGTAGTACAGAGAGCTATCTTGAAGGGCTTAAAATTCTATATAATTGCTAGCACCTGTCAATGTGAGAAAGCTAGACTTGCTAAGGGGAACATTTAGCAAATGATGCCCAGTAGCTCTTTGGTGGCCCTCACTTGTGCTTCTTTCTTTCTGTTTATTAGATTTATTTTTTAATTTTGAAGGTAGTAAAATACCACAGAACAAAGCCAATTGAAACAGTGCAGTGAAACTGGTATAGAACGTCACAGCAGGTTACCGGGATAATAGTAATAGGTACCGTAGTATATCTTGTTATCTTCACAATACTTGTCCATTCCATCAGGTATAGTAAAATCAAACCAGAACATTATAAAACCTATCAAAACAGAATATGGACTAGAGCAAAACAATCAATCAGAACAAAGCAAAACAGTGAAAACAATGTTGGCCTTCAAAGAGAAGACAGAAGGAAATCCCCCACGGCATATGGTCATCCTCCTAAGAGATGCTCAGACCTCTGGCCCTCAGTTGCTAATGCAGGGGGTGGGGGTGGGGGATGGGATGTTTAATTCTCAGCCAGCGCCCCAGTAGGCTCGCAGGAGATGCTGACTGGTTCTCTTCCTGGCTCACCGGCCACAGCCACAGCCGCTTACCAGGAAGGGGCGTGTGCTGCTTTCTTGCTCAGCACCCTAAGTTCCAACATGGCTAGATCTCGGGAGACACTGACTGATTCTTTCAAAAAGTGCACTTGTTTGTGGAACTGTCTGTAAAGCTTGCTTCTCGTCTCCAAATCCTGAGTTCCATGAGGTCAGCTTTCAGATCTGTTTTGTTGAGTGCTGTTTCTTTAGAATTAGCAGAGTCTAGACCAAGAAGGAAATAGTTCCCTCATTTCCTTGGATGAAAGCCAGGGGCTCATGCAGGCTGGGCAAGTGCTCTACCATGGAGCTACATTCCTATTTTTTTTTTATTTTGAGATAGGTCTTGCTAAATTACCCAAGTTGACCCAAACTTGGGGTCCTCTTGCCTCAGCCTCCCGATAAGCTGAGATTACAGGCCTGCACCACCATACCTGGCATAGGAACAAATCTTAAGGAAGATATCCTCCATCTACCATCTAGCTTGGAAAATGACTGTGACAGCAGCTAAATTTGTAACAGCTATGAAAAGAGAACTTGAACAACAACATCTGTCCTTTCTGATTCACGGGCTGACAGTCAAGAGGAAGAGATGGCTCAGAAAGTGGCTACCCAGATCCACACAGTGACCTGCTGCCTCACACAAGTGTCCCACTGAAAAGGAAAAGGAAAATCAACACACACACACATCCTCAGTCTTGCAATTCTCGGTCAACTGGACCAATTCTCAGACTAACAAAGCTGATTCCCCCATATCAGGAAGCTAGCTGTAGCCAGGATGACTACCTGACACATAGCATGGTCGCATTTCCCACCTCCACTGTGCCCTGCAGGTTTCCTTCTGGCTAGAGTGAGCTGGTAGTCAAGGTTATTGGGAAAAGTGATCAACCAAGATTTTTGCACACAAAATGAATAGAGAGCTTCTAAATTACACAACTTAACACCAAAGACTGCCAGGCATTAACGAACACCTGAAATCATAGTCCTCTGGGAAGCTGAAGCAGCAGGATGGTAAGTTTGAGCACACCCTGCACAACTTAGTAAGACCCTGTCTCAAAAAATAAAAAAGGGCTGGTGGATGTAGTTCAGTGAAAAAACCCTGGGTTCAATGCCCAATACAATCAATCAATAAATAAGGTGAAAGATTTATTCCCCCCCCCACTCTTATGGTATAAGGGATTAAAGCCAAAGTGCTCTACCACTGAGCTACATCCCAGCCTTTCTTACTTTTTATTTTGAGATAAGATCTCACTACATTGCTCAGGCTGCACTCAAATTTATAATCCTCCTGCCTCAGCCTTGGGCATAGCAGGGATTATAAGGCATGCAGCACCACACAAAACTGCAATTTACTCTTAAAAGGTTCTACAAATAGTGGACAAGCAGGTAGGGGCAGGGTGGGGTGAAGTGGGTGGATGATGGGTGGGTGGAGGAAGCCAATGTCAACTGTAGAATACAAGCAGCTGGTATAGAAGTGTCCACTTACCTGTAGGTTTCAAATTTTTAATTAAATTTCCTGTCTTCCTACAACATTTTTAGGGGGGACAACCCTTCCTTGAGGACAGCAGGGTCTCTGTAAGAAGAGATGACCCAAAAGGACCACAGAGTTTTCTGCATCCTAGAAAGTCTTCAAACAGCGTCTACCTCCAAGCCGAGAGAGGGACCTGGGACAATCTGATTCAGCTACACAAAACTCAGGAAGAGGGGGAGGAAAAAGGTTGCATTGTCCAACCAAGAGAAGCCCAGTATCCTCACCAATCCACAAGTGAAATGCACAAGCCCTTACTCATGTTTATAGAACACTTGGAATTCTTTCTGGGAGGAATGCCCTGCATCTGAGCCCTCAGCCATTGACGTAAGTACCAGACACAAGGCTCCGGTGTTTCCAAGCCTGGCAAAAGCCTCAGGAACCAAGCTTGTGTCTGAGTCTGCCAACAGTAGAGGGCAACATCTGCCCTGTCTACCCCATGAGGCCATGGTAGCCACAGGTAGAGGCCACCCCAACCCCAGGAGCCCACTGACTAAAGTGTTTGAATAGGGAGCCCTCAACATCTAAATTGAGTGAGCAGAAGAGATGCCTCCATTCAAGCTCATTTTCCTCTAAAGTTAAAAGAATCTGAAGAGTTTATCGTCTACATTTATGTTAACCATGCACCTACTTTCATTTCTCTCACAGATAATGAAGGAGGGAGGAAAAAGCAACTAATTACATTCACCTGGAAAGATCATCATTAAGACGGTAAAAGGTGATTTACGGGGAGCTGACTGATTTAGATGAAGCAAAGTGAAGACAGATTTATCAAGGATAGGGGGTTCATTTTGGCCTAATTTTAATATTAAGACGGAAAGTCAGCAGGTCAGTGATATTTATTAAATAGTATGAGTCACAATAATGCTTCCACAGCCCCTTAAAACAGAGACACTGGACCTGCAGTTAGCTGGACTGTCTTCGGGAAATGGTTAGAACGAGGGCACCTGCTCTGGTCCATCTCTCTTCCTCCTGAGCGCACCCCAGCACCCCAGCTAAATTCTGCGTTTAGGAAAGGGCTGCACGCACACACATCAGGTGTTGCAGCCCAGTCTGTCATGGTCACAGCCTCTGCCACTCCTGCAGGAAACCCCCCAGCCCATCCCCACATAGTATGAAAATCAAGAAGTGGCCACATGTCAAGAAACACTCTTTTTTCCTTTAAAAAGTATTTAAAATGTTAAGGAACATATGATTTTGTTTTTGCAAAATGAAAATGGTCTGGAGATCACACAGCAACATGCCCGTATTTAACACTTGAAAATGGTTAAGAAAGCAAACTATATACTTCATAAATTTTACAATTCCCTAAAAAAAAAAACTTTGAAAGGAAAACAAAAGTCAAACACTCCCCGCTTTATTTTTCAGTATTGGAGATTGAATGTAGGACCTCACACACACCAAGCCCAGCACTTCACCACTGAGCTACACCAAGCCCTGAATGCATAATCTGTTCTGAGGCCAGATTCTTTTGATTTCAGCACACTATATTTTCTTACTTGCAAGATATCGCCCAAGATTTTGTTTGTTTTTTGTGTGTTTGTTTGTTTGGTGGTGGTGGTACTGAGGATCCCACCCTGGCCGTGCCCATGCTAGACAAGCTCTCTGCCTGAGAGCTGCATTCCTGGTCCTGTCATAGCCCTTCTCAGCCCTGGCCTGGAGCTGGCCTCCCAACTGCAGTCTGGCACCCCAGCAGCTGTCACACTTCAGAGCTCCCTCTGAAAAAGCACAAGATGCACTGCAGATGAACCAAACGTTAAAATGTGAAAGAAAGTCCTCTTTCATTTAAACTAGGAAGATTATGGATTTGCGAATTTCAGTAGAAAACAGCAATCAGAGGGCTTCTGCCAGGGGCCACAGTTAACTCCCAGCATCCCGAAGTAGCCAGTGTGGGGTGAACTCCAAGTGAAAGGGGCGGCTTCCGAGGGCGGCAGACATTGCTGGGATTCCTGTCATAGCTCTGCTGCCCTTGCCTAAGGGCTCCTGAACCCGGAGCCACACCCCTTCATCTTCGTGAATGCAATGGATAGGAATCCCTTCCAATTGGAGAAACACATAAGTATGGGGAAGAAGTGCAGGCCAGGGCCACCTTCTGCACATCTCTGGCCAGCCAGAGGGTCTGGAGAAAGTCAAGGGCGGGTCCGAACTGAGAAGTCTGGACTGTGACAATGGGCCCGAGCCTGCCAGGGGGAAGTGGGTTACCTTTACAGAGCCTCAGGGACTTCCCACGCCCACAGATGCATGCGAAAGGCCAGGTTGGCTCAGAGCAGGAGGTAGGATGCTGTCGAGAGAGCCCCAAAGCCAATTACTGCAAATCCCAGGCCTGAGTCAGTCTGGGAGCCTTTCAGAAACAGCCCACAGCCAAAACTCACTCACTTACTATCACCTCGAAGGATTGGAGGATCGCAAGTTCTAGCCCAGGCTGGGAAATTTAAGGGACTTAGTGAGACTGTCACAAAATAAAAAGTAAAACACAGTGGAGATGTATAAGAAAAAAAAAATCCTTTCTCTTTGCCCTCTATTCCTTTCTTTCACAGTTTCCAAAGATGTGTTTCATTAAGAATGGAACCATACCTATTTAATCCAAAAGCAGTCTTGGGAAGTTTTGGAAATAAGTTTGAAGTCTGACTTCAGAAAATTTTCCAAAGGTTGTTGTTCCAGAGAGGAACTCATGAGTGATGGGAGCCTCTTGCCTCTCCATCAAGCCAGTGAACGAGTAAGCCAAGCATTAATGTTCGAACTTGGATCGTGAGAGCTGCCATGACTTGCTGAGCTCAGTGAGTGGGCCCTGAGCTGGCCCTACCTGACTTCCTCCCAAGGACAAAGTCAGCATTGTTCGTCCTCCTTGACAGAGGACTATGAGACTCAGACAGCAAAGCCGCCAGGACCACACACACAGCCAGCAAGTGGCTGGACGGGAACTGGACCTGGATTCTTGGTACCAAAATTAATGTGTCCCCCTTCTGTCTTGCTGTTTTTCAGTGGGTTCACCCAGAAATGGGCCACATAATGTAAAAACTCAGGCTAAAGTGACCTGGAAAACCATTTTAAAAGAGCACTAACCCTCTGCTTATTCCTTCCTGAGAGTCCCAAACTCACCTAAAAGCAGCAGGTTCTGCAAATGGCATGGATTCATTTCATGCCCCTTGACACCAATTTTGCCCTCGTTAATCAGTCACGCAGAATGGATGGACAAACACACTTAAAAGTCATCTGGCTGTCTTTAGCTTATTTATACTGTTACAGAGAAAGACCTATATCACCCATGGGAATCAAGGGATTACTCTGCCAGGGCAACCAGCTTCATGAGCTGTCAGAGAAACTGACTCGCCTGGGTGTACCAGCAGACAGGTGGCTTTTCCTCGGGGTCAGCATTCACTCCCACATCAGACTGCGAGGGCCACGACAGCAATGCCAGCTCTGCGGGATCCAGAGCCCCGGCAGAACAGAAGCCGGGTATGTACGCATTCTACAAATACAACTGTAGCCATCATGAATACGGCATTGAGGGCTGGGTGCAGCTCCGAGGAGCACAATTAAACTCTCTTAATTTTATGGGCCAAAAGCACTGCATGAGAAGCCCCTAGACATTTATAAATTCACCAGGAAGTGTGTGTGTGTTTGTGTATGTGTGTGTGAGAGAGAGAGACAGAGAGAGAGAGGGAGGGAGGGAGGGAAGGAGAGAGAAAGAGAGAGAGACAGAGAGAGAGAGAGAGAGAGAGAGAGAGAGAGAGAGAGAGAGAGCTCAGTAGAGACCAGGGACTGATATTCCAAATAGGTATCCAGTACCTTGAGGAAGCTGGGAAGAGCCACTGACCGAACCCTTCCAGGAGAAGCCCCCATTCTTTTATGCCCACTTGCTTCCTGACTCGCTTTCCCATTTGTCCCCAATGTAATCAATTTCGCCTGAGCAATGATACCTGTGGTCTTATTCACCACAGTTCTGTCCCACCTCATGCCCACCTAGCGAGTTCCCATTTTCCCCCACCTTGAACCTGCCTCACCACGTGGTTTTGCTCTATAAAAATCCCTAGAAGAGGAATCCTCAGCAATCCAAGGATGCCTCTTTCTCTTTCTCGGACAGAAGCTTGCTTTCCTTAAAAAATATATTTTGCTCTTAACCTCCACAGTCCTAAAATTCATCCTTCAATTTTAGAGAACACAAGCTTGTACCAGAAGTCCAGCAGGTTGGGAGTTTTGGTCCCCAGTATCACATGTGCCAGGGTCCATCCAGCGCCTGTAGGGTGACAAAGTTAACTCCGTGCCAGCAGCACCCTGTCTGCAGGCACTGGGGGACAGTCTGACCTGGATGTAGCACAAGGGTGAAGCATTTGCCCAGCATGCAGAAGGCCCTGGGTCTGACCCCAGTGGTGGTGCAATCTTTACAATTCCATTACCAGTCCTATTCTAGGTACCACCTGAGCAACGTTTGGGGAGACAGTTTCTAAGGCAGGTTCCAGGACAGTCCAAGAGAAAGGCACTCAAGACACAGTGAGCTCTAGGTGAACAGTCTCGGTACTGCCACACTGGGGAGGTGGCTTGGAAACGCCAGAGAAGCCAGCGTGAGGTAAAGAGGGAGACCACAAGGCTGCAGGACCCGGCCCCTTGGGAATCTTCAACTGCCAAGGGGAGATGAGGTGGGTGCCTTTGGTTCCATTTTGCGGTCAAGAAACCAGGACAGAGGCAAGCACAGAAGGCTCCGCAGGGCGTAAGGGGCAAGGGACTTAGAGGCAATGGGAGGTGACACGCCCCAGGCCACAAGTAAACTTGTAACTAAGTAAAAGTGAGGTTCAGTGATGTGCCAATGCTTACCACAGTCACTTATCTCCAGACTAGTGAAGCAAACTAACAAATGTTTCGAGAAAACATTTAAAAGAAATGGTGAGAGGAAAATCGATTAAGGGATGTCACAGTTTAAAAGGCTAAGATTCCTAATCAACCAGGAACTAATTCTAAAAAGAAACAGCACTCAATGACCGGAGAATATATTAATAAAATACAGTTTGGGGGGCTGGGGATTTAGCTCAGCGGCATAAGCGGCATAAGCGCTTGCCTTGCAAGCAGGCAGTTGTGAGTTCAATCCCTGGTACCAATAAAAAGGAAAAAGACAAATAAATAAATAAATACAGCTTGGGACTACATACTAACTATATTAATCAGTATATTCACCATCCATTAAGTGATGTTTATAATATATTCATACATTTCAGCTAGGATTCACTCAATCCCACACAAGTGGACAGCTGGTTAAACTTTTGCTTATAGACGACCAATCATCAATCAAACACTGTGGTTTAAAGTTATATATTTTATATTTCAAACCTATTTCACACACACACTCCACATCCATTGAGTACCTTATACAGTGCCATACATATGCATGGCTTCAAAACATAAATGAAACGATCCTTTCTTATCACTCAAGATTACGTGTTTGACAGCAATCTATGCTCATGTCTATAACTGGAGATTATTTCTTTTACTGGTTTAATGTTGTTTTAAATACACCATCTTCTTTTTCAAGTCTGTATAGATATTTAAGTTGTTTCCAGTGTTTCTCCAGAAAATCAGTTCAGTAATAAAGGAACTTGTATTTGTCTTCCTATGAAATAGCCAGAGGTAATCTCTGAACAGAAACACTGTAAATGAAAATAATGTTTGTGATGAGAAACTAACACTGTAAAGGTGGCCCAGCTGCTTAGTAAGATGAGCCTGGTCAACTCTTTTTTCCTAAAGAGTCACAATCTGTGAACTTTACTACATCAGTGTAAAACTCAGATTCTTTAAACGAACCAACAGCTCCACACGCTCATCAAACGGTAACTGAATGATCTGGTAAGCAATCTGGATCTGACAGAGATCAGCCATGGCAGACAACTAGTTCCACTCTCGTTGTTCTAGTTTTGCTTCTTGGGAAAAAACATATTTAACAACAACAAAAAAAATCAGCTGCAACTAACATCATCAAAAAGCATTTTAACACATTAAGTCAACGCTAATGATGTAGACAATGAATGTAAAATGCAGGCATCTCATCAACATATGCCTGGAGCACCCAGTTTCCATGAAACCTACAATGCCATCTTTCATCTCTGTTTTACTTCCGATCTTTGCTCGTCTCCTGAGTGAGCTCAAGCTTCCCACGATCGGGAAATGACATTCGGCTATCTAACTGAATGCGAAAGTAAATCATATCCAGCTGTTCAAACAGCCCCCAAAAAGCTGACTGCATTGTACATTATGCATTCGGAGCCTGGAGGAAGAAGAATGGAGGAGGAATAGGAATAATGTGGTACCAACCACCGGAAGCAAAATTAGCACAAGGGGTGCCGTTAAAGAAACAATCTACCCAGAAAAATTCAAGCTATATGCTGCTTTTCTCTCTAGCTGCCCACTCCTACGCAACGATGTTGTGCATCAAAGAGATACCTCTCTATTACAAACTGACATTTTCACAAACATCAGTAAATGCGCTGCTGTAACACCATAAACTCTTCTCCACACGATTTCTTTCTCCACACGATTTCTTTCATCCCTCCCATCCCATTCAAAGCAAAAAGCAAATGTCCTTGATACAAACATACATAGCCACCCAGATCTGTGGGAGCTGCTTTCCATCTATGAGGAGGAATATTGTCCTGGCAACAAAGAGAGGGGAGATTTTCATGCTGGGGAACAAAAGCTTGTGTTCAATGAATGGTGAAGGTAGATGGATGTCAGGACTTCTTTCGGGGGTAAGAATTTTGACCCCCTGGATAAGCCACCGCACAACAAATCCTACTTCTGCAGCTGCCCAGATCTGAGGACTGGGGATCACCCACACAGGGGCTCTGCTGACAGCTCCTATGAAATCTTGGGTCCTCTCTCTCCTTTCCTGGCTCCTCACACTGCATGTGCATGAGCCATACACCTCATCAGCAATATTGCAAGCTGCACATCACAGCACACTGCATTCCCACAGGGTGTCCCCCTGAGACCCTCTGCGCCTGCTGCTATGGCAGGAGATGGTCTGCATGAACTGTGGCCTGAAGAGGTGCATTTGAGCTTGGTCTGAGGGCCCTAGTGGTAAGAGAGGTTAAGTCTTTGCAAAGCAGAGTCTCCTGGAGCTCTCTATGGCTTCCCTTCCCAGGTATCCTGTTCGACCATGTGACCTTACCCTCTTGAAAGTGCTCCTACCACTGTGGCCCCAACATCACGGGTGACATAGCTGAGAATACCCCTGTTTATGGACTTTCGGTCTCCTGCAGAGTTATACAAACTTCCTTTTTGTATAAGCATCCAGCCTCAGGTATTCTGCTACAGTAATAACAAATGGACTAGAATATTCACCCTGGAGTTTCAGGTGCCCTCCTCAAGGTTCCCAAGTTTAAATATGAGTAGAAGTCAGGATCAGGCTAATTCCCCCAAGCCCCTTCTTCATGCTTCATATATATTAACACCATAGGTCTTGACTGTCTCTGGCCACCAGAGATTGGAGATCAAATCCTGGCTTCTGCAACCTCTCCTGAACTCCAGAGAACATGGCAAGAAGCAGGCCTGACACCAACTTAAAATACTGATCAGCTTTTTGGTGTAAAAACACAGTTTAGGGGTCAGACCTCACAGTCCTGGGACAGCATGAAAAAAAGGCTCTCCAGCCAAAATGGTAGGAAATTCCAAAACCAGGAGCCTAACAGGCGGCTAGCACAAAGGGAGTGTGGGCAGCTGGAACAACATCGTGCAACGTGCGACAGGCTTTCTGCATCGTCAACAGCTGGTGAGCAACAGATAACGAAATATACACACAACTCAAAATATGCTTTTCCTGAGGTATCCAGAACCCCGAAGGAGCCACTGGGCAGTGTCCAAAGCTGTAAATAAGAAAGAGAACACGGAGACAAGTTCTGTAATGTATTCAATCAGCCCACAAGCACAAAATCTGTTTTCTGGAACACAAGAAACCAATAATTCTATTAGAATTTAAAAGTGTCCTCTCCCTACCACAGGCAGTAATATAAGAATTAAGGGGATCAGAATATAAGGGGATAAAGAAGTGAAAAGTACATGATGAAACTCAATGAGGTGTGTGTGTGTGTGTGTGTGTGTGTGTGTTACTGCTTCACCCAACCTAAGGCTTGAGTATAACAGAATTTTCCTTGAATTAGACTGCTCACCTAACAGATGTAATTTACACATCTAACAATGTCCAGATCACCAGAGGGTTCAAGAAGAGAAAAAAATCTTGAAAGATCAATTATTCTGAAGTCCTTGTCTTATAAATATGCAAACAGAAGCTCAGGGTGTAACTGCCCTGCAGTCACACAGTTCCTCCCACAAACCTCCCACCCCATTCAGGATCTTACTCCTGTGTGTATTTCCCGCTGCTCTAACACTACCACACACAAGGTAAATCATTAGCAATTTACTGGCTCACAGCTCGGGATCCTGGGAAGTCTAACAGCGTGGTACCAACATCTGACCAGGCTTGTGTGCTGCATCTTAGTATGGCGGAAGGACAAGGGCGTATGGGTGAGAGAAAACAGAAACATGGGAAAACTCACACTTTTAAGAACCCAATCCTATAATACCAACATTAATGTACCCATGAAGGCTGAACTCTTCTCACCTAATCACCTCTTAAAGTTTCCACCTCTTACTGCAGCTACAATGCTATTAAATTTCCACATGAGTTTTTGAAGAGCCATTCTAAACCACAGCAATTCCCCAGGCTTTCTCCCCTCCATCCAACCCAAAAGCTTTGATCTTAAAATTTAAGCCAAGCTCCACTTGGCCTCCACTAACGATTTGTCTCCCTCTGCACACTTTCTCTTAAGTGTACAAGAAATTTTCAAGCAATCATCCTGGGGAGCAACATCAAATCTTAATTACAAAATTACAAATAATTTTTAATCTTAAAATACGGATTTCCAGTATATTGCGCTGTCATTTTTATAACTGGACACTGTGAGACTTTGGTGAGGCACAGTCCCACAGTCAGGCAGAATCCTCTGGTTTCAAGTTTAGGGACTGGTGAGCAGGAAGACAGGAAGCACTAAAGGCCTTAGTGACATGATGGTGGTTCCCCCCACCAGGCAAAGAAATTTCTAAGACTCATTACAGACTAGCAAATGCATACTGATTTAGAAAATGAGCCTGAAATCAAAAGCACTGTAAACTCTTGGAGTAATTACAAAATGAAATCACATGAACACACGTGAAGACTCTGAACAGATGACACTTCTCCATAATTTGCCAGGTATTCATGAGGGCAAGAAATCAGATACCAGCTAACATCATCTTCACAACTATGCAGGTCTTTCACTTCAGTCTCTTCTCTTGGAAACTTCACCCTTCCAAACTGAACACTTGTTTAAGATCACAAGTTAGAGAACCTGATACCCAAGTGCTCCATGCATGGCCAAGATGCACTGATCTGTCCTGATATTAAGCAGAACAAAATAACAACTAAAAAAACATACTTGTTAGTGATTGGCTAAACTCCAGAGTTTTTAAAGGAAAAACTATAGTGAGATTGTTGGTTTTCAACAACCTATCTTTCTCATGTCCTCTTGGATATACATTCTTTTTTCTCTATTTTGGTTTGTTTGATTTTATTATGTTTGAAGGTATGGACAGCTATTTTGAAGACAACAAGATATATTATGGTAGCCATTGTTGATTTCCTATTATCTTGTTTTGAAGACTTGTATTGCTTCCATCTTTTATAACTTATTTGACAGGTAAAAGTTCTGTATTAATGGTGTAAAATATTCCAACATATATATATATATATATATATATATATATGCTAAAATGAAGTTATTTAACATGAGTAGTCCCTCAAATCTACTCATTATTTTTGCAATGTAAGTCTCAGTATCTAATATATTAAATGGTTAGCTTGAGTATGTGCACTGTGATAACCATTCGGTTAGGGTTTCATTTTTTAAAGAGGGATTTGCACAGTGAGCAGGACGAAGGCTGCAGAGGGTGACAGGAGGCAGAAGAAGAAAACAAAAAGGTGCATTTTTAATTCGACCTGATTAGTCTACATCATGAGAAAGATTAGCAAATCCAATCGCAGTCCCCTTCCCTGACATAAAATCCAAGCGCATCCAAAAGCTTCCAGAACACATTTTGTTGTGCTAGATTATTGCCACTGCCAAGGCCCATGTTGTTTAAATACACAGATGACTCTGTCTCCCTAAAAGCTGGAAATGGAAAAATAAAATGAAGTTGGAAGAAATAAATGTATTTTTTAACAAAACATTTTCCTTCGTATTCAATGGCAGTAAGGAATTTGTAGTAAGGTAGTATGAGGCTGTGGTGACTGTGCTGAAATAATTACAACTGAGACCCAAGTATTCTTCAGAGGACAAATCTTTTGATTGATGAGTAGATATCTAAGCTTATATTGAGTAGATACCTAAGCTTATAAAATGGCTGTTATTATTCTTTATTTTTCATTATTAGGTTTCCATGTTTTAGAATTGTGGTGAAATACATGTGGCATAAAAATCTACCGTTTTAATTTTTTTAGTGTGTAGCTTAATAACATTAATTTATATTCATTTACGCAATCACCACCACTCATCCATCTCTAGAACTTTCTCATCTTGCAAGACACCAGTGTCCACTCATCACTACCTATTCCCTGTCCCTCAGGCCCAGCTCCCACCATCCTACTTTCATTCTCTATGCATACATTGGATAGGATTTCACAAATTCAGAAGAGCAAAAAATTCTCAGATTTCAAATATTGATGCATTATCTAAAATATAATATACTAGAACTATCAACTTCATTTACAATAAATATGGTTATCAACCTTTTCAGTTATATAGAACTATTTATGAAGGAAGTATGATTTGGGAGGATTTTGAACAACTTTGATAAGCATTTTATTCCTATTAGGTGAGTAAAAGCATTTTCCAGAATCTGGTGCAATAAAGTTATGAACATTCTTAGGGTTTCTGACCAGCTGCTACACTGCCCACCAGGAGGGTTGCAATTTACCTGCTGTTTCTAACACTCGGATTGTTCTAGATTTGATCTGCTGGGGGCTGGGCTGGATGGTGCTCAAACAATGACCTACAGTTCCAGCTAAGTGTTTATATGGTATTTCCTTGTAGTCGTAAGAGACCTTTCCGACCTGAAGCTGCCTGATAGCTAGGATCGGAAATCCACAAAGGTTAAGAATAGTCATGGGCTAAGAATCACATTTCCGAAAGGGGACGTGTTTTATTAAGGAAACTGAATGTGCATGTGCCAGTTACACTTCACTGTGTCAACTTCACTGCCTCCAGAGCTGCTGGAGATTAGTAACTTCTTAGTGTGTCTCAGTGAGTCATGGAGGTCCTCTATTTTCCTCTCTGCACTATTCCCCTGCTATGCTTCTAGCTTTGCTCTTCTATGCTCTTTTACCATGGTATTTCGACCTTGGGCCCAGCCAATCATTGACTTAAGCCTCTAAAACCACGAGCCAAATTAAATCTATCCTCCTTAAAACTGAGGGTGCTGGGTGCTGTAACTCAGCAATGGGAAAGCTGACTGATATCTCCCCTTACTGATTCCTAAATCTGCTGTTTTAAGGCCTTCAAAAGAGGTGAACAAAGTACATAAAGTATTTTATTTTATCCTCACTACTAACATTTTTAAAAGTCAACTCAAGACAGAAAATTCAATTAAAAAGACAAGATATCAATAAATCGGTGTATCTTATGATTACTCAGCAACTACTTTTGCATTTATAAGAAAATCAGCAAATCAACATTTTCTGCATTGTAATTTCATGTCTGAGTAATTAATTAAGTCTATTTGGAAATGGTCATTGGGAACCTGAAAAGAAACCACCCACTTATTTTACCCAAAATCCCATTTTAGATGAGGCTAAATTCTCTGGTTATAAAAATTTATTGTTTCAAAAATTTCTTCTACAAATAAAAATGTCTTCCTTTGGTTTTTGCTACCAAAAAAAGGCAAATGCCATAAAAGGAACTTTGTATTCAGTGTATCTTTATTCTTCACCCCAGTCATGGTCCAGCCAGTGGTCCTTCCCCACAAAGTGGTTCCTGATTATCCCATAATTCCTTTCCCGTCTTCCCCACTACCATCACAAACATATGCTTTCATTTATACCACTGTGGATATTCTCTAGACAGTCTGTTGAAAACAAATTAATCCCAGCAGTGAGCTCTGATCCTGAATTCTCAGCAATTTCTTGTGAATTCATGCTAAGGCTATTTATACTGAGGGTGAATCTGACTGTGTAAACTGTTGATGGGGGGCGACCCTCTCATGCATTTAGATCTCAGTCTGTGTTTAGATCAGCACGGCAGAATACATTTCTAATAGAGTCTCTGAAAGACAGCAGACAAAATTCCCACACTAGCTTCCTGCTCACTATCACCATGGAGAGTACCCACTTTTATTGAGCACCTATGAGAGCTGGAGTACTGACACTTCCTCTTGTGCCTTCCTGTCCTTCGGAAGATCCACCACTGACTCAGGGCAGGATTCTGCTCCCACTCCCGCTCACTGAGGTGCAGTGTGGCTAGTGTCAGGATCACAGGGATGAAAAGCCAACTTGGGAACATTCATCTCTACCTCAGCTGCTAAGGAGATACAGAGGGCAGTCGTGGCACGGCAATGAGATGGGTGTGTGAGGGTGACTGAGGGGACCCGGGGACTTTCAGCAATCCCTACACATCAGAGACTGCCTGCCCACACTGCTGACGACCCACGGGCCTCTGCAGTGAGAGGTGAATGTGTCCAGGAGACCTCAGAACACAAACAACAGGAACAGCAAAGGGACAAGATGGACAGAGAGTTTCATTTTCAAAAGCACTCACAGCCATCTGATGAGGCCACTGCTGTGAAGAAAACGACAAATCTGCCCATTAATTTGCTCCAAATCCCAAACTGAGAGCACAAACATGTACACACACACACACACACATACACACTGACAGATTCTGACCTTAAATCCAGAGTTCTGCCTTTGCCAACTGTGTTCTTTCTATCCATCCTAGCAAACCTAAAGGCAACCACACAGCCTGGTTTATACTGAACATTTCCTGGGAATCACAACTCTGAACAAGAAAGGGTACAGGCAAAGCACATCTAGGCTGGAAACCAGTGGCTTGACCTTGGACAAAAACGGCCAGTGGCCGCTCTGTATTTACCCTCTAAGCCCATGTCACCATCCTACACATCACCATTCAGGCTGGAATCTGCTATCCTCAAAAATCAATCTTTGATGCAAGTCTCAGTCTGTCTCCATCTGTCTGTCTGTCCATCTGTGTGTCTCTTTCTCTCTCTCTGTCTGTCTCTGTCTTTCTCTCTCTCTGCTGGGGACTAATCCCAGAGTCTCAGTGCTGAAATATACCTAAGGCTTCTTTTAATTTCACACTTTGAGACAGTATCTCACTATATTGCCCAGCCTGGGCTTGAACTTGCCAGCATCGTGCCTCAGCCTACCAGAGAGCCAGGATTACAGATGTGTGCCACCGTGCCTGGCTCAGCTTCTGCGCTGATACACCAAATCAGAATGTGGACCAAGAGGGTTACCACGAGCGTTTGCTGAGGCAGCACTGGCAAGATTCTGTGCAACAGCACTGGTCAAAGAGCAGCTATGGGTACACACATCACCACCGCCCTGAACATCACCATCAGCTACACGGCCAGTGTGGCAATCATCAGGTTGAAGAGGAAAACAGGCCAAACTCAACATGTATCTGCATTCCTGAATGCTTTGAATCATTTTCATCTCCTTCAACACCCCTTTCAAAGACGGGGAACTTAATATTTTTCTTCGCTGAACAAAATTGGCTTGAAGCTGACCTTTGTTGCAGCCTAAGCCAACACAAGGCTCTTCTCTCTCCAGGCTCCAAGCTCAGCTCCCCCAGCGCGCCAGGTTTTCTGCTGCCTCTGGAATTCTACGTCCTCAGAACAGAGGAGCTGGTTTTGTTTGGAGAATGGCTACTTTAAAAATCCCAGGGGCCCAGGCTTGCCAAGTCAAGTTTGAAAAATGTCGGTGTCAAACAACTTGGATGTGTGCTTCTAAAAATAATACCCTGAGAATCTGGGCAGTTACATTTTCCTTGAAGTATATATTATCACCAGGGTGCACTGAGCCACTGACGAATATATGAGTGAGTTCACAGATCACATTTTTAAAGTCCAACACTGGGTGTGTCCCTTCACATTGATTTACACCCAACATTGGACTCTCAGAAGACACAGGCTGGTTTTAAAACAAAGACTCCAAGCTATGCTTTAAAAATAGAATACGGCACTGGGCATGATGATGCACACCTGTAATCCTAGCACTCAGGAGGCTGAGGCAGGAAGATCACTGTGAGTTCAAGGCCAATCTGAACTGCATAGTAAGACCCTGTCTCAAAAAAAATATATAAACAATACAGATATCAGAAGAATCTTCAAAACCTAGTCTCTACTCTCCAGGGAATCTCTTTTGGAAAATAAACTAAAACACAAGTAATGAGTTTCTAGTAAGCCTATCCAAGAATACATAGATGTTAACACAAGAAGGTAAACATTTTAGTTCCTAAGTTACTGAGTAAAATCAAATGCACCAATTTTCTTTTTGGCTTTGTGATTCTCATGTTGAATAATCAGGGTGTTGGATAGACCAAATGTATATTTTGAAAAAAGTATCTCATAATAATAAAGCTATTGTAAACTCTAAACGCTGATTATTCTACTATCACACACACTATTAACACTGTGCATATATATTATTTTACTGTTACACTCTAATCTTTTCTTGGTTTATCATGGGCTTTATCAAATTACACACTGTTAACAAGTGATGCTTGAGGGCTTTTTGGAGTTCTCGGTACTCCTCTCTACTGGAGTCTTTGTAGTAAGCTGGAAAGTCGTCTGTACCTCTTGAATGAAACTGCAGTGTGACTTGGGAGAAGGACAGAAGAGATGTGAATTCCGGCCCCACCCTGGCCAACTTCTAACTGACTGACCTTGGGCAACGCGCTCACCTGTTAGAACCTCACTCTTCTCTTTTACAGATGGGCGTATGAGTATGGCCTTCTCACATGGCCCATCCAGTGCACGTCCCAAGAACAACTAGCATCACCTACCCTTCTCGTACCATTATTTAAATGTACAGGTATATGCACCTCATTCATGATAAATTAGACTTGTGACTTAGAAAGTCATTTTCTTATTTTAAAGAAAAAAACAAAATTTCAAAGCAAGATAATAGGAGAGTAACAGCAGTTAATACATTGCATATCATTATCTTTAAATTAGTTACCACTCAAGAGTACAAAATTATAGGGAAAATTGTCCAAGCAATAGTAGCACAAACCTTTCTTTCCAAGAGAACTTAGTATTATTACTATCTTAACTGTCATATATACATATATATTTGCTTTAGAAAGTCATTTTAGGGGGCTGGGGATTTAGCTCAGTGGCATAAGCACCTGCCTTGCAAGCAGGCAGTCGTGAGTTCGATCCCCAGTACCGATAAAAAGGAAAAAGACCAAAAAAAAAAAAAAAAAGAAAGTCATTTTAAATGAATCTTTGTATTTATTTATTAGCCTGTAAATACTGTTGCAGCCCCTGCCCCAGCCTGCACAAAGGTCAGGAATAAGGCAAAGACCTGTAAGTCCCGTCCTCCCAGGTAACGGAGGAGAGAGACACTGAATAAAGAATTAAAAACCAAAGCCTGCTGCGGCTCAGAATTACATCCATGTGTGTCCGGCTGTGATTGCCGGAGCACTGAGCCTGGGGTTGCTTCCTCCAGAGGCAGAGTGCAGCAGCCAGGGAAAAGCCTTCTGGTAGTGTTAGGCTTTTCAAATTGGATGTTCGTGCTCTTAACTTGTTCAGCTGTACTCAGAAGGGTTACAGCCCTTTGCAAACATGCCGTACTTCACAATGTGAGGTTTTAACAGATTACGTAAGAACAAAATCAAATCATGTACAAACTCAAAAGATGGGCACCGTTGTACATTTCTTTAGACTCTAAATTGGCCAAAACACATGTGCTTTCAGACTGTAACACAGTCGCTCTGATGTGGCTTCAGATCAAATTTTAAAGAATCACAAACTACATCTTGTCCTTGTTTTTTTTTAATCCTGAGTTTCTCTGCAAAGTGCCCAAGGGTTTCCAATGAAGTCCCTAGGCTGCCCCAATGCTGGGTGTTCAAACAAACCAACAAAAAATCACTGGTCAATCTTAAAAGTAAATTTAAAGTGCTGTATCAATCTAACACAGATAAAATAACATTATCTTGTCTTTATCAAATGCGTACCCATATCTAAGGCTCGAGAACTTGAAAACTTATACACATCAAAAACTGAGGTTTTCCAAAGTTCAACAGCCAACACCCTGCTGAATTTCTGAAGACTTCAGAAACTGGGAGAAGGGGCTGTCAGAGATCGTGCTGGGAACTGAAGGAAAGAGAAGCTGAGTAGATTGTGCCAGTCCCACCTGAGCCCCACGATCTCGGTGCCACTCCTGGAAAAGGGAGGGCGCCAGGCTTCCTTCTGTCCTTTTCCTCCTGCAGTGCTGCTCTAGGGCCTGTGTGAGCTGTCCCAGGACACAGCATCTGGTTAACCTTCCTACCTCCCCCAGAGGCAGGCCTGGTGACATCAATCATCTCAGCAGCCAAACAATTTATGTGTTATCAAAAGGCTGCCACTTTGGGGCTAAGGGAAAACAAAAATTTCTTTCCTTTTTTTTTCTGCAAAAAGGTCTCTCCTTAGCCATAAGGAAAACATAAAATAGTGTCTGGAGCCAACATTATTTCTAATGATGTATTCCATTAGCATAAAAGAGAAATTTCTTTCCTCAGTAGAGGAAGTCAAGCTGGGCATGGTGGTTCATGCCTATAATCCCAGCATTTGGGAGGCTGAGGCAGGAGGATTGCTGTGAGTTGAAGCCAAAGTGGGATACGTAGTGAGTTCACAGCTAATCTACACTATAGTGAGACCCTGTCTCTTTTAAAATAAATAAGTAAATAAAGGGACTGAAGATGGACCTTTGCAAAGAGTGTGTCTTAAAAGAGTTTTAAACTCATAGCATGACACACAAAAGAAGTATGAAAGTCATCAGAATTACCATGCTGTAAAATTCCATACACACATTAACCAGGAACTGTTACACACCTGTCCTCTGTATCCATGTGTTCCATACTTGCAGTTTCATCCAGTCATGCACAGCTCAAAAATATTCTTTAAAACATTGTGTTTATAGTGATCCTCTACAGACATCTTTGTTTTTTGTCATTATTCCCCAAATAAGACAGTGTAACAACACTCAGCATAGCATTTGCATTCATTAGGTATTATATATAATCTAGAGACAGGAAAATGTGTGTAGGCTTTGTGCAAATACATATTTTATATATGAAACTGGAGTGTCTGTGAATGTAGGTAGCCACAGTAGTCCCAGAACCATCCCCAGAGAGTAGAGGCAGGACTGGACTTAGATATTTCCAAAGGCGAACTTTTGACAGTAAAAGAACTTCTGCAATACATTATCTGACCTGTGCTCCTCTGCACGAGATACTCGACCATTCCTATTGCTCTGATTATTAAATATCTTATGAAAACTAATACATAAAAAAGTTATTTTTGTTTTCAACTTGGGTGTTCACTTAACTAAAGTGCAGCTGGTTCTCGTCATCTATTGTAATTACATTCTATGAAATCAGCGACTAAGCCATCCCTCCTAGAGGAAATGCAGGGTCAGGTGTTCAGGAGCCACGGGCCCCATTCCATCAGCAGGTCCCTGCACGCTTGTCTTGCGTGTGCTCCTGTTGGAAGACCCAGCACTGAGGGCACTGCACCAGTGCGGGGCTGACAGCAGCAAAACTCACGCCCGAGGGAAGCAAGTCTGATCCACGGATTTTTCTCTACAAAGCACCTCGAGACGTGCTTGCATTTAGGGGCACAGGTGGCATCTTGAACACTAGGCTTGGGGGTCATTTCTAACCAGCGAAATAATCCACAAAAAGCACAGGAATGCAAAAAGCATGGCACCACACAGACCTCGAGAAGGATAGGGAGCTGGAACAGCAAGCCGTAGGCTTGTCCAGCCCCGTTGGGGACCCAGGCGTGGGGCTGTCACTTTTCACTGCTCCCCGGTGGCTGTGAATGATGGGTCAAGTCCTGAGTCAGAGGGAGGGGTCACAAAGCATTGTGGGGGGTGGATGGATTCACAGACACAGAATAACAGGAAACCGCTTGTACTCAGCACCCATCTTCCATTCGCCTTCCTGCGGTGCAAGAGATGATGACCCTGCGCATTACTGTTTTAATGTTAAATCAAAGGTCTGTCTGAAGCTTCTCCTATGCTAGTTTAAAACATCAGTCCTTTCTTTTCCTGCAAGGTCCCATCTACAAAAGGACAGCCTATCCACAGCCTTGGTAAAATATCATCCTGGGCAGCTTTTGGGGCCACCTCGTACTGGCTACTAGGCAGGTCCCTCTCCCACTCCTCTAGCCTCAGTTCACCCAGGTCTGCTGTTGAGATTCATCCCACCCGAACACAGCAACACAAGCCCCCAGACCACAGAATGCTAAACAGAAAGGTGGCTTTGCTATTCTTCCAGGCACCACTAAATCTCTCCCTTTACCCAAGCTAGAAGGAGGCAGTTCTGTCCCTGGGCTGGCTTTGGGTCTTCCCACCTGCCTCTTTGGAGACACCAGCCCAAGGCACCTGCCTCTCTGACACTGAGGGATGATTCTGAAGACATTGTTCATGACATCATGTCCCCTTCACACGGGCTCGTTGGACAGCTTGTCCAGCCTTGGTGGCAGGAGCCTGTGGCACTTTTAGAATTGGTTTGTTCTCAGGACACGGATGGCTGACGGAGTGTGCAGAGCACACCACCCCTGCAGAGGCTGCAGGTAGATCAGAGACACAGGTGTGGCCTGATGGCTGTCATGCCAGAAACAGGCCTCATTTCTGCCTTCTGCCTTTGTCCTGACGTTCTCACCTATATCCAATTCAGCTCTCAACTGTCTCTAATCACGGGGATGGAGAGGACTGAATGGGTGTACAAATCCTGTGACCTTTGCTGGCTTCCTAATTTCCTTGGCTGCTTTGGCTTCCAGCAGAATTCTCAGTTCACCATGATTCTGCTCTTCCCTCTGTGTCCTGCCCTCCCACACTGGCCCACGCTGCTCTTCAGGTGCCACATGGCTCCGTCTACCCCACCAGTCACTCCATACGGCAGAGCTACAGGCCACTGCTCACCCTTGCAAGCCATACTGAGGACTGGGGCACCCATGGCAGGGACCAGGCCTCACCATTCAGGGCCAGTGTGACTTTCGGGTGCAATATGGGGGGGGGGGCACAATGGAGGACAGGTGACACACTTTGGACACGGCACTCCCGGCAGATGGCACGCACCCTTCCAGCTGTGCCCGCCTGAGAAGACAGGTGCACAGAAAGGGAACTCAGTTCTCAGTTTTGGGTAGAAAGATCAACACAGAAAGCTCATGGGCAGCTACCGGGGCCTCTGGAATTGCTGGATTCTTCAAGTTAATTAACAATCACGGCTCTGCTTCAGCGCTCGGGGTTGGAGGGCACCGACAAAGCCTCTATTCAGTGAAACGCTATGTTCCTAGGTGATGTCACTTTTGCTGGTTTGCAGTTTAAGTACCTGGTTAAAATTAAACTCTGCTAAATGCCTCCTTTACAGTGTTGTTTTGATATCGGTGACTATGGACTTTGAGCTTTTTAAATTATTCCCAGAAGTTATACACACACACACACACACACACACACACCCCACCTTGGAAAATGATCTAATGACAAAAGTTTTTTTCTCAAGTCCATTTTATTCAAACACAAAAAGAAAGATAAAAAAGAAGAAAAAAACTACAATACAATTTCAAAGCACATCAGTCAGGGAGCAACAATGGTACACTGTCATCCCCAAATCATCAGCAAAAGACATCTGTCTTCAATTGTCTGAATAGTACTAGCACAAATCTTTCTCTTCAGAGAACTCAGTAGTATAACTATCTTACCTATTTTTATATACATATACATACACATATACATGTTTTTTCTTTCAGCTTCTTACACTAATGAAACAATACAATGTTTACATATGTGTCTTATTCATTTCACTAATGAGTATTGTCTTAAGTTGCATCCATTTACCTATAAAAGTGTCCAGTTTATCATTCTTTATGGTTGAGTAGTACTCCATTGTATAAAAATACCACATCTTTTTTATCCATCCCTCAGTTGATGGGCATTTAGGTTATTTCCAAGATCTTGCTATTATAAACTGTGCTGCTATAAACATGGGTGCACATATATCACTGTGGTATGATTTTTTAAAAAATTCTTCTGGGAAGAAACTCAGAAGGGGAATAGCTGCATTGAATGGGACCTCCAATCCTACTCTTTTTGAACAATTTCCACAGTGGTTGCACCAGTCTGCATTCCCACCAACAGTGGAGAAGGGCTCCTTTTTCTCTACAGTCCCCAAGCACTTGATATTGCTTGATTTTTTGATAACAGCCACTCTTTCTGGGGTGAGGTGGAATCTCAGTGTTGCTTTAATTTGCATCTCTTGAAGGATCAGTGATGCTGAACATTTTTTCAGGGATTTATTTGCCATTTGTATGTCTTCATCGAAGAAGTGTATATTCATCTCAGATGCCCATTTTTAGAAGCCAACAAAAAATTTACAATCATCTTTCCTAGAGGAAAATTATACAATTTAATTTTTGGAAAGTTACATGAAGACAATATTTTGATAACATTTTCAAATTAAGAAAATAATTTTTAAAATAAGCTTGTATTTCTCTTTATTTATGTATTGTCCTGGGGATCGAACTCACGACCTCACACCTGCTGAACTAAATCTCCAGCCAAGCTTGTATTTCTGACCTACATGCAATAATTATTAAGAATTTCTCTCAAAAGTCTTACAAAGAATGGGATATACCTCTGTCTTTTCTACATTGCTTGAAATTGCTATTCCAAGTAGCCATTAATATATTCGTGAATATAAAGCAAATTTTTTTCTTTTAGAGAACTGTTCCTTTAAACCCAAAAAGATTCTTCATTCATTAATAATAATGAAGTAAACATCTGCCATTCTCCTAGTTTGGGTCTGATCCTCCGTTTACTCTGACAAGGAAAACCAAAGGCAGGTTTTTAAAATAAAGCTTTAAATTTATAGAAGCACAAAATTTCCCACCTGTCACTCTAATTACTTGTTTCCATCAAAGTCTTCTCCTCACATTATTTAGGCACTATATAACTTTTCATATAAAGCACTGAATTTAAATGTAGGAGATAAGGTTTGTTTTCTCATCAAAATTAACTTCTCACATAAATATCCTACAAAATATCTTTATAACAAACATGGACTAAGTAGGTATACATGTTTTGTATTCATCTCGCTAAATGGGCTTTATAATTAATAATCCTTTCTTCAAATTAAGAAAAAAAATCACAAAAATTAATGTAGATTTCTCAGAACACAGTACTATGGAGTGGTGGTTAAACTCAACTGTGTCAGCCTTGATTGGTCTGGGAGCCACCGAGGGGACTGGTACACGCTTCAGGGTGTTTCTGGGTGGGTCACAGAGGTACGGCCTTGGGGTTTACATGCAGTCCTCTGCCCCTTGCTCTCTGGCAGTACTGCCTGCTCTGGCAGGGTGCCATGCACTTAACATCTTTGCTCTTTCATACTCTTCCACCATGATGTTTCTGCCTTGGTGCCAGTTAGCCATGGACTGAATCCTCAGAAGCCATAAGCCAAATGAACCACTTTGTCCTTATACATTGTAGATGTTGGGTATTTGGTGCCAGCAACTGGGAAGCTATCTAAAATATATGGTAAATAAGCTATTCTTTTTTAAAAGTATAAGACTTTGCAGGAATTAAACTTCAGTAATTCCAACTATCATTTAAAAACCAATGAATCTAATTAAGAGACCATTGGGGAAAGGGGGATGGGATAGCATAAGCAATAAGCATAAGCAATAAACCAAATTCCTTTCTTTTCAGTCTAATTTATGGCTGAAATACAAGCGAATCTGTTCACAGCAGCAAATAAGCCATGGCTGGAAAGCCTTCTTCTCTATATGATGTGTGAGATAAAGCCAAGCCTTTGAGATCTGACCAGGAGTGGGCCCATCCCTCCCAGTGTCTTCCTATACCTGAGATCACACTGCCCTCTACTCCCACCCAGCAGGAAAATGACTGATGAGGCCACTGTTGCATCTCACTCTGGCCACTGTTGATCATTTTCTTCCAAGAAAATGAAATAAACCCCTACCCGAAAGAAACTGGCAGCTCTCTATGAGTCCATTTATTAGGTTCCTACTGCAAGCTTGGTTGTAAGAAATTGAGCCCTTCTTGCAGAGAAGTCAAAACTGCCTCCCCTAAACTTCTGCACAATTTGCTATCAGCAGCGAGTGCCGGACTTCATGGGGCTTGTCAGTGTGCAGATGGCTGAGGGAACCTGGAGTTCGGAGGAGCAGGGATGGAGGCCGCATCAGCTCATGGTGTGGGGGAGCACAGGGCACTTAGGAAAGGGCACTGCTTTTGCTTTCAGAACACGAATTTCAAAGTTTATTTTATTTCATTTTGTTTGGTACCAGGGATCAAACTCACAGCCTCATGCTTTCTAGGCAGGCACTTGTGCCGTTGAGCTAAACCCCCCCAGCTTGTAGCTAATTTTCTTATTGCCTCGATCTTGGTGACATGGTACTGTGAGCCTATATCTAAATCTACACTTAGTCAGTTTTACACACTAACTAGGTGCATATTTTGTATACCTGAGGGGGAGGGGAGGAAGAGAAGGAGGAGAAGATGGGGGTAGAAAGAACAGGAAGGGATGAGAAAGGGAGGTGATAAGGAAGGCAGGGAGGGAGGGAAGGAGGAAGAGGAAGAGGAAAAGGCGGGGTTGTTTCCTAGAAAAATAAAACTGTCAATGAATAATCAGCTAGAAATTGGGGTCAAACATATCTGCATAATAAACGGAACCAATTCACTTTTCCACTTGAAATTTATGTAATCCTCTAGCACTCACAGGCATGCATTTGAATTGAGAAGGCTTTCTTGAAATTTTAATAAAGTTCAAATTATCCCAGAGGAAATAGATCACTGGTATTTCCTTCAAGAGACTACATTTTAGGGAAGAAAAAAGATTTCTAAAAATTAGGTGCTGGCAGAGGGACAGTGGGTGAGGGGTGTGTCTTTTGTAATTATTTCATAATAGAACTATGAGTTTGGTGTACTTTAAATAAATGTTTTACGATTACCCTGAAATCTAATATGGTGGGGATAGGTCGGCTGTGGAGGATAAAAATACAAATCTCCTCTCAAAAAACCCAACCATAAGTTTAGGTCCAGGTTTCATTACAAAAATAATCGATGGTAAATACTGAGAATCTTTACCAAAGTGGGAGACAGAAATCCATCATCTGAATTAGTATTATACATGCACCTACATATGTCCCGAGGTATTTCACTATCTCTAAGGAAGCATAAAGTCTACTTTTTATGTCAAACTCATCAACAATGTTAGAGATTATGATGTAGGTATCAACCTTAGACTAAATACAAGTGTAGATTTACACACACACACACACACACACAGTGAAGTCACCTTTTAGTCAGAGAAGTCTGGATTTTCAAAAAATCATTTTTAAGTATGAAAACAATCTCCTCTTTAAAACGTCTCCTTCTCCACTAGTGAACATTTGGTACTATTCTAGACAAAAGCATTTAGTGAACCAGCCTGCACTGCGACTCGGTGGTAGACTGCTTACCCAGCTCTCGTGAGGCCCTGAGTTTGATTCCTCCCACTGAAAGATGGGATACAGGGATGGGGCACCGCTCCTGAGTGCCTGGCACAGTCCAAGTTCCATCCCTAGCACCAAAATCAAAACAAAATCACAGTCTTCATGTGTAAAAGACTCGATTTTCTTTAGCCCCTCGGGGGAAGAGAGCAGACAAGGAATATTTCCATACTAAAAAACTGGTTTCTTTAACAGATCTGAACACAACTCCCAGGATGCTCCACCACCAGGCCCTGTCTAGCACCAAGTTACCCAAAGCATGACCTGCTGTCGGGAGACACATAGTTCCATCTCTCCCCGAGGACACAAAAATAAATAGTCTACACAGCAAAGGACAGAGAAGAGGCCCGTCTGTTCAGCTGCAAAGATGTGTCCAGTAGGCTGTCCCTCTCCATAGGTTCTGTGGGGTCACTTCTGTTACACACACCTTGCTGGGGGAAGGAGGGGCCTGTCACTCCTGAGCCTCTCATGGGCCAGCCCCTGTGCCTGTCCCTCTGGAAGCTCCTGAGTTTGATTCCTCCCACTGAAAGATGTCACTGTACCGTGGTGACTCACCGTCACCCAGTGCTTACACTGTGACCCCACTTCAGCCGCTGTGTGGATGGAGTAGCTGCAGGACTAGTGTGGCCCTGGAACTCCCAGGTGTCAAGGAGCAGAGGCCTAACATCACAGAAGCAGGGTGTCTGCACTTCTGTTCCATCATCCCCATGAGTGTGTCTGCCTTCTAAAACGTTCATTCCGAGACAGGAAGAATTTGAAAGTCAGTCTCTCTTTCTCTCTCTCTCTCTCTCTCTCTCTCTCTCTCTCTCTCTTTGTCTCTCTCTCTCCATCAGCTAGTATTTGTCTGTGTTTAAATAATTCACATTATTCTCTGCCGACCAACAAGAGAGCTTCATCAGGCAGGGAGAGCCCTGCGGCCATCAGCTCACCTGTGTGACATGTGACAGGTGCCTCGTTCTCTAGCCCTTCCAGTCACACAGCCTTCACCTCGGCTGTGACCTTCCACCTGAAGACCCAGCTTGTCCACGCTAATGAAGGCTCATCATTCAGCATTTTGTCATCAGTCACTGAGACACCAAGAAGGTACCAACGCCCTTTTTCTTTATGCATATCCCAATTTCCCCCTCCTCACTCTTCTCTCAACTATGGCTCAACAAACTGGAAGTGTCCCCCATTTCCCCTGCTCTACCTCAGGAGGCAGAGTCATACAAAGGCAAGAGCAGCCGGAGCTCCGTAGCTGGTCACGCACTGACCCTTCCAAGGGCCTGGATCTCTCTTCTTATCTGTATTCCTGTGCTGAACCAGAATTTAAGTCTCCAGTTTTTCTGAAGAGGGAAGAAAAGCAAACACACCCAGTGTCTGTCCTGGGTAGGAGGCTGAAGGCAGACACCACGTTCCCTCCGGAGCCTTCACAGATATGCTAAGTATATCAAGTGTCCCTAGGTCCTGAGACCTGGGGTTATTTTCCCATGGCTGCAGAAGAGCTTCAGCTATGTGCTGAAAGCAGTCTGTAGATATATTAACCTGCAAGGAAGTAACCCCTCCCAAGAGCACTAATAGACAGATATCTCGTCGGGACCAAAGCTCTGTCTTTGCAGAACAGGAAGGTGGGTTTTTTTCCTAAAATAACAAGGGTGAAGCACACTTTCTCTCCTCGTTGCTTTTTAATCCCAACTGCTATGTTATAAATGCACTAGGAGACACCGGCCATGTCTGCGCCTTTTCTGCTTTGGGTTAGTAAGGCTTTGACCACGTATAATATTACTCAAGGTATACTATTATATTCAGGTATAATATTACTTTTGATACATTTTAAAAAGTATTCTATCTTAGTCAGCTATATGGTTTTAATTCAATCTCATTTGGAAGAGTATTTCTATTTCCTAAGCCTTCAAACAGATGTTATTAGATAGAGATCTTTGTATCTTAGCAAAGTCAGTTTTTCCTGGCTATAAACAAAGATTTTTGAAGAAAAAAATGCCATGGGATCAAAGGTTAGAGTTAAACAAATGTTTACTATGGTAAGTTATACAATTCAATTAATTGATTTCTTTTTTTTTTTTTTTTTTTTTTTGGATGAATTTAGAAAAGCCAGCCAGGCACAAAAGCCACATATTGTATGGTTATTTTTCTACGAAATTGGCCAGAAGAGGCAATTTTTGTTGTTCATTTGTTTGTGGGGTATTTTGTTTGCTTGTTTTTTGAGACTTGGTGTCTTGAACTCACCATGTAACCCAGGCTGGCCTCAAACGCACAGAGGTCCTCCTGCCTCAGTCTCCTGAGCTCTGAGTTTACAAGTGTGTGCTACCACACGTCACACAGAAGAGGCAAATTTGGAGAGACAGACAGTAGATCAGCGGCCATTGGGTAGATCAGTAGATTAGGGGAGCACAGGATGGGATGTGACTACTCGTTAGAAAAGGGTTTCTTTCTGAGGTGGTGAAAATGGCTGGCAGAGTAGTGTTCCGCTGTATATAAACACCACATTTCTTCACCCATTCATATGCTGATGGGCATGCAGGCCACTTCCAAGATTTAGCTGTTAGGAATGACACTGCTATAATCTTGGTTGTGCACAAAATACTTCCCTTCACGCTTGAAGATACCAAGCAGAAGTACAGCAGTGTCAAATGGAATTTCTAGTTTGAGTGTTTGGAGGAATCTCTACGCTGACTCCCATCGTGGTTGTACTGGTTTCCATTGCCACCAGTGATGTAGAAGGGTTTCTTTCTCCCACAGCATCACCAGCATTTGTTGTTTTTCTGAGTCCTTTTCTGAGTCCTTGCTCTTTCCAGAGCAAGACAGAACCTGACTGTTGTTTTGCTTTGCATTCCTCTGGGGGCCAAAGATACTCAACATTTTTGTGTGCACCTACTGACCTATTTTTTAAATGGAGCAGCTTCTTTTCTAACTACAGTACAAAAACGAAGAGAAGACAAACATTTGATTTTTAAATATACCTTGGTCTATCTTTGTAGAACTATATCTACATTATCATTTAGCGGGAGAAACAGAATCAAAAGATGGGGGAAATTCAAGAACAGGAACCACTGGATTTGTAGAAAGATGCTAATACAGAAGGCATGTGGTTTTGTTGTTTCCAGCTACACTGACTGACCCAATGCTAATAAAGATAGGCACTACAAGGAACTATTTCTTTCTCTGTAACAGACAAATGACATTGATTAGAATATTAAGGTTTTATATGTGGTTCTTCGCTTCCACACTGCAGATTGAACCCAAGGCCTCTGCACCAAGCTACACTGTCAGCTTTCTTTTATTTTCAGACAGCGTCTCTCTAAGCCACCAAGTTGGCTCAAACTTGTGATGCTCCTGCCTCAGCCTCCCACAGAGCTGGGACGATACAGATGCATTATTTTAGACATAGTCTTCTTTACACAGTTTGTTCACAGACAGCAAACTTTCCTACCACACAAGCAAACATAAACATCTGGGGATGCTGCATCAGAATTAAAACTGGCAAATCAGCGAAAGCCAAAGTAATGAGCTTTTACTGCAGGAGGAGACTGTAAATTGTGTGAACTACATCAGTCTTGCACCCATTCTTTTGGAAGTATTTTAAGCAAGGAAAGACTATAAAAGTTCCCAGTCATAACTATGGCTGCTAATCTGAACACTGCTTATATATACACATTTATTTATGAAAACATAAAATACCCCCCTTCCATTGGAGTTTCTCCAGCTCTAGTCTGTATGGACACTCCCTCTGGAAATAGACCCTGCTTAGTCGTCATTTCCCCCCGCCCCAAGGATTCTGATTCGTGGTTCTCAGGGCGGCCTGAGAATCTGCACTTCCGTCTAACCAGCTGTCTCACGGTGCAATGTCGTGTGGACCGAGGTTCTAGCAACCATGATCTTGACACTACCCATGTCGCTGACCTCACCAGAGAGCCAAAGCCACACTGTGTGCTAAGAACCAGCACAATAAAGTTGACAGATATGGGGCTCCAACAGATCTGAGGAAGGGGTTGGGTTTTATCATCTCTAAGTTAGGGTTCTTAAGTGACCAGAGAGGACCCGACAGAAAGCAGCCTGTGAGCAAACCCACTGCCCCCCAGCCAAAGCCACCACCACCCACTCCAGACTTAGCTGGCACAGGCCAGTTACAGGCTTCGACCTGCTCACAGAGAAGCAAATGCCACCTTTGCAAAAGCCCAGCTGGTTATAAAGGCATTAGAGTTATAAAGGCATTAGAGACAGACAATGCAAGAGAACAAAGAACACTAAAAATAGACATCAGCATTCCCACAAACCTACGTTGAGAGAAATCACTGCAAATGATAAAGGGCGATACCCCTTCAGCAGAAACTTTAGTATTTCCAAAAGCCACAGTGTGGAAATTACAACAAAACAGATTCTCTCACTGTTAGGAAGGAGGCTTGCAGGTACATTCATATCAAGGTTGTTTCCCCCTCTCAAGGGTCCAATAACAAAGACAAATATGCACCCAGGAGATGAATATCACATGGAAGACGTCACAGTCCAGTACAGAGGACACCACTGTTGTTTTCTTGTGCTGTTGTTTTCTTCTAAGTGTGCTCTTGTATGTTGTTTTCTTCTCAGCTCAGAGGGCTCCAAAGGTGTGGTGAGTGTCACTGCTAGCATATTTCAGAGTAGCTGCCCTGAAAAAAAACACCCTACCACTCTTTTTAGTGGGGCTAGAAATCAAAGCTTGGGCCTTGCCCATGCTGAGCGCATGCTGTACCACTGAGCTACATCTCCAGCTGAAATAGAATTTTTAATGATCTTTTCAACTGCACTGCTGAACTGGCAAGAAAGCAGGCGGCAAGATAGGGGTGCCGGTGGGGTGCAGAGACACCCAGGACTCTTGAAAGCCTCAGAGGCACTGAGGCAGCACCAGAGGCTGGGCCCCCTGAGAAGGGGAAACAAAAGCACTGAGAAGGTCTCAGGACCACATGCACCTGGGTGTGGCTGCCAAAGTTACAAAGGTGCCAGGGAGGGCAGAAAAGCAGGAAGGAGAGAGCTCTCAGAAGCAAGGGGCTCCACACCAAGCCCTTCCTCCGCCAGACTCAGCTCCTGCCGAACCCCAAATCCCAAGACCTCAGTCTTGACAGCCTCAGGTGGAGTGCAGGACTGGCTCCCCACACTCACTCACTGCTGTCTGGGGCAGCCTGAAGGTCACAGGGCTGAACGAGTTCATGGCAATGAAACATTCCAGACCCCAGGCTCTGAGGATTCTGTCTCCTCCCAGGCTTGGGCTCAGGCTGGCTTCCACCCAAGCCCTACCCTTCAGGGCGTGCTTCGACCTCTCCCAGCAGTGGACCCCTTTGCCTCCACCCTCCCATCACCATCCAGAAATGCACATTGATCAAGCTGGATGGGCACCATCTGCTAACTGGGTGCCCAGGCCTCAGCATGGCTGGGGGACTTTGGGACAGAAGAAAAAGGGAGAGGAGCAGCTGAGCTGCTGAAGTCAGCCTCTGCCAAGTCTCAGAAAACACAGGAGCAGGTATTCCTGAGATGGAGGAAGAGGAGAAAGGAAGGGGAAAGAGGGGGAGGGGAAGAAGAGAAAGAGGAAGAAGAAGCAGGAGAAGCAGAAGAAGAAACGTTGCAGCGGGAAAAGTTTGTGCGAACCACCTTTCCCAGGGAGTTCACAAGCATGTGCCCAGCTCACAGCAGGGAGACACTGGCAATGAGGAGGGCGGAGGGAGAGGAACGACATCCCCAAGGGTGTGCACTGCCAGGCCTGCACACACAGAGACCTTGTGCATGGTCATGCAGCCCCAGGACTGCAAATGGCCCCTTTCAAAACTGGGGGACGGCGGGTGCTGCTATCCTGTGAGGGCACAGGATCAGCACCTGTGGGAGTTGGATCAGCAGTCAGGCTCAAAGACTGGGGCGCCAGGGGCTCTGCTCTCCTCCTATACAGAAAGGAGCCGCCGTCCTACAACACCAGCCACACGGACGGACGGCATCAGAGGATGGACTCAGAGGGGTATTCGTGTCTCGACCTCTGTCTCCTCCATCCTTGAAGTCACCTTCCTCCAGATGCCCACATGGTCAGGGTTTCAGTATTCATGTGTACCTCCTAAAATTCCAACCACTTGTTATTTTGCGGGAACGGTGCCAGCAATCAGGGCTCACCTGTTTTGCATACAAGCACAAAATGAGCATGTATATGTACACACACACATGCTTTTGTACAAGCACTTTTGCTATTCTAAGAATTACCGAGAAAAAAAGGTCAGATATCATCAGGCACATTCCTGTGCTGCGGTCCTCCAGCCTCCCCTCCTCCTGCCCTGACCCACCAACCGCCAACAGAGCTCTCTCCATAGAGCAGCCAGATGCTGAAGGTCCCAGAAGGCCTCTTGGAGCAAATGACACTGGTCAAGCCTTGAATCTTCCTTGAATCAGAACCCAGGCTGAAAGCAGATGACTGATGGATGGGAACGGCTTAAAAGCAGGCTGGACACAGACTCCTGGGGTTCTGATAAGGCCATTGTGTCGCTAAGGTCCTGGGGGCTCTCCTTGAAGGGCAGCTCTGGTCTACTGCATGGAGAGGAGTGAAGATGAGAGCAGCCTGGGTAACTGGAGGGAAATGGGGAGACACCAGCTGGTCTCCCCTCAAATCTAATACCCACCCACACACCTGACTCCAAGGCAGAGCTGAAGCACTTAATGGAACCTTGCAGTGACAGGGCGGACACAACTTCTAGCACTTGGACACCTGCAGGCCGCAGTAGACTGCTTTACAGATGCAAAGTAATTATTCTAGATACACACTGACACGGCCATGTTCCCAGGTCCTAGCTAAAATCTGGCCTGGGGTGCGGGTGAAGAGACAGGCTAAACAGCTTCAGCCTGCTGGGTTCCCTCGGATGGAAACACAAACCCAGTGAGCAAAGGGAAAAGTGAGTGAGTGTCTGTGACTTAGCTTTTTCCTCGTGGTCTCAAAGGTTCTCATACAACCCAAAGGTGATATAAATAGTTCCTGAATGTTTTCCTAACATTTTACTTGTTTTTTACTGTTAGAGCTAGTGCTTTCAACCACCAAAGCTAGTGCTTTCCCACATCTGGTGTGCAGTGGAAGAATTGCATCTTTTTCTTCCTATGGCAAAGTGTGCTGGCATCATTTATGGAGGAAAGCATCCTTTCCCACCACCTTCTGTACACTTTTACCATATATTAGGCCTCACAGGTCCTCTGACCCTTGGTTCTGTCTCCATCTTAGCACCTACTCTAAGATGCGACTGTCTGGGAGGAAAAGTCCCAGTTCCCAAGTTTTCTTGGGGGAGAACTAATAATTCAAGACATTGCCTTTCTCTCCCAGAGTCTGTGTTAAAACCAGGGGGTCCTCGAATAGTTTTCTTCTCATCAAATATGCACTTTTCCTTTCTTTTTTTGAGATAGGGCTCGCTTTGTAGTTCAGACTGGCCTAGAACTCACTGTGTAGCCCACGCTGGACCCAAACTCATGGCAATCCTCCTGCCTCTGCCTCCCAGGTGCTAAAATTACAGAGTGCAGCACCACACCTGGTTAGACATGCACTGTTCTACTTAACTACTTCTAAATTTTTTTCATGTGCTCACTTCAGCAGCACATATACTTTTTTTCACTCGGTTATAATTTTGAATCTTCTCTCGTATTTAATTATTCCAAATATATATAATAAATATATTTATGTATATGTGCATATGTAAAAGCATACAGAATATATACTATCTGTATACTATATATAAGCTAATGAGTTATATTTACTCATCTTTCCAAATGATATGTTACTTCCAAAACTATTTAAATCGTATTTTGGATTTTTTAGGTATACACTAATAACATTCCAAAATATATAATTACTTTTCTTCTCTGTATTTCCCATTTTTTAGGTAAGTTTACAATCTTTAAAATAATATTGAGTAATGAGGGCAATAAATTATATATTTGGCTAGTTTTAACGAAAATGGCTTTAGTATTTCACCACTTAATTATGTGCCGCTAGATTTTGGCAATTAGTCTTCATCTTATTTAAGTAATTTCCATCTGTTTTTATTTTACTCAGATATGAAAAGCTGTGGCTCAAAACAGTTATGGTTTTCTTTTTAAATATCTAATGATTTTTTCCTTTATTATTTTGACAGCTTTCCTTATGGATAATCATCCCTGAATTCATGAAATAAGCCTTAGTCATGTTGTCTTCTTAAAAATATCCTCTTGGTTAATTTATTAATGTTTTATTTATAATTATAGCTTCTCTACTCATCAATAAAACTGCTCTCAGCTTTCTCAATCTCTACTGTCTTTAACAGAGTTTGTGGTTATATTATATATTTCTAATACTATACATAATACATGTTCTTTGAAGATTGGCTATAAAGTTAACTAGGATCTGAGATTTTTTGGCAAATATATACTCATCTCGGAGAAATAAAATGATCAGTCCATAGGGATTTATGTACAAACTTCTTTGCCCCAGCATGAAAAGCTGGAGATATCTCAAATGTCCATCAACAGGAAATGAAGTGAATAAATTATGGCTTATCTAAACTATGAGTTGCTATGCAGCAATTTTAAAAAGTTAGATTGATATCTTTGGACCTGGGAAGTCGTCTATACCATGTTGTGAGTGAAAACAGAAAAAACAAATCCAAACACGCAAGTATGTAGGTTTACATGATTTTAGAAGAAGAATAAGTTAATGTATACCAAGCTTTAAAAGTCCTTAGTCTAGGACAGAGAAGGAGAAGACTGCTATGGGCAGGGAGGTCACTATACATGAAAGAAGAAATATTTTCATATTCCACCGGACTCCTCTGTCCCAAGGCTCCAGCTGGCTGGAGCAGGAGGGGTAAGTGAAATCTGCCCTGGCTGCAAGGCTTTCTCCTCCAGGGATCTGGCTCTTTGGCCAAGGGCTTCATGTGAAGCCCTAAACCCTACTTCCCTGAGTTTTTCCCTCTCCCCAGTGTCTGGGAACATCTGGAAACATCTGCTTTCCTGGCATCAGACCCAAAGCAGTCAACAGCCACACACAGGCCCCTGCTCACAATGAGGAACGTCAAAGCCCAACTTTCTCCATCCGAGCCTCCCCAAATTGAGCTCCCCTACTCAATTTAAAATTTTAAAGCAACACATTCTCTGCATGGATTTGATTCGTAAGTACATGATCCTTGTGTGAGTTATTAATTAGCAGCATTAGGGCCAATTGTGAAGTCTACCCATACGGCATGGAAATCTGAAGATTCAAAGAATTCTTTCCCTACAGAGCCTAAACCTTAGTAAGTGAATGCAAAAGCTTCCACAAACCAAACTGTGGTTCCGAGCAAGGGAAGGTAAAGGGACACCGAATGACAGAAAACCAACTGGCCCTGCCCAATCATTGTTTCAGTAAAATAACAGAGAAAGAGCTATTTTTATTTTTTTAATAAATGTTTATGGAAAAGCAACTATACTTTATGGGAAAGGGCTATTTTTAAAGACTGTTTATTCTCTATGAGGAACGGGAACGAAAATACCCCAGTTCCTTTATGAAGCCAAGGAGGACACTGGCAGTGGTTCACAAAACAGTGGCTAAGAGGATAAGGAACTCCCAGGATCTGCTGTGCTGCTGCTTCCCGCCACTCCCAGCCGCCAATCAACTCACCCAGGACTCTACAGTTTTCCGCTATCACCTCTTTATCCCTTCCTAGGGCTTAAGGCTTATTCTCTGTCTTCTGTCCAAATGGCAGCTTGACCCAGGCAGCATTCAGGGGTTAATCTTGCCCCCCTAGCTCCTTGCGGTGAGCTGCTAATCATTCACTGTCAGCCATACAGCTGACTGACAAGCCAGTGGTAGTTTCTGGGCGGCTCTCCTGTACCTCCAGATTCTTGCTCTTTGTGGCTCCCTCTACCCACACATAGCAGTGTGCTTCCCCAGGCAGGCAGGCACTCCTGGTATGCAGATCTGTCTTGGTTTTATAAAATGCACTGGGGAAGACAAACATGAGGGCAGGTCATGAGTTTGATTCCTGGTACCAATAAAAACCAAAAAAGACAGATGGGTGGCTGCCTGGACTGCAGTGTTCATGGCCATGGCAAGCCTGTCCACTGAGTCCTCGGCAAGGCCTCTTGTTGACACTGGACAGAATCGTTGTCAGTTGCTTACAACCCGAAGACTCATAAGCAAGAACACATAGAAAATAAAGTAATTGTTAGGGCTCATACCTAAACCATTAATGCTTTTGTCTGGTTACGAGATGGGGATTTTTTCTTCTTTACACTTGTATACATTTTCCTAAATTTCCCAGTGGATACAGACTGCATTCGGGATAAGTACTAAGGGAATCAGAAAAATTCTAAGAACTAATTTCTTTGAAAGATCAAATAGGTTTCTCGTTCTCACTAAACCCTATAATCTAGTCAAAGATGCCAAACCCTCTTAAGCGCAAAGTCACAATGTTAACAAGCCAATATTAAAATGAGCTGATATGACAGCCTCATACACTATGATGCTTTTTCTGACAATACCCAAATCCCTCTTTCTGGGATAGGGTGGGAATAAGGGTTGCCTGGTTCTCTAAAATAAGGGGGAAAGGCCAATAACTCCCACAGCTTCTGGGCATGTGGCTGCCATGCTACCTGCTAGAAAATGTCATTTTACTATCACAGCTTGAATTTTAAACCATATTTGCTTTCTGAGTAATTCTTAGAACACTAACATGCTACAATGGGATACCTAAGTCTAGCTTTATGCGTACATGACCGTAACTGACCACAGGCAACACAGAGATAAATGAGGCTAGCGACTTAGATAAGCCCTATGGTTTTGCACCATTGCTGCCCACGTCTCCTGTCTAATTTTTATCACATGCTGTGATGGGTCCCTTATCCCCTTTAAGCAAGGCTCTGAGACAATGCTATATGTCCTATTGCTCCTGTAACTGTTAGCAAGGTTTTACACTGTTGTTCAGAGGCCTTGGGTTGGGAATAAAATTTAAATAGAGAGGAATTCATAACGGTGAAATTCACCTAAATGTTACATATTTTGCAACAACATTTAAATTTCTGCCTGCAGATCTTCAAATGTTACGAACAGCAGTACCAATACCATGCTTGACCTGTTTCATCTTCCCTGTCAGATGAATATCTGCAAAGAAGGGGAAAATGTAGGCTGAAGGGTAAAGAAGAGAAAATTTATCACTCGCAAGGAATTAATTAGAGCAAAGTCCAAATGGTATGTTTTGGCAGCTCTCTGCTTGGAATGTCATGTGTGACTCAAAAACAACACTTAATTGTTGGATCCACATGCCAAGTGTACCACACAAATACTACTTAGATTGCTTGCTGGAAGACAAGTTTTATGTAAATTATTTTAAAAATCTAGGCTTTTGAGGTTCTAGAAATTGTATTAGTCAACTGGTCAGTGCAAAGGCAACTGCTAGAAAATAAACATCATTTGACACCTTTCATAGCTTCAGCATCATTCTGAAAATCTGCTTTCTAAGTCTTCTTAGTCATTACCCTAAACACCAGCAAATAACAGAAGCAGAGGTGAACTGACCCTCAGGTCAGAGTGACACACTGAAAGTCCTGTGAATGGCTCAATGTGTTAGGATTCTAGTAGGTGCAGAGAACACATTATCACCAAGGAACTCGCAAAGAACCCAGCCCCAGCCTCAAAGGAATTTAACATCTCTCTGAAAGGCAAGATCTATAAAACAATAACAGTACATAAAGAGGAGGCAAAAAGCCAATGCTGTGGTGACTGCTAGTGAAGTTTACAGTTTAAACAAACCAGCTAGAGCCACATGAACCACTTTCCAGATCATATTGCTCCATGTGCATTATTTCTTTTGTGTGATTTTGAAATAATATAAATGTACCACACTAACTGTTTTAAGTAGTGCTAAGTATATTCAACAAATTCAATATATTCACATTGTTGTAAAACACAACTCCCGAACTTCACTGTGGAAAATGGAAACTATGCACCCGTTCATTACACACTGATTCCTGGCTTTTATAAACAGGGTGGCTATGAACAGAAGTGTGCAAATGTCTCCTGATTTTACTTCAGGTCTGTAGGGCATTTCCCTAACATGGGACACTGGGTCCATTTACACCGAGGCCACCAGTTTCTCCAAATCCTTGCCAGTCCTTGTTAGGCTGGTTCTGTGCCGAGTTAAATCTGGGGCCTTTAGCAATGAATGAGCCACATCCTCAGCCTTTCTTTTATTTTGAGACAGATACAGTCTCACTAAATTGCCCATGCTGAGGTTGAATTTACAATCCCTTGCCTCAGCCCACCACAGTACCAGGATTACAAGCATGCACCCTCAAGCCTGGGTTTGTTTTGTGTTTTTAATAGTAGCCATCCTAACAAGTTTGAAGTGAAAGCCCATTATGGCCTTGATTTGCAGTTCTTAAATGAACAGCGATCTTCCCTGATATAATGTCCTCGAGACTGAGGGAAAGCTGGGGCACTAGTGAAAACTTACTCCTTCCACATGGACTGACACATTATTGGAGTAACTGTTTACCAGCATCTGAGACAATATTCACAACTCAACACCATTAGTGGGGAGGTTCTGCACAAGAATTTGCCAACCGGCACTCTCCTGCTCCTGGTTCCCTGGAAAATGGAGGAGAAGGAAAGCAACTCAAGGGCAACTTGCTTATGCAGGTCCTTGATTAATATGACTGAGATCTTTTATCCTGTGCAGCCATCCGTATCTGTCCTTCAGTTCAGCTATGCACACACGTGATTTAAGGTTTTAGTCTCTAAAGGTTTTAAGGTTTTAGTCATCTCCACTGTGCTACAAAGGGATAAATACCAGAGAGTCATGCGACTGAATTACACAGTTAGAAGACACAGCTTCAAATGGCCCAAACATGTTCCACATGCTGCTACATAGAACAAAACAAAACAAAACAAACAAACAAAAAAAAAAACAGAGGTTGTTACATATATGGGTTGTACTGTATCTAGCTGCCCACCCCAAGTGTGACTTTATTTTGAAAAAAGGCTGGAGTTGGGCATAGTGCTATATGCCTGTGATCCCAGCTCTCTGGAGGTTGTGGCTTATTATTATGAGTTTGAGGTCAGCTTGGGCTACATAGTGAGACCCTGTCACTAAAGAAATGAACAACAAAAAAGACCATAGAAATGATCAAATAAAGATTAAGTCATTAGAACAGGCCCCCCTACTATGTCCATATTTTTACTGAAATGAAAACAATGGGAACAGAAACAGCAAGCAAATTTTGTGAGGGTAAAGGCAGAGATTAGGGTGATGTTAGCTGAGCACGGTGGTACACACCTATAACCCCAGAACTCTAGAAGGCTGAGGCAGGAAGATTGCAAGTTCAAGCCTAGACTAAGCAATGTAGCAAGACCCTCTGTCAAAATAAAAATGAACACACAGAAAGGACTGGTCCATAGCTCAGGAGGAAGGCCCTGGGATTAATCCCAGTAACACTGTTACGGTTTGTGTCTAGATGGCCCCCCACGCCTCATGCAATAATGTAGGCTGAATCTAGTGTTTGTGATTGGCTTGTTGTCTAGTGCTGGGATTGGTGGTGTGAGTGCTGTACCCGCCCAGGGGTGGGTAACTGGCATATGATATAAGAGAGGGAAGGAACTGTGCTTTTCCCTTTTGCCCATTTGCTCTTGCAGCTGCCATGAATGGCTGCTCCTCAGCCATGCCACCCTGCCTTGGAGGTAGCTGAGTGTGGACTGAAACCTCCAAAGACTGCAAACTAAATAAATCTTTCCTTGCTTCACTTTGGGCGTTAGGTTTTATCTCAACAAGAAAAAAGTAATCAAGACAAACACCAAAAAATAAAATAAAAACTTTTTAAAAAGATGTCAGTGAGTACTGGCAAAAGCCCCAAAACTGAGCAAAAAACATGGAAGAAGGCACCAACTCCACCCCGTTGACCCCCCTACTTCAGTCTGCAGTCTGCAGAATGTGATGTCATTACCTTCTTCTTTAAGCTAGCTGGTTTGTGACACTTTGTTACAGTGGCCTCAATAAACTAATGCACAATTCAGCAAGTGCCAAGGTAACCCTCTGAGGAATCAGCCCAGGAAAAACTGGGCTATACCCCCAGCAATACCTCCATGCTGCTGCAGAAAGTGGGTAAAGGACACAGAGAAAAAAGCACTTGTTTTCATCCAGTACCCTGTGCACCACCAACCAAAGTCCCAAACAAAACCAGCTCTCCGGCCCTGGGGCCAGCATTTTTAGAGCCAGACAAGAGGCAAAAATGAGTTTGGAAGCTGTAAGACTCACCCACACAGCAAACCTCTCCAAACAACCCGGGTTGGCAGGATGCCGAAAGACTGCTGGCAGCGTCTTGGTTTCTGTTGAACCAGTTTTCTGGAGAAAATTAGAACTTTATTTTCTGAGACTGCCATGTGCTTTTCAAGGGCTTCCAGACAGAAGTGGTGTGGAGGGTACTAATAGAAAAGTCCTCCGAGGGAAACTGCCTTTAAACTGGAAAGGAAGGGGAGAAAGACGAGGACTATGATCTTCATGAGGGGCTCAGCAAGTTTACAGCTGGCAAACTCTGCCTGTTAGAAGTGATAATGGGTAAGAGTAAGAGTTTAATGAATCTCAAGAGCCTGATTGGAGAAATGGCACGAAACTAGGCAGCCTCATCATGGGGTCAAGCAAAGACTACAGTGTAGGCTGTGAAACAACCTGGCCACAGGAAGCTGTTAAAAGTTGACTGAAACTAAGTTAATAAAAGGAAAAGAGCAATTCTCAGGCTGTGTTACAAAAGCAAAGATCCCTCTTATCCCATCTAATAAAACTTGTCACTGCAGTTCTTATGAGAACTGAGTCAGCCAAAAGGAGGAAAAGATGGTTCACGGTACTATTTTAAGTTAGGCCAGGCATGGTGGTGCACGCCTGTGATTCCAGCACTTAGGAGGCCGAGGCAGGAGGGGCGCTATGAGTTCAAGGCCAGCCTGCACTACACAGCAAGATCATGTCTCAAAAAGTAAAAAAAAAAAAAAAAAAAAAGTCATGTTGTTTCAACTCTTTTATCCAGTATATGCTGCAATTCCTACAGAAACTGCTCATCTCTTCTCTGTTCATCACTTGGAATTCTACCACAAGCCGCTCACAAATTGACCTAGGAGCCATCCACCAGTCAGAGGCCTTACACATGGGTAAACGCTATTCTGTTGGTGCGGCCACTCAAAGCAACACCCCATAAGGCATAGGACTGAAGATGGAGGGGTCAGTGGGTGCCAGGGGGACAGTGGGGAGAGAGGGATGGCAGATTAGGGGCAGAGGCCGAGGGCCATGAGTGGGAAGGAGACCAGGCTTGTGGCTTGAATTCTCTCTTGGAGGCAGAGCCTTGGTCACTCCCAGAGAGCGAGGGGGTCCTGGCTACTATTAAACTGGCCCCCTATGGGGTGACCTCTATAGTCCGCTCACCTGGCTCCTTTGTCTTTGGACTCCTGGCTGGGGTCAGTGGACGGCAGGCACTGGCAAGGCCAGGTGGCAGGCAAGAGAGGGGCTGAGGGGTGCCGGCCCAGACTGGCCAGACTGTGAGGCATGCTATTGCTATGACTGAAGCCACACATTTGACAGGACTTTGTCACGAGGCCCTAGGACACTGATCCGGCCTCAGGTCATGGAAGAAGAGAGTCTTGGAGCTCCCTAGCAACTCCCCAAACACTCTCTGATCTTGCTTGTCAACGCTTCCATCATTCCGCTCTAAGTCCAGATCGACAGTGACCATACGCCTGCGCTCCGCATGCTGACAAATACATGCTGATGGGAGACGGCACAACAGCCACACAAGATGTGCGGCTCAGGTCACAAGTGAATGACATCAAAACTAACCAGCAAGCACCTTATGCAGGGGCCCAGGCCTTCCAGTGCCTGTGACCAGAGACCCTTCTGGAGATGCTGTGTCTGCCTGCTTCCGTGCTCAGTCTCCAACGATCTGCAGCCACCTGCATAGCGCGGCTCCTGAGGCTCTGAGGAAACCCGAATGCAGAGAGTAAATGTGAGGCCCAATGAAACTGAGCAAGCACCCTCCAGTTCTTTTCACGCAGGATACACAACCCCATGTGCACCATTTACACAACTGCCAAGAGTCGGTGAGGTTCAATTCCACAGCGAGAGCTTCTCCCAGGTAATTAAACACGAGTCAGGGCCTGTCATCCCAGCTACTCTGGAGACCAGGACAAGATGATCAGAAGTTTGAGGCCAGACTAGTCAACCGAGAAAGACTTGTCTCAAAATTTGGAAGAAAAAAAAAAGTCTTACTAGGTAGCTTACTGCAAGGGAGGGAGGGAGAAAGGCTTGATAGAAAGAGGGAGGCAAAGATACAATATTTTTTACTGGCAGTGCTCCTATCACAACTGAAGGAAAACACCCTGCTTCTAAGGCATTTGCCATGGAAAGGTTGTACCAGCTCATTTCCTGGTGCTTGGCGCCAGCACTGAGCCACCTAGGCTGTAATCTCCTTATGACTAAAAATCATTACGCCCGACTCAGATGTTCCAAGTAATGGAAGATACAGAACCAGGAAAAGATAAAACACGCAATTGGAGTGAATGATGACCCAGCTACTCCCCTTCTGGGTGTCTTTCCGAAAGATTTAAAAACCGTATTGCAGTGATCCATGCACACCCATGTTTGTAACAGCACAACTCATACAGAGGAAATCTTGGAAGCAGACTGTGTATCCCTGAGCAGATGAAAAGATTGAGAAAATGTAATATTTATACACAACAGAATACTACTGTACCATAATGAAGATAGATACACTTGAGTCATCTGTAGGCAAATGGATACACCTTGAGATCATAATATTAAGTGAAATCAGACACACAAGCTTCAATATCGCATGGGTTCTCCTGTATGGGAAATCCAAAATATAAATAAAGAGCAAAATAAAAGATAGAGAATAGGAAACATGGAGATAGACCTTTTGCAAAAGGGAGGTAGTCAAGAGATAGAGCAAGGAATATAATCATTATGCGCTGCAAGCATGTACCAATAAAAATGAAAATTTAATTTTAAAAAAGCTGACTCATTTTAAATCCATCTAATCTGCACATGCAATGTTTTCATATTTGCCTTCAAACATAGGAGCATCTCCTCCTGATGTCCCCACAGAAATGGTGCTGCAAAGACCCGGTGGTCTTGAAATCCGAAGTCCCCCTTGGCCACATTCATCCAGCCTATGCAAGGGGGAGGCTGAGTTCTCCTAGGAGCTTTAGGATTTGGAGAATGGGGGAGTCTTGGAGCTCAGGAAATAGAGGAGAGCAGGAAGCAAAGCCGAAATTCACTTAAACAGCAAAAAGCACACAAGTCTTAAAGCTGATCAAACTGAAGCTCAGAGAAACTACAGGTCAGTTCACAAAAGAGCAGAACTGCCTAGGGCAGAAGCAGAGGTGTCACCCCGACTGTCCTGGGGACCTTCATTCACTGCGATGCTGGAAAAGCCCACAGAGTGGATGCCTGGGTTAGGCAATGACTCAGGCTCCAAAGCAAGCTGAGGTCAGACGTGAGGCTGCACAGATCTCGTGAGAGGCGGGAGAAGAGCGAGGATGCCTCTGCCCAACCCAGGAACACGGCTGTTTCTGCAAAAACCCATTTGCCTATCATTTCTTGCATCCAACCCTCCCACCCTCCCAACAGCCCTGCCATGAAAGCAGTGTCTCCACTCTGCTAAAGAACAAAAATGAAACTATCGCTTAGAACCAGAGGTAATACAAAGACAAACATCCCAGAGAACCAGGATGTGTACTCGCAAGGGGATTTTCCCATGGGTGATTTTTCATTCACCCCTGAGGTAGATTTTCTCTCCCTATGCAGATGAGAGCGGCTGCCCATGGAGCCAGAATGCAGGAGCCAGCATTTCCCCTTTAACCACTTTTTTTGGGAGGTGGAGGAGTAACTAGAGATTGAAATCCAGGGTCATCAAACTGAGCTACACGCCCAGGCACCTTTTGTTAGAGACAAGGTCTCACTAAGTGACCCTGGCTGGTTCTAAACTTCAGATATTCCTGCCTCAGCCTCCTAGAGTACTGGGATTATAGGTCTGTGCCTCCCCATCCTGCTAACCACCTAACCATTCTGTTTCTTATATTTGATTAAGAAAATTTATTATTTCCATATGAAGAGGAGGAGAAAAAAACCAACTTTTCAAACTCCCTACACTTTCTCAGAATCTGGCCCATTTTAATGTCAGATACCGACATTTACAATTAGAGTTTATTCTTCTTATTTATTAGGCTGTACTGAGTGATTCTTTCTTTTTTCAGGGAGAAAATAGCAAACAGCTGTTTAAGAATTACCACATTCATTTCAGAACTATGGAACTCACTTTGATCATGAGAGCTGTAACTCCAGCTGGAAGGGACGCACATAAGCATTTTGGGCCAACATTTCAAGTCAATTCTTTGCTTCTGAAGAGCTAGAAAGACAGGCTTGCAGTATTTAGCTGGAACGATTTATGAAAAAAAAATTTTTTTTCTACTTTTAAATAGCTTTTCAATTTAACCTCAAGAGGCTAGACCCAGACAAGCACTGTTTATCATTCAAAGTTAAATGAAACACAGAAATGACCATGCAAAGCAAAGTAGATGTCAATAGTAGTTCAGAAATTTGGCTTACAAGAGGAGCCAAAAGCAACACTGATAAGGAGAAAGAAATGTTAGCTTATTTTTTTAAAACATGTGAAACTGCCTCCCTCATTCTGGCTCACAGCACAGCTGCTGAAGAGCCGGGTATATTATGGACACACAGGCTCCCTTCTGGTTTTAAATGGCCAGTTAAATCTCTCCCTTCTCCTCCCCTGCCTACAAGTCCATGTCAACACTCCTATCATCACTGTCCCTGGAGCAGCTGGAGGGACAGCCTCCTGCTGCATTTGCCGTTCTAGGAAGCCACCAGAGAATTTCATGGAAAGAGGAGATCCTTCCCAGTGATGGTTAATCCTGCTGGTCCACTTGATTGGCTTGGGAGACTAGCAATATACATTTCTGGAGTGTCAAGGGAGAGAGTCACCTTGGGGACTACACTTGCTTCTGGGCCCCTGCCTCTCTGGCTCTTCCCTATGCTCTGATTCCCACAATCAGTGAAGTAAGCAGCTCTGCTCTGCTACTTCTTTCTATCATGATGTTTTTGCCTTACAGGCAGCTGGCCATGGGCTGGACCCCTGAAACCATGAGTCAACACTAAGCACCTCCCCAATTAAATTGTACTTTGTCCCCGCAATGGGAGAGTTGACTCATGACCCCCGCCAAGGCCTTTAGTAACACGTGGATTTCACCTCTTTTGGAGGGGTGAAGAGAAAAGTAGACCTATAGGGGCTTAACAAAGAGAGCCCAATCCCCAAGTAACTGAGAGAGAAACCTGAAAGCAAAATTCAAGAAAAATCCAAACCAAAACAAAAAGAAAGAGGAAACCAAGTGCCTTCACAGAGAACAGAGGCCATGAGTGAGCACAGGCCATACTCAAAGCCTTCAGTCTCTACTCTTCCTGTCATAAACAGGAGGGTGACAGAGAAGAGACACAGGACTTCTAAAAAGACCAACTCCCCAACTTCCGTTCTGTCTCTCTCAGGTCAGGTTCAGAAGATAACTCTAAAATCCATCACCACTGAAGCCCTTCTCAGGCGGCACAAGCTTCCCACCAGCCTCCCGCCCAGGTTTCCATGAGAATTAAAGCAATGAAAGGCCTGTTTCATTTGGAAGGTAATAAAATGAAGTCCCAGGTTAATCACTGAAACTTGACTTTGTAACACTCCTAATTAAGTCTTGCAGATAGCACAGGCAATTTTGCCAACAGCAAAAAACCTAGGTGGTCTTTTTTGTGACATACAAAGTCATTGTTTTTCTTTCAAAAAAAAGAGATTTGCTCTGATTTCAATGGACTTGTTGGATGTTCTACTAATACTGTGTTGCTGCTCAGAATGGTGCGGCGGCTTTACCATCCTACAACTTAGGAGACTGAGGCAGAAGGTTCGTCATGAGTTCGAGGCAAGCCTGGACTACAAAGTGAGTTTGAGGCCAACCTGAACTACACAGCAAAACCCTGTCTCCAAAAAGAGAAAGAAAAGAACGAATGTGGCTGAGAAAATATCTACTTTCTTTCTCCCACCGTCAAGGATCACAGAGCTCACCTGTCTAGCTTCCAGAGCTCTGAGCAAGTGACAGTCACCATGCCAAGCCACACACAAGGCCTCCAGACACCATAGGAACAGCCTGTCACATGTTAACCGTGGCATAAGTTTTCTCCAGCACTTGGTAGGTTCCCAGGGACCACTTTGTTTTTGTGTTACAGCTAAGAAATGCTTTTCTCCAGGCGTCACTGGCCATCTGAGGAATTCCCGAACGCAGTCACAAAAACTTCATTCATCAACAAGGATGCTGACACTGGGTCTCAATTTCCAAAAAAGAAAGGGAGGGGACAGCTTGGGTGAGATTCCTCATTCTGCTGCTAAGCAAACTGAGTCCAGGCGGCAGAGACAGGAAGGAACTTGTTAGTGAGAAGCAGGCTGCAGGCCGAGATGGTTGCAAAGCCTAATTAGAGGAAAGAGAGGCAGGGGCTGGGTGGGCCTTGGATCCTGCATTAGTCTGAGGGCTGGGTGGAGCTCAGCAAGAAACAAACCAGAACAGCATGCAGCTGGGGAAGCGGGGACCCTGGAGAGGGAACAACCACTTGATCCTGAGCTGGGAGGCAACAGAGAAGACTCTAAGGGCTGTCACAGTGGGGTGGCTTGCTGTGGGGAAGATGGATCTTGTGCCAGCCTGACCTCAACTCCCTGCCACCCGAGTAAGGGGCTGGAAGCATTTCCTGTGGATCGATCCTTTGGGACCGCACCAACCACGTGTCAAGGGTCTTGTGACAGCAGTGCAGCTGGGTCACCGACCTCATTCTGAGGAAGGCTGTGAGGATGAACAAGAAGAAAACAGGCCATGCCCCCAAAGGGCTCTTACTCATCCTGCCAGAGGCCAAAACCAACATGCAAGCACTCAACAAGAATCTTCCAGCAAGAGTTCGACCCCGGTACCAAAAAAAAAGAATCTTCCAGCAGGAGATGCAGAGGCCGAGACACCCAGAACTGAGACTGAGGGCAGCAGCAGTGGGCATGGTCCGATTCTCCATACCCAGAACTAAGGAACCCATGCTTTACCCACAGACAAATGGTGCCGGCTGTATCAGCCTGGAGAGCCACAAAAACTTCCGTAGAGAACAAGAACAGGACAGAAACACAAGAAAAAACCTCACTAGGGGCCCTGGCCCTGTCCACCTGCCTGTCATTACCTCTGCTGCTGACCATTCAACAGATACCGGTGCCCCATCACCCTGTCCCTGGGGAGCAGCTTCCCGGCCACTGTCAACAATGCTCAATAGAGGCAGAAAATGGCTGTGCTTGTTCCCTCTGCTCTTCTCGGCTAAGGAAGGGAATAAACACTTGGAGAAGCAACCACCTGCTCCTCCTGCAAATGTCAGTGGAACACTCTGCTAGTGGATCAGGAGGAAGGGACACACCAAATCAGCTCAGGGATCTTGGGGGAAGTGTCATTAACCCTTTCCAAGGCCAAAGTCACTCGGCTTTATAACCTCAGTAGAGAGAAAGCTGCATTCATCGAGCCACAGGAAAGGCTGATTTTTGCACAGCATTTTCCACATAAAGATGATCTCAGAGCAGGCAAGAACTCCCTGTAAATACTGTATTTTCAAACCTCCCTCGGCAGAGAGGAAAGACCTACAAAGACTGTCCAAGTTCAACAGTAAAGGTGATCATGGAGGAAACTACGTAATAGAAGAGACCACAGCAGTGTTCTCTGCCTGGGCTTTCCCAAAGGTGAAAGTCTTCAGAATAATTTGCTCTCCAGGCTAGAAATGATGACGGAAACAACCACAGAGGAGGAGCATGGCTTGGTTTTGAGGGCCTGAACTGTTTGGGGAATTTGCATTTACAATGAGTACTTTGCCTGCATTCGGATTGCAAAACCAAAAGTATTCAGCCTTTAGACTCAGGAAACTCAATCCCTGGGGAGCAAGCCACAGGGTTCACTGAAGAACAACCCCAAAAGGAAACTCAGGGACCTCTAAATGCCCCGTGAGCAAGGAGAATTCCCAAGCTGGACCCTTAGGGCCTCAGCCACTTGGCCTTGGGGGAGTCTCAGAGGAAAGCTTTGGAGCGAGATTTTTATACAATTTGAGGAGCTAGGTCTGTGTGATCCTGCAGTCCCTGTCCTCCAAGCCAAGCAGGGTGACTGAGTCAGCCCTGATGGCTTCCAGCTGTGGGACAGCCTTACTGGCTCTTCTTAAACACAAGGCAACAATTTACAATCAGTTCCATCAACAGAAATGCTGATATCTGGCTTTCTGCAGCCAGTTAAGGAAAACATCTGTTGCCCAGGGGCTGAGAAGGAACATTCTGGCCAAACTAGAATAAAAATGAAATATGCATGGAGGAAGCATGTCAAAAGTAACAATGGCATGAAACTCTACTTGTGAAATAAATTCACTCTAACATTCACTCAGCAAATTTTCAAGGACGATTCTGCAAGGTGCCTTGCTAGATGCAGAGAAGACGAAGTAGTATAGGGGAAGCCAGCAGTACCACAGCAGATCATGGGTGCCACTAATCATGTGCATTATACTCCTAGCATGCGCCAAAAACTGCTCTGGATACTTCTTTGATTCACCTTTTTATCCTCAGGTAGTATGAAGTAGGGCTTATTATTATCCCCATTTTATCACAGACAGCTTAGTTGTTTAGAAATACTATATGTAGTCAGATAGGGGTAGGCCTTCGGAAGAGTCAGTGCAAAAAACAACTATGACCGCAGGGATTCGCTGAAGGTCAGGCCTCTGGACAGAGGAAATGACCAGGCCTATACAGGTCCTCCTGGGGAAGAACAGCAGTGACTAATACTCTAAATAGGCATCAATCACGGAAGGGGGGTGTCACTGACCCACCCCTCCAGAAAAGGTCCTGCTCTTTCCACCCACACTTGCCTTCCATACACGCCTGCTTTCCTATTTGAGTCCCATTTAATCAAGGTATTACCTAAGCAATTTTATTTGTAACCTTATTGATTGACCATTGTGTTGTTCTACCTATACCTACTCTCTGATTTCCCATTGGCTGGATGTTACCCATGCAATTATATTTGTAACCTTATTGGTTGATTATAATTTTGTCCCACCTTAGACCTGCCTCACTTCCTGGTCCTTCTCTATAAAATTCCCTTAAAAATCAGAGTCTCCAGGATGAGAGGAACCCAGGTGCTTAGTCCAATCCTTTACCCCAAGGGACTGGCAATGCAGAAAACACTCGGGATGCAGCAATGGGCTGATTCCAAAGAACACAGGAAAATGTCAAGCTGAAGGAGCAAAATATAACCTCAGACCTCCACCCACACCACAAGCTCAGGAGACACAGACAGTAGAAATTAGAGCTCACACACATGAAATTTCTGAAAAGATAAGTGAAGTAAAGAGGTAACTTGGTTCTTGTATTGTTTGGTTCATTTTACATGCCTGTGTCTGATGGTCTGGACAGCTATTTTAAAGATAACAAGAGGCATCACGGTGGCCACTGTTAATTTCCTATTATCTTATTCTGAAGTCCTATATCATTTTCATTGTTTTGTTTGGCCTTACTCTGTTTTATTTTGTCTGATTTTATTATGTCTAATGGTATGGGCAGCTATTTTGAAGATAACAAGATATATTATGGTAGCCGTTGCTGACTTCCTATTATCTTGTTTTGAAGTCCTGTATCACATTTATTGTTTGGCTTTATTCTTTTTTATTTTGTTTGGTTTTATTCTCTTTTTAAAAAAAAATTTTAAAAAGCAGGGTCCCCAGCAACCCACACAGGACCCCTTCCTGTCTCTCAGACAGATTTCTTCTTCACAATACATACGGCTTCTCTTTCCCTCAAATATATCAAACTCTTACTCTTAACTTCCATTGTTCCTAGAACTCATTGTTCGGTTTTAGAGAATACGAACTTGGCATATCAGGGCTCTAGCAGGTTAAAAGTTATAATACTTCCCTTGTATTATTTGGATTATTTGGAGGTCCTATATCATCCCCATGATGATCAGCTTTATCATCAGCTTTACGGAGGAGGAAGCAGACCAGGAAGTTAAGTCAGTTTCTAACTATTGGCAGAAGAAGCTGGGGTTTGAGCCCAGCCAGTCCAGCCCTATCCCAACAGGTTCATGAGTAAAAAGGTCCGCAAAAAGAAAAGAAAAAGTCTGACCACTGCCCAAGAGAGCAGGCATCTGGGTAAAACTGACTGGGTCTTTATGGGTACACAGGAGTTTATCAGGGGGATTGAGAAAGGTTCCTTGTAGACAGAGGATTTAAACATCCAAAAAATAATTTTAAAAGCTGGAAACAGTTTTATACTTCTTAGGCAGAGAGCTCCTATCCAACAAACAGTTCCCTGCTAAACACAGGTAAGAACAGCATCTCGACATGCTTTGATTTCAGAAATTGGAGGATGTGTAGCTACATGCAGTGGAATGATCCCACGCGAGCACCCACGGCAGCATTTGAGAGCTCAGTCCAGACCCTGTAGAGCAGTACCATGAAACAGCAGGCCTTGCTACAGGCGAAGCCTGAGGTCCTTACCAGGACCAAAGGGGAAACCCTGAAACTGAGATCTCACCCAACCAGTCCGGCAAGGATGAGGAAAGGCTGGGGGAGACGGGAACAGTCCCGAACAGCCCACTTGTTCCAGGAGGGCTCATTCTCAGGGTCCTGCAGGTGCTTTCCTCAACGGACTTCACAGCTCCAGAAATTAGCAATGGCTCTGTTACCTGACAAACTAGGCCTCCCCATTCCCTTAAAGATATGAATCCCACAGCAAAGAAAATCAGAAAGGCAAAGAAGTTGTTTTCTGGGCACCGTAAAGTGGCAGTTTTACACATGGCTGTTCTGGGCTTTATCTTTCCCTGAGACACTTAATTCACACTCTCTGAGCAATGTTCTTTGAAATAAATATAATTTGTAGAATCATATCCCATAAATGATTAAATAATGGGTTACCACTGTTAATGCCAACTATTAAATTTCAGCCACTCTAGCCAAGAGGAATAATGGACAGATTGTCTTCACTTTAAAAACAGGTGTGTTCCCAAAGCCTGCTCGCAAGTTGGCTGCTGGGAATTCCAATTATTTTCTTCCTCTGCAAATAAGGTTTGTTCCACTCAGTATTTGGTACCAAGACAGAACACAAAAGATCCAATCCAAGATGTGATGAGGGTTCTGTGGACCTAGCCAAGGTCAAAGATGGTGGCCCCGGAAGAAAGTTCACTCAGGACAAGGCACGCTGGGCTCAGGTAAGTCACAGGTGACAGGTCCTCACCTCACTCCCTAGGAGGCCACATAGGAGGTTGGGAAGAGGCCACAGCCCCTTCTCTGCTCAGCTTCTGGCCTCCACATAGTTCCTTCCCTGACCGGTGGGATGGCAGGCCTCCTGGTAAGGACCTCAGGCTTCGCCTGTATTATTCTTTGTTCTAGTGCCACCAGACTGGTGGCTTGAATCAGTCCTCTGAGGCCATGGACATGGTCCCTCTGATTTCCTGGCATGAAAACACACACACTGCTCTTTGAAGTTTTATTTGGGATTTTTCTTGCCATTCACCTAGACTCAAGTTAAGCGGAGAAACATGCACCACAGTGTCAGAGAAAAATTGCCTGGATATTAGCAAACTTAACTAGAACCCACCCAGAAGACCACTCTTCTCCGCAATCCAATGCAACATAAACACACGGCAGTCTGCAATTTCTAGCTCTTGGCTGTAGTCAAAATAACCACGAAAGGTAAACATTTTGAATCAATATGAGGCAGTTATACCAGTGCAATTAAAGACACTCACAAAAGAGGGCTTGCAGAACCGCTTCAGAAAGTGGCAGAATGATAGGTAAGTGCATTCAAAATGAGGTGGGGGGTTCTATGGGGATCAATGGCTTGTGTCTTTTATTCTATGTACTGTGTACATCCTTGCACATGGTTTATATCACATATTTGATATACACTATACAATACATACAACAGAATATAACTTAGATATGAATTACTACATATACATGTATATACATTCACACCCAAATGACATATATTTGCACATGGAAAGTCATAATAAACCTCAAAGCCTAAGGCCACTGACAATGACTCTGTGTTTCACGTATAAATCTAAAATCTCGAGGGGTTCTGAACCAAAATGGGCAGGCAGTAAATGCTGAGCATGGGGAGGGAGCGAACAGCCACACACACACATCTTTTGACCACCTATGGTGGCACGGACACAGGATCGAGCTAGACCTTCCCATGTGAAGGCCACAACTTACCGGGACTTCAAATGCTTCCTGGGTGTCATCCAGCATCTGGATTTTGATGGACACGAGTTTTCCTGAAGGGGTTGGCGGTGGTTTCTGTCCACGCTCCAAGGTGCTGATACCTGAATTCTCTGGGGCCCCCAGGCGAGACCCTGGTGTGGGCTTCTGTTCTATTTCTCCCATGATGGAAGTAGCTTATATTATACCTGCAGGAAGTAGCGAGAAAGAAAAGCATATTAGAGGAGAAGATTCTTTTAAAACCACTTAGGCAGCTCTTTCATCTTCACCCCCTTGAGGGAATCTCAAACCGCACTCAGGGATGAAGCTACCTGTCCCCTACCTTTCTGGGCAAAGTCACCTTCAGGCACTCACAGCACGCAGACAGTTCTGCATGCTTTTTTCATTTGCACAGTTTTGCATACTATTGCATATTTTATTTTTTTTAGTTCTTCAGTCAGCTCTTAATTACTCACACTAGAGACTCAGTTGTGCTCCACATATTATTATTCAGTGTCTGCCGTGAGCTAGGCATTACTTTTTACACGTTAGACTCTGGGAAGATGATAAACAGGGCCCAGACCCTGTCATTAGCATGCACTCATCACCTGGCGTGGACACCATAACCTACTGGTAACATGGGTGTTGTGAAGATGAATGGGTAAATACACATTGTGGCTCTCGGACATCACACAGCTGAGGACATAAACACCCTCACACAGACATGAACAGCACAAAGTAGCTCGCTCCTTTCTGTCTCTCCCTGTTTCTATATTGTTTCTGTTATAATCATTTCCCACCTCATCTCTTCCCTGTCACCCACGCCTCCAGCTGCTTCTCTTTCCAAAAAAAAATCATTCCATGAATTACATGAGGTGATAAAATATACAGTGAATGTTTTAAAAACCATTCATTACAGAAGACACACTGCCACTCATTCCTCTGGGAATCTTCCCCTCACTTTGTACACACTTGTCCCATTACTCTTGCCACATCCTGAAGCAGTTCTGGAAGTCCTCTCTCATAAGTGTTTTTATGAGATGTGATTAAAACTACGCTCAATGCCACTGCTGAGTGCCATTCAATGGAAAGGAGGCTCACGCAAACCTGACAGGGTGTCCCCGTCCATTGAGGCTGGCACTGTGCAACTTCTGGCTCATGACCATAAAAGGGAAATATTTTGAATTGATACGAGGCAGTCATGAAAGTGTATCTGAAGACACTCATGAAAAAGGACTTCCAGAACTGCTTCAACTAGCATCAGGAATGATGGGATACATGTGGCATTCAAAGGAGAGTTCTGAAAAGGATTCATGGCAATATGTCATACGATGCTATAAAATTTTATTTAAATCTTTTTTTTTGTGTGTGTGTGTGTGTCAGGGATTGAACTCACAACCTCGAGTTTGCCAAGCAGGCACTTATGCCTCTGAGCTAAACTCCCTGGCCCCATCTTTATATTTTTTGAACACACCTGATGTAAGGGTCAAATCGGACCTGACTCCCCCAGCCTCCCACCTGGTTGCTAGCAGAGGCACTGTTGTCTTCAGAGAACTCAGTTCTCGGTGTAGAACTCAGCTCGGGACTAAAGTTGTCAAGAAAGGAGGTAAGATAGGACAAGGAATTCTGCAGGTCCCTGGGACATCTGAAGACACCTGAGAATTGTCGGCAGGCACTTCAAAGACTCTGTGCACTGAGATGCAAGACTGCCAGAGGATTCTGTCCACAGGTGTTTATTGGGATCTTCCTCTTGCCTAACGCCCCTGCCTTCTCTCCATCCCTGTAAGAGATGCACTTCTCTTTGTTCAAAGCAGATGGTCATACCATGCTCTCTGTCTGCACCCAGGCACAAGAAATTCCACACCAATTTGCCTTGACACAAGCCTGGTGGTGGTCTCTGCTGGTTCCTCTACCTGAAAACTTCTAGCATCATTCGAACTTCAGATCCTGGCGAGACCCCTAATGTTCTCAGCACAGGCACAAAGCTGGACCCACGGTGTCACACAAACATCCTGGGCCAGTGACCCAAATCTGGTGCCCTGACACTCCTTTACCTCGCACAGGGCAAGGGCTCAGGTGCGATCTAGGAGCCGGGCTGCTCGTTCGTGCACCCCCCTCCCCTTCCCCACAGCTATATGCCACAGCTGGCCACAACAGCCATTCACGAAGCGTGGTCATGCCAGCTGAGGAGCCTTGCTGAGAAGCCACAGTGAGTCCACATTCTAGTATTGGGTATCTTCCTGATGTCTGCCCCACGTAAGGGCTACTAAGAACCTACACCTACGCTGCATGGCTGTGGGACCCAGGCTTTGGGTAAGTCACCAGGGGTCCTCAAAGATGACACCAGACTGAGTTAGGCCACCACGCTGAGCATGGTGCCTCACACTGGTGGATCAATGATTTGCTCGGTGAAACAAATGGAGGTGGTGATGCTTTCATTCTGAAGTCAGCTGTGATCGCAAATCATCTCCAAAAATCAGGCAAACTCACTTCCATGTGTATTTTCTGTTTGCTGCCTCATGGCTAAAAATAAATGCAACCTCCAGACAAAAACACGCCAGCAGTCAAGGAGCTGCCGTTCCCAGCCTCCCATCTGCACGACTTTCCGATTTCAGAGCTGACTCCCCCCCAGCTGGCCCTCTACTCTCTGCTTCTACTCCCAGAAGGGACAAGGTCCACTCCGGGTCCGCGATACTGGGCACTGCCATTCTGCTTCTGCCTTTTTTCACTGCTGGGGGTAAACACCCAACACCCTCCGCTTAAAGGAGAGGCTTGTTTGAGCTTCAGTTACGTCCACGGTCAGCTGACTCCAAGCAGGGTGGCCTGGTACAGGAGCCTGGTGGTGGAAGAGCTGCTCACCTCATGCATACAGGAAGCAGGAAGAGGACTCTGCCCAGGCCACGCCCCCGGTAACCACCTCTTCCGGCCTAGCACTAAATCAGCTGTAAGCGCCCTCAGCCAATCACCTTCCAAACCCCAGAGGCTACCGTGCCACTCAGATCCAGATCGTGACCGCCTCCTACAGCTCGGAGTCAAGAGAACAGGGCTCAGCCTGGATGCTGATGCCCAGCAGGGACTGATGGCAGGCGGGCGGGAAGAGGCCCTCCCTGCCAGCCAGCCCCTCCCCAGGGTCCCTCATAAAAACACCTCATCATCTGCCGTTCTAACCACACAGCAAAGCCACTCATCCTGTGAACTCGACCTTTTTTCCCTCTTATCCAGATCTCCAGACGCATATTCCTTCCAATTTTTGGCACCTTGGCATTTACAAATCTGACTTAGTAAACAATAAAGGTTTGGAACCTTAATTTCCCATTTATCGTAGTCGTCAACTGCCTTCCTGCCTGTCCTGTTTCCGCTCTGGAGTATGGAAGTCTCACAAAGTGTTTCGCTCAACCTCTTTGTTTCCATATTTGCATGCAGACCTGTAGCCCGGCATGCAAAGCTCTGTTTATTTCAAACATAAATCCAGCTGTGAGTCTTGAGCCGGGCATCCCGAGAATGCCAACGGAGCATCACGGGAAGGCCGTAAGTCATAACTGGGCAACCGCAATTGATGCTCGACATCAAAACCACTGAACAATAGGACAGCGCTATCTTGAGATTAAACGCAACGTGCCATCTACAGCCTTCCCAAATACAAATCTTAGCCTGCGCTCCACTCTGACTTTATCTCCATTCTCTTCAAGCTCCAGCCTTTGAACTCCATAACAATTCAAAACAATACAGATGAAAGCCAGGTGTGGTGGCACACACCTGTAATCCCAGCATTCCAGAGGCTGAGGCAGGCAGATTGTTGTAAATTTGGGACCAGTCTGGGCCCAAAGTGAGCTCAAGGCCAGCCTGAATGCATAGTGGGACCCTGTCTCAAAAAGACCAAAAAAAAAAAAAAAAAGGAAGTCAAAACAATACAGATGGCTTAGGTATGGTGGCCCACACCTGCAATCTCAGCCCTCTGGGAAGCTGAGGGTGGGTTTAAATCCAGTCTGAGAAACCTATCAAGACCCTGTCTCAAAGTCAAAGCTAAAAAAGCGGCGGAGGATATAACTCCGTGGGTAGGCTCTAGATTCAGTCCCCATGAACGTGAGCACATGGAACGAGTATCAGCCAATTTAACATTTTTAACTGGCAGGGAAAAAGTTAAACTAGAACTATCTTGTCCTAATATCCTGGCTTAATGATGTCCTCTTGGAACACACCCAAAAGCAATACGGAGCATCAGAAAAAAAATGCCAATTCGGGCCAGGGCTTTAGCTCAGTGGGATGAGTTCTATCCCAGTACTTCTTCAGGGACAGCAGTGCAGAGGAGCAGGAGCAGGAGCAGGAGCAGTGTCCCAGGCACAGGTGGGAGGAAGTAAGGAGGTGAGGCAGGCGGGCCAGGCTGTGGGGGAAGCAGCTACTGCTAGGGCCAAGGGAAGAAGGCAGATCGCTGAGGACAACACCAGCATCCAGCCCAAGGCTCAGCAAGCACAAGAAAAGCAAGGGCTGAATGATCCCCTCCACAACCCCTGCCATCACACGAACTGTCAGCACAGGGCAGGGCCCTATCTGCAGTCTGAAGCAGCTCCTACTAAAGCTAGATGAAGAATTCCTCTAACAACAAGAAACAGACCTCCACAAGATGCTGAAAAAAAAAAAATAGCACTGGGTGTGGTGGTGCACACCTGTAATCCCAGCACTATGAGGCTGAGGCAGGGGGCTTGCTCAAGGCCAGTCTGGGTACACAGTGAGTCCAAAGCCAGCCTGACACCCTGTTGCAAAAAAACCAAGCAAACACAGAGATGAACACCCATCACACAGATGTCACAGCAACAGGTTACCATTTTGCTCAAACAAGTCATAAATTCACAAAACTTAGTAAGAGATTGACATCAACACATGAGCAGGATTTATAAGGGTTCAAGGACGCTCTTAGAAGACATGGGAAGGAAATACAGCATGAGGGCATAAAAACAGAAGGACAAACACAAATACAGGCGGAGCATCCTTAATCTGAAAACGTAAAGCTCAAAAAATACTCCCAAATCCAAAATTTTATGAGCACCAGCAGGGCATCATACGGGAAAATTCCACACCTGACCTCCTATGATGGGCAGCAACTGGACACAGATGTAAAAAAATTTTCACTGTGCAAAATGAAGGCCAGGCTATGTGCAGAGGGTGTGCATCAACGTAAAGGAGCTGTGTGCTTGACCTGGGTCCCATCCCCAAGAACTCTCATTGTGTGTAGGCAAGTATTCCATTGTCCAAGAAATCCCAAATCCAAAACACTTGTGGTCTGAGGCATCTCAGGTAAAGGAGATTCAACACATATCATCAAAATACAGGCCAAAGCAGAAGTGGCTAAGAGGAAATACAGCACCTGTGATCCCAGCACCCTGGAAGGCCAAGGCAGGAGGATCTCAAGTTCCATGCCAGTCTGGACAACTTAGCAATTTTAGCAAGATCCTGTCTAAACAGGAAAAGTGAAAAAGGGCCAGAGGTGGAACTCAGAGCCTTAGCTTCAATTCCCAGTAACACAGTAACACCAAAAAAGAAAGAAAGAAAGAAAGAAAAGAAAAGAAAGCAAGAGACAAAAGTTCAGGCTTTTTCGCAGTCATAGTCAAGGTGTAAATGTCAAAAGTGTTCTCAAAGAAATGAAAGATTCAAATCTTTAAGCTGAGCTTTCATTCCCATAAATAGCCAAATGTTTTAAATAGGCAAGAATTCAGGGGACTGCTACCCAAACCAGTAAAGGGTAAAATCCAGCAAAATACAAGGTAAGTGATAAAGTGATGAAAAACAATGACAAGCTTTACATCAAAAGAGGGCAGCTAAAATAATCACGAAGCTCTGCAGCCCTATCACTCTGACCACATCCAATCTCACCTAAAATAATCAGAGTAGCTGTAAAATGTAAGTCCTAAAAATACCAACATAATACAACTTGAAACACGGGCAGGAAAAGGAGCAGAAGTGCTGAAGGCACCATAAATCAGCAGCTACTACACGATTTAAAACTGACAGCAGAAGGCCAGTGTCCCCTTCCATGCCTGGAATCCTGCAATCCCAGCACTCAGGAGGCCGAGACAGAAAGATCAGCCACAAGTTTGGGGCCAGTATCTGGGTTACATAGTGAGTTCAAGACTAGCCTGGACTACACAAGGGAATCCTGACTCAGGAAAAATTATAATAAACAAACTGATGAAAGAAAGAATGAATTTAAGTTTCCAAACATGTGCAGATGGTTAATAAGGAAAAAAAGTCACTCAACATCATTAGTCATCAGGAAATGCAAATTACAGTCACAATGAGATATATTTCATATGCACTGTAATGGCTATAATAAAAAAGAGATAACAAGGCTGGGCACAGTAGCACACGCCTGTAATCCCAGCACCTGGGAGGCTGAGGCAGGAGGATCACTTTGAGGTTGAGATCAGCTTGGGCTATGAAGTGAGTTCAAGGTCTGGACACATAGTGAGACCCTACTTCAAAAAGATCAAAACAAAGCAAAACAACAAAACAAAACAAAAGAGACGAGCGCCATCAACCATGTGAACAAACTAGAATCTCTTCCACTGCCGGTAACTATAAAATGGGAATATAAAATGGTACAACCAGTCTTGAGAACACTGTGGAACTTTCTTTAAAGTTTAATCATGAATTTAGCATACAACTGACCAACCTCTTCCTCTAATAGCTCAGCAAGTGTAATCATTAGTATTTTCCCCAAAACAAATGAAAACAACTGGGGATGTAGCTCAGCAGCACAGCACCGGCCTGGCAAGTGCAAGGTCCTGAGTTCAATTCCCCATACCAAAGAAAACAGATCCACTCAAAGACCTTTATGTAACTGCTCACGGCCAAAAAATATTCAAGTAAAAATAACCCAAATGTTCAACTGATTAAGGCAGATGTGATACCTCCATAACAAAGGGAGATTATTTAGTGGTGAGGAAACCAGTGGGTTGGAAAGCGCTACCACGTGGATGAATCGCCAGAATTTTCCAAAGTGAAAGCAGCCAGATGCAAAAGACTACATAGTGCCTGACTCAGTTTTTATATACAAAGCAAAAGTTCAAGGGATTACACACATGCACATGAGACAGGCAACCTTGGGGCACAAGGATTCGCCCAGGGGACATTGCCCGCAGAGTTAGTCATAATTCACACCAAGCAAAGGCTTTGTCCAGAGGGTAAATCTCTACAGGCTGGCTGCCTGGGGCTGAGGGTGGAGCCTGGGTAGACAGCCACGGCCCCAGAGGACTATATCTTTTGGGGGGAAATGGAAGGAATTTGAAACTAGATTGTGGTAATATTCACAGGGCACTAAACTTACCAGGAAGATCTTGCATTGTATACTGAAGGTAGGCCTACGCGATGGTACATGTTAACCCCAAAAAGCTGTTAAAAACTGGTATGTGTCTACAAACCAGAGTTCTGGGGATGGGGAACCCCTCAGAGAACACCAGTCAAAGGTCAGCAATACTCCTCAAGGCAACCTGCCTGGGTAAGCAATTATTTTTTTCTTGCACCTTTGTTTAGACCTTTTAAATGTCATACCTGCTTATGTAGTAAGCACTAAACCAGACATAGTGGTGAATGCCTATAATCTCAGCAATTGACAGAGGCTGAAGCAGGAGGATTTTGAATTTGAGGTCAGCCTGGGCTACCTAGCAAGTTCAGTATGGGCATGAGCCACAAAATGAGACCCTGTCTCAAAAAAACAAAATAAAAGGAGATAAAGGAGCAAGAGAAAGAAGATAAAGAACTGATTAAACACTTTTTTCTCTCATCGACTAAAAGCACATAATCCTACTGACTCCTCCGGCCCCACTCAGAGCATAAATCTAAGGAAATAAAGTCAGAGTAAAGAAAGGGGCAACCATCCAGCAAAACAGAGTAACAATGAGGAGCTCCATGCAAGATCTCTTTGTCCCCTTCCAGCCTTAAATCTAGGCTACTCAAGAATTCCAGGTTAAGAGCGACTCAAGGCAAGTTGTCGTGTGCAGGGGCCAAGCGTTCGGCCAGCACCATGGAGGTGCAGGTGCTGTGCTGTGAGGACTCCCGGGTGGGTGAAGGGAGAAGGGTGCACATCAAAGCCCCGCAGCTCTGATGGACTTTGCTCTCAGAAGCCAGAAAGCCGTCCTGGGACAAAGACACCTTGTGTTCCTGTCCCCTGGGGAGGCAGGCAGCCCAGCGGAAAAGAGCCAGGGCCAGACTCTGGAGCACCATAGACTCTGTTCAGCCTTTCCCAGGGATTCAGATAAGGGTTCTGAGAAAGTTCAAAACCAGCTATCTGTGCGGGTAGGTTTGCTTAGCTCCCAAAAGCGTGTGCGCAAGAGGACCAGCCTCAGATGGCTGTTTTCCATCATACGGACACTTCAAATGCCCAGAGAGATGGCTCGGCCCATTTGATCATCTGGGGAAGGAGGCCCGGATGGGAACTGTCAACACAGTAGGCGCCCCAACAACACCCTCGAAGTAAGGAAAAGAAAATGCTGAACTGAACCAAGATTATTTCTTCACCCCCTCCCTGCACCATGTTAAAAAAATAAAGTCAACAAGCTATCTTAAAAAGGTCCCATCAAATCTCTAGGAAATACAAGGCGAACTCAAAACGCAAGGGACATTCCTTTGTTGTCATCTTTTCCATGGAGGTTATTTCAGAGATCCAGTTTTAAGCGTGTCCCTCTTAACTTAAAACCCGGGAGAGTACCACCTGTGCCTCTCGCTGTCGGGCACCCCCAGCTCACAGCCAAGGTTCCTGGCCTCAGTAGCCTCATGAGGTTCCTCACAGGGGTTCACAAGCCACAACACCGTCCCTTAGGCGTTCGTAGGCAAGAGTCTGCTTTGTTTTTGTGTGGTTCTGGGGATTGAGCCCAGGGGCTCACAGGAAGCTGCATCTCCAGGGCCTGCCTCCTCCTTTTTCTTTACTTTTTTTATTTTGAGACAAGATCTTGGTAAGTCAGTAGGTTGCATGGGTGATCCCCCTGCCTCAGCCTCTCAGAGTGCTGGGATCATACACAGGTGTGCACCATCACACCTAGCTCACAGAAAAGAGTTCTGAATCCTGGCTCAGAAAGTCTGCAGTGGGCATCATTCTGGGCTTCAAGATGCCTGCAGTGGGGGTTTAGATGCAGGCTCTGAGGATCCCAGCAAAATTCAGCTCAGATAAAAGCATGAACCCCCAAGCAGCCCAAACCAAACACCTCCTTAACTTCACCAAGAGCATCACTGTGGTCAACCCCACACACATGTTGTCAGAATTTGTCAAGAGCTCTCGGCAAGGCAAAGCCATGTTCCTTTGCCAATCAGTTTTTAACTTGCACACTCATCTCTTCAAAACAGACATGCAAAAAAAAGGTCTAAAGAAGTGGAATGGAAGTGGAAGTCAAAGAAACTAAGAAGAGATAGTTCTAAAATTCCAGTAAAAAAAATCAAGAAATCAAGAAAAAAGAATCCCAAATAATTCACATTTTTCTGCTATCAATTTCTTTTTTCTTTTTTGTCTTTTTTTTTTTTCTCTTTGTCTTTTTGAGATAAGGTCTCACTATGCAGTTCAGGCTGGACTTGAGCTCATTTTGTAGCCTAGGCTGGTCTCAAACTCACAATGTATCCTCCTGCCTCAGTCTCCCAAGTGCTGGGACTACAAGCATGCACTGTCATACCTGGCTGCTGTCAGTTTCTTGATTAAAGTTTAGCTCAGTCTTATCTGACCTCTAAGTTAAAGATCCTAAAGAGGAAGGTCGGCTCCTGGGAAAGACCAAACAGCTTCCAGCCCCTCCAGCCACACTAAGTGCATCCCTGTCACACCAACAGGACAGGTCCCTGGGCTAAGCCTTTCCTCTGAGGAGCACACTGCTGTCTCCACGCTCCACACAAAGGCACTCTGCTCAGCCCCTCCAAATGCATGTGGGAAGCACCACCCCTGGCCCACCTGGCCTGCAATGCAGGTGCAGTGTCTACTGGATTTGCTGGCTCAACCTCTACAGAAACAACAAACGGAGTATCTATTGTTGTCATTTGCTTTTGAGACAAGGTCTCACTGCACAGCCCACCCTCCACCCTCCTACCTCAGCCCTCCAAGTGCTGGGATGACAGGCAATGGCCCCCACACCCAGCTGAACACGGCACCTAAATAAAGCATGCTGTCATTCTGAATGGATCAAGAACACGGGGTATGTATAAACTGTGAAGCACAACTCTTAAAAAGGAGGGTAAATCTGAGATATTTATAGGGAAATGAACGCACTTTGAGGCATTAATGTTAAATGAAATAAATCAGACGTGCAAGCTTAAACAGAGTGTGGTTTCTCCTATAAATAAGAAATTCAAAGCACACATACATTAAAGAGCAACATGAAAGATAGATAACGGGAAGCAGGGAGAGAAATCTTTCTCAAATGGGAAGGGGAGATGAGGGGAAGGAAAGTAAAAAGAACAAAGATGCGTTCTGTGTAGGAACTAAGTCCTCATGATGAATGCAACCAGAATGAGCAGCACATGTGCTAATAAAAACTTTAAAGTATCCTCAAATGTCACAGTCTTTGAGATCCTCACCAAAGACAAGCAATTAGGAGGGCTTGGGATGTTCCAGCAACACTTGGCACCTCAGGGACAGGAAGTAACGATGTGGAACCAGAAGAGACGGCTGCCAGGGACTGCGTGACTCCTGACCACAGGAGGCCTGCACAGCACACGGTGAAGCCTCAGAACTGGAAGATACCGCCCCGCTGAGGACCGGGGGCCCTGAGGGCAGTGGTCCTGGAGAGAAGGCAATGCTGTCTATCAGCCCCGGGGTCAGCATGGAGCAGGCCACACGCACATCGGGTGCCCAGAACTACTCACCCAGAGGCCAGCAAGTACCAGAGCTGGGCTGAGGTTGGCCTGTGTTCATGGAGGCTAGCAAATCAGGAAAGGAGCTGAATCCAGTCTCTCTGAAACAGGAGGGTACAGAGAATGCTCCTCTGATGGGACACTTAAATTTGTAAGACATGGTGAAATCATGCAGCTGTCTTGGGTTGTTTGTTTTGGTCTGTTTGTTGCATAGTACTGACACTTTTTCCCCCTGTTTTTTATTTTGAGACAGCGTCTTGCTAACTGGCTAATTTGCCCAGGCTGAGTTAGAATTTGTGATCCTCTTGCCTCAACCTTCCAGAGTACTGGGATTACAGCTATGGCCCTCCACCACTGTTTTTGTTGCTGTTTCTGGTGATATTGGAGATTAATCCCAGGGAGTGCTGAACTGCATCTCCAACTCTTTTATTTGGAGACAGGTCTTGTTGAGTTGTCCAGGTTGGGTTCAAACTTGCAATCCTCCTGCTTCAGCATCTTGAGCAGCTGGGATTACAAAGTATGGACCATCACACAATGCTAAAACCATGCAGTTTTGTTATTGCTGCTTTTGAGCATGTTGTTGTTTTTGAGCATTAAAAAAGGTTATTTTATTAAATATCTTTACTTCGAGGTTTCATTCTAACAAAGCCACAGTCCACCATCATTCGGAAGAAACATCATATTGAAATTATTTCCACTGGCTGCGAAGATCTGACCTCTGACTGGCATCTTCTAATGTCCTCATGGCTATGCGTTATGGCAGGGGCCCCTGCGCAGTGACAGTGGACACTGAGCCACTGCCATCATGGCGGTGCCAGACTCAACTCTCCTCGGACTGATAGTACAAGGCCAACCCTGCCTGTCTATATCTAAGTGAGGTGATCATAAGTGACACAAGGTGGGTCCACCCTAGTCAGTGCCATGTAGGGTTACCTGGTGGTGTGGGCAGGCACAGGAGACTCTGAAAGTAACACAGAAACCCATCTCCTCCATCAGGTTACGGAGGGCCTTGGCGTCAAGGGGAAGCCACGCCTGGGCCTCGTTCTCTGTGGAGGCCGCTAGGTCTCCACTGTGGATGGCCATCAGCAACAGTTCTGTGACTTCAGGGGTTTTCTGTCTTCGAACATGGAGGTCCTCATCTTCTGGGGCAGAAGTGTAGCCCTGCAGAGCCCTTGCCCATCTGCAGCATCCCGCACCATGGTGATCTGTGGTCCCTTGACTCCATCCCCTGACTTCCAGTTTCTGAGGCTGCAAAGTTCCTGGAGACCAGCGTGCCTGTACCGTGGGTGTGTGGGAGCCTGGCTGGCCGTGGTGCACTTCACTGGGTTTATGGGCAGCATCCCGTTGATGAAGCTGTTGGCTTCAGGAAGCGCAGAGCCCTGTTCTGGTGACATGAAACCCTAGACTTTGGCCTGGATCTGTGGATACAGCTGGTGTTGAGCCTCCTCTCAGAAGGGAGGGTCGCAGGCCAAGAGGTGACCCAGGCTGACCCCACAGGCCCAGATCTCTCCTCAAGACCCAGGGGACAAGTAACCGGGGGCCAGTGTAAGGATCACAGCACCGGTCATACCCACTTGTGGTATCTGCTGGTACAGCAGTGGTGGCTGGGCCATTTGCCCTTGGTTGTAACCCATCAGCTTCTATGTGCTGCTCTCTCAGTGTTCCTGGAGTTCCCTGCTTCCGCTGCCAGTCCACTGTGACGTCACTGTGTGCTTGACATGACTGGCGTCACGTTCTCACAGCCAGCAGAACCAAACTGAGCCTGCGACTGCCCCACACTGTGACAGTGAGGCAACAGCCAGCCAGCTGGACAGCTGCACCCTTGTATTTACTGGGCGGCAGCAGGTTCTTGGCTACAGAAGTTGGCATATCCAGGCTCACGTTCTAGTTTCTGGTGACTCTGATGTTGATGATAGCAGACAGCTTCGTGGTATTGATGACTTTTACTACGTGCTGCTGTATAGAGGTTTTCTCCATACATGTCCGGACCACAGAGGAAGCACGCCTGCTGAGTCCTCGAAGAGAAGGTGGCCATGCTGTCCAGCGGGTGGGTGAGCATGCACAGAAGCTATGGAACAGGCCCCAAATCACACCATGTAAGACCAAGTTTCACAATGAATGTTGGCTGGATTGGGACCCAGGTCACCTAGGAAACATCTGTTCTGCTTCACAGAGAATGGAGGAGCCTGTACTGTGAAGAGCGTAACATTCGGAATCTTCAGACCCTGATAGCGAATTCCATGGAGAGAAAGAAGACGCAATTATGCACATGTCCAGAATTTAGATTCAGAAGACAGGACCAAGAAGTGCCCGGCTGCATGACTGGCAGAGGTCACAGCACTGTGACAGGACAGCCAGCAGATTCTAAGCCTCCCTGCCTCCAATTCCAGAGCACTCATCACCAGTCTCTCTCAAAAGATTTCTCCACAGTTGAAGTCCGCCAAGCTGAGCAGAGATCTGAGGTTCCAGAAAGGGACCTCGGAGGGGTCACTGAGGTGGCAGCGGGAGACATCACAGAGGCAGACTGGAGGGGACCCAAGAAGAAGGAATTGCAGCCACCAAAGGACTCTGGATGTCAGCAGCATGGATGGGCAGGAGACGTGGGCTTGAGAAGGGTCCCACAAACCGTGGATGCCAGGCCCTTCCCCGCTGATGACCCCGAACTCCGGAGAGATTCACTGTGAACTCCACACGGAGAGGACCCACCCCACTGAACCCCAGTGCCCAGTGCTACTCAGGCCACACAAACGGGGAGCAAGAAGAGAGAGTCCTGCGGCTCTGGGGTGCTGGGGAGGTCACTGTACAGAGAGGGCTGTAGCTGGGGTGGGTGGAGGGCAGCACTGGCCGATTAGGAGTAACGTGGACAGCAAATACATCAGCCCACACTGCACCAGGAGACTGTTTCGGTTCTGTCGGAGAAAACCTGAGCAGATTGAAGAGAGTACCCACAAACGCTCTCTCTCACCACGGTTTCCCTTCTGCTAACATCCTAGATTAGTGGAGTACATTTCTTAGAGCTCATAAACCAGTATTGCTTCATTAATTTTTTTTTTTTTTTTGTGCCAGGGACTGAACTCATGACCTTGCACTTTCCAAGCAGGGAACTATGCTGTGGAGCTAAGTCCCCAGCCCCCTTCATTGTTATCCTTCGCTCACACAGGGGCTGACACTGCACTGCCCAACAGGAAGTGACAACTGTGCTACGTAGCCCCCGTTTCAACAGCACGCTGAATAGTGACCCTGTCCTAAAATCTCCTGCTATCTGTTTATCCTTCTCCTTCCTTCCACCCTGTCATAACAGTCACTCATTGCTTTACTATTTCTGTAGTTTTGCCTTCCCCAGAATGCTTTCTTGTCAAGAGACACAAACCATTGACCTTTACGGACTGGTTTCTCCCACCTGAGTCGTGTCCACTGAATGTTCCTCCGAGTCCTTTCCGTGGCTTGATCCCACATTCCTTTTAGTTGCTGCTTAGTATTCCCTTGTATGGATATACCACAGTGTGTTAAACTTCTGCAGAAAGACATCACAGTTGCTTCCTGGTTTTGCCTACTTTGAGATGCTTTTTAGTGACAGCAATGAAAGCAAGTTGATGCCATTTCTAAGCCAGCAGGATCAAGCTGAGGTTAGAAATGTCACACTAAGTCTTGAGACTCAGGAGGCAGACACTGGTTGTCAATTCCAGTTTAGCCAAACCCACATCTTACCTGTGGCTGGTAAATTAGCTCATCTTACCTGGCAGGTAATTCTGCTTATCTCAGAGGCCTTAGAAGATAAGTCTTACTTATTGAGGATGACAAGACTTCGTAATTAACTAAATGTGTGCAGAAAGTTATATTTTTTTTAAGAAAAAGCACTAGGCATGTTCTTTAATAAACTACAAAGTGAAGTTTGTCTCCAAATCAAGCATGCATATTCCCAGTGGCCCCATTATTCAATGAGGAAGCTTTTGATGATGCTCTGCTGAACTTTCAAACACTCTCGGAATGCTGCTGGAAAAATCAGTGCCAAAACTGCAATGTGTCCCACATCCTGTGTAACATTCGTTCCGCTAACATCGGTTCCTCAGTGACTCACGGGAATATTTCACACAACTTTCAGAAAAAAGCAAACATTCCCTAAAGCTTACCAAATCCAATGCATTATAAATGACTGAGCTTCCCTTCAAGACAAGAAACAGAAAGCACTTTCTTCTAAGCCCATTAAGGGACAAACTGTTACATTCTCTAGCAGCTTCCATAGCTGAGACATCAACTATACCTTAAGTTATGTCCCACACCATCGAGGAACACACCCCAGGAGGGGAAAAGTGGCGTGTCCTTCCCCTAGAATTAATGATTAATTACAACAGGGAAATGTCAAGGAGAAAAGTATGCTGGAAAAAAGCCGAACCCCTTGTGAAATTCTAAGGAAGTTTAACTGTCAGCCTGGTTGACACAGACAGTATTTAAGTAAGCAACGTTGTCCATGTAAAACATTAGTGATTACGGGGGCCCCTTATTGCCATGGCGGCTACATAGAGGGGAGCCGGAGGTGCCAGTAGGTGGCCCACCAAACTTCACAGCTCCAGGGGACAAGAAAGAAGCATCACACACTACAAAATCTACTCAGTCTCTCGGGGGACTCTGGCTGCTCATTCATAGGATGCAGGGAAACAACACACACATTACTGTAACCTGACTGATCCTTGGGCAGCTCTCTCCCCATGGTGAGTACTGCCCCAAGAGCTTCACAGACGCTGACCCATGGCCCCTCATCACAGCGTCACTGCCTCTCTGCTACCAATGAGGACGCAGAGACACAGAGATTAGATCAATTTAGCCAGGGATAGTAGCATATTGTATAATCAGGGGAGGCTGAGGCAGGAGAATTGCCCTGATTTCAACTCAATCAGGGCCAAATAGTGAGTTCAATGCCATCCTGAACTACAGAGTGAGACCTTGTCCCGAAACATCCAAAAGAGACAGAGACAGAAAATAGCAACTTGCCATGCCCACCAAGCTGGTAAGTGGCACACTCAGACTGGCTGACACTGATACTTGGTCTTAAAATCTCTGACAGATCACACTCTCCTCTCCCCAGACTACACAGGTTCAGTTGTTCAGATACATCACAAAGCTTCCCAAAGCTCTCTCTCTCTCTAGCATGCACAGGCCCAAAAAACCTACTGTGCCAATCATCTAAGCAAGCTACTAACAGCAAAGGGGAAAATTCATTCAATAATCAAAAATGTTTGCTGAAAGACCTACACAAGGAGCACAGAACTTTATTTATAGTTCTAAATTATGAATTTAAAAAATTTCTCAAAACTACCCTGACTTCCATTAGCAAGGAACCCTCTGCACACAAAGCATCAGGGCCACACCAGGCACCAGGCACTGTTGCCTCTCCTGTGCAATCAGGAAGGCACTGACTTCAGACACTGCCCACAGGCAGTCACTGTCTCTGAGAGCAGCTCACAACTGACAGCTTCAAAAAACACACAGACAGCTGAGCGTGGAGGAACATGCCTGTAAGCCCAGCACTGCGGAGGCTGAGGCAGGAGGGTCACTGTGAGTTGGAGGTCAGCGTGGACTATACAGCAGGACCTTGTCTCAAAAAAAAAGAGGGAGGAGGAGGAGAAAGAGGAGAAGGTGGAGAGGGTGGGTACAAATAGAGACACACATTGGACTGGTGCAGATCCAGTAAAAACGATGCCCGGAGGAGGAACAAAGACAAACTTTTCCCCAAAGCGAAATTTGGTTACCAGGGAAGGCACAGCCCGGTTGAAACAGGGACACAGGACCTCACCCTTGGTCACCACGCAACGCCAAAGAGAAAGGGGGGGGGGTGCCTGGGAAGAGCTGCATGTCACTTCCGGCTACCAGGAGGCGCCCAGGCCACCGGACAGGAAGCATAGCGCTTCTGTCCATCCAGGGCGTGGAGGTGTCTGTCTTGCAGATCAGCCACTGAGCGCCTGTGTGCGTCCCTTATTTAAATCAGTTCTGCAGCATGGCGAGCATCTCTGCCATTGCACTGTGGCTGAAGCTCTATGTCTGTGATCTACAGGGCACGCCTGTAATCCCTGAGCTCAGAGGCTGAGGAAGGAAGCTCCAATGCAAGCTCAAGGCCGGTCTGGACTATGTAGTGAGAACCTATCTCAAAAAATAAAATAAAAGTAAAACTTAACCAATCAATTGCAAGTCGAACACCTGTTTTGTAGTCAGTCACTGGTTGAAAGAAAACATTAAAAAACAAAAAATGATGTCACTAAGGGTATTTTTAACACCGAAGCCATAAATGAGTGTCCTACCAAAACTTTATGAAAAGGAAAAGAGCTTTATGAAAGAAGATAAGCAAGAATAATGAGCAATCTTAAAGAATTTTTAAACTACAAAGAAAATAAAAAAATAAAATCAAGAATAAGGAAAAAGCAAACAACTAAAGAAGTTATAATCTGTTGCAGAAAACCATGAATAGCCCAACAAAGGAAAAACATCAGAAAATAATTATGGGAATTTTCCTCTCCCTAAGGTCTATGTAAATAAATAGGCCTGAGAATTTTTTCCAAGCTTTCAGATAAACACTCTATAAAAAAAGTTATATTCCAAATTCATTTTACTTAAGCCTGAGCAAAACAAGAACATTGTAAAAGTTATACCTCCAAAAAAAACTTCATAAAAACCCACCTAAGTAATAAAGAATGCAAAGAATATAAACTGTAAGCAAAAAGGTCTTAAACTGGGGATTATGAGATGGAGAAAACTATCTGCTTTACTTATTATAACCAGAAAATATGTTATTAATTATATGATAAACAACTGATATCCTAAAAAGGCATTTGGAATCGAACATCTATTCTTTGTTAATGCTCTTGTTTAAAGGAGTACCAATGACCAAATGGCGAGAGTCACATCAACCCAGGGCTTGAGCAAGGCATGGTGGCATGCACCCTCAGGAGGCTGAGGCAAAAGATCGCTGTGAGTTCAAGGCCAGCCTGGGCTGAGACCTTGTCTCAAAAAAACCCAAATGTAAGTTAATTATTTAATTAAAATAAAAACATTACAAAACCAATTTGGTACAATGATTACAAATACACAGACAAGGTCTGGAGAATTTAACTTGTTGAGATTTTAGGACTGTAAGTTCTTTTTCTCCTCTAACTGAGAGACTGGTTTTACGGTGGTATTCAAGAAGAAAAAGACATTAAAAGTGACTTCCAGTCTCCTAGCATGCCTCCCTAATGGCCATGACATTCACCTGGGTAGTCAGTCCATAACCCATGAAGAGGCTAGGTTCTGGCATCTACTCCTGCGCTGGTGGGAGGGGTCTTTGCCTGCCCTGGGTACCTGCATGCCCACCATGATGCCTACCTACAGCAGGAACAAGACTAACCACTCCAGGGTATGCTGAAGCTAAGCTGGTGGCCCCAGGGCTAGGTCCCTCCCAGGCCGCCTAAGGTTGCACCTCGATGATGAGAATGCAGACAGGTTCTGGCGGGAGGAGTGTCCAGGGTTTCTTACAATGGTCACACAGGGCGCACCATGAGAACACAGTGGCCGAGGTTACTGTGGCAGCTGGCGATGGGCTGGGAGTTCCCACAATGCTTTGGTCAGCTCTGGCCTTATTCTGGGTCAGGGTGGGCATGAGTGGGGGACAGGCAGGGAGTCCCCCATGGAGAGTACCTGTCATTGGTATTTTGGAGTCTGGGACAAACTATGAAAGATTTTTACATATAAAAAAGAGCAGAGGCCATGGTTCATAGGTCTCCCTGGAAGGTCCTGTTGGGCTTGGTACCTAGGTATAATCTGGCTGCCAACGAAACCGGTCTGCAGATTTCTTACGACTTTGTTTCTCATGAGCTCGAGTCACAGGAATAGGTACTGAAGCAGGTACAGAGGAAAGACTTTAAGGCAGGAGTTTCCTGGAGCACTGATTTCGGTTTTATGTTTTGTTTTGTCTTGTTTTTTGAAACAGGGTCTCACTACGTAGTTCAGGCTGGCCCTAAACTCATTCCAAGCTGGCCTGGAACTCATGGCAATCCCCCCCGCCTCAGCCTCCCAAGTGCTGGGATTACAGACGTGCACTATCACACTGACCTTCAAGCACTGATTTCTAACAAATGCACTTTTTGAAAGCACCACTCAAGAAAAAGGGAGCTTTTCAGGCTTCTGCCCTTTCCTAAAATGATGCGGCAGCTCAACATAAGCAGAGAAACACTTTCACAGGAACTGTTCCTCTGTCAGTGCGAAGTAACTTTGCAGCAAACACTGGAAAATATTTACACAAAGAAAATGACAAAGGAGTGCAGATTGCTTCAGTCTCACAGCATTACAGTCCTCCTGCAGGTCAGCTCAAAAGGAGAAATGTGAAGTGGTACAGACAGAGCCAGGAAAACCCAAGACAGGGACAAGAAGGAACAGCGGGAGAACGGCAGGGGACAGCGGTGGAGCAAATTCCAATTGCTAAATATAAACGTTCCTGGAAGACATATCACGTACAATGAGAAGACAAAAAACTTAAATACAGTAAAAATAATTAAGCCTTCAACAAGAATCACCCAAAAAGCTTTTGTTCTGTGGGGTGTTTAGCGGGGCAAGAACCTTGCACACACAAGACAAATGCTCGACCGCTGAGCCAACCCTCCCTGCCTCAGCCTACAGGTGTTTGTTCCCAAAAATTGCAAATCTCGACTGTTTTCCCGAAGCTGTGACAATGCTTTACTTACAGTTGCAATCTCCCCTGGGAAACTAAAAATAAAACTGCAAAATATATTTACTACATAGGGCCTCAAACTAGTTTCTAAATTAAAAATCCAACTATGCCCAATTTGAGAAGTCTTTCTAAATATGCATGGGAACCACAAATATTCTCTCTATTGAATATGTATTTAATTTGAATATATACTGGGTTGGCTGGGGAATTTTTATTCCTAAAATTTACATAATCTGGTTAACTAATTTCTCTTTCGCTCAAATTCTTTTGTGTGCTGCTCATTATAATACTAGGTTTCTTCACAGAATTTTTAATCAACCTCTCATCTTCAAAAGCAGTTACTATCTGCCTGTGACAATGCAATGTGGTACAAACAATGAACACAGAATCAGGAGTAGTGGTACATGCCTGTAATCCCAGCACCCCTTGAAGCCGAGGCAGGAAGATCACCATGAATTCAAGGCCAACCTTGGCCACATAAGCAAGTTCAAGGCCACAGTGAGACCGTGTGTCAAAAACAAATAAAATATAAAAAAAGACTGAATTAAAGATGAAAGGCTCCCTGTGAATCCAGCATTTGGGAGGCTGAGGCAGGAAGATGACCACAAGTTCAAGGTCAGTCTCAACTACATAGCAAGATCCTGTTTAAACAAAACAAAAAACCCTGAAAGGTCTTCAATGTATTTTAAATGTTATTCCTGTGCTATGACCCCCTGCCAAAAAAAACCACCTCCTTTGTGAGCATCACAGAATCTGCCTCCATGGCCCAATCAACGGCGGCCCCGAGGAGGGCAGGAGCTCCCACCGGACTCCTCTGTCACAAGCTCACCACCGCCAGGCAGAGGTCAGGCTGGCCAGCCAGTCAGTAGGAACAGACAGATGGAGTCGCAGGGGCTCTCTCCTGCCCTGTGGCCAGGAGGCAGGAAGGTCAGTCACAAAGCCCCACCAGCCTTGATGCCACCCTATGTATGCTGAGGAAAATTCTTGGCCTCTTGAACCAGATGTGTGGGCATTACCCCCAGGCCCCTGCCACTCCCCGCAATACCTGGGGTTGAATTCAGGGCCTTTGCACTGAGCTACATTCCCCAGCCCTGTTTTGTTGTTGTTGTTTTTTTTTTAATCTTGAGATGGGGCGCCTCTAAATTACACAAACTAGGCTTACACTTGCAACCCTCCTGCCTCAGCCTTCCAGAGTACTGGATTTACACATCAAATCTTTAAGGTACCTGAAAGACTTTTGTGTCCCAAAATTTCATTCATTCATCAAATATTTATGGAGGCTTCTTTTTCACGGTAACTGTCCTATACATTCAGAACAGGACTGTGGAGGACATGGTCCCTGCCACCCCAGGACAGCCACATCCCCTAAGAGATGGAAGATAACTGCCAGTCAGGGTGGGGACCGCAGAGCAAGCCACACTGCCTCTCAGGAGCCAGAGATGTGACTGACTCTGCTGTGCTCAAGGGAAGTCTCAGATGTCAACCGTCAGAGCATCTTTTAAATCCAGACAGGTTCGAAGATGAAACATGGAAATACGGGACAACTTTGCAAATGACACCAAGCAGGACACGGGGAGAAGATAGCTGTGTTCTCGTTGCCCCCAGTGGCCTCCTCCACAGCTCGGGAGCTCTGCACATACGCTCTCAGGCCACCCAAGGAAACCAGAAAAGAACAAAAATGTATGTTTCTAGATTTTAAAAAAAGAGAAAGCAAGCTGCAGGAAACAGTACAGCAATTAACTCAAAATGAAACACAGACTCACCAATGACCCTGTAATCCCACTTCGAGTCACATACTCAAAAGAAGAGACAGCCAGAATCTAAACAGATTCGCACATTCACATTCACAGCATCTTTAGGGGTGCTTTGTTTAGACAGGGTCTGGCTACGTAGCTTAGGGTGGCCTTGGACTCACTACATAGCAGAGGTTGGCCTCAAACTCTCAGCGATCCTCCTGCCTCAGCCTCCTGCATGTGGGGCTTACAGCTGTGCACACTCTCACCACCTAGGCTCACAGCATCTTTCTTAACAACAGCCAAAGGGTGAAAGTGACATAGCATCCACCGACAGAGGTACAAATAAGTGAAACCTGCCACGGGACAGGGTGTGGATGTGCAGACCGTGCTGAGCTAAAGAAGGCAGCCATGACAACAGGGGCTGCGGGGTTCTAGAAGGTGCAGTGGGGTGACCAGAGCTCAGGGGAGAAAAGCGTTTCTGTGGGGAGGACAGAAAATCCCAGATACAGAATTGGGTGGCCACACGACGAGAAGGCCCTGAAGGCCACCGAAGGGTGGGCACTGGAAAGCAGCCAGAGAGCTCAGGGACACAGCACGGGCCAGGCACGCGTCACACGGAAAGCAACTCCATTGAACCTCCAAGGCTTCTGCCGGTACCCTGAGCACACAGGACCTTCAATGGAAGAGCAAAGGTCTCGGCCTCTGTCCTGTCACTGAGACACGGGACCAGTTCTGTGGCCAGGCAGCAGCCATGCCAACCTCAAGCAGCTTCACCACGCTAACTGCAAGGCCACAAGCGGTCCTCTCTGTTCCCCTGCCAGTGACCTTCCCAAAGATGTGATAGTATCCTCCGAGGGGTCAGCCAGAGCCACTGTACAATGCACTGTGGCCAAAACCACAGTGAAAGGCTCTGCTTGGTTACATTACCAGCCGACTTGTGAAGACTGCTGAAAGTAAACCATGCAACACTCAGGAGGCTGAGGCAGGAGGGTTGCTGTAAGCTCGAGGCCAGCCTGGACTACAAAGTAAGCTAAAGACCAGCCTGAACTGCATAGCAAGATCATCTCAAAAAAAAAAAAAATGTAAACCATGTAAAGGTCCGTTGGTATTATATTTAAATCAAAGCTGACACATACTCAAAAATCACCACTTCCTACTTCTTTTACTACACTTTACTATTAAGTTGATATTTTTTGTCTTTTGCATTAATAGTGTAACACTGCATCTTTCCTAACTGCGTTGGATGGTGTCATGCTGGGGGCTAAAACTGGCCATGGTTGGAACAGTTAGCCCAGGGAACTTGGCAAACGCTGTGGACCAGTGCTTTTCGTTTTCAAGAGAGCTCTCTTGAAAGGAATCATGAGATTCCTCTTCATTCCAGGGAGCTCATCAGTAATATTATATACCATCGAGGACAGTCAGGAACTCCGTCCTGGGCTTTGGCTCAATGGTACACACGAGCATATGGGAGGCCCTGGGTCTGATGCCCAGCTTAATAAGGTTTAAGCTTAATGCTTAGCATGAAACAAAAACATGGGAATGAACAGACTTCAACCCACAGAAGAGCAGTGCACAAGGTCCCCAGAACAGTCCTTTAAAGGCGAAGTCTCCCGGAACCGTGATGGTCCTATTCCTGAAGCATTCTGAAGGTCACAGGCCCTGTCTGTGGCTGCGGAGTTCAGCAATCTGGGAAATCACATTTTGGTATTTCATCTCCCAAACACTGAACGCAGTCATACTCTGTTATGACTTGTGTCTAGATGTCCCCAGAGCCTCATGTGGCCACAGGTGCAGCCTTGTCAGAGGTGGCTGGATCTAGGGTCACCTCATGGTGCAATGCTAGGATTCAACGAGCTGGGATGAAGCGTGTGAGTGCTACCAGCCCTCAGGCTGGGTAGGTTGGGTTCAGTATAGAGCAGCTTGTCGCTTGCTTGCTTGTTTGTTTGCTTTTGCTATCTTCTGCCTGCCGAGAACTGTTTCTCCTCTGTGATGCCCCTCTGCCATGCCAGCCTGCCTTGGAGCCAGATGAGCTACATGAACCTTTCCTCCTCTAACTCTGGGTGTCAGGCACTTGGTCTCAGCAACAGGAAAAAAGTAAGACAGACTCCTTTAAAAAGTAGCAACAAGACCACAGTATCCACTGTCTTATAAATCAGTTTTAAATTTTAGTAAGTATGAAAATTTTTTTTACTAAGTATGAATAAATTTCCAAGCATTAAATAATCCCCTATACCCGATTATAGAACACAACTTTTTTTTTTGTACTGGGGGTCGATCTCACGACCTCGCACTTACAAGGCAGGCGCTTATGCTGCTGAGCTAAATCTCGGCTAGAACACAACTTTAAAAAACGTTACTTAGTAAACGTGCTGGGTCTTTGCATTTGCCATTGTCTTCCTTCTCAGGGGTTTTTGGTCCCTGTACCCCCTCCTCACTTAATCCAGCATCTTGCAATGAGCTATATCCCTAGACCTTTTTTTCTTTTTGAGATGGAGTTTCACCAGCCTCAAACTTGCAATCCTCCTACCTCAGCCTTCTGAGTAGGAGTGATTACAGGCACCCCGCACCAAATGACCCTTCTTAAGCATTTTTTAAAAAGTTAAAATAGAGCCAAAATGGTTGGGAAGGTGGCATAGAAGGACAAGCCATGTGGGGGTCACTTTTACTGTCTAAGACCCAGCCCAGATCAATCTACGAAGCAGAGAGAACGGGAGGAGGGCTGCTGGCCCTGGTTGCCGCTTGCCTTCAACACATCAGTAAGGTGCACCCAAGCCTGCTAGAAGCCAAAACCAAAGATTACCCTCAGGGACGAAAGAAGTAACAGAACTGCTAAAAGGCGGAAGCAGCTGGGAGAAATTTGCCCGGCACCCCTCATCCCAGCCTTCGGCCCCACACAGCTCGATCAGCTTCCCTAGCAGACAGCTCAGCCTCAGGAACGGGGAGTCGCTGGTACGAACCCAGCCACAGGCAGATGCATCATCAAAGTAACTGAGAGGCACTGCCACAGGATGGAAGTCAGGACCCACTGTTCACACATGAAAGCTTTCAACACAGTGAAGGCAGACTGCATGGACCCCCGCATGGAGCCCAGGTTGCACACCTAACAAGCTGGCCCTGAAAATCACAGGCAACAGACAAGAGGTCCAGAACTAATAGCTCTCCACAGTCTCAGAAACATTGAAGAAGCAACAGTCTCTCCAAAGAGGTGGGAATCAGAGGCTAAACATAAAGTCCCAAGGATCTGATCACCATCAACCTGAGGTTTAAAATGGGTGGAGAGCTGCAGTCGGATGTGACAGTGCAGCCCCCAAACTCCAGCACTTGGGAGGCAAAGGCAGGAGGATCACCAGGGTCTTGGGGCTAGCCTGGACTACATGGTGAGTTCAAGGCCATCCTAAACTATTCTCAGCAAGACCCTATCTCCCTCCTTCCCCAAAAAAGATGGATGGAAAGGTGAAGAAAAAATGGGCTAAAAAATGGCAGAATGGGAGCTATAACAATAAAACACTAAGTACCTGAAGACATAAAGAGATTTAGGAAGCAGGCTTGAGAAGATCACTCAAAATTAAGTGAAAATGAACAAAGATACATAAGTGAATGTAAAAACAGCTGCAGAAATTTAGAAGATGTTATGGTTGATTCATTGAGTCAACATAGAAGTTTAACTAAGAGACTCAGCAAGGAGCCAGGGTTCTTTGTAAATATCCTCATCCTGTGTAAGAGGAGGATTAGGAGATTTTGTGAGTGCTATGCCAGCCCTGGGGGCAGGGGGGTGAGGAACCTGTGTACAATATAAAGGAGAAAAAGAGGCTCCCTCTGCCCCCTTTTGCTCTGGTTGCTTTTGTTGGCTGCTGGATTAAAGTGTTGCCCCAGTGCCACACCATACTGCTTTGGAGCCAGCCAATTATGGACTGAAACCTCCACAAACTGTGAGCTAAATAAACCTTTCTTTCCTTCATTTTGGGTATTGAGGATTTTGTCCCAGCAATTAAAGAGAAGTAACCGAGAAAGAAGATAAAGAAGAACACAGCAACTAGGGTTCCCGAAAAGTGAATATTGTCCAAAACACCTGCAAAGATGTTACAAGATCTTAAAAACTTTCAGGTACAAAATACAAACTTGAATCTGTAGATATTACAGTCCTAGCAAAGTGACATAGAATAACTAATGCCCACACATGCTATAAAAATCTAAACTACAAAAAAAAAAAAAAAGAATTGAATGGGCACTTTCAATGGAAAAAACTAGTCATGTTCAAGACAAAAAAACATCAACCCGCTCTCTGCTTTCTCCTCCAGAAATATCCAATGCTAAAAAAGAACAGGAAGCAAAGTCTGTGAAATCCTGAGGGCAGGGAAATGTGACCCAAGACCTGCAGACTCAGTCAAATGGCCCTTCAAATATAAAGGCAAAACACAGCCAGAGCTGAGGAGTTAAGAACCCAGGGAAGACATGGAACTTCTAGAAGGCAAACAATCTGACAAGAAAAGCCAGCCCACCAAGGCAGAATCAAAATAAAAATTCAGAAATGGCAAAAGTAAAAACGTTGGTAACAAATACTGAATCCACTCCCGGTAAAGGACTAAGTAAAAGAGCTATGGAAATCTCGTATTAGAACAGAATATAAATGCTATCATCTTTTCTTGTAAAATTCCTAATTAACCAGTAAAATTCTGGTGCTAGGAGAAAGAATAGCTGCCTAGGGTCAGTGCTAATTTTTTTAGCTTTGAAAGGAGTGAGTCTCGACTTGAAACATAAAGTTTATGAGAAATTGTTCTCTTAAAATTTATTACCTTATCTCATAAATTTAGTTTCTAAATGACACCTCTAGGCTCTCTTATGGAGAAGTCAGAAATTCTTAGTTTCTTTTTCTTTGCTTTCCAAGACAATTTTATTTCATACCTTTAAGTAAAATTACGTCTGGGTAAAGGTCCTATCCATCTTCCTAACTCACCTGTGGTAAGTTTCAGATGGAGTTCACAAATCAGTAATAACATTGCTTCTCAGTGGTCCGATTTGTGATGAGACTGCTTTCAAATCTTTTCTTCTTTATACTTTTTTTGGAGTTGTTTGGCTTTCTTTTTCTAATGCAGATGTAAACCCAAAATGAGAAAATTCCATCACTGCTACCTAAGAAAGTGATTTCATTGGTCTTGTTCCCCATGGCCAGCAATCCAGGCAAAATTTAAACTTAAGACTACTTGCCCACTGTTATTCCTGTTCCCCACACTCACCCCACTTTATAGGGCATGAAAGTAAAGTCCAGGGCAGTTAAGTAATTTCCTTAAAGTCACCCAGCTAGGATGTGACCTCAGACGGCCAGGCTTCCAAGCAACTGGCTGACATAATTACTGAAGTTAATCTTATTCACTCCAGTGTCTCCCCCTCATCCACTGGGTAGGCAGGTCCTTTCTTGCAGTGGCAGCAGCGTGATCTTCAATAACACAGCTCCACTTCACATTCTAGGGGCAGAAACTGGTACAAAGCTATCAAAGAGGTTACTCAGAATCTTTAATACATATTTTTAACACAGTAATAGAATTACTGGGAATCTAACCTCAGAAAATAACTGTAAAGGCAGGAAAAAGTATATGAAGATATTAAATGGAAGATTTACACTAACAAATAATTAGAGATATATCATCTAACAGACTGATGCAAATCATAGTAGAATCATAATCAATCACTATGCAGGCATTAAAATGCACATTACAAGCAGGTACTGTCATAGGAAAAGATTCACCAAGTGAAGAGCGCACACTGACATTTCTCCAGCCATTCACCACCAGTCCCTCTCCATACTCTACTAAAATGAAAATCAATGAATAAACAAGCAGCATCCACAAAAAAGGAGACAGAAGGAGAAAAAAAAGAGCAGAAAACAAGATCAGCAGCAATACTTGAGAAGAAAAAAAGTGAACTGAAGGTGTCTAGTGAGTGAGATGGTTGAAGTCCAACCCTGAACCAGGAGATGACAAACAGCAGCACAAAAATTCCAAGACAAAGTTCTAGGTAGCTCAGGACCTGTGAGATCCGACAGTCCTGAAAATCAAAGGGCTGCACATGTGGGGCTGCCTGAGAATCCAAAAGCTGACCCACCTTCTGCAGCCGGGCATACCTTTTCCCTAGCCCACCAGAAGCAGGGCATGTCTCTTTGCATCCGAAAGAACCCATGCTCAAGGGACCAGGAACAACCACTGTGCTGAATCAGAGATTAAGTCAAAGTCTGTACCCTAAATACCTAGCCCCGTTTCAACCCACTGCTACAGTTTCTACTGCAGAAATCTGCCAGCAAAACTCACATGCCATCACAGAACAAATAGATTTTCACTGCAGAAACCAAAAATATCCCATAGAAAAGGCCTGAAGACATCAATATCCAACAAGAAAAACAAAGGGTTTCACCAAATCACACAAAGACAGCCCAGCAGTACCTGGGTCCTACCAACACACACCCATCCAACAGCTTGTGTTTAAGTGCCTTGCGATGAAATATAAAACAGCCAAGGGTAATCAGAGATTTTAGGAACGCTTCCAACATGAAAGACAAACAGCTGAGAAAAATCACGATAGAATCACTGTTCTAAGAGGACCAATGACTGCAACTTCATCCCACCACAGCAGGGTTCTGGGGTGGGGTACTAGTGAGTTAACCCTCAGCTCCAATCACAGAAGTATACGGACAATACCTGAATTCAAACAGAACTCACAGGTGCCACTTTAAGGCCTATGCCTGCTGACTGATTGCAAATTACAAACAAGTCACATAAACAGGGCTGTGCATGTGGCTCTGTAACACAATGATTTCACTCTCTCAGGAAGATACCTACAAGGGGAATCCTGGGTCAAATGGAGTCTGGATTTAGTTTTCTGAGGAACCTCCACCCTGACTTCCACAGTGGTTGTACAGTTTACAGCCAGCAATGCTCCCACTGCAGTGTAAAAGCCTCACCACACCACACCAGCACTGTTACTGTCTGATTTCCTGGTGACAGGCCATTTTGGAGTAAGAGAGTTTTGGAGTTTTTTTGTTTTTGTTTTCATTTTTGGCTTTTGTGCAGTTTTCATATTTATGTATGTATTTCTTTATCTGAGACAGTTCACATTTCAAGGTTCTCAATATGCAGTTCAGGCTGGCCTTGAACTTACTATGTAGTCCAGGAAGACCTTACTCACTGCAATCCTCCTGCCTCAGCCTCCCAAGTGCTTCGATTACAGATGTGCACCATCATGCCCAGTTTTTTTGAGTAAGATGGAACTCAGTGTTGCTTCAATTTGTATTTCTCTAATAACCAACAATGTAATGCATTTCTCCCTGTATTTATTGGCCATACGGACTTCTTCTGTGAAGTATCTATTCATTTCACTTGCCCATTTTATGACTGGGTCTTTTATTTGGGTGGGGGGTTCTGATTTTTTCTGAGTTCTTTGTAAATTCCAGGTATTAGTCCTCTGTCAGAAGTAGCTAGCAAATTTGTTCCCCATTCTCTTCACTCTGCTGTCTCTTTTCACAGCTGGCTGTTTCCTTGGGGGAAAAGGCTTTTTTATTTGATATGATCCCGTGTTGATTCTTGAGGCCATTTCTTGTGCAACTGGGGTTCCGTTCCTAAAGTCCTCTCCCATGCCTATGCCTTAGAATTTTATCCATTTTGTCTCCCAGCAGGTTGCTTCTATTTGAGCGCATATGACTCTTAAACACACTTTTTAAAAGTGCATATATTTCAGCATGACCGCCATCAGCACCGCACTGCAGTGGAACAGGCCCATTAGAAGCTCGCAGGAGCCCCTGGAAAACAGATGTCAGGGGAGGAAGTCGATCAGTACATGAAAGAGCATGAGTGTTTCCAGGGATCCATCTGAGTGAGGAAACAGGTCAACGCGGAGAAGGTTTGGGAAAGAATTTTTAGTTTCCTTTGCTTGTTGAGATGGAACAGGCTTAAATCAGCTTATCGACTGAGACATTTGGAAGAAGTGACAGCAGGCGCAGCTCACCCAGGCTCCCTGCAGGATTCAGCATGGGCTCGAGGAGGAGCAACCCCATCCCTGGCACCCATGAGCGGGGTGGGCCCCACACGCCACAGGGGATGTTACCCAGCCCCAAGGGAGGGAAACCCCATCATGCTACAAAGGTAAGGGAAGCAAGCCAGCCGCAGAAGGACAAATACTGCCTGATTCCACTTACATAAGGGATCTGAAGTTGTCAAAATCTGGAACCCGACAGTAGATGGTGACTGCCAAGGGCTAGGGAAAGTGAAATGGGGAGCTGGTACTCAATGGGTATGGAGTCTCCATACCATGCAATAAGGAGGATCTAGAGATCTGTTATGCAACCAAACTGTACATTTAAAAATGGTCAAGAGGGAACATTTTTATATTATGTGGTTTTTACCACAATTAATTTCTTTTTCTTTTTTAAAAGAAAAAAAAAGAACAGAGAGAAGTGACTATCAGAACCAAGTCTAGGGTAGAGAAACATACAAAAAGACCCTCAAAGGACTGAATTAAAGATCCAGGGCAGAAGGCACATTTGCATGCCAGTAATCCCAGCACTTGGGAGGCTGAAGCAGGAGGACTGCATGAGTTTGAGTCATGGACTACAGAGTGAGTCCAAGACAAGCCCGAACTACATAGCAAGAGTTTATCTCAAAAAAACAACAAGGCACGTCTGCAGAAGGTTCATCTTGCTTTGGTTTGGCTGATGTTAACATTCTCTCTAGTTTATGATGGCCAACTTATTCCTCTCCGTGATAAACCCCCAGTGAGCTCCTTAGACCTGGGTTCCTCTCAGGAACTGTCTTGGATTACGCACATTTTTCATAAGAACACATCTTATAGCTCAACCTTGGCTGTGAACTCCTTGAAGACAGAAACCATGTCTTACGCCTCCCGTTTCTGAGTGGCCAAGAGAACAGACACTGCAATAAAAAGTAGCTGGTTCCTGAAAAGTCAGTCAAATCAACCTACCCAGTGAAGTGAACCCACTGCACGTGAGCTCGAACCACACCCGCTCGTGCCCATGGTGTGGGTCAGAGTCAAGGCAGGGTAGATGGTAGACAAGGAGGGCACAAATCCAGAAGCGACGCTGCCTTCAAATCATGGCTTGTCCAATTATCAGCTGTGTGGTTTGGAGCATATTACTTTAGCTTTCTGTGCTTCAGCTTTCTCATATATAGGAATATGGATCTCTCAGCATTTTTTAAAGAAAAAACTAATACATATAAGCCTCTTAAACAATGCCTGCCTTACAGTACGTGCTGGAACAGCATTGCTTACTTACTATTCAAATGGAATATGACAAAGCAGGCAAAGCAGACAGTTTGAGCACCATATAACAGTGAGCCTTTGTCCTAGTATTTCACATACAGCCTTTCCAAGAATTGTCTCGGCCAAAGCTAACAATACAGCACTGTGTACAATAACTCCTTGAGCCCTCATCCGAATCCCTCAGTTTTTGTCAGTTCTGTCAACAAGCTATTTTATTTACTTACTAGCCTTCCAACAACATTTGGAATCTGCACAAAAGAAGAAAGATGAAACTTTCAGACACTCGTAAGCACAGATTCTGAGCTGCTTCTCCAGGGTTCTCAAAATTCACAGCAGAGTCTCCTCACCACACCTCACCAGTGTTCAGAACTCCTGACTTGTGCTTAACAGGCGGTCAGCAAGTGCTCCAAGTTACCAGCCTCTGAAACCGTTCCAAAAATACACCTACGTAAGGGTGGGGAGCTAACAGGGTTGTATCTATCTCTATATATCTTATTCCATTTCTAAATCACAGCACTGGGCTCATTACTGATCGTTTGCAAATTAAGCTGACAGCAATCACTGCTAAGCACTGCTGGATCTAATTTGGTTTGCCAGTGTACAAACCACACTGAACATCTTGGTCAACTTCCTCCCAGTCTTTTCTCTCAGCATCTCGGTCAGCTTCTTCCTGGTCTTTACTCTCACATTTTTGCCAACTTCCTTCCAGACTTTTCTCTCACACCTTGGTCAACTTCCTTCTGGGTCTTTTCTTTCACTTCTTGGTCAACTTCCGGTCTTTTGTCTCACATCTTGGTCAATTTCTTTCCAGTCTTTTCTCGCAGCATCTTGGTCAGCTTCTTCCTGGTCTTTACTCTTGCCCCTTGGTCAACTTCCTTCTGGGTCTTCTCTCTCACATCTTAGGTCAACTTCCTTCCAGTCTTTTCTCTGGGTGCCATTTAATATGTCAAATAAACACACTGGAATTGGAAGGAAAGGAGCAAGCCAAGACTTCAGAGATTTTATAAAGTCAGAGCCCTTGATGTCTGGATCAGGGTACCTGTTAACAGTCTCTACTCTTCAAGGTCAACAGCTGCAATGGACCTCTCAGCCTGTACTGAGGTTGCTGTGAACAGGGATGAGGACAGTCCCCATCAGCACTGCCCAGTCTTACATGCAATTTCTTGGGGAAGTGAACACAATAGAATGGGGATACAGCTATACTTTATTTAGGATTATGGTAGTTTCTGATGCTTTGTGGCGTCTAGATGGGAGTCCCTGTCACCAGTCCCCAACCTTGGTCCCCAAGCCCACGTCCCTGTATACAAGAACACCTCCAGCCAGACTGCAGTTAAGAAACACTATCTTGAGCTCCTGTCTATGAAACACACACAGACCATTCAGGAAGGGCTAGTAGCAGAGACCCAAGTTGTACTGGAGCAAAGTAAGGAAAATGGGGAAAACCAAACGATGCTTTGCCACTTTCCTTAATTGGCAGTGGTTTACTGTGGCAGCCTCTCTCACCCAAGACTCCAGGACTCCAGCTTGGCCTTCTGAAATCCTAAAAATACCTCACAGGCTTGCACTGCAGGGTCGCAAAGCCCTTAGGATTCAAAGGCTCCAGGTTGAGAAGCAAAAACTTGGAGTAAATGAAAATTGAAACCTGAAGAATTCTGACGCTGGTTGACTGCTATCCTGAAACATACGAAGTCCTTCCTAAGGAATTTTCATAAGCACCACCTGAAATGGAAGTGAATGAAGGAACAATCTGCTGTTGACTTTTTATGTATGCCAACTGCCCATAAAAATTCCTCCCCTGCTTTGCAGGAGCAGAACTCTCAAGAACAAATGACCTAATTAAACCTGAGATTTCCTGGCTGAAGGCTATGGAGAAGACTGCAAGGCGATGAAATGATGCAGAATCGGAGAGGGGCTGCTGCCAAGCTGATTGAGCAAATTAGGTCCGCTTTTTTTTATATGCAGATCTCACACCAGACCTAAAAATGTGAGAACTGCAGACATGCTTAATTACTTTTATTTATGAAGCAACCAGAATGCATATTTCCCCACTTACCTACTGCACATTTTTCAAAATCTGATTATGCAGCACTATGAATGCTTCTTTTTGGCATAATTTCTCGGTCTGCCTTTGCTGTTGGGTTGCTGCCAGTGCAGTACGATGGTGCAGATCCGACGTCTCTTGTTCCAGCTTTCAGAAATGTTCTAAATTATCCCACTCTTTCCCTGGGCTCGAGACCCCACCCCAACTGATCTGCACAGATGTTCAAAGAGAAAGATTGTGTTTTCTTTAAATGCATGTCGAGGGCCTGGCAAAATGCTGTACAAAGAAATGCAAAAGTCAGCACTGTGATGGAAAAGCTGATGATGAGTTCACTTCCTTCTCTCTCCAGCTTCGCCACATCCAAATAAACCAAACAAACATGGAAATCTTCGCAACGGCCTTGGCGGAGAACAAAGCAGAAGTGGGCAGGTAAGGGCCAACAGGTAACTGTTTCCAGTTCCTTTATGTGGACGGATCAGGAGCTGTTTCTTTTCAGGGTGTGATGCTGGAGGCAGCTCTGTGATTCTTTCCCTTGGCTAAGACTCTTGGGGAGGTGAGGTCATGGGGAAATTTAGAGCAGGTCAGGACACCAGAATCCCAGCTGGCCATGCAACGCCAGCCCCACGGCACTGTCTGAGACCAGCCCTGTCAGCCACACCAATTCGCAAAATACCTGTGCCCAGAACCATGTTCATCCTGCTAGTTTCTCCTCCCTCCAACCACTTCAGTGTCCAAGGTAGCACAAATTAAGTCAATAGCCACACCCTGGCCTCTGCTACAGGGTCTCCTTCTTTTACCGTTTCCCACCCCACCCAGCCTAGAGCAGAGCTTGGTTACGCCAGGCAGGATTTCCACAGCCTGAGTCGACAGGGACATCTTTTCTTTGTTCCATCCAGAAGAAAACCACTACAGTGACATGATGCTGGCAGGCACCCACGGGGAGAATGAAAACAGCTGCAGTCAAGAGACTAACCAAAAAAAAACCACCTCTCGGGCTGAGTTTGATTTCCTGTAGGATAGGGAGGAGAAGGAGATAGGAAAAGGAGAACAAGTTCGTGTGCAGACACACACAGGGGCACAAGTACACATGAACGGCAAATGCACACATCATTCACACTGACGCGCTTTTCAAAGGTTCTTCTTGGAAGGGAGAGGCACTTCAATACATCATGTAAGTTCTCCTAAATACCTTAGAACTTTGCACAATCTTTAAATAATCACAGCCTCAAAAGTCAAATTTCAAATCCTTGGTAAAATACAATGAATGTCCACAAACCTGACAAATGAAACTCAGTTACCACCTCTCCCACCCAAACTCCTGCTAAAATGACAGTGACTTTTTTTTTTCTCTCCATTTTTTAAGGACAAAGAAGAGCAGATGAGGCAGCCCACTGACTCTTGGCTGATGGAAGATGGGGAGAAGTAAGCGCTGATCAGTAGTCTAAGGGATGCTCACCTGTCCTCCACCTGTAGGTCCGCCCTCCCCAGCCTAGGGGGTGGAGCTGAAAGGGAGGGGAGGGGAGGGACAGGGTGCAGGGCTGTATACAAATTGAAAAGGCCCCTGCATAAAGGGGGCCTTCCCTAGCTCCCCCAGCCCCAGGAAGAGGGTTATGATCCCAAGCAGTTAAGCCAGGGAGGTCGAATTCTTGCACATGCCAGGCCCAAGAAAGAGGGTGTGATTCGGAGTTGAAAATGAGTCAAGACATGGTGGGAATTAAGGAAGAGCCTGCTCACTACAGCACAAGCCTGCAGTCCCCTTCTCTAGCTGCTGCCTCTAAAACGCTCAGCTGATGTAGGCTGATCCCAGGGAGGCTGCCTGAATAATTCTCAGAGAATCTCAATGAACACCATGCTGACGCTTGAGGGTTTCCACTGAGAGAAAAATAAAAAAAACTAGTTGCTGCTTTATCACTGACAGAAAAATCACAAAGACAAGCTCCGGCCGCAAGCAGAGATTCAAATCTGATTTCAGTACCTTACTCTTCCACCTGCTCTTAATGTCCACAGATCAGTAAATGTTTAAGAAAACCTGACAATCAGAGTTAGCTGCAATACCAAGAGGAGGCAAAAGCCTTCTAAAAACACACATTCTAGAGAGCAGAAGGAGATTTTTAAAAATCCACACTATCCCCAGAGAATACTTCTTCCAAAATACAGGAAGAGATGCTATGAGAAAAAAACGAAATAGCTGTTGGAAATTAGCAAAATGGATAACTGAAATCTTTATTTATATAGTTAGTTGAAAGGTTATATTGAAGAACTTTCATAGGAAGTAGAACAAAATATAAATAGATGAAAAATTTTTAAGGCAGAAATGCAGAGAATTTCCCAGACAGCTGGGAATAGTCCTGTTTTTTAAAAAAATTCAAACAATGTCTCCAGCTGACAGACAAGGATCCCTGGACTAAAAGGAAGAAGCAAAGCCACCGTACATATAATTTGAAAAGGACCCCCACTGAGGTATATGGCAGAAACTGTGAAACCTTAAACCATGAGAAATTAAATGAAGAGTCTAAAATGTTCCAGAGAGGTAAGGAGACTCACACAAGAGGGCTGTTGGAAGGTAATGGAGCAATGTGATGAAATTTCAAGGATAATCACTTGAATTTCTAATTCTGCAGGTATAAACCTAGGCATACATACAGACCTCTGCACAAGTGAAGGTCCAAAAGGAATATGGCTCCCTTTTAGCCTTTCTTTTTTTTTTGGTCATTTTGAGACAGGGTCTCGCTATGCAGTTCATGCTGGTCTTGAGCTCACTTTGTAGCCCCAGCTGGTCTCAAACTTGCAATGACCCTCCTGCCTCCGCCTCAAAAGTGCTAGGATTACAGATGTGCGCCACCACACCTGGCTTTGCCTTTCTTGAGAAAGCTACTGGAACATGTGTTCTGTTGAAACAAAAATGGGATGATCTGGAATCCAAAAAAGACAGGCCAAGAGAGAGGAAGGGCAGAGGAAAGTCCCTGAATAAGACCCATCAGACAGGAGCTGGAAGACGGGGCACTGTAGAAAGTGGGAGCCTAGGCAAAAAGACACTGGGGGAGCCCCACAGTTACACATGGGTTAGGACTCAGTGGACACTAGCTGAAAGAAAGCTGACAAGCTTTTTGAACGTATTTGGGGAAAAAAGGAGTAATAGGTACATAGAAAGATCAAGTCAGCTTCCCCTTACTGTAATGAAACACCTGCGGTAATTAACTTGTAAAGAGAAAGGGTATATATATTTAGCTCATAGTTCTGGAGTTCTGGACCAAGATTAGGTGGCTGCATTGTTTTGGGTCTCTGGGAGAGCAGTGCATGTGTGGAGAAAAGCACTTACACCCTGAGCCAGAAAACAGAGACTGACCCTGGGGCCTGGTAACATAGGGCTCCCCAGAAGGTGCCGCCTCCTAAAGCATCAGAGTAGGAAATCTGTGAACAAAGTCACCCTAGGGACCAAGCCTTTAATACCCCAGCCTTTGGAAGGACAACGTTTCAAAACACAGCGTCAAGCAAACTTTTACAAATGAATTACTTCCACAGGCATAGTGTTGCACACCTATAATCCCAGCACACAGGAGGCTGAGGCAGGAGGATCCTTGCAAGTTCGAGAACAGCCTGGGCTACATAACAAGACCCTGTCTCAAAAAAAAAAAAAAAAAAAAGTTACTTCCAGGAAAAGCAAGTTTTTAAAGAAAATATAACCATCTGGCAGTAACTGGTTTGGCAATGAACACCACCACAAGTCCCAAGGATGCACAGTCCAAGCCTGAGCTCACTAAAGACAGAGCTGGAATCATGTAGGCAGGTGAGGCATTGTGAGCCGATCAGACAGGGGAATGGACACTGGCACTATCTCTTTGGGTGCCTGGTAGAGCACTGGCCTGTTTGGATCGGCTACTCAGCCACGGAGGTTATTTGCCACTGCATACTCTGAAGGGAGAAATGTGGACAGCCCAAGAGAGTCTCCAGGAAACAGAGTTTAGGAAGGAGAAGCACAGGCAGTCCCCGGGGTAAAGTCTGGGGGATCCCAAGCCTGCAAAAAAACCCACCCACCTGGAAAAGCTCAGGCGAGCTCTGGAACAGGGCTCCTGGAGGACAGTGCAGAGGATGGGAAGAGCTGATGAATCAGAAAAGATCAAGGGAGCTGAGGCCTCAGGTGACAGCTTCGGAATGAAAGAGGTAAATACTTGGAAAATGAAGCAAAGGGAAAGTAAGACAAATACTGGTGCCAGGGAAATTGCAACTGGGCAACAAAGGAAAATTAGTCACGGCACACACAGGAGGCTCATGGCTCCACACAGCTCACTGTCAGCAGTCACGGCGGACTCCGTGCACTAGCAGGGCTCTTGTTCTTTCAAAGCTGTGCCTCGTCACTGCTGATCACTATTAGAAAAAATACAGATCATGCTCCTCTTGGAACCGACATAAATTTTGAAACATAAACCACAAGGTTTTAGAAGAAAATATGAGATTTTTAAGTGTTCTCTCAAGCTGCAGATCTCTTTAATCACAACTTATATCCTAAACACCATAAAGGAAAAGACAGTGAAGGTCAAAACCAAGCAGCAGACCACTGCACAGAGAAAGGTGGCTGAAACACACAACTAAGAGCTAATTTCCTTCCTACACAAAGGAACCCCTACAAATTAACACACATGCAAACACATGATGTAGAAGAAAATAAATGAATGACAGAAACAGGCAGAAGAGAGATATACATGGAAATACAAATGGCTTGTGGACATTTGAAAATGTGTCCGATCTTAATATTAAGAAAAACTGGTAGCCAGGCGTTATAGTATGCATCACCTACAATCCCAGCACTCAGGAGACTGAGGCAGGAGGATCACTGTGAGTTCAAGGCCACTGTAAGGCCAGCCTGGGCTACACAGTGAGTTCAAGGCTAGTCTGAACTGCACAGTGAGACCCTGACTCCAAAAATCAGGAATCAAAAAACAAAACAAGAAAGAAAGAGAAAAAAGAAGAAGAAAAAGGCATCCAATGGATCAGACTAGCAAAACTGAAGACGCCTGGGTCCCAGGGTGGGGCACATGGCCAGGGCGGGTGACAGGCAGGTAGGCACATAGTTACAAGGAGCTCACAATGGGGCCTGCGCTCAGAAACACTTTGGGTGAGTTACTTCATCTCTCCTGCTTCATTTTTCTCATCGACAAACACCGTAATAATATTATCTGTCCTTTAAAAGCAGCACTGTTGATTTACAAATTAATAGCTGTAAAACTCATGGAAACTTTTCCAGCACAAAGTCAGCACCGTGTAAGAGTTTGCAAAGCAAATGAACAAGGAGGTACAAACTCTTCCAGCAATATCTGTATTAAAAACCAACTGACTCTTGGACCATGGACCCCACTCTTAGGAATGTGTATTCCAGATGTATTTGGCAAAGAGACTTCCAAGGGTATTTATTGCAGCTTTGTTTGTACCAGTAAAATACTCAAAACAACCAAATGTCTATCAGTAAGAAAACTTTCTGGATAGTTTGCAGGACCCTTCTTCCCTCTAGTATGCAAACAATATATCAAGTTACAGTACAATTTTACCTTTGCTTTTTTGAGACAGTCTTGTCATCTATTCGAGGCTGGCCTCCAGGAGCTCACTAGATGGTCCACACTGACCTCAGACTATGGGAGATCCTCCTGCCTCAGTCTCACACATAGATTTTAGGAATGCAACACCATGCCCAGTTTAAGTGGTTTTACAAGTTTAAAAATAGACTCAAATGTTAGCATCCTAAAGTAACCAAACTTCTAGTATTTTCAATAGGGAACAACACCTGGGGCAGTTCTGACATTCTTGGCCTCCCAAACCTCGGCTCCAATCCTTTTCTCACCCACAAATGTGCACATTAGGACACAGAGGAGGGAGCAAAAGTGACAGTGAGGGCCACAACACAATTCTTAATTACAAACCAGAGCATGTTTTATGTTGAAGCAAAATCTAAAGGGCAAATAATGCTTTCATTGAATGTACCGCAGTAGGTAAAAATGCAAAGCAGGCCACAGTCGTGTCCCTTTGCTGTTCAGTCAAATAAAAATCAAACCGAGTCTTGTACCAAGGGATTCCACAGGAAAAATCTGAGGTCTTTTGCTTGCAAGGGCATCCCAGACTCCCCAACTCTCTCAGCCAGGAACAAAAGTACCTCTTTCCAACTCCTCCAAAGGAGAGGTCCCAGAAGTGCCAGCCAGTGGCTGTTGGCAAGCAGAATTCAGACGTTCCGTCCACCCCCAGGTAACTCAGATAAATGCCACACTCTTGAATGGCACCATAATGTCCAGCCAATCAACAAACCATCCTGGAGGCCGACTCTGCAGGGCAGACTCCTGAGCTCCCTGCCCACTAGTTCCCAACAACCTTCAAGGCTCCGAGGTGTTCTGCACCCTGCACCTCAAGTCACCACCAGGAGCGTGACTCACAAAGGTAGCTGGGCAATCCAGCAATTTACTCTTAACTATGCTGGAGACGGGTAATCACGCTGTCTGCAAGGGTCAAGCTAAGTTTAATTTACAGGCTAATAAGCATGATATCACAGTACCAAAGAAGCATTTCCCCCTCTCTAAATGGGTATTTGTTTTAAGATCTTATAGCTCATGATGTACAAGCAGTTTGCTAAAACATCTCAGCCCTTGCCAGGGGCTCACCTGGTCTGTGCCAAAGAGAAAGAGAGAGACAGAGAGAACCTAGATGCTAAAGGATGGGGAAAATAAACAGCCCTCCATGGTTAGGATCAGGAATAAATCTAGAAATGCTATCCACTTTGTGACTCTAAATTCAATTCTAAATTTTACAGACCAGGGGCAAAAGAGCCCTAAGATCAGCTCAGCTTTGAGAGGTTCACAGTACTTTTACTAGAAACTCCAAGAGGGCACCCCACCTTCATTTGTACCACTAAGATTTAATGAGCACCTACTATGGGCCGTGTCCTTTGCCAGGCAGCAGTACACGGGAGCATGCAGCTCAGGCCTGAGTGTACAGCTGCGCAGGGCACTTGCCACACTGTCGGGAAGACAGCCCAAGCTCACAGCCAGCAAAGCCCACAGGAGTCTGAAGTGTCACATGTATTCCTCTGACTCCCGCACTTCTTTCACACTCTTCTAGAAACACTCCTGTGACAGTTCTGCTTGCTAATTCACAAGGAAAGCCGAATGCTTTTAATAGCAAGTGAATCCCAAACCCCCTCCCCCAGACACAATTTTGAAAAAAGCCAAGTGATAAAGGCACAGAGACCTCGCAGGCAGGCCCTGCATTCTCCCAACTGGTTCTGGGAAATCTCTAAGTGATAAACATTCAAAGAGCCAGTCATCTGGGAACCCCCTTCCCCACCGTGTGAACAGAGCATTCCGCAGCAGAAAGGTCAACAGGAAATGACCTTGCAGGACCTCTGACCTTATCATGTTGTCTTAAGCATTACTGAGGCAGAGATTACAGGAGGGGAAAAAATCCTCAGAACATATGTAGGCTATAATATACCTCTGAAGTAAAGAAACGCTACAAAAGATTTAAAACTTAAGGGAGGTGCAGGATACTGATGAGGACACATGGCAATTAGCGTCTGCTCTACTTGCTAAGAACCCGAAGTTACTTGAAAAATCAGATCTATTTTTAAACAGTGAAGGGCATAAAAGAAATCTAAATAAGGTAAGGATGAAGAAGAAGGCAGTCTGTGTGTGTAGTCACGGTAGTTAACAGAGTATCTGTGGGTATTTTTGTCTGATGCCATTCTTCGCTTTTTAAAAATATTTTATTTATTTAAACATTATTATTTAAAAAAATAAGTCTAGGTGAAACAGCTAATTTCTGCATGGAATATACTGGGCCACACCTGGATCTCTCTAGGACAGCTGGTCTACCCAGGTCGTCTTGGGGCAAACCCAGAGGGCAAAGCAGAGAGCGACTAACCCGAAGCCTCCGACACACCAGCCCGAGAGGACCTCCTTCGCAGCCGCTGCACCACCCAGCTCCAATTTTTCTTACTGTATGTTTGCCATACATAGTGGCTATAATCCTTGTGGGGATTAGAGGCCTGCATACAACACACCTTCCTTTTTCATTCCCTTTCCCTCCCCTTCCCCACCCTCCGTTCTTCCATCTCTTGGTTCCCTTCCTTTATGCAAAAGATCTATTTTCTCTTCTGTCTTTTATATTTTCTATTTGCTCCTTTTATATTGTGAGTTTTCATAGGAGAGAAGCCACACAATATTTAAACTTGTGTGTCTGATTTATTTCACTTAACACTACAGTATTGAGGTGCATCTGTTTTCCTACAAATGACTCAAGGGCACAGTAGTGATCCACTGTTTATAAATAGCATGCTTTCTTTTTCCATTCATCTGTTGATGGACATATAGGCCACTGCTTCCAAGATTTAGCTATTTGCTTTGTTTTCGCTTTTTTGAGGCAGGTTCCCACTAAGTAGTGCAGGTTGTACTCACGTATGTAGCCCAGGCTGGCCTCGAAATCAAGGCAATTCTCCTGCCTCAGCCTCCCAAGTGCTAGGATTACAGGGGTGCACCACCACACCCAGCTGACTTAGCTATTATGACTTGTGTTGCTATAGGCACAGGCATGCAAGGATCCCTATAAATGGTATCTTTAACTCTTCCGGGAGGGAATACCTTCCATTCCCATCACCACTCAGCCTCCTAGCCTGCCCATTGTCACCAGTCCCCAAAACACAGGCCACAGTGACTCTCCTCCAGGGGCAGGCTTCAGTTTCCCAAAGCTAAATCACTGTGTGAGACGAGGGTACCAAGAACCGCACTGTTCCCCAGAGCAGCGTCCTGAAAAGCAGCATTAAGCCACAAGACACCACTCATCCCCAAGAATGCCTTGAAAGGAGGGGAGTACTACAGTGCCGAAAAGGGTGACAAAATGACGATTTCCACGCGTGCCACTCCACAGCTGCTCCCTACCAACCACCAGGGTGACAGCAGTGAAGCCCACACCTGGAGGCTGAAGGGGGCGTGGAAACACGCAGTACCTAAATGACAATCATTTTCGTGGCTCTACTTTAAAAAATCAAAAGTAATTTTTAAAACTCAGATGAACAAAACAATGCAATTTTCAATACAGAGGTGATCTGAGCAGGATTCACCTCACTCCAGTGAGGCACCTCGGGTGCAGTGGGGTGAGGAGATGCCCAGGAAATCAGCCCAAGGCAAACCAGATCCCACTCGTGGACTTTGTGGCCTTGGGGTTGCTCCCCATGCTCCCCAGCAGCCTCCGTTTCTCTGGTGAAAAAGCAGGATAACACCAGGCTCACTGAATAGCTAAGCAAGGAAAAATACGTCAAGCACAAGGTCAGCACACTCGTAGCACAACATCGGCACCAGGATGGCACCCCACAAAGAGCCCTGACCTCAGAGATGGCACGGGGCTCCCTCTAGGTGCCACGTGGATACTCAGCAATCTTTAGGCAGTGAATTTCGATGCGTCTGGAGGTTTTCCCTACAAGGTTTTTCCTACAAGATGACTCCTTGCCTGCTCCTCAGTCTCCAGGGCCGACAGACCCCTGCACGAACCACATCGGGCAAGGCGAGCAGGCGCTGAACTAGGGCGATGCCGTTCCTGTCCCACCCTCCGGGGAACCTCCCAGAACTGTCTTCCCTTTGGCAGAGCATGGGATCGCACCCCAGGATGGTTTCTGATTCTCTGTGGTTCCGGCTGACTCCGCTAACAACCCCAAAGAAGCAGGCGGCTGCTCCCCACCCCAGCTCCCCGCCCCTGGCTCTCCCACCATCTCTGAGCCCCTTTGGAATCAGGACTCTGAAAGGGGACCTAGGGTCTGGGTTCATGCCTAACCAAAGAACCCCAAGTTTCAGGACTCTGAACTTCCAAACCACAAGAAAGGAAATGCCTTGAGATAACCATCTTCCCCTCACCCAAAGGTCCCACACATCTATGGCTGTTTGTTATGTGCCCTGGACGCACTACTAGAAAGAAATGGCTTTGATAACACAGCAGGGATACATTTGCAATGCCTGTTCCATAGCCAAGCGTGTGTCACACTTGATTGTTTACATGTGTGCAAACTTAGTATAATCTGCTGGAGAGGAAGAAGTTTTAAAAGATTTTTTTCATGAGTCTCTTCTGAAAAATAGTTTACTCTTCGCATTATAAGTAACATGGATTTTTTATTATACAAGCAATAAAAGATCACAGGATCTTTAGAAACTAAAGTTCAAAAGAGAAAATAAAAACCATTGGAATTTTTTCTATCTGAAAGAAATCGTAAATAACATTTTTCTCAATGCATGTAAGTATACACCTTGCATAAAACTTTAAACAAATGAGCTCATCTTTTAAGTAGCAAACTAACAGCATAGTCAAAAAAAAAAGCAGTGAGGAGCCCCCAGACTCAGAGGGCCAAGCGTGAGCTCTGGCAGTAACACAGCCCACTCCATCCTGTGAGAGCCAAGAGAAGTCTATTCAGCAGAAGTCTCCCCAAAGCATCCATCCCTGCTGCCAGCACACTCGTCCCACTGTTCTCGTGGCTTTCTGAAGCAGCTCTGGAAGTTCTCTTTCATGCATGTCGTTAGCCAGGCCCTCATGACTGCCTCCATGTCCTGTGCTGACTGAAAATATTTATCTTTCATGGTCATTTTGTCTTTGGGAAGCAGCAACAGTCACACAGCATTAACCCTAGTGAACAAGGTGGGCCTGTCTTTCTACTGGATGGCATTTGGTAGCTATAGTCGCCATATTTTTTTTAATCACGACTCATAATGACACTCAGGAAAGAGGACTTCCAGAGCTGCTCAGAAAGTGGCAGAACAACGCGGTAAGTGTTTTCAGCCAGGTATAGTGGTGCACACCTGTAATTCCAGCACTCAGGAGGCTGAGGCAGGAGGACTGCTATGAGTTCAAGGCCAACCCGGGCTACACAGTGAACTCAAATCCAGCCTGAACATTAGTAACATTCTCTCTCCAAAAAAAAAAAAAAAAAAAGTATGTTCAAAGCAAGGGGGAATAATATGAGAGAGATTAACAGCAGTGTGTTATATTGCGAATTTTTTAAGTATTCACTGAACACTGCCACCATCTCCTGTGTATACTGAGCAGCTCCATATTCCGGGCACTTTTCTAGGCACAGGAAGTACAGAGGTATAACACATTTAAATAGAAGTTGCTCTCGGTATGTGGAGAAAAAGTTCCTGAGCTTTTCCCCAGCTTTGTCAATGATATGCTGTGTGACCTTGAACAAGTCACTTGATGCCTCTGTGCTTCTGGACCCTGTTCTGTAAAACAGGGACACAAATCAGATGGGCTGTGCTGCATACACGAATCTGTGGATGGAAGCAGTCAGAACTCAGCTTGAGATTCAGAAGCACTTCGGTAAACAGAATCCATGGGGACATCAGCAAACACACAGCCCAGGTTAGCATCCCAGAGTAGACCTGGGCCAGGCAGATGGGAGGACCACGGGCCAGGGAGCCAGCACGCCAGGGGAAAGCAGAGGGAAGATGGGAAGCAGTGAGACAGGAGGGCTTAAGGCCTAGCCCAGCCTGGGCGAGAGGCAGGCAGCAGGAAGGGGAGATCCAGGAGGAAGAAAAAGGGTTAAAAGATGCCAGGTGTCTTCTAGCCACCCTCAGAGCCAGTCAGAGTCACACAAAGTCAGAGTATGGCCCATGACAGTCATTCCCCAGAAGGACGGCTTTCCCGACCTGGCCAGCGCAGTCCAAGGCTGCTGCCTCGGCATTCTGACCTCTCTCCAAAGGGGCAGGGGCGTCGCTCGGGGTCCTCCCACCTGCTCGCCCACAGGTCTCAGAGTCCTTGCTTGCTGCTACTTAGGCCTTATCTGCAAGGCTGCTGAAAATAAAGATCTGAGGGCAGGAGTGGATGAGGACTGTGGTTTTCGCTACTTCAGGACTGGATCCCTCCCACTCCCACTCCAAGACAGAAAGGAAGTAAAAGCATGCATAAACACCAAACATTCAAGGAGCCTGAATGAATTAAGCCCTCTTACTAAATGGAATGTTATTCCTTGATGTGTTTATCTCTGTTTACATGTTCTGCACAGTTAAGAGTTAATTAAGAGTTAATAACAAAAATAATAGCTACCATATTAGAAGCTTTTTCTATAAATTGTCAGAATCCCTTGTTATAAATTATTTTTAATTCTCAAAAAAATTCCAAATCTAGGGGCTGGGGATTTAGCTCAGCGGCATAAGCGCCTGCCTTGCAAGTAGGCAGTCGTGAGTTCGATCCCTGGTACCGATAAAAACGAAAAAGACAAAAAAAAAAAAAAATTCCAAATCTTCAAAATGCTAACCACAAGGGCTTTTACAAACAAGTCATTGAAAATTCATGATTTATACCTCAGTAGGTATCACTCGGTAGGTATTATCTTGATTTTTTAAAAAAATATGGGTGGAGTCAGCTATGATGGCACATGCCTGCATTCCCAGCACTTAGGGAGGCTGAGGCAGGGTACTATAATCAAACACTGTCTATGAGAACCTGTCTCAAAATAAAACAGGGAGGTGGAGATACAACTAAATGGAAAAGCACCCCTGTGTTTTATCCTACAGTACTAAGACGGACAGACAGACAGAGATGGAGGACTGGGACTCAGACATGAAATGATCTTCTCTAGACCACACAACTAACTTTTGAGCAGCATAACTAGGATTTGAACGCAGGTCTCTTAAGTCCCCTGAAGTCAGCTTCCAAGATGGCATGCTTCACCCCTGGCACATATGCCCTCAGGAGGAAGTCACTGAATCATGGGCCACTGTGACCACAAACACTGTGGAAGTGACAAGTGTCTGACTCCCAGATCAACTCAGAGAAGCCATGGCAGTTTCTACCCTGTCTTCCTCATGCATCAGTCACCCCAGGGAAGCCAGGTGCCATGTTGTGAAGACACTCAAGCACCTCCGCAAGCGGGGAGGGGGGGGAGTTCCAGGTCCCCCAGAAGCCAATCTCACAGCCAGCCCCAGGGGATATCTTGGCTGCAAACTCTGAGCCACAACCAAATGTTTAAGCCACACCCAAAGTCCTGACCTAAAGAAATGCAAAAGACAGTGTTTACTGTTGCTGTGACCCACTGCATTGGCCTTAGTGCTAAGCAGCACACCCTCAGGTGACTGTGTGCTTCCCCACATCCGCGCTGCTTCTGTAATTTTATTATTACCACTGTGCATTTAAGCAGAAAATTAACAAAAAAGCCTCTGCAATGAAATCTGTATTCCCTACCAGCCTCTGAGATAAGCACACCCCGACTGACTTCTCTACCCTGACTCCCTGCTTCCTTTGGAGCCAGAGCTGCGAGTGCTGGGCCCAGGCTTCTGAATACACATCACCCCTTCCGGAAGATTCACCCTTCAGAACACAGCAGCCAGCAGAGCTCCTTGTGCCTCTGCTACACAGGCCGGGAATCTAATTAATCATCTTAAGTCCCTTAACGTTTTTCTCTGCATTTTTTTTTTTAAAAGCTGAGCATGGTGGCCCTCACCTGTAATCCCAGAACTGGGGAGGCTGAGGCAGGAGGATTGCTACAAATTCAAAGGCAGTCTGGGCTACATAGCGAGTACAAGGCTAGCCTGAGCTACACTGAGACCCTGCCTCAAAAAATCAAAATAACAATAATAATAATAACTATAAGGTACCACTAGACACCAATTTAAATAGGTTTTGTTTAAAAAAAAAAAAATCACTGACAATATTAAGGTGCTGGCAAACTCCCCTCCAGGTGTTCATCCAGGGGAAGTCAAAGCCATGTCCACACCTAAAGTAGTGTGAGGAAGTCTCCAGCGGCTCTAGGCTGTCCCTCAGCAGAGGAACAAACCCTGTGTCACATCAGCAGACAGCGCCTCTGGGGCAGGAGATGCAATTCCCTACCACACAACTCGGAAGAATTGCAGAGACTTTCTGGATACAGAAACAAGCCTCCAAAGTTACCTAGGCCAAGGTTCAATGCATACAACATTCTGGAAAAGACAAACTATACTCAGTGACAGAGGAAAGACCTGGTTAGCAGGGGTGGAGGGGACAACAAAGGAGTCTTTTCTTTTTCCTTCCTTTTTGTACCAAGGATCGAACTCACAACCTCATGCTTGCCAGGCAGGCACTTGTGCCACTGAGCTAGATTCCAGCCCCAAAGGGATTCTTTTCCAGGGGACATAAATGCTTTTCACATCCACATAGAGGAGCGGGTCGCACAGACATGAGCAAATACTAAACCCACAGAACCAGAATGCCCAAGACAGGAAAAAGAGGAGTCAGTTTTACTCTGCTAATTTGAAAACTAAAAATACATATATTCTCTTTTAGAAGCCATTACTACTTATTTTTCCCTCAAAGAGACATACATATCCACTTGTTAAACCACCTTTAGGACATAGGCCCTCTTGATTTGGAAATCTGAAATTAAAGGAAAAAAAAGTGCCAATCTCAAGTTATTTAGACTCTGAGCTTTGGATCTCTGGATTCCACTTCTTTCAGACAATTAACACTGCTCTCTTCCTCCACTGCTGGGCACAAATCCTGGGCTACACTCCCTATAAACACTTTCCCTTGGGAACAATGTTTTTTACAGAGCACAGACACGGGAGTGGAGGAAGCAGCCGGGTTGTAGAGTGCTTGCAGATCTCTGTAGGAAATCAGGACAGTCTTGTTCCTTCCACCTCATGAAGACTGAGGAGTGAACAGAGCTGGGACCCCAGCCCCACCCTAGCCACCTGTGCACCCAGGATGCGACTTTTACTAATCAACCAAAGAAAGGCTTTTTTTTTGGTCTTTTTCGTTTTTTTTCCGGTACCAGGGATCGAACTCACGACCACACACTTGCAAGGCAGGCGCTTATGCCTGCTGAACTAAATCCCTAGCCCCAAGAAAGGCTCTTTTTAAAACACTCAAAAGGTACAACAGAAGTCTGGGACGCGGCTCCTGACCTCCGGGCACTAAACTTGGTGAACAAGGCAGAATTCAGAAACTGAAGGATTAACTGTCACCCGCCCTTGAGCTGCAACCCTGAGGCTGAGATCTGGGATGGAATCCTGTCACTGGCGCTTGGCTCCTCGGGCAAGGTGTGGCCGCATCTCCTTCCTCCCTTTCCCTCTACTGATGCTGTACTGATGCTCCTGGATCAGGGCTGCGGGAAGCAACTTCAGTCACCCAAGGCTGCTGGCAACCACGAGGGCGGGTGCCGTTGGGACCCCGATGGGAACTCGGCTCCCCTGCAAAGGCAAGGTGCTGCACCCCTCCCGCTGTCCCCTACAACAATCCAGAAGCTGAGTCTGAGTAGGACAGGACACTGTCACCAGGATAATACAGGACAGGTGACAAATGACTCAAAACGGCCTCCACGGGATGTCAGGTGGGAACCGCTGCACATGGAGTATGACGTCGGCACCCCATGGCTCTGGCACTGATAAGGGTGGGCAGAGGCTTCTCTCTGTGTCAGCCCTTAGGGTCCCTGCTGACCTCCCCCAGGAAGCTGCGTCTTCCGCTACCTGCCTTTCACTTCTGTCTGTCTGCAAAGGCTGCTGTTCTCTGAACAGTCTCCTCCCTGATTCCTTCCACATCTGTCAACACACAAACCCCAATGCCCGGGGGCACCTTGACCCCAGCTCCAGAGGAGTCCTCCCCCAGTGGGGAGTTCAAGCTGCATCCCGGTGATGTCAGTAGATGGGGAGTGGTACGACTCTACTTCCCCAGGAATGGAAAGCATGCAAACAGGATGACTGAAGGACGGCGCAGATTTCATGGTGCACTCCAGGCACAGTGCACTTCCGGTGTGGTACAGGAGGGCCCGCTCCACCCCCAAAATCACTGTCACCAGACTGCCAGGCTCAGAATGGCAGCAGGAAAGGCATCAAGAAAAATGATGCCAGCCAGGCATGGAGATGCATGCCAGTGATCCCAGCACTGGGGAGGCTGAGGCAGGAGTATTGCCATGAGTTCAGGGCCAGCCTGGGCTACATAGTGTGTTTAGGACCACCCTGAACTACACAGTAAGACTCTACCTCAAAAAAACAAAAGAAAGATAGAAAGCCAGCCAACGTCCAGCTCAGAGAGCAGATGCCAAGAGAAGTGGCCACAGGGCCCTGAATCTTTGTATCCAGGCTCTATGCCCAAGCTGATCCACATCAGCATCATGGCTTCTCCTTTTCTACTTCGCAGGGCTCCCATTGGTCTTCTGTCCACAAAATAAGACCCAGAGCTGCTGGCTCCACAGAGCTGCCAATCAGTAACTACTGCAATTGGACCACACGGCCAGGCAGGGAGAAAGCTGAGCACCCTCTAAGAGTCCTACAGTGAAAGAAATCCAGGCTGCCAAGCACTTTAATATCAACGGAAACTCAGGAGGTGGACAAACTCAGACAGCACCACAGAGAAGGCGGACCATTCTGCCCGCTGTTATTCTAAAAGTATGTGTGAATGCAGGGGAGATAACCCTGAAGCTGTAACCAACAGGCCAAAAGTTCAACGAATATAAGCCAAACTTTAATGTTTATCCTCTTGGAATGGCAGGAAAACAAAGGATTCTCCCTGTCTGCTTTCTACTTGATATTTTTAGAATTCCATTACATTGCACGCACCACATCGTAGGCACTTCGATAAACAAGCGTGCAAACAAATAAGAGCGTGCTGCCTATTCGAGGGTCGGCCTGAACGGCACTCGTGCCATCCAGCACGTCTAAGCGCCCCTATCTACCAGCCCAGTGCCCCAGTACTGCTGCTGGGCTCTTGTTATAAACGTGGTCTGCTTCTCCCATCTGTCCCGCAGCTCTGCTCTGAGTTTTGGGGAAGCCGCAGAAGCCTCCACATTGAAAGAACTCACTCAGTAAACAACCGCAGGCTTGAGGAGCACCTGCGGAAACTGACCTGAAAATAAAACAGCAGTGAAAATGTAAATTAGGCCTCTAGGCCAGCGTGGTCACCAAGTGAAAGGGCTCAGATTCCCTTTCAAAGATGATATCCATTCAACAAAAAGATGGGAATATTGTTGGTCTGTATTCCCCAACATTTTTTTTTAACCAGATGTCTTAGGTTCAGTTCATTTGTGTGGACTGACTTTAAAAAGATAGTTAAATTCTTTCTCTTTTCTCCACGGATTCAGAGCCACATCTGCCGCTCTTAGGAAACATTTCTGTTGCACATTCACTTTGCAGTGGGGTTATAAAGAAAGACATTCTACCCCTGATTACAGACATCTTCACAAATCTCCCAAGCAATAGTAAATGTGCACACAAATGCCGTGCTGGGTTGACAGAAATGGCAGCACTGATGGACATGGCGGGCCATGCCTATCATAACAGGCCTCAGGAGACTGAGGCAGGCAGATTGCTGGGAGTTCAAGGCCAGCCTGTACTTCATAGCGTGATTCTATCTCAAAAAGAGGGTATAGGGATTTGGCTCAGCAGCAATAAGTACCTGCCTGATAATGGAAATTCCATTAAGAAGCCCTGCAAAGCTACCTGAAAAGGAAGTCAAGTTCATGCAGACTTAGGTGCATGTTTTTGATATGTTACCAATATCAGAAGTCCTCAAACACAGTCATCCCTCAGGGTGATGTGGCATGCAACCATGTAAGACAGAGAGAAGCTGGTCTTCTCAAAGATAACATGAAGTGGCAGATGAAAACAAACCCTTCCAACTAATATATCAGTCATGATGCTTTTGATGACAATAACAGAAAATTCCAACCAACAACATTACAAAACAAATACATTTAGTGTCCCAGATTAATATTGTTCAGCATACTCAGTGTTGGGTGCAGAAAGATCTAAAGACTCAGTGATCACTTATGGTCTCTGGTTCCATCCTGCAGTTCTGTCCTCTTCTTACTCAAATCACAAGATGGCTGTTGTGGTTCCAGGCATTCCATCTAGTCTTTAGGTCTCTTTACAAGAGCTCAGAACCACTCCCCAGTATGAACTCTGAAAACGTTCCAGAGGCTGGAAGCATCTGGGAAGGATTTTGCTCAATGACAAAGGAGCTTACAAGAGCCTGATCCCTATTGATCTGACAACAAACGTTGAGAGTCTGAAGCTTGGAACAGCAGCAGCCGTCGGCCATAATAGCTAATTAGGCTGCAGCAGTCTAATTAAACACCATGCAACAAGCCAAGTCAAAAAGCAGCTTCCTGAGGATGACAAGCAGAGGGAACAGCACCTGAGTTCTTAATGACATCGTGAGCAGAGACATGAAGTGGGAGCCCCCTCCTCTAATTATCAGAGGCAACCAAATATTTGATGGTTTAACTGCTAATTAGACATTCTGCCACTTGCCAATAAATGTACTTTTAAAAATCCAGTACTGAGGATAGAAGGCAGATGCTAGGCAAGTGCCCTACTACTAAGCTCCACCCCCAGCAGTTTAAAATACAAAAATTTTTTTTCAGACAGGGTCTCATGAAGTTGACTAGACTGGCCTGGAATCTGTGGAATTTGTGATCTTCCTGCCTCAGCCTCTGGAATACTGGGATTACAGGTGTGTACCACCATATCTGGCTGAATGCGTTCATACACTGATAGAATTTTTGGTGTGGAAGGGAACCATCTGACAGGATTTCGGTGTGGCTGAAAAGATAAGAAATATAAAATAAAAGAGACTTTATTTTAAGAATGTGGGGAGAGACCCCCTGACCCTCTGGGGTCTGGCATTCCCTCCGGGGTCTGGCATTCTCTCCGTCAGACACCTGGTATAGGGGCATACATGTAGCTTAGGTTTGGGGTGGTGCCTAAGGAGCATTAGTGATGCACAGGTAGCCCACTGGCATTCATTTCGCACCACAGGTAAATTGGCTAGGGGCGGGAAGATGACCTCAAGATAGAGCCCCTTGGTTCCGCCTCCCAGCCTCCCCCACCCCGCCTTACAGTGTCCTGTCTGGGGCAAAATCCTTTCATACATATTCCCTTGAGAGAAGAGGTTCAGGGACAGGTCTGTTCCAGCTTCAGTTCGTATATTCTCGACTCTTGTCACCATCTTATTTTCCATATTCTAAAATGCCACAGAGAAAGCTCACTTTGCAACCTCTAATTAACCAGTGTTTATTGTTTACCTTCTCTGGCCTGAGCAGGAGAGCCAAGAATTAACAAAACATATTTCCTGACCTCACAATACTTGCTATCTGATCTAGAAAGTGAGCAGGACACACAGATAAGAAGATACAATTACTGCCAAACAGAGGAACCAAAGTCTTCCTCCAGGCCCTTCTACTGCCCCGGTAACCTTACATCAACATGCAGGGTTTCGATTTGCGGGGTTTTTATTGATTTCAAACAATATTTCTTTCCCACGATCCTTCTTGGGAACTCGGGATTTTCTTTAGAAATCTATCTTTTGATCATGATCTCAAACACTGACTTGCCCATGTCTTCAAAATAAGAGTTTGTTTTCACCCTCAGGACTTTCAAGTGAGTTTAGGTGGGGAGTAAAACCACCCAGCATCCTCAAGACATGGAGTCTGACTTCTAGAATCCCACAATATCACTCAATGCCTTCCTCTTACAGGAGAAATTGGGTATTTTTCCTAAGTTCAATAAACTGCCTGGCCATCAACACATTCAATAACTGTGCCATACAAGATGTCTTCCTAGTAACACTGGCTCTCCAAGATACCAATCAAAAAATGAAAAAGTAAAGAACAAATAGGTGACAATATTCCTATGACACAGACTTCCAATAAAAGACTTCCAATTGTTATCTTTATGTATCAGAACATAAAAAAAACTTCAGTAACCTACAAGGTAAGACATCATTTGAATGCGCAATTATATTCAATAAATTTAAACCACGAAAACAAAAACGAAAGAAGAGCCAGGCATGGTGGTGCACACATAGGACCCCAGCACTCGGGAGGCCGAAGCAGGAGGATCACTGTGAGTTCCAGGCCAGCCTGAATTGCAGAGTGAACCCTGCCTGAAAAACAAACAAAAAAGAAAAAGATGTAATAGAGGTTGCCAAAGAGGATGTAGGATTGCTTAATAAGCACATGATCAGGTATTGGTAGGGAGGGAGCAAGAAAACAGAAAATAAAACCACAGTGACCTGTCACATCCATCCAAAAGGCTTAAATAAAAAAGACGGATCATTTCAAGTGCTGGTGAGGGTGAAGTTCCTGCAAGTTTCTTAGAGGGCTGGTGGGAAAGCAAACTGTACAAACGCTTAGGAGATAGCAGTTAGATACATATAAACTGTCAGCGCACAGCAGGGAAAATGAAAAGACACCGCCATACAAACACTGTCCACAAACATTCGGAGCAGCTTTAGCTACCACAGGCGAAACCCAAAACAATCCAGGGGCCAGAAACAAATGGACAAGCTGACCACAGCCCACCCAGACACGGAAGCCAACCAAGGAGGCTGAGACAGGAACAGGCTCTTCAGCAGAGGGAGGCAGACAAGGAGGCGGTGGAGGAGGGCAGGAGGGCAGGAGGAGAGAAGGGAGGAGAGGAGGAGACAACACAAAGGAGGGAAAAAAATCGAGACCCATGCGCCTTACAGAGAAATCAAGACAGTAAGCGATCCGGGAACCTCAGAGAGCTACAAACCATCACTGCTCATTACGGGCAAAGACGTTCAAGGCGACTAAAACTGAGGTCACTGAGAGCACATGCTCTCTGGGGGCACCCAGAAAGAAGGAAAATGATTCCAGAAGCAAGTGGCAGTGTAGGAGAATGGCAACCCCAGGTGAGCTGCATAGACAAGAACTATACAAAGGACCCAGAGAGGGCGAGAAGGGAGAGGGCGCACAGGACAGCTGCCGACATACCACAGGAACCTAGTTCAAATTCAAGTTTTGAAGTTCAAACTTCCAGTTTTTATTGACTTTCTTCTTTTAGGGATAAAAAATTTTGTGTTTAAGAACCTCATAAATTTGAATCAAATGTATGCAACATCCAATTTTCAAATTTATAGACCTGCAACCAGTCAGCACTAAAACCGGTCATTCCTTAAACGCTCTAAAGACTAATTCGAAAGGGCATTCAAAGCCAGGTGTGTTTATTCACTCAACAAGTATTTGCCAAGGGTTTGAAATATTCCAAGCACTATACTAATTTGGAATGAATACAATGAGAACAAAAAACGAAAAGCATCACAAGGTTGGACTTGAAAGTCTTCTTTTGAAACTGATAATAATGTTCCTGTACAGACAGCGCTTTTGCCAAAAAGTCTTCAGGCAAAGTTACCCTGTGGTAAGGAATATCATGAAGAGCTACCAAAAGGCAATTCAGTTTGGCCCGTGGCTTGAGAGTGAGAGGGGCCCTGAACCCAGGACCTCTGCACTAAGCTACATCTGTGGCCCTTGTGTTATTTATGTTAAGAAAGAACCCCTTCCAAATGCCCAGGCAGGGCTACACTCTGCAATCCCACTGCCTCAGCCTCCCAGAGTGCTGAGGTTACAGGCATGCGCCTCCATTCCCTGCTGACAGTTTTATACATGAAATTAATCCAATGTTAATAGTGAAGTTCTATTAACTGTAAATCTTGCAGTTTTCAGTACTTTCCAGCTCCAAGTAAAATTAACCTGCAGTGCTGTATTAAAAGTTTATAACCAGCACTGGACCTATGCTTGCCTTCAATCCCACTGTATTGATGGTCTTCTGGTTTATTCTCCAAATATCAGTGCCTAGGACATTCTGTTTTAGTAATGCTGCCAATCCCCCTCTTTTTCACACAATGGGACCCAAGACATCAGTATTTTGAGTCATCTGAATGGAGCCCATTTAGCTTGCAGCTACCTGGCCACAAGGAGATGGCAGTGAGGGCACAGCCAATCCTATGTCACCATGGCGGGAAAGAGGACCACAGTCATGTGATGTCACTGCATTGACTCTGAAAAGCAAGAAGTTGATGAAACACTTTATCATCCCCATAGCCTACTAGAGAGCTCTGCTTGCAATCAAAACACCCAACAAAGGGAGAGACAGAGCCCCAGGACTGAAGCCTGGGTAGCTCCCTTCCAGGCCAGTGGTAGTCAAGGCAGGGAGCACTAGGCAGCCTTAGGCAAAAAGGACCAGAAGAACTGAGTTACCAGGTTATATGGCCCCCTCCTACCTATATACCCATTAGAGAGAAAGTTCACTTCCCAAAAGTACTAAGCCATTCCTTCTCAACAATAAGCAGCGCCACTTAAAAGGTTTGTCTAAAGTGCTTAGTTCATCGTGCTATCAAAACACTAAGTATCTACAAATTCACCAATGTCCCTAGGAATCATGCAAGACCAATTTTCCTAAGCAGATTCAACCTGAGACAACTAGGTTCTTATCTAATGTTTACTTAACAAGCCTCCTCTTCTATTCATTTTCCAAGTCAAGTAAATTCCGGCTAGCTCACTGAATTTTAGACTACCAATGCTATTTTTAAGAAGTAACCCTTTCAAATGGAGCCCAGGCTGGCCTGTCTCGGCCTCTCAAGCAAAAGGATTACAGCAGTGCGCCAACACACTGGCCCTGTATTTATTCTTCTCTTTAAAAAAACATTTTCCTTGGACAAGCTGGGGACAGTGGTGCTGGTCTGTAATCCGGGCACTTGGGAGGCTGAGGCTGGAGGATGACTGGACCACACAACGAGTTCAAGGCCAGCCTGAAATACAGAGTGAGGCCCTGCTTCAAAAAACTAAAAATCCCTTAAACAGTTTCTTTAATGAGAAACAAGCTAAAAACACTCATGCAGGTTCTTTGCAGTCTCAAGATAATTCAAAAATAACTGCAATCACTCAGCAAGGCTGGGTGAGGTGGCATGAACCCATAATCCCAAAATTTGAGAGGCTGAGGCAGTGAGTTCGAGGCCAGTCTGGGCAACATAAGCAAGTTCAAGGCCAGACTGCACTAGATAATGACACTCAATTTCAAAAAAACAAAAACAAAAAATGCAAAACCAGTAACCCAGCAAGAAACTTGTCTAGGACAGATCTCCAGATTTTCTTCCCAGAAGCATGGTCACAGAACAGCATTAGTGTTCTAATATGATCCTGTATCAATTCGAGACAAGAGACTATAAAAGTGAAAAGCATTGTGATGGACCTAACTCAGGATTCCCACCAGCCAGAGCTCCTTCCGCCTGGGCAGGCCCATCCCAGGTCAGCACAGAGCCTGTGCCCCTCCTAGTCCTCATCCCCAAGTTATTTCTAGTTTCCATCCACAGAAGGAAACAGCCATCTGGGGCACCCAGCGACATGGGCATCGGCTGCCACTCTCCACTGACCATTCCTGCAGTAAACCAGCCACTATTTGCTCTTCCAGAAGCAAGTCCATTAGCCAGGCATTCTAAAAACACAAACGTCTCCTTGTGCTTGGAATCACTCCAATATTGGTGCCTTGCTGCAGAACGACGCTGCAGGAATATAAAGTGAGCCATGCGGATGCTGGACGCACAGAAGAAGGGCTCTGTCAGAAACTGTCATATCCAGAAAGGCCACCCAGGGTTAAGTGTTGAGGGTGAGCCTCCAGCAAGAATACAGCCCAGCGGGGGGGGGGGGGGGAGCCAAACACATACGCAGACCTTAGATGGGCCCTGCCTTGGCTGAAAAACCAACAGGGTGTTCAGTGTAACTCCCCTCAAGCTTTCCCTCTCTGATCCTCTGGGAACAGATTGAAGAAGAGCGAGAGGAGGCTGGGGGTGGCTCGGAAAGGGCGTGGCAAGTCACCACGTGCAAAGCACTTCATGCACACCTCGAGGGGGCCGGCCGGGCTCTGCTTCCGAAATTGCTTCTCTGCCAGGCAGAAGGGACGGGAGTGGGTGAAGCAAGATCGGTAGGGATACGAAGGGCCAGGGATGAGCATCTGAGTGGTTCAAACCCAAGAAACTAAGGAAGAAACGGCATCGACAGCAATAAAATGCAAGAGCCCGAGGCCGCTGGCGGCCCCAGGGCTGGGACAGGGACAAGAGAGCAGGCCGAGGGACCAGGATGTGAACCGGCTCCAGATGAGAAGGGGTTGCGCCCGCGGCTTGGCGGCTGCTGAGAGCCGAGCCCTAGTTTCTTTGTGAGCCTCACATCCCCCCTGTCTGGGGGATCCGCAGAATCTCCAGCCGCCATGCGTGGGATCCACACTCGTGACACGGAACTCACCTAGGTCCTACTAAATACAACACACACACATACACACACACAAACACGCACATACACACACACACACACACACACACACACACACACACACGCAGAGGGCCGGTCAGATCACACAGCTAAAGTTTCCGGAACTTAAACCGTAAAACCACGATCAGAAGTTGTTTTGAAACACACACACACACACACACACACACACTCGATCTGCCCTTTGGAGAAGAAAACCTCAAACTTTGCCCCCTTAAAGACACGCAACAGAAGATAAAAATCTAACTTCAGCAGAGGGTGTGTTCCTCTTTGTCACCCACCGGAGGCTCGCGCCACGAGTGGGCGAACTGCGGGCACACAGCGGCGAGGTGGCACCCGAGCCAGCAGCCACCTCCCTGGCCAGCGACCGGCCTCGGGGGCCGAGATTGCAGCTCGGGGTCCGGAAGCGGCCGCGGGCGGGCGCTGTCACCCGGCGGCGGTGTGGGATGAGAGGAAGCGGGGGAAGGGCCCCAGAGGGTCAGGGAGGGACAGGCTCGCAGTCCCGAGGAGGCCGAGGTGAGAGGTGGGGAGGGAGAAGGGTTCAAAGAGCGGCGCGGAGCCCCGAGGCCCGGATCGCCTGCTATTGTTGCCGGGCTGCTGAGCACGGCCTCCTCCGGGCGGGACCCCACGGCCCGAACCCCAGCGCCCGCCGCCCCGCGCGCCGCCCTGCGGGCCCCAGAGGCGCACAAGTTGCCGCTCGCGCCGGGACCACACCGCCCCCTCCCCACCGCAGTCATTGTTCCCGCGCGCCTCCTACCTCCACGGCGCCGGGCTCCGGGCTCCGGGCTCAGCGGCTCCCGAGCCCCGGCTAGCGAGGGCGCGGCGGCTCCGGGCTATTAATACCTGCGGGCGGGCGGGCGGCGACGGCAGTGGCGCGGGCGCGCGAGCGGGGCTGGCGGTGGCCTGCCGCGGTCCGAGCCATCAAAGGTGGCGCGGGGCGGAGGGGAGGGCGGAGCGGGCCGGGTGGGTGGGGAGCGGGCTCCGGGTCGCCATAGCCGCCTCGACGCCGGCAGAGCGCCACTCGCGCAGGGAGGAGCGGCGCACAGCGGGCGGCGGCCGCGTCCCCGCCCCGCAGCCACGCAGATCCCCGCTGCCGCTTGCGAGGCGGCGAGCGGGAAGTGCGGGCGCTGCTGTCGCCCCTCCCCGGGCCTAGGTGTCCCTGCGCCGGGGGAGCCGAGTGGCTCGGGCTTGGGCCAGCCGGAGAGCGGAGAGCCACAGCCCCCCCCAGCGTCCGCGCCCGCGCCCTGCGCCCCGCCGCTGTCGGGCAGGTGCGCTGAGAGGTGGCCTCGCCTCCCGTGACGTGCGACCGAGGTGGCCCCCGCGCTGCGCCACTGCCACCAAACGAGTGCGGGAGGCGCCGCGAGGGCACCGCGGGGCCTGGGCGCGGCGCAGAAAAGCGAGAAGGGCTGGGGCGCCGCGAAGCCAGAGAGGGGTGCAGACGCTGCAGGTCACCTTCTGAAGCCCAGCAGGGGCTCAGACGTCGTGCCTTTCGGGTACCCACCAGTTGCCCTTCTCCGGTACCATCAGGGCAGACCGACACCCCCTTGGGTCTGAGGGCCAATTGCCGCCTTTGCGGCCAACCTGGCCCAATGTCCACTACCTGAGTGAAGCCCATGACAGTGCCCCGCCCTGCCACTCCAGGGATTGAAGCAGCGCCCCTTGGGCAATGGTGTGGAGGAGGTTGGGAGCCGCCTGCAGATACCTCATCACCTTAGGTAATTTGGGGACTTTACAGAACTGGAATCCAGACTCAGGGACAGTAGAGGACCAGGCACTGTCCCCACCCACCAGATGCTGCTTTGTCTTTGTCAGTCCTTGTCTTGCTCCTCCTCTTCCTCCTTTTTGTGCGACGTAGGGAAGATTTTGGGCAGCACAGGTGAGGGCTGAGGCTACTCTAGTGAATTGCAAGGCATCCACCTCTGAAGGCCCTGGCTCGGAAGCCTGGTCACTTAGCACCCTGCAGGCGTCTGCTGACCTCCAACTGGGCGGTCACATTCCCAGGGAGAGGTCCTAACTGAGCTCAGCAACCCGAAATGGTGTTGGAAAGGAGGGACAGTTGTGGGTCAGACATGGAGTGGACTCTGGAGGGGACCACAGGTGGCGTTCAGTCTGAGCTGCCAGACCGTCCATTGCCTGCACATTTGGCAAAGGCAGCTTCATGTAGACATCAGCATAAGGGGAAGCAGGAGTAGGCAATTTGTGTAGAAAACAAATGGTGCAGTTGAGGCTTGGCTTGGTCACCAGCCAGCTGTGTGGCTTTAGACACACATGGCTCACGTGTTCAAGACAGTAATTCCCAAAGTGTGGTTCCCACAGCAGTACCATAGTTACCCAGTAACTATGAAAATGCAAGTTCCTGGAAGTCCCTCCCCGAATGACCTGTCCATCAGGTTCTCTACCCACCCACCACAACAGCAGAATCACCTAGAGAGCTAAGTCAGGTAGATTCCCCTTTCTGGGCAAGTTGACCTAGGCCTGTAATCCCTCTGGGAGGCTGAGGCAGAAAGACAGCAAATTCAAGCCCAGTCTGGGAACTTTAGCAACACCCTGTCTCAAAATTAAAATAAAAATAAAAATAATGAATGGGGCTACTGTTTGGCAAATGAGAGATCGTGAGTTCAATCCCTGGTACCAAAGAATGGGGCTACAGTCCAGTGCAAAGGCCTTGGATTCAATTCCTAGTATGAAAAAAAGAAAAAGTAAAAAAAAAAAAACAATAACACAGATTCTCCTAAAGTGTCTGATTCAGTAGGTCTGGGTAGGGCCTGCATTTCTCACTCATTCCCAGAGAATGAATTCCCTAATCCTGGGGCCACACATGAAGAACCATGTACTAGGCCTCAGATTGATAGTATCAGCTAAGATTAAAAACGCAAAAAAAAGACAAAAGTCCAGGCTGCACCCCAACCTAAAAGATAAAGATTCCTGGGACTAGGGCCCAGGCATCAGTATTTTTAAAATTCTGCAGGTGATGCCAGTGTGTGCCCAGGCCTGAGAACAACCCTTATAGACAGTGATATATGTAAGAATCCCCTTAGACTCTGTTACAATGCATACTCAGTAAGGCTGAGGCTGTCCTCCATGTACTCAGAGGATGTGTTTTTGCCTGGTCCAGGACAACAGTGTGTAGTCAGCTGCTGTGTCACACCTCACAACTTAAAGACAACGTGTGGAGGGATCACACGGTAGAAAGGAAAGAAGCAATGTTTTGTTTTGGCTTATGGTTTTGGAGGACTTAGTTCATGATCTAGGCAGGAAAGGCCTGGTACAAGGGCCTGGTGGAAGAAAGTGCCTCACCTCATGATGATGAGGTAGCAGAGGGAGACACACCCTTCCAGGTCACCACTTAATAAGCTGCCTCTTTTGAGCAGGTGGCTCATTCAGTTATGGATGAAAGAATTCAGCATTCCCTGATCCAGCCACCATCCCAAGGTGCCACCTCTGTACATAGGAGCTTTTGGGGGATGATTCTAGATCTAAACTATAACAATGTTGTAGTGTTTCTTTCATCTCCTCTGTAGGAGATGAAAAAAAGGAAAGAAAGAAAGGAAGAAAGGAAGAAAGAAAGAAAGAAAGAAACAAAGAAAAAGATGTTGAGGGGAGGAACTTCTGGGGAGCTAGGTACTGTAGAAGAGGGCCTGGGGAAAATGGGGTGGAACTAGGGAACCTCCAGGGTCTCTTTCTGCATCTCACGTTCTTTGGTTGGGTGGAACCTTGTGTAGCAGGAAGTATTCCTGCATTCTTTCCCTGGTCCAATGCAGCTCAGCGGTGCATGTCTGTGATCTCAGCTACTCAGATTAAATGCCAGTTTGGGCATTTAATTTGGAAATTCCACAGCCTGGAAAATTAATCCCTGAAAAATGTAAATGTATTTTTGCCCTTATGGAGGGTTTATGCTTAACTTTCAGAGTACAAACATTTATGATGACCTAGGTCTTCTTGTTATCTTAGGCTACATGGTATGAAATATTTCTAAATTCAGTGGTCATCTCTTCTGAACCTTCTTTTGTTAACTTTAACTTTAAAAAAAAAAAAAAAAAAACCTGTAACACAAATGTGGATACATGTCAAAAACAAAAACCCAGGCTCAGAAAGGACCCAACCGACCAGCCTCAGCACCCTGCCCACAGATAGTTTTCCACAGTCTTTAGACTTCCTGATATTGTCTAGTTTTGGTTTTGGGTTTTGTGGTACTGTATTGGACCCAAGGACTTTATATTAAGCTACATCCCCAACCCTTTTTATTTTTTTGAGACAGAATCTCACTAAGTTGCTAAGTAGCCCAGTCTGGGCTCAAATTTGCAAACCTGCCTCATCCTATAAGAAAGTTGAGATGATCCGTGTGCACCACCACAACTCGCTATTTTTTTGTACTAGGAGTCGAACTCAGGACCTTGTACTTGCCAGGCAGACACCATGCCACTGAGCTATATGTTCGGCTCTACTTTCTGGTCTTATACATAGGTGTAGGTGAAATGTTGGTGCACAGATCTTTCCTATGAAGTGCTTATGTGTCACAGTGCGGTGAAACTTTTTAGCTCACTGTGACTCTCAACAACACATTATTCTCTAGCAGAGACCTCTGGCTTTAGGGGTACAGTGCTCTCTAGACATGAAGTAACTGAGGGAGCCTTCACTGGTCCCTACTCAAGCAGGAGTGGATTTGCTCAGAGCGCTGAGCAGCTGTGCCGGGCAGCTCTGCCACTGGGCTCCTGGTACTCACATCCTGTGTCATCCCCTCGGGAAGAGGGAGGTAAGGTTAAGATCATGAATGGATTACAGAACAGTGACTTCCGCTTGCTAGCATTCTTTCTCTTGGTGACATGTGTGTGCCCTCTCGCTGGCTTGCCTTGATGAACCCTGCTGCCAGGTGAAAGAGAGGTGGTCACTCATGAAAAAATGAGGCCCCTAAAACAACACCCCTGAGGCACTGAGCCCGCAGCCAGCCTCAGCCTTGAGGGTGACCCCGTGGGAGGTCCTTTCCGCTCAGCCCTTGAGAGGACCAGGGTGTTGTGAGAGACCAGAGTCAAGGGACCCAGGTACGCAGTTCCTAGATTCTTGGCCATGGAAGAGACCAAGAAGAGAAATGCAGCGGAATATTCCATCATGTGTAAACACGTGTTTCCTTATGTGTTTGTCTGTTGATGGACTTATAAGCCGTTCCCAAGATCTAGCTGTTCTAAAGTGTGCTGGTGTAAACATGGGTGTGCAGTATCCCTGTAATCTGAAGATTTTAACTCTCATTGGGAAGATTCCTGGAAGGGGGATAGCTGGGTCAAATGGAATGTATATGCTAATTTAATTTACACTGCCAGTTTCTCTTAGTTCATAGAAAAGAGAATTTTAGCCAGGTGTGGTGGCACATGTCTGTAACCCCAGCACTCGGGAGGCTGAGGTAGGAGAATTGTTGCAAGTTTGAGACCAGTCGGGGCTACAAAGTGAGCTCTTGCATAGTGAGACCCTGTCTCAAAAAGACAAAAAAGAAAAAAAAAAAAAAAAGAAAGAAAGTTTTGTACTATTATCTGTTTGTTTCTTTGTAAGAATACTTTTGTCTATATTTTATACTCCAAGTAATTACTTTTAAGCTCGTGATAACACTGTGTTAACAATTGCTATTCTCTTACTTGGTATGAATTTTTTTTTTTTTTTTGTCTTTTTCATTTTTATCAGTACCAGGGATCGAACTCACGAACGCCTGCTTGCAAGGCAGGTGCTTATGCCGATGAGCTAAATCCCCAGCCCCTTGGTATGAATTTTGTTTTACTTTTTATAAAATAAAAAAGATGGAAAACGCTGGACTCAACCACTGTTTTGGAGCGGCTTGCTTTGCAGCAGCAGATAACTCACAGCGTAACGTGGGAGGAGGAGTGTGTTAGAAGAGGCAGGATCAACATGTCAGCTGAAAGAATCTGCCTCCCTGTAGCTGAAGTTCAATGCAAACCTACATGAATGTTTAAATTTTTTTAAAAAATGCATCACAGTAAAAGGCACATTGCCATGAATCCCGCACAGAATCCTCCCCCTAGCTTCAAACACACATCCCATCGTTCCTGCCACTTTCTGAAGCCGTTGTTGAAGTCCTCTTTGGGGAGAGTCTTTACTGCACTGCTATGGTGGCCTTGATATCCTGAATTCACTCAAAACATTTACCTTTCATGGTGATTTCAGTTTGGAAAGATCAAGAAGTCACACAGTAGGTACCTTTCCTTTAGATGGCATGCGGCAGCAGGAGTCACTGTGTTTTGGATCACATCTTATGAAGACAAGAAAGAGGACTTCCAGAACTGCTTCAGAAAAGCAGCAAGAGTGGGTTCAAAGCAAGGTGGGGTATGGAGTGAGGGGATTCATAGCAGTGTGTCTTTTACTACAGTGATTTTCTTTAACTTGGATATTTTCTTTATATTTTGACCACACCTTATAATCAATGGGAAACCTTGGAATTTTGAACTGTTGAATTCCAGCAAATCCGTTCAGGACCCCTGCTACCTACAGCACCAGAGTCAACCCATTCTCATGGCAGCTGCTCTACTGGAACCTGCAGAAATTGGGCTGCAGAAAGCATTGATCTTGGATGAGACTTTGAGGTTTTTGCAAAGAGCATCCTAGACCTGGAAGTGCAGGGCAGAACCCAGACAGGGATAAGTCTAAGGAGGGAAGCAGTTTGGAGGTGGAGGTAGTAAAATAGAGCTCAAGGAAATATTCCATATAGAACACTGTTGGTTCAAAAGATAGTTGCACATTAATTTTTGGTCGATCTTGTGAAATTACCTTCCAAGGACCCTCCAGGGGTGTACCCTTCCACTGCAGAGGTTTTGAATATGGCCACCATTGATTACATGCTCCTTGCATGGAGAAACGAGTTCTGTGTCCCTGCCCTTTGTGTCTGGTCAAGCTTGAGACACTTCTGGTCAATGAAGTACCATGAAGAGATGCTATGTGATGTTCACAGCCCAGTCAGGGGAATCCGTGCAGCTCTGAGCTCGCGCTCAGCAAGATGCTTTCGGAGCTTTTCTTGTGAGAGGTGCCAGCTCTCTCAGGATCACTGTCCACAGAGGCTCAGCTGCAATTGCAGGTGACCCCTGAAGATGAGCTGTTTTCAGCCACTGCAGCCTATTTGCCTGGATGTAAGGAAGAAGCCACTGAGGGGAGTGGGCACCCCAATGTCAGCCCCTACTGTCAGCAGCACCAGCCCTTTTCTTGTTCGCCCACCCTTTGGGTCAGATCAACTGGCACTGTACCTCTAAGCAGAGCAGAGTAATGGTTGTGTCTCCTCATTCCCAGTGGACAAAGAGCTGGGTCTTCCCTCATCTGCAGTAAGCTGGGTATTTCTCAAATTCATTTGGCACAGTTTGCTCAAAGAGGTATGTTATGGTTTGTGTCTGTATGTCCAGTTTGTGTCTGCCCCCAAAGCCTCATGGGGTCATGGGGGCAGGCTTCTAGAGTTTGTGATGGTCTAATGCTGGGATTATGGGTGTGAGTGTTACACCCAAGTAGATGTGGCCTACATACAATATAAGGGACATAAAGAGCCTTCTTGCATGCTCCTTCCCTTTTGATCTTGTTGCTTGTGCTGTTTTCTGCCACTATGAACTGTTGTCCTCTGTCCTGAGCCACCGTGCCTTGGAGCCAGCTGAAATATGGGCTGAAACCTTCACGAACTGTGAGCCAGATAAAACTTGTCTTCTCTAATTTTGGGTGTTGGGTGTTTTGTCCAAGTGAAGAGAGAAAAGCAACCAAGACAGGATAGATGACCAAGAAACCCACAAACAGGGCTTGAGAAAGTGACTTTCACAATCTCAACTCACGATGGTGAATATGGACTCATCCATCTCTCTGGCTGCAGGTACTGTTAACGCCTATCATTCTTGTGGGGAAATGGGTTCTCATGTCTTTAACTCTGCATTGGTTTATCTCTTCTGTGAACTGCCTTTCAGATCCTTTGCTCATTTTGTCATTTTTTTTTTTTTTTGGTCTTTGTCTTGCTGATTCATAGTATCTTTCAGTTGTTTGAAATTCTGTAGGGAATAGTTTTGTTGTTTTATTTTGTTTACAGTGCTTTTTATGTAGTGAGTTCTCTCTTTTTTTTTTTTTTTTTTTTTGAGTTCTCAGTTTTTAATGGTCTCAAATTTTTCAGTGTTTGGTTTTTTAAATTTTTCTTTGAAAAAGTCTTCCCCATTTCAAGACTTTAAAAAAACCATGATATCACATTTAATAGTTTCATATTTTTATCACTGATTGATCTGGTATTTATATTGACATAAGAAGTAAGATACGGATCCAAATTTTCTTTTTTCCAAATGGCTATGTAGATCTCCATTGAGCAACCCATCTCTTTCAAGGTTCTCTAAAATGCCACCCCTGTCATGCAGTCGTCACATCCTTTCCTCTGTCCTGTGTATCCCTGACCCAGTGCCAAGGTGTTTGTTGATAACATCATAGTATTGCTATTCAAGAGGTCTCTTTTCTTTTCTTTTTGTATTAGGAATCGAATTTGGGACCTTGCACTTGCCAACGGGTGCTGTGTCATAAAGCTGTACCCCTGACTCCAAGAGTTTTCATGACGAGTCTGACTTGTTCGTTTTTCCAGATGCATTTAAACGTAAAAGCACTTAAAATAACCCTATTACAATTTTTTTTGTGTAGTGCCAGGGATTGAACCCAGGGCCTTGTGCACACAAGGCAACAGCTCTACCACTGAGCCACATCCTCAGTCTCCGCATTGCAATTTCTGATTAAAACTGCTTTGAAATTGTAACTTTCAATTTCCACTTTTTCTAGAATTTCTTCTTTTCTGTTTTTAACAACATCAGTTGAAGCACATTGAGCTATCATGCCTTGTGAAGTTAACCCATTTAATCAAAATCTTTCTATGAAGTAGGAATCGCACTACTATCCCTGTTTTACAGAAGGGGAAACAAACACAGAGGCTGAGTAGCTTACCCAGGTCACACAGGTGGTAAGTGGTGGAGGAGAAGATTCTGACCCAGGTAGTTGACTCCAGAGGCTGACTTCTTAAACATCTTATCTTGTTGTAATTCAGTATTCAGAAATCTAGAACAGCCAGAGAAATATGTATATAAAAATACTTTTTCTAGGGTAGAAACTACAATGGGATAAAAAGCAAAGCCTCGTGGGTCTCACCCCCTCCCCCTTAGCTTTGAAAATGACAAATGTCAAAGGAAAGCAGCAGGCTGCAGTCCTTTGGAATCTGGTAGAGATCCTGTCTTTTAGTTGTCAGAGAATTAAATAATATGTAGGGGAAGGTATATCACTGTTGATGGTTACTTAAGTAGTTTCATTGTTCAAAAAGGGTTACCTTGGGCCAGGGGTGGTGAATCGTACCTTTAATCCCAGCACTCAGGAGGCTGAGGCAGGAGGATCACCATAAATTTGAGGCCAGCCTGAGATACACAGCGAGACTATCCCTCTGCATTGCCTTTCTGGCTTTCTGACAAATTCTGCATGATCTCACTTATGATGAATTTTTAAAAATTGATCTCACAGAAGTTGAGGACAGAGAGTGGTATGCCGAGGTTGGGGCACAGAGGACAGGGTGTGGGGAGGGCTGGTCAGCAGGTGGTAAGTCACAGTTCCAGAGGAGACCTAAGTTCCTGTGTGGTGTCGCACAGCGGGAAGACCACAGATCATGATCACGTACTGGACATTTCAGGAAAAGTTACAAGAAAGGGTTGGAAAGTTCCCACCACAAAGAAATGACAAAAATTTGAGGAGTTAGATCTATTTACCGGATGGAACTATTCCATGCTATATATGTGTATTTAAAAAGATGGGATCAAAATATAGTGAATGTTTAAAAATTTATTACAATAACAGATAGTAGCTCCATTAACCCCTCTCAAAACACTCCCTCTCATTTTGAACACATTTGTCCCCTCATTTTTACTTTTTGAAGCATTTATGCAAATCCTCTTCTGTGAATGTCTTTAAAGGATGTGTCTTTAAAAAATTATGGGGAACACTGCTGCCAGTGCAGTCCCACATGAAGGCAGGCTTATCAGAACATGATACTATGTCCTCCTCCACCTTATCCACTGGACCTGGCAGTGACTTCTGACTTTCCCCAAAGTCAAAAGGACCCTAAAAGGTCAATATTTTGAAGTAATTCAGAAGATTGAGGATGCCATGACAAGGTAGCTAAAGATACGCACTATCGAAGTAGCTAAAGACAACTTCCAGCCCTGCTTCAGAAAATGGCAAAGACAGTGAGGTAAGTGAGGGGAAGTAGCCAGGCACACTCCTGTAATCCCAGCACTCGGGAGGCTGAGGCAGGAGGATCACTATAAATTCAAGGCCAGCCTGGGCTACAAAGAGAGCTCAAGGCAAGCTTGAACTATATAGTGAGACCCTGTCTCAAAAAAAAAAGAGGGGATGTATTTAAGAAGAATGAATGCCAATATGTCTTTTATGGTAATAATTTTTTAAACTTTATTTTTGATCTTTTAAATATAGATTCAAAGCATCACAACACCTTGTACATATAGTTTTTATGTCAATTAAATTTGCAAACAATGTTCAATCTATCAAGCACCTCACACCCATTAAGATGGCTAAGTCTAGAGAAGAAACAGAAAACAGGTGTTTGCAAAGGCAGGAAGAGAGTGGAATCCTTCTGCATTATTCGTAGGCTTTTAAAGTGGTTTCTCAAAAACTTAAAAATAGAACTGTTATGTGATTCAGGAATCCCACTTCTGCATCTGCATCCAAAAACCTGAAAGCAGAGTTTTAAGGTGCATTGGCACACTCATCTTCATCGCTATGCAAGGTGGAGACAAGCCAACTGTCCCCTGACGCGTGTGGGTAAACGAGCGTGCTGTATAAACACATGGGCTGTTATTCTGCCCGTTAAGAGAAAGAAAATGTGACTCATGCTATAACGGGGATGAACCCTGAAGACGCACTGAGTGAAATAAACCAGACACAAAAGACAAATCTTACATGATTCCACTTGTAGGGGTAGCTAATGTAGCCAAAGTCATGGAAACAAAGTAAAATGGTGATTATTAGCTGGAGGTAGGTGCTGCAGGGGTGTAGAGTTTTGATTTGGAAAAAAATAAGTTTCTGGGGCTGTATTGTGACACAGTGTGAAAAATGTGTAACACTACTGAACTGTACGCTTTGTGTTGTGTAACTTTTACCGCGATTTACAGTGGACAAGAAAAGTACATAGAGGCCATTTGTGGACTGGGGGCAGAGAGAACAAGGCCACACCAGGAAGCAAACCCAGTCTGGGAACCAGCGCCACACACGGCCACTGACAGACTGGGAACAGACAGACCCCAGTGCTTTCCAATCGCCTGCTGGCAAACAAGAAGTACTAATCCCCGCCCCACTCCTGCCCTGGAAGCAATTTTGAAATGTTTAAAAGTCCTGTATCTCTTACACCGATGTGCTTTGATTGGTTTTATTCTGTTTTACCTTCTTTAAAATAAAATTTTAAAAAGTACATGGAGAGTTGAAATAGGAATCTAAATGTGTATTGTAGATAGTAGGTAGATGACAGAGACAGGGAGAAGGGAAGTACTACGTCCATAGTCAGGACAGCAGTTCTCCTGGGGCAAGAAAGAAAGGCAAATGTTCTCTTCCCTCCCAGCAGTTATTGCAGAGGATGCTTGCGGAGGGACCGAAGTGTGAGCTGAAAGAAATCGCCATTTCCTGTCCCTACCCAGGCAGGAGGAAATCAGTACCAACTTGGGGCACCTGCATCGCCAGCCTTCACCCTCTTTTCCATGAGTCTCAGCTCCACTTGGTCAAGGGCACTCTGACCCACATCGCCATCTTCTCCAGGTTTGGTTTGCTTTTGTTTCCCGGTGTTTCGATAAACAGGTGTCAGCAGCTTCTGTGTGGGATACTGCTTACATATAACTTTTGAACTTAGAAAAGAAACTGAGTCCTCAATCAAACCACAGTTTTTCCAGCTAAGCAGTGGGACGTTGCTTTTCCTAGCAAAAGCAGTCTTGGTTTCCCGCTCAGTAGTAAAAAGATTTAAAGGTGGACAAATATAGAAATGAACTGATTGTATTTGCTTTAATTACTCCTTTTTACCTTTTGCAGACAGACTGAGAATGCTGAGAGAAAAGAGATAAAAGCATATCATTTATGAAATAATTTCTTCCCAATCATATACTCAAATGTAACCTAAATAAGCATGTGATTCCTAATCCTAAATTATGTTGAAATATTTCTGTTTTAACTCAGTAAACTGCAATGAGGAGCACCCAGGAGAAATGAGTACAAATGACAGTAATTTGGTGTCAGTTAAGTTCATTCTTATAGAAGTGACGTAATATCCAGAAAGAACAATGAGATAAACTTTTCCTTTCTTGGAAATTCCTAAAATAGAATGGATATTGGTTTATTTCAGCAATTCTTCAAAATTACCCCATCCAGTAGGATAACAAACAATTGAAAATTAAATTAGTAATGTAAAAGTTAGACACCTTATAAAATAAGTCATATGAACAGCAAGTGATTACAAAGCTCGCTGTCCAGCAGAGAAACACAAATTGAAGCCACATGAGGTGCAGATACCTGCTAGAAAGACTGAAATTCAAACACCGAACTGCATGCAGATGTGGAGAAACCAAAGCACCTATATTGCTGGTCAGAATGTAAAGCAGTACAATCACTTTGGGGAAAGTTCTGGGATTTTGTTTGTTTTATCAAGTTAAACGTGCACAGGAAAGCAAATTAATTCCTCTGTTTCTACTCAGGAAAAATGAAAACCTGTCCACAAAAAGACTTGCACAAAAGTGTTCATCACAACTATATTTATAAATCTAAAAACGGGGGGACCAGGAAAACAAGTGTCCATCCTGGGGAGACTGGAGAAACAAACTACAGTGAATTCATACACAAAGGACTTGCTGCTCAACAATGAACAGGAACGAACTACTCTGCACCATGCAAAGCAACAGCATGGGTGACTCTCAAGGACATTTTACTGAGTGAAAGGAACTTCGTACATGAATAGGACACACCTTTTTTCCCCATTTGTATAGTTTTATAGTGGCCAATGAAATACATGGAAAAAAACAGACTGGAGATTGTATCTGAAGGACCATTGTGGGGATTCATTAATAGAATATCCGAGAGAATGTTCTGGAACAATGGTAACCTGCCTTATCTTGCTAGAGGTTTGTGTTATACAGATGAATTTGTCAAAATTTAGTAAATATTCATTTAAGATTCATGCCTTTCATGTAAACATGTAAACATCTTACAAGATGTGCCTTTCATGCCTTTCATGTAAACATCTTACAAGAAGTGAAACTAAATGAGCTTTGAACTGCACAGTTTATGACTTATAACCCATGAGTATTCAGGGGAAAAAGATGGCCACGTGAGTACCCTGAAGTAGTGAAGTAGAGATGGCATAGATCTGGAAGCACATTAACAAACAATGTTGACAAAGGAAATGAAATAAAAATGTAAGAGTAGAGTCTTGGTGGTGACCAGAAGGGTATTAACTTTCAACTTTATTATGGAGTCAAAATACTGTGCATTTGTAATTTTTATAGACGTTGAGAAATTGTCCTCATGGGTGGTCATGATTTATATTTGCATTGCTGCATCATATATGAATTCTTGCCAGGTTTGGTGGTGCCTGGAATCCCAGCAATTGGAAGGCTGAAACAGGAAGATCCCTGAGTTTGAGGCCAAAGTTCTCATCTCCCACTGCTTCACCCCAGACAGAGTGGTCCCATTTTCAAGTTCCTTTCTTTCCTTTTTTGGTATAGGGGATCGAATCACAATCTCACACTTGCCAGGCAGGTGCTTGTGCCACTGAACTAAATCCCCAGTAATTTCAAGTTTCTTTTTGCCATCTCAGGGTACTTTAGTTTGCTCTTCCCTCTCTTTACTTATGAACTCATGCGTTTCTTCTGTGCTTGAGACGCTTTCTTGGAGATGCTCAGGCATACCTTCTGTGACCTACCAGAAGCATAAGACAAAGATCAGATGTCCCCAAGGCCTGTGACTTCGCCTCCTTTCCAAAGATCCAGGGAGCTGGAAATTCTCCTGCAGAGGACAGGCGGGTGGGTGAAGGGAGAGACACACAGTGAAGTCCCCATCCAGGACAAAAGGGACCAGCACTATTTGCACATCCAAGGGGTCCGTTAGGCTCCACATCTCATTCATTCTAGCTAATGCTAATTATCTGCCTACAATCTGCAGAGCACACCCTACAGGAGTGCCACTAGAACAAAAGCACTAGGACTTACTGTCCAAAGTTACATTCCACTTGTATACATCTCCCTCCTGATATTCCTACATCTTTTTTTTATGGGTATTGATGGGCAATTATAACATCATTAGCCATAATTAAACTACCATTTCATACTTCTCAAACTTCCTTATATGAAGTTACACCCATCTGAGCTAATTATCTAGAACATTCTTTGAAACTATACTTCTACTTACGGAACCTTAACACTTTGGACATTTTTTTCCATTACCTAAAGTAGAAAAATTCCTGACCTGCTCTACTATTCCTCCAAAGCTCTCTCTGACCTGGGAATTTTATGTGTTTTTGTTCTTATTTAGCGTGGTTTCTTTCTGTGTAATTCAGAAGCCCTAATAAGCATTTTCTAATGGCATCTGGTCAACCCCCAGGCTCCTGCCTGGACAGACATTATCAATCTTCCCTGTTTTAAAACATTTCCAAAGAAAATACTTCCATTTTCTCAATCTCTCTCCCATTCCTGAATTTATGATCTGGTCATTAAAACAACCTCCTCCTACCACCTATCATCTGACAATGAGCTCATTTAGCATCTCTATGTAATCTGATGTTGATTACTCCTAATTTTTTCTTCAGTTCTCATGAATTAATCATTCAAACAGATTCACAGTAGAATGAACTTGTGACTTTGAATTTTGTTTTTTCATGGCAGTATTAACAGACTTTGAGTATTTCTTATGGCGGGAACACTGTATTTGTTTCCCATTTCAATAAATGTTTCCAAATTCAGACATGAAAGAAACTTAATCTTTGTTCTAAACCTCATCCCAATAGACAGGAAGAAACTGAACCGCAGCCCAGGGGTTTAGTTCCCACTTCTCCTGCACCCTGCAGAGGAAGGCAGAGTCCCTAATCTCAGGCAGCAGCCGGGCCCTGTTGTGGCTTTGGGCTGGGTGTCAGGCCCAGGCATCTGCTCAGTGACTTCTGTGCCCCGCTCCAGTGAAGCTGGGGACCACCAGAGCGGTAGGTGCCTGCTGCCAATGAAACCAAAAACCCACTTTCCATTTTTTATTTTTTTAATTTGTAAAATGATTTGCGTGAGCCAGGTATGGTGGCATATGCCTGTAATCCCAGTACTTGGGAGGCTGAAGCAGAAGGATTGTTGCAAGTTTGAGATCAGCCTGGGCTAAAGTGAGCGTAAGGCCACCCGAACTGTACAGTGAGCCTGTCTCAAAAAAGACTAAAAAAAAAATTTGTGATGCTGGCGATCGAACCCAGAACCTCACACACTCTGGGCAAGGGCTCAGCCTCTCTCTTTGCTTTTAGGTCAAAACAAAATTCATTTTTTATTTTTCTCCTCTCTTTCCTCTTTTTTCCTCTCTACCTCCTGTTCCTCTGTGGTCACAAAACTTTGAACCTAGTCAGGGTCTCAGCTTGGCAAAACCTGAACACCTAAAAAAAATGTCCAGTGTAACTGCTTTCCTCGTCATCCCAGGGGACATTTTTTTGAGGTGTTCAGGTTTCGCCCAGGGGTCTGGGGCCTCTTCCATCCCAGAGAGAGCCCAGGCCCTGCAGGAAAACCAGGTAGGGATCAGCGGTGCATCAGAGAAGGGGGCAAAGGAGAGGCTGAAGGACAGCCCAGGCAGCCTTCCTTGGCTAACATCTCATCCTTTAACTCTTTCTGCCTCTCTCCTCACATCTACCTGACAGGAAGGGGCCATTTCAGGGATCGAATGCTGCTTTCAGGATGGCCCAAGGGACCCCAGCCAGGCTGCCTCACAAGGAGGTCAGGCCTCTTCTCAAAACAGAGAAAGCCAGACCGGATGTCTGGTACCCAGTGCTACCCCCATGCCCTGGTCTGAGTCACCATCCCTATGTGGATTCCATCAATCATCTGAACTTTTGAATAAAAAACAATTTAAAATTTCCCTGGAATCCAGTGAGCTTCCTTTAGAGGGAGGCAGGCAAGAGGTGTTTGGTGGCACCTGCTTGCCAATCAAGGCCTGAGCCCATTTCATTAGTTCCCCCGGCTGCTGAAATAAACTACCATAAACTAACACATGCAGCAGTCCATATGTACCTGTACTCCCAGCTACCCAGGAGGCTGAGGCAGGAGGAGCACAAGTTTGAGGCCAGTCTGGATAACTCAGAGTAAAAAGCAGAGAGTGTGAGGATACAGCCCACTGTGAGGCCCTGGGTTCATCTCCAGTACGGAGAAAAACAGAACCAAACACAAATTACCACAGACTGGGTGGCTTAAACAATACAAATACGTGATCTCACAGTTCTGAAGGCCAGAATCTCAAAACTAGAGACTTGGTGTAAATCAAGGTTGCCCTGTGGGAAGCTCCAGGGGAGACTTTCCTACTTCCCCAGGCAGACTTCCTTGGCTAACACCCTCCTTTAACTCTGATTTCTGCCTCTCTCCTCACATCTACTCCTGGCTCTTTGACTCACCTGCCTTGGGTTTTTGGTTTTGTTTTGCTTTTCGTTTTTTGAGACAAGGTCTCGCTATGCAGTTTGGCTGGCCTTGAGCTCGTTTTGTAGCCCAGGCTGGTCTCGAACTTGCAAAAATCCTCCTGCTTCAGCCTCCCAACTGCCTTGCTTTTATAATTACTAATGTCACTGTGGTGACATTGGGCCTAGCCAGATAATCTCTCTAGCTCAACACCCTTAGGTCAGTCACATCTTCAAAATCCTTGTGACCAGGGAAGGTGACAGTCATGGGCTCCAGGGATGACAAAAGGAGGACTTTGGAGGACTTCTTACTCTACCTACCACGTCCACCTTCTCCTCAATTTCCTGTCTCCCTAGAGACAGAATGAGATTATTCAATCTTTCCCTGAATATTTATTGGGCACCTATTATGTGCCAGGTATTATTTCAGTTACCCATAACAGAACAGTGAAGACAACAGACAAAAACTTTTCCCCTCAGAGAGCTTATATTCTAGCACAGCAAAACAGAGTTCATAGATGATATAAGTGAAACTTGTAGCAGCTTAGAGTCCAGTGCATCCTACAAGGGAGAAAACTCTAGAATGGGGAAGGAAGAAAGTGTGTTTGGAATCTGCAGTGTTGAATAGGGAGGTGAGGAGGGCTTATGCAAAGGACCTGTTCAGAAAATTCCAGAATAAAGTGAAGAAAAAATATGAGAAATATCCATATTTAAAAGAAATGGCAAAAAAGAGGAAAAAGGAGAAGGAGGAAGAGAATGAGAAGAAGAGAAGGAGAAGGAGGAGGAGGAGGAAAGGAAGAGAAGAATGGAGAAGGAGAAGGAGGAGGGAGAGAGAAATGGCAGAAGTTGCTGTGGGGATGTGTGGGAAAGAGCAGTCTAGGAAAGGGACACCAATGAGGTCTGGGGAACCAGAACTGGACTCACAGGAGCCAGCACATGGAGGCAAAGGGTAATGAGAGGCCTCAACTTGACTCAAGTGAGTAGGAAGTGATTCAAACAACACTTTCATCGGAGAAGAGACGCAGCCTGACTGTTCCACCAGGACCCCTGTGGTGGCCATGCTGAGATCTCAGCACAGGATGGCGTGGAAGTCCACATAAGGTGACAGTAGCCTGACCCAAGTCGGTCAAGGTCCAGATAGCCCAACAGGACAGAGCTGGATAGTGCTCTGGGGACACGTAGGATGCAAAGAGGGCCTTCCAGCAAACGAACAACCAGCCATGGGTTGAGCTGGTTTATCAGTTCAGTATCCAAGAGGAGGGGACAGGAGGCAGCTGGACAGAGGGTTTTAAAGGAGAGGCCCAGAAGCTAAAAAAAAAAATTGCAAGTGGTTATGGATTGAAAGTTTGTATCCCCTCAAAATTGTTGGATATTAATCCTGAAAGTGAGGTGGGGCTTCCAGAGGCGAGTTAGGTAGGGCAGGGTGAAGAGGGTAGGCTCCTGACAATAGGATTAGTGCCCTTCTAAGAAGAGGAAGACCTCTCCGCCTCTCCTCTCTTCTCACCCTCTCCTCTCTCTCTCTCTCTCTCTCTGTCCACACGTTAAGCCAAGGCCCCTGAGGACCCGGTGAGAAGGTAAGAAGAGGGCTTTCACCAGAAAACAAATCTGTTAGCTCTCTGATCGTGGACTTGCTGGTCTTCAGAATTACGTCAAAGACATGTCTACTGGTTAAGCCACATGGCCTATGGTGTTTTATCACGGCAGCCTACAGAGACGAAGACAGAAGTTAATACAAGATGTGATCAATATATATGGTGAACACTTAAATTTTAAAGAACTTCTTTTTTACAGTAAATGATACATCCTTTGAAAGAGGACTTCTGGAAAGGCTTCTGAAAGCGGCAAGAATAACTGTGTTTGAAGAGAGGGCAGATTAACGACAGTTTGTGCTTTACAGAAATGAATTTTTTTTTTTTTTTGTCTTTTTCCTCTTTATCGGTATCGGGGATGGAACTCACGACTGCCTGCTTGCAAGGCAGGCGCTTATGCCGCTGAACTAAACCTCCAGCCTACAGAAATGAATTTTATTTTATTTTTTTTTTATTTAAGAGGAAAAAGAGAAAAACACAAAACAAACCAAAGCGGTGTAAGGGTACACATAATACAGAACTACAAAAGAAAAACAAAACAAAACAAAACATAACAGTAAGAAATCACCTGTTAGTAGATTACATATTATCATCTTGAAAATAGTTGCTCAAATCACAGTATCAAAGAATACAAGGTGGACATTCAAACAGGGAGACTGCAAACAGCTGTGTTCAATGATCCAAAAACATTGATATAGTCAGCTATTTAACACCCCTAAACACACTTGCTGTTATATCTGTTAGAGCTCTTTTTTTTTTTCCCTCTCTTTTTTACAACAAAATTTACACATTTTGGATTTTATTACTCCTTAGTGCTTATTACTTTTTTTTGGGGGGGGGGAGAATACAGTCAAATATGGCAAAACAAAGCTGTCAGTCAATACCAAGGATAGACATAGCACATGGTGTAGAACAGAGTACAAGTTTATCAACAATGGTTATCAACGTTGTCCCTTGTTTCCTTAAAAAGAATTGTCTATCTCATTAGATATTATAAAGTTGGACAAAACAGTAGAGAACAAGACCAATAAAACTTAGGCATTGTAAACATTACAGGACTTCCAAAGAAGACAATAGTCAAACCAGAATGGGTATCTTAGTGAATCTTATTGTCTTCAAAGTAGTTGCCTATGTCTTCAAACTTGATACTATCATATAGAATGGAACAGAGTCTAATCAGTCAAAACAAGATCGTGGGAGTACTACCGGACTTCAAAACAAGTTAATAGGAAATCAAAAAGAGTTACTATTTATATATCCTAATTTTTTGAATTTTTTCTTTAATTAAGACAAACATAAGAAATGACTAAATAATTTTTTTAAAACAATAAAGGGGAGATTGAGATAAAACAGGACATAACAATATAACAATAGAGGTCACAGCATGACTGTTTCAACAACCTAGTACTTCACCACCATATAACCTGACTTAATAGTAGTTACCATAGTGTCTTTTTCCTTGAAATATTTGGATAAAACTTCATATACTCTAGCTTCAAATATTTTCATATCAAGAAGCCCAGAATAAAGCCTTTCTAATTAATGAGTGAAAACTTTATAAGGCTTCAAGGCCACCTAATGGGGAATCATGATTACCACATATTTTTATATATTTGAATCATTACTTACATTAGGGAAACTATTCGGTATTCACACATGCGAGATTGATTTATTTTACTTATGAGTATGGTCTCAAGCTGCGCCCATTTATTGATAAATATCTCAATGTGATCCTTCTTTATAGCTGAATAATACTCCATTGTATAGAAATACCACAACTTTTTTATCCATTCCTCAGTTGATGGACACTTGGGTTGTTTCCAAGATCTGGCGATTACAAATTGTGCTGCTATAAACATAGGTGCACATATATCACTGTGGTATGATGCTTTCAGTTCTTCTGGGAATATGCCTAGAAGTGGAATAGCTGGAATAAATGGGATTTCCAGTCCCAACTTTTTGAGAAATCTCCAGACAGATCTCCACAAAGGCTGTACCAGTCTACACTCCCACCAGCAGTGCAGGAGAGTTCCTTTTTCTCCACAGCCTCTCCAGCATTTATTGTCGGTTTTCTTGATCCTGGCCATTCTTTCAGGAGTGAGATGGTATCTCAGTGTGGTTTTAATTTGCATTTCTCTAATGACCAATGATGATGAGCATTTTTTCATGTATTTATTTGCCATTTGCATTTCTTCATCTGAGAATTGCGTATTCATCTCAGATGCCCATTTTTGGATTGGATCTTTGAATTTTGGAGGTCTGAGTTTCTTTAATTCTTTATATGTTTTAGACAAGAGGCCCTTGTCTGAGAGAGAGTTCACTAAAATCTTTTCCCAGTTTGTGGGTTTTCTTTTCACTATGCTGGAGATTTCTTTTGACATGCAGAAACTTTTTAATAAGAAGTGGTCCCAGTTATTGATTCTGGGAAGTATTTCCCGTGCGGTTTGAGTCCTGTTCATGAATTCTTTACCTACTCCTATGTCTCCAAGGTTTCTACCTAATTTGTCTTCCAATAGATTTAGTGTTTCTGTTTTAATATTCAGATCTTTGACCCATTTAGATTTTAATTTAGTACATGGTGATAGACATGGGTCTAGCTTTAGTTTTCGGCAAATGGAGAGCCAGTTTTTCCAGCACCATTTATTAAAGAGACTGTCGTTCTTCCAGTGAACCTGCTTGGCTCCTTTATCAAAGATAAGGTGGTTGAGTGTGTTCGTAGTTGTGGTTGTATCTTCTAATCTATTCCACTGATCTTCGGCTCTGTTTTGATTCCAATACCATGTTGATTTTACTACTGTTGCTTTGTAGTATAACTTCAAGTCAGGGATTGTGATGCCTCCTGCTTTGTCTTTGCTGCTTAGAATTGCCTTTGCGATTCTAGGTCTCTTCTGGTTCCAGATGAAATTTAGGAGTGATTTCTCTAGATCTATAAGGTATGTTGATGTATTTCTATTGGGATTGCATTGAATCTGTATAACAGTTTTGGGAGAATGGCCATTTTCACAATGTTTGTTCTTCCTATCCATGAGCAAGGGATGTCTTTCCATTTTCTGAGATCCTCTTCAATTTCCTTTTTCAGTGTATTATAATTTTCACTGTATAAGTCTTTCACTTCTTTCGTAAGAGTAATTCCTAAATATTTCATTTTTTTGCTTGCTAATGTGAATAGTCCAGTTTCTCTTATTTCCCTCTCTGTAATTTTGTTGTTTGTGTATAGGAATGCTATTGATTTCTGAGTATTGATTTTGTATCCAGCCACATTACTGAATTTATTTATTGTATCTAAGAGTCTTTCAATGGAGTTTAGGGGGTCTTCTATGTAGAGTATCATGTCATCTGCAAACAATGATAATTTAACTTCTTCTTTTCCTATCTTTACCCCTTTTATTTCTCTTTCTTGCCTAATTGCTCTGGCTAGTACTTCCAGTACTATATTAAATAGGAGTGGTGATAAAGGACATCCTTGTCTTGTGCCCAATTTTAAAGTAAAGGCTTTCAATTTTTGGCCATTTAGTATGATGCTGGCTGGTTTGTCATAAATGGCCTTTATTATATTGAGATAAAGACCATTTATTCCAATTTTCTGTAAAGTTCTTATCATGAATAAGTGTTGGACCTTATCGAAGGCTTTTTCTGCATCTATAGAAATGATCATGTGATTCTTATTTTTGGCTTTATTGATATGGTGGATTACATTTATTGATTTGCGTATGTTGAACCATCCTTGCATTCCTGGGATGAATCCCACTTAGTCATGGTGTATAATCTTCTTGATGATTTGCTGGATCCTATTTGCCAATATTTTATTGAGGATTTTTGCATCTGTGTTCATTAGGGAGATCGGTCTATAGTTCTCTTTTATAGTTGGGTCTTTCTCAGGTTTTGGTACTAGAGTAATATTTGCTTCCAGGAATGACTTAGGAAGGATTGCTTCCCTTTCAATTTCATTGAATAGTTTGAGGAGTGTCGGCATTAGGTCTTCTTTATATTTCTTGTAGAATTCTGCAGTGAATCCATCTGGGCCTGGGCTCTTCTTGGTGGGTAAGGACTTAATTACATTTTCAATTTCATTAGCAGAGATTGGGTTATTCAACAGTTTTATATCCTCTTGATCTAGCTTTGGTACTTCATATGCTTCTAAGAATCTGTCTATTTCTTCTGTGTTACCAAACTTTTGAGAGTAGAGGTTTTCGAAATAGGTGTTGATGATCCTCTGTATTTCTATTGGGTCTGTAGTGATTTCTCCTTTTTCATTTCTTATTGCATGAATTTGAGCTTTTTCTTCCCTTTTTTTAATAAGGTTGGCTAGGGGCTTATTGATTTTATTTATTCTTTCAAAGAACCAACTCTTTGATTCGTTGATTCTTTGGATTGTTTTCTTAGTCTCTATTGCATTGATTTCTGCTCTGATTTTTATAATTTCCTCTCTTCTTTTGGCTTTGGGCTTGACTTGCTGTTCTTTTTCTAGCTGTTTGAGGTGTAGCATCAAGTTATTTATTTGTATTCGTTCTGTTTTCCTGATGTGGGAACTCAGTGCAATAAATTTTCCTCTCAGAACAGCTTTCATTGCATCCCACAGATTCCGGTAAGTTGTATCTGCATTTTCATTTTCTTTTAGGTATTGTTTAATTTCTTCTTTAATTTCTTCTGTGACCCACTGATTACTCAAGAGTGTGTTATTTAGTTTCCATGTGTTTGCGGAAGTTTTGCAGTATCTTTTGTCATTAATTTCTAATTTCAGAGCGCTATGATCCGATAATATGCAAGGGATGATTTCAACTCTTTTGCATTTGCTTAAATATGTTCTGTGAGCTAATATATGGTCTATTTTAGAAAATGATCCATGTACTGCTGAGAAGAATGTGTATTCTGATGTTGTTGGGTGGAACATTCTGTATATGTCTATCAAACCCATTTGTTCACAGGTGTGATTCAGTTCTGTTCTTTCTTTGCTCATTTTCTGTCTGGTTGATCTGTCCCTTGGTGTCAGTGGTGTATTAAGGTCTCCTGTTACAATTGTGTTACTGATAATTTGAGTTTTCATTTCTGTTAATAATTGTTTTGTATAACTGGGTGCTCTGGAGTTTGGTGCGTATATATTTAAGATAGTTATCTCTTCCTCTTGGAGTTTTCCCCTTACGAGTATGTAGTGACCTTCTTTGTCCTTTATGGTCATTGTTGGTTTAAAGTTCACGTTGTCTGCAAACAGAATGGCTACTCCTGCCTTTTTTTGGATTCCTGATGCATGAAGAATTGTTTTCCATCCTTTGACTTTCAGTCTGTGAGTATCCTTCTGGGTTAGATGGGTTTCCTGTAAACAGCATATGGTTGGATTTTGTTTCTTGATCCATTCTGCTAGTCTGTTTCTTTTGATTGGTGCATTGAGACCATTTACATTAATGATTATTACTGTTAAATGCTGGTTAATTGTAGGAATGTTATCTCTCTGCTGTTGCATGTTTATCTTTCTGTTCTGTTTAATTATTTGCTTTGCTTAGCGGTTTTTTCCTTTGTGTATCTAAACTGTCTTTCAATATTTTTTGCAGGGTTGGTTTGGTGTTCATGAAGTTCTTCAGCTGTTCTTTGTCATGGAAGTATCGTATTGCACCATCTATTTTGAATGATAGTTTTGCAGGATATATCAGTCTTGGTTGGAAATCATTTTGCTTTAGGATCTGGAATACTTCACTCCATGCTCTTCTTGACTTTATCGTTTGTGCTGAGAAGTCTGCTGTGATTCTGATAGGTTTTCCTTTATAAGTGATCTGTCTTTTCTCTCTGACAGCTTTTAATAATCTATTCTTGTGTTGGATTTCTGGGATGGTGATTATTATATGTCTGGGTGTAGTTTTATTTTGGTTATGACTGTTTGGAGTTCTATATGCTTCACTGATCCTGATGTCAGTTTCTGATCTCATGCTTGGGAAATTTTCAGCTATTACTTCTCTAAATATCCTCCTGACATCCTTCATGTTGTCTCCCTCTCTTTCATTAATCCCTATCATTCTTATGTTATTCTTCTTTGCATCGTCTTGCAGTTGTTGAATTGTTGTTTCCTGATTCCTTGTTATTTTCAAAAGATCTTTCCTTTCCTGTTCACTAGCTGCAATCCTGTCTTCAAGGTCTGAAATTCTATCTTCACTTTCATTAAGGCGGTTTTTACAACTTTCAGTGGAGTTTTTTATTTCCTGTATATCTCTGTGCATCTGCATTATGTATTCTGTTTGTTTCTTATATTGCTCGTCTAGGGATTCTATCTTTTTGTTTAGTTCCTCCAATTTTTTATCTGTATTTTCTTTAGATATATTTAGAATCTCTTTCATTTCTTTTATCATTTCTTCTTTTATCTGGGAGATTATTTTGAGTTTGAATTTCTTTAAAGCTTCCTGGAGTTGCTTGTCAATTTCAGTGGCTATTGTGTCCGATATATGAGGTGGATGGGATATATTTTCTTCTATATACATTGCTCCTAGGGTTTCTTGAGATGGGCTGGAGGTTTGAGGTTGTAATTTGGTCTTTCGTTTTGTCATTTTCTTATATTTCTGTGTTTCAAGTGTTATTTGAAAGCTTCCTCAGGATCTGTTGAAAATCCCCTTCTATGTTTGGAACTGAGACTCTGGCACCGCGCTACCCCAAGCCATTGGGCCTACAGAACCAGTGGCCCTACTCTGCCTGCTCAGAACTCCACAGTTCCAGACAAGCTCGGCCTCAGGGACACTGTGCACCCACCTGCCCCTTGGAAGCTCCACAGTTCTTCAATCGCAGCCGGGTTAGGGTACTCACCACAGGCCGCAGTGCTTCAGGAACCTGTGGACCCTCCCTGGTTGCAGAGATATCCACAGTCCTCCAGACACATGGAGAGGCCGATGCAGGCACCCCAAATCTGCCCAGCTCCTCCTCTGCAGACCAATGGCCAGGCGCGGCAGCTAAACAGGCTGGGCTAGGCTGGTAGTGTGGGCCAGCCCACCTATCGGGAGCTCAGCAGATCTCCAAGTGAAGCCGGAATGGGGGAGCCTGATGTGGAAGCCTCAAACCCACCTCTCCCCTTCATTGCACCTGGAAGCCTGGGGGAACTCCAGCAGTCTGGGCGGAGATATCCAGAGTCCTCCAGACACGCAGAGAGGCCGGTGAGGGCACCCCAGATCTGCCCAGCTCCTCCTCTCAGAAATGAATTTTAAACACTTAAACATTCACCGTATTTTTCAGTCACACCTTGTAACACTATATGGGGCATTTAAAGGCTAGGAGCTGGTGAGTTCTTATTAGAGCACGTGAACGTGGATAGCAAGGACTGGGTCCTGGGGACTCTTGTGACCGGAGGGTAGGGAATGAGGAGTGAGGGTCTCTGATTTTCAGGCCACTGAGTCACGTAGGGCAAGCAGTACCTGCACCACGGGGAGGAAGCACGGGTGTGTCTATGGGAGCCTCCTTCGGAAACCTCACATTGTAGAGCTTCTTTGATTTTTAATTGGATTCTGATTTAAGGATCTTCAAATACAAGGGCAAGCTCCATTTCTTCATTTCTGGACTTTGTGACGGTGTCCCAAGGGCATGTAAGAAGAAGCATGTTCCCTCCTGGCTCCAGAGGCCGGAAGTCTGTGGGGACGGTGTCCATGGGTGGCTTCTCCTCAGGCCCTGACCTGGCCTTGCAGACAGCCGGCCTGCCCTGTGTCCTCACACGGCCTTCCTTCCCTCTGCATGTCTGTGTCCAAATCTTCTCTTCCAAGGACGCCAGTCCTGTTGGATAAGAGCCTAACCAAATACTTCATTTACATTTAATAATGACCTCTTTAAAGATCCTGTCCCCAAATGCTGTCACATTCTGGGGGTTAGCACTCAAAAAGTAGTCACAGCCCGGTGTGATGCACATGCCTGTAATCCCAATGCTTGGGAGGCTGAGGCAGGAGGATCACTGTGAGTTGGAGTTCAGCCTGGATTACATAGTGAGCTCAAGTCCAGCCCATGAACTATACAGCGAGACTCTGTCTCAGAAAAAAAAAAAATCCAAAAAACAGCCACAAAACTTTCCATTCCTTCCATGAGTGAGCCAGAGGCATGCTAAGCCCTTTGGGCTCCAGTCTTGCCTGTTAAAGGGACCCATCTTTTAGGGACATTGTAGGGGCACACATGATAAATGAGTGGCCACCAACTTAGCCTTTGACCCTCAAGCATTTGGTTCAAAGGCCAGGGCTGTGGGATCACAGCCCCTACTGTGCTGGGAAGGTGTGACCAGTATCAGAAGAGGTTGAGAAGACAGGCAGATTTTAGTTCAACTCCACAGCAGTAAAATGCTGCCCTGCAACTTTGCTGTAGGAGGTGATTTTCATTTTGCATGGGAGTCACGTTAGGTTCAAGGATGCAGGAGCCAGGGTGGGTTCCTGTTAGTCATGGATCTGGGCGAGTCACCTAGCGTCTCTGCCTCGACACTGTCAGTAAACGAGCACAAGCCTTTGCTTAGGTGCAACCTCAACTGATTTCTTTTCCTATGGCAGAAAATTGGGGGCACAGGTAGCACAGTTTAGAGCCATCCAGACACTGAAATCCAGGCCTGGGCCAAGGAAGTGGGGACTCTGCTCTGCGCTGACCATCACTTGGAGGTCCTGGAGGAAACCAGCAAAGTCCCTACTCCCAGGAATATGAGAAAGTGACACTGGAGGACAGCATGGGGACAAACGGAAATCACAAGAAAACCAAACAGATATAGCCTGGAATCTGATCTCAACCTTATGATCCTGCCAGAAGAAAAACAAGAAAAAACCAAACCCTCAGAGATTCAATAGAAGAGGTCTGATTAAGGGAGTTCCTAAAATAGGTACTTTGTCATGATTAGAGTTGGAAAATTTGACATTCATAAGATGTAGCAACTTCCTTTGCCCATAATTAATTAATTGTACTTTCCATGGCTTCAGATAACCGAGAGCAGTGGTGGTGGTATGAAAATATTACATGGATAATTCTAGAAGGAAACAACTCCTAAGTTTAAATTACACACCATTCTAAGTTGTGTGATAAAATCTCATGACACATGGCTCCATCCTGCCCAGAATGGAACCAGCCTATTGTCCAGTTTCTCTACTGTCTCAGCTACTTTTCTCTTGTTGCTGGGACAAAATACCTGACACCCAAAATGAAGTAAGGGAAGGTTTATTTAGCTTACAGTTTGTGAAGGTTTCAGTCCATAATCAGCTGGCTTCAAGGCAGCGTGGCATGGCACTGGGGTAATAGTTCAAGGCAGCAGCCAGCAAAAGCAGCCAGCACAAAAGGGGTAGAAGGCGGCTTTTTTTTCCCTTTGTATTGTACACAAGCCATTCCCCTCACCCAGAAGAGATGTAACACTCACAAAATCTCTGTGCCCTTCTCCTCCACAGGCTGAGGATGTTTACAAAGTAAGAACCTTGGCTCCCTGCCAAGTCGCTTAAACTTGTAAACTTCTCCAGTTCACACACTGTATGCACCGTAACATCTACACTGTCTACACCACCTGTGCTTTACTCCCTTGCTTGTTGGATCCACTGTTGCAGGATCACAGTGGTTGTCTAAGGAATCCTAATTTTATGTAATGATGGTCCTAAAGGGAAAGAATAGTGATGCTGATATTTTATTATGGTATACTGTTGTGAGTTTTTACTATTAGTTATTATTGTTAATCTCTTACTGAGCCTAACTTACAAACTAAACTTTATCATAGACATGGTTCAGCGCTCCCCACACTTTCAAGAATTCCTAGAGGTCTTGGAACATACTCCCCTCACACAAACAGGGGTTACTGCAATAGAAACATTTGAAAGAAATGTTTCTATTGCAGGGCCTTGGCTCTGAGCTACATCCCCAGCCCTTTTAAAAATTGTTTTTATATTGAGACCTTGTCTTGTTAAATTGCTAAATTACCTGGGCTGGGCTCAAACTTGAGATCCTCCTGCTTCAACCTCCCAGAGTGCTGGGAAAACAGGCCCGTGCCACCATACCAAATTTATTTTTCTTTTTAAAAATATTTTTCTATTAAATCATAAAATCTCCTTAAAATGACATACAAAATAAAAAATAGATAAAAAGTACTTCAAGATCCTTGTGAAAAGATGGCATAAAAGCAGAAATGATCACACATGCTATGAATCAACGTTACTGGAATGATGAGATAGGTAGCAGCCCACAGAAGCTGTGCTAGATGGCTCCATCAGCACCCAGAATTTCTCTGATGAGTTCTGTCTTGGCTGGGAAGGTAACCTTGAGCATCTAACCTCATTTCCCACAGCCTTTGTTTCTGCACTGCGTGGAGATGCAAATGGCTTCCTTGGGAGGGTGAATGAAACCATGTGAGTACATCCTGGACAGGAATGAAGCAGCCTTCTCTTCCAATGGGGAGAATGAAGGAGAGACGGGAGGTTACGGGGAGAAGGAAGGAGGATGGAGATGTGGTGAGTATACGTACACTTCCCCACCATGAGTGCATGTACTGTGTATTGCAAACATGTACTGATAGAGCAGGGAAAAGGAGAAAAGGAAAAGAAAAGCCTCGGAACTCCCGGGGCCGTCACGCCATTGGAGGCAGCACTGACCCAGCCCTTGTGTCCCTGGACTCTGCCCTTGGGGTGTTCTCCTGGTGGTGACCACACTAGCTTCACTCCTTGTCTGTTCCTGAGAGCAGCACAGCGGGCATCTGCCAGGTTATTTGGCCACCAGTCCCAGCCTCTAAAAAGATAAGATCCCAAACCACACACCTGGGGGCAATTGAGGGACCTGAGAGAGGCGCCCCCTCAACACCTCCGCCAGCCTGGGACAGAGCCTTGGTTGGAGTTGCAAGTATGGTCTCTACTGAATCCCTGTCTCTTCTGTGCCATCATAAGATCCAAAGCCCTAAATCGGACCCATCATGAGTTGGAGACTGCATTTCCAAATACAGGCACATTCATAGGTTCTGAGGGTTAGGATTTCAACATATCTTTCTGGAGTATATAATTCAACCCAAAAGATTTCTTCACCTTTTTATTTCGCTCCAGATGCTGATCTCACCCCTGAGGCCTTGCTGTACCCTGCTTTTAACGTCCCGTGGGGCTCCAGGAATAAAGTCCATTATTACACAAGCTCGTCGGAGCTGCTTCTAATTACTATGCCAGACACAGTCCCACCCCATTATTGTTTATTCTTATCACATCTGAGTCATGATGCAGCTTTTAAATTTTTTCATGAAATGCTGAAGGGGTGGGAGAGGACGAGTATTAGAATGATCTACCTCCCAAGACGCAGGTTTTGTGTCTGGTTGTCCTCTGCTAGCACCAGGTTTTTAAGGGCTTGTTCTACTACATCTGACAATGAAAAGGAATAGTTGCATTTTAAAATTTAATGTTTGTAAAATATATTATGAAGAAACTCATCTGGAAGACCACCACCTTGCCCAAGCTCAAAAACAGCAAGCCCTAGACAGGAAGTAAGTTCTCTTCACCCCAGCTGACCGTGCCCCACTCAGTAATAAGCCAAAATCCTGATATATCACTTCAATTGTCTTTCGGTGAAATTCTCCAATTTTTCAGTGTATACAAAGAGCCTCCTGTACCAGCTACTGACTGAAATGTTTCAGGAATAAAAACTACCCCCAATACCTTGATATTCTGCCTCACAAATGCACAAAGCAAAATCACTGTTAAGTTTAAAAAAGCATAAGTGACTGTAACTCAGTCAAGGTCCCAACATCAATCTCAATGCAAGAAACCAAGATGATCCTTTGTTTTAGTCACTCTTTTTGTCACAGCACAATACCTGACAACAGAAAGTTAGAGGAGAGCTTTGTTTCGGCTCTCATTCCCAACCTATCGTCAGTTGGCTCCAAGCAGGAAATACAAAGTGGGAAGGTCTGTCGGAGGAAAGTTGCTCATATCATGTTGCTCATATCATGGTGGCCAGGAAGTGGAGAGAGGAGGGCGGGACAGGAAGGGAGACAACTCCTTCCGGGTCATGGCCCCAGTGACCTGCCTCTTCCAACCAGGCCCCACCTCCTAATAGCGTCCTCAGCTGTCAACTCATCGATGGACGAATCCGCTGAAGAGTACAGAGCCCCCATGAACCCCCAGGCAATGGATCACCTTCTAAAAGCCCCACCTCTGAACACATCGGACTTTGGGGGAACATTCTAGATCTAAGCCATGAGATCCTTATTTCCCAGTTCTGTGTTTCCACATGTTTTTAAACAGACCATATTTCCACAGTGCATACAGATTTCATTCTTGTTTCTTCATTTATTTTAATCTGTGTTTCTAAAATAAACATTTTAGTTTTTTAAAAAACCATATTATGCAACAAATGGCATGGAAAAGAAAGGAAAGGACTGCTGTAGATTAAAAAGACTGAAAAGATGGAACAAAAGAGCATGTGTGGATTCTGACTCAAGCAAGACAAAGGCTGAAAGACATTTTTGAGACAACCAGGAGATTCTGATTATGGTTTGAGTATTCTGATTCCACGAATCACTGTTAAGTTTGTTAGATATAACAAATGGCCTTGTGATTATGTAAGAAAATGTCCACAGTTTTCACAGACAGATAACGAAGTAAGTAGGAGTGAAATGTCAAGAAATCTAAAATTTGCTTCAAAATACTAGAACAAAGAGAAAGAAGGTAGCAACATAGCAATTTTTTTTTTGTCTTTTTCCTTTTTATCGGTACCAGGAATCGAACTCACGACTGCCTGCTTGCAAGTCAGGCACTTATGCCGCTGAGCTAAATCCCCAGCCCCAACATAGCAATATTTTGATGGTAATTTAACCTAGATTTTCTTAAAAAAAAAAAAAAAAAAAAAAAAAAAACTAGGTTTTCTTTTGTGGGAATTAACTCAATTTTCCACTTTTGTTTCAAGTGTTCCTGGTAAATATTTAAAATATTTTCAGCATAGGTAAAGATATGAACAGCTACTTCAAAGAGAATGAGAGACATCATAGCAGCCATTGTTGACTTCCCTAATGTCAGGTCTTGAAGACCTAAAAATCCTTCATCATCCTGTTCTGATTAGTTTAGTTCTATAACGTTCAGTATATGTTCACTGTGTGTGAAGACAGGAACAGCTATTTGGAAGAAAACTAGAGACAATGTGATAGACAATGAAGATCTCCAGTGGACTTGCTTCGAAACCCATGTTTCTGAAAATTGTTTCCTCATGATCTGTTTAGTTCTGTTTAATCTTACCCTCTTTAAAATAAAAAAAAAATTTAAAAATACATGTTAGTAAAATACCAGTAGTACTTATCACACAATAGGCTGTCTTTATTATGTGATAATAACATTGACTTACACATGTACGTTGCATTAGGCCATTTCTCAGATGAGTTTGCAGTGCTCTGGGGCATGCGCGGTGTTTTTATTTGACAGTCTTTAAAGCAAATCCCAGACATCATGTTATCACAAATATGCATCCTTCAAAACAGTTTGCTCAAATCAGGAAAAAAATTAAAAATCCCTGCTTTATGGAGATTTTTTAATCCTCAGGGCACAATAAATCAATAAATATGCATAAGGGCCAGGGATATAACTCAGTGACACAAGCACCTGCCTGGTAACCATGATGTCCTGAGTTTGATTCCTGATACTGGAAAAAAAGAGAAATACATATAAACATATCTACCATTCACCCTGCAAATCTTGGACCATTTCAGCCTCCATAGTTGTGCAAACCAATTCCTTACAATCCATTTCTCTCTGTGTACACGTCCCATTGCTTCTGCAGCCCTGACAACCCCAAGTGGACCAGGGACATTTTCTGATGTGCTGATGTTAAGCAGAGACCTACTCATGATGAGAGAACAGGTTACAGGGCCAGGTGGGAAGATGTTTCAGACAGAGGGAACAGGAGGAGTCCATGAGTCTGGAGAGTAGGTGTCCGGAGCAGATGGTGGAGAGCAAGGTCCCCAACACCAGCCCTGGTGCAGTGGTGCACTGTGATTCACAAGACTCAGTGTATGGGCAACTCACACCAGTGACTGATGATAGAGGGAGGAACCACGAAAAAAACCAGTGAAGAAAAGGGTGCACAGACAAAGTTGGGGCGAGCCAGGTGCCATCTTCCTGTGTCTTCTCCCAGCAGAGTTGCCCTGGACAAGTTGTGACAGCACATACAAATGATCATCTCAGAGACTGAGCCCCTGTCCAGGGGGACAAGGTGGGGTTCACCATGGCATGGGTGGTGGGAAGAATTCATGAACCTGAGAGCTGATGTGAACAGGTAGGATTTCACCGGGCCAGAGCAGAGGGATGGCTTATTTCAAGCCAGGGGATGAGAGGGGTGCACCCTGGAGCACCTGTCCACAGGGTGCCATGGGTGGGCTACAGATCCATCAGGGATCTCCCAGAAACAGGCCCTCCATGGGTGTGCGTCTGTGCACATATGTATGTTGTATTAGACTTATTTCAGGACATTGGTTCCCACAATCATGCAGAGCTGGCAAGTGTGAAATCTTCAGGGCAGACCAGCAGGCCAGAACTCTTGAGGAAGAGCTGATGCTGCCATTTTCAAGGCAGAATTCCCTCTTCTTTGCTGAAATCTTGGGATGCCTTTATCAGGCCTTCAATTGATTGGAGGAGGCCCATCTAGATTCTCTAGCATGGTCTTCACCTAAACTCGACTGATTGGAGATATTCATCATGCTGCAACATGACCACACAACAATGGCCTGGCCTGGGTGACAAATAAAACTGACCATCACAGGCAGAGGAGGCCAAGAAACACTTATGCCCCCTAGATCCAGACAAGCTAATTTCCATGTGTATCCAGCAGGGCATAAGTGTACTATGGGATAGCAGGGTGAAGCCAACAGAGTCTGAGGTAAGTCTGTGAGTGCTGTGCTCTCAGTGACCCAAACCCCCTACATGTGGGGCCTCTCTGCTATGGGCACCCTCACCCTCAACCCCAGCCAGCTCCACTCAAGCAAGCTATCTGCATGTGGCAAGCAAAAATTTGCTTTTTCACAGCCTATCATAATTCTTGACACATGGTGGCTGCTAATTAAATGTCCATTCTCTCTCCCAGGATTCCATATGGAATAATATGTGCTTCCCTATTCACTGGTCTCTTTAGTGTGTTAATGCTTTCTTTAAAATGTGTGCCACTGTTACTGTTTCTATCTAGATGTCTTCCCCAAACCTGGTGTGCTCATCACAGGCGGAGCTTTGAAAAGGTGACTGACTGTGACAACAGAACACAGGGTTTGGTGGGAAGAAGGGTGGCACCGGAGGTGTGGCGTGGCAGGGCTATCTCCCTCCTGGCCTCTCCCTCCTCTCTCTTCCTCCTGGCCCCCATGAGGTGAGCAGCCCTCCACACACCCCTCAGCCGTGCTGTTTCTTCTTTGGTGCCAGCCAAGCCAATCATGGGTTGAAACTGTGAGCCAGAATAAACATCTCCTTCCTGAAGTTGTGGGTGTTGGGTACTTTGTTCCAGGGATGAGAAAAGTGACTAAGACAAGCACTCAAAATTTGATGCAACGTGCTTGGTATTTACTAACAAAGGTATGTGTTTTAAAATTTTCTATGATCAACAACTAGACACCAATGGGTTCAGTGGACACATCACTGCATTTCCTCATAGCTCTCATCTGCTCACTCAGCAGTTACGTACCGAGGGCCTGCTGTGGGCCAGGCCCTGTTCTCCAGGCCGACGATACAGCCATGAACAGAGCTTCCGCTCTAGGTCAGGTGTCTAGACAGATGTCAGCCATGGCAGAGAGATCAGTACAACTTATTATTCAGATAGCAGAGATGTTGGTCTAACATCCTCATGAGTGACCGGACATGGGGCTGGGTCCCCACCGGGTGGGAGGGAGGAGCTCTGAGGAGATGGCCTTTGAGCCAAGATCCGAGTGACAGGAAGCCACTACGTGAACACTGTAGTATCACACTATTGGTCTATTAGCCAACCATCAAAACAAACCCTGCATTTTTTACATGAATTTTTAAAACCTGATCTCCCTACACGTTTTTGTTTTGTTTTGTATCGTTTTTCTTGGCAAGAGATTCACACATGTTAGACTAACAACATTTTCTAGTTTCTGAATTTGAGCTTTTGACCTCTTGGTGCCTTGCTGATGTGAAAAGAGCCCCTCCCTGGACGAGCCGATTCCTAGAGACTCACCTTCGAGTGCATCTTTGAAAGGCAAGCAAACCAATGGAGAGCCCCCTTCCCCTACTGTTCCTCTAAGGGGCTCTCACACTTTGGGACCAGTAGCCAGCTGCCCAGTCTTCCTGGGGCAGGGACTACGCAACTCGAGACAGCTCCTCTGCCCGGTCCCGAACCTGCCCACCCTGTCTTCCCACAGAAACGCAGTAAATGCTTCTGCCCGTGTGCCTGGGCTCCCTCTGCCTCCAGGAGCCTGGTGCCTCTCTGGGTGGCCCCAGTGGTGGGCTCCCTGTTCCTAGGGCACTGTGGATATCATGAAAATTTTTGCTCTCACGATACTAATTACCAGATTTCTGTGTCTTACCATACTGGATTAAAGAAAATCCCAAGTACATTTTTAGACATTAAGTGTCTTTCTGTTAGCCCGAGACCAGTGTTCCAAGCTATAACCATCATTTGGAAGTTGGACTGTCTTCCGTCACAGTAATTTCCTCTCCTTCTCTGAGCCACTCGCAGAGTTGATAAACCTGTATGTCCATTTTTGTGCTCATTCATAGGAGATCACTGGGAGGAAAACACAGGCCAGAACTGTGAGCCTCTCCTGGAAACCCTAAAGTTACCATATTTCTTCGTCTTGTGACATAAAAGAGCATATTCCTTGTCTGGTGAAATGAGGAACCTAGCCTCTAGTATTAGTGTATCAGCTATTGAGAGTCAACTGCAAAAAAGCAACTGGGTTGAATTTCGTAAGACGTGTGGTGAGTATGGTTTCCTAGTAGTCATTACCATTCACTGAGATTTAGATCCTTTGCTTAGGCTCCATAAAAATCTCAAACAGTACTAATAAACGTAGGGGAAATTGGGAGGGCGATATGACAATACAACTCATTCAGAGCAAGGATATGATTATTGGTGAGTCACAGCAAATCTCCCACCATGCAGAGCAAGGTGCATTCTGGGTACTTCCTGTGAACACTGCCCATACTTCAGAGAATTTGAACAGAAAATGTTAAAATGGAGCATTTATTTAATCAAATTAAGATACAAAAATAGAATCAAAACTATTTTTAAAAAGTTCTCTGTGTTTCTTCAGTCTCTACTCCCACTTCAAATGCAATGGAATATTTCAATGTTTCTCACGAATATTTCTTAAATTAGAACATGAAAGTGTTAAACTAATGTGTGCTTTTATTAAAGCAATGAGTGCTACTTTTAGAATAAAATTATTCTCTAAAAGGATTTGAGAATTCATTTTTTATAAAATTTAAAGTCTAGAAAATAGCTGCTTACTCCAATTAAAAAGTGTTAAGCTGTGACTCTTCCATGCTTGGATATAGTTATTATATTTAGGGTCTTTTTTTTTCTTGAGCATAACAAGGAAACATCATAAAGTATTGCTAGGAAAGAATTTTGTTTTGTTCCTCTCATTTAAAAGAAATATCTCACATCTCTGTTGCTTTTAAAAATTAACAATCTTTTAAGATTTAACCCTTTACTTTAACTCAGGGAAAAAATGTTAGCAACCTTTTCCTTTTCTGGCTCCTGTGTTTGCCACCTTGCTGTTCTAAAACGAGTCAACACCAGCCTTTGCAAGCAGCCTCTAGATCCTTGGGACAAAGCCAGAAGAATCACAAGTGCTGTTTCAGTGACAGTAATTTAGTGGAAGTCCTGCAAGTGGCCTAAAAGACAGCAGCGACAAAACTAAGTAGGCCAACGGCATGGGCATAAGGAGCACAGGAGGAATAAAAATCAGCCCCTAAAATACAAGTGCTGACCTGATTTCAAGGCGAGTTAACAGTCAAAATGTTGTTTCACACAAGGAAAAATATTATTTATATTCAGATGAGCCACAGTGAAAACAGTGTAGACGTGCAGAGAAAAGTATTAAATATTTAAGAACCACATGATATTTAGGAATAGATTGAGACTGCTTCGTGGAATGTATATTTAATTGCTTTGAAAGATTGGTGTGGTGTTTCTCAATACAGATTTTCTTTTTCTTTTTCTTTCTTTTTTTTTTTTTTTGTCTTTTTGAGACGGAGTTTTACTGTACAGTTCAGGATGGCCTTGAGCTCACCTTGTAGCCCAGGCTGGTCTCCAATTTGCAAGGATCCTCTTGCCTCAGCCTTCTGAGTGCTGGGATTACAGGCATGAGCCACCATGCCCGGCTTATTTTTCTGTCTTTTGAGGTCTCACTATGCAATTCAGGCTAGCCTTGAACTCACTTTAAGCCCAGGCTGGGCTTGATATCGCAATGATCCTCCTGCCTCAGTCTCCTGAGTGCTGGGATTACAGGCGTGTACCACCACGCCCAACTTTCAATATAGATTTTTTTGTTCTAAGTGATTCAAGCCCTTGGTGATAGGAGCAAGACAATCAGGGCTGGATGACGGGCCTCAACCAGGACAAGCAGGGAGCTTGTGGGACCATCTTTAGATACTGCCACCTTGAGGGAAGGTCTTGACCTTGCTCTGCAGACTGAGCTCAGTCACTGCACATCCACATGTCATCTCACAACTGAGTGAGCCCCTGACACCATCATGTGCTGCAGAACTCTTAAGAGGACAGAGCTTTGCGCAGCTGCCTTGGACCCAACACATAAAAAAAGAGCAGATGTTTCTGAGACCTAATTTTAAACCTATTTATAGAATTGATAAAGAACTTTCATCCACCCACTCACCCACCAGGGAAGTGTGGAGCGGAGTGTTTGTTTGCTTGTTCATTCCTCTATTTCACTTTTAATCATGGAAAATGTCAGATGTGCAAAGAACTAGAAAGAACAATACAATAAACCCCCACCAGCCAACTTCAACATTTTACCAACTCTTGGCCTATTGTATCTTTGGTAATCAATGCAGCTCCTCCCCAACACACAATCAGCAGTAGGTTCTTTTTTTCTTAAATTTTATTTAAAGAAAGACAAAACAAAACAAGTAGAAATAGTACATACTTTCAAAGGAAAAAGTAAACAGTAATAAATCACTAATTGATATTTACATATTGTCCTCTTACAAATAATTGTTCAAGATTTAAAAATGGAACATATAGATGGGAATTCAAACAGGGTGACTGCAAATAGTTCTGTTCAACTATCTAATAAAAACTTAGTAATATGATTATCAATCCTTACACTTAAACATACACACATTTATCCATATCTTCATTTATGTTGAGATTAAACAAACCAAAGAAGACTAAAATCACTCTGAACAAAGAATAATAATATTACTGGATTTCACATCATGACACTCTGGAATCAGCTTTGGGTCCTGTAGTGCTTTTTTTTCCTTCAAAGTATTTCTTTGTTTCATCATGTGTCATAAGATCAGTTCTCGTAAACTGTTTATAGGTTTTATGCTAGCATGAGATTTAACATGTATTTCTATCCTTTCTATATTAGAGGAAGAAACAGGACAAAGCAGGACAGAACAGTACATATTCCTATAGACACCTAAAACTAAAAAGACATATAAAACTGCTGTACAAGGAGTTCTACCATGGTTACTGTGTTGTCTCTTGTTATCATCAATAGAATTGGCTATATCATCAGATAAATTATAATTGAATATATCAGTACATAACAGTATTAATAGAAATACAACTTTGTAAATAGTGTATAACTACAAAACCAAGTAGTAATCAAACCAGAATGGGTATTGTAGTGAATCATTGTCATTTTCAGTATAGTTGTCTATACTCTCTGACCTGATACTATCAACCTTAACAGTTTTGAGTAAAATCTGTCAATAACAAATAGCAATCAAACATCAGATTTAACTAAGATCAGTCATGATATAACAGTATAAATTATACAAGGATTCAGATTAAGTTAATAGGAAATTAAAGATGATTACTGTGCTGTACCCTGATATTTTTGGGATAGCTGTCTGTGCCCTCAGATCCAGTGCTTGTATACAAACTGGGATGCAATAAGTTCTATCTAAGCATAGTGGTGCAAGTAATATGGGTTTTAATTCCTGATACACTATTAGCAATATCTTCTGCTGTCTTTTTAAAGACTATTCATCCCCTCTCACTCCCCTGGTGTGTACTGTGCATTTTTGGGTCTCCCCAGCACTCACAGTTTTATATTGGGGGGGGTCAATCTTCTATGTACCTAAGTGTTTCTGAACTTTCTAACTCCTGGGTTTGATCTCTAGTTGTATTTCTTTACCTATTAAAGCCTATCTTTCAAACCTATCTATAAATACTGATCCAGTTGTCCCTATTACTCTCTGGTTCCCTATCACAAAGAGTTCTGTTTTTTCATATTTGATTTCAGTCCATATACCCTTCTTCAGGTTAATTATATTTCTTATAAAGAGCATCTCGGTGGACTCTACCTCTTGATCCACTCTGCCTGCAATTCTCTCTTTTTTCTTTAATTTAGTGTATCTAGGCCATCTATATTAGAAATTATATCCAACATTCTCTGCCTCATTTCTGTTGTGCTCTTTTTCCATCATTAGTTGTCTGTTTGTTTTCTTCATTTTTGCTTTTTGCTCCATTCATTGTGGCCTCTCTGCCACTGTTCCTGAAATCCTGGTGCTTTTCTCTCTCTTTAAGTATCCTGTAGTATTCTCTGTAGAGTTGGATTGGTGATTGTGAATTCCCCCAGTTCCTCTTTATCTTGGAAGCATTTTGTTTCTCCATTAACTTCTAGGGACAGTTTTTCAGGGTACATCAATCTGGGCTGGAGGTTATTTTCTTTCAGGGCTTAGAATACTTCACTTCCACGCTCTTCTCAATTTGATGGTTTGTGCCAAGAAGTCTGCCTTAATTCTGATGGGCTTTCCCTTGTAAGTAATCTGTTTCTTGTCTCTGACAGCTTTTAATATTCTCTTTTTATATTGGATTTCTGGGATCTTGATTATTATATGCCTGGGTGTAGTTCTGTTTTGGTTGTAGGTGGCTGGAGTTCTGTATGCCTCATACATCTGAATATCTTTTCCTTTTCCTATGCTTGGGAAGTTTTCCTTAATTATTTCTGTGAATAGCCTTTGTAGTTCCTTTGTTTATACCCCTGCTTCTTCATTCATATTCTTTATTCTTAAGTTATAGATCTTCTTGTCGTCTTCTAGCCTTTGTATTGTTACTGCTTGTTTCTTTGTTATTTTTAAGAAATTTTTCCTTTCATGATCCCTGAAAGGAATGATCCCATTGCAAACCTGTCCTCCAGTTTGGATAATCTATCCTTAGTTTCTTTCAAGCAGTTTTGCCAGCTTTCAATGGAGTTTTTAATTTCCTGGTAATCTCTTTGAACCTGAGTTATGTGTTCTATGTTTTCTCTATTTTCTTCATCAAACAATTCTCCCCTTTTTTTATGTTCCTCTATTCTTCCATCTGTTTTTTTCTTGAGAGGTGTTTAGCATTTATTTCATTATTCTATTTATATCTTGCTTTACTTGGTTAAATATTTCACTTTTGAGCTCATCTATGAGGTCCTAACGATATCACTTTATGTCCACTGGTGCCGTGTCTGATGTTGCATGTTTGCAATCTCCTTTGCATTTACCTTTCCTAGTTCAATGTTCTCTGGGTTGGCAGCTAGGACCCTTTCTTGTTGCTTCCTCTTCTCATATTTTTTGTTCCTTCCATACAGGTGTATATAGGAGGCCTGAGTTTCTTTCTTTGTTGGTTACAGTTTGTCTGAAGCATGCTGACTAGGTGTTCCCACCCACCTGCAGTGTACTACAGAGGTACAGACCAGGCAGCCTATGCTGGGCCCTCCCTTCTGGGTTAGTCAACCTGCTGAGGGCTTCACTGCATTAGGGTGCACTGCCAGGTGTAGGGACTTGGTTTGGGCTAGCCTATTGGGTCTCAGTCTGGGACATGACCCAGGTCAAGTGCTCCCCACCAATCCCGCTTGAGATGGGAGCAGCTACTGAAGTCACTGCAGCTCCTTGTTCTCCCCAGTCTGCTCGGCCCCAGAATGTCATCTGTTGGAGCCCCCTTTTTTGTGGATTGGTTTTATTCCTGTCACTTACCGCAGGTCGATGCAGGTTCCCCGCCAGCTCAGCTCTCCATTTGGTTTGCCGACTCCTGTCCTCAGTGTGAGTGCGTCTCCCATGAGTTGAAGTTGCTGCGGGCTTTTGGATAGCTCGGTAAGTCTCAGCTGTGTGAGTCTACATGCTGCAGCAGGAGCACCAAGCCTTTAGCTGTTCCAATAATAGCACCAGGATTGTATATTTAATTGGTTTCTCTCAGTTTAGTTTGTTCCTGGGTCAGGAGGAGCTATCTACCTCTGTTTGGGACTCCCCATGCTGTATTATTTTTGGAATCTAAGTTGACTATCTCAGGGAGCCTCTGTAGCCTGCTGTTATCTATCTGCCATCTTTTCTCAGTTCCCCTCTTTTTGTTTTTTGTCTTTTGTCTTTTTTGAGACAGAGTCTCACTACACAGTTCAGGCTGTTCTCAAGCTCACTTGTAGCCCAGACTGGTCTTGAACTTGCAATGATCCTCCTGCCTCAGCCTCTTAAGTGCTAGGATTACATGCACCACCACCATTGGCTAATCAACAGTATTTTGAAGCAAACCCTAATGTCGTATATCTGTAAATATTTTGGTATTGTCTATCTGTATCTCTTTGTACACATCTGTAATGTTCCTCTGAGTCTATTTTGAGATACAATCACAACTCTGTTACTTGGGCTAAAAAAACTATTTACATTCTGTTCTTTCCACACATCTCAGAAATGCTTTGAGCCATTGGTTTGTTTAAGACATTTCATTGATACGTCTCTTTAAGTCTCTAAAACTTGAAACTGTAGAGTCTTCTTCCCATCTGCTTCCTAAGCAGGTCATTTGCCTGGGACAGTTTCCCACATTCTTGATTTTGCTGACTGTGTCCTCCTGATATTAGCATGCTCCTCTGACTCCAGTGTTTCTGGTAACTGGTGATTAGATTTAAAGACAACCTGATTCAATTCAATGGGCAGGGATGGGACTTCTTTCTAAGTGGATGTGGTAACTTCCAGCAGGAGGTTGATTATCTCTGTTCTCATTTTATGTAGCTTGTGTCTGCCAATGATCTGTGTAAAACTTCTTTCTCATTTCATTTGCAAACATTTCAATACTAACTGGGTGTTTTTAATGTGGTAATTTAGTCATGGCTATATGGCTTACAAGAAGAGTATCTTTTAGAGACACACACTGAAATACTTACAGATATTCTACCATTCTTCATGTATTTCAGCTGCTGCTGAAAGAAATTTCTAGAGCAACACAGTTCATGTTAGAAAAGCAGACCAAACAATTAATTCCTTTCGCTGTATTTACCAGTTTGGGAATAATAATTTGGTGCCGCAGGACTGCAGGATGGGGAAATTGTTATTTTTTTTAAATGTAGTTGAAATATAGACTAATGAATTTTAACACCATTGATCTGTGATATGGTCTATTTTATCCCAAAACTTAAGTACCTCACATGAATCTAGACAGTTATTTAAAAAAAACTTTCTCATTATAATTACTTCTCAGAGTAACAACTGTGAAAAATAATAGGTGACAGGAAAGAGATAGGAAGGACTTTTAAATGTTGCATAATGAGACAGAGCTCTAGGGAAAAGCAAGCAAGGGGTTTCAAAATAAGAAACTCTAACGCAGCCTCCTAAGGCCTGACAGCAGTGAGACTGGAAGTCAGGGAAGAGGGGAGAAGGAAGGAGGACCATGCCCTCAGCTAATCTAGCCTCCAAAGGTGTGGAGGGAGTGGGGGCTGTACCTGCTCCTCTCCAGGGAATGGCTATTCTTTTGTTTCCCTTCATGCAAGTGGCTACGCAGGGTAAGAGAACAGTCTTTCCATTTTCCTGTGGAGATCCACAGTGCTGGTGCCCAAAGAAGAAGTCAGCTGTAGCCACAGCCTTCAGTCAGCATCTAATAAGCATAGATGAAGAGTGAACCTACGTTGATGATCCCGCTTGCACTCCTGGGTAGATCAACAGCTACCGCAACCCACCTAAAGTAATTTATTAGCAGTCTCTACTTTTTCAGCTGAAAGTTCAGCAACACTCAAATTCACAACCACCTAGACACAGCAGAGGGGAAACCAATTCCAGCCATAGAGATAATTGGCACTGCCACACATATAGCTTTCCAAACTTGGGGACTCAGGGACTTTCAGAAAACCCCCAAAGGCCGCAGCAGGAAGATGAGCAGAGCCTTACTGAAAAGACAATTAATTAGGCTTGAGACCTCATAGCAAGTAGAATGCATTAATACTACATAGGCAGCCATGCCCCACTTCCTTGGGAGATAGCTTCGCATGTCCCCAGAGACACAGCTTGGGCAAGGCCATGACTAAGCAGCTGTCCAGGGAAAACCAGGCAGCAGGTCTGCGCCTGGTCATGGGAAAACTGCAGGGGAAGCCCAGTGGGACTGGCTGGCTTGACTCCTGTATTAATTATGTTCTTTACTTTGTGTCTTGTGATGCTTTGATATATCTTGGGGACCTTACAGATCTGGGGACAGACTGTCTCTCCCAGGGCTGGCTCATTGTTGAAGGAAAGGCATGGGGGAGGAAAACCTTCCTTTCCTCTATTAGGTTCTGTGACAAGGCTTAAGAATTAGACTTACATATAATAGATAAACAAGAGACTAACACTGAAATATATTTAACATTTTTATATGCACATAAAACCTTTCAGGAAGAAAACAAAGACCCCAAAAAGCTGTTGGGCCCATGAGCTTCTGTAACTTTACACATAAAGAATGATAAATTGTGGGTCTGTGGCAACATGAAAAAAGAGGCTTGGGGTTGAGGCCGTAAGCTGTGTGACAGTAACTAGGAAATAGGCAGAGAACACCAAAGGGAGGAAAGGGTTGGCTTAGTGTGTGTGCGCGTGTAGGTTCCCTCAACCATCAACTCCCGACCCTGGCACAGGAAGAACTCTTCTCTTCCAGGAATAGGGCGACCATCTTTGTCATGGGCAAAGGGCAGAAAGCGGGCGGAAGAGCCCTTCTGGGACCTCTGCTTCTCACTGCTTCTGCTCTGAGGAATCAATGTATTAAAGCAGCATGTTTTGGGGTAGTGCATCAGAAAAAAATCTATTTTTCCTCTGCTATCACAACCAATGCAGATGACCCCTGTGACCCTAAAAGCAGCAGGCATTTTCCTCACACTCCAAGCAAGCCAGCTGTCCACTCGTAGTGGATACCAGGTGGGTGTCTCCTCATCAAGGTCAGCTCTGAGGCGCTCTACTCAGACCTAGCATCACACCCCACAGTTGGGGGACTTAGTGCCAAGGCTGTCCACCTTATTTTAGACGCCAGTCCTAAGCCGCAGGTTGATTCCCTGGCTTCTGGCTGACCGGCTATAAACAGGGCTTCCGCAACTTTCCTTGTTTTCGGCTCTCAGAACCTGGTGCATCACAGATGAATTAAAAAGGATACAGCTAAAGTGATGCACCAGGAGAAGCCTAGGAGAATGAATTCCATGACCCCTCACACAGGCCACCCTACAGGAACTTGGTAGGGAAACCAGCAAAGCCTGTCTGTCTATCTATCTATCATCAATCTGTCCATCTATCTTTCATCTATGTGTCTGACTGTCAATATTTCTGCCTCTATCTATCTATCTACCTATCAGCACTGCAGGGTATTGAACCCACTGTGATACCTCCAGCCTTTTTACATTTTTTGTTTTGAGACAGGGTTTTGCTACATTGCCCAGGCTGGGCTTGAATTTGTGATCCTGCTTCAGCTTCCCAGCATGCTGGGATTACAGGCAGGCACTACCACCCCAGGCCAGGGCCTGTCTCTTTAGATTTCTCTTGGCCTCTGGGTGCAGCATTCCTTCCTCCCATCTTGGGAGAGGAACAAATTATTTCCCCTGAAATTTCCCTCTTCATACATAGATGGAAAATGGACAGGCCAACCCAAGACCATGCCCTACCCCACACCTTCTTCACTGACTCTCACACCAAGCCAGTGTTTCTCTCCTGGCCTTCTCTGAGTCACCCCAGGTCTCCTCTAGGCAGCGAGAGACCGGCCCTTAGCCCAAGCCTGCCCCCACTCCCCAAAGCAGCCAATCCTAGGCTGTTTCCGTCCTGCCCGTCTTCCGGGGAAACCCAGTGGAGGCTCTGGCCTGGTCTCTGCCCTCACTCCTGTCTTCCTTCTCCTGTCCAGCCTGCCCCTTTCCCTGTGGTCTTGCGTGGGATGGTGTAAAGCATTCTCAGCTAACTTAGAAGATAAACTCTCCTTTCAGTGGCACTGGGCTATCCCCATCACTCGCTCAGGCATGTTGCTGTAAATTAAATCCTAGACTTAATTTTAGAACACTCCATAAGGAAGAGGGAAATGTTTTAGTCCCTTTGTTGTCATTGGGACAAAACACCTGAAACCCACAACTTAAAAGAAAAGAGGTTTATTTTGGCTCATATTTTCGGTCCATAGTCAGCTGACTCCAAGGCCTGGTGGGTCTGGTGGAGAAAAGCTACTTCTGTCATGGCGGCCAAGAAGCCCAGAGAAAAGAGAAGAGATAAACTCTTTCAGGTCACAATCTCAGCAACCTGACTCTTCTGACGAGGGCCTACCTCCTACGAGCACATTCAATTCTGTTCAGTTTCCAAAAGCCTCACCTATGAGCACAATGAGGCTCTTGAGCGACATCTAGATATAAATCCTAACAGGGAAAAGGGAAAGGTATCGGAAAAATAGGCAGGGAACTACAAAGAAGAAATAAAATGCCCACAGGAACAAAGTCTGAGCAATAAAGAAGGTATTCGTGGGGCTGGGGATTTAGCTCAGTGGCATAAGCACCTGCCTTGCAAGCAGGCGGTCATGAGTTCGATCCCTGGTACCGATAAAAATGAAAAAGACAAAAAAAAAAAAAAAAAAAAAAAAAAAAAGAAGGTATTCATGGAAATAGACAGGGGTGTCCTTCACCTCCCTAGTGGAGGTAAAGCCATAAAGAGCAGTGGAACTGAAGGAAACAGAGGCCAGAAAGGTCACACGGGCACACACACACACACAAAAATGTAGCATCTATACTTTTACATAGACCTTTACCATCTTCAAAGTGCACTAGTTCATTTAAGCCTGCAATCATCGTCTTGGGGGTAGGTACAGAGTAGTCCACTACACAATAGCCAAGAAGGTGGAACAACCCAAAAGTCCACGGGTAGGATGAATGGATAGACAAAGTGTGGTGTGCACACACAAATAATATTTTTCAGCCTTGAAATGTAGGAAATCTTATCCCAGGTGCAACATGAATGAAACCTGCCAAGGGAAAGAAGCCAGTCACAAAAAAGCAAAACACTATGTGACCCCACTTTTATGAGGGATCTGACATCAATCGGTCCATGCAAACAGAAACTAGAATGGTGGTTACCAGAAATGACAGTGAGATATATTTAGGAAGTGTTATTTAACTGGAGTTTCTGTGGTTTTCTTTGCTAAATCTAGCTGCTTTACTTGTCTATACTAGGGTGTTCAGGCCTTGAAAACCAGGATCTTGTGTTATTTGCCCTCAAATCCAACCTCCTAGTACAATATTTGACACATAGTAGGCCCTCGATAAAATTTTGTTGAATAAGACTGACATCTGAGAATCTGAGAAGTGGACCCATAATTTCCAAAGACAAATGCAGATGAAAAGGCAGACCTTGTAAAAGCCAGCCCTGCTGAAGAGTGAATACACAAAGCTTTATTCTACTACTTTCCCTGTTTTGGTTGTCATTTATAAAATTTTCTATAATAAAACACTTTTCATGTTTTTTTTTCATAGGTACTGGGGATTGAACTCACAACTGTGCACTTGTAAGACAGGCATTTATGCCACTGAGTTAAACCCTCAGCCCAATATTTTCCATGTTTGTGGATGACTAGATTCCCCTTGGTAGCAACAACATCTAACACTGACCCTAAAAGCCTACTGAATTCAATTCTGAGCAAGCATCTATGGTGACTCTATGACCTGTACTGCCTGGGCCCAGCAACCTCAAGAAGAGATGATCCATGCCCTTGGCACAGTGAGATGTGCAGTGTACCTGCTAGAAGCTACAGTCTGCTAGAACCTGTGAGAGTCCCCAAGGGGCCAGTAGAGCGGTTCCCATAGTGACTGCAGCTCAGCCAGCACCTGCATTGACATTCAAAGTGATGACTGAGGTATCTGAGGAACACTAAAGTGGGCTAACACTGAGAAGTGTCCTGTGGGTTGTACTGCACCTCAAGAAGGATATGTTCAAATCCTAACTCCCAGAGGCTGTAGATGGGACCTTATTTGGAAGAGGGCTTTATAGATGCAATGAGATTGAGATGAGATCATTCTGGAGTATCAGGCCCTTGTCCAACATGGCTTGTGTTCTTATAAGAGGACAAGAGACAGATACAGAAACTAGGAGGACATCAAGAGAAGACAGAGGAGCTTCAATAAAGGCCTGGGCCAGATTCTCTTTCTCTCTCTGACCTGTCCTGTCTTGATTTCAGGCACGTGGCCTCCAGGGCTGTGGGAGAATAAATATCTATGGACTAAGCCACCTAGGCTGGGCCACCTATTATGGTAGCCCTTGGAAAACAAAAACAGTATACAATGCATTTTAGAAGAGAAAGAGTATGGGAGGCCAGAGAGAAGGTGGCCGTAAGAGTGGCTCCCTGGGACAGATTCTAGCTCTAACACTCACCAGTGCTTTGGGAATTGCTCAGTCCATAAATCTGAGGGAAGTTAATGGAGGCTCACATTCCACGGGGCTAAATGTCAAAGAGCTATAACCAAGCAAATGGAGTCCTAAGTGAAATACGTTCTGCTCTCCTACCTTGACAAATATTCTCACATAGTAATCTGAAAAACATATTCTAATCCAAAATTCTTGGACTTTCCAGAATCTTCTGAAGCTGGGAGAAATTAGTCCTTGTTGAAAATACCTCAGCTTGGTAAGGACCAGTTAATTCTGTCTGGAAAACTTTAAAAAGACAATGGATACCAAGCAACACAGAGAGCACAAAACTGGCAGTGCTTTGCTATTTTTTCCTCCATAGAAATAAATTCAATTTTCCCTGAAGTAAGGTGTGGGGAAAAAAAATCTCTCTCATTTTCAAATAACAAGGGATATGAGTCTCTTTCTGCAATGCTTTAATTATACCTCTGGGTCAGATTCCTTTTTTCCAAGACCATTAGATTATGGCAATGTATTGAAACCAGATTTCTTCAATAACATTATTTTTTAGCAGTTTTAATAGAATTCAAATGTTTATTACTACCTCTTCTATAAACCAGCTCATTTACCCAGTTTAAATGGAAATATGAATAAGCCAGCGAGCAGTAAGGGAACCTTTAAAAACATTCAGTGTTTGGGGAGGAATTTAGCAAGTATTTCTACGAGAAAGGTTTCCTGCAAAGCACAGACCTACCCTGGATTAATGAGAGAGGGCAGGGAAGCAAGCCAGCTTTTCTCTTTGAACTAATTGAGCAGTTCCTCCTTTAAATGTTACATAAAAATCTAATACTTTTGAAAAGCAGAATAATGAAAGAATAATTTCACCCAAAGGAGTAACTTTTAGACTTTTGGAAGATGCCAGAGATGTTTGTTAATATTATTTTGAGTATGCTGAGTTAGCTCATTATTAGGAGTGTCACGTAATGAGCTGAAGGTTTACCTAGTACGGCTCTAACGAGTCAGAGCCTGGCCACCCTTGACCATGCTTTTAGAGTTGCCTGCTAATCTGAATGATAACAATTCTTTAAAAAATATGTCACTCAGAGTGAAGAACATAATTGGCACTGTATACATCTTCCCTGTTATTTTGCCTTTTAGACTGTGTCCTCAAAGCAGCAGCTTTAGCAGCTAGGAAGAAACAAAAATGAAATCCAGCAGTTATAAACTGCTCACGTGTTTTTCAAAATGCAGCCGTCCTTTGTAAAGGCGAGGCAGGAGCGCCCATGTCCTTGCACGAGGATATTGAAGGATAAAGGGAAGTCTAAGACACTGGTTTCTTTCTTATTTTAAAGTCGTTCTCAGAGCAGTCCTTCTGTAAGGCACCACTGGGATGTTCCAAAAGCAAAGACAAGGTGACACTCTGCTGTGTTTTAAAATAAGCTCAGGGAGAGTGGGGACTGTCACCAGAAGCCTGGCTGTGTGTGATGCCTCACCTTGGTAATGTATCCAAATCCGCAATCTGGTCCTCTGATTCACAGCTTTAAAAGCACCATCTCAAACCAGGTGTGGCGGCACATACCTGTAATCCCAGCACCCAGGAGGTTGAGGCAGGAGGATTGCTGTAAATTCGAGGCCAGCCTGGTCCACATAGTGAGTTTAAGGCCAGCCTGACTATAAAGCAAGATGCAGGCTCAAATAAAAATAGATAAATAAGGGCTGGGATATAGCTCAGTGGCATAAAGGCCTGCCTGGCAAGTTCAAGGTCCTGAGTTTGATTCCCAGCACCAAATTTAGAAAATCCCAAAAAAAGCCAACAAATAAGTAAATAAGGGCACAATCTTGTCATGTCCCATAGTTGGTCAGATTAGCACTAACTGAAACCAGAGGAGATTAACAGTATACACATCAGAATGGTAAATGGCCGACTTACAGTGATAAATCAGCTAAAGTACTTAGCTCTCCTTTCTCCTGTCTGAGAAGCCTCAGGCGTCCAGTCTGGACCCTCACCTCCAGGCTTCGAGGTCCCTGGCAGGAGAGTGGTCAGAAGCTGCAGGTCAGCACTGCCCAAGCAGTGGGAGGTCACAGCAGCCTTCCCAGAGCAGAGCGCCACCAGCCTCCAGAGCAAAGGCTTGCAGCTTGGAAATTGCTCTTTTCCTTTCCTTTCCTTTTTTTTCTTTTCTTTTTTGTTTTGTTTTCTTTTTTTTTTTTTTTTTAATCATGGCCCACCATTGTGACCAGAATTGGTTTGTATTTATTTGGGATGCACTCCCCTTATGTGAAACCCGGGCTTTAGAGCTGTGTGCTATACAGCAAACCATTCAAAACGTCTATGGCAAATTCTGCATCCTCTTCCACACTGGGCACCAGCTCTGGCCCCGTGCACCTGTGTCTCTTCTCCCAAATCAAAATGACCATGAAAGGTAAATGCTTGGAATCTCTCCAGGATACTAACGCAGCCAAGAGAGTTCAACCAAAGACACTCATGAAGGAGGAACTTCCAGAACTGCTGCAGAGCTGAGAGTTGGTGCACGCCTGTGATCCCAGCACTCGGGAGGCTAAGGCAGGAGGATCGCTGTGAGTTCAAGGCCAGCCTGGGCTACGTAGAGAAACCTTATCTCAAAAGGACAAATCAAACTAGCAAAAACCACCCGTACTGCTTCAGAAAGTGGTAAACATGGGTCAAGAGTTTTTAAAACAAGGTGGTAGATATTGAGGAGCACTAATGGCCTATTTTTTTTTACTATAATAATTTGTTTTAAATTTTAAACATTAACTGTATTTTTAATCACATATCTTATGTGCCAAAGGCCAGCCCTCTGCATAGAAGATGAAAACTGTGTGTTGGGCGAGGAGTCTAAAGTGAAAGACTAGTTTAGAGTAGAAGAGAGGAAAACGATTTCCATACAGAACCTTCCATGATGGACAGAAAAGCAGTGCCGATACATTTCAGAAGGGGGAGAAGAACAATGCAGAGTCTAAGAAAGAAGAGCTCTTAAGGCTAGCGAGAAGGATCCCCCACAGACCTCCCCAACTCAGAAGAAAACTGACACACCCTTGTATGCATCTTCTAGATAGATGTTTGCTTTTGTGGTTAAGTATGCATAATTTTTATTAGTCTTTCAAATCCCAACTTACATACCATATATAGTCCAGTAGTACAGAAGTGTCTACAGTGAGGGAAAATACCATGGTAGTTCCTCAAAAAATTAGCAATGGAATTACTTTTTTTAGGATCTAGGAATCCCATCTGGAGCATATAGCCAAAGAATTAAGGCAGGGTCTTGAAGAGATGCTTGCACAGTTACGTTCACCACAGCATTATTCACAATAGCGGGAGGTAAAACCCGAGTCCACTGATGGATGCATGGACGAGCAAACTGTGGTTCATCCATTCAGTGGAATATTTTTCAGCCCTGAAGAGGGAGGAAATGCTGACCCATACTACAACATGGACGAACCTTGTGCTCAGTGAAGTTGATCTGCCACCAGAGGACAAATACTGCACAGTACTACTGACATGAAAAACCTAGAGAAGTCCATCTCTGAAGAGGCAGAATGTGGGTAGAATGCTGGTTGCCACCGGTTGGTGAGAAAGAGGAATTGTTTAAGGGGCATGGAGTTTCAGGCTGGGGAGAGGAAGGAAGTTCTGAATGGGGATGAATGGGGATGATGTTGTAGAGCAAAGTTAAACTGAAAACATATATATATTCAAAAAGATGTGGAGTAAAAAAGTAATTTTCCCTCCTATTTCATTCCACCCACTTCTAGAGCAGCCTGAGTGAACGTTCAAGCAGAAAGAGACTTTACAGCAAAATCTCTCAAAGAGCTGGAAACCCCCGAGTTACGGCATTCAGGAGCAGCCCGGGGTCCAAGGCCACAGCACAGCTGTCTGCTGCGGCCACAGGAAGGCGCCGGCCTCGGCCTCGCTCACCAGAAGAAGAGCTGAGGGAAGCTGCCCTGCGCCCGCTCCTCTCCCCGAATCAGGTGCCCTTTTGGAGCCTGATGCGATGCGCAGAGCTGGTAGCACAGTTCCTGTCTCCTGATCTCTGCAGGCCGGAGAGCTCGGGGCGCTGCTGCGGTTGAGGCCCCGCCCCAGGGACCCCGCAGCTGCGGCTGACTTGAGGGTCTCTCTAAAGATAACCGTCGCACACATACACACCGTCCAGATGCATCTCTGGAAAAAGCGCAGTGCTCCCGTCCTCCTGGCGCTCCCTGCACCTGGCTGTTCCCACTAGCACAAGCTACACCAAGCACGTGGTTCTACATCGCCTTACTTAGCACAGAAGTACAATTTTGAGCACTGGAAGTTTTTTGCTCCATGCTTTCAGGAATAAGAGGACTGTCCGGATGATTTCATTCTTCAGTTCATTGCACTTTCTCATGGTAAGAATTTTTTTTTCAGTAGAATCATTCAAAAGAGCAGCTTCGACCTCATGGAAGAAAGCACCGGCCTGTTCCACAAAACAAACGTCCTTGTAGGCCGCTGTGCGCCCCTCGCCTCCTACCGTAGGCAGGCCCTGTGCTTTCTGGGCCAAGCGGCCACCTGCTCGTCTCTGCATGCTGGCCTGCTACTGGGGCTCAAGCAGATTCCACGCTGTGGGAAAGGCGGCCAGGGCCACAGCCATGTGTCCTCGGTCGGAACAACTTTCACCAGTGCAGGCCCAGCTTTGAGCTGCCCTTGTCCTCCCTGCCTGCAGTGGCTTGTTCTGTCTACGCAGAGACAGGATGGACACACCAGGCAACAACTGTCCCCAGAAATCAGCCCTCGGGGATGCGGTCATTGGGTGAAGGAGATCCCGGCTCTCAGCCAGCGGGTGGAGGGCTCTGGCTAGCTCTCCCCACTGCCTCGGGTACACCCGGCTGTGTCACCAAGCTCCTTTCATCAACTGCCTTTGCTTTCCTGCCTCAGCTGCTCCTTTCTGAGCTCTGCGGCTCCCAAGTAAACTCCTAGCACCTGAACCCCCATCTAACGACCTGCTTCTGGGGGGCCTGCATAGTAAATGTAAGTCATGCATATTAAAGACAATTGGCTATACACTAATAAAATCTATATCTATTTGGAAAAATTGGCTGCATGCCTAGGGGCATAGCCATGGGAGAAACCAAATCCATAACTTTCTGTGACTGACAGCAGCCCTTTGATGGAGTATTTCCCCAGAGGGAGCTACGATGAAATGAAATGTCCCCCAAAATTCACATGGTAAAGCCTTAACTCCCAGCACCTTACAGCATAAGCCATAGCTGGAGACAAAGTCTTTAAAGAGGTAACTAGGCTAAAATGAGATCTTAAGGGTGGGCCCCAACCCAACATGATTGGTGCCCTTGCAAGGAGAGATTAGACAGAGCCACCAAGGAAAGATCAAATGAGGACAAAACAAGAAAGCAGGTCCTGAAAGCCCAGCAGTGAAGGCTCGAAAGACACCAAATCTGTCCCCTTAACACCTTATTTTGGACTTCCAGCCTGCAAGATTGTTAGAAAATACCTCGGGTTCAAGCCACCCAGGCTTGGTATCTTAGTAAGGCAGCCGGCTGCTGGGACCTAACTCAGGGGCACACAACTTCCAGTGGGAGTTCACTGTGTGTTTAGACTCTTCCATATGGTTAAAAAAAAAAAAAAAAAAAAAAAGTCCTCGATGGAACATCATTACTTTTACAGTTATTTTGGCTGTTTTGTGACTTTCTTTGCAGTCAGCGGTTGGTTCCCATAGTGACTTAGAGCTTGAGAACAGGTACACAGGGGCCGGAGCAGCAAGCCTGCTTCGTGACTCTCCAGCCACGCACCTTATGATTTCTGGCCAAATGCACTGATTCAGCAGGGGGACATTCCTTCTTCCTGAGGCCCAGACAGCTCTGTGGAGCCTGGGTTCCAGAGACACATCTGGCAGCCCCTCTCTCCTTCCTGACGCATTTTCAATCCCTTTGAGCACACAGGCAGGAGCTCACTTCTTGAAGGGCACTGGGTGGACATGCTTGCCAGCATGGATAGTGTGTTCTGGGTCACCACCAGCTGGTGGCAGAGTGGCTCTTCTTCCTGCCATCCTCTGGGCCCTGCTGCAAAGGATTGGGGGGGGGGGTTAGACAGGGAAAAACCACATCTCAAATGCTGATGGCTTTGATTACCGGCTTTAACTCAGGAGAATTCAGCTTCCTCTTTCATGTGACAGCTCTCTGATCCTTAGAGCTAAGGGATTATATTATATTATATTATAATATATTATATTATTACTATATTATATTTATTTTTGGGGAGACTACTGAGAATCAAACTCACCACCTCATGCTAGCTGCGGGCAGGCACTTGTGCCACTGAGCTAAATCCCCAGCCCCTCACTCTGCAGTCTTGAACCCTCTCCTAGGTGTCAGCTGTGTTCTTCAGGAAACAGAGACTGATAAGGAGTCAGGAGTGCAAACAATGCGCAGAGGGAGACAGGTGTCAGAATGGAGGTGGAGGTGACCATGCCACTTGTCTGACAGCTGGGGAAAGAAAGAAGAGGACTGGGCAGGGAGAGCCTCAGATTGCTCTGGGCTTCAGAAAATCCCGCCTGACTCCAGCGAAGCTCGAAGCTCGAAGCTCGAAGATGGCCTTCGCACAGGCTTGGTGGGCAGGAACAGCCAGACCCCAGGACTCGCACCTTGCTGAGGGCAGCCTGGACCTTGAGTTTTCTGTTCTGCAGCCCAGAGTGCCTCGGCGGGGGGCTCCCAGTTGCCTGCACTGCTGAGCCTGGCTGGATGGTACATCCGGATGGGCGTCTCCAGTGGCTGAGCCTTGTGGCTGCTGTATGCACTGCTCTCTGGTTCCTCCTAAAATGGGATCCTTGGGGGCAAACAAACCACACAAGCGGTGTGTTAGGTAAGCTTCTTACAGGAACAGTGTCAATCCGGAAGATATGTATAAAGTTACACAAGGGTTTTGTTAAGTAGGCTCACAGGGTCAGAGGCAAGAGAGTGCAGCAACTGCTCAGCCAAGAAGATAAAAACCACAGAACAAGAGGGATCAGAGCAGGCTGGGGATTTAGCTCAGTGGCACAAGTGCCTGCCTGGCAAGTGTGAGGTTGTGAATTCTATCAAAGGAAAGAAAGGAAACAGTGATCAAGTTTGCAGCACCAATCTAAGGTGGAAGTATGACAGCTCGTGGAGGGACACCTGTGTGAGTCGCGATGGAAGGCTGAAGACACCAGAGACCTGTAGGACAATGTCCAGAGGCCTCAGCAGCAGAGGGCACGCTTACTTGGGAGGACTACAGTTCCAGAACCAGACACCCTTCCTCCTTCTTTCCCTTTTTATTCCATCCAGGCCACCAGCATATTGGCTAGGGTAACCCGTAACGGGGCGGGATTTCCCCCTTAGTTTGCTGGCTCCCATGTCACTCATCCACATACACCCAGGAGGCTTTACTGGTCTGCTAAGGGTTTCTTATTCTGCTCAAGTTGATGTGTCATGATTAATGGTCACTCAGGGGATGCAAAGCAGAGCAAACCTTCTCAACTGCTCTCTACATCTCCACTGACACAAATTAAGGTCCATCCAATCTTCCAGCAACCTCATCACCCTGCTGGTCTGTAATTAGCTCACAATCACCCGCATTCCACTGCCCTAAGTCACTGCTCCCCCGCACTGAGTTCTGTGCAGTGGATACCAACAGGCAAATACAGGCATCTGTGTTTTGGTGAAGACTTCCAACTCACATTGCACTAGCTTCTGAGATGCACATCAAGATTTTTACTCAGTTAGATACTTTATTTGTATTTGTTTTTAAAAGCACAAGAATTTTACAAGTAATAAATGTCTTTATCCTTGATTCTAAGAACTTGCAAGGCAGGTGTTTATGTCGCTGAGCTAAATCTCCAGCCCCTCTTTTAATTTTCTTGAAAAAAATTAGACTGCACCAAATGTCTGTATTTTCTAGTTCCCATTTGTCTCTCCCCATGGTGGAATTTTCTGCTCCCACGTGACTGATAATACTGACTGTTCCAGTTCATCCTTGTGCTGGCTGAAACCACTCTGCTGGCTGGAGGGGCCCTGCGTCTTTGCAACGACTTTCTGAGCATCTGCACAGCCTCCAAGGGAGGCCAGTGGGTGCCTGAGAAGCACAAAGTGTGAAACACTAATGCCTTCCCCCTTGGTTTAACCTTTACAATCACTCTCGCTTGTAGCAGATCTAGAAAAAACATGCCCGATCTTTAAGTTTCGTCATAATCTTCCTTATCTAATTCAATTTCTTACCTTTGCATTCATAATTTATTTGTTACTCTTTAAGCTTCTCCTACTTGGTCAGTAGCTGTTTTTGAAAGAAGTTTTCTCCTTTGTTGATTTATATCTTTCTATTTTTTTACAAAAACATTACTGTTTCCAGGGTCCTTTAGTCAACTGATAGTAAATCTTTGTCACAAACCCTCCTGGCAAGAATCAAAGCTATAGACAACTTTATAATGTTTGATAATAAATACTTAAAAGCCAGACAGCGAGGAATCTGGAAATGTGGTTTTGAGTTTCCACTATTTTTTCGTCTGACCTGGGGCAAGTAATTTTAACTCTCCAAACTTCAATTTCCACCATCATAAAGCTGTGAAAACATACCTTGTGAAGATCACATAAAAGCACAGCTAATATCTGCCATATAATCACAAAATGCCAGGCTCTGAAAGAAGGGTCTGAAAGTATTAACTCATTCTGAGCTTTACAACAACACCATGAGGGTTGTTTGGTGCCATCATCTTGTAGATGAGGAAAACAGAGCACAGAGAGGATTTTTTTAAAAAGGAAACTAGTCCAGGAGGCTTGAGATGCAGTTTGAACCTGACCTGCCTGGGTCACAGCTGACCATTATACCCTCCTACCTTCTTGACACCTTGCAAGGAGCTTTTATTACCTAGAAAGACAGGAACATGTGGTTTATTGTTCCACACAGCACAATCCATGTAGTCTCCATAAATGCAGCTGGATTTATCTTTCAGTGTGTTGGGAGGCATTTTGTGGTTCACCAGTAACCAGATACTTCTGTAAAATACAATTAGAGGAGCCAAAGCCACGTTAGCAAAGAGAGTTAGATAAACCAGTCCAATGATCCCCAAACTTGGCCGAGCATCAGAAATCAGAGAGCAACAGTGGGATGCAGATTCCTGGGTTTTATCCCAAAAGAACTGAATTTCTGGGAGAAGGCAGTCTGCTTTAATGACAGCAACAGGACCACCCACCACCACCATCCAGTGATTTTGATGCCCTGTTGGTTTTGGAAATGAGGAAACTAGCTGATGTCTTGAGATGTGACCCTATGAATCCCCAAGGAACAATTTAATTCTGTGAATTCCTGAAGGACTTCTTGGCTCAGTGGTCAGTCTGGGACAGTTTTCTACTCTCTGATTGCCATACTGTTTAGATGGCTCCCTTCACGAGCTAGTTTGACTGTTTTCTAGGGAGTGTAGGAACCACTTAATGCATTTCTCATACAAAACACTGGAGGCAGGAGTGATTTATCTGTGTTCTGTCATAAGCACAGTTCTGTGAGTCAGAAAGCTGGTCTGTCACATTTAGGGTGTCTGCTGGGTGAAATCCCAGATCAAACAGCAGTGTGTTACACTTACTACATGTGATGCTTTTGTGCTTTGTCAGATAAAGCAAATATTAAAACTAACTGGTTTTTAGAATCAGGTATAATTACCAGAGAAGAGGTTGCAAAAGCTGTTCTAATGCTATAGCTTCAAAAAGGTATAACTCAGGGCAGTGAAATATGTCAAATTCATTTTCATAAGAATTCTTATTTCTCTTAGGGATTTGTCTTTGTCTATGCTGCTATACAGTAACAGGATATACTGTAATGGGGGTTTACACACAACAGAAACTTCTTTCTGGCAGTTCTAAAGGAAAAGAAGTCCAAGATCAGGTGCGTGTCTCATAGACACCTTCTTGTTCTATCCTCATGCAGAAAGGGAAAGGGAACTTCCTGTAGCCTCTTCTGTAAAGGCCCTAATCCCATCCATGAGGGCCCCATCCTCATGACCTAATTACAGCCCAAAGGTCCTACTTCCCAGGCCCATCACAGTAAGGATAAGGGCTTCAACACAAGGACTTGGGAGGAGCAGACATTCAGCCTGCAGCAGGATTTAAGGTCCAATTTAACTCCGAACAGGATGGCTAGGAGTTAGGGTAAAAAAGTGAGACACAAGAAACATTTCAAACAGTAGCCCTCCTGCTCTGTCACTGTTTGGGCCATGTGACAAGTTAAAATGCACTAAAGTCATATTTGTTATTTAAATAACAACACCAGTAACACAAATGGTGCTTGATAGCAAGTGTGCTGCTTGCAAAGAAAGCTAAGAAACAACTTCAGTGTGCCTGAAGCTCCTTCTACCCATGCTCTGTTTCCTCTAGAATCCAAGAGAGCAAGAAAATCTCTGCTTCCCCTCTCTGTTTGCCTTTGTGCTGCGGACACCAGAAAAAGTGGACACTAGATCTCAAAGGAGGGTCAAATGTGTATTTACACATTTTCAAAGCTGCCCAGTCCTTTTCTCCCTGAGCCCCAAATCTGCCTCCCCATCTTGTCAAGAGTCATTCCAGCCTGCTCTCAGGAAACTGTGAAGTCCTCCGAGGAATGGGACCTGCCCAGGAGAAAGAAGCTTACACAGTGGACAGGTGTAAACCAAGCCAAAGCCTCTCCCCTGACGCCCACTGACAACAAGCCTTCCTCCCTCTCCAGCACTGGGTTACTCTTGCAGGATTCCCTGTTATCAGAGATCCATCCCCAGAGGCTACAGGAGGCTCCCAATGTAGAACCAAATAGGAAGACAGGAAGCAAAGCATCCTGGGGAAAAAGAGGGGGAGGAGGAGGTGGAGAAAGAGCGAGAGAGACAGAGACAGAGACAGAGACAGAGACAGAGAGACAGAGACAGAGACAGAGACAGAGAGGTCATTCCAATCTTAAGAACTTTGCAGTAAGATGCTGAACCTATGAAACAAAGATTTGGCACTATTTTTTAAAATTATAAAACACAAAAGAAGTCTTAAAAGAGCAGAAACAAAAACCTCAGTAGAAAATTGGAAAGATAAATTTGAGAAAATATTTCAAAAATTTACAAAAAAGGACAGACATAGAGGAGGGAACGATGTAATAGAAGGTCAGTTCAGCATTCTCAACCCTCAGGTCATGGGAGTTCTGGACAGAGAGAATAGAGGGCTGGGGATTTAGCTTAGCTGCACAGGCCGCCTGGCAAGTGCAAGGTTGTGAGTTCGATCTCGAGACCAGTATCAAAGGAAAAAAAAAAAAAACGGAATGTCCATCCCTGATGTTTACCCTTAGGGTTTGGGAGCATTTGTTTGGCTAGAGATTTAGTTCAGCCACATAAGCACCTGCCTGGCAAGCTGAGATTGTGTTTGATCCCTGGTACAAAGAAAAAGAGAAAGAATAGAAAAATGGAGGTAAGAAAAATGACTGAAGTCATAACCTAAACAATTTTCTCAGAGAATCCAAGTCTTTATATTAAAAAGTATTCTCTAACACCAGGGCAGGAAAGGAAACTCCACACTCACTACGACACATCATTTTGAAATGAGGCTTAAAGCTTCCTGAGGGGAGAATAAGTTTATTACAAAGGATTAAGCATCAGAATAGTAGAGTTCTTAGCAGTAACCCTGGAAATTGAACACAATAAAGGAACGTGAGAAGGAAAGATCATATCCAGCACAGACTCTTATACACAGCCCAACTACCAGCTGCACAGGAGGATGGAATCAAGATTTTCTAAGCTTTAAAACATTTGACCTTCCATGTAGCCTTATTGCAAAGCTATTGGAAGATGCACTCTAATAAAATTATAGATAACCAAAAATTAGAAAAGTGTAGGAATTTCTAGCCAGGAATGGTGGGCACACCTGTAATCCCAGCAACAGGCAGGTTGAGGCAGGAGGATCGCCATGAGTGTGAGGCCAGCCTGGGCTGCATAGTGAGTTCTACCTGGACTATACAGCAAGACTCTGTCCTTAAAAGATGTATAGGAATTCTAACCCATAACAATGATAAGGCAGCTCCCAGGTTGGAGATCCTAAGATGGCAACTCTGTGGCCAGCAGAGGGTTTACCCACAGAGCAACTGCCAGTCAACAGACTAACTGAAGACAGGGTAACACAACCTTTAGCTTATGTAGTAACACCTGCTGGGGTTTCTAGAGCAACATATATTTGGCATAGGCTATTCCTGACTCACAAACAAGTTCTATTTTGAGAGAATTATTCATACATTGGATTTATTTGTAAGCTGACAAAGGGAGTCTTAAATAGTACACCTGTGAAATTTCACAACTCAAATGGTTATAAGTCAGGGACCTACTACATCACAGGACTTGTATATGTACCCTTTGGTATGGTATAAGTTCTTTTTAATTAAAATATTTCATTAACAAATATGTATTGTATATATTCAAGGCATACAATGTGTCCGTTCTATATATATGTACACACTGTGTGATATCAATCAAATTAATTTAAGTGCTCATAATATTTCTTTTAAATAACAAGGTAGAAAAAATAAAGATAAGTAGTTATAAACACTCAAAGATACTCGCAAGACTTTTTCACTGTTAATTGATGGCCACCGAATAATGTTTACCACCTAGAAGTAAAATGTGCCTGTTTATACACTCACCATTCCTTTTTCTATAAGTTTAGACTCACTTATAGATTGCCCAAGTATCCAATGATTATGTTACAGTAATTGCATAATTTAGTACTTGTTCAAGGGACAAATAAAATTGTCTTTATTCTAAGACAAGATGTCTATGTAGAACACCTAGACTTTTAGAATGTCTATGTAGAACATCTAAACTTTTAGTACAATTCATGAGATTGTGGTATACTAGGTTAGTATAAAAAATTAGTAATATTTTGGTCTCCATCAAGAATAATTAAAACTTGAAGTTAAAATACTGCTCATAATGACATAAATGATACAGGAATACGTAAAAAATATAGGATGTATAAGATAGAAGATAACAGATCAGAAGATTGATTATTATTAAAATGTTATCTCTGCCCACTTCTGCCATGAGATATAATGCACGTCCAATCAATACCTCAGCAGAATATTCTGTAGCAAGTGACAGGCCAGGCCAACTGTGATGGCACATGCCTACAATTCCAACACTCTGGGAGGCTGAGGCAGGACCACTGCAAGTGGGAGCCCAGCCTGGGCAACTTAGTGAGCTAGTGAGACCCTGTCTAAAATAAGAAATAAAAGGGCTGAAGACAGAGGCCAATGGAAAGGCTGCGGGTTCAAATCCTGTACCACAAGACAAATGATGAACGTGACAAGCTGTTCCTAAAATTTATGCAGGAACAGGCTGGTGGTCACCAGGGTCAGGAACAGGGCAGAAGGGAGCAAGAAGCCAGAAGGGTTGTCAGAGGGCTCTGCAGGGGTCCTCGCAGTGTGACAGTGCTTTCAGCCTTCCGGTACCATGTCCACATCTTGATCTTGATGCCATACTGTAGCCTCATAGGGATGTTGTCACCGGGGAGCTGGATAAAGGCTGCCGGGATCTTTGTGCCTTTATTTCTTAAAATTGCATGTGAATCTGTGTCTCAAAACAAAGTATTAACTTAAAAACGGGCCAAGACTCTAACAGGCTCCACCCAATGGATGGTTGTAAGTATGGAGGAAGGTGCCCAGCATCTTCAGTCATTAGAGAAGAACAGTTTAGAAGACAGCAAGGAGCCACTGTTCACCTACGGACACGGCTTCTAACAAATACAGAGAGTAAGTAGCTGGGTGAGGAGCACACACTGGTGATTCCAGCACATGAGAGGCTGAGGCAGGAGGATCGCTGTGAGTTCCAGGGCAGCCTGAACCATATAGAGAAGCCCTGCCTCAGAAAAGACCAGTAACAATAATAACACTACAGATAGCGTACAGTGTTGACAAGGGACATGGAGCAACTAGAATCCTTGCTTTAACCCTGATCTGGATGGGAATGCTCCACAGCACAGCCACTCTGGAAAAGAGCGAGGCAGGTACTGCACTTACAAAGTCAAACCCATGCCTCCCGTGTGACCCAAATGTACCTCACTTAGCAATTCTTCGGGAGTGAGAAACACATCTGCTTAAATTCTGTACATAAATACCTCCGGCAGCTTCACTCCTAAGTAGCAACTCAAAGGCCAACTGGTAATCGGGGAGACCGAGCACCCAGGGAGCACCCACGGGCAGCAGAAGACGTTGGGTGACTGCTGTGTGCAAGGGATGGATGCGTTTCAGGTGTCTGCCCGGGGAGGAAGCCAATGGCAGGGGCCTCCACAGAGGGGTTCCCGCAGGTGACACTCAGGGGCAGGAGGCAGATCAGTGGTGCCAGGGATGCGGTGGAGGAGGGAGATAATGATGAGGATGGGCAAGAGCTATGGGGAGCTCTGGGGTGATGGCGACCCAGGCCGGACACACTGGTCAAAACTCAGCAGGCCGACAAGGATGGATTTACTATATGTTCATTTAAAAAATATACAAAACTTAAAAATGAGTGTGTCTATGAAATGAAGGCTGAACACAGTGTGATATATTCACGATAAGGGGCGATATTCAGCCACAGAAAGGAAAGGAATACCAAGGTTCTGCAGAGTGAACCTTGACAGCCTGTTAGGTGACCGAATCCAGACACGAAAGGTTGCGTGTTTTATAACCACACATACATGAGGTGTCAGAAGAGGCAGATGAGCGGGAACAGAAAGGAGATCAGTGATTCCGGCTGCAGGAGGCAACTACCAGCGGCCTGGAGTTGCTTGGGAGGGCTACGAGACCGGTTTACAACTCGGTGATGCTTGCTAACCAAGTGAATTCAACTCACTTTCAAAGGGCCAGATTCGTGTGTGTGAATTATAGCTCAATAAAGCTACTTTAAAAGCCAGTGTACCACCACAATAGCATCCAAAAGAATTACTTAGGAAATCAGTCTAACAAAGGAAGCAAAGGATCTCTGTATTGAAATTGACAGTACTCTGAAAAGGAAATCAAAGAGGAGATCAGAGTTTGGAAAGATGTCCCTTGCTCGTGGAGAAGAAGAACCAACATAGTGAAAATGGCCATACTTCCAAAATTGTTATACAGATTTAATGCAGTGCTAGTCAAAATACCATTAGTATATCCACAGAACTAGAGAAAACATTCCTAAAATTCATATGGAGCCCGAGAACACCTGGGATAGCAAAGGCAATCCCGGGCAACAAAGGCAAGGCAGGAGGCATGCCAGTGCCTAACTTGAAATTATACTACAAAGCTACTGTGATAAAATCAGCATGGAACGGGCAAAAAAAAAAAAAAAAACCAAACTTGAGGATCAGCGGGACAGATTAAAAGATGCAGACACAACTACAAAGACACTCAGTCACCTGATCTTTGACAAAGTATTCAATCATATTCATTGGAAGGATAGCCTCTTTAATAAATGGTGCTAGAAAAACTGCTCTCTATATACGGAAGACTGAAACTAGACCCCTGTCTCTCACCATGCACTAAAGTCAAAATGGATCAAATATCTAAATATTAAAATAGAAACATTAAATCTTCTGGAAGGGAAAATAGGTAGAACTCTTGAAGACAGAAGTGTATGCATAAAGTTCATGAACAAAACCCAGAATGCACGGGAAATATTTCAAAGAACCAACCACTGGGATCTCATTTTATGAACAGCTTTTGCAAAAAGAATCACCAACAAAGCAAAAAAGACAACCCACAGAGTGGGAAAATAGCCAATTGTCCTTCAGGCAAAGGACTTCTGCCTAAAACACACAAAGAACTGAAAACTAAAAATAAAAACCCAATTAAAAAGGGGCATCTACAGTACTTCTCAGATGAAGAAATACGCATGACAAATAAATACAAGAACAAGTGTTCAACATCACTGTCATTCAGGAAACACTGAAATTCCATCTCACCCCAGAAAGAACGGCTACCATTAAGAAATCAATCAATTAAAAAAAAAAAACAAAAAGAAATCAACCAATGGCAAATGCTGGAGGGGCTGTGAGGGAAAAGGAACCCTTCTCCACTGCTGGGGGAATGCAGACTAGTACAGTCACTGTGGAAATCAGTGTGGAGTTTCCTCAAAAAAAGTAGGATTAGAGATCCTGATACACCTAGCTGTTCCCCTTCTGGGTATCTTTCCAGAAGAATTAAAAGCATCATACCACAGTAATATATATTCATTGGTGTTTACAACAGCATAATTTATAATAGCTACATCTTGGAAATAACCCAAATGTCCATCAGCCAAGGAATGGATAAGCAAGAAATGTCATTTTTATACAATAGAGTACTACTCAGCCATAAAGAAGGACACACTTGGGACTTTTGTAGATAAAGGGATGCAACTTGAGACCATTCTCATAACTGAAATAAATCAAACTTACAAGTGTAAGCGTTGTGTTGTCTCACTAGTGTGAGAAGCTGAAAGAGTAAATAAGGTCTAAAATGCGCAACAGATATTGTGAAATGGGAAGAAACTGTTCAGAAGGAGAGGAACTTGGGTAGGAAAAAGGGGGAAAGGATAGTAGGGAAAAGGGGGAAAATGTAAGCTGTTTTGCTTTTATGATCATATTTTGTGCCCTGAGCAACTATTTTAAATATAAACTTATTAACTACCGTTAGTCTCCTATTAATTTGTTACAAATGTTTTTTGTGTTTTTTTCTATAGGAGAAAGACCTTTTAAGTGATGCCCAGTACACTGCCAGCTGGTAAAGCACTTCCCTGAGTGTGCTCAGGGATCCGCCAGCAGGGCTGAAAGGCTCATTCTCTTTGCCCAGCAGTCACCTTCTCAATTCCATCTTTCACAAACAGCCAGCGATGTGGCCCAAGGCATATGGATACGGATGTTTCCAGCCCTACTTAAAATAGGAAAAGTGGAAACGCAGATATCTGCGCCTTAGTCCCGGCTATGCACAGGAGGATTGGTGTAGACTGGGAAAATAAGTGGGGTTTTTTTTTCTTTAAAGAAGGAAAAGTGTATTAGAGAAGTGTGGCTCCTGCAAGGTCATACAGTACCGAAGGCGAGTGGGAGAAGGGCGCTGTGGATGCTTTAGGTGAAGATGGTGCCAATACATTACTCTGGAAGATGTCAAATATTATGACTAACAATTTACGATGTTAAACTATTAGTAAAAATATTATTTGACTGCTAACAGGGTGGGAGTGGGTCCCCAGCACCAGAGTGAGCAAGAAAGAAGGAAGGAGAGAGGCTGCAAGACCAAAACCAAACCAAACAGCAAACCAGAGTAAGAAACGAAAGAAGTTCAGACTGATGAAGCCTCCTGGGGAAACCTTGCCTCGGCTGCGACATCCTGCCACCGTTTCTCATATTGACCCCAAACCAGGACGAGGACGTTGTTCTTTGTACACCGGCAGTGCCTGGGCGAGGCGTGCAGCTCAGAGGAAGAGGGCTTGGCAGCAGGCGTTTGTTTATTCACAGCTTTAGAACAGCCCAAATCATCAGCAAGGTGCAGCTTGTGCAAGGGTTAGGCATGGTTAGTAATCAGTATTCCTGAACCTGCCCTTGGATAATTCTCCTGTATGTATATCAAAAACCCTAAAAATCTTTGGTTAAAAAGGTCTAATTTTTTTTCATTTTTCCCCCTCATTCCCTCTCTCCTTCCTTTCTCTCTCTCTCCTTCTCTGTCCCTCCGTCTTTCTTTCTTTCTTTCTTTCTTTCTTTCTTTCTTTCTTTCTTTCTTTCTTTCTTTCTTTCTTTCTTCCTTTCTTTGTAGTAGGGATTGAACCCAGGGCCTTTGAACTAAGCTTACATTCCCAGCCCTGTCATTACATTTTATTATTAGAAAGGCCTCGTTAAATTGTTCAGGTTGAAGCTGGGCATGGTGGCGCACGCCTGTGATCCCAGCACTCAGGAAACTGAGGCAGGAGGATCACTGCAAGTTCGAGATTAGCCTGGGCTACAAAGTGAGCTCAAGGCCAGCCTGAACTGAATTGCATAGCAAGACCTTGTCTCAAAAAGCAAAAAACAAACAAAAATAAGTAAATAAGTAAATAGTGCAGGCCAGGCTGTTTTCTAAATATTTGTTTGACTTTTCTGCTTTTTAGCTTCATAACAAATTGCACTTGGGTGCGTGCGTGCTTGTGTCTTACCTTATAATTTAATACCAAGGCTGAAAATTTATGGAAATAAAGAAATATTTATATAAATTCAAGATAACATAGTTCAAGAATGCTTATGGAAGACGTACATTTTAACTCCACTTGCTTTAAGGATTCCGGTCTTTTCAGAAAGGCTTAAACAAACCATGAGCCAGAATTTTTGAATTGGAAATGCCAATTGGTGTCTATGAATCAGTCAGGAGCCCTTTTAACTTAGATTTTATAGCCCAATTTGTAAACATCCTCCAAAAGTAGGCAGAAACATAAAAATCTATCCATTCCACATGTTTCCATAGTCACACAACAGAAAAATGTCCTCAGGCGAGATGTGGTGGCTCCAGGCGTTCGCAGGGCTCTGCGGTTTCGTTTTGCAGTGCCGTCTGTTGTTCGGTTCAGAAAGGCTGTCAGCTAAAGATGGGCTTATCTGATGCATCATTTAGACCTGGCTGTCAAAGCGTTTCTGGGATATCGGTGTAAGCGCATCTAAAAATCTCCTCTATGGAAGTGCGGAGGGCACTGGCAAAGGCGGGCCGTCCAGTAATCCAGAAACTACAGAGGGCTGTGGCAATCCGAGGTGCTTTATCCACGAAAAGCAGCTGAGTCTGGTGCGAACGAGGATCTCTGTGACGTTTTAATTCACCTGTTCCCATCCTCCCCTCTGTGACACCCAGCAGCCTTGAAAACCAGTCTCAGAATCACAGCAGCTGTGATAGTCACAGCCCAGCAGCCACTGGAGGGAGAAGAGATTCCGAGCTCCCCCAAAAGCCACCTTCCCAGAGAAACATCACTATTAGCCCTGTTGGGCAGGTCCCCACCTCTCCCATGCAGTAGCCAGGGACAGGCGGAACCAGGATGGGGAAGTAACACAGAGGCTCAGAACCAGTGAGCTTAACTGGCACACGGTAACACTAGCCAGAGTGAGTAGGACGGACCAGGGCAGTGTGGCCCGGTCCGGTTGAGGTACGTTCCCAAGTGCATGAGACCCAAAGCTCCTAGGGTGGGCAGGGGAGGGGCTCTGAACACACAGTCAGAGAACGATTCAGGGGAACTGAGTTAGTGAAGGGCCCAGCTGAAGCTTACTGTACATGAGGCAGCTCCGTTGTGTACAAACTGTCACTGTAGCTGGATGTGGTGATGCACGCCTGTAATCCCAGCACTCAGGAGGCTGAGGCAGGAGGATTGCTTCGAGTTCGAGACCAGCCTGGGTTGCAAAGGGAGTTCAAGGCCAATGTGAACTGCATAGTGAGACCCTGTCTCCAAAAGACATACACACAAAAAAGTAAACATGTCAGAATCAGAGGTTGCCATTATTATCATTATTATCTGTTCTCACACAAGCAGATAGACTGAAAACTACCAATGCAGACAACATTAGTCATTTGTTTTCTGAGAATCCCTGTGACTTCAGCAGTGAATGAGTATGGTGTGTTTATCTTTGCCTAACAGTAGACCAGTGCCTTGGGTCAAGATGGCATTGTCTACGTAAGTGGTTCTTTACAGAATAATCCTTAGGTTTTTGAGACCCTTAGACCAGGCCTCCTATTTACATGAGTTTCCTCACCTAAGATGGAGATAATAATATCTACATTATAGAGCCATTAGTAGGATTAAATCAGGCAATGTAATGAGCTTAACATAGTATCTCTCACAGGGTGCGAGGGCGCACACCTGTAATCCCAGCACTCAGGAGGCTGAAGCAGGAAGATCACTGTGAGTTTGAGGCCAGCCTGGGCTACATAAATGATTTCAGGGCCAGCCTGAACTACATAGTGAGACCCACTCTCAAAAACAACAACATAATGGACAACAAAAAATTGATTCTTTTTGAAAGAATCAATCAGCAGGGGCTGGGGATTTAGCTCAGCGGCATAAGCACCTGCTGGCAAGTGCAAGGTGATGAGTTCAATCCCCAATACCAAAAAAAAAAAAAAGAATCAATCAGTGGTGGTCTTTATTACGGGAATAACTTACTGTGCCAATCATGGTCCAATCAAGAGAAAGGAATCACAGTGATTGAAACTAAATTTTAATACAAAGAGTTATTTAGTGTAGTGGAGGATTGTCTAATAAGGGGTAGAGAGACTCCTAAAAAACATAAGTAAATTTGTATTGTTTAGGTGAAAATGTTGCCCATAATGTTCATGTGTTTAGAGGAGGGGCTTTGGCGGTGTGATCAGATCTAGGGTGCCAATCCCAGCCGCTGCCATGGGGAGATACGGCCTGCTTGGAGGAGGTGGGTCATCGAGGTGGTGGCCTCTGAGGGGTGCATCTCTCCTCTGGCCCTCCCTTCACTCCGCTTCCAGGCACCGTAAAGTGAGCAGTTTCCCCTGCCACACTCCTCCCCTGGGTGTTTCTGTCTTGGAGCCAGCTGCCCCGGGGCTGAAACCACGAGCCAGAATACACCCTCCCTCCATTAGTTGCGTATATTAAGTATTTTGTTCCAGGAGGAGCAGGGACAACGGCAGAAACTCTTTGTTAAAGAACAACTAGCGGAGGGGGTGCAGGGAGCAGCCATGGTAAAACACTCAGGAGAGGAAGAAGGGAGACCCCTCCCTGGCCGGGCCGGCCCAGGCCTAGCTGGGCCCGCTGGACAGTGGCGAGTTCTGCTGATGGCCCACCTGCTGGGACTCCACGGGTCTCTGCCCACCGGAGATGCTGACTGTGGAATCCCAGGACTCTACCCACAGGTGGCAGCTCTACAACTCACCAGAGAGGGCGCCACCATTGTTCTGTGACCACAGTGACCATCAGGGGAGACCTAGTCAGTTTGAGTCAGAAAATATTTCAGAACTTTTTTTTTTTTTTGGTGCTGGGGATTGAACTCATGACCTCGCACTTGCCAGGCAGGCAGTATTTCAGAATATTTATATACAGTAGAAATTACTGTATACAGATGCAGATGCCAAGAAATCCACGATTAAGATGCCAGCAGAACCAGTGAGCGCTCACTGTGCCTTCTGGTTCTATCCTCATCTGGCAGAAGGCACAGGAGAGCTCTGTGCAGCCTCTCAGAAGAGCACTAATTCCACTCATGAGGGTGGAGCCCTCATGGTTAAAACACTTCCCAAGGCTGGGTATTCAGTCCCAACCTATGAATTTAGGGGATCTGAGGTATAACCAAGACATTAACAAGCACCTTCCAGCTGTGGGGGAAAAGGAACCCTTCTCTACTGCCGGTGGGAATGCAGACTGGTGCAGCCACTGTGGAAATCTGTGTGGAGATTCCTCAAAAGACTTTTGACCCAGCTATTTCCCTTCTGAATATCTTCCCCAAAGAATTAAAAATATCACACCACCGTTTTATATATATATATATATGCACCCATGTTTATAGCAGCACAGTTTGTAACAGCCAGATCTAAATGCCCATCAACTGTGGAATGGATAAAAAAGATGTGTTTTATAGAGTACTACTCAGTCATAAAGAAGGATAAAATGGAGACTTTTTATAGGTAAATGGGTACAAACCATTACTCATTACCTAAATGGGTGCAACCATATGAGAACATACTCATTAATGAAATAGATAAGACACACACATGTAAACATCGTATTGTCTCATTAGTGTGAGAAGCTGAAAGAAAAAGCATGTATATGTGTATGTATATGTATATAAAAATAGGTAAGATAGTTATACTACTGAGTTCTCTGAGTCTACTGAAGAGAAAGATTTGTGCTGGTGCTGTTCAGACAATTGAAAGCAGATGTTTTGGGCCATGGGCTACTGATTTGGGGATGACAATGTACATTGTATGTACATTGTTGCCCCCTGATTGATGAGCTTTGAAATTTTGTTGTAGTTTTTTTCTTTTTCTTTTCTTTTCTTTTTTTTTTTTTTTTTTTTTTTTGCTTTTTCTTCTTCTTTTTTTAATTCTTGAAATAAAATGGATTGGGGGGAAAAATAAAGAATAATCCCCTTCATAGCCAGGTATGGTGGTGCACTCCTGTAATCGCAGCACTCAGGAGGCTGAGGCAGGAGGATCGTTGCAAGTTCAAGACCAGCCTGGCCTACAAAGTGAGCCCAAGGGCAGCCTGAGCCACACAGGGAGAACCTGTCTTAAAAAGACAGAATAAAATAAATCAAGCAGTCCCTTCCTGCTCAGGGTCCCTCTATCCTCCACCGACAAAGCCTAATGTCATGCCAGCTGCCACAGAGAAGGTTCCAGAGTCACACACAGGGCGATGAAAGGCAGATTTCGAGCTCAGTGGCAATGAGCTGAAACCCTGCCGTAACTCGGGCATAGCGTCTCAGTGGTGACCAGGAATCCTAGGCCTGGTGGGAAGATGACATCCTCTGCCCCGATCAGATGCGGGCATTTGTACCTACTTAGGCCCACTTCACATGGCTTTGCTACTGGTTTGATTGAACTTACAAAGGACTGGGTGTCACCCCTATGACCCACAGGGGCCACGGCACCAGGACCACGGTAACCCGTACAGAGTTTTATTTGTGACCATCTCTAGTTACAAGTACTGAGTGGGGTTTTTTGTTTTGCTTTGTTTTTCCTTTCTATTCCAAAGAGGCAAGACTCTGCCTGTCATTGTTTTAGGGGTTCTGTGAGAATCTGGGGGTGCTAAGCCCCAAGCAGAGTCCCTGGCACCCAGAGGAAAAGCCACCCCACTGTGGCTACGCAGGAAAACACAACTCCTTTTACTCTGCCCCTTTCCATTGACCTTGGGCACACATTCTGCAAGACCACTGCAGGTGCTGACTACTCACTCGCTCAGGGAACCCTTCCTCAGCTTCTCCCGGGCACCCAGCCCCGACAACAGGAGAGACAGCCTGCAGCCTGCAGCCTGCGGCCAGAGCCGCTAATGTGGTGGCTGGGAGTGGTATTTTCCTCTCCAGGCGACTAATGCAAAAGTGAAAAAGAACCCTGGATGGGTTCTCAAAAGCAAACAGAAGGCCCAGTGACTGGGGTTGAGGTGAGGATGCCTTTGGCCATCACAGGCCTCAGCGACACCCTGCTGGGCACCCACGTGGAGCCTCTAGGTCTCTCTGTGCCAGGATGAAAGCCTGGGAAAAAATCTGGCTGGCCCAGCTTGCGCGGATGTACACTTCTGGATCCAATCTGGTGGTGCAGACGTGGCCTGCGGTGTCACCCTCCGAGGGCCACAGCTTGGAGAACAGTGAAGGTGGCAGCTATTCCTCTCCACAGGGTAGTGACCGTCACTTCCCAGAGGCCTTAGAACAGCGTCACAGCCTCTCTCTGCTTCAAGTCTCTCATCAGGACGATGAGAATGATGCTAGCACCTACTCCTAAGCTCAGTGAAGATGGAATGAGTTAGTGTTTGTCAACAAGATGGATACGGTGGCGCACATCGGTAATTCCAGCACTCAGGAGGCTGAGGCAGAGAGGTCACTGCAGGTCTGAAGCCAGCCTGGGCTGTAAAGTGAGTCCAAGGACTGTCTGAATTGCATAGTGAAACTCTGTCTCAAAAAGCCCCCAAAACATATACATAATGTCAACACACAGAGAACCACGCCAGGTAAATGGTGAGGACTTGGAAGTATTTGCTATTGTATTTCTAAACTCTTCATTTCAAACTTCTTCACCTTAAATATAATTTTTTTGTGGATCTGAGAGATAGAATCACATATATTTTTCTTTTCCTTTTTTTTTTTTTTTTTTTTGTCTTTTTCCTTTTTATCGGTACCAGGGATTGAACTCACGACTGCCTGCTTGCAAGGCAGGCGCTTATGCCGCTGAGCTAAATCCCCAGCCCCCCACATATATTTTTAAAAGGTAGATTCTCTAATTCTTCACCAAACTCCCTGAAGCTGAGAATTCTACCTTATTAATGGTGCTGTTCGGCTGCTGTATTGTGAAAGCCAGGTACCAGGGAATCCCAGTGGATGCCATTTATCTCTTCTCCTGCCTGTCTGCTCTTCATTCCTATGCTTTGCTGCCACCAATGCCAACACCCAGTGAAGGTCTGCACCCCTCACCTCGCCTCTAATCACTCTCCTGTGTCACTGTGGATATTTCCCCAGGCTTTTAACGTCTGTTTTGTCAGAAATGGTGATTAAAATGCCTGCTTTTCTTAGACCTTTGCACAAGCTTTAATTTTAATTTGCCTTTTTCCTTTCTGTGTCTTTGGACAGAATCCAAAATCCATCCTGCCTTGGATTTGGTTTGCAAATTCACTTGGTTCAGTCCTTCTTTTTAGGGGAGAAATATGCGTATGCTGCAACTGTCAGGTGGCAGCTCAGACAACAGGGCACCATCATGTGCTTACCGTGGCTGAGACATTCTAGATGTCACTGGTCTTTGTCCCTTTGTCCTCACTGCTGGTTCTGTGTCTGGCTGTGCACTGCCTGGGTACAGAACTCAGCCCAGCCACACACACACACACACACACACACACACACACACACACACACACACACACACACACACACACCTCCACCCATCAAGGCCACATAATCCAAGTCAGCCCTGGGACTGGGGAGGACACAAGGGGAAGACAGGGCCATCTGTCCCTTTTCCCAGGTGTGGCATCTCCAAACTCTCAGAAGCCTGCGCCCTGTTCTCTCTTGCTCCCGGTCCCTCCTCCCAGTCACCCTGAGTGCTTATCACAGCATTTCTGCCAAAGTCATGCTCCTTTTGTTTTTTTAATTGATATCTAAATTGTTTAAAAGTATTGTAGGCAGGCTGGATGTGGAAGCACATGCCTATAATCCCAGCAGTCAGGAGGCCGGGGCAGGAAGAGCATTGTGAGTTTGAGACCAGCCTGGGCTACAAAGTGAGCTCAAGGCCAGCCTGAAGGCATATTCACGGAAGACCGGGCTTTAGAAAAAGAGGTACTCCTGGCCCGCATAATTCCGCTAGGGAGAACAGCAGTTCATCTAAATAGACATCAGTCACTTTGGGGTAAAGGACCAAACCTGAATCCACCCCTTCCAGCAACCTCCTTGTTCACCGATGTGCTTGCTATTCGGCTTGCTTCCCCATTTGATCCCCATTTAATCAATATTACCTGAGACACTAAATTTGTAACCTTATTGGTTGACCACCGTGTTGTCCCGCCCTACAACCAACCACCATGTGATTTTCCATTGGATCAATACTACCCCAACTACTACACATGTAATCTTATTGGTTGGTTACAGTTTTGTCGCGCTTTAGACCCGCCCCACCTCCTGGTTTGGCTATGTGAAACTCCCAAGCAGCCAGGTTGCTGGCAATCCCCTGGGTTCCCTCTCTGTCTCTCTTAGAAGCTTTCTTTCTCTCAATAAATTCTTCCTGCTTTTAACTTCTATTGTTCCTAGAATTCATTCTTCTATGTTAGAGGACATGAACTCAGCTAATGGGACATCTGTCAGGAAGGGAGTTAAGAGTATTCCCTTAAATTATTTGCGGTTCCTATATGATGCACCTCTGTATCACTTGGAGTGTATTCTCCTTCATCTCATTGTATTTGTGCTATTAAATTTGAGATTAACGAACTAGGTTATTGACTTACTGTTTTTCAGACACAGAAAAAATTCTTTGTGTTTGAAGCGTGAAGTCTTGTTTCTGGAGTGTGGCTCATGAAACTGTGGAGCGGCATCACCAGATGGAGCTGTGACCCGGTGCAGGTGACCCTGGAGCAAGATTGTTCAGTGTTGCTTCTTCTGGGTGATGCTTCTGCACGCAGAAGCTCAGTGCCATTGAACCCTAATGAACTTCGACTCTTCTGTCTGGAGGGCATCAGTGCACAGCCTTTCCTGCTCCTGAAAACCAGGGCCTGGCAGCCCTGCCTGTCCAGCCGAGGACTTTGTCCTTGACCCTGAAGCAGGGTCCCTGACGGGACAATCCGGGGGAGGAAGGGCGGCTCCGCAATCGAAGAGACTGCAGAGTGCACAGGGGAACGGAGTTGGCGGCCACCAGGGCCATTCTGCCTGCGCAGGTGACACTGGAGCTGGAGGGGCCAGCACCTTTCCCAGGAGCCCAGCTGCACTGCCACACAGAGGTGTCCAGCTTCCTCTCTGCACACCACCCATCCTGGTTGCGCTGTTCAGCCCCACTGCCCGGCCTCGGTCCCCCTCACGATGGCCACCGCAGGCCCTTCTCTGTGAATCCATGGAACCTGCTCAGAACTTGGCTCCCGTCCTTCCGAGGGCTTTCTGGGTTGGCCCCAAACTCTTCCTTCTTCTGAACTCCCAGACCTGCCAAGCCACTTCCGCTTCTGCTCTGAGCTCCCCCACCCCGCCTCAGCCCGGGTCCCCAGATGCTGGCTCTCTTCCCTGTGCTTGGGCTCCTGCTCCATCTCCATCTGGAAAACGCTTCTCTGCCCTTGAAATTTCAGTGTAGATGCCACGACCCATCTTGTCCTCTTACTTCTGTCTCTCCTTGTCCTGAGTCCTAGCGACCAGGCACCCGCTGCAGCCTTCTGTGTCTATGCTGTTATGGTTGATACACTGTGTCAGCTTGAGCAGTTTAGAAGTTTAACTAAGAGACTCAGCAGGGAGTCAGGGCTCTCACTTTGTAAATATTCTCAGCCTGTGCAGATAAGATTTTGTGAGTGGTACACCCCCCCCCCAGGGGGTGTGTGTGGCCTGGCTATAAGGGAGGAAAAGAGGCTGCTCAGTCCCTTTTGCTCTGGCTGCTTTTGCTGGCTGCTGCTTTGAAGTGTTGCCCCTGTGCTATGTCATCCTGCCTTGGAACCAGCTGATTATGGACAGAAACCTCCACAAACTGTGAGCTAAATAAACCTTTCCTTCCTTCATTATGGGTGTTCGGTACTTTATCCCAGCAATGAGAGAAAAGTAACCAAAACATGCATTTTTCCCAGAAAGTGTGGGAGCACTTGAAGAACAGGACTGTAAATTTAATCTCCAGTTGTTCCTCTAGTCTCTAACTGCTTTAGTCTCTAATGCTCCTAGAATGCCCCTGGCTTAGAGTAGGCACTCAATAAATGGGTGTTGAAAAAGTAAATGAATATGGACCTTGCCATTTATGGATTTAGTCTGTTTGTGTGAGACTAGGTCTTGCTATGTAGCCCAGGCTGGCCTTTAATTCACAGCGATCCCCTGCCTCTGCTGCCCAAGTGCTGAGATTATAGACTTTCCTCACCACACTCAGCCCATCTATGGATTTTGAACGATGGCTCAAAGTGCCTTCTGAGGGATAATTGACTTCATTGTCTTTTGCTTATCTTTGCTAAATTGCTAATATGGATTGCTTTTGCATCTTTTTAATTCTCTTTTTGTGCATTTTCCATTAAGAAAAAAGATAGTAATTTGTACCATCAAACTTTTCCCATTAGTCACTCTGACCAATTTATCGTGCATTTGAATTTAAGCTTAAAATGCAAATTAAATTGTCCATTTTTAATAGTCCCTGAAATGGATGATTTTTAATAGTAGCCCTTTCTGTCCTTGGGGATTTAAAATGTTGCTCTTTTCCTTCCAAAGCAGAGCAGCTTGACAGAGTAGCTGACCTGGAATGGTAATGCTGGGTCCTAAATTGCTTGGCAAATACCTTCCTTGATGTTTTAGTTGTAAAATTGCGGTTGTCCTGTCTTTACAGCTCAGGATGGTAGCTACTTTACTCTGCTGCCTGCATTAACCCTTAAAAAACATTGTCTAGTAACAGAACCTAATGATAGAGACCACCTCATCTGTAATAACAATGCATAAGAGAAACTATTTAGGAATAAATTTAGCAAGATGTTGCTTGGAGGCACTGAGATTCCACTTGGTGCCTTCATCTCTTGCACCTCACCAGCCCCACGGATTCAGTCTGAGGTTCCCAAAACCGTCCTGTCTGTATTCAGAGGAGCTGTCATACCCCTCCTCAGGAGCCAGGGCCACCTCACATTCTTGTCACCATGCCTGTGTCCTGGGTCACTCTGCTTCCCCACACAGCCCACGTGATTCTCTATGGTATGTGGTGTCTTCCTTCCCTGGATAGTGAGCATAAATAAACTGCCATCTGTCACCTGTCTGGTGTCGCCTGATAGGTGCTCAGCCATCTCATATGCTTAGGGCAATGGGTGCCTCCTGTGCCAACAAGGTGAATGGGGGGTGGGGGTCAGCAGATCAGAGAGGTGCAATTGGGGATGTGATTGAGTGATACAGTGTCTGTGTTCACATGGTCATGGATTCCCCCAAGATACTCACCTTACACCAAGCATTTTTACCCCGTCCTTCTGGCCACTTTCTGAAGCAGTTCTGGAAGTCCTCTTTGGTGAGGGGCTTGAGTTGCTCTCCTGTGGCTGCCTCAACTAAAGCAATTCAACATGTTTGCCTGCTGCGGTCATTCTGATGTTGAGGGAGAGCCAGAGGTTACGGGTGCCCAATCTGATGAATAAGAAAGATGAAGACACGCCCGGATACTTCCATGAGCCTGCCTTGCCCGGGATGGCGCTTTTTTGTTACATCTTGAAAAGACACTAAAACTACTTCACCTACTGGCAAGAGCACAGCCATACACCATGTGTTTGAAGCAAGGGGGAACATTCTGGGGTGGATTAATACAATGTGTCTGACTGCAATAAATTTTTAAGAATGTAAAATATTCATTGTGTGTTTTTTGATCATCCCTCATAGATGAAAACCGACCCTAAAATGAACTTGAACAGAAAGAAAGCCACCTATCCTTCTTGGGTGAGGTGACTCAGCATTTTTAAAATGTCCTTTCTCCCTGAGTTAGCGGACAAATTCAGTGCCCACCCCAACCCCTTCCAATATGAGTATCAGCAAACTTTTATGGAGTTGAACAGTTCTTAGAGTTCCCAGGGAAGAGCTCGGTAAACACTGAAAAACAAACATGGGAGAGGAATTGCGATCCAGCCCTCGTACATGTGTGAGGTCGCACTAGATCATGGACACAGTGCCAAACAAGCCACTGGAAGGGCACGTCCCTGGCTGTGAGGAATAGGGGGAGGAAAGAGACCCAGCTGCAGCTGCGAGAAGGCTTTTAACATAAACACGAGCAAGAGCATAAAGCAGTGAGCGTGGCCTTCAAATGCACGTCCTGCCCACGCGGTGGATGACACAGTACTTCTTGTGTATGCACAGAATGCTTGGTCCTTTCTTTCTGTTTTTTCTTTGTCTTTTTATTACTCCACGTTTGCGGTACCCAATGTAAAATCCTGGGTCTTCATTCCTTTCCTCCCTCTATCCCGTTGTGGACCTCCTTCCCATTTGAGAAAGCTCTATCTCTCTACTTCCTGTTATCTTTGATTTTGCAGGATGAAGAATGCAGTGTGTATCTTCCAGGACCATAAATCCTCAGACAGAACTGTATTCCTGTGAATGAAAGTCTTAGAGTGAGTGGCCAGTTTAGCCTCCTCAAGAAGAGCTTCCTTCTAGAACATTCCTCCACGACACTGAAGTTGGTCATTCCTAACGGCGAGAACTCAGTTCCCCACCAGGAGCCCATTCCCCTGAGGATGCGTTCTACTCACTGGCCACTTTTTCTTTCCAGAGACGTCATCTGGCCATTCCCTGTGGTCTAAAACGAGGACCCCCTGCCTGATACCTTGGGGAACACATGTTCTCTTTTTGCCACCTTTGCTGCTCTTGGTGGAGATGGGGCCTCTTTTCTTTGAAGTCAGTAATGTGGGGGCCACATTGCCCACCTTGAATACCACTTTCTCTCTGAACTCCTTTTTTGGCGGGGGAGAGGGCAGTGGTACTGGGCATTCAGCTAGAGCCTCTACCCTAAGCTACATCCCCAGCCCCTTTATCCTCCTCCTCCTCATCACGATTTTGTGATGCAGTCTAACCAAATCACTAGATTGGCCCAGTTTGGATTTAAACTTGTGATCCTCCTGCCTCTACCTCTCAGAATGCTGGGGTTACAGATATGTGCTACCACATCCAGCTCTCAAACTGCTTTTTTCAAATTTTATTTTATTTTTTGTCTTTTTGAGACAGGGTGGGCTGGCCTTGAGCTCGCTTTGTAGCCCAGGCTGGTCTCAAACTCACAATGATCCTCCTGCCTTGGCCTCCTGAGTGCTGGGATTACAGGGGTTTGCCATGATGCCCAGCTGTCTCTTAAACTCCTTTTAAGGAAGAATCAGCTACAGGAGGAGAGAGGATCAGTGTCAAAATCCTACATTCTAACACCTAGAAGGATTATTCTGATTATGAGACAGAATGATGTTACTCCTTATTACAAGCATGTCAGGCCCCAGGCAGAAGGAGGGTGAAGCGTTTGATTTTCTCGCTTTGTTTTCTGCAGGATTGGTGGTGATGGAGAGGAAGCTGAGAATTTGGGGGTAAATGTTGCGTCGTAATCTTGGGCTTTCTTAGATGTGGACCCTGAATCCACAGCTGTCTTCAGCACCGCCTGGAGCATGGCACCGAGGCCTCTGGGTGACAGCGGGATCAGCTTGGGCTGGGTTAGGTGACAGCCTTCCTGACCACCTGCACGGATCCAGCTCCTGGCCACAGGCCACAGTGAACCTGTGAGCAGCCTGAGGGCACGAGTTTTTCCTTTCTTGTGTGTCTCCAAAATGAAGATGTCTTCACTATTGGTTATGACTATGAAGAAAATGCCGATAGAAGAAAAATAAACCTCCCAGCCTGTTAAATGCCAGAGGGGCCAAATTCACAACACACAGCATCAAGGAATGAAGCTGAGAACAGAAGAGGAAGCTAAGAGAGTTCTACTGGGAATTAGAGAAGAGCATCACCTCAACTTCCAGGAGGGGCCCCGGCTGGGTGGCCACCAAGGCTCTTACATGGCAGTCTCAGTGGGTACAACGTGGGGCCAGGTGCCATCAGGTTGATCAGATGTCCTGGTCACTATTGTCTGTGTGTCTGCTGCCTGTATGGCTCTCAGCACTCAGGAAGCTGAGGCAGGAGGATCGTTGCAAGTTCGAGGCCAGTCTGGGCTACAAAGTGAGCTCGAGGACAGCCTGAACTACATAGTGAGACCTTGTCTCAAAAAAGACAAATAAATAAACTCACTGAGAAAGAAATTAGGAAAACAATACCTTTCACAATAGCATCAAAAAAAGAAAGAAAGAAAGAAAAAGAAACACCTAGAAATCAATCTAATGAAGGAAGTAATAGATCTCTACATTGAAAACTACATTACTGTGAAAAAAGAGATTGAAGAGGATATCAGAAAATAGAGAGACAGGGCTGTGGATGTAGCTTAGTGGTAGAGGGCTTGTCTAGCATGCACGAGACCCTAAATTCAATGCCCAGAATCACACACAAAAAGGAAGAAAGATAGTGGAGAGACCGTGTTAGGTGTGGTGGTGGCACATGCCTATAATCCCAGCATTCAGGAGCCTGAGGCAGGGGGATTGCTGTGAGTTTGAGGCCAGCCTGCACTGCATAGTGAAACACTGTCCAAAAAAAAGAGATATGCTTTGCTATTGAGTAGGAAGAAGCAATATAGTAAAAATGGCCAATTATAGTAAAATTTGTTATATAGATTTAATGCAATTCCCATTGTTGTAACTCCCACAAAAAAACAAGGCCTCATGATGAAAAATGGGGCAAGACCCCTGAGATGATAAACGGGGCAAGATGACGACGTCTTTTTTAAAAGAAGTGCTTTTATTTTAGCTGGCCCAGCAACACAGTGCACACGGAATTTGCAAAAAGCTGTGCAACTGAGTTGGAATTTTAACTGATTTTTATTTTAGTTCATTTATGATTATTAGCTCATTGATCATTAAGTACATAGCAATGAGAAACAGAAACAAGGTGAGCCTTTGTTCCCCTTTGCTTGAGGTCAGAAACATTTCACAGTGGGTGGTTAGCCAATTCATAGTCCTTGCTCTGCCAATTCCAGGAACATTTGTCTCTCATAAAGGGAACAATGGTTGACACAGCATCATTTGTCTCTTACAAGGGGAACAAAAGTTGACAGAGCAAACAGGTTACTGGGGTTGGGGGGAACGACGCATACAGAACAGCATGACGATGTGGCTAGTTAATCTATAACTGTGTGGTTGGTGCTTGGTTACTAGGGCGATAAGCATAGAGCATAACACCCATAGGGTGTCTCATAGAATTAGAACATTCCTAAAATTCATTTGGAACAGAAGAGACTTACAATAGCAAAGGCAAGACAGGACCATCACAATCTCTGATTTGAAAGTGTACTACAAAACTACTGTGATAAACTCAGCATGGTACTGGCCAAAAGGGCCAAAAGGAACAGATTAGAAGATGCAGCAATAACTCCAGACACACTCAGCCACCTTATCTTTGACAAAGGTACCCAACACTTTCCCTGGAAGAAAGACAGCCTCTTTAATAAATGGTGTTGGAAAAACTGATTTTGCACATGCTGAAGATTAAAATTAGACTCATATCTTTTGTCATGTGGTAAACTAAAATCGAAATGGGTCAAGGACCTAAATATTAAAACAGAAACACTAAAGCTGCAAGAGGAGATAACAGGTAGAACTATTAAAGACACTGGGGTAGGTAAAGACTTTATGAATAAAACCCCAACTGCACGGGAATGATCACAAAGAATCAACAACTGGGATCTCATCTTATTAAAAAGCTTTTACACAAGAGAAATGATCCTCAGAATGAAGAGACAACTCACACTGTGGTAAAAAGTTTTGCAAGCTGTTCCTCAGACAAAGGATTGCTATCCAGAACACAGCTGTGTACGGGCTTACTGATTCAGTCACTTCTTACAAGTGGAACCACGCAATAGGTGGCCTTCTGTATCTGGCTTCTTTCCTGAGCACTACATTCTCAAGGTTCATCTACAATATAACACATATTAGAACTACACTGCTTCCCTGAGTAATATTCCATCATGCGCACACAACTGGTTTACCCATTCAGCCACTGATGAACATTTGGGCTTTTTCTTCCTTTTGGCCATAGTGAATAATGATGCTATGAATATGTGTCCATTTTTGGGTCCTGGCTTTCAATTCTTTGGGGTACACACCTAGAAGTGGTATTGCTGGGTCATCTGATAATTCTACGTTTAATAATTTGAGCCAAACAAAAGTTAACCCATTTTGCATTCCATCCCACATACATGAGAGTTCTAATAGGATTTTTTAAACATGTAAAACCAAAAAGAAGGTGCCAGAGGTGTCCATAAACTCTTCCAGGTCACCCAGAACACAGGAGTTACCAGTGCAGTGAAAATCACCAAGGGTCATGGGCCAGTTTCTACAGATCCCAACTCCTACTGGCCAAATGGAGAAACTATGACGTCTTGGAATACTTTTGAATAGTGTATGAAAAGGTAAGAAAGCATCATTGTTGATACAGGGCAAATAGTCCACACTGTTAGCTGCATCTCAGCATTCTTTACTGTTATGCTTTAGATCTAGATGTTTCCCGAATCCTCACGTGGTCACAGGTGGGGCTTTTGGAAGATGGTTGGATTATGGGGCCTCAGAGCTGACTTACTGTTAGATGCTGGCATCTGGTGGGAAGAGGTGGGTCAGTGTGGGCGAGACCCAGAAGGGATTATTCCCTGGCTGGCTTCTCCTTTGACTTTGCTTCCCATCCACCATGCCTTAAGCAGCTCTCCTCTGCCAGGCCCCTCTGCCAGGCTGCCCTGCCTTGGAGCCAGCTGACTGTGGACTACTACAATAAACTTTTCTCTCTTAAAATTGTAGGTGTCAGGTACTGTGTCCAGTGATGAGGAATGTGACTACGATACTCAGTACCAGGAGCATTCATGGCAGTTGAAAGGTTGTAGAAATCTGACAGAGTTGATGATCACCCTGGATGAGGGAGTTCTAAGACAAGAAAAAAGTATCTGGGAAATGTAATTCCAACAAGATGAGGGGGCTTATGTGGGAGAGAGACTCTCAGGCGGAGGTGAGGAGCACAGCACTTAGAATCACAGTCCTGGCGGCATGGTGGCGCATGCCTGTAATTCCAGCATTCAGGGGGCTGAGGCAGGAGGATCATTGTGAATTCAAGATCAGCCTGGGCTACAAAGTGAGTTACAAAGTAAGGCCAGCCTGAGCTGCATAGTGAGACCCTGTCTCAAAAAGACAAAAACAAATAAATAAAAAGAATCACAGTCCTGGGCCCCAAACTGGTTTTTCTTGCCAAATAGGCAGAATTTCTCACGCCGTTATAAAGTAGAACCCTGCCCAGATGGCAGGCACACAAAGGAACTTGCTGGCATCTGTAGAGTGTCTCAAACAGTGCCCTGCCTTTGGGTGACCACTGTCAGGATGTTGCTGGTTTGGTGGGACGAGCCAGCGCCTGCCACTCCATGTAAGGGCCACAGCGGCAGATCTCACTGCTGACTTTGGTGAGCTGGCTTCCTTCTTTTCCGCTGCACACCTAGTGTCGCAAGAGGACACTGATGCCTCAAGGGTGTAAGAGAATGGGCCTTCCCTTCCCTGACTCTGGGGTGTGTGGGGGGGCCTCAGGGATTGGTTGGCCTGGCTTCCGACAGACAACCTCTGCTGGAGCATATTTGAGTTAGTATCTTAAGCCTCCCAGAGCCCTCTGTGCACTGCTTTGTGAAATCCAGTTTAACAGGGCATCATCCCCCACCTCTAGGTCTCATCACCTCGAGCTCTGATCCGCCTGTTTTCGGTAGGAACCCATAGTATTGGGGACTGGCCAAGCCCCCCAACTGCCTGAATGAGCGGTACGGTGAAGGATAAAATAAGAAATAGGGACAACTTTAGTGACGCATGATGAAGACTGGCAGGTCAGTGCCTCAGGATGGGCAGAGACATGGATCCTCCAAACCTGCCACCGTTTATTGGGTTTGTACAGTGCAATGGGTATGCACAGTGATTGTAGGGGCGGGTGGGAGATTCTAAGGTCAGTAACTCAGCAGGCAGTGGGTGATCCTGGAATGTATCAAGAGGGTGGAGATGATTTTATGCCAAGAAGGATCTTGCTCTGGAGTGTTAATTTTCATTTTAGTGGTCCCAGTTTAGTCTTAGTGGGTGGGAGAGATGGCCCATCCCAAGAGTTAATGGGAAATCTCTAAAGGGCGGCACCAAAATCCCACACCTCCATTTATTCCCACTGGCTCATGTTGTTATTAAGAGTTAAACACAATCTCTCTTCCTCTGTAAAATCCTTTTGCTGCGCTCCAATCTATTGTGATGGCCCTGAGTAACTCTTCCTCCATCCATCTCATGAGTATCACTGAATGATTTTGTTTCTTGAAAATGTGCATTTTCATACTATTTCACATGCCAGGGGAAAAGTATTTCAGGTGGCCCCACTTGGGTCAGATACTCTATGTCTGCAGCCAGAAGGTAAGGGTCCCTTAAGCTGGACATAGTGCCAGATGCCTGGAATCCTAGTGATGTGGGGGAATGAAGCTCCTGACCTACTACTATATGTCCGCTGTGAGTTCGTGTTCTCTAAAATCGAAGAATGAATTTTAGAACAACAGAGGTTAAGAGTAGGAATATTTATTGAGAGAAAGAAAGCAGCTGTGTGAGAGAGACAGAAGGGTCCCAAGTAGGTTGCCAAAGATTCTGTATTTTCTCAAGATTTTTGTAGAGCAAGATCCTGAGGTAAGGCAGGTCCAAAGTTGGGGAAAACTGGGAACTCGCAAGGCAGATGGGCATGAGATGGGACAGAGCTATGGTCAACCAGTAAGTTTAATTGTTCAGGTAAAACTGACCAAATTAGGGACAAATGGGGAAGCCAGTCATGTAGAAAGCAAGCATTCATTATGGATCAGTGACTCTTCCTGTAGGGGACTGGGATGGTGACTCCAGGCTTCTCAAAGTGATCCAGACTTAATCCCTAAGGATTATACCTAAGGGCATGGTTGCATTTGTTTTGCCTTCTGTTGAGATCTGGCCCACAGCAAGAGCTGTGTCCCCTCCAAGGTCATCAGACTCTGGTCCTCTGTGCAGGCTTCTTTGAGGGTCTAGCCCTGTCTGACTGCCTGTGATATTTCTAACTAGCTCAGCTGCCTGTAACATTAGCACTCTGGGAGGCTGAGGCAGGAAGATCACAAGTTGGAGCCCCCAGCCTGGACAATTTAAGAGAACTCATCTCAAAAATATAAAATTTTTTTTTTCTGAGGTTGGGATACAGATTAATGTGAAGACCCTGGGTTTAATCTTTAGTATTGCAAAAAAAAGTAGGTGTAACTTAAGAAAGTGACAGCTTCCATGCCTCGACAGTGAGAGACAGATTGGCTCCTTAGCAGGAAGTGAGCATAAAGGTTTTGATGAGTAGCAATTTATTAATTTTTTTAGGGTTAGGGTTTTCACTGTCAAACCTAGGTTTTGTGACTGTTTTCTGTTTTCTTCTAATTAATTTAATATTACCTATTTTAAATCCATTATCCACTTTTAGAGTTAATTTAAAAATCCACTGAAATTCACTACTCATTTTTTTTGGTCTTTTTCCCTTTTTATCGGTACCAGGGATCGAACTCACGACTGCCTGCTTGCAAGGCAGGCGCTTATGCCGCTGAGCTAAATCCCCAGCCCCCACTACTCATTTTTGAATTGATTGTTGGGTCCATTATGAAATTCAGGTCAAAGCTCATTTTGGGCCCATGGATCTTCATTTTCTCAATATAATTTGTAAAACACAAACAAAAACTATGCTTCCTCTGTTGAACTGATTTTCACAGTTGTTAAAAATTACTTGGATTTACTATATTGGTGTAGTTCCAGGTTCTCTAGTCTGCTCTGCTGACCTATGTTTATTCCTCTCCTGTTATCACTCTGGGTTAATCGCTAAAGCTATATAATAAGTCTTAACATTAAGTACACTGTTTCTTTTCAATTGTTTTAATCATTCCAGTTTTTTTGTTGTCTTTTTGAGACAATGTCTCACTACGCAGTTTAACTGGCTCAAACTTTCAAGGACCCTCCTGCCTCAGCCTCCTGAGTGCTGGGATTACAGGCATGTGCCACCACGCCAGGCCATCATTGTAGTTCTTTTGCCTTTCTGTATAAATTTTAAAAATCAGAGTGACTATATCTATTAAAAAAAATCTTGTTAGGACTTTAATAGGAACTGTGTGGATCTGTAGATCAATTTAGGGAAAACTGACATTGTTACTATATTGGGTCTTTTAATTCATGAGCACAGTGTGCTTCTCTGTTTATTTAGATCTTCTCTGATTAATTCATCAGTATGCTGTGATTTTTACCATGCAGATCCTGCAGGGTGTCATTTTACAAAACACCCTGTTGAGAGGAGGAAAAGACAAACCTCTAATGGGGAAAAATATTTGCAAATCATCTGTCTCATAAGATCTTATACCTGTACTCTATAAAGAATGTTCAAAACTTGACACTGAAAAATGCAAAACCAAACAAACCCTAGCACTCCGATGTAAAGTGGTGAAGTGTGAACAGACATGTCCCCAAGCAGAAGACACAGATGGCAAATGCACAGGTGAAAAAATGCTAACATCATTAGCTGCTGGGAACAGGCACATTAAAACCACAATGAGATGTTGCCACACCCTCACCAGCACAGCTAAACTAATAAATAAAAAAGCAAAAACACCAAATGCTGGCAAGGAGCCAGAGACACCGGAAGTTTCCTCCTTTATGGGTGGGAATGCAAAATGGTCCCGCTGCTCTGGAAAACAGCTGGGTTTTTCCCAACAGAGCGACATAGTACCTCCCGTTCACTCCAGCAGTCTTAGTCTTGGGCAGTTTCCGGGGAGAAATAAAGATTAACGTTTACACAAACCCTGTACAGGGATAGTCACAGCAGCCTGACTGACTACAGCTGGTGGAAAATAAAATGTCCTTTGGTGAGTGGTGAGTGGATGGTTGAACACAGTTACACACCCATGCCATGCTGGGATGCTTTGCAATAAACTGCATGAATCAAAAGATGGCCGGGTGTGGAGGCTGAGGCAGAAGGATCACTGTGAGTGTGAGGCCAGCCTGGGTTACAAAGCAAGACCCTATCTCCCCCCACCCCCCTAAAAAAGACACCAAACTGGGTAGACTTTTAGGACATATGGTTTAAAAAGTCAGTTTCAGGGCTGGGGATTTAGCTCAGTGGTACAGCGCCTGCCTGGGAAATGTGAGGTCCTGAGTTCAGTTCCTGATTTCCCGGGAAGGGGGCAGGGAATCTTCCTGCCTGAGGCTGGCACTATACGTGCTGCCATTGTGCCTGACTCTTTATCGTTTAAAAAAAGTCAGCTCTTCAAAAGGTTTCATAATACGGTTTATAATACATTTTATAATATGGCTTCACTCTCGGGAACACTCTTGACATGACATAGCTATAGAGCTGGAAAACAGATCCTGGTAGCCAAAGCCGGGGTAGAAAGTATTTGTGGAAAGAGGGGCACCAGGCAGTTCTGTGTGCTAAGGTAATAATTTGGAATCTTTTTATTTGTTATCTCTATTTTTTTGGTGATACTGAACCCAGGGCCTGTCCGCTGAGCTATATCCCCAGCCCTTTAAAATACAGTGTTTTTCTTTTGAGTCATGGGCTCGCTATGTTGCTAAGTGACCCAGGCTGGCCTCGAACCAGGTTATCTCTCTCACCTTGGCAGAGTGACCCGTCAAGCCCGTGACTGCAGACAGCCATGGAATTGCCTTTGGCCTGAGTGGCCTGCAGGCCCAAGATGATGCTCCCAGGACGGTGCTCCCCCTCCTGCCTCTCCCGGGCCACAGCCTCCTTCCCCTGGCAGCTGTCACCTGGGCAGCTGGGTGGCTCACCTAGTGCAGGGTGTCCACATGCTGCAGAAGGGGTGAGAGAGTCCTCTGGGGCCTCTTTGACAAGGCCACTCTCTTAGTCACTTTCCTCATCACTGGCATAAAAGTACCCATCACCGGAGACTCGAGGGGATGAGGTTTGTTCCCACACCCAGAAGGTACATGGTGGCCGCTGGCTGCAAGTAGTGGGCACAGAGCAAGGAGGAGCAGCCAGATCTGGAGCTGGACCTTTGCAGGCCACACCCCGAGGGACCCCTCTCTCCGATCAGGACCCCAGCCTAGCAGCTACTCAGCTGCGGTCCCAAGATTCAGACGCCTCCTAGACCCCCTCCCCCTACTCCCATGAATCCGTGAGACCTCCAAGGGACATTCCAGTTGGTGGATAGAAACCAGAACAGCTGTGGGCCCCTTTCACGACCTCGTCTTCTCCCAAAGGCCCTGCCTCTGACCCCATCATGGGAATGAACGGGTCTGGGCTGGACCTTTCAGTCTACTGCACCTCCCTGGGGCTGACGCAGGTCTTTGGCGTCCCCAGTGTAGCCCCCCCCCCCCACGTACACCACAGGACAACATATATTCCTGTCGGTCTTCAGGGCGGTGGGGTTGGTAACACCTGTACTCCCAACCACAGATCCTGAGTTTAGTAGGTCTCCCATACTCCTTGAGTTTTCATCCTTCACCCCTGGACCTGCTCAGTCACGTGGTGCCTTGGGGGGTCTCCTGTAAGGTCACCACAGTTAGCCCCCCAGAGACCTCTGAAGGAGGCCCAGCTCCCATGTATGTCATCTGCTCGCCTGTCAGTGCTGCTCCTAGACAGTGGCTCATCCTTACAGAGGACAGAGGGACAGCCCTGCACCAGGCCCCGGTCCAAAGGCCTTTTGTGGACTCATTCGTTCCGTCCTCACACCCACCTTGTCAGGAGGGTGCACTGCAGTCTTTGGCTAGGGTGAGGGTGGGTTTTGAAGGGGGTACCCCCGGGAGATAATTGTGCAGCTAAGACCTGAGAGTGGAAGTGTAGGATCTTCCGAAAGTTCATTAAAAGTCCAGGATCTCAGAACCCTCCTTGGAGGTGGCGAGCGAACTGCAGTCTGTCTTGGAAGAGGCCCCTTGGGGGACTGCTGTGCATGCTGGAGTGTGAGAAGCTGATACGGGGTGAGTTTCCCAGGCCCTGGGGGCTCTATCTATAGAATGTGGGTAGCTTTATTTTGTCAGGAGAAATGCGCATTGTTTGGCTCAGCGTTTTTTCTATTCTTTTTCTTGTTGTTGTTATTCCAGGAATCCAGTGCAGGACCTTGTGCTTGCCAGGCAGGTGCCTATGCCACTGATCTATATCCTGGCTCCTGTTTTCTTATTCTTTCTAATGTACCTTCTGGAGCTGCAAAGCCAGGAAAGGTATAGGACAGGGCTGGTGACTATTTCAGAGCACTCAATGATACAAACGCCCCACTGTGCACACGCGCCCTGGGTTCGTCACACCTGGGTGGGCCACACTTCCCAGCTGCCTGTGGCTGGCGGGGCTTGCAGGGGGAGCTGGGCTCCACCAATCTGACTGCACCCTGGTCTGGGTGAACGGGGTGGGTGAAAGGCAGCGAGAGGCCCAGGACACACATTGCAGGGGCAGAACCTGAATGCAGAACAACTGTGAAGAGATTTGGCCGCAGCTCCCTGCTGCCCGCCTGCAGCCCATAGAGGGTAGCTCAGGAGTCCCTGGTCTGTGGATTTCTGTTTTTGCTTCCTTCTACTCTGGCACAGATGTCAGTTTCTGTATCCGGATTGCTCAGTGGTGGCATTCTGATAGTAGATGAGTTGGAACCAGACTGTAACTTTGGACACAACTACTACGCCTGCAGTTTGGAAACCTGTCCACTAGACGCTAAGCAGAATCAACACAGGCAGCTGGTGACCAGGGTCCCTCATCTGTGGGCTTCTTCCATGTGGCGAAGGAGTTGACCATCTACTCCGGAGGTTCTGTGGACGGGCTTCTCTGTCAGAGAGACCTAACTTCAAAGCCCCAGAGGATCCCATCAAAACCTGCCTCCAGGGGCTGGGGGTTTAGCTCAGTGGCATAAGTACCTGCCTTGTAAGTACGTGGACATGAGTTCAATCCCTGGTACCGACAAAAAAACAAAACAAAACAAAACAAAAAAACTGCCTCCAGTCCCCGCTCCTAACCAAGAATCTATCGCTTTTCAGGATAAGAGAAATTAAAATACTCCCCATGCAGTCCTGGGATTGACTTTTGGACTGCAAAAAAACCTGCCATGTATTTTGGCACATGTGAGTTTTGACTGCTCAGAGAGCAATACATTGGGTGTTGTTGCCTGTGTAGTGCGGCAGAAATAAATGCATCTGAACGGACACTAATGACAGGAGATAAAATTTAACAAACTCACTGTTATGTCAAAGTCATGTGCTTTTATCATCACGCAGGCTATGATTTTCCCCATAAGCATATTTCACATTCTAACAATGTGAAAGGAAGTCACCATACGGTACATTTTCCAGCCCTCTTCAGAAATGTGCTCAGTGTAGAGCTGGCATCAGTGGTGTTTTAGTGTGACATGTTATTTTTCACATTTATAATGTTTATTTTCAATGATTTCCTTAGATTGATCAGTTACTAGTTTGGTTATAGAAGTCTCATGATTTCTTCAAATTCATCCTCTTTGCTTAAGCTCGTTATTCCAGGCCAAAATTTGGATGAGAACATGTAGAAGTTGGGAGTCTAAACATTGCCTTAAAAATCACACTAATCAAGCAGTAATAAATGTTGGTGAAGTCAAACAATTGAGTGGCATTTATCAGACAGTGCATGGGAAGACAGAGGGTTTTTTTTTAATATAAAAAAACTCCAGTTTGGAAAAAAAAAACAAAAAAACTCCAGTTTGAGCACCTGCCTGGCAAGTACAAAGTCTTGAATTCGATTTCAAGCACCAACAAAACAAAAGAAAACCCCAAAAAACCAAAAAACTAAACCAAACAATAACCACCAAAAAACCAAAAAATTAAAAACTTCCAGTTAAGGAGAACCAAGAGACAGAGGGAGAGAACGAAAGAAAAGTAAAAAGAATTTAAAAGACATGTTATTTACAGGGACCAACTCTGTATCATGTATGTTATGTAATGTAAACATGTGCTAATACAAATTTAAATTTTAAAGTCTTGAAATATCTCGGCCTTACCAATTTTAGGCTATTTAGAGTATTTGTTCCAGTGATGGACAAGCAGAAAATGGCCAGTTAAACCAGGAGGCTCCTGCTCAGAATCACTTGCCATCTTTTCCTTGCACTCCAAGCTGAGACTACCCATGATAACCTGCATTTCCTGCTTCTTTGTGCTGGGGAGTTGGCGGGAAGGATGAGGGCAGGGCATGGCAGGTGTGTTATGGACAGCGCACCTGATGAGTAACGAGGGCTCTTCCGCTTTGAGGTCTTTCTGGAGAACTGCTACATTCTTTAGCAGCAACATGGGTATTTTCCCCCCAAATGGTAGAATTCTATAAATCATGGTCCTATATCACTTTTAAAAGCAGACATGCTCCTCTACTGCCCTCTCAAGGTTCTCACATGTTTCTCCAGAGACAAATTTTTAAATTAACAAAAATAGGCTTGCTGGTTCTATACCCCTCGGCCACGCGCCATCCTGGCTTGGAGCCAGTCAGCTGCGGACTGAGACCTCTGCAAACTGAGCTGAAACAGTCCTTTCCTCCTGTAAGAAAATTAGCAAAAATACCACCTAAAAGAGAATTTAAAACTATGCGTAACACAAATTATTGACAAGTTGTGTTATTTACAAACCTGCGGAATAACACAGTTGTTCTGTGCAGTGCTATTCACTTCCCTACCCACTAACATAATTCAGAGCTGACGAATCCCTAACACGTGTAATTAAAAATATATTTTGCATCACTTTAAGGTAAACATGCAAAATCTTTTTTTTTTTTTGCAGATACACTTAGGTTGTGAAATAACTGCGATATGGTTTATAATTTTATTGCGCCCAGCATCAACCTATCTACTGCATTTCTGTCCTAAAAGCTTACTATGAAATCTAAATGTCCGTTTCAACAACATGAAACCCTGACTCCGTTGGCTTATTGGGAGTTTTGACTGCTCTGCTTTGATACTCTGCGGGGTGGCTGTGAGCGAAGCGGTGTAGAAAGTTGGGGAGCAGGGGGCACACAGCGAAGTGGCCCTCCCTCCTGGCTGGGGTCTGCCACATCCCTGGACCCGGAACTCTGCTCACCTAGATGTCACTTGCTCCTCTTCTCAAACTGTTTTGTTTTGCAGCGCCGGGATTGAGCCCAGGGCTTCGCACGTGCTGAGTCGCTGCTTGGTACTGAGCGGCATCTCCAGCCTCATACTTCCAAGATCTTTTCAGATGCCCCATGAGAGTAAGCCGTAATTTCTTTCTGTGCCTGGCCGACTTCACCTGATGTGAGGTCCCCGAAGCTCGCTGGTGCGAAGGACAGGCTGTCTCCGGCAGCTGTCGCGTCCCTCTGTGTGCACACCCAGCCTGTGCCCATTTGTTTGCTGATGGACCCCTGGCTTCCTGTCTTGAGTATTCTGAGTGGCGCTGCAGTAACATAAGAGGACAGATGTCTCAGATGTTCTGATTCCACTGGGGTTGCCGGATCCTCAGGAATTTTTTTTTTTTAAAATCGGTACCAGGGATCAAACTCACGACTGCCTTCTTGCAAGGCAGGTGCTTATGCCGCTGAGCTAAATCCCCAGCAAAGGAATGTTTATTTAACACATTTTTAAAGGAAATTCCAGTTTTCCACAGTGGCTGTATCAGTCTACACCCCCGTGAGGGTTTCTTTTTCCCCATATCCTCCATAACACTTACCTTTGCCTTTTTAATAGCCATTTAACTGGAATGAGATGCTGGCTTTGTGGCTTTGATTTGCACCACTTTCCTAAGGACTAGTGATGCTGAGCGCTTTTTTTCATGTACTTGCTGGCTGTTGGTATCTTCTTTTGGCCTTTATCCAGCTACTTTGTTCTTTTTTTCTTCTTTTTTGGACTGGGGATAGGGCTCTCAACTGCAGGCTTGCAAAGCAGGCACTTATGCCACTAAGCTAAATCCCCAGCCCCGCTATATTTTTCTTTTATTTTTGTACCAGAGATCAAACTCACAACCTCACACTTGCCTGGCAAGCACTTGTGCTGCTGAGCTAAATCCCCAGCCCGTCAATTTTTGTTTTTTAAGACAGGGTCTCACTATGTAGTTCAGGCTGGTCCTGAACTCAGTACATAGCTCGAACTGCCCTTGAACCTGCAGCGGTCTTGCCTCAGCCTCCCATGTGCTGGGGATCACAGGCATGGGCCACCTCACCTGGTTTTCCTTGCTATTTTTAAATTGGGCTTTTTTTTTTTTTTTGGCTACTGAGTTCTCTGAATTCCTTGTATATTTTACATATTAATCTCTTAGCAGATGTAGTCTGTAGGTTGTCCCTTCTGTTTGCTATGCTATACACAAAGGCTCTTGCTTGCTATAGACTTATTTTTGCTTTTCTTTTTCTTTTGACCTGTACTTTTGAGGACTTATCTAAAAAAATAAATAAAAACTTTGGTCTATGTTTTGTTGTGTTTTGTCTTAGACCTAATATTAAACCATTTTGAGCTGATTTTTTAAAAACTTTATTTTGAAGATAGTAAAATACCACAGAACAAAGCCAACCGAGACAATGCAGTGAAACTGGTACAGAACGTCACAGCAAGTTAACAGGCTAACAGTAATAGGCACCATAGTATATCTCGTTATCTTCACAATAGTTGTCCATTCAATTAGGTCTAGCGAAATTTTTTGTAAATGTTGAGGGACAATGGTCCAATTTCCTTTTTCCTGCATGTGGCTATCCAGTGTTCCCAACACCATTTATTAGGGACTATTCTTTCCCTAATGGTGCTTGGCACCTATGCTGAAAGTCAGTGGGCTGTATATACTTATTTCAGGCTTTTACTTTCTTCCATTTTTCTGTATGCCTATTTTTTATACCAGTTCCATGCTGTTTTGGTTACTCTTAGCTTTGAAGTATGTTTTAAAGTAAGTTCTTTTTAAGATTGCTTTGGCTACTAGTGGCCTTTTGTGTTGTTGAGACAGGGCTTCACTATGCAGTTCAGGCTGGCTTTAAACTCACTTCTGCAGCCCAGGTTGAATTCCAATTTATAGTGATCCTCCTGCTTCAGCCTTCCAAGTGCTAGGATTACAGGTGTGTGCCATCAAGCCCAGCGGGTTCCATGAGTTTTAGGGTAGAAAGGATCTTTTGGTATTTTAATAGAAACTACATTGAACCTGTAAGGGTAGACTTTTAGTGTAGACATTTTAACAATATTAATAATTCTTCTGATCTATGAACATGGGGCACTTTTATCTAATTTTTCTTTTTTGAGACAGTATTGCTATATAGTTCAGACTAGTCTTGAACTCACTAAATTTATCCCTAAGGTCTGTTCTTTTTTTTTGGGGGGGGGTAGCTATTGTGAATATGATTTAACTTTTAAAAGGTTTTTTTGTTATAAGGTTAGAAAGAATATTCAATGTCTCCTCCCACCCTAATCATTCATTCATTTATAATATTCAGTTTCTGAGACAGGTTCTTGCTGTACAGTTCACACTGGACTTGAGCTCACTTTGTAGCCCAGGCTGGTTTACAATCCTGCCTCAGGCCTCCAGAGTGCTGGGATTACAGGCGTGAGCCACCACACCCAGCTGGTGATGTTTTTTAACAGTATGATAACCAATTTCAATTTTTGCTGTCAGTTACTGGAAAAGGTAGAATGTATTTAGTCCTGATCTTTAACAGTTAACTTTTGATAATTAAACCCTAGCCAATGATGTGACTTATTCTTAAAAAAAAAAAAAAAAATCCCTTCCTGGGTACAGAAGAATTGGCATCTGTGGTGGATTAATGGTCAATTTGGAACACCCAGATGAACTGAACCAGCGTGGTGCTGGGTGTGGAAGGCCCACCTGAGGATCACTGCCAACAGCGTAAAAGGAGAACGGGAAGGGAAGATGGTGCGTTGTTCCTGGAGAAGCTTGTTGTGCTGGCTTCCTGACATGAACTCAGCTGTTCTCATCGTCAAAGGAGCAGTGTGGATCCTCAGTGTCGCTGAGGATGGCTGCGGGTCTCGGGGGGAGCTCTGGTCCTCACCTTGAGTGTCATTTCCTGGATCCAGTGCAGATACTTAGCCTACAGGCACAGATCTTTGGCCCTTCTAGTGCAGACTCTCTAGTTCCCACTGCTGACCTCTGGGCCTTCCCAGTGCAGATCCTTGATACACACTTGAAAGAGATTCTGTCATGGGCTCTAAGCTCAAGCTGGACTCATGAAGGACACTGCTGTGGGATCCAGGCCCTCAGCTAGATTCTCTGGATCTCTGCTGTGTGGCCAGATCTCCAGCAGTCTTTTGCACTTGACTCTGGGGGATATTATAAAACCTTATAAATTATGTGTCCTGTATTAAACACATCCCCCTTTAAGTGCGACTACAACAGTTTTTCCTTCTGGGGAAGATGTTTAAAAAAAGTTTTTAGACAACTTAGGTCTGTTGGAATATTATGAATTTGGTGCAAGGGCATCTCAGACCAATTTTAAAGATTTCTTTTGTACTAGAGACATTTTAGAGTCAAAAATATTTTTAATTAATCATTGATCCAGAAGAGAACACAATCTGGTTAAGTGATCCAGCTGGGTTAACCAGGTGGGTGGGCAGCTTCTCGGAATACCCAGCGACCAGACTCCTACTTGGCAGCATGTCTGTAATCTCACCCAAAGCACCAGTTCCATCAAGAGGGTTGTGACAGCAACCAAAACGGCTCTACTGGGACCAGTTCATGAATTCTTTCGGGGGGTGGTGGAGCACCGGAGTGGGAAAGCTTTTCAGACTGCCTAAGAAATCTCCAATTTTGAGCCAGCTCCAGGTGGCCCATTGTGTGAAGCTACAGAAAGGGCTCTCGAGTTCCTGCCTAGTCGCACAGCAGCCATGTATTTTTGTCATGTATGAAAACTAAAACATTCACCTCTGTACTATCCCTGCCATCTGATGTGAGGAACTATGTCACGGATCTCCTTGTAAATGCGCATTAGTGTTTCCCACAAATGTTTCAGACTAGTTCAGAAGCAAGTGGCTCAGATTTTTCACAGGCTCTCCAACTCTGCAGCTTTGGGGACGCCTGAATGACTAAGGCGGGATGTGGTCTTTCGGGGCCTGGCATAACTGCCACAAGTCACTGCTGGCGCCCAGGTGGGCTCTGCCCTGAGCACCCGAGTTACGGCCTTGTTCTCACCAGTCTTCATCACCACTTACATCACAGGAAGCCTTCACAGGCCAGGAGTAGCTACTGAGCTATCAGGTGGTTGTTCTAGGAGGCTCATACATGGTGCTGCCACTGAGCCTCAGGGTGTGCAACAGGTCCAGGTGGGGCGAAGGCTCCTGGGCTTGGGGTAACAGGCCCCAACCCGGAGGCCCAACTTTTGGCAACAGCAGAAAAGGAGAAGTTGGGGCTCCCGGACAACTTGGGAGAATGAATTGGGGTAACCCCAGCTGGGTGTGCAGGATACAGTCGGGTTCCACTTGCATCAGGTTTGCACCATTACAGTCGATATTGTGTCAACTTGAAAACAGTTTTGAAAGTTTAACTAAGAGCCTCACCAGGGAGCCAGGGTTCTTGCTTTGTAAACATCCTCAGCCTATGCAAGAGAAGGGCACAGAGGTGCTGAGAATGCTACCCTACTCTGGAGGTGTGTGGCCTGCTTACAATATAGGGGAGAAGAGGCCTGTTCCCCTTTTTGCTCTGGCTGCTGCCTTGAAGTGTTGCGCTGGTGCTATGCCACCCTGCCTTGGAGCCAGCTGATTATGGACTAAAACCTCCACAAACTATGAGTTAAATAAACCTTTCTTTCCTTCACTTTGGGTGTCCGGTACCTTGTTCAGTAATGAGAAGTGACAAAGACACAGGATGCTTATCACTGCACTGCACTGCGCAGGTCCTGATTTCAGGGTGAGCAGTACCATGGGCGCCTTCACTTTCAGACAGTGCTGGCTCCCATGTCTTTTGACATTTTGTACCTATTTCATATTTTTACTGTTTTCTTCAGACAGCTGTGAGTGATGACTTATGCCTTAGGTGTAACTGTAGCGTCTATCTAGGAGAAGCAATTCAAGAGCCATAGAACTACTGTCGGGCTGTATTTTTCTTACCATAGACAGTTTCCTGATTAACAATAAACTTTTTTTTGTACCAGGAATTGAACTCAGGACCTTGCCCTTGCCAGTGAGACAGGGATCTGGTATGCAGTTCAGACTAGCCTCAAACTCACACCAATCCTCCTGTCTCAGCTTCCTCAGTGCTGGGATTTCAGGCATACAGAATCACCCCTGACCAAAAAACTAGATTTTTAAGTTAGAAAATACATTGAAGTTGGTAACTCTGCTTCAACACTAAGCTTCACAATTTCCTGGTCAAAGATTTTATTAAAACCATATAAAAGACATTCACTGATGCCTGTTATAGCAGGGTTTAAGGAAATCTGAATCACATAATCAAACCACTTACCAGTCTGAGTCTGTAAGTACAGGGTGACCAAAATTGCATATTTTCATGAATATTTGAAAGAGGAAATACAATTTTATCAAATTTATCAGCATGAGAATCCACTGGGTACCATGTAGGGTAAACACACTGTCAGTGGTTATGGGCAGTAGCACAGGGGTGTTGAGGGGTTCAGACCATAGCATGTGGCACATTCTTTCTTCACTGTCACCCTCTAACCAGAAGGGGTCCTGTGTCTTGCTGCTGTGCCCCCAGGATGGAGCTAAGGTTGGATGAGTGGCTTTGGAAAGACTGTACCTTCCTGGAGGTTTGGCTTGCTCTCCCCACGGGGTACCATGGGGTTCAGTCCCCAACATCATATTTCATGACCCCAGGAGTCAGCGACAAGACTGGGCAACATCTCAACCCAGGGAGCATTTCCCCAAAGTGCCCGGGAAGTCTTGTTTTCCATTTCTCAGTTCTTTCATTCTGAGGGTCTTATTAAGCCACCCAGCTTTGACTTGAAAGTGGGACCCTCCTGACTCAGGCTTCCTGAGCGCTGAGGTGGCAAGCAGGCATCCTTACACCCAGCTTGGCTGCATTTTACTTGCAGCACTAAGTAAATGAGCGTTATCACTTCCCTGGTACATTTCACTGCTCCGTGTGCTCGGCCCCACCAGCTGAGACCATGTGCTTTGGTCCGACAGTTCAGTGTCACTCTCAGTGATGACTTCTTCCACTTTTCAGCATGATACAACTTACCCAAATGCACTTCCATCCCTCCCGTCATGTGCACAGCTCCCAGCATGCACACATACTGCTGTGCCTCACAACAGCGCCGCTAGGCAGCTGTTCCCTCCTGCGAATACTCTCCGGGTCCAAGCTGTGAGCAGCAGGGTGGTGGTGATGGGGCTCAGGGTGACCACTCGCACTTCTGCAGTGACCCTTCCTTGTGCAGTGCAGAGGGAGATGTGCGTGGGCAAAGGTCCTGGACTCCAGGTGCAGTGTACCGAGTCACTGTCCTCCCAAGAGACACTGCTGTTTCTAAGGGAGGAACCTATAGCCACGTGGTAGGGAAAGGAGACATTTCTACACACTGGAATCACAGAGCCACGCTGGGATTCAGGCCACATAAGCCAAACACTTCGGGTGCCACCTTCACTCACTTGGCAGAACTGCCTGGCAGTTATTCTCACACGCTCCTCAGGCAGAGAAGCATCCCTGTCCTGGCAGTGACCAGACTTACCTGATGATAGTTCACTGGATGTGCCTGGCTTCTGCTCCAAATCCCCTTCAATCCTGGGTTCAGCACAGTAAGTACTATTATCTCCCCAGTGCCCTGAGAGGGCAAGCAAGGCACGCAGCAGGGAGGTGACCAGAGTACCCCACGGACTTGAGGCTTCTGGAGCCTTCAGGTTCATCACAAGGGGCTACCTATGGCTAGCCTGGTTTTACTGAACAGATTCTCTGGAATGTTCAACGCTGTCCACAGCTACCTCTGTGCTACAATGGAAAACAGGAGTCAGGACAGACTCCAGCCTGCAAAGCCTGGCTGTCAGGCTGCAACTCATCACTTCCTACCTACCCATCATCTCGGGGGAACTAAACCTCAACCCTCAGCAATGACTCTGTTCTGTTGATTTCTGAGACAGGGTCTTATAGTTCAGGCTGACCTGAAACTCAGCAGTCTTCCCGCCTCAGCCTCCTAATTACTGGGATTCTGGGCTTGTGCCACCATGTCTGGTAAGTGGCGCTTTTCTTGATTACCATTACAAGAAGTGAGGTAACAGGACAGAAGTGCAAGCTCAACCAGAAGAAAATATATAATGGAACACATGTGTGAAGGTATGACTGTTACCTTAACTGGATTTTTTTTTCTTTCTTTCTTTTTGAGACAGGGTCTCTTCTCTATGCAGTTCAGGCTGGCCTTGAGCTCACTTTGTAGCCCAGGCTGGTCTTGAACTCACAATGATCCTCCTGCCTCAGCCTCCTGAGTGATGGGATTACAGGCGTGAGCCACCACGCCTGGCTCTCCTTAACTGGATTTTAAAAAACAATTTTTGTAGTGTTTAAAAATCATCTTGTATTGCCTTTAGGAAGCAAATAATTTAACTGTGACCCTTCTGCAAAGTGTCTGTATTCACTTACTTATTACACAAGCGCGTGATGAAGTCAAGTATCACTTGGCACGCTATTTGTTAAGAAAGGGCCCAGTGGTGCTCAGGATGGTTCTGGGGTTACCCTGTGTCTGCAAAAGGGCTCCAAATGCTGCAAACACAAACTCCAGCCTCGCTCCTCATGGTGGTGAGGTGGTAATGAACAGCAGATCATTAACTATCTTTCTAAAACACACAGACACTGCACTTTCAGGGCCAAGAGGCTGCTTAGGAAAATACCACAAGGTCACTGGGCTGCTGCCCCTCTGCAGCAAAGAGGGGTAGGAGAAGGTGCTCTGTCCAACAAGGGATGGCAACAAACCCCACAGGAGAACAGAGCGGACCTCACCAAAACAGCTCCTCAGCCTTTCACATTGCCCACTCCTATCTCTAGGCAGGCAATCATTCAAGACAATCAGATTACAACACAGCCGTTACCAGACTACACGCCGACCGTGCACTATGAGACCATATGCACGTCCATAATTTTTAGATAAGCGATACTTTTTGCTTTAAATTTACAGCTCTAAAAGAATTTGAAATTCAGGTATGCTAAAGAGTTCTAATAACTGTGTTTTAACTTGTTTAAAAATTTAAGAGCCTCATGCATTTATTTCCCTCCAGAAATCGCTTGGATTCATAAACACACAATTACCTGCTGCCATGAGGCCACTAACTGTGGTGACCCATGACTTTTCATCTTGTGCAGGCAGAACCGCTAGTTCTGAAGCCTCGATTTCAAGAGCACATCACATCAGCCTTTGTGTGAGCAAACCTGACTCCCTGAAATCACAGAACTCCAAACACCCTCATGCTTTCCCTGCCATCAGAGGGTGCATCCAGCTGGTGCCCAACGGCCTGTGCTCCCGGACTTCCCTCTGCGCGTGCGGGTGCAGCTTGATCATCTGCTAGCACTGGCTGGAAGGAAGGTTTCTTAGTGCCACAGGGCTAACAGTGCACCTCGACCATCAGATTCTACACAAAGCCCGCCCACTTCCTGACCACACCAGCACCAGAGCACCTAACACAGCCTCCCACCTCTCTTTTCTGCAAGTGTCAGAATAAATGACGAGCCCTGCAATTTTCCAGGTGAAAAGCATCGGAACATGAACTGGTATTTAGACTCTGTAAGCAAAAGCAGAAAGGGGTTGTCTGGACACATTTTTACTCCAATGGCCATTTTTCCTCCCACAGGAAAATGCCATAAAGTGGCTCCAGGTGTTGCTGCACTCCTCACAGGAGTCCCACAGGCACCCACTGGAAGCAAGGGCCTCGCTGCCGGTGAAGCCACACGAGACTCTGAGGTCTGAAACACATCAGAAGGTGCCCGCTAACAGGGGAACCACCTGAATACAAGCCATTCCATTTTGCACTCCATTTCATATTTGGTTTAATAAAGTAATGCAAATCATTTAAAGAAAAAAACCTTTAATTTTAAATTCTGGTCTATGCATAAAATTCATTTTTATATCACGGTTAAATTTAGTACAAACTATAAAAATGTTAACACTGAAGTTTTTCAACAGAAATCTATTAAGATCCCTTAGAAAAATTATGCAAAGAAACAACAGCAATTCATTTACTGCTATGAGGTTAATACATAAAGAAAAACATTCACACACTTTACTGAAATCTTCAGTAAATAATTTTATCCATAATTTTTACCGCAAAATTAAAAGTTCAAAGGTTGTGTGTGGCTCTAAGCAATTACGGGTTGCAATGAAAACAGTAAGCTAGATCTTTTGCTCTAACCAGAACAATCCTAGATTAAAAAATAATAATGGTTGAAATTTGTAAACCTTAAGAAGCACACCAAATTGTGAACGGAACAGATGTATCATAACTTAGCTTAAATTAATGGGAAGACAGTAAGAACTAGTTGCTTTTAAGGCTGAATTGCACAATGAAAGCAGGTGAAAAAAACACTCAGAGCCACAGCTGCTACTTTAAAAAAATATTCGATCACTCTTATATTAAACATTGAAATGAATCAAAGCCAGACAGTACTGAGTTTTTACACAAGCTCCTTTTGCATTCATGTGGTTTATTGAGGCGTGAATGAGACTACTGCCAGACATGCCAACGACACTTCACATTCGAGGGCTGGAGGCCCCAAAGCCTCCACGGCATCGCCGCCTAAGCCTTTTAGGGAAAGGGACCCAAAGTAACGGCAAATGTGACATCCTCATTGTGCTCACTGCTGGGCGTCAGTTTGGTTTTTCCACTTTTGCATCTACTGGTTTGCTGGGCAGGTTTTCTTCTATCCCATAAACAGACTCACACTCCAAGAGAAAGACTGCTAGGTGTAAAATGCCTCCTCTGAACACACACCCGCACTGAGCGATGTTAAAGCTGTCTATCCTCATTTTTTATGTCTGATGAGAAAAATTCATTTCCCCTTTCCCTTCTCAGGGTGTGAGATCCCAATAGAAAAACACTCTTCAGTGCTACTTCTGAGCTTACATGCGACTCTGCCGGCTGGCGGTGGGAAAGCAAGCCACTGCCCCTCCTCTGCTCTGCACGCAGGGCTCCCCTGGAGAACGGCCTACACACAACACTACTGCTCTCCTGCTCCAAAACAAAACAAAGAAACCTAAACAAAAGGGTAAACGTTTATTTGGAGTTAGTTTTCTGGTGGGTGATATTAAGGCCCTTTAAGCAGAGTTCAGGAGCTCCTGTATGGCCGCCTGCTGCTCGGGACTGAGCTGTGAAACGCACTCGGTCCACAATCCTCCAGAAGTCTAGGGCAGAGAGGAAGGGAAAAAAAAAAAAAAATCACATTTAGGTAGGGTGCAAGGACTTCAGTTACTATCACACAGACTATAACAGCACCAAAACACCTAAGCACTTTGCTTTGAGTAATGCCACTGTAAAAGCAAGACACCTGTCAATTTCTTCAAAGGTTTTTTCATTTGCAGAAACTCTTCTTCATTCTTCCCGGATAAAGCTATAGTAGCAGATGATGCCTTCAAACACCACATCCCACACATATCCAGGATGTAAAAATGTGTTAAACTTTGGATTTGGTAACATTAAGTCGCACACCTTTTTAAATTCAGGTGTGCATACCAGCATATGCTGAACACCAACTGAAAGGCTTAAAATGTCTCAAGTTTAAGGTGAAGATTTTAGCTCTAATGATTAAGGAGAACCTATGAACAGATTATATTAAATACAATCTGTCTTATGTCTGCCATTGAGAACATAAAAATGAAATTTCTTTAGCTCATTCGTTTTTAAAATATAGACTATGGGGCAGGTGTGAAAAGTAAAGGTTTTATTTCCTTTTTCCTAGTTCTACCAAACCAGCTTACCTGTACCTGGCGAACCACATTGGCCAAGCGTTTGGCACATGGGTCTTCATGTTTAATGGCCTCATGTATCTCTCCTTCCGCAATTATACTGAATATTTTGGGCAGATTGGTATTGTTGGGGCCAAGAACGATTGGATGATTACTGACAAAGGGGAAAAAAAAAAAACCTTTATAAATGAAATTTCTAAGGAGAATCACTCAAGCTCTACAGTACCATGTTCACCCTAGAAAGTGATGACGTGCTTGCTAAAATCAACTGCCTTTTAAATTCAACAGGAAGACAACACATGCATTTCACATACATTAGTTGTTCAGTTGTTCAGTTTCTTCCAACTCAGGAAAAATAATCTCTCAGAATCCTTTTAAGGGCTAAACAGAAGGCAGCCAGGCATGGTGGTGCACACTTGTAATCCCAGCATTCTGGAGACTGAGGCACGAGAACCACTGATGAGTTCAAGGTCAGTCTGGACTACATAGGGAGACCCTGTCTCAAAAAATAACCTCCACCCCACATAACAACAGAATGCACTGCTTTATGAATATCTGTCATACATTAAAAAACAAGGGAGAGCTGGGTATGGTGGCCCATGCTTGTCATTACAACACTCAGGAAGCTGAGGCAGGAGAATTGCCAGGAGTTTGAGGCTACCCTGGGCTACAAAGTGAGTTCAATGCCAGCCTGAACTGCATAGTGAAACCCTGCCTTAAAAACGAAACAAAACAAACCAAGGGAGATCTTAAGAATAAATTTGTTTAATTAAATGGATGCAACTAGAAACCACACTCCTAAGTGAAATAAAGCAGATTCACATGTGTAAACACCATTGTCTTGCTATTATGAGAAACTGAATGTGTAAATAAGATTCAAAAGCTACAACAGATACAGTGAAAGGGAATGAAACTGCTCAAAGGGAAATCATATTGTTTGATCAATTTTGCACACCTGGATCTGGTAACCTGAGCAACTGTTTGAAGATAACTATATGTAATTTTAACAACCATGGTTAAATTCCTATCATCTTAATTTGAAATCCTCTATAGGTTTTTTTTTTTTTGGTCTTTTTCCTTTTTATAGGTACCGGGGATCAAACTCACGACTGCCTGCTTGCAAGGCAGGCGCTTATGCCGCTGAGCTAAATCCCCAGCCCCTATAGGTATTATTTTTGTTCTTGTTGTCATTTTGCTTTTGTTGTTTTGTTTGTTTTCTGGTTTTTCTTCCCCCTCCCTCTTTAAAATTAAATTAATCTTTTTATGCTTGGTGTTCCTTTTTTGGAATTCTCCTTAAACAGAACATAATAAAATTCTCTTTGACATGGTTTGATTATGCATTCAGGCTGGCTCACTTTATAGCTTAGAATGGTCTCAAACTTTCGATGACCTTCCCATCTCAGCTTCCCAAGTGCTGGGATTACAGGTGTGCAACACCACACCTGGTTTCTCTTCAAATTCTTGTTCCTTGAAATTTTCTAGGCAATATACAGGAGTTTCATGCAAAAATTTAAAAAATTTTCAATCTTTGGCACAAATGGGGGAATGAAACTATTTCTTTGTTTCCTTCCTTCTTTTGTAACAGGATCTCACTATGTAGTTCAGGGTGGCTTTGAGTTCAGTATGTAGCCCAGGCCTGAAACTTGTGGTAACCTTCCTGCCTCAGTTTCTGAGTGCTGGGATAACAGGCACAAGCCACCATGTCCAGACAAACAGTTTCTAAATAAAGCCTGGAGTTCAAAAGAGTATATGGACATCTGAAGATTAAGCTGGGAAATAAACTCTAGTCTGATTTAACAAAATGAGGCAGGATAGCGAATTAAAGAAGAATTCTTTGACATGGACAGAATTCCAGGGCAGTCACATGCAAGGAGAGGACCACATGGCCTGCTCGACAAGCACTCACTTTGGATGCAAGAGCAGAAAAAGGTGGTAGGGCACAGCCTGTCACATGGCCATCACATTTCTCCCTGGGTCTGCTACACACTCCAGGGGTTGCAGCTTTTGGATTCATTCATGAGCCAGAAACAATAACTAACAATGACAGAGCCAGGAGTGAATTGATATTTTGGGGAATATGGACTGAGAAAAACAGACCCAAAGAATACAGCTTTGATCTGCAAGTCTCTGCAGCGTCTGTGTGCAGCAGGCAAGGGATCGGTATGTGAACATTTTTCCCAAGGGCCTCACGTTAGATTTAATTCCATAGAGAACCTGGTGTGGTGATGCTCGCCTGTAATCCTGGCACTCTTGAGGCTCAGGCAGGAGGATCACTTTGAATTCAAAGCCCCAGCCTGGGATATACACTGAACTCAAGGACAGCTTGAACTACACAGCGAGACCCTGTCTCAAAAGAAACCAAAGGATAATTCCGTAAGCAACAACTCAAGATCAGTTATCCTAAGGGCAAACTCTGAACCTTGACACGTTCCTTCACATGATTACAGAGGCAGCATTACCCTAAGCCTACACAGCTGAGGGGACCGTCCCCATGCCATGGGGTTAGGCCCCGAAAGACTGAACTTAGGGGAAAAAGCAAAGAGGCTGTGTTCTTGCTGCAGGGCATCAATCAGTCTGCTTCTCACCTTTCAATCAGGTCGCACAGATAACTGAATGTCTGAACAGCTTCTTCTTTGTCCTCATGGAGCGGAAGCCACGACAACCAGTGTGGCAGGATTTCTTCCACATTTACACAGTCAGGCTTGAACTTCATAATTTTCCCTACTGCTGAGATACAGTTCTCAGTGGCATTGACATTTTCTTTGGTCTTAGAATCTCCAGACTGAATAACTCTAACAAGCAATGGAAGAGCTTCTACAACAGACATTTAAAAAAAAAGTCAGTCAAACCTGTTTTCCTGTAAATGAATACAAATACGTATTTCTTTGGAACGTATTTTGATCTTTGGCCCAGTTCTTGATTACAGTGAAAAATGTTAACATGTAGGGAAAATTTTGTGTGGTTCTAGCTTTATCATTGCCAAGTGGAACAAAGAGGATACTGGCCTGGAACGACCGAGAGCACCCAGCTCTGGGTGACAGTGCTGGCCACCCAAGGGCACCTGACCTTTAACGGCTGCCTGTGTCTCCTGCATGCTTATTATTCTTTCTTCAGGACTGGGGGTTCCACCCGAGGCCTTTGCAGCGCGCTACATCCCCAGATCTTTTCCTGACACGAAGTCTTGCTAAGTGTTCAGGGCCTCAACTTGCGATCTTCCCCTTCCTGTATCCCACATGAACCACCATGCCGGGCTCTCCAGTCATTTCAGAAAAATCCCACACTAAGGCTGTGGTTTAAACCCCAGACGAAATGTACTGTGCAAGGTTAGGGTGGAGGAGCATAAATCCATTCAGATTTCACTTCCATTTCTATGAGAACAAACATGAGAAATTTCTAGGAGCTAAGACAAGGTGTTTAAATAGGTGCCTTTTTTTTTTTTTTTTGTGCTACCGGGGATCGAACTCATGACCTTGCACTTGCCAGGCAGGCACTTAAGCTGCTGAGATAAATCCCCAGCCCCAGATGAGGTGTTTAAAAGGGGCGGAAGATAAAGTAGAAACAGTCACAGGATGTGAAGGGGAGTGGTGAGGACAAAGAGGCTGAGACAGGAAGAATGTCCAGATGCACCGTGAAAGGTGTGGGCCCTGAGTACCTGTACAGAAAGGGCGGTAGCTGTCTCCTCCATACTGCGCCATGACTCCCAGGCCGTATGCGGCCGCTTGCCTGACTTCCGGGCTGCTGTCACACACATATTGGAGCATCGGCCTTAAGAAGTACTCTGCATACTTAAATGAGGCTGGACTACAGTGTTCGATGACATCGTCAAAGATGCATAGCCCCCACTGTCGGTCGGGCCATGGCCTATGGGGACACTACAAAACAGAAGGCTCTGGCATATACCAAGGATGTAAAGTCTATTCTCTATAAGTACACAACAACAGCAGAAAACACAGCAACCACCACTTTTCATTATAAACCAATGTACAAAGAAATGCATCAAGACGTGTGTTGTTACAGATCTCCACAATCGGACACTACCACACACCTGGACACTAGCATAACACATGTTAACTGACTTCAAATGCAGCTAGGCATGGTCACATGTGCCAACAGTCCCGGTTAGCTGAGAGGGTAAGGCAGGACTCATGAACCCAGGAGCCTGCTGCTAGGCAGGGAAACAGCACAAATACAAGACAATGGTGATGCTGTGTTAGAAAATGTAACAAAAGCACTGATTCCACAGGCCAGGCTGTGTGTGCCTTAATCTTCTTAATCCTTGCTAATATTCAATGACAGCTGTTACATCTTTAAAACTATCAAAAATATAACGTGTCAAGCATGGGGCTGGGGATTTAGCTCAGCGGCATAAGTACCTGCCTTGCAAGCAGGCAGTCGTGGGTTCGATCCCTGGTACCAATAAAAAGGAAAAAGAAAAAAAAAAAAAAGGTATAATAAAGTGCCAAGCATGGTGGAACATCCCTGTATCCCAGCACTTGGGAGGCTGAAGTAGGAGGATTGTCTCAAGTTTGAGACCAGCCTGGGTTTTTTTTTTTTTTTTGGTCTTTTTCCTTTTTATCGGTACTGGGGATCGAACTCATGACTGCCTGCTTGCAAGGCAGGCGCTTATGCCGCTGAGCTAAATCCCCAGCCCCCCAGCCTGGGCTTTACAGCGAGCTCAAGGCCAGCCTGAATCGCACAGTAAGACCCTGTCTCAAAAGGAAAAAAAAAAAAACAAACCTACAAAAAAACCAAATAATTCTATTATGTAACGTAGGCCTATCAACTGTAACAACTGCACTGCTCTGGTGGGGAATGTGGCTAGTGTGGGAAGCAGAGGTATGTGGACAAATCTGTATTTTTTATTCAATTTGATTTCAAATCTAAACTATCCTACAATAGATCTGTGAAGTATCTTCAAAAAATAAGGCCAATATTCATATCTGTTATTCAAATAAACTAATAAAAAGATGGTAAATGAATTTGCTATGGTTCACTGAATAAAATGGAATCATTCTGCTCTCGTGTATTAATGTGCCATAATTTAATATGCTATAATCTGAAGTAATGAAAAATCATCTGTATGTCTTCAGAAAACACTGTAACTGGTCTATGAAAACCTAATTAGCAATCAAGAATATAATAAGAACATATTCAGGGCAACAGGGCAACATAGTAAGTAAAAGTGCAGAGTGGAAACTATTTCTGAGGCTCATTTTAATGTTAAGTGTAAGATTTTTTATGTTGCAAGAAAGAATTCCGGTCAAATATCCAAAACAACGAAACAAAACAAAACATCCAAAATAACTGTGAGAGAGGTAAACACTTACAATCAGGTTGACAATTAATGGAAGCAGCTGCTCAAACCACGGTAACACCTTCTCCTTGTAGCTACTGAATATCGAGTGTAAAATATCTGACACTTTGGTCAGTATATAAACGTCATTATCGTCCTAAGAAAAGGAAAATACACCCGAAAGAATTAATCAGTGTCTTCTCTCTCATCAATAGTAACATATATAAAAATCTGGAAAACTAGAGGGAATATGAAAATTTCTCTTTTACGGCCTTAGGGTCAGATCAATTATCTAGAGACAGGAGAGGCCTTAAAGAGCAGGGGTCACGCCCAATGGTCTCTACAGATAAAGAAAAGCGTGTGACAAGGAGATGACACCATTTAAAACTTTCCCCTGGACACCTGTGAATGTAGATGGATGCAAAGCTATCCCTAACTACCCTCATTTTCTATTGACTTGTGGCTGGAGGGGTGCAGGGAGGCTGAGTCCGGGATACTGGCAGCGTGGGCTTTAGCCCACCAGAGGGAGCTACTGTGGCAAGAGACTGAGGAGTGCAGAAAACCTCCCACGCCAAGCGTCGCCATGGCAATCCATTTCAGATCAGAGTTCTAGGCCACTCATGGTTGCAGGGGTGAAACACAATGGCTGTATTCCAACCAAATACAAATGGCTGCTGTGAGACATGTAAATAAAACATCAGGTATTTTAGGTGCACGCATACAGCACACAAAGGTCAAATTGGTTAATTTCAAATGATTCTGCAAATCAGGCTGGGCATGGTGGTTGTACAAGCCTACGATCCCAGCTCACAGAAGGCTGAGGCAGGAGGATCGCTGTGAGTTTGAGGCCAGCCTGAGGTACATAGTGAGTCCAAGGCCAGCCTGATCTACACAGTGAGACCCTGTCTCAGTTAAAAAACAAAAAAGTGAACCAATAAATGAAATAGGTTCTTTTGCTAGACTGCTGATGATTACATCAGAGTAACAAGTGAGAGGAGCTAGAAAGTGAAGTGTCTAAAGCTCTTCCGACGAATATGGTCAGGTAAACGAAACGCTGAAGGGAATAATTTACCTCGTCTTGTAGGGATTCTTCAACCTGTTCGTCATAGTCTTCATCTTGCCTTTTAACTAAAACACATCCAAAGAAACGTTTTAAAACGATCACCAAAAGGGCCAAGATTTCACTCAGAAACAACAACACAGAAAACTTACCTTGTCGCAGTTCCTGATTTTTAAAATGTTCTTCGAGCTTTGCTTTCAAAATGCCTCCCAGCTCCTCGAAGTGCTCATTGTTGAGGCACCCGTCGCCCATTACCTCAATGCACTGAAGATGAAGGAAGAAAGCAACCCATAAGCCTTATCAGTTATCAGACCTCAAAGTCCAACTCCATTAGGGTCACACAGAAGTCTGAGAAAATGAACACTATTCCGTTTCCAGGAAGATGACAGCTATGCATTTAGTCTGGAATTGTCAGAAACAATGCTTTTATTTTACACAGATGCTGGTCATTTTGGGAAAGGCATTTTGGTAGGTTCTGAGGATTCAAAGATGGAACAGACATAAACCAGCTCAATCTGTGTATAGAGCGCACACCACTACCACACTGGGGTAGCATTACAGGCAGAGAGAAAGGCACAGAAGCATGAGTTCTCTGGAAACACAGACGAGGTTCTGAATTGCAGGAGTGTAAACAGACAGTAGCCCTAACCTTTCTTTTTTTTCCGAGACAGGGTTTCTCTATGCAGTTCAGACTGGCCTTGAATTAACTGTGTAGCCCAGGCTGGCCTCCAACTCAGTGATCCTCCTGCTTCAGCCTTCCTGGCTCTCACCCTGGTCTTTAAACTGAGGTTGGCCTGAGTTAATGGAGCTGTGTGCAGCCGGGGTATACTGAGCATGGGGAAGGGAGGGATGCACTAAGCGCTACGGAGAGTGAGCGGGGAGGGAAGGAAAGAGGCTCAGGGCAGAAGCGTGAGGTCATTTCAACTGCACAAATGAGAGCTGTCACTGCTCAATGTTAAAATGAGGAGGAGGGCCAGGGATACAGCTCAGCAGCACAAGGCCTGCACCTGTCTGGTAAGCGCGAGGTCATGAGCTCCACCCCGGCACTAAACAAATAAATAAAAACAGGAGGAGTTGGGGGGGGGCACATTAGTGCCCTGGACCTGAAGGACGGTGGCAGCTAAGTTTCTGTGGTTGGATCATCAGGTACATAATGGCAGAAACTGGACACTGTTCAGAAGGTCTTCTGTGTTCCCAAAGGCTACCTGCTCCCGTCTCTAGCGACACCTCTGTCCACCTGTTCTGTGCTTCCAGGGCACACTGACACTTCCACCAATGCCCACTCCTAAACCAACAACAGTTATGACATGCCGAGGTATGGAGAGTGGAAAACTAGCATTTCCAATAAAGAATTCATACTCTAGCATATGAAAAAGGCCCCAGCCTTCCCCCACTCTACTCAGTGGGACCAGCAAGTCAACAGGACCATACATCTAGTCACCTTCGCGAACGAGTGCATTATCTCCGAGAGGACATCCGAGTCTGGCTCCGTGCCGATGGCCTTGATCAGTGCATCGCACATGAAGTGCCACATCTGCGTGAGGTACTCGGGGCCCCGCACTCGAGCGCACTCCAGGAGAAGGGGCATGGACTCCGCTGCCGCCACACGGACACGTGGGGTGTTAAGGAAACACAGCACTGAGGTCTTCAACTCATCAGGATCCTTTGCCTCACTCAGGTGCCAGAGTGCTGAGATTACAGACTTGTGCACCATGCCCAGCAGGTCTGGACAACTTCTTAAAAGCAATCATGCTTTACCCTCCAGGCCCACAGTAGGTCGGATGGAAAAAGCCATCTTTTGCACAGGATACCATGTGGAAGATTGTAACTAAGGGACTTTGATCTGGGCTGAGTGTAAGCTCTGTCCCTCCTTGTAGTTGCCCTCATTTTACCTGTCTCTGAAATTGTGTGTGCGTGCGCACGTGCGTGTAAAGGCATAGAATTGTAACTACATAATTATGACTACTGCGGAGGATAAAAACATTAACACGCAGGTCTACCAGGAGCTGTTTCTCCTAAGGTGCGATCCACATCAGCAATGGAGGAGGCTTGGTTCGAGAAAGTTATCTATCAGTGGATCCTGAACTCATTCAGAAAAGTCTTGTTTCCCTAGCATCATCAGAAGGTATCTGGGGAAAGCAGCAACAGTCTACACCTGTAACCATCTGCGAGTAACATCCTCCTTCCAGCCTTGAAGTAAAAGGTTTCAGACACTGACTGCTAAATGGAGGACACACATTTTTTTCCTCATGTCTCTAGCAAAGTCAAACAGACAGGTGCGTGCAGAGAACCAGGTTTGGAATCTGTGACTATAGTCACTGCAAACCAAATGATGGTGCTGAGTACTTCAGTTATCACAAAACCTAGTAACTGAGGAAGCCAGTTTTACTAAATCCCACAATGTTTTGTGCTCAGCTGTTGTAGGATATCATCATGGAAGTAAAATTTCAGTAAAGGGACCATCAACTTGACGACTTGCTCAGTGTATTCCACAAAACCTTCCTTTAATTCCTTAGCATAGCAAACCTGAAACAAAAAATACCGGGAAAGAAGTCAGTATTCATGTTATGGCTTTTCTTTTTCTCTTTCTGTAGTGTTGGGGATCCAACCCGGGGCCTCCACAAGTTAGGCAAGTGGGACAGCTTGTAACCAAGTACGCCCGTGTTAGTTTTTAGGTATTATCAAGAAGCAGCAAAATCTTTTTTTTTTTTTGGTACCGGGGATCAAACTCACGACTGTGCACTTGCAAAGCAGGTGCTTATGCCGCTGAGCTAAATCCCTAGACCAAGGCAGCAAAATCTTAAAACCCACAACATCTTGCATCTTGACTAGATCTAAAGAGTCGCACATAGAATCTCAAACTAATCTTGAACAAGAATTTAAAAATGAAAAGGGCCATAAAATTATTTTAATGTATACTATCATTCAAGGGCTAGGATAATTCACATTTTTATTTCTTGTATGTGGGAGAATTTAGAAACGCTATGTACTTTTAAAACATTTCTGAAAAATGTATTATAGTTTTTTTCAAAGATAATAAAAATCTGAAATCTTGAGTTAAACACTACCTACTACTACTACTACTACTACTACTACTACTACTAAGTTTGCAGCCGAAAGGCCCATGTTGCCCAGGCTGGACTTCAGTGGCCCTTCGGCCTCAGCTTGGCCAGCAGCTGGGACTAAAGATGTGGATCATGGGGCCTGGATTATTTTGAATTCTCAAAAAAAAAAAAAAAAAAAAAAAAAAAAAACTTAAATCTTTTACACAGTGAATGAAGAAACGTTTATATTTCTTCTCTAGAGTAAAGACACACAAAAATCCAAACTCACAAGCAGTACGTATTGAAGATCAGTTTAAGAAATACACATGTAAGTGAATTAGAGAGAACACAGTAACAGTAATATGTAATAGAATTTAAGCTACTTTATTAACTTATTTAACTGCTAAATATGTAATATATTATTACTACTTAACTGTAACCTAAAAAACGTATCATCTTCACTGTTTATAACACATGGTCAATAAAGGAAACAAAAATCCACAGAACTTAAAACACAGCCCCCATAACACCACGAGATTGTTCCCATTTTGATTTTCCTATGACCCATGATTCCTACACAACTGAAATCATTCTAGTTTAGCTTTGCTTGCAATACTTCAAGTACATTTTTATTCATTTATTCAAAAGATATCCTTAGCTATTTACTGTAGACTGAGCACAAAAAAAGGTAATAATCTTAGCCAGGTAATAATCCTAGCACTCAGGAGGCTGAGGCAGGGGTATTCACTATGAGTGGGTCAGCCTGGGTTACAAAGTGAGTTCAAGGCCAGCTTGAACTACATAGTGAGACCCTGTATCCAAGAACAAAACAAAACACCAACTTTTCTGCAGAAGCTTAGTCTTGATTCCCTTTGTAACAGTTGTATAATACTCCAGGACCCAGTAATGTAGCAATTATCTTCATTCAACTTAATTATTTTCCAATATTAAAAACATCTGGGAAGCCCGGAATGGTGGCACATGCCTATAATCCCCGCACTCAGGGAGCTAAGGCAGGAACACTGCAATGAGTTTGAGGCCAGCTTGGGTTTCATAGTTAGACCCCATCTGAAAAAAACCACACATACACAAAATAGGTGGGGAAATAGCTCAGTGGCACAGAGCCTGCCTGGTAAGCATAAGGTACTGAGTTTGATTCCCAGTACAAAATTAAAAAAAAAAAAAAAAGAAAAAGGGGGCACCCCACCAGGGGTGGTAGTGCTTGCCTGTAATTACAGTACTTCAGGAGCCTGAGGCAGGAGGATCCCAAGTTCCAGCCTAAGCAATTCAGCAAGACCCTTTCTCAAAATAGAAAATGGGGGTAGAGATGTAGCTCAATGTGAAGCTTTTAGGCTCAATCCCCAGTACTGCTACAAACAATTTTAGTAAAAATTATGATTTCATACCAACATCTGGCAAGCAGTTGATTTTTCTTCCAGTCCTGCAGTTTTAATACCAAAACTCTGTTGATCTCCAAGGTTCACAAATTCCCAGCCATCATCATCGCTCATGTTCTCCATGTCCTGGGCTATTTACACAAGGAAAACGTATGTGAAAAATAACAGTAAAGAGCAACAGAACAGCTGATGGGCCCTGGCAGAGACACCTACTGTCCAACAGGGCTACTTCAGGCTTGATGGACGCCGTCTTCATGAGTGGCCCCATTACCACTGGAAGATACTGCTGAAATTCCTTTCCAAGGATTTTGCACATTCTGGCCCAGGCCGAGATCATGTAAGAGATCTGGGGGAAAATGTAAAATTAAAACAGGCTTGAAGGAAGTACGACATGATAAAATCATTTGCCCACTTCATTTGGCTGATAGCCTCGTGGCCGTTTAGTAAGTACATTCCATAGTACCAGATACTTAAAAGGTTCCAAATCTGTAACAAAACTGTCTACCCTGGGATAAAGACAGCAGGTGAAGTGGTCCTATTTTTTTCCCTTTCATAAAGCAATTAATGTAAGTTTTGTTTCCTAAAAACCTAAATGAACCAAACATTTCAATGCCTGGATTTCCAAAGGTAGAAACACATCTGGTACAACTCTGTATCCTTACTGCTTCATTAAACATTATTAAAAATAAGGGGGAAAATCCTGTCCTCTTAGCTGCCGTAATCTTTGTGTAAGTGGCTGGATATAAGATACCACTTCCCTTACCACTGCATGTATACAGACTCAATCACCTGCAACTTTCTCATGGAGAATCTGGTCCTAGTTCATTAAGCCTAGAACCAGAAAGTGACCCCCTCAAATGTGCGTGTCTATCTGCCTATTTATTGCATGTGCACCGATACAATTTCCATTTCTTAGTATTAAAAAACCACCCGCTTTAATTGTAAAAACAAAGTCTATTCATTCCACAAGCACACTGGCTGTCTTCCCCATACAGGTATACTCAACGTGTTGATGTAAAAGTGACAGAGCCAGTGTGAACTACCTTTTCACACCTCTTCTCAGTTTGTACTCCCCTCAGCCTCCCTAGGGTTAGCAGTCTGTGAAGTGTCCTTCCTGCCTTTTATGTCAGTACACACAAAGATACATGTCACCTGTATACCACTTAGCAAAGGAAGTAAAACAACTACCCCCCACCAGTGAACACAACTTCTTTCAAAATGGCATTTTCCTACTTAAACTAAGGAACAATTACGTTAAAATTGTGTAAAAAAATTGTAACTCAATAATTATGAGTGCCTTGCTATACCACTGGACAATGTCAGATTATTTAAATTACGTGAGACATACATAACATTGCTCCAACAGCCTCTGTCCTGCCTAACACCAATAAAGTGAACAAACCAGGAAAGCCTTATGAAGAAGAGAGAGCATGTGGGTTCTGACACTGTTGGGTTTCTGTATTTCTTACAGTCAGATGTCAATCTGCATTCAAGAGCAGAAGAGATCCTCAAATGCAGGTGCACACTAAGTGGCTGATGAACGCATCCTGATCCCTGGAGAAAAATCTGCAAAGCCTAAGCATACAGAAGAAACTGCAGCCGTGATTGTGAAAGACACTGGCCCTGCAGAGCGACCATGCCCAAGAAGGCTCGGGAAGCAGGAGCAGCCGTTGAGCCCGTCTCTGAAACCATGAGTGAACGGCGCCTCAAGAAAGCGATCGCCTGTTTTCCAAAGGCACATTCAGCCCTGTGCTGTCCACAGCTCATGCATGGGTCCAGACAAGGGCAGCGGCCTGTGTACCTGAGGGTCGTCATCCTCCATGTCGTTGAAGTCTGTCTGGGTCTTCAGTAACAGCTGCATCACATCTGATGCATCCTGCATGAACTACAAGAGAATAGGAAGGAAATCAACACTGGCATCAAGTGTGCTGCAGGTCACAGATGTACTTCTGTACTGTTTAACAATAAAATAAAACAAACGAAAAGACTACACTTCTCACATGACTCATAATCCAACAGCTACCTTCAGTGATCCTCTTGCCTCAGCCTCGTGAGTGCTGGGATTACAGGATGTACCACCAGGCTGGGCGAAAACTATTAAACTTAAAAAAAAACCTTCATTATGTTAGACAGACTTTATAATAATCTTTCTAGAAAAATTTATTTTTTACCAAAGGTCAAAGTAAATTTCAGTAGAAAGAAGTTTGTAACAACATCAAGTTTTGATCTGTTTCAAGCAGAAAAAATTAACTCAGATACGGCAAGAAAATTTTGCATTGCTCCCCCATGGCTCACAGATTTTAGTTAGTAGGACTTTCATTTAGCTCTCCATTGTTCTGGCACTCTCACTGTATTATCAAATCGGCAGTGTTTCCAAGCCAGTATAGAAGCCAGCTCTCCACAGCATGGCAAACACTCATGTTTGGTCAGTTAGTGTGCTGAAAGTTAGTGTGCAGAAAGCACTTTAAAAGGTAAATTTATATTGACCCTGGCTTGGGAGGTGCGGGGGGAGGACAAACAGGGTCCCCGCTGACAGCTCTGAGGTCAGAACATGAAAGCTCAGGGACAGAGGAACTCACGGTGGCTCGGGCTAGATGGCTCTGAGATGCTGGCTGGGAATGCTGGCCCACGCTGGACAGTGGGCCCTGTCAGTTACTTTCTGAGGGTCCCTGCACACACTCCCTCCCAGGCTGCCTTTTCGATTTATCAGGAAAGCAGCTAGCACGGCTCTAGGCACACAAGAGTAGAACTAAATACACAAATACTGAACTCAACCTGCCTTTCTCTCTCACGAGACAGCTATGTGGTGGTAAAGAAACAGAAAGGGGGTGGCAGGAACATAGCTGAGTTAAGGATCATTAGTATCAACAATGAAAAACATAGACAATCTATTTATATAGAAAACAGAAGTAGCTGGGCACAGTGGTGTACACCTGTAATGCCAGCATGTGGGAGGCTGAGGCAGGAAGGTCATGGTATCAAAGCCAGCTTGAACTACAGTGAGAGCCTATTAAAAGAAAAAGAAAAAAAAAAAAATACGTAAAAAGAAAGATGAAGGCAAAAAATTCTGCACCCAGAAAATCATTTACCAGAAGGAAAAACTCCAGTACCCATAAAGCTGATATAGCCAACTTACAGCAAAACTAACATAATGCAGGTTTGCTTACCTTTTCCTTCCCAACTGCCAGGCCGATGAGGCTGATACATTCAATGGTTTTTCCTCTCAGAAGTCTGAGTTCCTTCTGTACTGCATTCTCAACGATGTGCTTAAGTGATGGCATAAATAAATCATAGTAGGGGACAAATTTTTCTTCTGCAGTATCTGCAACTGATGCAATGGATGTCACAACTTGTTCCAAAACTAACTTGGTGCCTTTCTGAATCAACTAGAAGAAACACAAAACAGGTTGCTTCAGTGAAAAAAGCTGCAAGAAATAGTTAAAATTTACTGCCGCCTTCCAGTTTGTGAATGCTTTCCTTAAATAGCAACCTGAGAGTACCTCTTCAGAAGCCAGAAACAGAGACTAGAGGTTCTGGAGGAAATTTACACAAAAAACAACCCACTGTTGGACTATTTATATGGATTTTCATTGTGTTAACTTAGCATGCCTTGCTGGGTGTGGTGGTGCATGCCTATAATCCCAGCACTCAGGAGGCTGAGGCAGGAGGATTGTTTTGAGTTTGAGACCAGTCTGGCCTACAAGGTAAGCACAAGGCCAACCTGAAAAGCATAGTGAGACCCTGTCTCAAAAAGACAAAAAACAAAGAAACAAACCCATAGCACCCTTATTCATTTTTATCCTGAAGTACTGCTGGTTCTAGATTCCAAGTCTGGACTCCTCTTCAATTTAATATCTTCTCTTTCTTCTTCGGTAATTTCCATCACTATTTACACCATGGCACAGAGAACATTCCCTTTCAAGCCCATTTCATTACAGGGGGCCCTCAAAATTATGAATGCACTCATATATGAACAACCCGGGTCACAATGGGAATGTCAGGTTTCATTTGCGACTGTGGTCTTGTGTTGTGACCCTCATGCTGGCTGCTTGTGTAGTTGTAAACAGACTCATGACGCCATCAAAGCACACAAAAGTGTTTGCAAGCGTTGGCCTGAGCCCAGAGGCACGTCTGCGGACATGGTTTCAGTCAGCACTTTATATCACCACCGCTATATGGAAACAGCCCCCAAAAGCTAGAAACATGCTAATGAAGGAGGAAAGGAAAGGAAAAAAGCAAACACAATTGAAAAGGAAGAAATGTGGAGAAGTATGAGTGGCATCTGTGTGACCTAGCTCACTAACATGCACAGCATGTCCTAATCTACCATCTTGACAGTCTTACAGAGAAACAATTTGTACAAAGCAGCTAGTGTTGCTAAAGTGTTATTCAAATTAGTAAGTCAAGAGGCCGGGGACTTAGCTCAAGTGGCTCAAGCGCTTGCCTGCTAAGTGCAAGGCAGTGAGTTTGGTCCACCGTACAAAAAAAAAAAAAAAAAATTAGTAAGTCATGATCAACAGTGTTATATGAGGTAGAAAGGTTATTAGTGAGACCCTGTCTCAACACAAAAACAAAAACAAAACCTGACAGACAGATGGCAGGTTCCGGCCTATCTGAGTCTATACTTTGTGAAAAAGCTAGGACTACTGCAGACATTGTACAGGGTGCCCCATCAGCGAGTGATAACGGTGAAATATTCTGTGCTACCAAGGAGTGGCTTCCCAATTTCAAAGTGAGAACTGGGGTTCACGGTATAATTCAGGTAACTGAAGCAGCCGGTGCTGATAAAAAAGGCTGCTGCAAGTTGCAGGTACCACTTTGAAACCTTGACACAGAAAAAATGGCTATTGCTCTCATCAAGTTTTCCACTGTAATAAGACTAGCATTTTCTGGAAGAAAATGCCCAGGAGAACTTATACTACCCAGGAAGATAAGCAAGCTATGAAGGGCAGGCTAACTTTCCTGCTATGTGCCAATATGAATGGTGACCTCAAGATAAGCCTCTTTATCACCCTGAGATCCCTAGTGTACAGAAAACAAAAAATCATGAAGAAAAGGGTGGGAGTCATGTGAAGATCTAATGCAAAAGTCTGGATAATAAAAATACTTTGTCTTGAATGGATCAGGGAGGCTTTCTGTCCTACTGTTAAGAAAGGACAAAGGTTTACCAGTCAAGGCCCTCCTCATCATGGACAATGCTCCTGCTCACTCATGAGGTTTGAGAGAACTGGCTGAAGAATTCCCACGGCTCTCAGTCAAGCTCCTCCCACCTAATACAGCTCCTCTACAGCAGCCTAAGGACCAGCAGGTTACAGCTAACTTTAAGAAGCTATACACCACAGAACTCTTCCTAAAGTGCTTTCAGATGGTCTCAGATACAGATGTAACTCTTTCAGAGTTCTGGAGGGAGCATTTCAAAGTCCTTTCTTATAGATGTAGATTTAACTGATAAATCCTGGGCCACTGTCTCTCTAGGGACACCAAGATCTGCCAGGAAGAAAATGTGGCCTAAAATTACACAGGAGAGAGACTCTAAAGGCTGTGCAGAGACCCTGAGGTTGGTGACACTGTCACCACAGCAGTCCACACACTTCCGGGCAGACAGTGGTAGTGCTGAGGAACTGGGGGAGGAACACTCAGAGGAACTGTGTACAGAGGAGCTCCAGCAACTTCTGGCTGAGCAACAGAGAATGGCAGCAGAGGACCTTTCTGAAGGGGAGTGGGTATCAGCCATCAGGGCAGCAAAGTTCTTCTTCTGAAGTAAAGGACATCCTGGAAAAAATGGACAGAGCTACAAACATTTGCAGAGAAGACCCACCCAGACAGAAAAAAGGCCATTCTTCTGCTGCATTCACCTGCTTAATGACAATGTCATGTTGTCCATAGCTTTGCCACCCTGACTGCTGGGCTTGGTTAGTACTTGGATGAGAGACAATGTCATGTCACACTACAGAACAATGTTCAAGAAAAGACAGAGACAACCTTAGGCCAGTTTTGGTGAATACACTAGGAAAATTATTGGTAAATTACGCACATTACACAACCTTTTTTTTTTAATCAGGAAAAGTTTAGTGGGTAAGGGGTGATTTGGGAGGTTCGGAATGCATCGTGGGTATTTCTATTATTCTTAGGGGGAAAAATAGTGTTGACTTACAATCAGCTTGGGTTACAACTGGCCCTTGTGAACAAATTGAGTTTGTAGGTCAAGAGTCCACTGTAGGTTCTAATCCAACACTCCTGGAAGCCGTCACTGAGGAACCCTGCTCTACCCACCTTCTTTTCCCTCACGATGAAGTGGAGACAAAGACCCATTTCCCTGCTCCTACATCCTGCAGGGTCTCTAGGCTGGCTAGTAACAATTGCCTCCTGCGTCTCTCAAGGCCCCAGCTGTCACTTGGAAAGACTGAACACCCTCACAGATTCACACGTTATCTAAGCCCTGTAACCACTCCAGATCTTCCTGAATTCCCCTTGTCAACGGCAAGCACACTTTCAGCAGAGCTCTTCACTTATTACGCTTTTTAAACAGCTGTGTTTTTGCCTAGCACATGACTATGGCACATAGTGAATACACTCATCATGAGGAGCTGGAACATGTACAGGCCACATCCTACTCTTTTACCTTTTGGTCTTCTCATAGGCAAAAGATCCACCTCCATGTTTCCTACTGTCTATCTTTTGTTCTGCTCTTTTTCTTTCTCTGCTCTTCTGCATCTGAATACCTACTTTGTGTTTAGTCTCAACCTTGCTGGTGACAACAGAAGAGTGTGCTTCCTCCTCTACTAGGCCGTGCTCTTTTCACACATCTCTGAACACTGCCCTTTTCCTGTCACCCCAGGCCTCATGCATTTGCATTGTGCATTTGTGATTGGCTCATTGTCTAGCGCTTGGATTGGGGAAGTGAGTGCCTCACAGGCCTAGGAGTGGAGCCAGGATGTGATGTCATGGCAGGAAGAAGGTTGTATCTCTCTTTTGCTGGTTTCTGCCTTGCCATTTCCAGCCGCCATGAACTGCGCCCACCATGCCACCCTGCCTTGGAGCCAACTGAGTATGGACTGAAATCTCCAAAAACTGTAAGAAATAAACCTTTCCTTTCCCAACTTTGAGCATCATGTATTTTGTCTCAGCGATGAGTAAAAATAACTAAGACACTGGCCCTCTGGGGACACAGACTCTGCACACTGCAGCTCTTTACCCAAGCCCACTTGTAAAGTCACACTGGATCCACCTACTTTTGATTTACCCATCCCCCAGGCAGTCCGTTTCTGTCCGTCTGCGGAAAGTTAAGTGCTTCCTAGATCACATTTTTAGCCTGCAGTCATCATGACAGCACACTGAGCACCTGGGCTTAGTAAATCGCTCTTCCTCTGGGTTCTGAGCCATCCATTCCTCAGTGTCCTCCTCCTCAGACTAGTCACTAAGGTCCTGCTGTGATCTGTGAACTGCTACTGGCCCATAAGTACAGGAGTTGAGAGTGTCAGAAACTTTACAGCAGTTTGACATTAGATTTATGGATAGTGAATCCAACAGTAAAAATGAATCTTTACCACGTGGGCTTTCGCACTCATTTTTATAGCCAAAACCCATTTCTGCTGTATCTGACAACTGGGCTTCAATCCTTGCTTTTAACTGTATTTTTGCTCTTGTACTGACATCAATCTGTTTTTCAGATTATATTGTAACTATAAACCACCTACTTGGATAGCCGGCACTTATTTTAAAAATACAACATTTTTAAAAAAGGACTCTGCACACTGTCAATTTCTGTCACCTTGGTTAGAAGAATGGTCAACAGTTTTTACTTCTCTCCTGTGGACTGTCTTTTAGAACTCTTCCTTCCCCCTATTTCCACAATTACCACCATGCTCCTGTGATGAACACTGCTCTGTTCCTTATACCTCCCCCCAAGGCTGCCATACTCGCTTCCCACCACCCTCTCCTGCAGCACTGGAGAACACAGAACAGTTCTTCCAAACTTACAGAAAACAAAGGTCAAAAACTCCTCTGCTTTGTCTTCAAGGCGACTCATGCACTGATTTTACCTAACTTTGAGCTGCAGCCTTCCTAACTCCAACACTGGCCCATGCTCTAGCAAAGTCTGCCTTATTCTACTGGCTCACTGTGGAACGCTCTCTTCCACCCCAATGACCTTGGTAAAAGTCCTCGTTCTCTAAGTCCTGCCACCAAGTCCACCTACAGTCACCTGTAAGTAGAGAGAGGAATGGTCTTAACTCACCTCCTGAAGCTTCAGCACCATAATGGAATGCAGATGCTTCACCAAGTTATCCAGGTATGGGATGAGCAATGTCTTGGGACAGTCTTCAGTGAAGTTGATGAGAGCGGCAGCAGCATGGGCCTGTACCCGCTGGTTGCCCTGGTCTTCCATGGTCTGCAGCAGAGCTGCAATCACCTGGGAGACGAAGCCAAGTCAGCGTACCTGTGGGAAGGGTTATGCCCGCTGACAGGTCTGACCCAAGAATCTTGCTACTTGCCTTCTCATGAAATTTCTTCTGGAAACCAGGTGCAAAATCTGTAGCCATCTGTCCCACAGCGTTGCAGGCTGCATACCTTACTCTTGGATGCTGCAAGTGTTTGCTTGCATTAGTAAACACAATGGATTCCCATGAGAAATGACAGTAATAATTAGGAATGAAACATTTACTGGTACTTACAGGATCCTGAAGGAAAAGTAAAACAAAATTGACTATCTCATTTAGAATCCCCTCCATTTGCTGGTGGCACCCTTCGCCAATGGCAGACAAGGCCATCAATCCTGCGTGCCGGTATTTCCAGTCAGCTACAAAAGAGAATTATATTCGAAGGAGTAATTAGATGCTCCAGAGATCATACTGGTAGTCTGAAGTATTAATTTGGAATCATTTTATTTGAAAAGAGTAACAAAACTTCTAAGACATTAATAAGAAAAATTAGGGCGGGGGATTTAGTTCAGTGATGCAGTGCCTGCCTGGCAAGTATGGAACCCTAGTTCAATTCTCAACACCAAAACAAAAACAAAGAAAAATGAGCTTGTAATCCCAGAAACAGCCAGAATCAGGGCCAACTTGAATTATTATAACAGTTCAAGGCCAACTGGACTTTATAGTGAGAAAGAAAAATGGTCAAGCAAAGTACCTGATTGTACTACTTCATTTTTAAGACTGGCAGTACTCACAGTACAGCATTTCTATTCCAAAGGTTAAGGAAACTGTCTCCATACAACTTATATAAACAATAAATATGTAGATTTTCTGTGTCATACACTGCTCTACTGACTGAATACAGATTTACTGATTCTTACTATCACCTTTTTTTTGGTACTGGAGATTGAATGCATGACCTAGCACTTGCCAGGCAGGTGCTTATGCCGCTGTGCTAAATCTTGGGCCCCGTCACCTTTCTTAAAAAAAAAAAAAAAAAAAAAAAAAAAAAAAAAAAAAAAAAAAAACAGCCGAGAAGAAAAGGTATGCCTCCTTTTAAGAACTTCTTTTATTCAGGCCTGTAATCCCAGCACTCAGGAGGCTGAGGCAGGACAGCTGTGAGGTCTGGACTACAAAGTGAGTTCAAGGCCAACCTGAACTGCATAGTTCAACCTTGTCTCAAAAAAAAAAATTACTGGATGACTTAATTGTATTCTAATTTAATAGTCACTCTTCGACTTTTGATTAATAGATTATTAACTATACAACATTTACTTTACTGGTCTCCACATTCTAGGCTGGTATATGTTTTCCCTGGTCCTGATTTCTAAGTATTTTTGCAGTATTATAGGCTATACTACTTCAAATTCTTGGTCAAACAAAACAAGATGCACATCAATCTATAATGCTGTGGTCTAAGTACAGTGGTGGCAACAATAGTTCTCACAGTGGGACACGGGCACATTGGGATTCTCTCAAATTAAAGTTCTTTGGGGGCGGGAGTCAAACTTCTCAAAATAATATCATGTCGTTCTCATTTTGAAGGTACAAATGGAGTATAGTACTCCAGATAGTAGAACATGTGTGAAATCCCAAGAGACTGAATATGCAAAACCGTAAAACGATTTAGCTATTTAAACATGTTTATAAAAATGCAAACTTATTCTTTGATTTGAAAGTTATTTTTCATGTTAATGATTCTATTTTTAAAAATTCCATTATTTTTAAATGAATATTTACAGTATTTGTTTTAATTTTTAAAACGGTAAACAACTGTTATGACCCACATAAACAAAAGCACTCAAGGATCTTTCATAATTTTTATGATGGTAAAGGGGGTTCTAAGACCAGAAACTTCCAAGACTAACAGAGCAAGTTGTAGAAAGATCTAAATTATGTCAGATCCATTTTTCACTTTGGGGAGTACAAAACTGATATAAAGTAACTAATTGTACTGCAAAGTATTCTGAAAAATTCCTACTATTCTGTTACATATTAAAATTTGACCAGATTCAATGCTCAGCATCACAGAACAAAAACTTTCATTATTTATAACCTACTATTTATGCTTTTAATTAACTTCAATCACTCCCCATAGTAATACATCACAATTTCTCAACTGACGAATAATCTCATGTTTACATATCAAACTCCTTAATCTAAAGAAGAAATGCAGTGGACACTTGATATTGTTATGTGGTTCAGAAAAAAAAAGACAAACTTCATATATTCCCATTCCCATTCTGGAAGCAAGTTCTGCAGAATGTAAGGCAGTGGTACGAGAATCTTAAGATGATTATCCATTTAAGGTTTAAAAACTGTAATGTTTATTATTTATAGCAAATATAAAGAAACTACTTCTTGAAGTAGAAGCACATGTTAAGTTTTCTTGAGTAAAAACACAGAGGCAAAAATTAAAGAATGCTATATATAAACAGATACTCATATGATTTCCCCAGTACCATTAATAATTATGTGTTTTCAAACTAGAAAATACGCATCATTTACTCTTGTTGGGCATTTTTTTCACATACATTATTTTTCACATACATTAAATAGATTTTAATCTGCTACCTGGATGTGGGCAATCATTTTCATATTTTACAGATGAGAAAACCAAGGTGCAAAAGATTTGCTGAAAGTCATACATTCAGCAACTCTTTCTTGAGAGTTCACAGTCAGTTGAGCATGTGGCATACATCTTTAATACTAGCTAATTGGAAACTGACAGGCAGATTACACGCAGGCGGCCAGCCTGGGCAGTTTAGCAAGATGCTAACTCAAAATAAAAAAATAAAAGGGGCTGGGAACATAGCATGGTATTTTCCTGGCTCCAATCCCCACCAGCACAAAACCCAACGAAGTCATTCCTTGTCATAAATGAAAAGCATTCTGCACACCTTAGGTTAACAGTCAAATTCTTTAAGGCAAATCTCAAGCACATTCACAACAAATCGATTTGAAGAGTCCTGTGACTCCATGGGTGGACACTGACTGTTCCCTTAAACAATCTTTTAGTATCTCTAGGTTTTGCTTCTGCTTAAAACTGGAAAGAGAGATTTGCTACAATGCAGTAAATGTTGTAAGTCAAGCAATCTGTGATGTCTCTATACTTCTGTAAAAAGACTAAATAGTTGAGGGTGAGGGGCAGTGGTGGTAATTCAAGACCCAGATAGATAATTATACTACTAAGAAGAGGCAATGGCTTTTCAGGACAAGTGCCCTAGAGTTCTCAACAATTCATTTCCATCTGAAGTTGGTATTGCCTCATTCCGTTTCACTACGTTTCCATCCTGCATCACTAGGGGTACATGTTGGGCATAGAGCCATGCTTAGCAGCAGGAAGACCCTGGATTCAGTCGCTACCACCAAAATAAACCAAAGAAATATCCTATATCAATGGAGCCATGCCTGGCTTTCATAGCTGCCTTACATGTAAAATATATATATATATATATGGGCACATGCACACATATATGTATGCTTACATCTAAAATAAACCAGGATTTCTGTAGGATTCCTGTAGAAGAGTGTTTGGTCAGCTTTATGTGTAATCAATAAAAACCATCAGCATGAACTGTAATTATGGCTGGTATGTGGTAATGGGATAAACTGGTGAGCAAATGAGACGGTGTATTTACATGGTATATTCACACTAACAATAAAACTAATACACATGCATAAATGAAGTCAGAGAAAAGTTTCAGAGTACTGTTAACAGTGGTCATCTGTGACACAAAGTAAACGACCTGTAAGACATACACTTCTGTGTTTTTTTGGAGACAGGTTCTGGCTATGTAGTTCAGGATGTAGCCCAGGCTGGCCTCAAACGTCCAGTGATCTTCCTGCCTCTGCCTGCCAACTGCTGGCATTACAACAGGTGCTACCATACCCAGCTCACTTCTGTGTTCTAATTTTTTCCCCCTGGTACCAGGTATCAAACTCACAACCTCACATTTACCAGGCAGGCGCTGTGCCACGAAGCCATCCTGGCTGATTTTTAAAATATATTGGGCACATTAACTTTGTAATTAAAAGGGGCCAATTAAAATAAAGATATAGCCACCGGGCATGGTGGTGCATGCCTATAATCCCAACCGTCTAGGAAGACAATGAGATAGGATTCTAGCCTGAGCAACTTAGTGGGACACTGTAAAAGAGGGGGAAACATGGGAGTGGTTTGGGGATGTAGCTCAGTAGTTTCAACCTCTTGTACTGGGGGATCCCCCTACTGCCCCTTGCAAAAAACCCAAAAACTTTGGTACTGAGATAAACTATAAGTACAAAGGCTGACAAATGACCAAATATTGGTCAAGGAAGTATTAACAGAAATACAGAAAACACTCCTGATTGTATTAGATATAACTTCTTTTTAACAGACAGTATTAGCTGGGCATGGTAGTTCATGCCTATAATCACAGCACACAAGAGGCTGAAGAGGAGGATCTTTGCAAGTTCAAGACCAGCCTGGGCTATAAAGTGAGCTCAGAGCCAGCCTGAACGACATAGTGAGACCCTGTCTCAAAAAGACCAAAATAACCAAACCAAAACCCAACAACTACAAAAAAAGACAGTATTAGATGAAGACAGATCATATGAATCAAACATGCTAATGTCATAAAAATTCATATAAGGATATGCTATTTAAATTAAAATTTAGCCAAAATGGTGGTGTACACCTGTAATCCTAGCACTCAGGAGGCAGAGGCAGGAGAACTGCCAGGCATTCAAGGCCATCGTGGGCTACATACATGAGTTCAAGGCCAACATATACTACTACATACTGACACCCTGTCTCCAAAAAAAAAATTTTTTTTCCAGTGTTTTTGGCTAGTGAGTAAATCTGTAAGTTTTTCTTTGGAACTAATGATTTTTTCCTATAAAGCCAATTCTGTGGACGGAAAGTTGAATAATATTCTTGGCAGTGAGGAAAAACATTCTTTAGCATAAAACACTGTTCCAAAAAGGTCTAACTAGAATTTCATCAGTAGATTATAAGAATTAGGTTAAGCATTCTATAAAAGGCAAAGATTAAAACACAGTCTTCAGATCTAAGATTTGGAAAGCCAAATTCCACCATGTTAGCATTTGAAGCACAGATAGCTTACGGTTTTGAAGCATCTGCATAATGTGTTCCTTGATCATCGGCAGAACAAGCTTTCCACCAAGTCCACAAGCCATCCGGTCTAAAGCACTCTCACCAGCCACCGCGTTGCTAAACATACAACGAACATATACAACACATTGAGAATATGTGCACTAAACATGTCATTAAATTAGGGCTGAGAACGAATTCAAGCAGTCTTTTGCATGTGCTATTGAAGCTGTGGGTAAAAATTCTACGGCTGAAAATAAAGACAAAATGAAAACTTTTATCATGCTGTACCATAGTTTAAAAAGTTCTGGATCTTACTTTTCAACACTCAGAGGTAAACAGCAGGCTGAGAATTGCATCTCATGTTCTGAGACACATTCCTCAAATTCATCAGCAGGCAGGACCTAGAAAACTGAAAGTGTTCAGAACGAACAGGATTTCCCCTCACGGCCAGCTTATTCATCTTTGAAGAGGTGCAACAGTGCACTGCCAACCAGCACAGACAGGCTGCGCACAAGACGGAAAGCACCAGTACACAGATGCACCTGCAGTTACTCTGGCTCAGAGCTGTGAGAGCGCCGCAGGGCACCTGTCACATATGTAACACTTAACTGGCCCATAAGACAGAAGTCTAAGGAATAAAACTATAAACGGTCTTTAGAACAGGTAGTTGGACCTCAAATTCTAATCTTGATAACAGTTATGAAAAGAAATCAAACAAAGTAACTCACTGGTAAGAAAATCTAAGTACAGAAAAGTAAGTTTCTTAAACCACAGACTAAATGTGGGGTTAGATGTTGTTTACAGGATGAATTGAAGGACAGGTAGCAGCATGCTGCAGTAACTGGATCAGAAGAAGGAAACTGGATCTAAGTCGTGTCCGTTCGCTGCAGCCCAGGGAAGTTTACTTTAATGTACTTCGGTTACCAGTCATGTCTAAAACAGATTAAGCTGCAAAAATGCAGCATTAATACTTACCTCTATAAATGCAAATTAAGAAAAAATGGTTACAAGTTCTTAACTTAAGCTCACCAACTGGCTATGTAATCTCAGACATATCACTAAATCTAAACTTTCCATTTCTGCATCTGAAAGGAGTACACCTTCATGACAACTCAAGAAAGTCAATTAAAGTAACAGAGCTCCAAGTGCTACGCTCCACGTACTCGTCGGGAGCCACCATCGCCTTTGCCAGTACAGATCTGGGACGCACTCTCCACAGGAAACAGTATTCACGGGCCTGTGGAGCTGAAATGAGTCAGTACAGCAGGAATCCCAGGGTCACTGTCACCCAGTGGACAAATCTCACACTACGCCCTCAGAATCTTAGCGTTAGACTCCATTACACTGGAAAAACAATGCTTTGTACGAAACTTTGCTTAAGCAACTTTTTAAGTGAGGTCTATACATATAAAAGTATCACCATAAAGTTCATTCACATATATTTTAAAAGAAATTCCTAATTTTGAAGAGTATTTAGATTCAAGAGTAAAAAAGATGGAGGCTTTATTTGCTGTACTTGAAGTCTGTCATAGGTATCTTTCCTGGCTACAAAAGTTTATGTACTATTCTTCATTAGTGAAATATGCTTGAAGAACTTGGATTAAACACACATCAATTTTAAAGACATAAATTATATAAGAAACTGAAGCTTCCCTGCCTCCCAGCCTGCTTTCCCAAGGCAGCTCTGTGCAGTCAGAGCAGGGTTACCTGTCAAAGTCGTCATCCTCCAGCTCATCTGCATTGGCCCAGTCCTCATCCTCTTCCAGATCAACCATCATCGCCAACATCTGAGGAACTGAAATGAGGAATTGTTTCACACTCAAAGACCGACTTCATGTAATCTTATCAGTATCACCTTTAGTACACACGAGAATTTTAAGCAAGATTTATTTCGCTTTTAAGAAAATAAAGCAAGGGGCTGGGGATTTAGCTCAGTGGCATAAGCACCTGCCTTGGAAGTGTGTAGTAGTGAGTTCGATCCCTGGCACCAATAAAAAAGAAAAAAAAAAAAAAAGAAAAGAAAGCAAAATATAATAGCCGGCTCTTGGTGTCCACAGGCTCCACACATCTTTAGGTTTAACCAAGCTCAGATCAAAAAAGCATCCAGGGGAAAAACTGCACATGTAGACTTTTTGGTTATTCCTGAATAATACAGTTTAAGGATTCACACAGCATTTATGTTGCATTCACTATTGTAAAAAATAAATACAGAATTTAAAGCATATGAGAGGATGTGAGGTTGCATGTAAATATTGTGCCATTTTATAAAAGGGACCTGGAACCAATTTCCCATGGATATCAAAAGGTCAAGTATATATCTGCTGGTGCCTCCAAAATCTAGCTTGTTCTGTTTGCATGTGGTAATTGTTGTTATAATAACAACAATAACAGGCAAAGGCTATGAGCACTGAATTCTACTGCATTCCCTTCTCCCCTTCACCAGAGATAAGCACTATCACAAAATATCTATCATTTCCAAACTTTTTACACTTGAACCAGATTTCTAAAGTTCTATACAAAATTACGTACTATTTTGAGATTTCACGAATACATTAAATGGTATTATACTGGGTGTACCTTTGGCAAGTTGCTTATTTCTACACACGAACTTCATTAATTATATATTCCACAAGATAAACGAAATACTCAGAGCTGCTGATGAACAACTTTCTTCTTCGAATTCGATTTGATGAGATTATTCTCCTTGGCAAATGGGAGCCCGGGCTGGAAACTGTTCCAACTATCTTCGATCCTTCCCAAATCTTTAAGACTCTCCTCGGCTGCTGCTAAACTTACTGCTGCGGAAGCTGCTCCAGCCATCGCACCTCACACCAGTGTGGCGCCTTGGAGCTGCACTCAGGAGTCCCGGCACCTCTACGGTGTGCTGGCAGCCTTTCTGACAAACTACATTTCGTGGCTGCGCTCTGCCAGAATTCTGCCCTGTGAATTTTCTTTCTTGACCTCTGTCTGTTTCCTAGATGCCAAAACTTTGTTGACTGTGGGCTCTTACAATTATTTTCTCTGAGTTTGTTGCTTATCTTTCTAATTTCAAATATTTGGTTGGTTAAAAGATTCTTAGTATTTGCAAACACAGAAGGGTTTGTATCTATGGTTTGTGACAGTCTTAATTATTTCTTCCATATTCCAGGAACCATGTCCTTGCCCAAATTTTAGGGTCAATTCTATCATGACCAACTCTATTAGGATTTTGACTGAAATGATACTGGATTTATTGTTGAAAAAGACTAAAGTTCACCTCTTCCGCTAGACTTTTAATGTGTTATTCTATTTTCTCTGTAAAGGTCTTGTATCTTGATTTTATTCTATTTTCTCCGTAAAGGTCTTGTATCTTGATTTTGAGTCAAGTTTTCTATTATCAGTTCCTTTTCTAGTAAATTTTAAAATACATAGGAACTGTTATTTTTATGCATTTTTTTTGGGGGGGGGGTCTTTTTCCTTTTTATCGGTACAGGGGATCGAACTCATGACTGCCTGCTTTACAAGGCAGGCGCTTATGCTGCTGAGCTAAATCCCCAGCCCCAGGAACTGTTATTTTTAAAATGTTCCTGTATATAACAATCTTACTAAATCTATTGATCAGATTCACCTCTTATCTGTAGAAAACTACATAACCTACAAATATGCAGTATCTCTGTTGCCAATTATTTTTTATCTCAGTGCACTGTCTGGAATTGTCAGTACAACAGAAACAGTAATAGTGGATACTTTCTTCTTCCTGTCAAATGGGGAAGTTTCTAAAATTCTGACCATTACCTCAGGGTAAGATTTAAAGAAGGTACCACTACAAAATAAATCTAGCAATGTAATTACTTTCTAAATCCAGTGTTCCAATACCTATTGGCACATTAAGAACTGACTAGATCAAAAACAGCCACATCATTCCTAAATTCTTATCCTAGACAATGAGACTTTCAAGTAGTGTTTCCACAGCACTAAGATCAAGTGCAATAGTTATATAAGTCCCTCCTGTAGAGTATAAAACAGAGTAACGTAATATAGGGAAATAAACACGGATCACTGTCAGGTCTGTGTTCTAATCCTACCTCTGCCGGTAATACCATAATTATATAATCTTGGTTTTCAGTTTGCTACTATGTATCTATACATCCCTGAATTGTTTTTTTGTTGTAACAGACTTGAGCACATTGTCCACTACAGAAATTCTACTTTTAACAACAGATTATAAAAGTCTGCAAAGTTTTAAAAGTAGACTACCACATATACAGGTCTGAAGATGCATACTCATTTTACCTGACTTGAAGACATTCAAAACATGTGAGAAATCACGTAAGTCTCAGCGAATTTATCCACCAGTTTTGTTACATTACACATAAACTTATGAAGACCCCTGACTTACTTGTCTGTGCAACAATATTAGTATGTTTTCTTAACATAGCCGCCGCAGTCTCTGAGAGGGTCACGATCACTTCCAGGGCAAGCTGGCGCTGCATGTTATTGAGGCTGGTGTCTCCACACAGCTACAAAGACAAAGCAGTATGCACATTTCATACTTCACATTACTGTCTGCAGAAATAAACAACAATTACTCAAGTGAGTCATTTACCTTTAGACTTAATTGCAGAGTTGCTTCCAAGTGAGGACGCAAATACTTTGGAACAGTATCTGCGATTTCAACAAGGGACTTTAGGACCGAATCATCATTCTGGTAGCACGAGTCATTTACAGCCTAAAAACAGAACAGAAAAATGTCCAGATTCAAGACTCACTTTATAATATCTCATTAGGCAATCAACAGAGGACCACTACTAAGCTTGAATGGCTATGATCAAAAAAGATGGTAACAAGTGGTTTAGAGGATGCGGATGAAGAAACTCATACACTATTTGGTGGGAATATAAATCAGTATAGCCAATAGAGAAAAACTGTATGGAAGTTCTTTAAAAAACTGGAAACAAACAAACCAAAAGAATGACAAAAAAAGTCTAGAGACGATAAAATTTAAACAAAATACTACAAATAGAGTTACCATACCACAATCTTACTGTGTATATATCCAAAGGAATTAAAATCACTAAAGAAATATATTTTTTTTTTTGTCTTTTTCCTTTTTATCGGTACCAGGGATCGAACTCACGACTGCCTGCTTGCAAGGCAGGCGCTTATGGCGCTGAGCTAAATCCCCAGCCCCTCTGAAGAAATATTTAGTTATTATATTTGCATACTTATTATAGCACTACTTAACCAAGATATGAGATCAATCCAGGTGTCTACAGATGAACAACTCAATAAGGAAAATGTGGCACACATATATACACACATACATATATACATACATAGTGGAGTGTTATTCAGACACAAAGAGCAGAAAAAATTTTCATGTCTTACAATACAGAGTTGAAAGACATTAAATGAAATAGTTGGAAACAAATACAAATAATGTGTGTGTGTGTGTGTGTGTGTGTGTGTGTGTGTGTGTGTGTGGTTAACCCAGACAACAGTATAGTGGGATAGGAAGAGGAACTCCCTGCATTCTGTATAGGATAACTATGCTTTACAGCAATGAACAATGACATGTATTACTTCAAAATAGCCAGCAGAAAGGATTCTGAATGCTCCCAATACAAAGAGATAATAACTGAGGTGCAAGACAAGTTAATTTCTGACTTGATCACTACACACTGCACACATGTCACCCTGTAACTCTAAATGAGTACAATTACTGTGTCAAAACAAATACACTCTTAAATCTAAGCCAACAATGAAACCAGCGAAAATACACTAACTACCACAACAAAAACTGTCCATAGTTTGGTCATTGTGATACCTATGTCTGCATTTGAAAATCTACCATCATTTTCTGGTGAACATCTCACTTTAAAATCCAGAGAGAGGTGGGGGTATAGGATTAGGTTTAAGCAAGAATTTAAGATTTTTAGATAAACCACTAAATGACTGCATATACACTGTAAAGTTTTGTCAATGAAAAACATCTTTTCACTGTGACAATGGGAGGAAAATATTTTTTACCAGTTCCTATTAAAAACTTTTTATCACACAGAGACTGCACAACCCTGTCTAACCCAGTGGCTCTCAATGGCAATGCTGTCTCTTCCCAGTTGTCAGGTGACCAAGCAAAAGCCAGGGACACTGGACATCTAACCTCTGTGACACTGAAGCTCACAGGATCACCTCTTCATGCATCTCACAAATGCCAGATATTTACAAAAATGGAAAATCACGACAGGAACCTAGAACCTAAGTCACAAATTATTTTTTGCCCAGTTTTAATGTACAGTTGGTCCTCTAAATCCAGACTGAGCCAACTAAGGGTCAAAAACATTTGGGAAAAAAATCTGCACATATACCGAACATGTATAACCTTTTTCCTTGTTATTACTCTCTAAACAATGCAACAGCTGTTTACATAGCACTTATCTCCTTCTAAGTATTATAAGTAATCTATGAGGATTTAATGCACATATGAGGATTCTGTATCAATCACATGTAAATACTGCGCCGTTTTACACACAGGACTTTGGCACTTAAGACTTCTGTTTTCTGCAGAAGGTCTTATAGTCAATCTGCAAGGGATACTAAGAGATCCAGCAATCCTCAACAAAAGCACGACCCACATCAAGAATGGATACGCACTTTGCTTTACCCAAAGCTTGTCCACTGCCAAGAAATTTTATCAACATTAACATGCTAGTATTCAATTTGCTGATGATGCCTCTGCATCAATCCAGTTTTATTTTATTACAATTGCAGGTATCATTTAGAAATCACCTAGTCTAGCCAGGGATTTAGCTCAGTGGCTTACGCAGCTGCCTGGCAGGTACAAGGTTGAGTTCGATCCCTGGTACAAAAAAAAAAAAAATAATCACCTTGTCTACTATGACTTCGAAGTGTAGTCATGCCTAAGCATTTATATATGGAAAAGCAAGCCATTTTATTAAAAATTACTGTATTTCTCCTTCGCAGTTAGCTGTAATAATATATTGATATTTTAAAAAATCAAGCATTTACATGACATATTATCCACGTGCTTCATTTTAGGATAGTATTTGGACAATAAGAATGTTTGTCAAAAATAGTGGTGGGATTCAGGTGAGAATCTTCAGCCTGAGTTATCCAATCTTACTCTGTTTTCTGAACAAAGCAAAAAGTATTCTTAAAGAATTAATTTGTCCATGGGAAAGAACATAAATTAACCACAAACTGCTTTATATTGCAAACAATTACAAGCTATGTGGTTAACAATAAGGAATCTAGTCTGATTGCTTAAATTGTGATTCTTCCCTGCTATCATTGTGGTCCTCGAAAAATTTTTAATCTTTTCCTCTGTTTCTCCTTCTATAAAATGAGTATTGAATCTTAGGCTATCTGGTTAATTTAAATAGCCTATGTGGTTATATATTTAATACTAAGAATATAAGGGTTCATTATTTTGCAATACAGAATAATTCTGTAACTAAGTATTTTAAGGAGTAAACATGTCAACAGTAATAAATGTGGGCTCGATGGGGACTGATGTACATGTCTTCTTTACTGCCAGTACCCTAGTACTGTCATGTAATCAGTAAAAGATTGTACTGCATAAGTGAATGGCTGTTACTACAGACCTCCAATGAAAATTAATGCAATGAGAACATTATGGCAAACAATTACAATTCTTTCTATACCATTTTCTTACCTGTAAGAACCCAGGTAACAAGTCAGCGAAATGTTTGAAGAGAGCAACATTGTGCTCATTTGCGAGTATAAATGCAGCTGTGGCTCTAGCAGATAATGTCCTGATCTACAACAAGAGTAAGAGAGGTCAGACACAAGGAACTCTTCAAAGATGCAAGGTCAAGTTTCCTTCCTCAAGATGAAACTTTTCCTTATCGACAAAACTAGCATTTATGTTTAATATGTAAAAGCAAAACTGAGCTCCAAATAATTCATTTCTTTCCCAAGTTTACCTTAAGATGTTTGTAATAGCAGAACTGAAATTACTTACCGATGGATGCTCTTGATCTTGCATACACTGAACTAACATCCGTTTGATGACATCTAAATAGTGCTGTTGTTGGTTTCCAAAAATTCCAGGAAAGTTCCTAAAGGATGATCCAAAAACACTCTTTAAAAGCTTCCTTATAGCTCTGCAAAGCATGAGTTAGAATCTCTAATGAAAGGTTCCCCAGATTTAAAACATGGATCATCTAGGCAAACTCTGCAATTCTCTTTCCAGGCTGGGTGAATGGAATTGGAAAGCACAGGCTTAGGCTGGGTCCAGAGGCCACTTGGCAGCGCACTCCCAGCCTCAGGCTTGTTCTTCCCACTTGGTCCCATGGGAAGCCGACCTGAGTATAGGAGGGCACAAAAGCCAACTGTGCTTTCTGACCATCTGCTGCTGCCAGCCTCGGTGGACCCAGTGTCCATGTTTAAGTGGAATATGCTTACTTCTGGGTTACTGAAACACACCAGATACATTTGACAACTAAGTAGAAAATAATGTGATATGTAAAAACTACATGTACAGCCTACAACTTGAGAAGTTATAAATTCAATATATTAATCCCATACATAAATGTATGTATATATGTATTGTCTTTTTGAGACAAAATCTCCCTCTGCAGTTCAGGCTGACCTCAAACTCCCGGTGATCTTCCTACCTCAGCCTCCCAAGTGCTAGGATTATAGGTGTACTCTGCACACCTGGTTATTAGCTGTATTTTAAACACAGTAGAAAACTGGTTAACACAGAAGAGCAAAGAATGGACTAATTCTAAACTTAAACCATATTGTATAGAAGTTTGTTAAAATATTACAAAGCACAATCACGGAAGACTCCAGTACAATGGGGACTCAGTAGCATTCTCCTTCTCGTCTTCCAGACAGGGCTTACTAAATGTTCTAAAAGCTATGTTAGCTCTAGATAAAGGAGAGGTCAGTGAGAAAATTTTCAGAATTACGAAAGACAAAAAAAAAGAGCAATGTATAAAATAAACAGCTTTCTTTCTTCCAAAATAAATACAAAGACCTTATTTTTTTGATCCCCAAAAGCTGAATCAGGCTAAGCTGATCAATTACAATGTTTTAGACATTCGTAACATTTAAAGATCTTTAAAAATTAACTTGGACGTATATACCAGAATATGTGAAGCGCAGCTTCTCGCAATCCCATGTTTTGAGAGCTGACGGAATCAAAAAGAAACTTCAAACCTTCAGGCCACTGGTTGTTGCCATCCTCATCTAAAAGCACAAACATGCGAGCATGTGGTCAGCGAGGTTGACTGGAGGACGCAAAAGGTGAGCCCTTTACCTCACAAGCCGCCCTTAAAACATGGAGCTGGGTAAATGTCACTCTGCATTTTTAAAACTTCCAATAAAATTAAGTCCTGTAATTATAAAATAGCACCTTATAGAAAGACAGCCTGTATTACTTAGCTTACACGAACAGTTACTAGCAGCAGTTATTTCTAAGATGAATTTCAAGAGAAAGCAGTATTTTGAATTACCCAAGTATTTGACTGGTTAAGTCCTCTGTATCGTCTGTTGTTACTAGAATCAAGAAAGTTGGGCACAGTGATACATGCCTGTAAATCTCAGCAAAGACAATGCTGAGGCAGGAGAGCCACAAGTTTGAGACCCAGCTGGGTGACTCAGTAAGACCTTATCTCAAAATTACTGAGGGCTGGGGATGCAGCTCAATGTGAACCTTGGGTTCCAGTCCCAGTACTGCCAAGGTGGGGTCTGAATTTAAAGGCGGGCAAAGATAACTGGTAACAAGGTCCTGAAAACAGGACCGGGGACACAGCTCAGCAGCACAAGTGCCTGCCTGGCAAGCATTAGGTCCTGAGTTTGAGTCCAGTACCAAAAACCCAAAAACAAACAAAAACCCACCAAAAAACAGAATTACTACTTTCAAACCAGAGAAGACACCAGTGAGAATCTCAGGACCCATGGCCCATATTCATCCTCTGTAGCTTTAAAAGCTCAGGCTGTTATCGATATGCTTGCTATTTTTCCCCTTCCTCCGTGACTTCCTTTCTTTGAAGTACTGAGGATTGAACCCAGGGCTCTCATGCTGAGTTACATCCCCAGTCCTTTCATAATTAATTTACAGACAGGGTCTTGCTAAATTGTCCAGGCTGGGTTTGAACTTGTGATCCTCTTATTTCACCCTCTTTGAGAGGTGGAATTACAGACCTGTGCTACCATATCCAGCTAATATTAAACAGATTTTAAATGATAGTTTGTAGTAAAAATGAGTGGCCACAACAGTTAGTGTACTGCTTATGAGACTCACTTGTTACAGTTATCACAAGATCTTAAGGTTTAACCTGAAGTTTGAGGCAAGGCTGGGCAACTTAACAAAGCTTCATTTCCTTAAAGGGAAAAAAAAGGAAGGAGAAAGCAAGGAGGAAACAGACTGCCAAGTGTGCTTAGAAGACATGAGAACAGAACTCTTCCCTTTTCTGCACAGTGGGGCACTGAGCCCATGGCCTCTCCCATGCTAGGTAAGCACTCTTTACCAATGAGCCACACCCTCAGCCACAACAGATAAACACTTCCTTCAGCATAAGAAGCACGCTTCAGGGGGAAAAAGGTAGTCACTTTGGAAAAAAAATCTTATCAGGTACTTTGGATTATTTGCAAAGATTTCTATTATTAAGTGATTTTGACTCAGAAATATCATTACCTATAAAAACTTGCACCTGTCCACTCAGAACTTGAAAACAGAATTTTATAATCTAAAACAATTCCAAATTAAGATTTCCAGCGGAGGAAATCAGTGTGGAGATTCCTCAAAAAGCTAGGATTGACACAGCTATTCGACTTCTGGCTTATCTTCTCAGAAGAATTAAAAACATCATTGTCATGATATATGTGCACCCATGTTTATAGCAGCACAATTTGTAATAGCCAGATCTTGGAAACAGCCTAAATGTCTATCAACTGAGGAACGGATAAAAAAGATGTGGTACTTTTATGCAACGGAGTACTACTCAGCCATAAAGAAGGACAAACAAGACTTCTATGGGTAAATGGATGCAACTTGAGTCCACACTAGTAAGTGAAATAAATCAGCCATGCATGTGTGAACATCATAGTCTAACCTGAGAAGCTGAAAGAAATAATGTGTGCATGTATAAAATACATAGTTAAGATAGTTATACTACTGATTTCTCTGAGCTTGCAGAAGAGAAAAAGATTTGCGCTGATATTATTCAGACAATTGAATGCAGATGTCTTGTGCTCTGGGTGACTGATCTGGGGACAGCAATGTGCAATATATGTACCACTGATTGTTGTCCTGATTGTTGTGCTGTTTTGAAATTTTGTTGTTTTTTTTCTTTTTGAAATTGAAAAAAAAAAAAAAAGGATTTCCAGTGGATTCTGAATTCGTTTACTTAAAATATAAAATGTTGGTATTCTCTCATTAGTTTCTAAGAATCTGGTAGCAAAAAAGGATGACATTGGTTAGCTTAATTGAACAAGACCTTTGGCCTTACTGGTTGAGACCAAAAGTGCTGTGACGAGCGAAGTACAATCAACAATGCTCTCCCTCCTTTAGTCACTTCTTCATGAAGTAGCCTCTCAACTATTAAAAATATTTCCTCAGCAAACAGTGGTACAATCACACCTACAAATCCTCGTTAAAAGAAAGGTAGGTTATGTGTATCTAAATGTGCCAAAAAATCTAATGAAACACATGGAAAAAAGGGAAGAGTTAGGAATGCAGGTAAAACAAAACAAAACAAAAAAATCACATTCAATTGCTATTATATTATTGATATTTTTAGTTGACCAAAAGGTTTACGCTGTTGGAAAAATGCATTTTGGAAAATGCTTTCCTTTTATCTCACCCTTGAAAAAATTCCAGGGCATTTTATAATGCATAAAATATAAAGTTTAACAGCGTGATGTGTACAATTTACCAATGTAATAGAAAAAAACACCTGGAGTTCACTGATTTCTGTGTCAAGAGCAAGTTTAATCTACACAGTTCTTACACCATTTGGTGGCCTGAATGCCTAAAACTATACATGGTAAAGAGGAATGTAACAACTTACAAGTGAATTACAAAATTACTTTTTCACATGGAAGTTCTGAATACCAACTGGTAGATGTAGAAAGAGAGAGCAGGAGAGGGAGGGGGAGGAAGGCCTACACCCTCTTCCCCCCAGAACATCCATCTACCTTCATACACACCTATTAAATTCCTGGCCAGTTCTGCAGCAATGTCACAAATTTTCTTCCTCATGCTAGATTGCGTTTCCATCTGAATGATCATTAGCAGTTCACTCTTGATGGCAGTCTGAACATCCGATGGGAGAGTTGGATAAACTTCATCAAACGCAGAGGACAAAAGGCGTCGCAGGAGGACGGCAGCCATTTGTCTAGCCTATAAATAGACTTTATGCGTTACCAGAGAAGATATTTCCGACACGCTGCACTCACCATTGTGCTGATGCACTTTACTGTTCTACTTTTCTACTTCTAAAGCACCTCGTTAGCTAAAGGAGAGCATGAAATGTCTAAAATTCTAGGTACACAAGTCTGTCTTATAGAAAATACCACACAATAAGCCATTTTTACTTATGAGAAAAACTAAACACGCTCGAATTCTGATAGGAACATCACAGTAAGGATAAACTATTTTCAGTTTTTACTCAATATATTTTTTTTTCTTTTTTGTTTTTATCGGTACCAGGGATCGAACTCACGACTGCCTGCTTGCAAGGCAAGCGCTTATGCCGCTGAGTTAAATCCCCAGCCCCCTCAATATATTCTTTACCAGAAAAATAAATCTTAAAATGAAAACCCTGTAATGCTCTTTCTACCACCGTCCTCTCTGGTTCTCATTCTAGAAGAGAATCACCTTCCCAACAAGTCTTAGATCCCTTTGGCCTATCTTATTATATAACTGTCCATCTGCATTAGCCTTTTGACCAAATATTATGAGACCACTTATCTTTTTTCTTTTTGAGACAAGATGTGGTTATGCAATTCAGGCTGGCCATGAACTTGCAAGGATCCTTCTGCCTCAGCACCCTGAGTGCTGGGATTACAGCCATGTGTCACCGTCTGGCTGATACCATTTATCTTTATGCTGCTCTCACGAAAACTGACATTACAAACTGCCAGTACTGCTGGGTGCGGTGGGGTGAAGCCTGTAATCCTAGCACTTGGGAGGCGGAGGCAAGGGAGTTCAAGGACAGCCTATCTATACTACCAGTGAAGCCAAAACAAACAAATGAACAAACAAACAAGTTGTCAATACTTAAGCAGTAAAAATCAACCTCAGTGTGTACATTCTTAGATTCCCATTTTTAAATGTGTGGCATATAGATTTGTGGGCTATGTATAATTTCCCTTGAGGTTATCAAAAGAAAAGCTGAGATAAAATCCCAGTTGTGAGACCAGTGAGCCACAAAACACTGAGCTGAATCTGAGAGCAGGACAGACTGCTCCTCCTCTTAATTGCTCTGGAACTATGGCCCACAAAGAAAGTTAAGACAGTAAAACTTGCCATTTTTTTCTCCATTATGTTTCCTTTTTATTGAGTAATATATGGTAGGCAGCAAACATTTAAGTAATTAACAAATGCTCTAGACAGAAATAATTCAAAATAATTAGACTTATCAGTGCTTTAAAATTGTGTGCAACTGCACATACATTTCCCCAAAACAATGAAGCCACAAGCTGTTGTGGCTGACTTACAGCCACCATTTAATCCTTAAATCAAATTAACATTTAAGTAAAGTTTAATACAGGTTTTATACTGGTCTTTTGGGGGTCAGGGTTTGAGACAGGATAATTCAGGCTGATCTTGAATTCATGGCATTCCTCCTGCCTTTTTGAATGCTGGCGGCGTGCCACCATGCCCAGCTTACACTGCTCCGTGCTACGGGAGTAAGGAGAGTGTCAGCACAAACTAACCTCACTTCTACCAAGCACTGCTCTACCATGAGAATTTATATGTAGTGTGACTGCTAGCAATAGGAGTCTTACTCTGCAAACCCTAAATGTTGTGTTTCAAAGGCAGGATGAGTTTGCCATACTGGCCATATTCACCTCTTCCGAAGTAAAGAGATACTCAGTATCATTCAATACTTGTAAGAATACTAATTTAAGTACACAGAAAGTAAGAAACTATAGAACTCTAGCATATAGGTATTTTATCACAAGGAAAAAAGATTTTTAAAATGCAAATTTGTACTTGGTATGCTAGGTAATTTGCTAAAAATCATGTTAGAAAAATTCTAGAAAATGTCTGCTATCATTAGCATGTGTATAGAGATGCCTATACACATAAAATTTTATAGATAAAATAGATTTTCAATATACTTGTTAACATTAAGCTATTCAATAAAGTAACTGCTGAAGAATGCATTGTTTCAATGTAAGAAAACAACTGTATGATGCACAAATCACTCAGATTTAATAGTTCTTATGGAATTATTTATAAAACAATGAACTTATTTATTCTGAACACATCACCAGAAATTCTCACAACAGAGATTACTTCAAAGAATTACATCACAGTTCCTACATAGCTTTTTGCAAATAAATTCAAAATCGCAGTTAACATTTAGGCAGTAAACAACTCTCACTGTGTGTTCTACCGTCATCCTACCACCCCAACTCCTTTCTGAATTGAGCATTCGCAGCCATCAGGGCAGTACCTCCTCAGCAGCTGTTGTGTTCCTGATGGCTTGTAAGAGAAATGTGATCTTTGACTGGCCTGGGATATTCTCATAGGTTTCCTACACAGAAAACAAAATTAAGAGTTAGAATATGTCAGAACACCTCACAAGTAAACCAATGAAACAAAAGAAGAAGGGGAAAGGACAATTTTTTGAATATTTGTATACATTCTCAATTTATGCTCTTTGGTTCATTAAACTCAGGACCAAAAATTTTGACTTGAGCTATTTTGCAAAATAAGTCCCCATTTAATATCTATCACCTTATATTTCAGGAAACTACACGTCTCATTAATGTCCATCACAGTACATAGTGTAGAATTGGTTGAAGTTGCCACTACCTGTACCCACCAGTCGAGGATACCTCAGATTAAGCAAGTCAGGGAGAAGCACTTAAAAAAAATTTTTTTTTGGTCTTTTTTTTGAGACAGGATCTCACTACACAGTTCAGGCTGGCCTTGAGCTTACTTTGTAGCCCAGGCTGGTCTTGAATTTGAAAGATCCTCTTGCTTCAGCCTCCCACTGGGATTACAGGCATGCACCACCATGCCCAGCAAAGTAAATGAATTCTTTATGCTACATTTCTTTTAAGCAAGGATTACCTTAAAGCCTTATTTTATACACACACACACACACACACACACACACACACACACACACTGGTTACAGCCCAGAGAAATGAGGTAAAAAACCTTATTTTTGTCATTAATCTGTGGTAACAGAGGTTGAATTCATCTGGGCCGTCACACTGAGCTACATCTCTGGTCCCTTTTTCAGCTTTTTTTAAAAGACAGGTCTAAGTTGTCCCTACTGGGCTGAAACTTGTGATTCTGCTGCCTTGGCCTGGGCTACTGATGGGATACAGGAATATGTAACCATGTTCAATCCAAAAGGTCTTACTATATAATTTCAGGCTAGATTCGAACTTGCAGCAATCGTCCTGCCTCAGCCTCATGAGTGCTGGGACTGCAGGCATGTGCTACCATGTCTGGCTTCAAGACTTTTTAATGTCTTTCTGGATCTATTAACAAAAGGGTTTGTGATCTAGAACTCTTTTCCTTCTCTAATAATAATGTAAAATCTGAACAAATAATAAAAAGTTGACATCAATTAAAAGACACTGTCAGAATGGATCTGAAAACAAGATCCAACTACTATATATTTGATTTTTTTTTTTTTGTATTGGGGATCAAACTCACGGACCTTGCACTTGCCAGGCAGGCACTTACACTGCTGAGCTAAATCTCCAGCCGTACATTGGTCAAAAAGTAAGCTGAAATCGTACAGATTGACATGCATGTGAAAAACTCTTAATGGTAATCTTTTATCATGCAAACGAAATCAATTTAAATACATCTGGACTCTTCCTAAAATTCCTTATAGTAAACAACAATCCATTTTCACCTGTCCATTTAAGGATCTTACCTCTATTAAGAGGTAACATTAATTTCTTAGCAGTTTTCGTTCAAAGCACTGCCATGCAACTCTACCACCTCCTGGCTTCTCTGGACCACAGTGATGAGGGAAAAAAAGCCAGACCACTTAAAGCACACATCTACCTCCCATCTTCTAAGCGTTCCCTGGCAGCCCTGAGATACTGACAGAAATAAAAGCTTACACCTGGTACGACTTGCTGAGATGAAAGGTAATAAATGACAGAACTCAGGTCTCCCAAGGCCAACTATATTCTACATCTCTGGACCCTAGAGCTCTGGGTTCATCCCAGGGGGCCACTGCACTCAATCACACAGCTCTATCTATGCAGTGCCATGCAGTTTCCAAACTTCTCAACAATATTTCAGTCTGGGGAAGGGCAGATCTTAAGGGAAAGGAGAATTTAAAGTTCCCTGATAACTTCAAGTTCCACTCTAATAAAAAGCAGTCAGGATCATAACAACATTAAAAATCATGCCAAGTTGAGAAGATGGCATGAATTTATTAAATTATGTAAAGAGAGTCACAAACTGATTACAAAAATGGGCACATCCCTTGAGACTTTGCACTTTTTACCAATGGCACCCAAAAACTAGTAAAATTTTTCATTAAAAAAGTCTTTTACATTGGGCGTGGGGGATGTACACCTGTAATCCTAACACTTGGGAGGCTGAGGCAGAACTATTATGAATTCAAGGCCACCCTGGGCTATACAGCAAGACCCTGTCTCAAAACAAACAAACAAACAAACAACACTTTCACAGTACAATAACAGTGCAATAAAAATCTCTTTTGATTTCTTGTGCCTAGCAGAGCCCCAGATACACCATGGATGCTGGAAATGGCAAAGAGTTATACTTCTAGTTTCTGACATTCTCCACTTGGTTAGCACTCTCCGTAAACCTGCTGTCAATTTGGAGCATCTCTGTCCCCACCTATGACTATGCTTACTAGAGTAGAGACTGACACACACGGAGTCAAACAGGCAACATGACTCCATGATGAATTGGAAGCCAGTGGCAGAAGAGTTCAGGGCAAGTGGGACCTGACTCCTAAGAGAGGGTCTTTCTGCTCCATATGATCACCGTGGTAACCCAAATCTATTATATCCAACCAGAAGAGTGGCCAAGGATAAACGTTTAGCAAAAAGAAGACAGCCTTCAAATCTAAAGTGTAACTTCTTAGCCTAGACAGACTAGATTCCACAAAGGCAGATATGGTGTCTGTCCTGGGTCCCATGTAACTAGTAATTAGAATACAGCAAATACTGTAACGAATACTTCTAAGAGGACTCCTAATCCAAATCAGGTATGTTCAGTGAGTTTATGTTCAGTGAGTTTTACCAGGGTTGTGTTAAGTTTCAGTTCTACTTGACTCTATCATATACAATCACATAACATTAAGATTTTCCCTCTCCACTTCCCTGTCACAAGGAGAAATGCTAGTAAATACTGGTCTCATTCATTCCAGCAATGTTTACAGTGACCCTATCTTGTATGAGAAAATGGAAAAGGAGTCAATTTTTACCTCATAAACACCTTGGTCCCTCAACAATCAGGCATATTTTTCAGTACATTACTGTCTTTCAATTGAAATCTCAACAAGAAGCCGGGCGTGGTGGCTCACACCTGTAATCTCAGCATTCAGAAGCCTGAAGCACCAGCCTGGGCTACAAAGTGAGCTCAAGGCCAGCCTGAACTGCATAGCGAGACAATGTCTCAAAAAGACCAAAAAAAAAAAAAAAAAAAGAAAGAAAGAAATCTCAACAAGGAAATTCTATATTTAGAGTCAATAAAGAACTGAGTCTATATGGAGACTATTAAAAAGGAATACAAAATCCATGCATACAATTAATAAATACTTAAGCTTGTATCATATAAAAATCTCTAATCGCCAGGCATGGTGGAATACGCCTGTAATCCCAGCACTCAGGAGGCTGAGGCAGGAGGATCCTTGCAAGTTCAAGGCCAGCCTGGGCTACAAATGAGCTCAAGGCCAGCCTGAACTGCATAGTGAGAATCCTGTCTCAAAAAGACAAAAACAAACAAACAAACAACAAAAAAAAACCCCTCTAATCATAGACACCGTGGATATTCACCTGTTAACTATCAATTATTCAACTGCTCATTCATGATATTTAAGACTTAAGAGCATTCAAATAATTTCTTTAAACATAAGAAACAGGGGCCAGGATATAGCTCAGTGGCACAGTGCCTGCCTGGCAAGTGCGAGGTCCTGAGTTTGATTTCCAGTAGCAAACAAAACAAAAGAAACAGGGCTAGGGATGCAGCTCAGTGGGCAAGAGCTCTCCTAGCCTGCCCAAGGCCCTGGGTTTGATTTCTACTCCTAGCCCTCAAAAAATAGCTCATCAAATACAAAATGTTTTCTGTACAGCTAAAGGAGAAAAATCTGCAGATATAAAATACAGAAAAAAAAAAACCATAAAGCCTATCAAGTGACACACAGTAGAAAAAGTTTGAAAACTAAGTTTTAAAGTTCTTCAATGAGTTCAACTAACAATAAAACAAAGCTTCTTACTGTATTGGATCTTGTGTCTGAACACAGGTCACCTTATTCACCAGTTTGGTATTTATGTGTCAACTAAGTATTTTTACTTTGACTGAGTAAATTACAAAGACATTTACCGAGCCCTTGCCAATGTTTCAGTTCAAGGAAAACAGTCCTACATTTGCTTTATCAGATGGAGGACTCAATTTAATTTAGATGACTTGTGAAAATCTTAAAAAAAAATGAAAAGTACTGAGGAAAAGATACTTTGCTTTCCTAAACTCTATTCTCAGATCAGCTTAGTACTGTATTATGAAGTACCACAGAACTTTTCCCTTAGCATTTACTTTTCCTTAAATTAAGAATTCTCTATCACAGTACTTTACATACAAATATATTTTCAGGATACACACAAAAAGTTTAAACATAGTATCTGAATGTTTTCACTAGGAGTAAAGAAACAAAGAGAATAACAGTACTTATTTCCTATTGTTCTTTATAAGAAAATGTGCTGAATGCTGCTAACTATCCCCAAAGTGATGTAAGTGATAAAAGATTTACAACAGGCACCAATTGGAATTCAAGCTGAACCAGACACTGGTATTTAGTTCAATAGGAGAGAGATTCCCCACTAGGCTTGACAATAGAGACTTAAGCAAGTAGGGGGAAGAGGGAGAATTAAACCAGCTTACTAATTACAATGCTGTTCTGCTGTGTAACACACAGAAATTTCTGTTGGTGTTAAGAATTTACTTGGCAAGAAATTTATCTCGATTTAGCAGAAAGCATGAAAATATTTTTTAGCATAATCATATCTTGAGTGCTTGACTCTCTTTTCCATGTAATACATGTACCTAAATTCTAAACACAAATGCCGTTTTTAAGTATTCTACAAATAAACGTCACAAAAAGTATGCAGAGATAGGTGTAGATGTGTATCTACGCACAGCACTATTCCTGAAGAGTAGGACACTGGAAGTCTCAATTACTCATTCATGGGGGATGCTTATGGAAAGTATCGCATCTACACAAAGTATGGGCTCTGGCTGCTTTAAAAAATGTAGTAATATGCAATAGAGTGAAAAATTCAAGTTGCAAAATAATGTCTACTGAGCAGGGATGTGGCTCAGCAGCACAGCACTTGCCAGGCAAGCGCAAGATCAGGAGTTCAATTCCTGGTACCAAAAAAAAAGAAGTATATTGTAAGTCTCCGAGTAAAACAGGTATGTAATACATGCTTGTAAAAAATTAACCGGTCATTTAAAACCGTTACTTTTACAGAATGGGTTAAAAACTACGTGCACTGCTCCCATTTTTTTTTTACCCTGAACATGTATCACATGTATAATAAATGAACAGAAAGTTATTAGGATAGTTTTAATGAAGTGCCTTCCTAAAGTACTGAGTTTCTAGAATACCTACTTCATATACTGCAATTTCAGCCCATCCATCTCTATTCACAGCATGTATTAACACCGCTGTGGTTTAAAAGGTAACTATGAACTTTTCAGGACAAATGAATCCAAAAGAGGACCTGTCCCTTATCTATCCGTCAAACACATTTTTGCTCTATAAAAAAACTGAACATCCTTCAGTGAATCTTACAGGGATCTTCAATTACGTGGCTGCAAAATACTCCAAATATAATGAAATCTGAGGCTCTACTACTGAAAAGTTTGTCCCTTTCCTGGAGATAACTATATCATCTAAACCGTGCTCTCAACAGACAATGTAACGTCAGTCTTCTCAACCAGGTGTGTCTTCCACTGGCCCGCAAATAACCTTACAGATATACTTGAAATAGTATCTCAGACTGAGACAGAGGTGAAATGTGGGTTAGATTTAATGAAATTGAAGACTTAAACATCTGGTATTGGCCCAGTTAGGTAACGGAAGTTCCAGTACATCCCATTTATGGGACCACAAATCTCTAGAGATCCAAGACAATCTGAACACACAGTCGTGTAAGGTGGAAGCTGCCTGGAAAGAAACCCTGAAAGTCAACTTTACAAAACTGGGGTAAGGTCGAGGGGGTGGGGTGGGGTGGGGTGGGCGCTGACGGGACCCGGCTTCCGAGATTAGGAACTACAAGGCGAAATGGAAAAAAGCAAAAAAAAAAAAAAAAAAAGCCTAAAGGCAGCGACAGGCGTGACACGCGTTTCCCGGGCAGGGATCGGGAGCGGAGGGGCAGACGGGTGGGGGCGGGAGCCGGATTCGGGGGTCGTGGAGAGCAGCGCCGGCGGCCGGGCGGGGGCGGGCAGCGCGTCCGGGCCACACGTGTGCGGCGGCGGGAGGCCGGGACCGGCGGCGGCCGAGGCCGCCTCGCACGTGGGCTGCGGGCCTCCGCCCGCCGGGTCGGGCCAGGCCTGCGCGGCGTCGCCGAGGCCAAGGCCGGGCACCGGGGCTGGGAATGGGGAGGCGCACCGGGGCCCGGACCGGGGCCGGGCCCGGGGCCGGCGATGTCACTTACCTCCGCCTGTTTCCGGACCACATTGTCGGGGCTGAGCAGGTTCCCCAGGAGCAGGTAGAACTGTTGCTGCTCCGCCGCGGCCGTCGCCATTGCGCTAGGCGTGAGAGAGAGAGGGCGGGCGGGAGGGAGACGGAGCCGTGAGGCGCGCTGGAGGCCGGCGGGCGGGCGGGGCGGGGGCGGGCCCAGCGCGGGGACCGGCACCAGCGGCGGCGCGCGGCGGCGGGCCGGGCGGCAAGGGCGGGGCGAGGGGCCGGGGAGGAGGGGGCGGGGCCTCGCGCCCTCTCACCCCGCCGCGGCCACTGGCGCCGGCGTTTTCATTGGTCCAGGGAACCGGGGGCGGAGCCGAGATGCCCTCCCCCCCGGGCCACGCTGATTGGCTACGCACCCTGCCGTGCCGTCACTGGCCGCGCGTGGCCGGGCTGAGGGTTGGGGGGTGGACGGCAGTCGGCCTCGCTGCGCCGCCCGGGTTGCGGCCGGGGCACGTAGCGGGGGCCGCGGGAGGAGCCGGCGGGCGGGTCTGGCCGCGGTGGGGGCGGGCTGCCGGCTGAGGAGGAGGGGCCTGTCCTGAGCGCGGGAGATTTCGGCGCGGCGGGCTGGCGGGCCTGCTTCTCTGGCCGTCCACTACCCCTTCCGCAGCCTCATGTGCTGGGTCCCTCGACTCCTCGCTCAGATCCCTCGGAGTAGGTTCCACACTCAGGTTCCACTCCGGCCTTTACGAACCCCTCGGTTCCTCAGACCTTATATCCTGCCCTGGGGTCCCGACACGAGCCGCCCCTTTCTCCCGCCGCGCTTTCCCTGACTTACCCTGGAAGAGGGGTCAGCGGCCCGGCCCTGGGCCGTCCACGCAGCGCACCCGCTCCCACCCGGGAACCCAGGCGATGCCCTCGTTTGGGGATCCCAACCTCCCAAAGCCTAGGAGATTTCGAGAGAGAGATTCCCTCCCCTAAGGGGCTGATCTCCCAGTGCTGGCTGTCGTCCACCAATTCGAGACCTCTCTGAGCCCAGTGGTTGGGCTAAGGGTGACAGTAGGACAAAATGACAGGTCTGCCTCAAGGGACGTTGCATTCCTAGCGAGAGGCATGAGGGGAGAGCTACTGTACAGGCCAGCCCTGCAACCCTCAGAAATGAACCAGGGAGTAAAACATCTTGTTGGCTCTGCTACTCTTATAAAGTCAAAGCGTTTTGCTTTTAAATGATTCTTGCATCACTTGGACCCTGGAGCCCACATGAGCTTTTGAAGGCTATTAGCATTTTGATAAGGAATCTGGTTCCTAGAGAAATTTCCTTCAGGAAGTTTTAGCTGGACAGATAGGATTCCTCATAGATTACAAATCTATCGTAGAACTGGAGTTTCGCAGAACATTTTTCATTCTTAGGACACATTGTTTTTTCAAAATCAGCCCATTACATATATATTATTTCGGGACAGGTGTTTTTTGTTGTTTGATTTTGCTACACATGTTTAAAAGAGTTTGTTTTTTTTTTTTTTTTTAAGGGGGCACATCAAGATTCTGAGGATACTTTTTTTTTTTTTTTTTTTTTTGGTCTTTTTCGTTTTTATCGGTACCAGGGATCGAACTCACGACTGCCTGCTTGCAAGGCAGGCGCTTATGCCCCAGCCCCGATTCTGAGGATACTTCTATGATTCTTAAATTTGAGGAATTATCTACTAGATCATTTTTAATAAGTGAGGTGACAGATAAATTACTCCAGGCTTGCTCAAGGTATAGCCAGATCTGGGAAGGGAAAGATTTTTAAGGTTAATGATTAAAAGAGATCTTAAATGGGATAAATCCCAGTAAACATGGGAGAGATAGTAGAACTAAAGACAATGAAGAGCAATGAGGGACCCTAAGTGGGAGCCGTACTTTTATCAGCGGGCTTGTGTCTGGAATATTTGTAGTAGGCTGTTTGTAATATTTATTGCATTTAACAAGCGTTTCCAACAGAGTGAGTCCTTTGTGTTTTTTTTTTTTAAGTTTTCTTTTTCTATTTAAAAAAAACTAGCACAGACATGGTGGAAGGACAACTCGAAGGAATGTGGGCTTATTTATTTCTCAAGGAGATCTAGTGGTAGAAGATCCTGGGCATGATGGTGCATGCATGCCTGTAATTCCAGCACTCAGGAGGCTGAGGCTGGAGGATTACCTTGAGTGGGAGGCCAACTTGAGCTACATAGTGAGATCAGGGTCAGCCCTGATCTATATAGCAAGACTCCGACTCAAAATAATTAAAAACAGCAAAGGAAAAGCTAGAGCTTTGAACTTGAATCTAGCGGGTTTGGATCTTAAGTCTGATCTAGCTATGTGATCCTAAGTCAGTGCTTGAGGTTAACTTTAATTTCTCATCTATAAAATGGAATAAGTACTGTAATATTAATCACAAAAGTTCTAACAGTAAGTTATAATTGGAAATGAGATGAAGGATAGAAACTTATGAGTCTTGCTCACTCTGCTGCCCTGTATTTGAGCAGACTGATTGACTGGCCCTGACACCTTCTCTTCTGACTTGTGTAGAGTGATAAACCCCTTGTAGAAAGGGGGAAGTTTGGAGAAAGAAAGACTGGCAGCTCTCAGTTGGTAATCTAGGGTCCGGTAGCTTAGGACTTCTTTTTCTTTTCTTTTCCCTTCTCTCCTTTCCTTTTTTTTCTGTTACTGGGGACTGAACTCAGGGTTTGGTCACTGAGCTCCCCACTTTTTAAGTTTTGTTTAGGTCTCAATAAGCGCCCTAGGTAGGACTTGTGATCTTCCTGTCTCAGCCACCCATTTACTAGGATTACAGGCAGTAACCACCACACCAGCTTCGTTTAGGACTTTTGATGCTTGCGGGTCTGAGCATGACCCTTTGGTATTGCTCCAGGGAGCAGGACCCCTTAACCAGAGAGCAACAGAATCCCATCCTGCTTCTGCTCTTGGTTTGATGGGAGGGTTCTGGAACTGGGCGGAGGCTGGAGAAGTTTGGCTTATAAAACACTTGCTGGGGTAGAATTCGGTTTTGTCTCTCCTTAGTGGCCCCTAGAGTGCTAAGAACAAATGAAATAAGATCTGCCCAAATAATTGGATTTTTTTTAAAGTTACCCTAGGACTCTAAAATAACTACTAGCCAAAATGTGGTGGTACACGCCTGTAATCCCAACACTTGGGAGGCTGAGGCAGAAGGGTTGCTGTGAGTTTGAAGCCAGTCTGGGCTACAAAGTGAGCTCAAGGCCAGCCTGAACCCCATAGCAAAACCCTGCCTCTAAATAAATAAATTAAATAAATGAATAACTAGCCCTGATCTTTATAACTATTTGGGCTCTTGTTAACACAATTAAGTTAGCAATCAGATCATATAAATGCAAGTTTTGTAATCTGTAACTACTCAAATATAAGATGATGGTATTATTTACTAGTGTTTGTATTAATAATTGCCATGATACAATGAAATATCTATAAAATGGGAATAAATAGGGGGTGTTGTGAAAGATACAGTGTGTGTAAATTCATACAGCATGGTGCTTGCACAGTAGTTAACTCTGTTGTTGTTATGATTTAGATATTGTGAAGGTTAAAAAAGAAATATTGTAAGCTATAAGCAAGTACTTCCTTTTTTTGTGGTGCTGGGGATTAAACCCAGGGCTTTCACACTGAGCTATAGCCCCAGGCCATGTTTTATTTTTTGTTTTGTGATAGGGTCTCCCTGAGTTGCCCAGACTAAGCTTGAATGTGCAATCCTGACTCAGCCTCCCAGAGTGCTGGGATTACAGGTGCCACAGCGTTCAGCTTTAAGCAAGCATGTGTTCTAAAAGCTACATGTGGTTCATGGTTGTGTACATCACATTTATGTGAATATAAAATATATTTATATATTTTCTGTTAGTCTGCAACTGTGTAGAATAAAATATGTCACAAGGATTATGGGTATTCAATAAGACACTTAGGTGTTAAATGAGATTTCTAACTTTAATATTGATTTTATGTTTGTAGCCTAGATAAGCACTAGAGAAGAAAAGGTAACTATTGGAAGTGGTTTACTGAAAATAAAAGTGATGAACTGTTAATTTTTTTTGTTTTGTTTTTTGAGACAAGGTATTGCTAGGTAGTTCAGGCTTGCCTCAAACTCACAGCGATTCTCCTGCCTCAGCCTCCCAAGCATTGGGATCACAGGCGTGCGCCACCATCTCCAGCATTTTTTAAACTAGTGCTTATCAAAACTTCCAGGCTGGTGCTCAGAAACAGCCTGCTTTATTTAGCGCAGCCCAGCCAGGGATAACCAGGACTGCACAGTTCCCACAGGGCATTGGGTGTAATAAGCCCTCAGCAAACTGCAGTACTGAGCATAGGAGGGAGAAATTGTGACTTAGTTACTTTCTCCATCTCCTGGTTTTATATTGAAATTCACTGAATAGCTGCCGGTGGTTGAATTCATTTCAGGGTGGCAGGAGAGTTTGGAGGGTAGGAGTGGAGTGCTAGAAAGTTTAAACAAGGACTGCACAACTTACAAGCTGTGTGCCCTCGCCCATGTAATTAACTTTGCTCAACCCTGTGTTGTCCTCTAAGAAATGGAGATGATTGATGTATTTTCTTTCTTTCTTTCTTTCTTTCTTTCTTTCTTCTTCTTCTTCTTCTTCTTCTTCTTCTTCTTCTTCTTCTTCTTCTTCTTCTTCTTCTTCCTTCTTCTTCCTTTCCTTCCTCCTCTTCCTCTTCCTCCTCTTTCTCCTCCTCCTCCTCCTTTTCTGGTCTTTTTTTGATACAGGGTCTCACTATGCAGTTCAGGCTGGCCTTAAACTCACTGTATAGCCTAGGCTGGGCTTGAACTTACAGCAATCCTCCTGCCTCAGCCTCCTGAGTGCTAGGGCTATAGGTGTGTGCCGCCACACCAGGTTTAAGAAAAAAATTTTAAACTAGATTTGATCACCACAGAACATTTTAAATTCAATCCCAGATTTACATGCTGTAGTTAAACTGTCCCCTGGGATAGTCTGTAGCCATTCTGGCTGGGGAGATGTGACTGGTTCCATAGGAGACCTTCTGAAGTGTAAGATGCACATTAAATTCTAAATGGAGGAAATTAATAGCAATTTTATATTGATCCTGTGTTAATATACGGGTTAATAAACTACATTAGCTACCTTGATTCAACTCTTATTAAATATTAGTCATGTTACCTGTTTTCTTTTTCTTACTCAAATATAGCTGCTAGAAACTGCTTCTGTTGGCCAGTGTGTCGCCAGAGACTAAAGAGCAGCGGTGAACACATCAGGCTGTTCGCATCATGGAAAGCTGGGAAGTGTTTGCCACCACTGGGCTAAAGTAACCAGCGAGCGCTGCACGGGTGTCCTCCAGACTCTGCACTGTGGTGAGAGAGGACAGAACACATTCCAGGGTGGAACACGTTACCTTACAGTGTTTCCGTTTGGGTCTGACTTGTCCTCAGGCAGTTGGAGACATGGTACAGTCTCTCCTGAGCCGGCCTCCTTGCTTGGAAATCCTTGGCCTGCCGAGGGGATGGAAACAGAACCGTGAACCTTTAGAAGGTAACCAAGATAGAATCTCATAGAGTGAATCTTTGTAGGCTAAATCAAGAGTGAGCGGGAAGGAGGCATGGATGACTGCTTTATTTCATTTTGTTTTTTGAAACAGGGTGTTGTTGTAGTTCAGGCTGGTCTTGAACTCACTGCATAGCCTAGGCTGGCCTTGAACTTTTGGTGATCCTTCTGCCTCAGCCTCCACAAAGTGCTGGGATTACAGGCATGCACCACTGTACCCAGCCCCCAGGATTTCACTTTTAAATTAAAACGTTTTCCTTAGAACAGAAATCCATTGTATAAAAGAATGGGAAAAGACACATTATGTAAATAGCATCCAGAAGAGTGGAAATGACTACACTCTGTCAGATGAAGTAGATTTCAAGGCAAAAAGTGTCATCAGAGACAAGGAAGGACATTTTCCTGACAAAACAATCAACAAATCATGAATGATACCACAATTTTAGGCCAGGTGTGATGATGCTCACCCTGCAGTTCTAGGACTCTGGGAGGCAGAGGCAGGAGGATTTAGCTAGACCTTCCCTCAAAATAAAAAGTTTTAAAAAGTGCTGGGGATAAAGCTCAGTGTGAACGCTCTGGGTTCAATTCACAGTCGTGAAAAGTACATGAAACAAAACCTGACAGAATTAAAGGAGAAACAGGCAGTCCAACAGAAATAGCCAAACACTTCGGTCCTCATCAGTAGAGAGGAAAGCAGGTGGAGACCATGTAAGGCTCGAAGAACCACGCAAACCAAGTGGGCCACACCGACCGGAAAGAGGCGCCACCCTGCGGCAGCAGAGCTCCCATTTTCTCAGTGCATGTGGAACCTTCTCCAGGATAGACCCCATTCAAAAACTGGACAGAAGCTGGGCATGGTGACGCACGCCTGTGATCCCAACACTCCAGAGGCTGAGGCAGGAGAGTCGCTGTGAACTTGAGACCAGCAGGGGCTACATAATGAATTTAAGACAAGACTGAGCTACGTAGCGAGACCCTATCTCAAGAAACCAAAAAGCTAAAACCAAGACCAAAACCAAAACACAGGGAACTATAGAGCAGTACTGAAGCGAGCACTATCCTACTGAGCTACATCCCCAGCCCTTTAAATTATTTTTTACTTGATACAGAATCTTGCTAACTGTGCTCAGATGGCCTAGGACTTATGATCCTCCTGCCTCAGCCTTCCAAATAGGTGGGGTTATAGGCATGTTCCTGAAGCCTGGCTCAAGGATGGACATTTTTTTTCTTTTTTCAAATCCATTTTATTTCAGAGGAGAAAAAAGCAATAAAATTTCAAAACACATCAATCAAGCAACAATGGTACACACGTTGTGCATTGTTGAAGTATGGAAATTATGGTTTTTGTTTTGAGACATGTAGTGCAGGCTGGCCTTCAGCTTGCTTATATAGCCCCTGCTGGCCTTGAACTCATATTGATTCTCTTGCCTCAGCCTCTCAAGTGCTGATGTTACAGGTATGTGCCACCATGCCCAGCTTGTCTTACTCTTGACGCAGGAAAAAAAGCGCTGTTCCCTCAGGAATAGTGACATAGAAATTCTCAAGACAGTCCTAGCAAACTAAGTTTAGAAAAAGGTTATCTACTATGGCCAAGTGGAATTTATCCCAGGAGTGCAAGGCTGGTGTGACGTATGAAGATCAACACACTAATTCACATTAGTAGAAGAAAATACAAACCCAACAGGATCATTTCAATACGCACAAAGAGCCTTTCACAGAATCTAATACCTTTTTATGGCATAAGCACTTAACAAACTAATATTAAAACCCAGTGGTAATGAATCCACTGCTGACGTCACACTTCTGGAGAAAAGTCAGATACTTTGATTCCTGAGAGTGAAAGACAGAATGTCCGTCCTTAGGTGGGATGCACTGGCACATGTCTGTAATCCTACTTTGAAGGCTGAGGCAGAAGGATCTGAGGTCAGTTTGGGAGCTTCAGCAAAACTCTGTGGCAAAGTTAAAGGACGAGGGTGGAGCTCAGTGGTACAGAGCTTCCCTAACACTCAGGCCCCTAGACCGAGGTTCAGCCTCTAGGGTTTTGGATTAGGCAGTGTTTCTGTAGCTGTTAACACTAAAATCAGAGAGACAAAACTGAAAGCCCCTGTCTCGGCCTACTGAGTGCTGGGATGATAGGTGTACAGCACCACACCTGGCAAAAATGTACTTTTTATTATTTTTTGGTATTGGGGGTTGAACTCACGACCTTGTTACCTGGCAGGCGCTTGTGCCAGAGCTAAATCCCTGATCCTAAAAATGTGCTTTTTAAATAGGATCCCCAAGAAGAGCTTTCTGAAGATGAGGTTTTAGCAATCAACAATATATTGATTGCTTCAGGAAAATTAATTTTCTGGCAAAGCAAAATTATTTAAAGGATTAATGTGGAATTTTTATACATCTGGTTTTTCATTTGTAATAATAGCTAAAAAGATTTGATCCCTATGTTTGGGTGATAATATTGTATGCTTTATTTCACTTAACTCGTGTTTATTTTATTTTGTGTGTTTCTTTCTTTTCTTTTTTTGAGACAGGATCTCTGTATGTTGTTCAGGCTAGCCTTGAATTTGAGATCCTGCTGCGTCCGCCTCCTAATTGCTAGGATTACAGGCGAGTGCCACTCTGCCCGGCTAATTCTCACATCTAACCAATGAAGCTTCAGCCATTTTGTCAGGGAAAACGTTTTAAACCTTTCTTCAGTCCTACGTAGCATTTTAAAAACTCTTGAGGCCATGCATTGCGTTTGCCTCTGTGAGGTGAGGTAGGGTGCAGAGGACAAACGGTGGCCGTTTGGGGCCAGTTTCCCACTCATCCGCTGTGACCCTCTGCTTCCTGGGTTTGTATGTGCTGTGGCAGAGATGGTGACGGCGTCACAGAGGGTTCTTTTCCCAGGAGCTAAATTGCTCTGCGTTTTGTGATCGGAGCTTTTGTAACTCTCCCTGCCCTTTAGAAGTAAATCTTCCCACTCCCATTTCCCGCCAGCCAGCTGTCATTTATTATAGCTGTCAACATAAAACGACAGCTGTCCCCACTTCTCAGCCACTGTGTCTGCTGTGCGCGCTGGAAGCCAGGTGACCATCGCAGGTCATCGGGCATAGACGAGGCGTGGAGCAGGGGATGCTGCTGGGGACGGGGCTGTGGAAAGCTTGCTCTGCTGGACACAGTGCTCTCTGGATGTATTGGAAAGCTCATATTCACAGCCCCTGAAGGTAAGATGAGAGCTGCCACTCCGTGTTGCAGATCTATGGACCATAGGCCGACCATAGGGATCAAGCAGTTCTTTTCATTGACAACATGCACTGCTTGGGAAGGTCTTTGTTCCACTCTCCAAGGTCCTGCTCAGTTTCCTACCTTTACCTAAACTTTTCCTCCATTTGTTGGAAAACCTGTAAATACAGGTGACCCAAAGAAGTCTTTGTCTAGGTGCTAAGAGAGTTCTGACCTTCCTGGACCCCACAAGTCAGATTACTTGTCTCTTGTATTTAAGCCTTTGCTGAACACTCATTTTAGGAAATGGGGACTCTGGCCAGGCTCCTGATAGCACTGCACAGTGGCATGCAGATTCACGACGATGTGGCTGCTTAAGTACTTTTCATGTCCCTTCCTCCTCCTCTCCATCCTCCCCGTTTTCTCCTTCCTTCCTTCCTCCTTTTGTGGTCCTGGGGTCTTTGCACTGCTCTACAACCCCCAACCCTTTTTAATTAGTTTCCAGGCAGGGTCTCATTAAGTCACTAAGTTACTGCATCAGTAGGTTGGGTTCCCATTTGTGATCTTCCTGTCTCGGTCTCCAAGAGTGCTGGGGTTACAGGTGTGTGCCACTGTGCCCACCTAGTTCTTTCCATTTGAGGGTTCAGGCTCCAGCCCCTCAAAGGCATCTCTTGTACCAGTGTCACAGAGATCCCGTCGTATACACTTAGGGACTCTTTGGGGGACAGAAAGTACAGAGAAATGGTCTAAACTTTTCAGACTGAAGGCACTGCTATTTGATGAGTCCCCACTAGGTAATAATTTTCTTTATGAGGTGACACTGTGGCTTTACCTTTACCTTTACAACAACTGAGTAGGTGGCTTGTTAAGCAGGTCTTGATTGCCCACGGATTGATCTAATTCTTCACAAGCACAGTGAATCATGCTTTCCTCTTTCAGTGATCTCTGAAAACTAGAAAAGGTGTATTCTGCCCTGAAAGGAAGCAACTGTAACGCATAGAGGCTGAAAAGGGGGACTCGGAGATCTTTACACATCTTAGGACATCATCCAAGAAATTAATGCCACTAAGAATTCATCTGGTTTCAAGTTGTTCCTTTCTAGAGGAAGACAAGTTAGGGAATTCTGAGGGATTGGATTTTGATTTCTCAGGGAACAGAAGGTGAAATGGTCAATTAAAAAAATATAATCGGGCCGGGGATTTAGCTCAGCAGTGTAAGGACCTGCTTGGCAAATGCGAAGTCGTGAGTTCAATTCCCAGTACAAAAAAAAAAATTATATATAGAGAGAGTAGGAGAAAACAGTAGCAGCTTTTTTGTTATACTGAAAATAAAGAATAAAACTCGCAGTGGGCGCGGAGAGGGACCCGACCTGATCTCTACACTTACTTGGCTGCCGTGAAGAAGCTAATCAGCGGGGGCAGTGGCGCCCCCACATGGGTCCTGGAAGGTTTTTCCACGAAACCACCTGAAAGAAATCATATCCGAATGACCTGGGATGGCCACAGGAATCACCGGGGCTGTGATCTACAGTCTGCTGGTCAGCTGTCCCCAAGTGCCGTCCCTGACTGAGGTAAAGTGGAGATGATGACCTGCCCTGGACCCTGCCTTCTGCTGCCTGGGGCTTCTGCCTGGGAGATTCTCTGATGACCTCCGTGACCCTGGGTGACAGCAGCTGAGGGCAGCTCCTGGACCCCACAGGGAAATACTCTCCTTCCAAAACCTGGCCCGTCGGTCCCAAGAACAATCCTGGGGTGGATTCAGGACTGAAACTGCATCATCCCAGGGTGAGGTTTGGGGGTGACTTACAGTAGTCAAGGCTGGTTCTTGGGACTGGGTTTGTCCAGGCGACCCCACAGTTCTGAGTGTGTGGCTCAGACAGGTCGCCATGGAGACCCTGAGGCCATTGTGACCCAGCCAGGTCAGGGCATCCTGCCATTGGCCATCTCCACTGGCCCTCTCCACTGTCCTCCTGAGCCACGGAAGGGAGGGAGGCTGCTGGCCCTCGAGAACTTTTCTTTTTAAATTGATTGATTGATTGATTACAGTCATCATGGGGAGTTGGCACCCGTACATAATGCATCTTGATTGTTCTTTTGTCCCCTGTACCTCTCCGCTCTATCTCTTGGTCCCTTTCCATTTTTTTCTTTTTTTCATGCCTTTTCCCTTCCCTCCCACCATCCCTTGTTCCCATCCCATTTGAAAAAAGAGCTATTATCAATCTTTATATCTTGAGTTTCTCATGTAAGAGAAACAATGTGATATTTGTGTATCTGATTTCTTTCAGTTAATATTACCGTCTCCAGGTGCATCCATTCTCCTGCAGATGACCCAAGTTTGTCCTTCTTTATGGCAGAGCAGTACTCCAAGTTTATCCTTTTTTATGGCAGGGTACTACGCCACTGGCCCTTGAGGATTTAGAGCTCACTGGAAGCTCCTCATGGGGTATAAATGTAGATCGACTTCTGTTCTGAAGCTGCATGTGCAGTTCCTCTGCCTAGCAATTACAATCCTATTCACTACGCAGCACTGAAGGACAGCGTGATCTCAAATACATGAAGATAAGCTAATGTGGAAATTCCATGTTAAATTTGTTCACTGCACTTCGGGTTATAATTGAATTCTAATGTGACATACTTACATTATTTTTGTTTGATATTGTCCTGGCCCTTTATGCCTTAGTTTTGCTGTGCTTTGGGGGCCTTCTCAGTGAGCAGCTTCCCAGCTGTTTTAGCTCATTTTGTCACAAGGTCTTACTAAGTCACTGAGTTCCCCAGCACAGGCTCAAACTTGTGGTTCTCCTGCCTCAGCCTCGTGGAGGGCTAGGGTTACAAACCTACACCACCACATCCGGCTTATTATTCTGTTTATTAACTCAGAAAATTTACTAAAGCCAAATTCCACATTTAGGGGGATTTTCCTTGTTTGTTTGTTGGGTGTAGATCCTTCCAGCCACTCAGAGTCCATACAATACTCCTTTCCATAGATCTCTTCAGGGCAGTGGTGTGTGAGTGACCAACAGATAACACGCCTGGAGCCCCTCCTTAATGATTCCAGTGATCAGCAAACTCAGCCGTGCGGCCAGCAAAGGGGCTTTCAGTCACCCAGTAGGTCCCCCGATTCCCAAGCCTTGACCCCACAGCTGGCTGCCTCCACACTTAGTGCCCTTGACTGTGACCAGCATTATTTGGGGAACATGGAGCCTGTGGATGTCACAGATATTTTCTAAACGTTCACATTGAAATGAAGGCACCTTGTGTGTGGGGGGGGGTGGGCAGAGGTGACGTTTGCAAAGGCTGGAACCCGAGGGCCCCTGCTCCAGGCCAAGCTGCACACAGGTTTGTCCAGAGCTGTGGGCTTTCACCCCGCCACACAGGTGGGAAGCAGCCGCCACAGCCTGCTAGCGGAGGGTAAGGGGGCCGCCCCAGGATGCTGGGTTCCCTTTCCCAGGCAATAATTTCCAAGCGCCACAGAAAGTGACGTGTAGCTGCCTCGTGCCCAGCTTGTGCGTGGATGTGGCCCACCAGCTCTGCAGGATTTGTGCCTCAGGTGCAGCTTCACAGTCCGGTGCTCAAAAGTTCATCATTGCCGAGCATGGTGGCCCAAGCCTGTAATCCCAACATTTGAGAGGCTGAGGCAGAAAGATCACTCCAAGTTCAAGGCCAGCCAGGGCTACAGGGATTCAAGGCCACATGAGCTACATAGTGAGATCCTGTCTCACAAGAAAAAAGAAAGAATGAAAGAAAGAAAGAAAAGAGAGAAGAAATTTCATCTTTATGGGAAGCAGGGACCTTTTGTAGCATATTGTGCTCAGTCTGTTATATAAAAGTTAAACTTCAGATATGACAGCTCTTCCAAACTGTGGATTTGTTAAACTAGATAGGAGAACTAGACCAGGAGAATTCTAATTCGCAATCAGGGCTCCTGTAATTCATGTAACAAAGGATCGCACCTGAAGCAACCAGAGAATAGAAATGTAATCTGCTCTTCACCTTTCTGAAGGACATTTTTCTCTAGGCAGAAGATTTGAATACATATTTCTCCAAGAAAAACACTCAAATATACTACAAACAGAGGGCAGAGTGGAGAAGGGAGGAATGGCTTGGGAGACAGAGAAAGGGAGGGGGAGAGGGAGAAGCAGAGGGAAAGGGAGGGGATAGAGGGGAAGGAGAGGGAAGGGGAGCAGGAGAGAAAAAACATGAAATGTTTCTCTAGGTTTCCCATCTCAGTTTTTAATCACTTTGGCTGTCAGGAAATTCTTCCTTATATTTAGCCTTCTTCTTTTTGCTTACTCTAATCAAAACTTGTTCTGTATTTGGTAGAGCTATAGAGAGGCAAAAAATTTCCTTGTCCTGAAGCATAAGTCTCCTTTCACTAAAAATCTTTTCTTTTTTTGAGACGGGGTCTATGTAGCCCAGGCTGGCCTTCAACATGCCGCAATCTTCCTGCCTCAGCCTCCTGAGTGCTGGGGTCACAGGTGTGTGCCGCCACGTTCATCATTCGGAGGCAGCGGTTTCAGAGCCTTCAGCCAGGCCTCTGTGAAGCAAGCATGTTGGACCAGGTCTCAGAGACCCTCTCCAGCTCTCGAGTGTCAACATCCTCAGAGAAAGCTTGAGCAAATATGAACGGAGATGTTTTCTAAGCCCTAGAGAGCATACCTGCAGCCAGCTATGAAAAGAAGCCAGAAGAGGCTGAGGCAGCGGCCTTTTGAACGCTGTCTCGGGTGGCACAGGCAGGAGCTCACTGTTAGGACATGGGGCACCCCTTGGGGCTGTCACACAACTCGCTGTGTTCATTTCCTCTCATAGAAAATGCGCGTTGTGTGTGCAGCCTGCTTGTGTCTCAGTAATGTCCCTGTTCAGTGTTCAAACAGCTGGCTGTAGCCTTGTTGTTGTTGTTTTTTGAGACAGGGCCTCGCTCTGCAGTTCAGGCTGGCTTTGAGCTCACTTTGTAGCCCAGACTGGCCTCAAACTCACATCAGTCCTCCTGCCTCAGCCTCCTGAGTGCTGGGATAAGAGGTGTGAGCCACCACGCCTGGCTTCGACTGGCTACATTTTAATGCAAAATTTACAACATTATTGTCCATGCGTCTCACAATTGCTGTCACTGAAACAATTATTCCCTTGGAAGAAACATACATTATCCACTTTTTGGACCCATTTTATGTGAGAAATGTCATCTCCTTTTAAACTTAATGAAAGCACATAGTGAAATTGAAAGCAAACAAGAAAACAAGAAGTTACTGACATGCTGAATGTGAACAGAACTAAGACTGTTTTAAAAAGTAGTGAAATGTTTGCCTTGCAAGCTTGGCTGTGTGGAAGACTATGTTAATTATAAAATTGCTAAGTAATTTCCGTTTGACCCTTCCCCTGCCTTTCACTGATTCTGTGGTGAAGCTGTCTTTTCTCTCTGGTAGGTCTTGGAAACTGAAGGTTAAGGGGCTCCATCTAATCTCTCTGGCGTGACCCTGTTACACCTGCAACAGTGCTGTGTCCCTGGTATCTGTTCAGCAAATGTTGAGGTTATTCGTTGCCTGGCAATGAGGAAGATTAAACTGCTAAATGTAAATAAGATAATGAAAATTTTGCAGGCTGGGGAGAATTTCTGAGAACCATGAAGCTAACTGAAAGCATCTTAGGCAGTGACAAATATTATATGCTGGTCATGAGAGCAACACCATGATAATGAGACTTAGAGAACCGAATGTCAGACATAAGCTTTTACACATCTGAGCAGAAGGCAGGTGGCCTGGTGCTTCCCCGGTGAAGCTAACTTTGTTTGAAACAGTGTGGAAATTCTTCTGTTTGGAATTTTCCTGGAGCCACAGTCAGGCTGCCATGCATTATGGCTTAGTTCTAGAAAGTTCTCCCCAAAGGCTTGTATGTTCCGAGGTGAGGTTTTTGGAAGGGGACTGGATCATGAAGGTGCTACGTGTCCCATAGCCGACCTGCCAGTGGGAAGTGGGATCTGGGCAGGGAGGAGACGGGTCACTGGGGTGACCTGAGAGGGTGTGAATCTCTCCTTAGCTCTTTCTTTCTCTATTTCCTGGCAGACCTGAAGTAAGCGGCTTTCCTTGGTGGCAGGCCCATGGCATTTCTGCATTTGAACCTGTCTGCTGGTGACTGAGACCTCGTAAACCATGAACCACAGTCAACCTCTCCTCCTTTAAATCGTGGGTGTTGGGTACTATGTCTGGGCAGGGAGAAAGTGACCAGGCTGCCATCCTTCAGGAGGGCCAACATGACATGGGTAATGGTGTTCCTTTTTCTCCTCTTGGAAGATGTTATTAAATAGGATGCCTTTGAGCTGGGCGTGGTGGCACACACCTGTAATCCCAGCACTCCGGAGGCTGAGGTGGGAGGATCCTTGAGAGTTTGAGACCAGCCTGGGCTACAAAGTGAGCTCAAGGCCAGCCTGAACTGCATAGTGAGACTCCATCTCAAAAAAGACAAAAAAAAAAAAAAAAAAAAAAAAAAAAAGGTTGCCTTGGACAGTTAACAGCAGCACTGTGCTAATTATTATCTAACTGGAGAGGAAGAGCAGATGCGCATGGAGCTGAGCCGGGCATTGCTCTAGGTCCTTCCAGGACCTGTTCCCGAGGAGCCGGAGACCCATCTTCTTCCCCCTCAGGGCCTCCTGGTTCCTCTTCCTCTTTAAAGTGGCTCAACTTCTTCCCAGTGGGTGAGTTTCAGCCTGTAATCCTGGCATTCTGGGAGGATGAGATAGGAGGGTGGCAAACTTGAGTCCAGGCTGGGCAGCTTAAGTGTGAAGTCCCTGGGTACAGTTCCCAGTACCCCCATCCCCAACTCATGAAGAGTTTCCTGGGCTGCCTATTCAGAGATTGGAATCAGATAGGCAGCCCGGGAAATTATTTTTTTCTTTTTCAGTACTAAGATTGAATCCAGGGCCTTCACACTGAGCTACTGAGCTACATATGCAGACTTTATAAATAAAAGAAATTTAATTAACTAACTAATTAATTAATTATTTTTAGAGAGAATGTCACTAACTTGCTGAGTTATCCTGGCTGGGCTCAAACTTGTGATCATCCTGCCTCAGCCTCCTCCAGTGTTGGAATTACAGGTAAGCACTACCATGATCAGCAGAACATTGATTTTTTACTTCAAAAAAGAAAGCAAAAAGGGGCTGGGGATTTAGCTCAGCAGCATAAGCACCTGCCTTGCAAGCAGGCAGTCGTGAGTTCGATCCCTGGTACCAATAAAAAAAAAAAAAAAAAGAGAGAGAAAAAAAATGAAAGCAAAAGCAGGTTTTACATTTTGCTTTTTTAATTCATGGTGCTGGGGACCTAGGTAAGCACAAAAACCAGGTTTGGGTTTTTAAGACCACAGTTACATGTTTAGTTTAATTAAAAAAAAATACAAATGTAGAAGTGTGGAGAGCACATGGGCAGATTATAAAATGTGCAAAGTGAAGTCATTTTCAGATCCAAAGATTCTATACTTGACATTACAGTGAGTGTGGTGGAAATAGAAGCTTATTATGTGGGGTTTTTTTGCATGCATGTTATAGATTTTTTGCAATGTACAAATACTTTTCTGTATTAGTAAAAAGTTGTTTAAAATAATTGCTATATTAACATGGTTCTTTCTTGCTTGCTTGCCTGCCTTCTTTTCTTTCTTTATTCCTTCCTTCCTTTTTCCTATCATTGAAAATTCTGGAAGGCATAGGCATAGGCAAGGGGTTTCTAAACAGAACCCTGGCTACACAGGAAATAGTACCAAGAATCAACAAATAGATTTGTGTCAAATTAAAAAGCTTCCACAAAACAAAGCACCAAAATCCTTCTGCGCGGCAAAGGAAACAACCAAGTACAAAGACAAGCCACTATTCTTCAGACAGACAGAGGATAGGCATCTGGAATGTGTAAAGAACTAAAAAAGAATTAGACCCTCCCAATAAAAATACTTTTCTAATATTGAGACAGGGTCTCTCTGAGTTACCCAGGCTGGGGTCTTTATGCCTCAGTTTATCAGAGTTGCTTGGATTATAGGCATGCACTATCATGTCTGATTAAAATGTTTTTTTTTTTAAGGTACTGGTGATTAAACTTATGACCTTGTGCTTGCCAAGCAGGTGCTTATGCCGCTGAGCTAAATCCCTGGCCCATTTTTTTTATCATGATAAAAATATACAAATATACACAATGACATAACGAAATTTAACTTGGGCCTCACACTTCTTAGGCAGGTGCTCCCCCACCATCCACACCCTCAGTTTCATCTTAAATCTGTTTTTTTTTTTTTTTCAGACAGAGTCTATCTTGATCTTTAACCCAGTGTAGCTGACTGGCCTCAGACTTGTGTTCTGCCTCAGCCTCCTGAGTGCTGGGATTGCAGGCACATGCCATCATGCCTGGCTCTATCTTTCTTAATGGCAGAGCGAATAGAGCCATTGTGTGTCAAACCACATTTTCTTTATCCATGTAGCTGCTGATGGACATATAGTCTACTTCCAAGATGTGACTGTCATGGATTGTGCTGCTGTGCCCATAGGTGAGTATTTATCACTGTAGTGTGAATTTGTGTTTCCTTAGTGGCTGGTGATGTTGAACATCACTGGGGGAATGAGAGCGTTTTTTCTTTTTCTTTTTTTTTTTTTTTTATACCAGGGATCGAATTCGTGACCTCGAGCTTACCAGGCAGGCGCTTGTGCCAGTAAGCTAAATCCCCAGCCCCACATTTTGTCTTCTGACTTAAGTAGTGGATATTTTATTTATTAATGTATTTATTCATTTTGGTTTATTTGAAACAGGCTCTCACTGTGCAGCCCAGGCTGGCCTGAAACTCATGGCAATCCTCCTGCCTCTGCCTCCCAAGTTCTGGGATTACAGGCATGCACAACTGTACTGTAGAAGTTACCTTAGAGTTGGTTTGTAAACTATGAGAAGAATCTTTATATACAGCTCGGTGGTGGTTTCATATTTCACAGAATTATAGTTTAAAAAAGAAGAAAAGCACTGAGGTGAATGTTTGGAGATATCTCTTTTCATCTTTTTTAGAAGTGCAGCAGGCCAAGGAAGGCCTGGCCTTGTGGGTGGAGTGGGTATCTGGGTGGACTGCACGAAGCCTGTGCTGTTTCCGCCTGTCTGCAGCACCTCCACACAAACACAGCCTCTAGAAAGCAAACCTCCTTCCACAGCAGCCTGACTAAAGGAAAACTGAAAACGCTCCTATCAGAGTAAGTTGAGTAGCAAGGAGAAGCCCCTGCTTCATTACCAGCGGTGGGGGAGGGTTCGAAGCAGTGAAACTTAAAAGCCTTTTAAAAGGCTCCTTAGGCAGAGTGTGGTGGCACCCACCTGTAATCCCAGCGCTCAGGAGGCTGAGGCAGGAGGATTGCCAAGAGTTTGAGGCCACCTGGGCTACAAAGTGAGTTCAAGTCCAACCTGAACTGCATAGAGAGACCCCGTCTCAAAAAACCCAGGGCAAAACATTTGAATTTTAGTAGTACATGTCTGCAGCACGTAATGCTTACTTCACTGTGGGGAGCTGGTGTGTGTACGTATCACATGTTAGTTCTTTTTATGCATCTTCCTCCTCCCTCCTCTCCCTGTCCCTCCTCCTCTTGGGTTATTCTGATTTTATAGGTGAGGACGCAAAGGCATGGTGCAGCTGAATGACTTGCATGTGTTTCTGAGCTCCTCTCCAATGGAAAGAGCAGCAAACCCAGGGTTTCTGATGCTAGGGCCAATGCTCATAGGCACATTAGAATAGTAAAACGGTAGCCAGCCACGGGGCTGCAGCCTGTAATCTCAGCACTTGGGAGGCTGAGGCAGGAGGATTGCTGTGAGTTCAAGGCCAGTTTGGACTACACAGTGAGTTCAAGGACAGCCTGAACTACATAGCAAAAAACCAAACCAGAAAACCTAACCAAAATAAAACAGTAATTATGCAAAGTTTGGCACAAACATGAGCACAGTGCTGTCTACATTATTTGGTGTATGGTGGGTGATGTTTGTTAGTTTTCTTTTTTTTCCAATGTCCCTCTTTGTCTGTTGACTTGTTACTTTGCAAGTTGGGCATTATTTGGTAGTCCTATTAAAGATTGTGACGGTTAAAGGTTTATATGCAACTCTGAAGGTAGCCAATTCTTGGAATTTTTGTCTTTTTAGATTGAGAAAGAGCCCAAAACAGAAAAGTTAACTAGAAAAGGAGACTTGGTTTTTAACAGTGCTTCGTTTCGTTGGCGCTGGCTCTGGAGAGTCTCAGTAATAGGAGCACACAGGTGTTCACAGACCTCATGATTTTGTATTTAGTTGTGAAGTTCAAAAAATGCTGTCAAAATGATTTTGCCCCTTAATTGTATCTTAGCCAAGCAAGGTATTTTTCAGGTCATGTCCAGGTTTTGGTAGCAATACACTTTTTTTTTAAAAAATTATACAGGGAATGCTTTTGAAGATGGAGGCTATTAGATTTGGTTTTTCCTGACTTACAAAGCAAAATGTGAGTCTGTTGAGGTTTCATGAATGCTGGCAATAAATGAAGATTCAGTGTCAGGGACCGAGCAGGCATCCTGAGCGACTGTGCGTGTGCTGTGGTTCTGTTTGCCTCCAAATCCTGTGGGGATAGTGTGGCCTTGGTGAGTGAGGGCTGCTTGTACAGCTAGAAAACACTGTGTGGAGGACTCCATCACATTTATTTATTTGCTTGATTCTGGGATCAAACTTACAACCTCGTGCTTGTCAGGTAGGCGCTTATGCCACTGAGCTAAATCCCTGGTTCTAACTCCACCACTTTTAGAGCAAGCAATAAAACAAACCTTCTTATTTCTGCAGAGACAGTATCAACTAGGGTTCACTGGAGGACATAGATAGATAACATAATATAATATAATATAATATAATATAATATAATATAATATATTTGCAATAGCTGCCTCAGGGTCAGGTATGGAAGACTGTACAATGGCCATCCGTGTGCCGGAGAGCTGAAGGATCCAGTCAAAAGTCAAAAGCCTGGAGCTCTGAAAAGCAGAGTCCCATGTGAATCCATAACAGGAAGCTGAAGCGTCTTTTCTAGAAGCCAGGGGGCTATGGCACAGACTGGAGCTTGTCTAAAGAAGCAGAAGCCAGACTGTGCTTTTTTCCCTTTTTATTCCATCCAGGCTGCAAGACTATTGGTTGGTGCCACCCACGCCCAGGCTGGGTCTTCCCTCTTCAGGAAGTCAGAGACGCCCAGGACTGTGCTAATCAGCTAAATTCAAGTTGACACCATAGTTTACCTCACAGACCCCTTGCATGTCTCCCGCGGTTACCAGCAGAATAAGAAACCCTGAGAAACAGCCTGAGAAAGAAGACCAGCAGTGATGAGGAGGCTTCACCAAGGGCAAAGCGAGTGAGGTGGTGGCTGGCATAGCAATGGAGAAACTGCTCTGCAGTCTGGGCAAATGGCAAGCAGTCCCATGTTTTGGCACAACAATTTGTAAGGCTTTTGTCTGTTATAACTTAGAAGACAACAGATGTTGCTAGTAAACTTTTCATTTGGCTAAGGAAATGTTGCAAGTGTCAGTTTGTTGATCCTAAATGCAGATGATGGGGAATAGGACAAGAAAGATGAGAGGGAAAAAAGCAATGGTTTAATGTGCAAGAAGAATTCAGGAAAAATATAAGGGACCCAAGCTTCATAAAATTGTCTATCACCCCTGATCTCCACAGCCACTAAGGGTCTCTAAACAAAAGGAAGCCTGGGGCTAAACCCTAAATTAAGGAGATAGCTGGGACTCAGTGCCTGTTAGACTTTCAGTAGACAAAAGCACATTGCTCCACTGCCTGACTTAGGACCCAAAGTAGGAAGAGGCTTGTCTCAGAGCAATTATAAAAGTGTTTCTTGTTTCACTGAATAGACCTATAGCAGGCACAGGAAATCCACAAAAATTTCAGAGAAGTTTCACTAGCAAAAGCACATGCAGTTTGTAATCCCAGCACTTGGGAGGCTGATTGCTGTGAATTTGAGGCCATCCTTGACTACATAGTGAGATCTTGTGGGGGAGAGAGAGAAGAGCTTAGACTTCTCAGGGCTCCCTACTGTTTATTCAGTAGGAACCAGACTGAGAAAGCTACTCAGCTGCGAAATGGAACATTTTCTTTCCCTTTTTATTTCTCTTCCTTGTCTTCTTTTTGGCAGTACTGGGGATTGAACCCAGGGTCTGCATATATCCCCAGCCTTTCTTACTTTTCATTTTGGGGCAGGGCCTTGCTAAGTCTCTAAATTGCCAAGGTTGGGCTTGAACTTGTGACCCGCCTATGTCAGCCTTCCCGAGTGCTGGGATTACAGGCATGGGTCACTGTACTGACTGAAACATTTCTTCTAGAAAGAAAAGATGGCCTCAAAGGGCTGAGCTACAAATTCAGAGTGAGGAGCTAAGAGTCACTTAGAAATGGGGCTGTCAGGAAGATCCTAGGAGCTTTCCATGCTTCCAGTGTTGGGAAGACCTGGCCACAAGGCCCCAGCTGAGTTTCAGAAATTGCTGTGAAAACATGACTTCTATGTTGCTCCCACTCCCTGCCTGCTTTTTAAAATTTTATTAATTAATTAATTTATTTGGTGGTACCGGTATCGAACTCATGACCTCACGCTTGTCAGGCAGCTGTTTATGCCACTGAGCTAATCCCCAGCCCCCTGTCCCCTTTTTTGAGACAAGTTCCCACTGTATAGTCCAGGCTGACTTCAAACTCACAGCAGCTTTCCTACCTCAGCTTCCCAAGTGCTGAGATGATAAGTTTGAGCCATCACACGTGCCTCCTACTTCCCCCTTGTGAATAAGAGTGTTTACAATGGTTGTCCTACCTTCCAGGGTATTTGGGGTGGGTGACAGGTGGAATGCTTGCCTTTTCATGGTGTAGCTGTCCTGGAGGACTGGAACTGCAGGAACCCTCTGTAGATGATGGGCTCTCAGACTTGAGCAGGAAGCCATGATTGGAGGAGACATTTGGGGGTCCAGGAGTGGAGGTGAGCATCTTTTCCATGGGAGAGGAAAATAAATAATTGTGCTCAGGTAGATTGAAAACATGGCCACTTTTCCCTCGGAGAAGTGCAGGTTATGCTTCCTCCCCGTCCTGTAGTGAGGGCTGGCTTGGTATTTGCACTCTTACTCCAGGAGTACAGCATTGCTGATTCTGCAAAGCATCATGGACCAGGCCTGGGGAGAGACCATGGTCCCTGCCCACACCCTCTGGGAACGTGGTGCTCTGTGGGAGCTGCGAGGTGCCACCCACTGGGTGAGCCTGCTGGACATGCAGGGCTCCATCAAGAGCTTAAATCAGTCACCAGACTCCTGAAGGCCATTTTGTGCCACTTGGCCTTTTAAGCCACTGAGTTCTGACATGCTTTGTCACGGCCCCCATGGTAAGTGATACAGATGCACATTCACTGCAGGCCTGGGACTTGTTAGGTTCATTTCTAGATGTCTCCCTCAGTGCCTCATGTGCTCGCAGGGAAGGCTCTGGGGAGAGGCTGGATTGGGGGTGTGATCTGGGCAGGTCTCTCTCCCTACCTCCTCCTCTGACCTCGCTCTGCTTCCTGCCTGCTGTGCTGTGGACTGTTCCTCTTCTGCCATGCTCTGTAGCCAGACCATTATGCACTGAAGCCTCTGCAAATGGTGGGCCACAGTAAATCTTTCTGCCTTTGAATTGTAGGTGTCAGAGGACTAAGTCTCAGCAAGGAGAGAATAACTAAGACAGAAGCCTTTTGACAGAGTATCCTGCCTCAGTACTTCAGAAATCTGGGTAGTGTGACAAAAAGCTGGCCGTTTAGACCTTGTTGAGTAGCAGCTCTGCTCTGAGGCAGACACAACGGCGCTATGTACATGGGTTCACCAAAATGCACATAAAACAATGTACTTAGCAACACATGTTTAACGGCCCCAAACTGGAAGCATCCCGAATTTCCATCCATGCTAAAGTCGGTGAATCATTTGTGATGTATTTATACACTGGAAAGGCACATGGAATGAGGGTGGGGGATGGCTTCCATGGGCAGCCGCAGAGATAAATCTCAAAAAGATAAAAGAAAAGAATGCCAGCTGCAGAAGAAAATCTGATTAGGAGCAAGACAGTGGGTACTTCTCTAGGAAGGGGTAATGTTTGGGCGTGGCCCATGGCGGCTGCTGAGGGTCTGCTAATGATCTTCTGAAATGGGTTGAATTACACATGAGTCTTTTCATGACAGCCCATTTGTCTTTAGTTTATGCTTTATGTACTCATCTGTATGTATGCTACACTCCAGTGAAAACCTTTTTATTTTTTTATTTTATTTTTTATTTTTGGTGCCGAGGATCAAACTCATGACCTCACGCTTGCCAGGCAGTCACTTATGCTGCTGAGCTAAATCCCCAGCCCCGTGAAAACCTTTTTTAAAAAAAGAGGATCCTGAAATTATTCATAAAATCATAAATTTAGGGTTTTTTTCTCCCAAACCTAGGATACTCCAATTTATATATCACAGTGTCTTCAGGAGAGAATTCACTTTTGTTTTGTCAAATTTTCCTTTCTTGAGACAGCACTCATCTCTTTTCTCTCTTGTACCAGAATCCTGTTTTTACTTCAATAATCTTTATCACATGGGAGTAGCATCCTTTAATAATTTTTGTATGTTATGAATTTAAGGAGACAAGAACACATTTGCCCCAGATGATTTTGTATAAAGTCATCTTGTAGCCAAGCAGAAGTGGTGGGAGAAACCTGCAGAAGACAGGGCTGGCGATGTAGTTCAGTGGCACAGTGCCTGCCTGGCAAGTGCAAGGTGCTGAGTTCAATTCCTGGTACAAAAAAGAAAAGAAAAAAAAAAAAACTGCAGAAGATGAACATGAAGTAAGCTGGAGACAGATTATGAAATATCTTGAAAGAAAGTAAGGTTTTATACTTTATTTTCATGTACTAATAAAAAAATCGATCTCCTTTGGTATTTTACAGAAACAGTGGCATATCTGTGTTTAAGCACAAGACAGTTGCTTTCTGGTTCCCTCTCTAAAAATATCTCCAAGAGAAAGTAAACAACTGGGCAAGGTGGCATATACCTGTAATTCCATCCACTCAGGAGGCTGAGGCAGGAGGGTCTTGTGTTTATATAAGCAATTTAGGAGTTCTTGTTTCAAAATACAATGATAAAGGGCTGCAGATATAGCTCAGGGTCCCCTGGTTCAGTCACCACTGCCTGCTCTCCCTCTTGAGTAGGCTGGGGACCTCTGCAAGGCTGAGCCACAGCAGGTGAGTCAAGCGGCCAAACCCAGGGCCAGCAAGGCTCCTGCTAGATGTGGGGGCTAGTGCAGACCTCCCAGGTCAGCAGAACAAGGCTGCCAGTGCTTGTCTGGGAGAGGTAACACTCAGACCCGCTGTGCTTGCTGGGAGCAGCTCGCCAGTGAAGGGGGCTCCGAGAGAACCTTGTGTTATACATGGGACCACACTCACCTGTCTGGGGGTGAGGGGACCCCGACCCCTGAACCCAACCCCCACAGTCCCAGTGTCACAGGATGTAATTGTGGGACTAATATTCCAAACATCTCCCAGGATGTTTGTGCTGTTGTGTGGTATAAGAGGAAATCAGTCTGTCCACCAACAATGATTAACCACAAAATCAATCTTTTATAACTTGTTACTTGGAACAAGTGGCCGTGGTGATCGCACTGGAATGACACTAGGAGAAAGGTGAGGCAAGGAGGAAGATAAAAGCAGGTGAGTTCGAAGCACGAGGTTGTGAGTTCGATCCCGGTACAGAGAAAAAAAAAAAAAAAAGCAGGCAAGATGCGCTTATCAGGCAAATGTCGCCATGGGGCAGCTGTCAACTATGGTCACACAGAATCCGGGTAAAACACTGAACAAGAGCCGGGCATGATGGTGGTCACCTGCAGTCCTGGCATTCTGGAGGCTGGGGCATGAGGATTGCAAATTCAAATACAGACTGGGCAATTTAGCAATTTAGGGAGATCCTGTCTCAAAATAAAAAACAAACTGAGCTGTGGGGATCCACCCAGACATTCTCCTTGACTCTAAAGAAGAGCAGCTATCTCCATTTTGGATAAACTTGGTCTTATCTCCGTGTACTGATATGCACAGAGCTGGCTGGGCCATTTCTTTGTCCCTTTAGTTGGCTTTAAGCAATGTGAATTGCGTGGCTGAGGAGCTGATGTGTAATCTCTGGAGCAAAGCAACACGTCAGTGTTGCCCCCTCCCTCCAGTGACTCCCCAAATACATGTTTGAGCTGGGCAGGATGGAGAGCCATGTTCCATGCTGTTGGCTAGGACAGAGCCTTGAGAAAGAGGGTGTGACTTCCCAGGCACAAAAGATTGTACATTAGAACTGAAGCATAGACCCCAAGATATTGGCTACTACCTCAGCTGTATAATGCAGAAAGCTCTCTTCTCTGCATTTCTTGCCCTCTGCACATTGCAGAGGTGATCTCAGACCTCCTATCATGGTAGTCAAGGAATTCAGGCATTCACATATTTCCACTACCCCTCATTGTCACTCCCTCATAGAGATTCAGTAGAACCTGGGTTGGGCTCTGGGTGTGGCCTTTGTCCTGGTGAACCACCATCTTGCCTGGACTCAGGACCCCTGAGTTCCCCACAATTGCATATATGTCTTTATTTTTTATGTGTTTTTATTCTCACTGTGGGCTGCACTGGAAGTGGTGGATTGGAATTAACTCACTAGAATTCCAAAAACTTCTCCTTAGATTACAAATATAAACCTTCCTGGACCACGATGAGGATGGGGAAGGGTTCTCTATACTGAGCATGCTAGTAGGTGCTGTGATCCCAGCACTTGGGAGGCTGAGGCAGGAGGTTTTTCACCTTTGAGGTCTGCCTGGACTAAGCAAAACCCTGTCTCAAAATATAAATGCAAATATAAATATAAATACAAATGAGCTGGAGATGTAGCTCAGTGTGAAGACCATAGGTTCTTTTCCACTACTATAAAAGCGAACAAAATGAAACAATGAACAGAAACAAAATGAATACAAAAAACTGAAAAAGAATGACTGCTTGATTCAATTGTATCAATAAAACAAGAGCTCAAAGAAGGCATAGAACAAATTCAGAAAAACCAATAAGATGACAGAAAGAGAAGAAACATAATGAGAAAAAAATGTTTGCTATTCCAGAAGAAAAAGCCTCAATTAAAGTAGCTCGAAGGATTGCATAGATGGTGTATTAAGAAATGTAAGCAGTGGGACAGAAGCAAACACCCTTATGGAGAGTTGCAGGGGAACAGAGCTATGGATGACAGAGGTATTTAAATGTGCCTGTGAAGCATGATCAAAATATCTGGCTTATGTTTACATTTTTAAAAATTATTACTTTAATCGCCCTCAAAAAGACTCCCCATTTGAACACATCTATCCCTTGCTTTTGCTGCTTCCTAAAGATAAGTTTGGAGTCTTTGGTGAGTGTCTTCAGCTGTGCTGTTGTCTGCTTCCATTTTTTAAATACTTTTATTTATTTACTTTGATACCAGCGATCAAACCCATAACCTTGTGCTTGCCAGCAAGTGCTTACGCTGCTGAGCTAAATCCCCAGCCCTCGCTTCCATATTTTGAATGGATTTAAAATGCTTCCCTTCTTCCATGGCCATTTTTGGCGTGTGGAGGAGCCGGGAGTCAAAGTGCCAGATCTGGTGACTAAGGCAGATGAGGACACGGCCTGCCTTCCCATCGGTGGCACTTGGCAGCGGATTTACTGTTTTTCTGTCTCTTTACTTTTTTAGTTTTTCTTAGTATGCACTTGCAGTGTGTAGTCATTCCATCCACTGTGCTGAGTCGGATCATGTGCATAACATGTGTTGATTCTTTTTACGACTCCTTTCCCTTGTCTCTCTGATCCTTCCCTCCATCTCTTGGGCCCCATGCTGTTTGCAAAAGATCTGTCTCCCTGTTCCCAGTTATCTAGCTGTTTATTTAGCTCTTTATATAAACTGTGTGTCTCACTCACTATTATGATCTCAATGCCCCGTTTTTCTACAAAGGACTCCAGTTCATCCTCCTTCACCGCAGAGCGTGCTCCACTGTGTGAAATATGTGCCACCTTCTCTTTACTCGTGCATCCATTGATGGATGTATAGAGTATTCTAAGCTTTAGCTACTGTGAGTTGTGCTTTATAAATATGGGTACACATGTGTCACTGTAGTATGATGCCTTTAACTCTCTTAAGAAGATACCTAGAAGGGGTAGAGCTGGATCATCAAATGGAATTTCTAGTTTTTTTTGTTTGTTTGGTTTTGGTTTTGAGATAGGGTTTTGCTTTATAGTTCAGGCTGGCTTTGAACTCACTATGTAGCTCAGGCTGGCCTCAAACTCATGGCAATCCTCCTGCCTCAGCCTGTCAAGTGCGGGGATTATAAGTGTGTGCCACCACCTTTGGTTAGTTTCAAATTTTTGAGAAATTTCTATTATGATTTCCACAATGGCCATACTAGTTTACAACCCCACCAACAATGGCCTTTATAATTATAATTTTTTTTTATCGGTACTGGGGATCGAACTCATGACCATGTGCTTGCAAGGCAGGTGCTTATGCTGCTGATCTAAATCCCCAATTATAATTTTTTTTAAGACAGTGCAGTAGTGAGCAGCAGAGAAAGTCTGTCTGAGATTTGAGGTCCAAACACTGGAGTATAGTAATGCAAGGAAAAGAAGAAGGATTCCCTGGGACTCAGGAAGGCTCTGCAGTGAGAAATGAAGCCCATGGGGAGAGTGAAGAGAAAAATTTCAGTGAAGAAGGAGGAGGAGGCAGGTGGCGCTTTCTCCTGAGCCAGGACTCGCTTTATGAGAGGGGTGGAGTGAAACTACAGATGCCTGGTGACTGCTGGCCACCAGTAGAACAGAGCAGTGCATGCAGCATACTGCAGGGACACAGTGGATTGAGGGGGCTGGTGAACCCCCAGAGAGTGGAGGGTTGGCTGGGGCCCATCTTGGAGAGAGGCCGACTGAGCTGGAGCAGCTGCGAGCTCCACTTGGTGGATCCCAGTTGAGGTCAAGCCTGCCGCAAGGGTGTGGGGACTGCTGTGGGCTGAGTGAGTCCAGTTCTTGCCTCTCAGCCTGAGGCCAGCCTGAACTACATGGACAGAACAGTGCAGACTCACTGGGATCATTCTCCATCGCACTCTGGAGCAAAACCTGTCTTGCTGGGATTGATCAGTGCAAATCTGGGCTTTGTCTGCCCACGTTGCCTACCAGTGGCTGGAGGCACAAATCTTGGGGTGGCCCTTTTCTCTTTTGTTCTTTATTTTCTTGCTTTTTTTTTGGTTGGTTGTTGTCGGTGTCGCTCCCGGCCTGCAGGAAGAACACGCGACAGATTCTGACGGTGTGCAATCTTGCCTTTATTTATCTCCGCGTGGGCCCCGCGAGGCCTCCGCTCTGTCACCAGCCCTTTCTCGCCGGTGGACTTTCTCTATCCCTCTCTGTGCTTCTTCCTCGTGGCGGGAGAGGCATTTACTTTTATAGGGCAACAGTAGCCAATCAGTTCAAAGCGCGCGATGCGGGCTGACTGGCTAACATCAGCTGTTGCTAGGCAGACTATCTTACAGAGCGGGTTGTTTTAGTCGCCAGCGCAATCAGGGGGCAGGAAGCAGGCGCCAACTTGGCTCACTCGATGGGAGGGGCAATCTAGCTCAGGCTCCGCTCCCACCCACAGGCCCTACGTCCGCCAAGTAAGGCGACCGGTGTCGGCCGCGGCTCCCAACATCTCCCCCTATTTTATTTACTTTGAATGAATGTATGCATCGCAGCCCGCCCTGGATCGAGTGCAGAGGCTTATGCCCTGTGTTGAGGCCCACCGTAGGCCCTTGGCTTGGACCCTGGTCGGCCGTCCCCGGGTCCACCAAGGCCTTGAGACCCTCGTCCTTTTTCCAGGGCCAGGAGTGAACTGGACGGAACCTGGATGCACATAGGCATGCACTCATGCCCGTCCGTGTGATCCCCTCGGAGAGACATCTAGATCTGGGCAGATTCTAGTAATCCAGCGGCTTTCGTGCAGTATGGGGTAGGGCCTGGCTTAGGTCGAGTCGTGCTGGGGAGGCACGCTCTTACCCGTCATTGACTCATCTACCCTGCTGTGTAGTGTCAATAGGGAAGGAGTGCGGAAGACCCGCCACATCTAGACCCGGTCGTAGGCCAGTCGAGCGAGCCATGCGTAAGCCTGGGGGTCATTGTGCCCATCACGGGCTGCTGCCAGGGCCGCATGGGCAACCAGGCGTACTTGACGCCGGGCCGCCGCAAGGCGCCCATTAATAAATGATGTGACCCATCGGAGCAAGCATGGTCCTATAAGTAAGAGCAGAAGCAAGGAGCACAGGGGACCTAACAATGGTAAAATATAGGGGAGCAAGCCATTCCAGGCTCCCCAAAAGGGATTGTCTTGTAGTTCTTTTCTTCTCTTTTCTAGGTCTTCTTGCAGTTTCTTTAATCGGTCTCGAACGATTCCGGACTTGTTGGCATAAAAGCAGCATCTTTCCTGTAAGGCAATACAGATACCTCCCCTCTCTACAGTGAGTAGATCTAGGCCCCTTCTATTATGCAGAACAACCTCTGCAAGGGAATCAATTTGATCTTGTATCTCCTGAAGGGTTCTCTCAACTATAGACATGTCTTCTATCAATTGCTTGGATAACTTGGATAGTATATTTGGTTAATGAAACTCCTAGGCCCGCAGTCCCGGCGGCCAGGGCTCCAGTTATCCCCAGACCAGCCAAGAGAGGTAAAATCAGCACATCTCTCTTATGTCTTTTTATAAAGGTGTCCACAGCTGGGATGGGCATGGGTTGGTCCCCAGGGACAATACCAATGTCAGGCAACAAGTAAGCTAGGCCACATAGGCCGGTCCAATTACTGGGCAGGTAGGTATAAGCATGACCATTGCCGCAAGCAAATACTTTGCCAAAGGGGGCACATAGCGGCGAGCTACTACTTACATTGGTTATGGACTCACACGAGGCGACTGCCAGCGCTCCAACAACAATATCATAACTATTATTTTGTGGGTACTTTTGGAAACAGGATGCATTAAACTGTCCCATAAACTGGACCCGAAATGGAGGCCCATGTGAGCAATTATAGGGTGTGCTATAATTGTAAGGTTCACTTTCATAGTCTCTAAACAGCATGGCCAGCGGCCATGATTCTCCCATCATCACACACAGCCAACAATCGGAGGCCAGCCCTGGGTCAGTAAGATTGAGTGCTTTGTGGGTAGCCTCTAATATGGATTCAGTAGCGGGGTCAAGGTTAATGCCTCGGGATTTTGGGCGTAGGAGTGGATGGTAATTGACTTCAGGGAACGGATTTAATTGTTCCCATCGCTCGATGACCTGTTCCTGCCGGTACTGGTCTTGGACCCCTCCACCGTCAGAGATGTGAACGGGAGCGGTCATAGACCAACAGACCGTTTCTCCAACCTCTCCATTACAACCTGACTGCATGAATGGAGAACTGCCTACAGCAGCGGGAATATGGTTAGGGGCAACAGGGCTTTTAGTTGTAGTTAGCGTTGCCATCCAATAGGTTGTACTCTTAAGTTTGCATTGTTTTGTCTCTGTATAGCATGTAACACATGCATGGATTCCTCAAACTTAGTGCAGGGACATGTGGCGAGATCACCAGGCCCTGAGGGACTCACCTTAGGCTTAAGTATGCACTGATAGGATGGTTGACTAAATCCTCCTGCAGTGGAGGGGTACACAACTGAGAATGCTGTTTTATCCCCACAATCGGTCCCTGGTCCTTTTTTGGCGCTAGGTGGTATACTGCTTACCGTGCCACCTCCGCAATCGCACGGACTGCCAAGAAGGCTCGTGCGAAGATCTATTCCAGAAGCGGGTCCCCCCAGCCCCGCATGTACTATACTTATCCTGAGGAGTGCTAGGACAATGCCCCCAACGAAAAAAGCAGCCTTTTTCGGGTTCATCTGGCTGTCAGGCCTGCTGCTGGTCTCCGGCAGGACAGGATTAGTCTTCAGTCGAAGGGCTTGTCGCACGCGTCAGTCTTTCTGGGACCCACAATGGTTCTCGTCCCGGTTCCTGCGGGAAAACACAAACCGCACCTCGGTTCCAGCTGACTACCGGATCCGGGCCCATCCATTGTCCCGTCAGGACATCTTTCCATTTTACCCATCCCTTATTGCTAGGAGATGGATTACAATGCTCCATAGCCGGGGGGTGGTTGTTATTGTTCAGGTTTAAAAATTGTATGTGAATAGTGCCATGGATAGCCGTGCCTTTGGGGGCAGGCCCTGGCCTACTCCCCCTTTTTGTTTACATAAGATTTCTTTGAGGCTTTTATGAGCTCTTTCAATAATTCCTTGGCCTTGAGGATTATATGGGATACCATGTTTTAAGTGTACTTCCATAGTCTTACAGAACTCATTGAAGGCTTTTCCTGTATAGGCTGGTCCGTTGTCTGTCTTTAATATTTTGGGCTTGCCCCACATGGCCCAAGCCACTAAGCAGTGATTGATCACATTAGATACCTTTTCACCTGTCTCTGCAGTTGCGAATATAATATGAGAACAGGTGTCCGTGGAGACATGGACATACTTAAGAGATCCAAATTCTGTCATGTGTGTGACATCCATTTGCCAAATATCGCCAGGGATCAACCCTCTGGGGTTAACCCCCATTGATATGGCAGGCGTGTGTGTGGCGCATGAGCCGCACAGTCGCATGATGTCCCGCGCGTCAGCCCTGGAGATGCGGTACTGGTTGGCTAGCGTCCTGGCATTGACATGGAATTTGTCATGGAACTGACGGGCTTGCTCTATTGGAGATAACATATTGAAAATCCATAACGGGCGAGTGGCCGCGTCAGCAGCCACATTGCCCTGTACCATGGGCCCTGGTAGGTGTGTATGTGCTCTTATGTGAGTGATGTATATTTTGTTGTGTCTATTTATGAGCAATGTCTGGATAGACAAAAACAAGTTAGTTACTTTGGAGGTTGGTTTAATTGGGCCTGCAGTCTCAAGGACCTGCATGGCATTGACAACATATTTTGAATCAGAAACAATATTAAGGGCCCCTGGGAACTTCTCGAGGACGGTTTGTACAATTTGTAACTCCACCACCTGTGGTTGATCTGGTTCAAACTGTATGTTAACTGGAGGCATGCCTGAGACCACATAGGCCCCTATCCCGGTTTTTGACCCATCAGTATAGACTGTTGTTGCAGGAGTAAGGGGTGCAGGGGCGGTGATTTTTGGAAATATCACCGGATGTTGAGTAATAAACTGTAGTATAGGGTCCTTAGGGAACTGATTGTCTATCTCCCCAAGAAATACACATCTCAGGATGGCCCAAGTATCTATGCAAGCGGTCAGAATTTTTATTTGAGAAGCGGTATAAGGCACCCGAATAGCGTGAAGCGTGGAGCCAAAATGCTGGATGGCTCTACTATGTGCCTCCAGAACCAGAGAAGCAACTGCTTCCGGGTAATGTTCAATAATCTTGGCAGGTGAAACCTTAGGGTGCACCCACAGAAGTGGTCCTTTCTGCCAAATCACTGCCGTGGGCTGGGAACTGGTCTGCAACAAGCAGACCTCGAAAGGCTGTTCTGGATCAATTCTCTGTAATGTAGCTTTGCTTAGGGCCTCTTCTATCTTTTTTAGAGCAACTCTGGCCTCTGGGGTGAACTCTCTAGGGGAGGCAATATCCGGATCCCCTCTCAGGAGATCAAACAGGGGCTTTAAGTCCGAATTAGGGATGTGCAAGTAAGGTCTGATCCAATTTATATCTCCCAGTAACTTTTGCATGTCATTTAGGGTTGTAAGATTATCTGTTCTGATGGTTACCTTCTGTGGAGAAATCGATGTAGGGGAGACTTTGGTACCCAAGTAAGTCACTATGTCTCCTCCTTGAATCTTGTCAGGGGCAATATGTAAATTAGCCTTTCTCAGGGCCTTGACCAGTTGGCCTAGCATATCCTCTAACCTATTTATGTCCTTCGCACTGATCAGCAGATCATCCATGTAATGAATGCACCTAACTCTGGGGAAGGCTTTGCGTAGGGGGGCCAGTAGGGAATCAAGGTAAATCTGACACATAGTGGGACTGTTGGCCATACCTTGGGGCAGCGTTATCCACTCGTATCTGAGATCAGGGCTTTCTTGGTTAATGGTGGGTAAGGTAAAGGCGAACCTATGGGTGTCCTCTGGATGCAGGGGGATTGAGAAGAAACAGTCTCTAAGATCTATAACATAAAGTGGCCAGGACTGAGGGATGGCTGAGAGAGCTGGCAGCCCCCTCTGGACTGCCCCCAGGGGCTGCATCTGTGCGTTGACCGCCCTTAGATCATGGAGCAGCCTCCACTTACCTGATTTCTTTCTAATAACAAAAACAGGGGTATTCCAAGGGGAGGTTGATGGCTTTATGTGCCCTGCCTGAAGCTGGGTTTTGACTATCTCGGTTAACGCTAAAAGCTTCTCCTTGGGTAGGGGCCACTGAGGTACCCAAAGTGACTTCCAAGTGATCTTAATTGGAGTAGGCAGGAGAACTTCCTCAGCGGCCCCTAGGAAAAACCCAGCCCGTGTCTACCTTCCCTTTTCTCTACAGGTACGGGAGATGTCCGGCCCTGCAGGGCAGAGCCCAGGCCCTTGCCGGGAACATATCCCTGATTCTTAAGTATACCCTTGGCTTGGGGAGAGCAGGTGGATGTAAGAGTGACATCCATCTGAGTGAGGATGTCTCTTCCCCACAAAGATACCGGCAGCTGTAGAACAAAAGGTTGAAAATGTCCTTGGTGACCCTCCTCATCACACCAAGGCAGGGTCACGGCACTAACCTGGGGGGCAGCCACCATCCCCAACCCTTGGAGTGTGTTATCAGCTGTATTGGTGGGCCAGCTAGAAGGCCAGTCCCTCTTGGAGACAATGGAGCGGTCTGCCCCTGTATCCAGGAGTCCTGTTATATTTCTACCATTAACCCTGAGCGAGAGCATGGGTCTTTTATCAAGAGTCATATGAAGTCCTTCAAAAATTTCTCCAGAGGAGCCAAAACCCTGATCCCCTCTAACCCGTTGTCTAGACTGGAATCTCTCATGGAGACTGGGGAGCAATAAAAGTTGTGCTATCTTATCCCCCTCATTAATCACCATGGTCCCTACATGAGATTGGACCATAATCTTAATGTTTCCTGTGTAGTCTGAGTCTATAACCCCAGGGAGCACGGTAAGGCCCCGGAGGGCTGTGGAGGACCGTCCAATCACTAAACCAACTGACTTTTCAGGTAGCGGTCCTTTGAAGGTGGTCCCGACTACCTGAACGCCCATATCGGGCGTTAATAGGAGTCTGGAGGCGACACAGAGGTCCACGCCTGCTGACCCAGGGGTAGCCCTTGTGGAGGGCTGCCACCTTGTGTTGTCCTGTCTAGGGGGCAGGGGCCCGTCCGTAAGGAGGGCCCCCTCTGGCCGTTTTTTGGCTCCTGAATCCCCCTGCCACTAATGCGGTTTCCCTGGGCATCAAAAACTGATCTGCAATCTTTCGCTTTGTGTGTTCCCTTCCTGCATCGTTCGCACACACCTATTGGCCCTTCCCGTGTATTAACACTGTGCGGACAGTCTCTCCTAATATGCCCTGGTTCCCCGCAGCCAAAACATCCTTTGGGCTTACGATCTCGCTTAGGTCCAGAAGCATCCTTAGCTTGTGCTGTCGCGGCTACAAAGGCCGCCGCAAGCTTTGCTGCAGTCATCTGCCCTCCAATCTCCCTACAAATCCTAATCCAAGCATTGAGATCCTTGTTTTTATGCGAGGCAAGAGCCGCTTTGCACTCCGTTGTGCATTGTTCAAAAATGAGTTGTTTGATCAGGGGCTTTGCCACCTCTTGGTCTGAAAAAACTTTATCGCCCGCGTCTTGCATCCTAGCCACGAAATCAACAAATGGCTCTGTGGCACCCTGCACTATCTTTGAAAGGCATAATGAGGCCGCCCCCGCACCGTTCACCTGTTTCCATGCGCGGAGCCCAATATTAGAGATTTGGTCATACACCTCATTGGGGAACTGAGTTTGGTCATCCCTATATTTACCTGAGCCCTGGAGCATATCTTCGTTCCACCTTGCATGCCCCCTGCTAACATTCTTTTCTGCTTGCTCGATGGCAAACTCGGCATACCAGGCTCGCCAATCAAGATAACTACCCGAAGGAAGGCATGCCTTGGCCAGCTGCATCCAATCACCTGGTGTAAGAGGCTGAGAGGCAAGATTCTCTAGCATAGCTATAGTATAAGGAGCTGTGGGCCCGAAGGTGGTGACAGCGCTTTTTAATTCTCTAATCTGTTTTATTTCAAATGGTTCCCAAACATTGCGCCCTTGGCCTGGGGCCATTTGCACAGGATATACTCCATAAAGACCGTAATCCATTCCTTGCATCGGTGGATCCCCTCCGGGCCATCGTTCACCCCTCCATGACCGCCCATGAAAATATCGTCCGCCCCGCGGCGCAACGTCATAGGACGGCGGTCGCGACAGAGTGGAACGGGGCGTCACTTCCTGTGCCGGCTGAGAGAAGGGAGGGTTCCCTGTAGCGGCCTCTCGGCGGGGAGCCGCTTCTGGAAAAGAGCTCCAGGGCGGAGCGGATGGCTCTCTATCTCCTCCCCGCCAGAGAGCGCTCGGGGGCCCTTTCTCCTCTCTCTGCTTTTCCCGGGCGGCGCACGCACACAATTCCAATTCACGGCGCAACTCGGCATAGGGGTTTTTGGCCTCTCGGCTTCCTGCCCCACCTTCTGGTTCCTCCTCGCTATCTAAGTCGGAGGACTCTAGAGCTTGGGTGTCCTCTATCTTTCCCTGGATTTTTTCCCCCTGGACAGATCCCTCCCGAGAGCATTCCGACTTTGCCTGCTCAAAAGCCTTGCGTGCGTCTATGATTTCCGCGTCTCTAACTGTCGACGGGAACCCCTTCCCCTCCCCTTCAAGGCACGCATGTATCATTTCCCACAGGGGGCGAATAGCCGGCGAAATATCCCCTTCCAATTCCGCCGAGGCGAGGTCCCCGCCTAACTTCTCCCATGACGGCAGGTTTAAATGCCCCGTGGGTAAAAACCAGGGAGCCACCCTATCTATCTCTGCTATGAATAGTTCCAGTGTTTTTTGACCTACCCTGAGGTCTCTAGCTTTTAAAAGCTTTCTAAGGGCCTTTACCAAGGGCCGCGCCTCCGCGCTCGGTAAATTACCCATCTCTAACCTCTAAGGGCTGTAACTCACCGCGTGTGACTTAAAGAACCCGTCACCTACGCGTGAGCCTGAGGGGAGTCTAAAAGCCCTGTAGGTGCGCGCCACCCAGAGCCCAGGCTTATCCCCAACTCACCTGTCCGGCAGCACCACGCTGGAGTGTTGCACACCACCGCCGTGTCTCGGGGTTGATCAGTCCCCGTGCGGGTCACCAAATGTCGGTGTCGCTCCCGGCCTGCAGGAAGAACACGCGACAGATTCTGACGGTGTGCAATCTTGCCTTTATTTATCTCCGCGTGGGCCCCGCGAGGCCTCCGCTCTGTCACCAGCCCTTTCTCGCCGGTGGACTTTCTCTATCCCTCTCTGTGCTTCTTCCTCGTGGCGGGAGAGGCATTTACTTTTATAGGGCAACAGTAGCCAATCAGTTCAAAGCGCGCGATGCGGGCTGACTGGCTAACATCAGCTGTTGCTAGGCAGACTATCTTACAGAGCGGGTTGTTTTAGTCGCCAGCGCAATCAGGGGGCAGGAAGCAGGCGCCAACTTGGCTCACTCGATGGGAGGGGCAATCTAGCTCAGGCTCCGCTCCCACCCACAGGCCCTACGTCCGCCAAGTAAGGCGACCGGTGTCGGCCGCGGCTCCCAACAGGTTGTTCTTGTTTTTATATGAATGTGAGCATGGTTTCCAGTTTGTTGTTGTTCTGCTCTTGCTTTTATTTCTCCCTTCTCTCTTTCCCTTCTATCTTCTGCACAAGTTTCCCAAAGTTTGTGTGATGCTCGGCTGCCCTCCAGCCTTGAATCTGATCTCTTCCTTTTCTTCTATGTCTCTTTCCTCACCAATCCTTTTTAAATTTTCTCCCCTAAGGGTATAATTGGCATATTGAGGGCTTATTTACTGCATTTGATTTTCTGGTTCAGCTTAGGTTTTATTATATAATCACAAATTTAATTCACATGGTTAAAGGTGGCAAATTAGTGGTTGTCTCAGTTTGTCATTTTTTAGGCTGTGTTTGGTGCTGTTATTATTGCTGATTGTATCACCTTAACCGAAGTGACATAATTGTTCTGACCACCAATTCTTCCTGGTATAGCAAGACTGAGATTGCCTAAGAGTCATAAAAATACTATAGGTCAGTGTCAAAGAACCGGGGGCTGGGCCAAGTAGGCAGCATCCCCAATAAATTGAAGCAGTAGGATCTTACAAGACTCAAAATCCCGAAGCCAGCTATACCTAGAAGACAACTCTGTCTTCTATAATGTGGAAGAGTAGTCATTTCCTAAGGGTTCTAAATGCTAGCAATAAACAACTCACCACAGGCAATTTATAAGCATCGAACCATGAATTAAACTAAAAAAAAAAAGGGAATGTGAAGATACTTACACAAGATGCAACCTGGATGTCCAGCTCACGAAAGGCAAACCTAGGGGGCAATGAGATGGGACAGTCTGAAAGCCACTGACCTAGAGTCCCTGAGGTGGTTAGAGTGGAAATAATGAAGCAAATAAATAGGGTGCTAGATAAAAATCAAATCAGAAATAACTTCTTAGATAACTACAGAGAATAATGAAAGATATGGTTAGTGACTCTGGAGCAGATATATAGAGAGAGAGAACAGAGAGGAGTACGGGAAAATGATGGAAACCATCCAACATAGGAAAGAAGTAGAAACCATAAAACAAATTGAGATAATCAGGAGATTAAAAATTCCATTGAAAATACATACAGTAGAATGAACCAATGTGAAGACAGAATGTCAAGTATATAATTCAGGTTAGCAATCAGGAAAAGAAAGGTTTTTTTAAAAATAGCAGGGAACCAATAAAAGAGATCAGTCTAGCAGCTGTTAGATGATGCAAAGAAGAGTAACAGATTGATAGGAGTCAATGAAGCAAGAGATAGTGCAGCTGACATAAAAAACCTGTTCACAGAAGTCAGGGCAGGAAAGTTCCTGGTGGAAAAAAGAATTCAACACATAGATAAGTGAGGCATATACACTCCAATTAGTCATGATCAAAAAAATCTACAAGGTACACAATAGTCAGGATTGCAGAAACTCAACACAAGAACAAAACAGTAAGTTGTTAGAAAAAAGAAACAAATCACCTAAAAAGGAAAGCCCACTGAAATTACAACATAAACTCTGAAGTCAACGAGAGTTTGGTCATTTATTTCAACCCCTAAAAGACAACTTCCAACCCAGATTGATGTAGCCTGAAAAACTATCTTTCAAAATTGATGGAGAAATAAGATACTTCCACGACAAAGAACATCTGAGGAAATTCATGACCACCAAAGCAGCAATTCAAAATGTTCTAGAGAGGGGCTGGGCATAAGCACCTGCCTTGCAAGCAGGCAATCTTGAGTTCGATCCCCGGTACTGATAAAAAGAGAAAAAAAAAAAAAAACCCCACAAAATGTTCTGGAGGACATTCTAGAAAGAGATACCAAGGATTACAACTCCATGTACCTCAACAGAACGAACCCACCAGGAAAGGGGAACAAACAGAGAAGGGGTAAAGAAGGGAGCCAACAGCAGGAAAATAATTTGACATGGACAAGTCAATGCACATCATTTATAATCATCAGTATTGATGTTCTCATTCACCAATCAAAAGAAACAGACTGAATCAAGACTTGAATGGATCAAGAAGCAAGATCCCAAAAATATGCAACAATATACAGGAGAAACATTTAGTTCAAAAAGAAATTCATAGACTGAAAGTCAAAGGATGGAAAACAATACTCCATGAAACAGGAGCTCGGAAAAAAGCAGGGGTAGATGTTCTATTTGCAGACAAAGTAGATTTCAAGATAAGACTGATAAAAAGAGACAAGGTCACTACATCCTTGCAAAAGGCAACAATCAAAGAAGAAGAGATAACAATCATAAATATGTATGCACCAAACATCAGTGTACCCAACTATATAAAACAAATATTAATGGACATGAAAAATCAGATAAGCACCGATACAGTTATAATGGAGGACCTCAAAACCCTATTGTCACAAATAGATGGATCAACTAGACAAAAGAATCAAGAATAAAATGTTATAATGAACCAGACTTTTGAACAAATAGACTTAGATGTCCACAGTGTTCTACACACAACATCAAAATGCTCATTCTTCTCTGCTGCACATGGGATGGTCTCAAAAATAGACTACACGGTGGCTCAGAGGACATGCTTAAGTGAAAGCAAAGGAACTGAAATTACCCCATGCACTTTTTTAAGAGAGGCTCTCACTATATATTTCAGACTGGCCTTAGACTTGTGATTCTTCCTCCTAACCTCTTGCATGCTAGGATTAGAGGTGTACCCACCCAGCTTTTTAAATTTGCATGGTGAAAGAAGATGTTTCAGTATTATTTTTATTGGGATGTCTTTAATTGGGATAGAGCTGCCTTTTCTTGTACTTTTTTGGGGGGACAGGGGAGGGTCTTACTATATAGTTCAGGCTGGTCTTTTTCTTTTTTTGAGACAGGGTCTCAATACGCAGTTCAGGCTGGCGGCCTTGAACTCACTTTGTAGCCCAGGCTGGTCTTGAGAATTTGCAGCAATCCTCTTGCCTCGGCCTCCTTAGTGCTAGGATTATAGGCACATGTCAACATGACCAATTATACTCTTTAAAAAATCATTTATAAGTCCTACTTTAGTAATTACTATTCATTTAGTCATTTTTCTTCACTCTCTTTATTGTAAAGCCATATAAGTAAAATATTTTGCTAAGAAACATCATCAAGCAGTAGCTAGATTATATTTAATTATAATCTCAATTTTGGAAGTGTCCTAAAACTGCACAAGCTTGCATTTCCATTTTCTTTTCTAAACAGAATCTGAAAATAGCAAAGAACAATCTGATTCTCTTCCATTTCCACAAGCTCCTTGGGAAATTCTAAGTCACCCAGGAGTATAAGTGAGGTCACAGTCATGCCGGCCTGCTCTGCCGGTTTCTCTTGCTTTTGTAGTTTCTGTAATGAGTAGGGGTCAAATTATCTTGATAGCTACACCCCACATCCTCTGAAGGCAAGAAGCAGAGTTAAAGAGCAGCAGAGTGACCTTTCAAACTTCCTCGTACTTGGCAGGTTGGATGAGCAAATGCCATTTCAGGGCACAGGAAGTGGGGTTGCTGGCTTGCACTCTGCTCAAAGTATAGTTGCATAGACCAATGTGATTTCAGAGAGTAAGGTTGGAGCCAGGGGTGGTGGCGCACATCTGTAGTCCCAGCACTTGGGAGGCTGAGGCAAGATCATTGTGAATTCCAGGCCAGCCTGGGCTACACAGTAAGACCCTATTTAAAAAAAAAAAAAAATGTAAAGTAGTGAAGAATTTACAGTAGATTACAGACACTCTTATTTCTAAGCATCACTTCTTATGATTCTTATGTGATTGTGTTGATTACAGGTATTTAGCACAGACCTGATATATCCAGGTTGAAAGCATATTCACTGTCATCTCGCTTAGGCAGTTATCAGTGCAGAACAGTGTCCTAGAGGTTCCTTGTGATTCTCCTTATTGTACTGATAGGAAAGGGTGACCCTCCAGTTGGCAGAGCTCCCACAGTTAGCAGGCAGCAGAGCCAAGCCCAGAGCTGGGCAGCACACCCACGCTCTGCTCTGAGTTCCACACCCTGTCAGGTTTCTTCTCTGTGAAATGGGTTACATTCGCTTCTCCCTAACCAGGTCCACTGTGCCCTTTTCATGCATTTTGGTGGCCTCTTCAAAGCCTGTCCCTCTCCCATGGGTGGTGCGATGTACTCTGGGAGATGATCCCAGCAGTCTGCCCCTCTTGCCTGGTGGTCTGGTTTGTGGACAGGTGAGAGACCTCACTGTGCCATCTGTGCAATGCTGGTGACATCATCCAGGGAAGGAGGAGGAAAGGCAACCCCCTCTTGCTGGGTGGACAGGTACTCTTCTTCCTGTGGGCTGCTCTTTGGGCCTAGTGGGAGGCAGCTCAGAACAGATACAGCAAATAAGGGGAATGGTGCTGGGGCTGAGCAGAGAACTGGTGTGAAACCTTTGGTTATGAGACGGACAGAACTTCTGTTCTTCACTCCATTTTCCCATCAGATTTCTTTTTTGTCTTTTTTTATCGGTACCAGGGATCGAACTCACGACTGCCTGCTTACAAGGCAGGCATTTATGCCGCTGAGCTAAACCTCCAGGCCATCCCATTGGATTTCTAATACCTGCCAAGTGGAGCATCTAAGAAGTGCAGCTAGAAGGTGTCTGGTCCACGCCAGATGTAGCTATAAAGCAAAAACAATCACTGCTTGGGTTTTGAAAGTTTACATGTCTTTTTTTTTTTTTTTTTAGTGCAATGTAATTTTCACATAGTAAAACACAAATTTTTTTTTTTAATTGGGGATTGGGCCTTGGGCCTTAAAAACATATTGGATTTCAAGAATAAGACAGAAAGAAATCCCCATGGTTGCTATATTGCATATGGTTAACCTCTTAATAGATGCCCAGACTACCAGTTCTAGGCCTGCAGGGTCAATTAAACAATACAAATATTAAGATGTTACTAACAATGCCTGGGGGCACAGTGTTCTAATCTCAGAGCCCGTGCTCCTCCAATTGGTTCACAGGAAGGGCGAATTGGCTTCTTGTCCCTCCCCGCCCAGGACCTGCATGACTTCTGCTGGCTTGTGTCACTAAATTTTGGCAGAATGATGTATTTTATTTTTGAGAGAGGAATTATTATCAAAATATTACCTGTTGGGCTCAGGTGCTCAACATACCATACCCCACCCGGGACTAAGGACCACGCCAGCTTCCACAATGCGCTACGTCCCTCTCCAAATTAGCCACCCCGTACTCACTTCGTATTCACCACAGCTGAGTATATTAGCCAGAGCCTGCGTCTCATTCCAGCCCTTCCTCCTTGTGGCAGCCCTCGTGGCAGCCTGATTGGCCACAGTCAGATATATAAGCCAGAACCCGCAACAATAAAGTGGGCAGTTCCTGTTACCACCTGAAGCGTCTCCTGTTTCATTGGGGCTGCGCCGGTCAATTACCAAATATCATTAATATGCACCTAACATGAGCTTTCAGCACCTCACATTGTGCGTCATCTCCTGGGCTGTTATGCAGCAGCTGCTTAACCTCGTGCAAGTTCTTTTGTCCTCAGTTTCTACATCAGTCACACGGGGATTGAAAGCACAACTTCCTTCATAGAGTTTTTGTGAGAATTGAACCAAATAATGCATGTAAAGTCCCTATAAAGTTGTCTGATACATAAGAGTGGAAAATATTGACCATTATAATCATCATGATGTAGCCTCAAACACCAGCCTCATGAGATAAGAATTAGTACCCTATGTGCAGAATAACCAATTTGTCCTAATTTCAGAGTCAAGAGTAGGACTCAAATTTAGTGTACCTTGGTATCAAGCCAGAGCCATTTGCACTACACTGCTCCATGAGGCACGTTTGCTTTTTCCTCCACAGAATGTGTCATTTAATCTTTACAGCAATCCCATGGCAGGATTTCTGCCCATATGAACAGAACCAGAAGGCTTGAAGGGAAAGAAAATCACCAACTAGAAAAAAAAAAGAGAGAGCAAGTCTCAAAGACACTTGACAGAGCTTTGGTTTGCTGCTTTTTACTCTCATGGTGAGCCACAGGTACCTAGAGATCTTTGTGAGCTTTGTAGGGCTCCACAGGGTCATTTTGCAAACCATCCTAGAAACAAGGTTTCATGTTTTTGCTTTTAGTTTTCTAAAAATGTATGCATGCATTTCAACTCTCTCTCTTTTATCTGGTACAATCAATCCACTATTGTAATGATGGCAGAATTACAGATTTTTAAAATTTTATTTTATTTTTGTGTTTTTGAGACAGTCTTGTTATGCAGTTCGGCCTGGGCTTAAGCTCACTTTATAGCTCAGGCTGGTGTTGAACTTGCAGTGATCCTAATGTCTCAGCCTCCTGAGTGCTGGGATTATAGCCTCTACCCCTGTTTCAGAATTACAGATTTTGATAAAGGGATGACTTATAAAATGGTAGGCAGAGTGACGGCAAACCACAAAAGCACAGTAAAGAACTTGGGATGGGAAGAGTGGGAAGCTGTCGCTGTCCCTGCACAGGAAGAGGTTAGGCAGCCCATCTAACCCTAAAATGCTCACCTGCTCCAGAGGTGCTCAACAGTGGGGCCCTCTGGGTACTCAGAGCCTTTGTGATGATCGACAGGTTGAGCTGGGGAAAGAAGCAGCCTAACTTCTGTCTCTGATTTGTGAAGGAGGTGACGAAGAAGAGGAGGAGGAAAAGAAGGAGGAGGCCCAGGGCCACAGTCTGTGGGGCATTTATGAAGCCTTGGGCCTTAGGTACCAACTCTGAATGGGATTCTCACAGTCAGACATTTAAACTCACCATCTTAGAGACACGGGAATAGGCTAACAATGTAATTCCTCCTGCGAAGATCTTGGGGCTGGTGAGCTGAGCTCTGGGCCTGGGCTGCACCGTGGTGTCACATAGGGGAGGTTTTAGGTGGTTCTGGAGTCTAAGCCTGGTCCTCTGAGACCTTGGGGGACCCGGTCTGGCTTGGGGCCAGGCAGCCTATTTAGAGCTTCCCAGGTGATTTTGATGTGCGGTCGGGGTTGAAAACCGTGTTTTTGTTTTTGTTTTTTGAGATGGGATCTCACTATGCAGTTCAGCCTGGCCTTGAGCTCACTTTGTAGCCCAGGCAACAATCATCCCACTTTAGCCTCCCGAGTGCTGGGATTACAGGTGTGAATCAGCACGCCCGGCTGGAAACCCTGGTTTGGTTGAGCCCTGGTAGCTGTGCTGTATCTACTGTAAACTGAGCTGCCGAGGGCATGGGGCTGGTGGTACAGAAGTCACTGGGATGAGGGAAGTGCTGCTAACACCACAAGAACCGCTGCAATCCTGGGAGCCGGGGGATGCCAGGGGACACTGGAAGCAGTTTGGAAGAGCCTGGTGGGGTTAGGGGTGGAGGAATGGGAGGGACCTCAGAGGACATAAACTTGTGCAGTTAGAATAGTCATGTCTTAGGGCTGGGGATTTAGCTCAGCGGCATAAGCGCCTGCCTTGCAAGCAGGCAGTCGTTAGTTCAATCCCCGGTACCGAAAAAAAAAAAAAAAAAAAAGACAAAAGACAAATAATAAAAAAAAGAATAGTCATGTCTTGTCTGGCTTCCCATGGGCCAGTAACAGCTTTTAGTGCTTAGCTACTATTAGCTAAGTTACCCATGAGAAACTAACCACTAAGTAAGTTAACATTCTGTTGATATGAGTCCCATATTGTAGGGAGTAAGACGCAGGTGTTTGAGTGTCATAGAGGTGGGCGTGAATGCACACAGTCTGACTTGGGGGCTGATAGGATTATTTCCAGAAGATGAAAAATATTCCCAAAAGATGAGGAGTATAAAACAAAAGAGGCATTTATTCTGGGAACACAGAGAGAGAGGACTGGCATGCTGGCCGCTGAAATCTGGCAATCTCTCTCACGTGGACATGTGGTGTGGGGGAATATAAGTAGCCTAAGCCCAGGGCAGTGCCCTAAGGCCATTAGAGATGCACAGGTATTTCACTGGCACACGTTTGGTGCCAGGGGCAGATTCTGAAGGGTGGGGGGGGGTATAGGTTTACAGGTAAATCTCTAGGGGTGGGGGGAGACAGGAGCTCCCTAATTCCGGCTGAGGCTTTTTCTGGCTACAGTGTCCAGTCTGGGTCAACAACCCTTTCATATCCCGTCTTATGATTATTATGAAAAGGGGTGAAGATTTCTCTCTTTGACTACTTCCTGCTGGCAGGGGGTGCTATACTGGAGCCTAGGGGAGTCGATGGGATGATGGTTGATGCCCAGGGAGATGCTGAGGCCAGGTGTTTTAGCCAGGACAACTTCACTGGTGAATGTACATATGTCAGACTGGAAAAACAAAGAGACATGATGTTATTAGGAGACATGGCACTGTCATATTTAAGGACCCAGGTGAGGTAGAGAGGAAGGTGCCTTTGATTTAGACATGTTATTCTATCAGGATGATGTTGAGGTAGGATCATTATCACAGTGAGGTAGAATTCTGAAAAATAAGTGTGAAGTTAGAAGGAGTGAAATTATGAGAGGTGATTACTCCCCCATCTGAAGGCATAAAAGTTAGGAGGGTAGGTGTGTAAAACTTGTCTCCGGACTAGGAGTTGAGCTGGAAAAAATAGGGGGAGTAGGGGAGGTGGTGGCTGTATCAGTATAGGGAAGGTAAGGGCTTAGGCTTTCAGGGATGTCACGTTTAACCAGACAGCTGAGGGTAGAAAGAACCATGACAGTTATCACATAGAACATTATAAAGATGATCTTACGCATGATATGGGAGTCTCTAGGAAAGACTGCCAAGAGTCCTGCTGTAAAAATGATCATTAATAGAGCATAAGAGATTAGGAACCAAATTGGATAACAAAACATGACTTAGCCTGTTAACTGTGGCTGTGAGGCCTTCATGAAACAGAGACGGGTGGGTGACAGAAGATGAGATGACCACTCAGAATGATCAGATTTGGGGCTGGGAGGGCACCTCTTAGCCTGAGTGATGTGAAACCAGGATGGGAGTCCAGCAACTTTGACCGCTGTAGGGGTAGCCAAGTAGACCAGGTAAGGACCACTCCACCTTGGTTGTAGCCCTGTGGATTTAGAACATTTGAGATAAATTAGATCTCCTGGGGATATGGGAGGATCTGGTTTGGCCCAGAGAGTTGTGGAAGGCAGAGTATGTTGTCGCAACAGGTGTTGGAGGAAGGAGAGGACTGGGACATAGTCAGCCAGGGGAGGGAGATTTTGGGGAGCAGGAAGATTGTGGAGTAAGAATGGCCTGCCATACATAAGTTCAAAAGGACTTAGGAAAGTAGGAGCCTGGGGAAGTGCCCTGAGCTTGGCTAAGGCTAAGGGCAAAAGTTGAGGCCAAGGTTGGTGTAGTTCTAAAGTGAGTTTTGTAAGGTATGTCTTTATGAGGCCATTTGCCTTTTGTACTTTTCCTGAGGATTGTGGATGGTATGGGATGTGTAGGTGCCAGGTGATGTGTAAGCTCGAGGATACCTGTTGAGTGATCTGAGAAATAAAGGTGGGACCATTACCTGACTGAATACTCTGAGGTAGACCAAACCTCGGGATTATTTCTTGTAATATGATTTTGGTAACTACATCAGCAGTTTCCCTAGTTGTGGGAAAGGCTTCTATCCATCCTGAAAAGGTACAAACAAAGGTGAGAAGATATTTGAGAATCTTGTGGTGGGGCATGTGTGTAAAATCTATCTGCCAGTCCTGACCAGGGGTGTGTCCCCAAAATTGATGGGTAGGAAAGGAAGGGGGTGCCATGCGTCCCTGAGGAGAGGTCCTGGCACGGAGATCACAGGTATGAGTAATCTTAAGAATGATAGCTTTTAGAGAAGGGTGTGTGACTATTGGGGCTAAGAGTTTGTATAGGGCCTGTGATCCTGTAAGAAAACAGTTGTGTAACTGGGTGATGATGTCTGAGGCCTGTTGATGTGGGAGAACAAGTTTAGATCCCTGAAAAATCCATCCCTGAGTGTTTTGTGTGTAACCTGGTTTATGAAGTAACCGTAACTACTCTGGTGAATAATTGGGCTGAGGTAGACTGTTTGGGACTAACGGGAGAAGATGAGAAGGGCTGGGCCCTTGTGTAGCTAACTTGGCTTGTGAATCTGCAAAGGCATTGCCTTGAGCAGTAGGATCTGTAGAGTTTTGGTGTCCTCTGCAATGAATAACTGTTGCCTGCTTTGGAAGTTGGGCTGCCTCTAGAAGCTTAAGGATAAGGGGAGCATTAATAATGGGAGTTCCCTGAGTGGAAATAAAACCCCGTTCTTGCCAGATAGAGGCATGAGAGTATAAAATGCTAAATGTATACTTTGAGTCAGTGTATATATTTATAATCTTGTCTTTTGCTAGTGTAAGGGCCCTTGTAAGGGCAATAATTTCTACCCTCCGGGAAGAGGTCCCAAGTGGCATAGATTTGCCTCTATAACTTTTGACTGGTTAACTATTGCGTATCCTGCCTTCTTTTGGTTGTCTGTGTTTGTTGAACTGCCATCTATGAACCATGTGTCAAGGGCTAAAGAGAGAGGTGTGCTACTGATGTGAGGGAAAGGAGTGGGAATTATCTGTAAAAACTCTATACAGTCATGGTGAGGATGGCCCTCTGAGGTGGGAAGTAAGGTGGCTATATTAAATAGAGGACCACTAGTTGTAATAGAGATGCAAAGGTCTTGAGAGAGAGAGCTAAGTGTACCTATTGAAGGCAAGAAGGGGTCATTAGGGCAGGGAGCACCTTATGTGAGATAAGCTCACATAGGTGATGAGGTGAGCGTACTGTAATAGATTGCCCTAATGTAAACTTTTTAGCTTCCTGTGTCAGGAGGGCTGCAGCTGCAAGAGCTCGAAGACAAGGAGCCCATCCTTTTACTGTGTGATCTAACTGTTTTGATAAGTAAGCTACTGCTTGAAAAGAAGGTACCTTTTTGTGTCCAAGTACACCTATAGCATTGTGGCCCTGACAAGTAGTGTATAGGATGAAAGGTTGGGTGGGATCAGGAAGGGTAAGAGCTGGAGCTTTTAGGAGAGCCCCTTTCAATTTTTGAAAGGAGGCATGTATGGGCCTAGTAGGGTCCAGGGGTTCTGATAAGGGACCCTTAGCAGCCTTGTAGAGGAGTTGAGCTAGGGCTGCAAAGTTAGGAATTCAGAGACGAAAGAAATTAGCTAAACCTTGGAAAGATGTAACCTGCCGTTTAGTTGTGGGCACCTGGAGATCACGAAGAATTGCCTTCCGATCTGAGGTGATGGAGTGAGTGGTGGTGGTGAGAGCGAGACCTAGGTATTTGACTTTTGTGGAGGCTATCTGGGCTTTGGTGGGAGACACCCTGTATCCATGACTAGCAAGGAAATTAAGAAGACTGGCTGAGTGGTGTTTGGCTAACATATGGGATGGAGAACATAATAGGAGGTCGTCTATGTATTGAAGAAGAACACTAGGTTTGAGATCAAGTTCTGTGAGGTCAGTAGCAAGAGCCTGACTAAAGAAGTGGAGACTATCTCTGATCCCTTTGGGAGCACTGTTCAAGTAAGTTGTTGAGACCTGAGAGTGTCTGGGTCAGTCCATGTAAACGCAAAGAGGTTCTGGCAATCAGGGTGTAGGGGGATAGTGAAGAAGGCATCTTTAAGATCTAAAACTGTAAAGTGAGTGGTGGAGGGAGGGATATGAGAGAGCATGGTATAAGGATTTGGTACCACTGGGTAAGTTGGGGTAACAGCACTGTTAATTGCCCTAAGGTCCTGTACCAGGCAATAGGACCCATCAGTCTTGAGTACCGGGAGAATGGGAGTATTGTGGGGTGAGTGGATAGGTTTAAGAAAACCATTGTCTAAAAGCCACTTAATGATGGGTTTAAGTCCCCTTAAATGTTGGGGAGCTATGGGGTATTGGGGAACGCAGGGAAAAATTGAGGGATCCTTGAGACGGATTAAAACAGGCGTGGCATGTGTAACCAGAGTAGGATTGGATGTGTCACAAACCATGGAGTCAACCAGAGAAGGAGGAAGAGGGGGGGGATGGCTTTGTGACATATTGTGAGGCTGTTTGGAGGATTAGGGCTGTGGGGAGAGAGAAAGTAAAGGAAAAATTGAGCTTTTGAAGAAGGTCTCTACCTAAAAGGGGTGTGGGACATGTTGGTTTTACTAGGAAGCTATGGGTAAAGAAAAGAGTCTGGAATCTACATGGGACAGGCCCAGTCTGCAAAGGTTGATTTGGCTGGCCGTCAACACTCACAACAGAAATCAGAGACTTAGTACAGAGTCCTGAAAATTCAGGAAGTACACTATAGGTCGCCCCCATATCCACAAGCAGAGATATTATTTTGCCTGAGACCTCCAGTGAGACTCGGGGCTCTGTCACGGTGACTGGAGTGGGGGCTGTGAGCCCCGAGCCATATCAATCTTCCGCAGCAAGTCCGAGCAGGTCAGTCAGCGACGAATCTGGCATTGACAAAGTCTCCTGTGAGGGCGAGGGATTAGAGGATGGCCTAGTCACTCGCTGGCGCTTAGGACAATCGCTCTTCCAATGCCCTTCATCTTTGCAGTATGGGCAGGGCCCAGGAGGAATGCCAGGGTTGGGGCAGTCTCATGCCCAATGTCCTTGTTTGTTGCATTTGAAGCATGGTCCAGGCGGGACTTGGGCAGCCACATCTTGTTGTGGATTTTTTTGTTTTGGGAGCTCCGAGTGCCACTGCTAAGAGGTCAGACTGATATTTAGCAAACTTTAACTTTTGAGCTTGCTCTTCCTCTTTCTGAAGCTTTTCTCTATTGTTGAAGATACGGAAGGCTAATTTAAGTAGATCTCCTTGTGGAGTTTGAGGGCCATGTTCAACTTACCATCTGATAGAACTGTGGGGGGAAGGAGGAGGAGGACCGGTGGTGGCTGAAAAGATAAGTATGAAATATAAATAACCTTTATTTTGGGAATGGAGGGAGAGACACCCCCGACCTCCTGGGGCATGGCATCTCCACCCCCGGGGCCGGTGATCTTTCCATGGAACACGTGGAGTGAGGCACATAAGTAGCCTTGGCTTGGGGTGGAACCCAAGGGGGCATGAGGGATGCACAGGTAGCCCATTGGTCTTAGTTTGGCGCCAGAGGCAATTCCTAAGGGTGGGGGAGATAGGAGCTCCATGGCTTTACCGGCTACAGTATCTGGCCTGGGCCAAAACCCTTTCAGGGGCCCTGCGGGGGTGTGCACTATAACAGCTAGCAGGGAGGAGGCAGGGGAGAGTGAGTGGAGCCCCCTGAGGTCACAGGGGCATCTGGAGGGAGACGGGGCAGGCAGGTTCCTGACACTGCTCTCTCCTGGATCAGGGATCAGACAGCGTCATCCGGTCCATCCTGAGGCCAGAACCAGCCGGCAGGGTGGCCGGGGTCACATGGCAGGCAGGAGACGTGGGGTAGACAGGCTGAGCCCCGACCAGAGCGGGCACCGACAAGGCAGAAATGCTGTGGAAGCAGGAGCACAGCGGGCCTACGGTCTCAGCCGTGACGTGCACTCAACTGCCAGGCCTGCCACGAGTTATTTTGTTTATAACAAAGCACTCAAGTTTGATATTGATTTTTATTTGTATTGTAACGTTCAGGCGTGGACTGAAACCACTGCAGGCACTGGTGCTCTTCTGCTCAGGGTCAGTAAAGAATTAAAGAGGCTGCATTTAAAGTAAAAAATTTATTTGAAGATGGGAAAGGAGGAAGAGATGACAGACAGCTCCTTAGACAGTAGGGAGAATTTGAAAGTGAATAAGCTCTTCTTATGAGGTATCCTTTTTCGCTTGAAACAGGGTCTTGGACATAGTTCAGGCTGGCCTGGCCTCACTGTGAGCAGAGGTTGGCCTTGAAGTTGTGACAACCCTCTTGTCTCAGCCTGGGATTACAGGCTTTTCCCACAACTCCCAGCCTTAGAAGGTTTCTTTTTCCTATACAGGCTCCAGGAATCCATCATCTACCTGGTTTGTTTTTCCTTTTGACCTAGGATTTCTTCTGGCCATGAGGAAGTCCTCATCCTTTGGGGAAGGTAAGATTATGCGTGGGAGCCTTAAAGACAGGTTACTTAGATTCACTAAGTAAGGGAAACTTTGTGATTCTTGTGTTAATTGTGTTACCTTGGACCTTTCAGGAGCTAGGTTTTTCGCCTTTGTCTTCCTAATTGCTTGAGTCTAACTGACCCTGGGTCTCTAGGGCAGACCAGCCTTGAACTCGCCTATGTAGCCTGGGAGATCCTCCTGCCTCAACTGCCTGAGTGCTGGAATTACTGGCATGTGCCTCCATGACCTGCTTTGCCTTTGTGTTTCTAATTGCTGGATCTGGCTGCAGAGATCAGATTTTTTAATGAAGCTCAGTGAGACTTTTGCCCCACCTTTTCCCCACCTAGAGGGGCCCTGATCCTTGCATTTCTCCTGAGACAACTATTCAACTGCTCCTGGGGACATGGTTGAGGACTGATCTGGCTTTTATGAGCTGGATGGGGTCCCAGTTAGGGAGTAGAGGATGGAAGTCTTCTGCAGAGCGATTTGTCTGATGGGCCTCGGTGGCAGTGTGGCAGCTTTACCTTGGATTTCGTCCATATTCCTTGGGGGTTGGCAGCCTCTAGGTGAATGAGGGGGCAAAAAAATCCAAGCTTTGCCAAAAGATCAAAACATATTGAGACAGGGAAAAGAAACTTCCAACCTACTGGATGAATGGTACTAGTTTGTGCTCTCTAAATTGAAGAATGAATTTTAGGAACAATGAAAGTTAAGAGCAGAATATATGCATTGAAAGAAAGAAAGCTTATGTCTGAGAGACAGAAGGGGTCACGAGTGGGTTGCTGAGGATCTTGCCTTTTCCAGGGATTTTTATAGAGCAAAACCATGAGGTGAGGTGGGTCCATGGTGGGGAAAAATGGGAACTCACAAGACAGGTGGGCATGAGGTGGGACAGAACTATGGCCAACCAGTAAGATTAAATCAGGATCAGATGGGGGCTGAGTCACCTAGCAAGCAGGAATGAACACAAAATAGGATCTTTGCTGGTAAGGGGTTGGGTTAATGGTTCCTTCTGACTTCCTCAAGGTGATTGACAGCTATTTGAATATCAATCCCTGATGTTTATACTTAAAATGTGGTTGCATTTGGTTTTCCTTTTGTTTTGAGAGCTGGCCCACAGCAGGAGGTGTCTGTCTCCTCCAAGGCTGCAAGGTATCTGGCACTGGTTCCTTTGCCACTGGCTGACTGCCGTAATATCTTTATCTAACTCAGCTGCCTATAACAACATGACCACTGCATGAGCAATAGGATGGAAAGGCAGACAAGGGAAGGAGCCACACCAGATAATGTGTTTTTGTTTGTTTGTTTTGTCTTGTCTTTTTGAGACAGGGTCTTGTCATGCGATTTAGGTTGGTCTTGAGCTCACTTTGAAGCTCAGGTTTGAACTCAGAACAATCCTCCCACCTCAGCCTCACAAGTGCTGGCAGGTGCGGCCCACCTCACCTGGCTCAGATCCTGCTTTTAAAGGGGAGGAACAGCAGCTGTGACTGGCTGGCCCTGAGGAGTGGAGCCTCTCCTGTAAGTCTGGTGTGCATTGTTATCACTAATACATATCTGGGTTAAGGTCTTCTTATCATAGACAGCTAAGTTAGGTGGGGATACTGTAGGCTGTCAGACTGGGCTGGACTCTTGAGGAAGTCAGTGCAGAAGATGGGAACGCAAGGAGTCTTTGCCAGCATCTGAAGAAGACTGAAGTCATGGTGGTCCGATTCGCACTTCCCTAAGGGATTAACAGAAGCTTGTATTATTGGTATCACCACTTGGAGACTTCCCTGTCTTATTAGGAGTGGGCCATCTGATCCCTCCAATAAGACTAAGACTATAGATGATTGATCAAGGTTAATGATGTCATCTGCATGCCCTTGCTACCATTAGGTCAATACTACTTAAGTGACTATACTTACAGTTTTATCATAACTTTGACCCACGTTGTTCCTGCCTTGTGATTTTGCTCTAAAAAACTTCCTTTGCGAAGTGGGCTCGTTGGCAATTTATTCAAGACCCCTCTTATTTGTCAGGACCTATTCCTATTCCCTTTGCTGTTCCTTAGAATTCATTCTTCAAATGAATCTGGCATCTAGCGTATCCCTGTATTATCTTGGAGGCACGGTGAAATCTTTTCAAGGAGGGACCAGTTTGCTTTTGCTTCGTGGCATCCCAAAATTATTGTGACTGGATTCTGGATGGTGTGCAGTTAGACAATTTAACACGGTCATCCTTGAATTCTATGCCTTGTTTTGTCAGCTGCTCATGTCTCTTTTTAGCTCTGTCTTGTTGAAATTCTTGTAATCCACAAATGAGCCCCCAAACTCGAGTTTAAAAAATGAGGCAAAAACATATTTAAAAAAGCAGTGCTGATTTATTTTATCCTGGCCCAGCGACACAGTGCAGTTGAAGTTGCAAAAGCTGTGTGTCGTTCCTCCATACTTGCAGCCTTTATGTACATATCACAGTTTACAAGGTAAGGGGTTATGGGCATGGATCAGGAAATCTGCTAATGAGGAAGACCTTTGTTTTCCTTAGCAGAGGATAGAGTAGTCTAGCAGTAATTAACAATTCTTTGTCAACTTATTTTAGCACCACATTTGTTATTTGTAGAGGGGCAACAATAGTTAACATATCAATTAGGTAAGGTTTCCAGGGATTCACAATTCTTTACATAGGAGAGCATTGACTAACGTATCAATTAGGTCACGGGGGGGGGGGGGGGGGTGGTGGAGAACGCATACAGAACAGTACGGCCACATTACAGGTATTTTGGTATAATACAAATATAACAAAGCTCTTTTTGCTAGTGTACAGCAGAAATGATGGTAATTTTAAATCAAGAGCATGGGAAGATTATGATGTTTCTTTGGGACATTTATTTCCTGTTTTGTACGTGCTGTGTTTTGGATTTGGTTGCTGAATTTTCTAGTGTTCCTTGTTTGGCTGACTGCTGTGGTTTGGTGCCTTTTTTTTTTTTTTTTTTTTTTTTTTTTTTTTTTTTTTTTAATTTTAACAACAGCACTAGGGAACAATAGGTTTAGATCAACCCCCTAATGGACTTTGATATGAAATGCTATAAAATGCTTTTTTAAAAACAAGTCTAGTTTAAATTTAGGAAACATACATACCTATTAGTAAATCATAGACTTCATTTGCCATTTAAAAGGCAGCAGGCTGGCAGCTGTTCTTAAGACTTCATGAGAGTCAAGTTTCACTGAGACAAACTGGCCCCAATCCTCGAGGCTTTAGAGGAAATGTCAAATCTGTTCTGCCTTAGTTTCCTTCCTGGTCTAATTTTCTGCTGGTGAGGAGGCAATCTCACCTCTCCAGTTGAGCGTGATACCACCCAAACAAGCTCACTTCTGATCTTTTCAAGCCGTTTTGTTCTATCCTTTTTAGAGGCATGTAAAATGAGAGAGAGAGAGAGAGAGAGAGAGAGACAGACAGATAGACAGACAGAGAGGAACCTTTCCCTCACAGCCAGCAACCAGGAACCTTAAAGTTGAGCTCATAGAAAATTAGCATTTGTTAACACCGAAGCCAGGACACAGAGGAACACAGCTCAGGCTTTTGTCTGTCCCTTATAGGACTTTAACAAACATGGTTACTGTCAGCTAAGTAAATGTTCTTAGAGCAGCTGCCACTCTTGAAGCAGAGGACGGATTTCCCTAGCACCTTCTGGTGAACTTCCATTGAAGCCAAGGGCCAGTGGAATGTTGACCAGACAGGTAACTGGTTTCCCTAATCTCTGTTGTGTAGAACCAGTGAAAGCTGAGGGGAAGTTATGCAGTCATGGTCAGCATGACTGTCCCTCCAGCACATACCCAAATGTCCTTAGTAGAAGCTGAGTCCTGAGAGTCCAACTGGGTAACCAGCAGAAAAAAAAAAAAATCTCCATCTATCTGTAACCCCACCTGCCCTGCTGAGTGAGGTGAGCGGGACTCCTTCAGTGACCTGAGGCCTTCTTTCTCAGGATGACTTCAGACACCACTGCCCTTAGAGATGTCTCTTAAGCCTCCAGTAAGCATCAGGCTTCAGGAGGCTGGGCTGAGGGAGGTTGCAGCGGCTTCCCAGAGGAAAACAGCTTTCAGAGAACAATTCACACTTGTGCCTTGTTCACTAGAAGTAAAAAGTGGTTTTAGTCAGCCTTCCTCTTCTTTCCTGTGCTTGTGGAAAACTGATAAATGTGTCTTTGTGAATGTGTGCATTAGAGTTGCAGGGTGGTCGTGTAAATTCAATCTGTGAGCTTCAGAGACATAGACATTTTAGTGTGGATTTTGGGTAAGACCCAGCCTTGTCCTGTTGCTAGGGAAGACTGCCTAGGGGATGAGATGGATCACACAAATGTCGTAGAGGCTTCTTTGTTCTAGGGCCCAGGGCAGGATTTCTCAGAGCCATTAACTTAATTTTTTCTATCTCCAGAGGTGATCTCTTTTGCAGATTGAAAAATGTTCCAATTTGCTGTCTGATCTATTTTCCTTTCTCTCTTTCAAAGAATCAGAAAGCAGTGGTTTAGATCTCTTGATGGTTGGACTATTTCTTTTCTTTTTCTTTCTTTCTTTTTTTTTTTTTTTTTTGAGACAGGGTCTCTCTATGCAGTTCAGGCTGGCCTTGAGCTCACTTTGTATCCCAGGCTGGTCTCAAACTTGCAGCAATCCTCCTGCCTCAGCCTCCCAAGTGCTGGGATTACAGGCATGAGGCACCATGCCTAGCAGTTTATCATTCTTGTTGGCTGAGTAGTACTCCATTATATAAAAATACTACATCTTTTTTATCCATTCCTCAGTTAATGGATATTTAGGTTGTTTCCAAGATCTGGCTATTACAAATTATGCTGCTATAAACATGGATGCACATATATCACTGTGGTATGATGTTTTTAATTCTTTTGGGAAGACACCCAAAAGGTGAATAGCTAGGTTGAATGGGACTTTCAATCCTAGTTTTTTGAGGAAACTCCATACTGATTTCCACAGTGGTTGTACCAGTCTGCATTCTCAGCAACAGTGGAGAATGTTTCCTTTTCCCCCACATCCCCTCCAGCATTTGTTATTGATTGATTTCTTGGTGTAGAGATTCTTTCTGGGGTGAGGTAGGATCTCAGTGTTGTTTTAATTTGCATTTCTCAGATGACCAATGATGGTGAACATTTTTTCACGTATTTATTGGCCGTTTGTGTTTCTTCATCTGAGAAGTGTTGTATTCATCTCACATGCCCATTTTTGGATTTGATCTTTAAATGTGGAAGGACTGATTTTTCTGAGTTCTTTATATGTTCTCGGTAGTAATCCTTTGTCTGAGGAACAGCAGGCAAACATTTTCTCCTATACTGTGGGTTGTCTCTTCACTCTGTTGGTGGTTTCTTTTGTGAAAGATTTTCAGTAGGGTGAGACCTCAGTTGGTGATGTTTTGATAGTTTCTGTATAGCTGGGATTTTGTTCTTAAAGCCTTTGCTTACACCAGTGTCTTCAAGAGTTTTACCTACTCTATCTTCCAGCAGATTTAGTGTTTCTGTTTGAATAGTAAGACCTTTGATCCATTCTGATTTTAGCTTAGTACATGGTGAAAGATATAGGTCCAGTTTTAATCTTCAACATGTGTAGAGCCAGTTTTCCAGCACCATTTATTAAAGAGGCTACCTTTTTTCCAGTGAATGTGTTTGGCACCTTTGTCAAAGGTAAGGTGGCTGAGTATGCCTGCAGATGTTGCTGCATCTTCTAATATATTCTATTGATCTTTGGGTCTTTTTTTGCTATTAAAATAGCTTTATAGTATAGTTTCAAGTCAGGAATTGTGATGCTCCTTGTCTTTGCCCAGGATCGCCTGTGCAATCGTCTCTTCTGGTTCCAGATGAATTTTAGGATTGTTTTCTCTAATTTTGTGAGATATGCTATTGGAATTTTGATTGGGATTGCATTCAATCTGTGTAACAGTTTTGGAAGTATGGCCATCTTTACTAGGTTTATTCTTCCTATTCAAGAGCATGGGATAGCTTTCATTTTCTAATATCCTTTTCAATCTCCTTTTTCAGAGTACTGTAGTTTTTTTTTTAATTGGTACCAGGGATCGAACTCACAGCTGCCTGCTTGCAAGGCAGGCGCTTATGCCGCTGAGCTAAATCCCCAGCCCCTGTAGTTTTCAATGTAGAGGTATTTTACATCCTTTGTTAGATTGATTCCTAGGTATTTCTTTTTTTTGAATGCTATTGTAAAAGGCATTGTTTCTCTGATTTGCCTCTCAGCAAGTTTGTTATTTGTGTACAAGAAGACTATTAATTTTTGAGTGCTGACTTTGTAACCAGCTATATTACTGAATTTTATTATTAAATCTAGATGTCTTTAGGTGGAATTTTTGAGTTCTTCTATTAGAGTATCATGTCATCTGCAAATAATGATAGTTTAATTTCTTCCTTTCCTATCTTTATTCCTTTTATTTCTTTTTCTTATCTAATTGCTCCAACTAAAGTTACCAGGACTATGTTGAATAAGAGTGGAGACAGTGGATATCCTTGTCTTCTTCCTGATTTTAGAGTGAAAGCTTTCAATTTTTGTTCATTCAGTGTGATGTTGGCTGTTGGTTTGTCATAGATAGCTTTTATTAGAAGGCTACCTACCCTGATTTTCTGTAGGTTTTTTTTTATCATATGAATGGATGCTCGGCATTGTCAAATGCTTTTTTGTGCATCTATTGAGATATCATATGTGTTTTGTCCTTCACTGTTTCTATGGTGTACTATGTTCGTTGATTTATATATGTTGAACCTTCCCTGCATTCCTGAGATGAACCTACTTGGTCATTATGTATAATGTTGATGATTTGCTGCTTTCTGTTTGCCAGTATCTTACAGAGGATTTTTGCATCTATGTCTATTAGGGAGATTGGTCTGTAGTTCTTTTCTATGGTCAGATCCTTCTCTGTTTTTGGTATTTGATCATTATTGCTTCCAGGAATGAATTTGGGAGTATTATCTCCCTTTCAATTTCATTAAAAAGTTTGAGAAGCAGCAGCATTAGGTCTTCTCTAAATTTCTTGTAGAATTTAGCAGTGAATTTGTCAGGGCCTGGGCTTTTCTTTGTTGATAGATTTTTCATTACATCTTTGATTTCATTTATTTATATTGGGTTACTTAGGATTTTTATATTTTCCTGATTCAGGTTTGGTAATTCATATGTATCTAGAAATGTGTCCATTTCTTCCATATTTTCTAACTTATTAGAATACAAGTTCTTGGGCTGGGAATGTAGCTCAGTGGCATACCACGTACCTGGCAAATATGAAGTATTAAGTTCAATTCCTGGTACCAAAATATACCTAAAACAAACAAACAAACAAACAAACAAACACATTCTTGGAGTAGATATGGGTGATCTTCTGGATTTCTGCAGGCTGTGTTGTGATTTCTTCTTCTTCTTTTTTTTGGTCTTTTGGGACAGGGTCTCACTATTTGGTTCAGGCTGTGCTTGGGCTCACTTGGTAGCCCAGGCTGGTCTCGAACTTACAACAATCCACCTCCCTCAGCCTCCCGAGTGCTGGGATTACAGGAGTGCCCCACCATGCCTGGGTACCCTTTTCATTCTTAATTGTGTGATTTGAGTCTTTCCTTTTTTTTTTTTTTTTTGATAAAGTTGGCTAAGGATTTGTCCATTTTATTTATTTTGGCTCAGTTCTGTTGTTTCATTGTTGAGTTTTAGTCTAGTTCATAGGTACCTGTCTTGTCTCTTTGATATCTATCCTTGGTGTCTCTTTGATACCTAACCTTGGTGTCTCTTTCTAGAATGTCTTTCAGAACATTTTGGAGTGCTAGTTTTGTGTTCATGAATTGCTTCAGGTGTTCTTTGCCATGGAAATATTTTATTTCTCCATCAATTTTGAAAGACAGTTTTGCAGGCTATCTCAGTCTGGGTTAGAGGTTGTTTTCTTTTAGAACTTTACATAGGTCACTCCAAGCTTCTTGACTGGAGGGTCTATGTTGCGATTGTTGTAATTCCAATGAGCTTTCCTTTCTAGATGATTTGTTCCTTTTCTAACAGCTTCTACTATCTGTTCTTGTGTTGAATTTCTGGAATCTTGACTATTATATGGCTTGCTGTAGATTTTTGTTTTTTGATCATAGCTAATAGGGTTCTATAATCCTCACTTATCTGCATGTTAAATTCTTTTTCTTGTCAGAGAATTTTTCTACCATGATGTTTGTTAACAGATTTTTTTTTTAATGACACTTGCACTAATTTCTGCTTTTTCATTGAGTTCAATTAACCTTATATTTATTTCATCATATAGCAGCTGCTGGGTTGATTTCTTATAATCACTTGCTATTTTTAAGAAGTACTTCTTTTCATGATCACTAACTGCCATCCTGTCTTCTATATCTGAGATTCTGTCATCTCATTGGCTCATTCTGCTGTGTATATTTATTTTTAATCCCCTGGATATCTGTTTGAATATGTTGTATGGATTTCACTTGTTTCCTGTGTTGGGTCTCATAATTTCCATCATTTTCTTAACTTCTCCCTTTTTAAAAATCTGTATCTGCTCGAGAGTCATTTACCATGTCTCTCATTATTGTCACCATCTATGTAGTTATCTGATAAATTATTTCTTATTTGAATTTTTCCCTCGAATTTCTGTTCATTTGCCTCATACTTCTACTGTTATCATGTCAGAGAGTCCTTATGGGAGGCTTTAGGGTTTTCCCATCTCACTGTCCCTGGATTTTCCTTTGGCAAGCTCGACATCTGAGTTACGTCTTGTTTAAGTGTATTCTCATTTTTTTAAAAGTTTAATTCCTAGATTGATGCCTGTGAATTGTCTGTGGAAAGTAGCTTTATTGCTAGTATTTAGAACCCTTAGGATGAAAGAGTTAACTTTACAGCTGCCACCCCCCCCCCCAGCTATCTGTACAAAACAAGAAGGGACTTTCCGTTGGTAAAAAAAAAACAAAAACAAAAAAAAAGATAAACAACTGTTCCGGGAACACAGTGACCGGGCTATGACCCCCGGACACTAAAGTTACCCAACCCTGAGCCCCTCCAATCAGCTCCTGCCAAGCCCTGCGCCGTTCAAAACTAACTAATGCGATCTGCTTCTGTAACATCGCCTGCTTTGCGGTTTATGCCTTTAAAAACCCTGTGTAACTTCCCTTCGGGGTCCTCCGCACTCGTTTGCTGGACGGACCCCATGCGCATGGAAATAAAGCTTTCACCCTTAAAGACGTGAGTCCTTGGGGTCTTCTTCCCTGCGACGCCGACCTTACAAGGAAATGACTTCTCTCAGAATTGTATTCCAAGTGTAGCTGGTTTTTGTGTTTTGAGTCTGTTGTAAGATCCTACCTCTTCAATTTACTGGGGATGAGAAGTTGCTGCCTGCTTGGCCTAGCCCCTGGTTCTCTGATACTGTCTTGTAGTATTTTTAATGACCCTTAGGCAATCTCAGTCTTGCTATTCCAGGAAGATCAGCTGGCTAGGTTATGTAGCTATGGTTAAAGTGATATAATCAGCAATTGTAACAGCATCAAACACAGCCTAGAAAATGACAAACTGAGGTAACTATTAATATGCTACCATGTGAACTGTATTTGTGGTTATATGAAAAATCTAAAAATCATATGTAATATGTGAATTTTACCCACAGGGGAGAAAATTTGAAAGTGATTAAGGGGGAAAATAGAGAAATAACAGTAAAGGAAGAGATTAGAGGCAAGAATATGAAAGACGGAGGAGGATCACTCAATGTTGGGGAAACTGGTACAGAAGACAAGAAGGAAGGAGGGAAGGAAGAAGTAAAAATAAGAACAGAACAAAACAACAAAAGTAGAAACCATATTCACACTCATACGAATAAGAGCCAACAATGAAAGATAAACAAAGCAGATAAAAAAGAGAAGAAAAGATAAAGAAAAAAGAAAATAAGGAAAAATATATGCATTTCAAGTGTGTTGCTGCTGCCAATGGCAGACAACATGGGCAGACAGAGTCCTAATCTGGGTTGATTAATCCCAGCAAGCCCACAGCAGCTTTATGGTCGGATACAGAGTAATCCCAGTGAGCCTGCACCTTTATTTCCGTGGATATTCAGGTTGGTTTCTGGCCACAAGGCTGGAACCAGACCCATTCAACCTGTAGCAGTCAGTACACCTTCTGGGGGCTTGAACTTGGCTGGGGGCCACGGGATGGAGCCAGCACTTGTTCTGAGTTCTGAACTCACTTCCTTTTCCCAGATGGCCCCAGCCAATCACCCGCTCCGGCAGGACGTCCAAATCTGAACAACTCGCTGGCCACTGCAGTCTGCTGTACCCACTGCTCCTTTCCACTGAGTTTCTACGTGGAAGCTCTGGAGTCACCAGCAGTCACTGTGCAACCTCAGGTTTGAGCCGCCCACCCCACGCGGTGAGTCTGGGCTCAGGGAGAAGGTGCTGCCTGCCTCCTCCTCCTCCTTCCTTGCTCTTCTTTTTGCTCTCTGGGGGCTTGAATTCTCACATCCTTACTGAGTCAAGGGGATGCACTTCTTATCTTCTTCTCTTCCCCATGTTGCTATTTTTCAGCGTCTGGACACCAAATCTCGGAAAGGCTGTTTCCCTGCGGCTCATTTCTCTGCCATCTTCCCAGAAGGCATCTAAACATGACAGTTAGAGCTGGAATCAATTGTAGCTTGTGCTTTTGGAAACACTTGCCAGAACTAGCACTATGAATTCCTGGGGAAGATAAGGTCTTGAGCTGGGAAAAGGAGGCTATTCTGACCTGACCTATTTTCTATCCTCCAGATGGCTGCCACCTGCTCTGGAGCAGGGCACCTCAAGATTACAAATATTAAGTATAAATTAAAGGGATGCAAATTCTTTCTCTTGTATTTCAGATGTAAGGCTCAGTGTCAGAATCTCTTGCTCTTTTGGAATGTATTCTTAAGCACTGTATTCTCAAATACTGAGAAAGCAATTTGATATTTTTCTGCAACCATGCATGGTCTGCCTACCCCCTAGAGCCAAAATGGAATGCAGAGGGAAGTGTTATTATGATGCTATTTCACAAGCAGAACTGTACTGTAAGAAACAGGGAAAATGGTCAGAATTACCTTCTGTTCAGATTTTCTTTGCATTTGAAATAATTTTTACTTATGTTCAAAATGTAAATGCAAGCCACAGGGAAGCCAGACACTTCTAGTCTGTAGACACAGACAGACATGTCCACTATCACTGACCTGAGGCTACTCTTCCTCACCCGTTGGATCCTGAGGATGAGGTTTCCAAGGGAACCTTAATGAAACCCCCATCCACCATTACTGCATCTGATGCTTCCCCTACTTGCCCATCAAGTCCTGAGGGTGACGCTTCTAAGCCAGCTGTAATCAAGCCTCTACTGGATTATATCCATCCTTAGCTGATTTTGTCCAAGCCCTTTGAGAACAGTAAGTAAATGGGACAGTAAAGATATAGGACTACTCGTGTGTCATTGTCTCTCAGTGGCCTCAAACTGATCAGACAAGATCTAGGAGAGTTTTCGGATGACCCTGTTAAGTACTTTGATAACTTTAGAGGGCACACTCAGACTTATGAACTAGACTGGCAAGATGTAATGTTATGCCTAAACCAAACATCGACTTCTTTTTTTTTGGTGCCGGGGATCGAACTCACAACTTTGAGCTTGCTAGGTTGGCGCTTACACCGCTGAGCCAAATCCCTGGCCCCTTTTTTCTGTTTTTTCTTTTTTTTTTTTCTCATGTGTGTGTGACTTCTTATAAGAGACAGTAAGTGTAGACTTTAATCTGTGAGTTTCTTAAGCATCTTAAAGCTCCTCAGGGATACATACTTCCAGAGTGGGTTTAAGTAGAGCCCAGATACCTCTACTGCTGTAGAGGCAAGTTACCTAGGTGATTAGATAAGAACCCCAAATGGCCTGAAAACTTCTTTGACCTAGGGCTGAGATTTCTTCTGGACTATGTCTGTCCTCAGAGATGGGTGATACATCTTTTTTGCAGGCTGAGATTCTAGAGCTTTTTGAGTCAGTCGTTCATCAGAAAGTAAGACCTAAACAATATAATTGGAGCACATTAGTTTTTTTCTTTCACTCTCTTTCAAAATGTTAGGAAGCAGCCATTCAAAGTCTTTGATTACCAGTTTAATGTTTGGTTTGGCAATGCAGTTGGAGTCAATCATTGCTTCTCTTTCTGGGGGCATGCTTTGATAAGGGTTAGAGACATACCTGGGAAAGTTCTTGATTTCAATTGTCTTTCTGCACTGGAGATGGTTATGATGTAGTTCTTGTGGCATCCTTGGAGTCACTCTTCTGTCCCTTGTCCACTCTCCTGCCCCTGAAGACAACACAGTTCACAACAATGTTTGGTCCAAGGCAATTTTCTTCTCTGTAGCTGCTGGATTTCAGGACCGAGTTTCTAGAATAGTGAGTTCCCCTCCTTGGGACCCTTCCAGAGTGAAGCTGATCTTCACATGTCTCTGTACCATATTCTAAAAAAGCTGGTCTAGATTTAATCCTGAAGCTCTCAAAGAATAAATGTAAAAGTTTAGTCCGGTTCTGCCTTTCAATCCTTAGGCAGAACCGGAGATTAACGCCTCTTACTTCTCACTACCTCAAGAATGATGCTAACTACAGCTGGATGTGGTGGCACATGTCTGTAATCTCAGCACTCAGGAGACAGACAGGAGGATCACCTTGGGTTTGAAGCCAGCCTGGGCCACATAAATGAGTTCAAGGCCAGCCCACATTACATAGCAAGCCCTGTCTTAAAAAAAGCATGATGCTGACTAGTTTTTATAGCACAGGGAAGAATGACTGATTTCTTATAACACAGATAAGCTCATTGATACAACAAAACATTCCTAGGGAACCTGCATGATTACCTGTCCTGCTAGCAAAATAATCTCAGCTGGCTATAAATATGCAAAAGGACTTTTTTGGCTTTTACTAATTGCTGCAGAATGGCTATTTCCTACATGGATTGGAAGGTAGAAAAAAATTATAGGAAAGTACTGGTTACTTACCACCCAGAATTAATATAGAATATTTTTGTTGTATTTCTCCTTTTGGTTTTATAACATTATAGTCAGTCTTGTGACACCGGACTTCACATCCCATTTCATTTAGGTTCCCAGCACCACTTTCACAAGTTTTGTGAGTATTCCTTCAGTTAATTTTAAAACTTCTTTTCAGATGTATCTCTAACTAATATATAATACTTTGTGAGCAGGTTGTTGCTTTCCATATCTGTAAATGATGTCATATGGAGACAGGAGATTAGGGCGAGGAAGGCAGGCTGGGGAAGCAGGTGTGACCTGTTTAGTACGGGATCCCAGACACTCGCACAGAACGGTTCCCATTTCTCATGAGGACTTCGGCAGGTTTTCAGTGGGATGGCCTCGACCTGAATCAGCCTGATCTGTGGGTCCTAGCACCATCTCTCAGGACTCAGATGTAGCAGTTCTCATGGGTTTCCTCAAGGTTTAGATAGTATAAAGGAGCGGCATCACCGGAAGCACTTTCTGAGCTAACTTTCTGCAATAACCCATGCGGTGTGATGCAGTGTGAACCCTCGTCTTTGCTTTTACCCTTTATCTGGCCCAAGCTTACTCTATGCAGCCAGTTTCTCCTCTACTTTTTCTTCACTTTTGCCTTCTTAAATAAACTTGCCAATTTTGTCTAATTCTTTGCTTGAGATTTGAGAAGAACTGCACTCTAAGCCCAGAGGGAGGAACTTGGTAACAGATAAGCCGTGAGGCACTTTTAGTAGCAGGCTGCCCAGTAACAATGTGATACCTCATGAACTACCTGTTGCTTTTCTACCCAACTAGTGTTTTTCAAACATATCCTTGTTCCTACAGATAGATCTAGTACTTTGGTTTTTTTAGCATTGGGGTTTGAACCCAAGGCCTCCATATTGACCTACATCCCCAGCTCTGCCCCCATATTTTGGGTAATTTAAAATTTTAAAGCAGGGTCTTGTTGGTCGTGGTGGCACACACCTGTAATCCCAGCACTTGTGAGGTTGAAGGAGGAGGATTGTGAATTTGAGGCCAGCCTGGGCTACATAGTAAGACCTTTTTTTTGTTTTAACAACAACAACAACAAAAAAACCCCTCCAAAACAAACAAACAAAAAACAAGCAAACAAAAACCTCAAGCAAGGTCTTGTTAAATTTCCTTTTTATCAGTTGCTGTGCCCAGATCATCCTATGGTGAGGGTACTCAGGAAGCTTCCATTTATGACTCCTGGCTCCTGGGGTGGGGTAGTCCTGGGTGGCTGAGTCAGTCCCCTCTTCGAAGTCCCTCCCAGGTGGTAAGCAAGGCACTGGCCAGGGCTCCCTGGGAAGAATGTACTTCCCAGTCTGCCTGTGCTGCTGGCAGAAGGCAGGGGCCACCTCTCATCCCTTGACACACAGCAACTTATTTGATCCAAACCAGCAAACCTGGAAGGCAAGAAAGCCCAGCTGCGAGCAGGTCGGAGCCCCCAGCTGTATAGCCCCCCTGAATGCCACATCCTATCTCACCCAGGTCCTGTCCACTTGAGGCTGGGCCGGGGAGTAAATGCCAGGAGGTGGGCACTGTGGAAAGCCAGGTTAGGGCTGCTGTTGGTGACAGAGGAATTAGTTTATTTGAAATTTGGTTTTCAAGCTTGAAATGTTATTTCTTACCATTTAGATGGAACCGAATGGCAATTTAAGAGGATGCCATCTATCGAGTGGTAGAGAAATGATCCAATCACTTGTTAAAAATAGCGAGGAAGACTTGATTCAAGACCAAAGCAACAGTAGAGAAAGAATGAACTCAACTCTAGACTGAGAGGAGCACGGGATTTACTGCCCATGGGCTTAGTGCAGGGCATCACTGAGAGCTTGGTTAGGGACCCAGGGGCCAAGGAGAGGAACTGATTAGCTTCCAGTGTCAGGGAAACAATCCTGGTTGGATTTCAGAGTGAGAGATTTTTTTTTTTCATTCAGAGTCTCACTGTGTGGTTCAGGCTGGCCTCCAACTCACAGGGAGCCTCCTGCCTCAGCCTCCCAAGCGCTGGGATTACAGGCAAGTGCCATCATGCCTGACTGGGGGTAGTTTTCAGTAAACTAGCTGAGGTGTCTTTGCTAAAACTGGGCTCAGCAGGCCAGGGCTGAGGTCCAGGGAAGCAGTAGGCTAACTGGAGGATGCCCGAGGTTTGCTTCAGGAGAGAGTTGGTCTCAGCGATCCTCTGCCAGCCCCTGTATTTCTCTGGAACCCCCGGGACTTGCTCGCAGTCAACCAATGTCCACATGTGAGGACAAGACCATCATCCCATGGGACTGCTGTCCTATGATCCACCGGCAGTCAGCAGTGCTGGCCACACATACAAAAGAAAGGGGGCACACACACAGGGAGAAGACAGGAAGGGGGCTTCCCAGGAGCCGAGCAGGTCCACCTGACCTGGGACTTCCAGCCTGTGGAACTGTGAGAAATGAATGTCTGTGTTCCAGTTGCCTGGTTGGGGTGTTCTGCTATGGCACCCAGCTAACTCACCTTTCCCTACTCTTCCGCTCCCCTCTCTCCCCTCCCTTCTCTCTTTCTTTTGTTTTTGAGAGTCTTCCTGGGTGTCCTAGGCTGCCTTAGACTTGCTATGTAGCCCAGGCTGGCCTCAAACTCGAGATCCTCTTGCTTCAGCCTCCCAAATGCTGGGATTACAGGTGCATGCCACACTACTCAGCTAGTTTTAGCTGTTTCTCCTGGCATTTATCCCATTCTGTATTTTTTGAATAGCATACGTGGTGTCTTTTGGCATGTCAAGTTCTGACACTGTTAATTTCCTCTAATGGCAGGTAGGAGGTCAGCTCTGCCATGAGAACAGAATGTAGATAGAGCGAGTGAGGTGTTCATTGCTTTTCCCCAGCACAGCCATCAGATCCTAACTCCTGTACCCTCTGGGACAGAGAAGAGGGAGCCAAGGAGGCCAACAGGAGGCTTCCTAGATTTTTGCCTCCTGAGGAAGGGAGAGATTCTCCTCCCCTCAACAGAAACCCACACTGAGGAACATCTTTCCTTCCTGCACTGTCCAAACCATTTGATTTTTGTAGCTTGCAGCCACATGAGGGTCCCGGCTATGTGGCAGTGCCCGGAACTTCCCTGTGCTCTCAGGCGGGCTCATGCAGCCTCTGTGTGTGGCACATAGGGACTGAGATACCCGCCACTTTGGAAGTTCACAGTGATGTTTGAGGCAGGTCCCGTCCCACAGTCCCTGGCCTTTTGCATCGGTCAGACACCACCATTAATCTATCACGTTCAGTGTCCTGCTAGACAATAGACTTAAAATGATGCACACACAGCCCTAAACTTGCTGAGCTCTTCCCATTCTCTGCCGGGCTCATTTCAAAGCATTCAGACTGCACCACAATTAGCTGCTGACACTATCCTAAAATAATGTACAGCCAGGCCAGTAATTACACACTGGGAAGAACTATGTATAGAAAACTGATTAACTTGCGGGTTGCTGCTCTCTTCTGGGCCGCGAACATTTGCAGCAGAATGGTAGAGCTCATAGTAGTATGGATGGAGGCTCAACTGCAAACCCTTAGCTAACTGTTTAACAACATCTTGCTCTAAAAGCATCCAACAAGCCTTCTGACTTCGTGGGTCAAGGGACCAAAAGGGGCACACCTTTCCCAGGATGACCTGTAGGTGGCGTTGTAAGAGTTGTCAGGGAACAACCTTCACTGAACTGGCCTGAACTGAGCTAAACCGGATGGACTAACTTGTAAAAGTGACCACAGGCACTCAGGGTTCTTATAATTGTCATCATCATCACTCGCACTCATGATTAGCATTGCCCCTTTATGAACCAACATTGTGATTCGGTTGTGGATCTCACTTTGCGCTGTTCCTTAACCAGCACACAGAAGCCTTGGTTGCTGGGATCTCCTCTGTAGCTCCCGGTCCTTCGCTCCTGTGATGGTCTCATTGGGGTGGCCCATGCTGCTGCCTGTGCAGATCTGAGGTGCGTCCATGTGAGTTACCTGTGTTCCATTCAGATTCCTGAGAGAAGGCTTCTGTCCAGCACGCCATCTTTGCCTAAAGAGCTGTTGTCCTCTTTCTCTACCAATGACCCATGCAGTGAGGTCTCTGCTTTTCCCTCATGAAGATGCTGTCACAGCCCTTTGAAGCCACCTCTCTGCTCCCCAACTTCTGCATTCAGAGCCAGTGCCACCCTAGTCTGCAGGACCAAGGTGGTTCCTGGCCACCTGGGTGCCCTCTTTGATGGCAGCTGCCTGACCCCCATCCCAGGCAGCTCCTTAGTTTTTATCTAATGATCTTTTCTGTTCCAGAATAACATGCAGGAAATCACGTTACACTTACATTTCATGCTTGCTTAGGAGTCTTCGGTGGTGGCTGTTTCTTGGATTTCTGTTGCTTTTGATGGCCTTGATAGCATTGAGGAATATTAGACAGCTGATTTGTAGTATCTTCATTTGGGATTTCTCTGATTTTGTTCTCATGACTAGACTGGGGTTTCTGGATTATTGGGAAGAAGAAGACAGAGGGAAAGTACCATTTTTATCACATCATAGCTGAATGAAGGCCGTTCTTTCTGGTTAAGATGGAAGCTCAGTGTTGTTTTAATTTCAGCATGATTTATCGGTGTTGATTGACTTTGTTCACCTGGCTACTCAACAGCAAACAAAAACACTGAACTGATACCCAGAATTTGGAGGCAGGTTTATTTAATGTTGGAGGATAGGTGCTGACCAGGAATCAATTGTTTTTCAAACTGTGAGACCCCAAAGGCTCAGGGAGGGAGGTTTTATGGGGTTGCAAAAGGGTAGAGTCCTTGGCTGTCTTAGATTGGTTCTTACAGTTTGCATCACAGTGACCATCTGTTTCCAAGAGACAAGTAACAGGAACTGTTACCTCAGTAACTAACAGACTGGTTGAAGGTATTTTCTGCTACAGCTACAGAATGGCTACAGCATGTTTCTCCACTCTAAACTTGTGCCTCCCCACTTTCCTCATTGTGTGTTTTTTCTTTTCTTTTTTTTTTCCACCAGGGATTGAACTCATGACCTCGCGCTTACCAGGTGAGCACTTATGCTGCTGAGCTAAATCCTCAGCCATTCTTGTTGTGCTTGGAGAAGGAAAGAAGTCACCATGCATTTTAGGAGTAGAGAATCAAGGAGTTCATTTTTATTTTACTGCTGGAGACTGTTTCCGAAGCATCTGACCAGCTCACATGATTTGCCCTTCTCTGGGAAGTGCCCCTCCCAAGCCTGTAAGGAGTCCCCCAGCCCCTTTCTCTGCTTCTTTTGCAAGCAGGTTTGCTCTATGAAATCTTGTCCTCTGGGTCACAATGATTGGAGAAAGCTGGGTCCACACAATCCCTTCTTCAGATGCTTGGGATTTTAGGGCAACTCTGACTTGCTGAGAGCTCAGATTTAATACATAAGTACTGAACAGATGGGTATTGTGTCATATCCTTTGATTAACCAAAGGCTCTTAACATTGTCCATTGCCCATTCTCCTTTCTCTTCTTTACCAAGAAAACTCAATCCAATGTCTACTTCTCTTATGAGGCTCATGTGTCCCAAGGAATAGAACCCACTTGTTCTTGGAATCCTCCCCTTTTTCTTGTCCATTATAGGTTCATGAATAAGCATGCAGTCCATCTAAAAGACAAGCTGTGTGGAAAGTTTGCTAAACCATTCTGGGATGGTTTTTCCTGGCTTTTTGCTGCTATAGCTTTGAAATGATCTTTTTGGACATTGTCACATGTTAGACTGGAACAACTGGATACCTGCCCATTGCAGCCAAACCACAGCTGGGAACAAAGAGGGTAACCTAAAAATGGGGGGAGAGTCATGCCAGAGCCCACCCCATCTCGGGACCAGAGCCACTCAGAAGACAGGGGGTACCCTACCTGGGAGCTTCTGTCACCATCCTGCAGTGACATAAGCTCCGAATCTGAGAGTTTAGGAACTTTTGCAGGGATTTGACATTGCTGTGACATCTTAAGTGTGTGACCTGTGAACTTTTCCAGCCAGATAGGCTTCAGACCAACAACCCAGTGAGTTATAGGTCATGCAGACCATATCCAAGTTCTGTGCAGCTAAAGCACTGGATTCAAAGCCAGGAGCCACCAGCCAACAACGGCCCCCGCTGTTCTCCAGTGAACATTTTGGGAAGTCCTGTTGAGGACCTGATGACTGTGTGAATTGGTTGATTTCACCATTGTTTGGGACAGTGTGGGTTCTTTCTTCTCCAATTCAGAGCCAAAAGCATCTTAGCTCCTAGTGAGCTTGCAGTAACAAGACAAGAGGACACATAAGCATATTTTATGGGATGGATACGTTATATGTGTGTGTCTGTGTGCACATGTGTGAGTTTTCACCCAGCTCTGATGCTGGGCAAACATTTGTCAGTGTTAGTGGTTGCAAAATTTTGAAGAAGAGAAGTTAACTTGGTGTCTTTTGTCAGCTGCTGGCATTTCCCACCCTTGGTTCTTTGATTTGAATTGATGCCATCACGAAACACGTGGGAGAGATTCTAGAAGAAACGAAGTTCCACTTAAACCTCTAGGGAGAGCTCCTAAGAAGAATGAAAGTTGACTGCCTGCCACTTATGTTTTATCTTTGTATGTCAAAACTTTCCTAATATTGGAAGAACATCAAAGTGATTTTTATAACCTTTTTTTTTTTTTTTTGGTTCATAGCCTTTCAGAATTGTTTCTTAGTTTTCTTAGAATCTTAAAACATTAGTTCTAAGATACAAAAATAGAGCTTTGCAAATCTTTCTTCCCCTAGTTGCATGCATTAAGAGAAGGGTGATAATGAGATGTTTATTGTGTGCATATAAAAGAGATGCATTTGTTCATCAATGTAAAACTTACTTTTGTGACTACTCTCTTTGGCTCTTATCAGGATCCCCCTGGAATGTGTGTAGAAAGCCAGATTATTCTTTTACACGGGGAATGACTATTTTTGTTTACCATCCCAAAGATAGCGTGAAAGCTTGTGATCAGGGAAAAATTGCTGTATTGACTGAAAAAGTTTATTATTGCAACTACAATGAAATGGGCACTTTTTTTTTAGCCTGCATGGAAAGAAGCCACGTGATGGGTGATTTATAGTATGCACTGCCTGCGCCATTAGGAGCCTTGGAAGGACTCCCGGTGTTGAGGGATGAGGCAGATGGGGTGTTCTAGAGAACTAGAGAGCTTATTTTGGCTTCAAAGCTGGTTACTATTATAAGAGGTAGAAAACTGGGCAATAGTGAGTGGCGGCAGAAGGGACGGCTTAGCAGATGAGCCCAATGCATTAGGAATTTTCTTCTAAAGCCAAGTCATAGCGCCTCACTGTTCTGTGTGAAGGATAAAGCACATTTTCTTTACAGGGTTTGGTTTCCTTGAAAATGATGACCATCAATTGCATAAACATGGGTCTCATTTTAATATAAGCACGTGGTACCCTTGATTCAATAATACAATGAGACATTGCATCCTTGTCCCGTGGCTTATTATGGCTGTGTCCCTCCAACATGTGGCATTCTGGAAACGGTTCCCACATTCCTTAAATGGTCCCATAACATTTGGCTGTGAGTTAGAGATAGTAACATTCAGCAAAGGTCCTGGGCTCCCCTAGTACTCACCAGCCCTGGTAGTTTGTCTAGATCAGGCAAAGGGCCCAAGACAAAAAGAGGCTTTTGTCACTTTGGCTCTTAGGTAAAGAGCAGCATAGGATTTGGAATCATCCTTCCTTTGGGTGACAACCATTTTGAGATGGAGGAGCCCCAAGACAGAAGCTGCCTTTACCCTCGAGTCACCACACCGAGGCGAGTCCCTGGAGAGCACGGGGATTGTGGGAGCTGCTGTGACTGGGAAGGAAACTAACACTGACCCGCTATAGAGATGTGGGTGTCAGTTACTGTGGCACCAGCCAGTGTCACGCCAAGCCTCACTGGGAGTCTCGTCTATACCAGGTCTCACAGCCCACTTGTGCAGCTGTGATGGAGTAGCTGAGACTGAATAACTTACAAACAACAGAAATGCATCTTCTCATGGTTCTGGAGGCTGCGAAGCCCAACATTTAGGTACTGCAGGGTTGGTCTCTAGGGAGGACTCTTTTCTCTGTGACCACAGTGGCACTTTATTAGTGCCTTCATGTGGCAGGAAACCGAAAAGCCAGAAGGCCCAAACTCTAGGTGAAGTCTCTTTCATAAAGGCCTTAATTTCTCTCCTGAGCTAATCACCTCCTCCAGTTCCCCCTCTTACTACTATTTGGAGCTGTTTGTGGTGATGTATACATGTAATGCCAGCACTCAGGAGGCTGAGGCAGGAGGATGGCCCTAAGTTCAGAGCCAGTGTGGGCTACAAAGTGAGTTCAAGGCCACCCTGGACTATTCACCTCCCCTCCACCAATACTGTCATGTTGGAGATTGAGTTTCAGTGTGAATTATGAGAGAAATATTCAATCAAGGCAGAATTTGGAACAAATAACTAATTCACTGCTTGTGTTGAATAATCCCAGAAGCAGAGACAGTTTATTTAGAATTTTTATATCTTCTTGATTCAGTTTTGGTAATTTATATGTATCGAAGAATCTGTCCTTTTCTTCTGTGGTTTCCATCTTACTTGAATACAGGTTCTTAAAGTATGGACTGATGATCTTCTGGATTTCTGCAGGGCATGGTGTGATCATTTTACCCTTCTCATTCCTAGTTGTATGGATTTGAGTCTCTCCCGCCTCCCCTTTGGATAATGTTGGTTAAGGGTTTATCAATGTTATTTAATCTTTCAGTTAAAGTAACTGACACCCACATCTTAAATGTTATTTAATCTACAAAATGGGCTCACTTTGTAGCCCACACTGGTTCTGAACTTAGGGCCATGCACTTGCCTCAGCCTCCTGAGTGCTGGCATTACATGTGTACATTACCACATTCAGCTCCAAATAGTATTAAGAGGGGAAATTCAGTTGGCTGAATTTACTTTTCAGCCAACTTTTGATTCATTGATTCTTTGCATTGTTTTGTTAGTCTCTGTTGCATTAATTTCTGTTCTTTTTTTTTTTTACCGGTACTAGGGATTGAACTCACAACCACACGCTTGCAAGGCAGGCGCTTATGCCACTGAGCTAAATCCTCAGCCCCTAATTTCTATTCTAATCTTTTTTCCCCCCATTACCTGGGATGAAACTCATGACCTCGTGCTTACCAGGTCCTGATGATTTGCTGCTAAATTCTGTAAGAAATTTAGAGAAGACTTAATGCTGCTTCTCAAATCCTTAATGAAACTGATAAGAAAGCGATACCCAAATTCATTCCTGGAAGCAAGAATTACTCTGATATTGAAAACAGAGAAGGATTCAACTACAAAAGAGAAGAACTACAGGCCAATCTCCTTAAGGAAAATGGATGCAAAAATCCCAGTGAGGTACTATAAAACAGAATGCAGCAAATTATCAACAAGATTATATACCATGACCAAGTAGGATTTATTCCAGGTAAGCAGGGATGGCTTAACATATACAAATCAATTAATGTAGCACACCATATCAACAGTCAAGGGCAAAAACTTAAGATGACCTCAACAGATGAGAAAAAGCATTTGACATGCCTAACATCTATTCATGATAAAAACCCTACAGAAAATGGGAATGAATGTTTATCTTAATCTGATAAAAGCCATCTATGACAAACCAGCAGCCAATTAAATAGGCAAAAATTGAAAGCATTCACTCTAAAATCAGAAACAAGGCAAGGATGTCCACTGTCATCTCCTTATTCAATATAGTTCTGGAAACATTAGCCAGAGCAATTGGACAAAAGAGACAAAGGAATAATAAGAGGAAAGGAAGAAGTTAAATTATTATTATTCACAGATGACATGACATTCTACATAGAAGACCCAAATTTTCTACCAAAAGACTTCTACATTTAGCTGGCATGGTGGCACATGTCTGTAATCCCAGCACTTGGGAGGCTGAGACAGGAGGATCACTGCAATTTCAAGACCAGTCTACAAAATAAGTTCATGGCCAGCCTGAAGTTCATAATAACACTCTGTCTCAAAAAGACTTCAGGATTTAATAACCAAGTTCAGTGGCATATCTGGATACAAAGTCAATGCTCAAAAATCAGTAGCTTTCCTGTACATGAGTAAAAACTCACTGAGAGAGAAATTAGGGAAACATCATCTTTCACAATAACATCAAAAATAAAAAGAAAGAAATACTTTGGAATCAGTCTAACAAAGGAAGTAAAAGACTTCTTTATTGACAGCTACAGTACTATGAAAAAAGAAATTGAAGAGAATATCAGAAAGTGGAACACTAGTCCTTGCTCTTGGATAGGAAGATCCAGTATGTGAAAATGGCCATACTTCCAAAATTGTTATACAGCTTTAATGCAATCCTGATCAAAATATCAACAGCATATCTCACAGAATTAGAAAAAAACACTCCTAAAATTCTTTTGGAACCAGAAGAAAACTAGAATAGCAAAAGCAGTTCTGTAACAAAGGCAAGGTGGAGGACATCACAATTCCTGACTTGAAATTATACTTCAAAGCTACTGTGATAAAAACCGCATGGTATTGGCAAAATCAAAATCAAAACCAAAACCAAACAAAACAACAATGAACAAACACTAAAATAAACCTGAGGATTAATGGAACAGATTAGAATATGCAGAAAGAACTCCAAATCACCTTATCTTTGACTAAGGAGTATAACACCTTCAGTGGGAGAAAGACAGCCTCTTTAATAAATAGTGCTGGAAAAAATTGGCTGAAGATTAAAAGTAGACCCATGTTTCTCACCATGCATTAAGCTAAAATCAAAATGGTTCAAAGATCTAAATATTAAAATAGAAACATTTCTGGGTGTGGTGGCACATGCTTACAATCCCAGCATGTGGAAGGTAGAGGCAGGAGGATCACTGTGAGTTGGAGGCCAGCCTGGGCTACACAGTCTCAAAAACAAACAAACAAACAAACAAACAAACAAGAAAAAAACCAAAAAAGAGACAAAAAAAAAAAAGAATTTGCATTTCTACTACGTTTTTTTAAAAAAATAAAAACATTAACTCTGCTGGAAGATACAGTATGTAGAACTCTTGAAGACAGGGGTATAGGCAAAGGCTTTATGAATAAAACCCTGATTGCATAGGAACTATCACAAAGAATCAATACCTGGGGTCTCATCTTATTAAAAAGCTCTTTCACAGCAAGAGAAATCAACAACAGACTGAAGAGACAACCCACAGAGTGGGGAAAAATTTTTGCTGCTTTTCCTCAGACAAAAGGTTACTATGTAGAATATACAAAGAACTCAAAAAAATCATACCCTCCAAATTTAAAGTCCCAATCCAAAAAGGGGAATCTGAGATGAATACACCCTTCGCAGATGAAGAAATACAAACAGCAAATAAATATATGCAAAAATGTTCAAAATCATTGGTTATTTGAGAGGTGCTTATTAAAACAATGCTGAGATTCCATCTCACCCTAGAAAGGATGGTATTAAAAATCAAGTAGTATCATATGCTGTCAGGGTTATGGGAAAACTGAACTCTTTTTCCATTGTTGGTAGGAGTGTGTTGACTGGTGCAACCAGTGTGGAAATCAGTGTGGAGACTCCTCAAAAGTAAAATTATAGGTTCCATCTGACCCTGCTGCCCCTTTCTTGGTATCTTCCCAGAGGAACTAAAAGCATCAGACCACGGTGATATATGCACACCCATGTTTATAGTGGCACAGTTTGTAATAGCCAAATCTTGGAAACAACCCAAATGTCCATCAACTGGTGAATGGATAAAGAGGATTTAGGGTTTAAAAAATATCCAATGAAGTACTTCACTGCCATAAAGGAGGATAAGCTTGAGACATTTGTAGCTAAATGGATGCACCTTGAGATCATACTCTTAAGTGAAATAAATCAGGCACACATGTAAGTACTGCACTGTCTTTCTGATATGAGAAATAGAAAGTGTAAATAAGGACCAAAATGTGTAGTATGTCTGTTGAAATGGGAAGAAAATGTTCAAATGGGAAGAGGAACTAGGGAGGGGGGAAGGGGAAAGGAAGAAAGGGATAAGAAAAAATGAATAGAAGAGAAAAATGAATAGAAGAAAAAAATGGAGAGGAAGCTTTTATAAATTAGAAATGTTAAGAGGGTTTAGAGGGAGGGTAAGGAGTTGAGAGAAACAGAAGAAGCAAGATGTGTAATGCACAGGTACAAACTCCCTGTGATGACGATATTATTATGTTTGCCTAAAATGTACCTATAAGATCAAATTAACAAAAAAGGTGCATCGAACACAGTATGTGCTGCAGATGGGGCCGGGTGGTGTCCTCCCTCCATTCGTCTTTGCCTCCTTTATGTGAGCGCAGCCTTGCATGGAGCTGTGCTGACAGCAAGAGCAACCTCAGCTATGTCATTTCCCTCCAGTAAACTTTGCACTCTATTAGGAGAGCAAGGCTATGCAACCTGCTAGCTAAAATAAAAAGCAGAGGGACAAAGGACTTTTCCTGAGCTTGGAGTGTCTTGGTTACTTTGCTGAGACAACATACCTGACCCCAAAAATGAAGGAAGGAAAGGTTTATTTAGCTTACAGCTTTTAGAGGTTTCAGTCCATACTTAGCTGGCTCCAAGGCAGGGTGGCTTGGGGGTAGCCATTGATGGCTAAGGGGCAGCCATTCATGGCCCCTGGAAGCAACATGAGTGAAAAGGGCAAAAGATAAAAGCAGCCTCCTTCCCTCCATTATATTGTAACCTGGCTCCAGCCCTGGGAGGGTGCAGCACTCACACCACCAATCCCAGCACTATATGAGAAGCCAATCACAAACGCTAGACAGCCTTCTTCAGAAGTTCCATCTTCCACCACTGCATAAGGCTTCGGGGGGACATTTAACCACAAACCATAACAGGGAGATCATAAATTGTGATCTGTAAACTAGGTGGAGAAGGTAGTTCACCTCCATTAACTGAGTTAGAAAGCAACACCTAGCCCTGACTATTTATGGATGAATTTGTGTTTATGACTTCGCAAATTTGTAGAGTGAAGAGATCTTTATGACACCTATTTTTTTTTTTGCGTGGGGGTGGGATGGACCCCAGGACATGGGCACTGAGCTACATCCTCAGCTACTCACACCTTCCCCTTTTCACAATATTTGTAATTTCGAAATAGGTTCTTGGTATGTTGCTAAGTTGCCTAGACTGGGCTCGAACTCCTGCCTCAGCCTCCCAGAGCACCACTATGAATACCTCCCAGGCATGTACCAGTATGGCTGGCTATTTTTTTTCAAATCTATTTTATTTCAAAGAGGAAAAAAAAAAAACTAGGGCCAGGGATTTAGCTCAGTAGCATAAGCGCTTGCTTGGCAAGCACCAGGTAATGAGTTTGATCCTGGGTACAAAAAACAAACAACAACCCCCACCCCAAACTTCCAACACAATAATCAGGGGCCAATTTCACATTGCCATCCCCAAATCAGTCACCCAGAACACAAGATACCTTCATTCACTTGGAGCAGTGGGCTGGCTATTTTTGAGATTTATGTTTTTTGGAGAATAATTTTTATTTGCACATACGAAAGAGGTAACCTTTTACCTTTATCCCAAGTTCCCCACAAATTATTTACTCCTTGCAGTTCTAGCTTGGCAACCAGAACCATTGATCCTGGATGTGGGATGTCACTCCAAACAATGGTTAATTTAATCCTATCTGTCACTGAAATTGGCCTTAGTAGCTTCTACCAGCCTGGCTGGAGCTCCTGCACCTTCCGAGTTAATGAGTTAAGAGCAGTGTTGCATGAGCTTTTCTGGAATAGGGCGGACCCTGGATGGTAAATTTGGGAACTCCTGCTTGACAGCCCAAGGCAGGCAGGCAGAGCCACGAAGCCAAGGGGGATCCATGGTGGTCTGCACCACTAGCAGGTGCATTATTAAAACCTGCTCCAACACAGGCAGTATTGGGGGCTACATCCTTTTGTTGGCAGCTTTCTGCTTTTCCTGCTCAGTGTCTGGTTATACTCGGGGCACTTTCAAATGCATCTAGACGAAGAGCAAAAATTTTGCTACTGCAGCTGGGGATAGCTGGGCTGTTCAATGACAGAGATCATTTTTGCACTGCATTTTGCAGTCCTTCCTGGAAATAATCGTAAGTTGATTTTGGTGAGATTTGGTGGCACAAGCCTAAGTCCCAGTTGTCAAGAGGCTGAGATAGGAGGATTGCTGCTATTCAAGGCCAGCTGGGCTACATATCAACTTTAAGACCAGGCTAGACTACCTAGGTGAGACCCTGTCTTGAAGTCAAAAACAATTGATTTTGATTTTTTTTTCATTTCTTCCTTTTGTGTGGTACTGGAGATTGAACTCAGGGCTTTGCTCATGCTATGAAATACTGTGACTTGGAGAAATATCCACAGGCATTTAAAAGCACTTTTTTTTGGAGACAGGATCTCACAAAGTTGCTGTGCTGGAGCCAGGCATGGTAATGTATGCTTATAATCCCAGAGCTCTAGGAGGCTGAGGCAAAAGGATCAGAAGTTCAAGCTCTATCTGACAATTTAGCCAGACTCTGTCCAAAATTTAAAGAAAGAAAATAAAAAGACTGAAGATATAACTCAGTGTGCAGGCTTGGGTTCAATCTCTCATAGTGCAAACAAACAAACAAGCATACAAACACCAAGTTACCCAACTTGACCTTGAACTCATCATTTCCTGCCTTGGCCTCCTGAGTAGCTTGGAGTACAGTCATATGCCACTATGCCTGGCCAGTAATTTGATGGTGATATGAGCATTTTGAAACATTTTGATAGCATTTAAAATTTGGGTCAAAATAATGTGTGTACATGCTTAAAATCAGTGGGTCCCTGGCAGGCCTGCGGCCATCTGGTTCCCTGAGGCATCCCTGGTACAGGGTTATGCCATGTGAGTCTCCCAGGAATAAATCTGACCACACTGGGTCAGTCTCCATCTGCACTTCCTGAACAATGCACAAGCAGATGTGATCACAATAGTGATCACATAGCAGAGATTTAGTTGTTTTTTTTAATTAAAAGAACTATATCAAATAGTTTCTCACTTCTCTTTTTGGTAAGCAAAAATAAATTTTTAGCTACTGTAATGATGGGACAAGAACTTTCTGTCTCCTGATTAAAAGCCTGGTATCACCAAGTCTATGGGTATGGGATTCATCTTCACGATTCTGTAGCTAATTATACTAAAACACATGCGGTCTCTTGTCTCCAGTTTTAATTGTGATGCTCTTTCTTTTCTAACATTTGATCAATCCATGAACAAAGAGAACAAAGAGAATAAGTATTGTTATATATATTTCTAGGAAAATGTAGATCTTATATAATTTTCATAAGGAATTACTATCCTAGGGTCATTTTGGCCACCTATTATAGATCCTACTTCACTAAGTTCTCTAGTTTTTAAAATTTCCAAGTGTCATTCATTTTGGTAATGTGTCACATTTGTACACCTGTGATAATTATTATTTAGTGGGCATTTATATTGTACCCGACTTAGGGGTAACCATTTTGTATTTGTTAAGTCGTTTAAGCCCCACATCATGCTACAAGATAGACCACATTATCATCCCATCTATGGATAGCTAAGCACATGTATCCAGTAAGTAGTGAATTAAAACCCGAGCTTGTCTTCCTCCAATGGGCTTACCCGTTATGGCGCTACTGTAAGAGTGTGTAGACCCACGGCTTTGGAGCCATGTTAGCCATTGGAATCTGCCTGGCTCTGTCCTTGAGCAGCATTCTCTAGCTTCTGTCGCTTGCTGTCCTGGGAAAGATAAGCCAAAACTGCACACTGGAATCAAGGACAGATTTAGTTTAGAGGAGATGGCAAAGTCTCGTGAAATGCCAGATGCTGAGTTTTCAAAATTGTTTATTTTCACATCCACAGATGTTGGGAAGGTATCACCTTTGTGCCTCATGTTGCTGCCTCTGACAGTGGAGTAGGTTAGCTGCCAGTGGCACAGAGGAGGGCAGGGAGAGGGCAATGTGTGAATGGTGGATTCACCAGCCCTGCTGGCCAGGCGAGAAGTTCACAGGGTGGCAAATCACTAGTATCGTCCCCTGAAAAAAACACACACACACACACACACACACACACACACACACACACACACACACGACCTTAATCCTGCCTTCTGGGATGGGAACCCAGGGCCTCTCACATGGTAAACATACTCTATAACACACCCACAGCCATCAGAAACATTTTTTTTAATTTAAGGAGAAAAAAGAAAAAAAAAACAGAAAAAGGGTACAAGTTTTACAGAATTTCAGAAAAGATAAACAGTAGGAAATCACTAGTTAATTACATATTGTCATCTTAGAAATAGTTGTTGAAGTTACAAAATTAAAGCATATACAGGGGACTTTCAAACAGTGAGACTGCAAACAGTGTTGTTCAGTGATCCAACAAAACTCAGTAATATGGCTATCTATCTTATACACTTAAATATATATGCAGTTATATCTTTTAGAGAACTTTCTTTTCCTTTCTTTTGTACAATGACAATTACACATTTTGGGTTTTATTACTCCCACAGTTCTTACTACATTTTTTTTTTTGAAGAAAGTAAAACCAAATGTGACATACCAGGACAGAGTCAGTCAAATCAAAAGGATGGACATAATACATAATGTAAAAACAAAATACAAGGTGATCAACAATGGTTACCATAATGCCTCTTGTTATCTTAAAAATAATTGCCTATATCATCAGTTATAATAAAATTGAACAAAACAGTAAAGAAAAACCAATAAAACCAAAACATTGGAGACATTAGAGGACTTCAAAAGAAGATAATAGTCAACCAGAATGGGCATCACAATGAATCTTATTTCTTCATAGTTGTTGCCTATACTTTCAAACTTGGTACTATCAAGCATAACAGAATAGAGGAAAATCAGTCAAAACAAGATGGTGAGAGCAATACAGAGTTTTAAATCAAGTTAATAGGAAATCAAAGTGGGTTATTATAATATATCCTGCTATTTTTTATTTATTTTTCCCTTAATTAAAAGGATAAAAATGAAAAAGTAGATAATAAAAAGGAGATTGAGATAAAAAAGAGGGCATAACAACAAAATAGCGCAGGTCAAAACATAGCCATTTAAGCAAAATAGTGTTTCACCACAAGATAATCTCGACATAAAAGTAGCTACCATGGTGTCTCTTCCCTTAAAGTCTTTGGGTATAACTTCGTATACTGTAGTATCAAACATATCAAGACAATGTAAAACCGTTCAAGAGATTGACAGTATTACAGGGTATTTAGAATCAACTAACAGAAAATGAACAATGGTTTCTGTATAATCTCCTTGTCTGTAAAAGTTTTTGTTTATATTATCACATATAATAAAATCCAATAAGATACAACACGTTAAAACCGATGGAGACAGAAGAACAAAAGCTTGATGGTACTTCAAACAGCACTACCTATTATGATGTCTTGTTTTCTCCAAAATGGCTGTTCCTACCATCCAACCTTTTCTGCCTCATTTCTGTTGAGCTCTTTTTCTGCCATTAGTTGTCAGTTTGTCCTCTTCATTTCTCTTTCTGCTCCATTCATTGTGGCCTCTCTGCCACTGTTTCTGAAATCTTGGTATTTTTCATTTTTAGAATATCCTGCAGTAATCTCTGTAGAGTTGAATTGGTGGTTGCAAATTCCCCTAGTTCCTGTTTATCCTGGAAGCACCTTGTTTTCCATCAATTTCTAGGGACAGTTGTGCAGGATATATCAATCTTGGCTGGAGGTTATTATCTTTCAAAGCTTGAATTATTTCCCCCCACACTCTTCGTGATTTGATGGTTTGTGCCGAGAAGTCTGCTGTAATTCTGATGGGTGTTCCCTTGTAAGTGATCTGTTTCTTGTCTCTGACGGCTTTTAATATTCTGTTCTTATATTGGATTTCTGGAATTTTGATTATTATATGCCTGGGTGTAGCTCTGTTTGGGTTGTAGGTGGCTGGGGTCCTGTATGCCTCATACATCTGAGTATCTTTACCTTTTGCTAAATTAGGGAAATTCTCCTGGATTATTTCTGTGAAAAGCTTTTGTAGTTCATTTGTTTGAGTCCCTACTTCTTCTTTTATGTTCTTAATTCTTAAGTTATAGATCCTCTTATCATCTTCTAGTCTTTGTATTATTGCTGTTTGTTTTTCTTGTTATTTTTAAGTTTTTCATTTCATGCTCCCAGCTTACAAATCTGCCCTCCAGTTCTGATAATCTATCCTTAGTTTCTTTCAAGCTGTTATGCCAGTTTTTAATAGAGTTTTTAGTTTCCTGGTAATCTCTTTGAACCTGCTTCACGTATTCTATGTTTTCTCTATTTTCTCCATCAAACAATTCTCCCCTTTTTTTCTCTTCTTCCATTCCACCATCTGTTTTTTCTTGGGTGGTGCTTAGCATTTCTCTAACTATTCTACTTATTTCTTGCTTTATTTCATTAAATACTTCATTTTTGAACTCATCTATGAGGCTCCGGAGATACCGCTTTCTGTCTATAGGTGCCATTCGGATATTGCATGTTTTCTGACTTCATTCTCTTTTGCATTTACCTTTCCTGGATCAGTGTTCTCAGGATTGGGGACTGAGGACCCTTTCTTGTTGCTCCCTTTTCCCATACTTTTTGTTCCTTCCATACAAGCGTCTATAGGAGGCCCAGTTTTTTTTTTTTTCTCTTTGTCTGTTACAGTTTGTTTGAATCCGCCAGCTAGGTGTTCCTGCCCACTGCAGTATACTAGGGAGACACAGACCTGGGCAGCCTCTGCTGGACCCGCCCCTCCAAGTCAATCTACTGAATGCTTCAGTGCTAGGGTGCACCACCAGGCGCAGGGACCTGATTTGGGCTAGCCTACTGGGTCTTAGTCCACGGCATCACCAGGCCAAGTGCTCCCCACCACTCCCGCTTGAGAGGGGAATATGCGACTAAAGTCACTGCACGCCCTGTTCCAGCTAGTCTGCTCGTTCCCAGAATGTCCTCTGTTGGAGCCTCCTAGTCTATGAAAGGGTCCCCATTTCTCTCACTGCAGGTTGATGCAGAGCTCCCTGCCAGTCCCGCTCTCAATGCCCTTTGGTTCACCGATTCCAGGTCTCAGAGCTTTTGTGCATCTCTCTCCCTGCCATGTGGATTGGGATGCAGTAGTAGCAGCAGGAAATTCAAATCATGGCTTCCAATGGCGTGGGATCCAGCTTCCGCATTGAGATTTTATCTGTTCCTGTTATAGCATCAGGACTGCATTTCCAGTAGTTTTCTCTCAGCTTAGTTTGTTCCTGGGTCAGCAGGGTACATCTCCCCTCATGTAGGACTCCTCACATGGCACCACTCCTGGATTCTAAACTGGTAATCTCAGAGAGCCTCCGCAGCTGCTGTTATTTGTCTGCCATGTTCTCCCGGAAGTCCCATCAGAAACTTTTAAGAATCTAAGTTTTAAGTTGGGCAGTATCGGGGGGAAAATTTATAATCCCAGCACTTAGGAGGCTGAGGCAGGAGGATTGGCTATCCAAGGCTAGCTAGGAACACACAGCAAGCCCAAGATTATTGTGAGTTCAGATTCATCCTTGTGTCCAATTAAAACAAAAAATGTGTTTCAGAATGCAGGCCAAGTTGTATATCCCTTGTCTGAAATGCCTAGGGTTTGGATGTGTTCAGACTTTGGAATATATACTTGTATATATTTTAACATCTTGGTGGAATAGGACCAGAGTTTAAACACAACATGTATTTAGGTCTCATATTCGCCTTGTACCCACAAATTGGACATAATTTTATGTAATATTTCTCATAGTTTTGTGCATGAGACAAAGTTTTGTGGTGTGGTTTTCCTACTTGTGGTGTCTCATTGGCACACAAACCATGTCAGATTCCAGGCTGGGCACATTCAGGGGCAGAGCCTGTGTTTACCGTGTGCAAAGGCCTTAGTCTGTTCTCCAGCACATCTGTGCACACGCTCATGGTTTCAAACTTCAGAGGGTTTCGGTTAGGTGTACTCACCCTGCACATACATATATTTTAATGATAGAGGTTAAATTAGGAGTCGTGTTTGCCAGGGAGGAATCTGGTTAGACAGAAAGGATGCCACAGAGGCTTGCTGAGACTGGAACTGCGTGAAGCCCCTGAAACACTTCCAGGAGGCCCGAAGCTGTAAAGTGCCGCAGGCTTCCTTCATAAATTCCTGCGGCCAGGTTGAGGTGTGCAAATTTCTCTACTTCCTTATGAGCAGTCACCGGCTTCTCACAGGGATGTGGAGAAGAAGAGGCTGTCCGCTATGACTAAATAAAATGAAAAAAGAGGGATACAGTTAACCTCATTATTCTTCATGTAATATTTTGAATTATCCAAGTGTTTTTGTTTCAGAAATGTGTTGCCACTGCACAGTGAAGTGGTTCAACCAAGTAAGAAGTTCAAGGGCAAAGGGGTAAGAGAGGAAGTCAGGGAGCTCTCTATTTCTTCTTCTTTTATTCTGGATACTAATGGTGGATTCTAGGGCCTTTGCAATGAGCTATATCCCCAATCTACTTGTTTTTTATTTTCAGATGGGGCTCAGTAAGCAGGCCAGGCTGGGCTCCAACTTGTGATCCTCCTGCCTCAGCTTCCAGACTGTTGGGATTACAGTCAAGTGCATCAAACCTGGCATCAGGCAGAATTTGTCTTTAGAATTTGCTTGATTTTAATTTTTCATGTTAAGTGAAGCAAATCATTCACACAAGCTTAAATATTGAATGTTTTATATGACAAATCCAAAATATAAATAAAGTGCAAAATAAAAGATAGATAATAAGAAGAACTGGGGACCCGGCCAAGATCTCCAAACTGCCTGTGTGAGAGGCAGGGCAAAAGTATGAAATAAGAAACAGAGACAAATTCAGAAATGCATGAAAGGGACTGGGAGGTCAGGACAGAGACAAAGGCACTCCAAACCAGGCAATCCTTTTACTGGGTGTATACAATGATAGGAGGAACCAGCGGGACATTCAAGGTGGGTGGAAGACTCAGAGGTTGATAACTCAGTGGGCAATGGATAATCCTGAGAAGGGGCAGAGATGATCCCAGGCTAAGCAGGATCTTGCCCTGGAGTATTTTTTAATCTTAGTGGTTTTAGTTTTAATTGGGGGAGAGGATGGCTTGTCCCTAAAGAGTTAATGGGAACTCTAATCCCAAATCTCTGCTTATCCCTTACAGAAGTATCCAAATTAGCCATTGTGAATTTGTGGTCCCTAATAAGGTAGTGAGGACAGAGATCTTTTGCAAAAGGGAAAGGGACCAAGAGATGGGTGAGGGGGGAAGGAAATGGAATGAAAAGGAATTAAGATATGCAATGTGTTTGTGCCAACTCTCCCATAAGGACTGGTAATCATTATGTGCCATAATCATGTATTAATAAAAAGTAAAAGAAAAATAAAAAAGTTAATTTAATGAGGGCTAGGATTTAGCTCAGTGCCAGAGAGTTTGTCTAGCATGTATGTGGTCCAATCCTCACTTATAAAACAAAATACAACAGAAAACATTACACCAACTTAGTACTTTTCTGATTTTTTTTTTTACCAGGGATCGAACTCACGACTGCTTGCAAGGCAGGTGCTTATGCTAAATCCCCAGCCCCTACTTTTCTGATTTTCAAACTAAGAAGTAACTTATGTATTACACCAAACTGCATGAATGGTGTGAAGTGCTCTAAATGAATGGGATGCAACTGTGTTATCACCAGTCAGTTTCTATTTACAGCCAGGTCCCCAGCCTGGTCTTCCATCCATCATGAATGGGGCTGCACACTGCAGGTGAATGAATGTTGCAGCTTCACCTCTACTCACAGCTCCTCCCCATGGCTCCCATCACTGCCTGAGCTCCATTTCCTGTAAGGTCCACTGAGAAAGTTCAGATCCCTTCAAAGCTTATTCTCCCTGCAACACCCGCCCCACCTCGCTGGCCTCTCTCTACTTCAATTATTGCTCACTTTAAACTTTATGTAGAGGGGCTTGCTTGTGACCATCTTCATGGGCTTAACATTATGCCTGTGAGATTTGCCTGTGTATAGTAGCAATGTATTTTTATTCTGCAACACAGTATTCCATTGCATGACTATAATACTTTATCCATTCTTTAGTAGTAGGACACTTGGGTCGTTTCTGCCTTGGGGACTATTTTGAATAATTCCATTTGAACATCCTTTTACTTACCTTTTAGTAATGATAATCATTCATTCCTGGTGGAGTTACACCTGGGACTGAAAATGCCAGGTCACAGAGCATAGCTCAGTTTAGCCTAGCAGATGCTGCCAAATGGAAAAAGCATTCCACAGGAATTACAGGAGCTCCTGGCCCTCATCAATATTTGGTTCTTTTTGTGCCTTAACTTTAGGTGTCTGCTGTGTATGTAGCGGTATCTCACCATGTATGTATCCATTTACATTTCCCCAATAATGACTGATATTGGTAATGAATTTTTAAAAAAATCTATAGTCTCATTCTGTCCTTATTTATCTACTTTGGTTTTTTTGAGACAGGGTTTTTCTATGCAGTTCAGTTGGCCTCAGTTCAGTTGAACTCACTTTGTAGCCCAGGCTGTCCTACAACTAACCCTAACTCACAGCAGTCCTCCTGCCTCAGCCTCCCAGGTGCTGGGATTACAGGTGTGCACCACCACGTCCAAACTTCATTTTGTTTTTATTTTTTCACTTGTCTTTTCAGCGCAGATTGTATATTTATATAATTAGAGTCAGGACATACCTAGAATTTTTGTATCTTGTTTTTATTTTTTATTTTTTATCAGTACTGGAGATCAAACTCATGACAGTGCACTTGCAATGCAGGCGCTTATGCCACTGAGCTAAACCCCAGCCCCGAATTTTTGTATTTTTAAACTACTCGTTTAAGTTTGTAATGGCCTTCGTAATTATCCTTTACAATGGCTTCTATGCTTTACAATGACCCAGCTTAGTATTCTCAGCCACTGCCCTTTTGTGGGTACCTCTGGTTCCTTCTTGTCGACAGAGAGGAATTGTGGGTACCCGGTCCCAGGCAATGCTGTTGTAATTAAGGAAGCTATGCCAGTGGGTGTGCGAGGTGCTCTGAAAATCATTTTTATTTCCTTCCCAGTGCCGCTGCAGACAGTGAGTGCCACCTCTACTTTACAGGTGAGGACTGTGATACCAGGCTTTGCATCACGCCCACCACCAGATACCCAGTATTGGCTGCCCGGACCTGTGACTGGAGCTCTGACCAGCCACATGATGGTCCCACCCCGCCTGCTGGGTCTGCGCCCCTCCTGGTTCTCCTTGCAGCTCTCCTTACCCTTCCTCCCTGCCAGCTCTTTTCCTAGGCATCACTGTCCCAATGCCCTGTCCGCCATATGATTTCCAGGACAGAGCAGTGTGAAGATGGTGGACTCTCAACATGGGGTGCGCGGTGCCAGCGCCCAGGCCTGTCCCAAGAGGAGACTGAACTCTTGGGGTGAAGGGCTCAGTTCTGCCCTGTTGGCTTCCTGGTACACCCTGGAACCCTGAGATTCTCCCAGGCTTGCAGGAAACAAAAGAATGAGCGCAGCTCAGGCAGCGCGCATGCTCCCACTCTTGGCTTTGGAAACCGCACTTTCCACACTGAGCTCCGACAGGCACGTTCTGTGCCTCTCACTAGCGCGATCTCCTCCTCTGCGGTGTTCGCGACTGTGTAGCCTGCAGACCGACAGGAAGGAAGTCGGGCTCGCTCCTCACAGTGAGCAACTAGGATGTCCTTCCCCGCGGGGTGAAAGCCAGCAAGGCCACCGCATTCAAGTGTCCTTTTAATGTATAAAGTACACTGCAAACGTGAGTCACGATGAGGATGATGACCCTCACTCACCATCTGCCCTGACCCTGTTTCCTTGGAAGGGTTCCCCAGATGCCCAGCACGTTGTAACGCTTTGATTTCCTTGTTCTAATGAAGTAATACATAGGCAGGAAACTCTGGGCCAGACTGTTTCGATGTGGTTGGCATCCGAGCCCCACTCCATGGTGCTCACTGTGGCTCGCCCAGGAAGTTCTTACTTACAGTGGTCTCTTGGTATTCAAGGGGGACCAGTTTTGGAACCCTTGAAGTCACCGAAGTCTGCAGATGCTCCAGCTGTGGTGTAATGTGGTGTAGATTTGCAGATAACCTACAGGCCTCCTTCTGCAGTAATTTAAATCATCACTAGTTTACTCACCACACCTGTGGCAAGGCCCATGCCAGGTAAAACCTTGTCACACTGCATTGTTTAAGTAGCAATGGGCAAGAGCAAGGTTGTGCACATTCAATGCAGACAGAATTGTTTCTCAGGTATTTTCGACCTGCGATTAATCAAATCTGAGATGTGGAACCTGGGGATTGGAGATTTGTACTAGGAGCTTTTTAGTGCTTTTAATCTGTAAAACTACAAAAACCACTATGGAGATTCTTCAGAAGGTAAGAGTGGAAATTCCATTTGACTCAGTTCTTCCCCTTCTAGGTGTCTTCCTGAAAGAGTTAATGATATCATATTACAGTGATCCATGCATACCCAGGTTTATAGCAGCATAATTCTTTACAGCTAAATCTTGGAAGCAGCCTATGTGCCCATAAGCAGATGAAGAAAATGTGATACCTATACACAATGGAGCACTACTCTGCATAAAGAAGGGTAAAGTTGAATTGTTTGTAGGAAATTGGTTGTACTTTGAGACCATATATATATATTTATTTGTCTTTTTTGAGAGGGGGTCTCACTATGCATTTCAGGCTGGCCTTGAGCTCACTTTGTAGCCCAGGCTGAGACCATATATATATTTTTTTTTGTACCAAGGATCGTACTCATGACCTTGCACTTAGCAGGTAAGAGCTTGAGCCACTGTGCTAAATCCCCCAGGCAAAACCATAGTGTTAAGTGAAAGAAATCAAATACATGCTTAAATATTGCATGATTTTCTTGGAAGAGAAACCCAAAGTACAAATAAATTAAGGAGCAAATAAAAGATAGGTAGTAGGAAATAGGGAGTTAGATCTTTGGCAAAAGGAAAAAGGGACTAAGGGATGGAGGGAAGCGGGGAGACGGAAGGAAAAGAGGGTATAAAGAGAGTTAAGATGTGCTATGTGCGCATACCAGCTCCTCAGAGGAACTAATCATGATGTACTGCAGACATGCACAAATAACAAAGTTAATCAAGCTGCCCGGATGTGTGTGGGCTCTCCTGCAGCCCGGCCCTGCCCACTTCTCTAGCCTCTTCCTCTTCTCTGTTGCCAGGAGTTTGGACATCCACTTGCTTGTCATTCCCCAGCTACTCCACGCTGCACCTGCCTGGCCTATGGACAGGGCGTCCCCTTCCTGGGCTGCTCTTCTCTATGAGACTCAGGGCCACCTGTCCTTCAGTTCCGAACCTCCTGGCCCTGCCAGCTGGGCCCCGCCCCCATCTGTGCTCCGTGTTACCCGGGACTCACCGGGCCTCTCCTGAGCTGGCTGGTCCTCTTCCTCCTCCTCCCCCCAGCACTGTGAGCTCTTCAACATAAATATGCGCTGTTTCTGGCACTGTTTCCAGGCTTGGATCTGATAATGTCACACAAGCACCCGCAAATATTTGCTGCATGCATAAAGAATGAGCGAGCTCTTTGTGAAAAGAGAGGGGAAATATTTTAGAGAGGTTAATTAGAAAATGAGGATCAGCACTGATGTAACCTGCTTCATTAGAAATGAAACCGGCACTTTTGACAAATGACTTTTTCGGATCTGGTAGCTTTTTATCTTTTTTGAGACAGGGTCTCAGAGACTGCGGCCCTTCCAGGGGGAGAACCACCAGCAGCTCCTGAGATTCGTGCCATGTTGGAACTTACGAAGCTGGGAAACCAAGCAACCAGCCTGCCTCCCTGCTAAGCAATAGTGAACCTACTGGTGCACGGCCTAGAGTCAAACATCCCACTTCCCCTATCCTCCTTCCCCTGTCTCCATGTTAGCAAACAGGAACCAGAAATCTGAGCATCTCCTGGGAGGTTGACCATAGCGAATAAGGGGGATTTCCTTCTACCATCTCTTTGAAGGCAAATATTTTTATTACTGTTCTGCTCTATTCTGATTAATGGTACTGCTCTATTCAATATTCTGTTTTGATAAGTTCTATAATGTCCTGTATTTCATTTTATTATGATATCTATGATTGAAAGAACTATTGTAAGGATAATGAGGTATATTGTGATACCTTACTGTTATCCCAGTAACCTGCTGTGAAGTTCTGTACCAATTTCCCTGTACGATCTTAGTTGGCTTTATTCTGTCTTGTTCTGTTGTATTGTACTACTTTCAAAATAAAATTAGAAAAAAAAAAAAAAAAGAGGATCTCACTATGTAGCCCGGGCAGGTCTCAAACTCATGACAACTCTCCTGCCTCAGCCTCTCCAGTGCTGGGATTACAGGCATATGCCACTATGCATGGCTTCAGATTTGATAGCTTTAAAACACATTTCAACAGGATGCCTTAGAACTAGGGTTTCTAGTTCTTTGAGAATTTAAAATCTGCCCCATGTCTTTTGTTCCCCAAACAGTTTAGAACTAACAGCAAATTCAAACTCAGTCTGGCTTGGTTATTACATAAACCTAGTAATGACTGATATTGGTGCTTATGTTTGAACATTTTCTTTTTGTACTGAAGATTGAACACAGGACCTTTGCATTGATTTACACCCCCCCCCATTTAAAAAAACTTCTTAAGACAAAGTCTTACTATGTGGCCCAGGCTGGGCTCTAATTTTTATTATAATCATTCTGTCTTGGCCTCCCAAAGCACCAGGATTACAGATATGCACCACTGCACCAGGCTAACATATAACTAGTTGTGTTTGTTTTTTTGTTTTGCTTTGTTACTGGGGATTGAATTCATGACCTTGTGCTGGCCAGGCAGGCGCTTATGCCACTGAGCTAAATCTCCAGCCCAACCAGTTTTGTTAAGGTTTGGAAGAGGCGTCCTAGAATCTGATAAGCCGAGTCCCTACCACTCTCATTAAAAAGAGCAAATTTGGTCCTTTTTTTTAGTCTTAAAAAATATTCCTATATCCAGCTCGCTTAGAGACAGATGGACTAACTTAGGGTTTGTTTTGTTTTGTTTTTATTTCTTAGATTTTAAAAAATGGGCGTTAAAGGTTAAAAGTTAATGCTCTCGCTTTCAGCTTCATTCTGCCCTAGAGCCTCATATCAGGGCAACACTGCTTAGGAAGAGCTCCTGGAGTGAGACTGTGGAGCTCTCTGACGCTTACTGTGTCCCCAAACAACATCCTTCCCTCGAGGAGCTTGAATTCCAGGTATCTGCTCTTCCTCTTCATTTTTTTCCTAGTGAAGGGAAAGAAACTGTCACCGGTATTTCTTTCAATTGTGATGGGGTTGGGGGAGACAAGAAAATTCCTCCTCTGTTGTCTCCACGTTTCCCCACGGTCACTCTGCCAGCTGCCCAGGTCAGAGACACGAGGTTCTGGTTAGGAATACAGCTGGCCCGCGGGCTCCGCTGCTGTGGCCTCAACGCCCACGGATCAAAAATATTTGGAGGAAGAAATGTTCTGTGGTTGTCGATGTGCATTATAACAGAATTATCATGGTTGTGTTTGACATTTTCCTGTCATTATTGCCTAAGCCAATAGTCACCAACTTCTTTGGCACCAGGGACTGGACATTTTTTCATTCTTGATATAGCTATGCAGTTCAGGGTAGCCTCAAACTCATAGTGATCCTCCTTCCTCAGCCTCTGAGTGCTGGGATTATAGACGTGCACCATTGTACTCTGCCCTGGATTTGTAGAAGACGGTTTCTATAGACCAGGAGATTTGGGGGCAAAGAGGTAAATCCAGGATGAGTCAAAGAGGTGTTGGGTGCCCTAGATCCTAATGTGCATGCGCAGGTCACAGTAGGGCCAGAGGTGTGTGGGGATTGAAAGAGTTGCTGGCTCAAACTGAACACTGTAACCAGAAAAGGCTGCAGCTAAACTCCTCCCCCACCCTGCCCCCTATGGATTCGATTGTAATCCTATATCCCCATCCTTAAAGACCTGTGCGCCAATGAGATACCTGTGCATCTCTAATGGCCTTTGGGGCACTGCCCTAAGCTTAGGCTATTTAGATTCCCCCACGCCACGTGTCCGAGAGAGACCTCCAGATTCCAGTGGCCAGTACGCCGGTCTCCTTTCCCGTGTCCCCGGAATAAAGGCCTCTTTTGTCTTATACTCCTCAACTTTTGGAAGCATCTTTTATCCTTTGACGACAGACCTATCAGGGATGGCACAGGCGCTTGTGGGGTCTAAGCACCCTCACTGTTGTGGCAGGAGGCGGAGCTCAGGCTGTGATGCTCGCCATGGGGAGCGGCTGTGAATACAGACACTATTTTTTTTTTTCCTGTTTCTTACTGGGGGATATTTGTGAGACAGACTCAGCTGCAGAAAGAAATTAAGAAACCAGGGCCGGCCACGCAGCTCAGTGGTGGAATGCTTGCCTAACACGTGTGAGGCAAAGGTGCTTCTTCTTGGTGGGCATGTAGGGGTGGATCTGTAATCCCAGCTACTTGGGAGTCTGAGTCAGGAGGATCACAAGTTTGAGGCCTGCCTGGATAATTTGGTGTGACCATCTCTAAATGAAGAAAAAAAGGGTAGGGATGTAGCTCAGTGGCCCAATCCTCAGTACCACACACACACAGAATAGAAAAAGAAACTGTCTTTTTGGACATCTGAGTACACTGTGAGAAAAACTTGCAACCTTATTATGCCTTATTTTTAAGAAACAAAAGCAAGTAAGCACTTAGGAGGCTGGAGGATTATTGTGAGTTTGAGGTTTGCCTGGGCTCCAAAGTGAGGTCATGGCCAGTCTCAACTGCACAGCAAAATCCTGTTTCAAAAAAAAAAAAATATGCTGAAGTTTTTGCTGGAACTCGACAGAAGCTACATGCCCCACCTTAAACGGTACAAAAGTGTAATTGATTCGGTTCTTCGCTCTTCCCTAGACGCATGCCATTTGCCACGGACCTTGTAGTTCCTTCTGCGCAGAAAGTGGGGTGGACTTTCCCCACCCCTGGCTTTTTGCTTGTGACTCACTTTGCGCAAAACGATGCCAGCACAGGATTGCATATGGAGTCCTGTTCTCTGATTCTTCATCACCAAAACAGGGACAGGCACTGGCCCACTTGCTGGTACCAAGAGAGGAAGACAGCCATGGAGAGCAAGCTGCCCATCAGCCTGGAGGGTAACAATGGCTCAGCGTTTCTCCTGGCTGAGTGGAGCCTGGCAGCTCTTCCTGGTGACCTGACGCTCCCTGGCTTCTGTTGTGAGACCCTTGGTTACCACCTGGCTCTGGTCGTGGGTGCACTCCCAGCCTCTGGGGCTGGTCTTGTCCCCTCACTGTGGCAGGCCCCAGGCTCCTGTTGAGCTGCCGTCTGACTCTCCCTGGGGTCTCCGACAACTTCTGGGTTCCACCTCTGCTTTCGGGAGCAAACGTCCAAGATGCTCTTCTGTGGAACCGTTGAATGAATCCCAGTTCTTCTTCTTCTTCTTTTTTTTTTTTTTTTTTTTTTTGGTTCATCACTTTTTTAATTTTAAAGAGAATAAAACCCAACAAAACAAAACAGAATAAAGCCAGTCAAAACAAAATAGTGAAAATGGTATAGAACATCAAAACAGGATAATGGGAAACCTACAGGGGCTACCATAATATCTCTTGCTGTCTTCACAATAGTTGTCTATACCATCAGACATAGTAAAATCAAACAAATCAAAACAGAATATTAAATAAAATGAAACAATAAACTGGAACAAAACTAAACAGTGAGAACAATATTGGATCTCAAAAACAAGACAGAAGGAAATCCCGCATATTTACCACACTGCATACTGTCATCCTCCCAACAGATGTTAAGACCACTAGCTGTGGGCCTGCAAAGTCAATCAAGCAACACAAACATTCAGTTGCCTTTGTGCCTCAGTGACTACCAAGTCAGCCTGTCCTCCAGACCAACCGGTTGCTTACGGGGTGGTGGTGGTGGTGGTGGCTTGATTCTTAGCCCATGTGCCAGTCAGCTCAAGAGAAGGGCAAACCGGCTTCCCAGTTCCTGGGCCCTGTGTGGTTTGTGTGAGCCCCAGGTCTTGAGAGAGACAGAACCACTAGGAGAGTCTCTGTCTCTGTCTACCTGCCACCTGTCTAAGAGGGCGTTTGTCCTGAGGAGTTGGCGCAGGTGCTTGTGGAGGCCAACCAGTCTCCCATTGGCAAGCTGGGAGAAAGTTCACAATGATGCTCAGTTCCAGTCTGGAACCAGGAGAGCTGCTGGGGGGCACTCTCTGAGGGCAGGAGAGGATGAAATGAGATCTCCCAGCTCAAGCAGCGAGGCAGAAACAGGGCCAACTCCATCTTTGTTTCACCCTGGCCCCAGCCAATCGGATGAAGCCTGTCCATGAGGGGCAGGTGATCTGTGGGCCTGAGTCATGGGTGCAAGCGCTAGTGTCCTTCGGAGACACCTTTGTAGACATCCAGGTGGAGCGGTTCATCTGAGCACCTAGGTGGATGCAGTGCAGTTTATAGGGCAGCCTCTTTTGCAGCCTTCAAGAGGAAGAAAAGGGCAAATGTTTCCCCACCCTGTCTTGTGTCCCCTCTACTGCTGTCCCCAAGGCTACCATCACTCATTCTCCCTCTCTCAGAGGAACAGTATATCATAGCCATGAAGGTCATTCTTTGACTATTGTTTCTTCCTTTATTTTTGGCAGTACTGAGTACTGAACTCAGGGCATTTGCACTTTGCTACATTTTCCCCTTTTAAATTTTGAAAAATTATGAGACAGGGTCTTGCTAAATTGTTAAATTGCCTAGGGAAGGTTTGAACTTGGGATCCTCTTGCCTCAGCCTCCCGGATTGCTGGAATTACAGGACTACATCACCACAGTGCTATGTTTTAAGTTGAATCGTATGGATGTCAACATTTAGTCATTGTTCAGAGAAGGACAACAGCAGTCCTGTAGAGTTCACTCTGCACGTTAATGGACTGAACTCATAAGAAGGGAGAATGTGAGCCTTGGTCTTCTCGGACTCTATCAACTCCCCATTCAGGAAGAGCTCAGGGAAAAGACCTCCAAGGAGGTGGCAGCTGTGAAAAGTACTGACACAAACTGGTTAGTGCTGCAGAGTTTATGCCCTGAACGGGCACCATGGGACACTGGGTGCTCTGATTCTGCTTGTAAGCACCCAGGAGGGAATGGAGAGCTGATCTGTTCCATCCTTGGGATCCAGCTCCTGCCCCAGCAGGAAGGGCGCACTCAGCTCTCCTGGCTGGGAGGATGGGCAGAGGACGCTGTGACTTGCACATGTATGAGTGTGTGTGTGCACACAGGTGCATGCATGGGGAGGACAGGGGTGTGGGCCGGCTTGAGGAGCAAGGCGGGGGAACGGAAGCCAAGCATCTCCACTTTCAGTCACCGGTCTGCTCAGGCTTTTGAAGACACACAGGCCACAAGCAGACCCAGTTTCCAAGATAGCTCAGGACAGCCAGGAAGGGAAGCTAGGTCAGCACACATCTGTCCCCACAGAGCAGCTGAAATAGTTCTTCTTTTCCCTATGCGTGGATGACGCAGAGAGAGAGAGGCAGAGGGGATACAGGATTATTATTTTATTTTTAGGACCTTCTCAAGTTGTTTTTTGAATTTGAGAATTACAGTTCCTGAAAGAAACAGCATAGGGGTCAGCTGCTGTCATTCAGAGCCACTGGGATTGCTTAGTCCCGAGGTGTGTGTGACCTGCAGCTCCCCGAGTGAGGACGGGCAGTGAAATTCAGTTTGGACCAGCTAGGGAGGGCCCAGTAGACTGGAAATGAGCGATATAAATGGCACTGAGTCTCACTTTTCAGGTGTATACCACATTTTCAGTGTAGATTTGTAGGGATGTTTATAGAGTCACAGGGAGAGGAGGGCCTGCTGTCCCTCCCCGCCCAGCCCCAGGCCTTCCGTGGACTCTGGGCTTCTGTGTTTCACAGTGAGGGAGCACACCTGTAAGCCTCTTAGTCAATTTTCTGTCCCTAGAACAGGTCACTTACAGGGAAGAGGAGTGTGGTTCTTACAGGCTGCAGTCTGGGAAGTCTGAGGTCGAGGTCCTACATCTGGCCGAGGTCTTCGTGTTGTGTGGAGCCTGCAGAAGGTGACCCAGTGAAAGGTAACCCAGCAAGACAGCATGAGGTGGATATAAGAGACCGAACTTACTTCAGGAGTGAAACCACTTGAGATAGTGAACCCAGTCCTGTGATGACAACATGAATCTATTTGTGAGAACAGAGGCCTTGTGACCTGAAAGATCTCACATCTCAACACCATTGTGCTGGGGATCAAGGTCCTGACCCATGAGCTTTGGGGACACATTCAGACCAAAGTAGGTGTCATGGAGGACGGGGAAGGAGGAGAGAGGAGACTCATCAGTGTCAGCTCCTTGTCCCTCTTTGAAGAGCTTGGCAGAGTGACAGTTCCGCTGGCTGGCCCACCTCAGATCCCAGCTGCCGTGGGTCCTGGAGGGCTGGTTTCCTTCCCCTAAGCCTTGCCACCTTATTAAACGCCCTCTGGAGCTCCCATCTCTTCCTGCTGGAATCCTGCCCAAGGGGCCCGTGCCCTCAAACCCACCAATGACGTGCATGTTTTTCATTTCTCATCTCCAGCGGCCATGTCATAACTCCCTCCTCCCCGGCTTTCCCTTCTTTCTCACCTTTGGGTGTCTTCATTCCTTCCAGATCCTCTTTTTGCTTCCTGCTGTACACTCAGCCTCTTCTTTTTTCACTCTTTCTTTATACCCCAGCTTTAACTTTGGGAAGGGAAATAGCCATCATCTCGTTCTTTAGGGAGTGAGTGTCCTGTAATCTTATCCTATTATTTGCTGAATACTGAGTACTTTTTGTGACCATGTGTGAGGACCATTCTGGGGTCAGGGCTATGTTATGTCTGACCCTTCATGTCACAGTATATGCTGCTATCTCCATCTTATAGCTGGGGATTCTGAGTCTCAGAGAAGCTAAGTACTGAGCCCAGGGCAGAGCGGGGTTGGAGCCTGCTTTTCTACCTCCTAAGTCTAAACTTCTTCTTTTGGCCACCAGCACCGAGCACTGAGCACTTCTTATTTTGCATTGCTGAACTTGAATTGAACTTAGCTGAAGCTTCATGTTTTCTAAAAACAGCAAACCAGACTTCAGGGGTTTGAACTGTAGTAGAACATTTTCTGCTATCTCATTCAGCGGGGACATGTGCCTGGCTCTGACTTTGAGCCTCTGTTTGCTCAGTAATTCACTGTGATTCTAAAAATTACCCCTAGGTCCCTAAGGGGCTTCATTTTAGATCTGTGGTATCTTGACAATACAATATTAATTTAAAATTAGAGCAGCAGGATTCATTCCGGAGATTTCTTTGCATCTCATAAATCAGAGGTAGGAGTCATTGTTCATGTTTGCTTTCCTACAAAATGAAGCTGTAAATAAACCTTTTCTGGGGTGCAGGGCCAGGACTGTGTAAGCATGTGCCTTCTGAAGTTAAAACATTGTGCAAACTTGATAACCTGTGAAAGGAAGAGAAGAGATGCTTAAAAACTGGAGCTGCTACCTGGATCAAACCAGGGCTTTAGAAGCCAATAGATGTGGGTTCATAAATCTAGTGAAATGACCCTTGCTCCTTGAGGGAACAGTCCTGCCTCTGCCTGTCTCCATGCTGAAGGCAGATTTGGATCTGAGGGGAGTGGCTCAGAGGTGAGCCTAAAAAATAGCCCTGCAGAGTGTGGGGTGAAGTTCTTTTGCTGAGTTCTGGTGTGAAGAAGCTGGAGCAAGCCCATTCCCAATGGAGGAGTGTGGATTCCTGCGCCAGAGGTCAGCTTTGCAAATCTAACAGAAAAATGTGGCTATTTGGGGAACTAGCAGGGCAAGGCACTCATTGGTCCCTGCACACATGCCAAGGTCAAATCCCTTGACCTTGAACAAGGCCAGGAACAATGGCAGCCAGACAGTGTAAGGGGCTGTCTGGAACACAGGTTGCAGTTCCAGGCTGGGGGATACCTGGAGGACCCCTGTCTGTGAGAGCTCAGCCACTGTGGAGACATCTTGGCCTGGGGCTATGGATACTCTTGTTCCACATGCTTCCCACAGACTCTGCCCCTTGCCTGCTTCTCATAGAATATTTGGTGGAAAAAGATCTCTTGTGAAAGCATACACCCATGTAGGTGAGGGATGAATGTCACTGCTGGGTATTCCTGCCGTGGCTGGGGGAATTAGTGGTGAGGATCCCCGTCCTCTAGCACTCAAAGCAGCTTGTGTGTGGTGGTGAGTTAAAGTTTCTATGACTTAGGTGGAAGCAGGCCTTGTAGTGAGGTGAACGCTATGTATTTGTTGACGATAACAATTACCCCACCATAAAACCATGAGTCAGAGCATTTGTGAGCTCTATGCATGGTGGGAATCTTCTCTACAGGTGCCCACTGCCTGACCACAGCTGATCAACTTCCTTTAACTCTCCCGGGATGCGCTCTCACCCAATCAGCTGATGGCCCATCCTGTTGCCATGGTTGCCACCCCTCTCCATAAGGCGTGTCACCTCCTTATTTCACTGAGGTCTTGTCTGTGTTTGAAAAAGCTGTGTGTGCAGTGGTGGTTGACTGGGTTATGTAGCTGTAAGTTCTGTTTGTTTTTCTTTCATGAATCATTAGGACGCTGCAACTTGCGTAGCTCTTGAACTTCCTGGGATGAGGACCATGGAGGGTGGTGAGAGGGTGAAGAAATAAAGACAAGACACAGAAAGCGGGGATCAGGTGGAGCCCTCTCTCTGGATGGGAGGAAAGCAACTGCTCAACCACTGTAGCACATTTATTTATACATTTTTCAGGTTGGTGTCATGTGACTCTTTTGCCTAGCAACCCATTGCTTAGATTGTCCTGGGGCTTGGTGTTCTCTGGATTGAAGCAGTTTATTCATGTGGCTTGCCTCAGGCCCTCTTTGTTTTCAGAAGGCACCTTCTTCACCCCCATACATGTGATCAGTTTCTGTCTTCAGCCACTCCCTACCTTAGAACATGGGTAACCTTCGTATCCCAGTAGGCGGAGGGAGTCATCCTGATGTCCTCCTCCTCTTTTGTCTGCTGCAACAATAGCATACTTTCCTTTTTTATTTTATCTTTTTTACTTTTTCAGATTAAACCAGTTTGTGTCAGTATAATTTTGTTGTCAGCAAGGTCAGTGCTATTCATCTACTCTGCTGTGCATGGTTCTGGTAGGATTGTGCCAGCCAGGGCGGCCTTGTTTGATCTTAGGATGCATTGTGACTGTGTGGATTGTTTATGATCATAATGTAGTTCTGCAGTGAACAATGCTTATGTTTATTTTTTAATTTTTGTTTATTTTTCTTTTTTTTGAGACAGGGTCTCACTATGCATTCAGGCTGGTCTTGAACTCACTTTGTAGCCCAGGCTGGCCTTGAACTCACAGCTCTCCTCCTGCCTCAGCCTCCCGAGTGCTGGAATTATAGGCCTGCACCACTATGCCTGACTCAGGCAACTGTTTATGTTTAAGTGAATATGACCACTAAGTTATTTTTTGTGGAAAACTATGGCACTGTGTGAGTAGGTCTCCTGAATATAATGCAGAGTGTTTGAAAAGACTCTTTACATACAGTGTCACCTGTAAGTTGCTCCCACAGCATGGACCTCCACAGGTAGCATTATTCTCAGTCCTACCCTGAGGTAGCTTATGATAAACTTACACAGTGCAATGTTAAAATACTAGGCCAATCAATGTTTCATAATCACAGTAGGAATACCAGTTTGGAGAGTCAGAGCTTTATGCTTATTACTATAGATGAACTAGGCTATTTTGCCTTGTTTATAAATGTCAGGAAAGCAAAAAATGTGACTATCTAGATTTATGCATAAGATACAGCTACATTCTCTATTAGCTAGCTTTCTGATATTGTAACAAAATACTTGAGACAATAACTTATAAAGAGGAAAGGTTTATTTTGACTTATAGTTTTGGATGTTTCAGGTCATGGTTGGTTGGCACAGTTGCTTTTGAGTTTATAGTAACACAGTATAACATACTGAATGTGCCTGGTGGAACAAGACACCAGGATGTGAAGGAGAGGAAAAGATGGAGGTTCCATAGTTCCCTTGAAGGGGACACCCTCCACGATCCAAGACCTCCTACCAGATCCTAGCTCTTCGTTATGAACATCTCCCTGTACAGTAGTATCAAACTAGGGACCATTCCCGTAACATGTGAGCTTTTGTGGGACATTTAAGATCTAACCTATAACAAATAAACAGTGAATGCCTGAAAAAAATGTCCAATATCATTGGCCATTAGGGAAATGCAAATTAAAACAGCATTCTTACCCCAGGAAGAATAGCCATTGTCAAGGTATCAAATACTGCAGTCACTGATGCTTATTGATGGGAATGTAAACTAGTACAATCAGTATGGAAATCAGTGTGCATATTCCTCAAAAACCTAAAGTTAGAAATTCCATTCATCCTGGCTATTCCTCTTCTAGGTACCTTCCCCAAAGAGTTAAATACATTACATGATAGTGATAAATGTATTCCCACATTCACAGCAGCACAGCTCATAATAGCTAAATCTAGGGAGTGGACTGTCTAGCCATCAGCAGATGAATGGATCGAGAAAATGTGGTATGTACACACAGTAGAGCACTATTCTGCCATAGGAAGGGTAAATTTGAGTCATTTGTAGGAAAATGGATGTACCTTTAGATTATAACAAGAAGTGAAATAAACCAGACATGTAAGTTTAAGTGTCATATGGTTTCTCTTATATGAGAAATCCAAATATAAATAAAAAGCAAACTAAAAGATAGATAATAGGAGAGAAAAAAAATTTCCTGGAAGAATTTCTTGGTTTATTGATCAAAACATTGTGATTTATTCACTTTGTAATCTTTGACAGCTCTTAAAAACAGTATAAGCTGTAGATTCTACAAATCACTGGTCTCTCCATTCCTGATAATATCACTTTGTAATTTTGTCAGGTAAATAAACCTTTGGATGTTAAAAAGAAACAGAGAAACAAAAGCAATGTGTAAAAGCATTAAAGGCATATATCAAAGGAAAAAGATCCAAACCAAATGGTATATTCTCTCAGTTGAGGTAAAAGTAATGAAAAAACCTAGTAACACAATGAACACAAAGCTCTTCTTGATGATTTATTACTCTTCATTGTTAACTGACACCTAAAACCTTATAATTCTGATGAATGACTATAAATGCACCCTTTAGATTATAGTTGCATCTGTATTTAAGTCTTTTCTCCTGCTAATGTTTTATTTGCACCTTAGAATTAAGCACTTTACTAACTTTTCCAAATTAGCAATTGTTAAGTAGTACAATGTTAATAGAAAGTTCATCAGGCATGTAATTTTATTACTAGGATTAGAATTTAAGAATAGATTTTAATTGTTGGTATACATATAAACAGTTTTCTTTAAAAAGCAAATTTCCTAATCTCTCACCTAAATCTTTTTTTTAAAAAATAAAATTTTGCTTTAGATATATAGGAAAACTGCAAAGATAACATAGAATTCCCATGTATTCTGACCCATTTCCTCTGATACTGACCTCCTACCTGAGAATGGTATATTTGTTAGTTAATGAAGCAATGTGGATACAGTTACCAATGTTCTTTTTCTGTTTTAGGATCCTATCTAGAATATCACATTGCATTTAGTCACCATATGTGTGACAGTTTCTCAGATTTTCCTTGTTTTTGATAACCCTGGCAGTGTTGAGAAGTACTGGTCGGGTATTTTGTAGCACCATGACTGGATTGAAATTAGATTTTTGACCAGGAAGATTGTCTTAGTTACTTTTCTCTCATTGCTGAGATGAAATACTTGATGCCTAAAGTTAAGGGGCCGGAGTTAGTAGCTTACAGTTTAGGTTTCAGTCTGTAAGTCAGCTGGCCCCAAGGCGGGGCAGCACATGAAAGAGGGGTAAAAGTTCATAGTTGTGGAAGACAGCAAAAGCAACAAGACAGAAGGATACCCAAACCTCTTTCTGTCCCTTACATTGCATCTAGTCTCCTGGGATTAAGTCACTGCCAATCCAGTCAGTGGACTGATCAGCAGTTACCCACACTTAATCCCAGCACCCTTAATTCCAGTATCAAACCTTAATCATACACTCTAGATTTATCCATCTCTGAAAAAGGCTTATATAAAGCTGCATGAGGCTTTGGGGGGACATCTAGACACAAAAGGGCAAGTGCTATTTTCATCATATTACATCACATCACATCACGTCTCATCACACTGCATCAAGGATATACAATCACCATGGCATAAGTCTGCTAAGCACAATCTCAATCACCTGGCTGAGGTAGTGGAGGTAGTTTGTCAGGTTTCTCTACTGTAAAAGATCCCCTCCCTCCATTCTTTTTGAAAGCAAGTCAACTTTTTGAAAGTTTCACACTTTGTGTGAGAAGTTATCCTCCATTTCCTTGAGGGCAGAGAATTAGGAGATCTCTCCCCATATCTGCCTCCTCTCCCCCTCTCCCTCTCCATCTCCTTTTCTCCCTCTCTCTTTCTCCTTCCCTCTCTTCCTCTTGTACTGGGGATTGCCCTCAGTTACACTGAGCTAATTCCCCTGCCTATTTTATTTTGAGACAGAGTCCACCTGAATTTAAGCTGCCCAGGCAGGGCTTGAATTTATGATCCTCTTGCCTCACCCTCCCAGAGTCCTGGGATTACAGGTGTTCACCACCACCTTCAGCCCATTTATTTATTTTAATTGCACACCTACCCCTGTAAGGACCCAGGAATATTTACTTTGTGTTCTAGGTAACAGTGTTAGCCTGCTCCATGTTGTTGGTTAAGTACTTCCGGCTCCTGGCATTGCAAGATCCGGGCGCGGCGCGAGTGCGCCTCTGACATAACTTCATCGCCGTGGAGTGGCAAGTCGTCTATTATTTTCACACAGGTCCTTCCATCATGCCCCTTCAGGATGCTCCAGGGATGTCTTGAGCGTTTCCTGTTCCAGGCTTGGAATCAACCATTTTTTCAAGATGGTGCTAAAATCCAAGCCGGGGTGCAGAGTGTGCTTCCCGCTGCTGGGCCTTAAGGAGTGTGGCTGCTTCTTCCAGCGGAGAGAGCCGGGGTTCACAGAGTCACAACTCGCTTACAAGGGAATCATGCTAACCCCCTCCTCGGTAAGCACCCCAGTGCTGAGAAACCAGGATTGCACCATCTGCCATCCGTTCACACCGGGACTGTGCGTCCCGCCTGCAGCACAGTGTCCGGGAAGTGCTTACCAGAGTCCCCCGTGAAGCAGCATTGTTGATCGGTCCCCTCCCCCTCGGATGCACAGTTCCTTCTGCCCTCAGTCTCAGCATGTGACTCAGTGCTTCTCCCCCCACCCCCTCAGTAAGTGTTACACATTAGTAACACAGCTTGTTCTCTTATGTTGTGCGTGCCACCCTGGCATCTCCCTGGATGTCAACTCTTTTTCCCCCCTTCTTATATTAAGGTTCACTCTTGGGGGTATAAAGTTCTTGGGGTTTGCAATGTATAATGTCACATGCCCATTATTACAATTATATTAACGAGTATAAACTAATGCTTCACCTACTCAACTTTTCTTTCTCCCCATTCTCATCACAAACATGAGTTTATCAGTCACTATTGATAGGCCCTTTCCAGAATTTCATATAAATGCAATCATACAGTATGTGTGATATTTGCAGACTGACTTCTGCCACTTAAATGATACGTATTTAAGATTCATCTATGTCTTTATAGCCCATTTCTTTTTCACCTGTTGAATAATATTCCATTGTATGGGTGGGTATTGCCTAGCTTATGCATTAACATATTGAAGGACATCTTGGTTGTTTCTAGCTTTTGCTGATTATGAATAGTTGCTATAAACATTCATATGCAAGTTTTTGTATGAACATAAGCTTTCAGATTAGCTGGGTGAACATTTAGGAAGCCAATGGATCGATGGTCTTAACCACTTAGTGTTCTTAGCTTCCACTTGAGAGATGTGTGGGTTCCGGGATGTTCTTCTCTCCACACTGCTGGTTACTCTCTGGGTCACATGTGCAGCTAGCTCAGCCCCAACCTGTGCAGACTGTGTGCTTATCAAGAATCAGTTTTGTCTGTTTCTGTGTGTATTTGGGGCAAATCTATTGTAACTGTAATTTATTGAGATATCACATGAATCTAAAGTAAGAGGCTGAACTAGTTTTTTTTTAAAGCCACATAAATTTAATAGCCCTCATGTGACCTGATGATTCCATTTAATTCACATAACTGGACGCTTTATTTCCTCAAGTTAGTAGGCATATATTTTAGGTGCATCAAGAATCATACTATTCATGTTATTCTATCTCTGTCATAATTGATTTTTCTCCAAAAACTGAGGAAGATTTAATGTAGTATAAGTATTATTATATATGTATAATTTTTTGAGACAGGGTTTGCTATGTAGTTCAAGCTGGCCTTGAACTCATTGTGTAGTCCAGGCTGGCCTTGAACTTGTGGCAGTCCTCCTGCCTCAGCCTCCTGAGTACTGGGATCATAGGCATGCGCCACTAGGCCTGGCAAATACATAATGGACCTTTGATACCACCCATAAGGGCTGAAAGCTTTCTTGTTCTATTTTTCCAAATCCATTTTATTTCAAGGATAAAAAGAAAAAACAGTAAAAAAAAAAAAAAACTACAATGAAATTTCAAAACACGTCAATCATGGGGCAACAATGGTGCATACACTGCACATTGTCATCCCCAGATCATTCACCCAGGGCACAAGACATCTGCCTTCAATTGTCTGAACAATTCCAGCACAAATCTGAAAGCTTTTTTCTAAAACCAGTGTACATGTTACTCATTTTGAAAACCAATTAATGCAATTTAAAATTCAATTTAAATTTAAGTGGGATGTTTTGAGAGAGTCTTATAAAATATAAATGACTTTCAAAATGCTTGTGAATTAGGCGAGAGGCAAATATAAATGATGGAGGGGGTTGTAAATAGCTGCACTTAGTTTCTTTATTTTTCTTAAGGTTCCTACAGTAAACTGGACTAGGAAGCACAGTAATGACCAGAGAGTTGGTTTATTTTTTTTCAAAGAAAATGATTTTTATTGGTACATTTTGGGTATACATAATGATCACATTCACCATAGGGAATTTGTGCCTGTACATGATATAAGTTGTTTCTTTTTTCCCTTTCCCCTCCCCTCCCTTCAGCTCCTTTTCCCCTCCTTATTACAAAAGCATTGTTTCCATTTTTTCCTTTTTTACTCATTTTTAAAAAAACCTTTACCTCCCTTCCTTTCCCCCGCCCCATTCCTTGTTCCCCTCATTTGAACATTTTCTTACTATTTCATAGTATCTATTATACATGTTGGTGTTTATTGACACTTTTGGTTTCCATATCTAAGAAACAATGTGGTATTTATACATGTCTGTGCAATGTATTTTACTTTAAGAGTATGGTTTCAAGGGGCATTCATTTAACCTAGAATTGTTTCAAGCTTATCCTTCTTGATGGTGGAGTAGTACTCTTGCATTAAAAAAAAAAAAACCCACATCTTCTTTATCCATTCACCATTTGATGGGCATTTGGGCTGTTTCCAAGATTCAGTTATTACAAACTGCTGCTATACACGAGTGTGCATGTATCTCTATCTTTAATTCTTTCAGGAAGAAACCAATAAGGGAATAGCTGGGTCAAATGGAACCTCTAGTCCTAGTGTTTTGCTGAATCTCCACCCTGATCTCCACAGTCTGCAGCAGGCTATGCAGAGGGTTGATTTAAAAGCAAGAGAAATAACCAGGAAATCAAGTTATGAAAGGAAATGACTTGGACCTATACTCTATGATTTTCAGTGCTAGGAGTTTTACCATAAATGTCAAAATGCCTGATGCTGAGTAAAAAGAAGATGACATTCTCCACACAGACAAACTGTTTATAAGTCATCTGCTTGAAGATCATGTTTTAATTCTTTTAAAATAATTATTTCTAAGAGTTGGAGGAAGGGTAGGTGGAGGGGAGGTAAAAAGGATAAAGATGTGTATACACACTAACTCTCCACGATGAAGGTAATCATTGTGTACTGCAAACATGCACTAATAAAGTTTTAGAGATTAATGTATAAAAATTTTCTATGTGTACAATAAGAACAATTGTTTCCATCTTTAGAAAAATTAGCTTAGCAGCGTGTTTAAAAAATAGGGCTTTTATAGGAAATTAATTTTTAAATGAATGCTGGAGGTGAGCACAGATATGTAATGGCCAATTTAAAATGCCAGCAAGACCCAGAGTCACCAGTGAGATTTGTTTGACAGCTTCTAATGGCACCATTTCTCACTATTTGTATTTATGACTTGGCAGCAGACCACAGACATGACTCATCTGTCCCACCTGAAGCCCCTCTTACAGGTGTAGTGGATTGGGAACTGGTGGTCAACTTACATGCCAGCTGAACTGAATCAGCATGGAGCTAAGTGTGGATGCTCCGCCTGAGGGCTGTTGCCAGCATAAAAAGAGACCTATCGAGGAAGAGGAGCATTGTGGGTTCTCCTAAGTGTTGTCATTTGGAGCCATTAGTTCTCCTGGAGGAGCTTGCCATGCTGGCTTCTCTGATATGAACTTAGCTATTATCATTGGAGGAGCTTGGGACCTTGTTGCTGAGAATGGCTGAAGTTCATTTTTGGGCAGCTCTGGTCCTTACTTTGAGTATCGCTTCCTGGCTCTGGAGGGGAAGATGTGTGCTGTTTAATCTCCAGGAGAAGCTTGTCACACTGGCTTCCTGATATGAACTCGACTGTTCTCATCGTCAGAAAAGTCAGGACCTCATTGTCACTGAGGATGGCTGTGGTACTTTTCAGGGGAGCCCTGGTCCTTATTTTGAGTCTTGCTTCTTGGTTCCAGTTCAACCCTCAGCCTGCTGGCATGGATCCTTCACCCCACTGACACAGACTTCCACCACTGCCCTTAGGCCTTACCATGGCAGATCTGTGAAACAGATTTGCATGAGTCATTGTCATGGGCTCTTGGCCTCTAGTTGGACTCCTGGGAGGCACTGTTATGGGCTCTAGGTCTTCAGCTGGACTCATGTAGGACATTGCCATAGGATCCAGGCCCTCAGCTGGATTCTCTAGGCCTTTAGTGTGTGGACAGATTTCCTGCACTTACTTTGTATTTGACTCCATGGGTGACCATTATAAACAATACTATAAATTATGTGTCCTCTGTCATTCTATTCTCCTTGCAAGAGGTTCAAGGACCCCTAGGAGTCACTAGTTACTTTTGCCTGACTATTATCACCAGGGGATTGAGATGGAGTGGCCCCTGGGCATGAACATGGCCTGGCCGAGAGGAATCACCACTTGGGGCTGCTCCCATGTGGCTTTTCGGCTTCCGTTTATCCATGTAAAGGAAAGGACCTCAGCCCCCAGCCATTTACTACAAATCTCGAGCTCACAGTAACGATCTACCAAAAGTTACACCATTTTTGTGTTGCTTATTGTTCTATGTTTTCAAAAAAATTTAAAGGGGGGAATTTGGATGTTTAGAAGTCCAAAGTTATTAAAAAGAGTAACCTTTTTCAGGGGCTGGGGATTTAGTTCAGCGGCATAAGCGCCTGCCTTGCAAGCAGGCAGTCGTGAGTTTGATCCCTGGTACCAATAATAAAAAAAAGAATAACCTTTTTGGAATTTGAAACACTTTACTGTCACAAAGTGCTTTTACAACTGCCTTCTCCAATGACTGTCATGACCACTTCTCTGCTCTCATTTGTCGGCTTTCGGGAAGACTTTGACTCTCTAGTCTGATAGTTTCCCTTCCCTCAAATCTTTTTTTTTTTTTTTTAAATTTTTTTGGTCTTTTTTGAGACGGGGTCTTGCTATGCAGTTCAGGCTGGCCTTAAGTTCACTTTGTAGTCCAGACCGGTCTCAAATCACAACAATCCTCCTACCTCAGCCTCTCGAGTGCTGGGATTACAGGCATGAGCCACCATGCCAGGCTCTTCCCTCAAGTCTTGCTTCACAGTTCTCCAAGCCTAGAGTCCGTCACTCCTGCCACAGTCTGCTGTCACCTCCTCTGGGGACTTATATTGCCATTGACTCTCCATCGATTAAGGGTCAGATATGCTTTTGACATTATGAGTCTTTTCTTGGGGAAGCCCCTGTCTTTGGGGCAGCACCTGGTATTTTGCATATAATTGGTAGCAAGAGGTTCAAGGGCCCCTAGGAGTCACTGGTTACTTTTGCCTTCATTTTAACCTTTCTGCCTCTTAATCTCATCACCATCCTGCTACTCTTGGGCCACTGCTTACCTTCCTCCTCTTCCCTTCCATTGCCAACATTATGCATTTTCTTTGATTTTATCAAAACCTCCAGCCTTCTGCCCTTGGCATTTTCCATCAACACCTGAATTCCATGTATTAAATCCCTTCCCCAAGTAGCTAAGATACCACCATCTAACATTGTATCTCTTATTTTGTCCCTCTTTTCTTTTTATATGACTAATAGGGAAACTCTAATCCTGGCTCTAACCCACAATTCTTTTCCTCTCTTAACCCCTTACTTCCTAGTCCTGCTGGGAAAACTCATACAAGTAATAATATTTTACCACTACGTATTTCATTTCCAGCCTCATTAAACTTGAAAAATCACTCATTCCTTGTACATGAGCTGCTGGCCAGGTTATTGTCCATTTTCCTATAGCAACTACTTCTGAAAGTCCTCATCTCCTAGGGCCCTGCATACCCTCCTGCTACTAGGATACGACCTTGTCCGCTACAGACACCAAATGCTGTTCAGGTCTTCTCTATTGCCTTCTGAGACCTTCTGAATTCATTCGGGCATCCAGGTGAGACATCAGAATAATGCAGGACCACGCCAGGGCAGTGATGTACAGAAAAGTGGGTCCCTGGGCCTTTGGCACCTGCAGCACCTGAGAGCTTGTTGGAAATCCAGTTCTCATGGTTCACCCAAGGTCTATTGGATTAGCACCTCTGGGAGTGGGTCTGGCCCTCTGGGTCTAACAAGCCCTCTAGGTGACCCTGATCCTGAAAATAACCCGGGCTTCTGCTTACTTCTTCAGCTTTCTGTCTTGCCAACACTGCCAACTCCTCCATTCTATTGTGCTTCCCAGGTATGCAGAATGGTGGTACTAATCACTCCCTAATCTGATCAAGCTTTCTCTTGGCCCAAGGATTTGAAAAAGTGACTACCCCTCCTTGGAAATCTCAGCTGCTATTTACTTTCCAGTTCCCTTTTTCTTCCAACATGATAAGCTTTAGGATCTTCCTGCATCTTACAGCTAGAAGCTAGGCATGAAGACAGCCTGGGGACACAGGCTCTGACATATCAGTGAGGATATTTCAGGTCAGGCGTCCCATGCAAATGGGGTGTCTCCAGCCACAGGCCTACTTCTGTGTCTTGAGTAAAAAAAGCCTTGAAGCGTCTGTGTGGAAGGATCAGTAGTCAGTAGAACAAAATGCATCTTTTCATTGTTTTGCAATAAAGGAAAGCTCACTTAAAATGTGTTTCAAATGCAATTCTTTGCCCTACAACAAATACAAAGTCTCTGCAAACAACTTTTTGCAATGCTGTGTGCTTGTTTTTGTTCTGTGGATTGAGTTATGAACTTGGTTGGGATTTGGAAAGCTTCAGTTTGGGTCAGGCAAAGGAAGGGCAAAGTGATCTTCCCTTGGGTTGCTTAGCTGCCCCATGTTTGCAGTTTGCGATTTTATGAAATAGCATTTAACAGATGCAGTGGGTATTCCTGGGATGGATGGCACCCTGGTGTCATTTAAGATAGTCCTAGGAGGAAACAGTCTGCATAAGGAAATTAATTTGAGATAAATTGCTCTCCCCTTTGGGGTAATTTGCCTCTCTTATGAAGCCAAGCTAGAGCTAAGAAAATTGCATCCAAGTGAGGACTCCACTTTAATTTATGCTTCCTCTTCTGTAGTGCTCTGGTTTGAGCATCCTTCTGGGGTCCACTGTGACTGAAGACAACCACGAGTAGTGCTTAGTCTAATCTTTGGAAGTGGGGCCTAGTGGCAGGCATTTAGGCCGTTGGGGGTATGCTCTGGGAAGTAATTCTTGTGGGGTTCCTTGGTTTTAGCCACTTGTGTGTTCCTGCCATTGCTTTCTGTATCAAGAGGTAACACAGCTGAGGAAGAGGGACCCTTGTCATAACACTGTTCTGTGCTCTTTAGACTTTAGCCTCCAAGACTGAGGGCTGAATAAACTTGTTCTTTATAAGCATTCTGTGTTGGGAATTTAACATAGCAATGCAAACTTGACTGACAAGCGGAGGATGTCTTTCACCTATTGGACTATACTGTGGAACCAGGCTCATCCGTTTTCAGTGGTCATCCACCAGATATTTGGTGGCTTCTACCAAAGTCTAAGCAAAATGATTTTTTTGTTCTCTTAAACATTTTCTGGATCCTTGTAAATATGAGACATACCGCTGTTAAACCTGATGGAGATCTTTTGTATTTTCCATGCTTTTCTTCAAGTGTGATAGTGAAATAATTTAAGGCCATTAATTTGAGCAGAATTCACAGTTTTTCTGTTGTTGCAGTGCAGTTTCTTACTACAACTGCAGTCTTTCAACCATGATATTACCTTGTTATTATTAGAATCACTTCAGAATTTTCACCATAGATTTTACTGAAGCTTTGTGAAGACTATGTGGCATTTTCTAATTTTTCTTAGAATGTCAGTTTGTTATTATGACATTCCCCTGGTTTACTTTAACACTAATTTCATCATTTCCTCTTAAGACTAACAAAGTTCAATAAGTTCTGGTAGTACTATTAAATTAGCAATTGTGTGTTTACATGTTCTATGTTGTATTTTTTTTGTCAGCTTAATCAGTTTCTGAAGGTTTATTAAAATCTCCTGCCATAGGGGCCTGGGGATTTAGCTTAACGGCATAAGCATCTGCCTTGTAAGCAGGCAGTTGTGAGTTCGATCCCCGGTACTGATAAAAAGGAAAAAGACAAAAAAAATTTTTTAAAAAATCTCCTTACATTAAGGTTGTTTTTAATTCCTTCTAATAACAGTGTTACTTTTGCTTTATATATATATATATATTTTGTTGTTGTTGTTGTTGTTGTTGTTGTTTTTTGTTTTTTTGTTTTTTTCATTTTTATCGGTACCAGGGATCAAACTCACGACTGCCTGCTTGCAAGGCAGGTGCTTATGCCGCTGAGCTAAATCTCCAGGCCCTGCTTTATATATATTAAGGAATATTTTTGAGGATGTGAAGACTCAGGATTCTTATAGCTTGATGTTGGTCAGCTTACCCTTCATTCAGTTGAATACAAAGTACATTTCAGTGGATGTTAGTATATTCATTATGTATCATAGTTTGGGTATCCCTAATCAAGAAATCCTAGATCTTTAATGTTCCTAAATCCTAAATTTTTTGAGAACAGACACAGTACCACAAGTGGAAACGTTGAAATCTTGGTTCATGCACAAAATTATTTAAAAATTGTTCAGAATTATCCTCAGGCTAAGTGTATAGATGTACATGAAACAAATGACTTTCTTTCTTTCTCTCCTTTTTTTAAAAAGATGGCTAAAGGATGGTACTTTATTTATTTATATGTTTCTTGATACCAGGACTCAAACTCAGGCAGGAGCTTGTGCTTGCCAGGCAGGCATTGTGCCATGGAGCTGTTTCCCTGGAAACATAGATGAATTTCATGTTTACACTGAAGTCTCGTCTCTAAGATATTTCACTATGTAAATGCAAATATTCCAAAATTTCCTCTTCCAAAAAATGAGAAATATGAAATACTTCTGGTCTCAAGGATTTTGGTTAAGGAATATTCAATTTCTATATGTATGTTATTATAGTTATATTAGTTTTTATTGTTATTGTAACAAATTACCACAAATTTAGTAGCTTAAAATGGCACAATGTATTTAGTTCTATATGTTAGAAGTCTGATACAGATCTTCATAGGCTAAATCTGAGCTGCTGACAGGCTGTTTTTTGTTTTGGAAGCTCTGGGATAGATCTATTTCCTTGCCTTCTTGGCTTCTAAAGGCCACCAGCATTCCTTGGCCTGTGGCCTCTTTTCTTTGTTTTCAAAACCAGCCACGTTGCAGTTCTCTGTGCCTCTTTTCTGAAGCCACACGGTCCTCTGGCAGACTCTCCTCCATCCTTCCCAGTTTTCACGGCCCATGGTTCCATTGGGCCCCCTTGGGTAATCCAGGGTAAGCTTCCTATTTTAGAGTTAGGCGATTAGCAGCCTTAGTTCTATTTGTAAACTTAGTACACCTTTGCCAGGCAACCTAACATATTCTCAGGTCCTGCAGACCAGAATCTGGATTTTGAGGGGGAAGGGATGTGTGTATTTATCTTCTGACTTTTTTTTTGTCATCTTCTGACACTGTACTTGAGTATACTCTCTTTTTTTCTTTCCTTAGTGCATGTGTGCAGTACATAGTGTTTACCTTCCTGGAGTAGTGGAGTTGGCTCATGTACACAACATGTCCCTCTTCCTGTCCCTCTTGATCCCCTTCCTTCTTGAGCAAGATCTACCTCCTTACTTCCTAGTCTTCTTTCTCTTTATTTATACTTTGGATTTATCATAGTTGGGAAAGCATGCGAATTTAAGTTTGTGTGTCTGATTTTTTTCACTTAACATTATGATCTCAAGGTGCATCCATTTTCCTACAAAGGATTCAAGTGTATCTTTCTTCGCAAGGTCTTTGCTTTGAATCATTGTGAATCTTTTTCTCTTGAAAAAAATATATAATTAGTCCTCTATATCTTTGGGTTCCACATCCTCAGATTCAATTAATTGCTGAACAAATACCTTTAAGAAAACTCATGTCTGGGGCTGGGGATTTAGCTCAGCGGCATAGGTGCCTGCCTTGCAAGCAGGCAGTCGTGAGTTCGATCCCTGGTACCGATAAAAATGAAAAAAGAAAAAAAAAAAAACTCATGTCTGACATCTACAGACTTGTTTCTTATCACTATGTTCTAAACAGTACAGTGTTGCTCTCTTTATGCTGTATTTGGATATTATAAGTAACATGGAGACGATTTGAAGTTTGGGCAGATGTGCGTAGGTTATGTGTAGATGCTGTGCTGTTTTTCCTAAGAACCGTGAGCCTCTCTTGGGTTTTGTGATCCTGGCAGGGCTGAAGGGGCTGGCATCAATCTCTGGTGGGTACTGAGAGATGATTGTGTAGATTCTCTCCCCTTTCTTCCTTCCTTTTATGCTTTTAAATTTTCTCCCTTTGTCCCTGCCTATGTAGAAGTCTATCTCATTTTTTGTACTGGGAATCAAGCTCACAACCTTGTGTTTGCCAGGCAGGCATTGTGCCACTGAGCTAAATCCTGGCAGAAACTATATCTCTCATTTCTATTTTTTGTGATTACTCTTAAATTTTTGACATATATTCTTAATGCTAAAAAAGAGTGAAGTTCATTCCTTTCTTTGTCTTTCTCCTACACATGCAAAGACCTTTTTCTTTTTTAACTTCCCTCACATTTAAGATGAAGCTGTTCTCCAACATCAAAGTCAGCCTCTGGTCTAGTTTCCTAGGTCTGCCTTGAATGGACCATCACAGGCTGAGCAGCACAACTGTGTCTCAGACAGACGGACCCGTCCAGGGCGATGTGAGAGAGCTTCCACAGTACCTGACCGGCTCTTGCTGGTCTCCTGGCCACCTTGGTCTCCTGCGCAGCAGAAGTGACCTTCAGAGCTTCCCTCTATCTGCACTTTCTACTCTCGCAGCCTGCGGGTTCTGCACCCAGCTTTCCCCCCTTAACAAAGACACCATTTGTCGTGGGCTAGGTCACTTAGTGATCTCATTTCAGCTTGACTGTTACACCTGAGATGATGGATTTCCAAATAAAATCACATCCTGAGGTCCTTGGGTTCAGACTATCAATGTATAAAAGTTTGGGGAACACGGCTTAGCTCCTTACCGCTGTCTCCTTTGGCTTTACCCACTTTGAGTGAGTCATTAGGTTTACGGTTGCTGAACGCTTACTGTGTGCTTTCCTTTGCTTCTTGTAGTTTATCCTCTATTTCTGGGTTCCATTTTCTCTTTTCTGAAAAATGTCTTTATATGTTTTCATTTTTTATGACTTTTTAGTTAGGTCTAGAATTCCAAGTTGATAGTTCTTTTCACACTGCAGGTGTATTTCGGTCTCTTGTGGTTTCTTTGGTTACTGTGCTAGAGTCTGAGGTCGGTCTGCGGGGGACGGGGTTTACCTATAACCCTTCCTGCCTCCCCTTCCTATCCTCCTTCATTTTTTGGTGGCCTTAGTAATCACCCCATTCTCCCTGTAATTTTGTTACATTGTGTGTAGGTGGAGATTTATATTCATGAGTTTTTTCTTTCTGCTCAGGATTCATTGTTGTCCCAAGTCTGTAGAAACATGCCTTTTGTCATTTCCAGATAAACATCTGCCTGTCTTAGAATGTTGTTTTTGACCTTTTCTTTTCTTCTTTTATCTCAAACACCTTTTTCTTTAAAAGTGTAATTTTTACTGAAGCATAAAATACATAGAAAAATTGGATATTCATGAATCCAAGGCCCCGTTAACCATCCCTGAAACCCATAATGGAATAATTCCAGCAATCCAACTGGAATTATTGGAATAATTCCAGTTGGAATCCAAAGTCCAACTCAAGTTCCTTCTGGTCACTGTCCACCTCTCCTGCCAGGAGAAAGCACTGTCTTTTATCACTAATGTCTTAATATTTTTGTTTGTTTGTTTTGCAGTAGTGAGGATCAAATGCAAGGCTACCATAGATTAGTTTTTATTTCTAGGTCCTGTAAAAATGGAACTATATATATGCTCTTCTGTTTACCTTCTACTCAGTGTAAGTGAAACTGACCCTGTTGCATGTGGCTATAACTTATCCATTCTCGTTGCAACATAATATTCCGTCTTATGAATCTTATTTAGAAATTTTATTAAAAGCAATGGGATTTTCTCTTCCATCCTTCATACCTTGTAACTTGTCTTTCATATTTCATATCTTATAAATCTCTGTGCACTGTACTGTCTAAATTTTTCAGATCTTTCTTAATGTTAATTTCTTGTCAGCTATATCAAATTTGTGGCTCAAGTCATTGATTGGATTTGTATGTCAATAGCAATCTTTCAAATAACATTAGAAACTCTGGTTTGGTCCCTTAAAATATGCTTGTTCTTAGGCAAATTAAAGCAACCAAGATTCCATCTCAGGCTTTGGCTATCATCAAGAAATCAACCAATAACAAATGCTGGCAAAGATGTAGGGAAAAAGGAATTCTGCTTCATTGTTAGTGGGAACATAGACTAGTACAACCAGTATGGAAATCAGCAGGGAGATTCCTCAGCAAACTAAAACTAGTGGTTCTATTTGACCTAGCTATTTGGTATTTTCCTGAAACAGTTAAAAGCATCACACTATAGTGGTGTGTATACACCCTTATTTATAGTGGCACAATTTTTAATAGCTAAATGTTGGAAACAGCACAAATACCCATCAGTGATGAATCAATAAAGAAAATGTGATTTTTTTTTAACACAATGGAATCCTACTTTGCCATAAAGAAGGATAACCCTGAGACATTTTTAGGTAAATGGAGGCATGTTGAGACCATACTTTTTTTTCCAACTCCATTTTATTTCAAAGAGAAAAAATTAGGCCATAAATGTCTGTGGATCCCCCTAAAGATCTTGTGGTTTATGCCAAATACCTGGGGGCTTATGAAATGATGTCCCACTCATGCTTCTTCCTCCTTGGAAGTTGGATCTATATTAGTATATCTACAAAAGACTCAACACACCTCTTCATCTTTCTGGCAAGAGCAGTTAACATAGTAAGCACGGTGCTTAGTTGGTGACTAGTATTACAGTCCCAGCTAAGTTTTGTTAAAGGGAGAAGAGGCACTCCAGAGTGGTTTGCTTCTCTCTTAGAAGTGTATTGCTCATCTGTACAGCCCCTAGCCTCTTGCAGGATTCATTGTCTTTCATCTGAGGTATAAAAAGTGGCCAAGGTGAACTGGACAATCAAAAGCAAGGGTCATATTTTGAAACTCAAATCTGCATGATTGACCTAGTTGTTCGTTGCATTGCTGGACATGGACAACTGAAAAAGGGACCTGCCCTTGAGTATGCCCTCTTGCCCCTGGGACTCCTTTTAGGGGCAGGGTAAGTCATTAATTAGAGTAGTAAGAAGCACTGTGTTTGGGTTCAGCCTGTGGAGTTTACTACTGCATGAGCAGCATGATGGGATGTGGGTTGAGGAACGCTGGGCTCCCTTGGGGCCTTGTGCTCTAATGCAGTTACTGAGTCACTTGGAGCAGATGGACCTGATTTATTGGCCTGAGGGCTATAAGCAGGAGGTTCAAGCAGACCTCTCAGTCCCATCAAACAGGTCAGAGAGATCCATGTCCCCTGAGAGACAAGCAGAGGGGGAGTGTTTTAGGACCTAGTCATCCATAACATCTTTCTCCTTGGTAGCCATGCCAAGTACCACAACTTCTAAGCATCCCCTTTGATAGAGTCACAAAAGCCTGAACATAAAACACTTCATTCCACTGTGTGAGTTCTAAGCAGAAATCTTGTAACTGGAGAACAGTCTCACAATTTAAAGCATCTTCCTGTTGCTGCCTCCCAGTTCATATTGAACCGAGATGATGTTGCAAGAGTAGATAAGCTATGCCTGTATTAGATGGTCAGTATCAAACTTTTCCACTCATCAATCATGTGGTGGCAGAGTCCAGGGGGTTTCCTATTTGTTCAGCTTGGCACCTGTACAGAGAAGGAGACATCTTGGTCTTGACTTCTTGTTATGGTGTATGTTCAGATGCCCCCCACCCAAGCCTCATGCAATCACGGAAGCAGCTCAATCTAGTATTTGTGATTGGTTTGTTGTCTAGCCTTGGGATTGGTGGTGTGAGTGCTATACCCACCCTAGGGTGGAACTGACGTACAATGTAAGGGTGAGAAGGTGGCATGCTTTTCCTCTCTTTTGCCCTGTTTGTTCTTACCATTTGCAGCTACCATGAACAGCTGCCCCTCAGCCACACCACCCTGCCTTGAAGCCAAGTGAGTACGGACTAACTCCTCCCCAAAACTATAAGAAATAAACCTTTTCTTCTTTCATACTTGGCATTAGGTATTTTGGTCTCAACAAGGAGAGAAAAGTAACCAAGACAGAATTTGGTACTAGAGGAGCAGGGTCATTGCTGTGACTGTGCTTGACCATTTGGTTCAAGTGCCTTTAGGAATAGCTTGTGGGAAGATTTTGGAAAGGTTCAGAGATGTTGCATGAATGCATAGAGCTGGAACAGCTGAGGCTGTTCTGTAGGGGAGATTCTGGTCCAAGCTCAGGAGACCAGAAGGCTGATTAGAAAGCCTGCTAGTAAAGACTAGACTTGGGAGGTTTTGGCTGGGAAGAAGGACTACATTGGTTGTTGGACTCCGGACAATGTATGTTATGGATTGGCAGAGCATTTGTTTGCATTTTGGTCATGTCCAGAGACTTTGCCTGAGACTAAGATTAATAGCTGTGATTAATCTGAAGAAATTTCAAAGCAGTCAAATGTTGAGACAGTGGCATGGCTATTGTTGAGGACTTTTTAGCCAGATTTATGTTGAATCAAGAGCAAAGAGCCCAGCAGGATGATTCAAAACGTTGTGAGTTTGAACAGAAATCTGTGGACTACAAAAATAGAGCTGAGACCTCAATTGCCAAGAAGGAACACAGAAATAAAAAGGATGGCCTGGGGGCATCCTGGGAAGCCGCAGGTCTCCACCCTTTGCAGCCTCAAAACTGCAAAAGTGAAAGGCTTTTCTTGGAGGAGAAAGTTGCAAGGCACTATGTTCCAGAATGGTGGTGACATAGAGGAGCTATTCCCCATAGAGAGCTCAAGGATCCAGGCACTTGACTCCTATAGCCAAGAGAGAGGAAAGCTTGGTTACTGCCAACTTGGCAGCAGACCTTGGCAGCATCCATATGGTGCTGGTTTTAGGTCAATGGAGAATGCATGAGTTCTGAGGTTAAAAAGGCTTCCATTCTGATTTCAGAAGGCCTGGGAGCCAGGCAGTGTGCCCTGAGAGAGCAGTGTGTGAAGCTGTAGCGTGAAGCCAGAGATGTAATAGAGAACCCAGAGGTTTGGAAAAGTCAGGATTGTGGGTCATCTAAGGAAACCTGGGACAGTGGGCCTCAGAGAGAAGCCATGGAAGCTGAAACCACCAGATGTTCCATAGGGGTGGAGTCATCCAAGCCCTTTGGAGCTCACAATTTGCCACAGAGCTAGATGGGCAACTTTAGGACTTAATCTTTGCCCGCTAGATTTTGAATTGCTTTGGTTTGAATGCTTTGTATCCCCATTTGTACCTTTTGGAATGGAAATGTTTATCTTGTGCCTTTGCATGTTGGAAGTGTTTAACTTCATTTTCATTTGTACAGGGGCTCACAGCTAAGAGTTTGCCTTACATCCAGGAGGGGACTTGGGACTTGAACTTTTCAGCAAAGCTGAAACTGTTAGGGCTTTGAAGATGGACTAAATGTCTTTTGTATAAAGGATGTGCACAAGTCTTCAGGAGGCCAGGGGTGGAATGTTATGGTTTGTGTTCAGATGCCCCCACCCAAGCCACATGCAATCATGGATGCAGCTGAATCTAGCTTTTGTGATTGGCTTGTTGTCTAGTGCTGGGATTTGTGGTGTGAGTGCTATGCCTACCCAGGGGCAGAGCTGACATACAATGTAAAGACAGGAAGGATGCGTGCTTCTCCACTCTTTTTCCCTGTTTGCTCTTACCTTTTGCAGCATCCATGAACAGTTGCCCCTCAGCCACGCCAACCTGCCTTGGAGCCAGCTGAATAAGGACTGAAACTTCCATAAAACTGTAAGAAATAAACCTTTCCTTCCTTCATATTGAGAGTCAGGTACTTTGTCTCAAACAATGAGAGAAAAGTAATCAAGACACTCCTCCAGACAGTGTCCCATGCATAAGGAGGAGACCCAAGGGCTCTACAAAGCATCCTCGTGAGACCTTTCATGGACCAGACCGACATCTCTATCTGAGTGATGCTGGCATCATTAATGCAAAAGAAAGGCCTCTGGGAATTTTGTCTCCATATTTGCACCCATTAACTTATTAGGGAAAAGGGGTTAAGCCACTTGTTGGGCTTACCTAGTCCTTTAACTCCTGAGAAATAAGAGCAGAACTTCCCCAAGCAAAGTTACCTTAACTACTTAGTTGAGCCCCTCAATGATCAAATTGCATTTCAAGTCCTGTGATGACTTTACTTTTTTTTCTATTTGTGTGTGTGTGTGTGTGTGTGCGCGCGCACGCGCGCGCATTCATGTGAGACAGGGTCTTGCAGGCTGGCCTCAAATTCATAGTGATCTTCCTGTCTCAGCCTCCCAAATGCTGGAATTACAGGCATTTCCCTTTAAAGTAGTTATATTTTTTCTCTTTTGCATACATTTAAAAAAATTCAAAAAGAAAAGAGTGTCCTCTCTCTTGTTCTTCAAAAGCAGAGGCTTAGCTCAGAAGCCTGGTTAGTGAAAAAAAAAAATGATTCCCAGCTTAGGGTAAAGAATGCAGGAAAGGAGGAGAGGGGAAAAAAGGCTCAAGGGAAAAAACAAAAATTGTGCCCAACATGGGTTTTACATCAGTCTCTGGCACCTGAGCCAAAATGTTATTGGGAGTTTCCTGGCTATTGATTCTCCTGGCTGGGTACAACATAGTATTATCCAGTAGCTCCTTCTAAAAGTGGCTCACCAAATGAATGTTACTTGGTTCTGGTTTGCGTGCCTCTTCTTCTGGGGTTAGATTCCAGGTTCTTCTCATCTTGAACAAAGAATTGAACTACATGAGCAAAAAGCAGTGAACAAAACAATCAAAAACTTTCAGAAGTTTATTTTAAAAAGTAAAAGTGAAGAGGGAGGGTGCAGAGAAAGCTTGGGCAGAGTAAAAGAAGAAAAAAACACCCTGGATGGCCGGGGCTATACCTCAGTGGCACAGGGTCTGCCCAACAAGTGCGAGTTTGATTTGCGGTACCAAAAAAAAAAAAAAAAAAAAAAAAAAAAAGTATACCATAGAGGACACAGGGTGGGCTATTGTGAGGAAAAGTCTGTGTCCTTTCATGCTGTCCAGATCTCAGGTAAACCCAGGAGAACTTCTGCATCTGGATTCTGATGGGTGGCACTGGGATCCCATCCTCAGGCTGTCAGGTGGAGCCCATCCCACGGAAAACCTGCTCCAGTTCTCATGGGAAGCACACATGCAGGGCTTTGGGGGCTGTTCTGGGCATGTGTTCTGGGATCTTATAATTAACAGGTCACATCTACTTCCCCATCCAGTTTTACCTTGACCTAATCTATCTCACAAGAAAAAAGAAAAAGATGAAAATATCTTAAAAAAAAATCACTCCTATTTTGTTGGTGTGGAGAGGTCAGAAAGGAAAACACACTATACCTTTGTGTTTGAAAGTTTCAGAAGAGTTGCCAAAAAGTTTCTTTGAGAAGTTGTAAGTGCTTACTATGTCATTTGGAAAATAAAACCCAAGATCTGGATTAAGCCTAAGATTTTCAGTAACTATAGTGAGAGGACTGGAAGACTACATTGCGATGTTTAGAATGTGTCATTCAACTCCTGATCCCCAGTAGTCAGAAGGAGAATCTCATTTTACCTTCATTGCACTCAAGACTCCAGACTATGATCAGCACAGTACTTTTTTCCTTAACCCACCTTGAATAAGTAAAGTCAAATGAGGTAGTGATATGTCTTAGTTACTTGTTACTCATTGCTGAGACAAAATACCTGATGCCCAAAGTTGGGAAAGGAAAGGTTTATTTCTTACAGTTTTTGGAAGTTTCAGTCCATACTCAGTTGGCTCCAAGGCAGGGTGGAATGGCTGGGCCACAGTTCATGGTGGCTGCAAACAGCAAGGCAGAAACCAGCAAGAGAGCAATGATGACACACCTTCTTCCTGCCATTACATTGTTTGCTGGCTCCACCCCTAGACAGGTGTAGCACTGATACCATCAATCCAAGCACTAGACAATGAACCAATCACAAATGCACACTGCAAACACATGAGGCCTGGGGGCCACCGACATAAACCATGACATGATACTTTGGTTGTTGAACACAATTCATTCTAAATTTGTGTTCAAATACCAAGAAGTTTGAGAACTGAACATATCTTTCCCCACGAGAAATAATGGAAAACCACATAATCGGTTTTGAGGTCCCCAAATTCCACGTACAATTTTCACAAATTTCACAATTTCTTTAACTCTTCTGCAGTTCTCACAGTTTTCCACTTAGCTTTATTGATGGTATCAATTTTTTTGGGAGCCAGAGTCAAAATATTTTACATAAATGAAGCATAAAAAAAGCACGATGATGAATGTTTTAACGCTCTAACAGAAGCACTATATGTCATACTTAGACCAAAATGCCACCCCTTTGTGCTCTTGGTGAGATATGATTGTGACTCACTCTCAGTCTGTGCAGATTTTTTCAAGTTCCAATTTTCAGTTTGAGTATTGAACAGAATTACTTACTAATGCCCAGCAGATTTTTTTTGAGCAGATTCAATAGTTGAGGTATCACTGGGTTCATTATTTACATCTTCAAAGTACTCCATTTCATAAGTAGTATGAACATTTTTAAAAAATATTGCTAGTCCATAGTGTCCTGTCTTCTTATAATTAAAATTCTACTTGGTCAATATAATCCCAGGTCATCTAGATTTAGGTAAGGTGCACAGTGCTTAGAGCTTCCTCAGCCGCTCCCTTAATGCTGATTTCAGAAAAAAAATCACAAGTAATTCCTTGGAATGGCCATCAACATTACAAAAAGGAAATTCACTATGACTAATTTTGGCTTAAAACATATTGATAGATTGGTGAAGGCAAATTTGCCAACAGAGCTCTCTAGAAAAAAGAGACAGAAAATTGACCTGGGTGTGGTGGTGCATGCCTGTAATCCTAGCCCTTGGGAGGCTGAGACAGGAGGATCATTGCACATTCAAGACCAGCCTGGGCTACAAAATGAGCTCAAGCCCAGCCTGAACTGCATAATGAGACCCTGTCTCAAAAGGAAAAAAAAAAAAAAAAAAAAAAAAAAAAGAGGAACATAAAATTAAGTATTTTATTTTAAGAAAAAGAATCCAGGCAGGCTTTAAAGGGACAAGTTATCTCACGTCCTACATCATGGTGATAGGACATAATCATACTAAACAGTTATTTGGTATTTACCTAAAATTCAAATCAAATTGGACATCCAGTATTTTCATTTGCTAAATCTGTCTGCTCTGCATTCATTCTAAAACAGGACCATATTTTTCTAATGATAAAGAAGCATAAAATACACCATTACTGGTGGTAATTGAAATGACTGTATCAGATGCCTTCTGCCAGTTCATATCTATTCTGTACATTTTAAATTGTAAGACAGTGATTTTGGAGGCTGTGTCACCCTCCCCCAGAGCTAAGTGTGATTGTGCTCTCTTGCGAGCGGTGTACAGAAGCAACTGCCCTAAATTGGCTTTCGGTGTGAACAGTGAGTCTGGTTAAGGCTGTGTCCATGTCTCCAGGAAGTAAGCAGATGAATGCCATGCTAGCTTTCCTGCCTGCCAGCGGCCACAGTGGAGCCCACAGCAGTGGTCCATGAGACTGCGGGCTGAGATAGTAGGTAATGTCTCCATGGAGGCCTGTGCAACTCCAGAGAAAGTTCCTTCGCAGGATTGACTACAAAACACGTTTCTCATTAACCACAACCTGAGCCTGGTTGTTCTGATCCTTTTGCAAGAATGCTTGATTCTCTCTTTTACAAGCCTTGCCTGCCTAGCCACTTACCTAGCACATCAAATCATAATCCTCTCACTGTTTTCCCCAGTGTAAATGTGATCAATAAATGCCAGGCTTCTGGTGGTCTCGAGGTCTTTCGTTCCCTATGAACAACAGAGCATCTCAGATCTGCATTGCACTGCTATTTGTCTCTTGCTCTTTGTTTTCATTGTATGCTACAACACCTTGCGGACAACTGGGGACTCATTGCAGTGTCCCCAATAAGTGGTAATATAGTCACATTAAGATTTTACTTAGAATTATATTTTACAATGAAAATAAAAGATAACTTTGAATTAAAAAAACTGTAGCACTGTACCTGTCCTTTCGTGTCTCCCTAATGAACTTTCATGCTTGCTAAAGCTGCTGTGAGCTAAGTTAATGCCCACTATGACATGGACCTCACTTACCTGCAGCCTAGAGCAATCACTGCTACAGTTGAGGCACTGCCTTGTCCTGGAAACTTTTTCTGGAAGACCTTTGCACATGGCTATGAGATGGGTGTACAAACGTTTTGGCAAGGACTTCTGAATGAGATACCAATCTATTTCACATGTTACTGCGAAATATCAAAGCTATATGATTTCCTTAAGAGTAAAATTGGGAGTGTATTGGAAGTTAGGACACTTTTGACAGTACAGGACTGGGTTTTTCAAAATCATTGGGTGGTAATCTTCCTTATAGTTTTCCTAATAGTTACTCTTGAATTAATACTCATAAAAGTGTGTAGAACCTTTCAGAAGACTGTGCACCAAGAGAAGGGATGTTCCTGCTGCAGTTCACACTCACGTTCATGTTTCCAGGAGGTGAGTATCTACGGCTGGATTCCTCCTTCCTATCTTTCAAAATTACACATAAGGACAATTTGTAAAGTTTTAAAACTTTTTAATAGCTGGATTATTTCTCTAACATATTATTTTCTTCCTTGAAATAGAATGAAGACAGTAATCAGAAAAGGATAAAATTTGGTGAATATGACAATTTCATATTTTAATATGATTAAATTGGATTAGTCTGAATTTATTCTACTGATACTGTGACTTTTAAATTCCCCTTTAGCTGTAAAGAATTGCAGAGATGCTGTTCGTTTGTCTTCAGGATACAGGTAAGTGATATGCTTTGAAATTAAATCAAATAGATTGGTTATATTCTATTCAAAATTGCGCTAGTGTTTGAAATTTAGAGGGTTTCCCGTATGAACAGAGGACTGCAGCTGCTTTTCATAAAAGTGTGTAGAACCTTCCAGAATTGTGCTTTTCACAATTCAATCTAACATTTAAAAAAAAGTGGTTGCAAGCTGTATTAGGGAACTTTCATATACTATTGAAATTATCCCTCAAGACAGATAGTATAAGCATTATTTTTACAGTTGAAGAAAAATAAAGATTAGAGAGGTTAAATAAATGATTTGGTTTCTTATTGAAAGTTTTTTTTTTAATGCTAAACACACAGAGGTAGTAAGTGCCACTTCTTATAATTCCCCTGACGAAAATACTCATTTTGCATCTATTCTGGTCTAGGATAACACTGAATATGTGCTGTGACATAGAAAAAGAGTTTACACAGTCAGAATCTATCAGCATGCTGACAATACCTCAGGGCTAGGGATTAAATGTTGATATTAGTATTCTCATTGCTATGGATATTTTGTTTTCCTTGAAAACTATCCAACAATTAAGTTGTCTGCTGTTTAATGAACACTGATCCTGTGTTCTCATTTTAAGGAGCACACGTTCTTGTGGCGAGACATACACACTAAAGGTTGGTTTCCTCGCAGTATAGAGAGACAAGGGCTAGAAATATAAGAACATCTGGGAGGTAACTAAGCCAGCTAGGGGAGCTGGGAATGTTCTCATGAAAGTTAATGCTGGAGCCAACCCTAAAAGGAGGAATGAAAATTAGCCTGAAAGAGAGGATGAGGAGCCTAGGGAAGGAATCCCAGGACATGGGCAAAGCCCAGGAAATAAGAAACAGCAGGCCGTTTGAAGGAAATGATACTTGCTTCAGAGCTGCTGGATATTAATATTGAGGCAAGAAGCGATGGGAGGTGAAAGTGGGAGCCAGAAGTTTGAGTTTGGTTCGGTAGACAGAAAGCACTGACGCTTCAGTGCAGAGGTGCTTTGTAGGCCAGCTAGAGCACCAGCTGCTTTGTGGAGAGTAACTCTCAAGATGCCTTTCACTTGTCATGTGGTAGGGACTTTATTAATTGTACCTGGTTGCTTTGTTGGCGTAGTGGGTCCTAGCAACTCCAGTCCTAAGGTGGGCGTCTTGGGGAGCTGTCACAGCTGGAGGTGCAGGAGGCAGAATCTCTGTCAGGACTGGCTGGGAGCAGAGCGCTAGTGCATGCCGGAGCCCTTCTTTACAGGGGTGAGGCATACCCTGTGGCCCTAAGTTCACATAGGATTCAAAATCAGGGGATTAATAGTCAAAAGGAGGTCCTGAGAAAAAATGAGGAGTAAAGATTTTTTAGCTTCTGAATCAAGGAAGCCAAATTTCCCACTCTTAAATTTTCCTTTCCACAGTTTGTTATGCAAGGTCAACCATAATCTAGGAATTTTAAACAGAAAGTTCCAGAAATAAACAGTTCATAAGTTTTACGTGGCAAGCCATTCTGGTAGCACAATGAAATCTCAAGCCAACTTGCTCTGTCCCGCCCGGGGTGTGACCTGTCTCTTGGTCTAGCATATCCACATGACACGTGTTCTCTTCCTGTTGGTCATTTAGTCATGTATTGGTTATCAGAAAGATGGTCACAGCATCACAGGGCTGTGTTCATGTAATGCTTATTTTACACAATAACAACCCCGAAGCAGAAGAGTAGCAATGGCAGCAATTCAGGTATACCAGGGAAGCTGTAAGTGCTGCCTTAAGAGAAAAGGCAGATATAAAACAAGATTGTTTTTGGAGACACAAAGAAACCACATTCACCTAACTTGATTTTGGTATATTATAATTGTTTTGTTATTACTGTTTTCTCACTGTGCCTAATTTATAAATTAAACTTTAGGGACCTGGGGTATTGTTCAGCGTTAGAGCACTTGGCTAACGTGTGAAGCCCTGGGTTTGCTCTTCAGTACCATCAAACATTAATTAATTAAACTTTGTCGTATCAGGTATATAGGAAAAGCATCATGTCCTAGCATTGGTACTATCTGTGGTTTCATGTTTCACTGGGGGTCTAGGAACATATCCCTGAAGACAAGGGAGCCCACTGCAGTGGAAAAGAAGACATTAGTGTGGTGATGGGGGGAGAGAGAAAGGATTAGAGAAGAGCTTTGGCCCTAGCATATTGTTGTAAAAAAACACAAATTTGGGGCTTAAAAGGATGTAGGTTTCTGTCATAGTTCTTACCATGGCATGACATTGGGCAAATGATTTAAACCCACTTTACCTCTGTTTCCTTATTTTCAAAATAGGCTTAGAAGAATTCCCTCTCAGGAACATCACAGAGATGAGTTAAAATGATATGTGAAACAGCAAAAATATTTTACCCTGGCACCTGAATCTGCTCTTGGGACAGAACTATATTTGAAATCACATCTTAACAAATTATTTTGAAATAGAAAGGCTTGAATATTGATAGAAGCACAGGCCAAAAAAAAAAAAAAAAAAAAAAAAAAAAAACCAGTAAGTGCACAGCACTAGAGACCCAGTGAGTGGATGTGATTTTCTCACTGTGGAATGAGATAGGGAGGTGGGTGGGCAGAAGGCCGGAGGCTGGGTGAGATGGTGTAAGGCTCAGGACCGAATGGCACAAAGGGTGAGACATTGAGGATCTGGAAAATGCGGGGAGCCGAGCTGGCCGGGCATGGTCTCGGAGCAAAGCCAGCTCCTGCTCTTATAGTGGGTTTAGGGACCGGCTGTGTGGTCAACCTCATCCGCAGAGGCTTAGTGATGGGTCAGTTCACCACCAGTTACCTGGCTTTCAACACTTGAATCTGCCACTCATCAGTTAGTTTCAGAAGCGTATTTCCTGAAGCGAGTTATCACTGATAGATAAAAGGATTTAGAAGCAGCTTTGGTGTGTGTCATTATGACTGCTGGATTACCACAATTGCTTTACAACATGCTCTGGTACTTCTTACTATGGCCATAAAACTGTCAGTCTTTCATAAGCATTCAGTGTTCCCTTTAAAATCTCAAAGGCCAGACACCAAAAGCCATTTCATGAATGGGTAGATAGATATCCTTATGTTTAATAAGGAGCTGTTTGCTTTGCTATAATCAATTCTTTTCTACATCTGTCCCCAAACCATTATGACAGTTAGCCACATTTGTGAGTGGTTTGTGTGTGAAGGAAAGATTGGTTTTGTACCTTGGTCAGCTTGTTGTAGGTCAAGGTTAACAAGCAGAAACCAGGTGGGGATGACCAGCCAGCAGTGTGTACCTAGAGCCCACACTGTGGTAGGCGGTGTTCTGGGCTCTTTTGAGGTATAAGACTGAGGAAATAAAATTACTGCCTTTATTCTTTATTTGGAGGAGGTCCCATAATAATGTTAAAACATTATATAACATGTCAGAAGACGATGTGAAATCAGGAGAGGTGTGTTGGCCTGGCATAGTCTCTGTGAGCAAATCAAACTGCCAGTCTTACATGGAATTTGGGGAAATAGTTTGTTTCAAGATTTCTTTATTTTAGGATTGGATCATGACCATTGCTGTGTTAGACCAAGCCTACTCATGTAAAGTCAAATGGCTCATGACCCTAGTCCAAACCCCCAATTTTTTTTTTTTGTACAGATAATCAAACTCACAACCTTGTGCTTGCCAGGCAGGTGCTGTGCTGCCTGGCTGTACCCTCTGCCCCTAACCCCAAACTGTGACTTCTGCTAAGAACTGAACTTGCTGCCAAAGATTACATATCAAAACTAAGGCATAGATAACAAATGTGTAAAAACAGCCTACAGTGGTCTGCTGGGGCTGTCATAGCAAAATACCACAGATGAGGTCCCATAAACTACAGAAATTTATTTTCTCACAGTTCTGGAGGCTGATGAGTCCAACATCAGGGAATCAATGTCACGGTTGGTTTTTCCTGAGTCCTCTCTCCTTAGCTTGTAGGTGAGCACTTTTCTTCGGTCCTCCCATAGTCTTCTCTCAGCATGCAAATGTCATTATCTAGATAGTTTCTCAATAAAAGTTAAACCAAAACTTCGGTCAGAGAACTCCAAATGAAAAAGGTTTCTTGTACCATGACAGATGCCGGCCAGGAAGTAAAGACCAGACCTGTGACACATTATCATCACCCTCAGCAGCAAGGTTAGAGAGCAACTGGAAAACTGTCCTCTGGGCCAGTGCCAAAAGATGTTTTAATAATGAAAAGTGGGAGTCAGGAGGCACAGGTTGTTTATGATGAACCTATGTGGGTTTCAAGGATCAGGACCTCAAGAAGCAGGAAAGGTTTGGGATGTGGGGAGCCCAGGAGAAGTTAGTGTTGCCTCTGGACTGAGTGGGGTCATCAGCAGGATGCAGTGGCACCCAGGAAGTCATAATGGGATGGATAGGGGTAAGGTTGCCATGTATATTTAAGAGTACAAAGAGGCTCGCTATTCTTTTTGGCCGGTAGCTAACTAACCCTTCTCTCTCCTCTCTTCTATACTCTAGACTTTTTAATTAAATTTAGGGCATTCAGAATTTTTTCCTATTATAAAGTCATCAGATAGGTGGTATTAGGACCCACTCTAAGGGATTATTAGAGCCCTAACCTCCAAGTGCAGTCATGTAAGTGAGAGCCCAGACATAGACTTCATTAGACTCCAATTCAGTACTTAAAAACTCTTGTTCCAAATATGGTCCCATTCCAAGGGGCTAGGAATTCAACATAGGAATTTGCAGAGAAGATAATTAGCTGCAAACGAAGCCCATATTTTAGAGGTTGATAGATAACAATTAGGAAACCTGAAAACTGCTTAATATCTTTTAACTATTTACCTAGTATTCTTGTGCTGTGAACATATATAATCATCACTGTAGCCTAAATACCCCCCAAACTCTAATCAACTAAATGCAGATTAATGGTATTTTGCTGTCAGGAATTAGCACAAATAATTTCTATGGTGAAGTAGATCATGATGATTTCATGAACTGTCTTCTTTACTTGATTGGCAGGATTATTTAAAAATAAGATCAGCTTCTAGTAAACTGAGATCATCTGAAGTGTTAGTGAGTTACCTGACCTAGTTTATGAGTTGTAGTTATTGAGTTTAGTTAGGCTTATCCTTCCAGAAGAGTGATTTTCAAGACTTACCATGCATCTGAGTCACCTAAGAATTTTCTAAGACTCCAGTTTCTGGGCTCCATCACCAGACCTTCTGATTCCATATGGCTTGGTCAAGGTCCAAGAATAGGCATTTTTAACAAGTTAAACAAGAGTTCTCCAGAGAATATATTGTTTTAGGAAACTGAGCCATACAGTTTTGGTGACTAGCAAATCCAAATTGTGCAGTTTGAAGTCCAAAGACTGATTGGCAGAATTTCCCTGGTCTTTTGTTCTATAAGAGCTGATAAGACAAGTCCTCCCCATGTTAGGGAGACCAGTCCTCTTTACTCAGAGTTTGCCAGTTTAAATGTTAAGCAAGCAAGCTGACACATAGAATAACTGTCACCCTAAGTAATGTTGATGCTGTTAGTCTGAGAACTTGTTACAATAAGATCAGTCATTTGAAGCAGATGGATATTGGCAAGTCCACTGCCCTGTCTTGTTCTGTGCTCAGAAGCACTTCCCCAAAATGCAGCCTTTTCTGTGCACCCCAAACAGCTGACATGGAGAGGTCACAGCCTATATTATTAGACATTCTTCTGTTGTTACACTAAATTTTCTTAAGAATGTTTTCTTCTTATAAAACTTTTGTACAGGCAATAGAAACAACTGATGTTTGTGAAGGTATATAATCTTGCCACTGCTTTCAAAAATAGAGAGCTCAAAGTAAATTCTTTCATTCTCTGAAAAACAAGTGATTGATTTTACTTCACTGGTTGATTGGTTTGTTGGTGGAAAGCAACTAGGTAATGAATGTCAGTGGATAATCAGTTTCTCTTTATCTGCATATTGATGTTTTCACATATAGCACTGAGTCTCCTTAAAACTCGAGTCCTTATAAGAAATAGTATCCTAAATGAATTCATTTGCACACTATTTTCTTTTATTTTAGTATTAACATCTTTTCAGAAGGAATTACTTCAACACTTACATCTGAAAAGAGTGAAGACAGCTTTGAAGACAGTAGTCTATCATTCGATGAAACAATCTGGACAGGTAGCAGTGAATGTGAACATCCATCAGGTCGTGGTACTAACTCATCTTCAGATTGGACCAGCTCATCTGTGGCGTCGCTTCACTCAAAATCAAGCAAATGTTTTCTAAGCCACAGACTGCACCCAGAAAATGCATACGAAACAATGCAGTTTCCCTCTAAGGAATTATGTACATTAATGAGAACCAATGAAAAGAAAAACTCAAGATTTTCTTCTAGTTTCGACTTTTTAAAAATTTCAGAATTCACCGTGGCAAGTGGAGAGCCTGACGTGACACCAAGCCCCCCTTTCCATCTATTACTCACTCAGGACCAAGTTAGCCTTCTGGAAGAAAATGTGAGACATCAGATTATTTTAAAACCTAAACTTACATTAAAAAACAGAATTACTACTTTTTTCTCAAGACCTCAAGCATCCCTAATTCAGAATTATCATCCCATTGGAAGGGCTGTTTTTGCCCAAGCACAAGATTCTTTTCCAGGACAAAATACTCTTCAGAATGAAGCATTTTATGAAGCACAGGCTACTAGTCAAGCCCAACAAGTTATTCAAAACAGAAACCTAGTCCACAGGCAGCCTCGTACCAACGCCAGCTATTTTGTTCAGCCTCAAGAGTTGGTGAGCAAACCATATTCCACTGGCACAGAAGACTCGGTCCAGGCCCAGGATATGGATACGAGCCAACAGTTTAACACAGCCCCATATATTGTTGAAATGAAAAATCTAACCAGGGGCCTAGAATCTGGTGAAAGCTTACATGCAGCCCAGGATTCTGCCCAGTTTGAAGATTTAGGCAAGATTAAAAATTCAACTAAGGGACAAAACAGTGTAAATAAGAGTGCCGAGCTCGTGCTTTCAGCTGCGAGCCCAAGTTTAGTTGCCAAAGATGGGCCACAGCTAATTATTTCATCAGACTCAAACCAGCATTCTGCATGCATCTCAATGCCTTTTTTACCTACCACTAAAGGGCTGGAAGACAGAAGAGAAATACTGGATGGTAAAAGCAAACTCACATTTAAAGTTCCACCGTGTTCCCAGGTATTTCAAATCACAGCCCATCACACTTCGAAAAATAAGAACGAGTCAGGATGCAAGAACAACTCTGAAAAGCAAGAACTGCAACATAGGAAAGGTAAAGCTGATACAGCTTTGCATCGTGTTTCTGTCTCCAAGCTTATGACTCCTTCCATGAAAAAGCATTTTAGAAAAAAACTAGTGAAAGTCACACTGTCCTTAATAAAATATGGGTATTTTCTGCAGCAGCAAAAGAAGTCACCTGATGCAGAGGAAATTAGTTTGTCAGGTTCTCACAATTCGTCAGGCTTCTCGGGTGAGCAAGAAATCCCATACATTACTGAAAGTGTAAAAGAGTATGGCAAAGAGAATAAAAGGCTAAACGATATCTCACTAAGCACATTACACCAGCTAGACCTGCCTTTCACAGTCAGTGCTGATGAACGAAAGGCACTTGATTCACTGTCAGAAACAAACTGTAGGAGGAAAGAGACTCCTAAGCACCCAAGTAAGCTGGCATTTGATCTACGTGTTCCACAGCATGAGATGCCTTCAGAGGTTACATCAGAACCTAGGCAGGAACTCGTGTCACCTCCCCCTATGAACCCAAATAGAAGGATGGAAATACAGAAGGACTTACCAAGTGTGGAGGATCCGTACCCACAATTCTCAAACGAGGAGGAGTTACCATCTAGCACACTGCACAGACAAAGGTGCTTTCCAATTGCAAAGGCAAGGAAGGCACCGATTTCTAGGATTTTTAATATTCCACGGTGTGGTCATCATAAACATCTACTACCAAAGACCCTGAAGTCACAGACTACTGACTTTTTAGTATGCTCTGGGATCCTGTCTGACAGGTTTCATAACACTGTGCTAGATGATACAGTAACAGAGAAAAAGAAAGAATCAGCACAAGAATTACCAGAATCAATTCTGGAACATTTCATTTTCTCTGAACTTCTTTCCCTTGCATCTGAAATAGAGAGAGACATGTTAGAATGTATGGGAAAGACACATAAAACAAGCCCCAAACATGTAACTTTGAAGGCAAAAAAGGCAAAGACATTTACTATTGCTGGATGTGACATAACAAGCCATCCAAGGCATTTAAGATGCTATTCCAACATCAGGATAAAACAACATAGGCCAATGGAAGCTATATTCATAAATGCCATTTCATCATCCCTGATGGTGTCCCTTGACATGAAAGAGAGCAGAACAGTAGTGACAGACAGGCTGCAGGAAACAAGATTTCATCATGAGCCCCAACAGCGAGAACGACCAACTCACCAAGAGAGAGACTGGCATGTGCCTTCCATGGCGGAGGGCGTCATCGCAGATGGCAATGCGGGTGACAGACGTCTAGGTGGAGGGGCAGGGCCACAGGTTTCAGCTGAGAGTCTTGAACTGCAGTGGGACGTAAAAGAGACAGTGAAACACAGGAAACATAGACAGAATGAACCAGGTTTGGTTATGACGAAAGCATACGAGCCCAAACCTTCTTTATCTCACTTCAAATCAGATAAACAGGCAATTGATGGGGTTTTCTCAAATAATGCAAAAGGAACAAAACACATGTCACATGATGAAAAAGACAGTGCAGAATCACTGGACATGAAAGGAGAAATGGGCCGTGACATTAGTTTGACGGCAGAAAAATCCTCATCATCACACACACTTGATGGAGAAGAATTGCCTTTGTTGCTGTATAGCATAAAACAAGAGAGCAAGGTGCAAGAAGGTAAAGGTGAATCAGAGGTAAAACCGACAAACTCTCACACTTCTCTACCCTTTCTATCACCTGTTAACTTGCAGTCAAGAACAGAAGCAAGCAAAGATAAGCCAAGAATGCTACAGAGCTGCCTTATGCTGCAAAAATGCCAGGCATCATCTATTGTCAAAAGAGTAACCTTTGCAGAGGTGGCTAATCAAGAGAATTTGTGCCCTGCACTGGAATCAATGTGTTTGCTGCCAAAGAAGAAGAAAGCTAGAAAAAATATAGTAGATGCCAACAGTATAATGGACCTCACATGTATCCTCCTGCAGAGGAAGAATTCTCCAATTAGACAACTACTGCATGGAAAGAAACTCAAGTGGGACAGTAAAGAACAAGAGAACATGAAGGAGAAAGCCAAAAGTCATCTTGCTGTAGCTCAGAATGAATCCTGGGATTCTTTCCTTCCTTCACCTCACATGGAATGGGGTCCCAGAATGAAGAAGGTATACATGCAAGGAGTAACACGGTTCTGTCTCCCGCCATTGACATTTCAGGAATTGTCAGAGACAACATATAAGGAGCCAGATGATGGGATTTTAAGTAGTCTAAAAAGAGCAAAATACATGCCACAGAATGACAGAATGCAAACAGATTCTGAGAAAATAATACCTTCCCAAAGAATATCTTTGAGGACAAATCAGTCTTCAGTGTCACAGAAATTACAGATGAATGTTCAGGAAAAAGAGAAAATCACACAGGAAGACAAACACGTTGAGATTTGGGGCAAATCTTTCATTGCTTTGCCACCTTGCTCTGAAGTGGGTGCAAGACAAAAAGGAAATGAAGCTATGCAAATAAAGGCAAGACCCTCTTTTCTGCAACCCAGGTCCCAGAAGTCACTGGAGACAGGAAAAATAGCATATGAGGAGTTTATTTCTGACACTGTGTCGTACTGTGCAAAACGTATCATAGATCAAGTCACACAGAGAGAAAAGAAGAGTAAAAAAGTGGAAAATATAACTTTGAAGACAGTTTTACAGAATGGTCAGTTAGATACCAAACAACAAGAGGAAAAACCAAAGAAAATGAAAGATGAACCAACTGTGGCCAATACCAGCATTGGTATACCTTCTCTTCATTTAAAATTGGACACAGGCACAGAGAAAGCATGCTATATAATGGAAGTGACAAGAGGTTTTCTTCTAGAACTACTACAGCAGAAATCATCAGATACAGTGCAAGGAGTAAGCAGAGATTCTACCGAGGGAAATTTCACAACTGCTACTCAAAAAGTAAAAGAACGCATTCCACAGAAAGAAGAGAATAAAGTAAAAATATTGACTGAGAAAGTTATACTACACACAAAGGAAAACGATTGGGAGGATCAGGAGACACTTTCTCAGGGCCTACTAGTGACTCCTAAAGAGGACAGGAAAATGGATCTACCAAGTAAGGAGAAAGAAGAAATAGCTGGAGAAAGCAAAGAACAAGAGGCAAGGGATCTCAATGGCCACAAACAAGGAAAAGTTGATACACAAGATAAACAGGAAGGAAAAATGGACAAAGAAATGGAAGAACAAGGGAAAATGGATCCACAAGGTCAGGAACAAGATACAGTTGATGGAAGAGGTAAAGAACAAGAGAAAATGAGTCTAAAAACCAAAGTGCAAAAGGAAACAGAGGTAGATAATAAAGCTCAAGAGACGTGGGATGGGCTTGGTGAAGATCGAGGGAGAGTGAATCAGGACAGAAAGCAAGAGGACGTAGGAGACGGTAAAGCATGTATTTTTGAGGAGGGCACAAAGCAACTCCAACACATGCCTGGGAAGTCAGAAAGATTACTCTTCTACAGTCTCAAAACAAGGAAACTGCAGATGAATCAGAGGCAGAGAAGTGGTAAGAGAACACTTGTGCATCTGAGGAAAACCTGTCGTTCTTTCACTTCAGTTACGTCTAAACTAGAGACGATAGAAGAAGAAGATGAAGAGGAAGAAGGAGGAGGAGAAAAAGGAACAGAAAGGGGAGGAAGAGAGGGAGCAGAAGAAGAAAGGGGAGAAGAGGGAAGACAAGACAGAGAAAAACAAGAAGATGAAGAAGAGGACAGAGGAGACGATGGAAAAAGAGAAGAGAAAGGAGGAGGAAGGGGGAAGGAAGGAGAACAAGAAAGAGAAGAAGAGAAGGCCGGAAAAGGAGAAGAGGAGAAAGGAGGAGGAATAGAAGAAGGAGAAGAAACAGAAGAGGAGGAGGATGGAGAAGGGGAAGGAGAAAAAGAAAGAGAAGAGGAGGGAATAAAAGAAGGAAGAGAAGGCAGAGGAGCAAGAGGAAGAGGAGGAGGAGACTCAGGAATAGTGAGATGCCCTGCACCACATTCCGTCCTCTGGGAATCACTGCCTTCCGCACGTCCAGGGCCCACAGCTGGCCATGTGTGGCACACAAAACTGTGTTTACCGCAGAAAGAAGACAGAGCACAAACCCCAGACACAGATGGCTGGGTGTGCATGGTGTACCCTAAAGCTGCACTGATTGGGCCAAAACCATCAGGAACACCTTACATGCTCATGACCCAGGAGCACAGTACTCTGAGCAGAAGAGAATCACAGTGGAGCATTAAAGGAAACGCAGGAGAGAAGCAGGAAAGAAGAACAAATTCGGGTGGGGTCCTGACAGAAACTCACCCTTCCACGCCCGCTCCGCCTCACCGCAGACCCTCTCCTCCAGCGGCAAAGCTTCCTGTGCCCTCAGGCACCGGGCAACACAGACCTGATGGTGCAGGGGAAGGCACTGGCTTGCACAGTGTGAGAGTGAATGCAGATCAGCACGGGCCATTTGAAGCGGCCAAGGACAGGGCAGAAAGAGAAGGCATGAAAATAGTGCTCCAACGCACAGGACTGGCAGCAGAGGCATCTCACGTGATGTGTCTCCACAGGGAAAAGACACTGCTTGTGAACACAAAAGAGCACGGGAAAGGCAAGAGTGAGCCAGAAACAGTTTCGAGGAAAACCTCCCTCTCACCTTCTCGCCTAACTTCCCTGAGCTGGGACCGAGGAGTGAGTGAAAAGAAAGTTAAGGGAAGAAGAAGAAGACAATTCTGTCTTAAATCAGTAAATATCCAAAACACGTCAGATTCAGGCCAAAAAGCATGTACCACGTTCAGCAACAGAAAGGCACCAATGCAAACTATAACACAGGAAGAAGAAAAAGATGGATTCACAACAGACAGGAACAACAAAATGCTTCCCAAACCTGTGGATCCAAAAGTAAAGAAATCACCACTGACACATCCACTCAGTGTCCAGGAGTCGCCGTGGAAAACCGAAGAGCTTAGCAGAAAGATGCAAGAAGATAAAAATGAACTAATGACAGAACTGACAAACAGAATTACAAAATTGTGCTCACAATGGCCGCCCAACGAATCATCGGATGCAGGAACAGCAGCACCTTCAAAAAGAACTGATGCAGATGTTTCAAATGATAGAAAAGAGTTAAAAAAACATAGGACACAGGAAGAAAGGAAAAGGGTAGAAATAGTTGTGAGGCTGGATGTTGGGGATCCCAAGGGTTCATGTTTGATGATAAAGGAATCAACTACTTCACGTGTACACAATTTAAGTGATCTTCAGTGGAAACCTGTAGCACCAGAGAAAACAGTTCCAGAAGAGAAAGGTGAGCCAGCTGTGATGCCAACTAAGACTTCCACTGTGAGATCTATCCTATTTTTGAAAGTGAATATGAAAACTAAGGGAGGAAGTGAGCCAGTGTTTACAAAATCCCCTTACTCCAAACTCAACTTCCAGGAATCCTTTGATTTGGAAGGAGGCATATACAAAAAACCAAATACTGGCGCCATTGTAACCAAGGTACAAAATGGAAAACTATTTATGTCACAGAACCAAAAAGAATATGAAGCACAAAAAGAAAAGAGTGCAGTGTCCCCCACATGTCAAGAAATAAAGGTGCAGGAAAAGCAAGATGAACCGGTTATGGTTCGGCCCAAACCTACCTCAGCAGCATCACTCCCTCACCTCACATGGGAGAAAGGAACAGAATCAGGTGATAAAACGCCAGGGTGTTTAAGGTCTGCTTTGCAGACAACGTCAAATGCCAGGGAAGCAATACCTACAGAGTCAGCTGGGGGTGGTCTCATGAAAGATGTTAAAACCAAAAGTGATCTGCCTCAGAAAGAAGAGAGAGACAGACAACATATAGACAGAAGAGGAACAGATATAACTTTGAAGTCAAAAAAATTCTCTCCTTCCTCTAAGCTCTACAAAACAGAACTGCAAATGCGCATTAGTGGACACAAAGGAAAAGATGAACAAGGTAAAAGGCGACGTATAATGATTCTAAGAAAAAGTAATGCTTCTGAGCCTTCTCCACTGTCCTGTAAACTGCATAAAGGAAAATCAATAGACGAGGAGAGGCTTGAAAGTAAAACATCTTCCCTCCTTCCTGTACCACTCTCAGCATTATCAGAGGCAAAGGAAATAGCAGACAGAGAGACTGTAAATGACCACGTAAGAAAAAGAAGCCAATCTATGTTACAGCAAGAAAGAAGGTGTGAGGCAGCGATGGTAGCTCTGAGGATTGGGGTACACTGCCAAGTGCCAAGGAGTTCACCAATGTGGCACATCCTTAATGCAAAGGAATGGATACTGGATTTGAAAGTGCTGGAGAGCAGAATGCACAAAGATAGAGGTGACTCATGCAAGCTTGTGACACGGTCTTTTGTTTCTGTATCACCCATGCCTCTCATTAATCTGGATTCAAGGAACAATGCAAACAAAGCCACAGCAGCAATTACAGAATCCTCTTCTGCACGGCAGAGAGGCCAATCATCTCACGTCCAGAAATCACGTGTTCAGAAAAGAGCCAATCAAGAGTCAGCGAAAGGTGATGGTAAAAAGCTAGTTAAACGAGCAGAACACTATGTGCCCCGCAAAAACGAAGAGCAACTGCGAACCTCAAACTTCATGGTCACTGCCCAACAAAGCACTGCACCGCCACACACTGAATCAGGAAGAGATGCACATTCACAACATGAGAACGTGTATTCCACCAAATCTGCTATCAGAAGTGGGGAAAGGCTGGAACTGCCCTTTCCAGGGCAAAAGTCTCAGCCAGAAAAACATGAAGAAAACCCTTTTGCTACATTTAATTCTTTGCCCACAAGGGATGCCACAGAAATTGGAAATCTAAAGAAAGAATCTCAAATAATAGATAACTTAAAGCAAACAATAAATCCCAAGGTTTCAGTTTCACCGCCAAGGGAAACATTCCAGGAAACACAGGCTGTTCTTGCAAGTTCCAAAGGATTTTCTGTGCCAGAGATGGGTGATCGTGGATCCTTGCAGAAAGAGTTAGAGAAAGAAGAAAGTCTTCTAGAATTGGTTCAGAAAACCTTGCATCTACTCCAAGCCTTTTTACACCAGTCAGGACACCTAGAAGAAACAGATGAAAAGAATACAAACATCAGTACAAGTATGGAACAGAAAAAATTAGAAAAGGACAATAATAGTGTTGTGGATCATGAAGAAAAGATAATGTCACACAAAACTTTAAATCATATTAGTCCTGAAGAAAAAAATAAGCTCACTAACCAGTTAGAACCAAAAGCAGTTGGAATAAAAATGAATCTGATACCAGAGATGGCAAAAAAATCTATACAAAACTTTAGTTTTTATCTCAAATTGGCTACTTTTGAAAAATACCAATGGAAACTCTATCCAAGACTGGAAAAAAAGAATGAGTTCCCATCATGGTCTCCAAGTCTCCAAATGTACTCAGCGGAAGAAAAAGACAAACTTCTTATGCACTTTTCTATGAAAATATTGGAGATAAAAATGCATGCCTTTTCCAGAATTGTAAGAGAATCTTATGCAATGGCCAGTGTCCAAAAGAAAATGAAACTTTTGCCTGACTGCATTCATTTTGCTGTCAAAGTACCAAAGCAGAAAAACAGAATCCTGTTACTTTTTGATGAAAAATCACTTCATGAATTGGATCTTAATTTACAACACAAATATCTCCATTACCTCCTGGGCTCTTCTGCTGAAAGTACATTCCCTAAGCTAAATGCTTTTCCCAAACACATCCATGATTTAAACACAACTTGCTTATATAAAAAAGCAGATGACAGTGGGGCAAATTGTTCTCTGCCCTGTGACACAGAACTATTACAGGAACATATTACTTTCAAAGAACAATGTTCCCATGAAGACTCACTGCTCTCCCGCAGAAGACTGGAGCCAGCACCGGGGTGTACCTTTGACCCTGGTCCACAGAGGAGTCAGGTACAGGAAGGCGCTAGTGTTCTTTCAGGGTTAAAATCCCATGGGATTCTAGATAAACATAAACAATATCAAGTATCATTTCAAGAAACAAATACACATAAACCTTTTCATATAAACACCCAGAAAAATGCTACTGGTTTAGGTGATTCACAGTCAAGGAAGATTTCTGACCACTTCACTGAGATTCAGAAAGGTACTGAGAATTCAGCTATGTTGGAGAAGTGCATGGCTCCTAAAGTAGGTGACAGTGATGAAAGTGTATTTTTAGAAGCCAACAGTAATTTAAGTCCTGAATCACAAAAAATTCTGTATGATGTACAGAATGGCACTCCTTTTACTAATCTTTTCACTTTTAAAGACATCTTACCTTATCTGAAATCTTTTAGCAGTAAAGATTCATGTTCCCCTCATGTTAGAGCCTGTAGAAAACACAGCGTGGCTATGACACCACCTTCCTGTGAGTCTCACAGGAGGAGGAGCTGCAGATCACTCTCCAAAATGCATTCATCTGACTCAGATAGTTCTTCAGATACTCCAGACACACAGTCCACATCATCAACTGAAGAGATAATGTTATGGACCACAAGCAGTGAAGCCAGTTGCTACTTACCAGATATTAAAATACATGTTGCAAAAAACCAAAACAAGCCTTTCACATACCCTGAAAGTAAAGAAAGAAAGAAGCCCAGATCTAACTTACCTAGAAAGAAAAACATGCATTGGGACTATAATCCCCATTTCTGTCACACACACAAGAAAGAGAAAAGCTCAAGAAAGAATAAAGCGTGTGATTATGAGCTCAAAAGGTCAGATTATTTTTATTCCCAACGTAAGCACAAGTCAACATCAAAACCTCACCATGAAGAAATCCACTACCATCCTGGAAAAAAACAAAGCAAGCCTTTCATTTATGCTTGTATAATAACAGAGTCGATGAATGTGACACCTAAAATGATACGTTGGAATATTCCCAAGAACATCTTAAAAACAAACTGTAGAGTTCCCCAGGTGGCCAAGATGTCTCTCACGTGGAACATGCGGAGGTTGGTGAGGAACTTGGGGTTGTTTTAAGGGTCATTGAGCACAGATAATTAAATTCAATATACCTAGAAAGGTTTGTCTGACTCAAAATTCTGGTTGTTATTGTAATAGAGTGTCAACTGGTTTCCTCATGAATGATTTTCTCACTTTATATAGTTTATAACTGAAGTAGGTTTGTGCAAATTGTTCTGAGAGGCAGGAAGGAGGAGCAGACGATTTGGAGTTTAGCCTGTCACGCACGCGCCCTGGTGACACTGCCTTCTAATGTGAAGAGGTGCAGGCCACAGATTCAGAAGCCCTCTCTCCACCTCCGAGTAAGTGTGAGTAGGACTTTTAACTTCTACACGAGACAGATAATTTCTGCAGTTAGGAAGACAGAAATACAGACCCTGAAGAGGGGAAAATTTAGATACCAGCAAAGGTTCCAGTGACAAATGTCACACAATACAGGGGAAAATGCTAAATTATGTCTCTTGAGTTGAATGTCTTTTTTTTCAATTGGTACCAGGAATTGAACTCAGGACATTGTGCTTGCCAAGCAGGCACTGTACCACTGAGCTAAACTCCTGGCCCATTTCTCTCATACTCATTTGGTGGATTGTAAACTATCAACCTAAGCCAAACCTGCCTTCCCCATTTTCCATCTTCTCCCCCAGGGGTATTTTGAAACAGCTCCTAGATATATCATTTTACCTACAAATATTTTACAATGCATCTCCATGAGAGCTAAGTCCATCTTATTCTTTCATTGCCACTTACTCCTCTCCAACCCATTACACAGGACAAACCGTCCCCTCTGAGATCTCTCCCATGGGGTCAAAGGCGTTTTCTTCAGACCGTAAGAATCTCTCTCCCCTCTTTCATCTCCTAGAGGGAGGTCATTTTACCCACTCTTCTCTGGTGATACCCCAGTGCCTGGATAATTCAGAGGATCACTCTCCAAATTGAAACTCAAAAATACTACCAGGTTGATTGAATGCGCCTCAAAATATAGGAGAAGATGTGGTGGTTAAAAAAAAATAATAAAGTATTGCCACAGGCTGCAAGTGGGCAGGTTAAACCGTGCATTTTCTCCAAGCTTTCAATTCGGGATGGAAAGCAGAAGATACAGGGATTAGACTTCAGCCAGGGTGGCACATGCTTGTAATCCCAGAACTCTGGAGACTGAGGCTGGAGGGTCATTGTGAGTTCAAGGTAAGAGTGGGCTACAAATTGAAGGTCAGCCTGAACTGCATAGTGAGACCTTGTCTCAAAAAAAAAAAAAAAAAAAAAAAAACAACAATGTGGGGGAGAGATTAAATTTCCCCTCTGGACACATTCAGAGGTCTCTGAAGCTCCTCCCCACACTATGATGTCACTGACTTCTCTGCTGTGTCACAAGCAGCATTCAGGAGGCTCTCAGTGGCCTGAGTGCATAGCTCAGGAGCAGAGGCTGGCTGAGCTTCCTGATTGGCCTGCCTGCCTAACCTGGGAACCCCATAATTCTCTCTTTGGGGGCCTGAGGCTGCTGATTGTGGAGCAGAGGAAATGGCCTGCCCTGGACTGAGGAGGGGAGCTAGGGAGGGGGATGGCTCCCTGGCCTGCCTCTGGCTTCCTGCACCAAAGAAAGGATTGTTTAGGGCAGGATAACTTAGGGATCATCAAATCACTCAACTTGCCCATCACTGAGGAAGAATAAAGTATACAAAAGCATATTCTGACAGCACATCCATTTATGTTTAAAGGTTAAGAAATTCTGCCCCCCACCCCGCATGCCCAGATGGCCCATCAGAATGGTGAGAATAAAGCAGGTCACTGTGAAACCCCAATTCAGGAGCCTGTTGTGAAAGAGCTTGCCATCAATGAAAGGGAGAAGCCCTTCCCGGCAGGATGATCCTCCCTGCTGGTGTGGGATACCAAGAAGAAGCACATACAGGGGTTCTTGCCTGAGAAACTTCCACAGCAGGACCCCAGCATTCTCGCTGACATGGAGATGCAGGAGCCCCCCCTGCACGAATCCAAAGAGGGGGGCACTCCCCTCAAACAAGTGTGAGCTCTGTGGCTTGGTGGACTCTGCCTACAAGTTCCAGCGGTCCAAGTGCCTCTGCTATAAGGCTTGTGCAAAGAGGTGTGATGAGGGCCACAACAAAGGAGTAAATCTTTTCCACTGGACTGGAGCAAGTTGAAGTTAAGTAGCACAACCCACAGGTGCTACCAGGCCAGCAAGACAATCTACTGACACCTCCCAAGGATGCCAGGAAGTACCAGCAGGCACTGCGCCCTTTTCAGTTACTGCTGCACTGCAGATGCCACACAGCCGGAAGACTGCCCCTGCTCAGCTGTCTCCAATTATGAGGAAGCCCTGTCACTCATCTCAGCCAGCCCTTCCACCTCTAGCTGGCGACAAGCCCAGTGGGACCTGAAGCTCCCTGACACGCACATGTGGGATCTAGTGGGCATGGGTACTACTTCCTACCAAGGGACCCCACCAGTGGGACACAGGTGTCTAGGAATTCACTTGCTCTCAAAAAGCCAAATGTCAAGGAGATGTGTCCATAGACTAGAGACCCGGAGAGTCCAGCTGAGAGCCTGGATCCCTCAGCAATGTGCTGCACAAGTCCAGCTGAAGACCTAAAGCCCATGGCAATGTCCTCCAGGAGTCCAACTGGAGGCCTAGAGCCCATGACAATGTGTTACGCAAATCTGTACCAAGAGTCTGCAAAGGTTAGTAGTGGAAGCTAGAAAGTCTGCACCAGATCTGTGCCAGCAGGCTGAGAGATCTGTACTGAGGCTGGGAAATGATGCTCAGGGTAAGAATCAGAGCTCCCTCAAAGAGAACCACAGCCATCCTCAGTGACAGCGAGGACCTGAGCACCTCTCATGATGAGAGCAGCTAAGTTTATGTTAGGAAATCCAGCATTACAAGTTTCTCCCGGAGAATCTGTACTGCACCATCTTCCTCTCCAGGTCTCCCTTTTGTGCTGTTGGCAGTGATCCCCAGGTGGGCTTCCACACCCAGCACCACGCTGATTCAGTTCAGCTGGGTGTTACATATTGATCGTTAGTTATTCCACCACACTCAGCCCTTTCATCTCTGTATCATTGTGGGAAGAGAAATTTTCATGGACTACAAGCAGTGAAACAAGTTACTTTTTAATCTCCCTTAACTGAGTCAAATATTAACAGATGTGTCACAGCCTGGCAGGTACCCTGAAAGGAAAGAGAGAGGCCCAATTCATTTACCTAGAAAGAATGATCACTGGACCCTGTGATTCCCATTCCCATTACAAGCACAGGAAGGAGAAAAGCAGAAGAAAAAATAGTGTGAGTGAGAGTCAGCAATAGGAAGAAAAGTCCGCAAGACATCGTCCATGAGTCCTGACCATTCTCCCCATTCTCTTGGCCTCGTAACAGCACCAGCACCCCTAGTTAACTGGCCCTACCTAATCCTGTGTATAGAACAGGACATTCTGGATCAAGAGGCCCTGGGCTCCGGAATGGGGAACTTTGTGCAAACACACAATGGACAGGGACCATGGCTTAATGGTCCCATATCCCAGAAGTTAGATTCAGCTTCCTGCGCCTCTGCTACCCTGTTACACTGTTCACCCTGTCAGAGGGCCGCTGTTCTGGCACTGTGGAGCCAGGGTCCCCACTCAGGCTTTAATAAAGCCTGTCCTGGTTGAAAGTCTTTTCCTCTCTCCTCGCTATTTCTTGTTTTTTTTTTTTTTTTTTTTTTGGTACTGGGAATTGAACTCACGATCTCACGCTTTCCAGGCAGGCTCTGTGCCACTGAGCTGTATCGCCACCCCCCTCTTTATTTCTTACAGGAAAGATCAGCTTATTTCCACCCCCAGTGAAAACAGGTCAAAGTCTCATCATGAGGCTGTTGATCCGTCCTGAAAGAAAACAAAAAACCAGCCCCTTATTTTTTTTCTTTCTTCCAAAAAAGTATGATTTTTTAATGATGTTGGGGGCCATACAGTTTTAAAAATGCATTAAGTCCCATTGGTGGCAACCTATTCCTGACACAGGCCTCAGGTCATGGCAGACCCTTGCTTGTTAGGACCTTTAGGAGTCACTGAAAGAGCCCCTGTCACCAAAGGTCACAACAAGAAAATCAGCCACAACTGCACCTGAAGGAGGAGACATAGCTGTTGGTGGTGGTGTCAGACAAGCCACTTCCTCTCCCTGGGGTGCTGGGGGAGTAGGAGAGTGAGGGGGTGGCATAGTTCTAGGGCCCTGGAGGAGCACAGACCGGGAACCTCCCCGGACTGCATCCTGTGATATAAATGATGGAAATGTATTAAAATGCCTTGTCTCCCTCAGTCCCACGATGTCATGGGCAAATCCATGCCAAGAAACCCTGAAGGGAGTTCCACCAATTCACTCCCCCAGGGTCAGGAATGTGGAGCCTTAGTCTGATGGGAGGATGGCAGTGAATTTCACTAAATAAGTGGAAAAGAACTTCACGAGAATAAAATTCCACAAACACACACATATTTGCACACACACGGGCACACACACAAATCAATGTTCAACATGAAAAGTTCCTTTTTCTCTCTTGAAGGCTGATTTCATGAGCCCGACAAGCACAGTCCTGTCTGCTGAGCGGAGTGTTGTCAGCAGACAGCAGAGCTGGTGGCCGACAGGTCCTCACTCACCCTTTTGAAGCCCTGGGAGAGGCATGGAGTGGGGCTGGTCCCTGAGGCCTCTCCTGCACTCCTGGGGTCTGGCAGTTGCCTGTGCACCCCAAGGTGGCTGAGATCCCTGCACCTACTCTCTGGACCAAGGTCAGAACTGTGTGTCCAAGCTCACCCACTCTGATCTCGCTGTCCCTGTGCATGAAACTCTACAAGGCAGCGAAGGGACAGGGCCAAAACTGTGTCCTGCTGGCATGGTGTCTGAGCCACTGCCCACATCAGCTCTCCCCAGCGAGGTTACCAGAAAACAACCCAGAGCCAAGTTCCACATGTGCCAGTGAGGAAAGGGCTGAGCTGAGCTGAGGCTGTGGCATTACCACCCACCTGCAGAGGTTACTGGCCACCAGCAGTCCTGGCACCCCCTGCCACCACACTCCATTCCTCAGCAGGGACCAGGGGGCAGGCACCACTTGGGGTCGGAGGACTGCATCCTCTGAGAGTCCAGTTCTTTTGGTCAGGGCAAGAAACCATTCACGGGAGCCCTGGAAGAGGGGGATCAGGCCTCAAGCACAGAAAATGGGGTTGAGCTGAGCATGAGGCCTGAGGGGTGACCAAGTGCTCCCCTGTGAGTGGCAGGGGCACAGGTAGGGTGAAGGCTCCACTGTCCCCCAGCCCAGAGTCCAGTGTGCTATCAATACGGACCCCTGAGGCTGTGCTTGTTCCCTTGTGCCATGCAAACCACCGGACCGTGGTGGCCTCTCCTAAGGGGCCAGCCAGGCTCACCTGCCACCGCCTCTCAGAAAGGCCCTGGGTGCCTCCTGCCACTCACAGTGGCAGAGCAAGCATCAGGGCACTGATGGCCCTGAACGTCTCACAGAAGCCCTCGGAGAGCTCAGGGCTGGGCCTGCGGCTCTTGTCTTCCCAGGTTGGTGTTGCTCTCATGTCGAGGATGGCAGGGGAAAGGATAGGCAGGGGATGAGTGTGCACGGCCCCCAGAGCAGGTGTGGGGAGGTCCACAGCATGATGACCCCTCTGTCCCTGAGTGGACAGAGGTCAGGCCAGGCAGGAAATGACTGCGCGTGGGGGCAGAGTTAGGCTGTGCACCCACAGCATCTTGAGCACAAGAGGAATGAATTGGAGTCAGCCTCAAAAACAAAACTCACGCCTAGGTCAGCTCGCCAGTAGGTGTGCATGCACACATGTGCATGAGGCCAGGGTCACACACCTAAAACATCTGAGGAAAACAGAACCGTGAGCAATAATTCAGCAAGAGGGAGAGGGAGGTTGAAGAAGCAGCAGGCCAATGTCATATCCCATGGAAGTTTTTAAAAAGTGCCCCCAGCAAGGCAGGGAGGAGGCCATTGGTCAGGAGAGCCCCTGCCGGCAGCTCCTACATCATCTGTAGGCAAGGTGGGAAAAGGGCGTGGCTTCCACACACAATGGGCCACCTGCCTTAGGTCACCGGCCTATTGGGTCCTTCTTTTATAAAGCTTGTAGCCTGCTGAGTCACTGGACATCACACTCCAAACCCTTCAGTGGAATATTCTCCCAAAATCTTAAAGAAAAATTTCAAATTTCCAAGCTGACAGAGCTTTCAGGTTCATGGAACAGATGGAACTTTTCCTAAAAATTGATGTGGGTCATCCTACATATCGTTCAGGACATTTTGTTAAAGTGGCTATCACCATATCTAGGTTCTTGTGAAACAGAATTGGTGAACACAGCAGAAGCTTTGTTCAGAGGAGACCAGTGAAGCAGCTGCAGCCCAGTGAGTCCTGGCTATCCCTGACAAGTGTCCTTCAGAGAACTCTGTACATATTTGGGCAGGGCAAACAAAATAACATGGGCATTTTGTGTGTGGATTGTTTCATTGTGTCTTTTTGAGACAGGGTCTCACTATGCAGTTCAGGCTGGCCTTGAGCTCACTCTGTAGCCCAGGCTGGCCTCAAACTCATAGCAATTCCTCTGCTTCAGCCTCCAAAGTGCTGGGATTACAGGCATGCACCACCACGCCCAGGTAGATTGTTTCATTCCATAGTTTAATTGTGACACTTATCTGTGGAGAATCTGGTGATTGAGCCTCTGAGCATTGTTCTCATGGTCGGTCATAGACTGCACCACAAATTATCCGTTTGAATACCAGTAGACAATGTGTCTTTGCCAGGTTCGGGCCGTTTCTTGTGATGCCATAAACATTTACACGCAGGGATTTTGTCGGGGGATAAGCAGGTCTGAATGTTTGATGTGAACAGGACAGAAGCTATTTTATGCTTCTGTGTGGCTCTGAACATTCTTCCTTGTCTAAACTTGGTTGTGATACCCAAACGAGCCATTGCCTGGGTGGTAACCTGTGTGGTAACCATCTGGGCTGTGTGCCAAAAAACTTATCTTGTGAATCCTTTCAAGAAACTGATAAAAATCTGTTTTCTAAAAAGCACACTTTTTACCATCCAGAAAAATACATGCTAATCATTTGTACACCACCATAAGATGAGCACATGGCGTTTATACCAAACTCCCCACCGACTAAAAGATGAAGTCTCAACTGCTGATCGGCTTGGTCTTCCAGTTTGTGCCTGGGGACCTTGCCTTGGGTACTGTACTTGGCAGAGCTGCCCCTGGAGCACTGCAATCGTCTGCTCTCCCTGTCCTGGACTTCCATCTGGCTCTGTGGCTGTAGCTGTCTCCAGACAGCAGTGAGTTCCAGAGCCTGGGCTACAGATCGCTGAGGTCAGTGCTGCCCATCAGGCCCCTGTGTTCTCGTGGTATGTCCTCTGGGTAGAAGAAAGGTCCTGTGCAGTTGAATGTGTTTGTTACCTGTTTGAAAGGATCATACGATATTTGTTGTTTTCCCCGCTCTGTTAGAGGGGGAATTTCACTGAATGATTTTGTAGTGCCAAATCACTGTTGCATTCCTAGAATAAAACCCCTGTAGGGACCTCAGCTCAGCTCCTGGCTTTTGCTGCTGGGGAGCTCCCCTCTGTCTTGCTGTGAATGTAATCAGTGCTCAGTAAGCCCTTGCCCAGGAGAATGTCAACTCCTGGGAGCTTTGCTTGGTAGATGCACCAACTCCCTTTGACTCCTCCGAGCCCCATGTGGCCTAACTTAGGGGGCCTTTTGGCCTTGAGTGGCCTCAGTGTCCATTCGTGACATGGTCTTTGTTTGTGTATACACACAGGGGCAGCAGTGCTGATTCACTGAGTATTTTATCTTCAGCTGCATTATGTACTGCTAAGCAGTTTTTAAAGCAGTGGTAAAAATTTGCACACCTTCTGCATAAAATTTCTCCTGACATTGACATAAAATGTTACTGTCAAAATTTTAAAGTTGAACTTTTGTTCAAAGTGAGCCATTCTGGTGAGTGGTATGTCATTGTGATTTTATTTAAAAAAATTTTTTTTCCCTGCCAGGGATTTAGCTCAGTGGTGTAAGTGTCTGCCTGGCAAGCACAATGTCATGAGTTCAGTCCCCAGTATCCCCCAAAAAATTCCAATCAGATTTTATTGGTCCATTTTAGGTCTACATGATGATCACATTCATCATAGAGAATCTGTGCCTATACGTGATATCACTTCATTCTTTTTTACTTCCCATTTCCCTATCCTCCTTTCAATCCCTCTTCTCCTCATTTACAAAAGTTTTGTTTCCATTTTTTCCTTCTTTTCCAATTTTTGTTTTACTTTTTCATTCTTTCTTTTCTCATTGTGATTTTAAACTTGTTTCTTGTTTACTCACCCATTATCCAGTAGACTTCATAAAGTCACCTACTAATTCTCATACTTTGCATGTAGACTCTTGTTTTCTCTCTATATACAGTCATATAAGCTGATAGTAACAATAGTTTCATTTCTTTCTTTGCTTTTTATTTATTTTTTCTGGCTAGAACCTCATACTACAATGATGACTACAAATGATGATTTCTGTTGTTTTTATGGTCCTTTCAGAAGGAAAACTATATTTCAAAGTGAAGTATAACGTTTTGGGCTTTCTATAGATATTTTTTGTTGAGATCAAGGCAGTATAATTCTCTTGCTAGTTTTCAATAGTTTCTTAAACCCTTGCGTAGGTGTAAAGTTTACCTTTTTAATGTGTTTGTTACCTTTTTGAGAGGATCATACAATATTTGTTATTTTTCCCCCTTTGTTAAAGGGGACATTTTATTGAGTGATTTTGTAGTGTTAAACCACCCTTGCATTCCTGGAATAAAACCCATGTAGAGATAATGTCCTTAATGCATAATTTAGTATGCTATTATTTTGCTTCCTGTAGTTCGTTAGTATATTTTAAATTTTGAAAATATTTTTAGTTGGGTGTGGCGGCACATGTCTGTAATTCCAGCACTCGGGTGGTGGAGGCAGGAGAAGCTCTACTGAGCTACCTAGTGAGTGAGTTTAAGGCCTGTCTAAACTATATAACAAGAGCCCAAAACAAACAAAGGAAAAAGAGATAGAAAGAAGAGAAAATAGTACTTTTGGTTTTGTAGTTAAGCTCCTGAAGGTCTTCTTCAATGCTTACTGTGCATTCCTGCTTGTGTTATGAGCAGAGACCCCTTTAAAAGCAGCTCTCCTTCCCCTGGGACTGCAGGCTTCCCTGTCTGCTGGTCCTTCCTCTGGCTGCAGTGGCACTGATATTGCCTTTTGCTTATTTGTGGCTCTTTCCATCCTTAGGAGCTCGAGCTCCAGCTGCTGGCCTAAGCAACACTGCTGAGAGTTGAAGGCAGGCAGCTTCTCCCTAGAATCGGAATTTGGCTCACTCTGCTGAGATCTGGAAGCTTATTTTTCCTCAGCTGTGAATCTCATCCCAGCCTCAGAATGGAGGATGCAGCCTCACTCTTCTCCTTTTCTTCAAGTCTTCAGCAGCCACAGACAAGAGCAGGTAATCACAAAACAAAACAAAAAGCAAAGCAAAACAAAACAAAACAAAACAAAACAAAACAGCCGCACACATCTTTCCACTCCCAATCCATGCAACTATGCCAGTCAAGCTTTTCCCATGAGCCTGTCAGGATTTTGTCTTGTGCGCTCCCCTGCTTGGCCTCAGGTTGGCTTTTAGGGATGGGGGAGAGCTGTTGAGATGCCTTTTCTTATGGATGCTTAAGTCAGTTACATTGCCTCCCCTCCCATCCAGTCGCCTCCCCAAAGCTCTACCTTTGAGGTTTTGGGGGGACATGTGAGTATAAACCATAACAATACCGTCCCCACATATTCAATAGTTAGCTCCGCATTTGTTTCATCTGTTTCTGTTTCCTTCCTAAAAGCATTTGAATCACTTCTTCTGACCAAGCCATCTCCTAACAGCCATACAGGTGTAGTCCAGTGCCTCCGTAATCCAATCACTTTCCCAAAGCTCTGCCTGTGACGCTTTGATGGGGGTGGGGCAGCATTCCAGATTTAAACCATCACGGTCAGGTTCTCAACGGCCCAGAATCCAGCCAGTCTCCTTTGCAACACTGAGTCATGGGAAGTTGTCTTAGTGGTACCCTATTTTCATTTCTGTCTTTTCCTAGCTCACTTTCTAGAGCTTCTCAGTTCAATGCTTCTTTTTTTTTTTTTTTTTTTTTTTGTCTTTTTCCTTTTTATCGATACCAGGGATCGAACTCACGACTGCCTGCTTGCAAGGCAGGCACTTATGCCGCTGAGCTAAATCCCCAGCCCCAATGCTTCTAGAACAAGCGTTTCAGCCTTGAATACCTATGCAGGGTGGATGATGAGGCAGTAACTTAAATTAATAAAATTACATGGAATGGTGGCTTTGGAGAAGCCAAGACCTAAGGAGATGTGGCTTCTTAGATCCCACTTAGTGACAAATGGAAAATGCAGTCTGGGCTAGAAAGTTGGAGTTTTGAAAGAAAACATCAAAAATATGCAATTCATTCAATTATCAAAATACACTGTGCTAACCAAAAACACAACCATGGCTCACATGTGGCCTGCAGGCCACTGGTTTGCAGTCTACTTTGAGCTGCCTTCTGGAGCTTTCCAGTTGTGTGAATTCTTTCTTTCCATGGCAGCTCCCACTCCCCTTCTGGGCCCTTCTGGCAAATTAAAAACCATTGTTTCCAAATTATGTTTCTTCTAAGTTCTCCACCAAATATTCAATTCCTTGTTCAAACAAATTGTGCGAACATCAGTTCTGATGTGTCAGCTTCAGAGCAAAGCAGAGGCCCAGCCTGGGCTTATAGGCTGAAATCGCTTCTCCCAGAGATCAGACGGGGTACCCCAGGGCTGGTACTTGTGTTAGAATCCACACAATCACAAAATCCACTGCAGGTTCCTTTCTTACCGTTGAGAATTCTGGCAAGACTGACCTATGTTTTATAAAACTTTTGCAGCTCCGAAAATCAAACCAAAGATGAAGTGAAAACACCACCAAACAGAAGCAATAAATCATTAACTTAAGGAGCGGACTTTCGAGGTCTGTTGCCTGGATTGCTTTGCTCAGTAACGGAAGGGTCAACATTTCTGAGGAAGTTGATAACAATCTTTGTCCTAGCATGAACACATTTCTTGAATGCATTTCTTCTGCGCCTGCGCCACAGTGAAGGGCAAAAGTGATACTATATCGCCCCCTCGTGGTGTTTGAACTTCTCTGACGCAAACTCAAATGGGCTCAGGGATCAAATCACTACACTTTGAATCTGCAACCAATCACGTGTGGCAGATACCGAAACAATCATTCCCAGACTTCCGTTGCCTTCAGTTTCGTTTCTAAAAACTCTCATTTTAAAATAAAGATATATTTGAGTAATGAAAGGAAAACCAGTAACACTGTATACAGCTTATGTAAGACATGTGTAAGTAAATTGACGAAAGCATGGGGCAGGTTTGCCAAGTCATGTAAGAGTTTCATGATTGTAATGTGCACACAATCGTCATGAGTCCACACAGGCCAGAGAAATGATTCTGGAAAAACACATCTAAGTGAGCACATCTAAAAGGGTATTAATATTAAGAAGCATCCTTTTTAATGTTATTTTTCTCAGCATTATTAAAGTATAACTTATAAATTAAAATTCTATATATTTACAGGGTGCAACTTGATATTCTGATATACACAAACACACACGGTGAAATGATTAAATCTACATCAAGCTGATTAACATATGCATCACAGATTTTTTTTTTGTGGTAAGAACTTTTAAGATTCAATCTCTTAGCAATTTTGCCAATACAATAGTGTTGACTCTCTGAACTCACAGTTCATGCACCCAACCAACAGAGGATCAGAAAGGTAGTTAATCCTAAAGCGGTTGTGTGTGTACTGAATTTGTAAGACACTTTTTCCTGTTAGCATCCCCTAATTGGAGTAACCATGATTGACATGGCATTTATATTATTTTAGGTATTGTGAGCAATGTAGAAGTGATTTGAAGTATGCAAGAGGATGCATGTGAAGGCTACATACAGTTATTGTGCCATTTTGGGTAAAGAACTCAAGCATTCATGGATTTTGGTATTTTTTTGGTATCCTGGAACAAATCCCTCCTTGGATAGAAGCAAGTTGACTATTATTATTTACTATATCATCTTGCTGTACAGTGAATCTCCAGGACTTATTTCTCCATCTTTATCCTTTGACCAACATTTCCCATCTTCCAGCCCTGGTGGTCACCATTCTGCTCCTTGCTTTATGAATCTGACTCTTAATTCCATGCCTGAGTGAGATCATGCAGCCTTTGTCTTCTGTGCCTGGCTTATTTCCTCAAAATCATGTCCTCTGGGTAGAGTCACACTGCAAGTGACAGGGTTTTCTACCTCTTTAGAAATAAAGGCTCAGTAGCATCCCATTGTGTGTCTATATGTGCAGTGTCTGGAGTGCACTGGGGTGTGTTTTGAACTTGACATCTCGGAAGACATCCGGTTGTTCCTAGGGCCATGCATGAGTGAAGTCTGTGTTTTGAGTCTGGAAAACCTTAGGCTGAGCCATGTTGGTCAGAGGATCACTATGTTACTGTGGGTGACAGGGTCTGGGACAGGTTTCTACGTTCTTGTATGACAGCAAAGAATTGGATGTGGCACGATAAGGAAAGGCAGCAAGGTTTCTCAGGTGATAGTGCACTCAGGGAGCAGCTCTCATCTATGAAAGGAAAATGGCCTGACGCTGGGGACATTAGGTGTAGGGGTTTAAAATGTTGCATGGGTTCTGGGGTCCTCCCATTGGGGTCTTCTGGAGCATGACTGACAACATGATTGACGGAGTGCTGAGTCATGTCAGCTGCACCTACTGTGCATGTCCTTCTCCATAACTCACTCCGTCATAGTTGGATGCAAGAGATACAGTCTATACCCCTGCATGAATATGCGGGGCAGAGCGGTCCTGCAGGCCACAGCAGTAGGCCAGGTGTGCATGCCTCCTGGTTTGGAATTCAGAACTTTCTCTGCTTTGCTTTTCTTTGCTTCTGTGTAATAACCCTTGGGGCCAGGAAAAGGGGTTTGGTCTCAGGGCATTGCTCAGGTTCAGGCGAGTGGAGGGGAGTGGTCTGTAGTCCCAACTGTACAACTGGATTAACGGTGCAAGGCTCTCTCATACTATCAATTAGTGAAGAAATGGGCCAGACAGAGTTAACTTTCCCAAAGACTGTTCTTTAAATACTAGTAGCATGGGAGTGAGAGCCTCATCTTCACCCAGAAAGCCATGTGCACTTTCTGCTGTTGGGAGGGCTTTGTGTGCTCCCTTTGGTACCAGCATAGAGGTCCTGCAGTTTCCTGAGGACGTCAGGGACAGCTCCTCTTAGTGTCTGGGCTGCCTTTCCCTGGGGAACTTGGTACAGTGGACAGCTGCTGGTTTGGTCCTCCAGGGACCAGTCCCTTCTTTCAGGGCAGCCCTCAGCTTGTCTTTATGGAAATAACCTTCCCCAGGTCTCAGTTCATGTGCTTCTCATTCATCGCTTTTTCTGCTGAAGGCAGAGGGGGGCATGCCACTTTCTCCAGACGGTCCCCGTCCCCGTCCCCTGGCCACTGAGAAAAACACATGGACGAACACGAGAAGGTCCTTCCCAGCTCTCAGAAAGGGCCATGCTCTCTTCACTGGGGTTGCTGATGGGCCTCGGGTAAGCCCGAAGCTTCTGGAACCGGGTTATTGACCAAGCTGTGAGTGCAGGCAGCCTGGAGAAGGTCAACCCTGAGAGACAGAGGGAGGCCTGATGATTTCAGTCACAGAGTCTGCTGTGTCTGAAACGAGCCATACTTCTAGGCTTCACAGTTCTTCCCAGCCTCTGTTCTGTTTTGATGAAGCCAGTCTCATTGGGTGTCTCCCTTGAGCCCAAGGGAGAACTGTCTGAAATGGAAAGTCTCCGTTTAACAACTGAGATCATTAGCTGACTAACATGACCTCCACAGCTAACTGAGCTACCATGCAGTACAGGTAGCATCTCTGTGAGAAAGCTGTGCTCTGTTTGCATCACTAATAAAAGCGGGATTCAGAGACAGCAAAAGCACCTAACTCCTGACCCTTCTTCACGCTGGCGGAGCAGTGCTGGGAATTTCTCACTGATGATGGGCAGCTCGGCCATCTCTATGTGCAAGAATTAAATGTCCTGGAAGGAATAGAGGTAGTGCATTTAAAATAATATTTTTCAGGGCTGGGGATTTAACTCAGTGGCCTAAGTGCCTGCCTGGCAAGCACAAGGTCATGAGTTCAATCCTTGGTACAAATAAATAAATAAATAAATAAATAAATAAAATAATATTTTCATTTGAAAACATAAAAGTATTTCAGCATTTCTGGCAACATGTGGCCTGAACTGCATTGAGATAATCAATGTGGTAAAACTGCTAGGAATACTGAATATCTTTCCCCAATGATGAAAGCCAAATGGATATTTTTTTCCTTAACAGGAACACCAAGTGAATCATTTTTTATTTGTAATTTATTTTTATTTTTTTATTTTTAAAGAGGATAAAATTAAACATAACAAAACATAACAAAACAGATCATAAGATAGCAATGTAAGAGATACAGATTTCAAATCAAGACAACTGGAGATCTTTACTGTCTACCATATTGTCTGTGGTTTTCTTCCAAATAGCTGTCCATATCTTCACATACAGTGAATTCATACAAAACAACATAGTATAGAACTGATCAGAACAGGATGATGAAGGCATTTTAGGTCTTCAAGACCAGACAATGAGGAAATCAACAATGGCTGTTATAGTGTCTCTCATACTCTTCAAACTAGCTGTCCATACCTTCATGCATGTTGAAATTAAACAAAACAAAACAGACTAAAATCACTCTGAACAAAGAATAATAGTATTTCTGGATTTCACATCATGATGCTATGGAATCAGCACTGGGTACATTAGTGTCTCTTTTTCTTCAAAGTAGCTGTTCATTTCATTGTGCATTATATTATCAATTCTCATAAACTGTTTAGAAGTTCTACCTATGCACAAGTCTCTACATGTATACCTATCCTTTCTGTATTTACAGGAAAAAACAAAACAAACCAAGACAAAACAAAACAAATTCCTAGAAAAACACAAAACAAAAAAGACATGTAAAAACAATAGCAGAGAGCCTAAAACACTTACAGTATATAGGCCTTCAAAACAAGGTGGTATAAGCATAACTAGCATTGTTATTTTACATAATGATCTTCAAGAGTTCCTCAGAGCACTATACAATAATATGCACAATTGTTCGAATTCTATGAATGTTAACTATTTTGTTCCAAGAACTTATAGAGTTTGTAGCTAATGTTAGACATTTTTTCTTCCTTTTTCTTTTTCCTCATTTTCCCTGAGATATTAAGCAGATTCTTATCCTTTCACTGTAATCACTGAGTTTTTTTTTTTTTTTGTATCTTATGTACTCTTACCATTTCTTATATTAGGGAGAACATACGGTATTTATACATGTGAGTTTGATTTGTTGCAGTTATGAGTATGGTCTCAAGCTACATCCATTTACTTATAAATATCTCAATGTATTCATTCTTTATAGCAGAGTAGTACTCCATTGTATAAAAATACCACATCTTTTTTATTGATTCCTCAGTTGATGCATTTAAGCTGTTTCCAAGATCTGGATATTACAAATTGTGTTGCTATAAACAGGGGTGCACATATGTCACTGTGGTATGATGTTTTCAGTTCTTCTGGGAATATGCCCAGAAGTGGGATAGCTGGGTCAAATGGGACTTCCAAACCCATATTTTTGAGGAATCTCCAGACTGATCTCCACAGTCGTTGCATCAGTCTATACTCCCTCCAACAGTGCAGAAGAGTTCCTTTTCCCCTGCAGCCTCTCCAGCATTTGTTGTTGGTAGTTTTCTTTATCCTGGCCATTCTTTCTGGAGTGAGATGGAACCTCAGTGTTGTTTTAATTTGCATTTCTCTAATGACCAATTATGCTGAATAGTTTTTCATGTATTTGTTTGCTATTTGTATTTCTTCATCTGAGAACTGTGTATTCATCTCAGATGCCCATTTTTGGAATGGGTCTTTGAATTTTTGGGGTCTGATTTTTTTCAATTCTTTATATATTTTAGACATAAGTCCTTTGTCTGAGGGACCGCTCACAAGAAATTGTCCCAATTTTCTTTTGGCTATGCTGGAGATTTCTTTTGACATGTAAAAACTCTTTAATAGGACATGGTCCCAGGATTGATTCTGTGAAGTATTTCCTGTGTGGTTTGATTCTTGTTCATGAAATCTCTCCCTACCCTTATGTTTTCAAGATTTCTACCTACTTTGTCTTCCAACAAATTTAGTGTTTATGTTTTATATTTAGATCTTTTATCCATTTAGACTTTAGTTTAGTACATGGTGATAGGCATGTCTAGTTTTAGTTTTCGGCATATTGAGAGCCAGTTTTTCCAGCACCATTTATTTATTTATTTAAAAAAATTTTTTTTTTGTCTTTTTGAGACAGGGTCTCATTGTGCAGTTCAGGCTGGCCTTGAGCTCACTTTGTAGCATAGGCTGGTCTCGAACTCGCAACGATCCTCCTGCCTCAGCCTCCCTGCTGGGATTACAGGCATGAGCCACCACACCCGGCTTCCAGCACCACTTATTGAAGAGACTATCTTTCCCCCAGTGGATGTGTTTGGGCCCTTGATCAAAGATAAGGTAGCTGAGTATGTTTGTAGTTGTATCTTCTAATCTGTTCCATTGATCTTCAAGTCTGCTTTTATTCTAGTACCATGTTGATTTGTTACAGTAGCTTTGTAGTATAACTTCAAGTCAAGGGTTGTGATGCCTCCTGCCTTGCCTTTGCTGCTTAGAGTTGCCTTTGCTATTCTAGGTCTCTTCTGGTTCCACATGCATTTTAGCAGTGATTTCTCTAGATCTGTGAGGTATGCTGTGAGGTATTTTGATTGGGATTGCATTAAATCTGTATAACAATTTTGGGAGAATGGCCATTTTCACAATGTTTGTTCTTCCTATCCATGAACAAGGGATGCCTTTCCATTTTCTGAGGTTCTCTTGATTTTATTTTTCAGAGTATTATAATTTTCCCTGAATAGATCTTTCACTCCTTTTGTGAGATTAATTCCTAAGTATTTCATTTTGTTGGATGCTATTATGAAGGGTGTGGCTTCTCATTTCTTTCAGTGATTTTGTTGTTTGTATAGGAATGCTATTGATTTTTGAGTGTTGATTTTTTTGTCCAGCTACATTACTGAATTTATTTATTATATCTAGGAGTCTTTCAATGGAGTTTTGGGTGTCTTCTATGTAGAGTATCATGTCATCTGCAAATAATGATAATTTAACTTCTTTTCCTATTCTTACTTCTTTTATTTCTCTCTTGTCTAATTGCTCTGTCTAGTATTTCCAGCACTATATTGTATAGGAGTGGTGATAATGGACATCCTTGTCTTGTTCCTGATTTTAGGATAAAGGCTTTCAGTTTTTTGGCCATTTAATATGGTGTTGGCTGTTGGTTTGTCATAGATGGCCTTTATCATATTGAAGTAAAGACCATCTATTCCAATTTTCTGTAAGGTTCTTATCATGAATAAGTGTTGGACCTTATCAAAAGCTTTTTCTGTATCTATTGAAATGATCATATGCTTCTTATTTTTGGCTCTGTTGATATGGTGGATTACATTTATTGATTTGCATATTTTGAACCATCCCTGCATTCCTGGGATGAATCCCGCTTGGTCATGGTATATAATCTTCTTGATGATTTGGTGCATGCTGTTTGCCAAAATTTTATTGAGAATTTTTGCATCTATGTTCATTAGGGAGATTGGCCTGTAGTTCTCTTTTGGTTGAGTCTTTTTCAGGTTTCGGTATTAGAGTAACATTTGCTTCCAGGAATGAGTTAGGGAGAATTGTTTCCCTTTCAGTTTTGTTGAAGAGTTTGAAGAGTGTTGCATTAAATCTTCTTTGAATTTCTTGTAGGATTCCACAGTGAATCTATCTGGTTCTAGGCTTTTCTTTGTTGGTAGGGATTTAATTACATTTTCTATTTCATTAATTGAAATTGGGTTAGTCAGCAGTTTTATGTCTTTTTGACCCAGTTTTTGTACTTCATATGTTTCTAGGAATCTGCCCATTTCTTCTGTGTTATCCATAGGGTCTGTAATGATTTCACCCTTTTCATTTCTTATTGCATGAATTTGAGTTTTTTCTTTCCTTTTTAAATAAGGTTGGGTAGAGACCTGTCAGTTTAAATTATTCTTTCAAAGAACCAATTTTTTGATTCATTGATTCTTTGTATTTTTTTTAGTTTCTATTGCATTGATCTCTGCTTTGATCTTTATAATTTCCTCCCTTCTTTTGGCTTTGGGCTTGACTTGCTCTTCTTTTCCTAGATATTTGAGGTATAGCATCAAGTTGTTTATTTGTGTTCCTTCTATTTTCCTGATGTGGGAATTCACTGCAATAAATTTTCCTCTGAGGACTGCTTTCATTGTGTCCCACAGGTTCCAATAAGATGTATTTGTATTTTCGTTTGCCTGCAAATATTGTTTAATTTCTTCTATAATTTCTTCTGTGACCCACTGATTGCTTATGAGTATATTATTCAATTTCCATGTGTTTGTGGGGTTTTTGCAGTTTCTTTTGTCATTAATTTCTAGTTTTGTGGTCTATGATCTGATAACATGCATGGGATAATTCAGTTCTTTTGCATTTACTTAAGCGTATTCTGTGGACTAGTATATGGCCTATTTTAGAGAATGTTCCATGTGCTGCTGAGAAGAATATATATTCTGATGTTGAGTGGAACACTCTGTATCATCTACTAAGTCCATTTGTTCACAAGTGTGATTCAGTTCTGTTATTTCTTTGCTGATTTTCTGTCTAGTTGATCTGTCCCTTTGTGTCAATGGCATGTTAAGTTCTCTTGTTATAATTGTGTTATTGTTTATTTGATTTTTCATTTCTGTTCATTTTTTTTGTATAGCTGGGTGCACCCAAATTTGCGTATATATTTAAGATTGTTATCTCTTCCTCTTGAAGTATGTATGTAGTGGCCTTCTTTATGTCTTTGGATTATTTTTGGTTTGAAGTTCACATTATCTGCAAACAGACTAGCTACCCATGCTTTTTTGGGGGGTCCTGTTGCATGGAGTATTGTTTTCCATCCTTTGACTTTCAGTCTATGAACTTCCTTTTGGGTTAGATGGGTTTCCTGTATGCAGCATATGGTTGGATGCTGTTTCTTGGTCCATTCTGCTAGTTTGTTTTTTTTTAATTGGTGAATTGAGGCCGTTTACATTAATGGTTATAACTGATATATATTGGTTTACTTTTGACATGTTATCTTTCTGCTGTTTTTACTTTTTCACCATTTAATTATTTGCCTTGCTTAGTTTTTTCCTATGTTTTTCTAGAATGTTTTTTAGTATTGTTTGCAGGGTTGGTTTAGTGGTCATGAAGTTCTTCAGCTGTTCTTTGTCATGGAAGTATCTTATTTCTCCATCCATTTTGAAGGACAGTTTTTCAGCATATATCAGTCTGGGTTGGAAGTCATTTTCCTTTAGGATCTGGAATACTTCACTCCATACTCTTCTTGACTTCACTGTTTGTGTTGAGAAGTCTGATGTGATTTTGATAGGCTTTCCTTTATAGGTGATCTGTCTCTTCTCTTTAGCAGCTTTTAAAATTGTGTTCTTATGTTGGATTTCTGGGTTGTTGATTATTATATGTCTAGGCATAGTTTTATTTTGGTTATGGTAATTTGGAGTTCTATATGCTTCACTATCTGTATGTCACTTTCCATTCTCATGTTTGGGAAATTTTTAGCTATTACTTCTGTAAATAGCCTCTTGATATCACCTGTGTTGTCACCTTCCTTTTCATTTATATCTATCAATCTTATGTTGTTTTTCTTTACATCATCTTGTGGTTGTTGAATTGTTATTTCCTGGTTCCATGTTATTTTAAAAAGATCTTTCCTTTCCTGTTTACTAGATGAAATCTTGTCTTTGAGGTCTGAAATTCTATCTTCACTTTCACTGAGGTGGTTTTGCCAACTTTTGATAGAATTTTTGATTTCCTGTATATCTCTTTGAATGTGCTTCATGCATTCTATTTGTTTCTTATATTCTTCATTCAGAGTTCCCATTTTTTGCATTGTTCCTCTAATTTTTAAACTATGTCTTTTTTAGATGTGTTCAGCATTTCTTTCATTACATTTATCATCTCTTCTTTTACCTGGGACTACTTCTGATTTGAGTTCTTTTATAGCTTCCCAGAGTTGTTTCTTTACTTCAGTTGATATCATTTCAGGCATTTCAGGTGTATAGCTTATATTTTCTTCTGTGTTCATGTCTCCTAGACTTGCTTGGGTTGGGCTGGAAGTTTGAGATTGAATTTTTCTCTTTCATTTTGTCATTTTCCTATATTTCTGGGTTTTTAGCAATGTTTCAAGGCTTCCCCCATGTGCTGAGAATCGCCTGGCCCACTTTTGGATCCCAGGGAAGACAGCAGGCAACAACTAGCTGCTTGGAGTTCACTGGGTGTGGGCCAGTTAGGCTTGCCTGGACCTCCTGTGTGCTTGGACCTCCTGTGCATCCTCGGGTGATTTCAGATATGGGGTGTGGGCTTACTACCTGGGAGTGAAGTTCCAAGGCTTCCCTGTGTGCTGGGTTTCAACCCGAGCATGCTCTGGGCCCAGGACTCAATTTGGGCCATTGCCAGCAGCTTCATCAAAGTGAATCTTAAAAAAAGGAAAAATGAAAAAGTAATGTGGATTATGACAAATGCGGCCAAATACACGGGGTTAAATCTCGGTGAGCTTGATAGGGGAGGGGCAAAAGGATGGCACCAACTTTTGAAAGATAGCAGCTGTAGAACTAGAAAACATCAGGAGAGTGATTTATTCCTTGGAAAATTAATTTCAACAATAAAAATCTTTCACCAACTTTTTTCAGAATGAACAGTGCCCAACTAAGTACTAGTCTTTCAGAATTTTGTTATTTTAAAACAATTTATCATAGAACCAGTTATGCATTCAGTTTCAGTTATGCATTTTGATATAATATGGTGTGGGAAGTGTATTAAACTTATGACACAGAGGAGGTGTGAAATGTGTTCTATGAATAAATTTGAAACTTGTCTGCTTTATCCAAAGACAGATTGGGACATCTATCAGTAACATGAGGGAGAAATTTCTCTTTGGCCTTATAATGAAGTAAAATATCCTACTTCATCTCTTTAGGCTGTGGAAACTCAATTATGACAGATTTTTAAAGATCATTATTTCACATAGAATTAGAATGGAGGTCCAAAAAAGATTATCATCTCAAATTTGTGATGGATATTAGGGTTATGATAGTGTCAGATTGGAACACCTGGCTTTCAGGGAGACTCAATTTATATAAAATAACCGCAGACCAAGGCATTATTTAGTTATCATGCATAAATCTCTCAGTCTTTCCTCAAAAGCCTTTGAAAAAATTTTCTGACCAGGTGTGGTGGTGCATGCCTGTAATCCCAACACTCAGGAGATCAAGGCAGGAGAATCACTATGAGTTTGGGGTCAGGCTGGGCTAGTGAATTCAAGGCCAGCCTGCACAACATAGCAAGATCCTTTCTCAAAAAACAAACCAAAACACCAGTTACTGATATGTAACTCGTAACTTTTAAAAATATTATGTAATTATTGTGAATCAGAATATAGTTAAGCTACTAGTCCTTGACAGAAGTTAATGCTGGGCACATATAAAGTTTATGAACTTAGAATCATGTTTAAAGTAATGTTAATAACAGCATTAGATACATTCTTACCAGCTGAGGTTAAAAAAAAAATAACAGCATTAGAATGAAAAGACCAAAACAATTAAACATCCTACTTTGTTTTTGAGTATTTTAAAGACAAACTTTTTCATAGCTTTATCTCATTAATCTGACTTGGTATAGGAAGAAAAAACACAAAAATTGCTTTCTCTCTAATTTGTATGTGTGTGTGTGTGTGTGTGTGTGTGTGTGTGTGTGCATGTGTGTGTATGCATGTGCATTTGAGACAGGATTTCACTATGCAGTCCAGGCTGACATTGAACTCACTTTGTAGCCCAGGCTGGCACCAAACTCACAGTGATCCTCCTGTCTCAGCTACATGAGGGCTGGGATAATAGGTGTGTACCACGACATCTGGCCATTGTCTCTAAAATTTTTGTAGGATGGTTGCTGAACTTTATATGGTCACTGAGTCAACCTGTCAAGCACATTTCAGGCTTTGTTTCTATTAATCTTTGTTATATGGTGCCAGATATAATTTTACTCTTTATTTAATAAATATTTATTAGGCATCTACTGACGCTGATGTGGACCTCCTGGTGTTACAACTTAAGGAAAGACAAATGAGTCGACATTCAAGGGCAGCCTGGTTTCAAGAGTGGTACACTGGCTAGGGAGACTGTATTACTAGAGAGCTAAGATCTGAGCACAAGGCTCCAAAGCTCTGCAGGACTCCTTGTCCCCACCTGTAACATGGGTATAATGAGTCCTGCATAGACTGCAGGGTAGATAAACCTGTAAGATACAACCATCCACAGTTTCTGAACTTATCTTTAAGGTTAATTATGTAGGTTAATATGTAAGGTTAATATGTAAAGTAAATATGTAAGGTTAATTAAGGTTAATAATGAATTGTCCGTCCATCGATCAGTGTTTGTCATCATGTTTATGCTGATTTCAAACCCTTGATGCAAGACTCCAATGAGCTCAATTTGAGTCAAGGTCAAAGCTCCACTGTCATTGCTGCATCTCATGGCTGCCAGAAGCCTGCTGTACCATGTGGGAGACTGAACAGGGGCATTGTGGAGGGACAGAAAAGGCATGCATGTAGAACTCATAAGTGTGAAGTGATCCAGAGAAAATTTCTCCAATTAGTGGCAATTGTTTTTTTTACAGAAAAGTATTCTTCAGACTTCCTACTTAGAGCAGCCTCTTTTACGCCAAAAACACTCAGAAGATGCTTAAGATGTCATCAGGATTTAATAACATCAACCTTTAAGCTTAGAACCTGTGGCTACCAAACTCTTACCAAGACCCTTGAGTAGGTAGATTGCCATCTTTTTCTGTCCTGTGTCCAAACAGATGGAAGAGTGGGAGTAGGTATTCAGGATTGTAAGAGAGAGGTACATTTTATATTTACTGAATCCTTCTTTAAATTTCTATAGCAAAAGGAGTTTGATAACCAAAGGAGTTTATTTTAAAATTTCCTGATGAATAGACAATTTATAGCACAATGTTCAGTAAAGATCTCCTTTATTCTTAACTTTGTTATACTTTTGTCATAAATACCAAGAAAGTAAGAAGTCTTACGTGACAATAAGCATGTCTGGATGGGCTGGGATATAGCTCAGTGGCATAAGCACCTGCCTGGCAAGTGCAAGATCCTGAGTTTGATCCCTGGTACAAAATAAACATGTTTGGAAAAGTGAGAAAAAAGATACGTATTGAACAACTTGTTGGTTCATATGGTGGTAAATAATGGTTTGGCTGCTTTTTGGAATTCTAAACAAATTAGTTGCATCCATAATAAAGCAATTATTTCACATTCTCTTCACTTTGCTCAATGTCTATGGCTTTAAAGTGCTAAGATTATTGCTCTCAGTGTACTGCTTAACATTTTAAAGCTGGGCACTCTTGTGGGACGAGACTCTTGGGCCATCAGTTAGGCCTCCTTTTGTCCTGTTTGTACATTGGTGCTGTTGATTCATGGAATGCTGTCAAGCTTTCTCCCCATCCCCCTTTGATCTCAGTGCTTCATTTACACAAAAGTGAATATGAATGCAGAGAAATGTTTGAATACTGACAAGAATCACAGTCCCAATATAAAGGAATTGAAAATAGGTAGAAGTAAGACGTTGTCATAAAAGTAGCACAAAGACCAGCAGGAGAAAAGTGGAAATATATTGTCGAAGGTCCTTTTGCTTTAGGCCAAATGATATATTACTGGAAGGTAAAAATGGTGGCAAGTTAAACATGCACAGTGTAAACTCTGTACTGGGCAGTTTTAGTAACAAAGCAAAATTAAGCACGTCCTAATAAGGAGTTTACAAAGATGAAGTCATAAAAACCCAACTAATCCAAAAGAAAAGAGAAAAAGAAAAATGTAGGAAGAACCACAGAAAAAGACAAATAGGAAAACAGTAGCAAGATATTGTAGTAGAATGAAATCCAGGGGTGGAATGTCATGGTTTATCTCTGTGTCTCCCAGGCCTCACAAGTTTGAATTGTGCATTTGTTATTTGTTCATTGTCTAGTGCTTGGATTGATGGTGTTAGTGCTCCACCCACAAAGGGGTGGAGCCAGGATGTGCTGTAATGGCAGAAAGAAGGTGTGTCTTGTTCTTTGCTGGTTCGAGTTTGCTGTTTGCAGCCGCCATGGACGGAAGCCCAGCCATGCCCGCCTGCCTTGGAACTAACTAAGTGTGGACTGAAACCTCCAAAAACTGTAAGAAACAAACCTTTCCTTTCCCAACTTTGGGCTTCAGGTATTTTGTCTCAGTGACAAGTAAAAAGTAACTAAGACAATCACATTAAATAGAAATGGTCTTACCATCTCAATAATTATAAAGCAAATGTTGTCACTGTAATTAAACAATCCAATTGTAGGTTGCCCACTAAACAGATAGGTTAAAGGAAAAAGGACACCAACTGACAGTAATAAGAAAATGCTGACGTGGCTATCAGGCAAGTATTTCATTCGAAGGGATGAGGAAAGTCATTTCATCACAGTAAAGATGCCAATTCATATGAGGTGCAGTGACAAATGCCTGTAATCCCAGTCATGTGGGAGGCTGAGGCAAAGATCATAGGTTCAAGTCTTGCTTGGGCAACTTAGCTATTTAGCAAGATCCCCACTGAGCTAAATCCCCAGCCCCAAGATCCTTATCAAAACTAAAAAAAGTTAAAAGGTTGGGAATGTAGCTCAATGGGAAGGCCTTGGGTTCAATGCCTAGTACCAGAGAACAAAAAAAGAAGTCTGTTCATAATCATAAGTGTGTATATACATAATAAAAGGGACTCAAAATACATAAGCAGACAATGACAAAACTGAGGGAGAAATGGGCAACTCCACAATTATCATTGGCTCTCACTAGGTCAGTTGACAGAAAACTAGTAAAATGCAGAATGACCACCAACTAACTGTATCTAATTAGCATCAACAGCAAGATGAGATTTTCTTATCAGATGTGCACAACATATTTAACAAAAGAGTACACTTTGTTTTAAGATGTGTGGTTTTGTTTCTGAGTGGTGAAGAGTTTCAAGATATTCTTTTTTTTAAGGGAATAAAACAAAACAATAAAATGTAACAAAATGAAACAGTGAGAACAATACTAGATTTCAAAACAAGACAGAAAGAAGTCCTCCATAGTTTCTATATTGCATATTGTTATCCTCTAAACAGATGCTCAAACTACCAGCCCCAGGCCAACAAGGTCAGTCAATCAACATAAGCACTAGGTAATTTTGTACCTCAGTTGCTATCATCCCAGCCTCTGTTCCTCCAAACCAGCCAGTTGCCTGTGGTGGGAGTGAGACGCTCTTCTGGTCTCCCAGCTCACAAATCAGCTGGCTCATGGGAAGCGCAGGTTGACTTCTTGGTTCTATTCCCAGACTGCAAGGTTTCCACTGGCTCATGGGAAGGGTGGGTTGAGTTTCTCAAGATATTCTATTATCAACTTCTAGTTTAATTCCCATACATTCTGTGAATACACATTGCATATTTTCAATTTATAGTAGTTTTAAATTTATAGTAGTTTTAAATTTATTAAAAGTTATTTTGTTCTTATCCAGTTTGGTTAGTGACCAGAGTTGTGGAGAGAATTGAGTTTGTGAACTGAGGTACCACTTGGTATTTTGAGAAGCCTTGGGGTGATTGGCCCACACCATCTAGCACTGTGTGGGCCCACTCTTTCCGTGTTTGCACCATGACAAATTTGCCTAATAATGCATTTCTCAAAGTGCACTCCTGTAGTTACGCAGACTATGTTTGATATGAAAAAAAAAATCAACTCATTTTATTGCACATACAAAACTCAGTTTTAAATAGGTCATAGTCATACATGGAAGAGCTTATTAGAAAAACTTTAGACAATTTTTAGAATATCAGTCCTGAGAGCCAGAAGATCTGCCTCTGCCTACTGGGCACCGTCACTAGAAGACCCTTTCCCAGGTGCCTGTCCTATCCCCCTACACTACTTAGGGGCAGCCAATGTGAGAAGTGCCTGAGGGTCCACAACCAGCTTGTTGGGAGGAACCCAGGAGAATGTCAAGACAAAGGAGGAAAAGGCAAACTCAGACCACCAGTCCACACAGAATAAGTATGGGAAATACAGTCATGGAAGAAAATGGAAGTCATACATCTAAAATCTCTGAGAGGATAGCAAGTGAAGTAAGGAAACAACTTCATGAGATTGTAAACACAGTCAAATCAGAAATAATGTCTCAGGTAAAATAAAAAATCACATACATACTGAAAGAATTGTTCTGCAGGTCTAAAGAAGACAAAAACGAAAAAGAGGAGCATAGGAAAATGATGGAAACCTTGAATGAATGTAGAAAGAAATTACAATGCATGAAACAGATTCAAAGAGAGATCCACAAAATTAAAAATTCAATTGAAAGCTGGCAAAACCACTTGAAAAATACTGAAGATAAACTTTAAAACCTTAAATATGGGATTGTAGCTAGTGAGTGAGAAAGGAAAGGTCTCTTAAAAATAACACGGAATCAAGAAATAACAATAGCTGCAAGATGATACAAAGAAGCATAATTTAAGAGTGATAGGTGTCAGTGAAGAAGCAGAAGTCAACACAAATGAAATTAAAAGGATATTCACAGAAACAATAGAAGAAAACTTCCCAAATGTGCGAAATGGATCTGGCCTGCAGATAAGTGACTCAACTAGCCATAACCAATGTAAATCTACACCCAGACATATAATAATCAAAATCGCAGAAATTCAGCACAAGAATGGAATATTAAAAGCTGTTAGATAAAAGAGACAGATCACCTATAAAGGAAAACAAATCACAATCAGCATATTTATCAACACAAACCATCAAGTCAGGAAGAGTTTGGAGTGAAGTGTTTCAAACCCTGAAAGAAAGCAACTTCCAACCCAGATTAATTTACCTAGCAAAACTATCTTTCCAAATTGATGGAAAAATAAGACACTTCCAGGATAAAGAACAACTGAAGAAATTCATGATTACTATTCAAGACATTTTATTGATACATGAGACTACTTACATTAATGGTTATAACCAGCTTACATTGGTTTGTCTCTGCCCTGCTATCCTCCTGTTGTTGGTCTTTTCTTTTTGCCCCAGCAATAAAAAGAAACAGGGAGAGTGTATCAAGAAACAAGAACCATCAATACACTGTATACAAGATACACATTTAGCTGGAAAGGAAATTCATAATCTGAAAATCAAAGGAGAGGAAAAAAAAAAAAGCAAGAGTAACTTTCCCATCAACCACAGAATGTATGAGAAAAATATGGTATTTTCATGCAGTGGAAAGCTACCCAGCTATAAAGTAGAATAATTTCAAGGCTCCTGTAGGTAAATGGATGCAACTGGAGATCATGTTCATAGGTGAAACAGTTCGAATTCATACGTGTGAACCCTAGCATAAGAAACAAAAGCATTTAATGGGATCCAAAAACAAAATAGTTAATGTAAGAGTGAAGAGGAGGAAACACCTGGGAGGGAAAGATGGAATTACTATTAATTTCTTATTGTCTTGTCTTGAACTCTTGCATTGTTTACACAATTTTGTTAGGTTTGGTTTTGTTAGATTTTATGCTGTTGGTTGATAGGGACAGCTATTTTGAATATAATGGGATATATTATGGTAATCATAGTTTCCTATTTTATTGCTTTGAAGTCTTATTATGCTTTCATTCATTGTTTGATTGGTTTTATTGTTTTGCCTGATTTTGTTATATGTGATGGTATGAATAGCTATTTTGAAGAAAACAAGACATTATGGTAGCCATTGCTGATTTACTATCATATTATGTGAAATCCAACCATGATTTTGCTCTTCTGTTTTGATTGGTTCTATCCTATTGTGTTTTATTTGATTTTATTATTTGTGATGGTATAGACAACTTTTTTTGAGGAAAATGAGATATTATAGTAGCCATTGTTCATTTCCTGTTATTTGGTTTTGAAGTCCTGTAATGCTTTTTTGAATGGTTTTATACTATTTTGTTATGTTTTATATTACTGTGTGTGAAGGTATGCTCAACTATTTCGAAGAAAAGAGACGACATGGTAGTCACTATTGACGTTCTGTTGTCTTGTTGTGAAGTGCTGTGTTGCTTGCATTGTTCTGTTCTGATTTTCTTTCTTCCATTCTCTTTTGTTTTATTCTCTATAAAATAAATAGAATATCACTCCTTAGAGGAAAAAAAAGAAAATCCTTTAGACAAATTAAATTTAGCAGGGTTTTTTTTTTAATTTAAGAGGAAAAAGAGAAAAACACAAAACAAACCAAAGCGGCGTAAGGGTACACGCAATACAGAACTACAAAACAAAACAAAACCAAAACAAAACAAAACAAAAAAACATAACAGTAAGAAATTACCTGCTACTAGATTACACACTATTTTCTTGAAAATAATTCCTCAAATCACAGTATCAAAGAACACAAGGTGGACATTCAAACAGGGAGACTGCAAACAGCTGTGTTCAATGTTCCAAAAACATTGATAAAGTCAGCTATTTAACACCCCCAAACACACTTGCTGTTATATCCGTTAGAGCTCTTTTTCTTTTCTTTTTTTTTTTCCCTCTCTTTTTTACACCAAAATTTACACATCTTGGATTTTATTACTCCTTAGTGCTTATTACTTTCTTTGGGGGGGGGGGGGAAGAATACAGTCAAATATGGCAAAACAAAGCTGTCAGTCAATACCAAGGATAGACATAGCACATGGTGTAGAACAGAGTACAAGTTTATCAACAATGGTTATCAACGTTGTCCCTTGTTTCCTTAAAAAGAATTGTCTATCTTATTAGATATTATAAAGTTGGACAAAACAGTAGAGAACAAGACCAATAAAACTTAGGCATTGTAAACATTACAGGACTTCCAAAGAAGACAATAGTCAAACCAGAATGGGTATCTTAGTGAATCTTATTGTCTTCGAAGTAGTTGCCTATGTCTTCAAACTTGATACTATCATATAGAATGGAACAGAGTCTAATCAGTCAAAACAAGATTGTGGGAGTACTACAGGACTTCAAAACAAGTTAATAGGAAATCGAAAAGAGTTACTATTTATATATCCTAATTTTTTTGAATTTTTTCTTTAATTAAGACAAACATAAGAAATGACTAAATAATTTTTTTTGAAACAATAAGGGGGAGATTGAGATAAAACAGGACATAACAATATAACAATAGAGGTCACAGCATGACTGTTTCAACAACCTAGTACTTCACCACCTTATAACCTGACTTAATAGTAGTTACCATAGTGTCTTTTTCCTTGAAATATTTGGGTAAAACTTCATATACTCTAGCTTCAAATATTTTCATATCAAGAAGCCCAGAATAAAGCCTTTCTAATTAATGAGTGAAAACTTTATAAGGCTTCAAGGCCACCTAATGGGGAATCATGATTACCACATATTTTTATATATTTGAATCATTATTTACATTAGGGAAACTATTCGGTATTCACACATGCGAGATTGATTTATTTCACTAATGAGTATGGTCTCAAGCTGCGCCCATTTATTGATAAATATCTCAATGTGATCCATCTTTATAGCTGAATAATACTCCATTGTATAGAAATACCACAACTTTTTTATCCATTCCTCAGTTGATGGGCACTTGGGTTGTTTCCAAGATCTGGCGATTACAAATTGTGCTGCTATAAACATAGGTGCACATATATCACTGTGGTATGATGCTTTCAGTTCTTCTGGGAATATGCCTAGAAGTGGAATAGCTGGAATAAATGGGATTTCCAGTCCCAACTTTTTGAGAAATCTCCAGACAGATCTCCACAAAGGCTGTACCAGTCTACACTCCCACCAGCAGTGCAGGAGAGTTCCTTTTTCCCCACAGCCTCTCCAGCATTTGTTGTCGGTTTTCTTGATCCTGGCCATTCTTTCAGGAGTGAGATGGTATCTCAGTGTGGTTTTAATTTAGCAGGGTTTATTAGGGCAAAAATTAGCTCATGAATTGGGTATCACTCAGAAAAAAATGTATTCAAGGAGCTCCACCTAACAATTTGAGCAGTAAGCTTTTGTAGGACAGTGACAGAAGCAAAGTAGAGCAATCATCTGATTGGCTAAGGCTAGGCAAGTGTAATAATGCATTTTCCTTATTTGAGGGTGGCTGTTTGTGATTGGCTGAAATCTGCTATTTGTAATTGGTTAAAAGTTGGCTGTTATACTTCTAAGTTAGGTTTTCATTTGTTTACATACTAAGTGAGGTTGCAGTTCATTATATAAGAGCTCAAAGTATGGAGACAACCTCAAGATAATGGGTTCTTTTTAATTTAACAAGCTAACACTATTAACATTCTGGAAGAAAATAGACTATTTTAATGGCCTTGGCACAGTTTTCTTAAATAAGACAGAAAAAGGATGAATTTTAAAATAAAATGTCAATAAATTTGAAAGCAAAATGAAGATCTTTTGCTTTTCAAAAGATACTATTAATAAAATGAAGAGATAAGCAGCAGACTGGAAGAACATATTTGCAACACATATTTTTGGCACAGAACTTTCATCTAGGATATATAAAGTATTCTCACAATTCAACAATAAGGGGATTTAAAAAATTCAATAAAAATGGACACAGGATTTGAACAGATACTTTTCCCAAAAACGATTTGCAAATGGTAAATAAAGCATTTGAAAAGATGCTGATCTTCAGTCATTAATATAACACAGCTTAAAATCATAATGAGATATAATTAAATATTTGTTGAAATCAATATGATCCAGATACTGAAAATATTGAGTATTGGTGAGGAATTGGAGCCACAGGAACTTTTATGTATTTCTAGCTAGAAACAAAATGCTGCAGTCACTATGGAAAAATGATAGTTTCTTAAAATGTTATATGTGTATCAGTCATGAAAACTAGTAATTACATTCCTGGTTTAAGAGAAATACATGTCTGTACAAAAACTTGCATTTGTAATAAGTACTTTACAACTTGTAATACCCCCATGTATCCATCAAAAGATGCATAGACTCACATATTGTGACATAGCATTACAATGGAATATTACTTCTCTACAAGGAGTAGTAAAATATTGACACATGTGACAGCAGGGAAGAATTTCAAAGTCATTATGCTGATGAGAGAAGCCAGACCTCCATTCACCCAAAAAGACAGCATATATATGTTACAATTCTTATAAAATTCTGGAAAGGCAAACTAATCCATATTGATAAAAAACAGAGCAGTGCTTCTCTGGGCATGGGGAGGGGAATAAGAGATGGATTATGAAGGAGCATGGTGGGCGATGAAATAAAAGCACATTATCGTGATTGTAGTGATGATTTCACGTGTGTGCATATGCCAGAACTCGTGGAGTCAGACAGCTTATTCAAAAGGCAGTTTATTTTGATGTCAATTATACTTTAATAAAACTATTATAAAATTGGCAAGCAGGAAGCAGAAGGTGGAGGAAGATGTCCTGGGGTTTCTTCTAGCTCCTAAAATTTCAGCAAGCATATTGCAACTTCTACCGTCAATAGCCAAGTTTGGCCCATTTTGGGATCAGGAAAAAAAATAACTAATTGTAATACAGGACTCTTGTTTGGGACTCTTTTGATCATGCAAAGTACCTACTTCAAACTGATCAACTACTTACAGATTGTGCTATGCCCTGGGCCAAATGAGGAATTGGCCATAACCAGGGAGCTGAATGCCTTGCTCCAAATACCAGGGAGCCAAAAGCCAGGCAGTTTAATGAGCTCTTCCTTTTCAAATTTATTTTTCTCCCAGATGAAATATATGTCCTGCGTTGTTGCTTCAGAACACTGAAGATGCACACAGATGGTAAATCAAATTTAGGGAGGAGGAATGTTCTATAGAACTCCTAAATGCCAACTTCAAAACACTAGATGGCTCCCCTAATGTACTTTAGATTGCAGTTAAAAATAAGGCTTCTCATCAATGTCACTGAGAAAGATGACAATCATTTTTCAAGCAATCGGTGCACCCATATGGGCTCTCCCTGATGAAGAAAAGGGAAATGAAGTATAGATTGAAGAAAATGCTCTGTGGGATCAGAACTTGGGGCTATTTTTCTTTCCTATTATGGCCAATAAACACCAGGAATGTGTTTTTCAAAAGTAGTGTGTTATTCCAGAAAAGAAACAGTATATTTAAAAAATGATTATGAAAGCGTAGCTTTGACAGTCAGTGTGATCATTCGAGTCACAGCAGCAAGAGCTAAATTGCCAGTCTCATCCTCCGCCAGGGTCCCGAGGGCTCTGAGAACCAAGCGAGTGGTGTGAAAGCATCCATAGGCTGAAAAAGTTCGGCGAACCTAGCAAAGAAGGAAAAGCACAGGCTTTGTCATGCCCCAATCCTGCTAAGTGTGCAAACCACCCTATATTTTCTTATCTGTAAAATAGGCATTGAAGAATAGGCATGTGTTACTGTCTTTGTATATACAAAGTAAAAAAAAAAAAACCTATATATTTGCTTGTTACCTTATATTGTGTAAAACATTTGCATACTGGCAAATTATTTGCAAACATTAAGTCAAAAAGAATGTACTTGTCTTTGAAATATACATTGGAAGCACAATAAGAAAATATAAAAGTGGATTGACTTTGGTTTAACAAAGGGAGGAGACTCAAGCCTTCCAGAGGCTTCTCTGCAGAGAACATGGAAGGTCTTGCCAATAGCTTATAGAGTTTGATCAATAGATGATTTATTTAGACATTTGCATAACACAGCATCTTAGACGACGAAAGTTTGTATTTACTCTAAGATCAAGGGTTTTTTTTTTTTTTAAGTAACTTTAAGGGCCAATATAGTTTGCTTGCAAGAAAGGTATTGTAACAATGGGTAGTTGGAATATTTTTTTCCAAGCTGGTTTGTTGGCTCATTGAGAAACTGAAATCTCTGTTTTTAAAATGAATATACTGATTAATAGCAACCGCTCTTCTGTTTTGAAGAATACCAGTAAAGTGATTCAAATTCACTGGACAGATCATTATACAAAGCCAGAGAGTAATTCAATCTAATTTGAAAATGGATGTAGGTAAAGACATTTCCTTTCATCTTAAACAAGCCAACAATCCTTGACATCAAGTTTTATAAGTGACTAATAATGGATTTATCTCAGTTTTTGGAAGAAAAAAAAGAAAATTGAGTCGCACAGAAGATATTTGTGAAGCAATGAAACCCTCTCTCCCAGCCATGTGGGATGGCTTTCCTGAAAAATTCTCCTTGTTTGCCCTTCCTTCTGTAAGCTCCAAAGAGATGTGCAAACTCCATAAACTTGTGGTTTTAAAGCCCTGCCAAAGCCTGCAGGTTGCCAGGTTTGGCTCCTAACAGGGATTCCCATGAAGGAGAGGATTTGATCTGGAATTTCATCCTGCTGTGTGAGGAACAAGGTGGACTGTGGGATGGGCTATAAACCCCCCTTGTTTTCAAGGACCCGGTTCTGCCAAGGGCGGATGATTCGGTCATCCTCCTCCCTTCAGTTGCCTGGGTTTAGTCCTCCCCTCCAGGCAGGAAGAACAGCACTGAAAACCTGGGAAAAAAAGTTCAGGAACAATGGGAGGGCTGTTGGCTTCCTGTTTAACCACAGATGACCCTTTGTCTTTTATCATCAACATTTCATTTAAAAATTGACTTCAATTTTTGCCCTCCCCCAAGAAAGAGGGTAAATCAACAAAAGACAATGATATAATCAACAAAAGACAATGTTAAGTTTAGTAAATTTGGCTTTGTGAAAATTACTAATATCACTACTGCATGTTTATTTACTCTTTTTTCCTGTATAATTTTGAGTATTTTCATGGACCATTATTGGGAATCCCAGTTCTGGAGACTCCTGAAACTCCAAGGTCAGTCCTTGAAGAATGGGTGGTCAGTTATCTCATGGGAGAAACAGCTTCAAGGTCTTTGAATGGTTTCCTATGAGGTGCCAAGTACCCTAGAGTTTCTTGTTCTTGATGATATTCCTGGGAGTCAGGGAGACCTAAGAGATAAGAGAGAGACACAAGACACAAAATCCCTCCAAGATCACTGAGTTAATTCAAGCACAAAAGAATGTTTTGAGTGTTTGTGTGTGTGTTTGGGTACTGAGAACTGAACCTGAACTTTTACAATGAGTTATACTTTTAGCCTTCTTTTATTTAGAGACAGAATCTCGTAAAGTCACTAAGTTGTCCCAGGCTGGGCTCAAACTTGAGATCCTTCTGCTTTAGCCTCTCAGATTGCTGGAATTAGAGGCATGTGCTACTACATCTGGCTCTTGAGTGGTTTTTGTGGAGGGTCATTCATATGACATATTGTCCATTCCCCAGGGTAATTTCTGTTAGATTCTTTGGATATGGGAAAGGGTGTGGGAGAGCTAAAACCTAACTGAATGGTCTAAAAGACTGCAGTGGGAAACTGGGAGGTCAGGACTGCCCCTGTCAATCTCTCTGTGACCACCACATTCCTGGTGCAGAGACACAATATCCTCCCAGGCCAAGAACATTGTCAGGCCATGTTCACATCAGAAGAGACCATCATGGTGAAGAGAGGCTCTAGTCAGAATCCATGTGAGATCAGCCCAGGCTGGGAACCGGAGATGCAGAGGCAGATAGAATCACAAAGCAGACACCAAAATAGTAACTTTTCATGACCAATAAAAAAATGATGATTGGACTTTGCCCAGAGAGAGAACTTTTGTGGGCTCCATTTCCAGGGTTCTACCAGTGGGACTATAGGGTCAGGGCACAGCAAGGTCCCCTCAGTCCCAATTCATCCTTCAATCAAAAATTTCCCTTGCTTTTTAACTTTGGCACTGGTCTACTACAGTTGTTGCAATTGAGGAGTGAATATTTATACATTACTAATTATATGACACAGTTTATGTTAGGATTTACTCTCTGTGTTGCACACTCCATGCTTTTGATAACTGTGTAATGTCACATACCCCCTGTTAAGGCTTGTGCCTCATGGGGTCATAGAGGTGGCTAGATTTAGGGTGTGTGTGATGCTGGGACTAAGGGCGGGTGATTACTAAACCAGCCCACCAATTGGTTTGGCATGGTTCTGGGTGTGGGTAAAGGGAAGGCCCATCCTGGGTGTGGGGGGCACCACTCAAAGGACAAGTAGCTTGAAAGGCTACAAGGCAGAGGCTGCTGCCACTGCCGCTCTGCTACTTTGCTGCTCTCTGCCTACCATGGACTGTTTCTCCTCTGCAGTGTCCCTCTGCCATGCCACCCTGCCTCAGAACAAGCAGACTACGGACTGAAACCTCTACATGTTGTGAGCCAAATAAACCTTTCCTCCTTAAACTCTGGGAGTTAGGGATTTTGTCTCAGCAATGATATCCACCAAGGCAGTGTCATATAGAATAGTTTCACTTAAGTCTCCTGTGCTCCACTTATTTATCCTATCTTTCCTCCACCCCCTCAACCCCCTAACCATTGCTGGTTTTTTTTTTTTACTGTCTTTTCCAGAATGTTGCATAGTTGGGACCATAGGTTTTAGCCTTTCCATTCTGGCTTCTTTTTGCTTAGCAATGTGCATTTAAGCTCCTTCCATGTCTTTTTTTTGGCTCAATAGCCCATTTTTTTCCTTTTAAAATTATTTTTAATTGTGTTAAAATATACATAGCACAAACTTTACCATCTTAATGAATGTTAAGTGTGGCATTAGTACATTCTCATTGTTATACAACCATCACCACCCGTCTTCAGAACTCTTTTTATATTGCAGATTGGATTCTGTATTTTGGGAAATAATAACTTCTAATTCCTTCCTCCCTAAAGTCCTTGGCAGCAATCATTCCTCTTTCTGTCTCTCTGGATTTGCCTATTCTTGATTCTTCCCATGGGTGGCAGCATACAGTGTTTGTCTGTCTGTCACCGTTTTGTTTCACTTGGCATAATGTCCTAAAGATCCCTTCACACAGAGTCTCCTTCCTTCTTAAGACTAATATCCCATAGTGCATATGAGCCACATTTTGTTCACTCGTCAGCTGTTGGCATGAACTTGGGTTGATGCCACATTTTAGCTTTTGTGAATATTGGTACTATCAATATGGGTATCAAATATTTTTTCAATACTTTGCTTTCAGTTCTTTTCATTTTATACCCAGAAGCAGAGTTACTAGATGATATAATAACTCTGTTTCCCATTTTGAGGTGCTTCTGTATGATTTTGCATGGCAGCTGTACCATGTGCATCATATTACAGTCCAATAGTGCATGAAGTTTCTAATTTATCCACTTCTTTGCCAGCTTTGTTGTATTTTTTATAATAGACATCCCAGTGGGTATTGCATGGCAGCTGGTAGCTCATTTCTCTCTGTCTCTAGGTAATAGTCCATAGTGTAGATGTGCCATGGTTCACTTACCTATTCACCTATTGAGGGACATTGTGGTTGCTTCCAAGTCATGAGCACTGCTGCTATAAACATATATGCAGGACTTAACATGGACCCCAGTTTTCAACCCTTTTGAGTAAAAAACCAAAAGGTAAGTTTGTTGGATTGAATTGAAGTATGGTATGCTAGCTTTATAAGAAACTGCTAAACTGTCTTCCAAAGTGACTGTATTGTTTTGTGTTTCCAACAAAGACTATTTTTATGTCTGTGACACGTATTCCCTGACTGTGAATGCTTTGATTTGTGTGTCCTGGTGATGAAAAGCTGCAGTGATTCTCTGACAATAGGTAGAATCCTACTTTTATGTTCTTTTAATATGACCTTCAATCAGCAAGTCCTCTGGAGAGTGGAACTGGAATGGACTGAGGTGGATGCTGCTTGGCTATGTGTTCTGGCTGCCAGAATTCATTTTCTACAGCATATTAGGAAAATTAAAATTTCTAACACATTCTTCACCAAGCAAATGCACATATTACTTAAGTGCTAATGTTCTTTTCCACCACATTTTCTATGCTATTAATATTGGTGTACAAGCTGGGCATGGTGGCACATGCTTATAATCCCAACATTCTGAGAGGCTGAAGTGGGAGGATCGTAAGTTTGAGCCCAGCCTGGTCAATACAGACTCTTAGGGGTCAGAGATTTAGCTCAGTGATATAAGCACCTGCCTGGCACGTGTGAGGTCATGAGTTCCATCCCCAGCACCAAAAATAAATAAATAAATAAAAGGGGCTTCTGGTAAAGATGGTGGATAGAAAAGAGCAGATTACATAGGCTACCTGAGGCAGACAACTCAGCTGCAGAAATAGCATAGCGTGGAGAGTCCCAGACAGAGGGAGATGGACCCAGGAAGAAACTAAAGCAAAAAGAACCAGTCAAACATGCAGTCCCGGGGACTACTATTGAGGTAGCTAAGATTCTGTGCTGTGGTGCACCAGAATTACTGCTGCTTCAACTCACTGGAACTGCAGTCACACTGAAGTGCAGTCACACTGAAGTCAGAGGTCAGCGAGCCCAACAGAGAGGAGCCGGTAAGTGACCTGTGGTAAGTGCCAGGAATAAAAACTCTTCCACAGGAAAGGAGTGCCAATGGGATGACATTTTGGAATCGAGCAGGACTGGCAAGAACAAGGAACAGCAGTGACTTCAGTAAGTTGTTCCCTTCCCAGATGACATTAGTGGGGTATGCTTGACCTGGGTCATGCCCCTGGCTGAGACTCAATAAGTTGTTCCAAACCAATTCCCTACATGCGGCACACACTAATGCAGTGAAGGCCTCAGCAGGTTGACTGACCCGGAGGGGAGGAGCCAGCGTATGCCACTCCTGTTTGCACTTCAATAACACATTGGAGTGGGCAGGATCACCTAGCTCAGTGTGCTGCAGAAGAACTGTAACAAGGAAAGGGACTGGAACCTTTTCTATATGCCTGTATGGAAGAAACCAAAAATATGAGAAGAAGAAGCAACAAGAAAAAGTCCGCAGCCCTCAACCCTGAGAACATTGATCCAGGAAAGGTAAATACAAAGGAGATTGAGGAGAGCAAACATGCAATGTCGGCATCAGTGGACATAATGAGATATCTTTGGGACCTCATAGACAAGTTCAAAAGTGAAATATTTAACCAAATAAAGCAAGATATAAGTAGATTAATAAAAAAATGCTAAGCACCTCTCAAGAAGACACAGACAGAAGAATGGAGGAGCACAAAAAAAGGAGAGAAACATATGATGAAGAATAAAAGAAAACATAGAATACATGAAGCAGGTTCAAAGAGATTACCAGGAAATAAAAACTCCATTGGAAGCTGGCAAAACTGCTTGAAAGAAACTAAGGATAGATTATCCAAACTGGAAAACAGGTTCCCAATGTGGGATCATGAGGGAAAAATTTCTTAAAAATAACAAGGAAACAAGCAGTAGCAATATAAAGGCTAGAAGATGACAAGAGGATCTATAACTTGAGAATAAAAAATGTAAATGAAGAAGCTGGGGTACAAACAAAGGAACTACAAAGGCTATTCACAGAAATAACTAAGGAAAACTTCTCAAGCATAGGAAAAGGAAATGATATTCAGATGTATGAGGCATACAGAACTCCAGTCACCTACAACCAAAACAGAGCTACACCCAGGCATATAATAATCAAGATCCCAGAAATTCAATGTAAGAACAGAATTTTAAAAGCCATCTGAGAAAAGAAACAGATTACCTATAAAGGGAAACACATCAAAATCATGGCAGACTTCTCAACACAGACCATCAAATCAAGAAGAGCTTGGAACGAAGTATTCCAAGTCTTGAAAGAAAATAACCTCTAGCCCAGATTGATGTACCCTGAAAAACTGTCTCTAGAAATTAATGGAGAAACAAGATGCTTCCAAGACAAAAAGGAACTGGGGGAATTCACAAATCCAACTCTACAGAGAATACTGAAGGACATTATAAAGAGAGAGAAAAGTACCAGAATTCCAAGAACAGTGGCAGACAAGCCTCAATGAATGGAGCAGAAAGTGGAATGAAGAAGAAAAGAAGACAACTAATGGCAGAAAAAGTACACAACAGAAATGAAGCAGGGAAGGTAGGCTATAATGTCTAATATAGATGGCCTTGAAACACTAAAAAAAAAAAAAGAGAGAAACATAGGCAGAGTAGATCAGGAGGTAGGGTACACCAAGATGCTCTTTATAGGAAATATAATTACCTGAAAAAGGGTTTATGGACCAAAAATCAAATATGAGAAAACAATGCTCTATGTGACAGGGAACCAGAGAATAATAGGGGCAACTTGACCAGCACCTGCAGATAGATTGGAAAGACAGTCTTTAATAGGTAAAGGAATATAACTAGAGATCAAGTCCAGAAAGGAGAAGGTTCAGAACCACTTTGGTAAATAGCAGGTTGACCCCCAATCTAAAAACTGAGGGTGTTGGTGAGACCCAAAAATGCACAGTACACCCTGGGGGAGTAAAAGGGGAGGACTAGTCTTAAAAAAGACAGCAGAAGATATTGTTAATAGTGTATCAGAATTTAAAACCGGTATTGCTCACACCACTCTGCTTAGATAGATTATATTCCTGTCCCAGTTTGTCTACTTGCACTAGAACTGAGGGCACAGACAGCTATCCCAAAAATAACAGGATATAGTACAGTAATCATATTTAATTTCCTATTAACTTAATCTGGAGCCCATGATAAAACACTGTTTTATCATGACTGATCTTAGTTAAATCTGGTTTGTTTGATTGCTGTTTGGTATTGACAGATTTTATTCAAAACTGTTATGATTGATAGTATCGAGTCTGACAATATAGGCAACTACACTGAAGATGACAAGATTCACTATGATACCCATTGTGGTTTGATTACTACCTGTGTTTAAAGTTTTGCACTATTTACAAAGTTGTGTTTTTATTAGTATTGTTACGTACTGCTATATTCAATTATACTATGTCTGATGATATAGACAATTCTATGGAAGATAACAAGGGACAACACAGTAACCACGGTAGAACTCCTTGTACAGTGGTTTTATATGTCTTTTTTGTTTCATGTGTCTATAGGAATATGCTTTGTTTTGTCTTGCTTTGTTTTGTTTGTCTCTCTAATATAGAAAGAATAGAAATACATGTTAAGACTCATGCATGCATAGAACCTATAAACAGTTTACGAGAACTGATCTTATAACACATGATGAAATGAACAAATACCTTGAAGAAAAAGAGACACTACAGTACCTAGTGCTGATCCAGTAGTGTCATGATGTGAAATCTAGCAATACTATTATTCTTTGTTCAGAGTGATTTTAGCCTGCTTTGGTTTGTTTAATCTTAACATAAATGAAGATATGGATAACTGCACATATGTTTAAGTGTGTAGGACTGATAACCATATTACTAAGTTTTTGTTGGATAGTTGAGCAGAACTATTTGCGGTATCGCTGTTTGAATCCCCACTTTGTATGTTTCACTTTTGTATCTTGAACAACTATTTGTAAGAGGCCAATATGTAATCATCAACTGGTGATTTCTTATTGTTTATTTTTTCTTTGAAAAATATGTATTATTTCTACCTGTTTTCTGTTTTGTTTAGTCTTCCTTTAACTAAAATTAAAAAGAATAAAAATTAAAATAGAGTCTTAGCACTAAGCTTCAGAATAAAAAATAAAAAAAGAGGGCTGGGTATGTAGCTAAATGCAAAGGTTCAATACCAAGTACTACCAAAAAAATTGGGGTACAGCTCAATATTTGGATCCTTTTTACCATAGAAATGTTTTTTTCTCTTTTCTATGCTTTTCATATAAGGAAAGATAATAAAGGAACTCAAAATGTAAAATACCAGCTTCTTCAAAGATATTTAGAATTGTTTTTATAGGATGAAGTTCTAAACAAAAATGATCTTTACTACATATAATTCCAACAAAAATATATAAAATATATTTTAAAATTGATACTATATATAGAATATTTTGTATTATACATGGTATATTATATAAATGCTTATCCAAAGGCATATAGGAGAGTGCTGTGTTCTCAGCTGAGTGAGCAGTCATTGTAATGTCTATTGATATAATACAGAATAAATCCAAGGTAATATCTTCAAACAATGTGACACTGAGAATGCTTGAACTACAATTATATCGTGCTAATGAATGAACATGAAGTAATCTTGAAGGAGAGCAGCTGGGTATAAAGAGGTATGTGCTGCATGACTCCATGATGTGAAACAATTGAAACTAATCTATGGTGTTAGAAGTTTGGGCATTGGTTTATCTTGGGGTGTGTGTAACTGGGAGGGTAGCGACTAGCAAGCACTTCAGGGGGCTCTCAGGGTTCTGGCAGTGTTTGGTCTCTTAATCAGAGCCCTGGATACATTGTTGTCAAAAGGCTTCATGTTGGGGCTGGGGATTTAGCTCAGTGGCATAAGTGCCTGCCTGGTAAGCAGGCAGTCGTGAGTTCAATCCCTGGTACTGATAAAAAGGAAAAAGACAAAAAAAAAAAAAAAAAAAAAAAAAGGCTTCATATTTGTTTTGATTGGTGCATTTTTGTTTTAGAATGTGTACTGCAATTCAAGAAAAGTTCAAAAAATGGTCCCTTCTAGTGTTAAGACAGACACATGAAACCCACAGACTGATTTTGTAAAAGAAAAAAATGAGGAAATTCAAGATAAAATGTACCCAATGGTTTAGGTTTTATTTTTGCTGTTAACCAGAAGATTGACCCTTTCCTTTAACATACGCTGATTCAGTAAACCAATAAAGGAAACTGACTTTAGTGATGGAGAGGAATGAACAGTCAGAACAAAGGGAATCATTTCCGATAGGTTGATAACGGTTCTAAAAGCTTTGCACTTTTTGAGCCAAGTGATCAGCACTAACAAAAGGAATTCAAATAAGGCAGTCACAGGGAAACTTCACACTCAGGGAGCTTTTTAAAGTAGTACCTGAGTGTTTGCATGGCCTTGGCACTGACCATAAAGCTAGATACCTTGTAGAGAGTACTGCAGTAGCAACATAGGGAAGATCATCATTTTTATTTTTTAATTCAGGAAAATGTAAAATGACATGTAATAATTATGCATATTTTACTATACTGTGTGATGTCCTGATGGTATTCATTTCTGGAGTGTGAGTGTTTTGGTTTGTGAGATATGACCGGAATGTGCAGTGAATATTTAAATTAAAACATTGTAATAATAAAGACACGTTGCTATTAATACCCCTCCAAATACCTCTGCTCACATCAACCACACTTTCCCCATCATTCTCACCACTTTCTGAAGCAGTTCTGGAAGTCCCCTTTCTTTTCATGAGTGTCTTTTCATGACTGCTTAGATGTCCTGAATCCATTTAAAATGACTGTGGCAGTTTCCATTAAATGAAACCATTATGGTGTGTCCTTATCTGCTTTATTCACTGGTTCGAGTACCATGCACTCTCCTGCCTTCCTCCAAATCAAAATGACCCTGAAAGGATAATATCTGGAGTCAGTTCAGGACACAACAGCAGCCATAGAAGCACAAGTAAAGACCCTCAGAAAAGGAATATCCAGAACTGCTTCAGAAAGTGGTGAGAATGATGAGATTAGTGTGTTTGAAATGAGGGGAAGTATTTTGAGGTACACTAATAGCAATGCGTCTATTATTATAATAAATTAAAAATTAAACATTCACCTTAGGTCTTAGTCACACTTTAGGTAGATGATTTCATTTGTCCATCAGCCCCTGTGTCTGATGGGTTTTGGAGTAGGTTTTGTGATTTCTAGGCAAGAGCTGCATACAGTGCTTCTAAGAGAGAATAAACATGTAAAACGAATTCTATCTTATGCTGCATAATAGTTCTGTATTCATTCGGGGCTGGATTTCTTGGGTAAGTGACTGTACACATCCAGCTAACTTTCTACACATTTGAATGACTTTGGTGAACTACTTTTCTTTCTTCTTAAACTTGCCACTGCTAGTCATTTTCATTTGTCTGTTTGCTCCTTATCTCTCTGAAGAAACATGCCATCTCTTGGCACTGGTGGCGAACTCTCAGATTCAGACGCAGCAGAAGGACAAATCATGGTGAGCCAAAGTCACACAAGAGTATTGAGCCAAATGTGACTTAGTACCATGCAAGTAGTGGTCAATGTGAGGCAGGACAGAGAACTCAGATAAGATAGTCAGAAGCCAATGTAGGGGTGGGTGGTAAGTGTTCATTAGGCCCAAAACAAAGGGCACACAGGATATCAGACTACAAGGAGTATTCAGAAGTCAGGAACAGCTAGTATGTATACACCAAATACAGCAATACAGAGGGAAAGTTCATATAACTTTTTTTCATTAGATTTATAAGGTATGATTAAAAATATAGTGAACATTTAAATTATTAGAACCTTATTACAGTAAAAGATACATTCCCATAAACGCCCTTCAGAATATTCCCCCTAGCTTCAAACATGTTAATGCCATTATTTGTGTCACTGTTTGAAGTAGTTTTGGAAGTCGTCTTTTCCGAATGTCTTTAGTTGTGGCTGCCTCGATATTCTCGATATCTGAACTTATCCAAAACATTTATCTTCCATGATCTTTTTGCCTTAGGGAAAGAACCAGAAGGGGCATGCTGCCGGATCTGGTGATGGATCAGGACTTGACATCATGTTTTTACAAGGCTGCTTTCTGTGGATGGCACTTGGAAACAGCATTCACCAGATTTTTGATAATACTTTGTAAAGACCCTAAGGAGGAGGATCTTCAGAACTACTTCAGAGAGTGCCAAGAATGATGGTTGGGGTGACTGTGTTTTAAACAACAAGGAGTACTTTAAAGAGGATTACTGGCAATGTGTCTTTTACTGTAATTCATTTAAAAGTTTAAACACACCTTTATATTTTGATCACTCCTTTAATCACCTTAATATTTTGATACATTTTAAAAAGTATTCTTAGTCAGCTTTTGCTGCATAACAAACAAGCACAGAATTTCAACTTCATACAACAAATCCTTTATTTTTGCTCATAGGTTTCAGGTCATAAGTCAGACTGGGGCTCAGGCTGGAGGATCTGTGTCACTCACAGGCATAAGAGAGCCCTGCCAGTCTGTGCAAGACACTGCAAGCCTCTGCCTGTGTCATGTCTGCTGACATTACATTGGCCAAATCACCTCACAAGGCCAAAGACTGAGGGTGTGGAAGTATACCCTGTCCTTGCTTCACATGACAAGAGTGTGGATGTATAAGAAATACATATGTGAATAAGATAGATCTTCCCTGGCTATGTTCTAGGTGCTTGGATTATGTCAATAAAGCAAACAGAAGGGTTCCTACTATTGTGGGGCTTATGTTCTAGTTGGGGGAAAGACAGAAAAGAAAAGGCAGACACCAACATAAGAAATAAAATGTATTGTGGTTTTAAAGGTGGTAGAAAAAAAAAGCTATGTCAGAGTGAGAGGGTGTGAGGACTTGGGGTACTGTCATTTTCACTGAGGAGATGATCAAGGCTTATTGGGAAGTAAGTCAGGAGGAGTCTTAGTGAAGTGAAGAAGTCAATTATGAGGACAGCTAGATCACAGAATCTCAGAACAGTTAGTGCAAAGGTCCTGAGATAACAGCACTCCAAATACTAAAGGAACAGTGAGGTGGCCCATGTAGTTAGAGTTGAGAGAAAGAAGGGGAAAGATGCCAGAAATGAGATCAGAGAGATGATGGCCTCACATTGCACAAGGCCTAGAGGCCCGTTGTAAGGATCTTGCTCCTACTCTGACACAGATGGCAGCCACTGGAAGGCTTTGAGAGAGAAGTGAATGACCTGACATGTTTTTATATGGCTTACTTTAGTTGCTCAGTTGTCAGTAGACTATGGGGAAGACAGAGATGGCAGCAAGTGTACCAGCTGGGACAATACTGCCTTTTTATAAGACGGCAGGGTTCAGTAGAAATAAAGCGTGAGCCACAGAAGTGATCTACGTGAGTAATTTAACATTTTTTCAAGGAGCCACATTGGAAAAAGTAAAAAGAAACAAGTAAAATTAATCTTAATAGTATATTTTGGTTAACTTAATATTTTCAAAATTTGTCACTTCTGCATGTAATCATGGTGAAATAATTATTGAGCTATTCCAGGTTTCTTTTTTCATACTTTGAAGTGCAGTGTGTATTAAAATTACTTACAGTGCACTCCAGCTTGGCACTAGCAACATTTCAAGTGCTCAACAGCTAAATGTAGCTATGGCTACATACCCACTGGACAGTGTGGGTCTGAGAAACCATACTCAGTTGAAATCATGTGTCTCTTCTTTTTTCCACCCACTTCCGAATGTTAAATAGCAATTGGTCATGAGGTTGATGCAAAGAGTAGTCTAAGCGCTTTCATCCACAGAAGGAAAGGTTTGAAACTGAGATTATAAAAGTTCAGAAATCTAATGCATTGAAAAAGTTCTCCTAATTTGACAGTAAAATTCTGTAAACATCTTTTAATACCTAAAAACCAACAGTGGTCTTCAATGTGTATTAATGAGAATTATTGCCCAGTAAAAAAAAAGGTTGTTATTAAACAAAAAATAATAATTCCACATTATCTGGACAGACAACATACTTTTATCAGGGAAACTGTATTCAGAAATAATCCTTAGCAAATAGCCTATTGCAGGAAATATATAATCATTAAATGTTCTATCATTTTAAAATTTTGCATTTGAATAGGGAAGCATTTATTATTCTCTAGGTAAGCATTTGAAATTTGAGAATAATTTTTTAATCCAGGAAAAGTACATAATGTTGCTTCTGAGTATGTTTTATGCAATCTACAGAACTGTTTGAATTTAAAAATAGAAGTAGACCAACATTTGACAGTAATATGTAATTTGTGTCATTATGTATTTGGATTGTGAGCTTTTTGGTCAGAGGATACAAGGAATCAAAAATGCACAGGATTTTTGGTCAGAAGCCAGTGAAATAAGGGATTTTCCCTCTCCTGCTGTGAAACCTTGTAAAAGTACGTCCAGTCTCTCACAGCCTCTTGTTTTGGTTAGTTCGATGAAGATAAGAGTAGTTTCTTCAGATACTTCTTGTGAGCATTGATCTTGGTAATGTTGGTGAAGAAGCCCATACACTGCCTAACATGGTGGTATCAATAGGTTACCATTCTGTAAGCAAAATTTACATTCCTGGAAAATGGTAAATACTATGTGAAGTACATGACCCTAAGTCAGGGTTGTGTGTTTGCAACAGCACAGTTGCCCAGAGAACTTTGTCCTATGCTACCTTTGGCCCTAAGAAATGGTACGCCAAGATGACTTTGCAGCAAGGTACATTGAAAACACAGTTTCTCTCTCTCTCTCTCTCTCTCTCTCTCTCTCTATCTCTCTGTCTTTCCCCCTTCTCCCTCTCTAGCTGTCTGCTTGGTTTCCGAGCCATTTGCTGTATTATAGCCTTGGTTTTCTCTTTATTTATTTAACTGGGTTTTAGACTTGTGAAATATGTGGTTGGCTGTCTAAATTCAATTCTGGACATTTCTTAGACTTTATATCTTTAAATATTTCCTCTAGCCCACTCTCCCCATGAGGCTACCCCAGGGAAGTTTTAAGAAATCACTTCTTACATTGAAATGATGTAGTAACTACTTTTAATAAAAACTGTGCTAGTGTAGCTCTCTGGGTTTACAATTTAATCATCAATTCTTTTCTACCTTTCTTTGATGTGTTAAGTTCTTTGATGCAGTTAAGAAGATGTTTTAAAATATTTTATGTGGTGTATTAAGCTGTTTTATCTAGGATAATCTGAATCACCTAACTCCTCATCATCAGAAGTTTTAAAATACTAAATATTTTAAATATTTAAATCTTACTGCATCTGGAATTAATTGGGGGTACTAAATATATCATCTATTTTCTGCTCATTATATTTTCAAGGGTACATAATTCATAATTTCCTCATGTATTCAATAAGGGTGTTACATGCTATGCTTTTATATAACAAAATCCCAGTTATAATTTTAAGATTTCTAAGATCTTAAATCTGTTCACTGATTTTAATTAAATTAAACCATACCACCTTGCTTTAATTACTGTGGCTTCATACTACATTTATATATCTTGTAGGTCAGTGATGGTGTACCTTTTAGGGATTTCAATGGTATGAACAACTCAATGTGGCACATGTGCCATAGGTTCACCACCACTCTTCTAGATAAATCTACCTTTAAATTTCCCAAGGATAGAAGCATATACTACAGAGTTATTCTCTTAGTAGACTTAACTCTTTGAAATTCATTCTATTCTTGGATATATGTATTATGTATAAACTACTATGTTAGATACTGGAGATTTAAAGAAGTTTAACATGAAATACCAGTTCTAATTTTACACACCTAAGCAGAAAAGATATATTGTCAAAAAATTTAATAAAACTATATGAGTGTTCTGGTTTGTGTCTAGAATCCCCACAAAGCCTTACACAGTCAAGGGACCAGGCTTTTCATAAGTGGTTGAATCTAGAGTTTGTGATTGATTCATGATCCAGTGCTGGAATTATGAGTGTGAGTGCTACAGCTGCACTAGGGAGAGTAGCCTGCATACAGTATAAGGGACAGAAAGAGTCTTGTCTGTCCTTGCTTGTTGCTTTTGTTATCTTATGCAGCCATGAACTATTGCCCCTCTTCCATGTGCCACTTTGCCTTAGAGTCAGTGCTTTATGGATTGAAACTTCTACAAACTGTGAGCTAAACAAACCTTTTCTTCCCTTAACTTTGGATGTCAGGTATGTCGTCTCAGCAGTGAGAGAAAAGTAACTAAAGTGATTTAAATAAAAAGTGAAACAATAAAGGAAAATATATGTTAAAAGGCAGTGACTACTTACAAAGTATTGTTAAATACTATGAGTTCAAAATAAAGATGCCTGTGAACTGTAGTGTTGTGGTTTGGCTTTTTAGGTAATAAAAAATTGATCTAGACTTTGAATGACGAGTTGATGGAGAGTCCTAGGATGTTAGAGACCTATGCAAGATTGTTCACATAAATGGGTTAGTGGGGTCCATGCTCGTAGACATGCAGATTGAAAGTGGGAAGTGATGTTTGCAAAGTGAGTTAGTGCCACAATTTTTTTTTCCCTCCTGTGGTATTTGGGATTGAACTCAGGGTGATCTTCCATACACACACACACACACACACACACACACACACACACACACTCACTATACATATTTTTTGAGACAGAATCTCACTAAGTTTTTCAAGCTGGGCTCAAACTTGTGATCCTCTGGTTTCAATCTCTTGGGGGTACTGAGATTATAGATATGCTACTTAAAATGTTTACTATGTACTATATTAGTCTTCGGGGTACTGAGATTATAGATATGCTACTTAAAATGTTTACTATGTAGTATAATTAGTCTTCTATATCTGCTATAAGAAATTACCAACAATTTATTGGGACCTGGCCAAGATCCCATATTATCCATTACATTATTATTGGTCAGTCTGGAGGTCAGACCTCAGAATATGTCTCATTGGACTAAAATGAAGTGATGAGACAGTGCATCACTTTCTGGAAGTATTAGAGGAGAATTCACTTGTGCATATTCCAGCTCAGGGCTTTTAAAAGATGAACAAATCATGGCGGCCTATGGTTGAAGGAGCAGTTAGGAGGCGGAGTCTGATCAGAAGAGGCGGGTCAGTTCTGGTGGGCGTGGCCTGGCGCAGTGCATCATTTCCCTTTCCGGTGCCACCTTCGCTCTTTGCATTGAGGTTCTTGTGGTGTAAACAGCTTTCCTCAGCCCAGGACCTTCCACCCTGCGGTTATACCTTTGAGCCTGAAGAACATGGATTGAAACTTTGAAAAGGTGAGCGGAAACCGCTCCTCCCTTAAGTTGTGGGTGCTGGGTGTTTTGTCCCTCGGATGAGGAGAAGTCACTGAAGAGATCTGATAGGAGGCGGTGTGGTGGGGAGGGCAGAGTTCTTCACCCCAGCTGTGCCATGGAGAACAGGCTTCGGGCCTGGAACGCGTCCTTACGGGAGGCAGAGAGGCCCTGGGCAGGGACTGTCACCTTCGTGAGAGTTTCTCTCCCCGTTCCTTGTACTCCGTCCCTGTGGGCACTGTGTGGTACTCTGTCAGCCCCCTGGTGGGGCTGGGCTGGGCTGGGCTGGGCTGGGGCAGGACCCTTCTACCACAGCACAGCAGGGTGTGTGCAGGCCAGTGGCCCCTGTGGTCCCCCAGAAGGAACTGCTGGCCCTGGAATAGCACCCCTTCCTGACACTGCTGGCGCCCTGTCTTCCCTGTGTGCTTAAGGTCTTGCTCCCGCAGGCACTTGACTGTATTGTGCTTTCCTCCGAGATTCTGATACCAGGATGTGGTGGGCAGGAGCGCGTGGGCTTCTCTACTCCCGGTGCTAGGCCACCGATGCTACTGCCTTGACAGACAACCCTGCTAGAAGGGTTCTTTCTACGGTGGCATGTCAGTTGTGAATGGGCTACAGAGTAGAAAGAGGTCGAAACACATCTAGGTAGGATGTGTGGCTCTGGGTCTGAGAAAAGATGATTCGTTCATCTTTTAAAAGCCCTGAGCTGGAAGATGCACAAGTGAATTCTCCTCTAATACTTCCAGAGACTGGAAATAAGAATGAATAGATAGTTGGAGTTAATTCAATCTTTCCCTGTTTTATTAGTGTATATCAGTGATACATAATAAGTACATTCATTTTGGAAAATTGGCACATATACATACTCTGCATCTTGATCTTTGTTCTTCCCATTACCTCCTCTCCCTCCATCTCTCTTCATCTCACTTAATTGTATAAGGAGGTATGTCGGTGTCGATCCCGGCCGGCAGGAAAAAACACACGACACGAGTAGTCGGCGGATAGCCTCTGGTTTATTTTCTCTCTCCGTACGCCCTGTTCCGGGATCTCGGATCCCGCCTGAGGGAAGCCTCCTCTGGTCCGTTCCCTACGGCTCCTTGTGTGCTTCTCTCAGCAGTCCCTCTTCTTGGTGTGTGTCCTCGCCCCAGGGGTGGTGTCAGCATATATATGGACACATCGACCAATCACATCAAGGTAGGCAAGACGAGCTGATTGGCCAGCGTCAGCTGTTGCTGGGCAGACTAGCTTACAGGGCGTGTTGTTTACTAGCTAGGGAGCAGGAAATGGGCGCCATCTTGGCATACTCGATGGGAGGGGTAATCTAGCTCAGGCTTCACTCCTCACCACAGGCCTCATATCACTCGGTCGACGGGAGGGGCAATCTAGCTCAGGCTTCACTCCTCACCACAGGCCTCATATCACTCGGCCAGGCTCCCAACATCTCCCCCTTCTTTATTTATTAAGATAGTGTGGTCTGTGGGTCCATGTGAGGTGTCTGGGAGTGGGCCTATTTCGCAGGCCGAGGCATGAGAGAATGTAGAGGTCTATACCCTGCTGTGCATCACCTTGTCTCGTACATATCCTTGCGCCAGGACCATGCTCAAGGTGAGTGGTTCATTTTTTCGCAGGGCCAGGCTTTTGTGAACCGAACCTGGATGCATATAGACATTCATTCCTGCCTTCCCCTCAACCCTCGAGGCGGATGGCACTGCAGTACCCTTGGTCTCGCATCTCAATGCCATAACTCTTACTCCCTAGAGGACCCTCGGAGTAGAGCCTGTCTTAGGTTGATCAGGAGAACTTCTCCCGTCTTACCCGTCGTTGGCTTGCCCACTCAACTCTTAAAGCTTATATCTTGGGGGAGACACGGAGGGGTCAGCCGAGTGACATTTGAGGAACCGCGTAATCACTAATTACCAACCATAATCCCCGTTCACTACAATCACTAATTACTATTTTCTAATTATCAATGGGAACACGCCTTAAGCGTGGGGTCCTTCTAGTCTAAGTTCGCAGCCGCGACGGGGAAGGAGACGTACGTAATAATACTAGAACATCCGTAAGAATAATGGCGAGGGCAGCCACGTACTGGTTAAAGGAGCCGTGCCTTTCTAGCCTGAGCCCAGAAAACGCTAGGTGTGGAATCCCCTTGACTCTGGGCCAGCAACATCATCAATGTCATATGTGTCTTTTGGGTCGCCCTTATCGACCGCAGGCACCTAAGAGTCACGAGAGTGACAACCACAAGAGCAAGAATGATCCCATACGCAAGAAGTGACGAAGGTTTGAAGAAAGAGCCTATCTGGCTTAGGACATCATCAAAAAAGGAGGCTGTAAGTATAGGCACCTCTATCTGATCTAGCTGCCGGATAGTCATATCCAGGCGCACGCTAGCGTTCCAAAAGGAAGAATTATAGGTGGTGAGAACATAATCCTGAAATTGCCTGTAAGCCGAACGGTTGACCTGGATGGGGGTAACGCACAACTGGGTGAATGCCCATCTGGCGTCACATAAATTGTTAGCCACCTCCCAGAGTCCCTGGACTTCCTGAGCGATTAGGTCGATCTGCTGCTGTAACGCCATTATGGCGTTGTGCTGGAGGAGGTTGACTTCTTGTTGCTCCCTCAGCGCCAGGGAGGTGGTGTCCGTAAGATTGGTAAAGGCCTGAGCCGTCAGCGTAGACTGGGTCAGAGCAACGGCAGCCGTCACAGCCGTCGCAGTCAGAGTCACGAACAGTGCTGTCAGGGCCGCTGTGATCCCAAAATCTCTCTTACGTCTGAGCATGGGTAGTTGGTCCTGCTGATAGACGGGATGAACCCAAACAGATTCGTTAAAGGGAACCCACATCAGTGGGGGTCGAAGAGCCAACATAGCATACGGGAAAGACCCATTCCAGCAGTTCCCTGTAAAGCATGGTTGGTTACTGCACTTAAAGGAGATGTCAGCAGAGAATACCCATAAGTAGGGCGGTTTTACGCATGCAGCCTCAGAATTAAGGGTGACATTGGTGGTTCCATTAGAGGCAGAAGCGTTAATAGCGAGCATGGGTCTTAAGTCCATGCAGGCTCCGGTGGAGAGGCACAACCAATTTTCATTAAGGGGGAAGGGGAAGCTTATTGCCCACTTGTTGTTCACTCTCAGGTAGGACTCCCACCAGGTCAACGCGAATATGTTGTTACTACCGGATGGAGGAGAGAACCGGGACCACCAAGACATGTTTAGATGAGTCACTCCCACGCCGTCGACAGTACAGGGCTGCCATGAAAGTTGTGACAGGTCCACCATCTGTCTTTTTCGGCTTGGGGACACACGGTATGGGCATGTGGGGAAATCGGGACGGGTGTGCATGGCTGCTCGGGGTTTGCAGGTTGAGTTAAAAGTGATGACTCCGCCGCTAAGTGTGCCAGCTTTAAAACATCCAGGCGAATGCAGGGATGGGACAGACAACCTCACCGTCAGGGAGGTATTGTACCATTTTACAAGGAGGGGCAGGAAGCTAACGCAGGATCCCCGGTGACACGAGGGGTTACTATTAGTGGAAAAAATGACCACGTCATTGGTGATGGGAAGGTCAAAACGTATGGGTCTGATGGTTAACGGTATATCTGGTATGCAAGGCAATCTGGCGGAGCAGTTTTTTTGCATACAACTTTGGGAGAGAGGGGGCTGTGGTGGAGATAGCGGCTAGCGCTGGCGGATGATGTATTGCTGCCCACACCAAGTCTGCTCCTATTTCAGTAGTGGTGGTGAGCATCAAAACCAGAAGGAAGGGGGCCGCCGGAAGGCGGCGTGGCCTAGCCACTCTGGCTGCACCGTACCCTAAAAGAGAGCCAATTACTATCGAGAGCATAATCATTACTGTGTCCCATAAGTCATACGGTATTCCTCGGTCGAGCAGCAATATCCTGGTCGGACCGATCTTGATTAGGCTGTCCGCTGCCGTTGAGTTTTGGAGTGTCTCCTGCATTATGTTTCGTTGGATTCGCCACGCGCGTCAGCCGTTCTGGGACCCACAATGGTTCTCGTCCTGGTTCCTGCGGGAAAACACAAACCGCACCTCGGTTCCAGCTAACTACTGGATCCGGGCCCATCCATTGTCCCGTCAGGACATCTTTCCATTTCACCCATCCCCTATTGCCAGGAGATGGATTACAATGTTCCATGGCCGGGGAGTGATTGTTGTTATTCAGGTTCAGAAAATTGTATGTGAACAGTGCCATGGAGAGCCGTGCCTTTGGGGGCAGGCCCTGACTTATTCCCCCTTTTTGTTTTTGTAGAATTTCTTTAAGGCTCCTATGAGCCCTTTCAATAATTCCTTGACCTTGGGGATTGTATGGGATGCCATGTTTTAACTGTACCCCCATTTTTTCACAGAACTCATTAAAGGCTCTGCTTGTATAAGCTGGTCCATTATCAGTTTTTAATATTTTTGGTTTGTCCCATGCGGCCCAAGCTGTCAGGCAATGATTGATTACATGAGACACCTTTTCGCCAGTTTCAGCAGTCGCAAATATAATATGAGAGCAGGTGTCCGTAGAGACATGAACATATTTAAGAGATCCGAATTCTATCATATGTGTGACATCCATTTGCCAAGTGTCGCCAGGAATCAATCCCCTGGGGTTAACTCCCGTTGATACGACGGGTGTGTATGTGGCGCAAGAGCCGCATAACCGTACGATGTCCCGCGCGTCAGCCCTGGAAATGTGGTACTGGTTGGCTAACGTCCTGGCGTTGACATGAAATCTGTCATGAAACAGACGGGCTTGTTCTATTGAAGATAACATATTGAGTATCCACAACGGGCGAGTGGCCACGTCAGCTGCCGCATTGCCCTGTACCATGGGCCCTGGCAGGCGCGTATGTGCTCTTATGTGAGTGATGTATATTTTGTTGTGTCTATTTATCAGCAGAGTCTGGATAGACAAAAACAAATTAGTCACTTTGGAGGTTGGCTTAATCGGGCCCGCAGTCTCAAGGACCTGCATGGCATTAACAACGTATTTTGAATCAGAAACAATATTAAGGGCCCCTGGGAACTTCTCGAGGACGGTTTGTACAATTTGTAACTCTACCACCTGTGGTTGATCTGGTTCAAATTGTATGCTGATCGGAGGCATACCTGAGACCACATAGGCCCCTATCCCGGTTTTTGACCCGTCCGTATAGATCGTTGTTGCAGGAGTAAGTGGTGTGGACGCGGTGATTTTTGGAAATATCACCGGATGTTGAGTAACAAACTGTAGTATGGGGTCCCTGGGGAACTGGTTGTCTATCTCCCCAAGAAAAACACATCTCAGGATGGCCCACGTATCTATACAAGCAGTCAGGATTTTTATTTGAGAAGCGGTATAAGGTACCCGAATAGCATGGGGTGCAGAGCCAAAATGTTGGATAGCCCTGCCATGTGCCTCCAAGGCCAGGGAAGCGACCGTTTCCGGATAATGTTCGATAATCTTGGCAGGTGAGACCTTAGGGTGCACCCACAAAAGTGGTCCCTTTTGCCAAATCACTGCCGTAGGTTGAGAAACGGTCTGCAACAAGCAGACCTCAAAAGGCTGTTCTGAGTCAATTCTCCGCAATGCAGCTGTACTTAGGGCTTCCTCTATCTTTCTCAGAGCAACTCTGGCTTCCGGGGTGAACTCCCTGGGGGAGGCAATATCCGGGTCTCCTTTCAGGAGGTCGAACAGGGGCTTTAAGTCCGAGTTAGGGATGTGTAAATAAGGTCTGATCCAGTTTATATCTCCCAGTAGCTTTTGCATGTCATTCAAGGTCCTTAGGCTATCTGTTCTGATGGTTACCTTTTGTGGAGAAATCGATGTGGGGGAGACTTTGGTGCCCAGGTAGGTCACTATGTCTCCTCCCTGAATCTTGTCAGGGGCAATATGTAAATTTGCCTTTCTCAGGGCCCTGACCAATTGGCCAAGCATATCCTCCAACTCAGTCACATCTTTTGCACTGATTAGCAAATCATCCATGTAATGAATACATCTAATTCTGGGGAAGGCTTCACGCAAGGGGGCCAGTAGAAAATCAAGATACATCTGACACATGGTGGGACTGTTGGCCATACCCTGGGGTAATGTAACCCACTCGTACCTCTGATCAGGACTCTCTTGGTTAATGGTGGGTAGGGTAAAGGCGAATCTGTGGGTGTCCTCTGGATGCAGGGGGATTGAGAAAAAACAGTCTCTAAGATCTATGGCATAGACTGACCAGGACCGAGGGATGGCTGAGAGGGCTGGTAGTCCCCTCTGGATCGCCCCCAGGGGCTGCATCTGTGAGTTGACGGCCCTCAGGTCATGGAGCAGCCTCCACTTGCCTGATTTCTTCCTGATAACAAAGACAGGGGTATTCCAAGGGGAGGTTGACGGCTTTACGTGTCCCGCCTGAAACTGGGTTTTGACTATCTCAGTTAATGCTAAAAGCTTCTCCTTGGGTAAGGGCCACTGAGGCACCCAAACTGGATTTTGAGATTTCCAGGTAATCTTAATTGGAGCGGGCAGGAGAAGTTTCTCAGTGACCCCTAGGAAAAACCCAACCCGTGTCTACCTTCCCTTTTTTCTACAGGTACGGGGGATGTCCGGCCCTGCAGGGCTGCGCCCAGGCCCTTGCCGGGGACATATCCCTGATTTTTGAGTATCCCTTTGGCTTGGGGAGAGCAGGTGGATGTAAGAGTGACATCCATCTGGGTGAGAACGTCTCTTCCCCACAAGGATACTGGCAGCTGCAAAACAAAAGGTTGAAAATGTCCTCGGTGACCTTCCTCATCACCCCAAGGCAGGGTCACGGCACTAACCTGGGGGGCAGCCACTATCCCCAATCCTTGGAGTGTGTTGTCAGCTGTGTTGGTAGGCCAACTAGGAGGCCAGTCTTTCTTGGAGACGATGGAACGGTCTGCCCCTGTATCTAGGAGTCCTGTTATCTTTTTTCCGTTAATCCTGAGCGATAGCATGGGCCTTTTATCAAGAGTCATATGAAGTCCTTCAAAAATTTCCTTAGAGGAGCCAAGTCCCTGACCCCCTCTAACCCGTTGACCGGACCGGGGTCTCTCATGGAGACTGGGGAACAGTAAAAGTTGTGCTATCTTATCCCCTTCATCAATTACTATGGTCCCTATATGAGATTGTACCATGATTTTGATGTTTCCTAAATAATCTGGGTCTACAACTCCAGGGATCACGGTAAGGCCCCGGAGGGCTGTGGAGGACTGTCCAATCACTAAACCAACTAGCTTGTCGGGTAGTGGTCCTTTGGAGGTGGTTTCAACCACCTGAACGCCCATATCGGGTGTTAATAGGAGTCTGGAGGCGACACAGAGGTCCACGCCTGCTGGCCCGGGGGTGGCCCCTGTGGGGGGGTGCCATCTTGTGTTGTCCTGTCTAGGGAGTGGGGGCCCGTCCGTAAGGAGGGCCCCCTCTGGCCGTTTTTTGGCTCCGTAGTCTCCCTGCCACTAATACGGTTCCCCTGGGCATCAAAAATAGATCTGCAATCTTTTGCTTTGTGAGAACCTTTACCGCACCTTTCGCAGGTTCCCGTTCGTCTGTCTGATTCCTGTCCCTTGGATATAAACTCCCCCTGTCCGGTCTTGGGGCAGTTTTTCCTTATATGGCTGGGATCCCCACACTGGAAACATCCCCTGGGCTTACCAGGGTGATTGGTCTTCTGAGGCCCTGTCTGTTGTAAGGCGGCGGCTAAAAGGGCAGCCACGCCTGAGTTGGATAATGGCCCCCCTATTTCTCTACAAATTTTAATCCAAGCCTCTATGTTTTTACCTTTATGGGGTGCTATGGCTGCCCTGCAGTCCTTGGTGCACTGTTCGAAGATTAACTGTTTAATAAGAGGAGCAGCAGCACTCGGATCTGAAAAGAGTCTGTCAGCTGCCTCCTGCATTCTGGCCACAAAATCCACAAAAGGCTCTGTGTTGCCCTGAACAATTTTAGAGAGGCATTGTGAGGCCACCCCTGTGTTGTTTACCTGCTTCCAGGCGCGGATGCCTATGTTATGTATCTGTTCATACACATTTGGAGGGAATCTAGTTTGATCTTGAGCGTACTGACCCTTACCCATAAGCATATCCTCATTTTGCCCCCTATGGCCCCTAGCCGCATTTTTTTCAGCCTGTTCGGCGGCAAACTCAGTATACCAGGCGCGCCAATCCAGAAAAGCCCCGGGGGCCAGGCAGGCTTTAGCCAGTTGGGTCCAATCACTGGGCGTCAGAAAGCCACCGGCAGACAAATTCTCCAACATAGTTATAGTGTAAGGAGCAGTAGGGCCAAATGTGGCAACCGCATTTTTAAGCTCCTTAATTTGCTTGATCTCCAGTGGTTCCCAGTAATTGGGTCCTTGGCCTTGCGCTAGGAGCACCGGATAAAGCCCACATTGTTCATACTCATTCGCCCCTTGAGGAATCTGTTCCATTCTAAATGTCCATCTACGAAAATACCTTCCCTGGGACCTTGGCATTTTTTCACAGGGTGGTGCCTCCCCATGAGATGTCTGTCCCTCCCTATCACAAAATTGTATCTCTTTGTAACATGGCCGACCAGTCTTTGGGGCACAAGATGGCGGGTCGCCAGGCAGACAAGATGGTGGCCCTACATGTGACAACGGTCCAGGCCACTCCCTCCATGGGGGGGGTGACGGAGGAAGGCCCCAGGCCGCCATCTCACCACAGGAACCGGTGTTTGGGACCTCCCAGGGTGGCGCGGAAGGCTCTACGGCTTTCCGTTGGGGAGTGCTCAGGAGTTTCCTTCCCTTCTCTAGGTCTGTCTGCATCTTGACTAGGTCTCTACGTAAAGCTGCAAAGGGATTAGGGGGGTCACTTGCCTCATTGTCCTCGCCTTCCGAGGTATCTGAGCCCGAGGAATCCGAGGCAGGGGGTACCTCTCTCTTGCCTCGCTCTCGCGAGCGCCTCCGCACGCTCCCTGCGACGGACCCCTCTCGGGAGGACTCCGAACGGGCCCCTTCAAAAGCTCGGCGGGCCTGAGAGAGCCCATCTGCGCTATCCTTAGCCCCATTCCTCTCCCCTTTGAGGCATGAATGAATCATCTCCCAGAGCGGCCGAACCGAAAGTGGGAGTCGGCGCTCCTCTTCTGCTCTTTCTAAATCCTTACCTAATTTCTCCCAGCAAGGTAAGGACAAGTGCCCCGTCGGCAGGAACCAGGGTGCCGCCTCATCTACTTGTTGGAGAAACTCCGTAAGTGTCTTGGAGCTCATTGATATACCTGAAATCTTGAGCAGGTCTTTCACCGCTCTTACCAGTGACTTGGAACTCTTAGTGGGTAAGTTGCCCATGCCTGTCACTGAGGAGTCCGTTCTCACCGTGTGAGGCTAACCTGCCACATACACGTGAGCTTGAGGGGAGTCTAAAAAGCCCTGTAGGTGCGCGCCACCCAGAGCCCAGGTTTATCCCCTACTCACCTGTCCTGCAGAGCAATACTGGAGCGTCGTCCGCCTCGCCTCGGGGGTGATCAGTTCCCCGTACGGGCCACCAAATGTCGGTGTCGATCCCGGCCGGCAGGAAAAAACACACGACACGAGTAGTCGGCGGATAGCCTCTGGTTTATTTTCTCTCTCCGTACGCCCTGTTCCGGGATCTCGGATCCCGCCTGAGGGAAGCCTCCTCTGGTCCGTTCCCTACGGCTCCTTGTGTGCTTCTCTCAGCAGTCCCTCTTCTTGGTGTGTGTCCTCGCCCCAGGGGTGGTGTCAGCATATATATGGACACATCGACCAATCACATCAAGGTAGGCAAGACGAGCTGATTGGCCAGCGTCAGCTGTTGCTGGGCAGACTAGCTTACAGGGCGTGTTGTTTACTAGCTAGGGAGCAGGAAATGGGCGCCATCTTGGCATACTCGATGGGAGGGGTAATCCAGCTCAGGCTTCACTCCTCACCACAGGCCTCATATCACTCGGTCGACGGGAGGGGCAATCTAGCTCAGGCTTCACTCCTCACCACAGGCCTCATATCACTCGGCCAGGCTCCCAACAGAGGTAAAGGGTAGAAAGAGGATTTTCCTTTTTTTAAATTTTGTAACCGGGATTGAACTCTTGAACGTGTACTTGTGAGGCAGGTGCTTATGCCACTGAGCTAAATCCTAGCTTGAAAGAGGATTTTAAATCTGATGCACTTGGAAAGATATTCAGGATTCAGAAGACAGCCTCCACACTAGTAATTTAAGTAGGTAAAATTTAATACAAAGGACCATTAACTAGTAAGAACGTGGCTATTAATATGGGTAAGATAGAACTGTTTCATCGACTGGAGCAGCAGCTGCAGAGAGCTGAGGGAATGGGAAAAAGAAAAAGACTTTGAAACCTACGGGAGCTCTGCAAGGAAGGATGCGAGGGCTACAGTACTGGCAGAGGTGGGAACAGGCTTGGGGCACAGGCCAGAGCTACTACCTCACAACACAGGCTCTGAGTAGGCAGAATTTAGCGAAGCAGCAGCAGCACTGCTGGCCTAGAATCTTCCTGGAGTCCCTAGGCTGCAGCTGGTCTTGATGACCCCTGAAGGGCACTTCAGGCCCCCCTAGAGGAGGCCTGGGGAACAGCACTAGGAGGGAGGAAGGCTGTCCCTTCTCCTGGGTGTGCTTTGCTAGGGCCCCACCCTTGAGTCCCCATGTGCTCACAGACATCAGGCTCACTGACAGAGGAGGTAATGTATGCAGGGTCCAGTTCCAGCACCATAAAGCTAAGCAAGGAAAGATGGACTTGAATCTGAGGAGCAATCACTTAATTCGCACAACTTCCATTGTTCCAAACCTTGCTAGGAAAAGAGGTAACAGACGACATTGCATTCTACATGGTGTGATCAATATGGTGCATGTTTAAATTTAAAAAAAAATTATTACAGTAAAAGACGTATTGCCGTGAATCCCCCTCAAAACCCTCCCCCTCAATTAAAACACTCATCTCATTGTTCTTGCCACTTTCAGCAGCATCTCTGGAAGTCCTCTTTCATGCAAGTCTTTAGTAGTACCAGTTTGACTGCCTTAATGTTCTGAATTGATCCAAAATATTTACTATTTATGATCATCCTGACTTTAGAGAAGAGCCAGAAGTAGCACAGTGTCAGATCTGGTGAATAAGATGGGTGAGGAGGTACTTGACAGATTGCTGTAAACAGTTGATCTGTGACGGGCGGTCATAAAATACAGTTAGAGAAATGCTAAGCACCGCCCAAGAAAAAACAGATGGTGGAATGGAAGAACAGAAAAAAAGGGGAGAATTGTTTGATGGAGAAAATAGAGAAAACATAGAATACATGAAGCAGGTTCAAAGAGATTACCAGGAAACTAAAAACTCTATTGAAAGCTGGCATAACAGCTGGAAAGAAAACTAAGGATAGATTATCAGAACTGGAGGACAGATTTGTAAGCTGGGAGCATGAAATGAAAAACTTCTTAAAAATAACAAAAAAACAAACAGCAATAATGCAAAGACTAGAAGATGATAACAGGATCTATAATTTAAGAATTAAGAACATAAAAGAAGAAGTAGGGACTCAAACAAATGAACTACAAAAGCTTTTCACAGAAATAATCCAGGAGAATTTCCCTAATTTAGCAAAAGGTAAAGATACTCAGATGTATGAGGCATACAGGACCCCAGCCACCTACAACCCAAACAGAGCTACACCCAGGCATATAATAATCAAAATTCCAGAAATCCAATATAAGAACAGAATATTAAAAGCCATCAAAGACAAGAAGCAGATCACTTACAAGGGAACACCCATCAGAATTACAGCAGACTTCTCGGCACAAACCATCAAATCATGAAGAGTGTGGGGGGAAATAATTCAAGCTTTGAAAGATAATAATCTCCAGCCAAGATTGATATATCCTGCACAACTGTCCCTAGAAATTGATGGGAAAACAAGGTGCTTCCAGGATAAAGAGGAACTAGGGGAATTTGCAACCACCAATTCAACTCTACAGAGATTACTGCAGATATTCTAAAAATGAAAAATAGCAAGATTCCAGAAACAGTGGCAGAGCGGCCACAATGAATGGAGCAGAAAGCAAAATGAAGAGGACAAACTGACAACTAATGACAGAAAAAGAGCTCAACAGAAATGAGGCAGAGAAGGTTGGATGGTAGGAACAGCCATTTTGGAGAAAACAAGACATCATAACAGGTAGTGCTGATTTAATATCCTCTTGAATTGAAATACCATCCAGCTTTTGTTCTTCTGTCTCCATCGGTTTTAACTTGTTGTATCTTATTGGATTTTATTATATGTGATAATATAAACAAAAACTTTTATAGACAAGGAGATTACACAGAAACCATTGTTCGTTTTTGGTTAGTCGATTCTAAATACCCTGTAATACTGTCATTCTCCTGAACGGTTTTACATTGTCTTGATATGTTTGATTCTACAGTATATGAAGTTATACCCAAAGATTTTAAGGGAAGAGACACTATGGTAACTACTATTATGTCGAGATTATCTTGTGGTGAAACACTATTTTGCTTAAATGGCTATGTTTTGACCTGCGCTGTTTTGTTGTTATGCCCTCTTTTTTTAAATCTCAATCTCCTTTTTATTATCTACTTTTTCATTTTTATCCTTTTAATTAAGGGAAAAATAAAAAATAGCAAGATATATTATAGTAACCCACTTTGATTTCCTATTAACTTGATTTGAAACTCTGTATTGCTCTCACCATCTTGTTTTGACTGATTTTCCTCTATTCTGTTATGCTTGATAGTACCAAGTTTGAAAGTATAGGCAACAACTATGAAGACAATAAGATTCATTGTGACGCCCATTCTGGTTGACTATTATCTTCTTTTGAAGTCCTCTAATGTCTCCAATGTTTTGGTTTTATTGGTCTTATTCTTTACTGTTTTGTTCAATTTTATTATAACTGAATGATATAAACAATTCTTTTTAAGATAACAAGAGGCATTATGGTAACCATTGTTGATCACCTTGTATTTTGTTTTTACATTATGTATTATGTCCATCCTTTTGATTTGACTGACTCTGTCCTGGTATGTCACATTTGGTTTTACTTTCTTCAAAAAAAAAAAAGTAATAAGAACTGTGGGAGTAATAAAACCCAAAATGTGTAATTGTCATTGTACAAAAGAAAGGAAGAGAAAGTTCTCTAAAAGATATAACTGCATATATATTTAAGTGCATAAGATAAATAACCATATTACTGAGTTTTGTTGGATCACTGAACAAAACTGTTTGCAGTCTCACTGTTTGAAAGTCCCCTGTATATGCTTTAATTTTGTAACTTCAACTATTTCTAAGATGACAATATGTAATTAACTAGTGATTTCCTACTTTATTTTTTCTGAAATTCTGTATAACTTTTACCCTTTTTATTTTTCTCCTTAAATAAAATTAAAAAAATACAGTTAATATTTAAGTTAAGAAATTTATTGTGGTGAAAGACACCGTCATGAATCCCCTTCGAAGTCTTACCCCTTGCTTCCTAACACACTCATCCCATTGTCCTTGTCATTGTGGTTTTTTTTTTTTTACTGTAAAAAACCTTTAAAAATTGAGAGTCTTTAACAATTGAAACATATCTTATGATCACTCTCATGTGTGTTGCTTTTTACTGGAAAGAGGTGACAATATTACATCATGACAATTTTCTTCATTTAACATACCTCTGGGGACAGCAACTAGGACATAAAAAGCTTGCTGAAGGAGAACTGGATGTTGAAGACTGTAAGATGACCAGAATCAAAGCTTGCAAAAGTCATTGCAAGCTGGAAAAAACTCAGTGTGGAAAACATCTCTTCTGACTTTCTATGTAACTGGTGTTGTTTGTGTGCAAGTGAGGAGGGGAAAAGGAGTATGAGTTGACTTAAGTGACTAAAGAAGAAAAAAGCCAGAATCCTAGGGGCTCTTGCAAAAAAATACTCAGATCCTTGACCATCTTTCTACTTGAAGATGATCTCTGTCTTTCCAAGTCACGTCTTCAACATGGATATATTCCAGCTTTTGTTAATACAAAATGTATGTGAAGACAACATGGCCCCAGCTCTGCTGTTTGTTTATGCTGTGATGAAATAAGTCAAAACTGTGCCTTCTTTGAAACACAAGGTTGACATTTGTAAACTGAAAAGTTCCATCTAGACATTTCTGAGATTCTCTTGGCTCTTTAACAGTTTTTTTTTAATTTCTTTTTTTGTCTGCTCAGGAACAGGTTTTATTGTGCATGTATCTGTCTCTGGGTGAAGTCTGGAACTGCATTTGTCAATGTGGAGTCAGAGAGCGGCATGGTGGTGACTCGCCAGGGAGGTCTGTTGCCATGGTCTTGCTCCTCTTGGACGTTCAGTTTGGTTTTTCCTACTGGCCCTTTGTCCTTGCTCTGTTAGCTTATCCGTAGGAGACACTAATCTGCCTTGTAGCGATCTGCTAGCTTGTGAAGAGGTGTATATGGATTGCTGTCTTCTCCCAAAACTTATTGCCACTTGGCATCTGCCCTGAATCTTAACAGTGAAACTGTTTTCACCAATGCTGCCAAGGAGCAATTTGGCTGTCAAACCAACTGGACATATTTTGTTTTGAAATCAGATTGTCTTGTCTCACTGGGTACTTTTGATCACTTGATTCTTTTATTATCATGGTTTTGTTTCTTTCACCATGTCTGACTCTTTCTTTTGGCTTGCATGGAATTTGCTTCCTTTTTTTTTTTTTTTTTTTTGGTAGTACTTATGTGTATTGAAATCATTTCTATTTGGGTCTGTCTTTTGCACTAGATTGTAAGTGATTTCAAAATAGGGATGGTATGTTTTGTATCTTTATATCCCCAGCAACTGTCTTAAACTTTTTTTTTTTGGCTTTTTGAGAAAGGATCTCACCATGTGTTCAAACTGGCCTTGAGCTCACTTTGTAGCCCAGGCTGGTCTCAAACTTGCAGTAGTCCTTCTGAGTGCTGGGACTGCAGATGTGCGCCACTTTAAAGTCTTTCTTTTCTGGAGTTTTTTTTGAAAACGTCTTGTTGAATTATACTTTATTATAGTGCTAGATAAACATATTGTCAGTTATGATTAGGTTACTTCAACTGTTAATAAACACTATGTTTTTAAAAAGTGAGGGATTTATTTTCCCTTTAAATAAAAATCCAGAATCAGTTTCAGAGTCCTCAGCAAGGAAGCAGAGCACCTCCTCTTTCTTCTCTTACTTGCCATTTGGCTCTCATCTATGCAGCTGGCTGCTCTAAATAGCCATCTTTGTACCAGGAAGGGGTAGTGGGTGCGTGATGCCAGGGGGCAGAACCTCCCTGGGAGGCTTTACCTTTCTATCTGGAAAGCTTTCCTTGGGGAATCTCTGCTGTATCTCATTGTCTGGGTGAGTTCCTTTTGTCATCTCTATCTGCAAGAAGGGTGTGAGACAAATATTTTAGTAAGACAGGAACCAGGGGTCAGCTAGCAGGTGTAAGGATAGGGGACTGGATGATGGTAACTTCATCTCTTCACCTTTCTTATTAATGACCTCAAGTAATGCTCCACATTACTTCATAGAACCAAGGCACAGGTCACTTCCATTTATCTTATTTACTTCCATTTTAGACCCTTCCCCCAGGAGACTTTAGTACATGTGCCAGCCTTGTTGGGAACACATTTAGAATGGATTTACCAAAGAGATGTCCCTCGTGATTAATCTCATACATTTGGTTGGTTCTTACATACTTTGGACTGTGGAGTTAGTACTTCTGGTCCTGTCCCCAGTGTTTTGGGAGTGTTTCATTTACTTTTCCTAGAGCAGCTTTTCCTTTCCCACATTCTTGGCATCAATTCTAGCTGTTTAACAAACTGCGACTCATGTATAAAGTATGACCAACATGTTTAAATAAAAAATTTAATTATAGTAAGAAACTTGTTAACATTTATCCTCCACTTTGAACATACTTATCCCATCATCCTTGCCACTTTCTGAAGCAGTTCTGGAAGTCCTCTTTCATAAGTGTCTTTTCATGGCTGCCTCTTTTTTTTGTTTGTTTTTGGAGGAAAGATTTTTTGCAGCTCACAGTTTGTAGCAGTTTTGGTTCATAGTTGACTGGCTCCCAGGCAGGGTGGCATGACAGAGGAAAAACAGTTCATGATGAGTGGATGGCAGCAAATCAGTGAAGTAGCAAAGAAGCAGCAATCTACCAGCCTTCTTTCTAGCCTTTATTTCCACCCAGGCTACCTGCCGTTTGGGTGGTGCCACCCACACCTATGGTGGGCCTTCCCATTATCTATACCTAAAACTATGCTAAGCCAATCAGTGAGCTAATTTAGTAGTAACTCACTTTTATCCCAGCATCACACAATCCCAGTGTTACACACTTACTCTCAGCATTGCCAACTAGATCCAGTTACCTCTTAAAAGCCCTACTTGTGCCCATACGAAGCTTCAGGACCACACCTAGACACAGCCATACCAGGCTCTTCTACTCTGCACCATGTTTTTGATATTTATATTAATGTTATTGTTTGTGCCTCCCCACTCCTGTTTGTGGTACTGGGGATTGAATCCAGGGTCTTGACATTGAGCTACATCCCTTACCTTTTTTAAAATTTTGAGAAAGAGTTTTGCTGAGCCATTAAATTGCCCATGCTGGGTTAGAATTTGTGATCCCCTTGCCTCAGCCCCTGAGAGTTCTGGGATTACAGGTGTGTGCCACCACATTCACCTCTGTTTGTGACATGGCTGCCTCTTGAATCAACGAAAACTATCTATGGCAATTTCTGTCAAATAAAAACATTACTGTGTCCTCATTCACTCTGTTCACTGTATCTGGCAATGTGTGATCTCGGCTCAAAAGTCAAAATGAAAGTGAATGGTAAGTATTTGACAGTGAAAATAAAGACACTGTTGTCAGGGGTTGTGCAGAGAACAATTAGAATCAGGATACAGAATTTATATTATTTTATGATGGTCACCCAGAGTTTAACACAAGAAAGTACAGGAAATCTGTTCACAATATTAAAGACCTGGAATATTCAGCCAACAGCCCAAATCCCACAGCAATGTCCTGCATGAGTCCAGATGAAAAAAAACCTAGAGCCCATGACAGTGCCTCCCACGAGTCCAACTGGAGGTCTAGAACTCATAAGAAGGATTCATGCCAGTCTGTTTTACGGATCTGAGTTGGGAAGGCCCAAAGGTCAGTGGTGGAAGCTAGAAAGTCTATGTAAGCGAGGTGAAGGAGCTGTGCTGGTAGGTTGAGGGTTCTGTGCTGCAGCCGAGAAGTCATGCTCATAATAAAGACCAGGGCTGTCCTGAAAAGTACCATACCCATCCTCAGCCACATGGAGGTCCTAAGGTCCTCCGATGATAAAAAAAACCAAGTACATACCAGAAAGCCAGCATGACGAGTTTCTCCTGGAGAGTAAGCGGCACACGTCTTCCCTTCTGGAGCCAGGGAACGATGCTCGATATAAGAGCCACAGCTCCCCCAAAGTGAACCACAGCCACTGTCACAAGCAGGTCCTGAGCTGCTTGGATGACAGTGGTTGAACTCACACTGGGGAAGCTAGCCATGACCAGCTCCTCCAAGGAGAGCCAATGGCTCAAAACAGCAATGCTTAGAGAAGCCCACAACACCTTGCTCATCTTCTCCACGTCTCTTTTATGCTGGCAGATTTCCTCATGTGGAACATTATGCTCAGCACCATGCTGATTTCATTCAGCTGGCACTAAGCTGACCATCAGTTTTTAATCCATAACACACTCACGAAGGAGAGCATCTAGAACTGCTTCAGAAAATGGCAAAAATGATGGGATAGATGTGTTTGAAGCAAGGAGGAGTATTTTAAGAGGGATTAATAGCAATGTCTATTACTATAATACAATTTTTAAAATCCAAAGATTCCCTGTAATTTTGATCATGCTCAGTAGACAGTTACTCCTTTTTTTTTTTAGAAAATGAAGACTCTAGTCTTGAAGACTAATTTTATATATACCTATAAAATATATGAAAGTACATATATAAGTTTTTTAAGGTTCATCTTATACATAAAATACATACTATATAGTGTGATGTCCCCCAAAAGTCTCTAGTGTTGAAGGCTTGGCTGTTGATGGGCTATTGGAAAGTGATTTGAAAACAAGGGCTCTAATTTTTTTTTCAGTGGAGTAATCCTTTGGTGAGATCATACTTTGATGGCATTGTTGGGAGGTGATGGAAATAGGAGATGGGGTCTATCTGAAGTGAGCAGATCATGGCAGTGTGGCTGGAGGGACCATATCTTGATCCTGCCTGTTTCTCTATGGCTCCTTTCCCTATCTGCTTCTTGGCTGCCATGAGATAAGCAGCTTTCTTCTGCCACGATGTTTCTGCCTCATCACAGGCCTAAAGACAACGAATCAAATGACCACAGGTTGAACTTCTGAAAATTTGAGCTAAAATAAGCCTTTCTACCTCTGAGTTGTGTATCTCATGTATATTCTTACAGGGATAGAAGCGGAATAACACATGATACAACTCTGTGATTATTTTATCCAATCTGTCCAAATTGTTAACATAGATTCTTTTGAAGTATTATTTTCTATACGTTAAACATAACTGTTGTTAATTACTCCCTAGATAAAGGCTGTTAGTTACTTTAGAAGGAGAGGGATAGCTAGGCAGATGCAGGAGGGGGAAATCCAGCCATTTAGGCAAGAAGAAATAGACATCAAAATGTAGAATGAAAAGACAGCAATTAACTGCCTTAATCTGACAGCAGTAATAACATGGTGCTCAGTAATGGCCTGGTGAAAAATTTCATTTTGTCTACTGACTAAGCAGCAGATCCACCAGATGGGGCTCTAATATTCTTTTGGTTCAACAGCTAACTGAAAATTCCAGTATTTACTGTTATCTGTAGAGGAAAAAAATGTGTCGCCCATTTTAACCTCTGCCTGAGATAAGATTGTGCTTCTAACAAGCATCATCTTCGCTATCTTTTAATTCCCATGAGGCAATTTATAAAGAAAGTGGTCAATTAGCTAAAAAATGAGGCATCTAAAATAGCTGAATTAAATTAGTTGACAAAGTTCGGAGTAAAATCCTTTTGTGAACCTTCCTTTAAAGAAACTGAAGACGTGTTTATACATAAATGAAAGTGTTTTGCTGCCATGCTGTTCTGTCTGTGGCCTTACTGACATAGTTTAAAATGTGAATTGTTTAAAATTATATTTAATCACTGTGAAATTTACCATGGCTGCAATACCAGCCCACTAGTAACTTTGATGGATTGTGTTTTGAGTATTGAAGATCAGGATTTTTCAGGGCTAGTTGAGGGTTCCCAAAGGAACTTATTTGCTAAGCTTTTGATTTGGAAACCCAAGCCTCTTCTTGGACTTCTTTCTGCATGACTCATAACTTTTGTTCAACCTGAAAAGAAGGCCAATTTGGGAAGATAGAACTGAATTCTAAGTCAAAGAAGGGGATCTGGGTTTGATAATGTTGTTCAATGGAAAAGTGAAGAGCCAGGCTCAAGAGTCATGGTCAGTCATGAACTGTCACAACTACTGGAAACAGAGGGAATTGCTAATTGTTACCAAATGTTTCTGTACATTAACTCATTCTGTCCTCCCTTTGGTCTCTAGACCTGAGCTGTGTCTTCCTGGGGCTGAGAGAAATTCTTTATTTTCTACCTGATTAATTTTTCCTACAGCATGACTTTTTGAAATATTCATTGTCTTGGTCACTTTTCTTGTTGCTGGAACAAAATAACCTGACATTCAAAATTTAAAGGAGGGGTTTATTCTGGCTCATAGTTTTTACAGGTTTTAGTCTGTAGTTGGCCAGCTCCAAGGCAGAAGAGCATGGTGCAAGGCTTTGGGTGGAGGAAAACTGCTCACTTCATGGAGTCCTGGAAGCAAAGAGGTCAAGGAAAGAGCCATGCCATGTCCTAAGTGACCCATCTTTTCCAACTAACAGCAAGTTAGCTTCTAACAGTGTTGTAGTTGGGGTTTTCAAGGGAATAGATTTAATGCAGGACAAATAATTTATAGGATTATTTATAATATTCACCCAAAGAGTACAGGAGAGCTATCCACACATTATAGACCCAAAGAATTCAGCTGAGAACTTGGATCCCATGGCAGTGTCTTCCATGAATCCAGATGGAAACCTAGAGCCCATGGCAATGTCCTCCATGAGTCTATCTGGAGGCCTAGGGTCCATGACAATGTCTCATGCAAGTCTTTGTCAAGGATCTGCAAAGGCCAGTGGTGGAAGCTAGAAAGTCTGTAGCAGTGGGATGAAGGATCTGTACCAGTAGGCCAGCGGATCTGTTACTGGGGCCAGGAAGGGATGTTCAAGGTAAAGACCAGAGCTTCCCAGAAGAGAATCAAGGCCATCCTCAGCAACAGTGAAGACCCAAACTGCTCTGACAATGAGAACAGCTGAGTATATATTAGGTAAATCAGTGCAGCAAGTTTCTTTGGGCGAATCTACAGTATACCATCTTCCCTTCTAGTTTTCCTTTTATGATGTTGGCAATGATCCTCCCACACCCAGAATCTCTCTGATTCAGTTCAGCTGGGTGTTATAAGTTGACCATTAGTTAATTCACCACAAATAGTAAGTCAGCTTCTAACAAGAAGCCATCTCTAGGCTCCCATAATTTACTCGTCTTTCAAAAGCCTCACCTCTGAGCAGGTGGGACTTTGGGGGTACATCTAGATATAAACCATAACATAATATTCACAATAGAAAGGCTAATAAATCTCTTTAACTTATTATTCCTATCTAACTAAAATTTTGTGTTCTTTGACCAATATCATCCCCATCCTGCATCTCTGATCACCCCAGTAGCTACTAATCACCATTCTGTTCCTGCTTTTGAGTTCAGTATTTTTAGGCCCCACATATAAATATCTTTCTGTGCCTGAACTGTTTCAGTTAGTGTAATGTTCTCCATGTGCATCCATGTTGTTGCAAGTGACAGGACTGTGTCCATTCTGTGGCAGAATGGTGTTGCCATTGTGTATAGATACTACATTTTAAAAATGCATTCGTCCATTGATGAATACTTAGGTTGGTTCTGTATCTTGGCTGTTGTGAGTAATGCTGGACTAAAGGTGGACATACAGGTAGGTCACTGGCATATTGCTTTCCTTTCCTGTGGGTATATATCCAGTAGAGTGGTTGGTGGATCATATGGTAATGTAATTTTTAACATTTTGAGGAATCTCCCTCTGTTTTCCACAGTGCTATGCTGATTTACATTCCCACCAACAGTATGCAGTGGTTCCATTTTCTCTATATCCAGCTGTGGACAGATCTCCAGGGGCAGAGACAGCTGCATATTTAGCAGACAGCACTCACAGTAGCCGGTAGTCAGCTGCACAGAACTTCTTTGTCCTAGGTTTATTCAGCCTCACAGGGACAACATGTGGGTGATGCCTCATGGGATTGAGCAGCACTGTGGCTCTGTTAGGCCAATCTTTCTAGCTAGAGAATGTGTTTTAATGTGAAAATTAGCGAACTTTTCTTTCTAATATATGCAGTCTAAAAAAATCATGAGGACATAAACAGATAATCTAAAGTGACCTCGGTAAAGCTAATCATTATTTACATTTGTAACTGAAAGTATTAGAGTACACATGCTTGTTAAAAAATGTTTACATCTGGTAGCATGGTCAATAATCAGCAAGATTTCTGAGGAGACTAAAAGGGCAAGAATTTATAATCCCTCCCAGCATGGAGTATGGCTTGCTCAACTTTTGCTGAAAGGCCAGCCAGGAGGCAAGAAGCAAGTTCCAGAGTCACAGTAATAATATGAAACAGTACTTGCCTTCTTCTTGCCAACAGGCAGACTGTCTCAGTAACTTTCCCTTTTCCTGAGACATGATCCCTGATAGTTGGAACTTAAAAAGGTAAGGTTTGTTTGGGCTCATGATCCTGAAGTTTCAGTAATTGTATGGCCAGCAGCATGGTGAAAGGGTCTGGGTGGAGGAAAGCTGCTCACCTCAGGGTAGTCAGGATGCAGAGAGGGACGGAAAGAACCAGGGAGGGAGATAGCACTTTTTTCGGACACACCTCCATGGGCCTACCACACTCCACATCCCAGCAGCAAGTCAGCTATAGCACCTCTGTAATCCTAATCACTGTCCAAAGTCCTGCTTAGGAGTATATAAGGCTCCTGGGGGACATCTAGCCATAAACTGTAACAGAGGCTTTGTGTGAAATGCCTTCCTTGCATCCTCTCACATGTTTACCACTGTGGCAGGTCGGTATTATAAAACCTAACTTGCAAGTGGGGTGATGTACCTTTCCCAAGGCCACACATCAGTGGCAGCTTCTGTTTTGGGAAACTCAACCTTCCTCACAGGAGACAGGGAGCTAAGAACAGACAGCACACAGCCCTCTGGCTAAGGAGGCAGAAAACCCCAGGAACTCATGGCACAAAGAATAGACAGGAAAGAATTATACCTACAAGTGCTTGATATGTTCCAGACTCTGGAAGCACATAGAGCTGTAGCACACGATGTAACGAAGAAGGACAGAGGCTCTAGAATCAAGCGGCCAGAATTTCCTCCTAAATCCATCACTTATGTCAGGTCTGAGCAAGTCACTAACTCTTCTCTGAACTCTAAACCTCAGTTTCTAGCTTCTACAATGGAGACTCTTGTCCTTGCTGGTGACAGGTTTCAAAGGTAATTCAGCTAAGCTGCAGGAAAAACTTACTTGACAAGGTGGAGGGACTTGCTCCCAAAGTGGTGCAGCAGGTGAGAGCTGAAGAAGCAATTCCAGTGCAATTCATTCTGCTTCCAGAGCCTTGAGTCTTCAGGTTGTAACTCCTGGTAGAGAAGAGCCAGTGATGATACTGGGTTGGGGCTGAACCCCATCCCCGCAATATCCCTGCCCTCTGATGCCACCTGTGCTCTTCCTCCTAGATGGATCCTGCTCTAGCCACGTAAGTGGCCCGAACGTGTCAGGCTTGCTGCAGTCTGAGATCACTGACGTTAGCTGTCCCCTCTGATTAGGAACTCATTCTCTCCAGCCATTGCTTGGCTTATTCCTTTCAAGTATTGGCTGAAATTTCACCTCCTTGCTGAAGCATCCCTTCACCACCTGATTAAATCTGCACTCCGACCACTAGGGAATTTCCAGTACACTGTCTTCTTTCCAAAAGCCCCAGGAGGCTGGGATTCTTGTCTACTTATTTTTCCTCCACTGATAAATTTGCAGTGCCTTGCATGGTGCCTGACACAGAGTAGATGCTTCATATCTGATGAATGAATGATAAGCAAGGGGGGCAGGGCTGAGGGAAGGCTGGAGCTAAGCCAACGCTATCAAAACAGAAGGAATTTTGATCACCAAGTTTGAGCCTAAAGACTTTCGGACAGCACAAAATTCAGTAACTTAACCTGGAGCACAAGATCAAATTCCCCTGGGAAAAGTTGCGATTTCTGCTGAGTATGGTGGTGCATGCCTACAATCTTAGCTACTCAGAGGCTGAGGCAGGAGGATCACAAATTTGAGGCCAGCTGGGGAAATTTCACAAGATCCTTACTCAAAATAAGATTTTAAAAAAAGGAAGCTTGAATTTCTGCTGCATTGCACAGCATGAACCCTAACTTCTTATTCCTGCCATGAGAATCTTGGTTTTCTCCTGGTTTGACACTGTGCTGGGTCCTGGAGTCCTAGGGATACAAAGACGAATAAAATGCTGTTCCAGTTCACGGTGGAAAATAGATAAATACAGACCATTATTTTAAAAATTTATAAAACTGAGATCAGTGTTGGCTCAGGCACAGTGACTGGGTGCGTCCTGTGACCCTTGGCTGACCATGGCAGGTGGGGCCAAAAAGGCGGAAAGTTGGATTCTTTCATACCAGTATCTTTCAGTGTTTGCTCAACTGTGCTGTAGCAAAGACTCAGTGCTAAGGACAGCTTCATAAAATTGAGCCCAGAATGGGATGAATAAAGTAGTTCACTTCTACTGAAGGAAGAGCAGACAAAATGTTTCAAATTCCTTCAGCAAATTCTTAGCCTCCTTTTCATACATTTTTGTAATTTTTTAAGGATGATAACTTTTTAAAAAAGAGTATAAAATCATTTCAGCTTTGGATAATGAATGTCTTGTTTCCAGTAAGTGGCACTGGTTACTGGTTTAAATTTTCAGTTGGTTATGGTTGCATAAACATTAAAATAGAGGGTTAGTTTGGGACTGGGGAGAAGCATGTTTCTTTCTCATTTAATCCAAAGAGAGGGCAGCAACCCTCCCGTTCACTGCTTAATACATGATGGAAGCCTGAGCTGCCTGGTATCTTTTTCTGCTTTATTCCACAATTGTTTTGGTGGCCTTCTACATGAGCAGCTTCCTGCTAATCCACCTTAGTGGAAACCTCCCGTCTTCCTCGAGCTTCAGGTTTTTTTTAATTGTAAAGAAAGCTTAATAATTAGCTTAAAGGATTATTAGGAAGACAAAGTACAGTTTGTGCTGGTCTTTAAGTCTTATTTTTAAAATTGTAGTAAAAGATGCGTAACATAAAACTTCTCTTTTTCACCACTGTTAAAGTATACAGGTTAGTAGTATCAAGTGTTTTCCATTGTTGTGCAATCAATACTCAAAACTTTTTCTTGAAAAACTGGAAGTTTGCTCCTAAAATGCCAACTCATTCCCTTCTTCCCTGGTGACTGGCAACAAGTACTCTTCTTTCTGTCTTTGTGAGTCTGGCTACTCTGGTGCCCTCCTCTTGATGGAATCAGATGGTATCTGTCCTTTTATGATTAGCATCCTTCACCTGGTGAAATGTCCTCAAGGTTTGTCTGCAGTACAGAACAGAATAGGCTCTCCTGCCCTTGCTGATGTCACCTATGGCTTCTTTAGCCATTCATCTGATGTTGAACATTTGGGTGGCTGCCACCTCCTGGGTGCTGTGAATAGTGCTGCTGTGAACACGGGTGTTCAGACATTTCTTTGAAACTCTGCTTTTGGTCATTTTGGATATATATCTTGGAGTGCGATTGTTGGGTTACAGAGGAGTTCTGTTTTTAATATTTCAAGGAGTTGGCATACTGCTTTCCATAGGGGTCAGACTACTGTCTACCAGTGTTACAGAAATACTTCAGTTTCTCCACATCCTTGCCAAAACTTGTTACTTTCTATTTTTTTTTTTGACAGTAGTTTTTAAGTTTGTACTAGTTTTAGAATCATGCTGGTAAGAGTTATTACTGAGATTCTAAATGGCTATAAAAATTCATATAAATTCATTTACATAGGAAATGTAGAATATAAATTTGTATAAACATTTATATAAATATAAATCTCTAGACATGTGAACTGAAGCATATCTAGTAAAGATGACCTTACTAAGCATATTTTCAACATCACCAACTAATATATATTGCATTCTTGATATATATGGTAGAACATTATATTATAATCATAAATTTAAAAGTTACAAAAATATTCTGTATCATGCCAGATGTGGTGGTGCATGCCTGTAATCCCAGCACTTGGAGGTTTAGGGAATCATAGCAAATGTGAGGCCAGCTTGAGCTACGGAGTGAATTCAAGGCCAGGCTGAACTACACAGCAAAACCTTGTCTTAAAAATAAGTGTTCCATGTCATGTTAAAAACTAAACCAATTCCGAGTCATGAAAATTAAAAAGCTCATGTCTCAGTGTGCTTTGTGCTTATCCCCACACCTTGCATTCTTTTAAATCTCCATACCCTGGTAGTAACCATTGAAGAAACTTTGCTTTATCCTTTTTGCGATCTATGCACATATCTCTATTTATGTTATCTTTTTTCAGTTAGACTTCATGCCATGTATATTTTGTGAAGAATTTGAAAATGTGGCTGTTATGCTTTTTTCCTAAGAAGTGGCTGTCTGGGTTATGTCCTGATAGAAAGGATTATTGCCGATGTCATTATTGATGTGTGCGCTTGGCCTTACACAATGGCAGCAGCCTGTGCAGGGACTGCCCTGCCAGTAAGCAGTCCTAGATTCCTGGATGAAGTATCTTGCCGTTGGTACTCTAGAACATGTAGGATGGCTCCTAAGAGTTGATCCCAGGCATCTTTTTGTGATGTGGAGTGGTTGGGATAAGTTCTTTTTTCTGACCAAGGATTCAGATTTTTTTTTTTAATGAGTGTAATGGTTAAAAGGTTGGTGGTTTTTTTGGTTTTTGTTTTTGTTTTTTTGAGACAAGATCTTGCTATGCAGTTCAGCCTGGCCTTGAACTAACTCCATATGTAGCCCAGGCTTTGGACTTGGAGTGATCCCCTTGCCCCAGCCCCTCAAGTGCTGGGATTTCAGGTGTGCACCACCACCTCTGGATCAAGCTTCGGTTTTAGTATCTAAAGGTGCTTGGAGTCAAGCCTCAGTTCTTTGAGGCTTCTCTGGCCTGCGTGCTCATTCATTTATTGTTCCTGCTGTGTTTTCAGCACTGTGTTCTCCTGAAGATAGTGACCAGAGTAGACAGAAAATCTCTGTTCTCATCCAGCTCGCGTTCTATGGCAGAGTGACAGGCAGTAAACAGAGGATAAATAGTTTTTAAGCCATAAACCACTACTAGAATGTTAATTTTTATGGTTGTCGTATGGCTTGATGGCAGCTGCTGTCTTCCTAGTAGAGCATAAAAACATATCTGTGACATATTCCTGGTTTGCCTCTTGGATTAATTGTGCTTCACTATGCTGTAACTAAACCAGCATCTGCTTTGGTTGATTGTAGCAGAATTAATATAGCCATTTGGTTTTCTTATATGATTAGAAATTGATTATGAGATATTATATGCTTAATGTGCAATTCTATGGATTCTGTGATACGTAACTGTGCTTCTGAAAAAAATCTGGTGTCAAGTACATTTTTATAGGAAAAGTTGATTGAGAATCCCAGATTATTCATTGAAATTGAATTAATTTGAGTCAAATCTGCTACCCAAAACCGTAAAATTCTTTGAAAAATGTAAAATGTACCATATAAATGTAAACTATTGCTAGTTAGGAATTGCAATGAGTCTGACTCATTTTGGAGCAAGGGAGGTACTGGGGACTGAACCCAGGGCCTTTACACTGATCAGTATCCCCCAACTGTATTTTAAGATCAGGTCTTACTAAGTCATTAAGTTGCTCAGGTTGGGCTTGAACTTGTGATCCTCTCAGAGTAGTAAGATTACAGGAGTGCACCATTATGCCCAGTTGGCTGTTTTTTTAGTGTTACTGTTTTGAGCCTCCTCCCTGTCCCTTTCCCTTGAGCTCTACATCTGGGAAAGTGTATAAGAAAGTCCAGTCTTCCCACTTTTGGTACCAGCAGAAGACTCAAGCAAGTGGAAGTTAACCTTCACCCTAGTACCACCTTGCAGCCACAGTCAAAACCTCATCTCCTTTTCCTGTCTTCTCAAGCTATTCTTGGCCCAGATTAGGAGTGGCCCACTCTTCCCAGAAAGCTTCTAATCCTGGGAATATTTTAGGAATAGACCACCACACTGCTCTGATTTAAGATTTGACCAATTTAGATCCAAGTAATGTGATAAAACTTCTATACCTTGTTTGTATGTGTATGGCATCACAGTCTTGACTTGCAAACTCAGTGCCAAGTGAGGGTCATCCTGTCTCTACAGGGTGGCTGCCACAAGAATAGCCTCTCAGAGATCTTTCCTGGACCCTCCTTGCTGGTTTTTTTTTTTTTTCAGGCTGTAAGGCCCATATGTGTTTGGCAATCTGGTTTATTTTTCAGCAACCATGGTGGCACAGTAGTCATCAACAATGTCTACATTGTGATCATTTCCCTTCCCAGCCTCACCCAGTTTGCAAACCAGCCCTAATTTCAAGGATCTAGAATGAAATGTGCATGGGTACCCAATGGGTTAGACTACACCAGGCGGATGTATCTGTTAATGTATCTTTTGCCCTGTTGAGATGAGGATGCTCAAATCAAGATGTTGCTCAGAGCTGCAATTGTCTTAAGGTTCAGCTGGAGATACAGAGTTCCAGGATGGCGCTTGTTTGCTTGGGGGCAGGATGCCTTGCCCCCGCACCCATGGGGTCTCCACAGGCTGCCTGAGTGTCCTCGTGGCGTAAGAGCAGGCTTCTTTTCTCCAGAGGGAGTGGCAAAGAGCAAGCATGGCAGGAGCAGTGGTCTGTTACAGCTGGCCTTGGGAGTCACGCGTTGTCATTGCTGTAAGGTGCTGTTGGTGGCACAGATTAGTTGTATTCACTATGGGAGGGATGACACAAGGATCTGAGTTCCAGGAGGTGGAGATCGCTGGGGACATCTTGGGAGTGGGCCACCATGTTGTTTAAGACTTGGCCGATGCATGTGCAAGACTCAGTGTCACGCAGCTCTTCCGTTCGCTCCAGGTCACACTGTAGGCTGTGGGAGAGGGTCTGGATCAGCTGCTTTTGCCTTGCCTGTCATTGGTTGATGGTAGACAGACTGCACTGTTTCCTAGGAACAGCATGGAGATGAGATTGATATGAAGGACGTCTTCAGCATTTACTGGATCCAACAGAAAAATGCGAGTGGAGAAAATGAGAAAAAAGGATGAAAAAAGAAAAGAAAAGAAAACTAGTCTTGCCTGGTTTTTTTTCTTAGCCTCCTGGAGTCACCTTCACCGTCACCTTCACCTTTAACTGTCAGGATTGTAGTGATAGACTGTGGGCAGCAGGGGGCAGGCTTCCATGAGTCAGAGATTGACTGCAGGTTAGTTAAGCATAAGGAGAAATGCAGAATCATAAAACTTCAGAGCTGAAAGGAACCTGAGAAGGTCCTCTACTACGACCTTCTTACTTCACAGATAATAGGATTGAGGGCCAGGAAAGTAAAAGGGACTCATCCAACTTCCCTTAGCCTGCAAGTTGCGTAGTTGGGATTTGACCTGCTAACTCCTTGACCACTTTTGCTTTTATTATACTCTCTCTCTTCTGATTAGCATGGTTTGAAAAATAGTCAGGGCTTTTGACTTACTGACAGCCTATTACAGTTTAGAAAAATACAAAGATTAGGCTATCTTCATCAAATTTGAGCAAGAGGATAATAAAAATTTTGATACTTTAATTTCTGCCTCATTATTTTACCTAAATTTGCACAAACAGAACCATTCTTATGTTTACAGTTTTTATAAAATCATCAAGGTCAGATTCATAGAGTTTACACAAATAAAAATTTAAAAAATGTTTAGTTGACACATTTATGAGATGTAGAAGGTGGTGGTGTTTTGCTAAAACTAAGCTTCTGTTCATCACCAGAAGTCAGTGTGAAGTTTGACGTGCCCATACTCGCCATGGCCTGTGTGGTTAATCAATTTTCCAACCGTTTTATTCTTTGTAAACCATGACAAACCTTCATTTGAATAGTGAGTCATTTTAGCATTATTCTGTTTTCATGTGGAGGCAGCGCTTCACTTACGGATTAATCTCACATTTTTGCTGATTAGCTAGCTGACTCCTTGTTCTTGTCTCCAATGTAACTACAAACATAAATGCCAACACCAGTAATGAAATGAGAAGAGTTAACTGGTCAGAAGGTGATGACCCAGAGGATGCATTTACATTAAAATAAGCATTGGAATGAAAACACAATTTATAAAGTCAGAGAACTTGCGGCTCCCTGGTGTCCTCAGGCTGCAGTTAGAGGGGATACTGCATACCGCATTTGGTTTCAGTCCTCGGAGTGTGTGGTAGACCTAATGTTGTGTGTTGTCTGAATAAACATCTTGACTTCCTATGGAACAGGAGGGGCCACTGACATTTGTTCCACCGTTGATGACAGTGTCTTAATGCAGAGCTCACTAATAAATGCACAGGGAGCACACGCATATGTTTGCTGTTCTTGAGTCGCTCGGCTGAGAGATGCAGAAAGTGACAGAGGGAGGGCGGCAGGTTGGGTCTCTCAGACAGCTCAGTTGCAGGCACTGACTTTGACCTTGTGATGACTCAGCCCAGCTGGGAAACGGAATACAAAGTAAGCTTCCACTAAAACCAGATTCTCTGAGTGACCTGTGCTTCGGCACAAGCAGATGCAGTCAACAATTGATGGTTTTTGAATTAATTTAAGTATAAGGGCATCTTACCTGAACAACCTTGCCGTATTTATTGTTGGGCTGTATGTGGGTATAAAGCATCCGCTGGCCAGAGCTATTTTCTGAGGCTGAGGAGCGGCACTCATCCTGCAGGGACTCATGTCCTGCATGGATGCAGGGACTGAAGCCCTGGTCCTTTTGCCCAGAAGTAATTGCTGCCTGATGTGTCTGTACATCAGAACATCAGATCTACCCCTAATGTATTCACAGTATCAGTGATCTCAGTAAGGCTGTTAGAAAAATAGACTTACTGTTGTGACTGAGCCTCTCAACATTGTCCCTTCTGTTCAACAGCATTTTCACCCACACTTTGACCAAGGAGTGGGCAGAGGCAGAGTACACTGTTCCCATCTCTCTGTAACTTCAGGTGACAGAAAGAGGCTAATGAGAGGTTGAAACTGAATCAAGTATACCCAATACAATGTAGGTGGAAAACTCAAGGTGTTGGATGTTTGAGAAATCTAGAGGAACATTTTAGTAAAGAGCAAAAGATGCAAGTGATCTAAACAGAAAATAGAGTATCTAGAGGAATGTTTTAGCATCATACCTTGTGTCCCCCTATTGAAAAATTTCTCCTTATTTTAGGATTGCCAAAGCTTCTCTGAGTCCCTCTGGATAAGATTTTTAGCCACATTTATGCCCTCAACTGTTTGGGGGACCTTGTTAAAGTCGTGTTTTCTGTTACAGTGACTAGTGTGCATGTCCAGCCTTTATCCACCCGGCTTATGTGTCCACTCCATAATTTGTGTTTTCACTTTCTGAGGTTTTTTTTTTTTTGTCTTTTTCCTTTTTTATCGGTACCGGGGATCGAACTCATGACTGCCTGCTTGCAAGGCAGGCGCTTATGCCGCTGAGCACTTTCTGAGGTTTTATTTACTCTTGGTAACTCACAGTTCTCCAGAATTAAATGGAAAATTCCAGAAATAAGCAATGTGTGAGATTTAAGTTACTGTATGTTGTGAGACTTGTTCCATTTCATTTTTTTGTACTTATTCTCTTACTGTACCTACTTCATTTATTTTTATTAGTACATATTTGCAATTAATGCATATTTGAATAAATACATTCATGGTGGAGAGTTGGTCCATATATATATTATCACATCTTAATCCTTTTACTGTGCCTAATGCCATTAAAGTTTATCACAGGGGTGTGTATATAGGTGTGTGTCCTATACACACAGCCCTGTATAGTATGTATAGAGTTTAGTACTGCCCCTGGTACTACTGGGGATCTTGGAGTGCCACCCCTTTGGATAAGGGGGCTGTTCTTTTTTCCTGCCACCCTCACTGCTTTTTGGATGGTGTGAGCTTGACAGGAACTGAATAGATGACAGAAAACTCTGAATAGCAATTTGTAACACAGAGTTCAGCCAGGGCTAGGTTAGTTTTCATAGGAAACCGCACAGAGGAAATGTCATCCCAGATGGTGCCAGGCAGGCTGCTAGAACAGCAGAGTGGGAACAGGGTTCAGCCGTGGCCACACCTCACTATGCAAGCAGACTGCAGGCCCCAGAGTGCTGAGTTCTGTTAAGGAGGTGGAAAGCAGTTCTGTGCTTTTGTGTGGTGAACATGAGCCTTGATAAAGGAGCAGGGGGCGTTTGGTTGTGGACTGTAAAACTACTGATACCACCCACTGCACCTGCCCCGGCATATCCTGAGGGATCCTCTCTGCCTGACCAGGAAGACTTTGGCTTCACTTTATTTTATTTTACTTTTACTTTTCAGTGCTACTGAGGATTTGACCCAGGGACTTGGCACTGAGCTACATCTCCAGTTTTTATTTTTATTTTTGGAATATTGAGATAGGTTTCATTAAGTTGCTCAAACTTGGGTCAGACTTGCAATCCTCCTGCGTCAGCCTCCCAAAATGCTGGAATTACAGATGCAGCTTGGCTTGACTTTTTTTTTTTTTTTGGTCTTGGGGCCTCTATTATTTTTTTTTATGAACAGTGAGTGTGCATGAAGTCACAGCAGAAAACTGTCTCAGAGGGAAGGCTCATGTGCGGAGAACAAAGAATGAGTAGTCACTTAGGGGATAACAAGACAACAACAGTTGCTCTGGCTGCGCTGTGAAATTTTCAATGGATTTGACCCTCTGATTCCTCTACTACTCTTGCCTCCTCATTTCTGACCTTGCTTGCTTGTGAATGGAGTCAATCAAATCTCTTGATTGCAAGAAAAGGCTATGATTAAGATTTAATAACCAATCGTGCCTAGAGAACTGTTGCCAGCAGACACTGGGCAGGCAAGGTTAGCGTGGGATGTGCAGCCCTTGATGACCATTTTCAGCTAGGATTGTTCATCTCTCAGATATGTGATAAAGGATACAAGATTGCTCATTCCCTCTCAAGAATTATGGGAAGTGGAAATTGAGTGGGTGATTTTCTTGGGTAAGGATGGGAGTAGAAGGATGTCTTAGTTACTTTTCTCATTGCTGGGACAAAATATCCAATACCCACAATTTAAAGGAGGAAAGATTTATTGTGGATCACAGTTTATAGAAGTTTCTGTCCATAATTGGCTTGCTTCAACTAGGGGCAGTATGGCAGAGAGACATTGCAGAGGAGAAACAGTCTATGTCAAGGATGAGAGGAAGCAGGAAACAGGAGCACTGAATCATCCTTTCTCTTTTATCCTATCCAGGCTACAAGCCTATTGGTTGATGCCACCTACACCCAGAGTGGGCCTTCCCATTATCCATACCCAGAACTATGCTAAACCAATCAGCAGGCTAATTTAGTAATTATGTAACTTTAATTCATATATAAATACTGTAGATTCAACCCTCACATATGAATGCATGAAGCTTTGGTGGGGGACATCTAGATATAAGTCATAACAAGGGAGAAGAATACATCCCTGATGGTGGGGCCAGCTAAAAGACAGTGAATTCACAATTGGAGCCTGTCTCATTGCATCCCAGAGAGCAGGCCAGCTGGAGGACAGTAGGTTTATGCTCTGTACCCCTTTATTACATCCTGGACAGCAGGACTGGCTGGAATACAGCAAGTTTGCACTCCAGGCCTCCTCCATCATTCCCCTGAATGGCAGGACCAGCTGGAATAGTGTAAGATCTATGGGAACCCCAAGACCCAGGACAACACCCTGACACACAAATGTGCACATGCCTTTGGAGAGCGAATCAGTGAGGCCAGTAATGTGGAAGCATCTGAAGTAGCAGTGAGAAGACAGCAGCTGGGCTCTGGAGAACTCCACCAACAGAGGACCAGCCCCCGCCCCCACATCCAGAGGCCAAGATCAGCTCCATACCCAGCACATCTCTGGGATGTAACGTGTAACAGTGAGTGTGCACGGAGTGATCACTTAGGGGATAACAAGACATACAGTAGTTGCTCTGTCTGAGAGCTGTAAACACCAGAAGGTAGGTTCATGGGATAGCTATAAAGAACCCACTGCATCTGGAGGACATCCCTGAGGAGCGGACACCTCCTTTCCTCCTTGAGAAAGGCCTCAGTGCTAGTGGTAGTGGTATATCATGGTAGTGGTATATCATGGGAAGTTGGTGGACATCAACATGGAAGACAAAATAAAAGAAAAAAGGGAAGGTGGAGAGTGGATAGATACAGAGGTGGGGTGCAACCCAAAGCCCCAGCCTACCCAGGACAGGCCTGGAACTCAACGAGATGGATGAAGTTGGAAGTCAAACTCTGGAACTTTCTGAAATGATAACAGCAGAAGTGAAAAAACAAGTGGAAAAGGCTACAGAGAAAATAATCTCTCAGGTACAAAAATAAATGATGCTTAAAATCAAAGACAGTAGAGAAGGCATGGGGAATAGATGAGCTTAGAAAAATATGGAAACAAAAATTGCCCAACGTAGGAGATAAATGGAATCCATGAAACAGATTCAGACAGAGAGATCCAGGAGATTAAAACCTCCATTGAAATTATATGCAACAGATTGAAAAAAACACAAGAGAGAATTTCAGATCTTAAAGACAGAACTGCAGCTAATGATCATGAAAAGGAAGATATTTCAAAAACAGCAAGAGACCATGAGAAATCAATCCAACATCTACAAGAGTATCTAATAAAGTATCTAATTCACCTCTGTTTTTAAATTTACTTAGAGAGCTGTGGGCAGAGGTAAGACTTTTAGCTCTTTAATGTCTTCTGTATCTATGGTAATTTACCTGTTTTTACCTCTTTTCTTTTCTCCCTAGAAAAACTTTTGCCCAAATCAGTGCTTTATTTTTCTTAAACTGATAATTCTTGCATGTGTTTATCAATTATTCTAAATCTTTTCTGTAATTTATTATTCATACTGTTATTTTTATTATTTTCTTCTTTCAACTTTGCCTTGGCTTGCCTTGTTATTTTTTTAATTTCCTGAGTCAATACCTTAATTCATTTAAATGCTTTTTGTTTAATAGGGATGTATTTCCGATAGCAAAATATGCATTGTATAAGCAAGTACTGAAATGAGAAATAATCTTCCCAGAAATTATGATTTGTCCAAAGTGGCATTCATATTTGGCATGATTAAATATATGTGTAAGATTTATTACTCCAGGATTTCTAGGATAAAGAATATGTAATTAAATAAAACCAACATATAATGTGTATAACTTCAATTGATAATGTGTCTAAAGTGATATTTGTTGTTACAAAAATTGAGAAACTTTATGCAATTTTTTGTGTTCTAGAGAGCTTCAGTTACTTTGGAGCAGAATTACTCCAAACATTTTTTTCTAGTTCTAGGGATTGAGCCAGAAGTGGGAGGGGCTCTGCACTGAGCTGTATTTCTAGCCCTTTTTTATTTTTTTAGACAAGGTTTTGCTAAATTGCCCAAGCTGTGCTTGAACTTGCCATCCTCTGGCCTAATCCTCGCAGAGTGCTGGGATTATGGCTATGTGCCAACATGCCTAAGGCTTCTAGTGGGTTGCTGGCATATAGGAGCATCATCCTAATCTCCTTCACATAGCGTCTGCTCTGTTTAGTGGTCAATCTTGATTGTTGACTGTGCTGAACTGAGAAAAGTCTAGGAAATGAGGCACTTCTGGGAGTATCCCTGAGGGTGTTTTCAGAAATGACTTTGGAATGATAAATTCATGAAGGAGACTGGTCCTGAATGCACTGGCACCATCTAATAAGGTGGAAGCTGAGAGGGAACAAAGGAAAAAGAGCCTGTATGCACTAGCATAGGCTCTTCAGCTCTCTTTTTGTTCTTTCTGCTCCTTGGTGGCTATGGGTCGAGCAGCTTTCTTCCACTGTGCTCTACCACCAGGATGTTTCTGCTTTACCGCAGGCCCCAGGCAATGAAGCTGGGTGACTATGGATTAAACTCTCTGAAAACATGAGCCAAACTAAACTTCTCTTTTAAGTTGAATTTCTCAGATAGTTTGTGGCAGTTACAGAAAGGTGAATAAAATACCCTAAGTACATAGGAAAATATTTTCTTTTTTTATGAGAATAACAATTTATTGGATTAAGGGTTCCTCTTACTCTAATGTCATCGAAACAAATTACATCTGCAATGACCCTATTTGTAAGTAAGGTCACATTGTGAGGAATAAGGATTGAGATTTCATCTGATGAGTTTTTTGGTGGGAAGGGCCACAATTCAACTCCAAATACCTGAGGATCAGTGTTAAGACACAGCTATTGGGATACATCAGTGGGTTCTACTCAAGGCCTGATTTCAGGACGGACTCTGGAAATAAAGTTACCACCAGTGAGAGCATTGATAGAGGCACAGGATGTGGAGAGCCCAGGGTAAAGAAGGGAGAAGGGAAGACATTAGTCCTTAGTTTGCAGGTGTAAACCATGTTTCATGCTCTGATCTGATGTTCCTGAGGACCAAGTTGTGCCCCAAATCATATTGTGTCTTTCCTGGGTATAATTTCTGAAGAACATAGCCTACACTAGTGCGGGTTCAGAGTTCTTATAGCTAAGGGTGACATAGGAAATGGGTTTGCAATATTAGCAACCTGTGACCAAGGTAGTTCAGATAACGCTCTTCAGGGAAACGTGAAGAAATACTTCCCCTGAGATTTTTCTGGATCCCTGTAACTCTTCGGATTCTATGAACATTTGGTGCACAAATCTCAGCCACTTACAGAATCACCCCAGCCCAATCCCTTATGGAATCTTGGGGGAAATTCTGCCCTTCTACCTCCCAAAGCCAGGTCCAGGTTTTGTGCTTCACAGCTGCAGTTTTTTAATGTAAGTGTCTGGGCAGCTTTGATTGTAGGTTGTGGAAGGAAGCACTGTTTATGATAGATGCCAAGGAGCCCAGGCTCAGAGAATGCCCGTTCGCTGACTTGGAAGGAGGACAGTGTCCTTCCATCTTTCCAGACTCCTATAGAAGAAAGAAAAAAACCCCACAAATTAATAATGCAATACATTATTCTGCCACATTTGTTTACCCATTAAATCTTAGAACTGTTTATCTTTCTTTTAAATTACTCCTGAGCTCTGTAGAGCAGAGTGTTTGTCTTCTAAAATTTATCATCATGAAATTACTTGTCACTGTTCCTCCAGAAATTTCAGGCTTATGAATCAGTAAGTGGAGCCCAATAGACCAACTTTCCTTCATGGGATTGTGGAACCCCATCGTTGAGAGTAAGTAGAAATGTTCATTAATGAACACAGGAAACAGACAGGCACTTAAAACGTTAAAAGAATTTCAGTATTGAGAACTTTCAGTAGCATGTTTTTCAGGAAAATGCAAAAGGATGCTGGTTTCTACACTCCCCACTTTTCCTGTAAAATAGCAGACAGTATATCCAATGATACCAACATACATGTTATTCAGAATAAACCCCATATCCTTCTCCCTTGGATTCTAGATGTGTGTTTATAATGAGTGAGGCACCTTGAACCTTGAAGGTGTGGACCTCTGTACTAGTGGGGTTGCCTACCCAGTGGGATGGACATCATTTTCTAGTTCTCCAGTGCTGGCTGGTGAGGAGAGATGAATAGGACAGCCTGGGGAGTGTCTGATATTCATGTGTTCACTGGAGCCATGTACTCTTTATGCTGGTGTCAGTGTTTATTTCTTTTTTTTGGAGGATGAAATTGGAGACAGCTGAACAGTCTCACAGAGCACAGTGCCATGGATACTCAATTGGTTAGACTGCTTTTCATACCAGAATGGTGGCCCCAGGTGGGGTGGATGGGTATGGGTATGCAGCTCTTCCCAGTAGGCCAGTGACAGCTCTTGATTGATGACAGAGACATAGATGGCCATGCCTCATCCTCATCTCCACTGCACACCACCAGTCTTCCTGCTGGCTTCTTCTATTCCTCCATTCTTCCTCCTCATTTCTTTTCCTACCAGCCCTCCATCCATCTCCTTCCCCAGTCTTCAGCAGTATGATACAAACTATTTAAGAAAAGCTGAAGTTGGAGATGAAGCAGGAAAAATTAGTGGAATTTTTTGACAATAGGATGGGTCATCTAAAGGTGTCACTAGTGGGCTTTCAGAGTACAGTATGTATTTTCAGTTTGTGTTGTTACCTAATTCTGGGAACTCTTTTCTCTACCAAGTTCCCTTCTCTGTGTCCTTTAGGGTTCATTTATAAATGGTACTATGAGTCGGGACGAGTAAGTCCAGTGGAGGCGCAGTACCCCGCCCCAGCTCGGTGGAGCTCTCTTCCTTGCCTGGGGGCCAGGCCCCGGCTTCCTGTCGGGACAAGTAAGTCCAGCAGAGGCAGGGAATCCCGTCCCAGCCTGGCTGACCTCTCTCCCTCATTTGGAACAACACTTGAAGCTCAAAAATATAGGAAAATGATGAAACAAAAGACCAAAATGCAATCTCAAACATCCAGCCCATCCCAAGAAAGCCTAGGAGCCATGTGCATAGAAGAAAATATATGCCACATACCTGAAATACCTGAAATAATAGTAACTGAAATAATGAAGCAACTCTGGGAAGCCTTAAAGGAATTCAAACTAGAAATAATCTCTCAGGTACAGGAAGAAATGATAAAAGAAATGAAGGAGATGCTGAACATATCTAAAGAAGACACAGTTAAAAAATTGGAGGAAATAAACGAAAAGATAGAATCCCTGGATGAACAATATAAGAAACAAACAATATATAAAGCAGGTGCAAAGAGATATACAGGAAATCAAAAACTCCATCGAAAGTTGTAAAAACCACCTCAATGAATGTGAAGATAGAATTTCAGACCTCGAAGACAAGATTGCAGTCAGTGAACAGGAAAGGAAAGATCTTTTAAAAATAACAAGAAATCAGGAAATAACAATTCAACACCTGCAATATGATGCAAAGAGGAACAACATAAGGTTGATAGGGATAAATGAAAAAGAAGGGGACAACATAAAGGATGTCAAGAGGATATTTAGAGAAGTAATAGCTGAAAATTTTTCAAACATGAGATTGGAAACTGATACAAGATCCATGAAGCATATAGAACTCCAAATAGCCACAACCAAAATAAAACTACACCCAGACACATAATAATGGCCATCCCAGAAATTGAACAAAAGAATAGAATATTAAAAGCTGTCAGAGAGAAAAGACAGGTCACCTATAAAGGAAAACCTATCAGAATCACAGCAGACTTCTCAGCACAAACAATAAAGTCAAGAAGAGCATGGAGTGAAGTATTTCAGATCCTAAAGGAAAATGATTTCCAACCTAGACTGATGTACCCTGAAAAACTGTCCTTCAAAATGGATGGAGAAATAAGATACTTCCATGACAAAGAACAGCTGAAAAACTACATGATCACCAAACCAACCCTGCAAAGAATACTGAAAGACAGCCTAGATACATTTAGGAAAAAACCACTAAACAAAGCAGACAGTTAAACAGAACAGAAAGATAAAGATGCAACAGCAGAAAGATAACATGCCAACAATAAACCAGTATATAACAGTTATAACCATTAATGTAAATGGTCTCAATGCACCAATTAAAAGAAACAGACTGGCAGAATGGATCAAGAAACAAAATCCAAACCATATGTTGTCTACAAGAAACCCATCTAACCCAAAAGGATACCCACAGACTGAAAATCAAAGGATGGAAAACAATACTTCATGCAACAGGAATCCAAAAAAAAAAAAAAAAAAAAAAAAAAAAAAAAAAAAGCGAGGGTGGCTATTCTGTTTGCAGACAATGTGAACTTCAAGCCAATAATGATCAGAAGGGATAAAGAAGGTCACTACATACTGGTTAGGGGAAAACTCCAAGAGGAAGAGATAACTATCTTAAATATATGTGCACCAAATAGCAGAGCACCCAGCTATATAAAACAAGTACTAACAGAAATGAAAAACCAAATTAACAGTAACACAATTCTAACAGATCTTAACACACCATTGACACCAATGGACAGATCAACCAGACAGAAAATCAGCAAAGAAATAAAAGAACTGAATCGCACCTGTGAACAAATGGACTTAATAGACATATACAGAGTATTCCACCTATCAACAATAGAATACGCATTCTTCTCAGCAGTGCATGGGTCATTCTCTAAAACAGACCATATACTAATTCACAAACCATATCTAAATAAATGCAAAAGGGTTGAAATTACCTCTTGCATGCTATTGGACCATAGCGCTATGAAATTAGAAATTAATGATAAAAGATACTGCAAAATTCCCACAAACACATGGAAATTGAATAACACACTTGAGTAATCAATGGGTCACAGAGGAAATTAAAAAAGAAATTAAACAGTATTTACAAGAAAATGAAAACACAAATACAACTTACCAGAATCTGTGGGATGCAATAAAAGCTGTCCTCAGAGGAAAATTTATTGCACTGAGTTCACACATCAGGAAAACAGAATGAATACAAATAAATAACCTGATGTTGCACCTCAAACATCTAGAAAAAGAAGAGCAAGTCAAGCCCAAAGCCAAAAGAAGAGAAGAAATTATAAAAATCAGAGCAGAAATTAATGCAATAGAGACTAAAAAAAAAAATCAATGAATCAAAGAGTTGGTTCTTTGAAAGAATAAATAAAACTGACAAGCCCCTAGCCAACCTTATTAAAAAAGGGAAAGAAAAAGCTCAAATTCATGCAATAAGGAATGAAAGAGGAGAAATCACTACAGACCCTATAGAAATACAGAAAATCATCAACACCTATTTAAAAAACCTCTACTCTCAAAGGTTTGATAACACAGTGGAAATAGATTCCTAGAAGCATACGAAGTACCAAAGCTAGATCATGAAGATGTAAAACTGCTGAATAACCCAATTTCTATTATGAAATCAAAAACGTAATTAAATCTTTACATACTAAGAAGAGCCCAGGCCCAGACGGATTCACTGCAGAATTCTACAAGAAATACAGAGAAGACCTAATGCCAACACTCCTCAAACTCTTCAATGAAATTGAAAGGGAAACAATCCTTCCTAAATCGTTCCTAGAAGCAAATATTACTCTAGTACCAAAACCTGAAAAGGACCCAACTGAAAAAGAGAACTACAGACCAATCTCCCTAATGAACACAGATGCAAAAATACTCAATAAAATATTGGCAAATAGGATGCAGCAAATCATCAAGAAGATCATATACCATGACCAAGTGGGATTCATCCTTGGCATGCAGGGATGGTTCAATATATGTAAATCAATAAATGTAATACACCATATCAATAGAGCCAAAAGTAAGAACCACATGATCATTTCTATAGATGCAGAAAAAGCTTTTGATAAGGTTCAACATTCATTCATGATAAGAACCTTGCAGAAATTGGAATAGATGGTCTTTAACTCAATATAATAAAGGCCATCTGTGACAAACCAACAGCCAATATCATACTAAATGGCCAAAAATTGAAGGCCTTTAATTTAAAATCAGGCACAAGATAAGGATGTCCCTTATCACCACTCCTATTTAATATTGTACTGGAAATACTAGCCAGAGCAATTAGACAAGAGAGAGAAATAAAAGGCATAAAGATAGGAAAAGAAGAAGTTAAATTATCATTATTTACATGATACTCTATATTAAAGATCCCCAAAACTCCATTGAAAGACTCATAGGTATAATAAATTAATTCAGTAATGTAGCTGGATATAAAATCAATACTTAAAAAATCAACAGCATTCCTGTACACTAACAACAAAGTCACAGAGAGAGAAATGTGAAGCCACACCCTTCACACTAGCAACCAAAAAATTGAAATATTTTTTTTTATTTAAGAGGAAAAAGAGAAAAACACAAAACAAAACAAAGCAGTGTAAGGTTACATATAATACAGAACTACAAAAAAAAGCATAACAGTAAGAAATCACCTGTTAATAGATTACATATTATCATCTTGGAAATAGTTGCTCAAATCACAGTATCAAAGAATACAAAGTAGACATTCAAACAGAGAGACTACAAACAGCTGTGTTCAATGATCCAAAAACATTAATATAGTCAGCTATTCAACATCCCTATACACACTTGCTGTTATATCCATTAGAGCTCTTAAAAAATTGAAATATTTAGGAATTACTCTCATGAAAGAAGTGACAGACCTATACAGGGAAAATTATAACACACTGAAAAATGAAATTGAAGATGATCTCAGAAAATGGAAAAACATCCCTTGCTCATGGATAGGAAGAATAAATATTGTGAAAATGGCCATTATCCCAAAACTTTTATACAGATTCAATGTAATCCCAATAAAAATACCATCAACATACCTCATAGAACTCGAGAAATCACTCCTAAAATTCATCTGGAGTGAGAAGAGACCTAGAATAGCAAGGACAGTTCTAAGCAGCAAAGGCAAGGCAGGAGGTATCACTATCCCTGACTTGAAGTTATACTACAAAGCAACCGTAGTAAAATCAACATGGTACTGGAACCAAAACAGAGCTGAAGATCAGTGGAATAGATTAGAAGATACAACCACAACTACAAACACACTCAACCACCTTATCTTTGATAAAGGGGCCCAACATGTTCACTGGGAGAACGACAGTCAGTTTAGTAAATGGTGTTGGGAAAACTGGCTCTCCACATGCCGAAAACTAAAACTAGACCCATGCAATAAGATATAGTATGATGCCCATTATGGTTTGACTATTATCTTTTTGTTGAAGTCCTGTAAGGTCTCCAGTGCAGGTTTTATTGGTCTTGTTCTGTACTGTTTTGTTCAATTCTACTATACCTGATGATATAGGCAACTCTTTTTAAGATACCAAGAGGCATACTTGCAACCATTGTTGATCACCTGGTATTCTGTTTTTGCATCATGTACTATATCCATCCTTCTGTTCTAACTGACTCTGTTTTGCTTTGTCACATTTTGTTTTTTTTTTCTCTCTTCAAAAAAAAGTTATAAGAACTGTGGGAGTAATAAAACCCCAAAAGTGTAATTGTTATTGTAAAAAAGAGAGGAAAGGAAGGTGGACTAAGGGATATAACTGCAAGTATATTTGAGTGTGTAGGATGGAAAACCATATTACTGAGCTTTTGTTGGATCATGAACGGAACTGTCTCCAGTATCACTGTATGAATATCCACTTTATATGCTTTAATTTTGTAATTTGGACAACTGTTTCTGGGAAGACAATATGTAACCTATTAACTAGTGATTTCTTACTGTATTTTTTTCTTGAAATTCTGTATTACTTGTACCCTTTTACTGCTTTGTTTCTTTATGTCCTTTCTTTTTTCTCTTTAAATAAAAAAATGGTACTACCTCAGAAGAGTTTTCCTGGAAGACTCACCCATTCTGAAGGACTCACATTCTTTCCTAATATTTTCTTTTATTCTTCAGACCACTTATCGCTATTAAGTATATATTTATTTGTATATATTACTTGCTAACATGATGTAAGCTCCACTATATAAGAGGCTGTTTCTGTTTGGTTTATGAAAACAGACCCAGCTCCTAGCCCAGCCCTGGATACAAAATTGAAACTTGGTAACTTTTTATTTTTTTGCATTTTTTGAAACTTTTATTTAAAGAAAAAAAAACTAAACAGAAAAAGGGTAGAAATAATATATAATTTCAAAAAATAACAGTAAGAAATCACTAGTTGATAAATTACATATTGTCCTCTTAAAAATAGTTGTTCAAGTTACAAAAGTAAAGCATACAAAGTAAACATTTAAACAATGAGACTGCAAACAGTTCTGTTCAATGATCCAACAAAAACTTAGTAATATGGTCATCAATCCTACACACTTAAACATACATGCAATTATATCCTTTAAAGTACTTTCTTTTCATCTCTTTTTTACAATAGCAATTACACATTTTGGGTTTTATTATTCCTACATTTATTACTTTTTACACTATCGACAATGTGATATTTTACACTAGAGACACAATGTGATAAATATGATTCTTATTTATTTCACTAAGAGGATAGCCTCAAGTTGTTTCCATTTGCCTATGAAAACCCTCAAGACCATCCTTTTTATAGCTGAGTAATATTCCATTGTATAAAAATACCACGTCTTTTTCATCACTCTGTGGTTGATGAGCATCTTGGTTGTTTCCAATATTTATCTCTATTACAAATTGTGCTTCTATGAATGGGTGCACATATAAATTGTGATATGACCTTTTTCTGGGAAAATACCCAGGAGGTGAATAGCTGGGTTGAATGGAACTTCCAATCCTAGTCTTCTGAGAATTCTCCATACTGATTTCCATAGTGGCTGCACCAGTCTACACTCCCAGCAACAGTGGAGAAGTGTTCCTTTTTCCCTGAAGCCTCACCAATATTTGTTATCAGTTGATTTCTTGATGGCTGCCATTCTTTCTGGAGTAAGATGAAATCTCAATGCTGTTTTAATTTGCATTTCTGAATGCCCAGTGATGGTGAACATTTCTTCATATATGTATTTGCGATTTGTATATCTTCATCTGAGAAGTGTGTGTTCATCTCAGATGCCTATTTTTGGAGATGGTCTTTCAATTTGGGGGGATTGATGTTTTTCAATTCTTTATATATTTTGGATATGAGTCCTTTGTCTGAGAGGTTGTTGCCTAAAATTCTTTCCCATTCTGTGAGTTTTCTTTTCACTATGTTGGTGATTTCCTTTGAAGAACAGAAACTTTTCAATAATATGAGATCCCAGCTGTTGATTTTTTGAAGTGTTTCCCATGCAGTTTGCATTTTGTTTATGAATTCTCTGCTTATCCCTATGTCTCCAGACTTCTACCTACCTTGTATTCCAGTAGATTCAGTGTTTATGTTTTAATAGTTAGATTTTTGATCCATTTAGACTTTAGTTTTGTGCATGGTGATAGGCATGGATCTAGTTTCAGTCTTCAACATGTGGAGAGCCAATTTTTCTAATACCATTTATTAAAGAGGCTATCCTTCATGCAGTGAACATGGTTAGCCCCTTTGTCAAATATCAAGTGGCTGACTGTCTTTGTAGTTGTGCTTGCATCTTCTAACCTGTTCCATTGATCCTTAGGTCTATTTCTTTGCCAGCACCATGCTGATTTTATCACTGTGGCTTTGTAGTATGGTTTTAAGCCAGGAATTGAGATGCCTCCTGCCTTGCCTTTGTTGTTCTGAATTGCCTTTGCTATTCTAGGTTTCTTTTGTTTCCAAATGAATTTTAGGAGTGTTTGCTCTAGATCTATGAGGTATGTTAATGGTATTTTGATTGGGATTGCATTAAACTTGTGTAACAGTTTTGGGAGTATGGCCATTTTCACAGTGTTGGTTCTTCCTAGCTAAGAGCAAGGAACATCCTTCCATTTTTCTAATATCCTCTTCAATCTCCTTTTTAAGTATAGCATAATTTTCAGTATATAGTTCTTTTACATTCTTAGTTTGATTCCTAGGTATTTCATTTTTTAGATGCTATTGTGAAGGGTGATATTTCCATAATTTCTCTCTCAGTGAGTTTTTGTTTGTGTACAGGAATGCTATTGATTTTTGAGCATTGACTTTGTATCCAGCTACACTGCTGAATTTGTTTATTACTTCTAGTAGTCTTTTAATAGAGTTTTTTTGTCTTCTATATAGAGTATCAGATCATATGCAAATAGTGATAATTTAACTTCTTCCTTTCCTATTTTTATTCCTTTTACTTCTCTCATCTGATTGCTCTGGCTAGTATTTCCAGAACTATACTGAATAGGAGTGGTGATAGTGGACATCCTTGTCTTTTTTTTTAATTTAAGGAGAAAAAGGAAAAAAAAAACAGAAAAAGGGTACAAGTAATATAAAATTTAAAAAATAAAAAGTAAGAAATTACTAGTTAATAGATTACATATTCTCATCTTAGAAATAGTTGTTCAAGTTACAAAATTGAAGCATATAAGTAGACTTTCAAACAGTGAGAGTGCAAACAGTTTTGTTCAATGATCCAAAAAACACTCAGTAATATGGTTATCTATCTTATACACTTAAACATATATGCAGTTATAACCTTTAGAGCACTTTCTTTTCTTTTCTTTTGTACAATGACAATTACACATTTTGGGTTTTATTACTCCCACAGTTCTTATTACTTTTTTTGAAGAGAGTAAAACCAAATGCGACATATCAGAACAGAGTCAGTCAAATCAAAAGGATGGACATAATAGATAATGTAAAAACAAATATAATGTGATCAACAATGGTTACCATATTGCCTCTTGCTATTTTAAGAATTGGAAGTTATAATAAAATTGAACTAAGCAGTAAAGAATAAAACCAAAGCATTGGAGACATTACAGGATTTTAAAAGAAAATAATAGTCAACTGGAATGGGCATCATAATAATTCTTATTGTCTTCACAGTTATGCCTATACTTTCAAACTTGGTACTATCAAGCAAAGCAGAATAGAGGAAAATCAGTCAAAACAAGATGGTGAGGGCAATACAGGATTTCAAATTAAGTTAATAGGAAATCAAAGTAGGTTACTATAATGTATCCTGCTATTTTTTATTTATTTTTCCCTTAATTACAAAAATAAAAAGAAAAAAGTAAATAATTTTTAAAAAGGGGGATTGAGATAAAAGAGGGCATAACAACAGAACAGTGCAAGTCAAATCATAACCATTTAAGCAAAATAATGTTTCACCACAAGATATCCTGACATAAAAATAGTTACCATAGTGTCTCTTTCCTTGAAATCTTTGAGGATAACTTCTTATACTGTAGCACCAAACATCTCAAGACACTATAAAACCATTCAAAAGAATGACATTATTACAGGGTATTTAGAACCAATTAACAGAAAATGAACATGGTTTCTATATAAACTCCTTGTCCATAAGAGTTTTTGCTTATATTATAATATATAATAAAATCCAATAAGATACAACCTTTTAAGGCCAATGGAGACAGAAGAATACATGTTTGATGGGACTTCAAAACAAGATGATACTACATCAGCACTAGCTATTATGATGTCTTGTTTTCTCCAAAATTGCTATTCCTACCTTCCGATCTTCTCTGTCTAATTTTGTTGAGCTCTTTTTCTGTCATTTGTTGTCAGTTTGTCTTCTTCATTTCGTTTTCTGCCCCATTCATTGTGGTCTCTCTGCCACTATTTCTGGAATCTTGGTATTTTCCTTTTTAAAACTATCCTGCAGTATTCTCTCTGTAGAGTTGAATTAGTGGTTGCAAATTCCCCTAGTCCCTCTTTATCCTGGAAGCACCTTGTTTTTCCATCAATTTCTAGGGACAGTTGTGCAGGATATATCAATCTTGGCTGGAGGTTATTATCTTTCAAAGCTTGAATTATTTCCCCCCACGCTCTTCATGATTTGATGGTTTGTGCTGAGAAGTCTGCTGTAATTCTGATGGGTGTTCCCTTGTAAGTGATCTCTTTCTTGTCTCTGACGGCTTTTAATATTCTGTTCTTATATTGGATTTCTGGAATTTCGATTATTATATGCCTGGATGTAGCTCTGTTTGGGTTGTAGGTGGCTGGGGTCCTGTATGCCTCATGTATCTGAGTATCTTTATCATTTGCCAAATTAGGGAAATTCTTTTGGATTATTTCTGTGAATAGCTTTTGTAGTCCATTTGTTTGTGTCCCCACTTCTTCTCTTATGTTCTTAATTCTTAAGTTATAGACCCTCTTATCATCTTCTAGTTTTTGTATTGTTGCTGTTTATTTTTTTTTTTTGTTATTTTAAAGAAGTTTTTCATTTCATGCTCCCATATAACAAATCTGCCCTCCAGTTCAGATAATCTGTCCTTAGTTTCTTTCAAGCTGTTATGCCAGTTTTTGATAGAGTTTTTAGTTTCCTGGTAATCTCTTTGAACCTGCTTTACATATTCTATGTTTTCTCTATCTTCTCCATGAAACAATTCTCCCCATTTTTTCTGTTCTTCCATTCCACCATCTGTTTTTTCTTGGGTGGTGCTTAGCATTTCTCTAACTATTCTGCTTATGTCTTGCTTCAGGTCATTAATAACTTCATTCCTGAACTCATCTATGAGGCTCTGGAGATAGCGCTTTATGTCTATTGGTGCCATGTCTGCTATTGGCTGTTTCTCAGGATTGGGGGCCGAGGACTCTTTCTTGTTGCTCCCTCTTCCTATATTTTTTGTTCCTTATATTTAAGCATGTATTGGAGGCCCAGCTTCCTTCCCTGTCAGCCACAGTCTGTTTGAATTGCACCGGCTAGGTGTTCCTGCCCACCGCAGCAGCACCAGGGAGACACAGACCACGGCAGTCTATGCCGGGCCCGCCCCTCCAGGTCAACCTACCGAAGGCTTCACGGCTAGGGTGCACCTCCAGGCGCTGGGACCTGAGTTGGGCTAGCCTATTGGGTCTCAGCCAGCGGCGTCTCACTGAGCCAGGCACTCCCCATCAATCCCGCTTGAGAAGGGGATACGTGACTGAAGTCACTGCAGCATCTCATTCCAGGAAGTCTGCCCGGTCCGAGTATGTCCTTTGCTGAAGCCTCCTTCTTTATGGAAGGGTCCCGATCCTCTCACTCACCGCGGGTTGATGCAGGGCACCTGGCCAGTCTCGCTCCCAACTCCTTTCAACGCTTCCCACTCTCCGAGCTTTTGCGCCTCTCTCCCCACTGTGCCCACCAGGACGCAACAGCAGCTGCAGGTAATTCAAATTGCAGTTTCCAGTGGCGTGGGTCCAGCTTCCATGCTGAGACGTTATCTGTGCCTGCTGTATCACCGGGATTGCATTTCCAGATGGTTTCTCTTAATTTAGTTCATTCCTGGGTCGGCAAAGAATATCCTCCCTTGCCTGGGACTTCCTGCCCAGCACCATTCCTAGATTTCAAGTGCGGTTTCTCAGAGAGCCTCCGAGGCTGCTGCTGTCTATCCACCATGTCCTTCCGGACTGACATCCTTGTCTTGTTCCTGATTTTAAAGTGAAAGCTTTCAATTTTTGTCCATTTAGTATAATGTTGGCTGTTGGTTTGTCATAGATGGCCTTTATAAGATTGAGGTAGACACAGTGTATTCTGAGTTTCTGAAGGGTTTTTTTTATCATGAACATGTGTTGGACTTTATCAAAAGCTTTTTCTGCATCAATTGAGATGACCATGTGGTTTGTTTTTGGCTCTGTTGATGTGGTATATTACATTTATTGATTTGTGTATGTTAAACCATCCCTGCATTCCTGGAATGAATCCCACTTGGTCAAGATATATAATCTTCTTGATGATCTGCTGCATTCTATTTGCCAATATTTTATTGAGAATCTTTGCATCAATGTTCATTAGTGAGATTGACCTATAGTTCTTTTTGGTTGGATCTTTCTCTGGTTTTGATATGAGAGTAACACTTGCCTCCAGAAATGATTTAGAGAGGATTGCTTCCTTTTCAATTTCATTGAAGAATTTAAGGGGTATTGGCATCAAATCTTCTCTAAATATTTTATAGAGTTCAGCCATGCATCCATCAGGACCTGGGCGTTTCTTTGTTTGTAAGTTTTTAATTACATTTTAAATTTCCATAGCTGATATTGGGTTATTCAAAATTGCTATATCTTCTTGGTTGAGTTTTGGTAGTTCATATGTTTCTAGAAATCTGTCAATTTCCTCGGTATTCCACTCTATGTGAGTAGATATTTTCAAGGTAGATATTCATGATGTTTTGAATATCCATGGTAGTAATTTCTCCCTTTTCAGTCCTTATTGTGTAAATTTAAATTTTTTTCTTTTTCTTGATAAGGTTAGCTAGAGGTTTGTCAATTTTGTTTATTCTCTCGAAAAAACAGCTTTTGATTCACTAATTCTTTGTTTTTGTTTTTTTTTTTTAGTTTCAAGTGATTTGTGGTCTAATCTTTACAATTTCTTCTCTTCTATGAGCTTTGAGTTTAACTTGCTCTTCTTTTTCTAGAAGTTTGGGATGAATCATTAGGTTGTTCATTTGTGCTTATTCTGTTTTTTGATATGACAATTTATTGCTATATACTTCCCTCTTAAGACCGCTTTCATTGCATACCATAGATTACAGTATGTTGTTTCTGCATTTTCATGGAACTTTAGGTATTGCTTTATTTCTTCTTTAATTTCATCTGTAGCACACTGGTTGTTCAAAAGGTTGCTATTTAATTTCCATGTATTTATGCAGGTTTTGCAATTTCTTTTGCCATTAATTTCCAATTTCAGTGCGCTGTGGTCAGATATTACGCATGGGACAATTTCAATACCTTTGCAGTTACTTAAGAATGTTTTATGGGATAATATATGATATATTTTGGAGAATATCCCATGTGCAGCTGAGAAGAATGTGTTTTCTGATATGGTTGGGAGGAACTCTCTGTAAACATCTACTAAGTTCAATTGCTCACAGGTATGATTCAGTTCTATTATTTGTATGCTGACTTTTTGTCTAGTTGATCTATCTCTTTGTGACAATGGGCTGTTAAGGTCCCCTGTTATAATTGTGTTCTTGTGTATTTGGCTTTTCATGTCCATTAGTATCTGTCTTATATGGTTGGGTGGTCCTGTATTTGGTGCATATATATTTATAATTGTTAATTCATCCTCTTGAATTTTTCCACTAGTGAGTATGTAGTGACCTTCTTTATCTTTTAATCATAGGTTTGAAGTTCACATTGTCTGCAAATAGGATACTTACCCCTGCTTTTTTCTGGGTTCCTGTTGCATGGAATACTATTTTCCATCCTTTGACTTTTAATCTATGAGTTTCCTTCCGGGTCAGATGAGTTTTTTGTATACAGCATTTTGCGGGATCATGTTTCTTGATCCATTCTGTCAACCTATTTCTTTTGATAGGTGAATTGAGGGCATTTGTATTTATGGATATCACTCATATGTACTGGCTCAACTTTGTTTTTTTTTATTTAAAGAAAAGGAAACAAAAAAAATACATGGAGATAAAAAAGAAGGGTAGAAATAATACAAAATTACAGACAAACAAACGGTAAGAAATTGCCAGTTGATAAGTTACACATTGTCATCTTAGAAATAGCTGTTCAGGTTATAGAATTAAAGTATTTAGAATGACATTCAAAAAGTGACCCTACAAACCATTCTGCTCTATGATTGAACATAAGCTCAGTAATATGATTATCAGTCCTACACATTTGTTTTACATCTCAAAGAGGGTAAGATTAAACATATCAAAACAGAACAGAACATTTAAAAAAAAACAATATAAAGAAATACAGATTTCAAAGCAAGTCCACTGGAGATCTTCATTATCTAACTGTCTCTAGTTTCTTACAAATAGTTGTCCCTATCTTCACCCACTTTATATACTTATTGCATATTATAGAACTAATCAAATCATTACAGGATGATGAAGTCTTTTTAGGTCCTCAAATTCCAAATTAGGGAAGACAATAGTAACTACCATCGCATCTCTCATTCTCTTTGTGATAGCCGTCCCCATCTCTACATATGCTGAAGTTGAACTCAAGAAACCAGTCCAATGTCATTCTAATCAGCGATCAATAGATTGCTAGAATTTATATTATAATGCTACAAAATAAGCCTCGGGTTTCTCAGCATCTCTTCCTTAGAGTATCTGTTCCTTACATCTTGCATTATATAATCTGTTCCCGTAAATAATTAAAAAAAACCCATGTGTGAATTTCTACATATATATCTATCCTCTCTGTATTATAGGGAAAACCAAGTCGTAGCAAGACAGCAAAACAATTTCCTAGAAAAACATGCAATGGATAAGACATATAAGACTACAATATAAATGATCTTCCGTAGCTACTATGTTTTCTCTTGTTATTTTCAATAGATTTGTCCACAACACTGGCTTATTATAGTTAAACATAGTATCACCTATTTTTATAAAAACTTAACTTTGACAGCATTGTAGGATTTGAGAGCTGTTACTAATTAATACCAGTATGGATATCCTTTACAACTTGTCATGCTCAGAGTAGTTGCCTCTACTTTTAGGGTTGATGCTAACAAGCATACCAATTTCAAATAAAATCAGCCAAGGCCAACCAATAGTCTTATGATTCAGATTCAATTAAGATCAGTCATAGTAAGACAATGTAAGTAATACAGGATTTCAGTTTAAGTTAATAGGAAAGTAAGGATAGTTACCATGGTATAACCTGCTATTTTTGGTTCTAGAGGTCTGTGGCCTCAAATCTGACATGAGTGGAAAGACCAGAACAAATTAAATTCAAACTAAATATGGCACTAGGACTACTGTGTCTTTTAAATCATTATACACCATTAACAATGACCTCTGCTTTTTTTTAAAATATAGTTTCAGAGCTGTCTATACTAAAGACTATAGCTTACCGTCTCTGCCTCATGTCTGCTACTCCACTTTTCTGCTATAATTTGTCCACCTTATTCCCTCATTCCACTATCTGCCCCGTTCACTGAGGCCTCTTTGCCACTGTTGCTGGAATCCTGGTATCTCTTCCTCTCTTTCTCTGTAATGTCCTTCAGTGCTCTCTGTAGGGTTGGATTGGTGGCCACGAACTCCCACAGTTCCTCCTTGTCTTGAAAGTATCTTATTTCTTCATTAATTTTTAGAGAGAGTTTTGATGGGTATATGAACTTTGGTTACATATTTTTTTCTTTCAGGACTTGGAATATTTCTCCCCACTCCCTTCTTGACTTAAGAGTTTGTGTTGATAAGTCTGCTGTTATTTTGATAGTTTTCCTGTTATAGGTAATCTGTATCTTTTCTCTGGCTGCTTTTAATATTCTGTTCTTTTGGTGGATTTCTGGAATCTTGATTATTATATGTCTAGGCGTAGATCTGTTTTGGTTGTAGGTAGCTGGTGTTCTGTATGCCTCTTTTATCTGGATATCATTTCTTTTTGCTATACATGGGAAATTTCGCTTTAATATATCTGTGAATATTTTTTGTATTTCATTTTTGGTTGCTCCTGCTTCCTCACTCACATTCTTTATTCTTAGGTTATGTATCTTTTTGTCATCCTCCAGTTTTTGAATTGCTTCTTTCTGGTTCCTTGTTATTTTTAAGAGGCTTTTTCTTTCACGATCTTATGCCCTAAATCTCTCTTCAAGTTTCAGAAGGCTGTCTTTAGTTTCTGTCAAGGCATTTTGCCAGTGTTCAATGGAGTTTTTAGTTTCCTGATATTCTCTTTGGATCTGTTTCATGTATTCTAAGTTATGTTTAAATTCTTCTTCAGAAGTTTCTCTTTCTTTTCTGATTTCCTCAGTTCTTCCATCTGTGTTCTCTTGGGCGGGGCTTGTCATTTCTTTAATTAATCTCTTTATATCTTGCCTCACTTGGATCAGGAGTACAGCTTTAAATTTCTCTATGAGATCATGTAGGTACTTTTTAATTTCGGCTGATGCTGTGTCGAGTAATGGATGGTTACTGTGCTTGTTCTCTTCAGTGTTTACTTCTCCTGGGCTTATTTTCTCCTGTTGGGCAGCTGGAGTTTTTTTTTAAATTTTTATCTCTTGTCATGTTTCTGGTTTCTTTCAGACTGTCCTGGGGTTCTCTGGCCCTCTCCGAATTGCTTAGGACCTTTCAGAAGCGTGCTGACTTGAGTTTTTGCTGTCCTCCCCAATTTACTGTTATCTGGGGTAGGCTGGGATGCAGGGGCGGTACAGGCTAATCTCTAGCCTCTGTGCCAGTTAATCCATAAATTAGGCTGTACTTTCTGGATGTCACTGAGTTGTGACTATTTTGTATCCTCTTATTGGGCCCCAAGCAGAGGCTTAGTTTAGCCCCAGTAGTTCCTGCCAGTTCTCTTTGTACCAGAAGCAGCTGAGTAATGTCACCATGGCACAGGGTTCTGCCCAAATCCTAGATGTTCTCTTCCAAACCTCTCTGTGACAGGAGCACCAGAACAGCACCTCTCTGTATGGAGCTGAAGCCAGCATGTAATCAGGCTCTGCCATATTTCAAGATGTCTTCCACCAGCCCTCCCTACAGGGGGACCTGGTGATGTCACTGAGCTGTAGTTTCTGCCCAACACTAAAATGTCTGCCGCCAGACTCTGTGTTATTGATTTCCCCGTGGTGGCGGGCACTGTCCAGTTCCAAGATGTTCTCTGGCCAACCCCAGCAGCCGTGGGGTTCCCAGTACTCACCAGAGTCCGGCGCAGAACTTCATTCTGGGTCCACCGCACACCAAGCTGCCCACCTTTCCTGCACTCCCGGCACAGCGTGGAACAGTGCACAGCGTGTGCTCCCGGAACAGTGCAGAACGGTCAGATATCTGCGCACCGTTTAGATTTGAAACTCCAGAGTCTTGTACGATCTCCTCTGGTGCAGCGGTGCAGTCATGGCTGCTACTCAGAGTCCCGGGTCTCAGTTTCCCACAGTCACCAAAAGCAACACAGCTTTTCCTGCTGGGAAGTTTGTTGATTTAAAGGTGCGGGATTTGCATCCTCCCGTTATCAGCGTTCATGGTCTCAGCACGACTTTAAATCCTCCAGCTGCACTGTCTTGGTTAATAAGAATCGATATGGATTTGTCTGGCCCTCTCCATGTTGTCATATTCTAGCTTCTAGTATGATTTCTCCAGAGAGACTCTTTGCTCGATCCCCTAGCAAGCCGCCATTTTGATCGAATCCCTGTACTGGCTCAACTTTGCCATGTTATGTTCCAGTTGTTTGTTTTCTGCTTTCCCTCTTTGTTTAATTGCTTGTCCTACCTGGTGGTTTCTTTCTGTTGTTCTGGGAATTTTGGTCATTTTTATCTCTATCTAGTATGTCTTTCAATATTCTTTCTAGGGTTGGTTTGGTGGATATGAATTTCTTCAGTTGTTCTTTGTCATGGAAGTATCTTGTTTCTCCATTAAATTTGAATGAAAGTTTTTCTGGGTACATCAGTCTGGGTTGAAAGTTGTTTTCTTTTAGGGCTTGAAATACCTCACTCCAAGCTTGTCTTGACTTGAGGGTTTTTGCTGAAAAGTCTGCTGTAATTCTAATGGGCTTTCCTTGATAGGTGAGTTGTGTCTTTTCTCTAACAGCTTTTAGTATTCTTTTTTTATGATCTTAATTAGTGTAGATTTATGTTGGGTGTGACTGTTTGGCATTCTATATGCCTCACTTACGTGCATATCAGATTTTTTCCCCATGCTTGGGAAATTTTCCGCTATTATTTCTGTGAATATTTTAGTTATGTCATTTGCATTGACTTTTGCATCTTCACTGATGCCTATTAATCTTATATTCTTTCTCAGCATCATCTTGAAGTTGCTAGATTGTCATTTCATGCTGCTTTGTTATTTTAAAAGTTCTATCCTTTCATGATCACTAATTGTGATCCTATCCTGAAGGTCCGAAATCCTATCCTTAGCTTCATTTAAATGGTTTTACCAACTTTGAGTAGAATTTTTTGTTTCTTGGATGTCTCTTTGAGTTTGTTTCATGAATTCTGCTTGTTTTCTATACTGTTCATTCAAGGTTTCAATCAGTTTCTTATGCTCCTATACTCCTATACTTTTTTCTCTATTTCTTCTTTAGCTGTGCTCTGCAACTCCTTTACTAAGGTTGTTATTTCTATCTTTACATGGGAGAGTACTTCTAATTTGATTTCCTGTATAGCCTCATGGAATTTTTTTTTTTAAATTTCATTTGCTATGTTTTCAGAGATTTCTGGTGTGTTACTTTTGAAGTCCTCTATTTCAATGTCTCCTGTACTTGTTCCTGGTGGAGTAGATGTTTGAGATTGTATTTTGCTTTTTCATTTTGCCATTTTCCCCTTTTGAGTTATTATTTAGTCCTTGAATCCCACTACTGTTAACTGTGGGTAGTGTGTATCTTGGGATCCTAATGTAAGGTTGATATTTGTCTAATTGCTCAGTACCACAATGAATAGGTAGGCCAGTCACTTGACTTCCCCTTGCAGGACCTATTGGGTAAGTCCTATATTCTTCCTGGGCTGACAATTCTAGTAGCATTGATGTAGGTCAACTTTTAGTTCCTGCTATTACTTTATCTTCAGGTTATTCCAGGTCACTAAATCTCCCTGTCTATCATGTTTGTGTTGGCTGGGGCCCTACTGTGTCCCTATTGTGAGCCTGTGTGTCTTATAAGCCCTTTTGATTTTCTCCAACTTGGGGGAGTCCTTATTAGCACACTCCTCATGCTGCCTGATGTTTTCCTGTGTGCAAGAAGGAGTCAACCACATTGTTGTCAGACTCACCAAGGTCTTACAGTTAGTTTGAGGGAGCTTTACTACTGGCCCTATTTACCTGCTGTACACCTCTATTTTAGGGGCATACTCACCACACTGACTGGAGCCTGCTGAGATCCTCTGTTTGAGTGAGGCAGTTCCTGAATCTCCCTTCAAGCTAGCATAGTTAAACCGCTATAGCCTAAGGTTCTGGGAGAAAGAGTAGGAGCTGACAATCAACAGCAGTATTCGGTCCAGAAGGTAGGGAGTGTCCTTGAGGGGCCAGCAGATGTCCTGGGTCCAGGTGTCCACTGGGTATGGGCCATGGTCCCAGGGCAGTGTGGCGTTTTTCAGTGCTGGCTGAAGTTGCTCATATTTCCAGGTTTTGAGCGATGTTTCAAAGCTTCCTTGGTGCACTGGAAATCACCTGGCCCACTTTTGGCTCCTGGGGCAGACTGTTAGCAACTGCTTGCCACTTGGAGCACGCTGGGTGTGGGCCAGTTGAGCCCACGGGGACTCCATGTGTCCTCTGGTGATTTCAGATGCAGGGCGTGGTCTTATGGCCTGGGAGCAACGTTCTAAGGCTTCTGGTGCATTGAAATTCAACCCAGGCGCTGTCAGGGCCCAGGACTGGATTTCAGGCCCTGTTTGCTGCTTGGAGCTCACTGGGCATGGCCTGGTTAGACCCACCTCCTGTGCATTTTAGGGTGATTTCAAACACAGGGTGTGGTCTTACCGCCTGGGATCAAAGTTCCAATGTTTTCTCCTGTGCAGTGTTTCAACCTGCATGCACGGTTAGGGGGCCGGGACAGGACTGGATTCCGAACCCTGTTTGTTGCTTGGAATTTGCTGGGTGTGGCCCGGTTAGGCCCATGGGTACCTCTCGTGCCTCTTAGGGTGATTTCAGACGCAGGGCATGGTCTTACCTCCTGGGAGTGGAGTTCCAAGGTTTCCCATGCACTGGGATTCAATCTGCATATGTGGTCAGGGCCTGGGACTAGATACTGGACCCTGCTTGCTGCTTGGAGTTCACTGGGTGTCGCCTGGTTAGGCCTGGAGTACCTCCCGTGCATTTTAGGGTGATTTCAAATGCAGGGCGTGGTCTTACCACCTAGGAGTGAAGTTCCAAGGTTTCTCCGTGCGCTGGGATTCAACCTGCGTGGGGTCAGGGCCTGGGACTGGATTCCAAGCCACTTCTATTTTTTTTAAAAATTTTTTTATTTTAAAGAGGATAAAACAGAATAAAACCAATAAAAACAAACCAGTGTAAAAGATACAAGACTTCAAAACATTACAGAACCAACAATAGTTACCATAATGCCTTTTGATGTCTTCAAAATAACGGCAAATAACTTTGGATATAGTGGAAATCAAATAGAATAGAATAGAAAGAATAAAAACAAAACAATGAGTGCAATCAAGGACTTCAAAACAAGCCTACAGTAAATCCAAATTTGCAACCATAATATATCTTGCTATCTTGGAAATAGCTGCTCCTGCCATCAGATTTGACATAATCAAGGAAAACAGAAGAGAATAAAACCCAACCCAACAAAACAATGGAAATGATACAGGTCCTCCAAACAAGACCATAGGGAATCAATAATGGCTGCAATCCTCAGAAGAAGATCCCCCCTAGATGTCACACTGTGTACCACTATCCTCTGAACCTGTGATCAGACCACTGGCCATAGAACTGCTTGCTAGTGGAACACCAAAGTACCACAGGCATCCAATTGCATTTTACCTCCACAGCTATCATTACAGCGTGTATTTCTCTGGCTGCTTATGGTGGAGATGGGTGTGGGTTTGGTATTTTTTGTTTGCCACCCGCACACTGCAAGGGGCTGGGGCCTGTTTGTTCCCAGTCCAGTGGTTGCCCATGCATGGCACCAGTTCCCAGACGAGGTTTGCTTGCTGGTGTGGCTTTGTATTCTGTATCCCCAGTCTGAAAATGGCCAGACTAGGTAACTTTTAAAATCAGTAATTACTGTAGTGGGTTAAAGAGATGCTAAACATATGAAAAAATAGGGAAACTACTTAGAACAACATGTATTTTCAGAACTTGACTGTCTCATAATTCCTTACTGTTATTTTTTAGACTTAATAACTTAAATATTAGGTTGCTGATCTTTTCATTTTCTTTTCATACTGAGGGTTCTTTCTTTTGCAAGGGGTCACTACTATGATATGAGGTTATCATACCATTTCTATAGCTACTAAATTAGCAGTCATATTCACCTGTGATATTAGAACTACCTGGGCTTTGGTTACTTAGTCCTGCATTAGATGCTTTAATGTTTATTGATTGAACCACAGGGCAAGTGAAAAGCAAAACAGCTGGCTTTTGCCTGGGACCAGAACCCTCAAATCCAGTGGCCACTCCTGCTCCTGCTATGTCTTGTCCTATGGATCTTGGGCCTTGCGCTTGAGACAATGGGTTAAATTAACTATTTATTTTTCTGGCTCTTCTAGTCAGTTCCATCATGTTAAATCATTCTTTCTCTGAGTCTTCCCTGTTCACAGTCAGGTGACCTCTAGTGTGTTACATCCCATGGAAGATTTTCTGTTTCCATCACATACTCAGCACCACTAAAAATGGAGAGCAGAGTACACATTGTGGCTTTGGTAAACATGAAGAGATCATTATTTTCAGGTGCTGTGCTAAACACTTGAACCATCCCAGTCTTCACACCATGTTTTGAGGCAGATGGCTATTTCCTGCAATTTGAAGATCAAAGCATGGAGGTTTAGAAAGGCTAAATCAGTGATGGTAAACCTTTTAGAGCTTTCAATGTTACAAATAGCCCACCATGACACATGTGCCATTGGTTTGCCCCCAATGACCTAAGTAACTGTCCAAGATCACACAACTTTCTAGAAATATGTTTTTCTAAAAATCAAGTAAAATTAGGTATTAAGATCTAACAGAGGGCAACAAGTGTTTAATATGTGTTACCTATTATTTACATGTCTTCTCCCATTGAGACACTTATCATAATCTCACAGTGTCCTGTTATCTAACTACCACATGTATGTTCATTCAGAAAACACTATTGGTCTTCAGTATATGGCAGGCACCACCCCAGGGGTTTGGAATATAACAAAGGACAAACTAAGCAAACCCTGCCTTCATGGAGTTACATAATAGAAGAGTTAAATAACTAAGAGGTGTATACTATTTGACAAAAAAGAGCTATGAAGAAAAACAGGACAAGAGACTGAAGAGTGCTAGGAGATCTAAGATAGGACCATAGCAAGTTCTGCGAGGAGGGAGAATGTGAGCAGGGACTACAGTGTAATGAGGGAGAAATCATGCAAATCTGGTGGGGGAAGGGTTATGCAAATATACATGGTAGGGAAGGAGTCATGTACACATGTGTGGCAGAGAGGGGTCATATAGCTGTGTACTGGGGGATAAATTATGCAGATAAATTCCAAGGGAGTCTTACAGATAAGAAGGAAGAGTCCTGGCAAAGGAAAAAACAAGTACAAAGGCCCTGAAGTAGAAATATTCTTGGCAAGCTCAGGGAATAGGGCAAGGGCCACAATGACTGGTACTCAGAGAGGCGGGCAAACCCAGGTCAGGCAGAGCTGGATGCTGTCCTGAAGAACCCTGGTCTGTATGCTAAACATAATGAGAGACTTTGGAGCAAGAGACAGACATGGCCTGACCTCCGACAAGAGCCACCTGGCTGCATGGCAGGATATGAAGGAAGGCAGCAGAGTACAGGCGCAGGGGTACCAGTGAGAACAGGGCTGTTTTAGTAGTTTAAGTTGATAGATGACAGTGGATTCAGTTATAGCTGTGGTTGTGGAGTTGTCCAAAGGGATTGGATATAGGAGATATTTAGAAAAAAGGATTTGCTCGTTAGTACTTTGCCATAAATTTTATACAGCCATATAATGTAGACCGTGATTACCCATAATCATGAAAAAATAAAACATGTAGAAGTTAAAAACCTATAGAAAAATTGTATTTCCTAGATATTATATTCAAGAGTGAGGTTAGCAAGCCAGATTGATGGATTCATACTAATGATATTTACTGGTAATAAATATTCTGGGAGTAGCATGTGTCATTAGACACTGGATTAAGCTTTGAACATGATTTATTAGCTCGTTTAATGATCAGAAACCTGTGTGTCAGTACTGTGAATATCATCATTTTGCAGAAAAGGACTAGAATTATAGTAACCTGCCTCAGGTCCCACTGTGAGCAGAGAAAGGGCTGGAATGCCAATCTCTTAGGCGTGATTTCTAGAGTGAGTCTCAAGATTAAACTGCTGTGACTTTAGCCTTTTTATGTAAGCCAAGAGCAGTTTCAAAACAGATTGATGTTCCCACTAGTGTCTTAATTCCTAGGAAACTCAAGCAACATTGCCCTCACGATGTGATTATTGTTCCTGAATTTTAATGTGTTTATGAAAAATACTTGTGGGAATCAAGGCAGTATTTGATTTTTAAAATCAAACATGCACGTGTGCTCTATCTCCCTTTCTGCCTTGGAACTTCTTGTGCCAGAGTGCCAGTGCCTGCCCCACTAGGATGAGTAAGAGAGGCTCCTGCAGATGCAATAACACCGATAAGGACCTCACAAATGACTAAGCACAGGCCAGGGCCAACTAAATAGGAGATTGCAACTGAGAGCTTTTGAAAGTGCTCTAAGCATTTGTAACATTAAGGGTCATGAACATGAAAGAGCTCGAGAGTATTACCTGCATCTGAGGCCAGCTAAGCACCTATTTCCCAGAGTGTTTGAGTCTGACATTTTTGTATTTGCTGATCTAATATTTGCAGTAAGAATTGGGCAATAATTGTGGAACAATTTCTAAGGAATATGGGGGTAGTTAGGGGATGTAGGATGGTTTTCTGGGCCACATTCTGGCTGACAGACTGCTTCTCCTGCTACCTGAATCTCTGCTAGGAGAAGATCAAGCAAAATGGGAAGTGCCAGGGTGCAGGACTTGGTGGAAGGAGCAGTATAATGTTTGGAGCTGTGTAAAGAAACTGAAACAAAACAGCCATGGAAATAGCATTAAGCACCAGTGCCGCCTGACATTCTCTGCATTTATGGCTCTGACTCGAAAACTACTTGAGGTGGGACAGAAAAAGGATTCAGAATAGGCAAAAAAAAAAAAAAAAAAAAAAAAAGAAAAAAGAAAAAAAAAGGATCTTATTCAGAACTGGTAAAAATCTGACAAGAGTATAACTGAGGAGAGATTGACAAGTAAACCATGCTTGCTATATATGCTTATCAGGTGAATAACGTTGAGGGTATGCGTGGTCTTATATATATATGAACAAACACAAAAATGAATGTTTAAATTTATTTTGAAATGAATCTGAATATGGTAGCTTCAAAATATTTTGAGTCTTCCCAAAACCCTGTTCCATCCATCCATCCATCCATCCATCCATCCATCCATCCATCCATCCAGTTCTAGCCACTCTGCTTGGCATTGAGTGCATAAAGATCCTGCAATGCAGTGCCTTGTTGAAAGGAGCTCACAGGAAGTCTTTTGGACAGTTCATTGTAGAGCAATAATGAGGATAAAAAAATGGTACGACTAAGAAGAGTGATAATATCACAAAGACTTTGTGATAATGGGTTGAACTATGTTCTTCCAAAAGTCAAATGTTGAAATCCTAACCCCGGTACCTCAGAATGTGGATTTCTTTGGGATAGGGTCTTTTAGGAGGTAATCTGGTATAGTTTAAGTCTAAAATTCCCCCCAAAAGTCTTGTATTTGGAAGTGGGGTCTGGTCAGGGAAGCCAGGTCACTAAGGGATGAGCTGGAATGGTATTTTCTTATTCCTGTGGCTCTGAGAAAGTCTCTTTCTTAGCTTCCTGCCACCACTAGTGAGGTGGCCTGCCTTGCAGTGCCTTAGAGTCAAGTGACTATACACTGAATCCTCTGTGGGTCAAAATCCACCTCTTCTCCTGAAGCAGATGTTGGTATTTTGTCCCAGTGATGGGAAAGTGACCAATATGTAACCCAGTGTAACTGATGTACTTGTAAAAAGGGGAACTTTGAAAATAGGCACTGTGGTAGTTAATTGTGGTGTCTTGAATAAGAACTATTTAGTAGATTTGTCTACCATAGTTCTGGGTGTATGTGGGTGGTTGGTTTATTGAACAAGGAAGACCCATCCTGGAGGTGAGTGGTACCAACAAATAGGCTAGCAGCCTGGACCGAATGAAAAGGGAAAGAAGGAGGAAGGCTTGCTTCTGCCTCTTCAGAGGCGCTCTGATCTTTGCCTTTGCTTTTGGACATCTGTCTTTTGGATTCTAGCATAGACTCTTCAGTCTTCCAGTGCATACCCTTTGGCTTCCTGATATGGACTTGCACAGCACTCTGCAGTGGGCTTCAGGCCTTTGATTTTTGAATGGATCCTTTAGCACATAGATGACTCTTTTTCGTTCCTCCACTCCTGACTCTGCAGGTGTCCTTTGTAATCAATGTACCCCAGGGATACACACACAGAGAAGACTATGACAAGATGAAGACAGATTGGAGGGATAGCTATAAAAGCCTTGGCTCTCCAAAGATTACCAGTGAGCTATAGAACAAATTCCTCCTCATGATCCTCACAAGAAACCAACCCTGCCAAAACCTTGGTCTCAGACTTCTAGTCTCCAAAACTAAGAGACAGTACATTTTTGTTGATAGAGCCAGAAAAGTAGGGTCTCTCACTGTTGGCAAAGAGGATCAAGGCAATTTTCCTTTGGAAGTGATAGATGTTAACCGAAATGACAGAGAAAGAGAGAGCAAGCATCAATGTGTTTATCTGGGAGCAGCACTTCAGTGGGAGTATATGTGCCATCATAAACCATGTGAGTATTCAACAAGCCTGAGGCAAGGGGAAGTTTTAAAAGGTAAAATGAAAAGAAAACATAAGTTGTCTTGGTTCAATAATCCTTGGCCATAAGAATTAATAACAAGGTAATCAAGGGTCAATAATAAGACTGACACTAGTCAAAGGACAAATGGACACTTAATGGATAAATAGCCTTGTAGAAGAGTTTTCTGTGCAAGGTTGTGATAACCTTTGTGTAAGGTCTTTGGAGAGCTCTTGTTGATGGGTATAATCATGAGGTCTCATCCTCCTAATGCTTCTGGAGCAAGTTATTTGTTTTTGTTAAGGTTCACAAAACTGACTCTTTTATGGTGGGACCAGTGACTTAGTTTCACAAAATTCATGCCTTGATGAGGACGCATTTTCTTTCATCATGAAGAAAGCACCATATATTCTTCACTTTCAGGTTCTTTTAGGGGCTTGAAGTTAGAGCTCTGATCTCTTTGAGATTCTTTGTAGGGAAAACAATTCCTCCCCTGCATCATCACACCAAAGTTCCTAGAAGATGCTCATAGAGAAGGCATTTAAACATCATCCTGAGACACAATCACATCCTGATTCTTGGACTCTTATGCCTTTGAATTTGCTCACGAATAATGCTAATGAAAAGGTTCCCTCAGCCCCTTCATTTCATAAAGTCTGTCTTAAACAGATAAGATGAACTTTCTGTAAAGGCCACCCAATGTTCCCTATCTTTCCTGTTCACAAGACTTAGTGTTCTTTTGTATAAATTTTCTGACTGGTTGATATTTCAAAGGACTCTTGTGAAAAAGAGATGCCATTCTGGGAGTAGATAGCCAGAAACACAGGCAAATTATTCTGGCTAGTTAGGAAGATTTGGATCTTAGCATCAATTTGCCTTTCATATAATGTTGAAAAACTCTTATGCTTCTGTACTAGAGGTCAGGCTGTTCACCCCAGGAGGATCTTTAAACTGAAGAGTATCTGTAGCTCTTTTTTAAAAAATGCTCATTTAAAATTAACTGTAAAATATTATATTTGGTTAATATTAAAATAATGGTCTTTGCCTTCACATAATTGATTTAAAAATTGTATTCGAATCATACATTAAATATCTCAGTCATGAGTACTGTCTTAGTTACTTTTTACTCATCGCTGAGACAAAATACCTGATGCCCAAAGTTAGGAAAGAAAAGGTTTATATCTTACAGTTCTTGGAGGTTTCAGTCCATACTCAGTTGGCTCCAAGGCAGGGTGGCATGGCGGGGCCACTTTTCATGGCCACCACAAACAGCAGGACACAAACCCACAAGAGAGAGACACACACCTTCTTCCCACCATTACATCTTATGCTGGCTCCACCCGTAGGTGGGAGTAGCATTCATTTCACCAATCCAAGCATTAGACAACAAAGCAATCACAAATGCTAGATTTGGTTGAGTCCATAGTTCATGAGGCTTGGGGGGCTATTGACATAAACCATGACAAGTACCATACATTTCTTCTGAGAATGGAAGCATTAATTTATATTCATGATAGTTCCCTTAATTTTCTTGTTTTGAAAGTTACATTATTATTCACAAAAGTATCTGTATAATAGTTGTTCTAGTTACTATTCTTGTTGCTGAGAGAAAATACCTGATGCCCAAAGTTAAAGGAGGATAGGTTTATTTAGCTCACGGTATGTAGACATTTCAGTCCATAATCAACTGGCTCCAAGGCAGGGTAGCATGGCAAAGGGGAATTGCAGAGGAGAAACAATTCATGGCAGGCAGAAGGCTACAAGGGAAGGAATAAACCACAAGTGACAAAGCAGCTTCTTTCTGCCCCTCTTATACTGTATTTAGGCTACTGGGGATATGGGTGGTGCCAAACTGATTAGTGGACTAGTTTAGTAATCACACACCCTTAATCCCAAAATTAAACATTCTAGATCCAGCTACCTCTGAAAAACTTCCATCTATGACTGTATATGGCTTGCGATGGACATCTAGACCAAAGCCTTAACAATGTTTACGTTCAGGAGAGTTTAATGGTCTATACAATAGTTGCAATTTAAAAAAATTAGTGACAAAAATTGTACCACATGTACCACATGTTTATACCTCATATACCTGCATCACACCTCACTGCTATTTACACTTATTTACTTTATGGGGTGGAGTCCAGATGCTCGGCATCAAAGGTGAGTTGGTGTTGTGGATTGAGTGTGTCCTCTCCAAAAAGCTCAAATTAAAATTTAATCCCCCACGTGGTGGTATTTAGAGTAAGAGCCTTGCTGCAGCCACCCCAGGGAGAGAACCACCAGCATCTCCTGAGATCCATGTTGTTCCTTCGGGCACTGGGAAACCAAGCCGGCATCTCACCTCCCTGGTAAACGGCTGTGGTGTGGCAGGCTGCAGCTGCCCCAGGGAGAGAATCACCAGCATCTCCTGAGATCCACACCGTGTTGGAACTTAGGGTGCTGGGAAGACAAGCAAGCAGCTTGCCTCCCTGGTAGGTGGTTGTGGTGTGGCACACTGCAGCTGCCCAGGGAGAGAACCACAAGCATTTCCTGAGATCCACACCATGTTGAAACTTAGGATGCTGGGAAACCAAGCGACCAGCCTGCCTCCCTGCTAAGCAATAGTGAGCCTACCAGTGCATAGGCTGAGAGTCAAACATCCCACTTCCCATGCCCCACTTTAGCAAATGGGAACCAGAGATCTGAACATCTCTTGGGAGGTTGACCACATGCTATATTGCAAATAAGGGGGATTTCCTTCTATTATCTTTTTGAAGGCAAATATTTTTACTACTGTTTTGCTTTATTCTGATTAGTGGTACTGTTCTATTCAATATTATGTTTTTGATAAGTTCTATAATGTTTTGTACTTCTTTTTATTTTGCTATACATGATTGAAAGAACAACTATTGTGAAAATAACAAGGTATGTACTATGATATGTATTACTGTTATCCCAGTAACCTGCTGTGAAGGTCTGTACCGATTTCACTACATGGTCTCAATTGGCTTTGTTCTGTTGTATTTTACTACCTTCAAAATAATAAATAAAAAATAAATAAATATAATTATACTTAAATATAATAATATACTATATCTACAATTTTGTATGTAGTATGTAATTTTTGTATTTCAACCTTTGTACAAAGGTTCAAATTCACTCTTTTGCATATTGTTTTCCATTTGTCCTAGCATAAGTTGTTGAGGAGACATTTTCCCCATCAAATGGTCCTGTCATTCATGTCAAAATAAGTTGATCAGGAATGAGGAAAAAAAGAGAGAGAGAGAGAGAGTCAGAGCCTTCTGGGAAGTGAATTAATCATAAGGGATCTCATGTATGAGATTAGTAACTCTATAGAAGGCTGAGGGGACTGGCTACTGTCCCTCCTTGCTCCCCTGCTCTCTGCTATGTGAGCGTGGCATCATGGAAGGTTCCAGTGGTGCAGCTCAAACCTGCTGGTGCCTTCATTTTGGATTTCTCAGCCTCCAGGACTGGGGAAAGTGGATTTCTATTCTTTATAAATTACCCAGCCTCAGGTGCACTAAAACTTTGGATTCTGAGTCTCTTTTCTGAAAGTGTTGTGCAAGATGCACAATTTCTAATAAACTGTAACTTGATAAACAAGCCATATCTGGCAATTTGGGTAGTATGTAACACCAAATGTCACATGATCCAACTGAGGCAGTGGTTCTCTCTCTCTGTTTCTCACTGTGGGACTATGGGTGATTGCCTTCTAACAACAGGAGGTTATGGAAGTGGGGTGTGATAGTGCACACCTGTAGTCTCAGGAGGCTGAGGCATGCAGATTGCTGTGAGTTTGAGGCCATCCTGGGCTACATAATAAGGCTTTAGCAGTGCAAGTGATGAATCTGTTTAACAACAATGCAATGTCACATTTGTATAAAATCCTCAAAAGGAGGCAAAAGCAAGTATCATTGGATAGATACCCTGTTAAAGTTGCACAAAAAGAAAAAGATTCCATTAAACTAACAGATAGCAGTGATTCCATTAGTGATAATGAAAGTGGTCCTACATAATAACTCTCCTTTCTCACACCAGCCATGAAGGTTTTTAAAGGTAAGTGCAGGTTAATTTGTTTAGTTTTCTTTATGTTTTGTATTTTATTATTTTGTATTATAGTACAGTATTGTTGTCATTTTTATATGAATATTTTTGGGCTATGGAATGAATTATTTGAGTTTTCATTATATGGAAGTTTACTTTGATATACACATGCTTTGCATTATAAGCATATTTCTGAGATGAATTATGTTTTTTGTTTTTTCTTATTTTAAAGAGAATAAAACAAAACAAAACAAACAAAGTAAAACAGTACAAAGAAAATTCAGAACAGAACAATGCAAGCAACACAAGATTTCAAAACAAAGACAACAGAAAATCAACAATGACTACCATAATATCTCTTGTTCTCTTCAAAATAGTTGTTCATACCTTTACACATAATAAAATCAAACAAAAAATAGAATAAAATCAATCAAAACAAAAGAATGGAAGCATTATGAGGCTTTAAAACAAGACAATAGGAAATCAACAATGGCTACTATAATGTCTCATTTTTCTTCAAAATAATTGTCTATACCATCACACGTAATAAAATCAAACAAAATAAAATAGAATAAAATGAATTAAAAGAATGAAAGCATTATAGGACTTCAAAACAATATAATAGGAAACCAACAATGGTTATCATAGTACATCCTGTTATCTTGAAAATAGTTGCCCATACCATCAGACACAATAACATTTAATAAGACAGAACAAAACCAAACTAACAAAGTTATGAAAGTGAAACAATTAACAGTGGTTACCACCTTCCCCTCCTAGGTAATTCCTCCCCTATCACTTTCATAGTATCTATTGTGATTTTTGGGTCTCACTGACCTCTTCAGTTTTTTATGCTAGGGAGATAACTCAGTGTTCATCTGTATGAGTTCAAATTGTTTTGCCCATGAACATGATCTCCAGTTGCATCCATTTACCTATAAAAGCCTTGAGATTATCCTACTTTATAGCTGGGTAGCTTTTCCATTGTACAAAAATATCATTCCTTTTTATATATTTTTCAGTTGTTGGGCAAGTTACTCTTGCTTTTTTCTGATCTCCTGTTGGGTGAAACAAGTGTTTTCTGTTCTTTGGTTTTCAGTCTATGAATTTCCTTTTGGGTTAAATGTGTTTCTTGTATACGGTATATTGATAGATCTTGTTTCTTGATCCACACTCCATGTTTCTTTTTATTGCTGAACCATACATTAATGGTTATAAACAGCATACATTGGTTTGTCTCTGTCATATCTTCTTACTGTTGATCCTTCACTTTTCCCCATCATTCAACTGCCTATCCTATTTGATGATCTTCCTCTGCTGCTGTTCCTGGTACCATGGTCATCTTTACCTTTCTCTAGAATATCCTGAATCAGTCTCTGTATGATTGGTTTGGTGGTCATGACTTCCTTCAGTTGTTCTTTACCATGGAAATATCTTATTTTTCCATCAATTTTGAAAGATACTTTTGCAGGGTTCATCAATCTAGGTTGGAAGTTGTTTTCTTTCAAGATTTGAAATACTCCACTCCAAACTCTTCTTGACCTGATAGTTTGTGTTGATAAGTCTTCTGTGATTCTGATTGATTTTCCTCTATAGGTGATTTTTTTTCTTTTTTCTAACATATTTTAATATTCTTTTCGTGTGTTGAATTTCTGGGATCTTGATTATTATATGTCTGGGTATAGATTTACTTTGGTTATGGCTAGTTGGAGTTCTGTATACCTTGCTTATCTGTATGCCAGCTCCTTTTCCCATGTTTGGGAAGCTTTATGCTATTACTACTATAAAAAGCCTTTTGATTTCATTTGTGTTGACCCCTGCTTCTTTGCTGTTACCTGTCACTCTTATTTTTCTTTGTATTATCTTACAGCTGTTGAATTGTTGATTCCTGGTTCCTTGTTATTTTTAAGAGGTCTTTCCTTTGACAATTGCTAGTTGTATTCCTGTCTTCAAGGGTCTGAAAGTCTATCTTAACCCTATTTCTAGTGGTTTTGCCAGCATTCAATTGACTTTTTAATTTCCTGGATATATCTTTGAATCTGTTTCATGCATTGTAATTCCTTTTTATATTATTTGTTCAAGGTTTTCATTATTTTCCTATGCTCCTCTTTTTCTATCTATGTCTTCTTTAGATATGCTCAGCAATTCTTTCATTATGTTTGTGATTTCTTCTTTTACCCGAGACATTATTTCTTTTTTTTAATTTAAAGAAAGATTAAACAAAACAGAAAATAGGTAGAAATAGTACATATATTCAGAGGGAAAAAAAGAGTAAGAAATCACTAGTTGATGTTGTCCTTTTACAAATAGTTGTTCAAGGTACAAAAATGGAACATATAAAGTGGGAATTCAGAGAGACTGCAAAAAGTTCTAATCAACTGTCCAACAAAAACTTAGTAACATGGTTGTCAATCCTATACATTTAAACATACATGCAGTTATCCATATCTTCATTTATGTTTAGATTAAACAAACTAAAGCAGGTTAAAATCATTTTGAACAAAGAATAATAGTATTGCTGGATTTCACTTCGTGCCACTCCATGATCAGCACTGGGCACTGTAGTGTCTTCTTTTTAAAACTGAATTTAAAGAAAGACTAAACAAAACAGAAAATGGGTAGAAATAATACATAATTTTAAAGAAAAAAATAAATAGTAAGAAATCACTAGGTTGATGATTACAGATTGTCTTCTTACAAATAGTTATTTAAGATACTAAAGTGGGGATTCAAACAGTGAGATTGCAACCAGTTCTGTTCAACTATCCAACAAAAACTTAGAAATATGGTTATCAATCCTCTATGCTAAAACATAAATCATCTATGCTTAAACATATATGCAGTTACCCACATCTTCAATTATGTTGACTTTCAATAAACCCAAGCAGGCTAATATCACTCTGAACAAAGAATAACACTGTTGCTGGGCTTCACATTATGACACTCCAGGATCAGCACTGGGTATTTTAGTGTCTCCTTTTCTTCAAAGTATCTGTTCATTTCATCAATTGTCATAAGATCAGTTCTCATAAACTGTTTATAGATTCTACACATGCATGGGTCTTAACATGTATTTTTTTTTTAATTTTGAAAGTAGCAATTGTGCAACAGCGTAAGACAGAACGAAGCCAATCGAGACAATGCTGTGAAATTGGTACAGGATTTCACAGTAGGATGCTGGGATAGTAGTACTAAGTACTATGGTATATCTCTTTAATTTAACAATAGCTATCCAGTCAATTACGTATTGTTAAATCAAACCAAAAATAGAACACTGTAAAACGAATTGAGAGTACTGAATAGAGCAAAAGAAATATAACAAAAAGTGAAAACAACCTATGCCTTCAAACAGAAGATAGTAGGAAATCCCCCATATTTGCTGTACTGCATATGGTCATCCTCCCAAGAGATGTTGAAATATCTATCCCCAGTAGGTAAGTGGGGAGGGGGCAGGTGGAAGAAGGGTGCTTGATTTTCATCTCCCGTGGAAGTTGGCTCACAGTTAATGGTTCTCCTCCAGGCCCAAACTGCAGGTGCTTATCAAGAGGGCAGGTGAATAAGCTGCCCGAATCCCTCCAGGGCCGGAGCTCTGGAACTCTTTTCTCCTCCTGGCCCGGGTTGCAGATGCTTACCAAGACGGCGGGGGGAATAGGCTGCCCGAGTTCCTCCATGGCCTGAACTCTGGATCTCTGTTCTCCTCCTGGCCCAAGCTGCAGATGCTTACCAAGAGGGCGGGTGAATAAGTTGCTCGAATCCCTCCATGGCCGGAACTTTGGAGCCGAGACATTATTTCTGATCTGATTACTTTTATAGTCTCATGAATTTGTTTCTTTACTTCAGTTGCAATCCTCTCAGAGATTTCAGATGTATGACTTCCATTTTCTTCCATGACTGTATCTCCCAGACTTGTTCTGTGTGAGCTGGAGTTCTGAGATTTCCTTTTGCTCCTTTGTCTTGACAGTCTCCTGGGTTCCTCCCAACAAGCCAGTTGTAGGGTCCCAGGATCTTCCAATATTGTCTGTCCTTCTGAGGAGTAGGTGGATGGGACACGCACTTGCATTTCTCTGACTCCAGGTTCCTAGGGAGGTAGCAGGGCATGGGGCTGGCTTCTCCAGACCCATGCAGGTATACTGTGGCTTTTTTGATGTCCAGAGGTACATGGTGGTCGTGGTCTCAGCCTGTGTGTCTATACTGGGATTCCCCTGATGGTTGCAGGCAAACAGGGATGTGTTTGTCTGATTCTCTCAGTGGATGCCAGCTGCCCAAAAGAAGCAAGAGTCTCCAATTGTGGCTTGCAGGTGCATGGGGCTTATCTGGCTACATTTCCCTGCCTGCACTGGCATCCACAGGAAACAAGCCTTCCAGTGGCAGCAGCCAGCAAGAAGAGGCAGATCTGGCAGTCTTCTTGCCCACACTGGCTGCCTTCAGAAAGTAAGCCTTTTGTTGGGGTGGCTGGCAACCAGAGGTGGATCTGGTTGCATCTCCCCATGCATGCTTGCTGCCCACAGGAAGCAAGTCTTCTGATAACGATGTCAGATGAATTATGCTTGCAAACCAAGATTTTTACTATTTTGTTATAGTAACACAAATGGACTAAGGCTCTACTTCTGGAGAACCAACAGGTCCAGTGGGTGAGGGAGATATATCAATGTGGCAAATGGTAATAGGAGTGGGAGTAGTTCTGGGACAGCTAAGTGGAGAGAACTCAAAAAATGCTTCTTGGAGGTCATCTTTAACCTGAAAGATGGGCAAGAACTTTCCAAGTGAAGAAGGAAGGGAAATACATTCCAGTTAAGAAAATCCTGGATAAAGGAAGATAGGAATGTGAGGCTGAATTGTACATGGTGGCATGGACAGAAGCTCAGAATGACCAGAGTATGATGCATGGGGACAGTGCCTGGCAATGAGACCAGAGCAGTAGGTGAGAGTTGGATGGGGGAAAAGCATACCATGAGCTGTTTATTTAAGCAGCATGGATCAGATGTGTTATGGCTGCAATGTGTGTGTGTGTGTGTGTGTGTGTGTGTGTGTGTGTGTGTGTGCAGCATAGTGGAAGGATTAGGGAAGAAGACAGAAAAGATGAACAAAGTGATACAGAGTCTAGGCAAGTGTGCCGGAGGTGTGATAGTGGAAGAGCGAAGAATGGGTCAAGAGAAATAGGGCCAGCAACTCATGGATAGGGGTTGCCAGCAGGGTGTGGGGAGGAATCAAGGATGAGACACAGCATGAGGGATGGTAGCTACTATGGATTGAATTGTGACTCCCTCAATTCGTATGTTAAGGCTTTAACTCTCAATTATGTATTGGGTCTAGACATCTCATCAAAACCTCATGAGCTCATGGGTGTGGCTTTTGGGAGGTGGCTGGATCATGAGTGTGTGATGCTGGATTAGGGTGTGTGATTCTGGGATGAATGGTAGTGATAACTAATTGGTTTAGCATAGTTTTGGGTATGAATAATGGAAGCCCTACCCTAGGTGTGGGTGGCACCAATCAACAGGTTTGAAGCCTGGATGGACTATAAAGGGACAGAAAGGTTCACTGCTTACTGCTTTCTGCCCACCTTGCCATGGACAGTTTCTTCTCCCCATTGCAACCCTCCCTTGAAACCAGCTAACTATGGACTGAAGCTTCTACAAACTGTGTTTTGAAATAAACCTTGCATCCTTTAATTTGTGGACATCCAGTATTGTCCCAGCAGTGGAAAAATAACTCAGTGAGACTATGTTTGAAAGAATAGTGACTTTGGGAGGCAAGTAAAATAAAACGAGGCATTTGTAAAACCCTGATCTGACAGGATTAGTGTACTTAAAATAGACACTAGAAAGCCATCTGAACACAGTGGTGGCTGTGTGCAAGCCAGAAGGCTCCCCTCACCAGAAACCAGATTGGTCAACACCCAGTTCCCAGGTTTCTGGCCTCCAGAACTGTGAAAGCAGTCTCTTCGCCTTAATACCCCCAGCCCGTAGTATTTTGTAATGGTAGACAGAGCTCATACAGATTTTGGCACTGGGGAGTGAGGTGCTTTTATATCAAATACCAAAAATGTGTACATGGCTTTGGAACTGGGTAATGGGTGGAAGATGAAAGAGTTTTGAGCTGCAGTTTAGGAAAGTTTGGATTTGCAGGACTACATTAGCAGAAATATAGACAATAAAGGCCAATCTGGTGAGGCATTGGATGGAGATAAGGATCAGTAATTGGAAATGGAAGTTATCATTGTTATAAAGTGGCCAAGAGCTGGGTGAATTGGGTTCTAGAGTTTGATGGAAGGTAAGACTTGTGAATTATGAAACTAGACGTTTAGCTAAGTAGAATTCTAAGCAAAGTGTTGATGGGGCGGCTTGGTTCCTCTTCTGGTAGGAGGAGAGAGATGGATTGATGAAGGAATTGGTAACTGAAAAGAAATCAAGACTTAGGATTCAGAAATTTCTCTGCCACCCATATTGCAAGGCATGAGGCCATGTTTTGCAGGATACATTAAGGGTGGGGGTGGACAATAACTCCATAAAGAGAGAACTATGATGCTAACAATCATTGCTATGAAAGCCTGGAACAGGAATGGTATCACAGCAGCAAAGGTGCAGCCAGTTTGAACCAAGTGGGACACAGACTGTGGGATAGAATGAAAAAGCCTGTAATGAAGAAAGCTGTTTGATTTCCTGGACCCTACAGGATGTGACCATAGAGCTACTTGGCCATATACTTGCCTGGTTCTTTAAACAAAGGGAGGAATCCCTGAGATGACTTAAATATCATTAGTGTTCCCCACTCCTCAGGCGCAGTGGGAAGGTGGTTTCCCCCTTGTTTTTAGAGGGCAGAGCTCTGGCAAAGAGCCAGAGGGGCTAAGGCTGCCCCACAGAACTGTGGGGTGATTGCTCTTGCACTAGTGGGTTGGGACATTGGGCCAGAGATTGCTCTTGTGTCTTAAGATGTCATGAAATTTGCCTGGCTGTTTCACTTGCCTGAGTCCCTTCACCTCTTTCTTGGCTATTTCTTCCTAAATCCATCAAAAGCCTGTCTTCTACCATTGTATTTTGGAAGCACAAAACTTGTTTGGTGTCATGGATTAACAGCTGGAGAGAAATTCTTCCTTAGGGTAAATTATACCTAAGGCCTCATACATATCTGGTTTAGGTAAGAGTTGGATTTTAGAGTGCAAAATTGATGGGAGAATAAATTCAGACTTTTTGAGCCACTGAGAGGGAAAGAATGCATTTTGTGTGAATTCTAGGGAACTGTGGTCAGAATACTATGGACAGAATTGTGTCCCTTACATTCATATGAAGCCCTCGACTCTACTGTATCTATTTGGATATGGGCCTTTAGAAGATAATTAAGGTCTAATGGGGCTATAAGGGTGGGAGTCTGATCTGATTTAATCAAATCCCTTATAAGAAATGACTCTAAAGAGTTTGCGCTCTCTCTCTCTCTCTCTCTGTCTCTGTCTCTTTCTCTCTCTCCCTCTGTGCCATGTGAGGTCACTCACAGTGAGATGGTCATTTTCAGGCCAGGAAGGGAGCTCTTACCCAAAGCCAAATTGCCAGCACCTTGATCTTGGACTTCATAGCCTGCAGAGAAGTGAGAAAATATACTTTCTTTAAGTCACCAGTGTGTGGTATCACTTTAAGCCAAATGAGACTAAGAGACATGAACTAATATTAAGAAAGATTAAAAGGTGTTTTGTCACTGTTTTATTCTACTTATTTGTTTTCAGTTTGTCTTTGGCTATGTCATGTGAGATGCTGATGGGCAGACAGGAAGAGAGGTCCAGCAGGAAGAGGAACAGTAGGGAGCAGCAGGGCATGACAGAGTTTGGAGGTTCCCTGTGGAGATGAAGCTGAGAGGAGCGGGTATGGGGACTGTCCCTGGGAAAGATCTGGAATAAATTAGAGAAGGCAGCTCAGGAGAGATGCTGGAAGTCCAGATACTTACAGACAAGTAGGGGCAATGGGTCAGGAGAGAAAGCTTCTGAGTCTAGTGTTGGCTGAGGCAGAGTCAAGGCTATAGGTGGACTGTAGAGGACTGAAGTTCACTGAAGTCCAAAATGCAAGTACTGGGCTGTAATGAGATGATTATCAGTAACCATGTCAGTGGACTGCTGTGGGGAGAGTCAAGTTCTGATGGATTGAGAAGTGCTTGGGCCTTAGAGAATGAGTACAGTCTCAGTCAGCTGTGACTGTGGTGATGTATAGTATGTTGTGGTGTAGTATAATGGAAGGATGGCTTACTTATATTAATAACAGACATTGTTTCTCATAGTCTTGGAGGCTAGAAGTCTGAGATCAAGATGCCAGCATTGTTGGTCTTGGGATAAGGGCTTTCTGGTTGCAGATGGCTATGTTTTTCTTCTCTTCTCACAGGGTGGAAAGAGAGTTGTAAGACTCCCTTGGTCTCCTTTTCTAAAGGGTGCTAATCCCAGTCAGCAGGATCCTACTCCTGGCCTAATTAATTCCCAAAGATACCACCTCCCAATACCATCACATTGGAATTAGAGTTTGAACATGGGAATTTTGGGAAGATGCAACTGCTCACTCCATTTTGAGTATAAAGCATGATTTTAAGGTGTTTCCTCATGAAGAACATCAAGGAGATGTGGAGGTAAACATAGGTGCAGGTGTTGCCTTCTGTCATAGATTAAAACTAGTGGTCAACTTAATGCCAGCGGAATTCAATCAGCAAAGATGTTCCACCTGAGGAAAGTTGCCAGTATAAATAGAGACATGGAGAAGGTGTTGAGACCTTGCGGGTTCTCCTACATGTTGCTCTTTGAGCCGTTGGTTCTCCTAGAGAAGCTCTTGCCCTCACATTGTGCATTGCTTCCTGGCTCCCGAGAAAAAGATGTATGCCACCTAATCTCCAGGACAAACTCATCATGCTGTCTTTCTGGCATGTACTAGACTGTGCTTATTGTCGGAGGAGCTCGGGACCTCCATGTCGCTGAGGATAGTTGTGTTTTTCAGAGCAGCCCTGGTCTTTGTTGTGAATGTGACTTCTAGACTCCAGCATAGAACTCTCAGCCTATCAGCACAGCTCCTTCACCCCACTGGCGTAGACTTTCTAGCTTCCACCACTGATCTTTGGGCCTTCCCAGCACAGATCTGTAAGACTGACTGGCGTGGGTCCTTCTTGTGGGCTCTAGACCTCCAGTTGGACTCATGGGAGGCATTGTCATGGGTTCTAGATTTTCATCTGGATTCATATAGGACATTGCTGTGGGATTCAAGCCCTTGACTAAATATCCTATTTCTGTAGTGTTGTGGATAGATTTCCTGCACTTTCTTGTATTAACTCTGGGTGATCATCATAAACAATATTATAAATTCCATGTCCTGATTCTAATTGTTCTCCACACAATGCCTGACTACAACACCTTCCTTTTATGTTTACCACATTTCACATTCATTCCTGCTTTTATGCAAATGATATAGAGGAAAGTAATTCCCAGCTTACTAGATGTTCAGTATGAGTTCATGTTCTCTAAAATTGAAGAATGAATTTTAGGAACAATGGAGGTTAAGAGCAGAATATATTTATTGAGAGAAAGAAAGCTTCTTTCTGAGAGAGAGATAGAAGTTGCTGAGGACAATGCTCTTTTAAAGAGATTTTTATAGAACAATATCACAAGGTGAGGCAGGGACAAGGTGGGGAGAAATCACAAAGTAGGTAAGATGACAAATATCATTGCTCAGGCAAAATTGATTAAGTTGGGGACAAATGGGGAAGCAAGTCACATAGTAAGCAGATGTGAATACAGAACAGGGTCTTCTCCTGTAGGAGGTTGAGTCCGTGGCTCTTCCTGGCTTCCTCAAGGTGATGGATATCTATTTAGAGTATCAATCCCTGATTTTTACCCTTAGGAAGTATGTAGGTGCGTTTGTTTTATCTTTTGTCTTGAGGTCTAACCCACAGTGAGAGTGTCTGTTTCCTCCACAGTTGCAAGGTATCTTGTCTTCTGCACTGGCTCCTTTTTGACTGACCCTATTTAACTGCTTATAATATTTCTTTTTTTTTGTACTGAGAATGGAACTCAGGACCTGGGTTTACCAGGCAGGCACTGTGTGACTAATATTTCTATCTAACTCAGTTTTTTGTAACACTAGGAGTCATAGATAGCTAAAGCAAAAAGTAATACTCCCCCCCCCTTTTTTTTGCAAACTATCCCTTCTATTGGTTTCAAAGTTCATATGTCTATTTGCAGTTCAGTGGGAACAAGTCCCTGTCCCCTTTCTTTATAGATATGAGCATCCCAAGGTGCCTTTATGAATATGGGCATGTTGGTGAGTGTATAGGTGTGTGCATGCATGCACAAGCATGTGAGGATGGTCGCATGAGTGCTCATGAGTGTGTGAAAATATGAATGTGTGTGCAAGTTCTGTTTGTGTGAGAGTGTGTGTCAGTATGTGCAGCTATCTGGGTATGAGTGACTATGGGCATACAAGACTGTGTGAGTCTGTGTGAATGTCTGAGTCTGTGTGAGTGTGGGTAAAAGTGCTTATGAATGAGTGTGAGACTATGTGTTTTTGTGTCTAACTATCACAGAGATGTAAGAGTGTGTGTATGTGGGAATATGTTTGAATGACGGGGTTTAAGTGTGTGAGTTAGTGTGTCTGTGTATCTTTGTGTATGTGCAGGTCATGAATATGTAACATGATTCCAGAAGTCTGTGAAAAGGATCAGGTGTAATAATGACAGATTTTGTTTTGCCATTTTGTGTTATCTTTTATTTTTACCACAATTAAAAACAACAAAGACAAAACAAAACTACCCACAAAATCAGTAACTGTAGCCAGCCCTCTTCCACATTCAGATTGCAGTAAGATTTCAAGAAGACATTTGTGTTTTCTCTCCTCACCCTCTGCCTCACACTCTCATGCAGCCTCCCTGACACACACGTGTGAGACCTGCAGTCTTTGAGGTTGTAATGCAGTGGGATGTGGTTTGTCATGGCTTCAAATTACTCCCTAGTTGAAGCTAAAAGAAAATATGTTCTAGAATGTTTTCTGAAACTTCAAAATAATGTTAATTTAAGAAAAAAGTGATTCATGTGTGACCTTGTATAATATTTGACTTTTTAAAAGCCACATACAGCATTTATCTGTGTTTTTTTTTTTTTTTTTTTTTTTTTTTTTTTTTTAGTCTTTCTGGGAAATGTATCCAGCAAGGATAAAAAGATTTCCAGCTGGGAGAACTATCCTATAATTAGTGATGCATTTTAAAAAAGAAAAACCAGAAATTATTGGAGACAGTTGATGTAAAAATCTCTACATTTCTAGAATATGTGTTGCTAACATGACAGGTTGAGACGTACAGATAAAGTGTTAAGCACATCTCACACACACACACACACACACACATCCGTGCGCACGCGCGCGCGCACACACATATTTTGTTGGGGCATTTGAGGAAGTCATTTTTCTTTTTGTTGCCTTCAGTTGAATTCTCTAGAAGTCACATCTGAGTCTTGTGAATTTCTGCCCATAGTTCATGATGATGTTTGTCATAGTGTTGTGATATAATGGGAAACTTAGTGAGAATTCTCTCCTCAGAGTCTGAAAGACACATCTGTTGTCTGTCCTGCCCTTCTTCACCAGGCAACTTGGCCTTTCCTTCCTCAGAGGTTCCAGAACATTCAGCCACACCCTTCTCTCCACATATTTCATGTTGGCACTGTTCTTACGAGTTTGCCTGCTGTTTTCTCTGTGAGACCGTGAGCAGGCGCACCAGTAATTAAAGTGCTGGCGGGTGATTCTCTGTGGGAGATTTAGAAAATGTTCATCAGTGGGTCCCTGGGTGGATTCTGATCTTCTTCTGAGAACCAGATGCCCAAACAGGACTGGACAGCAAGAGACTGACGTCGTGAAGATCCAGGCAGCAGAGAAAGCAGCACACCAGACTGTGGCTGAGTCTGTGCCCTGGGAAGGCAGCAGAGGCAGGAGAAGGAGGCTTGGCTGGGATGGCTGCAGATTGAGTGCTGTTCTAAGGTCTCTCTTGGGCTGGACTGAGAAGTCCCCTCCAGGTCCCAGCAGAAGTTTCCACCAGGAGATTCCCGCCTCAACAGCCAGGAGCCAGCACAAGTATTCCTCAGTGCTCAGCCATTGCCTCTGTGTGTGTGTGTGTGTGTGTGTGTGTGTGTGTGTGTGTGTGTGACATCCAGTGAGCAACTAACTGTCCCTGGGTGTTTGGGACTGAAGATGTTACCAGGACTTGAGACTTCCATTGCTGAAATCAAACACCTCGGCAACATGGGATGAATTGGTTTCTCTAGTGTGGCCTCTACACAAATGCCATCTGGGACCCAAAGGCAGCTGGGGCTACCAGACTGCTTCCCTGGCAGGTTCTTTGGGAGGAGGCCTGATTGACACCCTTCCTAACTGCTACTGCCCTGTGGATCCTTCTGCTACTGAGCAGTTCTTTAGCTCCCCCAAGCCAACCATGTGCCCAGTTCAAATGAGTTCCCATCTCTGTCTTTCAGAAAGTAGCATCCAATACACAAGTTCTAGAGCTCTATCCCAGGAGATGCCTCCCACATCCCATGCCAGCTGGGGCCTTCTCAGTGGATGAGAGGTGAGAGAGAGGCAGCACTATGTTGAGGGGTTGGTAGGGAAGGTGCTTGGGGCCAGAGAAGAGTCAAGTGCTATGATCAGGGCCTGAATTCAGACTGCTGGTATCCTCAACACAAATGGTCCATTCTTTTTTTTTTTTTAATTTTTATTTTTGTACTAGAAATTGAATTGGTCTTTGTACTGAACTACTTTCCCAGCCCACCTACCCCCTTTTAATTTTTAATTTTGAGACAAGGTCTCCCTAAATTGCCTTTAGCTCAATCTTGCCCCCTTCCTGCTTTAACCTACCACCCTCAGTGCTGGTATCATAGCTTTTTGCCACTGTGTCCTGTTCTGATGCTTTTTTTTTCTTCTGGAAGTACTGGGGATTGAAACCAGAGCCTTTGCACTGATCTACACCCTCAGCCTTTTTGCTAGCTTTTATTTTGAAACAGAGACTTGCTGTGTTGCTAAGTTACCCAGGCTGGACTGGAACTTGTGCTTTTTCTGCGTCAGCCTCCTAGAGTGCTGGCATCACAGGTGTGCATCACCACACCTGGCTAGCACAAATAGAGGCAGGCACTGGAGCCTGGGTCTTGATTTCGCACACTAAGTCATTGGTGCCCACGAGACTTATTTGGCCAGACACAGCCAGGTTTCTGATTGCATAATCATAGGATGGAAGTCCATCAGGACACATGGTGCGTCCACTCTTCTCTGCTGCTGCTGTTGCAGTTTGCATCTGAAATTTGGGCTCCAGGAGGTTCCCAAGCATGGAAGCCAAACAGGAAGGAAAATACAGGGAAGCTTCACAAGGAAGAAATCCAGTTCCAAACAGACAGTGAATAAATGTCCTCAGTCTCCCCTTCCTCTCTATATTAGTTGAGCAGGGTTGCTATAGCACCGTACTGCATGCTGGGTGGCTCAAACAACAGTAGCTTGGTGACTCCCAGTTGGGACGGCCAGAAGTCCAAGGTCAAGGGGCTGCAGGATGGTTCTTCCTGAGGCCATCAGGGAAGGCTCTGTTCTAGGACCTTGGTGGTTTATGTACATGGCCATTGTTGTCCTGTGTCTTCACATCATTTTGCCACTATTCATGTCTATCTATTTTAGTGTCCTTCCCTCATTCTCTAATGACTACTGCTTACTGAGCATTCCTTTCTTTTTGTGTTTAAATATTATGCTAGTCATAATACTTCATAAGGTGTCAAGTCCTCATACCACAAGTACATTTACTTTTTCCCTTTTTATTAGTATATGTTTACAAAATATAACAAATGCATTCATCTTGGAGAATTAGGACATATACATATTGCATCTTACTCCTTTTAACTTTCCCTTCCTCCCCCTTTCCTCCTGTCTCACTCTTTCTCCAGATCTCTTTCTCATCTACATATAGCATATTTCTCATTTCCTATCATGTATCTGTTATTTTGATTTTTAAATCATTTATGTTTTGGGCTTCTCACATAAGAGAAATTATGCAATATTTAAGCTTGTGTACCTGATTTATTTTAAGTAGTATTATGACTACAAGGATCCATTTATTTTCCTACAAATGACTCATTTATTGTTGTTGGTGGCTGAGTAGTATTCCTGTGTGTATTTATGCCACATTTTATTTATCCATCCATCTGTTAAGGGACATAATGGCTACTTACAAGATTTAGTTGTTATGATTTGTGCTGCTATAAATGTGGGTTTGCATGTATCATTGTCATATAATTTCTTTAATTATTTTGGGAAGATACTAAGAAGAAGTATCACTTTGTTAAATGGAATTTTATTTTTAATTTCTTGAGGAATTTTCATACTAATTTCCATAGTGGTTGTACTAGTCTAATTTCCCACCAACCATGTAGAAGGGTTCCTTTCTCCCCATAACCTCCTGGCATTTGATGTTATTCCAGTCCTTGATGAAAACCATTATTTCTGGAGCAAGATGAAATCTCAGTGTTGTTTTAATTTGCATTTCTTTAATGACTTAAAGGTGCTGAACATTTTTATGTGTACTTATTTTTTCTTCTGAGAAATATCTGTTCATTTCAAATGCTCATTTTTGATTGGGTCTTTTATTTTGGTGGTCTACTTTTTTGAGTTTATTTTAGTATATTCTAGATGTTAGACCTCTCTCTAAGGCATAGCTGGCAAATTTATTTTCCCATTCTGTAGATTGTCTCTTCATTCTATTGATTGTTTCTTCATTGTGCAGAAACTTTAATTTGATATGATCTCATTTGTTGTTTGTTGGTGTTATTTCTTGTGCAGTATCCCTTTCTATAAGAATAATAGTCTTGTTGGACTGGGGCTACCCTCCTGACTTTAACTAATTATATCTGTAAGGTTCCTGTTTCCAAATATGATCAACTCTTGTTGGTGGTAAGGACTTCAATTTGGGAGCTCAAGGTGGGGAGCCACAGTTTAACTGTACCTCTTAGAAAATGAGTTCTGCATCCACCTTTCTTTTTGGTTCACATCAGAATAAAGCGATGGCCTGGTAATGGCAAAAAACCCACATTATAGACCCGATGGGTTGGGGGTGGGCTTTTTTTACGTGACTCATGGATGCTAGCCTGGCTTATGGGTAGAGTCATGAGGTCATCACAGAGCATGAGAGCACAACTCTCATGCTCTAGCAAGTCCCACTGGGTCAGGTGATAAATACCACGAAGTTAAGGTGTGCTCCATGCTTTGTGAGCAGAACAGATGGAGTCCACCACATTCTGTGGTTGATGGTAAACAACTTCAGTCTGCACACACCAATGCCTTCACAGGGAAACTCGTCTGCATATGAATATAAAAAATTAAATTCTCTCTTCCCATACTCATTAGTGGGACTTTCACCAGGGGTGACTGCAGTCAGGATGACAGCTGATGTTTCTTCTCTTTGTGCAAATGGGCTTTTGCTTTGAACTTGAAGAGCAACTTAAAGTGGATTTTTCAGAACCAGTGGATGAATCAGACCCACGTGTTGCCTTCATGGGTGTCTCCTGCTCTATGTGACACTCAGGCGCTTTCACAGCTGACATTCAACAGCCTGGCTTGATGGCCACAGATGACCCTCCTCACAGGTCCTTGGGCTGGAGCAGTTTAAAGAGATTCTTTCCATAATGATCAAATGTGGCAACTAAGGTTCTTGCTAAGATGCAACATGATTGAAATTGTCAATTTTGTGCCTTCTGTCCAGAAAGAGCAGCTGATGGCAGAAACTTCATTTCGCCCAGTTATTCCCAAGATAGAACAAATATTTGTGATCCAATCAAAGGGAGTCCCAGAATAGCAAAGAGCTTGACAACTACATCTGGGAACCACACAAGGAATGTGACACACTGACCTCAAAATGGAGATCACTCTCTTTAGAGATATCCTTAGCAAAAAAGGCCCTCGTCTCCCAGTCATTACTGCTGCCCACAAATCACTTCACCACATTCAGAGCACTTTCAAATATGAGCTCCCATTTCCTTTCTCAGCACTGCTGGGAGGTAGGCAGGGGAGAAGGAATCTTTGTGGCCAGTGAAGAAACAGAGTCTCATGAGAAAAACCAAATTGTCTACAGCAGAGAAGCAAGAGTAGGTGGAGATGCTTTGTGTATTATGATCTGTGGTCCACTTGTCTTTTTTTCGATTCTATAAAATTCTGAAATGTATCACTCAGTAGAAGCATGTATGAAACACACACTTGTGGTTTAGATAATGTTCATAACTTGAACACCGGGTACCCACCACTTCAATTAAACAACTTTCTCAATCCCAGTTCAGTGGAAGCTTCTGTTTCATCTACTAGCACATAGCTCTCCTTTCCCCAGAGGTAACTAAAACCCTGGCACTTATGCTGATCATTCTCCTGCTTTTTCTTATAGCAAAAACAGGCAAGTATGTGGTCCTAGCAGTATGTTATTTATTTTGAACAACCAAGTAACAAGCACAGCCTTAGTCGCATAAGGAAAGATTCCCGTCGTCTCTGATGAAGGCTCCCAGGAGAGACTGAGCTGATCTAGGGGTCACAGCTGGGCTTCTGCTGTCCTAAGAGCCGACCAGAGCTTTCTGGGGAGATGCCAAACCCTGAGGACATGTCAGGCAAGTGCCTGACAGGGCTGTTCTGTGTGGCAAGTATTAAGTCTCTGGCAGAAAAAGCTTTGGAGGCTTTGGATGTCCAGTGTTCTCTGCGTCAGGGGAGGATGCCTACCAGGGGTGGATGCATTTCCCCACTGCCCACTCAGCAGGAACGCCAGAGAGCAGAACCTCATTGTCGGGCATCCAGTGAAATTCACAGTGTGGATTCTATGGCATCTTATCACTTACAGCAAAATGAGTGGAAATGGATAATGTTATGTTAAATAAAATAAGCCCTAGAAAGGTCCCATGTGGAAGCTAAAAGGGTCAATCCAAATACAGAATAGTGATAACTAGAAGCCAAGGAGGATAGTGGAGGCAAGGGGTAAAAGGGGGTTGGATAATGAGTACCCAAATACAGATAAAAGGCATAGATCCTAGCTGTCTGCAGCACAGTGAGATGGTGATGGTGCAAACAAACCATTATGTATTTTAAGAATGGCTAGAAGAGATTCACAGACTCAGGGTGGGGTGGGGGTGGGGGTGGGGGTGAGAGAACCAGGCCTTACCAGGAGGTGACCCTGCCTGGAAACCAACACCATGTGTGGGCTGCTGCCAGAGTGGGGACACCAGATCCAAGCCTCTCTCTGTGAGTCAGCACCATTCGTGGATTACAGAGGAGAGAACAAGGCCTCACCAGGAAGAGATCCCCACCTGGAAACTAGGTCATTTTCATTGGTTTTTTTTTTTCTTTTGGTTGGGTTTTATTCTCTTTTGTTTTGTTTGATTATGTTAAATCGGATGGCATGAGCAGCTATTTAAATGAGAGCAAGACATATTAGGGTAGCCATTTTGGATTTACTATTGGCTTGTTTTGAAGTCCTTTATTGCATTCATTGTTTCTATTTATTGTATTCTGCTCAATTTTTACTATGTCTGAATGAATGTGCAGGTGTTTTGAAAACAACAAAAGGCATTGTTGATTTTGTGAGGTTTTGAAGTCCTGTATTACTAATGCTAATTCATTTTGATTGGTTTGTTTTATTTTCCTTGATTTTATCCTCTTTAAAATTAAAAAAAAAAAAAAAGAATGACTAAAAGAGAAGAGCTAGAAGACTCCAAAACAAAGTAATAGTGCCATGGAAAAGTTCCAACTACATATTATAGACATGCATTGAATGATCACACAGTACCCCATACATATGTACAATTAAAATAATAATGATAAATTAAAAGACTTTAAAAATAAAATAGAACTCATATTTTCTTTTTCTAAAAGAATTTTTTTAAAAGAATTTCAAGTCTGTGTAACTATAGTGCTGATGAACCTCTCTGTGCTTCATTTTCCTTATTTGTAACAGGAGGATAATAATACTTTCTTAGTAGGGCTATCTAAAGAATAAATTAATATATAGGTACATTGTCTTACATGTAGAACCTGCTCCATACATGGGTGCATGAGTGTGTGTGTGTGTGTGCGTGCGTGTGTGTGTTTGTGCTTACTTCAGGGTGTGTATGTGTTTAATCAGTTGGTTGTGCTGGACTCTCGGCACAGCACAGAGGCATCTTGCTGATGATCCCTCCCACTGAGCGTGGCTCTTGGGTCACATTGCTGCAGTTTTATTGCCCAGTGAGAGGTGCTTTCACTGTCTTCAGGTTTCTCTGTTTATCGTCCTCCTGGTGATTTCCCTGACCTCTCCAAGTTTCCCTTCTTCGGGGGTTACTTCCTCATTGTATTTGACTGCAGCCTCCAGGAACTTTCTATGAAGAGTGATGCGATGTAAAGATTTTGAGACATTGCATTTATGAAAATGCATTTTATTGCTGTCTAATTGGTAATGTGGCTCTTAGAAGCTTCTAAATTAGAAATCCTAGTAATTATTTTTCTTTAAAATTTTGAAGGCATCGTTACTTCTTGTTTCCTGTGTTGCTGTGGAGAATTCTGAAGTCATTTGATTTCCAATCTTTTGCTTGTGATCTTTCTTTTCCCTCTCTGTAGATGTTTGGAATCTCCTGTTATGCTCATTTTGTTTTGAAATTTCTCAGTGATATGCTATTAGGTAGAAGTATTTTTATCTGTTCCTCTTGATACTTGGTGATGGGTCCCTGCAACCTGAAAACTTATACCTTCGGTTCTGGTCTTTGTCTGGCACGATTTCATTGCTAGTTTCCTCTCTGTCCATTTTCTCTGTTTTTCTTGAAATTTCTTCTTTTTAAGGATAAACTTCTAGACAGGTCTGTTAATTTGCCTTTTCTTTAATATTTTCTACACCATTGTAGACTTCGTCAATCTTGTCCCCCAGTGCTTCAGTTGAGATTTTAATCATGAGTTTAACTTCCAAGAGCCATTTTTTCATTTGTTTCCTGCACCTTCTTCTCTTTCTGTTTTAAAAATAGTATCCTGCCAATTTTTTTCCTGGATGCAAAATTTCTCTGATCTCTCTAAGGAGATTAAAGCTATTTTAAATTCCTTTCTCTCTTGCTCGGTAGTGTCAGGAGGTCCCACAGCTCAAAGTTTTAGAGCCTGGATTCAAACCCAGGCAGTCTGACCTCACAGTCTGACCTCTTGACCATTGTACTAAATAATGCCTTTGCTGGAATGAACATTAGATTCTGGCCAGGATAAGAAGCTGACTCAGTGTAAATGTCAATTTTTTTTTTCTTTCCTGAAGTCACACAAAGTAAATGAAGGAAATTTTTAAAAAAGACAAGTCCGTGAAAAAAGAACAACATAGGTAATAACAGCAACAAAACATAGAAAAGTGGACTCATGTAAGAAATAAGTGAGATAATTCACATAAAAGGATAAATGCAGTGTGATACACAATGAATGCATAAAAATGTTTGCTTTTATGAATATCAGTAGACAGATTGTTTTCAAAATTATTTACATATACTGCATATAATTTAAGAACTTCCTTATACTTATCCAGGGGTTCTTATTTTCAAATTCAAGTGAAAGAAGAAAAAGTAACTTACATTGTTTTACTAATGTTATAGTTTCTGAACTGAATTATTTTATATTTTCCAGAAAAATTCAAATATATGACAGAGGAAAGGAATACATTATAACAAATCTCTATAGTATATAATTTAATGGTGAATAATACATTAAACTTTCTGTATCTTATTTCAACTAGAAAACTTCCATAGAAAATTCTAAATTCCTCTGCAAATAGCACAAAAGTCATTATATGAAAGTATAATATCTGTATTATGACAAAATTTAATAAGGTTAACAAGTGTTTATTAAACATTTATAAACCCACAGCAATAAAGTGCATACTGATTTTGGAGAGAATTTGAAGATAAAGTCTTAACCCATGACATCAAGAAACTTAGGGTGGTAACTTGTATTTACTTCGTAGGTATTTAATAATCAGCTACCAATAAAGGAGAATTAACTAATGATTTAGATAGAAGTTCAAGAAAAATACAATTTAGGAATTTGGAAAAGGAACAGTTAAAGTCCGTGAAGGGAACTAGACCTCACAGATGAACTTAATTTAGAGACTGGGCCAACGGTGATTTCTCTGGTTGAAACACTACAAAAGCAAAGCCCTAACATGGAGAAATGAATGGCTTATTCCAAGTCGTATCTGGCTCTCACTGTATATCCATTTTTACCTCTTACTGTATACATCTGTGATATGATTGAGAATTTAAATGTCAGGTATTCTTAAATGAGTACATTGGTTGATGTTATTTCACAAGTACACAGTAGTTTTATTAGGGGATGGTCATGTCATACCATTTTCAAAACATTTCCCTCAAACTAATCTCACAGTGTGGTTGGTGCATGATAAGATTTCAGCAAATGTTGTTTGTTAAAGGAACTTTTTGCTGCTTAGATAACATTTTAATGTTGGAAAATTTGCAGTACAATAGGAAAACAGAAATCAGGAAGATAGTAGAACTCCAGGTTTACCAAGTTGTTTCATAAATATTTTTAAACTTGATTGTGAATATATACGTATCTTTTTGTTTTTATTTCAGTTTTTTATTTTGTTTACTTATTTTTTTGAGAGAGGGTCTTACTATGAGCTGCAGGCTGGCCTTGAATTCACTTATGTAGCCCAGGCTCTCCTTGAACTCATGGCAATCCTTCTGCCTCAGCCTCCCGAGTGCGGGGATTACAGGTGTGCACCACCACACCCATTTTACAGTTGTTTTTTTAGTGGATGAGTCTAGACATTAGTCAAAAAACAAAGCTCTAGAGTTGTTAAGAAGGAATTTATTTATATTTGACATTGATTGCAAAAAAAAAAAAAACAAAAAAAAACAAAAACCAAACCAAACCAAACCAAACCAAACCAAACCAAACCAAACCCAACCCAGGTTATCCAAAAAGTACTTTCCCCCTGCTGAAAGTCCTCACTAAAACATTTACAATTTGGAAGTTCCAAGAAAGAACACTGGTAGTGCTAGAACATATTTGAGACATATTATTTACTGTTCTTCAAGTATGTTTATCTCAGTTGCCTGCATTGCATGACTCCAGGAGTCAATAATGTGGATGCTGGAATCATCCAAGCCATCCATTGACTGCCTAGAGAGATTCCTGCCCTCAGAATCGGGCTTCTTTTAACAGAGCAAACTTTTTCTTTTTTAGTCATCCACGTCAGGATTAAAAATGCAGATTCCACAGTTAGTCTGTTTCCCACACATCCAGAATGTACGCTGTTTGTCACCACTTCCTTTTGCTTGCCCCATCCGATGTGATACAGGCAGCCTCTTCATGCCATGAGCATATTCCACTGAGTCAGTTAGAATAGTATCCTCATTTCTGTGAGTTTTCAACAAGGGTGAAATCCTAAACGATGTACTTCTATACCTGGAGAAATATCAAAGAGAATTGTATTCATCTGGAAACTGCTCCAGAACAAGTTCTGGGGCAATAATATGAAACCTCATAAAGTATAAATCCTGCCAGACCAATTTAATTTTTCAGGGACATTGTGGCAAGCCTGATCGATGACCTGGAAGCCAAGGATATAATTCTGCCCCAGTTTTGCAGAAATTCCAGTTCTGTGCTTATAAGAACATTCATCAAAAAATGGAAAAATAAGCTACTTCAGGGGTGCACAAGTTTGGGCAGGGCTAGGATGAAGACAAAGCACCTTTGCGAGGGTCTGGCTTTAATTTTTTCTAGGCTGTTGCTCTCACTTCCAGAATAGTGTGGGGGTGAAGGAAAGGGATATGTGCACAGGATTCTGGGATGTCTAGGCTGTCCGTATCCCAAAGGAGCAGGTCAGAACAGTGATACCTACTGTTGACGCATTTCTCTTGACATTTATCAAGTGTATTGCTTGAAAAATGGCACCTGGAAGGGGTGTGTGATAGCTGTTAAATCTCTCTGTATGTGAGAAAGCAAAGGAGGGCAGAAGCACTAGTTTTTTTTAATGAATTGTTCTTCAATCCTGACATCTTCGTTGAGCAAGTTTTCTGTGTCTAGCAATGCCCTGTTCTAAGAAGTTCACTTTCCCTTGAATGGATGTTATCGTAACTGCACTTGGCTAGTGGGAGGCTTTTCACCCCAGAGAGCTGGACCAGATTCATTTGAGAAAAACTAACGGCTTACCTGTTACAGTCACTTAGTACTTACCCTAGAGAACCCAAATGACCCCCACTAGCTTCAGTAGAACTTAGGGCTTTCTGATATGTTGGAGGAGTCACCCTTTAGGGACAGGGACAATGCTTCTTTCTTTCTGTCTCTGTATTCTCAGGGCTTAGCCTGCTGATGAAAGCAGCTCTGCCTCTGGTTGGTCAGTGAGAGTGCTGCCTGGACCTGGGGTTAATGCAGGCCACCTAAGTGCCATGCAGGGGAGAGTGTCCAGATTCCCGAGTTTATCTGGGACCAACAGAGCATTGCAGTTAGACTGTCTGTACTATAGTAAGTTATAAGTGGGTTCAAAGAGGTTGAGGCTCAAGGAGTGTTGAAAGGCACCGTGAAGAAGATTTGATTAGTAATTCTTGGCTGTAAGGATTAACAACAGAGTTGTGCCAATCTGAGGCCGAGTGGCTCTGGGGCAGATGTTCTGCTGGAGGACTTTGTGTAAGGTTGCAGTGACTTTGGTGTGGGGCCGTGGTTCTGGTGTGGCATGTTTGGAGTGGTTTTATCACCAGTAGTTTTTATCAGTTTTATGCACCCAGGGATTCCTTCCTTCATGATCTCCCAGCTTTATTAGTTATTATTATTATTAGTAATTTTTTGTTAAGATTTGATAAAAGTGACTCCATTTTTATTTTGACAACTTTCATAACATCAAGTGGCCCAAAATCATCTCTAAAATTATCTTCTGCCTCATTCCCTGGCCTCCTTATCTCTTATGCTTCCATAAAGGTAAAATTGGGTGAACTGAATGGGCTGCTCTGCCTTTTGTGGTAATCTTCATTTCCCCAAGAGCCATAATGTTTCTTTTTAAGTGTTCTTTGTAGCTATGAAGAGAGTCTTACACAGAGTAGGTGCTTTGGAAACTTTAGGTTGAGAGGTTTTCTCTTTCCCTGATGGGAATGCTCTGAGGACCATTGTGGTGGTTAAGCTTAAGTGTGACTTGACTGGCGTGGGAGCTGCCTTGGGGATTAGTAAAGCATTCCCTGGCTGTGTCTGGTGGGGCATAGAAGGATAATCTTGGGTACCATGTCTAGTCCCTTGCCTATTCCTCTCTGGCACTGTTCCCTGTTGTACTTTCTGGCTGTCTTGAACTAGGTAGCTTTGTTCATCGTGTCCTTCTACTGTGGTGTTTCTGCCTGAGAACCAGCCAATCATGTACTTAATCCCCCGAAACTATAAGCCAAATTAAACTTTTCCTCTTTTAAACTGTGGATGTTGGTATTATGTCTCAGAGACAGGAAAGGTAATTAATACAACCATCCTACTTCCTGGTTCCTTTCATGGCAAACAGCATCTGTCAGTTATTGTGGTTTGGACAACACTCCCTGAAGTGTATTAATGATCCACTGCCAGGGAAACTGCCCTGGATTTGGAGCTGGGAGAGAATAGAAAACACGAGTCCAACAATATTGGTAATCTTGATTTAAGGACTAAATTTTGGGTACGGGATGCTTTGGAGAAGATCAAGTCAAGTTGACATAGGCAGATGAATGCAAGAGGCTGTGTGATTCAGTGAGTTGGAAGACAGTACTGTAGTGTGGTCTGTTCCACACTTATATTCTTGTGCTTATAGTTAGCTTTGCTTTTGGTTCAAATTTGAGCAAGTGCATGCTTCCCGGGATCAGCACAGAAGCAAAGTATCCATTTCTTAGAAAGACATAGGGAAAGAGAAGGCTGTACGTTTAGCTTACTGGGCTTGATATCTAGACAAAAACCAGTCTCCCCCCAAATCAGTCCCAATAACTCCCTAATGTCACTGGAAGAGGAGAACAGATTTTCCGGATTTGCAAAATCTTTACTTCTATTTCCATTACTACCAAAAGACAGGTATCTTACCTGTTTGTATAGAGAAAAATGAGTGTTTCAGAATAGGAAGCATAGTCCTGTGAACAGAGGCTGGCTGGTTGGAAATCTAAAATGTTTGATGCTTTGCAGTAAGCTGTCTCCAGGAAAAATTTATTTGGTACATATTGATGTCACAACCAAATAGATGACTGTTGCTAAATTCTTTCTGATTTTTCTCCATGAGGATGAGGAGAATACTCGTAATGACAAAGAAAAGCTTTGCACTGATGTTGCCTGGCAACCAGTAACTCATTTCCCTTCCCACTTTGTTGCCTTTAAAAATTCTACATTATGTTAAATTAATCAGTATCTGAGGCACAAGTTTCCTATTTATGATTCCTGGGTGTGGTACGCAAATAAGAAATACGGAAACACTTCCTTTTGCATTTAAAATCCAAACTGCGCTACAGAGTCTAGGAGAAATTCTGACTTAAGGAAATGTATAACTTGGGAGAAAAGAGACAATCTGGGGCCATCCCAAGCTTTGACACCCTAGCTGGTGATCACCTTCTGTTGTCTCTACTGATTCTGAACACTGGGATTAGCCTCTCTTTTCTTCTTGACTGTCCTTACTAATTTGTACCTCAATCCATAAGGCTACCTCTTTATGAACAAGCTTGTATTTGATCTTTGTTTTATTTTCAGTGGACTGATCCCATTACTTAACATCTGGTTTGGTGGTGCCTTTCCTGGCTGTTCTGTGAGTGATAAGTTATGGTCGTGGGTGGGTAAATCAGGAGCCTTAGCTTTAATCCTAGCTCTGCTACTAACTTGCTGACTAAACATGGTTAGCTTATTAATTAGGGTAGGCTAGACTAAGCTGCAGGTGTAAATAAATCCTGAAATATTTGTGGCTGTACCTTACAAATGTTAATCTTGCATATATAAAATCTGATGAGCATTGCACTGTGCTCTGGAGCTGCATTCTTGTAGGGAATGCTGCAGAAATCCAAGCAGCTTTCCTACAGCATTTCCACCACCTCAACTTGGGGGCCTCCAAGGAGAAAGAGGGGAAGGAGTATGCTAGCTATTCACTGTTTTAGCCCAGAAGGAATATGTTCATAGTGTGAAGACTAGGACGCATCACACGACTGGCACCTGACTGCTGGAAGTAGCAGGGGACCTAGAAAAGGAAGGAGACATCTAGCATATTTAATGAGCAGCACTGCATCTCTCTCTCTGCCACTCTTGACATCTTTGAATCTCAGTGTGGTAATCTGCAAATAACAGGAACAGACTAGATAACTCCTAATGCTTTGTGGAGTGTAAAGATCTAGGAAGCTATGACTCATCGCATCCAGAGTGAGGTATTCAGATTTCTCTTTTAAGAATAAATGTCTTTTTCAAAAGGAATGGACTACCATTGTCCTCACCCAAACTCACTTTATTGTCCTATTAGAGAGTCTCACTTCTTTTTACCATAAAACTATTCCTTATTTTTAGAAAAGTCACATAAAATAGGAATAAAAGCATTTCTATAAGTTAAACTCCTTTCAAAACAAATCCTTTGACTCGAAGGATGCAAACCATCTATTATCCTGCTACTTCTTAAGCAGATGCACTTACAACTCATTCTTTGGGAAAACATCTACTTGATCCTCTATATGAAGTTATTATAAGGCTGTACCTTAATTGGAACTTATTTTGTAGATAGTAAGCAATTGAAAATTAATTTTTAAAATTAGTATCATTTTTATTATTATTCTTATTTTTGCTGGATTCCTGGATTCTCTCTCTCCATGGGATTCAAGCCTTACTTCAGATCCTTCCTGGCACCAAGGGACCCACGACCCTCCTTTTTCTCTTCCTCATGTCGCTATATTCTACTCTCTGGAGAGCAAATCTTGGTGAGGCTCTCTCTCTGCTGCTCTTCACTCTGCCATCTTCCCAGAAGTCTCCATTATTATTATTATTGTTGTTGTTGTTGTTGTTTTAAATAATGCTTGGGATTGCAACCCAGGGCCTTATACATGCTGGATAAGCACTACCACTGAGCTACATTCCCAGCCCAAGTAAGAACTGCTTTTGGAGACAGGGTCTCACTATGTAGTGCAGGCTGGACTTGAACTCACAGCAATCCTCCTGCCTCAACCTCTCAAGCACTGAGATTACAAACATGCATTACTTTGCCTGGCTTTTGTTGTTATTGTTGTTGTTATTTTTTCCTCAAGTAAGCAATTTTAAATGAAGTACAAAATCAAGAAATGTAAAATTCAAATTTGCTTTTTTTAGAAAAACATGCCACCCAAGAAAAATCTATAAATACTTTTAGTCTCATTCTTGTTCTTTCCTAAGTGGGATTTATGGTGATCTGATATAGGATCAAGAAATTTATCTTTTTTAGGCATCTAGTCACCTTATATCAATAGTTGACAAGCCCATATTCTATGTGGTATTCATTTTTATGCAGCATCTATGGCAGTCTTTTTTGTTCCAAGGACAGATGGAAAAATTTGCTAAATTTCTCTTTTGGAGGATCACTGTGCAATGAGTAAATCCAAACCAAATGATTTCCAGACACATTCTTCCATTTTAGAGTTTGGCTTTCATTAATGTGTTGCCTATTAAAGATTTTTTTCATAATGCTTTTTTACTCTGGGACAGGCTACTTCTCATTGTTGATTTCTCTGCTTTTTGTTTTAAAATTTAGTTGAAAGGGATTTGACTCCCCAGGGCTCTAGAAGTAGGTCTATGCTCTGTTCTCTAGAATCTGGGTGGGTTTATATTGCTTGGTCAACAAAATGTGAGAGAATGAGTTAGAGTGATTTCTAAAGTTTGAGCAGAAGAGGCCATGATTTTTTTGTATAATTTATGGGAAGACTTAGTGTTAGACCCTAGGTTTCCAAGCAAGAAGTGTCACTCTTGAGGTTGCCATGCTATGAGGAGGCCACACCTCAGGTGAATGGAGGCCACATACAGGAGCTCTGGCCAATAACCCCAATTTTACCTAGTCTTTGATTCATTTCCGCCCAGGTACTAGACATATAACTGGAGAAGCTCCAACAGATTCTGTCCTCTGGCCATCTGAGCCTTCCCAGAAAGGTTTCCAGACATTGTGGAATAGATAGGCATATTCCAAACTTGCTCTATCTGAAGTCATGCACCAAATCTGTGAGGCCAATAAAATGGCGGTTGCTGCAACAGTTACTGTCTCTGTTCCTTAGGATTTGCAGTGTGCATTAGCATGCTTCTTATCCATTTATTAATGGGAAATTCAAGCACATTAAAAAAATTCCATATATTAAGTGGGCATTTTCTTCAACAGGACAACTTTCAAAAACAATAGAATTCTGTCTGATTATTTGCTTCTCTGCTTCATGAAACTCTAATACTTGAGGCTGGATGGAATTTTCCATATCCGTATCCCCAGACTCTGGCATTCAGGAGGCATTTAACACATGTTAATTGAATGAAAAAAGACAGCTATTGACACCAACATTGACAGATGCCATAAGTTACCAAATGATTTTTATATTAAGCAGAATGGATAAGAATTTAAATAGTAATGAAGATAAAGAATCCATTCCAGTTACCAGGGATTGACGAGCTGTGGTCCATTGGCTAAATCTACCCCATCGCCTAATTTCATGAATAAAGTTTCTTTAGAACACAGCCATGCCCATTCATTTACTTAGTGCCTTGAACTGATTTTGTGCTCTATATGGCAGAGTTAAGTAGCTGTGACAGAAATCTGATGTCCCGTGAAGCCAAATATTGACCATCAGGCAAAAACTGCTCTCAAGTTTTGCAAGCTGAATTTTAGCCTAGGTTGCTGATGTAGCATTGGGAGTCAGTACAAATGATAATAGAAATTTTTTGAATTTGAGTATCAGGGCTCACACAGTGTTGACCTCAACCCCAGAGTGTTTGATTCGGGGAGGGTCTGAGAATTTGCATTTGAACAAAGGCTCAGGTGAAGGAGGTGCTTCTGGCTGGGAATAAAAATTGCAGGAGCAGTGAATGAGAGACATGAATCAGGAGAGCAACTCTCCACCCCACTTCTTTCTGATCCTCTAGTTGTGTGATCTTGGTAAGGATTCAGTTTCCTCTCCAGAGTGAGGACACTGGCCTAAGGTAGGTCATCCCAACTGTGTCTTAAGACATGACTCCACTAAGTCCTGGGGGAGCTGGTGAGGCCTTAAGCCAGTAACTTTCTGCTGTAAGCAACCTTCTCCATTGATATCAATGCTTTATAAAACTCGTTTTCTATGACACCCAAAGACTGGGAGTGTTCAAGCATAGGATTTTAAAGATTTTTTTAGCTCTAAAATATGGGCCTAGATGCTTTGATAGATAAACATCTCGATCTCATGTATATATTGACTGTTATCCACTGGATATGGCAGTTGAGCTTTATTATGAATGCTTGCTTCCTTCACGATCAGGTCCTGTGGATGCTTTCCTATCAACCTGCTGACTTTTTCTCAGTCTGAGATGAATTGCCTGATAATCTGGGCTTTTAAAGTACATGGATTTGATGTCTATTCCATCATCTAACACTTTCTTGGCACTTCCTGCAGAGAGTTGATTCCTTCTACTCCTTATAGCATCTATGTTCTCCAGGAGAGATATGACTGGTGAGTGAAGCTATATCATTTTCCCTACCTCCTGCTGTTTTCTGCTCCAACAGAGAGAAAATGAAACAACTGTAACAGAAATCTTCTGTTTCCTATCTAAGAAGTTCTCTCTGGTATGTTGCAACTTAGGTATTGACTAAACAAACAGATGGCTTTGTGTAGTGTAATAGGGCAATAAATAATCAAACACAACTATTTATCATTTCCTGTGTCACAGGTGCACACTCTCTTTGAAAATGCATGAATATAAGTGTGTGTGTATATATCTATATATATCTATATACTCACATATATACGTATTTTGTTAGTCAAGTTCATGGTCATTCCTATTCAATTCAGTATATATTGAACAACCACTGGGTTCAAACTGGTGCAAGATGTTATATAATGAAAACCTAGACATAGCCATTCTTTTTTGAGAGCTTAGAATTTTGCTTGATAATTAGTCTTTGAAAAACCAAGGGAGCAGGTGGGCGAAAACTCTTTACTGAGAGACCTTTTGTTGTAGGATTGGTGTATAGCCTTTCTGTTTAGTGCTTTCGGATGATATCAAAATGGAAATAATTTGTTACATGCTGAGCATGAGTCATTGTCTAGTGGAGTGGGCACTATGAATCCCAGAGACAGCACAGCTAGAACAAATTTATGAAAGTAGAAATTCAAGGTTGGAAGAAAGCCTGCCTCCAGAATAAGCCGAATGATCAAAAGTACATGGTGTACCTTTCTGCACTGAAAAGCTCTCTGCTTTTGTTGTCTATATGTGCTTAAAAGGCAGTTTCTAAATGTAGGCGTTACTGCTTCACTTTTTAGAGATTTGCATATTTGTTGTGTGGAATAAAATGATTTGCCATTAAATCTTAACCAAATATAATTGGCAACAAATAGTTGGTCTCATAAATACTCACTGAATGCTTGTTAAAAGATGAATGCTGGTATAGTTGCACAGATTGATGGGAGAGAAAAATCCCATAAGCATGACAACAAGATCCATCTGAGAAAAGGTAGAAAGGGCAACTAATTACCTAGATAGGCAAAGAAACCTTCATGGAAAAAACACATTTGAGGCTTGGCATCTGAAAGGCTTTTAATATTGCATAGTCCATTAGATTGCCTCCCAAAACAATTAGTGAAATTTTGGATTCAAGTCAAAGTCTGGTAAATAGGAAGGGATCTAGAACTTGCTAGTTACAAATATGACTGCATTTTAAGGAAGATAATCTTTTTACTGTGAAAAGAATGTGTTGTTGATTACACATTTCTATTTTCTTTTTGTTTTCTTTTAAAAAGCAAAAAAAAGGTAGAAATGATACAGAAATTTTAAAAATGGTAGGAAATTAACACTAGTTAATATATTGCATATTGTTATCTTAGAAGTAGTTGTTCAGGTCACAAGATCTAGGCACAAAAATAATGACAGCACAAACTGTTCTTTTTGATGAACTAACAGAGGTTAGTAGTACAGTTATCTATCTTGCACACATGTATATACATATGTTCATGTATGTTAAACAACATACATACAGGCTTTTATAGGTAAATGGAGGCAACCTAAGACCATACTCATAAGTGAAATAAGTCAAACTCACATTTATAAATATAGTATTGTCTCTCTAGTATAAAAAATAAAAAACTGAAATTAAGATCCAAAATGTACAATAGATATTGTAATAATGAAAAGGGAAGAAAGTGCTCATAAGGAAAGAACAAGTGAGATAGGGTAAAGGAGAAAGGGAAGAAAGTAACACATTTCTTTTTTCTTTTGATGGTAGTGGGGATTGAATCCAAGGCCTTTCCACTGAGCTACATCTCCAGCCCTTTTTGATTTTTATTTTGAGTACCTTTTTGAGTGATGATATGCCAAGAGGGTCAGAAGGAGTGTCTGGGATTCAAAGTAGAGAAATGAATTATTCTGCATAGTATAAGAAGTGAGAGCTGGAGAGAGTAATGGGAAAGACTGATGAAAGAGGTAGAGGCAGTGAGGACCCAGTTTGAGTTGGGAACCAGAGCTCTTAAGTGACCTAATGTGGTCCTTGGGAAAGAACCCTTAACTATCCAGTAGTCTAATGCTGTAAGGTGTGGTTGTCCGGTGTTCCACCTGGAGTTCCCTGCAATGTTAAGCTGTAATCTGAGTCTTCCTAAGGCTTCGTTAAACCTAACACGTGCGTGCAAATGCTTTGTGGCTGTGATAACCATGGAAAACTAGCTAAGAGCTGCTTCCCTAGTTCTTTGAGGAAGACAGACCATGAGAAAGAGGGCTAGAAGTTTCAAAATGAAAATTATTTACCAGGGAAGGGTGCCCTAGACCAGAGAAAGATGCAAGAATATGCATTCTTCTGGGATTCACTAAGGCCTTGGCAAGAGATTTAAACTTTAATTAGGGATGAGCATATGCAGCAGCGTTATTTGTATACTGGGGTATTTGCCACTGCCAATGTGTGACTAGACATTCAGGCTGTGGACACAGTTCCATTTTTTCTTTCTATATATTTCTTTAAAAAAATTTTTATTAGTGTATGTTTGGAGTACATAATGATTACATTCATTGTGGGCAGTTCCATGTTTTGTGTGCTTGAGTCTTGTATAACAATACTTAGTGGTATTGTATCAGATTAAAATAAAAATTTTGATGCAAATGAAAGATTTTCTGGAGCTAAAATATCAAGGTATGCTGGAGCACATGGATTTTGGCATATCATTTTTGTTTTCTTCCTCTCATACACATTTTGGAATGGTTGAAGCATAAATAAATGAATGAGCAAACTAATAAGAACATTTACAAATTAGCTCCTTTTGAGACATTTACTTTGGCAATGTTGGTTAATTGAATGGGTTATGATGTGAATTCCTCTAGTCTTTGGCCAAAACACTGATTTTTGTCACACATGATTTATCGCAGCTTTTAGATTCTTTAATATCTTTCACACTGTAAATTGCTGTGTTTGGCAATGGGCTGCTTAAGTATAAATTAAAAATTTGTTTCTATCAGCTCAATCAAGAATTTGAGGAAGTCCCATAATTTGTCTTCTAAAGCACAACACAAAATATTTTTTCTAGAGAGAAGGTACTGTGAATTTTTCAGCAGAGTGTTTGTTGAGGGGCCATCTAGGTCCAAAGACTTGTTCCAGAGGATGAGGGAGGAGCAGAGAGTTGGATTCTGTTGGTGAGGTGGTAATTCAGAAACATGTCCAGTAAAGCTAGAAACACAGGCAGAGAGTCAAATGAGAGTTAGGAGTCAAATGAACAGTAGAAACATCAAGTACTTATTGATCTCAGACGAAATCAGGAAATCATTAGTTGGGGTCTCAGAGATAGTTCTTAGAAATTTTGAGTTATGAACTGGATTTTGAAAATATTTTTTTCTATTTTAGCGACTTTATTGACTTACAGTTGGCTATACATATTTGCAGTGTATGAAATTACCATTCATGAAATTATCACAAGGTTAAGATAATCAATGTATTCATCATCCTTAAAAGTTTCTTTACTCCCTTTTGTAATTCCTCCCAATATACTGCAATTTGTTTCTTCACACACTTGCTAATGAACATTGGGTTGTTTTGAGGTTTTGATTTTTTTTAATTTTAATTTTTATTTATTTATTTTTTAAAATTTTAAAGAAAGACTAAATAAAACAGAAAATAGGTAGAAATAATGCATACGTTCAGAGAAAGAAAACACTAAGAAATCACTAGTTGATGTTTACATATTGTCGTTTTACAAATAGTTGTTCAAGATACAAAAATGGAACATGTAAAGTGGGAATTCAAACAGCGAGATCGCAAATAGTTCTGTTCAACTGTCCAACAAAAACTTGGTAACATGCTTGTCAATCCTATACACTTAAACATGCATGCAGTTATCCATATCTTCATTTATGTTTAGATTAAACAAACTAAAGCAGGTTAAAATCATTCTGAACAAAGAATAATAGTATTGCTGGATTTCACATCATGACACTCCATGATCAGCACTGGGTACTGTAGTGTCTTTTTTTAAATTTAATTTAGAGAAAGACTAAACAAAACAGAAAACAGATAGAAATAATACATAATTTCAAAGAAAAAAATAAACAGTAAGAAATCACTGGTTGATGAGTACAGATTGTTTTCTTATAAATAGTTATTTAAGATACTAAAGTGGAGCTTATAAATTGGGGATTCAAACAGTGAAATTGCAACCAGTTCTGTTAACTATTCAACAAAAACTTAGAAATATGGTTATCAATCCTATACACTTAAACATACATGCAGTTATCCATCTCTTCAATTATGTTGAGATTGAATAAACCCAAGGAGGCTAATGTCACTCTGAACAAAGAATAATACTATTTCTGGGTTTCACATTATGACCCTGCAGGATTAGCACTGGGTATTTTAGTGTCTCTTTTTCTTCAAAGTATCTGTTCATTTCATCATGTGTCATAAGATCAGTTCTCATAAACTGTTTATAGATTCTACACATGAATGAGTCTTAGAATGTATTTCTATCCTTTCTATATTAGAGAGAGAAACAAAACAAAGCAAGGTAAAACAAACATATTCCTATAAACACATGAAACGAAATAAACATATAAGACAGTTGTACAAAGAGTTCTACCATGGTTCCTGTGTTGTCTCTTGTTATCTCCAATAGAATTGGCTATATCATCAGACATAGTATAATTGAATACGTCAGTACATAACAGTATTAATTAAAAATACAACTTTGTTTATAGTATAGAACTTCAAAAACCAGCAATTATCAAACCAGAATGTGTATTGTAGAGTCTTGTCATCTTCAGTGTAGTTGCCTATACTCTCAGACTTGATACTATCAATCATATCAGTTTTGAATAAAATCTTCTCTGCCTCATTTCTATTATGCTCTTTTTTTGCCATCAGTTGTCTGCTTATCTTCTTCATTCTGTTTTCTGCTCCATTCATTGAGGCCTCTCTGCCACTGTTCCTGGAATCCTAGTACTTTTCTCTCTCTCTAGAATGCCCTGGAGTATTCTCTGTAGAGTTGGATTGGTGGTTGCAAATTTCCCAAGTTCCTCCTTGTCTTGGAAGCATCTTGTTTCTCCATTAATTTCTAGAGACAGTTTAGCAGGGTATATCAATCTGGGATGGAGGTTATTTTCTTTCAGGGCTTGGAATATTTCACTCCAGGCTCTTCTTGACTTGATGATTTGTGTCGAGAAGTCTGCCGTTATTCTGATGAGCCTTCCTCTGTAAATTATCTATTTCTTGTCTCTAACAGCTTTTAATATTCTGTTCTTATATTGAATTTCTGGGATCTTGATTATTATATGCCTGAGTGTAGCTCTGTTTTGATTGTAGATGGCTGGAGTATGCCTCATATATCAGAATATCATTTCCTTTTCCTATGTTTTGGAAGTTTTCCTTAATGATTTCTGTGAATAGCCTTTGTAGTTCCTTTGTTTGTATCCCAGTTCTTCATTTACATTCTTTATTTTCAAGTTATAGATCCTTTTGTCATCTTCTAGCCTTTGTATTGTTACTGCTTGTTTCCTTATTATTTTTAAAAGTTTTCCCTTTTATACTCCCACATTGCAAAATTGTCCTCCAGTTTGGATAATCTATCCTTAGTTTCTTTCAAGCTGATCTGCCATCTTTCCATAGAGTTTTTAATTTTCTGGTGATCTCTTTGAATCTGCTTCATGTATTGTATATTTTTTTATATTCTTCACCAAATGGTTCTCTCCTGTGTTTGAGTTCTTCCCTTCTTCCATCTGTGTTTGCTTGAGGGGTGCTTAGTATCTCTTTTATTAATCTTCTTATATCTTGCTTTACTTGGCTAAATATTTCACTTTTGAACTCATCTATGAGGTCCTGAATATATCTCTTTATGTCCACTGGCACTGTGTCTGATATTGTATGTTTGCTGTTCCCATTCTCCTTTGTATTTACCTGTCCTGGGTCAATGTTCTCAGGGTTGGGGTCTGGGGACTTTTGTTGTTGCTTCCTATTCCCATCTTTTTTGCTTCTTCCAGGAGGCCCCAATTTCTTTCTTACCTCTTGTTAATAATTAAATCATTTTATAATCGAGAGGCTTCTCCAGTCCTCATAGATGTAGAGAAATCACTCCTAAATTTCATCTGGAAAAGAGACCCTCTGATTTCAGCATCTCTTCAGATTCCATAGTGAACAGGAAGTTCTACAGATTAAAATGATTGATAGCTGAAAGTTCCATGAGACATTGATGAACTTGTTATTTTGATTGTTGTATCCTCATGTCTAGCACAGCACCTTAAAATTCATCACACAGGGTCCAGTGGGTTGTCTCCTGGATGATGGTCAGTTTTTGTGAGATGAAGATCATATGTTCTGACCATGTTGAGCATCAAATATTTTAATTCCAAATATTGTATGCAGTAATCCAAGTACTATAATACTTTTTATAGTCTTCCTCAACAATCCAAAAGTTATATTTACAATCCCATTGAGACATCATTGGAATCTCAGCTAGTTAATTCCAATCTAGCACCTCCAATGTAACCCACCTGGAGAATAAAGACACCAGGGCATATTTCAAGTTAAGGGTAGCCAAGGAGTTCTAAATTCCTGTGAGGATGTGCAGACCTTGAGGTTTTGATTATTGCATGCTATGAACATTCATGTATAACTTTTTATGCTTTAAATCTTTTAGTCTTTCAGATACACGTGTACAATTTTTTGATGTACATGTGATTTTAGTTTTTTCTGTGTGACTATTTAGTAGGGCAGTAGCTGGTCTTATAGTCAGTGCCTGTTTACAAATCAGTAACTGTTTTACAGAGTTTTTCATTTCTAGGAAGACTATACCATTTTAGATCCTCACCAGCAACATATAAGAATGTCACTTGCTCTGTGTTGACACCACTACTTGGTGTGGGCAGTTTTGTTCATTGTTGCTATCCTAAGTTTTTTCATTTTAGTACCATCTTAATGGTACTAATATTCATTAGGATTTTAATTTGCTTTCTTTAGAGACTAAGCATATTTTAATTTTATTTAATTACCATCCAAATATCTTCTTTTTTATTTTAAAAAGATTAAGATAAAAGAGGACATAACAAAATAGATCAGAACAGAACAATTTAAGCAACGTATTTTTCACCACAAGACAACCTGACATAACAGTAGCTACCATAGTGTCTCTTTCCTTGAAATATTTGAGTATACCTTTATACACTATAGTATCAAACATAACAAAATAGTATAAAACCATTCAAGAGAATGAAAGTATTACAGAATTTTCAGAACCAACTAACTAAATAAATAATGGTTACTATATTATCTTCTTGTCTGTAAAAAATTTTGTTTATACTATCACATATAATAAAATCCAATAAAATACAACATGATAGAACTGATGGAGACAGAAGAACAAAAGCATGGTAGAACTTCAAAACAAGATGATATTAAATCAGCACTGGCTATTATAATGTTTTCTTCAAAATAGCTGTTCATATGATCACAGACAATAAAATCAAACAACCCACAATAAAACCATTCCAGCTAATGAATGAAAACATTATAAGGCTTCAAAGCAATATAATGGGGATTCATGATTATCATATACTTTTATGGATTCTTACCGTTTCTTACACTAGGGAGACTATATGGTATTTATACATGTGAGTTTAATTTATTTTGCTTAGGAGTATGGTCTCAAGCCATGTCCATTTATTTATAAATATCTCAATGTGATTATTAAGCTGAGTAGTACTCAGCTGGTACATGATATAAAAATACCACAACCTTTTTTTATCCATTCTTCAGTTGATGGACACTTAGATATCTGGCTATTACAAATTGTGCTGCTATATGGGTGCAAATATATCTCTGTGGCATGATGTTTTCAGTTCGGGGAATATACCTAGAAGTGGAATAGCTGAAACAAATACAACTTCAAATCCCAGCTTTCTGAGAAATCTCCAGACTGACCTTCACAATGGTTGTACCAGTCTACACTCCCACCAATAGTGCAGGAGAGTTCCTTTTTCCCCACAGCCTCTCCAACATTTGTTGTTGGTAGTTTTCTTGATCCTAGACATTCTTTCAGGAGTGAGATGGAACCTCAGTGTGGTTTTAATTTGCATTTCTCTAATGAATAATGATGATGAACATTTTTTCGTGTATTTATTTGCCATTTGTATTTCTTCATCTGAGAACTGTGTATTCATTTCAGATGCCCATTTTTGGATTGGATCTTTGAGTTTACAGAGTCTGATTTTTTTAAATTCTTTATATGTTTTAGATAGAAGTCCTTTGTCTGAGGGACAGTTCACTAAAATTTTTTCCCAGTTTGTGGGTTTTTTTTCACTATGCTGGAGATTTCTTTTGATGTGCAGAAACTTTTTAATAAGACATGATCCCAGTTATTGATTCTGGGAAGTATTTCCCGTGCGGTTTGTTTCCTGTTCATCAATTCTCTACCTACCCCTACGTCTTCAAGGTTTCTACCCAATTTGTCTTCTAATAGATTTAGTGTTTCTGTTTTAATATTCAGATCTTTGATCCATTTAGATTTTATTTTAGTACATGATGATAGGCATGGGTCTAGTTTTAGTTTTCGGCAAATAGAGAGCCAGTTTTTCCAACACCTTTTATTAAAGAGACTGTCGTTCTCCCAGTGAACCTGTTTGGCTCCTTTATCAAAGATAAGGTGGTTGAGTGTGTTTGTAGTTGTGGTTGTATCTTCTTATCTATTCCATTGATCTTTGGCTCTGTTTTGATTCCAGTACCATGTTGATTTTATTGCAGGTTGCTTTGTAGTATAACTTGAAGTCAGGGATGGTGATGCCTCCTGCCTTGCCTTTGTTGCTTAGAACTGTCTTTGCTATTCTAGGTCTCTTCTGGTTCCAGATGAATTTTAGGAATGATTTCTCTAGATCTGTGAGGTATGCTAGTGGTATTTTGATTAGGATTGTATTAAATATGTATAATAATTTTGGGAGAATGGCCATTTTCCAATATTTGTTCTTCCTATCCATGAACAAGGAATGTCTTTTCATTTTCTGAGTTTCTCTTTGATTTCATTTTTCAGGGTATTATAATTTTCTGAACAGATCTTTTGCTTCTTTTGTTGGATTAATTCCTAAATATTTCATTTTGTTGGATGCTATTGTAAAGGGTGTGGCTTCTGTTATTTATCTCTCAGTGATTTTGTTGTTAATGTATAGGAATGCTATTGATTTTTGAGTGTTGATTTTTTGTTCAGTTATATTACTGAATTTATTTATTATAGCTAGGAGTCTTTCAATGGAGTTTTGGGTGTCTTCTATGTAGAGTATCATGCCATCTGCAAATAATGATAATTTAACTTCTTCTTTTCCTATCCTTACTCCTTTTATTTCTCTCTTGTCTAATTGCTCTGTCTAGTATTTCCAGCACTATATTGTATAGGAGTGGTGATAATGGGCATCATTGTCTTGTTCCTGATTTTAGGGTAAAGGCTTTCAGCTTTTGGCCATGTAATGTGATGCTGGCTGTTGGTTTGTTGTAGATTGCCTTTATCATATTGAGGTAAAGACCATCTATTCCAATTCTCTGTAAGGTTCTTATCATGAATAAGTGTTAGACTTTATCAAAAGCTTTTTCTGCATCTATAGAAATGATCATGTGGTTCTTACTTTTGGCTCTATTTTGATATGGTGGGTTACATTTATTGATTTGTGTGTGTTGAACCATCCCTGCATTCCTGAATGAATCCCACCTGGTTGTGGTGTATAATGTTCTTGATGATTTGCTGCATGCTGTTTGCCAAAATTTTATTGAGAATTTTTGCATCGTGCTCGCTTCAGCAGCACATATACTAAAATTGGAACGAGAATTTTTGCATCTATGTTCATTAGGGAGATTGGCCTGCAGTTCTCTCTCTCTCTCTTTATTTTTTTTATTGGTACCAGGGATCAAACTCATGACCACGCACTTGCAAGGCAGGCGCTTATGCCTGCTGAGCTAAATCCCCAGCTGTAGTTTTCTTTTTTAGTTGGGTCTTTCTCAGGTTTTGGTACTAGAGTAATATTTGCTTCCAAGAATGACATAGGAAGGATTGCTTTCCTTCTGATTTCATTGAAGAGTTTGAGGAGTGTCGGCATTAAGTCTTCTTTGTATTTCTTTTACAATTTTGCGGTGAATCCATCTGGGCCTGGGCTCTTCTTTGTAGGTAAGGATTCAATTACATTTTCAATTTCATTAATAGAAATTGTGTTAGTCAGCGGTTTTACATCTTCTTGACCTAGCTTTGGTACTTCATATGTTTCTAGGAATCTGTCCATTTCTTCTGTGTTATCGAACCTATGAGAGTAGAGATTTTCAAAATAGGTGTTGATGATCTTCTGTATTTCTACAGAGTATGTAGTGATTTCACCTTTTTCATTCCTTATTGCATGAATTTGAGCGTTTTCTCCCCTTTTTAAAAATAAGGTTGGCTAGGGGCTTATCAATTTTATTTATTCTTTCAAAGAACCAACTATTTGATTCATTGATTCTTTGGATTGTTTTATTAATCTCTATTGCATTAATTTCTGCTCTGATTTTTATAATTTCCTCCCTTCTTTTGGCTTTTGGCTTGACTTGCTATTCTTTTTCTAGATGTCTGATGTGTAGCATCAGGATATTTATTTGTATTCATTCTGTTTTCCTGATATGGGAACTCAGTGCAAAAATTTTTTGTCTGAGGACCACTTTCATTGCATCCCACAGATTCCAGTAAGTTGTATTTGTATTTTCATTTGCTTATAGGTATTGTTTAATTGCTTCTTTAATTTCCCCTTTGACCCCATTGATTGCTCAAGAGTGTGTTATACAATTTCCATATGTTTCTGGGATTTTTGCAGTTTCTTTTATTGTTAATTTCTAGTTTCATGATGCTATGATCTGATAACATGCATGGGGTAGTTTCAACTGTTTTGTGTTTATTTAAATATGTTCTGTGGGCTAGTATATGGTCTGTTTTAGAGAGTGTCCCATGTACTGCTGAGAAGAATGTGTATTCTGATGTTGTTGGATGGAACACTCTGTATATGTCTATCAAGTCCATTTGTTCACAGGTGTGATTCAGTTCTGTTATTTCTTTGCTGGTTTTCTGTCTGGTTGATCTGTCCCTTGGAGTCAATGGTGTGTTAAGGTCTCCTGCTATAATTATGTTATTGCTAATTTGATTTTTTCATTTTTATTAATACTTGCTCTGTATAACTGGCTTCTCTGGAATTTGGTGCATATATATTTAAGATTGTTATCTGTTCCTCTTGAAATTTTCCCCTAAGCAGTATGTAGTGACCTTCTTTATCTCTTCTGATCATTCTTGGTTTGAAATTCACATTATCTGCAAAGAGAATAGCTATCCCCACCTTTTTGGGGGGTTCCTATTGCATGAAGTATTGTTTTCTATCCTTTGACTTTCAGTCTGTGAGTTTCTTTTTGGGTTAGATGGATTTCTTGCAGACAGCTTATGGTTGGATTTTGTTTCTTGATCCATTCTGCCAGTCTGTTTCTTTTAATTGGTGCATTGAGACCATTTACATTAATGGTTATAACTGTTATATATTGGTTTATTGTTGACATGTTATCTTTCTGCTGTTGCATCCTTATCTTTCCATTCTGTTTAATTGTCTGCTTTGCTTAGTGTTTTTTTCCTAAATGTATCTAGGCTGTATTTCAGTATTCTTTGTAGGGTTGGCTTGGGGATCATGAAGTTCTTCAGCTATTCTCTGTCATGGAAGTATCTTATTTCTCCATCCATTTTGAAGGGCAGTTTTGCAGGGTACATCAGTCTAGGTTGGAAATCATTTTCCTTTAGGATCTGAAATACTTCACCCCATGCTCTTCTTGACTTTATTGTTTGTGCTGAGAAGTCTGCTGTGATTCTGATAGGTTTTCCTTTATAGGTGACCTGTCTTTTCTCTCAGACAGCTTTTAATATTCTATTCCTATGTTGGATTTCTGGAATGGTGATTATTATAGGCCTGGGTGTAGTTTTATTTTGGTTATGGCTATTTGGCGTTCTATATACTTCACTGATCCTGATGTCAGTTTCCATTCTCATGTTTGGGAAATTTTCAGCTATTACTTCTCTAAATATCCTCTTGATATCATTTGTGTTGTCCCCTTCTTTTTCATTTATCCCTATCAGTCTTATGTTGTTTTTGTTTACAACTTCTTGCAGCTGTTGAATTACTTCCTGATTCCTTATTATTTTTAAAAGATCTTTCCTTTCCTGTTCACTAGCTGCAATCTTGTCTTCAAGGCCTGAAATTCTGTCTTCACTTTTGTTGAGGCGGTTTTGACAACTTTCAATGGAATTTTTGATTTTCTGTATATATCTTTGCATCTGTTTTATGTATTCTGTTTGTTTCTTATATTGTTCATCCAGGGATTCTATCTTTTTGTTTTGTTCCTGTAATTTTTAATTGTGTTTTATTTAGATATGTTCAGCATCTTTTTCATTACTTTTATCATTTCGTCTTTTATGGGGGAGATTATTTCTAATTAGAATCCCTTTAAAGCTTCCTAGAGTTGCTTATTTCAATTGCTATTATGTCAGGTATTTCAGGTGTATGGCATATGTTTTCTTCTATGTACATAGCTCCTAATGTTTCTTGAGATGGACTGAAGGCTTGAGATTGTGTTTTGGACTTTCATTTTGTCATTTTCCTATATTTCCCTGTTTCAAGTCTTGTTCCAAGGCTTCCCCTGGGCCTGTTGGAAATCTTCTTCTATGCCCTCAGCTCCTGGGACTCCAGCCACTCGGTTCCCCAGATTGAGAGAAGTTCACTGTGTGGCCCAGGCAGGCCCAAAACTTATGAAGCAGGTGGATTGTGCCAGGAAGCTGGGAGGTTCCTTGACCACTAGGGGCAATGATCTTAAAACTCCTGGGGCTCGGGATGGTGCATGGATACTCACCTCTGGCTGCCCAGTTCCCTGGATTGAGAGAGGGTCAATGGGGGTGGTGCAGGCAGGCCCAAGACCTGCAGAGCCAGTCCCCAAATATCTTCTTTCATGAAATGTATGTTCAAATCTTTTGTCAACTTTTCATCAGGTTATTTGTCTCATTGTTGAGTTTTGAGATTTGTTTTATGCATTCTAGATTCTGTTCCCTTATGATTTATGCAGTTTTCCCCTGATTTGTCCCATTTGGTGGCTTATATTTTAATCCTTTAAATGTATGTTTCGAAGAACAAAAGAGTTCAATTGATGGAGTCCAATTTATAAATTTTTAAATCATGCTTACCTACCATATATTTGGTATGGTATCTAAACAAACTTTGGCTAGCCCGAGTATTATAGTTTTAAGTTTTGCTTTAACAATTATGACCCACTTTGAATTAAGAATTAAATTCTAATGAAGAAGGAGAAGGGCAATAAAATACGTGAAAGGCAGCAAGGCTGGTTGGTCCAAGGTGCAGTCCAGGCACAGTGAAGTGACCATCGTGGGTGGAATTCAGAGACAGTGATCTGCGCTTCAGCCTGCAGCTTCTTCTCAGTTCCATGGACATGTGAAACTTCTCTCTGCTTCACTGTTTGCTGAGTACTAATTCTCTGGGCCTGGAGTGAATGGCCTTCCACTTATGCAGTGGGTCCTTTGGCTTGAAAATCAAGAGTCTTTTTACTCAGGTCTTATTGGCCAGATCAAGCTGGTATGCTGCAGAATTCTATTCTGTGTGAAAGTTGCCCTTGGAGTGGAACAAAGTTATTATGTCACTTTAAACTAGCTCAAGAATCTTGTTATATACTTGTGTAACACACACACATACACACTTCTTTTGTCTATAGTGCTTGTTACCATTTGTATAGTTACGTAAATATATGATTAAAATTTCTTTTCTCTGAGAGGCTATAGATTTATTTATTTTCAGTACTATAGATTGAATCCAGGGCCTTCATACTGAGCTATATTCCTTTCCTTTTGATTTGATACTTTGAAACAGGGTTTCAGTAAGTTGCCCATGCTGGCCTCAAACTTGCCTCAGCTTCCCAGAGTGCTGGAATTACAAGTACAAGCCACCATCCCCCAACTATAGATTCTTGAGGTCAGAATCCATGTCTTCTTTGTTCAGAAGAGTATTCATTACTAAGCACAATACCATGTGGGGTGAGGTCTTGGTGCAAGTCTGGGAGTCCAGAGTTTGCAGAATCTGGAGTTCTTCAAGGGCAGGAGAAGGACATCCCATTCTGAAAGAGGGGGGGAACATGCAGTTCCTTTTCTTCTACCTTTTTGTTTTCATCCCTACATATGGATGGTGCTGCCCATCTTGAGGGTGAGTCTGCCCTACTCAGTTTGCTGATCAATGCACCACTCTTTTCTGGAAATGCCCATGTAGCAGTGCCTAGAATCTATGCCTCATCCATGTAGGCATCTCTTGATTTAGGCAACTGACTGAAGAAGTTCAGAGCACTGCCAGCAGCATAAACTGAACTTTTGTAGGTTGAATACAGAGGAAAGTAGAGAAATAACTTGACTGGTCATACCTAGGCATTTGCCTGATTTGGATGTGATCTGAACAGCAGGCTGCTGGTGTTGACTGAAGCTTGCTTGTCTGTTTGTGATTGGCTAAAATCTACCTACGTATTACAAAAAAAAAATACTGCTTGGTTCAGTTTAAGCATAAGTAGATTTTGGTTTCATTACTAAGTTAAGTTGTAGTTTGTTATGTAGGAACTCAAAATGCAGACACAGTTTCTGCATTTTGCATTACACCACTGTAAAGTCAAAAAATTGTAAGTCAAACTATCCTTAGTCAGGGACCATCTGTGGAGACTTAAAGTGAGAAAGTAAATGTGAAACTGCATGACAGGTAGTGTCCCGTGTTACGATTATTACTTTTGAACAAAAAACCCCTCTTCAATGTACAGTGGGAATGAAAAGTTTTGATTGCATAAAATTTATGTGAAAAAATGGGTTAATAAAATTTATTTCATCATATCAAGAGTGTCTATTTCATCTGAAGTGTTCTCAGTACATCCTTTCATCTGCATACAATAGCTCCTACAAAGTCGATGGGTATAGTGTTTTGATTTTTCTCCAGTACCTATAATAATTCTGTGGACAGAAGTAATCTCAAAAAGAAGTATGGCAGTCAACATAATCAGGAAGGTTTTGAGAGTTTTGGATTCTTGCTTATGCTTTGTGACTATGTGCTCTTCTCTTGGTGTGTAAAAATTCAAAATGGTTGTATCTTCTTTCAGATAGCTCTCCTTTTCTCAATGCTTTCTCCAAAAATTCAATCTTGTTTTCAGTCTGGCACAAAGTTAAAGTTGAGATCTTGTCCCTCTTTTCTTCTGCATGTACATTTTCTTGATCCTTTGTTTACCCATTAATTTGCAGACTTTCTGAATCGCTTTATAGTATATTTGAGTTGAGTTCTGCTTTGGGTTCCATTATGAAAGCATTTTTTTAAATGCGAGATTTCTCATTTATATTTGTTAATGTGGCAGAAATTTTTTAGTCTCAATCTAGTGTTTTAGCCATGTCCCACACTTGGATGTGTTTGGTTTTGTTTTGCTTAATTAAATTTTTACTCTTACTCCTTCTTTTAGATTTAGGGATTACTTATGTATGTTGTTTAACTTCCAAATACATGGGGATTGTGCAGCTTTTCCTTGAATATAACAGGCTCTTCAAATTCAGTCTTCATCCCTACTACTATGCTTTTTAATGCATGAACCTGAGCTATCTCTTGTCTTTCTTTTTCCTTCCTCTTTCACTTTCTGTAAAATGCGTACTTTCTACCTTGTCAGGACTTGTAATATTCAGTTGTTCTGCCTCTGTTTTTCCTACAAATAGTTCTGCCACCAGTTCTCACGTGTTTATCTGCTTACTCAGTCATCTTGTGGTTTGTATCTCAACTACACTCCCAAAAAGATTTATTGTGGTAATGATATTTCCTGAGGTCATTCCATTTCACAGCTCTGTAACTGTTTTTATGCTTTACAGTGTCTCTGTAAAATTCTTGGTTCACATTCTTCTCCTTTTTAAAAAATTTTGATGATTGCAAAGTTCTAGCATCTCTGAGAATTGAATGTCACTGTGCAATAGTCCAAAATTAGTTTGAATGTTTTTCTTCTCTGAATGATTTGATTATTTATCTGGTTTTCTGAGTATTATTTATTTTTGAAATTCAGTACATTTAGAATAGAGTTGAACACACAAGATTACTTTTTGCTGGGATATGCATGTCTTATTTTTGGAAATTATTTGCTTTTATCTACTTTTTCATTTCTTCCTCTTAAACTTTTTCAGATATAATTTTCTTCTTGATCTTTAAAAAACTTTGAGTTTTTGTTTTCCCTCATTTCAGCTTTCAGTATCCTATACAGTGTCATACAGCAGTCTGCTTCCTTCATTTGGGATAATGTTGCTTTTTCTTCCACGATCAGTGCTTCACTTTTCCAGCATTGGCAGCACCTCTTCCCTAGGTTTTCATATGCAGTTGCTTCACAGGAGTAATTGCTCCATTAAAAATTTTAAATTGACTACACAGCATTTATTCACTGTTTTACAGGACAGTGAGTATTCATCATCCGCCACTTTTTCTTTTGCTCTCTCTTCACTCTCACCGTGCTATGTATTTTGAATACCTTCTTTGATGTTTATTTTGATTATTTATATTTGAAGGCTGTGACTTTTTCTCAGGCCAGCAATTTTCAGAAAGTTCATGATGAAGAGGGCTGAAGGCCAGAAATTTTCCCGATGACCCCGGGGCTCTTAGTTTAGGCCCTTTAGCCCTACTCCTTCCCAGCCCGTGGAGATGGTCCCACAGAGTTTCACAGAGTGCTACTTCTGTATTTCCCCCGTTGCTACAGAGACAAGCAGTAAATACTCTTGTTTATGTGATTTCTCATGTGGTCTCGCATTCTCTGCTTCCTAATTTCTGGGAAGCTCTTGATGCAAGTGTGTGTTCTCTGCCCCTCCACCGCAGATAAACAATTTTAATTTTGCTCACTAGGATGTTTCTCACCATCAAGAAATACACTTTGCTGGTTCTCCCAAGATCCGAGGCACAGCATTTTTTCCTCCATTTCCGACCACTTGGATCCCGGTTTCTTCTCTGCTTTTGGCAGCCTTTCCATCTATTGGTGGTGCGGGGGCAGAGACTGCCTGGTTTCACCACAAATGCAGTTTGCATTTTAAAAATTTTTCATCTTCCTTCTGACTTTCAGATGTTTCCTAAGGAAACAAGGAAGACAATCTGATTTCAAACCACTGTCTTTAACTGGAAGCTCAGCTTATAAATTACATAGACAAGTGGGTTTTTTCTAACACTATGTTGCATTGTGTTAATGCTAGTTTTCATAACGAAGATATTTTCAAGGGCAGCATGACAACCAGTATTTCAGTATTACTAAGAAATAAGAGAGTAACAAAATAATCATTGTGGATGAATTTTTAAAACAAGTCTGCCAAATAATACCAAAGTTGTGTATGTTATGCCCCCTAAGAGGTTTTTCTGACGTCTTTAATTATAATACAAATGTTTACTCATCCTTGACTTCTCCTTTTGTTGTGCTTTTTTTTTCCCCCTGTGGTGCTGGGATTGAATTCGGAACCTGATGCATAATAGTCAAGTTCTCTACCACTGAGTTACATTCATGCAACTTTTAAAACATATTATATAAAGGAAGATAATATAAATACTATGTGGAAGAATTTCTACAAAACTGAAGTAAAATTGAAGCTAGTTTAATGTGAATGGGTCCTGGCCTGAGTTATTTAATCAACCTACATAGACCTCAGAAGTTTAAAATCATAAATGTTCATTTATATCATGAATGCTAGTTGATTAAGTGAGAAGTCTGTGGTAACTTTTTAAGAAAGTACAGGCATTAGATTTTCATCAAGAATTACCCCCTTGATTAAACTATTGTTAGTATCAAGAAAATAAGATTGGCCCTGAGTCATTTTGAAACTAGGACTGTACCTCTCTGTAGACACTAGTAATTTCTTTAGTTGGTGCTGCTTTATTTGTTTTTTGCACTGGAAAAACAGAAAACTAGTAAAGGAATTTTTGTCTTAAAATGTCCTGATTCTTACCTGAAACTTTATTTATTAATTTGTTTTGTTTTTTTTCAAGACAGGGTCTCACTACATATTCCAGCCTGGCCTTGAACTCACTATGTAGCCCAGGCTGGCCTCAAATTTACAGCAATGCTCCTGTCTCAGTTTCCCAAGTGCTGAGTTTACAAGTGTGCATCACCATGCCCAATTACCTGGAACTTTAGAATGCAGATTTTTAGGAGTTTCTCTTTCTTACTCTTCAAAGGAGAAAAATAGTTTTGCTGAGAATAAAGGATGTCATGTTTTATCTGATTGAAACAATTCTCTGCAACTGGTATCTGTAATAGCTTCACTGAGGCTACTTCTGCTTACTGTGGGTATAAATGTAAAACAAGTAAATAAAGTGACAACCGCCATCTCCACACCTTAACGTGGTGGTTTTAAACTGCACCCACAAATGTTTTGATTCTGTTACTCAAGGAGTAAAGCTTAACATGCGTCATCTTGATGCCAGCTGGACATGGTGATTTCTTTCTAACGATGCAATATGGTTGACATGATGGTGAATAGATTCAAAGAATGAGTAAAATATGTCACTGTGGCTCTTCTCCTGACCTTGGTTCTGGACTACTTACTTTGGGGGGAGGTCACTTGCCATATTGTAAAGATGCTCCAGGGTCCCATAGAGGGTTGGGGTGGCAACACACTAAGGCAACATCAAGGAACTGAGGTGCTTCCTTCATGGTGTGTATCAGCCTTGTTGGCAGGAAATGCTCTCTGGGCCTGTGGTGTCTTGAGATGCAGCCTCTGTCCTGACTGCAACCTGAGAGACCTTGAGTGGAAAGCGTACAAGGAAGACATCCCTGAATGACTGACCCACAGAATCTCACCTAATAAGTTTCTGTGTTAAGTGGGCAAATTTTCAGATAATTTGTTATATAGCAGCAGAGTGCTGAAACTCTGTGGCCAATTTCAGTTTCTGTAGGGACATAGCAACACAGACCTTGCACCCAAGTTCTATAAATCCTAAAGCAGCCAGATGAGTACTCAACACTGGCTTGTTTATTCCATTTTTAAAATCTTACTATATCTACAACTCATTAAAAGTTGAGCCAATGAGAATTAAAAATGTGAAAGTTCCAACATTGTCTAGGTTCAGTGGAAAAAAAAAGACTATTTTTGTCAGTTTAAATAGCTCTTCTATCCAGATAAAGAATACTGAAACCCTGGAGGCTTTTGGAAAGATTTTCCAGAAAAGGAGATATTGAAGTGGAAATCTCTTCATTCTTCTCTTTCTAAAAATGCTACTAGTAAGTAGAGAAAAGGACAACAACAAACAGTCCCCTTAACTTATCTCATGTACTATTCCATGTAGGCCATAAAAGGAAGGTAATTATTAGCCAACAGCTAGAACATGATTAAAAGAAAAAGACCAAGGGCAACCTCAGGACTTGAGACAATGGGAAAAGAAAGTGAAACATGTGGGTACAGTTGGTGAGTGTCAGTGGTGAAAGCAGGCGAGTCTTCTTGGGGCTTGCTGAATTTATTTGCCAAGTGAGATCTAAGCCTGTTTTCTGCCAGAAGAATGCAGCTTGTAAGTGGTGAATGTTTAATCATCAAATAATTCCTTCCACTTATCTCCACCTTGAGACCAACTAGTTACTTTTGAAGTACCTTACTAGGGGCTAGAAAACTTTTCTTCTTCCCAAATCTCTCCCCTACTTGAGTTATGCCATTTTGAATGTTACTTGCCAGCTATGAGAAGAGAGGTGTGTTCCAAACACATTGAGTTAGTTTTTTCAGTGAAAGTATCTTATATCAACCCATTTAACTACTATAAGAATAAATTAGTGTATGCAGCTTATGAAACCCTCTCTATAGTGGGAGCAGATGATAAAAGCTTTGTTTTTTCCTGTGACTCTTCCACCAGCACTATATTGACTTCCCTCTCCTATATTTTAGCCAAACTTTGAGCTGATCCCATTGTTTTTATGGTTAATTTAAAGTTTTAGTTTTATAGAGTAAAATTCAGTTTTATTTTACCTATGAAAATGTTGAATGTTCTCTCCTCCAGCTGCCCAGAAAGGCAGGTGGTGGATGAAGGAGGAGACAGTTAAGGAGAAATAGCACAGAAGCTCCTGCCTTCACCTCTTTCCTCTTGCAAGTCTCTTCAGTCTGAGCTGGGCTTTAGATTCAGTAGGAGAGAAACTTCCAGTTGGTTGAAAGATGGAAGCTTGGTTGTGCCTTATTGGACATTTCAGTCCATCTAAGTGAAGGTTTGCATTAATATAGTGCCTTGCAAACCATTTGCTTGACTTTGTCTAGGTGTGTGATGACCTCACATACCTAAAAGGCATGGGAAAGAGGAAAATAGTTATTTTAGGTGCTTTTTTTCTTAGTGTAGCTTATTGGTTTTTTGTTTTTAAAATTTTTTAAAGAGAATAAAACCAAACAAAATAAAATAGAATAAAGCCAATCAAATCAAAACAGTAAAAATTATACAGGATTTCAAAACAGGATAATAGGAAATCAACAATGGCTACCATAATGCCTCTTGTTATCTTCAAAATTGCTGCCCATACCATCAGACACAATAAAATCAAACAATGAAAGAATGAAACCAATCAAAATAGAACACTGAATAAAATAAAACAATAAAATGGAACAGAACAAAACAGAGCAATGTTGTATTTCAAAGACAAGACAAAAAGAAATCCCTCATATTTGTTATATTGTATACTATTATCCTCTCAGTAGATGCTCAGACTACCAGTTCAGGGCCTGCAAAGTCAGTCATGCAACACAAGCAGTAAGATATTTTGTACCTCAGTTGCTAACAGCTCAGCCTGTGTTCATCTGAATCAGCTTAGGAAGTGGAGTGGTGGGGGAGGTGGTCTTGTCTCCCATCCTGCGCACCCATTGGCTCATGAGAATGGCAAGTTGGCATCTTGTTCTTTTCCCAGCCCTGCATGGCCACCGCTGGTTCACAGTTTGGGTGACTTAGTTTCTTGTTTCTCCTCCCAGGATCTGTGTGGCTTCTGTGGGCTTCTTGTTTAGTCTAGGTTGTTCTTAAAAAAAAAAAAAAAAAAAAGACAACATTAAAAACAAACAAACATGTAGCATCTAGCACATATTAAGTGCTCAAGAAGTGTTTCATATAATTATTTTCTTCTTCAATATTCTTATTAAAATTCTTTCATGTTCAGACTCTGCGATGACATAGGTAAAATTTGTAGTGCCTGCAATGACACAGATTTTAAAAGCTCCCTTATTAGAGTGCAGATACACACCTGGAAATTCCTGTTTTCTATTTAATAAAAGATAATTAATTAAGACTTAATGTCTCAGTACTAATTTCCTCTTGGTTCGGCCAGGCTGACATAATGAGGGAAAATGAGGAGGTTCAGTTGTGTCACTGTCACATTCTAGAGGTGTGGAGGAGGGGATCAGAGAAATGGCCCCCTGAATAAAATGCTCTATATTCAAGCTTCAGAGATGATTGTGATGTAGGTGTTAAAAAGGGAAGGGTGAACTTACTTGCCCTTTAAGACTCCTAGCAGCGTGGTATTCTTAGGCCAAAGTCTGTTGCTGGCTTCATGAGGCATACTTGTTCCAATCTGGATATGGCTCTTCTAAATAATTTTTTCTACCCAAATGAGAATAGATTGCAGATGAAATGGTTATTAGCTCTCCTTTGTGGACAGTACTTAACACCTGCATTTTATTGTTATTGATGATGTAGTTTCTTTCTTTTTTTTTACAACATTTGTAGATTTACAGAATTTTGGGGGTGGTGATACTGAATGTATCCCCTACATTCAGTTTGCCTTATTACTGACTTCCTAACTTCGGTACAATTAACAAGCCAGTACTGAAACATCATTATGAACTAAAGTCCACACTTCATCCATATTTTTTATCTTCTTCCCCCAGCTCTGTTTTCTGTCTCAGAATTACATCTAGGCTACTGCGTTACTTTTAGAAGTTGTATCTCCTTAGCTCTTAGACTTTCTTTCAGTGACCTTGGCAGGTTTGAGGATTAAAATACCAATCAGGTATTTGGTTGACCTCACCTCCACTGGGATTCATCTTGTGTTTTTCTCATGAGTAGACTGGGGTTACGAGTGTCTGGATGGGTGATAACAAAAGCAAAGTGATGTTCTTAGCACATTCTACCAAGGATGTGTGTTCTTAGCATCATTTATGGTGCTAATATCACCTTAATCACCTGGCTAAGGGAATGTTTACAAAGCTTCTTATGGTAGAGACATTCTTTCTTCTTCCCCTTTCTATATTATACTCTTTGGAAGCAAGTCATTCGGTTTAGTGTGCACTTTATGAGTGGTAGTTAAGCTCCACTTTTTAGAGACTTGAGTATCTACATAAGTTCGTTGGAATTCTGTATGAGATTTAGATCTTATCCTATCTCGTATTTATTTAATTTGTTTATCAGTTTGAGTTTAATATTTATTTTATATATTGGGTTATAGTGAAATAGTAGATATTTTGTTACCCGAATTGTCACAGCCTCTGGAAGCTCTCTGACATATGAACATCATTTGAAGTTTTTTTTTTTTTTACTGGGAATCAAACTCAGAACCTTCTGTTTGCTAGGCAGGTGCTATGCCACTGAGCTATGTTACTGGCCCTACTTGAGGTTTTGTTTTGTTTAAGTTTTTTTTTTAACCTGTCACATGTTTATTTTCTATATTTGCACACATACACATGGGGTTTTTTATTGAACAAAGTTCATTGCTCCTGGTATTCAATTTATGTGTGAAACTAATGGCCTTTATTCAGAGTGGCACTGAGGCATCTTAGTAAAACAACTAATACTACACAAGGCAGAGACTGTTTTTAAATTTTTTTATCACTTTATTTCCTCTGGCACTACATGACACTCTCCAGGCTCATTTTGGATAGTTTCTGCCCCAGGTCTAGGATCAGCCATTTCCCAAAGGGGCCATGTGTTCCTTTTATTGAAGATGGTGTGAGACACAACAGGTGCTGAGAAGTGCTTATTGCTACTTAAGTGCATCCTCGCTTCTTGGTCCTTTTAACTCACAGAGCAAAGAATTATGATTGTATATTCTAATCACTGTATTTACACATCAGTCTTAGTTTATTTTGTGTTGTTATAGCAAAATACCAGACGTTGGGTAAGATATAAAAAGGAGACTTACTTGGATTATAATTCTGGTCCCTAGAAAGTCTAAATAATATCTTGCTGGTACCTGGTGAGGGGCCCTGGCTGCATTACAACATGGCACAGCAGAAAGGAAGTGGTTGCATACAGAAGGAGCCAAATGTGAGGAATGGCCTCACTTCATAGCAACTGCTCTTGTGAGCACTAATCTGGTCCTGTGATGACTGCATGTGTCTCTCCTAAGCATGGTTATCCATGACCTAACTACCTTACACTAAGCCACTGTCTTAAAAAAATACCACCTCTTATTTACTGGGAACCCAGTCAGCACATAAACCTTCAGGTGGTATCCAATCCATAGCCAAAACATAGCTATATCTATAAATATTTCTGTGGGTAACCACCTGTGTCTGTGTAGGATGAGCATGAGTTGATACTAATTTTTGTCTGTTAGCATGTGTCCCATCCTAGTGCTGTTTACTGGTTTGTAATCTATTTCAGTGAAAAACCTGGCTCCCATCAGCCTTCATCCATTCACTTTATTCTTTTGTCTTTTTTTTTTTTTTTTTTTGAGACAGGATCTCACTATGCAGTTCAGGCTGGCCTTGAGCTCACTTTGTAGCCTAGGCTGGTCTTGAACTCGCAACGATCATCCCACCTCAGCCTCCCGAGTGCTGGGATTATAGCCATGAGCCACCATTCACTTTATTCTTTAAGTATTGTGTATATGTAGAGTGGCTTCAGAGCTATGAACCTGTACTGTTTTGAAAATCAACTTTACCAACTAGATTACAATACTTATGAATAATTTATTTTGTCTTTTGTATTATAGACTTTATTTCCAGAGTTACTTAGATCAGCATCTTCTTCTCTTATGCTGCCCAATAATATTGTTTCATTTTTTTGTAATATAGTTGGATTGTTTGTCATATCCTTCCTCTCCTATTTCAGTGTAAAGGCACAATCAAAACTGACTATTGCTAACATTCTTGAAAAAATATTTGTGCAATATTCATGGTTCAATGGCCCATAATTTACTCAGACAACTTTACATTATTAAACATTTAGCCAATTGTCTCTTGTTGGGCAATTGCCTATTATTGAACTGTTATAAATACCATGACCAAGCACATTCTTACATATTAATAGTGTGTAAACTGTTACATAATTATGAGGAATTCATATAGATGATTAAATCACTAAATTAGAATATGAACATTTTAAGGGCCCGTATTTCAAATTTCTCTCTAAAAGTGCAAAGTGTGCCAGAACTAAATGAGAACCTGGAAATAATAATAACTTTCAAGTTATTATTTAAATGTGATTTGTCTATATGACTTCCTATAATATCATTATGCAAGGTTTCACTGTTTGTATTTCTTCATTCTTGTTTGTCTTTCATGGCAGTTACCTATTTTTCTTTTAGTGTAAGTTTTGTTTTTGCGATAAACTTGACATATGATTACTCATTTGTAGCAAGTCATTGGTCCCTCACATTGTTAGTAGCTTTGAACATTTCTGCTTTATGGACCTTCCGAAGAGTTCTAGCTTTCTGAATATGGGCAGTGCCAAAGGGATTGTTTTCTCAGAGCCTAGCCCAAGACTTCTTTATCAGCTCATCAACACAGGATTTAATTCCTCTGTAACTATAATTATCAAGCACGTACAGCAGATGTCTGTTTCTCTTCAATGTGCTGCTAATATTGGACAAGTCTGCTAGAATACAACCACAGAACTCCTCAGCATGAGGGATGTAAGTTTGTAACCTAGAAGGTGTCTGTGTACACGAGAGTGTTTCTTCCCTGCCAACCTATACATAGAAGTTTGCATCACTTCAAGGAACGCTGCTAAATCTGAAACTCTACGGGGAAGCTCTCAAAGCAGTCTACACTGGGCTGCATCAAGACTTTTTCACAGTTGTATGGTGTAGTCCCCAATTCTTGGGGTTCTCCTGGTCTTATCTTAGTGGCTTTGGTTTTCAGCCTGGAGACTCAAACATCATATTGGTCAATGTAAAATAATGTGAAATGATGTAGAGACAGCCAGGATTGGCTGTGTAGTAGCCAGTCTTGGACAAATTACTTAACTTTTCTGAACTTAATTAGAGGTGGATAAGTTAATTGCTCTAGGCATTTCTTCAAACTGTAAAGACCCTAGCTCCACATATCATCTGAATTGGTCTTAAAATCATGTATCACAGACTTGGAGATACCAGAGAGACCCAACCAGAAGGCCTTGCTTCAGCCATATTGTTACCCTTCAGCCCCTGGGAAAGTCATTTCTGCATGCCCCGCCCCCTTCTCAGGTATGGAGCTGAGGGATGTGGCTGAAACCCAAATGTAGGTTTTCCTCTTTACCCCTTTGTACTCTTTCTTGCTAAATTTAGCTACCCTTTCTTCTTTCTTGAAAAGGTGCTATAAAAATCATTTTTATCCTCCAACTCAAATTATGCTTTGAAGCAAAAAGTGTTCAGAACTTGAAAATTGCAATACTTTTCAAGGATTCAAATGCAAAGCGGAGTCACCCAAAGGCTACTTCATTGTATTTTAATTCTGTTTAATTTAATGCTAATTTAAAACAGACACCTGTGGAGCGGAGCAGAGGGGGCAGCTGTGAAGCCAGAAGGTACAAGTCTGGGGAAGTAGATAATGTTGCCCACCATATCTCTCTTCCCCTCATCCCCTGCCAACCCCAATACCAGGCTTTGGATTTCATAGGACTTGATTTAATAGGTGCAAGAGATTTACTGAGCTAAATTCATCCTCTCTTCCTGAGGAGAACATGCCATCCCTCGTGATGTTGTCCCTTTATAGAAGTTCAGTGCAATTGGTCTTCTCCACAAATTCAATCAAATGCATCAGGGTGGCAGAGTGTAGGGGGCTGCTGCAGGAATAGAGGAGGTGATGACCAGCAGTATCAGAGCCACAGACATTTATCAGCATCCTAGGCATGCACTCTTCCCTTGGCTCTCTGGTTGTGGTGTTTTTATTTTGTTTGCGCTCACCTCTGCAGAGACTCTCAGAGCCATGGAATTGCATGGAGGTTTCAAGCATTACTGAGAACTTCTGGCAGGAGTGTGTGAATTGGTGTAATGTGAGCTTGGCTGTGGGGCTTGAGAGCTGCATGGGTTGGTGCCGAAGGACTCCATGCAAGCATGTGCTTTCTCTCTCAGGAATCTAGAGTGGTTGGGATTATACCAGGCAGGGCTCAGAGTCCTGCTATCTAGCAGGACACTGACCAGCAGTCCTCCCAGGAAGTGAAAAACAAGGATAGTGACATTTTTCATTTTATCTCCTGGGATATTTTAAAGACAGGAACCAGAAAGGCAAGAGTGGAGCAACCACCATGGCCCAGGATGAGTGGTAAACATTGCCAGCTTGATATGAATAGAGCAATTCTGTGTCCTTACTTTTTGAGATTCTCCTTGCTCAAAATGATACAGTTAGCTGCTGGAGATCTCAGACTCTTGACTTTGTGCACTATGCAAATTTTCAGTAGGTAGACATGATTGCAAAAGTCAGAACAGAAGCCAGAATATTCAGAAGCTTCTATTTGTCCCTCACGGTGAACTGATCAGGGTGGGGGTGAAAATAGATCCTTACCAGAAACACGGAGATCTTTTGGGGGGTTATTGAGTACCAGGGATTGAATACAGGGTGTTTGCACTGAGCTGCATCCTTAGCCCACTTTTCCTCCCCTTTTTTGAGACAGGGTCTTGCTAAGTTGCCCACCTGTCTTGGCCATCCAGAGTGCATACACCACCAGGCCTAGCTCCGAAAGGGCCTCTTCATGACTGACCTAACAAATGAGACCCTTAAGGGGTGACAAAACACGGTGTGATGAGAACTCACACGGTCAGAAGTCTTAACCAACCTCTGTCACCAACAAGCTACACCTTCTCTCCGGACCTGTGATTCCTCACTAGTAAAAAGTCAACTCTGAAACCCTGATTTTTGGGAGATTTTTTTAGGGGGTCCAATAAGATTTCTCTCAACCTGCGTGAGAAAGCACAGGAAGTCAAAGGGACAAACTGGATTTGTGCTCATTTTACACTCAGCCTGCAGAGAAGTATGTTTTCAGTTTGGACCTGTAGCTAAACAAGATAAATTATCTTTTAGGATAGAGATGAACGGAGAGATTCGCAAACATGAAATTTGTATTACAGAGTGAAGATAAACCCATGAAGAGCTATGCTTCTGATGAGCAAAGTGTCTGTTCCTGAGGACCTGAGGAAGCGGCCAGCACTGTGAGATGGGCGCAGCCTGCTTGGCCCTGTATTTCCAGGGTAATATGCCGAAGTAGATGGAAAATCAGATGAGTGCTTTTAAGCACTATTCATGGGAATGAAGATTTATTTACAGCTGGTGACAAAGTTGTAGAGAGAGTTAGATGAGAGTCAGGCAGAGATGTAGAGCACCAAGTGGCTAATGGGGCATGGCTGATGTGGCAAATGGTTATAGAAATGACCGCCTGCTTACTAGAAATTGCTCTTTTTGAAAGCTTTTCAGGTGTAGAACAGTTATTTTTATTTTTTTCTTTTCTTTTTTATGACAGGGTCTACCTATACAGTTCGGGGTGGCCTTGTGCTCACTTTGTAGCCCAGGCTGGTTTCACACTTGCACTGATCCTCCTGCCTCAGCCTCCCAAGAAACAGTTATTTTTAGGGCCCCTCTACGTGTACTGGAAGCCCCTAGACCCCATGATTCTTAGCGTACCCTAACAACAGCTCACTTTAGCAATGGCTCACCCTATGAACAGTTTACCTGAGCAACAGTCATCCCAGAAATAAAGGCTAAGACCCTGAATAGCCTAGTGAAGATCCCATAATTTGTAACTCACCACAGACCAACTTGCCCAGTAAGTTTGGGCAGAGAAAAGACACCAGGTTGGGAAGCTCATTGGAGCTCCCCCTGCCTATAGCTTGCTGTTTGGAAACTGTCTCCACTTTTTGTCATCTTTAAATAAACCTCTGCCTTGCACAATTTTCATTTCTGACCTCTTCATTCTGTGCCAGATGACCTGAGCTCCTTATTCTTTGCTTGGGAGAGCTTTGGCTTTAAATCAGGGCCCCCATTTCTGCATTCCTCACTGGAGTGAGAACATGGACCTAGAAAGGTGGAAGATCGTTTCACCGAAACACCCTTAGCTTGCCAGACACTTGCCTAACATTACAAAGAGTAAAAAGGGAAAATTAATGGCACCTGGCTCTAAGTATGGTCACACTCTGCTACACAGAGCAGACTATGGCAGGAGCTCTGATGGACTCTGGTAAGCCTTGGCCTTGAGACCTAAGCTCACAGTAGAAACCCAAGACAATAGGGGAGGCCATAAAGGATAATACTGTTTCCTATGAGTGCTATAAATAAGTTTAACTTGTGTTTGAAGCAAGTGTTTATGCATTCTGCTAGGCACAATAAAAAACACAAAGAAAAGGAACAACAGAATAATTTACCACTTTGCTTCTCTTTTAGTTTTCTCATCTGTAAATGAGAACAATAATACTATTGACTTTATAGGGTTGTTACATAAAGGATTTAGCAGAGTATCAACATTATGTCCTAAATATTATCATTTTTTATTATGTATAAAAAGTGGTAGCACGGGTCTTTGGAACTTATATGAGATTTTTATGATTTATGAAACATGGCTTTTATCGTGTCATTGGATTCCCATAACAAACCTGGCAAAATGGCATCATTATTTCCGTTTTATGGGTAACAGTGGAGGCTGTTTTATGCCAAGATTTTATGCCTCAAAGGAGGATAGGAACTATCTTAGTCTGTTTTCTGTTGCTATAACAAAATAGCTGACAGTTACTTATGAAGATTAGAGATTATTCAACACAGTTCTTGAGGGTGATAATCCAAGATCAGGAAGCTGGGTCTGGCAGCCTTAAGCTGTGTCATAACATTGACAGAAATTTAAAAGGCAAAGGGTATGTGGGGAAGAGACCAAACAAGAAAGGACACTTTGCTCTGTAACAACCTACTCTTTTGCTAACAAAACCAGTTCCATGAGAGCAAGAGCTCACATACTCCTGTGAGACCCTAGTAGCACTAATCTTTTCATGATGGTGAAGACATTATGACCCAACTCCTCTTAAGAGTCCTACCACCTCTTAACACTGTTAAACTGGGGATCAGGTTTCAATATGAGTTTGGAGGGAATGAATAATAGTCAAACCATAGCTAGGGGAAAGTTTGAATCAATTGATTGCTCTTTTCTCTTTACCAAGCTTCCTTTGATAAAGACATAGGAAAACAGAGCCCAGACTAAACAAAGTGGTGAGTTAAATATGCAACACAATGTGCCGAGCAAACACTGAACATTGATGACTCATTTAGGACAGAAGCATGACTCAGAAGTTACCATGGAAGTACAGTGGCAGAGGAGGGGAAGAGCAGCTGTTCCCTGAGTGATCACCCACTGAGGCTGCTGTGGGCTCGTTCTACTCCATTGCTGGGCTGTGTGTAGCACATGTGCAGCCATGGCACACACTTGTGCTGTGTGTAGTCAAAGTCCCTTCAGACTGTGGCTCTGTCCATCTACCTTCAGCATCTAGTGGTTTTTGTGATCTCTCAGCCCAGATGTCTTCTCATTAGAGACTAATCACAGCTGTATGAAATTCTTACAGGTGAGGGTGAAAATGACTGATTGGGTTTTATATATTCCATCTTTCTAAGACTGAATTCCTTGGTTTAGTTTCAGGTTTGGGTATGTGGGTATTTGTACAAGGAAAAAAGCTTGAATATGAGGGGCAGTGTATATTCATACATGAATAATTTGAGGGATTAAGAAATTTTTAGGATGGGGCAGATTTATTGGAGTCATTTAAAGATGTTATACATTTTGTTCATCTGGTTTTCTTTTCTTAAATGTAATAAATCAGCAAAGGATCTAAAATCAATAGAATCATAAGTAAATAAGCTCCAAAAGGTCACGGATTATGTCTTTCTTGTTTAGCATCGTACATATAATGCTGGGGCAATGCCTGGTACACAGCAGGTGCTTAGTGTATATTGGCCCAGTGGATGGACAATTTGCTTAATCACTGAAGACCTGCGTTGTGAATTTACATGAAATTCACCCAGCCAGGATGAGTATTTTGATTGGTTGGCTGTGGAGGAGTTATATTTGACTTATCCTAGCCTCAGTATTAAAAAGAATACTTTTATTCTGATTTTTACAAACAAAATCTCTCAAAGATAAAGATAATAAATTAGGTTGATTTCTTACCGCATGAAAGTATATTTTTCTGTTTATTTGCATGCCTGTTAACTTTACTGGGTTCCATACATTGTATTATCTTTTTTTATTCTATAAATGTTCTTGACCTTTATTATGGGCAAGTTTTTGGGAACAGTTTGACTTGTTGGTCTATTAGGCATTTAGACCACAGCAGGATTTCTTAACCTCTGTTCTATTGCCAATTTATAGCAGATAATCCTTTGCAAGATTTCTAGCCACATTCCTGGTCTCTGCCCAGTAGATACCACTAGAAACCTCCTTAGGTGGTGACGACAAAGAGATCTCCAGACATTGCTAAGTGCCATCTGGGAACAAAATTACCCCTAGTTGAGAAGCAACGATTTGAGATTTATTTTGCATCACAACTGAGGCAAGATCATTTGTGTGCTCTGTCTAGTACCCTGTGAGGTGTTGCAGTCTGACTGGTAAAAGCAAGAAGGATTGTTAGTTCTCATGTGTTGGGTGTGTGCTCCCTTAAATCTGGTAGGGTGTATTTTTCCTCAGCATTAGGCAGCTTCTTCATGTGCATATACTGATCAAGACTCTGCTGAGTACTTTGGGGTGGGGGCTGTGAAGATTTCTAGAGTTGTCTTCACAGCTTTTGCCTTTCTGTTGTTCTGTTCTGCCAATTTACTTGCTTGGTGCCTCTAGCTTCCTAACTTAATCTTTTAGATTGAAAGAGTGCTTGGCTCTTCTCCAGTTCTCTTTCTCTGTTCTGCAAAGTAGAAACTCTAAAGGCACTAACTTGGGAAATCTTGGAGTTTATCTTTTTTGTTTTCTGTTTTTTTTTTTCAGTCCCTGGTTTTCTTTGTTACCTGATATTACTGCATTGATTTTTTTTTTTTTTTTTTTAGACAGAGACTCGCTATGCAGTCCAGGCTGATCTTTAATTCACTGTGTAGACTAGGCTGGTCTCAAAGTTATGGTGTTCCACCTGTCTCTGCCTCCCGAGTGGTAGGATTATAGGCATGCAGTGCTCAGTATTTTGAGATAGGAGCATAAATGGAACTATTACTTCCACTAGTACTTTCCTACTTGTTGGCAAGAAGTGGAAATCCCTTACTGATTTAAAAAATAATTCAATTAAATGATAGAAAACTAAACAATAGAGATGGATACAAAATCACCCAAAGGTAAATATTATTGAGATTTTAAAGTACAGTATTTCCACTTTGTGCATTGAAAGTGTTACTTTTTGAGTCCTCACCAGTACTGAAAGTTTTAAGCTAAATATACATATTATTTTAAGGAAAATAAAACCCAACAATACAAAACACAATAAAGTCAATCAAAACAAAACAGGAAAAGTGGTACAGAACTTCAAAACAGGGCAATAGATCATCAACAATGGCACCATAGTGTGTCTTCTTCACAATAGTTGTCCATTTCCTCACACATAGTAAAACCAAATAAAACAAGACAGAATAAAACCAATGAAAACAGAGCACTGGATAAAACAAAACAGTACATTAGAACAAAACAAAACAGTGAGAATAATACTGGATTTGAAAAACAAGACAGAAGAAAATCCCCCATATTTGCCATATTGCATACTGTCATCCTCCTAACAGATGCTTAGACTACCAGCCTTAGTCTTGCAAAGTCAATTAAACAATGCCAGCATTTAGTTGTTTTTGTGTCTTGGTTACTATCAACTCAGCCTGTCCTTTGAAGCAGCTGGTTGCCTGGGGGTGGGGTGAGGTTGGGGGGAGTGTTGATTCTCTGCCCTAGCAAGGGAAAGGCAACCTGGCTTCTCTTTCTGGGTCCTGTCTGGTTTTCAAAAGTTTATGGGAAGATGAAACAAGCCTTTTGGTGTGCTCTTCCAAAACCCAACATGGCCTCTGCCGACTCACAGAAACAGCTGACTGGCTTCTGTTTTCCTGGGCCTTGCATGGTCTGTGTGGCTTATGGGACAGCTAAAAATATCTTTAAATTTGACAGATAAAATTAGTGCCTATATTTTATTTTAAACTTCCATTTCTTTGTTCATTATTTGAGATTAATTTTTATGTTTACCATATAGTTTGTTATTGAATTATGTGAGTTTTTAATATGTTCAAGATATTAGTCTTTCATCTATTGTATCTATCATATTAGGTGCACTCACACCACAATTTGATACTTAACTTTTAATTTTGATTTTTTGACAAATAAGTTAATTTTTATTTTTTTTGTCCTTTTGGGACAGAGTCTCATTATGGAATTTAGGCTGGCCTTGAGCTCACTTTGTGGCCCAGGCTGGTCTCAAACTCAGAATGATCCTCTTTCCTCAGTCTCTCTAGTGCTAGAATTATAGGTGTGTGCCATCACATGTGGTTCAAATTTTTTTTTTATTTTGGAAGTAGTAAAATACAACAGAAAAAGACAATAAAGCCAACTGAGACAGTGTAGTGAAAATGGTACAGAACTTCATAGCAGGTTACCAGGATAACAGTAATAGGTATCACAGTATATTTCATTATCTTTACAATAGTTATTCTTTCAATCACATATATCAAAATAAAATGAAATACAAAACATTATAGAACTGATCAAAACAGAATATTGAATAGAGCAGTACCATTAATTAGAATAGAGCAAAACAGTAATAAAAATATTTAGCTTCAAAGAGATGGTAGAAGGAAATCCCCCTTATTTGCTATGGTCAGCCTCCCAGGAGATGCTCAGACTTCTGGTTCCCATTTGCTAACAGGGGGACAGAAGACGGGGGGTAGGGGAAGTGGGATGTTTGACTCTAGGCCATGCACCAGTAGGTTCACTATTGCTTAGCAAGGAGGCAGGCTGGTTGCTTGGTTTCCCAGCTTCATAGTGTGGGTCTCTGAAGACACTGACATTTCTCCCCCTGGAGGGTCCGAAGTCTGCCTCACTGCAGCCACTTACTAGGGAAGGGAGCTGCTTGCTTGGTTTCCCAGGGTCCTGAGTTCCAACATGGCGTGGATCTCAGGAGCTGCTTGTGGTTCTCTCCCTGGAAGGGCCGCAGTCTGCCACACCACTGCCGCTTACCAGGGAGGCAAGTTGCTTGCTTAGTTTCCCAGGGTCCTAAGTTCTAACATGGCATGGATCTCAGGAGTCACTTGTGGTTCTCCCCCTGGAAGGGCCGCAGTCTCTCAGAGTCCTTGCTGAGTTTTCTCCACCAGGCACAGCCCCCTCCCAAGCGTCCCTGTGGCTCAAATTTTTTATGAAGTAAATTTCTTTCTTTCTTTTTTTTTTTTTTTTGGTACTGGGGATTGAACTCACAACCTCATGCTTGCCAGGCAGGTGCTTATGCTGCTGAGCTAAACCCCGGGCCTGAAGTAAATTTCTTAATCTTTTCCTTTCTGATTCTATTTCTATAGCTTTTGTTTAAAAAGTCCTTCCCTTCCAGATGTTGTGTAAGTATTTACTTATGTTCTTTTCCAAGTTAAAAAAATAGTTTAATTGTAGTTCTTCTCTTCCTAATCCAACGAGAATTTATATCAGTGAATGAAGTGCTGAAATAAATATTTAGAAGGATTTCCCCCAAAATGACTTCTGTATCCCCCAGCACCTTTTTTGGAATAGCTCACCCTTTGCCGTGGATTTTAAAACAAATCTTAAAATCCTATTTAATATAATGTAAGACCCTACTTGGCAGGAGCGTCTATGTCTGGAGCACAGGTCCAGATCTGTTTTCCAGATCTGACCTGAGCATCCATTCTGATGCCCAAGGTTCTCTTTGACTCACAAAATACACCATTTTGAGCATGCTCTGTAGAATGTCTAACTTTCCCTTCTCCCACAGCCAAGGAGCTCATGGTGAGAATGAGGTGTAGGCAACCACAAAGGCCATGATGAGAGATGTTGGCAGCAGCCACTGACCCTCAGACAGTTGGAAGCTGGTCATTTTTTGTAGGATTAATAAACAACTTCCCTATCATGACAGAGCTTTTGTATGGTGTACACATTCACACACACACACACAAGCACAGTGCTATCTTGTCAGCTATCATCCTCTCTGCCTGTCACTCTTTACTAGTTGAAGAGCCAAAGTAGGGAGAAGGTGAGAAGAGAGATTTCTGTTGCATATGCAACTGTCAAAGTCTAAATATAGGTCATACGAGTAACTAAGAATCATTTCCACAAATCTGTCTCTCCCCAGCACATTTTCTCATATCTGTGTCTTCAATCTGCTCCTAGTCTCTTTTACTGTTTCATTTTTCTAATGATCTCCCAGCAGGAATACATAGGATTTTTCAAAAGGATGGATGGTTATAGAATTTTTCACAAATATTCTGATTTTAATTCCTTCATGCCCATGGAAGAATTGAACCCAGGCATATTCCAGTGACATGTTTTGATTGATGAAATATGAACAGAGTATTGAATATCTTGTGTGCTATTTTGGATAGAGCTGGTAACATTCCACATGGTTGGTCACTAAAAGCATGCATCCCTGTGTGAATAGAATCCCAGATAATAATGAAGAATGTGTCATGTAAATGAAAAATAAACTTTTGTTGTTTGAAGCCACAGAGATTTGGAGAATGTTTGTTCCACAGCACACCTCATCTAATCTGATGGACAGTATTACTCTGTTCTCAAGACAAAAGAATGGAATGTAAGGCTTATGAAACACATGGATGTGTACATACTTGGAGCTTGGTGGAAACTTGGTGGAAGGATGCCTTTCTCTTCCCTCATCCAATCAGTGGAGCTGTGGAGACTTCCTTACCCACCAGTGATGATAACAGAAATCAATATTTTAAACCAGAACTGTTCCTATACTTTATATACAAAACCTATGGGGCTTAGTATGACTGGCTGGAAAGAAGAGCATAGCCTTATCTTGTGTGATACAACTGTCTGTTCAGTCTTCATGATGGGTACTTGGGGTTAGTGTACAGATGTAAACATTAACTCATGTTCTGGCTTCAAATGATTTTATAATTTTACTCACTGTCCCAGGAAGTGCTCTGCGAAAGCAGAAAAAGAAATAAAGAAATTCTAAGAGGATGCTAAAGCGATAGTAAGCACCAGCATTTCTAAATCTTCTCTTGGGTCTAAAGCAAGGATCAGCATGGTAAATTTTGTATTCAATTGTCTTTATAATATTATGGACTGTTTAATTTTTTTCTTGTCTACAGTATTACAATCAATGAATTCATTAGGTAACTTTTTCAGCTCAGATGACTAATTTAAAATGTTTCCTTTTTTATTTATTTCAAAAGTCTTTTCATAATCTGGGGTTCAAAAGATTTCACTATGCCTCGTTGATCCTAGAGATTGTGTTCTCATGCCTACAGATTATTTTTTTCTTTTATTGTTTTTTTCCAGGGGCCCTGTCATATATGTGGTTAAGCCTCATTGATGGTCACTAATTGAATGGAAAGTCAATGAAAATTAGTTACCAGGATGAATTAGAGCCAGTTTTTAAAGAATAATGTTTTAAAGGCAACGAGCCACTTTAGCTAAATTTTCTGGAAGTTCCAACAGAAGACTTCGAAGGGGAGGTTCTGTGGAACGGCTGTATTGAATAGATAAAACTTATTTATAATTAGCAGCCCTATTTGAATGCAAACTGTGAATGGGCTAAGTCCTTATAGTGATTTGCTCTCTTCCAAATTTTGAATGGGCTTCTGCAATCATGTATGGCCTAATGATCTGCTTGGCAGAACTCTACATTTAGGGAACACTGAACCCCAGTCTAAGCTACACTGAAGTATAACAAAGACTGAAGTAGTATACTCAGAAGCAATAGAATGTTATTGAATTTATCTAGGTGTTTTTTAAAATAGTAATTGAGTTTTAAAAAGTTTTCTATTGCCCCGTTCCTTCCTAGAGAACCAGAAAAGAACGGAAATCTCAAATAGATTAAGTTTTGTTATCTATGGAATAAATTGTTTGAAATAGAAATTAAATTTTAGAAAATTTAGAAAATAGCATTTCATGCTCACTTTTACGTGTGGACTGAAATCCAGTGGTACAATCATGACCTTATATTATAACTCTGTGTCCCCCATGAGTGGTGGCCTGACAGAACTGACCACATATGGGTAGCACACATTGCAGTTAGACACTTCACTTGCCTGTGGCTATTGATTTGAGAGAGTAGTTGATCTTCCCTTTTCATTTGACAAGATTATATTCCTCCTGCAAGTCTCAGATCAAACACAATTTCTTTTGTGCTTTCCTATTCTCATTGCTTGTATCATTCATAGGTACAGCAGGAAACAGATGCACATGCAAATTGGGTAATTGGTGGTGAATTTATATATGACCTATTACAAAGGCATGGGCAGGGGATATGGAAACTCCAAGACATATGTGGTGGGACCTTGTAACATCAGGGCTTGAAATGTCAATGGAATAGTGTGGTCACTAAGACCTGGTGGCCAGTAGCTATGAAGAGGGAAACCATAAAATTGAAAGTGAGATTTTCATGGCTAACACACAGTGACTCAGTAGGGAAGAGGCTGAGAAACCAAAAATCCCAACCTTGCGGTGCTTTGTAACTGTTACACCTTCACTCCTTTCATAACTCTTACCAGCTGTGATGGTTAAACTTGATTGTGTCAACTCACTGGGTGGGCAGCTACCCATGGGTTTAGTGAAGTACACTTTGGGTTTGTCTGAGTGGGTTGTAAAAGTGTGACCTTAGGGTTTATATCTGGTCCCTCACCACTTTCCAGCCACCATGAACTAAATAGCTTTGCTGTGCTAGGCCCTTTTACTATAACGTGTCTGTGTGGGATCCATACAACCATGCCTTGAATTCCCTGAAACCATGAGCTAAATTAAACCTCTTCTCCTTTCAGTTGTGCATGTTGGGTATTGTGTCTCAGTGGGACACAATGGAAAGTAACTAATTTATCAGCTAAACCCAAAGGGATGTCACACATAGCTGGGAAGCCTATTGATATAGTCCAAAAAGCCTGTAATGGTTATCTATTGCTTTATAACAAAATACTCCAAAACTTGGTAGCTTAAAACAACCAACATTACAGCCTATGTGAAAAAGGAACTCAAATAGCTTCATTTTGTCTCAGGGTCTCTTTTTTTATTTATTTAAAGAAAGATTAAACAAAACAGAAAATAGGTAGAAATAGTACATACATTTAGAGAAAAAAAAGAGTAAGAATCACTAGTTGATGTTGTCATTTTACAAATAGTTTTTCAAGGTACAAAAATGGAACATGTAAAGTGGGAATTAAAACAGAGAGACTGCAAAAAGTTCTAATCAACTGTCCAACAAAAACTTAGTAACATGGTTGTCAATCCTATACATTTAAACATACATGCAGTTATCCATATCTTCATTTATGTTTAAACAAACTAAAGCAGGTTAAAATCATTTTGAACAAAGAATAATAGTATTGCTGGATTTCACTTCATGACACTCCATGATCAGCACTGGGTACTGTAGAGTCTTCTTTTTAAAACTGAATTTAAAGAAAGACTAAAAAAACAGAAAACGGGTAGTAATAATACATACTTTCAAAGAAAAAAAAAACAGTAAGAAATCACTAGTTGATGATTACAGATTGTCTTCTTACAAATAGTTATTCAAGATACTAAATTGGAGCATATAAAGTGGGGATTCAAACAGTGAGACTGCAACCAGTTCTGTTCAAATATCCATCAAAAACTTAGAAATATGGTTATCAATCCTCTACACTTAAACATATATGCAGTTACCCATATCTTCAATTATGTTGACTTTCAATAAACCCAAGCAGGCTAATATCACTCTGAACAAAGAATAACACTGTTGCTGGGCTTCACATTATGACACTCCAGGATCAGCACTGGGTATGTTAGTGTCTCCTTTTCTTCAAAGTATCTGTTCATTTCATCAACTGTCATAAGATCAGTTCTCATAAACTGTTCATAGATTCTACACATGCATGGGTCTTAACATGTATTTTTTTTTTAATTTTGAAAGTAGCAATTGTGCAACAGCGTAAGACAGAACAAAGCCAATCGAGACAATGCTGTGAAATTGGTACAGGATTTCACAGTAGGATGCTGGGACAGTAGTACTAAGTACTATGGTATATCTCTTTAATTTAACAATAGCTATCCAGTCAATTACGTATTGTTAAATCAAACCAAAAATACAACATTGTAAAACGAATTGAGAATACTGAATAGAACAAAAGAAATATAACAAAAAGTGAAAACAACCTATGCCTTCAAACAAAAGATAGAAGGAAATCCCCCATATTTGCTGTACTGCATATGGTCATCCTCCCAAGAGATGTTGAAATATCTATCCCCAGTAGGTAAGGGGGGAGAGGATAGGTGGAAGAAAGGTGCTTGATTTTCATCTCCCATGGAAGTTGGCTCACAGGTAATGGTTCTCCTCCAGGCCCAAACTTCTCCTCCATGACCAGAACTCTGGAGCACTGTTCTCCTCCTGGCCCAAGTTGCAGACGCTTACCAAGAGGGCAGGTGAATAGGGTGCCCGAATCCCTCCATGGCTGGAACTCTGGAGCTCTGTTCTCCTCCTTGCCCGCATTGCAGATGCTTACCAAGAGGGCAGGGGAATAGGCTGCCCGAATCTCTCCATGGCCGGAACTCTGGAACCTTTCAGGGTCTCTTATGAGGTTGTAATTAAGAAGTCATCTGAAGCTGTAGTCACCTGAAATTTGGAGAATTTGCTTCCACCATTATTAAGGTTTGTGTCTGGGTGGCCCCCCAAACCTCATGCAGTTACGGAGGCAGCTGAATCTAGTGTTTGCGATTGGTTCATTGTCTAGCACTGTGAGTAGCACTGAGTGCTGCACCTGGCCAGGTGTGGGTAACCAGCATACAATATAAGGGAGGTAAGGAGGCATGCTCATTCTCTTAACCCTGTTGGCTCTTGTTGCCTGGCCACCATGATGGTTGCCCCTCAGCCACACCACCCTCCCTTGGAGCCAGCCGAATATGGGCTGAAACCTCCAAAAACTGTAAGCTTTCATTCCTCATTTTGGGTGTCAGGTATTTTGACACAACAAGACAAACATCACACATTCCTATGGCTTTTAGCTAGAGTCCTCAGTTCCTTATCACACAGGATCCTTCATAAAGTTCTTAAAATGTCCTGATGAGTTGGAAGATAGCTTCTCCAGAGCAGGAGAGTGAGATGGACACACAGGCACACAGACACACACACATGCAGAGAGACAGACAGACAGAGAGAGAGAGAGAATCTGTGATGTGTTTTATGAGACCTACCTTGGAAAGTCACATACTATCTGATTCACATTAGTCTTATATGATGTGGGAAGTTACACAGGGACATGGAAACCAGGAGACAGTGATCATAGGGTGCCATGTGGAGGCTAGGTGCTATGGAAAGTTTGCCTGCAGGGTATAGAATTGTGGAAAGCTGATGCCTAGAGGCAAATGGTGGCATCCAGCACACTTCCAAGTAGCAATTCTCCTCTCTCCTCAGATCGTAGCTTGCACTATTTATATTGCTCAATGTTTCTTTTTTTTTGTTTGTCTGTTTACCAGAATGTAATCTTTTTGAAGAGAAGGACTATGTCTTATTTTTCCTTATGTCTCCAGGAGCTACACAGTGTCTGATGTGTAAGAAGTAAGCCCCATATTACCCCTTGTTATGGTTTATATCTAGATGTCCCTACAAAGCCTTATGTGATCCTGGGTGGGGCTTTGACTCATGGGAGGTGATTGACTCATGAAGCTGTGGTAATTATCTGTGGGTTGGTTCATGGATGAGTTTAAAGCTAAATGTGATGTCAAGAGTTGGAGCCCAGTCAGAGGAGCTGGTCACTGGGGGTGTTGCCTGGAAGGGCCTATCTTATTCCTTTCTCCTTGATCGCTCTCTGCTTCCCCTTTGCTATGCCATGAGCTCTTTCTCTTCTGTCATGTTCTTCTGTCATGCTGCCTTACCTTGAAATTAGTTATTATGGACTGACCTTGAAATTAGTTATTATGGACTGAAACCTCTCTAGACTGTGAGCCACAATAAACCTTTCTTCCTTTAAATTGTGGGTGTTGAGTATTGTGTTTCAGTGACAAGGGAAACAACTGAGACACCATTTGAGTTCTTTGTACTATTTGCACTTAGGAATATTTCTTGGGTAGTCTATTTGTAACTCAAAGACTTCTTGATGTGAAGTGGTCTTATAAGGAAGAGGACTATGATCATCTATTTGCAGACAAAAGTTTCTTGAGCAATAGCCTCTTATAATTTAGGTCAAAATGACACCAAAACTCTTGTGTATTCAGGGGCAGAGCTTCTAGGAGGTGACTGAATTATGGGGTACCACTTCTATCTTGCTGTTAGGAGGTGGGACCTGATTAGAGCGTGGTCACTGGGATGTGACCTGGAGGGGTTTATCGCCCTCCCAGACTCCTCCCTTTGGTTTCTCTGTTTCCCGATCACCATGATGTGAGCAATTTTTCTCTGCTAGACCATTCCACCATGCCTTTTCTGCCTTGGAGCCAGCTGACCAATGTGCTGAATCCTCTAAAAACCTCTTCAAAATGAATCTCTCTTTCTTTATGTCATAGGTGTCAGATATTGTGTCTCCGTGATGAGAAAATTGTTAAGACCTCAGCTACCCCTTAAAAACCTTGGGATATAAATATTTCACTAAAGCAAGTTGAAAGAATTTAATCCCTCTGAGAGTAGGTCTCTAATGATGGGCTTTGAGGCCATATATTGCTAAGGCTTTAGAAGGAGACCATTGTGGATAAAGAAGCTTTCTAGAGTCTAGGAGGTGAGCACTTCTACATATAGCAAGAACTACCTGAGATGTTTCTGTTACGTTTGTATTTACAGGGCATGCTAGTCTGTCTCTTTGACATTCCTACTACACCTATATAAATAAGTTTCTTGGAAGGTCCTTCCCTGGTTGGTGTGACATTAGACTTTGCCCAAGAGAGGCAAGCATATGAGACTTGGAAGGTAGTCATAGGCATATGTAAGATTCAGAACAAGTTTCCACAAAGTTCTGGAGCAGGTCTATGAAACCTTTTACTGAGTGAAAAGTAATTGTTTTGGTCATATGTAAAAAATATAAGTTAGCTAATATATAAGTAACAAAATTTTCTCATTCAGAAACATCATATTAGCACAATAAAAAAGAGACTGCTAATGTCCGCCATCTTGCACATTGGAGCCACCTGCAGAGAAGTGGCTCTCAAGATATTGCTCTACCAAAGGCACCTGATGGTTTATTAAAGCTGATTGCTGGGGCCCATCCTCAGAGGGTCTGATTCTGTGAGTATACAGTAGAATCTCCCAATTCACATTTCTAAAATTTTTTTAGTTGAGGTTGATGGAGCTGGTGATCACACCACATGCAGGGAACTATCAGTAGCTTATTTAGTGATTTCTTTCTCCCAAGTTAGAACTCATCATATTTAGAATACTTAAACTGCACCTTTTCCTGATTAAATGCAACAAACAGGCTGAGCCTGAACAGGCAGAAGAGCTGTCCAAAGTGCCGAAAGTTTAGAGGGAACCAAGCAGGCCAGCACATGGATCCAGGAACAATGTGTCTTTAAGCTGCAAGTCAAAGACAAGGCCTATGCAGCCATGCTGGTTTTCAGCTGCCAATAGGCACAAGACATACAGACTGCCTGCATCTGGACACTTCCGAACCTTAGCTCAGTGCTAGTCCAGCACATGGCCTGACACACCAAAGCTTCCATTTACTGGGCCTGGAAGGTAACACAGGGTATAGCCCAGTAACAGCTGGTAGTGAATCGACATGACTCATGGCAGGCATCACAACATTCAAGCGGCTGTTGGATTGTACAAAGGGCAACTGCAAGCAGCTGTGTATAAAGAAGAGGAACAAGGTTGCTTTGTTTGAGCAAAGGCTTTGGATTGGTGAGGTTTAGAGGCTATGTCATCAGCTAATGGACCATCTCAGGATATGCTGATGAGACACACCAAGGGACTCAAGTGCCGTGTGGAGGAGCAGCTGGCCTCACACAGGTCTCTTGAACCATACCTAGTAGAAATAATTGTTGGAATAACCAACACTTTTATGTTGCTTTACAGTCTACCTGGATCCTCATATGTATCATTTCATTTCTTGAAAAAGAAACACTCTGCAGTTAAAGAAGCAGAGCCACAGGCTAAGTGACAGGCCCAAGATCACCAGAGGCAGTAGGAGAGTCAGGGCCATAACCCAAGCCTCTAATTCTGAATTTCAAATTCCATATTTGATTGGCTGCAGCTCCCGAAAAAACTCTGGGTCCGAGACAAAGCAGAGGCACCTGTGATTAGGAGTTTGGGGTGCTCCCCTTCCAATTCCAGCCTTTGAAATGCATGGCTCCTGCTGAACTGTGATTACTTCTTATTTTTATTAATTAAAAATAGTTACAGGTTATAGAAATTTGAAAATAGTACAAAGAGATCCCATATATCCTTCACCTGGTTTCCCCTGGTTGATTCCATTTCCCCATCGACAGTGCATGATCAAAACCGAGATGGTTGTACTGGGGCCACAAACCTGACCCACACAACTTACATGGGGAGACGTTTATTTTGACTCACAGTGTCACTGGGCTCAGTCTATGACTAGTTGGCTTAAGGCAGGTATGGCATTGTGAAGTGATGTGGTGGAGGAAAGTGACTTATTTTATGATGAACAGGAAACAGAAAGAAAACAGAAGAACAAGGAACAAGAATACACTATTCCATTTACACCACCTCTGATCAGACTCCACCTCTTACACAGAATTCAGCTATGGAACTCATCAGTGGATGAATTTACTGATGGGTGTAGCATCCCCATGATCCAATTACCTTCCAAACACATGAGCCTCTGGGGACACATTTTAGACTTAAACCATAATAATGGATAATATTTAAAGGAGTAGTTTCATAAAAGAGCTCCAAACCTTCACACACAAACTTTTACTTCTTTATCAACTCGATAAGTTCTCTTATCATTCTGGAACAATAGGTACCATGAGATGCCTCTGCTGGGGAGGAGAGACCTTTTGGCATATCTATCCTTAGCTTCATATCATGGTCCCCACATGTCACAACTGCCTATTGTCTCCTGTATTTGAAAGGCAACTGGGCCTTGTAGAGACATCTTGCTGAAACAAACTCCAGGAAGGTTAGTGGATAGATCAAGCATGGTAGACCTTTCTAGAAATGTCTATGGAGCCAATAGAACAGAGTTTAGAGCTGGGAAGATCTGAATCTTTATGAATCATCTTGTGCCAAATGTTGACATTTCTTATAGTATTATCTTGAAATTTTAAGTAAAATTATAAATCATTTCTTGTGATTTAACTTTTTACACGCATCTGTTTTATTATGCCAACTAGATTATAAACTTCCAAATCACAGTGCTCTGCACTCTTTTGCATTTGCCACTATGGTGTGATGATTAGGAATAGAAACATTGACAAAGTTGTTGAAATACAGGTAGTCAGGCTTTCAAACACTGAAATTCAGTGACTATGCAAGGTGTAATCTGCCAATTTGTACTTATTAAAGAAATTAAACTCTCTGGTAAGCAAAAGCAGGTGTACCTGCTCAGAAGTGGAATGAGTAGAATGTGAATGTTACTTTGAGTTTGGTAATCAGCATGATATTGTCCATCTTGAAATTATTTCTTTATGCTCTAAGTTTGGATATGAAGAACACAAAACATGAATGCATTTAAAGATCTCAGGTGTTCCATGCTTGTCTGCTTTCAGGTCTATCTAAGAATTATCTTATATCCCTAAAAGACAAGCCTAATTTTAAGTTAATAGTGACAAAGACACCTTCTACAAGCTATTTGTTTCAATTCAAAATTCTTATATTGAAATCAGAAGTGAAACTCTGAGAAGTAATTAAGCAATGAGGGTGGGGCACTTGTGAATGGAATTAATGTACTTATTAGCAGAGGCCAGAGAGTTCTCCTGCTTTTTACCCTCGCTGCCATGTGAGAATGTGAGAAGGCAGTAGTCTGCAGTGTGGAAGAGGGTCCTCACCAGAATGTGACCATGTTGACACCCTGACCTTGGACTTGACCCTCCAGAACTATGAGATGTCAATGTCTGTTCTCATAAGCCACTTGATCTATGATACTTTGTGGTTGCAGCTTGAATTGATGAAGAACTGTACCAGCCATGAAAAAATCATGCTGGAAAGTTTTTGTTTTCTAAGATGGAAGATCATGATTTTGTTCCAGTTTTCCAAATAATGGTAGGGATTCTAGATATGGTTGCCAAAGGTATTTTTGAACAGATATGAGCAACACAGGGATAGGCCTTGTGTTTATGTAGACTGCTTTCTTGGTCACTTAATTCTGTAAGAATGTCATGTTGGATGTAGTGAGGCATGCCTATAATTCCAGCACTCTAGGAAGCTGAAGCAGGAGGTTACAAGTTTCAGCCTAGCCTGGAGCAATTTAGTGATTTAGTAAAACTGTGTGTCAAACATGAAAAGTTTTTTTGAAAAATAATTGAATATGTAGCTCAGTGTGAAGACTCTGGGTTCAATCTCCAGTATTCGCCCCCTGCCAACACCAAAAAAAATATGTCATTGTGTTAAAGTGTTGTACATGAGAAAAACAGTGCTGGGTAGGCACTGAATGGGCAGTGGGAAAATAGGCTATAAAAATATATTGAAGTCAGATGTTTTCATCAAAACCAAGCTACTGATTTTTGGGTTTGGCAGTGACTTTGAGCCTGTCACACAAGGCTGCAGGGTTCAGGCAGGTAGCACACAGAGACATCTGTGAGTCTGAGGACAGAAATGATAGGCTCACTCTTCAGTCACAACTAGAGTCAATATTGCCTATATTTTCTTTTCTTTTTCTGCAGTGGCTGGGGATGAAAGGCACATATTTTCTTGATAGCATTTATCATAGCTGGCTTCTATAGCTATGCCTGCTATTATCCGTGCTTTTTTCCTTGTTCAAAGAGAAACTTCAGAACAGGGCTGGAGTTAATAGAGGAAAGTGCACACAGTCTGGGGTTGTATGCTATTGTATTTGTGCTGTGTCCTTTGTGGTGTTGGTAATTACTTGATTGTCTCAACCAACAATGTAATTTCTAACATAGAAAATATGTGAGTTATAGAAAGAAAGAAGTAATCATGATATTGATGTCTCAGAATCCCAGTCTTTCAGTGTTAAGTATCATTAAGAAATTTTACCATGGATCACCTTACTGGTTGCAAAAATAATGATGCCGAGTATGGATTATGATTCCCCATGTGTAACTCAAAAGCCTTTTTCTCACGTATGTGCAAGGATCCCTGTAAGATCCCAACAAAATACAATAAGTAGAGCTTTCCCAGGGATTTGTAAGTAGTCTCAGTGAATTGTTTGTTTTGTTCATTTGAGAGTGGGGAGGAGTTATCAGAACCTATGTGATCCTTGACAGTAAGACTTGGATCTGGACAACCAAGGAATTTTTGCCATTGCTTTGTGTCATCACTGTGACTTTCTAGAAGAGATCTTAGTCTTTGAAATGAACATGGCCCTGCTTCCAAGTTCAGCTGAGTGATGCCTAGCGCTCTCCAGTATACCCTGAAAACATGGTCACAGCTTAGGTCATTAGCAGCCTGGCCTTGTGGACAAGTTGTAGGATGGCATCTGGGAGGTGGACTGATGTGAAGGCAGCTACTGCATCATGTTCAGTACTACTGAGTTGTACCACACAAGGGACAAAGCTCAGTTTTATTTTCCTGCCTCCCTACAAACAATTATTCTATCAACAGAGCACAGGCACACAGTGGTAAGAGGCGCCTAGAGAATTCCATAAAAATGGTTTCTGATTTTGTCTGGGCGTGGATCCATTTTTTCTGTGAAGCCTTGAACTCTTAAATGGATAGGGAGAACTTGGTATTCTTTTAGTTTACTCTCATTACATGTAATACCCAAATATACTTCAAAAAGTGAGGCAGAGGTATCTTGCCCAGAGTTACTAGGAGTCGAATTCTTGTCAGCATGAGCACCCACTGCATCTTTCTGACGTCCTTTAGGGTTCTCTCCGCAGTGATGCTTGAAAAAGGCATAAAGAGTCAACATACATGAGGCTGTGTGTTTAGCATCTATTGGCTATCTTTCTTCTACTTGTTGGATCATGTGTAGAGCCTTCACCAAGCTAATTCACCTTCTACCATTTGTGAGATAGGCTTTTGGCACAGCTTCTGGCGGAACTGAGTCTTGTGTGTTTTTGTCAGAAGTAAAAGGATCCTAGAACCAAGTCCTACCTTTAGGTACTAGTTGTGTGAGCAATTGCTATTCCCAAGAAAGCCCTATAGTTCCGTCCTAAGCTTCCACAAGAAACCATCTTGAATTCTAGTAGATGTCAAGGGTAGCTGCTCAGTGGCCTTCACAGCTTTGTGGGATCTTAGAGTTTGGTTGTATTTGACTGTCATTTGTTTTTCAGCTTACATACTCTTTGGAAATCCAGAGATAATCCCAACTGTGGAACAGGGATCTAGAAATCTCCATCAAATATTGGGGACTGCTGGGCTCTGGGGTGTTGCTTGCTTATCCTAGGGGTCCTCCTAGAACTGCCTACATATTACAGTCTTGGTTAATGGGGAATATAAGATGCCCTTCCTGCTTTTGGGTTCCTGCTGGGACTCACTTGGGTCAATGAGTCTATCTGGGTTTGATGCCAGTTCTACACCATTTGGGCTATAATGTGGGCTTAGTCCGGCAAAGTAAAAGAAAAACTAACATAGACCAAAGGTTATTAAGGGAAGAGAAGGCACTAATCCCCTGACTTTTTCCTTATTCCAGGGAGGAGTGCTAGGTCAGTGATTGGAACCTACTACCAGAGGGAGCTCCTTCTCTGCACAAGCTGCAGTGTGTGCCCAGGTTGCCAGTCCTAGTGGAGTCCAGCAGTGTCAGCTGCCCAGAACTTACAGACCCTGGGGCATATGGGATGATGGGGATTCTCCTCATGGAGGAGTACCAGGGGATGCTAAGCTTGACAGAACCCCGCCTGGCCTGCTGATTCCAGCTGGCTTGCTTTCCAGGCCAGCCAAAGAAAGGCTCAGTGCTCAGCTCTTTCAGTGGCATCTTGAATTGGGGCCCCTCTAGCCTGCACATCCTTCCCCTCACCTGGGCACACACACTGCCAAGGTGTCCTCAGCATTTCAGCATGGATCAACTCCTGTTCCCTACACAGGCGTGTGAGCCAGCAGCCGCTTCTGGTGGTGTCCCTGCTCTGTAGAAGGAAACTCTTCCCTGAGCCCACTTCCTTTTATCAAGAGCCTATTTTCTCAGCTGTTGAGGACATTGGGTTGGGGGGAGGATCTCCTGCTAATTCAGAGGTATATGAACCTGGAAATGGATGGAAAGTATGAGCAGGACTTGTCCTTTACTACCTCATTCCCAGCACCTAGTAAACTAATCAGGTAAGTTTTAAAACATAAAAACCCTAAATTTTGTTAAAGCCTTTAACAGAGCAAGAGAATTGTGTTGGTCAGGGAGAAAATAGGGAAAATGCTGACAACTCTGATTCTCTGTTCGAATAATTTTAAAGGGCCCCTCAGCCTCATCAGTGAGACCTCCCTCACATCCTTCTTTTCTCATCCCCTTCTCCATCCTGTCATTTGCCTTAGCTAGGACAGCTTGTCCTGCCTAAACTATCAGAATAGCTTTTCAACCCACGGCCTCGCTCCAATTTGATCAGGCACTGGGCTCATCTTTTAAAAATACTACTGACCATTTGCTCCCTTGGTTAAAACACTTCAGAACCAACTGCTTCCTACATGGTACATTCAGGCTCTGAAGAATGGGATAAGGTATTGTCTGTGGCTCGGCCTGATTCCCTGTCCCGATCTCCTGCAGCTTGCTTAGATGATGTTCATGCTCTGACCTGCAGCATTAATCAGTTGCTCCTCTTTAACTGCTTCAGGATATTATCTTCTGAGAACATCTTCTTTTCCCTTTCCTAGAAAACTCCTCATCTTTGAGGCTTAATAGGAATTTCTTTTTCTGTAGTATCTAAAACTGCACCAAAGCAGAGTTGATCACCTCCTTCTTTGGAAAGTACATTAGTCAGTGGTCTTATCCCTGAGACACAGTAGCTGTGAGCCACAATTTAAAAGAGGTGAGGTTTAATTTGGCTCATGGTTTCAGCCCATGGTCCTCTGGCTCCCAGGCAGTACCGTCATGGCAGAAGGGTGTGGCAGAGCAACATGGCAGCCAGGAAGTAGACCAGAGAGTGCCAGAATGTAAGAGGAGGGACCAGAAATAGACCCCAAGGCCATGCCTTTATGACCAACCCAGACACACCTAGAAGTGAGCTTCACCAACTCCCAATGTGGATCCCAAAGCCAGTCAAGATGCAACCTCACCCTAACCACCTCAGAGATCAAATGAAGTTAGAACTCCCTTCTGAGACATTAGTCATTGTGTAGAATTGCAATGATTTGTTTGTGTTTCTCTCACCAGCTAGTTTGAATGGTTCAGCTTTGATCACTTTGGTAAACTAATTGTTTCTCACAGACTCTGGCACCGTTTGGTCTAGATTCATTGTTAAATGAATATGAATCTACTGATTCATTAAAAATGTCATCTGTTCAGCATTGTGAGGTTGTCAGGCTACCAGCTAACATGTCAGTCTTCATAGTAAATATGAAGCCATTATTTTTTTCACTTTACAGATGAGTAATGAGGAGTATAGATAGGTTAACTTGCAAAATAGTAACTAATTTATGCGTATCATATGGTTCTTAAACTCAGGTGTGAGTCCAAGCCTGAGCTTTTAATCCTTTTCTTTTTCCCCTCCCCCACAACAGCTAAAGATTAAAACAATATTGGGAATAAAAAATTCTTTAGGGATGGAAACTATTACAATGTATTTATTTAATTTTTCTCAGAGGGCTTAATTGATAATGCTAGCAAAATTAACTTCTTTTAAAAAAAGAGGCTTATTTGTTTGGGAAAGCCAATTAACAAAATAAAATGGTGAGGAAAGGAAGATTACCTGAGAGGCTTATCATTCATATGCATGTGTGCACCTTTGGGCACCAGTAACTGTTTGTGCACAGTAGATGGGGCTTCCGACTTCCAGGCCAAGTTGGTTTTGCTTTGCCTAAGTTGACTGGGACCCTAGTTGTGTATCCAAGTGTGGGCTTTAAGTTGTCAGGACACTAAGAATCACAGTAACCTCACCGTTCACCATCATAATCCCTTTGTTTTCCTTAACAGCTCTGCAAGAGGGGGCAGGGACAGGTAGGGCTTTTGCCTCCATTTCATGGATCAGAATGTGGAGTTTCAGAACAGGTATATAATGTGATATTTCCTCCTCTACTATTTTAGTGTCTGCTTTCATGCTTGGCCGTATGAAAGCATTTTCTGTTGAGATGGATTCCAAGAATTTTATCAAGAATTTGAGAGCCAAGTCTGAGAGGAACTAGTCCATCTCTCTGCCTTAGAAGGAAAATTTATTTTTGGTTTCATGTTCTCCGGTTTGCCATCTCCTCTTTCCTGGCTTTGTTTGCAGTCAGCCTGGCTTTTAGCATGCTGGGCTGTGGATGTACCTTAAGGCTAGCCCAGCATAAAGACATCTTGGTGTTGACATTTCCCATCTCAATTTCCTTCACTGCTTCCTTCTGATTAATGGTCAGCCCTCCTCCCTCTGTGTTTGTGCCTTCAAGCCAGACATGCACATGCAGGAAGTGTGTTCCTGCAGTTTTGAAACTAAAAATAGCAATAAAAAAGTGTTCAGTTAATCTCCTGTCTCCCTGACCTGCTTTGCTTAGCATTCTGGATTGGTCTTACATTTTGGGTGGAGGCAAGCTGCTGGTCCTTTGAAGAACCTCTATAAACAGCCATGGAAGGCAGAGTCAAGGGGATCTTGACCAGGGGGATTATTTTTGGGTCAGGAGGTGGCAGACAGAATAATAGGCCTGCTTTTCTTTTCTTTTCTTTTTTGGTACCAGGGATTGAACTCTCAACCTTGTGCTTGCCAAGCAGGCATTTAATGCTACCGAGCTAAACTCCCAGCCCCCTGCTTTCCCTTTTATATAACTTTCTGTTCACAAGAATTGCAAAAGGGAAGGGGACCAAGAGATGGAGGGAAGGAAAGAAAGGATGAAAAAAAAGACTTAAGATGCGTGACTCAACATGGTTGGGCATGCCTGTAATCCCAGCACTGGGGAGACCGAGACAGGAGGATTGATGCAAGTTCAAGGCCAGCCTGGGCTACATAGCAAAACTGTGTCAAAAAAAAAAAAAAAAAGATGTATTCTGTGCAGGTACCAGCTCTGCACAATGAATATAGTCAACATGCACTGCAAACACATACTAACAGAAAATATTCAGCAAACAGACAAAAAAGAATTACTGTATGTTAAGCACATTGTATACATGATGCCATTTAATCTTTGTAAATCAATCATGTAGGTCCTACATTTATTTTATTATTTTATAAAAAATTAAAATCTCATAACAAATTAATGAGAAAATAACAATAGTTAATACATTGTATCTTCATTTTAAAGATGAAGAAATGACACAGAGAGGTTAAGATAGCCATCAAACATACATAACTATGAGGAACACCATTTAAACGCAAGGTTATCTTAGTTCATTTTATTTTTTGTGAGCAACTTAATTCAGTTTTAATTTTATTATTGTTATAATAAAAGTTGTAAACACTCATTTAGCAAACAATTTTAGAGCCTTTTATGTGAAAAGAGATCAGGCCTGCAGGAAAATATAATTAAGATGTAATTCTTGGCTTCAGGGAGTTTTTATTTAAGTGGAACAAGTTGAGTATATTATACTGAAGCAATATGAAGGGCTATTGCAAATGAAACCATATTTGACCTATTCCATAGCAACCTGACAGACTTCCTCTTCTATTTTTGACCTATCAGTGGACACTAGATATTTTCAGGCTGAAGTGTTTTATCTCAGCCATTAAAAGCTGTATAATGTAGGCTCAAATATAGTCACTACCTCAATGTAGTCACTAGCTCAGTGTAGTAACTAGCTCAATGTAGTCACTACCTTACATCTGTTGTGTTTTTACATAGTGGCACATAGGGGTTAGCTATCATCTCTAATCAACTAGTACCTTTATTTTGCCATTGTACCTAAGAACAAGCAAGGCCAGGCCATTGCTTGGTGTGTCAGTAGGTGGCAGCCTGGCTTTGCACACTTTCTGTGCCTGGGATCAAATGGGATTCAGAAACCCATGTGCCATGGAAATTCTCATTACTGATATTTTCAGATCTTTCTGAATCTTAACATAATACATTCTCCAAACCTGAAAACAGAAGTTGTGACAGAGCCATTTTGAGAAACTCTTAGTTTGTCATAGTTGAACTTTTAGAAAAATCAAATGGGACTCGTATCTTTAGCTTATTCCCTGCAGATCACCTCAGTTTGCCCTCAGTTGCTGTGTCTACTGGACAGATCCAAGCATGTGGACCAGGTCTCTGGAGCACCCTCTAGCCAACAGTATGGCAGCTTTCTACTATTTCCTTTCTGAGAATTCACTGGCTAACCTGCTCAGTCTCCCTAAGACATCATCTTTTGTGATTAAATGAGAGTAAGACTCTAATATAGCCTCACTGAGGAAATTATTATAAAGATCAGAGCAGAAATTAACACATTGGAGACTAAAAAATCAATGCAAAGAATCAATGAATTGAAGAGTTGGGTTTTAAAAAAAATTTATTATTTTGAAGGTAGTAAAATACAATAGAACAAGACAAAACAAAGCTAATAGAGACGTGTAGTGAAACTGGTACAGAACTTCACGGCAGGTTACCAGGATAACAGTAATAGGTCCCATAGTATATCTCGTTATCTTCACAATAGTTGTTCTTTTTTTTTTTTTTAATCAGTACTGGGGATCGAACTCACAACCGCCTGCTTGCAAGGCAGGTGCTTATGCTGCTGAGCTAAATCAACAGTTGGTTCTTTGAAAGATTAAAAAAAATTGACAAACCTTTTTTCAACCTTATCAAAAAAGGATGAAATCACAATGGAGCCTGAAGAAATCAAGATCATCTATACCTATTTTGAAAACCTATATTACAGTAGGATGGAAAATGCAGAAGAAATGAACAGATTCCTAGATACATATAAATTACCAAAGCTGAATCAAGAAGGTATAAAAATCCTAAGTAAACAAATATCAATGTGAAATTGAAGCTGTAATTAAAAATCTGTCAACAAGGAAAAGCCCATGCCCTGGTGAATTCACTGCTGAATTCTACAAGAAATTTAAAGAAGACCTAACACCACCACTTATCAAACTTTTTAATGAAATTGAAAGGGAATCAATACTCCCAAATTCATTCTGGGAAGCAAGAATTACACTGATACCAAAGTTGGAGAAGGGCACAACTAAGAAAGATAACTACAGGACGATCTCCCTAATGAACATAGATGCAGAAATCCTCAATAAGATACTGGCAAACAGAATGTAGCAAATAGTCAAGAAGATTATACACCATGACAAAGTTGCATTCATCCCAGAGATGCAGGGATAGTTCAATATTTGTAAATCAATAAATGTAATAGTACGTCATATTAACAGAGCGAAGGACAAAAGTCATATGATCAATTCAACAGATGCAGAAAAAGCATTTGACAAAATCCAGCACCCATTCACGATTAAAAGAAAAAACTCCACAGAAAATTGGAATAGATTGTCTTTAACTCAATCAGATAAAAGCCATCTATGGCAAATCAACAGCCAATGTCATATTAAATGGGCAAAATTGAAAGCTTTCTCTGTAAAATCAGGAACAAGACAAGGATGTCCATTGTATCCATTCATATTCAGTATAGTCCTGGAAACTTTAGCCAGAACAATTAGACAAGATAACGAAATAAAAGAAATAAAGATATTGAAGGAAGAAGTTAAATTATTATTATTTGCAGATGACATGATACTGTACTTAGAAGACCTCAAAAACTGCACTGAAAAACAGCTAAATTTAATAAGCAAAATAATAGCAAAACTGGATACAAAATCAACACTCAAAAAATAATAGCCTTCCTGTACATAAATAACAAACTCACTGAGAGAAATTAGGAAACAACACCTTTAACAATAGCATTAAAAAAGAAAGAAACAAAGAAACAAAGAAAGAAGAAAGAAAAGATATCTAGGAATCAACCTAATAAAAGATGCACTGTAAACTATAGTATGCTGAAAAAGGAAATTGTAATGAAAATGACCATGCTTCCAAAATTGTTATACAGATTTAATGCAATCCTGATCAAAATTCCAACACTGTATCTAATAGAATCAGAGGAAACAGTCCTAAAATTCGTCTGGAACCAAAAGAGACCTAGAAGAATAAAGAAAATTCCTGACAACAAAGATAACACAGCAGGTATCATAATCCCTGACTTGAAATCATACTACTGTGTGAAAACAGCATGGTACTGGTGAAAAAAAACCCCAACAGACCCAAAGACTAATGGAACAGATTAGAAGATGCAGAAATAGCTGCGGTATACAAGCCACCTTATCTTTGACACATTCACTGGGAGAAAGGAAACCTCTTTAATAAATGATGCTGGAAAAACTGACTCTGCACGTGCCAAAGATTAAAATTGGACTGATATCTTTCACCATGCACTAGTATAAATTTGAAATGGACCAAAGATCTAAATATTAAAACAGAAATATTAAATCTGCTGGAAGATAAAATAGTTAAAACTTTTGAAGACATGGGTGTAGGCAAAGATTTGTGAATAAAACCCCAATTACACAGGAACTATCACAGAGGACCAACAGCTGGGATCTCATCTTATTAAAAAGCAAGAGAAACTACCAACAGAGTGAAAAGACAGCCCACAATGTGGGAAAACATGTTTGTCAGCGATTGTTTTCAGACAAAGGATTACTATCAAGAAATACAAAGAACTAAAAAAAAAAAAAAAAAAAAAAATCAGACCTCCCAAATTTAAAGGTCCAAATAAAAAATGGGCATCTGAGATCAATGCACACTTCTTAGATGAAGAAAACAAACAGCAAATAAATATATGAAAAAATGTTTAGTATCACTGTTCATTCAAGAGATACAAATTAAAACAACATTTAAGATTTTGTCACACTACAAAAAGAATAGCTGTTATCAAGAAATTAACCAATAACACATTCTAGAGGGGATGTGGGGGAAAAAGGACCCCTTTTCTACTGTTAGTGGGAGTGTAGATTGGTGCAACCACTGTGGAAGTCAGTGTGGAGATTCCTCATAAAACTAGGATTGGATGTTCCATTTGACCCAGCTATTCTCCTTTTAGATATTTTATCAGGAGAATTAAAGACATCACACCATAGCAATAGGTGTGCACCCATGTTTATAGTAGCACAATTGGTAATAGCCTGACCTTGGAAAAAACCCAAATGCCCTTTAACTGAAGAATGGACAAAAAAGATGTGGTATTTTTATACACATGATTGAGTATGCTCAATCATAAGGAAGGATAAGCTTGCAACTTTTATAGGTAAATGGATGAAACTTGAGACCATACTCATAAGTGAAATAAATCAGACTCACATGTGTAAATGTTATATTGTCTCCCTAGTGTGAGAAGCTGAAAGTGTAAATAGGATCCAAAATGTACAATAGATATTATACAATGGGAAGAAGTTTTAAAAGGAAAGAGAAACTGAGATGGAGGACTGGAGAAACAAAGGAAGCAAAAAGCAAAAAATATATATTTATCTATGATAGTTAAACAGTTATACTATTAATTATTCTTAGTTTATTGAAAAGAAAGGTTTGTGCTAATACTGTTTGGATGATTATATGCTGGTATCTTGTATTCTGAATAATTAATTTAAAGATATACACAATGTATTAATCATTTTATCCTCATTATCTTGTTTTGAAATTGTTTTATTTTTTCTCTTTGAATAAAAAAATATAACCTCATCAATTGACACACCAATAATATGGTGCTATTGGGACTAAAAGAAGTCTCTCAAAAGTCACATATGTGAAAAAGTTGGGCTTAATTGGGATTTTGGAAGGTGATTGGTTTATTGATGAGTTTATGGCTGTTAGGAGATAGAGTCTGGCCAGAGGAGGCAAATAATTGGGGTTGTGACCTGTGTGAGTGTCCTCTCACCCTTGCTCTTCCTCTTTCTGTTTTCTGGCTGTGATGCAGTGGTTCTTCTGCCATACTGTTCAGTCATGCCATTCCTGCCTTGGAGCCAGCCAGTGATTAAACCACTGAAACTGTAAGCCAAAATAAACCTCCCCTTTAAGTTGTGAGTGTTGTTATTTTGTTCTAGGAAGGAGAAAGCAGGCTAATATATGGCCACATGAAAATGGTGGCTTAAAAATTGCATCTGTAGTTGCCTATGAAAAATTTGTTTGCCAGGAAAAGAGCCTCCCAAATGAAATTATGGAAAACTTGTTGAATTAAAGGGAACCACAAATCATATATAGAATCATAGACTTTGTGGATTGTGCCATTGCCTAGAGCAAGTGTTACTACTATACATTTCATTCATGCAACTGTATTCTGAAGAATATCTTTGGATATCATGAGTTAGTGGTAATCTTGAGTCATTCTACTTACTGGGAAAAATAGGGAAGCAATTCTTTAAAAATTTGTACCACCACTGAGCTTTTATTTTCTTCTTTTTTGGTGCTGGAGATTTAACTAAGGGCTTTAAGCATGTTAGACAAGTCTTCTACCACAGGTTTGCCTCCCTTACATCTAGAGATTTATATGATAATAAAGACTTTTAACTTGTAGTATCCTCATGTTTTAAAATTAATGGATTAAGCCAGTTTTAGTCTGTTTGGAAATTAACTAATTTGGTTAGGTTGACTGAGTGAGTTTCACTCTATTTTTGAGCTTTAGATAGAAGCAAGGGATTAATAGAATTATCTAATGACTTTTCTTGTCACAAAATATTGGATCAGCTTCCTCTTTTCCCTTTCAGGGAGCCACTAGTTGGTGAGTGCCAAGTATGATTCTTTAGGAGGTGCATAAGCTACTTTTCACTTCTTACTGTTGGAAATAAGGTCTACATCCTGGAATTAAACTTGGACTAGAAAGAGTCCAATTTGCTGGTGTTAAGGGAATAGTTCCAGGAGGGTACTTGCTGTGAAACCCTCCTCTGGGAGGCCAGGCATCTGATATTTGGCCTTTGGACCTGATTTTGAGAGACTCTGGGTCTCTCTAAAGTTCCTTATATTTGCAGTGATAAGCAAATGTTTCTGTGGGTCACTTATTTTCTAATCAAGGAAGCCATTTTGAAACTCACCAAGAATGTGCAGGAAGACATATACAAAGGGGAGGAGTGCAGCAGGGATTGGGAGTGACCAAAGGACACTGAGAGAGGAGATGATGATAACTAAGCTCCTTCTAGTGGGCTCTGTAGGACCTGGCCCTGCCCAATTCTCTGGCTCAACTCATTGGCTTTGGGGCCTTCTGCTCCTGAACACATGGTCATCCTCTTTGCTGCTGTAGCCATCTACAGGGATGTGGCTCTCTTACTTTTATCATTGATGTCACAGTTCCACTTCCACTGCCCTAAGAGTTCTTCCTAAATCCCCAACCTTAAGTCATCATCCTCCACCAAATCACTTTCTAGACTATTATCTAGGACTATTTCTAGCACTTCTACTCTCTTAATTATTTTATTCAGTAATTTGACCACTTGGGTAATTTCACTCTTTCTTCCCTAGATTTTGTTTTACTATGAAACTGCTGTTTTTATTAGGAGTATATGTTTCACCTATCTAATGCTGATTTGCTTTTTCCTAGCCTCTTGGAAATTATCTACCACTTAATAGTGCTCAATTAATCTTAACACAGTGAATGAATAAAAAAAAAGAATCAATTATAAACTTAATACATCAAGATGTAGACTTGTCCTTTGGAATTAATATTATGAAGTCAAGTCACCAAGAACTCATCTCATTTCTCCCATCCCAAGAAAAGTTCAAATAATGTTTGACTAATAGAAGACTTACTTTACACTATCTCACATATATTCTTTTCTTTAGAGAAATAGCATTTCAATAAACGGATTCATTCTCAGTGCAGTGGTCATGTGAGTAACACTGTTTTGAAGACTGCAGAGCTTTTTGTATCAAACTTGGGTACTTATTGGTTAGCAGGCTTCCGATATAATTCCCAAGGGCAGACAAAGCCATGGAATAAAAACTGAGCACTTCCTGGATAACAGAATTTTAGAAAGAATGAAAGGTCTATTAACTTTTTATTTAAATAAACATGTACATATATGTTATGCATTGAATATAATATGTCAAATGTTTTAAAGATCAAAAAAAGATTTCTTTGGGCAGCACTGCCATTTCCTCTCTGCCCCAGAGTACAGATAAACTTTTAGTTATCACGGTAGTAGGAAAATTTAAAAAGTCCTTTTATGGGACAGTATTTTGAAAACTGTGGGTCATGATCTGGTAATGTGTTGTAAAATCATTCAGATGAGTCTTGATTAACAATTAATAATAACATTAATAGAATGGACAATATCAGAGTATCATAAAGAAATATTCTATGAAATATTTATATCAGATTGTGTATGTGAATGAGCTGGGTTGCAATATTAAATATATTTCTCATTGCTGTCATGAAAGTTTAAAGTCTACTGTAGAAGATACTGCAAAGCTTAAAATTATAATTTATAAACATCCTGAGCTCTATTGGAGAAATCAGATATATGAACAAAATTGATGCCAAATAGTGATAAAGACTTAGAAAGCAGGCCCTCAAATTTCTAAATGGCAAACCTGAAAAGAAATGACAAGTAGGATGACAAGTAAAAACTTCAAATAATCTCAGGCTAAGTCAGAGAATGGTAATATGTCATCAATGTTAAGTCTTGATTTTATAGTGAAAAAAATTCCACCAAATTAATTACTGTCTCTAGGCCAAGGTAGATTCTGACCACTCTGTATTTCCTGTGTAATTCTTAACATCTGCAGAACTTCCTTCAGTTTGGGGCATTCATTTGAAAAAAGATGTTTATACCTGTGGAGGAGAGCATTTGCAAGATGACTTGCAATGTGGAACTTTTACCTGGACAAGAGAACACTATAGGACTAAAAGCAATAACATTTATTGATGAGGTATTCTATTTCAGGCAGCATACACATCTGTCTGTATATATTTGGAAAGTATCAATTGAAAAAGAGAGGGAGGGAATAGAGATTCACTTCAGACTGCTGCCATCACTATGGCATTATCTTGGCTGACACTTACTGAGTGACAGCTGGGCACCAGGACTATATAGATTCATTCCAACATTTTCTTCCAGCAGTTTAAGAACAACAATGATTTATCAAGGTCTGACTGTCAAACATGATGTAAAGCTTTTCTCCTGGACTATTTTATTGAATCTTCTCGACAATCTTTTGCAAAAGGTACTGTTTTATTCCCACTTGTGAATGAGGGGAGTGGGCCTTAAGGAGACAATACTTGACTCGGCACTGCACAGTTGTTAAATGGTGTACTTTGGTTCAGTGTAAGGAGGAACTCTTTCAGCATAACTGCCTCAAAGTGAGATGTGCTATTGCTTGATGAAGTAAGGTCACTGGTCTTGGAACTAATGAAGTAGGAGATTTGCTAATTCATCAGGATATTGGAAATTGAAGTCCAGATGCAGAAAGATGACTTTAGGCAGATGTCTTAAGGTAGACAGGACACTTACACTGGTCCTTGAAGGAAGAATAAGAAGGTGACAAAGAAGGTAGAGAGGAGACTTTGAAGGAAGCTTCACAGTGGCAGGTAAGTGCACTGACCCCAGCAACCTACTTGTACCCCTCCTCCACTCGCTTGGTAACTTAGCATGAGGCTGAGTCCTGGTTGTGCTAATAATGATAATTCTGTATCTTGTCTGTCCATTGGGTAAGGGGTGTGTGTGTGTGTGTGTGTGTGTGTGTGTGTGTGTATGTGTGTGTGTGTCTCCTCTAACTGAATTGTCCTACACTGAGGTGAACAGATGAGATTTAGATTCTTGCTAAAAGCTCTCATTAGTTTTAAGTCCCTCCCCCTTTCACTTGCCCATCGCTTCTTTCATCTGCTCATCTTCACTGATTATACTTCTGATTTTCTCAGGCCTCCCTAGTGAGACATTTTTGGGAAAGTCATTGTGGGAATCACTGCTCTAATGTGGTCCAGCTTGAGCTCTGAGAACTTGGTGGTGATCCTTTGATTTGTCTTGAACTTGTGTCTGTCACTTGTCTACAAGTTACTACAAACTTATTAGCTCTGAGAACTTGCTGGTGATCCTTTGATTTGTCTTGAACTTGTGTCTGTCACTTGTTGTCTACAAGTTACTACAAACTTAAGAGTTGTAAAGTAACATCCACTTATCAGCTCACAGTGCTGTGTATCAAAAGACTGAGAGGGCTTTTCTGGGTTCTCTGCTTGACATGATTTTTTTTTTTAAGATTGAATCTTGCTATGTTGGCCAAGTGAGCTTTGAACTCCTTGGTTCGAGTGATCCTCTTACTTCAGTCTCCTGAGTAGCTGGGACTATAGGCACAAACCCTATAGTTAGGTTCTCTGTTTGAGATCTCATAAGACAAAACTAAAACCATGGTGTTGGCTGGACTGAGCTCGTCTCTGAAGGTTCTGGGGAAGAATTAACTTCCAGGCTCATTTTGGGTTAAGGTAGGTGCTACATCATCTGAGGACTGGTCACCTCTCCTCATATATATATTTTGGAATTCTAACCCCAAGGTGAGATATTATGAGGTAGGACCTTTGGGAGAGGAAATTAGGTCATGGGGATGGTGCCCTCAGAATAGGATTAGTGCCCTCATAAAAGAGGCCTGAGGGAGTGTTTGTCTCTCTGCCAGCTAAGAATGCAGTGAAGTTTCCCCCTATGAGAAAACTCCAACTCCACTTGACATCGTATCTGCTGGCACTTTGATCTTGGACTTCTTAGTCTCAAAAACTGGGAGAAATGAATTTATCTTGTTCATAAGCCACTTAAATTCTGACATTTTGTTATAACAATCTGAATGAACAAGCAGACTTTTTTATGATTGTGGGATGGAGATCCCTGTTTCTTTGTTGGCTATCAGATGAGGATACTCTTAGGTCATAGACGCTATTAGTACTCTTTGCCATGTGACTTCTTTCATGTGATTCCTTTCCATGTGACTGGAAGTTTTCTGAGAACATCTACTTTTAAAGGGCTTCTGTGATTGGGTTAAGTCCAACTGCATACTTTTTTTTTAAAATCAGTACAGGGGATTGAACTCACAACCACCTGCTTGCAAGGCAGGTGCTTATGTCACTAAGCTAAATCCCCAGTCCAAAACTAATTTTTTTTTTCCCCCGGTACCGGGGGTTGAACTCATGACCTTGCACTTGCCAGGCAGGCACTTACGCTGCTGAGCTAAATCCCCGGCCCTCCAACTGCATACTTTAATGTCAATTGCAAAATTCTTTTTTCCATAACCTTAATCTCACAATCACAGTGGTGATATCACATCACAGATCACCCCGTGCTCAAAAGGGAAAGGATAAACAAAGGCAAAAGTCACTGGTCATCCTGTGAGTCTATCTACTGCATCTTGCAAACACAATTTGCTATTTCATGTTACTACTTGAATGTTAGAATAGGTGCATGCTGCTACCAACTCTTTTCCCTCCACCATTTGTTGGTTCTTTCACTAGTTTATTTTCCTACTAAATTTCTTCCTGCTTGGACTGTACAGTACCAGATGCATGGCATAAGATACCTCATCTCAAAAGTAATGCATTGCTGTATGCTGGCTCCACAGATTACAACACCAGTACCACCTGTAGATAGGACAGAGCTGGGTCCATTGCTTGCTGTTGTGGAGAGAACACCACTGGTTAGAGCTTTGGTGCTGTTTTAGAGTAGGAAGGGCAGGTTAGAGTTTATTGGAGAGTCAAAATTTGGTTGATGGTCTATGTTTTACTGTGCATGTGGGTGGGAAGGTGGGGTAGACTAGGACCAGATATGATGTGAGTTCTCGATTACTGACAGCAGTGAGGTGAGGACTTTTGATTTTTTAATAAATCAGTGCAAACAATCAATAGTCTTTCATGGAAGAGTTGGTAGGTCTTTTAGGAAGTTCCAGTATGAGCAATCGACATTTTTGCTTGGACAAGAGTACTCTAGAATGATGTCATGTTAACATGCAGTTAAGCTGTGGGCATGGTACGTGAGTACATAGTCCAGGCTTCAATCCCTCAGCTGTGTGTGAGGGTACAGGATTCTAACTTTCTTTTAAAATTATAAATTTTAACTTATGTAATTCTGCAACATAACAATTTCAAGACATGAAAAAGGAAACAAAAATTTCCCAGAGTTTATATGTAAAATATTTTTGTCTACTTTTCTAATCTTCAATATTCTATTCTGGCTGGACATGGTGGCCATGCCTGTAATCTCAGCACTCAGGAGGCTGAGGCAGAAGGATTTCCATGAGTTCAAGGCCAACTTGGGCTGCAGTGACTTGAAGGTCTACTTATACTATATGACAAGACACTGTCTCAGAGAAACAAACAAAAATTTTTAAAAATTCTGTTTATATTTTTCTGCCATTAAGTGATCCTCAAAGATACAACTTTAATGAGTATGTTATATTCTTTTCTTTAGATGTGACATGGTGTTCTCCTCCATGCCCTATTATAGGAGATTTAAGTAATTTAAACAAAACATTGCAGAGTACAACTTTGTACTTCCTATGATAGATCCCTAGATGTGAAATTTTTGTTACAGAATGTGAAAAAAATATAAAGCTTTCTACATATATTATCAAGCATAAGTCTAAGAAGATTATACGATGACATTTCTTCCAAGACAGCCTGAGTAATTTGACTTCATTGTAGCCTTTCCTGATGCTATTATTATTTGGTTCCTTTGTTAGTAGATTGAGCCACGTGAACTTGCCAATATCTGGATATTTTTGATTCACAAAGCCTATCATTTTCATGTAGTTGAACCTAAAATATTAGCAACAGACATTAAAATACTAGCCATACACTGGGCCCTTACTTTCTTGGGGTGGCTGAAGAGGCACATGTCCCCAGACAGGGGTGGCCAGAGGCCGCCCTGCTTTTTCTTGGCTTAGCTCTGCAAGAAGATTGGCTCCAAGTGCTTGGTTTCCAGGTGCCACATTTGGAGCTGTGCCTCCCAGGTAACATTTTGTTTTGGAATGTGGGAAAGAATTCATTCTAGAAGAGTTTTCTCCAGGTAGGAAAGAATAACTTTTGGTGTCATTGTGCTTTTCTACAGAAGAGGCAAGCACTGGAGTAACTTGGGGATTTGCCACTGTTAGTAAAATAGAGAAGAAATCAGTGGCAAACTGTTGCTTCAGGGTTTCTAACATCTTCGTTCACCATGACCCGGTCACCGGCTGACTTCAGAGACCTTTGTGGCATCTTTCCCTCAGTATGGAACCTGATTTTTGCCTCAAGGTGGTCTCCACCAATGAACTCGGAAGCTACTAAAGGCATGAATGCTTGGTGTTTCTGCCAGTCCGCTGCTATAATGTTGTTCTCTTTCAGTTCTTGCCAGTTCTGGGTGCCCTTCAGCATTTTGGCTCTTTACCAGGCAGGCTTACATTTTAAACACAAAACACAATTTTGCAATCTCATAGTTACTTTCTAAAGCCAGAGTGGTATTTAGTAACATCTTCCAACAGTTCAAGATTTGCTTAGACGTCTGTGTTGTGGCCTCTAGTGCAGGCTACCTAGGGCTGGTCCTGAGCTTTCTCTTTGAACTGGAGCACAGGAAGAGGACTGCAGCTTAGTAATTTTATGTAAAATCTCTGGTGAATATGAGTTTCCTTTGTTAAATGGTGGAGGAGGCAAAATCTCTGAGCCTTACTTAGGAGCACGCGCTGAGCCAGGAGCAGTCCCCTGTCCTCCAAGGCTGGGTTGCTGCATCAAGGACACATCTAAGTCATGGTCACTTCTCAGGGCACTGCTCCTGGTCACTGAAGGCTTCTGCTGACCCCATCTGTCTCAGACTATTTTAAGACTTTGTGCTTCTGTCAGGAGTTTTGTCCGCTTAAAACAAATGTTCCTCTCCCCGCTTTCTTCTTCCTTTTCAGTCATATGATGTCAAGCTTTGCCATGGCAAATTTGAGATATTTAGTCATATTTTTGTCATGTGATTCTTAAGCCATCTTATATCTAGATTTTTGAGATTTTTACTTCTTCCCTTTTCATGCTAGAGTGGACTGGGCGATATTGGGAAGCAGGAAGTAGTATTGTTTTTTTTGTTGCTTCTCAAATTTTGACATACAGAGCTCCCAGAGCCTATGTTAAAAGTGCAAATTCTGATTCAGTAGGTATAGGTTGGGGCTTGAGATTCTGAATTTTTGAAAAGATCCTGGATGATTCAAAAGCTGCTAGTCCAGGGGCCATGCTTATGAAATTTTACTTTGTACTCTAGAATCATGTGAGAGAATTGATTGCCAGTGCCCCAGCTCCATCTCAGATCCAAGAACTCAGAATTTGTTGAAGAAGGTGCTAGACACAGGGATATATAACATTCTCCAGGTAGCTTCATTTTGTTTCCAAAGTTGATGGCCACTGAATTTGGAGGAAAGTATTAAATTCAGAGGCAGAAGTGAAATTTTGTTTCAATTATACTACATCCTTTGCATGTGGTACTCAGAAAGATGCATTGAATTGCTCTGGCTATAATAGGCAATAATGATTACATTTGTGCCCACTCATCCAATTCAGTTTTAGCCATTTTACAAAACAACCCATGATTGCTATCTACTCTGTATAACATCCATTTTTAACTCCTTGCGTGGCATTAGGAATCCTTTGTATTTTGTCATCCATGATTGCTGCACCTTGTCTATGGATACACTATGAAATTTTTAATCATCTGCTGTTGCTTAACCTGCCCCCTGTGCTCTGCAGTCTTCTTCTACTTCACCTTCTTCTCTAAGACTTCACAAATCATTTGTGTGCAGTCATAGCACTTCCTATAATTTGAATATGAAATGTCCCCAGAGGCTCACGTGTTCAAGGTTAGGTTCCCAGCCTGCGGTGCTATGGGAAGGTGATGCGATCTTTATGATATGGTGCTCAGGGGAAATGAGGTCACTGGAACTGTGGCCTCCAAAGGGGTATGGGAAATCCTGACTCCATCCTGTCTCTCTTTCTTTCCCAGCTGCCTCGAAGTGAACAATTTTCTAAGCTACATGTTTCCACTATGAAGTTCTGCATTTGTCTAGACCCAAAAGCAATGAAACCAACTGACCATGTACTGAAACTCATGACACCATGAGCCAAAACAAAGCTTTCCTTCTTATAAGTTTTTTTTTTCAAGTATTTTTTCACAGCTATGGAAAGGGGCTAACACACCACTCACTTCTAATTTCAGTTCTTCTATGAAACCTTCCCTTGTTTCTTTTCACCAGTTTAAGTCTGTTTCATGGTACTTTCACTTTCTTGTATGATTTGTCAGCCTTCATGCTGGTGATTTTCCTATGTACCCTTTTTCAGTTCCAGATTGTGAACTCCCTGAGAGCAAAGACCGTGTCTTACTGTCTTTCTTGTCCCTCCATCTATAAAGCATAGTGTTTTTTCACTTAGGGGAACCCATTGTACACTCACTGAAGTTGAAAGCATAGCTTCTCAGGACTACACTATGAATGGCATTGCAAGAGGTAGAATGTGGCCCATGGTTTCAATGGTGTGGCCAGTTCAGTGATGGCAGACTTGGTGGTCCAGCATGGAGTTCCTATTTCAGTCTGGAGTAACTTCAGAGTGTTCTGGACAGTCCAAGTCAGCTGTGGTTCAAAGGTAAATTATATGTCTCTGACACTGAGAGGACAAGGGGCCGGCTCTGTCTCCACTTTGGAAAGTTCACCTGGCATCTCAACCACGGTGTGCTGAGAATGGCTCTGGTGCAGTGCTTATTCTTGGGCCTTGTTCTAGGGTGAGGGGAGAAGAGGTCATGCATGTCAATCACCAACCAGCTGCTAGATGGAATAATTTATCCATATGATGTCACTGACTTCTCATACTGACCTTAGAAGGTAGTTATTATCACTCTTGTTTCAAAGATAGAAAGTGAAGCTCAGCCAGGTCAGTTATTTGTCCAAGATTGCTCGTGCTTCGTACATGATGCTGGATTTTGCTATTGTATCTTGCTTTCCAGTATAAGTCAGAGTAGAAAGAAGGTTAATTATGCAGACTATTATCTGGTAATGGCTGGAATTCCTAGTTCACCTGTAACTAACTTGGCAACCTTGCCAAGATACCTAAACTTCCTGAGCCTTGGTTTCATTATGATTTTAGTGTGGAATAGTACCAGAAGGCACTTAGATTGTATGCTCACAGAAAATAGACATTTCACAAGTTGTAGAGGGATAAAGCTTTTTTAAAATTATTCTATAGCAGGTATGATTCTAGAATAAATTCACAAACACACTGTGGATGTTTCTATGATTCAAATTAATGTAGAACTCCATTCTGTTGTGAGGAGTGGAAATGCTCAATGTAAGTCTCTTAGTCCCTTCCCAGTGAGTATATGTGCAGTTTAGGTAATGCCAGTATAAGATGGCATCAGGAAACACCTGGTCCTCTGTGGCATCTGTCCATGGAGAACTCATTACTTGTTGGAACTACTGTTGCTGATACCTACAGATACTTTTCTACTCAAGAATACTTCTTCCTTCTTGGGGTTTTGTCTAAGCTAAGAGACAGATTCCTCCTACATAGGATCTCACTAGAACTCTCCTGGGTTTTGCTTCCTTTCTGGGAGCCTAACCAGGAACAAGGCCTGAGGCGTTTCATGTGGCACTAAATAAAACATTCTCTGTGTCTGTCTGTCTTTTCTTCCACAGAGGGGAGGGGTAGTCTTTTTCCTGCTGGGAAGGAGAAGATGCTCTCTCTTATTGCTCTCTTACTGAAGTAGTTTTTGTCTACAGTTTTCTATTTCTCCAAGGGCATCGGTCTTTGAAACATAGAAGATACAGAATTTTTTTTTTCAAATCTTCTCCCTTCTACAAAGTCACACCATTCCTTTAAAGCAGTCAGCCCCAGCAGTCTTATATATACTTGGTATATAAGTGGGCGAAAAGAGGGGAGCCTACAGGAAAAAAGGTGCTCATATTTGAGAGGTACCCTCCCATTGTAGCTCCACTTGGCTTCATTCTGCCCTAAAATTCTGCAAGGATCCTATGCCTGTCTTTTTCTTGTGTTCATAATCATTTGGCATCGATAAGTCTGCAGTTATTCTGAGTCTATCTCACTTAAGCCTGGTATGCAATTGTTTTTGTCAGTTTGGAATTTCTGATTAAATTATAAACTTGCTAGAATCTCCTACAGTGCCTGTCTGTGTTCAGAGGCAGAGACTCTTCCAAGAATGTTTAGTAACTCACTCATAGAGTTGCCAACATGACCCTCGCCCTCTTTTCTTAATTCTATCTTTATTTGTCCTCATTAATAGAAAGGCCAATTATAAATGTTTCTAAGTTCTTGCTGTCATTTGAGGCTAGTTCTATAAATAATTATCTAAAATTACTTGAATGGCATCTGACAAAAATTCACATAAACATTTAGGCCTACTGAGATATAAAATTTGAGTGAATACACACACACACCCACACACACATAGAGTGAGATAACTTGTCTTAAAGTGTGTCAACTATGAAATCTTCTTCCTGATTTGCATGAGCCCAGGAGGGCAGCACATGAAGCAGTGTGCATCGCGGGATCCCAGAAATCAGCCAGGTCTGAGTAGGGAGTCGTTTCTCATGTTGGATGGTTGGGCAAACTGGGCTTGTGATTTCTAGTCCATCATGGCAGGAGTTTGGAGCAAGAAAGGAACTGAGCAAACTCAAAACCAACAACTCTTTTTGTAAGAGAAGTGAGGTCATGGGTCAAACTATTGCCCCCAAAATTGAAGACGCAAATAGAATCACAACTTGCTTGATCAGAAGCCCAGGAGCAGAAATCTCTGCAAGAGTGAGCACAGGGGAGGAAAATCTGAATTCTAATTGATGGATTTCAGAAGGCTCAGTGTTGCCATTAGTCTGAGAGTTAAAAACCCTCAGAGTAAAACAGCTAGTCCGAGGGTGGGAGCTTCACCTCCTAGAGCTTAAGAGGTTCTCATAGTGAAGATTAGAGAAAAGAAATTTTACACTTGCAGCAGGGGAAAAGAAAAAGTAGCCATTTTGAATCACTCCCCAAAATTCTGTTCTTAACAAGACCTGCTTTCAAGGAAAATTATTTTGTTAGACCCCAACCTTGTGTGTCTTCTTAAGTCCTAATTGACATGTGAAAGGGAACTATCCAATGCAAGTGCTTTCTGTTTTTCTGTTTCACGTTGGGGAGGAAGTGGCAAAAAGTTTTAAAAAATTGAGAAGCAGTTATGAAGGTCACAGCCCAAGGACACAAGCTCACCAAAAGCCCGAGACTGAATTGGGGGATTGTAGAGTGCTTCCCCCAGCTGCCACATCTTTACACAACGTCACAAGGGCTTCTGTATAATTTTAGAGGATTCCAATGGAAAGAACTGAACCTGAGACTTTACTAAGCAAACTGATCCAGATGCAGACTCTAATTGCATCAGAAAGGGCAGGCAGGCGGCTGAGACCCAAAAGATAGAGAAAGCAGGAAGATGAATCTAGGGGTGGACAAGCTCAACAGTAATGTGCCAAGTTCTGGACTAAACAACTAAACGTCTGTCATCATACAGATACCTAGTGGAAGAACCACACACATCACACAAATTATATATGTGACAGGGACCCATGAGAGAGAACATGTCATTAGATGTAATTATGGGGTCTCAGAAAGCTCCCCCAGGCAGACATGTTACTGGATTCTGGGGTGCTGGAGTCCCCTTGTAGAGGTGATGTCTAGGTCCTTTCTGTGCTGGACAAAGAACTGAATGAAATAAGCATAAGTGATGACAAATTTATTTATTTCACATTTATTAAGGTAGGGAATAGACAGAAGGGTAGGGGAAGAATGGGCTCTGCAGAGCAAGTTTGGTCCTAGTAAAAAGGGAGGAAAAAATAAAAATAAAAACACACCCTACAGTATAGTGTAGTATGGGCTGCTGGGAAGACCATTTAACGGTGACTGTCCTTTTTTATATTTCTCACACTAGTGCCATCTAGGTCATCCTATCAAAAATTTGCCCAAGTTCTCATAAGAAGTAGACATGCAGGGTTTTGGGAACTGTTCTGCACGCGTGTCCAGGATCTCGTCGCACCTCCCTTCCCAGTTTTAGCCACACTATCTTCCTGCCTCAATGATGCCTGAGTACCACCTAAAAGTTGATGAGTCTTGACTGATGGTGAGCAGCCAGAGGCCCAGCCATCTTGGATCTGTGAAATCAGTGGTAAGAGAGCTCTGGGCTTCTCTGGGTAGTGGGGAGGAACTGCTGGTTACTAATATGAAGGAGGCACTGGGTGTTGCAGGCATTTTCTGTAATCTCAAGTTTTATAAAAATTGATGTACCCTATCTGAATGCTATCCAGTGTAAAGACAGAATGAGAACAAAGCAGGATAATAGTGGGAACATGGGCAGACATGCTAGTTACATCCATCATTTATGCGGAGTAGCAGAATCTGGGCTTCAGAAACTTATGCAGAGGTTTACAATAAGATGGGACTTGGCCCAAGTGAAAACATTTGTCCAGGCCCTCTCTCTGAGCATGGGCTTCTTGAGTCCATTTGCCTGTTTCTAGGTCACCTTTTTGTACTCAAGATGAGAGTAACACTTCCTGATCTTGTCAGCTCTTGAATGTGGTGAAAATGCCAGGTTAACATACAGGAAGCAGATGTGTGGGAGGAGAGAATAAACCTGGAAAAGACTGTCAGTTCACTCATTCGTGGTTCATGTTTCATTGACTATGTGCCCTGTGACTATTTCTATGTGCTGGGCACTAGGGGCACAGTATCTACTAGGATTCACAGTCCTGGGACTCACCTTAATTATCTTTTCTGACCTGGCCAGTGTCATCTGATTGTCATCAACAGCTCTGCAGAGGAGAAAGGAATTTTACAGCTGTGGACAGTGCCATGAAATAAGGATGAAGGGAATGAAGGAGGGGGCAAGGTAGCGGTTAGACCAGTGAGGATACAGAGAGGAGATGGTGACTAAGGAGACTTTACAGAAGAGCTGAGTTTTGAAAGGCGTTTTATAGCCACAGATAAACAAAGCAGGAAGCACTGGCCTGGTGCAACCCAGAGCTGGTCTTTGCATCCAGTACTGGTCCTTTGCAGCTTAAAGCTCTGGAACTTGTGCATCATTCATTTCTAATAGTCACTGGTTTCATCAGCACTAAATGTATAATTCAAGTTAAGCTTTCTTTATCCTTTTTTTTTTTTTTTTTTTCTTAACAGGGAGGATATATTTTTGCAGCTTCTGTATGGTAACTTTCGCAAAAAAGCTTAAAGTAAGTGCGGTGGGTTACGGAGTTGCCAGTCTAGCCACACTTGCACTGAAGTCACTTCTAAGGGGCTTTAAGATTTTTGTTTTATTTCTTCATATATTTCTAAGACTTTTTTCTTAATGTGGAGAAAGCTTGTTATTGATTGAATTAAAACAAGTATTCAGAAGCTGGGCGTGGTGGCATATGTCTGTAATTCCAGCACCTGGATTGTTGCATGTTTGAGATCAGCCTGAGCTACAAAGTGAGCTCAAGGCCAGCCTGAACTCTGTGTAGTGAGACGCTGTCTCAAAAAGACAAAAAAAAAAAAAAAAAAAAAAAAAAAAAGTACTCAAAAAGCCAAGAAAAAAACAATTTTTCTGTATTAAACAAGCACAATTCTTCCATTTCTCATTCAGATAGGAGCTATTTTGTGTTAAAGAAATTGGCATTGTAGCAGAAGTTTGTAAATCATTTTATGAAACAAGGCACTGGCAATTTGTTCATCAAAATGAGTGTCATCTTCACAGTATGAAACTGGACAGATAATCTACTTGGTGACAGCAAAGGCTGTTTTTACAGCCCCATTCTGTATTGTTCGGTTCCTGTTCTGAACTTTGGGAAGCTTGTCATCAGAGTCTGCTGTGAACTGAATTTTATCTTCCTCAAAGTTCCTGTGTTGAAGCCTTCACCATTGGTGTGAGTGTGTTTTGAAGTGGGGCCTTCATGGAAGTAATTAGGGTTAAATGAGGCTGAGGGGTGATCTGTGATCCATAAGGACTAGCACCCTACCAAAAAGAGACTCTGGAGAGTTCTCGCTCTTTCTCTCTGGTTCCACGTAAGGACCCAGTGAGAAGGCGGCCATCTGCAAGCCAGGAGGGGAGTCCTCCCTTTCCCAGCCATGACCTCAGACATTCTCTAGACTTTGTGTAGCTTAAACCATATGGTTTGTGGTATCTTGTTGTGGTATCAGGTCAAGCTCTTAGGCTCTTTTAAATATCTGCCGGACAACAAATGTGTGTGTGTGTGTGTGTGTGTGTGTGTGTGTGTGTGTGCGTGTGTGTGTGTTTTAAATTTTATTTAAGGAGAAAAAGGGAAAAAAAGCAACAAAAAGGGTACAAGTTAAACAGAATTTCAGAAAAAAAATAAACAGTAGGAAATCACTAGTTAATGAATTACATATTGTCATCTTAGAAATATTTGTTCAAGTTACAAAATTAAAGCTTATATAGTGGACATTCAAACAGTGAGACCAAACAGTTCTGTTCAATGATCCAACAAAACTCAGTAATATCATTGTCTATCTTATACACTTAAATATACATGCAGTTATATCATTTAGAGCACTTTCTTTTCCTCTCTTTTGTACAATGACTATTACACATTTTGGGTTTTATTGCTCCCACAGCAATAAAACCCAAACCTTATTACTTTTTTTGGAAGAGAGTAAAACCAAATGTGACATAACAGAACAGAGTCGGTCAAATCAAAAGGTGGACATAATAGATAATGTAAAAACAATAATACAAGGTGATCAACAATGGTTACCATAATGCCTCTCGCTATCTCTAATAGAATTGCCTATATCATCAGTTATAATAAAATTGAACAAAACAGTAAAGAACGAAACCAACAAAACCAAAACATTGGAGACATTACAGGTCTTCAAAAGCAGATAATAGTCAACCAGAATGGGTGTCATAATGAATCCCACTATCTTCACAGCTGTTGCCTATACTTTCGAACCTGGTACTATCAAGCAAAACAGAATAGAGGAACATCAGTCAAAACAAGATGGGGAGAGCAATACAGGGCTTCAAATCAAGTTAATAGTAAATCAAAGTGGGTTACTATAATATATCCTGCTATTTTTAATTTATTTTCCCCTTAATTAAAAGGTTAAAAATAAAAAAGTAAATAATAAAATGGAGATTGAGATAAAAGAGGGCATAACAACAAAACAGTGCAGAAAAAAACATAACCATTTAAGCAAAATAGTGTTTTACCACAAGATAATCCCGACATAAAAGTAGTTACCATATTGTCTCTTTCCTTGAAATCTTTGAGTATAACTTCGTATACTGTAGCATCAAATATATCAAAACAATGTAAAACTGTGTGTTTTAAGGAGGAGGTTGACTTCCTCAGTTGGAATCAGCCAAACGTAATTTGAGACCAAGGCTACTAAGTAAAGTGCATGAGTGAACAGAATAAAGACATTTTTAAAAAATGGAATGGAGTTCTGAAGTCCATTGCTTTAGGCTGGTTTTGGGAGTGACTGCAAAGCTAACAAAGGCAGTGTCATTACAGTCATTGTGCAGACTTCCACAGATTCACTGGGGAAGGTGACAGGCATATGCAGAATTAATTTTTCCTAGATTATAAAAGAACAAAGATGGAAAATTCCAAAGTTCTAGGCAATCTTAAATTAAAACAATAAAAATTTGTTATTGCATTATTGCAGAGAACTGCTGTAAGCATTTGGTAGAGTCAGCCAAACGTAATTTGACTTTTTCTTTTCCTTTTCCTTTTTTATCGGTACCAGGGATCAAACTCATAACTGCCTGCTTACAAGGCAAGTGCTTATGCCGCTGAGCTAAACCCTCAGCCCCACCAAACATAATTTGAGACCAAGGCTACTAAGCAAACTGCATGAGTGAACAGAATAAAGACATTTTTAAAAAATGGAATGGAGTTCTGAAGTCCATTGCTTTAGGCTGGTTTTGGGAATGACTGCAAAGCTACTGGCCCCCAATATCTGTCTACATGCTCACTTACACAAATTCATATATTTGGAATTTCACTGAATATGGTGGTTGTATCTTACCTTTATTTCCATTTAATTTTATAAGCATTTCACAAGTAATTCAATAGACTTGAAAAAAACATGATTATATATGTGTGTACCATTCCACATTATGAATATACCCATTTTCTCTTAAACTTATCTATTATAGGATGTTAAAAACTTCCACATGGTTGAATCTTACAAATAAGAGCGTTTAGAATGATGCAGAGTTCCATGGACTTGTCCAAATGGAGTCAATCATTAAATGAGTTCAAGAAGTTTGCTTCAGCTCCAAAAAGCTAAATGTGCCAATTTCTTCTAGTGGGTAAAAGTTTTTAAAGAAATGAGAATATAGGAGGGACTAGATCAACTTGTAAAGTAATCACCAGATAGATCATATTTTAGCTAAAATTACATCATTGCAGTGGGCTCTTGGTTTATAATTGGCCCAAATTTTCCCCATGTGCCATAAATTTAATCAGAATGGCCTAATGTCTCAAATCAATGTTTCCAACATTTTATAGTAAACCACTTAATGCAAAATCCATAGCTCTATAAAGTCTAATTATGAAACTTTCTCCTCTTTTTAATCAATTAATCATAAGGCTTTCTTATATCTATGTACAGTAAAAGAAGACAAATGATACACATCCTGGAATTCTCTAATATAGCTACATCTTATTTACTACTGAAGGAAGAACCACAGAAAATGTAGGCTATGGTTCACATACAGCAGTGGTTATAATAAACGGAATGAAAGTGGACCAACCAAGATGCTTTTTTATCATACATGCCCTTACTCTCTACTGAGAAAACTGCACAAAAATTTTGTTTGTATCATTTGCCTATCCCCTACAATTTTGTGCATTTCTCTTTGGTAGTCTAGAAGGGTAGAATAAAAGAAAGGGTGGGTGATGGTCTTCTCACTTCCCACTCTTCTTGGGTGAGGTCTGAGTGCCTGGGTAGACATAACAGTGAGTGTGGAGACCCCAAGTCTAACAACACACCTTTTGCCTGGTTTGTTCTTTGAGCTTCTAGAAGATGGGCCCTCTACCCCCAGCAGTAGAAAGCTCTTTCTGAATGAAGATCATGCCAGTTTAGCAAGCACCCAGCTCATAAGTGATATCATTGGGGGTCCCACACTTCTTTCTTCCATGTTTCCTGTATGGACTTCTTGAAAGGTCAGATGTGTTTTCAGCGGCTGCATCTGGATCCCTTCGAGGAACTGACCCCATATTCTCTGAAAGACTAGAAACAGAGAGGCACAGGACCCCTTCACTGCTTTCACTTCTGTATTTGCTTTCTCATTCTCACATCAGAGCATCTCCCTTCTACCCAGGACTGTGTTGATACTGTCTTACTTGGCTTCCTGCCCTCAGTTTGACCATAGCGGTCTTATCTGTCATAAGAAACCTTGAAATGTTCAGTTCAGTCCAGCCTGAAAGATTGAAACCCTGTGTCTTAGCATAATATTTGAGGCTCTTTGAGGTCTGGCTCAACTGACTATGTTCCAACAATGTTAAAGTAATGACAGCTAAGTTTCCACATATTTGGGCACATTATTTAGCTGCTCTCTGCTTCGCCTCATGGGGCTGTAGAAACAGCCTTGTACAACTGTTCCAGCCTTGTATCATTAACTGAGATAATATGCAGTAAAGGTGCAGAGTACTCAGTGGCCCACAGTAAAATGCTTAACAGTTTCTCTTACTGTTGTTTCCTCTTCTTGGACTTATTTACTTAACCTTCCTCTTGGACTTGGGAGACTCCTATTCGCACTTTTAGATGCAGGTCAGGTGTCTCCTCTTCTGTTCAGAGTTGATTTGCTTCCTGGCAGTGGACAGCATAGAAATGACCAGGCCCATCATCGGCCGCACCCCATGCAGTTACTGGCTTTCATGTTTGACTTTGCCACCAGTCTGTAAGCTTGGTGAAGTAGCTATGACCGCAGCACCCCAAGGAGCCCTGAGACTGACACACAGTAGGCCCTCACTTGACCTTGATCGCATGGTTTAGGTTTAAGGTTCTGTAGCTGTCCAGTACTGTCCCAGCATGACACCATGATGGGAGGTGGGTGCTGAGGCCCCACATTCCTACATTCAGGCCAGCTGAATTTCAAGCGCACAGCCACGCCACGTGGTCACTAAGCGCCTGGCCACACACAGACATTGCAAACGCGTGCAGCTGACATTGCCACCCCAGAAAGCGCCTCTCAGCAAATTCCTGTGTGCTGGGTTCAGCATAAGAGCCACACTGCAGACAGCAAAGAAGGCAGATGCAGAGCCCGCACATCTCACCTGACAGCTGCTTGATTTACTGTCTCCAGTGCGCTCCCGTGGATACTGCACCCATGAGAATGTTTTTCCTGCGCTTTGAACTGAAACTCAGAGATAAATCTGGCTGTTGGGGTGGGAAGGAACAGTTACTTCATTTTCAAGTGTTGCACTTTCTTCTGATTATTACCAAACAAATTTGTCCATACAGCAATCCTGGCTCCTCATAAATCTCCTAAATAGCTCTTGTTTAAAATCTGATATAATTCCAAAATATCCATAAAGATGATTAGGATATAGCATGAGAATACCTTGCCATGGAGAAACTTATTGAAAATCAGTTCAAAGCTGGTTTTGAAAAATTATAGGAAAAGAAAATATGTAAAGTAAGAAAAATGTGTTATGAAGAAAAAATGATGTGAGAGACTGTCACTCTGTGAGAGAGTTGGCATCGAATGCCTCTGCTCTTCAGAGTCCTTAAAAATGTTATTGAGCTTCTTGTTCATTTTGTTTGTTTGTGTTGTTGTTGTTGTTTCGGGCTCTCACTATGTAGTGTAGCCTGGCCTTGAACTTGCTCATGTAACTTATGGCTGGCCTCAAACTCATGGGGATCCTGCTACCTCAGTCCTCCTAGCGCTGGGATCACTGGTGTGTACTACCACACTCAGTGGGAGCTATGAGGCTTAGGAGAAGGTGCCAAGCTGATAAAGATGATAAAGATAATTTCAGGGTCAAAAATCTGTAAATATCCACTATTAGGAACCACTAAGAAAGTACACTGTGTGCACAGTGTTACAAAGTGCTTAGAATGATATTAATATTTTAATGACCTAAGAAATACTAACGAGATAATATTAAGCCCCAAACTGACAATTATAAAACTGTATCTATGGAATTATCTCAGACTTATAAAATGCATAGTAAGAAATAGAATCTATTTATGCATCAACATAGCTGTTGCATCTTAGTGGGTAGTGGGGTTACAGTGTCCTCTTCTCACTCCTGTCTTCTATCAGTTTATCAAATTAAATAAAAACATTTGCATTTTTAATTTTGGTGAAATAATCTCTAATTCACGTTTAGAACTGAAGATTTGTCAGTAGGCCATTGTCTTTTCTGGACTGGTTCTTTTCTGGGAAGTGGTAGAGGCATGGAGAGAACAGACAGATGGTCAGAAATAATTTATCAGGTGGTCCAGCCCTGCTGGAGGAAGGTGTTTGTAGCAGCCCAGATAACTGATTATTGAGGTTTGTGAGAAGATGTGGGGAGGCTCCCGTTTCCTGTTTTTCATAGGGATACCCATCTAGATGTGTCCCAAATTTCCACACCTCCTACGACTGCCTTAAGGTTTTGGTGTCAGCTGATTTCAAAATAGGGTGGAAGGTGGGCCTGCTGTTGCTGGAAAGGAAAGTGTTCAAGGTCGTAGTTGGAGGGCTGTGGAGAAAGATAAAAGTAGACAGCAGAGAGCCACCTGAGTGATGGACTTGAGAGCCAGTAAAAGTACAAATGGTGCCTTTTGGCCATTTGTCCTGGGCTGGAAGTAGAATGAAAGATAGTACTTTTTGAAAATTACTCCAAAATTGCTCATGTGAGAGTTGAATTAAAAAAAAATGAAATGAGCTTCCTTACTAGTATGAGTTGGAGGGAGATTATTTTGTCTATTTTTTGGGGGGACAGGATCTTGTTATGCAGTGCAGGCTGGCCTTGGGCTCACTTGTTTGCAAGTTTATAGCCCAAACTTGGAAATGATTCTCCTGCCTCAGCCTCCCAGGTGCTGAGATTACCATGTGTGTGCCACCACACCTGGCTGGAGGGAGATAATTAGATTTGAGAATATTTATGATCACATTGATCAGTCCATCTTGGGAGGAAATATTTAGATAAAGGTGTATAATGTCTGTTCATCTTTCCTGGCTGCCAAAGCCAAGGTCAGGGACCCTTGTGTTGCTATAGAAGGCATCAATGGGAAAAGCAATTTCATCCCACTTGTCAGTAACCTTGGTGCCTCTCAGCCAGACTCTTGTCTTTGACTCAGGAGTACAAAGCTAAAAAAAAAAAAAAAAAAAAAAAAAAAAAAAGACTTTCTCATCCTACCAAGTAGCTGAACAAGTGCGATGCTGAGAGCCTGGTCTGATGGGATAATTCATAGAGATGGTTGCAATTCTTCTCCTTGAAAATTATAGGGAGTTATGGGAAATTAATTGACTTAAAAATAAGTTTTGTTATGCTTCAGACCCTATGATAGCCAACGTACAGAAGTGAGCAATGGGTTATGTAGTACATTGCCACAGCTAAGGAGACCAAGGAATTGGTCACTGTGAGCTTTAAAAAGATTTCAAGCTGAGATTTAAAGATAGGGAGTGCAGGAAAAGGAGCGTGAGCCCCTGTGTCATGCAGGTCGGCATCTCTCTTTGTCATCTTTTTGGGTCTCAGGTTCTCATTTATGAAATGGATTACTACAATGAGTGAAAAGAAAAAACACTTTTAAAGAGAGTGCCACATTGTTTTTGTAAGTGCCATTTGTAACTGCCATTGCTTCATATCCTTGCTGACACTTGGTAGAGCAGGACTTCCTGGTTGCCTGCCAGAAGCAAAGGAGGAATGAACCATCAACCAAAGCCTCGCATTGCTTTGTAATTTTTCATGTATATTTTCTAGCATGAAGGAAGTAAGCTTGGCATTTAAGGAGACAATCACTGATTCAATAACTCAGAGAAAACTGGAACAAAATTGAATAGACTTGGAAAATCCAGCTATTAAAGATACCACACCTGGACTTTAGAATAAGAATGTATAATATACTTGGTTACTGAAAGCAAAGATTGCACAAGAAAACAAAAAATTATTCTTGAATATCTCAATGAAAATTATAGAATTGAAAATCAATTACTAAAAGAGCAATAAATTTATACACTTAAAATGGTGACCATTTTGTTGTGTATATTGTACCATACACAAAAAAGAGTAGTTTTAACAGAAAGGTAGACATTGTTAAAGAGTAATAAATTTTAGAAAACTAAACATTATTGATAACATTGAAAAAATGGAAAGACTGAGTGAAGCAAAATGTAGAAAAGAGTATGAAAGATACACTGGACATGGTGACAGACTAACAAGTTCAACTGGAGCTTTGGAAAGAGAGACGAGAGCACCTGTTAGCAAATATGAAATGACCTTGCAGGACATCCACCTCCAGAGGAAAATAAGTCTCTGATAAGACTGCACAGGCACTGACCGGTCAGTGTGGACACCAGAAGTGGAGGCAGACTGTGGTGTTATGTCCCATCTGAATGTCAGCCTCCTTACCACAAATCACTGCAGTGCATTCACCACTGAAAAGCTCTGTGGGGCAGGTCCAGGCCAGCAGAAGGCCAGATCATGCCCTTTGCTGAAGTAGCCATGCTGCCAAAGGCAAGAACACCCACTTTTCCTCCTCTTCTCTTCCTGCCTTACCCGGGACCCCGCAGCCTGCTATGTCTGGCACTCAAGGAGTTTTTGCCTCTGCACAGTTGCTCTGGCTGAAGTTGACTCTGTATACTCAGAGAAATTCCTGTTCATTTAGCAATAGAGTGGATACCAGGGAGTGGACAGTCTCTGTTGGTACTGTTGCTATGCTGCCTTCAAAATCTGCATAGTCCTGGATGACTTTCCTCCTTGCAGACCTTTGTGTTTTTTTACTGTCTCCCATTCTGCTGGGACACTGGTCTTCGGCTGTCACATTTCAGCTCCTGAAGCTCACCACCTTCCTTTTTGCTCTGGGAATCACCAGATAGAACACAACCCTAGGGGTGAGTTTTCTGGCTACTCTATATGGAGGAAGCCCTGAAGGTTGTTACATGGAATGCAGTGTAAGTGATGCACTCTGAGTTTAGGTGATCTTACACTGTTGCTGCCTTTGCACTTGAAAGTGGGAAGTTTCATGAAGCCTGAAATGCTAGCCGGTTAAGAAATCTTTTCCTATGTCATGTTTTAGGGCAGCAATTCATAGTATCTTTCCTCTGGCCAGAGTGATAGGTATCTTCCTGTTTTATTCCTCAGATCACACTGGGGATGGACATGTGACACACGACTGGCCAATCAGAATCCTTCTCTAGGATTTTCTATACATACACAGGCAAAAAGATGCTCTTCTTTGCTCTGACACTGTTAACCTGGGGGTCAAAGCCTAGAAATGCATAAGAATAAGAAGAAAGGAACAGAGAGGGACAAGAGGAGAGAGACACACACAGAGACAGAGGCAAATGCAGACACAGACAGAGACAGAGACAAGAGATAGAGCCTGGGGTCAGCTCTACTCTGGGACTGCCCAATCCTGTAAGACCTTACTCACCCAATTTTGTTCAATAAACTTGTAGTTTAGTTTCCAGCTCTTGCAGAATGCCCCTGACAGCAGTAACATCCTGGCACTTCAGGCAGTTTTTATACAAAGGGATATACTAGTAGTCTCAGCATACACACTACTTTATAAGCCCATAAAATGTGGGGCTACAGGACCAAGGAGAAATCTCTGGTTAGTGATTTGAAATCAAGTTAAAGCCAGAAAATGAAGCATTTGGGCGAATCCTGCCATGGGACTCTAACATTCAAGTCAAATTGGGTTATGACCTCCACACTGTCCTTGAGCATAGCACCAGCATCCTCGCTGCCCTGGAACCTGCCAAGCATTTTCTCCCCAGTAAATAGCCATGTTTGACAGGAAAAGGCAGAACAAAACATCTCTAGGTTTTTGGGGTTTTTTTGTCAGATAAAATGAATGGAGAGCTGACTATTCTAGCACTGCTGAGTTTACCCTGGTGACGCACTGGTTGCCATGGTGCCCAAGTGTATTTTGCCATTGCCGAAATCTGCACCTGTACCTGCAAAATGCCACTGACAGGAACTTATTGTCATGATTAAAGCAGTTAGTCATGCATTAACAGCACAGGGGAACATTCTGCTGGCCTGGAACGCAGTGTCTTCATAGGTCAAATAGGAATGCTTTTTGAACACGCTGTAGCAGATAGCTCTGTGTCATTTTAAAGCTTTCATTGAGAAGCAGTGGTGTATCAGGTCTCTGAGGGGGCACACAGGGTGTGGAAATCTTGCTCTGCAGACGGGGAAGTCGGGTAGTGGTATCTGAAGGGTTCTTGTGGACACAGAGGAAATCCTAAAGAACATAGCTTTGCTTATGTTGCAAAGCCACCAGTGGAGAGAGAAAATTGCAGACATTTCAGAGTTTCTATTGTGGTGTGAAAGGCAGTAGTGGTAAAGGTGGGGCTTGGGCAGCACCCACATTTGTCTTGGTCCAGGTCCTTTTCCTGCTTTTCCCTGTACTCTTGGGGTTGGTCATAAGCTCTTCTTGCTGGAGTCAACTGTCCTCTTTTACAAAATATTCTTCCTCTAGGTGGGTTTGACTGTGATACTCCCTTGCTCAAAGGACTTTGGTAGCTCCTTTCTGCCTTTGCAATAATCATACCGAGTTTCCTTTTTAGGTTTAACTCTTAACCTTCAATTTCAAGCATTTAAATTTTAGCAGACAGATCCAGGCACTTTCCAATAAGATCCTTTCCATATTTTAGAAATTTGGGATCCTGCAATGCACAAATCCCTGAAAACTTCATGCACCCTTCTATCTTCTTATGAGCAAGCACAATAAATATCTCCTTTAAGCATTTCCCCTTTTGTGTGGTACTTTTTAATAGCCTGATTTGTAATTACTTGAGCACAAGACTATGTCTACTTACCTTTGTATCATGTGAACATTTTAACATAATTCTTTAATTTTAGTGTTTGTGATGAATGAATGAATGCACATCCAGGAATAAATTGTTACAGGGTAATATTTAAAATAGGGAATAATCATGATTCTCATATAAAAATAAAATTATCTATTAAACATTCAATGTAGCTAATTAGTTAAGGAGGAAGATGCTACAGCTGTTTCGAAAAAGAATGGCAAGAATCATATAGTCTGTAGACAGAAAGTACTGCTGAATGAATACATAACATGCAGAACTGATTTGTGGATGCAGTAGGAGGAGAGGAAATCAATTACACTTCTATGGTAAACAAAATTCGCTTGCATTTGTCTAGGATAAGCAATGCCTCTGAAACATCTTACAACATACAGAGTTGTCAAAGAGCTTGAAATCACTGACAGGTGCAGATATACCCTGGGATCAGTTAACCTAGATAAACCTAGTTTCCCACTGTAAACACTCAGCAATGGTTTTGGTCCATTGTAACATTTTCCTATTTTTCCTTCCTGTGGTACATTTCATAAGAAGAGAATCTCCAAATGCAGGTTGCAAATCGAAACTAGTGATAGTGTCCTTGTGACCAAAAATACTTTCTCTTCCCTCTCTGAATTTCTTATTTATGAATACTTTTCAGGTCTTTACCTCATATTGACACTTACTAGGTAGTGCAATAATATTAACTAACATTATGTGCTAAACATTATTCTAAGTGCTTTGCTTATTCAATCTTAAAAACCCTATGAGGAAGGTACTAATATTTTCTCCATCTTAAGATGAGGACACTGAGGAAGAATGTGAAAAACTTCTCCAGGGCCGCAGAGCCGGTGAGCTTTGGAGTTGGGTTTTAAATGCAGTGCATTTGACTGTATGTTTGTATTTTTAAACACTTTGCTGATAAGAATGTCCACATATTTGAAAGGGAGACGGTAGGTTATACTAAGTTTAGGGGTCAAGTTCTGACTATTTCTTAAGCAAATTCACAATGGCTAATTTTGCATCCTTCTCTAAGGAATTTAAATGGAGCTTTGGGATTATCAGTATCACCCATTTGAGATTTCTCAGTAACTCTTTAGGCATAGGCCATCCTCTCTTCCCCACTAGGACTGAAACAAAGACCGCTGAGTGTTAAAAAACACTCCAGGGCAAGATTCTTCTTAGCATAAGATCATCTCTGCCTTCTTGAGTCATCCCAGGATTATACTCACTCACCTGCTGAGTCACAGACCTCTGAATCTTCCACCAAATTTAAATCCTCTGCTGGCCCTGCCTATCACTGTGTACACCCAATAAATACTGGCTGTGTTGGTGTGTTGCTGTATTGGTCCATCTGGAGGCATTGACTTCTCAATCTCTTGTGTTGTGTTACTAAATCAGTCTCTGTTTCTTACAGGCAATTGGGGATCTTGGCCAGGTCTCCAATATCCTCTCTAATTCTAATGTATAATCTTTAATATGTCAAGAATACTGATAGACGAAATAGAGGTATGTAAAGAGGAGACAGGGAAATTATAACTTTGAAGGAACTGCAATTCTGAGGAAACTGCAGCTTTCAGAGAACTGCAGCTTCAAGGCCTACCTCAGAGTACCCGAAGTTACCTGTGCCTTTTAGATCCCCTGGTTTTCTTCCAGGCCCTTTACCCTTAAATTCCTGAGTCTTAATGAGTCCGTAAATTCAGATTGCATTTTTCTTTCAGTACTATAAATTCGAAAATTCTAAAGACTTTCACTCTCAAAGGCACAGTATTATGAATTGGTTACTGTATCTCTAAACTTCAAACACATGTAAACAGTTGTATTTTAACCTAGGTGATTTTTACCTAATGTGACTAATGTGAGCTGACCTCAAGGAAATAGACACTAGGTAAATGATAGGTAACTTAAGAGTGAAACATTTTAGATCATCCATCACAGGGATACCTCAAGACCACATAAATATCCTCAGGCTTAACCATAAAGCATCTTTCCTTCAAGCATCTACACTCTTTCTCTCTGGGTGTCTACCTCTTTGATTCTACCTAGTAAATCAGCCTATGCCTTTCACTGATACATCCTGAAATTCTTTACCTTGAGTGAAGAACCTACCTAGAGCAAGTTAAGTTCTCCATCTCCTCTTCGGGTGGACTACATCAGACCCACCCAGTGACAATACCAGGTAAGTGGTTTTGCTTTATTGTTTTGCTTTTTTTGAGACAAGATTTTGCTACTCAGAGTCCTGAACTCACTATGGAATTCAGCCTGACCTTTAACTTGCAGCAGTTCTTCTGCCTCACCTCCTGAGTGCTGGGATTATAGGTATGTGCCATTATGCCCACGAATTTTGCTTTAAATCTTTGGAGGATGGCTTTCCCTAAACAAACCTTATTTAATAAAATAAATAAATAAATCAAACTGCAGAATCTCCACACACTGCTGTATGGTTCCTACAGGTGGCGGCTTCTTCTTCTTCTTCTTCTTCTTCTTCTTCTTCTTCTTCTTCTTCTTCTTCTTTTTCTTCTTCCTCCTCCTCCTCCTCTTCCTCCTCCTCTTCCTCCTCCTCCTCCTTCTCCTTCTTCTTGTGTGTGTTATTGGCATTTGGCCTCATGCTTGCCAACCAGCCACTGTGCCCCTGAGCTATACCCTTGGCCCTTCTACAGGCTTCTTCCATGCCCCCCCAACACACCTCTGCAGTACAGGATTGCATGGAGGAGTTCACCCAAAGTGAGGGTGCAAGAAAGTTATCCTCATAAAGTCCAGTGAGTTTATTTGTGAAACTTATTCATCTGTTGGTTATTAAAACCCCACCCAAGAAGAGTTATAAATGTGCCCTTACTTGCATGAAAAGTGTAGGACTTTAAGGGTAGTCTTAACCATCAATATTCTTTCCAGTTTGCCACAGCAGTTTATGGAGACTGTAATTTGATGAGGATGCTGGAAAGAAAGGACCTCAGCATGGCTCTAGGTGACATTTGGAGAATGTCTGAGTGCATCATGACTCAGCAAGACAAAGCTCTGGCCAGGGGAGGAAACCAGATAGGAGTCCCTGACTGGACTGGGCATGCTGCTTGCTGGTGTTTGTCTGGGTGTGTGGGGGCCTGGGTTTTGCTTTCCTCTGCTCTGGTTTCCATGGCTTTTACAGAAATCTAAACAGCTGGGAGGAGACTCAGGGAACAGAGCCACAGAAGTCATTAAAGCTGAAGAATGATACAGCATCGAGCAAAACTAAAAAAGATGATTCATGAGTAAAGAGAAGTTTAGTGGCTGCTTTAAAATGTATGAAAGATAATTATAAAGAAAGATGGTGGCAAACTTTTCATCAGTGCACACTAGTACATAAAGAATAGGTTTAGATGTAAAAAATGTTCACTAGCAAGTGCTGTTCAGTATTGGAAATGATTAGTGAAAGACATTAGAGCATCTCTTCTGATGGCCTTCAGAAAATCAGGTGACTTTCCTAGAGTCACACATGCATGCTTGATTTCTTAAATTTCTAGAGAAAGACATTTTATGAATCTCACCACGAACATAGCCTTGATATTTCAATTTGTTTCCAGACAATGAGGGCCTAACAGTAAGGCAAACAGGCTTTAGCTAGCATACCTTTGATTTTCCTGCAGCTGCCTGCCTTCTCCACACTCCTTGTGAACCTCTTCTCTTGCTCTATACTTTGTATGGAGCCAGAGATGAAAGCCTTGTCTCCCAGAAATCAGCCAGCTTTTCACTGGAATCCTCTCTTTGCTATTGTATCCTCTCTTTAACAAGTTATTTCTTTCTTCTGGGTCTCAGTTTCTTATTTGTAAAATGGAAAGATTACCTCTTACTTCAAAGGAAGGAAATTTTTTGAAAATGAAACCTAACAGGGTACATGAAGCCTTCTATAGATCTAGCACATTCTAATAACTGTTACCAAGTACTAAGGTTCGCTTTGCATAATAAGAATTAAAAAATATTATTTAAGAGCTAACAATGCTCCAGGTACATGTAAATGGTCACACTAGAATTTATGTAGTTTAACTGTTATCTCACTTCAAATATAGGTTCATCAACACAGCTTTGGTTCTGAAACTGTTTTTCCCACAAAGCTGCAGAGGGTATAAAATGTGCATGTAGATACCCACTCCTACACATACACACATACATAAAATACAGTGCTGCTGCACCTGTGCATGAAGATCTTTTCATGGTGGGTGATTGAATTACTAATTTATTTTGGTAATTAAGGATGAGCTTACAGACTTCCTTCCTAGCCATTGCTGTACTCACTGTCATACAGAAAGGCCAGGAAAAATCACCAAGGAATTGGGGAAAGGGAAAAATGTTTAGAAAATACATCAAGAAAAGAAAGTGGCATTTTAAAAGTGCAGGAAGCCACGCTGGGCGTGGGAGGAGAACAAGAAGCTAGTTTGCCTTTCTCCTGAGCCAGCCAGTGTATAGGCAAGACACTGAGACAAGAGGTTCACCCCAACCCCACCTCTAAGCAACAATCCGATTTGGAGGACAGGCTTAGTTGATAGCAACTGAAGTACCAAAACAGCTTAATTCTTGTATCATTTGACTGACTTTGCAGGCCTAAGGCCAATAGTCTGAGCATTTATTAAGAGGGTAAGAATATGTAGTATAGCAAATACGTGAGATTTTCTTCTGTCTTGTTTTTGAGATCCAACATTGTTCTCACTGTTTTGTTTTGGTTTATTTAATCTTTGTTTTGTTTGATTTTATTCTGTTCTGTTTTGCTTGATTTTATTATATCTGATGATATAAGCAGCAGTTGAAGCTAACAAGAGGCATTATGGTAAACACTGCTGAGTTCCTATTATCTTGTTTTGAAGTCCTGTATTGCTTTCATTGTCCTGTTCTGATTAGCTTTATTGTTTGGTTTGGTTTGGTTTTATTCTCTTTAATAAAAAAGACAGTGCAAAGCCATCCCATCCTCTTGATCATAGTCCCTATCCATTTATCAGAAGGTGGGATACTTAGATAAAAAATAGCAAAATACAGAAGATTCTGCCACCAGTCTCCGAGCTCCATGTGAAAAGTGGAGACAGCGTGTGGGCCGTGGTCAGCAGTGTCTTACACCTGGGGAGGAGGAGAGAGGAGCAGGGGCAGGAGGGATGGAGAATTTTCCCATAGTTTGGTCTGCTTTCTGGGCTACCAGCCATGGGATATGTAGGGAAAAGCAGGTGACGGCTAGAGGCACTGGCTTTGGGGGAGAATGTCAAACGTAGGCTTGAGTAACACTTTTATAACTTTACATTATGATCCTGCTTCCCTGTCTGGGGCTAAACTCTCAGTGGGTTTGATTTTTAGGAGATCATTAATGGGGTAAGCAGCATAGTCTGAGGCCTGGTGCATTTGTGGAGGATTCATCTGGAAGTGGTTTATAGAAGAGTTGCTTCACAAAAGAGAGTTCCATTTATGAAACTACCCTTCTCATTCAATGTTTTTTTTTTAAGAGCAGAACATATTTATTGAGAGAAAGAAAACTTATGTCTGAGAGAAGGGAGTCCTGAGTGTATTAACCCTCATTTAATTTTTATCAATAACTTTAGCCCAAATATATGATTCCACTGGGTAACGAGTCCTGTAATGACTTTATGGCTGTAAGGAATTACACTTAAAGAATCCAGATTTGCCCTTGCTTTCTGTCCATGGTTACTAGAACATTCTGATGATGGGATTTAAGGTACAGTCTTGCCAATTCGAAAATGTCAGACCTGACAAACTCCCTTTCCTGTGGCAGGACTTGTCCTGTGTTTGACATTAACGAGATGGTTCTCAATCCTACTTGTAACTGGGCCTTTGAGCTCATTTACCCTGTGCAATTCTGGGGAGGGAAAGAGCAGCAGCATTTCTTTCTCTTTTTCTGACGGGCAGCCACGGCCAAGAACTGCTGGGAAGTAGCTTGGGTGGGCAGTTGGGGAGGCAAGTTGTACCGGTATACTCTGCTTCAAGTCTTCAACTCCTCCATGGTGGGTGGCTAGAAGGAGGAGGTGGATAGGGCCACTTGTCTTCTGTTCAGCTGGAAGCAATGTGACTGGCATCTTTATTGGTAACTACCATTTCCCAGCTCTGGCAGGTATCTGTGCATTGGCCTCCTGGGACCTAAGTGTGGGGTTCAGAGAGATGGTGGAGGCCATGGGTGTCTTCCTGAGTGTGTGCTCTACCCAGGGAGACTCTCATACTGCTGCTCTGCTGAAGGTGGCACTGCAGATGTCACCCCCATGACTGTGTCTTCCATTTTCCCAGTCTTGCTTGGATTAACCTATCCATGCTGAAGGGTCAGACCAGCATGTGTGCTGGATGAGTAGACGCTGTTCTAGTCAGGGTTCCTCTGGAGAAGCAGAAGCAGAAGCAATTGTAGTGGGAAAGGTTGTGTTTGTATGTGTATGTGTATATATGTATGTGTTTATTTTTTATTTATATGTGTGATTTTGTGTGTATATATGTTATATTTGTGTGTATATGTATATATGTACAATATGTATGCATTTATGTAATATCTAATATATCTATTACCTATCTGTATTGATTTATCTGTCATCTACCTATCATTGTAACTGTGTATGCATCTATCATCTTTATCTACCATATACCTACCACCTAGCTATCTATTTAAGAGTGTATCCACCTGTCACTTATCTGTTATCTACCTATCATCCATCTATCTGTCTGTCTATCTATCCATCTATCTTTCCATGTATATACAGACAGCTACTAATTCACTCATGAGATAGTAGGAATTGGCAAGCCTGAACCCTCTCTGAGTCCAAGTGCAGTCCTGAGGTAGAATTCTCTCCTTAGAGGACTTCTGTTTTTTCTTATGTCCTTTGACTAACTGAATATGACTTCCCCAACTTATGGAAGGTGCTCTGCTCTATTCAAAGTCTACTGATTTAAATATTGCTGGGCAATTAAAATGAATAGAAACTTTTCAGAAGTACAATGGCCAATAAATACATAAAGAAATGTTCAACCTCATTGATCTTTAGAAAAATACAGATTAACACAGAGTCCATCACATCCCAGGGAGAAAGGCCATCATCAAGAAACCAAATCACAACAAATACTGATGAGGCTGCAGGGAAAAGAAAACCTTCTACATTATTAGTGGGAATATTAAATAGTGCAAACATTATGAAAATCATTTTGGAGACTTCTCAAAAAACTAAAACTAAAAACCCAATATGACCCAGTTATTCCCCTTTTAGGTATCTTCTCAAAAGATTAAAGTCATCATATTATAGTGCTACATGCACACATGCACATTTATAGTAGCAAAATTTTTAACAGCTAGATCTTAGACACAACCTATATGCCCATTAGCAAGTGAACTGATAAAGAAAATGTGAGACTAATACTTGCTAAGTGAAATGAATCAGACACACTAGCTTGAATACTGCATGGATTTTCTTATATGAGAAACTCAATGTATAAATGAAGAGCAAAATAAAAGACAATAGGAAGTAGGGAAATCCTTCTCAAATGGGAAGGAGATGGAAGAATGTGTGTGGAATGGGTGGGAAAGGGAATAGAAACAGAAAGAATTAAAGAAAAAATGGAAATAGAGCTTTTGTAAATGAGAAGGGACCAAAAGTTGGAAAAAGCAGTGAGGGAAGGGGAGAATAGGGGACCAAAAGGCAAAAAACAAACCAGAATTAAGATAGATTATGTCTATTTGCCAGCTGCCCACAATAAATGGAATCATTATGTATAAACATGTGCTAATAAAAAAAACTTAGAAAAAATGGCATCTAAAAAATACTTTCACAACCACATCTAAATTTGACCAAACAAATGGCCCTCAGATAGCCTAGCTAACTTGACCCTTTATGGAATACAACAGAATTCCTTTGTGTGCTGTTCCCTCTGGTAGCTGCTTTGGCTACAGTGGTGGGAGGAGCAGAGCACTGGTGAATCTGGGGCATCACCTCTGGCAGGGCTGGCTGTCCCATCCTACTCTACCTGCAGGCTGTTTGGTCCATTTTGTTATCAGCTTTGAGCTTCAGTACAATTTTAAGCTAACAGAAAGGCCCCACTCAATATCCTGCTACAATTTGAATACTGTAGATACAACAAAACTTCGAAGCAAGACCTATTTCTCCTGTACATCTGGGCTTACCTTAAGTACTTTGAGTCCTGAGATCTGAGCAAGTGTCAGGATTTGAGAGATCTGATGCTTGAACAATGTAGGGAACCCTCTCTAAGGAAAAAAAAATCCACAAACTACAAACACAAAGTAAGACAGAGGTTCCAAAGAGAATTGTTGAAGCTTAAGCTTCCTCATTGCTAAGGAAAGAACTGTGCCTCCCTACGTGACCCCCAAATTCTTGTGTTAAAGTCCTAATACCCAATGTGACTGCATTTGGAGATAAGAAATTTAGGAAGTAATTGAGGTTAAATGGGGCCAGAAGGGTGGGGCCTTGATCCCACAAGGCTGAAGGAAACAGTCTCTTTCCCCTCTTATCTCTCTCTCTCTCTCTCTCTCTGTCTCTCTCTCTCTCTCTCTCTCTCTCTCTCTCTCTCTCTCTCTCTCTCCCTCTCTCTCCCTGTTTTTCCCCCAGCCCACTCCTTTCCCCCCAGCATGCTCAGAACAAACTCCAGATGAGGAGACAACAAGAAGGCAGTCTTGTGCTGGCTGGGAAGTGCCCTCCCAGACGCCAAATACATCACTGCCTTGATCTCAAACTTTCCAGCATGAAGAACTGTAAGAAACTAAATTTCTGAGTTCTTTTTTGCTTCACATCTTTTTAAAAATCAGTTTTATTATTATACAAACAAAGGTTTCATTTGGCATGTTTGTGCATGAACCTATCATATTTTGGTCACTTTTACCCGCATCACCCATTTTTGCTTTGTCCTCCACACTAGTTCCACATTTTGCATTTTGGTTTTCAATTTGTGCAGTATGATTTGATCATATCCATCTCTTCTGTTATTTACACCTGCATCCCCCTCCTCCTTCCTTCCTTCTTCATGTCTAATAATACTCTATTATTTCCCTTCTATTTTCTCATTGTCTTTTCAAGATTCCATATATTAAGGAGAACATGCAATATCTGTTTTTCTGAGTCTAGCTTATTTTGCTCCATACATTTTCATGCAATGGCAACACTTTGTATCATTGAATAACAATAGTAATAGTAGAATATATATATATCAGAATGTATGGTGAATGTTTAAAAATTTTTATTACAGTAAAATACATTGTCACTAATCCCCCTCAAAATACTCTCTGTTGCTTTAAACACATCTATTCACATTGTTCTTGTCATTTCTGAAGCAGTTCTGGAAGTCATCTTTTGTGAGAGTCTTTAGGAAGTGTGTTAAAAGAAAACAGCAATAACGAATGCTGCTGCTGAGTGTCATCCAGTGGAAAGGCAGGCTCATTAAAACACTGCAGCGTGGGGCTGGGGATTTAGCTCAGCGGCATAAGCGCCTGCCTTGCAAGCAGGCAGTCATGAGTTCGATCCCTGGTACCGATGAAAATGAAAAAGACAAAAAAAAAAAAACAAAAACAACAACAAAAAAAACTGCAGTGTACCCTCATCCATCTTATAAACTGGACAGGCATGGCAACTCTAGCTCTTCCCATAGGCAAACTTACTATGAAAGGTGAATGTATTGGACTGGGCATAGAGGTAGCCATGATAGAATAACAAAAGATACTCATATAAGAGGGGGAGTGTCCAGTACTGCTTCAGAAAGTGCTAAAAATGTAGGGATAATGTGTTCAAAGCCAGTGCCAGTATCTGAAGAGGTATTAGTGACAATGTGTCTTTTACTGTAATACATTCTAAAAAATAAACATTCACTGTAGTTTTCAGTTATATCTCATGTAGCATATTTTATTTATTCATTCTTCTGTTGAATTGATGTTTTGTGATATTTTGCTATAAGAGCCTGATCTGACTAACCAGTTACTGCCATGGTAAATATACCTTGGCTGAGACAAGATGAGAATATTACATAAATGCCTATATACATATGTAAGCACTTGCAAATGCACACACACCTATGTGTATAAGGATACAAATGCACAAGTGTATGTATATATGTACACACACATATACATTCATATACCCATGCACATATGCATAACTTTCTTTTCCAGAATAAATGGGACTTTTCCTGCCTTATTCTTTATTTTCTAATTGCTCTACTGCCCTCTCATTTAACTTTTGAACTCTGGCTGGCAGATGTTAATAAATCCTTATTAAAGACAAGTGTTGCGGATCAATTCATACATCCTCCCATATGGTAACGGAAAGTTTTAATTGCTTGGAGTGAGCTATTAGATTGGTTTGTTTGCTTATTTCAAATGGTAAAAGGGTATTTGTGAGGCTTTGAATGCAAGGAAAAATGTGAAGCTCACATTTAATATCCGTTGGGCACAATTTATATTTTAAATATTATAATTGTAGCCTTTCCAAATCATAATTTTTTAATATGGTTAAATACAATTCATTAGGACGCTCTGAAAATAGCAATGACATTTGAGTCACTGCAGTGGCGAGGTAATCAGCAGGTTCTGAGCCCACTGAGATCTTTGTGGCTCATTTCATGGGGCCCACGACAGGCAGGGATTGTGCCACGTGCGACAGTAGAGAGGGCACCGGATTGTGTGTGGCTCTGCCTGTGGGGACAGAGGCTGGTTTGTATCCCAACTGTGCTGCACATGGCACCACCCTAGCTAGGCTCTGAGTGTCAGACTCTGAAAGCAACATCATCTTGGCTTTCATTTACTTTTGTTTGCAGGATTTTTATAGTCTGGGGAGAGGAAAAGGAGCTGTGAAAGGTTCAGGAGTTACAATCCTGGCACATTTCACTGTTCCACAATGGCTTCAGTGGATAAAAATGGGGGAGATGTCTGTGGTGCGCCAATGGCAGGGCGCAGGCCAGGACCAGGTCTCAGGCTCACCTAATTGGCTTCTGTGCACTTCTCACTTGCCCTCTGCTCCAACCCCGAGCTGGCCTTGCCCCTTTCGTTTTGCACCCATGCACAGCACTGTCCTTCTGCTGTGTCTTCAGTCTCCCATTATTGTTTTCTATTTCTCCTCTTTTCTTTCTCAGTGCTGCTGATCTGTCTGTGTTTGTTTTTCAAACTGAAGTCCCTTGGGGAATGTATTGTGTTTTAGGTGCACAGATGTGCAGAACTATTTCATCACTGGGCGATCACAGGACCACAGAGCACATCATGGGCCTTCCTCCCAGCCAACTACTCGATTGTCATCCAGTTTGCATCTTCTTAGTGTCCCAGGAAAGCTCCTTTTTGTCAGCCCAAGATTCCCTGCTTTCCCAAGCCCATGTTTACATTAACATCTTGGGGCCATCTCATCTCCCTACCCTGTGTTTTATCCCATTGTTTTCTTTATGACTGATGAAAGTGTAGAATTTTTTCGAACTCCCCAGTTTGGCTATTTCTAGGCCTGCTTTTTGGGAAAGCCTTAGAGGAGAGGAAGACTATTCACCTTTGCTCTTTGGAGTTCCTTGGGACAGTTCATTTTGTGTATCACCAGTTAAATGGTGTTTTAGTTACTGTTCTATTGCTGAGACCAAGTGCTTACTATGCACAGTTTAAAGGAGAGTTTGTTTGGGTATGGTTTCAGAGATGTCAGTCCATGGTATCTTGGCTCCCAGGCAGAGGAAAGCTGCTCAGCTTGTGGCAACCAGGAAGCAGAGAGGGAAGAGAATTTGTAAAAGATCTTGAAATCTCTCATATTTATTTGATTGAAGAAATGAACACAGTGTCCTAGTAGTCATAAACTGAAATGGGGCACAATTAGTGGAGGAACATTTTCTCTTCTAAAAAGGCTTTCCTAATCAGTAGATGAACTAATAAGTGAAAGAGGTGGTTTGTGCATGTTGAGCTAAGGAATAAATCATTCAGTCAATTCCCAGGAATATCTTGTGTGTCCACTGTGTGCAAAGAACTGTGTGTGAGTCCTCACCAATGTTCACCAAAAGTCACATAGGCTGAGATCCGAGGACTGCGTAGCTGTCTCACTGATTTCTTCAACCTCCTTGTGTAGTCCACAGTAACTCTGCTAAATGCCTGTGAAAATCTCCCTTTAGATGCTGTTCACAGACCCCTCAGTTCAGCACATCCAAGAATTACTACTGTTCTGTCTTTGTTACGTGATCCCTTTGCACTCATATATTCAAATTGGAAATTTAGTCACCCTGGGCTCTGTCCTGTCTGCTGTCAGTCTCTTCCCATATCGTGGTGGCCATCACATTCAGTGGGTTCTTCCTGTAATTATCAGTGTGAGCTGTTTACTCCCCTGCCTGGCTGCTGTTATGTTAGTCTGGCCCTTGTGTTTCCCTACCTACGCTCTTGCAAGTGGCCTTAAAATTTATGTATCTTTCAAAGTTTCTCTGATTTTTGTGTGGTTCTCACTGGGGTGACCCATTGTTTTGGCTTGACCTGGACTGAGGGGTTTCTTGCAATACAGATACTACAGTTTTAAAATAGGACAGTCCTAGGCAAACCAGGACAGTTGGTCACCCTGCCTGATACCATTTTTCAAGTCAAAGTCTGAAGCAGGTAGGTTGGACCTACTGATTTGGGTTATGTATTATAGCCAAGGAGGCTGAGAAGGTGTCTGGCATTCTTCAGCTTTTCTGGTAGAAGTTGGGTAGAAGTTCATAAGGTATGGGAGTCTCCAGCTATAGCAGAAGGGTCAAGGTCTTGGTGTCAAAAATTAACAATAAATATTACTATAGTTTTGAAGTGTGTGCTCTCCAAAAGTCCATGTACTAGGAGACTCCTAATGTAGCAGTGTGGAAAAGAGAGAGACCTTCAAGAGGTGGGGCCTAGTGGGAGACCATTGGGTTATGACCACAGTCATGTAATGGTCAGTACTAGTCTCACAGAGTGGACTAGGTATCATGGTAGTAGATTTTTTTCATTCAGAGTGAATTATTATAAAAGAGTGAGGCTGCCTTTCCCCAGTGTCTTAGCACGCAACCTCTGGTGCCCACATTGTCACCTGCCATTTTATGATGCATCAGAAGACCCTCACTGGGGTCTGATCAGATGGGGCTGCTTAATTGTGTGAGTCTTCTAACATTATCACAGTAACTGGATAATCAATTTACAAAGAGAAAAGTTTTGGCTCACAGTTTTGGAGATTTCAGTCCATGATTGATTGGTTTTTTTGCTTTGGAATTGTGAGACAGCATATCATGGTGGAAGTGCCTGGTGGAATTTAACCATTCACCTCAAGTGAAGAGAGAAAAAAGAAGTTGATATTCCTCTGTCTTCTTTAGGTATAGCCCCAGTTGCTTAAAAGCCTCACACTAGATCACATCTCCTAAAGGTTCCACCATGGGTGAAGATCAAACCCCTGATACATTCCAACCATTACACTGATCTTAGACTTTTAATCTCTGCTACAATGAGTTGAATGAATTTCTTTATGAAGTATCCAGCCTCAGGTGCAATGCTATAGCAACACAAAATATGCTAAGACAAACATTTTCACATACTCTTTCTCTGCACCAGCCTCCTTAATTGCAATGCATAGCATGTTCTGTCTTAAAATAAAGCTCACAGTCTACCAGGTCACCTCCATGCTTGAAAGGACTCCTGTGTCCTACAGATGATAAAGCCCAAACTTCTTAATTTAGCTAGGGACCTGTGGGGTCTGACCCAATCTTCCCTCTGTCTCTTGCCCTCCCCATCCTGTAGTCCGTGAATTGTGCTGGGTGTTTTCACTTTTGCATAGGTCTGGATAAGCTGCTCCCTTTGCTGCAACTGTCCTTTGGCCCCTCTGCATGTCAGGCCTCTGTGATGCTTTATGGGTCTTGCCAGGCTACAGCCACTCATGTCCAACTGATTCTTTCTTCTTCTACGCTAACATTATTCACCATGCTGTATTACACGTTAATTTATGTGTCTTTTTTTTCCTTTATGTCATGAGTGCTTCAGGTGTGGATAAGGAGACACTCTGATCATCTTTTCTATGAGAGATGGAGAAAAATAAAGTACACACTTAAATAAACTAGACTTACCTAAATCTCAATGAATTCTATGTGGTAAACTATTAGTTCTTGTAAGTATTTTTTCCCAACTCTTTACTAATAGAACCTCACAAATTTAATGAGCACATAGATGCATGCTGTGTATTTTTCCCCTCTCGTACTGGCTGGAATGTAAATGTGATGTAGGAATTGGAGTTTTAACCTTGGGGTAGAAGCTGATGCTAAAGATGGCAGATTAATGAGGGAAGGAACACCAATCCCCAAAACCTATGGCAAATAAATCATCCCCTTACTATTTAGGCTCAGATCATTATGTGAAAGAGAAATAAGAATTAAAAAAGAAAAATAAATTTCTGGTTTTTAAGACACTATTAATTTGACTTTTATTACCAGAATGAAACCTATAACTTAGTTAATATGAGTGACAAAGGAGGATAGAAGTAAAATAATTCTTACATCTGGCTTAGATTGAGCTCTGTTGGGAGGATAGACGTGGGAGAACATAGCATACACAAATGCACAGCTCCTCTGTTTATTTCAGAGTGGAAAATGGGACACTTTTTATTTAATTTTTAAACATTTTAAAGATAAAGCAAAATAAAACAGAATAAAGCCAATCAAAACAAACCTGTGTAAGTGACACAGGACTTCAAAATAATACTAAATCAACAATGGTTACCCTAATGCCTCTTGTTGCCTTCAAAATAGCTGCAGATACCTTCAGACATAGTAAAAATCTAACAAAACAGAACAGAGTAGAACCAGTAAAAACAAAACAATGAATGCAATAATGAACTTCAAAACAAGACAATAGTAAATCCAAAATGGCTACCGTAATATATCTTGCTATCCTTGAAATAGCTGCCCATGCCATCAGATATAACAAAATTAAAAAAAAAAAAAAAAAAAAACAGAATAAAATCTGACCAAACAAAACAATGAAAATAATACAGGACTTTGAAACAAGATAATAGGGAATTAACAATGGCTACCACCTTCAGAAGAAGATCCCCAATAGATGCCACACTGTGTACTGACATCTCTGAATAGATGACCAGACCACTGGCCTTAGACCTGCCAAGTCAGTGAAACACCAAACATTGCAAGCATCAAATTGCATTTTCACCTCACTAACTGTCATTGCAGCCTGTGTTTCTCCAAATCAGCTGGTTGCTTATGGGGGGTGAGGGCGGGGTGGCTTTGCTTATTTCCAGGAAAGAGCTGGGGTCTGGCTATCCCCCCAGCAGTCTGTATTTGGCACTGATTTGCAGGGAGGGCTTGCTTCTATGTGGCTTCTTGTTCTCTTCCCCTATAGTCCATGAATGGCGCTGATTCACTAGAAAGGGCTGGGGTCTGACTGTTCCCCTGGTAGTGGTGGCCCACACACAGTGCTGGTTTGCAGGGAGGGTTTGCTTCTTGGTGACTTCTTGTTGTCTCCTCCTACAGTCTGAAAATGGCCTGGGACACTTTTTATGTATACTTTTTTATTACAAGAAATATTTTCCAATCCAATTTCCTTAAATCTAAGGTATTATCACAAGGCATAGATTAGAAAAGGTATGGACAGAGAGTAAAGACTAGAAAACCATTTGTTTTTCCTTTCCTTGGTAAACTCTTTAAAGTTGGCTTTGAGATGATCTGGATGGCCACTAGGAAGCTAGAAAGATCTACTACAAAGGGCCCATGTAGTGCCTTGACAGAAATGCCAGAAGGCAAAACATGCTCTCTGACTTCAAAAAGATAACAGACAAGGCATATACAAGAGAGACAAAAGTGGGTGGGTAAGTAAAAGGGCGGGGAGATAGATCAATAGATAAATGATGGAGTATTGCTTAGACTGTTAAAAAATGATAGAGTATTGCTTATTGAAATCCACTTTTAAAAATCAATTAAAAATTGAAAAAGTTTTCAGATTAAAGAGAGAAAATGATATGGTTAAAAAAAAAAAAGTGAAGCTTTGGGACAATTACTTGCAAGCTGTCTGCCCAGAAAGAAATTACATATGTTATCTGAGCTTTACTCTCCCCTAAGATGGGCCAGGGATCCCCATTTCCTATGATTGCCATATCAATTGGGAGTTCTTATTGAAATGGCAGCTATTATTTGCTTTAATATTTATGTATTGTTCATATGGAATTTTGTGCATAGGGTGAGATAGGCCTCTACTTATATCTTGTTCATTGGGGCACCCTGTTGTCTACACATCATTCATTCAAACATAAGGTTCTTTGTCCTGTGTTAACATCTCTGTCACAGATCAAGGTCTCATAAAGCAATGATCTACTTACAGGCTTGCTTTCTCTTTTCTGGTTTGTCAGTCTTTCCATACAGTTGCTCACTGTCTGGTGTACAATACGTTTATGGGATGTTTTCATACCCAGCATGATCATTTTGCCCCCTTTTTCTCCCCAACAATTGTCTTGGCTGTTTATATTCTTATCTAAGTTTCAGAATCAAAATCTTCAAGAAACTGTCAACACTTTGATCAGAAGTGCATTAGTCGTATAGATGACTTTGAGGAGAATTGAAAACTTTAAGGCACTAAACAATGGGTAAGATTTGATGGGCAGAGAGGAAAGAAGAATTGGAAGGGGCTTACAGTAGAGGGAATGGCACCAGTTAAGAAAAACAAGGGTGCGATCGCCTCTCAGAATGGCCCACTTTGCCTGGGGGAGTGATGGATCCGGAGAGGGGATGTGAAAGATGCCTGGAAGTTCTAGTGCAAAGAGGAACTCACGGGCAGAAGCCATGTCAACCCCATAGACCAGAAGGTCCTGGAACAATCACCTAGGGAAGGTCAACTTCCCATCATGCTTAGGGAAATTCAAATGCAATGGAGATTCATGGAAAAAAGTTAGAAAGAGAAGAAGTTTAGCCAGATGTTCATCAGGCAGTAAGCTGTGAAAACCCTGCTTGCAATGTGAACCTTTTGAAAATGTGATGTTATTTTACCTGTGGCTACTAAATCCATCAGTGTATATGCTCTGTGGGAATATGACCTAAAAAATGTACATACTCTGATGATTTTCCCATGTGTTCAGTTAGTTTACCAAAACATGCTCAGCCAGAGGCACTCATTAATTTCCAGAAGTGGAGCCTATTTTTCCTGCCTGGACTTTCTGGGCTTCACTGGTTGACTCTGGGTGCATTGTACATTCAGGTTTCCTGTTGCTTTACCACTGTGATTTCTGAAGCCTGGAAAGCCGCATAGCTCTGCTGTTGTTAGGCATAATCTATGCTGGCCAAGCCCCCTGCAAAGCTATTTTATAGGTCAGCAGGGTGTTAGAAGGTACAAACCTGTGTTTGTACCTAATCAAGAGATTAAGTAGACATTAGGTTTTGTTTTCCATCTAGCCCAAGTCTCGAAGGTAGTGGGAAAGTAAGCAGCCTAGAGAGGAGACATGACATTTGAAACAGAAAAGGGCCTAGAATTTAGAGCTCCTGGTTACTAGTTTGCAGGCTCACTTCTAATATTTGCCTTCTCCTTGTCAGCTTAATTGTCACTCTCCTTGCTCTCTGAAAATCAATGACTTGCTTTTTGTTTTCTGTTCATCAAAGCTCCAGATTTGAGTTCTGACTGGTTTTGTGTTCCTTGGTTCAGGACTAATTGTATACTCTACATAGCTCAGTACACACAGCTTGAGAGAAAAAAAAACAAGGTCACAAATCAACAGTATTCTTCTGGTGCCAGTGCTGAATGCTGCACCAAAACCCTTGGCCTATGCAGGTTTCATTCACATTGCTCTCAAAGCACACCACCATTAATCTGCAGTGGGCATCTCACATGGCTTCCCTATGAAGCCTGCCATTTTCCTCCTTCCTGAATTGTGGTGATGCTGCAGTTAGTGACAAGGTCCCCAAGGATCCCAGATGACACTGATTGCTTGCTGGTACCTGCGCTTGGCAGCCTGGCTGCTGCCACAGGTACCAACCTTCAAGTTAATGTTGCTTCTGTCTGGACCAAAGATGATGATATTGTCAGCTGTCAACTTGGTCAACCAGACAGGCCCATTGTCTACTCTCCTGCTAACCCTGGGATTCTGATGTGAACTTCTAAAGGGTCAAGGAAAATCTGAGTGACACATTGTGCCATACACTGAACTGCTCATCCCCTCAGCCAGCCTGTAACTTTTGATCTCTGAGGATACATTTCCATTAACTTCTCCAGATCAACTCTTGAAGGATTCACCCAACCAATCTTCCAAAGATGGCAGCACCCCAAAGTGGACACAACTTGAGTTCAAGCTGGGATTCTTGCTACATCAACATTGAAGGGAGTCTGTAAAATAGTAGACTATCTGTAAAATATAGTCTGATAATAGCAGAGTGGCAAAGAGCATAAACGGTGGTGTTAGAATATCTGTGTTCAAATCATGTATCAAAATCCTTGACTTTTGCTAGTTGATTAAATCTTTCTGAGTTTCAGTGTATCCATGGAGAACATTCTGAGCATGTAACATACAAAGCACATAGTACACTCCTTGGGATATAATTGGAGTTGGTTAACAGTGGAATGTGTAAGTCAGAATTCCAGGAAGAAAGGACAAACTTTTTTTGATATATTTAAATCTTAGAAACTCATGGAACACAGATATTTGGTTATCAAGTTCCTTTTTTTCCCACCAGATTACTCACTTATTCAATAAATATATGTATTCTGGATATATTATATGCTAAGCCTGTATGTGCCATATGTGGAGAGAAATAATATTTTCAGAGATATTAAAATGAGGTAAAATGTATTTTAGAAGAATAAATAAAGCCAATAAAGTTTGAATCATTATTGAGTGCTATAGAAAGAGGCAATATATTATATTTAAAGATTAGGAAGTAATCCATATTCAATCACTGTAGTGGAGAGTTTTCATTGTTTAGCTGCTCGGGGTTCCAAGCTCTGTCATATTTGAGGAGAGGCCTCCATAGTGAGAGTCTGCCCACCTCACCCCCAAGAAACCCAAGGTAACCATCTATACCCTTGCCATCTGAGGGCTAGCGTGTGATCGTGTGACCCAGTCATAGTCAGTTCCTTGCTCTTCTGGGTCTTTGGCCCTTGATCAATGACACAAAGATGGAAAAGACATTGAGCATTTATTTATAATGAAGGCAACCAGCAATGTATTAGTGCTGTCTGTGACAGTGTTAGAGGAGTCCTGTAAGGGCAGTGTGGCTATAGGGTGGAGGGACAGGGGTACCACTGATGACATTCTATTTAAATCACACCTGTGTCATGAGCTAATTGGAATCCCTGCTTTCTGGCTGATTTCCTAAGCCTTGTTCTTCATCCTTCCTACAGATCATTCAAATAATTCGGTACTCTTTCATGTTAGCTTTGGGTTTTCCTGTAGCAGACCGAGAGACCTCATTAGGGCAGAGGGGAAATGAGACAAAAGAGGGAAGGAAGGCAGCTGGCAAAGGATGTGTTATGGAAGAAGTGAGGACTGGGTTGGAATGCAGTCCTGCTGACGGGACTTGTACCTCACAGTAATCCCACCCCAGGGCTAAGAGACCTATGGCAGTTATACGCTGATTATTGTTGGTTACTCTTAGTCTTGTCTGTCCCAGAGTTGTTCACTCCTTGTCACTAGCATCTACAAAATGCTAATGGGTAAAGTGGGCAGACATTGTCCATATACTGCAGTAGTAGAACCAGAAGTAGATGGACAACTGGCTACTGCCATGCCTTCTAAGAGGTTCCATTCAGTAAGTGAGTCAGAACGGTTTCTTTGGTTTGTACTGATTAATACAATACTTTAAATCCCATTCACTATGGCACTGGAAGCACAAGTCTGTCATCTTTCCCATGTTTCAGCTTACCAGTCAAGGCAAATTTTCTGGCTACAGTTCAGAGAATCAGCATGAGAGTTAATGTTTTTCTGTGCCAGAAAAACATGATCAAGACACCATTTCATTTGAATCTTACCTTCTTTATCATTTGCCCCTTTAAAAGGGATTTGATATGAAAATTACAAGGAGGATCCTCCAAATTGAAAACCCTCTTTAAGCCACTGAATAGTCTGAATTTTGTTAGCCATGGCAGGTAACAAAATAGCTAGAAACAATAGCTAGAAATAGCAGGATGCCATGTCATTGTTCACCATTTAGAGCATCTGTCTGGCAAGTTCTAGCATTTGAGCAATTGACAGATTGATGTAAGTAGCAGTGTCTGATTGTCAATAGTGAGTGTTTTCTGACTCAAGAGCTCAGGTAAACTTCAGGTGGGATCCAGAGTGGTCTTGGGGATGGCTAGTATTCTAAAAACTTTTAACCAGAGTTTAGTTTTGTTTCATTTCATGATAACTTACATATGCTAGAGGGGATCCAGGAGATCACCGAAGAGTTACACATTTTGCTTTAAAATTGACATTCACAAGCAGGAAAGTAAATTATTTCTGGTCTTTTGAATTCAAATTTAGACCCAGAATGAGACTTACAATAGATATTATGGTGTGTTGGATGTTTTACACACTCCAGTTTATTTTTACAAGCCTTATAAAAGTAAGTCATATCAGCCCTGTTTTGAATAAGAGGCATCCAAAAACTCATAAAGTTAAGTAAATTTGTGAAAGTCACACAACTATAGGCAGGTAGCAGCTTGGTTTAAAGACTTGCCTTTTACTAAATGCTTTTGCCCTAAGGTAGGAGCAGGCAAAGATACCCACATTTAACATTGCTTTTCAGTATGGCATTGGAAGTTCTAGCCAGTACAATGAAGTAATAAAGGTAAGTATATAGCTTAAAGGAATAAATGAATAAAGAAATAAATGAAGTAGTCCTTATTTTCAGATGATATAATGAACTATACTGGAAATCCCAAGGAATCTATAAAGTCTCTTAGTGCTAATGAGTGAATTCAGTAAGGTTGCAGAATACAAAATGTACATGTGAAATAGTTGTATTCTTATATACAAACAATGAACACATAATAACCAAAGTTAAAATACAATTTATAGCTGCTTAAAAATAAATAGGAATAAATCTAACAGGACATATATAAGAACTATATGCTGGAAAAAAACTGCTTATATCTAAGTAAATGGAAAGTCAGATGTCTATGGACTGAAAAGCAACATAGTAAAGATAATAATTTCTCTCAAATTTATACACAGATTAAATGAAATTCCTATCAAAATTACAGCAACTTTTCTGACAAGTATAGACAAAACTATTCTGTAATTGATAAGAAAAGGAAAAAAGTCTGGAGTAGTCAACACAACACTGAAAAAGAAAAAAGAAGTGTGAATCAGTGTACTTGGTTTTAGACTTTCCAATAAATACTGTAAGTCAAGACTGTGTGATATTGGTGAAGGAACAGATGCATAAAATAATGAAACAGAACAGAAAATCTAGAAATGCAGCCAATGTTTAATAGAGGTGCAAAAGCAATTATGAGGAAGGAGACTAGTGTTTCCAGTAACAGATGCTGAAACAATTGGCATCCATAAGCAAAAATACAAAGTTCAACATTGATTTAACCTCTTGCTTTAATTTTAAAAAGCCCCAAACTTTATCTTAAATTTTTACATCTAACTTCATGAGAAACACTAGCTTGTAGATTTCTTTTCTTTTTTTAAAACTTAACACCATCAGTTTACTTTGCATTAAGTTATCATAATTTTTTTGTTCTTGCTTTGATTTCTGAGGTAAAGTCTTACTGTACAGCCCAAGCTTAATTCCTCTTGCCTCGGCCTCAGAGTTCCAGGGTCATAGACTTGTACCACCACGTTTAGCAGTAATATTTCTTCTTATATGTATCAAAACTCAAGCTGAACAATGAGTTCCGGGTTGCAAAAGAGGTTTTATTTTACATTGTTCATTAAGTTTTTAGTCCTACTAAGTTTTAGTTCATTAAGTTTGTAATTTGTGTGTTAAAACAAAAACACACAAGTGCCATTGTAGATTTATTTTCTTGTAATACCTTTGTCTGGTTTGGTGGTATGGCAAGGCTAGATTTATGGAATGCATTGAGAAATATTACTTCCATCTGAATATTTGGGAAAACTTTACAAAATTAGTGTTATTTCCTTAAATGTTTGGCAGAATTCACTGGTAAAACCATCAGGTTCTCAAGCTGTCTTAAATTATGTCCTTTTTTCATTTTATTTAAAAGGAAAAAAAGAAAAAACAAAACAAAACAAAGCGGTGTAAGGGTACAAGTAATACAGAACTAAAAAAAAAAAAAAAAAAAACCAGTAAGAAATCACCAGTTAATAGATTACATATTATCATCTTAGAGATAGTTGCTCAAATCACAGTATCAAAGCATACAAAGTGGACATTCAAACAGTGAGACTGCAAACAGTTGTGTTCAATGATCCAACCAATAACATTAATATGGTCAGCTATTTAACACCCCTAAACACTCTTGCTGTTATATCCTTTAGAGCTCTGTTTTTCCCTCTCTTTTTTACAACAAAATTTACACATTTTGGGTTTTATTATCCCTTAGTTCTTATTACTTTGGAGGGGGGAGAGAATAAAGTCAAATATGGCAAAACAAAGCTGTCAGTCAAAACCAAAGATAGACATAGCACATGATGTAAAACAGAGTACAAGGTTATCAACAATGTCTCTTGTTTCCTTAAAAAGAATTGTCTATCTCATTAGATATTATAAAGTTGAACAAAACAGTAGAGAACAAGACCAATAAAACTTAAGCATTGTAAACATTACAGGACTTCCAAAGGAGACAATAGTCAAACCAGAATGGGCATCTTAGTGAATCTTATTTCCCTCAAAGTAGTTGTCTATCATACTATCATACAGAATGGAACAGAGTCTAATCAGTCAAAACAAGATAGTGGGAGTATTACAGGACTTCAAAACAAGTTAATAGGAAATCAAAAAAAGTTACTATTATATATCCTGCTAATTTTTTAAATTTTTCCCCTTAATTAAAAAAAACATAAAAAATAACTAAATAATTTTTTAATGAATAAGGGAGAGATTGAGATAAAACAGGACATAACAATATAACAATACAGGTCAAAGCATGACTGTTTCAGCAACCTAGTGCTTTACCACCAAATAACCCGACTTAATAGTAGTTATCATAGTGTCTGTCTTTTTCCTTGAAATATTTGAATAAAACTTCATATACTATAGCTTCAAATATTTCCATATCAAGAAGCCCAGAATAAAGCCTTTCCAATTAATAAGTGAAAACTTTATAAGGCTTCAAGGTCATATGATGGGGAATCATGATTACCACATTTTTTTATATATTTGAATCATTACTTACATTAGGGAAACTATTCGGTATTCACACATGTGAGATTGATTTATTTCACTTATGAGTATGGTCTCAAGCTACGCCCGTTTATTGATAATTATCTCAATGTGATCCTTCTTTATAGCTGAATAATACTCCATTGTATAGAAATACCACAACTTTTTTATCCATTCCTCAGTTGATGGACACTTGGGTTGTTTCCAAGATCTGGCGATTACAAATTGTGCTGCTATAAACATAGGTGCACATATATCACTGTGGTATGATGCTTTCAGTTCTTCTGGGAATATGCCTAGAAGTGGAATAGCTGGAATAAATGGGACTTCCAATCCCAGCTTTTTGAGAAATCTCCAGACTGACCTCTACAAAGGCTGCACCAGTCTACACTCCCACCAATAGTGTAGGATAGTTGCTTTTCCCCCACAGCCTCTCCAGTATTTGTTGTTGTTGGTTTTCTTGATCCTGGCCATTCTTTCAGGAGTGAGATGGTATCTCAGTGTGGTTTTAATTTGCTTTTCTCTAATGACCAATGATGATGAACATTTTTTCATGTATTTATTTGCCATTTGCATTTCTTCATCTGAGAAGTGTGTATTCATCTCAGATGCCCATTTTTGGATTGGGTCTTTGAATTTTGAGGGTCTGAGTTTTTTTTTAACTCTTTATATGTTTTTAACTCTTTATATGTTTTAGAGTCCCTTGTCTGAGAGAGAGTACACTAAAATCTTTTCCCAGTTTGTGGGTTTTCTTTTCACTATGCTGGAGATTTCTTTTGACATGCAGAAACTTTTTAATAAGAGGTGGTCCCAGTTATTGATTCTGGGAAGTATTTCCCGTGTGGTTTGAGTCCTGTTCATGAATTCTCTACCTACTCCTATGTCTTCAAGGTTTCTACCCAATTTGTCTTCCAATAGATTTAGTGTTTCTGTTTTAATATTCAGATCTTTGACTCATTTAGATTTTAATTTAGTACATGGTGATAGACATGGGTCTAGCTTTAGTTTTTGGCAAATAAAGAGCCAGTTTTTCCAACACCATTTATTAAAGAGACTGTCGTTCTTCCAGTGAACCTGCTTGGCTCCTTTATCAAAGATAAGGTGGTTGAGTGTGTTTGTAGTTGTGGTTGTATCTTCTAATCTATTCCATTGATCTTCGGCTCTGTTTTGATTCCAATACCATGTTGATTTTACTACTGTTGCTTTGTAGTATAACTTCAAGTCAGGGATTGTGATGCCTCCTGCTTTGTCTTTGCTGCTTAGAATTGCCTTTGCGATTCTAGGTCTCTTCTGGTTCCAGATGAAATTTAGGAGTGATTTCTCTAGATCTACAAGGTATGTTGATGTATTTCTATTGGGGTTGCATTGAATCTGTATAACAGTTTTGGGAGAATGGCCATTTTCACAATGTTCATTCTTCCTATCCATGAGCAAGGGATGTCTTTCCATTTTCTGAGATCATCTTTAATTTCTTTTTTCAGTGTATTATAATTTTCACTGTATAAGTATTTCACTTCTTTTGTAAGAGTAATTCCTAAATATTTCATTTTTTTGCTTGCTAATGTGAAGAGTGTAGTTTCTCTTATTTCCCTCTCTGTGATTTTGTTCTTCATGTATAGGAATGCTATTGATTCCTGAGTATTGATTTTGTATCCAGCCACATTACTGAATTCATTTATTGTATCTAAGAGTCTTTCAATGGAGTTTAGGGGGTCTTTATGTAGAGTATCATGTCATCTGCAAACAATGATAACTTTTTCTTTTCCTATCTTTACCCCTTTTATTTCTCTCTCTTGCCTAATTGCTCTGGCTAGTACTTCCAGTACTATATTAAGTAGGAGAGGTGATAAAGGACATCCTTGTCTTGTGCCTGATTTTAAAGTAAAGGCTTTCAATTTTTGGCCATTTAGTATGATGCTGGCTGTTGGTTTGTCATAAATGGCCTTTATTATATTGAGATAAAGACCATCTATTCCAATTTTCTGTAAAGTTCTTATCATGAATAAATGTTGGACCTTATCGAAGGCTTTTTCTGCATCTATAGAAATGATCATGTGATTCTTACTTTTGGCTTTATTGATATGGTGGATTACATTTATTGATTTACGTATGTTGAACCATCCTTGCATTCCTGGGATGAATCCCACTTGGTCATGGTGTATAATCTTCTTGATGATTTGCTGCATCCTATTTGCCAATATTTTATTGAGGATTTTTGCATCTGTGTTCATTAGGGAGATCAGTCTATAGTTCTCTTTTTTAGTTGGGTCTTTCTCAGGTTTTGGTACTAGAGTAATATTTGCTTCCAGGAATGACTTAGGAAGGATTGCTTCCCTTTCGATTTCATTGAATAGTTTGAGGAGTGTTGGCATTAGGTCTTCTTTGTATTTCTTGTAGAATTCTGCAGTGAATCCGTCTGGGCCTGGGCTTTTCTTTGCAGGTAAGGACTTAATTACATTTTCAATTTCATTAACAGAGATTGGGTTATTCAACAGTTTTACATCCTCTTGATCTAGCTTTGGTACTTCATATGTTTCTAAGAATCTGTCTATTTCTTCTGTGTTATCAAACTTTTGAGAGTAGAGGTTTTCGAAATAGGTGTTGATGATCTTCTTATTTCTATTGGGTCTGTAGTGATTTCACCTTTTTCATTTCTTATTGCATGAATTTGAGCTTTTTCTTCCCTTTTTAAAATAAGGTTGGCTAGGGGCTTATCAATTTTATTTATTCTTTCAAAGAACCAACTCTTTGATTTGTTGATTCTTTGTTTTCTTAGTCTCTATTGCATGATTTCTGCTCTGATTTTTATAATTTCCTCTGTTCTTTTGGCTTTGGGCTTGACTTGCTCTTCTTTTTCTAGCTTTTTGAGGTGTAGCATCAAGTTATTTATTTGTATTTGTTCTGTTTTCCTGATGTGGGAACTCAGTGCAATAAATTTTCCTCTGAGGATGGCTTTCATTGCATCCCACAAATTCCGGTAAGTTGTATCTGCATTTTCATTTTCTTTTAGGTATTGTTTAATTACTTCTGTGACCCACTGATTGCTCAAGAGTGTGTTATTCAGTTTCCATGTGTTTGTGGGATTTTTGAAGTATCTTTTATCATTAATTTCTAATTTCAGAGCGCTATGATCTGATAACATGCAAGGGATGATTTCAACTCTTTTGCATTTGTTTAAATATGTTCTGTGAGCTAATATATGGTCTATTTTAGAGAATGATCCATGTATTGCTGAGAAGAATGTGTATTCTGATGTTGTTGGGTGGAACATTCTGTATATGTCTATCAAACCCATTTATTCGCAGGTGTGATTCAGTTCTGTTATTTCTTTGCTCATTTTCTGTCTGGTTGATCTGTCCCTTGGTGTCAATGGCGTATTAAGGTCTCCTGTTACAATTGTGTTACTGATAATTTGAGTTTTCATTTTTGTTAATAGTTGTTTTATATAACTGGGTGCTCTGGAGTTTGGTGCGTATATATTTAAGATAGTTATCTCTTCCTCTTGGAGTTTTCCCCTTACGAGTATGTAGTGACCTTCTTTGTCCTTTATGGTCATTGTTGGTTTAAAGTTCACGTTGTCTACAAACAGAATGGCTACTCCTGCCTTTTTTTGGATTCCTGCTGCATGAAGTATTGTTTTCCATCCTTTGACTTTCAGTCTGTGAGTATCCTTCTGGGTTAGATGGGTTTCCTGTAAACAGCATATGGTTGGATTTTGTTTCTTGATCCATTCTGCTAGTCTGTTTCTTTTGATTGGTGCATTGAGAAAATTTACATTAATGGTTATTACTGTTAAATGCTGGTTTATTGTTGACATGTTATCTCTCTGCTGTTGCATCTTTATCTTTCTGTTCTGTTTAATTATCTGCTTTGCTTAGTGGTTTTTTCCTTTGTGTATCTAAACTGTCTTTCAATATTTTTTGCAGGGTTGGTTTGGTGTTCATGAAGTTCTTCAGCTGTTCTTTGTCATGAAAGTATCGTATTTCACCATCAATTTTGAATGATAGTTTTGCAGGATACATCAGTCTACGTTGGAAATCATTTTGCTTTAGGATCTGAAATACTTCACTCCATGCTCTTGAGTTTAATGTTTGTGCTGAGAAGTCTGCTGCGATTCTGATAGGTTTTCCTTTATAAGTGATCTGTCTTTTCTCTCTGACAGATTTTAATAATCTATTCTTGTGTTGGATTTCTGGGATGGTGATTATTATATGTCTGGGTGTAGTTTTATTTTGGTTATGACTATTTGGAGTTCTATATGCTTCACTGATCCTGATGTCAGTTTCTGATCTCATGCTTGGGAAATTTTCAGCTATTACTTCTCTAAATATCCTCTTGACATCCTTTATGTTGTCTCCTTCTTTTTCATTAATCCCTATCATTCTTATGTTATTTTTCTTTGCATCATCTTACAGTTGTTGAATTGTTGTTTCCTGATTCCTTGTTATTTTTAAAAGATCTTTCCTTTCCTGTTCACTAGCTGCAATCCTGTCTTCAAGGTCTGAAATTCTATCTTCACTTTCATTAAGCCAGTTTTTATAACTTTCAGTGGAGTTTTTTATTTCCTGTATATCTCTGTGCATCTGCATTATGTATTCTGTTTGTTTCTTATATTGCTCGTCTAGGGATTCTATCTTTTTGTTTATTTCCTCCAATTTTTTATCTGTGTTTTCTTTAGATATATTCAGAATCTCTTTCATTTCTTTTATCATTTCTTCTTTTACCTGGGAGATTATTTCGAGTTTGAATTTCTTTAAAGCTTCCTGGAGTTGCTTGTTAATTTCAGTAGCTATTGTGTCCGATATTTGAGGTGAATGGCATATATTTTCTTCTATATACATTGCTCCTAGGGTTTCTTGAGATGGGCTGGAGGTTTGAGGCTGTAATTTGGTCTTTCCTTTTGTCATTTTCCTATATTTCTGTGTTTCAAGTGTTATTTGAAAGCTTCCTCAGGGTCTGTTGGAAATCCCCTTGTATGTTTGCAGCTCCTGAGACTCTGGCACCCTGTTACCCCAAGCCACTGGGCCTGCAGAACCAATGGCCCTCCTCTGCCTGTTCAGAACTCTGCAGTTCCAAATAAGCTTGGCCTCAGGGACACTGTGCGCCCACCTGCCCGTTGTAAGCTCCACAGCTCTCCAAGTGCAGCCTGGATGTGGAGGCGGATGTAGAGGCCTCAAACCCACCTCTCCACTTCACTGCACCGGGAAGCCTGGAGGAACCCGAACAGTCTGGGCTTTGGGCAGAGTGCGCTGAGCACTCACCACAGGCTGCAGGGTCTCTGGAACCTGCGATGCTCCCCTGCTTGCTGAGCTATCCCCCAGACACACGGGGAGGCTGATGCAGGCGCCCCAGATCCGCCCAGCCCCTCCTCTCTAAATTATGTCTTTAAAAGGTATAGAACTACTTAGGTTTTCCATTTCTTCTTACATGAGTTTTGGTAGTTGGTGTCTTTTAAAGTATTTGTCTATTTCATTTACATTACTATATTAGCATTAGTATATTAACATCAAAATATTCCTTATTTCCCCCCTTAATACTTTTAGACTCTGTACTAATTTATTTTATTCCTGATATTGGTAATTTTAATATTTTCATTTCTTCTGTTCTGCATACCTAGAAGTTTAAGAATTTTATTAATCCTCTCAAAGAATTATCCTTTGATTTCAGTAATCTTTTGTTTTGTTAGTTTCAGTATTGATATTCATTATTCCTTTTATTAATTTATTTTGCATACATTAGATTTAATTTTGTCTCCTTCTCTATTTTTTAGGCCAAATCTTGGATCACTGACTTCAAACATTTCCTCTTTTTAAAAGCAGTCATAAAACACTATGAACTTGCTTGATAGTCACCCAGAATATTTAACATATCATGTTGTTATTTTTGTTTAGGTTAAAATATTTCCTAATTCCTTTTTGATTTTTTCTTTGACTTGTTTTTTATTTAGAAATGTGTTTTTGGTTTCTAAATATTTGGCAGATTTCCAGAGATCTGTTATTGATTTTTAATTCAATCTATTGTCCGAAAACATAACAGCATTTTTGTACTTAATTTTTGAATATATGGGATAAATATCATTGTACTAGTTGTTATATTTTTTCCATTCTTGGAAGAAATTAAGTGGTTTGGAAAACACTTCAATCCTTTTGGATTTTGCTTGTAAAGCTGTTTTTGGCTTGACCAGACTGGAATCAATTATTATGTGTGTGTCTCTGCTGACCTGCAAACTTTAGTTCAGACACAAAAGATTGAGGAACCTCTTTCTCAGTCTTTTGAGGATGTAGCAAGCAGCAGCCCATCTCCAAACCAGAAATATGGTTTTCAGGAATCGGTTGATGCCTTATCTTGGACTTTCCAGACCCCAAAACAATAAAAAATGAATTTCTGTCATTTTAATCTTACCTGTCAATGGTATTTTTGTTATAGAAACCTTTCAGGAAAAGCTTGATGATTTCTGGTACATATATATTATTCAAAGAATAACACAAATAAAGGTGCAATTACTAATGCAGTGCTACAGAAATACATGTATTTTAAGAGTAGTTAATTCTTATGTTGTACTTGGTACATACCGTGAACTACTCTAAGACTTCACTGAAACCTTAAAGCAATGCTGTGAAGTAGTTAATGATCACTATTTCCCAGTGGGAAATGAACACACAGTTCCTTTCCATGAGTGGGGTGTTAGGATTCTAACTCAGACAGTCTGGTCTCAGAGTCTAGGCTCTGTTATCCCCGGTGTCTCTTTGTCACAGGTGGACGTAATGTGTCCTGTTTGTGGGGTATGTGAAAACAATCTCCTCAAGGAAGTTAACAGGAATGTTCCTCAGGAAGTGGTGACTGAACTGGGTAGGAAGAAGAAGAGCTAAATAGGCCAAGAGAGGGTAGAGTAAAGGGGATTTCCATGGGAAGGCTACCATGTTCAAAGCCCAGTGGCAAGAATTAGAGATTGAGAAGGACAATGTTTCTGGGTTTAAATAAGGATGAGTAGCTAGAGGGAAATGTACAGAAAGTGTATCTGTTAGCTCTGATGCAAAACAAATAACTAAATAAAAGATACTCCCGTAGAAAAATAGCGACTCATCCTTGCATCCAAGTTTATAGGACAAGAGTGTTATTATTCCAGGCCAGGCTGTGGCTAGGGCTCCCTCATCATCAGAGTCAGCTGTGTGCTGCCAGGTGGCTCATCGGGCCTCAGCTGGGAAACCTGCCTGGTCTTAGTTGTGTTCCACTTGACCTGACTCCCTCCAGCAGACTGTTTGAGCTTGTTCACATGATGGTGGCAGAATTCAAGTGAGTGAACAGAAATGCACGAATGTCAAGAGAGACACAGCCACAGACCTAATTTCAGAGCATCATCCTTCCTTCCCAGTCTGTTGACCAAAGCAAGTCACAAGGCCACCCTGCAACCTCAGTGCAGAGAAATGTATTTCATTTCCGTGGATTGAGCTACAAAATCACAAAGTCACATTGCAAAGTTGGGATCCAGGAGAGGTGAAGATGAGGGTCATTTTTGCAAATAACTATGGGTAGCTTGAAGTCCCAGTAGGAAATGCCTTATAGACATTCTAAGGCACTTGGTTTTTATTCTGTGAGTACTAGGAAGACTCTGAAAAGTTTGAGGTCATTCTGGCTTTTGAGATTTGATTGCAAGGGAGAGGATATGGAGTTATTGTAACTGCTGAGGTGAGAAATGAAGAGGGCTTTGGCTACCCTAATGGATATGGGATTAGAGATTTGAGTGATTTTCAGATATGGTTAGAAAGTAAAGTTTACAAGATTAGGTGAAGAACTGTACACGGATGAGATATTAAATTTCTAAACTATAAACTACTTGAGGATGAGGACAGTAACTCTTACATCTCTGAAACTCAGTGCTGATTATATTTGGGTATATTCTATTTGGAAAATGAGTGAATAATTCTATTTTATAGTACATGGGATTTTTCCTCCTTAGTTAACTTTAATTCATTTCAGCTTGGCTTGCAGCTTCCTTTTTAAAATTTTATTTTATTTTGGTACTTTCCAGAACCAGCAAGCACAATGTCCAGGGTTTATAAATGTAGCTCACTTGTTAACTGTGCTACCTCCGTAGCAAGAGCAGCTAGTTTTGTGCTCTGATGTTTTGTAAAATGAATAAACTGAACAGAACACTGATGCCTCCCAACAGGCTTTCTCCAAAGGTGACTTGTGGAAGCTGGACCAGACTAACCAGCGTCCTAGGCTCTGCCCTCATAGGAGAACACAGTGTGAGTGGGTGGTTGATACTGAACTCTATGGAGCCCGGGCTCTGGTTAATCCTTTGCTGTTTTCTTCCTCTCTGGGAATGTGCCCAGTAATCACTGTATAAAGCAGAGGCTCAATTCTATGAAAACAAATAAGAAAATTGGGGACTTAGCCCATCTGCATGGGGTGTTGCAGTGTGAGCGACTCAGCATAAAGGCCTGGGCTCTTCTTCATTCTGTAGAAAAGGAAAGGCTAGTGCAGTTGGAGAGATGGGGGTGGGATCACTGAGCAGATTTTCTTTGCTTCAGCTCTGTCCATCAGGGCAGCCAAGAGGTTCTGTGTCCTTCAGGTTTAATCTTCACTCTCATATTTGTTACTCTTCTCAGGGGATCCCAGGATTTAGTTAATCGATTGCCCTATCGGGGAGAGGAAATGGTCTGTCCCTGCTGCTGGAGGGTGCCTTCCTGCCTGCCTTGCCCTTTGGAGAGACATTCATTCTGCCAGAGTCTGAGGCTAATTTAGTGTGTCCAGCCCACTCATTCCATTTCATAAAGCTCATGGAAGCTGCACAAATTGGAAAGGCAAAGCTGTATTTTTAAAAAATGCCTTTGAGCTTCAGCTGTTTGTGTGTGAAATGTAGTATAATGCAAACTTTTTGTTTCCTTGTAACTACTGAGGCAGATAATTTTGGCAGTTTTAGATAACAGAGGCTGAAAATGGACCCCCAGTGCAATTTATTTGATGCTTACAAGTTGCCCACTGGGTTTTTAATGTGAAAGACAGTTTTGCCTTAAATAATTGGCTCAAATGGAGAAAAAAAAAAAAAGAAAAGAAAAAGAATGAAACCAAGAGCCATTCTCTGTAAACAGCAATCTGGAATCACTTATGAGACAGTTGCCCTGGTTATTTTTATAAAAAATGGCTCCAAATAATGACCTCTTAGACCCTGATGGCAGGACAGACCTGTTTTTCTTTTTCCCCCTGAGAGTATGAGGTTTAATGTGAGTGGAAACCTCTTCATGCTTTTTTATTTTTAATTTTTGAGCTATTTAAGGAGAAATGTGTAGCCTGGTGTGTGAGCACTTCCCTCCCAACCTCCCACTAGCACTGATGAGAGTAAGGTAATTTGGAGCCCACATTTCTATTTCCCCAATAACAAACCCTCTCAAGGATCTATTCACAAGTATTTTCTAAAGACAACAACCAGAGGCACTATCTTGTATTTCCTGTATCTGCGGATACAGACCCATCCAGCAAGCTGCTTTGTTTAACACCAAATGGCAGGTAGCTTAGTCACTCTTAGTCACTTTCCTGTTGCTAGGACACAGTGCCCAACCCTTTCAACTTAAAGGACGAAACATTTATTTTGGCTCACAGTTTCTGAGGTCTCAGTCCATGCATGACTGGCTGGCCCCTAGGGAAAACCAGCATATATTTAACTAAAGGCCACCCAAAAGAGAACAGCGAAAGCTATAGATTCAGAGCTCACTATAAACAGTAGGTATAGCTTATCTTTTACCCACTATAAACACATGTGTACATGTTTTGATACATGTAAACATTGTGGAGTCATGAAATTAGAGTAACAGCATCTAAATCAACTTAAGTATTTATCATTTCTTTGTGATAAGAACACAAAAGATACTCTTTTATAGCAGTTTTAAAATATGTACTAATCTAGAACATATTCTTTCTACTTAATGCAATTTTCTACCCACTAACTAATGCTTCTTCTTCCCTGACCTAAAATCCCTCCCTTTGGAAATCATTCTGCTCTCCGCCCCATTCTTCCTTGCTGGGAATTCCATTCAGGCTTCATATATGCAAAGCAATATACTACCATTAAGTTACATCCATGGCCCTTCTTAAATCTGATTATGAAACAGCGTTTCACTACATTGCCTAGGCTAGTTTTGAATTTTCAGTCCTTTTGTCTGAGCCTCCTAAGTACCTGGAATTATAGGCATATGCAACATACCTTATTCTACTTTTTTTTTCTTGCCTTCCTTTCTGTTGTACTATTTCCTCTCCTGTCAACTGAAATTGGAAGAATGGCAGGGAATTTGAGATGTGGGTGAAAGATAAGATGAAGATTCGTTATGTTTGTGTTAAACAAGGTATCTTTATGTTTGCAGCTAAGTTGGTGTGATTATGATGGTTCAAGTAACTAAGCTTGAGACTTGACTCTTGCTAATAATGCACCATGTTCTCTTACTTATCGGTAGCTAGTGCCTATGAGGCTTTAATTTGCAATAGTCTTTGAGGTACTTTATTAGTTGCTTGTTGCTGAAACAAAATACCTGATGCTCAAAGCTAAAGAAGGAAAGATTTCTTTAGATCACAATTTGTAGAGGTTTCAGTCCATAGTGGGCTGGCTCTAAGGCAGGGTGGACAGACATCACAGAGGAGAAACAGTTCATGGCATGCAGAAGGTAGCAAAATAAGCAAGAAACCTTAGCAGCTTTTTTTCTGTTCCTTTTACAATCTATGTAGGTCATTGGGATTAGGGTCGTATCAAACCTATCAATGGACTGATTTAGTGATCACTCACCCTTAATTCTAGCATTGCATCACAAATCAATCACACACTGTAGATCCAGCCATTCCTGAAAAAACCCCACCTTTGACTACATACGTCTTTGGGGAGACATCCAGACAAAAACTGTAACAGGTACCCTTGGATACTTTGTTGCTCCTGAGATTAATCCTACCTCTTCTTCTAGCCCCAACATGCTTCTCTTGATTTATAATCCATCACCATCCTTTTACACACCACAGCCTGAAATGACCCACTGAAGCCTGTCCACATAGGGTCCTTCTTTTGTGCTCATTTGACATTTCATAGTTCACATAGCCCAAAGAAAGCATAAAAGCAACAGTAAGTCACTCCAAAAAAGATGTGAATGACAAACCAATGAGAGACTCTGTAATTTAAAGAGTATATAAAGTTAATTGGCATATTAGAAAATGTGAAATGCCTACAATCTTACAACTCATAAGTAAGAAATAGATATTTTCACAAATTTTATAATAGTAAATATTTACTTGATATAACCAATAAATAATTAGAAAATTAAAAGACACTTGGTCTAAACTAAATTTAGTCATAAATAGTAAGGAAAAGATCTTATTTTTTAATTCTCTCTGTAGTAAATATTACAAAGTACCCCCCAACAAATAGTCTTGTCAGGGAATTAATTAACAGAAATAATTTTATGGATGCTGTAATGTATGTGGCATTTTCCAGGTCTTTAATTTGTTGCGTTATCTTTTCTTATTCTAAATTAATATTTTGTTACATACTTAATTTTATATGCCTACTATTAATTAAACTTTATTTTGAAATAATTATAAATTCACATGCAAGTGTAAAAAAATAGTGCAGAGAAGTTCTATGTGCCTTATAAACTCATTTTCCCCAATGATAATGTAATGCACAGTACAACTTGTACGGTATAACTTGTACTGTACACCTAGGGCATTGACATTGATATGGCCCATATCTAATTTCTCTATTTGTACTTTGCCATTTTTTCTAAAAAGCTTTCCTTTCTCCTACAGAAAGTCCTCACATCTACCATGTGCTAGACACATGCGCTAGGAATGGGACAGGGAATAAAGGTGATGAAGTCCTTGGCCTCAGGGACCTGCCAGTCTAATAAGAGAGACAGAGAGAAATAAAGTGGAATGTACCAGATAATTTCTATGGGGAAATATAGAGAAGGCTACAAGAGAGGAACACGGGAGACAGACTGGAGTTTCTGTTTGAGGAGGGGTCACTGGAGAGGGGGCACTGTGTGAGTGTTTTACCTTTTAGTATCTAGATCTCACTCGAACTCAAACTTTATCTCAGGGCTCTAGATCAGGCTTACATAACTCAAACATTGGAATCTCAAAGGAGACACTTGGGTTTAACATGAGCTATATCAGCATCACTAGAAAAATGCTTCTGTCTTCCACAGCAGATGTAACTAAAACAGGATCTTTGCCCAAGGCTACAATTTTCAAGAGTTCTAATGAGGTGGTTTGGTATTAATATGTAATTTAATCTGAAGAATGGCTTACTCTTTCCGAAAGGCACTGTCTTGGGAGCTGATTGTTATGTCAGTTGAAAATAATGAAGTGCCACACTGGGTACCAATCACATGAAGTGAAAGACAGAGTCAGAGAAGTTTGTGGTAGCTGTATATGAAAGAAGGTGGTAACATGCTCCTCCTTAAAGAATGAATCATATTCATTCTGCGGCCTCATAGAGAGAAGAACTCACCACGGACGCTGAGCTGACAAGCAAGCAGCCTGGGAGAGGGCTCTGCCTACTGGGTCTGTGTCCGGCCTCTGGCCATTAGTGCGTGACTTGGTGAAAACACTTGACTTTGCGAGGTGATCAGAGCAGATCCTTAAAGTCTCATCTGGTCATGTTTTTCACAGAGCAGTTGCTCAGTAACTGTTTCCTTTTCCTCATTTTCATCTTATTAGGTGTAAATATGTATTCATAAGTATACAGCAAGACAGCAGCATTGTTGTTAGAACATAATACAATAATACATTTCAACAAACTTATAAACTGGGAGATGGCATAGGACTGTTGATTTTCATTACTAAATATGATAAACTTCATTCTTTTTTAACGTTTTATTTGGTGTTTTTTGAAGCTACCAAACCTCAGGCCTTATGCTTGCTAGGCAAGCCCTCTTACTACTGATCTATATCCACAGCATTATTTGGCTAATTTGAATTGAGACTGTGACAAATACCTAGATTTTTCCTGAATGCTTGATAGGTCACAAGAAATTGTCTTCGTGATGGTTTTTATCATTGCACTAGTGTATGAACTAGCAAGACTAGAAGTCTGCAGGTGATCTAGGAGAAATGCAACTCCCAACCTGCTAGATGTCAGATGTGCTGAGTTTGTGCCCCCTGGATATCGAAAAATAGATTCCAGGAGACAGTGGAGGTTAAGAGTAGAAAGATTTATTAAGAAATAGTTCCTGAGAGACAGAAGGATCCCCAAAAGTGAGCTGCCCCTGGACCCTTTGTCAGGGGTGATTTATACAGCAAGGCACAATGTTGGTGCAACCTGGGCCAAACTGCCATCACCCTGTAGGATTACAAGTACAGCTGCTTAGCTAATGTTGATCCAGTAGGGAAAGCAGTCATGTAGCAAGGGTACATGGAAAGAACAAAGGCATTTTGGGGAAGGGATGGGTACCAATGTTCTGGTCAACTATGTGAGCAACTGATGCCTATCTGGACTTCCTGGACCAGGTGGTGTTACTTACAGTACAATGTTAAGCTACTGTTTATCCCTTATGGACGTGTGTAGCCTGGCCACTGCACCTGCATCTTGAGGCCTGGCCTTCTTTAGATGCACCGCCAGCCACAACTCTGGTGTTTTTACTTTTATGCTGACCTCTTTGAGAGTCCAGTCCCTTTTTGACTGTATATTAATTTGTATCTAACTTAGATGCCTATAATAAAGGGTGAGTGACTAATTTTTAAAAATGGCATTTATTAACAAAAAGTGAATAACTAGGTGTGCTGAGAAACATGTAGACTATCAGAAACTATAGAAAACTGACTGAGAGAATTATTGCTACATTAAATAGTGGTATTTAAAGAAATTATTGATACATGTTTGTAGTACACAATAATTATGTACGTTGTGGGGAGTTACTAACTAGACATGAGAGTTCTTAATTCTTTCTTTTAACGCCCTCACCTCTCTGCATCTCTTGGCCCCCTTCATATATTAATATATATATGTATACATACATATATGTATTTTTAAATATACTTATACGTGTTTATAGTCCATGATGATAACATTCCTTATAGGGACTTGGTGCATTTACACAACACTTCTCAACCCCCAGCCTTTTTCAACTTTATTTTCCTCTCCTCCTCCTCCATCTCTTATTTCCCTTCTCATGTGCCAAAGATTATCTTGCTTAAATAGCAGTATTTTTTTCTCCCTGAATATTGTGAAATATGAATTCCCCAATTGCATATTAATAGTAGCTTTTCTCTCTTAACTTTTGCTGGACACTGAAATAGAATTAGGGTCTCTGTAAAGAGAACTTAACAGCTCTCAATTATAATTTTTCTCTGACAGTCTTTGGGAGATGGTCAAAAAAATGACAGCAGTTCATTTCACATTAGATCTTGTAAACAAATGGCGGAGGTGAATGGTGAGGACTGGAGTGGAAGGAATGAAGGGGGAGGGGAGGAGTAAGACGATTACAAAGCCCTGCGAGTAAGTGGACTTCAGACTGGCCTGCAGGAGAAGAAGCAGGTAGGAGATGAAAGAGACAGACGGCACATGGCCTTGTACACTGAGGAAAGCATTGAACTTTGTGTTCAGAGCAGGAGGAGGCATAGAGAGCCTTAATCAAGGAGTGACACGATGTGATGCAGAATGTAGGTGAGGCCTCTGATTGCGCGTACAGCATGCCTGGAGAGGGTCGGAGGGAAAGCAGGGAGATGACAAGGAAGGAGGTGGTTGCAGTAGGCCCTCATCATTTGCTGAGGATTGGTGTGGGAGGCAAAAAAAGGAAAAAAATCAAGAGCGAGGTGCTTTATCTGTGGCAGTTCGTTGCATCTCAGGCTTACAGGGACCTTCCTGGGATATATTGTTTCCAGACACCATGCGTATTATCTGAGTATGACTGCTTTTAAGTTCTTTTTTTGGTTTTCATTATTGAGAACTCTCAATACTACAAAATACCAGAAGAATAAAACTATGAGTGACTAACACAATAAATAAGCAACGCCAAGTTAGACCCCAAGGAATTCTTATTATAAAACTACCAGCAAAAGACCCTGTACTATGTATGTTTATGATAAAAAAACTATTAAAAAGACATTAGCACATGAGAAGAGAACAAGAAAATATTAAAAAGCCAAAAGTTCAGGCATGTTTGGCAAAAAAAAGAAACAAGGAGAATCTTAGAAAAGGAAGATATTTTCTTTTCTTTTCTTTCTTTCTTTCTTTCTTTTTTTTTTTTTGTCTTTTTCCTTTTTATCGGTACCAGGGATCAAACTCACGACTGCCTGCTTGCAAGGCAGGCGCTTATGCCGCTGAGCTAAATCCCCAGCCCCAGGAAGATATTTTCATGAAATAAAAAACTTCAATCATAAGTTAAAAACACAGCTGAACTAGTAAACTAGAAAAAAATGAAGAAAATTTTCATAAAGCATCCTAACCCCAAAGAAGTAGAAGACGTAGGTGAGAGGTTAAGAGAAGAAAAACTCTAATGCATATTTAGAGATATTTCTGGAGATATTATCATACAGTAGTGTGATGATTTCTTAGAGTTGATGAAAGATATGAGTTCTCAGATACAGCACAAATCCTAGTAAGTATGATCAATTAAAGTAAATCATACTTGGGCAGTTAGGTGTAATGCAGAGACCAGAGGAAAGAAAACTTAAAATTCATCAAGGAAGTTCCCAGTATCACCTCCTGGGACCATGCCTTTGTAGTCAGATCTTTGAGGACATTCATCCAAACCATAGCACCTCTCCAGTTCAATACTATAGTGGAGACCTCAGCCACTATAATCAGAAAATAGAAGTAAATATGTAGATATTGGAAAGAAAAAGATGATTCATCATTACTAAAAAAGTACATGATTTTGTACTGGAAAAAGCCGAGAAAACAATAAGAGCACTAATGTTCTTGGATACAAGGCGTGCGTCACTGTGCTGGCCACAGTCACAGTCTTTGTTTCCATTTGACTACTCTATGTTAGAGCCTGCGCTAACGAGGTGATGTGGTCATCTTGTGGATCCTCACAACAAATTTAAGGACACTATTGTCCTGCTCTCTTTGCAGGGAAACATACTTCTTTCCATGCACAGAGCCAGTGCCTGCAAATCTGGGATTTGAGTTGAGAGATCTGAGTCCCAGGTCCCAGCCTTTGCCACGGGGCTGTACCACTTCCAAAGAGATCCAACACCAGTACCTGGAATGAGGGAAAAGGTGTTATTCACGATTGCCAGACAGAGCATAAAGGCCCTGGAGTAAAGCAAATCAGATATGTCGTAGGAAAGTGGAGGAAAGTGCTAGACACTGAAAGACATAAAAGCAAATCTAAATGTAGAGAAAGTAACAGCAGTCTTGTGAGGAGAACTGAGGGCTGCTCATTACTGTGAAAGGCATTCCTCTTTAATTAATCCATGAACTCACTGCAGTACCAATTGGTACTTCAGCAACATTTATTAGAAAGAAAAATTTTAAGGTGTTTCTGAAGTTCATTTGAAAGAGAAATTCAGAATCCAAAATACATTTTAAAAAATTTACACGTTTGTCTATATGAAAAGTTTTCAATTTCAGATTTGCCAGTATTTACAAGACTTTCAACAAGCAGTTCTAGCAAGAGTGCTGGGAAATGGACGTGCCACTTTGTGCTGATGGAGGTTTGTATTATTAAAATCTTTTTGGAAAGTAACCTCGTGCTATCTATTAAAGGTGAATACATACATATCTTTTAATCCAGCTGCTAATATATGGATATTATTCCAGCTATATATATGGATATATATCCAAATATGGATATTAGTCCAGCATTGTTTGTGATAGAAAAAGAAATTTTCTGAGAAAAAAAACTAAGTGATTTATGGTTCATTCTTATAACTGACAACCATGCAACTTTTGAAAAGATTATATTATTTCTATAGGTATCTAAGTGGAATGAAATCCATAATGCTTTTATTAAGCATTGCTTAATAGTGGTTGCACTAAGTTGTTAAAGCAAAATCTGCAATTTATACACTTTTATTCTATGTATCTTTAAATATATTTACTTACACATATGAATAAACATAAGGAACTTTGGAGAATTCGTGTAAAACTGTTAATATTAGGTATGTCAGTATGGTGGAATTAGTATGGAGATGGAGATTGTGAACTATCTTTACATAGCTCCATAATTCTTGACTTCTTGTGTGTATTATTTTGTACACAAAGAATTCAGTAAAATAAATGAGAGAATAAAAACTTTCTACTTTCTCAAACATTTTTGCTCTTTAAAAATATATTTGATACCATGTTTACCTTTTGTAACTTTGTATTCATTATGACCAATTTTGCAGCTCATGGTAATAATATCCAAGATAGAAATAATATCCCATCATTCTTGACACTTTCTAAATCAGTTCTGGAAATCCTGTTTCCTATCTTCATGATCTGTGATTTTTAAAAAAAGGTACAGTGACTGCTACTACTGAGTACCATCCAATGAAATAGCAGGCTCATATAACATTATGGTATAGTTTCACCCATCTTATTTACCAAATCTGGCATCTTAAGATTTCTGGTTCAAAAGTCAAAATGACCATGAAAGATAAATGTTTTGAATTGATTGAGTCAGCCATGGGTCACAATTAAAGACACGTAAAAGAAGACTTCCAGAACTGTTTCAGAATGTGGCAAGAACCAGAAGTAATAAGAGTTTTTGAAGTGAAGGGGATTACTGGTAATGTGCCATTGTTATGCTTTGATAACTAGTAGTCAACTTAACGCCAGCTGGATTACATCAGCATGCATTGAGAGAAGATGCTCCACCTGAGGAAGGTTGCCAGGATAAATAGGTGGAGAAGAAGAGTGGTGTAGAGAGGGATTGAGGTGTTATGGAGGCATTGTTGGTTCTCCTACGAGTTGCTGTCTGAGCTGTTGGTTCTCCTGGAGAAGCTTTGGTCTTCACATCGAGCATTGCTTTCTGGCTCCGGAGGGGAAGACATGTGCTGCCTGGTTTCCAGGATGAATTCGTCACACTGCTTCCTGGCACATACCCAACTGTGCTTGTCGCCGGAGGAGCTCGGGGCCTCCATGTTGCTGAGGACAGCGGTGGTTTCTTTCAGGACAGCCTCACTCTTTGTTGTGAGTGTGACTTCTCGGCTCCAGTGTAGAACCCTCATCCCACTAGCACAGCTCCTTCATCCTGCTGGCATAGACTTTCTGGCTTCCACCGCTGACCCTTGGGTCTTCCCGGCACGAATCCGTAAAAGAGACTGGCATGAGTCCTTGTGGGCCCTGGACTTCTAGTTGGACTCGTGGAGGCATTGTCCTGAGCTCTGGGTTTTTATCTGGACTCATGTGGGACATTGCCGTGGGGTTTAGGCTCTTGACTTAAATAATCTATGTCGTTGATGTTGCAGATAGATTTCCTGCATTCTCCTGTGTTAACTTCCGGTGACCATTATAAAAATATTATAAACTCCATGTCCTGACCTGAGTTGTTCTCTGTGTACAACCCCTGACTACAACAGCCATACTGTAATAATTTTTTAAAAATTACTCATTCATTGTATTTTGGGGGGTCACATTGCATATTATGTACAAAAACATCCCATTTCCACTAATTAACAGCTTAGTAGTCTTTTTGACATTAAGTCTCAAATAAGTCCTAGAATTATTGCTGTTCTCTTTATGTAGTGATTTGTCAAATTTCACATAAATCCCTAAGGTAGTCCTTTGTTCATCTCAGAATTTCTGATTCATTTTATTTAAGCCAGCAAATATCTTCTGCTGCAAATGTGAATATTATCAGCCCGTCAGTAGACCATTTGGCTAGGAAATAGGAGGGGATCCTTTATCTTTCAACACTATTTGATATAGGCTCTTGTGCAAGGTGAGTGGGCTAGTTGAAAGAAATTCTCAGTAAGAACTGCTATAGAGCATGCTGGCTAGCATCTTTCTGACATTTTCTTCTCTTTCAGAAATTCTTTGCCTTTTCAAAAGCCTTGGAATTAGTAATGGGCACTGCTCAGGTCAAGTTTAGTTCTTGCTAAGGTTTTTTCCCCATTAAATATGAAAAAATTCCTGAGCCTTTTGAATTTTGATTGTCCTTTCAATTATGTTTGTGGCACTGTTAAAAAATTATGAAGAAAAATGCAATCTCACAGAAAACCCTTTTAACAATTTTTTCCCAAAAATTATGGTAAAGTACAGGTGGCATAATATTCACCATCTTGGCCATTTTAAAATATGTAGTGTGGAGATGTTGATACATTCATAAATGCAATCAACTTCTAGAACTGTTTCATTGTGAAAAACTAGAATTCTACATTCATTAAACAGCTCCTCAATCTTTCTTCCGCAGCTCCTTGAAACAATCACTCCACTTTCTGTTTCTGTGCCTTTGATTACTCTGGATTCTTTACCTAAGTGACACCAGATAGTGTTTATCATTTTGTGATTGCTTTGTTTCATTTAGCATACCTGTAGCATTCATCCATGTTATTGCATTTCCTTCAGAATTTCCTTCCTTTTTAAGGCTAGATAATATCACTGTGTGTGCATTAGAATATATGTATACATATTCAAAATTTATATTAAATATATATTGAAAGAATATACATTTAATGCATATGTATATATTCAAAACACTTAGATTACAAAATAAAAAGCTACTAGCTATTTTGACTCTTACAGAACCTGTATTTATTCATTTATTTATTCATCTTGCCTAGTATGTGACTGGCTGCTAAAAACATCTGCTACAAAAACATAGTCACTGCCCTGGAAGTTCTCAAGTGGAGGCTACAACTGAAATCCTGTCAGAGAGGACATTCGGGCAGTTATTAGAATAACAAAGAAAGACATATCACCTTAAGTTGACCGTGTTTTGTATCCTATTATTTCCAAAAATTCCTTAGGTTTCTCTCTTGCAGAATTCTTCCTCTTGCTCAACGAGGATCTAAGTGAGCTGAGAACATGCTGTTTGATCATTTTGGACTTGTGTTTGTTTTATTGATTTAAATTCTACCTCTTACAGAGAGCAGACCCTCTTTCATTTCATTCATCACTCAATGACAAATATGTTCTGAGAAAGGCCCTAGAAATACGCGACTGTGCAAATGTCACAGCGTCTACTTCCACAATGAAGAACCTCACGATGTCTCTAGATGATACACTCTTAAGAGGCTCCTGCCCCATATGTGCCCTGTTGTTGCCCAAAGTGTCATTGTGCAGCACGCGATTGTATTTATGGTTTGCATTTTTGTTACTGGAAGCAGGAGAGCCCTGTTGTTGCTGCAGGCCGAGGCCGACACACGCACTAACATTCAACAGACAGAGCCTGTCCACCAGGCACGGGACTTGCTTCTCCTGCAGGCAGTGAGCACTAGGGTCAAACTCTTCCCCCAGTGTCAGTGCAGAATGTTTTTGGACCTCATTTCACTTTCCCTGAGCTCTTGGCTTCATTCTTTTCTGTGCTCACTAGGCTGTGCCCCTAACGCTTTATTTTTAAATTGATAAATGTGCAAATTTGACCCTTAAATGGGTAACAGGACAGGAAAGTGAGACCAGCTCCGGTCACACTGTGCACTTTATTTTCTATCAATAGCCCTGTTACCGCGCAGACTCTTGGGTTTCCTGAGGAATGGAGCCATTTTGTAAACAAAATGCTGTCATTTTAAGCCATTAGAATGCATTATATGAGGCATAATGGCCAAAGAGAGCTGGCAGGGGAGTTGAAGCACAGAGTGAAATCTTGGTGCCCTCGGTCTCCTGAGATTTGACTGCCATCATGAACTCAGCCTTCCCATTATCCCACTGTATGAAAAAAAATCTCTGGCGCAAAAGCAAATGTGTGCTTTCTTTCTCTAAATTGGAAAGGAAATACTGTATGTGCAAGATCTCTGAGATTTAGAAATTCTGACTCCTGTTTGTTCCTTTGGTGGAATCCGCTTGTTTGCAGAATGTATTCTTCTTGCAGATGTTCTTTAAAAGACCCCTTCCTTGTTATGTTTTTCTTTTGTAAGAAAACTTGACTCTGTCTGTTAAGGTAGCAGAGAACAGCATCATCTCTCATGTTTTAGGACTTGGTTGGTACATTGAATGTTCTCAAGCATCTTCTATGGTAAAACACTGGAATTTTAGTTTTGTCAATAGAAAAGCAGATGATTCCTTGAGAAGTCAACCGTAATATCGAATTCTGTGTATTAGTCTGGACCCTAGGCAAGGTAGATGATCAAACAGAACTAAACATGTAAAAGATTTCATTTGGGGGCATTCCTGTGTGAGAGGAAATGGAAAGAGTATCAAAGTAGGCTGGAAGTAGTTCTGCTCAGAGTCAGTCTGTCCGTAGAGAAGCAGGGGCTGGGAAGGCCAAGTGGGAGCATCCGGGACTGCTATGCAGCCTAAAGAAGGTTTATCAAGGCCCATTTGGGAGTCTTGGAGCCAAAGTCATGGTCAGAAGAGGCAGTGTTTCCCAGGCCGTGGAACCTGATGTCTTAGCACACTCTGCTCATTCACAGGTGAGAACAGCAGGAGGAAGGGTTTGGCCCCTGATTAATTACACTCCCTGTCACTGGAGGGCTGTGAGCCATTAGCACAGTTGCCTAGTTTGCATCTTTAGTTCCCAGTTTTGTAGAGTTCTGTTATCTGGCACTGACATTATTAATGGTAAGTGCCGTGTCTTGTTTTAAGTAAGTTTCCATTGAAGTTTTGTTTGTTTGTTTTCTCCTGTTGTACTAGAGATTGAACCCAAAGCCTCACACATACTGGCAAGCAATCTACCAGTGAGCTTCATCCTTATGTACTTATTTATTTAACTTTGAGACAGTGTCTCACTAAACTGTCCAGGCTGACCTCAAACTTGTGATCCTCCTGCCCCAGTCTCCCAAGTTGCTAGGATGACAGATATGAACCATCACCCCTGGGCGCCACTGAGTTTTGCATTTCACCATTCATTAATTGAAAGCTTCCTAAAATCAGCCAGTTAACACCACTGGTCATCTCGGATGCTTGTACTCTCTGGATGACTCTGATGGGACATAAGTAGAGAAAAACATGAACACAATTAGGCTTTTATTTCTATCAAATCTAAGATTTAATGTGCTCTTAGGAGCTTTGTGGTCACATTCCTCTGTCATTTACTGGTGTGGCATCACTGGACTCCTCAAGCTGGGCTCCCAGAGCAGTCTAAGCAGACCTGTTCCAAGCAGGAAAGAGGCTGGGGAAAGTGTTACTGTACTTGGGTGTTCCAGGATACCCACCATGGTGGCAGCCACCTGGGAGCCAGCAGCATTGGAGCAGGAAGCTGCCACCATCAGTGCAGACTGCCTCTTCTCACCTAGGGAGCTGAGGGTTGGGCAGCCAGGCAGCACAAGGTAAAACACAGCCTACCAGCAGGAAGCAGAAAGCAGCAGGGTCAGAGCACCTCCTTGCTTCTGTCTTCCAAAGGGACTTGACTTACATGAAAACTCCTAGCTGTGGTAGTTTTCAGCCTGCAGACTGCAGTTCAAGAAGGCCGTGCAGTATAGGAAAGCATGGTACAAAGAGAAGGCCACAGACACCAAGGTCTTCAGCCTGCCTCTTCCCTGGTATGCTGTGTACACCTTGTTGAATTGTTACCATATCACAGTAAAATAGGTAGAATTATTATTCCCATTTTCCTGATTTTGAGATGAGCAACTGGTGAAGACAGGCTTTGTAGTGCAACTTGTCTGTTTTTAGAACTTTGGCTCTTTAGTACTAAACCATTTACTTCCTTGGTGTTCACTCCAAAATCTAAGTTCCCTTTTCTCTAGGGATCAAGCTCCTCTCATTTTTGTCTGTGTTTAGGGAATGAGTACATGAGCCTCTTCCGGTTCTATCTCTTTCTTTGAGTCCAAGTGGAAAGGATGTTGTCAACTGTCTTGTGATTCCCTTACCCAGCTGCTACTGTGAAATGAGGAACAGAGCAGACCCTGGTGAGCATACTCAGATCAAGGGTTTGAGCTTTAGATTCTCAGTCAGACCAGCATTCTTTCCCTTCCTCCCCTGACCTAGAACTAGGCCTGACCCCTTAGTTAAGTACCCACAGCACATCAAAGAAGCATTGCCGAAGGTTTTGGAGACTGTAAAGACCCACTGCTCACAGAGCAAAGCTTTACATGGACAGTACCTATTTCTCCAGCTGCCTTCACCCAATCCTTCGCAGGGGGTCTGTTTGAGCTACCCCTGGCCTTACCCTCAGCATGCCCCCATGTGATCCAGCAGTCACTGCAGGACCTAACAAACTTATTAGGTTCTCTAAGAAGGAAGATGCAGTCTCCTGTGAGCAAGTATGGATCTTAACTGAGATACCAAGGTGGGAGGACAAAGCAAATATGAAGGAAGGCACATTTTATTTTCCCTGTGAGTTCTCAGATGGGAGAGAGCCTGTGAGACTCATGAGGAAGAGAGGAGGATCCAGGCTGAATGGATTTAACTCCTTTAGCACCTAACCTGATTCTTAATTCAGGTAAAACCTTACTTTCAAAGCTTACATTCATCTAGTCTCCTTCCCTGCTGGTACCAGCTGCAATGCTGATAAATTGCACACCTTGTGAATGAGACTGGGGAAATTCAGCATCTATAACTGTTTTAGATGGCAGCCCAAGAAGACATGAAAGCTGTGTGTGGGATGTGCATTAATTCCACCTTGGGGCCTGTCATTTCTCTTGTTGTTGTTCCAGTCTTGCAGCAAGTGGAAGGAAAATAGCATGTGCAGACTTGGATAATATTGGTAATTACACTCATCACATAAGAAAGCAGGGAGCAGCCTTTGTTCAGCAAATAAACAAAACCCAACATCCAGTGAATCACATTCTTACAAAGTCGCAGTATGTGTGTACGCAGGGAGACAGGGTGTACTGTCGTGGAGGGTCTTGAGGCTTTTATGTTTCTCTTAGTAACTTGAAATAGGCTGTTGGGCTCTTTCTGTCTAAAATAGCTTGGTGACTTTTCAGAAGAGTGAGCCACAGATGTGGTTAAGAGAATGCGCCTGTAGGGCTTTCAGAAAAGGGAGAACCAATCTGTTACATTCCTCTTTCTTAGCCTGGCCAGGGAAAAGGCTGGAGGGCTTTTTTGGACCAGCATGGGCCTTCAGACCCACCTGGTTATAATCTAAGAAGGGTGCTCGGGTGGTTTCCTAATTTGGGCCTGATTCCAACAAGTGCGAGTAAGCTTTCTTTAATGGAGGTATTGTGTGCCTGGATCATTGAGAGAGCTGGAGGCCACTGGACAATTTCTAGACAGCTTTTAATTTGGAAAAACATTTCTTTTACTTTTGTGTTGTCTTTTCCTCCTTCAATGCCATAGCTGGTCTTTCCAGACAGGATCTGGAGTTGCTACCCAGTTTGTAGAGTGGGTCAGGCAGCTGAGCTGGGAGCAGCACTCATTTTCAAATAAACAAGAGCGTAGTCTTTGCTGCAGGGCATGACCTGCGGCCCTTGTCTGTGTGTTCTCATCGGAGTGTGTTTCCTGTGGGAGTAACATTTCTCATTCAGTCCAGCCTCATGACGAGGATGTTTGCTGGGATCAAATTATAAAGTGAACATCCTGTCACAGTCCCAGAATATTACTGTGTTGTCAAGAATTTGTTTATCAGCCTGAGCTTTATGTCCAGTGGGAATTCAACCTTTTATAGAGAGTGTTATTTATATTTCAAGAAAGTCATTGTTACCATATAAATAGTATGATACAATATTTGGCATATAATGAGCCTCCATAATGATGAATAAATGAAGGATGTTATCCAAAAGAAACAACACAGTAGTATGAAAGGAGATCTAATAGAAATACTCTGTCTCTCAAGTTCAGACCCTTTTGGTATGATTTTTATGATGAGATGTGTTTGTGGGAAAATGCTGAGTGTATTTAACACAAACTGATGATATCTGTTCTCTTGGTTTTATGGTAAGGAGAAAAGAGAAAGGGTACACAAAAGGACAGTCAAGAGTAGACAATATGGCATGTATTTATATGCATTTTTTCATTCAGTTCTCTAAAAATAACCTGTGTGTGGCTATTATTAATCTTGATTTATGTATTAATCAAAGGTGGCTCAATGCATAGAAGTGAATTTATTCCAAGAAGCCATTTAAGGTTACTATATTATCTAAGGTTATTAGATTCTTACAGAAATTTTGGAGAGACTCAAGGAATAAGCTCTAGGCATGTTCATTGGGAATAACTTAAAATAGTTCAAAACTGACTATCAAGGACTCTGGGACCTCTGAGATTGCCTCTGGAACTTCTGGATCAAGAGCATACCCCGTATCCAAGGAGGAGGCAGTTGGAGCAGGAAGGTCCCTCCTATCTCTGTTCTTTGGCCCACAGACCTGGTGGCTGGCCATCGATATGTGGAGTGAAGCCACTGCCTTCACCACTATGTCTTCTTACAACCTGAGAACCTGAGAACAGCTACCCTGGACGTCCCTTCCCATGACCTTGACCTTTTTTGCTATTGAGAGAGCAGCCAAAGAGGCAGGAAAATTACTTCTGCCTCAATCTGACCTTCCAGATCCACAGGAAGAGGCTTAGAGATGGAACCGGACATCTAGGGCTGTCTGCTACAGCATCTTGGAGTGAGTTTTAGACTTTCCAGCCTTTCCATTGTAGACAGGTGTGTGGAGAGGGGGAGATGGCTGGGGCTGGGGATGTCAGACCACACAGATTGTTGGCAGGAAGTGAAACCTCATGAAGCTCCTAAAAGCTAAATTTCTGCTAAAAATTAGAAAACTAGATGAACTAGGGCTCCAATATCTACTGCAGAACTGACCTAGGCATTTGGTCTTAGGCAAGGCATTTAACTTCGCTGAAAGCCTCTAGTCCTTGCCCATCAAATGAAAATAATTTATTATGCCCTACATGGGGTTACACTGAAAAGGAAAGCTCATATTTGTAAGGTACTTGGCACAAGAGCCCAGAAAATTGTAGATGTGATTGATACAATTAAACAATAAGCATTTAGACCCAGAACACTAACCCAGGTTCATGAACTTTCGGTATCTTCCTGGGTAATGGAGATGACAGAGACGAGTAAGTGTTTTGAGAGCCCACATAAACATTTATGAGGAATGCTTTAAGAACATTTTTAGTGTTATGAGACTTCAAATATATCTCATTATTAAAATTGACCACACTCAAAATGTATCGCACTAGCCCAGCATCAAAACTGTCGTCCTTATATCAAAGAATACTTTTTGTTTTCCTGTTTTAGTAGATTGACTGTTCTTCTTAAAAATGTGACTTCTAGTACCTGTACATGTGCCCTTATTTGGAAATTGAATCTTTACTGATACAGTTATGTTAAAGAGTCAGACTCTAGTGAGGTTGAGCCTAAATTCTGCAGTTGTCTTTATAAGAGAATGGAGAAAGAATTTAGACTAATGCACCCAGAGAAATTGTAGCCTTACAAACACAGAAGCAGAAATGGGTGGAGTGCAGCTGCAAGCCAAGGCAATCTCTAGAACTAAGAAGAGAGAAGTAAGGATTCTCTTCTAGGGACTTTGGAGAGAGTGTGGCCCCGTGGACATTCAGATTGCAGACTTCTAAGTTCTGAAATATGAAAAGATAAAGTTTTGCCCTCTGAAGTTAGTTTGTGGTAATTTATCATGGCAGACCTTGGGAACAAGTACATACCCAACCCTTGTTACATGGCAAGTGTATTCCTCATAAATTAAGCCTGTGCTCTTTATTTCTTTAGGATACTTTCAGCACTACTTGACTTTGTTTCTGGTTTCCCATTTGTTTGGTAGTATCTCAGAAAAGTTTGACATGCTCCTTCCCTAATTTTCCCAAGCATCTCTGTCAAGAGCTCATTAGCTTGTAAATAGATGAGGCATGTATCTTTAAATAATTCTGTGGCACAGCCTTTTATAAATTGATTGCTAGTTTGTTATATGATTTTCAGATAAGTACTGGAGAGGAAAGAGCAGAGAAGGAGGGAGCAGGAAACATGGAAAACTGTAACCTCAACCACCTCTAGTTGAATACCAACTGCATCCCAGAGCAAGTACAGGCGTTTTGGATAACATCTCTCTTTTTTTTCTTATAAGGCAGGATTCACAACTCCATTTTACAAATTAAAATATTGGAATTTAAAAATACTAGCCACACAAGGAGTTGGTGGTGGAAATAGTACCTCAAGCTACTGGATCCCAAGGCCTGTGTTTTCTTCTTTTTACTCCATCCTCAGTTGCTTGAAGTCTGACTTTGAATTAGAGAAGTAAGTTCAGAATGTTTTAAAAATACAGCTATGAGTTACTACCAAGCTTGAGGCTTGAAAGACTATTGGCATGGGATGGTTCTTAAAAGGGAAAATAATAAAGAACATCAGGGAAAATATTAGAAAAATAATTTTCATCCCTATTCCACTACTCCTAATGTACATGCACTAAAAACACTCTGTGTAATCTTGAAAACTATGTTGAAATGTGTGAGCAAGATATGTGTTAGTTTATATATAATGTGATAATTTATAACTCAGTGACATTTTACTTGCTGTGAAAATTTTTTCTTTGATGTCTTTCCTAGAAAGAATCCAAACTTTGTGTGTGATAACATGTATGTCTTTCTCTTTCTACTCTAACAGTGGATGGAGGTTGTTGCTTTCACTTTTATTAGATAATCCAGTAACATAGCATCTTCTGCCCACGCTGAAAGTACAATATTGCAATTAGTGTTTCTTACATAAAGAGACCAGGAAAGGCAATCAAATGATGACTTGATAGTATTTTTTGTGTGTTGACACAGAACACTGTGGCCATAGTTTTGACTCTGGCCTATAGGTAGAGGAAACATGATCTACAGACAAATTGGAGTTAATCTATCACATGATTAACTATGTTAATGTCAATAAAGCAGGCCCAGGCATTTTGGTTACTGATTTCCAGCATTGTCAATATTTTCCAGCAGTTGTAACCCCAGAGCATCTAAATGCTCACATTTTCTTACAGAGAAGATAGCTGAGCGAGTTTATAATGTGAACATTTAGATGCTCTGGAATTTTGAATATTGGAAATTACAACTTTTAACGAGTCAAAGTGTCATTCTCAGAAAGCACTGTTGTTTTACTAGTACAGTGATTCCCCGGTGACTGGTCGTTGCTGATTTTATTAGTCAGATTTCCCACCACTGCGACACAACATACAATTCCCACAACTTAAAGGAGGAAAAGTTTAATTTGGCTCCTGGTTTCAGGGGATTCAGTGCATAGTTGACTGGTTCCAAGGCAGAAATATCCTGGGAGAAGGATATGTCAGAGAAAATCTTCTTATTTGTGGCTATCAGGAAGCAGAACAGGGCAACAGTACCAGAGAAAGAGATGAGGAACCAGATATACATACCAAGGTTATGCCTCCATTATTCACCTATACACACCCAGAAGGGTGCTTTACTAATTCCCAGGGCAGCTTGCAAGCCACTCAAGTTGACATTCCACCTCAGTCCTCACTGTCAAATATATCACACTCTGTGTGCTTCAATTAAATTCCTTGAAAAGGTTGCACAAAGAATGGGTGATTGAAAATATCCTACTCAGAATCACTCTTGCAGAGAGATAGATCGTTTTCCACACTCTGGCTTCTGCTAGCTGCAAAGGTGTGCTGTCATTGTCCTCAAATCCGTATGTAGCCTCTCTCTCTGCCTTTGCAGAGTGGTACAGTGCTGTTTGTCACAACAGAGAACCAAATAGCATATGCCATTGTTAGGCAGTTCTTATATAGTGAGAAACATACCTTCATCTGACAGATAATTAATTCAAAGAATGACTTCTGTTGCCAATATTGCTATTATGATTTAGGGTTATATTTATTCAGATTGTTTAAGAACAAGAAATTTATGTATGTTGTCCACTTAAGAGTATATGTTTCTTTTTATTCATCTTTTTAAATGTCTTAATAAATGCTTATTTAGCAATCTGCAGTGCGCAACACTCAATACCAGTGTCCTCATTTTGAGGGTACAGTATTGTTGGCAGAGCAACATGCTGTCTATAAGTGATTTCAAGACTACCTTGAGCTCTACATAAACCTCATGAAGCTAACATAAATGAATTTGTGATGAAAAAATTAATATTTTATGAAAAGCCCAAATGTTAATAATGAAAGCATACTGATATGAGCAGAATGTCTCAGATATGTAGCAATAAGGTTTAGAATTCCCTTTTCTGTTGTTGTTTTCTGGTACAGGTGGCATGTTTTAGTCATTTGCTTGTCACTGAGACCAGATACTCAACATGCACAACTTAAAGGAGGAGAGATTTATTTTGGCTCACAGTTTCAGAGGATGCTGTCCATGGTTGGTTTGCTTCAAGACAGAAACAAGAGGGAGGAAGAAAGCTGCTAAGAGCCAGTGACAAGAATAGCCTTTCAGTGCACAACCCCAGTGACATGCCTCTTCTGACCAGGCTCTGCCTACTAACAGCACATTCAACTATGAACTCATAATGGATTCATTCACAAATGAGCAAAGCACCTGCACCTTCCAGAATCCCAACTGCCGAACCTTAGGTCTAAACAAAAATCATGGCATATTGTTAAAATTCTCACCAGTGGTGAAATGAGAGGTTATATCAGTGCAAGAGAACACACTAATAGGTTGATTACCTAATGCATTTCAAGTTTGGGGCAAAATGTTGGTCATTTAGTTTGGGCACTTATTGGTAAGAAACACTGATTTTCAATGGAAAGATAAAAGGTAGCTAAGTATGAGTCAAAGGCAACTGAAATCCAAGTGTGAACAATGAGAGTCTTCTTTGATTGTGTGCAGAGAAATCTCCATCTCTTTGGTCAGGAAGGCAGAGAAAAATGAGGCTGAAGCCCCTTGAGGAAACTTGGGTTCCAGATACACATGCTAGCAGCAGCTGGAGAGAAGGCGGGGAACCAGATTACCTGGGTACTGGATCAAGAGACCAAAATGTAAAACTAGACAGATACATGTATTTATTTGGAAATGCACTCCTGAGACAAAGGTAAATACATTCACTCTGACAAAGACTCCAAAAAATGGTTCAAAATTGTTACCGCAATGGCTCCTGGAAGAACAGAAAAAGTGTTGGTCTGTGCTGAGTGAGGTTGAATACCAGGGCTGCCAAGACAGCCATTGCCAGGTAGAGGTCCAAATTGCAGAGTTAAAAGACTCCAGGAAATAAGCAACTATGGATGGATATTTTTACGGTTTGTGTCTGAATGTCCCCCCAAAGCCTAAGGCAGTCATAGGCGGGGCTGTCTGGAGGTGGCTGGATCTACAATACAGCATGTGATGCTGGGATTACGGGTGTGATGCTGGGATTAGTTCACAATGCAATACGAGGATTGAAAATATGACTGCTAGGGCAGGTAGCCTGGAAAAAATATAAGGGACAAAAAGAACTGCTGTCATTGTTGCTTTATGTGTGTCACTTGTTGCTTTTGCTGCCTTCTGCCTGCCATGAGCTGTTTCTCTTCTGTGATGCCCCTCTGCCATGGCACACTGCTTGGAGTCAGTCAACTGCAAAGTGAAACCAGCTATGCTAGACCTTTTAACTTTGGATATCAGGTATTTTGTCTAAGCAACAAGAAAAATAACTAATTTTATGCATATGATAAAATGGACAGATGTACAGGGCCACATGAGATGTGCCCATCAGAATCCTGCAAGCATCGTTAAACATTCTATGGTAGCTCTCTGTAGATCAGAATTGACAATAAGAGATATAGTAGATGTTGTGGTAAAATATAGTTTGGTGATTGTGATTAGGATTGTGATAGTATCCCTCCCAACATAGAAACCAGGTATTGGCTTCCTGATGAATGTGGTACTTCCTATACTCCATCTCAGTGTCTATTTTGAAAAATCCACCCAGCCTGTAACTGTAAGATTCAAAGTGCTGTGCAAGTTAGAAAGTGACAGATTCATACACACACACATCAAAGTGTAATTTCAGGAAAATCAAAGCAAAAATGAAATTCTTAAAGGCTTCCTGAGAAAAAGGAATTTTTAAAAAAGCAGCAATTAGACATGCAGTGATCTTGTTATCAGTAACAATTAATTACAGGGATAATGGAATAATATCTTCAAAGGCCCCATAGAATGTGAATACAAATGGGAACTCTGAATCTAGAGAATCTGTTATTCAAAAACTAAGGGTAAGCTGGGTGTAATGGCACATGCTTAGAGTCCCTGCACTTGGGAGCCTGAGGCAGGAGAATCATTGCAAGTTTGAGACCAGCCCAGGCTACTGCAGGAAGACCCTGTCTCAAGAAGACAAAAAACAAAACAAAACAATCTAAGGGTAAAATAAAGACATTCTGAGACATGTAACAATGGAAAGATTTTACCACTCTTCCATCTGATGAAAGGGCCACTAAAAAGATGCATTTCAGCAAGAAGAAAACAGACTCATCAGAAAGTAGATATTATAATAATCCTTAAGAAATTACTAAATATAGCACTAAATCTAAAGAACTAAAACTGTTTCTTTCCAGTAATGATAGCATATACACTGCCTGTGTCTCTTTTGTAGTATACTACTCAGCTTAGAATTTCAATCCATGATTTTCCTTCTTATGTGTCATACAGAGGCCCTTTGTACAACTCACAATATTGGCAAATACTCAATGTGCTATCATAGCACTTGGCAAAACTTAATAAGATATACAGAGAATAACACAAGAAGTTTTTAACACTGTAAAGCTGGACTGATTGATTCCCACACAATCACCTCCTAAAATCTGCATTCGGATTGGTGTCTTGACTAGAGACCCAGCAGGTGTTGAACATTCTGAGATGTTTAGAGGATTGAGATTGTAACTGTGAAGTCCAGGAGCTCTGAGATTATAGTCTACATGTTATGCTAAGAAAACCTGATAGGATTAATGTTTATTGAGCACTTATTTCATGTTATAAATGTTAACAGATGGTCAGTCCATATGATAAGGAATATTGGCGAGGATATAGAGAAGAGGGAAACTTGTACACTGTTGGTGGAAATGTAAATTAGTATAGCCACTATGGAAAACGGTATGGAGATTCCTCAGAAGGACTAAAAATAGAGTTACCATCTGATCTGGCAATCCCACTACTGAGTATCTGTCCCAAGGAAAGGAAGTCAGTATGCCAAAGAGATATATACACTCTTACGTTTATTACAACACTGTTCACAATAGCCACGGCATCAATAGAGGTATCCGTCAGTGAAGGAATGGATAAAGAAAATGTGAGACAAAATCAGGCTATTATGTCACAATAAAAAGGATGAAATCCTGTCATTTTCAGCAACATAGACAAACCTGGAGGACATTAAGTGAAGTAAATCAGCCCCAGAAACACAAATATTACCTTTTTTCACTGAGATGTAGAAGCTAACAGTTAATCTCATAAAAATAGAGAGTGAATAGTGATTCCCAGAGTTGGGCAAGGTAAGGAGAAAGGAGGCTGGGGAGAGAGGTTGGTTAACAGGGACCAGTGTAGGATGCAGCTGGATAAAAGAAACTTCTATTGTTTTACAGTCCAATAGGATAACTATGGTTGAATACATTTTTTCAAAAGAGCTAACAGAGAGGATTTTCAATGTTCCAAATACAAAGAGTGATAAACATCCGAAGAGTAAATGTGTAAAGAAGTAAATATGCCAATTACCCTGACCTGATTATTATACATTGCATGCATATATTGAAATTTTACATTTACTCCCTTAAAAATTATTAAAATCTAAATTGTTATTTATTTCAACATTTATATTAGTATACATTTATAATAGAAATAAAATTACTAATGTGAGGAATACTTTTTAGGGATTCTGTTAGAATCTTTAAGTGTATTTGGATACAGGTTCATAGTTCTTTCCTATAATGCATACTGCTTATGGATGGGAGCTATGCTGTGTACATTGTTGCATTTCCAAGGCCTGCCTGGGGCTCAGGACATGTCATCTGCCCAATTGCATTGTGCTTGTTGAGTGAGCTAAGTGCAGATGTGCTTCAGAAGTGCTGTCACCCACTTCGGCAGTGATGGAGGACAAGGTCCCACAGGAGGCAGCTCACTCCTCCGTCCTCCCACACACAAGGCACATGAACACCCTCCAGTGTGCTCCCCAGTAGCTGCTCTGGAAACACAGAGACCCTTGATTGACTGCAGAACTGAGGCAAGTTCCTTTCCTTCTCTAGAATGCTGCAGCTCCTTTTGCAAAATGCCACTGTTTTGGAAACCCCCAATTTTCTTGTTAGAGTTGGAGAAGGGTTTTGCTAGTCTAAAGCTTGCAATCCAGCAATGTTCATCTGCTTTGAAATCCTAAAGAGAGAAGTCAATAGCAGGAAAAATAAGTTGGTACATACTATCAAACAAGCAGAAAATTCAAAATATATTACTTTGAAGATAGCATGGAGAAGTATAAACTAAACACATGCGTTTGTTTTCTCTGAGTATACTGAAGTTTTGCTCTGTAGCTCTGCATATGTATCTTTCTATTGTCCCAAATTTAGGGCTTTTCACTTTCTTTTTTACCAGATGGCAGTGCTCAAATCATTTTCAAAGTGAATATTTTAGTCTAAAAATTTGAAATGGCATGTATGGGAAATTAAGCCCCTTTCATTTCGTTCACTATTTTGTTAAACTTATTTTTAGGATATATCATCAATCTGGACATTTTCACAGATATTTTTATCACTTCAGCCTGTTCTGTATTACTTACCAGTCTGGTTGCTAGGGTGTGACAATGATTTCTTAAAATTCTTTTCAAAACTTAAAAAAAAAAAAAAAACCAAAACCTTTCAATAACAATGCACTTAAGTTAAAAAAAAACATACCTACTCTCAGGCCTTTTTCAGTTGTACAAACCAACTGTACAAAGCTTTCACCTATCTTTGATCTTCAGTGTTATTAGAACAGGGTTTGTGTCCTCAAGGACAGGGGAATTTTAATTGAAACCCAAAACCCCCAGCACTAATAAAACATTGGTGTGATATGGCAAATGGAAGGTTATTTAAGGGAAGATCAAGCCAACTTCTTGGTTCATTTGAAGAAAGTTGGTAATCCCTGGCCCAAATTTAGAGACAAGAACTATAGGGAAGCACACTAATAAAAGTAATAATTCTAAAATAATACACATTGTACATGCCATGTACATGTTCTGGGGGATTTACTTGTACTAACTCTTAATCCTCATAATCTTGGGTATGAGTGCTATTATCATGCTTGCTTTACACGAATGAAGGGTAGAGAAGTTAAACAACTTGCCTGTGGTCATGTCAGATCACAAACACCCATGGTCTGCTGCCAGGATCAGTGCCAAAGCGAAGCCATTTACTGTGAGGATTCGTGGGCAGGGTGGGTGTTAGATTTCCCACTCTTTGCCCACTTTTGCATCCTCTGGCTAAAACTTCGGCAGATCATAAAGACCTGCCTTGACTTTGCTCTTCCCCATGCAACCATCCAGTTACTCCATGGATAGTGTCCAATGGCTCTCCTCGTCTAAGGTCATGCACTGTCCCCACCAGCCGGATTGTAACACTCTGGGGACAGGAACCAGGTGGGGTCTGATCAATCTTCCAGATTCAGGTGAGTGAGCTTTGGTGGGGCTGTAGCAGGTACTCCTGAGTTCCACCTCCCAGGGGTCACCCAGGTCTGTCTGAAGCACACAGGAGCCCCCCACTACTCCCTACTCTCAGTCCCTTGACTCCTCATTAAGCTAAAACAGTGCAAGGAATGACCCAGACGCACAACCTCTGATGTCCTCCTGCATCCGTTTGTCATCTCTGAAAGGAGGGAGGCATAAAGGGCACATCCAGTGCCACCGCCTTCTGGTGCTCCTGAAGCCACCTCTCCCAATCGCCTAGATCAAAACCCCTCCAGACCTTGCTGTTTTTTCTGTTCAACCCCCTAGACAGACAGTGCCCGTCCTGCTGCTGCGACTTTTGATCTTCCTTCTGTCGGACTCATAGGCACAGGATCTTTTAGCTTTTCAGCACTGCCTCCCAGGGAATGAAAGCAGCTAGCACAGGCTGCTGAAGAACAGACAGACACAGCTCTCACTGCATCTCGTAGCTGCCCTGGAGAGGTAACTTGCATATGGTCCTGAGTGTTTCTAAACGTGTGGCATCCGGGTTGCAGTATAACTTTTGTGGGCCACAGGTACTTTTGTCATATGGCCACTTCCCCTGTAAGAAATAGCAAAAGCTGTATTTTAGGATTGTTGGTTTGAAAACAATATGATTCCAGGGCTAAATATTCAGCTTTGTTTTCTGTGCTTTTTCTTTCTGATTTTGGTACCAAATCATTTTTATTTTCTCACATAAAGAAAACAAAAGGAAGCCCTGTTCCCTTGAAGGCCACTCTGTTTTCTGTTAAGTGACCTTGGGGCGGGCGGCATTGGGCAGCTCCTGGGCTGGGATTCAGTCTCCTTACTGCTTTCTTACACTCAGCTATTGGACTATAGGAAGGTGGGAAGGATGTTTGTGAACAAGATGGAAGATCTTTGCAGATGACTTTAGCACACCCAAGCAATGGGCCTCTGAAATCTGAAAGATAAATAACAGGCAGTGTTAGCTTCCCTTGGAGGGAACAGGCAGGTTCACAGAGGTGGGTTACATGTTTCCAACTGCTGAGAAGCCCTGCCTTTTGTGTAGAAAATACCCTGATTTTCCTCCTATATTCGATAACTAATGAATTAAAGGCTTTATAAGGCTGTGTACAGTGGGTCTTTGAGTGACGATTAGCCTGACATATGAACAACTTGGGTTATGACTGAATTTTAGCTGTCACTTATTGCCAGTTCTTGAGTTGCGACCTGAGTGTCAGCCCCTTGTGCTTCCAGGTGGGCTCAGATACAGATTTAACCCTCAGAGTTCTGGAAGGAACATGACAGTATCCTTTCCTACATGGGTTAATTGCGGGATCCTAGGCTGATGTCCCTCTAAGGACACAGAGCTATCTGTTCACATGAAAGAGACTTTAAAGACTGCATGGAGAAACCTGAGCCTTCAGTTGACAAGACCCAAAAGTATAAGCAGCCCTCAGGAACGTGTTGAACCTTGAACCTTGGTCAAGGTTCTACTCTATTACATTTTCTCACAAAGGAAAATTGAATTCATAATAAAATATTTAAATGCACACAAACTAGTTTTTCTTTGGTTCAGCTGTGAACCTAAAACTGCTCTAAAATTAAAATCACTTAAAAAAGACACAGACCCTCTTTCAAAACTAATGTTTGTGATTATAAACCTTGATCACAAAACACACTCAGCACAGTGAGTTTAATCTTCCCTCCAAATAGGTCAAGCATTTGTTTCCTACAGTTACAAAGAAAAAAAAAAAAAGGACACAAATATTGTATAGCTTTGTGAATTCCCTAGGACTGACTGTTTATGATATAACCTCAAGTAGGGGTGATGGCACACATCTGTATTTCCAGCTATGTGGGAGGCTGAGACATGAGGATCTCAAATTCTAGGGCTAGCCCACCTTAGTGGGATTTCTTGAAAGAAAGAGAAAAGAAAGACAAAGGGAGAGAGGAAGGGAGGAAAAAGGAAAGAAAAAAGCTGGTATGGTGGATTAACTAATAATCAACTTGTAACACCCAGCTGAAGTGACTCAGCATGGTACTGAGGATTGTTGCCAACAGCATAGAAAGAGAACTGGAAGGGAAGATGGTGCACTAAAATTCTCCTGGAGAAGCTTGTCATGCTGGCTTTCCTAATAAGAACTCAGCTGTTCTCACCATCAGAGGAGCTTGGGCCTCATTATCGCTGAGGATGGCTGTGGTACTTTTCAGAGGAGCTCTGGTCTTTACTGTAAGAGTTGCTTCCTGGCTCCAGTGCAGATCCTTTGGCCTGCTGGCTCAGATTCTTCATCCTGCTGGTGCAGACTTTCTAGCTCTCATCACTGGCCTTTGGGCCTTCCCAGTGCAAATCCTTGGTATAGAGTTGCATGAGACATTGTTATAGGCTCTAGGCCTCCAGCTGGACTCGTGGAGGACATTGCCGTGGGATCCAGGTCCTCAGCTGGATTCTTTGGATCTCTGCTGTGGGGCAGATTTCCTGCATTCTTCTGCATTTGATTTTTTTTGGGTAAATATAAGAAAATCCTATAAATTGTGTCCTGTATAAAATCCATTCCCTTGCAAACCCTGACTACAACAGTTGGGGATATAACTCAGTGATAGTGGCCTTGGATTCAATTCCCAATAACCACAAAAAGTGTAATTTCCTAATAATAAATCTTTAAATGGGGCACGAAACTTTTACTTTAAACCTAGAACTGCATATGTTGTTGTTAATGCTCACAGTAGCTTTCATAAGTATGTTTGCCCTTTAGGGTTCCTTGTGATAAGAAACAGAAATCATGACCAGTTAGTTTTATAAAACAGGAATTTACTAGGTTGAACACAGGGAGGAATTGTTCAAACACACAGGCTTGGGAAGATAAAGACTGAGACAACTTTGGGGACTTAGGGGCAGAGAGTAGTGGGCAGTTTGCCCAGGCAGCCTCCAGTTGCTTTGAGACCTGGCTCAAAGCATGCTGCTGCAGGTTGGGGGTCTGGTGGTACTGAGCAGAGGTGGAATGGGATGAACCATAGGCAAGACATGCATCACATGGGCTGCACCGACGTTAGGGCCTCATCCTTCTAATTCCCCAAACACCCACTCTTGTCTTATCCTTTCCTTAGTCAACGGCTCTCTCTTCTGAGCACAGCGGCACATGGTGATATCCATAGCTCATGGTGATAAGACTTTGAGCTCCCAGTTTCAATGGAGACGAGTTAGCACACCAGATCTGACCTTCTTTCATGTGCTTCTGCTTTTCTGGCTTTATTTCCTTTGCTTCACTCCTGCAGTGAAAACAGCCAGCAGGAATTATGAATGTGCACCAGACAGGAAGGAGGAGGACTAGAGGCACAGGTGCAATCAACAGACAGAAAAGAAACCTGGGTCTTTGGGGATCACCAGGCGAGCAGGAAGCATCAACCTATCCATTGCTCACCTTTTACCTTCCTCTCCACTCCAACTGCCTTTCCGTCTCTGAAAATAATCCAAAATATTTTAGCCTCAGGCTGTGTCACCGATCAGAACACCCACCTAGCTAGATGAAGAGTAAATTGTAATTATGAATTTAAAATTGGAGATTTTGGGCATTGTGTCTCATGCACTCTGAGAGGCTGAGGCAGGAGGACTGCAAGTTTGAACCCAGTCTGGGTCCCACTTGGGCAAGACCCTTTGTCAAAATAAAAAGTAAAAAGGGAGAGAGATGTTGCTCAGTGTGAAGGCCCTGGGGGTTGATTTCCAGAATTGCAAAACATACTCTAATTAACTGTTAGAGACCAGGACTTATTTTAGCAGTTATGATGATCAAATGGTAAAGTTAAAATTTGCTCATGCCAGAGTTCATTTTTTATCCAGTAACAAGCATAAGTTCAAGTAACATGAGAATTGACTTAGTCAGTTTTAAAAATGTTCCTGTACTCATGGCTCAAGAGAAAATAGTATTGTTACTAAAATACACACAGCTTATATAATACTAACAATTTTTGGTTAATAAGTAAATTTAAATATGGTTTATTTATGTTATTCAAGAATTGTGATATGTATGCAAAAATGGCACAGTTTAATATAGGGCTTTCCTTTCTCTTCCCAAAACATAAATATTTATTTTGTAAAGTTTATCAGTCCAGGTTTGCAGTGCATTGTTTACATTTTGCATAGAGCACATGCACACGACCCATTTTAATCCTTTTATTCATCCCCTTTCATTGCCCTCCGTCCTTCTGCCCTCCATCTTTTTAAAAATTTTATGCTTTTTATTATTTACATTCTTAAACATTTTTATTAGTCCGTGTGTGCAGTACAGGATGTTTCCATTCTTTGTGTGTAGTTGATAACTGTAGCAACACATCACAATTCCTTTGTTTCATCCCTTATCCCTTCTGTTCCCTCTCCTCCGTCTCTTGATCCTCTTCCCCTCTGAGCTCTAACCCCTACTTCCCATTATCTGTCTTTTATTTTGCTCTTTATTTGTAATTTGGGTTTCTCATGTAAGAGAAACCATGTGATATTTAAACTTGTATGTCTGATTTATGTCACTTAGCATTGGGGACTCAAGGTGAGTCCTTTCTCCTATCAATGGACTCAGTTATTTATCTTTCTTTATAGCAGAGTAGTGCTCCATTGTGTGTAAATGCCACAGTTTTAAGCCATTCATCTATCAGGGACATGCAGGCCACTTCCAAGACTTAGCTATTATGAGTTGTGCTGCTGCGCACGTCAGTATGCCTGTACTTTCTATTCCTACAGGAGACATTATCAGGTACCTAACGCAAAGACTAGTTTATGAGAGGTGATCAGTAATGCTTGTCTCATCCCTTTGGTAAAACAGAGAAAACCTTAGTCACTGTGTGTGTACTCGTACACTTTCCTTTTCTTGTGCACTATTTCCTAAACACCGTCCGTGCTGCTGTGCATCCTCAAACTTGTCATGGCTTTCTGTCAGCTCAGTGCCTTGCTACTCAGGCGTGGTCCTTGGAAAAGGAACCGTGTCATTTCTCAGGTCCCAGCCCACCTCTTGAATCAGATGCTGTGTTCAAAGTAACTTGTGTCCATCATGAGATTGGAGAAGCTCTGAACTGCTGGGGCAGATTCAGACTCTCACTATGACTCTTGCCACCCTCTTCTTGAGATTTGAACTGAATATTTCCAGACACACGAAGCTGTTTCCTACCTCTAAGCTTGTGCTGTGCTCTTTACTCCCTTTGCCTGGAATCCATTCCTCCTTTCTTGTCTTGCTAATGCCTACTCTTTAAGAAGTGTGCGCATTATGTGCCTGTTTGTGTATCTCTTTATCCCCTCCTCCTATATATATTAGATACCTAAGATATGCCAAGCACTGTTCTTGGATACCTTCCCTAGGAAACTCCTGCCAATAACTCCATCATTGATTTACTGGGCTGTATTGATACTGCTATTGACAGTGGCTATGTAGGCAAGGAGCCTGCCACAGTTCTCTCGGTCTCTCCTGCATTAACATACTCCTTGTCTAGGAGAAAGGTAAGTGTCTTGCTGGCTTGAACTATGTTACTTAGCAGAACTAGTGAAAGTTCTGGACCACTTCAGGTGATGCCTGAAGCAGACCACATGCAACATTTCCTTGTCATAGGCCCAGTGGGCTGCCACCTCTCACTCAAGGGTCTTGCACTGGCCACTGGCAATGGTGACATAATTCCATACTCATGCACACAGTGAACAGATTTGGGAGTCGAGAGTGTCACCGAAGGAAGGAAGCCAACACAGAGAGTTGAGATGATGATCATTACAGGAAGCACATCAGGGCTTGTGGTTGTGGTCTCTTTGCCAAACTTCTCCCAGATGTAACTTTGTTAACCCTAATCTGAGCTGTTTAGCATCGTCATTCCCAGTCTCTCAGGTTCATACACTCAAGGTCCTTTGCTTGTCACTGACCAATCAGAGGAAGCATTTATTTTGGTTGATAAAAAGGAATAAAGAGTTTATTCAAAGCTAGCTCTGAGGAGACAAGGGGTCCATGTGTCTCAGGTCAGCATGTCAGTGTACCGGTGAGTCAGGGTCTTTTAAAGAAGGAAGAGAAGGGAGGGAAACAAAGACAATGCAGCACTATACACCAGCTTTATTGCTCTTATTCTCTCCTTCCCTATGGAAGGGAAGTTGGGCTCCAGCCTGGGGCAGGTGTGGGGCTGAGGAGAGGACGGGTGTTGGTTATTGCTTAGCAGGAAGAAATTTGGAGAGGTTGGTTAGCTCTAAAAGAAAAAGTTAACTTGTTGATCCCTGGTACCAATAAAAAATGAAAAAGACAAAAAAAAAAAAAAAAAAAAAAAAAAAAGGAAAGAAAAAAAAGAAAAAGTTAACTTTTAAAGTCCCAGTTTGCTTTTTTGGTTAGACTGCATGAATTACTGACAGAGCTGAGTTTCCCTCTGGCTCTCCTACCCCTTGGAGAGGTGCAGTGTGGGCAGTGCCAATGGCAGTAACCAGGGAGCAGGCATTTTGATGGCACCGAGGGGTGATCACAGCAAGGACTCGGCTGTGATGAGCAGGGACAATGTCAGGACATTACATAAATGATTAGGAGTAACCTGAATGATTAGGAATAAATGAATTAGATTGGATCAGCAAGTCAATGAGAGGTGAGAGAACATTTAAAAGCTAGACCATGAGGCCAGTCTGCTTGGGTCCAGACCCCAGTCCTGTCCATTGGGAGTTATGTGATCACAAACAAGTTAGATTCTGCATGCTGTACTTGCAAAGTGGGAATAAGGACAGTACCTCACCTTTGGGAGGTTAAACACCTTATTATTCATCACGTTTCAGAACACTGCCTGACCAGTCAGCAGCACTGTATCGTTCGTTTAACATACAGAAGTGTGCAGTTGCTTGGAAATAAAATTCAATGCCTCATTCTCTTTCAATCATGCCAGTAGCCTTCATGCTGGTATTTCTGGTGCTTCACAGTGTTTTCCTGGGTTTATAATAGAAGGGTATACATCTTTAAGTTGGTGAGCAAAGGCTTAAAAAACGAGCAAAGGGGACACAGCTGCTTTGCTTTTGAAAGGCTTTGCCAAGCTCACATAGTTAAATTTAATGGCTGGGTGTTTTAAACCCTGGAGAACAATGTAATTTCTGTCATTACTGCCACAAAGGATGACTCTCTGGTGAGCATTTCATTTGGGCTGCCTAAAAACTTAGCTTGAACAAAGGAAGCAAAAACAAACATAAATATAGTAATGGAAAAGCTCTAATTAGGCTTTGGGGGAAGATTGTCCAGTCCTGTCATGTCTTCACAGGACTGAATAAAAATAACTTTGATGTCTGCAAAGTTGTTTTTCTCAGGAAATATTTTAATTTTTAAAGTAATGTTTTGTGGGGGATTGCTTATGATTCTGGGAATGGGACAGTGGCTAGAAAAGAGGGAGAAATGGAAATCACTGATATAGGCGATATGTAACTCCCGATCTGCTAGATGTCTGAAACACTAAGTTCATGTTCTGTAAAATCAAGGAATGAATTCTAGGAACAGTGGAGATTAAGAGTAGGAAGAATTTATTGGAAGCTTCTATCTAAGAGGAACAGATCAGGGCCTGCAGAATGGGTGGCCCCATAGTCCACCTCTCAAAGGAAGTTTTACAGCAAAATCATGAGGAAGGTACAACGTGGTCAACCAATAGGATTACAAGTAAGACACTGAGGTAATACTGATCCAGTAGTAGCAAGGGCATATGGATGACATCATTAACCTTGGCCTATAGTCTATAATCATGATCTTTTAATCTTAATCTTACCCTTACCCTTAGCCTTAGCCTTAGTTTTAGAGAATGAGTTAAGATAGGCCATCCCTAATGAGATATGGGAAATCTCAAAAGGGTGGTACTACTAATCTCAAAACTCCTGCTTATTCCTTAGGGAAGTATGTAAATCTGGCCGCTGTGACTGCCTTTTTCTTCAGATACGTCTCCAGTCATCATTCTGACAATCCAATAGGATTGTCAGGAGTCAGATACTGTCTGACTGCCTACAATGTTGCTACCTAACTTAGCTATCTGTAATACCATTATTCAAATATTTGTTGTGTTTCATTTTCAATATCTTTTTTACTATTCTTCAAACTTTGTAAAGAAGATGTTTTCCTGTTTTACAAGAGAACCCTAAGGCTTGAGTAGCATGACCACATTCATAACTGATATAAGAGAAATGTAACTCCTAACCTGTTAGATACCAAATATACTCAGTTCATGGTCCTAGCACTTTGAGGAAAGAAGTTGCAAACCAAAGGAAGAAGTTAGGAATAAGGAAAGAATAACTCCTGGGTATCCAGAAGGGTTCTTGAATGGGGTGGACACAGAGGCCCTTTGTCAGGGATAATTTATACAGCAAAGTAGGTACAGCATGAGTCAAACTACAGTCAACCTATAGGATTATAAGTATAGCTGCTTAAGTAATATTGATCCTGTAGGGATACAAGTCATGTATTAAGGGTACATGGAAAGAACAAAAGCATTTTGGGGAATAGATGGATCCTAGTGCTCTGGTCACCATGTGAGCAACTGATGCCTATCTGGACTTCCTGGACCAGGTGGTGTTCCTTACAATATAATGTCAAGCTATTATTTATCCCTTATGGAGGCATGTAGGCCTGGCCACTACATCATCATCTTGAGGCCTGGCCTTTTACAGATGTACAGATGTTTTCCTAATGTCTTTATTATTCATTAACTTCCTTGAGTGCAGTCTCTTTCTAACTGTATATTAACTTCTATCCTAACATAGCTGCCCATCATAATACAACCATGAAATCAGGGAACTCTGTGTTAGCCTGACTGTACAATGTACACTCAGTTCAAAGTTCTGGGTGTTTTAAAATGGAAACAATCAGGCATATTTGAATCTCTTCCTTTATAGTTTCTAGGAATCAAATTAAATACTTCTGAAGTTCAGACACACTGAGTGCTTTCTCCTCATATAAGATAGAAGGATTTTACTTCACTATAATCTTTGCACTTTAGTAACAATCGTAGAAAAGAACTTGATGATGCTGGCAATGATTGAAAGCCACAGTGACAACAACCAGGATCAATGACAAAGACCACAGAAGATAAAATAACAGTCAACTAAGGACCTTGTCTTGAGTGGTCTTGATTTCCTCATGTTAGTGTAGGAAATCCATCTACTGGACAAAAACCAGTATGTTGTGCTAAAGTACTGCAGAGACAATGATTGCCAAGGCTGTTATCAGCTCCTAACAGGAAGAGGGCTTATCATGCTCCCGTTCAAGATAAGCAACTCCTTCCAGCCAAGAAATGTCTAGGAAGGGTTGGTTTGTGTGGGAATGTGCTCTTTTCTGTTACTGCTGCTGTCTAGATCAAGAAATCACACCAGAGAAGACAAGAAATCATTTCATTTTTCTTTCTGACGTTGAGCCAAGCATTTAAGTGAATCTGTAAAGACAATTGCAGAGCACTTCCTTCTAATTGCTCTTTTTTATCTCCCTCAGCCCTGTCTTCCCCTGCTGGGGTGGTTGGCTCTCTCCTTACTTTTGTGGTCCTTACCATATTCTACTTCAGATGCCTGCTTACATTCATCTGTAAACAAGACTATGAGTATCTTAATCCATTTTTGTTGTGCTTACACAATGTGACAGACTGGGTAATTTAGGAAAAAGAGACGTTTATTTGGTTCATGGTTAAGGAGCCTGAAATCCAAGTGCATGGTGAGACCATTTGCTTGGCATCTGGTGAGTACTTTCTTGTTACACCATCATATCTTAGGTGGCATCATAGAGTGAGAGGACAAAGGAATACACGTGATAAGAGTCTGCTTGTAACAAAATCACTCCTGTAAGAATGAATGCACCCTGTGAGTAAGACCTGAGAATATTTCCCCGGACAAACTGGTGAAGGGGTTTTTTCCATTGTGTGAAAGCACACATTTACCTCTAGCAAAGAGGAGCTGATGAGGGGCCTGAAGTGAGGGGCTCTCACACAGCAGAGGTTGGAGTGGAAGCCCTGATATCTGCTGGTGGTGTTGGTATTCTGGAGTCCTGAAGTCCCAACTCACAGCTTTACGTAATACGTGTATGTGTTAGTCAGTTTTCAGTCCCTTTAATGAGTGCCTTAGGTAATCAGCCCATAAAAAGAAAAGGTTTATTTTTACTCATGACTTCAGAGGTTTCAGTCTATGATCAGTTTTAAGTCTGTGATGAGCACACGTAGTTGCTACAGTATATGGGGGAGTTAAACTGCTTGCCTCATGATAGGGAAGTGAAAGAGAGAAGGAGTTGAGGTCCACAGTAGTCTTTGAGGTCACTTGAAGACCTGTCACTGGACCCCACCTTCTGAAGGTTCCACTGCATCCCTACTGTCCAACTCTGGGGACCAAACCTTTCACACATGGACCTTGGAGAACAAGGCCTTTAAAATCCAAACTATAGCAAAGGATGCATGCTTCATCGACCTGTAGCATTAAGTTACTGAAAACAGTGTTAATACCATCATCACTGCCATCATCATTCCTTCCTTCTACTGCAGTTTCAATGCATAATATGAAGACAATTCTAGAGAGGGAGTATTATGGTTTTTATCTAGATGTTCCTCTAAAGCCTCATACAATCACAGACAGGTCCTTTGGAAGGTGATGGAATTCAGAGGTTTATAACTGAGTTGCTCTTAGGAGGTAGGGCATGGTTGGAAGAGGGAATTCTGTGAGCATGACCTAGAAGCTGTATCTCCCTTCTTGACTCCTCTGTTGATGCTCTGCTTCCTGTCAGATGCTGTGAGCAGCTGTCTTCCACTTGTCCCTCTGCCATGGCATCCTGCCTTGAGCTAGCTGCTGTGGGGTGAACTGTGAGGCAGAGTAAACCTCCCTTTCCTTAAGTTGTAGGTTTCAGATACTTGTCCCAGCAACAAGAAAGTTACTAATACAGGAAGGACAATAAAAATACCAGTTAAGAGTCTACTGTGATAGTCCAGATAAGAGCTGGTAGGACCCCAAGGAATAGCAGGAGAAATGGTGAGAAAGAAGCTGATATAAGAGAAAAAAATCAACTTTGCTTTATGAATATAAACAAAGCAGAGAAGATGGCTTTCATATTCCTGGTTTAGGTGTCTAGAGAAAACAGTATATGAAAATGAAGAGAAAATTAGTGTTTTTAAAATTTTTGTTTGCTTTAATCTTAACAATAACAATAACTACATGTTATGTGGATCTCATCTATGCCATGAACTGGTCCCAGTGCTTCCCATACAGTAGCACATTTACTGCACCTAATAACCACCTGGCATAGGAAATATTATACTGTTCCATTTCCCCCGGTGCAGAAATCAAAGCCCTGAAAGGTTATGTAATTTGCTTAACATTTCACAGCCAGGAGAGGGCACAGTGGTGTTTGAGCACAGGGAGTCTATGACCAGAAACCCTGTCCTTTCTGTTTACACCACTCTGGCTCCTGCATGTATTCCAGATCTCCATTCTATCCATGGGGTGCAGCAGGTAATGTGGCCCCAAGTTTATCTACAGCCTCATGCTGTCAGTGGGTGAACTGGAACAAAATCAGGAAAGCAGGCAGAAATATAGTCTAAGAAAATTAGGGAACTAAAGAGGAGCAGCTCCAAAGAGTGGGAACGGGATATGGAGCAGTGAGCTTCCTGTTATTGTCACTCTTACTAATTCTATTTTCATGGAAAGGGATTGAAGGCATTTTGCCTGGGAGGCAAGTGCTTTACCCGGGAGCCACATCTCCAGCCTGAGCTCATAACTATTGTTACTGATAAGTTGCAGAAGTCCTATTTGCATTAAATGATTGTATTATTACTCAATTTCTGCAAATTGATTTCATTAATTCTGTAGCACAGACAAACTCAAACTACAAATATTAACATATCATGGATTCCTCTTTTTCTTTACGCTTTACTCTTGGAGTTTGTGAATCTTGGTATTTAGTTTGTGGATCTTGGCTTATAAACAGATATAGTATACACTTCCTCAAACAACCCATAATATAAGGTAATCCTAGAGCTTTAATGGTTAGGAAGTAGATCTAAGATCTAATTCCTTTATTTTTCTCCTTGCTGTTGTTGAAGGAATGAATGAACCTAGTCTAGCAGATTGTTTCCAAACAGAGTACTACACAGAACACTGGGATAAGGGGTGAGCTGTGAACTGATGAATTAGACGAAAGCCTGTTCTAGCATTTGATCACTATTTGCTGTCAGCTAGCCTACAAGAGAAGACCAGAAATCAGCTTCCTGCCACCTGTGGGGCAGGTCCCAACCTATTCTATTGCCTGCTGCTGACTCCTGGATGAAGACTCTAACTGAACATCTGCCCCTGTCTGCAAAGCCTCCTTCCCCACATGTGCCTCCCACCTCCAGGCCTTCATTTCATGCCCAAGGGGTAATGGGCTGTCCTCTGGTCTGTGTCCCTTCCCCAGACCAACTCATTGTTCCCCTTGCTAAATTAGGCTGCATATTTGTATACACTTAGAAAAACCCTCCCATCTCTTGATCTCATAGGTCTTATTTTTTGATTTGTTGGTTATGAATTAGTCATTTATTCCTATCATTGTGGTAAGGAATGATGATAATGACCAATGTGTTTTTATCTTTTTTTTCTTCCACACTTTTCTTAGAAGCAAATTTTGCCTCCAGGTTTTGGGAGCTCATGGTGAGGTTAGACATTGTTATGGATTAAGAACTAGTGGTCAACTTAATGCCAGCTGGATTACATCAGCATGGCACTGAGCATAGGTGTTTCACCTAAGGAAAGTTGCCAGCATAAATAAAGAGGTAGAGAAGGAGAAGGAAGGTGTTAATGCATTGATGTGTTAATGCATTATTGCATTATTGTATTGAGGCATTGTGGCATTGTGGGTTCTCCTACAAGTTGCTGTGTGAGCCATTGGTTCTCCTGGAGAAGCTCTGGTCTTCACATCAGGCATCGCTTCCTGGCTCCAGAGGGGAAGATGTGTGCTGCTTGGTCTCCAGGATGAACTCGTCATGCTGGCTTCCTGGCATGTACCTGACTGTGCTTGTCGTTGGAGAAGCTCGGGGCCTCCGTGTTGCTGAGGATGGCTGTGGTGCTTTTCAGGACAGCCCTGGTCTTTGTTGTGAGTGGGACTTCTCAGCTCCAGCGTAAAACCCTGATCCCGCCAACACAGCTCCTTTACCCCACTGGCATGGGCATTCTGGCTTCCACCGCTGACCTTTGGGCCTTCCCGGCATGGATCCGTAAAAAAGTCTGGCATGAGTCCTTTTTGTGGGCTCTGGACCTCCAGTTGGACTCATGGGAGGAATCGTCCTGAGCTCTGAGTTTTCATCTGGGCTCATGTGGGACATTGCTGTGGGATTTAGGCCCTTGACTAAATACTCTATGTTTTTGGTGTTGCAGGTAGATTTCCTGCATTTTTTTGTGTTAACTCTGGATGACCATTATAAAAATAATATTATAAAATCCATGTCCTGATTCTAATTGTGCTCTGTACAACCCCTGACTACAACAGACATGATCACAAGTTCTATGGCGTCTTATCTGGATATCCATTGCCATCTAGAGCTGCCTGTACAGCAAGCTGGCTAGGAGGTAACTGTGTAAAGAACACTGAAACTGACTGCTTTGGGCAAGTTTAGCAGTTCTGGAGGGAAGAAAAGTATTAGACTAACAAACCTGGAGAGTCCTGAGGACATAAGAGGGTTTCACATGACAGCCCAGAGGATCTAGCCTAAATTTTTCACTAGGAGGGGGTGAGGACAGACATTGTTAAAGTAGAATTAATAAAAAAAAGATTTAATAAAAATTCAGTGAGACATTTTAGGGGGGATAAAAATAAGAGACCATAAGAAGGGTACTGAAAAATTGTAAAACCTAAAAAATTTTAAATTTAAAAGTTCAGAGCTGATCTCAAAAAGAGATCAGTTCCTGATTAAAACAAAATGCTTATCTGAAAGGCCAAGTAGAGAGAACAGCCAAAAATGTAACACAAATACAAAGAAGGAAGGTAGATCTGAAAAGACATGGAAGACACAGGTGACATGAAATTTGAAAAAACAAGAGTAGAACTTATAGAAGACAAGTCCTGGTCAAATAATAATGTTTTCATGTTGTCTTAGTCTATGTATAGTTGTAATTATAGAATTCTCCCAACTTGATAAAGAGGTTTATTTGGTTCATAGTTCTAGAGATCTAAGAGCACATTGCACATTTTGATTTGTGGCATCATCACTTCCTCTCCCACCACTGAGTCCCTGTGGTTCACCTAAGCATTCTGGTGAGGCCTCCTGGAGAAGTGCAACTGGGCATGAGTAGAAGTGAGAAGACTAGGCAGCCTTGCGTTATCCACCTGCTCAACTGGAAACCAATCCAGGTCCTCAAAAGGACCAGCTCACTTCCTTGAGAAAAAATTAGTAAGGACCTAATGACCTGTTAATGGCCCTGCTGTTACATTGACAATCAAGTTTCAACATGAGTTTTGCAGGGACAGATAGCACCTAAATCATATCACCTGTACTGAAAAACTTGCCTTTATTCAGATTAAAAGGGATCAACTGACACCAGGATGTTGGAGACCACTACAATGCGGCTCTGAGCAGGATTTAAATTTTACTAATTGGCTTTCTGTGTTTATCTGTGAGTCTGTCCTAGGCCTAGGCCCCTTGCCTGGCGACCGGAGCAGATTCATAGTAAGTGAACCTCTATGAATCACTGGTCCTGGCTTTGGTCTGTAGTGACCTGTGAGGCCAGAGATACCTCAAAGGTATCTCTGCAGACATTTGACTCCAACCCCAATTAACAAGATAGAGACTGCAGCTGCAGAAATTACTCCTATGGTCTCACTTCTACCATGTCTTCATGATAAGACAGTGCTACTGAATTGACTTGATTCATCACTTGGAGACATCCTTGAAGTGACTCCCAAGGTCCTGCTCATTGCCTGCACTTTCCTCAGTTTTATGTTGTTGGACCTCATAAATAAAGTGGGCGGTCCAGAGAAGTCTATCTTAGCTCTCGGAGTCACAAGCTCAACTAAAGGGTTTTGACCCTCCCAGAGCCCTAAAATCATATAACTTGTCTCAATTTATTTAAAACCTCTGCCGTACACTCATTTGGGAGTTTGGGGATCTAAGTCAGGACCCGATACCTGGAAGTTTTGATGACAAAGACATAGAAATCAGACTTATCCAAGTTAATCTGAAATCCAAGAATAAAGAGAAAGTTTCACAAACCTCCTCTTAAAGAAACAACTGATACGTAAAGACGAGGATGAGATGAAGAGATCAGACCTCTTTACAACACTGGAAGCTACAGAACAGAAAAGTTCACTTATAAAAGTTTGAGAGAAAGGGCATTATAATGTCATTTAAATGTGAGGACAAAAGAAAACCATTACAAAACAGACCAGAGCTAGCTCATTTTAGAGACACACTTTTATGTATGTTACTGGAGAATTTATTCCAACCACATAAAATCTAAGGATAATCTAGATCTCAGGAGAGGAGAAAAGGAAGAACACAAGAAATGTCAGTGTACAGTGTTTTTGTGAAACATATAATTAAGTCTGAAGGATGATAATAATGTGCCTGTGGGCTGTAGTAGAAGTTAAGCTCTGATTCCCTAACAGAAGAGGCAAACTGAATGTCTGTGTATGAAATAATAGTCATACCCCAGGCAGTAAGCACTGGTTAATATTTACTGAGTACTTAGGTTAAGATTTTAATTTTAAATAAGTCTCAACAAAATGTGTGGGAGCCAGTAGAAACCCCTCACCATGGTTGGAGCTGGTGATATAGAAAACAGATTAGTAACAATTTTCATATGGGGAACATTAATATTTAAATTTATTACTATATAGCTGTGACTCTGTGACTTAAAAAACAGGAAGACAGCTACTAGTTGAGGAAGAGAGCTAAAGAGGTATATAAAAGAAGAAATTTTCTGATTTTCAGAGTTAAGGTAGAAACTTTTTTAAAGGCCAAGCATTTTCCAATACAGCACATTAAGGAAAAGACAACAAAATGGATTATGAACATAAATCAACTGGAGAAATATAGCAAAATATATTAAATCACAATAAAAGCATGTTTTATTAAAAGACTAGGAACTTCAGAATAATGGACTTATAAGTTCTAGCTATATCTTGTTTAAAAACAGATCCAAATAAAATAAAATGTAAAGAAGTGTGGGAAATAACGGAATATACAAAGATATAGAAAAATGAAAAGAAAGCAGCTATATGAATTTATTGTCAGATAAAAGTAGGAAAGTAATAAAAAGTATAATCTACAAGAGAGCTAATGTTAATAAAATAGTATGTCTTCAAATAACATAGTAGTGAAATACATAAGGCAAAACACATAACTAAAAATACAATGAAAACCTTAAAAAGTCAAAAATCCAAGTATAAACTATAATATATATTTTAGAAAATAAAATCACTGAAGCTGGGCATAGGGGTACACGCCTATAATCCCAGTAGGCAGAAATCAACAAACAAACAAACAAACATCAAAACCTAAGGGGGAAGGAAATTACTGAAGAATAATAAGGGTATAGATATTTCAAGTAATACAATCAACAAACTTGTTCTAAAAATAGGTATATAGGTAATTCTCTGCACTGTAGGCAAAATTACAGTCTTTATTATAATCATCTGACAGCTGTGGAAATAAATCATTTCCTGCCTATTAGACAATACAATTTAAGAAATTCCAAAAGAACCTTTTCATTGGCTATACTTTCTGACTATAAAGTAATAAACCACAGGTAAAAATATTAATTACTTGTGTGTTAAATATCAGACTTTTCAGTTGGTCAAACTTGAGTAGCACTCTAGGCGCTGGGAAATGCAAATACATATCCTCTCTAGAGGAATGAACCATTAATTGAGGCTTTATGGGATGTTCATGCATAAAATCATGACGAAAATGAATTCACAACAAAAATTCTCACATCACATAACCTTCATCTGATCATGCTGACCTGTGGACCACTCTTACCATCAGGCCTCTACCTGATTCTGTTATCGAGATGAGTCATTGTACCTGGTCTGGCTCAGATCTCCACTCTGATAAGATGCTCATGTGGAAGTTCTATGGGACAGTAGGCTGAAGCATCAAAGCTTATAAGTTTTTATTTTAGAAGGGCCAGAGTTTTCCCCATGACTGGGTTGACTTCAGTTCAATAATCACAAAAGATATTGTATAGATAAATACAGCAGGAGCAGATGTTTTGTCCCTGCTATATTGTGGTATTTGGAGACCTGTCAGTCAGATTGGGTTTAGTTTAGGTCATGAAGGTAGGGGACCTGTCATGGTTTGTGTCTGGATATCCCCCCAAAGCCTCATGTGGTCACGGGGGCCAGGCTTTACAGTGGTAGCTGAATCTGGATAGAGTGTGTGATTGATTCATTGTCTAATGCTGGGTTTAGGGATGAGAGTATTATACACTGCATACGATGCAATATGCATGGATGCAATATAAGGGAGAAAAAGAGGCTTGCTCCCCTCCCTTCTCTCATTGCTTTTGCCATCTTTCACAGCCAATTTGCCTTGGAGCCAGACAATTATGGTCTGAAATCTTCACAAACTGAGCTAAATAAACCTTTCCTTTCTTAACTTTAGGTGTTGGGTATTTTGTCTTAACAACAAGAAACTTAACTAACGTAGGTCCCCATAATGAGATTAGTGGCCTAGTTCTTCCATTGTTGAATCTAGGAACTTCCTATGAGAAATAGGAAGAGTATTTTGTCTTGATTTTCTCACCATAATAGTTCAAAGAAAACAATTTAACCAATGAAATAATTTATTTGCTCTGCTTTTGCATTTACCCTATAAAGTTTTCCTTCAGGTCCTGAACCACGTCCAGTTTGTAGCAGCCTGATTGATGAATCACAATGTGCCCAAGTAAACTTTTTAAAAATTTAATGTAATGTAATTTAATTTAACAGTGCAAATCTAATTCTTCTTCACCTAATTCAAAAAGTCAGAATGATTCCCAGAGAAGAGTCTTAATTTGGGGGAAGTTTCAATTTTAAAAATATTTAAGATTATTTATTTAATAAGATTGCATTTGATTAGTCGGGTTACACTATGCAAAGCTTTCCACAAACTGTCACACTTAATCCTCAAAACAGGTTGGATAGTAACAATCTCAACATCACAGAAGAGAAAATTGAGGTTCAAAGAAGTTAAGTGATTTTCCCAAACTTGCTTAGCTGGTCCATGAAAACAAATCTATCAGTCCACAACCGTTGATGGTAAAACCCATGTTCTCTCTAGAGTTTAGAACACCAGGAAGAAAAAGGCTCCCTTGTATGTATAATTGTTTTCAGTATCTGATCTCATTATTTCTTGCATCTTGAATCAGTTGCCAGGCAACCAGTAGTGATGAAGAACCATGATTCTCTTTGAATCATATGCACCATGTTGGCCCAGATGCTTGTACTTAATAAACCTGAGTTGCTAACAAGGACAATGGCACCAAACCAGTCAGTGATACACTGTTGGGAAGACTAGACCAGGTTTACCAATCCCGTGACATATACAGTATAAAAATCCGGGAAGGAAAACCTGTTCAATGATCAAACATTTCAACATGCTTGACTTCCAAGGAGTCAGTAAAACTAAAGAAGCTCAGATATATTAGTCCAACTTGCAACGGAAAAATGAGATGGCTTTATTGTGAAACACAAGCACAAGCTCAGCCAGCTGCAAGGGACTGAGATTTCAGGTGAATAGTGTATACTAAAAAAATTAATTGAAGTCATGGTTGTTACTTAAAATACCATGAGACCAATTGAAGCTCATCAAAGTTAATTGATTTCACCTGAAAATGCATAGCAAGCTAACGAAAGAGTTGGACCATGAGTAAGTGCTGTGATCAAACAAGAGATTTAACTTGGAAAGAAATGCAGGGAACTAAGTGAAAGTTTTAGAAACTGAAGAAAAGCAGGGACAGCACCATTAAACTAAGTCAGGTGCATTTTCATGGTCGTAGGAAGTTCTTGCCTCTGAGGAGAGAACTGTTCCAAGGCCAAGTGATCCAGAGTTACACACTGTGTGGAGGAGGTGGGCAACTTGCTTTTACAATAAAAGACTTTTCACCCTTGTTAATGCTAAAAAATTGTTTTACAAGTAGGAATTTAAAGTGATTCCTCAGACTGAGATACTAGAATTTGCTCAGAGTACCTGAGCAAGAGAAGGGGGAGAAAAACCCCAGCTATGCAGCCCACCTCCACGTGAAACTCACACCTGTGTTTCCCACAAGAGCAAGCACACAGGGCATGGTAACACGCCACAATGTAGCTAATCAATGCTACATTTAAGGACTGTTGCTGTATATTAAGACATGCTACTTTTCTTTCATTTAAAGGTTACTAGACTATAGCTTTTTCCCAGCTGTTCAACCTCAATCCCTGATGTATTCTACAGCATCTCTGTAAAAAGCTCTAACTACTTTTTACAAACACAAAGTAAATCGTTTACTTTGTAGTGTTGGTTATAAGTATTGAACTTAAATTTAAGAATTAGACTTATTTTTACCAGGTTATTTTGTGCTGTTATTTCCACAATCCTGTGCTGTATTTCTTCTATTTATCTTCTTTTGTACTTACTGTTTTTTCATTCTTTTTTTTCCTCTTCTGTTTTGAAAGTTATTATATGCACTATTATTGTAAAGTAAATCAGTATTTGTGTGCTTGTTTCCAGAACACAAGAAATTCAGGGCACCATTTGCATCCTTTTTATACACTATTGCCAAGTAGTTTAGTTTTTATAGGTCTGTAAAATATTTGTTTTTATTAGTACATGTTCAAAATACACAGTGTTTGCATTCCCTATGTGGAGTTGGTTCATGTACCTAACATATCTTAATTCCTTTTTTCATCCTCTTTCTCTCCCTTCCCCTCTGTATTTCTTGATCCTCTTACAATTTGAGGAGAACTCATCTCTCTACTTCTATTTTGTATCTTTTATTTTGTTTTTTATTTATAATTTGGGTTTCTCGTATAAGAGAAGCCATGCAATATTTAAGTTTGTATGTCTGATTTATTTCACTTAATATTGTGGCCTCAAAGTGCATCTATTTTTCTTTTTTTAATTTTATTTAGAGAAAGACAAAATAAAACAGAAAATGGGTAGAAATAGTACATACTTTCAAAGAAAAAAATAAACAGTGATAAATTTCTAGTTGATGTTTACATATTATCCTCTTACAAATAATTGTTCAAGATACAAAAGTGGAACATATAGATGGGAATTCAAACAGGGAGACTGCAAATAGTTCTGTTCAACTATATAATAAAATCTTAGTAATATAATTATCAATCCTATATGCTTAAACATACACACATTTATCCATATCTTCATTAATGCTGAGGTTAAACAAACCAAAGCAGACTAAAATCATTCTGAGCAAAGAATAATAGTATTGCTGGATTTCACATCATGACACACCAGAATCAGCTTTGGGTCCTGTAAGTGCCTTTTATTCCTTCAAAGTATTTGTTCATTTCATCATGTGTCATGAGATCAGTTCTTGTAAACTGTTTATAGGTTTTATGGAAGTGTGAGTCTTAACATGTGTTTCTATTCTTTCTATATTAGAGGGAGGAACAGAACAAAGCAGGACAGAACAAAACGTATTCCTATAGACACATAAAACTTAAAAGACATATCAGACTGCTGTACAAGGAGTTCTACCATGGTTACAGAGTTGTCTTGTTATCATCAATAGAACTGGCTATATCATCAGATAAAGTATAATTGCATATATCAGTACATAACAATATTAATAGAAATACAACTTTGTAAGTAGTATAGAACTACAAAAACAGGTAGTAATCAAACCAGAATGAGTACCATAGTGAATCATTGTCATTTTCAGTATCTCTGACTTGATACTATCAACCTTAACAATTTTGAATAAAATCTGTCAATAACAAACAGCAATCAAGCAAATCAGATTTAACTAAGATCAGTTATAACATAACAGTATAAGTTATACAGGGATCAAGATTAAGTTAATAGGAAATTAAAGATAATTTCTGTGCTCTATCCTGATATTATTGGGATAGCTGTCTGTGCTCTCAGATCTAGTGCTTGTATACAAACTGGGACAGAGTAAGTTCTATCTAAGCAGAGCGGTGCAAGTAATACAGGTTTTAATTCCTGATACTCTATTAGCAATATCTTCTGCTGCTGTCTTTTTTAAAGACTTTTCTTCCCCTTTCACTCCCCCCAGGGTGTACTGTGCATTTTTGGATCTTCCCAACACCCTTGGTTTTATATTGGGAGGGGCAACCTGCTATTTACCTGTTTCCAAACTTTCTCACTTCTGGGTTTGACCTCTAGTTGTATTTCTTTACCTATTAAAGCCTGCCTTTCCAACCTATCCATAAATACTGATCCAGTTGCCCTTATTACTCTCTGGTTCCCTATCACATAGAGTTCTGTTTTCTCATATTTGATTTTCAGTCCATATATCCTTCTTCAGGGTAATTATACTTCCTATTAAGAGCATCTCAGTGGACCATATCTCTTGATCCACTCTGCCTGCAATTCTCTTTTTTCCTTAATTTAGTGTATCTAGGCCATCTATGTTAGAAATTATATCCAATCTTCTCTGCCTCATTTCTGTTGTGCTCTTTTTCCATTATTAGTTATCTGTTTGTCTTCTTCATTTTGCTTTTTGCACCATTCATTGGGGTCTCTCAGCCACAGTTCCTGGAATCCTCGTGCTTTGCTCTCTCTTTAAATGTCCTTCAGTATTCTCTGTAGAGTTGGATTGGTGGCTGCAAATTCCCCCAGTTCTTCTTTATCTTGGAAGCATCTTGCTTCTCCATTAATTTCTAGGGACAATTTTTCAGGGTACATCAATCTGGGCTGGAGGTTATCTTCTTTCAGGGCTTGGAATATTTTGCTCCACACTCTTCTTGATTTGATAGTTTGTGCCAAGAAGTCTGCCGTAATTCTGATGGGATTTCCCCTGAAGGTAATCTGTTTCTTGTCTCCAACAGCTTTTAATATTCTGTTTTTATGCTGGATTTCTGGAATCTTGATTATTATATGCCTTGGTATAGCTCTGTTTTGGTTGTAGGTGGCTAGAGTTCTGTATGCCTCATACATCAGAATATCCTTTTCTTCTTCCTATGTTTGGGAAGTTTTCCTTGATTATTTCCATGAATAGTCTTTGTAGTTCCTTTGTTTGTACCCCTGCTTCTTAATTCACATTCTTTATTCTTAAGTTATAGACCCTCTTGTCATCTTCTAGCCTTTGTATTGCTACTGCTTGTTTCCTTGATATTTTTAAGAAATTTTTCCTTTCATGATCCCACATTGCAAACCTGTCCTCCAGTTCGGATAATCTATCCTTAGTTTCTTCCAAGCAGTTTTGCCAGCTTTCACTGGAGTTTTTAATTTCCTGGTAATCTCTTTGAACCTGCTTCATGTATTCTATATTTTCTTCATCAAACAATTCTCCCCTTTTTTATGTTCCTCCATTCTTCCATCTGTTTTTTCTTGAGACATGCTTAATATTTCTTTTATTATTCTATTTGTCTCTTGCTTTATTTGGTTAAATACTTCACTTTTGAACTCATCTATGAGGTCCCGAGGATATCACTTTATGTCCACTGGTGCTGTGTCTGATATTGCATGTTTGCTGTCCTCAATTTTCTTTGCATTTACTTTTCGGTGGATCAATGTTCTCAGGGTTGGGGGGTGGGGACCCTTTCTTGTTGCTTCCTCTTCTCATATTTTTTGTTTCTTCCATACAGGTATATATAGGAGGCCCCAGTTTCTTTCTTTGTTGGTTACAGTTCGTCTGAAGCACACTGACTAGATGTTCCCACCCACTGCAGTGTACTACGGAGGTACTGAGCAGGGCAGCCTATGCTGGGCCCTCCCCTCTGGGTTAGTCAACCTGCTGAGGGCTTCACTGCATTAGGGTGCACCACCAGGTGTAAGGACTTGGTTTGGGCTACCCTGTTGGGTGTCAGTCTAGGGCGTGACCCAGGTCAAGTGCTCCCCACCAGTCCCGCTTGAGAAGGGAGTAGCTGACTGAAGTCACTGCAGCTCCTTTGTTCTTTCCAGTCTGCCTGGTCCCAGAATGTCATCTGTTGGAGCCACTTTTTTCCTATAGAAAGGCTTTATTCCCATCACTCACCACAGGTCGATGCAGGTTCCCCACCAGCTCAGTTCTAAGTTCGGTTCACTGACCCCGACCTCAGTGTGACTGCGTTTCCAGTGAGTTGAAGTGGTGGGATTCCAGATGGTTTGGTAAGTTGCTGCCACGTGAGTTCAGGCCCTGTGGCAAGAACCTCAAGCCTTCAGCTGTTCCAGTCGTAGCACCAGGACTGTATGTTTGATTGGTTCTTCTCACCTTGGGTCGAGAGGATTTATCTCCCTCTGTTTGGGACTCCCCATGCTGTGTTATGGTGAATTCTAATTTGACTATCTCAGGGAGCCTCTGTAGCCTGCTGTTATCTATCTGCCATCTTTCTGCCTTTTTCTGCATCTATTTTTCTACAGATAATCTATCCTTCCTCTTCTCAACTTTCTTTAATGGTAGGAGTAGAGCTCCATTGTGTGTGAATAGCACGTTTTCTTCATGCATTCATCTGTTGATTGAAGTATACTCTGCTTCCAAGATTTAGCTAGTATGAGTTTGCTACTATAAACATGGATGTGCATATACTTCTGTAATATGATGTCTCTAGCATTTTGGGAAGGGTTATGGCTGGGTCAAATGGAATTTTTAGTTTTAGTTTTTGAGGAATCTTCATACTGATTTTCATAGTACTTGTACTAGTTCAAATTGCTACCAACAATGTAGGGGTTTTTTTTTCCACCTGTACCCTTGCTAGGATTTGTTTTATTTGATTTTTTGATAATGGCCACTCTTTCTAGGGTAAGATGGAATTTCATACTTCATTCATTACATCAGGTTTGACTTACCACATTTGCCATTCTTTGTCTCATTGTCTCCCTCAGATTTGCCATCTTGGATCATTTTGTTCTGCTTGTGAAATATCCTTTTAGAATTTTCCTTACTGAGATCTAAATGTGACAAAATTTTCCATTTTGGATCATTTGAAAGTATCATTTTTCTCTCTCATTCCCTAGAAAGAGATACTGTAGCTACAGTTGACATCTACATCAGCATTTTTTTTCCTTCTCAGCTCATATCTCTTATTTTCAGACTTTCATTGTGGTTATTACATGAGTATTGCCTTTCCTCTATATCTTCACCAACAGTTGTTATCATTTGATTTTTGATGATAGCTGTTCTAACTGAAGTAGGGTGATCTCATGGTTTTGACTTGCATTTCTCTGATTAGTCATAGATAGTAGATACATATGGCTAGGGTGATTAGAGGAAAGAGAAGAATGGGGACATGCAAAAAGATACACATTACAGTTAGGAGAAATAAACTTAAGAGATGTGTTGTATAGCAGTGTGACTGTGAATGGTGATGTATTCATGAAAACTCTAAAAAGAATGAATGTTAAATGCTCTCACCATAAAAATGATAGCATCACACAATAATGCTTTCATTAACTACCTAAACCTAACCATTCTGCGATGTTTATTTACTTCAGAACATCTTGTTATACATTTAAAAAATGTGATGCTACTTGTCAATTTTAAAAATCAAAACCAAGAAAAGCTATATTGTGACTATTTGGAGATAATCTTCAGTGAAGCCTATGCAAAACACAGTCCCCGTTAAACACAGCCATAAGGGATTTTCATTCCCTCTATGTTCTGTAAGTGCTGGTACTTCGATAAGCCTTAGTCAAAGGGACACTTTCGGTTGTTCCCTTGACCCTGCAAATTTCTCTTTAATGTGGGCATAAAGTCTTGCTAACATTCCTTCTGCCTTCTGCACTATCTTCAATCAGCATCTTGCATTCTGTCTGTGGGAAGGGATGTGAACTGCCTTTGGGTGATAAAAGCCACTTCCTGTTTAGAGTCTGGACTAAAACATGTGTATAGCTCACTCTGACCAATCCGTGCTGAATTTATTCAAAGCTACCAGGGTGTCACTGAATGCTCTCCAGTTAGGAGGAAGCATCTTCCATTACAGAGGTTGTTTGGTTTGTGTTTTTTCACAGCTAGCTGTTCTTGCCACCAGATTTCATCATTCTGAAGTTCCTCTACCAGAGAATTGATTATAGTTTTACTTCCCCATAAAAGAAACCCACTGAAAATGTGTTTCTATGAAAATGTTTTGATTAGTAAAATAGCATTCAGTAAGTCCTTAAATATTAGTCGATTAGCAATACAGTGAAGTGAATAGATGTAAAGGGAAGTAGCATTTTTGAGAACTTCTTTTTCAATGCCAGCAGAATCACATACACAGATCAGAATAGATCTGTTTATAGTAGGTGGTCCATGGTTCCTTCCCACACTCCATTCTGGGTTAATAGCATCCTGAAGGAGGTGACAAATGATGTGGCTCGACAACTCCTTGAACAAAAAAGACTTACTGGAAAACACAGTTAACTTCCAAAGCTAAACTGATGATCAGAGTGTGATCCAATTGCAGAGGAATTTATAGTTTTGCGTTCCCTTTTAGCAATAATTTGCCTCTAATCTATCCTTGGTTTGACCAGAGCATTCATTACTTAGGTGTAGGGTGAGTGCGAATGATCTGATGCACATTTACAACCAAGCACACTTTTCAAAATGGCATTTCAATAAAGTTAGATTTCTTTCATGGTGTATACTAATGATTGAAATGTGAATATTATATGTCATTGAGAATTATAGATGCATTTGTGAATTGCTGATCATTTAACATCTTAATTCACAATCAGATCAGAAGTGAACAGAGTCAGAAATAAAAGGTAGGGTCTTACTATCTGCTCTACTGTCCCATGAGCTAAAGAACCACTTTAGTTTGATATAACAAACAAAATTATCCCACAAGAATATGGCTCATAATCAGGATAATGCAAATAAATCTGTATATTCAAACTCTTTCTCTGAGGCAAAAGAGAAGAAACTAATTTGGATCAATTATGGAACAGTGTTTGAAACTCATTTTACCTGATAAGATAGATAATCACAAATTGATAACAAACCAATTTTACTACTTTGTTTATAAAGTCAATCAATGCCGAGCTTTCTGTTTGCGCTATGTTATATAGCACAATTTATTCATTCACTAACTATGTATCTAATACCCCATGCAAGCCAGGAACTGAGGATACACTAGTGAATGAGTAGAACCAATTTTTTTAACTCACAATGGTGGCTACATTCATGTCTGATGATAGGGAACAAAACGAGAAGTGATTAAAGAGGGATAATGGCTATACAAGTGAAGGGCGTGGGGTTACAGAGTATCTGATCAGGCTTCCTGGAGGAGGAAGCAGGAAGCTGAAATCTGAAGGACAATAATGAGTCATTCAGATAAGGCAGAGGGGACAGTGCAAATTTTAGAGGCAGAGCAGCACGAAGAGAAGAAAAAGCTAGAGGAGAGAGCAGGAAGCTTGGACTTGATGAATGGATGAACAGATGTTCAAAAGAGCCGACTGAGCTAAGATGAGATTGCTTTAGGATCCTTTGGTATTTGAACTCTAACTACATAGTCCCATAAATGGTGACCAGAGGTTCCCATGCAATACCAATGACTCAGGAAGTAGAGCTCTGAAGGCCACTCTTAGGCAGCAATGCAAAACTTTTGACCTCATCCCTCAGGTTTAAAAGTAAGGACTCTTGTGTTAATCACTTTTCGTGTCACTGAGATAAAATACCTGATATCTGTAAGTTAAAGGAGACAGGTTTTTGTTTGGTTTGGTTTGATTTGAAGTTTCATAAGTTTCAGCTCATGTTCAGCAGATCTGAACAGAAGAATGACGTGGTAGCCAGAAAGCAGAGAGAAGAGGAGCAGCTAGAGAGGGAGATAAACACTTCCAGGTCATATCCACAGTGCCCTGTCTATGACCAGGGTCTAACACCTAACATCAGTTGTAGCACATTTGTAAACCAGTCACCTTCCAAATACATGAATCTTTTGGGAGAAAAATCTAGATGTAAACCATAACAGCTGTCCTGGATGGCAGGACGCTTGTGGCCTGTAGGGGACACTTATTAGCAGGGTCACTTACTGAGGGCTCTAAACTGAGTTCCTGGATCTTATGCTGCAGGTCAACAGGCTGCCTCTTACCCACTGTGTATTTCCCCAGCTGCTTGCAGGCGTTAAGCAAAACCTGGTGGGATGGTAGGATAACACCCAGCTAGGATGATGGCATAAGACTTCTGTTCTCTACTGAACCAGTATATGAAAGGAAAACACACCTTATCTGAGGCCCATGCAGTGGTGGCTGGGACAATCAGGAAAGGAGGGAATAAGCTAGAGAACACCAGGCTTGGAGATTCTATGACCAGAGTCAGCACTGGCAGGATGGGGCTTGGTGTCATCATTGGAGAATCTGATGTCCTCATCACTAGGACTTTGGTAGTATCATATGGCTTTAGTAGAGAAGTGGGGTTGATGGCCACACATTTTGTACTCAGAGAGCTGAGTAAAATGAGAAGCTGATTTGCATGGTGAGAATGTAAAATACAATATCAGAAGCCTGGATTTTGGAATCAAACAAATCTACCTTCATGCTCTGGATCCATCACCACTTAGTCTGTGTTAAATGGCGGAAGTGGAACATCTATTTAGTAATTTGATTATGAGCATGTGTCAAAATTTTATGGGAATCCTGCAACACAGGGAAAAATCTCATAAACAAGATTCACCTTCAGTAAAGGCAATTTACAAAAGTCAATATGAGTGTTCACCTTGTTGACTGAGTGTGAAAATAGAGAAGAGGTGTTAGAAAAAGTCACTAGACTCTTGCCTGGTTCACCAGCTGTGGTATAGCTGATAGTTTCTCAGGACAAGTCTTAATTCCATTGAAGCTAATCAAAAAATGGCTTAAGTGGGTTGTCAGGAAAATCTGAATTTCTTTTCTAAAGCAGGCTAAAAATTTCATCACATAGGTGGGGTTCAGGACAACTTTTTTATATTAAAATCTCCTGGAGTTATGAAGACAAAATGAAATAAGACATGAAAGGTGCTTTAGTCCAGGGTCTGTTGCACAGAAAGGCCTTGATTAATGAAAGTTTGCTGTTGTCATCGTATTAGAAAGGCCTTCACTTCCATCCACTCCTAACATTAAAGTCTTTATCAGTCAAGATATGGAAGCCCTTTTGCTAAGTAGACTCTCTTTGATATAATTGCTGACAGTTTTGGACATTCAAAAGCGAGTACAAAGTCTACCTGGAGGGCACAAAAAATTTACTAGTAAAAACAAAGTGCTGGCATGGGTGAGGGCACCTGTAATCCCAGCTACTCAGGAGACTGAAGCAGCAGGATCCCACATTTGAGGTCAGCCTGGTCAATTTAACAAGACAGTCTCAAAATTTAAAAAAAAAGGTTTGAGGATCTAGCTCAGTGGTATAGTGGTGGAGGGAGGTTTGCCTAGCATGAAGCCAAGTTCAATCCCAAGCATTACAAAAAAAAAAAAAAAAGAAAAGAAATACAGTAGAGTTGAAGACTGGAAGTTAGAAAGTGGAAAGGAAAGGAAAGTATGGGAAAAGCAAAAGGAGGAGACAGCAGGAAGCTTGAGCTCATGGGTTTGTGTGGCCCTAGAAATTTTCTTACTGGGCAATGGCTGCTTAATTCTCAGTGCAATGGCACCAAAAGTTACATGTATGATTTGTTTGCATATTGTGAATTTTTCTTGGACAACAATTTCCTTTTGTAACTATAAAACTTAAATAAAAGGCTACCTCACATGTCCCAAATCATAAGTACATAAGGACATAGGGTCCAGTCCTGGAAAACTGCTGGGCTTTAAAGAGGTCACACTATGAAATGATGGATACTCTCTAGTGCAAACTAATAGAAAACTTGCTCAAAGAAAAGTTTCCTGGGAAGTGAGTGTTCTGGGGTCTCCATCTATAGCTGATCTTAGATGAACCATGTTTTTAAAAACTCAGTATGGGAGGGGCATATATGTTTGCTTATATTAATAAAAATTAATTTAAAAATAAAATCAATCAATGAAGAAATGATTGACATTGTAAAATGTCCCTAACTTTCAACATACCAAGTTTATTTCCTGGGTACCCTTTCAAGTATTTGCTCTACCTATGTAAGCATATTTCTATTATACATAATTCATGTATATTTGATATACAAATAAATATTGCTTACATATTTTTATGATGTATGTTTGGGTATTATTCTATGGCCACAAATGCAGCATAGTATCAGTATTTGATTTTGAAACTTATTTCCTACCTTTTATAAAATTTTAAAATGAAAAAAATAATAAAAATGATACAGAATTTCAAAACCAATGGATTAACAATAGTTAATATATTGTGTACTGCTATATTCAAAATAGTTGTTGAGATTATAAGATATAGGCATAATAAAAATGATCAATCAAACCATTCTTCTTGAGGAACTAACAGAGATTAGTAGTATAGTTATCTATCTTGTGTATGTGTATATATATATGTACATATATATATATATATATATATAATCTTTTCCCTACTTTTTTTTCTCTTTCCCCTATCCCAGTTGTTCTTTCCCTTTGAACACTTTCTTTCATTTTTACTTTCATAATATATATTATACATTTTGGATCTTATTTACTATCAGTTTTTTACTCTTAGGAGACAATACAGTATTTTCACATGTGAGTTTGATTTATTGACTTATGATTATGGTCTCAAGTTGCACCCATTTACCTGTAAAAGCCTCAAGTTTATCCTTCTTTATAACAGTAGTACTCCATTATATAAAAATTTCACTTCTTTTTTATCCATTCTGTAATTGATGGACATTTGGGCTTTTTCCAAAATCTAGCTATTACAAATTGTGCTGCTGTAAACATAGGTGCACGTGTATCACTGTGCTATGATGTTTTCTTTCTTTCTTTTTTTTTTTTTTTTTTGTCTTTTTCCTTTTTATCGGTACCGGGGATCGAACTCATGACTACCTGCTTTCAAGGCAGGTGCTTATGCCGCTGAGCTAAACCCCCAGCCCCCGATATGATGTTTTCAGTTCCTCTTGGAAAACACCCAGAAGGGGAATAGCTGGGTTGAATGGGGGACTTCTAATCCTAGTTTTTTGTGAAACCTTCACATTGATTTCCACAGTGATTATACCAGTCTACACTCCCACTAACACTTGAGAAGAATTCCTTTTTCACTACAGCCCAGCCAGTATTTGTTACTGATTTCTTTTCTTTTTCTTTTGTTTTTTTTTTTTTTTTTTTTTGGTCTTTTTCCTTTTTATCGGTACTGGGGATCGAACTCACGACTGCCTACTTGCAAGACAGGCGCTTATGCCGCTGAGCTAAATCCCCAGCCCCTGTTACTGATTTCTTGATGATAGCCAATCTTTCTGCAGTGGGGTGGAATCTGTGTTTTATTTATTTATTTATTTATTTATTTTTAAATCTTATTTAAAGAAAGACTAAACAAAACAGAAAATAGGTAGAAATAATACATATGTTCAGAGAAAAAAATAAACAGTAAGAAATCACTAGTTGATGTTTAACATATTGTCATTTTACAAATAGTTGTTCAAGATACAAAAATGGAAGTGTAAAGATAGAATTCAAGGGCTGGGGATTTAGCTCATAAGCAACTGCCTTGCAAGCAGGCAGTCGTGAGTTTGATCCCTGGTACCGATAAAAAAGAAAAAGACAAAGAAAAAAAAAAGAAGGAATTCAAACAGTCAGACTGCAAACAGTTCTGTTCAACTCTCCAGCAAAAACTTAGTAACACTATTGTCAATCCTATACACTTAAACATACATGCAGTTATCCATATCTTCATTTATGTTTAGATTAAACAAACTAAAGCAGGTTAAAATCATTCTGAACAAAGAATAATAGTATTGCTAGATTTCACATCATGACACTCCATGATCAGCACTGGGTACTATAGGGTCTTTTTTTTCCCCCCTGAATTCTTTTTTTTTTTTTTTTAATTTAAGGAGAAAAAAAAAATAGGAAAAGGGTACAAGTTACACAGAATTTCAGAAAACATAAACAGTAGGAAATCACTAGTTAATAGATTACATATTGTTATCTTAAAAATAGTTGTTCAAGTTACAAAATTAAAGCATATAGAGTGGACTTTCAAACAGTGAGACTGGAAACAGTTTTGTTCAATGATCCAACAAAATTCAGTAATATGGTTATCTATCTTATACACTTAAATATATATGCAGTTATAACCTTTAGAGCACTTTCTTTTCCTTTCTTTTGTACAATGACAATTACACATTTGGGGTTTTATTACTCCTGCTGTTCTTATTACTTTTTTTGAAGAGAGTAAAACCAAATGCGACATATCAGAACAGAGTCAGTCAAAGCAAAAGGATGGACACAATAGATAATGTAAAAACAAAATACTAGGTGATCAACAATGGTTACCATACTGCCTCTTGCTATCTTAAAAAGAATTGCCTATATCATCAGTTACAATAAAATTGAACAAAATAGTAAAGAATAAAACCAAGACACTGGAGACATTACAGGACTTTAAAAGAAGATAATAGTCAACCAGGATGGGCATCATAATGAATCTTATTGTCGTCACAGTTTTGCCTATATTTTTGAACTTGGTACTATTAAGCAAAGCAGAATAGAGGAAAATCAGTCAAAGCAAGATGGTGAGGGCTATACAGGGTTTCAAATCAAGTTAATAGGAAATCAAAGTGGGTTACTATAATGTATCCTGCTTTTAAAAAATTTTTCCCTTAACTAAAAAGATAAAGATAAAAAAGTAAATGATTTTTTAAAAAGGAGATTGAGATAAAAGAGGGCATAACAACAAACCAGCGCAGGTCAAAGCATAACCATTTAAGCAAAATTGTGTTTCACCACAAGATATCCTGACATAAAAGTAGTTACCACAGTATCTCTTTCCTTGAAATCTTTGAGTATAACTTTGTATACTGTAGCACCAAACATATCAAGACAATGTAAAACCATTCAAGAGAATGACAGTATTACAGGTATTTAGAACCAACTATCAGAAAATGAACAATGGTTTCTGTGTAATCTCTTTGTCTATAAAAGTTTTTGCTTATATTATCACATATAATAAAATCCAATAAGATACAACCTGTTAGGACTGATAGAGATAGAAGAATAAAAGCTTGATGGGACTTCAAAACAAGATGATACTAAATCAGCACTAGCTATTATGATGTCTTGTTTTCTCCAAAATAGCTGTTCCTACCATCCAATCTTCTCTTCCTCATTTCTGTTGAGCTCTTTTTCTGTCATTAGTTGTCAGTTTGTCTTCTTCATTTCGCTTTCTGCTCCATTCATTGTGGCCTCTCTGCCACTGTTTCTGAAGTCTTGGTATTTTTCATTTTTAGAATATCCTGCAGTATTCTCTGTAGAGTTGAATTGGTGGTTGCAAATTCCCCTGGTTCCTCTTTATCCTGGAAGCACCTTGTTTTTCTATCAATTTCCAGGGACAGTTGTGCAGGATATATCAATCTTGGCTGGAGATTGTTATCTTTCAAAGCTTGAATTATTTCCCCCCACGTTCTTTGTGATTTGATGGTTTGTGCCGAGAAGTCTGCTGTAATTCTGATGGGTGTTCCCTTGTAAGTGATCTGTTTCTTGTCTCTGATGGCTTTTAATATTCTGTTCTTATATTAGATTTCTGGAATTTTGATTATTATATGCCTGGGTGTAGCTCTGTTTGGGTTGTAGGTGGCTGGGGTCCTGTATGCCTTATACATCTGAGTATCTTTACCTTTTGCTAAATTAGGGAAATTCTCTCAGATTATTTCTGTGAATAGCTTTTATAGTCCATTTGTTTGTGTCCCTACTTCTTCTTTTATGTTCTTAATTCTTAAGTTATAGATCCTCTTATCATCTTCTAGCCTTTGTATTATTGCTGTTTGTTTTCTTGTTATTTTTAAGAATTTTTTCATTTCATGCTCCCATATTACAAATCTGCCCTCCAATTCAGATAATCTATCCTTAGTTTCTTTCAAGCTGTTATGCCAGCTTTCAATAGAGTTTTTAGTTTCCTGGTAATCTCTTTGAACCTGCTTCACGTATTCTATGTTTTTTCTATTTTCTTCATCAAGCAATTCTCCCCTTTTTTTCTGTTCTTCCATTCTACCATCTGTCTTTTCTTGGGCGGTGCTTAGCATTTCTCTAACTATTCTACTTATATCTTGCTTTATTTCATTAAAATACTTCATTTTTAAACTTGTCTATGAGGCTCTGGAGATATCACTTTATGTGTATTGGTGCTGCGTCTGATATTGCATGTTTTCTGTCTTCCTTTGCATTTCCCTTTCCTGGATCAGTGTTCTCAGGACTGGGGACTGAGGACCCTTTCTTGTTGCTTCCTCTTCCCATACTTTTTGTTCCTTCCATACAAGTGTGTTTAGGAGGCCCAATTTTTTTCTCTTTGTCTGTTACAGTTTGTTTGAATCTGCTGGCTAGGTGTTCCTGCCCACTGCAGTGTACTAGGGAGACACAGACCTCGGCAACCTATGCTGGGCCCTCCCCTCCAGGTCAACCTACTGAAGACTTCAGTGCTAGGGTGTACCTCCAGGTGCTGAGACCTGGTTTGGGCTTGCCTACTGAGTCTTAGTCAGCGGTGTCACACAGGCCAGGAACTCCCCACCAATCCCACTTGTGAGGGGAATGTGTGGCTAATGTCACTGCAGCGTCCTGTTCCGGCAAGTCTGCCTGGTCCCAGTATGTCTTTTTCTGGAGCCTCCTATTCTATGAAAGGGTCCCTGTTGCGCTCATTCACCACAAGTCAATGTAGGGCTCTCTGTTAGTCCTGCTCTCAACTCCGTTTGCAAATTCCTGCTCTCAGAGCTTTCACGCATCTCTCTCCCTGTCCTGCAGATTTGGACGCAGCAGCAGCAGGAAATTCAAATCATGGCTTCCAGCAGTGCGGGTTCTTGCTTCCCATGCTGAGATTTTATCTGTTCCTGTTATAGCACCAGGATTGGATTTCCAGTTGGTTTCTCTTAGCTTAGTTCATTCCTGGGTTGGCACGGTGTAACTCCCCTTGCTTAGGACTCCTTGTACTGCACCATTCCTGGATTTTAAGCAGGGTATCTCAGAGAGCCTCCATAGCTGCTGCTATCTATCTGCCATGTTCTCCTGGAAGTCTGTAGTGTCTTTTTAAAATTTAATTTAAAGAAAGACTAAATGAAAACAGGTAGAAATAATACATAATTTCAAAGAAAAAATAAACATAAACATAATTAAAAATAAAAATAAAAATAAACAAAATCACTAGTTGATGATTACAGATTGTCTTCTTACAAATAGTTATTCAAGATACTAAAGTGGAACATATAAAGTGGGGATTCAAACAGTGAGATTGCAACCAGTTCTGTTCAACTATCCAACAAAAACTTAGAAATATGGTTATCAATCCTATACATTTAAACATACATGCAGTTATCCATATCTTCAATTATGTCGAGATTGAATAAACCCAATAAGGTTAATATCACTCTGAACAAAGAATAATACTATTGTTGGATTTCACATTATGACACTCCAGGATCAGCACTGGATATTTAGTGTCTCTTTTTCTTCAAAGTATCTGTTCATTTCATCATGTGTCATAAAATCAGTTCTCATAAACTGTTTATAGAATCTACATGTCCATGAGTCTTTACATGTATTTCTATCCTTTCTATATTAGAGGAAGAAACAAAATAAAGCAAGACAAAATAAAACATATTCCTATAAACACATGAAATGAAAAAAAAACATATAAGACCATTGTACAAAGAGTTCTACCATAGTTCCTGTGTTGGCTCTTGTTATCTCTAATAGAATTGGCTATATCATCAGACATAGTATAATTGAATATATCAGTACATTATGGTATTAATAAAAACTCAACTTTGTATACTATATAGAACTTCAAAAACCGGCAGTTATCAAACCAAAATGTGTATCTTGTCATCTTAGAGTCTTGTCATCTTTAGTATAGTTGCCTGTGCTCTCAGACTTGATACTATCAATCATGTCAGTTTTGAATAAAATATTCTCTGCTTCATTTCTGTTATGCTCTTTTTTGCCATCAGTTGTCTACTTAACTTACGCATTCTGTTTTCTGCTCCATTCATTGAGGCCTCTCTGCCACTGTTCCTGGAATCCTGGTACTTTTCTCTCTCTCTAGAATGCCCTACAGTATATTCTCTGTAGAGTTGGATTGGTGGTTGCGAGTTTCCCAAGTTCCTCTTTATCTTGGAAGCATCTTGTTTCTCCATTAATTTCTAGAGACAGTTTAGCAGGGTATATCAGTCTGGGATGGGTTATTTTCTTTCAGGGCTTGGAATACTTCGCTCCAGGCTCTTCTTGACTAGATGGTTTGTGTTGAGAAGTCTGCCGTGGTTCTGATGGGCTTTCCTTTATAGGTGTTCTGTTTCTTGTCTCTAACAGCTTTTAATATTCTGTTCTTATATTGAATTTCTGGGATCTTGATTATTATATGCCTGGGTGTAACTCTGTTTTGGTTGTAAGTGGCTAGAGTTCTGTATGCCTCATATATCAGAATAACATTTACTTTTCCTATGTTTGGAAAGTTTTCCTTAATTATTTCTATGAATAACCTTTGTAGTTCCTTTGTTTGTACCCCAGCTTCTTCATTTACATTCTTTATTCTAAAGTTATAGATCCTCTTGTCATCTTCTAGCCTTTGTATTGTTACTGCTTATTTCCTTGTTATTTTTAAAAAGTTTTCCCTTTCATACTCCCACATTGCAAAATTGTCCTCCAGTTTGGATAATCTATCCTTAGTTTCTTTCTAGCTGATCTGCCATCTTTCCATAGAGTTTTTAATTTGCTGGTGATCTCTTTGAATCTGCTTCATGTATTCTATATTTTTTTATATTCTTCACCAAATGATTCTCTCCTGTGTTTGTGTTCCTCCCTTCTTCCATCTGTGTCTGCTTGAGGGGGCTTAATATCTCTTTTATTAATCTTCTTATATCCTGCTTTACTTGGCTAAATATTTCACTTTTGAACTTGTCTATGAGGTCCCAAAGATATCTCTTTATGTCCACTGGTGCTGTGACTGATATTGCATGTTTGATGTTCTCATTCTCCTTTGTATTTACCTGTCCTGGGTCAATATTCTCAGGGTTGGGACCTGGGGTCTTTTTGTTGCTTCCTCTTCCCATCTTTTTTGCTTCTTCCAGGAGGCTCCAGTTTCTTTCTTTGTTGGTTACAATTCTTCTGAAGTGTTTTGGCTAGATGACCCTTCCCACTGTCATATGCTAGTGAGTTGCAAACAGGGACAGTGTATGCTGGCCCCTCCCCGCTGGGTCAGTCAGTCTGCTGTGGTCTGTACTGTATTACTTTGTGCTGCCTCCCCTCTGGGTCAGTCAAGCTGCTGTGGCCTGCACTATATTACTTTGCACCGCCTCCCCTCCGGGTCAGTCAAATTTCTGAGGTTTCTCTGGGTTAGAGTGGTTAGTGTGTGCCACCCCTGTAGGGACTTGATTTTGGATAACCTATTGGGTCTCATGACCCAAGCCTAGCTTACTCCACCAATCCTGTTCAGGAAGGGAACAAGTGACTGAAGTCACTGCTGCCCCTTGTACTTGCCAGTCCCATCCAGTCCCAGAATGTCATCTACAGGAGCCCCCTTTCTATGGAATGGCTCCACTCCTGTCACTCACCATAGGTCAGTGTACCCTGCCAATCAGCTCTCCATTCGGCTCGCCAACCCTGAACTCAGTATAACTGCACCTCCAGTGAGTCGAAGCGGCAGGACCTTGGATGGCTCAGCAAGTCATGGTGGGACCTCGGCAAGTCACAGCAGGACTTTGGATGGTCGGCAAGTTGCCTCCTGTGGCGGGAACACTGAATCTTTAGCTGTTCCAATAATAGCACCGGGACTGTATGTTTGGTTGGTTCTTCTCACCTTAATTTCTTCTTGGGATAAGAGAATTCATCTCTCTCTTTGTTTGGGGCTCCCCACTCTGTATTATGTTGAATTCTAAGTTGACTATCTCAGGGAGCCTCTGTAGCCAGTTGTTATCTACCCACCATCTTTGTTCTGAGCCCTCAGTGTTGTTTTAATTTGCATGACTAGTGATGTTCAACATTGTTTCATATATTTACTTGCCATTTTTATTTCTTCATCTGAGAAGTGCATATTCATCTCAGATACCCATTTTTGGATTGGGTCTGAATTGGGGGGGGGTGATTTTCTTTCAATTCTTTATGTGTTCTACCTGTAAGTCCTTTGTCTGAGGGATAGTTGGCTAAATTTTTTCCCATTCTGTGGGTTTTCTTTCCACTCTGTTGGTGATTTTTTTTGATGTACAAAATCTTTTTAATAAGTTGAGATCCCAGTTGCTGATTCTTTGAAGTACCTCCAGTATAGTTTGTGTCTTGTTCATGAACTATGCCTTTCCCTATGTCTTCAAGGTTTCTACCTAATTTGTCTTGCAGTATATTTAGTGTTTCTGCTTGAATATTTAGATATGTGATATATTTTGACCTTAGTTTAGTGCATGGTGATAGATATATGTTTAGTTTATTCTTCAGCTTGTGGAAAGTCACTTTTTCTAACACCATTTATTAAACAAACTGTCTTTCTTTCAGTGAACATGTTTGGCCCCTTTGTCAAAGATAATATGGTTGAATGTCTTTCTAGTTATGTCTGAATCTTCTACTCCATCCCACTGATTCCTCAGAGGTCTTTTTTTTTAGCACTATGCTGATTTTATCACAGTAGCTTGGTAATATAATTTCAAGTCTGGGATTGTGATGTGTCCTTTGTTGCCAAGGGTTGCTTTGCTATTCTAGGTCTCTTCTCTTTCCAAATGAATTTTAGGAATGTTTTCTCTAGATTTGTGAGGTCTGCTAATGGTATTATAATCAGAATTGTATTAAATCTACATAAAAGTTTTTAGAGTATGGCCATTTTCACAATGTTGGTTCTTCTTATCCATGAGCAAGGGATATCTTTCCACTTTTCTTTCTTTCTTTCTTTCTTTCTTTCTTTCTTTCTAAGACAAAGTTTTGCTATGCAATTCAGGCTAACCTTGAACTCATTTTGTAGCCCATATTGGCCTCAAACTCATAGTGATCCTCCTATCTCAGCCTTCCCAGTGCTGAGATTACAGTCAGACACCCATACCTGGTTCCATTTTCTGATATCCTTTTCAAACTCTTTTTTCTGAACAGTATAATTTTCAACATATAGATCTCTTACATCCTATGATAAATTTATTCCTATCTATTTCATTTTTTGGATGCTGTTATGAAGGTGTTATTTCCATAATTTGTCTTTCAGGTAGTTAGTTTTTGTGTACAGGAATGCTACGGATTTTTGAGTGTTGACTTTGTATTCAGCCACACTGCTGAATTTCCTTATTAATTCTAGCAGTCCTCTGGTGGCATTTTTGTTGTCTTAAGAGTATCATGACACCTGCAAATAATGAAAATTTAACTTCTTCCTTTCCTATCCTTATTCCTTTTCTCTCTCTTGCCTGTTTGCTCTGGCTAATGTCCCCAGAACTATATTGAATAGAACTAGTGATAGTGGACATCTTTGTCCTGTTCCTTATTATAAAGTGAATGCTTTCAGTTTTTGTCTGTTCAATATGATGTTTGCTGTTGGTTTGTCATAGATGACTACTATCAGATTGAGGTTGTGGGTATCAATTCTAATTTTCTGTAGGATTTTTAAAATCATTAATGATTGTTGGACTTTATTAAAAGCTTTTCCTGCGTCTACAGAGATGACCATGTGATTTTTGTCTTTGGTTATCTTAATGTGGTGTGATTTGTATATGTTGAGCCATTCATTGGTCATCATGTATAATTGTCTTGGTGATTTGCTACATTGTATTTGCTGGTTTCTATTGAAAACTTTTGCCTCTGTGTTCATTATGGAGTTCATTAGGGGGTCTGTAGTCCTCTTTTTTGGTTGGGTCTTACTCTGGTTTTGGAATAAGAGTAATACTTGCCTCCAAGAATGAGTTAGGGAAAATTACTTCTCTTTAAATTTCATTAAAGGGTTTGAAGAATATTGGTGTTAAATCTTCTCTGAATTACTTGTAGAATTCAGCTGTGAATCCATCAGGGCCTGGGCTTTTCTTTATTGGTAAGGTTTTAATTAAATTTTCAATTTCAGCAACTGATATTGGGATATTCAAAATTTTTATATCTTCTTGATTCACCTTTGATAATTCATATTTCTAGGAATCTGTCCATTTCTTCTATGTTTTCCAAGTTATGTGAGTAAATATTTTCGAAGAAGATATTGATGATCTTCTAAATTTCCACAGGATCTGTAGTGATTTCATCCTTTTCATTCCTCATTGCATGAATTTGAGTTTTTTCTTTCCTTTTCTTGATAAGATTGGCTAGGGGTTTATCAACTTTGCTCATTATTTCAAAGAACCAATTGTTTGATTCATTAATTATTTGTATTGTTTTCTTAGTCCCAACTCTAGTAATTTCTGCTCTAGTCTTATAATATCCTCCCCTGTGTCAGCTTTGGGCTTGACTTGCTTTTTTTCTAGAAGCTTGAATTATAATATTAGATTGTTCATTTGTGCTCATTCTGTTATTCTGATATGAGAATTTGCTGCTATATATTTTCCTCTCAGGACTGCTTTCTTTGTGTCCCACAGGTTTCTGTATGTTACATCTGCATTTTCATTGAATTGTAGATATTAATTTCTCCTTTAATTTCACCTGTAAGCCACTGGCTGTTCAAGAGGTTGTTACTTAATTTTTATGTATTTGTGCTGGTTTTGCAATTTCTTTTGCCATTAATTTCCAATTTCAGTGTACTATGGTCAGATAATATGCATAGGATAATTTCAATCCCTTTACATTTACTTAAGAATGTTCTATTGGCTAATATATGGTCTATTTTAGAGAATGTTCCATGTGCAGGTGAGAAGAATGTGTATTCTGATATCATTGAGTGAAACACTCTGTGAACATCTACTAAGTCCATTCACTCACATGTTTGATTCAGTTCTGTTGTTTCTTTGCCAACTTTTTGTCTAGTTGGTCTATCTCTCTGTGACTATGGGTTATTAAAGTCCCCTCATTACAATTATGTTATTGCATATTTGATTTTTAATGTCTATTAATATTTTTCTTACATAATTGGGGGGGTTTTGTTGTACTCGCACTTGCCAGGCAGGTGCTTATGCCACTGAGCTAAATCCCCAGCCCTTTTCTTACATAGTTGGCTGCTGCCTTATTTGGTGCATGTATATTTATGATTGTTGTCTCTTCCTCTTGAATTTTTCCCCAGAAAGTATGTAGTGACCTTCTTTATCTCTTTTGATTATTTTTAGTTTGAAGTTCACATTGTTTGCAAATAGAATAGGTACTTCTGTTTTTTTCTTGGTTCTTGTTGAATGGAATATTGTTTTCCATCTTTTGACTTTCAATCTATGAGTTTCCTTCTTGAGTTACATATGTTTCTTGAGTTACATATTTTTGAATCTTGTTTCTTGATCTATTCTGCCAGTCTGTTTCTTTTGATTGGTGAATTGAGACCATTTACATTGAAGGTTATAACTAGTATGTAATGACTTATTGTTCTCATGTTATTTTCCTATTGTTGGCTCCTTGCTTTTCCTCTTTGCTTAATTTCTTGCCCTGCCTGGTGGTTTATTTCTGTTGTTGTTCTGGGAATTGTGGTAATTTTTATCTCTATATACAATATCTTTCAGTACTCTGTCCAAAGTTGATTAGATGGACATGAATTTCTTCAGTAGTTCTTTGTCATGGAAGTATCTTATTTCTCCATTAATTTTCAAAGATATTTTTACATGATAAATCAACTTGGTTAGAAGTTTTTTTGTTCCAGAACTTGAAATACTTCACTCCAACCTCTTCTTGACTTGAAGGCTTGTATTGAGAAGTTGGCTGTGCTTATAATGGGCTTTCCTTGATAGGTCTGGTTGAAGATCTGGTTCTTTTGTTTAACAGCTTTTAGTATTCTGTTTTGTTCTGAATTTCTGGGATCTCAATTATTATACAACTAGGTATAGATTTATTTTGCTTATAGCTGTTTGGAGTTCTATATGCATCACTTATCTGTATGTCAGATTCTTTTCCCATGCTTTGGAAATTTTCTTTTATTACTTCTGCAAAAGTTTTTATGTCATTTATGTTGACTCCTGCTTTTTCACTTACACCTTTCAGTTTTACATTATTTTTCTTTGCATCATCTTGGAGCTGCTTAATTGTTATTTCATGGTCTCTTATTATTTTTAAGAGATCTTTCCTTTCATGATTGTTAGCTGCAGTCCTGTCTTCAAGGTCTGAAAGTCTATCTTCAGTTTCATCCAAGCAGTTTTGCCACCATTCTGTGGAATTTTTAATTTTCTGGCTATCTCTTTAAATCTGTTTCATACATTCTATATCTTTCCTATACTGTTAATTCAAAGTTTCCATCATTTTCCTATGCTCCTGTGGTTTTTATCTATGTCTTCTCTAGCTATGCTAGAGAAATACGAAATGACATTATCATTTCATTTTATACCTTAGAGATTATTTCCAATCTGATTTTCTCTTTATCCTCAAGGACTTGTTGCTTTACTTCATTTACTGTATTTTCAGAAATTTCAGGGGTGTGTCTTCCAATGTCTTCTATGTTAATATCTCCTGTACTTGTTCCAGATGGGCTAGGGATCTGAGATTGCACTTGGTTTATTTGTCTTGTCATTGTCACCTCTTTATTCATATTTTGATCACTTCAGTCCCAGTAGTCTTGTCTGTCCATTGTGTGTCTCTTAAGGTTTTACTGTGTGACTGATGTTCCCCAAGGTGCTGGGTCCCACAGTGTAGGGGATGTGCCAGTCACCTGAATTCCTCCTGTGGGTCCAGTTGGGTGAGATCTGGATTCTTTCTGGGCTAACTAGCCTAGGAGTAGTGATGTGAACTGACCCTTAGCTCATATTATTACTGCAGCTTCAGACTTTTCCATGCCTATAGACCCACCTGTCCATGGTATGTGCCTTAGCTGGGACCCTGATATGTCACTGGGGGTCTCACAGGGCCAGCTGAGTTCCTCTGGATGAGGGGAAGCCTCATGTGTACTTTTGCCTGCCTGCCTGCCTGGTGTCCTCCAGGTGGAGTAAGGGCTCACCCACACTCTCACCAGCCTGCTAAGGTCCTCTGGGTGGGAGGGAGGTCTCACCCACACTCTCATGGTCCTTCTGAACTCTTGCTAGCTGCTGAGGTTGCTCTGAGTGGAAGAAGGGGTTACCCATGCTCCTGCTAACCTGCAGAGGTACTCTGATGCTCCTGTTGGATGTTGAGCTCCCCAGAGGGGAGGAGGGGGGTCATCCATGCTCCTGATGGCTGCTGAGTTCCTCTGGATGGGAGGGGTCACCGAGTCTCCCCATCAGCATGCTGAGGTACTGCAAGTGGTATGGGAGAAGCATTTGTTGATGTTCCCACCAGCTGCTGAGCTCTTCCTATTTCCATTCTTTTTATTGATGAACAAATATTTTTATTTGTTTTTCATGATGGATGTTAAGTGTAAGAGTAAAGTGGTAAAATTAAAGTAAGTAAAATTAGAGTGGTGAACAATCAAATTGAAAACAAAGGAAACAAAATATGAACTCAGTTTTCCTAAAAGAAACTATTGATTCAGAAATCAGGACTTCAAAGCTGAGTTGTTACTCAGGTGACAAAGAAGCAGCTAGGGAAGGGAACTTTCTAGGAAAGAGAGCCAGTGGGAAGAAATGTTGAAAAGTACATGAATAATAGCTCATAATATGCAGTTTAAAATTGAGTTCTATAATCTGAATGATATTGAATGGGATGTATAGAGATTACACCCTGGAGTAATCACATTTCTTAGGTAACTTAATGACAGCCTCATACAACAAAAGTTTGTGTAAGATTTTGATTAACATAGTTAAGTCTTCTCTGCTTTTTCCCAAACTCTTGTCCTCAGCATGTATAATATATAAGGAGCATGAGTAGAAAAGTGACTCAAGGAAAATTTCACTGTAGGTGTTTTACTCTTTGTCAATGGCCCTGGAACAAATCTTTTATTAAGAGAGGTACAGAGCAGGCTATAGACTGAAGTAAGTTACAACACCTTCTTTTATTTCACAAACATATAGGGCTGTCAGTGACCCAACCACTTTTCTTTGGGAAATTTCATCCTAGACCAAAAGCCACTGTAGTTCTCTCGTAGGCAAACTCCATTTTGAATTCTTGTGTTCTTTAAAATATGCCCTTGCTTAGCCCACTGCTAAGTAAATGACTTCGGATTCAGTTAATTTGTATTTATTTTCATGTTATTTTGTTTGGAGCTACAGTTTTTCTACAATTAGACATTTTAGGATACTTATTATAAAGTATATTTCAATTCCTGAAATCACTCATAGTTAACTATTTTTAACCTAAAAATGGCAATTTCATATTGCTCCACCTAATGTGTTTAACTGTTTCATGTTTTTAAAACTAGGCCTAATTAACACTTAGTTTCTTATTAATTTGTCACCTTTCATTTATGTTTAATCAAAGTGAATTTTTATAAAATTCAAAATATCTTCCAAGTCCATCCCAAGATTTTCTTCCAATTTGACTGCTATCATTTTGGCTCTGGTTCCCTTATTTTTGATATAGATTCTTTGATGTGTCTTTTTTTTTAAATTTTATTTAAGGAGAAAAAAGAAAAAAAAAACAAAAAGGGTACAAGTTATACAGAATTTCAGAAAAAATAAACAGTAGGAAATCACTAGTTAATTACATATTATCATCTTAGAAATAGTTGTTGAAGTTACAAAATTAAGGCATATAGAGGGGACTTTCAAACAGTGAAACTGCAAACAGTTTTGTTCAATAATCCAACAAAACTGAGTAATATGGTTATCTATCTTATACACTTAAATATATATGCAGTTATATCTTTTACAGAACTTTCTTTTCCTTTCTTTTGTACAATGACAATTACACATTTTGGGTTTTATTACTCCCACAGTTCTTACTACATTTTTTTTTTTGAAGAAAGTAAAACCAAATGTGACATACCAGGACAGAATCAGTCAAATCAAAAGGATGGACATAATACATAATGTAAAAACAAAATACAAGGTGATCAATAATGGTTACCATAATGCCTCTTGTTATCTTAAAAAGAATTGCCTATATCATCAGTTATAATAAAATTGAACAAAAAAGTAAAGAATAAGACCAATAAAACCAAAACATTGGAGACATTAGAGGACTTCAGAAGAAGATAATAGTCAACCAGAATGGGCATCACAATGAATCTTATTGTCTTCATAGTTGTTGCCTTCAAACTTGGTACTATCTAGCAAAACAGAATAGAGGAAAATCAGTCAAAACAAGATGGTGAGAGCAATACAGAGTTTCAAATCAAGTTAATAGGAAATTAAAGTGGGTTACTATAATATATCCTGCTATTTTTTATTTATTTTTCCCTTAAAAGGATAAAAATGAAAAAGTAGATAATAAAAAGGAGATTGAGATTTAAAAAAGAGGGCATAACAACAAAACAGTGCAGGTCAAAACATAGCCATTTAAGCAAAATTGTGTTTCACCACAAGATAATCTCAACATAATAGTAGTTACCATAGTGTCTCTTCCCTTAAAATCTTTGGGTATAACTTCGTATACTGTAGCATCAAACATATCAAGACAATGTAAAACCATTCAAGAGAATGACAGTATTACAGGGTATTTAGAATCAACTAACAGAAAATGAACAATGGTTTCTTTATAATATCCTTGTCTATGAAAGTTTTTGTTTATATTATTACATATAATAAAATCCAATAAGATACAACACGTTAAAACCGATCGAGACAGAAGAACAAAAGCTTGATGGGACTTCAAAACAAGAGGATATTAAATCAGCACTACCTATTATGATGTCTTGTTTTCTCCAAAATGGCTGTTCCTACCATCTAACCTTCTCTGCCTCATTTCTGTTGAGCTCTTTTACTGTCATTAGTTGTCAGTTTGTCCTCTTCATTTCGCTTTCTGCTCCATTCATTGTGGCCTCTCTGCCACTGTTTCTGGAATCTTGGTATTTTTCATTTTTAGAATATCCTGCAGTAATCTCTGTAGAGTTGAATTGGTAGTTGCAAATTCCCCTAGTTCCTCTTTATTCTGGAAGCACCTTGTTTTTCTATCAATTTCTAGGGACAGTTGTGCAGGATATATCAATCTTGGCTGGAGGTTATTATCTTTCAAAGCTTGAATTATTTCCCCCTACGCTCTTCATGATTTGATGATTTGTGCCGAGAAGTCTGCTGTAATTCTGATGGGTGTTCCCTTGTAAGTGATCTGTTTCTTGTCTCTGATGGCTTTTAATATTCTGTTCTTATATTGGATTTCTGGAATTTTGATTGTTATATGCCTGGGTGTAGCTCTGTTTGGGTTGTAGGTGGCTGGGGTCCTGTATGCCTTATACATCTGAGTATCTTTACCTTTTGCTAAATTAGGGAAATTCTCCTGGATTATTTCTGTGAGTAGCTTTTGTAGTTCATTTGTTTGAGTCCCTACTTCTTCTTCTATGTTCTTAATTCTTAAGTTATAGATCCTCTTGTCATCTTCTAGTCTTTGTATTATTGCTGTTTATTTTCTTGTTATTTTAAAGAAGTTTTTAATTTCATGCTCCCACCTTACAAATCTGTCCTTCAGTTCTGATAATCTATCCTTAGTTTCTTTCAAGCTGTTATGCTAGCTTTCAATAGAGTTTTTAGTTTTCTGGTAATCTCTGTGAACCTGCTTCACATATTCTGTTTTCTCTATTTTCTCCATCAAACAATTCTCCCCGTTTTTTCTGTTCTTCCATTCCACCATCTGTTTTTTTCTTGGGTGGTGCTTAGCATTTCTCTAACTATTCTACTTATTTCTTGCTTTATTTCATTAAATACTTCATTTTTGAACTGGTCTATGAGGCTCCGGAGATACCGTTTTATATCTATAGGTGCCGTGTCTGATATTGCATGTTTTCTGTCTTCATTCTCTTTTGCTTTTACCTTTCCTGGATCAGTGTTCTCAGGATTGGGGACTGAGGAGCCTTTCTTGTTGCTCCCTTTTCCCTTACTTTTTGTTCCTTCCATACAAGTGTATGTAGGAGGCTCAGCTTGGTTTTTTTCTTTTCTTTTCTTTTTTTTTTTTTCTCTTTGTCTGTTGCAGTTTGTTTGAATTGCACCGGCTAGGTGTTCTCGCCCACTGCAGTGTACTTGGGAGACACAGACCTGGCCAGCCTGTGCTGGGCCCGCCCCTCCAGGTCAACCTACTGAATGTTTCACTGTTAGGGTGCACCGCCAGGTGCAGGGACCTGATTTCTGCTAGCCTACAGGATCTTAGTCCGTGGCGTCACCAGGCCAAGCGCTCCCCACCACTCTCGCTTGAGAGGGGAATATGCGACTAAAGTCACTGCAGGACTGTGTTCCGGCTAGTCTGCCCATTCCCAGAATGTCCTCTGTTGGAGCCTCCTAGTCTATGAAAGGGTCCCCATTTCACTCACTGCAGGTCGAGCCAGTCCCGCTCTCAACGCCATTTGGGCCGATTCCTGCTCTCAGAGCTTTCGCATGCCTCTCTCCCTGCGGTGCGGATTGGGACGCAATATCGGCAGCAGGAAATTCAAATCACGGCTTCCAATGGCGCGGGATCCAGCTTCTGCACTGAGATTTTATCTGTTCCTGTTATAGCATCAGGATTGCATTTCCAGTTGGTTTCTCTCAGCTTAGTTTGTTCCTGGGTTGGCAGGGTACATCTCCCCTCGTGTGGGACTCCTCACACGGCACCGCTCCTGGATTCTAAGCTGGTAATCTCAGAGAGCCTCTGTGGCTGCTGTTATTTGTCCGCCATGTTCTCCCAGAAGTCTGATGTGTCTTTCTACCTGGCTTCCAGTTTCCCAAAAGTTGTGTCTGTTTTTCTTGTGGTCAGTTTTATCTTCCCATCAAGAGTTCACCATTGTGATGACCCACAACTGAAAACTAGGCATTGGACATTCCCACAAGACATCCCAGCCTCCTTTTCTTTCTTCTGTTCCCAGGCCATTTCTTCCATTTTGAAGTAATTCTGAGCTCATTTTTGTAGTAAGCAAAAAAAGTAAGCTTCCATTTAGTTGCTCTGCCTGGTCTTATAGTGGCTTCTGTTACAATCTTTCCCTCTCTGTCTGAATCTAAATTCTTTCAGGGCAGAGTCTTCCTCAGACTTAGAAAAGCCAGTGGCATCTTGTTTGGTGGTCACCACATGTGGCCAGGCAGGCTTTGGACCACAAAATTCTTGGGTGGCCATTTTTAGGGACTAAGTTATGTGTAGCCCGTGCCCCAAGACACAGAATGAGATGGCCGTGTTTAATACAGTATCATGCACTCTGCAGTACCCACAGAACTCAGTGGAAACTGACTTTAGACTCATAAAAAGTACTTTTGAAGCTCTAAAATTTTCACCTTCTGATTCAGGGTTCCATTCTGATCTCAAATGGGAACATGGATCATGAGGAGCAGATACTGTCTGCAGTAGTTTCCATTTTGTTCCGGAAGGAAATGTGGGTTATAATCCCAGATTTGAGGATGGTAACAGGCCCTTGGCTCTTTATAAGAAAGGGCCTCTCCTGTGCTGTACCCTGCACCCGTGTTTGCTCTGTAGATAGTTGTGGGGGGGGGGCACGTGTGCATACTGAGGATTGAACCCAGTCCCTGTGCACTGAGCTGTACCCTCAGCTGTTTTATTTTTTATTTTGAAATAGGACTTTGCTGAATCACTCAGTCTGGACATGAATTTGTGATCTTCCTGATTCAGCCTCCTGAGCTGCTGGGTTGCCACAGTACCAGGGCTGTTTTTCAGATATCTGCACCATTTAATGACTCATAGGTCTGTCCACAATGAGAATGAGAATCGAAGAATTTCAGAAATGGATTAGATTGGCTTATCCTGATGATGGATAAGACAAATATTAGCTACTTGGTTCTGTTCCCTCCAAATAAAGAATAAATGCTGCAAAATGATCCCCTGGACTGTTCTATGTGGAACTCTGTGTGTGTGTGTGTGTGTGTGTGTGTGTGTGTGTGTGTGTGTGCGTGTGTATGATGCTATACCTATAACTGGGAAACAAAACCTGGCCAACAGCTATTGGGTTTTATTGCACAGCCAGTCCCAGAGGGAGCTCTAGCCCATATTGTCCAGAAAATGACTGAGTTTTAGTGTAGGAGACATTAAAAAATAATGGTGCCTGATTAGTTTTCGGAGCTACTTCTTATGTGGGAAGAAGAGTCTTCAAGAAGGAAATAGCCCAGATTTACTGAGCAAACAAGAAAAGGAGCTGCCATTGATCAAACTAGGCAACACAAAAGACCATGTTTTGTACTGCTATGAGGCATCAAACCAGGAGAACTATGCATAATGAGCTGCCCAAGGATTTGCTACGGAGGGAAGCACTGGGGGAATAAGCCGAATAAGAATGGATTTAGGAATGCACATTTAACTGTAAAGTTTCCTGTGGGAAAAATAAGCAAATATTTAAGACTTTAGAAGGAAAATGCCATGGGGAATTTCAAGCCTTCTTAAATGTAGTATGTCTTGGCATAAGTACAAGAAGAGAGCAGGATTATGACTGTCCCAGACAGGGCCAATGTAGCTTAAATGATCCACTCAGGCAGAAAGTCACAGCCAAACTGTTTAACTAGGGGGATTGATGGGAGGACTTTGTTGCTATATAGCTTTGTTGCTATAAATCTGAAGAATACTTTTAGTTAACTTGTATCTGGATTTGGAGAATACAGAAAAATGAGGAAGAAGTAAAGCTATGGATATAAAGATTTATTTTTTGCCTGCAGCATGGGAAAGGGCACCATGTCCATAAGGGAAGACAGGAGCCACCACGTGAGCTCAGAGAGCTCTGAGGGTGAGCTGTGGAGTCAGCTGAGCTGGAAGAGCATCCAGTGTGGAGCCCACAGGAGATTCTGAATTCAATCTTGTTGACTTCAGGACTGCGTGCTGTTGCTCCTGTTCCATACTCTGAGACTTGCTGGCTCCCAGGCAAGGCAGGAGAGGTGAGAGGAGCCGCATTTATTCTGGGATGCAGCTGCAGGAACCACATCTTCATGGAGCCCCTGCAGAGGTGCAGGAGCCAGGTCTTCTCGGTCTGCTGACGCCTGCGCTTAGAAGAAGCATCGATGGAAGCTTCTCTAGTGCTCCTTCAACTTCCCTGCCCCACTCATCCAGCATATCACCTGAGGTTCTGGCTGGGATAGCAGGCCCTACCATTCCCTTTACCCTCTCTGAGAGACAGGAGTTTGGCTTTCTCTTGTCAGAAGCTGGAAGCTCTTCTCATTATTTCTGGTGGGAGAGGGGATGTTTTTATTTATATACAATGTCCTCCATCTCTGCACAGTAGTTCTCAGAAGTGGTTCTGTGAATGATTCAGTCTAATTGGCCAAACCAATTAAATTTTCAAGATTTTTCTCATAATTTTTAGTTGGTGTAGGGTGTGTTTCAAATTCAAGCCCCCTCAGCCAGACTCCCACTTTCTGCAGGGCTGAGCACTGCTGGGTGGGTCAGGGCAAACACAAAGGAGCATTTTCATATCCGACCACCCAAGTGCTCTGACCAGATTTCCAAAACACTGGATCCTTCTATTTTGAAAATGTCTCTGGAGTGAAGGATGATTCTCTGGTTTACAGAAGCGTTGGGCTCTGATAAGATGTCTTTGGCAGTTTGGCCAGGCAAACTTCAAATGGCTAGCTTCAGTCAGTTTTCATGTTCTTGTTTTCTTGGTGATCCCGATATCATACACACTTGGCCAAGTGTATTATGTTAAAGAGTACATACCACAAGTTCAAGATGGGGGGCGAATTGCCATTATAAAAATAACCATGCTGAAAATCTCCAACATCAGCAAAGTTGAGTTTTAAGAAAAAATTTTAATAAATTACTCTTCTTTAAAATAACTTTCTTGACTGCTGTGAGCATCAACTCACAATAATTTTCTATGCAGTGGTAATTTGGCTTCTCATCTCATAATGCTGAGTGCAAAAGTAAAAAACAGCATCTGTACCATGACCAGGACAGCAAACAAATTCAATTTTAGATCATTAGTAGATACTGTGTTAGTCACTTTTCTGTTGTTACTGAAACAAAATACCTGACACTCAAAATTAAGGAAGGAAAAGTTTACTTAGGTCACCACCGTTTGTGAAGGTTTCAGTATATCAGTTGGTTCTAAGACAAGGTAGCACATAGCAGAGGGGCAACAAGGCTTGGCCCTGGAAGACAGCGAAGAGCAGTAAGAGCAAAAGCAGGGAAGCAAGCCTCTTTTCCTCCCTTACATGGTGTGCAGGCTACCTGCTGTCCAGCGGAGGTACTCACACCATCTCCCTGCCCTCCTCTTGCACAGGCTCAAGATGTTTGCAAAGTGAGGACCCTGGCCCCCTGCTGAATCACTTAGCTAAACTTCTCAAATGGACACAAAGAACAACATCCAACATGAGCTGGCATGTCCTCTACACCCTAGAATGTAGAGCTGCTGAGTTACTTAGTTAAGCTTTTAAACTTTTCAAGTTGACACAATGTAGCAACAATTACAGATACTTAAACCCCATGGGAGAAAGTCAATGTAACATTTCCCACAGTCTGAATCTAGCCCTCTCCAGCACCCTTCCTTGCTTTATCTTTCTCCACAGAAAGTAGTCTCAACTACTATATTATGCTTTTCTTTTTTTATCTTTTAGAGAAATTTTATCTCTTTCTCTCTCTTATACCTGCACACACACTATATTTTTGTCTAGTTTGTTCACTGCTATATTTTCCTCATTTACAAGAATGCCTGATGTAAGTTAGCTATGAATGACCATTTGTGGAATGAAACAGTGAACACATGCCCAAGCCATGACATTTTCTCTGAAGTGAATAGTTGGTCTTCTCTCGCACCTCAACCCCTGGAAGCAGATCATTTGTTTCGTACTCTCACCTTCTTTACCAAAAAACCCCAGCAAGATCTGGCCAACAGCACAGTCAGTTCTGAAGGTCAGCATGACGTGAAATCTCCTGGGCAACTCCAGGATCAGCAAGATGTGTTCCACTGGTTCATTCTGATAGCTCAGCGAGCAAATGGAAGGTACGTAGCTGTGTGTTCTGAATGGCCCATGGCTTGGGAAGAAGAAAAGAAAAAGAATAAAATTATGAAGTTAAAAGGAAAAGTGGAAACAATGCTTTTGTAAATAAAGAGGAGAAGAGGGGTGTGTAAACCACAAAACTAGATGCCAAGTAGTTTTGTAGGATCTGACCCATGACAGTGAGTTGGAGGACTATGGATGGGGCTGAACCACAGGCCCAGCGACTGTGACCTATGGAGCAGAATTCACAAACCTTAGCAAACTGATGCTGCTAAATCTTGGAGCCAAGCACAACCGTCAAGCAACTTTGAGACTGCAAAGAATATAGGCAATATGCTAGCTTCTGGATACACCTTGCAGAGCAGTGTTTAGCTAGCAGAGCCCTGTGTCAGACACAGGTAGTTTGGGTGGTGGCTAGAGACCAGCTATGAAACCACATCTGTGTGATGTGACCTCGAGAAAAGTGGCTTCACTGTTGTAGTTCTGTTTCTTTACTACAAAAACAGGCCTAATAATACAGGCTGCAGTGGAAATTAAATTACTTAATATTTGCAAAACATTTGGAACAGTGCTTTGAACATAGTTAATAAGTATTGGTTTTTATTGCAATTGTTGAAGCAGACACTCTACCATCTATTGTGTTGAAATCTTGGAAGGCGCTCCCACCCTGGAGATTGCCTTTTTTCCTCTTTGTCCTCTTCCTCTTTATCCTTTTCCTCTTCTCCCCCTTGTCCTCTTCTCATCTTCCTCTTCCCCCTACAAATGAAAAGCCCATTATGTGGCACAATTACCTGGTAAACTCTGCAGAGATTTTTATATTAGACCATAATTTCCACAGAGGGTTTATTTGAACTCTTGGAGCAGGTGTAGAAGGAACTTGTCCTCACACTGTCCCATGTCGTGCTAGAGGATATGGCAGTGAATAAAACCCCATCCGCATCTTTCCAAAAGTGCTACAGAAAGCTGTAGCTCAGGCTTACAAGACAGATGTCTTCCCAGCCACATTTAATTTAAAACCAAGCACTTGAGACAGTTTCGTTGTAAGCCTGGCCTTCTTGCATCTCCCTGAGCACAGGGCAGTCAGTTGTAATCAAGCGGTGACTTACTCAGATGTTTCCCACCTAGATCCTTGTGTCCTTTCTGTAGATTCCCTTGACATCAGAGTAAATAGAGTGTCACAGACCCTTAGCACTTTTGGTCAGAAGAGTCTTCTTGCAGCATAAATGAGTATTTCAATTTAAAGTACTTAATGAGAAAAGGGTTTCTTCCTAATTTTTCTACAGTGAACATGAACTATTTTTATAGCAGAAAACTAAAGTTTCTTATCTTAAAAATGTTTACAATTGCAATACAGAGTACCTTTACTAAAGTCATGTCAAGTTTATTGCAAATAAAACACACCACAAGTTGACACTAATTAGGTTCAAAAGGGTGACTAAGACAAATAGAAACATTCTGAACTATTCATATTCTTTTTGTTTTTAGCTCTAGTTGGGAGTTGGGAGCCCAGGGTGGAGGAGTATATTGCTGAAGTCTTTGAAAGCAGGTGTCTGTGAAGCAACACAGGAAGAATACCTCCAAGGAAGATCTATGTGCCCAGCAAAAATACTGTGTCCACAAACAGACCTGTAGAAAATGCAGTTAAAATTGTGCAGCATCATTCATTTCTTCTCACTTCGTTGTAAAAACTGGAAGCCCATACTTGAAACCTAAATACCTTTAATTCATCCCCTTCTAGCTTTTCTTTCTAATAGGAAAGGAAACTTCTTTTTTCACCCCAATCAATGAAGTGTCACATGGTGATTAAGCTTAATTTTCTTTTTTTTTAAATTTTATTTAAAAGGAAAAAGAGAAAAAAAACAAAACAAAACAAAGTGGTATAAAGGTACAAGTAATACAGAACTACAAAAAAAAAAAAAACAGTAAGAAATCACCAGTTAATAGATTACACATTATTGTCTTAGAGATAGTTGCTCAAGTCACAGTATCAAAGCATACAAAGTGAACATTCAAACAGAGAGACTGCAAACAGTTGTGTTCAATGATCCAACCAAAAACATTAATATGGTCAGCTATTTAACACCCCTAAACACACTTCCAGTTGCATCCTTTAGAGCACTTTTTTTCCCTCTCTTTTTTACAACAAAATTTGCACATTTTGGGTTTTATTACTCCTTAGTTCTTATTACTTTTGGGAGGGGAATTAAGCTTAATTTTCAACTTGATTGCATTGAGAGACTCTTGGGAAGGTGTCTTGATCATGGAGGTGATGGGTGTGAATGTGCTGTTAGGAACCAGTGCACAGTTGGAAGAGGTGTGCTACTGGGCGTACCCTTGCAGGGTGTGTGTCTCACTAGCTTTCATCCCTGTGCTCTGATTCCCAGATCCCTTGAAGTGAGCAGCTTTGTTCCACTGTGCCCTTCCACCATGATGTTTCTGCCTTGGAGCCAGCATGCCATGGACTGAAACTTCTGAAGCCATGAGCCAAGTTATATTTCTACTCCTTTACTTTGTGGGTATTGGGTATTTTGTCTTCACAATGGGAAACCTGGCCAACTTAGGTCATGGTGAATTTACTGAGTTTTCCTGCACTGCCGTTTTCTCTTTGTTCAAGGTTCCAAATATCTTTCTCCAGTTATGAATGGATTAGTTGCAGAAAGAAAACAAAAACCAGAAAAACTTCAAGCTGTTTAACCAATAAAGGGTTTGATTTTCTTGTAAGAAATCTAGAAAAATAAAGCAACACAAACAAACAAAAATAGGCCAAAGTTGCTGCAGGTACTTGACAAAGTCATCAAGGACCATTCTTCCTGTTCTTTCTCTGCTTGGGTATCTTCTTGGTTTTCTCTCCCTAGTATAACACTTCTCATCTCCATGCATGCAGTCTAGGGATTGCTGTGTAGTGACTGTCTTACCAGACTTAACATCCACATTATAGGAAAAAAGTGATTGAAGAGAATTTCTCCTCAGTATGTTTTGTTTCACCCACCTGTAACTTTAACTGACATCTGACTGGCCACAATTCTCCACCAAGGTTGGCCCCAGCTAAGAGAGACAGGAGAAATGGAAGCTGTTTATCCAATCACTGTGGCTTCTTTCAGTTCTTAAGATCCTTCATTTATTTGGATCCTGTGTACATATTGTTTGCTCCCTTTGGGATTCTCTGCTGCTTCTGTATCCATGTATTCTTACTTACCCTAAACATCTTGCCTCAACCCTCTTTTTGGGAAGACTACTGTCTAGAACAGATGAGGTCTCTCTGAGTGTATATCACCCTATGCTTCTCTTTTATTGGGCTTCTAACAGTTTTCAGATGTGTAATCATGTGACTCTTAGCTCCTGTCTGTCTCCTCTCTATGCTGGAAGCTGATGATGGGCAGCTTACCTGATTGGCTTACAAACACAACCACAGATTTGAGGACAGTGGCGGCCACACTGAAGAGTTCAAACACATTGACTGAATTAAAGAATATTAAAATCAGAACAGAGAGTCAACAGTAAGAATGAATACCTATTTTATAATCTATCCCTACTTATCTTAGAACTGAAGCATCATTCAGCTGGTTGTAGCTGCTTCAATGTGTGTGCATGCAGGCAGCAGTGAATGTGCATGTGTCTGTGTATTTACTAATAAAGAGATGGCAATTACATTGAAGAGATTTGAGAGTACTGGAAAGTTGCAGAGGAAAGCATGAAACCTTTCTCCATAAAGATTTCACAGAAGAAGTCATCTTCAGGTTAAATCTTGAAAGATGTGGAAAAACTACAAGATGAACAAGAGGCAATGAACTCAACTTGTATGCCACAGTGATTCAAAGATACACAGATATAAAAGAATAGGGGGCTGGGGATTTAGCTCAGCGGCATAAGCGCCTACCTTGCAAGCAGGCAGTCATGAGTTCAATCCCTGGTACCGATAAAAGCGAAAAAGACCAAAAAAAAAAATAATATTTCATGTTTCCTGAAACTGTATATTCAGGATGAATATACAGTGAGAGTATACAGGGAAAATAGTAGGAGAAAAATCTGGGGGGGAAAATAGGAGCCAAACTGCAAAGAAATGTCTTTCCATGGACATGTGTCCTAGACTGAAGACTGCAGAAAAATGAAGCAATGCTATCTTATTAACATTTTGCAAAAAACCTCAGGCAGCAGTATGAAAGGTCTTGCGGAGGAAGGAATAGGGAACAGAGTGGAGGAGCAAAGGAATGACTTACTGAACTACCACCAGGTGGTCTCAGAGTGAAATAGTATAGAGCAGTGGAGGTCAACCTTTGGCTTGTGTGCTGCAGCGAGCTGTTTACTAGCACTGAAGGCTCTAAAGAGTCTGACATCACTGGTATAGACCTTCTCTTTCAGAGAAGGTATAGACCTGGTATAGACCTCTTCTTTCGAAGAGGTTGGCAAAATGGGGTTGTAGGATGGCACATAGATTTGAGAAGCTTAAGGTAAGTCAGATCTACTAAGTTCTATCTTCTAACTGATCTCCCTCTATGGTGGCCCTCCTCAAGGCAGAGGTGCATATGTTTCTCTAATATCATTCAGATCAGACCCTGTCTGCGGAAAGTCCTCAGAGTTGCTCCTACAGGAAATCTGTGTTTGTCAGAGTTCAGGTGAGCAGGACAGGAAGCGATCTAGTTTCTCAGGTGACTTGGGGTTGACTTCTCATAAACACTACCCGTGAGGTGGAGCTTGCAGGTATGACAGCCAAAGCATGAGCAAAACTGGCTGAGCAAAGGTAATGCTGGCTTCACTGATGCTGGGAAGCTGAGGAATCAGGGAGTCGTGGCCACTACACAGCCAGGAAGCTGCCTCCATGGTGGGGGACCCAGATGTTCAACAGAGTGCACAGCCTGCATGACCTCTCCGCAGCCACACAGCTGGAGATTACACAGTGGGACATCTTCTACTGCTACCACGAGAAACAGAAAAGCTTTCAGAAACCGAAGCAGCAGATGCTGCCTCAAGTCCTCATTCAGCACAGTATCATATGAATGTGGTGATTTGGCAAAGTTGAGCATTTAGTTCCTACTTTTTTTTTTGCATGTGGTCCTGCAGACCATGAGATGTTAGAAATGAGCTAAGTCACTCAGGACATCTGCTTTGATATATTAACCAGGATCTCATTGGGCTGAAGAGCTGAAAACTACCTGTGAGCAGGCATGATGTTGCATGCCTGTAATCTCAGCATTCTGGGTGGCTGGGGCAGGAGGATCTTGAGCCCAACCTGGGCAATCTGGTGATTTGACAAGATCCTGTCCTGAAATAAAAAGATAGCAGAAGGGTTGAGGATGCAGCTCAGTTCAATTCCAGGACTGAAAAAAATAACAAAACAAAACAGTACAGAACAAAAAAACCTATACCCACCCACAAAAGTACAAGTATGTAGGCTCCAGCCCTGAGATCAAAGCCAGATAACCCGGAGAAGTTGGTAGTTTGGCTGGCCTTCAAAACAGTGTTTTCAGTGTTTATTTAGTACAAAAGTAGAGATAGAGTCTAATTTTCAGTGAATAAATTTGTTTTTTAAAATATTTTTTGGCTGACTAGATACCATTTTTACTATCAAAACATGTCATAATATTTTGTTTCCCTGAACCATTTCTTTGGACATTTCCAAATCAATGAGTTTTTTTAGGGAAAATGATAAGTTTGAAATTGTGATGATATTTTTATAATTCAATGAGAAATACAAATGATTTTTAAAGTAATGTGTAACAGCATCCATAAGAAAAAACAATTTACATTGTTAAAATTATCTAACTTGAGACCAGATTTTATACTGAAGAAAACTGGAGAGAAATACCTCTTTCTGAAGTCACTGGTAAAATGACTTTCTGAAGTCATTGGTAAAATCTGCACTTTAATTAGTGCAGATTTACAGGGACACAATCCTGGAAGCAAAATGCCAGCTAATATCCTTTTGCACTACAGAAATTTGCCAATACCTGTGAGACTGCCGATGGGCTGGCCAGTATTCCTAGGGAATAAAAAGTACAATTCTGGCAACAGCAAAGGTCCTAACATATCATGTATTTTTTGGTTGTGGCCCAGAAGTAATCAACCTCCTATAAGGGAAAGAATCCAGTTTTAAGTCAAATAGTTGATCCAAAGAAGCTCAGTTTCTGAAACTGGATAATGGTATTATGATTACTAGTGCGTCAGTCATTTGGCTGAAGAAACAAAAAAATTTATCTGGAGAGTCATTAAAACATATCCTCAATGCTTCAGATGCAATATCTGGGGCACAGAGATAACTCATCCCTCACAGAGACAAGAATATTTGAATAAAGACAAGCAGAAGCAACCAGCAACAGAACAAGACCCACAAGAACTCCTGATATTGGACTTTCTAATAGATGTTAAAAATATCAAAGAGATTAAAGAAAAAATTGGAAATGTCAATTGGGAGTTTAAAATATTAAAAAATACAAAGCATAAAAACAAAAGTCTAGAATTGAAGCACACAATAACTGAAATTAATACTTCATACATAATGTTAATAACAGGCTAGATATATTGCAAAGAAAACTTGTGAACTGAAAAATAGATAAAAATATTCAGAAGGAAGTAACAATAGACAAAATTAGAGAAATGCAAAATTGTTAAAATATACAGATATTATGATATGCTCCCTCCCCTTTTGAGTCAGGGTCTCACTATGCAGTCCAGGCTGCTCTTGAACTCACCACGTATCCAGGCTGGCCTTGAAGTCTCAGTGATCCTCCTGTCTCAGCCTTGCAAGCGCTGGGATTACAGACATACGCCCATAGGCCACCACACCTGGTGATAGTGTCCATATTATAAAGCCAAAATAAGACAAAGGTGAGAATGAGACAGAAACAATGTTTAAAAAGATAAAGCCTGAAATTAACTAAAGGCATGAATTCATAGATTCAAAATTTTAAGTGGGATAAATAAAAACAAACACAAATCAAGCTCATCAAAGTGAAACTCAGAATACCTAACATAGAAAATTTTGAAATCTATTAGAAAAAAATGAGAGATTACTTTCAAAGAAATAATGACTATAATTCAGCTGCTTCCTCAAAAACATTAAGGAATACTCCAGGCCATGAAATGCTACATTTTGTCTGCTGAAAGAAAATAATGTTACTTTAGAATTCTGTTTCCAGTGAAAACACAGAATAAGCATGGTATTAGTTTCACCTGTAGATGTAAAATATTCTTCAAGGAGAAAGAAAATGATCCCAATAAGTAGTCAACTATTAGGAGTTCAAGAGCAGTAAAAATGTTAAGCGTTAGGATGAATGCATAAAATTTAAAATGTCTTCTATTCAATGTCATCTATTTAACATTTGTATGAAATCAATATATCAGACAACAACAGTATATGAATTTAGAGGAAATTAAAATGATAACTTAAATATTAGATCATTAAAGAAAGGCATAACAGTTTTACATAAAAATAGTACTTTAAAAACCATGGCTGTCTGTTATATTTGCCAAAAGAGCCATTAAAATAATAGTAAAGAAAGAGAGAACTTGCATACCAGAAGGAGGTTGAACAATTAAGAATAATCAAAAGTAATCAAAATTAAGTCAAGACTTTATCTCCTTTCTTGCTTTAAGAGAGAAAAATCCTAAAAATGTTAAGTACCAAGCAATTGACAGTACTATTGGTATAAATCTAAATATCTTAGTAGTTACAATACAAAGAAAAAGGCAAAAAAGTTTTCATTCTTTGCCACTTTCTGAACCCAGTTCAGGTAAACCTCTTACACGAAGATCTTTAGTTGTGCTGTTGTGGTTGCCTTAATGTCCTGAAGCAGTACAAAAAGTTTTACTTTTCATGATCATTTTAACTTTGGGGAAGAGCCACACAGTTGCATGGTGCCAGATCCAGTGAGTAAGGTGGGTGAAGACATCCTGTAATACTTTTACAAGTCTCTTTTTCATCAGATAATACATGACAGCTGAATTTGCCTTATTTTTCTTTTTTATCACCCCTCATGAGAGGACTTCCAGAACTGTGGCAAGCAAGATGGGATAAATGTACTCAAATCAAGGTGGAACATTTTGAGTGAGATTAATGCCAATGTGCCTCTTATTGTAATAATTTTTCACTGAAACTTTCACTGTATATTTCGATCATATGTCTATCATGTCCTGTGGACAAAGGCCCCTCCCTTAGCAGAGGAGGATAATAATAAACTCTAAATTAAACACTGCTCTGGTTCAACCTACAAATATTAAACAAGATCTAAGAAGATCACAGTACTTTGCAGTAACTTCATGGCATCCTAGAGCACAACTCAAGCATATTTTTAGGAAAAAAAATTAGCCAATAAGGTAGCAATCATGATTCCTAGAACCTTATCAAAAAATCTGTGCACACAAAGCAGGAAAAATGTAACCCAAAATGAAGAGATAAATCAGTCAAACAAAACCAATCGAAACCTGACAAGAGATGTTAGGCTTAGCAGAAAAGATGTTCAAACGATTATCATAGGGGATCCACACGTTCAAAAAGTAAAAACATTAAGAACAGAAAATCATTCCAATTTCTACTGATAAACTGCCATGTGTTGGATAAAAAAATACAGGAAAGGAAATTACAAGCATATTCACCATTTCAGAAAAAACTAGTGAAATGGAAGAAGACATGATAATTTAAAAATCTATTCAAAATAAAAATCAGAAGAAAAAATAGAATAAAAGAATATATATGAGCAGATCAGAGATGTAGCTCAGTGGTGAAGCACTTGTGTGAGGCTAGCATGTGTGAGGCTTTTGGTTCCATTTTCATCACCACTAATGTATGTATAGGATATATATGTATATGTATAGGATATATATATAGGATATATATATATCCTATCTCTTGATCTAGATATATAGAAATATAGAAATATCTGAAGTACGTATGCATATGTACATATATATTTATATTCAGTAAACTATAGGACAACCTCAAAGAACTGTATATATCTGTAATTGGATTCTTGAAAGAAAGGAGAAAGGTGTAATATGAAGAAATAACCAGAGAAACTCTTCCCAATTTGGTGTAAAATACAAATCCACACATATGTGTTCAACCAATTCCAGGAACAAAAATCATAAAGGTGACTACAACAATGCAGATAATAACCAAATTGTTTAAACCAAAATATCTTTATGGAAGGCACAAGGGGAAAAGATGGTCAGTACTGCTGTGGTTGAAGTATGATGTTCCCTCATGTTTATGTTGGCTCCTCGTGAGGAGCTGGTGAGAGGTGAACCAGCTGGGATATTTAAGGAGTCTCTGCTTCACGAGCAGATTAATGAATTCATACGATCACTTGAGTAACAGTGGGTTAGCTGTAGAATGGGCCTGCTAGAAAAGCCAGTTAGGTGGGCTCTCAGGCTCTCTGGCTCTCACCATGTGGCACCCTGAGCTGTGAGAAGGCCGTCACCTGATGTGGCCCTTGGACTTCACACCAGAACTATGATACTAAATAAATCTTTTTTTTTAGCAACTGACTCTATCTGTGGCATTGTTATTAGTAATAGAAAGCTGACTACAGAAAAGCAAATGTAGAACTGCAGCAAATATTTCATAAAAATAAGTACACAAGAAAATAAAGAAATCTAAGGGGAAAAAATCTACCAACCTAGAATTCTATATGCAGTAAAGATATCATTATCTGTAAGTATTTATTTATTTGTTACATCCCTGAGGATGCAATCCAGGGCTTTGTGCATGACAGACAAATGTTCCACGACTGAACTACAGTCGCAGCCCTTTTTATTTACATGGGTTTATTTACTTTCATGCTTGCTTACTTATCTAGACTGGGTCTTGCCAACTCGCCTAGACTAGCCCTTGCAATCTTCCTGCTTCAGCCTCCCATGTAGCTGAAATTATAGTCATACATCATCATGCCTAGTTAAATATTTATTGTTAACATAAAAAAGCTGAAAGCATTTATACTCAGTAGTCCTGCTTTATAAGAAGTTTAGAAGAATTCCTTCAAGTGGAAGAAAAATACTAGAAAGAAATATGGATCTCTACAAGGAATCTGAAAGTATATAGATAAATGTTACAATAGCTGATAATCCCTACTATAAACACAAATAACAGTAATATTTAACAGTGTATTATGGGTTAGTAATGATGTAAAAATAATAAAAGATGAGTTAGCATAAAGATAAAGAGTGCAGACATGGAAATTTACTGTGTTGTACCTTATGTTGTGGATCAGTGGGGTGAGGACCAGCGTTAGGCAAGAGAAGCACTTCCTTTGGGCACACAACTTAAGGATATTCCACAAAACTGAGTAATCAAGTTAAGTACTAATTTAATACAATATTTTAGAATGTAAAAGTTAGTGTAAAAATCTATGAAGAGCAGAATATCCAAATTTTATTTAAAAAGCATTGTGCAAAGTCATACTGGGGCCTTGAAGTAAAAGGAAATATCAGTATAGCAATTCCCTCTTAGCTCTGAGGGATACATTCCAAGTGAGTGAATGCCAGAGACTAATGATAGCACCAAGCTCTATTTATATATTGCTGTTTTTTCCTATCCATTCCTACATAATTATGATAAAGTTTAATTTATATGTTAGTCACAGTAAGAGGTTAACAATAATAAATGAAGTGGGACAATTATAATAATGCACTCTAATAAAATTGCCATGACCACTCCTCTTACATTGGGACCTTTAAATGAATCAAGAGTAACTTGAACATAAGTAAGCAGCATCACAGTTGATCTGTTAACGCATGGTTTCTAAGTGACCCAATAGGTGGGTAGCATATACAGGATGGATACACTGGTCAAAGGGATAATTTATGTCCTAAGTGAATGAAGCAAGACTCAAGATTTCATTGTACTACTCACATGATGAAACTTATGAATCATTTCTGGAATTTAACATTTAATGTATTTGGACCATTGCTGATGGTGAGTAACAGAAACCATGTGGAATTTGTGGTCCCTAACAAGAAGAGAGGCAAGGAAGGGATAGGGGATGAAAAAAGAAATGAAGATGTGTGGTATACCTGAACTAGCTCCACACAAGGAATATAAATGTTATGTACTGCAAACATGTACTAATAAAAAAAAACAAATTCAGAATATATTTTAGAATTTTGTGTAATAGCTTTTCTAAATAAATGAAAATGGGAGAACTGAAAAAAAAAAACCAAAATGAAGTTAGCTTTTAGTTTATGTATCGTAGTTGTCATAATTTCATGTTTTTGAATAAGAATCTTTTATTTCTCTCCTACCCATGTGCATTGTTTTGAAGTTCAGAGCCAAAGATTTTTGTTCTTTTCTTTCTTTTTTTTTTTTTTTTTTTTTTTTTTGTCTTTTTCCTTTTTATCGGTACCGGGGATCGAACTCACGACTGCCTGCTTTCAAGGCAGGTGCTTATGCCGCTGAGCTAAACCCCCAGCCCCTGAATGAAAAAACTATTGCTATATTTTCGGTTAACAGAAAGACAAGTGACAAAGAGAAGAGGGGATTAAGGAGATGAGGGGAAGAGAGAGGGGAGTGAGGAAGTCAGTGTAGGCCAATGAGGGTGCAGATTTAGGGAGCACAAGACGGGAGATAAGCTTAGCAGGAGGTGGGCAGAACCTAGGTGTGGAGAGAGCCTGGCCCCCAGGTACTCCCATCTACCTGGGGAAATCTGATGAATCTTTCAAATCTTAATCACACAAACTCTTCTTTCAAGTACTTTTGATTCCACTTTAACTTGAATTTAGTACTTTATTCTCTGTTCCATCCCAGTATCTTTCAGAGCACTTCTTTCACAGTCCTGTGCTTCTTAGCATGCGCACTTTATCTCTCTGCTTAGACACTGAGACTCTGGGGAGCAGAAGCTGTATTCTGTTTACTACTCATGTACAAAGAACTCAGCATAGAGTCTTGAGTAATCATTGCCAAACCAGTGATGGATGATGGCCATGATATAATTTGAGGTACAGTAAATAATTTAGGTTATTTCCTGAATTTATAAGTAACTAGGAATTACTACATTTGAAATAGAGAGGTAAAGAAAATAAATTTGATGGGCAATTTTGAGCTGAGTTTGAGGCAGGAAGTGTTTGTGGCTCTGTGAAACAGCTTGGGCATTTGTAACCTTCCACGACTCAGTATCCTTGGGAATAAAACTGAGAGCTTGGAGAAGCGGATCTTCAGGTTTCCTTGAAGTTCTGTGATAAGAGAATTTATCAGGATTTAACTGAAGCTTTAAAACATGAGAATGTGCTGAGTTCAGCAAGATGACAACTGAGCATTCAGTTTTTAAAACATTTGGTTTTCTAATATTTTCCTCCTCACTTCAAAACATAAGCTAACATTTAAACAAATGTGAATTCAAATTGATTTATCTTGGGCAGATAATTCTTGAGATCTTTGTCCGGCACATTATGAAACTGAGGCTGGAATTTGTCTTTGATCTGGGCAGCTGGCTTCCTGGAGAGGTTAGGGGTGGCCTCTGAGAAATCCGGGGATGAGGACAGGCTGCAGGGTGGGTTGGCTAGTGGCATCTATTGGCTGACAAGGATGAAGATAGTGTCTTCAATCTGTTTGAGACTCTTTGGTCTCCACCTTTTCCCACTGAGCCAATATTTTCATTGTCCAGGCCTACTCGTTTGCAAACCCTATTTCTGCCAAATCCAAATGCTTCTTTTATCTTCAGCTTGGTGATTAACTCACACAACCTTGGATCAGAATACACGAGCACCTGCCAGCAGTCAATGTCTTAGCTCCTCTTCTATCAAGATTGTCTCTCTGCCCAGGACTAAAAACGTCAGCAAGATCAATTCCCAACAGTGCTATCTTTTTCATATTGATTCTCCTTCTTAAAATTAATCTCTTTGCAAGACTTGTGAATATTTTATTTGTATTATATATTTCTTATTCCTCTAGAGTTCTCCCTCCAGCTGCATATATATCCTTTTAAATAGCTTCAAGACAATGGGTGTGGGTGAAAATATTCTGCTATGTTCTGTTCATTTGCTCAGGATCTGAAGAGTTCTCATTTCCTAAACATTAATGTGCGTGTTTGCTCACACGTGTGTATTTATAACACAAATAATCACAAAGAAAAGTGCCATGGGTAATTGACTTTTACTCACTTTGTAAGGCAACTGTTTAAACCACAGTAGTTTTAAATATTGAAGTCTTCCTCGCACAGCTATAAAATCACTGGATTCAGCAACATCTGACCCAGTTTGTCTTTGATCCAATGCAGGACATTCTCAGCATATTGTAATTTATCTTTTTTCAGTGGTTCTAATTATAACATTTTTCATCACAAACACTTATTTAAAAAGCATAGAAATCTACGCAGTGAAAAAGCTTTTTCAAAGCCATGTTTTGCAAATGATATTTAAATTGAGAATCCTATAAAACCTTGAGCTAATATTTTAATCTATAGGAATCCAGACGCAATCTATGATTCACAATCTATGAATGTGTTTCAGATGAAGTGCCTTTTATTAAGTTATAGTTACTTGGGAATGAGGAAGCTGCCTTTGACATTTATGGTAATGTTAGTGCATCAGAATATTCAATTTACCAGAAATTTCAATTTGCAACTACAGCAAGAAAGAGATGAGGCAGGGTGGGATGGGTCAAGAGTCAACTGAACATCTCAGTGGACCACAGACCACAGAGGCCAAACTAGCAACTCTAGCTCCAAACTTACTCTGTCTTCTGCTGGTATACTTTTAAGCACTTGATTTTGCTAACTGTTCTAAATTCAGTTTTTTCTGTGTTTCAATAGATTGAATTGCTCCCATCTTTCAACTATAACACATTTTCAAGTTATACACGTTCAATTTTTTTTTCTATTTAAAATTTTATCCTTAAATTTAGTGGTCTGGAGCAAAGTCTGGGTTTTGCAGTGCTAGTCATAGTTACGTCAGAAATAACCTCAGAATAACTCTTAGAATTGTTTCCATCTTTAGTTAAGGTGACTGGGGCTAGTAGTGTAAAATAATTTGGGTAACATCACATATTTAGGGGATAAACAGATTCAAACTAAGATCTAACATGTTCCAAAGGCCATATCATTTCCTCAATAATATAGAAAAGTATATATCAGTGTCCTGTAGCTGTCATTAAATAGAGAATCCCCGTGAATAAGAACCCAAATAACTGTGACTCTCAATTATTTTTAATTGAATTAAGAAATAGACATAAAACTTATAAGAACAGCTATACTGTTAATAGTAATATTTTAATTACTATTAATTATATATAATTAATAATTCATGTATATGATTCCAAGGAGTATTCTAGTGTTCCCTTAAAGGCGAGTTGTGTCTATTAGTCTATTCTTAAATACTATAAATATTGTATAATGGTTAATATTTTCAGAGAGAAACTTAAGCATTTTAACTAACCCTAATTAATGCCAAAACTATTAAGCTTAATTAAACCACATCAAGGCAGGGAGTAGACATACATTTTATAAAAGAATGTTCAGATCTTATATTTTAATTTCTTGGTTTACAGCAATCTATCTGTCCTGACACATTACTTTAAATAACATATTTTCTACTATAACAGGAATAACTGTTGTATAAAAAGTATAAAAATGCAGAAGTAACATTGGGGCAATTAAGACTGTCAGCCTGATTGGCTTCAGAGCTGCCTAGGGGTTTAGTAAAGCATACTTCTGGATGTGTCTGGGTGGATCATGGAGCCGTGACCTGGAGTTCTGCCTTGGTCTCTGCTTTCTGGCTCTGTTCTGCTCTGCTTCCAAGTCCACATGAACTAAGCAAATTTGTTTTGCCTTTTATTAGGAACTAGCTTAACCATGGACTGAAACCTCTAAAACTACGAACCAAATAAACTTTCCTCCTTTATGTTGTTGTATGTCATGAGTTCTTTGGCCCAGCATTGGGAGAATTGGGTAGTGAAACACGTATCACATTTCTTTTTATCATATATAGATGTAATGATCTTGATGGCTTTAGTGTGCAAAATTGGGATTATACAGTACACACATTCTTGATTCTGCTCTAAGTATTTTCTGTATCATTTATAATTATTTGTATCAAAATCTATAGCCTAAAATATTCTCATGTGGATATATCATGTTTTGCTTAATAGTTTCCCATTTAAATACTAGACTATTTACATATATTAGATAGTAATTAACATTTCTAATTTTTTTCTTGGGTTAGATTTCTAGAATCGAATTACTTCATTAAAAGATAGGAAGGTTTTTGAAGCTCTTGAAAGGTACTGTTAAGTTACTGTCCAACAATTTTCAGCATTTTACACTCCCAGCTCACCTCAATATATCATACTCAGAAATGGTATTATTACAGAATTTATGTTAATACTATGTCTTCATTGCAAAATATTTGCTTTACCGGGGTTAAAAATGACTCTCTTGTGGAACTCACTTTCTAAAGATTCTGTTGTCTAATAAAACAACACAAAAAATAAGACAGATGTAATGCTGTGATGTTTTTATCTCTTCTAGTTCTAGTCATATCCTTCAGGATAAAATCTGTAACAATCATTTTATAGATGAAAAAATTTTCTTAAAAATATTTAACTGCTTGTTCAAGATAACTTAGCCCAGAGTTGGTACAGAATCAATCAGATTGGACTTTAAAATATGTATAGAATTTTATGTGTGTCCTTTTCATGTGAATCATTTTAGTTTTTATCAACTATGAAGATCAGGCAACTAAGACCCTCTCACATTTCTGTGTTATTAAAATTTCTGCTCTCTCTTTTCAATTTATTTTCCAGGTGAACTATATAGTCTCTTTTTTGTTCCATAACTATCATCATTTTGATTAATGTTGCATTAAAGGGAAGTAGGATCTATTAATTCTTCTAGCAACATGATATCAAAATGTCCCTCACTGAATTTTGTGACTTTTCAACATAGCTTGTTTAACTTTTTGTTATGTTGTTTATTTATTACTTTTCTTTTTTGAAATAATGTGTGGGATGATTTTTTAGAATTACCTTTTAACTCACAATGGCTGTATAGTATTTGTTTACATATATTTATTTGTGCTCTTTTTTGGTTATGAGAGTTTTCTAATCGATTTTTCCAGGTTTTCCAAGTAGTTGTACATCTGTATCTTTTTCATTTCATTCCTATAATTTCTTATCTTTATCTTATATCTCTTTAATGTTTCATTGAATTTTGGATAATACCTCTAGCAAGAGTAAATATTTATGGCAGTGTAATCATAAAGGACTTTCTTTTTGTCTTTCATGATAGTGGGATTATCCTAGTATTTTGTCTTTAAATTAATGCACATGTGAGTGCATGTGTGTGCGTGTGTTTGCATGTGTGGTCACTATGGAAACAAATAGATACGACACCTTAGTAGAAAATCCACCTTGACTTTGGCGCTCTGTCAAATTTTAGTTTTCGGCACTGTCATGGGCAATTATTTTAAATTTCCTTTTACTTTATTTCATTATTTATTTCACAAAACTGCTGAGGAGATAGTGGTTTTATAGTACGACCAGAACTTGGCAGACTGGAGTAGCACACATTTCAAAACTTAACCTAAATTAAATGTAATTAGTTGACCTCCTGCTTGCCTTTATAATGGAAGATAAATGTGTATAAATTATTTCTTTTTTTTACTCATTCAATATAGCCCATTAGATAAATTTTGGTGATGTGTTGGTAAAGCATAAAATGTATTACTTTAGGTAGGGACATACTTTTTAAACAGAATCTTTCTAAAAATGCTGTAATTTATGTAATAGAGTTACATTATTTATTTATTTTTGGATCTTGGGAACTTATATTCTTTTTTTAAGAAAACTTTTTATGTATGTATTTATTTTTATTTTAAAAGAAATAAAAAACAATAAAATGAAATGAAACAGGGACAAGACAGTAGGAAAACTGCAATAGTCATTATATTGTGTGTTGTCGGCCTCTGAATAGCTGCTCACACTACTGGCTTTAGGCTGGGCCACAGGCCCAGGGTGTCCTTCCTGGCTTTTCCCTGTCCACTGTCATGGGCAGTTAAATGGGGAATTAGAAACAAGTACATGGTTCTTCCAAGTTGCAACTATTGAACTCTGAAATTTAACTCATAAATTATAGAAAGATTTTCAACAAATGGTACAATATATTATTGCCTAATTAACTTTAAAATTCAATTCATTTCCCTAAGCATTGTAGCCTTCTGAGGTAAGATTATAATTGGCTTTTCCTAATTAGATTTCTCCCACACTCCATTATTTTTCATTAAACATGCTATTTCCGCTTCCCAGTGGAATGTACAGTCTTCTAGACCACGACTCAAGAAAGTCAAACTAAAGAGTTACAAACTCCTGAGCTGACAGGGGCACACACCTGCTCTACTCTGTTGGTGTGGACCATACTGGTTTCTATGATGGCTCTTTTGTTCTCATATCTGAATACTCCTCGAGATTGCTTTCTGCTCCCTACTCTGTATTCCTGCTTTCTCTCTCTTATTTTTCTGTTGTTTTATTCTTGTAATTTCATCCATCACCATATTCCTTGCAAAAAAAGGTCTGAGGGGCACTCTGCTGCAAAATAATGATGCTTCTAAATTCTGAACCCCTCACTTAAATCCTTCCCTTGTTCTTTGCATTTCACGAAGTTCCCTTCCCATATTGCTATTAACATTGTGCCTGAAACCTGACATAAATGAAAACTCTCACCTCACTGAAATACTCTAAACAGAATATTTCAAAATCTGCCCCTTTATACGAAAGCCAGAAAATCATTCTATGGACATGTGGTATTAACAAGAATAGTGTCAGTAAATAAATACATGGCAGAGATCACAAGACCAGCTAAGCACAAGGCAGTCCTGATTTGCAGCTGATGTGTATCATTCGCTATGTTATACAGAGTGTCCTTTTGGGAACTCAGGGCTACATTTACTACACATCCCCAGAATTGGCTATTTTTATCTCAAGGACATCATTGATAGCGTAATTTTGTTTTCTCCTTGGTTTTGGCTTCCAGGGAACGCAGGAGCAAGTAGAAAGAGCTCAGTTTTTTAAAATCAGAAACACTTGGCATGCCTTGTGAATAATAGCTTTATAACTTAGAGTCCCTCCCCTTTTATTTTTTAGTCCTTGGTCCTTATTTCCTGTCAATTTGCATGGTTTGCATCTTTGTAATACTGAAAAATGAAACTTTCATAGGCCATTTCAATTCTCAGCATGAGTGTCTTTGGCTTTGCAAATTTTTCTTGATTAGCATCATCACATGTTCTTTTCGCTGCCATTTGATACATGCCAGGGTCATATAGTTATGGACTGTAACACCAATGCAAATGTTCATTTAACTGAAACATAACTTGGAATTAAGTTTAAAAAAAAAAAAAACACCATGCAATGAATTTCCCTGACAGGTAAAAATGACCTTGGTGTTAATTGTATTATTTTTTTATACTATTATAAGTATCTGTATTTTTTGTTTGCTATATTATTCCTGGAAAAAAAAAACCTAACATTTGGTTTGGAAGAAAACTCTCCTCATAACATCTCATGAATCAGTTAGAATTGTACATTTATCTTGTTTTTATTATTTTTATTTTAATGTGATTGTAGAATTATGGAGAGTAGCTAATAAATCCTTGATGATGTTCAGACTGCCTTTAGTTTTCCTGTCATCCTGTGTCTGTTGTTAACACTGGGTTAATTGCATTGCATACTTTACCAGATGGCAACAGTAGGTGTTTTATTCAGACTTTAACAGTGTCTGATACATAATTGTTGAGCAAATGGTTGCAAGAATAGAAGGACAAATAAGATGAAAAATAAAGCAAGCCCACGCTTGAAAACAGGCTCTGATAAGGATGATGAAGGGAAAAGAATTCCACTGTGGGCAGGTTAGAATCCATGTTAGAAAACACTACTAAGAGAACGGAAAATTTCCCAGTCCTGGAGTTACCAGGACACTGTTGTAGGCTTTGATCATTCACATGAATAGATGTTATTTAAAACTGAGCCCTGAGTGAGGTTCTCTGTAGAGCTGCCCTAAAGGATTCAGGCACCTGAGTTTCATCCTCTGCACCAACTGTTCTCTTTAGAGAGGAGGCTGAAAAGCCTCCTCTCTAAATCAGTTGCAAGGGGAGAGAGACAAGAGTTTAGCAGCCAAGGTCCATCCCATATGTGCAGGGCTGGCTACATCTTTTGAGATTCCCAGTGCATAAATTTAGGGTCTTTTATTCAAAATTATGAAGAATTGCAAGACTACAGCAACAATGTGACAGCCTCGGTTCCTTCTAAATGCAGGGTCATTCATAATTGCACTAATTACCCCATTGCTAGCTCTGCAAATGTGTTTGTAGATACTCACTGTTTCTGAACAAATAAAATTTTAAGAGGTCTGATATGCACAGAGTTTTATTAGAATGCAGTGCCATTTAAAAGAAAATTCTGCGTTGATGGAAATAGTCCATATCTGTGTTGTTTGACACAGAGCCGCCTACTAGCTATTGGCTATGAGCATGTAAAATGTGGCTAACGTGGCTTGAAATTTGGCCAGTGCTACTGATAGCTTTATTTTTACATAATTTTAATTAATGTGAATTTAAATAACTACATGTGCTATGCCTAAGGTCTGTTATATTAGAGCCATTTAATGAGTCAAACAAACTACAAAGAATAAAGAAAATAATTCCATATAAAATGAGTCTAATAATAGAAAGCAAACAACATATTTTATATAAATTTCTCTGAGTAACTGACAACAGTTAACTTTGCATGTTATCCCAGTGAAAAGTTGCAGCCTAACTTGGCACAAAAATAGGAAAGTTGGAGGAGATACCTGTCTCCTAAATTTCCTAAGCATAAGTGTTTCCACGGCAATGGAGAATTCATCCAAATGTAATAAAAGTGAGTGGCTAGAGTATCTGTATTGTTCAATTTTAGTACATTTTACCTTTAATTATATTTTTCTGAATCACTGATGGGCTAATACGCAGGACAGCATTTGTTCAGGATCGAGACTGACAAGTCACTGTAAGAAGAAAAGAGAACGCCATCACTTTAATGGAACACTGGGAACTCTGCTGATAGAATAAAACGGGAAGGTATGCTACCCTTTGGAATTCCTTTGAGTAACAAGATGAGCTATTGTATATTTTCCAGTTATGGTGGCATTTCCCCAAGGAGTTCTCCTGTCACAACTTACCTTTGGAGGACTCTCTCTCAGTCTCTTCCAAGAAGTCTCTGCCCTAGTTCTCAGCTGAGATCCAGTTTCCTGGCCATTCCTGCTTGCTCTCCCCCCTCCAACTCTCAAGCCTACGGCCCTGGCCGTGGGAGGCTTTGAGAGGTTCTGACAGGCAGACAGTATGTAAAAAAAAAAAAAATCAACCTTGTGTAAAGCTAATTCTGAGCAACTGCCTTTGCTGTATGTGACATTTGTGAAAAAGATGATCACTTAAAAATTTATACAGTAAATACTACTGGTATGTCTGAATAGGTTTATTCTTTCTGCATTTTTTGATGTTTAATATATAGAGTTTTAAAATTTATATTTAATACATTTGTACATATAATCGTTATTTTTTCTGCATTCTTATTTCATTTTGTTTTAGTTATTGAAACCAGCTGGTCAATTCTCCTGCAAAGTGTTTGTTGCAGGAAAACCAACCAGAGCCATCACAAGGCTAATAAAATCATCCTTAAGTGGAAATAATGTTAATGTCTTAAGTAGCAACTGGTTATGTGTAAGATGTGGAGAAAATGCAGCCACACGGGGCTGTGGAAGGGTTCTAGCGGCAGAGAAGGCAACAGGGAAGGAATGAAGAGGGGGTGGCAAGGAAGGAAGAGTAAAAGCCAACACAACTGCTTACGGGGACACCTGGTGTCTGTCCTAAATCTTCATTTATGGTTTGGGGCAAACGCGGCAGGTATTTATTTGTGTTTGCTTTCACCCCCGGACATCAGTACCCAGGCTTGTGACTGTCAGCAATAAGCCAACAAAAACCACAGGACCTGCTATTTGGGCAGTGAGTACTGTGACCTCGACTTATGTTACAAGGAGGGTCCAGACTTCCCTTGGTATCTCTCAGTGGGAAGGAGAAGCACAGACCACAGTGGAAGGACATTTCCAACTTGTGAGGCTGAGTAGCTTTTCCTACTAAGGTCCAGCGGGTTTTGATACAGTCCCTTTGGCAGGGCCCGGTTTTCCTTCTCTGGAGAGTGTACACTATAGAAGTTTGTGGTGGAACTGCAGTGGATATGTGAACAACAGGGAAGGACACACACTGGGAGGCACCGTTTCCATTGTTCCATTTTTGAATTATCCTTTTAGGCTCCTTATATCAGAACAGCCCCTTTCATCCACCCCACTTTTTTTTTCCTTCCAATACATAGACATTTCTGAAGCATGTCAGCCTATTCCTGTGGGATGTTTCATGAGGTGGACTTGTCTAATTCCACCCCATTTCCTATATATTCATGTTAGGAACCCCATGGAAGTGATAAGAGGTGCTTGCATTTGTGTCACAGAGGGGACCATGGTAGATTTTGACCTAATGTGGGTGGTGCTAGGCTTGATGATGTCATTCAGGGGGGGTCAACCAGATGCACAACTGAAAAGCTGTGCATCCACTACTCTTTGGGACAGGTGTCAACACTAATGACATTCTGTAATAGCATCTCACACCTTGAACTATGTATGACAGCCTGCTTCCCCCATGACCCATCCTGTGTCATGGGACAGCTAGAGAGCTCACCTTGTGTAAAGGGTAGTAACTCTCAGAGAAAACTACCGAACTTCAACAGACCCCGCAACCCAGTAATTCCTCTCCTAGATGTCTGCTAAGAAATGAGCATTGTGTCTATCCCTGGGAAGTCAGACTCAAGAGTGTTCATGGCTTTCTTCATATAAGGCTACATTGAAAATGACCTAAATATCCACGAACTGTAGAATGCCACCCGCTCTGTTCCATCCTTTCTTCTCCCCATCGCCTTCTTGAGGGGCAGGAGTTCTGGCTCACGACAGATCTGGGCCACCTGTCAGGGTTCCCACTGTAGGATGTAGAGGGCAAATGTGTAATAGCAGTGTTCCCCACATTTTGCTCCACAGCATGCTACTGTGTCTTATCTGAGAAAGTCCCCAAGGTCAGGTTGGTTTCAGAATGCCACTAGAATTTCTCTGGCTGTCTCCTGAGATGTGAGATATATTATTCAAGGTTTCCCAAACAATCTAGAGTCAATCCCTACAAAACATCTCAGGGCATAAGACCTATGTCATAGCCACTAGGGGTAACACTCCACCAAAGAAATAAACAAGGTCTATTTGCTGGGACACCTTTTGGCAGACCTTCACTTGGATCTGGATTCAGATTCTACGCTGTGACTCTTGGTTTCTTAACACACAGACATGACTAACAGAGGCCTAACGGTATTAAGGCCAGGGCTGGAGGCAGGTGGGAATGAGCCTAGAAGGAGCAGTGTCCATTGAAGTCCAAGAATTAACTGTCAAGAAGAGGTGAATTAGATGCTCAGGTCTGCACCTCAACTTTTTTAGTTCTGACTTTTGTTAGTTTGGATTTTGGGATTGTAACACTTTTTTTTTTCACCCTCTACCTGTGTGTGTCTCTGCCTGCATATTTCATATATACAGAAAGATGCTGAGGATTATTTGCATTAAATCTTAACATGATTTTTTTGGGACCTGGAAGTTGTGGTGACTTTTCCCTCTTTTTGTGTTTTCCACAAATACCTGATTTAAGGTAAAAAGTAAATCATACCCCAATTATGCTCAATATTAAATTATAGATATATAACATAATGACGTCAATATTTATGGGTCTTTGAAATGGGTTGATCTTTAAAAATCCCCGAAACAGACCAAGCCTCATTCCTTCAGCTTCCTTTCCCTAACTCATGCATGCTAGTCTGTTCTCTTTTGTTTCATTCAGTCTGTCAAGTAGACTGCCCTCCACTTTTTGTCCTGCCAATAAATTCTCGAAGAATCTAAAGAAGGCCACATGAAGATGACTTGTTCTAATACAGAAAGAAACCATACCTCACCATATCTAAAAGAGCAGCAAAGCTCTTAAAACCCAATACTTCATGTGTTTGTTGGGCACAAGAACATTCAGGCAATACTGGAAAATGTAAAAGCAGCTTAAATTATCCATGTTACAAGTGCAAAGCCACTGTTATTTACATGGGAACACAGCTACCTCAAACTAAGAAACAAAAGGTTAACAGGTTTTCTAGGCAGCCTGGCAAAATCTGCTTCACGGGGCCCAAAGGCCGGGGCCTCCAAATTGGGCAACGTCATGTTCTTTGGATATTTTCACTCATGGATGTCTAACAAAGAGTAAATGTGTAACTTGAGAGAATTTCAAAATATTGTTTTTCAGCCTCAAAGAAACTGTCAAGTGAAATTAGTATGACAGGTTTAAAATTCTATTCTTTGATAGGTATAGGTATTTTATGCTATTCTGTACACTTTAAATAATATTAACAAACAAATCAGCAGATATTAAGTACTAAAATATAGGTACATTTTCCTTTAAGAATCTGAGATTCAGCCTACAGTGCCCCTGTTATATTCATTCAAATTATTTTATATTCTAAAACAATGAAGCTTCTCAACTGGTGGAATGTTGCCAGCGGGTTTCAACAGAGTTTGAAGGCAACATAACCAAAAGGCACAGTTGAAACTGGCTTAAGGAATGAATGGGCGCCTTATCAGAGCAGCTGAACTGTATACAATTAACAGCATCTGTCCACACTCACAGGGCCCATATAGAACAAGCAGGCCCTGCAGCCCCACAGAGCAGCAACCTTCAGCTTCTGGCCCTTCAGTCCCCATGACTGAAAACACGAAGGCAGCCTCCAGCCGGCACTGGAAGAACACTGCCACATTTTAGTGATGCTGCAGGATCACAGAGCAACTGCTAATCACTGCTAATTAGAACAGTGCTGTTAACCTTAGCATCAGGCTTCAAATTAATCAGCTATCATCAAAATACAAAGTTGTTTTAACAGTAAGTTTATATTTATAATGGCTGATTAAAAATCATTCTCGTTTTATTTTTTTGAAACGGAGTTTCACTATGGACTCCAGGTTGCCTCTGAACTCACTGTGTAGCCCTGGGGTAGACCTGAACTCTAGATTCCTCTGTCTCAGCTGCCTGATTACACGTTTCACCACCACTGTGCTAACTTTTACTTTTAAAAGGTGTGTAAATTATCTCATCTTTTGTATTTGATGAATTATCAGTTTAATTTGGCTTACATTTCTGTAAGAATGGTACTAAATTCACATGATTTTATATTGATAAATTTTACTCACAAGAGTATATAAAACAAACAAAATCCAGAGTTTCATTAAATAAATTTATTTGTTAAAATAATTTAACTCCAAATACAACTGTTGAATTTGCATTGAGTTATAACTACAATTCATGTTTTAATTGAAATGTCAAGGTTTAACAACTGACATTCTGTTATAAAACAATAAACTGTTTGTTCAATTTTAAATGGTCAGTTGTATTAGAGCTCAACAACTAACTGTGAACTATAATCTCTGGGAAACCCCAAATCAATAATGATAAGTCTGTTTTCAAAACCTACTGCAGTCATTCTTGAAACCCTGATCAAGATTTAATAGATGCACGATGACAGTTAAAAAAAAGAAAGAAAAAGACCCCCAGAATCTGTAACATTTGATTGGCTAAAGAGACAATTAAAGCTTAACCAGTGCTAACACAAGACTACTACAGGAGCAAAAAACTAAAAAACCAAAACACTCAATTTACACAGATACTGACAACATTCATACGGGGAAAATCCACTCTTGAAAACAAATACCAGACATCCTTAGGCAACATTTCTTTAGAGAAAAGCAAATTTCAGTAGTTTTACCATAGAAAAGTGATGGCAACTGAGTCAAAGTGATGGCAAGTGAGTCAAAGTTCAATCCTAATTCTACAAACTAAAGGACAAAAATCATCTAAGCACCTTTCAATAAAGATTTTATATAATACTTCTGATGCTGGCTTGTTTTGTGTTAAGTTGAATAAAACGAAGGCATCAGTTACCATCACTATCACAGCTTAAAGGAACCAAAAGGTTGCAACATTAAGGAAAAAAAAAAAACTTATAGAAAAATGCTGCTTTTGTGTAAAACTAAAAAAACAAAAGAAAAACCTGACCACGATAGCTAAAGAAATAGTGGGTCTTTGGATCAAACCATAATATCTTTAAGGCATGTTCGAAAAACTTTCACTTATCTAGTTGCTAGTCTGATCAGGGCATAACGTAAGTAGTGACCCAGTCACCACTTTTCCTCTGTAGCCACTATGATTTCATGTGCCAGCAAGTGTAATCTTTCTTCTCTTGAGCTTTTTAGTTCCATCTTGGCAAAGTCATTCAGGGTGCTTGGGATTCATGCCGTGCTGACGACAGTGCAGGCAGGCAGGTCTCCCGCTCTGGAGGTCTCCGTGTCTTGTCCCTACCCACAGAGGCTGTGGGGACACTGGTCAGGCGGCCATGTCAGTTCTTAGCAACCTCTTCACAGTAAAAGCCCACCTTAGTGTCTGACAAACATCTCTTGACAAAACCCCAAACCTCAGATAATCTTTGCCATCTTACTTTGCCAGGCTTTCACATCATTTCACCTATTTTTTGCATCTGCATAGCAATCCATGATATAAAACTGGAATCTCTGCAACTGTTTCTAATATGCAATCATAGTTGTCATAAATTGCTATCATGGGATTCTAAAACACAGACTCATTATTAGAAGTTAAAGGCTTCAAAATGCAACTGACTTACTAACAAATATTTCTACTTCAGTAGACAAATCATACTTCTGGAATCTTTGATTATTTTGTTTGGGTCAACTTAACTTTTACACAGTGAAGTCTACCTGAAGAAAACTGGTTAAAACTCTTTTGTCCTATAAACAAGGTGTTTTGTAATTGAAGATTATAAAAAATTTATACAGAAGAATGTAAATATTCACAATTCAAAAATTTTCTCATAAACTTGGTCTGGTTTACTCACAGTATTTCTCCAGTTTTCTCATCTATGAAAAATTCTACCAACCCTTCTTCTATCCTTGAAGAAAGATGTCAGTTACTAAACACTTGGGGGCTACCAATGATTTCTATGATGTGGAAAGGATGCTTAAATAATTTCAAAGAAAAAATGTTTTTGATACACTATATTCTGCAGTATAGATTCTCAGTATAGGCAATTATCTGATTTGTGCCAAATTCTTAGGAACGATAAACACACATGCACACACAGACACACTCTTCTCTCAGTTACACATGTAAGACCAGAGGTTACTTGCACAAGACTGTGGAACCAAGAAAATTTGGGCGCTAAGTATATCACAGGCTCAGTGATATTGCAGTTCTCAAGGCCAAATTTCTCTCCAGAGAGTGGGCTCAAGACCATCTCTTCAGCATTTCTAACTCTGAAGTGAGGTGAAAACCTTTCCACATTTGATTGTAAAACTTTTGAATAGGTTTTCCCTGTGCCATTACTCATGCAAATGATAAATACTTCACGGCTATCAAAACCAAAAATGTCAGAGCTCGAGCACCTTTTTCAAAACAAAATATTCTCTCCAGCTTTATTTGCCACTTCAGTAATCAGGGCAGAATTGTTATAAGAAAACCTTTATATAATTCTCCAGGAAAATTAAAGATAAAAGGCTTTTTGTCCCTCACCTTCCACTCTATAAATTATGTTCTACTTTTAAGCCCAAATTATTTCACATGATTATTCAATTGTTTAAATGCCTGCAATAAAGCTCTGCTATAGCAAACTGGATTTCCAAAGCAGGTTAGCCAAGGGTCACATCACACCATAGCCCTTAAAGGCGAGAAGGAATTTGCTGCTTTAACGAACGTAAAAATGCCAGGTATTTGTACTGTCCTGTGAGGTTTCTGCAAACGGGAACATGTGGCTGCAACATGGCTTCGTTTTCCTTACATGATGGTACTAGTTAATCTACTAGAATGCTTCGTGTTAGTAAGGCTAGGCAATCTCTCCATCTCAGTGGCTTCCTTCTGGTTCAGGAGATAAAGACCTTCCTGCTTGGGTGACAGAGGGTGGGTTTAGTATTTTAATTCTTGTCAAACCCTTGAGAAAGCCTCCATTTTTCTGTGGCAAAGCAGGTGATTTAACAAATTCTAAAGCCAGACTGTATTTTCACACCACTTTGTTCTGACTTTTGCTCTATCAGGACTGATGCATGAGTTAATTCCATGTCACAAATCAGGATAACATCTACAATTAAGCATCAATTTTGAAAAACAGAAATGCGTCAGCTGTGCAAAGACTCTCCCTGCAGTGCTGTTGGCAGGCCAGCTGTTTTGCTACTTGACGGAATACACTGGTTAGGAGCTCTTATTCCGATTCCTGAAGTTCAGTTCTCTCGTAGGAAAATACTCTCCTTTAGTTACTTTGTAAAGAAGACAAAATATTTACTGTAAGTGGTCATAGGAATTCTTCCGGTTTTTCCCTCATGATTTTCTTGAATTTATACAAGAGTTGCTACTGTCAACTCAGCGACAATGCCATCGTTGCTTTCAAATGAGATCACCCTGTAGATTGATGGGCTATGCCTTCAAGTTGCAGATGCACAAAGGAGGCGAGGATACTGGTGAACACTGCAGTTACTGAACCCAAATGTACTCAGAGACATCAACTGACAGTCACTGCTCATTTATAAATAGGGTCTGCAGTGCACCATAGCTCCATGCCATGCATCCTGCTAACTCTGCAGTGTGGTAGGCAAGATCTCTATCGCCTGCAATACCCAGCAAGTCCTATCAGGATCGTCAAATGTGGGTGCTATTGTATGTTACAGGCAGAACAGCACGGGTCATCTTTATCAGGCTGGGCAGCATAGTTCATCTGCCTCACGATTTCTGCAAAGAGTTCGTCCACCATTGTTTTACTCTTAGCAGAAGTCTCCATAAAGGGGCAGCCCCACTCTTCGGCAAGGGCGTGGCCTTCATTGGAGGATACTTCTCTTTCACTCTCCAGGTCCACTTTGTTCCCAACCAATATGACTGGCACTTTCTCATACCTACAAAAGACAAAACAAAACATACACATATTGTAGCACTTAGCTCCAAATTAAACAGGTAAAATGTATTTCCTCTTTTTCACTATACTCTACATCATAAACAGTCTTTTTAATTCCATGAAAAATTACTTGTACCACTTGGCTTGACACCTACCTAAGGTTCTTTTGAAACTACTCTCGGAATGGATCCCAAATGGGTTTTTCAAAATGATGTTTTTAATTGCATGCCCTTTAACATTTTCCCAGCAGCTTAAACCATTGGTGGTATATCCATGGACTGTCCCATTGGGTGGCTCGTACCTCTGAACGGGACTGTCCCATGTTGCACCATGAGACAATCATGCAGGCACTACCGGTGGTTCAGAACCACCAGCAACCAGACATATGAATTACAGCCCTGTCGTGAACAGGTTTAAATTTACCTTTCCAGACATATAGGAAAATTATTCTCAGAATCTTGGACTAACTCCTCTTAGATTAAATTTTTCTGTTCTAACAAATGCTTACTCAAAATTTCACTTGATCATGTAATAACTTGCTCTACTGAGCAAACAACTTATAATTGTCAACATTTTACTACATTTTATAAACATCCAAACCAATGGTGTTCAAATAGTTCCTAGATAAGAAACAACACCTCACAGAAATCAGGTTGGAAACTATCAAGTACAAACATGTCCTATTCCTTTATAAAACTGTTACAGATTAGCCAGTTCAAAGAAAATTATTATGGTTCTTTTTAGTCTGAAACTGACTGAACATTTCAATCATTGGGCTTATTTAACATTATCTCTCTTTTCTTTCTTAAATAGACTAGGGGTCTTGGTAACCATGTTTAAAAATGCTAAAGTAATAAAGCTATGAGTATGATAAGAAAAGAACAAAGAAAAAGATTTACATCATTTTGCTACTTAAGGGTGACTCCCTCTTCATAGAATGGTTGTTCCATATAGTACAGGACGTAACGGATGTCATGGTGTGGAAATACCCGGTGCTTGCCTCCTGCATATTTATTCACTATGCTTGATCACAGAAATACTTTTATACAAACATCATCTCAAAAGATTTGTCCTTTCTGTAATTTTAGTATAAATCACATGCGTGTGTTCCAGTAAGTAAAATACGTCTCTGATTTATAGAGGAAGTAAACGGCAAAACTGCACACGAGTGATAACAAATACAACAGGACATGGCTAGGCAGAAGAGGAAACACCACACATCAAGGCTTGACTGAGGCAGGATTCATAGAGGTTTTATCATTCAGGAAGCTGAGTGGTAGGTAGTAATCATTTGCTGTAATACCTGCACAATTTCATCATCCTGCCAAGGTGATTTTCTCTACCCACCCTAACCTGTAAGGCCAATAATATTCTCATGCATTTCATTTTGGGGGGGCCTAGATTCAGCTAAGAACAGCTTCAACCAGAGGGTGCACTCTTGGCAATGTGCCATTTAGCAATTTGAAACACAACTTAAAATGAGTGGGAATAACAATATCAAGGGTAAATCTCAAGTCTGGCTATTATCATTTTGCAGGATATGGATTTGGACAACTCCATTTAAGTAAAAGGATGTTGTATGAATTTCCATCATACCAACTTTACCTTAAGATCCCTGGTCTTAGATCACGCTAACAGCTCTGAATATCTGACATGAGGACTTTTCACACTTTTTGGACTACTATATACAGATAGTTATGTGTAGCCACGACTGGCCTGTGGAGAACAAAGCCAGTGAAAATGAAGCTATACCAGAGGTGAGCACTAACAGCTCTCTTGATTTGTGGACAGAGAAGGCTGGCAGGGAGCAACCACTGCCAGCTGAGGCAGGATGAGGTCAGTCTCTACTCTGCTTCTTTTGTAAAGATGCAACTGAATTTCCTTTTTCGTATGAGAAGATAAACATCAGTAGTGGGCGAACAGCCTGCAGATGGACCACTCATTTGGGGCTAGAGCAAGGCCAGCGGAGCAGATGTCTGGCCTTGGTGCTTCGATAACTGCAGCATGGATAGCTCTGACAGTGATCTCAGCAAACCCTGTGACCTGCACTTTTGGCCGTTCTCCTACACCCACCCCCCATTTTGCTGTGTATACATAAAGGCGCAAACCGTGCTGGGTTGTTGCTGCCTCTCCACCAAACAGGTCAGGTCCCACCTGGTCCCAGCTTTCCTTTTAGCACATGTCTAGTTTTTCTTAATCTCCCACCGCCTGCTCTCAGGATGCTGCTGGTTTCATGGGACATGGCGAGTATGCTTTAAAATGCTTTACTGGTCACTGAGGTAACTTACAAACGAGTAAAATTTATCGCTTGGATTTAGGTTAAAAGCTAATTTTGATCTTCGTTAGTAATACTTAAAAAGAGGAAAGTGATATTACTATTATTTGTTGTGAGCTATTTTAAGAAATTTTTTTTTGAGTTTAAATATAGTATATCATGGTTTATACCTGAGGAATATGTGGATTTTTCTAAGCTTGCAAACTTATGAAATTGCTAATGGTTCTACGATATACTGTTGTAAATCAAGAGTTTGAATACATTGTACCCAACACTCTGATTCTCAAATGGGCAACCAAAATATTGCAAACATAGGCCTGTGTGTAACAGCATTTACTAACTGGTGATAACATTTAATAATGTAGATGAAAATTCATTACTGGAGAACCTGTCCATCTTTGAGTTGTCAGAAATCTTTTCTAAAAATCAATATGCTAAAGATGCTAGAAAAATACAGATTAATATCTCAGAAGATTTAAAAGAACTAGAACTTTCAGAAAATCAGGTACATTTCAAACTACCAGATGGTGATATATTTCATCTCTTAACATTAAAGTCTGGGACAGTAGAAAATATTTCAAACTAGGATGCAGAGGCTCTGCTTCCGTCCTGTCAACGACAGAGTGCGCATCATTTCCTTTATGTCTCTGTATTTCATTTGTCTGTTCCCACTTAACATGCAAGGCTGCAGCAAAGGTCAAATTAGATAATTTAGAAAAAACAAGTATAAGATAAATGCAAGGTGATGTCTTTTTTCCTTCCTCAAGCCAACCAATGAGAAACCACAGCTTGATAAATAAAGTGGTAAGAACCACAGACATTAACCAGGGAAAGTAAGGTGCTCTTCAGCAAGCAAAACAAGGCAGAGGACTGAAGTGCTGGGGTAGAAATGAGCAAAGGAGACAAGTCAAAAGCAGCATGAAAGCAAGCTGACACCTGTTCTATCAGGTGCTGAGCATCATGGTAATGAGGAATGAGAAAAGCAGGAAAGCATTCTCAAAACATTGATGAATTAAGAAAGAAAATACTGCTACTTGTTTGTAGGACAGAGAATCTCCAAAGGTTCTGGGATGGAACGACAGGATGGGGTTCTTTAAGTAAAGGGTAAGATTTAGAGGGACCTTGCTCCTTCTTCAGAAAGAAAGGTGAGAAAGATAAGGGGAAGAAGCAAGGCAAAGCCATCCAACAAGCACCTCTAACTAGGTCAGTGACTTCAGATTCACCTCATCTCTAACATGTCTCAAATGAACAGTACCACCGTTTCTTAGGGTCTAAAATGAGCTGGACTTGTTTCCTAGGAGCTCTTAAACTCCAAAGTTAAAATTCCAGTAGACACAGTGGGTCACACCCACATTCAACACTCATCTTTTACCAGGTTAATGGCTCAGTCCTCCAAATTCCTCTAAGGACAACTCCCATTGGACTGATTTTTTTTTTAATGGGATATGGAAGTGCATAGCATCAGCAAAGCCAAAAGGTGTGAGGAAACCTCGTGAGTTCTTGTGGCACCAAAGCACCAAGCAGCAGACTATCAATTCCACTAGCACACTGGCTTCTGTTGGGTCTGTGATTCACTGACAAGAGATGACAGAGATGCACTCGGGACTTAAGCAGCTCTCTTTTGCAGCAATATTGTTCCAACTGACACTTGGGATGTTCCTAACTGTGTGAATATGAAGGCTACTCTGAAAAGTTCAACTGAATCACACACTTACATATCCATTCAACTCCTTCATTTGCTTAGCTCCTACCATATGCTAGATACTACTGTCCCCACTGACCAAATGTAAGGAACAAAACAGAGATCTCTGCTCTTACCATGACAACAATTTAATAGAGACACAAATATTAACAATAAACATAATAAGGAAATAATAGATTTACAGTCTGGGGATGTAGCTCAGAGGTCGAGCCCTTGCTGAGCACACACAAGGCCCTGGGTAATGTGCCTGGCATTGCCAAAAAAAAAAGGTTTACTAGAAGGCAAAAAACAAACAAAAATGCAGATCAGGGAAGAGCAGGGGGGCACAGGTGCCACACTGAGTAAGATGACCACAGGCCCCAGTGACAGTTTCCCAAGCAGGTACCAGAGCAAATGGGAAATGGCTCGCACCTTGCTGAGTGAGAGCTGGTGGGAGGAGAATGCCTGGTGTTCACGGGCACTGACAAGACCATGGGATCATCCGTGGAACCCACCACATTCCTGGCAGCATTTCTCTGGTGCAGCAAATATGTTCATGAGGCTAAATACAGCTGAGACGCTGGGGTACCAGAAGTGGCCTCAGGAGACGGTTATGGCAGGGCCCACTCTATGTGGGAAGACTCGGCACCTCTGTAGTAGCTGATGGCAGCTACTGTCATTCCATCTTCTGTTCTCACAGTTTTATGTGTTGTCCTCCTTTCTCCTCCTTTCTAAACACTTCATTTCCCAAAGGACTCAAGTTAAGTCCGGCTGTCACTTTCATCACATACCATCTTATGCATGCATCGGCAAGTGTCCCACCAGCCTCAGTGTATCATCCTGGCATTTCCCCTAGGAGCATGGCCACAGTCAGAGAAGGGCTGATGCAGCTCACACTCATTGGTTTACAGTCTGTGGACAAACACTTGTTTTATTGATATGAACTTCCATACTGTTTATTGTATTCATGAGCATGATTACATATGTATGAATAAATAAATCTAGCTCTTTTAAGCAGCTGTGCTTTGTGGGTTGAATGAAACATCACTGAGCTGTACAATGCTGACGGGCTTATCAGTGAGCAGCTTTGTAAATATCATTAGCTCAAAAGCATTTGATGTGTTCATTGATGGACTTTTATGTTTTCTCCTTTCTCATAACTGTCCTGATGTAAGTATGTGTATATATTTATTTTATTCTGATATAAACTTGGTTGGTTGGTGATCAAAATAACTTAAAGATTAAAGGAAACACTGATTCTTTGGCCCTTTTCCAGAGCTAGTGAAAATAAATCTGAAGTCTGATTCTGAGCTTTAGAGATTTTAGGAATCACTGGCCTCATCTACAACCTTGTGAACTTAAAGAACAGTCTTTGTTTATTGTTTATAGTTTTAAACTGTGGCAAGTTCAGATCAATTCCTCCTTCTCACTTGTTTATGAACTACAGTCAGATATCACTACTGTCAATTCTTCTCACTTCCTTCTTGAGGTGTAGCATATCAGAAGGCCCTACTTCATGGGAATTTTATCACACTGTTATATTCTTAGTCATAAGCAGGTTGAAATGCAATTCTATTTAAATTCAGAAATGAAAACGAAAAAGGCTGTTCTAAGTCCCTTGTTCAACTTTCGACCCAGTGTTAAAGTCTTATCTACCAAGAAAATCTCAAGGCAAAATATCAAAACACTTGATGCTTCAATAACTTCCACAGCAACCTTGCCAAATGGCGTTGCAGCTTGTATCTGAACAACTTTCATGATGTGAGCTCATAGCTAACGGCCACCTGCTCTGTCCTTTCCATCAGTTCCGTCAAATGTTCGTGTTACAAGGCCAGTTAAGAGTGTCTTCTGTATGTGGAGTTACAATCTGTAACACTCTGGCCCTTCTCACAGATGCAAGTTCTTCTGTCCAAATGAAAACAGGTTTCCTTATTCTTTCTGAATCATGATTTTTAAAAAAATTCCTAGCAATAGTTAAATAAGAGAAAAATGGAAAAACATCTTTAATTTCATCTTTGTAATGACTCCTATAATATTTTGATGTGTATTCTTCTGGCCCATACTTCTATATACATAACCTATGTGAACAAAGGAAACATTTTATTAAAGGAGATTATACCAATTATATTTAGTAATTTCAACTTTTACTTAGTATTAGGGAATATTCCATTTCAATAAATGATACATTATCCTAATGGTAGACTAGTATTACATTTTATAGAATCTACACTATAACTGAATACTGTAATTCAATTCCTTTTCCTAGTAGTGAGACGTAAAGCCTCTTCCACTATTTTTTGGCTAATATAGATAGCAGTCCCATATAGTATGACCTGTGTCTCAAAAGGTATGTAAAATTGTGTGTGTCTGTGTATGTGCATACAGTTTCAGTGGACATTCAGTTTCAGTGAACAGTCGTAAGTTTATATTATAACCAGTAGTATTTGAGTATTAAGAAAGCTTGTTGTCTACCTTCAAGCTGATATTTTTAATTTCCCAGAAAATGTCCTAACCGGGATATAGCTCAATGGTAAACTTCTTGCCCAGCCTGTATGAGGCCCTGGGTTCAATCCCTAGAACCACAAAACAACAACAACACAATACCACCACCACCTCCAATAAAGTGTCAAGGGAGTGCTGATGAAGAAGACTGTTTTGGGCTAGAACTTGAAGGCTCCCTTCACACTTGACTAGTGTAAACTCAATGCTTCTTACAGGGACAGAAAACAGGAGGTAAAAAAGGTTAAACAAGGCCGCTCTCTTAAACTGACAAATTCTCGAGTGACTAAATACTGCATTTTAATAAGGCTCTTTTCATAATTTAGCTTGAATACAAGAAATCAGTCCTTTGCTTTGACTTTCTCTTAGTTTCAAAATGCATACCCAAGATGAACAGAGAGAAATTTATAAATGTAATGTAAAAATTATGTAAAGAAAGGAGTGATACCAAGAAAATCACAGCTATCAGGCATGCGATGCCAGTATAAATAAAAATAATCTGCTTTCATAGACATTATGAGTTAATATTTTATCAGAAGAACACATTCCTAATAGTTTGAGTCTGACTGACCAACTGATGATGGAAATGCAGGTCACAGGCATTTTAAATGCTGTATAAAAAGTCTCTTTTGAGGCCTGCTAGTGTGATTAAGATGGCAGCAGCCAACTGAAATCTTTTATTCCCTGCTGGTTATGAATAAAAAGTCAGAACAAAATACAGAAATATGATTTTGTCAGAATCAAAGAAATACGATTTTTTGACTAAAGGAACTGGGAAAAAAGCTCCCTAAGATCCAAAGTGAATAGGCAAATTTCTCTTTTTGTTTTTCCTTACTCATTTTGCCTGGGAGATGATCCCAAATGACAACTGTGTGGCTGTGAGGAAAGCTAAACTTCTGTATTTCTGGCTAGAGGACCTGGAAAATGGGCCCCTGTGGTCTGAGGAATGTGGGTGGAATCCAAGAGAGGACATAACTAAAGAAAAGGACTTCTTTATTCTATGTGAATCAAAATAACCTCATATGATCTTCATATGAGTGGGAAAGACCCAAAAGAGTATAATAAAGTTTTTGAGATCTGAACCACAAGTTAAACCACTGCTCCAGTTTAAAACTAACCCTAAGGCGTATGTGTACAAGACAACACAGTAAAGGTTTTAAAAACTGAACTGATAAGGGAATCCTCTCCTGAATGAGAGCTAGAATTTGCACTGTGAGCTTAAGTGGGCTGGTTATCTAGTGAAAGAAAGAAGGAAGGAAGGAAGGAAAGAAAAAAAGAAAGAAAAAAGAAAGATAGAAAGAAAGAAAGAAAGAAAGAAAGAAGTCTCCAGAAAATTATAGAAGGGTGGAATGTAAGCAATAAATGTTCAATACAACTTAAAATTACATATAAAGAACCAAGAAAATATGACTAATTCTCAAGGGCAAAGACAATCAATAGATGTGATAGTGACAAAGAAGCTGCAATGACCAGATCGTAAAGAAGCCATTAGTTACAGTGCGAGCATCTCCAGTCTGAAACTTTTGAACAACATGGAGTATTCTGGATTTCAGATTTGCATAAAGTGTATGCATATATCCCCAAAATCCAAAGAACTCTGAAGTTTTAAATACTTCTGGTTCCCAGCATTTTCAATTAGGGATACTCAACAGGAGTACTTAATGTTCCATGATGTAAAGGTAAATACTCTTGAAATGAATAGCAAAGTAAGATGTCCTCAGAAAGAAAGAAGAAATGGAAATTTTAAAAATAAAAATTATATCTGAAATAAAACCTTCATAAGATGCAAAGAACAGTGATGACAGAAGAGCCAGTGAACATAAAGTTAGATCAACATAAATCATGCAATCTAAAAATACAGAGATTAAAAGAAATACATTCCTGAGTAGAATCTCAAGAAAACAAAAACACTCAACATGCATGCCTTTGGAGTTGAGAAGAGAAAATCAATTGGTTTGGAAAAGACATAAGAAATAATAGGTCACTTCTTAAACACGCTGAAAATGATAACTTCACAAAATACAGAAGTTTAGCAAAAGCAAACCATGTCAAGGCATAGCATAATCAAACAACTTAAAATCAAAGATAAAGATAAAAGCTTGAAAGCAGTCAAAGACAATGAATGCACTATATACAGAAAAACAAAATGACCGAAGGTTTCTCACCAGAATCCACAGATGTCAGAAGAGAGAACAGCTTTAAAATACTACAAGAATACATTAAAAACCCTGTCAAAATAGAATTATCCTTCAGAACTGAAGACAGATTAAGAAATTTTCTTAGATTAAAAAAGGGGAGAATTTATCACTAGCAAACTTGTTGCAAAGAAACATTCCAGGAAGTTCTTTAGGCTGAAGTGGTATCAACAAAACTAGAATTTCAGGGACAAGGAAAGAAACAGAAACGCTAAGTATTGGGAAAGTATACTATTATTTTTTTCCTCTTCAGTTCTTTAACATATTAATATTCAAAGCAAAAACTTTAACAGTCCATTTCTGGAATTTTGCTGCTGGCAGATGTAACTCATGAAAACTCTGGCAAAGAGACCCCCATTACACCTTAGGTAGAAAATGTAAAAGATTATTAACACTTGAAACAACCACAAAGACAATAAATTGAAATGAAATACTAACTTACATAGAAACAACCAAAAAAGAGGTCAGCCAAAAGTGAGGAGTAGAAAAAAAGCAAAAAGGGTAAGACAGAAAAATCAAAGGTAGACGTGACTGAAGCCTATTAACACTACATTAAATAGGAAATTAAACATGTGGCTTAAAAAGAGATTTTCAAATCAGGTTAAAAAGAAAACCCAAAGCCATAAGTATCTACAAGAAATCCACTTTAAATATATAAATTAGGGTATTAGATAGCTTATAAAAATGTAAATAATAATCAAAAGAAAGCTGGAGCGGTCTACCCATGGAAATCTCTGACAAGGTAAGACTTCTTATAAGGGATATTAGCAGAGGATAAAAGGATTATATGGCAATGAGGGGCAATTTAACAAGAAGACACAACAATCTGGACAGTACATGTACTATCTGAAAGGATTTTGCCCTGAAGGGGACACTGCAGTGGTAGGAGCTGGGAGGCGAAAGGTTACCTTCCCGCCCCTACGCAATTTACCACACCTCATCTAACTCCTGCCCAGCTTCTGCAAACTCTTGCTCCTCATGGCCAAAATGAATTCCAATCAGCTACCTGTGCATCAGTAATGCCACTTAGGCTCCACCCCAAACCTAAGCTACTTGTATGCCCCCATACCACGTGTCCGGAGGTCATGGAGTCTCTCCCTGCATTCTTAAAATAAAGGCCACTGGGGCTGGAGATTTAGCTCAGCGGCATAAGCGCCTGCCTTACAAGCAGGCAGTCGTAAGTTCGATCCCCGGTACCGATAAAAAAAAAAAAAAAAAAAAAATAAAGGCCACTTTACTTTATATTCTGTCTTCTAACAGCGCTGAAAACTCTTACACTGTCTACCAAACACACTATACACAAATGGACAGAAATAACTAGATAAATCCACATCTCTAATCAGATTTGAAGATGTCAAACACACTTCTCAGTAAACCACACAACAAGTAGACCAAAAATCAGAAAGTTGTAAGACACCTAAACCGACTACCAGTCAACTTTACCTAATTAACACAGAACACTTCATCCCACAATGGCACATTCTTTTCAAGCACATCTAGAAAGTTCCCTAAGAAGGACCATGTTTATGCTTACAATAAAAAATGGTAACAAATATAAAATAACTTAAATAATATAAAATGTTCTTAGGTTATAATGGAAATTAACCATTTCCATAATCCACAGATGAAAGAAGACACTGTAAGGAAAATTATAAAACATTTAATTGAATCAAAATGACAACACAACATATCCAAATCTGTAGGATGCAGTCAAAGCAGTGCATGAAGAGAAATTTATAGCATTAAATATTTACTTTTGAAAAGATCTCAATTAATGTTCTATGCTCCCACTTAAGATATCAGAAAAATAACGAAAAAAGCCCAAAGAGCGCAGAAATCATAAAGAGCAAAAAATCAAAGCAATCAAAAACAGAAAACAATATAAAAATCAATGAAATTAAAATACTAGTTCTGAGAAGACCAATGAAACTGACAAACTTGTTAAGTTAACCAAGAAAAAAAAACCATACAAATTAACAAGATAAAAATGAAGAGTAAAATTATAGAACGTATAGACATTAAAATGAATGTGTTTCTGAAATAAAACCTTAGATGAAATGCACCAACTTACACAGTCATTTATATCATCCATACTTCCTCCCTTGGGGCTGATAACGGCCACCCACTATGGACCACACCTCATCTAACTCCTGCCCAGCTTCTGCAAACTCTTGCTCCTCATGGCTAACCCAATTTATCTCCCACAACTTTCCCTGAAGGATCCTCCTAGTTAACTTCTGTTGCCTTATTCATGGTAATTTTCTAGGTAGGGTAGTCCCTCCCACCATTCAGATTCTAAGGACCAGACAGGGCACAGGTTACATTTTATCTCTTTAAAATCTTCCTTTTCTCTTATGTAGTTTATTCATTCCTCTGAACTCTTACTTACATTTTATATTACTAAGAATTTTGTCTTCAGAGGTTTTCATTAACTAACTTCTTGAGTAACAAGGCAGCTGGTGAAGGATTTGGCATATAAGACAAAGTCCTTGGAGTTTGCATTCCAGTTAGAGGAAACACAGTAAACACACACAATACAATAATACATCATGGTAGTCATTTTCTAGCAAACATTTTTTACCATGATAAATGTATAGCAGTGTGGGTAGGCTAACATTACATGAAGCAAGCAAAAAAGGCGTTCAAAAGCAGTAAAACCTAAGTAGAGGCTTGAAGTCTAAGAGATGAGTCAGCCATGGAGCAGAAACTAGGGAGGGAACATTTTATACAGAAGAAAAAGCCACTGTACAGAGACAATAAGACAGTTGTAGCCACAGTTAAGAACCCAAGCAAACAAACAAACAAACAAACAAATCCAGCATGGTTACAGCATGAGGAGCAAGAAGAAAAAAATGCAAACAAAGCTTTTGTAAATGAGGAGGGGAAGAAAGGGTTGAGGAAGAGGAGGGGATTGGAGAAAAAAGAATCACAATGTATTATGTACACATACAAATTCCCTAGATAAGTGTGATCATTATGTGTATCTAAAATGTACCAATGAAATTAATTGAAAAAAGAGATAAATTACACTCACATATCCCAATGGAGATATGTTCACAGAAATGTCACTAGGTGATTTCATGATGTTGCAAACATCATAGTGTGTACTTCAATAAACCTAAACATTCTAGTACAGCCTACTACACACCTATGCTATGTAGTACATATTCAATTATATGACCCATACATGAGCAAAACATTGTTTTGAGGTATATGACTATACATTCATTCTGAAGGCAGCACAAACATGTGATAATGGATTTATTGAAGGAGACACAGAGAAAGAGTAGGTAGTGCTTTTGATCAAAAATTTAAGAAGTAATCAAAAATGTTTTCAAAGTAATTTCCAATTTTCCAAATACAGCTTTATTGCTTGACTCGGAACATTAGACCCTAAGGGAAACCACCACGGGCCTACTATACCTGTGTTTTCTAGTGTACTTGTACTGTGATGATTTTTAAAAATACTTGCTATCCAATACTATTTCTTATAAAAGTTTTAGTATATCATGGTGTTCTTAAATACTAAAAATAGGGCTGGGGATTTAGCTCAGCGACATAAGCACCTGCCTGGCAAGTAGGCGGTTGTGAGTTCAATCTCCGGTAACGGGGAAAAAAAATACTAAAAATAATCTTAGTTAAAATTTATACAATACTTATTTTCTTATCAAAGTGGCTACTTCCTTTATTATAATCTATAAAAGTTGGGTTAATTCATTTCATGATTATCCTAATATTATTTCTGAATTTCCTCCTAAATTTTACTGATTTATCTGGATATCCTTAAAGATGTTGTTTCTAGATTAAAAAACTTTTTCCTACGCAAGGTAAACTTCATTTGATGCTCAAATGTTGTCTTAGTGAAGATCTTTCCACATATTCTTAAATTTCTACTAACAGAAAGAGAATGGGATTTTATCCTTCAACATTTGGGCATTTCTTTCACTTCTAAAAGTGAGTAAGTGGTAATTACTCAACACTACAAATTCACCTTTCAAAAGTTTTTCAGAATTACTGTTTTAATCATGGTGTTAAAAGTCTTTAAAATATAATGATCAACAAAGAACCTCAAATCAAGACAGCATAAGTAAAAACTTAAACACTATCCCCACCTTCTAAGGCCCACTTAAGAAAAAAAATTAAATACTGTTTGTTATATTTTCCTATGGGTTTTTCCTACATTATGATTTCCTCATGCCATGCATCTCAACTTAAAATACATTTTACAAAATGTAATCTACCAGATTAGTGAGGAAAACACATGATCTTATCAATTAACATAGAAAAAGCATTAAAGCATTAAAATTCAATGCCTGTTCAAAATAAAAACTCCTAGAAAAATAGGAGTCAGTGGGGAACTTACTCAGTTTGGTGAAAACATCTACAAAACTTTATACTGCTGTGTATAAATAATTGAATATTTTCACTTTAAGACCAGGAGCAAGGCAAGGACAACCACAATCATAAACCATGGAATTCTCCATGGTTTAGAACCCTGTAGTCAATGTGATAAGCAGAAATTTAAGAAAGGAAAACATGCAGATCAAAAAGGAAGACATAAAACTCTGTAATTGCAGCTCATATTACCTGCTAAGCAAATCCCAAAGAATTCACAAAAGAAAGAACAAAAATTTTCCTAGACTTAATGTTAGTCCACATTTGTAAATACACAAAAATTGGTCATGTTTTTGGCATACGAGTAATGTAAATATGCACTGTGAAAGTAAAACTACCATACCATTAAGAACTGATCCACAGTTATAGAGGTATGAACCTACTGAGTCATGCACAGATCTTGTATATCAAAAAGTATAATTACTGATTTTAAAAAATCAAAGTTCTAAATAAATGAAGAGACATATGATATCCATGGATTGGCTGACTCAGCACAGTAAAGAAGTTAATTCTCCCCTAACTGATATACAAGTTAACACAAGCCCAACAAAAATAATTTTTTTCGGACAAAGACAAGATTTTTCTTGTAATTATACGAAAGTCAATTTTGAAAAGGAAGAATAACATGAAGGACATCAGTACACAACTTCAACACATTATATGGCTCAAAAATCAAGAATGTGTGGATTGGCTGAAAGGTAGATGTAGATCAATCAAACAGAATAGAGGAATCGAGAAATAGATCCATGCCTGATATTTGATCAAGTTGCAAAAAAGAGTTCAACAGAGGAGGAATAATCTTTTCAACAAGAGGCTGGAACAATTAGTCATGTTTAAACTAAACCTCACATGTACAAAAATAAACAACTTGGTTCATGACTTAAATGAAAACACAAAATTATACAGGAGAAAATCTTCATGATCTAAGGCAAGACAGAATTCTTATACTTGACAAAAACATGATCCTTCCTGTTTTTTAAGAAAAAAAAGTATTCATAGTCAATTAAAATTAAAATTTTGGCTCTGTGAAAGACTGTAAAAGAGATGGAAAAGTAAGCAATAGATAAGAAAAACTATTTTTAAACTACATCTCTAAAATAAATGAACTCCCAAAATTTATCTTTTTTTTTTGTCTTTTTCCTTTTTATCGGTACCGGGGATCGAACTCACGACTGCCTGCTTGCAAGGCAGGTGCTTATGCCGCTGAGCTAAATCCCAGCCCCCCAAAATGAAATAATGAAAGAAAAACAATGCAATTAGAAAATGGGCAAAAGTCATGAACAGACATTTCACTCAAGGAGAAATAGCAAACATATGAAAAAATGTTCAACATCATTAGCTATTGAGGAATTGTAAATTAAAACTACAATGAGATATTACTCATCAGAATGTCTACAATAAAAAAAATGACAGAATCAAAAAATTGGTAAGGATACGAATAATCTGGATCACTTACACATGGTTGATGGAATGTAAAACAGAACAGCCACTTCAGAAAACTGTCTGGCAGGTTTAAAATGCAATCTGTAATTATCATACAAATGATAAACTGCACAACATCCTCGTCAGAAGCAACAAAGATACCCTTCAATAAGCAGAAACACAAATCCTGGTAAACACATCACTGGACTGCTACTCGGTGATAAAAAGGAGTAACCTGCTGCTATATATAACAATACGGATCAATCCTCAGGGAATCTGGATGCATGAAAGGAGCCCATCTCAAAAAGATTACCTCCTTTCCAAATGTGCAACATTCCTGAAATGCAAAAGTACAGAAAATGTGACAAGGGACGCAGGAAGAAGAGGAGAAAAGCTGGGGATGGGAGTGGGAAAGGCTACGACAGAGCATGAGAGATGCTGTGATGATGACCTTCTGTAGCACTGTCAGGATTCTGTGACGTTTTCTAGAGTATGGCAGGATGTTATCACTGGGGAAATCGAGGGAAACGGTACATGGAGTCCATTAATTCTTACAACGGCACATGAGTCTACAATTATAAAGCCTTAATAAAAAAGTAAGATAACGTCATTATTCATATAATTTATGCTTTGTAACAGAGGTAATAAAAAAGATTAAGTTAAAAAAGAGGGAAATTTTAAGGTCAGTTTTATTCCAGCCAGTGAATAAAGACACAAAGAAGAAAAGGAGTAGCAACATAAAATTATGAACATTTATAACTTTTATTGCTCTGTGTGTGTGGTGCTGGAGACTGACTCGGGGCCTTATGCATGGTAGGCAAGCACTCTACTGCTGAGCTATCGTCTCAGCTTATAAATCTTTAAAAAGCAAAGCTGTAGATACCAATTCAATTTATATGTGGAACTAAAATGCATTAAAATTAGAAAATATTCAATTAAAACAAACTATTCACAGCATTACCAAGTAACATAAAATGCATCAAAAACATACAGATGCAAACAACATATACAGTGAAAATAACCAAACAAGATTAGATAAACTTAAAAAGATATAAAAACAGAAGAAAAATTTGTTGCTTACAACACCCATTTTTTGTTTGTTTGTTTTTTGAGACAGGGTTTCACTCTACAGTTCAGGCTGGCCTTGAACTTGTAGCAAGCAATCCTTCTGCCTCAGTCTCCCAAGTGTGGGATTACAGGCATTTGCCACCACATCTGGCATAAAAACCTAATATTAATATCTGTATCAATTCTCTACAGTTGAATTACTAATTCTAGGCAATTCCAGTCAAAATGCTAACAGGGTTTCATTTTCAAGAAAACTGACAGACTGATTCTTGGAAATACAAAGAGTTCCATAGAAAAGCAAAATACCTACAAGAGCCAAAGCACACCTGAAGAACAAGAGCCTGATATCGTCTTATTATAAAGCTACAATAACTTAAGACAGTGTGCTTTAGACATAAGAGAAAAAATGCAAAAACAGAATACAGACCCTGGAAACAGACACACACATAGATTTGTTTTTTATGACAAAGGATCTTTTTCATAAATGGTGCTAGGTCAACTTTGTAGTTTTACTAAAAGAATTTCCTTGATCCTTATTTTATACCACCCAAAAATTATCTAGAGGTCAATCACAAAACGAATTAAATTTAAAAATTTTTAAAAAGAAAATATGGATGATGTTTTTCATAACTTTTAGAGAAAGATGTGTTAAACAACACATACACCACAGATTATTAAGCCAAACTTGATTAAAATCAAGAATTTGCTAAAAGTTACAAATTTATGCTTGTTAAAAGAAACTATTAAGCAAATGAAAAGGTAAGCCAATGACTGTGGAAAAGTGTCTGCAATACAAGTATGTGATGAAAGACTTGTATCCAATAGGTAGAAGGAATTTCTACAAATCATAAAAGTAACATGCCATCCAAATCAGAAAAGTAACATACAGCCTAGAAAGCATGAGGTCATGAGTTTGTTTCCTGGTACTCAAAACAAAACAGAATGAAACAAAACAAAAAACCCAACCCCCTCCCATGCAATCCAATTTTTAAAGCAATCACAGTTTCTCAATGAATCCTTCTCAAAAGACACGCGAATGGCCATTAAGCATATGAAAAGTTGTTCATGTGATTACACATTAGGGAAACAAAATTTAAAATAACAATGAGATATTCAGAATCTCATTAGATTAGCTAAAATTAAAAGCTAACAATATCAAATTCAGGTCGTGAAGCAACTGGAATTCTTAGAGAAGGGAAGCTTACAATTACTTTGGGAATCATTCACCAGTGTTTACCAATGCTGGACATACACATTTATGAACTACCAGTAATGTTTCTACTGTTAGGTATATAGCCAGAGAAAGTATAACTACATGCACTAAAGGATATGTACTTGCTCATTGTAGCCTCATTCATAGTAGCCCCCATCTAGAAACTGCCCAAATGCCCAAAAGAATACATAACGAAATCACAGTACATTCATACAAGAAGACATTACATCTTACTTAGAGAATTAGCTACTATTACACACCACAACATAGATGAAATCTCACAGAGGAGACTGAATGACAGAAGCTGAAAGTTCAATGTCAGGCTCTGTGAATGAAAGAGACCAGAGTGGAACATGAGGAGCCTGTCCTGTTGCTTGCCTGTCCTACCTCTGCACCTGGGATTTGGTGACAGTGTATGAATCTAACTGTGTATCTAGGATTTGTGCAATCCACTGCATAAAAATTACACCTCCATAAAAAAGAAAATGAAACAGAAAGGTCAGCAAGTTACTAAAAGAAACAATTTCTTTATGGGAATAGTAGAATAATCTTCAAGATACATTGAGGGTACATACATGTGTTACATGGTGTTTAAGTTATGTAAGATGCAGGATTAGGTTGACCAATTTACTAATCAGATGAATCCTACCTATAATTTTCAATTTTTAAGTCCTATGCTGCTTAATTTAAATCCAAAATTGGCTAAAGATCAAAAGTATATGGAATACTGACATTAAAATTCATTCAGCATAGTACTGGAAATAAAAATAATAATCATTTTGAACATTTCCTTCAGTATTAGCTCTATAAATTGTATATACAATTTTTCTCAGGAGTATCAAGATGCCATACTACTTTAAAAAATCCATATTAAAAGGAGAAACTATAATGATGACTATACTAATGTATGGTCTTTTACGATTAGAAATTGATATTATGCATGCCAGAAATATGTTATTTGTAAGGAAGTGTTCACAATTAAAACTTAAAATCTTGTCATTTAGAAGCCAAAGGCAAAAATTGTCTAAACAAACCAGTTGATTCTGTTTTTAAAAAGCACAATATTCAAGCTATCCAAAATAAGATAGAGGATAGCAGTTACTGATCTCTGTTTGATGCTTACATGTATAGCTAAATTTTCGTGTATTTTTAGCCACTGAATCCAAAATATTTCATTTAAAAATATGTTAACAAAGAATGTTTCTTTTTACAGAATTTAAACAGCAGGGAAAACTCAAGCTTGGGCACATACAGGAAGAAAACACTGCTCTCATCCAGCAAAGGAACAAAGGTATTCAGACATAAAACATGCATTTTATCTCTAGTGAACTGAAATCTAAAGCTTGTGTATTAAAACAGTCTGAACTATTATACTTGAAAAGATCAAATTGAGTCCATCACTCAGGAATATGCAAAGTACTTAAACTGTTTAAATTTATTCTTAAATTATAGTACTTATCTTGTTAGCACTCTTCATTTTAGAATCCTTGGCAAAAATACTCATGAATGAAAATTCAGATGTACCTTTTACACAATTACAGTTCAATTACAACTGCTTTTTTTAAAAAAAAAGTTACCTCTGAATATAAAAGATTTAAAGATGCTTCAAAGCTATGAACAGCTAAGCCTTGAGAAACTTTAAAAAAGCATTTATCGGAGAGAATTTTTACTGTTATAAAATAATACTAAAGGGGTCAGGGATTTAGCTCAGCAGCATAAGCGCCTGGCTGGCAGCATGAGGTCATGAGTTTGATCCTCAGTACCAAAAAAAAAAAAAAAAAAAAAAAGATATTAAAATATGTCTGCTTTTTTTTTTTTTTTTTTTTTGGTGCCAGGGATTGAACTCATGACCTCGTGTTTGCCAAGCAGGCACTTATGCCGCTGAGCTAAAGCCCCAGCTATGGCTTATTTCTAAATTAGATACCAATAGCACCAAATCAAGTTTTTTTTTCAGAAAGCCAAAGCAGTATATTTCTACAATCTAGCTTTCTACAAAACTAACTTTATGACATCAACAGAATTAGCATTTCTTTTCCCCAGAAATATATAACTCTGGAGAGGAAGAGGAGTGTATCAACTAGACATGATGTGTTATAACTAACTGAGGCAACTGGCATGGGATTGACTGGCAGTATCTATTAGAAAGGTCTATAGGAGACATGTGAAAAAGGCCAAAGGGGGAAAAATGCACACTGCAGAGAGGAGCTAGAGTTCATCATTTTTGGCAGAGTGCATGGCCTCCAACAGTAGCCAGTAAAAAAAAATGACAAAATACAGGTATTTCAATATGGTTCAGGTCAATGCTAAATAAAATAAAATAAGTTATAGTCAGGCATGGCGGTACATGCCTGAAATCCCAGCACCCCAGTGGACCACAAGTTCAAGCCCAACCTGGACAATTTAGAATTTAGGGACAAAGGGAGATTGTCTCAAAATCAAACATAAAAAGAATGGGGATGTAGTTCAGGGCCCCCTCGCGGCGGGTAACAAAGACACCTAGTAGAAACAGAAAGCTGTAAGAAATCAGTGTAGGGCAAAGGACATAAGTGCTAAAGTCTCAGATGGTCTTTTGTTGTTATCAGGTATGGGGCTTGAGGGGCTGCAACCACAGTGGCTGGGGGAGTAGTATAGTAGAATAGTGATAACAGGAAAGGCAGGAATGATTGGACCTGAGAAAACCTGTCCCTTTCCTTTCATATCCACTACAAAGCTTTCTTTTCCAAAACAACTCATAACTGAGCCATTCCAACAGTCTCCCCAGTCTCCTTTGCCACTACTCCATTTCCACAATAGTTATTTTAAAACACTGTATTTATGGACTCTGTCCCACCCCTAACTCTCCACAAAAGTATGCAGCAGTCCTACAGTGCCTAGATAAAGGCCCATCCCACGGATAACAATCAAGGTCAACCGTAATCTGGCCACTGTCTAAAATAAACACGGAGTGTATACAAGCCAAACAGAACTGGATCTAGATTTAGGGGACCCAGAAAGAAGTCCTACCCCTGTTCTGGACACGTCCTTTGGCCTTTCTGAGCCTTGGTACCTGGTACACGAAACAGAAGCATTAAACTGGCAAGCTGAGGAAGATGACAGCAGCCGGCATCTGCAGGGAGCGTGGTATGTGTCAGACTCTGTGCTACACAGCTTACATGAGTTAACCACTGAAGTATTATGGATACTGTAAAATACTACAGAAATGCTAATTATTCTTTTCTAAGTTCTCTCAAGCCATCTGTTAGCAAGCCAATTCTAGAATCTTAATTGTAGAGACATAACTGTAAAAATGTACCACAACTGTTAGTATTTTATCTCCTGTCTCTGGCTTCCAGGCCCCTGTCAGAGTAAGGTCAAACCTGGCCATTTAGTCTGAAAACAATTCATCTTGTGGAAAAGGGTTGAGAAAAATGAGATACGTACTATTTCCTTTAAGGTCACAGTCTACAATTTACCCTCTTCCCCAAACAGAAGTATCTTTCTTTACTCTACTGATCTTCCTACTACAAATATTGCAGAGTCACCAGATCTGGCGCATGGCTCTGAAGCTCTATTAAGACAAGGTAACAAAACAGAAAACAAAAACAAAAACTCACCCTGAAAACTCTTACAACTCTGCATAGTAATAAAAGAGTTCTGAGTTAGCATTGCTTCTGCCATGAACCGTGTTATCTTTGAAGCTTCATCTGGGATTTGAGGCAAACAAGGACTATGAATACTTTGCAGTGCGGGGATCAGTTCTGGATTCTTAGTGTGATCTGAAGTAAAATGAGAAAATAGAGTCTTTGAATTTGACAGTGTTTTCGTACAGTCCATAGTGTTTCAAACCTATTCATGGCCACCAGGGTGAAAAAGCATTCTGGGAGGTACACTATCTAGAATGTTTTATATATTTGGTGTATCTTGCATTAGATGCTGAGTTGCTTAAATTGATTCCAGATAGGAAGTCTCAGAGATCTGGGGGGAGAGTAGTCAAAATACAGAATGTAATTACCTGGTTTGTTTAACAAATATCTAGTGCGTGTTTTCTATGTTCCATGTCAAAACTGAAGCAGAACATGATCAAATACAAGGAAAAAGCTTTCTTTGTAAACATAAACTAGATAGTTTATGTCAATTACTTTTAAAAAACAATATCATCAATGGGAAAAGGGAGATAAGCCAACATAGATTTTAAAGTGTGTGTATGTATATGTAATTTCTGATGAAACTAAACCTTAATATGTTCTTAATAAAATTAAATGTGATCTTCAAGAATAAGTATGTGTAGACAGGAGCGGAGTGGAAAGACACTGGACAAACTTCAAGGACACATCAAAAAGGCCTTATCAATTTTACCACCTTTTAAGAGTTAATATACATACATTCAGTCATATATCATTTAATAAATATTTTTTAAAGATCTTCATTTAAAATATCCAAAGAGTCAACAGTATTCTTTTACTGAAGAATTTCTAAAAGTGTCAACACGCTTACCTAGAAAAAAAAGAAAAAAAATGTCATATTGCTCTAGTAACTATCACTGCATATAAAATACCTCCAAACCTAATGGCTTTAAATACCATTTTACTATTTTATACGTATGATGTTGGGGCCGAAAATTTGAGCAGAACTCAGCTGTGTGAATTCTCTGTCCCACAGTATTAACTGAGCCACACGGGCGAGCATCCAGCCAGGTTTGGACTGGGCTGGAGGTCAAAGATGGTTTTATCTCAGGTGTGGCACACTGGTGGGGACAGCCAGGAAGGCACTCCCACTCAGTTAGCCCCAGGGTTTCTGCAAAAGTGCTCAGCAAGGGAATCTGACTTCTTGTGCCTCAGCTCAGGGATCCAAGAGATTACGGGGGAAGCTGCTAATCTTTTTACAAACTAGGCTCGGAATGGGTTAACATCACTTCTGGAAAGCTGAATTTGAAGTAGTCACAGGCCAGCCCAGACTCAAAGAGAAAGGAAACAGATTCTACTTCTCAATGCAAGTTGTGTTAAAGAATCTGCAGCTATCTTTAATCCAGCACACTCAGTCCAAAAGATGTCCTCTTTCAAAACTGAGCAAAGTTCCGATTCGTGAGGATTTGCAAAATTAACAAAGCAGTAGAGATGCTGCCTAGATCAAAGATACTATTTAGGCTAGATAACAGTTTATTATGTGGAAAAATGAGATTTAAATTGTCAAGATAATACAAGACATAGAGTCTTGAGTGACCATATGATTTCCTGGGATACTTTTGAGATGCAAAGTGTTGCTCTAGTGAATGTGCAGGACAGGATGTCCCAGGCGCAGGTTGCACTCTCCTCTGGAGGACAGAGAGTGGGTCACGGTGTATTCACTCAAGGAGCCATTCAGGATGGTCTTGAAGAAAAGCTTTAGGATGAGGATGTGCTGATGAGAGCAATGGAAGGTACCTCCTTCCCTGCTTCCTAAATGTATGGTATTTCTGTAAAATCAGATGGTGTTTGGGTGGCCTTAAAAACAAACCTTGTCTGTCATCAAAAATAATCTTTTAGGGCTAGGGGTTTAGCTCAGAGGTACAAGTGCCTGCCTGGCAAGCAGGAGGTCATGAGTTCGATCCTCTGTACCCACCCCCCAAAGAATAACCCTTTAAAACAGCACTGGGAGGTATGTTAAGGTACTAGTTTGTTAAGCAGGGATGGTAAACAATTCCCTGGCTGCCTTTCTCAGGGTGAAGGCTGCTATGGGTCACAGCATTCTCCTTGCTGAGCTCACACAGATAGCAGTTTTCCTCAATAAAGGTAACAATATTTTAAGACACTAGTTGGCCATTGAGAGCAGGATCAGATTTATGTAAAGGTCTGGCTCCTTAAAGCCAGACCACTGAAAACATTTTTGTGTCAGCAGTATTAGGTAAAAACTGAGTTACCCATGGAGAAATTCTCATCCCTTGCTCTTAAAAAATAAACTAAAAATTTTAAGTCAAGCTAGCCAACGTGGTATGTGTAATGTAGTAAGTAGACTTTCCAAAATCAGCCTTCACACAGCTACATATTTAACTATTTGTCCTAAGAAAGGGCATCTTGTCTTTCAGTGTACCAGCTACATTACTGACAGCCAACGTTTGGGTTGTTGGTTCCCAAAGTGGCAAAAGAAACAGTGCCATTTGGGGGAGAGAGGAGTTAGGTTTTGGTTAGAGACGAAACAAATACTAAATATACTGCTGTGATCTTAATGTTTATCTCCCCAATTCACATGGTGAAACTTAGCCCTGATGTGACAGAATGGGGATTGCAGGAGGTGATAAGGTCATGACGGCAGGGCAAATATTAATGCTCTTATAAGAGGCTTTGTTTTGCCCACTCTACAGTAAGAGGATGCAGCCAGAGACACCATCTATGAAGAACAGACTCTCACCAGACACTAAATATGGTGGCACTTTGACTACGGAATTCCCAGCCTCCAGAACTGTGAACAATAAACTTCCATTATTTATAAATTACCCACTGGAGGGCAGCCAGTATGGGTAAAACATACTAAAGTAAATACGTAATTGTCATCATTAGTTCTACAGTCCATCTCCTGACCTTCTAGATTGAGCTACAAGAAATGAAAGACTCCTTAGACAAAGTGGCCTAGTAAAGCAATATTTTGGGTGGAAAAGTCTTTAGAAACTTAGAAGTCAAATTATTTTAAAGATTCTTATTTCTAAGTCAACACTGTCAAACATATACTCAGTATATTCTGGCATATCAGAAAGGTAACAATAGTATCTAACACTTATTTTTTATAATGCCCACAGCAATGCTATGCAAATGAGATGGCTTAAGCCAGTTTATCTGATGTTGATAGTGGTAATTTTTATACAAAAACACAAATTTTTTCTGGAAGTAATTCATTCAGATTTTTTTTTTTTTTGGTACCAGAGATTGAACTCAAGACTTCGCATTTGCCAGGCAAGCACTTACGCCATTCAGCTAAACACTTGGCCTTGTCTGGAACTAATTCATTAAAAACTCTGTTAACACATTATGTAACTAGCCATGAAATATTTTAAAACTGTCATCTCATGCATAATTTTTGATATTAATGAAAAGATTTACTATCACTTCCAATATTTACAAAGTATTGTTTAAAAATACTAAAACTATATGCTTATTACTTTCTACATAACATTTTTATGTTTGAGGCACATGTACTAAAAGTTACTGTAATTCCTTGTGAGCCACAGAAACAACTGCCACCACTTATAGCCAACATATTCAGATCTCTAGGGACAGGCAAAGGCACAAACAACACAGCTCCAAAGTTTGTTATAAGATCCACAGCACATTCTGCAAGGGTTTACAACAGGAGAAAACAATGGACAAAATGGAAATGTGGTATCAGATTATTGATGTAATTTGTCAAGATATAGCGAGGCAACTGATGTAATCTCCTAGAATTACATGGCAATGTACTGTCTTACAAAGATAGATAAATGCTTGGATTTTGTTTCCATTTCTGTTGAAACTTTATTATTGATGTTTTAGGATTATTACACAAAAAATTACTATATTCATTACCTCATTAGTTATTACATATATGTTACAGATGAGGAAATTAAAATGCTGAAAATATTAACTGCTCTTAATTACATAACTAGTAAGTGCTGGAACTCAGCTTTAACCATATTAACACTTATTTGCCTTCACAGATGATTAACATGCACATCAAAATTCTGTATTAAAGAATTATTATATGTACATCTGTTAAATTCATTGGAAACCAAAACACATATATTTGGAATTTAGGATAAAATTCTCTAATTTGTAGAGAAAAACACTAAGATTCCATTTAAAGAGAGTTATTAAGGCATCCACTAAAGAAGAAAATACTAATATGTAATGAATTATTAATATGATGTAGGATTTCCACATTTAAATTATTAATTTTAAAGGGATGGAAGAAAGCATGAGAAATAACACTCCTAAATGTTTTAAGTAAAGGTTCACAATGATTCTCTTGGGTAACTTTACCAAGTGATTTGAAGATACTATAATTATGGTCTTCTTCCTTTATTTTATTGTCTTCGTTTATTTTACTGAATCAATACCATTCTGGACCCATGCAGCAGACTTTCCCAAACCTCAACAACTCACTGTAGCAATGGATGATTCTGCAGTCATGTATTTAAATCTCAGTGTTATTATAGATTAAGATTTTCCTTTCTGAAATGCTTGGAAATAGAAATATTTCAGTTTTTGGAATATAAGGTATATTGGGAATGGAACGTAAGTCTAATCATGGCTTTCACTTATTTTTCTTTCATGTATAGCTTATATATATAGCTTGAAAGTAATTCCATACAGTATTTTTAGTGCACCTATGTTTTGGCTGTCAGGTGGAATTTTCCAATTGTAGTACTGTGTTAGTGTGCTAAAACTTTTCGATTTGGGAGCATTTTGAATTTCAAATTTTTGGACTAGCAATGTTCAATCTGTATAATATTCCTTGATCTACTCTAGGTTTCCAGAATCCTACTAAATAGCCTGCTTTATCAGAATTCTAGGTATCCTGCTTTACTACAATGAATAAGACTACAGGAGAAATACAATCTCACAGTCTAAAATACATAGCAAACTACTAAATATTTCCTCAAAAGTTGTACTCTCAGTATTTTTTTGTTCAGTACTAAATGTGATCTTTCTCTGCAACTGAGGTAGCATTTACTAATGAGTATTAAGAAGTTATGTCATTTTTACATCATTATATAGCATTGGAGGAAAAGCAGGTAAGAGATAATCCATTTTAAAATATTGAGCAGATAGTTCTATTTAGTGTTCTAATAGTGAAATGATTTAGGATAGTGTTTCCAAATAATGTGTGATTGTGATCTGGTAGGTCATAAAGACCACTTAAAAAATAAATCAGAAAAAAATGTAATACAGGTGACAAAGCAAGATTATTGATTTATGAAACAATAGTTTCAATTACTTGCATTTATGCCTGTATATACAGTGTGTCACAATATAAAATGCATTTCTTACTGATGACCCTGGTTAAGAAAATGTAAAAGCTACTGTTGAATGACCCAGCAGAAAACAGACTTTTCTAATATTTTGTTGTTATGGTTTACATCTAGATGCTTTGAAGAGCCTCACACACTTAAAGGTAGTCTGGGGAATGTGACTGGATTTCAGGGGTTGATGGCTCAGTTCCTGTTAGGAAATGGGGTCTGGCTGGAAAAAGGGGCTCATTGCTGGTGTGGCCTGGGTTTATTTTCCTTTCCAGTTCCTTCGTTTACTCTGAGGTGAGCAGCTTTTCTCAGCTCAGACCTTTGCACTATATTATTCTGCCTTGGAGTTAGTTAACTAAGGACTGAAACCTCTACAAACTATAAGCCAAAATAAATTCTTCCTCCTTTGAACTGTAGATGTTGGACACTGTGTCTCAATGACAGGGAAAGTGATTAAGACAGATTTTGGTAGCAGAGAAGTGCAGTTGTCATGGTGACTGATCACTTGACTTGGAGGCCTTTTACAAGTGGTTTGTGGGAGGAGTTTGGAAAGGTTTTGAGATGCAAGTTGAAGCCAAGAATGCTGTAAATTGAGCTTGATGGGAGATTCTTGTCAGAGCTCAGACCAAAATGCTGATTTAAAAAAAGCAGATGAAAATGACCAGGATCAGGAAGTTTCAGTTGGGAACAAAGACTCACTGGTAGTTGGAGTCCAGGCAGTTGCTGTGGCAGAAAATTTGTCTGCCATTTTGTTCATGTCCTGGAACTTTGAAGGAGACTAAGGACAGTAATTCATCTTGTGGAAAAAATTTCAAAGCAGTCCAACATTCAGGTTGTGGCACAGGTACTGACAGGGAATTTTTTTGAAACAGGATCTTGCTATGTAGTTCAGGCTGGCCTTGAACTCAATATGTAGCCCAGGCTGCCCTTAAACTCATGGTGATCCTCTTGCCTCAGCCTCCCAGCAATGCACCACCAGGTCCAGTTTGTCAGGGATTTTTAGCCAGCTCTACATTGGCAAATGGCACAGCTGAGTGATTTAAAAGTTTTGAATTTCATCATAAAAGTGGCTCCCTTTAACTCTAGGACCTGTAAAGTCAAAACAGAAGTAAATTTGGCTGCTGAAAACATTAGCATTAAAAAAGCAACTACTTTACAGCAGGACAACAAAAATATGCCTTTTATGTGAAGAACCAGTGAGACCCAAGGTCCTCTGGCTCAAAATTGCAAAAGTAAAAGACTCTGTTTGGAAAGATGAGCCCCAGAGTATTATGTTTCAGAATGATAGAGGAACAAGGTAGTTGTTTCTCAGGACTGGGTTCATAGTGTTCAGCAATCCAAGCATTCAACTCTTATATCCATGAGAGAAGGAAGCCTGGTTACATGCAAAATGCATGAATTGTGGGATCAGGAAGACTTTCACCCAAAGTTCAGAAGAAAGCCTGGAAAGCCAGGCAGTTTGGCTCTGGGCAGTGTTTGAAGCTGTATGTATGAAGCCAAAAGTGCAGGAGACTCCCAAAGATTCAAAAACTCAGGAATATGAATCTGAGGAAAGCCAGCCCAAGAGAAAAGCTATGAAGGCTACCACCACAGGCAATGCCACAGGGATGGAGCCATGCAAGCCCTTGGGAGTTCACATTTTTCCACAGATTGCCCTGGGTGCTAGACATGGAACTACAGGAATTAATATTTGCCTTGATGGATTTTAGCCTTGCTCTGGCATCATTCCTATTTGGCTATTTGTTCCTTTTAGAATGGGAATGTTTATCTTATGTAATTATACATTAGAAGTGTTTAACTTCTTATTTTTACAGGGATTGAAGCTTGCTTTAAATCTCACAGGAGAATATGAACTTGAATTTTTCAGCGATGCTAGAAGTGTTAGGATTTTGGCAACTCTTATAAATGGACTGGATGCATTTTTCATGAAGGTAAGGGTTTATAGTAGTACCTTCGTTCATGAACATAACTCCTTTCATGATTCTGGTCACAAACTGAATTGGACAAGAACTAAATCAAATTTCTCCTTAAGGTCAACACTGAATCTAGCCAGTGAATTTGATTCAGTTCTTGTCCAATTTGGTTTCTAATGAGAACTGTGGAAAGAATTAAGTTCATGAACTAAGATACCACTGTATATATGTACAGTGTTCCCTAAAGTCCCATAAGCTCCCAGGTAGGGCTTTTGGAATGACTAGATGATGGATATATGACACTGGATTAGGATGTGGTAACTAGATTAGGCCACTGATTGGTTTAACACTGGGTGTGGATGATGTAAAGGTACACCTCGGGTATGGGTGGCACCATCCAATAGACTTGTAACCTGCGTGGCATAAAAGGGAAAGGGAGGGTTGCTGCTTGCTGCTTCCTTCCTACCAACCATGAATTGTTTCTCCTGTCACATTACCCCATCTTGGAGCCAGCTGAGTATGGAATGAAACCTCTATAAATTGTGAGCTAAAATAAACCTTTAATTTTGAGTGTCAGGCATTTTGCCTCAATGATGGGAAAAATAACTATGCTATTCCCAAACTACGGCAGTGTAATATACCAGTAACAACTGATTCAGATACCTAATAACCTTGTCCTGAAGAATATGCTTAAAAACATCATGTTTTGCAACAATGATCTTTAATTTAAACTGAAATACTGCTTATTAAAGGCAAAAATAAAGGTGATACAGAATAGAATACTGGGCCCAGTATTTCCAAAAACGTTTTAATTTTTCTGGTGGTCAAAGTTCAATCTATTTAGTATTCTGTAACTACCATGATAAAATATTAGCAACCTGAACTATTCTATTTTACAATACTTCAATTTCTTGAAACTTTATGAATGTATAGTACTCAGTTATAATGATTTGTGTCTAGATGCCCCAAAGCCTCATGCAGTCACAGAGTATTTTGGGAGGTGGCAGAATCTATAGAATGTGTGACTGATTCATAGTGTAATGCTGAGATTATGGGTGCTGGGATTAAGGGCTGATGACTGCTGGATCAGTCTACTGACTGGATTGTCACCACACTAATCCCAGTAGACTGGGTACAAATGTAGGACAGTAAGAGGCTTGTCTCATGAACTCTCCCATTATTGCTTTATTCATCATGAGCTGCTGCTGCTCCTCTGCCATGTGCTGCCCTGCCTTGAACTCAGCTGATTATAGCCTGAAACCTCTACAAACTGTGAGCTAAATAAGCCTTTCCTCCTTTAACCTTGGGCATCAGGTATTTTGTCTCAACAATGAGAAAAGTAACTAAGATATCAGTTCACAAATGTTTCTAATTGCAAATAATACAGTTCACAAACAGAATTGTTCAGCAAAATTTTGCTTCCATTTGTGAATTTCACACCATGGCCACTTATACCACATGAACACGAACAGGGCCATCGTCCCCAAAATGTGGAACAAATTAAATTCATGAACTGTGTTGATGTTTTATGTAATACATTGATGAAATGCAGATGTCCAAGCTCATAGCATTACCATTATTGCTATCATTCTACTAAAAAGCTCAGTTTGATCTGGTGAAGTATAAAGGTATATTTAGTGTCTAAGGCTGAGAATAATATTTTAATGAAGTGAACTACAACCATCAATTTAATAAATACAAAGGCAAAAATACAGATGACATATTTCTGCATGCCATTAAAATTTCATCACATTTTTCTTAGAAATTCTATGCCTACATGTTTATTTCTTAACTATTTAGCCTCTATAAGTATTCTTCTTTGAAAGTCTACTCAAATTCTAATATTTTCCCAAAAGATTTACAGCCGTCACAACTCTTTTAATACAGTAGGCCTGAAAAATATTAGGAAGCAGAAAAATAAGAGAAATGTTAGAAAAGAGAATAAGACAAACAAGTAGTAAAATAAAGTCAAAACAGAAGAAAACCCAGAGTGAAGATATTTATTTTTCTATTGAGGCCTGGGAAAGATAAATGAGAAAAGTAGTATAAAATTGAAAGTAGCCTTAAAAAAATTCTCTTAAATTAAGTAGCACACACTTTTTTTTTTTTGCAAATATCTTTGACTACAAGTATGTATAAATATATATTTTAATGCCACATATATAATTTCCACTACAACAATTATTCAAGTATATTACTATTAGAAAAGTTTAGCAAATAAAAACTATGTTGGTTCTTCCTCTTGGGAATGTCACCTAGAGACATTTTAATCAGTTTCTCTACCTCCTCCTTAATGTTTACTAATTAATTTATGATTTTCCCTAAAATATAGCTAGACAGTCAACACCATGCCCTTGCTAATGGCCTGAATGTCATGACAGTCATGTTGCCTTTCAAACTGCATTTGATGCTCTTGCCCAATTCTTTCTCTCTCTCTTTTTATTTTTTTTGGTACCAGGGATCGGACTCACGACCGCATACATGCAAGGCAGGTGCTTATGCTGCTGAGCTAAATCCCCAGCTCCCCAATTCTCAATATGCAAGGGGAATTAGCATCTTGTATCTATGTGCAGTAGAATGCACATGGCTGGTAGCTAGTTATTTAAATTGTTTTTGCTCCTTCCACTTAAAAAATTGTAATAATTCCTCTGATTACAGATTATGCAATTATCATAAAACCTTAAAGAGAAAATGCCTACAAATCACAAGCTGTTGATTCTTTAAGGTTCATTATTACACTCTACCTGGTCCCTCCTCTCTCTAACTAAAGAGAAAAGCACTTACACAGAATTTTAGAGACGACAGGTTACCACATATCTATCTGTAAGTGAAACTTAAAAAATTCAGTCCTAGGCTGGCAAAAAGGAAACTATATTGTAACATTCTGATTTTACAATATGCAAAAAACTAAGATTTCTCTTTCAGGAAAAAATTTTAGACCCTAAAATATGGCTCAATATTTAAAGTTTTAGTTGTGCAATTAAGTAAGTCCCACAGATCTTCTCTTTCGTGGTATCTCTAATTAACAATACTGCTTTATATAATAATTTGCTAAGCAGATAGAACCTGTGTTAGCTATTCTTTATTTATTTATTTAATTTTTTGGTGCCGGAGATTGAACTCATGATCTTGTATTTGCCAAGCAGGCAATTACACAGCTGAGCTAAACCCCCGCTTACGTTAAGTATTCTTATCAGACAAAAAAATGAATGAATGAAGAAACAGGGCAGACAGAACTTTTGGAAGTGAAAGACAAGTTAATGGTATAGTTTGCGGTGGCAGTTTCATGGATTCATGTTTATTTATAAACAAATCAAATTTGATATATTACAGATGTGCAGCATTGTGTATGTCAATTACAGCTCAATAAAAAGCTTGTTTCTAAAAAAGACACAAAGGTTGATGAAAAACACCAAACTCTTGGAATCATTTTTAAAACAAATTTTTGATCACCTGAATATCTCTTTACATTTCCCTTTCTTAATAGTTACATGACTCCACATTATCAGCTTTTTTAACACTAATATTTTATTTTATGACCATATTCTGTTTTTAAATCTTAGTTTTATATATATTTAAATGGGTACAGCCTCTTACTAGTAGTCCCCTTCTCCATTCTCTAATTCTTTATGTTTCACTGATATGATTTAGTCATCAATCTTTCATGATTATGTACTTATTGATTTTTAAAAAGTGATCTATAGCTGTTTAGGGTCTACACCTTGGAAGTCTCACTTTGGATTAAATTTTGGTTACTGGGCAAGGAAGCATCTCTCGTTGCTGGGAAAGTAGAGCTCCATAAATTACACTCACTTGGGACAGACATCATTCTCTGATTTCAGTTCTACTATTACCAATTGGTCACAGGCCAAATATCAATTGGCAATGTGCTTCTGTTTTAGAGTAGGTTTTTATTGCTACTTACTGTGAGGAGGAAAGGGCAAACAGTTTATCACTTAAATGCTATCAAAATATTAATAATTTTTAAAGAGCAGAAAGTCTGGGGTAGTACAATCAGTATCTTTCCCCCAATCTTAAACCACTTTATGCCTTCCAACCTGGTGCAATGCAGAAAGTCTCTACTGTTTACAATTCTCAAATTCTATCCTTGGCTATACTCATTCATTTCTAATTTCTACTCCTAGCCATGTCTATTTATTTCTACTCTTTATATTCTATCTACTCTCTCAATCTGAACTATGCAGATGATTCTGAGTCTTGATATTCATATGTAACCTGACATTTGAGGGTTTATTTAAATATTCTAATTCCTAATTAGGTACAGCTATCTGTATGATTATCATCTTCCAAACTAAAATAATCTCTTCCAGCAATTCCTCCATAATCCTAATCACTTATGTTAAAAATGTCAAGACTACTTTTGACCTTTCCCTCTTGCACTGTTTCATCCATTTTTTTACCACAAAACTTAAATCTTTCCTATCTATTCCTATAGATGCCATGCTAATTGAGAATATTTATACTTCACAGAGATACTAGATTATCACAATATTTATAACTTAAGTTAGCTTTAAATTTTTTCACCCTACCTGCCCTCACACTACTATGTTAGTTCCTAATGTAGTCAATATGGTCATTTAACATCCAAAAAAAGTCTAAGAATGTCCTTCATCTGGATGACATTGTGCTCTGATTCTTTAAGTTTATCTTAAACTTTACCTCTGTCTTGTTAGCCCAACTAGATGTACTTTCACAGAACGTTAGCACTAAAGGAAGATATTGTTCCTCATCTGCAAAACCCACTTTGGAAAACCTTCCCCTCCATCCGTAACACTGCAATATTTGGGGAAACTGAGACTACAAATACTTCATCTGAACATTCCTTATTTGGACATCTTTTGATTATCTCTTATGAGCCAGCAGCTCTGCTAGTCACATAGACTTAAAATTTGGCAAGAAAGACTGTCCACACACAAATTGAACAAATAAATGTTGATGAGTGCTACAAAAAAAGAGAAAGGACAAAGGGCACTAATGGTGAAAGACTGTAGCTGAGAGAAGGGTGAAGCCTGAAACTGTTCCAGTGTGGGAAGACAGAAGGTAACTCAGGTAGAGGCTTCAAGTGAGAAATAAACCTTTCAGCAGGGTAAAAGAGTGAGTGGGAATCAACTGCCAAAATGAAGACTTCACTAGGCAGGAGAGCCCAGAGGAAGGATGGCAGGGGAATTCAAATGAGGCCAGCGTGCTGGGCGTATAAGGACTGCAAGGCTGCAAAAGAGGAGGGACAAGGTCGTGCGGGGCTTTAAAGGTCATGCTGAAGGTTCCTGAGCTTCATCCTCAGAACTAGTGGGCCTTGGGCAGCGTGTTCCAAGATACTTCACTAACTTTCGGATGGGCAGGACTGAGAGAAGCAATTGTGAAAACAGAAAAACTCTCACAATTTCATTTTACAACTGAAACATACCCTGTACCTCTGTCACTCTGTGTGTCTGTGTATGGTCTCACCCAAAGTCAAGTTAAGGAAAGCACATGAATTTATACTGATTACCATTTTCAGTTGGTCCACTTGGCTTTGACAAGTGGTCGTGTTTGTGTGTACCTATAAATACACAAGTATGGGCAAATTTTCTATTTTTAAAAAATAAAACAGAAAACATTCAAATTATAATAATACAATGAAAAGTTCCATTTCATTGTCTGGCTATAGATTAGCACTAAGTTTCTTTCCTTTAAAAAAAGCTTTCTTATAAAGGAAAATATTTTACGAAAATACCAACAAACTATCTTCCAAGGATTATTTTATTTCAACTGATTTTTTTTGTCTCACTTTCCCTATCGTAGGTTTGGATATCAAAATACAATTACTAATACAAGTTATTTCCTCTAAAGTTTCAATTTTATCAAGGGTAAAACTAAGGGAGTGAGGCTGATACTAATAAAGGAATAACAACTAGAATTTTTTTGAACAATTTCAGTGTTGTGTTGGACACCTTCATATACATTATCTAATTTAAATCCAATGATTCCACCAGATGTATGCTATTCTTTATTTTACAGATAAGGAAATTGAGGTTCATGTAAAGAAGCATTTCTAAAAACTATATATACCTTACATCTGTGCCATCCAATTTAGTGATCTGTAGCCATCTGTGACAATCAATTAAAAAGTGGCTAGTTTGATCAAGATGTACTCTTAAGTATTACAAACCAGATTTTAAAGACAACATAAGTACAATACCCTGTTAATAACTTTGAAAAAAGGTAAAATGTCAAAATGATGTTTTGGCTATAGTGGCTTAATGGTATTACTAAGATTAACTTTACTTGTTTATATTCTTTAAATCAGTTACTAGAAACTTTTCAATTACCTATTTGGTACACATTGTATTTTTGTTGAATAGCACGGACTTGGATAAAAGACTGGATAATAAATGGGCCAGCAGATGACAAGCAGAACGACAGATACATGGATTTACACAGATCTAGGTTTAAATCTCCTCTCCATCACTGATGGTCTTGGGTACGATACCACCAAATCGTTCTGAACTTTCATATCCTCTATATTATTATGGTAATATATCAGTCAAGAGACATACAATGGGCAAAGAGCAGGAAAACAATTCCTGAATACCTCCTACAACAACTGGTTCCTTCAAAAACTAGTCCCCAAAAGCATAGAAAATTCGCTCATTTGAAAATCATGTTTTATTTTTCAGTTGGAGGGGCTAAAGAACTCTTATATCTACTATAATACTACATGGCTTCCTTTGGATTTAAATTGTTCATAATACTATAGACTGCAAACCCAGATGAGATTACAGTGAGGTACAGAATGGTACTAATGATTCTTATGTATACAATCGTTGAATTCCAGTGAAAGAGTTTTGAACTCTAATTCAGCTAATCAATATTGAGAACTGAGTAAGTAGAATTTTACCTTATTTTTGTTTCTTGGGTCACAGTGCAAACAAAGTGTATTAGTGCAGAGGAAAACCCTGTAGACTGAGAAAAGTATCATTACTAAGAAAAGCAATCTGCACTATTTCATAAGAAACTACACAACTGCCAGGTGTGGTGGTGTACACCTATAATCCAGCACTCAGGAAGCTGAGGCAGAAGGACTGCTGTGAGTTCAAAACCAGCATGAACTAACAAAGCAAGATGTCTCAAAAAAAAGACAAAACCCTACAAAATTATGTGGCCCATGCTATCCAGTATTTTGTCAAGTATTTTGTCATTTCTTTCCAAGGCTTGTGTCAAGAAGTTAGTCTCGTAGTAGTGTATGCATGCGTCTTTACATTTTTATACATGTATTCAAATGTGAAAGTGGGGCAGCTGAACATTTACCTGGATTATTTGGCCCAAAATTGCCATGTGGCAATGGACGAGACTATGTTTGTTTTCTTTTTAATTAGGAGGTACTAGAGAAGGGGGTACTAGAGAAGGGGGTAATAAGACTTTGAGTCACCTAAATGTAGCCTCTTAAATGTCATATATGTATATACTAAATTCAACGTCAAAATAGTTCTCTCATCTATAAAACACCTTTCAGTAAAGGAGGCTGAGGAAGTAAAAAGTTATCAGTCACAGAGAACACACAGGAGAACAATGTAGTGGCCATTGAAAGTATTCAGTGCATTTTAATTTGCAATTTAATGCAGGAAGTAACACAGACTTTAGTTTAGCTATTTAAAGGCATACTCAGATGGGGTGAGGCACTAGGGAGAGGGCCTTTCTTTCTTGTATGTTGCATTAAAAACCCAATATCTGTAACAAAACTTTTAGCACCTCCGGAGTAGATTGACTTGATCCTAGCTCTTTGAACCTAACAGACTCAAACTGCCTTGTAATGTGCTTGTACTTACAATACACATACAACTATCTTTAGCACATGTCTTCCAATCTAGGGCTCTAGGTAGACTAAAACAGGAAAAAAAAAAAAAAAAAAAGACACAACGTTAACAGAATTAACAAATAACCAGACAAAACAGTGCAGGGTAATTAACAATTAGGAAAAAAAAAAAAAACCTACCCAAAATCTGGCATGTTAATTTCTAAAATTTAAAATTATAAAGAAAACTAAACTCCATCAATTTAACAGAAAACAATCAAACACTTAGGCAACTTAAGCTATCGCCCATATTTCAAAAATGCATATTTTAGAAAGGTTTATCAGGAAAGAATTTATTTGTACTAAGTTTAAATTTGGTTACACTTGAGTCAAACCTTTGAAGAAACTTGCCGTGTTTCCAGGAATGCCCTTTTTTGGGAGGGAGAGAGGCGAAAGTGGCTAGATTAAATAAAAAAAGTTAAGCCTGGAGCTTCAATATGAATGGGCATATCTGTGCCCCTATATGCTAATCCTCTCAGTCTCACTGAGCTGTTCAGTCTTCAAATAATTTGATAATCTGTCTCTAAAGTTTGGCACTATTGAGCTCAGTTTTTGCAAAACGCCCTGGCAGCACTGAAGTCTCTTCGGAGACCAGAGCAGTCTCAGTCTTGTCGAATTGTCTACCAACAGGATACGTGTGTGCAATGTTTGCTGTCAAACGCTGCAAAGGTGTATCTGCGCGGGTTCCGTCCAGGCAAGACTCGCCTATCCTCGCACAGATGCCTTCTTTCCACACACCCCTCCGCTCTCCTCCTCCCCCCGCAAGTTTTAAACTTTGTTTCCTTCGGGGATCTGTACTAGCGCTACTAATGATATCCAAGAGACAAAGGGCCGTGCTGTGTGGGTTCATCGGATGCCAAATTTTTTAGTTGTGAAACAAAGCGCTCGCATTTGAGATTCGGGAGGAGGAGAAGAAGGAGGAAGAAGAGGAGGATGGAGAGACCGGAGTCGGGCCTCTCCCTAGACAGTGCCCCGCCCGCGCCCCGCCGCCCGGCCCGCTCACCGCTTCACGCGGATGATCTGGTCCCGCATCGGCTTGATGTCCTGGAAGCTCTGCTGGTTGACCAAGCTGTAGACGAGGATGAAGCCCTGGCCGTTCTTGATGTACAGGTCCCTCATGGACGCGAACTGCTCGGTGCCCGCCGTGTCCAGGATCTCTAGCACCGACGGCGACGAGTCCACCTCGATCTCCTTGCGGTAGAAGTCTTCGATGGTGGGGTCGTATTTCTCGATGAAGGTACCAGTCACGAACTGCACGGTGAGGGCGGATTTGCCCACCCCACCCGAGCCCAGCACCACCACTTTGTACTCGCGCATCGTCCCTCCGCCGCCGCCGCCGCCCGCGACATAGACCTGCGCCCGCCGCTGCGCCGCGCCCGGACCTGCCCGCGCCGGCCCTGCTCACGGCACCCCGGGCGCCGGCGGCGGGGCGGCGGCTGAAGGTGCAGCGGCCCTAGGCATGGACCGAGCCGGGCGGCGATGCAACCCCGCGGGCGCCAGCTGCGACTGAGGGCGAGCAGGAGCGGGGAAGCGCTGGAGCCGCCCGAGCTCGGGCCCGCAGTGCCGCCTGTCCACGCTGCCCCGCCCCTCGTGCTCCACGCCCAGCTCCCCGCCAACCGCCGCCGCTTCCCAGGCGCAGGAGCGCGCGCACAAGCCCAGACGCAGCACTGCCGGGGGCGGGGCCGACGGGTGGGGCGTGGCCTGCGCAAGCCCCTCCCGGGGCCAGTCGCCTAGGCGACCAGTCGCGCGCGCTCCCGAGAGGCCCTGCGCGGCGAGGAAGCTTCTGCCCGCGCTTAGATAAACACGCACAGACTGAGTTTGCCCGGCGACATCCCACCCCGCGCACCCTGTAGAACTCCAAGCCTGCGAAATCCGCGTGCGCGCTGCTCGTCTAAGGTGGGAGCCGCATCAACCTGAGCGTCCCACGCTCAGAATTTAACGGAGTCAAAGTGGAAAAGAGGCGAGAGGAATCTACAGGCTTAAATCTAAAGCAGGGAGTGAAAGACAGGTGCAGTGTCCAAGGGGGTAATCATGGCGTGAACACCAGTGAACGAGACCCAGCCTGTCAGCATTCTGGAGAATCTGGTTTTATTTTGTATAAACATAACGATATGAACTGTTGTAGGAGAGATGAACGCCTCCAAGCCTCTGGCTGCGGCTGCATAAATACAAAAGTGAAGCTTGCTTTCAAAGGTCAGGACACTGAGGGAGCGGTGACAGCACACCTGAGTGGCCAGTCTTCGGCGCGCACACTACACGCATTCTGTCCACGCCCGATGACGTTACCAGGTCCCGCCTACTTCTCTCTAGCCCCGCCCTTCAGTGTCCAACTGAAGTGAAGTTCTTCCCACGCCCTGTCTGCCTGAGACATGTGGAAAACCGAGGAAACCTCAGCAACAGCCTGCTGGGGGCATCGAGTAGGAGGGTGGGATTCATTCTAGCCAATCAGTTCGTGAATCTGGACCCCATAGTACCACTCGTGACCAATAGAGAGACATTTTATACCATGTGATGGCTTCTCCTTTAACCAATCGGGAAAAAGTTTAGTCATAGGATTAGCTAACCCTTCTCCCGGAGCCTTGCCAGGGTGGGCGTTTGCGCCTACTCATGCTTTGCTAACCCAATCACAGGTGAGCAAATGAATGACGGAGGTTCGATCTGAGCCAACCACAACTCGCGATTCTTTTGCTTCGGAGAGCGGGCGGTAGAGAGACAGGGCGGGGGCTGGTGGTCCTTGGGAGAGGCCCCCGTGGCTGTGCCAGGTTCTGGCAAAGGCGTAGGTTGCCTTGGCAGGCGAGAGTGATGAACTCTGCTTTTAATATTGTCTCAGTGGTATTCTGCCTAAATGATGGGCCTGGAAGTGGGACTCGAGATGTGGCAGGATCGTGGGCTGAATGGAAAAAACGTAGACTTTGTCTTTAGATGAGAAAATTTTCCGGTCCTTAAGAATACACCTTGCCGCAGTTGCTTTGGTCTGCCACGCATGCCTCTAGAACGTTTTTCTTTTACTACTCAGTTTTTAAATTCAACACTGTGTCTCTAGTGTTAGATCTGAGGAACACACCTTTTCTCAGCTCTAGCGTCATGTAGACGACTTTTTATCCCAAACACCCTAGACGATGATATGATGATGATGATTTTGGAATAGTTGGTTTTGCATTTACTTCAAAGTTTTCTTCTGGAACTGGCCTCCCCCCTTCCCTATCTCTTGAAAATAATGCGTTTCTGTAATTCTAATGTTAGGTCAATGTGTACCTCTCCACTGTTCCTCTTTCCAACAAGGTCGTTGTAGAGATGCTTTTGGTCTGATTTTTTGTGCCGGACTGGTATTCTTGACCATTTTTCTTCAGTCAGTTATCAAACGACTGCAGAGATGTACTCAGATTGCCTTATTTCCCTTTTGCTCCCTTGTATTAGAATGGATAACCGATGTTTGCATTAATTTCCATAGATAGCAAGACGTTTGTTATTAAACTACTGAGGGCAACTGTCATGTCAGTTTTAAAATGTAAATTGCATTTGTTTCTCACTGAATAAGAATACATTTGTCTTGGCTTCAGTGGAGGACTGGTTCCTGGACACCTTCTTAACACACTCTGGATGTTCAAATCGTTTATATGAGACGGCATATATATGTATGCATAACCTATGCACATCCTCCTGTATAAATCTCAAGATGACTTACAATGCCTAATACAGTGTAAATTCTATGCAGATAATTATAGTGTATTGTTTGCAGAATAATGACAAGAAAAATGGCCATGCATGTTTCCCCCCGGATACAGAATTTTAAATCTACAGTTGGCTGACTCCATGAATATGGTGGGCTGACAGTATAAATCAGAAATCAAGAAATCATTATTTCTTGAGTATGTATTATCAAAATATGAGGAGTCTGAGCCACCAGAATCCACAGCAAAGGCAAGCTGTAAGAAAATAGAATCAGGAGTGTTTTAAGAGAATTGAAACTGAAGAGGATCTGATATGTGAATGTATGCTAGTAATGTCAAGAAGTGAATTGGAGTTGAGAGAGCTGACATGAAGCATTCGTGTCTGGTTACTCTGGTGATGGCGTTTCAAGACGATGTGGTAGCTTTTTAGAAGTCTCATTTTGTGTAAAATTAATATGCTTCCGTGTGGTTATACTTCCTTGTGATTACCTTAGTTACCTTCTATTGAAGAGAGACATGTTGTCTCTTGTAAGATTCAAATTGTGTATTTTGGCGCTAAGAAACTCTTAAGCTCAGTGGAAATGAAGTAGAGCCCAAAAACATTAACGTTAAACTATTTTTACAGATCCTACAGCCCATTTGGTTTTTTGCCGTCCAGTGGAGCTAAAATTTCATTCACCTTGAAAGGAATAAAAATCTGGTGTTTGTTTTTTGTTTTGGAAATTTGCTTTGGGTTTGTGATTCCAGAAGCAACCCTAAGCAACTATTTTTATTGTTCTCTTCAAAGCTGGGAAACTCTGGATTGAAGAGAATCTGGTAGAAGCTGTCATAAAAATTCTGAGTGGGCTTACTGGTCATTTCACCTAACATAATAGAAAATAGAAGAGCATTTTTTAATTTCTCATGATTTTTTTTAAGAATAGGGAAAATTTATTGAGAGAAGGAAACTTTCTGCCTAAGATGGACAGAAGGGTGCCTGGAAAGTGGCTGCCCTCTCAGAATATTTTTTTGACCTTTAGCCAATACTAACTTTTTTGTAAGAAGCATGAAGACTGAAGCTCATGAGGTATTGCAGCTCTTGTGCATTTCTCAGCTGTGCCTCTGGTTTTACTCTTAATGCCACAAGATGCAAAAGGGACAACAGCACGTATTCCCCCCTCTTCTGGCTCAGCATGGTATGAAGTTGATTTATTGCTATATGTGTGATAATAGTTAAACAATTAGCTGTGGTAGAAAGAGTGTCAGGACCTATAGAGAATTTTTAAAGATTTGATTATGAGGTTGAGGTCTATTTCCTGATCCCTTAATCATGTTGTTTATATGGCAACATAAGCTCTATTGTGAGAATGATTTTAGAAATAAAAATTTATGTCTTCATTTGTTTGTGGGGAAAAAAAATAAACACGAGATAGGATAAAATTGACTTTTTTCCCCAAGAGCTGTAAATTTCTGTGATTATGAAAATCCATAACTGTATACTGACACTGCAGGGTCCATTGAGTTACAGAGTCATGTTCCTAGGAGAAGAAAGGAAGAAAGAGAAAGGGAAAACTTCATTTGCCTTCTCCCTACTGAATCTGAAAGGAGTTATCTCACCTATATCCAGATACCCTCAATTGTCACAGTTGTGTTACCATGGAAACTCAGCTTCTTTCTTTCTGTGAAAGATGTTGAAATAGGTGGATGAGGTGGGAGATACACTGCATACTGGGACTTCCTGATGCCAGCAAGAAGGAAACACGCATGGGGTTTCATATAAACAAATTAGAAGATATTTGCAAAATGATCAGTACCTCATGGCTACAATACTCTGATTCCTAGTGGTTCCTTTGAAAGCCTGCATGTCTCTGATTAATCATAAAAGGGAAGGACAACTCAAATACACGTAGCATGTAGGAAATGCTGCTGACAATTGTCAAGGGAGAAGAAATTTTCTTCATCTCCAAATCACCTAAAACAGCTGAGAAGTATATGTTGAATAGGAAAAAGAGGGTAAAATAAACTTGTTCTTTTTGAAAATGTGACATGTCTTGGTGCTTTTGAAAAGAAAAATTAGGATGGGAACATTCAGTAAGTGTGCATGAAAGAAACCTATAGGTTGCCTATTGAGGAAGTAAACGTTTCAAAAGTCAGCTGTAAGTAGAAAACATTGTGAAAGAAAAATTTTAATAAGGAAAAAAGGCGAACAAAGAAAAAGCCTGAATAATCCTAAGAGCTTGAGGGTCCCGAGGGCAGCAGTGCATTAAAGTCATTCACTTAGCACACCAGAAGAGTGGACGCGGAGCTGTTTGCAAACCCTACAGTTTTCCTTTATTTTTTTTGCCAGAGAATCTGGGATGCATCTGGATTGGCCATTCATGACAGTGTTTTCCCTTCTCATTAGTCCAGAAACAGATGTGTGACTCAGTTCTGGCCAGGGCTGGCAATTTCTGGAATTCTGTCAAGATTGAGAAGATATCCCCATTTGTTCCCCTCACTTCTTGCTTTGTACTTTGAAGCTATAGCCACTGTCTTTAAGCCATGATGCTCTCTGGTTGAGCATCATGGTTGAGGGAAAAAGCCACTGGCTTCCGATGGTTAAGGAGAAAATGGGAGAACCTAATCTTGGCTAACAACTGTGCTTACTTTGTTATTACAGAAAATAAAGTAGAAGAGAATAGTTTAAATCAGGGTGTAAGTCATGGTAGAAGTTGTGTGCCCTCATAAGCCTGAGAAGTCCATGAGACTCCACTGTACTCTGTGTCATATCGTTATTTATTTTAATAATAAGGTTCATCTCTTCATATTGCATAACATGCACAATTACAGCAGTCACCACCAATCCAACCAGCCCTGGAAATGACCACCTTAAACAGTCAATGTGCTGTGATTTAAACTTGAGTTAGGTTTTCTGTACCAACTTGTAGAAAGCTGTAAGGAATTTTAGATAAAATGGTATTTTAAACAGTCCAGTATTTATGAGCACTTTCATTCTAATGTTGTAAATGGTATATGAAAGATATTCTATTTATCAAGTATTTACTGTGAATATTTTTCCAGTTCTGGGGCTATAACTGTAAACTGTTAGCCAGAAGAGCTTGTATTTTAGCAGGAGAGATGGACATTAAATAACCAATTACATTATATAGTAATAGCTATAATTAATGCTAATAATGGAAAACTAGGGGTTAGAACATAATATAAATAAATAAATAATAAAATATTACAAAATTTATTTAAAGAATTTAAAGTACAGAAATACTTTCCATACGTATGATGATATACATAGCAATATAGTTTATCCATGAAATCTGAGGGGTCAGGAGAATCAGAGACAATTGCAGTGAATTAGCAAAGGGAAATTACGTGAAAAAAATTAAGAGGGAAACATGTTTTGAAGGACATGGCCAAAATATAGGCCATGTAGAGCAGAAGGGAGGATTTAAGGCATTCAGAAGGCAAAGTAACTAAACCAAGAATGAAGGAAAGATGAAATAAGGGGAATGCAGAAGTACTTGATGCTTTAGTTCTCTGTAGCAATAGCATTCTAGAGATGCCACTCAGGAAAAAAATTTCAGAAGCCAGAAGTCTCACAGCAAGGTTATAAACAGTATGAAACCAATATGAGGAAAACTAATACGAAGAAAAAGTAGTAATGTCAGGGTGCATTTGAAATTAAGGCATTATTCAAAATAGTGAATAAGTTATAATGTGGGCATTATAAACAGACTTTCATAAGTAATCAGAGGCTGGAGGGCATGGAGAAAGAGGGATTTGAACTTTCACAAATAAAAGTAGAAAATGAATAGCCAAAATGAAAACAGGAAGTTATTTTTGCTTATGGTTCTTTTTGTGGTAGCTGTTATTGACATGCGTTATATGAAAATGAATGGAATTTGATAGAAAAGAAACATTTCAGTAGTCTAGTAATATATAAGGATAAACTTCTTAGTAAATAATGTGATTTAAAGTGTTTTTCTTAGAATACCTTTTTGTACCTTTCTTTAGAAAAATCTTTTCAACAAAACCTATAAAGAGTAAGAGGTTCCAGGTAAGCGAAGCCTTTTGAAAAAAAAAATAGATGTGTCAAATGTAATAGAAAAAAAACAGTAAATGCTTGCTTATAAAAATCAAAAGTTTGCTAGGCATTGAGTGTTTTCTTGTCAAATATTGATTTAGTGATTTTCCTTATGCTATTTTCTGTACAAATACAAGAATTTCTTTAAAAATGAAGCCACCGCAGGCATATGAACACTACTTGGTACTGCTACAGATAGAATTTAGATCTTGCTTTCTGTGACTCCCAGAGTAACCTGAAACAGACTTCTGTTATACCACCAGTAGAACACTATTGCTCTATCTTTTACTTATAACTAGGAATGGAGCTGCGCTTTGGTCATTTTTGTTTTAACAGCATTTAGCACAATGCCTAGAACATTGTAAATATTTACAAAATGTTTATAAACAAACGAACAATTGAATAGATATTAACTTTGCTTCTAAAACTCCTGTTTTTTGCACATAGAGAAGATAAAAAGCAAGGGAAATCAGTGGAAATTTTCTCAGAGTCAAGGTGAGGAATTGATAAACATCCTCTAAAGGAAGCCTTATTCCCAAAGAAGCTTCCATCTCCAAGAGTTGGTCTACAGTAGGTAAGGCAGTGTGTGGCCCAGGACTTGAGAGAGTGCCAGGAAGGAAGTGAGGAAAAAACTTTTCTTCTATTAATTCACTGCTGCCTGAAATTACACACTTAGCCTTTTAGTCTTTTGACTTAAACATTCCACTCCCCATTAAAATGTAAGTAGGAACGAGGAAGTTGAATAAGGCTAATGTTCTGTCAATTTTGGGAGCATACAACTATGCTTACCTCGCTATTAAAGGAAATAAAGTATAAGATAATTCAAATCAGAGCAAACGTCGTGGCAGAAGTTCTGTGCCATCATAAGCACAAGAGTTCGAGAAACTGTGTCACACATTTATTTTAATAATAATGTTCATCTTTTACACTGCATAACATGCACAATGACAGCCTTCACAATTGTTAGCTTCTTGTACTTGATTAGAATAGTCTCTTATTTGTATGAGATTACAAAGCTTACTTTGGAGTCATGGCCCTTATCTGATTCCCTTCTCTACTGCTTTTCATACCATCATGTTCACTAATAATTTGGAGGCACCTTGGGGTAGACAGAGCAGTGTCACAGTGCAAGAGCCGTCCAGTCATCTTGTTAGGAAGATTATTCATCCTACCCTACCAGTGTCTTCTCAAAAGTCACCTTTCTGATTTTAAAAAATAGTATATTTTTTTGTTGTCATCTTAATGATTCTCACACCACCTCACAAAGACAATGTTTGTCATTTAATGAATAGTTAACCACATTTAAAAGACTGAGTTAGTTGGAAAAAATGAGTCTCCTTTACTTAGTTAAGTACTATCTCTATGCAGTCATAGTCATGATAAAATTAATTACACTCTACTTGAATGAAAAGAGCTAATGGATGCATTCAAGGATAGTAATTTATTTTCTTTGGTGGACCAAGTAGTTGAACAAAGTTAACTATACTGTAATTTATGCCGACTTGTCTACATTCTGTTGGGGACCAGTCTCTAGTATTTATTAGGATTTTGATTTGGCTATTTTTCATGCAAACTAATGTTTCCAATGAAAATATTCTTTAACATGTAAGTGATCTAATAAATATGGATCTGTTAACAAAATTAGATTACGTGAACAACAATTGGTACCAAACTGAAAGTAACTTCTGTCATGTACACTGATAAAGTGAATGGAGCCAGAAGAGCAACTGACAGTCTGTGGAGTTAAAATTATGATGAAGATTTTTATGCTGAAGTTACAGAGTTTCAGTGTGTTGAGCACTGCTCTATACATTAGGGCTGTAGGTTGTCTTAAACCTAGGGCATCTTTGTCCTGTGTGTGACCAACGTGGATAGGTAGGGGCTGAGGCTCATCTATCAACTGCAATCATGGCTGTGAGTGCATAGGGTCTCTATCGTACTGCTCACACCTAGCTCCTCACAAAGCAGAAATAGAGAACATTAAATCAGAAAGGACAATAGGTCTCCATTTAGATAAGATGCTATCTGTTTTTATTCTGTTGGTTCCAGAAAGGATAAAGTACCTTTCCTAAATGCACGTGTATTTTTAAATAAATACATATTTATATCTCAATTAAAATGATCTATGTTGATAATTTTGAGTTGTAATAGTCAAATGAGATTTTGTAAGAAACCTTAAATCATCTGTCCAGAAAATACTTTTACAGAAAAATGTAAACTGTGTTTCTCTTTGGAGGACATTTCTGTAAATAGCTTTCACCATGGCTTCCACACTTTTTTGGTCGTGGTTTGTGTGTGTGTGTGCTGGGGCAAAACCCAAATACAGAGGCCCTTGCTTCAGTAATAACGGGAATTCCCATTGAGGCAGCAGCATGGATTTATAGGCAAAAGTTTTGAGATAGGAGAAAATGGGAAGGGACTTCACCTTGAGGAAAAGAGGGGAAGGAAGCATGATATCAATGAAGATCAGGCTGACCCATTAACAAAGAAAAGAGGGCAGTATTTTTTCTTCCCTATTTTTTATCGTTGATATAATTTGGCTTATAATGTATTTGCCAATACAAGTGTTTTATCCTACTGTAGCTCTTACTACAATGATGACTGTAATTATATTCACAGGAGCTACTTTTCATTCATTCATTGTTCAGGACTAGGGGTTGAAGCCTGGGTCTTTGTCCTGAACTATATCTCCAGCCTCCTTTTTAATTTTTTTTTAATTTTGAGAGAGGGACTGCTGACTTGCCCACGCTGGGCTTGAACTTATGAGCCTCTTGCCTAAACCTCCCAGAGTGCTAAAATTACAGGTATGTTGCTCCATGCCTGGCTAGAAGCCAGTGTTAATGAAGTTGTGGAGGCTGGCTAGAGTCTGATTGATCATTATCTCAGTTCTGGTTTTGCAGCTGGGGAGAAGTTCTTACAGCTGGAGGAGCAATCTGGTTCCCATGATATGATTATACTTGCTCAGGGTGAGAATCACTTCACTTCTGCAGAGGCTTTGGTGGGACCCAGAATGACTGCAAGTTTAGGGAAATGAATGAAACTTTTATCAGGAGGCTGTAAAAGTGGGCAGTTAAATGTTCCTACAGGTCTCTTACGTTGATATCCTTAGTCTTGAAGGGAGATGAGATAGGTTAGGTAAATTTAGGGTTTATAAACCTTGTATTATCAGTGTTTAGATAGATATTCCTTAAATGATTAATTTGCCTACCAGAAGAACCATTGAGCGGGGATATGAACCAAAGTTTTAAGTTAACAGAGGAGATAGATAAGAAATAAAGACAGAGATGTCAAGCTTTGTCCTGTTTTTAGTTCTCCAATGGGTACCAAAAGGTCTAAGAGTTATTGTTGTTCAGAAAAAGTGGCTTTTAAGCCCCTGAAAACCTCAAAAGAAAGCACAAATCATACTTTAAATATATAGTTTGTTCCCTGGCCCTCTGTGATTATCCTGAAAGTTTTATCTTTTCATCTAGTTTAGTTTCAGTGAAACGCTATGTAATGATATCCTGGCTTTAATGATGCTTCTCGCTTTTGAGGTCAAGATTGGGAGAGTGAAGAAATAGGGAAAATATGTATTATACTTTTAATGAGTAACAGGTCCTGAGTTAGGTCCCAGAAGAGTACCTGCCTTTTATACTCCTGGTAGTCTCTGTCTCACAAACCCCCTACCCTCAAATCTCACCAATGAGGGCTGGAGATCTAGCTCAGTGGTGTAAGTGCCTGCCTGGCAAGCACGAGGTTGGGAGTTCAATGCCCAGTACCCAAAAAACAAACAAACAAACAAAAATCTCACCAATGAAGAATTTGAGGGAAAGAGGTTGAACGTGAGTATGCAGAACAGAGTCATTGGGTGATTCTGATTTGCCCTTGGGTTAGAAATCAATTTAAAAATATTAACTCAACTTTCTAGTGTAAAAATCACTTACAGTGAGTGATGATACTGAAAATTTCTACTGAAGATAATGAATAATGAAATTACCTACTTTAGATCCAAAATGTAGTTTAAATTTCACTTCTCCGTGGTCCCCTACACTAGAATTAATCTTTTGCCAGATTCCCCACATCATTTATTCTCTTTTCTACAATCAGTATTTAATGTCCATCAATCATTTAGTTATCAAGGGAGGAAAAAGTAAAAGTATAATGTTTAATCTGTATAATAGTTTGGTCAGTAAGTGGTAGTTAGTCAATAAATAATAATTGACTTCAACACAGACCGAAATATCCAGCAAAAATTATCTTTCAAAATTAATGGAGAAATAAGATACTTTCATGAAAAAGAACAGTTGAAGAAATTCATGACCATCAAACAAGCTCTACAGAATGCTCTGGAAGGATATGTTAGAGATAAGAAATACCAAAACACATGAACACCAATAGAAAGAGGCTGCCAACCAGGGTGATCAATTAGACAGAGGAGAAAGACAGTGAACCACAACAGGAAAATAGCATGAAAAAAAAAAACCAATATATATCAGATATAACCATCCATGTAAATGGTCTTAACTCACCAATCCAACACACTGGAAAAATGGATCAAGAAACAAACCAACAATATGCTGCATTCAAGATATACATTTAATTTTAAAAGAAATTTATAGACCAAAAGTCAAAGATGGAAAACAATTCTCCATGTCATAGGAACCTAGAAAAAAAAGAGAATCAATTTTCAGACTTTAAGCCAAAACTGATCAAGAGACAAGGAAGATCACTGCATACTTGTTAAGAAAAACTCCAAGAAGAAGAGATAACAATCATAAATATACCTGCATCAAACACTGGTGCACCCAACTACATAAAACAAATATTAAGAGACATGAAAAAAACAAATAATCACTAACACAGTAGTAGTGGGGCACCCTAATCTATTCTCACAAATAGATCAACTAGACAAAAAAAAAAAAGAAAGAAATATCAGAATTAAAGTCTGTGAACAAATAGACTTTATAGATGTCTACAGAATGTTCCACCCCAAAATATCAGAATGCATTTTCCTCAGCTACTTATGGGATGTTCTCCAAAATAGACTACATATTGGCCCACAAAACATGTTTAAATAAATGCAGAATTGAAATCATTCCAGGCATAATGTCTGACCGTTTCACAATGAAACTGGAAATCAGTGGCAAAAGAAATCACTAAAACTACATAAATACATGAAAATTAACACACTTCTGAACAATCAGTGGGTCTCAGAGGAAATTAAAGATGAAATTAAACTGTGTACAATTAAATGATAATACTGATATAACATACTGAAACTTACAGGATACGATGAAAGCAGTCCTAAGAGGGAAATTTATAGCAATGAAGTCCCATATCAGGAAAACAGAATGAGCTCAAATAAACAATCTAATGTTAAACTTGAAACTTCTAGAAAAATAAAAAACACATCAAAGCTAAAGTTCATACTAAGGAGTAATTTATAAAGATAAGAGCAGAAATTAATGCAATTGAGACCAAGAAAACAACACAAAGAATCAATGAATTGAAAAGTTGTCCATTTCTCCCAAAACTGTTACACAGATTTAATGCAATCTCAATCAAAACACCATCATCATACCTCACAACTGGAGAAAATACTCCTAAAATTCATTTGGAACCAAAAGAGATGTAAAATAGCAAAAGCAGTTCTGGGCAACAAAGGCAAGGCAGGGAGCACCACAAAGCCTGACTTGAAATTATACCACAAAGCTACTGTGATAAAATCGACATGGTATTGGAAAAAAAAATAGACTCAAGGATCAGTGGAACAGAATAGAAAATTTAGACACAACTCCAAACACACTAAACCACCTTTACTTCAACAGTGGAGCCAAATATGTTCACTGGGAGAAAGACAGAGTCTCTTCAATAAATGGTACTGTAAATACTGGTTTTCCATATGCTGAAGACTAAAACTAGACCCATGTCTATTGCTATGCACTAAGTTAAAGTTGAAATGGATCAAAAATCTAAATATCAAAACAGAAATACTAAATATACTGGAAGGCAAGATATGTAGAAATTTTGAAGACATAGGGTAGGCAGAGACTACATGAATAAAACTCAGAACACATGGGAAATACTGAATAGAATCAACAAATGGATTCTCACCTTATTAAAAAGCTTCTTCACAAGAAAAGACATTACCAATGAAGTGAAAAGGCAACCCACAGAGTGGGAAAAAATTATAACCAGTTGTCCCTCAGACAAAGGGCTTAAATTTAGAATTCACAAAGCATTGAAAAAGTTAGGCCTCCAAAATGCAAAGACCCAATCCAAAAATGGGCATCTGAGATGAATACACACTTCTCAGATGAAAAAACACAAACAGCAAATAAACATATGAAAAAATGTGTAGTATCCTTGGTCTTCTGACAGATGCAAATTAAAATAACACTGAGATTCCATCTTACTCCAAAAAGAATGGCTATCATCAAGAAATCAACAAATAACAAATGCTGGAAGGCTTTAGAGAAAAAGGAACCCTTCTCTGCTGTTGGTGGGAGTGAAGACTGGGGCCAACACTGGAAATCTGTGTGGAGGTCCTCTAAAAACTAGGCTTGGAGAGCCCATTTAGCTATGCCCCTTCTGGGTATTTTTCCAGAAGAACTGAAAAATCATATCACAGCAATATTTGTGCACCCATGTTTATATCAGCACCATTTGTAATAGCTAAGTCTTGGAAACAACCCAAATGCCCACCAACTAAGAAATAGATTTAAAAAAAAAAATGTGCTTTTTTTTTAATACAGTGGAATACTACTCAGCCATAAAACATAAACTTGAACCTTTTATAGAATGGATGCAACTCGAGACAATACTCATAAACAAAATAAATCAGGATCACATATATAAACCGTATTGTCTCACCACTGTGAGAAACTGGAAGAGTAAATAAGATCCAAAATGTACAATAGCTACTGTGAAATGGAAAGGAACTGTTAAAAAGCAAAGAAAAACTGATGGGAGAAATGCTAAAGGAAAAAAACAGTACATATACACACAAAAAGTTAAGATCGTTTTACAGCTAATGTCTCTTAGTTCATTGAAAGAAAGTTTTATGCTAATACCTTTTTGGACAATATTTCATGCCTATATCTTGTACTCCTAATACCTACTATGAATATACAATATACAATGTATTAATTATTTTTACTCTCCTACTAGCCTGTTTTGAAACTGTTTTATTGCTACTTTTACTTTTTTCTCTTTAAAAAAATTTAAAAATTGGACCAGGGGTTTAGCTCAGGGGCCCAAGTGCCTGCAGGTATGAGGTCATCAGTTCAATCCCTGGTATCAAAATTTTAAATTTTAAAATTTTAATAAATGGATCAAAATAGATATGAAATATTCAGTGGTATTAATAGTATAATAAATTTATAAGTTATTGGATTATTATATTGTCGTCCTATTATTTCTAGTTTCATAATACTTAAAATGAGAGGTATTTTTCAACTTCAAATTTAAACTGTGCACCAGATAAAATCATAATAATGTGAAATGTCACATGTTGTAAATTCTTCAAAAACCAGTAACATAGGCTTAAATGAACGCAAACCACAACTGGGTCACATCCTGTAGACAATCATTCGTTTCTCTAAACAAATTCTTATACTAACAACAAACACATTCTGAATCTGACAAAATAGTATCTTTTGTTGGTTTTCATCTTGGTGCATGTGAAATTTGTCTTAACAGGAATCACATCAACTTCTGTTTCGATAAAAAGCAGCCAGTTGTAACTAGGTAAAAAATAAGATTGATGTAGGAAGGACAGGAAAACTGCAGAGTTGGTGCATGGCACACGGCACAGAAACTTCGTGTGGCCCCACACAAGCCCAGCCAGAAGACAGGAGACAAGTGGAACACAAAGGGTGCCGGCATCTTGGCTGTGAGTCCACGGCTGTGGGTTTGTCTTGGTCAGAGGCCTGTGGCTTATGAATTGCATGGTCTGATTTACTTCTGTACACAAGTTTTCAGAGGCACAGTTGTGCGTGCTAAAATGTATTCCTACCTGCTCGGAGCCCTGCGCTTCTGTGTGCCCATATGCCTAACTTATTTCTAAATGTGTTTGGAGAAAATAGAAAATAAGGACTCTTGGTACTACAGACATAGAGTAAAAGTGCATATGACCATTTGTATCTCTTTGCACGTTCCTTCTGGGGGATTTCCTCAGGCTGCAGATTTTGTAACATGTGTTGCTCTTGGCATTGGTATATCATGCCTTGCTCATGAGCTGGTCGGGTTCTTTCCTCTTAGGAATTTAGAATTGTGAAATGTCATTTTAAACTAAGAGGAGATAACTACAGTGGGAAAGACTTTCTTAGGTCTGTGTGCAAATAAATCATGAGAGAAAGTCAGCCTACAGAGAAATGTCAAAGAATGAAGTAGATTCTTCTACAGAGTGACAGGAGAAAGCGGTGGTGACTTATCTCAGAGGTTCTCATTCGGCTCCTGTGCAGTTTCCTCCTTATGGGGTGAGCCACTTGTATTTTCTACTATTGACACATGAAATCCTTTCTTCTCCCCAGCCTCACACTACATTTTCCTTATGTTAATATCTGTGGGTTTCTATTACTTGCAACTAGATTCCTAACAAAGCAAGTTATTCTGTTAAAATAGGTTCATTTCCACTGCCAGTAGATTTTCACTGGAAATAAATGGTATTGTCCTATCAGTTTGTCTGCATTAATGGCCCAAGCATTTCTCAGAACCTAATTGCATTATAACTGATGACAGTGGCTCCTGGTGCTGCTGCCTGACAGTGTTAGCAGGCCCTGCCAAACTCCCTGGAGGAGATAGTTTGTCCTTTGTGTAACAATGGAAATATTTTCTCTCATACAGGTTTAATAACAAAATGCAGGGCAGGAGCTCCAGGAAATAGCCAGGTCATGCGAAGTGAGTCCTGAGCTGCAGCTTATCTCACAGGTCCAGGCACAGAGTCTGGTGCCAGCCCTCCATAGAATGTACAGTCCAGGAGGATTGTGAGTATTTCCTGAAGCTATTCAATAAATACATAAGGAGGTGTTTTGCTTTGACTTACCCATTATTGTTGTTCTTATGCGACAGTAGTTTTCAGCTCTCTTCTGGAGAAACTGAAAAGTTTTATGAAATCCTGTAATTCCTCCTTAGGACAGTACCTGGAATGCCCAGAAAACAGAGGGGTTTTTTTGTTTGTTTGATTTTGGTTTTGTTTTTATATAATTCAAAGAACTCCTTATTATTTTATTTGCAACAGGAGGAATTTGGGTTTCTGAATGATAGCCTAGGTCACATTTGTAAACTGGCTGTCATCTCTAGAATAGTGTTATGTTTAAACTTTGATTAGGTGTGAAAATAAAATCCTGATACTATATCATTCATTGTCTAAATGTGACACTTTGAATGATGGGATGGGGCTAAATCAAAATGGGTAAGGAGAAGCAAGGGCAGTTGCAACTAAAGACTAGAAAAGGAGCACAGGAAAAAGCAAAGCTGGCAAAGAAAAGGAGACCCAGGCTGAGCTGGAGCTACCCGCCGCTTCCCAGCAGACTCAGCCTCCTGAGCAGCCTCAGAAGGTTGAGATGCCTGTTCCTGCTCAGGGGAGGATTCAACTGCTAGAAGAGATCCTGGGGGCCGACATGGGCCTTCTTGTTGGGCAGGAGAAGCTTGGACCTCCCTGGTGGACTCTGGAGGTATGCTAAGCTGCACATCCACTGGACTAGCTGGAACATTGGGTAAGTTGTGATTGGAAGCTAGACCCTGACCTACAAGTCACATAGTCACCTCCTGAAGTGGTGGAATTTCAGCTATACTCTCCAGAGGGCCTCTGGAGCATTTGGACTGGAGGTTTGACTTCTTCAAGGGGATTTCAATCTGAGCTGGAGCTTCTGGCTGGTTGCCAGGTCCTGCCTCCACAGGAGCCTGCAAAGATTGAAACTGGCTTGTCCTGCTTATGGGGAGAAGGTTCAATATTCTCAAAAGAGACTGGAGCCTGATATGGGTCTCCTGCTGGGTAGGAGAAGGTTCTACCTTCTCTGGATTCTCTGGAGGTGAGGCTGAGGCCTGTTGCTGGCTTGGAGTAAATTGAGCCTCCCTCCCTGCCTGTGAGGTTACTGTAAGCTCTGTAGCCACTGGGACATATGGTGAGTGTGAGTGACAAGCTCCATTCTCCTAGGTGGATTTGGAGCTTTTACTTCCTGGGGCCCCGACAACTGATCTGCATACTCCTCAGCAGCAAGTGCATGCTGAGCCTAGGCCCTGCTGGGTGGAAGAAGGCTCTGCTTCCTCAGGACGCTGAGAGGGTTTACCTGCAGAGGCTTGCAGGTGAAGTGAAGAGGATTGGATGTGGGGAGACCCTGAGTGCTGAGTTTGGGCCTCCAGCTCAACTAATGACGGTCCAGTTTATCCAGGAAACTCTGCAGCTTCATCTAGGTTCTCCCAGGATTCTAGATCAAGGCTATCACTAGCAGCTTTATCTGCACTCAGGTGTATATAATTATCCTGCAAGGTTCATTGCTAAAGCTTAGCTTTTACAAGTTGATGTGATGTTCCAGCCACCACCTTAGCAAGTTACCAGTGCTGAGCTAAATTCTCCTTATTCAGGAATGAAAGAAACTTTGCTGCTTTTGAACTCTGACTTCCTAGAAGTAGAGGAAGCATTTCAAGCACTTGGTAGTCTGCAGCCTGATGTGGTCTGGCAGTTTGGAGCTTCTTTTGAGGGAAGGAGATACAGCTAGAACTTCATTCTGACCCCCATCGAGCCTTGTAACCAGTTCAGGGAGTCTCTCTTGCTAAGAGCCTGGAAGACTCTGGACCCCTGGCAGGCCCTGATATGGAGCAGTGAACATACCTGGCCCTGGGAGAGGCCGTCCAGTGAACTTCTGAGATGGAGACAGTGTCTTGGTGGGCGCTGAGGAATCCAGCTGGTCAGAGCCCCTGGGGTCTGCTGGAGGCATAAGAGCTTGAATAGAGCCAAGCAGATCAGAATTGAGGGAAGAGGGCTTATTTGGCCCTAGAGGCTCAGACTTCAGCTGCAGAGTGTATGGGGCCCAGTCATGTTGTGGAGCAGTCAGGACGGCAGCCACTAATATGGCCACAGCAGCAGTCATGGAGTCCCCAATCACCACAAAAACACGATGGGGCAAGGTTCGGTCACAGAGATCTAGACTAACCAGGGTGCTGACACTAGGTCTGCTAGAACCTTTCTGGAGGTCACATGCGTACCAAGTGCCTTGGTAACTGAACACACCCTCAGTCTGCCATGGTTTACCCTTTAGTCATGACATCATAGTTAGGGAAAGCTTTATTAGGGTTTTCCCAGTGGTGACCAGGCCTTACTCCATTTCCCTTAAGAAGTGACAGTGATTTTTCACAGGGCTACTTCCCCCATAGCAAGCTAGGAGGCATGCCTTAGATTTGGAAGGTGTTGGGCCTCTAAAAGTCATAGGGTGGGATGGGGCAGAGTTTAGGGCTGGGTTGTGGGATGCTCAGAAGTGCTGGTTCAGTCCTGGTAATGGGAACTCATCCTCTTCCATGAGGAAACCCTAGGGTAGTTTTCCTCCCCTTGGCTGTGCTGCTTCTATGCAAAGCAATTGACCTTCAAAATCAGGACCAGTAGAGTGGAGCCAGGAAACACAGGAAGGCGGTTTGTTCCACGATGTTGCCATTTGCTCTGAACTCAGTAATGGGCTCCATGTTTCACAATTCATTCCTCTGTCCTAAGTTGGGGCTACATAGACTCCTTGCTGACCCCACGATTTGTGCAGGAGGGTTTTGGATGGTGGGCAGTTTAACCTGAGTGACAAGGTTTGGATCAGGGCACAGCTCTTTACCCTGGTGTGGGAGAACTCTCTCCATCTCACTGGGCTCACTCCAGCCATTCATATAGACGTGCCCCTGCTTTCCAGAGACCTTCCCAGCGTGTACACACGAGGAAGACACAGAGCTCATTAAAGTCAGTAGGTCGAACGCCTCTCTGGAAACACTACTCTAAAGCCCCCAGCTTCACAGTTCTTCCCATAAGAATTTTGCCACTTGTTTCTGGTCTGGCGCAGCTCTCGAATGACAATCCAAGAAGAGGCTTTCTGCTCTCATCCTGGGTGCCTTGCACATGGCTGAGCATGCAATAATGGTTTGAAAAGGGAACTGATTCTGAGGTCACCTCATTTAGGGTGGATCTGTTGTATAATCAGATTTCTGAAATCAGTGTTGACTTCCTCCTCTCACATTTCACAGGAAGGCAGACTTCTGAATGTCTGAAGCTGCCTTGACTGGTTTTATTTCAGTTGAACTGAAATTCTTCTTTTACATGAAAAAAAACTTTTTGATATTTTTATAGGGGAAACTACTTTCTCTACCTTTTCAGAACAAAGTACTTTAGCATGGTGGCGTGAATTAATAAAAAAATTCCCCCAAATAAGTTCCTACTGACATAAAATACATTTGTTATCCCCTCCTTTCTAAACATCCTAAGTGTAGTAGATACTATGTTATTTAAGGAATTACTCTGGCAACTTAATCCCTCATTAGAGGTTTTTATTTATCTAGTGTATAGAAAGGTTCTTCATCAAGGTATTTTACTCCAAATGCAAGGAGAACACACCATATTTGAAGGCAGAATTGTGTCCAAAGCGACAGCAACTGCACTTACAAGTGTGGTTCTCTGATCCCTGAGATCCTGTTTGAGGGGAGTTCTAAGAACACTATGTTTAAGGACTTCCTCAGGCCTTTGAAAGAAGCCAAGCTTGGAGCCGGGGATTTAGCTCAGCGGCATAAGCGCCTGCCTTGCAAGCAGGCAGTCGTGGGTTCGATCCCTGGTACCGATAAAAATGAAAAAGACAAAAATAAAAAGAAGCCAAGCTCTTCCCCTGGATCTTCAACTGCAGAAGGATTTCAGAGACTTCAGTTCTGTTCCCCAAACTTCAGATGAAGGGTCAGGGCCCAGAAAGTCCCTGAATTGAACTGCAGTACCAGAGTTTCATACATATTTTTCTGAGATACATCTGAAATCTTCTAAACCCTGCTGGGTGGGTTTTTAGATTGTTTTGTAGTTTTATTTTTGCAGTTCAAAGCTTGAACCTACGGGATCTCACACATATTAAGTACTGTTGCTCATTGTTTTGAATCTTGGCTATGTTGACTACTTGAGTTTTCACCCCCACACACCTGAATTAAATCATGGAGCTCTGCTTCACTTCTGGCATCTATGGTCTCAACTCAGTCGGTACTTCACAGCTATTTTACCACTCTCTGAAGCAAACTTAACAAGGATCCAAAAATAGATAAACTTCTGAGAGCAAAAAAGAAGCTCTAGTAATAATAAAGCTGAGGACAATAAGCATTGGAACTGACCCGGATAAACTGTGAGGGTATACACTTATTTTGGTTTTGCATTTATGGTTTCTGAGTAACCTACATATTGAGAAGCCTAAGGGTTCTTGGCTTGGTTTTTGACCTCTTTGACAGAGGCGGGACATGTGGGAATATTGTGGGTGTTGAAACTCCAACCTGCCTTCATTCTCAGGCCCTGGAATTATCTTGAGGCCCTGAGGCTCTGTGCAAAGCTTCAACCCCGATATCTACTTTCTACTGTGGGCTTGAATTTCTTCTTTTTCCTGTATCAAGTTATTTTACATTCTATCTTCTGATCTTGGTTTTTCTGTAATTATATTTGATATATCCTCTGTAACATTTTATAAGTGATTGGAATGGGATCAAGGGCCCTTCTTAATCAGTTTAGATTTCAGTATAAAGGAAGGTTTGGCTTCTTCTGATTTGCAGATATCCCAGAATGCCATGGCCAATTGTTGTCATGAACAGAATTGACATGGAGGAAACAAGAGCCAGTAACTAAAATCTCAAGCCCCATCATAATGAAGCACATTCCTGGGGGTGACAGGACAAAGCAATCTCTTGCCCTAAAATAGTTAGCATGAATTAAAGTCAAATTTGGGATGACAACGTGATTACCCACTGTAAACGTCGGGAGAAGAAATGGGATTGTTCGTTTTACCATGTGTAGTGATCAGCTTTCTGCTTCATTGTGAAAAAACACCAGAAGTAAACAACTTCTGGTGATTGATTTTGGCTCATTGTTTTACAGGGTTTTACAGGGTTCATGAGCATCTGCCTCTATTTGGCTCTGGCCTTTTGGGCTATTCAAGGTGGAACATCATGGCAGGGAATACAGGGACTGGGAGCTGGATACTATAGCAGACTGAGAGCTCACGTCATAGCAGCCAGGAAGCAAAGAGAGGAAGGACCAGGATCTCAATATCTCTCTTGGGCACATCCCCAGTGACCTTGCTTTCCTCCTCTGGGCTCTACTCCCAAGGGTCTCACTACCTCCCAATAGCAGTACAGGCTGGAACTAGCCTCTAGTGTATGGGCCTTTGGGGACAATGTAAGATCTTAATCCTAACACTTGTAATAATAACAAAAGCTTAGGTGTTATTTATGGAGTGCTTGTATTTGCGTAGGGGTATGAGAGTCACTCTGTCGACACTGACACAACCCTTCAGGGACATAGAGCACTGTTCTCAATTACTCAGTTTCCAAGTATTTAAGCACTCCTTAAAAAAATTTGGTGGGCTTAATTATAGGACTGGGCGCCTTACTTATGTCTTCCCACAAACTCTGAAGTAGGGGAAAACAGTCATAAACATATGCTTGCAGGGCTTTCCCATTCTTAATTTCCCTGCAGGTTCGGTTGGCTGGGTCTCTGAGGCTCTGTGACAGCACTGCGCCATCTGAGCAGGACTCTGCTCTGACAGAGACCGATGAGGCCTTGAGGAACATGGGTGTGCACAGACTCACAATGCTAGTTTTTCTTTTTGGCATTTAACAAGTGTCAGATTGCATAGTGAATACATCCATACTGTTAGGGAATTAAAGTAAATAAGCACCAGTCTGCTGATAATCTAGACTGTAAAATAGCCTCACTCAAGCTTCTTAAGGGAAACCTGGCAGAGTATCCTAAAAAGGATGCTGGAACTTGAATCCTAAGAGTCAAGGTTTGTCTATTCTGCTGCCTTTAGCTATCCTGAAGAGGGGACAAGAGGAGCTAAAGTGAGATTTTTCACACAGGCCCACCCTGCCCTCTCACCATGACTCTCATCAGTAGCTTATCCAAAGGCAAGTTGGAAAGTGACTCAAGTGTCCATCAACAGATGAACGAATGAGCAGAATGTGGCACAGGGAATCTATGTGATGGAATGTTGTTCAGCCATAGGAAGAAAGGAAATTCTAATATCTGCTGCAATGGGAAGTACCCTTGAAAGCATTATGCAAAGTGAGGTGGCCAATCACACATACACACATACTGCATGCTTCCACTTATTTAAAATATCTAGGATTGGCAAATTCTAGACATGGTTAATGGTTATTACGGGCTTGGAGAGAATAAAATGGGAAATAATGTATTTTGATTTGTTTGTTGTTCAGTATGTGATTCAGGCTGCCCTTGAACTTGCTTATGTAGCCCAGGTTGGCCTTGAATTCACAGCAATCCTCCTCCAGGGCCTTGGAACTACAGGTGTGTATACCACCATGCCAGGCAGAAATTAATGTTTAATGGGAGTAGAAATTCACTTTAGTGTAATGAAAAAATTCTGGTAGTGGGTGTTAGTAGTGGTTGCACAGCTTTGTACTATATTATGCATTTGAAATGGCTAACAGCATATTTTATGTTATGTTTTATATTTTACCATAATTAAAAATTTAAGAAGATAAGAAAACTACCATTTCTGGAAAAAAGGACTAGACATACTTTATTTTTTTCACTAAGCACAGCTTAAAACTCTGGACATGTATATAAAGCAAACAAGACTCTGAAAGGTGGAGAGAAATTAAATCTTTTAAGGACCTTTCCCCAGAGGAGTGACACAGTCACGAGTGGCTGGAATTTCTTTTGCCTCATACATCCCAGATTGGAATTTGAAGAGATTGGCAGGCTGGAAACACCAATAGCTACAGGATAAGTAAAGCACCAAGTAAATTATTTGACTTTGCAGGTCAAGGAGGAGTAGGACTGTGGTAGGGCATCTCAGACTGCAGGCCTAGGAGTAACCCTAGATTGTTGTGGTTCCACACTATTGGAGGGATCTCAAAAACAACTATCACCTCCCCTTGACTGCTCAAATATAAAGCCTGAGCTTCAATTTAAACACGCTAGTATCCTCTTTCTTTAATTCTGATCGTCACAAAAAATGTTCAAAGAACAACTTAATCCTGTATATAGAAATGGAGTCTTTGGTTTTGTAGCTCAATTCCATGCCTGTAGAACCTTCACAATCTTAGGCAGCTATTTCCAAGGTAAATACAATTCCTCAGGAGAGTTTATACCCAGAATTGTCACTATTCCACCATTTTTACACAAGGATTCATGGATTCCTAAGATCCAGCCCATCATCCCTAGTAAATATTAGTTAATTTATAATCCTGTGAAAAGAACAAAATTTAATACGAAAGAGACCCCCAGAGAAGGTCTTTCTGCTTCTCTGTAAATATCAGGATACAAAGAAAGAATGGCTGGAGGCTGAGTTTCATTTGTGCCTTTCACTGTATTATCTCTTCTTTGTCGCTGGGACAACATATCCAATGTCTACAGTTTAATGGAGGAGGGATGTATGTTGTTCACAGTTTTAGTGGATTCAGTCCATGGTGAGTTGGCTCCAGTGCTGAAGTAGCATGGTTGAAGGGCATGGTGGCAGAAAGCTGCTCAACTCATGGCATCTAGGAAGCAGAAAGCCAGGAGAAAACTAGGTGCTGAGGACAAGAATACATCCTTCCATTTAAGTGACCTACTAATAGCACAAGAACTACTGAACTTATCAGTGGATGAATCCATATAGTGCTACACAACCCAGTCACCTTCTAGACCCATGAGACTTTGAGGGAATATTTTAGATTTAAATCATAATATTCACTATCTTTTTTGTGCTAGGAAAAAAGTCACCAGAACTTTCTTCTCTGTCTTTGTTTTCTTGATTGTAAAATGGAAATACTACTACTAATAAAGCATTTCTAAAGACAAAAGAAATCAAGTCATGTCATAATTTCCATCACAACTCATATGTCTCTTTGTCTTTAGAACATTCCAGAAGCTATCCTTCTGCTTTATAGAGGGTACATGGAGGATTTAACCGATTGAAGCACTGTACCAGAGATGAGCACTCAGCACCGTACTCGAGTTTTCCCTGAGCTACTGAGGATCTGCAAGTTCTCATCTTTGCATTCCTGGGGCCAGACATCTGTACCACCTGCTCAGCTGTCCTGTACTTGTTAGCTTAGAAATCTAGCCACTTTCTAATCCCAGGCTGCAGTGTTCTCGAAGCAGGTCTTATGGGTATAGTTTTTCATCAAAGGCTCTGGACAGAAATCACATCATCTTATGTATCTTCCTTCCCAGGATCCCAGGATTGTCTGGGCTTTCTTAAATGTAGTTAAATCATGAAGCTAGTCTACAAAGAGGTAGGTTTTTAATCCCTATTTTGAAAATTGCAAAACTTAGGGGGATTCTGTTGTCATATCACTTAAAACATAGAAATTTAAATACATAAGAAGTATCAATAAAATTTAACACTTACAATAGGCTGTGGTGGTGCACATCTGTAACCCTAGCACTTGGAAGGCTGAAGTAGGAGGATCACTGTGAGTTTGAGGTCAGCCTGGGTTATATAATGAGTCCAAAGCCAACCTGAACTGCATAATAAGACCCTGCCTCAAACAAAACAAAAACAAACAAACCCCATGACCACCAACAGCGAAAAACAAAATTCAATACTTATTCCATATTTTATGTACTGGGTTTTACTCAGCAGGCATCAAAGAAGAATTTGGCACTTGCATCCTTTTTGTCTGTTTTTTCCCCTCCCTTAATTATCGGAGGGGCTTTAATTCTCTAAATCACAAAGTGGTAGGTTAACTCCAGAGCCATGAAAGGAAAATGTAAGCATAAAGCTCTATTTTGTGGTCTCTAGATATTTAATTAAGAAAATATCTAGTTAAAAAGCATAATAGAATCTCCTTAATCTATATTCCAGTCTCAACTAAGCAGCAATTAGTTAAAATGAATTTATAGGACACTCTGCGTCAAGAATTAATGAAATTTGTCATTTATTTCACCTGCTGTGAGAGGGTGACCACAAACTTTATTCTTGGGTGTCTGCTCTTACTTATTTACATGAATTATTTATCTTGTGTCTGAAAACTTAATACATGTCATAGAGCTTCAAATTACGTGATCCATCTTAGGTTTTATAGTTTACTGCCCAAATGACCGGTCAATCTCAGCTATTAGTTTTATTTATTAAGCCCAGCTGGAGAAGAGGAGGTTTGACCTCATCTTATATTATGTTAAAATGTAGATTTGGTTCATCCAGGATGTTGGAGGCAATGCAGCTAAAAGAGCCAACTTAAGTGAAAGGTGAATTAGTAAATACTATGCCAATCCTGCACATCAGGATTATAGGAGGAGATTAATGTGTCACCCTGCCAAGGCAGATAGCAGGACATGCTGGCCAGCAGGTAGGAACACTGAATGAATAATGGTTTCCAAAGTCATTCTGAGTCAGTGAAACTAACTTTGGAAATTTTATGAAATAAACCTCCAAATGTGCAAAACTCACCCCCACCCTGCCCCTTTGTATTGGTTTCTGTCCCAAGATCCTCCAGAAAAATGTATACAAATGTTCTCTTAGCAGTAGATCCAGTGATAGAATGCTCAAAAGTAATGAAATCCTTTCTGAGACTGTGTTTCCTTTGAAAGTGCAGAGCAAAAGAAGATTAGGCCCTGGGACCATACCTGTAGGCTGGGGAGGAGGAAGCAGGAGGAGAACAGGTCACTGAATCCCAAAATTTCCAGGATACACATTAATTGCTTACATCTTTTTTTTTTTTTTTTTTTTTTTTTTGCATTGCCTCATTTTAAGACATATTTACCATCCAAATTTTTTTAAAACTTTTTATCAGTACCGGGGATTGAACTCACGACCTCCTGCTTGCAAGGCAGGTGCTTATGCCGTTGAGCTAAATCCCTGGCCCCAACCATCCAAATTCTTAAAAATCTTTACTTTCAGCTTTCCTGACGGTTAAATAACTAGCTTTTGTGAACTAGAACACTATGTTAAATTCCACAGTCATAGCCTCTAAGTAATACTGCAGAGGACAGTGACTTTGAAAGCTGTTTTTCTCAGTAGTGTTCTTAAGCACCATTTCGCAGGCAGCAAGGCCTGTGAGTGCTGTTTCCTCCGTCAGAACATGCTCTTTCCTCACCTGCTGTGTAACACAGCCTCCAACTCCCAGCCTTCCTAGGGTACTTTTCTAACTCTCCCATGGGGAAGATTCCAGAGGAACCAGACCCCGTTGTTATACAGGCTCATGTCCTTTCCAACTGTAGTAGAATTTACATTTGCCCATGAAATTATCTTATTGGTACCAGTATCTCTCAGGAAAGTAACCTCCGTGAGGTCAGAGGCCACACTTACCTTTTCTCATTTTTACCCTGTTCTTCAGCACAGGGCTTGGAGCAGAGCAAGGCCTTGATTGCTATTTGCCAAACCAATGACTGGAAGATTGCAAGAGCAATTTTGCTTTTGAATTTAGGGAGAAAAGGGATGGAAAACAAACATTTTTGTGCCTTTCGGAACCGTGATGGAATTAGTATTCTTGAAACCCAGTAAGAAGAGCAGTTTTTCTATGATGCTTTAAACGCGAGGCTCCCTGTGTAAATGAGTAGCAGCCTTCACATGGAGTTCTGTCTGCACTGGAAGTGGCTGTGAAGGATACTTGAAAGCACTAAATGCATAACTGGCTTTAAAGTTGACACCGAAGCCCCTATTGTTTAAATGGAAGAAGGAAAGAAGAAAAAACTGAGATGGGCCTTGACTACTTTTAACTGTGTCACTCCTGCTCTTTTCTGTGATTGCACTGTGCGCTGGGCTTTTCCCTGACATGTTTTATTGCTCTAATGCAATGAGAGATCAGCAACTGACCAGCTTGTGGAGATTAGAAAATGGAATTTCCTTTTGTTTTATGACCTCAATGCACCCCTTCCCCCTACCTTGTAGTCTTTAGTTCCTCTTTTCTTTGTCAGGGAAGGCGTTATCTATGGGTTTCCTCTTTAAAATTGTAAAGGAAATCCAAGATTTAGTTCCTTTTCAGCCTGCTGCTTGGCTTAGTGACAAAATCCAGCTATTGTTTTTAAAGATAAATATAAAATGGAATAGTAAAAGTTGAGATCTGAATGAGAAGCTCTCTGTAGTCCATTTTCATTTCCAGTTACCTCGAGACATGTTACATACCTTTCAGATGGAAGGCACTATGATATGTGTTACCTAGTAAAAACATTCAGTCTGGTGGGAGAAGCAACATTATAGCTCACAGCATAATGCAGAAGTACAAAGTCAAGGTTCTAGGACTAGGGAAGGAGAGATTAATTCTAATTTAGGGATTTGGAAAGGTATTGGGAAGGTTTTAGGCCTTGAAAGATGGACCTTTAATAATGAGAAAGCTTTCAGTAAAGGTCTTTCAGGTTTCTAAGAGAAATCTGTGTGTGAACAGAGAAGGCTTCCAGATTATTAAATAGTACATTGTAGCTGGAGTTACCAATGATTGGAAATATCATGAAAAATAAGATTATAAACATGTTCAGTCTATAGAATAGGCCTCAAATGCCCTGTCGGACAGCTAGACTTTACTGTGTAAATGAAATCTGCTGTAGTCAGAGTTTATAAAGGAAAAGGTTTAATACAGGACATATAATTTATAGGATTATTTTATAATATTTGATATAGGAGAATGAAACTCCCAACCTACTAGATGTCTGGTATGAGTAAAAAAAAAAAAAAAAATCAAACAATGAATTTTAGAAACAACAGAATATATTTATTGAGAGAAAGAAAGCTTCTGTCTAGAGAGAGCCAGAAGGGGTCCTGAGTGGGTTGCCAAAGACTATCTTTTCTAGTGACTTTTACAGAGCAAAATCACAAAATAAGGTGGGTCCATGGTGAGGGAAAAATGGAAACTCATAAGGTGGGCATGAGGTGGGACAAAACTACGGTCAACCAATAAGATTAATTGTTCTGGTGAAATCGATCAATTTAGGGACACATGGGGAAGGGAGTCATGTAGTGTGGGCATGTTTAAAGAGCGGTGACTTCCTGTAGAAGGTTGGGATGGTGACTCCTGGCTTCCTCAAGGTGATTGATACCTATTTAGAATATCAATTCCTGATGTTTATACTTAGGGTGTGTTTGCATGTGTTTTGCCTTTTTTCTTGAGAGCTGGCCCACAGCAGGAGATGTTTATCCTCCAAGGCTGCAAGGAGTTTGGCCTTCTGCACTGGCTCCTTTGAGGGTCCAGCCCTGACTGCCTATCATATTTTTAACTAACTCAGCTGCCTATAACGTATTCATCCCAAAGAGTTAAATGCAAAAGAGTATGAGTCTTTCCACACACCAGAGACCTGCAGAATCCAGCTAGGGCCTGGATCCCATAGCAATGTTCTGCACAAGACCACCTGGGCCTGTAGGAATGTCCTCTGAGCCCAGCTGGAGGCCTAGATCCCACAATGATGTCTCATGCAAGTCCATATCAAGAATCTGCACTAAGAAGGCCAAAGGTCAGTGGTGGAAACTAGAAAGTCAGCACAAGCAGGATGAAGGATCTGTGTCAATAGGCCTAGGAATCTGCACTGCAGCCAGGAAGTGATGCTCAAGGAAAGAGCCAGAGTTCTCCCAAAGATACCCGCAGCCATCCTTAGTGACAGCTAGGACCCAAGCTTCTCTGATGGTGACAACAGCTGAGTTCATATCAGGAAAACCTGCCCGACAAGCTTCTCCAGGAAAATCACCAGCACCCTCTTCCCCTCCAATTCCCCTTGCATGCTGTTGGCAACAATCCTTAGGTGGGCCTTCCACACTGGAAGCAGGCAAATTCTGTTTACCTGGGTGTTACAAACTGCCTATCAGTTCATCCACACAAAGTCTGCTCAGGATAAGCTGCCTTTATCAGACTTTTAGTAAGTTTTGTTTAGTGTGCTTTAGTAAAAAGCTGGAATTCTATTCTGATGTGGCAGTGAGGGGTTAATAGGAAGTCCAATGCAGTTTCCAGTGTCATTCTTTAGGGTTTATCCTGCCACTTTCTAGGAGTTTTTGTTTGAATCTACTTGAAGTGAGAACATGGTCTTTATTGACTCGAAGGGATGCAGGCAAATGTTAGTTTTTACTGAAACATTGTCTACTGGTAACTCTGGTTTCCATGTGGCCTGACTGATAATGATCCTGGGTCCTTGATCCCTAAGGACAGTGATAGAGAAGGAATAATGTTTCTCTTGCCTTACATGCTGACTCTTTTCTAAGACCCAAAGTGTAGTCAGTATCACTGAGTAATTTTTTTTTTTTGAAACAGGGTCTTATTGCCTTGAACTCAGTATGTAGCCCAGGCTGACCTTGAACTTGTGGAGATCCTCTTGCCTCAGCCTCTTGAGTGCTGGGATTACAAGTGTGCCCAGCTTTATCCAGTGATTTTAATGTTCATTTAAACATTGTAAATTTTGTTAATGACATTTTCTCTTTTATTCTGGAAACAGAGTACTTGAAGAGTCTTTCTTTTTGTTCTATTTTTCTTCTGTGTGCCATATTCATTTTTGTGGAAAGTTGAGAAAGGCTGAATCTTGGGCTTCTATCCAAAAGACATCTTCAGTGAGCATGAACACATGATACTTTAAAGTTTTTTTTTTTGGTGATTTCATGGTACCATGGTAAGGGACATAATAAGAAAATCTCATAATGTGTTCCTGGTCTGAGATTATTTGTAAGTCAAGCAGACCAGAGGCTGGAACGTTATCTGTACCAATATTATATATTTGTGGGATATTCTTTGGTTGCTAGAATTGAGAGAACCCAACTAAAATGGGGAGCAGAAGTTGTCATGTGTTATCTTACTTCCAAAGAAGGTGCATTTCCCAGGGGTAAGCACGCAGAATGTGAATTTAAGAGCGAGACTGCTCTCAGCCATCCATTCAGCTCCTGTGACAGGAAATGTATATTAGTAATCAGAGTTCTGAAGCCCACTGGTGGCCTGAATCAATTCCTCTGCTTAATGGCAGGGTTGAAGCTCCAGGAAAGGGCTTATCTACTAAGTAGCTCAGAAAAGCGTCACTTGTTGACACTCTATATGCCCCAGACACACACGGGGCTGGAAAGGAATCTCCTGAAGAGGAAATGCCTATATGTCCCAGTAGTCAGTGGCGTCCCCAGGAAAGCCTCCCATCACTACGGAGCCTCCCATGCACGGGCAGCACATGTTAAAATACAGTAACGCAGCTTCTCAGACACTTTAACATAAAGGGTTAAACTGTTACAGGATAAAAGAAGGAGCAGGGACCTTACTTCAAGAACTGAATTTTATTTGAGGAAGAAAGCATGCAGATTTGAAAAACAAAGCTTGCAAACATCTAAATAATGAAAAAATAATTAGAATAGAAATGACTGAAGTATAAAGTGGATGCAGAGGAAGAAGAAATTAGTGATATGTAAATTACATCAGATAAAACCTTAGGGGTATATCATAGAGAGAAAGGACATGGAAAATTTGGACCAAGAAATGAAGGGACATGTAGGGTAGATAAAAAACTTCAATAGACAGATAAATAAAAATTTCAGGAGGAAAGAAAGGCTCTGGTGGAGAAAAAATATTTTTAAAAAATTTTTAAAAGAAGTTTAAAGTTCAAAAAGAATCCTAAATTTGGAAAACCATACAGAACCCAAGCAAGATGAATAAATCTGCATCTAGGAATCTTAGGTTAAAATTGCAGAACATCAAAGATAAAAAGAGAAAAAATATAAAGCTACAAGAGATAGGAGAGTGTGTAAAAGAATAAGTTCGATTGATAATCGACTTTTCATGTACAATCTCTGTTATCATAGATATCAGAAGACACTGCAAAATCTTCAAAATTCTGGGGAAAATTAAGTCGTATATCCATTTAAATGCCATTCAGTGAAAGGCAAAACATTTTCTTACATTTCCAAGAAAGATTGCTATTCACTAACTCTTCTAGTAAGAACTGCTAAGGACTTCACTTCAACTAAAAAGAAACCCAAGGTGCCTTCTGGAAGGAAGGAGGAGAAGTCCGCACATAAAGGTAGAAAAGTGATTTATGTCGCCGTGGGTGTGCAGGACAGTGGGTAAAAGCCACACTGCTCAATAAATAGTGCTGCTGCATTCGCTTTCCTCAAGGGAAAACCACAACAAAATTGGATCTCTATTTCATTTTCTGTGTATATAAAACAATCAGTCTCCATGGAATGACTTGAAAGGCAAAATTACTGTAGACAAAAATATAGCAATATATCTTAATGACCATAGGATAAGGAAGAATTTATTAAAGCATAAAGAAAAGACTTCATAAATTTGATGATATTAAAAGAAAAAAGAAGAAGGCAGGCAGGAAAGAAGGAAGGGATGGTGGAAAGGAAGGAAGAAAAGAAAAACTCCAAAAAGGAGGGAAAAAAGAGATTGGTGTATAGAACAGAGCTTTGAAGAAAAAGTTTAGATGGCCAGACACATGTAAGAGAGGCTTACCTTTACTAGAAATAAAAGAAAAACGAGTTTAATCACAATGGGCTAGCAGACAGGCAAGAAAAGTAAGTGGATAAATACCAAAGATCAGAGAGAATGTAACATAAAAACTTGGAGAAAACGCATGTCCATTCACAGGCATGAATGCGTACTTATAATAGTCACTACACCAGGACATAACGTGGCCATAAAGTGGAACACTACGTGGCAGTGAAAACGAGTGAACATGAACAGCGTGTGTGCATAGGTGATTCCTGCCCACAGCGCTGAGTAAAGCAACTTGCAGAATGACTCAGATCTATAACACCATTTATGTAAAGTTCAAACCTTCAAAAATGACATCCCATATGGCTTGAGGATACACAACTCATAAAATTTTTATGAAGAGACACATGGAAATGGTGCAGCCCGAATCCAGGAGGAAGAACTGTGTACTCAGGAAGCATTTATGAGTATTTTGCCTGAGCTGTGAATGTGCTGATAATTATCTGAGAGGTAGGAACATGCACATCTATATTCTATGTACCCTTTTATACCTTAAACAATGCAAACGTGTTTCTAGAATGAAAAAAGAGATCAGAAATGACAAAATGGAAATCACAAATAACGTCAATCTTTCCACTGCTTTTTTACTGGAAAGGGAAGATGAAAGATGAAGTGTTCTATTTTTTGATTGCAAATAGTTTGGAAGAATTCAAAAATTTGCACAATGTCATAAGCAAACTGACATTTGAAACCAGAGTTCTGAACTCAGTATATTGATCTGTGCAGAGTTCCTTTTACTATTTGTATGTTGCCAGGTACAAAGTCTAAATCAGATACCTACAAATTAGAACTCTGTTGAATTACATCTAGAGGGGGAAAAAAGCTTTAAAGGATTTTTTTCATATTTCTTATCTTTAATCTCATGTTTTGAAAAGAACACTTCTCACACATGAAGAAAAGTCAAGATTGAAAATATTTAATGATTCCAAGTATGTCAATCTTATGTACTACAAACACGTGCTAATAAATAAAAAAATTTAATGAGCATTCAACCAAAGACACTGAATTGATGACATGGCATTTTCTTATAACCTGCAGTCTCAGTGTAAATTGTGGTTGAACATCTTTGTTTATTATTTTCAATTCTAGATGGTAGATGGTATATCTGCACATATTTTATTATATTTATTCAGCATAAAACTTCCAAACATGAAAGTGCTCACCAAAGTCTGTGCCTATTGAGTGATATGGCGTGGATATTTTTAAATGTGTTTTAACAGTTTTATGCTTTGTCTCCCCTTTAAAATTAAATCAGTCATTTTCTGAGTATAGAACTGTGTGTTCTGTACTAAAGAAAATCTCTGCTTGGAACACAGGTGTTGTTGAATAGTTTTTCCAGAGACCTTTATTGCAAAGACAAAATTTTATTTCACAGGAACTGTGAATCTGTATTTTACTAGTAATTAGCGTTTAAAATAGGAGTTACTTCATTTTCTCCATTTCTGCATTTCCTCCATTTTCTCCATTCTGGACATGAAATTTGCAGTTTTACATTTGTATGAAACCTGTAGGAATGCACCACATTCTAGCTAAGAAGAAAGCTTGGCCTTCACCTGGGACCACTGCCTCAGAGTACTGCTCAGCAGACAGTGGGACAGAAAAGCCGGGGGACTCCTGAACCCCAAGTGTTCCCGCGAGGCTGTTTCAGGTTGGGTTGCTCTCATTCCCTTCTATTTTCTCCTTGTCTCCAGTGACATTGCCTTTGATCATAAAGGCCCTGGATGAAGGTTCAAACTTTTAAGGGTCTTGCCCAAGGCTCGTCACAGTTAGTTAACAATTGTCTGGAGACAAAACTGGAAGCCAGGCACTTGACTCCAAAGTCACTCACTGAAAACCTTGCCACTCCTCTCTCTGCATTTGATGACATTTGGCTAGGACACTGGTAAGAGTTGTTGCTACAGGCAAATTCAGTCACCTTTTCTTATCCCTCTCAGCTGCTATTTTCACTGGTAAGCTGGGGTATAGAACTCTACCCTGGCCTTATCCAGTTTTTCTAGGTAAAACTATCCCTGATCTAGAAATGGTGATTTTAAGTTATGACTTTAAAATATTATTTCTCTGATTTTTAATGAAAAGAAGTTTTTACACATCTGGAGCTGTTTATTTTCTATGAAATGTCTATTCATATCTTTTGCCCATTTTTCTATTGAGTTGTTTTGTCTTTTTTCCCCTTATTTTTAAAGAAGTCATATTTATTGTCCTCTTTAAGATTCTGAGCCTCTTTTAAAAGTATTTAGTATATTTTACTCTACTGCCAGTATGTTATGAATCATTTCTCAAAATTTGTAGTTTTGTCCTTCACAGGTAAACCTATAATCTGACTACAATCAATGAGTTTCCTATGGTAAAATGTACAGATCCAGCATAATGTTTTATCCAATGAATGAGCAAGGATCCCAGGACCATTTAATAAGTTTCTCCACTTCCACCCATCTTCATGTCCGTCCATCACTTTGCCATGGACTAAGTTTTCTTATGAGAGTGAACTGTTTCTGGTCTTTCCATTGTGTTTCACTGATCAACCTGGTCTAATACCGTATCAGTTCCACACTGTCACTACCATCTTATTAATTAGCCATGGTAAGAGTTAAGAAAGTGCTTTATCTCATTCTCTCCTTTAGGGATGTTTTAGCCGTTCTTAGTCCTTTGCTTTCTCATATACATAAGAGAATGCATTTGTCAGATATCATAAATAATCCCCTTGATATATTTTTATTGGATTGCATTAAGGCTGTAGAGTAATGTGGGAAGACGTGACATCTTAATGATGTCACTCAATTTCCCATTTGTGTTTATTAAGTTCTCTATTATGAAAACCTGACTTTTCATTAAAGCTGTTTCCCTTTTCCCCTACACCTGTAGCATTCTTCTCAGCCTTCTTTCCAAGTAAGTGTGGTCATGTGATTGGTGTCTTACGAGTGGGTTCCAACTCATAAATTCCTCTGCAGCTGCCCTCTCTTTCCCTATGTGCTGCTGGATGTTTATGTGTGGTGGACTTTGGCAGTCACACGATGGGCAAGTGACATCTCTAATAGTTGGGTTCCAGGTAACTTTGTGGAATAGGGACCCTCTTGCACTTGCTGCCCATGAATTCAACCTCACTTGCTGAGAAACAAACCTTTATATTTTAAGCCATTGAGATGTATCAATTATAACAAATGAGATTGTCTTAATTAATTCACATTAATTTTAATGCTGGTGATTTGATAAGCATATTTATTAAGCTACTACTATTTGTTGATTCTTTGCTATTCCTACATAAACCATTGTAACATTTGGAAATAGTGATCTGTGCTTATTTTCTTCCCTGTTATTGTATATCTTGTGTCTTTTTCTTGTTCTGCACTACTAGTGAAGAGGTCTTGTATGTACTGAACAGAAGTAACTATGGTTTGCTGGTTGCCTTGCTCCTCCTATTAAAGGGAATTCTTTGTTAACATTTTACCATTAATCGCTGTGCTCATGTAGGTGTTTTATATAGGAATATGACAAAAATACAGTAAATGTTTAAATTTTTAAAAATTTATTTTAAAAGATACATTGCCAGTAATCCCCCTCAAAGTACTCCTCTTTGATTCAAACACATTTATCTTACTGCTGTTTCCATTTTATGAAGTAGTTCTGGAAGTCCCCTTTTGTGTGTGTTTGTAGTTGTGCTTTTGTGGCTGCCTAACTGTCTTGAATCAATTAAAAATGTTTATTTTTCATGGTTGTTTTGTCTCGAGAAAAGCCAGAAGACTCACGGTATCAAATATAGTGAATAAGGTAGACAAGGACACACCATTATGTTTTTACAAACTTCCTTTCCTTTGAATGGCACTGAGCAGCATTCTCTGTATTTCTGATTCCATTCAAGTAAGACGTTCAGGGAAAGAGGACTTCCAGAGCTGCTTTAAAAACTGGCAAGAATGATGGGATAAAGTGTGCTCAAAGTGGGGGGAGTGACTTAAAAGTGGTTGATGGCAGCGTGTCTTCTACCATAAAAAATTTTTAAATATTCACCATATATTTTAACCATACAGCATATATTCCTTATTGAGATATGAAAGTTCATTTATTTCTTTGTTATGAGAATGTATCATAAATGAATATCATATTATTTAATGATACATTGCTATCTTTGGGAAGATAGTGTTATTTTTCCATTATACTGATTATGTGTTGATGGCTTTTTCATGAGTGACATTGCTCTATAATTTTGCTGTCCTTGCTTTGGTTATATATCGAATAATCAGCAATGAACTATCTTTGTTCATAGTTTTTAAAAAATACGTTGCTCATCATAGACTCTTTGCATTAATTTTGATCTTCAAAAATTTTGCATTAGAACTATCCTTGAGTTTGGGGCTTTCAGGTTCTTCCTGAAACCAGGCTGGTGAGCACTGACTGAGCCCTGCAGAGAGCGTAACCCTCGAGGCTCAGGTTACATGCAGATTCTGTCCTTTTCTGCGGGGAACAGGCTGTGTCTTCCCTTTGACCTCCTGTGTATACGAAGACTCCAGTTTCCCAGAGTTGGGCAGATGCCACTGGGCTGATTTGGTGCCTGTTTATGTTAAAGGATTTTGCTGTTTTCAGCCTCTGAGCATATCTTCCTTTGTTGGTAGCTACAGTGTATTTAAAGAGAATTTTTAATATTTTTACCCAGCTGCCTTTTTTATTTTCCTCCAGAGACGTCAATGTATTCATTCCAGTGTGCCCCAAGAAATGGTAGTCTGGAATGGTCATTACCGTAAGATATGAGTTGCTGAGCTGTCTGCTGAGCTAAGCAAGTGTCTGATTATGGGCCCTGGGTTTACCTAATTCTACCGCTAGGCAACCAGACTCTCTAAGTTACCCCTTCTAGGAACAGTGCTGAGCGGGTATCCTGTTTGGGAAATAACACATATGCAGAAACTCGTTGCAAACGACAATTGTTTAAAGTTGGATCTGACTTTCAAAGGCAGCTAATGCATTTATATTCCAACAACAGTTCCAAGAGGTTTCTGTATAGAAACTCTAATTCTCAAAGCCACCGTGCATGATAGATACCATTATTGTCAGCTCTGTTCACAGAGCAAAAAGATGGGACTGGATATTACACACTTGTCTTGTCTCACAGGGAGAAAGTAGAGGGTCAGGATCTGAGTTCCGTTAGCCTGGCTACTAAGTCCACGCTCGAACTATTACCCTATACTGCCTTTGAAGGTTGCAGAATAAAGAGAGTGAGTGTTAGTCCAAACCAATGATCAGCAAAGAGTTCCCATCTCAGCTCAATTTCTTATTTCCCACAATGGCCCTCGTGGGTAGAACATATAAAAGCTAAGTCCCTGGTTCTCAGCTAGCTATCATTTCATGCCTTGAGTTTGTTAATTCTCTGTAAAGATTTTTGCCAGAACAAAACCACATAATATGTAGTTTGCATTCAGAGTATATTGATGAGTCTTGGAAGAGTAGGGATAATGTAAACATTGATGATGTGTATGTTTCTGTTGCCTTAATTGAAGATGATAGTATTGTAGAGTGGTATACATAGGCTGTATTAATTTCAAATACTTAAACTTGCAAACAATAGTTGACAGCATAAAGGAATAGCTTTGGATAGCTTTGAAGTTACCTTTGAAGGGTTGAGTACACTATGATTCTGCATGGGTTTGTGATCACATTTGGACCCTGGAATGTGTTTAACAATTGCAGTGTTAGTCATCTTTTAGTCTTACATGAATATTCTTAGTTTCCCTAAGAAATAATTTAGTAATATTTTCTGCCTTATTTTCCAATAATTATTGATATAGGGCTCAAGAATATAAGGGTAAGAATAAAAGTTTGGCTCTTTTTTAGAAAATATATCATATCATGAATATGAAAATTGCCATTTTTTAATACATAAAACTCAACTTTGATATTTTCTTCTTTTTTAAGTAAATGTAAGTTTTATTGGTGTGTATTGATTGTACAGGGCAATGAGTTTCACTTTGGCATTTTCATATATATACATATAAATGCCTGAATCTTATTCTTATTTCCGCTTTATCCCTTTTCTTTCAAATAGTCTTCCTTCTATTTAATGCCATATTTTTCCTCCCTAGATTCTGCCTATGAGAGAACATGCCCTACTTGTCTTTTTTGATATGACTTATTTCACTTTACATTTGCTCTTCCATTTTCCTGAAAATGCCGTATCATGTTTCTTTATGGCTGATTACTACTCCACTGAGCAAGCATATACACCACATTTTCTTCATCCATTTGGCAGTTGGTGGGATTTAGCCTGATTTCATAAGTTGAATGTTGTGAGTTGTGCCCAGTAAGCATGAGTGTGCAAATTTCTCTAGTATTCGGACCCTAATACCTCTGGGTATGTACCAAGGAGCAGTGTTGCTCGATCACATGACAGCTGCATTTTTAGTGTTTTGAGGATTTCCATGGTAGTTGTAATAGTTTGTATGCCCAGCAATGGTGCAGGTGAGTTCCTTTTCCCCTGCATCTTCACCAGCGTTTATTCTTTTTTTATATTCTTGAGGATAGGCATTCTAACTGGAATGAGATGCAAAAGATGTGAACAGTTTTTCATGTACTGTTTCATGTACTTCTGTGGGAAATGTCTGTTCAGTTCTTTTGCCCATTTAGTCACTGGATTATTTGTTCATTCTTCAGTTTTTTGAGTTCTTTATATATTCTGGATATTATGTCTGTGTCAGGAACAACTGGGGTTTTTCCTCCTATTTTGTGAACTGCCTCTTCTCACTATTATTGTTTCCTTTGCCATGCAGAAGCTTTTTTATATAATGTGATCACAATTGTCAATTCTAGCTATTATTTCTTGAGCTCTTGGAGCCCTATTCAGGAAGGCTTTTTTCTTCTTATCATTTTTTCCCTTCTAGGATGAATTTAGTGGCTGCCATAGTTGAGGCACTTTTACAAGCAAATAATTTCTTTCCCAAAAGATCCAATCAAATTGTGCATTTAAATATATTCCTTGCATCGGGTTGGAAGGAAGTCAAGCGCTTGAGTAATAGGATTGCTGAATGATTGCTGCTTGGACTCCCTGGGAAGCAGGAGGGTATACGCGTACAGTGTATTTGAGATTATACCTGGAGCCAGACCATGAGGTGGGGAAGGAAGAAGCGTGGTTGGGCAAAGGGAGCAGATGGCTGGGATGCAGTCTCAACCAAAGCCTGGGCTGCCCCACAGGCTGTGGACAATGCTATGAACTTGAGACAATGCTATCGAACTTCACACTTTTCCTTTGACCACCTGGAGAAAGCCCATGCCAGGGAGGCTGGACGACTTTGAATCACACACTCTCTTTAGTCAGTCTTTAGTAATTCCAAAGAAGGCCAAGAGCTGAGAGCTGACTAATGTGGGGTGCTGAGAAACAAAGGAGGCTCTGACAGCAGACTGCAGCACCCACTACGCCACTTCCCCCCATTATTATTCTCTTGTAAAAGCCGATGCCCCCTCCTTCCCCGCTTGTTGTGTGCCTCTCATTTCTTTGAACGTAGAACCACTTTTCTTTGAGCTTAGAACCACATTTCTTTGAGTGTAGCTTTTGACCATCTACCCCTGCATTTTTTACTCCTGATTCTTCTCAGAGTTCTTCTTTTGCCTATTTCAGTGTTTGCTGCTCCTGCTATATCATCTCAAGAAACTTCTCTGGGGGCTCTGTGACATCTTGAGTTCCCACCAGTCCTCCATAGCACCCACTGTCTGTTTAGTAATTTGGAGCATTTCATGAAAGCCTCAATGTATAGCTGCTATTTTGTTTTCATTTGAATTTTTTATTTTTCTAGTTAGAGTATAACCAGCTGATGTCAGATTTATAGTCTTAAGACCATGTTTTACATTCTAGGATTTTGTGACACACAAACTAGAGGCTCAGAAATATCTGTTAAGTAAGTAGATTGATAGTTAGCTCCTCAGTCTAGGAAGTAATTGAGAGTAAATGCAGATGAGAAACTATTTGAATTTGTTTTACATTTTTTTCTGTGTCTCATCTGACACCATTCATTCAGTAAATACTTATTGAGTGTACTATGTTCCAGACATTGTTTTAAGCAAAGGGGATGTGGTGGTAAACAAGACGAGGGAGCTTAAATCATGGAGCTTAAATTCTATTGAGAAAGTGTGCAGCCAAAATAGGTACAAAATAATTACACAATTGGTTAGGTGCTGGGAGGGCAATAAACACAGTAGTGGGATAGATTAAGCCGCTCGAGATCTAGGATGAGGGGACAGTGTCTTCAGAAGAAAATTATTCTGCTGTGACCACAGAGACAAGCCTTTCAAGTAGAAGGAACAGGAATTCAGGAGGCAGGAAGGATTCCACGTATTGGAGAAACAGAGGATGTCGAGAGTTTGGGTAGCTGTTAGCTCAGGGGAGTGGGTGTAGGATGAGGTTTTGGCCAGGAAAAAAGGTTTGAACTCTACCATAAGGACAATGGAAAACCACTAAGAATGAGGGTTGTCATTGTTTGTTCACAAGAGGGGCTAGAGGCTGACTTTCCATTGAATGAAGGAAGCTCAAGCCTCCCAACCTCCCACCTGCATGAGTCTTTTTGAACACTTGAGAGGAAGGAGTCATGTATGCATTTGTTCTCATAGCTTTATAAACTTTGTAAATGCTTAGGACCACTCTTTTTCTGTGCTGATTTCTATTCCATTTCACTCTCTTTTGTGGGATGGCACTGGAGTGGTCACATTCATTTTCAGGATCCAGCTCCAGGCAAGTTGATTAGGGACACTTTTAGCTTGAGCTTAGTAAATACAATCGTGTGACTCATAGCCATTTCTGTGCATGATTAATGTGGTTGCCAGGCATCTCAGTATAAAGCCGGCTCACTGTGTATCACATTATGAAGATGTACAGCCAGACACTTGCATTGCAGTGTGAGTGTATATTATACCACCTGGCCCTGAAAGTAAGCAAATATTAGAAAATATTAGAAAACAAGAGAAGCTATGAGTTCCATGTGGTAGAAACTAATTCATGGGAAATTCTTCTAGGCATTGGATGTATGTAATTCCAACTAGAGGATTTGGTATTTATTAATACTTACCTATCAGGATAATAAAGAATAAAGAATTATTAATGCCCAATAGTTATTTTTACCATTTCAGATGGGAATTGTGCAAAATCAAACCTATAACCCGTTTGTATGATAAGAGGTAGATGTATATGCATGTGTTCATGTGTGAATTTGCATGTTAATTTAGCAATAAAAACCATAGATATTTTTTTTTTTTTGTCTTTTTCCTTTTTATCAGTACCGGGGATCGGACTCACCACTGCCTACTTTCAAGGCAGGCGCTTATGCCACTGAGCTAAACCCCCAGCCTCAAAACCATAGATATTAAAAAGTAAATTTCAACCAACCTTTCTTGAAGATTGAATTAACTTTCTGTTCTCTGTATAGCAAATGACACTATAAAAGCATTATCATGTGGAGATGTAAGCAAAAGGGATGCTGTTGAAAACTGAAACAAAACACATTACTAGAGATGTGTCAAAAGAGTAATTCATGAACTTGGTATGTTGTTTTCCTACATGTTTTCTATATAATTACTTTCATATTCAATCTTGCATTAATGTATTTTATATGTAAATTCATAGGTTTCTTTCTCTGCACCATGGAGGTTTTTCGGGGCTCTGAGGAGTGGAAAGTCCACTGCAAACAGGCACATTGCTGCTCTGTCTGTGGCTTGGAAACTCTTGTAGGGTAAGTTTCATTTGAGGGAAAGTTTCTCTAGCTAAAGAAAAGTTAAAAGAGCACTTTCATTTATAATTTTAATTTGCACACAAGAACTTATATAAATCTTTTTTTGTTTTGTATATATAAACCAAAGACTTGGAAAGATCCACAGTAACATTATGAAACAAAGAAAAACAAAAGCAGGATGCAACTTCTCAGCCTCTCTGGCCACAATCAGATTTCAGAGGAACTTTTCCACAAGTAACCTTTATCTAGAAATTCACTCTCTGTAGCTATTTTCCCAAGACTTTGAAATTACATCTTTTGGCGGGATGCTTCTATGGGAACGGTTACATCCTTATTCAGAAAAATTCAATGACTTTCTTTTAGGAAAACCATACTGTTCAAATTAAAATAATACTTCGTAGTTTAGTGCTTTACAGTATTTCGTAAATCATACAATTGTGATAGGGGAGAAAACCTGTTTAAGTAACCTAATCAAGGATTTTTATTACAGTATCATTTTAAATCTAGATGTACACTTTACTCTGAATTTTTAATGAAACTTTGGCCTGAAGGATGTCACAAGAGCTCACTGCAACATGGTTGCAGCATCAGGACAAGCCAGAGCTTGAAATTCTGAGCTTCAAAGAGTTGTTTAATTTTTACGAGTCTTGATTTCTCATCTATGTTATCGTGATAATAGCCTTTGTATTACATCACTAAAGATGATGTAACGTATGTGAACTGAAGGAGTGTTTTTCTGTTTGTATCCTATTTCATGAAAACAACTCTGTGAAACTTCACTAGTTTTGAGAGGATGTCCACAATGATCTTACTAAAATTTAGGCCAAGTAGCCCAAAGAAATTTACAAGGAGGGATGTGCTACAGCCATGTCTCAAATGAGCAAGCAGCGTTCTTCAAAGTAGCTGAACAAAGGGCTAGCGATATAGTTCAGTGTTATAACACTTGCCTAGCATGTGAGAGGCCCCATGCTTTATTCTCAGCACATGCATGAAAGAAAGGGAAAGAAAAGAAAAAGAAAAAGAAAAAAAAAAAAAGAAAAGAAAAAGAGAAAGCTAGCTGAAACAAAGGAAAAAAGTGCAATTATATATAGTTGGGCATATAATCGGGGTACACCAGACAAAGGTTTTGGGCTAAGCCAAAGACCTAGTCACGCCAGGAGACAGATGTTGAAAGGCAGTGTTGATTTAGAATCAAGATTCTTCTTACAATAGAATGTGTTTGTGGTACCTTGGGTAGGAATCTGTAGCTATTGGATTTAACTATCAAGTATTAGTAACTCTCTTCAACACAAGGTGGGCTTATTAGACCATATATGGAATTATATAGCATGAAGCTTGACACCTGGTAGCTGCCAGAAGCAGAGGGAGCCTTTTCTGTTTCATTCTGCATGAATCATATTCATTCACTGGGATCAGTCATTCCTATGGTGATGGGCCAGTCCAACAGCCTGATGACTTAGTGTCTTAGAGAAACTAAGGTATTCAACAACAACAACAACAACAACAACAACAACAACAAATCATGTAGGGCACCAGTATCTTCCTCTTCTAAGTAAAGAATGCTGCATTGTTTTGATTTTCCTTGCTGCCCCTAAATTCTGCAGTGTTGCAACTGAACTTTGATTACTAATACTTTTGCCGATAATTGTAGGGTAATTGACATTGTATAACGAAATATTTATATGCTTAAGAGATAAAATAGATTTTTTTATCCCTTTAAGTTGCATTTTGGGTTTTGATGTGGTACCACAGGAAGTCTACTGATGGAAATTACACTTCATAAAACCAGATGTAAAAAGTTTTAAGTATAGTTTGTCTTAGATTTTTCACCTAACAACTTGCTGTCTAGACTTGTCCTTAACCTTGAACTTTCTATTAATACAATCCTTTTGCTTTGTTTTTGAGGCTTTTATTCTGTAAGAAATGACTGGTGAGATAGCAAGGGTTTTTTTTTTTTTGTAAATGCTAGTAAAAAAAGGTTGATCATTCAAGTATTAATCAGTTTTTAAAATACATTAAAAAGGTGGAATATTTCCTTTGCAAATATTGATGAGAGAGCTTAAAGATGCACACAGTAGGGCACCACTGCCACAGATAAGGATAAATTAGTCATTTGTAAGAAAATGGTTGCACATTGAGATCATAATGTTGTGAAATAAACCAGACACACACACTTATATTTGCATCTCTTATATGAGAAACCCAAAGTCTAAATAATTTGAGGGGCAAAATAAAAGAGAAATAATAGGAAAGACACACCTAGATCTTTTGCAGCTGGGGAAGGAACCAAGAGATGAAGGGAGATGGGAGGAAGGGAACGGGAAAAGGAGGTAGAGGAATTAAGATGTGTTATACTCATGTACCAACGCCATACAAAGAATGTAAACGTTACACACTGCAAATGTGTTAGTAAAGAACAGTCACTGGCATCTTTATTTGGGAATATGTTATCTGACTAATGTTTATGTTTTCTACTCTTGAAGAGGGTTTCATAACCACTCAGAAGGCCAGAAGCTTTGAATTAACCACAGAGAAAACTTACTCTATCGTGTCCCTGCCTTGGTCTACAGAGGGGGTGATTTATGCCAACTCCAGCGTAACAAGGAATGTTTCTATCTGCCATGGCTTGAATATTCTATGTCTCCTCCAACATTCAAATTGAAATTTATTTTGCCAATAGAACAATACTGAGAGAAGTGGGCCTTTAAGTGCGAGGCTGCCCCTCATGCTGTATCTCTTTTGCATATGCACACTTGCCCTTCTGCGACTCTGCCACGAACTGAAACATCATTCAGTTTTCACCAGAAGCCAAGTAAGTCAGTACCAGTTCCATACTCTTGAACTTCCAAACTCTGGAACAGTGAGCCAAAATAAACGTTTATTCACTATAAATTACCAGGTGTCAACAAAAAATGGACTAAGATACCATTCAGATGGCCATAGCACCTTTGTTGAGGAATACTCTGAGACTCAAAGGAAAGGCTGTAAGTCTGTGACTTCTTTTGTCTACATGACTTAAGACAAGGAGAGTTATTGATGGACCACCATCTTCCTCTCTCTGTTGAACCTGGTTTTTGTCTTTAGTCTGCCTGGCTAGCACCTATGCAGACAAAAGAACTTATCTTTTTTGCCTCATTTTTGAGTCTCAGGGTCAGGACAATTTGTCCACTCAAGAGCTTATCAGAAACCTGTCTTATAGGTTAATGGGTACTTTCTTGTCTGTTAATGAAAATGATATTTCCTCCCTCATTGAATTATTGATGCTCAGTCTCTTCATTATCAGGCAGAATCATGATGAGGGCTGAGTGATAGGAATTATTTTTATTGCTAATGTTAAAGAGTAATAAAAATATATATGAAACTACCATTTTAAATTATTTTCATGCTGTGAAAAATCTAAAGCCCAAAGCAAGAACTGCTTATTCCCCATTTGAGGGCCAGAGGTGGTCTTTTTTGAAGCAAGCAAGCAATACCTTTGTAAATACAAAACTTTTTGTTTGGTTAATTATCAATCTGTCAAACACCAAAAGGAGAAAGGCCAAACAATCCTTTTAAATGCTTCTTTTATTTCATCGGTTGTACATTGGGTGAGTGAACTTAATATTACAACCAAAACATAGAATTGATACAAATTAGACTCCTGTTTACACTGTAAGATAATGAATGAGGGAATTCTTTAAGTGTTACAGAAAGATTTAGTAGAAATGTTACCAGTGGTATATGGCTGAAAGAATATTTCTGTGAAGTGCTGTTATATCCTGAAAACCAAGAGTGAAATGTAGTTCCCATATAAGTGGAGAGTTAGTCTCTTAACTATAGTATTTGTTGAATTGATATCTTCATGTCTTGGATACTGGTGATTTTGTTTTTGTAATTAAACAAAGCATTTAAGATTTATTCATCACAGTCAGACTTCTGAATATAAACAAACTTTTGGCAAATAATATTTATACAGAAAAATAGTTTTAGATCCTCTCAAATCCCAGAATTATTCTATAAAATTACATTATAAATAAATAAAAAGCAAAATCTGTTGTACATATATTTGTACATCTATGCATTTGCCTTGCCTCCTCCTTATTGTAAATGGCATATTTATGATTCTTTGCATATTATAATCACAATTCTGGAAAATGGATATCATAGTAAAAAATACAGTCTTCTATATTTGCTTGGGATACAGGTGATGTTTTTGATGCTCCATTATTAAAGGGCTGAAAATAGTTGTATGCTAATAATTTTTAAAATCAGAATCATGAAAGAAAAAAGAAACATTATAACAATTAATCTACAAAAATATATCAGCGATTCCCATAATTTACCTTTTGGTAATGTATACTATGTTTTCAATGAGTTTAAATGAATCAGCAAAGGAGAAAAAAAGAAAAAAGAAAAGAAGTTTGAATGTTTTAGGCAAGTTGTAGCATAACTACATTGTTATAGTTGAGAAAATTACAAGGATCAATAATACATAAAGATGAAACTACCAAAGTAATACAAGTTAGATACAAACCTTTCCACAAATTAAAACAAATGCAAAGATACAAGCACTATGTAAGATTACACTTAGAATGGATTCTCTTTTGATAGGGTTATCAGATCTACAATATAAGATAAATAGTAATTAGACTTTGACCAACATGAATTAAAATGCAAATTTCTTCCTTCTCAAACAAAAAGAAAATGATATGGTTGGTGCAGCTAATTTTTATAACAGGCAATGATGCCAAAATTTAAAATATTTTATATTCAATCTCAAAAGTCAAAATACTTCAATCACTAAAATGTTCACAAAGAAAGTGGATGTTTTAAACATTTACACATAATATCCATTTATAACAGCGGTTTTGTTTCTTAAACAATAATTTAAAAACTATGTAGGTACTGTATAGGCTATGTGCAACATATAAAATGTGAAATATGAAATATTTGGTACGATAGTGCTTAAAATAAACTTTAAAACAAACTTTCTGAACAAAATTTATTGTATCGCTATTACCTTGAAGATCAACCAAGTATTTAAAAAAGTAAACAACATTAAAATATGTTTCATCCATATATAGTATATATATGTATGTGTATATATAATATGTATGTACTTGTATTAAAGTTTTTTATACTTTTGAGACATAAAATATGCTTTAAGGTGAAAGAATTAAAAGAACTATTTTTCCATGCTGTAGTTAGTTACAACCCTTTAATCCAACTTTTGAAATGCAAAACCATAATGGATTTTTTTAAAAAGTGAAACTATCTACTTTTTTGTTTACATAGTAATTTAGATTAAAGTCACAATCGAATTTGCAGTGACTGAACTCAAACTTACTTAAATTAGAATATTATACAGATCTCCTCACCTACAGCTTCCTTGTTTGACTAGGTTTTTAGTTTAGAAGAGTTATTCTGTAACAGGCAACTGGAGGGTGAGTTTGAAAGACTAATCCCTTAGATTAGACTGTTGGCGTGAGCCTTTCGTTCTTGTCAAGCTGGATGAAGTCTGGCAAAATCTAGGCACTTCTACAAAGTCTCTCTTATAAAACAACTTTAAAAATATACTTGTAAAATAATACCTTCAAGACTTTGTTGGGTGGGGTATGAATCTCATACCGTGCAAAGTTTCTTTTTCAATTTATTTAATGTTACTCTAGAATCACATGATTCAATGCGGCATCTCCAGGCAAACCGAATACCACACTTTGATGTGTCCCCGTACTTGTGCTTGGACTTTCGTTCAGGTTTTAGACCTGCAGGACAGGTATCTATCTGTTTTACTTCACTTCTCATCTTTGCTGCAACGTTCATCGTGTTGAGAAGTGAAACATACCCTTAGATCCAGTGAGCAAATGAAATGACAGTGGTTGGAGTTAGAACTGAACCTGCCCTTGGAATAGGTTTAACTAATGCTAATTATTTATTGCTAAATTTGCAGTATTCTGAGTCGAAATGAGTACATTTTCTGGACTTTTCTGCATCAGCTATAGTTATGGAGATAAGACAATATTCCTAGGACAGAAACTATGTTTAGAAACCCTTTAAAAGTAAACTTTATCCTTTATGTCTTTAAACATCACAGCTGGTCTCAGGTAGTTAACTATCTTAGGTTGGAATATACTAAGCATACCATATTTAATACTCATATATGATATAGCAGCACTAGCTTCTTAGAGTTGTGGTCTGTCCAGAAGAACTAAATCTTTATTTAGCATGCAGTTTGTGGCAATTCTATTGAGGAGGAAACAGGATAGTATGTACAGTAACAATGTTTAGTTATTCTCAATGCAGATTCTTGGCATTCCATTCCATTTCTGCTGATTACTTCAGAATTATCTGTTGAAGAGAAAGACAAGTGTCGTTTAGATCTCTTTCTGAGAGGGAAAACAATGAGTTTAAGTTTTACTTTTAGTAAACAAGACATTTGAAAGTAGGAACTTTCTTCAATTCCTTGTACTTTTAATGCAGTTAGAATTTTGCACAACCTCCCCCCCCCACCACCACGCTGAAGTTTTTTTTTTTACTTAACCACTTCTGCTATGCGGCCACTGTAAGGAATGATGACTCAACTACACAGTGCTTTCTGTAAAGCTGTGACAGCACATCTGTGGGCATGCACTCTGTTTAGAGCCTCTTTTTAGCATTTGGTTTATATCTTTTGTTATACAGTCACATTAATGTGCAATTAATATTTGCTATGGAGATCAGAAATTCTAACCAGAGGATGTGTTTGTACTTAAAGAGTTGTTTGTAAGCCTAAATATAAGTATCTTAAAACTTATAGTAAATTAGATTATATTCATTAACTCATATAATTCAAAGATATATTCCTAACAAAAGTAATTCTATTCCTAAGATATAACAACAACCAGTTTCAAATGCCAAGTAATGTATGTTTAAATGTCACATATTAAGGAGAAAATAGGGATAAGAGTATAATCAAGCAGTTAAAATAGTCTTAATAAATTCAAAAGCAAAGGTAAAGCACAGATAAGGCTAAACTATCAAATACAAACAGTGGTTCCTGCAGTTTGATTTCAAGTATACAACTCCACACCATTGCAAAAGAGAGGGAGTTGGGCCTGCATGGTCTGGCTTATTCATATCAAGGTTAAAAGCTAAGTTTTGAGCATATTCTAACAAAAATCTTTATTCTTTATGCAATGCTTGGTCTAAACTTTGGGTAATTAATAAAATATTTATTTGTTACCATGTGAGTGTCTTTGTTGAGAACTAACTCATAAAATATCTTTATGATAAGGATAAGATAATATTCACACAAATTGGGATTCAATTCTCAGGAAAAGCTTCATTTCTACAAATATAATATATTATCACATTATGTCAGAATTTATACACGTGAATATTTTTCCCTTTGATTGAATTCCCCATAGTTTATAAACAACAGTTTTAGTACCCTCAAATGTTTTACTCACAAATAAATACACACATTCTTTATTTTACTGAAACATACAGATGTACACAGAATTAATAAAATAGAGGAAGAACTTAATTAAATATTTGTACTAAACGGAAACTCAAAACTTCAGATATTAAGATCACTCTTTGTTTTTTAAACATGAGTTGGAATTTAAAATTAATTGAGATAAGTAGTATTTCTTATTACATATAATGATCAATATGAACAAAAATAAGAGGTAATGATTTAAATGTAAATATTGTCATAGCTTTTAGTATTTAAGTACTATTATAGTATCTTTGAATAGTAAATAAATTAGATAAAAATGATATTCTCTAAATAGCCAGTTTATAACTTCATTTATAGATTTAGATATTTGATATTTAAATAGGAATTTTTCTATTTCATTCTTGAGCTTCAATGCTATCTGTAAATTTTCCAAACAAGAATGTTTCTTAGGGCATCAAATCATGCCCTGGTTTTGTGTTTTATTTTAGCCAGTGTCTCTAACATATTTATGGGAAAACTGACATGCAGTAATGAATATTTTGAAATATCTTTATATTCTTGATTACTGATTGAAATCAAAGTGCCCTATAGAATGAAATTCCCAATCACCTAGAGGGAAAGTATCCTACAGAAAGCTTAAAGGTGCACAAAATTAGAAGTGAATTTGCATTGCAGAAATTAGTTACAACAATGCTTTGAACTTGTATTGACAGAGACATGCATGACCATTGACTGGACTGTAAATCCAGTTTAACTGGTTTAACTGGACTGTAAATCCATCTCAGAGTTAACTAAAAGCATTAACTAGGCTCACCCAAAGTGCTTTCTCCTCTCCCCTAACCAACCCGCAAGCCAATATGTGGATAAAGACACAGATGAAAATGAGCTCCGATGCTACTGAACTTGCAGCTGAACTGCTGCCTGGCATCTAGGCCAGAAAACGCATTACACTGTGCTGTGTCTTGGGCTGTCTTAGGGAGTACATACATGGGAAAAGAAATGAGTTACTATTGACAGCTGATGTTATTCAAGAGGTTCGAGAGATTTGACCTCAGGAGTCAGGAAAGCATTGGGTGTTTCTCCTTAGGAATTCCATTTTCTAGCACAACAATTTTCTTGAAAATATCATTTGATATTGTTTGTTTGTTTTCCCTGAGAACTAGACCTTGCAGGAAAGTGTGAATTAAGCAGACTCTGGGATTTAAAAGACACCTTGGAACTAGACCCAGAATGGGATTCCAGATGACGTACAGTTGCCAACTGATGCCTCTTGTTTAACTCCTTGTTTAACTCCTTTGATGGCTGCTTCTGAGGTTAACAGCGTATTTTTCTTTTTTTAAATTCAGATTATATTTTTGCCTGGCCCTAAAGAAATGTAATTTAAAATAAGACGAATATGTGTATTTTGTATGTTTTCCTGATGCATTGTTGGTTTTATTTGAATTTTAATATATATTCATAGAATATATATTTCATGGAATTTTTATCTATGTCTCATAAGCTAAATATCTATTATAGTCTTAGTTTGTAGACATGGAAAAGATGACCTGAACAGGTTTGCATAATCCAGATATCCACTCTGCTCTGAGCATAAAAATCCCCTTTCTGGCATGATGGTCATAAATGGGACTAGCAAGAGCAGTGGTTCCCAAGAGCTTGTCTGTTCCTCCATTGGAGCCAGCTGGTGAGGGTGGTCAGAAGTTTGGGAGTCAGGGAAAGAAGAGAACCTGGAGCACTGGGTGAGGGACAGTGGGGGGACTAACTGGAGAAGCCACATGGGTAGAATTGCTGAGGGACCTGTGAGACTGCTGGCTTTCTTCGGGCATCTTTCCCTTGGTGGCCAACCACATCCTGCCTAGGTCTCCCAATGGATGTCACAATGTGTCTGCTTACAGCAAAAGAATGCTCTACCCAACCACAGCCCTGCTGCTTCAGTGTCAGCTTCTGAGAAACGTTGGCAAGCTACAATGACAAGAAAGAAACCAAATGCACTGAACAAAATCCATTTCTATTAATCTCCCTGATATACGATTCTCTTAAGTGAATAGTATTTTATACAGTGAAGAATCATGGCAGGAGGAAAAAGTTAGATTTTTGAGTAAGTGTCTTGCCAATCTTGTGCAGTAAATCAAAATTTTGAACTGAAAGTATTATTTTCAATTCCTTTTTCCACAAAAAGGAGAACACACAAAAGTGAGAAAAACAGCTGATGTCCACAAAATCCATGACTCTGTTTTTAAAAGACACAGTTGATCTCAAATCATGAGCACTCTTATACATCTTTAGTGGCCCCTTTAGTTGCAGCAAGGGTATTTACAATGCCAAAATATCAATTGGTTGCAATGAAGTCTACTTGTGGATGAAGAAATGATTAGAGAATTAAAATGTCCCTCAAGTGGTTGGCTTTGAGAATGTGATGATTCTGCTCAATCTGCATCTCTAAGTTATTACCATCTGAACTCAGTCCATTGTTAATCTCATATTTATTTACTGAACATAAAGCATGAATGGCTCCAAAAATCCTCATCTGGGTTATCTCCTACCAAACGTGTTACAGCAGCGATTTAATAATTCTTCTCTCTTTAGTGAAGGACCTGACTCATGGTCAAAGGAAGCTTATAAAAAGCAGACAAGGTTCAGTGCTGTCTCGGTTCCACTGGGGTCTACCAGGAAAGGAAGATAAATGAATGGGGCAGGTGGGAAGCCTGGCAGCGGGCCTTCAGCTCCAGTCAGGGAAGCTGCAGAAACTGGGATCCATATTGCTTGACTTTCCACTATTATTAGGAAAATTTACATTAGGAAAAACAACTCAAATATATCTTTGGACTGAATTCAGCTGTGAGCTTATTTGTGAATTCATCAGCTTCACGTTCTTGGAAGAGATATTCACAGTTCTGGATAACTGCTTCCTGAACCAGATATCGGTACAAGTTGTAGCAACATTAGTGGAAACAGCGGTGTAAGAGCGAGTGGGATGGGAAAGAAGGCCTGTCAGAGAGTAATCCTGCAACTTTCCAGCTTTCCCTCCGAGAAACAGGCGTAGGGCACCTGACCAACAGAACCTTCAGTGCAGAAAGAAAATATTATCCCTCCCTTGCCTAAGTAAGGAGCTATGAAATATACATGTTGTCCTGACTCTTCCCTAATGATGATGGATTTAGGATGCGCTATCTATCACTTGAAAAGAGCTGATCAGGGTATGATGTGCACTTGATTTAAAGCAAAACAGCCATTGCAGAAAATGAAACATTGAGCTTGAACTCATCAGCATCACGAAGTCAACAAGTGACCTAGCAGATATTCATAAAGGACAGTGCAAAGAAGACTAAGCAATCTGGGACTTAATTATCAAGTATCTAACTTCCTGGGCCTTCTACCTTGTGGGTGATCTCCATGAACAGTACACAGGCTTTTAAAATTGTGAGCTTCCAGTGGACTTTTAGAAATGTTTATACTTCTTATATGAATGCTCTCTCTCTCTCTGCAAAAAATCAAGGATGTCGGATGAGCTCTTTTAAAATGATAGCTCAATATTTAAACTCACTAAGAACATTTCTGTTTTGCTTCATCAGTAGGGAAGACATTTTAGTGTCTTCCCAATCACCAATGTATTGAAACCATGAAACAATTACAAAAGAATAAGGGATATTTTAGTTAAGTCCCTCTGTGATCAGTCATCAAATACTGTCTTAATAGTGCTGAATTTGAAGAGGTAGATAAAATACAGCTTATAAAATATTTGTGTGGCTTTGCTGAGATGAGAAGGCATCTCAATGGATCTATATCACCAGCATGAAAGTTTGAGTGGATATTACCAAGCAGGGTTTGTGCATTAATGGATTCCACAGCAAAACAGAGCTTTTAAAGGGCAGGCTAGGAAGGTCTCACTCGCTTTTATACTCCTGATGTCCAGGGTGGGACTGGGCACACAGGAGGCATTTGTAGCTGCTGGTGGATGGATAGAAGATGAATGAATAGGCAATCACTGAGGACACAATGCTACAGTGCTGGCATCAACCCAAGACTGACTTCCAGACTTCACAGTGAGCAATGGAGTCATAAAAGAGTCCCTTGGACAAGATACCTGTACATCTCTGTACATTTTCAGAGCCTTAAAGATTCAGAAGGAGCCAATAAAAATGCATATCCCTCTCTATATTCCAGTTTTTTTTTTTCATGTTATATAGTGCTTCAAGGAAAACTACTCCAGGGCAGGTCCAGAATCACTCAGGGGAGGGAAACGTGGCAGACAAATATTCTGCCAGAGGCAAAAGTCCAGTCTTGGTAGATTTATTAGAAATCTCCTTCCGTGGTTACAGGACCCTGTGTTCTCAGAAGGTAATTAAAGAAAATTTCACCATCTCCTTAAAGAAAACTTACTATTCATTTAAAAATACAAAATCAAGTGGGATTTCCTAAAAGTATGGCCAAGCTAAGGAAGCGTGCCTGTTCCTATCAATGACAGAGAGGGAGGGAGACAGAGACTGCCTGATTTGTGGTGCCTCTGCACACTAGGTAAGCAGTCCACCACTGGGCTACCACCCGAGCCCCTCTGATTTTTCTTTTATCTCCAGCTTTCTTGCTCTGTCACACACACAACTTTTTCTCTCCCCGTTGGATTGCTTCTCCTTCCATCTCTCTCCTGTTTATTTTTTCCCCTCATCTTTTCTCTGCTACTCCACAGTGCTTCATGGCAGCCAGCACTGTCACAGATTCACCGACCTTGGATGAGCATAAAAACTGGGGAGATTTTGACTGAAGCAAACTGCACAAGGCTGAGGCACTTTTGTATATGTTTGGTTCAACTGAATTTGGTGTTTAATCATAATAGTGATTACTGACATCCAAAGCAAATACTTTTGGCTTCTGATGAACACAGGGTATCGGATAAAAGGTAATTAGTTAATTGGTTGAAACAGTTGTAATTATACATCTTAATAAATGTCCACTTTTGAGAACTTTCTTGGACCTAACTCATGACTATTTATAGATTGTATCAGAAGATAATTAGTGATACATGCAAAGACTTCAGCTAATCTTATTCATTCTTTTAGAGGAATACTGGTCTGCGGGAGGGTAGTAGCCACACTGTATTTGACTCATTTTCAAATGAATTTTTATTTGCACAGAAGAAGTATGTACTGAAGTTCTGGGAGAAAGTTCTCAAATATGACAGCTAATTTCTGTCTTGAGCGAGTAAGATTGGTTGTAACATAATAATAAGTAGCACCTTACAGAGTAGTTCTACTAAATTACTGTTTTTCCCTGTTGTTAACATAAAATTTACATCCCAAACTCTAATTTCTCCATTTTCAGTGACATCTTTCTGCTTCTGGCTCGTTTCAGTCTAATATTTTCCACTTTGTTAAAATTTAAAAGTTTTTTTCATCTACTGTCTAATGTATGAAAGATACCACTTAAAATACTAATAATTTATGTTCATATGAAAAGCAGTAACAAAAGCCTCACTAGGACACTGACCAGGGCCCACACTGACCACTCAGAACACATGGATAGAATCCATGAATGGAAATTTCCGATTTGAGTCCACTGTTTCTCGTCACATGAGTCCACGCCAGGTGCGAAGACTCCCATGAGTATCCCAATAAGGCTTTGAGCACAGCCCCTTCTCTGCCCTAAGTCCAGCCTCTCTGAAATCCAACTGCCTTGGGGGAGTCTTGAGGGTCATTTCTGATGCTTTCATACTGAGAGAGGAATCCAGCTCTCCGGTGATCTAAAATTCCCAAGGTCATTCTAGAGTAACCATATTTGCTCAGGAAGGATATTTCTGAAAGTATCTGCTGCTTCCCAGACCTAGTCTAATTCATTACAAACCAAAACAACAATAACAAAAAAAGCCTTTAATGTTTTGCCAAAAGCAATATAAATGAAATGACTAGATAGCCTTAAAAGTTTTTGTCCCTAACCCTCAAGTGATTAGATGGGGAAATAGTGGTTTAGACATCATTGGAAAGGCATCTCTGATACATTTTCATCAGACAAAAGCTGCCCCTCAGATGACCCATTGCCCGGATATGCTGTGTGTTTGAGGAAGTCACTTTGCCCACGGGGCCGGATATCCCACTCTGCTCCATGCATCTTCTGCCTGCCTTTCAAAGTGGGAATGCAAAGCTGGTATATCCACGGAGGGGAATGGTAGCAGGAACAATGGGAAATTCTTATGCTTCTTTGAGAGTTAGGGCCTCTTTCTCTACCCCACATCCAGAACTTTCTACTCTCAGCTTGCTGTTGAGATCCTGAGATCACTTCTGTTGCTTTCACAGTGACGGGAGGGTTGTCCACAGATCACATACAGTCTACATGTCATCCAACTTCTGACTGTCTTTATTTCTTTTTTTTTCTCTACCATGGGATATAAATGAGGAAGGAGGTAACGGGACATGAGAAGCAGGCTTTTTAAAATTCCTGGTCCTGTCCCTGGTGCTATATAAGTATTTAAAACAAAAATATATTTCAGAGTGGTATGTGTTTATTCTGGAAGAGGAGCTATGGGACCATGCTTGCTCAGCAGCTGCCAGAAAAGAAGGGAAAACATCCTACAAAACAGAATGGAAAGGACCCATGAGACCCAGGGGGGAAAAAGTAGGCAGAGCGGCCTACAAGAAAGAGGGTGGTGTGCAGGGTTTTGGTGGCTACCCAGGAATGGGCCCCAGATTTTATCCTCCTGCTTTTCACTTGCCAGTCTTGACTCCACACTATCCTTCGCAAAACTTTCCTGACCAAATTCCAGTTAGAGAATTCACCAACGATTAAGGATCATCTCCTTCTGGCAGGCAGTGGAGGGGAAGAAATTCTCAGTAACACTGGAAGTTTGGGAAAGGCATGGCCTTCTGATGCCTTTTTTGAATCTCAAAGAAATCAAAGCACCCATGAACAAGGATGGAGTCTGGCCTGTACTTAGCATGGTATTATCCTTGACTACTATCATGAGCACTGCACTCCGGGTAGTGCATCGTTAGAGCGCATTGGAAACAGAACTGAACTAAAGATTCCCGGCTTAGTGCACTGTTCAATACATTCAAAGAACACTGTGGAGAATTCACCTTTAAAACATCATGTTCTGATTCACGTTTTCAAGGTCCACATGTACGGTGTATCTCTAGATGAGCCTGGAGTCTTAACCATCAACACTGTTGCTGCCATTACAGGAAAACTGAGTACCAAATCATGTGACCAAGGAACACTTTCAAAGTGCTTGTGTGTGTGTGTGTGTGTGTGTGTGTGTGTGTGCACCTGAGCCCTGAAGGGGACTTTTGGGTAAGAACATATAATCCAAGAAAAAATTTTCTAACCCTTTAAAACCTAGTTTATGTAGCATAATATTGAGACTTATTTTGTTGCATAAATGGGCAGTATCTTTCTCTATTTTGTTGACATCAAAACATCTTAAGTCTTTTAAAGGCAATTAACTAGCAACTCTTCAAGAATTACAGATAGCCAAGCAGTGTGGTGCACACATGTAATCTCAGGACTCAGGAGACTGAGACAGGAGGATCACTGTAAGTTTGCGATCATCCTGGGCTACAAAGTGAGTTCAAGTCCAACCTGAACTCCATAGTGAAACCCTGTCTCAAAAAGACAAAAGACTTTTAGAATTAAATAAATAAAGAACATTAATACACATGCAAATTCAAAGTATCCAAGAAAAATTAAGGCAAAAATAACTTTAAAAATCGGTTTGTGCAGCAACTGTAAAGAAATTTTAAAAACACTCATTTATACAGTATGGAGCTTTTTAATATGGAATTTTGGTCACAGTAATAAACTGAAGATTCAGGTCAAGAAAAAAATCACAGAAACAAGCTCTTGTTGAATTTAACATAAAATCCCCAGTTCTGTTCAATGCCCTTTTTTGTATCTGCTACCATTATGTTAGATTTAAAATCCTGGGCACATTTTGGCCACAGTATCTTTTTTAACAGTGGAGTAGAATGCATAATTCATCCTGTAAAAAACTGGCTTTTAAGGCATTGAAGGCAGAAAAGCAGCCCAATGTTAAAATTCAGTAAAAGGAACAGTCAGATTAAAGTTATGTACCAGACATGGAAATACAACTTTGTGCATTATTGTCACCTTGCATACTTTTCAGATTGGTAAGGGGACACTTTCATGTCACAGATTTTCCAGCACAATTAGTTTTTCTCCATTTTTTTAGTTGTGTGTGTGTGTGTGTGTGTGTGTGTGTGTGTGTATGTGTGTGGTGTCAGAGAAAGGCAGAGGCAGAGGCATGCGAGAGAGAGGTCAACAGAACTATTTAATTGTGTGTAAAATTACAGTGCAAAGGAATATTAAAAAAGATCACTTCAGTGGGATTTGACAAGTTTTGTCTGTGCTGCCACCATGACCTTTCTGAGCTTTAGTTTCTCTGCTTTTGTTACACTGGCATCCCTGAAATATGGTGGTTCCTCAAACCAGGCTACCACCCATCCTTCTCAGTAATGCCCCAGGAATAGATATCTAAGTGGAAACCAGGGAGGAAAAGGAAGAGAGAAAGACAGCTTCCAGATTCTTTTACTTCTTTACTACAAAGCTCCGTGGTTTCTTTCAGCACCCCCACTAACTTTCTGAGATGAGCCTTTTCACACATTAATTAATTAGACTCTCCCAACTACTTGCAGGTGTGCCACCCCCTCCTGTAATGCCCAGGAGAACAGGGACTTGTTTCCATTGCTGTATTCCCAAATGGGGCGGCAGAGTGGGCTCCTAATACACATTTGTGGAGAAGAGGTAGGCAGATACGTTGCCCCTCGTAAGTACTAGGCTTGTGTTAAGGCGTGGCATATCAGAACGAATAGATCCTGCTTCTAAGAGTCTTAGTTTTACAGAGGAGGTGTTCACATTTGTATCTGATTTAGGAAAAGAAAATTCTTAAGAAGAAACAGCAACAATAAAGAGTTTTTATCATAAAAATAATTTTATGAGATTTAATAAAATAAAATTTAGGTAAAATCAGCCACATTCGACAACCCCTGATCCTCTCTTTTTTTGCAAAATATCTATGCAGGCCATCATTTTAAAAAATTGTGGCAAAGTGAATGTAACATAAAACACACCACTTTTACGATTTTCAAGCATGTAGTTCTGTCACATTGTTAATACGTGCACCTCACCGTGCAGGTCACCGCCAGCTGTCTGCAGAACTTTTCATCTGAACTGAACCTCTGTACCCTTTAAATTCTATCTCCCTTTTCCATTCTTACCATTCTTGATTCCTTCTCCTTCTTACCCTCTCTTCTGCCCTTCCAACTTTTAGTTTCAAAGTGGGATCTCTGACTTTCTGTGTTTGCACCTGAATCATTATTAATATCATGGCTTGCTTTCTAATTTAGCGTGTGGTTTTACTTAAAGCCAATTAAGTTTCTATTTTTCTCCTGCCAGCTGGCAAAGCATTCGTTCTTAGCCAGTGGTATTTATTTAATTCACCTGACACTGATAGGAAGGTGAGGTTCATGGGGATAGTAGAGAAAAATGGTATCTCTTTTAAAAAAACTTATTGTTGTTTTAAAAACAAGCAGTCCTGGGTAAGAGAAAACTCCTTCTAGTAGATTCTTTTCAGCCAGAACTGCCCGCCAGTTTATCACCCTTGGCGGGGTGAAGTAGTGCCCCCTAACCCCTATGTTTCTAGCTTTTGCTCCCTTAATTAAATTTGAATTCCTTTATTGATCTCACCAACCAACTATGTTTTCAGGTCATTTTTGATATTGAATTTGTTTTTTCAATAAGCACCTCTACTAGAACATATGTGTCTTATGTCTTATGTTGTTAAAACTTTTAAAACCAGCAGTAAACGCAGTAGCTAGGAGTTTTCAGAGAGCCAGATAAAGAGGTTTATCACAATCCTATGTTGATTATAAGCTTCAATCTAATTCAAATATATGAAGGGAACAGGATTTGTATGCAGGAGAGCCTGAGGCCTAAGCCTGTCCAGCCACCTCCTACTTCTCTGAATTTTAAGCAAATTACCTCTCATCTGGAAGATGCATAAGTCACTTACAGAGCTATGTTGACTATTAAATGAAATAATGCCTATAAAGTCTCATATGCAATACTGGACTTTGATAAATGAATGGCATCTTTAGGATAGGCTCTTATTTAAGAATACAGAATCTTAAATCAGATTTAGTTTCAGTTTCCAATAAATATGAATTCAAATGATATTACTGTGCATTTAAATATAAGACTGTGATACTCCCTCTGTTGGAAATAAACTTGGATTTGATGAGATTAAGATTTTTAAAAATGTAAAATGCACTTCTTTCTTTACATGTATATCTTGTCATTGATGACTAATTTACACTCAGTTTCTCTGATGTTTTCATTAAAGTTTTGACTGTCAGTTCATATCACTGATTTTTCAAACTAAAATCTTGCGATGCAATGTCACAGGTAACATTTACTGCCTGCTGGTCAGTGTTTACTTGTTGAAGAAAGTTAACATCCTGCAAGTGGCAGAATCCCCCCTTCCCTAGTTAAACCCCCACTTCCAGGCTTACTAGGCAGGTTACTATGTGTAAGTCAGGCAACATCCTTCATTTGGAGTCTTCTTCTTTTTAATGGGAATTCAAAATTGTTCCTACTCAGAGGGCAGTGTATTCAGTAATAGGCACTTACTGATGGTAGTATATATGTACATGTAACACATATGGAAATATTAAACTGTTTTAATTTTCTAGTCTAAGCCGCCAATGTGGTACTTTGACGAGATGGTATTTATTCATAATCAGAGAGCAGTGCTTAGAGTAAATGACTACGGGCAATTCTTGACATCCATTGTTTAATAACCACCCGTGTGGCGACTTCCAAGCCTCCACCTAACTCCTTATGCCCCACGTACGGAGCAGGGAGAAGGAGGGGCCTTGCCACTTATTCTTCACAAATGAACAAAAACTGCAAACCTAACCAACCCTCAAAATACTTCTGTCCAAAGCCAACTGAAACGGTGGACTTTGTAAATACACTTCTTGGATTTCTCTTTTCACTTCTTTCCTTGTTCAAGGTCCAGGCTTAAAATTGCAGATGTCAAAGAAAAGCCACAAAAGAATATAACCAATGGGAGCCAGTTACCCAACTCCTTCACTCCTGAATTGTCATAACTAAAGTAGTTCTCTGGCCCAGGATAAACATGGCAAATACGGAATGAGTGATTAATGACCAGTTAATGAAGCTAACTGGAAAACAACCTGGTGGGGAAAAAAAAGGCATCACATTTAATTCTCTGAACATCTTGTGTCCTGAAATATCTTTCTAGATTTTGAGGAAGCAAAGTTATTGATTGTTGAGAAGAAGGAGAAGAAGAAGGAGAAGGAGGAGGAGGAGGAGGAGGAGGAGGAGGAAAAGGAGAAGGAGGTGAAGAAGAAGAAGAAGAAGAAGAAGAAGAAGAAGAAGAAGAAGAAGAAGAAGAAGAAGAGTGAGTATGTTCATATGTTCCAGCCTGTGAACTGTGGGCTGGTGGAGGCAGAGGCCTAGCCTGGTCCCTTACACAGTGGTGAGTTAGTCTCTTAGCCTCTCTTCCTTCTCCTCCCGAAAAATCTGGGATCAGGAGCTTGGGGGGAAAGTGCTAAGTCTGGTTGTCACTTGGGAAAGTTTTTCAACCTCTTTCCATTGCAGTTTCCTTACCTGGGATGGGGATAATAATGATCCTTTACCGGGCCATTTCAGGTATCAGTGAGGGAATTCCCCTGAGGGGCCCAGGCACCGTGTCTGGCACATGGTAAGTTCAGTAGGAAAGGCAATGGTCTGAGTTACATCTATGCAGTCTATGTGCTCTGCAGTCCTTGGGGCCCTTCTGTGATCATTAGCATTGTTATTATTATTATTATTATTATTATTATTTTGGTACCAGAGATTGAACTAATGACCTCACGCTTGCCAGGCAAGCTCTTGTGCCATTGAACTAAACCCCGGCCCTCTTTCTGAGATGATTTAAGGTACTTTCTCAGGAACACAGTGGTGAAAATGCGAAGAGATTGTTGCTTGGTGAGACACAGATCAGTGTGTTCCAGGCCTGCTTCGGCTGGTGTTTATGTGAGCAGGGTTAACCTCTTCGCTGACCTGGGCTCCTATTCCGATTTCTAATGAAATGTGCACGTCACTGTTATTATGTTACTAAGGAGGTCTGGCATGGTGGTAGTGAGTTGTTCTTTTGACTTTCTAGTTGATACTGTTTGGTTCAGACCTACAATGCCCGATGCACCTGTGACTGGGGAAAAGAAGTAACATTTTCAATGATCAGTTTAATGAAGCTGCTTCCAGAGGTCCCTGTACTTTAAAAAAAAAAATAGGTCTGTATTTGATTATACAAACCTTATTAACATGAGCTCTGGGATCTTTGGATCCAGAACAAGGGGACTGATGATAAGAATAATGTCATTTCATCACTGAAAGTAAAACAAACAGCACCAAATCCCCCAGCATGCTATACATGATGCTCAGGCATGATGGATTCTAATTGTTAGAAGAGATACAAGTTTTCATAAACTGATGTCACAAAAGGCCAGCTAACAAATTTGTTCCAGTACAAATCAAGGTGGAGATGGGTTTTTGTCTAAGAACCACTCTTTATGAAGGTCACTAGGAAAGATGTCTAAGGCGGTTGTGTGGCCGGGAAGAGGAAGGTGCTGAGATCTACCTGCATTGTAGAGGTCGATACAGCCTCTGGGTAGGCAAAGGAGCACAAAGGATCAAGAATCCTCTCTGAATCTTTGTGGCTCATGATTGCTCACCCCTTCTCCCTGGTTTTCTCTTCTCTCCATCCTAATCTCATCCCTTCATTGATGAAGTAGCTCTCTTGGCAGTGATCTTGAACTCCTCTTCCCGCTCTGTCTACACGGCAGGCTGGTGTTTCCGAGCCTCTCATTCTGTGATACTGGTCCTGTTTTCATTCTGCTGTTTGAGGCCCTCTTACCTAGTCAACTACATTTTGTAAGACCGCCCACTACACCCTCTGTTTCTCAGTCTCTGGTGTCTCTCTACATCACTGGTGGCACGGCCACGGCCAGCTGTTCAATTCACACAAGCTGCAACGTCCCCTCTTCACATCTGATGTCACAGCTGCTTTGTCTGCCTGAGCTAAAGTCTGGGTCTGAGTCTGAAACTTTTTTCTAAGCTACATACACTGTTGGGAAGAATGTAAGATATGAGGAAAAGCACCGACTTTGCTATGGTCGCCCAAAGGCCCAGGTGCAGTTTGGTGGTCTTGGGAGCTGGTGGAACTTTTAAGAAGTGGGACCTAGTGGAAGGAAGTTAGGTCACTGGGAGAGTATCCTTGAGGAGGATTATTGCCTGGCCCCTTCCTTCTGTCTTCTGTTTCCTGATTACCATGAAGTGAGCAAGATCCTCCACCATGTGCTCCCACCATGTTACACTGTTTTTCCACAGATTTCAAAGCAATGGGCCAACTGACTATAGACTGGGAGCCAACACTAACCTTTTCTCTTTTTATGTTGACTGTCTCATGCATTTTATCACAGCAACAGAAAGCAAAGCAACCCAGGCTTCATGGGCAGACAGACTTGGGGTCAAATGCAGACTGCATTAGTGCTGTGACTAAATTTGAACTTAGATTTTTTTTACATGTAAAAGGGAAAATAGAATCTATCTAATACAGTTAAATGTGATAGCATTTAAAGTTGAACAATGGTGCCTTTATAATGTTCAGTCCCCTTTTTACTTTATCTCACTCTCTTCTCTGCACTTCAAATTCTAAACTAGTCCTTGCCTGTGTTTTGGTTTATACCCAGATGTCCTCCACAGCCTCATGTTCTCATTATTGTTCACTTGGAAAGTAACTGGATTATGGGGGCTCATCACTGACTTCTATTAAAAGGGTTCTGGTTATAAGATGTGCATCACCTGGGGTGTGGCTGGGAGGGCGTGTCTCCCTCCCCAGCTCCTCCCTGTACACTGTCTACTGCCAGGGCACCAGACACGAGCAGCTTCCCCTCCGCCTCGGCCCTGTGCCATGATGTCCAACTTTGGACTGAAACCTCTACAAACTCTGAGTCAAAATAAACTCCTCTTTTTATTTGTAGGTGTTAGGCATTCATCACAGTGATGGAGAAAGTGGCTAGGACACTTGTCCTTATCTAATTCTTACAGGTCCCTCAGAGCTATGTCCCCAGTCACTTTAGGGATGACACTGGTCTTGTCATGGAGTTTATTTCCCATGAAGTGATGTTTGTGTATTAGACTTGTTTTATGGCCTATTCTGAGGAATTCACCTCTCTTGAGTAGGCAATGAATCCCTGAATATTTTTAGCACCCCTCCCCCAACTGGTGGCCCCTGGAATGATTAGCAGACTCAAACATATCTGGCCATGGAAATCACTGGCTCCTGTCATGTGGCCTGGAGGGGAGTCTAGGAGGAGCAGAGACCAAATCTGAAGCCAGTGTGTCTCTGACATAAGATGGCACCATATTGGGTGAGTGGAGCCCCAGCTGAGTTATTTCTCCTGCCGTGCACTTGTGTAGAAAGGCTGGCTACTTCCCTGAATAGGGCAGCAGCCGTGCATACAAGTGGGCAGCAGTGGCAAAGCATGGGTAGGTAAGTGCCCAGAGAGCACTCTGTTCATGGAAAATCTTAGGAAGGATGGGACCCTAGTCACCATCCACCCTTAGGAAGTGAGTTCCTGCTCTGCAGCTAGCCTCTTCATCCCTACAAATCTGGAGCTGGAAATAACACACACATAGGATGAACTTCATATTTGTTGCACTCAAAGGAGAAAGCCTAAAATTAGAGAAACGAAGCATAGTTGTACTACCATCAACAAAAGCCAAAATACTACAGGGACTATGACTTTTCAATCCAAAAGGTGGCCCCAAATCCCATCAAAATGCAAAAGAGGATGGAATTAGAGGTGTAATAAGTAGGACAATCCACCAGGCAGGAAGGCTCCACATAAGGACTCTTGACATTTTTCTCTTCAGCTGCACAAAATTGGAACTGATATTATGTCTTTAGGTGCTATATACAAAAGAATTCTGCCCAAGCTTCTCACCAAGAGGTGTAAATTATTCATGAAGATGAAAATGTACCAGATCACAACGCTTATATAACTTAGCCTTTCCTTAGAGAATCTGAAAATACATTTATTAATTAAACCTCCTGATAGTCCTGCAAAGGAGCTGCTTCTGAGGCAGGAAAATAAAAGGACTATTGTTTCATTTTCTGGCATCTTAGAAAGAAGTTTTTCTGACTCCATATTGCTTTTATAGGACCAAGTTCACCTAAGACTGGAAGAGCATCCCCTCTAAAAAAATGAACCCAGTTTTCCCAACCATACTAGCAAGTCTGGATTCTAATGCCACAGCCTTGCTGCATAGTGGAATTTAGACTCACACCGACAAGTAGCTCTAACGAATTGCTGAATGTGATTTTTGCTTTTGTTTTTGCAAGTAGGCTTCAATCTCATTGTTATCTCTCAGCCTGCCTTGTCTACAAAATATCTGATAGGGCAAAATTCTGCCTCCCAAGATCCAATCCTGAAACTTAGCATCCCTCCCCCCTCAAGACTCAGAATTTAAGCAAAAAAAAAAAAAAAAAAAATTTAGGGTGGAAATTTTTAGGGCTTTATCAGTGTACCACTGAGAAAGATGGTTTAGCCCTGGTACTGTTTGCAAGGACTGGATTCTGAGCAGGATTGATTTTGGCTTTTTGAAGACCATACTTGGGGCTCAGCTGCTTTCTACTCCCAGAAACGAGCAAACTTTGGGAAAGGAGTGTTTCATTTCGCAGTCTGAGAATCACAAGGAGAGGCCAGCCACTTTGTGGTGTATTTCAGGAGAGAGATCTGACAGGAGCCTACTCCTCCCACACTGGGGCCCTCCAGAACCAAGAGATTGTTTTCCTTGTGATACGAACACAGGCCCCAAAATGGGTCAAGTGGTGAATAGTGGGGAATGCTGAATGCCTCCTACATTTGTCTGAATATAGTCCCAACAGATGGCACTGAATAATAGATATTTTATAAAATGCTGAGATGCAAGAGAGATGAAGTAAACTATGACCTTCTCTTTCTGCATTTCTTGGTTATCACAGGTTAATTTACATATCCAGGAACCTGTATACAAAATGGGTTTGAGTTTTGTGTTCACATTCACAGGTGAGGAATAAACAAAGCAGCGTGCTTTGGAGACTTTCTCTTCTCCTTAGTAATAACAGAGGGCCAGATGAAGTGTGACGGCCATTGTGGTTACCTGTCATTATGTTATTTTTCTGATAAGGTATTGTTGAAATTGATTATATTTACAGAAAACTTGCATCAGGCAGTGTGGAAAATGGAATTTTCCAACTTATCAAATATTCTAATAGATAGAGTTGTGCATATAATACATTATCAACTAATTTTCAGTAACTCTTCCAAGGCCAACCCTTGGTTGGACGGAGGAAAGTTCAAAAGATGTGACAAGGCCTTGAGGTTAATTGTAAATACGAATCAGCACTTTTTGGTGATGTGGTTAATGTGCTGGGTGACACAGGGCCAGAAATATTACCTGACTTCATCAGCTTTAAGGCACTGCTTAGAGTATCTCCATAGAGATTCCCAATATCCAATCTGTAAGGATTTTTCTCCCTGGCATACACAAACCAGAATGAACTGGGTAGATAATGGCTGTCCTGTCCAGAGCTGCAATGTGTATTTCTTAGTCTGAAGGACTTTGTCTCTCAGGCACAGGCCCGGGGGGCTTGCAGCTCTGGTAGGTGTAAGTGTCACTGTCTCAGGCAGCGGGAAGCCATATACTGGTGTCAGGACACCAGAGGTCAGTGACACCACCTAGCTGCTGTCCTGGGAGGGACTGCGTTCAGGTCCCAAGAGAACATTTCCTTTCATGTCAGCCCACATCTCTCTTTCTGCCGCCCGACATTTATTTGGACAGCCTTAGCTCCAGTAGGAGATCATGCCCATGTTTCTCCTTGGTTCAAGTTACACTCCCAGTGTAATGGGCAAGACAAAGCAGGCCACTGGTCAGCTGCCCCTGTCCTGGTTTAGGCTCTTGTTAAGGCCACTTAATGGCCTCTGCAGATTCTTCTCTCACAAATCCATCTGCTCAGTCTTCCTAAGTGCTATTTCTATCACTGTTATGCTAAAAAACCCTACAATGGCCACACAGGCTGGACCCTTTAATCCAGCTCTGTGGTGTTGCACAGTGGGAGCCAAACCTACCTTAGAGCTACTCCTGCAAATGGGGTTTTCCTTCAGCTCAATTTTATACGCCCCCACCTTTGCCTACTTGCACTTATCTTTCTGTCTAATGAGGATGCCTTACAGGACGGGCAGACAATCCTTGAAGAATTCACAGGATAGAAAAACGTAACTTTAGCTGGTGGCAGGGGACTGGGGACAGACTCAGCATACAAATTGTGTTTTAATTGAGCTTCTAAAGATGGCATAGAGTGAACTGAATAATATCTGTATATAAGTGAAGGAACTAAAAATATATTTATTTGGAAAATTATTTTCCTTCTTTGAAATATAATGTAATTTTGAAATAAAAATATTAAAGCAGTCGTAGCACAAAGTAGTAGTACAATCATTCAAGTTATAGGAATTTTAATCTGCATTCTCATTTTATTTGGTACAATTTCTCATATGAAAAATTAGCGAAGCCATATACCAAGCTGGCTATCTCTGCCTCTTTCAATGCATACTCTGATTTTTTTTATTACAGGTATCTATAAATTTATACATTCCTTTTTTGGTTAGTGGTGGAAGTTGACTGATTTACAGTTTACCATTATTTTATGATTTTCCTTCTTACCAAGCTATTTGTGAGACTAAAAGAAACTAGGAACCAAGTCTATGACAAAAGAAACCCATGAACTAGTTTCACTAAGACTAATGGCTGACTTTCCTAGGTTACCTTCTAGAGAAATTATTTTTACTGATTGCAATAAAAATAGAACTAATGAAATCAGCTCTATGGTTTCAAAGTATGATGTGGCTATTACAGAACCAGCTGGCAGATAGATTCAAATTCAGTTCATCTCCCTGCTACTTGATCCTCCTTAGTTTGAACTGCATTAGCAAGACTGCTTCCTTTCCTCCTATAGCAGTGGAGTTTGGTACTTTTGTGTCTCGCTGGATAGATGGTTTTACTTCAGGAAAAATTACTTCTATGTTCCTAGTTATAGAAAGAGGTAGTATACCACGTGGTTAGGATCGAGGCTTAGACCAGACTGCCTGGGTTTAAACTATAGCAAAACTGTTTATTAGCAATGTGGTCTTGGATAAAGTAATTAACCTTTGCTTTACTTTGACCATTTGTAAAATGATAACAGGAAAAACCGTACCTGTCTCATAAAAGTATTATGGGGATTAAATGGGTATTTATGCTATACATATGTATTCTCTCATATAATCTATAATGGAGTAAAATATTAAAGAGACTACTTAGACTCATACCTGATACATAAATGGTTAATAATAGTAATAATATTAGGTGTAATTTGTGCATCAAAATCCAAAGACTTACTTGAAATAGGAAATAGCTCTTAACAAATTTATTCATATCTATTCCAAGAGCTAAACAATCAAGATTAAAAAAAAAAACCCCTCATATTCTGCTTTTATTTCATTTGTTTACTTAACTTAGATTATGCTTTTATTTAATTTCAAGTCACCGGTGTAAGTTTGGTTAAAACCTGTATAAGTGACCAAACCTGAGGGTAAAGTCGTGGATTGAATGCACGTTCCTGGGCTTCCCATAGGGTAATATGTAAAGAACACTGGCCTAGGGACATTACCATGGGAAGTTTTAGTTTATTTTCTTTCTGCTATGAATATCTGGTGTCTATGACAAGTACTTATGAGTTTGAAATAGCTAAGCTGACAATCTGAGTTGATTAAATTAGCAAAAACAAAACAAAACAGAAAACTGTGAAAAGCCCCAAACCCAAGTGCAGTCTGGGAAGAAGACAGATGGCTCAGGGAAGGACAAGGAGGCAAGATGCTTATTATCCCACGAGCTCTGCAGTCTTTAGCTATACTCTCTGTTCTGCTCATGTTTACCTTTTTGATCACTGCTTGGGCATCACATAATAGTCACGGATCTTTGAAGTCATCTAGTTTTATGCTTCCTTTCACAGATGAGAAAGTGAGATTCATTGTGAGGAAAAGACTTTTTGCAATTTACATAAACTGCTTTGAGTTTATTTATTTATTTACTTTTGATTTTTTGAGACAGGATCTCAGCATGTAATTCAGGCTGGCCTTGAACTCCATGCAATCCTCCTGCCTCAGCCTCTGAGTGCTGGAATTACAGCCATGTGCCACTGCACCCAGCCTAATTTGAGTTTAAAGGGTAAAATCTTTTTTTTTTTTTTTTTTTTTTTTGTCTTTTTCATTTTATCGGTACCAGGGATCGAACTCACGACTGCCTGCTTGCAAGGCAGGCGCTTATGCCACTGAGGTAAATCCCCAGCCCCTAAAGGGTAAAATCTTAACAAGATAACTTTTTCACTATCATTAGCAACCTCTGCTTCCTATTCTTGAGTGGTAAAAGAATACCTAAGTTCTTTTGTAAATGTTTTGCTCTCTGAAACTTCTTCATAATATCTAAGAATGTACAACTGAACATTGAAGTTTACAATAGTTTTTTTGGTGGTTTTCATGCAAGCAGACTTTCATTAAGAGTTGCTGAAAGAGTTTTTCATCATTTACATGTGATGCAGCAGCAACTATTAACTGACAAACTACAACCTGAAGTTAAACTTGTTGCTTTTCCCACCGCACTCTCCTTTCAGGTGGGGTGTTTTAGCCTGAATGGTCCACACTCTATACCCTGCCTCTTTCACCTACACAAATGTACCTGTGTGCTTGCAATTCCTTCATCAAGTGGAGGCAAAGAATCACTACGCTGGAGAAGTATATATGATGCATTACCAAATGTTCATAATGTATCTTAAATATTTATCCTAAGTATTTCTTTATCCTCTCTTGGAAGAGATCTCTAGGCATCAGAGATGCTCAACTTGCTAGAAAGTACAGGTAAATTTTTACTGTGATAAATACTACTAGGTATAGTATTACACCTCAAATTTATTTTCATACGAAGGGACTTTGTAACACAAATGGGTGAAAAATTACATAAACATGGTGAGTAGAGAGGCAGGACTTAGACTAAAAGAAACAAGTATGCAGCTCCCCTAAAAAGAATGAGCAAATGACACGAGGTCATTGAACCTGGTAAGGAAAGGATGCAAGCAGTCCCTCTCCCCTTTCCCGTCACGTGACTTAGGAAACAACCTCCCCGGCTAACGAGCACATTTGTTTTAGTACTAGTTTGGGAGCTGAGTCGACTTTCCTCAGAGGAAAGCCTGGCATTTCTGGGGTACGCAGGGAAGAGCTGAGGACCTGTCAGTGCATGGTTTGTGTCTGCCTCTGCACTGTCCCTTGGCCTGTCCTTACTCCCTCCTAGATCCCTCCTGCTGTGTCACCGTAGGAGTTGCCCTGAGATTTGACTTCTATTCCCACCTTCCAGTCCACTCGCATCTCTCCACTTAGTGATGACACCTAGGGCACTGTGGCTCATCCTCAGCTGAGTGTGAGTCAGCCCTTCCAGTCAGAAGGACGCTACCTGGCCATCTGTGCCTTGACGTGATTTCCCCTACTGCTCGACTTACCATTGTCCCTAATAGCCTGGCCCTTCCCTCCGAGTCTTCTCTCATATCTTTCTTCATCTTTCATTAGCACAGTTGATTTCATTTAAAAAAGCGAAACGAAATGAAACAAAACATAAAACTAAACAAGGAACCAAAATTGCTCTTCTATGAAGGGAGGGCATGCGCAATAATGTGTTTTATTAGGCGAGGTGACAGCTTATGCTCGGTCATCTCACATCCGTGTCCTCGTGACAGGCGCACAGAGAGGGAAGCTGGTCAGCAGGGTCAGGGGCACAATCAGCTTGTGACCACAGAGTGGGAAATAGTCATCTGGCTCTCACTAGGAAGTGTCACATCCGTGGTCTCATTGGCACATGCATTAAACCAACAGAGTTAAACTCTCCTAATCAGTAATATCCAGCCTTTGTGAACACAGGGGTATGTCACTCTCTTTCCAGGATGGCTGGGCTTTTACACCAGCCTCTGGGCAGACTGTCCAGTTGGGACTGAGTGAGTCTCGTGGCACCTATGCCCAAAATCAGATTTAATAGGAATTATTCAGACCTCAAATTTGGAAACTTAGGAAAAAAGGGAGCCTTTTCCAAGATAGTATTTTGCTTTCAACCATAAGATGATCAGCTCTGAATCAAAGCAGAGCCATTTCTGAAGCACCCATGGGTCTGCTTCTATAATTTTTATGCAGCAATTCACAAACCACTGGATAAGTAATGCTGTACTAAAAGGAATTTAAGCCTGTCAGGTTAATTACACAATATTAGGTACGAAAACAAACAGTGCAACACAAAACATAGCTACATCATTATTTGCAGTAAATGTTAACTCTAAATAAGTGCAACCTGTCCATAAATGCTTGCTATAAACTAATTAAAAAAATAAAATTTGATGGATAAACATGAAAAAAAAATTCTCACTGAGAATTTTTTTTTTAAATATCAGCACTCATTTAGAGTTTGGGATTTGTGAAAGAAAGCTTTAAAAGGAGCAAACCTGATTGGCTGTGGCTGTTGCTGCGAAGGGGACACTTGTTGCAGGAGTTGTTGCTGCAGAGACAGTGGCGGACGTAGCGCTGTGCATCATGGGTACTTTCAGGAGGGGAACCATGGGAGCAATGAACAGGAGGGTGTAGCATTATGGTAATAGAAGTGGTATTTTGGCATGGTGAATATCAGAGCAGCAAGCCATCATGGGTTAAACCAGCAGATGGCATGCAATCACAATGCAAAGCAAGGAAGCATGGGAGAGAAATAAAAAAGGGAAAATAGCTTATTACAAGTACAATTAAAGGAAGTTTTAAAACATAATCAGTGATTCCCAGAAAGGCCAAAGCAGATTACTTTGGTTGATATATTTACAAACATTTTATTTCTGACAATAGCTCCCTTCCCAGTTGAGAGTGTACAGTGAATATAATTAATAGCTGTTTCTAAAAATATGATTGGCAATAGCCAATGATGAATATGTCACAATCAAATGTAGAATATTCATAAATGCTAAAATATTTGTAGGCCTAATTTGGGATAGAATGTCCTATGGAATTAATTGTAGTTAAATTGAGTTTTTTTCAATTTTGCATTACTCAAATGTACTAGAATTACTGTGAACTGTGTTTTTTTTTTGATCAATAAACTGTGGAGCAGAAATCATGGCCTTGATGTAAAACAGTCAGACAAGTTTTACCAAGGCTTATTTTTATGGGTTCTAAGGAGAACTAATCCATATGTCCTGAAGACAGATTTTTGTACCAGCACATTGAAATGTGTGAGGCTAGCTATAGGATATTAAAATTTAATATCTAAGGGAATGTGAAGGTACAAAAAAATCCACAAATTTGTACTTAAAAATATTAAGTAAGGCAGCTCAGACATTTGGTTTCAAAATACATCCATGTATAATTAAAAAAAATACTTCTGGGAAACTCTGATAACTCTAACACACAGCAAAGAGGAGATAAAGGCACACCACTATGAAACTTTAAAACATTGATGAAATTAGCCTGCCTCTCTGATTTTCTTATGCTATACCAGATAAACTATAAAGAGAAACAAAACACAAATTATTAAAAAGCAGACTCATACTTGTGGTCTTATGTTTTTGTAGTGATTGTCTTAGCACAAGAGGTCACATTAAAACTGTCATTTTCTTAAATATATACGTACATTGTAAAGAAAAACCTGTATGTTAACTCTAAAGCCAAATAAGCTTTCAGATCTATTTCCTAAAGCATTTCTACCATCTCTGAAATAAATTTCAAACAAATGAAGGTACTGTACATCATATAAAAGACAAATAAAAAAGGTTGAAACCTACCAATACTGGTAGCGGGTGTCATGCACAAAACTGACCCTGAAGTCATGCAATGGTGGGTGGAAAAGTGAATAAAGGGAAAGAAACAGGTTAGCGGTTTAGAGTTAACATTCAAAGTGAGATTGAAGCACAATCAGAAATAAGTAGGGTTAGTTAACACAGTTTTTCAGGGCCGTTCACATCGTCAGTACAGACACAAATATAGCTGACTTAGTTTAAGCCAATAATATTCCAAGGTTACTCTCAGACAACTTTTCACACTTTCTATTCATATACATCAACGTGATTCTAATCAGAACGATGTGTGATAATGCCATGGTGCCTTCCTCTAAGAACTCAATGGATTTCCAGACATTATCAAATGAATCCTCCAAGGTGGGGAGTATTTTACAGATGAAAAATCTGAGGCATAGTAACTCCTCCAAGGTCATGCATGGTGTGAGGCAAGGGCAAGGCTGGAAACAGGACTGTGTCCTAAATCCAGATCTTACAGTCACTAGATTATGCTGCACTTACTGCATTAAAAGTTTGTCTGAATACAGACAAATTATAAGGCAAAGTATTAAAAAATTGATTTGATTATAAACTGCGAAAACCAGAAATGTAGGAGGATGGAGCTCCGGGGCAGAATGGCCTACCTGCGTCTGTGATCTACTTTCTGTTCTGAGATTCACTGTAATAAAGGGGTGGCGCTCAGCAAGGAAGTCTATACACTGTCGAGCCAAATTAATGCAAAACGGGCTGAATCAGGACTCAGGCATGGGGATATTTTCAGTTACATAAAGTGATAGCTGACAGAGCCCCTTGGCAGAACTCCTAGGAACTCCTGAGTTGGTACTTAAATAGGCAGGGAGGATGTTTCAGCTTTCCTGTAGGGACACCTGCCTTACGTATGGGTGGTCTTATAACGTACGTGGATCAGAACACACTGATCGTGATGGAAATGTGTGTTGTGAAGAGCCAGAAAAGAAAGGACTTACAGCTTTGGGGGTTATCTGCTGCTGCTTCACTTCCTTAAAATGCAATCTGCATAATATATGGATCTGATAACTGATGGCTAGGTGTGATGCAGGTGTCAGAGAACTAATTTTTAGTGAGCATAGGTGTAAACACTGAAGCTCTCAGACCTGGCTTCTGAGATACTAGGTGATAAACGTGAAGTCTGTCCGTCTTCATTTTCTGCTGAGCTCTTCGTATCAGAGGAAGACTTCCTACTCCTTCTGTACTTGGACCAGGCTACATTCCCTAACTGGGAAAAGGGCTGTTTAACTGGGCTGCCGTGAGACTCTTCCACAAACATGTGCCAGTCCACCCAACTCTGCACACACATACACACTCACGCCTCCAAACTGCTCTCTCCAGAATTGTCTCTCACCTTCACAGACTTCTGAACATTACCCATGCAGAGATGTTCACATCCTTGCCCCTAATTGTTGCTTACTTCTCTCCAATTTGGTTTCATTTTTACCTCTCCACTCAAACTATGAATGTCAATCATCAAAAATTTTCATGCTGCCACACCGAGAGGCTGAGGCAAGCCCAAGTCCAACCTAATAACTTAGTGACTTAGTGATACCCAGGCTTGAAAATTTGGGAAAAAAAAAAAAAAAAAAAGAGGAGGAGGAGGAAAAAGAGGAGGACGAGGAAGAGGGGGAGAAAAGAAAGCTGAAAATACAGCTGAGTAGGATGGTCCTGGATTTAATCCTCAGTACTGGGAAAAAAAAATAAAGCAAACAAAACTTCACACTGCTGCAATTGGTAGAAACTCTTGCACCCCAATCTATTGTTCCTGGGTCGCAGCAGCACTTCACACTTGCCAATAATCCTCGATAATAAATGACTGGCTTCCCTTAGACTTGTGATCACATACACACACACACACACACACACACACGCACACGCACACGCACATGCACACGCACACACACACATAGTCCTATTTTTCCTGGCAACTCCCTTTTGTTTGCTTTGTCTGTACTCTCCCTTCCTTGAGCTCTGAATCTTTACTTGCTGGAAGTTTTCAGACTCAGTTCTGGGTTCTTTTCATCTTCTCTATTTGTTTTCCTGGTGTGTCATTCAATACATGGATTTAAATACCATCTATGAGCTCATGGCTTCCACATTTATGTTTCCTGCCGAGATCTCTCCTCCAAGCCCAGGCCTTCTCCTAAAGGCTCGCCTGGCTTTTTGGGCCTCCCATTCAGTAAGGTAAAATTTTATCTCAAATACTTAGCAGACATTACTGCCCATGGAGACTACTAACCTGAACAAAAGTTATGTCTGACGCTACTTGCCCTTGTGACACTTTCCTGATTCACCAATAAGCCAAAGCAATCCTATTTCTGAAATGCAATCTGCATTCATCTGTGCTGCTGCTTCTCAAGTCCTGGTTACTACCATCTCTAATCCTGGCTACGTGACAACACCGACAGGTCTTCCTACCCCCAGCCCCAGTCATTCTCCAATCTGCTGACAGAGTCACCATCACTATGTGCTTGGTCACTCCCTGCTGTAAACCACCTGCTGGCTTCTACTGCTTGTAGGGTGAAGAGCTTTGAGGCCCTAACTCCGACTTCCTTTCCACGCTGTCCCACACCTCTCTTCCCCGGCACCAGCATCCAGACAGATGAGCCTTTCACTGCTTTGCATGCAACATGTAACTGTTCTGTCCTACTTTTGAGTTTCCCACAAGCTGTCCCCTCTGCTGAGAATAATCATCACCCTCTCTTTTCATCTTCCAGGTCTCAAGGTACCTGGTACTTCTTCAGAAAACTTTTCTACTGTCCTTTCACCTACCTCCTTAAGTCAGGGAAATCAGTTTTCTATTTTAATCTCATTGAATTCATTATATTCTCGATCACAGTACTCTAAAAACTTTTAATTATATATTTGTGTGGTTATCTGTTGAGCACGCATCTCTCCTCCTGTCCTGTAAAGTCAGAAAGGCAGAGATCTTGTCCCCCTCAGCCTACGGCTCAGATAGTAGGTGATTCATGTGTTGGATGTATGTGCTTAGCCATCAGTAAGAGGTGTGGGGGACAATGTGTTCCTAAAATTCACTGAAGCCCCCAAACTTCTGGATGATTTCATTTAAAAGTTAACCATGGCCGGATTCAAAGTCACCGCTACAAAAACTGCCTCATTCTCTTGAGTTCCAAAGCGGACAGGCTTTCTTGGAGAACTTTTCCATGTTACATACCCTATCATCATCTGAGTGACAACCAATAGCAGCTCCTGCAGCCACTGTGGATTAAGGTGGTTATATCACTTCGCTTCTAGTTCTAGAGGTGGTGAAATGGCCAACCCAATTCACAGGATAAGCCTTTCTATCTGGCCCAAGAGGGATGTGAGTACTGGAAAAACATAGCTTTTGCAGGTGAGTGGCTCTTACCTAATGCCAGGGTTTGGTCCAGCTCTGCAAGCTACACCTCTGCCATCTTCCCCTCTACTCTCTCCCATGAACGCTTTGTACTACAGCAATGAACAACTTCCTGTTCTTCCCATCCCTGCCTAAGATGCTCTTCCCCCAAGAGTAAAATCTCAGTTCTCTTTCAAAGTTTCAGGCAAGTGTTTCCTGTGGGCAGCCTTCTTCCAGCACATCCTTTGCAACCACCACCCGTGTACTACTGGAAGGCAGAACGCATTGTCTCTCTTTCTTTCCTTCACTTTCATACGGTTGTCCTCAGACCCTCAGCCCATCCTGAATGCTGTGCATTGTATGTGGTTTCCACCTACTCGTATGTCAGTTCCCTCCTATTTTCATCACTGGCTCTGGAACCCAGAAGATACTATGTGTTCAAGACATGTTTGCTGAGACCAGATACATTATATTGTGGTTGTGTAGATACAGTTTCTACTGATCACTGATAACTGTTTCAACAGGTTGCGTGATGCCTTTATGTAACAGGTATGGTTTCTCATCATTAGGCAATATCCAGGTTAGCATGCTCCCCTGTGTGACTTGTTTTGTGCTTCTAAAGTAATGAAATAAGTCAGCAAAGGACTCTGTGGGTTGCCATTGTCCTGACCAGCCCAGGCCTTTTGTTCGGACACTAATTCCATGAACAAAGCCTTCTCAAATATTTTCTGATGCAGTTGCACAAATCCTTTAGCTCTAGTGCATGAGCCAGAATTATCCTGTAATTTCAATAATTTTATATGTCACATTGCAGTGTGGATGCAGCCTCAGTTTTTCCATCTGTAAAATGCAAATAATTATTGTTGCCACTAACAAAACTGCAACATCTTGAAGAATGAGATAATATCTATAAAAACACTTGCAGTAACTCAGAATAAACCTGTCAGAGAAATGCCAAGAATTATTTAGCTGTTATTTTTGTAACTATGTGTGGTTTTGCCACTTTCCTAATATAGCAAAGAAAAACTAACTACTTGGTTAAAATAATCCCTATTGAAAAAAAAAAAAGGAAAAATCCCACCTATTGCAAATGTGGTAAGCTATCAGTGAGTGCAATAATTATCCTAGTATGGTTTTGGAGGAGAATCTGTGTTTTATGTGATATTAATGTCCTTATAGCCTGAGGCAGATTCCCATTGTATCAATGGGAGAGTTTTTGTAGTCTAGCAAAAGCTTCCCTATGAACGCTAATAAAGGATAACCTCTAGGAGAGGAAAAAATATGTGTTTTGCTTCATATTTATGATAACTGCTTATGTAAAACATTTCCAGAAAAATAGGAAATTTGTTCATGTAAAAATTAAGGACCCACCACCTACAAAGTTAAAAAAATTCTTTTTGAACATCATTTGACATGCAGAGGTTTAAAAACAACCATTATTAATGATGAATATTATCATTATAATTTTAAAAATAAGATTGAAAATGTGGCTTATAAAAAGAAATTCTGAAACAAAAACTTGACCTAACAGGAACACTGAAATTTCTGTTACGGATTTCAGTAGGAGAAAGAGTATGTTAATTTCCTTTTAATAAAATTATTTTCTCTTTCATCATTTAAGAGAAATGTAAACATTTATTCAAAGTTTAAATATAATTTCAGAATACAACATCCACATGTCTTTGCACTATGATCTTTATCTCCCACAATTTAATTCTGATTCTCAGAATTCAGAGGCTGGGACCCACCTTGATTTCCAAAGCCCATTTCGTATGAGGGTGGCCAGCTCACTTGAGCTGTCCGAGAGAATCCACCAGAGGGCAGAAGTGCACAACCACAGGCAACTAATACCTAATATGGTCCATAATATGCTTCATCGCGAGAACCAGGCTATTGATTTGGATATTATTCATCCTGGCTTTGGAAATATTTGAATGGTTTCCAGATAAAGTACTTTTAAGTGAAGATTCTTTCAGCGATTTAACCAATCAGGTATTATTGGCCGGGAGTGTTAAACATGCATTAGAGGGCTTCAGAGCCTTTTGTGAGGTTCCCTGGGCGTTCCCAGAAGACAGTAAAGGCATTAAGACCTATTTTTCCAAAGCAAGTTTGTCTCTTTATGCTTCCCCCCTCAGTATATTCTTCTTTAGTTTTTTTGTTCCTTAATGTAGTGGTCAAGAGGTCTACAATGTGACACTTGCAGAAGGCATATAGGACCTCAGGGTAAGTTGACCTTCTAGAAATTATTTAATGATTGTATTATTCTTAAGTAGGATCCAAGTACAAACATTGCTATGCCATAACAGCACGGAATGTCACTGGCTTAGGTTATAATAGGGCAAAAGTTAAATTACTGAATTAGAGTCCCTTTACAAGTCTATGAGTTTCTTTTTAAGTTCAGGACTAAGTTAAGAAAATTAAAATTTTCTTACATAATTTACATTTTTCATATAGCAAATATAGTTATTTCCTTGTTACTAATTCATGTAAGATTATGTTGTAACAAAAAATATCAAGGACATTTGTTTAACTCTGTCTAGTCTTAACTCTTGATTTGCTAGGAATTTAAAAGAATGAACAATTCATTGGAAATGTCCAATCTTATGGATTAGGATCAGTGAGCTCTTTTTAAGAAAATTACTATTTATCTGCATTCACTTTCACTCACTATCATGGGATGAGGACTTTTGACTTTGAAAGAAAAAGCTCAGAGAATGGTCTTCCTGTCAAGGTTTAAGTCACCTGCTGCTTCTGACACTGCCCACCAAGTGAAGAGCACAGTGGAGTTTTGGTCACTGCTGTGTATCCTGTGTGTCTGTCTGAGTCTGTGGCCAGCAAAGTGGCCAAAGGGGCAGAACTGATGACTTCTGCTTTTATTTCTTCACCTGTAATAATCTGTTTCCTTACAGTTTTAAAAAATGTACTTTTATCTGATTCTTTTTTTTTCTTTTTTTTTTTGAGACCCCTGTGGACTCCATATGCGGAACCCGAATGTGTGGTGCTATGTACATAAAGGGACTAGCATGGGGACCTTGCTTCTGTATCTTCTCTCAGCTGTGCCACCTTGGAAGGTCACTTCTCATGGAGGGGGGGCCTCAGTTTTCTCATCTGTAAAACATCTGGATGAAGAGACCACTAAGGATCCTTTAACCTCTGATTTTATGATTCATAGAATTGATCTTGGTGAAACAATACGTTAATGTACCTCATACCATCAGTCATTGGCTAAGAGCTCCATAGCGTTGTGAACTTGGTGAAAGTTGAGGAAGATGGAAAAAGAGATAGAATGGATATAAAAATATGAGTACAGGATTGCTTTAATTTGGATAGCTTTTTTTTTAGTGCTCTGAATAGAAATAGAAAAAAGTTAGTATTTACTGGAATTGATATTTTTAGATCATTCGGTGTTAGAGACAAATTGTCAATTGTCACACGTAAAAGGTCTTATTTACATAAACAATTTTACAGGCCTTGTCTGAATAAAAGAAAAAACCAGAACCCCTCACTGCTCTCCACCTCTCAGAGGTTGAGTCTGTCACTCGGCCTTGTCAAATATTTGGCTTTAGAATCCTAGATCTTTGGCTGTATCAAAGCAGGTCGAGCTGTCTAGATATCTATGCCAATGATACGTTTCAGGCTCTATTGTACCTCGAAATGCAAACTAGCTTAAAGAAATGAGAAGAAAGCACATGACCGGAAGGACACGCGGACACAGACGTGGACGGAGGGGCGCGTACCTGTAGGGATGAACGCCGTGTGTTGCTGCAACTGTGCGCTGGTCAGAGCCTGCTGGTAGTGCAAGACGCTGGGGTTAAAGACCGGGCTGGCACCGTTGCTTTTTTCAAGTGCTTGTCTCTTTGGTAAAGGGTGAAGAGCACCGGGAGGAAAGGCCTGCAAGGGAAGAATTTGATACGATGTGTCTAACTTGAAGGAAACACACTTTCTGTGTCCACAGAGATCATCAATCGCAACATTCTTTTTTGTTTGTTTGTTTGTTTTAAAAAAAATGACAGCTAAGGAGATGCCTCTGCCATGCACCTTACTTTAACCAGCGGCAATGTTGAATGAGTGAGAATTTGTTATTGAGAGCGAAAGCATGATTTCTGTAACCCAAAACAGTAGCATCTCAACTAAGGAAAAGAAAAACTATCAAGCAACAACAACGAAAAAAATGACTTCAGCTTTTAAAATGGGTTAAACTATTCTACAGGAGGGAGAAAGAAGCATTTGTGTTATTAATACCTATTCTTTAATTAAATGGCATTTTTTTTTGAATTTTAAGGTTAATAATTACAATAAGCATTTTTCTGGGCCAAGTAATTTAAATTTGCTTCACTCTTTTGGAAAAGGTATTAAAATTTGTTAGGATTAATTTATTTCACAGATTACATATGAAAATGAGATGACTAAACACCTTACTGAATTTTTTCTATCAATTAATAATAATGATTGTTTGCAACCAATATTTTACAAGTAATACAAATCTCAGATGGTTCTCTGAAAAGCTACATGCAAAGCGAAAGGTGAAAGGTCAAAGTACCAGGTCTACAGTTGCTTCGAGAGGTCGCTTCATTGCTTTGGCAGTCGACTGAGTCTTTTAATAACAGGCAGCGAGCACATGATGGCAGTGGGCCAATGGGATTCAAGCGAATTAACATACAGGTAAACAGCAAGCAGAGGTGCATCATGGGAACGGCATTGCATTGTGGATAGGTGAGAAGGAAAAAAATATTCTGAATGCAATATACAACGTACAAAACACTAGGCATGCACAACAACAAAAATGTTCTCTAAAGAAATGAATATTACACCTTAAATTAGTATTGAAGCAAAAATGCATCTACTATACCTTAGTTAAAAGCATATAAGAGAGTAAAATATAGATGTTTGAAATTCAGGAAAGTTAATTAAAACAGCAGCTTGCATACACACCATAAGCATTTTTCATATTGCTTCAGAAAAAAAAAATGCAAAACTTTTAAGGGCCATCAGATTGAAGAACTTCTGATAAGTTAGTTTTCAAATATTAAAAATTAATGAAGGCACCAAGTGCAATCCAAGTTGAAACTTTTCATAAAAATAATTTTTAATTTTAGATTTAGCCTAGCAAGATGAAGTAGCGAACTGAGACAAAAAAATTCAGGCAAAAAAATATTCAAACACAAGATTATTTCGGCAAAATTGTTTGAGTTTGGATCTTTATTTTTTGTCTGAATCAAGTGGATAATTGTCTCAATTCTTTCTTCACTCTGCTAGTGTGGGTCTTGAATTACGGACTAAGGTCCCAAACTTAGTAAGTTTTGCCTTAAATAATGTTTCCAAAATTTCTCACTTTTGTGTAGTTTTCCTGCTTCTAGTGACTAACTTATCATCCATTCTGTTTTCTACTACATTTGAAATTATAATTTAATTCATCTCAAGCAACTTACCGGATTACACTAAAAAATACCCTCTAAAAAGGTATTTAGTGTCCTCGAGTATCAAAATAATTTCTATTTTATAATTCTATTTGTACTTTTAGCTATAATTAGTAATCAAACCAATTAATGAGAAGTGGAAATCTTGGCTAGAGTAAGTACAACTGCTAAAAATAGCAAATAACTGCTTAAAGAATAGAAGTAAAAATATCCTTAACTTATAACCACATTTTTGGAAGATAGTTTCACTTAACTGAAATAATAACAAATATGGATTGATTTAGACCACAACAAAAATTTTCCTATTTCTTGTTGATTACTATAAAAAAATCTAAAAATTTATAAAAAAAATCTAAAAATTCTGTGATGGAATTCTGTGAAAATAAATTCAAAGGAAGAGCTCCAAATGCAAATAAAAATGAAATATCCCTTTTCTGTTTAGCACAATAGATAAATCCCTAAGGTTTGTCTAACAATTCAAAAATTTATATTTTTACATTCTGAGGCAGAAGTATGGAATTTGAAACGAAATGGGGCAGGTCTAAACTCTTAAAATGGGAATAATTAATGATATTTTCCTTGGCAAACAAATGGTTGTCCATCATCATTTGATGATTCAGGGTAAAAAATACAGAGCTGATAGGAGACAGGTAAAGAGTCTTTGGCCATGTGGGCCAAAGGAGTGGTAGGACATGGGAAGGGGTGTGGTTTACAATGGTCAGCGGGGAGATGTGTTTTGGAAGGTAGTTTTGACAGAGGCCATCAAAGCCTATGAAATCAATGTTATGAAAGTAAAGTGATAAACACTAAAGCCAAACCAAAAACCAAAAGGATCTCAACAATGAGACGGTTTCCGGACAGTCTTTCCTGAAGTGTGAGTTCAGCATTACCGAATGTGCATGATGACATGGTCATTGAAAAGCTTTCAGCCCTCAATAGTTTCCCTTCTCCATAGGGTTATGTAACACAGGGCTTTGTCTGCTTTCTATTTTTGTTTTCCTAAAACCACTCTGCATTAACTAAAGACAGGTACGAGCCTATTCTCTAGGCGCACACTGAGAACATTGGGGGTTTAAATGAAAAATCAGTTTGGCCTCAAATTTACAGATTCAATTTTTTCCAATCCTAAGAGTTTCTAGAATTAAAATACTATTCGGTGGGTCTTTTCAGATATACTGACTAGAAGAGACTCCAAGGGCTGTTATTTCCGGACAAATTTTTGATTTAACAAAGCATCGTTCAATGAAGTCCCCAAGTACAGTAAGAAATTTTAATTATTTCTTTTTAGGCTAGTCCTCTGGAAGATTAATATGCTTTCCTTTTTCTTTGTTGAGACCTAATTTTCATAGAATTTAGAATTGTCTATGAGTATAAAGAAACTGAGAACTCTAAAGTGAGCACGAAGGTGGTGCCACGGCTCTACCACTGCACAGTTCTCAGTGCTCGCTTGCTTTATTAGATGCAGCTGTCTTCTTCCCAAATAAACTCTAAAGCCTTGCTGGAAAGGGGACACATATTAAGACTAAAACATGCCACTCACTGCGAAGCACAGACATAGAACATACTTGCAAAATCTATGTGGATGAATAATCCCATGATGATATGGTTTCTAGTACGCAATATTCTGGTTTGGCTGAGATTGTTTGATGGCTGGTATGTTTGCCTACACTGAGAGATCTTCAGGCTCAGATACAACCTTAGAGATCAAGGACTGCATGCATGCTAGGAGCCTCATTAGCCCCAAAGCAGAGGAAGAGGTTTCTCTTCCTTGAGTCCCTATGTGCCACCCATGCGGCATCCTCTGTTCTTGCCTCTCCAACACTTCTGACTTTTTGCTAGCTCTGGGCTCCTCCATCTTTGTGTATGTGGCTACAGGACTAGAAGGAGGTCCAAAGGGCAGTGAGTCTTCCTTTTCTGGGTTGAGGGAGAAGTCTACTGCAGGTCAACATTAGCAAAACAAGGGCCCATGCTAGGCGTTCAGGTAAAGCCCAAATTGGAAGGGTCAGAAAACCCTGACTATAAGTAATAGGATAAAAGGATGTGGATGAGTAGGCTGGAATTCAAAGTTCCTGTCCATGTTTTCTTGAACAATGGAAATTATCTAGCTGATTGCAGCGTGTCCTGTTTCGTTTTACAAACTGGTTCTCTCCTTGTGTGGCCTCATTCTGGTGTCTGTGAACAGTGACCATGTGCATGCAGATCAAATAGTCTTTGTGCTAAAACTATCAAAGAGAATTTGGCTTATTTTCACGTTTAAAAAAATTCTAGCAAGGGTGATGCTTATGTTTTAAGAGTTATTGTACAAGAATAAGGCTCAAAAGGATATAAATATCTCTTTTTCTGAAGTCAAAGCTTTAAATTTTGATTAATCAAAATAAGAGGAAAATCCCCAGACAATAACAAAAATTATGCCATGGAAATGCACTGAATTCAAATGTGGAAGCCAGGTGAATGGAATATTATTTTCACTGCAATTGCTGCTCCCATTTGTCTTTTTAAAGAAGGAAATAAAATAATAGTTTTCCTTTAGTGTATTGGGTAATCCTGCTACTAGGGTAGGAATAGTTTATCTAACTGCACCTAGGCTAGTTTCAAATGACATTCTCACTTTAGCTAAAAAGACGTGACTGATTCAGTAATTTTCATGTCATAGTCAGAGAGACACTGTGGTTTTGTTCCGAAAGTGCATTCCTTTGGGTTGTCTCTGAGGATGTTACAAAATTCTGTGACTTCTCACAGCTCTAAACTTGGACATGGTGTAACAGTCTGAGGAACTGTGGTAACCAATGCTAGTGGCGCCCACCGCAGGAACCTTTATACATCCTGATGAGTGCAATGAGAACTTGCGTAGGAAAGCTCACAACAGAGTTACAGCTGAGGCAGATGACAAGGCCAAGGGACGACCATGCTGTGCAACTGGCCATTTCTGCCCTTACTGCCATCAGCTTGGGTCACCTACTATGATAGATGCTGGATGTACTGTTCCTTCAGTGGCTGAAATATATATTGATTGAAGATGTTAGAACTGGTACTCCTAGAAAAGAGGCAGATAAAATCAAGGCCTAGCCCTAAGATCACTATGAATATCATGGTTTTGTCTTAATAGCTATTTCAGTCATAGGTCCTAGAGTTTTCATGTTCCCAGAGCCTCATCTTACACCCAAGAGGGGAAAAGTAGCCACTGAGATTCAGGTTGCACCAGCTGTAGATCCTGTCACTCTGGCCACAGGGAAAGCCACCGAAAGGACCTTTAACTATGCCTGCCCATCAGATATGATGTAGAAGATATTATTTTCTCTCTTGTCCAAAACTGTAAGACTTGGTGCATTTTATCCACAGCCATGAGCTATGTTATAGAGAGAAGCTGACCTAACTGAGAGTAGTTATCATATCAAGAGAGGCAGGGAAGAAAGAGAGGAGAGACACCACCTGAATTTTAAGTTCCTGGACACAGCCATTCCTGAGCCTCATTTCTCCTCTCCCCTCTTTGAAGGTCACTACATGATGTGGTAATATCCTGCCTTTTCATTTAAGCCACTTTGGTTAGGTGTTTTGTTTCCTGGAATCAGAGTTGTGACAAGTTTGGGAAATATCCAGAATAGCTGTGGTTTAATTACGGCCGACAATGAGAACCTTATGGAAAAATGTGTTCTTAGTGGCCATCAATAAACCAGGTAGGAACAGTTGGGCTGGGCTGAAAAAAATTACAGTGAAAGAAAAGTCTTCTATGGAATGAGATCTTCACTAAGTGAATGACAGAATGGATTCTCCACTAGAGAGGTGTACAGCAGATGCCCTGACACTCTAAGGAAATCCTGTTTCATCAACACTGCATGAATGGTATGCTTTCCTCTTCTCATCTTTCTTCATGTCTGCAAATACAACAGGTTTTCTTTTTTAAAAAACTAGAACTGAAGGTTGAATTTAATATATGTCTTACTGAGCTCTTGTGTGGATGCATACATGCCCATGTATATAGAAATTCAGAAAATAGTGTAACGGCCCGTGGCATTAGAAAGAGGAAGACAAGAGGAAAGAACACAGAAAGTGTTCCAGACCTCTGAGAAGACAGGACAGTGAGACAGGTGAAGGATCTTCTCAAGATGCATGGCGCTGAGCTATGTGACCACAGGCCCCACGAGCTGTGATGCTATCTGGGCAGGATCCGTTGCTTTCCTTCTCTCTGCAGCCCTGTTGCTTACCACAGGTCCAAGCCTCCCCAAGCACTGGAAATAGAATGCTGAGGGATGAGGAGCTTGTTTGGGTGACAGCTACCCTTCCACTTTGGCCAGTTGTCAGGATAGGAGGCCATGGTTGCTAGCTCACTAGAATAATGTGTTTTGAGATGACACCTCTAACCTACAAAGGTCTATTTATCCTTCACAAGGGACAACTGGACACTGAGTCCTCCACAACCTGCTGGGGTCCACCCTGCATCTCCATCAGGTCACGGAGGGGTTTAATTATTACTCTCACTCAACTCTACTTACACTGGGAAAATCTGCCTTGTTTTTCCTACCCAGTAAGTGCTTGATACAAGGCAGGACTCGTCCTTCTGAATGAATGGATGCACAGTGAGTTTACTAAAACTGATTTCTGGTAAGCCAGATCTCAATTTAAAATGAATTCATTAAAGATATCTGTAACCTAAAGCAAAGATTCTCTAACTCTCTTTTGCACCGGAGTCACCTGAGAGGTTCCAAAGAACAAGCCACACGGGACAGTTACATTAGCAGCTTTGGGAGAAGGAATCAAAACGTCGCACGGTTTACCACCGGAAATGTGCCAAAGCAGAGAAGCAGTGTTCTAGGCGAGTGCTTCTCAAATACTAAACTGCACACAAAAATACCTGGGAATGTTTTAAAATTCAAATTCTGAATCTCAAAAGTTTAGAGTGAGCTCCAAGATTGGGAGGTTTAACAGGCACCCAGGTGATCAGAAGGAGGAAGCTTCCGGTGGCCACGGAACCTGGGGCTCTCTGGGATGTGGGAGCTGTAACAGCCTCCTGGGTGATGACAGTGTCGCTCAGCTGCTGCTGCAGGTCTCTAAGGAACAGGAAGGCGAGAAGCAAGCAGGAGCCTGGGTCCCCAGCCCTTCTGTTTGTTTTAGCATCATCCAGCTCCCTACCATGTTCATCTGTTTCATGAATATGCTGTAATAAAATTTAATTGGGGGTTGGGGTGGGGTGCGGTTGAGCAGTATTGCCCATTGTGATTTTAAAAAGAAAGAAAGGAAAAAAAAAAACACACACACACACACACAACAGTGGGGAGGCAGGGACAGGAAGGCCCAGCCTCTGGCGGGGTCACTTGTTGCTAGGCGTCGCTGATCGCCTGTGTTTCCTCTCTGGCTGCCGCAAGCAGCTTGCTGGGGCGCTGCTGGGCTTCAGCGGCCAGGCTTTGCCTCGCTGTTCCCAAGCCCGGTGCCCACCTGCTTGTTCCTGCCAAGGCCCCCGGAGCCCCTCTCTTAGGAGGACCCCAGTTCAGGCCGTGCAGACTCAGAACTGGAGGTGAACCGAGCTCCCAGATCGCATGGGGTTCCCTGCACCTTAGGGATTTATTTATTGTGCTGGAGAAGGAAAAGGAAGGGAGAACAAACAGAACAAGAAGGGGAAAAACAACAACAAAACTTAGGCAGCGGAGCAGCGGGAATAGCAGCCCTCCACGCGTCCCAAGATCGGCGAGCGTCTAGTCCTAGCGCGGAAGCGCCGCCTCCCCGCGGGGACCAGCTTGGTGGCGGCGCGGGCGGCGGGCGGCCGCACTTACCATGACTGTGGCCGCGGCCGCGGCTGCCTGGGCGGCCACCGCAGCTTGGTTGGCTTGGTGCTGCGCTGCTTTGATTTTGGCCTGCAAGTGTGCAGGAGGGTGAAAATATTTGCATTTCTCCCTCATGCAACGCCCCTTTATGTAATCCATACAAACGGTTACGGTGTTGTCGTTTGTGTCGATCATGGTGCTGTCTGCGGGGTGTGCAAAGCGGCAGTCGGTCTCTCCCCGGGCACAGTTTCCTCTCTGGAACTCCCTGCATACCTGGGACAAGGGAGAAGAGCGCGCTGCAGAGGGGAGGCCACCGGGAAGGGCGCTTTTCCTTCCTGTCCGAGGAGGTGGCTCCTGGAAGCACAATGTGTGGCAAACCGACTCGAGTTTCCTTTAGCACCCCCTCCCCTCCCGCTGGGATGAGGCTGTACCTTGAGAAAACAACCTGAAACCTAGTTTAGCTAAAATAACGAAGAAAACGCAACAAAGCTTCCCTTGTCCCCGAGTAACAAAGCATATCATTCTGTTTCTCTTTCTGTCTCTCTCCCCTCTCCTATTCTGGGAGTCACTCTTCAGAGGTAACAGGGTTTGTCGTTGTTATTATTTTGTTTTTGCTTTTGCTTTTTATGGAGCCATAATTTCAACCCCACCAACTGTTGGGAGGGCCCAGCTTGCTGGAGCCCGGAGGCTGGACAGTGGGGTGCTTCTGATGCCTACCCTTCTCCCATCCTCTCCCTGCTCCACCAGCATAGCTGGTGCCTCTAACCATCAGTCACAGGAACTACCGTCTCTGAGACACCGAAAGTTCGATTGTAAAGCCACTATGTTGTTTTTGACAGCCCAAAAAGAACATAAAAATGAAAGCTAAAAGGAGAGAGATCTGGTAAGAAATAGAGGCTAAGAAGTAAGTTGAAGAAAGTCGAATAGAGTTAGAAGTGTTGATTTAAAAAAATCTCCTTAACCCCTAATTCTCCAAATATCTCCAGTAGATAAAATTCTCCATCCTTTGGGGATTTTGTAGGATCAAAATTTTACTATATAAAAAGTATATATAGATTTTTAGAATGTGAAAAGCATTCTTCATTGTGGCCTGAGTATAGAGAACATAAAATAAGATAAATAACTAGTACAATTGTTAGCAGAATTATTAGGTTACTCCTTTTTAAGTTCCAAATCCACCATCAACATGTGTTAAGTGGTAGTTTACATCTCGGTTACCTGTGACATTTCATGAAAAGTTACTAACATAAAATTCCAAGTCTCATAAAATTCCAAGAGCCAAACATCCTTGGGAAACATTGGTGCCTTGATCAGTGCCACGTGAGGTTAAAGGGTAAACAGGGTAAGTCACAAAGTTGTTCATTATTTTCTCTGACTATGGGAGTTCCATCTTTAGATGGTAAAATGTCTGAGTACTAAGACATTCACAGACTGTGAGAAAACCTTTCTCTGCTAGTGGCCTGATTCCTGTCCCTGACCGCGTCATAGGAGGAGACAGGCATTCATCCAGGGTGTCTGGGTGCGGCTGGCTTTGTTTGTGGTTTGAAATGAACTGAAAGCTGCTCAGTAGAGTGGTGAATAATTTTTAAACATGTCTGTGTCTTCCAGCCCTGCTGAAAAAGAATATTTGTCCCTAACTCCTCTAATTTAATTTGATTTCTGCAACAGTCACATGCTGAACACTAAACTGCCTTTGGCCCCAGTAGGTGGAGCCCAAAACACTTTTCCAGTCCCCTAACAGGTGTTCACCCGGATAGGCTGGTTTTAGGTTCTCTTCATGTAGGGATTCATACACATCAGATAGAAGCTGAGTAAAAAGAATACGTCTTTAAAATTATTTGCAGTTTGACACTGAATTGTAAAACATTCACAGGATATTAGGCAGCAAATATTTTGTTGCCCTTAGGGTTTTTTGAGTTAATATTTAATGCACACTGGAAGAATATTCTCTAATGATCCAACATTCTAAGGATGCATAACAACTTTAATCAATAATGGAATTAAAGGAGGTCTTTGAAAAATCTATCTAAATCTTTGCACACATTTACAAGATGATCTTGTGAATATCATAGCAATATTGAAGTAAGATTAGTGGATGAATTCTCTAGCACTGATTAGAGAGAAATTTTACTCAACAAAGTGCAGAAAGGTTGCCTTAATTTACAACTTAAAAAGTTGTATTTCACAAATACATAAGCTTGTTTTCTTGAATTTTATGGAACACTTGAAGTTAAGTTCAAGAAAATATTTCAATGAATAACTAAATTTAGCCAGCCTCCGATTCCCTCTGTTCATGAGCAAAATCAAAAAGGCTGACATTCTGGAGCATACTAGATCAACCATAGTTGTTCTGAAAATACTGAAATCAGATTGTATCAATTATTAGTAGCTGTAGTCCCATTTTCGTCACCCAGAGTATCTCCCACTGTCATGACTGCCTGACTCTTGACCATTTCCAGAACTTTCTAGAATCTAGTTCTAGAATCACATTTCTAGAATTACATTCATATGTGTATGAATGCTGGGTACAGCAGGATGTTTACGCCTAGTGACTTGAGTCAATATTCTGTTGGTTTCTAAATATTTGGCCCTTTAGCATACATTTTATGCAGTTGATGTTTGCTTGTATTAGTTATTATTTTTCCATAGACTAATTTTCTTTATACTTGTCATTAATTTCAAGTCATAGAATTATGAGTGCATAGCTATCAGACGAGTGTGTGTATATGTATGCGTGTATTTTTGGGGGAATTGAATTATCTCAAACAGTCTCTTATATAACATATTTCCACCACAAATGCATCTCAAAACACAAACAGAACAGGAGTACCTCCAGTTTGTCAGTCCTGAGAAGTTTCTGAGTTGCAGTTGAGCCCGGGACAGTGACAGGTGGACTTCCGGGAACAATAACGGGCGTAGTAGGCAGGATTTCCGTTGGGACTAACCCAACTCCAGGGGTTACAGGTGCTAAGTAAGGAGCAAAGCTAATAGCCGTGTTTGTCCCGATGGCGGGACCTACAGGAAAAGTGGGCTGTCAAAGGAAGACAACACAGGAAAAGGATTTCTTTAGAATAAAACTTTAAAAAATCACCAGTGTCATTAAGCAAAATTTTAAAAAATTACCAAGTGTTATTTGAGCAAAATGTATTCATTTATTCACTGCATGTGATAACGTTTGTTAGTCATATAATTCAATGGTAAACTGTAAAACATCCTTGTTTTGCTTAACAAAAACAAAACCCACATGGACCCTCCTTTTCTAAAACCATGCAAAATATGCGAGAACATAGTAGAAACCTAGTTACAGAGAACATGTTAGTTTGTTCCAGTGAAAGTATTTTCAATAAAAGAAGGTAATGTTCCATTCTAATAATTCATCATTCCAAATTATTTAATGATATAAAACCGAGACAGAAAGACTTATGGAGAACAGTGATTAACTTTGATTTCCCTAACATGGTTCTGAAAGGGAAAAGAATAAAAGCAATCCTTTATTATACCTAATTTTCAAGGTGACCAAGTTTATATATGTTCAAAAAGCAGAGCTTCCTTAGGATATTATTTTCCTCAGACTCACCAGGATGTTTCCATTCCCATCACTAGCATGTGTGTTCCCCAAGCTTATGTGCAGTTTTCACATAGACCTACCTTTTATTTTATTTTTTTGGCTTTAGATTTTTTAACCATGTCTCAATCCAACCTCCTGTTCCTGAAAGGTTGGATGAAAAAGTTTGAAATTTTCAACTGACCAGTTTCTCAATTGGCCATTAGAAACTGGTTTGGTTTTGTAAGTCATTGAATCAACACAGCAGTGGTAAGAGTATCTAGTTTCTTATCAAATGTGTTCTCCATTGCTGTATCTATCACCCAGCGATAAGAAGAAATATGCTAGTGGGTTGGTGGGATGATTACTTTTTACAGCTTTACTAACTAATATGCAAATATTTATGCCTTTCAGAAAAGAAATCATGTACATTTCAGAGGACAACAAAGCCGCTATTTCTTTAAAGAATCACTATTTAAAAATTAAGATTTTTCTCCAAATAAATTTTATACTGAATTGGCCTGCATGGCTCTTATTTGTTTGTTTGGCTGGTTTTTTATTATGGGTAATTTTTAACCTATTTGTTTTCAGGACAAGATTTCGGATATTTGCAATCATATGTTAACACAATCTTGTAGCAACAGACTATGTTCTTGCTTGTGAACACTACTTCTGTATTTGTACATTGCGGTAACATTCCTGTTGTCTATTTGTGACTCCAAATGGGTTGTTTAACATATGGCAAGAATAATAATCTATGATTAGTAAACACATTTTTCTTCCCAATAATAGAAGAATGTCTCTTACAGGCGATCATCAGTATATTACCAATAGTTTGTAGAGTAAGTTCCTGGCGAGGCTGAAAGCCTTCCCTGACATGGCAAAGGCCTGAAAATGGTGATTCTATCAATCTCGCATGTATGAATACCGAATAGTTTCCCTAATGTAAGTAATGATTCAAATATATAAAAATATGTGATAATCATGATTCCCCATTATGTGGCCTTGAAGCCTTATAAAATTTTCACTTATTAATTAGAAAGGCTTTACTCTGGGCTTTTTGATATGGAAATATTTGAAGCTATAGTATATGAAGTTTTATCCAAATATTTTAAGGAAAAAGACAGACACTATGGTAACTACTATTCTTTAAAAAAAATTATTTAGCTATTTCTTATGTTTATTTTAATTAAGGGAAAAACTTAAAAAATTAGGATATATAGTAGTAACTCTTTTTGATCTCCTATTAACTTGTTTTGAAGTCCTGTAATACTCCCAAGATCTTGTTTTGACTGATTAGACTCTGTTCCATTCTGTGCGACAGTAGCAAGTTTGAAGGTATAGGCAACTAATTTGAAGGCAATAAGATTCACAAAGATGCCCATTCTGGTTTGACTATTGTCTCCTTTGGAAGTCCTGCAATGTTCACAATGCCTAAGTTTTATTGGTCTTGTTCTCCACTGTTTTGTCCAACTTTATAATATCTAATGAGATAGACAATTCCTTTTAAGGAAACAAGAGACAATGTTGATAACCATTGTTGATGACCTTGTACTCTGTTCTACATCATGTGCTATGTCTATCCTTGGTTTGGACTTACAGCTTTGTTTTGCCATATTTGACTTGATTATCTCCCCCCCAAGAGAGTAATGAGAACTGAGGAGTAATAAAATCCAAAATGTGTAAATTTTGTTATAAAAAAGAGAGGGAGGGAAAAAAAAAAAGAGCTCTAACGGATATAACAACAAGTGTGTTTAGGGATGTTAAATAGCTGACTATATTAATGTTTTTGGATCATTGAACACAGCTGTTTACAGTCTCTCCGTTTGAATGTCTACTTTGTATTCTTTGATACTGTGATTTGAGCAACTATTTCCAAGATGATATTATGTAATCTATTAACAGGTGATTTCTTACTGTTATGTTTATTTTTTTTTTTGTAGTTCTGTATTATGTGTAACCTTACACTGCTTTGTCTTGTTTTGTGTTTTTCTCTTTTTCCTCTTAAATAAAAAAAAAAAAAAAAAAAAAAAAAAAAAAAAAAAAAAAAAAAAAAAGAAAATGGTGATTCTAATGGCCTTTGGAGCTGTGGCTCAGTCCTCCCCTGAGAAGCTCTTACATCTTTTATGGCGGAGACATAAAATTCACTTGGGAGAAAGTTGCAACTTGAGGTCTCAATATGGGAAGTAGATGGAAGGATATTTTTCTCCTTTGATTTTCTTCAAAATTTTTATGTGTATGTTGCCCACTTGAGTCAAAATTATAGAAGATGGGAGTTTTCAGGAACAGTCTTGCAATTTAGGGTCACTGGACAAAATGATTTAATAGTATGTAACTACAGGGTATTAGAATTTTTCAGAAAATCAATTCTGAAAAGTTCTAAATCACAACACATCAGGAATTCAATGGACCAGCTATGCTAGAAACACCCAGGAGGAATTTTTAAAACAGAGATTAACTCTGAGGCAACAGGTCTAGACAGGGACCTTGGACTTTGCATTAAAAAAAATGTAGCATATAGTCTGATTTGTGGCCAGATCTGGGGACCCCTGCCATTGATATGTTACTTGTAGTAAACGAGTAATTTAACTCAGAGACTCATTACTGAAGTAAATGTTTAGAGAAAAGAGCCTCCTCATCTCCATTTTGATTTTTTGTGGAGACGCTTATGTCTCTCACAGATCAGTATGGTGACATAGACACAGACTGTACCTTTACTGTCACTAGTATGTGAGAACTACACGACTCACTCCACAAAACCTTTTTGGATATCAGTAAATCCATTTCAACTAGCCAACATTTACCTTCAAAAGTACACACCACTTGTCCATTGGCCTGAATGATTTAAAATGAATGTCCTACTGTGTGTTATTGTTGATGGCCATATCATCTTTCATAGAGAAATAATGATATTTAAAAGTAAAAATTTGGACTTTAAATGCAGAAAGAACTAAGTTCAAATCTAATGCTTTGCCATTTGCTCATTTTTCTTCAGACCGGGAAGGAGAATTAATCTCTCTGAGCTTTGTGTTTTTCATCTGCAAAGGAGAAGTAAAACTACTTAGCTTAAAGAATTCTGCTGCACAAGATGCCATTCCTATTCTACTTTCCATGACCCAAACTCAATGCTTCTGAAGTGGACTGTAATCAGCATAGCAATACATTAACTAGAAGTATAAAATTGAATTAAACTGTAGCAAATTTCTTGTCTTCTGTTTTGAAATAGGAGCTGAGAAAATAAATATTTTCTATCATGTAAAGCTGAATAATTAGAGTTCATACACTTAGTGAACATAGATCCAATTATATGCTTTTCTTTTTATATACAGTGTTTTTCACTGAAGTTGATTAGTAAAAAAATACGGTCATGGTAATTTGCTGAGATGCATTCTGCATTTTATTATGGGCCATAATATCGTAACTCGTCTGTAAAAATTCTGGTGTTCTCAAAGCATTGTCAAAACACATTGTCTTCTTTAATCTGAATAGCCACAAGAAGCAAGGGTAACAGCAGTAATTACATGACTGCAGGAGAGGGCAGGGTATAAGACAGACACCAAGAAGATAACCCAAGGTCACTGCTGCCGAGGCAGAGTCAAGGCAAAGCACCCACAAATTCTGGCTTCCTGTCTGGGGGCTAACTTCAATACTATGATTTGAATTTGAAATGTATTGAAGGTTTCATTCTCAGTGCAGCAAGGTTCAGTTGGATTATGACCTCACGCGTGGTTTATAGCTTAATGGACTATAGGAAGTTGGAGTAAACTTTAGGAGGTAGGCTGGAGAAAGGACATTAGGGACAGACCTTTGAGGTGTGTATTTTGTTCCTGGCCACTTCTTCACTTTTCTGCTTCCAGCCACTATGAGGTGAACAGCTTAGCTTTGTTCTACCATGTGGTCCCCACCGTGATGTTCCGCCTCACTAAAAACCCAGCAATCATGGAACCAAGCGACCATGGGTGGAAATGTCTAAAAGTGAAGTGAAAATAAATATTTTCTTCTTTTTAGTTGTTTTTCTGGGGTATTTGTCAGGTGACAGAAAGCTGAGAAACTCATCCACTCTTTTGTACTCCTAAATTTCGTTTCTTAAAGGGAGGAGGAAAAATCAGCCCAGTACTCTAGCTGCCTGTATGCTTTCGGACATCAACAGGGAGAGGCGCGTAGCCTCCACCCGACTGAGCTTTGATAGATGGGATATTTTGGACCCTGCTGCCTTGGAAAAATGCCACTTAGATCCCGGAATAAAGTGAATCTCCTGGGATGAAGTCAAGGCCGACAACACATTTCGGTGTCTGAATTTGGTTCACGGCTGGCAGCTGAGAAGAGAGAAGGGCAGCTCTTTGCTGATCCATTCTGGAAGCAGAGCGTCTCCAGCCTGGATTGAGCCTGCAGTTCCTGCACAAGTGCTGCTGCCAGGCTGTCAGTGGCAGAGACCATTTGGTCCCTGTCATCGCTCAGAGGCAATCCCCAGCTGAAGAGGCCAGAGGACAAGACGTGTGGAAAGCCTTGGTGAAGATACTCGCTTCCGAAACGCTGGCCTTGCTGCTTCCTCCCTCTGTTTCTCACCTCCTGTCTTTTTTCCCCCCATTTCCCTTTCTCTGCTTTACTTTCCTGCTATATCAGTAAGTCTTGGTTTTGCAGAGCTGGGCGGGAACCTGTAACAAAAGACGTTACAGGTCTCAGTCAAGGTTAAATGTTGAGGTTCTGCCCTGAGAGACATAGGAAAGCATTGAAGGATCTTGAAGGAGGGACAGGATCGTAGTTATGTTTTTAAAAGATTTCTTTGATTGCTATATGTAAGATATGCCACAGTAAGGCCAGAGTGGGATGGAGAGCTTAGGAAGGAAACCCTTAGAAGGTGTTTTGAGGGAAGGTGGATGCTGGCCCAGACGAGGGTTCTGGGAGGTAGAAGAGGGTGGATTAGAAATGCTGAAGCACCGTGCGCTGAGCATGTGTGGGGGAGCTGGCCAGTTTTCAGTTTGAGTTAGTGGGTTGATTTGCCATTTATTGAAATGGAAATTTAGTGACATTAAGAGGTTAGTTTTGAACATGTCAGGTTCAATAATACATTCAAAGGTGAGTCCAGTAGGAAGGTGGAGGAATGAGCTGGAGGCTCTGAGGAGGTGTCTGGATGGAAACATGGATTTGGAGCTTTTCAGTTAGAAAAATGACTTAAAGACTCAGGGACAAATGAGACCACTGAGGAGAGAACGGACAGAAATCTGAGAACCTCAACCCTCAACGTATAATACAACCATGAAATGAGCAACAGAGAAATAGAGGAGAGAGAGAGAGAGAGAGAGAGAGAGAGAGACAGAGAGAGAGAGAGAGAGAGAGAGAGAGAGAGAGAGACAGAGAGAGAGAGAGAGAGAGAGAGAGAGAGAGAGAGAGAGAGAGAGGTCACTAAGAGGTTGGATTTTTTTTAAGTTTTTTAAAGTGATTATAACAAAAACTATAAATTAGCTAGCTTTTAAATGACAGAATTTTTTCTCTTACAGTTCCAGGGAAATCTAAGGTCAACACACTGGCAGATTAAATGTTGGCGAGGGTCCGCAACCTGGTTCATAACTATTTCTTGCTGAGTCCTCCCAGGGCAAAAGGTCATTTTATCTCTTATTCTAAGAGTACTAATCCTACTTGTGAGGGCTCCGCTCTGTTGACCCAGTCACTTCCCAAAGGCCTTACTTCCAAATACCATCGCCTTTCGCTTAGGATTTGAAACATGAATCAAGGGTAGACATAGATATTTAGATTATAACAACAGCGAAGACCAAGAGTGACCACTGTGACCACTGGTTTGGTAATATGGAAGACACTGGGGAGAAATTTCAGGAGAAAGAGTTCAAGGGTGGGTGTACGGAAGGAGTGCAAAATATCCTTAATGGTTTAAAATGTTTAATTTAGAAGGAGTATTAAAATTGGAGTGATTCTGGCTGCTGTTTATTAACTTATTTTTCTTAAGTAAATTCTACATCTATTAAGTTGCTTGTAGTTGTAAACAAATCATCACAAACCTATAGAATAGTACATATTTATCTTCTATAGTTCTGGAGGCCAGAGATCCAAAGTCAGTTTTACTGGGTCCAAACCAAGCTGTTGGCATGGCCATGTGGATTTCCCCCAGAGGCTCTTGGGAGGATCTATTCCTTATCATTTGCACCTTCTGCTGATTGTAGGCATTCCTTGGCTTGTGGCCACATCATTCCAGCTACTGTCTCTTTGGACACAATACCTTTCTCTTGTCTGTGCTAGCTCTCTTTTTGCCCATCTCTTAGAAAGACACTTGTGGTTGCATTAATCTAGGAGGACAGAATTGTCTTAAAATGCTTAAATTAATTACATCTAAAAGACCTTGTTTCCATATAAGGTGACACATATAGGCTACAGGAAACTTCAGGACCAACATTCAGCTAACTCCACTGTGCTACAATAACGTTCTTGAAATTCTGAAGAGAGTCGTTGGTAGAGTTGATAAGTTTTAGACTTGTCATGTTTTTTTTTTTTAAATAATTCTTTGATTTAAAATCCTCTACTGAAATATTTAAACTGGTTTGTGTGTGTGTGTGTGTATTTGTTTGTTTATTTGTTTGTTTTGAGACAGGGTCTTGATAAATGGTGCTGGCTGGCCTTTAATTTGCTTATGTAGCCCAGATTGCCCTCAAACTCATGGTGATCCTTCTGCCTTAGCCTCTCGAGTGCTTGGATTACAGGTGTTTGCCACATGCCAAATTTAATATTTCTTTTTTTTTTTTGAGAAATGGTGATAATTAATTGTAGTTAATATTTGAGACTAATACATAACATAACTTTCAATAGTTAATGGCAGGAATGGGATTTTCATATTAACACCTCTGTTATTGAGTGCTAGGGTCAATTCTTATTAATTCTGAGTAAGTAGGAAGTGTCAGACTTAAATGAATGAGACACATAATGTCCTGTTACCATGTTGACCTTGCTGGATCTAAATTTGTTGCCAAAAACACTACTTAATATGCATAACTGTATTATTTTAGCATTTGGGTAATTTAATACCATATCTTAAATGTGTGCATCAATAAAAACCCCATAAATTATATATGTATATTGTTTAAACAGAGCCAGAGGGATACATGTATTTGAGGCCTCCTCCAGGCAGCCTTCCCTCATCCAATCTCACTCCCTTTTTGTGTGTTTGTCCATCCCCAAAAGGAGTGATATCCTTAGGGAGTGACCCACAAAAAGGACTCCTCAACCTGGAATCTCTTGCCCTTGTTTCTTTTTTTTTTTTTAAACTCTGCAAAACCAGTTCTGGCTCTGTGGTAAAGAAACCTGAAGATAAGCAGAATTGGTTACAATCAGCCCAGATTCTCTCCTCCCCTGCTGGCTACTGCCACCTGCCCCCACCCTTCTCACAGGCACACAGTCTGAAAAATGCAGCTCCCCGGCAGTCACCCCTTTTAATTAAAAAAATAACTTTTTCAGCATCTGTTGAGTTTCAAAGCTATTTGCTCTAATTGTAACCAAAGAGACAAAGTAGGAGACATCATGTTAGGACTTTTCTGACAATAAAGACTGATTTTTCTACAATAGTCCTTTGTGCACGCACTTTTTTTTAGAAGAAGCAGATTTCACTCACTTTGGCTTTGTTGTTTTAAATTAGTTTGTGTTTGACAAGTAGTTCACGAATGTAAAGGAAGCCCACTAAAATCAGAGGCACTCCTTTCCCCCGGGCCTCATTTCTAGAACAATTTCCAGACCTTTCAGGAAGTATGTTCAAGCACTGCAATCAGGGAGAACACACTACACAATACCCTTGCATTTGCTTCACTCCCTGGCCATTAACTTGTGGTCCTCGGTCCAGTTTCCACACCCGTTGCAGGCCTACTAGGCTGGGGATAAAGTGACTAGGCAGAGTGTTCCGGCTTGGACCCTGGCATCGGTCTTAATGGAGCTGTAATCTGGCTCCTGCTGCGAGCATGCTGCAGAAAATACCTTGGATAACGTGAATTCAAGTCCCAGCTCCCTGATTCATTACCTGCGTGACACTGGAAATCCTTCCTCTCATTTCTCACTTTCTTCCACCGTAGAAATGATGCCACTGAACTAAATAAACTTCTGCTACGTTGCTAAAGAAATCTTAGGTATCACAACCTCTTCAGTACATAATTAACCCACCCTGGCATAGAAAATGTAGAGCTGGTTCCCTTCTACAATGGTTCAACTATGGACTTTACTGATGAGAAAGAGTTGGAGTGACGCATGTTTTGTACATGTTGATTAGAAACTGTCTTTGCCTTGTTTCTATATGTTTTCCATTTAATTTAAGAAATAACTTTTTCAGCATTTGTTGAGTTTCAGAGCTATTTGCTGTAATCGTAACCAAAGAGACAAAGTAGGAGACATCATTAGGTCACTGTGGCGTTGCCTGTACCAACACTTTCATCAGCCTGCCCAGCTCAGCTAAGACACACTCACCACTGGATGAAGTGGAGTTCCTGGAAACATAAACTGCATCTGTTGGGCAAGCATCGCTGCTGCAGTTTTTTGCTGGATCAAATTGTTCCTTCCATTAATTTCTAGTTGAGTTTTTAAGTGTGTCGGAGGATGAAGATACTTGCAGTTCTCTCTTGAACAACGGCCCTGTAATGTGAAAACATTGGTGTTTAGAAGCATTAAGAGCAACCTGCAGCTCCTGTGTGGAGCAATTCACACTCACTCACTCTGCATCCACCATAGTAAGGGCTATATGCGTGTGTGTATGCATGTGTGTATGCATGTGTGTGTGTGTGTGTGTGTGCGTGTGCGTGTGCATGTGTGTGTGTGTGTGTGTTGGGAGGACTGAATCAAAGTGAAGCAAGGTTGCTTGAATCTGTTGACCAGAGAAGATTCCAAGGTTCCCTTCTTAGCTTCTGTTTCACCTCAATAACTTCTCCCTCCTCTCCTCCTGTCCTTTTCCTTCCTTCATTCTTTCCTTTTCTTCTTTCTTTGAAACCCTGACAATAAATTTCAAAGAAACGTGACTGCTGAGAGTAAAGAAAAAGAATGTTTTCATAGAGAGGATGGGGCAATCAGAAGGGCACATTTACTGTGACCCATCCAACAGCCTTTGAACCTGCTGACCATAGATTCACACATGCAAGAGTGCTGTCAGTGGGAATAATTAGGAGACACAGTTGTGCAGCAGAGATGGGTAAGAGCGTTGCGTGTGTCCAGACTGGCTGAGGGTGTCTGTATTTCAGATTGTTGATGCAGCTGCAGAGGGGGCACAGGAGCTGACCTATCTTGGTGGCACATGCACAGGTGAGGAGCTCAGGCATGAACCTGGGTAACCCCCTTGTGACGCATTACTTTGCCACATGAAAGCAGCTACCTCTTATCCACACCCTACCCCATGACAGGAGCATCTTTTAAGTCATGGCATAGTACAGTGAGGAATGTTTATGATCACAGGCACATGTGGACACTGAAGACGGCAGAACAGGAAATAATAAAAACCTCAGTGTCAAGTGTGCATATAACCAGTTTGGGTGAGTTACTGCATACAGTGTTGTATATACTTTGTCCCCAAGTTTTCAGAAGTACCAATTGTGAGAACCGTGCTAATGCGTGAGTTATGCAACTGCTGGAGAAAGAGCAGCAAACTGTTAAGCAGTTTGAGCATTATCATCCCCTAAAGAATCAGTCTATCTGCAGGAGAAGAGGATATGGGTTTGTTTACCAGATGTAAAAATAATTTTGAAAGCAAGCTTGGCAGATCTGGGGGAACGCGTGTTTACAGTCATCCTAACTCTAAACATCTGGGGTTCTCACTCCGCTTCCCACTAATTTCAGCTGCACTTCTAGCAGCTCGAGCTTCCTCTGCGGTGTGTGACTCCCCCTCACTGCCGCAGAGAGGGCCTGGCTGGCACCCTGTGCGCAGCCCTGTGGTCTGTGCCGTCAGCCCGTCCTAAGGGTCGGCTCTCAGTAGCATTAACAGTTACGTCACCCTCTCAGGCAGGATAACAAGGTGGGAAGTGGGGACATTAGACGGAACAGGATGTCTAATAAAAGTCTAGAGCAATGGGCAATGCCAGTGGGTCTCCTTCTCAAGTTCACATTGCAGATGTTTCCGGTCCTCTTCCTAGATACAGACAGATGCCCTAGGGCATGTATTGGACAGTCCACTGTAAAGTCAGATGTAAACTAGAACTGCTTCTTGAAACTCATCGCATTTAAAGCAGCCTAAGAAGAACTGTTTCTTTCTCCATCTTTCTCTGTATAAGTCTGCTCAATTATTATTAGTTTTTTAAAATCCTAACTGTACTCACTGCTTTGTGACTTCCCACAGTCCCTCTAGCCCTGTCACCTTGTTTCAAGCATCTCTTACTTTACTCCTCTTTTTTCCCTTCCTGGACAGTGAACACTCTGAGTCTTTCAGGTTGTTAAAGTTACCTCTCTGGGACCAAAGCTCCTACAGAGCACTTGTGTGAGCAGTCTGTGAGCTGGCTGCCTTCGTGTCAGATCCCGAGAGCAATCCTGTCATCAGTGATAGGAAGTGGTCACAGCATACAAAACACAGCTACTGCCCCTCAGCTGACTGCAGGACAATTAACAGAATGGCATTCCTAGATTGAGGTTAACTCTCCTCAGGCTTTTCTCTGGTACCCTCAGTCCATACTCTCTTTGGCCACAAACACTACTTGGCAGCTGACACCTAGGGAGACTGGTGTATACAAGATGCACCTGGGAGTCTGTGTACAGATATGCAGATATGTGGAGGGCTTTGAGAAAGAAAGCAAGAATTCCATAGAAAAAAGATGGAATCAGTGAAATACCTACCTTTCCACAAGTAGGCTAAATTGTGTTCACTCATTTGATTGTTAATTTGACCACCAGTCTTTTAACATAATGTTTGGAACTGCTCATATGAATTGCAATTTGATTGGAAAAAAGTAGCTTTTTTTTGTTTGTCTGTTTTGTTTTTTTCCTTTTTATCGGTACCAGGGATCGAACTCACAACTGCCTGCTTGCAAGGCAGGTGCTTATGCCGCTGAGCTAAATCCCCTCTTTTTTTTTTTTTTTTTTTTAATCAGTAGTGTTATTGCTTCATATGACTGTGACTCTTAAGAGAACAATAACTATTTTTGGCTAAGAGCATATGGTTTATAACACTGAATTCATAATTTATTGATGGAACCTTCCTTTTCATGAAATAATGTAATTTCCTAATGTCCTCTTACACTAGCATAAAGAAAGCTATCGATCACCCAGGTGCCAGTCAGTTTATATATGGTTATCTCATTTTTTCCTTACCACAGCAGTAAGGATCTCTGCTTCCCCAAAAGGCAGATGGGATCAGAATTATAAGGCAGTCACTCAAGGTGATGTCTGGTAAGTGGTAGGCCAGTATTTTAAATCCAGGTCTACCTGCCTTAATTTCATTATGATACCAAATTAGTTGCTAGCCATGATTAAGATCTGGGGCAAATAAAACTCTAGCACTATCCTTCATGGAGTAATAGAATGCATAACAAAATTTTAATTGTTATCTTCCTGGATTTGGGAATGAGAAAAAATATTCACCTGGCTTGTCTATCAGGAGGACGACACAGGAATAGCACATGGCTAGCACTGGGCTAACTGCTTGCCTCTGCTGTTCCTAACTCTATGATTTGGAATGATCATCAGTTTTTTTTCTTCACCTATACAGTAAAAATAATTGTCGTGTCATCCTCCAAGAGCAGTTGTGCAATTAAGTGAGTTAACACATGCATAAGCTTTAGAGAAACGCCTGGCAAATAGTAAGTATAGAGTAAGTGTTGCTATTAATGTCAAAGAAAGAAAAATATTTGTGTATGATATTTAGTTTCCAGTAAGTACAGGATCATACACTTAGTACTAAAATTTCCCATCAAAACATAAGAAAGTCTTCTTAATTATGTTTACTCAAATATTTTGTATTTGAAGTTATTTTCAGTTCTACATGGTATTTTTTCAAGTACTTATATTTAAGGAAAGCCCTGAGCCCTGGTTGTATCTGGCATTCATATTCTGAAGAATTTTGGTCCATGGTCCATGGATGTCTGAGGCATGCAAGCACTAGGAGACTCTAGAAAATAGAATTTGTGTTAAGGGATCCTAAAGGATTCTAAAATCCTAAAGGAAAAGCTACTGTCAAAACATAATGAGCTCTCTGACACAGTAACCAACTGGTACGAAGTCTCTGTTAAGGCGTGAGATTTTTCAGGCTGTGCATCACTGTACAAAAATTGTTGATTATCAAAGCAAGTTGTCACAACCGAATGGAGAGGACAGCGTCAGAAATGTGAGCATCACTGTCCATCATCGTGATACAAAACAGAGGTGTCATAAGCAGTAGCTCCTGAGTTTAGTTGAAGAAATCTCCCTTGGGGCTGCTAGGTTTTGTTTAGTTTTGATGCTCTCCTCTCCACCTTGTACTTCTTGGTGAGACATTGCTTCCCAAGGGATAAGGGAAGCAAGCAGGGGTCCAGCCTGGGGTGGGGCGGGGGGTGAAGGCTGCTCAGCTTCTGAAGGGTGGAGGTGGAGCACCAAGTCAGTGCTTGCAGAGAGTCTTGTGGGAACTGCAGTCTCGGTGAGAAGAAGCACGCTAATGGCTACTTTGAAGGGTGTAGCTCATGGGCCACATAAGCCTTTGAGGACTTTGTTCACTGTGAGTAGGACAGGACAGGTGTTGAAATAGTAGGTGGTTGTATAATTCCAGCCTAGGATCTCATTGATTCATTTATTCAACAGTGATTTCTTGAGGTCCTGCTATGTGGCAGGCATTGTGTTTAGTGTTTGTTAACAAAGGTGTGTGTGGGGGGGAAACCAGCCTGCATAATAGGGCTGGCGACGTTCACCAAATTTAGCCATGGATCAGTGTCTAATTACAAACTATAGTATGTGTTCTAGAAGGGGACAGGAATGGGAGAAGTCAGACCTGAGACAGCTGCATCAGGCAAGGTCTCTCGAGAAGTAATGTTTCAACAGAGACCTACAGGATGTAGAGGAGGCAGTCAGCACATAAAAGGGTGGTGACCCAAGTGCATGTGTTTACGTGTACCTATGCTGTGTTTATAGTGTGTGGACTATGTAGCACGTGTGCTGTGTATCCTGCACACATACTGGTGTACATATTTTGTGCATACATTGCATGTGGTGTATGAGCTGTGCTGTGCGTGTTGTACATGTATATGGTATGTATATGGTGGGTGTATTGTATATGGCATGTGTTGTGTTTACTGTGAATTTTGTGATATATCTTGTGCATATATGGTTTGTATGTTGTGTGTGGTATGGGTATTTTGTGAGGTATATGTTGTACATATTATGTTGTGTATGTTCATTGGGGGTATATGGTACATACTGTGTGTGGTGTAGGAGTTGTGCACTTTGTGTAACTGTGCCTATTGGTTGTGTGTGGTATCTATGTTGTGCATACTGCATGTGTTGTGTGTGCACGTGTATGTGTGTGTGTGTGTGTGTTGTGAATATGTTGGGGAGGAATAAAAAGAGAACACTGCGTGGAGGAGCATATTCTGGGTGAAGGTTTCATCTGGGAACTTGAAAGCAGTTTTTCAGGCCAAGTTGCAGCAGAGGTGGGAGGAGGAGAAGAAGGAGGAGGAGGAGGACGAGGTTGAGGAGGAGGAGGAGGAGGAGGAGGAAGGGGCAGGGCAGGAAGTGGCTGTGAGCAGACAGCAAGGACTTCAGAGCTCTATTAAGGGGTGCGAACTTCACTGCCTCTGAGAGTTTTTAAGTAGAATATTAACACCATCAGATTTATGCATTGTAGTCCATTTAAACCTTTCCTTGATTATTAGATTTTACATTTCTAATTTCATTACAGCCTGTCTTATTTGGAGACCACTTGACTAAAAATAATAACAAAATTCCAACAGTGTACGTTGGAGTGTGGCAGTTGATTCTACATCCCAAAGTAATCTCCTCTCCAGGAATATTTAGATTTGAGATGATAGGTCAAGTTAGAATTCCAAGCTAAATTAAATTTATTAAAATAAGCAACCATGAAGGACTCCAATACAGAATACCCACGTTGGTTCTCAATAGGATGAAGAAAGATGCTAAATAACTGTAATATGTACTTGGCAGAACAACAGATCGGAGCTATGAGAATTACATGACCATTAAATTACATGGCACAGAATGAAAAAATACAGCTTTGGCTAAGAAAAGACTTCAGAATAAGGTTGGTATGAGAAAGAAAATACATAATAGGGAAATGAGATTATCTAATTGCTTATTTTTAAGCAAGTAATTTTTAGAATCTTTTTCTAGTGTGCTCCTAATTGAAAAAGTCAATTAAAATATGGAAGCAAAACAGATTAATTAGAAGATGGTTAAAGATCCTCCCCTCAACAATAGGAGCATTTCCCCATGGGAATAGTGAACAGACAACCATATCCCATTAGTTTTCCATGCGAAAAGCAATGGATGTCATAGGATCTACAATTTTAACAGTTAATAAGCCTCTGCTGTATGTACTGTGTTACTTGGGGAAAGTTTTAATTGTCTTTGCATGGCTGCATCGTTGGTCAGCAGACCCTGAAAAGGCCCCTTTGGGGAGAATGATTCCAGGTAAGGAAGCCTTTGGAGCTGTCCTAGCTCTGCCTTGGCTAATTTCTACTTTCAACAGTTGACATTTTCAAGTGAGCAGGCCAAGCTGTTTAACAGGTTTCAAGGGCATATGATACGTGCTCCAAAAGTGGCATTTGGGACACTCGGAGCACTGGAGCTCACTCAACTTCAGCACTGGTTACAGAAAAGCCATGGGAGAGCTCAGATGCCTCGTATTTCACACGTGGGAGGCCTCTGAGACCCTGAGGTCAGTAGAAATGCTACTGCCTTACAGGCACCTTCCCAAGCCTGAACAGCCTGGGAACATCTGGAGAAGCAGTTTAAACTCCAGGGCAAAGGCACAGACTTGCAACCCAACTGGAAGCCCAGCTCTGCTCTTGTTGCCATAGGATCTTGGGCAAGTGGGACCTTGTGGCCTCCATCAGGAAAAGGTGGACAATTATAGTTCCTATCTCACAGACATTTATTTTTAAGATTTTATGTACTTATTAGTACATGTTTGCAGTACACAGTGATTCCTGTGGGAAGTTGGTGCATGTACATAACATCCTTCCCCACTCCATTTCTCCAAGAGTTTGCCTTTTTCAAAAGACTGCTCTCCCCCTTTTCTATTGTCCATCTTTTATCTTGCTCTTCATTTGTATTTTGGGTTTCTCATATTAGAGAAACCATGGGATGTTTAGGTTGTGTGTCTGAGTTATTTCAAACACGGCTTTTGAACAGCTCCTGGCACACAGTAGGCACTCTAAGCATTACTATTATTTCCACTAACCCTTTCTTTGCGTAGTGGGGAAGGGTGCAGGATACTTAAAAAAAACTCCGTAATACTTGTTCAGCTTGTTTGTTCTTTTTCTTTTTTATTTCTTTCCTTTCTCTCTTTCTGTCATTTTTTAAAAATTACTGTGCTTCTGTCTGGAATGTCTACTGAGCTCTATAACCCTTTTGTTAGTCTGGTTCTCATGCCTACTTCCAACTTTGATCATTTCTCTACCAAAGAGCATCAGGTATGTTTTTCTTTGATATCTCCTAGCTGAGACTTGCCAGGACTAATCAGTACAGCATGCCTAGTTTAGAGTTAAAAGCAGCCAGGTATTACATTAGGAAAATTCTGAATTCTAATTCTGATTTCATCTCAAAATCGTTATGTGGACTTTGAAACGTATGTAAACTTTTGTCTCAGTTTTCTCTTCCATAAAGTGGGGGTGATTCTATTCCCATAGCTCTGCTCCAACAGCTGTCAGAGCCCAAGAGACAGCAGAAGTTGCTAAAGAAAATGTAAACCCCTGTGTATGTTTTTTCCACATCTATTTCCTCTTGAATCTTCCTAGTCTAGTAAATGGGCAAAGCCACATACACTAACAGTTACAGTAAAAAGTGACACTGGGGATGTCTGTTGGCAACAGTCCACATGCATCCTGAGAATATGAGAAGTCAGTGTCGCCAGGCAAGAGACGCATTAGCAGCAAAGGCAAGTCAAGTCAAAATTGATTAGGTCTAGGGGAATTTATTAAGTACCAACAGTGTACATGCTCAGAAGTGAGAATTCCCAGCAAACGGACCACTGTGTTTGTCCCTGAGCCAGGAAAGTGAAGCTGGCTTTTCTAAGTGACACCACTCACAGCCTCAGTTTCCACAGTTTCAAAAGCTCTTAAGATTTTCAAAAGTCGTCTCTGGGGAGAACATGGCGGACAGACAACAGCAACTACTGAACGCTCTCTAAAGGCTCGGCTCAGAGGCCAGGAATGATGCGGACTAAGGAGATACGAACCAGTAGAGATATGCTCTGCTGACTCAGGAACGAACTGGGCTGAGAGAATCCAACTTGGAATACAGTCCTGGCGCTAAAATAGGAACAGAAAAATCTCGGTGTGGAGGCTCGACTCCGCGCCATTGGAAACCGCGGTTTGGATTTCCCGCCGCCCGGCGGCCGGCTACCTCCATAGCGGCTCGGCAAGGAGAGACACGCAGAGGCTTGGGAACGGGAGTCTCGAACGGAGTCGGAAACGCGACGGAAAGGGAGGAAGGCTGACTGGTGGCGAGGTGAGCGAGGAACTGACTCCCTACCGCAGGTTGACTCCAGCGGAGGATTTTCTGGGCGCGGGCAGTCCTGTAAGAGCAGGGCGCGGTGGCAACTGCAGCCGCACGTTTCCCTCTCGGACGGGATTGGTGAAAGGTGCCTGACCGGAGGGACGCTGCTGGCGGACTCCCTAGGCTGGCCTAACCCAGATCCCAGAGCCTGAGGGTGGCCCGGAGGAGCGACCGACTCCCGCGTAGGCTGCCTCTTCCGCAACTCCCTGGGGCGCAGCGGTGAGCGGGAACAACTAGCCAGCGCAATTTGATCAAGCTGTGGCTGACAGGCAGGGAAGCCGGGCCTCCTGTGTAAGATTACATTTTATAAGGAACAGAAAATATGGGGAAGGGAAGCAACAAAAAAGGCTCCTCGACCCCCAATCCTGAGAATCAGGCAGTGGACACTGCACCAATATACATTAAGCGCCATTTAGAGAGCCTCATAGACCAATTCAGGAATGAAGTTATCAATGACCTGAAGCTAGAAGTATGCAGAATAGTTAGAGAAATGCTAAGCACCACCCAGGAAAAAGCAGATGGTGGAATGGAAGAACAGAAAAAGAGGGGAGAATTGCTTGATGGAGAAAACAGAGAAAGCATTGAGTATGTGAAGCAGGTGCAAAGGGACTATCAAGAAATTAAGAAGTCTACCCAAGACTGGCATAACAGCTTGAAAGAAACTAAGGACAGACTATCTGAATTGGAGGGCAGACTTGAAACATGGGAGAATGAAATGAAAAACTTCTTAAAAATAACAAAGAAACACACAGCAATAATACAAAGACAAGAAGATGATAAGAGGAGCCATAACTTAAGGATTAAGAACATAAAAGAAGAAGTAGGGACACAAACAAGTGAACTACAAAAGCTACTCACAGAAATAATCCAGGAGAATTTTCCTAATTTAGCAAAAGGTAAAGATACTCAAATGTATGAGGCATACAGGACCCCAGCTACCTACAACCCTAACAGAGAAACACCCAGGCATATAATAATAAAAATTCCAGAAATTCAATACAAGAACAGAATATTAAAAGCTGTAAGAGACAAGAAACAGATCACTTACAAGGGAAGACCCATCAGAATTACAGCAGATTTCTCTTCACAAACCATCAAATCACGAAGAGCATGGGGAGAAATAATTCAAGTTTTGAAAGATAATAATCTACAGCCAAGATTGAGATATCCTGCACAACTGTCCCTGGAAATTGATGGAAAAACAAGGTGCTTCCAGGATAAAGAGGAACTGGGGGAATTTGCAACCACCAATTCAACCCTACAGAAAGTATTGCAGGATATTCTAAAAAAAGAAAAATACCAAGAACCCAGAAATAGGGGCGGGGAGGCCACAACGAATGGAGCAGAGAACAAAATGAAGAAGACAAACTGACAGCTACTGACAGAAAAAGAGCTCAACAGAAATGAGGCAGAGAAGATTGGATGATAGGAACAGCTTTTTTTGGAGAAAATGACATCTTAATAGGCAATGCTGATTTAGTACCATCTTGTTTTGAAGTCTCATCTAGCTTTTGTTCTTCTGTCTCCAATGGTCTAAACAGGTTGTATTTTATTGGATTTTGTTAAGTACGATAGTATAAGAAAAAACCTTTTAAAGACAAGGAGATTATACAGAGACCATTGTTCATTTTCTGTTAGTCGATTCTAAATACTCTATAATGCTGTCATTCTCTTAAATGGATTTACATTGTTTTGATATACTTAATGCTACAGTATATGAAGTTGTACTCAAGGACTTCAGGGAGGGAGTCAATATGGTAACTATTTTTGGGTCAGGATTATCTGGTGGTGAAACACTATTCTGCTTAAATGGTTAGGTTTTGATCTGCCCTGTTTCGCTGTTATGCCCTCTTTTTTCTCAATCTCCACTCCATTATTTACTTTTTTATTTTTATCCATTTAATTAAAGGGAAAAATATAGCAGGATATAATATAGTAACCCACTTTGACTTTCTATTATCTCGATTTGAAGCCCTGTGTTACTCTCACCATCTTGTTTTTGACTGAGGTTCCTCTATTCTGTTTTGCTGGATAGTATCAGGTTCAAAAGTTTAGGCATCAGCTGAGAAGATAATGAGATTCATTGTAACGCCCATTCTCGTTGACTTTTATCTACTTTTGAAGACCTACAATATCTCCAATGTTTTGGTTTTGTCGGTTTTATTCTTTACGGTTTTGTTCAATTGTATTACAACTAATGATATAGGCAATTCTATTAGAAATAGCGGGAGGCATTATGGTAACCATTGTTGATCACCTTGTATTATGTTTTTATATTATCTATTATGTCCACCCTTTTGACTTGACCGATTCTGTTCTGTTATGTCACATTTGGTTTTACTCTCTTCCAAAAAAGCAACAAGAACCGTGGGAGCAATGAAACCCAAAATGTGTAATAGTCACTGTACAAAAGAGAGGAAAAGAAAGTGCTCTAAACTATATAACTGCATGTATATTTAAGTGTATAAGATAGAAAATGATATCACAGAGTTTTATTGGATCATTGAACAGAACTGTTTGCAGTATCATTGTTGGAATGTCCACTCTACAAGCTTTAATTTTGTGACTTGAACAATTATTTCTAAGATGGCAATATGTAATCCATTAACTAGTGATTTCCAACTGCGCATTTTTTTATTCTGTAAATCTGTATAACTTGTACCCCTTCACTGTTTTTTTTTCTTTCTTTTCTTTTCTCCTTAAATAAAAATTAAAAAAAAAAAAAGATTTTCAAAAGTCATAGCTGTGGAGGGACAGGTTATGATTTAAACACTGTTGTTCATAGGTTCTTCATTTTGCTGGACTGAAGTCAAATAAGCCAAGGCTGAATTTAATGTTTGGCTTCAACTGCCTCCTCTTCCTCCAGTACATTTCCAGAAGGATATAGGCCAGTGAAAGTGTCAGGAATAAAATGTTATTTACATCAGAGCTTAATTTATAACATTATCTATGGAATCAAAACAGTTCCACTCTAAGCAAGTGACAGATTAGGCTTTTAGCGTTCTTTTGAATTTAAATAAACGAATTGAACCACAGGAGTTCCCTGTAATATCAGTTCTAAACAAAATAGCAAATAAAATACAACCACAGAAAGGCATTGGGATTAGACCTTTCTAATCTGTTGGTTGGGGAATCATTATAAGCAAATAATAACCAGAACTTCCATCAAAGTGAATGACTGCTTGTATCATCAGCTTTATGCATGAATCTAAAATAGGCCTATCTGCACATTATTTGGTTCAATTTATGTTGTAACTCATCTTTTATAGACTATATGTGCAATAAGTTTTTGGTAAATAGCATCAAACGTACTTATTAAGAGAGATAAAAATGGAATATTTATTATCTTTTTTCTGGGATGAGTTCTTCTTTCTCTGTTGCTTCTGTGGTATACAGTAAATCTGTAGAAAATTTTAGGGAACATTTGGCAGGGTGGCCAGATGGGTAAAAGAGGCGAAATCACAAATGCGGGCAGGGAGCCTCCAATTTTACCAACACCAACAATGGCACAATCACGATTTAGGGGAGACTATGGGAAAGCCAGCCTCTAGCTACACAGCAGGATCATCCCCCTGCCTTGCCTTCACTCTGCAGAGGCTGTCCAGAGCTTTTCCCCTCCACCCCATCCCCTCAGGATTAGTACTTTCACCTTTCTTAGCCAAGCTGCAAATGCCTCATCTTCTTATCTCTGGATTTGCATTTAGGGCAGCTGGTTATCACCAGAGGGTTGGGAAAACCTTAAGGCTATCACAGGTGCTTTATAATAGATTTGGGACTCATTCATTACTATGCCAGCACAACTGCCCCAGTCCTTCAGGCACTATTGACTTTGGCATATGTCATTAATTTTGTGATTGTTTTAAATAAATAAAACATAAAAAATGAATAAATGGAGAGCAAAGGTAAAGCAGGTCTATTGCTTATAATTTATCAATTCAATGCCTCATCCCACCTGCCCTTGGCCTAAACAGCTTTTGTGGTACCAGTTTCTCCTAGTGCTATGCTTTATGATGGGGCATGGCTGTTGATGTGTTCACTGAAGGGGCCAAGGCCTGGCTTTACTGGTAAAGATCATGCATTCCCTTAATTTTATATGTTAGAATTGAAAATGTGCCAGTTAAGAGAAATTGATGAAACCACAAATAACCTCTTGCTTCTCTAGAGATTCAAGGAAACAAATTTTGGAGCACCAGATGCTTCATTTGGAAATTATTTTCCTTAACTGGAATATAAATGTCATCTGAGTCACAGAGGGACGTCCGTTAGTGTAGACTGTGATAACATAGCAACCTAACAAGCAACCGGTCTGGTGGCTGTTTGACTTTATAGTGTCTAGAATTTTCTGACACTATGTTCATAATTGCACGTAATACCATGGGTGAGCTAGAAGCCCCCATGCAGTATTTATGTCACAGCCCTAGGATTTTTCCTGTAGGGAGGGCAGGACTCTCTGTTTCCTGTACTTCTCTTCTAAGTGCACAGCCCCGAGACCCTCACAAGGGGCTTCTCAATGCAGGTGACCCACTGCACTGAGGGAAGAGGTGATCTTCCTTCCCTCTTCCCATTAGGTTCGGATTGAATCCTTCCCTGTGCCTAGCTCTGATGTGATCCAGGAGGCAGTATAGGTGCCGTGTGAACACGAACTGGGGGCTCTCTCCCGAGTATCTGGGTCAGGGATGGCTCCAGAGGGAGGGACAGTTAACATTTAAGCTAAGATAGTTATCAGATTATCTAGTCAGGGTGAAGCAAGGGAAAGGTGGCTATTTGGAGAACTGAAGCAACCAGGGTAATTTATAACCACCATGGGTCTCAATTTCTAAAGCCTTGTAATGCCAGGAACGAAGTAAATGCTTACCAAACAAACAAGCCCAACCAAACCAAAAACAAAAACAGAAAAACCGGGCTGCTATTTTTATCATCATCAGGTTAGCAATTCCAGAAGCTGGTCAGTTTTGAAGTAAGTGGTATCCCTAAGAAGGTACAGAATCTTGTTACCCTTTGTCTGTTCCTGCAGCCTTTTTCATTCTGTTTTGAAATACTCTCTGATAAATCACCTGCCTACACAGACAGCTTCTTGGAATTCAGACACGGATAGATAGTTGGCCTTAAAGGGTGACATCTGGTAGGAGTCTCCTGTGCCATTTATTAAAATACTGAAAGTACTTCTGTCTCAGGTAGCAAATAGCTGCTGTCCTAAGCTGCATGTCAAGTGTTTTCTCCACCTCTCAAGCTGCTCCAGTGTCTCTCCTAGACCCCAGCACCTACCCTCCTGGATCCCAGCAATTAAAGAGTTAAATATGACACACACCCTCTCCCCTCGTCCCTGGGGTCTCTCTGACCTGGCTCCTATGCATTTTGATTGGATGCTGCCCACCTGGGAGATACTTATGGCAAACTATTTTGAATAGCACAGCCAAATGATGAATATACTCCTGATAAAGCTGTTGTCAGAGATGGGAATGATTCCAGGAAGCGGTGGGGGAAGGCTTGGGCAGGAAAGAGAAGAAGACTGGGAAGGACATGGGGGAAAACAAGGCAGACCGGGTTACACACCAGAAGAAAATGAGAAACCAGAGAATATTTTGAACAGTCTTTTCAGGTAGAATCAGAAAGTCTAGAAAAAGCAATCTGGGAGGATGCAGGGCACACACTCTGCACCATTGCATGGGCACTGGTGAAGGTACGGGTTGGAGGAGAAGCTGAGCAGAGTTATATGGTGGGGAAGAGACTCAGTGGGTGTCTCCATTCCTTTATCCATCTACAGCCTGTTAAGGTACATCTGCTCTATGCAAGAAACTGGGATGGAACTGCACGCAGGACATGAAGCTGTGGCCCTGCCCTGGGTAAAAATAGCAAAGGCTTATATAACACCATGTGTATCATGTAGCAGGCATTTTCTAAGTGCTTCTGAAGATCACGCTCATTTAATCTTCTCTAGAAGCTCTTAAAAGAGGTACTGTTAACATTCCCATTTTATGGGGTAAAGCTGAGGCATGGAGAGGGGCAGTCACTCCCAAGGTCGTACATCTAGGAAGCAGCAGAGCTGGGCTGTCATCCAGGCAGACTGGCCTCACATCTGTGCCGGCCCTGCTCTGCACAGGGGCTTTTAAGAAACTCACAATGGAGCATTCATATCACACGTTCCAAAGCAGTCTTCACACACATTATCTTGTTACAGCTTCACAACATTCTTATGTTACCGGATTTAAAGGTAAGGAAAGAGAGGCTCAGAGAGATGTAAAGGTACTTTCCAAGGTCATGTTAAAGTCAATCAGGGTTGCATTCAGAGCCTCTCTTACTAAAGCATGCACTCTCTTCTGCTCCTTTTGTTCTGGGGATGAAGCTGCTGAATAACAGATTTCTGGCTCAGTATGTGAAAGATTTGTATAAAGCAAGACAGGTGACCTTCTGTGATAATGAACTTCAGGGAGGTGAGATGCGCTGGTGAGTGTTCTGGATTGAATTTTGCCTCCCTGAAAAGATATGCTGCAGTCATAACCCATAGTATCTTTGAAAGTAACCTTACTCAGACACAAGTTCTTTGACGATGTAATCAAGTGAAGATGAGGCCATGAGAGTGGGGCCTGGTCCAGTAGGACTCCTGTTCTGATCCAAAGGGGAAGCGTGGGTGCAGAAAAACACACAGAGGAAAGATAATAGGAAATACGCAGGGAGAAGATGGCTGTCTGCAAGCCAAGGACCATCTGAGGCTACTAAAGGAAGGCGAAAGGACAGAAATTGATCTTTTTCAGAATTTTCAGAAGATGCATGGCTTTGCTGACCCCTTGACTTGGGGGGCCTAGGCTCCAAAACTGAGTGTAAATTTCTATTGTCCAAGGCCAACCAGTGTGTGATACAGAGCAGCCTTAGGGAACTAACATTCATCTGGAAGAAATGCTACATAGTGATTTTGTTTTTTGTTTTGTTTTGTTTTTTCATTAGATTGATTAGAAGTTACACCAGCAAAACACTAGTTTTCTGACACTAAGATTCAGTTCTGTAAATATATATTCGTTTTTTTTTTTCATTAACTTGGGAGACAAGACTCCCCCTTTACTCAGAAATGAATTATAATGACTTCCAAATCCTTAACAAGTACAAGGATATTTCTACCAATGAAACTAGTCAGCCTAAATGCTATCAGATTTTTCATATGGAAGATTTAACAGGAGAGATTTATTTTAGTAAAAGACAAAATGTTTCACTAAGAAACTCATTAGTAATGCATAAAGGCCTACTGAGTCTCTGAAGATCCATTCTCAAAGAGAAATGTTGGGATAATTTTTATATTCTGATTACAGAGAATGACTTTTGATAAAAATTGTCCTTGATATTAAACTTTCATGAGGGGTGGGAATCATTCAGCCAAGTAGGAGGGGAATCAAAGAAAATGGGTAAATTTGGCCAGCACTTGGAAGTTGCTTTTATAGATATGAATTTTTACAGTTTCATTCATGACATGTGGACACCTTTATGGACCTTCTGACAAACACAGTACAAATGGCAGGGGAGAGCGTAAAGAAAAGAGGCCTACTCATCCCCTTACCCAGCTTTCCCAATTGCTCACTCACTCATTCTTTCTCATCTTTGCCTCACTGAAGGCCTAGAGTTCCTCCAACTGGGTTCAAGTTCCCAGGACAAACCTGAATTGACCTTGGATCTTTGTCCTAGGCAATCCTGCCCAGGGGCCCCAGTTTTGGTAGCTGGATGCCTGCTCTGTCCCAAGCACTGACTGCCTTCCTTCTGACTGATCTTGTTTACACACTGAGTATTGCAGGTCTGTAGCTAAGGGACCCCCAGGGCTTCTCCCTCTGTCTCTGAGTTCCAAGTCTGAAAACCTGCAACTTTCTAGGCTGCGCCTGAAAGCTCTGGACATGATTTTGGTCCTGTTGCCTACAGTTGCTTATGGACATCCCAAGGTCACCAGCCTCACAAGACATCTGCTGCTATTTCTCAGACTTCCTGCCACTGGATGCTTCTCCAAGGTGTACCTAGAGAGGGTGAAGACCTCGAGGCAGCACAATGGGGCATCTCAATCTGCACCTCTGTGGCTGGGGGTTGAACTAACTTTGGCCAAATCCAGCCTAACAGGGAGATACGACATCACTTCCTTCCCTCTTAGGCCTCCTTGTGAATGATGGAAGCATTATTTTCCCTCAGTGGATCCCAAATATACCCCATCCATTGCTACTGGTTGAACACTGAAACACAGAAACTGCTGATTGATTTTATTTGTAAACTGAATTTACCCATTACTACAGAGTTAAATGTTTTCAAAAAACAGAATACATATGTAATACTTGGTGATATTTGTTGAATGTGAATATACACCATTATTATTATTGTAAACAAATGCTCATTATTAGCTACATGCTAAGCATTGTGTGAAGGATTTCATATGCATAATATCAGACACACATATACAAGAGGGAAATATTAATGTCTCTACTTGGCAAATGGAATAAAGTTCAGGCAGATTAAACATCTATCCTAGGGAAGGGACTTGGCAAGAGGTAGAACTGAGATTTGATTCGTGAGCCACTTTTCTTAGTCTTTGTATCTCTTTCACATGTTCATATAATTATTTAAAAATTACATTTATTGAAGCCCCACAATGAGCCAAGCATAGTGCTAAGTGCTTTGTAGGAAGGACCCCACTGGTTGTCACAGGAGGTCTTTGGGAGTATGTCTTATTTTTATCTATACCTTGAAAATTTGGAAACCAAGGCACAGAGAGACTAAAAAACTTGTCTAAAATTACACAGCTGATAAAAGGAGACCTGAACCAACTAGCCCTGCCCCAGAGTCACCACCTTTTCTGAAACCATTGCCGCCTGGCCACATTTGGAAGTGTGCCAGGCTGAAATGAACACATACCTATATAGAACAATCCCTGCCTTTTACAAACTCTGCATACACAGATCTTCCTCCCATGTACACAGAAATGGAAAGAAACCAAAGTAATAAGTAACATTTAAATCTAATATTAGCCAGAAGGACTCATATAGCATTTCATAAATCATACATCTTTACAAACCTAGTTAAAATGAACAAGTACATTTTATAAACACAGTTGAATTTTAATCCATCAAACTACTCACTGTACCTCTCATCTATTAGGGCATAAGGAGGTGCCCACAGCAGCCACAGGGTGGCACCTGGATTTCAGGCACACGCACGGAAGATCTGATAACTAGCTGAAGATTTAAGTATGTACATTTTAGGGGTCTATCAATGCCATGCTTATTGAAAAACGCCTAAATACCCAGAGGAGGGAGTTACCCTACTAGCAGAGGGTGAAGGGTGGAGAACTGTCCTCCTCCTCCATCTTTCAACCCAGGCTGGATTGTCCAGATTCCCCTTCTCAGGACCAGCCTCGGTGACCTCTTCCTCACCAGCGACTCTCCTCTGACCACTCTCCAGCCATCCCAAAGAAGCATTTTCCCTTCTTTGCACAGCTCTGTCTGTCCTGACCTCTCATTCCTGCTACTGCCATGATTTATACTGGACCCCTTCCAGCTAGCACCGTCAGCTTCTCACAAGCAGAGGCTTGCTCAGGCCAAAACAGATCAGGCAATAGTACAGAGCACAGTGCCCGGGAGAGAGCTCAGGCGAGGTGTGCTTCACAGCTGAATTTCTGAAAAACATTAATGTCTCAAGGAAAGACCTTGTCAATCTTGTGAGGTGAGACTGAAGGGCAAGCAAATAAACTTTGAAGGTGGCTTTTTATTGCTTTAGATGCTGTTCTGTCCATTTTTTTGGTCCTCACCTAGCAGGGATACCTACTAGAATTTGCTACAAGTATACATATGAGGGTTTTTTCTCCATAAGACCAAAAGTACTCCTGCCAAGAGTTTTAAAATACATTTAGTGTATTCCCTAAAATAAAAATGCCAAAAAGGAGATGAATTCCTACTTGACCAATAATTCAAACTCTACAAATTAATACAAATAATTTCTATATCCAAAAACAGGTTTCATTTTAATGAGGGCTTTCTATTGCCTTATGTTTAACATACTTTGACCTCAATTCTTCCATCAATCCTACAATTTTGTATCATTACCTTTCTTTTACATACTGAGGCCCAGAAAAGTGGCTGACCTAAACTGAACAGCTTGTCAGAGTGCAAGCCAGTGGCAAAGCCAGGATTCTAACTTAGCTCTTTCAAAAGCCAAGCCCAAGGACAACCTTCCTAGGGCACTGTCATCCAGCCTCCTCCCTCCCACTTGGAACCCTTGGCTCTTGAGTAGCTGACCTCAGTGTCCAAGCTGCTGATTATCTCAGTAAAGGAAAATACCATGGGAAGATGCTTTTAACAATCAGCTCCTTGGGCAGAATTCATTACCACATTCAGGCATTCATTCATTCAACACATATTTGATTCTTAGTCTATGGCAGGCACTGCTCTCAAGGTTGGAGATAAGGCAATGAACTAAACAGGTGAAAGTCCCTGTCATGCTAAGAGGAAAGGACAGACACTCCATAAGATCAACTAGTCAAACAGCAAGGATGATGGGGCTAAGTGCTAGGGTGGCAGATGAATCTGAGAGGGACAGGAAGGGTGTAAGTGGAGCGTTCAGTTTTTGGTGGGGTGTTCATAAAAGGTCCCGGAGAGAAGCCGCTATGTGAGGGAGATGTGAAGGAGGCGGGGAGCGAGCCTGGAGGATTCTGGGTGAGGACATGGGAAATGCATGGTTTTGGCACAACTGAGGGCTCTGGGAACAGCAACCAGAAAGCCTGGCTGGGCAGAGCCAGCACAGCAGGGCTAAGAGCAGCGACTCAGAAGGGAGAGATGAGGCAACCAGGTGGCGAAGCTTCCTGGTCACTGTGAGGACTCTCCCTGTTACTCCAATTGAAACCGAAATGCAAAATCAATTGAGGGTTAATGTACTGCGCTGTATTACCGAGAGGCTTCTATGTTCTTCACATATTTTTAAAACGTATTAGCAACTTTAATAAATTATGAGGAAGTGCATTATGTCAAACTTGCAATCGCTAAATACTGCTGATCTCATACAGAACTCCATTTAGCACTGCCCTTGGATCTGGGAGCAGGTCAGAGCCTGGCACAGCACAGAGTCTTCAAACACAGGTCCAGAGGCAGTGGGGCTCCCATTTCCAGAATGCCAGCCCTCAGGGTTCTCCTGGTTCCCTCCTTGAGGGGAGATGGGTGGCTTTCCCAGCAGCCTTAAAATCCAAACCACTGAGAAGGAAACAGGCCGTCTGTGCAAAGCCACCTTGGAGAGCTTACTTTGGGAACAAAGCCATCCATCTACGGCTGTGTCCCTAGCAGCTATGAATGCTCCTCCTCCAGGCACCAAGAGGGGAAGAGGTTTCTATGACATCCCAGGGAAAAGGGCTGAGCACCCTCCTGCCAGGCCAATTTATAGTTCACAATAGTGTAACCTTCATCTTCCACTCAGCCAAGCCAATTTGATTTTTAATTTAATGAGGTGTCCCATAAAGTGACTATTGGTTAATTGAGATTTGAGTTCCTTCTGCTGTCTCTGTCCTTTGGGCAGGGGCCAGGTTCATGATCTGTGAGGAGAGGAGTGCCACTATACATGTGACAAAGAAGAAAACAGAGAAAGACAAAACACTCATTGAAGAATAATCACATTGATAGCTCAGTTCAGGACTTAAAGCTAAACAAGGAACCTGCCATGCATGAGTCTCCCAAATATTAGACTGTGAAGAACTGTTGGATCTTTAGAATTTAGAAGGCAGAACTGGGAGCCCCCATTTTCAAGTTCAAGTCCTCAATTATTGGGGAATTTGCTTCTTTTTGGCACATATACATGTAATTCTTCCTATGAATTTTCTAGAAAGTATTTTGCTCTGAGCTCATCAGTCTTTCCTTTATTGCTGCCACCGGGACAGTTTTGGGTGCACCAAACACTGTGTATCATCTGAATAGTGCCCTGTAAGTAAATGGATGTCAGTTTCCAAAGTTAAAAATTCTATTGTAAGGAATGAAATGTAGATTCAAGCATATTTTCATTATCTGAAGGCACAGAACATTTTGCAAAGTGTATTCCCAATCAGCAGACAGTGAAAACTGCTAGTACAGGAAGCATTTTTCAATGTTGAAAAAGAAATTTTCATTTTTAAAAAACCTGATAGTAGTAAATCATAAGTCATAAAATGAATATGTTCTACGTATGTAAACTCTCCATAAGGAATGTAAACATTGGGTACTGCATACATTTACCAATAAAAAAATAAAAAGTGAATGCAAGTAATGGGCTACTGATATTTTAATCCTGAACTCAACAGCTGTGATTAGGACAAACCACAAGCCATTAAGACCGGTGCAAAGAGGAGGCACTGGAAATGTCTCTTGGTCATTGAGATCCATTGCTATGCACTCATTTCTTGCAGGTATTTTCTATCCTTTTTGGACCAGGACTTTTGCAGTGAAAATAACCCAGAAATCATTAAAATTCAGTGTGAAGAAAATTGTTAATCACTTGCCTATGGTAAAAGAATATACTAAAGTAGAAAGAAAATAGTAGAAATCATGAAAAAACAACCAAACATGAAATTAGAAAAATAACCCAGAGGAGGGATGTGAAGTGGGAGAAGTGTTCGTGTAGAAGAGAAACTTCTTTGTTGTGATCATGAGAGGGTATTGAATTTCATCAACTAATTTTTCTGCATCAATTGAAATGATGTCATTCCCCTCCTCCACTCTGCTATCATTGATTGGTTCTCATGTGTTTGGAAGCACTTTGTTCAAGGCTGAGTCTCTTTTTGCCATGCATACCAATATTTTTCTTCTATGAAACAATTTTTTTCAAGTTACTGCCTAGGTTGCATTATTTCTAGAATGTTCTTATATGTATAGGGGTTTTAAAATGTTAAACTTTATACTGTTTCAATTTAACACTATGAGCTAGTACTTGGTCATAATTAGTCGGTTTCATTCCACTTAATACAAGGATGAGAAGCTCTCTTCCTTACTTCAGGGAAATGACAAGATGGAGAATGGTACAGAGAATTATCTGGAAAACAGAATGGACATGTTATTCAAAAACAAGATTATTAGTGCCTGGAAATTTCTCACAAGAATTCGACCTTAGGTGCGGAGCCCCAGGTGCGTTCGAAGGATAGGAGTCCCCTTGCTGGACTGTCCCCTATCACTAGTCTCCAGCACTTCCATGGCTTCTGTGACCTCAGAGCAAACAAAGAGGGCTCTGCAGGACCAGCACACACCACGGACCATATTCTTTTAAAAACTCACTGGTAAAAACCCAAAGCTATTTCAAAAAATTGATTAACAGCTCTTTCCAAGTTATGCAATTTTGGTTTGTTATTTTGGCATTTCTGAAATCTTCCTCCTTGTTTTAATTTAAATAATGGAATCCTGTAAAGAATAGCTAGAATGTAAAGCTTAATTATGTGACTTGCTTATTCTCTTAAATTTAATTGTAAACACTATTAAAATTTGGAAATATGATGTGTGTGTACAGGGGTGGTTGGGGGGACTCACAGTATCACCCTACTATAATTACTACTATATTTGAGCACTGTTTTTTGATATATTTTATATTTTTACTCACTTATTCTCATTGACTGTATCATAAACCTTGTTTCTTTCTACTTTCAGAGCTTTTTAGTCTATAAAGCCTGCATTACATGTGCCCGAATGAATGCACCATGGTTAACTATATCCCCTACTTTGGCTCTTACAGTTCTGCACTTTCATAAATGATTTTGAGAACAGCATTTTTGCACATGCAGTCCTTTCTCCCACCCTTTTTGTTTCCTCAGTATAAGTGGAATTATTGGATTAAAGAGTATGGATTTTTATATGGTCCTTAATGTATCCTGAATCCGCATATTCTTAAATGTAATCTTATCTGAGCACTCAGCCTATCTACATGTTTTCCTCAAGAACTAATCATATTACACTGATTTTTATCAGACAATAAGCACATGTTTTTCTTTTGTGTCTTAACTGCCAGGAAACTTAGAGCTGAAGTTCAAATTCAATAATGAGTTCATCTCAGGTAACCTGTAATAGGTTTTTCTTTTCCATTGGGTCAATTTTCTACTTTGTTGTTCTTTAAAAAAAAAAAAAAAAAAAGATGCTGAATTTTAAAAGTCCCTCAAATAGCTTTTAGAAAGAAGTAGGCTATTAACCTTACCCATGAACACCCAGACACACATAGACACATGTGTTTATTGTATCTAACATGAGACATCATGTAACTGACACCATGAAATCAATGCTCTTGAATCTGGAATCCAACATGATTACCCAAGGTGAGTTGGCGAAACCTTCTCTTTTTTGTGACAGAGGTCTCTCTTTTGTTATGATAGAGAGACTAGAGGGAACAGTTCCTCTGATACTAGAGAACTACTTGAAGTCAATGCCAGAACTAACCAGAACCCAGGCTTTCCCATGCCCAATCTAAGACCTGAACAAAGCATGATGATTTTCGCTATCTTATATGTGGTACACATTGATGTTTCTGTCAGGGGCTCAGCCAGAAAGCATCTCTATAATACTTTTCACATCTCCCTCTTCCTTTGATTTCCTGTTGCCAGCATCCACCATGAGATCCATATTATTTCATTTCTGTCCACACTAGTTCACTTCATACCTTGCTGCTGTATGAGCTTGCAAGGACTGCCATGAAAAAATACCATGAACAGGGTGGCTTGCACAATGGACACCTAAGACCTCACGGTTCTGGAGCCTGGACTGCAAGATGCCAACAGGGTTGTTTTCCTCTGAAGGCTACGAAGGTAGAACTTGTTCCAGGTCTCTCTCCATGACTTGTAGATGGCTGCGTTTTCCCTATGTCTCTTCACATCATCTTCCCTCTGCTATCCAAATAGCTCCCTTTAATAAGGACCCTAGTCACAGGCTTCACCTTGGTGCTTTCATTTTAACTTGATTACCTCTGTAAAGACCCTGTCTCCCAATAACTTCCATCTTGAGATTACAGGGGTTTAGATTTCAATCCAAGATTTTTGAGAGAATTCAGTTCAATCTCTATTCATCACAAAGGTCATTTTTTCTAAGTTTTTCATTTCTCTGTTCAACATGGTTCCTTGTCCCAACTTATCAAATAAAGCCCTCATTTCTGTCACAACTCTATTTCAAGGTGCCACTGTTATTTTAGCTCCCTTCTTACCGTACATTCTACAATGTGATTGAACAGCGTTACTCTCAGCTTCGAAACACATCTTGAACTCGTTTCTCTCCAGACCCATGCTCATGAGACTCTTCTTGCAGTGCCTTTCACTCCCGCTCTATGGGCTCAGGTTTCCTGCTCCACGATGCTTTCTTAGTCTTGCTTAAAAATGTCTTCTCCACAGGGCTTTGTTTGGCTTACTGTGCTGGTAACACACTTTAATGACTGTCTTACAATCATTTCAGTGTTTCCTTCTGCTTTAGCATGAGAACCTTCTCACCCTGCTCCCTCTCCAGGTGCCTTTTATTTATCATCTCCTCTCACAGTGATTGCTCATACCCTGTACAGACACGTAGGAGGTAACAAATATTCCACAGAGATCTTTAATATTACAACTTCAAGATCAGCTCAGGTAACTTCTGGTCATAGGAGTGGGCAGACTAAAAACATGATATATGTTAGTATAAGTGGAACAAATAAAATAAAGATTAATGTCAGTATAAGATTGTTGATGTGGGGGCATGGGCAGTGTTAAACAGGACACTGTCATTTTTACTAGGAAATTCCCTTTGTGCTCATATCCCCCACCCCCAACAGAAAATTCCATGCAGCTCATTTCTAAAGAAAAGTAAATATCCAGATGGCTAGAGGGATGACCTTTCTCTAACAGGGGGGATGGATTTGTTATCCAGCCAAATGTTTGAAATTCTTCTAGCACCATGCATAATTGAGAGAGATGTGTTAATTATCCTTCCATGACAGCTGGTAGGACTTCCTGAGAGGAGTATTGATCTTGAATCATTGTAAGTCACTGTACAGTGGCACTGTAAAGGTGCTCTCACAAGTTCTGAATGGATCAGGTCAACATGCAGGGTCTCTATGAACTTGGGGCTGCAGGCATTATGGCAGGCAGCCAATGTTGGTCAAGCAACAAAAGCACCAGTGTAGCTCTTCGCATGACATTTCAGTGAATGGCACAGGGAACATCCCAAAGATGTAATCCCTATTACTACAATAGACTATGGTCAAAATGGGTTGTCATCCAATGGAGCCACAGATTCAGAAAGTGAGAAGGAAGGAGATTTTCTTTCTAGGTTCTATAGTTGTGAATCACTGGCATCGGCATCACTGACCATTATTTAAGGGGACCGAGGGCCAGCTTCTGATTCATCATTGTGGATATTCTGACAAGAGAGCAGGAAATATGATTCTTGTCCTAGAGAAGTCATTTCTTGGCACTTGGTGGAAAATAATCTAATTCTCAAACGTCTTTTCCAGGTCCACGATTTGATGATTCTATGATAAAAAGAACTATTTTATCTTTAAACAGCAAAATTGCTATGAATATCCTTCTGTCTAAAATGCAGTTCACATTCACCGACAACTGTCAGATTGCTTCTACATGAATTTGTTCAGTCTTTACATCACAAGTCTGCATAAGGGAGCTTTTGAATTTAATCTTCCCTTTGCCTCTGTGGCTAAATATCTTCTCTTTCACCTGGAGTCACATGAAGCACGGCATCACTTGACTTTTCTGAAACCCAATATAATGGTATTTCAGCTTTCAAAGCAATCACTTTGTTGTTCATTCATACACTTCTGGAGAAACTATCTGGTTTTGGTTTAGTCTAGGAAAAATCCATTAAATGCTTTTTTCCCCTTTTAAATGTGTAGAAGAAATGCATACATCTCTTTTAAGCAACTGGAACCAATTTAAAGCTTTGGCACACACAATGGAAAAATCAGTGGAAGTTAAAAGGCAACGTTTGTCTCTACCAGTGTCACTAAACTTGTGTCTACCAAAAAAAAAAAAAAAAAAAAAAAAAAAAAAGGAAAAGAGGGTCATTGACAATCAACTAAGACGGTGGGTCAAATAATCAATCAATTGATAGGATTTTATGAAACATACAATATACACTGGATGCTGGGAAATAGAACTTTAGGTTTCTTTTCCATCTTTTGAACGAGTTTTCCATTTATTTAGGGCAATAAGAGGAACTTGCATAGAAATAAGGAATAGATAAAAAGTAGTAATCCAAAGGGCTGGACTTGCAGAAGGACCTTATGGACATTAAAAGATCTAGCCACAGTTGAGCCTTCATAAATTCCTGAAATGCGGCTGAAAACTATCCACATTTACGTCCCTACCAGACAAGAACTTAAAAATTTTTGAATCTTGTTGCTTAGCAACCAACATTAGACTCTCCTGAGCCCCAGGAGACCAATGTCCTGTGGACTTCCCACATATATTATATTCTCATGGAAAACAAGTTAATTAGTAGGATTTTAGGACTCACACCTTTCTCCTCCTTTTGTGGTTTGGGGAATCTCTTCTAGTTTTCTCTAGAATGGTTTGCTCCTTTGTTCTTTCCTCACAGGGAACAAGTTAAATGAGAGTCATCAAAGGATGAATTTTCCACCTGTGTCCCAGGCATTGACACTGGTGGTCCAGCACCAGCTCTGCCATCTTCTCAACAGTGCCAACAAATCATTGCAAAAAATGCAATATGTGTCCCTTACATTACAATGCAGCAAACAGACCAGCATCAGTTTGTTTGAGATAGTAATGGAAACCTTTGGAAAAATGTGTTTTGAAGGAAAGAAAAGAAAGGAGAATGTAAAGCTCTAAGAAAGTGAGAAAACAAGAGTGCTCAACTGTACTCAGTACTGCTGAGAAACCAAGCAAATCAAAGGTTGCATAAATGACCCGCTGAATATGACAATTAAATTGTTATTGATGATTTCATCATAGGCAGTGTTGCAGTGTTGGGAGTGAAAACCAGATTGCGGTGCAGTGAGCTAAGCTTGGGCATGGCTGAGAAATAAGGCTGGACAATTATTTCTTCTGGAAGCTTCTATTACATTAGGCCATCTGGTCAAGGATGTTGAAGAAGAGAGAAAATGATATTTAATATCATAAAAATATCTCCATTTTTCCACCTGTCTTCTGGGAGAAGAAAATAGCAAGCACAGACAGCCTAGTCCCAGAAGTTATTTACTGTATTTTGTTTCCATTAATACATGTGTGTACTGCAATTAATTCATTTATTTTATTCCTTTGCTATTTTCCCCTTCACTTCTCTTTTGCTCAGCTTCTCTTAGAAATAATTACTGCTTGAATAACTTTCTGTCAAATGTGTTAAACTTTTCATGAAAAACTTAACACAAGAATCTGACAAAAAATACAGACAGTCTAAATATATACAGCTTGGAGTTCTGAAGTAATGATTTAGAATTTTAATCAGTTTATCTAAAATTATCTCAACCCAATGTTGTCTGAGCTCTGGGAGACTGATTAGTTTACTATTTCCCCTTACGTTTGCCTCATAGATGCATAAATCTTGAAACTCATTCTTATTTACAAGTAGTAGGAATTTTCCTGTTATAGCAATTTCTTAATATGCATAAGGGTAGTAGAAAGAGAATCTGAAAATAATAATAATTCATCTATAAATGGACTTTATTTGTTTTGATCCAAACAAAGAATTTAGCCAGAATGGGAGATAAGAAGTCAAGGGAGACAGTTAACTGGAATGTTAGCTTTTAGCAACTCTGGGAAGGTGATGGAGCAGTTCCATGCTTAAGGGCGGGCTAGTAATTACCAGAAGGCAGAACATGGGCAGAAGCCCAAATAACACAGAAGAGTGATTTTTCAACCTTTTATTTTTTTTAAAGCAGTAAATTTCCAGCGAGGCCTTAGGTGAAAGACCAAATACAAATCAGATCTAAGGCATAAAAGTAAAACCGAGTTTCCCTAAATTAAGCAGGCTGGTATCCTTTCAACTTCTTCGCGGGGTCTGTCCTGGAATTCACACCACAGACCTTATTATTTTAACTCTATTTTGTAGTAACACATTATGATTTATAAGCATTGAATAGTTTGCAAAGAACCACCACTTTCATTATATCTCTTGATTTTTAGAACAATTTTGTGAGCTAAGCAGACTAGATGTTGCCATTATTACTGTTATTTTGCAAATAGCTTGTGTAGGACATCTGCCTTGTAAATGACAGATCAGAGATCTAGAAGTAGGTCTTTAGGGATCTGACATTATGACACAGATTTAGTACACCTTATCGGAAAATCCTGGCACCAGGGGTGTTTTGGATTTCAGAATCTTTTGGATTTTGGAATATTTGCATATACATAATAGGGTTCTTGAGGGACAAGTCCCAAGTGTAAGCCTGAAGTATGTTTATGTTTCTTATGCATCTTATAGATGTGGCCTTATGCATGAAGGAAATTTTATATAATCTTCATAATTTTGTATATGAAGCAAAGCTTCATAGTATTTAATTTTTCAATGTAACTGATGATCAAAAATGTTTCAGATTTTGGATTTTTGGATTAGGGAAGCTCACCGTGCACTATAACACCTTTTGCTTGTCAGATCATTACACTCCACAAGGTCAGGATGTAATACAGAACTTTTAAATGGCGTACCACAGGACAATAGCAAACATCAATAAATTAAAAATGTAAAAAGTAAATAAAATTGTGTTTATATTTTTGACCTATGTTAAAAAATGTAAAGCAGCTGGATGTAGTGACACATTTTTTAATTCCAGCAGTCTGGGAGGCTGAGGCAGGAGAATCACAAATTCAAGCCCAGCCTGGGCAACTTTACTGACTTAAAATAAAATTAAAAATTATAAAGGGGGAGACATAGCTCAGTGTGAAGGCCCTGAGTTCAATTCCCAGCACCTAAAAAAACTCACAATTTTTAAACAGAAACTTCAACTCACTCAAATAGCTAGTCCAAGCAATGATCAAATAGATACCTTTCCCACCTAGCTGATTAAGCTAATCCTTACAAAATTTAGGTGGATACAACACGTGACAAAGCTTTCTTCCCTGAGTTACATAGAACAGTGTTCTAAAAATATGGCCTTCCAACAGAGTTAACCAGAAGACTTTTTAAAAATGCAAATTAATCAAGCCCTAGTTCAAAGCAATAGGTCTGAATTGGAGTGATTCTTCAGATGGGGGAAGTAAGGTTTAGGAGACACACAATGGACTCAAACTCCTCAGTTACTTCCTGAGAGTGGGCTAGAAGTTTTGGAAGAGGGCTTTTCAGGCCATCACAACACCACTTATTCAATTATAGCATTAAATTATATCCCAGTGACCCGAAAGAGTTGATGCATATCCAATTATGCCTAATTTATACCCTGGGACATGCTAGCTCTGGCTCAATGTAAAATCCTGGTAGAATCGCAATTTAACAAGCTTGACAGGACATCAAAATTGCTATGTTGTCTCCAAACCTCATTAAATGGAAGCCTGCACTTTCTTATAGTGTTCAGAGGGAGTATAAACTCTGATTATTTTTCTATTTGTTTATGTAAAGCAAATGTTCAGCAAATACTCTGTTGAAAAATAATACCAGTCAGAGGGAGCCGCCCTGAAAACGAGGTTTCTGCCACTCATCGCAGTGATGCCTGAGAGTAAATACTTTATTGTCCTTCATGGTTACAGCATTTATTGGAATGCAATATATTCCTAGTAACTTCAACATGAAGTTATGGTGGCGGCTGGGCAGCTGAGAGCCAGCCAGCAGCTCTTGGCTGAGAAGCACTTCGGTGCTGAACCTTCTCTCCACATGCTCCATCTAGAGTGGCTCTGACCACGGCTCCCTCTTGGTTCCCTCTGCAGTGCTAACTGTTCCACCTCCTCCACCTCTTTCACTGATGCCAGTGGTCTCTCTAGCTTCCTATCTGTGGGTTCCCGATTACCCTGCCCAGCCCTTACATCTGTCTCATGACATCTGCCACCCAAAGCTGCATTTTCGGCTCCTGTCCCCAGACCCTGAGAGATTCTACCCCAGTAGACTTCTGCTTCATCCCTCATAATCTCACCACCCCCATGAGCAATCCAGTCTTTCCTTTGGCATAATCCCCTTGTTTCTGAAAATGGGATTGTGATCCTAATTCGTGTCTGGGGCTCTGGGTTAGAGCCATATTTGAGGCAGTGCAGTGAGGAGACAAACATTCATGGTCAGGAGCAACACTGGTCCTGGTTCCAATCCCTCTCTGCCATCTGGAAGGGTAGTATGCATTGTTGTTGTTTTCTGACAACTAACCCCTTCATCTAAGCTGGTTTGTTAAACTGGGCCATGGAGTTGGGCAGGCTTGTAGGGTTTCTTTCCCCTGGGACTGGGAAAGAACTCAACGCCGAGTGAAGCACAATACAGTCCTTCCTATGAGTAACTCAATCTTCTTGTACCAGAGCACCTCAGACATGAGGGTGACCTCAACCTAAAAGGACACAGAGCGACATCCTGCCCCGCAACCTGCTCCTCTCTCCCTGCCCCTCTGTAGACCAGAGCCATTACGTTGCTCTGCTTTTCCTCCTGTCTCAAATGCCCCTAAACACAGTGAAGTAACCAGAAACCAGACAGAGCTATCTACAAAATGGATCTGGATGCAAGTCCCTCCTTCTGTTAGCCATGTGATCCTGAATCATTGATATAAACAGTCTCTGCTGCTTTTTGCTCACCTGCACGACTTGGGCACCTATTTCAATGACATATTGCAAGGGCAAATAGAACAATACATACAAAATATCCAGCATTTCACAGGCAAGCAACAAATGTTTACCCCAGCCTCCTAAGACATGTTACTCTCATTCCATTTAGACAAATATCACATGTGCCTAGGGGCCTAATTCCAGTCTCATCTCATTAAGGAAACTTCACTGATACCTAATCCTAGTCACCACCTCCTACTCTGAAGCCCTACTTAGCTTAATAGATTTATCACTTACATGGGCACATCAACTGCCATTGTTACTCATCTTTTCTGATGCAGATGTCTTGCCTGACCAATTAGGTGTCTCTGAAGAGAGAAGCTAGTGTCATAATAATTCTGTCTCACCACTCCAACTTCCTGCTGTGTCCATCAGCATTATACATTTCCAATACATTTGTGTGAGTAAAGAGGTGAGTAAGAAAATCCCAGTGTGAGGGTAAAAGATTAGTGACAACCTGACCGTTTTAATGGTAACAATCTGGTAGGTGCTGAGCACCCGGAGTTTTGAAGCCTTTCAATGGTGGTGAGCGTGGAAGAGCAAGTGGGGCAAGGCTATTGTAGGGAGAGAGTAAGATGAAGAGAAAGGCAAAGCTGAAAGAGTGATGCGGGTCAGTCGGAAGGTCAGGTGGACTGCATGGAGCTATCACTCTGGCTTAGGAGCTTAGCAAGTCTCAGTGAGGGTCTCCTCTATTTATAGTAATGATTTAAGGACTAGGGATAGGCAAAGATGTCCTTGAACGTGTTGCTCCATCCTTCAGCTTCCCGTTTTCTACATGTGTTTAAGATGGAAGAGACAGCTAATTATCTACCCAAACATGTGCTCTTTTGGTTCTACCACAACAGAGCTGTGGTTGGATACGTGGTCATCATGCTAAGCCTAAATTTTCAATCTTCCTTACCATAAGGATGGCTATTTGGCCTACTTTTCACCGATGGGTTGTTACGGACATGGTGTGCGCAGTCTCCAAGTTGGAAATCAGGTTGAGTACGCTTCTTCTATATTTTCTCCTTTTCTTTAGTGCTGGTTAGAAGTTGTCCGTAACGGTGTCCTTGCCTTAATCGTGCAATTGTAAGGTCCTAGAGCCTAGACAATAGCTATGACAGGGCAGGAAGCCAGGGCCCGAACAACTGTAGAATGCCAATCACATCTTGTGATGAGACAGAAATAAGCCTCTTGTTCACTGGTGTAAATCATATGGTTAGAGGCTGTAATATTCTTAGCTTCCTTACTACAGCATGGCTGCTACAACCTGATTAATATGTATATAAATATTTCTGTTTTAAATATAAACAGATAATAGTGAACAAAATGTTGTAGCAAGCTTTTCATTCCTGCTAAATAAAATGTTTAGAATATTTTTCCAAATAGCGTGGTATGTGTTTGCTACAGATGAGAGACAGACGACAGACTCAGCAATTCTACCTTCATTTTAAAAAGATTATTTCACAATATTGCTGAACCATGGTTCATTTAACCTAGGTTATTGATTATCTTTTTGATTGTTTTCACTTTTCACTATTATTAATAGTACTGAATACACATCCTTGTACATGAGTCCTTGTGCATGTGCACAAGTATTTCTCTAGAATAAATACTAAAAATGAAGTAGTTATGTTGAATAGTGTCAACATTTGAAAAATTAAAATTATTCACAAACTATCATTCAGAAGTCTAAGTCAATTTGTTTTCCCACAGGAGTGTCTAATGCCATATGACAGTGCATAATTCTATAATTCCATATGAGAATACATAAATCCCTTTAACACTGCCAATATTAGTAATCTTTAGATTTTACTGAGCTCATAGGAAAACAGAATAATAACTCTAGAAAGAACAGAAGATAAAATTTACAAAATGAAAGTAGCTAGAATTTAATGCTATAAAATACTGAAACATTAATGCCCACACTTTCTAAAATTCAGTCACTTGAATTATTCAGACATGCACAATAATTTTCAGACATAATCCTGTAATTTCTAACATCTCCTTATTTTCCTTCTGCTTTCCTTCCATACCAGCCAGGAGTTATTCACTTCTCCATGCTTATTATGTACTGTAGGATTATAGGTGGCCTGCACATGCTGGGTCCCCACAGTGTCCTTGGCTGATCATGAGGATGAGCCAAATCACTGGGGAGTTCGCCTTTGCACTGCTAAGAATAAACGGCAATATCTCCAGACCTAAAGCCCTACTGCTGTGGCAAGGCCCACAGCGATCCCTTCTGCCTGTGCATCCCTCCACCATTTCTCCAGCATTAACAGGCGTCTACCATTCTGCCTGCTATAACAGGTACATGCTAAATTTTCACCAGTGCCTGCTGTTGTGGCAAGTCCTCTTAGCAGGGCTCACTGCGGGGTTATAGACAAAAAACCAGCAGCCGGAAAGAATTAGAGAATAACTCTGGAGAGGCAGAAGGAAAGGCCAGGTGGGTGTTGCGTAGGAGGAAGAAGAGCATGGGGTGATGTGATCAAGCCCCAAATCGTCCCAATTTATACACAGTTCTTGCTTATGATACTGCATCTTGCAAAGCCCCCCTTTGCGTGTGGTATTCTCATGGAGAACAGCAAGGCTGCCTCCATCTGGGTTGCTGGGACCCAGCCTGAAGTCAACAATGGTGCTACCCTCCAGCAGCTTTTATTCTAGGAAGGGGAAGGAGAGACAGACTCCAAGATTTATTCTTTTATTCCAGAAAACAGTCATTGAATGAATTCCTAGTTAGTGCCAAGGACTATTCCAGGAATTGCTTTTTTTTTTTTTTTTTTAAATCTTCTGCCTCCAGAATTATTTTAAGAATTACATATAATACACTGAAAAGGCCTAGTGTGCTACACTGTGGATAGTACAGGCTCGGTAAAGGGCAGCTATGGTTATTATTATTGTTACTTTCTTATCTCTTCTTCCTCTCCTTTCCAGAAAGATTTCATTTATCTATTTATTTGTACCTATTGCTATCTCTGCCGAGGGTTAAGCATTGTATCTTTGCATCTGTTTTCAGCAGAGCTGGATTGCTGAAAACGACACACGCAGTGTCATAGTTATGACGCGGTCTGACCGCACACAGACCTCCTTTGTCAACCCGAAGCAGAGCCTTCACTCAGTGTCTTGCTCAGTGGTCCTCACCAGGGCTGCTCCTCCAGCAGATACTGAGCCGAGAGAGACATGTGGGAGATGGAGGGACACAGAGGTAGAAATGAGGTGATAAAGAGCAACTGGCCTCGTGGTGTTAGAGAGGCTGAATCGGAGGTGTCTGTGTTGCCCCTCTCGTCCATTCTTACCCCTGTCCTCCCTATGCTCAAATCAGGGGGGACATTTTTCTTCAGCTCCCAGACGCCAAGTCTGAGAAGATTATCCTTCCCCACCAATATGAACTTCTGGAGAACCTGCAATAGATTTACCTCTACTTGAGGACTCTTGGATACTGTCTTAGTTACTTTTCTCTCCTTGGTGGGACAAAATACCCAACACCCAAAATGAAGGAAAGAAAGGTGTATTCAGCTCACTGTTTGTGGAGGTTTCTGTCCATAATCAGCTGGCTCCAAGGCAGAGTGGCATGGCACTGGGGCAACATTTCAAGGGAGCAGTCAGAATAAACAACCAGAGCAAAAGGGGATCATAGCAAGTTTTTTTTCTCCCTTATATTTCATGCAAGCCACTTCCTGTCTCCAAGGCAGATGTAGCACTCACAAAATCTCTGTGCCCTTCTCTTGCACAGGATAAGGTTATTTAGGAAGGATCCTGGCCCCTGCGAGTCTCTTAGTTACACTTCAATACTTCTCAAGTTGATACAATGTATCAACCATAACAGACACCTTTCCAGGTGGCAACTGTATGGCAATCATCTGACAGGCATCTCTATCCCTGTCCAACTACCTGCAACTGGAAGACAGGGAAGGCATCTCCACTGCTCTAATCTCTATACCAAAGACATAACCAATTCCATCACAGGCCCTCAATATACTCCCACCGGATGCAAATGAGGGCAAAGAGAGGAAGTAAGAAAGTAATCAGGGAAAGGCCCAGTGGCAAAGCACAAGTAGAAAATGAATTTCCTGAAGGAGTGAAAAAGCAACTTGGACCTCCAGATAGTAACTCTTATTTAACAGAACTACATGGACAAAAAGCCTAAAGAGAAACTCAGAGAGAGATGGAGCGAAGAGTGAGCTCTTTTTCCATCAGAGAAAATGAAATTGGGCTCTTGGACTCTGAAGTTCACTTATCGTTGCTTCACCTAGTTTATGTTCAACTATTTAAATGGGGCTACTATTTAAACAGCATGCATCGGTCACAGCACAGCTCCTTGGAAGAGCCTTTTGGAGCTCCGTGAAGTCAGACTGGAGTGTTTGTTTGCTTTGTGTTTTGAGACAGGGTCTCACTGTGTAGTTCAGGCTGGCCTTGAATTCGCTTATGTAGCCCAGCTTGGCCTCAAACTCATGCCAGTCCTGCCTCAGCCTCCCGAGTGCACAGAGGACCACAGGCATGCTGCAGACTTAATGTTTAAAGCCAAAGTTCTAGAAATCTTCTGTGGACCTAGCCTTCCTCATTTTCTGTAGGCATATTAAGATATTCTTTTTTTAGTACATGTTTGCAGGACATGATTATATTCATTGTGGAATTTTTTTATTATATTAAGATTTTCAAACATCTGAACTAGTCATAGCATTTTTCTCTTTTCACAAACTTTTGCAACTAGCTACAAATTTAAATGATAAAGGAAATTTGATAGCATCATCACTACTATCTATTAATGATGAGTCACGAAGTGCCAAGAATAGACACATTGAACACTTCCATGGCATGTTAATGTGACAAGCATCATATCTCACTTTGCTCTCTTTATATAATTTTAAGTTTCCTCTGATGCATGTGGGGGAAGAGCTTCTGCAGATTCTTTTTATAAAAAGTAACTTAAGAAAGCTTCCAGATATTCAAAGAGGTGACTATTGCTCAGTTCCCTTGTGTATATCTGATTTAAAGGTTAATAAGTAATTAGGAAGAACACTCATCCCAAAATTACCAATTAATATGCCATCATTTTCATTAAAAATGTGATGAATTGTATTATTGCAAAATGTCTTAGACTGGCTAATAAAAAGTTACCTAAAGCAGTTCTAACTCTTTGGTGAAAAAGGAAATTAATCAAAATCAATCACTTTTTAAAATTACAATTTGGTTCTGAGAGATCAAAGAAAGGAGCGGAAATGAATGTCTCAATTATTTAGTGTGGATAGAATCTGACAGGGTTCCACGGTTTATCTTATGTACTGAGTCATTATTACTAAGAAAACCTAATAAGATATCTTGGCAGATGTTTAATGGGAAATTTTGACAAATAACAGTTCTTTGGTTCTTGGAATGTAAAGCAACCTTTTATAAATGAGATCAAATCTTTAAACTACCCAGATATATTATGTTGGTTTCCTAGGAGTTTGTGAATGGAAATTATGACTGAAGTGTATTATGGGTTTAAACTTTGCTCTATACCTTCAATACTGGTATTAGTCACAACTTAAAAATTCATAGAATTCCAAAGTTGAAAAGTCATGATTAAACTTGTGCCATCGCCCCAAGAACTCTGCTGGATTTAATTGTATTTAACAGTTTTCCACATTCTTGCCCTGCTATTCTGCTTTCATCATCTTATCCTGACATCAGCAGGGGTCAAACCTCCGTTTCTGTGTAGCATAGTTAAGCTGGGCAGCTGACAAGTGTTCGAGGAAGATTAGAACTGAGAGAGTGGCAGAACAGCGCCACTCTGATAGGTAACAAGCTGTAATGGCGATCCGTGTCAGGAATGAAACGCATCAAGTGTAGTGTTAAGAACTACACGATCAACTCAGGCACAGAGATATGATTTTCCAAGGTATCCCAGATGTGTATTGGTTGCTAGGCAAGCAAGCATGTTAATACAGACACCAGGGAAAACTTCTATTGCTAAAGGATTGGCAGTTTTAGCAAGTCATTCTGCGTGGGGGCTGTCTCTCCGTATCTCTGGTATAAAAAAGGAAAAAAAAAAAAAGACACAATCCAAAGATCATTCCAGGCTTGCATCTATTTGAAAAGTTTGTGAAATGGGGACTTTCATTCCTTAAAGTATGATTGAATACTTCTTCTGTATATAGGACAAAAATAAGTTTTCCTAGAGAGGTCATATATTAGCTCTGTTCTTTGCACAGAGAAAGTGTCCTTCCTCTTTAACATGCTACTTCTCAATATTTGGAGAGGATTATCCTGTTTCCTTGAATCATTTTTTTCTCTGGAGTAAATATAACCAGTTCATTCCTATCTTTTTGCTTCACATACTGATCTCTCTCCCCTCCCAAGGAATGACACCATAAAATTGTCAATAAAATAATAAACTGGCAACAACCATGATTGTTGCTTAGATTGTAGGTACAGGTAACACCTTATGGCCAGTTGTCTTGTTGGACACTGCAATTGAAACTGACCTAGGGATAAGAAGTCAAAGAGTGTATGCAGGTGCTTGATCTTTTTATTTTTTTTATCCTGACTTAGAAAAATGCTACCTGTGGATTAACATAGTTGTGTGTCTTGTTTGAACCTTAGAAGACAAATAGCAGCTTCCAGTAAGACCTTCAGGAAAATATAATAGATTTATACAGAACAATAGCAGAACAGTTCAGAGTATGTGATGAGATCGTTTAATGTTTTCCAAACTTGGCTGCACATGTGAATCACTGGAGCAGTTCTAAAATTACAAATTCTGGGGATTTATCCCCAGACCTGTTGGATAGGTACCTCCTGAAGTCCCCAAAGGAATCACACTTGGGTGTTACTAGCATGGGGCATACACCATGAAGGTCAGTCTTTCCCCTTAGCTAAATTCTTTCTGGCCCAGAAAATTCTCTGCCATATTTTTTGGTTGCCTAATGCAGCTAACATATCTGTCTCTTTTCTAAAACAAAGAACAAAAAGCAAAAAATGCCTCTCTACTAGTAACTAGCACCACATAGTCTACATTTGTCAACTGTGCATGGTTCTGTGTCTCCTCAGTTGGTTTAGAACACCCAAAAAAAGACCTGTGTGCTAAAGGTCCATGTCCCTTCTGAGGAATATGGCACAGTACTGAACAGAATCATTGATTGACTGGTGAAGCACTTTGGAGGACATACGAGAAATGGAAAAAAGAAGCGACAGACACTGGAACGTTGTTGGGCATGTTTAAAATGAGGGGAATTTAAGAAGTGTTTTCTGGAGGATGTTTCTTCTGCATTATGCTTGTGGCCTCTCAGATATAAGTGATAGAGTTTGAGTGCCCTCTTTTCAGCAAGTCTGATCTTTGAAACAGATGCTAGACAACAATCCACAAGACCACACTGTATTACTGTGGCCATGAGGTCTATTCATCTGTGTCGCTAGCCTATTCAAAACATCAGAGGTGAATGAGCTCTGTCACTTCAGGTGCAATTTGTTCATCTGCCAAAGTGAAGGTGATTATCTAGACTGCAAAGCCCTGTTAAAAGTTCTCAAATAAGGACCCAGATGTTCCTTAGATACTTTCATAGACAGATACATATACGTATACACACGAATATAGAAGTATGATGATGAAAAAAGCAGCAGTGGTATGCTTATGCTAAAGAACAGACTACATAAAGGGTTAAATATAAGTATATTAACACAAAGTAGATTCTTTAAAATGCCAGGAGAGTCAGTAATCACTAAGCACAGGACAATTATCATTCTATGGAAGCAAAAGTTGTTAGGATTGCAAGGAGACACATAAGTAGATTAAACTTCTCGTAATACTATAACTCTGGCAGGCCCAAGAGACAGAATAAGTAATTATATGCATAAATCACTTGAATTACATAGCTTGAAGAAAACACCCACACATTGGTATAACATTCTTCCTTAACAACGGGAAACACATCTCAGGTGTCATGTGGCCCTTACAGACTCTGATGGTAATCTGAAGTAAAACAATATTTTTGTGCATTTCTAAAGTAAAAAATTGCACAATCTTGTTATCATGGTAAGTAAATATTGCTAGAAATTATAGTGAAACTTCAAAGGAAAAAACCACTTAAATCACCTGGATATTTTAGAAATAGTTGCAGAAGTAATGAGTGATTAAGTAAACTAAACTATAGCAACTGGAAGAATATTATTTAACAAAAATTTAAGAGATACAGCTAATGCTGTTTTATATAGTAGATATGCCTTAAAAACGAATTATGAGAAAAGAACTAAATATTCTACTCAGAATTTAGTGAAAAAAGACAAAACAAGGAAAGATAGAGAAAGAAAATAATGAACATGGAAGTAAAAAAAAATTTAAAAACCTGTAACCATAAAGTATCCTTTGTAGATTGGTAGCTGAGAGTAAATATGGGTTCTTAAAATACGTACACTTTAGGTAAATTTAATTTGAAAAGTAAAAGGAAAGCATGTACATTATAAAATATATCTAATAATATTAAGTGAGAAGACTGACTTAGAACAAAATAAATTATGAATGATAAAGTTGAAAACCCCAGGCAAACAAATAATTTTTTTGAGAAAATGTAAGTTAATATATACTTAATGAAAACAAAATCTATAAAACATAAACAAGAAACACAACTACTTGTCAAGAAAGTATTTTTACTTCAAATGGGGATTTTAGACATTTTGGGCAGATATGGGGCTCCCTGAAAGAGGAATTTGGAGCTTGACAACAATTTTTATAATATGATTAAAGATTTAAAGTCCTTGCAAAAATAACCTAGAATTTTACTTAAAAGTTGACACTGCAAGTAAATAGTTTTGAAAAGTAAATGATGAGACAGAACTTTCTATTTAAAATACTCGAGAAAAAGTTAATGAGTGATTTAATCTCAAGACAATGGAAAAACCAAAAATAATAGGAGTTTCAGTTATATCAGGTGCAACTAAGAAAGCTCTTACTATAAAGCAGTCTAATATTTAAGTCTGCACAGATAATAAACCAAGTTCTTGGAGCTCTGACCTACACTCAGCCCTGAAACAACCACAGAAAAGAGTCCTCGAAGACATCAAGAACAGTGATGAGGGCTGGGGTGTAACTCAGTCCTCGAGTTCTTGCCTGTTACCTGAGGTGGGGGTCGGGGTTCTATTCCCAGCAGCACAAGAGACAGAGACAGACAGACACAGAGGTATACTCTTAAGAGGAAAGTATAGTCCCCTCTTTAATGTCTCTAAATGACACGAAGGAGGTAAATAACAAATGGAAACAGGATGCATATCAATTGATCCTTTTCAAAACTTGTCAATGGTGCATCTTTCCTAATAATCCTACCTCTAAAGTGTGTTTCAGATCTACACACATCTGCCCACCTCTGCCACCACCATCCTAGTTAGATGCTTTTGCCAGAAACCTGGAAGATGCAAAGGCACCACACCTCCCAGGCAAGTGACCCTCCCACAAGCCGAATCAGGGCTCTCTAGGGTTGCTCAGATCTTTCTGCTGAGGATACAATGCAAGCTCCTACAAAGCTCCTCTTATTCACCATTTCCGGCCTCTTGTTTCCAGGAATTGGCAAACTTCCCTTCCAGGCTGAGCACTTTGTTTTCTCTTTCTCGGGCAGCTGTCTCCCCCTTGGGCCTGCCTCCTCCTCTACCTCTGGGCTCTGCAAGCACCTCCTCTGAGAAGGCATCCCACCAGCCTTTCTGTACAAACTCCTCCTCGATCACGTTATCATTGTTTTCTAGTGGAATACCTTGCTTGTTTCCTTTCTGCCATTTCTTGTAAATGCATATACGTGTTAAAGAAAAAAAGAAGTATCTTATCCAAATAGTTTCCGCATATCCCAGCTCTGCTTACCGGTTGGGTGCTTGATGGGAATGCTCGATGAACTGTCTGAAATGTGCGCTGTGACTGATTAATTTTAGATGCTGAGCATCTGGGTCAGGGCTTAGTTTCATGGCAGGTGTGGAAATGATCTCTTTAGTGTCATTAATGATTTTTTACAAGGGCCGGGAGCACTTGAAATATTCCTTTGCCTGAAATCTGAGAAGCGCACAGGATGGACATTTTTAAAAAGCCTACATGTACTATATTCGACTTTTCAACAAGTCAACTTCTATATTAAGATTGATTACTAATGGGCCTTAGTAGATGCTTCACTTACTCATCCAGTCAAAAATGAGACACCATATTTATTAAGAATAAGAAATTCTCTGGTTAGGTGATAATAATGTAAGTGAAACATAAACAGCCTAATGTTGAACCTAGTCATTTTGTTTTTCTTTAACTAGGTTAAGTTCTCAGAGTCATTTGCTCTTTCTCCTTCCTCTGGAAATAGTTCATCTTCTACAGGGCTTAGTATTCAACGTGGGAAAATGACCTTAATCAAGAAAGTGGTCCCATTGGTCATATCCCTGAAACAATGGTTTGGGTGGGCAGGATGCCTTAGGTAAACCTGACTGCAGATAAATGTGTCAACCTCTACTCATTCTTTGAGTTTCAAAGGTCAGCGCTCAGTGGGAGGACTTGTCCTACGAGTATTAATTTCATTTTTGGTCATGACAGGGTGAGAAGGAGTAATACACACTGGACTATAATCTTTGAGCTGGAAGAAATTGAATCAAACCAAGTGGAAAGAATATACTATTTAGGGTTAGTGGGGTCAGTTCATGGGGAAATTGTGAAATAGGTGAGGCTCATTGTTGGTGTAGCCCCTGTGGAGCAAGCCTGGTCCCCTACAGCCCCAGAGGTGTGCCCCCTGCCATGGTGTAGACCTTGGCATTGTCTTACACTTGCCCGGGGCTTCTTGAGGACTTGCTCTGCTTCACAGAAATAAATGCATTGTGGGTCTCAAGGTCTCCATAGGGGATCCTCCCCTCCCCAACTCTCAATGGAAAACAGCTAATTTGATGGATCCAACTGTTCCTATTTGCTAGCAGAACAAAGCTGAGGAATTCCGAGACCCCCTGCAGGTAACATGGAGATTATGATACCTTTATTACAAAACACTTCCGGTGTTCATGACTCAAAGGAGAGAGGCTTAGCATATGGATTTTAGAAGTAGTATAGAAGGTAGATCCTTGCCTTCGATTTTATGGAGCATTAAGATTTAATAGGAAAAGTAGGAAACTGATACAGAGTCATCCACTTTCTCTTCTGCTGAGCATGGGCATTAAAACAATTGTAAAACTCATCCAAAATAATAATTTTTTAAAAGGACTATTTTGGTGGTTGAAAACTAAAAAGGAAATAACCTCAGAATAAAAAACTTTTAATGAAATTAATGTATCTTCATGGGGAAAACACATTTCAGCGTCTTTATTTTATAGCAGATTAGTGAAAACTTTATTGAATACCAATGTCAGTTTAAAACCAGGCTTTTGGGGAACTATAGAATTGCCCATGGTGGCCCAGCAATCACTGCATGATTTTTAATAACTTTTAGTTGACCATGGCAGGTCTTCAGGTGACCTTCCTGTTAGGATGCTAGAAATATGACCATAACCCAAATACCTTCCGAGTTCCAATCCAAAGAGCCTTATTTGTACAAAGCATTTAACACCAATATTTTTCTGTCTGTAAATTAATGGAAGAAACTGAATGGTAGGTAGCCAGAAAAATGATATGAATTTTAGTGAAATAGTCTTCTCTAAAATTTTGGATTTCAGACCATATTTATTCATATACAATTGTGCATCCAATAGCTGCCAGGTACCCTAGGGTACAGAAATGAGATCATTACATTGTATCTTTACATCTTAGTGGTGGAGACAGATAATGGAGAGACACATAGATAATACCACTTAAGCGTAAATTTCAGGGTAGGTTTGTGATATTGAGTAAAGATCAGATTAAAGTGAAGAACTAAGGCTTGTTGTCAGCTGGAGAAAGAGAACCCAGGAGGAGGGAAAAGCCAGTGCAGAGGACCTCCAGAGTGAACTTGCCCTTGAGACAGAGCAGAGTGGTTGGAAGCGAATGGCCAGGCTATGGGGCTGGATCACACAGGCAGGGCCTTAAGGACCTTTGGATTTCATGAATGAAGTGGAAAGTTATTAGAAGGTTTGGAATAAGAGAGAGGCATGCAGTGACTTCTGCTTTGAAAGGGTCTTCTGGGGTAGGCATTGACGAAGAGAGAGCTCCTGGGACTATTTAATAGAATTATGAGCCACCATTGTGGTTACGGTAGAAGTGATAGAATTGTTCCAGTGTTGGATGTGCATGAAGGTAGAATAGGACTCGTAGTGGATTGAATGTAGCGGTAACAGTAAAAGAACAACCAATCCAGGCTTCAAGGTGCTGATCTGATCAACTAAATGAATGGTACCATCCATGGAGAAGGAGACAACTGAGGACAGGAGGGAGCGCGGTGAGTTAGTGAATGAACTGAACTTAAAATGTCACTTTCATCCCCAATTAAGCAAGAGGATACATGGGGGGAAATCAGGATTGGAGACAGAAAGTTAGGAATATTCAACAGGTAGAAAATGGTCATGGTCAGTGTATCAGATGAGGTCTTCTAGGAAGCTGAGTTTTCTGCTAGAGAGGCCAGCACATCCAAAGGCTTGAAGGCAAGAGTAAGCTTGCAGAGTTATAAGAACAAGTGTGAAGAAATAGAAAGAGGTTCAGGAATTGTGTCTCGGGAGATTCCAGCATTTGGAGGTCAGCAGAAGGGAAAGACATAGAAGGAGCAGCCAGGGAGAAAAGTGGAGAACTACGTGAGAGCATCAACAAATCAGTGCGAATAAAGTCTTTCAAAGATGTTTAAGGCAGTTTATGAATCAATTCTGCCCTCAATGAAGTCTTCAATGGAAGAAGCAATGGCACTGCTATATTCATGGTGTTTAGAAGCATGTGTCATGTGATCAATATTTGTTTGTTTATTTTAGAGGTTAAGTGTGGTGATCTGCAGGCTGGAATTCATCCTGTGAATGTGTTTTATTTGGATGCCAAAGTTTAAAAATATTTCAGTGGGTTGGCAAGATTCAGAAATTGGGACACTTCACATAGAAATTCAGACCTCTCGCTCTTCTTAAAAATCAGCTGGATTATCACAAGGCAGCAATACCTGTTTGTTTCCTGATGGCAGCTATCATCTTTAGACGGGTCACATGCTTTTCAGTTGATTTTCTACAGTTTCTAGAAATCCCTGAGGCTCTCCAACACTGAAGCCTAAGCCACTTTTTCAGTTTGCACCTGGGTATGGTTTGGATCAGAAATGTCTCCTCAAAGGCCAGGTGGTCAGAGGTGGAGCTTTGGGAGGTGATTAGATCATGCAGCACTGACTACATCAATGAATTGAAGCAACTGATGTGTTCATAGCGGAATACGAAGCAGCTGTGGTTGGAGGAGGTGGGCTACCGGGAATATGACTAAAGGGGTGTGTTCAGGTCCCTCAATTTTTCCTCTTGCTCTGGCTGTCTTGCATACTCTTTGCTTTCTGGCTGTCATGGGTGGAGAAGATTTCCGCTGCCTAGTTCTTCTGCCATATGTTCCTGCCTTGGAGTCAGTTGACCATGGACTAAAACCTCTAGAATTATGATCCAAAATAAGTCTTTTCTTCTGTAAGTTGTGTGTGTTGGATACTTTGCCCCAGCAATAAAGAAGTAAGTAACAGATGCCTCTAGTTCAATTAAAAAGAAATGAATCAATCAATCAATGAATGAATGAATACAGTAATCTCTTAATATCCATGGGGGACTCCTCCTAAGACCTCTTTGGATACTAATACCTTCAGATTCTGAAGTCTCTTACATAAAGTGCTATAGTATTTGCATAAAACCTATGCATATCCTCTTATATACCTTAAATCATCCCTAGATTACTTATAATAACTAAGACAATGTAAACAACACAGTTGTTATATATTTAGGGAATGACAAAGAAAATGCTCCCTCTGTATATGTTAGGTACAAAAGTAAGATTTTTTTCAAATATTTTCGGTCTGCATTTGGTTGAATCTTTGGTGCAGAGCCGTAAGATATAAAAGACCAACTGTATTTGTTAGTAAGGCACCACAAGCCCAGAGAGGTGAAATGATATAACACAAAGACTGTAATGCAGCAAAACCACGGCTTGGGTACAGATTCTCAGGTGAGAGATTTTATTGGAAATCTTTGCTTCCTGTTGTTTCATTGCATTTTTTTGAAATCCTAAAATAAAATAAATTTCAAAGAAAGAAAAAGGGATGGACAAAATGCTGTTTCCATTGTTAAAACATTAAGTAAATTGTTTAATATTATAAACATTTCTTTCTCCTTAATTCTTAATGGGAAATGGTGCACAGACTGATAAAAGTTAGCTTCATTGCCCAAGGTAAAGTGAGAAATAAGCAAATGTAATTATTTAAAATATAATTAAAATGAAAATCAATGTTGTGCTCCATTCATTTTCAGGTAAAAATAACTTTCATCATTCTTCCCCATGTATTATTATTACCTATTCTAAAAGTTTTAGCCCGTGCTATGGTTTGTCCCCCCAAAGCCACATGCAGTTTTAGATAGGATGGGCTTTTCAGAGGTGGCTGAACCTGGAGTATTTGATGTTGGGACTAAAGGTGTGTGATTAGTAAACCAGTCCACTGATTGATTTGGCATAGTTCTGGCTAGGATTAAGGTGTGAATGCTACACCTTCCCTAGTGTGAGTAGCCTGCATACAATATAAAGGACAAAAAGAGTCTTGTCACTATCTTTTGTTGCTTTTGCTACCTCATGGATGCCATGAACTCTGTGATGCCCAAGATATCCTGCCTTGGAGTCTGCCAGTTATGGGCTGAAATATCTACAAAATGTGAGCTAAAATAAACTTCCTTCCTTTTAACTTTGGATGGCAGGTATTTTGTCTCAGCAATGAGAGGAAAGTAACCAAGCAACCCTAGAAGGTTGCTATCAGAAGCATCCAGTATCACCATTCCTTCTTTCTCTCAGCACCAAATGCTCTTTCTGCTTTGTCTGTCTTGTCAATTCCAATCATTAAACTTAAATTACAGCACAGTGTTTGATTCCTGAAGCGTTTCAGATTTATAAATTATTGTCATGAGTTGAGTTGTCCCAAAATATACACTGAAGTGCTAACTTTCAGCTCCTCCTCACAATGTGACTTTATTTGGAAACAGAGTCATTGAGGATGTAATTAATGAAGGTAAGGCCACAAGGGAGAAAGGTCGGCCCTGGCCTAATATAACTGGTATTCTTACAAGAAGGAAAAATGTGGGCCTAGACTCAAAACAGGAGGATTCAGCACAGGAAGACAATTATGTCAAAGATACAAATGTAAAGGCACAGAGAAGTTAAGAGGAATTCTGGAGTTACCCAAGGAATGCGTGGGGTTACCAGAAGCTGGAAAAGGTCCCTAAGCTTCAGAAGGTACAGGACTCTGCAAATATGTTGAGTCTGAATGACCAACCTCCAGAAACAATACTTCTATGACAGTCCTAGGAAACTAACACAGATATTACCTTGTCTGACTCTGAATTTTAAACTGTGGGAGAATGTAGGCATTGTGCAGGGAGAATCTGAGTCTCCAGGAAAGTGCATCATCTACTGTGTATGGGTGCTGGTCCTCAGGGGGACACTGAGGCTAACGTCTGATTCCCTGAGACCCCTCATTTCTTTATTCACTCGAGGCATCATAACTAATTCCACCTGCTCTTCCGTAAGGCTCAGTGGTCCTCTTGTGCTGAGAGCCACCCTTAATCCTAGCCTTCCTTAGTATAGAGTATCTTGAAGTAGTTGGAGGGATTTGGCACTAATCTCAGCTCTAGGCAAATCTGTGAATTAATCAAAAGGCTTCTTTAATGACCCTTTGTCCCCACTTTAATGTTTCTGAATTCTCCTTAGATGGTTTCCTAACTTGCAATCTGTATATAGTTTTTAGAGGCAAACCCTGAGACCTTGAGCTCATTTGAAATAGTCTGTTAGCTGTAGGTGCTTTTCTAGTTTGGGATATTAGACAATTCTTGAAGATGTCACACTTCCCTACAACAGAGCAAGAAAACAACAATAACAACGAAAAGGCCAAGGGTTTAGGCCCTTGTGGTCAAGTTTTGTGCTTGGGCAGCAAGGCATTGAGGAGTCCAGAGCAGTGGCTTGAGGTGACAGCAGGAAGAAGAGTTTGGATTTAGACATGTGGAATTGGAGGTGCCACGGGCCATCCAGAGGGGGATGTTCAGCAGGCAGCTGGAGCCACAGAGCTGCCCTGCAAACGGCAAACACCAGATTCAGAGTTCATCAGCAGAGGTGGAGCTGAGTCCATGAAAGAAGATAAGATTTCAGGGCTGATGACCACTGCAGAGTCTGGAGAACAGCCACAGCTAGGGGGTAAGGTGAGGAAGTAGTGGCATTAGAAGCAAAATGGAAAGGAAGGGGGATGGGGGCGGGGTGGGGCAAAGGAACTCAGAAAACAGCACGGGGAAGGATTCTCTAGAGATGATCAAGCCTGCACAATGAAATAGAGATGTTAAAACCCTGACTGTCACACAAACATGCTAGATCGAGAGGTTACTAGTGACCATCAAAAATCTATGCTGAAAATTTACAGAGACTCTTTCATTAATTTATGCATTTTTAAAATGTTTATTAATGCATTTCTGTTGTATGGCAGACAGAAACCATGCTAGGGCTCAATGGTCCTTTTCTGGAGTCCTAACGTTTGGAAGCTCATAGGCTTATACTAGAACACTGATTCCTGGAGTAAACAGACACAGAGGTCTGAGAGGTGTTGAGGGTGGGTACAGGCAGGTGACTGATTTGCACAGGAGGGCGGAAGCTGAACTTTAGAGAAATGGACTTGTTATGCAAGTCATATGATTGGTGGCTCCAAGAACCCAAGCATGGGTCACTACTACAGGCTGTGACATTAAAAGCTGGTGGAAACATTTCAGAATCATGTGGTTACATGCATGCACACCATGTGCCCCAGTACACAGGAACAAAACCATTTTGCTACATAGATCTAGTAAATAATGGTATATCTGTATACAGATACAAACAAAAATAAACATCACATATGCCTTGCTTCCTCCTGCAGTTTCTCTCTTTTTAAAATATTTACATCACTAGTTCTTAAATAGATTTATTCCTGGGGGCTATTTTAAAATTTTTGTTTGCGCTTCAATATGCTACACTTGTCAAACGTGAATATTATTAGGCTACTAGGCATTTTACAATTAATTATGTCAATGCCTCACTCTGTAAGAGGAGTCAGAAGGGAAGGGATAGTGCTGGCTTTAAGTCACAGGGACGTGAAGACAAGACCCTGTTTCACCACTTACAAGTCTAGAGTTGCAAGAGAGTTATTTAAATTTTTGAGTCTATATCCACTTAAATGAAGTCGAATTAATAACATTTACCTAAGGACTAGACAGTGTACAAAAAGTATCTCGCATAGAGGTACATGACTGAAATGATTCCCATTGATAGCAAATAATTTGTCTGAGATTATATTTACCAATCAGGCCCAAACTGGGCGCATAATTTAGAAAACACAGGAGCAATTTCTGCAAACATTAACCTCTATCTAAGAGCCCAGTAGCAATTCAAGCACATGTTTTGTAGGAACTTTCCAGAATGACCTCAGATGTATTACTTCTAACTTTGAAATTGTCATCCATATGTATTAAGACTAAATTTTATTTGCCAAGATAAACGAGTCAAATATCCTCTTCTTACATCTTTGAAATTTAGAGCGAATGAGAGTAGGGAAAAGTAGTTTCCACATCACAGGCAGTTTGAATTACTCTGAGAGGAAAATCAAATGATTTACTTGTCAATGTTTCAAGGTTGCTTGCTGCTTCCAGTCACACCTGCATCTTAAAATTCCTACATAGAGCTTCCTGATTTGAAATCTATTGAGATACTGACAACAGGGCCAAACACATGGCTGCACGGGTTGTATACCATTCAACACCAGGGGTGTGTTGATCACAGAGCTGACTCAACAGTGAGAAGTCATCTACGGGGTGCAATGCACCCCTGCAAGTCATATTCTGTAACATGTTGAGGAGGCTTGACTACTTGCCTGATGAACACGCTCTATCACTGAGCAAATATTTACTGAATATCTGTTACGTGTGAAACACTATTATAGGCTCTGGGGACACCAGCAATTCCAAAGACATGATCTCCATCCATGTACAGCTCATCCTGCAGCAGAACAGAGGTAGGAGGCAGATAGAAACTAATCAACCAAAGCCAATAGACAAATGCCAGGAATTGGTAAGTGCTGGGGAGAACAGGAAGGCAGAGTGAGAAGGAAGTGGTGTCCCAGCTGTGGCAGAATCAGTCTTGCTACTAAGGTTGGCTGCAAGGCTTCACCAGTCAGAAGCCTGAAGGAAATGAGGGAACTCGCTGGTTACTAAGACAGGCGTGCTCCAGGCAAAGCAAAGAGCAGGCTCAAAGGTCCAAAGGTGAACCCCATGGGCACATAGAGGGCACAGCAAAGACACAGGGCTGGAGCGGACTGGGTAAGACAGGCTGAAGCGAAGTCGGGTGGCTGGAGGAGGAAGCCGGTCTATCTCCGGGGCCTTCCCATGTCTGTAATGTTAGTCTATGTGAGGTCTGAGACTACCGGAAATTTTTAAATAGAGAAATGCTATCATTTGATTTACGTGTGAAATGAATCCCACTGTCTTTCTTTGAACTAATTTTTATTGAGAAAGGTTACACCTAAATTGCTAAAAAATTTTCTACAGTTTCCCCAAATACTGAGTAGTTTCAACCAAAATTAGCAACATGATTTTAAAAATTGTTTCCTTTTCTTAAGCTGAGTTTGAATTCTAATGTTTAAGTGAACAAATACAAAATGAAAGTGGCACATTTATTCTCAGTAATAATGTTAATTCATATATTTAATTAATGTTAATTCATATATTTCTTTCCAAATGTTTCTTGCAATATTGTCCAGGTCAGTTCCTAACAGTTATAAAAAAAGAATATGAAAAGAAAATCTCAAAGATTGTAACTAAGAGAGAAAATGTTTTAAGGATCATAGAGGCACTGGGGATGTCGTTAATTTCATCAAGACTTTTGCTGTGAGTGCATTGCTCAAGAAGCAATTTGCATTTTGTCAAGTTAACTTAATTTGTGTTCTGTGATATATTTAAGTGATGTCTATGGTTCATCATCATTCTGAAACTTTCAAAACAAAATCAGCTCTTTGCATGCGCTTCCCATAAATTGCAACAAGGTAACATTTGTGAGTAATATACAAATGTCACTGTAAGAACTCTGGGATAAACTGGCAGGATATAAAGTCAATACACAAAAATTAATAGCAATCCTATTCACCAATAATGAAGCCTAACCAGGAAAGAAATCAGAAAACAATTCTATTCATAATAGCTTCTAAAAAATACCAATGGATCAACCTAAGAAAGTGAAAGATATGTATAACGAAACTTATAAAACGCTGAAAAAAGAAACTGAAGAAGATGCTAGAAAATGGGAAGACCTTCCTGGTTCATGGGTTGATAGAATTAGTATTGTTAACATGGCCACATTACCAAAGCCCTCTACAGTTTCAACACAATCCCGATTAAAATAACAATACCATTCTTTACAGAACTAGAAACAACAATTCTAACATTCATACAGAAGCAAAAAAGACCCAGAATAGCCAAAGCAATCTTGAGTACAAAGACCAATGCTGGAGGCATCACAATATCTGATTTTAACTTGTCCAAAAAGCCACAGTAACAAAAACAACATGGTTCCTGCCCAAAAACAAACATGCAGATAAATGCAATAGCAGAAGGCACAGAAACTGACTTTATTCGGCTGGCTGACTTACGCAAAGGGGCCAAACATACATACTGGAGAAAGGACAGCTTCTTTATCAAATTGTGCTGAAAGAACTAGATACCTACATGGAGAAGACTGAAACTAGATCCCTATCTCTGACCCGGTACTAATGTTGACTAAATGGATCAAAGGCCTAGATATGAGACCAGAAACTTTGAATCTGCTGGAAGAAAACATAGCAGGGACACTTCAAGCTATTAGCACAGGTAAAGACTTCCCGAATAGGATTCCAACAGTACAAAAAGTAGTAGCAAGAATCAGAATAAGAGATCATATCAAATTAAAGAGCTTCTGTATAGGAAAGGAAACAATCCAAAGAGTGAAAAGACAGTCTACAGCATGTGGGGAAATCTTCACTAGCTGCTCTTCTGATGGAGAATTAATATCCAGAATATATCAACAGCTCAAAAAATTAACTAGAACCGCCTCCCAGACAACCCAATCAACAAATGGGCAAATGAACTGAGGAGACATTTCTCAAAAGAAGAGATACAAATAGCCAAATACTATATTAAAAATGCTCAAAACCTTTAGCCACTGGGGCAATGGGGGTCAAAATGACACTGAGATTTCATCCCAGACAGAATGGCTATCACCAAGAAAATGAACCAAAACAAAATGCTGGAGGGGATACGGCAAAAAAAGGACCCTCCTACAGGGGTGGGGTTGGTGGCGATGAAAACTAGTATAAACACTACATGGGTGTTGCATAAAAATCCAAAAAATAGAAACACCACTGCTTCAGCTACACCAAAGAATTAAAGACGTAGACTATAAAGATATATACATGCTCCTGTTTACAGGTGAAACTCATCATGGCTAAGTGGGGGAAGCAGCCTGATGCCTGTCAACAGATGAATGAACAAAGACCATGTGGCCTATAAACACAGTGGGATATTATTCAGCCATAAAGACAAATGAACTCATATCACTCTTCGGAAAATGGATGGAACCGGAGACCATCATGTTATATAAAGTGGGCCAGTCTCAGAAAGTTAGAGACCCCATTTTTTTTAATACAATGAATCTAAAATAAATAAATAAATAAATAATGACAGGAAACTGGAAGACAAGACTTTCAGAAATGGAGATGGGACCTAGGGGAGGGAAGGAGGTGCAGGCTAAAAGAAATGATAGTAATTGAAAGGCAATCTGTGCATCTAGCAACAGACCCAAACAGATCTCATTATTTTGTATTCTTTATCTGCACTAACGAAAAAGCAATATCGCTATGTTTTTAAAACATTTATTATGAGAGCATTTTTATATATGTAGAGGTCTCTTTACAAAGACTTCAGCAAATTTCCTTTCAACTCTCAAAATTTGTTGTACTATGCACTTATGCAATGTTTACTCATATACACAAATAACATAATGCGAGCAAAAAGGCTCACAGTTGAGTTGTCCCTGTAACCACACTCCAGCATGGGTCCCTTTCACGGTTTTCCAGCACATACCTCGAGACATTTCAGGAAATATCTTGTAATAACAACAAGATACTAAATACAAAAATGGCATTTACCCCAAACCTTATTTATTGTAATGTCACGACTGATTTGTAGGCCGGAGGGATTATCACACACAGTTGATTCTGAGTTGAATGAATGTAGAGATGGGCACATCCAGTCATCTCAATCAATGAATGGCTGCACTGGGAGGCTTCATTATGAAGGTAAAGAAATCAGCATCTCTACTCCCTATCATGTTCGGCTCTGGGTTGAGCATGTGGGACATGCAGATAGGTAGTCCCTGCAATAACTTTAAGAAGAAGGAATTATTATATCAATTTTATATGAGGAACTTGAGTCAAAGAGGTAAAATGTCATGTCCCGAATGATATAGGTCTATTATGCCAGCCAGGATTCATCAAAGCCTCCCAAGCCCTGACCTGTTCTCTCTATTGTAAACTGGCTCCATCGAACAATACTGTCTTTACTGATTGAATATTCCTTACCTGAAATGCTCAGGACCACAAGCATTTCAGATCTTGGATATTTTCATGTTTTGGGAAACTTTCCTATCAGTTATGATATATCCTTGAAATAAGACATAAACTTAAATACAAAATTCATTTATGTTTCATATGCACCTGATACATATAGCCTGAAAGTAAAGTTAAACAACATTTTAAATAATTTCTTGTATTTTGACTGTAAACTGTCATGTATGGAAGTCTCCACTTGTGGTATCATTAGTGATCAAAAATGTTGGATTTTGGAGCACTCCAGATTTCAGAATTTTGGATTAGGGATGCTCAATTCTATTAAATGAAATAAAGTAAAATAGTTTCAAAATGATCCTGGTCACTATTTTTCTCGTTAGGTACTATTTCCATTGCCTTGCTAACTTGTCTTTCCTAGTCCAAGGACATCTAACCCTCAAAACAAGCTTGCAACATGAGGAGGAATTTCTGGAGCTGCTGGGGAGTCTGCATGCTTCAGTCATTTTCACTGTGCATATCCTCATTTTACTGAGGAGGACACAGTTAATTAGGCATAAATAACCCACTCGAGGTTTCAAGGTGATTGAGCAGGTGTTTAGGCTCAGGCCTGACTTATTCTTGTGTCTTGGGCTCTTTTCACATTTTTTTTTTCAGGTTAGCAACCTTAAAAACATATAATATCACATTTGAATTAAGTAACCTGCAATTCTACAACTCTATAAGCGAACAGATTACTTGAGGAAGTATACAACCATGCTTCCAACTTGAAAATGGGTCTCCTGGATACTTCTAAAGATGACTTTTAAAATCTCCTTTACTTGAGTGTGTTTCACATTCTCATGGCTTTGGATTGCTTTTTTTTTTTTTTAACACAAAATATAACATAGTTGATGACCCTGGACCTGTTGGCTGGACTTCTCAAACATGTGTGGTCCTTGGGGATTCCCAGTATGTAATGAATTATAAGGAGCAAAACCTGTCTTTGCTGGGAGGTTTTGCTAAATTGATATTTGGGCACTATATGCCCTCAGTAGGTCAGGAATATTTCCTGGTCTCTAATCAGATTTAAGAACTATAACGCTTTAAGAAACTTATAAAAATAGTGATATTTAATAATAAACATCCAAGTTGAGAATACTTGGATTAATAAAATAAAGGAATTGCAGATGACCTGGAAAGTTAATTTCTCATCTCTGACCTGTTTCCATATCTTGAAGCTCTTATGATCCAATTTTAAACCTACACTGCTTTTCATGGTGAATGTTTCCATTAGTGATCATTGTAAAGGCAAAATCAGCCTGGCTTTATTTTTCCAACAAAAGGTAAAATAAATACTAATTTACAAAAGTACTTATAACTGTTGCTGTTTATGGATTATGATTTACCCATCTATTCAGTTCATTTTAGTCGAGTTTAATAAACTTTTTATGATAAAAAGTAAATAAAACATAGTTCATAATGTTGATAAAATATGTAACTTGTCAAATTTTTACCCTTAGAAGACTTCTCTTGTCTAAAAATATATTATTCTGTTTTTAGAATACACACATTTTCCCTTTAAAAATACATAAACAGATGGTTTGAAGTTTTATATTTATGAGTTATAAAATTTGATTTATAAGTCTTTTAAAACATAATATTTTATATAGGATGAATTCTTTCTGAAAGACACAATCAGTCCCTTCAACACCAAAGAACAGGCTAAATAAGGTCACTATTTTGTAAACTTGTAGTGCTATGAATTCTCAAATCATATATCAAGAGCACAGATAAATTTTAAACTATTGGATAAGCTCACCGAAGTTCTGTAGAGATGGAAACACAGTCTTACTTGCATCTATTGAGAGCAACATCATTATGCCCTTAGGACTCCCTGAGACAATTTGGAACTCGTAACACCATAATTCTAGGGCTAAATAAGCCCCAAACATCCTGAGTTGAATCATTCCACTTCTACCAACTATATTATTCATTAAATTCTCCCATTTCTTAAAGCCTAAACTCTCCCCAGCTCAGTATATAACTCAGGTGTCCTGCCTTCCAAAACCAGTTCTTGAAAATGGCCAGATCTCTTCTATAGGTCCCCGAAGAAATGTTTTCTCTCCTCCTCCTGTAAAGCACGAATGCCTTTCATCTAGCATTGTCTTTATTTGCTGATGCATTATATTTTCTCTACCAGACATGAGCTCATCAAGGGGCCATTTGAGCCACATTCATTTTTATTTATCTAACTTACTGATACTAGTACAGAATATTGATATATATTGAATAATTTCTGTTAGCTATAAAACAATTTAAAAGAGAATGAAGACACTACTAACAAGTATTTTAGGGAGTCCTTGGTCAAGAAAGAAAGTGAGCCACAACAGTAGAAAATTCTTCAAGATGTAAGTCACAGTGACTGGCACATGAAAGTGACACATTCAATTTCTTTACCTTTACACACTCTCCAGAAGATCAAATGTTAATAAAATATTTATCTTCAGTTGTCACAAGACTGACTTTGATTTAAAACTCTTGGGTACATGAATGTCATGCCAGACCAGAAATACGCCATCATGTATTTTTAATTTAAACACAGATGAGTAAAATATTTATCTCTGCCCGACATGAACGAATTTGAGGGGTAAACCTCCCAGTAGCCACCACAAATAAGAACACAGAATTTCAAAGTGATTATTAAATTTCCATAAAAGTTCAAAGAAAAGCATTCTGTTGGTGGTTTTGAAATGACATGTAAAATGCATTCACTTACCTTTAGGGAATCAAAGCAGGCAATTACTCTTCCATTTTCAACCTGACAACTTTTTGGGGGGTGAGCAAATTTGCATTCCTCATCGGAGCGTGAGCACGTTCCTCTCTGGAACTGTCTGCAGACTTCTAACGTCAGCCACTTTGTATCTCTGACTGGAGCAACGTTCAAAGCCATGATGAGAAAGTACTTTGGATTGTGAGTGTCTGTTAAAGGACGAAATCAATCCCAGTTCCAATGATCCAGAACTACTGTTGTGAAAACTCCCACATGTAAGTCTGAAGGTAAGTGATAAATTGCTCAATGAAGTCCAATCCAGGAGACAAAGAGTGCTGAGAGAATTTATTGGCAGGTGGTCACTCGTCAATCAATATGCCCCACTTGAAGACTGCGGGCCGCAATAAAAGCACGCTCAGTGTCATCTCTGGCTTTCCGTGCCCCAATCTCTTGACTGGTTTGCAGATACAACTGTATTTAATAAAGTGACTTTAATATCATGGCACTCCTTTGGAGAATGTTCAGTTTTGATGCTCCACTATGGATGCTGCTGGGAAAGAAGCCTCTCAGATGCTCATGTTTTAGGAGGATATTTTTCTCCTTCGTTCTTTTGAAATTCTGAAATTAAGCAATTGGCAAAGTCAGACAACTGAGGTATCTTCATCCACTCATCAGGTCAGGGTAAAGTGTACTTGACAGAAAAATGAGACGTGAATGTAAAAAGAGCTCCCAATCTGCAGTTTCCAGCAAAAGTGACTTCACTCTGGCACTTTCAAATCACGAATCTGCAAAACACAATAGAACATCAACTTATTCCCAAGCTCAATGAAATTGAGTCTTGAGCAAACTATAAAGCTCTCATCTAGAATTTGCAAAAGTGTGGTTTAGAGCTTTGAATATAGTGAGGAAAGTTATGCATTAAAAAAAAGAAAAGAAGAAGACTACACATTCAAAGCCATAGTGCAGAATGATCTAGGCAGTAGTCCAAAAGTTAGGAATGACTCAAACAGATGAGTGTGGCAGACACAATAATTAGGCCTCCTGCAACAATTCAATCTAATGTGCTTAATCGCAAACAGTGTATTACAACTGTGGCTCCCAATTAATTTCACATTTAGGTCATTGATTTTATTGTTGGGGATGCTATAAACAATTATTTGGGATGTATCTCTTCTATGTAATGAAGATATTGCTATTTTGGATAAAGCACGGGTTCCTTTTCTTTATGTAATTTCTAGTTTCCAGAGATTTGACCTTCGAGGTAGACAGGTAGGCCTCTGGGTATTTAGTCTGATCTCTTCCCTTTCCCTCTCTCCTGTTGTTACTTGCTTAATGTTAGCCTTCCCCTTACACTGTGAGCACTTTTAGAGGAAAAGCTATTTTTTATTCTTTCCTGTATCTCAAGTGCTTTGATTCATGGCATCTATTAGGCCTCAAGAAATAGTTACTGACCAATTTAATGAACTAAATGACTGAATGCAAGTTAAATTTTAGTTGGGTTCAGGTTGGTTTTTAACTGAGACACATTCTTGCAATTAAAACATGCATATAATCAAAATGTGGTAAGTTTAGATTTCTAAAGTCAGCACATTTCATTTTCATTAATTTTTCCAAAGGTTATAAAATTATTCAAACATTGAAAATTTAACATCACCAGGATACGGATGATTAAAAGACTATAGTCCAGAAGCTGGTCGTTTTCCAAAACTGTATATGCCATAAGCCATCTTGAATAAAATGTACAGCTGAAAATGTACAGCCGAGAATATAAGGCAGATTGGAGGCAGATTACAGTTATGCTGAATAAATGACTTATTGGTCAGTGACCAACCAGATATAAGTTTGTGGTCCTGTAAGATTACAATTAAGTTGAAAAATTCTTATCACCTAGTGACATCTTAGCCATTGTAACTGTGTCTGTGTGATGCTGATGTAAACAAGCCTACTGCACTGCCAGTCACATAAAAGAATAGCACATATGCTATGATGTCATTAATATTTGATGACAATAAGTAAATGACTGTTACTTCATTTACTTGTTATACTATATTTTTTATTATTGTAGAGTGTACATCCACTTATAAAAAATGCTTATTGTAAAACAGTATGCCATGTTACAGCAGCAATATCTCCCTTGACTGTATCAAAAGGTCACATGCAGTGATTGATCTATGCTGTCTCAATTAGGTTTAGTTAGCTGCGAACCAAGTCAGACAGGCTGCGCCGCAGCAGAGCTCTTCCTATGCTTGGAAGCACTGCTGTGTTTGCTCAGCCTCCAGGAGGGGAGGAACCATGTTGGTATCTCCCCAGCTGATCTGATCAGGACTCATTTACTTAGAAAGTCTTCTCTTGGGGCTGATGGGTGATGCTGCTTCATCCCAATCACTTTCACTTGTTTATAAAAGTGTTTTCCTGGGTTAATATATACATGTATTTAAGGGAGCTGGCAACGCTAAAAGCTGTGACACATACCTAACTTCAATTATAAACTGTTCGAGGGAGCCAGGCAGGCTCCTGCTTGTCTGTTTGGCAGCGCCTGTTCACAGCATCAACATCAACTAACTTCAGAGGCGCTTAGGAAGATAAGTCTAACAACCAAATTTCTCTGGGTCAGGTTTCTTAGGCCAGCCTGGACCTGCATCCTCACCACTTCCACCCTAAGGGAGAACAAAGGACAAGGGAAGCAAGGGCCAAGGGAACGTGGCCTCCTGTGATGCAGAGATGGGCACTGATGCAAAAGGGACACAAATCATGAGCCGAACACAGTTCATATTTGCAAAACGTTATAGAGAGTTCCTGAGCCCTGCATAGAACAACAAAGATGGAGTTCGTGCTTATCCTCAAAGGCAGTGCTGTCTCCCTCAGGCTTCTCATGTAGGAGAGAAACAGGCAAACATATGCATTTATGCATGGATGACATGAATAATTACTCAGAGATCTCTAAAAGCCATGCAGGGCCAATGCTTTCAATCCAGTCCAGGATAAGTTTTTGCGTACACCTTTCCATGAGAAGACATTTTCTTCTAGAGAAACAGATTCACATTTCTAGATATAATAAAGCCCAAAGAGAATTTAGATGGTCAGACTCCATTAAAACAAACTTGCTTTTATAAAAAATAATTTGTTTAATAACAAATAATGGTATATATTTATCAAGTATAACACAATGTTTTGAAATAATTATATACTGTGGATCTTCAACATATATGTTACCCACATGCTTATCATATTTTGAAGATGAACACTTAAAATCTACTCTCAGTGATGTTCAAGGATACAGTAACTTGCTAGGAATTACAGTCAGTGTGTCGTGGACCTTCTGCCTCCTGTTTAACTGAAATCTTATGCTACTGATTAACGCTGCCAATCTTTATTTCCCCCCAGCTCTGGTAAGCACCATTTGACCCTTGGCTTCTGATTTTATTTTATTTTTTAAGATTCTACATATAAATCTTTAAAATACATTTGCTTTCCATAGTAAGGGTACCCAAGTTTTCTGATGGCCAAATCACTTGTAAATCAAAGACGTTCTGGAAGGAGGAGGTATACATCATTTTACAAACGAACATGCTGCTGTTAGAACCTCTCATGCACCAAGTCTTTCTCCCAGGTTGTTCTTCATCCTAGCCTTAACAACATACAGCTAGTCATCAAAGGCACTGTATCCCTTAGCCTGTAGCGACAAGTGGGTACAGGCCAGAGGCTGTGAGAACCAGGAGGAGAGCAGACTTGAATTAGCTTAGGAGGAGGCCTCCACAGGAGATGAGCAATCATGGACATGGATGGAAAGACCACATTTTAGCTTGCTATCAAGGGACCAGCTAATGTACACTAATTAAATACTAGGTCTGCCAGACCTCAAGTGCCTGGGAGGAAAGGCTATGTGTCAGGCTGTGCCATCCAGTACAGGAGCCACCAGCTACATTGTGCATGCAGCACAACTGAAGAACTAGACTTAAAATCTTGAGTATATCAGTCTACTTTTTTCAATTGTAAATCTGATGAAATCTAACCACAGATTAAGTATTTCCAGTTAGAACTGGCATCCAAATGGAGATTTACATTAAGTACAAAATATACACTGAATTTGGATTTGGTATAAAAAAAGAATATCATAACATGTTATTAATATGATCTCATTTATTCCATGATGAATTGAAAATGTTTTAATATATTGAGTTCAATATTATTAAAATTAATACCACTTGCTTCTTTTTACCACTAGAAAATTCAGAATTATATTTATAGCTCCCATTACATTTCTGTCGGCAACACTCTTACATGGAACTTTCTGGAATGGTGGGAAGTATGCAGTCTAAGAATCTGATTCCAGCCTTCATTTTGCCATGGCTCTTTTTTATCTATACTCACTGAGTCAATTTTTCTGAGATCAATCTTTTTTTAATCTGTAACATGTTGATAATAATCTGACCACATTTACATGGGGAAATATAAACGTTCTTGGGAAAAAGTAAAATGTCCCATTGCAAGGTGATTTAAAAAAAAGAGTTTCTCTATACATCTTTATCAATGAAATCTAGTTTCAGGCTTCTGCCTTTCCTGCAATAATGTGTGGATGACCAGGATTGCGTCTGGGGAGCATCTGCCCCAGCATAAATTCTGAGAGCAGGAAGATGCCTTAGAGATCAAAGGCCTGGCTGCACAGGGCACCTAGGACCCCTTATCCATCTGTAGCAGCCCTCAGATCTTCATTCTGTAGCCTTAGGGAGAGACTGCACTACCTCCGACCTCTCTCTGCTGCTGACCCGGAAGTGCATGGAGTACCATTGGGGTCCCAGCAGTCATCCAAGGCGAGAAGTGCTGCTGAATGCTCCGGAAGTACTGGCTGAGCCTGCTTCCTCGGAGGGCATGGTTTCCATTCCTGCTGTCTCGGTGAGCAGAAGTGGCACTTTCAAATTCCTCTGCCCAAAGGACCCCTGTCAATAATGTCTGGAAAAGGCTCCTTTTGTTCTGATCCCCAAACAGGTTTCCTGTATGGTGGCACTGATCGTGAGTGTGCGAGACACCACCTACCGTCCCCGCAGGGTCCCGGGCCACTCTGAGAGCAGAATCTTGGCTCACATTACTCTCCATTTCTGCCTGAGCCTATTTCACTGGTTTGCCTTTGTTTCCATTTTTCGCACTTCTTTTTATTTGTAATGAGTTTTATTGTGTGTGTTTGAGGTTTGAAACACAGTATTTTTTATGGGATACACACAGATAGTAAAATGGTTACTATAGGGAAGCAGATTAACACATCTGTCATCTCGCAATTACTTCTTTATGACAAGAGCACTAAACTCCTGAAACAACACAATTTTACTAACTTTAGTCTTCCCGTTTTTCCTTAGATTTCTGCATGAGTTCATCTTTCCTGTCGGCTACTTTTTATGTATTAACCTCCACCTCTTCCGTTCTTTTTTAGCTTTGGCTTCGGTTTTTTTCCCAATGTCCCCCACCATCTCACCTTCATTAGCCCCCACCCACTAGTGCAGAACTAGGTGAGGTTTGGAAATGGGTGCCTTCGTTGCTTCTCTGGCCTTTAGTTTCTCTTTTGGCCTCCTCTGCTGGCACTCAGAAACCTCCTGCCTTTTAAGCTCCCTCATAAAGGAAGAGAGAGCTCGCTGCCCTTGCTCTGCCACCAAGACCCCCCTGGCAAGCCTTCCCACATGTCCTGGTGTGGCTCCCCTTTCTCTGCCTTCTCTTGGCCCCCTTTGAAGCCTTCTCTTACAACCCATCACTTAATGTTGCCTGGTAATTATTTTTAAATAGGCATCATTATTCCTTAATTCACAACACTGTAAATATTGATTTATCCCACTGCCCTCTCCCTCAGTATAAACTCCTCCAGGATTTACTCTGTGTGTATAATAGACTTTGGCTCTCGGATCTGAATTCCCAGAGCTCAGCTACAGCTCAGTGCCTGGTCTGTAGAATATGCTCCACAAATGTTTGTGGAATGAACTCTTGATCCTCCCTCCAGGAACATTTGCACTTAACTGTGGCCCAAATTCTAAGCTAAAGGAGTAACGTTCTGAATAGAGAACTTCCGCATTCTAGCAGATGCCTGTGCCTGCTGCCAAGCAGGTTGAGGGAGGGTAGCTACCCCAAGGATAAATGGTTTGAGTCCCAAAATCCAGAACCCTCAGCAGTGATTTTCAAAGTGTAATATGGAGCCAGCAGGAGGGGGCATCCATTGGGAACAGGTTAGAAGGTGCAAATTCCCCAGCGCCCCCCCCCCCAAGGTCCCGGGGTTAGGAAACCCTGGGGTTAGGGCCCCGAACTCTGCATTTTAACAAGGCCTGCATTGGATGATGGATTCAAGTGAGAATCCCTTGCCACCCTGCTGTTGGCCAGACATCCGACACGATGCTGGAGGAACAGAAATGACTGCCCTGGGTGGCCTTCAGGGTCTTCAGTTCACCAATTCCCACAGAACCAGTTGCAGGCTTCCCCATGGCTGTTTGTCTGATCAATAAAAACAGAAAACACCTGAGAGATCTGTTCTCATTCATCTTCTCTGAGCTTTAGAAAATAGAGTACCTCAGAGTCCTGCAGACTTCACTCAGGATGACTCACCCTATGGAAGGAGTGGGCGGGGCTTTGTCTGGGGAGCACTACCATATTAAAGGGACCAGTGGTCCTTGGTGACCAGGAGCTCAGGCCTCAGTCAGAAGGAGCTGTGGAGTGCATGATAAAGAATCCCCATACTTCTCCATTTTTAAAGGAAAACACCAGACCAAAGCTCAAGTCTGAGGAAATAAGGGTGTGCAGTATTTCCTAAAATGCCAAAGAGTTTGCCATTCAACTCTACAACCAAATCTCATTATTTTTAGGGTCTTCACATACATGCTGCTTCATTTTTCAAAACCTATTTAAATCTGTTCTGGTTGTTAAAATTTTTCAGAAACATATGACTTTGGATTGTATGGAAAAGCTTGCCACTCGTGTTCTTGGACAGTCGATCAACTATGCAGCTGGGCCAGTTTGGAGAGCCTGGCCTTGCACTCCACCAGGGGAGGAGATGCCTCCCTCCATTCCATGCCCCAGACAAGCCCAGGCTGCAGGCCACAGGTGTCCCCACCCTGTGAACTCTTTTTTTTTCTTTTTCAAGAACTGGTATTTACTATCAAAATCATATTTGAGGTCCACAAGATGCCACAACTACAAAAATAGTCACACACACTGCTACCTACAATGCAAACAGTCAAATGAAACCCCAGTAATTAAAAAAGCAATTTAAGTTACTCCAAAAAGCAACTGAATTCTTTAAACATCTTTATCCATGCAGACAAATTAAAATAGTGAACAAGAAAAAAATATGAATTTAGAGGTCCACTATTAATGTTTTAAAAAGGTAACTGCTTATGCATTTCTGTCAATCTGAATTATCAATCTTCTGGCCACTCAGCTTCACGCCAATCATCATCTGGCAGGTTCTCAGCCACCTCTGGTGACTCACACTGCACTCCTTGACTTCCCATTCTTCATCTTGATGTCAGTGTACAGCACATGGCCACATTCATTGAATTTGTTGTTCAGCATTTTCCATATAAGATCAAATGGGAGATTTCTCACAAATATCTGGCAGGCCTTCCCAATCACCCCCAGGAGCATGGCCTCCAGCTCCACCAAAGGAACCTGTGAAGCTTCCTCCAGGGTATCCCATTTTATCAAAATTTTAGCATCACTGCTACCCGTGGCCATGCCCTCAATGTTGGTGCCTGTGGCCAGGCCTACAGTGGGGCTCATGTGCAATGGTTTGCCCACACGACTGGTGGGCACAGCCATGAGCTCCAGGTGGAAGTCCATGCCAGCACCTATGTGCTCCTTGCCAGAGTTCATTGGCTCCATGGGTTAAACTATTCACTCAATGCTGGAGGCCATGTGATCAGGCCCACTGGGCCCATGCGCTGGGTGCCACAGCCCACACAATCAAAAGAGCCCACAAGGCCCATGACCAGGACCATGCACTCCATCTCTGAGTGCAATCCATGCCACATGATCCATGCTGTAGCTCAGGCCTGTGTCCACACACTCCAGACCAGCATCCCTAATGTAGTCAATACTAGGGCCCATCCGCTCAATCCCAGGGATGCTGCTTCCACATCTACCTCTTCTGTCTCTTCAGGGACCTCAGATTATGCTTATTTAGAACTTCTGCAGCTTTTTTTCAATTTTGAATTCAACCACAGCACACCTCTTTTGACTTTCAGCATCCATTAAGAGCTCCACGTGTTACCTCGCCAATTTTTTCTTCAGTCAGGTCTTTAAGTGACTGCCCCTTAACATCAGAAGGTACATTTGTGATGAAGACATGATATCTTTTGGTTGGAATGGGATAGAGCTCCAAGTGATTGCCTCTTTTTATATTTTTCTCCTTCCTCTACTCATTTAGAGTAAGTTATTTTCACCAGGACCCTGATTTGGCAGGCTGGGTGTGCCGCTCTCCTCCATTTTGGGTTCTGTCACAGCCACCTTGTGGCCATTACGATCTCTGCCACCATTTTCTTTGCATCTGAGTTTTGTGTGCTCCCCACTCCAAACACACACTCTTTGTAGATAGCTTGTTCATTTTTTTTAAGGGAAAACATCAATCATGTGTGATCCTGAGACTGAGGTTGATCAAAATTTAAGACTGTCTTAAGCGAAATAGCTCTGCAGCACACAGCCTCATGAGGGTATTTGGGTCATTTAGGATAGTTTAACTGTCTGCCAGACATGGGCCTCCCAGGGAGCTGATTAAAGGATCTTTGCAAAACAAACCGATTTCTGAGTCAGACAGTCAAGGACTCATTATCCATTAAGTAATTTATAGGATGCCTTTATTTTATTTTGCATAAACCCAATTATAATAAAGGACTCTTATCTCCCTAACCTTTCTATTGCTTATTTTTTTTTTACAATCTTTGAGTTTCCTATTTTTAATATTTAAATTTTTAGAACATATTTTTAAAAAAAAATAATTTTTCCTCCTGGGAATGGCTAGATGTGAGTATCTCCATCTCTGTTTCTGGAGCCTGATTTAAAATAGCTCTCAATGCTTGTTCTCTGTGGATTGATGACTGGGCCACATCCTGAGCTTATCAGATGCAGATGCCTGAGGTGGAAAGGGACCCAGAGAAGCTGCCCCCTGCAGCACTAGGGCTGAGAGCCACTTGACCCCCAGGATTGGGTATAATATGGCCAGCCTTGTCATCACAGCCAGAGAGAAGAGGTTTCTTTTTTTGTAACAGGGGATCGAACTCACGACCTCACACTTACCAGGTAAGTGCTTAAGCCACTGAACTAAACCCCAAGCCCTGAGAAGAGGTTTTAACTGGGACTTTCCCTTTGGAAGCTCAGGGGACCGAAAAACACAGAAGTGAGAGGGATTGCAATGCAAACAAACAAACAAACATACAAACAAATACCTGATTGGGTTTTCAAAGAAAAAGAATGGTCAGGAAAGCAAAAATGATGTCTTTAAAAGAATTTTTATTTCTAAGCTCCTTTCAATTGGTTTATTGAAAATGTATGAAAAATAGTTCTTTGAATGTGCTCTTTGGTTAAGGAATAAAAACCAATTTCTTGACCACAGATTCTAGTCCCTGTTTTACCTCTGAATAACTGTATGATGGAATCTAAGCTCTTTGAACAGCAGTTTTCCTTGTTTGTAACTGAGAGTAATGCCAAAGCCACAAATATACACACTGCAACCACAGTACAGCAAAATCACAGTGTATCACAAGTACTCTCTCCATGTGTCTAACTCCCATCAGCATTAGCTCTTCAGGGACATCTACACCAATTTTTTTTTTATTATTAAATTTCTAAACAGTCTTCATATTGAATATTTGACACTATAAGTGGGCAACATGAGGCGAGACAATTCTTTTACTTGCTAGGAACTTCCCTTGGATTTGCTGGGCATTTTGAAAAGCTACATGGCTGGTTATACCTGTCAGTATCCACACACGAAGACACATAAATGACAGGTGGAAGTAACTTCTACTCCCTAACAGTTACAATTTTCTCCAAGTCAATGAATTGTAAATAAAAGGAAGTAGAAAAGCTCTCTGGGTACAAACCAGGAAGTCCTTTCTAGAATGTGACTTAGAGAAAGCTTTGATAATCTTCTAAAACTAACTACAAACACTCATTCTGAGTGAGTAAGAACCATGGCTGACAGTGATGTCTGCATTTCACATGGTATTTTGTTCTTTTGAACATACTTTCAAGTACTTTTCTGTAGGGGAATAAAACACAGAGACACCCAAAGTCACATAATTGGTCAGAAAGGTCAATATTCTTTGACAAAGGTAATAAAAGGAAAAATCTCCAACTGAAACTTTTTTTGTTCATATGAGTTTTATCTTAAAGTACAAGTAAAAAAAATCATAAAATTCAGGGCTCATTTTAATATGTGAAAATTTCCAATGTATTTCTTAGCTGATTCCAGAAACATGCAGAGATAGAAATCCCATCTTTAATTAGAAATGAGAAAATTTCTAAATATATTTCTGAAACCACAGCCAGAGAGAATATATTCAGCACATATTTGTATTCAAATTATATTTTTTTTCACTGTGGCTGTGTTTTCTATCCCAATAGCTATAATTCAGTTAGGAGACACTGTTATTAGAAGAAAAGCAATTGTATTAGTTAGCATTTAAAACTGCCATAGCACTTACCGGTTTCCTGGATGTCCAGGAACCAATGGCTGCGAACAGACAGTGCAATTATTGAGCTTCTGGCTGAATCCTGCCTTGAATTCCCAGAAAAGTCTTTGTTAGAACTCTTATTTCCTTCCCTGGTCACAGTCTGTGGTGGACAGGACTGTATTTCAGCTGACCTTTGTCCTTCTCCCTCTCCTTTTTCCTCTGACATCAGCCTAATGGCCATTTCATCTGCCTACACACCTAAATATGCCAATTCTTTTATAAAAAAGTTAATAGCATAACTTCATCATCAAATGAAAGGAGTGAATAGTGTAACCACAGATATATTTAAAAAAAACAATGTTCCTTAGGTTTCTAGTATTCCTTTGGGGTTTTATGGTCTCCATTGAGAATAGTGAGGTTGGGTCTTATGCTAGAAGTAGACTTGGTTGTCATATGTCACCAGGCCAGTATGGAAGACCCTGGTCACACTGAAGGACGCAAATGAGACCTCAACTGGAAGACACTCTTCCAGTGCCTTCCAGAAAGGCTTGGGAGCCTTTCTTGGGATGCATGAGACCTGAGATGAGCTTGCAAGTGGGGAGTTTGCTAAAGGTTATAGCAATGGTCCAGGAGAAAAGGAATAATCTGGACAAAAATGACATTGGAGTGGTGGGAAGGAAAATGAGGGGAGTGCTTCCATACCAAGACTGAAATAAACTTGTTAGCAACCAAATAATCTTTGCAGATTTGGAATGAAAAGAACAGGAAAGAGACTTCAATGTATGGATCATGCAAGAGAGACACTCATGCCCTGCCTGGGGGGATGGTGTCAGGAGTGGGACATAAGCTGGAAATGCAGACAGAGGCCATAATCACAGACACAGAGCTGAAATTCGTGTTCCTAGAAATGACAGCTAAGACCATGGGATATAAGAGACATGCACAAGGTAAGGCAAAGAACAAGAATGCAAGAGAGATGAGTGGATACATCTAGGAGAAAAAAGAGAAAGACTTGAACAAGATTAAGGACAATTCTTTTAGTTATTTAGAGGGGACAGAAAGAAGAGGAGCAAGCCAAAACACAGACTAACGATCCTCTGAATACTGCAACATCAAGGGAGAAAGGGTCAAAGTTTCTAGAGGAGGGAGGGACCAGCCAAGTCCCCTGAAAGGAGATCAAGGCACACGGGAGATGGGCGGTGGTGGGCTCTCATGATAAGAAAGTTGCTGCTGACTCTCTAGGGTAGTAGTTTCTGTGGCATGCTGCTGTGGGGTAAGTCCAGAGGTAGCTGGAGGACAGATGCTCCATGCCTAGGGTCCTCGGCGCTCTAAGGACACCAGGGGCAGCAGGAAAGCTGCCCATGCTCCTCACTCTGGAGTCACATGGGCTCTGACTGCCTTGGCATCCTGGGCACTTGTGCTTCTGGACCCCCAGGTTTGCTCATGGAGGAGTGAAGATGCAATGAATAAACCACCTGTGCTGCTGCTTCCTGTTCCCCTTTCCAGGGTGCCTTTCTGAAGGGAAGGAGGGAAACCAGAAGGAGCTTGGGAAGATGGCGGCATGGCATTGGGGGTCAGAGAGCTGCAAGCACCCGAAGAAGGAAGGATGGGGTTACCTGCCTCAGGAGGTGCACAGCAGGAAAGTGATGCCCTGGTAGGTTGTGTCTCATAGCCCCTGCCATCTCAGACAGCCAGAGGCAGGCTTGGAACCCTCCAGGAGGACTGGATGTCCTGGGCATCAACGGTGGCAGTGACATGATACCATGGGGAAGTAAACACTGGAAGCACCGAGTAGCCCAGAGGATGCAGCTTCTTTGGGGGAGCAGCAATTCGTGCTGAAATGAGCTGCTCTGGTTTTGTTGGTTTCTCTGTCTACCCTTGGCTGGAGGAGAGCTAGGCCAGAGGATAGGAGCTGCCCATTTCAAAGGTCAGGGCCCTGGACGTGGGACAGTTTAAAGGAACAGAAAGGCTTCTGGTCTGAAGATAGTGCACATGGAGGGGACTGCAGCTGAGGAGGACAGTGGGAAAGCTGCTCTCTCCTGCTGTCCTTCGACTTCATACTTATCTCGACGTGTGCACCTGTGAGCGCACACATGCCAAGTGGCGGAGTTAAGCAAAGCCGGCACAGGGTGTGGCTGGTGTCCCCAGAGTAGAAGGGCTGGACTCATGGCAGTCACACACGCTCTGCCAAAGGTTGGAGAGGTGGCCTCCTTCTATCAGAATGAGTCACTGCCCACAAAGAGCAATGAGAAGTGTGCACAGGTGTCAATGAGAGGCAAAGGCAAGAACTGGTCAGCTCGGCAGGGAGCCAGAGCAGAGCCCACTGATAGATTACCCAGATAGCAGCCCTCACCCTAGGGTTAGCATCTTTAATGGGAGATAAGAGCCAGGTGGAGCTCAGAACAAACATTTACTAAGGACAGTTAGAGATAAGGTGTTTAAGGTGAAAGGTAATACAGATGAGAGTGTAGCCTTAGTGTACGCCTGGTGGCCTGTGTTAATTGGAGAAGAAAGAGGTTAGCATACCTGCAGCTGGAGATGGAGAGAGGAGTGGCAAGGGCTGGGAAGCAGACAGCTTTCCTATAAAATTTTCTAGGCCTCAGTTAACCTTTTCTTTGCTTGGTGGCATGGCTTTCAGTTTCATAGCTTTCTCAGTGTGGGCTCCCCAGCCTGTATTCTCTACCCTGCTCCTAAGCTTCTGATAACTCCATCTCATCTGTTGGCAGATCCACCAGTTTGACTCTCCCCGTAGTTCCAGAATCTAGTTGCTTCTCACCTCTTGCCCTGTTGCCACCATCACTGAAGACACTTTGCTTTCTCTCCTGGGTTACTGCAGTAGCCTTCTAACTAATCTCCTGATGATTCCTCCCTCCCCTCCACCTCTGCTGTCACTCCCAGCAGCCTACCCCAAGGGAGCCTTTGAAGTGTGTTTCACTTCTCTACCTCCAATGGCTCCCCACCTCGCTGGGTGTGGTAGTCAGAAGCCTTAGCCAGCCTTAGCCTACATGATCTTGGAGGCTGTCCCCAGACCACCTGGTTTACTCCCCTTTAGTCACCTTGGCCTTCAGCTAGTCCTTGGACAGCTGGCACATCCCGCTCAGAACTTTGACCTTGATGTTCTCCCTGCTGAGAATACTCCTCTCCCAGACAGTCATATGGGGACTCCTTTGCTGATGTAACATTACATCAATCCTGCCTTCTCACTCTGCTTCCTCTGATTTATTTTCCCTCTGAAGTTTTTATCATTATTTTACACTCAAGTAGTTGCTTGCCTATCTGTTGGTTTTCTCCCACAGCTAGAATGTGGTGTGAAGGAGGAACAGGTCTGTTTGTATCTATAACATCTAGAATAAGATCTATCTGTGGGATACAGAGAATATTCAGCACAAACTTGAACGGAAAGACAAACGGCTGAATAGTCTTCAGAACTCATAGCCCGCGCCTGTCTGTATGATCCGCTTTGTTCCATCTCCCTGATGTGATCTGAAATATTTCTCGGCTGTTATTGTTACTGCTATTATTTTAGTTCTCTGGAACTCTGGTTTCCAAGCTTTAAGAGGGAGGAGGCCCAGCAATTTCTAAAGCCACTTCTGTCCTGAAACTTCTATCATTGTACAGTGATTGGCAAGGCTGATTTAAGGAGAAATGTATTTTTAGGAACTCTTCTGGAAATCTTATCAGCTCGGCTGGGTTTGGCCTAGATTTGTTAGCAGGCCTTTTGAGCTGTGGGATCTAAAGGGAGCATCTGTACCGGGGGAGGGGGACATTTGTGGAGTCTGTTTGGTTCCTTTTCCCAATGGATCACAGCCCTGAGGGGGGGCAGCACAAAAGAGGGCCCAGGAGGGGTAGAGGGGTGGCAGGGGTTATCCTCGAAGCACCCAGGCCTGGGGAGGATCAGGCATGAAGAGGACTGTGCAGAGTACTTCAGCCTGAGTCGCATGAAGGGCACAGGCCAGGGACTTGGTCCTCCAGAGTTGAATTCTTCCTCTCCCATTTGCACCGCATGCAGAAGGCTGCTGGAGCAGGGTCTCCCACATCCCACCTAGACTCTATCTGCAGGGTGGGAGTGGGGGGCACTGCTGTGGGCTCAGCCTTAGACAAAGGTCTCCACTTTGGAATGGGAATGGTGCTGGTACCCAGTCACTAGCAGCAACAGTTGCAGAGTCTGAGATGCTCCTTATCAAAAGGGACCTAGTTTGAGCCATCTGGACCCTCAGCACCGTAGGAGGCAGTGGGGTTCACAGGTCTCCGAGGAGGGACACAGGAAGCAGGTGCTGCTGTCCTAGTCTCTTGTGGTGCAGCCGTAGTTCCTGAGTTGGTTATCTGGCTGCTGAAGACTCCCTAGACCTCCTCTCCTGCTTCTAGGAAGAAGCTTCTAGATCTTTCCACATCCAACCCTTTCCCCTCACTCCCTGTGCAAAGCAGTCATCCCAGCACAGAACTGCTATGGGGTACATGGATAAATGGTCCCATGAGCTCAGAAGGTCCAGACGGTCCCAGAAAGCTGTTCGTTTATCTGAACACCATGGGGAAGATCTCAGCAGTAGAGGTGCACATGCAGGTGATAGTGCTTCACTAACATTGAACAAAGTAAAATTTTCTTATGTTCCCTTCCCTTTGACTTCAGCAGAAAAGCAGAACCCAGGAGTTCAGGATCAGGGAGAGGACCATTTATTAAAGTGAGATTTGGTTTTATTGTGATTTCACTCACCCTAGAAGCAAAAATAAAGAAATAAAAATTCAATTTCCTGCCATATTTTTAAAATTGCCGTTGACAAGGAATGACTCAAGCCACAAGTATGAAGTGGGCTACAGAAATGGGTCTGAGTCAACAATTCGTCTTATCTTTCAGGAAATTGAGCTAACTTACAGATATGGAAATCAATAACAAATATTTACTGTGTTTAAAGCCCCCAAGCTCCAAGCAATAAAATACCCTGGTAACGAAGTACATAATCCGTAACATGTAAGCTCAGGAACACCCAGGCACAGAAAGGTGACATAAGGGAGCCCCGGCACCCTCATCCTTACAGCTCCTTGGTCCCTCTGCTTGGAAACGGCTTCCTTTGTTGCCTCTCTGCCCAGACCGGGCACTCCTCAGAGGCTAATCACCACCCTGCTCCACTTCCCCCGCTGCCACCACTTGTCATTATTTCTAAGCAACATCACTGTGTGCTGCGTCACCATGGTAACTGCGGGCCACCACTTTGAGGAGTGCAACAGAGAAACAGAGAGGAAAGGAAGAATCCCGGCTACAGGCCGCACTGCCCCTGGGCTGTGAACCACTTCTGTGGTGGTCACCATGCTGCTTCCCATTTCAGGGAAGGGGAAACTGAGGAATGGCCAGTGTTGCCCTGAATCTTGCGGGCGGACTGTGGAGCAAAATGCCAACAGTCCTCATGCAGTTACACTCCAGGCTCTCCTGGCTGTTTACACAAATCTGCATTTCAATAAACATCTGGGTGTGGGTACTTTGGTGTCATGGAAAGGAGCCAAGAAATATTTAGCTGAGAGGTCTGAGGGCACTCAACACGGTTGTCTTTGAGACAGTTTTGCACATTTTTTCCAATACACAATTTTTATTTAAATGTAAGTAGCTTTGCTTTCCCAATCCCACTGGTCTGTGGACTTCACTCAGTTTTGTAATTCCCCTCAACCCACTGCATTTGTTTCAAAAATAGATCCATTTCCCTTGACGTGTCTTCTTTTTTTCGAGGCATACTGCCGAGCTGGAAATTAATAACCTAGCATAACCTGTGACACCACCCTCAAGACAGGCTCTCAAGTTACTTGTTCATTATTTTCCAAACCGATTTTATCATCTGCGTTCCCACGTGCATACTTCAGCTGCTCTTCTAAGGCCACTTGTTCCTCAAACTGGTCTGACCTCTTTCTCTAAGAGAACCAGTGGCTTTGAATCACACCAAACCCAGCAAGATGAAATTAGGGGAAAAGAGAGATAGAGTCTGAATACCTTTTTCTGGTGGGCAGAATATCACGTGGCTATTTTTATAATACTGTGCATATTGCAATAAACAAAACCGCTTTTATGGTTTTTGGTCCTAACTATGTATGAAAAAGCCACTTCACCATGTAGCGATTGTTACACATTCTTTACGCATTACTTTAACCATAGTCTCTGTTTAACTACAGATGAAATGTGAACTAATTGTTATGATTTTAAAAAAACTTATACGCACATATGTAAAATGATGTTTTTGCTACCAAAATGTGTCCTCCTGGTGCGAAGCAGAATAACTGAACAGGACTCAGCAAATGAGATTATCTGGACTTTATATGGACAGCTGCCTCAGATCACAGTGCTGGGTCAGGACACAGAGCTTAGGCAAGCAAGGGACCTAAGCAGGTGCTGAACTTGAAACCTGAGTTGCCCGCTCCAGCTGGGCTGTTGCTCATCCTTACTCCCAGCCTGTGGAGGAACTGGGAAGAATCACAGCAGGACACTACTAGAAAGCATTGCGTTTCTGGGCTCACCCTTGTGAGGAAGACGCAACCCTGATGGTGGAAGTTTGGCAAAGGCCACTCTGATGATGTCTGCAGCAGGTGGCAGGGATGCATGCACTGTCTGCTTCATTTTTGCAGGTGAGAATGACTCAGTGTTACCTCTGAGGACTAAGAGTTCTTCATCACCCAGCTAACAGGCATTCTGAAGCTTCAGCCAGGTTTCCAAATAGTTCCCAGGTTTTTTTAAAAAATACTTCTAATGATGCTGCATATCCCTGAGCTGGCCACTTTGAGGGTTTGCTTTTACCTGCCTAAAACTGATGGGTTAGGCTTTCTAATGGCTTCCTTCAGGAAGAGAGGCATTTTGTTATCAAGAGTGCAGGTGATTATGGATGCGCCATAGAGCATTAGTTATCATCCTCTTTCTCTTCCTAGAAGACTGTTAAGCCCATTAGATTCCAAGCAGTTTCTAGAATGAAAGGGCAACTACTCTTTTCAAAGTGGAAACCACTTGGCTGCTCTTTGGGAGTAGTGTAATTATTAGAAAATGGGTATATCTGGGAGTTCAAAAACTGACTGTTAATCCTGCAAACCATATACTAGCTGGGAGTCATAGTTCCTCTTCAGGCCTGTTTCCCCTAACATAAGACGGTGGACAAAGCAGCCCTTGTCAAGCTCAGGTGTGACCTGCAGGGGCATCACCAGTACCTAAAAAGTTGGTGGCCAAAAAGAAAGTCAAATATTTCAAAGGAGTAACTAATTTAAAAGTTTTTATATTATAATATATATATATATTATATATATTTAGAAATCTTTTGTAAGTAAATAAGGAGACCTCTGTTCATGCTCCTAAGCCTAAAATGTCCCACTCCTCTGCTGAAAGGATTCTACAGAGGAAAACCTTGAGAAATTCTGGGCAACAAGGCATCTCAGGTCCCATCTTCCTCAGATGTGCTAGGAATCACATTTCTCCCCAGTGGAGGGAAGGATCTTCTGGGAGAGGACTGTGACCCACAGGGTTCAGCTTGTTAACATGAAACAGACTCATTAAGCCTAATGATTTTGACTGAATCACTAACACTTTTCAGAGAAGAATCTAACACTTCTCCAGAGCTACTCGCCTGACATGGGCTCTGTATACATTCTGGATTTGGTCACCTTTGAGGCTGGGAAATCTGACCTATGGATTTATTTACTGGCAAATAAAGAAATCAGCTGTTCACACCACTGTAACATAGCATCCACTGGTTTCAGCTGTTTTTGCTTGTGCTTGACAAGGGTCAATATTGCTTTAAAAAGTCCATTAAATTATTTCTCCTAAAAAATGTCAAAGTAACTGAAGATGACAGTGTAATAACAAAGCAGGTTGAGGATTGTAAAGATCTTAGGTTCCTACAATTACAAGAGTAGATTATGAGGACGAAAGGAAAGGGAAACCAGGTCTAGGGTCAAAAGAACTCAAAAGTCAAGTTCAAATCAGACATTTAAACATCCTGAAATTTTTTGCAAATATTATGCAATGGCCACTTTTGAGAGGGAGTTAATAACAGGTTTTTGTTTTAATGGAAACATTTACAACCAAAATTTTCATTACTTACTTTCAGAATATTGCTAAATATCTTTCTTTTTGATTACAGAGTAAGATCAAAAATTATTGACCACTTCAAAAAATTTTAGTTTATTGCTATTTTACAGAGAATTCAGAAAAACTAGCAAATTTGCAAACAATTCAGTGTTACATTTTTTAATCTAATATCTAAATCCTTCTTACTTAGTAGCATTTGGTAATTAAAATTTTACATGTTTACATTTTTTAACTGCACTGGTGGTGCACTCTTGTAATCCAAAGGAAGCCATGTTCAAGGCCAGCCTGAGCACTTTAATGACTTAGCAACACCCTGTCTCCAAATTTAAAAAAACAAAAATTAAAAATAAAAAGTCTGGGGAGGTAGCTCAGTGCAAAGGTCTTGGGTTCAATCACCACTACCACAAAAATAAAAAACACACAGACACCCTGAAAATTCCTAAGAATCTAAAAAATACATTTTCTAGAATGTAAACATCCAACAAACACTATTATCTATGAGTATTAATACATATGGTATTACTGTCTCAAAAAAGAACTATTTGAGGCACTTTTTATCAAGAAATAATTATCTTAAGGATTTCTGTAAAGGAGAAAAGTAACAAACTTGAAATATGTTTAATTTCTGTACATTTAGTATCTGCATGGCTCCAAACTTTCCCCAAATGAGAATTCTTGCTGACACAAGAAACTGGGCAGGTAGAGCATGAACGGGATTCACAAGGTTCACCTGTTTTAACTCACCTGTCACAGGTGTCTCTGTCTCAAAGGATCAAGTTTCAGCTCCTAAGTATGTAATTGGAATACAGCAAGAACTTAATAAGTATATATGTTTTTACTTGATAGTAGTTATTTCAGCCAGGAACCTTGGAGGGCACAATTATCTGAACAGAACTGTATATTTGAGGGTGTAATCTGCAACTAGTTTATTTCTTTGTTTCATGTACAAGGCTTCATAAATATTTGTGGAGTAGATGTACGGATACATGGGTGGAAAAATAGCAAAAAAACAAAAGTCTATTTTAAATGTATGTAACAAAGCTGTGTTTTCTATAAAGCATGAAATGTATATGCAATCATTTTAAATGTACTACACTGAACTTTATTTTTAATATCATAAAGCTAATATTTATGAGATACATATCCCAGTCTTTAGTTAGCAAGTCAAAAAAGCTGCTGTTGGTTGCTATAATCAGTTTAAAATTCTCTTTGGAAAACTAGCATTCATAAGAAGATATGAAACAGAGGCCACTGTCCGTAACCACTTATTTCTGAGCATGTTCTACAGACCAGCTATGCAAAATTTTCAAAAAGTCAAGAAACAGGGTAACTAGTGCATTAGTTATAGAAGTATTCGGTGCAACTATCAGAAAGGAGGAGAAAATATTAATATTATCTTTAGATTCTGCGATTAGAGATCAAGAATATTCAAGAGGATTAAATTTAATCCTTACAAGAAAAATATGTTCAGTTAAAGTGCTAGAAATGAGGGTCAGGGAGCTCAGTGGCACAAATCCCTGCCTGGCAAGCACAAGGTTGTGAGTTTGATCCCCAGTACCAAAACAAAAACAAAAACAAAACAAAAATGTTTAATTTCTCTACATTTTGTTTCTGGCGATAACCAAGTAGAATACAAAATAGAAAAATCTTCCATTTACCACAGCTTCATAAAACAGCTGGGAACAATGCTACTAGGTGAGACACCAGACAAACAAATATGAATACACTTTACCAAGATATAAAGTAACAGTCTGAAAGAAACTGAGAGATAAGGGTAGATTTTTTTTTTTTTTTTTTTTTCACATAATGCTGGGAATTGAAGCTAGGACTGAAGAGTTTTTTTTAACCCTCCAGTGCTGGAGATAGAATCAAGGTTTTCTCACACAGTAGTGGGGAAGGGTTCTACTGAGTGACCCCCTACCCACATCCCTTTATAAAATATTAGTTCTTTCCACATTAATTTGTCAATTTGGCATAATTTTAATAAATCTCAGAGTTTTGTTGTTGTGAGGATAGGTTGTTATGAAGTGTGAGGAAGGGCTAGAAAAATGATTTAGGCATTTCTCTGGAAGAAGAGACAGATAACAAAACATGGATTTTTGAAACAGAATCCCAATATATAGAGTTTGCTTTAGTAAATCAGGGCTGATGGACCCTTAATCTAAAGCAATTAAAATGGGTTGCTACTGAAGAAGGAATAAACAGACAAATTGTTTCTACTGACTAAAATTTCTTGAAAGACATACCACTGTACGTAAGAATTTAGGATGCAAGATAGTTAATTAAATACTGCATATGGAGAAAGGATGCTTATCCAATAAGTATTATTTGGAAAATAGGAAAAAACAGAGAATAAATCAATTTCCAATCGATTAACCAACTGATTTAATTTAAAAGATAACCCGCAAAAGGACAATGACAACAAAAATATGCAAATATCTCATTGATAATAAGCACACATGTCCTTCAAAGAATATAAAATAATGCAAACCAGGAAGAATGACACAAGGTCAACCTTTAAAGTCTTGACACATTAAAAGCTCTAACTTTTTAGTACAGTGTTAACTTGAGCATAAAGATAACTCTAAGTGTTCACATAGATTTTTGTAGAAAGAAAACTAGGTACTGTAAACATGTACTAATAAAAAAATTAAAAAAAAAACAAGAAAATGTACCGATCACATTTGGAAATCCATGCGCTACCATTTAAGATGAAAATCTGTAACCCTGCTTAGTAGCTACACCAAATCAAAAGGTGTCAGCCCAGTGGTTCTTTTCAGTGCAGTGAAAAAGGCAACAGCATACTTGGCATCCAGGATAAATAAAGGGGAAAACTGAATAGAGATATAAATCCTGATGATAAGAAACTCAGGAGAGATGACAGATCCACCATGGGCAAAGCTCACTCCACTATTCTAAAGCTATTGCACCACTGCATGAAATCAAAGTTACATCAAGGAGTATTCGACTTAATATCTGAGGGTGATATTACTGATAGTCAAGCAGTGAGTGAGACACTGTAATAAGATTTCTCTGCCCTTTCTTGAATAAAAAGGACTCTGGCCTGAACGAATGTCTTCACTCAAGATGAATGAATGAATAAAAAAGAAATAATCAGCTCTCTATGTAATAAAGATCTAATATAAAACTAAAAGATTCACAAACCAAAGGAGAGACAAGGAGGAGAGTTGAAGGTTTATTATAAAGTAACTTTCAAATAACATCCTAATTCCTGTGCTTTCCATGAAGATCACGGAAGCTGAACTCGTGAAATAGGAAAAATGAGAAGATAACAAAGTTAAAAGGAAATCAGTGAGCGAGAAGTGAGTGTGGCGCTTGGCATAAGAAAGGGGCAAACTCTCCATTTTGAGGGCAGAAATGGAATCTGAATGTGACGCAGTAAAGCGCACAATCAGTGTACAAAGTAGAATCAGTGAGACACAGAACACACCTGAAACATTAATTTACACAATATAGAGAATAATGGAAGAGATTAAAATGATTACTGACAGATATGGAGGTCAGAAAACAAACATCCAACGTAAGAATCACTACTGTTCAGCTAGAGAGAAAAAAATAAAAGCACAAATGAAGTGAAAGTGATGATTAAAAGGTAGCTGAGGAAATCTTGTGAGGTTCACAAAAGAGCTGAGAAAGGAGATCCAAGGAGATTTCTGGGTTCTAGACCCTGCAAGAATTCTACAAACCTGGACCTTCCTAGCAATCAGGAAGACAACAGGAGATTTCTAAAGTCTGTAAGCCTCTCTGTCCAAATTGATTACCTATGAATGAATTCATAAATTTCCAGTTCTTCTTTTGCAAAATAAACACACACACATACACAAACACACATACAAGACACACATACAGTCAACATAAAAATATCCACAGCATTTCAAGGGAGAAATTTAATAGTCCACAGGATATACTCAGTCGTAGTATATTTCCCACATGAAAATTTAATAATAGTCTTAGATAGTCAAGAAATTTAGAAAACAACAGTTTTCTGGAATCTCACCAAAAAGAAAGAATTACAGAATGCTAATCACAGTGCAACTTATAAAAATAAACAAGAACCTAGGTGAATGCTAGTGGCAAGAAATGCTGATATAAATTATGTAAATTATAGTACATATTATTAGAGCTTTAAAACATATTTTCAAGCAATGTAGATTGTCAGGTCCGAATGCTTACCATATGACATTAAGCATTATATTTTTTCTCGGGAAAGCAAATATGTTTTCATTAGAAAATAAACTAAAACAAAAACAATCTAAGACAAAAATTCTCAAAATGCCTCTTGGGCTTTTATGTTTGTGAACATGTTATTTCCTCATATAAAACTGAACAATAGGTCAATAGGTTACTACAGTTTAGGGACTATCATTTATAAGACGTGGACACACGTTCCAGACTGAATATCCTCAGTTGCGTCAAAACAGATAAACAGGAAAATCATCTTATTTTACTAAGTCTGTACACAATTGTGTTATTCTGTACTACTCTCAATTAGATAATTGGCATTTTATATATCACAATTTACATCCAAATTGTTTGTCAGAAATTATATGTTATTGAAAAATAAGTCAAAAGGTAAACATCAGTTTAATCACTAAACAACTGGATAATTTGAGTAATTCCAACTCACAGGAAATGGATTGTGTGGTGGTAGGGTTTGACCAACTTTTAAGAAAAGATTAAATAGAAGAAAGAAGTAACAATGGCTTGCAAATTGTAGCTTCCTAATAATAGTAAAATTTGCATAACACTTTTCATAGACTTGGTATAAAAATGTTACATTATAACTGCTTATTATTGCTTCTAATAATAAAACATAACTGATATAAAATTAACCACTGAAGTTCTAAAAGTGACAGTTTGAACAGTATATTAAAGGTTTTGCTCCATATTCTCTTCATCTCCTTTGATTTCATAAGACTTTAGAAGAAAAAGGGGGGAGTCTAAGAAAACAACTTATAAGTATTTCATTATTATTATTATTATTATTATTATTTTATTGTCAGTGCTGGGCCCAATCCCAGGACTTTATGCATGTTAGACAAGCTCAGTACTGTACCACTGAGTTACAGCTCAGTGTGATTTTATGATTCTTAAGAGCAATACTGAGCATAAACTTTCTGTTCGTGTTTTATGAGTGTGGTATTAGGGACCTGTAATCACTCTCTCAGACTTTAACTGGCTCAGCTATCCAACCACGCGTAAGAGTTGCAACCACGACTGTGAAATATTATGAAAAGTAAATGGTTATGCAAGAATAAATAATTACATGTTAAATACAAGAGTAATAAATACCGGAAAGAATACCTGCCAGAAAGCATTGTTTCTAATGCAGCGTAAAAACTCCAAATCAGAAAGAGTTTGTCTGAAAAATGAAGGTTAAAATATGTGATGAGGAATTGGCCAGATATGCTTTGATTCAGATTGTTTTCTAGACTTGGCCAAGCTTATTTTGACGGTAAAATTCACAGGTCAAAAAATTAATTGGTTTGCAGATTCAAATATTGACTACTTACGAAAATATATGTATATATATATAAATGATGCCACTGTGCTAACATGTGATTGAGAACGTGGAGTAAAAGATATTGTTAACTGGTTTGCCATTGTGCTTTTAAAAAAATAAAGTGAATAAACTAAAGAAAACCTCTAGAGTTCTAACCACTGTTAGTATCAGTCACATGGCTGCTTTAACAAGCAGGCCACTTTATACTGGAATAGAGGTGCCCATGCTTCAGGCTGATCATTAACCGCAATCAATAAACAAGAGGACCAGAAATGTGGGCACTGAAGCCATCTCTCTGAAGAACTGCAGTAATGCTGGGGTTAAAAGTCATCTCCAGTCTGAGGCCTGAGAGCTCAGCCATTCTGCCCTGCTTCTACAGGGATCAAAGGACAATTCAGAATTTAAAAAATTACTGTAAACGGAATACAAAAATGTGATCTGTTTCCTGCAAGCTTTTATATTATTAACATAAAGTTAGGACTCAAGTGCTTATTCTTCTAAGTATTCTTAAAAATAAACAAATAAGACACATTGCTGTCTTAAATAAATCATCTTTACAAAGAAACATGGTGGGAAATCTTGGAACTCTCTAGATATCTTAATTAAAAATTCTAATATAATTATCACTAAAACAGCTGGTATTTACATAGAATTGTATATAGTAAACAAAGCTCCTAGCATGTATTAGCTCCTTAAATGTAGATATTAGGTACTCAACAGATTGTTTCTGTGACTACCAGCTTATGCAGAAATAATTCCAGTTACTAGTTCAATTATTTGAGCTATTCAACACTTTCTTTCCAAGATTACCAGTGCTGGTTTCATTGTGACCCCATAAGTGATTCAGATTCATGCTTGTCCCCACGCTATTTACAGAACAGTCGTAAGTATATTAAGAAAATCTACTGGCTTTATGACAAAGCGGCCTGTAACCAGCTCATGAAGCTGGTATCTGTGTCCTTCAGCAGGAAGGAAAAAGCCCATCTGGGGAGTCTGTCCTGGAGCATCGTTCTGTACAATGGATCTCTTTTTCTGTATAAGGTCAAAAATTCAGCAACAGAAATTAATAATAATAATAATAATAATAAAAAGGCTTCTAAGTGACAGCAAAAGGAGAGAGAAAAAGACCTAGCTTCATGGCCCAAGCTGACCAAAAGAGAGAGAATTCTGGAACTAGGAGTTTATTTAGAGTGGTTAACTACAAGCAGACTTTTTCTGGACTAGGAGTTCAATTCACATACTGAACCAAATGTCAGAACGGTATTCTGGTCTCTTGCACACATTGCTGATTTTATTGCATACTTTACAATCCTTATCCTACTAAAAAAATTTCCCCTTTCTAGGTTTTAGATAATAGTCTAACATAAAAGAGTATGCATTCACATTTTCTTTTTGAAATAAGAAGGCAAAGTGGTTTGCAATAGCAATAAATGTTTGAAGCTCCAGCAGGCATTTACTCGTGTGTGTATGTGTGTGTGTGTGTGTATGTGCACGCGCACGTGCACTTACGTGTGTCTGTGTGTGTCTCTACATGTGCTGTGTATAAGAAACAACGGCAATGGACAGTTGTGAACAGCTCTCAAAATGTTAACGTTCTCAAATTCTTGTTAGTCAACATGGGAAACCTCATTGCCAGAGTCCTGCTTTAAAATTGGGACAAGTGGCCTATGCTCAAATTCTAAACTCCAAACACCAGTTTCGGCCAACTGTACAGGCTAGTTACAATTTAAGCCCTATAAGGAACCCCTAATCAGACCTCTCTAACCTACATTTTTCTTATCTATACAATGGGACAATACCGTATATCTCTCTTGCAGTTGGGCATATTACACTAGAAAAAGAAAATTTTTTGAAAGTGTATGTCAAAATACCTAGAACAAAACAGTGTTTTTCAGGCATTTCTTATCTTCTTTTTACATTATTTATTTTTTAACTTCAAGATCAAAGAACGCTACGTGAACTTGGATCTGAATTTTAGATATATTTTAATGGAGAAAATAAATATTTACTTTATATCAAAACTACGATTACAATTACACTTGAAATATTAATCTTTTTCAAAAGGCTCATTCTAGTGTGACAGTGTTCATTCTCTGCCTAAATAACATGTAAGACAAAGAAGAGCTATAAAATATTTGTTTCTTATCAGTATACACAAAAATCAATTTCACACAGTTACATTTAAATTTATGCTATTGTTTTTCTTTTTCCTTTTTTCCCAGAACTAGGGATTGAACCCAGGGCCTCACACTTGCTAGGCAACATCTGTACCACTGAGCCACCCCCTGCGTCCTGACTTTAATTTTCTTACTTAATGTCTAAGTCAATGAAGGTAGCTGAATGTCTATCATCCTCATAGAGAACTTTCAACTTCTGGATTTTGGAGATGCCCAGCAACTTAGTTACTGGCATCACAGAAATTACTATCACTTTGTAGTGGATAAGGATGACTTCTGAGAATCTGCTTCGTAATGCTTTGGGAGGACCTTTGCCACTGATAGAAAATGAAAGCCATCTGGTCCAGGCTTCCCCATTTCCCCATCCATGGCAGGCATCACTAATGGATCCCAGCACTTTTCCCCTGTGAGCCTAGACTTGGCTTCCTATAACTTCTCAAAATGGATTTCCAGGCAGACAGCCACCATCAACTGATCAAAATCCTATTGTGAGTTGAAACCACCCCCTAGCCTAGACCAGACTTTACCTTTAAACTATTCATGAAATTAAGGGTGTAAGGGACACACCTACTGAATAAATTGCCAGTCTTAACATAATTCTAATGGGAATATTTACCCTACTTATGGGACGAAACTTCTCAGGAGTTTCATTCCCATTCATTTAGATATAAATACCTATAATACTACTAATAAATCATCCTTATCTCTTCATTAATAAGAGCTTCTTAAGGGTCATTATTAGATAAAATACCCTTGGCTAGCTCAAATTGCTGTATGTCATTATAATTAATAAAACTGTACATCTTTATGAATAGTCTATAATTCAGGCTCTTTGGTAATTAGATTGAAATGAAGTTTTATGATATTTTAACTTCATTTTCTATATTGGTGGATAAATGTAAGCCTACCCTAGTGCAGAGCTGCTGTATCTCTCACCCAGATAAGCCTCTGTTTTTATGGACAGTGTAAAGATGTACCCAGAACTGATTTCTTCAAAACAAGCACCGGGTAACAAATGTCTGATTCTTTGGCCAGCATGCAAGGGCAGCAAAACAAACAGGCCATTATATGTGTGGCAAATAATGAGATTACAAAGTCAGTGAGGAACAAGCCACATTATCAGTTGGTCTACATTGTAAAACAATGGCACAAAAGCACCCTTAATACATGAAAAAGTGAAACTTTCACGGTTTTCAGTGAATTTTAATGGTTTGGGGATCATCCTGAGCATAAGTAGACTTGTCTCTATTACAGTTTCCATGTTTTCCTTAACACATGACATGTTTTCCTCGTCTTGCTCTACTCAGCAGTATTAACGATACTGGCCTAGTTTTCTCTGTGTCCTCCAATTTGCCATTTTTGAAATTACAGCCTATGTTTATCCAGGACAGTTACAAAAGTCACGTTGGTGATGCAAGAAAACATAAAACCATTTATGAGTGAGTTTTGTAGATTTTAAAATTTATGATGTCTGAGACACTGTGAAATAGATGCAAGAATCACTTTGGAATTTTACAAGAATTTCTATGACCTAATCCTGCAATCTAGCCTTTAAACTGCAAGGAATTCTGGAACAGCCATTATTCAAGATCATGTGAGATGCAGTTTTTTATTTAGTCATTTTGAGACAAAAGGGAGGGTGTGGGTCCCTTGCTTGTCTTTTTGATGCAGCGGAGAAAAGAAATGTAGTAGGAACAAGCAGGAATCCACGGAGAAGTTTTACTCTAACCCCTTTTTCCTGACGCTCCTGATGAATAGTAACCAAACAAGATCCAGGCCAAGGGATAAAATCTGTGGCTGCCCAGCTGAAGACAACAGTCTTGTTTCCGTGCATCCACATTCTGCTATCTGCTGGCAAATTTAACTGTTAATTCATGTGGTTTCCCCTCAAAGAGGAAAGGAGCTAGCAAGACAACTGTTCAATGCTCAATTGCCTATTAGTTTTAGTTTATAGATGAGACTTGATAAGCCCCCAAGCAACTAATTAGAAGGAGCGTGCTAATTAGAAGGCAACTGTGAGGTTATGCACCCTTCTCTCCTTTGCTTGCTTGTCATTTAGTGTAACATCCAAGGGCCAGTTGTTCTTTTGGAAAAATCACTTCCAATCCTGTTGCCTGGCCCTGTGCTCCCCAGACACCCCTCCCTGACCCTTGCGGCCCCTCTGCCACCCTTTTCTCCTTGAGGTTGACCATGGTGCTGTTGGGTCTAGTTAGAACTGGAAGATGGGCCCACTGACCCCAGGACCAGGTGAATGCATCTCTGCAGCCCACACCCAGAAAAGCACTGGGGACATCCAACCTGACTGTCTCAGGTTTCCTGACTGATTAAATAAATGAACCATCTGAGCACAGTCCACGAGGAAGGGAAAGACCTAGATTTTTTTTTTTTAAGTACACTGAAAATCTATCTACCTCAGCTGCCATGGAACTCGACGTGCTGAAGGAGCATTATCTTGATGAATTTTCTCCCTTACTTTCCCCAGCCACATCTGCTACTGGCCACAGCTACCGAAGTTCTCCTGGGAGTGGATACGGAGAGGATCACTGGGTCAGTAACACTGAGCTCATGCTGAAGCTTGCTGCTGGAGGCAGAGGGAGAGGGGAGACGGTGTCTCCTCCCCCGACATGCCCCCACTCAGCCTGCTCAGTCTGCTTTCGTTTCTCCTTCCACGGGCACCACTTTCAGAAGATCATGTCAGTGGAAAATGACTCCATCTTGCATGCTAGTTATAGGAGCATCCCCACTGTTCCAAGCTTAACTGTACTCAGACTGTCAATCAAGCAACACAAAGGAGGAAAAAAGAATAAGTCCTGCTCTAGCCAACCTGTTTTAAGACTACTAGGTGCCCCTAGGACCACAAAACCTAGAAGATCTGGGATCCAAGAAATCCATTTCCTATGTTAACTGGAATGGATGCTCCTCTTCTATACCTAACGTCCCTGAGAACTGAGAATATCGCTGTGTTCTCCCTGAGGCCCGGGACAAGTAGCAGTTTCTGTGCTGTGCCCTGCAAAATCAAAAGCTCATTTACAGGATTATATTTATGATGGACAATGGCAGGGAACAAGAGTGCTGATGCTATTTTTGTCCAGCTGAGTGGCTTGGGTGTAACCCTCCCCTAAACCAATCAAGGGACCTCAGCCATCCTGGCCTGACCCACACTGAGGGACCTGCAGAAAGGGCCCTTGCAGGGCCTGGGCTGTACTCAGGTGACTGGCGGGCTCTAAGGAGCAGATGCGCATTGGCCTTAGAGACAGCAAGATCTCTGAGCCAAGTGCCTGCTTGCCACTTTTTCCTAAATCAAACTACCCTGAAGTGCAAAAAAGAGCATAAGAATGCCTTTGGGGTTCTCAAGAACATTTTGCAATTGAGGTTTCTGGAAGTGCAGAAGTGTGGGTAGATTTGCTAAAACTCTACCCATTCCCTTGCAGCTCACCTGGGGTTGGGAGAGATGTCTTCTCTGGATCGTGGGCACAGGCCCAGCCTTTCCTTGTCACTTTAGGAGGCATTGGAAGTGTCCCAAATCAGGCAATTTCCTTTCCAAGGAACCCCATGTGTGTACACAATGAGAGCTCATTTCCTCCCATTGGCTTTTGTTTGAGCAGTTTGCTTTGATATGGGATGTATGCCACTCTCCTTTGCAGTTTTCTAAATGCAAGCATCCTTCTAAACTCAGTGCGTGGCCTACCCCAATTGGAGTCATGCCCAACTGGCCCAATTTGGATGGGTTTCTCCCTCCCTTTCATGTACATTAAGCACTAAGTGTCCAGGACCCAATCCAAATGACGTAAGTTTTAGGATTCTCCATTGGCTTTTGTGTGCGTGTATCTGCTATGAATGTGTACGTGTGTGAATGCATATGTATGCTTGGGTGATGCACGTACATTTATGTGTCTTCACGTCTCATTTTGATTGGTGTCTGCCAATCATTTTTGTTTTGCTTCCTTTATGCAGCATCAAACTAGTTACATGAATTTTGATCAGTACTCTGTGAATGGAGGGATGCAGCCACACGAATTTGAAGATCTGTAGATGTACTTCGGGAAGCATTTGAAAATCTTTCTCAGGTGAAAACTGATGCTGAGACATTTAGATCCCAGGGTATCATACATTTCCCTTTTCACTCCTTTCTCTATTTTTAAATGTCTTTTTCACTTTTCTGTTCTTATTTTCTCCCTGTGTACAGATCAAATGGACTACAGACCACACTTCTTTCCTCTTGTTTGTGTGTGACCCAAATCTCATGACCCAGGGTTCTAGCAAACACCTAAGTTGTGAAAGTCTCTCTGCTGTTGATGGTTTCTCAGTGGGAGAAAAAAGAACATGTGATATTGAATTTTTCAACACAGACAACTGGGTCACCATATCCAGGAAGGAAGTAAAGTCTGTTTCCAAGAAGCACTTTGAAGCATCCGTGGTTATTCATTTTCTGCGTGACAAAAAGACTGACCTCCCCAGCTGACCAGAGGCCAGCATGGACTGGCAGATGTTATGGAAGTGTTTGGTGGCCCCAGAGAAAATTCATTCATTTATTCATTCACTTATTCATTCGTTTCCCAAAATTTAAATTCAAAAGTTTAGTACTAAAAAGATCCAGTTACTATCTTCTTGAACAACCTAAAAACAGCCTACTTGAGTACAGAATCAATTTTACCCACATTAAAACAGTTCTAGACTACTGTAGGCTTTATTCAAATGATCCATTTTCACTCACACAGTATTAAAAAAAAGACTTTCCAAATGTAGCCCATTTCTGTTTTCAACAGCAACTGCATTTGAATCATCCCAGAAATACTATGATCCTTCTAGTCTTGGAAAATCTGCTTCAGGGTCTCATCACTTCTACCAAGGGTAAAACATTCCCACATAAATGTGGGAATGTTTTAAGCCCAGCATAAAACTCTTTTGTAGAGTATAAAGCCTTCTGCATTTTGCTACAAGAACAATAACATCTTTCTGAGTGACAACAATACTTTAAGAATTTGGAGAAATCCTTGTTTTGAAGTCCTTACTCTTTCTGGTATGCCTGCAGCATTAGCTGGAGATTATTTTCTAATAGTTTCATGTTTTCCCCAGGAAATCAGTCTTGACTATCACACATTGAATGTTTGTTTGTGTATAACGGAAACTCCTTTACATAGGTGATCTCTAATCCTAATTGCCACCCAGTGAAGTGGATCTTGTTACCACATTTTAAAAAGGAGAAAACTAAGGTTCCAATAAATATTCAGATTTGCCTGGTTGAGCATCTAGTTCACAAGAGAGCCAGAATCTGAATGGCTTTTAAAACCAAGTGCTAGGAAGTCTGTAAATAGTTTGTGACTAGAGTCAGGGGTTTAGCTCAGTGGTGCAAGTGCCTGCTTGGCAAGTGCAAAGTCATGATTTCAATCCCTGGTACCAAAAAAAAAATTTGCGACTAAATCATTGTTCACTCTTACAATGCACAGATTCCTGAACCCCAAGCTACTCATCCAAGTTAAAATCTTGGGGCAAAGGCCAAGAAACGTTTTTTCACCAAGAGTTTGTGTAAAGAACACCACCAATTTTTGGAGTAACTAGTAAGTAAATGGGTATGGCGAGAAAAGATTTTCTCCTCCTGGGGTTGCAGTTGGATGACGTAAGTACCACATAGACACAGGACCTTGTGCCACTGTTGGAAAACCTCACTGGCATTGACTGTGGGTGTGCTTGCCCTTTAGTTTTTAAGCGGTGCAGAAATAGGCCAATCCATTTTGTGAGGCCTGCTGCACATTTTGTACAGCTTAACATAACCTGATCTATCTTACAGCAACCTACAACCAGAATGCATGTTATCTTTGGACACTTGTGGTAATTCCCAGGTTATATATTTCAGTGCTAGCCTCTCTGCCCTTAGACTTCACCAGCCGAACTTCTTCTTTGAAACTGAAATGTAAAGCAATCCCTGGTTAAGGGGATGGAGCTTAGCTGGCCTCTCCTTAGTACTAAAGTACCACTTCATAGAAATTGTACTCTCCCTGGGGCAACATGCTTTCTGTTTTCTTTGTAATGGAAAATTTTGACTCTATTTAGTGGGTAATGGGCTATAGATTTCTGTGGGTACAATTCATACCTAATAATCATCTATAGAAATATCTGTCTCAGTAACAAGATACTCCAATTGTTCAATTGTATCCCACAAGAATTTATTGAGTATCTACTACTCTCCAGGCATTGGATCAAGTTTAAAATGCATAAGGAACGTTACAATCAGAAGGCACTTAAAATATTCGACTAGTGGCATCTACTTTGATAGATTTTGTCCACTAAGGGACGAGTGCCAAGATCACGAATTATCCTTTGCTGAAACCCAGAGGAATGAAGCAAAAAGCTAAGGAAAATAATAAGGTAACGGAAGTACAACAAATGACATTGTGGAGCACTTTAAAAAGAAGCAGCAGCCGTGCTGCATTTAGCTAAGCCTGTAATAGTGCAAAGCTCATCTTTCATTAGTAATGAGGATCAACACTTCTCTTTGGCCTGTCCCTGCTACAGTTGTTCTGAATACAGCAGAGCTCATTTCAAGGCAAAAGGCTCTGGAAGCCTCTTGAAACAGCATTTAGACCTTAACTTGCCATCATACTTCACGTTTCTCTGGTATTTTTTCACCTTTCCTATTACAGCAGAATCAAACTTATTCCTACAAATTTGTAAAAACTATTTCTGCCCTGTGGCCCTAGCCTGCCCGGTACAATGGCCTCCTTGGGCTCCAAGTGGCACCAGTGGCCACCTGCCAGCCCAGCATATCTTCCCCTCAAGCCCAAATAAGCTGTATCTTAACTGTTTCCTCTCCACTTGCTGCCACGTCTCCTTTGACTGCCTGACATATTCCAAAGCTCCTTCTAAAATTCTAACTTCCTGCTTCCTATACCTTGCAATTTATCTTCCCACAATCTCTCCTTCAGAGGGGTATTCCTGAGGTCAGGGTAACACCTTAACTTCTGTGTGCCATAGTCATCTTTACTGAACTTACGGATCTGGCATTCTTTTCACCATCACCTGACTGCAGGAAACCCTAATATAGGGCACTGTGAATAGAACAATCCCTTTTCATGACCCAGAGATAGTGAAAAGGTCAAGAGGCCCAGATACCTATTCCCAAGGTGCCCTCTGTAAAATGCTATCCCCCTTGGAGTGTCTGCTCAATGGAGTGTGTCTAAGAAACCCCGTATGTGTATGCGCTCCCCAAGGCTGGGCCATCAACCTTTTTCTAGATTACAGTTACTTCCTTAGCTATGGCAAACCCTTCTAGAATTCCAAATACCTGTTCTGCATGGATGAACCCCAATCCACATCAAGTTCTGGAGGCCACAGACCACAGACCTACACTTTAAAGGGCACAGCCAGCTTCCCCTCATCCTTCTAGTGTCCAGGACCAACAGTGTGATCCTCTCGCCCTCTTCTCTCTGGATCCTTGGTTTACTAAGGTTTGTGTCCCCAGGTCTCCTCTGACGCACACTTCCTCTCCCTTGGCCTCAGCACATCCTTCCCAGGCTCTTAGTGACTTTCTCCCCGCATCGACATCAGCTGTGGGTTGATTCTCACTGTCTGTCTTTCAGCCGCTGCCAACATGACTGAGTAGAGTGCCTGTAACTCTCCAGTCCAATCTATACTCACGGAATTCTCTTAAGTGACCTCTGACCCCATCTCTCCTCTGCTCTAACAGGCAGCAACTCACTGCTGCATTCTGAATGGGTTCTAAAATCCACAGTATGGCCACCGTTCAAGGTCGTCCACAATTTATGCAACGTCAAGTGCTCCCGGTGCTGCACCTCGTTCCTCAGGGTGCTTCCCAAGTGCAGCACTGCCACACAAGGCCATCTCAGATGCTGTCCTCTCCGGGAACTCTTCTCTGCTTGCCTGGATGGCACTAACCTACTTACCCTATACCTCCCTTGTTGCGTGGGTGACTTCACCATGGTGATTTATCTGCATATCCTATCCACCATACTACCACACAGTATACATTCCACGAGGGGAAAGGAGATGGGGAAGATTTAACACATACTTTTTTCCTCTTCCTACATTGTTTGTATGGTATTTTTTGTTTGTGTATTTGTTGCAAATTAACCTGAACTCAACAATAATTTCATTAGGTAAAACAGATTTGTACAGATTGAGGTTAAATCAACAGTGCTATCAGCCCCAATCCACTGACAAAGAGGCCCTCATCCTGCTTCTGGTAGCTCAGTTCACCAGATCTTCACAGAATTAGAGTTGGGCTCATTATTACTGTATTGACTTATGCAAAAGAAGGAAAGAAGTCTCAAGTGATTTGGTAGCTGTCTCAAATTTTATGGGAACCCAGCACACAAATCTGTGTTGATGGCCTTTGGCCTATAGGTTTTTGCTGCCTAACTTGGCCATCTTTATTTATTTTTTTGAGATCTGAAATGGACTAACAGGCCCTATGGCTACACAGCAAGAAAGGCAAAGGTCAAACGGCACTGTCATCCGAGGCCTCAGGCTCTCCCTTCCTTCTACTAATCTTAACGTCAAACAGGAAAAGCCAATTCAGGCAAAAGCTGCACATTTGAATAAAAACCAGGGAAGAAAAGGGAGATGTGCAGAGGCAGAGTGATAGCAGCCATTATTATTATTATTATTACTAAATTGCTACTCCTAGTGTCATCATTATTATTAACTCTGATCATTTCTCTTCATTTCAAATCTCACCTCTGAAGCATTTAACATCCCATTAGCCCAGAGCAGATGCTGCGCTGGCTCATGTGGCCCTCCAGGCCTCCTCTGATTAGTGGGATCAGTGATGCTTGTGCTGTCTAAGAGACCACTTCTGGAAGCTGAGAGGGTCAGGAGAGAGACAGATGAGGAGGCCCCAGTGGGAATAGAAGAGATTAGCAGGAGTCTTTTCATGATCCTTCCTTCTATCTTGGAATAGCCAGTACACTGTAGGTAGCTCATAAAAAAAAAATAAAATAAATTGCTGTACTGGGGATTAAACCTAGGGCCTTCACACGGAGATATACCTGCAGCCCTTTTTGAAATTTTGAGACAAGGTCTCACTAAATTGCTAGATGGCCCAGGCTCAGTTCAAACTTGTCATCCTCCTGTGTCAGCCTTCCAGAGTTCGGGGTTTACAGACAGGCACCACAATGCCCAGCTTGCCAGCTATATTTTTAAAACTTTATTAAAAACAGAGAAGATCACAAATCCTAAGTGTTTAGTTTCCTGAATTTTCCCAAAGCAAACACATCTGTGAAACCCACACCTCTGTAAGAAATAAAATATCTACAGGGCCCCGGGCACTCACTCCCTGGGGTCCTTTCAGCATCCCCCTCCCCCACCACACACACACACACACACACACACACACACACACACACACACGAAGTGATCGCATTCCTGCAGACCCCTTGCCGGCTGCATTCTGAGCAAACTCTCCTGTTCAGGCCAGGATGGCATGTGCTTTCCTTCGACAAGCTTTTGCTGGCAGCAAATTGCCATTTCAAAGCAAGGGAAAGAAAAAAGTGTGTGAGGGAGTAATTTTGTGTGTAGGAGAAAAGTGTTTCTAATTTTCAGTCCTGCAGCCGTGAGGGAAGAAGGAACAGTGAAGGAGGGAAGTCAGCCAGTCACTGCGGTCCTGGTTCAGCTTCCCGGCCAGGGTCTGGAAGGGATCCAGCCCCCTTGCCATTTTGAAGAAGGAAGCAAATATGTGGCCCTTCCTCACCTTCCCCCACCTGCCCAGGGCTGGCGGACTCTGCTGCCCCCATAGTGCAAGGCAGTGGACAGGTCGGTGGTCATGATTGTAACAGCAGCATGTGCACTAGGAGCCAGATTCAGTGTTGAACACATGGTTTTGATTTTGTTTGTTTGTTTGTTTTTAAACAGTGGTAAAAAATGTTACAGCTCTAACTTCAGGATTTGCTAGATTCTTTAATGGGAAAGCAACTCCCACACTGGCGACCGTGATCCCCAACTCCCCAGGCTCAGCATGTTCGGGGTACAGGCCAAGGAAGGAAGGGACCCCAGAGGGCTTAGGTGGAAATGTGGTGTCACCGAAGAAGCCTCAGAGAGGGCGCCACTGTGTTGACCTGACAAAGCACACAGACCCACCCTGCTCTCCAGTGCCTTTTCTGTACTAATTTATCAAAATCTGAAAGGGAGCGATCAGAACATTAAAGGCAACTTCACAGCCACAAAGCAATTAACTCAAGATCCAACATGTACCCATATCCACACAGGATCAGCCAGCAACATTCTCCAACTTTCTGTCCTGGGTTGCTGGCTGCCAGTGCATCTAGAAATCATCATTCCTCTCTTTTTCTGATCAATTATTTAGTAAGGTCTGGGTTACACAACAGAAATTTCACCCTGAGGTGGAGGAATGTATGCCCTTTACTGGTCAGCTAGAAAACAGTGTTTGATAAAAAGGGAAATTTACAGTATGGAAGACTGCTGGAAAAGTTTATAGGACATCACTAGTAGGGGTGGAGAGAAAGAAAGGAAAATGAAAGAAAGGGAAGGAAGGAAAGAAAGAAAGAGAGAAAGAAAAGAAGGAAGGAAGAGAGGAAGAAAGGAAGGAAGGAAGGAAGGAAGGAAGGAAGGAAGGAAAGAAAGAAAGAAAGAAAGAAAGAAAGAAAGAAAGAAAGAAAGAAAAGAAAAGAAAAGACAGGCAGTTTGTAATAGAGTAGACGCCTCAGGATCTTTAGATTAGATATGATCTTCCTAAGAAAAACTGGAATGTTTGTCTCAGGACAAGTCTGAAAACTGTGGGGGCAGGTTCCAGCTTTCTCTGTGAACACCAGGCCACTAGCAGGGATGCTGCTGGGCCTTCCTTGCTCTCCCTGTGTTTACTTGGGGTGTCCCTGAGTATGCTTGAGCAGAACCCAGAGAGAAAATCCCTCCTGGTTGCTGTCTAGAGGAAGGAGGGCAGGTGAGTGCAGCCGACTGTTGACTGGAGCTGGGATTAATTAGTTCCTTCTGTGACCTTGACACCTACGGATGCCGGATGCCGAGGGAGCCAGTGTGTTTCTCTAAGCTGCGGAATACTCAGTGCTGAGAGCCACAGAGGAACTCGGGGAGGCTGGACACAGATAGATTGAGCCAAAAATTAAAACAACAAAACAAAAGGAACCCCAAAACCGTGTAGCTTAGTTCTGAAACTGCCTCAGTTGTGTTAAGTATGTGCGTAAGTCACACATACTTATGTAAATCTCTGTCTATCTGTCTTGGTCCTCCAGGGTAGTCCTGCAAGACAAATCTAGCCCCCTGACAGGTATTTCTGGAGCTGGCTATAGTCTATGGCAGTGGTGGCGAACTTATGACATGCGTGCCACAGTGGGCACGAAGAACACTTTCTGTCCCACACAAGCCAAGTTACTCTAGCAGCTGAGCTGATAACAGTTGTTTTTTCTAAACTAAACCCTCTGAGTTTAGGTTCAATTGCACTGTTGTCGCTTTGCAATAAACAAGTGGGGTCTGGGATGCCATTTAGGCACTGGGCCCCTAAAAACTTCACCATTGCTGGTCTGTGGTGAGGACTGAAGACAATTTTAAAGCATCCTTTGCCACTGTGGAAGATGTCCTTCCCTTCTGCATGCCACACCCTCACTGATTAGTTTTGCCCACTGTGTTCAGGCCTGAGCAGTGATGGGGAAAATGAGCACTCTGCCGTCTTGCCTACTATTGCTGGCCCAGTGTTCCATAAGGCCAACCGTGGGCCCAAGCTGCTGGAAAAACATAGCATGTCCTGGACTGCTTAGGTGAAATATCACACCTTGCATAAACAAGGTGCCCCGCCGTCCTGTTGGAAGAAGCTTGACATCCTCAAAGTGTGAAGGGTTGGCCTGCTGGAGAGACAGTGGGCTACCTAGGGTTACTCCAAAATCTCAAACATCAAAATAAGGCCAACAACTGAAGGTGTTGTGCTTCACTACAGCGCAGGACAGACTTTTCTAACCAAATGTTACAGCCTGGATGCACAAAGAGGCTGGGCTTGTGCAGTCACTAGGGAGACACAAGGTAGCTGGCAGGTGAGCAGTTAGAAAATAAAGAGATCTCCCTTGGACTCTAATGCGTCTTTTCCCAGCAACCCCCATGGCAGCACCTGAGCAGCCTGAATCCAGCAGGCAGTGGCTGGAGTAGAAAGTTCTGGGAGATAAGGAGTTAAAAAGACCAAAGCTCTCTAGGGGCCCCAAGGCAGAGAGTCCCTTTGATCATGCCTCTTAATTGCAGCCCAGTTGCACCAGGGAACTTTAAAGAAAAGAAACAGGGAAACTCTAGAGATAGGGTTTGTTTTGTTTCCTGAGGGGATGGTCTTTGTGGTGGCTGCCAGGAAGCTGATATTGCAGGGGCTTGGATGATGGCTGTCCTCAGGGCGAAATCAATCATCTCTCCCACCACAGTCAGGTGCAGGAAGACGCCAGCTTCAGGGGCCATCTATGTGCACCCCTGCATCTGGCTGAGAGGTGCAGACCTGGAGAGCACAAAAAAAGGGAGGCCATGGGAACCACTGCAGGCATCTGTGTGGCACCTGCCCACCTTGGTGGAAGATGGGCAGCGTGCCCAACAGGAAGCTTGTCCAGGGAGGGCAAGTCGAGGGTGAAGCAAGGAGATTTCTAAGAATTCCCACAGAAGGCCATGGAGCCACAACAGCATAAAACACCTCACTCTCCACAAGGCTGTGCTGTGGATAATGAGCTTTTATGGGTGCCCTGTGATTCAGGCATTCACAAGTTGAGGCCCATCAGGTTCTTTCAGTTTCAGTCAGGGCGTGTGCCTGTGGGAGCACACACACATGAGATTCGAGAGGAACCAAAAGGCCAAGCAATGGAGACCGAGCCCTTGTCATCACTGGCAGTGCACCAAGTCCCTTTGTGGGGAGGGACTCCGGGCTAAACCTGGACTCCTGCCTGCACAGTGCGCCAGTAATTGCTTGTTTATGTTCTGTTGAACTATTTAGTGAGCTCTGTGACCGGTGGCTGTAACATGAAAGATTTCCTGAAGCAATCCCCCTTCTTTTGCAACCCCTAAGCAGGCACTGTTGGAATAAGGTCTGGGTGTCTGTAACACGGGTTTCCTTCCTCTTTTGTCACAGACTAATGGGTGACTCAGCCAAGTAACTTGGTCTCTCTAAGCTTCACTTTCTTTGTGAAAAGTTTTAACTCTACTGACATGCATAGAGCTCAGCAGAGAGCTTGCCAGACAGTAGGTGCTCGATAAACTCAGTAAATACATGCTTCGTTTCATTCCTCAAGTTAGTGGTAAATTAAAAATTCATAAAAACATCAGCCATTGTGTGGCTCCATGGGCATCTGGGCGGGAAAGACTTCTCTAAATCACTTTAGCTTGACTCCTGGCTCTAGGGAAGAGGAGGCCACTGCCGGGACCCAGAAGACAAGCACCCCAGTGGAGAGAGGGCAGATGGAGGCACAAGACCCTAGCCAGACAGATGTCTGTGGCAGGCCTGGACCTTCACAAGGGCAACTCCATCAGAAAGCTATCTGCTCTAATGGTGCCTTCATTTTACACTACAAGACTTTCAATCCAACATTTTTAAACAAATGCAATGTTAATGGCATAACGGTCTCTCTATACTCTTCGTGTTCTTGGGAGGGATGAGAACAGAGTAGCATTATCTACATCTGAATGGATGAGTTGGCCAGAATTCCCCAAACTGACTCACTGAGGCTGTGATAACTAAGGTAGGCATGTTAGACTCTGGGGCTCTAGTTCTCCTCCTAGAAAAGGGGAATCTAACACTGATTTCTAACACATGTGTTTCTTGGGGGTGGAGGGGAATCTCTGGAGCAGATGTGTAAACACGCCGGCTTTTCCTGGAGGTGGTAACCAAATCCCTCAGGGGATTTGTGAGTCTGTGTCCACAGTGACAGCAGACATCTTGGGCACAGGGCAACATCCACAGATAGGCTATGTGCAGTCACGGAGCTGCTCCTCCCCACTGAAGTCCTCACCTTCAGACCTCGGTCCTGAAGAGCAGTAGCACAAGGCTGGTGGTTACTTCTGCTCCATGCTTAGCCTGAGCAGCCTGGTGAGGCCTCCCGGGCTGAAGTTTAGGTGCTGCCTGCAGCCCTATGAGGTGCATTTCAAAGCAGCCTTCTGGATCCAAGCATCTTCAGTCCCTTAAGTTTCTGCAGCACAGCCATTATAGTCTAGAGCCTCCCAGATGTGTGCCATCATCTCATCCCTTGGGGGTTTGTTAGAAAAGCAGAATGTAGGCCTCTCCCCAGGCCCACTGAATTGGAATCTACATTTTTAATAAGATCCCCGGGTGATTTGCAGGCACAAGAAAGTTTGAGAAGAGCTATTCTGATTTAGTCACTGGAGGCACCTGTCATGAAGGTATCAAGCATTTGCTTATGTCCAGCTACTTTCTCATCTTGCAAATCTGTTTTCTTCAAAATAGTCCTGTGGCTAGGTTCAATTGAGAGCCACTAGATCCAGGAAAAATAAACCTCCAGGCCTTGGAGAACCAGATGACTGGTGTCAAGTGCTATTTCCAGTCATGCTGGAATTACTGTTCTAACCAGTAATATCCCCCAAATGCATATTTTGAAAGGCAGGCACAGAAGTCTTGATAATTGTTAGATTAAAATGGTATTTTTTGATTATTTATGAAGACCTACTTATTAAAAAATCACTTAGAGACTGGAAAGATATAACAACGAATGCTCTATTATTCCAATCTTCTAAGGCTCTAAACATGACCCTAGTCCAGCGGCAGTAAACCTTTTTAGCATGCATGCCACAGAGAGTTGTTTGTATCACTGAGAGCTCTAAAAGGTTCGCCATTGCTGCCCTAGATGAGTATTCGCCCCAAGAGGACCACTGCCAGAGACCCGTGCCAAGGAGGGTAAAATACATGCGAGGGTAGTACAATGCAGGAGGCCACGCTGCTTTCCCATGGAATCATGGAGACTGGGCTGGGTGTTTAACAGTAAAGCTTGTGCTAGCTCTTATTTACTTCTGCACCCTTGGCTATGTTCCCAAAGGCTTATCCTGTGTCACCTGCTTGGGTCTCTCTTCATGCTCCCACCTTCCATGAGCTTCTGAGCACTCACAGCTTCAACCACAGCTCCTGTGCAATTGCGTCTCAGGCAGACACTGGTAGCCTGGTGTCTAAACTGCTCTTTATCACCATGTTGTCAGATACTTGAGATATCTCCACTCGGATGTCCCATCTCTCACTAAAAGCACCAGGCCCTAAGCACAAAACCCATCATCTCCCTCGTTCCTCTGATCCTAAGCCTACTGCTTGGTTCCCTTTTCTTTCAACCTCCACTTCATTCGCGCCACCTACCACCAACATTTCTCTCGACAGTAGCTGTCATGTCACCGGCTTCTCTGGGCTCTTGGTAGTGTCTATTCTTTTCCCTTCAAAATGCCTTTCAAATCTGCCTTTTCTCCTGCATTCACACACTTCCCATGCTCATCATCCTTCTTCCCACACTTTTCCCAGAAGATTGCACAAGTTTTCTGGCCCCTGGCATCACTTGTTACAAATGTTCCAACCTCTTACCTGGAGTAAGAAATCCTAGATGAATCTTTATGAAGCATGAGACCTGTGTTACCAATGATGAGCTAAAACTCCCTCCTGGGGCTCTTCAGCTCTTCCCTATTCTGGATCCATCTAGCCTGATGTCCCCCCAGCTTCCCTAACACTTCATTTCTATTTCCCCAAAGACATGTGTCCTCACCACCCCCACAGAATGCTGCCTCTCCTTCCTGAGATTGTGATCTCTGGCTTCTCTAAACTTTTTGATCACACAGTATCAAAAATATTTTTAGCACAAACAATTGCCATAGGATAGCAACTTACTTGTAAATGGTAAATTTTTGTAGCAATACTAACATATTCCATACAGAACCAAAATACATGAAAATCAACATTTTAAAAGATAAGCCAAATAACATATTAGTTCAACTGTTTCTGTATGAAGAGAATAATTTTGCCCTTGGCCTGGGGTGTGTATATTTCACAACAGAAATGCTGCCATTCTGGCCTGTGGGAAGCAGCCTTTTCTCCAAGACCTTCTACATCACTCCAACCCAAACAGAACTCTCCTTTCCTGAACTTGCAGGACATTAACATTACAAGTACTAAATCACTTAGGTAATATACGCTTCTCTAATACTTTTAGTTTGATTAACTAAAACTTTCAGTTAGGATGCCAGAAACTTACAGATTTTTAGAGTCATTCCATCTTTTAATTAAAAAAAATACTGTCTTCCCAAAATTGCATGGGTTGAGCTGTATGCAAGTATCCAAAATGCATTACAAGAAAACTCTGAGTGTGACTGCAGTGTAATTTCATTTGTCTCATTAAACAGCATATCAGGTCTCTGTAGATTTGAGGAATGTTGGCTAATAAGACTTTTAGCATATCCCTTAACTTTGCTCAAATTCTGCCTTCATTTATAAAACAGGAGAAAGGGGGCACTTAGAAATGAGCAGAAAAACTGAAATGAAACAAATATAACAGTTATTATCAATGACTACACTTCTTATTCACACACTATAATATAAACTATAAGGTACACCTGAGATTTCAAAAATACTTCATCTCCCACATCCAACTTGAGCTTTGACATCTTCCTGCAAATGAATTATTTTTATTTCCTCCATTTTGTTTGTTCAGCTGAAGCCATAATGAGCCTTACCTAGAGGACTGAGGGTTCTTACAGGCCTGAACTGAGGGAATGGCTGTGCCAAGCCAAGTGGCAGCCGCAGGGTCACAAGTGTGTCACCAAGTCTTTGAGTGTCTCTGCTTGTATAAACCAACTGGGAAGAACATTCATCTTGTGGGCCTCTCTTGTTTCTCTAAGGTTCAAATTACATGAGATATGTGTGCAAAGCCCCTGTTTATAACACATGACCCTAAAATATTAGTTTTTTTCCCCAGGCTTTCAGCAGGTTTAAAAGTACTCACATGGTCTCATGGGAAAACAGAATACTTTAAATTTTAGTTTCCTTGCTCTCTCTCTCTCTCTCTCTCTCTCTCTCTCTCTGTCTCTCTCTCTCTGCAGGCAGGCTCTTTATACTCATTAATAAATGTTGGGTCCTTCTAGTTATGTAGAACAGACACACATATTGTTCCCACACCTTCAGGGCAGGCAGAGCTGAGAAATCCACCTCTCTTCAGGCTCTGCCTGGACTTCTAGGTCCCTGCAGTCTAAGAAAGTATTTGGGAACAAGAGATGGTGACTACGCTCACCTACCTAGTACACTTCTAAGCTTGTCCTGCACTTCAAAATTCAAGTCAGTTAACCGCTGAAAACCACCAATGAGTGAAAGATTTTTTAAACTAGGCTTATAACTCTTGTCCAGAAGGAGCTTTACCTCGCACACCCTTGCCAGAGTGCCCTAATTTAGGCTCCCACTTTTTAACTCTCTGATTGAACTGTTAATTGAGATAGTGCCAGTGAAAGCCATTTGTAAAGGGCCTACACACATGTTAATTACCCTTCTGAAGACACTGTGTGCTTAACTATTCTTATCTTGTTTGTAAGTATCTCCTTTCCCTAGCTATTGTGGATTGCAAACTGCTCAGGAGAGAGACCGGCAGCATTTTCAGTCTAGCCGGCTTCCTTTCTGTCCCTAGAGGGGGCTTACGGTTCCCAAGGTCCTCCTGCAGCAACCAGCTTGCCACAGATGCTCAGGACCTTGGACCTGCTCTTCTCCGCGACACCCAGGGCTGAGAAGAACTTAAAGCGTGGCTACATCCTATGTCTCCTCTCTAAGCTTTTCCCCTAACGGGGCCCTTAACCTCCTAGCTTGCCTTTGCTTAGAGAATGGATATTAAATCGGATATGGGGGTGGGGGCACCAAAAACCAACAAGGAGACAACTTGATGTTTAAAGAGGAAATCAGTTCTAAAAGGAACTCTTGCCTTTTACAAGAAAACGGAGGAGTGAATCCTCCAGAGTCAAGCTTCAGGTTTCTCTGCTGAGGAAAGGGGGAGCGAACTAATTACACTGGGGCTTCTGCGGACACAGCAGCAGACCCAGCAGTGGGACAAGGTCTAAGATTCCTTCTGCTGACAGAATGGCATTTAAGGCTTTATAAATGATGTGCCCCTGTGGTCCCCAAGTCACTTTACAGCTGAAACCCTGGTTGCTAAGACTCAGTGATTGCTCTGCAGTAGCCTTACATTGAGGATTTTTTCTTTCTTTTCTTTACTTCTCCCCGCATTAAGATTTTTTTCTGAGCATCTTCACGTCTATTGCTCATATTACATCTGTTTATTATTGAAACAGCACTCATGCTAAGAAACGTTGCACAGGTTAAAAGAAGTACACACAGGCAGGTATCTCAAACTCGAAATTCTTCCTCCGGTTCTCCTCCCAACACCAAAGCCATCGCAAACCTAAAACCCATGTCTACTGATTAACAGTTTAAATTGATATTAGGCAATAACACTACCATTCAAGTCTATGAAACTTCCAGTCTTGTGCCTTGTATTTTTGTGCACACACCCACAAAGGCAGTTACTGGGTAACCGGCTTGGTGTTCTAACCGAATTAGCAAAACCCAGTGAGCCTAAGAGGTGTTTAACAAACACTTGTTGACGGATGGATGGAATCTGCTGACCGAGGGTACCTGAGACAATGAATTCTTTGTCCAAGCACTAAGGTGCATTGTGGAGTCCATTTTTATTAGCCAGTGTTGCTGCCGTACCGAGGGGGAGGCCAGCCAGAAGCTGTCCAGCTTGGAGCTCAGGTGGCTAAAGGGAACCCTCAGGCCTCACCTTTCACCTCTGCTTTACACGCAGCAGCAGAGACAAGGACTATTCTCTAGAAACAGTGTGCCATGCAGTCGGGAGCAGAGGGCTGATGGAAACTCAGCTTCGTACCACCTTTGACTCCTGACTATTAACACAGCTGCATCTATGAGTTTATGTTCCATTTCAAGAAGAAAAACAAATACCAAGCTGAAGAAAATCATGGAGAAAAACATAGTTTGTAAATGATTGACACAGCCCGGCAGACTTCCTACTTTGTGTAGCCGGGAGGTTTTCTTTCAAAGCATGAAATACTGAGTTCCTTGCTCTGTACCGCAGTAGATATCTGGTCCGTCGGATTCAGTGGATCATTCCAGAAAGGATCCTGGGCTTCTGTCTCTCGTCTTCTCCTTTTGGCCTCTTCCCCTTTCTCCTTGCTAGGGCTCTAAACTGGAGTTGAGGCAGATTGTGTGAAGATGGGAAAAGATCCTCCCCCTGTTCTGCCATGCCCTTGGGGTTCTGTGCTCACCTGCTCTCACTTCTGACTGCAGTTTTCTCTTGTCTTTGAGGTCCTGTCTCTCTATTTTCCCCTGACATCCTGGTCTCCACTGCCAGCAGCTTCTTCCTTGTCGGGAGGGTTCTCTGCCTGAGCCAGCTCGGACATGCAGCTATACCTAGAGATCTATCTCAAAGGCCCCCAAACTATGCTTTCAACAACCAGTGCGTCTTGCATTTACAGGATTTTTCACTAATCAGACTCACCCCTTGCAATGTTCCCTACCTAACTTCCGTGTTGATACTGTTTTATTTTAGAAAACATAAACATATGCCTTTCTTCCCATCTCTTGTTACTGGTAGGAGTGGAGGAGGAAAAGCAGAGAAAATGCATACAAGATTGACCCTACTCATTCTACTAGATGGATTTCTTTTCAGCTCTACATCTAAATCCTCTTCTCCCAATTCTTGCTCGGAATCTTGAGTACCAGATCTTGAATTTCTATGGCGCTCCCTGAGCGCGCGACTGGCTGGTAGCCATGTGATATTGATTTGTTTTCACCATAGCAACAGCAAATTAAAACAACCAGCAGAGAGAAGGCAGGCAGGCTGTTAAGCAGCCAAGCATCATGACCAGTGTATTGCACAAGCATATTTCTCTTTCTTTCTCCTGTTTTCTTCCTTATTCATTTTACTTTCAGAATTTAATACAAAAGCCAAAGTAAAAATAGCACTAAATGCTTTGGGCACTAGAAGGCCTGTCCGTGGAATGGTCTGTCTTGCTCAGCTTCTAGCATATTAGACTAGATTTGTAGGGAAGATGCAAAATGAGAATTCTCTGACTTCTTTGGGAACTTAATTGTTGGTCTAAAGATAAATAATTCTATAAAATTTTAATGAGCACAAAATGAAGGCTGGAGAATGAGCGATTAGGAATCCTTACATCCAGAGACATTGCCAATGATTTCTTAATACTGAGGTTTCTCCCCTTTGTACTTTAAATAGCTCATTGTGTAAAGAGACAACTTTTTTCTTTTGCTATCTTTCTGTCTTTTTTTCTTTTTGTACAAGGTCAAGGTCTCCGAAAGTGCTGGCATCATGAGAGAAAGTATTATGCATTTCTATTAAGAGCTTGGAAAATTAGGTAGGTACTTGTTCAGGGCTCAGTAAGTGGTAGGAAGGAGGACACGAACTAGCATTGGGAATTCCTGGGAACTCCAATGTGTTCTAATCAAAATTCTATCTTAAAAGGATCCTTAGTAAGCAGTAATCTTCCCCTCATCCACGGACCAAGAATGCCACCTGTGACGTGGGATTAACAGCCGGTAGCATTATCTTTCCTTCCTCTGGGCCATGAGCCCTAGAACACGGTGCATTATCTATAAAAGCAGCTGTTCCCACCATCGCAAACAGCCTTGAACTTGTTGGCATAACTTGCATCCTAGACAACAGCTCTTGGGGGACTGGGATGAGGGCCCTGGGGACAGTCCTCACAGGTGGCAGTGCTGGGCTGCACCAAGGGGAAGTTAGGCCAGGAAAAACCGAGCTCAGCTTCCTACTGCTTTGTATCAGCCAGGCCAGAACCTGCAGAAAGCCCGTGCTGACCGGCAGGTAGGAGATGATGCCTTGTGTATGAAGGGATCTGTTCAGCGTTTATAAAGAACAAGCTACCGTCTGAAGCACAACTCAAGTCCTGCCAACTGGGAGTTAGAATGTTCCTTTCGGGACTTAGACAAATATCCCTCTCCAGAGCCTGAATAAAAGAACACACAACAGAAATAGTTGGGGGATGACGTCAGAAGTTCTGGGCTAGTGTCCTGCACTTCTCCTTGAAAGTAAAAACTGTGGGTCTAGAAGAATCTACGTGGCACTGCTGTTATTTAAATGAGCACTGCTGCCCTCCAAAAGGAGCAGGAGAACTGAAGAAACTTCCTCTTACATAAAGATTACAAGGATGCCCCCTGCCTTATTCTTTTTTACTCCATTGTCCCTGAAATGTTACAACTGACAAATAGCTTTCCACTTAACCTTTGTCTCGGAAAGGGACGGTAATATTCCTTGAAGGACATTCACAGTTGTTGTGGTTAGACAAGTCAGGAATTTTTTTTCCCCTTCGCTTCAGTGCTTGCTAACTATTCTAAAAATGTTACACATTTATTGTAAACACATGCTTCAGAGGCCTAACAAAAAAGCACAGTTTCCTCATGCCTGGCAGAAATTTAAAACGGAAAAGGGCAGAAAGAATTCTTTAACAAATATATCCTTTCCTCCTCCTGGGCCAAGTGTGTTAAAAATAAATCTTCTCCATCATTTCTCACTGCTGCTTGTCGGCAAGAAAGTTGATATGGTTCGGCATAGTGAAAACACAGCTTTAAAAGCTAGCCTCTCTCATTAAATTATTCTGCTGGCTGTGTGTTCTCATTAAAAATGCATACAGATCAGATAATTGCAGTAAGCATTATTAACCCAGCTTTACTTTGGAATATAATGGTTCCACTTTCAAGCTGGAAACAAAGGCTCGGACATGCCAGGAAAGGAAATGTAAACATTGAACTACAGTATCGAAAACTTGCCAGAAAGCTACCTCTTACTAGGTTGTTAAAAATGTGTCTTTGGAACTCAATTAAAACTGTAGCATTCTAGAGGCAGGGAAGTCCCTAATTTCCAATACACAGACCTATTTTGGGCCCAAACATTCAATCGGTGATTATTTACTATTTTTTAAAATTCTTAATTGTGAGTTTCTTTTCAAATAACAGAAACAACGCAAACTTTACCTATTCCGGAACTCACTATGGCAGCTTGACATTTTTTCTATAACACGAAAATAATATTCTCAAGATTTCAACTGATTAAAAAAAATAAAGAGATCTATTCTTTGAATAATACTAGGCTGTATGCCTCACCCCAAACAGGCGGTGAAGATTCAAGCTTTTGCCATTTCTTTTCCTCAAATCAAAATGTTACGTAAAACTCCAGGGTTCCCTGCAAGTAATACATTTGAATTAGTGGAATCCGGTTTCCCTGGCTTCCCTAAGCAACACACATGGAATGCAGCACACTGCAGCAAACTCTTTAAACATTCAAAAAAAAAAAAGGGGGGGGGGAGTGATCGCCTACCTTGTTTCGCTCCGCTCGTCCTTCCCCTGTACAGTAACCCCAGGAACATCTGGCAGAATCGAGCGGCCCAGGCTTCTCCACTGCATCATGAGGAAGAAATTTCCATGCCAATAGTTCTCCTTCCCTGTTTATTGTACTCTGAACGCCGTCTGCCGTATCTGGAAAATTTTACCTTCAGATGATGAAGCATAGACAGTCTAAACTCTGTTGCTGTAAAGCTGCAGCCCTTCCTTCCTGCAAGCCCCGCCCCGCCGCGGCCAGCCAATCGGCAGCCAGATCGTCAGTCCTCCTCGTCTGGAGCGGGCCCTCATAGGATGACTGACACGGCAACACAGCGCTGGCAGTGTCGGAAAACAGCGCATCCATACTGATGAAGGGGGAATTTCCCTCTCCGAAGAAAGCAATCAGAGCACCAAGACAAAGTGGCACATAATTGGCAGAGCACAGAGAGGGGTAGCTCAGGAAAACACGCTCGAAGACAGCCAGCCCAGAGCTGGGAGCTGCACTATAAATACTTTGGAAAACACAGAACTCCGCAGATTCAAAGAAATGTAGGTTGTACCTGAAACTGAAGTCGTTATACCAGTTAAAAAGGCATATGTGTGTATGTATATATATGACATATAGATATTAAAATAAAAACAATCCAATGGAAAGTGGTAACTTACAAAGCATTTACATATGATTTCTGTGCTTGGGAGAGAACAGGCTAGCCAAGTTCATATGTACAATCAAGACCTGTTTGTAGCCAGGGCACACACAGATTTCCTGTCCAACATCTGTTACTGCAGTGGTTAATTTCTGTGCCTCCTATATTTTCCATCTATGTCTTTAGACCACTAGAGACCTCAGTTAGGGAATGCTGCACAATAAACTGACATCTACAGGTTACCCTTTGGAGCTCTTGGTAGACACAGGAGGAGTAGGTCACCTTAACCATCAGAGGTGACACTTGATAAATACCTTGCTTTGACCCATATTCTCATCAATAGAGCCATGGTTATAGGAAGGTATTATTGCTGAAAACACAGGGAAAGTGATTCCAGGGCTATAGTCCGGTGCTGCTGCACCCAACGTGTTTTAGGAGGTGCTGGGATTCCCTGACATACAGCAGGAAAAGAAGAATGGAAAAGTTGCTAAGCGGTACTTACTTATTTTTCTAGTCAGCAGCATTTCTGCATGCTTTCCAAACAAAAACACATGGCATTTACAAAACAAAATAAGCTCACATTTTCTCTCCACTAAACACAACATTTTATATTTAAAAAATTAAATATGATGGTTCCATGACTAGATCAAGTCAGGAACAATGTCTTCATTCATCTGAAAGGTTGAACTCAACACTATTTTTTATAACCAACTGTTTAGTGCATCTGGAATGAAGTAATAGGGTGAAATATAAAAGCTTCTTTTCATTTTACCAATTGCATCTTGCAAAACACAACATTTCACATGATTTGGGGAAATCATAGAATACCATGTTTTATTCTTCTCAATTTTTATAGTTAACAATGCTCTCTTTCCTATGTAAATCCTGTGAAAATCGTAACTTTGAGCCTTTCCTCTAGTATAAATTTCTGGAAATTTAAATTAGCTTTGTGCTTAAAAAGATAGAGAATTATCTTAACACATTAGTATACATAGTATCATACTGCCTGCATATGGCTGACCTGAGATTTATGATTCTCTTCTTCCCCATCCCCTCTCTGATCTGAATATCAAATTTTACTCCTCTAATCTTAGCCCTAAAAGTTCAGGCTTCACTGATCTGCATTCATATCCCAAGAAATGAAGTCTCCTTGATTTTTCCTCTAAGCTAACCCAGAACTCTGACCCATTACATACATGGTACAAACACTAATTAATGGCTTCTGGGACTCAAGGCTCCTAACTCCAAGCTTCTCTGTTGCCAGACAGGTTTTTCTGAGTCTTGTAGAATCATGTTCCTTTATACTCAAACCCTTCCCTCTATAAAATCCAAATTATATGCTTTAAAGGTCCTTCATGGTTTGGCCCCTCCCTTCATGGCCAACATTTCCTCCGCTGTTTTCCTAAAGGAAGTTGGCAACAGAGTCACTCTTCTCACTGCTTCCATGCTTAGTTTTACCTTCCTCAACCACGAGACCTCAGTTCACATCTCCTTCCTTCCCTGCTCACTTTAGCTTCTCTGAAGTTCCCCCAAGTATTCTGAACTGTTCATCATGCCAGCCCACTTTAAACCCTTAACATAATGTTAACTAAAATAAATATACAGACATACTTAAATGTCACATGGTATCTCTTATATGAGAAACTCAAAATATAAATAAAAATCAAAATAAAAGGCAAAAACTAGGAAATATGGAGATAGATCTTTTGCAAATGGTAAGGAGACCAAGAGATAGAGGAAGAGGTTGGGAGGAGAGGGGAAGGGAATGATAAAAGAATTAAGATGTGTTATGTACATGTATCAACTACCCCAAGATCATTGTGCATTGCAAACATGTACTAGTAAAAACTTAAAATTGAGAAAAATGTCCTTGTCAACATAATCTCGTAGAGCTAGCTAGCCTGAGTTGATCTTTGCACCCCAGAAGCTATGGTTTGAGTCATATAGCAATCAAGGTAATGTACACAAGACATCTATACTGTAACTGGCACATGATAAATACTTACCAAATGGTAACTACTCTTATGGACACGATGCACAAATTTGCTAATTACATAATTCTTGTCATCTTTATTCAAGTGCACAAGTTGAAAACCAAGCAGAATTTCTTGACCCTGTGTTCTAACTGCCATTTGAAAGCCATGAGCAAGGTCTCTTCAGTTTACCTCTTGAATATTCCAAAATGTTTCCTTTGCTCCCTCTTTGCCCAGCTTTGTCTAACCTATAGGTGTCTTTAACTGTTTGTATTGAACTAGCTTCTTAGCTGGGCTTCTGAAATATATTTTAGATTTCCTTCAAGCCCTTTTGCATGACTCAGTCAGAATACAATTTCAAACACAGACATTTTTATTTTTCCACTTTTACTGTTGAATTGTGTCCCCGTCTCTAAATCCAAATGTTAAAGCCCTAAACCCTGAGGTGTTGGTATTTAGTGACAAGGTTTAAGAAGGTAATGAAGTTTAGGTGAGGTTACAAGAATGGGGCCTTCAGGGTGGGGTTAATATTCTTAGAAGAGACACCAAAGAAAGGTCTCTTTCTCTCCTCATCCTGTAAGGACACAGCAAGGAGGTGGCCCTCTGCTGGCCAGGAAGAGTCCTCCCTAGAATTTGACCACAGTGGTCCCTGATACCAGATATTGCTCCAAAACTGAGAGAAAATAAATTTTGGTCATGTAAGTCATCTACTTCATGGCATTTTAAAATGACACCCCCCACAGACTAACACAGCCTTTAAAATCTTACTGCTGCTTTTAGGAATATGGGAAAGTCCTTCCACAGGCTCAGTACCACCTGGCCTCTACCCTACCTCTCTGGCCCAATCAGAAGCCAGCTTTTCAGGGACACTTTCCCTGACCCACAAGATGAATTTAGATTCACCTGTTGTTTGCTCCCAGTGCCCCATGAACTCCAGAGTAGTGCTTCTCCCTTTTAACCTGCAAATCCCCCAGGGATCTTGTTAAAATGCAGATCTGATCTCAGTAGTTCCTGGGTGGATACTGAGGTTAGGCTTTTCTAACAAGCTCCCAAGTGGTACTGAAGTTGCCAGTCCATGGATGACTCTTCAAATGGCAAGACTTTATAGCTGTTGTTCACTTCAGAGCATGTACTACCAGATATGGTTATTTAGTTAATTATCTACTTCAGACCTACCTTCCCAACCAGCTTGTTGGCATCAGAAGTCACCATTGTCTCTGCAGCACCTGACCTTCCTGTGCCTGAAACATGGGGGAGCAGGGGGGTGATCCATAACGAATGCATTCTAAATGAATGAATTGACTGACGCAGTGTACTATGGATCCGAGCCAGACTTTCCTTCTTTCTTTTTTCTTCTTCTCCCTCTCCCTTTTGTTCTTTTTTGTAACTCATTGAAAGTTTCTTTCAACTGTGGAAAGACGCTTCATCTTTATTCTGGTTATATTATGCTGCATGTGAAGGAGAGTGGTTGAGAAAGCTAACATAGAATAAGTATCAAAAAGATCAAGATGTCTGATGTGAAACAGAAGCTAGAGAAAGCGAACGTTTAAAAAAACACCTTTGGATTTGCCCGAAAGAATTTGTTAGTTATCATCTGCACGTTGATGAATTCCAAATCTGTCCTCCATCCCTTTCTCTTGGCCTCTGCGCCCAATTCCTCACTTGAAAGTGTCAGAGATAAATTCATCTTCAATTCAAATCATTTTATTCATTAAAATGTGTTTCTATTATGTTTTAACATTTCACTGAATGGAGGGAGCCCTTATCACTGATGTCTATTTCTTTCACACTTCCTACTGTATCCAAATACACCCAACTCTCCTATATACCTGGCTCCATCCCCGCTCCATTCTCACTGCTGAGTCTCTACTTCAAGCTCCCGTGGCCTTTTATCCAGTCTTCTCCTCGGACTCCAGACTCACCCCTCACCTTTCACTCTGCTCACTGCCTCAGGCAAGCAGAGGAGAGAGCAGAGGGAAAGGGGGACATGAAAAGAGTTAAGATGTGTTATGTGCATAGGCCAGCTCCACATGGTGAATATAACCATTAAGTACTGCAAAGAGGTACTAACAAATATAAGTGTAAAATGAATTAAAGAAAATGGGGGTCTCGTGATGCATATCCTCCGTAGTCTTTCCGTTACTCCCATTATCTTCTGGATAAAGCCTCTGCTTCCTTCCCAAGTGTATAATCTCCTTATATCTCCTGAGCACACCCGCCCCCTACTTCACATCCAGTATCACCACTTTCACTTTCGTCTCTGGAATGTATCATGTCCTTGATGAGTTAGACCTGGATCGCCTCTATTCCTTTCACACCGACCTAATATATTTCCATCTAGCAACACTCAATAGCATCTTCTCCAAGAAGCCTTCCTTGATCACCATGACTTCCATGGCACCTTGACATTTTAATCACCATGGAAATTATCGCAGAATGTTATAAATATGTCTTATTTACTTGCATAGCTCATAGTCCTTGGGAGAGAAGTGACCACATCTTTCTTGTCATTGATTTTTCCTAGAAACGTGCAACTGTACAATGGTAGGCACTGAATAGCTATTGAATAATTAAATGATAAACATAAAAACAGCACGAATGAGAGAGCTCCAAAGACAAATGGCGAAGCTAAGAGGTGATGCAGCCCATATGTGTATATATAATGACTGGTTGAAAGATTGAGGAGAAAGAAAAGGAGCGGTAATTTAAAAAAACCCCAAAAGCTACGTACAGCTGTGAGATCATTGCCTTTGGGTAGATGAACCAAAGTTAGCAAAGTTTCAGGTAAGGGGAAGATTAATCTTTGATGATGTTTAAAATGGTGGTGCTTTCCATAAAAGCAAAATCTCCCTTTGAGTGGAAAAGTGTAAGTGCCTTAGCACAGGCAGAAGTATTGGACTTCCCGGAAGAGGTGCTCAGGAGGGAAGGAAGGAAAGGATGTTTATAGCAAGGAGAATTGAGACGGCAAGGTAAGCTGCAGAGAGGCCTGGTCTGTGATGACTCCACTGAGCGCTCACGTCTATCTCTGGGTACCTCCAGCTTTTACCTTCCCACCTGGTCCGTTAGTAAAGAACGCTTTATTTCCCTCCAGGTGCCTCACATATAGACCAGATTGCGAGCCCCGTTAGGAAAGAGGACAGGCATTACCTTTCTTGTATCCTCCTCCATGATGCCTAGCAGGGAGCACTGCTGAATTTAAGTTGGATGATTGATTTCTATTTAGAATTCTGAAGCAAAAATTATGAACTTTAGAAGAAATTGGTATTTTTTCCTAATGTGTGGGTTGCTGAAAATGCAGCAGGGAATAGAAAATTGGTTTCATACGTGTCAGATAAAGTTATAGTATTTTCTATGGAATTTGTCACAAGAAATGTTCACGGATTTCTACATTTTCTCTCTAAGTCCAGAAGCAGAAGACTCTGGGGGAAAATGAGATCTAACATATCTTTGGGTTAAGGAAAATAAAGTGGAGTAAACTGTATAAAGCACGTAAATGAAATAATGTCTGAAGGACCCTCAGCATAGAGCTTGGTACCTTAGAACTCAGTGCACATTAACTATACCATTACTGATTCTACCTGCATCATGGCCATTATCCTGGCCCTTAGTGTCTAGAATCTTAGAGGGGTCCACCAACTAAAGGTTACCATATGTCATCAAAGTGGTAATGAACTGAAGTAAACACTTGGTGTTCAGTAATATTTTCAATTGGCCAAAAGAAATACAAAGTCACTCCGTTTATTAGTTATATCCAAAAACACTTCCATGTTTATGTTTTAACAATTTCGTAGCTATTTGAATGTTAATACAACATATTTGAGAGAAATAATTTTTTATTTCATCCTTAACCTATATTAGCTATTAATGGATTGGGCATGCCTATTGGGTTCTGAACAGAATTCTAAAAGCTTGAAATCAAACCGGAACCACTATCTTCATTTGCTGTTCCACACTGATTTTTGAATGATGCTTGCTTTTCATCTTAGTGATGGCTGAAAAATCCAGTTTTTCAAAAACATAAGATATCAGTGTGATTCTAATACATAAATTGCAAATCACTTTGAGCTCGTAGTTTACACTACTCTTGCTCGTGCAAGAGGCTGTGCATCACCTTGTTTCCCTTAGAAATGTAAAGTCTTCCGTGAAATCCTTGTGCGTTCCCTAATTTTCCAAAGTGCCTGATAGCACAGTTTGGGAAATATGGCACTAAATTAAGAATCCTAACAGGTTAGCCAATGTCACATTGTGTTTTCAGGAGTAATAGCTGTTTTTTGCCTCCTGTCCACAGGCCCAATTATAGAGAAAAACTCAGGTAGGGGTTTCCTGAACATGCAGTTCTGGAGCTGAGGTTAAATAATCTTTCAAGCCTCGCATATATAGGTGTGGTTTCCGGTTCTCTAGAACTGCGAATGGGCCAATGAGAAAGAGGGTGAGACAAGGAGAAAGATGGTCTCACCAGCTGTTCCATCAGGCAGAGCAGGGTGTGGGCCCTAATCACCATTCACCTTTGCATGTATTGAACTGGGAAAAGAAGTGCGAATAAGAAGCAGTGTCAGCACTTTTCCTGCTGTCCCTCTTCCACAAGACCAGACACATCTCCGTAGCTATCCTCAGTCTACTCCTATGCTGGCTGGGGATCACCGAGCCTCACTCATTTAATGTGTTCGCTAGAGTGTGGCTCTGGCCCTAGAGTAAATGATGAATATTCTCAGAATGTCATGTCTTCCTCTGTATATTAAAACCTTGTTTCTGATAGAGAAGGGGGACTTCCAATCCTGAAATGCTATAGGTGGATAGCATAATTTCCCTCCTGGTGGATTACTGGAAGGATTTTTCCATTCATAATTATTTCCTATCTTCTCAGTGATGAGGTCAATGCTGTAACAATTGGCTGGAAGGAATTATATCTACTTTGTTCTACCTCCCCTTGTTCTTCTGTAGCCTTTACTACTTTTGCCCGAGTCTACAATCTACTTGGTATTATTGTCCATCTCTTCTGTGAGAATGTCTGTCCACACCCCTTAAAGCAGAGACCTTTATATTTTCTTTTCAGCACATCAGGGGCTGACAATAGCTATCCACTAAATACACAAGTAAAATATTGGAGGACCAAAATGTGGTCCAGGATTAATAGAAAATGGTGTTTGAGACACAAAGCCAAGCATCAAATCTGAGAAGCACTTATTAAGGAGCTTCCAAGGGCCCTTAGAGACAAGTATTTGAAAACCAGGAAGATTAGAAAAGTCAACCATCCAAAGACAGCATAATTTCAGTGTCACCAGGCAGTGTGTGCTGCTACAGAGTCAGGTTTTTATATTTTTTTGATGTTGAATGAACAGCACAGGTCTCTAGAAAGTGTCTTTAATGTGATGGGAGCAGCTTCTTCTTCAAAAGGTTTAGAAGTAAGTGGGTTTGAGGGGGGAAGAGATCACAGTGAGAACCTGGATGGGCACTTGTGACGGTGAGTATGTGAGACTGTTGACTGGAGGGGACCTTGTCATCTGCTAGTGAGAGCGTGGACCAGATTTCAGAAGTGGAGGAAGTGTGGCATGTGTGCCTTCACAGCTGTGATGGCCAGTTCACACCAAAAAGCAGAGCTGCAACTGATTTTAATTTACTGCAATATAAGGTTTCTTACAAATGATTTTTCAGTGCCCTGGTTCTCATCTTCTTCTCATTCTTGTTTTTTTAGGATTGCCATTCTATCTCAATCCAGATAGTCACTTATTTGATTACAATTTGTCAAATACTCACAAATTATTGGTCCCAACCAAGATTATCAACATATCAAGAAAAATGAGACCAAGACCTGAGCCGAAGCCTGAAGAGCTTCACAGAGTACACAATGATCTCCAAAGCCAGATCTGTGGACACTATCTCAGAATGTTCCAGAAGAAAAAGATCCAGGGCCAAGTACATTTTAAAGTTTAAAGTGACTAAATCTGATTTCCTGAAGGACCTCTTAGAGCCTTGTTTCTGGGAATACGTCTTGGAAATCTCTAGGATGAAATGTACAGCTCATGGTGCTTGAGAATTTATTTTACCAAGGACCTTTTCTTCAAAACACATGAACTAGTAGCAGTGTTCTGGTGGATACATTTTGGCAGCACTGGTCCTAGCCCAGATACATTTCTTTTTCTTTTCCTCTTCATGGGACCATGTCATGTCCACATCAACTTACCTTACTGAGCTCAACATCCTTCCCTTGATGCGATGTTTTCTTACTTCACTAGGGCCCTTAGCATTGCCACGAACTTGTGATCTGCCCTATCTCAGTGCTACCTCTCTTCATGTTTCAGAAATACAGTTATCCTGGGAGTCTGTACAGCTTCCACAAATCTTGGCCAGATCTTCATTGCCAGTTTTCTCAGTCTTTCCCGTTGGGCCCATCTTAGTGACAAGTTACTCATGATTTTCTGATTGGCAGAGAGCTCCTCTTGGCTGGATAGTGACTTGTGCTCATGACTGCCTTTGCAAACCTCAACCCTATCTAAATCTAGGTTCCAAAGGAAACATTCACTTCTAGAAAATTCATTAATCACCATTCCCCGCTACTTACTATCACTCATGACAAGTGCTTCTGGGGAGCTTCCAGAGGCAGGGGCACAGAGAGCAATACTCTATTTACTAAACATTTACATAATGATTATTATGTGTCAAGTAGAGCACTAGAAAATCCATTATGCTATTAAATTCCTGATTTTGTATAAGACAAAAGCTACCTGAATGATAAAGGAGACTTCGTGCCACACAGTTAGGCAGTGTTGGAAGCACTGCATACATGCTGGCTCTAAAGATAATAATCAAATGATATCGTGGACTAGAAAGGGTGAAGTGTTAGGAACACACACACACACACAAACACACAGGAAAAGGAAAAGTAGGACATGTTTGGGGAAATCAGATGTCCTAGGTGAAGAGGGAGGTGGCCAGGTTGGTCCTGATGGAGCCAGAGCCCTGGGATGATCTCCATAGATGTAGAGGGTTACAGGATCTTTGGAGGAACATATTCTAAGCAAAACACATAAAACTCAGGAACAACAGCTCTGGAGACATTCCTGTGGGGGCGAGCTCGGTGTTCTACTGCTCCGGCCTTCCTTTCCTCCCTAAAAGGCACCTCCTGTTTCTTAATCTTTCTGCTGGGCCACTGCTCCATTACTCAGAGCCGAAACATGGCGGCCTCTGTCTTTTTGTCCTTGTGCACCCTGGTCTTTTTTTCACTTCTTTTTCCTCTGTCAACAGCTATAACTTTGTGGATCTTTCATTTTTACCTTCCTGTATTTCCCTATCTTCCTTTTCACTAAATTAAAACAATTACTCCCTCTTATTGGATTGATCCATTAGCTACCCATTTAGATGTTACCTGTATTCTTAATAAAGTTATTTTAAATTTAGCTACAACTTTCTCAATATTGTCTCCAGGACACACACACACATGTTATGTTTCATCCTAAATATATATGTTGCAAAGACAAAGCATCCGGCTTCATATGATCTGCCTCAGAAAAGGGAACATGCCGTGGGTATAGTCTTTGCCAGAAATGGGTAATTATTAGAGAGAAAAGCAGGTTCACCTTAGCAACAGCGTTTAGAAGCCGATGTCGTCACCTTACATCATTCTGCCCTCTTGTCACTGTGTTCTTTCTCTAAAATCTCAAACTACAGCTTCACCAACTTCTGTATTTAAAAGCCTTAGTGAAAAAGGAAGAAATAATCATATTTAAATATTCACTGAGTCATTCTCATCTTGAGCACAATTAGCAGATACCCTTGCGACTGCAAAACAAAATGGGAATTGTTCTTTTGCTACTTTCCCCACTGCGTAATAACTGCTTTGCCTGTGCCGCATCTCTCCGAGCTGTTTGCCCACACACTCCTGGGACTGCCAGCCCTTCCAACAAGCCTGATCACTTACAAATGGCATGTTTTATTCTGCCAAGCAGTCCAATCCTGAGATGATTATGGAGAGATTACAGTCATGGATCCTGAGGCTGGAAGAAATCTTTGGCTAGCTGCTAGCCCCATTTTTGAAGGAGAGGGAACAGACACAATAGTTGGATTTTATTATAAGGAGCACAGAAGTTGGGTTTTTACAAAAGATGGAAAACAGTTTTTCCCCTGAAATTTTGTGGCTCCTCAATACTTCAGTGAGGATGCTCATAAGCTCTCAGACCATGCACCAAATATTATTATGTTCAGCCTCACCCCTGCCACCCTCCTCCTCCCATTCCTGGTCTCCTCCACCCACAAAATTCCTTGTTCTGAACTTGTGGAATTGTAGCAGCAACAAATTTGCCCTGGCCCTGGAAGCTGATTGAAATGCCTTCACTTAGAAGTTTCACTATTGTCCTTGGCTTCAAAATAAATAATATTTAAAGAGCAATAATACATAAAGAATCATTCGAGTTGTGCTTGTTTACAATCATAAACATTAGTATACTGACAAGAAAAAAATTTGGTATCAATGAATAGACAACTACCCACATACACACTGCACTTTTACCAAATCAGGCTCCAGGCTTTCAAAACCACAAGCTATTCGTCAAAGACAAAGGCTTTCTTTGTAAGCTCCCTGCACACATTAACTGTCAGCCTCCAAAAGTAATTTCAAAAGTTCTCAATTTGCTGGATCCCTGACTAAGAAACACAGATGATATTTTTAATCTATTTAAATCTTACAAGTTATTTTTAACATAATTAAGCATTTATAACTTTGCTTTATAGATACAGGCTTTGAGTTATGTAACATCACTGAGCTAGTACTTTGGACTATGCTTTAAAAGGTCCTGTTTTCAAGATTGCATATTTAAATATAAAGAGAACACTCTCTGGGTTAGAAACCAATGTCTTTCTTTTAAAAGATGTTTTAAATATTGAAAGTAGCTAACAATAGAAACCTGTAGAAAATTTTATGAAATCGGCAATTAGTACACTTTTTTCATACTGTGTCAACTAACAAGTACTTATTGCTTTAATTATTCTAACTGGCACTCAACTTAGAATACTATTGCTATTCTCAAAGGAGAAGAAAGGCTTGCCTAATTTATCTTTATGTCTTCAGTAGTAGAGAGATTATTAAGCATTCATTGCACACTCTTTTTTGAAAAGCACTTTACAATAATTTATCACTTTATACTCAGCCTGAGAGGTCACTTCTTTTCCTTAAATTTTATAAGTAGAGAAACTGAGGCAAGGCAGATTGAAGACAATCCCGAGTCTCTAAAGAAACTAGTAAGTAAGTAGCTTTCATGTGAAATTGAGCAAATGCTCAAACAATCTAGCTCTGAAAGCTGAGCAAAGATCCACACCCAGTGGACAGGTTTGGGCAGGAAGTGGGCCAGTGAAATTTTGGTAATTTTTTTTGTCAACCCAAAGGAAAATATTTGTCAAAGGCAAAGGCAGTGGGATTGTCTTGAAGACACAGATGTATAGAAAACTTCCTGTGTTATTCTAAAAGAATTACAGAGATTTTAGTTTAAAAATGTGTTATGCATCTTTTTTGTTTGCAGTTTAAATTTATTTATTTTTATTAGCACATGTTTGCAGCATGTAATGCTTACATTGCTTGTGTGGGTCAGTATATACACAAAACACATCTGAATTCCCCTTTTATCCCCTTTGTCTCCCCTCTTCACTTCCACCTCTTGATCCCCTTCCCCTTGGGAAAGATCTGTCACCCTATTTTTAACTCTCTATCTTTTATTTGGATCTTATTTTATACTTTGGGTAGGGAATTTGAATTTATATCTTGTGTCTTTTTAGCTGATTGGGAGATCTGTTTGATTATTTACCCCTAACTGTAAGGATTATGTTTAACAGAAAAACCACTTATGGTTTGACTGAAATAATACTTCGTAAGAACACATTCTCAGTGTATTTATTTTCCACGGTTCATGTCTGGGGCCAGTGTATTAAGAATATGTACATTATGTGTCTAAATCTCCAGGAAGCTATGCAAGTAACAGGCATCACTGCATAGTCAGCGTTCTTGAAGTATGTGAACCCTTGGAGTGGTACAGTACACACCTTGCTCAGCCATACACACCTGCCCAGTTAACAGCTTGAGACAAAAGCTGAAGCATTAGATACTATTAGGGCTGGCTGAAGCCCTATGAACCTCGGGGTATTCTTTGTGTTTCTCCTCTGGCTCTTTTCTAGCCTTCTCATTATTCCCTCAAATCTTTCTCAAATACTTAACCTCCATGGATCTACCACTGAGATTTCTTTACGCTGTCCCCAATAATGTGAGCCCTAACAGCTAGGGTCTTTATCCTGGGAGGTTGATGAGATAATTCACGGGCTAGGCTTTCCTTCTAGAGTTCTAGCAACAATGAGATTCAGTTGTAGTATCTGGGCCAGGCTACAGGTTCCTCAAAAAGCTCCAGTTCCAGCTATGCAGAGGGATCAGAGGAATACTGCCTCATTTCTAAGTCGCAGAAACAATAGTCAGTTGGTTCTTACACTTATTAATTCGTAACTTCCAAGTCCTAGACTTTCCCATATTTTTTCCTGCTAAATCCTGGTCCCATGAGGTGATTTGGGAAAAAGCAAGCATGTCTCTTTGGTTTGTCTTGGAAACCCACATACTACATTGTGCACTTGGAAACTGATATGGGAAGTTAGCACAGTGAAGAATCTGAGAAGTCCTGAAGGAAACATGTGCTTAATTTCATTTATCCTCAAATTGTATATTATAATTTCTACCTAGGTAAAAAAAATGCAGCTGTAGAGATACAAATCTACAAAATGACAAGTTCAGTAAACAGTGATTACCTAAGACTGCCCCCTGAGCTCACTCTCTTTAACTAGCTGGTTTTAACACGCCTCTTTGGGTTCATAGGACCATTAGAGGTTCTCACAGCTCAGCTTTGTAATGAGATGGGCTGTATGTGAGGGAGATAAGAGAGGGACATGAAGTCTAGCCTGAGAAAGGGACAGGTAGAGGGAAAAGAGACACAGAGGAGGAACAAAGGGCACTCCAGGAAGGCTCACCTGTTACCTGGCCTTGTTTTATTAAATCTGTTTTTCATGTTAGGGAACCAAGGTTCAGATAAATTAACAACTTGCTCAAGGTCATATTACCATCTTGGGGCACAGCTTGAACTCGAACTCGTATTGCTGACCCCACATCCCAGACTTACCCACACTCTCAATTTCATCACCTTTGGTATTATGAATACTACTACCGTCAGATGCGTATCACAGTGCTGTGGCTAAGTGCAACTCTCAAGCTCAAGGCCATCTCTTCAATTATTAGTGCATAATGTTGCTGGGGTTCCTCTCTTCCAAGAGTCTCCCTCTCTGCAGTGGGAAAATAGTCTTTTGAGAGGATTAAAGGAATTAATGCTCAGAAAAATAGTAAAAAGTCAATGTATATTGCCTACTTTTTTTTTTTAATACTATGAGTCATTGGTCACTTCTTATACTCTACAAATTTTACAGCTAATTCCTAGTTATATTAACTGTCAGGAGCTCCGCAAGCCAAATGTAAAAATAATAATTCCACTTTCATAAAACTGAGGGAGGGCTCGGAGACCCTAACATGAAAAATGAACCACATACTTATCAGGCTGACAGTAGGATATCCTGACTTACTGTGTAGTAAGCACAGAGTGAAAGAATTGAGCATAGGAGAAGAAAATAGAAAAATATCCAAATCTGTTTCTTCCCTCTCAGGATCAGAACTGAATCCGTCCACAGTGCATACAGAGGGTGAATTTTGCTGGGTCAAATTCTTTCTTGCTGATTCATTACTGTGAATACAACTGGTAGGGACAAAGGATGTTTACTGAGTACAAAGGCCCTGCTCTAAAGACACATTGGTTTTTATATTGATTGGTTTAATAGTTTTGATCTCTAATCTCAGAAATAACACATGTATGTTTCATAAGAGTGAAGCTGTTAACACTTTACTAACACGGTGGATCGAACACTTTACATGGGCTAGAAAATCAAGGAAAATAAATGTTAAATATTCCCTAATATTTCTCCCTTTATATTCTGTCTTTTGTCTTAACAAATTTGATTAACTTTAAGATTAAAATTTCATGTTGGGAGTGCATTGACTACATCAATATATTTGGATGACACATTGCTGCAACTCAGAGTTGAATTCTGTATTCTATCTGGGTCAGCTATCTAAACCAACAACATTAATGAGCTTTATTAAATCACCTTAGTTAAAGCTCTACAGTCCTAACTGTTTACTCAGTTCTACAACCAACAAAAAACAGCTGTCACCTTCTGACAGATCCTCTTCCAAATGAGTTTTATTTTCCTTAGAGGAAAAAATTGATAGAAGTTTCAACCCAATCTCAGTGCTGTATCGAGGCCACTGGAAAAATACTCTTAGAAATACTCCTGACCTTCTGCATCTCAGCTTACTGTTAGGAAGGAACAGGAGTGAAGGGGAGAAGATCAAGGGAGACTGTTACTCTGAGGAAAGCCTAGAATTGCTTTACAGACAACTGCATGGACTCAGGGAACCCACCACCAAGGAAATTTAGGGTCCAGCTGACACGGGTTAGATGGCAACCCATTTCCTAGTCCTTAGCCAAAAAAAGTTCTCTGAATAGCTGACACATAATTTAATTGCTACATAATTAACACATTTCTCCAACATTCTTAGAATAGATTTTTTTCTTCCTTAAAGAGTGAATTTAAACTCCATATGCAAATAAATTCTTCCTCAAAAAAAGAGAAGAAAACAACTGTGTTCAAGAAACAAAGCTAGAAGTTTCCTACATTGATAATACTGTGCTAACAGCTTGATTTATTGACATATACTTAAATTAATAAAAATGTTTTATTTTGAATATTTTTGTAAATACTGATTTATTTATCTATTTATTTCTTTTCTGCAGCAATAGAAATTGAACACGGAGCTTCATACATTCTAGGCAAGAGCTTACCAGTGAACTATATCCCCACCCTTATTTTGTCAGTAGGACATTTAATAGCCTATCAAGGCACTAAATCCAAGTCCAGACCTCATTACTCTTGGCGGACAAACTGAGGAGTGGCCGTACAAACCCAACCGTTACCCTACTTGTGTGTGTTTCGTGAGAAAGTGGCACTTATTGCCCTAAGAAAATGATTTTAGGTTGTGGGATACAGGTGAAGACCACCTGGAAAATGCTGTTCTTCATATGTTGATTTTGTATCCTACACCTTCACTTCTAACTCTGTGTGTGTGTGTGTGTGTGTGTGTGTGTGTGTGTATGTGTGTGTAGTATTTAGGTTTTGCTATATATATGTTCATGCTGTCTGCAAGCAGGGATAATTTGACTTCCTCTTCCCTAATTTAGATTCACTTTATTTCCCTCTCTTGCTTAATTGCTCTGGCTAGGATTTCTAGCACTGTATTGAGTCAATATGGTAAACGTGGAAATTCTTGTCTTGTTCCAGATCTTAGAGAAAATGATTTCAGTTTTTTCCCATTCATTGTGATGTTAGCTGTGAATTTGCCACATATAGCCTTTATTATGTTGAAGTCTGTTCTTTTTATACCTAATTTGTGAGAGTTTTTATCACAAAAGGATATTGAAAAAAATGAGTATACTTTGTAATCTTTAATGCTTCATTTCCTCTTGGGTTCATCTATGCATCCTTTTATTATCATTCAATTAAATAGATATTTATTTAATTCTATCTGTATGCAAGGTAATGGTCTGGGTACTGGGAGCTATTGGAGAATAACAAATATACAAACACATTCCTTTATGGGGGATGGGGAGAATGATGATTAACTAAATGAAACAGCGTGTTTAAAGGTGATAACAGTTATGTAGACTGTAGGAGAAGAGGAAAGGGATAAAGAGTGCAGAATCAGGCAGTGGTTTAGTGTGTCAGCTTGTGACAGGCAGGCCACACCAAGCAAGTTGTGTCTGAGCAAACACCAAGAAGGAAATTGAGACCCATGAGAGGATAGGTTTAAAGTGGAGGAAGCAGCAAGTGTTAAGGCCTGGAGGCTGAGGCCTTTTTGCCTGGAGCACAGGGAGGCTGAGAGGGAAGCCATAGGAAAAGTACTCAGACCAGTAACAATGAGGGGATGATAGTGGTGTTTGAAACTGAATACAGGCTCACAGATGTTGAAGACTTCCACCTCTGTTCACAGCACCCACTCATCCACTTCTACTTACCAATCTAAGTGTGAATTTATACCACCAGGATTTGTCTCTGCATGTATAAACAGCATTTAATATTGGTTGCTGGGAAAATTCCGACGATACCCACAACTGTTGCCTGTTTAGCTATGGGTCTCAATCTTTTCATGTGCAAGCAGTCTGTATCAAGACAAAGTACCAGATCCTTCATTCTGGTGAAAATCACACATAGCTTTCCCCTCTGCACTGTTGTCCTCGTGAACAAAAGTTTCTGTTTTACTCATTCCTTTAGCCATGCCACTTCTCTAGGGAGGAAGAATAAGAAGATTAATATGATCTGAGGGAGAAAGAGAAGCACAGAACAAGAAGAGGAGACAGAGAAAGTCAATATCGAACGATTTCTTTCAATGAACAGAATTTGATAGCTTTGGCACATGACATATTAGTAGTTGAGTTCACGGCACTAGGTTTTGTTGATTTGGTGACAATTCAGCTTTATAATCAAGAACACTTCCTGTCTTCCCCCTTTTCTATTCTAAGGTCTAACGTTTTGAATTTGTTGCTACAAGTTACCTGAAAATTTAGTGACAATTTTTTTCTACTTTAAAATCTAGATGGCATTTGCTTCTTTTATTTACTCAATATTTGTGTTTTAAACATTACATTTGGTAAAGAGGGAACCAGAAAGCTATGTGGTAAAAGTTGAATGATGGTAAATGTGCTAAGGGACTGTCCTAAGGGTTTTGCATGCATTATCTCATTTAAGTTTTACAGCCATAGAAGGTAGACGTCCATCTTCTGAATGGTAAGTAATAAGTGACAGATCTGGAATAGAAATCTCATTTATTTTCACTGTAGAGCTGATATTTATCCCCCTAAAGCTCCAGTGACAGTGGTTTTTACCTCTCATTTTTGTTACAGAGAATTCTAAACATTAACCGAAGTAGTGGAATAACGTAACAAGTTCTCACACATGTGTCTCTCAGTCTTAATAATTACCACATGAAGTTAGTCCTGTTTTAACTATGTCTCAGCACAGCAAATCCACGATATAAAATCACTTTATTTACACACAGTTCAGTGTATATATCTAAAATAGAATTTTAAAAATATGATTACAATACCATTATCACATCTAAAAATATTAACAATAGTTGATTAGCAGTAATTTCCAGTTTTAAATATCCAGTCTCAGGCTGTTGCTTAACTACAAGACCATAATCTTGTAGGCATAGTAGGAATTTTCACAAACGAAAAAGAAAATCTGCAGTACACTAATCACATCATTTGTATTCCAGCATTATACTTCAGTGGTGTTTGATCAAATTAGACTATTTTACATGCCAGCTGCTCAGGCCATGTATTTTTCCACGTGATACAGAGGACAGCAATGGGATTTAGAAACCCTCGGTGGAAGGACTGATTCTTGAACTTAAGTAGATCACTTGCACTCTTAAAGCCCTGGATGGGAGTGGAGAGAGAGAAAGGGATTTGATTTAGTAATGATTTATAATTTACAAGTATCAAATTCTAGAACTTTACAAAGGTTGTAATTCCAAAATATCTACTGATAAAACTTTAAATAATTTTGTTTAATAAATGAAATTGTCTTAGTGGAAACAGCTTTCTAGATTTGAAAATCTAAAACCATTTGTATTAAGAGGAGTAACATAAGTTATTTAAATAACCCATTTTCTCCGTTGTGCTCTATCTACTTATTCACCAACCACCAATCCTTCCATTCAGCCATGCATGTTTCTACCTATACACGTAGCAGGATGCATGCCTAAAATTAGTTTTTAAAATATAGCATATAAAGATATTATTTCTTAAAGAATGTGAAAGAGCCCTATAAGCACGATTGATTGGCCATGAACTATGAAGGAAAAAAAAAAAAAAGAAAAAGTAATAATTACAAACTCAGATGAGAATCAGCCAGGAGGTTTATGTGTTGCTGAAAATAAGGTGGTCTTTTGAAGTTCTAATTTTCTGCTTGTTTGCAATAACTCTGACCCCAACCTCATTTCACTAAGAAGAAAGTGATAGGTCATTAAAAGCTCATTGCTCAAGGACTTCAGGGAAGGGGCAGCTTTGGAAGAACACCCTCCCCCACTTTTAGTCCATTAGTTTAATGAGTAAAAGAGAGGAAACAACCCCAGAGAAAAGAGTCTGAGGTCACAAGTAGGGAAAAAAGGATCAGGATGAATGATGAGTAATGAACTTTCATAAACAAAGGTAGAGTTTAAAAGGAAATAAGTGAGAGCAGAGTTCTCCAGGACTTTGGGTGGAAGGTCAGGCAGCACAGAGTCTCTGAGGAGCCATTTAGTCCTCCTCCAGGCAACTGGAACCAGCCTCAGGCACAGAGGGCAGAGCCATCCACTTCCTTAGCATTTCTCAGTGGGGAAGCTGCCTAATTTAAACACTTCACAATGGCTTCATTCATCTCTCCTTGATGTGTGGAGGTGCTGGGACAGTAAATAATACACTGAAGTGTAAGAAATGGTGGCAAGATGAAGTACATTGCAAATTTAAAAGAGATTTCTTTAAAACTGAAAGATTTAAAAGAGATTTCTTTAAAACTTAAAGTTTCCTCAAAACTTCGAAAGTGTAGTGAAGTCGTGAAAAATTTAGCTCAAGAACTTTTTGTTGTCTGAGATTAATATTCTATAGTGTGATGAGGTATAAAACATAAATATTATGAGTAAAAATTCTTTCAAGTGCGGTGTGTTAATTTAGCTAAGCTGGGTCTATGCTTCCCTGGATTCTTTTCCTTGTATGGTTCTGGGTCAACACTGCCCACAAAAGGCACTTGACATATGAGACATGGAGAGAACCCACAACACAGCCACCTTGTCTGCATTCCGTAGTTGGCACAAAGCTCCCAGCACAGTGGCCAGTTGGGGCCATGGTGGCTGACCTGCTAGCTTGCTTTGTTCGTGCAGCTCAGCATCCCAACTCGTCCCTTCTCCTCCAGCTCCTGCACGTTCTGTTCTTTGAGGTCCTCCAAGGCCATGGCATGTGTCATGCTGTACTGAGAGTCGTCAGTTTCTCCAGCAGGTCCATCTGTAAGAGATATGAACAGGTTTCAGTTTGTCTCCCAGGTTCCACTTAACTGTAGAGTTTGAGTTTGTCAGAGCAGACTCCTGTTTGCCTTTGATCTCAGCTACATCCAGCTTTCCTCCCCAACCACCCAGTTTGGCAGATGTTAAGGCTTCATGCTTCCTCCACTCCACAGTGGGTGCAGACTCAGTGGGCTGCAGAGATGGCTCCATGAACTCTCATAACTCCACGAAGTTCATACCCCTAAGGTTCTATTATGCTGTATTGAACAGCAATTTTGTTTTGTTTTGTTTCAGTGGTGATATTGACTATTAAACCCAGTGTTTTCCTACTAAGCTATATCCTAAGTCCTTTTTATTTTTATGTTTAAATAGTGGTTTTGATAAATTGGTAAATTGTCCAGGTTGGGCTCAGACTTTTGATTCTCCTGCCTTAGCCTCCCAGAGTGCTAAAATCAGGAGTATGTGCCACTCTCCTCCATTGTAATTCTACTTCTAGGTCAGGCCTTGATGAATACAACAATTCTATGAAGTAGGAAATATACTTGAAAACTAAAATTTTATTCACTGCACGAAGGAAAAGCTACCCTCCAAAAGTTATATAAACGATTGCTAAGTTGGCAAATGGTTTGCATACTGACTATAACATTGTATCTGATCTTTCTCAATGCACAAAGGTAATTATTGATCAATATTTTTACAATAAGACTTTAGATTAAAAAATTAAGTAATTTTTAAGGTTCTCAAATTAATGGGCATCATGGAACTAACAGGAAGATAAATTTGTCATTTAATCATATCAAACTGATTAGATTTTGATCTTTATTGTGTATTTTTACATTATTAACAATAAATAAATTTTCAATGTCAAAGAAACAAAATCAAATCAAATATATTAAAATAATACCTAAAAGTTTAGCAAACTTGATCAATTTTTATATAACTTGCCCATAATGTCATTTCTGAACTTCAAATTCACATTTCCAAGTGTCTGCTGGGTGTATTCCATTGAATCTCAAGCCAAAGGTTGACTTTTTAAACATCTCTTCTCCTCTGCATAAATATGTTCTTTCTCCTGGCTCCCCAATTTCTCTTAACAATAGGAATTATTAATTGTCATGATTTGTGACCTCTTTTAAAAACCTTTCCTAAGAGATTTTCCATATTGGAAATTTGATTTTTGATTTTACTTGATCATTTTTGGAGCTCTGCTAAAGGTTTGATCTAGGCTACCCATCAGCTGTAAGAGAGCAAGAGTTCTACTTGGAACACACGAACAGGCAGGAATTTAGAGTTCACCTGCTGATGATGCAAAGCTCCGAGCAAAGTGGAAGATTTTTTGGTGACTTTGGAGATTGCACTAAGGATGCCACTCAAGGTCCCCGATACGCTCATTTTCATCACATCTCATGCTCTTTCTGCGTGTCCTGGATCCAAAAAGATTAGAACATTCTGCCATTCACAGGTTGCATCTTGTGCTTTCCCACTTCTGAGGATTTGCTGTCACTGATCTGTACTTCTATAGTTTCTCCTCCATCTTTGCTTCCCTAACTGTGCTTCAAGAATGCCTGTCTCAGGTGCCAGGCACCAGCTATGCATGATGTGCATTATTTCTTTCAATCTACTCATCAACCTCAGACAATAGGCATTATTGCTTCTTTGTCCAGTTTAAGAAATGGAGGGTCAGAAAGGTAAAGAGGCCAGATCAAGGCTGCCAGATTTGTAGGAGGCAAGGTCAGAATTTGAATGCAATTGTCTGACAGCAAGGTGGAGATTTCAACTGTCATGTTTTCATTCAGTTTATATCTCATTTGACCCCATTCTACAACAATGAGAATTGCTCCTTAAGGATAAGGAGGTTTTCAGACATGAACCTTGCATGATCTGTCTAGCCTGTCCTTAACATGCTCAGTGTTTTTAAAAATAAGTTGTGTATAACAATTGTCCATTCTATATCCAACAGTGTTTATCTATTATATGTGCAAGTTTATTCATTTATTCAACAAATATTTGCAAAGTACCTATTTTGTGCTGGGAATGGATCTTGATACTAGGGCTTCAGCAGTGAGCACGCTAGTTTATCTGCTACTTGGAGAGACATAAGATCAAGTGCACGTGTGGTGTAGTGTAGCATAGCATAATTGGTATCAGTTATAGCTTCCGTGGAAAAAAATGTAGCTGGGAATAGTCATTGGAAAAGGATTGTTCTCAAAAGGGTCATAAGGGATGATGTTCTCTGGATAAGAGATAAGAAAGAATTAAGGGGCCAGCAATGGGATCTACGGAGGATGAGAATCTAGAAAGAGAGCAGAGTACAGTGCATGCAAAGGCTTGCTGCAGAAGGAGGTTGGGCTCACTCAGATTAGACTGCTGTGGCCGGTGCCCTGGGGCAAAGGGCAGGGTAGAAGTGGATAAAGGTCAGGGAGGCAGAGGGGGCAAATCAGGTTGGACTTGCTGCAAGCAATTTGTAAGGTCTTTGCTTTCACACTGAGGCACATGAAAGGCTACTGGAAGCTTCCAAGCAGAGTGACTGCCCTACTCACATAACAGACAATGGGTAGCCATAGTGGGAGCAAGGGGCAAATGAGGATTGCAGAAAGTATGGGAAGTGGTTGGCAGATCTGAGTGGCAGCCAAGGAGATGGACTCCTTCCATAAAGATGAGGATCTGCATGCATTGGGAGGAGAGATCAAACAAGCCTTTCTGAAAGGGAGTTGTGCAATGGAGTAGAAAGAAGAAACCAGGTTCTTGGACCCTAATACTGGATGGACAGGTTTGACATTTACCAGGATGAGGAAGACCATGGGAACAGATTAGCAGAAGAAGTAAAAGTTTGGTTAAAAGCATCCAAAATCTGAGACACCATAATAGAATTTTCCAGATGGAGTGAGGGTTAGAATGATGGAGGCTGAGAAGTCTCAAGACCTTTCAGCTGAGTTGACAAACTGGAGATCCCATGGAATAGTTCCAGACTGAATGCTAGCAGGACTGAGACTCAGAATGGGCTGATGTTTTAGTTTGAGTCTGAAGCAGAAAAAGAAATACCCTTATTCTAGGATGAAGACCATCAGTCCTCTGGCTCTGGGAAATCAGCCTTCTGTTCTCGTCAGTCTTTCGACTGATTGGATGAGGCTCACCCACGCTATCAAGAGCCATATGCTTTACTCAGCCTACTAAGTTAATTGATCATCTTATTTTAAAAAATTCTCAGAAATACTCAGAATAATATTTGGTCAAATATCTTGGCAGGAGAACACATAAATTATCCATCACAGATGTCTATTGGATGCTCCTAGGAAAACAATGTAATGAGTCTGAGGTTCAATAGGGAGGTCTGGAGGTAGAGTCCTGGGAATCTTGATTACACACAAACTTTCCCAAGAGTAAGATCTGAACTTGCTAAACATTTGTGTCTAACATATAAATAGGAAGTCAATACACAACCACTAATAGAGGGAAAAAACTAAAGATGAAAATCAGGCAAATGTTTAAGTAGTTAATAACCTTTGGATCCCAACATAATCCAAATACTCAATGATATATTCTCTAGAGAAACATTACACTACAGAAATCAAAATTAATAGAATTACAAATACCTCAAATAAACTAGTAGTGCATTTGGAGATCAAAGAACACAAATACATTGCTCATGTGATTTTTATCAAGAGAATTAAACACTAGAAAGAAAGCATAGAAAATGAGCAGAGCTAGCTGGAAAAAACAGCTAACAAAATATTGCTTGAACAAATGAAAAACTGTCTCTGGGGCAAATGACAAGAAAACCAGTTGTAGCAGAAAACTTTCAAGAAATCATTGCTCCAAGAAAATAAATAAATGTAAAGCCAAATTTGACACGCTAATGGAATAAACATAAATACGAGTAACTCAGTAACTAGGAACCAGAAATAATCTTTTAACTAAGGATGTGCAATGGATAGTTTCACTTAAAATATGAATCTATTGTAGAGATTATGAATTTACTCTTCAGTTTATTCTGATTTAATCAATGCATAGAATATAAGGAAGAATAACCGAGCAGTCAAAGAGCAATAATTTTTTAATAAAAGTAGAGGCTTGATATCACGACAATTTGTCTACCTAGAAAGGAGTGTGTGTTGTTACTCAAACCAGAGTGAAACATTTTAGCTGAGTTTACTGATATGAGAGTTAATATGAGAGGCAGCTGACCTCCCTCTTCAAGGAGCAGGCCGGATAATCAATGTCTTTGAGGTTCTGTGACTCTGCTTTTTAATTTGCAGTATCACTGAAAGCAATTTCCTTGGCATTCCACAATCTAGCTCTAGGGGCAAAGTAATTGGTGACCCTTGGTCTTTGTAAACAATCTGAATAACAAAGATCACAAAAGAGACTGTGGAGGGATGTTCAGTTTAAATTGCATCTTTCTAGGCTGCTGGTTCTCAAAGGTAGATGTTCAGAATCCGGTAGTGGCAAAGGCTATCTTGGAAATGGAAAGGTTCAGGACAACGTGGGTAGGGGTTATCATGGTCATTAGAATTGCAGAACTTGGCTGGCTCTGGTCCTTTTTTCCCACCCTCATCCCCAGTTTTATGTGCCAGAAGTTGATCCATTGTGGACTGAATTACTCAGACAGCTAGCAGGAGTATTTTCCTTCCGTTTTGAGCCTCCTTTTGAGAGGTCACTATTGCTTGCTACAGCCATAGCTCTAGTTCCAGGCCTCTCCTTCATGGATCCAACTCTTCTCCCGCTCTGCCCTTTAGGATTTCCTCCTGTTGCCCATCTCTGATTGCCTCAATATCTCATACAGCACATTGCCTTTACCCTGCTCATCCCTTTATAAATGGTAGCCCCGCCTTTAAAACTTTCTGAATCACTTCTTCCCTGAGCAATACAGAAATGCTAAGAATGTTTTAAAAGTTTCAATGCAAAAAGAAAACTTGAAGGGTAGAAACTGTGTATTCTTATACACTAATCAACAGAATAATTTCTATGCTACAAATGTAGTGCAAGCTCAATATTTCTATACGGAAACCACAGCTGAGTTATAGGTTATATGGAAAGACCTTGGTCTCCTGTATTGACTGGATCCACCTTACCTTCAGCACAGTAACTGCTTAGCCTTTGAGGTTTCCTTTATAACCAAGGTGATAACAAAGAGTAAGACTTCAGCATTGCTGAGACAAAAAGATGGTTTGTAGTTGTTATTTTATGGAACTGACATGGGATATGGCAAGAGAAAGATTAAAGTTAAAATTATTTAAAACCTAATGTTCTCTAGGCTAAATCAAATGTTGGAATTGGGAAGTCCTTAGCGATTACCTCCAGTTACCTTTTACTAATGCTATCCAGTGTAATGAATGTATAAAATTATACTCACTAGGCCATTACAGGAGAAAAAAAAGCACTATGGAATATGATTCTCTCACAACTAAAATGTATCATCACTAAGTTATGCATCAATTGACAGTGTTAAAATGTCCAAGATTACCAAGAACCAACCATTAGTGAAAATGCACCTAAAACCTTTTAAAGTTCTTATCATATCTAATTATCTGATACCAGGTATAATTATGCTATTATATATAATTTTAGTACCATGGCCTACATCATATTGTGTGTCATGTTGAATTTCTAGCCTAAAATGATCCAAATATCTATTTCAGTAGGTCTAAAAAATGAGTAGTCTGAAACAGTTATTGTAAGACTTTTATAGAGCCGTAATTGTTTATTCATTCATTTATTTGATAGATTTTTGTGATTTCCAATTTTGCACTATGTAAAGTGCTAGATTCTGTTGGTACAGCGATAAATCATATGTCTTTGAGGCACACACAATTCAAGAAAAGCAGAATTAGGGAGAGAGAAATAATTTCAAGTAGGGAATAAGCAGAGTGGGACAGCCACATCCGAGCCTCTCTACGTGAGGCTGTGCCATTCGGAGACTGTGGAGGGAGAGAACCAGGGACCTTACCAGGAGATGATCCCAGCCAGGAAACCATATCATTTTCATTGTTTTGTAGGGTTGGGTTTTATTCTTTTTTGTTTTGTTTGATTATGCTAAAGTTGATGGCATTGATGGCTATTGATGGCTATTTGAAAGATAACAAGACATATTATGGTAGCCATTTTAGGTTTACTAGTGGCTTGTTTTGAAGTCTTTTATTGCATTCACTGTTATGGCTTTATTATTTCTATTTCATTCAATTTTTACTATGTCTGAAAGTATCTGTAGCTATTTTGAGGACAATACGGTGACTACTGTTGGTTTCATAAGGTTTTGAAGTCCAGTATCACTGATACTTTATATTTGATTTGTTTTATTGTTTTTATCCTTGATTTTATCCTCTTTAAAATAAAATAAAAAATAAAATGTGAACAACCAAAAGGAGAGAATATGAGAGAGTATAAATGTGTGGGTTGCAATCTTTGGGTGGACGAGATCTTGGCTGAACTCTAGAAGGAAAGAATGCTTGACTTCTCAACAAAAACACAGAGGTGGAACATTCCAAGTGTAAGTAATAGGCTGGGAGAAAGTGGCCCTGTTAGAGATTGTCTAGGGATCAGTGTGGCCACAGCACTAGAACTATGCAGACAGATACCAGGAGAAGGAGCTGGACTGGTGGGCCAGGGCTGCATGGACTAAGAAGTTTGACCTGTGCTCAGTCATCTGGAAACTATGAGGTTATTAACACATTTAATTAATTTGGCCATTTCATGAGTATTTAAGGAACCCTTGCATATATTAGGAACTGCAGCAAGGATTGAGGATATGAATAAGCTAAATGGAAAGACTCTTTCCCCTCATGTGACTTTGATCCTAAAGAGAGCCACTTAAGTGGATGTTGAAAGTTAAACCACATTTTTGGATTGAGTAAGTGGAAGATTTTAGTATTATGAAGAAAATATGGTGCTGCCATTGAGATTTTTAGGTCAGGGAATGGAGTTAGGATTGGATGTTCAGAAAACTTCCCTCTCAGAAGGACTCCTTGAAGAAAGAGGCATTCATACACAGAGTAGGGTAAAGAGTGTTACAGACAGAAGACTTGTTCTAGAAGGATGTTCCAAGTATCATGTCCTGAGATCCATGAGGAGCTTGGCTTGCTTGAGAGGCAGAAAGATCAGCGAAGCCAGAGCATAGCAAGAGTGAGGAGAGAGATGATCCTGAAGGGCCAGAGGGGTCAGCAGGAGTCTGATTCTGGAAGAATCTGAAGTCCAAAACCAAGATTTGGAGATTCACTTTCATGCCTGAGGAAGACATTTAAAGGCAATAAGCATGAGATGACAGCCTGGCTCCCGGACAGAGAATGGAAGAGGTAGGCAGGAATGAGAGAGGGCACGAAGGAAGTCGTGACAGCAGCTGAGACTGAGTGGTGGCAGGAGAGATGGCGAGAACTATTCTTTGGAGGTGGCTCTCATTTACTTTTGAAACCTGGAAGTTGATTGTAGGGGAAGCATTTAATCGCAGACGATTCCTAGCTTGATGTCCTGGATGACTTGGTCAAAATTAAATCCATGATATGTATCATCTACCAGCCTCCTTATTGCAATTAGTCCCCTTACACCTCAAGAGACTACAGTCATCTCCATCTGACTGTTCAAATAATTTGAAACTCAAGTATTTTGCCTATGATTTCTCAACCCAGGAAGCGATAACTCTGTCTCAGTTACTTTCTTGTCACTGAGAAATACCTGACACCCACAATTTAAAGGAAGAGAGATTTATTTTGGCTCTTGGTTTTTCAATTCTTTTCCTATTAGTACATGGTTGTAGTACATAATGATTATAATCTTCATGAAAATTGATAGATATACATAACCAATCTTAATTACCTTTTAATCCACCTCTCCTTGTCCTCTTGTCTCTTAGTTACTTTTTCTTTTTTTGAGACAAAATACCCAACATCTAAAGTTAAGGGAGGAAAGTTTATTTCAGGCCACAGTCTGTATGAGTTTCAGTCTATAATCAATTGGTTCTGATGCAGGGTAGCATGGCAGAGGGACGTTGCAGAGGGGAACAGTCCTTGGGGTGGTAAGTAGTGGGCAGTGAGCAGCAAACAGCCAGGTTGTTTTCCTTTCCTTTTCCATCCAGGCTACCAGCCTCTTGGATGGTACTACTCAGAATTATGCTGATTCCAATCAGTGAACTGATTTGGTGCCACACACCCTTAAACCCAGCATCACACATGCTAGATCCAGCCAGCTCTGAAAAGCCCCACCTATGAGTGCAAGAAGCTTTGGGGAGAACATCTAGATAGAAGCCATAACACCCTCTCTCTAGCTCTTGAGAGAGAAGGGGGAGCCAGGTAGGGAGATAAAACCCTTTCAGATTACCCTGCCAGTGTCCTGCATTTTCCAACCAGAATTCATCTCCAAACAGCAAGTCAGCACTCATGATTCAATCACCTTTCAAAAAGACCCACCATGACACATGGGGATAACTGGTTATAAACCATGACAAACACCAAGTTTCAAAGTTGGGCTGCAGGATCTTTTGTCTTACCCACTACCCAGAACTGGACTCTCAGTGGAATCTGGCAACCTTGTGTGTCCTCACCAACCAGATGCCCAGCAAATATACCTCTCAATGTCCTGACTTTCCACTGTGCCCACACCTTGCCCTCAGCCTCCACCAGTTTGGCAGATCCCAGACACAGCTGGCTGATGAAGTGCATCTTTTCCCTACCTGGCACATCTGGGGGAGAAAGTAGAGGAGGATGCTTTGGTCCTGTAATAGAGTGGCACTGCCATGGCTCTCTCGTCTGCTTTGCACTTCTTTCCTTTTCTCACTTCCTCCAGAAAATCTGCATCCATTCCAATGAACCTCACCATGTCCCTAACTGCCACCTCCTCTCAAATAGCTCTAGTCTTCCATGTCACCACTCACTTAAAAAGATGGCAGGGGCTCTTAAAACTTGGGTAGCAAAATGGGAAGCATCTTGGCATAGAAGTATCACATTAAAATATCTACCAAGTCTCTCTCTCTTGATTGAGTTGTAGGACTAAAATCCAAAATGATAAACCATGGTCTTTTCTTCAGCGGTAGCTTCCTTGGCAAGCTTCAACCTTTGGGTGAAAGTGCTGGTTGGTACTGGGCATCCGCACACACTTTGACTTGACTTCTTCTATGATATAAATTACTCCTGTGTTTTGTAGTTGACCCGGGTGGTTGGGGGCTGAAATCTATTATCACCAAATGCAGTAATTTTCAAAGTGTATAACACAGATTCGTAAGCCTCCATAAGTCCATCAAAGTGGAATATCTACAGATGAGTCATTGAGCAGTTCTAATCCTTAGTGTCTAATGGTTCTTGCTAGTAACTCTTCACAGAATTCTAGGTTTCCTGATTGCCAAAACACAGACAGTGAAATGGCAGCTCACCTGTCCATTGAGGGGCTCCATGCCTTCTGTTGACCAATGGCTTTGCCTTTGAAGTATTAATTATTTTCTTAATCTTTGGTGTTAGCTCAGCTTTCAGTTCCAAATTACTCAGTTTCACTTTTGCCTCTGGTTGTTTATATTTGACACCTGCCAGATGGACCAGGCCTGATTTTATCTCCTTTAGTGATGGATTAGTTCCAGCCTGGGGTAATATCCATCTTAGTAGTGGAGATAACTCTGGAAAGGTAGGGGGTGGGATCAGATCAAAGATAAGTTAAATAGCTGACATGTTTCTATGAAAGCAAGATGATCTCTCTTTTTGTCTCTCTGTCTCTTTTTTTCTGAATAAATATCTTTAATATTGTTTACCTCAATTTCTGAAGATGTCATTTGCTCTTACTCTTTTCTTCCAAAGGAGGATTTGAATATTAATTTATAAAGATCAGCAAGCTATCATAGTAATGGGAATAATCATTATGGGTTTGGGCTATTTCTGTGTTTTAACTCTTAAAAGACAGCCTGTTTTACATAGTCAGAACAAGGAAGAAAAGCTAGGACATGAATCATGGTCACTTTCTGACCTATAAATATTTGAATTATGAATGTCCTATATATAAGAATGTCTTGCTCTGAGAGCCAGTGTAGGTTGAAACATTGTTTTTTCATTAGGAGGCTGCAGCAGATGCCAGGTGGGTGATCCCTTCTGGTCATGTGCCTGTACTCGGCACAGCTGCAGGAGTCCCCCTTCCTCAGTCTCCTCTCATTGGCAAGGGTGGCATCTGCCCCAGCTGCCCCAATGTCTCGCCTGTTACCACTCACAAATACATTGGCCATTAGGAACAATGAATAAATAACCAGGCTATTTCACAACAATCCTTTTAATCCAAAAAAGCAGAATTACTACTTTTTACACTTTGCCCACGCTATGATTATACAGGTGTAAAGAGACTGGCTTAACATAGATGCCAAAGTTTTCTGATAACTTGAATTCAAAACTTCAAACAACCAACTTACAAGTGAACTTTTGGAACATGACTCATGTAAGTTGGAAAATGCTCTAACATAGGGTGCTGCTTACACCTCATTTACCAAAGCTGATCATTCCTTGTGGCATGCACAGCAGCGTGACTTTATTACAGGCATGGATTTCCAAGGAAATAAATTCTTTTTAACATTTTATTTACTTAGTTTTAATGAAAGGACCCATCTCTCATTTAAAACTTTGCATGTCATCAAAGCAATCAGAGTTATTTTAGCTATTAGGTGGTAAGTTACAATAGTCGGTTAAGTCAGGTCCTGGTTTTTGAAAGTCTAACCTGTTCTTTGCATGGGATGTTAGGAACTGATGTCTAGTGTAGTGTAGGTCCAGCCTCATGCTTCAAACTCTGTCCTATGTGGGCCTAAAAAAACTGCTTATAGCAGATAATAACCTTGGTGGTAGTCTTGCCTTGCAGGGGCCAGCATAACTACTCCTTGCTACTCCTCCAAGTATACTGTCCTTTGGACATGGAGAGGAAAAGTGTTTCCATTTTACTGATAAGGACATCAGGTGCAGGAAAAGTGAATGACTGGACTTAGTCACATAGATGTATGTGGACAACTTGAAGAGCTTCCACCTTTGAGCTCATTTTTTCTCTACAGTGTTTCTGTTTGCAGAGAGATATCTAATAAACCTGGCTTTTCAAGTCTTATCATGGATAGTTCTGAAAAGTAACTTTATGTGTTTAATCTCCTTTTCTTCCTTTGTTAAGAAAGGAAGAAGTCCTTCTGTATTCCTTCCTCTGTTGAGACAGAGAGCAAATGTGTGAGAAATGCTGAACAAACTGTGAAGTGCTGTCCAAAAGGAAAGGGATGATTATGCTAGCCTCCCTTAAGAGTTCTCATACCACTACGGATGATGCTTGCTTTGTTTTACAAATTTGTTTATAAAGCATAAAGGAAGTGGAAAATATATTCAGAGCCTTGCTAACATTAGCAAGGGGAGGCTGCTTTCAGGAAGGACTGAGCATTAGCTCCTGTTACCTACTGTGGGTATTTGGAGTTTGCTTTCTGCAATGCTAGCGAAGCACATGGCCATGACACCAGGGACCTGCTGCAGCAGGTGGCTAGAGCCCCATGCCTCTTCCAGGTCACAGACACCCACAGTTTGAGATCCTTTGCTCAGACACAGACTGAATGATAAAATACATATCAAGCTGAACTCTGATATTTTTCTCCCATGTCTTGGTAATCAAGCATGATTGAAAAAGCACTAGGTAGCAGGTGGCCCACAGTGTCACCAGCTGCACAGGCTGTGCATGTGGTTCCAAAAGTAAACATCAATAACCATTTGTTGAAAACTGGTTAAAAGTCCATTATCTCTCCCTTTAAGTTCTGATCATATTGATTTCATTTGTATAAAAGGATGGACTCTGTAGATATATTAATAAATCAACTATAAGACTAGAATACACCTACTGTTTATATATCTATATTCATGTGCACATATATACATGTAATACACATATAATGCACATTATACACACATGCAACATATATATGTATGCATACATATACATACATACATACAAGGATGCAGACATGAATATATATCTGTACATATCTACAAACATGTATATACATACACAGATATATACACATACATATGTATATATGTATCTGCATACATACATATATACACATACATATGTATATATGTATGTGCATATATATGTGTGTATGTATATATGCATATGTATATACAGTCTGCCAAAAAATGTATATGCACTTCAGGAAAAGAAAAATAATATGACTTTTTTCTACAGATAGTGTTACCCTTATATGGTGTCATGGTTTGTATCTAGGTGGACCCCCAAGCCTCATGCATTCATAGAGGTGGCTGAATCTAGCATTTGTGATTGGTTCATTGGCTAGTGCTGGGATTGGCGGTATAAGTGCTACACCTGCCTGGGGTGGATCCAGCATACAATATAAAGGGGGGAAGGAGGGGTGTTTTTTCCTTTTCGGTGCTTTCACTCTTGCTGTTTGCAGCCACCATGAATGGTTGCCCCTCAGTTATACCACCATGCCTTGGAACCAGCTGATTATGGATTGAAGCCTCCAACACTGTAAGATAAATAAAACTTTCCTTCCCTAAATTTGGGCATTAGATATTTTGTCTCAGCAATGAGAGAAAAGTAACCAACACATATTGGGAGCCCTAGAGGTTGTCATATAGCACTGCAAACCCACTATACTACTGGCTTTTAGAGAAGAAATTGGAAACGCATGTGCACCAATCTCAATGGACACTTTCACCAAGGCTACAGCAGTTCACTCTACTAAAAAGTGTCTAGAAGCTCATGGCTACCATTTGAACACCTCTTGTAATTGTAGAGGCCAAAGGAAACTTGTATTACTTTCATGCTGTCTCATTAAATGTAGTATTAAAATATTTATACAAGTTTTTCTTTTCCTGAAATATATATACTTTTTTGTTTTGGTGGACTCTGTATCCTTCTGCACAGAAACAAGAAATTATTTTGATTCTTTTACCAAAACATTGCTTCGTGTCGAAAAAACTAAAATGAACTGCTTCCACCTTTCAGCTTCTTGCTTCCCTCCTTCCTTCTTTGCAGTAGGCATCTACTGAGCTCCACCATGTGTCCACTCCCTGCAAAAGACAGTGGCAGGCACACTAGTTCCCTACTCTAGCAGTTAAGCATCCAGGCCACTAAACCAATCACTAGAATTTAGTGGTTGAGTGTGTCAATGGTAAGTGTAAGAAATGAGAAACATTGCCCACCTTAGAGTGACAGATCATGGGATGTGAAGCGCCATAAAGAAGAAGATGGTATCAGCAGAGTAGAAGGATCCTGGGGAGAGAGATGAGCATGTGTGGGTGAAGGTGTGGAGATTTGAGGGAGGGCATGGCTGGTTTGGGAATCTCAAGGGGTTTTGGCTGAAAGTGAGGTAGTGAAGCCTAAATGGGGAATGAAGGGAAGGAGAGATAGAAAGGATGGGGCCAAGAGATTGACAGGAATCAGGTAATGGAGAACTTACTGGATGGCAGGATAATGCGATTAGACTTGATGCTTGTGGAAGCATTGGCTCCCTGCCTGAAGGAAATCAGGGTGGGCTAAAGTGAAAATAAAGCTTCAAAGGTTTGTATTCTTGCTTCTCTATTCTTTTTCTTTTGGCTTAGTTTTCATGTGTGCTGGTGTTCTGAAGGAATCATCAATATGCCAGTTGCATGCAGATGTTCAGTTCACTTTATTTGATTCAGAAAGCTGTTAGAAGGGGTAGGTCAGGTTGTGCATATTTCAATAAATGTGTGTCAGGTATGGGTTCTATGATCTGAGCACAAATGTAGGGGGAGAGGTGAGTGTGTATGCCCACCATTGTGAGATGATAGTGCAAGTATGATAATTCCTGATATTTACGCAGGAATGGGTTCAGGTGGGAGCTCCCTTATCTCCATTTAGGTGGGATTACCTTGAAAGGGTCCCCTGAGGCATCATACACGGGACCCACTATGCAGAAGAGATCGCCCAGGTCTGGTGAGATGATGGAACCAGCCCATCTCCTTGGTGACAGCAGCGGCAGAGTCATTTGTCAGCCCAAGTGCCTCCTAAGATCTTCTCACCTTTTGTAGCATCATTTTAAGGACAATTACTCTGTGGGTGAATTTAGGGAAAATATTCTCTCTGTAACCTAAAACAACCTTGCTCCAAGCATGACTCTGGCTGTGACAATGGGAAACAAAATGTTCCTCAGCTGATTTCTTTAGCAAACTGAGGGCTACATCAATTCTCTGTAGGTTGGGGTCTAATATCTCAGTCTTCAGTGCATTTCAGGAAAGTTATTGTGCCAGTTCCATTTTTTCAGCTGCATACTTGAAGATTCCCAATGGCAGAGGGAAATAGATAGTTTTGGCTTCCTAATTACATTAGGGACTATTATGTGTGGCTCCGGGCTCTGATTCCTTATGTTTGCTGCCACAGCACAAATAGGAGATTGCTTTTCCTATTTTTGAACCTTTTAGTTTCTATTTCATTCCCCATTCTACTTACCACCTCCAACAGGCACAAACAAAATCCTTCTTATTACTTATTACTTAGGCAGGATCCTGAAAGAATATAAAACCAAATGTAAACAGCAACCAAATCTCAGAGATGTATTTATGATAGTATTTATTGCACATCTCTATTAGTTTATCTTTTTTGATAATGAGAATCTATTTTTAATAAATAAAAAATAAGGGTCTGTTTGGAAACTTATGGATTCTGTTTGAAAAAATAAAAATTGCATACTTTCTACTCCCCAGCAAAAGGAACATGGGTTGAACATATCCCATACTTTTTAAGTTCTAAGGATTCAGCTGGTAGTAAAACTCAGGTGGAATCTTTAAGGTCATTCTCTGTATGACAAAATATACAGACAGGAAATCCTTTGGATACACTGTTCCCAGTATTCTAATGGAGGGTAGAAATAAGTCAGTGAAAGCCTTGGGTTCTTAGAAAAGAGCAGGCACTGAGGGATCACTTGGATTCCTAGGGTCCAATTTCAACACACTGTCTTCATTTGATGATGTTTTGTGGATACTGAAGATTGTACAAATGTAGATTCCACCCTTTTTCTAGAGTATAACGGAAATATCAGTGACACAGAGAAATCATTTCTAATGCTCATTCCCGTACCATGGAAACGTGAATAACTTGTACTCCTAGCCTAATCTTAAAAGAATACTTTGTTATGATTCTAAAAGAATTTGAAAATACCTGGATTGGACAGCAAAGAAATTGCAATTAAACCAGTGAGGACCTGGAATGATTTTCTACTTCTAGAGAGAAACAGTGTCATATGTGTAAGAGGAACAATATTATATATGTATATAATATATGTACATATAAACAATAGTATATATTATATATGTCCTAGGGTCCATACTTTTCACATGGTAAGATAGTCACCTTGGCCTCTTTTATTGACCAAATATTTCAGAATTATATTCATTAAAATATAACATTATGTATAATTTAATTGAAGGATAGCAATAGATTATTATACTAAAATAATAGCTAATGTCTATATTAATCAGAAATCTATAAACATTCCAAGACAAACAACTGAGTAGATTGCACTCAAGCCTAGGAATGCAGTATGTTGAGATCTAAGTTAACTCAGACTTACGGATGAGATGACCAAGTGTTGCCAATAATTAGGGCTGGGACTGTATTAGAAATTATAGGATTTGGAGAAATCAGGAGCTGCATTTTAGACATGTGGAGTTGCTGTTGTAGTAATACCCAGGTACTGTGCCCAGTAAGGGACTGGACATATGGATCTAGATCTCAGAAAAGTTAGGGGAGAATGGCATCTTGCCCATGTCTCATAGACTGAGAAATTCTTGTCTAATATCTCCTTTTGGCAGCTACCATGTCAGGATGTTGTTCCTGGCCTTGTGTTTGGGGCACTGAGGTCAGATATTCAACAGACAAAAGCTGAGGTATTTGTAGAGCACATGTGGTTTAAAGTCAGCTGGCCCACTGATCCAAATCCAAAAGGGTAAAGTGTGGAGAAAAACCCAGGCTTGAGGAAAACACAACAAATTGAAGGCAGGCAGTGGAATGACAGAAGGAGGTGTCCTGCAGGAGACCTTGAGCTAGGAAAGCATCCAGGGGTTTCTGTGGAGCCCCTAGAACCTTGGCCTTCAGTGTGGAGTGCGAGGATATAGTGAATGTTTATAGTTTCTGGTGGCTTCTATAACACATTACCAACAACTTAATGGCGTTGGATAGCCTTGTAATTTTGGAGATTTGTAATTTGTCTGAATATGACCTACATGCTCAGGTTAAGGTGTTGGTAGAGCAGTATCCCTTCTGAAGGTTCTGGGGGGGGGACCCCATCCCTTGCCTTTTTTAGCTTCTGGAGGCTGCTCCCACCCCTTGACTCAAGGCCCATTCCGTCTCCAAGTGGCATTGCCTTCTCTCTCACCTCCCTCTTTCAAGGACCCTTGTGATTCTGTTGAGCCTGATATGGCTAATTCCAGACTCTCAACTTCATTTGTAAAGTTCCTTTGGTATGCAGAGTAATATGCTCACCCATTTCAAAGATTAGGGCATGGATTTAAGAAGGCTATTTTCAATCTATTGGAGGGATGTAGAAGTAGCCTAGACAACTGGATTCTCATTCAAAGGCATTTCAGATTTAAGAAATATAGAATCCTCTATGATGGATTTAAATCCTGATAAGTTCACAGTAAATTGAAAATATTGTATGTTGATATTCAGTATCCTAATGTAGCTACACAGTGCATGCTGAGTGTCAGTGTTTCCCGTCGTGATTGGGGTATAACTGGGAGCTGCAGCTTGCTTCTGCTGCTATGCACCTGGGAATATCACACGATGCACTGGGTGACCTGCAAAAGACCCAAATTAAACCCTGAAGTACAGTTTCTACTGAGTATCTACCATGTTTGCATCATCATGAGATCAAACTATAGTAAAGGCTTAAATTTGTAAAAATTGCCATTATTCCAATCAGAATATTCCCCCTTGCTTTGAACCTCTATCCTTTAGTTCCTGGCATTTCCTGAAGCAGTTCTGAGAATCCTGTTTGGTGTCTTTAGGAGGTATGATAAAAGAAACATATGCTGAATGCTGCGGTTGCGTGCTCTACGATGGGACAGCGGCTCATAAAGACATTACTACTTTTCTTCATCCACGTAATTCATTGGAGTCAATCTGCAACTTCCGGCTCCTTCCCAGAGTCAAAATGATTGTGAGAGGAAAGCATTTTTGAATGGATTTAGGACATGTAGGCATCTACAACAGTACAATGAAAGGTACTCAGGAAAGAGGACTTCCAGAACTGCTGTAGAAAGAGGCAGGAATGAAGAGACAAATGTGTTTCAAGAAAGCGGTATTTTGGAGGAATTAACAGCAATGTGTTTTATTGTAATGAGCCCTTTTTATTTGTCAAAGCCTTTAAACATCATAACTCAAAACATCAGAACTTTGGTGAATTTTATTCACTTCAGGTCAACATAAAGCCACCACACTTTGTCCTTACTTGTATTTTGGGAATCTTCTTAGTATAACGCAGGATATCATAGCAATGAATTTTATTCTTTATTTTAGGTATCAAATGTTTAAAGGAAGGTATGAATATGCTACTGAATAATATGTAACAGTGAGAAGCATGAAAAATATGCAAGAACACCAAAAATAACTGAAATAATGTGTGAAATATGAAAATAGGTGAAAAAGAAATATATCAAATGAATAATTATTGCTTCATTAAATGGGAAATATATGCCATACTTGGTTTTAGTCTTAAATCCTCCAGCATTTCATAATTTTAAAAACATAACTTAAAATAGTTTTTAAAAAGTGAGTTGCCAAAGAATTACTAAGTATTTGATTCAGAGAAGAGATGGGAGGAAAGAGTCATTAATGCCAGAGGAAAGGAGATGAAAAACAAAAATGGAGGGGTTGTGGGATTTGGAGGTCAGGTGGCCCCTGGTGATTGCTGGTGGAGGAGTAGTTTCAAGGATGAGGGGAACACTGGGGAGCTGACGAAGGGTGACGCTGGACACCGTAGGACAGCAGTTGGAGACCACTGCTTTGGGAGGAGAAATGACGGCCAAACATTGTGCATGCTGAGAAGTCAAGGGAAGATCTGCAATTTTTGTTTGTTTGCTTTAAGAAAAAAAGAGATTACTGCCGAGTCTTACCCAAATATTGGACAAAGCTGTATAATAAAAGCTAGATGATTCTGAATAAACACTGTAAGTTCCTAGGATGACACTTTATCTCTCATAGACAAGAGAAACTGTGCCTGGAAGGGAATGAAGGTGAGGACAGTGTTTTTTGACTCTGACCAGCTATGGGAAAGACTGTCTGATAAGCCTCAGTTTCCTCATTTTCAAAATGTGTGGTTTGGATCAGATGGCTTCTAAAGATCACTTCAGCTATAATATTTTTATGCCCTTCTCTCAAACTGTTAGCTCTACTTAAAAAGCCTTAATTTCACTCTCTTTTCGGAGTGATTAGACCAAAGCATAGTGGGAAAGAAAAGAGACTGGGGATTTGGTTTCATATTCCAATGTCTCATTCCTGACAGGCTAAGCAAGCAGTTCCTTGCCCGGGAGTATGTTTACATAGGCAAATCTGCCTCTGGAAAAAAACTGGTAACCTCAGACAATAAAATTCCCTTCTGACACGTATCAGAAGGTGAATAAAGACACACCATGCACCTGAGTGAGAAAGAGAAGAGAAAAATTGAAGAAGAGATATGAAGTTACAGTGGAGACTGTACATTTTACCTTCTGATTAGAACTAGCCAAGGTCCTTTGAAAGGCGAGACCAACTATGGGTATGAAATTGTCAAACAGTAAAACACCAGGTGTTTGCCACTATGTGCTTAGGAGGGATGCAAATGGCTATCTGGACACAGAAAGGACACTGTTGGGTGCCTGGCACAGTGTGATGGCAGATGGGAGAGGGCTCAAGGAAAGGTAGAGGGAGGGATCAGGAGGAGGATGAGAAGGCCTTTGCCAGATCGCATCTCCCAAATAAAGAACTGGAATTCTATGGGTGTAAAGGGAACAGAAGGAATCTTAAGGTCTTTATGATTAAAAACAGAGGTAACTAGTATTTGAAAATGCTAACTGTTGAATGTTGAGTAATTATCATGAAAGAAATACTTTACTATGGTTTCTAGTAAATTTTATGAAAAAAAATGAATACTTGCTCAGAGAGACATTCTGAGAACATGAGTGTTGAACAATGGAAGTACAATAAAAAACCAGATTGGAGAAATATCCCACAGTCACCTCTTTATTAAGATTTTTTCAATATTTTGCTGAAAAATATCAGCATTGATAATAGAGCCCTATACTGTAACATTTGATTTTGAAACAACTACATCCAGGTTTGATGTAACTATATAGTAACTGCACAGTAAAGTGTAAATGCATTCATTGTGTGGTAGGAAAATTAGAAATTTCTACTAATGTTATGAGAGTTGTAAGCTTCATTATTCTCCAAAATTGCAACAGACATGTCTATACTTTGTATAGCTTAACAAATTACCACTCTCTCCCTTTCCCTCTCCCTCCCTTCCTCTCTCCATCTCATCTCTCTCTCTCTCTCTCTCCCTCTCTCTCTTTTCTCTTTGGCTGTCAGCCTATATTCTCCTTCCCAAGGTCAATATGGCATCCTTGCCAAGACCAAATACATAATGGAGTGTAATTCCCAAGAAGGAATCCAAGAATGAGTATTATAGAATAACAGCAACAACAAGAAGCTGTCTTAATCACATCTCAAGCTCAAAAAAGTGTGACTTGTTTCCTAAATATGGTCCTTCTCCAGAACCCACTGCATCTGTGAATGGTACCATCATAGGCTTCTCAATTATCCAGGCTAGAAACCTGAAGGTCATTTGTTCTGTCTCTCCCTCGTCATCCTTAACCAGGTCATTGCCAAGTTTTGTTGACTTTATCTCCTAAATCTCTCTCAGTTTCAGTTACATCTTTCCAGTCCCACTGTCATTGCCTTAATCCAGTTTCTATTATCTTTCATTTGCACCATTTGCAACTGGTTTTCTCTCATCCACATCTCATACAATCTCTGTATTTCCTGCAGACTCATCCTTTATAGAAATCGGATCACAGCTAGTTCATACCCCAAACAATTCAATGGTTTTCTAGTACCCTTCGAGGCAAAGATCTGTAAGCTGATTCAATTTCAGCTTCTATTGCCTTCTATCTCAGTCACCCATCTCTGGGCCATCTTTCCAGCATCGCCATTAGTCACTGTCCCTTCAGTGCTGTTCTCCACCTCCTTGGACTTCATGTACTGATTCCTTGACAGACCATGCATCTTCTCTCTCAGGGGAAAGGCCATGGCACACACTAAGCTCCTCTGAATCCTACCAACAAGCAGGAGCTGTTTCTCAGCCCAGAAATACTCTCTAGAGTTGGAAGTGGTCAGAAAAATAAAAAAAAGACTTAGCATCTCAGGACACAGTTTGAGGGAACATAAAGAACTCAGATGAAAGCAGGTGGAAAAGCAAGCAAGTTGAATTGAAATCCAAGGGAGCAAGGAGAAAACACTCTGCTAAGGATCACCCCAACAGAACCATTTTTAGAGGGGTGGGGGAGATGGGACAGGAGGTCCACCTCTCCTGGTACTTAAGAAATGAGTGGGCTATAGACTTAGAGTGCTTTCTTGAGTAAGTATATGTATTAGAGGAAAAGCAGAACCTTTGGAGAGGGTGTGAGATGAGAAGGAACAGCAGAAGGGACTATAAAGTAAGAGAAATTACAGTAGTAGTAAGTGAGCTAAAAGAGAAGATGGGCTAGTGCTGTCAAATAAGGAAAGAGAAACAGAGAAGTCAGTAACAGCCACAGGGCTATGAGTGAGGGGCCGGTGAGCAGCCCTCACTGAGGAAGTCCAGGTGGAAAGGGAAGACTGGAGCAGTAGACAGACCAGTCCCAGCTGCCAAGGGAGGGGCCCTGCTCTGTGCCTCGAGATGGGGCAGCTGGTCCATGCTTAGTTTGGGGTGTACCCCCTGTTCTTCCCTGCTGTGGAAGTGTTCAGATTTTTAAGGATTTTTTTTTAATCAAAGCAATTTAAATAAACTGAAAAAATCAAACAGCCCAAAGACCAATAAGAATAGAATTCCTCACTTCCGCCATCCATATTCAGGACGTACTTCCCAGACACAGTGATTTTTTTGAGTGATTTCAATACCTACCATCACATTTCTAAGAATGCTTAGTTTTAGATGTTTCTGTTGACCCCCTCCCCATGAGGGATGAGGTGGAAGCTGGAGAAATACTGTTTCTCACATGCTGTCCCACACATGTCACTTTCCTATTTTTCCCAAGGCGATTGTATACTAATAGCATAGATATTCAGTGTGGATTAATTATGATATTATTGCTTTTACGCTCTCACACCTCTTATTTGTTTTTACATTAAATTTCTCTATGCTGATCATTCATTTTTACACAAACTCTCCAACAGAGGTGAAAACTACTCTCAGTATAGTCAGAGCAAAATAAATCCGTTCCATTTCATAAGCATTGCAGTTGGCACAGCCTGTCTTACTGACAGCCTCCCTCCTTTCCAGACCACCTGGTTGCTCTCTTTTAAGCAGCACAAATTCTACTTTTTTTCTTTAAAAAAAAAATTTTTTTTTTTTTTAGCATTTTGAAGCAAGGTCTCCCTATGTGTCTCAGGCTGGGCTAGCACTTGGGCTCCTCCTACTTCCACCTGCCAGAGTGCTGGGATTGCAGATATGTGCCACCACTCCTGGTTAAATTATGTTTCTAAATGGTGCTGTTTGCCCTCCAGCCAGTAGATTTCTAAAGTTCTAGATGAGTCTTGCATCCTCCTACCCTCATGAGCCCCAGGCCAGGTATATAATCTTGTGTTCCAAGAAAGTGCCTTTAGTCAATTTTTCTTGCTCATCTACTTTTATATTCTGGCCTCCTTGATCAAATCACTCTCAAAATCTAATATCAGGAGTACTGTGTTGTCTTTTCCCATATATGCCTGCTAATTCTTTCAGCTTCATTTGTGAGTAACCTTTTCCTTTTCCAGTGAGATGATGCTGGGATTTAATTTGAGTTATCTGCCTGCAAACCAGGAAAGCAGGGAAGCATTTGTCTTGCAGAGAAAAAGACTTTTGCAGCTTATTTGAGTTTGGAAGAAGTAATGCTTTTATTAGATATGAGAAGGCCCCTTAAGATACTCTGACTGTTAGGGATACACTCAAGGTCAAATACCTTTGTGGGAATCCATGCAGATATCCCCAATTCCATATTTAAGAGTTCTGGATTTTCCTAGCCAGAGCCCTAGCCTTACTGTAACAAATCTTCCTGCTTGTGCATTTATACCTCTCTGGAAGTCGGTAGCTCCACCACGCCCTTGACCTTGTTCATACTGCAGCCACAGCAAGAAAAGAGTCTCTGGCTCTCACATTTGTCCTTTAATTTTACATTAACAGACTTCATTTTCTTAGCAGCCCTCTTCAGGGAGTCAGTGCACAACCAGCCTTGCTGTGGTTATAGGCATTGTTTTTCACTTAGCTTTTAGATGCCCGATTAGCTGGAATCATCATACAAAAACATTTGGTTACCACCAGTGAATTCTTCAGCAATTGGGCCACTACTTCATGCCAGAAACTACCATGCTCCAGTGTGAGGAAGGCTCAGTATGGGGTCCTCCTTGTCAGAGATGAGAGGGAAGAGGTAGTCTCCAAACCCAACTTAACTCCTTGATTCCTTCAGATCGCTCTTTGTACAGCTGGTCACATACTCTGAGAAGAAGACCTCATGTCAGGGTTAGCTGTAGAGGGAGATGCCCAGATTAAACAAGAATGTGTTAGCTTTCTGTGGCTGTGATGAACAATCCCTGGCCACTTGGCTCCATTGCTGTGGGCCTGAGACAAGGCTGAGCATCAAGGTGGGGAGCGTTTGACAGAACAAAGCCTTTTACCTCATGGCAGCCAAGAAGGAGAGAGAGAGAGAGAGAGAGAGAGAGAGAGAGAGAGAGAGAGAGAGAGAGTCCAAGGTCACACTCAGAGAACCTACTCCCTTCTGTAAGATTTTGTCTTATAAATTTCCATCATTTCTTAATAACCCATCAAATTATGGATCAATGAATAGATTAATCCAGTGATGAGGTCAGAGACCCTATGACCCAATCATTTCTCTAAATCTCTACCTCTGACAGTTCTGCATTGAGGATCAAGACTTCAACATATGAGCTTTGGGGGTGTCTCACTTTCAAACCTTAGTGGAGGAGGTAGGAGAAGTTGGCAGGAAGAGCTTTTAGTCTACAGAATAGGAAAGAGAAAAGAAAGGAAGGCTTGGGCCACTACCCAAGATTGCAGAGGTTTCATGAATGTCTTGGCCAGGGTTCTGGGAAAACTTTTAGCAAAGGACACTCATTGGAAGAGTGTTTTATTGGGCTCACAGGCCCCTGGTCTGTTCAGTCATCTAGGGACATGTGTTTTGTTTGACTGTGCTCTTCACAGGAGGAATTTCTTGAAGGAATAAGGGATGCTGTTTTATAGCTTCCACAGGTAGACATTTCTCAACGGAAGAGTTATTAGAAGCTGAGGGGGTAGCTGAGTGATAAATCCTTACCTATCAGGCACAAGAACATAGGTTCACTTTCTAGAACCTCAAAAAGAAAGCAAGCGTTAAAAAATTCTATGGTCTTCTTCCTAGGACCCAGTTCTGGCTGCCAGCAGCCTGAGAACAGAGTGGGAGAAGAGATGGAGGATATCACTGTTGTTGTGTGCACTTTCCTACATACGCTTGTTTCCAGAGCTCTCACCACTTCTCTCCTCCGGTCTCAGTGCTTATGAGATAGGAGATTTAGAAAAGAAACTGCGTGATGCTGAGGGAAGGGAGAACAGCAGCCGTGAGTGTAAAGGTGGGAGCGAGGAATCCATCTTCAGTCGGTCCTTTGAGCTGTGCTCATTCACCTGTCTTTGGTGGCACTAATTAATTTACTTCTTGTTAGTGTTTCCCTATGTAGATGCAGAGCTTCCAGCTTTTCCCTCGGCTAAGTCAGTGACCATTTATTGATCTATTTATTTATTTGTTTTTGGTATTGGGACTTGAACTCAGGACCTCATGCTTGCCAGGTAGATGTTGCGCTGCTGAGGTATCTCCGCAGCCCCCTCAACAATCTTTCCATCTTCCAAACATGATAAATGCTGCTCAACCAACATAGACTTGTTTCCTGTTTCCTTTGTCCTAGTGAGTCTGCACCATTTTAAGTAGAGATTGAGAAGATATGCAGCCTTCATCAAGAGGAGGGCTAACTCTCCCTGTGTCAGAAGAAAGAGAAAAACAGCCAGGCACAGTCCTGGGAATGTTGGTGGATGTTGAGTGGGAAGTTGAGGCCATGCCTCTATGAGGGCCTTCATCTACTTTTCTTTTTGTAAGAATTTCTTTTGTCACACTCCTACCACTCAGCAGTATCACTAAAGAAGCAGACTCCATTTTCATTTTATCTAAAAGAAATATCCAGTTTCTTTTTTTTCCCCTCTGATTACAGAAAAGCAACTTCTAAAAATGTAGTTTATTGTAAGCACAAGAAACAAACTCTGTGTGTAGAAAACTAGGAAGTACTTGGCTCTAATCTTCAAGAACCTATAGTGAGGTCGATAATGTCAAGAGATTATTCAAAGGTAATGTGGCAAATTCTAATGGCACAGGAATTTAGAGCATTCCATGGAGGCATAGCAGAGGGCTATGCTTTCTGGGTTCCTAAACGAACCCAGGAATCAGGTACAAATTCTGAAGGAACTGAGTTCTCACCAACTGCTTTGAAACAGGCAGAGAGTGAAGGAAGATATTCTAGAAAGAGGTGGTTATATAATCATCTTGCTGCATGTAGGCAATTGAAATGCAGAGGGGCTAAGTGGGAGGTTGGAAGTGCCCTTAAGGAGAGGGGGAGAGTTAAGGGGCGGGGCCATGAAATCCTTTGGTAGTATTTCAAGGAACTAAAGAAGAGGAGTATGATTTCATATTAGAAGCACCACCCAGCAAGGAGAGTGCAGGCTGGGCTGGTAAGTGGCAGTGAGGGCCTGTACTAGACTGGTAATGGCAGGAATTGGGCCGAATCAAGATGGTAACCTCAAATCACTTGTCTGTTAGTCAAATGTAGATAAAACCATCCCACCTGCTTCCTTCAGAAGGGAATCCACAACCTTTGCCTTTTGGTTCATTTCCTGTGTCAGAGAAGACAAACACTTGGTCCACTGAGCACACATTCTTTCCCTGTTCCATTTCATGTTTCTAGTTCCTTCAACATCTTAGCTTTGATTGGTATGATAGGAATGATAATTCAGCTGTGGACCTTTTGCTTCAGACTAGTTCACACTACTGTCCATACACCCGTTGTTATATTATTTTTGCAGATATTTGTACATTCTCACACACACACACACACACACATACACACACACACACACACATATGTGTGCACATGAGTCCCATAATACCTGTCTTCGTTCCTTCACTTTTCAACCATATGTATTTATTTCCCAATGCTCTTTTCCTTCATTTACTGGGCCCAGGAGCCAAAGGAACTTTGATGATGCCTAGACATTAAACATGAATTAAATATTTCATAAAACTTGGATATCTATTTTATTTATTTATTTGTGGATCCCTCTGTGCTAAGAACTATTTATTTATTTAGTTAGTATATGTGTGCAGTGCATAATATTTACATTCCTTATGTGCAGTCAGTATGTGTACACAACACATCATAGTTCCTTTTATCAACCCTTTTCCAGCTCCTTCCTTCCCCCTCCCTCCATGTCTTAATTCCCTTCCCATTTGAGAAAGATCTAGCTCTCAACTTCCTATTACCTATCTTTTATTTTGCTCTTTAATTATGTTTTGGATTTTTCATTTAAGAGAAAACATATTATATTTAAGCTTGTATGTTTGGTTTATTTTGCTTAACATTATGGTCACAAGGTTAATCCATTTTCCTGTAAATGACCCAGATTTATCCTTCTTAATGGCAAAGGAGTACTCCATTATGTGTAAGTATCACAGAAAAAGAAGCACAAGTGGCCAGTAAGTACATGAAGAAATGTTTAACATCACTGGCCACTAAAGAAATGCAAATTAAAACAACACAGGCTCCATCTCACCCCAGGAAGAATGGCCACCATCAAGAAAACAAATAATAACAAATGCTGGCAAGTTGCAGGGAAAGGGAACTTTTTACACTGTTGGTGGGAGTGCAAACTAGTGCAACCACTGTGGAAATCAGCATGGAAATTCCTTGTAAGCTAAAACTAGATATTACATTTGAACCAGCTATTCCCTTGCTTAGTTATCTTCCCCCAAATAGTTAAAGACGTTATGTTACAGGGATCCAGGCATATTCATGTTTTTAGAAGCATGATTCATAACAGCTAGATCTTAGAAGCAGTCTATATGGCCATCACCATAAAATGTGCTGAGATCTCTTTTGGTTTCATGGAGTTTTGGGAGAGATGAGAGTGCAGGGTCAGGTTCTGGGCACATGCTGACCTTTCCAGTCACTTGGGGACCACATGCCCTAGGAACCTTAACTGAAAGTAATGAGCTAGGTGGAAGTGCGAGAAGTTCTTTCGCCAAAGGAGTAATGTGGTAATTTAACTTTCAGTCCTTACAAATCTATTGTGGGACCAATCGCCAACAAATTCACATTTAATCACACTGTCTTCACATGTAGAAACCTCCATGATGCCTAAAAAACATCAGCTCCTGAGCCAAATCCAGCACAAAATTTGGTATCCTTTCTAGGACTGGATGCAAGTCCAAGAATCTTGTTCCTGCAGTGGGACAAGTCTTGTGACAAACAGCCTGGATTTATGGGTACTTGTCTGCAGCAGAAATCATTTCACTTTTTGTAGTGACCTTTACAGAATCATAAAATCAATCAAGTTTATTTGACATCCAAATCAGAGCTCTGCTCTATAAGATTTCCAGTACTTTACCTGGGGAACAGAACAGAGCAGCTAGGTGTGCACCCAAAGCTAGGTGGGAGAGGACACTGGAGCCAGAGAGGGACCATTTAGAGTTCATGTGCATGACTCAGCACCCTCCAGGGCCCTGAGCACTGTGAGCTCTGGATCTCGCTTCCTTCCCACCATGATCCTGGTTAGATGCCTCAAAAAAGAAGCTCTCTGCCCTCATCCTACTATAACCACTGAAAATAAACTTCCAGACTGAAAATGAATTACATAGAGCTCATAATTCTTTAAATCCTGCTTGGTTTGGTGACCACAGCTAACTGTGTTGAGAGTGAAAAGGAGGGGTAATTCCAGATGTAGTCTCTGGAGGCAGAAGGGATATTTTTGGTTGATTAATTTCAAAATATAAATGATTCCTGTGATGAAGATATGAAGATAAGTGTTTAAAGTATGCAGATGTGTGTGTATATAAGATATTGTGTATACACTCAAATATGGGTATTTTCAAAATACTTTTTGGAGCTCTGATGGTTTGGCAAAACTGTCTTGAAAGGTATCAGATACGCTGAGAAGCCTATACAATACAGTGATTGTTAGAGAAACCTATAGTATGAGGCGCTAAGATTTTACATTTTAATTCCATGGTTTAAAAGCTGAGGGATTTTAGGCAAGATTCTTAACACCCTATGTCTCAGTTTCCTCGTTGATAAGTGTAAGCAAGATAATACATAAACACTCACAGTGCCCGGTTCTCAGGGACGGCTGTATATTAACTATGGTTATAATCAGGCGGGCATGGTGGAACTCTGGGAAAAACCAAAGGGTCCAGCAGAGCGACAGCCTGTGTAAAACTTGAGACTTGATAAACATACATGTGAATTCTAATATTTCTAGTGTGCAACCTCAGGCAAATACTCCATCTGGGATAATTATGTGCATAGCTGCTCTTAGGAGTGAGATAGTACATATGTAGCACCTCGCCCGATGATTGGTTCATTCTCAGTACACGAAAATGATTATTGTAAGTATCATTCATAAACACACAAGTGCTTTAAATATTACCACAAATTTACTTACAACTCTTAGATACCTTCCAGTACATAGGTTGTACGATGGACTCAGGAGAGTAGGAAAATTGATGTCTTAGTCACAAAGAAGTATCCCGGCTGAAATGGGTCAGAATAACTCTGAGGTACAGTGTTAAAATGACCAGAATAACCACCTACAATTATGAGAACTTAGGTCCCAGCATTCTAATGCATTAAGGTGGTGGCTATTAAGATTTGGTTGCAAAGTAAGTAAAGAACAAATGGTCAGATGCTTTTTTTGTGAGAAATTGGATTTCTTTGGCAAAATGATGTAAATTGAAGTCATCTTGCTGGGATTGAAGTCTTGAAATGAATCCACCATTGTGACTTTCATGCTATTGCCATTTGTCTCCAATTTCATGTTGAAACTTAATTACCACTGTGATGGTTTTAAGAGGTGGAGCCATTAGGGAAGTGATTCAATTGTAGGACTCCACACTTATGAATATATGAATGCTTTATTCAGTGACTGGAGAGAACTAGTTTAGGCCTTGGTTGTCTCTCTACTTTTTTGCCATGTGAGAATATCACATTGAGAAGATGCTATCAAAGGACACCTAACCTGCAGGTGCCTTGAACTTGGCTCCCAGGCTCAATAACCATGAGTAATAAATTTCTCTTCTTTATGTCTCAGTTATTTTGTTATAGCAGTATAAATGGACAAAGACATATGTTGAAAGGTTGCATCAAACATTGTGACAATATTAGAAGGAAACAGTCTCCTAGAAAATCACTCCATCAGCAACCAATGCAATTGTGGGGGCTCCTTCTAAACACACACAGGAGACAGAGATTAGGTCAGGTGGCCCCAGGAACAGATAGAACAGTAGAATGCAGGAGTGATGTATACTTTGTAGCTTGACTGTCTCACACATGGAATCATAAACCCTGGGCAAATGGAGATGTTTAAATGTAAAAGACAATCTCATGATCATTTTGAATTTTTGGTGCCATTTAAAGACACAAAAGACTTTCAAAATACAATAAAATGTTTAGCTCTGGCCAGCTTCAAATTCTGGAGAAAACTGCGAAAGCAGGGAAATCTTGTTTTTAAAACATTTCCAAACTAATTGACCTCTGGTAGAAGACATTTGGAGAAGAGCCAAACACTGATAGATAGAAATAAAACCATTGTTTTTCAAATCTCTATTGTTCACCAGTGTAGACTGTTTAGTCAGATTTCTGTTGCTGGAACAAAATACCTGACACACAATTTAAAGGAGGATGAGTTTATTTTGGCTCATGGATTCAGAAGTTTCAGTCTACAGTCAACTGGCTTCAAAGTAAAAACGTCACAGTGGCTAGACAGTGGAGGAAAGCTGCTTGCATTACACTGTAGAAACAGAGCCGAAAAGCAGGGGAGAAAGGCACCAAGCACCAGATATAGTCCCCTAAATCATGGTCCTATGACCCCCTGACACACCTAGAAGTGGGCATCTCTCAAGATAATCAAGGTGGAAATCAAGAATCACTATACGCCCAGTGTCCATCAGGGTCTGACACACTTTTGCAGTATTTTGTTTTAAATCAACTATTGGGGGATATGAATGAAAGGAAATGAAACCAGCTGGCGTAATCAGCTCCTCTGTTTAATTTGTCAACATCTTGTCCAATAATAATGAGATATTGAGTTATCCCAGATTATGGGACATTCAGCAATCTGACCTGAAACTTCATATTAAGAAGTTCTGGTCTCTGAAAAGGCCATTTCCATGAATGCCTTGGGCACAAGTCTGAAGGAAATCCAGAGCTGAGAAGCTGTGGAGCTGAGGAGAGCAGGTAAACTTTAGTCTTAGAGAACAGAGCCTCTCCTCGGGGCTCCACCTCTTTCATCTTTGGTGAATTCTGGTATACCTTACAGCCTCACTGAGCCTTTTAACCTCCCTTACGACATAGTGAGACTAGAAAGACATCTTACCAGGGGGCTCCTGAGAGATTAGAAGAAACAATACATGAGAAAGCACTTTGCAAATTGCTGAAGTGCCATAGGAATGCTATTAATCTAACATTTGTGGAAGAGGTGACTTGGTAGTCCTTAGAGGAAAGCCATATCCCCTTCCAGTCTAGATAAACGCTAATAGAAAATTTAGTTTCTGTGTTATTTTTTACATGTTAATTAGCTCTTTATCATCATTTGATTCCACAAATACCTATAACTTGCCTACTGTGTGACAGATACTGCTGCAACACTTTTGCATCAAAAAACAACGTGTGAAAAAACTCCATCCCTTTATGAAGCTTTCTTTCTAGTAAGGCAACAGGAAAATTTAAAAAGTTAAAAATTGTAGAATATTAAACTATAAAAAACTATAAAAACAATGAATTAGGTAAAAAAGGAAGAGATGGATTAGGAGTACATGATTTATGTACTATTTTTCTTCTTTTCTACTTATATAATATCTGTTCTTTCCTCATCTTCTTTGTTCTGTATTTCTTGACAATTCTGAATAGTCACAAGGGAAATCAAATTTAATTTGGGGATTAATTGGGCTTGATGAGTTTTGAAACTGATCTTCTATAATTTCTAGACTACTTTAAAAAAAAAGCTATAGCGTAAGCCAATAAAAAGTTTTAGAGCTTCTTTGTTTTCTACCGTAACATTATTGATATGGCAAGAAATCAGTCAATTTTATGTCTAACAAATATATAGGTTAAGGAACAAATAATACAGTTCCTTTCTGAGGCATACTGGAATGTACTCTTTTATTTAATTTTGAAAATGGTCTCTATTCATTGGGGCTCCTCAAAGAACTCTAAAGGATTGCAAAAGCATTACTATACTGCTAAGAGCACATCTCCGATCCATGAAGAATGGCCTGTTCTTAAAAATACTGAGCTTCGTGATTGTGTACACAATTCAGCCATAACTTGTGTGAATGTGTTAGACGAAGTGATTTATTGAAAAAATATGTACTATATGTGAGTCCAATATGAGGTTAATTTTGTTTTTCGGAAAAGTGTCATGTAGGCTTGTGTAAATAAAGAGAACTCTCTCCCTATCATTTTTCTTTAATGCTTTATCCTCTTTAGTTTTTTTAGATTTTCCTACAAAAACTTTTACTTTCTTATTCTTATTCTTCAAATTCTTCCCCTCCCTTTTACAAAATTAAGTGTTAATTAATCTTCCCAAGTTTAGACAATGACAACGGAAACATTGTGGAATAAGTAGATGAATCCTACAGCTGAGAAGCAACTCTGGTCAGAATTCAGCATCTCCTCCAGTCTTGATTCTAAAATGAAGAGAATGTTAAGTATCACATGGCTTGTTTTATATCAGAAACCTGAAGTATCAATAAATGAGAAAAATAAAGGAGAGATGGTGGAAAACAAGGAGACAGACTTTTTGGGTTATGGGGACAATGGTCAAGGAGAGAGTAAGGTAAAGGAGGAGGTAAGAGGCTCAAACATGACCTTGTGATGTGCATGCACCAATTCCTTCAAGCAAACACCGCTATTATGTTTTGCAAACATACACTAATAAAAGGAAAACAGAATAAATTTATATAGGCTTTTAATTTCCTTTGTGGAGGAGAGCTCTCAAAGAGTTGAATGTTGATATCAAGCTCTTTGTTTAATGTCTTAGCAGGCAATCAAAGCATATGATGACCTTAATGTTTGTGAAACATTTGTTATTCTTTTAATCAAAGGAATGTATTGCAATCAGTAGCATACATCTCTTAAATTCGAATAAAAGGTGAAAGAGATCAACTACTCTAAGTACCTGAATGTGTTAATAGCCTCTCTAGAATTTTTAAAATTCATACAGTTAATTCAATTGTTTTATAATTTACCTCAAGAAGAATCCTCCAAAACAATGCATTACATGAATTTAAAAACAATCACCACATCTACCCCTAATATTCTCTTTTTCTACTGTGGAGTACCATGTTGATATGCCAGAGACACTTATGCAATGTTTTCTCCACTCCTGTGAGATCTCTAACGAACACTGTGACTGCTGCTCTGTGTTTGCATAGCAACTATTCACTATGATCAAAAAGCATTTCTCCTTTTTTGTTTGAAAACATTGGTAAACAGTAGCCATAGAGGAGGAAAGTACAATTTCAATCGTGGAGAACATCTGCCCAAAGTAACATGTACATTTCCCAGGTTTTGAAATTGAGGTGAACACTGTTGTAATGGCAAATATGAATTATTTTCAGGGAAATGAAGATTTGACAAGGCAAAATATTTTCTAAAGCACTTGTCTCATTCCAATGCTATACCGCAGTGTTTAAGCTTGAGATTTGGATAAACAGCATCCTTCCTGGGGGGATCCTGGATGCCAGAGGATTGCTGGTACTCAGAAGACATCTGTTGAGAATTCCTATTTGTGAGGACTCGGTTTCTACTTTCCACAGCTTGTTTTATTAAAACATCTAATTATTTTTCTAGGAGTGAAACTATATCACAAAATTGCATGTGTTTCTCAAACTACGCATAGCTTAGACCTTCCAGCTGAAATTCTGATTCATACTCCTTTCTTCTGAACAATTAATTCAGCATCAACAGACTCACAAAAAGACATTGAGAAAACGATATCAGGAACATTTTTTTTTTTTTGAGAAAAAGTAGCTCATCTTGGGTCAGTGCTTTAGGTAATAGAGTTTAACTGTGTCACAGATAGAGAAGAAATCTAATAGCAAAGCCCCAATTAAATTAAGGTGACATTTTCCCCTTTAAAGGATTACTATAAAAACATTCATCTCTCCTCGTTTCCTCTAGGCTGTATTTTTGCATAGCCCCTTAAAGTTTGTTTTTCAAATAGAGCTTGTTTTCTTGCCCTGAGTGTAGGAACATAATGAGAGCTGTTGGATTTTGCCCCTGGAGGTTCCTACCAGATCTTTTTATGTGGTCAAGGAGACCAGGTCATTGACAGGCACCAGATCAGGGGTAAAATCAGAACTAATTTTCCTAGAACTAGAGGCATTATTCTTTGTTATTATGAAGAAACAGGGAAAATTAAACTTGCTTTTAAATGGCAAAAAATTCGTCAAAATTTGACACTCTGTAAAATAAACATAATATCAAAATCAAAGCAAACGGGAGTTTTAAAGAAGTTCTTATTAGGCTACAGCACAGTAATGATGCTTACAATGTGCCTTTCTTTTTTTAACCTCTCCCTTCCCATCATGACTGTTGCCTCACTCAGAGTTTTAATTAAGCACTTGCAAGTTTTTCCTTTTCCATGAACATTCCCAGTTGTTCACTCATCCATTCATTCATCTGCTCATACTGTATTTAGTAAGCACCTCTGTGGGCCAGGCCCTGTTCTAAGACTTACCAGGTAATAGTGGCAGGCAGAAGAATCACAAGTTAGCAACACCAAAAGACACAGCAATCCTAACTGCGCAATGTAACAATGTGGTAACACCTTGTTAAAGTATATCCAAGGAACTGTGATATTTGAGAATGGTTATTGCATTCATTTGCTAGGACTGCCCTACAAAAATGCCACAAAGTGGGTGGCTTGTAACAGAAATTTATACTCAGTTTCTGGAAGTCAGAAATCAAGGTCTCTAAGTCCCATGCCTTAATGTCTCTGCATATCTGAAACACTGCATAAAAAATACTTGGTCTCACAAGAAATTATTTGCATGTGTGGTGACAACCCAGCCAATGGGAATGACCTGAGCAAAACTTCAGAGCCAGTGTGGGTCCCTCAGACTGAAGGACAGGGGTGCCTGCTGAAAATGTACAGGGTATGCAGGAAGGTTACAATCACAACCAGAAGAGGGGTGCTTTGGTCGAATGTGGGGATCCCAAATCACATCTGCAGTATTTTGGCAAACTGGCTTCCCTAACATTGCTGTCTTCCGTCAACATCTGCTCAGTGGTGATGCTGGAAAAATTGGGCTGGAAGTGTAAGACTGTGGAGCAAAGTATCTGCCTGGCTCCGGCCTGCTGTGCCACCCAGCAAGAGACAGCTTGCTTTCCGACTTACATGTTAAATATGCAATATCTGAGCTCATATTTGTCTTCTTGTCCCAGGTCAAAAATATTGAATCCTGGAGAAGGACAGGGAGGACAGGGCCAGAACATGAGTATTATTCCTCAGGTCTCAGGCACTTTATCCTGCTTGCTTCACTTCTCTCAAACTTTAGAGTACACAAAACAATCTTTGTGGCTGTTATTGATGGTGATGGTCTACAAGGTGACCATTCTTCAAATGAAGGCAGGTACATGCTCCAGTTGGCGAAGGAAAAAACTTTCATATCTCAGTGCTGAGTCCTTCCTCTTCTCTTGATCATTCATTACCTAGGAAGCCAGGGAGTCTCAAGAGCTTTGACTTGCCATCATTTTTCCAAATGTCTTAACTCTCCTACACTCCCCATTCAATCCTGCATCTCTTCCTCTCACCCAAACCTCCATTAGGTATTAAAAATAAACCATTTTTATACTAGGTCTCAAAAATAAATTTCTAGTCTATTCCTTTGCTCAGGTTTATTCTCTCGTGAGCAATACGCAAAGATGGGTACAATAGCTTCCCCCCATCTGCACTGGTGGAGAGAGGCCCAGTCACACCTTATCTTCTTCTTTCCTTAATGCCTGTCCCTAGTTTTTCTTGAGGTGAGCGGCATTAGGGACTGATCTACTCCAGAGTTTTAGAACCCACTCTTCATATTTTTATAATTTTCTTCAGCCACAAGTAGCAGGAACTGCATTTGTAAGATGAAGAAAACTACATATATGAGGGCACACATTAAAAGTAACAGGTGCTTTGTAGAAAATGCGCTGACCTATACTTGTAGAAGCATTTGCATTCTGTCTCAGCAAAACTGAATGAATCTCTGCTTGCATACCTTCATGTAAGATTCAAATCTAGTAAACAATCTGTTTCTTTTTCTCTTCCCACACTTTTGATTCTTAGGTGGGTATCTTGTAGATCTCAGTTGGCTTCACTGTTTCCCTGAATTGCAGTGCTTTTTGTCTTTTTTAAAATATTACTCTCATTCAAAAATGGACCTAAAGCTTCCCATAAGTGTGTTTCTATTATTCCAGCTAATTTGCACAGCTTGGGTCAAATGAAGACACAGCAGACGTTTGCTTCTTAGCTCCTTGTACCTTCCCCATTGTGTCAGGAGTACTGATAGCCTATCAGGGTAATAACAGAATTAATGATTATCTAGACTATGATACTATATGACAGAGGCATTTTCTAAACTCTTCCAAGGTGATGTTTACATTTATTCATAAAAGATTCCACTTATGATAGCATTATAATGAAAACTATTTATACAAATTTTATCTGAAACCATTGGAGCTGAAGATGTTACTACAGTGAAGAGTACGTTCCAATGTGCTTTGGGAAATTCAGGCTTGAAGTCCAACTTTGGAACATACTCAAAGACATTCTTCATCTCCCATGGTGAGCTCACTTTAGTTGCATAAAGAGTTTAGATGATGATTCTACTGGATAAGCTATAAGATCTGAACCATATTCAAAGCCATTAGAGGTGAGTGGGCAAACAGACATGTTTGGTTCCTAAGGGGTCAAGAGTGTGATAATCATCTGGATTCATCTTTCAATCAGTGCCAAATGCCATGAGGAACTACTCTTCCCTGGCTTCAGTAAGAGACAGTCTAAACCATACTTCATCCTTTTCTATGCATGCAAGTCCCCTGAAAATTTTGTTAAAAATAAAAAAGTGGAAGAGCTTCAGTACATTTAAGGTTGAGTCTGAGAGTCTCCAGTTATGAAGGATTCTAGGTTATCCAAATATTTATTTATGTGCTTTTCCTCATGGACAATAATTTGAGGAGGTGGACCAAAACCATCTTCAAGGAACCATCGAAAAATTTCGTCTTTGGTCTTAGATAAAACTTTACAAACCACCATCTGTCTCAGTTGGAGAATTGGGAATTAACTGTCTCATTTTTGCCTACATTAAAGTATCAGAAAAAAAATCAGTTTATAGAAGTAAGATTATACTGAATGAAGTGAAAGAAATTCTTTTTCAGCATGTTGTAAAGCCAACAAATCTGTGACTGCATCCATGCTACTAAGAGCACGGTTAGAAAGCTGAGATGCCTGACTCTCATTGAGAGCCATTTCCCCTTACGAATGAAAAGGCAGAGCCAAGAAACATGGTTAGCTCTGCTCTAACAAAGCAAGGGATAGCCGCTCAGGGGGGGAGAGAGAGATTGGCCAGCCAGGGCTCCAGTGATTGCCCACACCCATCTAGGGACTGCTCTAGAGCATAGGGGAGCACAACTCCCACTTGGAGACAGTGGACATCCATGCTGGGCCTAAATGGCTGGTAGGATCTCATAAATCACCTTCCACAAGCACAGTGGCCCAAATTGCCTTAGTTACTCACCTACAAAGCCAGAGGAATTAAGGGCAGGAATCCAAAGAAGAATTTAGGAATGCGACATTTTTAAGTTTCAAAGATGCCTTTATATTTTAACCACGTGTCTTTTAAGCAAATTTATGGGCCACTTTCCTAAGTGTGTGTGTGTGTGTGTGTGTGTGTGTATGTGTGTGCGCGTGCATGTGCATGTGTGTGTTTAGGTGCACCACAATAAGCTATTTGAGTTCATACTGCTTTGTTTGCTATAATGAATTTTCAAAGGGTTAAGTGGAAAGTAATGCAGTTAGAAAAAAAATTAGGCCGTGTCTGCTCTTAATTTCTAGTAAGCAGGAGGCGTGCTGTGTTGGTAGACCTACATTTACTCTTATCTTGAAGCAATGATCCATTTCAATGAAAGCAGCCTGAGATTTATTAGTAGGGTTTATTCTTGCCTTTTGCACTGAACACGGAAACAGCCATTACAGCAAGGTGAGCCATGTGCAGTCTGGGATTTCCTTACAGTTTCCCTTCAGTCACACAACTGGTTTGAGAGACAGCTGTTTAATTCCAGAAGGTCCAATCACCTAGACGTGGTATTATAACAACTTTCCCCTAACAGCAGAAGTGCCTTTAAAAACTTAAGGATATAACTTTCTTTCCAGAAACTATGAGAACTTGGAATTAGGCAAGGGTAAGATCAAGTGGACTAGGACTTGATTTTAGACAGAAAAAGTACTTAAAAACTGGATCTAAAAATACATGTTAGCCATTGGTAAAGAAAATGACCTGGATGAGAGAATGGAAAATGTGTTTTCAACTCAAATAAAAATAGCTACCCCCCACCAAATCCCAAAGTTTATGTGTGTAATTAGTCCCCTGGCTCCCTAAAATTTAAACCAAGGAGATGAAAATTTCTAAAAAGGGCCTTTTTGAAAAGCATTGCTCCTCAGAGACTGGATTCATCAAATAATTAGACTTATGATAGCAGAAGGGGCTAGAATATTCATGTTATGGCTCTATAGGAGTTAAAGGGCCAGATGTGTCCAATAGATTTCTAGTATTGAGATAAAAAGTTCTAAATACTTTTAGAATCACTTCCTCAATACTACTCACACAGTCTCTAGTACTAATCTTCTAGTCTGGAAATGTTTCCTTAAATCAAGGTAAATTTCAGTTGAACCAGATTTTCCATCTATCTATCCATACATCCATCCATCCTCCATTTTTTCACGCCAGAAGCATTTACATAGCATCAACCCTGTGCCAAGGACTCTGTTAGGCATGAGGGATGGAAGAAGAACAAGATATACTTCTCTTCTTTGATGCTATCCCCACTGCTTCAGACAGATTCTATCACTCCTTGTTCTATAGGATGGATGCTAACCCATATGCTTAAAAACCCAACAGTGCAGAAAAATAGGGTTAAATGTTCCTTTAACTAAAGTCTAACTTAGCTAAAAGTTAGACTAGTTAGCTAAAAGTCTAACTTAAATTTGTTCTGAGAATTAGAATTCATCTTCAGTATAATATTTTTGCACATCTAGACCCCTTTTATGCCTCTGAGTTCAGAAGGAAGAAATTCCATTATTATCAAATTCCTTATTATCAAATTCCCTTATTATCAAATTTCTTTACCTTCCAGGCCCTTTGTCATTGATTCCTGCAAGATACATTGTAGGGATGAATGAGTCACCTTTTGTTTGTGAGCATCCTACATGGTCTGAAAAAGTATTTTCTCCTAGAATTGTTTACTACACAAAACACTGTTCAAAAAGTCAAATACCTAGGGAATGAGCCAGACCTGGAAATGATTATCAGAGAGTTGGGCAAGTTTCTTCACACAGAAGTATGTCAAAGGGTAGTGGTAATTATACAGGCCTATTTTATCTGGAAACCAGCACATGGACACTTTGCTCAAATTTTAGGGCATCTCTTATAATTCAGCCACAGTCATACTGTTGCTTATTTTATTGCCTCGCCCTTGTGAATGGACACAGACTTTAGATCTGTGCATTGAACTCTAGGTTTTGCTTCTGCCAAGAGACTGTATTATTAATTCTCTTAGTTACTTTATCACTGCTGAGACTCAGTACTGGCCGCCCACAGCTCTAAGAATGCAAAGTTTATTTTGGTTTGTAGTTTATAGAAGTTTCAGTCCATAGTTTTGACTTGCTCAAAGGCAGGATGGCATGATGGAGGAAAAACTCATAGTATGGCAACAGGAAGGAGACAGAGAAAGGAAAGAGAGAGAGAGAGAGAGAGAGAGACAGACAGACAGAGAGAGAGAGAGAGAGAGAGAGAGAGAGAGAGATAAAGTGAGGAGAGAGGGAGGTATACTCTTTCAGGTCACAGCCCCAGAGACCCATCTCCTTTGACCAGGCTTTACCTCACACTCCCAATAGCACACTCAGCCATAAACTCACTAGTAGACTAACACACGTCCCCATGATCCAGTTACCTTCCCAAAGTTCCACCTATAGTGCATGAGGTTGTGGGGGAACATGCAGGTGTAACCCATGACATCTTTGTTCCAGTTATCTTGAAGCACATCAGTGTGGTGGTTAAGCTTGTGGTGTCAAGTTGATTGGCTTGAGAGCTGCCCAGGGGATTAGTAAAGTAATCTGGGTGTGTTTCAGTGGGTTGTGGAGGTACAAGTTTGCATATTATACCTGCCCCACCTCCCTGTATTATTTCCTGGCTCTGCTTCCCAGCTCCACCATGACGCTTCTTCCTTTGAGACAGCTGGCTGTGAAGTGAATCCCCTGAAACCATGAAACTAAATGAATCTCTCTTCTTTTAAATTGGGGATGTCAAGCATTGTGGCTATGTGATGGGAAAGCTGTCCAGGACAATCAGGCATTCAGATTGCTGTAGCCTTGTGCCTCACCTCATTTTGTGTTACTATAACAGAATACCTGAATGTTGGTCATTTATAAAGAACAGAGATTTATTTTTTTACAGTCCTGGAGGATGGGACTTGGAAGTCCAAGATTGGAGGGGCCACATTTGCTATGTTAGATAATTTGCTATAAGAAGGGCAAGAGGATGTACATCTCGATTGCCCACAAGGTGGAAAGAGGCAAACTCATTCCTCAATCAGAAAATCATTTCTGGGATAACCAACCCACTCAGTCGATAAGGGCATTAGACCATTATGAGAGCAGAGTCCTGGTGACTTAACACCTCTTAAGGACTCACCTCTCAACACTATTGCATTGAGTATTAAGCTCTTACTACATAAGCTTAGGGGAATGATGACACGTTGCTAAAGGTTTTCTGGTATTTTATCCTAAGTATAATGTTTTAATTATTCTCATGTGTTGACTTTCAAATCAAAATTATCTATATTCATGGCTTAGAACTGAAAAGTATTCTTCAAGTCTCATTTAAAAAAATATGCTAACAATTTATTCTTGACACAACTACTTTACTTTGTAACTATTTTTTGTATCATGTTTATCCAAATAATTGGCTCATATTGCTTCTTTAATATTCAATGTTTTATAGAGGACTAGAATTTAAGGATTTCACCCTTTCCCTACCTCATACATGCGTATTTCACTGGACTTCATGCTCAAGTACAGGATTCTGTACTTGAAGTGTGCATGATTTTTGGATTGAAGTTAGAAGCCTCCTAATCCAACCATTCCAAAAACTCACTAACAAGGAAAGAAGTCTTTACTACAGCAAACTTTTTGGGGGTGACTGCATTTCAGATAACAATCATAACACACGTTCAAACTGCTATTGATTTTTTTTCTTTTTGAGGTATTTCTCCAGAGTCCCCTGTATCCCTTTTCCAACCTAGAGTCGATGTTGTTTAGATTTACTGCTGAGAGGTCTCTTTATCATCACCTTGGGGAATTTCTCAAGATGCTCTTTGATTATTTCCTGGATAGCATTTTTTAAAAAATTGGTTACGTAGTACTATCTTGTTTTAGAGACTTTTTCTCTAATAGCTTCCTGAGAATATATACAAAAGGGGAAATTCCTGGACCTTGAATGTCTAGTGGTATCTTTGAAAATTCACTCCCTTAATTGCTGGTGGAACTCTGCATAGAATACTGTATTGGAAATCGTATCTCCCTGAGAATTTTGAAGGCATACATTGATCATTTATCTCCACTTTTCAGCACCATATTGCAAAGTCCAAGTTATTCTGAATCTTGATTGTTTGACTTTTACTTGCTGAAAGCTTAGAATTTTTTCTTTGTCCTTAGTATTTTGCAAGTTAATATGCTTGGAGTTGGACCTTTCCTCTTCACTGTGTTTACATTTGATAATACTTTTAATGTGAAAACTCATATACTTCAGCTCTAAAACTTGTTTGATTTCTGGGATAGTTTTCTCCATAAATTTTTTTCTTTTTTAAAAGAAAGAAACTCCTGTCATTTGGATTTGAAACATATGAACTAATAATTATTTAAAAATATGTTTCTGTCAGTGCTCATTTATTTACCTTTCTCTGTTCTAATAGGTTTCCTGAAGTTTTTTCTTTTTCAGTTTATCTACTGAGATTTTCTTTTTTCCTGTCTTTCTTTAATTTCTAAGATTCCTTTATATTTTCTGAATAGTCCTTTCAAATTTCTTCCTTTTGTGGTTTCATGAATGTAATAATAATTATCAATTTTTGAAAGGTTAATTTATTTGCATCATTTTTTATTCAAAACTCATGTTTTTTCTATTTTTATCTCTGATTTTTAAAATGCCAGATTTCCTAAAATTGATATTCATTTTGGGATGTTTGCTTACAGTAAGTGGGTCTACAATGTACCTGTGAAGACATATATGGTGTAGGCTTATCATTGGGCTAAATTCAATCCAGAGTCATGGTTTTCCATGACTAAGTATTTCAAGGTTCTCTTCTCTCAACCTGTTAGATTCTTCAGGAGAAAAATCTTCCAATTACAGCCCAGAATATATTACTATGGCTGCCTGAATGTGACATCAAATAGAGAAAGAGGATAAAGATTTTCATATAATTCTATTTTCAGACCCTTCTTTACTCCCACATTAAAAATCACCAGGAGCCGTTATTCCTGCTTTTCTGAGGCGCAATTCGGGTTGCTCTTTGATTGTTGATCGGGTCACTGATCATTCACCCACTTGCTTCTTGACTTGCAAAGTCAGGTTTCTGTTGCCTCTGCCCTCTTTGTTTAGGATTGGTAGCTTTTGAATTAACTCTTTATAGTCCTTTTAGTGGTTGAAAGGAAAGCAAAGTAAACATAAGCTCAATATGGTCTGATGGAAGGGTTTATGTCTTGTTAAGTACAGGCCAAGAGTCCTGAATAATCAAATAAAACAAATGCAAAACACAGACTTCTTACTTTCTGGGCCTTTCTAGAAGTAATGTAAAAACCCTGGACATCTCTACAGTAATGAGCACCTTTTCTGAACTACAGTTAATAACTGGTAGCTTTGCCATTGCAGGAAAATGAAAAGCCCAGTTACTGGTCCAGATTTTCCTTAGGGGCAGCATGAGGAAGCCATCAGGTGAGCATGAAGTCATCATGTACACCAAAGCCTTTGCCTGACTGTATTTGAGGGTTGGCTACTACCAAAAAGCTGGTAACTCCATGAAAATTCACTCAGATTGGATTTTGTAAAATACACACACACACACACACACACACACACACACACACATCCCCTCCACCCATTTGGAAAAGTGTCCAAGTCCTAGAGCAATCTGAAGAGATCATATGGATTTGAGTCATTACCTGTGGGCCTATAAATTGGTTAGAACATATTTGGCAACTGAGAAATAGCTAATCTAGCCCCTGCTCCATGCAGCCTCATAGTTCACATCATTCATCTTGTTAAATTCAACTTTGCAACTTCAAAAGGTAAAGAGGCATCACAGCATGAACCGCTCTGAAGAACAAATGGCATTTTGGGGGCAGATCACTTAAAACAAATTATGCTAGGCAAGTTAAAAAGCCTTGCCGGTTCCTTCCATTCTGTGCCTTGTGCACCTACCAGCGGTGAATACAGAAAGGCTGATTATCATGGATTGGAAAAGTTTTGTACTTTTGGTTACAAAATTGACGACAATTTCTGAAGCAAAATATACCCCTGCCATGGTAGGCAGCCACACAGCTCCAAAGTGCAGGGATAAAACATGCTCTAAAATGTTGGCCCCAGCGCTCACGTAACTTTGCTTCTCATGATCTCGTAGTGACATGGTGGTGTTCTTCAAACCAGTTACTTCAGTGGGTTTCTTGATTTCCCTTTTGGGAGAGAAACTCCCCCACAGATAGAAAAGGAAAAGGCATTCACCTTCTTAAGAAAATAGTGACTTTCAAGGGAAGACAAATGATATCACCAGAGAAAAGCAGCGCCTTGGACGAGTAGAAGAATAAGCTGTCTGCCGATTAGATAGGCACACATTTGCAGTGAGAAATCTGGAGGTTCTGATCTTTGTTGCCCCATGTTGTAGTCAGGGGTTGTGAAGAGAACAGTTAGAATCAGGATACATAATTTATAATATTATTTATGGTGGTCACCCAGAGTAAACACAAGAAAGTGTACGAAATCTATCCACAACGCTAAAGACATAGAATATTCAGCCATGGGCCTGAACCCCACAACAATGTCCTACATGAGTCCAGATGAAAATCCAGAGCTCGTGACAATGCCTCCCACAAGTCCAACTGGAAGTCTAGAGCCCACGAGAAGGACTCATGCCAGTCTGCTTTAATGATCTGTGCTGGGAGGGCCCAAAGGTCAGTGGTGGAAACTGAAAGTCTATGCCGGTAGGATGAAGGCGCTGTGCTGGTAGGTTGAGTGTTCTACAGTGGAGCGGAGAAGTCACACTAAAAAAAAAAACCACGGCTGTCCTGAAAAGCACCACAGCCATCCTCAGTGACACAGTGGTCCCAAGCTCCTCTGACGATAAGAACAGTTGAGTACATGCCAGGAAGCCAGCATGATGAGTTTGTCCTAGAGATTAAACAGCACACATCTTCCCCTCTGGAGCCAGGAAGCAATGCTCGATGTAAGGACCAGAGCTTCCTCAAAGTGAACCCACAGCCACTCTCACCTACAAGGTCCCAAGCTCCTCTGATGACAATGGTTGAACTCATACTGGGGAAGCTAGCCATGATGAGCTCCTCCAGGAGACCCAACAGCTCAAACAGCAATAGAGAAATCCACAATGCCCTGCTTCTCCTTCTACATGTCTCTATTTACGCTGGCAGCTTTCTTCAGGTGGACCATCTACACTTAGCACCATGCTGATTTCATTCAGCTGGCATTTAGTTGATCATCAGTTTTTAATCCATAACATCCCAATTTCTAGTAGTTTGTCTTTGGTCAACTGTCTTTCTCTCAACTCCATCCTCCTCCTCTGTCAAATACAGGTGCAGTCAGGAGCTACCTGCTGAAGTCACTGTGAGGAGCAGGTGAAGGAGCTGAAGCTCTTGGCCCTCAGGGCTGCCCCATGAACCTTTTATCTTTTGCCATGGCAGGCAATCACCAGATGACATGTCTGCCTGCAGTCAACTCAGAGCCTCACCAACTGGGCTTCTTTAAAGTTGGAGGTTGGGAAAAATGTCTCCCTTTTGAGAAAGCTGGGAATGACTTACTGAACTTGAAGAGGATGTAGAGTTGACATTAAATATTTACTGAACAGGCACAACATACAATAAAGCAGATGGATTTATCTCTAGAAACTCTTCACTTAGTCAAGCATTAAGCATCCAGACAATGAATGCACCCTCATTTAATCACTAATGAGGGGGTACCCTTAGGAAACCTAGTATTGCATTCCCTGAGTGCTTTCCAGGGCAGAATTTCACCTAATCACTCTCTCTCCCTCGGTTTACACCCACACTATTCACTGGCAAAGCCTTGTATCCCCAAGATAAACAGTCACAGTGACAGTGGGTCTTGGCTACAGAGCAGGCAGGTTTCATCACACCCAGACACCAGACAAGCATGGAAAGTCCCCAGGTTTGGGGTTGAGCTGGAGCCTAGGCATTTTAAATTTGTTTTTCAATGGGGGATGCTCAATTATGTGTGTATATACAAGTATATGCTAATGCATACACAAGTGCACATGTATTCACACTAAGAATAAACTAACACATTTTTACTTTTAACAGTAGTGATTATTACTACAGAATATAATTTGGATTCCATTGCACCCTATGAAGAATATTCACCAACCCTGAGAAAAGTAAGGTATTCCTTATGTAGTGGATTAACGAGTGGTGAATTCAGTACCCAGCTGGACTTAATCAGCATGATGCTGGGTGTGGTTGGCCCACCTGAGGGTTGTTGCCAACATGAAAAAAAGAACCAAGGAGGAAAGTGTGGTTGTTCGTTTTCCTGTTGCTTTGGGTTCTTCTGGAGGAGCTTGTTATCTTCTTTCCTGATATGAACTTGCCTTCTCATTTTCAGAGGGGCTCAGGACCTTGTTTTCATTGAGATTGGCTGTGATTCACTTTGGAGGAGCTCTGGTCCTTATTTTGAGCATTGTTTTCAACTCCAGAGGAGAAGTTGGTATGCTGTTCTATCTCCTGGAGAGGCTTGTCATGCTGGCTTCCTGATAGGAACTCAGGTGTTCTCATTGTTGGAGAAGCTCAGGACCTCATTGTAGCTGAGGATGGCTGTGGCTCTTTTCAGAGGAGCTCTGGTCCTTACTTTGAGCATTGCTTCCTGGCTTCAGTGCAGAGCCCTCAGCCTACCAGTACAGATCCTTCACCCTGCTGGCGTAGACTTCCTAGTTTCTATCCCTGGCGTTTGGGCCTTTCCAGCATAGATCTGTGAAACAGACTTGCATGAGTCATTGTCATAGACTCTAGGCCTCCAGCTGGACTTGTGAGGGGCATTGTCATGGGCTCTAGGTCTTCAGTTGAACTCATGCAGGACATTGCTATGGGATCCAGGCCATTGATGGGATTCCTCAGGTCTTAGTGTGTGGCCAGATTTCCTGCACTTTTTGTATTCGACTCTTTGGGTGATTATTATAAATTAATCCTATAAATTGTGTGTTGTATTAAATTGTTTTCTTTGCAATCACTGACTACAACACCTTAGCATATAAATTTTGAAATTTTCCACAAAAGATAGTAATGTTGATCCATCTTTTATGTGATACTGTCTCTTAATCTTAACCATGGGTTTCATTTTCTTTCTAAGTATGGCTTATTTTTTAGAGTACTTTTTAAGTTCATGATGAAACCGAGCAGAAGGTAGAGATATTTCCCATATGCCTCCTGCCCCTGCACACGCACAGCCTCCCCCACTGTCAGCATCCCCCGCCAGAGTGGAATGTTTGCTGGAGTTGAGGAACCTGCCCTGCCGTTTCGGCATCACCAGTCTACAGTGTACATTAGAGTTCATATGACCTTGCACATTCCATGGGTTTGGACACATGCATAAAGGCATGTGACCATGGATCATTTTAATAATTGACTTTCCCGAAATGGAATAGGACACCATTGTAGGACATTTCTCTTCCCAGGTTCTATGGGCAGAATTTTCTCCACTGAAAACAGTGCTACTTTCTTTGCTCAGAACATTTTCTATGGATGTAACAAGGCTCCAACTTTCTCTGAAATTTTCTTCACAGGGCTTTAACCCAACATCGTCAATAAATGAATGTGTTTTTAACAAATTGAATCTGCCTTGTTATTCTTTTGCTCTTATATAATCAGCATCCTCTTTCTCAGCCATTTATCCCAAACTATGCAAACTTCTACGCTTTCCAAGGTCAAAGTTGTGCTTTAGTGATTGATGCTGAATAGAACCTGACCTTTATCTGACTTGTGTAATTTCTTGTCTCTTCCTTTCATTCTGCAGAGCTGGGGAGTCCTCAGTCCTCCTCGTTCCTTATCTCCTGCTCCCAACTACGTTCTCATCTTTTGTTATTACCCCTTGAACCCACGTGCCTGCTCAGCTCATTTACCCTCCAGCTCCTCTTTTGTATTCAAACCTTCTTTACCGCTCATGAAAACAGGTAAAACAAAATCCTTATGTCCACTCCTTACCTCCATGTCATCCTTTCCTGGGCACCTAAATGGATACTGGTTGTTGCACTATGCATTTCTTCTCTGGATATGGCGGACAGAGAAAGCTATAGCTTTCCTTGGCTTCATCATATTTTTTCTGTGCCAAACATCTCCTAGACTCTAATTGGTACTGGAAGCAAATATGCAACAGATTATTTTATTTGCAACCTGAAGAATCAGGTAGATTTAAGGATTCCCTTTCTTGGTCAATGGGGGAAAATTCATTCCACACTGTCAAAGTAGGACCATTCCCAGCAACTGGTGTGCTAGTGCTTCACACTTGGCTGAAGTCACAGTGCTGGGAGGGGAGGCATGATTATGGCAATAGAGTTAGGGACAACTGCCAAGACGAACATACATTCTATAAGCGTAGCTCAAATTATCTTCATACATTTTGAATTTAGAGATGTCTCCAAGCCACAGATGAAAAGCATTCCTCTGTATCCGAGGCTAGGCTACTGTCTTGTGAACAAAGCATGAATTCGGCAGCAAAAGCACTGTTGGTCATTTTCAAGCTTCGTGCAGCTTGTCTGTTTCTCAAATCAAAGCGGTATGAGTGCCAACCACAGCAGTCAGGTTACCTTTTCAAGTTTCTAAATACTGTTCTTGTGTCTGCTTCTGTTTGGACAACAGCCATAATGTCCTCATTCTAATGTAAACTGGGGTTCAAGAAATTTCTTTCTGCCCCTTCCTTTCTTCCTACCAAAGAATTCAAAATACATAGGTGTCTCCCATTGATTAGACCAAAGCAGGAACCCCCATTACACCACAGATAGACAAAATGGGACCTCCTTTTCAGCGGAGAGATGACCAATATGATGTTACTTGAGGAAGAAAAGAAATATCAAGCAGAAAGCAGCCTGGAGGTCTTATTTTTGTCTTGATCACCTCATTCTAGACATAAAGAACTCTATGACCATTGGGAGACTGACCATAGTTCCCTGGGGACAGGCCCAGCCTTGGCATCTCAGGCAACTGCTCTTAGCTTTAAGTAGAAAGGGATGGTAATGAAAATGCCATGATGTTGCTTAGGATTCTATAATTTTTTTTTTTTTTTTGGCTTTTTCGCTTTTATTGGTACAAGGGATTGAACTCAGGACTGCCTGCTTTCAAGACAGGCGCTGATGCCGCTGAGCTAAATCCCCAACCCCGTTGCTTAGGATTGTAAACAGGGGGAAGTTTTCTGTTAAGTCAGAGATTTGCACAATTGCCAGGTCCCATTCATCCCCTCAAGACTAAGGGCTCTTTTCTGTGGAGCCCTCTCCTTAGAGCTCTAATTCCTTAGTCATCATTATGGAAGCCAATCAGTCAAGTGCAATCTGTGGCCAACAACAATCTTCTTGCATTCATTTGTCATTCATAAACAATATTTGTAAGCTGCAGATCTCATTTGTTTATTTAATTCTGAGTGAAAAGATAATTTCATACCCAGCGATCAGATGGGCTGTTAGTGAAGGATTGTAGCATCCTGTTCACAGTTGAGAAGATCTGTTAGTTGGAAAAGCCTTTCTTTTTAGTAATAATACCTTGGCGTGTTAGTCATATTTCCATCACTGTGGAGGAATACCTGAGATAATGACCTTAAAAGGAAGAAGGGTTAACTTTGATCATATTTGGCCCCAATAGCTTTCAGCATTGGTAGCACAGAACATCACGGAGTGCATGGTGGATGAAGCCTCATCTTATGGGAGCCAGGAAGCAAAGAAGAGAGGAAAGGAAGGGTCAGGACCCCGTGATCTAACTCTCTTCCATTAGGTTCCATTTCTTAAAGTTCCTTCCATCTCCCAATAGAGCTGTGAGCTTGGAATCAACTTTGCTAAATACAGGCCCTTGGAAACATTTAGGAAAACTATCAAACTTTTTATGCAATAAAATCTTACGTGATGCCTGCTGTATAGACCCAGTAAAAATGCAACTTCTTAGGTGAACAGCAAGGTAGATCAATTGCTTGGTTTGTTTCATCTTGTGTTGGGGTGGCCCCAGACACAGCCAGGTGGAAGCTTTATTGCTCTTTAGTGCATGGCCTAAAGAACTCAAAACCAGATAACTTACTGGGCTCTTTTCTGCAAGACTTATCTGCAAGTATTATCAACTAATATAGCTGGATGGTTCAGGGCTGAGCATCATTCAGTGTGCACATATTTTAGTTTCTTTCCGTATACAAAGAATGCAAGCTTGAAACATACTGATTATTGCATAACTAACAGAAGACTAGCTAGAAATTTTGTAAAATGGTTCAGAGCACATAGTGGACACCAAGGCCCATGTACTCACTTCATGTGACAAGTTGCCACTGCAGCTATACTAGGTGAGCACCCTTGGTTTCCCTGTTTATTTTTCCTTTGTCATTTTTGTCTTTTCTTTATGCTCTGCTTCTCTTCTTATTTTTTTTAAATCAGTAGTAACATGTATATTACAGTGTTCACATTCCTTGTGGGGATTTGGTACATGTACATAACAGATTTAATTCTCTTTTCATCCACTTCCCCTTTCTGTTTTATATTCCTTTTTTCTCCTCCTTCTCTGTAGTGTATCTTCCTTGGTCTCTTTCTTCATCTTTAATTCTTTCACTTACTTTCTCTCCAAGATTACTTTTGGCCTTTTATTCTTGGTTTCTGTGTGCTCCTTTAGTATCAGTCAAGCTTGGTATGGTTATGCTTCAGTAACAAACATTCCTCAGATCTCACATGCTTAACATTAAAAAGTTATTCTTGATCTTTCCTTGTGTCCATCACATTGTGGTCACTTAGAGAGCTAGGCCAATGGAACAGCGGTCTCCTCAAAGGAGATCTAGAAGTGAAAATTTGGGGAAGCATATATTATTTCTTGAAGCTTCCATAGAGACATGGAAGCTTCCATAGAGACATGACACATGCATCACTTCCTTTGTATTTCATTGCTAAAGTTATCCATACATACTGGACATTGGTGGAGAAAACCATTTCTATCACGTGCATAGAAGGATAGAAAATCCACACACACAGAGATACATGAGCTCTAGTCACGATGCTTGTGTTATGCACACTTATTTCACAGTCCTTCTTAATGTTTTGCTCTTAATTTTCTTTTTTCTAGCCCTGTGTCTTGCCCTCTTTGGTCATTTTTTGAAGAAATATCCATTATTGGCAGAAATAAGAACTTTATAGTTTTAAATGCATAATATCTGGTTAAACATGGTAATAATCCTCTGGGCAGATGAGAAGTGGTATCTTGACCCTAGAGTAACTTAGCCCTTGCTCAAGGCCTTCCTCCCCTGAAGGATGCTATCCTGTTTGACAATGCTGTTTTCCAGATGTTTTTGTGAAGGCCAGGCCACTTAGGATTCCCTTGAGCTTGCTTACGTTCTTTCTCTCTTTGTGCTCCATATTAATAAACACGTCAGCTCTCTTCCCCCATACTCATCACTGAGCTGCCACAAAAGAAAAGTACAACCATTCCAACTGAACCACATAAATATAGACACATAGATAAAGCAAACTTACAAAAAGTGATTCTTTGCATCAACTATAGTCAGAATGAATCCTTGAAAACAGCTGCATTGTAAAATTAACAGAAAATTCCTAGGCTAAAGCTAAATTTTTATCAACAACATATTACCTGAGTGTTGAAGAAAGGTAGGTACATTTGTCTGAGTATAAATGTTATGTACTGATCTGTACCAGGGATCAACGAATCAGAATCCAGTATACTTACTGTTCTTACTACCTGTTTTCCTTGCTGAAGAGTCACATGCATGTTTGCATGTTAAATCCCTTCCTGAGTGGAAGTATCACTAGGACAGAAAAGACTGGTCACTTCATAGCGGCTCACTTCATGGCAGCTGGGAAGCAGAACACAGAAGAATATCAGAGAGAAAGGGGCCAGGGGCCTGATACAGTCATCAAGATCATGCCCTCATGGCCCATCTGGATATGTGTGTTTTATGTCCCTCAACCAAGCCAATCAAGTTGACATGTAAGATGAACTATCATAGGTGTGGTCTAATGCACAGTGGCCTGATACTGGGAATAGGTTCATGTAAGTGACTGTTTTTACGAGGTCAGAAAGGACTTGAGAAAGCTTCTTGAATGGCTCCCTCAATGTTGACCATGCTAACAAAATTTTACAACTGCAGAATTATTTCTTTGGAAGCAAAGGTTTTTAGTTTCTAAAGATCCAGTAAGTAATCAGCATAGCTGGAAGTCACAACACAGGTTTTTATGCTATCACATACTAATACCGCATTGCAGAGTTCACTGACAGCGTAAATCTGTCTGGCCAGGTGGCTGGGTGGGAAGTGAAAAGTCTTTGGTTCAAAAAGGGAATGATTGGTGCTTCTGTGAAAGCAAGCAGGACCAAAGACACCACCCTCTCATTTTTCCAGTGGAGCAGCTCTGATTTTCCTCCAAGCAAACTAAAAATATTTCTGTGATAAAGGGACAAAACTAAGCTTTACAGAGCTACATGTTAGTTTCATTCCTTGAGCTACCAGTTCTACGTCAGATTTCCCTGCAGGGAAGTCAACAGGTAGCAGTTTCCTGGAGAGTGTCCCTTCAAATTGTTGGTTAGAGGTGGAGCAGAGGAAGCTGAAGTAGAGGTCAGGCTGAGAAGAGGGAATTATGAAAGCTGAGGGTGTCGAAAAAATACAGGTATGGGCATGTGCATGACCCATTTTCAGCCTGTTACAACTATGTCAAGACTGTTTCACAGAGACTTGCTTGGGGGGAAGAGTAGGGGTGTAAGGAGGACTGTGTGATGTTTAGCCTTGCTGTGGCACCTCTCAGCTTCAAAGAACTAAGACTTGGCCATTGCTGAATTTCTACAGTAGCCACAAACACTTTCAGATAGGTAACTTAGATGGAAAGTGTTTATACAAGGCCCTCACAACCAGCATTTTGAGGATCCTATTTACACGGAGATGAAATCTGGTAAATATATTATGTCAATAAGAGACACTAAGTTTCTTACTTTGTCGGAAATTGAGTACTACTGATTAATTGAAAAATACAGAACCATCAATACCTTATCTTTACTAAACTTTCCTATTAAATCAACTGCTTTCTACAGTTTCATGTGCAGCTAATAATAAATGCACAGTTATAATATTCATTAAGAGTAAATACATGCAGTTATAATATGCGAAAGTCAACCTCATTTGGAGTTTGTCTCTTTTGTCCCCTTCTTCTTTCCTCTCTTTTGTTAATGTTCTATGTAGAATCTTTTCTTTTTTTTGTCTTTTTGTTTCGCAAATTAACCTTCTCTCTGATTCAATTCCTCAGGTAGAAAATATTAGCTGTGATTTATTTTTGGGAAACAAACACTCTGAGTTATAAAATCCAAAGAGAAAAGGTGATCAAGCTGTGGCCTGCCTGTATGGAGCAAATGCTCCTGGGGTCCTCAGTCACAGCTCTGTATCCTCTGCACAAATCTCTGCCCTCTATCTGCCTCCAAACACACCGACAGCCCTGGGAGATATAGTAGCTAAGAACTCCAGTTTTGCATGGGAGTGAGTCATGTAGCAGAGAATGTGAGTCATTCTGTGCTCCAGGGAATTGTACACTCCTGGCTTAGCAAGATCATTTCTTTCCCTAGCCCTCCCCCTCTCTCAGATCTCTGAACAACATTAAATGATTCTATAGAAAGAAAGAATGTAGTGACAAGGTGTATGCAAATCACAGTGGGCACAGATGCTTCAAGCCAATCAAGCTGAAGCCATAATATATTTACATGCAAAGACTGCAAGGGAGAAATATAGGTGCTACTTTTAAATGAAGACTATTCAGCACCAAAGGCAAATAGAAGGGCCAGGAATATAACGCAGTGGCATAGCATCTGCTTAGCAAGCGAGAGGTCATGAGTTCAATTCCCAGTACCAATAAATATAGAAAGAAAGAAAGAATCCAAACATGAGTTATCTCCTCTAAATCAGTACCACTTTCTCAAAAAGAACTGACACAGTTGCTTTTGAGGGCATTTTTCTACTCTTGCAAAGATGCCTTAAAAATGATTTGCATTTCACAAGTTTTTGTTGTTAAATTATGGGACATACATCATGCACTCAAACCATCTTACTAAATGCCAACTCCATATCCTCCCGTGATGAGCTTGCTCAGGAGCCTCTGCAGCGAGAGCTTGTATCTAAATGTCAGAGGTAGGACAGGTATAAAGGATAATGTTGAAGGCAATTCAGGATCAGAATAATTATCTTCGGGGTCTTCTCCTGTAATGTCCCTTTTCAGAAAACTTGTGTCTTTTCCATTTGCTCAAAATAAAGTTATAATTTTCATGGAAGAAAAAAACCTGAGGTTTAAAAATATTGCTAAGGATGTTAAAGTATAGTCACTATATATTATTAGAAGCAAATATGTTCTTTTCATAAAGGACAATATGAAAACCTTTCTAGACATTATTTTTGTCAGAATCTGCTAGAGACAGAGAAAGAGACCACATGGAGTATTTCTCAGAAGCCAAACCAATGAGAAATATCTTAGGAGAGATAAACATTGTGTCATGTTTCTGAAACTTCCTGATTATACTTAAAGCAGACCATCTGTCCCCAATGACGGAACTCAGTGGATGAGACCTTAGGGAATGTAACTCTTTGTAAAATTTCTGAAACACTGAATTTGTTCCCCAGTAGTCCAACTTTGTAGCAAATCTGTTACCCAGATGTAAATTTAGAAACATTAGAGTTCTTGGCTCCCTGAAGGAAGAATTTCAATTTAGAGGAGGCATTGTGGACTCTAACAAGAGCAGAATGACTTAAAACCTAAATTACCCCAAACAAACCAGGATGCAACATAAGGGAAGTAAATGGGGAAATTCGGAAACGGGGAAGGTGAATTCCAGCTGCTCTTACCAGTAGAAGGAAAATGCTGTGACTATAAACAAAAATGAAGCTCACCAACAAGGTCCAAACGCCAAATATATGTCCCTCATTAAGAGCATCCTCTTTATTTTTAAACCTTAAGCATTGTTTACTACATGAGTAACTCAAACTTAACATGACATTTACAGAAGGGATGTGTGCTTGTGTGTGTGTGTGTGTGTGTGTGTGTGTGTGTGTGTGTGTGTGTTAATCTGTGTAATCACCAATCCTCTACAAATAGGCAGATGGTGGTACTGGGGAAAAATAGTTGTCAAACTTAGAATTGCAGTAATAAATCACGGTAAAATCCTTAAGGAGAGTAAAAATGGCATAATGGGGTGGGAAAGTCCTGCAAGAATTCAACAAGAAAAGCCTGAAGAAGGATAAGTGAAGTGGAGTGTGGGCAGTAGCACAAAGTGGAGTGGGTTGGGAACGGCGAGGTAAGAGAAAATCTGAGCTTCAGATTTCATATAACTAAGAGATGCCAGAGGACAGGGCCAGCCTCCATCTAAGGTATAACAGGTGTGGTGTGTGTCAAAGCCAGAAGGGCAAGAAGCCCAGAAGGGGACACAGAAGGGAAGAGGAGACATTGTGCGGCCCTACCTGCCATAGCTACTGCCATTCCTTGCTCAGCTGGGGTCGAGCACCAGCTGTTGACTGGGCTGGATCACCTCCTCATCTGCCCGGCAGAGGCCCCTGGCTGCAGGGTCCGCAGGGTCTGAGACAGCGTTCCTCGTGCCTGTAGGGCTGGACCACACTGCATACGGGGGTTCTTTCATTCCACATTCTGCATCTCACTTGAGCATAGTGGTTGGGAATCAAAAGGACTAACCAAAATGAATCTGACATATTCACAATATGCCTAATAGCCATTGTACATGTGGCAATTATCCCTAAATAGGGCTTATAAATCACTACATTGCTTTTACACTGCCAAACCTAGGTTGTAATTTTCCATTTCATTAGATTTATCATAGTCGCCATGGTATAGCATAATGAATGCCATATACCGGTTGCCTGGAATTTTAAAGTGTTAACATTTTGCGACACATACTTCATTATTTATCCTGATGAAGTATTTAAAGCAGACTTCAGACACTGTGACATTTTATTCCTGAAGTGTGGAGGACCACCTGCATGACTGTCCTTGAACAAAGAGCGACTATCTCCCTTTTGGCTGGACCTGGCCCCGTCTGCATGTGCTGATATGTACAGAGCTGGCCGGGCCATTTCCTTTTCCCTTCAGTTGTCTCCATGCAGCATAAATTGGGCTGGCTGAGGTGCTGATGGGCAATCTCCTAAGCCATGTGACAGTCGCCGTTTCCCTGCCCCAGGACTCCCATCAGAACATGGTTGAGTCAGGTGAGATGAAGAGCCGCTGCTCCGTGCTGCTGAGCTTTGAGATAAGAGACTGTGAGTCCCCTCAGAAGAGTTTACATGGAAAACTGAAGTACCAGCCCCTAAAACATTAAATGGTACCTCAGTTGTGCTATACAGATTGACCTTCTGCACATCCTTCTCTCTGCACACGGTAGAGGTGCTCAGGCCTCCTAGCTGGCCCAGCTCCAGGACTTGTGCACTTCTCCATCCTCACAGTCACTCATCCTCAACCCCCTCCCTCTTCATGAATCAGTAAAATCTGGGTTGGGTCCTGCCTAGAGGCTTTTGTTCCGGTGAACCTTCATCCTGGGCAGACTTAAGACCTCTTGGGTCTGCATAACTATAAATATGTCTTATTGTCTTTATTCTACTCTGGGTTGCACTGGAAGTAGTAGATTTGGATCAATTTATTGAAATTCCAGTAACTTTTCCTTGGAATTATAAATATAAACTTTCCAGACCGAGACAAGGTAAGAAAAAAGTTCTCTATACTGAAGACTTTATTAGCATTTCTAACAACTAACATTTGCCTAATATAATAATACTTTGATGGCACTTAAAAAGTTAAAAGTAATATAATCCCTATTAAAAATTAAAATTTCCCCACTTGTACCCCCATGGGTGTCTTGTGACTTGTTTATTCAAAGCAGGATCCAATCAGTGTTCGCAAATTGCATTCGGTTGTTATTCTCTTTCACCCTCTTTTCCAGTCTGTGTATGTGCATGTGTGTGCAAGGCCCCCCACATGCTAAGCACATGCTCTACCCCGTGTTACACCCTCAGGCCCTTCTTTCAATCTTGATCCATTCCGCCACACCCTCGACATACCACTGTAATTTTCCTGGTATTGACTAGTTGAAGAGATTAATGGGATCTTACGAAATACCCCACTTTCTGAATTCATCTGATTACTTACTCCCTGAGAAAATGACATGGGTTCTTTAACACCTATATTCCTGCAAACTAGAAATTAGATAAAATTCTGTTCATATTTTTCTGATATACTGCTTCATCGTTGAGGCTGCACACTTCATAACAGATTGTATCAAGACCTACAGTGTGGCCCACTTTTGATGATGGCTGAGACAGATCACTCGATTGAAGTGATAGTTATCAAAGCTGTGGAGGATCTCATTCCTTGACACTCAGACTTGCTGAATGCACTGTCCACCAACCAGGTGTTTTATGCTCACAGCACAACTGATGTTCAGGTCAGGATTTCCCTTTCCCCACCTTGTCTGTACCTCCTGCCTTCCCTTTTCTTGAACCCTTCCCATCAGTCTAGGCCAAGAAAGTCCTGCCTTATTTCCTATGCTTTCCACCACACAGGAGGAATGAAGGGCAGCTGTACATATTACCAAACTTCCGGCACCCAGTGTGCCATGGCACTGGTGTACCCATGAGACTGCTAGCTAGCATTGGCTCTCTGGTTTGGTTTTGGTCTCTGCTGGGGAGTGAGTGATGGATGCTATAGATCAAACATTTGTGTCCTCCCAAATGCAAAGTTAGAAACCTAATTCCCAGTGTGGTGATATTAGGTGTAAGCCTTTAGGGAGGAGGTGAGGCTGAAATTACTACCTTTATCAAAGGTCCCAGAGAGTTTTCTTGTGTCTTACAACACAGAAAGACATGGAGAAGATACTTGTCTGTAAACCAGGAGGTGAGCATGCTTGGACCCTTGAATCTGCCAGTGCCTTGATCTTTGACTTTGCAGCCTCTAGGTTCTGAGACACAGTTCTCTTTATGTCGTGCACCATGGTTTTTTCATGAAATTCATGGGACGTGGAGAGATAAAAAGACAATAAAAATAAGCATTGGAGGGTATTTTTAAAAAAGCCTCATATTAATATAAAATGGTATCTGGAAGCAGAAACTCTAAAATCAGGAGACTGGAATTTGTACTCCAGTTGTCTTATTTTCTGACTTTAAGCCCTTGGGTTATTAATTGATATCACTAAGGATTGTTTCCTCATCAGTAAGTGCAGATAATAAGGACATTTCCCTGATTTAGTTTCTTGACAAACCAATGTGTGTGCTTATTATGGTGCTGGGTACAGATTAATATACAGAGGTTACTATGATTGTTAAATTCTTCAAGGAATGAAGTAAGCCCAACAGTTAGATAAACAGCTATACTTCAGCTTTCAGGTACTTCCCACAAGTTCCATCTTTAATTAATTATTAATTATTAATTAATTAATATTTGTGGCCCTACGGGTTGAAACACTGAGCCTCATGCCTACTGTGTTTTAAAATTCTGAGTCAGTGGCTTGCTAAGGTGATAAGTTTCCCAGGTTGGTGTGGAACTTGCAACCTTCCTGCCTCAGATTCCCAGCGTGCTGGGATGATAGACTCGCATCACCATGCCCAGCTCCAAGTTCCATCTTTAATATTCATCAGAGCAGGATCTTGTCAGAATGGTTGGCCTCCTTCCATTGGAGCAGTGTCTATAGGGGCTTAGGGATCAGCTGACAAAAGAGGAGGCATTCAACCCAACAGATATTTATTCGGGACCTACTACAGACTGACCTTAGTTCCCAGGCACAAGTGAGCAACCGCAGGGTGCTCAGAAGGGATTTCAGTGAGGAAACATTTTACCACTCTCCAACAGCATGAAGACACTCAGAGGGAGGGGTGGAGAGGCTGGGGAGAAGGTGGTGGAGGTGATGAGCCCTTTCCCAGTTACAGCAGGATGGGACACTCACCATCCTCATCTCTCCAACAATGCACCCCAACAGCGCCATGTGGTTCCCTGTTATTCAGAGGCAGCCCCTTTTCCACGATCTGCCAACAGGATTGCATGGGGCAGGTGATGGAAAAAAATAGGAGCCTGGAAGCTTGTGCTGCCCTTAGTGTGAATGCTAATGGGTATGGTGGATGTCCATGGTGGCCCAGAGGAGCTTTTTACTTTATCATTAAGTTATTTACTTAGGTTTTATTATGGTGTCGTGGATCAAACTCCAAATAACTCTACCATTGAGCTACCTTCCCCAGCCCCTTTTATTTTCTGTTCACTTTGAGACAGTCTTGCTAAGTTGAATGATTTAAACTTGTGATCTTCTTGCCTCAGCCTCGTCAAGTTCTGGGATTATAAATTTGCATTACTATACAAAGATTATTTTATTTTTAAATGAAATCATTGTCATTAGATTTCTGCCAGTATACTATCTATTTTGGGGCTCTTTTAGGGCTCTGGTCGCTCCATCTAAAGATTTCTTAAAGGCTGGGTAGGTAATATATATATAGACAGAGAGAGAGAGAGAGAGAGAGAGAGAGAGAGAGAGACAGACAGACAGAGAGACAGAAAGAGACACAGAGAGACTGAAACACAGACACACACACACACACACACACACACACTCAGAGACAGAGAGAGAGAGAGACAGAGAGAGATACAGAGAGAGAGACAGAGAGAGACAGAGAGAGAAAGCAATCACCTAAGCATATTATCATGCAAAGTGATTAACTATTTCTTGATGTGTTGAGCAGATAGGTTAGGTCATGGATGTGCAATAAAGGATTCTATATTTCAGTGCCTGAATATTTACTATGTGCTAATTTCTTGACACATGCGATTTTGATATCTTCCCTTAACAACAAAATTAACTATCATCATTCTCACTTAAGCCAGTAGAATTGCTTATTATGGAAGTTTCCCACAGGTAGAAAATGATGAGCCTGTGATTCAAATGCAAGTTCATCCAGTCCCAAAGCCCAAACATCACATGAAGATAAGGAGAAAGGCAGGAAGAGGGGGGAAAAAAGCCTGTAAATGTTGCCTTTAGGAGATATGAACTCTTGTCAGAGAAACAAGACACATCTACATGAAATAATAAATAATTATGTAACAGAGAACACAATAAACTCCTCCAAACAGGGACTCAGTTTCAATTAGTAAATGTCAAAAGTCAAATTGGGGTAGATTAATGTTTGCCTTGGTATGACCAAGGAGGTGGTGAAATTTAAGATGTTGAAGATGTTACGCTTTTGTGGATGGCAGTATAGTGGGGGAGTGCTGAGACGCTGGCAGGAGGACAGTTGAGACACACTAGCAGATATGTGGCAGACAGCATCATTCAGATGTCATACGCTGGTACAGTCAGAGGCTGGTATCTAGTAGCAGTGGGAAATTAACATATATAATTGGAAGAAGGGTGCTGAACCTTAAAGGGTAAACCATAAAGGGTAAGGTGAAGCCTTTGGACCTCAGGAAGCAGGAGCTGCTACACATCTGGACCAACGAAGCTGCATGGTTGCGAGGGGACTCTTCAGAGGCTGGTGGGCAGAACTCACTCTAGATAGGGAAAGAGAGCGTCTTCCAGTTTTTCAGCCCCAAGGGCATTTTCAGGAAGGCAAAATGTCTCCTGCTTTAGCCATCTCCATGGGTTTGGATAGCTGCTTAGAGAAGGCACAGGCATTTGCTAGGGCTGAGGCCAGAGTAAGATATGGGTAAATATTTGCTTTGCCTCAGCTGGAGAAGATGGATTTTTAATAAAGAGACAACATGACTCATGTCACAGAGTGTACCAACAATTGAGGCGAAAGCCACTCTGGAAATTGCCAGAATGGCTGGCAGTGGCTGTTAGTGAAGAACCCACTCAAAGCTCAGTATATGAACATACAGTGAATTATGGGCTTTTCATACAGACTCATGTGCACACACAGGTGTACATGTATAAATTCACACGTGCATCTGCGCACACAGACTTTCTCCTCCCAATGGCACTGGCCTCACTCTGTCCTTTGGTATCACTGCTGGCTTGACTGTGTCTCCACCAGTTATTGTGTAGTCCTAGCTGTGGTTAGAGGAGACTGAGGACCGACTGACTTGCAATCTGTGACACTTTCAAGGTGGAATCCACAGCGACGTCTAAGCATGGAATTCTGAGATGGCCTATGGTCTCTGCCTTTTAGTGTCATGCCCTGCGTGAGCCCTCCTCTCACATGTGTGTGGCACTGGACTTCCTTCCTTCCATGGAATATGACAAAAGTGACAGGACATCATTGCTACAAAAAGTGTGATAAAAATACGGTGAACATTTAATTTTTTAAAAATATTATTACAGTAAATGGCATATTGCTATTCATCCCCTCAAAATACTCCCCTTGGCTTCGAACAAACTTATCTTATCCTTCGTGCAATGTTCTGAAATATCCCTACAAGTTCTCTTTTGTGAGTGTCTTTAGTTGTACTGTCACGGCTGCCTCGATGTCCTGAATTGTGTCAAACCATTTACCATTTATCACCACTTGGATGTGATGGATCCAGTGAATCAGGTGCATGAGGACACACTTTAACAATTTTACAAGCTGGCCTGTCCATCAGATGGCACTCACCAGCAGGATTCACTGTATTTTGATCACACTTCATAAAGATGCTCAAGATGTTTTCACTCTCCAGGGTCCATTTCTCTCTTCTTTAATTTGATATAATTTATAGCCTCTATGTTTTCTTCTACTTCTAATAGATTCTGATTTGCAAAATTGATGAACCAGTACATTTAGTGTTTGTTGACCTTCTAGTTATGTGGCACTCTAAACATTGCACTTCATCTCACTTAAACTTCAAAATTGATCTTGCTTAGGTTTTTATAGTGCTGTTTGCAAGGATGAATAAACTGAAGTTTAAAGAAATGTTAATGCTTTGCTCAAAACCATATGGCTTGAATGCAGGAGAGGAGAGAATCAGACTTATTGGACTATGCAGGACCAGAGCCCAGAAAAAGTCTATTCAACTATTTAACTAGAAGCAATCAAGGCAACAGAGACAGAAACCTTAGACAAGGACTGGAGCTGCGGTAATCAGGTGGAGAGCCGTGTAAGTGGTAATTCAAGCTGACAGCCAAGACTGAATAGATTCCCAGTGATGGCTTTGAAAAAGTTAAATCATCAGGAAAGTTCATGTGAGATCATTTCAGTGTGGAGAGAATGGAAGAAATAAGGATTCCCAAGGATATCTTTCACCATACCCTAAACACTGATGGCTTGAAATTTCTTTTTCAGTGGCTCAGACCTGTCTGGTCAGTCCCAGATTTCCCTCTCTAGCCCTTCTGGTGGTCACAGTCTCAGTACAACACATTCCTACATCAAATTCATTGTGTTTGCACCCCAAAGCACCTTCATTCTGGGTTTCCTTCTGTCGTGAAATTACTATTTACTCACCAGGCTTTAAGTCCAAGTTACCCTTGTTGCATACCTATCGGACTGGTGGTCACCAAGATGTATGACTCTCACCTCTGAAGTGTCTGGGATCAGTGTTCACCTCATTGTCCTAACTCAGATTTCTGTCTCCACTGGGCTATGTCAATGGCCTCCAAACAAATCTCCATTCTCTAAGCCCACCACTCTAGACTCCTTCCCCATGTAAATCCATTTCCCAAAATGACTGCAAAGTAAATTTTCAAAAGCACTAGCCACTCCCACATTTGAAGCCCTTTGAAAACGTTTTGAGATGTACCGGATGCTCTCTGAATTCCTCAGTATGGCATGGGGAATGCTTCTTTGTGGTTTTTGCTTCCTTTGGCAGCCCCACCTCCTGCTGCACATCCTCCTGTCCATTTTACCTTACTTGTCTGTCGTCCTCTATTTTTATCCCATTGTCTGGAGTCCTCCATGTGTCATCCCTCTGTGGTATGCTCACCTCCAGCATCTTATCACTAGAAAGCCTTGCACCCTCTCAAAGCAGTGATGTTGGACACCTCCAGTGGCATTCCCCCAGGGCTGCCAGGCACAGATGAAATCACGCATGACTTCCCCAGAGGTGTGCAGCAGTGTGGTAATCCAGGACAAGATTTCCCTTCCAACATGACTACAGTCTGGCTATATATTTGTCTCCTTCTCTACACATCAAGGTTGAACTCTGTGACTCTTCTTTGAATTCTTAATGCCTATGTATTATCAACTCAAAATTAATCTTCAGAGTCTGTACCATGGAAAGATAAGAACCTAAACTATACATTCAGATTTAGAATCCAGAAGAAGGAGCAGGTTTCTTGGGCCAGTTTAATTTGAGCCCTCTGGTAATACACACTTGAGAGCAAGGCAGACTGATTGAAATGACAGTAGTCTGATGATATTAATGTAGAAAAATACAGTCAGTTTTTTCCAACTGTTTTTGATAACACATACAAGGTATTTTTGTCTATGGTAAAAAATCTGTATGGGCCTGAATCCAGGCACATGGACTGGATTTTTTTTTTTGACAATTTAGGAGAAACTTGGCTATTTCAGCACAATCTAAAACATGTCTGCGGAAGATAAATTGCTGTTGTAGCTTTCTGGAGGAAAGTAGGTAAAAATTTGGTCGTGGCTAAAATATCCAAGTCTAGGACTAAAGGAAAACTTCATTTTATTTATATATCAGGAAATCAGGCTTCCTATCTAGCACTATTTCTTCCAGAGGAACAGCTGAGTGTATAGATTTCATGCTATAGTAGTATCTGAGACTCTCCAGAGAGTTTCAGTTCAGCCTCATAATCAGAAGCACATACCTCTACATATTGGAAAATTGATCACAGAGTTCTTAGCCATTCCTAATTATATATTTATGGTCCACTTGGTGTCTGTCTGTCTGTCTGTCTGTCTGTCTCTCTCTCTCTCACTCTCTGTTCATTTCAAGGTCCCTACACTGATCTAGTTTGCAAATTTCACTGCCATGTGCTCTGGTCCAAAATAGACCCACTGTATGGGAAGAGAAGCTCCAGAATTTCAGGGTATGTATAACTTCTTCATTAAAAATATAGAGTAAGGCTCTCCAAGGTCTCATTTTTAGAGTCTTTGGGGTTAGAAATGGAATTCACTGAACAGCTCCAGTTGGGATACTGGAATAAAAAACCAATTAAGACATGGCCTTTTCCCTCAAAGAGCTTACTCTAAAATATTGGTAAAATGATTCTCCCTATTTTATTTTATACATCTCCACTATCCCCATATTTTCCTGGCTAGAGATTTGGAATCTTCAGTAGTAGCCTGAGTTCCCATTTCATGGGTCAGTCTGTGAAGTGCACACTAGTCTGGCAGTTTAGGCAGGTGAAAGTTTTCAGGTCAGGAGTATCTCCAGGAAAGGAAATCTCCATTGAAGAAAACATTACCCTATATACTGGTCATGCCTTTTGCCTAGAGACTTAAAGGTCAGAATTACTTCTCATTTTCAAACGTTCTCAAGACTTCCTGATACAAAAGCTAACAGTGCTAATTCACTCAGAACTGGCCGATGACATCAAGGTGCCCATGTGAATGAACACACAGGAGTTCTTTGGGAGATACCACAATTATTATTTTTAAACACAAGCTAAACATAATTACAGCTATGGCAAATGACTTCAGGTACATGCTAGAGAGCTCTGAATGTTGAAACAAAGCATTGTTCAAACTTCTGAGAGATATCAGCCTTCAAATGGGACAGATAAGCCTGGTAGGTATTACTGCCTCAGGTGAAGTAGGCAGTCTTTGGGCATATGAATGGAGGCGCTGAATGCAGGGCGAATCCAAGGCGAAGATGAAGACAATATTCTAAAGAGGCAAGATAATTTCTCAATGAAGCAATGATGTCCATGTGTTCTGGAGGTATAAGGGTGAATGCTGACTGTATCATTCACAAGCAACACCACAATGGGAAATTTCAGTCATCTAAACATGAATTTAAAAAGGGCTGAGTTCATACATCCTTAACATGTTGCATAGTCATCAGGAAGAGCTAAATGTACTAGGAAGCAGTTAGGACTAGAAGAGGGAAAGAGCAGGATTTTAACCTGCTTTTGGTGCCAATTAGCTAGAAGAATTTGTGCAAGTCATTTAAATTCTCTGGTTTCTTATCCATGGACAGGGTTTTTGTACAGAAGACCTCTAAGACCCTGCTCATCTTTATCTTTGGTCATTGTTGACTTCTCTGCCACATACTCTGTGTTTATTATTGCTTGATCAAGAAAGAATGAATCTTATTGTTCCAAGCCACAGAAGAGAGGTACAAAAAGGTCCACAGTTTATCCATTCTAAGTCCAGCTCCTGGAGGTAAGTACTGTGTCTCAATTATCTTTTTAGTTTGAATGTCCAGCACAAAGCTGCATACTCTTTGAAAGTCTAACAAAGTGAGTTCACAGAAGAACAATTTCTAGTTAGAATTGCAAGTGGGAAATAATTTCATACCCAAGGATGACTCCAGGTCTGCCTGTATCTGAGTGGGGTCACGTGACTTGTCCCCATCCTCTATTGATATGGTGGATAACTCTTCTCCAAAACATCTTGGAACTATGAGCTGAAAATAGCAGAGTTCCTGGCTCTCTGAATATCTGTGTGGAGCAGAATATCCCATTCTTCACTTGAATCAAACTTCTAAGGCAGTCAAATAAACTTCTATGAAATGAAACATTGAAGTTGGGAAGCTGGTTTGCTGTGGGAGTTGTTTCAGTTCAAGGAGTACACACACAGTAACAACTGCTTGAGAGCCGAAGAAATTAAATGTGCAAGAGATAGTGTGGGATAGTTCTAGATAAGGCACAAACCTGGTCAGAAAGCCAAGGTCACTTTCTTACAATGAAGTCTAAGAGAAGTAAACTGGAATTTGACAAGCTCTTTTAGAGTTAATTTTTAACTGATCATAAAAACATAAAAATTGTACATTTCAATAGGCAACCATGGGATACTTTAATTCATGTACATACTGTATACATGTAAATCAAGTTAAATATATCCACTCAAACATTTATCATTTCTTTATGGTGAAAACATTCAAAATCCTTTCCTATAATTTTTTGAAATTTACAGAAGATTATTGCTATCTACAGTCTGCCTCCTGTGCAGTAGCATACCACGATTGATGGCCTTTTAATATGGAAAATACTACCCAGAAGTTTGAATATAAAACTCATGGTCTCTATTATAATCACAAGGGAACTAAGGCTGGGAAAAATTAAATAATTTGCCCTAGACACAGAATGAAAGTGGCATTACTAGTATTTGAGCCCAAGTTGGCTCCAAAACTTGTATTCATTGTTCACAAGAATCCTGGCTTGGTTCTAGCCGACTTTAGAGGAGTAGAACTAGAAGCCTTTCATCTGTAGGGCTCTGGGGACCTCCTCCATGGCTATCCACAGTTTCATGTAGAAAGGAACTCTGTGTTCCATGTAGAAAGTCTTCTGTGTTCCCAAGGCAGCCCTTGCTGTGTCCCAAGCCTGCTCTTGATGGTAGAACTGGGGGCTTGTGCATTTCCTGCTAGAGCAGAAGCATGGGTGGCCCCATAGTCAGCAGGCCAGGGCTAAGGCCACACCCCCAGCCCTGAGGCCTAGGGCACCAGCCATTCCCTTGCGAACACAGGATGTTCAGCTAAAACCAGGAAAATCCCCAGGCAAGGGAGCACAAGTTAGTTACTGTATAAATCTCTTCCTTACCCCAAAAGACAGGCAGGTGGAAGAGCAGAGACCATTCTGCATGAGCACAGATGGGTAGGGGTCTCTCCTGTGTAGGAGGAGGGGTTGGTAGGTCTTCTTGTAAGCACAGAGTTACATAATGGCACGAGGATGGCTATGACTCACCCTCACCAGGAGTGGAACACACACACCTAAATATAATTTACGTGTTGCACAACCGAATTAGCTCCTTAAAAAAAAAAAAAAAAGAAAGAAAAGAAAAGAAAAAGGAAAAAAAACCCCACCCACTTTAAAGCACAACAGATGATCTGTACTTATGCTCCAAAACATCAAAATTTGCTCTGGTAGCAGAAACAGCCTAGACAGACTGGACAAAATTAAGATTTAGCTCTGAGCAAATCACACTTATTACCACCCACTGCCTCAGATGACACCCAGGACTGAAGCTCTAACCTACCTTCACTTGTCACAAGCCTGGCCCTGGCACAACAACTTGTTGGAGAATGCAGGAGGCATTTGCAGTCCCCACCCCCAGCCCCAGCACAGAGGACTGCTTGCAGGAGAAGGGGAGTGGGCAGGGTTTGTGAAAGCTCGCATCTGGCCAGGGAGAGATCACACTGTATTTCAGAATGATTGATTCCTCCAAGGAGCAGCTGGCTCATGGAAGAGGACTGTAACCATCGAGGGTACTGAAGTTTCAAACACCTCAAACTGCCAACGGGGTCTGGCTCTGTGGGCTCCTGGAGTGCTACCCTGCTGAGTTTATTTTGGAAGTCTGTTTTGAATTTACAGCCCTGCCTCTTTAGGAGGGTATTTTAAGATGCTCGCCAACCCACAAGGGCTCCAAGTTGCTTTTGTTTCTATACTCACACAGATGAGGAGCTAAACTAATTGAGAGACTGACCCAAATTTGTGAGTATCACAGAGCATCACGAGTGGCCTGAATTCCTGCAGCCTTGTGCATGTATCTGTCTTTGCATTCATTTGGAAGTCATTCTTGGATTTTTTGCAAAAATGTCCTCAGCCACACAGAATCAGTAAATCAATGATCAGTTTCCTCTTCCAAGTGGGGAATCCCACAAAGTCCCACTAAGAAGAACTTCAGGCGCTAAACTCTTCCAGAGGCTTTTGTTCATATAAACACAGCTTAGCAAAACAATTACTGTTTTCTGTCTTTTGTTCAGTAAAAGCACAGTGCAGCCTGTGCTCTGATATCTCCTTTAACTGAAATAATTTGGGTGTCCTGGGGTTGATCTACCCAAGGTTGTGAGGGAGAGAGATTCGCCTTACAACCTTGGAATGTTTTCATGTTTAACTCCTGCAAGTATAGTTTTCTAGCGAAAAGCACTTCAAGCCATTGTCAGAATACGTGGAGGAAACTAAAAGGAGAGAGTCCCTTCACTCCCCGCCTCGCCCCTCCACACACACACAAAAGAAAGAGAGGAGGCAGTGAAGCTAATGTGCAGGGTGTGGACACTACCAGGGGGCCTGCCGGAGAGTCCTTATTTCAGATGGGCATTTTCCATTTACTTTGTAGGTCTCTTTCTCCCTTTCCTCATTCCCAGCTTTCAGTCTTCTTCATGATTAATAGATATGCCAAAAGCTTCTTATTCTTTCTTTGGGAATTATACTTACAATAAAGAGTAATTTGTGCAAAGCTGTAAGTTGCTGAGAGCTAGTGGGTAAGTGCCACCCAGGAGCATGGAAGGAAGCAGGGGCTGCAGCACGTGGGTGGCCTGCCAAGCACGGCAGGTGGTCAGGACTGAAGGCTGCAGACCTGCGGGGCCCTGGTCACAGAGGCACCTGCACTGCCTCTGGCTGCACCTTGCTCTGCTCAGAGTCCCTCTTTAGGTCACCTGAGTGACTGACCGAAGCCAGTGTGCATTCTCCAGTCTCTCATGGTTTTTTCTTACCCATAATTCAAAAGGAGGTTCTGGGATGGTGTGTTGCTGCGCTATATTGGGGTACAGGGTTTGGGATAAACACTACATAGAAAGTTGGAAGGAAATGTGAGAAGAAAAAAATGAGGTTCCTAGCGTGCTAGAGCTGAAGCATGCAGGGAGATCGATGGATCTCCTCATAAGACTCTTATACCCAAGAAAAGACTAGCTATCTGATCTAGAGCACTACCTGGGAGGTTTAAATTCCCTGTATACACGCAGTGCTTTTTGATCAGCCAATTCAGGTTAGAACATAGACCCCAGTGCTTCTAAAGCTCCTCAGATGAGGAATGGGAATCCAGATAGGAGAAGCAGTGGTAGACAAGAGACCAGTGACTCTCAAAGCGTGCTACATGTGCAGCAACATGCATCACCTGATGGAAAGATTCTTGGACTCCACCTGGACCTGAATCAGAAACTCTGGAGCTGGGGACTAGCAATTCGGATTTTACAAGGGCTACAGGTACTTAACAAGGTTGAGAGCTGCTACTATAGAAGGATCCCAAAGAGAAATAATAACTGAAAATATATTTAGTTTTACTCTACCTTAAAATCTTCCAGAAAATACCTATAGCTTGTGATTATAGAGTCCAGATTTTTCAAGTGACATTCTGGATTCTCCATCATGTTTTTCTAAACTTACCTTCAGGATATTTTGTTTAAAATTTGAGCTGTTAAAATGAGTGCTTTGCATTTTAGGTTTCCTTCTCGCTATAAACCTAGTTATTCTATGCTTCCAAAGCTGTAACTTCAGTCAAATTCATTGTATCTGAAGATAGCCACAGAGGTGCTTAACTTGGTCTGCATTCAAAGGCCTCTTTCTCTCTTCTTATCTTCCCAAGTTAATTTTTGCTCATTCTTCAAGGGCAGGTCTACATGCTGTCTCCTTCACTCTTTGGTTTCACCAGCTAGAAGAAACCCCTCTCCTTACATTTCTTGTTAGTTGCTCACACATTCACTTCAGTGTTTTCTGTGCATCATTAGCCTGATATATTGGCTGTCAGCTATATTTATTATTTCTTAAAGATGAACAATTCTGCTGTTCCTTAGCTATTCCTTCTTTTTAGCATCTAACACTACTTTCTGCTTAGAGAATCTGGCCCATAAATATTGATTGCACTGAAATGAGTGGAGCCAAGGGCTCTCAAAACAATTTGGCCCAGAAGATGAATTGCGACTGGTTTTTCAAATCAGCCAGGAACCACAGACTGGCAAACGGGGCAAGAAGAGCACATATACCATGAGTCTAATGAAGATGGCTCTTTCATAATGATTCATTTACACTGTAAGTCAAAGTCACATATTCAACCAAAACCCATAAAGGAAAATACTACCAACTTTTAGACCAGCTAATACACATTAGTCACTCTATTTGTTTTGTAGGGTGAAAAATATTGAAAGGAAAACTTTCAGACAAAATATTTAGACAACTAAAATGTTTTAATTCTTAAACCAATGTTCATGATACTTTTTACTGAAATTTAATTTTGTTTAACACTTTCCAAAGCATATTATAAAGTTCATCTCCTAAACTTAACAATCCTTAATAGGAAGTATTTTTATATTCCTTTTCCTGAATAAACTCAGAATACAAGCTAACCTAAGGGCATCTGGATAAATGAGAGGCAGAGTAAGCACCCCTGCTCAGCAAATGTTAAGTCCAGAGCCTCTACTTGTTCCAATATATAGATATGGTAAATAAATGACAGAATATTTCAAATATTTTAAAGTATCAATTCACTCTATGTTACTATAGAATGTGTGTCTATTTTACCTTTTTAATATGGAAATTATTCACCATCTCTGGATGGTAAAACAGCAGAGCCTCATGGGTTTGGTCACTACTGAAAGCTTTCTATAAAGGGATGAAAGTGAAGAGAGGAAGGAGGATGGGAATGTGGAAAGAATGAAATCTGTGTTCGCTGTGGAGTGTAGCAGATCTGCATGTGTGTATCTGATCTTGTCCTAAGAATATGTACTACATAAAGAGGATTTAAATTGCATCTGGTAATGCATAGCACAAAGACAGATGTCAGCAACCTGCCACCACATGCTCAGAGCAAAGGACAAGAGGGAGAAGGTCAGGTGCCAAGGAGGTGAAGTCTGCCCAATATGTAACTCTGCTGTCCTGTATCCTTTTATTGAAAGCATCCTTTGCTATCTTATTTCTTCAGGCTCTAGCATCTCTGTGTTTTTGGAATATTTACCACAAAATCCCCTCTATCTTGCCTTTTGATTTTTCACATTCTTCATGATCACCAATTGGTCTTTGGGTAAAATAAAAGTCATTTTACACTAGTGATTGAATGCCTGATAGACTTTCCCAGTCAGAAGAAGGCATCTGAAAAAAAGATATGAATAATGAAATGAAAGCTAAATGAAATGAAATAAGGTTACAATTGGTTAAATGTGTAGAATTATTTCAAAAAATGACACGGTATGTGAATGTATCTATTTGGAAGGAAGGGTGGGTTTTTCTTTTTCTAAAAAACAAGATCCTTGTTTTTCAGGCAAGAAAATTAATGGTTACCACTCCTAACAGACAGGAGACTCTAGGTCAGTCCCAGTACTCCATGGTAGGACAGGATTTAAAAATACGGCCCTTATTATGATTTCTCGGGTTGAGCTGAGAACAAAACAATATATGGAAATTGAGCACAGAGAAAGGCTAGTGTCAGAATCAAACACAATAGAAGAACAAAGAATCTGAAATGGGAAGCAGGAACGTTTAGGTCGAACACGGAAAGAAGAGCTCAGTGCCACGAAGGAGAGACAAAATGGAGCGATGGAGTCAACAATACCACAAATGGAAGTTGTCATGGAAACCCTCATTGAAAAGCGAGCAATTAGATTTTGGAAAATGACTGAAGCAAGTTTTGATGGCAAGAGAGAGGAAGGAAAGGATGGAGCCCTACGATGAAGTCAGGCACTGAAGAGAAATGGAGTCATCACTTGCCATTGTGCCAATGAAAGTAACATATCATTGTTACAAGACCGAACATGACAGATCTGAAAGGCTGATCTGTCCAGCCGGGCGGTCTGTGCGTGTGTTAGAATTTGCCTTTTGTAGCATCACAGCACTCGTGACTCATCCTGCAGAACAATGTGACAGGTGGGTGGAATCTCTTTTAAAATGTTTCCAAGAGGAATAGGTAGTATGTTCGTATCTCATTTTTAGCAGGCATTATTTCTCCACCCAAATATTAAGAGCAGGAGCGAGCAAAACAATTGCTGCTGTAATTTTTTGTACTAAGTAGTCCCTTATGAATGTGGACGTGAAGATGTGCAGACATCCCAAAGATTGATTTCCCTGTCTTCTGGCTGAAACAGATCCTGAAATTATATGATTACATGGACTTATAATATTGGCACTCATGCTGCATATGGATTGGTTTTCCATAAATTACCTCTTAAAGAAGAGCCTGTAGGACTAAATGTACACATGAGGTTATAAAAATTTTCCAGAAAGGAAAAGCAGAAAGAACGCCAGGGAAAAGAAAGAACTCTTTAGGCATTACAGAGAACTACACAGAGCTGGTACAAACGCAGAGTATATGTGTGTGCCAGATTCCTGCAGTACAAAATAAGAGATTCTTCAGGGTAGCAAATCTATACCTGAAAATTCTTCAAAAAAGAATTTAGGAAAATACAGTGAAAGTGATGAAAAGATAAAGCAAGTTACCTAGATGTAGTCTGTCACAAGAAAAGGGCAGATGACTTCAGGAATCTGAAATTCTGTCCTCAGTTTCTGACCAGAGTACGGCTTCCATGTCAAATAACATAACAACCATGCATTATGACCTGGGTGATTTCCTTCTGTTTTTGTAAGCTGTACCTCAATTTGCAGCTGGCTACAAAGACTTGACATGAATTGTAAGATAGTAAAATGCTATGCCTTTATGGAATGCTATGTTACTAGCTTAATGGTATGACCTGGATAAGCTTAAAGCTGTGTGTGTGTGGGGGGGGGGGGGGAGTTCAAGTTTAAACTGGTAGTAAAAAGCAAGAGACTAGAACAAAAAGAGATTAAGAGGAGCCCAGGGCAAACTTGGTAGCAAACTTGGTCTTAGGATTTGTCACCTGGCAAGATGGAGACCACTGCTGCAAAATAAAAATTAAAACAGGCTGGGGCTGTAGCTCACTGGTAGAGCACTTGTGGGTTTAATCCCCTTATCCTGCACAAAGAATTCAATAATTAACCAACATCAATTGGAGCCAAAAAGTGAATGAAGAATGAGAGACGTTTCCAGACAATAGTGAATATGAAAGTTAACCACCAGCAGCCCTCTGGCTCCAGGAATGGTTGCCCAATTCGTAGCACAACTTCAAGAAGTAGAGTGACCAAGGAGTGAGAGTTAAGTTCCTTATATGACAAACCAGCCAAACTGAGGGAAGATATCAGGTTCTTACCTAAGTGGGCTGGGATCCATCTCAGGGATTTAATTCTTGCAAGGGATTCAAAATCCAACTTAGGAACTGAAGCAGAAATGGAATGTTGCAGATTTACACAACCACAGATGGAACAAAAAGACTGAATCTCAGCAAGCTCAAGGCTGAGGCTGGGCTGAACTCACTGCCAAATCACAGGTTACCTGAATTGGTAGTACAGAAACAATTGCAGACACTCCCAGCAGCAAATATTTAATGCAAGGAGTTGAAGGCTTACAAAGGCTTGGAAAGCTCGAGAAACAAAGGTCAGGCACAGCTGCTTTACAAGTCAGGAAATATTACTAGCAACTATGATTTACCAATTAATAATTTAAAAGATAAAATAAAAGAATTTAGGAAGTCAGGCAGTTCACAGGATTACAGAAGAAAATCAATACTCTCATGTGTTTCCAGCAGATGTCAGTCACGGGAGGACCAGAAGCTGTGGTTACATCATACCTAAGCCATTTACAAAATCCTCCAACCTGCCTGCTGCTGCTGCCAGGAAACACACTGTCTACTCTTCAACCTCTCCTTCCCACTTGGGTCTCTGTTGTGGCAGAATCGAAGCAGGGGACTTCTGGGAAATTCCAGACCTTGTAGTTCCTGAGATTCAGGAAGAACACAAAAAAAGGGGAAAGGAAAACAAAAATTGTCATGAGGACTAAGTGAAAACCACCAATAACATCCTAATTTTAGGTGGAAATGTGGTTCCCAAATGATGCCCTGGAATGGGGCCGACTGAAATAGAAACATGGTGAGGTGCAGGTGAGTGAGAAGACAGAGACGCAAAGCCCAAGAGATGGATTGACTATTTAAAGCAGAGTGCTTTAAAAGTGCTTAGGTGAACTAAAGACTCTATGAACCCATGGGGAAAGACAAACCAGGAAGGGGACACTTCAAATCTAGTGTTATGATCTCTGAGAACAACGTGGTCCAGTGTATGTTTTCGAACTTTCACTAGCATGTGGTGTATAAATGCAAGGCGGGAACCACAGTTAACTAGGGGGAAAAAAGCTCGCAGAAAGATTTTACCGTAACTTCAACTGATAATTACTGAAAATGTTCGATAAACAAAACAATATTTTAGATTAGGCAAAAATTAAAGTAGCTTCAAGTAGGGCCACGTGTTAGAATTGGAAAGAAAAGGGTGGAAATGTGGGAGGAAGTTGAAAAAGACATTGAGAGGTCTTGACAACTAAATGGCTAACAGGCAGAGGGAAGAGGCCAAGTAGGACTCTCCAGTTTGTGGTGTGGGTGACCATGTGAATGATACTACTAAATGAGATATGGAGCACAGAATGAAAATTGAACCTTTGTTTGGAGCATATTTAGTGTGAAACTCATCATCTACCTGGAGTAGTCTGGCAAAAATGAGGATGTTGGTCAGGTTGGCCTTTCCCATTCCTGCTATATGTATAAGATAGGTCTTACTTGCAAATGGAACTAACAGTACAACACACTTAGAAAAACCATCCATCTACAGCAAACAAACACACACATAAGCATGATATTTGGGGTCTTGTTTGCTAACTCAGTTTGATGTCTGAAATCCAAACGATTAACGCATCATACAGTTCTCCTAAAGCCTTTAGACTTTTACATTGTATACCTTCCAACAGAGCAGGATACAGGGGCCACTCTGCCCAGTCTGAGGACAGTCCCAAGTGTTAGTTGCATCTGCCTTCAGGGCTCATAGTGTGGCCATGAAGAGTCAAAACTAGAAGAATCTTTGAGTCCCATACCAAGTGGTGATGGCCAGGGAATATGAGGGTTCCTGTGTTAGGAGAACTTTGCTGTGACTTGAGTTTTTTTGTTTTCTAGACTACCTTATTGTTTTATAATTTTTGTTTTATTTCTTTATTAATAACTTGATTATTGAAATCTTAAGATCTAAGCGTATTTTGTGCATCAAAATGAGAGGAATTGATTGGATAAAATCACAAGACCATTAAGATTGAATGGTGTATCTCCATTTAACCATGATTTGCATCGTAAAACAGATTAATAAAAATGGAAGCACTCTGTTGGAGAGGAAATATATAAAAGAATCCTGTAGGGCTATTTGAATGAGCACAAAAATAACACTGTTCCAAGCACAGAGAGAGAAAACAAGAGACAGAGAAAGGTATTGACAGAGGAAAAAGCAGGACTGAGACCTGCAGCCAGTTAAGTGGTGTGACTCATAGCTCTCAGTTTTTGGTAGACAGCTGAAGCCAGGGAACATTCAGAGCTGTAGACAAACACTTAAATTAGGCCTCCTGGTGGAGCAAGGGCTCCCACCGCAATGGAGAGTCCTACCACGTGGATGAGGTCATTATTGGTACGTTGGTTAATAGAGCGCCTGAGAGCCCCTCCCAGCTCAAAACACAAATGGTTCCAAGCAGATGAAAATATTTCTCATTTCAGTCTGTTCCAAAGAATTGAAGAAAATAATCATTTACCAAGAACTACATCATATAGTCCATAAAATTCTGAGTTGTTTCAAGTCATCAAAGAATGGGCAGGGGGAGGGGAACATGAAGCAGTGATTTCTAGAATTCTCTGCAGCCGTAGGAAAGGGTGGACCTCAAACCTCCCCTGCCTCTCAGTCAAACTGATACTGCTTTTATCCACTTCATTTCCTTGAGTAAACATCAAGACTTTGAACACAAGAGAGTTTGGAAACCACTGACTTAAAGGCTTGTTGTGGAATGGGATACAGATGGAAACATGATACAGAGAAGGGCATGGAAGCAGTTGGCAGTCATTTCCCCCAAGAAGGTATCCCCGTGACGGTGGGCTCCAGCTAGCTTGCACCAACCAGCTCGCCAGGACCAAATGTGCTTCTGGTCCAGTTCAGTGACTTCATGTTGAGAGTTCAAAAATGACCACAGTGGGAACATTTACCCCTTTAAAATTGGCAAATGTCACAAATTGGAATTTTTTCTTTTCTATTCCTTGCTTTTCTTTCATTTCTCTCTCTTTTTTTCTTTTTTTCTCTTGCTCACCTGAAATCTTGCAATCAAATATTTGTCAGAAAACCATTGAAAATTAATCTAAATTAATTTGGAAAAATAGCCAAAGCACTCGAAAGATCTGACCAAGAGCTTTTGTAGAGTCAAATTTGAGACTGAGGTATCTAAAAAGAGGGAAGGAGTTCTGGAAAACAGCTTTATTATGTAGTCATACGAATGGTCACAAACAAGGGACTGGAAAGTTGATAGAGCACTGAGTGGTAGGTGTGACACGTGCTTTGGGGACTTTCTCTTTTGACTAGACATTTCAAATAAGGGGAGAAGACGGGAAAGCCAAGAAAGCTGGGACTCAGAAGGAATAGCAGGGCATTCTGATAGCTGTCCTCCACTTCCAGAGGAGTTCAGACAAAATAAAATTGGGCATTGAGAATACTCCTTAGCCCCAGCCCAGACTTTCCCAGAGCAATGACCAGTAAACCCCGGGTTGGGTAGCTGAGTGATGTGGCCAGAGTTCATTGGATGGTCAGAACTTGCCTCTATGTCTGAGGCTCCTGATTGGCCAAGGCCAAGACCAGGAAATTTCTTCTACTCCTTGCTGGGCTCTTAGGAGTGCTCTGACAGCCATGCTGTTCATTCTGAAGTGGCTTCCTCCCAGGAAGGAGAAAGAGAAGAAGCCTCAGACAGAGTAAGAAGGCCCTGGAGGACAAGGGGGAAAAGTTTCAGTCAGCTTGGCAAGGGAAGTTGATTTGTTAGGAGGAGTCTGCAGACAGCCCTGCCTGTGCCGGAAAAGCCCTCTGAGTCCCTTTAAGCCACATGTGTTTAAATGTAGGGCATCAGCTCAGGGGATCAGTACACAGCACCATGAAGCCAGGGAGTACAGTTCTTATTTTAACCAGCTGCCTGGCAATGCTATGTCATTGTCACAGGGCAACCAAGCATGAGAGTGCGAGGGACAGTGCTTGTTCATCTCAGTCCTGCAGCCCAAGCTCAAAGAGAACATCTTCCGGGCTGAAGGCTGGGGCGGGGGGTGGGGGGGCAGGGGGCAGGCCTGTGTTTGCAACGGACAGCATCATCTGCTGATGGCTTCGTTTGGAAGAGGAAATTTGCTTCCATGGGAAAAACTTTGTTACATATTTAGGAAAAGATTTGGAGTATATGAGGGCAGATTTAAGATGGAATATTCACAGTAGTGAGCAAGGAGTATAACACGAACAGGGACCAATTGGAGGAGCTGCTGGTCTCAGGCTGGTTTTAACCACTTAGATTGTGGCCTGAACAACCCCCTGCCCATGGTCCTGCAGCTGGTCCTGTGGTGGCTGGGAGGCAGGAGGACACTCTGGAGAAAGTACCCATAAAGAAGTGCTGCGATGCTTTAACAAGAAGTCAAGCCTTGGGGATTTAGCTCAGAGGCATAAGTACCTTCCTTGCAAGTGTGCAGTCGTGAGTTCAATCCCTGGTACCGATAAAAACGAAAAAAGACAAAAAAAAAAAAAAAAAAAAAGAAGTCAAGCCTTGCCTACTTGCTGGCCCTGGAAACGGGACCATGCAGGGCCACAAGAGTCAAAGGGAAGGTGACATCCCCTTCCCGCCCAGTTCGTTGGTGCTGTCAATAATCAGGTGCCTGAACTTGTAAGGTGTGGGCTGAACAACAGGGAGTCTGGGGTTTATATTTCTCAAATACACATTAGATTTCAAGTGGGCTCTTCGTGTTCATTTCTCTCTTTATCCTTTCCATTTTTCAAGAGTGCCCTCTGATGTCACTCTGATGACGTCTGTTTATCATCGTCCCCAAATCTGCTACGACACCCCTTAGTCACAATACTGATTCACACTCAATGCTCTATGTTTAGCAACTCTCCAAGAAGGATCTGAGTCTGCATTTAGCCCTAAATAGCTACAAATACCGGAGTAGCAGCAACAGACTTTCAAAAGCCTTTTTAGGAAGTGTCGCGCCAGGGGTGGCATGACATGCCAGGAGCCCCAGGTGCGGACAGCTGTGGCAGAAGAGGAAATCCAGGTGGTAACCGACGAGAGAATCCCAGGTGTGTCCCTCAGAGCAGCTCCCCCTGCCCGAGATGGGTTGTAAAGAAACCTTTCAGCATGTTTATCTGCCCAGCCCCAGTTAGTGGAAAATGATTGCTCTTTGCTTCTTGTTACCATGCTCAAATGGTACTATGGCAACCGGGCTACATAAAAGGGGAAGGAGGGGGGCAGATGCTGCTTAGCAACTTGAAGATTTTTAAAAGGCAAGTACTCATTTTAACAGCAACAGTTTTTAAAAATGCCAGTTTTGAGGCAAAAAACCCAGAAGAATATGAAGGAAAGCAAGTGAGGATAGAGTAGAGGGATGAGAGAGAGAAAGAGAGATACAGACAGACACACAGACACACAGACAGACAGAGACCTGCTTGGAGCTCTTTCAGAACTTTCATGGGGATCTGACTGGGTCTTTGTCCTCTGGTAGAAAAATTGAGTCTTACAGGAGTCACCGGTGTCCCCAGAGCTGCTCAGTTAGCTGGAGACAAGGCTGGCCTCCCACGAAGCTGTCTTGATCCCAAATCCTACGTTCTTCTTATGGCACCACAATTCAGAAAACTGGCACCTGGAAGTCTGAGAAAGAGAAAAACAAAAAACAAAAACACATGAAACTGTCAACAAGGTGAGGAAAGACAAACATCTGTTTGTCAGGTAGGAACACAACGAGAAGAGTAAAAATCCGTTTGCTAGTGCTTCCATAACTAAGTTCCAATTGGTAGGTGTTCATATATAAATTATTCATTCATTTGCTTTATGGCAAAGAAGAGATGGCGAGCCATGTGAAGTCTAGTGTCCCTGAATGAGCCAGAGGCGGCCTGTGTCTGCAGTCCTCGGTGTTTGGGGGACTCCTGGGCACTGGAAGTTTCCAGCTAGAGGAGGGAAGAGGGAGGGAGGAAAGGTAGAGAGGGGAACCGAAAGTGGAGGTTTTGTGGATAAGGCAGGCAGAGGGAGGTGCTCCTGGCTGGAGTTGTCTGCTCTCTGGTCAGTCATTTCAGAGCCACCATGGAGGGCAACCATGTGCCAGACACTGAGCGGCCTTGCGATGGTCTCCTGCTGTGCTGTTTTCTTTGCCTGGCTCAGGGGGGACCCAACAAGGCCCAGTCTTCAGACTTTGTGGACCTGGGGCCTGCCTTCCAGGAGAGGCCACATCTTCCTTCCAGACTAATAACAGGGTGTTGATGAGACAAGTGCTGCTTTGGGCTCCAGTGGTCACAACCGAGTTATTGGAGGGAGGAGGAGGAGGACGGCTGTCTGCTCATTGCTTCCGCTTGCTGCTAATCACCTGACTGCATGGAGAGGCAGTAAACAGCCAGCCCTCCCCCCGAAGGGCCCAGGGTGTTTCTAAGGTCCCTATCTAACCAGACACCAGCTGGCAATGGTTTGAAAGAGCCAAGGTTTTGGAGGGGGGGGGGTGAGAGGACCTGGTCTTTGTCCTAACACAATGAATATGGAAAGAGAGGCCTTCTGGGTCCCCGTCCTCACGCTGCTCTTGGTGCTCTCTGGCTTTTCTATCACCCTCACCTCTATCCTGATTAAAGGCTCTAAAAACAGACTTTCTTATGTGGCTCAGACTGATTTCCCCACCTCCATCCACCACCTTTCGTGCTGCCCAGATCCCTGAACCCGCTGCCGTCTGTCCGTCTGGCCGGTGCACTCATGCTTCCAAGTTATTAACTCAGGACTAGAGAAAATGAGCACCACCCAGGAGGGGTCAGAGACACCTGCCCCATTGACAGGAGTCCTGCAGCAGTCCCGTAGCTGAGTCCTTCCCAAGGATAACCAGCAAGAAGGTAGCAAGCTTTGGGACCAGGCCAACCCCAAACCCCACTCTTACAGGATGTGAAAACCTTTCACCGTTCACATTAATTCAACCTAATGTAGAGCAAGGCCAGATAAATCCACTCACGCTTTCAAATACTGGCCTTCGAATATTTGCAGATATTTCTCCAGGGCCCTCTCTCAGTCTTTGAAGCCCACAGAAGCCATGAGTGGCGGAGCGGGAGCTCTGGGAAGCTTTGGTTAGGCCTGGCCAGGTCGGAGTGGGTTTTTTTCCCTTGCCCCACCACCTCCCAAACTAGTAGCCCAAAGGAAAAGAAAAAATTGCACATGGTCTTTCACATTGCAAAGTTTTCTCATATCCTTTGCCGCTTCCTGTCCTCCAGAGCTAGTAAAAACGCTCAATTTACATCAAATATTTAATAATTAGACTGAGTATGTTTGGACAGAAGGAGCCAGAAATATTAAAATATCCCCTCCCCATCTCCATCCAAGCCCCAGCTCTGGTTTCGAGTCTTTGTGTCTAAATAGTACAGTCATCATTTGGGCATTGGGAAAAGCCTGAAAACTTTACAGGGGGTACAGAAGTGATTAACAATGACCATGAAGTGCCAGGTGTGGAGTGGTGCAGAACATTAGGGGTCCCCGAAATGGAGCCAAAGTAAAGTCAAACAAACAAACAAACAAACACAACAATGCAGGCACGTATCAGCTGCCGAAGCACTGTGTTCTCGCTTAACCGAGACAGGAAAAATGCTTCCAGGAGAAGAACACGCCACAGAAGCCTGCTGGCTCTCTGCGCTGGGCTTTGAGGGCTTGCGGCTGGCACACCGCTGCGGCGCGGCGAAGGCGAGCTCTGCTGCCCCCTGCCGGACGGAACGCCCGGCCCGCGCACAAGCAGGTCTGCTCCGGGCACCAGTGGGTTATGCAACACCAGAATGCAACCGAATCAGGTTCCACCAGAGGAAACCACTGACTTCATGGCGCTTCGATTACACCAGGATAAGAAGCAGGGAGGGCAGGAAGAGAGCAAGCGCCTGCCCAGCAGTGGGGGCGCTGGGCCAGGAGAATGGATAGAGTTTGTGCAGGGCCCAGAGAAAGTAAGGAGAAAGTAAGGAGTGTCCTTCCCAGGAGCCTGAGACTCAGGACACATTGGGTAAATGGCAGAGAGGCACACAGCTAGTGAGTGATCGGCCAGGTTTTGAACTGGGGCCATCCAACCTCAGAGGGCAGATTTCTGAATCTGGTTCTACCACCCCTGAGCTGTAGAAAGCAGGCCAGCTTGGATCAGGCCTATTGTGTCTGGGTGCTGTGCATTTACGTAATGAGAAGGTGGTTGAGGTGAGCTGGAAGGTTCTTTGGCTTTCACTTTCTTAGGTCAAAGGTGTTGGTTTTCTGTTGGCTGGTGAGTAACTGTGAGGCCCCTGCATGGAACTATGTGTCTTATCAAGCAGCGTGATAAGACAACTTGATAAGACAACTATGTGTCTTATCAAGCCTGGGGTTCAAGGCTCATTTTCACTTTACAGACTCAGGTTTTATCTCCCTCAAAATTATGGAAAGATTTAGTGCTGTGTTCTCTGAACTAAGCTTCAAATTTTAGACATGAGGATTGGTACAATGAAGCAAATACCTGGCCTCTCTCTACAAGATCCATTGTGGTTGTTTCATACACAAAAAGGAATATTTTAAATTGACATATTTATCCCGTGTTCACCAGGATCCAGGAAAGTTTTGTGCCCCCATAGTAAATCTAGGTTTCCTACTGAAAGAGCTGATTTTAGGCAAACTTGTTCTCCATCCGAGCCAGTCTTCCATAAGTTTCAGTTTGGTTCTTTTCTGGTATGAATGGGTAGACTAGTCTGCTCTCGTCTAGTCTGTCTATTGATTTATGACATTTTTTTATTTCATTGAAATCTCCAGTCCATAAAATATTTTAAGGAATTGTGCTCCATAGTACAAAAAAGAATCTCTGTCTTGCAGACAATTAAATGGGAGATTTCAAAATTCTGAAATTCACAAAATGAATGCATTTTGTAGTTGGTGAGATCTCATTGGCTTATTCTGCGGTGATGATCTGGCGTATTTGTCCGCACAAGCACAGATGTCTGGAAACAATAGATGACTGTGTGTCCCTTCCCAGACGTTGTATGCACCTTTCCTCCACTGGCAGGAAGCCTCACGGAAAGCCGAGTCAGCACAGAGAGTCAGAGCAGCTACCGGAAAGTTAGGACTCAGCCTGTGAATCATATGCACCGACAAAAAAAAAAAAAAAAAAAAGAAAAGGCAGGTCCAGTGCCAAAAATACACTGGCACCTTTCCAAGAGCTCTCCTTGGGGATGAGCATGACACCTGGAGAGCTTCTAAGAGTTATCTGAGAAGGTCTGAAGGGTGTCCACCCCTGCGGTGATAATCAAATGCCATCAGATCGCCTTCACCAGAGGCAGCCCAGTTACAGTCCCAGATCACATCTGGCGGGGCTTCCACCCTTACAGCACACGCCAGGCGTAACTGAATGTGAGTGTGATTCACAGTGATGGACCACTGATCGTCCGTGATGCTGTTAAGACAAGGGTCCCCAGCTGTTCTGGAAACACCAGGAGGAGGCTCAGCTACGTGCTACAAGTGTGGTCATTTTGGATTAGAAAAAACCCCTACTCCCATTTCCTTTGAAAAATAACCATTGCTCTTACTTTTTCTCTCTGTAGATGTGAAGGAGCTTTGTGGAATGCCTGTTCCCTGTCTCTTGTTTCCTACCATTCAGTGCAGTCAGGAAACGGCAGAAATCAAGTTTGGCCAGTACTTGGCAATTCTTTCAGCAGGCCAACATGCTCAGGGCAGGAGGGGGCATCAGAAAGTCCCAGGATGAACTTGGCCTACACTCTGGAGGCATTTATAGCGCACAGCTTTGTGGGTGGAGCAGGGAGGGGAGAGATGACACGGAAATATTACAGCGTAGCAAGAAAATTTTGCACGTTTTAAAGATAAAGCATGGGATTTTAAATTATGTTTAAATTTTTAAAAATGTGTTTATATTTTTATTCAAATTTCAAATAAGGTTTCTTGTTTGTCCCTGGTTGCTTTTAGCTAGGAATTGGCCCTTACGCATTTGGGATCCAACATATGAAAAATCAAAGATTTAACTTTTTGCCTTGAAAATACAGTTTCTGTGTTACTACTATTGTGATCACTTTTACTAGTGCAGATTCCTACTGTTACCACTACTATCAGTGTTTGCAAGCTCGTGAAAACTCACCCAGCTGTCTGTACTCTCCTCTGTGCGTCCTGCTAGGGTGTATGACCCAATGACCTTTGGTAGCAGGCCAGGTACCCCAGTCATTTTGTCTCCCCCTCTGCCCTCACCTTAAAAACTGAAGGGAACAGTATCACGCCTGTGACCTGCCTGGAGCAAGGTCTGATTCAGCACCATCTTAAACCTCTCATTTACAAAACCAGAAAGCTCCTTTTAGGACTGATTAATTATAGATGTGAAGGAGCTTTGACTAAAAGGAGGTCCGAGCATCACAGTGATGATGTGGAACTCTGCTTTAAAAAAAAAAAAAATCTCCTCTGGATTCTATGATGCTGATTGTTAGTGTTTCTAACAGTGTGATGCTTGGTGTGCTCAACTGGAAGAAACTGTCATTCATTCAGTAGACAAATACGCACTGACTTCCTGCCATTGGACACTGCAGGCACCTCAAGTGTAATGAGGACCATCTATCTCCATGTTTTCTCCACTGTGGAGCTTTGCATCTGGAGCAGGAAACAGGAAATAGGAAACAGGAAACAGAAGCAAATGCAATGCTGCACAGCGGATGAAACAATGCTATGCAAAGCATGATAACAAATCCCAGGTCTGGCCTTGGGATCTGGAGAAGGCCACCCAAAAGAATGAAGTAGCCAAGCCTAAAGCTCATTAGACAGATACACTGAAATGGAGAGAGGATTGCAGGCGAAGGCAGCAGGCACTAGAAAGCTCTGGGGGAAGCTGACCATGGAATTAAGAAGAGAAGAAAGGAAAGTGTTGTATGGTACAGGAAGAAATAAGTGTGTGTTTCCTTCCACCCTTTCTGTACAGAGCTCCTGAAATGCTCTTTATTCCCTGGGTGAGAGTGGTGGGACTGCCTGTTCTTATTCACAAAACCCTTTGGAACCTTCCCCAAGTTTATGTTAACGAGATGATTGGTGGCCTAAAGCTCCTAGAGAACTTCCAGAAGAGGTGTGACTACCAGAAGAGCCATCTGTGTGATTCCAGGGTTAGAGCTTTGAGACTGACCACTTGACAGGGGAGGAGGCAGATAACTAATCACCAATAGCTTGTGATGTATTTTGTCGTGCTTATGTAATGACACCGCCATGCAATCCTCCTTAGGTAACAGAGAGGTCTGAGGAGGGGGTCCAGGCTCTGCTCAGAAAGGGCTTGGAAGCTCCGTGCCCCTTCCCCATACCCTGCTCTGTGCATCTCCATCTGGTTGTTCCTGGGCTGTATATATCTTTTCAGAATGAACTGGTAAAAGTAGATGACGTGTTTTTCTGAACTTTTCATGAGTCTTTCTTGTTAACACTGAGCAGGAGGAGGAGGGGCTGTGGGACTCTGGGACTTTTTAGCTGGCCAGTCATTATGTGGCCTAGGCCTGCTGTTAGCATGTAAGCTGGGGCGGGCAACCTTGTGGGACTGGACCCTTGGGATCTTCACTAAGTCCAGTTAGGCAGTGGGTTGCAGGAGGTCCAGACTGTACCTGGAGAACTGGAAAGTTGATTGGTGTGAAGAAAAAGCTCACACATTTAGTGTCAGAAATTCTGTAAATGAAAACAGTTCAGAGGTGGGATCTCAAATCTGCATTCTCAGGGATGGTCGAGCTGAACCATGGTCCATTGGGTCAGTTTCCCTTGTGTTTAGCTGGGTAGGTCGGGGCCGGCTCTCCACTGTCACTGTAACGTATGAGCTGGTTTAATTAGGTCCATGTTATGGATGCACACTCGGTTGCTGGAAGTGTGAGACTGTGTGAGTAAATACCAGGCTGCTGGGAGCTGGGGTAATGTCAGCATGTTTTCTCTAGACAGAAACACAGCTGAGGCTCTGGCCTCCCAGCTCACTCAGGCCGGACCTCGAGGTGAGAAGGATGTCCTTTAATCTGGCTGAAAATCTGCCTCAGAGGAAACAAAGCACATGGCCAGGGCTATGCTGCTCTGCTTTTTGCTTTCAGTAATGCACCATGATCTCAGTATCTGAATGGTTTGTGTGTGTGTGTGTGTGTGTGTGTGTGTGTGTGTCCTTCAAAGTTAGGCAGTACTGGGACAAGAATCCCAAGGGATCAGACATTTCTGTTTACCTATATGAAGTTTGATCCCAGTAAATCAAAGCAGAAATCTAAGGTTTAAAGACAGAAAAGACAAAGTGAATCAGAGCAGATCTGGCTACACAGAGCCTTTGGGTCAATATATTGATGGTGACTGTCACTCCCACGATGCCGCAGGAGACATAATCCAGGTTCTTTCTCACCTCCATCTTTTCACAGCCAGCATCTTGAATGCTGGGTCTTCTCTTTCTCATGTTCTTTTAGCCTTCAACAGATAGTTTTTGGGAGCACCCTGTGTGCCAGATAATGTGTCGAGACCCGGGGTAACCACTGCTGGTGGGGAGCAGTGGTGCTGTAGCAGTGGTGGAAAAGACCAGAAGGTCCTCAGAAGATTAAATGTAGAAGCACCCTAAGACCTAGCAATTCCTTAGAAATGAAAACATGTGCCCACACAAAAACTCCTGCATGAATATTCATACATAGCAACATTATTCAAAGTAGTCATAAAGTGGGAAGACACCCAGATGTCCATCAGCGGGTGCGGGCTAGATGAGACATTGCGTAACTGTGCCATGAAAAATCGTCCAGGAATACGAAGCATGCAGTTGATTCATGCTACAACATGGGTGAACCTTGAAAATATGTTTAGTGAAAGAAGTGAGTTGCAAAACACCGTATAATTTCATTATATAAAATGTCCAGTCCCAGCACCCAGGAGGCTGAGGCAAAAAGATTGCTGTGAGTTCGAGGCTGGCCTGGACTATACAGTAAGACCTTGTCTCAAACCACCCTCACCCCCAAATGTCTAGAAATGGCAAACCTAACAAGGGACAGATAGATTAGTGGTTGTCTAGCTCTGGAGGGTGGACAGGGAAGCCAGGCATGTTGTTGAGGTGAGGGTTTCCTGTAGCCTCTGAACTGTAACTTTAAAAGGATGAAAAAATAAAGTGAGAAGACTTTTTAAAAATTGGGAGGATTCAAGGGAGTAGAACTTGGATTTTGTTCTAAAGGTTTCTGTAGCAGTTCTCATCAGAGTCCCTGGTGTGGCACTGTTTGGAGTACAGATTCCAGAGCAGGTCACCGACATCCATGAGTCGACATCCATAGGTAAACAGGAACTGTAGAGAAACATACACATTCTGAAAATTATATTGTATATATTTGTATTTGTAGATTTATGTCTGGTTCCACACATGACTCTGATGCTTAGGTATAATACTGCCACCTCTATGCTTTTGAAAGGCCTTATAAGAATAACATTTTTTATTATCTTTTTCAATTTTATACCCACTACCTACCTTCCACACAGCCTGCCAGATTTTCTTCTTTGCTAGCTTCTTTCCCTAGATTTTTAAGCTGTCAGTCAAGTAAGTCATGCATGTATATCACACATGTTGTCTTAGGAAAAGGAAAGGTAGTTAATATACCTCCCAAATTTAACTAGTTTTTAAGTTAAATTTTTTCAAATACTGAAGGATGTAATTTCTATTCTTCATAATTCATAGCCTTTCAGTGTAGAAAAATGAAGTCCAATTTAAGTTGTTCTAATTCATTTTTAGTTACAATAATTCTGTTAGTAAATTCTAAGGCATCCCCCTCTTTTTTCCATCACTTTCCTTCTGTTGTTCCCTGTTTTCTTTCTCTCACACAAACATAACTATTGTAGAAAATTAACTGAAGGCTCAAAATTTCCCAATAGTCCCACCAAAAATACTAGAATACTAAATTTTTTAAAACAGTAATAGGTATCACAGTATATATCATTATCTTTACAATAGTTGTTCTTTCAATCACGTATACCAAAAATAAAATGAAATACAGAACATTATAGAATTTATCAAAACAGAATATTGAATAGAGCAATACCATTAATCAGAATAGAGCAAAACAGTAATAAAAATATTTGCCTTCAAAGAGATGGTAGAAGGAAATCCCCCTTATTTGCTATGGTCAGCCTCCCAGGAGATGCTCAGATTTCTGGTTCCCATTTGCTAAAGCGGGAGGGGTGGACAGAAAACGGGGGGTGGGGTAGGGAAAGTGGGATGTTTGACTCTAGGCCATGCACCAGTAGGTTCACTATTGCTTAGCAGGGAGGCAGGCTGGTGGCTTGGTTTCCCAGCATCCTAAGTTCCAGCATGGTGTAGATCTCAGGAGCTGCTGGTGGTTCTTCCCCTAGAAGGGCACAGTCTGCCACACCACCGCCATTACCAGGAAGGTTTCCCAACGTCCTAAGTTCCAACATGGTGCAGATCTCAGGATTCACTGGTGTTTCTCCTCCTGGAAGGCTAGAAAGCTAAATTTTTAAAGCATGGTAAAATAATAATTTTCCACAGTCAAAGTATCATTACAATTTAAGATTTATAAAATTTATGATCTAGTATATTAATAAGTATATAATAAAAATGTATCTAAATTACTAAAATAAAACATGGATTTCTTTCTAGTATGCACAGGAGGGATAATAAGTGAATATGAAGTGAGTGTAGAAGATGCATTTTGCATTCATTATCAAGAATTTAAAGTGTAAGGAATAAAATTATTCATGTCAAAGATGCTGTAAACTACGTAGGAATTATACCACATTGGATATATAAAGACCTGCATGATATGAACTCAGATTTCAATTTAGAAAGATACTATATTTATGAATGAGAAGACAATATTTTAAAGATTTGAAAATTTTTAATAAAATCCAATATTAAAATCTAAGGATTTTCTTTGTAATTTGTCAAAATGTTATGAACATGTAGAATAATAAATAGTAAAAATAGCAAAGAAAAAACTTAAAGAAGGAAAATAATTACATCAGATCTTCTTGTCCCCAATGCTATCAGTTATAGATAAATCAACATGTTATCAGAGAAAAAAATGGACAAATAAATAAAACAGCATGGCACGATACAGGTTAATTATATGTAGCATGTAAATGAATGAGGGATGAGGTATCTTGAAGCAATAAGAAAGGAAATTATTATGCATTGGTGTTAAACTGAAATTAGGAAAATTAGTTAGTGTGGCAGAAGCCACAAGTTGCTATCTAGAATCTAGCTTTACCTTCCTGAAAGAGTAGTAATGTACCTACTTAGAAGGTGTATTTTCCACATGTATTAGTTTTCTGTGGCTGGGACAAAATACCTGACATCCATAACTTAAAGGAGAAAAAGTTCGTCTTAGCTTAAACTTCAGAGCTTTCAGCCCATGGCAGGCTGGCCTCCCCTCCCCTCCCTGCCAAAACATCATGGCAGAAGGGGATGGATGGAAGAGGAAAGCTATTCAACTTACAGCGTCCGGGAAGCAGAAAGCAAGGAATGTGCCGGAGAGGAAAGGGTCAGGAACCAGATACTGACCCTAGGTCAATCCTCACGACCCGCTTCCTTTACTTAGGCCCAGCCTTCCTTATCTTATCTATGCACTGACCAATGGTTAGCCACTGAGGAGTCATGGTCCGTTCTGCAGCCATTTCTCCAGCATCTCTGAATCCAGTCAAGGGAAAATCAAGATTAACTGGCACAGTAGCCTTGCCATGTCAAGCTGTAGTCATGTCAAAAATCCTAAGCATTGAGATGTAAGTGGAAAAGCTGGGGGAGGTTTTGAAGAAGTCTGCCCTGGAGGAATCTGCTTTCACCAGGAGTGGACCCCCTTGTTTTTCTCATTTTTTCTTTTCTCCACTGAAATGGCAAGTGATGGTTGAATTTCTAGATTACATAAGGATTTAAAAAATGAAACACACACACACACTCACACTGGAAAAAGAATTAGCACTTGAAATATACACAAAAACCCCACATGAATTAATAAAGAAAGAAAAATAATGAAATGTAAAGTAGACAAATTTGACCAAAGAGGAAACATAAATATACAATTTGAATAAAAAAAAAGTTTAACTTTTCCAGTAATCACTGAGATGAGTGCAAATCACAGTGTTCACTTTTCATGCTACTTCACAGGTAAATATCAAAATGCTTACCAATTTCAAGCATTGTTGAGAACAATGAACTGGTAAGAACTTATTGGTACAAACAATTTGAGAAACATTTTGGCTTTGTTTAAAAATTTGGAGAATCATATCTCCTAAAATTCAGCATTTTTACTCTTGCATGTGAGAAAAACTCCAGCACAATTGCACCAAGGGACACATATGAAAAATTGTAGACATTTGACCTGGAATAGGCAATATTGGAACCAACTCAAGCCAACAAGCCAGCTATGATAGCCTCTTTCAGTAAAATATGAAACAGTAGTGAAAGCGAATTATAGTTATAAGTACTAATCTATAAGATGAATCTTGCAATTTAATGTTGATTGAAGACATCAAATCATAAAGGAATATACACAGTGACTTCTTATTATATAAAGGTCAGAAAAGCAAATCCAAATAACTTACACCATATAGGTGGTAATGTTACACAGAGAAACAAAATAAGTATATCTTCTTTTGGCTTTTTATTTTTAAACACCACAGAGTCTACAATGGCTGTTCATTATTTACAGAATGAGGTGGAGGTTTTGGCACTATCTTCAGGGTTTCCCTTCCTGTCCCTCAAACTGGAGTTCCTATGCCAAGACTTCTGACTCCCCCATGCTCTTTCTCCTTTCCCTGACATTAATTTTGTCTGCTGACCATCGGAGGCAGTGCGGGTTGACAACTAAAGAAACCACTTGTTCACTGACTAGGAGAAGAGAATGTGAATGGGCAAGGAGATACACAGAAACGCTGCTATACACAGAGGGTAAGTCCGAGGTAACACAAAATTCTTCCTGGGATCCAGGGCTTTGAATTATAAGAGACTTCATTTAGTGTGGGGAGATCACTTGATCTTCCACATGCTCTTTCCATTTTCTGATTATATCAAGGTCTGTTTTGCATATAAAAGCTTATTCTATTGCTTTGGAGGCAAGAACTCTAAGGAGCTTAAACTGAACTTGCTTTGAATCTGAACAGTTAGCTCCAAGTCTTCACTTATCACTGATACAAATATGTATCACCTCCTTTTAGCAATTGCTCCATTATATGCGAAGCTGAAATGCTCCCCCTCCTCCTACAGCCTTGCTCTTGAAATAGCTCTTGAATATTATGCAAATATTTAGCAAATTTACTTTTAGTTATTTTAAACCCATCTTAAGGAATTCCCTTAAGGTTTTGAAATTTTTATTATTGTAGAGATTAAAATGAAAGGAATCCTGGATATAAGTCAGTAGTTCTTACTGTGGAGATTTAACTCCAGGGAGTATTGGGCAATGTCCAGAGATGTTCTGAGTGGATGGAGGCATTAGTAAATGGAGGCCAGGGATGCTGCTGCATATCCCACAGGCAAAGAATATCCTATGGCAAAGAATCAGGAGGCCTTGCTGTCAGGAGGGCAGAGGTTGAGAATCTCTGGTGTAGGGTTCCAGGTGAGACAAACTAATTGCTATGTCTGCCTGCTTCTTTGTTTTGCATATATATATTTTTTTTAATTTAAGGAGAAAAGAAAAAAAAACAGTGAAAGGGTACAAATTATACAGATTTACAGAAGAAAAAAATGAACAGTAGGAAATCACTAGTTAATGGATTACATATTGCCATCTTAGAAATAATTGTTCAGTTTTGCATATTAAAGCCTTTGACTCAGACAGAACATACTAGGCTCTTCACTTCTTCATTAGACAACAACTTTTCCTCATGCTTATAGTCAGCAAATAGGTCAAGGCTATTTATGTTTCTCAGCAGTCGAAGGATGGCTTTTCCTAGTGGAACAGCTGATTTGAGGCCTTTTGTCCTACACCACTTCATCTGTTGGATTAACAGGTACCAATTTTAGCTGCATACTCTCCAGGTGTCACAGAGTGAACTGTGTTTCATTTTACATTGCTGATGAGATGTGGTGCAAAGACAGACTGCGTATCAATGCCACAGCAATTCAGGCTTTCACATTTCCCTTCAAAAATCACTACATTTTCATCTTCCAGAGCAATCTAGGTGTGTTAATTTAGGGTAACGAATGAAAAAAAATTCTAATTAAAAATAAGCAAAATTATGTCAGCATTAGTTCCCAGACTGGAAGTGAGCTGATCAAAGCCTCCAGTAGCTCTGAAAGACAGTTACACTTAGCCTAAAAATCAATTCTCTTAATTAGCTCTTTCCAGGCGTCTGGCAGAATATTCACTTGTGCCTTGGTGAGTCACATACTGCAGATCATGAAAAATAGAGCCAGAAGGACATTAAAATATCATCTTGGGCAGGGTCCTCCATCTTATGACCTCAAGCTGGACAATCATCAGTAAATGCTATAAATCTTGGTAGCCCAGCTTTTAAAAGCAAAACCAATTCTCAGGCTTTGATTTCAGAGACTCAACTTGATTAAGAGGTCAGTGGGGGCTGAGAATATTTAGCAAGCGTCCCCAGTTGACCTTAAGCAGGATGAGAAACCTAGTTTTGAATGTATGCATATATTTCCTTGCAGTGAGTTATGCAAGGAATCTTGACTACTTTGGTGCAGAGATAGCAATAATGATGTGTAAGCAGTGACCTTGATTAAGCACTGCGAGGGAAATGCTTGATCTCAGCATCATCTCTTTGGCCAAAGCAAAATCAAATTAGATATCAACTGTGAAAATGCTTTTGCAATTATAAAGGAGGAAGAAGTCCATTTTCATGCACTTGAAGGTTGCTGATATGCTGCATCCCATGAAATACACAGCCTCATGGCACAAATAAGTAGGGAAAATCAGCAGAAAATCAAAATGTGTCATTGCACTTTTCACTCTCTTCTAAAGTTCAGAAAACAAATACAGACCCATAGACACAGGCTAATCAAGGCCACGAGACAGCTTCACTTTCAAAGAAGCATGGACTCCTGTCTATCAAAGTAGCAGGTGTAACATAATGAGGACTCAGCAGAAACACTGTTAAGCACCCATCAGCAGATTTTTCAAGAAGACCTTTGGGGTGAGACTCAGACAGTTTAGGGGCCTGAATGGACTGTTTACATATCTTCAGAAACTTGTGTGCCCTCAGCCTCTCAGATTGTCTCCCCAATTTGTGCACTAGGAACAATTTATCTCAGTCACTATGAAGAGTAAAAGAAAGAACTGTGAAAAAGAAATGCCCACGGAATAAAACATCCTGTTTTCTTCTGCTAGAGTGCTGTGTACCTGCTCATCAAATTGAACAATGCTCAAAAACAGTCAAGTAGTATCTAAAGTCCAAGTTATTATACAGCAAAGTAGCAAACTGGGACATGTTTGACAAACATGTCACGGAGTATTTGTAATGCTTGGTGCCCAAATGTTAATATTGGAAGTCTTATTTAATTGATGTGGCTCATCTTTCTGAGTTTTCTGGCTCTACCTTTTTTGCACATGTATACAGGTACACACACACACACACACACACACACACACACACACACACACACACATACACACACATACACAGCAGAAGACCAAGGAGAGAAAGTGCCAGGCTCCTCCTCTACCACTGAGGGCTTGATTACATCTTTTACTTACCATCTTTTAGTCTCACAGAGAGCTCACTGCATGTTAAAATCTGCTAAGAAAGCCAGAATACAGGCTATACCTGCAGTCATCTCCCACCCACCCCATTATCAGGCTGCCCCCACGGAGCCAGGCTTTTGTAGGAGCTGTAAATTGTCATTTATTTTGCTTTCGGCTGTGCTTTCTCCATGAGAGATGGATGGAGTGAAGACCAGCCCAAAGCAGCAGGTGGGCCTGACTGGAAACTTGGCTTGGCTAAGTAGCATCCCTCACCCTACCCCAGGGCTCTTCCTAATGTCTTGTGAAACACTGAATATACTTCATTTGTCTATGTAAAAAATAAAGATTGAAAAAAAGACACCATCCAAATGTGACTGTTGCATAATTGGAATTACTAAGATCTGGTTTTTTTGTGTTCAAAAGGGTAATATTCTGTTATTTGGTTCTGAATGCCCTGTAATGCTTTCATTCTTTTGAATGGTTTTATACTGTTTTGTTATGTTTGATACTATCATATATGAAGTTATGCTCAACTATTTCAAAGAAAGAGACATTATGGTGGTTACTGTTAATTATGGGTTGTCTTGTGGTAAATGCTGTGTTGCTTGCATTATTCTGATCTGATATGCTTTGTTATGTCCTCTTTTGTCTTAATTTCCTTAAAATAAAATAAAAAAGGGTAATAAAGATTAAGCACAAAGTAGGTTTACCTATTTGTCAAATACTGTTTATTCCTATTTAGAACATTTACAAGTATGTTTCTTGAGCTATCAATTGTATAACAGAGAGTCTGTCCTCATACGGGTTCAATTTTTAAAATGTAAACAAGTGCACGTGGACATAAAGCCACTGATACCATGAAGAGAAAGAGTGTTTCTTTCACCCCCAAATTTCCATATGCCCCATTGGGGTCAATTCCTCCCATCCCCTGGTACTTGGCAGTTACTGATATGATTCCTCCCTGTAGTTTCACTTATAGAACCACATGGTGCTACACATCAGTAGTTAGTCGCTTTTTGTTGTGTAGTAATAGTCCACTGGGGATAATGTGTTCCTCCATTCATTAGTTGATGGACAGTTGTTTCTTGGCAAGTATGCATAAAGCTGCTATACACACTTGCAGGTAGCTCTGCATGTAAACACAGCTTTCATTTTCACGGCTGAATACTCAGGAGTAGAAGGGTTACCATGACACTGCATACTGTGTATGAAAGTTTCAGATAAGCTACATCTTCTCTAGCCTTTTGTATTGTTAGTTTTTGATTTATCTCTTCTACTAGTTTTCTCCTGTTGGCTTTAGTGTGTGCCTAAAATACTGAATATATTTTATTCATTTATTTGCTTTTTGTATCTCTTCTTTCACAATTTGCCTGCTGAAATATTTTGTCTACTATTTAATTGTATTGTTTTTCTTAGTGCTTTATTTGTTAGCCATAGAAATACTTCAGCAGACATGGTTTCATTATTTTCTTTTAGTATTTGAGTGGTATTTTCATTTCAACAGTATTTTTCAAAGAGAAGCTTTTAATTCTGATGAAGTCAAGTTAATGATGTTTTCTTTTTTGGTGGCCTAAGAAGGTATGTTTCAAACCTAAGATTTTAAAGATTTCCTTCTTTGTTGTTGTCTAGAAGCTTTCTAGTTTAGTTCTTCCCCTAATGTCTATGGTATATTCTTAATTATTTTTTTTCAATAATATATGCATGGTGATTTGTCATTTTGTCTGGATCTCCAGTTACAGTATAATTTATTGAAAATCCTTTTTTCTTAAATGAATTACTAAGGCACTCTTGTCAAAAATCAATTGACATATATGTTTAGGTTTCTTTGTGTTTCTTGATGATCCATATGTCTAACCTTATACAAGTACAGATCACTTTGATCTGCATATAATTACAGTAAATTTTGGGATTACATAATGTGATTTCTTCAGCTTTGTCCTTTGAGATATTCTAAATCTTTTGCTTTTCTATATACAGTGATGTCTCGGATCATGAATGGTTTTGTTTGCAAACAATTTGGTTCTCAAACAGAAGTGTTTGACAAAATTTTGTGTTTATTTGCAAACCCTGCCTCAGGCGACTAACACAACCACAACCGTGTTTCACACAGACACAAATGTGCCATCTTTTCCAAAATCATAGAACAATTTAAGTTTGTGAATCAAGGAACCACTTTACATTTCAGAATTAACTTGGGAGTTTTTTGCAAAAAATCCTGCCCCCCCCCACCAAAAAAAATCCCACCAAAATTTGAATTGGCATTGTGTTGATTGAACAGATCAATTTTTTTGTAGTATGGTTTGTAGTATTTTTATGTAACTAAGAAAAATTAAAAGAAGAAGAATATTTTTTGACAAATGAAAATTACATAAAATCCAGAGCTCAGTCTCCATAAATAATATTTTGTTGTAAGACAGGCTCATTTGCTTATATATTGTCTGTGACTGCTTCCACTCTACAAAAATTGTTGAGTATAAGAAACAACATATGGTATTCATAGTCTAAAATATTAATGATTATCCTTCTATAAGAAAAATTTACCTACCCAGATGTAGACTATTTGAGAGCTTTCTTGTTGTTCAACACAAGCATTCTAATGCTATCTGTTTGCCTCTGAGTTCTGCTTTGGCTATGTCTTACACATTCTGAAATGTCATGTTTTAATTTAGTTAATTTACAATATTTTCCAGCTTTCTTTGTGGTTTCATCTCTGGCCTATTAGTAATTTAAAAGTGTGTTGCTTTATTTCCAAATATTTAGAAATTATTCAGATATGTTTTTATTATTGATCTTTAGGCTTAATTCCTCCTATCTTTCCTTTTCTTAACTATTGTCACATTTCACTTTTACATGTTATAATCCTCATAACATACTGCTATTATTTTTGCTTTATATCACCAGTTATATTTTAATGTGAAAATAGAAAATATCTTTTGTAGTTAATTGTATTTATAACTCTTCTGGCATTTTTCTTTTCTTTATGAATCCCAGGTCTTCCCAATTATACTTTTTTCTGATGATGTCATACTTATTTGTCCCTTTATATAGAAATTACGGTTGCTTCTTGAATGCCTGTGTCATGCAAGAGGATTCCTTTGGATCTCGGCCCTGTCTCCAGTCTTTCTGGGAAAGTCTTATGGAGAAACATGGAAATGTATGTGACAGCCTTGTATCTGGGCTTATAGTTGATTTTTAATAATGTATTAAAGTTCTATCTAGTTTATTATACCCACCTGTGTCTATATGTCCTTCCCAGTCTCTTCTAAAGCTGAAAATTGTTACTGTATCTAATATTACTTTGGAGGAATTTGTCACTCATTAGAACTCAATTTAACTGATCTCTGATGGGCTCCAAAACAGTTCTAATTTGGTAGGTTTTTAAATGCTTTTCGTTATTAGCTTTAAGTGATATTCTTTCACAAGTTTTGACACCCAAGTGAAATCAGAGCTCCAGCACTGATTTAAAACTATCTTCAGGATCGTTTAAAATTAACAGGAAAAGTGATCTTCTTGAGCCCACTTGCATCTTTGCATCTCTTTTTAAACCACTCATGATATTCTTGGCTTGCCCTATCTCAGTTCCCAGATGTGGCTCTCAATGCCATTTTAAGAGTCAAGTTCACCTTCGCAGAATTAAAATTTTCAATCTTTAAATATACTTTGAATATAAAAAAATGTGTCATAGGCTCTCAAAGAAATTCTTCAAAAGGAGTACTTGAAGAGTTTGAAAATTTAAATACGTGTTAGTTCTCCAGTTAATTGCTTTGAAATGTACCACTTAAATGGAAGAGAATTTTGATTTGCTTATTTAAAGGAATCAGTTACATATCCTTTTTTATAAAAGAAGCACAGTAATATCTTTTCAATTACACAGTTCTCTTTTGACCAGGAAATAGGTAATGAGTTGTTCTAGGACTTTGTTAGAATAATTCAGGTATTGTTAGGAAATCTTGATATGGCTTCCTCCTTTCCAGAGAATAAAAGCAAATTTAGTGTTGGATGATACTGACTGTGAAAGCAAATCCAAGGGAATAGGAATATTCAGTGTGGAAAAGTGTCTTCTAGGAGTGCCAGGAATTCAAAGAAAAGAAAGAGTGTACCATGGAGAGACAGGAAAAGCTTTGAGAAGGACCTCAAAATAGACCTAAAAGTTTAAATTCCTAAAGGGAAGGAGGAGGAAGAGCTCTGCAAAAACATGGAGACAGAACGTGCAATAAGTGCAGCTGGCCACTGTGACATTTGCACCACAGGAGATAGTGGGGAATACAGATGGGTCAAGTCAAATCCTAGAATGTCTTTTAAGGAATAGAGGTTAGACATTTAACATCTTCAGGAAGAAGAAGTCATTGTAGATTTTGGAGCAGAAGAACTGTCACAATCAAATACGTATTTTTGGAAAACTAAGCTAAAAATGACATCTGGGGGTTTTAGAGCAGGAAGTGGAGGAGTCTGTTTTAGTAAGATAGGTATGAAAGATCTAGGATAGAATAACATGCAAGTTGCCGCAGAGTTCCTTATTTTTGTACTGATTTTGCTTTCATCTTCGTCTGACTTTTAATAATATTTATCTCTCTCATTTATTTGCTAGTTATTTACCACTTATAGGGTGGTCATCTGTTTTTTAGTATTTCACATACTTTCTTCAGTAGATCGTATGCTGAGACCATATTGTATGCTTATATTTTGTAGTACACCTAGTTTCTCAAAAGCTGTTTACTCAATTTAGAAGAAGAAAAATGAAAGAAGTTATATAGATTAGATTAGAGAATTAAAGAAAAAACTTGATAAGAAATTAGATAATTCAGAAAAGTTTCACTCAGTTTTCTAGTCTAAGAAATTAGAGTCATGATTAATAATATCTGTGCACTTTTGTACTTAAGAAATCATTTGTTATGGGTAAGAGGGAAACCTGATGACTCACATTTTAGCTGTGTTGAACTTAAGGATAGCCCATAAAAATGTTATGTTAGAATTTGGAAACAAAGGATAAAGATGAAAAGTGAACTATATTCAATTACCTATCATATATTCCTATTTCTTCTTATGAAATTATGTGCCCTGGCCATTACTGACACTGCACTGTATTTCACACATATATTTTATCTTAGTAAATATAATAAATATAAGATCCATATTTATTTTCTCTTTGATTTTCTTGATGTACTTAGCATAGTGAGTTACACATGATAGACTGTAAATGTGCATTTGTTAAATCACTGAGAAAACTTGTAAACATTCATCCAGGCATCTCAAGCTCAGAAATACTGACATTTTGGATTAAATAATTCTATGTTGTGAAGACTCCCCTATGTATGGTGGCATGTTTTGCACCATCTTGCTGTTACTATTAGATATCAGTAAGACTCTCACTCTCCAAATTGTGATAGTTAAAACGTTTAGGGGGGTGTTGGGGATCAGGTGCAAAGTAGCCACAGTTGGAGAGCCACCATTCAGGTAGACATAGGATTGCAGATGTTCATTTGGGAGTCATTTGATTTTGAATCATATTTGGGGTCTCATTTCTAAAAAGAAATGAAAGATAAAGAAGAGATAGTTGATGTCCAAGAATGAGTTTTCAATAATATAGATGAATTAAGGACAGGAACTAACAAAAAAATTTCCAGATTACTTACTAATTCCATAAATTCTCTTACTATTTTACAATGTCAACACAACAAATATGAGAACTAGAAAAGTTTAAGTTTTCTAATAGCCACATTAAAAATTTTTTAAAACCATGAACTTAGTTGTCATATTACACGTTACTTTAGCCAAATAACAAAAACACTACCATTTGATGAAACTAGGAGAATTCAGCCTCAATTCCAGCCTGCATAATTTAGAGCCTTAGTGAAAACTTGTCTCAACATAACAAATAGAAAAGGTTGGATACACACTTCGTGCTAAGGCCCTAGATTTAATCTCTAGTATCAATACCACCACAAAAAAAGAGAGAGACTCAAAAATCATCATAATCACCATTTGAATTTTTAATCGCTATATAAATATCGATGAGATATTTTTGTATGTAATTCTTGAGACCAGTATGTATTTTATATTCAGGTTTTCCATTTGGAGCTTATCTCCATGTGTATTAATTTCAAGTCCTCAATAGTCACATGGAACCAGTGCCTACAACATTGCAAAAGGAAAGTTTTGTCAACTTAAATAAATGTTTTCTTGTCCTTTAATTCATATTATTATCCCTTTCATATTGATGCTGTTATGATGGCTATGGACTTGTCTGAAATCACTTGCAAATTTGCTTCTTACTTGTTAAACAGAAAATCACCTTTTTGATATAGAGTCCAATAAGCTTTGACAAATGCATGGTGTCACACCAACATCGCTATTATTGGGATGCAGAAAATTCTCACCTCTGAAAATCCCCTTCATGCTGGTCTTTTGCAGTCAGTTTCTCCCTCACATCTAGTTCATGCATGTGTGCATATATGTACACATGAACATAAAACTATAGAAATATCTGAGTAGGCATCTCTTCTTTACCAAAAATGATTTTTAAAAAATGAAGTGAGCGGGTAACAAAAGACAGTTAAGGAAAATGCAACCCTTGACATTTGGGAGTAGATTTCTTTTCAAAAGCTTATTTGCGATTATAGTTCTGCTTGACTTGAAGTCACACAAACCCACTCAGAGAGGGGGACATGTGCTGCCCCTCCCCCACATTCATCTGTCATTCCTCTGCAGGTTACAAGAATAGGAAGTCCTCTCCCAGAATACTCCCTATAACAGATGGTAGAATTACACCAGGAGAGACCCAGAAGAAGAGTGTAAGCAAGGACCCCACATTTGGAACCCTTTCCCCACTCGAGGGACAAAGAGGTCTTCGTGGATCCTGGATCTTCCCTATCCTTCGGTTTCTGGACACTTGCATTTCTTTATCTTTGCTTGTCTTCCTTGCTGTTTTAAGGAGAGAAATCTATGAACCCCAGCCTTTCAGTGCATGTGCAGACCCTGTGGTGGATGGGCCAGGATGGCTGCTTGCATCCAAGGGTGCCTGACCTGAGTTGTGCCAAACTCGATGAGAGCAGGAATCTTTGGGCCAACTGACAGCAGTGGCTCTGGCTTTAATGTGACTCTCAGCATTTCCATGCTGTTCAGAAAGCCCAGGAAGCAGATGGGAAGAAGCATGTGGGAGCACCTCCCTCACATATATGTCAGCGTTGGCACCCAGGTTGGGAAGAGGAAGGTCTCCTGCTTGCTTGAGGTTGTTCCAGGAGCACAGTCCTACTGCGCTGCCCTCAGAATCATGTTCTGGAAATAGAGTTTGGCAAGTTGTGCAGACACCCACTGACATACAGAGTCACATAACACACATGCAGGCATCTCACTCTTAGTTCGCATTGTTGGACACTCATCTCTGAAATTTGCAGTTGTAACAATGCAATGGTGTGCTTCAGGATGACTATTCTCAGATTTCTTAGTAATTCTCTGCACCTTACATACTTCTAACCTCTTTCTTTATCTCTTACCATCTCTTACATAAAGTACAGAATTTTGAATAAAATGAGGAGGTTGCAATAATATAAATGAAGGCAATGACCTAAAGATAGAGGCATTACCTGGTCAAGTACAGTACGTTGAGTAACTACATTGTAAAATTAAAATAGAAAATCATTCAATCAAAGCAAAGAAAGTTCTTTTAACCTCATCTCTCATTCCTCCCACAATCTCCCAACAATATATCTATACTGGGGAATGTGGAGATCATGTAAAACTTGCTTATTTTAATAGATGACTATGGATTAGTTTGTCCAAATCATTTCAAGTTTACCATGTAGTCCAACTGACTCAAGTAGTCTCATTACTCAGTATTTTTGAAAGGGAACATGTCTTGTTTGGTGGATTGTGCTAGGTAAGGAAGAAAGTAGTAGTGATAGAGGAAATACTATGTGTGTAAAAATTTCCATTTCCATGGCACTTTGAGAGCTGGTCCCAAAACCTTCCACTTAACCACATACAGGGTACGCCATGTGGACTCTGGGACCCCAGGGCTGGGGTGAATGGAATGGAAAGGGCCTGGATCCCTGCTTGAGTGGCCAGCAGAACCTGCATCCCAAACCCATTAAGGCACATTGGGTTGACAGGTAAGCAACAAACAAGATCTGTGCCTCACTGAGCTCTGGCTTCTGGGGTTGTTTGAAACCTCACGATTCATTTCCTAATCAAAACAGATGCCAACCACCTTGCTCCTGAATTTCCCTACCTCTGACCTCAAGGTAGATTCATAATACCAAGTGCTTCTTTGAGTTGACATAACTATAAAGGGTACGATGATTATGATTTTTCTAGGACCAGGACTGGTTTTCAAGTTGACTTGAAAACTACTGTCCAGTGTATTACTGTCTACTGTCTAATATTCATTTGTTTGGTTTGATCTATGGGTGGAGGTGTTATCAGAGATAACAGATCAGGTCTCCTAGCATCAGTGGGGAAATAGCAGTAACACACCTGTTGAGATCTAAGTAGGTAAATGTCTAACAAGCAGTTCCCTGTGGAAAATCATACGCATACATATGTCTAAGCTCATTATTAAATTCACTGATATTAAGGATATACAGCATACAGTATGTAATTGTGAAATGTACCTTAGTTTTCTTCTAAGTGTTATATAGACAACTGATACTTTTCATTGATCTTGCCAAACTCTTGCATCCATAGCCAACCCACTGTTGCAATTTGTTCACAAACTGAGTTTCATGCCAACTTCAGACTCTTTTCCTACTATATTTGTCATTAAATCTGATATATGATCTGCTGTTAAGCTATTTCTCATCCTCAAACAAATTACGTTAATTAAACTGAAACTTCTTTCAACCTTGGCTCTGTATACATCGGCTTTTTACTCATTTGTCAATTTACATGAGACACTTTTTTTGCTGAGTTGGATAATTGCTTTTGAAGATTGGATGAACATTTTCTCAAATTTTTATGCTAATCACAGTATAATAGCCTTACAAATGATATCCTTTTAATGTTTCACCTACATTATTAAGTTTTCCTGCATCAACTTCTTAAGGCTAGATTGGAAATTCGGAAAAAGTTTTCTGTAAAGGGCTAAAAATAGAATATTTTAGGATTTATGGTCTCTCCTGCCACCATTCAACTATGCGATTACAGTGCAAAAACAACCATAGACAACACATAAATGAGTGGGCATGAGTGTTTTTAAATAAAATTTTACCAGAACAAACTAGTTGTTGGATTTGGCCCATGGCTATCATCTGTTAAACCATGTACATATAAGCAAACAAACACTGAACCTAATCTTGATTTTGTAGGGTTGGTGAATTTGTGTTGTAGAAACTAACATGCCAGCTTCCGATTACTGATGTGATATCTGCCGCATGCAAAGTTGCGAAGGGACGCTCAGTAGCTGAGCATTTCCACCATGCAGATCCCACACACATGACTGCAGAAGTGTAGAAAGCACTGTACTGTAGTAAAACAATTAGCCATTGACATCTAGTATTTATCACCTTAATTTCTTGTGTAATTTAATTGTGAGATGGTAGAATTTATTTTGTAGGAATGGCTACATTAAACTACATGTAGACAAAAATTTCTGAAAATGTTTTAATTGGGTTTTTGCAAGATAATGAGTTTCTTCCAGGACACCAGTTGATACTGGACAGTATTTCTTCTCCACAGAAAGTGCAGACTGGGGGCACATCTTGCAACAGTAGATTTTCTCCCAAGGCACAGATTTGTTGGAGAGTACTGTTGAATCAATTGTCTTGGTCAAAAGAAGTTTCTCAGCCTTAAAACTCAAAACATGCATTGTTCCTTGCTCACATGTCCAAAATCATTACAGATATGTTATATATTTTGAAGGAAAACATACTCAGTATTTTTCTTAGATGAAGTGTACCTTTAAACTTATCTTTACTTTAGGGTAGATATAATAAGATACCAACTGAAAATATTTTATGCACAGCTCTCTACTATCTTTTAAAACATTCTCCAAGTTTGAATAATCAAAGACTGAAACACAGATGTATTTTAGTGAAGGTGACTGTAGCAGAATGTCTGTATGTAAGGTGATACAGTTTAATACAAATGAGGCCAATTTTACAATCAGAAAAATGAGGGTTCAAACCACTATTTTAATGGGTGCTAATTTATCTACCCTCTTTCAGTCTCAGTTTCCTATTCTGTAAAAATGGTTCATAAGCTTGTTAATGAGGTTTAAATGAGAGAAGAAAGTGTGTAAAATACCACGATGTTCAGCTCATAAAACAATAAGTAAATATTGGCTTTTATTGTGATTCACTGAAATTTTCATATGGCATTGTTTTCTAGTTAATATAATTATATAGTGATTTAAGCACCAATTATTATTCACACCTTTAGTAGTTCCATATGTTGGATTCAAGCCCTCTACTTCAATATATACATCCTTCTTATTATATAAATATTACTAGTAGTTGTACTGAATAAACACAATCTCCAAGTTCTACAAAGTTGAATCATCAGTTACCAGTTGCCCATGTGGTAAACCAAACTTTCATACACATTTTGAAATAGCTATGGGGAGCCCAACATGGCATGCTACCACTTGAAGACAATCTAGTGACCTAACTCCTCAATGATTCCTCCATCTTGCTTGGTAAAGCTATCTGAGATGTCGCCTTTTCCTGTTGTCTCAGTGGTGTGGTAGCAACACATTTGGCCACGATCTTAAGATGATAGCACCTATTGCCCTTTGCCTGCCATGGCAGCAGTCCCGATTAACTATTCAGTTGCTCAAATAATGATGTAGGGGTATTTCTCTTATTAACATCACTGTAAATTAAAATAAGTTCCATCTCACGCACTTGAGAGTTCCACACCAGTACTTGAGTGTGGAAGCATATTGTGTATGTTGCTGTTCCCTGAAGTCATCTTATTGCCTGTGATTTTTAGTGGTGATGACACAGCCATGTCAACAGTTTGGTTCATTATTGCACTTCAAATCTTTGCAAAGTTCCATTGAAATGTCTTCAAATATAGATTTTTATTAACAGCTATTATAACATCAATACCCATGGCTGGAAGCAAAACTCACATTCTTAACCATCGCAGAGCTGCTGATGACAGGAAACTTTTATATTCTGATGGCAAAAAAAGAGCTTGGTATATTTGATGGAAGTATGTTCTTCAGCATACTTAAATTACATAGTTAAAAATAACTATGTGCTCATTTGCTTTATTCAAATAAACAAAATAAAACAGTCACCAGGCCCAGTATTAGCTAAAGAGCTTCCTGAAAAATGAAATAAATGACTTTCTTTGTTTTTAATGCTCATATTTCCTTTTATCCATCAAAGCATGTGTACATAAATGTGACTTCTGTATTTTGGTAATCAGATATCTTACAGTGACTACTTTTCTTGAACAGTAATGTTGTGTGTGTGTGTGTATATATATATATATATTTACTTATTTGGGTAATGGAGATTGAACTCATGGCCGTGTGCTTGCCAGGCAGGCACTTACACCACTGAGCTAAATCCTTGGCTGCATCTGTTTATATTTTAATTCTCCAATTTTCAAACACTAACAAAACCTTTAATATTTCTTTGCTTAGGGAGATTTTTTTGTTTGTTTTTTGAAACAAGGTCTTATTAACTATGTAGTTTGGGCTTGTTTGCACTCACTAAAGAGCCCAGGCTGGCTTTGAACTCATGGCAATCCTCCTGCCTCAGCTTCTCAAGTGCTGAGATTACAGTAGTGCTATTATGCCTGGCCAGCTAGGAAGATGCTACAGAGTGCAAAGTATGTGAATATCAAATGAATCTCCTTAATTTGTACAATTAATCTGTTGATAATCTTAAGTTTTTTAAAAACTTTTAAAAGTTTTTAAAACTTTTAAAACTTTTAAAAGTTCCTGCTTTTTACGAATGCTAAATGCACAGAAGAGATGAAATTGGGCTTCCCATAGGCTAGCAGGAGAGGGGGCAGCCCTTGGAGGGAAAGAGCAGGGTGAAGAGGGGAGGCATTCTTGCTCGAAGTAGGTGTGAGGAGACATCATCATTTCAGTGTGTGCAAAAGCTGGTCTGGGGGCCTTAGGAGGAGAAGTGGGACCAAGGCTGGGCAATTGCTCATGGGGCTCCCAGGGTTCCTGATGTGGGCAGGGAGAAACTTCTCCCCAGACAGAGAGGTTCTTCTTGGACAGCTTTTTCCTCAGCCTTCTCAGGTACATGAATTTTTACCCAAGCAAAACAGACAAACGAGTACACAAAAACAGATCAATACAGCCAGCCAGCCAGCCAGACTTTTCCTTTCTCTGTGAAGATAAAAAGATTTGAAGACAAAAATATATTCTATTCCTCTTTCCTTCCATTTATACAGAACAATTCATTGGAGCGCCACACATTGTGTGCATGTAAACATCTGAAAGGATAAGAAAAGAAAGAACATACACAGGAGGAAATTCTGCAGTTCAAAAAAAGCGTGTTCACTGAGTGATCAGAGGAAACATCCTGTGATGAAACATCACGCACCAAGCCAACTCAAGGAAAAGAACTGTTTTTAAAATCTAATTTGTACTCTCACTGGATTTCATAAGATATTATATAAATGAAAGAGGAACAATTGGAACATAGAGATTACTTTCAGAGATTACTTTCAAGGAGAAGCCATTAGGCCAAAATGACAAGTAGGGTGAAAAACTTAACAAACAAAATAAATAGTAAATAAAAAAATTAGACAAACAGCCAGAGGGAGACAACCCCTTTGAGCTTAGAGCAAAAATCATAAGTAATGACTAGAAGGAATACAAAAGACCAAAAAACCCCAACCAAACAAAAACAAAAATGAACAAACCAAAACCCCCAAGAAATAGTCTATAAGTAAAACCAGGCAAGTTTTCATATATTTTTTAACAGAAAAACAGTAACCGGAAGTAAGATGTTTGTATGCCTCCGGGTGTCAGTATGGAGAAGAAGAGAATCCGTGAAAATAAGGAAGCAAAGTCTGACTTTAGAGAGAACATAAAGTGAACCCCAAGAATAGAAAAAATATATTTTAAGTTTTTAATTTTCTCTCAGAAGTATTATACATTAACATTTTATCTCCAAATATGTCCAGTTTCGCTTAATATCATAGGAAAAAAGAATTTTATTTTAGGATGCTTTCTGCTGCTTGCATTAGATGATGAAAAGAGCTAAAAGATAGAATTTTTAAATTTTAGCATATATTATTAAAATTTCTAATATATAAATGATAACAAACAATATATAAATTATATATATACAACCATAAATTGTATATTAGTGATATATAAGCAATATATAAATGACTGCCCAACAATTTAAGGAAGCACGGAATTCCCTTTTACATGAAGGGTTTGGCACCCATAATATTAGAATCCTACTGTTGATGGCCTAGTGAGAGGGCAGAGATGGTAAAATAGCCCCAGGGCCTGTCCAGGCTGGGCATGTAATAAGCTATATGTAATCCTACATCCTGTATCCCCCCCAAAAAAACAAAACAACAAGCACAACAGCAAAAACCTGAGAATCCAAGTGGACACACACTCAAGCGTGAGAGGGTGAACTGAAATGACAAAACTCAAGGGGAAGCTCATACCCCTTAGAGTTCTTTGTTAGTATGTGGTAACATAAAGCTTTGACCGGTGGTCAGTCAGTCAGTTGAACTGAATCAGCAGGTGCTAGGTGTGGACGGCCCACCTGAGGATTGCTGACAACAACATAAAAAGGAGAACTAGGGAGGAAGAAGGGGTTGTTTTTGGTTCTCCTGTTGTAGTTGGTCCTCCTGGAGGAGCTTCTTTTCTGATATGAACTTGGCTGTTTTCATCATCAGAGGAGCTCAGAACTTGGTTATTGCTGAGAATGGCTGCATTTCACGTTGGGCGGAGCTTTGGTCCTTACTTTGAATGGCACTTCCTGGCTCCAGAGGGAAAGGTGTGTGCTGTTCAGGCTCCTGCAGAAGCTTGTGACTCTGGCTTCCTGATATGAACTCAGCTGTTCTCGTCATTGGAGGCGCTCAGGACCTCGTTGGCGTTGAGCATAGTTATGGTACTTTTTGGGAGAGCTCTGGTTCTTACTTTGAACATCATTTCCTGGTTCCAGGGCAGATTCCTCAGGCTGCTGGCATAGATCTTTCATCACTTTAACATAGATTTTCTACTTTCCAATGCTGACATTTCGGCCTTCTCAGCACAGATCTGTGAAACACACTTGTGTGAGTCATTATCCTGTGCTCTAGGCCTCCAGTTGGACTCGTGATGGACATTGCCATGGGCTCTAGGTCTTCAGCTGTACTCATGCAGGACATTGTCATGGGATCCAGGCCCTCAGCTAGGTTCTTTAGGGTCTTTAGTGTGTGCACAGATTTCCCGCACTTTTTTGGATTTGATTTTTTGGATAATTTTGTAAATTAAGTGTTCTGTATTAAATTATTTTCCTTGCAAAACCTGACTATAACAGGTAGTCATGGAATTCTAGGGACTACAGTTGTCTTGGAAAAATAAAAGTTAATTTTCTTTGGTGGAAAGAACCTTCACTGTAAGTCTCAAGTAATTTTTGCCATTTTTTTCCCATGCACTGTGGCACATGACTACACTGATATAATCAAAGATGGACCAAATATCCAACAAACTATTCTTTATAAGCAACCCCAGAAAATCAAGCATAATAAAATACCCCAAAATATTTTATATATTGGCACTATTAGACAAATAACTGAAATATATAGAAAGAAATACTGTTTAAGCTTAAAGACATAGACAGGGATAGAAAAGTATTAAAATTCAATATAGCCCATTTAAAAAATAGCCTGAAAAATATTCTATAAATTGCAAAGAATTTAATCTACTTAAAGTCATTTAATGGCAAATTAGACATACCATATAAGAATTACTAAACTGGAAGATAAATTAGAATATGTTATCCAGAGTATAGCACAATGAAACAAAACTAGCCATAATATGGAAGACTAAGGGCCGTCAAGACTAAGGGCCATCAAGACTAAGGGACATCAAATATCTATAGACCTAGAATTCAAGAAGGAAAAACTTGAATGGCAGAAACATTACGTATGTGAAGAATCATTCAGCGTCAAGTTAGGCACAGCGAAAACAGTGTTGGGGAACAAGCTGCCAGGTGAACAGGAAAACACTGAAGGCTCAGGGAGACGAAAGAATCAAAGTTACACAACAGCACTAGTGATGGCGCACAAAACATACATATATAGAATATGTATGTAATCACAGTTCCAGTGAGAGAAGACAAAAGAAACAGAAGAGCAACAGTTAAAAAGATGACAGCTAAGTGTTTCCCAGCGATGATAAAAGGCACCAGCACACAGATTTCGTAAACCCGGTGAATCTAAAGAAGATATATGAAAAGAACCCCACACGTAGATGAATTGCAGAGAAACTACAGAAAATCAGACAAAGAACTTAAAAGCAGACCCAGAGGAAAGTGAGATTACCTTCAAAGGAGGTATAGCTCCCTGGGGACTTGATTTCTCAATGTAAATGATGAAATCTAAGTGGTCAGTGATGGAATGCTTGCCAAGCAGGCATGAGCTCTAGGTTTAAAACAGAAAGTAAAAGGAGAAAAAGAAGCCAGGCGTGGTGTCACATCCCTGCAACCTTGATGTTAGAGGGAAGGCTGGGACAGGAATATGGAGGTCCTGGGTGCAACTTCTGGCAGAGAATTTGAAAGGAGAAAAACACACACACACACACACACACACACACACACACACATGAAACAAAAAGCAAACAGTAAAAAGCAAACAAAAAAAACCAGTTTTTGAATTACATTTGCAATATACGTACACACAAAAATAATTTGCAAGATAGATTTCTATACCCTTTGAAAATGTCTTATAAACTGAAGGTGAAATGGACATTTACAGTCAAATTAAAATTGAGTTTATAACAACACTGTCTTGAGAGAACATCTAAAACATATTCTTTAGGTAGAAGAAAGTGATTCCAGTTGGAAGAGCTGAATTGTGAAAAGAATCAAAAAGCAGAGGAAGTGGGAAGTATGTGGGTAACTCTAAATGAATTTGACTGTCAAAATAAAAAAGCAATGCTTTTTGGCATTTAAAACGTACAATTAAAATTGACAAAAAAGCAAAAGATGAGAAGGGTATGTTCAGTAGTTAAATTCTTAAAAATATCTTTCTATTTTTTAACATATGAATAAAAATATTAATTAGCTTAAGATTCTGATAAATTCATGTACATTTCAATAACAAAGCAAAAAAAAGGATATATAGTTTTCAAACACATAGAAAAAAAACACAAAATGCCAAATATAATCAGCACCCCTGCAAAAAATCAATAAATGAAGAGAAAAAGTACAGAGAAGCTAAAATCAATGGAAAATATAAAGTAAAATGGTGGATTTGCGGTTGTTGATAAACAAAGCATTACTTTAGGATTTCTGTAAAGGGTTAATTAGTGTCAGTCTGAATTAGAACAAAACAAAAGGAAATCCAACATGTTTGTTTGTTTTTATAGGAGACATATCTAAACAGTGGAAGGGATGCTATAAAAGCATCACTTAGGGAAATTTATACTCTTGAAATATATGTGTTAGTTATGAGTGGAATTTGCAAATCATAATCTGAATATTCACCTCAAAACTTACAAAATAACAGAAATAAACCCATAAAGGTGAAGGGAAGTAAATAATAAAGCGAATAGTAGAAATTAATAAAAGTAAAAAGTAATATACAACAGAAAGGAACAACACAACTTACCACTGAAAAAGTCTCATAAAGCTGATAAAACTGATGTGGTTGATCTAAATAAAAAGGACAGATGATAGCCAGCATAACAAGTCAGTATCACTGCAGATTCTTTAGACGTTAAAAAGAATAACAAAATGATATTATAAAAGTGATTTAAAATTCTAATTTAAAAACAAATAGGAAAGAGAAATAACCCTATAACCATGGAAGAAACTAAATCAATGTGAGAAAATCTGCACCAAAAAATCCTGGGGACCCTGGGGACCACTCTGTCAGTGAACAATGCATTGCCTGTCAGTTCCAAAGGCTCTGCCTTACACACACCTCCAGGTCCCTCCTGGGGACCTGACCAAGATCCCCAACTGCACGTATGAGGGGTCCAGTGAGGGATAAAGTAAGAAACAGAGACAACTTTAGTAATGCATGAAAGGCGGCTGGGAGGTCAGCAACTCAGGATGGGCAGAGACCCAGATCCTCCAAACCAGCCACTATTTACTGGGTGTGTAATGCAATGGGTGTGCACAGTGATAGGAGAGGCTAGGAGAAGATGTCAGTTTGGTAGAAGATTCCAGATTAGCAGAAGATTCAGAGGTCATCACACAGCAAACAATGGATAATCCTGGGATGACTCGAGAGGGTGGAGGTGATTTTATACTAAGAAGGATCTTACTCTGGAGTGTTCCTTTTCTTTTTAGCAGTGTTAGTTTAGTCTTAGTGTTGGGAGAGGATGGCCCATCCCAAGAGTTAATGGAAAGTCTCAAAAGGGAGATACTAGAAATCCCAAGCCTCCATTCATCCCTTAGGGGATTATGCAAAATTAGCCATTGTGAGTTCTTAAATTCTACTGTGGGGACCATGTATTCTGAAAGGAAAACACGATGGCCAAGGGCTGTCTGACCCCCCTTAGTACTGACCCAAACTGTCCTTGCTCTAAGACTCAAATTTTCATTATTACTCATTTGTAGTTTCAAACTTTCATTGTCATGATAGACACACACACACACACACACACACACACACACACAACACACATATATATCTTAAAGGAAGCCTGTATTCTTATACACAAAGCTATTAATGACTGTAGTTTTGTTGTTGTTGTTGTTGTTGTTTGTTTGTTTCCTTTTATGGTACTGGGAATTGAACCCAAGGCCTTCACACTAAGTAACATTCCAGATCTTTTTATCCTTTTTTTTTTTTGAGACAGGGTTTTCCTAAGGTTTTATCCCAGGCTGGGCTTGAACATGTAATCTTTTTGTCTCAGGTGCACAGCATGCGGATCACAGGTATATGCCACCACAACCAGCCAGTAGGGTTCTCTCTGATTTGGGATTGGTATCAGCTTTCTCCTTGTTGAGATACAAGGGCTCAACACCTACAATTTAAAGGAGAAAAATTTTAATGTGCTCAAGATTTCAGTTCCTCCTTGGCTCCCTCCAAGAGATGGGATAATGGAAGAGAAGGGCAAAGCCAAACTGCTTAGTTCATGGCAGCCTGGGAAGCTGAGCCAGGGAAGAGTGCTAAAGAGGAAGGGGCAGGGACCAAACAATAGACCTCCAAGGCCACACCTCCACGACCCATGGGAACACCGGAAGTGTGCTCCACCAACCTTGGGGCAGACATAAGGCCACTTAAATTAAAACTCCATCCTACCCAACACAGGATTACATGTGAACTTTCATTTTTCTTGGTTTTAGTTATTATACAGTTTTTTTTAAAACCCCATTTGAATGATCTCATCTAGAAGTTCAGACTAAAAAAGTAGCAATACTTGTGTTTTAAGAATTTTTCTAATCTAATAAAAGCACAAGTTATACTAGCTACTTAAAGTTTAAATCATAGGTGTCTTTAGAAATCTCAGTGGATTAGAAGTAGCAGCATCTATCATTAGAACCAGCCTGTGATGGGTGCAAAGATTTCCATGTAAATTCCAGGCCTTAGGATGGAGGAAACTGCCTTCAGACATGGTCTGGTGGACGGGTCCATCTAATTTCCATCCCAGGACAAAAGTGCCTCACACTGTCCCACTGTGTGAGGTGACTGCATCAGGACCAAGAATAGAAGGTCAGGAGCAGGCATGGATGATGCCAAGTCTATCTCTAAATGTGTAAAACCTTTCATTATAAAATAATGTATGCTATCAGGGCAGTTGAGTCACGGGAGACAGCTCGTAAGAACTAAAACAAGCCAAGCATGGTGGCACACTCTTGGTTGGAATCCCAACACCTTGGGAGGCTGAAGGTGGCAGGAGGAGCACAAGTTTGAGACCAATCTAGGCAACTTAGTGATGCAGTGAGACTCTGTCTCAAAATAAAAATAAATGAAATGAAGCAAAAATTAAAACAAAAAAAGGCTGAGAATGTAGCTCAATGCAAAGACCCTGGGTTCAATCCCCAGTACTAAAATACTTGGTAGTATTAATATCATTCAGCAGTTCTGCAGCTAAATAACCATCCACTTTGCCTACAGAATCTCAGGAGAAGCTCCACAGGCCGCTACATAAATCTCTGCTGCTCCTAAACTGTGGCATGAAATGTAAAAACAGGCAGTTGCTGGGGTCAAAATGGGATGCTGATTTGGGGCTCCTCTCTGCTCCTATCTGTCCTGCTGTCTTTGCGCACCCTGGTCCATTAACCAATTGACAGTTACATTGCTTGGCTTCCTCTGAGTGTTAATTGTCTTGAAGGATGCCTTTCTGAGATGCTGTAGCCTCTGTTTTGAGCTCTAGTGGAGTTAACTGTATGTTGCATTACCTGCATTTTAGGTTAAATGATCCTACTGCTATTTCCCAATTTACATGAAATTGTTACAGATTTATTTATCAAATTTTAATATATGGATATATTATGTATTTATATCTAATTATTTTGGTATAACATCTAACTAATATCTAATTTATATAGTTACCGACAAACTTTAAATGCTTTTTCATGACACAGTTTGAAAAGCCTGAAAGGAAATATTACCAAAATGTTAAAATTGATAAAAATTTTTGAGTCATAGGATTATACAATAACTTTCTAGATTTTATGAAATAAATATTAGGCTACTTAGTAATGTTAGATAAGATTGAATAAACAGCAAAGAACTTGATTCATTCACAGAATTCTTTGCAATTAAATATGTGCACATGCCAAAATGTGTATATGTAAGTGTATATACTTATACATCTATATATGTGTGTGTAAGTATTCATATTCTTGAACATTTGAACTCTTATAGCTGGAAGGGCTTTAAAAATAATCTTGTGTCCTTCACAAAATCTAAATTATGTGTTGTGGCCTGTGGTCATTTTAAACCTATTTACGTTTTAATTCTCATATTAATCAGCTGATTTGCCTGGAATAGCAGAGAAGCAAAGTCACTGAATATTAGAGCCAGAGGAAACTTAGACCCAATTCAACCCCCTGCCAGGAAAATGATTAATATATAATCATAGTAAGAGGCAACTAAGGAAATCAAGCCCAATTTTGTTAACAGGTGCCTCTTGAGAGTAATTATGTCTGAGCTAGAAGCCAATTTCAAGATCTCTCTCATCTAATAGATACATGTTCTGTCCTTGGCTGTATTTGCATGATGCCAAAGCCAAGCTGGCAACGGAACTATTTTTGTGAAAGTATCAAAAAATTATTCATGGAGTTTGTCGGCTTGATACTAAACCATGAAAATGGTCCATACCTTTGCGCTAAACTGGACGGGTGTTTTGCTATCTAAAGGCATAGTTTTTCTCTTTGTAGTATTTGGGGCTTTCTTTCACTTTTATATGTCCCACACTCCAAGGTATTATCCAAGAAATATAGGACTCATCAACACTCAAAACTCAACAAGTGAATTTCAAATAGATTGAAGACTGATTTAACTGTTAAAACAGTAGATTCCAATTTGGAGAATATTTTCATGACTCTTGAATAAACAAAAGTATCTTGCATGGACATACAGAAACACACACACACACACACACACACACACACACACACACACACACATGTAACCAAAAGGAAAAAAAATCAATAAATTGGAATGTTCTCTTCATCTAAAGATACTATTTGGAGAATAAAAAGACAAACCACAAGAAGATAACTGCAATTTTGCAAATTTAAAGGAGCAAATATTTAGGCCACCTGTATGGGCAGCCCAAACAAAACATGGGCAAAAGCCTGGTGTGGTAGCAAATGCCAATCATCCTGGATCTTTGGGAGGCCAAGAAAGGAGGATTGCACATTTGAAATCCATCCTGGGCAATTTAGTGACTTAGCAGGACTTTGTGTCAAAATAAAAATGTAAGAAAGGGTAGAGATATAACAGTGTGAAGGCCTTGGGTTCAATCTCAAGTACAAAAAAAATTACAAGATTTTAATGGGTATTTCACATACACACAAACACACACATGACATTCAAAGGCCAATAAACATATGAAAAGTCACTTAACATAATTAGTCATCAGGAAAATGCAATTGAAACTAGAATAAGATCTCAACATCCATCTAGAAGAATGACAATCATTGAGTAACCTGACATTACCAAATGTTGATAAGAATATGGAGCAAAAGTAACTCTTGTCCTGTATGCTACTCCTGGGAGATACATTGGTGCAGTGGTTTTTATAGTGTCTATAAACGTTAAATGCAGGTACATTCCATGACTCAGCAATTCAACTCCTATATCCACTTCAATAAATTTTAAAAGACATTTACAAAAATCTGCACAACAACTATGTTCATAGTAATCTTAAATTGGAGACAAATGTCTGGCTTGTAAAAGGGGCAGATAAATTATAGGGTATCCATATACTGTCTTACAAGGTGATGAGTGGATGAACTACTAAACTAAATGCTTGGATAAACCTTAGAAATGTTGAAAACAAACCATATACATAGTGTTTCACTTATATGAAGTACAAAACTAACCTATGATGATTGAGGCCATGGGAGAGGCTCACTTTGGGGTGGGACTTTTAGGACTAGAGTGTCTGTCACAGGGAGCTAATGATGGTCCATATCTTGATGGGGCTATTGGTTGCATATATATCACTTTGTTAAAAAAATCCTTGGAATTTTATTTCTATGAGTTGTGTACTTTTTTCAGCATTCTACATCAATAAAAATCAAATGAAGAAACAAAATCAACACAACCCAGGAAAATTATATTCTTGTCACCTGAAAGTGCATCTCTCATAAAAATATATAGCATGCAAGTTAGATTTATAGTCCTGATTAGTGAGGAAACCAGTGAAAAGGTGAAGGTAGTTCAAACAAATGTTAAAGTAGTAAGAGTTATAAAATCTACCAGACAAGACTGACTGAAATCACTTTTTAAGACACAAAACCATTTAATGTCCTACAGGGCATTAAAACTAATTTTTGTAATAATCTGTTCTAGCAGTCTGAAATACGCGTCTCTGACATTGAAAGCACATAGAGTTATCCTTTGTGGGTATCACTGCTACTAAACATTCAGTGGAGCATTTTGAAGGATTGTGAGTGGGAGGAAGTGGATGGTAGAGGCTGAATAGATAAATATTTAAACACTTGCAACTACTGTAGGTAGTCAAAAAGTGAAAAAAAGTTGAAATTTCATTAACGTGGTTTCACAATCCAAATTTCCTGCAATTCCTACAGGGCTTCTGCTAGCATATCTGAATTAATAGTTTTTAAAAGATAGTGTTTGATAAAGGACGAGGGAAGAATATTAACTGCAGAAGTATAGACAACCCTGTTGATGTTTAGAATTTTTGTACTAATATTAAAAATTTAAGCTCTGCATGAGCAAATCTGAAAGTACTGACATATATTCACTTGTGTTTCTAAAATATAAATGTGAGTTAAGCAAGTCGTGTGATTGCTATGGAGCCAGATCACTGATAACTGAACCCACTATGTAGTTCTCGTAAAGGTCTGATGATGCTGTCACTCAGATTTATTTTAATTATGAAATTATAAGCTACACTTTCCTATATGGTCACAAGTCACAATCCATTTGGTAATCAGCAGGCAATTATGGAGCCCTTTTGGAGTGGCAGGGACTTTCTAGTGGCTGGGTATTAGGTGTCAGTGTATAAGAAGTAAGTGGATACGTTTCTCGATGTGTTTTAATAGTAGGGGATGATTTTCTAATGGAGTGAAATGTATGCATGGGAGGAAGGGGTGAATCAAAAGTGATGATGCTGTTTTTCTCTTACAAAATTAGGGTGGTATTGCAATGTGTGAAGATGAGTTTGTGAAATTTAGGACAATAAGACTTACAGGTTGGGAACTTTAGAAGATAAATTTTGGGCTTACTTGTATATCAGAAAATACTTATTGGCTGTTCAAGGTAGAGATATTGGGCAAGCAGATATGTATCTGAGCTTCAAATTCAAGAAGAAATCCAGACTGAAGGTATAGCCACAGGTGATTTTTTGAAGCCACAGGACTCGGTGAGGTTGCCAGCAGGTATATACACATAGAGAAAAGGACTGAAAACAGAACACTGTGACTCTCCAAAGTTTAGAGAACTGAAAGGTAAAGAGAATAAAACAAAGGAAATCAAGAAGGAGAAACCACAGAAGGAGCTAGGAAACTAAGAAAGTGGATCCTAGAACAAGAGAAGGGCTATGGAGTGAATGTAGTAGACAGAAAAGTTGCAAAATAGCTACCTAGGAGAGTGGGAGTGGACGCATAGGTAGGAACTGACTACGGGGAACTGACAACCAGGGTAAGTTTTGTTATTTTCTCTGCCCAGTATCAGATGCTTCAGTGCACATGAAGAAAAAGAAGACAGACAGATTAACTCAGGGTCTAGATTTTCTTAGATGATGGAAATAGGAGGAAAGATCACTTATGTCAAATCATCGGGACTCGTCACAAGACTGGCCTAGTGGCCCCAAAACAACAATTTTCTAAGAAAGGTGGGTTTTATGGTCGTGATATAAATAAACTTACTTCAGGTAAAGTAACTGGTGGTGGGGTCTGATGCATATGCTTTAAAGATAAAGTGTCTAAAAGGAGGAATGGGGAGGACTGTGAGGGCTGAGGAGGAGAAGGAGGAAGAAGAGGAAAAGCAAATCCACTTCACTGGAGATGGACTACTTTGGAAGGAAACCACAGTTTCACAACAAGAGGCCGAGGATGTGGTGGGTTGTTTCTGAGTGATGCATTGTCTTGCTTACTTTCTTGTTTCTGGGACAGATATACCAAGCACCTATAATTTAAATGAGGAGAGATAACTTTGTCTCACAGTTTTAGTCCATGATCAGTCCAAGACAGCCGGAGAAGAGTAGAGGTTCGCTGCTCATCCCATGGCAGCCAGAAAGGAGGGAGGGAGGGAGAGGGATGATAGATATATAGAGAGAGTGTGCCAAGGACAAGAATGTACCCTTCAATTGACCTACTTCCAACCAGGCTCCACTTCCTAACAGCACATTCAATTCTGAGCTCATCAATAGATTCAGTGATGAGTGTGGCACCCTTGATCCTCCTGCCTCCCACATACTTGAGAACTGGAGGGGGGCACGTTTTAAATCTATGATGTAACATTCATTCAGAGAGCACAGGGGAAGGGAGGGGCTCTGTGCTGGGCTGAGGTTGGGGGAGCTCACAGGGCTGGGGGTCCATGTGCTAAAGAGGACACAGTGGTCTCTAGAAGCCTATGGTACCTGAAGCAAACAGGAGCTGCAGAGGTGTGCAGTCAGTGCCTAGCCTGGCCCCTGCCTGGTGAGCCGGGGAGATGATGGAGAGGAGAACCCTCTGGCTGGGCTGGCCAGAGGGAGCCTGGGTCTCCTGCCTCTGGTCAAGGTAGGCACGGGGGCTGTGGGGACAGTGGCATTGGAAGAATGAATGCACACTTCCCAAATGCCAACCACTGAGCAAACTACCTCCTCAGAGAAGAAAGAAGTGCGTGCCTGGAAACAGGAAGTGGCATCTCGGAAAGATTTCTCATTACGTTACCATAGCATCACAAATATTTTCAGGTCAGGTGAAACTTAATCAATGGAAAGCAAAAGTTGACATGGTTCCTGGGTAGCATGCTACTGGGAAGCAAGAGAGACGCAGGTCTTTTTCAGAGGGTTGTGAATGGAGATGGGATTTTCAGGCTTCCTTTCCTGTTCATAGGAAAAGTCGGGGTTCTTGGCAAATCCTTCCTGCAAAACTGACTGTTGGTCAAGAGGAGTCCATGGCAAATGGACACCACCTGCTGGGTGTCTGACTCAGCAGGGCCCATGTGGAGAAGCAATATCCTGCTTGTCCAGGAGCAAGGGAGCTGTGATAGACAGCAAAGGAGGAAGGCGGCCAAGTTCAGATGTTCCCAAGGCTGCTGCCGCTGCAAGTGGAACAGCAAGAGGCCTAATGGGAAGTGGGGAAAAAGAAAACTCAGCCAAGAATAGAAAACTGCACTTTAAGTGGATAATGGATAAGGAGGTTACTCCTGTCCTAAAATGCTCTTCTCCGAAAAGAGTCACCTTTTAAGTGATTTGGTTTCATCACTAAACCGTTTGGCCATAAGATAAGTGCTCAATTAAGGCAGCAGAGGAGTGGCACCAGGAGAGCTTTATATTTCAGGCTTTTGATCCCATACAGAAAAAAAAATCAAGACTCTATTTCTTTCACCTACCCGGACAATGTTTTCTTTCCTCCACCTAACTGCTGCTGCAAGAGTCCAGTGTTGAATGTGTATCCAACCTGGGTCACTTTCCTTGAAGCTGATTATTTGGAGATCAAAAAAGGGTCGCTCTGGTGAACTACTGACATGGAATCAGAGCATTTCCTTACTGAGGTGGCAGATTTTGCCCCAGAACAATCAGAGGGTAATTTGTCTGTATCTTCCTTGGCTGGCTGGAAATCCTTACTTGACTTTTAAACCTTAAGTCAGGTTCCCTAGGATTCTGGTATCTCATCTCTGGGAAGCAAGGTCAATTTTAATGGTGCAAATTAGCATGAAGAAAAAAGAATGAGCTTCACAGTGAAGGGCAGGAGTTTAAATAGCCTGACTGCTGCCTAGCCCTTTCTGCTAATTCTGGGGAATTTGCAGGAGAGTCCCACAGGTGAGGGCGTCCAAAGTCAGTATTGTAATTAGAAAAGCAGACATCGTAATTGTCTCTCAAACATCAATGCTGCAACTCACCATTGTTTTGGATGCTGCTACCCTGGTGGGGTTGGGGTGGGGGTCCGTCATGTAAAAAGTTTCATGGAACCGTTCATTACAATGGATTGCCTGGTGTTTATCGTTTATGTGCGGTAGCTAAAACACCAAATGCAAACTGAACCTGATGAGGCTGGCCCCACCTACTGGGTGTCTGTAGCTTCAGAGAGGAGGAAGGAGCCTGGTGATCACTTATTCTGAGAATTGTTGAGGTGCTGAGCAGACAGATGATTTATTGCTCTGTAGGAGGCCAGTAAAAGATTTCTGAAGGGAGTAGGCCACAGGAGAACAGGGCCTAAATGATTTCCTAATGGCTAGAAGAGTCTCAGGCCTTTCTCTGTACTTATTTAATAGCAGAGGGTGCCCTTTGGAGCAGGGAGGGAATCCAGAGCATTAATGCTAGCGGGTTGTTGTTTTAGATAAGAAAAAAGAAGAGGTACCTAAAGGGAAGTGCAGAAAGCTGGTAAATTATTTCAACTGAATGGGGAGTATCCTAGACTTGTATTTGTCATTTTTTTAGATCATGAAACATCTGTTTAGAAAGTATAAATTTTGGACTCTCACAGTCCAAGATTTGTGTGTGTGTGTGTGTGTGTGTGTGTGTATGTGTACTCACAGAGGCAGATATTTTGCACAACTGTAGAGTTTATGTATTCTTAAGGCTTATCCATAAAATTCATTTTAGAAAGTCCTGCCTGGCATATATTGGGAGCAAAGTACATCACTCATTTACAAAGTTCTCCCTTTAAAAATTCAAAACTATTTTATAAAGATGGGTAGGAATTCCTCAGTGGAAAGGAGATATGGGTTCCCCCTCCTATTGAAGTAAAGAAGTGAATATCAGCACCTAGATTCTCCTTTAGACTCCCCTGTCAATTTATCATCTCCAGAATTAAATACAGGCAACATTTACTCATTCATTAACAAAATACGTTCTTAGCATTTACATTGGGCAAACAAATGCACTGAGAGCCCTGCCAAGCACCTGGAGATAAACAGTGCATGCCCAGATGCTTGAAGAGATGCTGGTACCATGTAGGCTGAGGGAAAAGAAATGAGTCTGAGGGGAGAGGTTCATTTCTGAATGACATCATTTGGAATGGATTTAAGAATATCATGCAACTTTAAACTGATGCTAAATCAATGCCTTTTTTATTCCCATGTTCTCAGTGCGAAACACATTTCATGTCACAATACAGAGCTCAAATTTATTAGATCTGAAATAAAAATTCCACAGACTGATACTTTCCCATATCAGGCAGCCTCCATACTCTGTTATATTCCACTGTGCTGTGTACCCCTCTACTCTGCCTATTTGCACTCAACCTAAAGCCCTGGCTGGGAACCCTTGGAGTTTGTTTCTCCACCAATCCAAGAAGTTGGTGTCTGCATGTGATGAACACTGCTTTAAAGCAGGAGGAGTAGGGGGTGCTTTGAAGATTAATCACACCGTCTTTTCAGAACTTCCATTCCACAAGTCTCACTGTTGTCACCATTTTTCAGATGAGGAAACTGAGCTTTTGAGGGGTTCAATCACAAGCCCAAGACCATCTAGATTTTAGCGCAATAAGGGCTTGAATCAACTTCCAAGGCACAGGGTATGAACAGGCACAAGAGAATGAAATAGTAGGTACGGAAATGTGGTGTTTGGTTTAGTGTATAAGCGAACAAAATTGGGAGACTTTTATGATTGTAAAAAGGAACTTTTCGTTACTGTTTTTAAAGTATATAAGTAAAATTCTTATTGAAAAATTCAGGTAAAATTATTCTTTGTCTTTAATCCTTTACCTCAGATATTTTCCATGGAATATCTGATGTCTGTGTCTTCCCTTCCCTCCCTTTCCCTCGCCTCCCCTTCCCTTCCCTTCTTTTCTCCCTCTTTCTTTCTTTCTTTCTTTCTTTCTTTCTTTCTTTCTTTCTTTCTTTCTTTCTTTCTTTCTTTCTTTCTTTTGTAGCACTGGAGATTGAACCTATGGCTTTTGCACCGGGCCACAACCTCAACTATTTTCTGTTTTTAATTTTGGGGGAGGATCTCACTAAGTAGTCAAGTTGCCAGGGATAGGAATGAACTTGAGCTCTTCCTGTCTCAGCACCCCCTAGAGTGTTTTTTTTCCCTGCATCTTTGACCTGATTTTCTCATTCTTGATTTGTTAGTTATATTAAGGAGTAAAATTCAACTTTCAGGTGTCTGTTGAAAACGCATATGCTTTAATGCTCAGGAAAATAGAAAAAAAATATAACGAGAGACTTGTACTGTTCAACTCTTACTGAGATTGTATACATGAAATAATTGCAGGTATATTGAAAATAACACTCCTACACATGTGAAGTAAAATTTTAATTTATTCTTTAATTTTAAAACATATGAGGCACTTATAGGTATAATTCAATAGTCATGAAAAGTGGGAAACATTTTTAGTTGGTTCTTGCACACTCTAGGAGATGGCTGGAAATCAGAAAGGCCATCTAGAAGAAAAACTCCATGCCAGACTAGAGAAGCTAGAGAAGGTTTAGTTGAAGGGTACTGGAAGATGGGGAGGCCAAGGGGGTGTTGGTAAGACTGGAAGGATGGTAAGAATCATAGTATCAGAGCACCCACTTTTGACCTGATCCAGGAACACCTTAGAAGCCCATTCCAATTATTGCTGCTTTTACATTTTGCAGAAATAGTGGAATATTGTCCAGCCAGTGTTGTATTTAATGCTTCCTAAAGAAATGGACACCTTGGCCATTCTAAAGAATGCTCAGTGACTTATGCTGCAGAAATTATGCTCTACTACTGGGAGTGGCATACTTGAATCTGTCTAAAAGAGATGAAATTAGACTTTGTTTCACACCATCTCCAGAAAACATCCATAAAGATTTAATGTTTTCAAGTAAAAATAAAAATACAATAACAGCAGAAATCATGTAAAAATTTCTACAGTCTTGCTTTGATGAAATTATTTTGATTATGGAAAAATGAATCCAAAAGAAAGTCAGAAGATGAATAAGAGTCTAAAAGACATATTTTAAGCAGGTATTCTAATTGATGGAGCTGGTTCAACCATCCCCTATTTGAAATACATTGAATATTTGGATTCTTCTTTGGATGTGGCCATCTCCTGCTTTCTTCCCTACCTCATTATTATTTTTCAGCCTAATTTATTCTTCTCTTCTCCAAGAGTCCAAGTGTTCCTTTCTCAGCTGTCTGTATATCCAGGGATTCCCACTGAGGGCAGAGGGAACTCACAGTATCAAACATCACCTTTGCTCTCTCTGATGGTTCCCAGTTTGACATTTATACCTGAACTAGTTCTCTAAGAGAAAAACTCAGCCCTCCAGCTGCCAAGCATCTCCCAATAGTTGAACCTCAATCAGCATGTTCAAGACAGGACTTCTGATGTTTCTGTGTTTTAGTTGACACTTCAGTAATAATCATTTTGGTAAATAACATTTACCATTTTGACCAGAACACTTAAACCTATAAATCACCCTTGATTTTCACCTTTTATGTCCAATCCCTGGAAAGCTGTTTTACCCTATTTTCAAATTATGTTCTCTGTACAATCACAGATTCTCTTTCTGCTAACAGTGATGGTGTCTTAGACTGTGGTGGTGCCCTCTCTCCAAACTCCATGCTATGGTTTGAATATGAAATGGCCCCAGAACTCTAATTGAGGTCTTTGCCTGCACACATTCTGTTCTCCCTCAGTCTGCTGCCTGGCTACCATGAAGTGAACATCTCTCCTCTCTACCATGACCTTCTGCCATGCCGTCCTGTCTCACCGCAAACTCAAAGTATTGGAGCCAGTTGATGATGGACTGAAACTTTTGAAACCATGAGCCAAAGCAAACCTTACCTCCTTCAAGTTGTGAGAGCAACTGAAAGCTAACACACTTCCTAACTCACACTTGATTTCCTCAGTGATGTTCCTGAGATCAAGCAAAACAAAAAACAAAACAAAGCACAAATCAGACAGTGTGATCATTTATCTAATTGAAAGGCTTCCATATAATCAGTTTCACAATAAAAATCCAACCACATTTCACAGAAAAATCTGATGTCTTCACATGGCCTACAATGCCATGGCCACAGCCTGGCCCTTCTCAGACTCCCTAATGTCACACTCCACCTGCTGTAAATATCTCCCATCAGCCTCTTTGGATTTCTTGCTGCTTTCAAATATACTGACTTCATTTCTTACCACTGTACTTTTCTTTGCCTGGAATATGCTGACCTCAAAGTTTAGCATAACCTTATCCTTTGTATCACTTGAAATATTTTCAAATATTCTCTCTCTCTCTCTCCAAGGTCTTACTATGTAGTGCAGGCTAGCTTTAAATTCGCTATGTAGCCCAGGCTAGCCTTGAACTTGCACCAATCTTCCAGCCTCAGAGCCTTCTTAATGCTGGAATTACAGGCATGCACCACCAACACCTTAACTCAAATATTTTCTAATGCCTGATGGATCAGTATATTTGAGATGCCTCAACTCAACCATTTTTACCTATTCTATGTTTCTTATGGGTCTGTACACTGTCTGAAATTATATTGCTTTAGTTTATCAGGCATAGATTATCTTTTGTTTGTCTATGTCCCCAAACCCTCAAAGGTACCTTAGCTGTAGGGCTCTCAATGACTGTAAGTCAGATGAATAACATAACCACGGTTGAGCAGGTTACTGTGCCAAGTATATAGGGTTCCTGCAGAATAGCAAATAATTCATGGAGTAAAGGATATACCCAGGATGTTCATAATGTTGAAAATGTGACAGACCTTACAGATACATAGCAAAAGGTCAGCATCATTAGTAGTCACATAAATTTACATTCAAAACCTGAGACAACATTTCTGCTCATGAGATTGGTACCAATTAAAATACTTATAATATTCATGGCTGAAGGAAATGTGAGAAAACTGTCGTTATTTTACACTGCTAAAAAAGTTTAAATTGCTTCTAAAGTAATCTGGTAATAAATGTTAATGTGAGAAATACTCATTTGTAGCCATTTTCTTGGAGGGAATCCATAATGTATAATTAAAAACACACAGACAAAAATTTATGCAGAATTGTTTTGTAGTATCCAAAAATGAAAATGTTCAAGTCCTTCAACAATAGGAAGATTGAAAGCTTTATGATATGCACATAGAATAAAGTATCAAGCAACTACTGAAAGACTAAAGTACTCTATGCATAATAATATCAATGGATATCCAATTACCTTAATGGTGAAGAATGGAAGTTAAATGATGTGTGTGATGTATCTACTTTTTATAAAAGCAAACAACAAATGTGTATGTGTGTGTTTGTGCTTGCATTGCTCACATAAGAAGGTTGAAATATAATAATATAGCATTGTCTCAGAGCATGAAAGGATAGAATGAAAGTTGTTATTTTTTCATTATGTATCTTGTATATTTTACATGAAATGTAACATAAGATTGTATTGCTAATGTATTCAAAATAAAAATACATATTTTATAAATTTAATTTTAAAACATTTATAGAAGAATAAAAGTGGTAATGAAATTAGTAAACCACTTGTTCTTTCTGATTATGCAGAATACATGAAGAAATATTTTAAAAAGAAATTATATAAAGGAGTTTTACATTTTTATATAAATCCAAATTAGAATGAAATAATGATGTAGACCTGAAAAATCTTGATAAAACTTCAGTAGTATACAAAATATAAATTATCACAATGAGAAAAATAGAAAACTTATAAAAATAATAAAAAATGAAAGTTATTAAAGAAGAGTTACTTCTCCAAAATCTAAGCCCTGATGATTTTAGCAGTAAATACTTTTAAACTGATGATTCCAGTACGATAAAAACAGGCGAGGGAAGAAAAATAAAAAACTATAAAGTTTCTGTGTACATTTCATCGAAGTAGAAATAGATGGATTTGTGTGTGTTAAATACATTCACACACGCAAACCTACATTATGAAAAAGAATACATCTGTCACCTTGCTGGGAAAAACATGTGGAACTAGGGAACTAAAAACAATGTTTGAAAGAAAAAGCAGACTGAATCAGACGGCAGAGAAACCAGAGAAAGAAAAATATTACACACAACATGGAACTGTGCAGACCCAAAACACGTTTTTCCCATTGGAACCTTGGGCCACTGAAGTTTGGAAGACCTCGTACAATTCACTGAGCAGAAACTGATTTTGAACTCTAATTTAAAAATGTAACTATTTTAATCTTGTCTGCATCTAACAACATATATGAGTAACCATTAAATAAAATAATTTTAAAATGACAGAACTGTAAGGCAAAATTCTCAAGTCTTTCAATATAGTGTTTTGGCTTCTGACTCCTGGACAACTGATAGACCAAGGCCAACGAAACAAAACAAAAATCAGAAAATGTACACAGCTTTAAAATAATGCAAATAATAACTGCAATTCAAGGACTATCTCCACAATAGCTGCCTATGGATCTGTCAGGCAGGAGTGGGCAAAGGGAAGAAAACCACTTTAATTATTTAAAACAGGGCCCGGTGGGTGTTAGTGCTAGAAATTGTTTCCACGTGTGATGGCAGAGTTGCCATGACAGATGGGTATAGCTATGCCAAGAGATTAACAACAGCAGGAAGCCACTACCACTCCAAAGCTGGGATCAGTAATAACAGACAATGTTTCAGGGAATTTTCCCATAAATTAGTTGGAGAGGGACTTAGGGTCAGGGTTTTGTTTTGCCTTCTTAAGGGATCTCTTTCCTTGCTCCTGGTAGAGGAAGATTGAGCTACATCCCTTCTGCTGTCAATGGAGATTTGAGATCCAAGTGTGGGGGAGAGCAGCTTAATAAAGAACATATGGAGACCTGGTCAGCCTCTTTCTCTGTTTAAAAAATTACTGAGTTACATTACACAAGAATACTTTCCTGAAACAAGTCTGCACATTGAGGCAGGAACCTTCTGGCTTCCAAAAGACTGCAGTGTAGAAAGCTGGGCACAGAGACACGCTCTGGTTAAGTGGCTGCACTTCAAAGATGGCAAAAGGATTTCTTTGGGCATCGAGGCAACACTATCAAATAACTTGTGCAGGAAACGAAAACAAACTGGCCTCCGACTTCCCTGTGGTGACGTGGAATACTGGAAGACACTGGCGCTGTGTTCTGAAGGACTGTGATGTCCGAACGTATGTCTTGAATCAAATCTAGCTACATAATTGGGGAGGCTCAATATAAAATGAAAAGGACAGCAGTCCAGTTAAAACAACAACAACAGCAACAACCACCAACATGAAGAATTTTAAAACAAGGACATCAGAATATCAACCCAAGAACGAGGTCCTCAGTGTGGGACCCTGTTCTAGAGCACAGCGGGCACACTAGCCCTACTTTAAGGCATAAATGAAACACTGAGACCTGCATATGAAATTCTGTGCAAGCCACCCTTAGCAAGTCAGCAGGTGACAAACATCCCTATCCCTAGAGGAAGGAAAACAAAGAAAAAGAGGTACTACACTGGCAGTGTTAACTGTATCCATATAGAAAACAAACACTAAATAATTCTGGGAGCTATGGTTACAGAATATAAATGAAAATAGGAATAATGAAATTGCTAATGCATTTATCTAGTCCTTCAGGTAATTATCAGACACTGTCTAAAATTATATTGTGCATCTAATGAGATATAATGACTATACTTCCTGTGTTTTATTTAGTACCTGTCCTTAATTTCAGAGGAACCTTTTGTTGGAAAATACCTCACTGAATGAAGAAGTGTTTGTGTGAATGTTAAGTGATCTCCCTGGTTTTACTTCAGTTTATTTTTCTTCTCTTAAATTCAGACAAATTACATTTAATATTTTTATTGAAATAATACATGATTCTGTTTTTATGAAATGTTAATGATTATTTACAGGTAATAGAATCTGACTATTTTACTTTCATTTTTGACTTTCTTGCATTACTTTAATTCTTTATGAGAGGCATGTGTAAGTTTTGCAAAAGCTGAATTTATTTTTATTTTTAAAATTTGGTCAAATTTTTCTGTATTAGTTAGCTTTTCATCACTGGGACCAAACACCTGATATATACAACCAAAGGGAAGAAAGGCTTTATTTAGCTCATGATTTCAGTGGATTCACTCCAAGGCCAGCTGTATCCAAGGCAGGAACCTGACCGGGGGGGGGGGCGCAGGAGGAGCAAAAGTACTGAGTTCATGGCAGTCAGAAGCACAGCAGGGGACTAGTGTCATTGAAGAAGAGGCTAGGGACCAGATACCAACCCAAAGTTCACACCTCCATGCCTCACTCAGGCACACCAAGAAGTGTACTCTACTCATCACCTAGACAGCTCTCAAGCCACTCTAATGGACAGTCCAGTCTAACTGTCAAAATTACCCCAGCAAAAGGCTCTAGTCTGGAGGATTTTATTAATAAGAATTGCTAACCTTCAAGGCATTGAGTTTCTGTACTGAGATTTGAAGGAATAGGAAACTTGAAGATATCCAATTCATTTCTACAACATAAAAAAAATTGATACTAAAGTGAGACAATTTATTACAAAGTATGATATGTCAGTTGCTTTGGGTCTTTATGTAATGATAGTGAGAAAGTTATTTCAGTGGATAGACCCCTTCTGATATGCCCTTGTGAATATGCTCTTGTGGGTAACTGAGGGAGCTATAAGAAATACTCAAAATATATGATAAATGTTTAGCATAAAATTTATTACAGTAAAAGACACACTGCCGTTAATATATTCCCATTGCTTCAAACACACTTATTGTGTCATTCTTGTCACTTTCTGACGCAGTTCCGGATGTTCTCTTTCAGGGGTGTCTTTAGGAGTTATGATCAAAGCTACAGTGAGTGCTCCAGGGAAGTCGGTGCATCTTCATCCACATTATTCACTGGATCCAGGACCATGAAACTTCTGGTTGTTCCAGAAAACCAAAATGACCAGGAAGATAAACATTTTCAATGGATTCAAGACACTGAGGCAGCCATGGCAGCACAGTTAAAGACACTACAGAAAGAGAACTTCCAGAACCGCTTCAGAAAGTGGCCAGAACCATGGAATCAATGTGTGAGGGAGAGGATTTTGAAGGGAATAATGGAAATGTGTCTTTTACTATAATATGTTTTAAACAAATGTACATGTTCACTTTAGTTTTTGATCACTCCTCACATGTTATGTGAGAGGTTGGGTGTGTACAGTCTTGGCACTTTACAGTACATGGACAGGACAGAGATGTTCTCTTTCTCCAATTCAGCACACTGAAGAGCATCTGCAGAGCTAATGGGAGTGTGGAAGGACAGCCACCAAAGAGGTCTCACTGGTGGGCACGAGACACATTGGCCTTCTTAGGTACAAGCTGTGGTATCTTCTTTGTCTTCAGAGAGAGGGATCTACCCTGGGGTGCTGAAGATATTGTATCAAGGTTGGGGGAGGAGATGGGTCCCCCCAGAGTACCAGCAAAGAGGCCATTGCCCCTGGGAGCTTTAGGAATAATTGTAGGACCAGCTAATCTTTAGTCTGCTGTAGCTATCCTCAAGTGTCTGTAGTTCCAGACAATGCCAGGGATGAAATGCTACTTTGAGAAAAATATCAGTTCCTTCTAAGTTTAATTGCATATAAGTGCCCATTTTTCAGATTTATTTTTAAAATTTGGCCTATAAAATTATGTATATTTATCAGCGTCTACCTAGTTAACAAAATGCATTACCTCAGATAGTTACCATTTAGGTTTAAATTTTAAAGAAAATTTCCTAAATTGTCTTTATTTTTCAAAACTGGCTTTATTTTAATTGAAAAATTATATATGCTCATGGTATGCAATGTGATATTTTGATATATTAATACGATATGTTGTTGAATAATTGACTCAAGCTAGTTAACATCTATCACCTCATGAATATCTTATTTTTTGTGATGAGAACATTTAAAACCTCTTAGCAATTTTCCAGTATACTATACATTGTTATTCACAGACACTATGGTATACAGTGGAATTGAGAATTTATTTCCCTTGCTAATGGAACCTTGGACCTTACACCCTTCTACCAGCATCTCCTAATTATCTTCTTCTCTGCCAGCCCCTGGGAATTGCAATTTTGTTGTTCACCCTTTAAGGAACCCTGAGTTTGGCCAGGGATATAGCTTAATGCTACAGTGCCTGCCTGGCAAGCATTAGGTCCTGAGATTGATTTTTGGTACCAAAAATACCCCCAGAAAACAAAAACTGAGCTTAAATGCACATCAATTCAGAGGTTTCTAAGTCATAAAGTCAGCCTTAAATATGTGCAATGTGTCTTACTTTCTTTTCTCTTGTTGCTGAGTTTTATGGATTAAGAGCTAGTAGTCAACTTAATGCCAGTTGGATTACATCAGCATGGACTGAGCGAAGATGCTCCACCTGAGGAAAGTTGTCAGCATAAATAGAAGGAGAAGCAGTTTGTTGAGGTGTTAAGGCATTATTGTGTTGAAGCATTGTGGTTTGAGCCACTAGTTCTCCTGGAGAAGCTTTGGTCCTCACATTGAGCATTGCCTCCTGGCTCTGGAGGGGAAGCCGTGTGCTGCTTGGTTTCCAAGATGAACTCGTCACACTGGCTTCCTGGCATGTACCTGACTGTGCTTGTCATCAGAGGAGCTCAGGGCCTCTGTGTCACTGAGGATGGCTGTAGTGCCTTTTAGGACACCTCTGGTCTTTGTTGTAAGTGTGACTTTTCAGCTCCAGTGTAGAACCCTCATCCCACCAGCACAGCTCCTTCATCTCACTGGCATGGACTTTCTGGTTTCCACTGCTGACCTTTGGGCCTGCCCGGCATGGATCCGTAAAACAGATTGGTGTGAGTCCTTCTTTGTGGGCTCTGGACCTTCAGCTGGACTTGTGGGAGGCATTGTCATGGGCTCTGGGTTTTCATCTGGATTCATGTGGGACATTGCTGTGGGATTCAGGCCTGTGGCTAAATATTCTATGTCTTTGGTGTTGCAGATAGATTTCCTGCAGTTTCTTGTGTTAACTCTCAGTGACCATTATAAAAATAATATTATAAACTCCATTTCCTGATTCTAATTGTTCTCTGCACAATCCCTGACTACAACACTCAGACAAAACACCAGCCACCCAGAGTTAAAGGAGCAAAGGTTTATTTAGCTAACAATTTGTAAAGGTTTCAGTCCATCATCAGCTGGCTCCAAGGTAGAGCAGCAGAGGAGAAACTGTTCATAGTAGGAAAAAGGTATAATAATCATGAGGTGGAGTAGAGGAGACAAGCCTCTTTCTGTCCCTTATATTGTGTACAGTTTGCAGCGATTAGAGCAGTGCCAATCCAATCAGTAGGCTGATTTAATGGTCACTCAATTTAATCCTAGCATTGTACCATGAATCAATCATACATTCTAGATTCACCCACCTTGAAAAGCCCCAACTATGACTGCATGAGGCTTTGGGGGAACATCTAAACATAAACCAGAATAGTAAGTCTATAATGGTTTATAAAATTTTGCACTTGCATCAGTAGCAGCTGTGTCACTAACTTCAGTGGCCCTATTTATTTTTGTCTTTAAGCAGTAAATTAGAAATAAATGATAATATATTGGTTATAAAGAAAAAGAGACATCAATTATGTTACTTAGCCTCTATCCACACAATCTGTGTAATCTTTTGGGATTTCTTTTATTTGGATTTGAAATTTTGTGAGATAGCACTGACTTTAATTTCCATGTGATGTGTGTTTATTTTGCTTTATGATTATTACTGAAAGTAATTTTTCACTACAGAGATAAGATGATAAGGAATCCAACTTTAGTATGGAACTCAGCTAGTCTTATGTAGATGTAGTGATATTGCACAGCACCTGCCTGGCAATTGGGAAGTCATGAGTTTGATCTTAGTACCAAAATCAATCAATCAATCCAATCCAATCCAATCCAATCCAATCCAATCCAATCCAATCCAATCAATCAATCAATCATAGAAATAAACCTCAGAACTATTAACTGGTCCACAAGTAACATAAATAACTTTTTAAAGTCTGGCATTATTTACAGAAAGATAACAAAATCCCATGCCCAATATCATAAAGTCCACTATATTCGGAATTTGATACAAAAGAACATGATAATTACAATCATTCCCATTCAAAATGTCAAATCAGATGAGTTTGAAGTTGAATTCTAGCAATCTTGTTAGGAAGAGATCGTATCAGTCCTTCACAAATTCTTCAGTAAAGGTCAGAATACTGACAGAAATATCAAAGACCTTATATTAAAACAAAATAAAACAAAAAAACTACATTTTTTTTGAGAGTGAGTCTTGCCATCTAGCGTAGGTTGCCTTTGACTTCTCCTATGTAGCCCACCTGGCCTCAATTCGTGATGTTCCTCCTGCCTTAGCCTCCCACGTTCTGGGATTGCAGGCATGTGCCACCACATCTTGCTATTTTTTTCATAAAATCATCAGACACAGCAATGTATTAAATTAGTAGGGTACATAAAATAATCCTATATTTCCTATATATGTATATATATGTACACACTAAAAGTTATATTTTAACTTCTTGTATAGTAGTTGAACTATGCATTTAAGATTCATATCAGGTTTACTTATGTATACTTTAATTAACTTATAAAAATATGAAAAGAACAAAATTAGTGAGGGAAATATTTAAAAATTATAAATCTTGTATGGGACTTGCATCTAGAATACATTAATAACTCACACAACTCAATATTAAAAGACAAATAACCCAATTAAAGAATAGGCAGGGTAACTGTGTAGTTATTTCTGCAAAGCAGATAAACAAATGATTAATAATCACATAAAAATGTTTGACATTATTAGTCATTAAGGAAATACAAGTCAAATCCACATTGAGATACCATCCACATAATAATTGATGATAAAGATACAGAAGAATAAGGGGATATATCATGGTCGAATTGTTATTTCCTAATATTTCTCTGTATATAATTATATTCAAAATATCTGTTCATACTATCAGACAAAGTAAAATCTAACAAAACAAGACAGAACAATGGCAAACCTAACAAAATTTTGAACACAATGCAAGAGTTCAAGACAATAAGACAATAAGAAATTAACAGTCGCAACCACCTTTCCCTCCCAATAACTATTTTGCTTTTTGCATCCCATTAACTCCTTCTATTTTTTATGCATTGTTTACTCATATGAATTCAAACTGTTTCACCCATGAACATGATCCTCAGTTGCATCCATTTACCTACAAGAGCCTTGAGATTATTCTACTTTACAGCTGGGTAGCTTGTTATTGTGTGAAAATACCACATCATTTTTATCTATTCTGTGGTTGATGGGCAAGTTACTCTTGCTTTTTATTTTGGTATCCTGTCACGTGGAACAATTGTTTTCTGTCCCTTGATTTTCAGTCTGGAATTTCCTTTCCAGTTAAATGTGTTTCTTGTATACAGTATATTGATGGATCTTGTTTCTTAATCCACTCTCCCTGTGTTTCTTTTTATTGCTGATCCGAGGCCATCTACATTAACGGTTACAATTGGCATACATTGGTTTGTCTCAGCCTTGCTATCCTCCCGTTGTTGGCCCTCCACTTTCCCCTTTCATTCAATTGCCTGTCTTGTTTGGTGATCTTCCTCTGCTGCTGTTTCTGGGACCATGGTAAACTTTCTCTCTCTCTAGAATATTCTTTAGCACTCCCTGTAGGGTTGGTTTGGTTGTCATGAATTCCTTCAGTTGTTCTTTATCATGTAAGTATTTTATTTTTCCATCAGTTTTGAAAGATAGTTTTGCAGGGTAGATCAATCTGGGTTGGAAGTTGTTTTCTTTCAGGATTTGAAACACTTCACTCTAAACTCTTCTTGACTTGATGGTTTGTGTTGACATGTCTGCCATGATTATGATTGGTTTTTCTTTATAGGTGATCTGTTTCATTTCTCTAACAGCTTTTAATATTCTTCTTCTGTGCTGAATTTCTGGATCTTGATTATTATATATCTGGGTATGTATTTACTTTGGTTATGGCTAGTTGGAGTTCTATATGCCTCATTTATCTGCATGCCAGATCCTTTTCCCGTGCTTGGGAAGCGTTCTGCTATTACTTCTGTAAATAGCCTTTTAATTTCATTTGTGTTGACCCCTGCTTTTTCACTGATACTTATCACTCTTAGATTATGCTTCTTTGGGATACCTTGTGGCCACTGAATTGTTATTTCCTGATATCTTGTTATTTTAAAGAGATCTTTTATTTCACAATTGCTCATTGCAGTCATATCTCAAGATCTGAAAGTTTATCTTCAGTCTTTTGCAAGTGGTTTTGCTACCTTTTGATTGTATTTTTAATTTCCTGCATCTCTCTTTGAATTTGTTTCATGTAGTGTAATTCCTTTGTATGGTCATTCAAGGTTTCCATCATCTTTCTATGCTCTTCTCTTTTATCTATGTCTTTTTTTAGATATGCTGAACAATTCTTTCATTATATTTGTGATTTTTTTTACCTGAGACATCATTTATGATTTGATTTACACGTCCTTAAGTTGTTTCCTTACTTCAGTTGCAATCCTCTCAGAGATTTCAGGTGTGTGACTTCCATTTTCTTTCATGACTGTATTTCCCAGACTTGTTCTGTGCGGGCTGGAGGTCTGAGATGGCCTTTTGCACCTTTGTCTTAACATCCTCCTTGGTTCCTCCCAACAAGCTAGTTGTGAGACCCCAGACTCTTCCCACTTTCGCTTCTCCTTCCTGTTTTAGGGGAACGTGACAGGCACCTGGGGTCATCTGAGGTAACAGGATGTGGGATGAGCTTCTCCAAACTTGTACAGCTACACTGGGGTTTCCCCAATGACCAGGTGTGTGGGGAGATGGGGCTGCTTCTCTCAGCCTGTCTACACTGGGAAACCCCTGTGACAGTGGCAGGCACACAGGGATGTGTTTGTCTGATTCTCCTGGTGGGTAATGGCTGCCTGAAGGAACCAAGGGCCTCCAACCGTGGCCTAAAAGTGCACAGGAAGGAACCTTCCAGTGGCAGCATCCAGCAGGTGGAGGTGTGTCTGCTGGCTCTCTCTGCCCATACTGGCTGCCTGTAGGGAAGAGCCTTCCAGTGGAGGTGGCTGGCAGATGGAGGTGGATCTGCTGGCTCTGTCCACCTGCACTGGCTTCCCACCTCACAAAACATCTTGTACCTGAATGTTCATAGCATCAGTATTCATTATAGGGAAGACAGTGAAAACAATCTAGTGTTGATCTAACAAACTGATAAAATGTGATATAACCAAGTGGAATATTATTTGACCACAAAAAGGACTGAAAGTGTATCACCCTTGAGGATATTGTGCTAAGTAAGAGATGTCAGTCACAAAAGACTGCTTTTTATGTGATTCTATGAATATTACATGTCTCAGGCAAATCTGTATGTAGAGAAAGCAAACTACTGGTTGCCTAAGACTGGAAAGTGGGAAGGTTGGGAATGATGGCTCCAAGATATGGATTTTTTGGGATGCTGATGAAAATGTTCGAAAGTTGTTTGTGAAAATGGCTGCACAACCACATTTCATGTGAATATGCTAAAAACCGCTGACTTACATACACTGAGTAGGTGATTTATAGTGTGTGTGAACTAGACACCATGAAAGCTGTCAAAAACAAATACCCCACAAATGGGTGAGAATATGGAAAACAGTTGAATCTTCAGATCCTGTGGATGACTGAATTTGGACATTCATAGTGGAAAGCAGTTTAGCAGTACTTAGTAAAATGAAAGTCATACACCCTGAGACCCAGAAGTGCTGCTTTTATGTGCGTGATCATCTGCTGGGCCCACTGGAACATAAACTGGGGTGTCACTTTTTTCCTGGAGAAAGGCTCAGTGGGAAAGATCAGATGGGCTATTAACGATGCTTTGTGACAAGTGGACTCTGTTCTGTCACAGACTTCTTATCACATCATGCACTGAGATAATTTGTGGTGACAAGGCCGGCCCATAAACTATACTTTTAAGTAGTACCACTCTAGTGAAACTTGAGCATGTGCACAGGAATATTATAAACAATTAATGTCTGTTAGGATGGGGAAAACCTAGAAACAAAAAGTGAATAAATAAATTGCAGAACCTTGACTTGATAGACTATGTATATTTACTTGCATAAGGATGTATCTTAAAATATGTAATTTTGAATATAGAAAGAGAATATTACTTACATGAATGGAAATTATATAAATCTGTGGTCTTTTGTTAAATCATTGATCTTTTATGCTAATGAATATATACTTTTTTAAACAGACTAGAAAACATATATTAAATTCCTGACGAAATCTACCTTTGGGAGAGAAGGGGGATTGGCCAGCACAAGGCATTTTACTTGTTTTATTTAGAATGACCTATTACATTTATTTTTCAAAAAAGTTTTGAATCAAATGTGTCAGAATGTGAATAACTGTCAATACTTGGCGATAGGTAGGTTCCTGGCTATTTGACATGCTTTTTGTACTTGTTTACATTTAAAAATTCTCAAGGAAAGCAACACAATAGGATGATGGTAGTTTTAGTAAATTCTGGCTGCATGTTACCCAGATGTACTTAAAGACTGGAAGTGTGAAACTTCCCCATCTCCTAAAGAAATCTTAACATCCATGGGTGGCACGGAGACATCAAAGACTGACATGACCACCACATGACAGAGCAATGACACTTGGCAGCATTTACATGACCTTATCAAGCGACAAATCCTGGAAACAAAACTCAAATTTCATTAGAGAGGCACAGAGGCTCGTGCTGTTCTCCACGGTTAAATTATTGATGTAATTGACTGAGTCTATTTCATGTGACTTTTCATTGATTTTTCTGCTGGATGGGATGAAGGAATTTTTTTAGCTGAACAAAACTTATTAAAGGTGCAAGCTGCTCCAAGGAATCTTTATGTATACTCCAGGCAATTTTTATAGGATGCAAGTGTTAAGGGCAGGCAGGAACACATCATTTGAAGAATTTCTTCTTAACGGGCCTCCTTCCCTAGAAATAAATAAAATTCTGATTTATCTCTTGTGCGCACCAAATTGATAACAAGCCCTTGTGTGGCCATGAGGTTATTTCCATGCTCATCTTCTGTCCTAGAAACCCCCTGAGGACAGACTGTGGGGAAAATTTCTGAAAGCAGGTTCTTGCTGTGTAAGTACTTCCCTTTGTACACATTTTCCCAGTTAATAGCTAACGTGATCATGTAATCATTTTTTTCTTATTAAAATATCAGCAATATACTCACACCTATCTTCAGTCATTGGTTTTGAAAGGAGACAAAAATCTAGAAATTATATCACAATATCTATCTAGATAATCTGGAAGTTATTTGAACTTTTAAAGTAAACAAAATTTTGCTTATTTAATCTTTGCTAATGGCTGGGGAATTTGCAAGGCACTGACACTATAAAACTGGAAATTACATTTCTCACCTTTTAAATAGTGGTCAAATGACAAGGGTAATAGACTATGTGAACACATTTTTAGATCAACACAACATTAAAAGATAAGACACTATGAAAAATTTTTAAACTCTGTGAGGCAGGAGTATATTTGCCTTTTATACAGCAATGTTCCAGAATTTAGCCTAGTGCCTAAAGCACTGAATTTGTTGGATGTTTAGTTTGTTGTCTTAATCTGTTCAGGTCATTATTATAACATAATATGCTAAATTGGGTGGCCTGTATACAGCAGAAATTAAGTTTTTACTGTTCTGTAGATAGGTACCAGCGAATTTGGTGTCTGGAGAGGGTTCTCTGTTTCAAAGATGGTGCCTTCTCACTCGGTCTTCATAGAGGCACTAACCCTGTGCACTCTGGCAGTGCCCTGAGAACCTAATCATCTCTGAATGCCCTAATCCTGAGTACCACCACATTGGGATTAAATTTCACCAGGTGGATTTTGAGATGGCACAAAGATTTGCACCATGTATTTGTTAATGAGCAGGAATATTCTAGAAGAAAAAGTGATGATGATAGTATAAGCCATTTTTTTTTTTACTTGATATTATCACAAACAATTGGTTAACCAAAAAGCTTAGTTGGAGTGAGTAGTCTGAGAAAAAAACGTGTACAAGCTTTCAGCATTTATAAAACCAATTTTAAAAATTTTCTATGAGTCCTTAGAGACAAAGCCAAATGTTTTTGCACATTTAAGATCAGATTGGAAGACTGAGACATTTGGTTTTTTTGTTTTTGTTTTTTTTTGGTACCAGTGATCAAACTCACGACTGCGCGCTTGCAAGGCAGGCGCTTATGCCACTGAGCTGAATCCCCAGCCCAATTGAGACATTTGTATAAGCCACATTTATAATCTAACTTGGATGATTTCTAGTTTTTGCATAGCAGTGAACCCCAAAAAGACTCTCACAAGGAAAGAACATTTCATCAACCCACTAGGTCTTATTATGTTCCCCACATTTCACACCTATTTGGTCTATTTAGTTTTTGCATACTGTTTTCTGTGTTTTTGAAGATTTAAACCTTCATCAAGACTTCGTGAAAAGAGCATTGAAATTTAGTTTTCGAAGGAATATATCTTCTGCCCACACACAATTTCTTATTTTGTATAACAGGTAATTAGCTTATGTGATTACAACAACACAGACCGTGGTAAGTGGTCTGAAGTGACTCTTAATGAACACGCATTGATTTGATGGTAAAGCAACTATCGCACTGAAGGAAATCTGAGCCAAAGCCTGAGCGGACTGGGCTGGAACATCTGGGAGTACACAAGGCAGTGGTTAATATCGGGGTGCTGGCAGTGGGAATTATAACCAAGCCTATCTAATGTCAGAAGGTTGGTGCAAGACCGAGCTTAAAAGACAGTTAATATTTTCTATGTAAACTAAAGAGAGCACTGTCCCAGACCAGGGAAAAATTTTTGGAAAAATATAAATGTTTTAGGCTGGGCAATGTGTAGGGAAGACCAGTTTATTGTGATGCCTTCTTATAAGCATTCCTTAGAAAAAGTAGCTGCTTTTCTCTAAGAGATAACCAGGATTTTCAACTTAGTTATTAAAGTGATTGTGTTTGTCAACTTCAAAATTATAGGAATGAGATTCTCAAAATAGCCAACTTGTGAAAAGGTTTTATTTGGCCTGTAGCTTTGGAGGTTCAAAGTTGAAGATCATGCGGCCCCCCTGCTTTGTCACCCTGTGATGAGGGTGGTGGATGGCAGATCATCTATTGGGCACATTCACATCTTGATTCAGGAGTCTGGGAAGCAGGGAGAGAGAATGGTGAGGGAGAGAAAGAGTGGAGGGGGCCAGGCTCTAAATCTTTGAGGACACCCCTAATGACTTAAGGACTTTCCATTAAGCCTCATCTCCTAAAAGTTCCACCATCTCCCATTAGTGTGCCACCCTGGGGGCCCAAGCCTGCAACATATGGACCTTTGGGGGACACTCAGCATCCAAACCATAGCAGTGATTAACAGAGATAATCAATAGAATCACTGCTTGCGTAAATCTATTTTTGAATGTACTCTCTCCACGGAGTTAACATTTGATTTTGTGTGGGGACAAAGTGAAGACAGGAAGAGAGGAAGCAAAGAAAGATGGTCCATACAAAAATTGATTCCAAGGAATTAATTCTTACTTTCTATAAGAGTGACCGGGCTTAATACCATGCTCTTTGTAAGTTTATCTAAAGATTTTTCCTAGATAATGAATTTCATTGAAATTCATTTTAGAAACTATTTTGATTAGGCATGTGTATATCCAGTGTATGCAGATTCAATCTCTTTTTTAAAAAAATACTTTTATTTTAAAATAGGAACCCAGGGCTAACTATAAAGTCATAATTTCAATATTGTTATGTTGAAAAACTATACATGGTTATTATATTCAAATAACACTTAAATTTGTACTTTAAAATATTCATCAGGAAAAATATTTCATCAAAGTGTTTGTAGAATTTATAGTATCATTGCTATCAAAATATTAAGAGATACGAGTGAAGATTATTATCACAAAATGTGTTTTTTTCTTTAATTGAGAGGCTATAATTTTGAATTTCAAAGAAAGATCAAGATGTGACAGAAAGCTTAACAGAAACATTGTGATATTTTTTAGATTTTTTACAGTAAATTTTTTCTTATGATGCTTACATCTTCCAGACAGAAATCTTCCTAATTTTTAAAGTGCCTAATTTTTATGGTGGGTTTTAGCAGGTCCATTTTAGACTTTATGGAAATATTTGCTAAAAAACCATGGAAACAAATGGAAAACCACATCATGGAAACAAATCTTCTTTAGATAGACATTTTCCTTTTAAAATTTCTTTACTGTAACTAGAAACATTTTTAAAGCTTTTTTCTCAATTATTTATGGATAAGTATTTTTAGTTTAGTTTGTATTGAAGTCAAACCTGCTCATATTTTTGAAGTCAAAATTTCCTGAGACTTACAAGAAAAGTAGAAGTCCTCTATTTTATTTTAATTATTTTATTTTATTTATTTTTGTCCTGTCCACCGTAATCCCTTCTTTTAAATATCTCAATTCTTTTTCCAGCAATTTATCTCATTTAAAAAAATAGTCTCATGTTGAATGAATGAAGAATGGACAGGGACTTAAAGGAGGAGAGGAAGAAGAAGATGAAGAAGAAGAAGAGGAGGAGAAGGAGGAGGAGGAGGGGAGGAGGAGGAAGAAGAAGAAGAGGAGGAGGAAGAAGAAGAAGAGGGGGAGGAGGAAGAGGAAGAAGAAGGAGGAGGAGGAGGAGGAGGAAGAGGAGAAGAAATTGTAGAACTAGGACAGAGAGCTAAAGAACTACAGGACTCATTCATTGCCTTTGCGCCATATAAAAAAAGTATTGCATTCCAAATAACTGCAAAGTTGTCACACAGGGAATTGGGGATTCCCCTGAGTTTCTGATCTGTGCTTAAACGTTGGTGTGTAGCACGGTCTCCAAGTGAGATTTGCATGTAATTAGACACGAAGATCTCTTCATTGTAGTAATCTCAGAGTTTACTCTGATTGGTCACAAGATTAAATCTATTTTCTTACTCATACTAATACATATGCCACCTAACAGCATCTCAGTCAGCACTAGACCACATACACTATGGTGGATCCATAAAATTTAATGGAGCTGAGAATCCCTACAGCTAATGATGTGGTAGCCATTGTAATGTCAAAGTGCAGCACATTACTTACACATTTGTGATGATGCTGATGTAAACAAGTGTGCTGCGCTGCCAACAGGAAAAAGATATAGCAACGCAGTTATGTACCTGCCATACGTAGCACTTGGTAATAAGGGATTATGTCACTGGTGCACTGTACATAGATAAATAAAAGAGCCTTGTATACTATTTCTTCATTAAAATGTTAAACATGTATGAATCTTGACTATGATATTCAAGAATTTAGCTTTCTCCTACCTCCCCTGTGTCATACTTTATCAATTATTCATAGTTTCTATTATGACTTTAAATATTATTCACAAGCAAGCCAAACTGTGGTATTATTATAATTCTTTGCTTGTCCGTCTTTTCTATTCTCCTATGGTTAAGGAAAGACTTATTTTATTTTCCATTTACCAGGATAACTATGTGCACAATATGGTGTTTTTCTTTACATTCTCCATGAGAACAGGAGAAATCTTAGCAGACACCACTGCTTTTCCTTCTGGGGGAAAGAGCCCTCATATGTTTCCTGCTCTAAAATGGAAGAGTTGGTGTTTATCTCCTGAATTTGTTCTATGCCTCTTCCTCCCCCCTCCCTCCCTCCCTTTCTCTCTCTCTCTCTCTTTCTTTCTTTCTCTCTCTCTTTCTTTTTCTGTCTTTTTGTTTGTCTTTTCTCTCTTCTTTCTTCTTAAGTGGTCAGAGAATGGAATTCAAGCATAAAAACATCTTCTGCAGAATGGCTTTGTTGTTTTCTAGTTTCTGTTTTGGGAGAAGCTCAGTCAGTAAAATTCCTGGTGTTGTTTCTCATTAATTTTTTTATTAACTTTGTTTTAAAAAATACTGTTGATATTATGAAATTTCCAGTGATGCACCTTGGTAAGATTTAAGTTCTTTTATTCTTTCGTGTTCTCAATAACCCCTTTCATCTGTAAACCTGTGTCTTTTAGCTCTGGAATTTTTTAATACCCTGCCTTCTATTTTCTCTTTGTAATTTTTGTTAAATATTGAGTAATATGAAGGGATTCCTCACTGATAATACATCTGACTGTCAAAATACACACACACACACACACACACAATGAGAAATTCACGTGAAAATAGAGAAGACTGAAGCTTGACTGCATAATGATGAGATACAATGACTGGGTTGGGAACTCTAAGCATGGGGACTTTGGCCCAAAGCCCCTATTCCTGTACAGTGTGTTACTCTAGGATTCTACAGTCTGCACCTAGGTGGAACTTCAAAGCAAGTCTGATTGAGTATTGTGCCAATTCTTTTTAAAAGGAAATGATTTTTCATAAAATGCATATTTTGGGGCCAGGGATACAGCTCAGCAACACCTGCCTAGCCCAGCACCATGTCCTGAGTTTGATTCCCAGTACCATATATATAGTTATAGTTATAGAGTCATATAGTTATATAGTTATATAATTATGTAGTTATGTAGTTATATAGTTATAGTTATATATAGCTTCTGATAAGTACATTTTGCATTCTGGATGTAGGATTAAAGTTGCTGTGACATTCTAAGAGGTAATAGGGCAAACCTGGTAGCAAACAGAGTTGTCCAGATTTAAAACTTGACTTTAACAATTTTCTGCTCGTCACAAACATGAGACAGAGGATGATTGTGTTGTATCCCCATCTTGTGGCCATGTCATGTAATCCTAAACAGAAAGGGCTTCACTCCACTTTGAGCAAATGTTTTCTACTCCCTCGATTAAAATTTGTTATCCAATTAACCATTCTACCAGAAGCTTCAAATAAGACTTAATCACTTTTAGTAACATCATCTGTATATAGCTTTCCTAGTTTTCAGTGTTCTAACATTTTGTTTTAAATAGACTGCAAATAAAGTCCAAAAGTTTAATTAACACAACTTCTTCACTAAGCTTTTTGTTTTTCTATTCCTCATCCCCACCCTATTAAGCTGTTCCATTTCTGAAAGGTTAACATTTAACTAGCTGAGTTTTAGGGCATCTGAAATTTTACTTTCATGGAAACCAGTTCCTTGATTTACATGAAATTTCTGCCTTGGTGTCCATGTAAAGCTATTAAATAAACTTTTCATTTTCAACTTTTTAAACGTTTCCTAATGACTATGCATATCAGGCAAACTTCAATCTTCCTCTCTCTTGAGGCTCACCCCATCCTGAGGTTCACCCCATCCTGACTGCAACCCAGAATGGTGTTGGAGTCCACATGAGTGTCAGATAGGCAAATCCTAATTATCTGTAATCATGTGTCCACCATGCCCATTCACCAGTATCTTACATATGATCTGCTGTGTTACTTGGAGAGATTTCAGAGGTTTTGAGATATAATATACTCACAACCTTTGAGAATTCACAGGTATATTGCTCTTAGAATTGTAAGTGGTACCTTTTAGATGAACAAGGACAGAGATATCTGTCCTAAAGAAATAAGAATTTTAAAGCGATTTTTAAACCTTTCGAGTGTATGGGAAGTGGAGTATGTCGAGGGTAGGCATGGTCATAACAAACACAATTTTTAATTTAAGAAGCAAAAAGGAAATTGTGCACACAAATTATAGAAGGTAAACACTAAAGAAAGTCTTTCCAGTTGGTGGATGTGAATCCAGGAGGGAGGGAACGTCCTGAAATGTTTGTATTTATCAAAGTAAGTCTTAGGTTAAAACTATCATGCAAGGCTTATTTTAAAGAGTCGGGGATGCCAAGCATATTTGATACTCCCTGGTTTAAAAATCTTCATTTGACTGCCTAAAATTTTCATTTTAGGAAGTGGGTTGGTGAAATATATGGACTACTAAAACGACCCACCAGCTATGGTTCCAAACTACTCAGAAATCGTTTAATATGTTACATAGTTTCTTTTGTGTTATGACCTAAGTTATTATTTTCAGTCTTAAAACTCCTTAGTTATTCCAGTTTTATAGAACAGACCTTTCTAAAGGCCATGGCTATTATAGAAGCCATTTAAAAATATTTTCCATATTTTCCCCATAAAACCAATCACTATTAAGGCTAAAAAAGTCAAACACTGATAAAAAAGAAAAAGTTTTTTTTTTTTAACATAGAGGGAAGATTAGAGGTGAAATACGTGTCATTGTTTGGTACTGAAAACAACATCACGTGGCCATTTTGTTACATTTTTCAGTCAAAATATTGGGCTTCTGCTGGAATTGCCAGTCTTGCCACAAGAGGGCAGAGAAGCCTAATTTTGTGACAGCCTTTTGAAAATGGAACTGAGATTTCAGCTGGCCTTTGCAGATGAGACAAAGAAGGAGGAGGGGGAATAGGAAAAGGGAGGAGGGGAGGAGGTGAGGGAGGAGGAGGAGGAGGGGAAGGAGGAAGGGAAAGAAGCTCAAAGAGCAAAAGCAGTCTTTCTCCATCTAGCAATTTCTCAAAATAAAAAAGCAATAAGGAAAATAACACTGCGTTTTACTCAATTCAGTTAAGAACACTGGACAGCTGTACATTTTCATCTATATGCAGATGAACAAACTACAGTAGTGAAATAACACATACGAGTTGAAGTTCCAGTGGGAAATAACAGGGGAGAAGCAGCCTTAAGCTTTAGAGGCCAAATTAACCCACCACACGCCCTACCATAGCGGCACAGCACAGGCAGGCCGTGGGCTGTTTCCCCCCGACCCAGGCCTGCCGGTAACTGCCGCTCACCAACATTGCTCTGTGTTGCTACATAGTAACCTATCACGTATCACCGACTTGAGAAAGATCAAAATCCAAAATCTGGATTTTCTTGAATGTTCCTGGGTTTTACCCAATGATAATATAAAAAACAATCATAAGTCAACCTATTGTTAGTTGGAGCTATCTATATAAATAAATATCTTTCCTTAATTTCATCCAAAATTGTTTGTTGATCATCTACTTCTACATGCTAAACATGTTAAGTAGACTATCTAAGGTCTTTTTTTGATAAAATTTAAAATCTGGTAAGAGAGAAAGGAAATTAAAAATTACATATATATTTACATATACATTTGTATAAGTACATGTGCATCTTTTATATTTCAGATTACTGTAAACCAAATGAACAAGATACAGTTTAAAGAATAACAGGACAATTCTTTAAGTAGTGCAGTTAGGAATGGATCTTATGGGAGTCTCACAGTTATCCTAACCTGAAGGAAAAGACACAAGCAGCCTAAAGGACATGCCAAGCAGCAGGAGGGAACACTATCATGAAGGTCATATATCTGCAGTCAAGGCTACCAAGAGACGGCGTCTCAGAAGACAGGAACCAAGCGAGAATGGACAAGTCAGTGCAAGTCTTGAAAGTCCTCAGAGTTCAATTCCACTAATATGTGGTGACTATCCTCCCTTCTCGCTTCATGGATACCATTGCAAATGGCAGGAGGCTCTTCTTGGAAGGGACAGTGATACTGGTGCCCATGGACTGGAAATGTCATTGTGGCCTCTGCTGTAGTAAGCATGAGTTCAGGAACAGCTCTGTCTAGGTCTGTGGGTACAGAATGGTTGTGTCCTTGGTCCCCAAATGTGTAACTGGAATGGACACAGATAAGAAAAAGAATAAGCAATGTGCTGTCTGTTGGTGGGAACAAGAAAGATGGTGGGATCATGTTAATGCCAGGTAGATTGATCACTAAGACAAAGAGGATTGCTAGAGATATACAGGAGCCTGTCATAAGGATAAAGGCATCATTTCATCAGGACAGTGAAACTAACATAAATTCATATGCCACAGTAATACAGCTGAAACTGCATGAAGCAAAAATAGACAAAACTAAAAGGGGAGTAGAGGACTTATATTAAAAATTCAAACCTTATCTGATACCAACAGACAAAAATGAATAAGGACATTAAAAATTTTCATAATATTATCAATCTTACACTCACAATAGCAGAATATTACATTTCATTTCAAGAGAACATAAAATATTCACCAAAATAGACTGGTCTAGTAAATATTTCAGTGTATTTCAAAAGATTCCCTAGTATGTTTTCTGACTAAAAGGCAATCGAATTTAAAGATCAATAATACTAAGCTGAAAAGCGCCAAATATCTGAAATATATTGGTCAAAGAAAAAACCACATTGAAAACTGGAAAATATTTTAAAGTGGAAAATAAAACACAGCATATCAGAATTTGAAGATGCAGTAAAAGTGTGCTAACTGGGAAATGCTTACCTTTGGTAAAGCAATAAGTTTAAAATCAGCATTTAAACACATTTTAAAAGGGCATCTTAAACCTGAAGCAAGTATTAGAAATGAAAAATAAAGGTAAGAGCAAGAAATCACTAAAAAAGAAAACAAGAGAGTAGAAAAAATTAAAGACAGAGAAATGATTCTTCAAAAAGAGTGATAACAGGAACTAGGTCTTTTTCAAATGGGAAGGAGACCAAAAGCTGGGGTTGGGAAGAGGACGAGGATGGAAAAAGAATTAAGATGCATTATGCACGTGCACCAACTCCCCACGATGAAGGCAGTCATTATGTATCACAAAAATAAAAAAAAAAAAGAACCTCGAGAATCGAAAAATGGTGGCTTGCTAGGGGATCGAGCGAAGAGTCTCTCCGGAGAATTCATACTAGAAGCTAAAAAATGACAACATGGAGAGGGCTAGACAAATCGATAGCGATTCTTATTAACCAAGACAGTACAGCTGGAGGATTTAAAGTTGTGCTGAGACCGTGAACGCTGATAACGGTAGGCTGCAAATCCCACGCCTTTAAATCAACAAACTGACCCATGGACCCAGCAGGAAAAGCTGAGTTGCTTTTGGGGACTGCGGGAAACTGAGACCCGGGCCGGGACTCCAAGTAGCAGCCAGGACTGCACCGCTGCACCAGAGCGGATGTATAAAGCTCTGGCGTTTCAAATCTAAACGGTGCACAGATTTCTGATCGTTCAGCGCTGTGCCGGGAGCGCACGCTGTGCACTGTTCCGCGCTGTGCCAGGAGTGCGGGAAAGGTGGGCAGCTTGGTGTGTGGTGGTCCCGGAATGAGGACCTGCACCAGACTCTGGTGAGTACTGGGAACCCCGCGGCTGCTGGGGTTGACCAGAGAACAGCTGGCCCGCCACCACGGGGAAATCAATAACACAGAGTCTGGTGCAGACATTTTAGCCTGGTGGCAGAAACTGCAGCGTGGTGACATCACCAGGTCCCCCTGTACGGAGGGCTGGTGGAAGACATCTTGAATCCTGGCAGAGCCTGATTACTTGCTGGCTTCAGCTCCACACAGAGAACTTAGTGGGAGACATCTTGGTTTTGGGCGGATCTGCTATTCTGGTGCTCCTGTCACAGAGAGGTTTGGAAGAGAACGGCTGGAATTTGGGCAGAACCCTGTGCCATAGTGACATTACTCAGCTGCTTCTGGTACAAAGAGAACTGGCAGGAGCTACTGGGGCTAAACCAAGCCTCTGCTTGGGACCCAATAAGCGGATACAAAATAGTCACAACTCAGTGACAACCAGAAAGTACAGCCTAATTGATGAACTAACTGGCACAGAGGCTAGAGATTAGCCTGTACCGCCCCTGCATCCCAGCCTACCCCAGATAACAGTAAATTGGGGAGGACAGCAAAAACTCAAGCCAGCACGCTTCTGAAAGGCCCTAAGCAATTCGGAGAGGGCCAGAGAACTCCAGGACAGTCTGAAAGAAACCAGAAACATGACAAGAGATAAAAATAAAAAAAAATCTCCAGCTGCCCAACAGGAGAAAATAAGCCCAGGAGAAATAAACACTGAAGAAAACAAGCACAGTAATCATCCACTACTCGACACAGCATCAGCCGAAATTAAAAAGTACCTACATGATCTCATAGAGGAATTTAAAGCTGTACTCCTGATCCAAGTGAGGCAAGATATAAAGAGATTAATTAAAGAAATGACAAGCCCCACCCAAGAGAACACAGATGGAAGAACTGAGGAAATCAGAAAAGAAAGAGAAGCATCTGAAGAAGAATTTAAGCATAACTTAGAATACATGAAACAGATCCAAAGAGAATATCAGGAAACTAAAAACTCCATTGAACATTGGTAAAATGCCTTGACAGAAACTAAAGACAGCCTTCTGAAACTTGAAGAGAGATTTAGGGCATATGAACGTGAAAGAAAAAGCCTCTTAAAAATAACAAGGAACCAGAAAGAAGCAATTCTAAAACTGGAAGATGACAAAAAGATACATAACCTAAGGATAAAGAATGTGAGTGAGGAAGCAGGAACATCCAAAAATGAAATACAAAAAATATTCACAGATATATTAAAACAAAATTTCCCATGTATAGCAAAAAGAAATGATATCCAGATAAAAGAAGCATACAGAACACCAGCTACCTACAACCAAAATAGATATACGCCTAGACATATAATAATCGAAATCCCAGAAATCCACCAAAAAAACAGAATATTAAAAGCAGCCAGAGAAAAGATGCAGGTTACCTATAACGGGAAATCTATCAAAATAACAGCAGACTTATCAACACAAACTCTTAAGTCAAGAAGGGAGTGGGGAGAAATATTCCAAGTCCTGAAAGAAAAAAATATGCAACCAAAGTTCATATATCCATCAAAACTCTCTCTAAAAATTAATGAAGAAATAAGATACTTTCAAGACAAGGAGGAACTGTGGGAGTTTGTGGCCACCAATCCAACCCTACAGAGAGCACTGAAGGATATTACAGAGAAAGAGAGGAAGAGATGTCAGGATTCCAGCAACAGTGGCAGAGAGGCCTCAGTGAATGGGGCAGACAATGGAATGAGGGAATAAGGTGGACAAATTATAGCAGAAAAGTGGAGTAGCAGACATGAGGCAGAGATGGTAAGCTAGTCTTTAGTATAGACAGCTCTGAAACTATATTTAAAAAAAAGCAGAGGTCATTGCTAATGGTGTATAACAATTTAAAAGACACAGTAGTCCTAGTGCCATATTTAGATTGAATTAAATTTGTTCTGGTCTGTCCACTCATGCCAGATTTGAGGACACAGACCTCTAGAACCAAAAATAGCAGGTTATACCATGGTAACTATCCTTACTTTCCTACTGACTTAGGCTGAAATCCTGTATTACTTACATTGTCTTACTATGACTGATCTTAACTGTATCTGAATCATAAGACTATTGGTTGGCCTTGACTGATTCTATTTGAAATTGGTATGCTTGTTAGAATCAACCCTAAAAGTAGAGGAAACTACTCTGAGCATGACAAGATGTAAAGGATATCCATACTGGTATGAATCAGTAACAGCTCTCAAATCCTACAATGCAGTCAAAGTTAAGTTTTTATAAAAATAGGTGATAGTATGTTTAACTATAATAAGCCAGTGTTGTGGACAAATCTATTGAAAATAACAAGAGAAAACATAGTAGCTACGGAAGATCATTTATATTGTAGTTTTATATATCTTATCCATTGCATGTTTTTCTAGGAAATTGTTTTGCTGTCTTGCTATGACTTGGTTTTCCCTATAATACAGAGAGGATAGATATATAGGTAGAAATTCACACATGGGGTTTTTTTTTTTCTTAAATTATTTACGGGAACAGATTATATAATGCAAGATGTAAGGAACAAATACTCTGAGGAAGAGTCGCTGAGAAACCCGAGGCTTATTTTGTAGCATTATAATATAAATTCTAGCAATCTATTGTTTGCTGATTAGAATGACATTGGACTGGTTTCTTCGGTTCAACTTCAGCATATGCAGAGATGGGGACGGCTATCACAAAGAGAATGAGAGATGCGATGGTAGTTGCTATTGTCTTCCCTAATTTGGAACTTGAGGACCTAAAAAGACTTCATCATCCTGTAATGATTTGATTAGTTCTATAATATGCAATAAGTATATAAAGTGGGTGAAGATAGGGACAACTATTTGTAAGAAGCTAGAGATGGTTAGATAATGAAGATCTCCAGTGGACTTGCTTTGAAATCTGTATTTCTTTAAATTGTTTTTTATTTTTTTTAAATGTTCTGTTCTGTTTTGTTTGTTTGTTTGTTTGTTTGTTTTTTTTTGATCTTTTTTTTCCTTTTTTATCGGTACCGGGGATCAAACTCATGACTGCCTGCTTGCAAGGCAGGCGCTTATGCCGCTGAGCTAAACCCCCAGCCCCCTTCTGTTCTGTTTTGATATGCTTAATCTTACCCTCTTTGAGATGTAAAACAAATGTGTAGGACTGATAATCATATTACTGAGCTTTTGTTCGATCATAGAGCAGAATGGTTTGTAGGGTCACTTTTTTGAATGTTATTCTAAATACTTTAATTCTATAACCTGAACAGCTATTTCGAAGATGACAATGTGTAACTTATCAATTGGCAATTTCTTACCTTTTGTTTGTCTGTAATTTTGTATTATTTCTACCTTTTTTTTTTATCTCCATGTATTTTTTTTTCATTTCCTTTTCTTTAAATAAAAAAAAAAAAAGAACCTCCCTTCCTCTCTGAGGATTTGCCTATTGAAACAAACAAGAAAGAAAAAGAGTGATAATGTTTGTAAATCATACTAAACAAAAAAGAGAGAAAAGTTACAAATATAAAAAATGAAAGAGCAGATCACACAGTAATTAAAAGGCAAATAAGAGAATATCATGAATAACTGTGTAGCAATAAATATTAAAACTCTGATAAAAAATAAGGTATCTCAAACTGGTCCAAAAGGGATAGAAAAGCTACTTGTTTAAGCAGACGGTTTTTTCTATTAAACTGTTCCTACAAAGAAAGTTCAGGTCCAGATTCTTTCATTGATCGCTTCTACTAAACATTGAAAGAAGAATTAATGCTAAATTCTATCAGAAACTAGAAAAGAGGAAGAAGAATCATTTCTGACTTACTTTCATGAGGTCAGAATAATCCAGATATCAAAAAATATGTATAAGAAGAAAAGTAATTACAAGAAAAGAAAAATAAAAGTCAATTTACTGAATAACAGACAAAGAAAAAAAATCTTTAAATTGTAGCAAGTTGAATCAAGCAATATCAAAGAAAATATATTACACGATGGTGTAAAGCTGAGGGGTGAGGCATTGGGATCACAGAGTACCACGCTAACAGAACACAAGGGGGACATGGAATGATCTTTGTATTTAATACATACAGGAAGAAGTACTTAAGAAGTGCTGAGACTCATTTGGGATTAAAACATATGACAGTTTCTACAAACAGTCTGTTTAGATTTACATTATTTTCTAAGACAATATAAGGGGTTCCTCACTTCCTTCTAAGCACTGATCAGCCCAATTTTAAACATCCATATTTCTGCTAATAGTCTGTTCAAGGCAATGCGGACTTATATTTTAGCCATACTTTACAGAATCTCCCCACTTTTTTTCATGAACCATTCTAAAGACATCTTTTAGTATTTGTTGTAGCATGATCTGATTTCAGCTGCTATACTTACTTCCTATTGCCGCTATATGATATCATAGACATATTGACTTCAAGCTACACAAAAATTGTCTCCCTCAAAGTTCTAAAATGTGAAAGTCTGAAGTCAGTTTCTCTGGGCTAACATTAAGGTGTCAACAACAAAGTTTTTGTTTCTCCTGGGGGTTTGGGAAAATACTGTCTGCTCTTTTGTACCTTTTAGACACTACCAGCATTTCTAGGTCAGTACTTTTTTCTTGGACATAAGGATTTGTTTCTATTTACAGGTACTGGAGGATGTAGAGCCAAGACTGTATCCACAGACAGAGGTCAGGGGTTGCTTAAGGAAAGAAAGAGAGAGGGGGAGAGACTGGGAGAGAGAGGGGAGAGGAGGGAGTAAAACAGGGAGAGAGGGAGGGGTGGAGGGAGGAAAAAGAAGAAAAGAAAAAAGATGAAAGAGGAGGAGGAGAAGAGAAATAGAAGGACAAGAGGGAGAGAAAGAACAAGAAGAGACAGCAGAGAAAGAAGAGAGGAGAGAGATTCGTGCGCCAATGCCTTTCCTGGTCCAGAGAGTTACCCAGATTTTGAATTTTAATCAGTAGGTTTAAGCAAGCAGGCACGAGGTCCAGGAAGTCACATGCTCTGCACAGACTCATCAGACCAGCACCTCCCAAAGGAGCGGCATAAATAAGAGTCAAGTGATATGATTTTAGTGTTCTAGGAGGATCAAAAGTATCTCACAGAATTCAACACTCTCTGGAGACTGAGACAAAGAACTTCTCTGTGTGGCCCATATTTATTTGGTTTTCAAACAAGGGAAGGGTTACAGGGGAAAAAGGGAAACTAAGCAGGACCTTGGGAGTGGTTCCTCAAGTAATAAATTAGGTTAATTTTTGAGAACTATTTTATCTTCAGGGCGCCCTTCACTGTAGCAGTGAGGTGTCTGTGGTTACAATCTCTGTCTAGTTCATTGGGGTGGGAGCCAGGCGTCCTCAGTTGTGACCTTGTTTTGTCCTTTGAGGTGTCACCGATCACAGGCCACTACAGGCCTCCGCTGGGACCAGTGATTCATTCAGGCTCACTTACTATGAATCTGCTGCCCATCTCCAGACAAGGGGCCCAGGTCTTAAAGAGACTCACGAGCAAACAGAAAGCCAATCAGGTAATTTTAAATCCTTCTCAAAGCTGCCTCGTATGGTTTTGGGACTGGCCCCACATCATTTTGACCTCTGCTTCTGTCACTGTATCTTTTTTGACCTTGCTGCCCCCATCTTGTGAGGACACTTATGATCTCCTTGACTTACACATTATCTGGAAAGCCTCATCTTTATATACTTAATCATCCTTGCAAATTCTGTCTTTCATAAAAGGTCAACATGTTCACAAGTTTCTGAGATTAGGACAGAACCACCTATAAGAGGACACTGTTCACAAAAGCTTTTTATCAAGGAATATACTTTACCTGCTATAGTACTTCTAAGCTGGCTTATTTTTATTAATTCCTTATATATTTCATACATCAATTTTTAACTTCCTATTACTTTTTTTTTTACAAGTGCATCCTTTTCTGTAGGTTTCTTAAGCTTATTATAATTTTAGAAAATCACTGAAAAATTTTTGTCAGAATAGATTTAATTTATTATAGTTTTCCAGATTTATTAATTTTTAAAGTTGCTGTACAGAAATGCCCTTTTCTCTAGACAAGTTTTCTTTATTATCATTTTGATTTTTCTGAGGTTATTTTCTTTTTTTATGGGGAACATATAAAAGTTCAAAGTAGAGAAAATTTCATCTGTGAAATTTTTAGTTATCTTTAAAAAAACACCTGTTTGACAGTTACCTGGAAATCTGATTTATCTTCCAGACATCTGACTGCACTTTTTTCAGGCATTAGATCTGTCTTCTTGACTGTAGCTTTGATATCTTAGACTTAAAATTCACAAGGTTTCTAAAAATCATGTGTCTATCAGAACAAGGTATAAATAGCTTGAACAAGATAAATTTCAAGTAGTTGAGAGTAAACAGAAATAATTTATATGAATGGTTTGGCTCCTAAGTGCAGTGTAACCGACTCAAGTGCTCAGTGTGCCTGGCTATGAGAGGTCAGCCTCAGATTCCTGGCCTTTAGGGATTTTTTCTTTCCTTTTAATTTTACTTTTTGCTTTTATGTATGAATTTTCGGTACATATGGATTACAATCACCCTGGGGAGCTGGTAGTCACACATGGCATGTCCTATTTTTAAACCCCCTTCTTCCCTTCCTGTGCCTCTTCGTCCCCTTCCCATCTGCAGGTGACTTATCTCTCGTGACTAGCAGAAGACACATGGCCAGTTCTGCAGCCAAGTAAAGACTAACAAACAACTCCACGTTGAAGTGGTTTTCTCACAGCCGGAAGTCTGGACACCTTATCTCCACCATGAGTCTTTGAATTGAATGACAAGGTGCATAAACCTCCACCTGGCAAGCAGATGCATGTACTGTTAGAGTTACACTCAGTGGTGCAAAAGACGACGTTTGTACTTACTATGTATGAAAACGTTGTTCCTATGTACCTTCTTCTTCCATTATGCTACTATTGTCACCAATGACATATTCATACATGATGTACCTGTCAAAGCAGATATGTAATTATTGATTTATACAAATGCCTTTTAAATCAGTCAGAAGAGCTACAAATAAAAATTATACATGGATGCTGCTCTTTTGTAGTTATCTGCATAACCACGAGAGAATTGACTGGCTAATTTTATCTCTACTAGAATCTAAGTAGCAGGTTTGATAATCCTAAGCAACATGATAGATGCTTCTTTTAACCTCCTCTGTGTTCCTTCTTTTGACCAGTGACATGTAAGTGAGGAATCTGTCAGTAAGCAATGAATGAGCTGTATCAGAGCACTATCTAATGACTAGAGCTGCAAAGGTGTGTCAAGCATTTGATGCTGTACTCTGTGTCTCTAGTCATAAGTCACATTCTCTGTCATCAGAGGGCCCAGCCCGGAAAGAAGGAAAGAGACAAGTTACCAGGCCATTTTATGATGATGTTGTATGATCAGCATTTATAGGCTCGTACAGTGTGCAATGGAGAATACAAGGCTCAGTTCTGAGCAATCAGGGAAGGCTTCTGAGAGGCCAGAGAAGGAAAGAAGGAAGCCAGGAAGGGAGATACAGCTGGGCAGGTAGACAGTCATATGAAAAAAGATGCCTTTGGGGATGTGTAGACCCTGGTGTCCAAGGGGGCCAGAGTAGAAATGTGGAAAGTCAGGCAGGAAGGCTTTAACATCCTGTGCACGTGCAGTGGTTGGGGAACAGAGCACCTATAGAGAGAGGAGGGGACATTGAAAGACAGCAAAGGTGAGAAGTGATGGGAGGCAACAGATGCGTGTCTGGAGGTGGATGGGGTGCAGAGGAAAAGTAATGCCTGGCACTGTCTTGTGCAGAGAAGGAGACACGATGCCTTTATTGAGAGAGTGAGAGGACGAGGGAATACAGAACAGAAACAGCAGCCAGGAGAGCAGTTGATAGCAGATGGTGATGCTAGAGAAGAGAAGTCAGGGGAGGCTAACGCAGAGCTGGTTGTGCAGTTATCCAGCAATTTCATTCAGTTTCCCTTTGTTGTGTTTGAAAGACTTACCCCGATCTACTCCATGTGCCAGGAACCACTGTGCCACATGGCAAACAGTAACGGTGCAAGGAGGCAAGCATGACTCCTTCCCTTACAGAATCCAAAGGGAAGGAAGAAAAACACTGAATGTTCTTTTCAAGTGGTAAATAGACATTATGATAAAGAACAGTGAGTAAAATGACTGTATTAGATTCCAGGAGCAGTGGTGCTCATGGGAAGTGCTCAGAAACAAATTGAATTTTCAGGGGTGGCTTTCTATCATAAGCAAGGTCATTTTAATGTGGAAACTAAGCAAGTGTGTGGTGGAATAGAAGGGAGTAGAGGAGGTGGTAAGAATGGAGGAGAGATCACATCCTGAGTCATTGCAGACAGGAAAAAAATCTGGAGACATAAAACCTTAAGTGGACTTTAAAAATGAGCTAAAATTTAATAGTACTGGAATTCGGATTGTTGATGGCAAGAAAAAAAGACAAAATTTCACAAAGTAATTAGGAGGAGGGAAAGTATGAATAGTCTTGCACAGTGACTCTAAATTTTGAACTTTACCTACAGAACCAATTATCCTTATTCACCTGGGTCTGAGTTTTCCTGGACATAGTCTTTTTTAAGGTTAAAGTAGAGCAGTTTTGGGAAAATGGGGACAGTTAGTCACCTTAGAAAGACATTTCAAGATTTCTTATAGAGATCTTAATTTATGATGGCATTTTAAGATTGGGAAGACTACCTTGTGTGTGGGATAGAGTAATACTTAGATTAATACAATGATGAAGGTAAGACATCATGTGTTCAAACTGGATGGAGGGTCGCAGAGCTGGGAAGACTGGGTGGATTCATTAAGATTTAAGAGAGAGTACAATTTAACAGATGTGCAACAATTTAATGAAGGATAGGGCTTGGAAGAAGTGAAAGGCACCTGGATGTGTAGAGGTGTAATATTCTAATTCAGAAGATAGAGGAACTAGGCAGCTTTGTGCAAGATGAAGAGTTCTCTTTTGGGCATGGTCAGTGCACATGTTGCCAGATAAGATAAGGACATTCAGTTAAATTTAAATTTTTAAACAATAATTAAAATTTTACTTTAACTGTGCTCCAAAAGTAATAATTATAAAACATGCACACTAAAAATACATTCTTTATCAGAAATTCAATTTTTAATGAGGATTCTGTGTTTTTAGTTGATGCATCTGCACCCTTGTTAGTTTGGAATGCTTGGAAATACCCAAGTGGTACTATTCTTCAGGTGGTTGGAATGTTTGAGCCTGAAACATAGCAGAAAGGTTCCATCCAAAGGGTAGGGCAATGCAATCTCAGAGAGTAGCTTTTTTCTTGCTAGAGAATTCTACAAGGTTCACTTTCAATTCTTTGTGCCCAAGGAATTAATGTGTCTCATGAGACATAATTTTGAACTTTTGGTTTAAGTAAAAATGAGAGGAACACTTTTGCTCCCCTCATAGCATCGAGTCACTCTTCCTTTTTCTTCTGAGTGCCAGAAAATCTGATCAAACTATAACCCATGTCATCCAGAAGGGAGGATTTCACATCCTGCTCTGTTTTTCAAATAAGCTTTTGAACTCACAGGACCATGTTAGAAAAGCATATTGATTGATCTCAGAAATGTTTTTGCTATTGAACCCTCAAGTAACTTCAATTAGCATAATATATTTTCTTACTACCATAGGCAGTAGAATGCACAAGCTTGCCTATAAACATCTTAGAGCAGTAGATATTTCTAATTCTCAATAATGGGTATAACTGTAGACAGCATAACAAATATCCTATAACTTGATCATGGAGTCATTGGAAGAGTTGATAATGTTACCCCAATTTTACTGAAAGCAGCAATCTGTAATTTTTCAGAGGCCCACTACTATTTTAAATCTATTTTCAAGAAGTAAGAGGATATTCTTGAGGGAAATGAGGACAAAGTCTGTAACCAAATTTTTCTCATTTTCCAGGACACTCTGCACATCTGGTTGTCTTCAGGATGAGCCCAGGACCTGGAGTCTGCAGTGTTCCTGTGTTCCCAGAGTGCACAGCTGAGTGCTCAGCACACCCTTGGGGGGAACTTCATTTCTGTTGCTGTTCCTCTCTCCTTCCATTACAGAAGCTAACCTTCATCCTTTGCAAGGCCCTTCCCATTATTCTTAGGAACTCATGGAGGATGCCTTGCATGTACTGACTAGCAAGTTGTGTTCACTGCCTCCCTGTGGCCCTGGCCTTCTCTTCTCCAGCCCTTCTGGTCTGGGTGAATCAGGAGCTCTTTCTATGTAGTCCTCACATCCTTCCAGATATTGGTGCTTCTGTATCAGAGGGGCACTCAGTGGCCTGAAATCTACCTTGCGACTTGTAGAATTAAGGAGACAGATTCTCTCTTCCTTTTAAAATATTTATCAGTATATTTTTGCTGTATATGGACTTTACGTTCATCTTATGGAGTAGATACATGTTCATAACACAATTTGATTCTTTTAAAATCTTCCATTTCCAAAATATCTCCCTTCTTCTGTCTTTAAATCCAATTTCCTCATTTTGTTGTATTAAAAAAACAAAATTCATAGCAAGATAATGGAGAATTACAATAGTTAATGCACTTCATATTGTTATTTTTAAAGTAACTACTCAGAGTATAAGATATGGGTATAAAAGAGTCTCCCATTGATTTTAGCACAAACCTCCCTTTTCTATGAACTAAGAGACACTAATAGTATAACTCACCAGCATTTTTTCTCCCTTTTCCCTTACTTCCTTCTCCCTTCCTCCCATCCAAGTTGCTTTTTCCTTTTAAGCAATTTCTTTCCTTTTCACAATATCTACTGTACATTTTAGACCTTTTTTACTCTTTCAGTTTCTCACACCAGGGAGACAATATGACGTTTATATGTGTGAGTTTGATTTGTTTCAAGTTGCACCCACTTACCTATAAAAGTCTCAAGTTTATCCTTGATGACTGAGTAGTGATACATTGTATAAAAACACTACACCTGTTTTTTATTCACCGGTCAGTTGATGGGTGTCTTAGTGACTTTTTACTGGTCACTGAGACAAAATACCTGATGACCAAAGTTGGGAAAGTAAAGGTTTATTTCTTACAGTTTTAGTCCATATTCAATTGGCTCCAAGGCAGGGTGGCATGGCAGGGTTGCAGTTTGTGGCAGCTGCAAACAGCAATGCAGAAACTGGCAAGAGAGTAACACACTTTCTTCCTGCCATTACATCTTATGCTCTCTCCACCCCTAGGTGGGTGTACCACTGACACCATCAATCTAAGCACTAAATAATAAATCAATCACAAATGCACAATGCAAATGCATGAGGCCTGGGGGCCACCAAAATAAACTATGACATTCCACCCCTGGACCCCATGACTCATTCACATCCTTCATACAAAAGACATTTATCCATCTCCAAGAGTTTTCAAAGTCCTAATAGTTTCAGCATTGCTGCAAAGTCCAAGTCCCAAGTCTCCTCCAAGATCTATGGCAAACTCTTAACTGTAACTCCTGTATAAATGAAACAAGGTTAAACAGTTCTGAAATGCAAAGGCACAAGGTCACCGTTACCATTCCAAAGGTTACAAACGGGAATACAAAGTATTGGAAACAAAGCAAGTCCAACATCCAGCAGGGTGAATATTAAATCCTAGATTTCATGCTCAGCATTTGAAGCAATATGTTTGCAAGCTCCAAAAGGCTTGGGTGATTCCACTCCCACTGCATTTCCAGAGATTGAGCTCCGGCAATTACTCTCATAAACCCCCTCTGCTCACTTTTTGCAGCTTTCCTTGCATGATCCACTTTCCTGGCTTTTCCAAACTTCTAGGGTCTCCATTGCAAGTTTGGCTTCATCTTTACATCTTTACAGACTGCCCTCTCAGGGGCACACTGCTTGGTCTCCCAGGCTCTTTGCAATCAAAGTGGAAGCTGTCTTACCCTCAGAATTTGTGCATTTTCCTTGCACCTAAAATCAGCGCCATGTGAATGCTGTCAAGGTTTGCTGCCAGCTGGAGCAGTAGCCAGGCTTTTCTCTCTCTTAGTTGTAGGGGTGGATCGCTGGGCTCTGTGAACCTGATTGTGAAGAAAAGCTTCTCTATGTTGCTGCCATTCTAGAACCTTGTGTGGTCTCTGTTGCCATTCTGGAGCAGTGTGCTCTGCAGTTTTTCCCTCTGAACAAATTATTTCACTTCTGCAGTTTTGAGGCTGCAAAGAGTAGAGATCCACTGCTTCCTAGGATGCCCCATGGCTATCTTTCTTATCTCTGTTTCTTCTCAGCAATCAAAGTCTCAATTTTATCTTTACAATGTACAGCTTTACTGGAGTTTTCCTCCTGGCTAAGCTCACAGCCTTTTAAATTATCCTGCTGGGCTCTTTGCTCTTGATTTGGAACTTATATTTGGCTAAAAGTCCCCAACAATAGCCATGCCACAGCCTCAACATTTGACTGCCTTGAAATTTCCTCTGACAGATTAACCAGTCCATTGCCCTTTGTCTCAGTCTCAGGCAAAGTCTCTGGGCATGAGCAAAATGCAGGCAAATTTTTGCCAAACCATAACACACATCATGGGGGGCGGGCGGTCCAACAATCAGTGCAGTCTTTCTTCCCGGCAGAAATCTCCCAATCAGGCTTTCTATCAGCTTTCTGATCTCCTGAGCTCTGACCAGAATCCCCTCTACAGAACATCCTAAGCTGCTCCAGCTCTATGCATCCAGGCAACATGTCTGAGTCTTGCCAAATTCTGCCCACAAGCCATTTCCAAAGCCTCTCAAAAAACATGGTCAGGTATAGTCACAGCAACGGTCCCACTCCTGGTGCCAAATTTTGTCTTAGTTGTTTTTTTACTTGTTGCTGAGACAAAATACCTAATGCCCAAAGTTGGAAAAAGAACGATTTATTTCTTACAGTTTTTGGAGGTTTTAGTCTATACTCAATTGGCTCCAAGGCAGGGTGGCATGGCAGGGCCACAGTTCATGGTGGCTGCAGACAGCAATGCAGAAACTGGCAAAAGAGTGATGTACCTTTTTTCTGCCATTACATTGTATGCTGACTCTACCCTTAGCTGTGTGTAGCTCTGACACCATCAATCCAAGTGCTAGACAATGAACCAATCACAAAAGCACAATTAAATGCATGAGGCCTGGGGGCCACCAACATAAACCATGACAATGGGCATTTGGGTTGTTTATAAGATTTAGCTAATACACATTGTGTTGATATAAACACGAGTGCACATATATCACTGTGGTATGATTTTTAAAATTCTTTTTAAAAGATACCCAAAAGGGGAATATCTGGGTCAATTGGGACCTCTCTCTAATCCTAGGTTTTTGAGGAATATCCATACTGATTTCCACACTGTCTCCCACAGCCCTGCCAACATTCATTATTGGTTTATTTCTTGATGATAACCATTCTTTCTAGGGTGAAATGAAAACTTGTTTTGTTTTAATTTGCATCTCTCAAATGACCAATGATGTTGAACATTTTTTCATGTATTTATGTGCTATTTGTATTTCATGTATTTTTCATGTATTCATTGTATTTTTCATGTATTTATGTGCTATGTGTATTCATCTCAGATGCCCGTTTTTGAATTGGGTCTTTGAATTTGGGAGTTCTGTTTTTTTTCAATTCTTTTTCTATTCTAGATAAAAGTCTTTTGTCTGAGGGACAACTGGATAAATTTTTTCCCACTCTGAAAAAGCTTTTTAAAAAGGTGAGATCCCAGTTGTTGATTCTTTGAAGTATTTCCTGTGCAGTCTGGCTTTGTTCATGAATTCTACTAAACCTATCTCTTCAAAATTTCTACCTTCTTTCTCTTCCAATAGATTTAATGTTTCTGTTTTAATGGTTATATATTTGATTCATACTGACTTTAGTTTAATACATGGTAATAGACATGGGTCTACTTTTAGTGTTTGGCATGTAGAAAGCCAGTTTTTCCAGAACCATTTATTAAAGAGGTTATCTTTCTTCTAGTGAACATGTTTGACCCCTTCCCACAGGTGATTTCATCCTTTTCATTTCTTGTGCATGAATTTGAGTATTTTTTCATTTTTTGATAAGGTTGGATAAGGGTTTGTCAACTTTATTCCTTCAAAGAACTATCTCTTCATGAATTCTTTTTTTTTTATTTTAGTCTCCATTGCATTAATTTCTGCTCTAATCTTTACAATTTCCTCCCTTGTATTTGTCTTGCTCTTTTTTTTCCTAGAAGCTTGAGGTGTAACAATAAGTTGCTTATTTGTGTTCATTCTGTTTTCCCGATGTGAGAAGCCACCACTAAAGTTTCCTCATAAGACTCCTTTTGTTGCATCCCACAGGTTCCTGTATGTTGTATCTGCATTTTTGTTTAACTGTAAATTTTTAATTTCATCTGTGACCCACTGGTGGTTCAGGAGGGAGTTATTTAGTTTCCGTGTATTTATGGAGTTTTTGTGGTTTATTTTGCCATTAATTTCCAATTTCATTACAGTATGATAATATATTTGGAATTATTTTGCTTCCTGTGCATTTATGTAAGCATGTTCTATGGGTTCATCCATGGTCTATTTTAAAGACTGTCCCATGAGCTGCTAAGAAGAATGTATTCTCTGACATTGTTGGGTGAAACACTGTGTAAACATCTACTAAATCCATTTCTTCACAGGTTTGGTTCAGTTCTGATATTTCTTTGCTGATTCTAGTTGATCTATCTCTTTATGACAGTGAATTATCAGTGTCCCCTGTTACAATTGTGTTATTACTCATTGATTTTTCATGTCTATTAATATTTGTCTTGTATAGTTGGATGTTCCTATATTTGATGCATACATATTTATGATTGTTATCTCTTTCACTTGAAGTTTTTCCTGATCTTCTTTACCTCTCTTGATCATTCTTCATCTGAAGCTCACACTGTCTGTGAACAAAACAGCTGCCACTTTTTTCCTGGATTCCTGTTGCATGGAAGATTGTTTTATAACTTTGACTTTCAGTCTATGAATTTATTTTTGAGTTAAATGTGTTTCTTGTGTACAACATATTATTGGACCTTGTTTCTTGAGTCATTCTGCCTGTCTGTTTCTTTCGATTAGTGAATTAAGGTCATTTATATTGGTGGTTAAAACTGATATATATATATATATATTTTTTTTTTTTTTGACTTATCTTGGTTATGTATTTTCCTGCTGTTGGTTTCTTGCTTTTTCCCTCTATTTAATTGCTTACCCTGTCTAATTATTTTTTTCTATTGATATTCTTAGAATGTTTATTTCTGTCTAGAATATCTTTCAGTGGGGCTAGTTTGGTGGTCATGAATTTCTTCAATTTTTTTTTCATTGAAGTATCTTATTTCTCCATTAATGCTGAAAGATAGTTTTGCAGGTTACATCAATCTAGGTTGGAAGTTTTTTTTTATAAAGAACTTGACATACTTTACTCCAAGCTCTTGACTTGACAGTTTGTGTTGAGAAGTCTGCCATGATTCTGGTGGGCTTTCCTTGATAAGTGGTCTTTTTCTTTTCTCTAACAGCGTTTACTATTCTGTTCTTGTGCTGAATTTCTGGAATTTTGATTATTATATGTCTGAGAGTAGATTTATTTTGATGATGGCTATGCTATATCTCTCACTTATTTGCATGTCACATTCTGCTCCCATGCTTGGGAAATTTTCTGCTCATTAGCTTTGCAAATAATCTTTTTTATGTCATTTGTGTTGCATTTTTCATTGACACCTATCAGTATTTACATTGGTTTTCTTTGCATTATCTTGTAAGTGTTAAATTGTTATTTCCTGGTTGCTTGTTATTTTAAAAAAATCTTTCTTTTTGTAATCACTGGCCTCAATCCTGTCTTCAAGCTCTGAGTCTATCTTCAGTTTTGTTCAAGTAGTTTTTTCCAGCTTTCAAGGAATGTTTAATTTCCTAGATATCTACTTGAATCCACTTCATGCATTCTATTTCCGTTTCCTTCCTATTTTGATCATTCAAAGTTTCCATCATTTTCCTATGCTCTATTTTTAAAAAATCTATGTCTGTTCTTTATTTACTGAGCATTCCATTTATGATTGTCATAATTTCTTTTTTTACCTGAGAGATTATTTTTATCCAATTTCCTCTATAACCTCATGGATTTGCTTCTTTACTTTAGCTACTGTCATTTCAGAAACTTCAGCTGTGCATCTCCCATGTTCCTCTATCTCATTGTCTCCCAGACTTGTTCTGGGTGATCTGGAGATCTTAGACTACATTTTGCTTCTGAGTATTGTCATTTTCTAGTTCAAAGGTTTTTACTTTGATTTCTGTGTTGATCCTTGTAAGTTTTTGTAGTAGGTAGCTTTATCACTAGCATCAAGGCCTCTCTAGGTAAAGTGTGTTCTTTAGTGATGTCTTCTGTGTTCTTGATTTGTTTCTGTCCCAAGTTCCTACTTTCTCAATTAATTAAGAGTGAAATGTTGGTATCTGTTTGTCTCAGTCCCCCAGTGCTTTGGTGATGGGCTGTGGTGAGGTTATTACCCCAGAGCTTCTCAGTAGTGCTGCAGAAAAGAAAACAACTGATTACAACAGATTTAACATCCTAGCTAAAATAGTATAATTAGAAATAACAATAGCATCAAGCATAGTTTAGAAACGGGACAAACTGTAGCAACTATTGACTTTGTAACTCAAACCATAGTAGCAAAACCGATCATAAATTGGGAGTATTTTTGCAAAGCTTCTTGCTAGAGTGGTTTTATCCTGTGGTGGGGAAATTTAAGAGTGGATAGAACAGAGATAACTGAAAAGAAGTAAATGGAAGCAAGGCTGGAGGACAAAGGATGACCATGAATACTGTAAGAAACTAGAGAAGAGGACAGAAGACAAAGACTGAAGGAGTAAGCAAAGGATTGTCTGAACTTGATCTCTGCGTTCAGGGGATGGGATTAGTTTTTTGTGGCTGGAGATCTCAGCCATTTAGAAAAGAGAAGAAAACTGAAAAAGAAAAAGAAGAAAGGGAAAGAGGCATTCTCACCTGTCTGCTTCTATTCTGTGCATCTTTGTCCCGAACACAATGCTGGTTCCCCTAACTTACTACTTGGTGACTTGCATTGTTATCATTGCTTTGGACTTTTCCATGTTTCTAGTCCTGCCTATCCATCATATGTACCCTAGTTGGGGCCCTACTGTGTTGCTAGCATTCCTGCTGGTCTCCTGGCCCCATAGATATTGGCGGCAGGAGCCTGTCACCTGGATTGTTCCTGCCTGGCTTTATGCCATTTCTGCCAATGTAGGGGAGTGAAGAGCTGTTCATTTGAATTTTTCTAGCCAGGCTGGTAGCCAGGTCCCCTCCCCCCCACCTCCAGGTCCAGTTCTTTTCATTCTCATTCTTAGCTCATGTTTATGACATACAATGTTTGCATTCTTTGTAGACATTTTGTACCTATACATAACATGTGTTAAGTCTTACTTCCAGTTTGCCTCGTCACTTTCCCTTGCACATGGTCTCCTGGATCTCTTTCCATTTGCAAAATATCTGTTTCCTTACTTTCTTCTATTTATTCCTTATTTTCCTGTTTCTTCATACTGAAATTAGAGTTTTCATATGGTATTTTTGTACATCTGATTTATTTTCCAGGTGCATTCATTTTCTTAGAAATGTCTCAAATTTATCCTTTATAGTGAAGTAGTATACCATTATGTGTAGACATCACATTTTCTTTATCCATTTGTTTGTTGATGGGCATATAGGTTATTTTCAGGATTTAGCTGTTATGAATTGTGCTTCTATAAACATGAGTATGCATGTATTGCTGAAATATGAAATCTTTAGCTTTTGGGGGAAGATTCCTAGAATAAACTATCTAGGTCAAACTGAATTTCTTAGTTCTTTGAAAATATAATTAAAGCAATGCTAAGATTGCATCTTGTACCAGAAAAAATGACAATCAGCAAGAAATCAAAACATAACACATACTAGCATGGTTGCAATGAGAAAAAGAGCTCTCTCCCCTTTGGGGATTATTACTTTTATGTTAGCATCAAGGCACTGTTTGCACCCAATGTTGTACAGAGGTTTTAATAAAATAGTTCTCGCACTGTTCATCATCTTTACCTTCAGTAAAACTTAATTCAGTGTAAAGAGACAATGGTGACATCTGGTAAAGGGAAACTTGGCCAATCATATTTTTGCAAATTTTTTGAAAGTCTACTCTGATCAAAAAGACACAGACTAAAAGCAATGCTTATAATTCCTGATTTCTAATTCTGTTTATTTTATTTTTAAAGTGCTACAATGTAGGTTTTAATGTAGCATAAATGTTATTCATATTCTGAGTAACATATATCTAAATTGTAAATAAAATGAGCGAGTAAGCCAGCTCAGGGAACTACCTAGGTGACACTGTAGATCTTGGATTTCTTTGAAATTGAAAAATAGTACTTTACCAGATTCTGGTATTATGTAGAACAAGTTTTACATTCTAGATGTACAAAAAAGATACAACATAATCAGTGGAACAGCAATCAAATGAATCTGTATCACCTCAACTGTGAGGTACAGCGTATTTCTGTGATTTAAATGTCCACTCAAAACTCTCCTATATTGGTGTCTTGAACCTCTAAACAGTTGTAGTCAGAGACTGGGCATAGAGAAGTGGTTATGTCATGAGGGCACTGACTTCAGTAGTTCAATGGAATTTAGGGAACTAAGCCTAGTGGGAGGAAGCAGTAGGTGTGTGGTTGAAAGTTCTGTCTTGTCCCCAGTCTGCTTCTTATCTGCTTCCTTTGTGTCTCAGGCAAGCCGCTTTCCTCTGCCATATCCACCCACTGTACCTTTCTGCATGGTGAAGCCTCTGAAGCCATAAATGAAAAGAAACTTTTTCTCCTGTAAGCTGTGTAAATTAGATATTTTTGCATATGGTGATTAGGCATGTATGCTGTCAGGCACAGAGCTGGATTTGAATCTCAGGTGTATCACTTAATAACCGTAATGTTGTATAAATGATGAATTTCTCATAATTCAGCTTTATTTTCTGCAAACAGGAGATACCTACCTGTACATAGGAAGCCTGTACACACACACACACACACACACACACACACACACACACACACACATATACACATATATGTGTGTATTGTTATATATTTTAGTATTATTATGTTCTGCTGATGTTATAAAATGTTTTATACTAGCCCAGAATAGTCATCTGGATAAGAGAGAGAGAGAGAGAGAGAGAGAGAGAGAGAGAGAGAGAGAGAGAGAGAGAATAACCTTAAAATAGATATTTCAATATTAACTCTAAACTTTTACAAACCTCCTTACAAATTTAAAAAGGGAAAACTTGTGCTTCCTAGAAAGTTTTAAATTTTGCCCTATTTTTACTACCTATTGAATATGTTAGAAAATTCAAGAGAGAAAAAGAGAAATCTTGATTGGCACAAGGAAAGAGTCCTTTCAGGATTTTCAATGGTCAGCTTTATCTTATAATTTTAAAGTAGCTGTATGTTTTACATATTAACAGATATTAAAATCTTAAATACAAGTGGATCTTGAACATCATAGGTTAAATGGAATCATTTAAATCACATTAATTAAAACCTTATTTAACACAAACAGCCACTATGACATACTTCTTGATTAGGTGTATTTTGTCTCCTAGATTGAAAGAGAAAAATTAACAGTGACAATGACATTGACAACAAGAAGTGATGGAGAATGCAGAAAATGTAGAAACACCAATGCAGTGATAAAACAGGAAAGCAAACACGTAACAAAAATTCTAGAAGTCCATGTGTATGCATGTGTGTGTATGTAGGTCACACAACTAAAACAGCAAAAACTTGAAAACCTAGATGAAAAAGATAAATTTCTAGCAAAATTGATAAAAAAAGAAACAAAAAGCATAAATGGATCAAAAGCTGTCTGGAACACTGAAATTGAAATAACCAGAATCCTCAAGCCAAAAATGTACAGTTATACTCACCAAGCATATAAAGAGCAAGTAAGTACTGTCTTTATAAATTAAGTTTTGTTTTTGTTTTGTAGCAGTGGAGGTTGAATCCAGGGCCTTTGAACTGTGCCACAATCACACCCTTTTTGATATTATTTTTTGCTTTGTTTTGAGACAGTGCCTAGATAAGTCACTAAGTTTCTTCGCCCTGACTCAAACTTACTATGCTTTTGCCTCAGCCTCCCAGAGTGCTGGGGTGACAACTTATGCTGTCATACCCAGTTGGAAGGGTTCTTTTCACTTTACCATGAAGCCCTTTTTGATGCTAAAGAGTGAGCTGGTCACAACCTGGGCAGCGCCTGACCAGCCAAAAGCAGTAGATTAAAATCTTCTCTATTGCCAAGGTTTGTTCAGATACAGTTATTGATCTGTTCGCAGAGATGCTGAGGATTCTCAGCAGGAGGGTTTAATGGAATCTTAATTTTTTCATAAACTTCACTGATGTGCAGTTCCAGTTTAGCCTAACTTTCAAAATGTATGGCAGCAGGAATCATTTGCCAATCTTGTGGGCTGAGATCTTGCTAATTCACAGGTGGATCAATACAGACAGTTTTCAAGTGGCTTTTGATATAAAACATGCCCACTAGCTAAGCCTACTAAGAGTGTGGTCCACAAAGGATACTCTATATTCTCTGAACCAGGCAATTTTCTTATCATAAGAGAATTCTCCTCGGATCTAATTTATCTAGATATAATACTCTGTTATTACTATCCATTAGGCGCTTTTGAAGTTATACACACTTACTCATTCATTTCACAATCTTTTATACGTCCAACTATAGACCAGAAAGAATTCAAAATGCCAGGGAGAAATGAATGGACAACATAGACAGTTTTTTCTCTCATGAAATAGATGTGCAACAAATAACACAATCTCCAATAATACATCAATAGAAGAAAAGAATGAGAATAAAAGAACGATTTAATGGAAGTTGAGAGAAGAGCTGGATTGAGTTTTATGGGAAGATGTTTGGAGGAGTAACATTCGAATCCAAATCAAATGTTGAGTAGATGTGACTCATGGGAAGTCTTCAGGCCTGAAGATCTTAAGTTTGAAAAAGCTTTGCTGTGTTCTAGAAGTGCCAACAAGGCCAGAGTGCCCAGAGATCATGACTAAGGGAATGAGTAGCAGGAAAGATTTTGGAGAGGTTTGATGATCCAGTGACAGAAAGCCATGGGAGCCAAAATAAAGAGTTCTCTGAATGACTGATAGTCTGCTTTGTATCTTAATGCTAATATGTTTAAAATATCTTATTATGACTTAAAAATAATCCCAAGAAAGTAATGCTTCTTAGATCTGTTCCCCAGTTTTAAGAGAACCTACAAACCCCTTTTACAAGGGTTGGTTTCACTGGACCTAGAAGAGGGAGGACAGAGTGAAATAATGACAAGATTGGTGGATAAAAATCAATCTTCCTCCAAAACAGTTAACAACTTTAGGTGAACAAACATGGTTTTATACAACAAAACAGTCTTATCAGTGCTATTTCCTCTGGTACACGGAGCTCTGAAAAGTTCTTGGAACTTGATAACTTGATAAGATCAAAGTTTTTCTAGAAATAAAGGAAACTTATAGGAACAAACACAAAGATTTCTTGTGAATTTATGAGTGAATAATATATATATATATATATATATATATATATATATATATATATATATTACCCATGGATTTTTGTTACTTATTTACCAAGTATTCTGGTTGAGGTATTTGTCTTCTCCACTACTGATGTCAATTTTCTTTCTTTATTTCAAGATTTATTATTAAACTCTGAAAAAAGCCTATAGCTTCAACTGCAGATCCATATAGGCACCATAATTTACCCTTTCTACATAGGTTTGATATTGTTCCAAGCAGCAGAAAAGTATTGCAGTATTGCTGTAGACAGCAACATGATGTAATTTGTATTTGAAAGAACACTGTAGTTGCTGTCTGGAAAATGATAACTAGCAGTCTAGGAGTGAAGTCAGAGGGATCAAGTAAGAGGCAATGGCAGTGTACTAGACGCTAGATGTGGTGAAACTGATGAGGGAGATGGGGAAAAATAGTAAAAAATGGTGCCTTGTTCTTTATATTTGATAACTAAGGAAAATTTCTGGGCAACCATATGTTTACATCATAGGATTGAGTAAGATTTTCTTGGGACAGAGTGTAGATAGGGAAGAAAAGAGGACTGAACATTGAGCCCTGGGTCCTTTTGACATTACAGAACAGCATGGCAGAAGATCCAGCAAACTTGCAAACAAGGAGAAATCAATGAGGCAGAAAGAGTACTTATAAAACACATTTGCTCATAAGATAAGTAAATAACAATTACAAAAAACATAGGCAATTGAGGGATTGTCCCAGGCATGGAAGTTTGTATATTCATCAGGTTGGGTCTCTGTATGTTGGTTGAATAATTAGGCCAACAAACATTTATTTCTAACTCGTATGTTGGTTGAATAATTAGGCCAACAAACATTTACTTCTTACTCATGGAATACCTAGAGTGCATGGTGGGCAGGTGTTCTTCTTGTAGCCTCTCAAGGACATGCACTAGTGGAATTCCTGTTTAGATGTATGGTTCCATGATACATGGCAGAAGAAATATACATGATCTGTATGTCATATCAGGTATTTGCTCTTGAAAATATTTTTGGAAATGACAAAGGTCATTTCAGTTCCTACTTGATTATCCTTAGGAAGTCATGGTCACAGCTAACATCAGAAAATGTGTCAACTGTCAAAAGAAACAGGTTGACAGGATGAATCAAGAAACAGGACCCACAATATGCCTTATAGAAGAAACACATCTGACTCAAAAAGAAACTCATAGACTAAAAGTCAAAGGATGGCAAACAGTATTCCATGCAACAGGTACCCAGAAAAAAGCAAGGATAGCTATTCTGTTTGCAGACAAAGTGAACTTCAAACCTAAAATGATTAAAAGAGATAAAGAAGGCCACTACAAACTTGTAAGTGGAAAACTACAAGAAGAAGAACTAACAATAATAAATATATATGCACCAAATACAGGAGCACCCAACTATATAAGATAAATACTGGACATGAAAAACCAAATACACAAGAACACATTGTAATAGGAGACCTTAACACCCCACTGTCACAAAGAGATAGATCAACTAGACAAAAAGTAAGCAAAGAAATAACAGAACTAAATTATAGCTGTGAACAAATGGACTTATGGGATATTTAAAGAGTGTTCCACCCAACCATATCAGAACATACATTCTTTTCAGCTGCACATGGGACATTCTCCAAAATAGACCATATATTAATTCACAAAGCATTCTTAAGTAAATGCAAAGGGAGTAAAATTATTCCATGCATAATATCTGACCATAGTGTACTAAATTTGGAAATCAATGCCAAAAACCCATGCAAAACCTACATAAATACATGCAAATTAAATAACAACTTTCTGAACAGCCAATGGATTACAGATGAAATTAAAGAAGAAATAAAACAATACTAGAATACATTGAAAATGCAGACACAGCGTACTGTAACCTATGGGATGCAATGAAAGCATAGGGAAATATATAGCAATAAATAGTCATATCAAGAAAATGAAACAAGCACAAATAAATAACTTAATGCTACATCTCAAGCTTCCCGAAAAGGGAGAGCAAGTCAAACCCAAAGCTCATAGAAAAGAGGAAATTGTAAAGATTAGACCAGAAATTAATGCAATTGAAATGAAAAAAAAAACCAATACAAAGAATTAATGAATCAGAGAGCTGTTTTTTGAGAGAATAAACAAAATTGATAAACCTCTAACCAATTTTATTAAGAAAAAGAAAGAAAAACTCAAGTCCGTGCAATAAAGATGAAAAAGAGCGAAATTACTACAGATCTCATGGAAATTCAAAGCTCATGAACACCTATTTTGAAAATTGTCTACTCACACAGGATGGAAAACATAGAGGAAATGGACAGATTTCTAGAAACATATAGACTATCAAAGCTCAGTCAAGAAGATATAACAATGTTGAATAACCCAATATCAGCTACTTAAATTGAAAATGTGATTAAAAGCTTATCAACAAAGAAAAGCCCAGGTCCTGATGGATTCATAGCTGAATTCTACAAGAAATTTAGAGGAGATTTAATGCTAATACTCCTTAAACCTTTCAAAGAAATTGAAAGAGAAGCAGTCCTTCTTAAGTCATTCTTGGAGGCAAGTAATGCGCTGACACCAAAACCAGAGAAAGACCCAACCAAAAAGGAGAACTATAGATCAATAAACATTGATGCAAAGATTTTCAATAAAATGTTGGCAAATAAAATGCAACAAATCATCAAGAAGATGATACACCATGACCAAGTGGGATTTATTCCAGGAATGCAGGGACGATTCAACATATGCAAATCAATAAATATAATACACAACATCAACAGAGCCAAAAATAAAAATCACATGATCATCTCAATAAACACAGAGAAAGCTTTTGATAGAGTTCAACACCTTTTCATGATAAAAAAAAAAAAACCTACAGAAACTGGGAATAGATGGTATGTACTTCAATATCATAAAGGTCATTTATGACAAACCAACAGCCAACATTATACTAAATGGATAAAAACTGAAAGCCTTCACTCTAAAATAAGAAACAAGACAAGGATGTCCACTATCGCCACTCTTATTCAATATAGTTCTAGAAATATTATCCAAAGCAATCAGACAACAGGGAGAAATAAAAGGAATAAAAATAGAAAAAGAAGTTAAATTATTATTATTTGCAGATAATATGATACACTACATAGAAGACCCCAAAAATGCATTAAAAGACTGCTAGAGGTAATAAACAAATCCAACAGCATAACTGGATACAAAGTCAACACTCAAAAATCAATAGGACTCCTGTACACAAACAAAAAAGTCACTGAGAGAAAAATATTTCACAATAATATCTAAAAAAATCAGATACTTTGGAATCAACCTAACCAAGAATGTAAAAGATCTATATGCTGAAAATTATACTACTCTTAAAAAAAGAAGTTTGAAGAGGATACTAGAAAATGGAAGGATATTCCTTGCTCTTGGTTAGGTAGAACCAATGATGTGAAAATGGTCACGCTCCCAAAGCTGTTATAGAGATTCAATGCAGTCCCAATCAAAATACCATTAACATACTTTACATATCTAAAGAAAATATTCCTAAAATTCATTTGGAAATAGAAGAATAGTAAAGGCAATTCTGGGCAACAAAAGCAAGACATGTAGCACCTCAATTCTTGACTTGAAACTGTACTACAAAACCACAGTGATAAAATCAGCATGGTACTGGCAAAAAATGAGAACTGAGGATCAGTGGAACAGATTAGAAAATGCAAACACTACTAAAAAGACACTCAGCCACCTTATATTTGACAAAGGGGCTAAACATGTTCACTAGAAAAGATAACCTCTTTAATAAATGGTGTTGGAAAAATTGGCTTTCCACATGCCAAAGACTGAAAATAGACTCATGTCTATAACTGTACGCCAAACTAAAGTCAAAATGGATCAAGGATCTACATATTAAAACAGAAACACTAAATCTAATGGAGGACATTATAGGTAGAAATCTTGGAGACATAGGGGTGGGCAGAGAAGTCACGAATGAAATGCACACCTCACAGGAAATACTTCAAAGAATCAACCACTGGGGTCTCATATTACTAAAAAGTTTTTGCACTTCAAAAGAAACCACCAACAAAGTGAAGGGAAAACCCACAGAATGGAAAAACAATTTTAGTTAACAATTTCTCAGACAAAGGACTTATATCCAGAACATATAAAGAGCTGAAAGACATCAAGTCCCCCAAATTCAAAGACCCTCTCTAAAAATGGACATTGGAGATGAACACATACTTCTCAGATGAAGATATACCAATGGAAAATAAATACATGAAGAAATGTTCACCAGCACTGGTCATTCGAGAAATGCAAATTAAAACAGCATTGAGATTTCATCTCATTCTGTAAAGAATGGCCACATTCAGTTGTTTCCACTAGGAAACAACTGAAAACAAATGTTGGTGAGGATGCGGGAAAAAGGAACACTTCTTCACTGTTGGTAGGAGTGTAGACTGGTGCAACCACTGTGGAAATCAGTATGGAGATTCCACAAAAAATTAGGATTGAAAGTTTCATTCAATCCAGCTATTCCCCTCCTGGTACTTCCCCAGAAAAATTGAAAAGGTCATGTCACAGAGATATATATGCACCCATGTTCATAGCAGCACAATTTGTGAGAGCTAAATCTTGTAAACAACCAAAATGCCCATCAACTACAGAGTGGATGAAAAAAATGTGGTATTTGTATATAATGGAATTCTACTCAGCTTGAGGCTTTTTATAGGTAAATGCAGGCAACTTGAGAATATCCTCATTGGTGAAATAAACAAGATTCACATTGGTAAATATCACACTGTCTCTCTAGTGTAAAAAAGTAATAAATACTGACAGAATAATGGGATTCAAAAAGTATAATAGATATTTTTTATTTTATTTAAAGAAATAGAAAAAAACAGTAAAAGGGTAGAATTAATATAGAATGTCAAAAAAAAGCAGTAAGAAATCACTAGTTAACAGATTACATATGTCATAAATAGTTGTTCAAATTACAAAATTAAAGCATACAAGGTGGACATTCAAATAGTGAGACTGCAAACAGTTGTGTTCAATGATCCAACAAAAACTTAATAATATGGTCATCTATCTTACACACCTAAGCACACTTGCAGTTGTATCCTTTAGAGCACTTTTTTTCCTCTCTTTTTTACAATAACAATTACACATTTTGGGTTTCCAAGATCTGGCTATTACAAATTGTGCTGCTGTAAACATTGGTGCACATATATCACTGTGGTATGATGCTTTCAGTTCTTCTGGGAATATGCCTAGAAGTGGAATAGCTGGGTCAAATATGACTTCCAATCCCAGGTTTTGAGAAGTCTCCAGACTGACTACCACAGAAGCTGCACCAGTCTACACTCCCACCAACAGTGCAGAAGAGTTCCTTTTTCCCCACAGCCTCTCCAGCATTTGTTATTGGTGATTTTCTTGATCCTGGCCATTATTTCAGGAGTGAGATGGAATCTTAATGTGGTTTTAATTTTCATTTCTCTAATGAGTAATGGTGATGAACATTTTTTGTATATTTATTTACCATTTGTATTTCTTCACCTGAGAATTGTATATTCATCTTAGATGCCCATTTTTGGATTGGATCTTTGAATTTTGGGGGTCTGATTTTTTAAATTCTTTATGTTTTAGACAGAAGTCCTTTGTCTGAGGGAGAGTTCACTAAGATTTTTTTTCCACTTTGTGGGTTTTCTTTTCACTATGCTGGAGATTTCTTTTAACATGTAGAAACTTTTTAATAAGAGGTGATCCCAGTTATTGATTCTGGGAAGTATTTCCTGTGAGGTTTGAGTCCTGTTCATGAATTCTCTACCTACCCTTATGTCTTTAAGGTTTTTACCTAATTTGTCTTCTGACAGATTTAGTGTTTCTGTTTTAATATTCAGATCTCTGATCCATTTAGATTTTAATTTAGTACATGGTGATATGCATGGTTCTAGTTTTAGTTTTCGGCATGTGGAGAGCCAGTTTTCCCAACACCATTTATTAAAGAGACTGTCGTTCTTCCAGTGAACCTGTTTGGCCCCTTTATCAAAGATAAGGTGGTGAGTGTGTTTGTAGTTGTGGTTGTATCTTCTAATCTATTCCATCGATCTTCAGCTCTGTTTGGATTCCAGTACCATGATGATTTTACTACAGTTGCTTTGTAGTATAACTTCAAGTCAGGGATTGTGAAGTCTCCTGCCTTGCCTTTGCTGCTTAGAACTGTTTTTGCTATTCTAGGTCTCTTCTGGTTCCAGATGAATTTTAGGACTGATTTCTCGAGATCTATGAGGTATGTTGATGGTATTTTTATTGGGATTGCATTGAATCTGTATAAGAGTTTTGGGAGAATAGCCGTTTTCACAATATTTGTTCTTCCTATCCATGAGCAAGGGATGTCTTTCCACTTTCTGAGATCCTCTTCACTTTTTTTTCAGTGTATTATAATTTTCCCTGTATAGGTCTTCCACTTCTTTAATGAGAGTAATTCCTAAGTATTTCATTTTTTTGGTTGCTAATGTGAAGGGTGTGGTTTTTATTATTTCTCTCTCTGTGATCTTGTTGTTAGTGTATAGGAATGCTATTGGTTTTGGAATATTGATTTTATATCCAGCTACATTGCTGAATTTATTTATTATATCTAAGAGTCTTTCAATGGAGTTTCAGGGGTTTTCTCTGTAGAGTATCATGTCATCTGCAAACAATGATAATTTAACTTCTTTTCCTATCTTTACCCCTTTTATACCTCTCTCTTGTCTAATTGCTTTGGCTAGTATTTCCAGTACTATAGTAAATGGGAACGGTGATAAGGGACATCCTTGATTTTAAAGTAAAGGCCTTCAATTTTTGGCCATTTAGTATGATACTGGCTTTGGTTTGTCATAGATGGACTTTATTATATTGAGGTAAAGGCCATCTATTCTAATTTTCTGTAAAGTTCTTATCATAAATGAATGCTGGACCTTATCAAAAGCTTTTTCTGCATCTATAGAAAGGATCATGTGATTCTTACTTTTGGCTTTATTGATATGGTGGATTACATTTATTGATTTACGTATGTTGAACCATCCCTGCATGCCTGGGATGAATCCCACTTAGTCACGGTGTATAATCTTCTTGATGATTTGCTGCATCCTATTTGCCAATATTTTGTTGAGGATTTTTGCATCTGTGTTCATTAGGGAGATTGGTCTACGGTTCTCTTTTTCAGTTGGGTCTTTCTCAGGTTTTGGTACTAGAGTAATGTTTGCTTCCAGGAATGACTTAGGAAGGATTGCTTCCCTTTCAATTTTATTGAGGAGTTTGAGGAGTGTTGGCATTAAGACTTCTTTGTATTTCTTGTAGAATTCTGCAGTGAATCCATCTGGGCCTGGGCTCTTCTTTGTAGGTAAGGACTCACTTACATTTTCAATTTCATTAATAGAAATTGGGTTACTCAGCCGTTTTACATCTTCTTGACCTAAATTTGGTACTTCATATGTTTCTAGGAATCTATTTCTTCTGTGTTAGCAAACCTTTGAGAGTAGAGGTTTTAGAAATAGGTATTGATGATCTTCTGTATTTTTATAGAGTCTGTAGTGATTTTGCCTTTTTCATTTCTTATTGTAAGAATTTGAGCTTTTTCTTCCCTTCTTAAAATAAGGTTGGCTAGGGGTTTATCAATTTTATTTATTCTTTCAAAAATCCAACTCTTTGATTTATTGATTCTTTGGATTGTTTTCTTACTCTCTACTGTATTGATTTCTGCTCTGACTTTTATGATTTCCTCTCTTCTTTTGGCTTTGGGCTTGACTTGCTCTTCTTTTTCTAGATGTTTGAGGTGTAACATCAGGTTATTTATTGTATTCATTCTGTTTTCCTGATGTGGGAACTCAGTGCAATAAATTTTCCTCTGAGGACAGCTTTTATTGTATCCCTCAGATTCTGATAAGTTATATTTGTATTTTCATTTTCTTGTAGGTATTCTTTAATTTTCCCTGTGACCCACTGATTACTCAAGAGTGTGCTTTTCAGTTTCCATGTGTTTGTGGGATTTTTGCAGTATCTCTTATCATTAATTTCTAATTTCATAGTGCTATGATCCAATAACATACAAGGGATAATTTCAACTCTTTTGCATTTATTTAAATATGTTCTGTGGGCTAGTATTTGGTCTGTTTTAGAGAATGTCCCATGTACTGCTGAGAAGAATGTGTATTCTGATGTTGCTGGATGTAACACTCTGTATATGTCTATCAAGTCCATTTGTTCACAGGTGTGATTCAGTTCTGTTATTTATTTGCTGATTTTCTGTCTAGTTGATCTGTCCCTTGGTGTCAATGGTATGTTAATGTCTCCTGTTATAATTGTGTTACTGATAATTTGGTTTTTGATTTTTGTTAATACTTGTTTTATATAACTGGGTGCTCTGGAATTTGGTGCATATATATTTAAGATAGTTATCTCTTTCTCTTGAAGTTTTCCCCAAACCAGTATGTAGTGACCTTCTTTATCTCTTCTGATCATTATTGGTTTAAAGTTCACATTGTCTGCAAACAGAATAAGTACTCCCACTTTTTGGGGGGTTCCTGTTGCATGAAGTATTGTATTCCATCCTTTGTCTTTCAGTCTGTGAGTATCCTTTTGGGTTAGATGGGTTTCTTGTAGACAGCATATGGTTGGATTTTGTTTCTTGATCCATTTTGCCAGTGTATTCCTTTAAATTGGTGCATTGAGACCATTTACATTAATGGTTATAACTGTTATATGTTGGTTTATTGTTGACATGTTATCTTTCTGTTGTTGCATCTTTATCATTCTGTTCTGTTTAATTGTCTGCTTTGCTTAGTGGTTTTTTCCTAAGTGTATCTCAACTATCTTTCAATATTCTTTGCAGGGTTGGCTTGGTGATCATGAAGTTCTTCAACTGTTCTTTGTCATGGAAGTATCTTATTTCTCCATTGATTTTGAAGCACAGTTTTGCAGAGTACATCAGTCTAGGTTGGAAATCATTCTCCTTTAGGATCTGGAATACTTCACTCCATGATCTTCTTGACTTTATTGTTTGTGCTGAGAAGTCTGCTGTGATTCTGATAGGTTTTCCTTTATAAGTGATCTGTCTTTTCTCTATGACAGTTTTTAATATTCTATTCTTACGTTGGGTTTCTGGGATAGTGATTATTATATGTTTGGGTGTAGTTTTATTTTGGTTATGACTATTTGGAGTTCTATATGCTTCACTGATCCTGATGTCAGTTTCTGATCTCATGTTTGACAAATTTTCAGGTATTACTTCTCTAAATATCCTCTTGACATCCTTTATGTTGTCCCCTTCTTTTTTATTATCCCTATCAGTCTTATGTTGTTTTTCTTTGTGTCATCTTGCAGTTGTTGAATTTCCTGATTCCTTGTTATTTTTAAAAGGTCTTTCCTTTCCTGTTCACTAGCTGCAATCTTGTCTTTGAGGTCTGAAATTCTATTGTCACTTTCACTGAAGCAGTTTTTACAGCTTTCAATGGAATTTTTGATTTCCTGTATATCTCTTTGCATCTGCTTTATGTATTCTGTTTGTTTCTTATATTGCTCATCCACGGATTCTATCTTTTTGTTTAGTTCCTCCAATTTTTTAACTGTGTCTTCTTTAGATATGTTCAGCATCTCCTTCATTTCTTTTGTCATTTCTTCTTTTACTTGGGAGATTATTTCTAGTTTGAATTCCTTTAAAGATTCCCAGAGTGGCTTTTTTATTTCAGTTGCTATTATGTCCAATATTTCAGGTGTATGGCATATTTTCTTCTATGTACATAGCTCCTAAGGCTTCTTGGGATGGGCTGGAGGTTTGAAATTGTAATTTGATCTTTTGTTTTGTCCTTTTCCTATATTTCTGTGTTTCAAGTGTTAATCCAAGACTTCCCCAGGGTCTGTTGGAAATCCTCTTCTATGCCTGCAGCTCCTGGGATGCTGGCCACCCAGATCCCTGGATTGAGATAGGGTCACTGGGGGAGGGGCAATCCAGCTCAAGCCCAGCCTCTGGAACTGATGACGCCCACTTGCTTGCTTAGAACTCCAGAGTCTGCCAAGCACGGCCAGGAGCGGGGAGGCCATTGCAGGCCCACTCAGGACCCACTGCAATGGTCCAGTACACCCAGAAGCCAGGAAGTCAGAAAGTATAATAGATATTGTAAGAGTGATAAGGAAGGAATATGCTCTAAAGGGTATATATAATGGTATGTACAGTGTGTAAGTTAGATGACCATTTTATTGAATTTCCGTTGGATCATTGAACAAAAGAGTTTGCACTGCCAATGTTTGAGTGTCTATCCACTTTTTATGGTTTGATTTTGTGACTTTGGCAACTATTTTTAAGCTGACAATGTGTAATGTATCTACTAGTGATTTAATGATATTAATTTTCTTGAATACTACATTGTTCTATCTTTTTTCTGTTTTTCTATTTTTAAATTTTCTTTTCTTTCTTTGAAAAAAGATAACAATATGCAATACAACAACCATTGTTAAATTTCTTTCATTCTGTTTTGAAAACCTGTATTGTTATTGTTTTGGGCTTGTTGTTGTTTATCTCTTTTGTTTTCTGTTTTTCTTTTCTGACTTTTTTTTTCTTTTTAAAATTAAAAAAAAGAAGAGGTTGCAAGAACAAGGTCGCCATGTTCCTGGAAGATAATAGAACCCTGGCACCCATCAGGTATGTGGGTGTGATTGGTAAGTCACCATAGGAACCCAATGGCGCTCTTCAGCAGTTGGATACACTTAGAAACAAGAGAAGATTTTAACAGTTCTACAATTTATTTGCCTTTTCATTGGGTTGCAGACCTAGGAATGAGAAATGACTTTCTCCATTTCTTTTCACAATTACCGTAGAAAACTTGGTTAGAAACTCCAGTACTTTTTCTTATGATGTACCTTAAATGCTTATGCACACACCAGGTTGACATATATGTGAATTCCCAGGCAGAAGAAACCCTTGTGGCAGAGCTCTTGACCTCTATAGAACACACTTCCAGATTCCCTTGAAGATGTATTCTCCACTGTGGGTCAGAGTATCCAGTCTTCAGTATTGCACAAAGACCTCAGAAAGAGCTATGCATTGCAAATAGAGTGATAGATGTGGAGAACTTTCAGAGTTGAGCATGTTAAGAAGGCTTTATTTTTATGTTTAGGCTATAACTATGGCTATCGTATCGCTAGATTTTAGCTTTGAGGGGGAGATACTCAGCTAGAGCCTTTGACAGGATTACCATATTGATTTTTACATAACTAAGTCCACTGAATTGTTGTCTGTAATACACATCTATTACTCAGAGAAATAGGAGGCACAGCATTAAGGTGAAGTTTGGGTTCTTGGGTTAGATTTCATGGGTAGTATGTTTCAGATATGCCATTTTCCCACAGCTGTGTGATTTTTAAGAGTTACTTAAGCCCACTGTGTCTTTCCACTTCATATAGAAAGAGAGACAACAGTAAATCCAAGTTCTTATGGTGTTATTTGTCATTAATAATATATAAATGTAAAATGGTATGCTTTGTCATGTATTGCATCTTTCCTACCAACTATATTGTGCACTTGTTTTATATAGGCATGTAATCTTGAGTATTTTTATCCCATACTGCTTGTCCTGGTAGTATATACTTGCTAATAACATCTGATACTACAATAGTACTTAACAGTTTCTTTGATGGCATTGTATTATATTTGAAGTTTTGAAATTTGTTGAGCCTTTCTACAAACCATGATATAGAAAGGGAAGTAATTTTTGAAAGAATAAATGCCTCCAGAACTGAATAACTTTTTTTCCCCCTTTTTTTGGTGCCAGGGATTGAACTCATGACCTCACGCTTGCCAGGCAGGCATTTATGCCACTGAGCTAAATCCCCAGACCCAGAAGTGAATAACTTGTCTAGGGTCATTGTATAAGAAATATTTGCAAAATAGTGATTGTTATTTGGAGTTCAATGGCTATTCTGCTTATGTCACTGGGTTATTTTTTAGTAGTCCTTCCACTAACATCTGTAGCCCATTTGAGTTGATTGTTGTGGTGTGCTCAAGAAAGTTACCTACAGGACACTGAGATTTCAGAAACAAGTGAGATTTACTTTGAAACTGCAGTGTTATGTCAGTTTGGTAATTGAAATTGCCAGCTACTAGCTGGCTGGCCTCTATACCTTTGATCCCTTCTGTTCTACACCCCTGTATGAGTTCACAAGGTCAGGGAGTTTCCATAGATACCCCCTTTTTGCAGCACTACCATTGCTTTGGAATGTTACCAGATTTTCTTACACATCTGGTTAATTGATACACAGAATGTGGGCACAAGGCAGTTTAGTGTCTTGCAATAAACTCATTTGTTTCCCTTTTTGAGGTTTTTATGGTCAATTAAGGGAGAAGAGGAGGCTTTTGGGGGTTTGGCTAAAATTCATTTGCTATTTGAGGTCTAACTGCTAACTAAGTGTCTAAACTATAATCAATAGGCCATAAAATAAGTGAAGATTTTAAGACTAGTGTTTGGGAGGTTTCAAAAGGAAAAACAAAGTCAGAGAAAAAAAAGCAAACAGTGGGTTAAGAATGTCCTCATGGTTGGGAACACCAGTCATGGTGAATTTGAGGTACCTGGGAAGTTCCCCTAGGAGGATTAGAGGTGGTGAGATATGAATATTGATCTTTCTGCTATGTTGTAGACTCAGTCCTGCCTGCTGGAGCCACTGACTTTATTTTATTTCTTTTTTTACTTTAAAGACAATAAAATCCAACAAAACAAAACAGAACAGAGCCAATCAAAACAAAACAGCAAAATTGGTGCAGAACTTCAAAACAGGATATTAGGAAAACAACAGTAGCTACCATAGTTTATCTTATCTTTACAATAGTTGTCCATTCCAACAGATAGAGCAAAATCAAAACAAAACAAAACAGAATAAGACCAATCAAAACAGGACATTGAATAAAAGAAAACAGTTAATCAGAACAAAACAAAAAAGTGGGAACAATATTGGGTTTCAAAGACAAGATACAAGGAAATTTCCCTTATCTGCTACAATGCATAGTGTCATCCTCCCAATAGATGCTCAGGCCACTGGCCCCAGGACTGCAAAATCAACCAAACAATACAAGCATTTAGTTGCTTTTCATACCTTAGTTGCCATCAACTCAGCCTGTCCTCAGAACCAGCCAGTTGCTTGTGGAGGTGGGCATGGGGTTTGAGTTTCAGCCTGCATGCTGGTAGGCTCATGGGAGGCGCTATTTGACTTTTCTCTTCCTGGACCATGCATTGCTTGGGTGGCTTACCAGAAAGGCCGGCTAGTTGGCTTCTTGGGTGATCTCCTCCCAGTCCCAGCATGGCCAATTCTACAATCACTAAATTTAGCCAGGATACATACTCCTACATGTAGAGTGCTAGTCACATAGAAAGATCAACAGGAATGTCAGAGGTAGGTCAAACCAATCTCTGTTTATCCCTGCATGCATGTGTGGCTAGGGGCAGTGAACAAGGGCAAGGAAGGAAAGAATGGTTTCTAGACTCCCACCTAATCTTTCCTTCAAGGAAAATGCCCAAGGTGGTAAGAATATGTTTCCCAAGATCTCCATAGTATACAGTGAAAGATGTGGCTGAGATGTAACTCACTAGAGAAACATGTGATTACTGCTTGTGATTATTCTTAGTGCTATGCAAAAATGATTCTGTGAAACAAGTTAAAGAAGTAGGAAGTTTTGGGAATTATCCTTTTATATCTGAGGAAAGACTGTTTGCAAAGTCATAGCACCTTTCTTGTCATCTGTAATTTAACTTTAAAAAAATTTGAATTTCACATAGAGTAAACTTTAAAACTGTCAACTGCAAACACATAACATGCTACCACAAAGCCCTTGATAAGGGAAACCAGTTATTGCTTTTTCTCATTTTTATGTCTCTGTCTCTTTCTGTCCCTCTTTCTGAACAAACATAACTACCTACCCACTTATGTCCTATGCATGGAGAGGCATCTACTGTAGATGGAGAACACCACATCCAAAAGACATAATGATTCAAGGCTCTGAACTAGAGTGCCTTACAATGAATAAAAAGTGTTTACTTTGCAAGCCATGGAAGGAGTTGAGAAGCTTCGGTGCACACAGCTACTGAGAGACACAACTATACCAGAAGCTAGTAACAATTCAGCTATTTTGTAGTTTATAAGATTACTTGGAGGCATGAAGTACAGGAAGCAGACTAGACAGAGGCCATCCTGACAATCTCAAAAAAAAAAAATCAACTTTTGATGTCTCTTATGCTCCGTAAATACCAAAAATAGTGACTTACCTCCTTCCCACTAAGTGACATTTCTAATATATTCTTAATTTTAATAACTTTTCTAGGGTTGAACCTGAGCTAGTAAAATAAGTGATTTCCTAACACAAAGCAAAGGCTGACTTTGTGAATATGCAACAGAGCCCAAGTCCCACATTCAAAAGTGTTCTTTGTCTGGTTTAATATTCTTCTATGACTGTCTTGAAATTTTTAACCATATTATCTTTGAAGTTATGTTTTTAAGTGAAATATGATGGTACAACAGAGCATATGTGTGAGTAAAAGGGGAATATGCAATACACATCTCCCCTGCCATTCCTCACATTCTTCTTTACAAATAGCTTTCACTGTGCTTAGAGAACAAAGGATGCTGGTGGATTCAAGACATTAGAGTTCAGTGACAACTTGAAGCAATTATTAGGCAAATGTGGTATCTATAATTGGGTAAGGTGAGGCCCAGACAGGCCATGTCCTCTGTTTCAATCAAGATTAGCTTTGAACAAACAATTAAAGTGAGGAAATTCTAAGAAATCCTAATGAGCAAGGCACTTCTTCATATTTTTTTCTTATTTTGTATTGTGTCATTGAGTACAACAATGGCTTTCACTGACAGTGATCACACAGGAAGAAAAAGAAGGACAGCCCATAGTTCATTTTGCTTTAGTTTTTACCTTAATCATCAGAAATACCAAAGAGATGCATATTTGAAAAATAAAGGAAAAAGAAACAACAGCTGAATTCATTTTGTGCAACATTTCCATTATTATGATTTAAAAGAAACACACACACGTACATGCCCGAACTCTGAAATATGGCTTGCAGGATTTTAAGAATGTCCTGTAAATTAGCTGTTCTTATATTTGCATTTAAAATCAGTATGGTATGATATATAGATGGGCGATAAATTCACTGTTAATGATAGGAACTTTAATTTTTTTTAGTTTTGAAAGACATCAAAAAGGCCCATGACAAAGCCAAAGAGATTGTGGAAGAAAGGAAAAGGCTTCTGTGTTTTAAAACCTTTTCAAGCATTTGTTTCTTGCCCTTTAAACTATGTGCCTCAGATTTTCTTTCTGAAAAGGGACCAGAAAACTATACAGCTGGCCTTGCCCAAGGTCTAAGTAAGTGCACAGGTCCAGGGTTCTGAGGCTGTGTCCAGTCGGGGAGACTGTCAGGAGAAGACACTGTTGAGAGCTCAGATCTTTTGAAGAGAGGTTAACTGAAGGCACCAGGATCATAACCTGATAAAAACAAAAAAAAAAAAGAACAGTGCTCCTAATAGGTCTATTGATCCATTAAGTTGTTTTGGGAGGACAGATTTGCAACTCTCTATGCTTTATACACACCTCTCCCCAACTGCTGTCCATCCATGTGGGAAGAAATGCAACATAATCCCAGAAGTGACAGAAAACAGGCTTTAAAGAGGTTCTCAGGAAACAGAGTGGCAGGAGACCTCTTTCAAATAAAGATATCATATAATAACCAAACATGAATGTATTTCTTCAAAGAATGACACTGGGAGACATGGTGACCTATTTGTCCCTAGTTAAAAATAATGCAGAAAGCTCACATATAAAGAGTAAAAGAACTTCTAAAACCACAGGCCAGGTGATCTGTCTGTTTTGACATAGATGAAAGGGCTAGAGAGCTTTGCAAAGGCCAGAAATAAAACCACCTTTAAAATGGAGCACATACAAATGAGCCACTCAATTCTCGAAGCACAGATTAGCCAAATGGAGTATATATTGTGTCTTTCATTATCACTGGGCAGTTGTGCGAATTTAACAAAGGTCTGGACACAGTTAAACTTGCAATTTGGATTAAGGCAGAATTTACAATTAAAAAGTGCTTTTTAAAAAAATTCCAATTTAATGAAATATCAATCTGATGTAATTAGAAAAAGAGGAACAATAAACAGCTTAACGATTTTAACTAACAATGGTGTATCAGTGTACAAAGTAGAAAAGGGCAGACTCTTGAAAACTGTCTATGAAAAGTCAGAGAAAGGAATAGTTACTATAATTAAATTACGGGTGTTTTATTTTTTCTAAGAGTGACAGGTCAGGCAAGCGGCTCTAAGGTGAAATGAGATGCTGTCTTTATGTTGGTTACGTCACTTTCCCTTTCAATCTCTTTTGTTTTTTTTACAACAGCTTATCCAAACCCTGTCCATCATAGTGATAAACTTTTCTAGTTTATTGTTCATAAACTCCAGGCCAGTTGAAAACTATTTTGGGTTTCTTACTCACATCAGATCTTAACTTTGATTTTCTCAGAGGTTGATAGGTTAGTCCAGTGACCTGTTGTGTCAACAGAAACTTAGAAAAAAATTAATCATGAAAGCCATACAAAAGGGCAAAAGGAAGAAATTGAAAATGCTATAACAAAGAAATCACAGAGCCTTTTATGCCTGTTGCTAAGGTTTTTAAATTCAAATGCAGATGTATGAAAAGAAAAATAAGATGATATTAACCAATTGTGGTTGCTGGCAAGGAAAAGTGACATAAGACATTAGCAGGACAAAAAAACACATTTCATTAGCTGCTGATGACCTAAGGTTCTCTAAAGAAGCTAATGAGGAAAAGAAATCCTAGCAGAGGCAGCAAAGGAATTTCTGTTAACAAAAGAAATTGTTTTAACATTAGGTGAAAATCATGACTTCTGTGCCAAATAATCTGAGTCTCTGAACTTCTAACAGAGTGAGAGGTTGACGCTCTGCTCAAAAGATGAGGCAGACAACAAAAATTGAGATCAGTGCCAGGATAATTTTTTTTCTTGATCCAACTTGATCGTTACATATTAATTGTTAGTGATGTCATTTGGCTCACACGAGCCAAAAGTGCATTATGGATACTTGGCAAAGAGATAATGCTAGGGTAGTTCCATGTGGCTGGTATCTGTACATATGCATGGATAAGGTCTTCATAGTGTTAGAGATGGAGAGAACCATTAAGTGAAATGCTGGTAAAGCTTCCTTAGACTGATGATAGACTTGGAGGTGGCCCCGGAGTGTATTTATCTTTTGTTAAACAAGAAGCTGGTTTAAGAAAACCATATGATTCATATCCAAAGTTTTTGTTGTAGTCTCAAAGACCAAAAAGAAAACAAAGATATAAAACCCTGACCACAAAAGTAAACATCAGAAGTTGAAAATCTGAATAAATAATCAAAATATTATATATAATTCATATAATCCAACATGTAAATAATGTAAGAAATGTGAAAGATTAATTTTTAAGATAGCAACAATGAAAAGCTTCTGCATTCTTTCTTCAACATTTTATAGGATATTCTTTTTCTTAGTAGAAACTTTCTAGTAGAATATTTGAACTAAATACCTATTAAACAGAAAAATCTAGTGAACAAAAGTAGTAAGTAGCTTTTATTACACCTCCCTACTCAAATGTCTCTACTGGCATTCCAGGACTTCATCAAAATCTGCGTTGATTCCTATGTACCAAATTACCAGCAGCTTGGTGGCTAGAAACAACACACATTTATTATCTTCTGGTTTCCTTGAGCCCAGGTTAGGAGTTTAAACAAGTTTAGTACCTCTTCTGAGCAGGACCTCATTTTTTAAAAGGTATAAACCTCTTCTCAAAATTCTTTCTTAAAAATATCTCTATTCATCTAAAGCCTACTCAAGATCCATCTCAAATGTGTGCTGCATTCCTTTTGAAAATGCAACATTATGCTAATATGTCTCATGAAAGTAATCACTCTTAAGAAGCACTGGTTGCTATCCAAACAGATACATCCCAGGGTCAGAAGTCCATAGGCTGACTGACTCCATCTCCAGGTTAGTCCTTTGATTCATGGCTTCTTTACTTTGCCTGGGGTTTTTGCTGTGGACTGTGTCTCCCACTTGATGCAGATACCCATCCATGTTGGTTGTCATATGATTGGCTTTTCAAACATTCCTCAACTTCAAGCAGAGTTGCCCTCACCTGTGTGAATCATTTGCCACTGAATCCCTTTCCCTCCACTGATTTATTCAGTTCTTACCCTCAGATGATCCCTTTATTCCAGAACTGCCCTTACTTTACAATATGAGAATCAATGTTCACTGAGCTGTCTGTTTATTCTGTGCAATTATATCTTGATTACAAATTAATTAACTCTAAAAAAGATTTGATTAAATTAGCAGGGGAAGTGATTTCTATGTGGGGATTTCCATTGTCTCCAGGCTTCATTCTAAGATGGATATCAATAGTGCTGGTGTGGGCCCCAAACTTTCCATTTCCTTTCAAGCACTGAGGGTGCAGATAATCCATGACCATATTCTGAGAAACAAAGTCATGTCTATTCACATCTCCCATTCTAATTTCAAACCTTTACCAGCTTCTCAGATTTCCTTTTTCACTCTAATCTCACTGTCAGCAAATAATGTACTTTAGAGTTCTTTAAACTTTCCTTTATATTCCAACTACCTGGAAGGCTGATGCAAATCCCAACATGCAACTCACTTCCCTTGCCAGCTTAATCAAATCTTTTTTGGAGTTAATTAATTTGTAATTGAGATATAATTACACAGAGTAAATGCACCGATATTAGATATCCAGCTCAATGAACATTGATAAGTATATTTGAGTAGCCAACCCTGCAATGGAGACACAGAATACTGACACTAAGCTTCCTATTGTCATTTCTGGCCAACTCCTCTCCTGTTCAAGAAGCAATCACTTTTCATTTTTATCAACATAGAAGATTTTTTTTTTTTACCTAATCTGGATAGAATCAGAGTAGAATCATATGAAGTGAGTTCCCATGTTTTTGGTTTATTTTGCTCAATATAATATTCTTAAGATTTATCTGTGCTTGACATCAGTATTCTTTAACTTAAAAATTTTATTAGTCCATGTTTACAGTACATAACATTTACATTCTTCATGGGAAATTGGTATATGCTTGTAGCACATTTTAGTTCCTTTTACTTCCCTTCTCCCTTCTTCCACCTCTTGGTGGCCTCATTTGCATCTCCCTGTTTCCTTTTATCTGTCTATCTGTCTATCTATCTGTCTTTTATTTTGCTTTTTAAATTATTTCTTTCTTTCTTTTTTTTTTTCTTTGGTACGAGAGATCAAACTCACAGCCTTACATTTGCCAGGCAGGCTCTCATGCCACTGAGCTAAATCCCCAACTCTCTTTAAATTATTTCTATCTTAGGTTTCTCAATAAGGGAAACTGTATGATATTTAAGTTTGTGTCTGATGTATTTAAGTTAACATTATTGTCTCAAGGTGCACCCACATAAAAACAAAGATGCAAATTTATCCTTCTTTGTGACACAAACTTCATATCAATATTCTCGGTCTTGACTGCAGTGTTGGCTATTCAGATATACTTATTGATATGCATTGAGCTGGATACCTAATATGTTGTTTGTTTATGTAGCTTTTTTTTACTTTGGTGATAATTTCATCAGAAAAATATTAGAATCAATTGGGGATCCTTTAGAAATACCAATGCTTGGGAAATAAATTTTAGTGAACTGCCCCTCAGACAAAGGACTTCTGTCTAAAAATAGAAAGAATTTAAAAAAAATCAGACCCTTGAAATTCAAAGACCCAATCAAAAATGGGCATCTGAGATGAATACACAATTCTCAGATGAAGAAGTACAAATGGCAAATAAATACATGAAAAAATGTTCATCATCATTGCTCATTAGAGAAATACGAATTAAAACAACACTGAGATTCCATTCCACTCTAGAAAGAATGGCCAGGTCAAGAAAACTACCAACAAAAAATTCTGGAGAAGCTGTGGGAACAAGGACTCTTTTGCACTGTTGGTGGGAGTGTAGACTGGTGCAACCTCTGTGGAGGTCAGTCCATAGATTCCTCAAAAAACTGGGATTGGAAGTTCAATTTGATTCAGCTATTCCACTTCTAGGCATAATCCCAGAAGAACTGAAAGCATCATACCATAGTGACATATGTGCACCCATATTTATAGCAGCACAATTTATAATAACCAGATTTTGGAAACAACCTAAGTGCCCATCAACTGAGGAATGGATAAAAAAGTTGTGGTATTTTTATGCAATGGAGTACTACTCAGCTACAAAGAAGGATCACATTGAGATATTTATAAATAAGTGGATGCAACTTGAGACCATACTATAAGTGAAATAAATCAAACTCACATGTACAAATATCATATAGTCTCCCAAGTATAAGAAATGGTAAGCATGCCTAAGATTTTATGGCAATCATGATTCTCCATTACATTGCTTTGAAGCCTTATAATGTTTTCATTCATTAATTGGAATGATTTTATTCTGTTTGATAATGTGTGATGGTATGAACGGCTATTTTGAAGAAAACAAGACATTATGACAGCCATTGCTGATTTAATATCATCTTGCTTTGAAGTCTTACCATGCTTTTGTTCTTCTGTCCATTGGTTCTATCTTGTGTCTCATTGGATTTTAATATGTGTGATAGTATAAACAAATTTTTTATGGAAAATGAGATAACACAGTAGCCATTATTTATTTTCTGTTATTTGGTTCTGAATGCCCTGTAGCACTTTCATTCTCTTGAATGGTTTTATATAGAATTTTGTTATGTTTGATACTATTGTATGTGAAGGCATGCTCAATTATTTCAAAGAAAGAGACATTATAGTAGCTGTGTTATTTACATTGTTTTGTTCTGATCTGCTTTGTTTTGTCCTCTTTTGTCTTAATCTCTTTAAAATAAAATAAAATATTTAAAAAAACACAAAAAAAGAAATACCAATGCCCAGATCTCACCTGAGACACTAAATCAGAAGCAAAAGTCTCCCACAAGTATTGGCATTTGTTGAAGATCCCCAATTACCACAATCCATAGTCAGTGTTGACAGCGATTAGAATAAATTTCAGTTCTGATATCTGGATGTATATTATAAATATTCTAATATTTTTCTGGAGTTGAGAACCATTTTGCTAACTTCTGAGACAGCAGAATTGAACCTCCAATTTGTGTAGATCTTGCCTCATGTTGTTTTTTTCCTATCTCAAAGAAATTGGTGAGTTTTCTTTGTTCCATTTGTGCTCCTGGCCTGACATTAGCTACTATTTTATAAATTCTTTATATATGTGAAAGAGTCAGCAATCAACCTGGTGGAAAAAAGGCTGGGACAACAGAATAAACCTTGGAGTACAGTCAGCTATTACCTTTCATATGACAGGCACCTTCTCCACCCTGTGTTCCTTGCAATGTGTCTGTCCTGACACTGGGATAAAACTCCAGGAGCAGAATGCTTGCACAAGATGATGAAATTATTACAAAAGGAAAAAGCTACATAAACCCTGTTAGCTGTTTTAAGAGATCATTGGTTTATGAGGTCACTCAGGTGGGTTATATGATTAATTTCCCACCTTCTTTGCTGCACATAACACCAGTGTTATCTAACAGTTACCTAGGTCACCTCTCAGGAACCAGAAGCCAGCTTTTTTTTTTAAAAATCATGAACGCTACACTTGGGCTGGAAGATGTGTGAAGGGTAACTGTAATAGGAAAAGCTTGGTGTTCTGCTTTCACATGTGCCCTTCCCTTCTGCTACAATAAATTTTGGGTCGGATTCTGCTCACCTCAGCATGTAACTATGTTGATTGACCATTGGAGCAGGTGCATGTTTTCTACTGCACTATCCTCTTCCTCTTTTCCTTGAGCCTCATCATAAAGTCTGGTTCAAACCACAAAATCAGTATATGTTTTCAGGATGATGATATCATGGCAAAAGATGAGCTGTCTATCACAGCCCCGTGGTCAAAATCTTGCACAAGAAGAAGCACTTTGGAACTGTGTCTCTGGCCAGTGGAAAATTAGTGGATATTGGCTCACTCAAGCAAGTAGGTGAAAATGTGCCCTTACCTTTGGGGAGCACCCCAATTTCTCCTTCTTGATCAGTGCTGTTCTCCTTCAACTGAAGCTCCAATTAAAAAGCCTTGCCTGTGAGTGTTTGCAACCCTCACCTTGGTCTCCTTTCTATAGTTTCTGTGCCAATATACCCATCTCCAATAACAAAGGTATTAACCAGGATGCATACACTGTATCTCTGGAGTGTTACCTTCCAACTATTTCATGGCTCTTGTGTTCAAATGATCCCATCTCAATCTTTCCATTGGCATATTTTCCTCAGTTTACAACAATGCTCAAGTTCTTTTTCTAAAGAAAGACTACATTAGAAAAAACCCTTCCTTTAGCATGTCAACCATCAAAGCACATGTTTATTTCTTTCCTCCCATCACTTCCAACAAATTGTAACTCCCATTTTATCCTGAAACTCATTACACAAAAAAGTTTTAGCCTCTATTGTGTGACTAAGTGGTTTGAAGGTCATCAATGATTCCTTAATTACTTACTTCAGTCTTTTCAGTTTAGTTTTCATTCTGTTAGAATCTTGACCAATCTTTCCTCATGTTTCTTTCCAGTTGACTATACTGAGGCTGGGGGAAGATACTTTAGTTTCAACTAGTAACTAAGACTAAAGAATTCAATATTAATTAAAGTAAATGAGGGGCAAGATTCTTAGTTTAAGCAATTGTCTGACAACAATAGGCAATTGTTGTTGCCTACATAGAGGAGAATATGAACTGCTTTCTCTTCAAATGTAGACAATTTTATTGAATGGGTGAGACTCAAGTTAATAAAACTATTGTAGTTTTAAAAATTATTAAAGTTTAAAAGTTGTTACATTGTATATTATTTGGTGCAATGACTCTGGGCTAACTATTCAGGTAGGAAGAAAATATTTCTGGGCAAACAGAGCATATATACTTTATAAATCCATAATAATATAAGACTCAGATCAGAAAGATTGGATGGGAGAGCCAATCAGAGGCTCTTGGACTAGCAAAGATAAAGAGCTTGGTAGGTTTCTCTCTTTTCTGTCTTCTTTATTCTCCTTGTCTGTACTGTGTTTCCTTTAGTCTCCCCCTACCTGTATTGCTCATCATACTTCACACTGTGATGCTTCCTGAGTTTTATGGCAGAATGTTCCCCCAAAGTCCCATGTGTTCAGAGGCTGGACTTTTGGATGATGAATGGGTCATGGGAGCGCTGTGTTCACTGGTAGATCAACCCCCTGTGAATTACTATGCTGTTAGGGAGTGAGGCCTGGTTGGAAGAACTGGGTCGCTGTGGGTGCACTGCTCTCCTCAGCTCCTCCGTCTACTCTTTTAGCTTCCTGGCCTCCATGATGTGAGCAGATTTTCCTTACCAGATCCTCTGTCATGCCCTTATTGCCAGCTGATGATGAATTAAACCCTCTGAAACCTTGGAGCCAAAATAAGCCTTTCTATGAAGTCAGAGGAGTCAGGTATTGTTCCTAAGTGATGAAGAAGAGTGACTGAGACATCTTAATGACAGTGGGTTGGATTATAAGATGGACAGTCTATTACATCTCTTGTCCAATAGTTCTCTAAATTGCCCAGTAAAGCCTGCTTTCAAAGGAGTGTTCATAATGACACATAATTGTGAAAACATTAAAAAATCACCAAATTGTGTTCATACAGAAACACAGCGAGTGACTCACATTGTCACAATACTAGCACCGTACTGTTCTATAAAACCATCTTTACACTTTTAGATTTTTACCACTGAGATTCCTTTCATCTGCAATTTTCCTTGAAAAGTGATTTGTTCACTATTTTCCTAAATGGGAAACTCAAGGACACTCCTCGTTCTCCAACTAATGAGTTGCTTTCAAACTAAAAATTTAAGCTTCCAGCGCCTGTACCCTCTCTCTCCACGGTACCATAAAGTTTTCCTCTTCATTGAAGAAATGCTATGGTAACCTGGAACACATTACTGTAGATGAATGCATTACCTACTACAGTGTAGATCAAAAGTTTGCTTTATTTAATCAGTGCTTCTTTACTGAGCAATCTATTCTAAAGGCATTAGAGAATAAGTCAATTATTTCTTTTAAATCAAGATAAGGCGTCTCATAAAATGCTGTTATATCGACTATATCCTGATATAGTTACAAAGCTACAAAAGAGTAGAGCAAGGCTATAAATAGCCAGTAATGACAAGTCAGCTAGAGTTGGAACTTTGAAAATGTAATTCATGGTCAGGCAAAGTTTGGGTAACGACTGCCAGTAAAGACAGACACAGAACGATTCATGGTTGGACCAACTATTTGTTTCTTTCTCAGTACAACAGTGAATAAAAGCTAGACTATTTCTAATATGTTCTCTTTCTCTTTCTTCCTCCTGTCAATGGCAACTCAATAATTAAAGGCTTTAAGGAGAACACTACTTTGCTTTTTATGCATAATCTCACAGGACTTTTAAGAGTAGGTACTCTAAGGTGTCAGTGCTTTCTAATTAGAGAGATTTTGTACCTATTGATCATCATGAAGATAAATTTTGTACTATTTCCAAGGACAGACTGCAGCATATGGCAGGTAATACTTGTGCTTCTTCAGTAGTTTTGAGTGAAGATATTTTTCTATTGAGTGCTCATTTGAAAGAAAAAAGTGCATTTCTGAAATCTAGGCATACATCCTTCACTTAGGATAAAAGGGCAACCTCGGGGTCCTGGACTGGAAGCTTAGTACTGCATACAGTTTAAGACCATGACATCATTTTTCTAATACCAGTTGACATAGACTATATTATCTGTGTTATACTATACCATTCTTTTTCTGTAGAGAGTATTTAAAATCTATGTGGGCTGGTATTCTTTCCCTGAAAAACATTATGGTATAGGGAAGAATTTTGTGTCATGGCAAGAAGTAATATTAACAGGCCAATATTAAAAGGCAGGAAGAGACTAGTTCATGGTAATCACCTTGTGGATAGGACCAGTTTAAGGTATTGGATCCTAGCATCTTGTTCTCTGATAAAACAAGGATTTCAATCAAGTAACCGGGCAAGAACGATGTACCTGGTAGAACAGGGAATGCAGTGCTTTGGTTTTGCACACGCCTCTGCCATACTGACCTTGGGCTTGTCACTTGTACATTTGGGAAGTGAAACTATGAAAGTGGATTTTTAAAACAGCTTCTTAAAAATTGGGGCAAAACACATAAAATTTAATAGCTGAATCGCACAGTGGCATTAAGTACATCTACACTGTGGTGACTATTATTGCCATCTGTCACAGAACTCCTCATCTTGCAAAACTCTTTTCTTATAATACAGATTAACCAATTAGTCCCCATTTCTCCTCCTCCTAGCTCCTGTCAGCCACAACTCCACTTTTTGTATGAATTTAACAATATTGGCACAATCATAACATTTGTCTTTTTATGATTGGTTTATTCTAGTTAGCATTAAATTGTTAACTTTTATTCATATTGTACGGTATGTCAGAATGTCTTTCCTTTTTAAGTCTGAATAATATTCCATTATATGTATATTTCATATTCTGTTTATTCATTCACCAATTGGTAGACACTTGGTGGCTTTCACCTCTTGGCTACTGTGAGCAGTGCTGCTGTGAATATGGATATCCAAGCATCTTTTTGAATGCCTAAGTTCAATTCTTTGGAGTGCATACTCAAAAGTGGAATTGCTATTTTTATTTTTGCATTTCCAAGAACAGATGTTTTTAAATGCTTCCTTCCACATCTAAAATTCTAGGACCCAACACTTGTTTCTCAACGATCTTTTTAGGGTATTACCTTGGCCTAGCAATCCTCTTCACCGTGGAAGGATGTCCAAATGATCTTCTTAAATATCAGAACACCTTTTCTGACTACCTACCTTTTCCTCCACACTTGAGTTATGTACTCTCAGAGCACTCACCAGTGTCAAACCTGATCGTACGCTTAATTTACTATTGTTCTCTAGGACACTCATTCCTGGAAGGTAGAGATTATTATTCTGTATTATCTCCTCAATACTTGACACAGAATAATCGAATGTCAAATTTATGTACAGAACAAAATAGGGTCAAATAGTCTCAAAAGACGAAGTGAACACAATAGTAAAATTGGAGAATAATTTGTCTGTAATGCAAAATATTCCCCTTGAGAAAGGAGGGCTCAAACTAGTAATTATCATCATCATCATCATGCCTAATATTATGTAATCCCATCGTCTGCTAGGGTGGAATTTTTCAGCTGGGCTGTGGTGAGAAACATCTGACTCAACATTCGTGGTCCAGCTGTTGGGCACTATCAGAAGATGGATTGTACCGGGACGTTCCATATCTATCAATAGAGAAGGGGAAATCATATTCAAAGCCCATCCAAGGCTGAGCTCAGAGTTGGCGTTCTCCACCACCCCAGCAGGGCAGGCCCCACGCTCAGCTTTTAAGGGGAAGAGACTTTTAGTTAAGAGGTAGGGCCTCAGGGTCTTGGGTGATTAAGCTGACTTTCAGAGCTGGGAAATAGTTCCCAACTTATGCGCAAGTGGGCTTCATCGCGCATCTGGAGGAGCAGACTGGAAAGCTCTTCCCTGGGCCACACAAAGTACTCTGAAGGTTGCTTCCTGAGCAGCGCGGGGCAGTCACCGGATCCGCGAAGTCCTTTCTATTCCATGCTAAAGAAGACGCCCGGGGCCGCAGCCCTCCAGGAGCCAGCACCCTCCTGCCGGGATGTGCTTCTCCTCTGCAAACGCTCCTTTTGGGTCAGTTTCGCGTCTTCCGGGATAAAGGATGCCTAGAGATCCCAGGAGCGGAAGGCGTGGTGCCCAGGTCCAGTAGCAAGTGGACGAGGGTTGGGGCGGGGACCCGGGAGTGCACTTGCTTCGCTGGGGTGCAGGTGGGATGGGCAGTGCGGGGAGGGTGCGCTCCGGATGCGGTGAGCTGTAAGAAGTCCACCCAGCTGGGGCTGCCAGGTGAGCTGCGATGGGGTCTTGGGAACACAGAGCAAGGTGCAGGGACCCTCGCTGTATCCAGGAGGAGGGCGGGGTGACCCCCCCCCCCCGCCCCACCTCCGGGAGAAGCAGCACTCCTTCCCCTTCAGTTTTTCCCCAGGGAGGTGCTCATGTATCCTGATGGAGAAGGGAGCTGTGTGTGTGTGTGTGTGTGTGTGTGTGTGTGTGTGTGTGTGTGTGTGTTGAATTTTGAGAACAAAAAGCCAGGACCCCTGGAGACTTGACTCAGTCCTGGACAAAGTTTGGAGTACTTGTCACATCTTATAATTTTTCTGTGGGGCAGAGGTTACTTTTGGGAACAGAGAGCTCATGTTTGACTCAGGTCCATCCTCAGCCCCGTGTCCGTCCGTGTCCCCCCCCCCCCCCCAGATACACTCAGCCCTCGGCACTGAAGAGCTGTGGATCTGAGCAGGGTCAGAAGGTCTGGAGACTCAGTCCTACATCCCTACTATTGGGGTGCAAATCAACAGAAACCTTTCTAATGAAATGCAGTGCTGCCTCCCCCAGTTTCTAGGAATTTAGCACACTAGCTTGGTATTGTTTCTGGATCTCCTAAATTGTATACAAAAGCGATCAAGCATGCCTATAATTCTAGCACTCTAGGAGGCTGAGGCAGGAGGATCACAAGTGTGAGCCCAGCCTGGAGCTGTGTCATGGTGCTTGTTCATGTTCTCTGAATTTTTTTTAATGTTCTCTGAATTTAATTGATGCGTTTGTGAGCTGTTTAGCTCCCTGGGTCATGAGACCAAGTCCTGAGTCATGGGACAGGGAAAGAAAGTGCCTTACCTGACTTTCACTGCAAGACTGGCTCTTGTGTTTTGCTTTTAGCATCATACATATTTTGTAAACTGAGGCCATACTTTTGGTGAGATTCTAAAAGCGAGCTTACCTTTCTTAGTCAAGCCCTCTTGCCTTACAGTTGGCCAGTCAGCCTCCATTAAATCCCATGCTGGACTGTTGATTCTCAAAACAAGAAGGGAGTTGTTTCTGCCTCCAACTTGCCTTGTCTTGAGATGATTATTTTTAAAATGTCCCCAAAACATGGCCAAGGGGTTATTTGGCAATGACATGAGTGGTAATTTTGCTCTTTACTGTATTTTTTCTAAACCTTTGTTATGTTTTGTTTTTGGTAGTAGTTACTGATTGTTGACCCCTTTGGCTCAAGGTAAGTTTTGCTGATGTTATTGATTGTTCTGTAATGTGTTGGGTAGAAACTCATTGAGCACTTCTGGAGTGGGCATGAGGTGGCTTGTGCTTCTGCTTTCAAGGAACTGACAGATAAGCAGTTCAGACTTGAGCTCTGTCTGCTTCTCTACCACTTACTTTTTGATGGAGCAAAATTCTGATTGGAATGAGACATTTTGAAGATTCTTATGATTATTAGTAGAAGAGTCTTTGCATCTTTGTTCCAAAAACAACCTGAGCAAGTTCCTGGCCTTTTGGTATCCTGAGGCCAGACCACAGTGGGTAGGGACTTCTGAGACTCCTTGGCCACAACCATCTCCTTTCAGGTTTGAGATACTACCTGCTTTTCCTGCTTGAGTCCATGTAAAGACATCTGAGCATAGGAGAAGCTGTCCAGTGTGGCTCCCTGGCCTCGGATTGCCCTTGCTGATCCGTAGGGCCTGACTGTGGTCATCTGTGCATGACTGCTGTATGCATCCGTGCAGGTAGTAGTTTTGTGAGTTGAACCTGATGTTAGGGTAATAGTTTTGTGCACTTCCAGGTAGGCTAAATTAACCAGAGATGGAAAACTCATAGCTCTCAGGGAGAGCCAACAGATCCTAATAACTTCCCAGGACAGGTTCCATGTGCCTGGGCTAGTCATTCCTTAATTCATAGTGAATAAAAGTAACAACTCTGGAAATGCATTCTGATCTGTACCCCATGTAATCAAGATCTGGAGGAGATTTTGAGGCCATGCTACAGGGGAAGAGTCTACTAATTCTGGATTTGTTCTGAGGACCTAGGCTGACGTATATCTCTACATGCCACCTAGGAAATGCTTGTTAGTGGACTTAGTATCAGGTACAGTGATAATGATGGCAAGCACTGATGTCACAAGTGATGTCAGAAGCCAGGCATCTTCTAAAACCTTGTGTGTAAAGTTTTTAAGTCATTTCTCCTTGCTCAACTCAAACAAGCAGGTTCTGTTGTTATTGACATCAGTCCCGGATGACAGATTCCATGTATGATTTATTGAGCTCTTCGGGGGAGAATGTCTATCTCATCTTCCACAACACGGGGCACCTGCAATTTCTCTCTTGCCTGCTTATGGTTAGAGGCAGTCCAGCCCTACAACCAGTCTGACCCAGTCTCTACCCTGGTCACCACTCAGCGGCAGCGACACCACTGCCTTCTCCACACTGCAAATTCCTGATCTGAGAAATGTGATGCTCTCAGTGCGACCTCGTCAACTGTGAGGATTCAATGAACTTACAGAAGTAAGACACTTAGTGTAATGCATTGTACACAAGAAGCATAGTAATTTTTATTCTCGTTATTTTTTTTTTCTTTCAAGATTCTCCCAATGCTCCCTAACCCAGAGTCATGCTGGGAAATATTGATCTGGGGCTCCCCGAGCTCTATAATGTCTCAGGGCCTTTGTACATGTTGTCCCCTTGTGTAGAATATGGTCTCCCCCTCATTCAGTTAGAAAAATCCTTTCTTTTAAAGCTATGGTCAGCTTAAATGTACCCTCCTCAGTAACCTTCCATTAGTGCCCCTTCTTCTCTAGGAAACAATATCCTTCTTCATTTGTGGTCTCAGTAGCTTTCTAACATTTCCTTATTGAAGTACTAACAACTGCCTAACCTTTATTAAGTACTTCCATGCCTAGGGGTACACCACGGGTCCTCCTTGCTATTTTTTTAAAAAAATATGTTGATAGCTCCACGAGGTAGGGTTGTATTTTGCTAAAATAATTTTATGTGTCTGCGTCTCCCAACAGACTTGATAGTGGCTTACACATCTGTGTACTCAGTTTGTATCTCTAGGACCTGGCAGAGTGTGTAATTAATACACAGTGGACACTCAATAAATGTGTAAATGAACATATTTTACTAAAGCTATGTACATGCAAATAATAAGCTAGTCATGTGACCCTTATATAATCATGCTTTATTCATTCCAGAAATTTACTGTCAAAATTTTAGAAAAGATTGAGAAGCAAAAAAATAAGTTAAAATTATACTCTTTTAGCCCTAAAGAGTTTATGTGGTTTGTTTAGGAACACACCACTAGTAAATGACTAATATCAGGTTGGGTACATTTGGCTTTAGAGCCCAAATCTTAACTACTGCCTTATACTGCTGACCCCACTTCTAAACACACACACACACACACACACACACACACACACACACACACCCTACCAAAACAAATTATTCTAGCTATTAAAGTGGATTGGAAGAGCTAAAATTTGAAATTAAATTGACCACACATGAAGTACACAAACTACACCTAGTATTCAGAGCAGAGGATGTAGGTCAATGGTAACGTACTTAGCATGCAGGAAACCCTGAGTTCCATCCTCAGTGCACTCAAAGAAAATCATAGCATCCAGTCTTTTAAGGACTCCATATTTCCTATTCTTTCATTTAGGGTCGTGCTGGTGAAAACTGAGAGAGAGAGAGAGAGAGAGAGAGAGAGAGAGAGAGAGAGAGAGAGAGAGAGACAGAGAGAGAGAAAGAGAGAGACAGAGTCAGAGAGAGAGAAAGAGACAGAGAGAGAGAGGCAGAGAGAGAACACAGTAAAGAATAGGAAAAGGAGAGGGGAGAGAGGAGATAGAAAGAGCACAGAGTGGTAAGGTAAAAAGGGAATAGCTTCTAAGTCACACAAACGCAGTTTGGATTCCAGGTGAGTCACTTGATGTGTTACCAGGAACAAGTTGCAAAACCCTCTTGGTCATAGTCTCTTCTTGAGACAGAGATAATTAAAAACACTTTGTGCATTTTGTAAAGTTTAGAGGTAACAAGATGGCACGACCATCAGACGTGATTAATGGTAGGTCTCCTTCGTGCTAAGGCTCTAGTGATAAGGGTGATACCCAGTGACTCTCTGAACAGCAGTCTTGATGAATTGTTTTACACAGTGACACATGGCTTTTTCCCCCAAAATCCATCACTTTAACTCTCCTGGAAATTTTTTATTATTACTAGATACCTTTAATAACTTGCTACATATTCATTTTCCTAGAAATTCAAGCTCCTCTCTCACTCTGTCTCTTTTGAGATAAAGAGAAAGAAGTGGAGGATTAAGGTCTTAGAGCTAATTTCTTTTAGAAGTCGATCGTTTTCATTCCCCTATCATTAATGTTTTCTCTTTTCCTTTATCAGAGAGTTGCTTCTCATTGAACTCCTATTGCCAAATGGAACTCTCTTGTTTTCTTGCAAGATGAAAGGAGGCAGCCATGAATGAGCCACTAGACAGCTTAGCAAATGCTTCTGATTTCCCTGATTATGGAGCTGCTTTTGGAAATTGCACTGATGAAAAAATCCCGTTCAAGATGCATTACCTCCCCATTATTTATAGCATCATTTTCATCGTGGGTTTCCCAGGGAATGCAGTGGCAATTTCCACTTACATTTTCAAAATGCGCCCTTGGAAAAGCAGCACCATCATCATGCTGAACCTGGCCTGCACAGACTTGCTATACCTAACCAACCTCCCTTTCCTGATTCACTACTATGCCAGTGGTGAAAACTGGATCTTTGGGGACTTTATGTGCAAGTTCATCCGTTTCGGCTTCCACTTTAACCTGTACAGCAGCATCCTTTTCCTCACCTGTTTCAGCATTTTCTGCTACCTTGTGATTATCCACCCTATGAGCTGCTTTTCTATCCACACGACTCGATGGGCAGTGGCAGCCTGTGCTGTGGTGTGGGTCATTTCCTTGGTGGCTGTCATGCCCATGACCTTCCTGATCACATCCACCAGCAGGACCAACAGATCTGCCTGCCTTGACCTCACCAGTTCGGATGACCTCACTACTATCAAATGGTACAATCTGATTTTGACTGCCACCACTTTCTGCCTCCCCTTGGTGATAGTGACACTGTGCTATACAACCATCATTAACACCCTAACCCAAGGGCCTCAGACTCAAAGCTGCCTTAAGCAGAAAGCCCGAAGGCTGACCATTCTGTTGCTCATCATCTTCTATATATGTTTTATACCCTTCCATGTCTTGAGGGTCATTCGGATTGAAACTCGCCTGCTTTCCATCAGCTGCTCCGTGGAGAATCACATCCATGCAGCTTACATCGTTTCTAGATCATTAGCTGCCCTGAACATCTTTGGGAATCTGTTACTCTATGTGGTGGTCAGCAACAACTTCCAGCAGGCCATCTGCCCATCCATGAGAGGAAAGGCCAGTGGGACCCTTGAACAGACAAAGAGAGTCAGTTGCTCAGTCAACCCTTAAAACACTTCACTTCCTCAAAAATGAAAGCCTGTTGATTCTTCATCTACCACTGTTAACAAGTCCAGACTACTTCACTGGATGACATCCCTAGGGAATGCTGTGAGTTTAGCTTATTACATGCCAAAGCCAGGGGTGGGGCTACTAATTCTTTGCAAATGTTTTGTTGAGGTCTTCTTGTGGGTAGAAATAAGAATAAGATGCTTATACAATTACCGATGATTGGGACTCAGGGCGTCTTAAAGAAAGAATATCTGTTCCCTCCAACTCTATGTATATACATGAAAACCAAAGTTCACACCCCAGTGTTGGAGAACCTTTTAGTGACTGAGTTCCCAGCTGAAACCCAACATGTACTTATTCATCCCGAAATACCAACATGACAATTAAACCTAAATACTGAGATTTTGGTTTAGGAATAGCAACTCATATGTTAACATCTGTTGTCTTAAAAGAAAAACACAGTAACAGAGCTTTCAGTGATGCAAATAGCTTTTCATTGAAAGGTGCACAATGAGCATGATCTTTGCTGTTGTATGCATGTTGACCATTTGTCAGACATTGGCTGGGTGACTTAGTTTGCCAGTTGATGGACAGGGCTTTTCTGGCAGAGAGGCTCTTTGTGCTGGCTGTGGCACATGTGCCATAGCTTTGCCACCACTGCCTGTATCTTTCATCAGATTAGTGGCAAGATAGGACCAAAAAACCTTTCACTCCTGCTTTCATGATCTTTCATGCTTTGGGGCTTATTTCCATTGAAACCCTAGACATTTCAAAATATTATTTGTATCTTTCTCCATATTTTATAATCTTATACCTTTACAACATTTTTGCTTCACACTTTGCTTTAAGATGATTGAACTAGGCTCTAATTAATTTTGTAGACTGAAGCAAGACAATTAAAATGGCTTGGAGATGTCTGTGCAAATAGTTGGCAAAGTACTTGGTGTATTATGTTTTTGTTGTAGGAAGTCCTCAAAGTTGTTATTGAATTTATAAAATTGTCAAGTTGTATTATCAATGTTTCCTAGGAGAGACACATTTGAGGAACAGAGATTCATTCAGTTATCATATATACTGGACATTAAAGCAGAACAGGCTTTCTTGATTTCTGTATGAAAATGCTCAGGTAAGAGCTAATTCTGAAGATGGGTGATCTTTTAAGACAATGATGTAAATATATCTGTTGAAACAGCCACAGTTATTCTTGAATTATAAGTTTGCTTAATTGTCAGTGAGTTTAAATACTTGAGAATATACCTGGTCTTGATAATTAGGGTTCTAAAATGGGTTGATATAATTAATAAACTTATTTTTTAAAATCTCTGAATAGATTGGTCATATCTTTTTTCTTTTTGTCTATTATATTGACATGCACCTAATTTGTGCTTGCTTGAAGAACAAAACCATTTGATAAATCATCGTAGAAAAGGCCGGAATTGATGACTTCATCAGAGGATCGGGCCCTCAGGAATGCTTCGTGACTTTCGGAGTTGTCTAGGACTTTGCCTCTGACTTAGCCCTAAGCGAGCAGGCTCCTCTGGAACCTGCCAAGGCTGTGGGTTGGTGTGGGATGGGAGAGCTGAGGGCTCTGAACGTGAGCTTCCCTGCAGCATCGTGGTTTTCTCTAACCACCTTTCCAGTTCTCCTCTCTTGGGTTTCTGAAAAGTACAGAATACGCTATTTCCTTTGAAGATCAAGAACTTGTTCAGCCATGCCATCTGCGCAGTATGGAGGAGGTTCAGAGTCCAAGCTGGAACCTGGCAGCTGTCTGGCGCTCCTCTTCCTTTGTCTCTCTCATGCCTGGTGCAGCCGTGGGCATTTACTAAAGTGCTGCCAGGTGAATCTTTGTACTCTGCCGTCTCGCCCTGGGCACACGTCTGTCCTTTCTCTCCATCTCTATTCCTTCATGTCAAAGACTTCTCTCAGCAGAAAAAGCCATCTCAACCTCTTTTTTGTTCAACTTGTCTCTGTTGTTTCCTTTGTCCTTTCCTTTCTGGCCACCAATGTATATAAAAAAAAATTATCTTCTGAAAAGATTTTTTTCTCTGTATCTAAGGTTCTTATTTTGCTCTCTTAGGGATTTGGCTCCAGCATTTAATCCCACTTTCTCAAATTTTTACCATTTTTATTACACTAGATAATTGACCTTAGCTCAGGAGCATGCATAATTTCCATTATCCTCAAAATACCTTCCCCAGACTCGGCCTTTCTGCCATCCTATTACCTGACCTGCTTCCTGGAGTTATAGGTTAGGTATAGATGGCAGTCTGCCCTTCAGGTTTCTGTAGATTGAATTTAATCACAAAGATCTGAGCTAAATTGAATTCAAAGGGTCACTTTTATTTTCCAAAGTAAAGAGTTCTGGGCTAATTATGCTAGAGGTTGCATTTTGAACTGAGGCCAAAAAAGGGAATGATGATCCTTTCCAGACTAGAATGGGACCTCGACGACCTTGCCTCATACAGTTACAGGCAGAGAAAACCTAAGAGCCAAAGAGCAGAGCTCGGCCTCTGTGTACTGGTGGGGACTGTCAGGCTTATTTAGCTTAAGGACTAGAAGCTCAGATAGGCTCATGGTGCCCAGGTATGGGGAACTTGGAAAACCTGTTCCAGATTCTGAGACACGGGATCCTCCCACCCTTGCTTTTTTTGTATCATGGAAATCGTCTTTCAGTCATAAATTTAGAAAAAGTGCCAACATGACTTCATATACGGGTGTCTGAATTGTACCAGTAGTTACTATCCTGCCACTATTTTATTTATCTCTACACTTTTTAAAGAACATTTAAAAGCAAATTCTAGCCAACATACAGTGTCATTTAGGAATGCTTCACCACTGACTTCCTTCAAAACAAGTACAAAATAAAAAGTATTCTTTAACATTATTTGATACTAATCCATATTTCATTTTTTTCTGCTGCTTTAGAAATATACTTCTTACAGTTTTCCCCTCTAAATCAAGATCTAAACAAGCTCCATGCATTGCATTTGGCTGATATATCTCTTAAAATTCTGTTAATCAATTATTTTCTCCTTGCTTTACTTGTTGCCAATTATTTAATAAAGAAGATAAATAATTTGTTCTGTAGAATTCACAATTTCCATCGTTGTTTTCATTCAGTTATTTATGACAGGTTGTAATCTGACTGGCAGAGTTTACAGTGTTATTTCTAAGAAGATCCTAATTTTCTCTTCTCTTCCTTCTTTCCTTCCTGTCTCCTTCTCTCTCCACTTCTTTTCTTTTTACAGAAGTTCTAATCCACCTAGAACATGTGTGGTGTCCGACTCCCTATGCTTAGCAATTGACTCGAGGTTTTAGGATTTGTCATATTGATCACTGTACCCTAAAGTCCCCCCTGCATTCTTTGCCTTTCTAGATTTATGTCTAGTTTTACCAGCTGTGTACTGTTGATAAGCACTAGTTGATTTAAAAACTTTTTCTGCTTTTATTAATTCTGTCTTTTCTATAAAGGAGATCTTTGGTCCAATATCTTTTACTCCCTATGGATAATATTTAGCTACTCTTCCTTCTTTGAGAAGGCACAAGTAAAAGTGAATAACAGACAGGGAAGCCATCTCTCAGTACTTCCTCAATGAGAGTTAAACGTTGACAGAAATTTTGACAAACTTCCCTTTCATTATGGGCCATGTTCTTTGGAGTTAACAGACATCCTCACAATGCCCAAGGCTGGGACAGCCCCCAGGGTAAGGAGACCTTGAGAAATTGCCTTCCTGTGGTCAAACTTCTAATCTGTAGTGTCTTTTTGTGTCCTTTTGGACCAGTGTAAGGCATTTAAATTTCTCTCACAGCTTTAAGAAATAGAAACAGATTTGGAAGTTGCTACATTTCAGATTTGAAGTGGCTCCCAAACACCCATATGTTGGAGACTTGGTTGGCAACCTGGAGCACTATTTTGGGATGTGATGGAACCCATAGGAAGCAGGGTCAGGTAGGAAGAAGAACTTAGGGGAGTTCCTTTAAAGGTGGTATGGGCACCTCGCCTGTCCCTCACTCTCTCTTTCACCTTTCTTTCACTCTCCCTCTCCCCAGCTGCTGTGAGCTGAGCAGCCTCCTTTGCCATGTGCTCCAGCCTTGATGTACTGTGCCGCCACAGGCCCAAAGCAGCAGGACCAAGAAACCAAAGGCTGAAATCTCTGAAACTGAGTGAGATACATCTTTCTTCTTTCAGGGTGATTAGCTCAGTTATTCTGTCACAGCAGTAGAAAGCTAACACAGCAACATGTCTTCCTTAAACTGTAAGCAGAAAATGTATCACACTGCAGTCATTGTGATGATTTGGTGTGCCTTTGGTTCGCCTTTGTTTCTGGTATTTTCTATTTATTTGTGTCTTTATAGTTGTTATATTTCTTATAAAATATATAGTTGAATTCTGTTTTCTATCCAAACTAAAATTCTCTGCCTTGGGTGTAGAATACTCAATGCACTTATATTTGCTATATATTATATTTATTAATACCAAATAATATACATACTGTCTCATTTCTATGTGTGTATACTTACTATAAATGTTAATTTATAAATTATGCTTAGTAAGAGACTGACAACAACATTTAGTAATAAATTAGACCAATGTACTATAATAGAGCTGCTGGCATATCTACTCTTGCATTCTGACACCATTATGGAGCACAGTATGAGATATTTGAACACAAGCATGACAGTGCAGGACAGCATAAGAAGTCGTTATGCGTCCCAGAAAAATAAGCAATTTAAAGTTTACAAATTACTTTTGGAATTTTCCATGCCATATTTTTGACCATAGTTGACCTCAGGTATATAAAATTGCAAAAACTAAAATTAAATGAAAGGTAGAGTAAATGTGAGGTTCTAAAAGAAAGATTTGGTTCTGCTGTTATGGTTCCTAGCAGAATACTGGTGAATTTCTCTCTAGGAAAATACAAATATAGTGATAACAAATACAGCTTCCATAGCTCTAACAGTGTGCTGGGGCCTGTTTTAACTGCTTGTTTCATGAACCCAGGCTGTGTGACTTCCCTGTAAGTGTGTAGAGTCACTGCACCATGCTCCTTCGGACCACAGGAGAGGCCGCTCCTAGGCTCAGCCTGCTCTCCCTGCCGGGATGCTCACAGTCAACTTTCCTTGCCAAGTCCAGCTCCCAACACTTTCTTCAGCATGAGGGGACGGTCACAGACAGCTAGAATCTGACCTAAACTCATGGTAGGAATCATGAACTCCAAAACAAAAACAAAGGAAAAAGGCAAACAATAAAAAAAAATACATAAAAAAGTCTTCATGAAAATGGATACCTACAGGGAACATAAGAAAACTTTGAAAATCAGTCATTACTTCCACCAGAGACATCTTTGGAACAGACCAGGAGTTCTGAAGGAATTCATGTTTGAAGAATAAAAAAGAGCTCTTGCATACAAGATCAGAAGCTTAAGGACTTGCCACAAATGCTCTCCACTGTCTACCGCCCCGTACATGCTTTGTACTGGGAAACTCGGGGGACTCCAGGCCTTTCTATCCACTTGTATCTCTTAAATGTGTCTTTGATATATAGAAGGTGTCTTGGAGGCTGGTGGTATGATGATGGTTATTTCCATACTGCAGGAGAAACACTCTTTGATATGTATTATTTTGCATGCATTTCAGAGGTTTTTAAGCAATGGTGCTTTTTCAAAAGTGCATGTAAACCACTAAGTTTCTTAGTGCTGTCTCTATTTGCTGATTCTGTCTCTGTGATTGCATACTATGTAGCATATGAGTATAGATTCTGTATAACAACATACAACTTGTTTTCCATAGATATATTACTCTTTTTCCTTACAATTCTGATCAACATTATATTAATACTTCCAAATAATTTTTTGATTAATTACAATAATATCCACAAACATCTGAAAAATGAAACAAAGAGCAGAAAATAGTCCATTTAGTTTTGGCCTTTCAAACATGAGGGGGCATGGAACAGTTGAATGCATGGCTTATTTGTTTAGAATCATAATATTAGTTTTAACTTTTATTCAGGTAAATTAACCCAGGCATATTTTAGACTCTTACTATGTACAAAATAATGTGGTGTGTGCTAGGGAATGTAAACCTTAGTCAGAAAACAGATCTACTTTGAACGATAACGTGTTTTTGTAAACTAACTTGTATTATTCACACGTGCTTTTTAGGCTGAGTATGTCTTATGCTACATCTGCATATTAAAAGTCAGTGAAAATTTTATCCAGCTCTTGTTTCCATTGCAGCTTGTTATTAATCTAGTTGTAATCTGAGAAGTTTATCCAAAGGATGCATTTCAGGGACACATATGTCTTTCTAAGTTCTCCCCAGTAAGCTAAAGTGTGTCCCACATATACATAGAAATATTCTAGAGGTGCTAGTTGTACTTGGTTATATGTCCTATTTATCTGTTTAAAATTCTGTGGTAGATGAACAATGAGACCACATTTATATTACACATTTTGTTTTATTCCATTATTAGATGCAATATTGCAAATATTTGAATATTAAACAGAGAATGCCAAGGGAAAATTCTACATCTGCACCAGAAGCATTGGTCAAACAATGAAATACTTACTTACAAAATATTTTTCAATCCATATAATCCTTCTAAAAGGTTCAATAATTGTGATAGGATTTTTTGAGATATATTCTCAATAGACAGTTCAGACTAGCCTTGAACTCACTGTGTAACTCAGGCGAATCTTGACCTTGTGGCAATTCTCCTGCCTCAGCCTCTTAATTGCTGGGATTACAAGTATGCATCACCAAGCCTGGTTGGTGATGAAATTTTTTCTCCTTTAAATCTAGGGGAAAATGTAGATAGCATTCATGTAAATAAACTAAAACAATGCTAATATTAAAGCCTTTATTCAAATTTTACCCATTAATGGAAATACTGCTAAAATTCAGCTTTTATGAATCCTTCTACAGTTATTTAACTCAGACTAGGCAGTTCCGCAGCTTCTTTTCTTATTTCTGAGATGTTTGGAGCACTTTATCATTCAAGATTTGAATTACTACTCTTCCATATCCCTGTGTTTTTTTCTCTCCCCTGTGATTTTAACTTTTACAACGCGTGGTCAGATATACTTGTGTTCCAGGAACACAACAATATTTTAGGAAGTAACCTATATAGAAGAACAAAAGAATGAGCCTTTTTTAGAATGAGAAATGTTTGCTTTAAACCCCAATTCTTATTTGACCAATTGTAGGTATAGAAAGTTCACGCTTAAATTGAGTCCTTGTATTGCCTTTGAAAATGAGATGAAAAAGGCTTCTATTTCTGGAATCATGCTAGATTAAATCTATTGCATATCCTTCTAGTTGGAAACAATGAAAATAGATAAATAAAATATTTTCATAAACACCTATAGAAATGCTCACTCAACTGGTATGAAACTAAAGAATCCACAAAGGGAAAAATAGAGGTGGAAACTCAGAAGTCAGCAGGTAGTGAAAGCAGCAATTTCCCCAGCAGCCTCTGCAAAATGCTGGTAGCTTTTTAGCTTAGGTTTTGACATCTGCTGTGCTGTGGATGGTGATCATATATCCTGAGTTTCCCAAGATGGTACTAGTTAATGCTGCTTTCCCTGATGTAATTATTAATAGAGCCCCCTTTACTTTTCCAAAGTGTCAGGATTGATATATGGTCACACTAAATATGAGAACCAGGGCATAAGTATTCAGCTGTACAAAGGTGGGGATTCTAATAGGAGGCTCTCACAAAAATCTGCATGTCAATGAGCTGTGCTTTCCACGTTAAGGTAAATGATAAATAAAGCTACAGAGTAGAAAGGGACAGCATGTAAAGCAGCCTGTATTGACTTTGACGCTTGGTAGAGGGAAAATGAATTTGCCCTTGAGTAATCATAGCCAGCATCAAGCTTACATGTAAATGTGTTGTTACCTGCATGTTAAAAAATTGAAGTTCAAGTGGAAATTGATTTTAAAGTGATTTCCAGATGGGTAGAACCACTAGGCAATTGCAGAAGCATATGTAAAAATCTCTTTCAGGGAGTGCAACTTTAACCTAGGTTTCAAAGAATTCCCACTGGTAAAGTTTCCAAGGATGATGAAAGCCTCACATAAAGAAAAAAAATCACAAAAATATGAACACAAAGGCACAGGGAGAGAAATATATCAAGACTAGAGAATGGAAGAATTGGGCATTTAAAGATGTAAAATAGGAGAAATATCAGATACTGATCATCAAGTAGGATGTTCAGTGCATCTGAAACAAACAAAAGCTTAAAAAATAAGCAATAAAATGAGACTTTAAAAATGATTCAGTATATTTGGAAAAAAACAGACTTCTAGGAGTAGTAAATATAATAAATAAAAAAGATGGCAAAACAGATTAGGTACAATAAATAGAGATTAAACAAAATGGGAGAAGTGAGATCAGAAGGAAATTATTTGAAATGCAATCCAAAGTACACTGCCCCTAAAATTATGCACAAATTAGACCTACAGCACAGACCAAGAAGGTTCAACATACATGTGAGCTGATTTTCAGGGGGTAAAAAAAGAGAACAAGTCAGAGGGAGATGTGGGAGAAACACAACACTTAAGGAGAAAATGACTGACAGTGATCCAGGATTATTGAAAACACCCAGGGCCCCATGCTGTCTAATAAACACAGAGTGAGTGAATCAGAACAAATTCACAAATAAACACATTAAATGAAACCAAAGACCATCAAAGATAGATCTTCAAGACAGAGAAAACTGACAAATATCCTATGGGGAAGTGTAAGACGGAAGCTAGTTTTTAATTGTGAAATTTTAAATCATTAGGCAGTGAGTTATTTTTTCAAGCTATTGAAAGTATTTGTTTAGTTGGAATTCTATATCCAGAAAGAGGATGCTTTGAAAGATAAGGCAAAATGTGCCCTTAAAGGTAAAGAAGAGATAGAAAGTTTACCACCCACAGACTTTTCCCCACAAGAAAAGTTGTAAGAAATGCAGTTTAGGAGAAAGGACAATTGTGAGATGCTTGGTTTTAGACACAGCAAAGTACAGCGTGCAAGGATGCTTGTGATTATCTAGTTAACGCTAACCAAACATTGACTGCATGAGACAGTGATGATCATGTCTAACGTAGGCTTAAAAACCAAGGTGAAGCTGAAACACTGAGCTGTTAGCAGTTACTTTAGTAGGCCTGATACCATAATTAATGCAAGAAGACATTTGCATTGTTTGAGAGGAGAAAAGTCACCTCAAATGGCTTTAGGGTAAGTTACATTTCCATGAGAAAACATTAAGGGCTTAAAGATCTCTAAAAGAATACATCCTAAGAGTTAAAATATAAAGAGATAGAAACAAAGGACTAGAATAAGAAAAAAAGAGGAGTAGGGCAGCGTATTGGGGAGTTAGTACTGACATCATTCATTTTCAGGTGGAGAAGAGTATTAGTACATTAACAAGGAAGAAAACAAATGAATTGGACAACGAAGACTTCCGACCTGAATGAAGGATTATGATTAATCGAAATCTGTTTACCCAAATCATAAAAAATAAACAAAAAAGATTAATCCAAACGAAATGAAGAAAGAAGTTGGGGCATCATTAAAAAGAGGACAAAAAATCATAAAATAAAATGGAAAATGAGTACAATGGTCATTAATCATGAAAAACGTAAAAGATAAAGTAACCCAGGTTTAAGAATATGTTTTCAGAATATACATGAAAATAGTATAATACATGTTTTTGAAAAGAGACATATTTCTAGATCTTGTCTACAGATATTTAGGAACATATAAAATATAAAACAACTTGCTAATTTACAAGGAAATTTTAGAATGACACCTTGAGCTGTAACAATGAAAGACAGAAATTTTGCTGTAACAATGAAAGACAGAAATTTTTTGTTCTGGTAGTAAACACTAAATCCAAAGAAAAATGCAAGTAACTTCTATCAGTCATTCAAAAGTAGGTGATTTCATTCTTCCACGAAGTATTATGAATAAAAAAATATAAAGTAACCTAGCTTAGATGAAAACAAGTAAACAAGAACAAAGGCAAGAATAAAAGAGGCAGAGAAGAGAGAAGAAAGAAAGAAAGAAAGAAAGAAAGAAGAAAGAAGAGAAAGAAAGAATAGGAAAGAGAAGAAAAAAGAACAAGAGAAAGAAGAGGCTAAATTCACTCACAGATATAAATATCAGATATAAAATAAAGCCAAGTAAGCTTAATAATGCATTTAGATAATTAAATCAACATAAATAAGATGGGTTTAACTCTCAGAATGTAGGATTGGTTTAATATTTCAAAATAAATTTATATAATTTTCCTTACTATTGAGCTAAATAAGAAAAAACATAAGACTTTCAATGAATATGGGAAATTTCAATTCATTTATCTTATATTTGTGATATAAATTTTTTCTTTTTCTTTTTTCTTTTTTTTTAGACCCAGGAACTGAACTCTACCTCACCCTTGTCAGGCAGGTGCTTACACCACTGAGCTAAATCTCAAGCCCCGGTGAGACAAATGTTTAATAAACTAGAAATAGAAGCAACTTCCTCAACTTTATCTACCGAGGAACTTAAAACAAATATAAATTTATGATCAAATATCAAGAACTTTTCCTTACCATCAGAATCAGAACGATGGAGTTACCTATGGCATTTAAAAAAATTTAAACAAAAAGGAATAAAAATGAAGAACTTCAAAACAAAGGAATAGAAGATTAGCAATGGCTAATATATTGCATATTGTTATCTTTAAAGCAGTTGCTCAGATTCCCAGATATATGCATGAAAAAAATGATCAAACAATGAAAGCATAAGCCGTTCTTTTTGGTGAACCAATTGGAGTTAAAGTGGTACAATTATCTATCGTATTCTGTTCCTTTCTTTCTTTTCTCTTTTCCCCCACCCCTGCTGTTCTTTCCTTTGGAGCAGTTTCTTCCTCTTTCACTTTCACAATAGTTGGTGTACATTTTGGATGCTATTTACTCTTTCAGTTTTTTACACTAGGAAGGCAATATGATGCCATTTTGATTCAACATTGAACAGAATTTCCTAACTCAGGGGTCAGTAAACCATGGTCCATCAACCAAATTCAGTCTGTCTTGTCTGTTTTTGTACATTTTTTGGGAAAAGAAATAAACACAAACATCAAAGCCAAAAGATAAAGAACACTTCCGATTCATGAAAATGACCTAAAATTCAAATTTCAGTGCCCCTCAATGAAGTGTAACTCACTTATGTATCACCGATAGCTGCCCTGAGGCTGTAATGGCAGACATACCCAGAGCTGTTGTGTGGGCACAAAGCTTACCTGACCCTGGATTGGAAGAGCTTGCTGAGCTCTGCTTTAGCAAGCAGAAGGACAAAAATATAGTCAATAATTACTTACCAGTATGGGAAGTTTTATTTGGTCACCTTATTCAAGATAAAATTTGCATTCAATAAAATTTATCAGTTTTCAATATAAAATCCATTGTGTTTTGAAAAACTGGCACAGTTGTGTGGTACTCACCCCAGTCATGAGGTGGAGCATCTTTGTCCGTCCCAGTGTTCCTACTTGTGTTTTCTATAGTCCTCTTGGTCACCCCCATCCTCCAGATATCACTGATTGCTTTCTTAATGTTCTCTTTCTTTTGTTTTTAATTTTAAAGAGAAAAAAACTCCAAAATTCTAAACAAGATAATTAGAGGGTAACAATTGTTTATTAACATTGTGTATTGTTGTCTTTAAATTACTCAGGGTACAAGATACTGGCATTTAGTGACCCAAACAATTCTACCTCAAACCTTTCTTTTCAATGATCTAAGAGAAATTAGTAGTATAACTAACTTAACTATCTTTTAATATCTATATGTTAATATATTATTATCTATCATATAATTATATATTATACTATACATTATTTAATTATATTACTTAATATATTACTATTAAATATATTATTTCTTTCAACTTTTCATACTAGGGCAACAATATGATGTTAATACATGCAAATTTTATTTATTTTACTTTTGATTGTGATCTCTAGTTGCATTCATTTACCTATAAAAGTCTCAAGCTTATCCTTCTTTGTGGCTGAGTAGTACTGCATTGTATAAAATCATCTTTTTTATCTGTTCTTTGGTTGATGCGCATTTAGGTTGCTTCCAAGATTCAGCTATTACAAATTGTACTGCTATAAACATGGGTGCATATATATCACATTGTACAATGTTTTTCATTCTTCTGGGGAGATACCCAGAAGGAGAATAGCTGGGTCAAATGGGATTGCCAATCTTGGTTTTTTGAGGAATTTCCACACTGATTTCCAGAGCTGTTGTACCAGTCTACACTCCCACCAACAGTGGACAAGTGTTCCTTTTCCTCCACAGCCTATCTGGCATTCGATATTTGTTGATTTCTTGATAATTGCCATTCTTCCCAGGTGAGGTGGACTCTTAGATTTGTTTTAATTTGTGTCTCTCCAGTGACCAGTGATGTTGAATATTTTTTTCATATATTTATTTGCTATTTGTATTTCTTCAACTGAGAAGTGTGTATTCATCTCAGATGCCCATTTTTGGATTGGGTCTTTGAATTTAGGAGGTGTGATTTTTTTTTTTTTTTTTTTTTTGAGTTCTTTGTATGGTCTCAGTAGTAATCTCTTGTCTGAAGAACAATTGGCAAACATTTTTCCCGCATTCTGGGTTGTCTCTTCACTCTGCTGGTGGTTTCTCTTGCTGTGCAAAAGCTTATTAATAAAATGAGATCACAGTTGTTGATTCTTTGTGGTAATTCTTATGTGAGCTGGGTTTCAGTTATAAAGTTTGTTTACATCAATGTCTTCAAGAGTTTTAGCTATTGTATCTTACAGCAGATTTAATGTTTGTGTTTTAATATTTAGATCTTTGATTCATTCTGAATTTAGTTTGGTACATGGTGAAAGATATGAGTCCAATTTTAATCTTTGGCATATGCAAAGTCAGTTTTTCCAGCATCATTTATTAAAGAGGTTATGTTTCTTCCAGTGAATATATTTGCATCTTTGTCAAAGATAAGATGGCTTCATATGTTTGGAGTTGTTTCTGCATCTTCTAATGTATTCCACTGAGCTTTGAGTCTGTTTCTTTGCCAGTACCACACTGTTTTTATCACAGTAGTTTTATAGTATAATTTCAAGTCAGGAATTGTGATGCCTCCTTCTTGCCTTCACTGCCCAGAATTACTTTCCTAGTTCTCTTCTGGTTCCAGATGAACTTTAGGATTATTTTCTCTAATTCTGTGAGATATGTTTGAAATTTTAATCAAAATTGCATCAGATCTGTATAATAGTTTTGGAAGTATAGCCACTTTCACTATATTAGTTCTTCTTATCCAAGAACAAGGAATGTCTTTCCATTTTCTAATACTCTTTTCAGCCTCCTTTTTCAGAGTACTGTAGTTTTCAATTTAGAGGTCTTTTGCATCCTTTATTAGATTGATTCCTAAGTATTTCTTTCTTTTTTTTTTTTTATGCTACTGTGAAAGATGGTTTCCTAATCTGTTTCTCAGTGACTTTGTTATTTGTGTACAAGAAGGCTATTATTGATTTTGGTGTTGACTTTATATCCAGCTACACTATTGAATTTGATTATTAAATTTACTAGTTTTTTTAGTGGATTTTTTGGGGCCTTCTATGTAGAGTATCATGTCATCTGCAAATAACAATAGTTCCTATCTTTATTCCTTGTATTTCTTTCTCTTGTCTAATTGCTCTGACCAGTGCTTCCAGGACTATGTTGAATAAGAGTTGAAACAGTGGACATCCCTATCTTGTTCCTGATTTTAGAGAGAAAGATTTCATTTTTTGTACACTTAGTATGATGTTGGCAGTTGGTTTTTATAGATGACTTTTGTCAAATTGAGGTAAAGAACACTCCAATTTTCTGTAGGATTTTGATCATGAATGGGTGCTGGACTTTGTCCAAAGCTTTTTCTGCATCTATTGAGATGATCATATGCTTTTTGCCCTTGACTTTCTTAATATGATGTGTTTCATTTATTGATTTATGTGTTTTCAACCATCCCTGCATCCCTTGGGCTTTTTAATTTTCTAAAATTTCTTAACAACTGAATGATAGTTCTGACATCCTTTTTTTTACTTCTTTTATTTACCATACTTCTTTTGAGATTTATCAACCTTTTTGCTTCATTAGTAGTTTTTTTTTGCTTTTTATTGATGTTTGATGTTCCATTTGAGCAGGAATATCATAATTAATTTGTGCAGAAATATCTGTATAATTTTACCAAAGGAAGACTCCCAAGCAGTTTCCATTTTGTCAAGATAGTACTATAGATAAAGTTCCTTTGCATCTTTGTCAAAGATAAGATGCAAGAATATTTAGGGATAAATCTTTGTGTGGATGTGTGTTTTCTTTTCCCTGGCATAAATTCTTAGAACTTGATTCATATAGCAATATGTTTTTAATTTTTATTAGAAGTTGTCAGACTTTTCCAATGAGACATTTCACTCTAGTTGCTCCATATATTTGCTAACATGTGGTATTGAAAATTTTAAAAACCTTGGCCTTGTAGGGTTATGTAGTGGTGTCAGGTCGTTGTAATTTATATTTTCCTGATAATAATGTTGCTGCATCTTTTTAAAAGAATGTGGATTTTAGCTATTTGTATGTCTTCTTTTGTAAAGTATGATCAATTCTAAATGCCTCATGTGTCTTTTATTACTGGAGTTGCAAGTATCTTTCATAATTCTGAATATAAATCCTTCATTATAAATATATTTTGCAAATATTTACTCCCAGTTTGTGACTTAACTCATTTGCTTAAAAGGTGTCTTTTGAAGGAGACATTTTGATTTTGACACAATTAATAGGTGTGGTTTGTGGGTTTTGAGTTATATGACATCTTTGCTTAGTCAATGATTGCAAAGAAGTTTTTCTAAATTTTCTTCTAAATGTTTAGTTTAAGTTATATTTAATTACACTTAACTAGCTTTCAAATTTAATGATCCATTTCAGTTCATTTTTATATATGGTGTAAAATAAGAGTCAGGTTTCCTTACTTGGCATATGAATATCAAATTGTTACAGTAAAAATTAATGAATACACTACCTGTTCCTCATTTAATTACCTAGTCATCTTTGTCAAAAATTAATTGTCTGTACAGGTCTATTTCTCAACTGGCTGTTCTGTCCTATTGTTTACTATATTTATCTTTATTCCAAGAACACACTGTCTCATTAATCTAGTTTTATAGAAATTCTGGAAATGATATTACACTTTGTCCTTCTATTTTGTTCTTTTTAAGATTTATTTTGGCTTGGTAAGTGGCTGTTCACCCTTCATATAAATGTTACAATGATCTTGTTAATTTCTCTGAAAGTGTTCCTAACATTTTGTTTGAGATTGGATTTAATCAATAAGCAACTGAGAAGGATTAACAGCCTAAGGAAATGAAGTCTTCTGATTCATGGACACGGTGTATCTTTCCATTTATTTAAGTCTTTATTTTCTGTAGGAATATTATTTGTAGTTTTCATGGTATACATCTATTGCTCTATTTTGGCTAGAATTTGAAGTGACAATGAATGAGATTGAAAAGCAGGAATAAAACAAAACGTGTAAGATAGAAATAGCCAAAAGATAGTTAAAAAACGTAACTAGGCAGAAGCGATCAAGGTCTATTAAAAGCTACCTAGATTACAGAGGTACAGTGTTGGTGCACAGATCGGAGAATAAGACACTAGACTGTAACAATAGAAGCCTAGAAACGGACCCTTCAATATTTGGAAGTCTGACTTATGACAGAGTGGTCACTGCAGGTGTCTTCCTTACTTTTATTTGTTGAGACAAAATACCTTACACCCAAAATTAGGGAAGGAAATGTTAATTTCTTAGAGTTGTTAGAGGTTTTAGTCCATACTCGGTAGGCTCCAAGCCAGGGTGGCATGGTGGGGCCACCGTTCATGGCCACCGCAAACAGCAAGGTAGGAACAGGAAAGAGAGAGACACACCTTCTTCCCTCCGGTACATGGTATACTGGCTCCACCTCTAGTGGGCGCAGCACTCACACCACCAATCCGAGCATGAGACAACAAATTAATTACAAATGCCAGAGTTGGTCGAGTCCATAACTGCAGGAGGCTTGAGGGCCTCTGACATAAACCATGACAGCAGGTATGTGTGGAGGGGACTAATTGATTGACAAATAGTGTTGGGAAAGTTGACTATTCATATAAAAATACAAGCTCCCATATCATACCTCTACAAATTTGTTTTAGGAAGATCAATAACCCAAATTGATTAACAATTTGGAAAACAGCTTGGTGTTACACCTTTGTTAAAATATTAACTGAAATTTTGATGTTGCAACATAAAACAATTGGTTGTAGGTGTTCCTGGTCGGAAAGCAACTTTTGCCTTCACAGTGGCTCAAGATCCAAATTATTTTCAAGTCATGCTGTTTCACTGCTTGGGGCCTGAAGGTCTTGTTTTTAATCATCTTCTTCCTAACCATCTTTTTCCTTTCCTTTGGCAATTGTTGGTCACCACTGTCTCTGTTAGGTCTAGTTGGAGATGCTCATTATTTGGCTGTTTAGGAATGAGAAGACAAATTTATCCTGCTTTAATTCTCAGTCCCAATATAGATTAAAGATAAATGTTGTATAAAGTGTCATTCAAAAACAGAAAACATGGAAGCTAGTAGTCGTACGAATTTCCAAATTTTGCTATGTTGGTATTAAGAGGGCCCTTTTCCTTGTCTGTGTTGAAACTTTTTTGGTAAAGCTAGTTTTATTCCCTAGGAGAAATGTCTTTTCTACTGTTCTCCACTTTTCAGGAGGTTCTTCTTTTTCTTTCTTCCCTAAGCTTGGTTACAAGCTCTAACAAGTACCTAGAATCACTTTTGGGGCTCATTTCGACACATTGCTGGGCCCTGCACCTCAAATTTTGGTTTAGTAAAACGGAGAAATTTGCATTTCTCATCAGTTTGCTGGTTTGGGGACTGTACTTTGAGAACACTGCTGCTTAAGATGCCATGTGTGTGCACTTCTTGAGGGAAAAAGTCTTCCTTGTCATCTTGCTAGGGAGAATTTGGAGGCATGAGGGTTATTTTATAGTCTTAGGCTTTCACAAGTCAAATCACAATTTATTTAGCAATGCAATTCCCATAGAAACTCAGTATACCTCTCCTGTACTAGCTTCCAGAAAAACCAGTGTATGAATATTCACATTAGTTCTTCCCTAGACATAGTCCCTTCTGACTAGGATCATTGCTTTTGCTCTCCAGGTCCTGCTGTTGCTTCTCTGGATGTGATAGAGGTACCTTGAGGCCATCTCAAAAAATAACCTCCTTTTGGAAAGGAATAACCTTGATTTGATCTTTGCTACAGGGCCAAATCCTTCTGTGTAACTTAGAATTCCTAATGGGACTTTATTGCTCTAAATACTTTTTCCCTCTAACTTTTTAATCCATAAAATGGGGTTTTACAAATCCTCACTTCTTTAAACTTCTGGACTGTCTCCTTTCTTTTCTACCTGCACTTTTAAGACCACCACTTCTTGCTCATTCATTTCGTATACTGATATGAGCTGTGAGTGGAAATCAGGGCACACTAACGCTGGCAGCACATTTCAACAACTTCCTGTGCCATTCTCTCCTTACACTGCACACTCAGTCTGCTTTTAAAATTGTTGTAGGCAATAGTTTATGACACTGCACAGTAGAGCTAGCTTTGCATTTTTCTTTTCCTTGCTATCTATTACCCACCCACTAGGTCAATGACACACATATTTTAGAATTTGTTAAAATGGACTTTCATTTTAAGATTCCAATTTCTGTATTTCCATCAATGATGAAATAAAGGTTTTTATAACCAACTACCACAGATTATATGATTTATGGACAACAGATTTGCCTTTCTCACAGTTATGGAGGAAACAAGTCTTGAGATTAGCATATCAGTGGGATCAGATTCTTTTATGGCTTCTTCCTGCTTCATACATGACCATCTACTTACCCTCTCTGAAATCTTTTTTATCGAGACACTAATCTCATTTATAAGGTTTCTGCCTTCACGATCTAATCAACTTCCTCAGACCTCACCTGCAAATACCATTGTACTGGGAATTAGAATTTAGCCCATGAATCTTTTGGGGGGCACAAACATTCCATCAGTACTCTCGTGCTGTTTACCTACATGTAGTGATTCAAGCATCCGAGTTCCTCCTAATTGTACCTCTATTATGTCCCAGACTCTCAGCATCCCTGCATCTTAGTGGATGAGAAGGGAGGAATAAAGCAAATACTTCTTATACAAAGGCTATATCACTTCTACTCATCTGTCTGACAAGAACTAGCCCCAAGGCCCTACTTGGATGCAAGAAGGGTTAACTAATTACTGAACAGTGTTTCCTGCCAACTCAATCTTCTGGAAGGGGAAAAGGATTGGTAACAACTAACCCTGCTGTGTCTCAAACACAAAAGACATAGTGTAAGACTTTAGAAGACAAAGGAGATGACTTTTAAGAATCTGGGAAGGAAAAGATTTTTTTAAAGAAATCACAATAAATATAAGGCATGAATAATTGATAAATAAAGCTACACAAGAATATTAGGTGCTTCTGATCATCAGAATACACCTTAAAGAAAGCAAAATGGGAAATTTCAAACCGGGAGGAGGCACTTGCAACATTTACAGCTGACCCCACACACCAGGACTATGCAAAGCTCTCCTAGAAATAGCAAAGAAACACAAATAGTTCAAGAAAAACAATGTGTAAACATACATAAAATCATAGGAAAAAGACTTAGAATTCTAAACTCTTAGAATTTGTGGAAATGCAAAGCCAAGTTGCCATGTCACATCAGTCAGATTTTAAGGAGCCATAACATGAAGCTCTGGTGAGGAAAGGTCATTTACAAACCTGATGTCCCATCATAAAGGTGCTGGTGAAAAGGGTATTTGTTTATTTACTCTTTAAACCCCACTTGCATGCTCTATTCCGCAATATAAATACTTAGGACAACAATCCTTTGCATGTGCAATGTGTCTTGGGGGTCACAGTGTACCCTCATTAAAGACACTTCTTGGTACCTGATGCTGCTTCTTATCCTGCCACCTTTGTGGCATTTTCCCCCCTCACCAGACAAGGAAACCAAACCACAACTCAGATTAGTATGAAATGCTAATGTTAAGATGAGATAGCAGTTTCGAACAAGTGCACCTCACCTTGATTTGGTCTTGTTTGCCTAAAATAATTTTATCGGTGTATTTTAGATATACATAATGGCAACATTCATCACAGGGGATTTGCGCCTGTACATGGTATATTTCTGTTCTTCTTTCTCTCCCCACAATCCCTCTTCCATTCCAGGCTTTGGAGGGATGCTGAGGGCGGGAGGCAGAGCAGACCCGAGCGCGCTCTCCATCCCACCACCCCGTCCCCTGGGGGAAGCACACCTTCTGTCTGTGCCAGAGGGGTTAATTAACCAGAGTCAAGGTCATTTCCAATAATTACTAGGCATCAAAATGTGTGGAAGGCGCAATGAGGGCCCCGCAGCTGTTCCAAAATAAATCTGCCTCTGACCATGCAGCCCCAGCTGCTGCATCCCAGAAGGAGTTTTCGAATCTCCTTAGCTTCTCAGAAGCCTGAGAAACGTGTGTCACCCAATTCCTCCGGAGACGGAGGGACTGAAGAGGAAGAGCAGCCGCATAAAATGTCACATGGATTTCCCTGTGGCCTTGTTACTGATAGGACTCATTTGCCATTTCTCAGGGAAGCCCGTTTTCAAGCTCTTCTCCAGGAGGCAGAAGTTAGGGACAAAATGGGTTCTTCCTTGTTAACTTTCAAATGGAAATAACCAATTCTTGTAATAAATTATAAAACGTAGCCCGAAGGAGAAGAACTTCAAACAGCCCTGTGCTGGGCAGCACAAAGAAGGAAGCGTGAAAAATAAAGCAGACCACTGAGCCTCTCTGGAGGCGGCACATGGGGTGAAGTCATCCCAGAGCTCCCGTCCACCCTTCAAGGCTCTCTGGAAACCACTTCAGGTGCTGCAAGGAGAGCCCAGAAGCCGGGCTCTTCTCGGCCTCAGGCAGTGTGCTTTCTAATTGTGCATCCCTTTGACCCAAATGCCAGGAACAAAGCAACCACTAGAGGGCGTACAAAACCTTGTCAAAGAAAAGTGCCTCAGAAAACCAGTCTCTGAAAGAAAGGAAACTAGAAACACAGTCACAGCCAAATGCAGCTGGGAAAGGCCGCAAGAAGATGCACGGCTCATACAGTCTCCTTCTATGAAATGTGAATCCCCCGCTGGAACATGAATTAAACCGACCAATTTAGTAAATGTACATATTTGCTCACTGAGGCGGAACGCGTCCTACGTTTTCAATCAGACTGCAGACATCAGCTTTTTTTTTTTTTTTTTGAACATTCTTAACCATAAAGGTCTTTTATAAAAAGCAATGTAGGAACTATTAAAGATTACACTTTGTAGTACCTCATTTTTCTAACTTTCTCCTGTTCTTTAAAAATAATTTTTATCAGTGTATGTTTGCAGTACATAATACTTAACATTCATCACAGGAAATTGGTGCATATACACAATATATCTCAATTCTTTTTTTTCCTCTTCACCTCCACTCTCCCTTTTTGTAGGCATAAGATTCATCTTCTAGGTCTTCATATTATCATCCATACAAATTAACAGCCAGACTAACATGCCAAAAAAGTATAAAAACATGAGACAACAATTTGTAATCCAGCATGAACAGTGTATGTAAAAATGTATCCTGATTTAGTGTAACAGTAACTTTCTCTGCTTGAAAAGACACCAAGGGACTCAGCACCAGAAGAGATGGTGAAGGTATTGTCTGGAGTTTGCATTTGGGAAATAGCAAAATCCTCTCTTTTGGAACCGTATATTGCCCTGGGCTTGTTGGGAGATAAATCGGCAAAAGGGCCCAGTGGCTAGTTAATCCTTCAAGTGATCATCTTTGGCTCTTATTTGCATTGAAGTGGGGAGGTTTTCATCCTGTCAGAGTCTCTTTTTCTCCAGAACAAAGTAAATGTGTACCAGCGTTGGGGTCTTGCTTCTTGAGGAAAATGAATTGCTAGGTCATGCTACAGGTTTCTTTGCCAACAACATTCCCTCTGTGTTTGCTGAAGTACAAAAACATCTCCATATGACCAAAATCACTGTAAGCTACAAGCTAACTCTAATAAGCTTTGATGCATAAAGAAAAAATAAGCTACCCCGAGGCTGCACCTGCTGGTAAAGGAAGGAGCAGAGTATATGGGCTCAGAAGGAGATGCTGAGAGAATGTTTTGTTTATTCCAAACTACAGTGATTTGTTTTAAATTTCTGGAAAGAATGAAAGTCAAGAGAGAAATTGTCAAGAACAGATAGAAAATTATCTTTTGAGTTATTTTGTTAATGGAGCTTATGGAAAACAGGAAGGAAAAACAATAATAAAACATGAACCAAAGGAGACAGAGCATTATAGTAGAGAGGATGATCAGAAAATTCAACATAGAGATTGCTGTGTCCTTTGTCTTTGAGAATAGGACCATAGATGCAGAACAAATGGAATTGAAATCTTTTGAATAAGACTTTAGCTTCAGCAGAAGGTATAGTTTCCAGACCACAGAACTCAGTGGACTCTCATGTGAATTTTTTTGGGTGCGAGAGGTACAGAAGCCAGGAGGATTAAATTACTTTTTCCACAAAGCAGTACATGTGCTTGAAGTGTACTACCATGAAGACAGACATTTTAAATCAGAGTTAATGAAGAAGATCCATTAAACTATATGATGAAGATTACAATGAGTGTGATGATGGTGACCATGGTAACAGGTTCTTCACAGTGCTTGGTTGTAAGCACTTTATCTATATTAACTCTCCAATTCCTTTAAAAACTCCTTGAATTAGAAACTATTATCTTGATCCCATTTTACAGGTGGCACTAACGTGGGAGAGAAGAGGGCCGTCAGTCCAAATCGTGCATGCATGTTAGCATAAGGCAGAGTGGAGTTGGACTCAAATGATTTGCTTCAGACTCTAGAGTTTTTGTTATTGGTTGTGCTGCTTCTCTAAAGTCTTAAGTATGCCTTGTTACCTTTTTTATTGATCTAGTCTGTTAGTGTTTAATGTTATATAGGTGCACGTGGTTGTTTGAAAACCTTGGTCTTTCAGGCATCCCAAGCCAGCTGACATCGCTGCCTGGGATGTACCATGTAGAGGCAACCCTGGGAAGATGTTGGTTCTGGTTTTCTGTACACATTGCCATGCAGACTGTGTATTTTAAAACACAGAGATGTACCTTGAATAATTAAGTTAAAGGGACATGTCCTCGTGACACTGTCTCAGAGGAAAATCACCACCATTGTGTGGATTCTCATTACCTGGAAGGCATTGCTTAGAGAAATATAAAGAAAGAAAATTCGGCCATTGGTGTCACTAACTAGGCGTCTCATTTTCTTTTATATCTCATCTGCATTTCCACTTCTTTTTCTCACCTTTCTAGATCTTTCTTCATGCTAAATAATAATATAAAATGTATCTTCATTAAGGAGTTCAAAAACCTTTAATAGGGTTGATATAATGCTATCCTTTCATTAATAAGTTTGTACAAGATATTACTTAGAAATTATATGAGTTTATTCAAACCTTAAGAAACTCCCCAACCCACAGAATTGGGGGCCTGTACAGCTGTGTTTATTTCTACCTACTTTGCTCATTATTCTTCCTTCTCTAAGTTATTAAATATCTAAACATATAGGTTTTATATTTAATCATATTATTTGCATTCAAGGCTTTTGCTTACCAAGTTTATCTGAGCATCAATTAAAAACTTCTTAATTATTTTTTTCTGATAAATCCTGGTTCTCAAAGTGTGATCTTCACATCTCTGAAAGTCCTCAAGATTCTTTGAGAATCTAGGAAGTCAGAACTCTTTTTACAACACCACTGAGATATTACTTATTCTCATGGGTTGTCATTTGCCTTGCTGATGCAAATGTAATGGTGAGTCTAACTGTCGGTGCCTCACACAAAGCAAGACAGTGGCCACGAAATGCACAAAGAATCATCACATTCTTTACCTCCACTTATTTGCAGGACAAAGGAAAATTCCACTTTCATGAAGAATGTTCCCATTAAAGCAGTAAAATTTATTGTTATTAATTTAAATTTTTATAAAAAGATGTATACTGTGAGTAATAACTTTTTAATGACCTTTGGAAGGGACTTCCAAACTCCAGGCCATGGACAGCCCAGCAAGAGGTAAGTGGTAGGCTAGCAAATGAAGCAACATCTCTATTTATTGCTGATACCTTATACTACTGCCTGAACACCTCCTCCTGTCAGATCAGCTCCTGCATTAGACTCTCAGAGTAATCAGAATCCTGCTGAGATCTGCACGTGTGAAGGATCTAGGTTGTATGCTCCTTATGAGAATATAACGCCTGATGATATGAAGTGGAGCTGAGACAGTGATGCTAATACTGGGGAGTAGCTGCAAATATGAATTGACATTAACAGAGAGATTTGACTGCACAAAAACCCATAACAAACAGTTGCTTTCAATCTCGCGAAAAACCTTACCAGTGAGTAGCAAGTGACAATTAAGCTGTATCTAGTGGGAACTTTATAGTGGCAAGTGAGTTGATATACTTTAATTGTCATGCTGCATCTTCTGGCAGGCTTGGAGTCAAAATCTGACATTTATTTTAGTCTGCACTTGGGCCAACCACTATTTTATTCAGCACTTCTGTCTGTGACAACCAATTGTGGAAAAGTTATCGTCCATGAAACTGGTCCCTGGTAACAAAAAAGTTGCGATCTGATGTTCTCTTGGACAAAAATGTGAAGTATACATAAAGCATATCTTCATCGTGAAACCCATATCTATGTATAGAAAATATCTTTGCAACTGCCAGAGTTACAAGCTCATCTAGCTGCTTCCTTTTTAAAGCACTCTCTTCTTCATTAGAGAGAATAAAGAGATTCAGCCTTCAGTGTTTGCCAAACATTTTCTGCAAATCAGCAGAAGGAACATAATGTTTAATTCTTGTTTTCAATGATAAAATTTAAGTTTTTATGTGAAAAGTAGAATATGATGAACTCGTATCTATCCCCAAGAGTTTAGCAACTTTCTAATTTTTAAAATTTTTTTGATGAAAACTGTAGTAACATTAATAAGTATTAGTTTTTAGTATTGAGTAATGAAATATATTAACACAGGAAACTACGTAATTTAGTGAAACAAGATTTCCAAGTGATCAAGCCATAACATAAAGAAACGAAAAATTTTAATATAAAATAAAGTTTTTTGATATAGTTACAGATTCTTCTTTGCAATTAATCTTTAAGAAACTGTAATTCATTGTTTTGATGTAGTATCGAGGAATAATGTCAAAACTTATCCTGTCAGCATTTTAAAATACTTCTCTCTTTTCAACTATACATCTCTGTGAGAATGGGTAGTTTTTTGTTCGTTCATTTGTTTGTTTTGGTACTTGGAATTAAACTCAGGATATCATGTTTGCCAGGCTAGCTCTGTGCCACTGAGCTATATTTCTGGCCCCTGGATAGTTTTTTTAAAAATATATTTCCAACCAAAACAACATATCCTAACAGATTTAATTGGAACTGTTTGTCTTTTAAGATGTCATGCATTTAAGAGGCTTGTAAAACCTGTGAAACTATATTGCTTTTCTCATTAATATTTTCTGTTTTGGTAAATGTAATTATTTTCTATAAGTATATATTTGTAAAAGTATATATTAATGTGTGATGCAGTTATAATTATCATTTAAAATAAACTTTTAAAATTTTCATTTGAGTTTCCAATGTGATTTATTCACATTAATTAAAGCTCTTTTAAGTCCACAGTATTTCTTTGTGAGGATAAATTTTTCCCAAGCATGGAAATTTTACTGCTGGCCTTAGTGACTATAGACTTCCTGGTGGCCATGAGACAGATGTACTCAGTAGGGCAAATATCATAGGATTGGAATCACAGGACTGAGTCTAATCACATCTCATCCATTTACTAGCCATACAAGCTTAGCCGAGAGACAGCATCCCTGAACCCTCAATCCTTTCACTAAGATGGGGTTTACCTGTCGGAGTGCCAGAGAGCTTGTATGAGTTGCCCCAAGTCATGTGCCTCTCCCAGTGTTTGGACTGAGGTAGGCAATACATGCATAGAACCTCCCTTCTGTTTCCCCAGCTGCCTATATCCATGCTACCATTGAATCCTATTTTCTGTAGTGCCTTATTTTTCTTCCAATATGAGAAAAAAACCTTGCTTATTTCTATACTGTCTCTAAATTCTTTGTGGGAAAAAAGTCTTCTAATGAAAACAATAACTGATATTTTTTACTGTTTTCTATATGCCAGGCAGGCATAGCTTAGTCTAACTGTCTGTATGAATTCATTTAGTCTCCATGAGAACCCTAAGAGTAATATATATATATAAATTATATAATATATGTATAACATGTAAATTAGCTAGCTCAAATAGTAACTAAGATCACACAACTTATGTGTTGGAGCCAGAATTTGAACCTAGGCTAGAATCCTGTGTATAGATATCCAGTGGTTCTATATATACTCAGCTAAGATATGACTAATAGAAATTTGACTTAACTATATCAACAGCTTCCCTGTTTAGACATTTCAACCATGTCTTGTCTCCTCTTGCATCATTCTCCCTATTGCAAATCAAATAGCCCACCCTCACTTAAATGGGTAGATCCATCCAGCCCACCGACTCCTGTCCTTGCAAGTAGGAGCTCTCTGTGACCTGAGTCACATGACCACACTCAGGAAATTGCCTCTGGCAGAAAACAGAAGCAACATTGTCCGCAATTAATCAATTGCATTTTAATCAATTTAGTTGGGCCTGTTCCTCATCATCGATCGTTACCTACTTCCTGTGTTGATTGTCTCTACACTGCCAAATTCAGAGAAAGTGGAAAGTTGATATTCTTTGCTTAGCTCAGCATGTTTGGATCTAAAGATCCTGGAATGGTGTGGGTTTTTTTAAACAGTTACATAAGTGTCCAACACATTGTGTATACACTCAGAAATAATCTCAAGACAGCATCATTTTCAGAACAGATGCTGCAAAACTGTCAGTGGAATTTGAACAAGCCATTGATTGGTGCCAGGAGAATACTTCTGTTAATTTACTTGTTTTTTGTTCTGACCTAAGTATTAAATGACTGCCATTATTGGTGTCATCTCCTGTGAGTAATCAAGTTAATTCACTTCATCAAATATTTTTCTACAATAAGGCATAACTTGTATTATGTTCCCTCAGCTCAGCGAAAAGCTTGGATTCATAGAATATTAACGTAGAAGGGGCCCTAAGGGACCATGGAGTTAGCCTCTAATTTTACAGGTGGGGAAATTACTGGCAAATCGTTCACAGCAGGAGCAGATGCAGGGATCTGGGACGGAGAAAGATGGTATTTCTTTTTCTATTTCTTTTGTTAAATTTCTTTATCCACTCTGGTGACCCAGTTTCTTAAGAATTCTGCTTTCTCCACCGTGTGTTTCTTTTTACGTATGTCTTTTTCTTTCAATTTTGGTGTCAGTGTAAGCATGAGACTTTATCTTTTATACCCTAAAAGTTCCATCCCTGTGAGGCCAACACGAGGTGAGAATTTCACTGGGCACCCGCTGGATCAAGGGCACTGGTGCCTCACGAACACATGAGAGATGACTTTAAACAGAATATTAGATTTGTCTTTTTCTGACAATGTCTCTTGACTAAGTATGGCAATTTCTACCTTCTAGTGATTTCCACTGTGGTCTCTGCATTTTCAGCCCACATTCCAACCAATCTTTTCTGTTTTCTGCCAAGGTCCACAGTGATTTTACAGGCCATGGTTCTTTAGTATGTCTCCGTGTTGTTTCTAATCTATCTCTCCCTGAGGCCTTACTTAACTATTAGTTTGAGATTTTCAGTGTATTTTCTTAATTAAAAACAATTCTTTTCATAATAGGAACTCTGATATCAACCACAAAATAATGCATTTTTAACCATATTGCATTATAAACCAAAATATATTTAATGGGTTTTTGAACAACTAGTGAAAATGCTTCATTCTGCAAGGGAAGGTCAGGGTCCTTTAACTTAAGCTGATGTTACAAAATGCCACAAACTGGGTCACTTAAAAAAATAAACATTATATGTTAAGGCTGGTGAATCCAAGACCAAGGCACAGAAGGTTCTGTGTCTCATGAAGGACCTTTTTGCCCATGTTCACCTTCCCGATGTGTCTTCATACAGCCCGGAGAGATCATCTTTCATCTGTCTCTCCTCATAAGCACACTAACCCTGCTGGTGAGGGCTTCATCGTCATGACCTAATGTTTCCCAAAGGCCCTGCTTCCAAACATCACCACAGGGGTAGGCAATTAGGGTTCAGCATAGGAATGTAGATGTAGGGAGTCCACAAACATTCAGTCATAAGTAGTCAACTAAGGCAGAATGTTTTTTTCTGGGAAGTTAAGTAGGGAAGATTGGGAATAAAATGCCACACGGAGGTAAAGACAGAACAAGGACCATCTTTAGGAGTAGCAGGTGCCTGGCATTCCTGTGGCCTGTGAGACATGACTGGCAGGGGAGTACAGGATCAGGGAGGAATATTCTCCTTGTATTGGAGCAAAAGATTTAGGTCGGAGCACAAGATACCAGAATGTGTTCTTCTGGTTCTTTAACTTCTGTCCACACAGACTCTCCACCCACTCTAGTTTTACTTAGTTGAGCGGCCACATCTTTTCCTTGGAGTCATGTGTGAAGTTATAGAGACAAAAACACAACAGATCAAGAAAATACTGTTAGCATCAAGGTCATTAGAGCAAAAATGTGCGGCTTGAGCTGCAATGACAGGTGTCTTCCCATGACACCTTGCAGTTCACTCAAATGTATTTTAGACTCCAGATAACTATTCATCTACCCAGATTTATTTATTCCAACTCTAAGAGACAACATTCTCACCGTAAAAACTTTCTTCCCAGTTCCCTCTGAAAGAGACATAAGCAATTTAAAATTCTAGCAAATTTCCAGTATAGCATAAAGTTTCTTACAAAACAGAATATCAAAATACCAATATTTTATTGATAGAGATCAGAGAAACTGGTGGAGAAGCTCCACATTTATGAGAACTGGTTGTAATAATGTTTAGTTATTCCACACCATCTGTGCAAACATGGAAACAGCCTCATTATGTGTAAACACATAATAATAGTAGTTATTAAAATTTGATTCTCTTTGTACTGTACTCAAACAAAAGGGAAAGCAGAAAAGCTAAAGTGTGCTTTCTACGAATGTGGAATTAGGAAAACAATTAGATGTAAAAGGAAACTGTTGAGTTTGAAAATGCTTTCTGGAATATCTAAAATTGTTATTTGAAAATCCAAGATTCCCAAGAGATAAAGTAAGTTATTTGTCATGCAATAATTATCCAGAACCTCAATGTCCTGCATGAAGCTGTTCACATTTACTATAATCAGCAGGCCACCTTTAGAAGCACTGATACCCACAAACAAGTCCTTGACATCCATTAAGCCTTTAATACGTGCTAGCATCATCTCCTTTATTGGGAGGGCAAAGGGTTCTACCACCACCATTGGATTGTGACTTTTACAAGCTCTGTTTTGATTCTCTCCTGCTCTCATTCTAATGGTATAACATATAATAAAACTCCGTTAGGTCTCTGTTATCCTCCAGGTAGTATGCACAATACTTGCTGTGCACTTAGGAAAACACACGTATGTGCTTTCTTGTAAATACAACTATCTAGCAAGGTATCTGCACATGTCCATTTTACAGATCAAGCAAAAGTACTGGGTGAGTTCTCAAGATTGTCCAGTCAATACTTAGCTGAGGATCGTGATTTTCCACAACCAACTCTCTTTCCCTTGCACCTTCTTGTCTACCTTGGCCTCAGCTTGTGAGATTTGTGACTAGTTAATGACTCTTAAAACATTTCCTTTAGTGTTTAACATTGCAAAAAAGCAGACATGCTTCAAACCATCAACTTGTGCTTCATAATCACAGCACATTCTTTCTTCCCGCCTTAGCTTTTAAAATTCTTCTCAATATGAGTCATCCTCATCTGTGAATGGAAACTCACAACGTGATTCAACAATGAATCAGAGAAGTTATAATTATTCTACAACTTTTAAAATTTTTGTCAGACTATGAAGTACTCTGTCAGTTGTAAATATGCATGAAAATGCTGAAAATAGTAAAACTACTATTTATTTAGCGGACTGTAACTTAAAATATTAGAAAAAGTACTGAGAGTAAAAGTATTTTGTTTCACTGTGAAGAAAAAAATCAAGAATAGCACAGATAGTGTTTGCTTTCTTACCACAGAATTTAAGACCCGGAATAAATTGCATGCTTGGCCAACGCCACACCCTTTTTTATGCTTGAACTGATGTTCAGAATTATGTGCTTTGTATCTTCAACATGGTGCCCGTGTCTGAGAGTCCCCTGCACGAGGAGTGTCCCCTTCCTCATCCTTTTCTTCACAGCCTCTTCCCTCACTGATGTCGGGAAAGTCCACCTTCTGAGCAGCTCCAGGCGCACCTGGGACCCTGACCTGTCAGCACCACCCACACCGCTTCTGCCACTCCATTTGTATCTCGCAGAAAAATCGTACCCAGTGCTATGCTATCCATTTTCACTTCTTTGTTGAACAATGTTGTTGGCCAGTTTCCACTTTGATTACTGATTTTTGTAAAATGTCACATGACTTTATCACTGGGAAATGGGAGATAGATGGTTTCGAGCTTCATAGTGCTTGGGACTTGAGTCACACAAGCACAGGGAAAAGGCAGCCGTGCACTAGGAAGGGAATGACGAGGTTGGTGACTGATCATGATGCACAGCACAGCTGCTGTTTAGCTGGTGGTTTATGGGACGCAGAGCATGCAACAAAATTTGTACTCCATGCAATTTTTCATACTTGCTATACCATGGGAGCTGAAATTAAAACTGGCATTATTGAACTAAAAATCATGATGACTGGAACATGCATATTGCAACCTTTGTGCCGTGAGGACTGGCTATGTTCACATGCTCAGTCACTAAAGAAAGAATAATTAGAGCCAGGCATGGTGACACATGTGTGTCATCTCAGCATGCTGGAAGGCTGAGGCAGGAGGATTGCAAGTTTGAGCCCAGCCTGGGCAACTTTGCAACTTAGAGAGAACTTGTCACAAAGAAATATACAAAAAAGAACTCAGGATGAGTTCAGTGCAAAGGTCCTGCATTCAATCTCAGTACCACCAAATAAACAAAGAAAGGAAGGAAGGAAGGCAGGAAGGGAGAGAGAGAAAGGGGGGAGAGAGAGAGAGAGAGAGAGAGAGAGAGAGAGAGAGAGAGAGAGAGAAAGAAAGAAAGAAAGAAAGAAAGAAAGAAAGAAAGAAAGAAACAAAAGAATTTTGAACTATTTTGGCTATACTGATTATTTTTCTTGGTTAGATCTCTGACTGGCAAGGCAGTAGAAGACGATGGTTTAGCAGATGCAGGAGCTGGATTGCCTGGGTTTGCACACTGGTTCCAGCTGCGGCATACCTGTGCTTCTCTCTTCCTTCATTTTCTCAGCTGGTAAAATTGCAACAATAACCACACATATCTTGCACAATTTTGTCAGCCTCAAATGAAAAACTCACACAAAGTCCTCCAAATGTATCAAACACGGAATAAAAGACTAGAAAATTCTCTGTATATTAATTTGTCTCTTATTATTCCTGGTTAAGAGGCTCAGGAAAGTATTTATTTGAAAAATATTTACTGATTTTCTGCAATGCATTAGGTGCTTGCTAGACAGGTAGAAGTTGTTTTTCCCACAGACCTCACACTCTAGTGAGAAAAGAAAGAGAAATATAATTATGATTTGTTACTTAAAAAGTAAAAATAAAAAGATAACACCTAAAATCACAAAAAGAAAAATACATACTAACACAAATAACAATGTCCTGTGAATCATGTCTAGTGCTGTTGAAAGTGGGGCTAGAGAGCTGCTAAGGGCAGGAAAGGAAAGTAAATTTTCTGGAAGGCCTCAGAGCTCCATTCTTGCTGTGAGCATTGTATATGCAATAGTTACTTTTAGTCTTCCCCCAACACAAGTCTGTAAATCTGCTCTTTAGAGAATTATTTCCATGATCATGTATTTGCCCAGTTCTTGAAGTCAAAGAAAAAAAAGCTGCTTTCACTAATATTTGCTCACGGCTGTTAACAGACCTCGATGTTGAACGACAGTTGGCAGCCTCACCAGCCATGGGGAGTTTTTACCTTCTTTTAGAGATGAGTTTGTTTGACTATGTTATCCCAGACTTTATGATAGGTAAAGGTATTTGCTCATATAAATATTTCAGAAGGCAATACATAGAGCCTCGGAGAGAATGCTTGAAAAGGAGACAGGTTTATGTCTAAATTCTCTTCCTATAATGCTTAAATGTTTTCTTTCCAGTTCTTTAAACAGGGGAAGAAAAAGAACCACCTGGCTCTAAAAATACTTCATCTGTGCATTCTTTCCTGATCCAAAATGTCTCAGAGAGGGCCTAGCTGGGGCTGCTGCCGAGCTGCCCACTGCGGATGGGTCAGGAGGCCACCTCTCCTCCTGGCTCTGTTGTGCAGGGCTGCTTTCCTGTGTACCGCAGGAGGAAACACTCAAGACGCATATCCTGATAATCTGAAAAACCTTAACCATGGCAAGGGTTTGCTAATTCCTTGAAGAGGGGGGATGAAAGTCAGGGATGAGGAACCAGTGAATCATATCATGGGTTATTCTGAGGGTTTGGGCACTGGGGAAGGGGAGGGTTCTGAGCCCCACGTGGCAGATTAGCCACTGAGTGTGTGTGAGCAATGGATAATGGTGCTCAAACCACGTAGCGGTGACTGACCGGTCTGTTTCTAAATTCTCTCAAGCCTCGGAAAAGATGAAGTGCAAGGGCCTGGGTCTGCAGAATGAGCCGCAATGGTGCCAACGGCATTGTCTCCTCCGTCACCCGCCTTAGTCCTTCACAGGATTAAGAATAGAAGGAGTCAACTTTCCAGCAAAACTCACACATCCTTTTTGCTGTGTCAGGTGGGCATCTTGGCATGAAGTGGGCCTTCTGATGCAAGGTTGTACCGCAAACTTCAATGGGCAAATAATAGTGCAAACATCTTCAAAGAAGTTAATTTTACAAAAAGACTCTAAAACAGTAAAACAATTTTTAAAGGGAAATGAAGAACTGCAACAAAGGTATTAAGATGTTGATGTCAAAACCAGGGATTAATTTAGTTTGACGTGTGTTTAATGAGACTATATTTTGTGCTAGATTAGGGCTGCCAGATATGACCATGCAGTGTAGACTGCAGGAAAATGATTGGTTATTGACAAAGAAATCATATAGAGGCACCAGAGTCTGGCAGGAATTTGGTCTGGGGGTAAAAAGGTGAACCAACTAGACGGTCCCTCTGCTAGCAGAGGAAGAGGCAGGCTCGTTAGCAGGCACTAAGGTAACAGTGTGGGGCATCATGCATGTGTAGTGTGACATGGGTACCTGAAAGAGGACCCTCACCCAAAGGGACCCTACCTGGAGGGATGCAGCTGACTGTAGCCTATGGGCTGATTTTAGAGACAGATTCCTGGACAGAGTGTTTTTAAGACAAAGGGAAGAAGGTAGACAAAAGCTCCAGGTACTGCTGAGTTTGACACTTTCTAGACTCCGATGAACTCAGCTTTATTGGGTGCATTCAGAGGTAGAGGGGGGAATGGATCTGGCAGATCCATGCACATGCTTCCAAAGTGAAATCTGCAGCATGAGGTACACTCCCAGCAGTCTTGCTGGTGGGACCCTCTCGCTGCTCTTGTTCCCCTCAGATCAGTTTGGCCCTGGCATTTACACTGTGGAAGCATGTGCATGGTTGATTTAAACAACATTTAAATAAATTAAAGGGTAATTACTTAGAATTGAAAGTAAAGTTAAATGAATGACCTTAGCTATATATCCATTTGGTGAAGAAATCACACAGAAAAGCATTATTCTAAGTGCCTTTGAAAAACAATAATGGATTGTCAGTCTTACTGCAGTACACCCTAAGGGGAAAAAATCACTGCCAAGGTTTTTTCTTAAACAATTTTCAGTAATCAAATTGTTGGGGGAAATGTTTATATAATTATTCTGAGGATTTTGTTCTAGTATGTACAAAACCATGAAAGACTTGTCATTTTAATGGCTCCTTCTGTTCTTGTATTGTGGATTGTACAGACTTTAAATAATGATTTGTTTATCCTCAGAAAAACCCAGTAATGGACTAACAGGTGAGACTCATGGGGCAATCTGTAATGGAAAGATAGAGACAAAAGGAGAAAGTTATTTTATAATTAAATACTAAGACTTGCTTGCTTTCTTTTAGCATCTCAAAAAGTCAAAAGACGTGAGAGAGGCAAAACTCAGAAGAGAAGAGAGGTGGCAAAAGGAAGACAAAAGTCTCTGGAAAGATGAGCAAAATGGTGGCCCACTGTGGGCCGGGAGGAGAATCAGTAGCACACTTCTTGCAGCAGGAAGCACTTGGAGAACCTTAATGTCTGTGGGACTGCAGATCAAATCATATGTTGTTCAACATCTATACAATGTTTTTCAATTGTACGTAAATTTATGAACACACTTTCCTTTGTGGTCCCACTCCATGCGTGTGTGTGTGTGTGTGCGCGCACATGCACGTGTGTGTGTGTGTGTGTGTGTGCATATGTGTGTGTGCGTGTGTGTGTGTGTGTGTGTGTGTGTGTGTGTGTGTGCAGGCAGTTTGGAGGCAGGAGAGAGAAGTAAAGTTGTGTGTGCTCATATTTTTGAGAATACAATTCAGAAGATCAACTAAGAAGGATTCATGAGCTAGTGACAAGATGGCCAGAGGTACAGATGAGTAGTTAGAAACTGGAGTTGCTTGGAAAAATGCTGTAACACAATACTGTCCCTCTAAGGGGAGGCGGAAAGCCAGTCTTAGTGTCATGCAATAGCATGACAGGAGCTCTGTGTCCACACCTTTGGATTCAATCCCAGCCCTGCCCTTTGTACCTGGAAGGATGGTGGGCAAGAGATTGAATGTCCCGGAGCCTTCTCAATGTTCTGTTCTGGAATTTCCATTTTGTTTGTATTTGCTGCATGACACTAGCTAGTGCCGTCTGGTCCTGAACACACACAGCCAACAGAGCGACAACACACATCTGCCCCACCTAGAGATGTGGACTTTACTCTCCATTGCTGGTTTCCATACGAAGTAGGAAGAAGAGGTTGCTGAAAGAAACTGGGTAAAGCATGCTAGTTCCTAACATTTCTCTTTTTTGTAATACTTAGATGGATCCTCTTTTGTTGACCACCCTATGCCCGGGAATCTCCTTGCACCATTTGCCACAGAAGAATTACCTTGGGCTGGTGGCATTTTTCTAAATCTTCTATTTGCCCAACCAGCCTAAGAGAATGTCCTTGATGTCTTTGTCCTGTTCAGTGGGTGGCACCTGGTAATGCTCTTTGTCCCTGGGAAAATTTGGAATTCCTGACAGGTTCTGTGCAGGCAAGTCCACAACTCTGTGGGGATGCTCTAAGTACCTGTGGGAGGACAAAAAGGTCAAGAATCACTGACCAAATGATCAACAGGCTTTGGCAACATTTGATGTAACTGAAACGTCAGAACAATGTGATTAGTCCCCAGTCATGGGATTAAACCTCAGACTTGAGTAGCATAGCACACATCTGTGGAGGTTCCATTTTGAAATGCTTAAAAATCCCATTGATGCTATGGGACTGAGACAAAGCCCATTTTTCCTTAAGCAATTGATTTCATTCCCCAATGCAATGGTACCTTTCCCATTATAAATGGAGCGTCAGCTCTCTTTGGGCTGCTACCAAAAATTTTCTAAGGAACATCCATCACATAAATGAGATTTCCTAATCGTTTAAGCACAAGGATTTTCAAACATTCTAAAGAAATTGATTCCTCTCAGTTTAAATAAGAAAATGTGTCTTTCTTTTAAAATATAAACAGTGACAGCCACAGAAATGCAGAATGCATTTTTTTCCATTAAATAATTTCTAGAGATTGTCATTTTCTTAAACACCATGAAAAAGGACTAGCACAAATTTTAACTGCCTGAAAAAAATCACAAATTTTGCTAACTCAGTATTATTGTTTCTTTTCATCCCTAAAATGGCAGCAAAATAAATATAATGGTGAAAATCTACAAAGCAAAATAAGGTCATCATGGAAAAACATATAAAGAGTTGCCACTAATCTTGTGCACTTCATTGCTTTTATTATATTTTTCAATGCAAGAAGACTGCAATCAACTTGAGGCTACCATAAAATAACTTCCAATAGGAAGAGTTTTTGATTTTTGGTGCTGACTTTCCTCTTATAGACAACCGTTCAATAATTATGCATTTAATAACATGTATTTTACAACGAACAAAAACAATGCACGTATGATTTGGGTGGTAAGCTGAAATACTGACCTAATTTGTATCCAGAGCTCCACCAGACATCTTCCATTAGCCTCTGCTCCCTGCTTTAGATGAGAGAGCTACTTGCAACTTAAACAGAAAAACGGATGTCAACTTGCACTCTCAGTGCTCTTAATTAGTACTTCCTACAAATCAATAAAGGAAAGCAAACAAACAGAAGAAAATGCAAAGGATGTGAACATGCAGTTCACAGAAGAAGAAGGTTGGCCGTCAATAAACGCATGAGATTTTGCTCAGCCTCCCTTAGAAAGAGGGAAGGGAAAATTAAGGCAGTGATAGGGTGTCCTCTCACTGCGGCCCAGCAGATCAACTGAAAGGAGGGAGCAGTCTTGGAAACGGAGTCTGGGTGTGCCTGGAGGAAGGAGCTGCACTCGTGTGCCATTTACATCAGCATGTGCTTTGATCGACATGTTAGCACCATCTGGAAAAGCTGATTCTTTTCTTGTATTATGGAACATTTTAAAAATATAAAAGGTAGAGAAGATATCACCAGCATCTATATACATTCTCTTTGGCATGAAAACTTCATGTGAATAGGCCTTGTGCATCTCTCCTTCTCTTTTCCTTCCCAAAGGAAACTCTCTTGAACAGGTATTTGTCATTTTTATGCTTATTTCACTGTTGAGTATTCAACTACACACCAAGTCTTTGAATTTTTACATAAGTGGGATTATCATAGCCTATATTGCTTTCCATAACTTTTTTTGTTTTGTTTTTATGTTTCTTTTTGTCTTGTTTTTATTTTGCTTTTTTGGGCTCAGTATTATCTTTCTGGGAATTATTGATATATGCATTTATCTATACATTCATGATATATGAAGTTGTACCTTGTGGGTTTTAATAGTGTTCCTTTGGTAAATTTGTTTTCAGTTCTGTACAGATAATCAATTAGTTTTATTTTTTCAGTAATTTTTAAATTAAAAACAGTACTGCAGTAAATGTTCTTGTGTAGGTATTTTCCATTAGCGTTTTTGTTTTGAGTGTGTATCTTACTGTAGTATGGAATAGTCTAGACCAGAGCTTCTCAACCTCTGTATGCATTTGAACTTCCTTAAAATGTAGATTCTGACCCAGTAGGTGTAAGGTTGGAACAGAAACACCGCCCTTCCAAAAAAATGTGAGGTGAAGCCAGTGTGGCTGGTCCAGTGGCCTCTGGGAGAAGTTATGAAATCTTATAGCTATTTGCTTTTTCAGGTAGCTTCTGAGTAGCTTCCTGTGTCCATCCATCAGTATAGCCTTCCAACATAGACCATAAATAAAGTTCCCATGTTTAGCTCTCTGAAGCTGAATGGATCACTTATCACAGTCCACCAGATAGATCATAACAAGGTGCTAAACAGACACCATATAGTTTTCTTACAAAGTTCTCAATTGCCATGATGCACCTTGAATTTCATGTTGGGTAAAGTTACCATGCTACTTGGCCAGATGCTGGCTCTGAGCTGTCTCGGAACAGAGCAACCGTGATGATGGAGAGAGAGCTTGAATGGCATCTACCTAGAGGACAAAATGCTGGGTTCCCTGTCTTCTATTTCTTAACGAATTAGTGAAAATGTGTTTCGTTTTTGATGTATGTATTATATATTTTAATTAAGAAGTGATAAGTATAACTCACCTTTGCCCCCAAAAATAAAAATGCAAAAAGAATGAAAGGAATTGTACTTGGAGCTCTGAACCCTCTTTGCAAGGTAGGTGCTACCTTCAGGTTCTGTGGAAGACAGACCCGTAGAGAAGTCCCATTGTTCTCACCTCCCAGTCCTTCACCATGGGCTCTTTCACCCTGTAGGGTGGGCAGGACTTGTACCTTACGATTGATGATGGAACGGAGCAATCCGGACTGGATAAATGTGCCCACCTGAGCCTGACTAAGCATATGTTCATGCTGGGAACCACATATGACAAGGAACTGTAGGTGAGGGCAGCTTCTTGCAGAGGACAGTGGTTTTCTCCAGAAGGACAGCCAGTGAAAAAATAAAGCTCTCAATGCTACAATTTCAGGAGCTAAGTTCATCCAACACCAATGTAAGTGCAACAGCAGCTTCTGCTCCAGTGAAAACTCCTACTTGAGAACACAATCATGGCTTTTGCCTTCACCAGATCCTTGCAGCTGTGAAATGTCATGCTGATGTGTGGCCCACAGAAACTGAAATAATGCATGTGTTCCTGTAACATAACAATGGACTGAGGTCAATCATTATGAAGCAATAAAAATTAATCCAGTAACTGTACATAAGTAGTACCAATATGCAGAAGATTTGTACTTGTGTATTTGCTCCAGTCTTGCAAATTAGTCAACACAGTAATTTGTACATCTGCTCCTTAATTTTTAAAACTACATAGTATCTCATTGTTTGGAAAGCCAAATTATATTTAACAAGCCCTTATTTAATGGACATTCTTGCTATTTTTGTTGGCTTTCAAAATTTCCTGTTCTATTACCAGAAATATATGAAGGTGACTTCATTACCTAAGAACAGTATACAGTATTTGAACAAACATTTGCTTTAGCTTTCCCTTTCCCAGCTTAAGTTTTTACTTGGGTTATTAACCACTTTAGTTTGCCCAGAACTGAGGGATTCTCTGGGATGCAAGGCTTTAAGTACTAACACCAGGCCTGTCTCAAGGAAAAAATGAGCAGCTGATCAACCTATAAGACCTTTAAATCTCAAATAAAAGTACCAGGGAGGAAATCTCAACAATTTTATGTGATGTTCTCAAATCCTGGCTAGCAGCGAAGAAAGAGCATCCCCCAGGTCCAGCTGGCAGGAGGGTCTGCAGCTCTGGCTTGGAGTTTCCTTTGAGGCTCTGCTTAAAGTAAATATGCAAGTGTTTTTATCTAATACAGGAATGAAGGGAAGACTTTAAGTTTCAGAACAATAATCTACCTCCTTTTCAAAGGAATAAACCACTCAACCTAAAAGAATGGTTATCCACAGAGGGCTTGGATTATTGCCCCATGAAGCAGCAGGATTCTTCTATTATCACTAAAGAGAGCTGCTATCAAGCTGGAACAAACTTGCCAGGCAGAAACGTCTCTAAGAAACGAGAGGCTGGGAATAATAATAAAGGCTTCACAAATGTGCAGGGAGCAGATGACCTGGTGTTTGAGGCGCGCTGGCACAGAGCTGTAAACAGATTACAGTGCTCCATGTCCTGGAATCTCTCTTTTCTCATCTGTAGGTGCATGATGGTGTTCAATAAACAAAGATACCATCTCTCTCCATCTCCTAGCAGGGTGGATGGACAGAAGTAAACACGCATTCCAAGAAGGACAGCTGAGTGTGTTCCAACTTCTCGTCGCCCCAAACACAGCATGTGCTTGGCAAGGGAGGACCATGGAGGGAGTATGTGGTGCTGTCTCCTGTTCTCTGAAGAACTGAGTTTGCTGCACACGTGGTCATGATATCCAGAAACAGTGACTGGCGACTCTACTCAGTAGCACATTTGTGTGTTTTATAAGGAATAACGATTAGAAAACATTTTCCTGTGCCCGGTGGAAAGATTTCCTACTGTAAGTTAACTCTTCATATATCATATGCATATTAAAAGTCATCATTTTCCTCAGAAGGAGAAATACACTTTCACATAGGTGCAGTCTATAAATTAAAGCGCCTCTTAGTCTTCTCTTTCTTGAGCTCCAAAACCCCATTCACGTACATTTCCTCAGCTACAGCAAATGCCTTTGTGTGGCAGGTTGGTCTCTTTGACCACAGCTGTCCTTGCACAGTTATCGTGCTCAAAGGCTGTTTGAGAAAGCTGTTATCTGTACTGGCCAGTTCGCTAGTCACGCTAAGTGGAATGTAAAGGTACCCAGGCAATGGGCCACCTTCCTCCTCCCACTTGCAATACGGTCCTGACTACACACACCTGCCTATATGCTCACCGTGTTCATTTGTAAGTATCTTGTCCATAGAGGAATACTAAAAGATATTTTCAAGAAGGAAAATAAAATAATCAAATGAGAGTAATAAAATGCAAAAAAAAATACAGGGAAGGGAACCAAGAGATGAGTAGAAGCAGGAGAGAGGGAAGAGAAAGGGATGGAAACAGAAAGCAGACGTATTCCAATAAAACAAACCTGAAGAAGATGCATTTTGTATGTGTACCAGCTCCCCACAAGGAATATAAACATTAAGTACTACCAATATGTGCTAATAAAAAATGCAGCGATGACTACAGAAAGCTTTTAAAATTTTTTCAGGATCAATAGGAATCTGGAATCTCATCCATTTCACAACAAAACCAAAACTATACTGTGTGTGAATAAAAAATATTGCAGTAAAAGGTGCATTGTCATTAAATCCCCTTTAGTCTTCCCTTTGCCTCGGACATACTTACTCCACCTTCTTGCCATGTCATGAAGCAATTCCAGAAGTCCTCTTCCTTGTCTTCAGTTGCTCTGTCAGGGCTTGCTTGATGTCTGAGTTAATGCAAAGCTTTACTTTTCATGGTCATTTGGACATTGGGGCAAAACCAGAAGTCACACGGTGCCAGATCTGGTGGAGAAGGTGGGTGAGAACATGCAGTAACGTTTTTACAAGCCTTTTGCAAGTGCCTTTCTGTTGGATGGCCTGTGCCAGCAGCTTTCACTGTATTTTTTTATCACAACTCATGAAGACATGAAAGAGAACTTCCTGAACTGCTTCAGAGAAATGGCAAGAATAATGGGAATAACTGTGTTCAAAGTGAGGGGGTTTTTGGCAATGTGTATCTTACTGTAATAATACTACTTTAAAAATTAGTCACTGCATTTTTCAACCACCCCTTGCATTACCAGAAAGAGTAAACCAATGTCCCAGGGTCAAGGGGACAAGGAAGGGACCCACAAAGTGGTACAAACAGCAAACTCCTCTGAAACCTCAGACAGTGACAAGAAACAGCAGGGCTCAGTGGCCCATTTTGATTCCCTTTGTCCATTTTTTTCTTTTTCCTTTTCACTGTCTATCACCTACACTGAAGCCTTTCCATGATGGGACTCCTCAACCCTCCCACCCTATGATTTACATAGCCATCTTCAGAAGAAGCTAAAATTGCATTCCTGAAAATGTCATTCAAGCTTTTAGCAGCAATCATTTGGTCTCCTTGGTTACCTCACCCAGATGAGGCCTGCAGCTTTCACAAGTACATTCTGAGAGGGGGCAGTTGAGAACTCCAAGCTTCAGGCAACTGGCTGCAGATTATCCACATTTTAGCAGGAGCAGCAGGAAAGACTCACTTACACAGAGAATAATTGCTCAGTGCTAATGCATGTTCCCATTTTAAAAATTTTGCACTGTGCTAAGTCATTTATTCCTTTACCAGATATTTATTCAGCTCTGGCTATCCATCACCCCCTCACATTCTCACTTTCTTTGCAAACACTTTTAATTCCCTTGCTCCTCTGTACCAAGCTGGTCAACACCAAAACCAGACAAACCAAATATTCACTTATCCCATCGTTGGAGGTGAGTAGTCACACACTGGCTTAGCAATGCACACAGTTTTGTGTGTTTCTGTCCCTGGAATTCATGTTCATACGTTGCAAATAGGCACACAATACTGCTTGCTGCCTTAGGACTGGCTCCTACTAGACCTGTTGTCCTATTCCTTAAAGTGAGTCTTTAGTGCCTTGTCTTTTCTACTCAAACCCCATTTCCCTTTCTCTCCTTTTACTCTCATTCAATGACTTTGACTTAACGTTGGAAGAGAAATCGAAAGTGTCCAGATGGGAATTCCTTCTCCTTCTCCCACGTACTTGATCAGCAGCTCATGAGCTGAGCTCTTCACTTTCTCTTCAATAAAAGGGAATGGACTCAGCCTGTTCTCCCCACCATACATCAACCATACTCTTGTTGCCCCAGAACTTTCCTTGTGTGCGTATTGTTCTTTCTCCCGCACCATTAATTTCCTCTTCGTATCAAATCATCCAATGTGAAACCGAATACTTCCAGTCTTTTATACCATATAAAATGGAATTGCAAAACTATCTTTTGCACCATCTCCCTATAGCTACAAATCCATTACTCTCCCTTACCCTCCTCAAATGCTGAGATAGTTGTCAAGCATTTCTGCCTGCCCTGCACCCCCAGCACTCTGCTAAATTGCTTCTCATAGCTCTGGATGACCTTCACTCTGCAAAATTTCTTCTCTGATTTTGCCATCCCTGACTTTTAAAGCAGTATTACGTGAAGCTGGAAGTCTTTCTTCAAACAATTTCCTTCTTGGCTCCTGTGAGATCACATTCTCCTGATTCCTTTTCCTATTTTGTGACCATTTCTTCCCAGCCATCTATTCTCAGTTTTCTTCAGGGACCCTTGTTCTATTGCTTGAATCTTAAATGTTGGAATGTCCATGGGAGATGTCCTAGAACCCCTTCTTTTCCCAACATATATTCTTCCCACTAGTTCTGTGTGTATCATGTAAATGTCACTTATAATGTGATAAAATCCACACTTGTGCCTTCCAAAGTCTTAGAATTTACAGAATGCCAGATGCCTTATTCAGTGAGTGTCTTCCTGTCTTCCCCATTCAGTGCGAGTAGAACTGAAGGTCAGCAACAAGATGAAATGTTTTTATTTTCTTTCTTTGCCTTACTGCTCAGATCTAGCTTCTTAGAATAAATTTGGAGAGGGGTTGGGGATTTAGCTCAGTGGCATAAGCGCCTGCCTTGCAAGCAGGCAGTCGTGAGTTCAGTCCCTGGTACCGATAGAAATGAAAAAGACCAAAAAAAAAAAGAATAACTTTGGAGAACACATCCTGATTACTTCTGATTCTTTCCATTTCAAATGCCACTTCCTAGACCCAATTTGTGTGTGACTTCATTATTGCCGAGACATAATATCTGAAACTCACAAGTTAAAGAAGGAAGAGTTTCTTTTTAGCTCACAATTTGTGGAGTTTTCTATCTATGGTTGTCAGGCTCCAAGGCAGAGTAGCACGGCAAAGGGGCATGGCAGGGGGGAAATAGTTCATGGTGTAGCAGACAAGAAGCAGCAAGCTGTCAAGGGAGAGTGAAGGATAAACAGTGTCAAGGCTACATCATATCCAGCTATAAAACCATCAGTGGGCAAACCCAGTATCACACATCCATGATATAACATCATACACGCATGAGACAGTCACCTCCCAATCATATCACCTATGACATGAGCTCATGGGGCTTTGAGGAGACATCCAGATACAAACCATAACACCAAGTGATCACTGTCACTCATCTAAATTACTCTATTATCCTTTCACTGGATGCCCCACTTCCACATGGGTGTTGTCCTTACTGGAAGAAACTTAAACTGAGTGGGGTCAAATGAACTTATACAATACAAAAATAGAATGAATTTATACAATAGAAAACAAAACCACAAAGGTCTTGTTTGGTGCACCTGCCTGGAGCTGTACCATTCCTCTCCATTATTCCATCCATGTCTGATGTCCTCATCAGACATCATGATCTGTATTCATCTCTGTGTTCACTTCTAGAGTCACATATGAGGGCTTTGTGCTGGTCTTGGGCTGATCCTTTTTCTTTTTCTCAGATTTCTGTTTGGCAACAAGAGGAAATGTGGATGTCATTTATGCTGTACACCTTGGCAAGAGGTGCTAGGATCTGTTCTAGGATCTGTTCTGAGTCCTTTAAGTCTCACTGAGCAGGAAGTATGGACTCAGGCTTTTCCCTTTCAGAAAGTTAGAGGATTTTAGGTAAATTGGTCTCATACCTGCAATTTTAGATTCATGTTTATAACAGTTCTCAGAGAGGCAACTTTTTCCAACTGGAAAGAGTTCCATGATAACCTCACCACATGACAATGTTGCCTGTGTCATTACCCAAGAAATCTGTCATTACTTAAAGAACGCTGTGCTGTGACCTCCTCCTTGAAAATCAAAATCTGCCTTCAGGTATAGAAATAATATAAATGATAATTTTGCCTCACCTGATCATCAGTGCCTCCCTTAGACCTGGGCAATAAAGCTCTGCACTTTATATAATGTAAAAATATGAACTGAATCATAATGGGTGTTCCTTCTACCACTAGAGAGGTTCAGCGGATGTGTAATACTAAACACCCACTCTCAAGACTGAAACCGTTCAGGGCCCAGGATGCTGTCTCCCCTTCACTTGCCCTATGGGGTCCTTGAAAGCCTCTTGGGCTTTGCTGATGCCAAGCCAGAGACACACACGCTGTGCAGGGTAGGAAGAGCTCAGTGGCAAAAAGCACCAAAGACAGAGAAAAGCAAGGGAATGAATCTGCCAGTCTCCCTTCTTAGAGAGCCTCTGTGCTGGAAGTGCTTGAATAACAAAACGTTTGTTTCATCCACTAGTGCCAAATGTTCATCTTCTTGTGTCTCTAGGTGTTCCAACTTGTGGTTCTGTAGATACAAATTCATGAGATATTTCCAGTTGCACCTGGGTGATGGAGGGACATTGTGTAGTACTAATAATTCATATTATTATTAAATTTATATAAATGCAGGTCTGAATGTAATATACATGAAGAGGAATGCTAGTTTCTTACAAGAATGAAGAGAAATTGGAATGTTAGCTTAAATAGCATTTTATATTTTATTTTAAAAATATATTGACAATGTCATGAAGTTTTCAAAACTGTTGTTGAAATTGTAGCTTGATTTAAATTTTTTGATGTAAAATTTGGATATATATATCACAATTTTACTGACTTTTAGTTTTAATATGTGCTTTTTAATATTTAAAAGTGAAATAACTGAAGAAATACAAAAGTAACTGGTTTTATGTTTTCTTTATTTAATTTATACTTCCAATGAAACCATAATTAAATTTTAAATATTTTAATGCAATTGCATGCAAATTTTTACTTGGAAAATTATTGTCCAAATAGAATAGACCATATAAAAGTATTACTTCTAATAATAAAATTAGCAGGTTTTGCTAAAATGAAGACAAGAAGACAAATTTTAGAAAAACCCATCTAAGTTCTGAATTCTTTTTGTCTTTAGTTTATTACTAATTTCAAAGTTGCAAGTCTATTCAACAGAATGCACAGGTTTATACAATAATAATTGGCTTCCATGACTTTAGTACATTACTTACACACATTGTCTACCATAGCTTTGTAGCCCTGCTACTTATATAAAGATACATATATATATATATATATGGACTCTAGGAGGATGGCAAAACATAGTTTTAACAGGATGTGGGCCTCAATTTGGGCTCCAACTCAGAATCTTCTGACCGGTGGTGTTGCCAACTCACCTTCCTTGATTGAGCAAGTAGCAGTGACAGAGAAAGGCCAGCTCTCATCACAGAGAGCCATCATCCCTGGGACAGCAGCTAAGGCACCAAGCAGGGACCTTTCAAAGGTGGGCAGCATGCTAGGATGAGATCCAGGCACTGCACTTGGAAAGACTGTGAGAGCTGAGGCTTGTCATGTGCTCCCACCTCTGCTTTTGTATTTTATCTGACAGGAGAAAGGAAGGACACCTATGCAGGGTTCTGCTTATTTGCTTATTGTAGAAAAATCTGGTCCCAAACTAACTTGCAAGGATTATGGATGGAGAGATGGAGAGTAAGGTTAGGAAACTGTAATAATTCAGAGACAGGGAATTAGAACATGGGTAGATAACAGGAAGAAGAGAGATGGATCCTTCTCAAACAGGAAGGGGATGAAAAAAGAATGAAATGTGTTACTTTCCCCCAATGGTAATCATTATGTACCATAAATGGATACTAATAAAAAATTAGAAAAAATGAGGAGCCTGCTTGATTCCTCAATGTTCATGTGTTGAAAACTTAATTGCCAAATTCAAAAGGCAGGACCTTGGACAGGAATTAGGATGAGATTGGACCATGAGGATGGGCTCCTCGTGGTGGTATTGCTAACTTTTTAAGAGGGAAAAAACCACTCAAGCCAGCATGCTTGCTCCATCTCACCATCTGATGCCATCTGTCATATTACCATGCAGCAAAGCAGAATGAAGGCCCTCTCCAGGGTGTCCAGCAGACACAAGCACCAGGCTCTTGGACATCCCGGCTTCCAAAACTATGAGGCAAATGAACCTATATTGTTTATGAATTATCCAGTCACAGTTATTTTGCTATAGCAAAAGAAAACAAATGAAGACAGAATATCAACTAAAGTAAGCAACTCAGCAGGGCCACGGGAATGAAAGGGGTGCTGGATTTAAGCAGTGTCTTTACTCAGCTTAGAAATATTTGATTGACACATTTTAACCTCAATACTCCAGCACTGCAGAATGAAGGACATTAATATTCTACTTACTTCTGAAATTTTAACTTAGTCTTGAGTTTCCCGTTACTTTCAGAATTCATATTTCTCATTGTGGATGGTGGAAGGGTGAGATAGTGACTGATAGTCTCCAGGGCAAGACAAAAATCTGAAACAATTTCTTTTCCAGGAAGAGGAACTTGTCTAATTATGTTCCTGAGGGCTGATCCTGGCAGCCCCAAAGGAAGTCGGAACTCAATGTTTTGTTTTTATATATACTTTTTTAAAATCTTAATTCTAAATGACTTGGGGTTTAGTTTTCATTATTGTTGAGTTTCCTCTCCAGGGATGTTCCTGTTGACTTTCTGGGTGCTTGCTGCAGCAAGAGAAAACATACACCCAAGGAAACCATGAGTCGTCTCCAGAAGAGGGTGCTGGGGGGCTTTATGATAGGATTTGAGCTTGTCCAAGGTGTTTTGGGGTGAGTTCAAGCAATCAGGCATGTGGTCTGGAGGATAAAGCACAGACTACCTAAAAGCAGAGCAGAACGGAATGAGATTAGAGCTTCAACTGGAAAGAGAGACAGTCACTCTAGTTCTCTGGGAGAGGGATACTTGGCCCTGTTTGTAGTTTATGTAGTGGCTCTACTTTTGTCTGTGTCCTGATGTGATCCCATCCCGCTCTGACGTTTGTCCTGCTTGATCGCCTACTCTGAAAGTGATCATCTGTGAGACTGATCATGCACAACAGAAAATATTGACCACCCGTGAGTGCCACATCAATTGTCCACCTCAGGGGCTGCTTTTCTCTTTCTCCTGGGCCTTTTATGACACTGGGAAAGGGAGATGAAAGATTTATATTGAAGGGGAAAGAAATAGCCCAGTGAGAGAAGGAGAGATGAGAAACTTGAAACCCAGATGAAAACTTGAACCTCACTGTCTGTGTGGTTGCAGGGCATGGCTCCTCCGGGTCCCAGTTACTGCTGTACTTGTTTCCTCAATTCTCTCAGTCATCACTAGCCAGACACTGAGTACTATACACCACAAGAACCAACCGGCTCTTCTGGAAAATGCCAAATGCGTACCAATGCCGCTGGCCTGTGGTCCACTCCAGACGCTGTGGTCAAACTACGAGAGTTCAAATCGTGCCTCTGCACTGAACGCCTGCCTTTCAGCATCCCACTGTTTCCTCCTCTAGAAAAGTGTGTACTTTGTTGTTAGAATGAAAGGCGTCAAGCCCAGCCCCAGCCCCAGCCACACACACACACACACACACACACACACACACACACTCTCTCTCTCTCTCTCTCTCTCTCTCTCTCTCTCTCTCTCTCTCTCTGTCTCAGAATCCCCTGGAGCCCTGCAGGATGACAGGAGGGAACCCTTCCACACTGGAGCTTGATTAAGCAAAGCTAATTAGAGTTCTTGGCCAGGTCACAGTGAGCAGGCATCTCTGCTGCAGAGCAGAGGCTGAGACTGGATCTGGTGGGAGACCAGAGAACTGGACCTTCCCAACCCCCAGGGCCGGCATGTGGCTGTCTAAAGCAGAGTCATGGGGCCACAGGCAGATAAACACCCTGCTGAGTACAGTGGTTCGGAAGTGCCATTTTTCCAGGACTCTTTCTTTCAAATGAGCACTTTCACACATAATAGATCCCAAATAAAGCCTACAAAACAACCACAATTTTCCCATTTTAAGAAGGGTCAGCTTCCAATTACAGGGAGGGGCTGTGCACACAGAGCTTTGGTGTTGTAAATCACAAGAACGGGCTCCACGTGAGGCCAGTCCCTTGCTTATGAGCATTTAATGCTTTCCTCGTCACTTGGAATATATTATTTACTCTGTGTCAGAGCTTTGGCTTCTGCCCTTCTACCAGCTATAAAAATAATAGCCAATGTTTGCACAAAATGACAAATCAGACAAGGCAAATATTATACCTGGGGAGAACAAATCCACCTGAACTTCTTTTGATCCCTTATCACAAGGTTATTTGGATGTGTCAGAGTAAGAGGATTTAGTTCTGTTTCCTTATCAGGCAAAATCTTACAAGCAAGCAGAAGAAATAGGTAAACACAAACTTTGGTTTCGCGGAGCAGGGAAAGATCTGTGTCCAGCTGTTTCTCCTCCAAAATACTATCTTTTCTCTTGATCTATTGCATAATTTCAAGTGCTATTTTTTGGAGGTAATTTGCATTTCAAGCCATGGCAAGAGTTTAAGTTGAAAGAGCACATCTCTGGTTGTATAGTCTGTGTTATGGGTGCAGTCACCTCTCAGTATTCATGGAGAATTGGTTCCAAGATCCCCTCAAATTCCCAATCTTCAGGTACTCAAGTCTTTTACATGAAATGACTTAGTATTTCCCTGTAATCTATGCACATGATCCCATAATACTTTATGTTACCTTAAATTATTTTTTTTATTCCTAATACAATGTAAACATAATAAGACAGTTGTTAAATTGTATTGTTTAGGAAAAATTTATACAATAGATATTATTTTTTGAATATTTACAGTCTGAAGATTTTTTTAAATCCAAGGATACAGAAAAATAAAGAGCCTACATTTAAGAAAGCCAACTTTTTATTGTCTTTAGCATGGCAGACAGAGGTCCAAAGATATTGGGCTATAATTTCCTATGCATGTGAAAGTAGCTAAGAGTCTTCTTGAATCCTTATTATGTGGACAGGTTCTTGTAGGCCGAGCATCCCACTAGCATCTCTATGTTCTGGCTTGTTATATTGACCCAGTTATATGCATTGGCAATTATTAAATTCTCAGAATTTGCTGGTTACTCCATGAGCAAAATGTTGTCAACATAGATCATGACGAAAATAAGACAACTAGTATTTCAGTGAAAGGTCCATAACCTATCATCTGCCCCCTAAGAACCTATACTAGCTCCTAGCTGTAAATTAAGAATTAAGCAGAATCTCTAGGACTTTGGAAATGGCTCTTTCAAGACTGTGTCATAAAGGAGATTATGTTCTGATCTTTGGAAGAGGGACCTTACACCCACCCAAATCATCTACTAAATACTGCTCAATCATCATAGCAACTAAAGAATAGGACAAATCAGGACCTTGAATGTGAATGTTTCTAAGTGAAACATAATACTTACATACTTCTTTATTTTAGGCAATGACAGTTTGTGAATGTCTAATGATGTACAGCCTTAAGACTACATGCAACTGACTGCCTTTCTCTGGAGTGCATCTAGGGGAAATCAGACAGCATTACACTGGGATATGACACAGCTCAGAAGCAGCTACTACATATTTTTTTGGTAGGCAAATCTCCATTAACCTACACTGTGCCAATCAGAACACTGAATGTTAGAAATGGGATTCTGTTAGTGGAAAACATTGATCTATTGATTAGTATGAACACTGTTAGAAATAGAACAAATGTGATCTCACTGGTAAAAATGTAAGGTTTATTTTGGAAACATCTCTCTCACCCCTCACATTTTACATGAATGAAGTATAAATATCCAGCAAGGCCTGTAGCCTGCATACTTAGGCACAGCACCTGAACTCTTTCATGCTCTTTTGTCTGCCTTAGATGAGAGTGTTGCTGATTCTAGTGACCAGAATACGGTCCCTGGAATCTTGTATCTGTGTTAAGGGAACCTTCTGTGCAAAGTAAGGCTGAGGTACTTACAAGGATCAAGCACTGGAACTTCACTGAACTTACAGAGCTCTTTTTGCAAATTATTTTTTTCTATGGCTTAATATCTATTTAATAAGTACCTTGCTGTATTGAATAAGTCCTCCTTACAGTCAGATAGTAAGATGGATGATGAGTACCTCTTACCTACCTCACTCATTTTTGTAGCTACTACTCTCTACTAAACAAGCAAATTCACTTATTCAGGATATAGAACAAATTATTACAGGAAGGGTCTTCTGAGATATGTCAATTCATGCCCACGTGAGAATCCATGAGAACATTTTTCTATGGCTATGGGAGGTGATACATGGATGGATTAAACAGCAGCTACGGGGACATGAGGTAGAGATGGTAAGGAAAGTCAAGAGTGCTGGAGCCACAGGTCTGTCCCTTGGGTCTTGAACCAGTTATCTGTTGGGCAGTTTTCCTCTTTGTTTTCTTCACTTACAGCAATAATATAATGCAGATGAATTGCCAGACCCCAAAGGCTCCTTCTGGCTCTCAAGTTCAGTGGCTCTCACTTCCAGTTCTCAGGGGAAAGGAGCAAACAGACCTCCCCACTTCTTTAGCAAGGCTGTTCTTCCCAACAGAACCACCTCCTGAAGTTCAGTTTACTGGAGCTGCTCAGATTCGTCATCCCTCCCTGCAATTCCATACTAGGGGAGGAGAGTGGGTTTTCCAGCCTCCATGTCTTAGTAAGTACACAAACTTATTTTATTTAATTTATTTTGATTTAACAAGTAACATTGCACACATTTTTGCTGCAATATGATATTTCAATGTGGTATTTGTATATGTTGAAGAAGGATTACATCAAGTGAATTAACATATACATTATCTCATATGTTTATCATTTTTGTAATTATTTAAAAAATATTCTTTTAGAAATTTACATTATTGTTAATTATAGCTACTATGCCGTGTAATACACCAGAGGAAAAGATCCCATCACCAAATGAATGTGATTCTTGCTCTCAACTCAGTCTTATGAGGGATCGGGGTGCAATACATCTGTAAAACTTATTCAGCCAATCTGATGCTTCTCGCCTTTTGATCAATATTCCCCTTTTCTTACCTTCTTATGCAATATCCCCAGTAGCCGTGATTGTTCTTTGACTTCTATGAATTTGACTTGTTTAGATTCTACAGTGAATGATACCACGCAGTGTTTATTTTGTGCTTGATATATTTCAAGTAGCATAATATATGCCCTGCAGGTCATTTGAGGATGGTGTATTAGTTTGCTTCTTGATACAATAACAAAAAATACCCAGGGGGCCTGCCTGGCAAGAGTGAGGTCATGAGTTTGATCCCCACTACCAAAAAAAAAAAAAAAAAAAAAAAGAATCTAAAAAAACCCCAAAATCCCCGATTGTGACTATTTTATGAAGAAAAGCACTTTATTTAGCTTACAGTTCTGGAAATTCAAGGGTGAGTCACCCACTTTTGCTCAGCTTTGAAGAGGTCATCATGATGACTAACATTACAATGGCAGAAACATTAACAGAGGAAAAGATCCCATCACCAAATGAATGTGATTCTTGCTCTCAAGTCAGTCTTATGAGGGATCAGGGGTGCAAGGAGGTATACTGAATCCCCCAAAATGCAATTCCCCCAAATCCATAAGGACCCCCCACTGCATCCACCTCCTAACACCTCCATCATCTCTCATATTTCTCACCTTGGATGACACACTCAAACCGTATCCATGGCACTGTAGGTGAGAAATCTCAAATATCCATAGCTTGAGTAGGATGAATTTAACTGGACCATTTCTTTCAGATAGTGGATATCAGTTCATGAAGCAGAATGTTGCTCTTCTCTGGAGGGAAGAAGTGAAAACAGAAAGCAATGAGAGGTCACTTTATCTCACCTTATGGAATCGGAATTGAGGCACGCGAGAGAGGTGTGAGCTCTGGAGGAATGTAGGTGTGAATGGGGTAAGTCTGGACCCACAAAATCCACAAGATACAGGGTGTGTAGAAAGAGAACAGAGGAAGTCAGGAAAAGCAATTTCTTAGCAGATTTGCTAACAGGTCATTGCTATTTGCACAGAGTCAGTGCCATTATAAAGCCATGGAAAAGTCTGGACCTCAACTTTGTAGATCTGAGGGAAAACTCTAGCTAGAGAAAGCCCCTTCATACCCTTGGAATCAATTTTCACAAGGAAATACAATTGTTTTTGGCTTTGGGTCTCCTATTGGGTAATAAGAATCAAAATTCAGCAGCAGCAGAGTGCAGACCCTTGTGCTCGTTCAGCTACAGTCAACTCCGTGTCTGCCAGGTGTAGTCTAGGTTGGCACCTCCTCCCATCGCCAGAGTTGGAGGGGGCAGCAGGACACAAGCACCAGAAGCAAGGGGATCGTGGGATCGAGGAGAATGGGAGAGCACAAGAATAGAGGTCAATGGGCTCTGAGAATAACAGTGACTTGCAGAGATTCCAATCCATTTTTCTGTTTTTGTGGACTCAACAGTTAGAGAAAGTAGGTAGGGAAGGCCCATTGTCACCAGCATGTCACACTCTGTCTCTGTTTCAAGTCCCCCCACAGGGACATCTTATTTCAGCAGGTACATTTTGAAGCAGGAGACTTCACACCTCTTGAGAACCTCACCTATCCCTTAACTTCACTCCAGAGAGACAAACTTGTTAATCTCATCAAGACCCAATATTTCCATCAAAATAATAATGTTCAGATCTCATAGCTATGTTATTACATTTCTGGGAATTTATTCTAAGGAAATAATTCTAGGAAAGAAAAAATAATTTCACCTGCTGGTTGCAGCAAAATTATTTATAATTACAGGACCATTCGGGTCAACCTTAGTGTCACAGACTATAAACTATCTTATGTCCCTTGATGTATCATTAAAATAATAATTATTAATTATTAATAATTCCTGTGGAACACTAGGAGCAGAGATTTACAGTTAAATTTTGGTGAGGAACTGAAGAATATAAACTATTGCCTGGATATGACTAAAATTTTTAAAAATATTTTGACATGGCCTGGGATGAGGAAAGAATGCAAAAAAACATAAAAAAACGATAATGAATACTTTGTTTTTACTGGTGGAAGCTCAGTCGATCTTTTGCTGTTTTTGTTCTTATTTTTCTTAAAGTGGCTACTGTGCAGTTTAATTCTGGAACAGCTGGTGTGCAGAGAAGCAATTGGAAATCCTTGGTCTCTGACAGTATTTCCTGAGCGTGTTTCATGGTACACTAGTTAGGTCTACGATGTTAAGGCGGTTGATGAAAACAAAATGGAAAAAAGAAAAAAAAAAAAAAAAAAAAAAAACAGAAAAAGATTTTTGATCAAACGAATGTTAAATCCACTTGACCTCAAAATAGTCACAGTAGAGGTCCTTTCCTTAAAGCCGTAAATATGATGGCAAAGAACGTGAGTCTCCCTTGAGGGAAATAAATACGCAGCCTTTCCAGGAGACCTGAGGCCACAAATGGCCAGGCCACTTTCCCCTCTCCCGCAAGGGCCTTCTACCATGTGCGGTGGGGCACGCAGCGGATAATTCTGGTCCTGACTCACGCAGTCACCTTGCTCTATCAGAACGAATCAAACACTTCTCCAGAGCTCAGGGTGCAAAGTGGTGGGTGGCCTGGCAATGTATTTTAATCTTTCCGGGTCTTACTCAAGTGTTGCATCCTCTGTAAAACCCTTCCCAACCCTGGGCAGATCCAATCTTCCTCCCACTTTGTTTCCCTTCCATTTTTTGACATAGCGCACTGCGTTCCTTGACAGTTACTTGTGTCCGTCAGTCAGCTGGAACAGTGACCTGAGCCTTCGCAGTGCTCCCAGTGCGTTCACTGGGAACCGAAATACAGCACAGATCCCGGACATCAGCCCAGGAGGTCGTTTCCTTTCATCTAGGGTGAACTATGGAGTTCAGGCCAGAGCAGATTTTATTCATTTTAGTATTACTAGTTCCTGCCACTAGGTGGCAGGCACACATTTTTGCTAAATTAACGTGCTATAGCAAGGTAAAAGAGCTAAGTTTACTTAAAATCTTGTTATCTAATTTCTTCTAGTAAAACAACAGACTTTTGGTAGCTAAAATTTTCTCATTTGCTGTTTGGATTTTGTAAAGACAGCTACCAAGTATTCAGGAGGTGTGCAGAAAAAGAATGCAGAAGGTTAGCAACACTCGGACAACCGAGTGAGAGATTGTTTTTTTCACAAGAGGTCCAAACTTCCATGTTGTATTGTTTTTATTTTTATTTTATTTCTTTCTTTATTTTTTGCCTCAATGCAGTGCCTCCCTGTTGCTCTCCAAATCCAAAGACTGGAATTCCCCTGCACTGCTTGTAATTCAACTAAGCAGGTCCTGAGCAGGGGTCGCCTACAAGAGACCACTTAAAAGAAAGAAAAATTTGAGCCCAGGCTATGGCCAGGTGAGGCTTGAATCCACCTTATCAGCAACAACTTAGTCATCAAGAAAATTAATTTTTAAGGCAGCATTTTAGAAATCAAAATTAAAGAAAAAAATCAATCACCAACAAATATCAACGTATTAAACAAAAATAGGATCAGTCACTGTAGTAAGCCTAGAAATACTGGAGCCAGAGGCAAAAAGGAAAATTGCTAATTCTGATTCTGTTTTTAAAGCTTCAATTATATTCAGCGTAGATTCCAGCATTTCTTTTGATTACTTAATGTGCTGCATTAAATATAATTTGTCAAAAACTACAATTTAACTTGATTACGGTAGTATTTGGTGCTCCCTTCAGGTTTGTTCCTGAACAAAAGTATCTAACTTGTCTAACCCTAGGCCTAACCTGAGCCAGGCCCTTGGAAGCTTCTCTGACAATTGCTCCTCCCTCTTTGGAGAGGAGGCTGTGTTTGAAAAAACACACATCCCAATTAATTCCAAAGGAAGGGAGTTAACTGGCAAATAACCTCCAATGTAATGGTATAAACCAACCTCGATACGCAGAGAATTTCTTACAGGACAAAAATGATCCTTTTCTGAAAATGGAAGGTTTCAAACTGATTGGAATAGGATCCAGTACAGGATCTTGATATAGGCCACATGCAGCCAAATCCTAAGATTGTTTTAAAAGTGACAAAAATTTGGAGATGAAGATATTGAACCACTGCAAAAAACATACCAAGAATTTGCTATAACATTGGCATTTCTCTGAGACAAGAAAGGAGTCCCTGTGTGAAGAATCAGCGTTAGGCCCAGAACTTCAAATGCCTCAGTGCAGTGAGACTTCTGCCTTATAACCCATGAATATCAGTTATGGTGAGATATGGCCAGGAATAAATTTTGGTTATGTAATTGAAAATAAGGGGAAAATGCACTGATGAACACACATCCTAGGGAAATTTTTACAAAAGGAAGTTTAGAAAGTGGCCAAAGTGAGAAACATAGCTAATGACTTTTGAGACTGTTTTACTGTGGAATACAATGAACTGCATGGCACAAGAGATTTACAGGCATTCCTGAAGTATTCTTGCCTGGAAGGTTAAATTAGAATGAGGGAATTTGCGAGGCAGAATTGACTGCTCTCAGGAAAAGTCGAAAACTGCAGAGTCAGCGATGAGAGTCCAAAGCAGACGCAGGAATTGAGAGTGACCATGGATAAGATTTAGGACCAGAGATTGAGGTCCAACTGAGGTGCTGTGCCAGCCTTTGCCTCCAGGAAAAGTGCTGTCAGCTCTCAGCCACAGCTAGGAGGAAAGTGGACAGAATAAGAGAGCTACAACTCACTGGGAGATTGTTCTCTTGCAGTTAGAAACCTTTGTTTGAAGGAGAAAACAAAGGTACATATAACTGAATAAGAACTGCTACTCAGAACTTGGGGAGTCAGTCCTGTCCTAGCGCTAGCCAGTTAGGGCTCAAGACATGGAAAGAGGACACAGAGCTCTACATGAAGAATGCTGGCTGGACAGAGCCCCCAGAGGAGGAACATTGTACTGCTCTGATAGGGATGCTGGCAGGAAAGCTCTGTGCAGAGAAGCCCCTTGCCAGGCTCTGTAGGAGGAATGCTCTTGGCTCCAAGCCCTGCCACCACAGGGATGCAGAACAACCCTCCTTCCAGTATAGAAATCCAGCTAGTAAACTCAATTCAGGCTAAAACTAGGTTCCCTAGGAAAGGGAAGTAGAGCTATAATTGTAGAGATCTTGCATGGGGAGTGTGAGAAATTCACTTCGTAGATATACTTCAGCACACTACTCATGGAGCTCTAATCATGGAGGGTGCACATGCATTCTTTAGTGTATGTGAAGATTTTATTCTGGGGACCAGTTTGAAACATTATTTAGCCCCCTCTCCCCCAGTAAATTGTACATTTCTTCCCTACATCCCTGATGTCACTTGGAGAAAAATTTTGAGGGTAGATGCTCTTGCAAAAGATGTTAAGTTCTGTCTGGAAAGAAAACATAGCAGAAAAACAATAACAACAAGGAAAACAAACAAATGTGAATAATGCATCAGCTAGTGGCTGAACTGCTTCAGATGGAGGTGAAGCATAGTCTTATGTGTGTAGGAAGGTGCCTTGATGTTCAGTCACGTGACCATTCATCAGGCTATGTACATTTGAATGGGTTAAAAAATACCCAGCAAATTATTATTATTTTTTAAATTTATTTAAAGAAAGACTAAACAAAACAGAAAATGGGCAGAAATAGTACATACTTTCAAAGAAAAAATAAACAGTAAGAAATCACTAGTTGGTGATTACATATTGTCCTCTTACAAATACTTGTTCAAGACACAAAAATGAAACATACAAAGTGGGGATTCAAACAGGGAGACTGCAAACAGTTCTGTTCAACTATCCAACAAAAACTTAGTAATATGGCTATCAATCCTATACACTTAGACATACATGCAGTTATCCATATATTGACTTATGTTGAGATTAAACAAAACAAAGCAGGCTTAAAATCACTCTGAACAAAGAATAATAGTATTGCTGGGTTTCACATCATGGTACTATGGGATCAGCACTGGGTACTGTAGTGTCTCTTTTTCTTCAAAGTAGTTCATTTCATCATGCATTATATGATCAGTTCTCATAAACTGTTTATAGGTTCTACACATGCATGTTTTTACATGTATTTCTATTCTTTGTATATTAGAGGGAGACACAAAACAAAGCAAGACAAAACAAAACATTTTCCTATAAACACATGAAATGAAAAAGACATATAACAGCTGTACCAGGAGTTCTACCATGGCTACTGTGTTGTCTCTTGTTATCTTCAATAGAATTGTCTATATCGTCAGACATAGTATAATTGAATATAGCAGTATATAACAATATTAATAAAAACACAACTTTTTATATAGTGTAAAACTTCAAAAATGAGTAGTAATCAAATAGAATGGGTATCATAGTGAATCTTCTCATTTTTAGTATAGTTGTCTATACTCTCAGACTTGATTCTATCAATCATATCAGTTTTGAATAAAATCTGTCGATACCAAACAGCAATCAAACAAACCAGATTTAACTAAGATCGATCCTGCTAAAGCAGTAAAAATTATATAGGGCTCCAGATTAAGTTAATAGGAAATTAAAGATGATTACTGTGCTATATCCTGTGGTTTTGGGGATGGCTGTCTGTGTCCTCAGATCTAGTGCAAGTAGACAAACTGGGACAGCGGATTATTTTGGAGCGGTTTGGAGCATGTCTGTGAATGACTGAATTGGAAAGTGATGGGAGCAGGCAAGTTGGGAGGTGGATGGTACCAACCAGTAGACTTGTAGTCTGGGTAAAGGATACAAGGGGAAAGAAGAGAGTGTCTGTGATTCAAAAGAGCTCCCGTCTTTGCCATCCCTTTTGGAATCTGTCCCCAGTGATTTTACCTGGTTAACACAGAGTCACACTGGCAACTCTAAACTGAGTTGCCAAGCCTTTGACTTTGGGCTTGTGCTGCATTCTTGGTTCCTCTGGTTCTGCAGCTAACATCTGGGGCCGAGCAGTTACTGAATCCTCTGGTTCTCCAGTGTACAGACAGTCATTGTGGACTTTTCCACCTCTGATCCCATGAGTCTACCTAATAAATTCCATTGCATACAAATATCCATATGCAGCATTTTCTATTGATTCTATTTCTTTAGACAACCCTAAATAACATGGATAATATGGTCCAAATGAAACAGCACCAAGGTATGGTCTAGTTGGGCGGGACAGACCAGAGGGAGCTGCTTGCTTCTTCCTTTAAAAATAGAAGACACTGTAAAGACTCAAAATTTCACCATGGTAGATAAGATGTCCTGCAGAAGAATGGAGGTGAAAGACAATGCTTGCAGGGAAGGTAGAAAACAGATCGAAGGACTTTGGGCCTTAGGATGAAATCTATTAGGCAAAACTCACTCCAGGAGAGATGCTATATTTGATATTATCTTCTGTGTTTTGATAATGCAGCATCTACTCTGCTTACCCTCACCTGCTCCATCACCAGTCAAAAATCTCTCTAAAGCAAATGGCTTTGTGAATGGTGGATTGAAGACAAACAAAAGCAAAGCCTCAGGGGCTCAGTATTCTGTGTTTAAGCTGGCAGTGAAGTGAATGAATACGAATAGTCATGGAATGTCAATCTGAGAATGCAACTGGATAAAACCTGGGAGTACACAGAAACAGAAACCAAAGCCCTTGAAAGCCCTTGAAACCCCTTGGTTTATTGTCCAGTAGAGGGATGGAGAAATTGGGGTTCCACTGCCGTGTAAGAATGGACCTCCAGCTACTGTACTTCAATATTACAGTAAAAGGTGACCCCCTAAGGCTGGCAGATATGAAGACTTCAAGGTGACTGACATAGAAATGAGGGCTTAAATGTCATCACACACCACATAATGGCATAATAGAGTTTCTTTTCCCAGAGTAATAATAATGCACTTGAGAGAAGGCTTTTATATGAGTAAAGAGAACATTATTTCTGAATATTTCATGCAAAATTGCCATAGAATAAAATGATCATTAAATATGTAAATGCTATTTACACGTGCTTATTACTACAATAACTCATCTCTTATATAATACGATCTCTGTGCCCTAATTTGTCACTTGGTCATGGGCTCCACAAATCAAAATCTAGGGCAGCTTCTCACAATGGAGCTAGTTGATGAAATCACATACAAAAAACTCTCCTTTCACTGGGAACAGTAGGTTTCTGCATTTGGCCTTGTTTCTCCCTATGGAGAGAAGAAAGATGGAAATAAGCATCCTATAAAGAATTGATGTAATGCCAGGTGGTAAAGGATCATTTGTATCCGATGTAAATACAAATGCCCAGCCTCAAGCGGAGACTAGAGTGGCTGTTGTAGTCTGCTTTCTTGTGCAGTACTAAACAAAGGATTAAGAAATTTTAAAATCTTCCCTTTTGTTCATGGATTAGTTAATCTTCAGACTTTTAGTAAAGCCTGATAAGGTGATGTTTATTATTTTAAAAGTAAAATGAAATGAGGCCAGGAAGCTCTTCTTCTCTTTTCCCGATGCTCATTATTGTATCTGTTTTTATTTTCTGCTTTCTTCAGTGGAACCAAATCCTGGTACTCAAAGGACCAGTGTGTAGACTAGCGGGGCTGGAACCACCAGAGCACGATAGAAATGGATCCTCTCAGGTCATAGCCAGAATTACAGAAGGGGGGTCCGCACTTTGAATAAGTCAACAGGCGAACTATATACACATTTAGTTGTTTGATCAGCATTCATTTGGCAAACTGGTGCTGTTTTCTAGAGACCCCTCCCCAAAGAATCCCAAATTAGAACAGGCCAAAGGAGAAATTTGCATGAAACATATGAGGTGGGACTTGAACAGCATCTTTTTTGCTTTCTGAGTGACCTTAAGGCCATGAACATGCACCCCTGCATTCCAGCTTTCGAAAGCGTTCTATGATTTTCTAAGCTCCAACTGGCTACAGTACTGGGAATTACACATCAAAGCTTCAAAAAGGCTTAGTGTGATTTTTCTCTGATTCTCCGCTTCACTTCCTATCTCATTCCTTAGTTTTACTAGGTATGCTTGCCATATTTCCCCTAGTCCATCTTGCTCTCTTGACTGAGCCCTTACTAATAATATGTTGAGATTAGGAGACACTGGTGTAGGCTAGATGTGTGATTAACAAGAAACATTGCAGGTTAGAAATTTCTAGCAAGCCCATCAGCTTCATTCTCTTAGATGCTTATCTGCATAACATGGGTGCTTTTCAAACAGTTTTAGAGAGCTTTGGAAATCTCATTTTTGGTGAATGTCCCTTATTTATGCTATTAGAACTAATTAAGAGAAGATAATGTAGCCTGAGAAAACTATTGAATTCTTTTCAGCACGATGGAAAGTTTCATTTTTATTAAGGAAAAGTGATTAGATGGAAGAGGTATTTTGGCATCTATGTACCCCAATTGTTAAAAGTTTTCCAGGTACATTTTTCAACAACAAATTTTGATGTCTTTGAGTTCTGTGTTGATTAGGACTGTTTCATTTGTAAGTAATAGACCATAACACAAAACCAGCTTAAGATGGTTGAAATTGCTTTTTGTCTTTCCTCACTTACCTAGAAAGTTGCTTTGTTTTGTTGTTGTTGCAGGGTGAAATGAGTAGAATTTAGGACATTAATTGATTGAAGGAGGTAGAAAATGTCACAGGGACTGATTTGCTTCCCATCTCTGTCCATGTCAGCCTCATTTTTGGAAGGATTTATCTCAATGTCTACTAGACAGTTCCCAAGTCTAAATTTAAGGCAACAACAACAAAGAATATCTTCTTGCTAGACACCCAACCAAAACTTCTGAGGTGAAAGCCATAGGACTTAAAGGGTTGGCTTTGTATCTCTAGTCCTTTGATGGGGGAAGAGGATGCTTTGATGGTCCACACCAATGCCATAGGCCACTCCACCCAGTCACTGCCATGGGAATAGTCTCTTTCTGAATCATTCTTCAGGCCTGGGGACTGGCAAAGGGCAGCCACAGCCACCACCACCAGAAACACAAATGCCCACTTTGGCTTCACTGTCACACACCTTGAATACACATGACCCTGGGTTTCTAGAAAGCAAATAGAACAGGATATCATGGCTTCTAAATTTAACTACATTAAAATTTTGTTAATGTATAAAGAACAGGAAAGAATGAAAAGGAAAAAGAAAACCATAGTAATCTTACTACCAAGAAGAGATCATTGTAATCACGTAGGTGTGTAAACTTGTTTTAAGTAATTTTCTGAAAGGTATTTTCCATGTGATTAAGTACACTTCTGTACTGTGCTTTCCACAGTTTTCCATTGTATTACACTGAACTACATGACGAATTCTGTATTAACAGACCGTTTATTGCTTCTAAATTATGAATGTTATGTTGAAAATGCACATTAATCTTTGTGATCATCTATAATAGTTTGCACAGAATCAAGGCCAATCAATGAACACTAGGTTAAAAGGCACAAGGAGGTTCCAAGATTCCAACATATTGCCATGGATAAATGTGTCAATTTATGCTTCTATCAGGTATGTACTTGGCCGTTTCCTTAATAACGGTTGTTAAAGTACATTTTATGCTTGCCAAATTGATAAACAGCAGTAATGTCATTGGCATCTTCCTTTGCATTATTTGTAAAGTTAAATCACTTATTCATACTAATATTTGTGGTTTTATATGTTTAGGTCATTTACCATGTTAAAAAATGTTCATCTTTCCTTGATTGTTTCTTAGGCTTTTTTGCACACCAGGGACATTAATCCTTTATGATATATGTTACAAGAAGTTTTCCCAGTTTGATAAATTTATGTTTTAAATTGAAATTCATATGCCTGAGTCTTAATGATCAATCTTTTCATTTATATAATGTTGCCTTTAGTGTTAGTCTTAAAAATTTTGTCTTCTCTACAGGGAAAAATATGGAAGCAATAGAAATTCCAGTCTCTTCGAGGGAGTCTGCATTGTCAAATGATTGATAACAGATATTAGTTACCAGCTAGCATGAATTATACCAGTTCTGTTGCCTTTCCTTCCCAAAAACCATACCCAAGGAGCAAAAGTTGATAGTAATTTCTGATTTTAAATAATGTTATTTGCACTACATTTCCCATATGAATTGTGTCTGTTTTCATTTGGATTGTTTATCTCTGTTAATATGTGTGTCTATTCTGGTCCCAGAAACACATCATGTAATAACTGTTGCTTGTAGTGTATTTTATTTTCGGCAAGCATGGGTCATCTGTTATTATTTCGATTATTCTAGATTTGATGGTTACTTTATGGATACTCTTGTCAAATAATTTTGTTCAGCTAAATAAGCTTTCCTGAGACTATTAAGTGGACATGTTTAATTAGTAAATTAATTTAGTCATTAAAGTGCTTCTTTCCTTCAAGTAAAATTTTCGAATCCTTCCTGTTTTTCCAAAGACTACCAGTCTGTCAGTTGAAGGTGTCTCCAACCCCATGCTCAGAAGGGCCCTTCCTCCACTCTGAAATCCTGGGCTTGGTGCTGACAGCAGCATTGGGGGCATCCTTCTTTCTCTGCATGCCATGCCCCACCTCTTCTGGTGTTGCTAAGACTTTCCAGTGAGGGTTGGGGAGCTGGGAAGCATGCTGCAAAATTCTTCCCAGCCCAGGGAGGTCTGACCTTGGAACTGCCACCCTGCCTCGAGGGAAAGTGACTGATAGGCCTCTTCTCATGATATCTCTTAGAGAAAAGGAGACAATTTTCAGACACAATCTAAAGTACGTTTCTTGAGGAAAACGAGGCAGAACTCACAGTGGCAGAATTGGTCATTTTCTCCTTCCTCAAAGCGAATTCTTTTACAGCAGCAGGAAATGAAGTGGTATTCACACTATCAATTACGCCAGCTGTTTACCTAATGAACTCAGCTGCAGAGACAGTCATGTTCAAGACCAAAAGAATGTAATAAGCCCATGGTAACACTGAAGTAACAAGCACCTTGCAAACACAAGGTCTGAATTCATGCTATTACGGTCTAGCTGCCAGGAAGGTGACATCCCATTATTGACTTATAATGCTATGTTATTTATTGGGATAATTATGCTTTTCTACCCCTCAGGGACTCTGAATCAGAGAAAGTAAGCAATGTATTCTTATTCATCCAGCATGTGAGCAAATTTTAAGTCAGAATAGATCTCTCCAAGATCTATTATATTGTGCAGGGACACCCTACAGGCTCTCGTCTCAACCCCCTAAAATTACAGGGACTTAGACCGCATTGTATGAATCAGTGGGAAGTTGGTTCTTGCAAGTTCAGTAACCAATTTCCGTTTTGCCGGAGCAATTTTGCCTGGAACTCTCACTTGCCTCTCCTAAATTTTATCATCTTGATCTTGCCCATAAAACTTCTTGACATTATTGTAGGTATTAAAATCACATCTATTCTGTGTAATCCTGCAAAGATGTTATTTTGGGGAATAAGGAAATGGCAGCTCTGAGTAGACAAACAACTTCTTCAGTGGCTAAAAGTTGATAAGTGTTTTTCACTGAATGTAATTCACTTGTTACTTCCCAATTTCCTACCAGCTTTCTCAATCCTTAAAACCTGAGCACTTCTAGTTAGACCTCTTCTTCATTTGCCTGTGGTGTAGATCCTGATCAGTCCCCAGGGGAACTTAATATTTGTCTGTTGAATAGTACGAAAATGCTGGGCTAGAAGTCAGTGCATGCTAGGATACAATTTTAGTTCCAATAATTATAAAGCTTGTGAACTTGAACCTACCCCTTTTCTCCAGCCTTCTCCCCCCCCAACTACAATGGAAATAATAATATCAAACACAGTAACATCACACTTCCTCTGCAGTTTTTCTGCTTTTCTTTTCTTTTCTGCAAGACTTAAATAAAATTCAGCTTAGGGGAGGATTTGTGAAATAAATTCACAAATTTCATAAAATGAAATACATCCTTTTCAACATATATTAATAGAAACTGACTAGTTTAGAAAAGACCGTGATAGAAGAGACATTCAGATGATATCTTTTACTATAGGATAAGAGTTTGCTGGGTCTTGTTTTAATGGTCCCTTCTTGCTGGTTGCTGTTATTTAGATTCTAGACACTTTGGCAGGATGTGGTAGAAAAATCATTGAATATAGAACCTCACATTATTTGGGTTTAATATTAGTTCCTCTCAGAAGAGGTCATGTGGCCAAGTTATATAAATCCTGGGCTTCCGTTTCTTATTTTCTTCCATAAAATAGTGATAGTGATGGTGTTGATGATGGTGAGTAGGATGGAGAGACTCAGTGGGAGGGGAAGGCCTAGACTGGCTCCAAATGACATTGTAGCTTTGTTATTGTATGTTCCCATGTGGACCTTGGAGGCTACGCCCTTATGGTCCACCCAGAGGCTGGAGACAGTGGTGTAAGTTAGGGTTTAAATTATGTGCATAAGCACATAGAGTTTCTGTCAAATAATGAAGGTCAAAAAATTCATCTTTCCCTCACAAAAGCTTTCTTCTTGTGCCAGATGTGAGTAAATCATGACCCAGGTGTGGACTTGCCTGTGCCAGGCTTGGATTTGGTTACACTCCATTTCTAACAGATTGGCTTCCTCTCTAATAAGCCATTGGAGTCTCACTCATCCAGACCCTGTGGTGAGGATCTGAGTTGTTGGTTTTGTCACAGGGGAAAAGGGACTCATAGGGATCTTAGCACGGGCATCCTGAGTGACCATTCCAGGGCAGCTCAAGCTATCACTTTTGCTCTTCTCTCCAGTATTACTCCTGCTTTTAAAAATTTAATTGAATTTTACCATTTTGCAATGCTGGAGATCAAACCCAGGTCCCAGCACTTGTGAGGCAAACTTTGTGTCACCAGGCTACCACCCTTTCTATCCCACCATTTGTTTTCTTCTTGAAGATTTCCTGGGCTCCATCTTCTCCATTTCACTAAGAAGTATGACCTGCTAGTTGCAGTTCTGCTCTATCTTTCAAGAACTCATCACATTTTGGGGATCGGGTTTTGTACTTTGCAACACACTCAGAGGCTAGGATTGAAAATAAAACTGGCATATTTAGCAGTGGGAATAGCACAAATTTCACAGACATCAGTGCTCCATTCTCTCATATGAATTCACATGAATTCCACATGATTAGCATAGGTTACTGTATTTTGTCCTAAGAAATTTATGCTTCTTGTAGAGGGGTGGGAGAGGGGTATACTTTTGCAAGGCAGGTCTTCCTACATCAGCCATGTTACCGCAGTGTTTGAGAATTGGTTAGATATATACCCTGCTGAGGTTTGATTCATATTTATGGTAAGAAAAAAAAAGCCTCTTAAGATACCCTTGAACTTAAGGGCTAAGAAAAATGCCCGGGGGAGGCATTTCAGCACCAAAGCACAGCTCGAAGCCACCAAATCTGTGAGAAAGTTGATGATGAAAGACAAATACATTTTTTAGTCATGGATTTTTATAAGCTGAACCCCAGGGACTACTTCTTGGTGAAGGAAGGAGGCAAGAGGCCCGTTAGCAAACAGCCTACTGAATAATTTTAATGACCTTTCCTATAAATAAAATAGTTTCATTGCTTTGTGCCTTTGCTATGGATGAGGGTCCAGGAAAAGGCAGGCAGGGCAGAAAAAGACAGTTGATTTTGATTTTAGTGGTAGAAAATATATTCCCCAAATAATCACTCTGGAAGGACTCTATAAAACAAAGTACAAAAACTCTAAAAATCACTTCAACAGTGTAAATTTCTGAGGCCCAAACTTATCTGGGGTCTCGGCACTGCCCAGCAAGCTTTTATTTGCTTACAGACTGTGGCATCGTGTTGTCTAGAATCACTCTTTGAAGTCTTCTCTCCATATCCAGGTACCTCATTCCACTTTCCCGACTGACTCCTCGCTGAAGACCTTGAGGCCAATTTCACAGTAAAAGTAGTGCCACCAGGTCAGAAGTGCCCTGAAATTTCATTCCTCAGCATGCAAAATTACTTTCACTGGTACTGTACTCATCTGCTAGAACCAAAATACTACAGCAAAATATAGTAGTCCTCTCATATCTGTGGATTCATTTTTCATGATTTTAGTTGCTTTAGGCCTGAAATTATTATATGGAAAATTCTAGAAACAAACAGTTCATCTGTTTTAAACTGCAGGTAATTCTCGGGAGAATAATTACATTCGGAGTCCTACTGGGTGTGGCAGCACACACTTGTGATCCTAGCACTCAAGAGGCTAAGGCCGGAGGATCACCACGAGTGTGGGGCCAAATGGGCTATGTAGTGAGTTGAAGGCCAGCCTGCACTACATGGGGAACAAGCAAAAATTTCAGACTTTTCCACTGAACCCAGGACATGAGCCATTCCCTGATCAGGTGTAGCCATGCTGCCCACACCTGCTGTCCCATTAGTCACTCAGCAGACTCTCCCTGTGTCACGGTGCTCATGTCTATAGTTCAACATTCTCGTTGGTTTCATGAATCTATTGGAGCATTTTCGAACTCCTGAACTTGGGGGCACAACTCAGCCTGTGGCAGGTACCCATCTTTACCCCATGCTGACCTTTTTAGAGTACTCTTTCTCTCGGGCGGCACTGTTCCTTCTATAGTTATCTTTGAGTTCCTCCTCAGGAAGTGTCCAACCAGCTACCACCTCTCCTTTCAGTAACAATCGCTCCTTCTCTCTGACTCCCAATCAGCACTTGAATAAGTTCACCTCTCTGCAGTCTCAACAAACAGCTGCAGCAGGGAAGGTGCCCCTGGGACCGACTCCGACTTCAGCTCTAGCGCTGTGCTCTTCTCCCTTACAGCTCACCCCAGCCATCCCTCACTCGCCTCTCATTTACCCTTCACACTGTCACCTGGCCTCCTTCCTCATCTCCATTGAAATGCTTCTTGCTAAGAAAAGCCGATCATTTGCTTTTCCCTAATGTGGTGGCCTCCACAAGCTTCCTCTTACCTGCATCTTTATCCTGGATTAGCTCTGTGGAGGCATTGTGACTTCTGAAAGTGCTTCCCTGTTTCAGACGCTGCCTCTCCACATTCTCTTCACACCACACTGTTCTGATTTTCTTTCTATCTCATAGTCCCTTGCTCTTACTCCTCTGTCAATCTTTTAAAATGTGAGGCCCGTCCTCAGGTCTCCAAATTCTTTCCTTTGTGATCTCTTCCATCTTCAAAACTTCAGCTACCTGGGGCTGGGGATTTGGCTTAGCGGCATAAGCACTTGCTTTGCAAGCAGGTGGTCATGAGTTTGATCCTATTACCAATTAAAACAACAACAACAACAACAACAAAAAAAAAAACTCCAGCTACCGTCCAATACCCTGACCCTCAAATATATTTGTAACTAGGATGACCTGCCTGAACTTCTGACTTAGATGAATAATTACCAGTGGACATTGTCAGACAGGGATCCACAGACGGCTGGAACTTGATTCGCTCCAGTTAAATTTATCACAAGTCATCCGAAGCTATGTCTCTATCTGTGCTCGAAGTCTCAATCAATGGTACACTATTTTACCCGGTTCTCAGAAAGAGACTTGAATTATTTTTTACCTTTCTTATCCCACAAGTCACATCTAATCATACCTATTCTTCAGATTGTCCTCTTTTTATTTTTTGAGTCACTCCAGTGCTGCTTCTGACAGTAGCTTATTTCGGGCTATTAACATCATCCTTCCAGACTATAGCAGTAGCACATCAGCAGGTCTGCTGGTCTCTGATCTTTCCAAGTGCCAATCCATTCTTCACACCTCAGCCCAGAGGGACCTTTCTCCCTGGAATACCACTCTCCTGCTAAAAGAGATTGCCAGTGCTTCCCATTGTTCTGAAATTAAAATACAAACTCCATCACATGGTGTCTCACAATGTGGCCTGTGCCTGACTCACTATTCTAATCTCTCTGAGTTATTGCAGCTTCCCAATATATCATGATTTCTTTCATCTTGAAGCTTTATACAGCACATTGATGCCACTGCAAACATCTATGCTTCACTCCTTTCTCCCTCTGCCACCAACCTTTCAGGTGAGAAACTCTCATCCCAAAAACTGGCACAAAAAGTTCTCCTAAAACTTTATACCAGAAATTCCTACTAGCTATCCTAACTGCTAACATTATATAATATGTGTTTCATGTATATGAATCAATCCCTTGAAGATGAGGAGTTACCAACCTATGGGTAAGCAATAGCTTATCTATGCCACACAGCACACAGCTTGTTGTATACTAGCCATTCGACAAATGTCAGCTTAATGCATGAATAAATAAAAAGAATAGATCAAGCCTTCAGAGGTACTATTGCAGCAATCTATATTTGACTTTGCAAGCAAAGCCATAGGCAGTACACTAATCATGTTGAAACTCCAATCACATATTCTCAGATGCAGAAGGGTTAAAAAAAAACCAGAAAAGCATCATATACTTAGGTACATGGAAAAATTTTAGGAGCATGTTGTACAGATAATTTAAAAATACTCTAGGTGTTTGTAACAAATAAGGCCAAATTTGGGGGAAAATATAAATTCTTCTTCGTTGATTGAAAAATTGATTCATCTCACTGATCCAGGTAGTCAAAAGCACTACAAAATGTATTTTGTGAGATCTGTGTGCAAAGAAAGGAAGCCAACAATAGATTTTTGTTGCTGGGAGAAGCACATTAGAGGTTGCACCATCACTGTCACTGAAGGAAGCCTTAGCCTGTCCCATAAGGTTCAGTCTAGTATGATAGAATAGCAGGAACAGTCTTTTAATTCTTCCTTTCTAGTGCCATAAGGTAATATGGAGGCCTAATTAAAGAGGGGACAAAGGATGGCTTAAGTCTAAAGCCTCAGAAAAACAAATTCCACCAATTCTGCCATCAAAATATGTCTGAAGTGGATTAACTAATGGTCAGCTTTGTACACCCAGCTGAATTGAATCAGCATGGTGCTTGAGGCTTACTGCCAACAGCATAAAAAGAGAATGGGAGTGGAAGATGGTTTACTGTGGATTCTCCTGGAGAAGTTTGTTGCTCTGGTTTTCCTGATATGAACTCAGCTGCTATTGTCAGAGGAACTTGAATTCTGACTGTCACTCAGGAGGCTGTAGGTATCTTCAGGGAAGCCCTAGTTCTTACCTTAAGCATTGCTTCCTGGCTCCAGTGCAGAACACTCAGATTGCTGGCTTAGGTCCTTCATCCCACTGGTGTAGACTTTCTAGCTTCCATCACTGACCTTTGGGCCTTCCCAGAGCAGATTCTGACACAGACTTGCATAAGATATTGTCTTGGGCTCTAGGCCTCCACTTGGACTCATGGAGGACATTGCCATGGGCTCTAGGTCTTCAGCTGGACTCCTGAAGGACATTACTATAAGATCTAGGCCCTCAGCTAGATTTTTTGGGTCTCTGATGTGTGGACATATGTCTTCCATTCTTTTGCATTTGAATTTTTGGCTAATATTACAAATAATCCTATACATTATACATTGTATATTAAATTTATTCTCTTGTAAACACTGACTACAACAATGTTGTAAACCAAGCTAATTTCCACTGTATTTTCTGCTCCAGTTGGACTCCAATTCCTGTCATTTCTTGCCTTAATTATTTTCATGGCCTCCTAGCCTCTGCCCTTGCACCCCTACTTTCTGTTCTGAGCACAGTAGCTGAGGGAGATTGCTAAAGAAGTGAGAAGGGGTAGGTCCTTTGTATAATTTAGAACAAAACTGAAAGGCTTCTAATGAGCTCCAAGATCTTAAAAGAGCAGCTCCTCCAACCCGGCTACCACCAGGCTGACCTCATCTCCTGCTGCTTGTGGCTTCTGTTCTTGCACTCACCTTTTCTCTCCTCAGACACGCTCTTGCCTCAAGGCTTCTGCATTTTCTGTTCCCCCATCTAGAGCATTTTCCCCAAGTAGGTCCAGACCTTGCAGTCACGAGAATTGTTCATTGGCTTTTCCAGGACTTCACTGTCACGACCTTACTTCAATGGCACCTTCCTTCCACTCTGTTTTACTCTACACATCCTTCTCAGGTCAGAACCGCGTGTTTGTTTTTCTCCATTTAATATGCTCCTTAACACACAATTCCATGTGACACCCCATTGTTTTATCTTGTTTTCCTTGATTGCTTGATTTCCCATGTTTTGAACTCTGGGATTGTTATCTACTCTTGTTTGATGAGGCCTCTTCAGTGTGACACAGTATTTGGCACGAGTAGGTACTCAGTAAATGTGTTCAAGGAGAATCTTAAAAATCAAATTTGAAGACTTCCATTTTGACCTTAAGGGGGAAAAGGGAGTAGACTAATCTTTCCACTTAAGGAGAAGAATAAATGTACAAAATACATGAATTACTGCTTTCCAGGTATTAGAAACGTATAAGACAGGAATGTTATCCCTGAGAGAAGAGCAAGAAACAAAGTGACCATAAGATGATCTCAGTTTATTGCCTTGAGAAAATTCATGGGGTGAAATGTGGGAAGGAATGTAGATCAATAGCCCGTAATGGAGGAAAGAGCTTGGGGGTTCTGCTGGCCAGAACTCATAGGGACGGGCAATGAAGAGAAGAGAGCTAGCACAGTAATCTGTAGCAGGTCCCCTTTGAGTATTCTGCTGAGTGGTGATCAGTACACCCATAAGAAGACACTACCTGTAAGCTGAGTTGTCTTCCTCAAGCCTTTTCACAGGCAGCCTTTATCCATCCATGAGCACCTCAACAGCAACAGAACAGAATTTGACCAAACTCAACAATTACTACAGTTTTTTTAAATGCTCAGAAAACTAGGTATGGAGGGTAACCTCCTCAATATGATCTTAAAATGTCTTTCTTTCTTTCCTTATCATTAGTATTGAGGATCCAACCCAGGACCTTGCAAATGTTATGTAAGTGCACTACACTCTCAGCCAAAGACACTTTCAAAGTTAACCGTTCTTAATGATGCACAGTCAGGTCAGGAGTAGGAAACACAAGCGGCAGAGTGGGAGAAGATACAATACTACCAAGGCCCTCACCCAGAATATACAATTTCTGCAACTCGTGGTTTTTGAGGAACTACCTAGGAGTGAGATTTATATCCCGTAGGTTAAGAAATACCTGACTTTATTAAAAATAAATGAATAGAACTACTGAATTGCTTACCTTAGTGATCTTCCTAAGTCTACTCAGCACTGTATGAAGGTCCACGGTCTCCCATGTTGTGACCAGTATGTGCGATTATCTTTCATGTTAACCGTTCTAGTGAGTGTCGGGCAGTATCTTTACTAGGATTTTACTTGTATTTCTCTGGTGATTAAAGTGTTAAGCACTGAGAATTTGCTCATTGGCCATTTCTATAAATAAAAATAAGCACAATTCTAAAAAGAGTCTTTCTATAAAGCAAGTAAATCGGTTGCATATTTCAAAATTGTGTTTTCTTTCTTTACTATTAAGTTGTAATTTATCTTCATATTTTGAATATTGTCCCTTGTCAAATATTTATATCATAAATATTTTCTCCCAGTATATGCGTTCATCATCTATTTTCTTAATTAAGTGTTTTGATGAGTTTTTAAATTTTGATTGATTTTGATTCATTGTTTTCGGTTATACCTAAGTGATTTCTGCATTCTTTGCAAAGAATTTCTACCTAATTGTACACTGTAAAGGCTCTCTTCTTTATTTTCTTTTTCTTCCATATTTTCTCTTTGCAGCTTTGTGTATTTAGGCTTATTGTAGGTATCAAATTCTTTTCTTGTAACTGATACAGATTGAAGTTCTTTTGATTTTCCATAGAATGTGACTTTTCCAAGTGAATCTGTCGAAAAGACTTTCCCATTGAATTACCTTGGTAGCTCTGCTGAGAAACAATTGATCATCTGTAGATCTATTTCTGTATTCTCTATTTTGTTTCACTGAATCTATTTCTATCCTTATGCCAATATCATGCTGTCTTGATTAATATAGCTTTACAGTAAGTCTTGAGAATCAGGTAATGTATACTCCTAACTTTGTTATTTGTCAAAACTGTTTTAGCTATTGTACAGAATTTACACTTACATATATATATATATATATATATACATATATATATACATATATATATATTAGAATCTTGTCAGTTTCTACAAAGACACTTGTGGGAACTTAATGATAGCATTGAATCACATTGTAAAGACTTGGTATATTAATATATTGAGTTTTTACAAATATATATATGAATAGTTTACCTCTATATCTTTAGTAAATTCTTTAATATTTCTTTGCAATATTTTTAGTTTTAAATGTAGAGGGTTTTTTTTACATGTTTTGTTAAATTTATCCACAAGTATATTTTAAATAAAATTTAAGCATCATTTTCTGATCTTTTACTACTATTAAATAGTTATAGTAATAGAACTGAATATAAAAATTATATGGAATGTTATCTAAAATATATAGATATAATTGGCCTTTGTATCCTGAAGACTTACTGAAATCATTTCTTCATTTTAGTAAGTTTTTCTACATTTCTAGATTTTCTGTATACCCAATCATATTATCTATAACCAAAGAAGCTTTGATTACTCTGTTCAATATCCTGGTTTTTGCTGCTTTATCTTCATATGTTAATTTATGAGCAGCTGTGGCACTATTTTGAATAGCAGTATTGGGAATAGGTGCCCTGATCTTGTACCCAATATATTATCATTAAGCGTGATGTGATGTAAATTACAACTCAATAGTAAAGAAAGAAAACACAATTTTGAAATATGCAACCGATTTACTTGCTTTATAGAAAGACTTTTTAGAATTGTGCTTATTTTTATTTATAGAAATGGCCAATGAGCAAATCACTCAATGCTTAATACTTTAATCACCAGAGAAATACAAGTAAAATCATTATAAAGATACTGCCTGACACTCACTAGAAAGGTTACCATGAAAGATAATCACACATATTGGTCACAGCATGGGAGACTGGACTTTCATACAGGGCTGAGTAGGCTTAGGAAGACCACTGAGGAAAGCAATTCAGTAGTTCTATTCATTTATCTTTAATAAAGCCGGGTATTTCTTAACTTATGAGACATAAATCTCATTCCTTAGGTAGTTCCTCAAAAACCACGAGTTGCAGAAATTGTATATTCTAGGTGAGGGCCTTGGTAGTATTGTATCTTCTCCCACTCTGCAGCTTGTGTTTCCTGACTGTGCATCATTAGGAACTGTTAACTTTGAAATTGTCTTTGGGTTGAGAGTGTAGCTTACAGGTAGTAAACTTACATAGCATTTGCAAGGCCCTGGGTTGGATCCTTAATACTAATGATAAGGAAAGAAAGAAAGAAAGAAAGAAAGAAAGAAAGAAAGAAAGAAAGAAAGAAAGAAAAGGCAGTAAGGGAGAATAAGAAAGAAAGACAGGAAGCTCTCTTTGGCAGTCTTTCCATTAGAGCTTTTTATGTCCTGATGGAAACATAAAGATAAAACACAAAACAACAGCAGAAAACTGGGGACAGCCCTATCTACAATTTTCTGTATAAACAAATTGTGTTATTTTCACTTGACTACCACTAAGCAATAGCAATTAATTACATGTTGATATACAGAACAGCACAGATTAATTCTCCAAAGCATTATCTTGTGTAAAGGAAACCGAATACAAAAGAATTCTTGTTGTATGCTTCCATTTGTCTGAAACTCTAGAAATAAAACTATAGTTATAGAAAGCAGCATGGCAGAAAACTGAGAACTATTGACCAGAGTGGACAAGACAGAACTTTCTGGAATGAAAGGAACAGAATGTATTTTGATGGAGTGTTGGTTACACAGATAATGTATTTGTCAAAACTCTTCAAACTGCATTTACAAAGTGCATTCTATTATAAGTTGTACGACTCTACAGTTTTCAAGTATGTTTAAGAGCAATCTCCCAATTCTCCCATTTATGAAGAAGTGAAGTAAAAAGATAAAAAATTTGAGGCTGCCTCATACTGAGGAGGATGGCGCAGGTGAAACAGATCCTTTGAAATGAGATAGATGAGTATCTTCTCTGGCTGTGTGGGGCGTATGAGCATCTTCTCTCTGGTATTTACATAAGGATATGCACACCGTAGTGAAGATTACTTGCCACTGCCCAAGAGCGAGCATTTATCTTTATGAAATTTCCAGAGGTTTGCGTCGTCTCCAGCTAAAGAGAGTTCAGTTTAGGATACTTCCGCTTCATGATGGTGCCAAGTTGATGCTCAGTGGAAACTGTATTTCAAATTTTGATCTTTCCCTGAACTAGTGATGTGTTGGGCCGCAGGGGCAGCTGCAGCACCCAGTCAGGGATGGAAACTATTGGTGCCCTGCCGTGTACTGTGTGTGCCTTCTGTGTTGCTTTGGTTTGGTTTTTTTGATACAGGGGTTCAATACTTTGCATGAGATATTCAGTACTTGGTTTTTGTGTTAGATGATTTCCCCAGCTGTAGGCGAAGGTCAGAGTTCTGTGAGTGTTTAAATTGGACTAGGTTAAGCTATGGTGTTCAGGTGTATTAACTTCATCTCTGACTTATAATTTAAATTTCTACTAGATTTATAGGGATACAACCCCATAGTAAATGGAGGAACATCTGCCTAGGCTCTGCACTTGGTATCTAACAAAGAAGGGCTTAGAACTGGGCAGACATTTGCCTATCTGAGGATGAAAAATCAAGAGTGAAGCTCGATTTATTATCAGTGATTTGGTGGGGCCATTTAACAAGCAGTTCCCGTCCGAATGACTTTCATGTGCCCTCCCTTGAGGAGAAAGGAGAAGAGATCTCTGCAGTCAGTGGAGACAGTTGGGCCTCTGTGTCCCTTAGGGCAGGAGTGTGGCTCCATGATTAGCCCGTGATTAGCTGGGCACATGCCCAGCCTCACGTTCAGACGGGAGCCCGTGCACTAGTGTTTAGGAATTCTCTAGAGGTCAATACATTGGCTTTCGGCAAAATCTGACACAGCACAGAACAAGGTGCTGTATGATTAACTACTTGAGAATTACAAATAGGTTTATGGCACAACAGATATGATTTAGAAACTACATAAAATTGAACTATCAGGGGTGATGTAAAGAAATACAGATGCAGAGCACATGGATTCTCCTCTCCCCGCTGATTGACTTTCCGGTTGTCAGCTAACACGAAGTCATTTTGCTTCTGGAAAAAATCTTCTTGTTATTTTTTCCTATATTCAGTAGTGTTTCCACAATCCACTGTTCTTAGATATCCAAAGAAGACAAGTTCCATAAACCTGTCACTTTTTAAAAAGTAGAATCATCATTCTCTTCGTTGCTTTCTCACTGCTTAGACAAAGTACCTGACACAGACAATTCAAGGGAGGAAAGGTTTATCTTGGCTCACAGTTTGAAGAAGTTTCAGACAATAGTCGGCGGGCTCCAAGGCAGGATAGTGTCGCAAGGGGAGGGCAGAGTGTGGTATGGCTGAAGGAAAACAGAGAGAGTTTAAGGGAGAGAGATTTGGCCGTCTGGGTCATGTCCCCAGATACCCAGTTCAAATCATGTTCCACTTCTCAAGGTCACATTTAGCTATAAATTCAGTGCTAGGCTAATCCACTGTAAATATCACCCCTCCACGACCCAATCATCTCCCAAAAGCCCACTTATGGGCACATGAGACCTTGGGGTGGGGAATATCTAGATACAAACTATAACAATTACCATGTGGTATAGGTATGTAGAGAAATATGACATAAATGCTTTTATGTAAAGAGCTCTTGAAAATCAACAATATAGCACTAATTTCTCACAGCTGTGGAATCTGGCAAGTCTATGTTTAAGGCGTCAGCTGACTCACTGTCTAGTGAAATCTTGCTTGTTCATGGATGGTACTTTTTTACTGTGACCTCATTCACGTGCTATGAGGGGAAAGCAGTTCTCTAAGACAGCTTTTATAGAAGCATTAGTCCATTCATGAGAGGACTTTACCATTACTCAGTCATTCTTGGCTTGTAATTCCATCAGATTGGTGATTAAGTTTTACTTTAAGAATTTGAAGGTGAGTCACAAATATTAAGACCATGGGAACTGGGCAAATGAAAAATCATTTGATAAATATTCTTATAGGAGACAAACCTCAGAGCCTGGGCCTTGAGGGCCAGCAGTTACACTAGGGAGACATTCCGTTTGGTCATGCAGCTCAGGACAAGGAGGTAGAATCTACATTGAGCTGACAAGAAATCCTCCTCCAGTACCCTGTTGTCTCAGTAAGAAACACATCCAGGATTATTTTCCACTTGCTGAATGACAGGAGCATCAGGGAAACTTTGGGCTAGAGGACTCCAGAGCTCCAGTTTCAGTGGCCAGGTGAAGAAAAGCCCAGCATGATGTCCCATCACTGGCTTTGGAGGCAGCTGACATAATTGAGGGTAGACAGAAGCATGGGAGGGGATGACCCAGATGTTACAGAGTGGGCCAGGCTTTGTCTCCTGACCTTGTGGATTCAGTGACAGTTACTTTTATGCACATTTGATTGGGCCAGGAGTGCCAAGCATTTATACTACCTTAGGATTGTCCATGAGAATGATTCTTGGTGAGATTAACATTGGATTAGTGAACTCAGTAAAGTGTGTTGCCCTTCCCAATGATGGTGGACTTTACACACTCCACTGAGAGATTGCTTGAGCTGAAACATTGGTTTTTCTGCTGGATTTACATGGAAATTCACACTGTTGACTTCCCCGGTTCTTAGGGTGATTCAGATTGTACCATACCACTTATTTTCCTGGGTCACCATTGTGCTGACAGCAGAGTATGGAGTTTATTAGCTACCATAAATATGTGAGCAAATTCCTATCCTGTTTCTCTAGACAGCCTTAATGGATACAGATTTCTAAATTAATCTAGGAATAAAACAAGTACAAGGTAACAATAATTGTTCAGAGACTTGAAGACTTGCATTACGAAGGAAGAGGAAAAAAATGAAATAGCATGAGGAACTATTGTTCCTGGTACTATGGTACTGGTACAATGTCTTGAAGAAGTATGTTACATATTTTTTTTCTGTTTTCTAAGCATTCTATATAAAAAGAAAATATATTACTTTGTATTGAAATAATGTTATAATAAATTATAATTAAGAGGCCTTTATGGAAAAAAAGCTGCAGAGACAAGGTATTTCCAGATAAATTCCTGCCATTTTTTTTCTTTTTCTAGGCTCATATTGTCTATATCTGCCTCCTCTACCCAGCCTTTGGGCTGGAGGTGATGGGTGGGATGGATAACACCACCCTCTTCTCCAACCCTATGGTCAGTTCTGGAAATATGTCCAGAAGTGTTTTCTGTTGTAAGATAATTTCCAAGTCTATTTCTAGGACCATCTGTATGATGTCTGAGGAAAGGTTATTCTTCCCACAACTGGTCTTGCATTTAAAAAGATATGCAACATACTCATTTTCTTCTGAGGCTGGGGAAGATGTGAGGGTCATGCTGGCCTAACAGTGGCCAAGCATTACCTTCTGGTGACTTCCTTGAGCTCCTCATTCTCCCACCCTTCTCGCTTGCTGCCTTCCGCTTCTCTGTCTTGCCTATGCCCAGTTCCAGAGCCAGGACCAGAATCTGGCAATGGTGGGTGACTTCAGCCCTTTGCTTCCCTGATCCCCACTCTTTTCACGGCCCTGCTCTTTCTCATCTTCCTCTGAAGAGATCTTTCTCACCCTCTCTCATTACCCAGACTTTTCATTCTACTAATCTTCCCCACACCCACAACTTCCCACCACAGCATCAGTTTTCTCTCTCTCCACCCTTGCATCTTTACTGAGACATGTATTTGAATCTGAAAGTACAAATTTTTAAATTGCCAGTGGATCTGTTAAGCACACTTTGTATTTTACTTCTTTATTCATTTATGTTCTATTTGTTGTATTCTGTCATTCTGCACATGCAATGTACGATCCACAAGATCTTTGATTTTTGTCTCTAATTCTCTGCACTTGTGTTAAGATCTGAAATCAGTGCCCAGCTCATAGAGAAGACACCTGAGCATCTGTTGAAAGGATGAATGAGTAAAAAGATGGATGGGATTCACTGGTGGGTAAATGAAACTTCCCAAGTAGTGCTTAGAAAGTATTGAATAATTGGCTAATTTGTTCATTCATTCATTCATTCCTCTAAAAGTCATACAATGAATACTCACACAGTGCCTGCCACCAGTGGGGTAGGGATTCCATGGCAAAAAAACTCAGTTCTGGTCCTGGAGGAAATCATAGTCTATAAGGGCAGAAAGGTCAGTGGGAGCAAAAGCACGTATAAATCATCACTTTGGGGAGAACTGAACAGGAGCAAGGCAGAAGGACCCCAAACAAGGTTTTGATTTTCCTTGAGAGCTTAAAATGCCTATTTATACTGACACTGAAGTAAATAGGAAGCCCAGAAAAACAAGGGTTAGAAATAAGGGATTTTAGAAGGGATATGTCATCCCAAAGCGTGCAACTAAGAGAGAAGGTGGCATATTCTGGGCTTTGATGCTGTGCAACTCAGGGGACATCATTCACATCCTGTTAAGCAAATAGCTCCCCCAGGCTCTGTTATGAAAATAGATGGCAGAGATGATCACACACATGTGAGTGTACTTAATGTCACTGAATGTACACTGAAAGATGATTAAAATGACAAACGTTATGGCATGTAGTTTTTTTTTAACACAATAAAGTTTTTAAAAACTATGAGGCTGAAATTTGCAGGAAAAGACGTTATGGAGAGTACTAATATAAATCCAGTATTGGCTTTTTCCTGGATTTTGTGATCTTTGGGGAAATTTTTAACTTTTATAATTTCTTATTTTGGCAAATTTTCATGTTAAAAACATAAAGTGAATATCCTTAAAGAGTAGCTATAGACAGGCCTCCCCTTGTTTGGTTTAGCGCTACAGCACAGTGGGTTACATGCACAGGCATCCCTTCCATGGGAACACAGTGGCCCAGGGGAGCAGGACATGCCCTGGAGCATCCCAGCAGAGGGTCCCCCGGGTTCCAAAGCTGGTCCTTGTCCTCACTGCATACTACCATCTCTCATTTGAAAATTGTTACTTGGAATATGTTGTGGCTGGAGAAAATAGCACTGTGTAAGTTCTATAATTCCTTTCTAAGTAAATATAAACAAATAATAGAAAATTCAAGGCTGAAGGTAGTGAGCATTTTTCTGGAAGAAAAAACTACCATGTGATCCCACCTCTGCCACTAGCAGGTTGCAGCATGCTGGAAAAGCTGTTTAGTTGCTTTGGGCCACAGTTACAGCATCTATAAAAGCCAAATCAATAGTGTTTATTGAGTGGCCACAAGACACGAGGCCTGGAGTGAGGCTCTGAGGATGTGGAGGCTGAGTCAAAAGCTTTGCTCTCCATGAACTTAGGATCTAGTGGAGCAAAACAGAGACCCAGCAAAGGTGGCAGGAGCCAGAGGACACAACCAGCAAGTGTGCCTGGAGAGGTAACACTTGATGAAGTTTAAGAAGAAATTGATAGGCATGTAATTGAGTCACCAGGCTTCGTCTCTTGGGACCTGGAGCTGAAGGTCTCCAGAAGCAATTGGTGAAAACGGATTTCCAGGGTCGCTGCATGGTGAAAGTCTTCCTGCATTTTCTTCAGTTCCCATTGTCTGTATTGAATCCTTTCAAGTGCCTGTAGGTGGCTTGTGGGGGAGGCAGAGATGATCTGTTTTCCATCCTTTGCACAGTACCTGGGCACACTGGAAATTCACACAAACACACGTGCACACTTGCACACATTTGTGCACCCCAGTGAAGCTTTGTTTTCTGCTCTCAGAGGTGGACAGCCACTATACAGAGCAAAGACAGGGCAAGAGGCTGGCAGAGAACCTCTCATGCACATTCAGTCCAATGTAAATGCAACTGGGGTCTCACCACTTGCATCACTCTGGTCTCAGCCAACCCATGGATTTTTATCTCTGCAGGGGAGGTTCTGTACAAATCTCTCCTCTGCATCCTCATCTCTAAGGCCTGCTCTGTTTAACTTCCTGTCCTGTGCTGTCATGGTTCCATTCCCCTCTGGCTCTTCCTCATCATTTCTCCTTTTCAGAAACCCTAGATGTGAGCCAAAGACCCCTCTTCTTCCTCTTCACTTCTGCAGTTGCAAAGTGTGAGGAAATTTGAAGCAGGAATAGTTTTTAATGGCAGGCTGTTGAAATGGCAGCTTATCTCTTCCTAACGTTTAAATATACCCCCAAATATGATTATATAGTTCATGCCTAAATAGTGAGTTCTACAAATTTCTTATAGACCAGAGGTCATGCATTCTCAAGAAAAAGGAAAGAGAAATCCTGGCAGAGATTTCAGAAGAAGCAGCTTTGAAGAGACTAGAACACCCACGACACAGTGAAGGCATGGAAATCGTCTAATCTGCAGAGGGGGAGCACATGAGTCCTCAGAAGTGAATTAGAACCTCTCTGTTCAAGGTCTGGGGTATCAGAATTAGACATGGTGGATTCATTCTGCAGCATATGGGAAATGGTCACTTGAAGATTCTAAAAAATTGATGACAAGCTCAAATCGGTTAATTCTGATGGCTATGTACAATGCATTAAAGAGGAGAGACTCTACGGATATAATATGTTTATTTATTCAGAAAATGCTTGTCAGTTGACTCTAATGTGCCAAATGCTATAATCTGGTGCTAGAAGTAGACAGTAGAGAAAATGGACCATAGTTCCTGCCTTGTGGCATTGATGGGCTATGGATGAGAAGACTACCAGATTGCTGTGCCCTTAAGTGAAGCAATGGCAATGGGCATTTTGGAAGTGTAGTTACCAGGATACTTAAATGTGGGCCATGGCAGGAAGTGGAAATTTAATTGAAGACTTTTAATCAAGGTGAGATGCAGAGAATAAAGAATATTTTCTATAGACTTCACAAAGTTATGTTGCAGTTTTCCTAATGTAAATATTTTTAGGCAACTCTTGTGGTGTCCAGAAGGCAACTGCACATGAGCCTACATTTGGGAGGCAGCTAAGAAATGCAAAGTTGAGAGGAACCAGAGCGTAGGGGACAACTAACACCATGGGCAGAGAGAGCATCACACAGAAGAATATGCAGAGTGAGGGGCAGGGAAGATGAAGCTCAGAACACTGGAGGACATTCAAGGGTTGATCAAAAACTATAGGATGCATTTAAATAAAAATTATTATAGTAAAAGACACATTACCATGAATTTCCTTCAAAACACTCTACTCGGAGACACTGCATCACTATTGTTATTTCCTGAAGCAGTTCTGGAAGTCCTCTTCCATGCACGGCTTTACAAGATGTCATAAAAAATACAGTGGGCGCTGCTGCCTGGTTCTATCCAGTGGAAAGGAAGGCTCAGGAAAGCATCATGGTCTGCGTCCACCTTATGCCCTGGATCTGGAACTGCGCAACTTCTGGCTCTTCCCAAAGTGAAGATGACCACAAAAGTGAACAGTACAAATCAGTTTGGAATGTCCAGGCAGCTGTGACGGCACAACTAAAGAACACTAAGTGGAGTCAGAAGTGCTTCAGGAATAGTAAGAATGATGGAATAAGTGGGATAGAAAGGAAGGGGAGGATTTAGAATGGCAATAATGCTAACGTGTCTTTTGCTGTAATAAGTTTGTTTTCAAACCTTTAGCATTCACTGTATTTTTAAAATCAGACTTCATATACCTAGAGGCAAAATATAAGTCAGGAAAGGCATGACAAAATCAATCAGAGAGAAAATAGGAGAGGCTGGAAAGTGTTTTAAAACACGAAGATGGGAAATATTCCAGGAAGGGGCAGATGAAGTTAATTGCTGAGAAGTTCAGGGTGATTCAAGAAAGCACTAAGCTGGCTTGCAAGCTTTGAGAGGACAGCAGTGGAGCAGAAACATGCAGTGGAAATTCTGGTCTTAGAAAATAGCGGAATAGCGAAAGGAGAGGGAAGGGGCGCTGTATGACCTTTCCCAATTCTCTGTTTCTTAACTTGAATCTCTGTACATTAGAAATGGATGTCTGAATGTTGCTTACCTAATGCTCTTCTCCATAATGTCCCCTGTATCTCTCAACATTCTAAACCTGGGGAATGAGAAGGAACCAAACTTACAAGTTCAGCGGGAATGTCTGATTGGAGCGAACCCTGTCTTACCGCTCCTAGGCTGCTGCTCTGAAGGGAATGGCTTCACCGAAAATGCAGTTCCAACAAATGCCTCTTTATGTCCAAAATACCACAAAGTTTGAATATCCTGCTAAAAACAGTTGCTTTGACATTCCAACATCAGTGTTTTTGAGGCTTCATAAATCAAGAAGTAATCTTCCTTGGGTCAGTAGAAAGTGAACCTCAGCTGAAAGCTCTTAACTAGACAGGGCTTGCCAGAGATTTAAGGGTTTAATAACTCAAACTTCTCTCTGGCCCCACAGTGACACAGCTTGACACTCTGCTAGGAGTACCCAGCACCCCTCTTTGTTTACTGGAGTTAAATTACCTCTTCTTTCCTCCCATGGTGGTTTTCAGTGGGTTTCCTGCCCAGTTCACATTAATTTATTTGTTCATATCTGTCCCATCCAGCTTCCCACAGAGGTCACAAAATTAAAAATTGTCAGTTCCCATAACTGCCTGACCTTTTCAATTGGAAAAGTTCAGAGATCGGTCCTTTGGGGCCTCGCAGTAATTCTGCCATGAGCATCTGTGGCCTCAAAAGAGTCGATGTAAATATTTCAACAGGTAAGTAATCCGTCAGAGAGCTTGAGCCAACAAACGACAAATGTAGAGTAAGACACAGCATATCACAGGTGGAGTAAATGTAAAGGGAAAGTCACGGAGATGACACTTCGTAGGAACAAAACTGCCAGCGGTGGAACTTTGAGGTGAGAGGGGTGGATTCCAATAAATGTCCACTTTTCAAGGAACTCAGTAGGATAAATGGAGGAATATGCAAGGTGCTCCGTTTCCCTGGGGTCACGCTCTGTAAGTGCCATGTCATCATTTACTCTGTAAAAGATAGTCAAAGACTATGTTTTCATTCCTTGGGAGGCATTGAGCTGCTTAGGTAGTTCTGGTAGAAAAGAAGTGAAGCAATGATTTAGAAAATGAGAGAAGAAAAAATAGGTGAGGTTGCATGTCATGAAAACCTCATAAAAGTTTAATAATCAAAATAAATGAGCAAAATGGAATTTATGATGGTGAAAATTTGATCAGGAATATTTTATAAAAATAATTGTGAGAATTAAGAATAGAGAGATAAACTTGTACATCGGGGCCAACTGATTTCCAACAGAGGTGCCAAGACCATTCCATGGGAATAAAAATCTTGTCAACAAATGATGCTGGGACTATTGAATATATGTCAGTATGTGAATAAATTCCCACTTGACACCACGTTTACAAATTAATTAAAAATGTATCCATACTAAAACATAACTGCTAAACTCATAAAACTGTTAGAAGAAAACATCAGAGTAACTCTTCATGACGTTGCATTTGGCAGCAGATTCTTAGATATGATACCAAAAGCACAAGAAATAAGAAATACAAAATAAATTGGACTTCATGAAAGTTAAAAACTTGCAAAACAAAGGCCTTTATCCATAAAGTGATAGGACAGCCTGTACAATGGAAGAAACTACTTGGAAACCATGTGTTTGATAAGGGCCTACTATGCAAAGATTTAAAAAATCTCTTAAAATTTACCGAGAAGATAATCAACTCGGTTAAACTGGACAAAGAACTTGGAGACATTTCTCCAGAGAAGATATCCATGTGCTCATCCAGCCCATGGAAAGCTGCATGGTTTGTCACAGGACAAACACAAATCAAACACACAGTGAGCTACCACTTTATATCCATTAGGATACATTGGCTTTAATTTTAAAATTTAAAAAAATGCAGAACATCATAAACATTAGAGAGGATGGGTAGATATTAGTCCCCTTCTGTGTGGTGGAAAGGAATGCGCAATGGCATAGCTGCTGCTACAGACAACAGTTTGATGATTCCATCAAAGGTTAAGCATAGAATTGTCATGTGATTAAGCAAGTTTATTACTAGAAAAATAACTTTCCAATTGTAATCACATATTCGAGCAAATACATGTATGTGCATGTTCATATCAGTATTACTCAGCAAAAACTTGAAACAACTCAAATGTGCGGGTAAATGGACAAACTGTGGTATTTGCATGTAATGGAACATTACTCTGTCATGAAAGGAGGAAGCACTGGTGCTGGCTGTTGCAAGAATTCTCAAAAACATTATGCTGAGTGATAGAAGCCAAACACAAGGGTAATATAAGACCCTGTTTATATGAAATATTCAAAGTACCTAAATCTGTAGAAACAGAATGTCATTGGTACAGTGACTAGTTAACGAGTATTCAATTTCCTCTGAGGAATGGACTATTTTGGAGCTAAAGAAGGAAATGATTGTACAACATTAAAGGTGTATCAGATAACACTGATGCATTTATTTAAAATTATTTGTTTTCTTTTTATGTGAATCTTATTTCAAATAAAAACTAAAACAAAGAACTGTGGCTTCCAAGTTCAAGTATGATCCCAAACCCTATGTAGAATCACTGGCTCTTCAGCAAAGCATTTAAGCCTTGTGGTTAAAAAAAAAAAAAATACCTGTTTCCAAAGGAGTCAGCCACCTACCCCAGCACATGAAGCAGCTCTTGAGACTTTGGTATCCACATTCTACCTCACAGGAACAGGGGACCAGGAGACAGGAGAGGGGACAAGACAGGGAGAGGCCTTTCTTTCATCTTCAAGTGTATTCAGGCTCTCTGACCACCCCGCAGCCCCAAAAGCCTCATACTGCCACCCTGAACACTCCTTTTCATCTCCCGGCCAATCTCACCCATCTTTCATGCTTTTAATTTGGTGCCCTGCCAGCTGACAATAGATAGTGACCAATTCATCAACTAAAGTAGTAAATTAATTTCTCCTGTAGTGATGTGCTCTTGCAAGTGGATTAATCAGGTCTATTCTTCAAGGTGCAGCTCAACCATAAGCCCCTGTGAGATGCTTTCCCTGTGTCCTTGGCAGCCTCTCTTTTTCCCAGTGCTAGCTGGGCTTATTAATGCCATTGTTCTTACTTCTCTAGGCCATTGTCAAAGCTCAGAACCTAGCAGAGTATCTGGTGTATAAAGAATATCACTGCAATGCACTTAGATCAGAAACACTCCTACCAGGTAATAGCATGTTTCAACTCAGTAAGGGGCTCTTGTTCCTTAGCAATACATCCATCAGTGCGTGCATGCCTGCATGTGGATGTGTGTATATTGGGCAGAATATATCTGCTTAGGAAAAGCACTTCATGTGTGTAGGTCGCACAGCTCCCTCTCTCACTAGATGACCCTCGGTGGGGGCAGCAGTCTTGTCGCTACAGAATTTCTTTCCTTTAAAGAATTCATTTATCACTCAGAAGCAAATTAATATAAGCTAATTCCATCTCACTGTGAGCTGGCTTATCTGAAGCTGGCTCCCTGAGACAGAGGTAGGGAACAGCTATTGAAAAATGCTGGACAGACAATCAGTCATTGGTTGCTGGACCACCAAGGAGACCAGGTTATGACAGGTGCAGCCGAGGAGAGCCACTGCCACGCTGCGCCTGGCTGTGATTCTATCACTCAGGCTGGCTAACCAGAGCCTGGAAGGCATCAGCCCCTCTCAGCATCCTTCTGAGAAGACAAACAGGCCAAAAGGAATAGGAAAAGGTAAGAAAGTAAATGTAATCAGTAAGTCAACTTAAAGTGTTCCCTCCCATATGCAGATCCAACACAATTCCTTCAGTTTCTTTATTGAAAAAAATTCTGGAATGTGCCTGATTATTTTGAAAATGAATTAAGAACTTTTTTTGGAGTCTGGCAACCTAACAGGGTGCAGAAAGCTGGGAGAGAGAAGCTGAGCTCGATTATTAGAGAGTGTACTGCAAGCAGGCAGCCACAGTGGTCCACAGAGCTTAGGAAGGGCCAATTTACTTAAACTAAGGCTTCGTGTAGTTTCCTCAAGTTTCCTGACAAGACTGCTGCCGCACACTTTGGTTTTAAGCCCTTCTGATGACCTTGTCATTTGTCTCTTCTAATAACCTTCTAGAAAGGAGCCATTATGTGTGTGTATCTGGCTGATAGCTTCTGCAGTTGTATTTGCTGATGGCTTGTGTTGGGCTTTGCCTGTCCAAACCACTGGGAACATTTCATTATGCAGCTTCCTCTCACCTTGGCTAGCTGTCATTAGGAAAGCCACTGTGGAAACGCATTTAATGCGGTGTGTGATGTTGAATTAGAAAAGATAAGAAGTTGGAGACACTCAGAGACCACCGGGCAGAGTGAGCCTACAGCACGTGCCTGCATCGTCAACATGTGATTTTAAAGCAGTAAGAAACTCAACATAAAGCCAGTCATTTTGTTATCCTGTAGTTGTAATTCAAAATCATACTTATGTTAAAATGTTCTTCCCTGCCAAGGTAGATGATTTGTCCCATCTTTATCCATTCCTCTTGGTAAATTGTAGACTTGAGTATACAAATGCACTTAGCAAGTTTCTGAACTATTCATTGTGAAATATATTTGAATGTAGAAACAGTATTAAAGTCTAAAGGGAATTTATGTATACATTGATAACACTGTGTCTTTTTCATTTTTTCTTCCTACTTTATTTCACGAAAAACAAATCTAAGTGACTCCTGCTAGAGATCAAGTTTAACAAGCCCTGCCCTAGAGAAACTGTAGGTCAGAAAAACAGTGGTTAATGACCTTCTCAAGGTCATGTCAATGCTGAGAGGCTAAGTCTGAGCCACATCTGTGACATGTACAAATGACCTATTTTTCCCTGAGGGATTTAAGGAAGCTGAAACTCAAGAACCAAGGAAAAGTAAGATCCTCAAAACACCTTCAATCTTTTGTCAAATAAGCAAATAAACAACAAAGTAACTAACTAAATGGCTGGTGTTTTATAAATGGAAAATCTGCTCTGGGTTCTGCTCCCTACCCCTACCTTACTGTGTGGATAGTCCTGCATCTCTACAATGACTTCTGTCCCTCACGATTTAGCAGAGAAATTTTCCAGAAGCATGGTTGCATTTCGAAGTCTGTTTGTCAAAGTTAGTACCAACATTTGTGTCTCCAGGTGCCCAAACTCAAGCAATTCCCCCAACACCACCTCAAATAACTGTTAATTAAATTGAACTCATTCAGTCATGACAACATTTTGCATGTCTGTTTTCCATATCTGCAGTTCTATTTATATCCCATTTAGTCATATGGGCCACTGGATGGGAACCTAATTAGAGCTGTGTAATACAATATGGTTGCCTCACACATTTGCATCACTGTCACGTGAGGCAAGTTAATTAACTGCTTGAAGAGGACCAATTAATTGTGCTTTTCTCATCAGGCTTGATTCATCTCACAATGTGTTTTCTCTCAAGTCCCAAACCACATACTTCTGCTCCGCCATTTCTTTTTGCTCTATGGCTGCAGAGTGTGTTGTGGTCAAGGTGGGTGCCAATAGCTGGCACACAGGTCATTGGCCTTCGATGACCTTAGGCATATTTTGTGCAATCCTGGGTGGAGGAGATGAGTGATAACCTTGTATCTGCTGGTGGTATCAGTCTTCAAGGCTCCAGTCTCATTTCTCTTCCCATTTTGGATGTAGGCCAGCATTTAAATAAAAGAAAGAATAAGAAATAGAAATCAAATAGAAATTCAACCACTAGAGTCAAGGGCAAGCGAAATTGATTTTAAAGGGCTGGCTTCCCGCCATAGAAACAGGGAAAGTCGAGATGGAAACTGTTCTTGGTAAAATCACAGCACTGCTGAGGGAGAGGCACAGAATGGGAAGCGTGGACCTCGGTGCTTCATTTTTAGCATGCCCAGTGTACTGGAAACTAAGATAACGGAAAACTCTTTGAAATTAAAGGAGAATGGTTCCCAGAGTACTTCTGTCTCCTTGAAATGTAGGCAGAGGTACTAGAATCAAGGGAAAATGAGAGGGAGGAAGCTTGTATCCTGCGGCTACACATTTTTTAAAAAATGTGATGTTTCTAAAGTCCAGTAAATTGTACTGTGTGAAATAGGCTCCTCAATAGATGTATTATAACTCCACTTATAAAATATACCAACAACTATGTAAGATTTTTTGAGAGACAACATTGCCTTGTGGTTAGGGAAGTTAGTTTTATACTCAGAATGCCTAACATCAAATGTTGGCTTTGCCACTTACCAGCTGTGTGACCTCAGGCAAATTGCTAAATTTCTGAGACTTTGTTTCTTAATATTTAAGTTGAGAATCGCAATGTTAGTATGTAAGCCACAGTATGTAAAATAAATTATAGATGTAAAGTGTTTAGTCAATATTTACATATTGTTATATAAAAACTAGTATTTTTATCATAAAATATCAATAACATTTTAATTATACCTTCTCGTTATCTACTTAAATTCTTTCAAAGACCATCCCCACAAGATATCCACATGGAGAAAAATGAATTTCCAGCCATACTAATGTATTAATTAATTTCCAATTAATTTCAGGTAAATTGGAAATGTAGACACTAAATTTTACACAATAAATCTTCTGGAGAAAAATGAGAAAAGCTTGGGACTATGGTCAGGCAAAAACAAATAAGTACTCATTAAAAAACTGAAAGCTTGGATTGTTTAGAAAATTAAGACTTTGTTGATCAAGAAACACAAAGAAAATGAATTTGTAGAGAAAAAATAATTACAGCTCTAGAAAATATTCCTATCTAGAAAGTAAAAAAGAATTACTATGAATCAGTAAAGAAAATATTGGGCAATATGATAGAAATCTAAGACAAAAGAGTGGAGGAGGCACATTACAACAGGAAACATTCAAATCTCCAGTATAAAATGGTGTTCAATGTTAGTAGTCACCAGAGAAATTAAAGTGCTAGGCATGGGAAAATTCTTCATTCATCCAATGAGAGTGGCTAAAAACAGAAAGATGCATAAGTGTGTAGGCTTCCAGAACAAACCACAAGCTTGTGACACAACTGCTGAGTTTGTAACAGAAAACAAGTATTTTGTATCCCAAGAAGTAACATAGACTAAAACTGAACATGTGCACATCTTAAACCAGAGCAATTTGATTTCTCAATTTTTTCAACAGGTATATGGCCCAAAATACATGTGTAAGAATGTTCACATTGGTATTAGCAATCTAAAACTGGGAACAACTCAAATCCAACAACAGAATAAATTGATTATAATAAATCACAACATAATCCTGCAAGGAAACAGTAGCCACAAAAACGAATAAGCTACCATTGGGGACCACAAATTCATAATGGCTCATTCTGCATCCTTCCCTAAGGGATAAGTGGAGGTTTGGGATTGTGGTACCGCCCTCTTGACAACTTCCTATTAGCTCTTGAGGATGGGTCATCCTCTCCCATCCACTAAGACTAAACTGAGACCACTAAGATAAAAACAAGCACTACAGAGCAAGATCCTTCTTGGTATAAAATCATCTCTACCTTCTTGAGACATCCCAGGATTATCCATGCCTGCTGAGTTACTGACCTCAGAATCTCCCCCAGCCTGTCTTATCATTGTACACATCCAATAAATAGTGGCTGGTTTGGAGTATCTTGGTTTTTCCCAGTCCTGAGGTGTTGACTACCTAGTGCCCCATCGTGCATTACTAAATTTTTCTCTGTTTCGCCATACCCCTCATACAGGAAATTGGGGGTGTTGGCGAGGTAGGTCCTCCATAATAGTTTGTTGCAGCAATTGGACATATCTAAAAAAAAAAAAAAAGAAAGAAAGAAAACAATACAACAGCAACCCAAAAAATGAAGTTAAATGAAATAACCAGACATTCAAGAGGGAGCATATTATTATAGGATTCAGTTTATATAAGGTCCAAAAAATGAGCAAAAATGCTAATGATAATAGAAGTTGGAATGTAGCTGTCCCTGAAGAAAAGGGTTTGTTACAAGTGGGAGCAAGAAGGGGTTTTTGGGAGGCTAGTAATGTTTTATTTAGTAACTAACATTAGTGGGTGGGTTAGTAATGTTTATTTAGTAACATTTAGTAACGTTATTTGGAAATTCGTTGAGTTGTATGCTTATAATCTGCATGCAATATGTAAATATGTGATCCTTCACTCATGAAATATTTACCTAAAATTATGAAGACTATGGACTTTAAGAAAATCAAAGGGAATAACTAATGTAATCTTAAGGGTTAGCATTTGGTCATAATATATTCATATCTATGCTGACCTCTCGGGGTTTATGGGGTGCGTGCCACTAGAAGGGAAGTTCTATGAAGACAGGGGTTTTCGAGTTTGATTTGCTACTCCTATCTCCAGCCACTTCAAAGTGTCTGATATATGGTAAGCACTCAATAAATATTTGTTGAATGCATGAATGAATAAATGCCTTGAATTTGATAAATTAAAGGAAAGTTAATTTAATACTGTATTTGTGGGCCGGGAAAATGGAATGGGTTTCTTTCCAGGGGGTATAAATATTATGATTGATCTACTTTTATGTTTCCTCCACCCAGTTTTTCTCAAGCAGTGTTTGTAATTGGAGAGAGTGATATATGAGAAGCAAGCAACAGTGGGAACCAGCATGCAAGGCCATGAAACGTAAGGAAAATTAATTTCTGAGCCCACCAAGATATCTCATGATCTATCATTTACTAGAACACGCACATTCCAGTAAGCATAATTCTGAGGCAAATTCTTTGGGAAAAAATAATCTATTTTTCTATGGGATCTCTCCAAAGAAGCTGAACTGAAGTTCTTACAGATAGAAGTCTTATAATAAATTAAAAGTATTAATAAAATTAATATAAAGACATTTATGTGAGAAAAGGCAAGAGACAGTGGCCAACTTCATGAGCTACTAGATAGTATACAACTTTGGAAACCTAGAATAGTGTTTTTGGTTATTGTCTCTTACACCTCATTTCTTAGTTATTTGCACTATATATATAACGAATCCCAAGTCTGGCATTTTCTCTATCTAACCAGGGAAAACATTTCTATGAAATTCTAGCTTCCCCACATTCTTCTTCAGCTTAGCTATTTTTGGTATATAATGAGGTTAAGATGGAATATTATGTTTCGCCTGAATTAATAATGATGTCAAAATCTAGTTTAAGAACTCAAGTTTGATGTCTAAGGTTGTGTGAAATAATTTTTCAAATTTTATTTTAAAGAGAATAGAACCCAACAAAACAAAACAGAATAAAGCGAATCAAACCAAAGCAGTGAAAGTGGTACAGAACTTCAAAACAAGATAAGAGGAAATCAACAAGGGCTTCCATAATATCTCTTGCTCTCTTCACAATAGTTCTCTATACCACCAGACATAGTAAAATCAAACAAAACAAAACAGAATAAAACCAACCAAAACATAATATTGCACAAAACAAAACCATAAATCAGAACAAAACAAAACAATGAAAACAATGCTGCACATGGTTATCTTCAAAATTGTTGCTCAGGTTACCAGACCCAGAGATAAATCAAAATAGTAAAACAGAACAAAACATTGGGTTTCAGAAACAAGACAGGAGGAAATTCCCCATAGCTGACACAATGCACACTACCATCCTCCAAGTAGATGCCCAAACCACCAGCCCCAGACCTACAGAGTCAATTAAACAATACAATCATCAATCTATTCCTCTCCTCTCAGTGAGGGTGGGTGTGGGTGGGTGAGGTGGTTCTCTTCTGGTGTTTGAGCCCACTCACTGGCTGGCCTGTGGAAGGCATGGTTTTACTTCTGGCTGAGACTTTTACCCATCAGCTTGCTAGAGTGTAAAGCAAATTTTAAATTTTGGTAAATTCAAAATGGACAGATCAGGCTTAATGTTCATCATGAATGAATGTTTACAAATTTCATACAATGCAGATTCTAAAGCCACTGGATCATTCTTGCTAAAGTATGCAGTGGATAGCATCTTGGGAGACAAGATTCTGAATCTATCATCCATTGCTCTGGCTTAGAGGGTGATTGTGGACCTCACTCTCCTGTTTTATAAAACAAGGATTAAAACCACTAGCTTGGAATATTTAATGTCAGTATGTATCACAGAATGGAGCTCAGAAAATGATATCATCATCATCGTTATTGATGCTGTATATACTTGTAGATAGCCAGAAAAGTAACCATGTGTTATGAGCTCAGAGAAACTGCAGTGATTGTGGCTATCATCTGGATATTAGAGAACTGGAATTCAGCTGAGCTCTGACTGAGCTGCTTTCAAGGCCTACCCTGAAGAATGAATCTGTTAGAGAAACCAGCTATGGTGGATCTGCTTCTGGCTGCCACACTTCACATTCCCACCTGCAAAATGGAGCTAACAGTCAGAGCTGCTCACGCCAGCAGTTATTGTAGCACTGCCCGTCTTAGAAACTGGCTGTGGAAAGAAAGCATAATCAGCAAGACAGTGAGAAGGACGAAGGCCCTTGGGTTGCTGGCTGAAAGCTGAAAGCTGGAAACAATTCTCTCTGATCTGTGGCCTGGAGAACACCAAGGCCCAGCTGGCCTGAGAAGATAAGAGACTTCTTCTCCAGGCTGGGTGGCGCCATACCTAACAAGGAACTGGGCGAGATGCTTTAGCAAGCCGTACTTTTACTGAGTGCCAAGATCTGTACACATTTCATCTGGATTCCAATTTTTATCCTTTGCCACATTTTTGGAATTATTTTCTCTCTTCCCTGGAGGACGTAACCACAATTTCTCTACCTCTTCGCAGGCAATTTGTTTTACGCATAAAGGATTAAAGGCAGGATAGAAATGGACATTGAATTAACCAAATTCTAGGTTTAAAAGAAGCTACTGTTTTTAAAAAGATATTCAAAAATATTCCCTTAGGAAATAACAGTAGCTTTGCGTGCCTCTGTCCCTCACCCTGCCTTCCTCTGTCTGTATGCTTGCTTTTCCTATCATGCTCTTTTATTGGAAAACTGGGAGAGCAGACACTGGTCTTTCCCCCTATAGCAGCCTAGGAATGGGATTTGTCATTGTGATAATTAAGTGTCGACTTGTCTAGGATCTAGTGCACAGGATTTTTAAAATTAAACACACATCTAGATATTGACATGGAGATATGTTTACATTTGATTGAGATTTAAATCAATAGAATTCAAGGAAAGCAAATCACCCTCCATAATGTGGATTTTATCCAATCAGTTGGAAGCTTTCAGAGCAAAGACAGGGCTTCCATTTCCTCCAGCCTTCAGGACCCTAATGTAAAATTTCTGCCGAAGTCTTCAGGCCGTTGCTCTTCAGATTTCAGACTCTAAAAAAAAAAGGGCGGGGGGGGGGGGGCTGGGGATTTAGCTCAGTGGCACAAGTGCCTGCCTTGCAAGCAGGCAGCCCTAAGTTCGATCCCTGGTACCAATTAAAAAAAGAAAAGAAAAAAGACTACAGATTTCAGACTCATAATTCCTCTTGGTTTTCTAGCCTGCTGGCCTACCCTACTGACTTGAGGCTTGCTTACCCCCATGATTGTATGAATCTTACGAGTCAGTTCTCTTCTCTCTCTCTTTCTCTGTCCCCTCTCTCTCTCATTCCTCCCTCTCTCCCTTCTCTCTCATTCCTCTCTCTCTCCTCTTTGTCCTCTCTTTCTTCCTCTCTCTCTTTCTCTGTCATCCCCTCTTCCTTAAAGCTCTATCTCTACCTCTGATCTCTCTCTCTCTCCTATTCTCTTGACTAATAGAAGAGAATACTAATACTACTCTCATGCTTATAGCAAAGGGGAGATGTGCTGGTTCCCAAAAGAGGAGTTGGGGGATTTCCAAAATGTGGCTCATTTGCAAATCCTTCCCTTCCTCTGTTCACCCTGCAGGCTACCACTTCACTTACAAATTCATTTTAGAACACTACTGAGAGGAGCAACATTACCTCTAGAAATCCACAGAAACATTCTTGTTCATTAGGATATCAGCTGGACAAATTTGTCTGATTATTTAGCTGGGCTTCGATCCTGAGACTAGAGACAAAATATCAACTACTAAAAGTGGAGCTTTGGTGGGATACCCTCAACACCCGAGGGGAAGAGGCAGGGAAGGAGAGTTTTTTTTTTTTTTTGTTTTGTTTTTTGTTTTTTTTTTTTTTTTTTTTTTGTGAGAGTTTAAAAAGAGATGGGGTAGGAGAGAAAAGGATGTGTATAAGAAAGATGAAACAAGGAAGACAACATGTTAGATTTCATAATATTAGTAACCAGCATTGCAGTATTGATAAATCCTGAGGGAGCCTTCCAGGCACCAGGAGATTAAATCCCAGCACAAGCACAGGACCTATGTGGCAAACATAAACTGAATGCCACAAAATCTCCACCAGTCATCTGCTCCAGGAGCCCACCTGTTCAGCAATACAAGGAGTAAGGAGTTTTAATTTCTTGGTAAAAAAGAGACGCCTTGGGGTCTTTCAGCTTTAAGAGACCCACCCCATTTCTCTGGCCCCAACTCCATGCGTTGCAAACCTAGTCTCTACCAGATGGGCTTCTTTGCTTGACTGCATTTTTCATGCAGTTTTGGACATTCTTTTTCTCTTTAAAAATAAACACCATTCACTCAGTTCTTGCTGCCTCATTTTCACTGCAGTCTTTTGGAGTAAGAATTGTTTCATTTTGCAGATGCATTAACTGAAACAAGCTCCCTTACAAGTCAAAGGGCAGACTGGAGCCCGGCTTGGCTGAGGGCTGGTATTGTGCCACCACCTGGGAAATTTTGGAATAACAGGCCAGCACAAACACCACCTTAGCCTGAAAAGGACTCTCAGCAGGGCTCGGGGACACAGTGGAAAACAAGGGAATAGGAAGCTGCTTAAAATGAAAACCAAGGGATTCTTTAGTCTGTGAATTTGAATGCAGACCTGACCTTAACAGTGCGATAACCCAGGAATGCTAACTCTTAATTAGACCTTGCCTGTCTATGATAGATGCAATGAATTTCAAAATATAATTAAACTTTCCAATACCTCTGTGAGGAGGTGGCATCATATTCATTTTACAGATGGGTGAACTGAGGCCAGCATACGCAAGTCTCTGGAAGTTAGCTTCTGAATCTCTGAAAAATGTTAAGGACGTGCTATGTCTCCTTGCTCCTCTGGGTCTCCACTCCTACAATTCAGAGCACTGGTCTAGAATTTTTAAGGAAGGAGTGAAGACTAAAAATTTCACCCTTATTTAGCCATCAGAATACCTACCCATAAATATTTGAGCATTAAAAAACAAGTTGGTTCGGATGCGCTTCAAGTTTCTGCATAATTGGCAATGGATTTTCCCAAGGTTTCTCCAAACTTCATTGGTCATAAGATTCCCCTGTGGCATTTGTTAATAACCTAGCTTTTTTGCATTTTCCCCTAGGGATTCTGATTTGACATGGCTGGAGTAGGTCCTAGAAATCTTTATTTTTTTTAAAAAAAGTTTCCAGGTAGGATTTTACAACCAGGCAAATCTGTGCAACCCTAGATTGTTTAATTATTGTGTATGTCCTTTTAGTCGCCTGTTACTATTATGTTTAATTTTTGCCTAGTTCTATGTTATGAGGGGTAGTCAGAACGTATGCCAGTCTCCAAAGTCCATTTCTCCCCTTTATTCAGTGCAGTGGAGAGTGCAGCAATTGTTTCTTGCACATCTACACCACAACCTTTAGCTCTTTGGCTGGGTACCTCAGTACTCATAAGGATGACCAAGGGAGACAATGAAACTGGACAGCATCCAACAGTGCACCAACAGATATTGACATAAAGCATTATGATGAGAGGGGGTAAGGACGCAAGTAAACCTGAGGGAGAGGAAGAGCAAAGGAGTTATCACAAGAAGATGATATGAACTGGGTTTTGAAGGGTAAATAAGAGTGTCTCCATTGAGGCACATTATGGGAAAAAGAGAAAAGCACGAACATATACATGTACATGCACATGCATCTGTACCCATACCTGTTAACCACGATTCTTGGGAGGAAAGGCAGATGGCATAGCATGACAGGAATGTAAGTCTGTGATGGAAGAGAGTTATGAGCTCACCTGCCTAGGGGGAGTTAAATATCCTTATGCGTCTCAAGCATTCATTCCATATGTAAGCAGCAGGTGTTTTTTGGGCATAGACAATAGTTTACATCTTGAGATTTACTAGTTACAAACTAAAATTTTAAAACATTTTTCCTTATGAGTTTATATCTCAGGGACTAAGGAAATTAATGGTATACACAGAGTCCACCAAAAAATGCATATACACTTTAGGGAAAAAATAAAATGAATTTTTTCAACACATGTGTTACCCTTATATGGGGTAGCCTAGAGGATGCCATATATTGCAGAAAACCCACTACACTGCTGGCTCTTAGAAAAGAAATTGAAAATGCATGTGCAGCAATCTCAGTGATCAAGGTTACCCAGGCAGCAGTTTGCCATACTAATAAACATCTGGAAGCCAATGACTACCATTTTGAATACCTCTTGCAATTATGGAAGCCGAAGGTAACTTGTATTAATCTCATGATGTCTTAATAAATTTAGTAATAAGATACTTATACAACTTTTTCTTTTTGTGAAGTGTGTATACATTTTTGGTAGACTGTAAATATATATATTTTATATAAAATTATACACTTTATATATAAAATATATTTTTTCAGTATAATATACATAAATATCTTATATATGCATTGCATATCATATATTATCTATTGTATATACTATATTATACATTAAGTGGTATCTCAGTTCAAAAACTTAATTTTTTTCATGATTCTGGTTACAAATTAAATTGGATAAGAACCAAGTTAAATTTCCCCATAAGGTCAACAAGGAACCTAATGATTAAATTTGATTCTATCCTTGTCTGATTCTATTTGCTTCAAGAATCATGGAAAGAAGATTACAAGGAACATAGCACAAACAATAGAGAGGAGAGGAACAGAGAATGCCAGTAGTAGTGGTCATGCAGAGAATGGCCTTGCTGAAGGGTTGGTAATTCATATGTGCCCAGGTAGAAGAGTGTAGCCCTCTGGACACAGACAAAATGTTCTAGACATAAGTGTGGGGAATGACTAAAGCTGCAGATCAATCCCACATGTGGGGCTAAAGCAAAGCCAGCCCTAAGAACATGGAACTCCCACAGTGAGCCATGAGACCAAGCTGTTCCAGCTTCAATAACACTAGACACCCAAGGTGAGCCAAGAAAACAAGTTGCCAGGCAGAGGAGTGTCAACTGACAATAATCTTCTGAGTGTATTCTAAACTCACTGCAGTCACTGGGCAGCTCTTTCTCTCCCACAGGAGAGGAGGCGCCACCTGACCTCAGCTTTCTGCATCATGATTCTAGTTTTTCTTCATCCTCCACGGTCCCCATTCCAGAGTTTCAAAAGCTGTGCTGGAGGCAGCACAGAAGTGAATGTAAATGTGAAGGCCTTCAAGTGTGGGATGTACCTAAGTGTTGAGGAGCAGCAAGGAGGCTGGTGTGACTGGAGGGAGGTCTGATGGCGTGAAGAGTGAGAGAACATCAGGTCATAGGGTGACAGGAAGCAGAGAGGACTGACGAAAGTATTGGAGATTTTTATTCTGAATGAGGGGGAAACCACCTGAGGTTTCTCAGTAAAGGAGTGACATGGTCTGATGTGTCAGAAAGTTTCATTCTGTCTGCTATAACGAAGACTCCATGGAGGGCCCAGAGGCAGATGAAACAGAGCCAGAACAATAGCAATGATCCAGACATGCAATGGTGATGGCTTGATCCAATAGAGATGGTACAAAATGCTAAAATTCTTGGTGTTCTTTGAGATTTGTTAAAAGAGAGAAGTTAGGATCCAGAGTCTCATTCTAGAAACCATTATGGTAGCATTACCTGATCTGTGGTTTATGAACTCCCTCTGGTCATAGCACAGAAGATGAACGAAGGTGGAAGACCAGTATAATAGGTAAGGGAGAGACAAAGAAAGCTAGCCAAGCCTGTATCTGTGAGTTTCAAAGAAAGAATCACGGTGAAAGAAGTTTGGGAAGAACAAACTACAAAACTGGGTGACTACTGCGTTTGGTGTAATCCTTGCATGATGGAAAGAAAGAGGTAGTCAGATTCACGGTAGGGGAGAGAATGAGTGTATAGGTTAGCTTTACCAGGGCTGACACAGTTTAAAAGAGGAGAGGTTTATTGTGGCTCATGATCTCAGAGGTTTAGTCCACCTTCAGAGGGCTGAAAGGGAGGAACATCACAGCAGAAGGACATAATAAAGCGAAGCTGCTCAACTTTTGGCAATGGAAAAAAGAGTGAATAGGAAGATAGAGAAAGAGACAGTGAGAGAGAGAGAGAGAGAGAGAGAGAGAGGTTCTTCCAATGCCCCATTTTCTTAACTGGGCCCCATCTCTAAAATATTACTCTGAGCTATACGCTCAATAGATTAAACTCACTGATGAGTATTGTGCTCCCATGATTCAATAGCTTTCCAAAACCTCTACTTCTGAACACTTGAGACTGTTGGAGGACATTTTATATCTAAATCATCACAATTGAGTTTGGCTTTTACATGGCAAACTTACGAAGTCTGTGGTCTTTGGATGAGAAATAACTTTTTTAAAAAAAATGAACTACTTAAATCTGTCACTTGGACAGCAAATAGGAATAGCAAGGAGACTGCGGGGCCTGTTAGTGATTCTCAATATTGTGTACTGCTTTTAACATAAAACTTCTAGACCTTGCCAAGGATAATGATTTATGTAATATATGGTCCTCATATCTGTGTATTTGAACACCGGGGGAATTAGGAAATGCTTATAGATGAAATCATGTGGCAGAAATAAACATGAATTTAAAAGTGGGTAGAGAAGCATGCTGTGATATGTAAGAAGTTCCTCCACCTTCTTGCAGTGACCATACCCTAGAAACATAGAATGAAATATGTCTTTGTGCAGTGTGGTAAATTTATAAATTGCCTTTGCATTTTAATGCATCTTACAGGGACCCTCATAAAAATCCCCAAATGGACTCAGATTCCCTTTCAGAGCCATATGGTGTTTTTTTTTCATGTTGTACAAGATCAGAGGTTATTTGTATTATAAATTTTTGACTGATGTTGGCCAAAGTCAGTCTTCTTTTTCCTACATAATAAATACAAATTATTTCTTTGAAGTTCTTTTGTTTGGGAAGTTTGTCTCCTTAATTTGCACACAGAGATTAATCCCATGCTTCCCAAATAAATTGGAAGAAACAGCTAATGGAAATTCGCCATGAGCCATTTAGGATTAAAGCATTGGGAAGTCATTAATGCTTTTCATGGGAGCAGCAATCTTTGCCCCAGGAAAGGTTATTAAAGAGGATCATGATGTCCCCTTGCTTGTAGAAGGAATTCCCTGTTGTCACTCATAGTAGCTAATTGGTGGTTGTTGGCTGGAGGCACAATCCCTCTGTGCCCATCCCTATCAAGCCACCTACATCAGCTTTGGAGCTCAGATCAGTTCAGAATATCTAAGAATGTTACCTATGTTAGGGACCTATGTTATGTCTGAATAGACAAACTTTCATCTTTCTGCAACTAAGAGAATCAATGCAACCTAGCCCAGGTAATGGACGCATTGTTTATTTCAGCAATTCCCAGTCATCAACAGTTTTTGAGGAGCTTTCATAGGTATTGATTCAGATTATTCTTCCAGTGACCTAAAGCAGGATTCCAGGTAGTATTTCAATGTGTTTGTTGATGGCAGGGGTGGAGGGGAGGGGGATAGTGCTGAGCAGCTATGCTGGTTCCCTCAAGCAAAATAATCTTCCTGGGCTTCATCAACAGCAAGGGCTATACTATCTCACCTACAGGATCATAGTAAGGGAAAAATGAAAAAACTGATGCAAAATAATTTGAAGAGAAATAAAACCTTTTGATGTTTACTCAAAGGAGTAAAGGGGAAGATTTTCCTGAAAGTTTTGGAAGGCAAAGGAGGGAAGAATCAGCTCAAGAATAAAGGGAGGTTTATGCAGAGAAAAGCACAGATATCTGGGAGAGAAAGCAGGCTGGAAAATCTCTGGCCGTCCGTGGTGCGTGGTTTTATAGAAGGATTCCCAGTGATCCCACCTCCTGGTCGTCCTGCTCTGCACAAACCTCTTAGCTGGATTTCATAACCTTTTTGTAATGAGCAGAATGTGGCCAAAGTTCTGGGATGTCACCTCTGAGTTCAGGTTATAAACTGTGTTCAGGTTGTATAATGGTGACTCAGGGGCTGACACTTTCTCAATTTATTGCTCACTTGGTGAAGCTAGCTGCCAGGATAAGTGTGGCACTTTGGGGAGGCCCATGTGGTAAAGAACCAGAGCAGCCTCCCACAGACAACCCAGGAGGCCTCCAGTCCAACTAATTCGGTCAACTAATACTGACAACCATGATGAGGGCTTGGAAGCAGATCCTACCCCAGCTGAGCCTTGAGATGAATGTGGCCACTGGAGGAAACTGGGTCACTGCCTTGAAAGCTACTGGGGAGGGAAACACTCAGCTTGACTGTGTCTTATTTCCTACCCCATGGAAGCTGTAAGATCATAGTGATTGAGGTAACTTCTATCACAACAGAGAACTAAAACACCAATTCACTTAGGATAAGCTAGGACAGTTTTGGAGGAAAAGAATTGAAGGAAATCATTGTAAGGGACATGGAAAATTATTAACCATGTGATCCAGATATGGGAGAAACAGGGAGAAAATCCTCTGAATCGCTTTGAGTGGAAAGTAGTGAATTATGGAAATAAACAAGGAGAAAAGCAAGGACTACTGAATCAGGTCTCGCTATGACTTGAAAGTCAGTTACCATCACTAGCATTTGGTGGAGACTCAAATGTATATAAAGGAGAGGAGAGATGTAGAGTGGATTGAAAGAGGTAGCTTTGGGGCTACCCTCATTGAAAGTTGTTGGCCTGGGGGTGGGGAGGTGGCTCAGTAGTAGTGGGGTGGCCTGTGTGCTTTGCTTTTGGTATAGCCAGTTTTCATGGTTGGTCCTAAAATTGGACTAGGGACAAAAAGCAGTGAAGGTGTCAGTTATTAATCTAGACCCAATCTTTGAGAGTGATTCTTTCAGGAGTTTCTGTTTCACTTTCTGGCTTTCACAGAATTGACAGAGAGCAAGCTGGTTTCAGGCCTGGTTGGGAGAGGGGATGGTGGTTTCATGTAGGCTGAGGGTCAGCTTTTGCTTCATATCTGATTGGCCTTTCTCCATTTGTGGAGTCAGTGCCTCAGAACGAAGAATAACTAATAACAAATGATGTGCCTAGTGTACATCAAAAATACCCTCACAAGTGTTTGATATCACAGCCAAAGAAAGGGAAAGGACAGGGGAATCTGCTAAGGTTCCCACAGAGAATAGTCAAGTCATGCCACATTTCAGAAATCCGGGCCATGCTAGTCATGGGTTCCCTCCACGTGGCTTGTGGTTGCTTCTTTTCCTTCCATTGCCTAGACCTGAAAGCAGTTTGTGAACCTCTTTCCTTAGCACACTGTAAAGGTTTCCATCCCCACACCCCCAGAACTTGCATACCGGGGACTTGGGCCACCACAGCTCTTCTAGAACCAGTCCAGGAAGAGTGCTGGGCTCCTTGGTGCTGAGTGGCAGTGCTGCTTTCTTTATTGGACCCCTTTGCATGCAATCTATTACAGACTATTAGAGGGTTTTTCCCCCTTTGTTTTTTACGTGCTGCTTAACTAGAAAATTACCCTCCGTCTCTACATAGGAAGGTAAATGCTATCTCCTTTCCTTGCTCGAAGGAAATATTATCTTTTAACTTTGCTCTGCAGGGCAAAAATCTACCCTGGATCAACCCTCTTAGCAAGTGGTGGCTTTCAGAAAGGGTCCTGGGGCCTGGATAATAATAGTGGGGCTTGTAATCTCTCTGTGCTAATGAGGGTCACAGCCTACCTGACTTTTAAGCCTTCTGCAGAGGGAGTTAAAGTGTCTAGGACCTTAATTAGCAGTGGCTGGTGGAGGGGAAGCCTGTGTAAACGCACCTATCCTACTGGTTTGAACAATGCAGATGACAATTACTCATAGACCCAAAGGCAAAGATAGTTAATTAAAATAGTGATGATGCCTATAAGAGGAATGACAAATGGGGGTCCCCCTTTAATGAGAGTGGTCGCCTTCTCCTCTCCCTGCTCCCCTTGCTCATCAGGAAATAGCAGAGCAGAGTCCCCAGGAGACTCTGGCTCAATTAGGACCTGCAGGCAGTGGGAGCTGCCAAGGGGCTGTGTGAAGAGAAAATGTAACCACCTAATTTGGGAGGGAAGGAGAAAGGGCATGAGCTTTAATGGAATATGCCACCAGCACTTCCCGGGCCAGGAGTGATGGGAAGTCCTTACAGTAGTCCTCCAAAAGGCAGAAGAGTGGCCGGCTGAGAAGCACAGGCTGCGATGCCACACATGTTCGAGTTCTAATGATGTTGTTCTACCTTCAGCGCCTCAATTTTCTTTTTAAAAACATAGAGAAATGACAATCACCCTCTCAGTGGGGATGCCAGGTTATATATATTTGTGTGTGTGATGATGCCTATGTGTGTGAGTACACATTGTTAAAACTGGCACTTTTCTACTTCCACACACCCCAACACACATGATGCGATAGAGTTCATCACCCCAAGCCATCTCAACCTGTCCTGATGGTTGACAACTGTCTACACGTTGTCACTACTGGTGTTGCAATGAAAGTATTCTGAATTTCTTTGGGGGCAGTAAGCTTGAGGGCAGGAGCTATTCTTTTTTCTTCCTTGTCATCTTCAAGTCATCATCCTCTAGGTATCTCTGTCACATCGAGTTGTCAAGATGGCTGCCCACACCCATAACAAAAAAGGGTGGCTGGAGAGCATGGAAGCTGAAGAACCCTTGTTCTTGTTCCTTTGGGTTTGTAGAACTCTTCGTGGGGGTTAAAGCTGTATCTGAATTAAAATCACTTATCATCTCTTGTTATTGTTGGTTTTTTAAAATGGCCTGTAATATTAAGAGTCTGAGTAGATACTCCAAAGTTTAAATTACTCAGCTAAGAATTCAGTTTAGGAAAAGGGAGACCTAAAAACTAGGTATTCCAAGGAAAATCTGGAATGTGTTTTCCATTCTTTAAGAAGCCACTTACTTTTGATACTGTATCTCTCAAGGTAGATTATCAACATCACAGTGGCTTAGTATAGCAAAGTTTGTTTCCTCTTCACGTTGTGTGTCTGTCACAGGTCACCTGGGTCTCTCCTTACTGTTACTACCCTGGAATCATCTGTGCTTTAGGAGCCAAGCTGGCTTGGCAGCTGCCCCTTGGAGCAGCATCAGATATGAAGCAGAGGGAAGTCAGGCTTGCTCAAAAGCAGGCTTGCTTTTAAAACATTGACCTGGAATTTCACTCCATTCACATCTCACAGGCATACCTGAGTTCAGGGCAAGGAAGTTCAACCTCTGATCTTACAAGAGGGAAGCACAGAGACACCACTGAATACCTACACAGCCATTGCCCCACAGTTCTTTGGCTCAGCTTCTCAGAGCTGTGCAAATGAGTAGGGGTCTGATACCCATCTAACTACCATGGAAAGTGACTACAGATATACATGGAGAATTGTAGATCCCATGTCTTCTCCAAATATGAAAAGAGAGTATGACAAACAAGATGTTTTAATGCAACTGCATTAAGAAACACTGTGAGTCCAACAAAACCCACTTCTGGTTGCATCTGTGTGCATCATGGAGGTTCCTGGTCCCTTCCTCTCTGGCACTGTTGCCTTGTTCTGCTTCTCAGTTGCCATGAACTAGGCAGATTTGTCCAGCCACACCTTTCTATCATGGTGTTCTTGCCTTGGCATCAGATGACTATGAATTAAAACCTCTGAAATCATGAGCCAAATTAATTCCTCTTCTCCCTTGTGGATATTGGTTACTGCGTCCCAGTCCTGGGAAAGCTGGAGAATAGATAGGGTGACAGGAGTGACATCCACAATAGAGTTTGTTTTGCAGGAGACTGTTTAGAAGGCCATGTTTGAGATGGATCATCAATAGCATATGTTTAGAATCTGGATAAGTTAAAATATGAGGAAAAGTAGAGGCTATGTGGGCTGTGCTCTCCTCCTCTCCTATCTGACCCTTGCACTGAGTGTAAACCAATTTCTAGGTGTTGGAATGGTCTGAGACCACATGCAAAGGGGTACAGTCTTCAAGAGAAGGGCTTACAGTGTTGGATTTTTGAGATAATATATGCTGGTCTGCTGAAAAGAAGGGAGAACCAAATAACTGCACAATGACAAATTTATTTTCCTCCTAAGAACAGCAGAAAACACTTTTAGGGTGTTCAGATGTCATACAACAGAAAAGGATCAGGGTCTCAAATAAAAGAGCTGATGACTGAATTCTAAGACTGGATCTGTCTCAAGTCAGGACATATTCTTCTTTGTTATATGTCTTTACATTTACAGTACACATTGTATTTTCTTCCTGTAAAACAGGTTTGATGAAAAAAACAAAGTATGAACCAAAAGCCTCCCCTCCTAAGTTGTGCAGCCCCTCATACAAATAAACACCACATATATTTATTCATCTCTTTGGACTTGCTGCTCCACCTGCTTCCAGGAGGATTTGAGGCAGGCTCTGCTTTAGACATGCTGGGAAGTGGGACAGCTGGAAGTGAAACCAGAGCAGAGGCTGCTCTGTGGGGGCACAGCAAGCAGCTGTTTCCACCTCTCTGCAAATAGCTAATGAGTTGTGTTGAGCTCTGACTTGGCTGTGAAGTTTCTGGAAGGCACAAAAAGAACATGCTGGCCTCTTAGGGAGTGTCATGCATTTGACAGCCCAGATGACTGCACAGGTGAAGTACCACTCTGTGGGCTATCCTCTTCTGCTTTGCCAGAGCCATCTCTCCTTGATCCGGAGGCTTAGAAAGGCAGACTGACTACTAGGATAGATGTGCAGCAAGACTGGTAGCAGCAGTCGACTCCCCACCAGTGCGAACATCCCTCTCTGTGTTGCCGGCCTTTTCGCCTAGCTGACTCTAATAGGCAAAGAGGATCTGTTCAGTTTATTAGCTGAGAAGACTTCATGACAAGACTAGATCCAGGAATTTTTTTTCAATTGCATTTATGAAATTCTATATCTTTAGTAATTATATTTCAAAACACAGAAACACAGAAATGAAAAAGACAAAGGCTCAGATGTCCACATTTAATGTTTATCATTTTTTTACTTTTATAAATAAATGAAAGAATTCACCTATTTTGGGAGAATTTCAGCTCCCTCCTACAGTTACCAAACAAAATAATCCACCAATTAACCTTTTCTATAATTTTTTACTAGCTTTTGTCTATGAGGTCTGGGCAGGACACTCTGGTTTCTGCACAGAATCAAGACCCAGAGGGGCTGAGTGTTAGCACCAATTGGTAGAACCAACTCCAGGCCAGGGGACCCAGGCTCCACAGCCTCCTCCACAGCTCCAGGGGACCCAGGCTCCACAGTCCCCTTCAAGCTGTATACCTCTTCATATACTCCATGGGGGAGTATTCTTCTGGGCCAGGAAGGCTGTATCCCTGAAACTTGGGACTCTCCCCTCTTTCTGTTTCATGTTCCAAGAACCTGGAATCCCAGAATCCTCTGCTCAGCCAGGCATCAGTGGCTTCCAGGATTCAGGGAAACCTCTTCCCAGCAGCCATACTGGCCTCAGGTGTGTCTGCCCAAGCATGAGTGTTGGGCAGAGGGTTAATCATAGTTTGTCACTTTGACTGGAGGTGTCCACACATTTGAGGCCATACCCTGTACAGCATGGGATGGAGTGAGAGATGTAAGCAGTAGAGGTGTGGGCAGCTGACCAGAGCTCTATTGCAAGTCTTACTCTTGGTTCTGAAAACACAGGAATGGCCAGGCAAATGGAGATTCTGGGAGACAGTGCCAGAACTAAGGTAGAGCTAAGGTGGAGCTCATGACTTGGACAGATTTCTTTTGCCCAAGAAGGAGTTAATCTACCACCATAACCTATTTCTGACTGTTTACAGGGAGATTTGATCATGAAAGACCAATGAGAGTGCTCAGGAGTCTGAGTCTCCCTGTCTATCTAAATTACCATCTCAGAAGGTAAAGCAAAACAATTTACCTTGAGGCTTTCATCAGAGAAATCCATAGACAGGCCAGGAACCACATGCTAACAAGATAGTGAGCTCTAAAGTAGGAAAATAAACTAAAAAGCCAAACTCAAACTAAAGTGTTTTGTTTCATAATAAGCTTCCACTTAACACGGGCAAAAAATTTAAGGCTACAGTACCATGATAAATCCAAATATTTTGGTTAACCAGATATCAAATTAGGATTACTTGTCCTCACAGAATCAAATGAGAAAATACTATACATATACTAAAGATAATCATATCCCATCTTATTTATCACTAGCTTCAGTAATTTGGACACATTGCGTCTTTATTTCTAAGCTGGCACTGTCTACTTAGGTTCTTTCTCAGAAGGCAAGTTAAGAAATGAAAGTTGGGCACAATTTCCACAGTGGACCTCCTCTTGTTTTAAACCAAGGCAGGCACACAAAACTTTTCTCTAGGAAGAGTTGAGAATGTCCTTGCAGTCAATACCTTCAGCCTAGAGCACATGACTTCCTTGCGGTGATGTAACCTGAATATCACAGTGGAATCTTTCAACTAGTGTCATTCCAAAGTGCATGGCTTCCCATCAGTTCCCCTTCAATATCCAGTCCTCTCTACTCTCTCTTCTGCAATGGAGGTAGAATAATAGTTAAATACTCAGTCCAAAAGATTATTTTGCTTCTAGAAGCTCTTCACCCTGAAGGTTGCCCATCTTTTACCATCTTCCCTTATCATTTCAATTGACTCCATTCTCACTAACCAGTGACTTACTCGGGCATTTTTTTCCTAGGCCACTTAAAATAATTCTCCAGCAATTCCCTACAGTTAGGACACAGGACAGACTTAGCAGCGAGTAAGATATATGTGTGATGGGGGTAGGTTGTGAGTTGATGGGTTTTAACTGGCGTGTTACTAAAGGTCTATTTAACTCTAAGAGCAACACTAATTATTAAGAAGTTTAAGTGGAAAAGTGACATGACCAGGCCTTCGACAGGGTGGAGGTAGGCTGGGAGGAAAGATTCTGGAGACTGGGAGAACAACTGTTGTATAGTAAAACTTGAGATTTAGGTTGCAGCTTCTTCCAATACTTACCAGCTAATAGCCATTGTGTTGTTATTAATATTTCCTCTGATACTCAGTGTCTAGAAGAAAAGTATTGTAGCCTGGTGTTTCTGAGAAGGCTAAAATAGGAACAGAAAGCTTCTTTTAACATCCAAGGTTAAGAGAGGATGAAAGAGGAAACTGGGACAGTGGTTGTACGAATGACATTAGGAGATGGAGTTTGGAACTGTGTCACCAGGATGGGTGAGGGTTGTTGCAAGTGTCCAGCATACGACCTCATGAACTGTATCACCTATATTGATTTAGAAGTAAAAGGAATAAGGAAGGAAAGGTAGAGTTTTTCAGATGGTAAAAGAGCAAATGGTGAATTTCAGTTTGGATGAATTGAAATGGTGACTGGAAAACAGGTATAGATACTTAGAGTTTAAACACACACACACACAGATCTAGAGAACACTGAGTTTTTTAGGACTCATCAAAATACAGGTTGTAGTTGCTATGGCATTTGCTTAACTTACCCAAAAAAATGTGCTCAGTTCATTTATTCATTGGAGTGTTCACCACCATACACAATTCATTCATCAAAAGCAGAATATCCTAAGACGATAATGTGTAATCTATTAACTGGTGATTTCTTACTGTTTTTTTTTTTGTAGTTCTGTATTACTTGTACCCTTATTCCGCTTTGTTTTGTTTTGTTTTTTCTCTTTTTCCTTAAAAAAAAAAAAAAAGCGGAGTATCTACTTTGTATCAGGCTCAGTGATACCAAGCAATAGTGAACAGGAAGAAATTGGCCTTAAGTATCTACCATCTAGGGTAGAGGATCAAAATTTTTCAGAATGCGAGCCGGGCGTGGTGGCTCATACCTGAGCCCAGCACTCAGGAGGCTGAGGCAGGAGGATCGCTGTGAGGTCGAGACCAGCCTGGGCTACAAATGAGCTCAAGGCCAGCCTGAACTGCATAGCGAGACTCTGTCTCAAAAAGAAAAAAAAAAAATATTTTTTTCAGGGATGCCCTTGACTTTCAATTCTGAGCAACGAGGAACCCAGACTTGCGTAAGAGCTGAATACCTGGATGCTGAGCAAGGAGTGAGGTAGACCTGGCCTGCGGTTGTGTGTCGTGACAGAAGGACGAGGGACGACCATCTGGGCTACAAGTTTCTGAGCATGGAGCAAAGTACAGGCTGAGACTAAAGTGTGGATAATAAAGGACAAGAAAGTTGGGATGTGCAGACACAGATGGCAGAGGTAGAGAGCGTTCCTGAAGTTATTCCAGGGGACGAGGCAAGAATGTTCTGTTGGGCTCTTGGCTTGTGAATGTTAAAGGAATTGCCAAAAAACATTCAAGTTTTTGGCACAGAAATGCGCTATTGTTTTAGCTTTAGAATCTAGCATTGTGCCTTGCTCATAGAATGTGCTTAGTAGATATTTTTAGAATGGAAAGGGCAAGGAATCATAAAAAGAAAGGAAAGAAGAAGACAATGAAAAAACTTAAACTGTCATCATCCTGGATGGTAGGTTTGGAAGGTGGGGAGGAAACCTTAGAATCCTCACTGATACCATCCTGAGTCACAGATATCACTAGGAGGGGAGAATATGAGTAATCTGAGTGCAGAGATGGTTGAGAACTAATCAAATTATTGCTTGGATGACTTTAGGAGAACTGGTAATTAGTAGTTAGTAATACCAAGTTGTGCAGCATCACGGTGTGATGCAGAATGTACTGTGCTTTGTGTGTTTTCTAAATTCAGAATCTTCCCTATGGAAGGCCACCTCTCCTAGACAGCGAAGGAAATGGGCATATTAGCCGAGGATTCCAGCTATTCTGCAGCCCCTGAGCTCATACACTGCGTGTCTGCTTCTACCTTCACAAGGGGAGCTGCACAGAGTGGTGGAGGATTATCGGCAGTGCCTTGAAGCTGCCCATATGAACACCAAACACCAGTAGTGGCTTCTTAGAACAACAGTAATATATACGCTTCTGCTTAAAAGTAAACTGCAGGCTTCCTGGCATGGCTTTTGGGAGTGATGCCCTGATTTACACCATTTAATGACTTCTGTCATCTAACACCTGTAAGTGTAGAGACAAGCAGAGGACAGCGCTGGCACCTTGCTGTGCCCCAGATAAAGCAGTACCATGGGTTTGTAAAGGCACTGTCTCTCCTTTCCAGAAGAGAATTCTTTGTGCTTTGTTTACTCAGCCACCATTACCTTGATATTGAAGTTGCCAGTGTTCTTGGATATATGTATTTAAAAATCATACTTTAAGCAAATAAACAATATGCTATCTTCTACAGAAGGTTTCTTCCTTTGTATACATTATGACAGAATTGGCTAGTCATAAACTTGCAAACAGTTGTATTTCTATAGTTCTGATAAAATTTTCACTCCTTTCCCCCCTTCAATGAACAAATATTATTCACCACAAACAATGACATCCTCAATGCAAGCTGTCCCCGTGGCTCTCAAACATTAATTTGTGAGTTCCTGATTTCCTCTTTATCTTCATGTCTTATTTCACATGCAAAAACGCTTTGAATAATTTAAATGATCAGAGACATGTGAGCCTTACCCAGAACTGTGAGGATTCTGACTTTGAAAGTAATTGACTATTTCCAGATTAGGATGACAGATTTCAGTTTGCTGAAATGTTACTATCCAACCTCCTTTTCATGTAGCTATGGTGCTAACCAAAATATTAGTACATCAACAACAGTGATGGGAAACTGAAGTCCCAGCATACTTCTAATGAGAGTTGCTACACCAAAAAATTAAAAGAAACAATTAGAAGTGGAAAGAAGAAAGCACAGAAATGTGAACATCTTCAAATTACACAAAAGAAAGTTAAATGAACAGGGTTGCATTCTTCACATTGACTTCAAAGAAATCACAGCCTATCATGACAGAAAATAAAATAGAAAAGAAGCATAAATAGAAAAGAAACAGAAAGGTGGCAACCTAGAAATTATAATAATTATTATTAATTATAATAATTCTCAAACTAAAGACAAAGATTCAGATTTTGTGAAGAAAAATTAAATTGCATGTTCATTGTAAATTATAAAATGTTTAAAATAATACAAAAATGAGGTTTAGGAATATAGCTTAGTAGTAGAGTACATATGTGGTATCCTCAAGACCCTAGTCAATTTCCAATGCTAAAAAACAGCAATAATACTAAAGTGAGAGAAGAATTTAAAGCAAATATTTTTAAGTGGTAGTTTCATCAAAGAAAAACATGGACGTCATTAACACTGATAAATGACCAAAATATATTACTTAAAAATATTTGTTAGAAGTCAGAAATAGTGGTGCATTCCTGTAATCCTAGCACTCTGGAGACTGAAGCAGGAAAATCATAAGTTCAAGTCTAAGTTGGGTTAACTTAGTGATTTGAGGAGTTCCTGTTTCTTTAAACAATCAGACAAACAAACCAAAAACCAAAATCCAAAAACAAACAAAAAAAGACTGGACATGTAGTTCAGTTGGAAGGCCTTGAGTTCAATTCCCAGTACCAAAAACAACAAACAACCTGTTATGCATTGATAGAAAAACAATTCTAGTGAAAGTTTTGTAATATTGTTCCTCTGATGAATTAAATATATTTATATATACACTCATACATGCATAAAATTGTGTGATCATCATACATGTATGCAGTATTTAAAGAATATATATAAAATTTACTTATGGGTTTATATATACATTTACATTAAATGTTTCTATATTAATATGTGTGTATATAATATGTAATTTACTAGGAAAATGCATCTTTTTCCAATAAAAATGAAATATCTACAATACAGTACTTTACCATATACAAAACTGCAAATGAACTTCGAACTGTTTCAAGAAGTAAAAATTGTGCAATTACAAGCTTTTTTCAAAATAAAGGAAATGGATAGTTACAATGAGAAATTTAAATAAACTTTGATGAAAGTGCATAAAAACTAGTAATAAAGATGAGAGATTAGGGTTTAATAGAGGAAATCAACAAATTTTAAAATAAAAGATGAATAAATCCTAGACAAAAAAGTAAAGAATACTAAGATGAAAAATCCATCCATAAATGCAAAATAATTACAAATTCAGAAGTAAAATGCAGGACAAGAAAGATAAATAGAATATACAAAAATAAGCATAAATAGGAAATGGAATTGCTTTGTTAAAGGGAATGAATACAAGCAAGAAGCCGTACGAAAGCAGTGAACGGAAGACCAATTCTTCAATGGTAGGGAAGGAATGAAAGTTAATTAGGAAACTCAAGAGCCTTGAAATGGACAGAGGGTGATGAAACTGTAGGTGATAGAAATGATAGAAATGAGGGCTCATGGGAGACGTTCAAACCAAAGTGCAGACTTCCTTCCGGTAGCGTGGCCAACTGAACAAACACGGATTCCTCTTCCAGCCACAAGCCAGTAGAAATGCTGAACAAAAACAATAGAGCCAAAAACTTTGAAAACTATAGCTGTGCTCGAAATTCAGGAAAGTAAATCTCCAGGTGTTAGGGCACAGGAAACACAGGCAGCTTCTGTGGAGCCTGGTGTTCTAGCCAGGATAACTTCCTGGACAATGAAATCTATCTCTGGGGTGCATCATGCAAAGCAAATGTAGCAGGAAGAGGCAAAGGGAGGTTGTGAACTGGGATACTGCACCCCCAAGTCCTATAGGACTATCAGGCACTTCAGAGTGGAAATGATCCCTTGGAGGGACTGTAATCAAAAGACTTGGCTTCTGCCTCCACAGAAGCATTGGGAGGTGTGGCCTGGCTCTGAGAAATCTCACTTTTCTCTGGGTAAGGACAGATCCACAATGGACTCAGCTAAAGCTATCAGACAGTAGCCTAATGTCTAAGCATCCTCAGATGGATGTCCCAGATCAGGGCCAGGTGGGATGGTTCTAGTGATGCCATATAATCTTGCCTGAATCAATTTCTTTTCACAAATCATTTAAGTGCATCTATGTAATTTTTAAATTTGCATTTTTTTCTTTCCAGATATTTGGGAAAATACAATCAGTGTAGTCCACTGTGTTCTGTCCAAAAGGTATCCAAAAACGTATAGTTACTATTTATGTACAAAATGAAAAATTGAGAATTGCCAAAATTATGAGAATGTTAAAATTATGTTCTCTTACTAAAATTATGTTTTCATAGAATGGTTAATAAGATGTTAATATATGCATTCCCAATGCATAGATTGGAATATTCCAATTTCTGAAAAGATTTATTATGTTAAATTTTATACTACTTGCTAATACATTAAATATAGAAGGAAATAGATCAAAATAATATCAGCGTGTGACTCTATAATGCATGGATTTTATGCTTTTTGTATTTTCCAGAGTATCTAAAATTATATGTTAGTTTGACTAAAAAGAAAAACTAAAATGTATTATGTACAGGTACAAATTCCCTATGATAAATGTGATCACTATGTATATCTAAATTGTACCAATAAACTTAATTTTAAAAATTAACATTGTTTATAAAACAAATGAAGTTCATTTATTTTAGTACTCCATTAATTGAACACTTACATGTGACATGAAAAACAGCCTGTGAGAATAAAACAGTATTATATCGACAATAGATTTTTAATATAGTCAACATTTTTCAATCATATTTTCAATACTATGGTTATCCTGTCTTGGTGGCTTTTTGACTTTCCACAGTTCATTTATTCATGTGAAACTGTGGTCAAAATATTAAATGGAAAGTTCTGGAAATAGACAATTCTTATTATTTAAATTGCAACCTGTTCTAAATAGGATGCTGAAATCTGGTATTATCTTGCTCCATCTTGGCCAAGATACAAACTACCCTTTTGTTCAGCGTATCCACACTGCAGACCCTACCTGCCCATTAGTCACTTAGAGATCATTTTAGTTATCAGATCTACTGTTGGGTCATCACAGTGCTGTGTTTAAGAAATCCTTGTTTTATTTGATAATATCCTCAAAGTATATGCATGAGGACTAGTGATACTGGCAATCTGGACATGCCAAACAGAAGCTCTAAAAGGCTTCTTTTAAGTGAAAATATGAAAGTTCTTGGCTTACTAAGGAAAGAAAATCTCATGATGAGGTCACTAACATCCACAGTAAGAATGAGACATTATATTATTCATGGTTCCAGGAATCTTCTTTTTCCCCCACCCCCTGCTGCCCTGCAGGAATCTTCTTGGAACACAGACACAGATCCCAGGTTAAGAGGGTCCTAATATATTTTCAAGGTGAACAGGGGAAAACAGTAAACCCTAGGGTTCCTGTTTCTACATTCCTATGATCCTTACTATTTGTTTTTTCTATGTAAAGTTTTTCTGAGTAGGCAAAAGTCTTGAAACTGTTTCACTGTGTGCATGTATTCCTGTGTGTGGATGTGTGGTGCCCTTTGTTCATGTGTATTTAATTTCCAACCTGTCTTGTATGCTTTCCTATGTCTAACTATTCTAAAAAGTTCCCTTTCCATATGAAGCCCACTAGATTAAGAAACGTGGTCGATGGCATTTTTCTACTGCTACAAATCACTGATAAGTGAGGAAGCAATTTCCAATCCTTGCGGGACAACAGCAACAACAAAGAGAATATTGCAAATTACATCATTCAATGGATTTTTGAATGAATGAGCTTTTTCTCTAATAGAATCTCTTAGTTGCCTGCATTATAAGGGGAAGAAGCACACATTGAACCACACACACCAAATTAACGGAGAAGCCCATTTTAGTGTTCCTACTGCTTGTATTTTTGCTACTCTGCTCTTTTCTCCTCGCCTCATTTCTTCCCTTTTCTCTTTCTTCGTTTTTAAATGGAATTTCTGGTTCCTTGGTTCCAATCCCCGTTTGTCTCCTACCTGTTTTCCTCTTTAGCTCATCCCCTCATCTCCAGGTGTCTTTTCCACATCTCACAGCAGATTTCAAGGTGTCGAGGTGGGAAGTGATGGGGAGAGACACTGAGAACCTTGGTTTTAGAAGCTTCTCCATTTGAGAGCCTGTGAAATCCTCCCTGGTCTCACATGCTCCAAATTGTTTCAATCTATATTTTCTTTGTCGTTTGTAGTTTTTAAAGTTTCACATCCAATAACCATATTTGTATCCAAAGCACATGGATCTTCAGAGTCTGCTGATCCTACAGATTCAATTTCCATAAATCCCTTAAAAGCATTTGACTAACTTTTCTCATTGTGAAAAATGTCTCTGACAAAAACACAGGGGAAACGATTGTTCTTGACATCACAACAGTTTAATATGTTAACTTGTTCATTAAATTGTGCTTCACATCAATGGATATCCTCAGTTCTACAAACTATCATTTTTTAAAATCGTGATAAAGGTTGATAATGTCACAATACAATCTTCTAGTAACCAAGTTCATACATATTGCACAGGAACAAAAAGAAATACCACTTAGGAGAAATAATTTACTATCTATTGAATAGCTAACTTTACATCTAAAGTGGGGAATCAGATAATGATCCAGATTTTTCTAACATTAATACATTAAAAAAATAATGCAAGCAAAACCCAGAAAGTGCTTCTAGAAAATACACAGAAGAAGGAAAAGTAAAAAGGATCACATGGCTAAAGCAAAAACATGGCAAAGAAATGGGAGACAAACGTGACACTGACTAAATCACACAACGCCTTGCCCTTCAGAGCACTGTTTTTTAATTTCAGCACTTACATTGGGCCCTTTGATGACTTGCCCTCCATGCAGCAGGACCCGGAACTCACAGAGGTTTCACTAGACGTGCTGAAGGATGACAGAGGCAATCTTTTCCATAGACAACTGGGAACACAAGCTCATGATATATCCTGGGTCTGTGTTCTCAGACGAGCATTCAGCCAGGTTTCCCGGAAGTTCAGACTTCTGCATTGCAGATGTTGCTGGTGTTTGAAGCTGGGCCAGTCTTCTGGAAATCTCAGCACTTCTGCAAGGCAGGTTCCTTCTATCAACAAGCAGTGCAGAGGGTCCATATGCAGCCTATTTATGAAGCTACAAAACACACAACCCTCAGATTCCCCCCATGTCACTTGCCCAGAAGAAGGGCTAGTTTCCGGAGTTAGTTCATATGTGTCCTGGTAGATGTGCTGATAGAAGAGCTGGCATTGGCTTACACCCAGGAGATGGGGGACGCGATAGAAGGAAAGCCAAGGGCGCCTTGGAGAAAGAACCATCGTCTGCTCCACAGGTGCCACAAGATGTCCAGGTTCAGCCAGCCCTGATACCCAGCCTGGAGGCTTTCGGTTGGAGTGTTGATAATCAAGGGAGGCAAAATAAGGATGTGAAAAGAAAACCTTAGAGTCACAGCTGTGATCAGATCAGATAGTTCTTAAGTCCAACCCAGCTTCCTCTTTGATTCAGTCCTCCAGCTCAATCAGCCTTCAATCCCTAAAGCCATCCCAGTCCTCTGATCTTGTGTGAAGAGACTCATTCCCTTTCTAGTCTTTTAAATGGCTGAAAGAATTCCAGTCCACATGCTTCTAGCCTGCCCTTGATCTTGTGGGTAGAAACTTTATCTTAGTCATTTTTCTATTTTTCAGCATTGCTTGACACATATTTCATTCATCATCTTTCAATCTTTGAAAGACCTACCTCCCTTTCAGGAGCCCCACTTTCTTCTTTTGGAGCCCCTACTCTCTCTACCCCTGCCTCAGCTTGATACCATTATACATGACCTTCTTCTCGGCAGAGGTCAGGACTGGGAAAAAATGAGATAAGCTCTCTGTGTGAGGATATTAGCTTATGACAGCCTAAAGCACTTTTTCTCTCCAGCAAATGTGCAAAGGAACTCATTTAACACCAAATAAAACCTCTCAGAGCTAAAGCAATAAGTTGCTGTTAAAATACTGGCGAAGAAGTAGAGAAAGGGAGATATTTGATGAGCAGAGGTTCGATTAATCACCCCTAACACTTCTCCAACAGACAACTACTGATTGTAAAGATTCCTAATACTAAGTTTCCCTTGCATGCATAATCCCTCAGCCTTCCTTCCCAGTACTTTTTGGCCAAATTGGGAAGACATCCTGTCACAGGTGTTTGAGTGCCTCCCTGAGTTTGAGCGCTCATCCACCTCCCTTGAAGCATTGCCCACCTCTCGGGTATTTCTCTCGTAGTAAGAGGTCCCCTGGCTGGACACAGAGCTGAGAGTCAGCTCAGCGCTCTCACTGGCTTTTTCTAGGTCACTGCAGTTCTACAAAAAGGTGAGGGAAAGTATAAATCAATAAAGATTTCTATTTCAGCTTTTTGCATCTCCCAATTCCAATTCTATGTGGATCAGCATAAAGGAGTAGGAAAGGCTACGAAATAAAACGGTAGGATTCTGAGCAGCTTCCTTGCTAATAAATTAGAGTCTTTGGGAAATCTTTAACATCTCTGACTCTCCATCCCACACTAGCAAATGAGATAGTGAATAGAGATCTCATGTAGCACACAAGAATGTAATGAAGGCCAAATAAGATACTACATGTAAAAATGTTTTGGAAAACATTATAAAACAAAGTGATGAATATTAGTCATATCTTTTGTATGGCATACGATAAATAAATGACATTGAATACCATTTAGTATATTTTCCACTTTCCTTTTGTATCAGATACCAGTAGTTTTTATCTGTATTAATGTTTACATTTTTTAAAATACTAGAACTCCCACACTTCTCAAGGCACCTGGAAACCAGTAAGACATTTTCTAGCCTTCTCCGCACTTAGATGTGTCTAATATCCTGGTTCCATGACATGAGATATGACTTCAAGAGATATATATAACTTCCCTCTGCTTTCTCTACTTTCTTAAATGCCAATGACAGGAGTTGTAGCAGCCATTTTGATCCATGAGATGGAAACTGTACATTAGAATGAAAGAAAAATAAGAGTGATTCTGAGCTTCTGGTAATTCACATGCTGGAACTATCAGGTCAGTCTGTCCAAGTGAGAAAAAAGTGGTTACCACCATTTCAATTATCTGTTAAGACAGCCAAATAGAAATCTTAGCAATGCACTTAATATTTATGTCTTAATGATCTGTTCTCACCTTCTTGCTAGGCTTATCTGATACGTTTTCCCCCTACTAGTATTATAACCACTCAGATTTTTTAAAATGTTACTTTAGAGGTTTAATAAAATAAGTTTTCATATTTCACATCTTTGACCAAACTATTCTTGACACAATTACCACCTTAGAGAAGAAACACCTCTGCATATTTTTATTAATATATGTTATTTCCTTAACTTTTGGCTAACATTGATTGGTAAGATTATGAACTACTTTCTCCAGTTACCAACAGTACGCTGACAAAAACTAGCAGGAGACAACATAGTGTGTATCTTAGTTATTAATAAAATTTAAACATAAAAGCATGCACACACATGCACAGACACACACACACACACACACACACACACACACATCACATCACATCACATCCCAGTTTGGTTCTTGGTGCTTACACTGGCATGTGTGGCTGGGAACAGCCAAAAGTGGACAGAATGTGAAACTGACTGGGGACAGTTTGATTGACTGGTTGATTGATTTTTCTCTCTTCTTGGTCTTTGGGTCCTAATATACTTGGAGTTGATTTGGTTTGGTAATTTGGGGCTGCAGCCTTAGGCCCAGGTATCTCCTAGCATCCTTTCTCTGAGTGTCGCTCAGCATGCAGGGATGCAGTGAATCTCTGGAGACCACAAAGTGTCCCTATTCCTCCATTTCTATCAATATAGGACTCCTGCAATATGACAAGTGTGCTACTTCAGAGTGGTGTGAGTGGAAAAGCCCATATTGGGTTCCTTAATTTGCTCAGCATTGGCCTCCAGCCAACATGAGGAATTGGTGTCTCATTTGCAAATACTGCTATCTGCTCTCAAGTGGAGCATCATACATCAAGCCTTCCACTGCAAGGTGGTAGAGAGTCTTTTGATATAAATCCTGAGGTGTCTAAGGAACAGTAGGGAGTTAGTAGGGGCTGCCTCCAACTCTCAGCTATGCATGAATTCCTGCCAAAGAGCTAAAATGAATTTAGAAGAAATAATTTGAATACTTTCTAGCTTGTTTTGATTTTCCACATGACAAAACACTGGGTTGTTATTGTGTGTGTGTGTGTGTGTGTGTGTGTGTGTGTGTGTGTGTGAGTATGTGTGAGTGTGTGTGTGAGCCCACGCATGTCCGTGTGCAGTCAGTGGCAAGCAGAAGGATAATTTTCAGCCTTTCTATTCTAGCCAGAACAGAACATTAGAGCATAACAAGGGAATGTGAAGATAGAGAGAGAGCTGCTCATTAATTCTTGCCCAGTGTTCCTTCACTTCCTGCCTTAGGAAGAAATCGCTGCAGAGGGAGAACTCAGGCATTTTGTGAGCCCTGATCACTACCAACTAACCAGTAATATGTTGGCCCTTTGAACTCACTCGTTCTTGTACATGGGTGCAAAAGTACAGCTGCCTAAGAAGTGATCAAACGCGGCTCACTGAGGAGTCAGCAATGTGGAGGGGACTCTTCCAAAGGCAACACAGCTCTGGGTCACTTCCTGCTTGGTGCTATCTTGCTGCTGGCTTGTGCTGCCTACATGGGCCAGAGACAAATACTCGGGGCAATAGCAGCTGATTTCTTGCATGATTGGCGAGGATCAATAGGCAGCATGAGCCCACATCCCATATGGTCAACATAGTGTAGTACAAGCACGCTACAGTCAGCGAGGCCTACCTTACAGTCCAGGAGGAAGCTGCTCATTATGTGTGGGATTCCCTTTTCCCATCTATTAAATTGAGACTAACAATAGTTGCCTTGGTTGCAGGTCTGAGAAGGGCCTCCTTTGGCTCATGACAGAGAAGACCCCCCAAGAATGCCTTCCCTTTTACCACAGGTATAGCCAAGGGCAGGGAGAGGGATTCCACAGCCACATCTCCAGATCTGTATTTGATGAGCACGTGAGTTCCCCTCTGCACAGGTAGCACTCCTTGAATGCTTGTGAGTTGATTAACTCTCAACCCCAGAGAGAGTATTCTGGAGGCTGAGAAGTGGCTTATATAAAGCTGGCTTAAACATCAAACATGTTGGACATCAATGAAATAGGATTTTCAATCTGATTTAGGGTTTTTACTCATTTTGCCTTCAGCTCCTTGAAGAAATTGATCATATCAATGTGTTGTGAAACTTTTTACCCACTCTGATCCTTCTGCTTGATGTGAGCTAAAAGTTTTCAATTCCCTATCCATACCCCACCCCTTATTAGTCACAGACTTTTTATTATTGTAGTTTATTGCAGGGAAAGGCAGAACTAAGGATCACTTAGTAACATACCACATTTTGGGGGTCCAGTTTAATATACTCTGCCCTGATTTGCCATCTGTAGTCACAGTGTGGACAGGTAAGGATCATGTGAGAGGAAAGAAATTATCAGACTACAGACATTTACACCATTCAGATGCTGCTCTGTTTGAACCCATGGGACAACTATCTCATGAATGGCCCCTTGTGTTCTGGCCCCAAAGAGAATTATTATTCATTTAGTAGCCTTGACTATATTTTGTGTACTTCTTACTTAAATTCCCTTTTTTTTTAGGCCAAGCTCTATCTAAGTATCATTTCTTTTGTGATGGTGGATTTTCAAACACGGAAGAACCACGTGAGAGGAGATGACTGCTCCAAACAAGTTACCTGAAAAGCCATTTGACAAAGGAAGATTCTGTAGCTGTTTTGGAAAAGTTAAACATACAGTATTTTTCCTGATTTTTTCCCCTCTTTTAGTCCATCATTCTTTCCTCACACTGACAACTAAAGTGGTAAGATGTGCTCTGCTTACACGTTAGTAAATGCACTCTCCCAAAAGCCCCACCACTGTTCATTTCTCAGGGACCACAACCCCTCCTCTCCCATGCCAGCCCCTGTTCCCTAACGATGAGGAGGAGGCAAGGCTGAGAGCTCTGCTGCCATGGTTTTGTAGGCTGTGGATCTCCAGAGATGGTCAGTAGCAGAGTGACCATGTTTAAATTCAACTCCAACAACAAAGCACGTTACTTATGGTTTAAACCGTATTCAAATTAAGTTCCAAGTTCAAAGATGAGGACCAACAGTCAGGAAGGATTGGTGCTAAGCCTCATCTAAGGGTAGAAGGGTTGTTCTCTCTCTCTAAACAGACCAGCATTTCCATGACAGTGTGAAATAGAACAGTTGCAGCTGAATGTCCAAGCCAGTCCTTTGGCTTTTCATGTGTGCCCCTTGGGCTCCAGTCACCCACATGCTCATCAGGAGTGAGATTGCTTTTTGCTGCTTTTTGTCCTTGACCTAAAGCGGTCCATACCAGATGCATTCCTACCCTACTTGCTATCACTGATCTGAAAATGTCAAGGAAATAAACAAACAAGGTGGATACTCTCCAAAAGGGTAAAAATGGATACAGAGAGGAAACAGATGTCCACATCAAGCTGCATCCATTCAGAGGTCCTCAGAATGGCCCACTTCTCCAAGGTAATGCAATAGAAGGTCAGCGCCCCTGCTCATCTCCCCCTCTGGAAAGAGGAGCAGGCAGGGGGTCACCATCTCACCACCTGGCTGTTGTAGTCCTCAGTGACAGTCCCCTCTGAGGCTCCATCTTCTTTGGGCCACCGGTGGGTTCTGTGCTCCCGCTGTAGCCTCCGTTCCTCCCGCCGCTTCTGGCGGTCCCTCTGGTGCTCCAGCTGCTTGGTGTGGTGGTAGCGCTGCTGGAAGAGATCTTTCGCATAGTCGTAAAGCTGCATGTCCAGGAAGTTCAGCTCCTCAATGCGCTGGCGGGCGCCCTCATTGATCTCCACATTGGAAGCCCGCGTGATGTTGAACTGAGTGAAGGGGGAGATGAACTTCAGGTTGAATGTCCTCTCAAAGAGAAACTGTGTCTTCCTCTGGAACTCAGTGAGCCCAAAGAAGGCCATGTTCTTTAGGTTGTTCTTTGCACTCTGCAACAGGATGGTGTTTCTCTCACTCTCGTTCATGAAAGTCAAGTTGTAGCAGCCCACCAGGCTGAGGTCAGCCAGCATGCGCACCTGCCGGTTGTTAGCCAGGTTGTAGCTGCAGTCCATAAACTCCCGCAAGCTCACCCCAGACCAGTCATCCCCAGGGTAGCAGGTGGGCAGCTCATCAGGGGTGGGGCTTCTTCCATCACACATATGGAGAGAGGTTTTCCACGTGGCCCCTCGCTGGACGTGTTTCCACTCGCTCAGGTACCTTGACACTGGATCCCGCAACATTGTGATGTAATAGAAATTCCTGGAAGAAATAGAGGAAGAGCAGTTGGTAATTCAAACACTGAGATTCTGAACCTTTGTGATTTCTATATCAATGCTCAGTTAATGTTCCTTCTGCCAAATGCTCAAGGTAGATCACTTGCCTGGATTTGCACCTATCAGTGTATGTGCACTATTTTCATTAAGACATCAAAGTCAGTTTTCAATTATAAATTTCCAGCCTTTTTCTCCCCATTCAAGTGTGAAGAGGGATGGCATGGAAGGATTGGATCATTTGTTCATTTAGTAATTGTTCATTGGCAAATTACTAACGCCGAAGTCTGACATTTAGAGACAAAACCATGACTTTTAAGATTTATTATTCATTTGCCACTTTATTTGATCCTTATAAAAGTTTTGCACTAGATTGGGTTCTATCAAGGGGAAAAATGTAAGGAGATGAAATGATTTAGGTCATGGGACTAAAAAAAGCTGAAACCCAATTGTCCATCTTCTTTCTTTACTTTGTTACTGTGATTATGAGGTAGTGGGGTGAGGGAAGGATCAGCAGTCCACCCAACTTTGTCACCAGAAGTGTTGGAGCAAAGCCTGGAGGTCCATGTGTCACAAAGGCTATAGAAGGGACTTCACATAGGAGAGTGCTGGGACCTAGGCCTCCAAGATCTTTTTGCTGTAAGATTCCACTCCAGCCTTTGCCCATCCATAATTGAGGTTCACCTACTCCAGAAATATAGGCCCCCTCACATGAACTCAGAGATACCCTGGGAAGACAAAAGTGGTCCTAAAATACTTCGCAAAGAACAGCAGGTCTTCCCTGATCCCTCTACAAATGACTCAGTGCTATAGAGTCCTGGGACCACGGTGGTGCTGGGTGAGCCTGGTATGGCCTACAATGGCCTCCATGCTTAAAACAAAGCCATGTTTGCTTAATATCAGCTCTTTGAAGAAAGTTGGCACTAATGTAAATATGCACACAAATCGACAAGTAGGCTGAGAATCTGTTGAGGCATGATTTTTCCTGCATCATGCTCCTATTTGTCAAATGTTTCTGTTATCAAGCAGTTGTAGGTATTGCTTGCTGGGATCATCCCTATGTGTTGTAAAGCAGATATTTGCACTTGGAGATAAGTGGTGGTATGTCTGACTCTATACTTAAATCAAACAGTCTGAAGCCTTCTTGAAAAACTGAAAAAAACACAAAATCAGCCTGGGAAGTCACTCTGCCTACTTCAGTCTCATTGCACGCATCTCCACTTGGTGCTGGAGACAAGACCATCACGTCAGGTTAAACTTTAAGCTGAAGAGAGCTCCTGTGTCTCCACCCTCCAGATCATCTAAGTAAGAATATTTAATCATTGCTTTAAAAAGAAGGATGAAAAGAGAAGAGGAAGAAAACTATGTCTCCCTTTGGTGTGTTCAATAACAAAGTACGGATAGAGACAACAGGAAGCTCGATGGAGAAACTAAATCAAAGGAAATGAACACATCCTAATCCCGAGGAAGGGAGCCTGGGAGGTCTAGTGAGTACATGAGGAGAGGGTAAATTGTTGAAAGCTCATACTATATTTAATGGAGACATTTTACTCAAGTTTTCTGACTAATCACCCCTGTACCACTCACAAAAAGTACTTTTTGAGTTTGGGGATAAAATTTTTCTAATTTTGATGAAAGTTCTATTTCAATAAAGCCAAAGTACTTTAATGCCAAATATTTTCCCCATAGGCCAGCACCAAAGACCTAAGATGTTCCAACTTGATAAATCTCGGGCATTGTGCTAATGTTATGGTCCATTTCAATATCCCTAGGAGGTAAGTGCACATCATTCTGTTTTAAACTTAGTAGCAAATGAACTAAGAATTTGAGCAGATGACATAAGCTACCCAAAGTTACCTTGGTAATAAATTTCAGACCTTGGGTTTTATTCTCTCTCTCTCTCTCTCTCTCTCTCTCTTTCTCTCTCTCTCTCTCTCTCTCTCTCTCTCTCTCTCTCTCTCTCTCTACTTTCTTTCTCTGTCATCATGAAATGTTTCATTTCGTATGAAATACCCTATCACTTGTTCTATTTGGCCAAGCTAAACTGGATAAAAAAAAAGTACATGTCCAAACACATGTTTCTGTTTTTTAAAAGCTTGAGTATTGGGGGCTGGGGATTTAGCTCAGCGGCATAAGCGCCTGCCTTGCAAGCAGGCAGTTGTGAGTTCGATCCCTGGTACCGATAAAAACGAAAAAGTAAAAAAAAAAAAAAAAAAAAAAAAAAAGCTTGAGTATTTAAAACTATTCCTTTTTCTATATTTGATTACTTTGAATAGATCACCTTATTACTAGGTAAGTCAGTCTGTTTTGAAATGAGCTAAAGAAATGAATGTCTTAAATAACACTCACTTTTTTTTTAAATTGTGGGGAAGAATTTATTGAAACTACTAAGGACAGACCAGCCTGAGCCCTGGCTTTTGCTAATTACCATCTTACATTACTCATTTGTCTTTTCTAGTGATGAAATAACTTCTATCATTGGAAGAAAATGTCCAAAAGGCTGGTAGGAAAAGCAGAAAAAGGCTACTGTAGCTTCTGGGCTCCATGAGGAAACCCTGGCGATAAAGTTTTGCTCTGAATAAATACCACTATTTTGAACATAAGATGATGTGCCAGCATCAATCTTGCTTTAGCTCTAGATGTGCTCACATTTCAATTCCAGCAACAGATACAGACTTTTATTTCACAAAACAATTGGTCAGTAAATATGTAAACAGAGTAATGATGGTGACACAAAGCAGTGGATTAAGGATGTCAAAGACATCAGGACCAAAGAATTTAAGTCAGAAGGATCTTTGAATTGAGTCAAAGTAGATCACAAATAAAAAATTTCTAATTTCCCTGTAACTATCCAAAACAGAAATCCTACAAAAGTATTTACACAACAAAAAGCCATTCAATCTATTTATAAGTCTCAATCTTGTTTATGACTCTCAAATATTATATGGTCAAGATTTTTAAAATAATCATAAGAGCTGCAGGCCCTTAGAATTGTGAATTATGAAGACTGGAGACATAAACCTTTAACTGAAGATCGCTGGAATATGAAAAATTTTTTGCCTGTCTTGGGATCATTGGTCATTGGTTTTCAGATGACTTTGTTCCTTTGGGGGAGCTATATTATCTTCAAGCTAAATGATACAGAATTAGGCTTGAAATGATCTTGGATTCAAATTTAACTTTATTTAGTTTAATACTGCATATAACAATGCATAGCAAAAACTCAAGGAAGATATTCAACATCAAGTTAGGAACTTTTGAATGAATAGATTGTACCCATTCTGCAACATTCCCCCAAAATCCTAACGTTAATGGATTACTCCTCAGCTTGGTGCAAATAGAAAGTCATGAAACTTTTCAGAGATGAAGCCTAGTGAGAAGAAGCTAGGTCTTTGGAGACATGCCTTGGGAAGAGACAAGTGGTCCAGACCATTTCCTGTCTCACTCTTTTTCTCTTCCTGGCCACTATGAATAATGTATTATCTCACTAGGAACCTAGAATAAACAGTGTCAAGTGATCACAGACTGAAACTCTGAAACTATTAACCAAAATAAACATTTCCTCTTTAGAAGTTCCTTATCTCAGATATTTTCTCACAGTGGCAGAAAGCTGACTATATGCTTCCCCAAGGAAAAACAATGGAAATTCATTTTCTTCTGTTTGAATAACTCCCAATTCAACTTTGCATGAAAGCACTTAAAGGCTTCAGTATTACTGAAATTTGCAGCTTTTATGTTTTAGGCCTCACTTGTTCAATGGCACAATGGGATAAGAAAATCAGTTTTCAAATGGTAAAGTAAAGAAGGACAATCAACTCAGATGTTGTGGTAGCCCTAATACAAAGCTATTCACTGACTTCTGTTTCTTTAACTCAATTTCTTAAGACAGATTATCACTTGCTTATATATTTATCCTGATAATTCATCCAAACTCTTCTCAGACTTTGGAAAGATAAGTAAATCTAATGCTCCTTATTTTATTTATTCATTCATTCATAACACTCTAAATATTAATTGATCCCCTCTATTTAGCAAGCTCTGACGTTAATCACGGAGGACACAGAAATTAATGAGAGAATCCTCAAGACATCTTGGGTACCCAAAGGTTTTGAAAAAGTAAAAGAAATGCTAACTACTAAGTCCAGGGAAAGTTCTGCCAATGCCTTTGAACCAGAACAATCCTTAAGACAGATGACTTTGTCTCCGTGACAGCATCCTCCACACAGATTTTTCATTTACCACTTCATCAAAATCTTAGATGAATTCATTTAAGAAAGTCTAACTCTAAAGTGATTGAAGATCTTTAGAATTGTCTTTTGGGGCCACAAGGTAAGTGTGGCAATTATTGGGGTGGTAAGAAAGATGAGGGAGCTCAGTGTTGTGTTACCCCAATAATTATTTTAAGTACTCATTATCCTCTGGGCCAGCATGGCTTAATGAAGTTCAAAGACATGGAACATTCCTTTTCCATAGCTGGTTTAGTATGTTGCTGTGCTTTAACTTAATCACATGAAGGAATTCAAAACACAACACAGAGCATGCTGCCTTCTCTCACTATGAAAGTCCGTGGCTTTCCCTTTGCTCACTTATGGCCAGTTCATCTTTCCTGGCCCAGCTCAAGGCTTGTGTCCACCTCCCCAGACTTTTTAGTCTATAGCGTTTCCCCATCATGGACGGTACTTTTAACTTGTATGTAAAAGTCTTGGTCACGTTGAAGATATCAGGTTCCTTTTTGATATGCATACCTTGGACCTTGGGTCCCATAACAGCTAACACCAAGTCCTGCTTATAGCAAATATTCAAAAAATGATTGTTGATAAAAGAAATGACTTCATGAAATAAATACATATTAATAATTAAGGTGAATTGGTTTGATATATATGATTATATCTTTGTTATTAAAAATAATTTGATGTTATTTGCAATGCTTAACATGTTTTCACAGAGTAAAAATGATAGAAAATCTCCTAAGGTTATCTAGCATTTATTTGCTTGTGATGATTGATGATATTTAGAGAGTTATTCAAAACAAACAGAGTAAAAAAGTCAAATATTTCTCATACACAAGATAATTAGCAACAATTTATTTTATTATTTACTCATTTGTTTGTTTTTGTAGTACTTGGAATTGAATCAAGGGTCTTTACATTGATCCACACACCCAGCCTTCTTTATTTTCATTTGGAGACAGGGCCTCACTGTAATGGTTTGTGCCTAGATATCCCGCCAAAGCCTCATGCAGTGTTAGACTTTTTCAGAGGTGGGTAAATCTAGTTTGTAATTGATTCAAGGTTCAATGCTGAGATTCAAGCTATGAGTGCTATACCTACCCTAGAGCAGGGAGCCTGTATGCAATGTAAGGAACAAACAGAGACTCACCTCTTGACTTCCCTTGGTTGCTTTTGCTGTCTTTCACTACCATGAATCATTATCCTTCTCCCTTGTGCCACCCTGCCTTGCAGCCAGCAGATTATGGACTGAAACCTCTATAAAATGTAGCTAAATATACCTTTCCCCCTTTAATTTGGGGTGCCAGATATACTGTTTCAGCAATGAGACATACTGTCTCAGCAATGAGAAAAGTAATGAATACACTCACTAACTTTCTAAATTATCCAGGCTGGGACCGAACTTGCAGTTCTCTCACCTCAGCTTTTCAAAGTACTGAGGTTACAAGAGTGGACTGCCAAACCCAGTTTATTTATTTTTTAATATTAAATTTACCTCTATTTTCCCTGACTGCTTTAACAAGCTATGTTTCAACTTGGCTGGTTATTGTATAATTTGCTCCTTTTTTAAATTAATGAGTGATTTAATTAACACATGCTTATTGAGTGTTTGCTGGTATAAAAAAAGTGGAAAATATAAAATTGAATAAAATACCCTCAAGTATTGTTGGCACAGGTGTGCTAGGGTAAAAAAGGGCTAATTAGGAGTAGACAGAGAATATTTAAAAGAGCTCTCTGTGCATTTAAGAATCAGCTGTGTAGCCTGGCTAGGTCAGGAAGTTCAAACTGTATAATTCACTAAATGATTTCTCCAGATGTGAATGAGTGGTGGAGGGCATGTGGTAGTGCCGGATCTTGAGACTAAATGTCCTGGCCTAAAATGCAACTCTGAATTACTAAAATAAGAAAAGTGTTGATTGAGGAAGATTCATTTAGCACTACTATTATAGAGGGACTAAAGAAAATAAACTAAGAGATATTCTATAGCTGTGGTAAGAGACCAGTAGGGGAACACCAAGAGCCATGGGTGTGGATGAAAAATTAACAGATTCAAGAAATATCTTACAGCCATGTGTCATTGTTTCCTACCCTTATTTATTGTCTGTGTTTTCTATTCTATTTCTCTGCCTCTTTATTCTCTACCATCTAATCTTCTTCTTTGAATACTGCAACAGACAGAGGCAAAACTAGCACCCTCATGAGCATGGTGGAGGGAAAAAAGATAAATCACTGAAATTGCTTTACCTGTAGTAACTAAAATAACATTCACTCTCCCATTCCACCAGATGACAAGTGCAAGAATTTACAAAATGCTAAGATCTCGGGAGATTAATGAGCATGTTCACTCTACCACTAGCTTAACCCACATAAAACCAAGCAACAAAATCATTATCTCTACACTCTGCAGCTTTATATACTCATGAAAACCACTCCAAGAAGGAACTATTCTACCCAGTCATCTCTTATGCTTTCAGTGGAAGAGATTTCTTCCCCGATGCACCCAGCAAAGCCTGAATCCCCTGTTTTATTATCCTTATCATAGTGAGTCAATGGATGCCTTCTCATTTGAACAGGATTCATCAACCCTGAGAAAGAGAAGCTTGCCTTGCCTTTCCTCCCTGGAACATACACCATGGGACCTAGTATGTCATCTGTTGGCCACAGCTGTCTATGCAGTGAATAAGTACATAGATTTTTATCAGCCTCTATTTCAGAGGCTCCATGCCATTTTGGAATGTGTGGAGAAAAAATAAATTTCTCCCACTTCCTCCTGCTCTCACAGAATTTGAAAGGAGTTTTCTCCCTGGGTAATTGAGTTTTGTCCACGCTCAGCATTTCATGAAGAACACTGTGAGTCATTGATAAGGGGTGGACTTGGGGGGCAGCTGAAGGGGATCACTGGTCTTCACTATGAGGGTACCCACAGGTGATAGGTCCATTTTCAAATGAGTAAATGTATGCATTTCGAACAAGGAGACTCAGTTCCCTCAGTACTGCTACACGGTGTGCAGGAATCTTTTTGCAGATGCTCAGAATGGAATTAATTTCTTGACTCTCTTTAGGGCTCATTATGAGCTACCCATTCTTCATTATCTCAGTAGAGTATTATCTGCACTGTAGTGTATCTGATAGGGGGACTTGCAGCAGTGAGCACAGCGTAATCAGACTGCCCTTTGCCACAGTGATGAAAAGGCCTTTTGTTCAAGCCTTGCAAACAAATTAAGGCATTTAAGAATAGCGTTCTAAGCAAATGGGAAATTAGAAAGTATTATCGTTAAGCAGCACAACAAAGAACTTTAGGAGGCTGACAATGCTGGACCGATTCCGAGGATGTCCAGTATTGTGAAGAGAAAATGCGGACAGGCGCAGGCTGTTATCTTACCTCCAGCAGATGCCCGAGTGGCATCACCCAGCAGAGTGCACCGCGCTGCTTTTACCAGGCCCTCACCTGGAGCTGACTTAGAAAGCAGCCAGACCCTTATTTGAAGGCATTCTCGTTTTCCTCCCTGTCTGCAGTGAGAGGGTAGAGGAATGCCCGGAGGTCCCCGCGGGAGACACAGGCTCAGAATCCTTTCCCTGATCAGTGAACCTGATAACTTTAAAGCATGAATAGTTTTCACTTAGCTAGTCTTACTGTCCATTTGCTTGCTCTTTTGAAAACATTGCTTGTTTATCCATCAGTAAGGAATGAAATATATTGTCATTATGGAAAATATGAGACATGTGGAACATTAACAATGAAGAAAATTAAAGTTACTTATTATGATCATCTCACTCAGATAAGCCAGTTATGAACACACATGTACATTTCTTTCTTTTACAGATTTGAAAATGTGAAGCATATTCTATTTCAAACTTGTGTTTTTAACTTTAAAAGCAGGATGAATATTTTTCCATTTATTTGCTGTTCTTCTGTGTCAAGAGTATAATGATCTTCCATAAAAGCTTAATATTCTTACCATGGTTGTTCCATATTTTATATGATTAACCTCCCAGGTTTGCATAATTAGGCACATTCTGTTGAGGGAGCTATTATAAACAATAATGTGATGAACATCCTAAACCATAATTATTTGTGCAGACAACAAGTTACCAGGGTATAATTTTTGAGTCAAAAGAACTATTCTCGTTTCACTATCAAAACTAAATATGGTTTCCACCAATGAACAGTACTACAGACAGAGTAGGAGTGGACAAGGCCATTGTATGAGGGGTGACATTCTTGGGTACCAGAGGACATAGCCAAGAGGGAGTTGGGAGACAGCCTCTGATCCCTCCTGGCTGGAGTAGAATGATTCTCTGCTGGGCTTCCAAGAGAAATTCCAGGATGATCAGGTTGGGCTTAGAGACAGGACAGTAGGAAAACATTTTTGTAAAGAAAGATTTGTTTATTTTTTATTATAATGAGAAGCTAGACTATCAAATTAGAAACTAAACATTTGTGGGACCCAATCCCACTCTTCAGAGCTGCAGCTATATTAAAGCTGACATCTGGATCAGAAAGATAAAGGTCCCTTGCCCGATTATATTCAGTGCCAGTCCTCAAAGAAACATCCTCTTGAGATGCAGTTTATCTGCAACATCTATGTGTCGGCCAAGTTTAATTATGGGAAGCTGCACCTGATACTAAACCAAACAGAAGCAGGAAATAAGAGGTTCCTGGATGACACAGGTCATTTCTCAGTGATGATCAGTCAACCCCCTACTTCCCTAAGGGAGGAGGCTGCATTTATCAGTAAGATAAAATTTTAAATCTTGTCACGTCACTGCCTGCTATTGACTGGGAACCTATAAGCCTCAGACTCTCTAAAATGGCATGATTTTCGGATGGTTGTCACATTTGCTTTCACTTTCCTCCAAGTGGCTGCAGCAAGAATAAATTGCAGGGAATGCATGTTCCAGAGGCTTATTCTTGCTATCTTGCTGAGCACAGTTCTTCCCAGTACAGTTTCAGATGTGCCAGGGAGGGTCCTGCTCTCATACATTATTCAGCAACTTCCCTAATTCTTTGGTTCAGAGGCGCCCTGCCTTTGCGCTGCATCGATGGGATTTGGGCACCAAAACATCTTGAGGCACTAAGCAAAACTGTGGTTTATGCATGCGGGTATCTACCTAGAGCCTGGAGCCGCTCCAGAGTGAGATAAGGTGCCATTCAGCCTCCCTCCCAGCTCTAATCCCAGCCAGGCAAAGCAGAACAGCAGATAGTACAGGCAGATTGTGTTATCAAGCTGCTCCTGCGCAGCCATACTCTCCTCTTACCTCATTTCCCAGGCGCTGCTTTGAGGGAACGTGAGAGTTACACATGGCAAGAGCTAGGCTGTGTCTCCATTGTGATTGTTTAGTACAGGCCAAGTTGGAAAGGGAAAGTAGTAAATCAAGATATTCAAGAGCAAGGCACACGTTCCAGTATTTCAATCGACATTTGACAGCTTTGATGCAGATTTTCTTGAAACATCACAAGGATTTTTAAAAAATTCATCTCTGTGTAGATTTTGCCATGTTGTCCTCACATAACAGTCTTGTGTTTCAGGATTTTCATCGGAGGGCTGGGTAATTATTTTACTATACTAAAGGAAACTGTTGAAATATCTTAACCCGAGCCCATCCCTTAAAGAAAGAATTACAAGTTGCTTCCTAGACAACGGCTAAAGAGAAAGCTAACAACACGAAATGTGGAAAAAATTTGTGTGAAATGAAAAAGATATTAATAATAATAGTGCCTAATATTCTTTGAGTACATACAACTTTCAAGTACAGTTCTAAGTATTGCTCTTGCATTGACCAATTTAATCACCAAAACAACCCTTTGAGCTATGTAGACTTTTAGATGAGTCTGTGATTTCACAAAGAGAAGATGGTTTTGACAGTTTCTTCTATAATCTTGTCAAAGATAAGTTGCCTTAGGCTTTGGCGAACTCAAAGCTCTACAGGCAAAATGAGCATCTCAGGGTAAAGATTTGTGTTTTCCTGTGAGTCACCAGCAGAAGATGAAGAGAGGCAGCATGTTGCAAAGACAGGGTAGACAAAAAGAGGGACAGATGGCTTTTGTCTAAACTCAGTCCAAGACAGCACGGATTCACAGGGTCTTCAAGACATTTTTAGCTTGGAAGGAGCCATAGAAATGATTTTCCTAAATCCAGCACATCCAGAAAACTGCAGCATGAATTCACACAGGAGGAAGAGGGTTTAGATGATTCCTGTTTGTGTCTATAGATGCACCTGCATTAGTTTTTAACACTCTCAAGGAATCCAGAAGCCAAAAGTTATAGTAATCTCTGAACAATAAAGAATGTTTGGAAATAGCTATGTGAGAGAATTTAGATAAATCCAAAGCCCATTCTATGCTGTAAGATTCTTTTTGGCCATAAAGTAGGTCTTTTTAGCACAAAATGCTACAAAAACTCAGAGAAGAGCTCAAAGAAGCTTGCTGTATCTAAAACCGGCTTTGGGAAGAGAAAATACAAGAAAAGCAAAATTCAAACTACCCATTTGAGCAGAGAATAAGTGTTTAATTTTATGCATGTTGGATACATGACTAAAGAGGTACTAAAAACACAACAATTTCAAAGTAGAAAGAGCTGGATTCTGATTTCAGGCCCCCTTCACTTGTGGTGTGCTTAAGTGACCTCTGGGAGTCATAAGTAACTCATCATATTTATTTACCAAGATATACATGCTTACTTCATAGTGCTGTGGGAAATAATGAATCAAAAAAAGAATCTAAAGAGTCTAGTGGTAATTGTTGACTAGTAGATCTTTAACATATGTGCAGTCTCCACACTTAATATTTGTCTCTTTCACCATGACTATCCCAGCCTTGAAAACTTTCCAAACATAGTGAAATTGTAAATATTAAAGAAGCTATGTGAATGACAAAAAAAGCCCACAGTGTCTTTTTATGTGTATAGTGATTTTATAGTTTTCAAAAATGTTTTCCTCATCCATTATTTCATTTTATGCTCACTACATGATCATGTCAGAGGTGGCAAAGGAAGTTTTCTTATTCCAGTTTTACAGACAAAAAAACTAAAGCTCAGAGACATGAAAAGATTTCCCCAAGAGCAATAAATAAGAAGTGGTGAAACCAGGCTTGTTTTCCTTTTGTAGCTCCTGCACTCATTTAGCTTGACTGTTTAAGAATATTTGTTTATTATATAATTCAGGCCACTCTCCTCCGTTATTGGAATATAATGGACCCGAGACAAAACCTGACCTCCAGGCGGAATCTCCATGAGTCATCTATGACTATTTTATCCTAACCTAGTTGAAAGTTTGAAGGAAAATATAAAATTAGTACTTTGTTCTTCAAGTTTGGAGTTTGCAGTTTTCCTTTGAAATCAAATGAAAAAGAAGTCCCAGAAGAATAAGCCAGAAATGCCAGAACGCGAGTGTGCTTTCTTGAATTTTAAAAACTGGGAGAATCAGTTTGAAATAATCATCTTTTATTTCTACATAGGCAGGGCTATACGGTATCTGTCTAGAGGTACATGTAATGTCTGCAGGTCTCTTTTTTTCATGAAGCCAGTGTCGCTGATGGTCACTGATCAGAGGGTGCAGAATAGTGCTGTCCAATGCTTCTTTTCTCTTTCATTTGTTAGTCATAGTACTTTCATCAAAAAACGAACTCCCCCTCATTGAGTCTTTGGGACTCTGAAATCTACAGTGCACAGGAAAGGCAGATGCATGCTTGATTCATTTTATTTACTGATTTTTCACAATAATAGAATGCTTTCTTAGGATCCTCCAAAGAGGTCTTTGGTTGTTTTGTTGGTTTGTTCATTTTTATATCATGGACTCATGAATCTAAATATATGTAATACGTTTCAATATGTTATAATTGTTATCCTCCTTGTTGTTAAAAAATATACAACTTTTCTCAGTGGGAGCTTATTCAAGGTGGACTCTAAGCCCAATTGATATAAGCCTTGTAGCTTTATCTGCTACAAGATTTTTAAGAGATCTTGCACACTGAAAACTTCATATCAAGAAAATCCAAGAAGGACAGACTGCTCTGTGTTGTCTAGTTCAGCCACCTCTCCGTGTACACTACAGTCTGCTCCCACTACCTCAACAAGGAGCAGAACTGGATCTTGTGCTCATCACCCCTGAGGATGGAAGGCAAAATAGAACAGACACCATCTTTAACTTTTATATGTTGACTTTAGGTCCAAACACCAGAAGTAGGTTTCTTTTTCACTTTCCCTTCTCTCTCTCTCTCTCTCTCTCTCTCTCTCTCTCTCTCTCTCTCTCTCTCTCTCTTTCTCTCTCTCTCTCTCTTTTTAGCAGCCATCCATGATTCTTGTCCTCTGTGTCTGTGATGATGAGATGCCAGTGTCACTCCACAAACTAATCTAGGGGGAACCAAATCAAGCTGGAGTAATAGGGAGCCATAATCAAGTTCTCTCCAAAATCCACTTAGTCACTATAATTAGTATGAATTCCTTCCAGAATCTCTGATCACCACAGCCATATTCAATGGCATCTTTCAGCTGCAGTGGGCTTTGAAGCATTGCTATAGTTTTGTCTAATTAATAAAGCAATGACAGAATTCATATATATATTTAAATTTTTCTCTCTCTCTCTCTCTATATATATATATGTATATATATATATATATTTATCTTTCTACAAAAATCAATTTGTTCTGTCTAAATATTGCCTTGGGTGCTCCCTTCATCAATTCAAGTATGGAGTTCAGTGACCTTAAGTTGCAAATATTTTTTCTTGAGGCATGATTGAAACATCAGAGAGGTAATAGCTTCCAACATTCATTCCTTAAAGATTTCAAAACATTCAAATGAGGACGCTTATTTCTCTGCTCTCCTCTGCTATATGTTAATCTGTGAAAATAATCTCTAAGAATTTCAAGATAAATGTAGCTTGGGGCTACAAGAGGTGACTTTTATCTTTGTGCAATCAATACATAGATTAAAAATAAAGGGAAATCCTTTAAGAAGCAGAATAATATAACTTTAATTTCCTTCCTTTGTGCACTTTCCTAAAAATGCCCTTCTGCAATGATGATTACTCTTAGCAATAATCAGAAAAAAGTCAGGGTTCCTTTTTAAACTGACACCTACAATCATCTTTGCATTGTCCATTGAAACAATGGGTGTTATGTTGCTGCTAATTTGAGAGCAATTTCAAAGTCATAACACAAGTGAACAAATATAACTAAAAAGAGAGAAGGGGGAAAAACCCATCAATGATACAACAAAACATCAAAAAGCTTTTTGTGGGTTTGCAGTGTAGGTAAACTATAGCCACAAGGGGGCTCTCGAATCTTCCCCAAAACAAGGTAAGCATTGAGAGCTGTTTCTAGTAATTAATGTCCACAAATCAATATTACTTATTAATGTACATTAGACAGACAAGTGACAGACTCCTGATGCTTTATACTCAAGTTAAAGAGAGTATTTCATATAAAAATTCAAGGGGCCTGCAGTGATTAAAGTCAAAACCAAAATTAGTTGCACCTGTGATTTTCTGTGTCTGCTCTAGCATAAAAAAATCCCAACATTGCAAATTTCCATCAAAGGTTAAAATGGAATTTGAAGCTCTGTGCATATAATGGACTACATTGACTTCTGATGGATTTTAAAGGCCGGCCACCTCCTCTGCCACATCATGTACCCCCAAACAGTCATTGAGGGTGACACAGCACTTAAAAGGCAATGACCCTGTCTGGATGGTGGGCATTTGCAGAGCCACCAGTTCTGCAGGCATTCGGCTCCTGCAGAGAGTCTGATGGCGCTGATGGTGTTTACAGTCTGCACCACAAAAAACACTTCCAAGCAAAATGGTGTTTTAATTTCCTGTTCAAATCAGAAAGACCGAGGCAGAGTGTAGTGGAGCTGCACTTGCACTCAGGCAGAATCAGAGCAAATAAGGACAGACTGGGAATGCAGATCCAGCAGGTAAGAAGCCACCTACCACCCCTACACAGGGAAAATCTAAAAACAGTCTCCCAGAGTAGTCATGATACCAAAACCACATTAGCCCAAACTCACAAAGTTCCCCTTTCAGCTTTGACCTGAAATGGCTTTGAGTGACTTCCTTTTCTCTAATCAAATGGTAAAATAATCCCAAAGAAAGGTCAGCATGACAAAGTGCCTCTGCTGCCATAAAGCAAGAGTGCTTTCTTGGCATCTGGGGACACGGTCTCTCTCCGCTGGCAGCTTATTGTCCTGGAACCCAGCTGGGCCAGAAGGGGGAAGAGGGGAGCAGGAGACAATAGCTGGGAAATCACCATTGTCCCTGGTGATCAGAATCTTTGTGCATCATGCTCTAACACACATTATTTCTTAAAATGAGGACTCTTACCCACTTTTGTGTCTTTATGAGGCATGATCAGGAACTGAAGTGAATGTTGCTGTGCAGTGCCACCCAATCAAAAAAAAAAAAATTGCTCAGCAAAAATATCAGTGTGTCTCCATCTGTCCTATTTACTGGATCTTGCGCCATGTAACTCTCGGCTCTTCCCCCAAATCCAAGTGAGTAGGAAAGGCAAACGTTTTGAACCAACTTCAAGACCTCAAGACAGCCATGATAGTGGAATTAAAGACCCCTGCAGAAGAGGACAGCAGATCTGCTCCTGAAAGGGGCAAGAACCATGGCATAAATGTGTTTGAAGAGATGGGGAGTGTCTTGGAGGGGATTAATGGCAATGCATCCTTTACTGTAATACATGTTTTTAAATGTGTACATTGACTTATTTTCTGATCACACACTTATTTCTCTGTAAAGATTGACTAGCACAGTCTCCTAAGTCTAACCTAGGGCTTATGTGTACAGACAAGTATTCTGACTTCAGCTCTGACTCAGTGCACTTTTGCCTTCAGAAAGGCAAAAGGCAGCTAGGATAGAGACAGCCCCCTGGATAGGGACAAGCATGGAGCAGGTAGAATTATCCAGATATCAATAGCATGTGAAATTTTACTTTTGGGCAAAGAATACCTAGTCAAGGTAAAGAATATTTTTTGAAATGCATTTTTAACTGAATCCATCATTGATTTCCCATTGAGAGGCGATATGGGTTAAGTTGAGCCCACATGGATACTGAAGTTTCACCTGTGACTGTAACCTTAGATGAACATAAAAACCTCTGTAGATCAAAGAGTTCAAGACGAGGCCATTTAGCTGGCCCTAAAGCAATATGACTACTGTCTTTACAAAAAGGGAACACAAAATTACATGTCTTCGGATACACAGGAAGAGATACGTGAAGGAACCAACCCTCCTGATACCTTAGTTTTGCTCTTCTGAAGTCTGGAACTGTGAGAGACTAAGTCCCTGTTGTTTAACACAGTCACAGCAGGGCTGTCTTTAGGATATGTTACTGCTGTGTGAATTGAAGTACTGGTAGTGCATATGTGACTGCCCCATCCATAACCATAGCCTCTGCACACCCAGAGGTGCAAGATGCTGATGGAACCCTGGTGGCTCAAGTGGGCTGGAACTCAAGTTTGTGGTACTTTTATTACAACAGCCTTAGAAAATGAATACCAGGAAGTTATTTTTTTAAATAGGAAGGAAAGGAAATCCACACTAGCTATGTATACTAATAAATATAGTCTCCAAGTATTATATGAATAGATTTATTGAAAATCGCTAAGTATTTGAGGGAAAAAGGAATAAGCAGAAAAGCTATGGAAGAAGTAGGTAACTTAAGAAATCAAGGAGAGCTTTTAAAATAGTACAACTATCAGGAATGATTACTGTATCTATTAAACAAGAGTAAGATAGTAGGATAAAAAGCAAGATGGAGTTCTTAAACATTAATTTACATAAAGTGTGTGTCTATGGATAAAAGTTAATAGATGGGATCAATAATATGGTTCTGGCAACCTCACATGTAGGATGGAGAGGGAAGCCAGATGGGAAGACAGAAATTAAGAGACCAAGAGCTGGATTCTGTTGAATAAATGTACATTTAGAAAATAATGAAGAAAAACAGGAAATCAAAAGGGAAGACATAATAAACATCAAAATAGATGATGCCTACATATGCCTGAAAAAAAGTATGTTCAAATTGGTAAGGCTTGTGGAACTCAAGGTACGTGAATGAAATTTTAGAACTCAGAGGTCCAAGAGCTTCCTAAAAGAAGGGATTAACAAGAGATTAGCCATGTGAAGTAAAGCTCAGACTACCTGCAGTCTGATCATCAGAAATCTGAAATTGAGAAACAGTGTCTCAACAGCTTCAAACTTTTGGGGGAAAATTATTTTAAACATTGAATCTTATGCCTACCCAAATGATTGAGTATAAAATTTAAAAAAATATTGTTACAATCAGAAAATTTATCTTCTCCATATTTTCTGAGAAAAAATTATTTGAAAAGATTCCCAGTGTAAACAAAAAGAAATCTATGAAATATAAAGGATCTAATATACCCAAATTAACTTAATATGCCAGGGATTTAAAGATGATACCAGTTTGTGTATCTTTAAGAAAAACATAGGTAGGCAAGATTACCTAAATTCTAAATTATTATGTTGAATATTTTAAATAACAATAACAAATGAAGCATAAAATACTTTCTCCATAAGATAAAAACAAAAAGCAATTGTGACTCAAACAAAAAGCAAAAGAGAAAGTTGTAACTAGAGATATGAACCAAATTAAAACATCATTATTTTAAGTACTAAATGGAGTACAAAAAGGAAGAATCTCTTTGACCTTGGCATAGGTTAAAGAAATGAGTGCACATTCCCTTTCTGTGAGAGCAACTGCACTAGTGGTAAATATTTATCTGGTCACACTATTCATGCTATTCATTGGCTGTTTCATTTTTAGAGTTATGCGAAACAGCAAGTTCAGAAATCTGTGCTCCCTGGTTATGGGGGCTTACATCTATAACCCTAGCACTTGGGAGGCTGAGGCAAGAGAATCCTAAGAAGTTTGAGGCTATTGTGAGCTACATAGTGAGCTCCAGGCCTGCATAAAGAGATCTTATCTCAAAAAAATGAAAAAAAAAAAAAAAGAAAGAAAGAAAAGAAAAGAAATCTATGCTGCCCTGAAAACTAGATGAAAATGTCTAAATCCCTTGCAGTGTAAAGATAAGGCCAACAGATATGGGAGGAGGAGAGAAACCTGAGGCAGAAAGAAATAGAGGTGCACCAATCCTTCTTTACTACTAAGGAATCAAGAGATTTGTGAATGGTAGAAACTGAAAGAAAACTTTCATTCATTAAGTAACCAATACTTGTTTATGGTTGGGGACCACAGGTCTCCTTTCTTGTCCTATAGTGAAAATATCAGTGACTTGAGGCAGATAAAGAGAGGTTAGCTTCCTTGAGGAGAGTTGCTCACGACTTTTAACACCTTTTTATTGTGTCCAAATTGCATCTTGTTGGGCAGATACTCCCAGTTGACATGGAGTCCATGTGGAACCTTTTTCCTGTGCGTTTAACATTCTCCTTCCTGTTTATTTTCTTTTTGTCAGGTCTTAACAGCTACAGGGTTGGTAAACCTGCGCTTATGCTACAATTTTTCTGGAGGTAAATTGCAAAATTGATCTTGAACGGTCTCAAAAGCAAGAGTTTTAACTGTAGTTCCTCAGATGCTCCAGAAATATAATTAGGGAGGAGGCAGAACTATTGCTCTCATATAGGTTCAGAGAAGAGCAACAGAGGAGCCCTGTGACCACCGGAAACCCCAGCAACTCCAATAGAGGAAATGGATTTCCTCAGGCTCAGATCTGCAGAAAGCACTGAAAATATTGAACTTTCCAATAAACCGTAAGTATCAAAGATGTTTCTACACGCTGCCCAAGACTAGTGCCTAAAGGATAAATGTGTTTTAATTTTTATACAAAGATAATTCGGGGGCTGAGGATTTAGCTCAGTGGCATTAGCGCCTGCCTGGCAAGCACACAGTTGTGAGTTTGATTCCTAGTACCAAAACAAACAAACAAAAAACCCAGATAATTCCTAGTATTTGGAAGAGGCAAAGATACCATAATTGTTGGACAACTTTATAAAGAAAAGCAGAGCTTCATTTAATGACTGAATTAACAGATACCTTAAAGTTTCAAGAATAAAAGAGAACTGTCTGCAAGCTAATAGCTGTTACCAGACAACCACCCATGTGGCAACCTGTGACTCATCTTTGTACTTTATTTTTACATTTTTAATATTTTAGTAAAATATTTAAAAGGAAGTTTGTGACTTATTTACATTAATTATATCCTATATTTTATATGCACCTAAGACAATTCTTGTTCACTAAATAAACAAAATAAAATCAACCAAACGAACAAAAAACAGGTCAATAAGGAAGGCTGGTCACTGGTTGGACAAAGCTGTTATTGTCTTTATGTGTTAGTGAGTGGGAAAACACTACTGAATGGTTATTTTAACAGTCAATATTCTCTTCAGCTGAACCAGTGTTGCTCAGTGATGTATGAGTGTGTTTTTGGATGGAAGAAGCTCAGTGCTTAGGATGGAGGGATTGAGGATGGATTAAAGCCAGGGGTCAACTACTTTCTTCACTTGATCTTAGGCCCAGAGATGGAGAAACAATTCAACTACTTTGTAGAATTTAGAGTAAAGGGAAATAAAAGGAAATGAAGCCCTATTGGATAATACTGGCCAGGAAGAAGCCTCTGGTGGTGGAAGAAGTTAGTTTACAGCTAACCTGTGTGAGAATCTGTCATGTAAGTCTCCTTAGCCACTCCAAATATTAGTAAAGTCTGCTAAGATTGGTGCAGAGAAACAAAAGGGGCTGCATTCTTTAGCTGGGGAAGTGCTATCATGGAATTCAGAATGTGACTTTGAAGAGGAATTGAAGTCCTCACAGTTCATAATAGCTAGCAGGGAATGATAGGCAGTCCACTCAAATATCCCTCAGGTCCTAATTCTAACTTGACCCGCCCATCTAGAAGACCTCAACCTCATTCTCCAAATGGATGCATTCTTTGTCCAAGTTTCCCTTATTACCTACATCTGTTCTGAACCTATTGCTTCCCTTCTTGAATTGAAAGTGAATTTGTTAACTTAGTGGTGACTGGGGCTTCGGATCCAGATTATTCCTGGTTCTGTCACACATCTGTCTTGGATCTCAAGCCTTCATATGCTTCATATCATAAACAAGAATTTTGGGTAGTAAAAGACTGAATTACAATGGTAAGTACAAACATCTATTTATTATACATGCTTCACTTTATAATTTGTTTTTAATGAGACTTCTTGTTCATGGTTTTTAATTAATTAATTCCTCTAACAGAATCTTAAATGCCTACTATGTTGCAGCCACTGTACATTCTGGTCTACAAAGTAATTCCAGCTTTTGGTGCTTTGAAATAAATGCATTTGTTCCCCAAAATAGCAAATGTTGAATAATATTAAGCTCCTCTTTGAGATTCTTTTCACAAATAACTACATTTTTCCTATTTACATAGAGCTCAAGGCATTTATTGAACATTTTCCAATGATGTTTTAATACTCCAGCCAAGTGGGTGAAAAAGAATTGCTATTCTGATTCAAAGATGATTCAGAAACAGGGCCCGAATCATATGAGGAGTGGAAAAATCCATTAAAAACAGGCCCATTTCTTCCTGGTCCTTTCTGCCAAAGCAGCACAGGGCACCTTCTCCTGATGGTGCCTATGGCTTCCCAGTTAAGATGCTGAATGGGTATTTTCTTTGCAGCCCTGAGGTAAATAAAAAGAATGGCTTTTCATCTCTGCTGTTGGTTTTACATCAATAAAAATGTTCATTTTACTTCATTAATAAGAAAAAGATTCACACTGGCTAGGGGCCTGCTGCTTATTCCCATAGGGATAGGACTTTGTTTCCTTATTACTTGTCCTAAGCAGACCTGAGGGGAGTGGGGAGCTCTCTAGAGAATTTGCTTCTGGATGGCCCCTATTATTAGTGCTTAATGCATTGTTCACAGCACAGGGGCCTATAATTAAGACTACAGAGAAGCCTATTGTTATTTCTTATTTTCGACTAACACAGGTAAAAGAAAAATTGGCTAAGCCTTTGGCTGCATTTCTTTTTGTCATTTTGTGAGCCATGGACCCTTTCCCCTCAGGTAAAGCAATGCAGATTCCCTGGGCTCTTAACACACACCCAAGCTTTGAGTCTGCACCAGAGACTCTGGCTGATTCATACTTCCAGAATGATCAGCTTCACTAGAAATGCACTTCAGACGTGTTTTTAAGATTTCTGCATTAGCCAGAAGCCAAGCGTTGACACCATTTACTTGAACAAATTATTTAACCTTCCTGGAGCTTTACTTGCCTTGTGTGTAAGTGGTGATAAAAATAGTACCAACCTCCAAGGGTTCCTGTGAGGATTCAGAGAGATATAATATGGAGGCTTTAGTGCAGATCCTATCACACAGTAAGCACCAAATAAACTTCTCGTCATCCACAAAGTTTTATGGTAATAATGGTACATAGTAAAAGCCCAAATGAATGAGTTTATGGATCATTCCTTTTGTGCCTGGTGGGGAGGGAGGATACTCTGCTTTTTTCTCTCTGCTACCCCTCTGTCTCTCTCTCCTCCTGAAGAAAAGAGAAGGGATCTCTAGTATTATTAGTTACATCCCAGGACAACATGCTGAAGGGCTACTGAACCTTTGAAATAAGCCATCATGGTGGGATGACCCTGAACTCACTTCTCTCAAGCTGTGGAGCAGGATGCCTTCTAATCTAAGCCATGATTTCCCAAATCAGCTCTTACTAAATTTGGTGGCTATCAGATGTTGTCTCAGCCCATACTCAAGTGGAACTCCCTGGGTACTGGGCACTTTTTTCCTTGGTCAGAAACCCCTATGCTAAGTCCCCTGTGTCTTACCTATCACACCCTGTAACAGTACTTCAATCCCAGCCTGATGTACCATGCCAAGCTGTGTGGAACTGTAACCGCACATAAACCCTAAGCCTCAGGCAGAAAGATGCTGTTATCTTCATCTTTTAAGGGACCTCAAAAAGATTTATGTCACAGAGATAGTACCTGTTAGAGCCAGCATGGAACTACATATCTGTCCCACTGCAAAACCAATGTTTCTAAGTCTTTCTGCTTGATATCCAGAAGAGGATTTGGTACTAAAAGTATCAAAGATTGCAAAGTACATAAAATCCACCCCTTACCTGCTAGAATGGATAGTTAAGTGTAGAACTCATTTCCAGCATAATGCACTCTAGATATGCAGGTCACCTGCAAAGCATTAGCCAAGCAATTTCCCAGTGCAAGAATGCAGGATCCCTTGCTCCACATAGGGGCCTGAGGTTTCTACATTTTTTCACATGTCACTAGGACACTGCTAAAGAAATTAAAGGTTGAAAACTACTGTTTTCAAACTGCAAGGTAAAAAATAAGACAGAATATGCAATAGTATATTTTTAGGAAATTTCTCTAAAACATTCTCCAGAATTATCCTTCTAAATTCTTAGCTTGACCATTTTCTGGGGTAACTTAAATCCATCAGACATAATTCTTACTTAGGAAGAGTCATGTTACCATTGGATTACAATAAAGATTTTATTACTAGACTTCACTTTACAAAAAAAAAAGAATACATTATTACAGGGCTAAAAAGAACTATAACTCATACATGATGAACTGCAATCCCAGGTCCAAGAGCTTTTTCCTTGAGTCTAAAATATTAAGCCAATAGCTCAAATGGTTAGAAGTGAATCTATAAATTCTTCCCATATTAGCACACATGTTATTGTGTTCTACTTTGTGGTTTAAAGAAGGGTCATGCTGCCATCTTAGGAAAACTTCTTATCTCTCCATGTTTTATCTGCACCCAGCAGTAGCCTGGCTGTTTCTCTTCATCTCTGTCCCCTCTTTACTTTCCATGGATCATGTCCTTCACATTAATCATCATATTATCTTCTCACATCATCCTCTATGCAAGACCACAGTAGGCTCCAGAGAGAAATCTCTGCTTCTTTGTGTAACTTGCAAAATTCTTTGCTGCTACCTGGTGTTCCTTGTCTTTGTCTTTTTTTTTTTTCCACTTCAGATCTACTTCTTTTCAGAATTAAGCTTGTCAAAGAATTGACCCACGGATGACTTTTAGTTCCAAAATCCATGCTTTCACTTTTGCCTTTTCTCCTGTATGAATTGCATCAGTCAGAATAAGGTTGCCTTATCTGTGCTTTCTAAACAATCCTTTAATTTCCAGTGCCTTAAAACGACTAAGGATTATTTTTAAGGAAGGGATATGTCTATCACAATTTAGTAAGTGATCAGCATTGACATTACACTTGAGTCAACTGATGGAGCCACCATAGTGGAAACTGCTGGTTGCCAGGCCAGAGGATAAAAACAGCTTTGGAGAGACTCATTTTGGCAATCACATACTTTGACCTAAAAGTGACATATGCCTCTTTCACCCTCCACTCACTCTCCAGAACTAGCTACATGGTTCTACCCAACCACAGTGGAGTCAGGATGTACAACCCCGCCAGTGCTCACATGGAAAAACAACACTGGTAAACAGCACTCATGACTATCCAAAGTACTTTTTCAAATCCTTTCAATATTAAACACTGAGCTCAGATAACTCCACTCTTGCATTTTCAGCAAAGCCCAGGTGAATGGCAGTTCTCTTTTTCTTTTCACTCTGAGAATTCTTACTTTTTTTTCCATTTATTTGGTACTGTCAGCTTGAAATACATTCTAAGTTATTATTTAATGTGCATATTGCTTATGACCCCTAAGCTTGAAAATTGTCTTTTTGGATGTCATTTACCTGATCTACCAGAGTTAAAAGCACATAATAGATGTTTAATAGCATATCTGAGCATTGATTACCTTTCTAAATCACAGTTAAAATGTGACACCTATAACACTACACTTTTATTTTGTACCACAAACATACATGCTTGCTGCAAAATAGATCTGTGAAGTCCTTATGCATTCAGCTAAAATCATTTCAAACATGATTTCTTTACTTTATTTTGTGAAGCACTTATATTTTATGAAATACTTGTTAGGTATTTTTTAATGTTTTACATGCATCCCAAACACATAGGACAATGCCCATCAAATAACAAGCACAGAATACGTGTATCTGTTGAATAATTCATCCTGGGTTCATGACTCTAAAATTAATCTCATTTTACAGATGAAAAGATTAATGGCAGCTTATGGAAGTCTGACAAAAAAGTAACGCATTATTCTTACACAAAATAAAACATTTCTCAGAACTACTAAAAGAATGCTGCTTTACTTTGGGTATAATTTATGTTTTAAAAACTTTTTAAGCTCTCATTCTATCTGTCTTCTTATGGCAATGAAAAGAAACTAAGTCAAACTGAGTATGATGGAACAAGATACTGAGCATGTGTGTGTGTGTGCACATGCGTGTGTACGTGTGCAAACAGGAGGTCAAGGGAACCTTGGAGAACTGGTACACTGACTAAGAATTAGGTTCAGAACACAAAGCAGGAGTGAAGGAGGTGAGGTTCTGATGCAGTCCCAAGGCACACAGAAAGTCAGCTGAGGAGACAGTCAGGAGTCCTTCCTACTCCATCTGGGCTCCATGGCTGCATGACTCTACACCCTGACTCAACCCTCTGACCATCTACAACCCACTTTTGACTGGTGAGGTCACTCCCTCAACAACTAGATAGACTGGTCCAAGATCAGTCAAGTCTTCCTGCACACTTAGGTCTTAATGCTATATGAGATAGTGGCCTGTCTCTCCCATCTTGGGAATCTCAAATATAAAAAATCAGTAAATGAAGCAAATGGAAATGTTCCAGTCCAGTTATATAGGGTTGATCAGACTTCACGAACCAAACTGGTATCCCTGACTTCAAATCAATAAAATACAATGAATGATTGTCTCAGACCTTAGTGTAGAGTGTGCTTCTCTACAAATTGTTTCTTGGTGGCAGATACAGCTGCTCTTCTCACTTCACAATAAGCAAACTACATCTTAGGCAGGCTACCTGGCTGGATGAGCAACACAGAATAAGACAGTAGAGGTAGATTCCAGTTCAGCAGCCTTTCTCTCTCTGTTAAAGGGGAAGTGTTCATTGTGTTACATTACGCTACATTTCAGTCCATATCAGGAAATGTAAAAGCTATAAATCTAAGATATAAATTTTTAGAACGCTGTTTCCTAGCTGCTTCTCATGGACAGGCACACATGAAGAATGGCCATTATTATACAGATCACTGAAGTATATGGATATGATGGTTTAGCACCTTAGGTCAATCCTGGACCCATCAGGCTCTGCCAACACCTAGGAGAGACAGTTGATCAGACCACACTATTTGTGCTACATAAAGAAATAACTATAAAAAGTGTTTTCTAATCAATATAGTAATTTAACTGCTGTTGACCATCACCCAGAATCACCCTAACTCTATTTCACATCTGCTGCAAGAAGAAAAATATACAACCCCAACACTCATGAGAAACCCAGATGTTCATAGGAAAGACAATAAGGACACAGACAATTACTGTGTGATGCAATGAGACCACAAGCCAAAGAATGTGGGTGGCCAAAAAAAGCTTGAGGATATGAGGAACAGATCGTTAGGTACACTCTAAAAGTCATCAAAGTTGTAGACAAAGACAGATATGGTAGCTCAAGAGACCTGGAGATGCCCAGAGTAGAAGCCTATGGTAGGTCATCAGTTCCTCCTGGCTTTGGCTGTGTATGTTCACAGTACAGAGCTAGTGTGGGCCTGAGAAACTACAGCTCCATCAACGCAACACAGACAAGTTGGAATGAGGATCTGACAGCAGGTAAAAGGAGCCTGTGCCCTTCCACCTGTCTTTGCCTATAACTCTGATGACCTTCAAAACTTAGTGCTTCAGTATTTAGAGGACACAATACAACTCTTAAAAGGGGAATAATGATTCAATAAGGAATTGACGAGGCTAGATGAAGGAGCTCAGTTTGGGATAGAGTTGTAAGTACAAGCCATCTTTTATTTTGTTTTGTTATGTTTGTTTTGATTGGTTTTGCCAGGAATTGTGTTGATGGCTTTCCAAGTATTATCTCATTTATTCTTCACATCTGATTACATCTGGCTTTTCCCCTCTCCAGGGGCTTAGAAATAAAGCCACAGAGAATTTTAATCACTTGGCTAAGGGGCCAAAGCTAATTGAAGTAGAGGTAGGCTTTAAGCCTAGGTATTTCTTTGTGAATCACAAATTTTAAATTCATATTAGTATGTCTGTAGTATACAATGATTGCATTTACCATGAGGAGTTGGTACACACACATAACATTCCTTAATTCCTTCTTCACTCACTTCCCCTTCCCCACCCATCTTGTCTTCATCTCTAGGTCCCTTTCTCTTGAGCCCTAATCAGAAGCCTCACTCTCTCCTTTTATGATACTGCTCCCACGAAGAAGTCCACAAAAGAAGGAATCTTGCAGCCAAGTGTACTGGGTGAAGATACAGATTTGGCAAATATCTTCTTAGAAAAAAACAGACATTTCAGAATCTGTCCAAATCTAAGAACATGAATCTCACTTCCGGTTGAACCACTAACATTAAACTACATTCATAGTTAATGTATCTGAAATGTTTATCTAAGACTGATTACTGGAAATACTGAAGATGCAATGGGTGGTATACTGCTGCTAAGTGTTGGTGACCATGTAGATATTCTGTAACTTACTTTAATATGTTTTTTACAAACAGAGTATAGCGACTATAACTTGATTAAATCCCAATATTACAACCAATTTACTCTTAAATGCCATTTCCTAGGAAAAACGTTTACTTTCACGTACTCCCACAAGGAAACAGACACTCTTTCACTTACTCCTGGTGTCTACAAATCTATTCTCTTAAAGTGCTACTGTGCTTTATTTTAATCACTTCTTTAATTATCAGGATAGTATCTACTTCTGGATCATATGCTCAACAATGAGAGAGGACGGATCAATTTTTTTCCATTGTGCCTTTAACATCTGATACATGCTCAATAAATTTTCTGGCTTCATGAATACATAAATTAACTGAACTTTGACCATTCATTATTCTGAGAGCTGAAAACAATTTGAACATGTATGCAAAATTGCTTGGACTCACTATGGAAATGCTCTAGCAAAAGCATTGCATTCCCTTCTTTGTTTGGGTAGTCTCCACCACACTTTCAAGATAAAATCAATCCCACCACTAGCCATGGCTTATACTTGGTGAGTGATATAAATACCTGCAATTCTAGGTGTTTGCAAGCATGTATAAATATTTAATAAAAGCCTCCAAATAGAATTTGTGAATCATTACTTTCAGGACAGAGCTACACAGGCCCCTGGACCTTCAAATATATACAAAGGATTAGTGTCCTGCCACCCTAGAACAAGATTGCATAGCTTCTTTTGGAATTGTTTTAAATGAGCTTCACTAGAAAATACATGTCAAGTAATAACTGTAGAGCTTTTCTAATGCTGTCGAATCTGTTAAAGTCACCATAAGGACATTCTTTCTGAGGATATTGATTACCACACTGCATTATAGCCTCTTGTTGGAGACCAGTGGAGAAATATCAAATCCTATATTGTATTTGTTTTGAAAAATATATTTATCCACTCATAGTGAAACACACTGCAATTCTAATCCCAGCTACTAGGGAGGCTGAACCAGTACAATGACAAGTCTGAGCCCAGACTTGTCAGATAGGAAGAATCATAGCATCTACATCTTTGGGTTCGGGAAAAATATAATATGTTAATGCACAAAAGAGAAGTGCTTATTTAGTATGGTGCTTAGAACATGATAGCAGTAAGTATTGGCTCTTTGTCCAATCACCATCATCATCATCATCATCAGCAGCAGCAGCAGCAGCATCTCCATCACAGTTATGTTTCTCTCTTGGAATTTAAGGCTGGTGAGTTCCAAGACACATTATTTTCCTCTTGTATCAAGTAAAATTACTGTATGCCCCCAAATAACCTGTTTCTCTTTATTTATTTATATCCTTATTTCCCCCTTCAGTCAATCATCTCATTTACATACTTCTAAGTCCACGTTTGTGAACACTTTAAGATACCAGCCTTCCACCTTTGTGAAACAAGGTGAGCTATTCACATTTACATACATCTGTCCATGAGTTTTCCAAAGGGAAGATGGGTCATGGAGAGATGAAATGATTTGTACTCGGAGACTCAAAGAGAAATAATTCCTGAGTTCCAAATCTTAGCCCCTAGCCTTTCTATATAGAAAACTGCTGAAGCTTTCTCTGTCTCTGAATTTCTAGACAGTCCTTTCAGAGTCTGCTGTGGTGTTTACTGAATTCTATGCTACTAATTGTTGAAACGAAAATGTTCCTTGTTGTTTGGCACAGAAACATCAACAAAGGGAGGAAGGATGCTGAGAGAGGAGATCAGAAGAACTGGAAAAAAGAAAAGATCCTTGGAGTGTCGTGTACTGCTGGGGTAACCTGAATATTGTGATACAAGCAGGGATTTAAGTATTATTTTTAAGGAAAGGAAAAGTCAATCTCCCTTTTTTCCCTATAGTAGCTGTGATTAATCCATAGGGATAAGAAAAGGGAGCAGCCAGACACACAGCCTTTGAGAATTTATGGTTGTTGATGTGTAATAAGCACAAATTTAGAATTACATTTGTTTGTAAGCCCCAGGCTGCACCCTGAACATTCCAGGCAACTCTGTCTTTATTCCACATGGCCTCAGAAGCTGCATAAAGGACATTTGTGGCTGCCACCTGCCCTACATTTCTCTACTGAAATTTGCTTTTCTATGTTCTCGTAAGTTTAGCTGCACATTTTCCCACAACAACCACTGCCACCCTCACCTCCAGCTTTACAGGACTTGATAACAACTCCACACCTTGGAACAACAGAATGAAAAATTCCCACTTGGAACAGTGACATAAATAACTGCTCCAGCCTACAAGTTTGTAAGCTCACATTTTAGAAGAGCCCTCATATTCCTCCCCAGGTACAGCCAGAGGCAGAAGGAGAAATGGGTCTGAATTGCTTTTCCTTCAAATAAGCTGTAGGGTACTGAGGGCAGGAACCCCTTCAACCCGATGGTGCACCTGGATCTCAAAAGCATAAATTACACTGGAAATGACTTTTTAGTGCAATCCCTCCCCTACTCAATCCTTCCACCATCCAGCAGTATATTCCACATTATTTGCTAAGTGCTCCTTTATATATTATAGGCTAGAAACAGAATCATAATTTCCCTCTTCTGCTGTCCAGACTCCTGATGCTCACATCGTCTATGCTCTCACACAAAACAACTCGTCTACCTGTGCTTAGCACTGGATCGAAAACTACAAACAAATTCTCTTGAGATTTTGAATTTGGATATAGGGCTGTTTGCCAGGAAATACCGAATTCCAGTCTAGGCTTTAAATCTGTCTGTTTGGGGCTTAAAAGAGAACAAAGCAGAACACATTTCTCATCCAGTTGTGCAAAGTCTCTCACCTACCCCTCTGGGTACAGTGAGAATTAATGGCTTCCATTTCCTAACCTCAGTCCCTCTTCGGCAGTAAGTTAGGGATATAGGCCCATTAACTGCAAATGTTATTCCAGTGGCCTTAAAGGATTAATATGCTTCCCCAAACCCTGAACTTACTGGTACAAATCTGGCTGGGTGAGTTAATGGGCTAATTAGTTAATTGTCAACTCTGCAAAGATGAGAAGCGTAATTCTTTTGTATTTTATTATATTCCAAACAGTAATGACTCTATAAGGGAAAGGCCATGAGGAATCGAAGCAGGCTAGATGATGGTGACACAAAAAACTGGCATCACAGACTCTTGTCCAGGCTGCTCTGAGGAACAGCATTAATTATACCCCAAAAGTAACTCCAATAACAAGAGCAGTTGAGAAGGGCTTGGAATCCACCACTTAAAAGTCTTTTGGATGTGAGAATGTGTGTCATAAAGTAAAATGAAGAGTTAAAGTGATGGCAAAACGATCTGTTTTTGTGTGACTGGGGGTTTGGCAGATTATGTACTCATGTGTGAACAGGGCAAGATTTGATCTGCAGTATAAGTGAATATGCAAAGTAGGGTGGATCTTTGTGGTGAGGCTTTACGACGCCACTTGAAAATAAGTTTATTTTAGAGCCATAGAAAAGAGCAAAGCAGAAGCTTTGAAAGTGTGAATATTCTATAAATAAGCATGAAGGGACACCAGCATGGGACATCTGAGTCATAGACAGTATTAACAAGGGGAAGTCATTGGGAGATGTTCAACTGCGTGGTTATGATTAGAGATTATATAGCTCAGACAACTTGTTTCGAAGGAGAACGTTTTAAAATTTCATGAGCCTCTGGATGATTTGGGAATGTGTTCAATCCCTGAGCACACCAGTACATTTTAAAGAATTGGAAATCCTACACAGAACAGTCACAGACCAAATGATGGATAATTAAACATTCCTGGTACCCCAGGAAGCATGTTTAATTTAAGTTGCTTGCCAACATAGTAGCTAATGAGACTTCTGGAGAACAAAAAAAGTATGTATAAAGAACAGCTGAAAACTTTTTCTTGCAAGGGGAATTTTTGTTAGAAGAGGAAAAAAACCTAATTGAAACACACACGAACACAAACGTGCATGAATATCCCTTGAAAGATGAAGTCAACCCTCTCAGCTGTCTCTGCAGCAGTCACACTGCCTTCTTTAATGGTGACCAACCTCTGATTTTCTTCTTACTTCTACCCTTTCCTGATAGGTCTAAGCCATTAATGATGGGTCACTGATGCAGAGGGCTGCTTTACAGGTGAGCTGTATAACCACCTCTGGCAATGAGATGTGAGAGGATGTCCACTGGCGCGCGCGCGCGCGTGTGTGTGTGTGTGTGTGTGTGTGTGTGTGTGTGTGTGTGTGTGTGTGTTGTGTGTGTGTGTGAATGTTTTCCTTCTTAATGAATTACTCAAATCAGAACCTTTTCCTCTTCAATTGTTGGCTAAAGCTGCACTTCAGAGTGCTTCTGGAATTACTTCAACAATGTTTCAATCATAAGAAGCAATAGCCTTTTGATTAAGCTCTGAAAGAGAGCCTGGGTCCTTAATGACATTCTTGAGTGACTAATCTTGCTAAGATATACCTTGGAGTTCTGTAATTATGAGATGATATATCCCATTATTGTTTATTCCAGCTGACCTGACGTTTTTGTTGTTAGCTTCCAAGATATTCTTAGAAATACAAAAGCAATGGCCATGTCCTGATACCAATCCCTGTTTGTTCCAGAAATGTTAAATCCAAGGTCATATAACATATGACCATTTAGAACATGAGCTGTGGGGACGATCATGTGATTGGATCCTGTCCACTGACTGACTGGATGAACTTGGATGTCATTAAAGCTTTTAAACCCTAAGAATTTTGCCTCCAAAAGGACAGTCACCAACAAGCTGGACCTCTCCCAATGATTTTACCTTGTCAACAGCATCCGTGACTCAGGCATCCCCTTCTTTCTCGCCTCACTGCTATTTATAGAATATGTTAGAGGGCAGTTTACAAGTTTATGTGAGAGAGCACTTGCAAAGTGTGTGCTCAACACTAAGATCTACAGTACAAACACACATACCATATAAAGGCAACACTGACAGCTGTTTTCAAATAGGAAGACAAATCAAGTGAGAAAATAAACACTATTCAAGCAGCAGGATAAATAAACCTTGAAAGACATATGGTATATTGGACAGCATCTGTGTATAGGACTTAAAACCTATCTTTTATTAATACCTAATGTATAATTAAGTTACAAAAGCAGCATTTTCTCAAATCTCTGAGGAATCTGGAATCTGAGAGGAAGATACTTCATGAATCTCAAACCTGAGAGAGCGAATGTTCTGTGTCCTGGAGGTGGTCAGAGAAGGGTCAAATGAGGAGAATGACATGGAACAGCCCATGAAGTAGGAAGAAGAAGAGCAAACTGAATGTTCTGATCTAGAAGCCAAAGGAAGTGTCTGTGAAGGCTGGAATTGACACCTCTTTTTGGACACAGCAAAAGGACCAAAAAAAAGAACAAAGAAGTGACCACAGGATATCTGTGGAGGTGACAATGATTGGATTTTGTTGGGAGGAAATGAGGATTGACAGGTGGAAACAATGGCTTTGCATATCTTTTATGTTTTACAAGAACCAGATAGGAAGAAACAGACAAGACTACCGAAAATGATATTTCTATTCTCTTTCCATTTAAGCTGAGAGATGACAAAACATGCCTCTATACTGATACAAATGAGGCAATAAGAAGGGATTAATGGATCAGAGAAAAAGGAGATGATGGTGAGATAAAAGTTCTTGAAAAGAGTGATAATGATGAAATGTGTGACTTCTGATTGGGCCTGGTAAAGTATTCATTATTCCAACAAAAGAGAAAGGGAGTATAGATAGATACAGGTACTTCGGTGGATTCACTTATCCAAGATGAGTGGATTCTTACCTATTGGCTTCCATCCTGAACAATATGATGTAAAAATGAACAAAAACAAAACAAAACATAAAAGCAAACAAATAAAAAAATTTTGCAAAGCTAGACGGGAAAAGGAAAAAGATATGAATTTGTATATATATATATACACACACACCTAAGATAGCTAAAATGACTACACTACTAATTGTATTAGTTCTTGGAAAAGAACAGTTAATGTTTATATGATTAGATCAATTTTACATGCCTATATCTGGTAATTACACAACTCTTTTGAAGGAAACAATATGCAATATTACAACCATTGTTAAATTCCTATCATCCTGTTTTGAAAATCTATACTGTTATTGTTTTGAGTTTGCTGTTCTTTGTTTGTCTCTTTTGTTTTTTTCTTTTATGTGTCTTTTTTTCCTCTTAAACTTTTTTTTAAAAAGCATGATAGCTGGCAAAAAAATCCTGTTTATTTTCCTTGTTCTAGATTTTAAAGTTTTGACCTTGGGATGAAAGCACAGAATTGTGAGAACAAAGAATAGAACTTGTCTCTAATAAAAGAATACTCTAATTGTTCGAATATGGAGTCTCTTATACGGATGACTTATTAGAAATAGATGTAGTCTAAAAGCTTTGGATACTAGCATATTTATTAACATACTAGTGAATTTATTAAGAAAATCAATTATCTGATCACTATTCAAATGCTTGGTGGCAGCACAGTGTAATAGAAAGAAAACAATTTGTGTTAGAAGAAATGAGGAAAGTTCCTAGCTTTTTATGACACATGCCACAAATACTGGGCAAGTAGTCTTCTTCGCAATTCCATTTCTCCAGCTAGATATAAAAATATTAAAGTCATAAACAGTATCTCATAGATGTGTTATGAAATCAAATCATCATTGTGATCATCGTTATTATTTTCCTAACAGTGTTGGACTTTGGATGCCTACTATAAGGCAATAATTGTAAACTCTACTCTTGGTGTACAGGGAACATACACACATGTACACACACAGAGTTATGAACTGAATAATGTCCTTCCAGAGTTCATATATTGGTGCTTTAGTTCCTAGTACATCAAAACGTGTCTGTATTTGAGGTAGGATCTTTAAAGGAGTGATTGAGTCTATTAAAGTGGGCCCTAATATAATGTGATTTACATCCTTAGAAGACAAGGGGCAATAGGACACACAGAGAAGGGAACTATGAGGAGAGGGAAGATCTCTTGAAAGCATAGAGAGGAGATGCACATTTGCAAGCTATAGAGAGAAGCTTTAGAAGAAACCAACCAACTGACATCTTAATATTGAAGTTGTAGCCTTCAGATGATATAAAAATTAGTTTTCTGTGATTTGCATCATCCAGCATGAGACATTTTGTTATGTCAGCCCAAGAAGACTAACACACATACACACACACACACACACACACACACACACACACACCTCTATCTTAACTTTACAAAGTAAGCCTTATTATGAGGACTCTGAGGCTCAGAGTTTAAATGACCTCCTTAAAATTAGTGTGATGGGCAAATGCTTACAAAGTTCATAGTAACTGTGAGATCTCCTCTAAAGATAATTATGAGATGTTGAAGCTACGGAAACCAAACTTTAAAAAAAAACTATGCATTTTCCATAACCATACTCTTAAGTAGATTTTTGCCTAATGTGCTGTGATATAATTCTTTGTTGTGTCTGTTTTCAAAGCTCTTGGATGGGTATCTCTTCAAGGTTTATTAGAATTTTTAAATGTCCTTCTTATTGCACCTTTTATTGTTCCCTTTTGTAATTCTACCTTTCAAACTCAATTAACCAAATTGTTTATTCTTCCTGCCTTTGTTCTCTTCTCAGCTGGGGTGACCTCAGGGGATTGCAGCTTGCCGGTTTTGCAATGAAGAGCTTAGATCAGAAGTCTGAGCAGGACCCTATTTACTAGGACAGCGTTGCTATCAGATGGTGTGTATATCAGTGTAGCCCCAGACCTTATAGCTTTGAAACATCTGGGATCTCTGCTTTCCCCTGCAGCATTTCCCTCTCATTAAAAGTGGGGCCTAAAATCTCCCTTGTGCATCTTTGTTTGGGAACTGGGTGACTTCCAATGGAAGGGTTAATAAATATAATTAAAAGGTTCATCCAACTGGATCTTCCTCTGAGTGTCTTCTTTTGGAAGCTTGACCCTCTTCGTCTCATAAATAGAATGTTTAAAACATGAGGACTTTGAAAGATTACAGATGTACTCTATTTATTGATTGCATAGTTTGGTGTCTGGCCAGTTGTAGTCACAGACCTCAGACAATTAAGGGTGCACATACTTAGGCAGAAAGTTAGCAGATCATGTTCACTGGATGACTGCCTGACCAATAGTCCCTACAAAGAAACAGTCATCCACTCCCTGTAGACAGGTAATAATTCCATGACTCATCAGGAAATAACAATGGCAGTTAAACAGCAGTTGCCAGTTTCCTGAGTAACTATTATACAAACTTGCTTGCATGCTTATTCTTACTTTTAACCAAAAATTTGCAAGCTGCCAATTATTACTTTTTTCTTACATTAAGAAAACAAAAATTTGGCAAACAAGTAATATATACAAAGTCTTAGAATAACAATGTGTCTAAAATTATCTGTCTTTGCTCTATTAAATTTTCTCTCAGCCAATCATCATCAACATTTTAAAACTATGAGTTTCCTTTAAAAACCTAACCTTTGAAACTTCATTAAGTTGAGTGGTGCTTTCTCATACCACCAGTCTTAAGTTATTGTCTTGTAGAATTCTAGATGTTCAGTGATGCTTTAAATTATGATTTATTGCAATATCATTCAAGAGATGACAGTTTGGTTCATTTTTAAAATTTCTTTTGTGTCTGAGACTTTGCCAAGATTTGTTTATTGCTGTCATGTGGAAAAAGAAAACACAGTGAGGCTTGAAATGCAAAGTTTCCCTTTTACCATTCAAATATGGGCCAGCAAGAAATCAAAAGGCAAGATTTACTTTCAGTGATTGACTTAGACAAACTAAAGAATAAATGCTGAATAAATTTGATGTAGTGACTACTGCTTACAGTACATGAATCCTAATGCCTCTAAAAAGTGACAGATTGGAAACAGATCTTTGATCAAATCCTAATGGTAACATCATGGACTCTGATGATGATAATTTGAGTTTATGTTGCTTTTTTCCCCCTTTCAAATCTATCAACAGATGTATCAGGAAATAGACCACAGCTGGACGTGTACAGTGACCACAGCTGGACACATACAGTGATCAGCATTTCAAGGGACCATATGATTCATCTCCACCAAGCGACCTCTCTAGGAAGTTCAGCTCCTTGCCATTTGGTGGAGATTGCAGAGAATGCAGTCAGAAGCCTGTTGCCATGAGAACGAAAGAAGGGTGGGCTCTTCAATGAAAACTGGTCTCCCAACAAAAAAAACCTTGCCTTCCAACATGATTCTATTTGGGATCTCTGGAGGCCAGCCGGGAAATAATTTGAAAATAGTCAGAAATTTGAATGAATATAAGTACAACCTTTGCAAATATTTTTATAGTTTTTGTTTAAAAAAAAAGCCAAGATGATACTAATGGATGAAATGCAAAGTAATGATACTAATGGATGAATTAAAGAATCAACAAGATACTAATGGAAGAATAAAAGAATCACCAAGTTAATATAATTCTGATATGTTGCAGTTAGGAGAATGAGGCTGGAATTCAAAAAGAGTAGCTTTCAGGTCAAGCATTCTGCTACTTATTAGCTATGTGGCCTTGGGAAGTTAACCTCTTGTACCCTAAATCTCTTTATCTATATGATTGAAATAATAATGCTCAACTGAAACCTAATGGAGGAGTTAAGGATCATCAGGAATATCAATCATATTTCAAATGCCATGCACAAAACCACATAAAATATATTAGATTTTAATACTAAATTGATTATCAATATTATTATAGTATTATGAGAAAAGCAATAAATTTCACCAGTTTTAAAAGTAGGTTTTTAATATGCATTTGCAAAGACAGTAAAGAAGATGAAAAAGAGTAAAAGGTTCAAGAGATGATAAAAGGGCTGGTGCTGAAATGACTTTGCTATAAATGGATTTTCAGGGAGGTGGAACATTTTAAGAGAAACTAAGCTGAACATTTTTTAAAACCACACAGTAGGGTACTAAGGTGGCACTCACACATGAAAATCAATATGATTTGCCAAAAATATAAATAAGAAAATTCATCAGCTGGAAGAAGGATTGCTGCAATGTGCATGTTGCTTCCATCTGGAAGAAAAATGCTAGAAAGACACTTAATATTCATGACTGACACATTTTCTTTGTACTGTCAGTCAGCTGGAACCAAAATACACAGCTGGTGAGAAAGCCCATCTCTACTTCATGTTTCATCTGATGACCTTATACATCAAATCAAGAAACGTGGGCTGAAACAACACTCTTCATTCTGGTTTGTTTTTTTCAGAGGATGATACAGGACCAATATCTGCCACCATGTAGCCTGTTCCCTTTCCTCACCTTTCAAGTTCTTATCTGAAGTCAATGCTAGATTTCAAGGATAAAAGTCCAATTATCAGCCCCCAAAATATGAAAGAGAAAACACACACACACAGACAAATCTCTTTTTTGCAGGCAAAATAATTTGTCAAATAGAAGATTCATTTTGTTTTCAAAACACTGAAGTTAGGTAGAGATATTTTTAAGTCTATTTCTTTAAAACCTTGGCCATAAATATTCAGGAAATCTAAATGCTGGAAAGAATCCTCATTGTTCAAATATGTCCATTTTTTAAAGATTGTAAAGCTTTCCTATCATTTATTACAGATTCCTAGAATTGTAATCTGCACAGATTATTTCTTGGCCACATTTTGCACTTCCACAGGAGATACACATCTAATTATGTGTGCAGGGTTATAGTTTTCATATAGGAAGTAAGTACATAAAGTTTTATTGTTTTATCTGTGATCAGAGATTGAAATACAGGACTCTACAGAAGAAGGATGACACTGAAGTGTTTGGTCTGTTCAAAAAAAGAAAAAGAAAAAAGAAAATCACTGGCCCTTTGCCATTTGTCTGAGAGCATGAAATACATATGTCATAAATGCAAAATCAGAAACAAAAGCAGTCAGGTAAATGCACGCCTGAATCTTCCTTGAGATTCCAATCCTCTTTACCATGTCAGCTTCAATCAATAAGAAAATATTTGCATGGTGATGACAAAACTAAAATGAAATACATTATTATCTTTAAACAATATTTTATGGGGAAGATAATTCTTAGAACCATATCAATACTCTTATTCTCTCCCGGAGATTACTTAAGGCTAGTATATAAGTCCCAGAGTGTTGTAGTGGAAATATATTTCTAGCTCTCAAGTCTTCTGAGAATTCATTGCAGATTTACACATCCTTGCTTTTTGGTAAGTAGGAGACTCTAACGATCCCTGGATGACAGAGTGTGGTTGTGATTCTGAGGTATGAGAGATTTAATTAGACATCAAATGTGCATTGCCTAATGATGGTTGTTTAAATTATCAAGGCACACATTGCAATTCTCAGACCCACAAGCGGGAAGGAAGCATGAGGTAAAAATACAGTAAATCCCCTTTTGACATAATGGGATCAAAGAAATATCATGTTACCATTGGCAGGCTCGCAACTCTCCACCTCTCCTTCTCTAACAGTCTGGGCTGTTTTGTATTTCACAGATGATTGCTACTTATTCTCTGTCTTCCAACTACCAAGTCTGCTCATCATCACATTTGTCAATTTAATACCTTGGCTAATTTCACCCCAGAATAATGTTTCTGTTTATAGAAGTCAAGGCTCTGTATCAAGCAACACATACCCAGGGGTTTCCAGGAAGCAATGCTAATGGGTGCTGGAATAGGGAAAGGCTCCCCAATCAAAACCCAGCACCTACTCCCATTGCCTGTCAGCCCAGCCCTCAGGAAGCAGTGATTAGAACCCTGCAGTGTGCAGCTGTTTGCAGGCAGCCTGTCTGCCAAGACATGAAGACTGGGCATTTTGCTACCAGGACTTTGCGACTAAGATACAGAAAGGGAATCAAATGTTCTTCACCAAAGGTCAGGGGCTACAGCAATATGTCTGCAAGATAGGAGCTCACTGACTGTTCAAGGCTAAGCAATTATCTCCATCCTTCTCCTTACAAGGAGTGGACCACAGTTGACCAAAGAGAAGCCACTGCTGGTCATCTTGGTGAATTCCTACAGTGCTGAGAGAGAAGGAGCAGTTGCTGATTAGAGAAGGACTTACGACTGCAAGTGTTTCCCAGGTAGAAACCATCTGGGCAGGTGTCTTTTAAGTAAGATTAATAAACATATGTCACTGCAAGTTTCTCATTACAAGAGGCATGATAAAACAGAATCACAATTTCTGAGTCCAACTGCCAGGCTGCCACAGAGCAAAATTTTTCCAGATAAACAAAGCCTTGTGCCAGCTGGGATAGGAAATGCTGCCCTTGCTGCACCTGAACTGATTAATTCCGAGGTAAACAGGCCTCTTCCTTTCTGGGAAAGTAAACATGAGGCACAGGCCTCTCTGTCCAAACCAAAACATGGGTCATAAAACTTCTCACCCTGTACTCTGTAGGCACATGGACCCAAATCAGCGTCCTGGCTCCTAAGCCAATGTTTCAAGCCAAGTAAGAGACTATTTTACAAGTTCCTATCAGAAGTTGCTGGCCAACAGAGTGGAGTGATCAGCAGTTTTCAAGGACAGCAGACAAGTTAAAAACCATGGTGACAAATGGAGGCAGTGTTCCCAGGAACAACAGTGAGGAACCCCCCACATAGTCGGCTCAAAGTTATAGTCTCCAAAATATCAAAATGTGCATCTAAGGAACCATTTGAGCCATTGTTCAAGTTTCAAATTCAGGATCAAAATATGTTTTCATTCTGCGTTTCATGTGTATAAATCTACCACTGGACATTTGTTTAAATCTTGCTATGAAATACAGGGCAATCTATTTTCACAATAGTTGCAAAGTGCTCAGAAAACAGTATCAGATTTTCTTATCTATAAAAGATTATTTTCAATATTTCCATTTGCTTGAACTTGTAGTGAAATGACAATTCATTTTTCATTTTAATGCCTACAGTAGAGAGAAAGAGAGAGAGAGAGAGAGAGAGAGAGAGAGAGAGAGAGAGAGAGAGAGAGAAACTGTTAGAATTCCAGTATGAGGTTGGTTTACAGATTGCAAGGCTGTACTGAACAGTTCTCAACAAAACAGAAATACTCGTCCATCTAGCAGTTAGTACACAGCAATGCTTACCTTGAAGAAGGTAACAAGTATTCCCACTGTTAATCAAGAGATGCCAACTCCAAGGTAAAGCAGAAGCTAGGAGTATCAGAAACACTTATTATTACAACCCTGTGCCAAGAAGTGACAGTGAATATTATCAAATAGAATGACAATTTTCTACAAATAAGGAGTAATATGAATCAGGAGAGTTGTGACTCATAATTCTTAACAAAATTTACTGGTTGCTTGCATTCATTTGTTTAGCATTAAAACCCATAACAATTCATATTGGTTTCAGAGCTTATTTTCACTTAGTCAGACTTCTTGATTACAATGTTTCCTGTAGTTACAAAAACAACACAACTTTAAAAGGTTTACTTCAGGTTTCGATCCTAGATAAGATGAATTTAATAGACCATTTCCTGTTTCTCTTACTGAACGTAACTAAAAGCCTTTGATGGAATACATGAAAATTATTTGAAGGTTCTGAAAAATAAATGATAGCATACAGCTTGGGAAAGAAGGCAGAACTCAGGAAACTGTCGAATCAGCGGGCACCTTCCTGCAGGAGTTTAAGGAAGAGCTCCCAGCACTACACAGACCAAAACAGCCACAGCAGGAGAGCTCTTGGCAAGTGGGGAGGTGGTCTTGGTGGGTCATAGAGTAGAGAGGAACCTTCATGTTGCTTTTTATTGTGATTGTTTTTCTTTCCTGCCCTGGCCTCCAGAAAATGCTAAAGTTTGGGCAAGACCTTAAACTGGAGAAGGGAACCTTTCCTTGTGACCAGCAGTCTTGTGGTCCTGATAACAAGGGAGAGAGGGCCCCTATTACTTTTATTTTCACACTTGGCTCCAGAGGCAGAGGCAGTCACAGGAACTGTGTGATGGAACACCAAAACCAAGTCTCAGACCACTTAGTCCTGCTTGCACAATGCACTTGAGAGCAAGATAGTATGGGAGAGGAGAGGAAGGAGTCAAAGAAAGTGATCCTGTAACATTGTACATGAACTCCTGAGGTCATCCCTGAGCAAGGTATGAGCTGGTCTGAATCTAGAGCACAGTCCAAAACTTCCAAGAACTGATGTTTGGGGGAAAGGAACTTTTTTCCCACCGAAATCAACTTTCTCCATAAAGTGCCAAAATACAATATTCAAAATACCTTGAGTCTAATCCCAAATTACTCAATACATAAGGGATTATAACAATTTCAACATCTCCTAACAAAAAACATAATCAAGAAATACCAACCCTGAGGCCAGAATTGTTAGAAACATTTATTATAACTATGCTCCAAGAAGCAAGAGTACATATTATCAAGTAGAATGAAACAAAGTCTTAGCAAAGATCTAGAAGCTGTAAGAAATGCCCAAACAAAAAATTGTAAAACATGGAAGCTTTAAAAAATAAAACCCAGTGGGATGGGCTTGATAGGACCTTGGAGATTCTCGATAGGGCAAGTTGGTGAGTTTAATAGGCAAGGAAAGTAGGCAATCTAAAAACGTGGTGAGAAAAGATTGAAAAGTATGAACAGTACCTTGAGGACCATTGAGTAATACTGAATGGTATTTGTGTTATCAGAATCTCAGAATGAAAGGAATAGTGTGATATAGACAAATACTTGAAAATATAATGGCTCAAAACATCCCAAATTTGATAATAAACAAATTTAAGACTTGAGAAGTTCATGAATCCCCTGCAAAATAAAATAGAGAAATTCACACCCATATACATCTTATGCAAATTACTAAGAATGCAGGGCAAAAGAAAAGAAAATCTTAAAAGAAACAGGAGAAAAATGTTGAATTAAATACAGAAAATGCATTCAGACTCAGCAGTCTGAGTTTCTGGACAGAAAAGTGGAGATTGGGAGACAATGTAACACAGCTGTTATAACTGTTTAATGATAAAGAATTGCCAACTTGGAAGTCTAAATCTAGCAAAAAATAGTCTTATGCAACACAGGTGAAACATAATTTCAGAAGGAGAAGCACTGTGAGTATACATCATCCGCATATCTGCTATAAAAGAAATATTTATTCACAAGAAAAAAGAAACTGTATTACTGGGATTCTTAGAATGTCAGGAATGAAAGAAAAATAAGAAATGAGAGCTATCTGGTGAATTTGCTACACTATTTTTCTCATCTTACCCTAAAAATGTGAAAAATGGTTGAAAGCAAAAATAATGTCTTCCTGGGGTATCAACACATCTATAGATGGATATATAAGATGACTGAACATGTTGGAAGAAGAACAAAAGGATCTCAATGAGTCGAAATTTCTATTTTCCACTTAAAAGGATTGATTCTAATGTTAATTCTTATTACACTGTAAAAGCTTAGGCCTATATGTTGTAATCTCTATACAAAAACTAAAATTCAATACAAAGAGAAACATTTTAAAATTTAATAGATTAGCTAAACTAAAGTGAAAAATCAAAGAAGATTTCAAGTAATCTTGAAGTAGTATCTATGAGGACTAAAGAGAATGAAAAACAAATGGAATAAGTGGAAAAAATAAATGAAATTGGCAAGTTTAAGTCCAAGCAGGCCAATAATTGAACTACATAAAAAGTCTATACTCCAATTCAAAGAGATTATTACATGCTTTCTATAAAAAACAATGTTATATATAATCATCTAAGTAATTTAAAAGTATTCATTCAAATACTAATCAAAAATACCTGGAGTTGTTACACTAATTTCAGACACATCAAAAAATTACCAGAGACTGTGATGATCAGAGGTCAATTCACTAAGAATTCATGGTGATCCTAACTGTACACATCCAACAGTATAACTTCAAAATACATGAAAGAAACATTTATATAACTGAATGGAAAAGTGAGAAATCCATAGTTCCACATATTTTCAACATTTATCCTGTAACAAGTTAACTGAAAATGAGTCAGGCTATGAGACTGATTTCTCTATCCTCCATAGGTACAGTCAACATTTACAGAATGATCCATGAAGAGTACAAAAACTGTGTGCTGAACACTACAAAACTGATGAAAGAAATCAAAGAATTAATAATTAACCTGATATACTATATTCATAGATTAGATTGACCCAGTACAGATAAAATGCCAACTCTCTACAAATTGATGTATGCACGTAATAACTTTCCAATAAAAACTGCAGGATGATGTTTTGTATACAAAGGTAAAAAGCATCACTAAAATTTAAATGGAGATTCAATACAATATCGGGAAAACAACCTGTTTGTAAGTCTCACTCTACAGCGTTTACAACCAATACTGTATGGTTTTACTAACGGAATAGAAAAATGGAACAAAATGTAGACCCCAGAAAGAGAAAAAAATATGTTTAGTTGATTTTTGCCAAAGCTATAAAAACAAAGTGTTTTCAGCGAATGATGATGAAATTATGGGACATCTAGAGTCCCCCCAATGAACTATGACCTAAATCTGATTCCTTATACACAACTAACCAAAAGCATATCATCAACAAAAATATAAAGTATAAATCTAGAAATCTTATAGGTAAAAACTCTAAGATTTTGTGTTCTGCAAATATTCTTAGGGATGACACCTAAAGTGTGACCCATAAATGGGTACTGAACAATTAGACTTCATCAAAGTTGAACATTTTGCTGTGAATGACACATCAAGAGAATGAAATAAGCTACAAGCTAAGAGAAAATATTTGCAAATTACATGTCCTTCAAAGAACTTGATTACAAAATAATAATTCTTAAAATGCAACCATATGATAATTAGAAATGGTAAGATGCTGGACTAGATATTTTAGTAAACAGATAAACAGGTGAAAATAAGCACAAAAATATTCTCAACATTTTTACTCATGAAAGAAATGCAAATTAAATTCATAATGATATAGTACTGCACATCTATTAGAATGGCTAAAAGAGTGCATACACACATGCATGTATGATACACATAGGCACACACACACACAAGACAATGGTCAGTACTAGTATCATAGGAACATCTCTAATGGTCATATATTGCTCTGATGGGATCCTAACTGGTGCAGTAAAAAAACAACAGCCAAGAGAGATGTACACACACACACACACACACACACACACACAGAGAGAGAGAGAGAGAGAGAGAGAGAGAGAGAGAGAGAGAGAGAGAGAGAGAGAAACAATAAACACCATGGAAGAATGAAAGAAAGGAAGCCTATATTTTACTGAACATCTGTTACACAATACATCCGGACATCAACAAAAAAATCATTATTAGTAGTATTATCTAAGTGTGACAGACACAGAAACTGAAATTCAGTGTCAAAAGAACTTTCCATAGGTCACCTTGAAAATATAAGTTATACCAGGGCCACTCCTTTACTTAAAAAAATGAATAAATTGCCAATAGTGTTGCATTGGTTTTAAAATCAGTACACTGCTGTGTGGTCTATGAGGCTCTATCTGGGATTCAAAGTGGAATTTTCTAAGCAGCTTCACTGGATACACTAAGCCCTGCAATTCCATTCACCTTTAGAATACTCTTGGCCTCCTTTATTCCCCAGAATACAACAGTCAGTTTCTGACCTCTGCTTCTGTCCACTCACTTTCCTGAATTAGGAATGAAGGACTTCTTTCCCAGCCCTGTGCACAGGTGACTCACTGTCACCTTTTAGATCTCAGATGTCCCATTCTTGCAGACAGCTCTCACTTAAGTCACATGGTGTGCTCTGCTCAGCTCATCACTTTGCTGACGTTCCTGCTAGCACTTAACATAATCTGTAGTTGCTTTAAGTACTCTAGTGTTTGTTTGCTGATTGTCTCTTTCCCTCACCACCCAGTAAATTCCTTAATGTCAAAACTTGTGTTTTATTTGTCCTTTCTTTTTCAGAGCCTGCATATAGCTTGTACGTCACGGGTATTCAGTAAATTTTGGCTGGTAAATAGACAAAGCTTTAGGTCCAGAATTTAAATCCAGGTTTACTCTGACACATATGTTTCTTCTCTTACACTCTTACATTATAAGGCTATCCTCTCATTGGTTACTCAGGTAAATATAGAGTTATACACGAAAGTGAAACACACAAATAAAAGGCATACACTTGCATGGGTTAATATTATACATTTAGGATAATTTCATATATGATTAAATGAAAAATATATTTTAATTTACATATAGGGAAATCGAATTATTTTAGGTACACAATCATACATTAGTAGATGAAGAGATTTTTGTAGCAACTTCTTCAAAAGTTTGTTTTCATGACCCAAAGATCTCCCTCCTGCTGTTCTTTTTAACTTAAATCTTCACCTCATTTCAAGCTCTGCTAATTACTGATCTGTTGCCATCAGTGTAGTTTGTGTTTTCACAACATTAGAAGCTACAATCATATACTATGGATCCTTCTGAGATGAGTTTCTTTTTAATTTAGCTTGCTTCTCTGGAATTCTGTTCAATTTCTGTATGTATTAACTGTTCTGTTGTAAATGAATAATATCCCATTGTACGGGTGTACCAGAGTTTGTTTATCTATTCATATATTCATGGACATTTGAAAGTTCTCAATTCTTGGCAATTATGGATTCAGCAGCCATAAACTTTCATATCTGTCTTTTCTTTGCAAGCCTGTATTTTTTAATCTTCTGTCTGGCCTTAAGAATCTAAGCAGTCCCTCAAGGGCATGGCAGAGCCAGAGGCTCTAATTTCTGCTGCTTTTGCCCTCTTGTCATGATAGATCGAGACAAATAACTCACTTTCTATTAGTTGAACCTGACAAAATGGCAATTTTGGGAGATCACAATCAGAAAAATTAGGCTGCATTGATTCCATGAAATTCAGTTTGGTGACACATTAAAACCAGGCCTTGCCAGATCTTGACTGAAACTTCATTTATGAAGTATCACATGATGTGGGAACCATTATAGTTCTACCTTCCCTGAGCCAATGACATCAGAGGCACACCCTTTCTGACTAGTGGAAGGTGAGCAAACATTCATCTCTCTTGCATACTGCCTTAGTTACTTTTTAATTGTTGTTGAGACAAAATATCTGATGCCCAAAGTTGGGAAAAGAAAGGTTTATTTCTTACAGTTTTTGGAGTTTTCAGTCCATATTCAGTTGGCTCCAAGGCAGGGTGGCATCACATGGCTGCAGTTCATGGTGACTGCAAACAGGAAGGCAGAAACCGGCAAGAGAGCAAGACACGCCTTCTTCCTGCCATTACATCACATCCTGGCTCCACCCCTAGGCCAGTGTAGCACTCACAACCCCAATCCAAGTGCTAGACAATGAACAAATCACAAATGTATAATGCAAAGGCATGAGGCTTGGGGCCACTGACATAAACCATGACACATACTGCTTCTGCCACCCACAAGTTGGCTAGTGGGATCTTTTAGAAGTCATGGTACCAATATATAAAAGAGATTTGCTGAAGTCTGAATCCTATATTAAAAACATTCAATCTCTGTTATCTTTTTATTAGGAAAATTTTATAGTTTCATCATATGGAATACCATTTCTATCACTTGGTTGAGGATGAGCTTGATAGAAGCTACAATGGAATTAAGAAGTCAAATCTAACGAATCCAGTCAGTTGATACAGTTCCACTTTGTAACACTGAATTTATAGTTCCTTGAGGATAATACACAACAGCTATAAAATGCATTTTGAACAATATTTTTTAGCTGAGTAATTAGTTGTTTGAAATAGAAATCCATTCTCCACTGCTTTCTAAGCAAAGCCAAGTCATTTTATTTGTCTGCAAGGAAGAATGATGACATTATCATGCTCTAGCTGCATGCTAGCCTAAAGCCGTCTCACTGTATTGCATTTGCGTGTACATTGTATGATAATTTATATCAGCACATGCTATTTTACTCAGCTCTCTGTCTCTCCACTGATAAAAATAAGTAGATAAAAATTAAATTATTAGAAATCTCAAAGGCAGATATCCTGAAGAGCAGACTGCAGCTTTTTTTTTCCCCTTTTGTCTCTTTGTTGCTGTACCCGCTAATCCCACTTCTTAAAATACCGACTTTCATCTGACAGGTTAGGTACTTAGGTCATATTAATTTCTGGAGGGTTCTCAGTACCATCATTAATCTTTCCCCAGATCCTCATGAGGATGTATAGCAGGTATTGATACAAAAACATGCAACTTGTTTATTCCTATCAAAGCTCCTTTCTTCTCAGCAGGAAGTGAATTTCAGCCCCAGTCTCCAATCTCCCAGTCATGATGAATCAAAGCACTGCAGCAGGGAGAGCTGGAAAATATTAAAATCAAGAGAGGCCTTCGGGCCCTCATGGTCCTTGGTTCTCTCTACTGAGTATTCTTTTTCTTCAGGGTATTGTTATTAAACTTCTTGATAAGCTCGGAACTATAGCCTGGTGAGAGTTTCTGAGGATCAATGCTACACCGAATATGATGGTTTAGGGCACTCTCTTCTCAAGCTAATCAATAACAGTTTTCATGGACTCTTTTGATGGGAATTTCTTACATGCAGTGTTACCAAGTCACATTTCATCTTCTTATTCAAAAATTCTCACTGCTGGCTATTGTGTTGGTCATTCCCCAATACAAAGAATTAGTTTATATCCTCTCAAATTGCCAGATGAAACCTTCTTTGCTCCATCCTAGCTACACACTAAGGCACTGCTGATCGTACTCCTGGAACCCCCTTGCCTTCCCTTTACAGTACATACATCTTTATCTAATGGACTATTGTGGGAAGAGTGATAAGTGCTAAGCAGTTACAGGGCTCAGAATTTCCCAGTGGGAAAATATAAACTGGTTTGAATGTGAAACTCAAAAAGAACAACAGAAATTAAGGTAGGAAACTTCAGAGGTTGCTGCAGGCTGTATGTAAAAAAAAAGAAAAAAAAACTGGATAAAAAAGAAAAAAATAAGCCAGCCTCCTGATGTTTAGTTAATAGTGTGTCAAATGACCTAAAGGAAGAAAAAAGAAAGCCCAGTTCAGTAACCCAAAGAGTAGATACAACTGCTGGGTTCCCAGGAAAGAAATGGTCCTTACAAGCCTCCTTAATATTCCTAGAGAGGAAGAGCTAGTCCATTCCATGCGTTCTGCTTATATACATTAGTGTTTTATATCTGTGAACCTACCTAAGAAGCTTACTATGATACTTTTTTCTTTACTAGTTAATTATCTTTAGTTTGTGCTCCTTTGATCATATTTGATTCCAAATAATTCAGTCAACTTGCTTATAAATTATGTCATGTATGGCATCTCTACTTACTTTTCCAGATGAGAGTTTCTGGCCTAACCTTTATCTTTCCTGCCACCACTAAATCTACTCATTTCCTTCTTCTTCATAATACAGACCCTAGAATTCTCACTTAAGGTATTTAGAGAAGAGCTTTTTGTTCTTTATTTATAATGAGTGATTATTAATGAACATCAGATGAATATATACTCTGGGTAGACAGGAAAATTCTCATCAATGGTCTTTTCCTCTGTCCTCTGATGGAGTTAAAGAACATGAAGAAATCAAACTTCTGATATAGGCAACCCATGATAGGACACTATTTAACAAATGCCAAAGGTATATGATTAAACGAAGTTAAAGGTAAAAGAAAGAGTGCATCACAATTATAAAATAGCATCAAATTTGCCAACTTTCTCTCTGCTTGTTCCATTTCTCTATATGAGTGACCCAGTTCCATCTCAAATTTTTTTTAATAAAGCCTTGCAGGTTCCAGATTTCCCTCTTACTGTCTCATCTATCTCCCTGACCCAAGGAAGACCCAACCTAAACATGAACAAAGACAATTTATTTTATCTATCATGGATGAAATGTGTTTGTGACAATCACTTTTGAGAATATGGAAAACACTGGCAGTCTTTAACATTGGGCTCATTTTTATGTTCACCAATTTCTTAAACAATTCAGTGGCCTTTTTTGTTTGAACATTAACCATTCATAACCAGAAGAAACTAGGGGCAGCCTCAGGGCTCCAATGGTAAATTGATTCTGGTCTTTGAAGAAAGCTATCACAGTCTAAGAAAAAAATTTGAGTGTAGCTGAGACAAGCTTTAAAATTGACAATCAGTACTGATGCTAATACATCACAAAATATGTCATCATTTCTATTTCTTTTTCCAATACTTTTGTAAGTCATCTACAACCATTTTTGTTTCACATGAGAAGTTTATATTAAGGCTAAGTGGATATTGGACATGAGATAATTATTTGGGAACATATTTATGAAAATATGATTACTTTTTCAGGGTTTCAGCCCAGGATTTTTCCTTCAAGATTTGACAGTGACTAATAATAATGCCAATAAATACCAACAATAACAGATTTGCCATTCCACTATAATAGCTAAGTGGAAGCAATTTTATCTAAACATGATCATCTCTTGAAAACAAGATTTGGATTTACAAGAAATGAAAAAAAGATTCACATTTCCCCTAATAATGGGAAAGAGATTATTTTTGAGGCCCAAAGAGAACATAAGTTGTTTTGAATTGGGTTTCATCTCATTATTGATACATTTTCATTTGCTGAACTGCGGCAGAGTTATGATCTGCCATGGTTTCCTGTTGAGAGTTTTATCTTTCCATTTTTATAGTACATATCTTTTCAGAAGAGTAAACTTCCAGAGCAATTTATTTAAGAAGATGCAGCTAGTGAATATCAAGATCGGCAAGTAACTGTCATGAATACACTGCAGCTTTGCCTGAGAACAAAGGTTTGTCGTTGGCTTTTCAACTCCAATAGTGTTTTGGAGTTTGGCTCAGGCTACCACATAGAGTTGAGAAGATTATATATTTTGCAACGGTATCTGGCCAAAAGGGTAGGGAGACTGAAATCCAGCCCAGCTCTGCTTGTAGATCACTGTGCCCTGGCATAGGATGGCATCCACCTGGAAGAAGGAGTGTCTTTTTCTGATCCACACAAATGCACTACATGGGCAAGTGGCAGTCCTATTTTAGCTTGGCAGCTGACATGGAGTCAGAATGAAATGTGAAGATAAATTTTGGCTATGGAAGGGGCAGGGAGAAGATAACATCTCTCCGTAAGATGGAAGAATAGGAGCAATGGAAGGACAGACTTTTCCAAATTCAGACAGACTTGGCTGTGTGTGCCTAAACAACCAAAATTCTAGACTCAGTTTTCTCTTAGGTGTGACAGTGTTTACATAGCAAAGTGGCTGGCAGTTCCCAGAACTGTGGTGCTTGGCAGCTTTTGTGTTCCTGCTGGTGCTTCTAGTTTTATTTTACAGTCACCTCTTCCTTCCCTACCTATCCCAGTGAGAAGGATATCATGCCAGAACCAGCCAATCCACACATGCGCGTGGAGGTAGGCCACCTCAAGAGGAGAGGACAGGAGCCCACATGCACTGTGTTTCACCCATCAGACTTACAGAGTGAGGAGGCAGAGCCTTGACCTCTTCCCCAAGTCCAGCTCACCTGTGCTGCAGAACACCTAGCTTACTCTAATATGGGTCTGGAGGTCTCAGACAAGTATCTGAGAGGAGGGCGCAAACCCTTGGGTTTACAGGAAATATTTGAGATTACACAAGTTCCTTGCAGTTATCTCAAGCGTGGGTCTTTAGCGCTCAATTGGTCCTCAAAAGTCCCCCATTCAATGGGTTAAGAACCACAACTAAAGAAAAAAGAAAATAGAACTGAGATTTTTCTCCCTTACCCCCAGGAAATGGAGTTCTTAGCTGCAATGAATCTGTCAAGAACTGCCTTGTCCAGTTCTTTGCCCCTGATTTATCTCTTTTTATAAGACTTTGGGCCATCTGGCTAAGGCTGCTGACTTTTTACTAATTCAGGAAAATCATTTTTACCTTGAGCGCAGCAAGCACTTGGCATGGTAGCAAGAGTGTTTACTGTTGCTTTCTATGTGTGCTGCCAATCTCTCTGCATGGCCTCTGGATCCTCACTCTATTTTCCTTCCCAGTTTCTTAATCTTTGATACCTGTTTACTCTTTTCTGTTGGTACCTCTGTTCTCCCCAGTTCTAATTGTTCAGAGTTCCTGCTCTGAGCTGTGCATCAGGAGTTGTGGTCCACACCTATGACAGAGACCACTGTAGCCACACTTGTCCTCTCTCCATTTGCCTTTCAATCTTCTGTCTTAGCTCTTCACCCAAATCTCTTGATATACACACAATTACAGGATTGACGCCCACAGTTCAGAGAAATAATCATGACATTTAGCAAAATATTCCAATAACAGCATTTCTGTCTCAGATTGGTTGATAGGTCACTGAATTTATTATTTATCTTGCTTTCTTTCCAGTGTCTCAATTGGTTTTACAGTCTTGGTGCGCTACATAAGCAGGATTCAGATGCCCTCTAATGAAAAACATCATAAGAACAGTTTTCAGAACAAATATATCTACTTAATCTTGCAATAAGCTCAAGGGCAAAAAGCCAGGATCTGACTGTATGTTCAATCTGCACTGTGTGTAGAATGGAACACTTTGTGAGTGTATGGTTTTCTTGTTTGTTGTTTTGTTTTGTTACAGGAATCAAACTTAGGACCTAGCACTCATCAAGTGCAAGTGTTCTGTGCCACCAAGCTATAGCATCGGACTCTAGTCTATGTTTTTATCTCTTACACCATTATTTATCAGCAATGATCACATCTATTCTATTACAGATATTTTGATAGCACTTCACACTCAAATATCCCTCCATTCATTGTTTTTGCCCCAAATGATCTCCAAATTCCAACATGCTTTCATACTATAGTCAGAGGGATCTTTCTAGAATGTAACTCTGACACAGTTGTCGATTAACTCAAAAATTTCAACAACACCCCATTCCTGTACAACAAATTCTCATAATTTGAATTGTTTCCAACCACATAGAAATTCTTGCAGAATGATTCTGAACTTCTTTTTTTCCAATGGAAAATTCTAAACTTCTCAAGATGGATTTAATTCTACATTCACATGAAGAAGAAGAACCTGTCTTAGGCAGTATTATAAGAACTTGAGGAATACTTTTCTTATCCAATGCTGTCTTAGTTACTTTATGTTCATCACTGAGACAAAATACCTGATGCCCAAGTTGGGAAAGGAAAGGTTTATTTCTTACAGTTTTTGGAGGTTTCAGTCCACACTCAGTTGGCTCCAAGGCAGGCGGGCATGGCTGGGCTGCAGTTCATGGTGGCTGCAAACAGCAAACTGGAACCAGCAAAGAGCAAGACACACCTTCTTCCTGCCATTACATCACATGCTGGCTCCACCCCTATGTGGGTGGCACACTGACACCATCAATGCTATTTACATATCCTTTTATAAACACTGTTATATAACTTGGATAGATTTCTTAATGTCCATTAGTCATTGTTCACATAATGCACCTAGAACCATACACATAGAAGATGCTTAATAAGTACCAGTTTCCTTCTTCAGATCTGTTCCCTTAGGATAATTTTTCTGTATATATTCCCAACACCATAATCTGTGAAATTTCCCCACTTATATTTATTAGAAATGTGTTTATATTATAATATTCTGAGCTCTGGATGATCATAGTTTTTGTTGTGGAGCAATATTCAGTCTGTGTCTAATGTAATATCATTTGCTTTTTTCTTTTCTTTAGTTGATTCTGCTTAGGGTACAGAATAGCACTGGAATCTATAGTCCATGTTCTTGGGATGCATTGGGACGAGTTACATCACAAACACTATTACAGCAAGGCAAATCCTTTTGCTACAGAAAGTGAATCATCAGACTTGGGATGGGCAGGAGGAAGAAGCAACTGGTCCAAGCAGCATTAATTCTAAAATCCCTGCTCAGTTTCAAGACTCCTTTTACAGTGTCTTTCACTTGGATTTCAAGTGGCTGCAGTACCATCTTGGTTGCCAGATATTTCTTATCCCCATACAACACTCAGGCCCATGCATGAGCCCAGATATCTTTCCTTGCTTAGCAAAGCTGAAGTTACTGTGGAATTAAAAAATGGCTTCACCAAACATAAAAGAATCAAAATAAAACAAAGAAAGTCTAAAAATGTAAATTTGGTCATAATTAACCCATATGGATTTTTGATATTTCATGGTTAACATTTTATAATCTTTGCACATCCTTATTAAAACTAGAAGGTAAGAGGAAAAGGGGAAAATGTCTCCTTTTTAAAATACAAACTAATATTCTCTCTCTTTCATTATATATATATAGTGAGATACTGTCTGTTAGTCTTGCTTCAGGTTGACGCCTAATATATTCCAGAATTTTCTTCAGTCCTGTTGTGATTAGAAGAATCAAAAGTAGCCCTGTCAGAATCTGCTCTGCCTGCTCGGGAAGGGATGGAATGCCTGCTACATAACAAGACAGAGCTGCCAAAATCTTGAAGCCTTGGCACCTTGAAAGAGGAAATGACACACATTTGTTTAGTACAACATTCCTAAAATGTATATATGTTCTCTCATTTTGAGGCTGGGACCATTAGATTTTGCTTCTCCTACCCTCTCAGGCATTTTGGTCTGCTTTCTAGAAATTTATGAAGAGTGGAGTGATTACATCATGAGAGGGCTTATTTAGATTTCCTGAATTCTTTGAAAATCGCCACTTGCTTTCCATACATCATTTTATTTGCTGAGCCAGAGAGCCATTGCCCTAGTGGACTAATCACCAGCTATTATGTTTCCCTCTTTTCAAGGATTGTTTCTAATTAAATATGTGCAACCTTCTCAGGAATATGCTTTATAGGCAACTCTCAGAATCCTCATAAATGGTGAGCACAGATCTTAGACCACAACTCAAGCTTTATAATAGCCAGTCTGTTTCTACCTCTTATATGGAATTTCAATAGTTACAACCCAATAATTAATCAACCTGTAGCTCACCATCTACTTATTGAGTGCTCATAATGCAAAAGAAACTCCCAGTTTTTTCCAATATCTCCTTCTATTGCATTTCCACAAGAAAATGAAGCACTCTTTATTTTATATTATAGTTTTTTATATATTGCTACATGCAAAATTTTGCCTTACAAAACCACTATTCATGTCAAGTAAATACAATATCCAATTAAAAATCACTAAGTAAAACATGAAAATACTAGGACTGATTTATATTTGTGTAAGTTTCTGGCCCCTTAAAAAATGAGAACATGATAGTATTAAAATTACACCCAAGAGAAAGTGTTTGAGAATTGGAGAACGATGCAAAAACATAATCAGGATCCATTTTCAATTAATAAGTTCATCCACAGGAGCTCCAGACTTGCATCTACAAATAACTAGGCTGCATTGGGCAGAAAAGCTAACATTTCGAGCCAATACTGTGTGCACATAGCTCCATAATTTATTATTCCGTACAGTAAATGGCTGGCCCATAATTCACAAGCTGAGAGTTAATGAGACTATCTGTCCCTAATACCCATAAGAAAGATAAGGACTGGTATAATGTGGTTTATCCAGTACTTCCAAGCCTTTCAAGGGCAGGAGTGAAAGCCACTGACAGCAAAATGCAACAAGAAATATTACGCTGACCTACAGACTTCTTGCTCTCCCATCAAACCGATCCATGTGTAGAGACATTAAGGAACAATTCATTCTGAATAACTGTTCCCAAATAACCTGATCTTTTTTAATTGCTGGAATAATTAACTTAATGATGTAATTGTGCAGCTTCAAATAAGAAAGGGATTGCAGTGGGATAGTAATTTACTTCTTTCCATAGCAAAGCTAGAGTATATACACATACAGAGAGTTAGGAGTCAGAAACCAATTAAACAGGGGGAAATATCCTCAAAGACTAATTGTTTATCCGTTTATCTACTTTTATTGCCCACCTTTAGAAAGTAAATATATGCTGAAGGTTACATCAGAGCAGTAATAAATATTAATAATTATCAATTGATTCAAAGTTTTAAATGGTCCTTCTAAACTAATGTGTCAGCAATCCTCTGTTCTTAGGAAGCACCGAATGGATGTCTGCATTAACAGCATCTCTCTGGTTTGGGGTTTAAAAGTCAGGGATGCCCTCAATGGTCCATCCTAATGGTCCTGTAACTCTTTCTGATATTTCCTTGAAGGTAGCTGAGATGTCTTGTAAAGAAGATAAGTGTTACTACCTAAGCTGAAATGAACCTACCAAATTCCCTGCCCTAAATAAAAGCAGATTGTGTGTGTGCATAATGTGCATGTGTATGTATGTGAGTGCATGTGTGTGTGTGTTATTTTAGGTTTCTGTTAGTGGAGGGATTCTTACTGTGGGCCCTTCTGCAAGGAACAGTATTCTTCAGAAAGTTTTATGGGCCAACTGCATTAATCACTTCTCAGGATTCAACATTGTCATCATACTACATTCCTGGAGTGCAGCCCAAGAATCTGCATCCCCAAGCTGTATAGGTGATGCTGTTTGTCCACTGAAATCTCTAAAGTAAGGGCCTAGAGTTTTCCTTATCTACAGAAGACAGCTCAGTAGTGTGCTGTGAATAGAAGCAAGCATATGTCAGATAATAAGTGACATGATTGTTGGCATTTTACATTTCATATAATGGCTCACAAGACCGATGGCATTGTTTGCATGCCAACTGAAGTTTGGATATCGCTTTTTATGACGGGCATGCTCATGGGATCTGAAAAAAGTAAAATGCTATGAAAAGTATTTTTCCCTCCTCCATTGTGACTTACGTGGCAGGAAAGCACTCATTTTATTCTAAGTTTAATCACACTTCAGTGAGAGTACAAGAAATAGTTTGAGTATTCATGTTAAAATTCTATACCCTAACAACCATGTCTGTGGAGAAATGAAGAAAAAGCTAGATAAGAATACAGAAGTGACACAGTCAGAGTTTGTGATCATTTGCTAAGAAAGGCTTATGTATATACTTAAATGTACTGCTTCCAAAACGCAGGCCCCAAATCACTTTTGGCAATTACTTTTCTGCACGCTCAACTAGCTGAGGGAGTGACGCTAAGCATTCTCCTCTTTGCATATACAGTATTCATTTCCTTTTCCCTTAATCTGTTGCTTCAAAGGCAGTTAAGAGTGGTATCTGCATGCTAAGCAAGTGTAACCTACCTTCCAAGCATCAGCAAGGTAAACAAAGAGAGAATGATGTCGAAGCTAATGACTAGGAAAATAATGAAAACATTTTTCTTTTCAGGCCCTACGAAGAAAGCAAGCATCTCTGAGACTCTAATTGCCTGAATGAGAAGAGAGAAAACAAAACAAAGTGTTAGACCTCAGGGATATTTTCCTTTCCAGTTCTTTGCCCTGTTTTCCTTGGTTAAAATAGTAAAAGCAAAATATTATGGCTTCTGTTATAGCTTGGGTCCAAAGCGTCACCCCAGGTCTCATGTGTTGATGGGTTATTCGCCAATGCAACAGTGTTCCGAGGTAGAGCCACTGAATGGGATTGGATTATGAGGACTCTGACTTCATTAGTAGAGAACTCACTGATGTATTCATAGCTTAATAGGCTATTGATGGGTGATGGAAACTTTGGAAGGCAGGGCCTCCCTCCCTCCTAGGGAAAGAGGTAGGCCACTGGAGGGACACAGGGTATAGTTTGTCCCTAGAGTAACTCCTTCTTCCTTCTCTCACCTTCCTTCCCTCCTTCCCTCCTTGGCTCCTGGCCACCGTGAGGTGGGCAGCTCTGTTCTATGACACCCCATATGGAGCCAGCCGATCATGGATTGAAACTAAAACCTTGAACCAAAAGAAGTCTTTTATCTTTAATTTGATTCTCTCACATATTTTTGTCATAGTAAAGCAGTCTGAAAAGCACATAACACAGCCAGGGCGGGGGGGGGGGGCAGAAAAGCAAGGAAGTTATCCAATATTGGTGAAATATCCATTAATATCAGCTTCTTCAAAGTTCCAAGCCCGTCTGGTTGACGGGCATCTGCATGGTAAAGTTTTCTCAACATTTTCCTCTTTCACTTTTTGTCCAGGGTATAATATGTTGCCTCCTTCTTGCTTAATTTCTAGTTGACTGAGATTTTGACTGACTTTGGGCCACCACTTGCATTCCTCAGATCCCAATCTAATTTCCTTACGTTGATACATTCTATATAACTTCAGCTGCCATTTTTTAAAATCAGAATTCCATTGAGCACAAATTTCATGAAAACCCACAATATACACAAAACCCAGGATAGCTTAAAGCTCAATCAGATCAGCATGGCCATTTTTCAGATCAGTGATAATGAAAGTGAAGTAAGCAGAGCTTTCAACAAAAGATGGAGGAACAAATCTTTATTTTCTTAAATCTGGAGAGTCAGAGGTATGCATATGTGCATTGTGATAGCATGCAATCCCACAGTGACTTAGTCACACTGGGTCCTATATAGGGAAAAATTTATTCAAAGCCTGTTTAATAGATTATTTAAAGTAATTTTGACTACCAACCTGTTTTAGATATGAAACAAGAAGACAATGAATAGGACTTTGATATAGGACTTAAGATTCCAGGCACATTGGGATGGAGTCCCTGTAGCCTTACAGTTGGTGGGTATTTATTTACTACAAGTGAGTAGAGTACTCAAAGCCTTTAATTAGTAGGTGTCAAAATACAGAGACTAATAATTATATTCTGCATAAAATACACTAACTTCAAATATGCTTAAGACAATTACTCATGGATTAACTCTTTTCAAAAGCAAGGTACTCTTAGAGTGAATTATGCTTATTTATTAAGGGTACTATTCTTTTAGATCAGCAATTTTAATAGGACAACATTAGTGTGTAATTTCTTTTGCGCAGTCAGAAGCAGTCTCAAGTAATCTTGTTGAAGAGCAAACATCCTAGCTGGGGAAGGCCTGCCTGGTAGTTACAAATTGTATTTTGGTGACCAGGTGTGGGGGTTATTTCAAGCAAAAATAAAAAGGTTAACGCTGGTGCACGGTTGCCTCAGAAATATTTCTCTGTGACACCCCAAAGGAAGATTATCCTTAGAGAAAATTGCAACTCTTTTGATGGATTACAAGTGAAAGGATTTCCCTTAAAGATGTTAGAGACTTCCCAAGTCCCACAAACAATTAGCTGCAATCATGTAATCAGTCATCTCCAAATGTTATCCCACCTAGGCTCGTACAACTTCTACTTAATGATTTTGTCAGGCAACTTCCCCAAAGGGAATTTCTGCCTGAAGAAAGTAAAGGGAAAATAGACATATGCTAAGAATCTTCCTTGTTAAGGGATTGAATAACAAGCAAAAGACAATTAGCACATATAATCAGTGCTTTGGAAATTTGCTGCATTCAGGGTTTTAAAATTTTCCTTTTTTAAAAGATGATTAACACCATACTGTCATATTTACTTTTTAAGAGGTATAAACAGAAATTTCTCATTATATGGTTTTTAAATCATTTGTTTTCATTTATAAACTAAGGTTTATAAATGTTTTTCACTGGATAATTAATTGCCACCCTGTCATGTAAGTAAGTGGGAAAGGAAAGGAAATTCTAGTCTCTAAAACGTAACTTCCAATTTTTCTTACTTTTTTTCTTTTCTTACAACTTCAAGGCGACAAAAAAGAATGCAGAAGGCATCAACTGGTGGTTTTGATTGATTGACAATAGTTTCTCCTGCCAATTTATGCTCAAAATTTGTACATGAAAATTTGAAAGAATTTACCCCCATAAATTAAATAAAAACCCAAGTGCTATCCTGACTTCATTAACTGTAATAGCATTTATTATGTGTCATTTCTACATATCAGATATAGCTTTTATCTCAAAATAGAACATGTCCTCATTACTTTCTGAGACCTGTTTCATAGTAAAACACCTGCCAACACTCAGGGAAAAAAAAGCTCTTTAAAACTCTGAGTCTATTTTTAGTACACAAAGCTTTTGTGGAATACATTACCATTTTCTTTGTCAAGCACTTGGTTCTAACCTACAAGGTGAATATGACAGAGGTGACAGAGACAGAGAGAACTAAGTTTCTGCCCAGAGACACTCCCAAGGGTTGAACCAAAGGTAGTAGTCTAAACCCAAGAAAAGTCTTTGAAAAAATCTCAGACTTTGACCTACATTGAACTAATTCAGTTCTTCAGCTCTGGGTGCTAAAGCTGAAACACACAACATGGGCTGAAACCAACCACAAACAATGACACACATGCGAGGGAAAGGCGATCAATAAAACAAATTCCCACAAAAGATCAAAGGCTCTTGGAAGGATTTACATTATTTCATGGAAGCTAAAAGTATGCTAAAAAGCCAAAGTGACACAAACGAACAGCCAGGGGATATACATGCCAACCCGACCTCTCAGTCAGCAAGGATTCTTCCTGCACAGAGCCATCCAAAGAAAGCTTGTCTAGAGGTAATCAACAATTAATAAAAAGGGCCACGGAGCGAGATGGCAGGATTGGAGATCTTCCTGCCCACCTACTTTCAGCATCATGCACCCAATCGATGCAGAGAGGATGAGTGGGCACCGGATACTAATCAAGTATATTGGATTTTTATTGCTATGTGAGCAAGTTAGAGTGTGACCTTGGGAAGCACACGGAACTCGCTATCTCACTGGCTCCATCTATTTAAAGAAATGGTAATGAGACTCGGTTTCAGGTGCTTTGGGAAGCCTCAGATGAAAGTAGAAGATATAATCATCACTTGTTCCCTGTTTCCTTTTCCATCCGGCCATGCCTTGCTCTCCAGTTAATAAGACCAATCGCTTTCAAACCACAGTCTAGTTTCTCGTTATAGAATTGTTCTTTGAAAACAGTCCAAGTTAACACTTTTTGAAGCTCTTTTGGAAAAGTAACAATTGGAGCTAAAATTAGTGTTGTCCGTGAACTCCCTAAAAAAAAGGCCTTGAAATACTTAATGTAGGAACCTAAGTATGTGAGAAAGTTTTTAAAATCTAGTAATGGGAGTACATGTTGAATTTGTAATACTATGAACTGTTCTTAATTAAACTTCAAATTATTCTTTCCACATAATTGCAAATTATTGTACTTTTTAAATTTCTATTTTCTGCTTGCCTTATTTACCTTTAAAAATCTGTTTTGTCCCTAAGTTCAATGCTACTCAGGAATGATTATTTTTAAAATGTAGTATTGCTATGGTACATACTGTATATTACTTTATGTGAATTTGTCCTATTTATTTATCTTTTAAGCTTTCTCTACTTAGAAGGCTTTGTATAGTACTTACTAAAAGTCCAGTATAAGTAGTCTATAAATATTAAGTCATGTAATCAGTAGCCTTATAGAGTAGGTACCATCATTTCCCCCAAAGTATATCCTACGAAGAAAGTAAAGTAAAAAGGAGGTTGATAAACTTACCAAAGCCATGCGGTTCCTAATGCTGGAGTCAAGATTTAAATAATGGATCACAATCTCTCTCTCTCTCTCTCTCTCTCTCTCTCTCTCTCTCTCTCTCTCTCTCTCTGTCTCATGTGTATGAGTGTGTGAGTGTGAAATTCTAAAACAATTTTGGTAAAAATAACTGGCTTGAAAAACCAGTCACATTTTTTCCCCCGCAGAGTCTCTCTACATACCACAGGCTCACTCAGGACTCATCAGTAAAAATCCAAATAGGCACCAGGCCACATCATCTTCATGTGCCATTTTCTTACGAAGAGTTACATCACTTCTAGAATAAGGAATGTACTGGGAGAGGAAGTTTGTTCCAACCTCTGTTTATTTTTCTCTTGTTATTCTTAAAATTTAAGGGGTAGAAGTAGAGAGAAGAGAAACTAAATGGAGGAGAGTCAGGAGCACGGATGAAAGGGAGGAAGGAGAGAGAAGGGAATAAGGGAATGTGGAAAAAAGCTGTCGACTTTGCTACACTTCTGAAGGAGTTCAATTCTCAAGGATAAATTTAGTAACTGCTAATTATGTAGAGCCAGTGACTTGAGTGGCTAAAGAGCAGGTTGATCTTCAAATAAATATACTTTATTCTGCCAAAAGGAAGCAGTCTTGAATAAGACCATTGAGCCAGTGAATAATTCTTTGTTAATTTTATTCACAGGGTAGCAAGGACAACCTGAAAAACAGAGAACAAAGCTCCAGATGGAGTCCACAGAGAACCAACCTACAAAAGAGATCAGCGCTACTGAAAGGAAATGGTGTAGGGAAAGTTTTGAATTTGTATCCTAACATCACCTCCATTTATAACATTTTAAACTAATCTCTCTCCTCTGATTTGAAAGTGAGCATGTAAAACGCAGAAAATTTTAATTTCTGGCACTGTAACTTTTAATATCATTAGTTTGCGTATGCATATACCTTAAAACACAAGCATACTTAAAAACGGTACATATAGAGCTGTGTATACATGCATGTGCCTGTGTGTGTGTGTGTGTGTGTGTGTGTATATATATATATATCATATGGCAATATACTTCCTTGTTTCACATTTTAATTTTAACTTTTAATTAATTAATTATTAGGCTCAGAAGTCAAGGAGAGATTTAAACACAAAATGTACATTTATTTCTTCTCAAGATTACAGTGAAATGCAGAACATGGAAGCGGCACATGTGTACATCAATCTACATAGATCTTAAAATCATGGAGCTGGGTAAAAACAACCAATTTGAAAAAGAAGCATTTTCCAATCACAGCATAATATTTATGCAAATGGAAATTCTCAAAGCAATACTATTTATGGTTTACAAGAACATATGAAATAAAATTATAAACATATAAATAAAAAGGATGTGTCTCTAATTTATATGAGTGATTGTCTCTGGAAAGGAAGACAGTAAGATTTGGAAGGGCACTCAGGGGCCTTCATGATCATCTGTTTTTAAGAAAGTAATTATGGGAAACAAATTAAAATAGTGGTTAGATGTGGGTGCTGGAGATGCATGGCATCCTGTATTTTTTCTTAGTTGAAAAAGTATGAGATAACCTTAATGGAGAAAGTGACAGTGGGATATATACAACCCAGCAATGGAGATAAGAACTCTCAAGCTCAATAGAGAAAGGAGCTGTCGGACCAAAGGAAGCTCCCAAATCCAGTGAAAATGTGAAACTACAAATCAAAAGAGAATAATAGAAGTGGATGGGAGATAAAATCATCATGATTAGTATGTGACTGCTTATGAAACAGCTGGACCAGCTGGACCCCAACTGTGCTCCTTGATAAAAAAATTTAGCACTCTATTAATACAGTGGAAATCTTAAAAATTTCCAGAGAGATAAACGAGGTTGCTTACAAAGAAAGAGGTAAGATTTACATCAGCCTTCTCAGCAGGGTTGCTGGATGCTGAAGGACAATGCTGCCATGCCTTCGAAGGACAGGGAGAAAATGAGCTTTAATACGAAATTATCTAACCGCCCAGCCTATAAATAACAGGTGAGGACAAACAGAAAACACACCCCCAGAAGCATAAAAGCTCATGAATTCTACTACTGATATTTCCAGTTGCTAAAAAGACAAAATATATATGGAAAAACTTGGGGAAGAATGTGAAAAGTAAAGCATTTTTAAAGTAATTAAATGATAAGGAATAACATTTAAAAAGAAAACAGAGATCCCACTAGACTGAGATTTTTTAACTATTCAATTATTTATGATGTATGATTCAATGATGTAAACATGATTATATTATCTTCACTATTGGGTCAAATACCCTTTGCTCCATCTACAGAATGCAAAATATTATGTGAGCCAAAACTGTAAATGGAAACTTAAATATAACATTTAAACTTAAATAACGCTGAAGACAATGTATAATTTAACTATTTTTCAATTTTTACAGAAAAGGACATAAAGTTTGACAGAGCAAATATAGTCCTGTGGGTAGATTAGTAAGTAGAAATAAAATGGAGAGAGAGTAAGAGCAGTTTAGCTCAGCTTCTTTGCAGGGAATCAATAACTCTATATAAAGTCAATAAGTCAAGAAGTCAAAATTGGAGTCTATAATTTAAATCATAATTGAAACCCCAAGAAAATATTCTGTAAGTGTTTACATCTGAAGGTTGAAAGAGAGGCTTTTATTTCTAATTTTAGATCTCTATAATTAAAAAGGAAATTTCCCATGGTAACATATTACTTCAATAAAATCAAAAATTTTTAAAGGTTTACTTTAAAGTAGATAAATGGCTCTCAGAAGTACAATGAAACTGATAATCTGATGTCCTTCTACTACACCACAAGTAGACTGTAGCAAAAAGACAGGAAATATAACTTAAGAAACCATTGAAAAAATTTAAAAGTTGTGTCCTGAAAAATAAGTTGAAAACAAACACTAAAGCTAAGGTGGCTTGCACTTCTAAAAATAGGAATGAAATCAGATTAAATTTTGGAATAAGGAATTATTCAAGCTGAGAGTCAAAGATTAGGATGGAACCCTCATGTCTGTAGTTGAGACCACTCAGGAAATTTCAGCAGAAATAAATTCACATATTCTCTTGAGCACAGGCAACCCAAATTGATGCTGTAAGGATTATCACTCAATTCAGTCAAATATTTGTTAAAACTTATGAAAACATTTCCTTTTTTTTTTAAAAAAAAGTGTACATTATAATGCAAAAAAGTAGCATTATATTTTGGGGTTAAAAAATCAAGATCAAAAGTATATAACTACATAGTGCAAAGGTTATGGATATGGTATTGTGATATAATACCTCTAATATTTTATATGGAGTAGGAAAATTAACTCTAACTGGGATAAGGTTGTGCATTATAATCCCCACAAAAAGTAAAATACATACACAGATAGATTGGAAGGATTACATTTTATTTATTTTAAAGAGAAACAAAACAAAATAGAGCAAAGCACATCAGAACAGAACAATGCAAGCAACACAGGACTTTAAAACAAGATAACAGGAAAACAATGGCTACCATAAAAGTCTCTCATTTTCTTCAAAATTGCTGCCCATTTGTCTTGAACTTTTGGAAAGATATACTTTTAAAAAGCCATTTTAGGGACAGAAATGAACTCTTGAAAATATTCTTAAAAGGCATGAAAGGAGAAACAGAAAAGTGATAAGACAAATAGCAAAAAGAGCAATATGGTCTATTAAAATCCAACCATAATAATGATTACATTAAAATTAAGTGGATTAAACACTACAAATAAAAGGCAGAGATTTTCTAACTGGCTAAAAGTATAAGGCTTTTATTGTATGCAACTATTTATATGTGAAGTACAATTTAGGTAGATTGAACATAAAAGATTATCCCACAAAACATAGCATAAGAAAACTAGATGGTTATATTACAGTTAGATGAAGTAATTTTCAAGAGAAGAAATAAAGAAGGCCATTTTACAGCTTTAAAAGTTTGATTCATTAGGAAGATAACAAAATGTTCATGAATTTAGTAGCATAGATTCAAAATATAAGAAGACAAAACTAAGAAATCTAAAGGGAAAATTAATCATATCCATAATAGCACTTGGAAATTTTTAACACCCTTGTCTTAACAGATAGAACTATACAGTAAAGAAGACAAAGATAGGTTATAAACCAAACGATTATAACATATTGTGTTCAAGAACAAAAGAAGGCATGCAAATTCTTTCCGAGTGCAAAAGGGCTAGCTCATCAGACTCAATAACATGTTGAAGCACGAAGTAAAACTTAGTGAATTAGAAAAGACTGAATAGGTAGCTAATGTAGAATTGGAAGTCAATGATAGCAAGCTATCTTAAAAACCTCCAAATATCTGAAAATAAACTTTTTATCAGAATAATCAATGGATCAAAACAAAAGTTATTACCAAAGAAATGAAAAAGTGTTGCTGAAAGATAATAAATGTATCAAAATATAAGGTATAATACTCAAATGATCTTCAAAGAAAGGTATATACTTTAAATTGATTCTGTTTGTACAAAACATTTATTTGTTTGCAATAATGCACATTTTCCTCTGATGAGCATAGACCAAGAATAACAAAGGAAAATGAAAGTAAGGAGATAATAAAGAGCAGAAATTAATGAAAAGGGAAAAATCAGTAAGTTCAATTAGATAAACTAAAATTTTGTTACTTGAAAAGTGATTTTTTAAAATTATAAGCCTCTCTACAAAATCAGTTATGAAAAAGCACAAATCATCAGTATTAGAAATGATAAAGGGATTATCAATGCAGATATTTTGAAATCAAGATTTTTAAAGGGACAATTTTATTGTAAAATATTTTTATTACTTTGATAAAAACATTTTTAAAAATATTAAAAAGCAAAAAAGAATGTATCAACATGAGAAAAAGTGATATGGAAAGACAAATGACAATCCTAGATATGGAGACTGCATATTTCAGAATATTATATGGATGCAAGTTACACCTATGAGGCTTGTGTAATATTGACATTATAAAGTGAAAATGGATGCAAAGAATTCCATAGTTAGATAAACTTTAGTGAAAGTAGACAATCTAAGAGATGATCTTTAAAAAATAGACTATACAAGCCTTCCAAAAGGTAAAACAGTTAGGCCTACACCATACATTAAAGTTGCCAGTTTTATTAGAAACACTGGAGGCAGGAGAAGATAAAATAATACTTTCAATATGCTGAGATTTAAAAGTTGTCACCTCAGGGTTATATTCCCATTAAACTTTCTTTTAAGTATGGAGGTCAAGTAAAGACATTTTTATGCAAAAATTTAGACAAAAACAGTTTTTGTCTCATATCATTCTATTGGGTCCTTATACCCTTGGTATTTGTAAAGTACACAAATCTCATACAAGGAAGGATAATTACCTTCTGAGCTCCTCCAAGAACTTAGAATATCCTAAGCAAAATATCAATCCAGACATATTTTTAAAATATGTGACCAGGTAGCAATATATGTAAACAAACTGAGTCTAGCTCAAAACTACTTTGTGACTTGACAATAGAACTTTTTCAGTACAATTCACCACATTAGTAAAGAAAAGAATCATAAATTGTCTAAATGAAGAAAGTCTATTGATAAAATTGATTTACTCACAATAAACCAGGCTATGAAATGTCCTGAAGTCAATAAAAGGCCATGATAGAAGTCTGGACCAAAAACATTCTTAACAGTAAAATGTTACAAGCCATGATTTTAAAGTCAGGATTAGAGCTGCACGGCCATTAACTGCTTCATACTGCCTTACATTGAAGTTCCAGCTTGTGCAGCAACATCCAGAAAATAAATTTTAAAATATAAATACTGGCAAAAAATGGCATTGTTTAGGGCCAACATAGTTACTCACATAGAAAACCTCAAATTATTGATAGAAATTGTATTAGAATTAATAGATTTTGGCTCAGCGGCATAAGCGCCTGCCTTGCAAGCAGGCAGTCGTGAGTTCGATCCCTGGTACCGATAAAAAGGAAAAAGACAAAAAAAAAAAAAGAATTAATAGATTTTAATAATTTGACCACAAATAAGATCAATACCATCAAGAACAATGGAGGAGCTATAGTTTAAAAAATAACACTTAAGAAAACAACAGAAACATGTAATATCTAAATAATTAACAAAAATGTAAAAGATAGTTATGGATTCAGCTTTATACCTTTATTTACTGACTTTAGAGCAATCATGACTGACTAAATGAGCATACATCACTCAGGGGTAGGAAGATCCACTGTCACAAAAGATGGGGTGCTCCCCAAATGTACCTAAAGATCAAACTTCATTAGGGATATTTATTTATGTTTTTCAAGATACTGGCCCAGAGGATTCTAAAATATAGCAAAGACTGCTGTAAAAGATTAATAGGTTTTAGGACTTTACCAGCAAGACCTATTTTAGGCTCCAGCAATTACATTAGTCCAATATGATTGCAGGTATACACAAAACGCAATGGCACTGAATAAAGAGGCCAGAGACTTGAACTATGACTGAGATGGCAATGCTGGTCTTCCAAAGGAGAGGGATCTGCAAGAATGTGCTTAGCCAGCTGGTTAGCAATATGAGGAGAAATGAGATTCAAAGATGGTCAAAGGTATTAGCTATGATTAGTTGCAGGAATCCAGGCTCCACTTAAAAAAATGTATCCACCTAAATGACATATTTGTGTATGTAGTGCTACCATAACAAGTGACCCCTCATTTGATGGCTTAAAAGTGGAAGTGTGTTGTCTCACAGTTCTGGAAAAGTCTGAAATAAATGGTGTCAGGTCCGTGCAACCCCAGAGGCTGGATGTAGGATTCCTCCTCCAGCTTCTTACCTTCTGGTGGTACAACTCTGCCTCTCTCTCCTCTCCACAACGAACAAAATTGAAATTTTGCCCTAAGCAGATAGTGCAAAATTGCTTATTTTGGATGCCTTCAAGTTAATTAGATGTGTAAAGGTTCGATTTTCAAATGAGGTCATTGTCATAGGTTCCAAGTGGACATGGATTGAGAAGAGGGATACATTCAAGTACAACAGTGGACTTATCAATGTGTTTTATTCTGTTGTATTCTATTGTATGGTGTTGTATTCCATTTTGTTTTAGGGAGGACTTCCCTAACCATTCTGTCTAAATTAGGCCCTTTATGGCTCTAACATATATATATATATATTTTTTATTTAAAAAAGAGAAAAATCAGAAAAAAACCCAAAAAGCAAAAGGCATAAACAGTAACTGCAGATTCAAAACAATAACAATACAGGTCTTCAAAACAGAATGAAAGAAATTTAACAATGGTTGTTATATTTCATACTGTTCACTTTTTTCAAATATAGAGAAGAGAAAGAAAATAGAAAAACAGAAAAGAAGTGTAGAACAATACCAAGTTAAAAAAAATCATCATTTAGAATCGCTAATTTTTACATTTCTCATTGTCCTCTTAAAAAATAGTTGCCAAAGTCACAAAATCAAAGCATAAATAGTGGCTAAATACTCAAACATTGATAGTACAAATTCTTCTATGTTACAACAGAGATTGAGTAATATGGTCATCTATCTTACACAATAGATACATCTTTATACTCTTTAAAGCACTTCCCTTTCGCTTTCACAGCATCTATTTTACTCTTTGAATCCCATTATTCTTTTAGTTTTTATTGTTTCTTACAATACAGAGACAATGTGATATTTACTCATGTGAGTTTTGTTTATTTTGCTAATGAGGATATTTTCAAGTTGCCTCCATTTCCCTATAAAGGCCTCAAAACCATCCTTTTTATAGCTGAGTAGCATTCCATTGTATAAAAATATTACATTTTTTTCATCCACTCTGCAGTTGATGGGCATTTTGGTTATTTCCAAGATTTTAGCTATCACAAATTGTGCTGCTATGAACACGAGTGCACACATATCACTATGACATGACCTTTTCAATTTTTCTAGGAAAATACCCAGGAGAGATATAGCTGGATTGAATGGAACTTCCAATCCTAGCTTTTTTACAAATCTCCATACTGATTTCCATAGTGGTTGCACCAGTCTGCACTCACACCAACAGTGGAGAAGAATTCCTTTTTCCCTGCATCCTTGCCAACATTTGTTATCAGTTATTTTCTTGATGGCAGCCATTCTTTCCGGAATGAAAGGAAATCTTAATGCTGTTTTAATTTGCATTTCTCAAATGACCAGTGATGGTGAACATTTCTTCATGTATTTATTTGCCATTTGTATATCTTCATCTGAGAACTGTGTGTTCATCTCGGATGCCCATTTTTGGAAAGGGCCTTTGAATTTGGGGGACTTGATGTTTTTCAGCTCTTTATATGTTCTGGATATAAGTCCTTTGTCTGAGGAATCATTGGCTAAAATTCTTTCCCATTTTGTGGATTTTCTTTTTACTTTGTTGGTGATTTCTCTTGAAGTGCAAAAACTTCTTAATAATATGAAATTCCAGTTGTTGATTCTGTTTCCCATCGGTTTGCATTTTGCTCATGAACTCTCTTTCTATCCCTATGTCTTCAAGGTTTTTATCCACTTTGTCTTCCAGTAGATTTAGTGTTTCTGTTTTAATATTTAGATCCTTGATCCATTTTGACTTTAGTTTAGTGTATGGTGATAGGCATATTTTCAGTCCTTGGCATGTGGAATGCCAATTATTCCAACATCATTTATTAAAGAGGCTATCTTTCTTCCAGTGAACATATTTGGACCATTTGTCAAATATAAGGTGGCTGAGTGTCTTTGTAGTAGTGTTTGCTTCTTCTAATATGTTCCACTGATCCTCAGGTCTATTTCTTTGCCAGGATCATGCTTATCTTATTGGCTTTATAGTATAGTTTCAAGTCAGGAATTGAGATGCCTCCTGTCTTGCCTTTTTTGCCCAGAATTGCCTTTTCTATTCTAGGTTTCTTCTGTTTCCAGATGAATTTTAGGAATATTTTTTCTAGATCTGTAAGGTATGTTGATGGTATTTTGATTGGGATTGCATTGAATCTGTATAACAGTTTTGGGAGCATGGCCATTTTCACAGTGTTGGTTCTTCCTAACCAAGAGCAAGGAATATCCTTCCATTTTTGAATATCCTCTTCAATCTCTTTTTTTTTATAGTATAATTTTCAGCATACAGGTCTTTTACATTCTTGGTTAGGTTGATTCCTAGGTATTTGATTTTTTTAGATGCTATTGTGAAAGGAGGATATTTCCATAATTTCTCTCTCAGTGAGTTTTTGTTTGTGTACAGGAATGCTATTGATTTTTGAGTGTTGACTTTGTATCTGGTTATGCTGCTGAATTTGTTTATTATCTCTAGCAGTCTTTTAATGGAGTTTTTGGTGTCTTCTATGTAGAGTATCATGTCATCTGCAAATAATGATAATTTTACTTCTCATTTCCTTTTTTATTCATTTCTCCCTCTTGTCTGATTGTTCTAATATTTCCAGAACTATATTGAATAGAAGTGTGATAGACATTCTTGTCTTGTTCTTGATTTTAGAGTAAGGCTTTCCATTTTTGTCCATTTAGTACAATGTTGACGGTTGGTTTGTCATATTTGGCCTTTATAAGATGGAGGTACATACTGTCTATTCTGAGTTTCTGTAGGGTTTTTATCATGAACAGATGTTGGACTTTATCAAAAGCTTTTTCTGCATCTATTGAGATGATCATGCGATTTTTATTTTTGGCTCTGTTGTTGTGATGTATTACATTTATTGATTTATATATGTTGAACCATCCCTGCTTTCCTGGAATAAATCCCACTTGGTCATGGTGTATAATATTCTTGATGATTTGCTGCATTCTATTTGCCAGTATTTTATTGAGAATCTTTGCATCAATGTTCACTAGTGAGATTGGTCTATAGTTCTCCTTTTTGGTTGGGTCTTTCTGTGGTTTTGGTATCAGGCTAATACTTGCCTCCAAGAATGACTTAGGGAAGACTGCTTTTCTTTCAATTTCATTGAAGAGTTTAAGGAGTGTTGGCAGTAAATCTCTAAATTTCTTGTAGAATTCAGCTGTAAATCCATCAGGGCCTGGGCTTTTCTTTGTTGGTAAGTTTTTAATCACGTTTTCAATTTCAGTAGCTGATATTGGATTATTCAACATTGTTATATCTTCTTGATTGAGTTTTGGTAGTTCTCTATGTTTCTAGAAATCTGTCCATTTCCTCTGTTTTCTACTCTATGTGAGTACAGATTTTCAAAGTAGGTGTTCATGGTCTTTTGAATTTCCATGAGATCTGTAGTAATTTCCCTTTTTTCAGTAGTTATTGCATGGATTGGAGTTTTTTCTCTCTTTTTCTTGATGAGGTTGGCTAGAGGTTTATCAATTTTGTTTATCCTCTCAAAAAATCAGCTCTTTGATTTGTTAATTAATTCTTTGTTTTTTTGTTTTTGGTTTCAGTTGCATTAATTTCTGCTCTAATCTTTACAATTTCTTCTCTTTGATGAGCTTTGAGTTTGACTTGCTCTTCCTTTTCTAGGAGCTTGAGATGTAGCATTTGGTTATTTATTTGTGCTTGTTCCATTTTCTTGATGTGACTATTTATTGCTATATATTTTGCTCTTATGACTGCTTTCATTGTATCCCATAGGTTACAGTATGGTGTGTCTGCATTTTTGTTGTATTGTTGGTATTGTTTCATTTCTTCTTTAATTTCATCTGTAACCCACTGGTTGTTCAGAAGGTTGTTATTTAATTTCCATGTTATTTAATTTTTCATGTGTTTAATTTCCATTTATGTATCGCAGGGGGTTTTTTGCCATTGATTTCCAATTTTAGTGCAGTATACATGGGATAGTTTCTCTCTTTGCATTTACTTAAGAATGTTTTATGAGTTAAAATATGGTCTATTTTGGAGAATGTCCCATATGCAGCTAAGAAGAATGTATATTCTTATGTGGTTGGGTGGAACACTCTGCATACGTCCACTAAGTCCATTCATGAATTCACAGGTGTGATTCAGTTGTGTTATTTCTTTGCTTTTTGTCTAGTTGATCTATCTCTTTGTGACAGTGGGGTGTTAAGGTCTCCTGTTACAATTGTGTTCTTGTGTACTTGGTTTTTCATGTTCATTAGTGTTTGTATTACATAGTTGGGTGCTTCTGTATTTGGTGCATATATATTTATAATTGTTAGTTCTTCCTCTTCTAGTTTTCCACTTATGAGTATGTAGTGGCCTTCTATATCTCTTTTAATCATTTTAGGTTTGAAGTTCACTTTGTCTACAAACAGAATAGCTACCCCTGCTTTTTTCTAGGTTCCTGTTGCATGAAATACTGTTTTCCACCCTTTCACTTTTAGTCTATGAGTTTCCTTTTGAATTGGATGTGTTTCTTGTATACAGCATATAGTAGGGTTCTGTTTCTTGATCCATTCTGTCAACTTGCTTCTTTTGACAGGTGAATTAAGTCCATTTACATTTATGTATATGACTGATATGTACTGGCTTGACTTTGCCATATTATGTTCCTGTTGTTGGTTTCCTGATTTCCTCTCTTGTTTAATTTCTTGTCCAGCCTGATGGTTTCTTTCTGTTGCTGTTCTGTAGATTGTGGTCATTTTTATCTCTTTCTAGCACGTCTTTCTATACTCTTTCTAGGGTTGGTTTGGTAGATATGAAGTTCTTCAGTTGTTTTATATCATGGAAGTATCTTCTTTCCCCATTAAATTTGAAATATAGTTTTTCTGAGTACATCAGTCTGGGTTGAAACTTGTTTTCTTTCAGGGCTTGAAATACTTCACTCCAAGCTCATCTTAATTTGAAGGATTATGCTGAGAAGTCTGCTACGATTCTAATAGGCTTTTCTTGATAGGTGAGTTGTGTCTTTTTTCTGACAGCTTTTTTGTATTCTGTTTTTATGCTGTATGTCTGGGATCTTAATTATTGTATGTATGGGTATAAATCTATGTTGGTTATTACTGTTTGGAGTTCTATATGCCTCACTTATTTGTGTATCAGATTTTTCCCCATGTTTGAGAAATTTTCTTTTATTACTTCTGTGAACAGCTTAGTTATGTCCTTTGCGTTGTCTCCTGCATCCTCACTGATATCTACTAGTCTTACATTGTTTCTTTTGGCATCATCTTGGAGCTGCTGGATTATCATTTCATGCTGCTTTGTTGTTTTTAGAAGTTCTATCTTTTCATGGCTGTTGTCTGTGATCCTGTCCGGCTGTTCTGAAATTCTATCCTCAGCTTCATTTAAACAGTTTTGTCAGCTTTCAATGAAATTTTTGTTTCTTGGATATCTCTTTGAATTTGTTTCATGGATTCTTCTTGTTTTCTGCATTGTTCATTCAATGTTTCAATCAATTTCCCATGCTCCTGTAATTTTTTTTATCTATTTCTTCCCTAGCTATGTTGAGCAAATCCTTTACTAAGGTTGTTATTTCTGTCTTTATGTAAGACATTACTTCTAATTTGATTTCCTCTATAGCCTCATGGATTTGTTTCTTTACTTCATTTGCTATCTTTTCAGAGATTTCTGGTGTATGACTTTTAAAGTCCTCTATTTTGCTATCACCTGTTCTTGCACCTGATGGACTAGATGTTTGAGATTGCATTTTGGTTTTTCGTTTTGTCATTTTTCACCTTCTGGGCCAATATCTGGTTATTTAATCCCAATAGTCACAACTGTGGACTGTGTATGTCCCGGGGTCCTACTGTGTGGTTGTGGTCAGCCCGATTATTGGGTACATATTGACCAGTACCTACCAGGTTCCTCTGTCTGGGTGAGGGGCCACTGAGTCTCCCATCAAATCAGCACTGCCAGTCCACCACAGTTCAAGGTTCTAGGAGGGAGAATGGGAGCCAAATGTTCACAGAAGTGCTTGGTCTAAGAGATGAGGAAGGTAGCCGAGGGCAATGGGTTGAGTGTGGTGATTCTATGGATCAGCACACAGGAGGAGCATCCTGGGTTAATGGCACAGCTCAGCAGCCTGAGCCAGGAAGGAGCACAACAATAATTCTTTGTGTAGTGGCAGTGGGTGGGTGCTGATGCGGGCAAGTCTAGCACAGCTGCCTGAGTTGGGACAGCACTTGGTATTGTTCTTCCATGTGACAGGGTGGTCGGTGGCAGTCAGGGATGCCGAGGCACTTGGGCAGGTCCAATGGCATGAGCTGGGGCAGAGCTTGGCAGCCTCCTCAGCTTGGCACCTTCCACTGTGCAGCAGTGGCAGTGGAAGTTGGGGGGGGGCGCAGCAAGCCCAGTGGCAGAGCTTGGTGTTCTTCCTCCATGCAGCGGGACAGTCAGTGGTGGCTTGGGATGCTGAGGCACTCTATTGAATTTATTTTTTGTCTGTTTGAGTCAAGGTCTATGCAGGTCAGGCTGGCCTTGAACTCATTTTAGGGTAGCCTTGAGCTCACAGGAATCCTCTTGCCTCAGCTTCCTGAGTTATGGGATTACAGATGGCCACCACCACATCTGGCCAATGTATATATGTCCCCTGACTGGTGGACAAAGGTTCTGTCTTTTCTTGACTGTTTATAGAGTAAATCACCTCCCCACAGTAGCAAGTGCAGGGCTAAGACTTACAGTCTAAGGACTATATTTGCAAGTCTTAATGCAGAGTTTTTTTGTGGGAGGAGGAAGGGTGTAAAAAGCATTTTCAACAATTATCTCATTAGCAGCTGTATTCTTGTTTAATGAAAGAGTTACTTGAAGGAATATGGGAGGTGACCTTATCATTGCTGTTAAAGGCAGAAAGACACATTAAAGAAGGGCTATGACTGGTCTAAGCCATCCTTTCAGAAAGGGAGGGTCTGGGATTGGACCAAGGCCATGGCTACCAGTCGTGTGTCACCAGAGATGTGGTAGTGGATTTCTTATAATTTGAGTTTCTTATAATTGGCAGTATCCTCCAGCCTGGTGCAGACCTGGGCAGCATATTCAAAAAGTGGGAGCTTTTCCACATCCAGTAATTATCACCCTGTGACATTTTTACCAAGTGCCAGGTTGTCATAAATGATAACTATTCCAGGTTCCTTCCCTGGTGCAAGGATAATTTAAATATGTAAATGCAGAGGTTTGGAAGCTTTTGCTACTTCACTTACCCTCCTGTGAAAGCAATGGCATTTATTTTTGGCAAAGCATATGTTGGGGAGATCTTTGTAGTTATTAAAATCTCTTTATTCAGAATAATATTTTCTTTCCTTCAATTTAATTACAGAATAGTATACTCAGGACAAATAATTGTAATTGTGGTTTATCCTCAAGTCCATAGATTAGGGTAACTGATAAATCTACTTATTTGTTAATTGTAGATTATAATACCTAGAGCTATTATATAAAAGTTAAAATGCAGCAAAGAAAAGATTAGGAGAACAGAGAGGTAAATTTATAAAAGATAAAAATAGACATTGATAAGATACAAAACTAACAGAAAATAGAGCTAAGAAACATTAAAAGTTAGAATAGACAAATCTGATAAAAATAAGATAACACAAATATTGAGAAAGCAGCATTGCTACAGATGCAGAAATTATTTAAAAATTATGAGACTAATATGTACAAACTTGTACAAATATGTTTTAAAATGTGCAGGAGAGAAGTTCCAGTGAAAACGTACATTATCAAAATTGATTCGGGAAGATTTAAAATACTTCCATACAAGGAAGGTTTACAAAGACTGAATTTCAGACATTAGAAAACCAGTTTAGCTCAAAGTTGCTAAATATAGTTTAATAAGTTAGGTTGCTGAGTCCTACTTATATTGGGCTGTTAGATAAACCATGGTCAACTGATGAACCAGGGCTAAAAGCTTCTCTTCACATTAACTGGAGTCTTTTGCTCTCAGCTTGTTGTCTTTCTCCCACTGTCTTACCAGTTTTTCCCTGGTTACCCTCTTTATCTTTACATCCCACATGTTGGGGCAAAAGGGTACACAAGTCTGATTTAGTCCTAGTCAAGGAGGCATGAGATCCTTATCCCATCACCAACAGCAACTGGAGTCCAGCAGGATACAGGACCCACGCTGAGTTTCTGAGACTCTTGGCCTGGGAGTTGTGTGTGGACTTTGGGAGATACAGTTATCTCTAAACTCTACTAAACAAGGAAACCTGAAGTCAGGATGCCTATGGCTATCTTCCATGTCACAAGAGAGAACATATTTGTAATATTAAAGGAAGAAGTAAACACAAGTGCTAAAGTGATAAGTTAACATCAGAGGCAGATCAGGAAAAAATGTTTGACATCATGTGTGAAGTGGGACTCTCCTGTCTTCTTACTTGCATGAATGAACCAACTTAATTCTTATGGTTGTTAAATTGCCAACATTATGAATAAAATGAGAATAACGAATAAGGAAATGATTCAGGCAAAGTCCCAGCATCACCAAATTTTTTTTTAATCATACTGTCTCCAGTTTCCCAATGTCAACTTATTCCATTGACCTTCAGCCATCCACCCCTATAGTCACAATCTGACTCATCTCATTCCCAGGTGTACTGTCCCACTGTGAAATCCTATCTCCTGATTACCCAGTCTTTGTCTATTATAGAGGCACAAATATTTAATAATAAGTGAAGTGAGAAAAACCAGCAGAAGAGATTTCATAATATAATTAGTTATATAGTTTGTTAGCTATAAAGTTACTAAAATCATATAAAACATGTAAGTAACATTAGTTATAAAGGTTTTAAAAGGTTGTCTAGGCTCATATGTCTTACCAGGTAGGGAAACTAAATTCAAGATGGATGAAAGATCTAAATGTTAAACAGAAACATTCTGCTAGAATATGAAATAGGTAAAACTCTTGAAGACACAGGAATAGGCAAGGACTTTCTAACAGAGCCCAACTGCATAAGAAATAGCAACTGGGATACTCAAATTAAAAAGCTTCTACACATGATGGAAACAACCAATAGTATAGAAACATAACCTATGGAATGGGAAAAAATATTGCCACTCCTCCTCAGACAGGAATATTATCTAGAATATATGAATATCTCAAATAATTATACACCCAAAACAAAAGACCTAATCAAAAAGTGATAAGTGAAATGAATAGATACTTAACAGAAGAGCAAAAATGCCCACTAAATACATGAAAAAAAGTTCGCCATTTTTGCCCACTAAAAAGAATGGTTATCTCCAAGAAATCAAGTAATACGAATGTAGGCAAGGCTTCTTATAGCGGTACAATTCATAATAGCTAAATATTGGAAGTATCCTAAATGTTCATCAACAGATGACTGAGTAAATAAAATATAGTACTTATAAGTAATGGAGAGCCACTCTACCATAAAAATAAACAAGTTATTTGTGGGAAAATGAATGCTCCTTGAGGCCATAGAGTTATGTGAAATAATTCCAACATATGAACTTAAATATTCCATGGATTATTTAACATGGCATATTCAAAATACAAATCAAGAGCAAAATAAAAATTGACAATAGAAAAGAAGAAAATAGATTTTTGCAAATAATACAGGGACTAAAAGATGGAGAGAAGGAGGAAGAAGGGGGAAAGGAGTTAAAAAAATAATTAAGACATGTCATGTACATGCTCCAATTCTCCATGAGAAATGTGGCCATTATACACTGCAAAAATGTACTAATGAAAATTTTTGAAAATATTATTAAAAGATTCATATTTGAGGAGCAATACTGAAAAAAACCTCTCCATTTTCCTGTGCGATCTCTAGCATACATATGGCATGTGAAAGCATGGATCCTGTAATGACTCTCACTGCACCTATTTTAAAGCACATGGTAACATATATTGATTAGTTTTTAATCCAAAATAAACCAAAAGTGAAAATCATATCATTCCATTCCCACCAAACCTAAATATAATTAATCTTTTTTAAGCTTATTTTTTTAGCCTTATGATGCAATTTAGGAAACACATAGGACTAATTGAATCTTAGGTGCAACTGAAACGTTCTGAGATTTTACTGGGATCACAGAGAGGTAAGGAGCTGGGCCCCTGTTAATCACAACAACATCCCACTTAAAAGCTGGAGCTTGCCAGCAATCTGCTGTTGCCATATTGATTTCACTTGGCCCTTTTGGATGGAATAGCAGGGAAATTTTCCAACGTAGAATCAAGGCAGATGGTGGGGAGGTTGGGGAAAGGAAAAAAAGCAGTCTCACGGCATAATGGAAGTCAAAGCAAAGCTTTTTGAAAAATATTATTATAATTCCATGACAAACAACTGACACTGAACCAAAAACATCTGTTCGTCCCATGGCAAGAATCAATGGCACACAAATCTTCAAGCCTTCAGCGAAGCTCACCAGCTATTTAGTTTTTATCAATGAGGTCAGAGCTAGCAGGACTATTGATATGACTCCCAGATAGATATGTTTCTAAATCACTTTATAAACCAAATGCCTCACCATAAAGTAGATTACCCAAAATTGGAATTTTCTAAGTAGCATTTCATTATAGAACAAATGTTTAAATGTCATTATTTTTAGTCACTATGTGATTATTTATATTTTTGAACCCAAAATTTAAATGATGCTTTATGGTTTCACATGGCTTTAATACAGAAGTCAAAATTATGTTCTTGAGATGCAAAAAGATGGAAGCCCAAGATCATATGGAAATCACCTTCAATTTTATTCTATCCAAGCATTAAAAGAACTAGTTTAAAACAGTTCACTCTATATAGTTACCACACTCTACACTCTTAATGTCTTCTTTCACTTACTAGCTCTTTTATTAATCCAGATGTCCAATTTGGGGAGATATTCAGGTTATTGCTATTTTATTTATTCTTAATCAATGGAGTCCAAAGTAACAATTAAATTTTGAGGTGAAGAATTTTAATCCAGTTGTACCATCTATGATGTCTATGACACTATACACCTTACTCAATGTTTTTAAGTTTTCAGTTGCTCCATACAAGATTCAAATTCTACAAAAGGTTAAAATTTATTTAAGAATAAAGGCACATACAACATCCTCTCACTCATGTAGAATTTAAGAAAGTTGATTCCATGAGTCCTGAGCATAAAATGGTGTTTAAAGGGTACTAAGTGCTACTTAAATAGGAGAAATGAATTCTGGCAATCTATTGCACAGTAAAGTGGCTGATCATACTGATGATATCTTGAAATGTGCAGTACATGGCCGTTAAACACCTAACGACATACCGCATATTTCAAGATATTAGAAGGAACGACTGAATGTTTTCACTATAAAAATAATAAGCATGTAGCTAGATAAGTGTCCCAGGTAGTTTTAAATATTGCACAATAAATACATATATTGAAATATCATGTTATCCCATAATTATGTATGACTTTTATACAAGAATAATTTAATTTTTAAATGGAAAATAAAGAGACATATAATTACATAAGTTAGTCTCCTCACTTTTCCTTAGTCTTTCAAAATTAAACACTCCCCAAAATAGGGAGTAGGGAGTGGGGCTGGGTAAGTTTCAAGTTTCAAGCCTTTGTACCTTCAAAGAGGTTAACACATTTATTTGGTCTAGTCTCATCATTCCTGGGGAACTGATTTTCTGCTAATTTATTATGTAAACTAGACAATACACGCTTGTAAGGAAGACCAATTTAATCAGAGACCCCTGCTGCAACACATTGACTGGACTTCATCTTTCTGCAGCCCCTGGGAGAGTCCAAAGGCACAAGTAAGCACCAGGGACAAGGGCAATCAGTAGAAATGGATTGTGCTATTTGCTTTTCCATCACTATGACAACATTCCCAAAATAAACACCTTAAAAAGGAAAGGCTTATTTTGGATCACATTTTCAGGCCATGGCCATTTGTCCCATTTCTTTGGATTTGTAGCAACAGAGTCTTTCATGGCAGGAGGCTGTGACAAAGGACGCCGGGTACCTCTTGGCTGCCAGGAAGCAAAAAGGAGACAGAAGACCTGGTTTGCTTCCAACAGTGACCATTCTTTAAGTTTTCCACCACCTGCCATAGCACCAGAGACTGGTGAACAAGCCTTTACCACGTGGACCTTTGAGGAACACCTAAAACCCCAAGCATAACAGAGGTCAAGAGGAAGTTGTTTCTACATCATGGCCAACAGCTGCACAGAAACTCAAGAAACAATAGAGTCAAAGCAGAAAATTTCAGGGTTGTATGACAAACAACCTCCAGTAATTCAACTCAGAATATTAGCAAGTTTAATGTGCCTAAGTAAGTGCAGAAGTACCAAACACGTGTTAACTGTGACTGATTCATGTGGGAAATTCCGGGTCCTCCATAGAGCTCTGGTGTTGCCCAATTTCTTCCTGCCAGTTAACTGTACTGAGAACACAGTGAGATTCTCCCAAACTTACTTGCATCATGGTGGGTACACAGATGAAAAATAAGTGTCCCCATCTGTACTCTGAAACCTAGTTTCCAAGGATTTGATTTATCTCTTCTAAATGGACAGATAGTAGCATGTTTCACATGAGATGAGTGGACACCATTTTACAAGGACTTGGTTGGGCACTGCCTTAAATCCTAGCATATTTTGTTGCTATTATTGTTTTGTACTTTATTTGTTCTCTTTTTGCCTTTTGATTTCCTCCTACTTTCTCCTTTCTAGCTTAGGAATAGGTTCAGGTCGAGACTAGGATAGTAAAAGTGAGGCTATCATGTTTGAGCTAAAAGAGACATTAGAAAGTCCATATTTCATACCATGAGGTCAGGTGGATCACTGTGGGGTAGAACACTAGGTAGGTGTAAACGTAGAACTCAGAGTCCTGAACTATCTCTTGTAGTTATGAAGCAAAATATGTTCTCATAAATAGGAACCTCACCAGTTTCTGGACCCTTAGTAGGCTTTCAAAAATAATGTTGGTTAACAGTTGTTTAACAAGTAATTTTTCTGTAAGGCATTATATCAGCAAGATGCTAAATTAGTCTGTGAAGTTGATGAACATCAGAAAATAATCTCATTTATGTGTCATCATGTTCTCTCTGTTTCTTTGGATTTAAGAACTGTGGAATACAGCACAAGTGAGTAGAAAGAGCTGAAATAAAATGCACTGGCAAACACACCAGCACCAGATTTGGTTTCAAGGGGTCAATGTGCTCCTGTGTTCCCCTTTCATCTTGGCTACCTCGCCACCTCAGAAACTCCTGCCCTCTGGACTCCACTGCGTGTACTTATGCTAAGTTGATATTAAAAATCTGGTTCATCAAAAGAGAAAAAAAATGATTGTCACAAGGAGAGGGCTTCTCGGAACCGAAGACAAGCTGCTCCTTTCCAACTGAAAATGTCAAACACTTATTCATTCGGTTCTTACCAGACTTGATTTATACGAGCAGCTGCCAATCCTTAACCTCCCCCTCAAGAAAGTGCAAATGGGAAGCCTGTTCACTCAGCCATTAATATCATGTTAGTTTTGTTTGATATCCTGAGTAGAAAATCATCTTTTCCCTCCATGTGGGAGTTATTGATTTACCCTGTTGTTTGCTTTAAAATCATCTCATTTCTAAATATGCTTGTTGTTTACCTGTGGTGTTGTAAAAAATATGATTATTTTCTTTATGGTTTTGTAGAAGTTTGGCTTTAAAAAATAAGCATTAATTACACTTTGACTTGTAATTTGAATTCATATTTCCAAACCCAGAGAAAATTACAAAAAAAGCAAAAAAATCCACGAGATAAAACTTCACCGGTACACTGGTTCCTAGCAATAATATGACATATATTGAAATGTATGTATCTTAGAGAGGACTCCAAATGTTTTAAATGTTTTACTTTTTGTATTTCTTAGCTGATCATGACTAACAAAAAAATTCTTTAAATAAGAATTAACAGGAGAAAATGGGGTATACAGGATCAAAGCAGATTACAACAAGGTTTCTAGTGAAAGTTTTTTAAAAATATGAAAAAGAAAAAGAGAACAAGAGTGACTCCACAGAGCAAGTCACTTATTTCTATTTCTGAAAGAGAAGGGAGAATCAAAGAGCATGATTTATACCACAGTGCTCCAATAAATCATAGCCAGGCGAAAGAGTTGTAAGGTACAAAACATTTCTGTGATATGCCCCTTCGAGCACAGGATTGATAAATCTTCAAAAATTAGGCCCTTCCCCAAATGTATGTTACAACAGAGCGCTCTCATATAGCCTGATTCACAAGCCCCTCATTGTCAAATGAACAAAGGAAAGACCACATGCTGTGTTTTGGTTTTATTTCATAGAGTGCATGGACTAAGAGCTCCAGCAAAACTATAAAGAAATATGCCCCCATTTCCTCACTTCAAAAGATAATAGAAAGATCAGTTATTCACAAAGCAGGATTTCCACTGCCATTGCAGGGTTTTACTCACCATATGTGAGCTCCTGTAAGAGAATAATAGAGGATGCTTAATGGTCATGTCCTCCTGGGAAAGCTGGGTCATCTTATGCACTTTCCTTCCTGATACCAGTGCTTGGTCCAGGGACTGCCAGGGAGGCCAGAGGAAGTCAATAACAGGATGGCCTACGGCTTTCAATATCCTTGATATTCACACGGCATGTTCCTGAACTTTTCAACCTTTTTCAAAATCATTTTTCCACCTTTAATGACTGACTTTGAGGAGCTCTTGATGAGTACCTCAGAGTAAAACATGTCTTGAGACAGGAGAAATTCATCGCTGGCTGGGCCATAAAAAATTCACCACCTCTCTTGGTATCACGAAGACCACCCTTGATCACTCCACAGTTGGTGCTGAACTTAGAAGGGGCCGGAGTGCATTCTGTAGGGCTCACGTCATTACCATTGTCATGTGCAGAACTACATCATCATTTTGCAAAACCAGTTGTGTTTCCCTATTAAGCTCAGAGAACAAAGAAAAAAGTAGAATAGACAACGCTGATCTCTAAAGAGGAGTCTCTCTCCACCCTAGTGTTGGCTGCTGAACTGGCTTTTGAAAGCTCTCCATTAATTCTTGTATCAGATTTTACTGGACTTAGATTCCAGCCTCCTGATACTCAACTTTACGAGCTATAAGCAAAAATGCTTATATACCACTGCCTATTGAAACTTGTTTCTATTAACATTTTAATAACAAAATAAAATTAACATCTCCAACCATAAAATGTGACTCTAGGAAAGTAAACTTAGAACTGGCATTTTTAGGGGAAAAAACTTGGAGTTGAAAATGTTTGAATATTCAGCTGAAATATCACACAGCTGAAATCACAGTGTTATTTATATGCTATTGCTCCCTTAAAATGTTCATTGAATTGGAAAGCTTACAGCCACAGGTAACAGAATGACCTGACTATGGTGACCTCTACCACAAATCTATTTATTGTTAACATTTGCCTAGCATATCTTCTGTTTTAATTCTTTCACTTTCAATCTTTTTGTGTTTTTATGTTTTGGTGTGTCATTTTATATGTCACTTGTAAACAGAACATAGGTAAAGTTTTATTTCGTTTCTTTCAAAGTAATGTCTCTATATCGAGAATAAAGTTTGACCCTTATACCTGCTGAGAAAACTGTTACATTTGAAAGCATTTCTAACCTGTTTACTGTTCCTATTTATTCTGCTTTTAGCTGTCTTTATGATTCCTGCATTTCAGCCATATTTTAGAGTTAAAATTTTAAATTGAACTCACTTTGATGCCCCCACCACTGGTCTGGGTATGATACACTCACTCTATTTCTATTATTTAACATTAAAAAATTGTATCAATAGGATTTACTCAAAATAAATGAAGATTTTATACATTTCATCAGTAATACTGACTTTGCATATTCTATTTACACAGGTATAATCCCAAAGGTGACAAAGCCCAGTTTTCCTTGCAGAGACATAGAGAATTTTGTTACCCTTGTGAAACTAAAGAATCTCAAAAAGACAGAACAGTGTGTGCGGAGGGGCAAACATAACCACCCTGCTTCCATATTTCAGTCAGAGCTGAATCCATCCATTCACCCACCCACCCATCCATCTATCCATTCATCCATTCTTCTGTCCACCCAATGAATAGATCTTTGTTAGTGTCTCTCATGCTCTTGAAAAATTGCTTGGTAAAGCAATCAGGTTGTTTTATTGGTAGAGGGCGTCTCTTCATTAACTATATTCTACATTTCAAACAAACAAATAAATTATCTCCCTCTATTTCCATCTTCTCATTAAGCAATTCTCAAGCCTTACTGGCCATCAGAGTCACAAGGCAAAACTTGTAGGCCTGCAGGAAAACCTGCAGATTTACGTTTTAACAACTACTATCTCTCCAATGAAGGTGAAGTATGACCAAATTAGAATGGTTTGTCTGTCAACCTTGTAAACAATGGAACACCATTAATATTTGCAATTGTAAGGGTAAGAAGTTGCATAGAATGGGAAGATATAGAAACTAACAAGCTTTAAACTAGTAGTTCAAGTGTTAGTTGACAAAGTCGATGCTGTGGTGAACAAAATAAAAATTAATCAAAAGAGTAAGCATGGTTACATTATATTTTTACAGTACTTTGACTCTTTTAATCCTATAAGGTTGATTTTGTCAAAATCATCTCTAGTTGAGACACTCTCAAAATAATTTAGGTTAGATGAGACAGCAAGGGACTCTTACAGGTGGTAAAAATGTTCATTGGCAAGGGAAAATGATGCACATTAAGAGAATTTCAATGCTTTAATAATGCCATATAATATCAAATGGCAGCCAATTATATACTTTTCTAAAAGAACCCATTTCTTGTAGCAGTAAATTGTTTTCCAGCCAGAAAGTTACCTTTAAAAATCATAAAGAATGAATTGTTTCCCTCGTGGATTTATTTTAGTGGAAGGGAAAATGCTTAATGCTAAAAAGCACCTTTGCTTAGCAACTGCTACATCTAACCTCCCACAACTGCATGCTAGCTGGCATTGAGTACTTGTTTTATCAAGTATTGATTCCTCTTTGCTACCAGAGAATCTGAGTTGGTCCACATTGTGAGGCGAGTCTCCGTGTCTTCCTTAGAGTAAACTGTGAAATCTCTTCCTTTGCCTCAGCATCAGTTTAAGTTTTATCACAGGAACTCTTCCTTCTTGGACACTGCTTTTTCACAAATTCTCTTAAGCAGCTGAACAGTGGATTGGGAAAGAATGAACTAGTTAAGGGCAGTCTTGTATATCACTCACTCTTCTCCTTACTGACTTACATTAAATTAACACATAACTAGAAAAGGCATACCCAGAGGAGAGAGACAGATTAATGATTCTGACTCTGAGTAGGTGCAAAGTGCTTCACATTTTAATTCAAGACTGTTACTTCATCCCAGGTTGCACTTAGCATTAGATTCTTTAATACCTAAAAACCAAATAAACTTGACTTTTCAATATATAACAATATAAAATACAAAGTTGAAAATCATATGCAATAAATAGTAAGTCTTTTTTCTTCATTTTTCTCCCAGAAATCCAGTTCCTTCAAAGAGGAACACTTATCATTCCCAGGTATTTCCTTAAAGAACGACACCATAAACATTCAAGGAACTGATAACCCTTCACAGAATTATTTATCACATTCCCAGCATACTTCAGGTATAGAAAATGTGAAATCAATGCACAAAATAGGTGATACTCCCTGCCTTCAAGGAGTGCACAGTCCAGTGTGGGGAGACAGAATACAAATCGGATAAATATGCTCATTCTGTAGTCTATTAGAAGATTATTGTTACTTTGGAGAAAAGTCAAATAGGGGGTGGAGAGAGGGAGCTTGAAGGAGATGTATAAGTAGGTAGGGAAATTTAGGACTGATCAAATAAACTCCCAGGCAAAACAACATTTGAGTAGAACTGAAAGATGACAGTGAGTTCCATGGATTTTGAAGAACATCCAGGAAAAAATGAGTTTGGAAGCAAAAAGCAGGAAATGAGATCAAGGTCTGCAGTTCTCCCAGTGAGAAGGAGATTTCAGGGATGCATTGGAGGGTTCAAAGCAAGGAATGACCTGGTGTGACTTCCATTTTGGTAAGATATGCTGGGTTTCTGTTGAGAATAGCCAGACAGAGAGCAGAGTTGGGAGATCAGTAAGAAGAGAAAGGCAAGCTATGCAAAGACTATGAATGGTAACTTAGAATGGGAAGGGAGCAGATGGTGAGAAACAGTTGGATTCTGAATATACTTAGTAGGCAGTCAAAAAGAAAGAACAGTGACTTGGATGAGGGCCATGAGAGGAAGTCAGGAGTTTAAGGACTTTAGCCGGGACAACAGAAAGGATGGAGGTGCCACTGCTTGCAATGGAAAGAATGACAGGGAAATAGATTAGGGAGGAGGTGTTAAACACCCTAGATTTGAGATGTTCATACAGATCCTAATGGAAGTACAAAACATAAATCTGGGTATACTAACATGAAATCAGGTAACAGATTTGAGCTAGAGATAGAAATTTGATAATCAAAAGCAAACAGATGGTACTGGAAATTGTGAAGCTGGAGGAGAATCCCATACCACCACCACCACCACCATCATCACTCAGGAACAGAAAATGCAGACATACAAGAGAGCAAATAGAATGGAGACCCAGGAATCCTCCAACATTTGATAGTAAAAGAGAAAGAGGAAGAAACAAAGAGACCAGGAAGTAACAATAGGAGAAGAAGAAAACCAATGTGGGTTTCCTAGAGAAAAACTTCTTTATGAGGAGATATGACAATGTGTCTAATTCTGCTAAACAATTTACAAGATCAGGGGTTGTAGTAAAAGTGATGAGAAGAGTTTAAGATAAAAATCAAGTAGAATAAAGTTAAGCAGAAGAAAAACTCAAAATAAGTGTAGATTAACTGTGTTGAAGAGTTTCCCTGTAAATTAAACCCAAGAAAAGGGAATACATTTATTAAAAGGGAGAATTAAAAATCTTGTTTGTATGACCATGGTAATGACATGGTAAACAGGAAAAGTATATGCCTGCATGTATTTATTTTGTTGCACATATAATACATAGTTACAGATAAACAACTTTTCCCACTTAAGTATAATATTAAAGTTCTCACGCATCACAAGACACACTATTATTTTAGTTCACAGAAAGGAAAACATTTCTGTCATTTAAAGAAAAAGGTCATTATTTGAAAGGCATATCCTGATTTCAGAAATGTTGAACTGCTTACATTTTCTCAAGAGTACTACTTCTCATAAACAATTAAAAATGGTGTGCATCTTGGAGGTACTTTCCATCCCAATACAATGAGAGCAGCATTGTTCATGAAAGGGTACAGTTTATCCAGTTCTCTTTCTATAATGCTTTACCTATTTGCATTTTACTGATGTTACAAAAATACTATAGTCGGTATCCTTGTATATGCAATCGTTTTTTACTGTATGTAGGTGCATCTGTGTGAGAAATTCCTGGATATCCAATTTTAATCTTATGAATAACCCAAATAGCTGTGCATCAAGCTTTTACTAGCCTCCAGCAATGTCTGAGAATGGCAGGTGACCCGCACTGCACACAGCATGAGCAAATGTATTATCTTCAGTAATATGGAGCAGGCGGCAGATCAGTGACCTCCAAAGAGGCCCACCTTCCGTTCCTCATAACCCACAATTGCATTACCTTACATGCCAAAGATGACTCTGACTTATTTAAGGATTTCAAAATGGGGAGATTACCCTGGATTATGTGAATGAGCCCAATATTTTCATAATGCCCCCCATAAGTGAAGGAGGAAGGCAGCAGACAGACAGAAGGATGTGAAAGAACAGTGTTGTCAGAAAAACAAATCACAGCAGTGAAACTGCTGAGTTGGAAGTTGGGAGTGGGTGACAAGCCAAAAGTGAAGTCCCCTAGGACCTGGGAAGGTAATAAAATAGATGTCCCAGACAGTAGCTTTATTACACTAATGTAGACATCCTTACTTTTGCATACCCTGAAACAGCTGAATAGCATTAGAATTACCCAGAATTTTAGTAGAATTGTACTTTGAAATCCTCTATTTTGTACAGTCAGTTTGTATAAATTTTCTGTGTTTTGTTAACTTTCATCCATATTTTATTATATTCATAAAGAATCGAGAAAAGCTACTATGATTATTTTATAATTTCCACTGAAACTGTATTTATTGTTAATTTTTAAGCTTTTTTTGCTTTCTCCTTTTTTCTCTGATAAAGTTACTAATACTATAATTTTCTTCTCTCCACTCTCAGATTTTGTGTTTGCTTTTCATTAGTTCTACAATTTCTCTACTTTTCAATTTATAAAAGTCTGCTTTTGTTCTTCATCACTTTTCTTCACTAGATGTTTAAGTTGTTTTTGTTGTTTATCAGTGAATTATTCAGTGCTGTGATGTCCTTCAAGCATGAAGTTAGACATATGTTATAGGTTCTGATTTATAATCCTTTCAGAAATTTTCCCAGTGTAGGCTTTTATTTCCTCATTGTTTAAAGTTATGTTAGAGAAATATTTGAAATTTCCCTGTATCTTTGTTTTAAAATAGTTACCTTGTGAAACTTCTCCTTTGAATTAAATTTGCATAAAATAACTTTGGCAAATGTTGTGAAGTATTTATGGCCAATGCAGCATATTAAATTCTGTCAGTGACTCGAGAACTTGAAAAAACCGAAGCATTTTCCACTTAGGGAGGGGAAGTAGATCTGTTCTATATATGAATGAAACCAACCTTGTTTATTATGGTATTTGGGATTTTTATGCCTAGTTATTTTTTGCTCATTTTATCTATTAAAGCCTGTAAGTAAAATCTCTAGTTTTTCCTTGTTTGTCTGACAATTTCTACAATGAATCTTCAGACTGAATTATTTAGTTATTAGAAATTTCCCTGTCAGAACTTCATTACAAATTCCAGCATATTTATTTATAAAGTGATGTTTCTTTGTTTCAAATTGCCCTGGATTCAAATTCATTTAATATCAACATCGTTGTGTTCACGTTTGTATCTTTGTGTGTGTGTGATGGTCACTTGATTTTATAAATTTTCTTTTGTGGAGCATAAAAGTAGGTTTTATAATGCCCAAAAGTCTTTCCCCGATGAGTTTAATCAATTAAAATATATGTATATGGTATACACACAAAAAATGTGTGTGTGTATATATATCTATATATCTATATCTATATCTATATCTATATCTATATCTATATCTATATCTATATCTATAATTTTAGAGTTTTTTCAAATATTTAGCTAGTATACATTCATTTCATATAAAAATTGGGCCTGGCGTTTAACTCAGGGCCGTCAGCTTTGTGTCACTGTGGGAAGGACTGGGAGGACAAGGCCTGGACCCTTAGGAGGTTGGGCTCAGTGCCCGCAGGTCAAAGTCTCAACAGCACGAGCGCCAGCACCCCTGTCTGGTCAGCTGCTCACACTTCCATTGAGGCAGAAGGTGCTGGCCATTTTTCTTTTTTATTTATTTATTTATTTATTTATTTATTTATTAAATTTTATTTAAGGAGGAAAAAAAAGCAGAGAAAGGGTACAAGTTATACAGATTTACAGAAAAAAATAAATAGTAGGAAATCACTAGTTAATGGATTACATATTGTCATCTTAGAAATAATTGTTCAAGTAACAAAATTAAAGCTTGTAAAGTGGACATTCCAACAATGATACTGCAACAGTTCTGTTCAATGATCCAATAAAACTCAGTGATATCATTTTCTATCTTATAACATTTTTCTTTTTTAACAGAACCGAAGTGCCATCCTCAAGTTCAAATTCTCCATAGTCTTTCAGACACTGCACTTCAGTGTAGAAGCTTTTTGGTGGTTTCGTGTCTTGGGTGATGTCCAACCCTTCAGCTCCTCCCAGGGACCTCATGTAAGTGGCAAGAGACATTTTACATTGATGGAGCTACTCCATGTCATCAGCTGGCAGGTAGAATCCTGAAGCACTTGGCAGAATGCTGCCACATTCCCATCTGAGGGCTCTGATTTCAAGCAGCCAGTCATACAGTGCAGCATCAATTTCTCAACAGTGACTGGTGCCCGGGTTTGACAGTTGGTATCCGATCACCTCGTCCACCTAACTTTGCATCACTCACATCAGACTGGTTTTGTTCATACAAAGCTTTCATTTCCTCCAGCTCTTGTCTGATTCGATCCTCACTGAAAGAGGGCAGCTGCCCTTCAAGGGTGCAGGGCAGCTCCGGGACCAGCTCCATAACTTTTTCTTAAAAAACAGTGGCTAAACCCCACTCCTACAGCCTCCTTAGCCACCAGTTCTCACACCCAACATTTGCTGGCCTCTGGCCTGCAGGGCTCGAGTCATTCAGTGCCCCACAGACCAGGTGTCCCTAGTCATTTTTAACTGTGTAGGATGGACCTGGCAAGAGTGCAGGTGCCCTTTGCCTAGTGCAGAGGAAATTGAAAGGTTGAGAGGACCCACTCTTTAATGTCAGGAATAAAGATCTTGGCTTCCTCTCTCTTCTCTGCCTCAGAATAGGACAGTTTGTTTTCTGATCTTTGCTGTGTTGGAACAAGTTTTCACACTGAATTGCCTGGTTAGTATATGTTGATGCCTCTGTTATCTTGAATGCTTTTAATGAGCACTGGCTCAGGTAACAAGATCAGTCACTGTTGTGCCTCCCTCTGGACAACTTGCCAACGTGATTTCTGCATAATTCCCTTCCAGTACCCTTCCACACCCAACATGCAAAATACATTAGGCTTTTAAAATAAAAATAAATTTGCCCTTAGGTATTTCGTGCATCTTCTCCATTTCTGATTTCCATCCTATGTCATTATAGGTTCTTTAAAAAACTGTGTAGATAAATGGCATGTTAGAACCTTATGACAGATGCACCCAGCTGAGCACTCTACTGCTTTGCACAACTGAAAGTCTGATGACTTTACTATCCCTTTTAACTTAATATACTGTGCTCTCAATTCAAATGAGTATAAATGTCAAAATCCAGCATCCAAAATAGCTCTGCAGCATCTCAATCTTCAGCTTTGGGGTGAAATGCCAGAATTTGTTCTACCAGAATCTTCCTAACTGCTAATTATTAGCACCTTAAAAAGGCACCCATGACTCTTCATCTGAAAAAATATCACCCATGAGCAGAAGCTGCAATAGTGAGTGTGTGTGTGTGTGTACGTATGTGTGTGTGTGTGTGAATGAAGGACAACAAATTTCTGCAGACACTATGTCCTGGCGAGAGAATCAAATGGTGTGTGTGCTGTCACTTGATCGCTCTGTGTTAATGCTGCTTGAGGCATTGCTCATTTTAGTTTTGCATTAGCAAATAATCTTATTAAAAAGATAGCCATGATAGCACTGATTGATGGAGAGGAAGCATGCCTAGTTTAAAATACTCATAATTTATGATCAACTGTGCTTTAACAATGTAAAATGTCATTTAAAATGCTGTGTATATTTAATCTATTTCTGAGGGAGCAATTACATCTATATGAAATTCTAATGCTTGGAATGTAATGCTCATCAAAGGGCTCTCCATTTTCATTTCAGTTCCCTTCTCTTTAACAAATAGTTCCTTTGATCTGTAAGGACTGCACTCTTGAATACTCAATAATTATTAAATGTCAGCAGCTGGATAAGGAAGGAGGGACCCGTGTACACACACTCATAGTTTCACCATTTGTCACTGCCAGATGTTTTCAAACAAACCATTTTAAAGCACTGACCTAGGAAGAAAGTCTGTGACCATGCCAGGAAAAAGTGCTCTTTTTAATTTGCAGAAATTGTATAGACTGCTCACTTTCTTGAGCAAGTATTTATGACAGCTTCCTGTGTGTCAGGCAATGTGCTACATACAACCAAGGATTTATGGAAATGACAGATCTGGTCCCTGCCCTCGGGGAGCTTGTGGTTTGAAGAAATGTGGTCAGATCGCAAGTAAATAAGATGTTTAGATTTTATTTCAAGCACACTTAGAAATCCATACAAGAGACAGGCAATGCTGCAAAGAGATCTGATTTGCGCTGTTCACAGGTTAAATCTGGCTACTCTGTGAGCCATGAGCTGCAGAAGGCTGCAGCAAAGCAGAAAGACATCAAACAAATGGCAGTGGAAGGGGCAGTACTGTGGTGCAGAGGATGGACATGTGTATAGTCCTGAGAGAGTGGCAAGTGAAATAGACATTGATTAGATGCGGAGAGGAAAGAAAAGAAGAGGCCAATCAAGTCTCTCCTAAGATTCTGCTTTGAGATTTTGATTAAAGACCCAGCACAAGAATAAGTCCAAAGGAAATTTTTCCCAACTCCATATGTCATCTTTGATACTGACATAACTTCATGGTTTAATAGTATTATATTTAATTCATAGGTGAACAGATCTCAGCAATTAGGTAAGCTTATACAGACATGGTTATAACATTAAACCTGATTAATATGCCAGTTTCTATAGACTACATATAACAATATATAGATATATCATTGGGTTTTATTATCTATGTCAACACCTGGGTCAAGATAGAATTGAAACTCTGAAAAGGAATGTCAAAGGCCGTAAGTGCAGATGGTTTCCAAATCACGATGGTTTGCTTTTTAATTTTTCAACTTCACAATTTTGGGAACTGATACGCATTCAGGAGGATCTGAACTTTGAATTTTGAATTTTGATCTTTCCTGGTCCTTTCTCATGACATTGGATATTGGCAGAAAATGAAAACTTCTAGTCTTTTGATCAAGAGGCCCAACAATAGATACTCCACAAGGTATTTTGTTGGTAAGCAAGGCTGTTTGGTAGATTAGAGATATTAAACACACTTTTGATTTAATACACATTCAATTTAGGGGATGTGTCCCTATCTTAATTTAAGGAGCATTTGTATTTTAAAAGGGATAGAGAAAGTAGCTAAAGTGTATCACCAAAGATTTTTTATCATGTCTTTTTTTGGTAGGGCTAAACAGAACAGAACACAACTGGATGCAGTAATGGTTGATCTAATGATCTGATTTATTCCTAGTAATATTTATTTTATGCTTATTATCTGCAAGACAAGTTAGTAGGTTCTGAAACACAAATCACAAAATTAATTTTAAATGGCTAGATATGATAAATACCTTGGAAACTGGAAAGTGGTTGACAAATTGTAACAAAAGCAATAAACTAAAGGGCAAATTGATGAGCTACAAGAAGATGACCAGAGGGGAACCATGGAAATGAATGTCAGGCTTAGTTGGAGCTCTAGCTTTATTAATGATCTGGAAGAAAATTTACATTAATGAAATTTCCAGATGATAGTAAATAGGGAATTGTTAAGCTTACTAGTAAAAATAGATACTATTATGAGTTAAGGCTAACAATAGCAAGAAATAAAGGTTAGACATACAGAAAAGATATAATTGCATGAAATCCCAAGCTAAAAGCCATTGTACTCTACTTTAAAAATAAAGATTCAAAAATAAATAACTCCATTGAACATGCAGCAGAGCTGAGAGGAATGAGTAAAGCAGAAAAAATTCAAGAAATCTAGGTGCTACACATACAGAAAATAAAGAGGAAGCTAGAAAACCAATTTTTAACCAGAGGAACTAAAAATATTCCATAGCGTTTTGAGCACAGAAAGTATAAAGTGTTTTTACCAGCCTCAAGCAAGGAACAGTACAGAAGCTGAGATGGAAGGAACTCTCTAAGCTAATCATATGCCCTAAGTTTCTGTTCTGTCTTTGTTTTCTTTAGTGCAAGATACAGGACAGTTCATGCCTTCTGTCTGAGCCTTTGAAGGCACAGTCTCTCTGTTTACACATCAAGGCTGAGATAATGTAAAGAGAGCACCAATTTCTGAAAGTGATGATGGTTCTGTGCTCAAGGTGCCTCTGGTGGTGTATTTAAAACAAGGGACACAGCACTCTCCCCACATTTGTAGCCTTCCTATGTGTGAGCCATTAACTACCGCATATCAGAAACTATTTCTCATTCTCCTCTCTTTCTTTGGGTCATATATTGTCTTAGTTTGTTTTTGGATGAGACAATTAGAGGAAGCTTCAGACCTTGTTCCTCAGTCACAGAAGGTGGGTTGCAGTGCTGGCAATGTACTATTTTTACTGTCCTGAAGACGAAAAGTCACAATTGGACACTCACTAGATATATGGCTCTTCCATTCTCTTCCCACCTACTTCAAATAGAGGAGGAAGGTAACTTCTACTGCTTCTGACATTCTGTTTTATGGTTTGTTTAAAAGTCAAATGGCAGAAAGCAGTTCTTTTAATAGAAAAAAATGCTGGCTCTCTCCTGAACTTAACCATTTTTGTCTGATGAAAGAGATAACTGATTAAATTCATGATTTGGGGAGAGTGGCACATGCAGTGGGTTTCCTGATAATGCTTTTCAACAATAGAGCCTGCTATAGCATGGACATATATTTTCAGAGAAAGGTGAGGTTGCTGATCTTATAATTCTGGGAAAAAATTCTTATTATAGTGATACTTTACATAGTGCAACATCTAGGAAATTACTCCAGCAATGGATGATTAGATGTTTAGCAGAATATAATGTTAAATGTGGGGGAAAAAAACGAGAACATTTTCCTTAGAAATAAAGACATTTCTTGAATTGTGTTTAATATTGATTCAAAAATATCTCTCTGACTTATATTTTAAGACATTAGAATGATGCTATAAAAAGTTCCTTAATCTAGAAAATCTGAATTCTAGATGTGCATCTGATACTAATTACATAAATGAATGCAATATTAGTTTCTAATTGATTCTGTAAATACTTACTGAGTGCCAACCAGAAGTATCTCTCTCCTCTGTACTTAGAGGACACCAAAAGTGCACCTCACTTACCTGTCTTGTAATTTCAATATTTATGCAATTGTTTTTCCTACTTCATTTTAGTCAATTACTCAACAACTATCGTGTGAGAACATTTTGCTATGCAGTATTATAGGTGGATGCTGCTCTTGATTTCCAGAATTTCACAACCACTGGGGAGACAAAGTAGAGAACTAGAGTCCGCTGAACTCTAGTTCTAGGAAGAAAATTCAGCAGTTTTGTATGAAATTTACCAAGGAATTTCTAATATGAACGTGAGAAGGCAGAAAACTCCTGGGGGATTAATAGCTGAAGTGAAATTTGAAAGATGCGTAGGAATTAGTCAGATGAATAATGCAGAGAATGAAGGCATTCTGGGGAGAACCTGCTGGAAAGAGGCTCAAAGGTAAAAGTAAACAAACGCTTTGTGGGAAGAAAATAATTTATTAGCAGTGAAAAATCATGAGGTGGGACTGGATGGTCTGAAATGAGAAAGAGTGACCTAAACACGAAGCATGTGCTAAAGAAGACAAGGATCACGTTGCCGGGGGCCTCCTGAACTAGGCTGGTTACTGTGGTTCTTTTTGTGAGAAGTGTTGATTGGGGGGGGGGAGTGTAAACTGAAGACCGCATACTTATAATTTTTATACTTTTACAATTTGTATTTTTTAATAAGCACCTTAGCTTATGTGTGAAGAACAGATTACAGGAGAAAAATAAGACTCAAAAAATTTTACATGAAAATTAATGGTAAGTTTAGTTGGCCTAGTGGGGTTTGGAGTGTTAATGATAACAACAGGGATCCTCGCAAGAGTGACTGTGTGATGCGCATTTCCTATATAGCAGGTTCTATGATGATTATTTTATTAATATTAATATTAATGTTTTATTATTATTAGTCCCAGCATGCTCATAAAACATGGCTATTGTTATCTCCAGTTCACAGGTGAAGAAAACAAGACCTCCTTAAGATCTCCAGTTTATTAAGTGACATAGTCCGTGTTCGAAGTCAAGTACAGTGATACCTGAGCTCCCGAACTTAATTCATCCCAGGGTAGATGGTCGAGCTCATGTTTGTCACCCAAGGAGGGATTCATGAAAGAAAATAAAATTTGAACCAAGATATTACTGTACATGATTCCATTTATTGTTTATATTTTTACTGTTAGCTAATATTAGGTGCCAAATAAAAAGTGGTAAGTGAAACGGAATAAATATTTTGTTTACAGATTGATTGCAAGACTGTAATCAAATAAGTGAATTAGAAAGTCAAATAGAGTTATGATAAAACTACTAGGAAAATTCAGGCACTATGAGATTGCATAAAAGGGAATTTAAAAGAATATGGGAAACTTGCCTCGCATGACTCAGAATAGCAGAGAAACCACTTAAATCTGGAACTATCTACTATATGGCCATGCACTTAAAACAGCCTTGAGTGACGTGAGTGTATGACCTACTGCCTGACATTCGACAAGTTAAGAGGGAAAGAAAAGGTTAACTGCAGATTCTTCACTGCAAACAACTCACATGAGAAATAGATAAAGTGTCAAATACAAAGTACAAAAACTAGCTAAAATTAACAAAAATACCTTCCAAAATACAGATAAAATGTCTTTCCAGCCATACTAGGCTTGAAATACGGGGCCGGTATGCTGGCACACAGCTGTAATCACAGCACTCCGGGAAGCCCAGGTAAAAGGAATGCAAGTTCAAGCCTAACTTGAGCAACTTAGTAGCGAGACTCTGTTTCAAAATAGAAAATAGGAAAGGGTTGTGGATGTAGGTCAGTGTGAAGGCCTTGGCTTCGGCCCTAAATACCAGCGGAAAAAAGGTGAATAATCCCTCACAGCAGAACCCAACCTCAAGGAATGTTAAAAGAATACATAAGGCAGTTTATATTAGAGGTTCAACACAAAGGGAAGAAAAAGTTGTTTCTATTCACAGATGATATTATCCATGCAGAAATCCCACGGATTCTGCAAGAAAAGCTACAAGAATATTACAGGTGAGCAACGTTACATGATAAAAGGCAAACATGAAAAGTTAATTACTATCTATGCATCAGCAATAAAACACTATGGATTTGAAACTGAAAAACAAAACCATTTGCAGTGTCAAAAATATGAAATACTTAAGCATAAATCTGACCAAAGAAATGCAAGAATTATACAGTTAAAATTACAGATATTTATAGGAGAAATTAACTGGAAATTATGCCATATTTATGGATAGCAAGAATAAATCTTGTTATAATTCCAGCACTCCCCAAAGTAATTTTTATTTAATACAATTCCAATCAAAATCTCAGCAGAAACTTTTGTAGAAATTGTAAAGCTGTCATAAAATTCATGGGGAAATGCAATGGAACAAGAAAAGTCAAGCTAGATTTGGATTAAAAAGAAGTAAAGTTAAAATATTAGCATAAACTGAATTTAAGACTTATTATAAGTCTATAATAATTTAGATGGGGAAGTATTGGAAAAAAGATAGGAAATATGTTACTAAAATAGAATACAGATTGTGCATGTGTAGTATCATAATCAACATTTCACATTATACTCAGGCAATTTAGTGGACAATTGAATTTTCAGAAAAACTGTAGAAACAATTGGTTATCTCTTTAAAAATATGAACAAATATACTAAGTAAAATAAACTTCTATCCTCATCTTGTACCTATACACAATTTCATTTGAAATGCATCATAAACCTAAATGTAAAGACTAATAGAAAAATAGCATAGGGAAATATTTTTGTGTTTTTGGGTTTGGTGATGCTGTTAGCTATAATACTAAAATTATAACTGATAGAAAATTATAAACTTCATTTATCCCAAATTAAATGATTCTGCTCACACAAGGCAAATACACCGGCAGCTCGGTTCATGAACCTAATTTGCACAGTGACTGTGGGGAAGAGACCCACCTTTCTGTTCCCATGGAGAAGATGGCTGAGATGGCACTTGTCACCAGATGTCGCATTCACAAACAGAAGCAAAGTTTTTGCCACACACTTTTGTTTGTGAACCGAATCATTCACAAACAAGGCATTACTGTATTGGGGGAAAGTCTTAGCAAATCACATATCTAACAAAGAACTTGTATCCAGAATATATAAGGAATGCTCAAAATCGAATAAAAATAAATAAATAAAAGTAACAAGTAATTTTAAAAGATATTCAGCATTGTTAACCAATAGGATAGGACAAATGAAAACCACGATCATGTCACACTGTACATCTACCTCTGCATCCCTAGTCCCAACTATTGAAGCCAGTATGTAAGAAGAATTCTTACACACTTGTGGTTGTAACATAAAATTATATACCTATTTGGAAGACAGTTTCATAGTTACTGAAATCTATAAATACATGCCCAGTGCAAGACCTAGTCAGTTTATTCCGTAGAATTTACTTAGAAAATAAAAATATATATGTTCAGGAGAGATATACATGAAATTATTCCCAGCAACTTTTCTTATTCCCAGACTGGAAGCAGCAAATTGTTCTCTATTAGGTCAATGAATAAACAAATCACGGTACTCAGCAATGAAGATAAACTACTGATGCACGCAAAATACAGACACATCTCAAAATAATTATGCTGCGTGAAAGAAGACAGGGTAATAAAAACACCTCAACTGAACATATAATTCCATTTATATAATGCTCTTCAAAATAAAAACTAATACGCAAAGTGAGCTTGAGGCTCCTGAACTGTATATTGAAACCTTATCTCAAAAAGAAAAAAATAAAAGGAAGGAGACACAAGAAGGGAGAAGAGGAGGGAAGAGAAAAGAAGGGAGGGAGGGAGAGAGAGAGAGGGAGAGACAGAGAGACAGAGACAGACAGAAAGGGAGGCAAGGAAGGATGGAAATAAAGAAAGAAGGGAAAAGATACATGATAAAGAGTTTTAAAGAAAGAGGATGGAAGAAAAAAGTCCAGTAAAGTATTTAACAATACTTTCTGCCTTTCATTAAAATTTTCCTATCACCTAAAATTGGAATTAAAGGAATTTAAAATGAAACCATTAAAAGGATCTTGAAGAAGCTGTAGGAAATGAAAGTTGGATGAAATAGCAGTGTCCTGTAAAACACCCTTTGTAACTAGCGGATGGCCAATCGGAGATCATGTTGAAGGGCGGAGAGAAGGAGGCACCTGCGGGAAGACATAGGGGAGGAGGTGGCCCACGCTGGAACACTCAAAGAGCTGCACAGAGAGTACAGCAGCCAATAAAACGTGAAAGGTAGAACCATACAAGAGAACCAGCAGTTATTGAAAGCTTCATCACTTAGAATTAGATTCAGCTGTAAGCACCGGAAAACTGAAACTCACAGTGGCTTCAAAAGATCGGCCTTGCTTCTCTTTCCCATAAATAAATTCAGGATCCACCCCACAGCCTGGGCAAGGAGTCACCACATTTCTTCCGCCCTGCACTGCACTGTCTGTGGGTGCAGCCTTCCTCAGGAGCCCCATGGGGAGCCCAGAGTACAGGAGGAGACAAAGATAATAGACCAAGGGTCCACGCCTGCTGTTTCCCCGGAGAGAGAGAGAGGCAGCACACCCAGCTGCCTTGGGAACACACTGGAGACCAGTGCACGGCATGCTGGGGCAGGGCGGGGGCCCGGGACCCCACACCAGCTAAAGCCTGAGAGCTGCCGCAGAGAGAAAGGCAGCACTCTTCCACATATACATTTTAACCTTCACCTAAATCCTGCAAGGTAGATACTCTTATTCCCATTGCAGGGATTAGCAAAGTGAGGTTTCAAGAGTTCAAGTAAATTATTAAAAGTCACAGTGGGATTAAAATCTAGATCTGCCCGAATCCAAATTCTATATCCTTTTCACTGTTTAAACTAGGAAATAGCCCTGAGCTAAAGTTTCTTGAGAAAAACCAAAAAGGTGAATTTTAACAGCAAGCAGAATATACTGGGGCAGAATGGTGAAGTTTATAAAGAACAGGTCATGGAACAGATCATTTTTGTAGCTGCTTTTAAATAAACTGAGAGGCAATTTCTGTGCAGTTTTTTGTTTTTTTGTTTTTGTGATTTCTGTCATTGAAAAGCTGAGCCTTTAAGATCTAGAAGATCTAGTTAGCATAAATCCACCATCCCTTATCTAAAGGCGAGTAAGTACGTAAATAAATAAATAAAAACCCACTTCTGAAAACTAAACCAAAACAAAAAAAATTTACTATGTTATTGACTGGCAAAACTTGATTTAATTCGAGCTGAGACTTCACTTATTTAGGTTCTTTTGGGTTACTAATAATAAATCCTACTGCAGTGATGTTACTGAGATCAACCAAAGAGGCTGCCCTGTGTTGTCTTCCATGCGAAAGGCTCGGTGTTAGTTTTAAAAGTCTGAGACCTTTTCTTAAGCAATATACATGGCCCTTGTGGTTCAGATAAGATAACACAGTCTATATAAAAATCTGTCTGTTATTGAAAATCAAATAAAGTCACATCGGAAAATCCTCAGGCATGACTTTCGAAGCTCAGGAGTAGAGAATGTAATACTGTTAGCCCATGACCAGACTGGCTCATTTGCCTTTAGCTCTGAGTCAATACCTGCATTTTTTTTCTTTTCCATAAAAAGAATGTGTCTCTAAATTGACCCTGAATGTAAATTTTTAGACATTATTATTAGATAAATATTATGATTTATGTGGATATTCTAATTAGCCTGGTTCAAGTTGGTTGTAGAAAAATCTCCCTCAGAGACAATGCTTTGTGTTGGCAAATTCCAGAAGACTCCGACTGGAACACAAATCACCTGCTCACTAGAGCAAAGGCAAATATGAGGTCATTAAGTAGATAACGATATAAAAATGCTGCATCTTGTTCTAAAATAATACCTCTAAGTACCGCACACTCAGGTGACACGCACCATAAAAACACACAAACATCTTGCCCTGCCATCAAAAGAGGAATGAATGATCATTAGCCCCAGTACATAAACAATCAGCATCTGAGGGGTTCGAAGAATTTAAACTCTGCTATGGAATCTGACTGTCACAGTTTCTAGGCCTTTGATCTGCTCCCCCGTGAGTCTTTCCATGAATTGCATGACTTTTTCCTTCAGTTCCTGCAGTGTTTCTCATCATATAGTATTTCACTGAGCTCTCAGAAAGATGGGCAATAAAGGTAGAACAGGAAGATGTGCTAATGTGAATTGTTCTTTAATGGCACTCTTACACACGCAATACAAATGATAGAAAACATGGCTTCCTAACTGAGCAGCAAACCTGGGGTACTGTAGGCACGTCTTCGTCATCATCTCAGGAGCCAAAGGCCTGTTAAGACACAAGGGCTATAAACAGAGGAAGAAAATCTGCACTTCCATATTGCTTTGCACCACGAAAGAAATTTCCTTTTGCAGTGTGTGTTGTTGCATCTATATCAAGATAAGCAAAAAGACAGTGAACTAGCAGCAAATCAGTTTATCTGTAGTCCACCTGATGATGGTGATGATAACTGTAGTTAAACAGATAAGCTCTCTTAAACATCAGTTAAAGAGAGCACAGAAGCCCTCTGGCATGTCACAGAACCGTAGCCTTCATGTTTTGTTTATCCTGATCTGCTAAAGCCTCAAAAGCAAAAGAAAAGCTGCCCAGGATGATGTACACCTGTAATCTCAGCACTCTGGGAATGTGAGTTTGAGTGGAGCCTGAGCAACTTAGTGAGATCTCGTCTCAAACTCAATCAATCAATCAATAATCAATCAAATCAAAAAAGTACTGGAGATGTAGTTGAGTGCAAAGGTTCTGGGTTCAATTCCAAAGGGGTGGGAGTAGTGAGGGGAGGAGAGGAAAAGAGGAGAAAGAAGAGGACAGAGGAGAGAAGAAAGAGAGGAGACAGTGGAAAAAAGGAGAGAGTGGAGACAGAAGAGAGACTGGACACGGGGGAAGGAGGGGGGGGAGGGAGAGAGAGAGAGAGACAGAGAGAGAGAGAGAGAGAGAGAGAGAGAGAGAGAGAGAGAGAGAGAGAGAGAGAGAAGAGAAAGGAGAAAATGAGAGGGAGGAGAAAAAGAGAGCATTGCTATGAGTGACACGCAGGAAGAAAGGCCTGGTCTGTGGCACTCATAGTCTACTTCCAGGAGACGCAGTGCAAGATTAAAGCAAGTTTTACAGTATGGTGAGTGTTGTCTCTCATCAGAGTACCTGTTCACACCACACACCTGTAGAGGACGCAGAGATTATCGGAGACTCGTGCTGCAGACCCCAGGAGTGCGTGACTTGTTTTATCATTTCCTTCAGTGGCCAGAGGTCTTGAGGAAGAAGGCAGACCAGAGGGAGGAAGAGTAGACAAACAGGAGCCCAGACACGCCCCTCTGATCAGTCAGCACCTCATCCATCGGTGATGGGGAGAGAGTGTCCCCCTCTAGCACAGATGGAATGTGGCTGCCCAGTGGGTGTTTCAGGCTACAGAGGGGAAGAGAGGAAAGGGAGGGGAAGGACGGGCCAAGACAGCCCAGCCAAGAGCATGTGGGAATTTTTATTTGAGGCTTCATCAAACAACTTCCAGGACAACTTAGTGGAAGGTGGATTCACACGCATCGGTAACGGCACAGGTGCTAAATTATTTAACCACATTTTCTTTAGTTGCGCACGCGAAAGCACCATAAACCTGTAGAAAGCCTGATCCACCGAAAAAGCTGAGTGCAGATCACATAATGTAAAACAGTAATTATGCTGGCAATTACTCATTTTAAAGTCTAAGCAAGCTGGCTTTAATAAACCACAAACCACATATCACCAATATGCTCCTTTTTATTACAATAAAATAGCACTTTCAAGCTTGTAATTGCTTTATAGACCTAGAAATAGAATGTTCATGAGATTATTTCCACAGGGTTCAAATATTTATGAAAATCCTAATAATTTTAAAAGTCAAAACACAAACATAATGGGGGAAAAAAGAAATAAAAAGACTCCTTTGCTTTTTTGGTTGTTTTTAAAGCAAAAATAAACATTTGTTTCACATTTTCTGGATTCTTGAGGTAGGACTTTCTCTGTTGCCTTTTCAAAGACAGGATTTTGTAAAGAAATTTGGATGGCAGATGTCTCAACTATTTCTAAAGGAATAAGTTTCATTATAAAGAAGTACCTTTGCGAAAGCATTTTACTGAAAAATCCTAATTATTTATGGAAAGATGTTATAGGCGGGAGAAAAGTGAATAAAAGTAAAAGATAAAGGAGGGACAGAGATAGCTGATGAAAACAAGTGAAAAATAGTGCCATGATGGCATTTATATTTACCAAATTATTTATTCATGGGGTATTTTCTCATCTAACACACTTTAATTTTGCTCCTTTCTGTGATCAGTTTTTTGATGTCATGTCAGTCTCATTATTTTCCAAATTAAGTCTTACAGACATCTTACTATATTCTCACTAAATAAAACAGACTGAAGAGGTCCTTTATGAAGCTAGACGTATGTGTTAAATGCAAGTTTATAACCTCTATTTTATGCAGTCTATCACCAAACAATATGGCTATGTCGATGAATTCCCAAAATTGAAATTGATAGATCTAGAAGTCAGCATCCAATTTATTTTTTGACCTTATTTTGGCTGGTTCTATTATATAGGGAAAAAATCTTGATTCATGCAGGAAAAGCAGTCACAGTTGGTATCAGCCCATACCAGCAGGACAACATGTCTTATAATCTCAGGATACTGTTCAATTAAAGAGATAGGAGAAAAGCTTCACTTGGAGGTCTGCACAAAATATGACTTAACCTGTGGCATTCATTTATAGATTTCATAGGTCACTCCAAGAGATGTGGGAGTGGGAAAACACTTGGCACCTTCATGGAATTCAAAACTGGTAGGTGAGGCAGAAATCAAACATAATGAGTTTCAAAAAATGATTATTTTATATTCATTGCTATAAATCCTCCAGAGTATTGTACAGGGGCATTTAGGAAGTTTCCAGGATTTCCTGATCCATAGGGCGGGGAAAGGAGATTGGGGAAGAGGGAAGTGCCAATGGCTATTGAGGTGATCCCAGGGGTACAGTAATCTGACTTCTATTATTTCATTCTGCAAGACAAGGGGAGTTCAATGTGGTGGCCTGAAACAGGTTAAATTTTAGAATATCACACCTCTGAGTTTATTTTACCAAATCTTCAATAGATATCCAAATATAAAAAAATGAAATTTGCCACCAAATACACGGACTCCTAAAGCATCTTTATGGGACCCTCATACTTTGTTCCCATGAGATAAATTCTTAAGGACACACACTAGAGTTAGGTTCAAGCTCACCGCTTCCAACCTGACACCAACACAGCTCGGTATCATTTCTGACTTTTCATTTCTCCATCTCCAAAATGAAAGCCATAACTCTTACCTCATGAAGTTATGAAAAATAAATACAAAAAAAATTAGTTTTAATTTAATTAGTACTAACTGCTATAAAATACATTATAGTATTATCTTCTCTCTTCTTTGCCCTTCTGCAAAGTAGGATCGAGGGTGTGTATTCACAGCAGTAGTGCGAGGGTTAATTACCATTTTGTATGTGATATTCCATAGTGTACAGTACATTATCAAGAAGTATTGGGGAGAAAACAAACTGCAAGACATATTTTTTTTAAAAAAAAAGCAGTTCACACTTACTTGGGACCAGAAACTTGTACTCTTCGAGAGCCTGCTCCCTCTGAGCATACAATTGATCAACTTTAGAATCATCAGCATCTCCACATTTGCCTACCTGAATAGCAGTCCATTGTAACACAGTGTGAGAGATTTACTTCATTCAAGTGGACAGCAGAATCAAATGACCTGATAAAGCCCTTCTCTATAAAACTATGCTTTCTTTCTCTTTCTGGACTGTATCTTTTTCAGATTTATGATTTCAAAAACTGAGTTGTGTACACCGCTCACAAATTACTCCTAGATATTCACTGACACACCAGACGCAAGGGGCTACATGTTCTTGAGCTGCTCAGTTGCACATAATTTCCAATCCAAGCTCCATATCTCTCACTTTTCATTTGCTTCTGGGCCAAGATATCTGTCTCCCCTGACTGAGTACAGGCTTTCTGCTAACATAGGTGAGTAATACATCCCAAACTTCTTGACTAATGTTTACGCTTACACTTCGGTCACATACTTATAGTTGTGGAGGAGTCAGGAGCATTTGTTATTGTTCCTTATGTTTTCATTCTCCTTTATTCTCTTTTTCTGTCTAATTTTATTATATGTTGTCTTTTAAAAATGTGAAAACCACATGTGTTCTTGCTGAAATAAATCAAATAGAAATGGGTGTATATATAGATAACTGATAGACGGTAGATAGAAAATTAGATAGATATGTAGGTAGGTAGATAGATGGATGGACAGACAACCAGACACAAAAGTGATAGATCTTTGCAGATATCTGAAGACACAGCCTGTCCAACATTGCTCTATTCTGTTTGTTTAATCTAGATGCTGCTATGAAGGAATTTTGCTGATATATTTAAAACTCCAGTTGGACCCGATCTACCCACAGAACTTCTTAACAGAGACCTTGCTTCAAGTGGTGAAACAAAACAGTGAGCATACTTGAAGTTGAAGATGGCGCCAGGAAAAGAAAGACAGGTTACCACCAGGAGCAACTGGTAGCTGCCAAGCAATGGGGAAATGAGCCCGTATTCCTACAAACACGAAGAACCAATCTTACTTAGCTGGAGGCAGATTCTTTCTCAGAGCCGCCAGGCAAGGAGACCCAGCACAATTTACACCTTGACTTCCATCTTACGAGACCCTAACTCCCAATATGCATTACGAATGTTGTTTTCTAGATTGTCTTCTATGTAAAGTATCACACAGGTACTTCACATTTTCATGTATTACTCTAAAATTTATCAGTCTTTTAATGTTTAAAGTTTCGTGCCTTAAGAAATGCCTCCCTACTCTGAGGCCATAAAATATTTTCTGATATTTTCATCTAAAAAATTCAAAAGAATTCATTTTCCCATTTAATTTTCAGTCCATATTGAAGTCATTTTGGGTATAGTGTAAGTTCAGAATCTTATTTGACCCTTATGGGTAACCAAGTTTCCTGCATCATTTATCTTTCTTCTTCTGCTTCACAGGCATCATACCAAGTTTCTACAAGTAGGAAAGAGGTTGCTAGGCTCTTGGTTTTGTTCCAGTAATTATTTTCCTCATCAGGGCCTCTGCAATATTTTTAGGCATATATCCTTATGAACTTTTAAACATAAACACAAATAAAAAATACCCCCACTCATTTTTTAACTCTAAAAGTGGAGAATTTTTTACTTTCTTTCGAGTCTTTTTTAAGAAGTACTTTCAGTAAATCTATGGCTGACTGCTTTCAACAAAGCACCACTCAAAACAAATTACTTTTACAAACAGTCACAAAACTGTTGAATGAGTATGCCTTGGAAAATATATTATAGTTAAAACACTGGGTGAATTACTCAGTAGCATAATTTTCTCCCTTGGTATAGAATAAAATTCATACATGGGAGGTGTTTGGAATCTATTCTTGGAGGGGAGTTAAAATAGGCTTTAATGCATCTTTTGGAGCCATTAAGACTTGCCAGGTAAATAATGTACACTTTAAACATCCCTGAATCTATATTTACAGTCATATGATAAATGGTAATGGCTCCAAAGAGAAATGTTAGGATCTAATGGACATTTAAAACAGTCCCTCAATATGTATTTATGCAAGGGATCCAAAGAGACTCAAAAGCAGTTTAGTTCTATTTAATCAAAAGCAATCAATGATTTTGAAAAATGAAGAATATTTAGGGTCCATATTTAAGACTCCTCCAAAAAGCAGTCTTCTAAATGTATGGTTCTAAATGCTTCTTTGTAGCTTGGGGCAGATGTGAAATTCTGAAAACCTCCCATTAACATCACACCAAAAAAAGGCCAAGAAAATTTAGCACAGAAAAAGATGACATTTTACAATAGCAAAGTTGTGGTACAAACAAGGAAAGCGGGTGCATCCTTTTTATATCCTCAAATGGAGTTTCATTTTGTGTTACTCAGTAGGAGTCATTTTGAAGACAATTTCTTCTGAAAATAAGCTTTGAAGCTTTACTGTTTTTAAAAACCCCATTTGATTCAGTTTGTAAAAGCCTTGGTTTCTATTTCTGCTCTTTTCGCCCCTGAGAATCACTTGCATTTCCATCCTATTGTTTGAATAAGGAATCCACTACATCTCCGGAGGCCTTTAACCTTGTCCTAGGTTTGTGGGGACTGAGCCACAGGACTGGAATGTACGCCCATCAGATTCTTGAAAAGCCCTTAGTGGCTAGAGACTACCAGAAGCCTGTAGCAGACTTCTAGAAGCCATCCAAACGTTGCCTATCAATATAAAATGGAGCTACAGTGATTGATTTGAATGTTAGGCAAACTCTTCTTACTCTGAAAAAAGTTGGTATTTGACTCTCCACTCCTGCCTTGCCTTTTGGGCACACAACATCATATCTCAACCCCCACCTAGTGATAACAGAGACTGTGATCCTGTTTCGGTGGGTCTTGTATCTTGTTGAGTTCAGTGTGGGGAATTCCAACGTAATAGTCTCTAAAACTCATAATTCCAGAGCTACATATTTTAAGCCATGTCCAACACATGTGCTCTCTCTTTTCTTGGTTTTTCAGGTTCTTACAGGTCAGTCACATCAGGAAATAGCTACACAGGAATGGATATTAAGGAACCTTCCTGCACCTCTTGTATTAGTGTTCATGTCTTAAGAGTATTTAATTCTCTCTGCCATTCACTGTTTGGTTGAGTCATTCTTCATGAAGCTAGGTGGCCTTACATTAATCACACTCCATAGTTTACTGAGTAAAGTGAAGGAAAAAAATCAAGACTGATTTATGCGATGGATAAGAAATGAAATCAGAAAACCTGGTTTAATTTATCATTGGGCAAATATGCCATATTAAAGAATCTGTTATCCAAGAGAACTGGAATTCTATATACTGCATAAATTTTACATTTTAATGGGACAATCATAATTAGAAATCCTAACTTCAAAAATAGAATACTAATTTGCTCAATCTACTGCCATTTTATTCAGTGTCATTATACAGAACACATCATAGATTAGGATACTTTCAAGTTGATCACAATGTGGATTGTAAGTTGGCAAATGTAGGAACATAAATGAATACGGGCCATAAGGAGGAATCCACAGAGAAAGAGTAGGTGCCACCACGTGTAACAGGAAACACATGCAAAGTCTGGGATGAAGCAGTAATAGCATAAATAGAAACTATGTGGGAAGACACAGCCTTGAAAAAGTCCTATGGATATGCAGGTGCTTAATTGAAGCTTTGGATGGTGGCTTAATACGGAGAGTTCCTTAGCACTGAAGAGCAAAAAATGCACGTCTGCACTATAGAAACGAAGGGGTTCATAGAAGGACACACAGTGTCAAAAGCTAAAAGGAATGAAGACAGGCAGAGGACCATCTCAACATAATCACTCATCTTCTATTTTCACAGAGAATCGCTCACTAAATTTATATTTTTTCCATAGATACTACAATGTTACTTATTGCTTCTTATTTTATTACCATAATATTACTTTATTAATAAATTATGCATATATTTAGGAGGTTATGCATTATGCATCACTAGCTAGCCTAGTTACTTTATTTTCACTGCATAATTATATGACTGCTGGGTGATTTGTCTGGCCAGGCTCTGAGAACTGAGATGCTGAGCAGGTTACAGGTCAGAGACCGAGAGAAAACCAGTCAGGTCAAGGCTATTGGCCAGTGCAGGTAAAGGGCTAAGAAAGACACAAAGCCTGAGTGATGAACACAGGCTATACACTTGTAAGGGAAGTTACACGTGTAGGGCAGGTTCAGATGTAAGATAGGCTTAGGAGAAAAAGTAATTTTTTGGCCGGTAAAGCCAAAGACTAGAATCATTAAGCAAGATGTAAGCAGATGGATTTCCATGCAGAATATTCCACAATGCTCAGACTTTTGCTAGAGAAGAATTTCTCTGCACACAGATAACTTCAAAATATGTGCGATTACACATCATATTTGGTGTCCCTTGGTTTGCCCGGATTTGTGGGATGCAGCTTCCTGGGGAGCAGTATCTGATCATAAAAGTTATGACTGAAGTCTCCCTCTGTTTCTGGGGCCCTTTCATTTGGGGATCCACCAACTGTTTTGCTGCGATCAAACTGTTTATCTTCCATAAGGTAAAGACTGTGCCCGGCATTTAGTAGATGTTTAATACACATCAGTTGAATAATGAAAAGAATGAGGTGTCTACCTGTCCTGTGATTTACTTGCAGGGAAAAGCTTCATCATTGTTCATGTTCATACAGGAAAGACCATAGCCATATCTCATTTGGCCTCATTTTATCCCTATAATCTCTGGGACCTGGAGCAGCCAGCGCTGGGAGGTCTGTTCTCAGGAACTTTGCTGTTAGGTGCAGATTTGGAGGGTGACCTAATGCAGCTGCCTGCAGGAAGAGAGATCTGCAGAGTCAGGCACCCAAATGAGTGTGACCAGTGAAGGCTGGGATCTACACTGCGCTTTAATTTCTAAATCTATTTTTGACCAACATTGCTTATGACTTCATTCTATAGGAGGGGGGACTTCTTGGCCATTTTCAAAATCTTGAGTTATACATCTTACTAAATTAATTAAATTTAGTATGAAAATTAAAATAGTAGTCATTTAAATAGCAATACAACCACCCAAATTACCTAATCAGGGTGAAGATGGGTCCATCTCCTAATATCATTGCATTATAGGTTACAATTTTAACATATGAATTTAAGGAGCTACCAATATTTAATCCTTAGTATTTACTATTGGGGAGGCTCTAGAAGACAATCACTCTGTTGAAAGAAATTATAGTTTGTGTGTGTGTGTGTGTGTGTGTGTGTGTATTTATGTTCCCTGTGAAAAAGAGAGAGACAGAGAAAAAGAGAGACAGACAGAGTCTCCAGTAGTATCCCTGTCTTTCATTCTAATAACAATTGACCAGCATCTCTGTCTTTCATTCTAATAACAATTTACAACATCTCACCCATTCCTTGATCATCACTGATGGACATACAGGTTTGCATTTTCTCTACAACTTGCCACACCAGAGAGCTGCTTCAGGGATGAGTAGAAGAGAATGGATCATCTCAAGTGACATGGTCTAGATGGGATTTGGTCTTTCTCCCATATGCTGTTCATACATAGCCCAGATTTCCCTAAAGTGGTGAGACTTCTGGCTGTGTATGAGGCTTGCAAAGGTGAGTAAAATTTAGGTCTGTGTGTAAAGAGTCAGAGGCGGAGTAAAATGACAGGACGAAGAATGAAGATAGTAGTCCTGGTGGTAAAAAAGAGAGGGTGTGCCAGGAAAATTGAATAGTATTGATTCCATGCATCAATAGTTTTTCTCACCTTCTTTCTTGAGGCAGTTGGTCTAACAGGTCAGAGGAGATTTGGATATTGTCAAGTTACACTATTTGGGCTTTGGGAAGTCAGAATACTAATAGTGAAATTTCCATGTTACATGCTATACTTTCAAGGTCCACTACTTCCTATGGTATCTTTTTTTTTTCAGAACCTAATCCAAAGTCATTACCTATGCTTAGATAATTATGGGAAAAAGTAAAATGACTTCCAAGTGCAATGTTTATTCATTTTCCACAAACAGACTGCTCAGTCACAAGCTTATAAACAGAAGTCCTGGAATGATTTCTCCTGCTATTTTTTTGAACTCATGACACCGCACTTAATGTTTTTCTACAGGATGGCTGAAAGGTTCACAAATCCAATATCCCCAGGTGTTATTTCATTAGATTTCCTAACTTTAAAACCTACCCACAATGCCCTCGTTCCTTGGCAATTCTTATTGACTGATGCTGATTATGCCATCAGCGAAGCTCACTAACTCCAGTTCTCCATTCAGATCATTAATGGTCAATAGAGGGCCTGAGATGGTTCACTATTAACTGTGTAATCAGAGGACCAACACTAAGTACTTTTCCCTTCTTTTCCATTGCATGTTTAGGTTAGTTTTCTATGGGAAAAGGAAGAGAAGTGTAAAGTAAACAAATCCCAGATTTTCCTGCATTCTTCCTACTTGCTCATGAGCCTTGTAATAGTCAGGGTATCTTTATATGAGCTGAGTACATAGTGCTAACAGGAAGATATCTGGTGTGTCTGGCCTCCAGTTCACATTTATAGAAGCCAGAAGAAAACACAGGCAACATCAGTGATTACCAAGGTCTCTGCCTTAGTGGTTCTTCAGTGTCACACCTTGGACTTGGACCTGGCTGAATGCATCATGATGTCATTGGGGAGGCTTTAAAAATGGGGATTCATGGGCCACACTCTGCAGACACTGACAGAATGGTGCTGGAGCGGAGCTTAAGGACACTAATCTACATAGAATACGTATCCATATCCATATTTTAAAAGCTCCTTGGATGATTCCAGCACAAAGCTGGGTTTAGGAACTGCTGTTGAAGAAAACTTGTAACATCTCCCCACTGCTCACAAATGGCACGGGTGAGGATGAGAAGGAACAATACTGTTGACAGGACCTCAATACACTCAATTATATGGGAATGCTGAGCAGATTAATAATCTTGTTCTTCCTCTAAACTCATTGCCTTAAAAGTTTTTAAAAATATTGATTTGTTTGCAAGGCCAGTTGTTACACAGGATATGACAAGAGAGGATGGATTGTTGGGGGCAATGGTTAGTCTTACCTCTCTTGTCCTGAGAAACTTCATCAGTACCCCATAAGCAAAACAAAGTGCAGAGTAAATGAATCCACTGTCCTGAGAAGAGATGTACTTGACTATGGTTGTTAAGAAAGGACCATGTAACTCATCACTTGTTCTAATTCACAAGGTTCTTGCTCTGGTAAGCATGTGGGTTTTTTCCAGTGTTGCTTTAGCTTCCAAAGATTTTTTCACACTTTTTTGTCTGGAGACCCAGGTACTGCCCCCTTGTCAGCCCACACAGGTCCCTGAGCCCAGCTTCAAGGAACTCCTTGCTGATTAGCTGGGCTGTGACTCTGGATGAAGAGAAACATGCTTGCTTCTGCTCTTTGGGGATAGTCATCTTAAAGGAAAGGAAACATATAATGGTTTCCTATCTTGCAAAGAGTAAAAAAGGGAACTCAAATGAGGGAAGGAATTAATAGGTTTTCCCCAAAAGAAAAGACTCCCAGATAAACTGTAGCAATAAAAGTTGAGACTATCCAGATTTCTAGGAAGAAAACAAGGTGAGGACCCAGAAAGAAGTATCTGTACCTTGTCACCTTCTCTTGGATGAAATAAGCAAGCACTCAGTGATAAAGTCTTCAGCTGAAGAGTTAATGCAACTCAAGTCACTCGTGCAGGTGTACAGAGGGCAGGCACAGTGGACAGATGGAGCCAGAGTGGATAAATGGAGGTTGAGCAGGCCATGGGGAAAGTCTTCTGGTCCACTGGGACTGACTGAAAGGATGATTTCCTGCCTGCCTGTTAGGCCCCTTCTTGATGCAGGTGAGGGCTTGCTTTGGAATGGAATGCACAACACAGCTCCTGAGTATGGGAGGCAAGTTTCACACCTGGTGCATGGAAGGTCCATCAGCATCTGGGTACAAAGCAGGAATAAGAACACTAGAGGCTGGAGTAGTCCAGTGAGTCCCAGTAATTTTTCTGCAGCATGGACATGTAACTGCTAAATTCCAACATTCCAGGAAGAGAAATGTCTGAGATGGACAGTATCCTAAGAATGGTATCACCCACAAGAATCTGAGTAAAAATCACACTGACAGGACAGTTAACCTGACTCTTATTATTTGGCACTTTTGAAAGATTATCCTTTTGTTCTCATGCAATGTGAAAGTCCTTAGAGACTGTGGGGAGGGAGGAGTGAATAGGCTGAGCGCAGAGAATTTCTGAAATACTGAAAGGGCTTCTGTGCAACGGCAAACATGTGCCACTGTACACATGTCCAAACCAACACAATGTACAGCACCAAGAGGGAGCCCTAGTGTAGGAATGGACCGTGAGCCACAGCGATGCTTCACTGTGAGTTCATCAGTTGTGGTACATGGACCGTTCTGGCTCCGGATGTCAATAACGAGGAAAGCTATGCATGCGTAAAGGCAGGGGGCATCTAACATATCACCGTACTTCCTGCTCAATTTTGTTGTCAACCTAAAACAGCTCTAAAAGTAAAATTTGTTTTGTTACATTCCCTAACAGAGTCTCTTAGCAAAAGGATCTGGTTTAAACCGTTTCTGAAAAGAGGCCAGATAGTGCCCCTGTGTGGAGCCTAGCAACTTGAAACCCTAACAGCTCCCTCTGTATCTCCAATAGAGATCTCAGGTTGCCTATAAAGGCCAGGTGCAGTGTAGACATTTAAGAACTGGGGAGGAATTTTTCCTTCTTCCACGTCTCTGACTCAGTCTCCCTGGGGCTCTGTGTTCCAGTTTTCATAGTTTATGTCTTGCTCCCTAACACCTGGCTTCCTCCTCGCCAAGACCTACAAGGCCAGCTTTTCTGACATCCCACTCCTGCCCGTTCCTCACTCAGGCCCTCCTCATCCCAGGACTCAAGGTGCCAAATCCAAGAACAACATCCCAGTTTCAATTTAGAGTTTTATAGCTATGGCTTCTACCTTGATTCAAAACCTTAATTTCTAACCCTTTCTCTTCATCAAGGTGTGATTGATTAATCTGTAATTATCTTCCCACTTGAGGCATTCACATCAATTTGCCTGATCTAACTACTAATATTTGTCCTTGCCAAGGTGTTTAGAGCAAACCTGCTTAGGAACAAGTCCTATAAATTGTCCAGACTAAAAGCACATTGTGTGCAAAGAAACAAATGATTTCCAGCTTGGGACTTACTGTGATGTTAGGAACAGACATTACAGGACTGTCAGGTGCAGAATTCCATCTGATCTGCTTAAAGTTGGTGAAAGACAGGGGCCACTGTCTGCTTATATAACCACCCACAGACCTTTATTTTGGGGGGGGCTGGTAATGGAACTGCTTAAAATATTCAGGATGAATGATGAAATACTTATTTGGAACCACTTTGGAGGCAAGAACCAATGCTACCATGTTTAAGCCAAGCTCTTTTATAACACAGAATACCTAGTATTCTTTATAAAATGGCCCAAGAGTTAAATAAGTAATCCCAACAAATTGAACATAACGAATGAGTGTCAGCTAAGTACTGATAACATTGATGCCTGTGAATTTACTGTATTTTCTTTGTTATTCCCACTTTAGACATATGAAAATATTTGCAGCAATTTTATGCTGAACAAAAAGCAAGTGCTCAATCAGGCTAAGTGCCTCTGATGAGAGCACAACATTATTTTCATTCTTCATTTTTAATTAGGATGCACCAGAAAATTACAGGTTGGTTCCTCTTCTCACAACCTTAACAAATGTAGATGAGCAGAGCTGCTTCTCAACTTAACACTAACAGTTCCCAAAGCCATTGGTTAAATACAGTGCTTAAGCAAGCCGAGTAAAAGCATCAATACCGAGCAATGCCAGTGTCAACAGATCATTTAGAAAAGTTCGAATTTAATAGAAGCTTTCTCATAGATATACATGGTTTGCTATTATGTGGAAGCAAATACTGTTTCCTGTAATAGAGCTTCTTCTGCCCAGAATTAAAGTTTGATTTTTAAGTTGATGTTAGCAATTTAAGGAGCAACCATGTTCAACATACGCATGAATATTTTAGACCTGAATGAGATTGGATGTGAGAGATACTATGGTTCTATCAGTTTACAACACAAAAGAAGTTTTGTCCTAACTGAATGAATTAGCCTAAAGTTACATAGAAGACAGTACAATAGCAACATCTTACGTTTTACTCATCTTTGGTTTGAAATCACTTTTATATGTATCTCTCCTGCTATGAAAATGGAGATTGTAGAGTTTAATTAACCTTCCCAGGTCTCCTGTCCTATCCATCTGTTACCTCCTTAGCTCATATTCAGCTTCAACATCACTTGGAACTTGAATGATCCTGGTACTACATGTGACATATTTAATAAAAGCCCTTTAAAGAAGTTCAGATCCAATGATCTTAGTTTTGGGGTTTTTTTTTTATGGCTGTCTTCTGAAATTAAAAAGTTATATACTTCAAAACTTATTTTTTTCTGTCTGTTCAAGAAAGTGATTTGTCTTGTAGGTTTTCATATTTTACATATTTATAGGTATGCCAGAGATGGTATCAGCAGGAAAGAGGTGGGTAATCTTCTTGGTACCACGGTACATTCAAACCTGGACTTCAAAACAACAGTAGGACTATGTGGCATTGGATTTGGCTCATTTTCACAGTCACTGACAATATTTCCTTTCAAAAGTGTGACTGAAACACATAGAAACTTTGTCCCCAAAGGGCCATTTTGGATATAGAACCACCAGAGTGGTTTGTGTGAAATCTTCTAGAGGCTATGCATAATAGCAGAGAAACCCTACAGAAAAACCCGCTTGCCCTAGCCTTGTCTTGTTGAGATGGCTGCAGACAGCTTTTCACATAAGGGGAGCAGACGACATCCTCGTTAATGCTCTCTTCCATCTACATTTTTTTCCCCACGACTAAAACAGAACAACAAACCACTGTTGACTCTAATTGACTTTTACCTACATATTTAGTTGAATAAATATTGAACTGCCAAACTTACCATGATCTGATTTCTCTAGCCCACCTTCCTGTGGATTCCAATTATGACTTTGATCCAACCTCTCAATTTATACCATTGTACATTCTGTATAATCTTTTCTTCAGCATCCTTTTGTTTATAGGTCATTTCTTGCATCCTTCTTGTAATTACAAACAATTTGGCAACTGGAGACTCTTTTTAAATCCACTAATACCTATTATACAGTAGAATCCTCTGAGTATTAAATTCTGGCTAACTTTCCTTCTCAGCTCTGTGAACTCTGCAGTGTTTAATTTTATTTTTGTGCCCATGGGAAAAAACGAAAGAAACCCCAAAGCAAGCTAAATATGTACATTTAACCACTTCCAATAGTTATTTTAAATCTAGCTTCCTCTAATTTTATTCTTAAATATCATCATTAGGATTTCTCTTTACATAATGTAGAATCTCAATGAGCTACCAGATTATTCGATTAGCTATCCTCTCCATCTTTAGAACAGTAATTAACATTTCACCTGTCTCACATTGTGCATAGCATCTTAGACGAAATGAAAACAAAGTGCAAGCTAGTTTTAATAATACACCATGCCAGTTGTCACTCTAGAAATGCCATAAATTTGGTAAGTATAGCATTTCTTTTGTTAGTTGGTAATTTTGATTGATAGAGCAATCCAACTATTTGAAATAGGTGCTTGTTATGCAACATGTTTCTGCTTCTAAAATGAACTAAAAAATGATTCTGCTCATTATGATAATCAAAACCACTCTGGAGTAAGCCATCTACCCTTTCATTGTGACCATGTACTCTATAAAGTAAATTTCCACCAGCTGAAATGTTGTTTCTGGTGACTTCAATGAGAACAGGATGCCCCAGTGTCCTTGCCTGCTGTATTAAGGGGTTCACATTCATTAAGTCATTATGGAACCTAAGGATTAGATTCAATGAAACAAGAGTGAATCATTTGTTTTAGAGCAGATCATCTATTTTAAGCAAGAAGAAAACCATTTTTCAGACAGCCTTTTCCAGTTCAACAATCATTCCTTGGAACCAGGTGAATTAAGACCCCTTTCAGAGAATAATTTTTCCTTCTCTGCTACACAGACCAAGGTACCGTAAGATGACAAGTAAAGGAGTCAACTTGCTTCTTTTAACTTGAAGATCAACAGATTTATTAGTTTGGAGTTTATATATAAGATAAAAAACCACTATCCACAAAAATGCCAACAAGGTACATGATAGGCTTTTCAAATAAAAAAATTTAAAAGGATAACATAAAACTATGAAACTAATAACAAAAAGGAAGAAAGAAATAAATGTTCAGGTTCTGAGCAAGGAAAAAGTATCTTAGGGACACATAAGTAAAAAATAGTTTAGGGCATCCACTGCCAATATCTTCAATAAGATTCAACATCAATATTGTCACCAAAAAGGCTAATCCAATTTCAGTCCATTTGTCTTAGTTATTTCTTTCACTGCTGAGACAAAGTACCTGGCACCAAAAGTTAAAGGGGTGGAAAGGCTTATTTACATCACAGTTTGTAGAGGTTTCAGTTCAAAATAGGTTAGCTCCAAAGCCAGATGGCATGGAAGACAGGCATTACAAAGGAAAAACAGTCCATGGTACCCAGAAGGTAGCAAACCAATCAAGGGACCACAATGCATCTTTTTGCCCCTTTTGTCTTATCCACACTACTCCAGGCTTTAATTGTAGTGCCCTTGCTCCTACTATTACACCATAAACCAATCACAGCACCACATACTCTAGATCCAGCCACCACTAATAGAGCCCCACCTATGACTGCATGAGGCTCTGTGGGGACATCAAAACACAAGCTACAACATCGTTGTTCAGTAAAAATGACACATTTTGAAAAAGTCATGTCTAACCTGTACTACTCAGCACTAATTAGGTTACATACATTTTTTGCTTCTGTATATTACACTTTTATTTATTTATTATTTCTTGTTTTTTGAGACTGGGTCTCACTTAAGCAGTTCAGGCTGGCTCACTTTGTAGCCCAGGTTGGTCTGGAACTCACAATGATCCTCCTCCCTCAGTCTCCTGAGTCCTGGGATAACAAGTGTGAGTCACCACACTTGCCCTGTTACACTTTTAAAACTATAAAATAATACTACATAAATCTCTGGAAAATATAGGTTAATATAAAAATAGTATGAAGACAGATGAAATAATTGGTCACTTCACCACCTGGAGACTTGTTAGCTAGTAGAATTGTGTGTTCAAAAACACTTTCCTTTAAAAATTTGGTTTAAATGTATTGTACCACTATGTTCAGGCAAGCACTGTTACTTATTAAGACTTCCTTTTTGCAAGAAAAGCTGTACTTTTGTTAAAAGTTTGCCTCTGTCTAAAAATTTTTTAGGATAGCGTCTTTATTTTTGGTGTTCTGAGATTTCATGCACTGGTATCTTTCACTGTGGATGTTCTTATTCCATTCAACATGCGGTGAAAAACTTTAATTGGAAAGATCTTGGGTACTTTGGCTCTAAACAATTTTCTTGCACTGTCTGTTTTTTAGTATTTTTCTCTATAGAGTTTCTTCTTTTCAGTCAAACATTTAATCACCACATCCTGGAATGCACAGATTGATTCTAATGTCTAATATTTTAACTCATTTTTCCAACTCTTAGATTTTTATCATTTTTGGAACATAGTTTCCTCTATTTATCCAGCTTTCTCAATTTAAACATCTCTAGACACATGCACATTTTATATATTATTTATATTTCATATATGTTCATAAATATAGTTAATAAAATTATAAAATTTTCTAAAGAACATTTTTTTTCTCTTTATGTCATGGTTTCCTGTACTTGTCATAAATTACCATCTCTCCAAAATCTCCGAAGATGATAATCAAAATTATTGTAAACAATCTTCTGTTTCTTAGATTTTATGTCCCCTTCTACCTTGGGGCAATCTTTATTTATTTCATGCTAAATTTTTCTGCAACTATTTGGACATTCTGATGCCAATATTTAAGAATGAAGATCCTGTCTGTCTGACAGTTTACCTGTGTGTGTGGACTAATTCTTTTGTTATATTTTGGTTTTGTGTGTACAGACTTTGAGTTCACTGTCAGGTTAGGTCTCCTTCTAAATGCTAAATGAAATTAGCTTTACTACCACTTGGCCAACTTCCAGTGCCTGTCCTAATTTTTCTCACACATTACTTTTGTTTCTTTAGAAAACAATCCTCCTTGGTGTTTTGTTTTGTTTTGCTTAGATGTAAGGCTTAGTTGTGTGCTACTGTGCACCAACTCAAGGGGGAAAGATGTGAGAAAATAAGCAGATCTTCAGTAAAGGCACACTTTTCTGCCTGTCTTCCTAGCCCTTCTCAGAATAAGTCATGGGGCTCTGCCTGACTGTCAACCCTCAACTCACTGTCACCTCATCAGTGTATTACGTAAACTTCCTCGTCTCTGATTCATCAGTGCACATTCTCCCATCATTTTCCAGCTTTCTGTGTGATAGTTTTATGTATCAAGTTGACCAGGCTATGTCTCCCCATTATTCAATCAAACATCAGCCCATCAGTTGCTGTGTAGATGTTTTGTGTAAGAGTTTTAAAGTCCATAATTCACTGACTGTAATAAGAGAGAGACCATTCTAGGTAAACTGGGAATATCTGCAGCTGTGAAAAGGCCAAATCCTTCCTGAGAGAAAAGGTGGGCTTCCTGTGGATACCAGGGTCAGCTCACCTGAGAGTTCCCACCTGCCCATCCCAACAGAGTGACCTGCAGATATTGGGACTGCTTCTCCACCCCCAGGCTCCTCCAGGTCTCATCCTCAAAATGAATCTCTTAATATAAATCTCCCACTGTATCTTTGATTGGATGCATCTAGAAATTTATAGAGCTCCCTTGCCCACAGAAAGATTCCATTCCTTCTATAGGACTCTCTACTGATGTAAGTTTATATTACTACTTTTTAATGAAATATTATAAAGGAACATATATCCTTAATATATCACAGAGAGGTAGAAAACCTTGATTATTAACTAACCTACTAGTATTAGACAACTAAGGTGTTTTTCCAAATTTCCATGATTATTAATATTGTTGTTATTATTAATGTATTGAGTAATGTTGCACATAAGCCTTATATATCTCAATATATCTTAAAGCAACATTTCTCTAAAAGTACTTTCTGAATCAATGGATAAAACATGTTGAAGTCTTTTGTCATATATTGAAAAATTACTCTCCAGGGATGTCTATTTTTTATTTCCTCGTGAATGTATGAGAGTGACTATCAAACTTTCTGAGAGTTGATGACAACTGACACACCCTCCAGGGAGCGTGCCCATCACAAAGAGTGGCATCAGAAGAGGTCCCATTTCAAAAGGAGATATGGTTGTCCTCAAGAAGCCAATGGCAATCAAACAATGATAGTGCAAACCATTCTGTTTGATGATCTAACAAAAACTTAGCAGTATGGTTATCCATCTTCTAAGATAACAGTATATAATTTATCAACTAGTGATCTCTTACTGCTAATTTTTTTGGCAAGTCATTTCTGTTTTTTTTTTTTTTTTTTTTTTTGAAATTCTGCATTGTTTATACCCTTTTTTTCTGTTTTGCTTTTTTGTCTAAATAAAAAAAAGCCAACGGCATATGAAAGCCAACTTCCAAATTTTGCCTCAAAAGAGTAAACTAAGGGGCTGGGGATTTAGCTTAGTGGCATAAGTGTCTGCCTTGCAAGCAGGCAGTTGTGAGTTCAATCCCTGGTACCAATAAAAAAAGGAAAAAAAAAGAGTAAACTAGAAGCAATGAACAGAACCTAAAATGAGAGTTTATTTTTTTTTATTTTAAAGAGAAAAAATAACATAAAATTTCAAAACACTATAATTAGAGGGTGACAATGGTTAATATATTGTGTATGGTTATCTTCAAGTCAGTTACTCAGAGTATAAGCTATTTGCCTTTAATAGTCTGAATAATACTAGCATGAACCTTTCAATAAACTCAGAGAAATCCATAGTTTATTATATATATATATGCATGTATGTATGTATGTATGTATATATATGTGTGTGTGTGTGTGTGTGTGTGTGTGTGTGTGTGTATAAAATTACTTTCAGCTTTCATTAGGGAGACAATATGATGTTTATATATGCATGTCTGATTTAAAATGAGAGAGTTTTGAGGTGGTATTATTTTGCTTTGCTTGTTTTTCTGGCCAACATTAAGTAGGCCATCAAATTAAACTACTGTTTTTTAAAGTACAAAATTACCTGACATGAAATATGCTTTCACCTCCCCAGTCATGTTCAACTACTTAACTGATCTGTCTTCAGACATCAAACAGCCGTGACTTTGGTGGAAAAGATTTTCAAAGTCACTTGCAACCCTGGAGTTTCAGGTTTCTGCATTTTTCTTAAAATTAATACATGTATCTGTGTTGCCTTCTCATTTTATGATATATTAGGTTTGTGAAGCTTTTGTTGTTGTTTTTCTCCTAAAAATAATTAAAAGCTAAGGACAGAAATAAGTTACAACTGTTTGTAGGCTGACTGACTAAACCCAGTCCCGTTTAGAATCAGGGTTTTGTGAGTTATAAGAGGTTGCTGAAAATAAAAGTGAATATAAACTTGGAGTTCTGTCTGGGCCTCTGTAACTTTAGTTTAAAGATAATTCTGTGACAGGGCTAGAGCCAATTCCCAAGAGAAAGATGCTGGGAACAGAGTATGGATGTGAAAGCATTCCTCTGGCTTGACTTCAGGGCAAGATGGTGTCCTGCTAGCTCTGCCTGACCTCCCCCAGCTTCTGTGAATGCCAATCAGCATTTCATCATGAGAAGCAAACCATGAACATCAATAGCAGGAAGAAGCTGGCTTACTAGTCACTCCACTGCAACCGGGTAAGCTAACAATCATTGGAACCATAAAATTATATCTGCTGGATATGACAGTGGGCTGCTCTACATTCAAGGGTAAGCCCAGGGTCCATTTTCACACTTTTATTAAAAACAGGTGAAACAAGCAATCAGCTTTCTTATCTATCATCCATAACAGCAGAGAACAAGGCTATAGCTTTCATCTAATAAAAGTGAGATAAAAGAAGAAGGATGAATTTCATGTTGGGAACTAAAATGAGGTCGTGAATTGGGATTATTGATGTATCTCAGTCACAGAGGTCATTGTGCTTGAGGATAAAAGTTAAGTTTTCAAACGGGAATCAGCATTTGGTCAAAAATGGCCCTTTCCAATAAAAACTGCAGCATGAGTTGAATATAGACTGTACAGTGATCCTCAAATAACACATTAAAAAATGTATCAGTCTAATAACAGCATACTTTCTCCTACACATTAATTTTTTATAGTAGCAATTGGATTTGCATAATTCAGAATGCAAGACAAAAATAAAACAGAAAAGAATTCATAGGAGGCCAAAATTAGTAAATAAGTGAATGGGAAAATATATATTTTTATTTACAAACTTGACCAAAAATAGCTACGCCAGACAAAGAAATTAAAAATGAACATCTGTTACTCCATGAGACATTATTAATATTCATATAGAAATAGATGCTGCTGAATCACTCAGTATGGAAGCTTAATGCAGTTTAATTATTTTCGTCTTCAGGATTTGCACAAACCTTCGGAAAGCAATGTATGATTAATGTTCCCAACATTCAGAATACGTAGCTATCCTAATAGAGGTTAACTGTCCTTGGGTTTACTATAAGATCAGCAAGCCCCCCACCCCCAGACTATACCATTTTGCAGATATAAAGAAACTACTTTGCCCTAAAAATGCTTGTTTGAATGCATATGAAAATGTCAGCCTTAACTAATTACTAAGTGATCATCTTTAACACACTAAGTATTAGCATTTTTCTTAGCCAGGCAAATATGATTGATTGATCTCAGTGATGGAGCGAGAGCAGGAGTATAATGTATTTAAGACTGGGCTCAAGTGCTTCGCTCACTTATACAATGTGTGACTTTGAGGCTTCCTTGCTTAAGTTCTACCACCATAGCATCCATTGAATGGTAAAATAAGATGAAATAGCACCTTAGTTAAAACTTACTTAGGAGCCAGAACTCACTTAACAGTTTATTTCTTTTGGTTACACTTCACTACATTTGCTATTTCTTAACATTTTCTCTCTGCTGAGTGAGTGTTTACATTGTTTGTTCTAGACTGAGAAAAAGAAGGAGAGAAAGGGGAATAAAGAAAGAAAAAGCAAATGAAAGAAAGAAAGATTGAATAGAATTGCCTGAGCCAGTATCTTCTCAAAGTATGCTAGGCCAGTTTTGCCATCTTAACAAGCCAAAAACCCAAACCATGAAATTTATTTAAACTCCAACATGTTCTGTCCTTCTGTTCTCTTTAGATGACAGCCAGTGATAAGAAAAGCTACAAAGAGCATCATTCATGTGGTCAACATTCTAGTGCAACTGTGGTACCCAAATGGGTAAGGCCAAGGCCATAGGGGAGCTGGCTACCATCTTCTATTTGACGCTCCAGTTAAATCTCTTATCTTCAGGCAGCTTGTCACCAGAGCAATCATTTACACATGGCCCTCTGACAACTTATCAATCATGTGGCAGCTGCAATTTAAATATTTTGGCTGAAAACACTCCCTCCTTATGTCAGGACACATTAATTTGAAATAAACATTTTGCTGAGATGTGAAGCAGATCCATTAAAGGGTACTAGGCGTGAGTTTAGATTTATTACTTTCGGAGTTAGTATTTGATGTTAGGTAGAAACAGTCATAGCTGAGTGTGATGGATTCCTATGAGACAGGAAGAGAATCAGAAAATATTGAGTCTGATGGGTGCCAAGTATTGTGCTAAATGCTTGACATTTTTACATGAATTTTTAGGTGAGTACTTATTCACAACTTCGGGTTTGAAAAATATAAAAATTTTATAACTAAGCAGTGACACCAAGAATAAAAACCATATGCAGATAATTTCTATATAGTTCTTGTGTGTGTGTTTTAATGGCAAATGTAGTAAGACCACCCCCGGCATTTGGATTGGATCTCTGATTTCCCTTCCCTGGGTGGTTTCCATGCAGGGCAATGATAGTTTCATGAGGCAGTTTTGGAAAGTGATAAAAAATACATTTCAATAATTTCAGAAGTCTTCAGCAGTGCTTGAAGGGTAACTGCTGCTGTCCAGTCAAATGCAGATAAAACTTGTGGTTCCAGAGCCACTTCCTCCTCAGCATTCCCTCCTTGCTTGGGAGAGAACTTTCGTTTCAGATGATCCACGCAGGTCCTGGGGCACACCCAGAGAAGTCTGTGTTATATTTATAAGATATCCCATTATCTAGTTTCAAATACCATGTTGGAAGGAAGTCAAGCAATAGTGCATAGAAAAAATTTTGTTATGAACACTCAAAATACCAGTCTATCAAACAAAGATGATTTGATTTTGAATAGTGAATCATACAAAACATACTATGTCTGCATATGAATTATAACCTTAGTAATGAAACCAAATGTTTTAGTATCATTGCACTTTTGCCTAAGATTTAGAGTCTGTAAGTTCCCTGTTTCCAGTATTTTTAAATTATATATATATATATATATATATATATATATATATATTCTTTTCTGTTTCTGTTTCATTTAATTCCAAGATTAACTTGTGCTTTTAACTCTTACATGGTAAGATGCAATGGTATGAAGGAGATCACTTGCAAGGACCCAAGGACTGAGTCAAATACCTCAAATCCATAACTTAGCAAAGTTCAGTCCTTAAGAGGTTATGTCTATCCACAGCAACCATCCTAGATTTTCTTCACTGCAATTTAAAACAGGAACACTTAAAGAATGCCTAAGGCTTTTTTCAGAGTAAGTTTCCCTACTTATCTTCCTTTTCTTATGCACTTTCAGCCAGGCTGTCAGTCTATGATACAGCTAAATTATTGATGCTAATACAAAATAAAAATTGGGCACCATATAGCATTAAAAACAGGAGGCATCTGTGGCTGCTTTGTCTGAAATTAATATTTTTAATCAAATTTGTATTAACAAACTTCATGATAGCCAAGGGACCAGAGTTCCTGTTTTTGCTTTTTTTCCCATTTATATATCTCTAAATACAAACTGAAGTCAGTCAGCCACATGAATAATTTAAAAACACTCCTAACAACAAAATTCCTATAAACACAACTGTTAATCCTCATGACTAAGCAATTAACTTAACACATTTTTGAAGACCCTCTTATTATGTATAACCATGAGTTTGTGATTGTCCTTATTTTATTAATGATTTTCATTGAGGATGCAAAACATCTACATAAATTATAGCAGAAATAGTTTATTATAAATGTTAAAAATAAATGTTATAGATGTTAAAATTTGTAACAGAGAAATCCTTTAGGAATTTAGATGAGGGCAAAATATGGAATATAGAGAAGAATTCTTCTTCATTTTCCTCAAAATTTCAACTTTAAATTCCTCTGCTTACTAGCTGTAAAGAAGTTAGTGACACTTATGTGCTGGCCTCTGATGCAGATTAGGAATGAAATAATTTCCTGAGGACTGAGTAAGCACAACTGCTAACCTTTATCCACACAATGTTATGTAAAGCCCAGGAAGCTCCTGTAAGGGCTGTATTTTAACTTTGTTCATTTTACAGAGGATGGAAATGGACTCAGGGAAGTTAAGTATCTTCCTTCAGGTCACACAATCTGTAAACAACTTTAATGTGTGAATCAGTATCCCTTGCATTTCATCATCTCAACCCTGGCCTTCCTGCCAGATCAGGGGACACTTAGCATAAGGTCCCAATGATAGATGCTCTGTAAATGGTGCTTCTTTGGGGTGGGAAGTGAGGAGAGGCCTCAAACACAGAATCTCAGCTGGCTTTGGATGCAACATTGTATTCCAGCCATCAACAGTAAGTGAGGTATTGGAAAGGATGGGTCCTGGATAATTGAGGATTGTCAAAGGCTGGTTGGTGTACCCTCAGTCAGCCTTAGCAGCTGGATAAAGATGATGCCAGGGACAAGAAGTGCAGCCCTTTGCATGGTGATGGGCAGCTTATTTAATGAAGATGATATAGTTTATCATGCTAAATAGGTCATCTTAGAGGACAGGAGTTCATGCACAACTGACAGATTCATAACTTCAAGAAAAACTCGTTAACAAAAACACTCTTAAATTCAGAAGTTGTGGATTTGGCAGTTGATGAGGTTACAATGAACCTCTATATCAAATGAGCATCTTGTCTCTATTACTTCTGCAGCAGTATCCTTCAGAAAACCTTCAAAGGTGCAAGCAGCAATTAAAACACCAAAAGAAGACAGCATTCTCAATCTGCCATCCTTGGGATCCAACTAGACTAACCCTGCCTCTTTGTGCCACCAGCTCCATGAAGTCACGTAAATCATAAACAATAAAACCCCTTTAAAAAAAAACATGCTTCTAATAGTACAACATCCAGTAGGACTCCCGTGTCCCACCTTTGTTCCACCACAGGGAGTTGAAAAGGCATTGTATGACCATTTTGGAGCCAGAAATAAACTCTTTCATAGATTTACTATCAGAATTATGCAAATGAGGATTCATCCAGTGTTTGACCCTCCCATTCATTGTCTTTTAGAAGAACTGCACCCAGTCTACTACTACGCCTCACTGTCTTGCTCTAATTGTTGCTGTGCAAACCTTGGACAGTCCCTCAACATTTCTCTCCTTTGTCCTCAATGTCTCTATTCACCACTCGTCATCTATAATACTTAGTTAGATACACCACTCTTGTTGTTCACCCTCCTTGGATTGACACACACACCACTAGGTCATTTTATGATGGAATGTACTTTAAATCTTTCAGAGATTGGCTGGTATGTGAGTTGGAAATAAATAATCATTTCCACCCTTCATTTCCCACCAATCTAAAACGCCAATGTGAGCACAACTGTGCACATGTTTAGAGAAATTCTGCATATTGCATTCACCCTATAAATCCACCCTGTCTAGATGTGTTACAAACATAAGTTGCCCAAATTCAAAGTAATTGACTTTCAGCCAACTGTGACCAAATCACACACACTCAAAACAAAACAAAACAAAAACTGCCATGTGTCACAGCATGAAAACTCATCTAAAACTCTGAAAGTTTTCATCCCAAGAAAACTTTTAATAGCCTCCCTTGACACCAGACAAACATCCTGCTATGGATAAAATAATTTATTCACGGGGGTGGAGGGTGTAAATTTGTCTCACTGTACAGATTATTTTTAACAAAATTGTTCATAATTTTATTATAGTGAAAATATTCACAAAATGAATATTTGCCATCACATTTATAAAAATAAAGTTTTCTCTTGTTTTTTTTCCAGTATATATTTGTATTTGCTCAGTGCCTTTTTTTAATGAAAAGGCAAAAAGGAGGCCTGAGGGAAGGGAACAGCAAATAAGCAGAAGTTAAAGTGCACTTTTATCTCAAGTGAATATTAAATACTCAAAACCACATTTTAATATATCTGACTATCACATGCATTGGACTGCATGATGGGGAATAGCACTAGAAGCGACTCTACATACCTAACAACATGTACCAATAACGTGTGGCTATGAATTCTGTCTCTCATCATCAGTGTTACACAGCATCAGATTCTAAATTTCTCTCAACAGTAGGAAAACTGTTGCACAAATATGCTATATTGGGGTGATTATTAGAAGCTTGGAACCAATATTTGACCCTTAGAGGGGTCAACCACAAGTTTCACATACTTTAACACTTATTTGCACAGATGGTGCACATCATGAAAAAAGCAGTTATCTTGCATATTAAATATCCTAGGAATAGAAATATTATCATATGTACTGAATTAAAATAACAGTTTTAAAAATGATTCAAGCTTCCCGGATGTGACGACAGCCGCACAAAACAAAATATGAAGGCCGCTGAATAGGTTCCGTTATCCTGCACTCAGAAGAAACTACAATAACTTAAGGGGTCTTTTAGATGGCTTTGGCCTCTGAGCTCCAGTAAGCACCGTTTTAGCACTACTTACATAGATAATAAACTATAATTATTAGAGGAGAATAAATACTTTGCATGAAATAAACCTCAGTTTGGTTTTTGCCTCAATGAAAATATCTTTGCACTGGTGACAGTTATTTTCTTGGCTTGAAAGGTCATCATTTGTTTGAATAAATAGGCAGAGAGGAAGCTTTTCAAGCTGCCTTGTAAGGAAAATGAGAGCCCAAATTGAAGGAGACATGTATGGTAATGAGAAAGTGCAGTGATGAGTTGTGTGTAACTGCAGGCAAGCAGTTTCCTCCTTGGAGTAAAATTTAATGATGGGTTACTTTTCCAATGGGAAAGTAATAACTTAGGTGAGTAAAGTTGTACACTCCAAAAATGAAATTATTTTCTGTTTTAAAATATAACCCCAAAGCTATATATCTATATCATTAACTCAGCGCCTACAATGCATTTTAATATCTCATTCTCTGAATTACTCTTTGGCCCTTAAGATTTAGCAGGGATTTTAAGCAACATGACATGAACGTGGATCAAGATTCTCAGTTCCTTGGAAGTTCTGGAAAATTATTCTGGGTAAGCAAGGGAAAACAAGAGATGCGGTAGCTGTTAACTTTGCATTACATGCCTGTATTTAACAAATGGAATTTTGTGTATTTGAGACATGATTCTACTTCTTTTCCCAATTAGCCCTTTCATGGGATAGATACACTCAAACAGGTAGACACTTAGGTTACACCCCTACAGAGTGGGCATCAAACGTGTTGATGCTGAATATAGTAAGTGAATTAGTGAATTGATGTCATATTTATTTTCTCACACAAAGACTACATACAAGTGTCATGGATCCTCCCACATAACTGTTTAATCAGATCTATAAATATTTGTGCTTAGTAAAAAAAAATGCAGTGTGCATTAAAGACCTTCACATTTCTATCCTAGATATTTAAGATTTAGCACTTCTTCCACAGCCAGTTTCTATCTTTTATATGACAAAAAATGAGGTAAAAAGGGAAATAAATTACGTTCATGTAAATCATTTTGACTTAAAGAAAGTAATCAATATATGATCTGGTTAAAGCCAAAATCATCAGCATAACTGCATTATCACTTCTCACTGATTTATTCTGGAATAATGGAAGAGAGAATAATAGTTAAGTGATACTTATCTATTAAAAACAGAAGACTGTTAGATTAAAAGAACCAGCCTCTGCCAAATAAGTGGCTGCCCAATGCTGTGTGCTGAATACTCATTTGATGTATCGATTGGCTTTTTTCACCCACATCTCTGTTGCAAGCTAGAGAACAAAATCATAAATATTGTATCAATATGTTTGTGTTGTATGGCCAATGTGTATATACATATATACCTATGTATGCATATGTATTATATACCTTGCATGAATATTACATACAGAGAGAGACACATATAAGGCAACCTTAAATGCACCTAGTAGCTTCTTGATTAGATAGATCTTTAGCTAGCATCCTTCTGTCACATGCCACTGTGAAATGCATCAAAATTAGCTGTATATTTCATGTCATGAAACTGTACTACCCAGTGATCACAGGTTAGATCTGTCAGCTCAAGTATCAAGAATGTGAAAGGATATTAAATGCAAAGATGACAACATAATAGGAATACTTCAGATCCAGGGGTCAGTCCAAACCTGGTCCTCTATCAAGCAACAGGCCACCTTTGCAACGGAATCTGATTCTAGTATTCATAGCACTGCTCTCAATGCTCTCCAATACGTGCTCATAAAGAAGTTTGTTTTTAGGTTTGAGTTTGGAGGAAGCCTCTAAAATTATTCACACAAGTCTCCCATTTCTGATCCCGCCTATGCTTGCAAATAGAGTTTATTTCAAAAGTATTGAAGGGTGCCAAATATTAATGCCAACATTTAAGTAAGCTTCCCAAAGAAGTTTGAAAATTGAGCATCTATTGCCCCTGAACATAGCATCACTTGATACATAGAAACACTGTTTAAAACAGACTAGCATTCATGTAGAAATCTAGGGAAAAGGTACATTAAGAAAAACATTAAATACAAAAAAGAGAGGAAGAGAAGAGAGAGTTATTTTACTCTGATTCTTAACAATTGTGCAAATTAGAAAATACAGAATTTTCTAGTCTGAGAAAAATAGTTTAGTTATTGAGACAAGTGTGCATGTGAAGTCATCATTTAACCTATGCTACCCTAATCTTTTTTCTCCAAAATTACAACTGCTTAACTCTTTCTAGTCCTCAACTTCACCTTATGATTTCCCAGTGTACAAAGATCATTGCGATTAAAGAGCAATTTGGCAAAGAAATACTTACTTTTATAGAATCTACCAGTACTCTTTATACCCATTTTTCCACATTTCAATTGTTTTCAGATTTCAGTGGTTTAATATTTTCTTACCACAAAGTTTTATAGAAGTAATCATTTTCTATTGTACTGTAACAGGAATTTCTTAGTTTTGAAGTTATTATTGCTGAAGATTTCCTTCCATAGAAAAATACAAGTCTTTTCTTGTGCAAGCAAGTGACATTTTATTACCATCAATATAAACTAAACATACGATGAGAGGCTATTTCCTCAGAATTGATGGTTATTTTACAATAATGGAATGATTTGGCCCACTAACCCAAACCTTTGGTAAGTGTGTCTACCAATGCTTTGGATAGCGCAGACTTCAATCAAATGATGACCATAAATGAATTATGACTGTATCAAACACAAGGTGAAATAGCTCCTGCCTGAATTTATGTTCTTTTTTGTCTAGAATTCATGTTCTTACAAATTTTTAATGAACATATAACAAAAAAAGAGACTAAAGCACAAGGTTTGCGTCTATTAACAAAATTCCACCAAAGTATATCCAGGTTTAATTAAAACATCAAAATGTGGGAAGAAACACAATTTGACAGATAAATGTGAATATCACGACACTGTCACTGAGTTTTTCTAATGAGATTAGTTCCCTCCTTAACTGACATTTCCAACTGAGGCACAGATAAGGCAGATTTAATGGGAACAGTTATATATAGTTGGACTCCAGTTAGATGAATGAGTGTTTGACATTTAAATATCATAAGTGATACATAATACACTCCCCTCACTAACCCGCTGTCAATATTAAGGACACACAGATTCTTTAAACTCACAAAGCACAGAGAACGTCAAACATAATGTAAATCTAGTCCATGCATGCATACACTGTTGCATCAAACCATTTTCAGTCAATGCATGTAAATCTTAGATAAAAAAGGAAAAAATCAACTAGAAACCCAACAGGTAATTTAATTTCTTGTTTGTAAAAATGAATAGGGGAATATAAAGTTGCACCTGAAAGTGTGTCAATAATTTTCTTTTTCAAGTAACACTAATAAGGTGCTTTTCTGGGATTGTGTTCATTCAGTGCCAACAAAAGACACAGGAAAAAAATCCATCAACTAACTCAAGGTTGCATCATGGTCTAGACAAAAGAAATAAACCCATCATTTATTTTAAAATATCAATGCAAAAGCTCTTTCTTTATTGGCCTTTAATGAGGTTTTCACCATGAATTCACGTTAAGTACTTTAGCTTGATGAATAGAATTTGCTATTATGAAGTCTCTTTTGTATCAAGACTAAAATCCAGGTACTGCAGCTTCAGGATTGACAGCATGAGCCACCGCATTTAGTTCCCTAAGAGTCATCTGTAGCCCTGGCGTCAAAGTCATTGTGCTCCATTTGTTCAATTTATAGCTGGAGTTCTTCTCATAATGCAGCATGCATCAAAGAATCATTGCATTCCTACAAATCTTTAAACATAACCACACAGAAACAAAGGATGGACTAAACACAGAAGAGAAATAAAGTGTTTAGCTCTGGGAGGTAAAATTTTACTGGGCATAGTGAGTACAAAGAGAAAATAAATGATATGAAGATTGTATGCTTTCAAATGTTATTATGCTGCCTAAATATTTATGCACAAACACAATTTCAGTGACTTCAATATGCACTTGTGGAAAGAGGGCATATACATATTTATAAATCCATGTATGTCTGATGATGGACAGGCATCCTGACATCTAGACTAAAGCGCTGGGTGCTGATTGTTTTCAGAGAAGAAAAATAATTAGCAAGATTATAAATTGTGTATTATTAGCTTCCCAAATATTTATGATGCACCTACTTGGGTTCAGACAAGAAGATAAATAATACATTTTTCCTGGCCTCCAGCAGCTAGGCTTTGGGATTGGCAAGAATACACTCCAGCAATCACATTAAGTAAACCCCTGACTTTGCCTGAATATTCAGTACAAGCTTCTTACTAGGGGCACTGCTTGAACTGAATACTGAAGGACTGGGTGGTGTTTTACAAGGAAGGTATGGAGAAGAAAGTAGAAAAGGTGATTTCTAGGTGAGGCATGGGAAAACAGGGTCTTATCCAAGGGCCACAAGTTCAGCAACACCAGATTTCATGGGCTACAAAGAATCTCTGTGAAGCCCAAAGGGTGTGAGCCATGAAAATAACTGTGCTGGGCTCTAGACTTTTACCTAGAGCTCAACCAGAGCGGCTCTGTTTCAGTTTTCCACACCAAGCTTTAAACTAAATTTCCTTTGAAGAAATCACCTGCTGCTAAAAAAAACACATTTGAAAATGATTTCATTAGAGGTGCACAGTCCATGGCAGAATGTATGGAAAGTGGCACTGGAAAGAGACCAGGTTAATTAGGGACCAGGCAAGCCCAGCTGATGGTTGGACTTTATGACAGTGAGTCCAATGAAGAGTGTCATCAGGTAAGTGACGAGATCTGCTTTGCTTCTTTGGAAGGTAAATCCACTAGAGAATAGAGAATGGTTTGCATTGAAAGTTGGGCAACTGACCTAAAAGCTTCAAGGCGTACAGACTAGAACCTAGTCTAGAGACTGTAGTCTATAGCCAAGGAAACTTATGGAGAGAAAGTGTTAACAAATTTTGAATGAAAGAGAAAGAATAGCCCACACTCATTTCCCAGATTGGATGGTGACTGGCTATAAACAGGGGTCATAATATTTTAAGAAAATATTCTTATCCTGATCAGCAGAAAGCTCACTCTCAGTAGCTAGCTTTATTAATAATATTTATGCATCTACCCAACATGAACAAAATGTATATGAGCAAATGTTATTATCCTTTTCAAAGATAATGTCATATGATTCCTATAAGCAGAGTCTATTATTCTAACTAGGCATTTAAACCAAATACTTATGCAGCAAGTCCTAAGGATTTTAGGGGAAGAAAGTAATGGCATTAAGCAGTTTACCTTCTATTACTGATTTTAAAATTAGAGCCCAGAAAACTTAAATAACTCATGCAATGTCACATACTGAGTCAGAGACGAGGTCAGCATTCCAAACTGTGTTTATGCACTCTGAGCCTCCACAGTCCACCCCACACATGACCCCAATTCTTGCTCATTATGTTTATTAGGCCTGAGATTCTAGCAATGAATCTTACCTTGTAAGAGTACGGCAGTCCCTGGAAACTTAAATATCCCTGAGGTGAGAAAAAGGATACAGCTCAGGCTGGAGGAAGGTATCTTTTACTAAGGTGTTGGGTGGGTGGCCCCAGTAATACTGCATGCTGGCCCAGACTCACTTAGTAGGATAAGAGCTGTGGTCTAACCTCTTAGGAGCTTGGTCATGCCAAGCTCTTCTACTACGGTCCTAGAACACAGTGCCCACCTTTACTGAAACACACTTTAATGTATGTGTGTAAAAGAAGTGTTCTTTGTTCCCAGACTAGGATTCCAGCTCATCCCAAGGCGTGGGGACATGAATCCAAGTCCTGCCTATCTAGGCCAGCCCCTCAAGGTGCCAAGTCCAGATTCCTTTCTATCCACACTGCTGGTTGCTTCCTTAGCTGTGCAGAAGACTTTTAATTTGATAGAACTCTATGGAAATGAGTATGGAGATTTTTCAAAACTAAAAATAGAAGTTTTATTTGAGTCAGATCTTCCCCTTCTAGGTATCTTCTCCAAATTGTTAAAGACATCATATTATAGTGATCCATGCACAGCCATGTTTATAGAAGCACAATTCATAATGGCAAACCTTGGAAGCAGCCTACGTGTCCATCAAAAGATGAATTAATAAAGAAACTGTGGCATTTACGTATAATGAGTTGCTATTCTGCTATAAAGAGGAGTAAACTTGAGGCATTTGTAGGAAAATGGATGCATGTTCAGACCATAATGTTAAATGAAATAAATCAGACACCCAGGCTTCAATATCATATGAGTTCTCCGACGTGAGAAACCCAAAGTATAAATAAATTACAGAGCAAAATTAAAGGAAGCAGGGAGCTATGCTTTTGCAAATAAGAAGGAGTTGACGAGCTGGGAAGTGGAAGGGGAAGTAACAAGAGTTAAGATGTGCTGTGCACAGGCACCAACTCCCCGCAAAGACTCTAATCATTGTGTACTACAAACACATACTAATAAAAATAAACACTAAACGGAATAAATTCCCCCTCCCTGCTTTCCTCAAGGGAGTGTGGGGGCTTCACAGAGTTTACAGACCCGAACAGGACGGGTGGGTTACCTCTGCCCACACTGCAGGGGCTGTGGGCTTCAATGTAACATGTTTAGGTCTGGGGAGGGCTTGTTGACCACATGCTGATGAGTGACAAGGTTCACAGAGGCCATCAAGAAGTGAATAAGTGGTTGAAAGGCCAAGAAGAGAAGGGTGACCTTGGATCAGCTGACCTTGGATCAGTTGACCCCCAGAAAGAGGTATCTGGACAGACCCAAGGTTTAGTAGCTTTTCCCTTCCATAGTGTCTTAGTTACTTTTTACTCATTGCTGAGACAAAATACCTGAAGCCCAAAGTTGGGAAAGGAAAGGTTTATTTTTTACAGTTTTTGGAGGTTTCAGTCCACACTCAGTTAACTCGAAGGCAGGCAGGCATGGCTTAGCTTCATGGCAGCTGCAAACAGCAAGCTCAAACCAGCAAAGAGAGCAAGACACACCTTCTTCCTGCCATTACATCACATCCTGGCTCCACCCCTTTGTGAGTGGAGCAGACACCATCAATCCATGCACTAGACAATGAATGAATAACAAATGCACAATTCAAACTCATGAGGCCTGGGGGACACAGAGATAAACCATGACACATGGGTTCAGAAATCTTCCAGGCAGGGTACCTTCTCCTTACAGCCCACGGTCTAATCACTTTTCTCTGCTTTTCCCATGTTTCTACCACTTGTGCTTTTAGGTTCCTTGGGGTCCAAGTTGCCCCTATTAATACCAAATTCTCTTCAGGCTAGGGCCAAATCTGCTGAACATTTTAACCATCCCTGGATACTAGGTCATGCCAGATGCTTAAATGTGTGATGAATGAATATATGACATCTAGCTTACAGAAAACAAGGACAAAGAACAATCAGCTGCATACAGTTCTGTTGCCACAGAAATCAGCAAGTGACCTCTGTGAAGAAAGGTGACTGAGGGCACTGAATGCTGGGAAGAGCAGCACTGTGAGTTTTATCTACTAATATACAGAACAAGCAAACCAAGAGGCCTGGTGAGCAGCACTGTCTTGGCTGCACCCACACTGTCTTGGGCTATATCCTGCGGCGCTTGCCAAGGCAGGCTCAGGTTTAAACGCTGGGTTGGAATAAGGAACAGGAGAGTAAATAAAGGGACTCAAATGTACACATGTGACCATGGCTCTGATACAGTCATGCTAAGTATCTGGATAGTTGCTGGATGATGGGGTACTCAGGAAGCCCTGGTCTCTGTTTTGGGGGTGAAGCACACAGAGATCCTATGGTGGGTTTGAACAAGCCTGGTCAACAGTTTTGGGGGAGATGTTCATGCTCCTCATCACTAATTATCCAATTACCTGGTTCAGTCATCATCTTGCTTTCTCCTGTCCTATCAGGATGCTCAGAGGCTAGCGTCCTGCAAACACTATGAAGACACTGGGATCCCAATGATAACCACTCCTCCTATCCAGTGGCTTAACAAAAGAAAGAGTATGACCTGAAAGTTGTACAGCCCATGGAAGTGAAATAACAAGCGTGGGAGGATTTTGCTGAGATGGGGGTGTGGTGACTAAGCAAACAGAGCCAAGCCATGCTACTAATTTCCCTGCTCCCCAGAGGAGCGAGCACCTTCCTCCCTCAATGACCAGCTGGGCAAAGAATGCAACTTTCCTATCATCTCTGCACTTAGGGTGAGCCCTGGGCTGACATTTTAATACACTGTTTTATAAATAAGAAAAGCACCTGTCTGAGATCCTGCACTCTTGGCTTCCTATGGAGATAGATTTTCATCACGCTGTGAGGGCTGCAGGAATAGCTACACTGATAAGAACAATTAATAACGAAGGGGATCATGTAGTTAGCAGTAGCTGCACAAATAATAAGGTAAATCAGAATCTAAAAACTCTACTGCTGTCAGTTCTTCACCTAATTCTTGAGTCATGAAGGTCAGTCTTGGTCTATCTTGTTTTTAGATGCTACTCATAATGCTATAGCACACTAAAAAGTAAGAATGTTACCAAATGTAACACACCTGAGTTCTAAAATTATTCTCCACATTAAAAAAAAAGTCGCTTGGAAATAATAAATAAGTAAATATTTGGCCAAGTACAATATTCACTTACATCTGAAATAAGATTTATTTCAGTTTTCAGTTTAGTGTGACTTAAATTGTAGAGGAAAGAAAAGAAATGCAATCAAGTATTTACAATACAATGTCACAAGACATAGAAGAGAATTGAGTGAAAAGTGATGTGAGTACAGAGTTGCTAAAAATATCCTGAAAATAAATCTCTTTTGAAAAGAGAAACAGCTCCAGGAATGAAAGTGATATGTAACTTTCTATTCATTTTAATATTTCTTGAACAAAAAAGTGTGAATTGAATGTATATCTCTATCTACATACATGTCAGATGCACATGTACACACATATGTAGTTAAAGTGTCAAGAACTATGCATGGTCATACAATGATAAGGCCAGCTGGTTCATGTCCTCTTAATAGAAAGACTTTTGGTCCATCTGCTAGCTTAAAAAAATGTAATTGACAAAGACTGGATCATTTACTTCTTTTAACAGAAGACCTCATTTCATTTTATTATATCTTTATTTGAGAGTAAAATATATATGATCAGATCGGAAACTAACCCAAACAACCTGTGCTAATATAGAAACCCACAGCATAGCTCAAAGACAATGTATTTGCTCCTGTGCATTACCTTCATATGATACAACCTAAGACTCAGTTGATGTGGTGAGGAACTCTGTCACGCACACAGCCCCAACCACCCATAAACTTGACCTGTGCTCTAACACGGAGATTAGCAGCATGCATCATGATGTAGTAAGTTTTTTGGGAAAAAAAGGAGAAAATGAAGGTCCATTTTCTGTACATACTCAGTGACAACCTTGCTTCACCTTTCATTTCTAGCTCACTTGGAGGTATTTTCTAACGAAGCACTAAACTTGCTGATCACCACACCCAAGGAGACGGTGCTGAAGGAACCACAATAACTTCTTGAGGAACAAATCACAACCATCTAAATTACTCCTTTGACAGAGTAATGGATCTTGCAGATGAAAGGGAGCAGAAGGTGTCATTTATCTTGACTTCACAAGACCTGTCAACTTTTCTTGGTCTTTTCTGAAGAACACATTCATAAATAATTTGGAAAATTATGACTTAGACCTCAAAAACTTTGAGATAAACTCCCAGAAACTAGAAAGGAGAACTTCAAAACTAAAACTGCTTCTATCTTTGGGTGGAATGGGACTGATAAAACAGTTTATCTGGGAAATGTATTGAGCCTGGTCCTACCTACAGGGGACACGACAGACTTAGGTCTTGGGTGGTTACAGTTCATTTAATTCAGTAAGTACCCGTATGCTTTGGGACTGTGGTAGAGATGAGCACTGCAGTGGCTGTGCCGGTGATGGTGGCTTGCACTCTGAGAACTGGCTTCTCACTCAAGCAGCTCAGGTCACACAGGGATTGTCAAGGGTTCAGTTGCGTCGCCCTAGATTTCATATGTGAAGTCCCAGGCTCCTGTCCCTCAGAATGTGACCTTATGGAGAACAGGTCTTAAAGCAGGTTACTAAAATGAAGTCATTAGCAGGAGCCATACTCTAGCATGGCTGCTGGCTTTTGAGGAACTTTAGACACAGATACACATTCTGGAAACCTATATGAAGACACAGAGAAGAAACAGCCATCTGCAAGCCAAGGAGAAGCTCCCGTAAAACTACCCTGCCGACACCTCAGACTTCCAGCCTGCAGACCTGGGACCCAATACCTTTCTGTTGTTCAAGCTGTCCGGTTTGGGCCTTTGTTAGTACTCCAGCAAACTTACATGGACCTCTGCACCAAGAAGCAGCTCTAGGATGTCTATGGTGCACAGGTAGCCAGGGAGGAGCAAGTGATCTGAACATAAATGAACAATAGGGTGCCCAGGAAGACAGGTCTCTACCCAGTCAGACAGTGATTGCTAATTACCATCCAGATTGGCCAGCTTCTTGATTAGCATTGATAGCTACTGGGAGTGGACAGCCAACACTGAAAACCATGGGTGCCATGGACCAAGAAAGCGTGGCAGTACATGGCAATGACTGTTGGAGAGAGAGGTGAGTCGATACAGCCGCTCAGGCTGGCTTCCCAAACTCATTCCAGTCCTCATTTAACCTTAGAATAATGTTGCCTGCTTTGTGCCTTGTTTTCTTCAAGCACTTGTGTTCAGTGAGATGTCCAGAGAAGGCTGGCTGCTCCATCTTTTTGAAACTGGAAAAGCTGTTACTCCAAATGCTACAAACAAAAGCTTCCAAATTAGAAACTGGATTTGCCTTTGGGAGAGATCATTCTTTATTTGACCAGAAACCTTTCATGGGACATTTTTATTCCACAAATATGAAAAAAATCCCACTTAGTTTGTTTCTGAGGAAGAAAATATCTGATGAAATAACCCAGGTGCCCTTTCTACAGAATGAAAGAGAAAGTGAGTGTATCTTCTAATTGAAATTTGAATGTATATATCAAATTTCCTTCCCCAAAATTAAAAATACAGTTCCAAATTTTCTCTAAATCTGGGTTTGTATTTAGATTTAGGGAGCTCTAAATTTACATAATGAAATTTATATTTAAAGCTACAATTTATACTTGGGTATGTATGTATAGGAATGTTCTCATTCTTGTTCAAGTACTGGTCCATCAGTCCCCAGAGGTCAGCAGTGGAGACTGGAATCCCACAAGGAAGCCTGACCTCTGAACTTGAGCTTGAAGTGGAAGCAAGATTGGGTAGCTGCTAGAATGGAATACTTGGATGCTACACTTACTGTTAGTTGGTATAGTGAATCCTTGCAATTGTCCCTGCTTTCTCCTGAAATATGACAAAGAAAAGAGTAAATAAGATAAAAATTCACAAGGATGTTTCTTTTGGGATACAGAAGGTGAAGATACCAAACAGGAGACATCAACAGTGCTTGTGAAAGCAGAGCTGCAGTGTAAGTCGGGAGGGAGCCTGGAGCGAGTGCTGGACTAAGAAGTGGGCTGCAGAGCGCTGCTGCTGAACCCCCAGCAGGCTCAGAGATTTCAGAGGTCGGGGTGTCTAAGAGTTCCCCCTCCAGGATAAAGGGTTGCTTACATTCTGCCAGGGTAGAATCCGGGTAAAGTGAACTCAGAAAGGAGAGGCTCATTTGAGGGTCACAGAGACATCCCAGTGAGCAGCCAGCCAAGAGCCTGGCTGCTAAGGTGGAAAAGTCAGGCTTCTCCCTGACTCAGTTCCCCAGCAGTGACAGCCTTGGTCACTCCTCCAGGTGGAGTTTGAGGACTTTTCTCCAAGGAAAAGGACCACTTGTATAGAAAATGAACAAAACAACAAGACCTGGGGAAACTGATTTTGTGGTCACCTACATTAGAAATCTGACTCACTTTGCGAGCGATTTTTATCATCTTACTAGCAGGCATGCGCAAATATCCAGATATTTGACAAAATCTTCCCACATGCTAAAGGGCCAGAAAAACAAAAGAAACATTTAAGAGAAAAGAAATGACACAGAAAGTGTTTTCAAAAACAAAGTAAGAGTCTTCAGAGAAGAAAATTTACAGTAGACATGAAACAAGAATTGGGTGTTATAAAAAGGTAGAATGCTGTATTAGATATTAAAATTCTCATATCACAAATGGAAAATATCAGTAGGAGGATTAGAAGATAGAACATGAAAAAATGTCCCAGGAACTGAATCAAAATTTCAAGAAAGAAAAATACAAGAAAAAATACATCAGTCAAAGGTTTCTATGTAAGAAGATCTAGGAGGGTCAACAACTGATAAGCAGAAATTTTTTTAAAAAGAGAATAAGGAGGGAAAAAAGTCAGAATTTATTATGGAAAATATCCCTGAAATAAAGTATATAAGTTCCTAAATTAAATTATTCAAAAAACCCCTGCAAAGCAAAATGATAAAAACTAACAATCAAGCAAATCATTTTGATGCTTCAGAGAAGGAAAATTCTACCAGTTAAGAACAAGGAAATGTTACTTTGCCTTTGTGTGTGGTTAGATAATGCTCAAAGACAGCCATTAGAAATTAGAATGCATCCCAGTTTCTGGGTTCTTTACAAATGTAATAAGGCTGTTAAGATGAGGATGTCATTCTGGATTATCAAGTAGGCCTTAAACACCATCACAAGTGTCCTTAAGAGAGACAGGCAAAGGGACATTTAACACAGACAGAGGAGACAGTAATGTGATGATGTAACAGAAAGAGACTTGAGGATCCTGGCCTTGAAGATTGATGATTTATGGCAAAAGTGCAGAAACACTAATAGCCAGCTGAAACCAGAAGCAAGAGGTGGATGTTCCTGCTCCAGCACCTCCAGAAGGAGCATGACCCACTGACATCTTGATTTCAGCCCAGTGACACCAATTTCAGACTTCTGGCCTTCAGAACTCTGAGACAATACATTTCCACCCAGTTTAAGCCACCCAGTTTGCTGTGACTTGTTTTAGCAACTAGAGGAAACTAAAGCACTCCCATAAGGCAGAGTCAAAACTGGATCAGGATTCTTCTTAGAAATACTAGAAGATAGAAGACCCTTAAAATTCCAAGAGGAAATGACTTGCAAACCAGAATTACAAAGTAAGTAAATGACCAGTTAATCACAAGGACAAACTAAAGTCATACTCGATGTTGTAGTTATGGGTTGTACACAGAGAACAATTAGAATCAGGACATGGAGTTTATAATATTGTTTATAATGGTCACTGGGAGTTAACACAAGAAAATGCAGGAAATCTATCCGCAACACCAAAGACATAGAATATTTAGTCAAGGGCCTGAATCCCACAGCAATGTCCCACATGAGTGCAGATGAAGACCCAGAGCTCATGACAATGCCTCCCACAAATCCAACTGGAGGTCTAGAGCCCACAAGAAGGACTCAGACCAGTCTCTTTTGTGGATCCGTACCAGGAAGGCCCAAAGGTCAGCAGTAGAAGCCAGAAAGTCCATGCCAACGGGATGAAGGAGCTATGCTAGTGGGATGAGGGTTCTTTGATGGAGCCAAGAAGTCACACTCACAACAAATAGCAGGGCTGTCCTGAAATCACAACAGCCATCCTCAGTGACACGGAGGCCCCAAGCTCCTCTGATAACAAGCACAGTCAGGTACGTGCCAGGAACCCAGTGTGATGAGTTCATCCTGGAGACCAAGCGGCACATGTCCTCCCCTCTGGGGCCAGGAAGCAATGCTTGATATGAGGACCAGAGCTTCTCTGGGAGAACCTAGTGGCTCAGACAGCAACTCACAGTAGAACCCGCAATGCATCAGTACCTCAACGCATTAACACCTTCCTTCTCCTTCGCCAACTCTTTATTTATGCTGGCAACTTTCCTCAAGTGGAGCATCTATGCTCAGTATCATGCTGATGTAATCCAGCTGGTGTTAAGTTGACCACAAGTTCTTCATCCATAACACTTCATATACAAAGTCTTAAAGTAGTTACCTTCTATGCACTCTCAGAAGTTACTGTCTCTATCAACATGAATGAGTAAACCAAGAAAAAAGAAGGAATTCAGATCCAAAACTTAAGGATCCAACATAGGAAAGCAATGAATAGTTCTCACAAGATGAAAGAAAAAAAAGCTTATGGATACCATTGGAAAATAGTCTGAGGCCTGCTGAGGCTGGAGGCAGAGGACTTCAGAAGAGGTGTTGCCTAGGAAACAAGAGGGCTGTAGAGATGACCTGGTATGCTTGACCATACTGATAGGAGTGTGCATTGCTGGTACACAGAGTAGTTGAAGGTATATTAATAATAGGTACAAAAACTAAAGCAAGAAACAAAGCAATGTTAAGTTCTAATTACAGCAAGGAAACAGAAAGCCTTTGTGAGTCAATTGTGAACAATGCATAAAAATAAGAAGTATTGACTAACCAATAGGCAACGTATCTGTGCCAAGGATAGGCAGGAGGTACATAAAAGGAAGTACAGTGGGGAAAATCCTCATATTGCATACGGTGGAGCCACTGCCTAATATTTATCATGAACAACAAACAACAGTATAAACATGGTATTTAGGAATATGAATATTAATGACAGAAAAAAATATTCAAAAGAAGCTGTTGTCAGGGAGCAAACAAATAGTGCCAATGGGGCCAGAGAGGCAGGAGAATCCTGATTGTATTATAAATCATGTACTACTCTTTAACTTTTTTGTTTTGCTTTTAGGTATAATTTTGATTAAAAGAAATATAAATTGAATGAAGCATAACTTGACATGATGCGCTGAACTGTATCCTTCCAACATCTATTTGTTGGAGTCCTTACCCACAGTACCTCAGAATGTAATCTTATAAAAGACAGGGTTGTTAAAGAAAGGAATGAATTAGCTGAGCTCCCCCAGGTGGGCCCTAATGTAGTATGACTTCTTTCCTTACTAAATGGAGAAATGTGACACGGGTATACACACAGAGTGAATACCAAGTGAGCAGGAAGAACCACCTAAAAGTCAAGGAACAAATCCTCTCATGTAGTAACCAATTCTGCAGACACTCCAACTTTGAACTTCTGGTCTTCAGGGCTATGAGAAAATAAATTTCTGTTGTTTAAGTCCTACAGCCTGTGGTGCTTTATGACACCATCCCTAGAAAACTAACATATGTGATGATGATTGTGTTATGGAAATTGTTTTATTTATGGATCCAGGACACAACCTCACAACTGGTTGGAAATAGTTTCAAATGAAGGGAATTATCACTGTCAGTCATGTCAGGACAAGGCTAATTCTGGTGCAGAAAATGAGCTGTCTTTGAAATGTACAGGAGAGAGGAGATTTGTTTCTGATGTGGGTTTAGCAGGTTTGGGAAGGGGTAAATTATGGCATTTGGGCCCATACACAGAACTCCTACAATACAGTGGTACTCAGTTCAAAATTTGCTACACGATTTTGGAAAAGATGACCATATTTCTATGTGTGTGGGAAAGATGGCTGCAGTCATGTTTCTCACTCCATACAGAGTTTGCAAACAAAAACAAATTTTGGCAAGTGCTTCTGTTTACAAACCAAATTGTTTATAAAAAAAAAAAGTGTTCCTGAATCAAGGTACTACTATACTTGGGGCTTTCTTAACAATTAAGTGAGTTAGCTGCCTCCAGCCCATGTGGAAATGGAAAGAATTTGGCCTAAAGATTCTCTTGAGGTTGAGCCTTGATGAGGAAGACCTAGTCTCAACCATCAGTTACTCTGGAGTCTAATTTCATGATCCCTAAGTGCTCCATGAAGTCCCGCTGAGTTCATAGCACAATCTTGTTTGCCCTAGGGCCTGACCCCGGATTGCAGAAAGAATGGCTAAGGAGCAGCCAGCATGGAGTAAGGGGCCTCAAGGAGGACAACTGAGGCTACCTGGCAGCACTGGCAGCAGAGCATTTTCCATTTCTGTTTCCTGGTCAGGATGCATCTAGCAGAATATGCCCTCTTCCGAGGGTCAAAAGATTGCTTAAAGGCCTCAGACAATATTTGATTGTGGACAGTGCAACAAGGTATTTATTAAATCTCTCATTTTACCTTCATCTGTACCCACATGCTTGGTCTTCATCCAATAATAAGCAGAAGGGGACGCTCCCTTGATCAATCCAGGATCAATAATCCTCTTGTGTGTTGGATCCCAGCCATTCCCAGGTACTTCCTTTCTCTCCGGCACTCTCAGTTTTCTTCTCTTGAATTATTCTCATGGGCCCACATTTGTGCTATGAAGTCTCATGCCTTTAAAAAACTTACTCTTGATCTCACATTCCCCTCTGCTCCCACCCTATCCTCTGTTCCTCTTCACAAGAGACTCCTGAAAAGGGTACCTGTATTCACCAGCTCTGCTTTTCATCTGCCATTCTCTCATCAGTCTACCTCAAAGAGACTTTTGTCCCTTTTGCACCACTAAAAATACCTCTGCCAAAGCCAAGTGCAGCAAGGACCTCCTCTTCCTTGACCTTGACCTCTAAGCAGCATAAAGGCAGCTGGCCACTCCCATCTGCTTAAAGCATTTTCCTTATTTGGTTTCCAGGACATCACATTCTCCTGTCTTTGTTTCATCCCTCACCTCACTTCTGAGTCTTCTTTGCTGATTAAATCCACCTCCCCTTTAAACCTCTAAATGCCAAAGCCCCTGAGGCTCAGTTCTTTATATCTTATCGTTGCTTTCTATACTTATTTCAGAGGTGATTTCATCCCATTTCATGGTTTTAAAAATAATACATAATCTGATAGCTCTGTTTTTAATCTCTAGCCTCTATTTGTCTCCTGACCTCCATATTAGTGGGTTTCAGATTGGTAAAGTCTGACTTTCTTGATCTACCTCACAAACCCATTTCCTGCTTATACTTCCCCATTAAGGAATAGCAGCACAACTGTCTAAGTCAATAGAACAACTGTGATGACAATTTCCTACTATTTTGCCTTAGGACAAAAGATGTCTATTATGTATCTCTTTTATTAGAGAACCTCTACTATTTTTATACACTATATTTTTTGGTGCAGGATTCAGAGCAAATCAGTGATAGGAACATAAAAGAACAGAACTGCCAAAGAGAAGCAAAAAGGTTACCACTACCCAAGAATTCAAGTTGAGGGGCTATTAAATAGTTTCTACCTTCTGATTACCCACTCTTCAGAGAGTATGTAAGAGGAAAGCAATTGTGGTAGGTAAGCTTAATTGCATCAATTTGATTGGTTTGGAAGCTGCCTTAGGGATTAGTAAGAACACCTCTAGGAGTATCTGGGTGTTTGAATGAGTCATGGAGACATGAACTTGGGAACCACATCCTGGTCCCTCACCACATATTCTTTGGCTCTGTTCCCTTGCTTACTTCTGAGCCAACACGGATTAAGCATTTTTGCTTAGGCAATCCTTTCTGCAATGCTTTTGCCTTGGAGCAAGGCAATCGTGAACTGAATCTCCTGAAACCGTAAGCCAAATTAAAACTTTGTTCATTTAAACCATGGATGTCCAGTATTGTTTCTTAGCAATGCAATTGGAAAGTAACTGATGCAGAGGTTTAAATTATTTCTGGAGAGACTGAGAGAGGCATAAGAGAAACTTCCTCCATGTGCGCTTCAGTGGGTCCTAGACAAACAGTGTAAGTAGGAACAGTGACATTTTCCCACCAAGAACTTATAAGACCTGTGTAGGCAACAATCTGTTCTGTAAGACTTCAAAAATATGTCTCCTCAGGAGAGAGGAGGAAGGAACAAATAAGCTCCCAAGGGCCCATATAATTCTGAGATAAACAGTGTACCATTAGGGGCTGGGGATTTGGCTCAGCGGCATAAGCGCCTGCCTTGCAAGCAGGCAGTCGTGGGTTCAATCCCCAGTACTGATAAAAAGGAAAAAGACAAAAAAAAAAACAAAACAGTGTACCATTACAGTATCACCATACTTTGGTGACACAATGAAGTAAACTTGCAACATTAAAGCTAGCACCATCTGGGAAGTTTCTTGGCCTAGGCAATCTCAATACACATATACAGCTCACACCAAAGATGTTCGCACATGTGTATGCTTCCAGTATTGTTTATCTTATTTTAATACACGACGCCCTTCAAGTTTCCTTTTAAATCTACCACAAGTAACAGGTTTTAGCACATCAGGTGATATTTTGCTTCCTGAGCATTTAAATTAATTTTCGATTACCAATGCAAATGTGTACTGTCCAATTTACCCACTGCACAATAAAACTTAATTTAAAGCAATTAATGTTCATTAATGGGCCCATCTGCATGTTTATCACTTTACCCTTAAATACTTGAGACATGGTATCCATATTTTATAGCTCATTTCTTATCAGCAAGAATTCTAATCCTCAGGGGTAAATGTAAGACTAATGTGTCAACATTCCATATATTTTGCATTTTACAAAAAACTACATTGCATTTAACAACAAAAAAAAAGAAGAGTAAAAGAAAACTGGTTGAATGTGTATAACATGCAAATGTGTATAATAATAAATATACCTAAGGCAAAAGAGGTTTGTATTAGCATGTTCTCCTCCTTCTGTCCTCTTTCTCTTTTCCTAGAACAGGTGTGGCAAATCAATGAACTCATGATGGGAAATTCTTCAGCTTCTGGAAGGATTTTGCTAGGAATACTAGGATACGATGCAATAGCAGCAAGTTTAGGAGGCTTCCTACCACGTCCCCTGCAGAAGGCCACTGTTTTGCAGGAAACCAACAAGTAAGCTGTCACGAAGCATTTTGAGCAAGCAGTGTAGCATCAGGCAGAGGGTTCTTTGCCAGTTCTTCTGGTATTAATCATGTGCATTTGTAAACACTATGGAAATATTTTCAATACAAACACCAGTTTTCTCACCCTGCTTGATCAGGTTTATCTCATTGCTGAGCACAGCAATATGTTAAAATATAAAAGCATGTCATGATTAAGAAAGCAGGTTCTGCCAAGCCAAACTGCCAGGCTTCAAATCCTAGTGGCCGCCTGACTCTGTGCCAGCACTGTGCCAGCTGCAAAACCTAGGAAAAAGGTAATGGTAATGTACAATTCAAATTCTAAGTGCATAACGTCAGCCCAGCAGGGGTCCCAGGAGCCTGCCCTCTAAACTTTAAATCACTGAGTTCTATCAAATCATTACGCTCCACTGTTTGTTCCTGATTCTTAATGTGGAGCTAGCTAAATGTGTCAGTAAGACCCATGCCACTACCTGAACAGTGAGCTGTTTTGAAATTCATCTGCCAGATTAATTAATCCATCACCCTTAAATTTAGTTTCCTGTGAAGTCTCAGAGCATGGCAGAAAATGCAGACAGATTTTCTATCCGAGTGTAAAACACATAGTCCCTAGTTCATCTGCCAATTAGGCCTTATTCCCAAAGGTAAGTTCTCAAGACTGGCCTTTTAGTTTCCATTTCTATGAGCATTTTGGCCTTCGGAGCTCTAACTGGCATCACATGCTTACAGCATCACACTCTAAGCAGATAATAGCATCGGAGGGCTTATCTAGCCTGCTTTTCTAAGCTTTTCCAAATTTCTCCCCAAAACAAGTTCTGAACCAACCTTTCTTCCTTCATTCCTTCCTTCCTTCGTTCCTTCCTTTCTAGACAGTCTGCTCTGCAGTTCAGGCTGGCCTTGAACTCATTGTGTGGCTCATACTGGCTTTGAACTCACAGGCATCCTTCTACCTTGGCCTCCTGAATGCTGGAATTACAGGTGTGTGCTACCACACGTGGCTCCAAAGGTTTTTAAACACCAGGGTTAGGTACAATCAGAGAAACAGCCCTACACCTGATGTCAGTTTATATCTTAATCGCATCCTGGTTCTGGGTATAAAATACTTGCTACTTGCCATTTAAAGAAGAAGTTTATTTTGGCTCATAGCTATAACCCATAGTCAGTCAGTCTCAAGGCAGGAACAGAATGGTAGAGAGGCATGGCAGTAGGAAAGTCCTTCAAGTCATGATGGCCCAGAAGCAGAAAGAAAAGGGAGAAGCTCTATAGGGTGATCTTCCACCAGGTCACACCTCCAGGTCCTGCCTCCTTTGTCCAGGCCCCACCTCCTAATGCCACATTTAGCTCTGAACTCAGCAGTAGGTTAATCCATTGAGGAGCATGATGGCACAATCATCCCTTCCAAAAGCCCCGTCTCTTAACATAGGAACCTTTTGTGGAACATTCTAGATCTAAGCCATGACACCATCTATGTGATATATGACCTTTCAATGTCCCAGTTTTCTCATCTTGCAAAATGAGTGTCCTAACAGTTCCTTTTAAAAGGTTGTCTTAAAGGATTAAACTGAGTTAACCCATGGCAAGTGCTTAATACAGATCATCAGGAAATGGTGAGGACTTAGTAAATGTTAGAGGGAAAAACAAAAACAGAGGATACTCTGGAAATATTAAACATTTTCATTAAAGTTGCTCCTTTGAGTCACAGACTATGCTGCTAAAATGCAGCTTTTGGGCTAAGAAACAAGATTGCTGGCACAAGAGCACCTGTGAGTGGCTTTTCTCACCAACCTTGCCCTGTCCTAGAGGAAGGCCCGGTGCATATCTCTTCTGTGACACTGCTGTGTCTCAAGTCTGACAGCCAGGTACGTGTCTCTTAATGAGAGAAGGGGGAACATGTTTATACTATCATAACCAGAAAAGCAAATGTGTCTGGATAAGGTTTTTCTAACAATGTTGCTGAACAAAGATCAACTCATCTGATCTTTCTATCTCAGAAAGGGGAAAAATAGTTAATAAATGTCTCCACATGCATGATTTCATTGAAATTTACATTTATAAGTCATTATCATTTTGGTAGAAGGCAAAGTGATATTCGGCTTGTCACTGGAGGGGCAGATGGAGATAGAGTTTAGGAAGCTGACAAGCTAGCTGACAGAAATGAGTAAAATTTACGTTCCTACAGACCTAATGGCAAGCAATTATCTCCGAACCAGGATAACAAATGTGCTTCTTTATCCTAAAACTTGACATGCCTTATAGAAGTTTCCAGAAGACATATTTTCTGTAAAGAAGCAACTGCTTCTGTATTCAAAATTTAGTACAGGAGTTTAATTGAATACTGACCCTTTAAGATTTTGTTGCAACTGAGACATTAAGAGAATAAAGAGTCTTCCTGATGTTGTCTGCTATCATTTCTCTGTTTTAATGTTATTGCCTTACAAATTCAGCTTTACTTCATAATCAACACCATTTACAGATTTTGGAATTAGTAAAATATAAATTATTCTGCAAATCTGTAGTCACACTAGTTTATGAGTATCAAAAATTTAAAAAATACAAGTAGGACATTTGGTGTTTATATTGGCTTAGACCATCCCAGTGTGAGAAACACATTTGACTTCATGATTAAATGACATTCTGCGTAATAAAAAGTTGGCAAATTTACATTTGTAGTTCATAATGAATGACACTATATAATTGAAATGTATTAATATAAAAATTTAAGACCATTTGAATGTCTTGTATGAATTTTAAATGTTTTGACTCAGATTTACTCTCTATGAAATAGCAACCAAACTACATGCATTTCCTTTATATAAATTCTGTGTCTTGGGATAAGATATCACTCCATTGATTATTGACATTCATTTATTTTCACAAAGGCCAAAATACAACTATTATCTGATAAAGAAGTAAAAGTTTGAAAATTAAGCTTTACAAAAAGTTCAGAAGTATACTTTCCCAGTCCATTAGAGATAAAAATAACCACACTCAGGTAGTCACCTACATAGGTGACATAAAGAAGCCAAAGTTCAACATGTCACTGAATGATTCTCATTATGGTAACAAATAATGCTAAATAAAAAAAATGAAAGTATCTTCAGACATGTAAAAGTTAACCATAATCCGATTAGGATAACAATGTTATCCTAATAACAATATGAAAAAAAAGTTATCTCAGAAAAAAATCAACATGAATGAGGAGTATTTCAATGGACTAAAGATGGGTTTGCCAGAGGAAAGGTAAGATAAAAAGAAAAGAACTGAAAGAAAAGAAATAACACCAAGCATCTAATATGCAGTGTGTACCTAAATCATAGTAGCAGTTTACACAAAAGACCTAACTTAATCTTAACAATTTATGGTCTGTGTTCATTGGCAAATCAAGCCCTGTGAACCTCTGATTCCACATGTTAAAATCCAGGTAATAACAACTTAAGCTATTATGAGGACTAAATAAGATAATATGTACTAAATTATTCACATAGTATAGTAAAATTGTATTGTAGTCTTGGATCTTTGGGTAGGTTCTATTACTTGATGCTAATGATTGCACAATGCCATAAAATCAGAAGAGCTGGGATTCAAATCAGGCCATCATGATCCAAAACCCAAGCTATGTTCAGATATTTAGCCTCAATCTATTTGCATATTTTGGTCCACTTACTGGGAATTCTTTCTCTACATCTGTACTCTAAGTCTCTAATTACTTACTGAACTTCACAGTTTTTTAAAAATTTTATTTAAAAGGAAAAAGAGAAAAAACAAAACAAAGCAAAGCAGTGTAAGGGTACAATTAATACAGCACTACAAAAAAAACAGTAAGAAATCACCAGTTAATAGATTACAATTATCATCTTAGAGATAGTTGCTCAAGTCACAGTATCAAGGCATACAAAGTGGACATTCAAACAGTGAGACTGCAAACAGTTGTGTTCAATGATTCAACCAAAAACATTAATATGGTCATCTATTTAACACCCCTAAACACACTTGCACTTGTATACTTTAGAGCACTTTTTTTCCTCTCTTTTTTACAACAAAATTTACACATTTTGGGCTTTATTACTCCTTGGTTCTTATTACTTTTTTTTTTGGAAGAGAATAAAGTCAAATATGGCAAAACAAAGCTGTCCGTCAAAACCAAGGATAGACATAGCACATGATATAAAAACAGAGTACAAGGTTATCAACAATGGTTACCATAATGCCTCTTGCTTCCTTAAAAAGAATTGTCTAACTCATTAGGTATTATAAAGTTGAACAAAACAGTACAGAACAAGACCAATAAAACCTAAACCTTGTAAACACTACTTTCCAAAGAAGATAATAATCAAATCAGAATGGGCATCATAGTGAATCTTATTGCTTTCAAAGTAGTTGCCTAATACCTTTAAACTTGATACTATCATACAGAACGGAACAGAGTCTAATCAGTCAAAACAAGATAGTGGGAGTATTACAGGACTTCAAATCAAGTTAACAGGAAATCAAATAAGTTACTATGATATATCCTGCTAATTTTTTTGATTTTTCCCCTTAATTAAAAAAATCATAAAAACAACATTTTTTTTTTAATGAATAGGGAAGAGATTGAGATAAAAGAGAACATAACAACATAACTACAGGTCAAAGTATGACAGTTTCAGCAACCTAGTACTTCACCACCAAATAACACAATTTAATAGTAGTTACCATAGTGTCTTTTTCCTTGAAATATTTGAATATAACTTCATATACTATAGCTTCAAACATATCAAGTCAGTGTAAAACCATTCAAGTGGATGAAAGCATTGTAGGGTTTTTAGAACCAAATAACAGAAAATGAACAATGGTTTCTATATTATCTCTTTGCCTATAACAATTTTTGTTTATACTATCACATATAATAAAATCCAGCAAGATACATCATGATAAAACCAATGGAGACAGAAGAGCCATAGTTTGGTGGGGCTTCAAAACAAGATGATAGTAAATTAGCACTAGCTATTATGATGACTTATTTTCTTCAAAATAGCTGTTCATTTCATCACAGGCAATAATATCAAGCAGCCCAGAATAAAGCCATTCCAATTAATAAGTGAAAACTTTATAAGGCTTCAAGGCCACATAATGGGGAGTTAACCCAAGTGTCCATCAACTGAGGAATGGATAAAAAAGTTGTGGTATTTCTATACAATGGAGTATCACTCAGCTATAAAGAAGGATCACATTCAGATATTTATCAATAAATGGGCGCAGCTTGAGACCATATTCATAAGTGAAATAAATCAATCTCGCATGTGTGAATACCAAATAGTTTCCCTAATGTAAGTAATGATTCAAATATATAAAAGTAGGTGAACTTCACAATTAATTTAAAGCATCATTTCAAATTTCCCTAGTACTTCTGTTATATTTTTTGTTAACATTTGATATTCGTTTTTATTAGTAAACTTGACCAGTTGATTTTTTAATTATATGCAAGTACTGCTTCTCTCATAGACTGTGAGCTCCATGCATAGAAGGGGATCACAATGTAGCCAGCCCCTAACGTCATCTGGTACCATGTAGGTAGGTGTTCAGTGAAGCCCTGTTGGATCCAGCACTAAATGCATGAATAAATAAACAAAGGATAGCAAACATCTTATTTTGGCTTTCTTTATTAACAACAAGATGTTAAATGAGATAATAAAGTGAGCACATTTAAAATAGAGTGGGGAAGTTGTGAGAGATGAGGCAGGGGCTCCCAGGGAGTAGAAAAATTTAATTCCAAGGCATAGAAGTGAGGGAGGGAGGAGGACCAATTCTGACTCTTTGGCAGGAAAGAAGACAGAGCATAGGTCTAGTTGCAGAAACACTGTCAAATGAGATTGGTTCGCATCTATTCTCAGCAAAGCAGGAGTCGGTATTTACACATCAGAGTAGTGAGGAGAGGAAAATGGGGTTTGAAGAACTCAAAGAAAGACAGGGAGAAGGTGCTGTGTGAGACACGGAGACCATCAAGGAAGTATCAAACATTGGGTCAGAATCAGAGGCTGGATATTCAGTATTACTAACATATACAGGTGTGGGTGGTGTTTTGTGCTACACAACCCAGTAATTGATGTCTGAGAAAAGACATGAGATACAAAGATGAAGATGGTCATAATGACAATGACAATGACAAATAAGAAATCACTGTTCCTCTAACACCATGCAAAGCTGCTTCTACAAATTATCTCATTTCTTACACAGACACTGTCATGGTGAATCTTGACTGTTAACTTGATTTGGCTGAAAGATACTGTAATGGCTGATTGAATGTGTCAACTTGAGGTGTTTAGAAACTTAACTAAATGGGCTCAGCAATTCTACACCCTAAGGTGTAGGGGACCCACCCTGGGGTGGCTTGTGGCCTGCATGGTATAAAGGGGAAGTAAGCAAGGCCCTGTTTCTGTTCTTTGGAAGAGCTCCAGGCTGCCTTCAGCTTGACCAATGTCTCCTGGCTTCTGTCACAGACTCTTCTAGTACAGACTCTTTGGGTTCCTCCTGGATCCTTCAGCCTTCTGTCATGGACTCTTCAGCTTTCTGGCATGGATCCTTCAGTCTTCCAGCATGGAATCATCAGCCTCCTGATACAGACTTGCACAGGACCCTGCAGTGAGCTCCAGACCTTGGATATAAACCTTCTGTTTCCAGTGTGTAGACACCCTCTGCACACTTCCTCATCTGGTTCTGTTGGTCACCACATGATCTTGCAGTTTCTTACACATTTGTGTATCTTGTGTTATATCTGTTTCTCTAGTGAAATCCTGACTGAGACAGATACCTAGCAGGTTAGCAAAGCATGCTTCTGGGTGAGCCACGGGGGTGTTACTTTGGGGACTGTATCTCCTCTTGGGCACTTATCTCTCAGACTCTCCTTCAGCTCTCTGTTTCCTGGCTGCCACTAGTTGAGCAGCTTTCCTTCCTGATGCCCTCCTGCCTAGGAGCCAGCCAGCCAAGCAGAAATTGAAATTGTAAGCCAACTTAAACATCTCCTCCCTCATGTTGCAGGTGTGGGTGTTTTGTCACAGCAATGGAAATACTAATTAATTCAGGGAGATACACACGCACATATGCACATGCACACACACACACACACACACACACACATGGAGTCAAATACCCAAGCAAAAGTTGTATACATCCCTTTCTTTGCAAATGAGAAAACTGAATTTTTTTCTGTTATTAAGGCTTAATTTACATATTATGAAATATACTTACTTATAGTTATACTTAGTTATAATTATATTTAATAAATATATAATGTTAAGAATCACATTTGAATTTTAGACTATTTTATTACTCTGCAGTATTCCCTTGAGCCCATTTACTCTCCGTTATATTTCAACCTCAAAGGTAACCACTAATCTGCTATCCATCTTTATAAATCTGCCTTCTGTAAAAATCTCACCTAAATAGAATCATACAATACAGTGATTTGTTCTTTTTGTATGGCTGCTTTCTCTTAGGATAAGGATTTTGTGGTCCATTCTGTAGCATGGATCAGTATTTTTATTGCTGAATAACATGTAATTAAATGGATACTTCACATTTTTTATTGGAGTACTTTTAGATTGTTTCCAATCAGGAATTATTATATTAACAATGCTACAGTGAGTATTTATGAACAATATTATTGTATTTATGAACAATTATTTGTTCCTACATCATTATCTATGCTTTGTCTTCTGCCTTCTAATTAGAGTCATTTCTGTAGACATATAATGATAGCTAATAATGGTTTTAATTTGTAATTCCTTAATTAAGATTTTTAGCACCTTAAGGTGTTTGGAACCTCCCTGTGTACTTATTAACCAGTTGCATGATTTCTTTGGTGAAATGTTCAGTATTCAACTAGGATTTTTATCTTTTTTTATTTAGTTGTAAGAGTTCTTTTTATATGCTCAATACAAATCTATTATCAGATACACAATTTCCCAATATTTTTTCCAGGCTACTACTTGATTTTTCATTTTCTTACTGGTACATTTTGAAATTCAAAAAGTTTTCATTTTAATGAAGTGCAATTTATTCATTTAATTTTTTCAATTCTTAATGTTTTGAGGGCCATTTCTGAGAACTCTGCTGTGTCTCCACTCACAAAGATTTCTTCTGTGTTTTGTCTCTAGAAGTTTTATAGATTTAGCAACAAAAGTTAGATTTAATATTTATTTTGAGTTAGTTTTTGGTATGGTTTGACCTAAGAAGCTGAATTCTTTCTTTTCCCTTCATATGTGAACATCCAGAGGTCTGGCACTATTTCATTTGTTGAAAAGTTGACTTCTCCATTGATTAGTTTGGACACATTTGTCACAAATCAATTGACCATAGATCAAAAGGTTTTATTTACACACAGTCTGTCTTGTTTCATTGATCTGTTTTGCATTCTTCAGTTTAAATAAATACCACACTATTTTGATTACTATTATTATTGTATGCTTTGAATTGAAGTGAACTGTCCTTCAATTTTATTTTCAAAATTGTTTTTACTATTGCAAATTCACTGCATTTCCATGAAAAGTTTAGGACCCGGTTCTTATTTTCTGAAAAAAATGTTTGCAATTGTGAGTGTTTAGGTCAACTTTATAGATTATTTTGAATAGAATTACTATCTTCTCAATATTGACTTTTCCTCACTATGAATGGAGACTGTGCCTCCATTTATTAGGTCCTCTTTAATTTTTTTCAGAAATGTATTAGAACTTTCACCATACATATTAAAGTATTTAAATAATCATAATATGTTGTGAATAGAATTGTTTTTTGAATTTCTTTTGCAAATTGTTCCTTACTAGTACATAGAAATATAATTAAATTTTAATATTGATCTCATATTCTTAAACCTTGCCATACCTGCTTATTATTTCTAGGATTTTGTTCTATAGCATGTACTGATTTATTAGAAACTTTTAAATATAGAATCTTGATATCTGTGATTAAAATTTTTTTCTTCCTTTCAAATCAAGACGCTTTTCATTTCTTCTCCTTTTTGTTGTTTTGTTATTGTCATGGCTGATGATCTCAGTTCACTAGCTAGAAGTTCTAGAACAGGGGGAGTGGACATCTTTGCCCATTTTGACCACCGGGAGACTGCATTCACTCTTTCACTATTAAATATAAAGCTGGTTGTAGGTTTTGGGAGATGGCTATGTTGGTCAACTCTCCTACTGCTGGACAAAAATACTTGACACCTACAATTTAAAAGAGGAGAGACTGGGTTTGACTCACAGTGTTAAAGGTTTCAGTCCATGGTGATCTGATTCAGGCAGAAAAATCATGGTGCAAGGGTAAGAGGGGAGGAAGGCTGATGAACTTGTGCCATCCAGGAACAGATCAGGGAAAGAGCTACAGAGCAAGGAGCCAGGGACCAGCGAGAGTCGTCAAGGCTATGCTCACATTTTATAACTCTTTCAGAGTTTATAAAAATTGACTATTTCTTCTTTACATATTTAATAAAATACATTAAGATGTGAGAGGTTGGAAAAATTTAAACCATTAATTAAATTTCTTGTTCTATGTTTTTTGTAACTGTCTACTTCAGTCTCTAATCTTTGTTGCTTTCCTCCTCCACTTGCTCTGGATTCCGTTTGCTCTTCTTTTCCAGTTCCTTTAAGTCCAAAGCTTAGATTATTATGATTGGAAACTTTCTTCTTTGAGGAGACAAGCATTTCAGGTTGTATGTTTCTAAGCATTGTATTAGCTACACTCTGTGTTTTTATGTTTTGTTTTAATGTTTATTTAATTCAAAATGACTTTTATTCCCCTTGATTTGTTCTGGGTTTACTTAGAAGTGTATTAGTACCCAAATAATTGGTATTTTCCCAGAACCTTTCTGTCATGGATTTCTAATATAATTTTGTTGCGGTAGAAACATACTTTATACTATTTGCATTTTTAAAAATGCTTGGAGAATTATCATATGAGTAGTGGGTTGTCCATATTGGAGAATATTCCATTCCAAAATGGGTCTTCAATAGTCTTTGAGTGAGATATATTAGAATAAGAGTTAAGTAACATTGACTGATAATATTATCCAGTCTTTTATACTCTTTCTGACTCTGTCTAGATATTTTTAATATCAGTTATTGGAATGGAAAATAAAAATACCCAACAACTATTTTTCAGTTGTCTATTTCTTCACTATTGTTTTGTTTCAAGGCTTGGTTCCTACTAGTAGGAATATACACATTTTTAATTGCTGTATCTTTCTAATGTATGATTTCTTAGCATTACAAAATCTGTTTCTAATAATATTCATCATCTAATGTTTATGTTGTTTGGTATTAGTATAATAATTTCAGCTCTACTAAAATTATTAGATTAAATTGCCAATTCAATATCAAAGAGCTTTCCTCCTACATTTTCTTCAAGGAGTTTTATGATTTCAGGTCTTACTTGAGGTTTTAATCCATCGTGGTTGGTTTTTGTGTATCCTATTTCTATAGCCCACATTCATTCTTTTTGCATGTGGATATCTAGTTTCCCTAACCTTATTTACTTAAGTATTTATCCTTTCCCCATTGTCCATGAACAATATTGGCTAAAATTATTTTGCACTTGTTAATCTCTTGCTATTCATTGGGGAAAATGTTTTATACAGCAATTTCAATTTTCGAATCACTTCTGTGTACATTAATATGTTTTAGTTTTAAAAATATTCTAGGAGGTATCTAAGAAGCATGTGTTATTATACCCAAATTACAGCTAGTAATTATTCTGTACAGTTAATAAGTTGTAGAAACTTGATTGGAATTGAGTTCTGCTGGTGTTGTTTTAATGCACTTCACACTATACAAAAGAGGTTCTCTTCATTAACAATTTAATTGTCTTTATTCCTACAGCTTTTGTGTGGAATGAGGGTTTCTAATGATTCAGTATACTTAATAGAGAAAACAAATTTAATAATTGAGTTAGCAGCACAATAGAGATTAAACAAATATTAGTTCATCCATATTGAAACCTAAATATTAATTAAAAGTGGTATTGTATTGAATATTTATCATGAAAAATATAACTATAGTTGTCTGTGAATAAAAAGATCAAGCAAAAATAGAATGTAATTTTACACTATATTTAGAAATTGATATGAAATGGGCCATAAAAATAAATGTTAATAAATGATAAAACTTTTAGCAGAATAAAAAATCTTCATACCTGAGAGTAGAAAGCTTTCTTCATTTAGTACACAAAAACAATATCCACCAAAGAAAACTGATAAATTATGCTTCATGAAATTTAAGAAGTATTTAATAAAAGATCCAATACAGAGTGAAAATATAATCCATAACCTGAGAGAAGATATAGATAATACACATATTAACAAAGAGCCTGAATATAGCATAACTTGAGAATTTCTATAAACAAAAATGCAAAAGGCAAATTAACCTATTTTTAAATTGAAAAAAAGTATTAACAGTTTATCATTGAAAAAAAATCCAAATAAGGGCCAGAGATTTAGCTCTAAGGTGTGGGTGCCTTCCTAGCAAGCACAGGATAGTGAGTTTGATCCCCGGTTCAAAAAAAAAAAAATCCAAATAACAAATTAGAAAAATCAATATAGTTAAAATCGCCATTGAAGAAAACAACAAGCCTATCTAAAAAGCTAAACCAGTAAGTAGCAATTCCACTTATTGGCAAGAATATAGAATATTTTGTTTGAGGAAAAGCAACTAGAGCAACAACTTTGAAAAAGTATTTATGATTTAACAATCACACTCATAACCCTATACTCAAAAAAATAAGTGATATATCCATCGAAAGTTGTGAGTAGGAGTGTGCCATAGATTTATCCATGATAGTCAGAACACAGGTAAAGGACAGATTTGCAACTACAGAATAATAAATTGTGGCATACAACAAACATGAAAAAATAACAATTGATACATGCAACAGGGTGAATAAATCTCACGGGTATTTCTTTGAGAAGCCACAAACCAAAGAAAAAAGTTCAAATGGCATGATTCCACTTTTATGAACAGCAAGAAGAGTAACCAATGAAAATAGAAATCAAAAATCACTATCTCTAGGGAGCACAACAAAACTTTCTAGAATTCCAGGAATGTTCTAAATTTTGATGTGACAGTTACATACAATAGCCAAGTTAAGTATTGCTTCAGTTCCATGTGCTGCCTCATGCAATATCTATTTTAGTTTGAAATAAGAACTGACTTCAGCTTCTAGCACTTCACAATTGTGTAGTTGGCTATTGTGAATACTGAATTTCCACAGGTTAAACACAAGGTTTCCACAAGTTAAAGCAAGTTCCAGAGTAGACATTCTTTCTTCTTTCACGTTTTTTTCCATGTTTGTATCCGTGAGAGATTGTGAAAGCTCCCATTGAAGACTTTTGTTGTTAACATGATCACAGCCAACCCATTCTTAGACAGAAACTCCTCTAAAAATGTCACAATGGCATCTTTAACCATCACCACTCACAGCATACCATTTTTCAAGCTTTCAAAAAAATTCTGAAATAATAACGACAGTGTATACTTGAGCACATATGGTCCAATCTCAGAATCTTTTAGGTAAATGATCTCTAGGTTGTGAGACGAGTTTTTTTTTTTTCTTTTTAAAATTCTCATTTATTTTTGTATTTTTTATAATTTTCCTTGCAATCACTAAAACAAAGAAAAATATGTCTCTTTAGTTTTGATGAATAAATTTATTACTGTGTCCTGTGAGACAGGCATGAGAGAAAAGGAGCAAGAGATAGAATAAGATAATTAAAAGAGGAGTAAATCTTGGTTTATGACATCCACATTCTGGCAGCCTGGATCTACTGAAGACACTCCTATATACCCTGTAGAGCAACCAAGAAACTAGCATGCGAATATTTTCATGACACAAATCTGCTACAGGATGTAAGCTTGCTATAGAATTTAAGAATTAGAATCCACTTCAAGCTTGCAGCTCAGGGTTATCAGCCCTGGCTTCTCTGAACAGAAAATGTATCGAAGGATATCACCAGGACCTGTCACCATTTTTGTTGGTCCTTCTTCTCTTGCTCTACTAAAAGAGCTCAAGTTGGAGCATTGATCAAAGCAGAAAACCTGATTATAGCTGTGCTTTTTGAGCCCAAAGCCTTGGCCTCAAACTCACCTCTTTCACACCATCATATTTTGCTTTTATTGCCTGGCTAGCCCTCTGGCCTTTATTCTAGTCCCAAAATGAGTGCAACTCTAACATGAATTAGTTCCAACAGTGTACTTCTCTTTAATCTTTATCAAAATCAGTTCAGTTCCTGGTAACTTCTACACTGGAACTTGTGATTTCGCTAGGAATAAAGTAAGATTTTTCTTAATGAATAGAAGAGCATGTTACATAGTTGGGATCTTCTAATGCATCCTGAGAAATCACAGATGGATGTCATCACTGGACAGCAAATCATTAAATTACTTTAGTGTTAATGAGATAGACAATTCTTTTTAAGGAAACAAGGGGCAACGTTGATAACCATTGTTGATAAACTTGTACTCTGTTCTACACCATGTGCTATGTCTATCCTTGGTATTGACAGCTTTGTTTTGCCATATTTGACTGTATTCTTCCCCCCCCCCAAAGAAAGTAATAAGCACTAAGGAGTAATAAAATCCAAGATGTGTAAATTTTGCTGTAAAAAAGAGAGGGAAAAAAAAAAAAAGAAAAAGAGCTCTAACGGATATAACAGCAAGTGTGTTTGGGGGTGTTAAATAGCTGACTTTATCAATGTTTTTGGAACATTGAACACAGCTGTTTGCAGTCTCCCTGTTTGAATGTCCACCTTGTGTTCTTTGATACTGTGATTTGAGGAACTATTTTCAAGAAGATAGTGTGTAATCTACTAGCAGGTGATTTCTTACTGTTATGTTTTTTTGTTTTGTTTTGTTTTGTTTTTTGTAGTTCTGTATTGCGTGTACCCTTACGCCGCTTTGGTTTGTTTTGTGTTTTTCTCTTTTTCCTCTTAAATTAAAAAAAAAAAATTACTTTAGTGTTCTGTTTTGCCCAATTCCTCATAAAATTTTAGACCTGATAGCTAGAATAAATATAGTAATTTGTTTATACTGTATATTTTAAAAACCACATTATTTATTTTAACAATATTTTTCAAAGATATGTCACAATTAATTTTCATAATTCTCTTGTGTAATGGTTAAAGGCACAAAAATATTATTCTTAGTTGTAAGGGCTCTAGTTCCAGCTATGTTTTACAAACTCTTTTTTTTTTTTTTTACTCCAGGCAGCCACAGATGCTAAACCATAATTGTGGTAATCACTACAAGGAAAATGAGGAACCCCTTTTTACTTCTATGAACATGTTCAGTCCCATTCCTTTGCTCCTGAGATGTGGAATCTCTTCTGCAGATAAAATGTGGAACAAAACCAAAAGTTCGCAAGTGGGTAGGATTGGGAGTCACGCCCTGCTCTCTGCCATAGTGCTCTATGTCTCTCTCCTCCTCTCTAGCCATCCCTTAGGAAGCCCCCACAACAACAGAGTCACATGGGAAAGACCCAGTTGATAACATTTCATCCTATCTTAATCCACAGCCTGATTCTCTTCAGCATTACAGTAATGATAATATTCAACAGGAATTTCCTTCCTAGGGCTGGCTCCTTACAGATATATCAGAGCATCTTGAAACAGTCTTATAAATGAAAGGGCAAATTCTTTTCTACAGACTTCTAAAAAGACTACAATTATTTTTAGGATAGACGTAGATAAAAAGGCCTAAGCAAAACCCAGCAATTTTCCTCTAGGCAGCTGCATTCACCAGTTTGGAGTAAGTGTTTAAACTGATGATGATGTTTCCTATTGCATTCACCCTCCTGGTGATATAAAAGCACTCCTGTGCATTCAGGCATTTTGCACTCTTCACCGAACTAGACTGTGAACATATTTCTAATCTATTTGAAACGTCCCCAGACTTCCTCTCCATATGGAAGGCTGATGACCCAAGGACGGAGACTCAGTTTCTGTGGTTCCTGTCATCACTGGTCTGTTAGACTGAGGAGTTTGGTTGAGCAGGAAAGCACAAAGGAAGTGAGTCGCTCATTTTCCTTTCCCCTGACAAATACTGGCAAAGAGAAAACTATAAACTTAACAGTGTCCTAAGGGCTTAGGTAATCTTTCCCCTCCACTTATAAAAACCTTAAAAGTGAGGAAAATCACAGGTGAGCCAGCCAAGACAGCTGAGAAGTTTCTTCTTCAACATCTCCTAATATAAACTCTTTGGGGGAAACTTGATACTGCCCTTGTCAAGTTAAATAACTGCTGCAGACGCATTAACTCCAGGATCTTTCCTAATAACCATGGCTTTAGGAACAGGTATCTTCAATGTGTGCAAGAGACATACAGATGGATGTGTGTTCTTAAACTGATTATTAAAAATAAGTCATTGAGAGTGTAGTCTACTATAGATTTTGTTCCAGCCAAGTTATTTATTTCTTGCAAATGGTGATTTTAAAAAGCACCAAAATTCAAAGTCTTTTGCACATTGTCTAATGTTCATCTTGTATTTCTTTATTAGACAGTAGAAGACAAGAGTGAAAACAAAAACCATGAACAGAACAATGAAGTTTTCCATTCCTTAGAAAGTCTCTCTTGGTGCTAGAATGGGCTGAATAATCAAGTGAAGCTGCTCTGTCTTTATGCTTACCTCAGAAAATACAAGACATGAAATAACAATGATACAAAAATACTTTAATGCACTTCCATTCTCTTTCTGAGCAAACAAGTGTCAGAACTTTATCAGATTCTTGATGGTAATTGCATGAATTGAATTTGATTTCTGTGAATATGAATTGTATGAATATGAATTTTGATTTGAATTTTATCTTGTTCCACTTTAGTCAGCTTGTTTTTATGGCACTTTCTCTATGGAGCAACAAACTATGAGTTGAGTCTAGCCTGGCAATGTCCTTTCAAATGTACACCTTTAGAGTGACTACCAGGCCTGTCGCTGTTCCCACCAATAAATAGTTCCAGAACTCCTCCATATAAAAGGTCCTCAAAAACCAGAGGCATAATTCACATCAGAGAGCTCTAACATCTATGTTACTGAATTCAATCTTCTTTTCAAAAAAAGAACACACAAAACAACTTGTTCCGACACACTCTACATTCAGGAACAAACAGGTGGGAGGTTTTTGAACCAGGAACTTCTGTATCAACAGTTCAGTACAAAAGAATGGTGGTTATTTTAAACACCAGCACCTTTTATTGTGTCTACCAAGTACATCAAAGTACAGTCATATTTTAAAGATGAAAAATGAGAAATCAAATGACAAAAAAATGGTTGGAAAGGGAGGGGAAATGATATAAAGAAACAGAAAAGGGTAGGAAGGAAGGGAGGAAGAAAAGAAGAAGAAGCAGAGAAAGTAGAGGAGAGGAGAAAAAGGAGGTGAGGGAGGGGAGAGAAGGAACTTTACAGACTTGTACATGCGCACATACACACACCTGTGTGTGTGGATACACTAATAATACATATATGGAGATGTATATATAGAAGGACATAGATATATAATAATACATTATCATGTAACTATTATGTGTAATATAGGCTTAATGCAGTATAGTATATATAAACACACATACATATGAAAAATGCATACAGGTATTTAATACAGTAGAAACATTACCATATATTTTATAAGTTCATAGATCTAAGCATACATATACAACTCATTCTCCACTTCCCATGGTTTAACTCACAAGTTTTTGACTTTACAATAGTGTTCATTCGAAAATGCATTTCAAATCTTGGATTTTGGTCATTTCTAGACTAACAAATATACCTGATACCCTCTAACGGCGCTGAGTTCTCAGTCAACTATAGGATCACAATGAGAAGCATGGTATGCTGCATTGCTAAGCCAGGATATTTCATAACTGTCTTAGCTACTTTTCTCTCACTGCTAAGGCAAAATATCTGACACCCAAGTTAAAGGAAGAAAGGTTTTTTATAGTTCACAATTTGTAGAGATTTCAATCCATAACTGGCTGATTCCAAGCCTGGGTGGTTTGGCAGAGAGGAATTGCAGGGAAGAACCACTTCATGGCAAGCAGAACACAGCAAAAGCAAGCAAAGAAGGGAGAAGACAAAGCTCTTTCTATTCCTTATATTGTATCCAAACTATTAGGACTAGGATGGGGACAAACCATTCATTGGACTGTTTTAGTAATCGCCTACCCTTAGTCCTAGGGTGGCACCATGAATCAATCACACGGTCCAGATTCCGCCACCTCTGGAAAAAAAAAAAAACCCACCATTGATTGCATGAGGCTTTGGAGTGGGGGGGGGTGATCTAGATACAGTCATAATAGTATCTTAGGTATTTTAAATATGTTTCCAAGGTATGATGGATTTGTCAGAATGCAACCCCATCAGAAGTTGAGGAGAATATGTGTTTGGGGAAAGGGATTGGGGCTGTATTGAATCTAAGACTATATTTTACAAGTTAGTTAAACTTTAAAATAGTACTATATGTGAGACTATATATATATATATATATATATATATATATATATATATATGTTTACATAGATATATGGTATTAAGCTTCTACATGACTGATATGTGCCAAGACAGTAACAGATGAAGCCAAATATGAATATATTCATTCATTCCACAGGTACTACTTTAAGTGTATAGTATTAATAAAGAATTGGATAATGTATTGTGAGGCTGGAGAGCTAAGGAGAACAAGGCTTTTGAGGACTACATCAATGTCAATTCTGTGGAAGAATGCATATAAGCAGCTAATTAAATGCAAACCAGTATGAGTCAGGCGTGGTAATGTGTATACAACCAGATCCTAAATAAGACTAAGGATTAAGTGCTCTGCAAGCCAACAGAGGATGATGAGCCACAGCCTGAGATAAGGAGGGGTGTGCTACACTCAGGAGTAACAAGGAATCCCCACACCTGACGAGCAGGGGGAGGAAGAGACACAGCTGGGATGTGTGCAGACAGGATTGTCTGTGGTGTAGAGGCCATGCTGGATGAATGCCAGAGGATGAGACAGTGAGTGGAATGGCCATGGATGATAATGTGGAATATATAGCATCCTGATTAATCCTTTTTAAAAAGAATTTAATACATGTAGTCATAGTAGGATGAAAAAGAACAGTTTAGAAAAATAAAATGGCATTAGTAAAGAGATAGAAATGTACCATGATGCACTGAGAGAAGAAGCACTTGTTTACTTTTCAGTACATAGTAGGAACACAATAAACATTTGTTGAATGGATGATTTGTCATAAGGAATTGGGGAGGATGATAATAGGGTTGTATTGTGAGTTCAGTACAGAGTAGTCAGAATTTTCCTGGTAGCCAATAGGGAGGCACTAAAATGTTTGAAAATGAGGGAAGAACAGGATCATCACTTGATCTGAAAGATAAGAATGAACAGCCTAGAACTACGAGTATCACAGAATAAAGTCAACCAGCACTCAGGTAATAGTAGAAATTTACTGGACAGAATAATAAAAGAAACCTCAGGAAGACAGATCTCTCTCTGCTATGTAGTTTTGCCAGGTGTATCCACCCATGCATAACAAGACTTTGCAAGACAAAAAACTGCTTTCACAAGACTTCTTACTTGTGGCCATGGTTTGGGTCTTTGCACTCTGCTTTCACCCAGATCACTCTAATGTTTCGGTCTTCTGAGCTTTTGGCCCAGTTGTCTGTCTTGAGTTCAGTTTCCATAAGCAGCTTGGATTTAAAGCAAGCTCTACTTCTCCAATTTGACATTCAGAATTTATTTTTGTCTTCTTTCCATTCCTAGTTGTTTCAGGTATATATAATCCTCATTTCAACCTCAACCCCTGGACTAAAACCCCCTAAGTGACCCACTTATTCAGAAGCGATTCTATTTCTTGAGTCCTTTGGGGGTGATCCACCAAAGAAGGATTCAGATAAAGGACTTCAATATAGATCAGACAGAGAGAGGAATAAAAGTCATGAAAGAACTGCCTTTGAAGACAGATCATTCACTCCTAGAATTTCATAGCCCATCAATCCTCTTCATGTTTGATGCAAACCAGACAACAAACAAACTAAAACCCCTGCGCTCATACTGCTTAGCTGCAGGATGGAGAGATGCCCAGTAATCATGACAAATGAATATGTTGAACAGTGTTTTGCAGATGTTAAGTGCTTTAGGTAAGCAGAGCATGGAGGATCAGCATTGGAGTATAAGTGGGTAACCTGTAGCTCTACTAAATAGAATGATTGGGCCTGGAAAGGACCCCCAGAGTGAAGAGAATTAGTCAAGTGAGTTTCTGTGGGGGAGCATCCCAAGCAGGAGAGTAACTGACAGCATCTCTAGCAAGTTTAACATTGTGGTCAGTGGAGCAACTGAAGAATAAGCAAGAGGCAGTCTGTAGAAAAATGAGATCACAGCAAATATGGGACAAATCATACAGGATTTCATAGACCAGAGTAAGCTCTTTGGCTTTCTTATATGAGTGAAATAGGAACCATTGAAGGGCTTGCACTGAGGACTGACATGATTAGATTAATTTTTTTAAGGATTACTTTGTGCATTGAGGAAAACCATAAGGAGCAGGGGTAAGAAAAAAGACCCTTGAGCGTCTGCAGTCATCCACATGTGAGACCGTGGTCACTGAGGAGAGAGGTGACCACGTGAAGTGAAGTTATATTTTCATGATGGAACCAACAGGGTCTCTTCCTGGATGTGAAACAGGACAGAGAAGAAAGAATCAAGAAAAATTCCAAGCTTTCCTTTTGCCTGACTAACTAGAAAGATGGGACCTGCCATAAGTGAGATGGCAAGGCTGGGATGGGTCAGTGTGTGGGAAGATCAAGACTCTAGCTCAGCCTTGCTGACCTGGAAATTTAACTATTGCAGTGAAGATGTTAAATAGGCAATGAGATGGAGGCCTAAAGGTCTGTCAATGAAACAGAAAGTAGAAAATTCCCAGCAAAAATCTTAAGTAAAGTCACAAGACAGGGTGAAATTACCAAAGGATTACATATAGATCTGGCAGAGAGAAAGAGAACAAGACACCCAACATTAACAGGGTGAGTGGAGTAATGGTGGTAACTGTAAGGAAATAAGAGATTATCTTAATGTGGTTGGAGACAGAGGAATAGATTAATGTGTTCTCACATGTGCTTGGGATATAAGTATGAAATTCACAAGACAGTCAATGGTGTGCTGGTAAATATTCCAAAAGCAATTATGGAGAAGGGGAGTATAATTTGTAGCATTTGCTAATTTCTCTGGTGTAAATACTCTATCAAGGCTTATTTTGAGCTACCAAATTGAAGTCATACACATTTAGTGTCAGCTGAAACTATAAAGACGAACACAAAATTTTTGAAATATATTTTGAGAAATCATCTCTAGGGAGGTATAACTTAAGCCATGGGCAAAGGATGAAATCTTCAAAGGATCTATAATGATAATAAAAAACACACAGCCCAGTGTGGAGAGAATATCCATATTAAGGACTAAGAAGATTTCTAAGTGAAGAAATAAAAACAACAGTTTTTCACACTAGAACCACTATGTCACTGTTGCAAAGTAGTTTTCCTTTTTTTTTATCCTGTGGCATGAAAATATAGCAAGTCCAGATAAGAACTTTTCTTTATAATCCTTTCAGAGAATGAGCACAAGAAATCCTTCTCATGTCTAAGTAAGGATTTCAGTTTGAACTTTAACAATTTTATCCACTTTCAACTTTCCATTTCATGATACCTATTCCAACACACACTTTGTTTGATTTTCCAAATGATCAATGCAGTTTGCAAGCTTACTCTCTTCTTTTTGTTTAAATCTACTGACATTTAGTACAAGCCAGAAAGACTCTTAGCTGCTAAATATTTTTAAAAACTCACTAAGAATGGTGAGCATACCTAGACAACTTCCTCCCTCTTTGACTTCACTGTTAGGTAACCAAATCAAGCTTATGGTTAATTCTTCATTACTTAGATACAATTCATGTTTTGGGTAGTCAGACATAACTTTTTTAAAAAGAGCCCTATTTAGTGTTGAGGCACAGCACATGTATCATAATCACAATTTTAGAAACTTTCTAAGATAGTCTCACTGTCCTCATAAGTGTATTTTTAATTTTCAAATTAAGTATTCTGATTATTTTTTTCATTTGAAATAAGTGAACACTTAGCAGATTTGCTTTGGGTGAAATTAAATTTAGGTTCCACCCCCAGTGTCTGCCGGATGGTACAGAGACCCACCTAAAGCTAAGAATTCTTCTGGAAAAAGCACTAAAAACATAACTCACGTGCTTACAGGTCTGCACCCTGAGAAAAGCACCGTTGATTCTGCTTTGGTATAGTACTAAATATCTTCTCAAATCACAATTCAATGTTCAGCCCAGACGTGAGGCGAGGCTTTGAATCTAGGGAGTTCTGTGCGCTCAGATGTTAAAATTATGACTTGAACAAAAAAGCTAGTTATTAAATTTCTCACTGACTGAAGATCCCGTGGAAGACAGCAACTCTCCTACAAAAGGCAAAGCTCTGTCTCGCAGTTCAGGGACCTTGTGTGATCTCCCTCAGGACCTATACGCGGAATGAGGACAATACGGAGACTCCTGAGTTCACATAATTGGTCCACTTCCATCCGCGCGTAAAGGGAAGAGAGAATCTCAAATTATTAACAGTCCAGTGCTTTTACAGCTCCCACCTAACATGCACTTCTCACTTTCAGATTTCCCCTAATTGAATTACTGAGAGCAGACCAAATGACCTTAGTTGTCCAAGCACTATTTATCAAATTTTATTTTACATGAGTCACATTTTAGAGGGAAAATATTCTCTTAATCTATTTTCCGACTCACAGCAATTACAGCCTTGGTGCCCGAATGTGTCTGTGACTTTTGTTTTTAAGAAACAACTATTAACTTTTACATAGTCAGTGATCTTGTTTGGGTGACTTAGTCCCCTCAGGTGACCTTGAAGTAAAAATTATAGAATCATCAATTGGCAAGTTCATCAGGATCCAGGAAAGTACAAGAAGGGAAGGGCTCTTCATTTCCCAGCACCAGCATTCATCATGGGAAGACACATAAAAAAAGGTCAGATTCCAATGACAGGCATCCAATAAATTGGAGGCTCTTATCACAGTAAATGCCAATTCAGCAGTTCATAATCACAATGCATAACATTACTCTATTACTTATTTTTTAACCCTCTAAACTGGAGCTTTTGTTATAGTGCCTTCTATTTCTTCCTTTGTATCCTTGCAAGTCCTAAATTTTCTCTACTACAAATCATCTGAGTTTACTGAATTTCAATTTATCTCTTGGTAGCAGATTTTTGTAATGACACTCACACAAATCATAAATGAAGAAATCAGAAAGTTTTCTTCGTTCCAAGCAGGCCGCTGTGCAAAGAAGAAATAAACTATCATATTGTTTATGATTATTTTTAGTACAAAATACCCAGAACACCTCTTAGCAATTTGCATGGTTTTTCTTTTTAATCTGATGAGTGAGGTCCATGTTTTGTTGGATTAATATAAACTCCAAAACCAACGTTCAAGATGAACTGTAATTCTTGAATTTATTTGTAAAGTAAAATGATATAATTCAGGAAGGCTGTATCAGTGTCAATGGCATTATCCATATTATGTGATATTCTCCATTAGATGTGTTTGATTGTTTTCAAATCAGAGTACATGTAACAAGAACAAACACTTTTGAAAACTTCCTTGCTCACTGAGGTTTTCCCACTTCCACTTTATATTTCCACTGAGTAGAATGTGAAAGGAAAGCTGTAATACAGGACCAATAGTGGGCAAATAGATCGAGCATACAGGAGTAAGGCCATTTCTCTGAGTCCTAAATTCTACTAGAAAATGACTCAGACTGTGCATTTCACTGATAAAACTATTTTTGAAATTGTATGATCTTGCAGTCTATGTGGTTAGAAATGAATGCCAGATTTCATAGTAGGATTTTGCTCTTATTTCTCCAAAATAAAACAAAGCAAAAACAAACAAATGAAAGAAAAGGCACCAAAGTTGCAACTGGTTTTAGTATATACCTGAGATGGTGCTAAGTGTTTCATTTTTCTAATTTTACTTCCCTAAGAAATGTGAGAGCATTTATCATGAATGAGAATCACTAAAGGCATAGCACATGTTCTGATTCCAGGTAATCTGTTTCACAGTGTATTTATTTAAAAAAATACTTTAGATTTCTGAATCTCTTCATATGTTTTTTTTTTTTTTTCTAGTGACTATGTATTAGACTTTGAATGATAGCCATTTTGGGTGGCAGAATGATACAAGTTACAACGTGCACAATTTTCTTCACCTAAAACAAATGTTTCTTAGGATCACTCATCAAATTGTTACCATTTGTGGAACCATGTTGCATCTGCAGAAAGACCAATAGAGGAAAATCATAAAAAGAGCTTAGTTTTTTTTAATCATAAATTGTCTATTTGTTTTACCAATAGACAGGTGAAATCTTGAGAATTTGGTTTTCCTGACTTAGATGTTCCTATGAATTTTCTGATCCTAAGGTATGGTCATGGATTTCTGATATTGATTCTCACATCCCAGTTTGGATTTGCTGACATAAAGCCAGTCCTCATTACATCCTACCTAGACTGTCAATCATTTTCTAGACTACTTTTACTCTCTGTACTCCTCTCCCCTGACGCACTGTCCTAATCATCTCACGTGAGCCTTGGGCAGATCTCCATACCCGCCGGCAGTGGTGAACTCTAAATGACACCTACTCACAAGACTAAGCTCAACTGCCTATATAATGCTATCTTAGGGATTTGAAAGACTTTTTTGCTTTAAAAATATAAATTCATTTCTCTTTACTGATGTTTCAAATACCTCCACTAGCATAAAGACAGATTTCATCTCAGTATACATATGATCAAGATTTTACATGACATAATTAATATCCTTTTTTGTTTTATTTTGTTGGTACTGGGGATCAAACTCACAATCTCATGCTTGGCAGGCAGGTGCGTATGCCACTGAGCTAAATCCCCAGCCCTATAATTAAAATCAAATTTCTTCCTGAGTGTGGGCACTAGTGGCGAAAAACCTAGTGGCACCTAAAATAGAAAAACCATCATAAGAGGATAAGGAAAATAAAAAGTACTCTGCTTCCTTTTTGCTTCATTATCATTTGTACTATGAAGACAATAATTTTCATCTCAATAGGTTGTTTAAGTAGTTGTTAACAATAAACAAACACCATTTTGGAACCTTTTAATAGCCAGGAGTGGCAGGAGTAATGTGGATAAAGACATGCAAAAAGACCCACCTCCATAAAAGCACTGAGAACACTGGGAAAAAACTTTTCAGATTCAACTATCCTTTAATGAGAAATTAACCATAGGTACACAGCAATTCAGTCAGCATTTATTTAAAGTTAAAAAAAAGAGTTAAATCTCATTAGCTGCATACTTCGTGATGTTTTAGTTTTTGCTATTTCTATACACTCCTCCACAGCTCTGAGATAGCCTTAAAAAAACTAGCAGCCCACAATCATAGTTAAAACTAGCAAAATGACAGCCCTTGAAGGAGCAAAATTGGAAGGGGTGCTTTTTCAAAGTACCCATTCCCAGAGAATTGGTCATTATTAAGCCTGTCCCATTCTTTTTTTAAAAATTCCATTCACAAACCTATCATTGTCTGACCTGACTGGAAGCTCACTTTCAAGGGTCAAAAAAATCCTTTTTCCAAACACAGTGAAAAATTCAGAGCCTACTGCAACTAACACAGGATAGCAATTAGAACAACAGACTAGACAAAAGCTTAAAAGGAAAATATGAATAATGAGATGTCCATAGAAGATTTTTTAAAATCCCTGTTCCTGGGAATCTGAAAGCCTTTGTGCAAGTACACGGATGCACGTATGACTTGAGATACATACATGTTCAAGAAGACTCAAGAAATTCTAATTCTTAAAATTAAGGTTTCATGTAAGCAAAAAATAAAAGCAAAAAAGGAGTTCCTTAAGTAAGTATTGTATGTGCTCCTCAAAATACACATAAAGCTCTCAGTAAAATTAAGACTCATTAATTCCAAGCATTTTAAGGCTCCTCTGTCCAAATTTTAGTTGACACTTAAGACCATCTAGCATAGATGTCAGTGATCACAAACACACAAATACTGATTTCATGTGAATTCCTCAGGAAAGTCACCAACTAGACAAACACTAATGAACTCTAACAACAGTAAACAAACATTAAACAATAATGAATGCTGAGGAAGGAGTAGGACCTAATTTCCAGTAGCCCATACTATATCATTTAAAATACTCATATTTAAATAGAACATTAAAAGATATGCACAGAAATAAGAACATATGACTGAACACAGAAGGGTACAAAAAGCAATCAACAGAAACCATCTTCACGGAACCCCAGGCACTAAATTTCCTACAAATATTTCAAATCAATTATTTAAAATATATTCAAAGAACTATACAAAAAGGTGCTACAAAATTTAGAAAGAATCTGAGACTGACTTCTCATGAAGGTAATATTTTTAAAAGATAAAACTTACTTTTCAAATAAACCAAACAGAAATTATGCAGATAAAAACTAAAACAATTGAACAGAATATTCACTATATGGCTCAATAGAACGTTTGAACAAACAGAAGAAAAAATTACTGAGCTTGAAGGTAGATCAACGAAAAAATTATCTCTCTAGGGAATAAACAGAGGAGAAATAGAAGAAAATTAGCAGGGTCTGATAGATCAGTGGACATCAAAAAGTGAACCAAGGTGTGCATGACAGAAGACTCTAAAGAAAAAGGAGTAAAAAAGGATATTCAAAAACACAGTGGTCAAACTTCACATATTTGACAAGAAACATCAATGCACATATACAATAAGCTCAACAAAAGTTAAGATAAACTAGAAAACACCCATGCCTAGACATATAAAAATCATATGGTTAGAATTTCGAGACAAAGAAATTCTTGAAAATCGCGAGACAGAAGCATTTCATCACTTACAAGGATCCTCTTTCAGATCAAATGCTGACTTCTCACCAGCACCCATGGAAGCCAGAAGATAATGGAATCCATGATTACAGGTTAAAGGAAAAGCCAGTCTACAGTGGATCCAGCGTAACTATCCTTTTTCCTCTTTTCTGATTAAGAAAAAAACAACTTCCTAAACAATGTCTATAAATCTCTAATGAGGGCCCAAAATGGGTGGAAATATAATTTCTGCAACAACCACAGCACAGAGAAGAAAAACATGAAAAATTTAAGGGATATACCTAGGAGAAAAAAATGAAATTATATTGATATAAAGCAAAATTTTACTATTACATATTAAGATATTAATTGTAACTCTCAGAACAAGCATTAAGAAAATAACTCAAAATATAATAAAATGATAGAAGAATTAAAATTGTATGTTAGTAGATATCTATCATAAAAACTATAATGAAGAAGACATTGCAGCAAAATGGAAAATGTAAATCTCACAATATCAGAATCACATTAAATAAAAATGGATTGAATGCTTCAGTTAAGAAATAGAGTTTACCAGAATCCATAAGAACTACTCAATTGTTTTGTGCTATCAAAGACACAACCAAATTGGAAATAAAAGGATGAGACAAACATAAAATATGCAAAATAGAAGCATGGTAGTTATACTAATCAGACAAAATAGACTTTAAAACAAAAAAAAATCATTAAAGAGATATAAAGACATTTTATGATGATGAGTCAAATTCATCAATAAAATAAGCCATCTTAAACATATTGTACCTAACAACCAGTCACAACATATACGAATAAGAAACAAGAAACTGAAGGAATAACTTTATATAGTTGAGAAATTACTTTCAACAATGGATAAAATTACTCAACAGCTTACTTTAATAAAAAAAAAAAAAGAGTAAAATGAATCTGAGGAGCCGAACATGCATGAGTTGAATCCCAGGTATGGGGAACATTTGCAACCTCGCTCCAAGGTGCTAAGATGATGCCCAGCATCCCAAATCACTGGACGATACACAGGAGGTCCCTTTGGGACTAACTGGGCCATGCCTAGCAACCTCCAAGTGGCTGGCAGTTGCCTGCAGTCTGCCACAGGAGCCAAAAGAGGGTCAAGTGATTCCCAGCACACAGGGGAAGCTTTGGAATATTGCTTGAAACCCAGAAATATAGGAAAATGACAAAATGAAAGAGCAAAATGCAGTCTCAAGCTTCCAGCCAGGCCCAAGCAAGCCTAGGAGACATGGGCACAGAAGAAAATGTAATCCATACACCTGAAATTCCTGAAATGATAACAAATGAAGTAAAGAAAACTCGAAGAAACTATAAAAGAACTCAAATCAGAAATAATCTCCCAGGTAAAAGAAGAAATGATAAAAGTAATGAAAGAAATGCTGAATACATCTAAAGAAGATATAGTTAAAAAATTAGAGGAACAATGCAAAAATATGGAAACCCTGAATGAACAATATAAGAAACAAAAAGAATGCATGAAGCAGATTCAAAGAGATATACAGGAAATCAAAAATTCCATTGAAAGTTGGCTAAACCTCCTCAATGAAAGTGAAGATAGAATTTCAGACCTTGAAGACAAGATTGCACCTACTGAACAGGAAAGGAAAGATCTTTTAAAAATAACAAGGACATTGAACACAGCTGTTTGCAGTCTCCCTGTTTGAATGTCCACTTTGTATTCTTTGATACTGTGATTTGAGCAACTATTTTCAAGATGATAATATGTAATCTATTAACAGGTGATTTCTTACTGTGAATTTTTTGTTTGTTTGTTTTTGTGTGTGTGTTTTTTTGTTTTTTGTTTTTTTTTTTGTAGTTCTGTATTACGTGTACCCTTACACCGCTTTGTTTTGTTTTGTGTTTTTTTCTTTTTCCTCTTAAATAAAATAATAAAAAAATAAAAATAACAAGGAAAAATTAGCAAAGAAAGAACTGAATTACACCTGTGAACAAATGGACTTGGTGGATGTATACAGAGTATTCCATCCAACAACATTAGAATACACATTCTTCTCAGCATTACATGGAACATTCTCTAAAATAGACCATATACTAGCCCACAGAACATGCTTAAGTAAATGCAAAAGAAATGAAATTACCCCATGCATGTTATCAGATCATAGTGCCATGAAAGTAGAAATTAATAGCAAAGGAAGCTGCAAAAACCCACAAACATATGGAAATTGAATAACACACTCCTGAGCAATCAATGGGTCACAGAAGAAATTAAAGAAGAAATTAAACAATATCTACAAGCAAACAAAAATACAAATATATCGTACAGGAACCTGTGGGATGCAATGAAAGCAGTCCTCAGAGGCAAATTTATTGCAGTGAATATCCACATCAGGAAAACAGAATGAATACAAATAAACAACCTAATGCCACACTTCAAACATCTAAAAAAAAGAAAAGCAAGTCAAGCCCAAAGCCAAAAGAAGGAAGGAAATTATAAAAGTCAGTGCAGAAATCAATGTGATAGAGACTAAGAAATCAATACAAAGAATCAATGAATCAAAGAGTTGGTTCTTTGAAAGAATAAATAAAATTGATAATCCCCTAACCAACCTTATTTAAAAAGGAAAGAAAAACTCAAATTCATGCAATAAGGTATGAAAAGGGTGAAGTCACTACAGACCTTGTGGAAATACAGAAGAGGATCAGTACCTATTTCAAAAACCTCTACTCTCATAGGCTCGATATCACAGAAGAAATGGACAGATTCCTAGAAACATATGAATTACCAAATGTGAGTCAAGAAGATGTAAATCCACTGAATAACTCAATTTCAATTAACAAAATTGAAAATGTAATTAAATCCTTACCAACAAAGAAAAGCCCAGGTCCAGATGGATTCACTGCAGAATTCCATAAGAAATTCAAAGATTTAATGCCAACAATCCTCAAACTCTTCAATGAAATTGAAAGGGAAGCAATTCTCCCTAACTCATTCCTGGAAGCAAATATTACTCGAATACCAAAACCTGAGACAGATCCAACCAAAAAAGAGAACTATAAGCCAATTTGAACAATGCAAAAATTCTCAATAAAATATTGGCAAACAGAATGAAGCAAATCGTCAAGAAGATTATTCACCATGACCAAGTGGGATTCATCCCAGGAATGCAGGGACGGTTCAACATATGCAAATGAATAAATATAATTCACCATATCAACAGAGCCAAAAATAAGAACCACATGATCATTTATATAGATGCATAAAAAGCTTTTCATAAGGTCCAACATTTATTCATGATTAGAACCTTACAGAAAATTAGAATAGATGGTCTTTTTCTCAATGTGATAAAAGCCATCTATGAGAAACTAATAGACAGCTTCATATTAAATGGTCAAAAATTGAAACCCTTTACCCTAAAATCAGAAACAAGAAAAGAATGTCCATTATCACCACTCCTGTTTGACATAGTGCTGGAAATACTAGCCAAACCAATTAGACAAGATAGAGAAATAAAAGGAGTAACGATAGGAAAAGAAGAAGTTAAATTATCATTATTTATAGATGACATGATACTCTACATAGAAGACACCCAAAACTCCACTGAAAGACTCCTAGGTATAATAAATAAATTCAGTAATGTAGCTGGATACAAAGTCAACACTCAAAAATCAATAGCATTCCTATACACTAACAACAAAACCACTGAGAAAGAAATGAGAAGCCACTCCTTTCACAATAGTACCCAGAAAAATGAAATATACTTAGGAATTAATCTAACAACAGAAGGAAAAGATCTATTCAGGGAAAATTATAATACTCTGAAAAAAGAAATTTAAGAAGACCTCAGAAAGTGGAAAGACATCCCTTGTTCATGGATAAGAAGAACAAATATTGTTCAAATGGCCATTGTCCTAAAATTGTTATACAAACTTAATACAATCCCAATCAAAATACCACTAGCATACTATCACAGATCTAGAGAAATAACCCCTAAAATTCATCTAGAATCAGAAGAGACCTAGTATAGCAAAGACAATTCTAAGCAAAAAAGGCAACGCAGGAGGCATCACAATCCCTGACTTGAAGTTATACTACAAAATTACTGTATAAAATCAACATGGTACTGGAATAAAAACAAACCTGAAGATCAATGGAACAGATTAGAAGATACACTTAGCCACCTTATCTTTAATAAAGGGGCCAAATGTATCCACTTGAAGAAAGATAGCCTCTTTAATAAATAGTGCTGGAAAAATGGGCTCCCCATATGCCAAAAACTAAAACTAGACCCATGCCTGGCACCATGTACTAAACTAAAGTCTAAATGGATCAAAGATCTAAATATTAAAACATTAAATATTAAGTATTTATATCAAAGATCTAAATATTAAAATCTGTTGGAAGACAAAGTAGGTAGAAATCTTGAAGACATAGGGGTAGGTAGAGAATTCATGAACAAGAATCAAACCACACGGGAAATACTTCACAGAATCAATAACTGGGATCATGCCCTATTAAAGAATTTTTGCATGTCAAAAGAAATCTGCAGCATAGTGAAAAGAAAACCCACAAATTGGGAAAAATCTTAGTGAACTGTTGCTCAGACAAAGGACTTCTGTCTAGAACATATAAAGAATTTTTTAAAAAATCAGATCCGCAAAATTCAAAGAACCATTCCAAAACTGGGCATCTGAGATAAATATACATTTCTCAGATGAAGCAATATAAATGGTAAATAAACACATGAAAAAATGTTCAGCATCATTGTTCATTAAAGAAATGCAAACTAAAACCATGAGTTTCCATCTCACTCCAGGAAGAATGGCCAGGAAAAAGAAAGCTACCAACAACAAATACTGGAGAGGCTGCAAGGCAAAAGGATCTCTTCTGCACTGCTGGTGGGAGTACAGACTGGTGCAATCACTACTGGAGATCAGTATGGAGATTCCTCAGAAAGCTGAAATTGGAAGTCACATTTGACCCAGCTATCCCACTTCTGGCCATATTCCTAGAACTGAAAGCATCATACCACAGTGATATATGTACACCCATGTTTATAGCAGCACAATTTGTAATAGCCAGACCTTAGAAACAACCTAAGAGTCCATCAACTGAGAAATGGATTTAAAAAAAAGTGGTGGTATTGTTATACAGTGGAGTACTACTCAGCTATAAAGAATGATCACATTGAGATATTTATAAATAAATGGACACAACATGAGACCATACGTGTAAGTGAAAGAAATAAAACTCACATGTGTAAATACCACATAGTCTCTCTATACAGTAAGGATAGATACAAAAAAAACTCAATAAATACAGTGAAAGGATAAGAATCTGCTTAAAGGGGCAAAATAATATCTCAGAGAATATGAGGAAAAAGAAAAAGGGAAAAGAAAAAATATCTAAAATTATATAAGCACACTTAGGATAGCTAATATGATTGTGCTACAAATTCCATAAATTCTTGGAACAAAATAGTTAACATTCATAGGACTGGAACAATTGTGCATATTATTGTATGGTGATCTGAGGAACTCTTGAAGATCATTATGTAAAATAACAACCCCACTTATGCTCCTCCCACCTTGCTTTGAAGGCCTGTATTGTCAGTGTTCTGGGCTCTTTGCTATTGCTATCTATTGTCTTTTTTTGTTTTGTGTTTTCCTAGGAATATGTTTTCTTTTCTATTCTTTTCTTTAATATAGAAAGGATATGTATACATGTAGAGACTCATACATGTGTAGAACTCCTAAACAGTTTATGAGAATTGATTATATAATGCATGATGAAGTGAGTAGCTATTTTGAAGAAAAAGAGACATTATGGTACCCAGTGCTGAATCTGTAGCATCATGCTACGAAATCCATCAGTACTATTGCTCTTTGTTCAGAGTAGTTTTAGTCTGTTTTGTATTGTTTAATTTCAAGATACATGAAGGTATGTTTAGCTATTTTGAAGAGAATGAGAGACATTATGGCAGCCTTTGTTGATTTCCCTATCATCTGGTTTTCAAGGCCTAAAATGACTTCACTATCCTGTTCTGATAGTTTAATACTATTTTGTTCTGATAGTTCTGATAGTTTTATACTGATAGTTTAATACTATTTTGTTTCGTATGAACTCATTGTGCATGAAGATATGGACAACTATTTAGAAGAAAACAAGAGACACTATGATAGACACTGATGACCTGTTGTCTTGCTTTAAAATCAGTTATGAGAGTTCTGATTATCTCTGATGAGGCAATATTTAAGCTGAGGCTTCAAACAGAGGAGGACATTAAGTTTAGCTTGTGTATTTGGTTTTCTTTAATTTAGGCAAGCTTTGATTATGGTTTGGGTCTACAGTGTTCCCCCAAGCACTCATGTGTTCAAAGGTGAAGTTTTGGAAGGTGATTGGGTTTGGGGGCTGCTCTACTTATCAGTGGATTAATCCACTGATGAATCCATAGCTGAATGTGCCTTGAGAATGTGGGACCTGGTGAGAAGAGGAAGGCCACTGCAGGAAGATCTGGAATGAGATATTTCCCTCCCTAGCTGCTTCCTTTTTTCTCTGCTTTCTGGTTGCTTAAGGCTGAGCAAATTTTTCCATCCATCTTGTTTCTCTTTGAAGTCAGATAACAATGGCCTGAAACTCTGAGCCAAACTAAACCTCTCCTCTGGTAAATTGTGGTTATTTGATATTGTACCTAGTAACAGGTCAGTGACTACAATAGATTTTGGAACTGGGAGTGGGGATCACTGCTATGACTAAGATGCCTTGCTTCTTCCCAGAAGCTTTTCATCCTGTAAATTAGGAACTTTGTATCTTTGTTCACCACTGAATATGAAGTATCCAGTAAATCTCATGAACCAGGAGAGCATTCAGTCAATATGTGCTGAACCAATGATCATACAACTCCTAGGTCACCATTTATCACCTACCCTCATCATCTCTTCCTTAACCCTAATAAGGGCTCATAGGATGAACATTTGTTATGATCAGGCAAGACATTATCTCAATTAATCTACAAAACAAACTTTTCAAATAAGTGTCTCCATTTTCCTTATGGGAAAATTTGTGAAGATGTTTTAAAAACTTTTTTGTTTTCAAAGCTAATTTCTTTTCAATATAGGTGTGTTGTATTTTTCCAATTGTATTATCCTAGCAGAGAGAGTAATTTCTGTATCTATATAATGTGGATTACAAAATATCCATTATTTAACAAACGCTGCTGCATAGAAATCTTTTCCATGGTTGTTGCTACTACTGTTTGTCATAACAATCTGGTAAGTTAAATACTTTTTCCTATCTGGCATACAAGTAGTCTCAGCTGGGCCGCTCTACAACTAATGAAGTTCAAATTAACATAGGGTCATCTAAGGATACAGTTACAATGATAAACCTTTGAATTATAAATCTTTGAATTCATCCAGAACCAGCAAATGTTTCAGTCCACGGAATAATGTAACTTCCTGAAGATGTTTCTTCTTGATTCTTTTTCTTTAATTTTCATTTCATTGGTCCATAACCAAATAGTTTTGAAAACATCTACTTCTCATTATAAAAGGAACAAGCTCTCAGGTGTATATGTATGATATTTCTGCTAAACTCCCTAAAGCTGAGTGCAATTCATCTTCGAACAGCAGAGAGGAAAATAGTAGAGCAGAATCTTCAAATTTATATAAACCCATAGCTAGCTTCTCCTGAACTGCTGCCCCCGTCAACTCATTTAGAACACAATTTTCCAAATGCCATTGCTTCTGGGATTTGAGGGAGAGGAATAGAGCGCTTTCCTTTCATTAGATTTATGTCAACTCCATTCTGAGTTTCTATCAATAGGGACCCTTTGGAAAAATATGTTGAGTTTTCCTTTAGAGCTGTGCTGCTGTGACTCTGGCACCATGAAGTCACAAAAGTAAATAAAATGAGTCATGTTGTGCTCTGGGCCAGAAGGGGCTAGAAGGATAGGACGAGAAATCCAGTTGCTGTGCCCAGACCACACCTCCAATGGCACGCTGCTGGTTTCTCAATAATCAGAGCTGTCACCATAGCCAAACTGCACCCTTGGAGCCAAATTCCTCCCTCTGCTCTGCGCAAGCAACTTCATCCAAAGCCAGTAGGTGTGGAGTGGCTGTCTAAGCGAGAGGTTTGGCAACAGCACCATTTCGTTTTCCCATCAGCCACCTACTTTCTATGCAGCAAGCACCTTCCTACCACTTTCCATGCCAACGAGAGCCCATTTGCTATTATCACATGGCAGTATATGCTGTATGGTTTCCTCACTTCTTGAAGCCTTGTGTGTTTTGCCAGTCAGGAGCACATTTTGCAAGTCCCTGGCAAGCACAAATGTACTTTCTTCTTGGCTTGAACACTTGCGGAAGCCAGATGAAAGAAAAGGCTTTCCTAAAAGCTTTGGATTTCATCAAATCATCGAGGAGGTAGCTTGTGTCATTGGGTCTAGTTTGTTACTGAACTGTGTTTCCTTACTGGAAGAATGTAAAAGTGCAAAAGAACTTAAGTGAGCAACAGAGCTCAGAGTTTACCACACTGGCAGAATATTTTCTGGTGTTTCCCTTGTCTGCCTCCCTGGGGCTGAAAGGGCAGTGATTTCCATATCCTGTGGGTGGTCTCACTTCATACTGGGGATGATGCTCACCAACCATGTTTTCAGGTCTCCCCATCCAACAAGAGCTCCCTAGGACAAGGACATGCGGACACTTTATCTGTATATTCCTGGCACATAGCAAATGGTCATTCAGTATAGGTCAAAAATGACCCTAAATGAGGCTCCTGTCATAAAGAGAAGGGAATGTACCCTTCTCTCCCCCACAAGCCCTAGATTCTATTCCTAGATATATGTGTGCATATATGTGATTGGAGGCTCCACAGCTCGGCTCAGGGTGCTAAGGGGAGTACAGCAGCTGGGAATGTAACCCTGCTGGTACCGACAGGAAGGTTGCTGAGGGAAGACTGTGGCAGAACTGAGCCCTAACAACAGGCGTTAAAACAAGATTTAGTGGAGAGGGGAGGCATCCCGGGCAGGGTGAATGTCATGAACTAAGGGGGGCAGACAAGAGACAGCAAGGGGGGCAGAGGGTGTAGACATGAACTGCCAAGCAATTTACCCTGTGAATTTCAAGGGCTCAGCTGGGAACAGAGGGCTATTAAGACAAAAGGGGTAAGCAATGCCCAGGTAATTAAGGACTTCTAAACAGTGTTCTCATTTATGTAAATGATGGACACTGAAAAATTTTAATCTAAGAAATAGGTTCATATGTGTACATTAAATAGCTTAAACTGGTAACATAATAAAGAAGATGCATTTCATTTGTGCAGTGCTAAAAACAGGAAACCCAGATGGGAGGTAATTTCATTAATCGTGGGGAGAGATCATGGGAGTCAATATTAGGGCAGTGTTACTAGGACTGAGAATAAGATGATGCAAGAAATATTGAGAAGGCAGAATGAGAAGGACTCTGGCTTGGCTACTGGAGGGAAGTGAGTAGCTTTAGGTACTGTTCAGGCCCTGGGCCATGTGAGCCTAATATTCAGATAAGACTCAAGACAAAGATTGAATTATGTGACCCATGCTATTGTAGCGGTAAAAATAATTCTTGAGTGTAGATAAGATTTCCGAAGAAAAACTTGCTAAAAGAGAGGCTCAATTGCTGGGAATCTCTGGGAAAAACCCTATTTGAAAGGTGATCCAGTGAGTAGGTGCTTCTGAAGATGAGATGCAGGCATTTCAGAGCCCAACCTGGAAGCTCAGCAGGAAAGATTTCCACAGAAAAGGTGGAAATCAGTGTTAATGCCACTTTGTCATAGAATATGGTCTATCAGAGTGTGATCTAATGATTTGGGCAATGGGGAAGTTTTCAAATATTTCTGTAACAAAGACACTCCTACAGATTGTTGAATAAATACATGTAGGAAGGAGAGAAAAGAAAGAAAGGATGAGAAAGAAATAACCAGACTAGTGAATGAGACTATGTTTCTAGAGACTATTTCAGAAAATGAAAAGTGAGATTTAATTTTGTTAGACAATATCTGAGTTTCATAGGAACCACATCTTTACCTTTAAAAATTCCTATTTAGCACTGGTAACACACAAACAAGTCACTCTCCCAGTGGGCAACTTAGCTATATAGTGAGACCCTGTCACAGAACAAAAATCTTTAAAAGGGCTTTAAAAGGGCTGGGGACCCAGCGTGCAGACCCTGGGTTCAATCCCCCACACTCACACTGTGTCCTCACTGACTTCTCTCCCTATCTTCTTGCTTCACATATCAGCAGTGACAGGTGAGGCAGTCCTCAGATACAAATGCAGAATCCAGGAACGGGCACCCTCATCACTGTCACAGATAAGACAACCTTGTCAGTTTGTGGCTTCTATAGGGAAGCAGCATAGAATGAAGGGCTTACCAAAACGGAGACTTCTTCGTCACGGTTCTGGAGGTTGGAAGTCAGAGAGCAGGCAGCCAGTTTGGTTAGGCCAGACTCTTGGAGACTTTTTTACAAAGTCACAAATCCTATTTAGAAAAGCTCCACCCTCCTGACCTAATTATCTCAAAAGCCCCTCCTCTAAACATATTGAGAAATAGACTTTGACATATGAATTTGGGGAGGAACACAAACAGTCCGTAACACCCACCTTTGCATGTCTACTTGAGATCACCGATGGGCATCAAGATCATCTGTGAACATTGGAACCATCCATAATTAGATGCTAAGAGGTCAGAGACTTAGTGCCAGCTCCTTTATTAAATTCAGTGCCTACAAGTAAATCCATTAAACCTCTGGGCCTCACTTTCCTTGTCTTTGAATTAAAATAACATACTAATGGACTTCTAATTTTTTCTCCACTTAAAAGTTCTTTTGGAGTCTTCATTCTACAGTGCCTTTGGAGAATACCACATCCACTCAATCACTGTTCAATAAAGATTTCAGTCTCTAAACCAACTTTTGGTGTCTAAACATTTTATTGCTAACTAAACAGAAGAACTGTGTGTTGTTTGTTCCTGAACCAAGCTGAGATTTATTTTGTTTTCTGTGGCTGCTCTTCATTTCTGCTCTCCCTGTTGTGTGGGTACATATGCTGTCACTTTGTATTCCTGCCTTTCTGTGTGCAAATCTGAGGAACTGGTCCCCGCTGGTGCACACACCCATGCTGGCTGATTCATGTGATGGCACTGGAATCCGCTCCTCCATATTTTGATTCGCTGCAGGGAAGAGGCTCACTGCCAACTTTGCTGCTTCCAAGGTAGGGAGAGTGAAAGAAAAGCAACTTGAAAGAAAGGGAAAAAACTCTGGAGAAGTTCTGATTACAAGTGTGGCTTGCAGCATAGCAAGAGGAGAAACACAAACAAGTGACCTGGCTGATTTCACTGTAAGCATACACTTCTTCTTCACATGCTCCCAGATATTCCCATCCACCAATGTCTTGCTATGGAATTCACTAGGTGCACCATATGGCCAGAGGCAGTGTTTTCCTTCATCCTCAGTGTAGCCTGCAGCCTGATATATCAAAGTAGCATCACCAACACCAACTATAAAAAGAAATGGTACTGCCACTTAAAATAGTGGCACTTTCACTTCACTTTCAATATGGAAGCTGCTCAGGGTTGGAATCCAGTTCATACTACCTAGTATTTCTAGAGTTCATCACACAGGGGCTATAGGACAAAACCAGTGACCCACATTATTTTTATAATCTCCTGTACTTAATCTTTTATTGTCAGTCTAAATTCTTTTTGTTCCTGAGGTTGATATTTTAGAACTGTTTTGCTAACATTTTAAAGGAATTAAATTAAGCCAAGTATAGTGGTGTATGCCTGCAGTCCTAGAATTCTGGGAGACTGAGGTAACAGGATTGGAAATTGGTACCCAGTCTGGGCAACTTAGCAAGACTCTGTGTCAGAATAAAATAAATATATCAATAAAACAAAAAGGATTCAGGACATAGCTCAGTGCAAATGTCCTGGGTTCAACCCCCAGTACGACCTCCCACATAAAAGTTTAAATTGCAGAATACAAACAATTACATTTAAAAATAATCAAACAATGACAGCGTAAATTGTCTTTTCTGATGAACAGAGATTAGTAGTATAGTTGTCTATCTTGTATACACACACATACATACATTGATATAGGTTTAGCTACATACATATAATCTCCTTTGCTCCTTTGACAATAACATTTTAGTACATTAGCTGGTATCCTGAACTCACTTACCCCAAGTGGCTTCTCACTTGTTGATATTCTTGAATTAAGAGAGTGCATCCTTACGACTTCTCTTAATCTGTTCCTGATACTATAATGAAATACTATAGACCGGATTATTTTTAAAGAACAAAAAGTTATTTCATATACTCTAGTCAGCATTCAGGACCTGGTGATATCCATCTTGCTTCATTCTTACACATTAGTAGGAATTAAAAAGGAGAAAAGGATAAACATTGTATCCTCTCCTGGCAGCAGGAGACAGAAGAGGGAATTGGCACTCTCAAATCCATTAATAAGGAATTAATTTAACTCAGGAAATTGAAGCCCTCATGGGCTAATCACCTGCCAAAGCTACACCTTTTCATAATGCTACATTAGGGATTAAGTATCAACATGAATTTTGAAGAGGACACCAGCATTCGAAGTACAGGAGACCCAATCAATAGACCAGTTCTTTCCTCCATGTCTAAATAACCTGAGCATTCTTTCATCCCTATACAAATAACCTGAGCTTCAGGTTGTAGGGATTTCCAGTTACACTGGCATCAGGGTGTTCAATGGAAGTCCTCCGTACTCTGCTTCAGCATTCTGCATCCTTTATTTTTAACTCTGGGAGGATTTCATGAACCCTAAAGCACTGATTCAGACATCCCATCATCACTGAAAATGTTAGGGCATATATCACATCTATATAAAGTGAATTGGAATTAATTGAGTTTTTGAGACTTTTGCAACATTATCTGCAGAGAACCTTGACTTGAGGTTTAAGAAATATGACATATAGCTAAAGTATATTGAAATTAATTGCATTCTGGAGATTTTGCAACACATCTGGGATATCAGCAGACAAATTTGAGAGGTACAGATTGGGGCTGAGAATCAATCTCCAATCATGACAGAATCATTGCAAAAATTGGTGCAGAAAACAAGAAGCAAGTGGCTAGTTCTTGTTCCACACCAACCACTTTGTTTAATCTTAAAATTTTTCCTGTTCACTTCATTACATTTTAAGACTATGCAACAACATGTCTTTTATTAATCACTGGAGGCATTTATGATAGATACATCATGTTAAAAACATTTATTATTTCACTGCCTTTTGACTCAAACAGCACTATAGGCTGATATTTTTACAAGTAGAAGGTAATTGATAGATAATTATTAGGTACAAACCAGGGAAAAATGTCCATAAGCCATGTTAAGGTAAAATCACTCTGAAGATCTTATTTTAACCTGTTTTGGGTAGGCCAGACCTTTCCCTGCAATGCAAGGTCCTTGCCTAAAATATCACTACCTACCCAGTTCATTTCATTACTACCTACATCTGTAGATCTTTATTTCCTCACAGGCAATTAGTACCAGTCTACCTCGTATACATTTGTACTTTCATAATGAGAAGGCATCTCCTTTTATGTTACATTAAAAAGTGTTAAAAAACCATTGACTTCTAGTTATAATGGTGAACTACTCTTCAAAAAAATACAAAACTCAATAATTTCATTCTTATCTCTGTTCTAACAGACATAATAGAAAAAAACTTAAAGAGGAATTCTGTTTCTGAAAGCCTAAATTTTCTCAACAACTTTCCTTTTGTATGGTTCCCAAAAGACTAAATATGTTTATTTAAACAGATATCCTCTGAACTTATGAGAAAATAAGGAATCCAAAATAAAGGAAAGCCAAACCCGAGCAAGGTAAACTGGTGTCAAAGCATCAGAGGTCATGAGCGTGCTGCTGGGACCTTGTACCCTTGACTCCACGGTTTGTCAGGCTGTATGAGGTGAGATACAAGAGACTGTGAAGTCTACTCAGTGTGATAACTTGCCAGAATCCTACGTAAAACTGAAAGCCCCATTGGGCATAAGTAAATGATAAACTATCTGGACACTCAGGTTAAAGAATGAGGAAACTTGCCACAGGCTATCTGGAAAAGCAAAAGAACTACTAAACTCAAGTCAATCATTATGGGCAATGAAGCATTTGTGGCTCACACTCACACTTTTTGTGTGGATTGTGCAACCTCAAGCATGGAAAATAATTAAATGCATATCCAGTGGTCCTGGGTAAACTCTCTAGAAGAATTCGTCATTAAGATAGGGTGCAAATAGTTCTGAGGATAATCCTAAAGCAAACAAAGAAATTACAATTTAAAATACATGAAGCAGTCACCAAGAAAGAGAGAACATGGAATGAGCTTCATCATGGTAGACTTTAAAAGATCAATTTGGATGTGTTACATTTTTTAAATGAAACAAAATTGAGTAGGATAAGTCAAAGGTAAACTCAGCATTGCTGAAGAAAGACATAATGAACTTGCATGTACAGATGAAGCAATCATAGAAAAATATTGAAAACAGGAATGGACATGACATCAGCTAGAATGAGGATGTCTGAAGTTCATCTTTCATGGAAAGCTAATGGATAAAGTGGAAGAAGGAAAACTTGAAAAAGATAATAACTAGTGTTTTCAACAAAATTTGAAGGGCAGTAGATCTCAGATCCAAAAAGCTCAATGCCTTCCAAACCGACTAAAACAAAAATTACACGTGGATACAATGAGCATAAAAGGATAGCACAGTGCAGATATTTAAAGGAAGCAGAAGGAAAAGGGTGTAGCACTTACAACTGAATAATTATCTTATGGCTGATTTCTTAACACAGCTATTGATCTAGAAGACAGGACACAATACGGTAAAAGAACTATCGCCCTAGGATTCCATATCCAATGAAACTAACTTTCTAGAACAAGGGCAAGAAAAGGACATTTTCAGAAAAGCAACCTGTGAGTGTTCATTATATACAGGCCTTCCCAAACTGAAATTCTAAAGGCTATGCTTCAGGAAGAAAGAAAATTAGACCCGATGGAAAGTCTAAAATGCAAGATTGGATTCTAAATAAAGATATTGGCAAATATATGGTATATACAAACAATCACTCCAATACAAAAGTTTAATTTATGAGGGTTATAACACAAAACATAGTAAGTGGAAATAAAAAATATATATACTATTTGAGAGGGTGATGATTAAAACTAAAGCATTCTAACAGTTTTGTATCATTTAGAATATAAGAGCAAATCGATGACAGGCTTTAAACTGTGCTAATTATGTATGTCAACATATCCACAGTAAAAACAAGCATAGAAAATAAACTTCAAAAGTAAGTACACATAAAAAAATCACATGGAAGCAAGAAATGAGGAAAAATGTTAAATCAAGATGAGAAACTATACAGGAGAAAAAGGTAAAATAAAATCTCAATGAATGAACCTCTCCTTAATTTTAAAAGAAATTTACTAGAGTGGATATACACATTGACAATTCATTCATCTGTGTGTGTCTACAACCCCCCCCACACACACACACATACTAGACATAGGAGGAATGCAAAAGGTGGAAAGAGTTGTGTCAAATGACAAAGAAAAGAGTAAATTCCAAGAGAAGAGAAAGCAAAAATATAATCTTTTCACCAAGTTAACTTATTAATAGTTATAAAGTGTGTTTTTTTGCCTCATATGAAATGCAGTCATGTAGCTTTGAATGATACACCCTAAAAATTTACAGGCACACAAAGAGAAATTGATGAAGTCTCTAACTATTGTGAAGTTTGAATACAGTCTTTTATAGAATGAAAACTTGGGCAAATAAAAAGCCAATATGTAAATAAAGATCTAATTGACCTAAATGAGCCAATCAACTTTAGAATCTGCCTTCTGGATTAAGCAACTTTCCTATTGTTGAGAAAAAGCTCTTGACACCTATGAGGGAAGAGAGGTTTATTTTTGCTCATGGTTTCAGAGCTTTCAGTCCACGTTCAGCTGGCTTCAGGGCAGAGATGCTATAGCAGAAGAGTCCCCGAAGAAGAGCTGCCCAATTCAGGACAGCGAGGAAGCAGAGAGCAAGAAAAGAGCACGAGAAAGGTAAGAACCAGGGACCAGATATATTCCCCAGGGCTCCCCCTCTGTGGCTCACTTCCTCCAATGAGACCCCATCCCAGAAGCCACTCAGTTATGACTCAGCAGGTGATAAACCTATGGACCAAAATATGGACCTCACAATCACCTCTGGAGTCACCTCTCCAGGGGTCTCTTCATCCGGTCAAATTGACAACTGAAATTAACCACCACACCTTTCTTTTAGAAATACATGGATATTGAGGGAAGTGGTGCACATGAGTCACAAAAGTTCTGGATATATTTCAAAAGTCAGCAGCATGTACACTGTAAACTTACAAACTTGTGCACACATATTGAAAAGGCAAAATCTTCTAAATTAATGAATGAAGGCTGAAACCTAAAAGTTAGACAAAGAAAAATAAAACCAAACAAACCACAATGAGAGAACTAATAGTGTAACATTTTAAAAACTAGACAACAAATACACATTAGAAGAATCAAAATGTGAAAATTGATTTCCTTAAGACTTCCAACAACAGAGGTAAGTTATGTTAACTTAGAAAAGGAGAAATTTTAAGAATAAACTATAATTGGGATGAAGGGGAAGCCAACTTCAGAAGTAGAAGAATTTAAATGATAATGAAAGTATATTGTAAACACACATCTGCCAGGAAACTAGAACTCACAAACCAAGTGGATACAATTTTAACATACCCAAAATTGGCTCAAGAAAAATTAGACTTAAACAGTCATAAAGTTATTAAGGCAGTTGTATCCATAGTCTAAGTTCTTTGCACAAAGAAAACACCAAGCCCAAATAACTTTATGAAAACATTCAAGTAAGCAAGGCATATACAAACTCAGGGAATATACATAGCATTTGTTTCCTTACTCATTTTTTGAGACTGGCACAACCTTAAAACAAACAAAATAATAAAGAAAAGTATGAGAGAATAAAATAATAGTCAATAGAAATCACAGGTCCAAATTCATAAAAGACATTATCAAATCAAATGCAGAATTGTATCAAAAAGATACTTAATCATAGGCAAACAGCTTTCATTGGATGAACACAATGTTATTAGAATATTTATTAAATCAAAACACTGAAGGATTAAACTAGATGTATACACCTAAAACCATGGGCTAAAATTCAACTTGCATTCATAATTAATTCAAAGGGGAAAATATCTTAGCAAAGTATTAATAATAAGAAATATCTTTTACTCACTAGAGGGGCTTTCTAAAAACATATATTGCAAATACAGCAATTCAAAGGGTTAACTTGAAGTCATAACAAAAAACAATGTCTTCTGTTATCAATGCTTTTAAAGATATTGGATGAGACAATGTCTGCTAATATGGCAAAAAGAAAGAAATAAAAATTGATAAAACTGGTGAAATCAAAGATGTCCTCATTTTAAAAGATATATGCATGCACAGAATCCAATAATTATGTATATAGTATTATAATTTATAAGTGATATTAAAAATGCTGGATGTAAAAGTCAAATGTATCTGCATCTCCAATATTTCACCAAAAATAAGAAATACAATTTTTGAAACATGTTATTCAGAATAATATCAGATAATGTTAAATATCAAGGAAAAAACTTCACCAATGATATGCAGGACTTTTATAAAGTTATTCATTCTAAAGAAAAATAAAATCTACAGAACCAAAAATTGAACAGCAATGTCAAGTTCATAAATAGAACGAACCAATAGTATCTTCCACCTGGACTCATGGTGGGCATTGTCATGGGCTCTAGGTTTTTAGCTGAACTCATACAAGTTATTTCCATGGGATTCAGCCTCAGCTGGATTCCTCGGGTCTTTAGTATGTGGACAGATATCCTGCCTTTGCTTTGTATTCCATGGGTGACCTCTATAAATATCACTATAAGTTATGTGTACTGTATTGTACTGTTTTTCTTGCATCCCCTGACTACAACAATGAGGTAATAACTTTATAAAACTGTAACAGGAAAAATTATGGATAATCCTCAAAGTAGCAAAATATAAAGGAGACTACTAATAAATGGGATTATGCTAAAACTGAAAATTCTCTTTATGCAGAGAATCATGAAGAAAAATACTATCAGAAAGCAAGACAAATTACTTATGTACCAAAAATTAAAACCTAAAATATGTAAGAAAGAAAATCCAAAATATTTAAAAGGAGCAAATGTCATAAAAAAGCATTTTTACAAAATAAAATGTTCTTTTGAGCTTATAAGTCTGTAAGTCTCTATTCAATTTGAGTAATTCTGATAAGGTAAATTTAAAAATAATAGTTTCATTATATATCCAAATAGTAAATGCTGAATTAGCGGAGGTGGATGTTTTAATTGAACATTGAAAGAATATTGAGCTATGAAAATTTTCACACAAAATCATTAGGATGTAAACTGGTGCAATTCTGTTGGTAGGTGGTTTATTACACCTTGTAAAGTTATACATAAGCATAATTTACAACACAGAAATTCTATTTCTTGTTATATATGCCATGATATTTTTACATACGCACTGATATATTACCCCAAAAGTGGACACAGACCCACTGTTTAACAGCCTCAACTGAAAAAAAATATAAACTAACAACAGAATGAACTAAAAATTGGGACATGTTCATTCAATAATTATGCTCTACACTTGTGTAAATGATTAATATATTAGCTGCATACATCAGCATGAGTAAATTTTAAAAATAATACTGAGCAAATAAAAGCATCTTAAAAAATATTGTACTGCTTCACAGATGTGAAATAAAAAGAGGAAAAACTAACAAAAGATTGTTCATGACTACATACATATATATATGTATACATTTTAAAAAACTAACGGCATATTAATAACACAAACAAGACATGTTCCTGCAGAGTGAAATATGACTTCTGTATTCAGATAGACAAGGCTTCTATGGTACTGATTCAGTGTTATATCTTAAACTTTATAATGGTGCAGATATTTTCATTTCATTATTATTCTTTCAGCAATTTTATGTATACAAATGTACATAAATACATATATACACATCTATATATATGTATTCTTTTAAAATTGATATATTTCACAATGTAAAACAGAATACATTTCACCAAATTAGCACATCACATCCAGCCATCATTTATGCAGCATTTTATGAACCTAGCAAAATTGATCAAAGGTGGATAATAAGTGGAGGTGATGTCTTTCTGAATAAGATAAAATTAATCATGCAGTCTTTACAAGCTCCAGACTGCTTCTTGTCAAGGAATAAAACAATAAATGCTTGTTGAATGAAAGCATGTGTGACAAATGTGGCAGGCAAATGTGTGACAGGGGCTGCATCGATTGCCCACCACTGTAGGACTTTTTAAGCAACAATACTCCACTCTGTTTGGATTTCCATCCCTCTCCAGGAAATGCACATGCACTGGAGAAAGTGACCCCAAATTAACATCTCTTAATCCCTAGCAGCAGCAGCATACAGTTCAAATGGAAGAAGAGAGAGAAAGAAAGATAAATACAGACAGATATGGAGATAAAGATAGATAGGACTATATCACTATACACACATATTGGTTCTTTTTCTCCAGAGAACATGGCCTAATAACAACCAGGTGACATGGAAACCTAATCAGTACAAAAACTGTCATAAATATGAAATAGAATATAACAAACATCCTTTTAAGTGGATGTTGAAGCTCATAGTAAGGAAATCTCACAGCAGTGAGGCAGTGAGTGCAGAGTCACTCCCCAGAACCATACATTCTGACAAGTCAGGGATGGAAATCTAAAAGGGCTGAAGATGGAGTAGAAAGGTAGCTGGGCAAGGCAGAGACTGGCTGCCAGGGGCTTGCTATGGCCAGAAGTTTGCCTTTCCATAGCTCATATGGGACAGTAGATATTGTCTCTGGTCTGCAAAAAATGAGAGAGCTGTAACTAGGTCTATCTGCAAAGATTCAGGAATAACCCATTGAAAAAGTGGTGGATTAAAAAGTAATTATCTTATCTTTGTCCCTCAGCAATCAATAATTCACTGGATTCTGGGTCAATGAAAGTTTTCCTGAGAATATATATTCACAGATTTGCTCTTGCAGATTCAGGGTCTGAGCCTTTTCTACATTATGACATAGAAATGCACAGCTTGAAAACTTAGCATTCTTAACTAGTGACACTCCTGACATACCTGCTTCACGTGCCACTGCCACTCAAATGTTTGACCAAGGATGCAAAGAACACATTGCATAAAGCCTCCAAGAGAATAAGCTATGCAATCCAAGGCTACAACATAACAACAAGAAAAAGGTCAATGCATAAAACAAAAGAAATAAATATCAGGATCTCAGACAGTAAACTGAGAGATTCAGACTAAAAATTCAGTATATTTAAAATAACTGAGGACATAAAAGGAGAAATTGAAATTATGTAAAAAGCACGATGGTGATCACAAAACTAGGCAGACTAGAAAAATAACCACCTGAAATTCCTAGAAACGAAATAATTGAACTTATAAAATCCAAGAGACAGATGAATCAGCTGAATAAGATCTGATAAAGACAGAAACACTGTGCTAGTAAAATTGTTAAGAAAACAAGATTGAGAAAAAAGTGTTTAAAAGAATGTGCTTTTAATGATGAGTGAAATAAAGCAGACCCATGAGCTTAAATATCACATGGTTTCTTTTGTATGAGAAACTCAAATTATTAATAAGGAGAAAAATAAAAGATAGGTAATAGGGAGTGGGAAGATAGATCTTCCTCAAATGGGAAGGAGATCAAGAGATGGAAGGAGGGAGAGGGAGAGAGAAAGGACACAAATGGAGGAACTGCGACGTCTTATTTACTTGAACCAACTCTGCCCAAGGAATGCAAACACTGTGTACTGTAAACCTTGTGTACTAATAAAAATGTATGAAGAGAAAAAATAAATGGGCCATTAATAAAAAAATGATTTATAAAGGATCTACTATAAAGGCCAACATTTAGTCATTATGACCCTCAAGATAAACCATAACACAGAAGGAAGGAGATAACAGGCAGAGCCATGGGAAAAGATGGAAAGAAGACATTTTATGATTTTGCTTTTCAAAGGTGCTTGGTCAATCCTTATCTGAAACACTTTTCCTTCTTTACCTTTTCTGTTGTTGGTCTATACATTTTCTTTTTAAAAATTTTATTTAAAGAAAGACTAAACAAAACAAAACGGGTAGAAATAATACATACTTTCAAAGAAAAAGTAAACAGTAATAAATCACTATTTGATGTTTACATATTATCCTCTTACAAATAATTGTTCAATATACAAAAGTGGGACACAAAAGTGGGAATTCAAATAGCGAGACAGCAAATAGTTCTGTTCAACTATCCAATAAAAACTTAGTAATATCAATCCTATACACTTAAACATGCATGCACTTATCCATATCTTCATTTATGTTGAGATTAAACAAACCAAGCAAACTAAAATCCCTCTGAACAAATAATAATAGTGCTGCTGGGTTTCACATTATGATACTCTGGGATCAGCACTGGGTACTGTAGTGTCTTTTTTGCTTCAAAAAATTTGTTCATTTCGTCATGTGTCATAAGATCAGTTCTTGTAAACTGTTTATAGGTTCTACACATGCATGAGTCTTAACATGTATTTCTATCCTTTCTATATTAGAGGAAAAAACAAAGCAAAGCAGGACAGAACAAAACATATTCCTATAGACATATAAAACAAAAAAGATATATAAAACTGCTGCACTAGGAGTTGAACCATTACTGTGTTGTCTCTTGTTATCTTCAGTAGAACTGGCTATATCATCAGATATAGTGTAATTGAGTATATCCATACATAACACTATTAATAGAAACACAACTTTGTAGATAGTGTAAAACTAAAAAAACAGGTAGTAATCAAACCAGAATGGGATTGTAGTGAATCTTGTCATTTTCAGTATAGTTGTCTATACTCTCAGACTTGATATTATCAATCATAACAGTTTTGAATGAAATCTCTTGATATTAAACTGCAATCAAACAAACCAGATTTAACTAAGGTCAGTCATATATAACAGTATAAGTTATACAGGCTCCCAGATTAAGTTAGTAGGAAATTAAAGATGATTACTCTACTATATCCTGATATTTTGAGGGTAACTGTCTGTGCCCTCAGATCTAGTGCTTGTAGACAAACTGAAACAGAATAAGTTCTGTCTAAGCAGAGTGGTGCAAGTAATATGGGTTTTAGTTCCTGACACACTATTAACAATATCTTCTGCTGTCTTTTTAAAGACTATTCCTCCCTTTCAGTTCCCCAGGGTGTACTGTGCATTTTTTGGTCTCACCAACACCCTCAATTTTAAATTGGGGGAGCAACCTGCTATTTACCTAAGTGGTTCCAAACCTCCTCCATCCTTGACTTGATCTCTAGTTGTATTCCTTTACCTATTAAAGCCTGTTTTTCCAGTCTATACACAAATACTGGCCCAGTTTCCCCTATTACTCTCTGCTTCCCTGCCACATAGAGCATTGTTTTCTCATATTTGACTTTTGGTTCATACACCCTTTTTCAGGTTAATTATATTTCCTATAAAAAGTATCTTGGTAGACCCCACTTCCTGATCTACTCTGTCTGTGATTCTCTCTCTCTCTTTTTTTAATTTAGTGTATCAAGGCCATCTATATTAAAGATTATAGCCTTCTCTGCCTCGTTTCCATTGTGTTCTTTTTCCATCATTAGTTGTCTGCTTTTCTTCTTCATTCCACTTTCTGCTCCATTCATTGAGGCTTGTCTGCCACTGTTCCTGGAATTCTGGTACTTTTCTCTCTCTTTAGAATGTCCTGCAATATTCTCTGTAGAGTTGGATTGGTGGTCGCAAATTCCCCCAGTTCCTCTTTGTCTTGGAATCGTCTTGTTTTTCCATTAATTTCTAGAGGCAGTTTATCAGGGTACATCAATCTGGGATGGAGGTTATTTTCTCTCGGGGCTTAGACTACCTCGCTCCACTCTCTTCTTGATTTGAAAGTTTGTGTCAAGAAGTCTACTGTTATTCTGATGGGCTTTCCCTTATCAGTAATCTGTTTCTTGTCTCTGACAGCCTTTAATATTCTGTCTTATATTGGATTTCTGGGATCTTGATTATTATATGCCTGGGTATAGCTCTGTTTTGGTTGTAGGTGGCTGGAGTTCTGTATGCCTCATACATCTGAATATCATTTCCTTTTCCTATGTTTGGAAAATTTTCCCTAATTATTTCTGTGAATAGCCTTTGTAGTTCCTTTGTTTGTACCCCTGCTTCTTCATTCACATTCTTTATTCTTAAGTTATAGATCTTCTTGTTGTCTTCTAGCCTTTGTATTGTTACTGCTTGTTTCCTTGTTATTTTTAAGAAAATTTTCCCTTCATGCTCTCACATTGCAAACCTTTCCTCCAGTTTGGATAATTTTTCCTTAGTTTCTTTCAAGCAGTTTTGCCAGCTTTCAAATTTTTAATTTCCTGGTAGTCTTTTTGAACCTGCTTCATGTATTGTATGTTTTCTTTATATTCTTCATCAAACGATTCTCCCCTTTTTTTGTGTGTTCCTCCATTCTTCCATCTGTGTCTTCTTGAGAAGTGCTTAGCATTTCTTTTAATCTATTTATATCTTGCTTTACTTGATTAAATATTTCACTTTTAAACTCATCTTTGGGGTCCTGAAGATATCTCTTTATGTCCACTGGTGCCGTGTCTGATATGCATGTTTGCTGTCCTCAATCTCCTTTGTATTTCCCTTTCCTGGATCAATGTTCTCAGGGTTGGCAGCTAGGGACTTTTTCTTGTTGCTTCCTTTTCTCATATTTTTGTTTCTTCCATACAGGCATATATAGTAGGCTCCAGTTTCTTTCTTTGTTGGTTACAGTTCTTCTGACTGCACTGGCTAGGTGATCCTGCCCACTGCAGTGTGCTATTGAGGTACAAACAGGGGCAGCATATGTTGGCCCCTCCCCTCTGGGTCAGTCAACCTGTTGAGGCCTTACTGCATTAGTGTGCATCACTGGGCATAGGGAATTGGTTTGGGATAACTTATTGGGTCTCAGCCAGGGGCGTGACCCAGGCCAAGCACACTTCACCAATTCTGTATGGGAAGGGAGTAACTGACTGAAGTCACTGCTGCTCCTTGTTCTTGCCAGTCCTGCCTGGCCCCAGACTGTCGTCCATTGGAGCTCCTTTTTCTGTGGAATGGTTTCATTCCTGTCACTCACCACAAGTCAATGCAGGTTCCCCACTAGTTCAGCTCTCTGTTCAGCTTGCTGACCCCCAACCTCAGTGTGACTGCATCTCCAATGAGTCAAAGTGGTGGGAATTCAGGTGGTTGGGTAAGTCCCGGCCACACGAGTTTGGGCGCTGCAGCAAGAGCACCAAGCCTTTAGCTGTTCCAATAGTAGCACCGGGACTGTATGTTTGATTGGTTCTCACCTTAGTTTCTTCCTGGGTCGAGAGGATCTATTTCCCTCTGTTTGGAACTCCCCATGCTGTATTATTTTGTAATCTAAGTTGACTATTTCAGGGAGCCTCTCTAGCCTGCTGTTATCTATCTGCCATCTTTACTGGACTTGGTCTATACATTTTCATGGCCATTTAACACCATTTATTTTGAGGATCTTGATCCTGACAAATTTAGTTTTCCTAACTAATAAGGGGCAAGTGAGAAAGATAAAAGTTAGACTCGATGCATAAAAAAAGTATCTGATCATTCATTATGCTGGAACAGCTGACACAGATAAAACCAGCTGAATAAAGTTAAAACAGTGTTTGTCCCAAGAATGTACTATAGCTCTAAAAAGTGTTATCACAATCATCTTCTTTGGGCACTTTTTCTCATTGAGCTATTTTTGTTCTCTAAAATAATAAACCATCAAAAATTTTTGGAAATTACATGAGTGAAAATAAAATATCCTACTCTTCCCTAAAAGATCTAAGTCACTTTGACATAGAGAGTAGAGTCAATTTCCAGTTGAAATACAGAGCTTCAAATAAGGGGTTTCTGAACCCAGCCTTCTACATCTATCTTAACTGTGTAGTTTCCAAGGAAACAGGACCTTAGAGTCCAGGCCTAATGATAAACTCTTTGCACACTGCGTTGCTTTGCTTTGAGCCTATCCAAACACTCCCTTATTTAAATTTCATCTCTGCTCCATTATCTTTTAGAATCCTATAATCGCCTCTATCTTTTCCTTTGTTGGCAAGACCCCCCACAGTTCCCATGATGTCCATCTCCCCAGGGCATTGGTGCAGCACATCTGACTTTGCTAAATTAAAATTCATTTCTCTGGTGGCTTTAGGCAGTTGGAGATAGGATGAGAGACAAAGTAACACAAATCAACAAACCAAAATACAAGGTGATGTTTTTAGCAATTGCCTAAAGATAGTCCTATACAGATGAACACAAATGGAACTTCAAAAATGAATTGACATCACCTGGTTGACCTGAAGGGGAGTGGGAATATTTTGCTATCCTGAGAGCATCGTGGTGCAGGCCAGTGTGGAGGAAAGAGGGAAGGAACCTCCACCTTGCAACACTAGGAACATGGAATGAGCCTCCCAAGTCTTTAAATATGAGAGTCTCCTTGCTCCTGCATGCAGCTCTTCGTATACTTCTAAAATGGAGACAGTTCTTTGTTCAAATCAGACAGCCCACAGGGCTCCCAGAACATTGATTATAGCCTAAAACAAGTGCCAGCATGTATCCCAGGATGCAGCTGCCTCCCAGGTCCAGGGCTGAACTCCTTGGCTGTATTTTCAGCCATGAACTGGCAGTCATAAATGTCAAGCCCTGATTAGTGTAATCTCCTTAGTTCTTCTAGCTTAGTTCACAGCCAGTAAAGGCAGCATCAAGAAGATTTTGTACCTTGGAAAAAAATATAATAATTGCTAGACTTGGATTGGCATAATATTAAGAGTATTAGTTATATGTGACTTTTGTATCCAGCAGGTTGAAGATCACTTAAGCATTTGTGAGAATTGGATTTCTTTGTAATCAAGACAAAGCACAATAACCCAGTGTTTCTCTGGTTGCTAAATAGGCTTATTTTTCAGGTGGGGGAACTAATGAGAACACAGCCGGTATAATGCTACAGTAAAAATACATTAGCTAATTACAAGTAAAGCATAATGAAGATGTAGCTCTCTAATACTCTGTTCAAAAGACTTTTGTTGTCCTCTTGGTTTCGGGTTATATGGCTTTACCTTCAAAGAACAAAATGAAAGTCAGACTTTGGAGGCCTGGGTAGGGTCCTCACAAGATGTTGAACTCAGAAAACAAGTGCAAATAAACACAGAAGAAAACACAAACAAAACAAAAGCATTGCATTTTTAAATAGTCGGAAAAGAGCTCTTGTAGTAACTAGTTGATTTACTTTAGTTTCTTGGGTCCTGGTAGTACATTGTACATTTTGTAAGTATCAAAACAACATGTCAATTTTCCAACTCATACTGAATGGAAAACCATCAAAGCGGGAGGGGGATGATAAAGCAAATATTGGAACATTGTTTAAAGAAGGAACGTTTTAGAGCAACAGTTTTCTATGCTTTAAATAATTCAAACAAGCTGTGTAAGGCACACGTCCCCATCACCAGTGGATAGGCTCATCATCCAAGTCCATAAACTTTGTGGAAGCCACCCAGTACACTTCGCCCACCAGTCTCCACAGGTGTCAGCCTAAAGAAAATGACAACCGGCTTGTCAGAAAGGAAAAGGAGCTGCCAATTCAATGCCTTGTACACTTCTCAGACAGGAAATTTTAAAGTGTTTCACAGTCCTCCAGTTCAGTTGTTTACACAGATTCTGCCAACAATACGTAGCCGGGGCCTGCCACCTGCCAACCTTGTCCAACCTACCCCAAAAGGAAGCTGCTAGGGTGCATGTGCCATTACTGTAGAATATGGGATATTAAAATAAAAAATATTTCAGCTCTTTGATTTCCTCTGATTTTGTGGGTAATACAATAACCAGAATGAGATAGCTGAAACCAATAAAATCTGATTTATAGCATTAAAGGCAATCTTTATAGCACTTATTTATGGTACATTACATCTAAAATCCAATTTCACAGGCTGCTGTTTGAAACTTTCTGTTCAATCATAAATACACTACATATACTGCACCTCAGCACCATAGAGTTAGATTATATAAATGTCTGTATCCCCAGAAGGTATTAAAATTCGGTTACTATGGTGGTGAGTGAGTTTGACAGTAATTTTCCTAACCAACTCTTCAACCAAAAAAATCCAGTCACCACTTGATAAATACTGAAATGTTAATACTAGTATCATTAAGCCAAAAAAGGGAAAAAAATGTCACCACTCAGATAACTCTACATTCTGGAATAAAATTAATTGAAAGGAAGTCATTGAAAAATGAGATAATTGATGATACTGTAAGATACTTGCATTAGTGTCATGATGGTCATTTTCAAGCCAATGAGCAAAAGTACAACCCTTTTGATTTTAACAAGAGACACATGGCTAAGTCTACACATGCTGCTTGGAAAATATAACCTTAAGTGTCTACATTCATACACTTCAATGGAGAAGACTATATTCTGTTCAATTACTGTAATCACTGTCAAAGAGAGGGCGAAGAATACAATTTGACTTTCAGCAAGGAACTGTCATTTGAATCTTAAGCAACCTTGCATTGGTTTAAGGAGGCTTTTGCTGTTAAGAAAAAGTACAACTCTTCATATACTTTGCCTCCTAGGTATTAGATAAATGTAAATGAAGAGGCTGGAAGCTTTGCCTCGCCTGACAAGCAAGCAGACTCACTTTGAGGTGCTTTGAAAGCACCTCAGCTCTTAAGTTTTGTTTCCTAAATGCATCTCAACCTCATAGTGAGCCATAGAGTAGTTCTAGGCATCCATCACATGCCTTATGTGCTATGCTGCTACATTGTTCCTGAATACAACTCAAAGAGTCGAATGTAAATGACAAAAGGTGGCAGGAATGACAAATAGATGCAATACCAAAATAACTAACACTTATTAGTGGGGAAGTTTAAAAATAACACAATTTGTGGGTCCTCCTTAAAAGAATCCAAGTTCAAATACAAAATGAGGTACAAACTCACTATGATTAAGTAACTTAAAGGCCTCAGATAAAAGTAATGGCCCCACTTTAAGGCTCACATAGATTTAAACCTCGTTAGTATGTCATACAGTAAAAAGCAACTCTGATTCTTGCTTTTAATATATCATTTTTAGTCCTCCAGCCCAGAAAGGTCAATAACTACTCTGTAGATGAAGAAACTGAGGCTCTGATGAGTTGTCTAAAATGACTGAGTTAGGAATCTATCAGATGAGTGTGCTTATTAGAAACCTATGTGTGCAACAGAGTTTCATTTGAAATTAACTGAAATTTGGGCTGTGTTACTGGGCCATCGCTGATATGAGGATGTTGTCCTTCATTGTTTTAACCTGGAAGAGTCATCACGAAAGGTTATAAAGCAAAGTGGCAACTTGGATGTGCATTAAAATCATCTGGACAGCTTGTAAAATCAGATTATTGGACCCAAACTCCAGAGTTTTGTATTCAGTTAGTGTTGGATGGACTCTGAGAACTTCCCAGGGGATGTCGATAGTTTGGAACTGTTCATTTCAACCACTGACCCAGAGATACTTCATTAATTCAGCATTATATTCACTCCTTTTCTTCCACCTCTGAAATTACAATTGGTATTGTTCACATTTATTTACTAGCTCAGTTAAAGTAGTGTGTAACCTTATCTCTTCATGAAACTTTTGGACTGGAATCCTGAAAAGAAACAGCCATTAGTGAACCATTATGTTGCAAGTACAGACTGATGCTTAAAATGAAATTCAACCATGTTAAACTCAATATATTTAAATTAGCTTCACTACTGCACTATTAAAAATTGCTAAGTAACTGTAGTCAACATAAGTTCATATAAATACTCTAAAATTTAAGTAAACTAATAGAAAAATAGAATCAATAAATATGGTGAAAAGCCAAGGAAAATAGTTCTTCAGATAAGGGAAGAAACACAGACTAAAGGCATGTGATGTCATTTGAAGTTGAGTTAGTAGGGTTTAATCAGGATATTTAAATGCATTCTACAATAGAGTACAAGTTACATGTGGTATTTAAGTCTGATTTAATACAATAATGATGGACTTTTCATAAAAATGGCTATTCAGTGATCCCTATGAAATGACTGTAGACAAACTACATGACATATTACAAAAGTCATATCCATAAATTAGTTGAAGATGCCAGCACTTAATATATTAAGGTTCAGGAGACCTCAGTTCACTCTGAACTCTTATGTCTCTTGAACACATTTACAAAATAAGTGATGGACATTTTGCATCTATTAGCTTATGAATTACTCTGTAATAAGCATCCTTTGGTTGGAATCCGATGATCCCCTTTATTTATTCAATCTGACACCTACTAAGTGCCAAGGAAACACAAGTGAAATGGATAATGATTCAGCTTTCAAAGCATTAACTATTTTTGCCTAGTTGAAGAAAGGAAATAAAATCAGTGTAATTATCTAATGATTCATTTCAGAGATATAAAATAAATTCAGCTTTGAGTTCAGGAAGATTTTCCAGATAGTTCTGTATAATCTATGGAAATGCATAGCCATAAATCCATAATTTTTTCACATAGTGATCTTCATACTGGAAGACATTATTTCCAAGAAATATTGCAAATATGATCCCTTTTAGCACTAGGCTTTCAGAGGTGGGGTTAAGGTACCTAGAAATTGTGTTAAAGAATGGGAATTGGTGCCTGGAATGATAAGGAAAAAAGTAATATGAGTTATATAAGCAAAAGCACAGTTTGTGAAAAGGAGGCTTCCAAGGAATTGGCGATAAGATACAGCCTTTGATCCAAGATGATTTTTGTTTTAAAAAACAAACCTTTCTGCATTTCCTGAAAAAATGAACCATCAGTGGTAATAAACATAAGCTCTGATCTCCAGTTAATTATCTAGCTCATGAATCAATATACAAGAAAAAAATGAAATCTTGACTATTGCCAGGGGTAAAAGGTACCCTTTTGTGTAGTAAATTCAATAAGATAATAAGTATAAGCTCTAGAATATCAACATTTGTTAGCATTTTGTTTTCTAAAATTGCTACTCACAAACTTGTTTTTCAGTACATATTTTGTAGATTGTTTATTAAATATGATTTCACCAAAAACAAACAATAAAACTTTCCCTAGCTCATGCCAACTGTCTCTCTATATATTACAGCCAAGGATCACTCTTTTGATCTTTTTCTTAAACCATTAGCAGAAACTATTTAGTATGTTAAAAGAAATTTTAAAATTCCTAATAGGAGCAAATCATTTAAATGGAACAGCCTTGTAATAGCATAGCAAACTCAGGTCACGTACGTCAAAAGGTGCCAAACGTGGGTAAGAAAGCAGTGTTAGTGCACTGTACATGTAAAGGCACTGCTCAGTTACAGAGTACCTAGCACGACAGGTCCAAATGCACTTGGTGTCACAAGGTTTTAAAATACTCATGCTTCACCAAAATCTTCTAATAGGTTCTTCTAATGTTTGTCCTTATTCTGCTTCATTTACTTTTGAGTTTATTCATATCAAGTCTCAAAACTTTAAGCCAGAAGGGACCTCAGAGATGATTTAGACTCTTCTTTACCAAATCATTTTCAGATATGATTTATTGAGATGCAGGAAAGTCTAGTGATTTGTATAGGATCTACACCCTCCTGATGAATGGCTCAAGATTGATTGATGCTCTGGTCACATGACCCACCGTCCATCAATACTGCTTTCACTATGCCATTGATCCATGATCTTACATGGTCCTCTGCCATCTTTTTTGCTGGAATTATATGCTTTGAACAACTATCTGAATGCATTACATCTGCTTTTTTGAGGAGCAGATAAAACAGAACCAGGGACTTCACATGGTATTCTGAACTAGCTATCCTCTCTCTCAAACTCACAGAATCAACTGAAACAAAATAGCCAAAGTAAAATGAAAACTTTGTAAGCTATAAAGCATGATAGAGTACAAATATAAGGAATTTTTAAAATCATAAAATCTAAGATGTATTGTAATGTGAAATTTTCTTAAAGGTAAGCCTAGATGGAATAATGCAAAATATCTATGTCAAAGTTTACCCACAGATAAACTGATCTGATATATTTTGTGCAGTAAGTTATTTAATAAGTGTTAATATAGTTGTCAGATTAACAAAATGTGTGTAAAATGGAAAGGAACCTGAAATTCAACATTGATAGGACATTGGCTGCTTTCTAGAACTATACCAGAATATGAATTTTAAGAGGAAGAAATTAAAACCATAATTTCACATTTTCATAATTAAGGAGAAATACATTTTAAAATGCCTATAAAATGACGATGTAGTATTTTATTTCCTGTAAGTTTTATACATAAGCAGTATTGAGCTTTCAAAAGTCTTATAGCAATTTACAGAGCTAATAAGCAATTGAATTTTCACAAATTATAGACTTTCCCCTCCTCTATGAAACGCCAAGTTGTAAAAAAGAGTCCCAGCATGGAATTTTTCCATTATTCATGTTCGACCCTCTGTCTAGAAAGCTTTCCACTCACTATTGCCACCAACACCTCCTTCCCCTTCTTTACTGTCAAACCTGAGCTGTTCTTGCAAATATTCACTGACATCCTTGGATCCCCTCCACCAAGCCTTTACCGTAACCTCTCCTTCTTCAGTCAGTTCTTCAAAAACACAGTCTATGCTCCTGCTGGGCCCTAATAATGACACTTGTACTTCTTCATTGCTAGTATGTGCCCTGACTCCTGAACTCCTTAGCTGGAGGAACACCCTCCGGGTCTCCATGATCACTGATGAGCACAGTGGTGGGCACCTGTCATGCTCAGTTTCATTTGGTTAATACGCTTCATCAAATACCATTTTATTGACTGTTTCCTACAGTGCAATTAAAAGGAGGAAATTTTGAAGACAAACTTTCTTTTGATTAATTCACTAGGCTCAGCATATGGTCATAAGAAAGCAGTCAAGTATTTAATATTTAGTATTTACTGCTGTGTTTACAATAGGAGTGTTTTAATAGAAAATGAAACCATGCAGACAGATTTTGAAAATTTAGAGAGCTTTTTTTAAAAAGAACTTAAATGATATAAGTAAGAAGACAAGAGAGGCAAGGTAACAGAGGACAGAGGTAGCTGTTCTTCTATCTGTGTTGGCCTCTTTGATAATGTGACTTTTGAACAGAGACCTTAACAAACAAAGAAAGACTCTGCGATTTTCTGTCAGAAGAATATTGCAGGGAGAAGGACTGACAGAAGATTCCGAGGAGGAAGACGGCCTGGAGTTAGAGAATTCATGGAACCAAGGGGCAATGAACCAGAGAAGGAGAAACAAGCAGTGAGGAGCAGAGTGGCAGGAGGCCAGGCTGGAGTGGCAATGGAGCCATTAATCCAAAGGGCCTTGCAAGTCACAGTCAGGACTGCACGTTGTGCTCTGAGTGAGATGAGAAACCACTGGAGAATTTAGAATAGAAGGTCGCCGTGTTAGTCATGTGTTGTAAAACGGTCACTTTAGCTGTGTGAGAGAGGAGTCCAGAATGACTCCAAGGACTTTGGTACCAGTCTGTTTTATCCATGAAGTTGTTGTCAACTGGGGCATGCAGACTAAGGGAAAAGTCAATCAGAAGCATAGTGACTTTGGATGTGAGTATTTTGAGCTATTAGATGTCAAGGGAACAGGTGAACAAATGAGTCTGGGATCAGGGTAGGATGTTTGGAACCGGAGCTAAATTTATCATATCTGGAGGTAACTTTATGAGCCATGAAACTGGGGAATCAGTTCGGACACATAAATTAGGAGAATCGATCGCTCAGGTGTAGAACCCACCAAGCAGTCCGATGCTAAGAAGATGTGGAAGATCCAAACACAAACTGTCTGCAGAGTCTGAGAATGGGAGGGTCCAGCCAGCGAGCTGATCCTCTCAGGGTCCATAGGGGCACCTCGCTCTGGTTTCCTATTTCAGTTCAGGGCTTTCATGACAGCCTCCTAATCCCTTCAGTGAGCAGGTGTCTCTAACAGTGATTTCTCTTTCCCTCTCATATCCTCTCTAGCAACTGTACACTTCCAAGTTCTCCTGTATCAAATTGTCTCCTTTCCTCTTCTTGGGATGCTCTAAAACAAGTCCCCACAATTTTTTAGGTGATTTTGTTGGTCTCCTACGTGCCTAGCAGCTTCTATCACCAATGGCACCAATGTCTATAAATGATGGTAGTTACTTCTCTGACAAAAATCAAATCGCTAGCCTCCTCGGGAATCCTCAGCGGGACACTGTCCGTGGATAAAGTTAAGTCTCCTGCATTTTTTTCAAGGTCCTGCCTATTGGTAACCCAGTCTCATCTCCACATCTTCTTTGTAAGCTCTTCCTACTCCAGTCAAGCCAGACCCATTACTCATGCCTGCACCTTCAAAACTTGATGACTTCTCTATGGTGCTTTTTCCTCTGGGATTTCCCTTCCTGCTCTCATGTGCCTGAGAAAAGCTGGTTTAGATTTTCAGTGATTAATCAAGAAACTTGAGCACTCTGATGAGGACTTCTCTGATACCTGTTGGAAGAAGACTTTGGATTCTGCACTCTTTTCATTTATATTTCCTTCACATTAACTTATTTTACATAGTTGTTTACTGACCTGTGTCATCAAACAGAGCAGAGCTCTTTGAGTTCAAAGCACACTACTTCCATTAAATATATTCATATTTTTGTGAAATAAAATGAATGCTTTTCTTTTGACATTTTTTGATATTGGAAAAAAATCATACAATCTCTCCAAATGTTCTCTTTAAAATGTCAATTGCACAACTTTGCTATTTTAATCATTTTAAATAAGTGTCTGTTTTTTATTATCATCATTTACAAATTGTTGATAGGTAGATTGAAGAGCAGAAGAGAACAGGACAGAAAAGTAACGATGAAAACTAGAATTGATGTACCTTTCGTTTCTTGTTTTAAGCCTAATATATTTGTTTGGCTGATCATGTAGGTAAACCCCTTGAGCTTTTCATGATAAGGTTAAAAAAAAATCTATGTTATCCTAGCATATAGTTCAGACAATGTGCCTTAAGTTTTCTTTTTCCTTTTTTTAAAATTTTTTCAGCACAGCTATCAGCTTCTCTAGGGAATGAGCTATAAAGCAAAGATGTGGTACTATCTGTCTCTTCCATTTCATAAAACTACAAATTATGTGCTCTGAGACATGAAGAAGTAAAACAGTGATTGCAGAGAACATTCAGTAGCAAAGGTATTCTAATTAACATGGTAATCGACATAGACTTTCACTGGAACTTATTGCATAATCGAACATTCTTTATGATTTTGACAAACAAACCTTATTTTCAGATGGGCTTCATGTTGCTAATGCTCTTTGTGAATTTTGGACACAAAGGTAACCAGCTAACAAAGGAAAAACCAAAAGTAATTTACAAATTGGCTACCAATTGATTAATTGCCCTGGAGAATAACACTAGTTCCTCACACTCCTGAGTGCCAATGAGAATGAATCACGTTGGGGTCACTGAAAATCAGCAAAGGCCTGAGAAATCCCGAAGCATTTCTTAGACTCCTATACAAGATTCTCTTCTTATCCCAAATTTTGCATAAAAAGAAATAAATATTCTAGCTGGATAATAGCTGCCACGTATTGAGCTCAAACTCTGCTAGGCATGGAACTGAATATTTTATATATAAAACCTTCATTTTCACACTAATCCAGAAGGCTAGTTAATTGGTTCCACACATGCATAAATTGAAGTATGGAGCGATTAACTTCCCTTAAACTACAGAGGCCATTAAATTATAGGAGGTAATTGTAGGACTTAAACCCGGGCCAGAATCCATGCCCAGAATCATGCTGACCTGAACATTTCTGAGAGCCTCTTAAGAGAGTGTGTGTGTGTGTGTGTGTGTGTGTGTGTGTGTGTGTGTGTGTATGTGTGTCCTGTCTGTTACCACGGTGAAGTCAGGTGCAAGAAGAATGGGAACTTCCTTCAAGATGTAAGGGGAGGCTGCATCACTGTCCCTACTTCATTTTCCATTATGTAATTTTATCAGAAACTTCCAGATTTTTGTAAATTTTGAAAAACTATGCTTTAATGGAATTGTTCCCATTAATTAATAGGAAATATTTCATAGAACATACTGATTTCCCTCTGGTGTATGTTTGCTTCACAACTGAAGAAAATTTTGCATGAACTTGAAAACCTGTATCTTATTTCTAAGAGGGCCTATGAGGGATCAGATGGCACTTGTTGGGAACAATAGCAAGTGAGTTCTGGTGTTGGCCTTCACTTGCAGGCCTCAGCTTATAATTGGTGATGGTCAATTATCTATTCCTTGGAGCCCCCGGAAACACATCACAGTGTCTTCTTTCTGAATGTAGGTTCTCAAAGACACCCACAGTCAGCTTCCAAACTGAAGTTTATGGAGGATGAGTTAGAAATAAAATCATCCTACATATGACCATTATGAAAAACACCCCTTGAAATTTGATGCTATCATTCCAGTCACTTTTTAATAGTTTAAATATTTTATTTTATTCTATGAAAACATAAAAAATCACAACAAAATAAGTGAATAAAAGTAGTTAATACGTTGTGTGTATCATTATCTCCAAAGCAGTTACTCAGAGCACAAGACATACACTGAAAGTTTCTTAGAAAAAATAAACAAGCACAACTTTCTTTTCAACAGACTAAGATAAACGAACAGTATAAGTGCAACAAATTAAACTCATATTTGATCAGAGTACAATACCTGACCTGTTCTATTGGACTGTTCTAAACACTGACTCATTTAATTTTTCTAAATTTATTTTTGGCTTTGTCTTCCAATTTTAGTGAACTGTTCTCTGAAAAAGAATTTATAATCTATCTTTTACTTTACATATGGAGATGAAAACAACTTGATTATCCTAAATACTGGTTACTAACCTGGGAAAAAAACTGAATGCAGGAGATAATAAGAACAATGCGTAGGGACCAAGACACTCAGATATGTGACACTCTCTAGAAAAACTGTAAGCAATAAATAAATAATTATGTCTTTATTTTATCTACTCCAATGGACTAAAGATATAAATGAAATCCAGTGGGATTAAAATGTGTGCCTCTAAACTGGTTCGCCAACTTTAGATATGGTGATTTGTGCATGGAGACATGATCGTTTGGAATTTAATCATTCTTTCAAGATAATATTAATGTCATACAGCTTCCTGTGATCCACAGGAATATTGTTACTAATGACTCACTGTTCTTTCTGTACAACATAAACCGTATCCTTAAAGAAACTAATAAATCTCAACTGATAGTTAAGAATACCCTTAGGTTGTAGAACCAATAAAAACTGGAGTGGAGGCTTTGTTTAAAAAAAATCTGTTGATAAAATATTTAAAGCTGACTGAGCTAAGAAACTGCCAGGAGAGAAAATATTTAGTAAATAATGTAGAAATCTTAAAAACTGTCAATACTGGAATATTTTAAAGCTCCTTTTATTTTCTTCTCCACTTCTCACTCTACCCATCAGGTCTCCAAATGTCAGCTCGAACCCTCTGGTCAAATCCTATTTCAGGGAATCTCCTTGTGGAAGCGGCACAGCAGGCATTAAAGATGCCATTAAACAGACATCTGCTTCCGGACGTACAAACCTTAAATGGCCCGAAAGCATATAATGTGCCATACCAACTTAACAGAAATAAAAAGACAGAAGCTGTTAAAAAAAAAAAAAGCAGCAAAGTAAAAATACTGAAGCTTTAATTTAAATGTGTGCAGGTGTGCATGTGTGTGCACGCACACACACCCTTCTATAATCAACTTGTTTTAGATTCATAGCAGAGAGTTCATAATTGGAATACCATAAGCTCAATTCTGATAATGACATATGTTTGATATTTCTTTAAAAAACACTCATCTGTACACTCTTTTTTTTTTTTTGGTCAAAGTGTTATTTTATCGTTGATGTCAGTTATGTCTCTAAAATCTTTGATCATGGACATTTTTCTTCATTTTTCATAATAAGCCCAAATATATAGCTTACTTAAAAAGACATTACATCACAGAATATATATCATCACTTAAAGAATCAAAGTTCTATTCTCATGCCAATGCCAAAGGATGCTCTCAGCATCTCCATCTCCAAAATACACTTGAAATTAATGGAAAGTTGAATTACACCCACTGCCTCTATTTTTAAAATATTTTTACAAAGTAGCAAATTGTTTCCACTCAGTAAAAATGATGGATTACTCTATCGTGTGAAAAAATTAATGAGCAGATGGAATACCAACCCATTATTCATTAAAATATTGCACTGGGTTAATTCAGCAAATAAAAATGGAGAATAGAACAGATGGCCATTTATAGTTCTCTTGATTTCTTAAACTACTTCTTTACAGCCAGAACTGCTCCTATATTTAACTTGAAATGCACAACTCTTACCATATGCACAGTAAGCAAGCATTCATGTGACCTCATAAACTTCTCATATAAAACAGCAATAATTTTTATGATTTAGTTAAAGGATCCCTCTACATTTACAGAGGAAGTTATTCCCATATCCTCACTATTCGAGAGATAATTAAAATTTCCTAGACTTGGTAGATCCTGGGCATCGTTACCTGGCCTAAAGTAGGTACAAATAGGCAGATGGGTAAAATTTTGCAAAAGGAAGAGATCAGCTTGGTTATAAATTCTTGAAGAGTGCCAAGCATATCTAAAATTACTACAAACTAGGTGGTGTTTCTTTCAGGAAGGTACTTGTCTTTTTTCAGCATTCCCCAACTTTATAATTTACCATATTAAGAAAGTAGGAAGGAAAGAAGGAAGGGAAGGAACAAATAAAGCCAAGAAAGAAAATGAAAATCTTTCTGATATAGAGCAAAGAGAAGCCACTTGCAAGCAAACTGATTCAACCACTTTGGAAAACTCTTTTACAGTATCTGATACACAACATACAATGATTTTACTTTTAGGTCCGTACCCCAGAAATGCATAAATATACCTACAAAACACATGGATGTGAATATTCATAGAAGCACTATAGAAATTCAAACCAGGAAATAATCCAAATAAAATCAATAAATTTATTGTGATGTATTTATACAGTGTTATAATAATGAACTCCCAGAGGACAGCAATATAAGTGAATGTCACAAACATGGAATTTAGCCAAAGATGGAAAACAAGAGCAAATACTATACAATACTATTTACACAACTTCAAAGTCTGGCAAATTCCTTTATATAAATTTTGGTTTGGCAAAACCTCTCTGTGATGATGGAAATTGTCATATTTGTTGCTTTATGGAAAGTGGGACAATGCATAGGAGAAAAGAGGCTTCTGGGAATTCTGGCCACGTTCCTCCTCTGCATGTAGATGGCTCTTAGTTGAGTAGATCTCTCACAGGAAGATGCAGTGAATTCCATGCTTGTGATTTATGGCCTTCTGAGTGAGATGACAAACTTTAATTTTTTAAAAGTGTATTTTAGAAGATAAACACTATGAATACAAAAAACAAAGTCATGTGTACCAGTGTCAAAAACAGTCCAGAAATGATGCTCTGATATTCAACAATCATCTAAATAAATATTTGTTCCATATGATTCTTCAACCTCTATGTACAATAAAATCTTCACTACCCTCCACCTGTGTGGATACCCTGTTGTATGGCATGTGTCTACATACCCCCCCAAAGCCTCGTGTGGTCATAGGTGGGGCTTTTCAGAGGTGGCCTGATATAGGGTGTGTGAAGCTGGGATCAAGAATGTGACTGGGATTGATTCATGATGTGATGCTAAGATTAAGGATGAGAGTGCTACCTGCCCTAACGGTGGGCAGAATGGGTAAAATATAAGAGTTAGAAAGAGGGTTGCTATCAGTTGTTACTACTTAGGCTTATTTGTTGCTTTCTGTCTTCTGCTCTGCTTTGCCGTGCAGAGCAGATTGTTTTCTCCTCTGTGATGCCCCTCTGCCATGCCACACTGCCTTGGAGCCAGCCAACTATGTATTGAAACCTCTACAAACTGTGAGCTAAATAAATCTTGCCTCCCTTAACTTGTGGGTGTTGGATACTTTGTCTCAGCAATGAAAAATGTATCTAAGATATACACAGAGGTTGTATTTGTTATAAAAGACATATACTGTTTCTCCTAAGCATAATACCATTCTTTCCTTAAAAGTACCCAAAATTGTGTGTGTAAAACTCCCTTCTCCAAATCAACCATGTGGTCTGTGCCCAGTGACACTAACCCCAGCTCTGCGGATGTCCTAGCTTGTGTCTCAAGGCACAGGTTGACTTGGGGACAGTGTTCTCACTGGGGCAGCATGACTCTTCGTTGGTTGAGACTGATCACTGTACTATAGCATTGCTAGTTTCTGTGTACCTTATACAAAATGACCATAGCTGTGATCCTGCAGTTTTTATTACACATATCCTAGAGCTTGTGGCTATTCTAAAATTCTGAATATAGGAGATCATGTCTTTTTCACTGTTACTCTATCTCAATCTAATAGTACACAGGACATGATTGGTTTTCAGTACAGGTTCATCTCGCATGTGTTCAGTAAGTTTATTAAACATCTTTTTGTATATAGCTTGATTCTGGAAAATAAGAATACAACGTTGAATGAAACAAACCAAGTTTTGCAAACATTGTTTCTTTTCCAGTAAGAGCCAAAGAGGTGATAAGCAAGTACCAAATGCAAATAAAGTAACCTTAGATAGTTACAACTGCTATGAATTAAGATAATAAGGTACTAAGATATAAATAAAGTGGTATGTAGCTGGTTGTCTCACTGATCCTCCACAAGGAATGACTTTGCCCTTAGGGGGCACATGGTGATGTCTAGAGACATTTTAATTGACACAACTAGGGGCAACTAGTGTAGAGGTCAGGGAGGCTACTCTGTATGTTTTAACACTCACTGCAGCCCTTTTCTCACAAAGAGTTATCCACACCAAAACATCAATCACATCAAAAGTTGAGAAATTCTGTTTTAGATAGAATAAAGAAGGACAAACTCTTTGAGGAGGTCTGATTGGAGTTAGGACTTGCGTGATGATAAAGAACCATATGAACAAAGAATTGGAGAAAAGGCATTTCCAAGCCACAGAAGAGCAAGTGCACAAGCTCCAGGGTGGGAAGTAGTTTGAAATGTTGAAGAAATAAAATAAAGAGGCTGATTTGGTCAGCATAGTTGACAACAGTGCATACAAGATGAGATTGGGCAGAGGATGTAGACTGGATCACTGTAAATCACAGCAATAACTTTGAATTGTATTCTAAGTCAAGGGAAGTCTGTTAAAAGCTCAGTGGTGCACTTTGGTACTCTGGAGGTTGATAAGAGAAGATAACAAGTTCAAGGGCAGCCTGAGCAACTTAGTATGACCCTGTCTCAAAATAAAATACAAAATAACTAACATGATTGGAGATGCGGCCCAGTGGTAGAACACATGTGCTATATCCCCCATATTGAAAAACAAATCCATACTTTGGGTTACTTACATAAGAAGAACCATGAGATACCTAATAATCTGTGTCTTGTTCATTTTATTTTGCATTATGGTCTCAAGGTACATTCACTGTTATATGAATGACTCAAATGTATCCTTCTTTTTAGCTGAGTAGTAACCATATATATTATAACATTTTCTTTATAAATTCATCTACTCTTTTTTTTTTTTTTTTTTTTTTTTTTGCCTTTTTCCTTTTTATCGGTACCGGGGATCGAACTCACGACTGCCTGCTTGCAAGGCAGACGCTTATGCCGCTGAGCTAAATCCCCGGCCCCTAAATTCATCTACTGATGGGCATGAAGCCTACTTCCGAGACTTAGCTAGGATGAGTTGTGACGTATAAAGCAAAGTAAAAAGTAGATGCTAGGAAACTGGGAGACATCTGGGAGAGGGATTTAGGGATGAAGGGAAATCAAAGGATAGGGAAAGGAAGAAGATAATAAGGATTGACTGAGATATATATATATATATATATATACTATTCCTCAAAGATGGATGTGTTTATGATGTATGACAAACATATGCAAATAAAAATTTACAAAAAAGAGAGCAAAAACAAAGCAAGGAGTTGAAAGAATCAGGTTTTTCATGCTCCTGCCTTTTGTGAAGATAATGGCTTGTAGAAAGGCAAGACTGGAAACCAGATGGCGAATAATGAGACTACTGCAGTGGTCTAAGAGATTTTGGGTGATGACCCAAATACACTCATGCATATGGTCCCAAATAAATACAGGATTCCAGGTAAGTTTGGATTTTAGAGGAACAATGAATGTTTTCAGGATATGTATATCCAGTGCAATATGTAGAGCATACATAAAAAATTATTAATTATTTCACTGAAATTCAAATTTGAGCTTCCTGTATTTTCATTTCCAAAAAAACTCAGCAATACTATGCACGCATGAATGTGTGAGCATCTGCACATGCAAGCATGGGGCGGTACATATTTGGAAAGTGAACCAACCTGTTACATTTCTCAAGTTTAAAAATGAAATGTCCTATATAAATTATTCCCATATGTGGAAAAAGTATATCTACACACAGAGGGTATGAAAAGAACTTAATCAATTTTGACATTTTTTCTATCTCCCTCTCATTTGTTTAGTCTCCAACTAGCTTCCATATATTCCTATAGTACCTCAGTAAATCCTGAACTATACCAAATAAATTAGTACATATTCTCCACTAATTCATCAACTTCCGGTTTCCTAGCTTCATTAACCTGGAATCCCAAACTCGAAATCTTGGAGTAGGCTTCTCTGTGAATTTTGTATTCACATTTGAACTTAACAGCTCCAAATTCTTCCACTTGTTTGGAAATTTTCTAGTATACAAAGCCCTCCTTCAGTTTCCATGGATTCTCTTTTGTCTATATTTAATTCCTGATAATTCCTTGAATAGATAGCAAGATCCATTCTGGTTTAAACATTTCATGTTTCCTTATCATACCACAGAACTATAAGCTGGTAATTCTTGGTTCAGATCACACCAATGGGTATCTTTAATCTGCATTGCACAGTAGTTTAAAGTACTGGCTCGACATTTCATATTAAAAATTTTCTTAAAACCTGGGCTTTGGCTGCATGTGAAAAATCTAAGAACCAGCCCTGCCAAATCTGCATTACTCCTGGCTACAACAGCTAGAGCTGAAGAGGAAATTTTCTCTTTGGACAAACCTGGTCAGAACCAGACGTCATGACAGTAATTGGGTCACACTCCTGCACCTTCACAGCCAGTACTGGAGAGCTCAATAGACCCCTTCCTGGCTCTACACTTCAGTCCAAACCCAGCCTATAGCCTCATTGTCCCCTGTTCCCCACAGTTTAGGCTTTCTTCCAACACCTCCTGTGTCCATGAGAGCCTGAATCCACATTGTCCCTTCCTCAGCTTAGATTTCTTTTCTTCATCTTGAATTACTTTCTGAAACACTGTTCACTGCCTTGCTTTGGTTGTTGAAAGTTAACAAGCATACATTCTCTCGGTGGTGGGAGATGTGTGCCTTTCTTCCTCAAGTCTACTATGTCAGCTCCCTGAGGACAAGCAGCTTCCTCACTGCTGCTTCTGGCAGATCTGGGCATCCCAAAGCACTCAAAAAATAGTTGTTGCATGAAATGACTGTACTGCAATCTCATCAGCATATAATGAGAAAAGGGGTCTGAACATGGTCCATTTTCAAATTTTACACTAGTATGGTTGGAAGCTAGTAATTTTTTCAGAAATCAGCTAATAGGGAAAAAAAGCATGCAAGAAATAGAACCTAAGCAAGCTCTTTTAAAGTTTCTGTTTAAAGTAATTTGATAAAACCTCTCTATTAAAGCATACTATCTCATTTTATTCTGAAGATAAATTCGATCCTATGACCAATAAAAAGTAAAAGTTCCACTCATTTTGTTCTTACTTCTTATGAGATTATTAAACTCAGAGATCCAATTTTCTAACATTTTAGAAAGACATTATTTAAATGTTAAACAGGCTTGAAATGAAGAAATAAAGAATTCAGTGGGTCTGTATGTATCTATTAAAACATAAGGGAATAGCTGAAAAACCTTAACTGTAGAATAAGTGTAGAAAATACTGACTTTTAGCTGACTTACTTTAGGTATAGACCTTAAAAAGAAAAATATTTAAAGAGATTTAATATTTCCTTGATCAAAAAGTCTTTCTATATAATAATGACCTTTTACATTTTTAAAGGTTAAATGTCAAAAGTAATTAATAAGAAAGCCATACACAGTAGGGATCAGAAAACAATCTGTTTTCCTAAATCAGCTCCTCTTGATGTGTTGTCAGAACCATAAGGTGTACAAAATTTTTACATGAGCTTATCAGAAGGTACAATCTTTTTGGAAAAAATCAAAGTGTTGAATAAGGTAGCAAACATGTATGACTTAGCTGTTCCTACCTCAGAATATGTTAGTGAAGATATAAACGATAACAGTGTAACCAAATCTTTTAGGATATATATATATATATATATATATATATATATATATATATATATATAAACAGACCACATGAAACTGAATACCACTTATGGAGGAGCAGGGAGAGATAGAGCAAGACCTTGGAAGATCCTTGTACATTAAAGATCACATAAGAAAAAATATGTTTCAAACTGACATTGGAGGCTGTTGAGAAGAATTTGGGGGAAAATATTCATATACAGTCACTAGTTCCTGATTAGACTAGACCATAAGTTACTATACAGTGAATAAAACTCAAAGAAAATGTGAAAGTCACTAAACAGAGGAAATTAACTATCAACTCAAATATACGAGAGTGATTATCTAAGGGAGATTATATCATTTATTGCCCAGCACACAACTACTGATATAAAGTTATTTCTAGAATCATTCATATTCCATAAGGGCTAAGAAGGGATCATAGCCAGTGTCTAAGACTCTGTCACTCTAGAAGTACCACCAGGGAATGCTTTGACTCACTGGAGGCCATTCCTCTTGTCAGCAGCAGAGAAAGAGTTAGAACCTAGGCTCTCTAAAGGTAGGGAAAAAATACTGACATTGTTTAATCACCTAAATTACTATTTTGCCCTGATATCATCATTCTTATGAAAAGTGTATTAGTCTGTTTTATGTTGCTATAATAAAACAACTGATGCTGGATTCTTTATAAGGAAAAAAAGATTTATTCAGTTCCCGGATCTGGAGACCCAAAAGTGTGGTGCCAGTATTTGCTCAGCCCTGGAGAAGCCCCTTGGCTGCTTCACTACATGACAGAGAAATAGACACAGAACCAGCCACATGCATAAAAGATCACATGGCAAAGCAAGAAGCAAGAGAGGAAGCCAAGTCAGTCAGTTCCCGTTCTTATGAGAAGTGGACCATTAACAAAACCAACTCTCACCCTTTCATTGAGACAGTTACCTCATGACATCTGCCATTCATTAAGCCCTAAATCTTATGGGTTCCACAACCTCAATACCACCACACTGGAACCAAACTTCTGGTACGTGAATGCTTCAGCAACACACTCAAACTGTACTCAAAGTATATAGTAAAGGGCTAAGCCACATACTATGTCTATTCTAAGAAAATTTTGAAAGAGGTTGAAAAGGTCCTTTGACTGTAGATATAACAAGACTATTTCATCAAGAGTGGACTGAAAAATATTGGGCAGGGGATAAGATTAAGGAAATGACTAAGAGATCCCCCTTTTCAACCTTAATTTATTATCTGTGAGCAAAATGAGGTCCCAAGAGATGGCACACAATGTCACACAGCTCATTGGTAGCAAAATTGAGATCAGAATCCCACCCTGTCTAAGGTTCTTCCTTCTGTACCTTGTCCTTGAGCGACATCTTCAGGGTGAGGCTTCACCATAGCACTGAAAATACTCTTCACTGAATGAGATAATCGTTAAGTGTAAATACCATTTTCCAAAGTTGGATATAGATGACTTGAGGATGCATGGTCCTTTTTCCCCTATGCATCCTGGGAAATGTGGGCAGTCATTGCCTTAGATCATTGCTCTTGGTTGAGTTTGGTAGCCAATCCTGTAATCCCAGTGTTTGGGAGGCTGAGGCAGAAAGATCACCGTGGAGTTCAAGGTCAGGCTGGACTACAAAGCAAGACCTTCTCTCAATACACAAACAAAACAAAATTTTAAAAATTGATTTTTTTGGTAGGCATTTGCTCATTATGGGCAAACAGGAATACAAGCAGCACTAATAACTTATAGGCTTTAGAGGTAACAGTTATTTCAAGTACCAGATGAACTAACACACTCAGGATTCATTGATTCAATATTTTGGAGGAACAGTGTATGAAATAAGAGCAAGTGAACTGGTTAAAATGTATTTAGAGGTAAAATAAGAAAGAGTAACCACTACAATACTGTCAAGCATGTGTTCTGTAGGATCTACTTTAATAACTGAATAAATCATCTGTAATTAGCAAACTGTTTATATGCAAATGGCATTGGAAAGCATTTGAAAATGTTTTAGCACATTAAAAATGTGCTATTGAATCTTATTTCCTTCAAAATTTGTATGGTAAACTTTTGTCTACAAAGAATAGGGAGGAAAAATAATCTAGTTCTAGTTAAATGATCCAAAATTCTCATGATGCTGTTGTTATCAGCAGTGATGATAGTGGTAATAACTTATTTTCACTTTTTATGGGGAATCTATCAATATTTTTAGTTTATGGCTCAACAGGGTTCTATGTATGGGAGACAAATAACAGTTAAGGCATCTAAAAGGTGTTTAACTGTCAACCTTGACTCCCCAATGTTCCTACAGTTATCAATTATTTACAAACCAACTCAGAATGTTTGACTTTTCTAAGTACCACTCCACTCCTCTGCAACTCTCTCCGTGATGGACCACGTGCTCTGGCTTAGCCCAGGTGAAATCTACGATCATGCTTTACTCCTAGGATCTGTATTTCTAGGACTTTCTGGGTGTTCTGGTCACAAAGCAAAATACACATGTTGCACGTAAATGAAGTGGGGGCTTAAACTCACTGGATTTCAAGACTCTGGGCTGTCATTCAGTAGATTGTTTTCAGCATTTCATAGATTAATACTTGGGTGTAATATTTAAATTCTCATTGGTATGTGTTATGCATACAAATCATCTTTTGCTCCTTTGACTCTTTCTCCAAAGTACTAGGTTGAATTTTTAAAGGAAACTAACTATGCCAATAACAAAGAAAAGTGACAGCTCCCTTTCTACCACTCACATGACTGAGACCTCTGCTCACGGATAATCTTCTCCTCTCAGGTAATGGTTGCTAACTTTACAATAAAAAATGTAGAGACTCCAAAAGAAGAAATCTTGAGTATTTAAACACATGAAGAACAGATGCATGATGAGGAAAAGTTATTATACTGTTACTTTCTTAATATAATGGAACCTGGAACTGGGAAGCTTGTACCTCTCACATTTGATAATAGTGTTTCACTTTGTCCTATTGGTTTACTGATACTATTTGGGGCCTAATTTGCATAGCAATAGATATGATCTAAATTATAGCTCAGTTTGAAGTCTTTTAGTCATGAACTGTAGTCTATTATCGTCTTCTATAAGAAAAGGTCAATCATTTTCAGCAGATGTGTGTGTACATGCATGGTACCCAACCATAGCAGATTAGAATGAACAAAACAAGCAGAAGTGTCCAACATGCACAGAGAGGAGAAAGAAAGTCTTCAGTGTGAAATAATGCTGTGAACAGAGAGGGTGAGAATTCCTTACGTCACTCTACCAGTCTTTTTCATCTTTATTTTTCAGCTGATTTCTCAGCATCCACACTCTCTACCCCGGGCCTCCTGAACTACATACTTACACTGCTTCATTAATAATTGCTCTCTGACCTGAAACAGCTTCTTTTTCCCTTTGCTCGTCTACATACGATTCTCATCCTTCAAGATCAGGCTTGTGTATCACTTCTTCAGAGAAGCCCCAAGTAAGCATACACCTTTCTGTGTTCAATAGTACTTTGGTCAAAGGTTACTACAGGTTTTATAATGCTCTATAATGACTTGCTTGGTTGCTTCATCTATTAGTCTGTACACTCCTCCTGAGAAGGTCATTGTGTTATTCCTTTTCATATTTCTGCTACTCCCTATCCCTTGCTCTTTCCTCTCTTATTCCACCTGGCTGAGTAAAGAGTAGATGCTCTATAAATGCTTATTGACTGCACCACAGTGGGAGTAGCCAATAGACAGCAGGAACCTAACCGGTGCATGATGGAAACCCTCCTAAGCGTAATGTGTTGGCCTAACATCTCATCTCCCTGACCTGTAATTTAGGCTGCAAACCAGAGAGTGTACAGCTCTGTTCATTCTTCTAATGTGCTGCACACTCAGATTCCAGCTTCACATTAATCTAGGATAGTAATTCCACCAGCACTGTTGATGGAAGCTAGAATTTACATCACTGAAAACTCTTTTCTTCATAGAGGTGTGGGAATACAAAATGAACTTAAACATTAAGCAGGTAAAGAGGTATGAGTAAAGAAATCTTACCATGTAAAAATTTAGGGCCAAAACTAAGGTTAAAACATTTTACAATTAAATCAGGATGAAGTGGTCAAGTGTCATATTTTTACATTAACTAGAAAGGGTATAAACCAAACCAGAAGCATGTTTATTGCTTTAAAATTTCTGACTCCCTAAAGCCACTATAATTATTAATTATTCATAAACAAAACTGGAAGTGTTGGCACTGTACATTCTTATAAAATGAAACATAAAATAATAATGCCTTCGTTTTATGTGCCTGTGTCTTATGACTCCTTCAAGTTAATAATGTGGGGTTTTAAGGAAACCTTATCAGGTGTTAGGACAGGCATGGATGATCACATAGAAGTATATTGTTTAATACCTGTCTCCTCTCCACATTAGGTACTCTTTGTTTTTGATAGTTAACATCAAATAAAGACAGTATGACGAGGCTACCATAGCCCAACTATCTAATCCTGTCATGACACCAACTTACCAAAGAATCCACAAGCAAGATTTAACTTTCTCTAGACCTTAAATGCCCCCATTTAAATATATGGGCTTCATCTCTTCTCCACTTGGGTATTCAATCATTTCTATTTCAAAGGTTTGTTTGAGTTGTCTTCCCTTCTTTTATTCAGAGAAAAATGTGGGTGTTAAGCAAAAAAATCATTTGCAATTTTTAGCATACTGGTGAGTTGTAAAGCACGTTTATTTAAAATTTTTGTCACTTGTGCCTCAAATAATAGAAAGTTTAACTGCATTCCAAAGTACTGCCTCATATAGTAGGATATTCATGGGGTGCACGGCTGAGGGCTGCGTCAACATCGTCCTCAAGGACATGGGCTCTTCCATTCTGCCACCCTTGTGCTGGTCTCTGCTTCAGACTTAGCGAGGTGGCTGGTGTAGTTACAAGGGCACAAGAAAGAAGACAGAGACCAGATCACACTGACAGTTTCCTTTTGGAAGATGTCATCGTTCCGCTCCAGGTAAACAGCCAACAGCTCAGCACAGATACTTCTTCCTGTCACATCACTAAGGTAACTTGACAAGGAACTCTGGAATACTGAGTAAAATGCAGTGTGGAGAAATATTCCTTCATAGTTATCCCAGTTCTGGCTGAATTTCCAGTGAAGGTAGTACATTGCTCCATGCTTCCTTTCAGAACAGAATAAATTCCATACTTGTAAACTCCGTTCTTAGCAATGATTCCTTAAAATGAATTTATTAACATAGGCTACACTTACCTTATTCTTGAAGTGATTAAAGCTCAGTAGTGTAGAATTTATTTCAGATGCAACTGTATTGCAAGCAACAATTATTTGAGCTATCTAGAATTATACCACAACAATATAATCAGAGCTGCTATATATTTAAATACATGGCATATGGTGAATATAATCCATCCCCAAACCAATCCTCTATGAGAGGTTCTATTTCTGAAATGGTAAATGATGAAATAGTAATCATTATATCTGGGCACTTCAATACAAAGATTCAGAGCCAAATGGCAGTATTTGTTGAGTATATATAACACAAATGTGTCACAGAACAGCTAACCTTGTTGCTGTTTTGTATTTCTGACAATATCACATTGACAGCCCACTGTATGTTTCCTGAGCATGGGAGAGGTCATTTCTCTTTGTTGGAGACTGTGCAGTGGAACTCCTGGGTCATTTTAATAAATGCTTCCAAATTACCTTCTCAATTGTGCTAATTCCTCCCAGCTACATATAAGAATTCACATTGCACACTCTAAGTTTACCTGTCTAATGTGTGAGAAACATCATATAACTTTCGTCCTTTTTTTGTCTTATTATTTTCTACCATAATTTTCCATGAGATTAAACTCAAACACTTCCTTCCATATTTGTCCTGGTGTGACACTCTACTTATGAAAAAAGTCCATTTGTTCTTTATATTAATTTTTCTGTGAGATTTTAAAAATTTTTTATTTTAAAAAGCAAAACAGTAAAAAGGATAGAAGCCATATAGAACTTCAAAAAATAGTAGGAAATTAAGACATTAATATATTGTGTATTGTTAACTTAGAAATGGTTGTTCAGGTTACAAGATTTAGGCATGAGAAATGATCAAACAATCAAATGATGAAAGTACAAACTGCAAACTGTCCTTTTTGATGAACTAATAGAGATTAATAGTATAGTTATCGATCATATATATATATATGTATATATATACATACACATATGTATATGTGCTAACCTTTTATGTTAGATACTAAGAATATATTCATAAAACATGGAATTCAAATATATAATTCCAGATGTATGTTTAGAAATTGCTGCAAAATATGCTAATGTGTATACAGTCAAATTCATTAACAGCTTTTCCCCCTGTGATTTGTGTTTTTTCTATATTAAAATTTAGTTCTTTCAGAAAGAGTCTATGGGTGGCAAATTTCCTGATTCCCCAATATGTGGAAATATCTAAAATTGATTTTCACTAATCACATAATAAAGTAGAGTAATTTTTACTAATTACATAACAAACAGAGTTGTCAATAAAAAGCCATTTCTGCTCAGGTACTTTTATATTGATTTTGTGTTCAAAGTTTCTGCCAAAATGTCTGATGCCAATCTGCTTCTCACACTTCAAAAGACTGATACATTTTTTTCTCTTGTAACTAATTTTTTTCTCTTTATTTTTCATGGTTTTATATGTTATAATATTGTGGTAATGAACATTCTCAATATATTTAAAATTTAATTTGTCATGTAGTGAGACTTTTCAGTCAAAGGCGGTGGGCTCGGAAAAGAAGAGCTGTAGAAGACCTGTGATGAAAGAATAAGAAAAAAGAAAGAGAACTAGAAAGAGAAAAGAGAGGTGTAATACTACATAGATGTCCCAGAAAAAGTGTAGACAATGATACTAGTAATATCAGTTATACATACACAATAAACTATTCACCTGTTTTCAATAGCCTTAAGCTTTTGTTTATATAATATGGCTTTGTTATAAAAGGATATTTAAAAAATTAAGAGAAAAAATCATTTTTTGGCTTAGCAAAAGCAACAGGGGTAAAAAGCAATCTGAGTATTTAAAATATCCAAGTGTTAAGAGAATTGAAAATATTTCAAGACAGAAATATTCTGATCTCAGCTGTAGATAATGATGATGGGAAGTTTAGTCGAAAATAAAAGAAATATTTTTTTAAAAGCAAAACAAAAAAACTTGAAGGGAAAATTGAAATATATGATATATGTTTATATTTTTAAAACATTACAATAAAAGACACATTACTAAGAAAATGGGTTACCTATGTTTAAAGGGAGGGACTATATTATGACTATTTTGAAATAGGTTAATGGTAATGAGACTTTTACTGTATTTTTTATTTAAATGTTGACATTTTTTGCTTATTTATCATTGCTCAAATGTTTACAGCATTTCTTGTCAAATAAAAATATTCTAGCATGTCCTCATTCAATTTATTTACTGGGCTGGCACCACGAAACTTCTGGCTCTTCCCCAAGGTCAGTATAGCCATAGAAGCTAATATTTTGAATCTATTCAAGATGCTGAGGCAGCCATAATGGACCCACTAACACCACTCATCAAAGAGGACTTCAGGAAATTTCTAGAATTATGTGATAAGTGTATTCAAAGCAAGGGAAACTAGTTTGAGAGTGCATAATGGCAATGTGTCTTTTATTATAGCACTGTTTAAAAGTTAAATGTTCACAGTATTTCTATCATACTTTAAATGCTGTCACACATCCATGTAAGCTATTTAATATGCAGTCCTAGTTATTATGCAATAGAATTAATGTATTATTAAATATGTGCCTGTCACATTGTATTTTATTAAATCCCTAAATCCTACATTCAATCTTTCTAGGCTTTTTTTGGCTCGTGTAATATAAGTGCTTCTGTTTGTGAAGTTAGAGAGTCCTTTGAAGAGAAGCTTTTGCTTTTTTCTAAAGCAATTCAGGAAGCACAATGGTATATGATAAGATTATATAGTGCATCCAAAAGATGAGAAATATAAAACAAAAGAGGCCTTTATTCTGAGAACGCAGAGAGAGAAAACCAAAATACACAAACACACACGCACACACACACACACACACACACACACACACCGTTGGAGTCCGCCTTTCTCTCTGTGGTGTGGTGGGGTATATAAGTAGCCTAAGCTTAAGGTGGTGCCCTAGGGCCATTAGAGATGCACATGTATCTCATTGATCTCATTGGCACTTGTTTGGGGCTGGGGGCAAATTCCTAAGGCAGGGGAGATAGAGTCATAGGTAAATTCCTAGGGGTGGGGGAGATGGGAGCTCCTTGGTTCAGCTGAGGCTTTTCTGGCTACAGAGTCCTGTCTGGGCCAAAACTCTTTCAGTATATATTTGGTAATCATTTCTTTTGTTACTCATCCCTATGTGTATAAATGATATGCTTTTTTAAAATTTATCAATTTTTGCTCTGGGAGTTTAACTAAAACCTCTGTTTGACTCATCTTCTGACCGTAGTTCATATGACAGACTTGATTTAGGCAAACAGCCGATCCTCACATTATTATGACTGTAAAACCAGTTTACTCCTCAGGCAATTACCATACTGCTACTATGTTTTTCGTTCAACTTCTCCTCTTACAGGGGTTAATAAATGACCTAGTTGTTGGGTTGGGATTTTTGATTCTTTCCTATGCTTGGTGCCTTTCTTTAGAATCAATGTTTTCCACTTTCAGAAATTACACCCTTATTTTGTTGAAGAATATTTTTCAATAGCTTTCCTTCAAGAAGGTTCATTAAAGTAAAATATTTGACTCTAAGGAAAAAATGTTTTATATTGACTTTCTCACTTGAAATACAGATTTTCAGAGTATAAAATTCTAAATTGAAAATAATTTTGTCTTGTTAGTTAAGGTTTTCTACACTGTCTTTTCTTAGAGAAAGTTCATTTTTTTCAGTTCTAAAAACAAATCATTGAGTAATTTACTTAATGGCTCTTCCCTCTGTTCTTTTTCTGTAACTTTAATTTAGTGTTGCCTATTTTAATTCTCTATTATTTTCAGTTTTGTTTTCTTGTTATCCTTTGTCTTTTTGCGGGGGGGGGGTCCTTAATTTATCTCCCATTCTATTGATTCTTTTTTCTAAATAGCATGTATTTAAATCTTAGGAATGCTTTCTTTTCTTTCAATGTTCTTTTATATATAGCATCCAGTTCTTGTTTTATGGATCAAATGTTTTAACTCTAGGCAAATATATATGAATAATTGTGAGGAGAATTTATTCTGTCCATATTTAGTTCCTTTCATTGGATTTATATTTTCTGATTTGCTTCTTTTGCTATTTCATGAAGAATGCTTTTCTTAAGTGCCTCATAATCCTTGCTTGTCAATATCACTGAAGGCTGAGGTTGGTGAAGAAAAAAGGCTTATTCTGTATCTTCGTGGGCTGCTGGCTGGGGAAGATTAGAAGGATCAGAGGTGAAATATTCACTGATTTAGCAACACTGAAGTCTTGCTCTGGAGCCATTCAATTTGTTTCTCTGAACAGAGAAAACATACTGAGTTCCTGGAGGTCTAGGATGTGAGATCCTTTAATTACTCAATTCAGATTTTGGAACCTTTTTGTCCCTCTTTTTTAGGGTCCCAACTTTCCCATGTCATCTTTTGCACTAGTCTGGAAAATTTATGCTTCGATTTTTATTTCAGAGACTAAATCAACTCTTGCATAAGGTAGAAAATGGATACTTAACACTATAAGAGAAGGAAGGTTGGGCGAGCTGCCCTGTCCTTCACTCTATCTACTTGGGGACCTGACGATTCACATGGTAGAAGTTTCAAGGGAATTACACGGTAACCTGCATCACCACAGGTCAGTATGCTCTTTTAAAGTTTAATGTTACACCACCCTGCTTTATTATGTACTATCCCTCCACTCAGTTTCTTATAAAGTTTGTCCAGATATTCTCTGCTGTTCTCCTGCTACACTGTTCTTATAGTTCTTGTTGGCTAACACCCTTTTTTGTTAATTTTGGGTTTGTCTGCTAACTCTCTCTGTCTCTGTCTCTTTCTCTGTCTCTGTCTCTGTCTCTGTCTTGTCTGTCTCTGTGTCTCTTGTCTCTCTCTCTCTCTCTCTCTCTCTCTCTCTCTCTCTTCTCTCTCTCTCTCTCTCTCTCTCTCTCTCTCTCTCTCTCTCTCTCTCTCTCCTCCCTTGCCTCCTTCCTTCCTTTCCTTCATTCTTTCCTTATAATTCTGGCATTTGAACCCAGGGTTAGGCTACTGAACTATATCACCAGTTCCCATTAATACCCTTTTAATAACTGTATTCCCATTTTAGAAAGATTTTAGATGGGAAAAAATGATAAATATGTGTGGACAATTTACCATGGCCACCACAAGCCCCGAAGCTTTCTTTATTTAAGACCCAGTTCTCTCTGTCATCTGTTCCTGTTTATATACTTTAGCTAGGCAGTAATATCACCATGCCCTTTGACCTTGTCCCTGTAACACAGTACACACCATACCACTTCCATTTCCCTCTTCATCAGGGAAACAGGTGGAAGAGAATGCTTTACTCTGTCAACACACATGAAAAACATTTTCCTGTATATTTAGTACAAAATTTAGTTAATAAGAGCTCTTTAAATAATTTGAGTTTTGTGTTTACTCTAGTATTCATAGTTTAAGCTCTTCACTATCCCAGAAATCAAATATGTATTTATTTAGGGTCATGAAGAATAGAAATAGCTTATTTGTTTTAAAACTAGGATGAAGGAAGACTCAGTATAATGAAATCATCTGCCATTTCTGCAAATTTAATTAAGGAGCCCTTTACTTTAGATTTGCCCAGATCGTTTCATGGAGAACGCATTTGCACATTAATTCTCATGACCTTGTACTTTCTTTTCCTTTGTATTTTCATGTGTATATTGCTGTGGTTTTAAAGAACCACTCCTAGGCAAATAGGGAATTTCTTCTGATTTTGTGACTAAACCGTGCTTAAGCAGTACGACAATGAGACATTCATTATGCAAGGTGCTAAGGCAAAGCACTCAATGATCTGTGAAGGAAATAGAACTTCATCTTTGGTATTTTAAAAGTACTTTCCAAGAGAGATTATAGCAGTTCACCACAAAGAGAAAAAAACAGCCTCAAGCAATTTTATAAGATAAAAGAATGGCAAGTATGTACTATCATCACTTAAAAACACATAAACTGCATGCATTCTGAGGTTTTCCTAAGCAAAGAGTTCTTTGAATAGGTAGAAGAAAAGTTCTATGAAATGTATCAGACAGAAGCATTGTGCTAAATTGCCCAATTACTCTTGTTCTGCGGCAACTTTCAAAACGCAGTTCATACTACTTGCTGAACTTGATAGCACATTTTCAATTGCAAGAAACAACAAAGTGGTTTATTTTTCCTATTTAGAGGTGAAAAATCAGCAAGGTCATGAAGCAGATATGCATTGTTATCATTTTACTGAAAGGACTACAGCAAATTCTATTAGTTTTTATATTCTATAAGGCAAAAATAGAGGAGGAAGAAGAGTCAAGGAAGTAATAACACATGGGCTGGTCACGTGGATATGGCCTGGAAGTCCAGCTTGGGGCCAAAGCAATAGGATAGGAGTGGCATGGGAGGTGGCACGAGAAGCTCATTGGCTCATTTCTCTTTCATAGCTTATCAACTTAGAGTAAGGCTGTATCGGGAAGGAAGGTAAGAAACTTTGGCATCAGGCGTGGCTCCCCAAAACATGACCATTATGAAGTCACTTAACTTGTTGAGAGAAATATGACAATATATATTTCACAAATATTAAGTGATACGATCCATGTACTACAGGCTGTACAGTATTTTGGGCAGAATCAGTAAGTTAGGTTTGTTCAAATCTCTGCTCTCATGCCAACAAATGGATCCCACACACTCAACTGGGTGGCATTATTCTAAGATACAATGACAAACACAAGAGCACATGTTCAAGACCCTGGAGTAACTCCAAAGAGAGATGCAATTAATAATCTCAAGCTTTTTATACCCACCTAAGAGTTTCAGCCTGCAAGATCACCTCTTCCTTCTCCTTGTTACTGAAGATCTTTCATAATACAGATAGAAGCACTTTTCTCAATGCCAGAAGTCTTTCTCTGGCATGAAGTAAATACCTGGACATGGGAATCCTTTCTCAATATTTTTTAGATAAAAGACCAATGAGTACTCATTCCAAAGGAGCAGAGATCAAAATCATAATTTGCAAAGCAAAATTGCTGTTACTCCATCGCTACCTATGACCTCTGTAGTTTAATTCGTTTCTAGAGTTTTTTTCTTTCACTCCTTTATAATATACATAAATGTGACATGTTCATCATTTAATCAGTAATAGGGTCTAAGGTAATGTGACAGTAACCCAGCCTTGCCTAAGCCACAGCCACACAATGTCATGGGATCCTTTGTATTAAATCTCTGTGTCAGATGACTAGAAGGTTGACTTACTAAAAAACTAAATTAAATTAAAAACAAAAGAAACAACTCTATTCGTTGAATTGGTAACCAACTCTCCATTCTTTGGTTTTTACTGTTTTGCTTTTAATATTTCTTACACTGAACACATGCTCAGCCTTGCTTTGCAATCCAGAAACAGCTCCTGCTTTCTGTCTCACCCAGTTTCTGTCTGGATCCTTCCTTTCAGCACTTGCTGCTTTCTTTTTCTGTTTCCCTGACCTTCTGTGCAGTTCCCGGAAGCACTTCCTGTGGCTTCCAGCCCTCATACCCCTGGCTCTCCCCCGCTCCCGCCTCCTGCCCAGATGGCTCCTAAATTCTGACTTCTGGGCTGAAGACCCTGCTTCCTCCTGCACATCACATGTACCTCATGCAAAAATGATTGTTTTGCTATACCTTGATCATTAAGAGTGATTTTCTTGATGTCATGATGCTGCAAAAAGGCTATGTACGTTGTTTTGTTAGATCTTTGGTTCTAGATTTTAAAAATCTAAATTGTCAAGACCAATGTGCTAAAGGTGGTTTAGAAGTTGTGTGGGAGATAAATACAAACTTATTGGTTGGACATTATCTCTGATGTTGAGTATATTGTTTACAAAAAGTTATCTTTTATTGATTAGGTGCTAAGGGCTTGGTGTTATGGACTTACATAGTAAAAACCATCTCATTTAATTCTCACAAGGTAGTATTACTCTCATGGGTGACTGAATAACATGTCCCAAAAACTCATGGTCACAAATAAATATGAAGTATATCTCTGAACCCTGATAGCCATACTCGGAAGCCCACACTCAAATCCCCACTACGGCATGTCCTATGATGAACCTATATTTCATTGTTCACAAATTTCAGGGTTGTCTCCAACTATAAGCCTGTGGAGGGCCTGGGATGAAACTCTCAGAGATCCCAAATCAGGAAAATGCACAAAGGAACCATGAATACATGTGTTTTGATTAGGATGATAATAATTAAAAATGAAATTGTAGGAATGATCTTAGGGAATACTGATTAGACCAATTTAATAAAGTCCCCATCACCACTCAACTAAAAATGCATTTTAGCATCTTGATGATTTAATCAAAGATTGCTATATTGCAATTCCCAGCTGCACAAAACCTATTCTCAAGCATGATCATTATAATCTCGTGCTTTATTAAACATCTGAAAGGAATGGCATAATGGTCCTTCAAGGACAGCTCCATTAGGAAAAAAATAGAATAATCTACAGTATAATGTGTTTAAAATGCTTTTTAAAATAGTGTTGTCATTAAGGTGATCAGCACCTGGGTTATTTTCATTGAAACAGCCTAAGGTCTGCTTGATTAAAGAGACAGCTATGTACCCTTTTCCTGGCCCATTAAATGAACCAAAGACATCATCTGCACATGTCTTCCTGTGGACCATTTTCATTAAAATAGAAACCTTCAAAAACCAGTTATGTGTCAGTGAAATAAACTAGATTGGGAAGTAAAATGATGCATACTTTCATTAGCTGATAAAATGTAGATTATATATATTTCACTTGGAAATTGGTTAAAATGGTCCCAAAATTCAGTTTGACGCTAGAAGATCAGTTGCTAAAAATAAAACATTCATTTCAAAAAGCACAAGTCCAGCATTATTCTCTGTCTTTTGTTGCCAATACTATATCAAGTAATTAGAGTGAATCTTGCTCAAAAGCCAATTAATATTCCTCAGTCGGTGTCTGAGAGTACAGGTAGGACCCTGATAGTCTGAAAAATGAATAATAAGATTAATAAAACTTACATTTCTATTATGACTAAAGATTTACAAGCACCTTTCAAGTCATATACCATTATAAAATTTTCATACCAACAATGTTATGACTACAATTTTTCAGGAGAAAAAGAAACCTGAAATGACTGTGTGAGATGTCATAGAATCCAAATGGCTTGAAGATTCCTTGCCAGATCTTAAAACTGGCCCTACATTTCCTTCCATTCATCTGTTGATGGATATATGTATGTTTGTTTCCATAGTTTCACTCAATTCACCACCGTAAACATGGGCATACAGCTATCACTATGATACTCTGACAATAAGGAATATTATTTAGGGACAAAGAAGAATGAAATAATGTCATTTGTAGGAAACTGGCTGGAACTAGAGACCCTCACGTTAAGGGACATAAGCCAGACTCAAAAAAAAAAAAAATCAACTATCACATATGGAAATGAAAAAATTGGAAAAAAACAGAGTTGACAGGAAAGTGAAAGGGAGATTACTGATTAAGAGGGAAGGGCACCCACGTGAAGGGAAAGGAGGGAGAGGAGTGTTTAGGAAAAGTTTAATTAATCACAGTATGTTATATGCATGGACAAATATATCAAAATGAAGCTCATTTTTCTGTAGAAGGCATATGCACTAATAAAAATGAGCTACATAAAAAAAGTGGCTCAGGGCTCTTTGTAATATGCTATCTTTTTTAAAAAGTTTCCCATTACCTGGTGTTTGCTGTACTACCCAAATTCTTCTGAACATTAGTACATGCTTTTTAAATGAATCTGTAAATAGTTTGTGAAGAATGAACTTCTTATGGCTCAGTAGGCAGCAGGTAGTGATAACTGTTATCTCCCTGCTGTGAGACTTAGGCAAGATAGTAAATCTCTGAAACTCAACTTTCTCGTCTTTAATATCAAAGTCACAGTGCACAGTTACTCTTGAGGAAAAGCAGTGCAATTATGTAAGAGGAATGCTCCCAAACTTAGCACTTAGTGAGCCCTCAAAGATGTTTAATTTGCAGCCTCTCAATTGGAACAGTGTTAGGACCCAGATAACAATTAAAATTGTGAACATGTGCTTTTATTTCTTTTTGCTTGCAAAGGTAGGGCTGTTGGAAGGAACGTAATGGAAAGTACATTTGGATGGGATGCTCATTTGTAAAATGGGAAGTGAAAAAAGAGCACTGGACAGAAGATAAGAGATAAAAAAGACTTAAAAGGCAAAGGCTAGGGAAAATAAAAAAGAATTTCAATAAAAATAATGTTACCACAAATAGGCACTTGGCCTCCAGCCCAGAGCAAACAAAGTATTTACATATTTATCACTCCTCCCACTAACTGTGAGGTAGCTATTGTTGTTATTGTCATTTTACAGTATAGTAGGTTGGGGGAAGCAGAAGTTAATTATCCTCCCCAAGGTCATACAGACAGCAGGCAAGGAGCTAAAATTTGAACCCTAGCAGCCTGACTCCAGAATCCTTACTGTGATTACCATGTTTTTCTGCTCCTGATCAGAGCTGGGACTCAGAGAGAACAGAGCTAAGTGAGTATGGAAAATATTCCTGGGCTGGGGATTTAGCTCAGTGGCATAAGTGCCTGCCTTACAAGCTCAGTTTTGAGTTGGATCCTTGGTACCCACCCCCCAAAAAATAATACTCTATACTTGAGCCAAACAATGTCCCTTTTGGAGACAAAAGTCACCTGAGTGACCTGCCATTTGGACATCCATGGCCTAATGCAGCAGGCCAGTAAGAGCTTGGGAAGAGACCACCATGTGGACACTGTCATTCTTCGCGCGCTTGCCAAGACTTCTGAAGGACCCTTTTGGGTGACTGGCGGAACACCACGTTTCCTCAGCAACCCAGTCCCAATGTTGGCAGTGTGAGGTAGTCCTTGCTCTGAAAGCTAACCAGCCTTCCTCACCAGTATGGTGTTATTCTGGTCTTCACATCAGGCTACTCTTTGCTCTCAACTCATAAACACCACCCCTTTCCCTCAGCAGCAACAGCTGAATGGGCTTTTTTTTTTTTTTTTTTTTTTTTTTTTCCTGTCTTACTCCACAGATCTTAATAGTGGAAGCCTCCAGTACTGACTCAAGTTGGAAACATTTTTGGACCAGGTTATACCATTGCTGTATGACCTTGGGTGAGACTTTTACCCTCCTATTATGTATGAAAACTGCTCCAAGAGGACCCACTTCCCAGGGTACTTGCAAAGGTTATAATGAGCTTATAGGAGTGACAGCATCTGGTATTCTATAAACGTTTGTTAAGTCTGGGCTTCAGAAGCAAATACTACATCTGAACAGCTAGACTGACTGTTTCTAGAACTTCAGTGCTGGTGAATCCATTTTTACTTTAAAGATGACCTATAAATCATCTGCATTAAGTGGCTCAAAAAATTGGATGTGACATCAGATACAAGGCCATCTCTTTTCAGCACACCCAACAATGGGCTCTTTGCTGTAGCTGCTGCAGCCAACAAAAATGAGTGCAGCCAAAATATTCTGAGCCATTATTATGTATCATTAATGTCATTTTTAGTACTGGAAACTGCTTTTCTGTCATTCTTATGATGAATGACTCTCCTGTGTCTGGGCTGCAGTAGAAGTGGGTGGTCTGGAACACAAGCACAGGAGTTGGTATCAGAGTGGGGATTACAAACGCCCTCCACTGGATCACAAATTGTAAGACAGCCCAGAAAACTTAGTGACTTAGTGAGGCCCTGTCACAAATACACATTTTTAAAAAGAGTTCTGGGTATAACTCAGTGAAAATACCCTGGATTCAACCCCCAAGACCACAATAACAAAGAAGCAAGCAAACAAACAACTCAGAATTCCTTTCCCGCTAGGCATAGTCCAAGAAAGCTTCATTGACTAAGATTAAAGCAAGATTAAAATACACTCATCATTTCCAAACAAATAATTTTCTCAATTAGCCCAAAAGTATACCAAGCAGGATTTTTTTTAATGATCAAGGAATAATTACAAATTTAGAAAAAAAGGCATTCTGGCCAATTGAAGAGTGATTATGAAAATGGGAACATGCCCACTTAGATACCAGTTTCTAGGAATGTATGCCTAAGAAGAGGTGTGAAAACCCTAAATAAAATATGACTAAAGCTGGAAGGGAAATACTTTTTTTTTGTCTTTTTTCTTTTTTTATTGGTACCAGGGATCCAACTCACGACTACCTGCTTGCAAGGCAGGCGCTTATGCCGGTGAGCTAAACCCCCAGCCCGGGAAATGCATTTTTAAAGTTAAGGAAATAGTGACCATATTTAATGATCTAGTTATAGAGGTAATGCAAAAACTAGCATTAAAACTCAAATCTCAGGTATAATATTATAAGCAATAAGCACAGATGTTCTATTACTGCACAGTAGGGGGACCATAGCTAATAGTAATATGTTGTATATTTCAGAATAGCTGGAATAGAGGATTTTGCCTATTCTTACCATGAAGAAATATATATTTAAAGTGATGGATATTCTAATTACCCTGATTTTATTATTATACAAAATATATATGAACTGAAACACTGCACTGTACACAATAAATATGTACAACTAAATAAAAGTAAAACAGACTCTGGAAGTCGTTCTCCCCTAAGTCCAGTGATTTTTAAACAGTATAAATCTGAAAGCATAAAACTTAAAAATATAAAGGCTATTCTATTATTTTATGAATAACTCAGGCCGCTCTTATCTTGGTAGCAAGGAAAGCCCATATGTACCTCTCTACAAACTTAAGGGTAGTTTTAGGAAGGACATGCGATCAATAGTAAGTTGATCAAAACTCAATTCCATTGTAACAAGAATAGTCAGGTTCAAGGGGCTAAACCATAGGGTCACCTCTACCTGCTATCACTATTTAATTCATATGCACAAAAATGAAGATATTATAACCTATGGTGCTAACTTAAGGCATTAAGAATCCGGGAATGTAGCAATTTTCCCACTTAAAAATACCCAGAATGCATTGCCTCTATGTAGTTTTAATTAATGGTGACATCTGTAAAGATTCTGAGACAAGAATGCACCACCTTCTGTACCTCATTCTACTTCAGTGTGCAGTATTCAGGAATTTTTTTAAAGAACCATCTGTTTAAAGTGACTTTATTAATTTGCTTTCATATTTTTTTGACATGTCTACAAATTACAGATCATAAATTTTCTAATAACAAATTGTTCATGAGCCCTAGGCAGAGCCTAACATGAAAGTCTAAATACAGAAGTGGTATTTGCATCTGTACTCAAGTAAACTATATGTAATATAAACCATGCTTCCCAGCACCAGGAGCAAGCGGTAGACAAATTTCCAGAGCACAAAAACCAATGCTGCTGTAGGTTTTCCATCTTTAGGCCTAGTAAGCCCTGAAGAAAGGCTGTGATTTCACTCTGATTCTATGGCTCTGTCCTATTTCACTGTTTTCTTTTAAAATATCACATTTAACCTAAAGTTAAAAGAGACATTTTATGGAAAGCTAGCACTAAATCCATTATTCTCTGACTACAAACCATTTGGCCACTTATTCCACACAGTTCAGTTTAATGCTGTATATTTTGGTTTAATGGAGAAAAAAACAACACATTCACCCAGTGCAAAAAATATCTTGAAATGTATACACGTGTGAAATGGAAAAATTAACCTAATTAACATCTGTAGTATATCAACTATTTACCAACATTTTTATAATGAGAATACTCCCAATCTATTCTTAGTGGTTTCCAAGAATGAAATCTGTTATGATTAAATATAACCACCACACTTTGCAATGCATTCCCTTGAACTTTTTCCTTCCAACTGAAATTCTGTAACCTTTATGTCTAATACTATGTTTATAAATACTCATACTGCATTCCTCTTTATGCCATGGTGTGTAAAATTTAAAACACCATACTGTGTTAAATCCCACAGTACCTTTCCCTAGCTCCTGACAGGAAGTACCAAAGGGAGGTTGGGACAGACCCTGGGCTAGGTGCCCAAAGGAGGGAGTGATGGAGGGGAGGGAAGAGGCTGCTGATAGGAATAGCATCCTGCAGGCAGAACCAGCTCCCTCTTCCACTGAGGTTCACATATATAAAGGTGATGTCTAGATGTGTCACCACCGGATGAAAATTAAAGGCAGTTTATACAATGAACACTGGCTTTGTTATAGCAGAGACAGGAACTTTGGTTAGCTCTTTTGTTGGTTTGTTTTAGCTACTTGCATTTAAAAAGTAGATATTGATGAATGTGTGTACTTGATGAGCCATATTCTTTTTCATCTTATTTATTCCTCTCTATTACATTGAAAACTATACGTAATTATTTTCTTTTGAGCAAGGTATGATACCTTTTCCATAGGAAACTCATCTTTTGGTTTGTCAGCACTTCCCTAGTTATCATTATTCTGATGTGCCATATTTCTGTTTCTATCTTCTACTCCTTGTTTTCCTTCTGTCCCTTAAATGAATATGAAATCCAAGGTTGTGACCCCTTTTCTGTCTCAAACCCTAACATGCCCCCTGATCTGTGACACTGCATTCTAATTACCTGAACGTGTTCACATTTATTTCCAGCTAGCTGCCTAATCAACCTTATATTTGTCTTTCGGGCTTCTGCATTCATTACCTAGCCTAGTCACATCATGTGTATGTATGGGAACACACACACTACACACACACACACACACACACACGTGTACAAGTCCTTCTTTTTAATTTCCCTGATATCACTTGCCCAGTATTCTGAGTCAGTAACATTCAAAACCTCATCTTTGAGTTTAATTTCTCCTTTATCAAATTGTTATAATTGAGGCACTTTATGATGATGTCACAATTTCTCATGCCTTGTGACATAACTTTCTTTTTTGAGTTTCCATTTAATTTACCCTGGATTAAACTAAGCACTGCTTCCACTGCATTAATCCTATTCATAAATTATTCAAGAAGGCTCTAGAACTACATCAGGAAGCTTTAGTGAAACTCAGTGGAATAAACAAAGTCTCTACCCCAAATGTATACATATTTGTTCAAGCTTACCTGTTCTTTGGCAGGGCCATCTCTGTACCCCAATATTTTTTCTCCTTGCTCTCCTAAGGGCCAGCAAAACTAGGGATGCCTTCCTATGTGCTCCTGCTCTTCTCTCAGCCTTATCCCCACTTCTTCTACACCTACTGAAAGTGTACCCTTCTCCCCAGAGGGTACCAGACTCAGCTCAAACAAGATTTCCTCTGAGAAGCCTTCCATGAACACTTATAGGACCCTCTTTTTCCATTCCTAAACATCTTTGCATCACCACCATATTTGGGACAAAGTGCCTCAACATACACTTGCTTGCACACTTGTCATAGCTCATCATTATAGTGTCAGTATCTTGGAGATGGGAGCTGCACCTAATTAAACACTGGAACCCTCCAAGCATCTAGAACAATGCTCCTATACAGTGCATATCAGGATATGCTGACCATTGGACACATCTAAGTCTCCATAAAGAATTGGGAAGAGGTGCATAAGCCAAGAATAGAGACATAACAATTTACAACTAAGAAAGGATATAGAAAATAAGCTGCACACATGGGAAATTATATGGACTCCTTTAATGCTTGTGAGGTGCACTATCTCCAGTAACTTCTAAGGTTCCATGTCCAATACAGGGACCACTAATTCCCACTGCCACACTAGCCCCTTTTCCTATCCCTGCAACTGAAGAACTCCAACCCTGCTGACTTGAGGGCATCTTCCACAAGTTCTGCTCTGAATCTGTATTTCATCCTTCACAATTGGACTTATCTCTTTCATTAACACTCCAGTTCTGGTAGCTGTGCTAAGCCTCAGATTTACTTATTTCCCTTGTCCTCAAGTACCCTGAGCTTTGGATTTCAGTCTGTGTTTCTCAGTACCACTCTCACACCTATATTCCTACACGTGAACCTCTTCCATTGCTCTCTATGCCTGCCTCCTATGTACCACTGCTTAGCTCCACCCTCCTGTCTAGAGACCCCTGCTCTTCAGTGCCTGGAAGTGTATCCCTTTGTTCTTGCTGGCACAGATGTCTAGCTTTGGCAGCCCAGCTAGACTGGCTCCAAGAGTTGGCAGCTGGATGTATGTGCAGTGTCCATAGTGCCCAAGAGGGAAGGTCTGCATTAGGGCAGCTCTGGACTCTTCTTCTTTGACCCTTTCTGTTCTGGTTGACCTGGTTCTACCCACAGATGCGATTATGGGCAGGAGGCCAGCTGGGGAGAAGCCAGACTCGAAGAGCAACTTGAAGAGGAGTCACACTCAGCTGCTGCCATGGCTGCCCCTGTTTCGATTCCACAAATCGGTGTTCAGGACAGGGAGGCATGTCCTCAGGTGATCCTTTCAGGTTGTTAGAAAATTATAAAACAGCTTCAGAAAAATGAGACACTTTTAAGAGAAAAGATACTGAAAATACTACTGTAACCCTCTGTACTTCTGTAATAGGTGTATAGCATGCATCTAAGCAATAAATATTCACACTTTGAATTGCTCCAAAACCATTGAAATAAACCAAATTTCATTTTTAATGCATGCAATAAACTTTTTCCCTAGGATATCTTTTAAGATTGCTCTAACTTTTAAAAAAATAACAGCTGACTTATTCTGCATTCCTATGGCTCAGAATAAATAGATCAACTAACTTTAAAGTTGGCAGGTTTACAGTTCTCACAGAGAAGAGAAATTAAAGCCAAACTGAAGATAAAAAAGTAAGTATTTTTTATATTTATGAAGTCTTAAAATTACAGAGCTGAACGTACAAGGTCAATACAGAGCTGGCAGAGAGCTGAAGTTAAATATTTCCTACGTTAGTTTTATTTCCACAAGTGAGAAGCTGCTCAGGGGGTTGGTACTATGAGCCAAGCGGAAGATGAACAGGGGCTGTGACCTGAGACTCTCAAGCAAACACTGACCACCGGAAGCTCTGGCTAATCCTGGTGCTATATAACAAAGACAATTATTACATGTCCATTGAAAATGAAACTTGAAAAACCAACATAGAGATCATGAAATATGATGCCTTCATAAAGATTTACAAGTTATGAAGTCTTTATGTTGAAAGTATTTTGTATTTATTGTCCGATATACTTGTATTTCCTATCCTCTCAGAAATAGTTTCCACAGAACAAGATCCTCGATCCTTTTGTCTATTGTCATCATTTGTCAATGGCCCCCAAGTCTCATGCAGTTATGGAGGCAGCCAATCTAGAGTTTGTGATTGGTTCACTGTCTAGTGCTCAGATTGGTGGTGTAAGTGCTACACTGGTCTGGGAGGGGGAGCCAGGATTCATTGTAATGGTGGGAAGAAGGTGTGTCTTTTTTTTTGGCTTTCCCTTTTACTGTTTTCAGGGGCCATGAATGGTGGCCCGCCATGCTACCCTGCCTTGGGGCCAACTGAGTATGCACTGAAATCTTTAAGGACTGTAAGAAACAAACCTTTCCTTCTCTAACTTTGGGCATCAGGTATTTTGTCTCAACGAGGAATAAAATATAACTAAGACACCTATCATCCCAGTGCTGAGCATAATTTCTCCCAGATGGCAGTTCCTAAATAGAAAGTGGTTAATGAATGAATATATCCTTTATGCGTACTATGACCTGCCTCAACAACCCTAGCATCTATTTCAATTTTGAGGAGAGAAGTTGGGGACACTTTGCTTGTTTATTCACTAAGTATGTATGGGCCTCCAAACACTATAATTTAAGGTGTCTCATTCAAAGGAAACATTTTATTTTTTCATTTGAGAGCCTTTCCCTAAAGCACGAGAAAGAATATTAATCTTCCCAATATTTGTTTCCTATCGCTAAAAATGTATTAACATTTAATTGCCTAGAATTTGAATTTAGTTTCCTGGAAGCTTCAGTGAATTAGCAACCTCTGAGTAAATCCTTGAAAAAGATTAGTTTTTGATCTCAAAGGATAGTTAATTTAGGTTGTTTACATGACAGATTTGGAGAGAGTTAAAGGTGAAGTTCTACTTCTGAAGTCTAAATATAACTGACAACTGATATTAATAATTTTATAATTACTAAAACTATGATTAGAATTGTCTAAATATTTTATACTGTGTTATATGATTCCTACTCACTCCCAATGAAGTGACCTGACTTTTGAATTTTCATTACCCCTAGAATTATCAGCTACAACACAGCATTTATGAAAAGAAATTAACATAAACATTTAAATGAGGTTTTTCTGAAAAGTTACTTGCTCATATAAAATTGAAAGTCAACAATGAAATTACTTACATTAATCATTCTTTGATTCACTCCACCCACACCACATAATTATGCTAAGTTTGGAGGATGCAAAAAAAAAAAAAAGAAGAAGAAGATATGGTTGCTATCATCAAGGAATCTAGTGGAAGGACTTGTTTTTATTTTTTGAGTTTATAAGCTCATATGCATTGTTATGCATGCGGATAACATGACTGGGTTCTACACTGATCTAATCTTACAGCTCCATGAGTTTGGGAGCACATCTGTGTTGTTAAATATTAAACTTCTAGAACTTAAGAATGGATTAATGTGTCACAGTTTCAAAGGCACTAGTGGTAGAAATGCAAATGTGAAGATAGAGAACAAAAAAGATGATACTGGAATGCACATGGGGCTTCACTGCCTAGAAGTAATAACCAAGTCTGCCCTGCGAAGTCAGAGAGCCTCTCGGAGCGGACACCCCTGGGGCTGAAGCACGAGTTAGCAGGTGTCTGCAGGTTGGCAGGCTTAGCAGGGCACTCACACAGTCAAGGTGCCACCTACCGGCGCCTGCCAATGTAGGGGATCACAGCCTGCTCAAATCCATACATGTCTTGGCTGGGAAGGAAACTGGAGAGTGCTGTGGTTACAACCAAGAATTTTCTCAGGCTTTCTCATAAACCACAAGCTTTGTAAAAAAGAAAAAAACAACACTTTTGAATATAATCAAAGTAAAATTTATTATTGGAATAAAGTTAATTTTTAAAATTAACCAAAGGCCAAAGGGCTTTTGACTCTATGGTTTACAGTTTAATTCTTTTCAAATATTAGAACTTTTAATTACTTCCAGGAAACCAGTTTAACAGTGCTATACAAGCTGGAATCAAATCAGAGTCTCGGCTGTTGCTTGACATAATGAGGACTGAATATTCTAATCTGTATTCTGATAAAGCCAGCTTCAAAAACTCTAAATCGTGTGCCCCATTTTGTCTTCATCTGATCAGTTATTTCAACTGTGCACTTAAAAGTACAGATCAATTCACACATGCATGCAAGTAGCACACATAAATGGTAGTTCTTGGAAGCTGTAGAAGCTGTTCATTTTGTGGGTACATGAAATGGCACAGGAGAAAAGAACCAAAAACACAGGGAGATCTGGTCACTATTGGAGAGCTAGAAGAGAAAAGATAGCTGTCCTCTGGACCATGACTTGGAGGGAAAGTAATGGGATTCACAGGGCAGTAACCAGGGTGCTTTAGAAGGATGGACTGACAACCTGGGATGTTCAGGATGAAGAACCGTGTCCCAGGGACTAAGGGAGTAACTCAGTGCTACAGTGTGTACTGAGCATGTGTCAGCCACTGGGTTCCATTCCCAGCACAACATGATAAAATAAAACCCCTCAAGTTGTATCTCTAGAGGAATGAATGATCATACCTGGCTTCAAATGTTTGTTGAGAAAAGTGTGAAAGTTAACTTTATGTCTCAACCAGACGGAAGCATGGTACATATAGATATTTGGGCAAACATGATTCTGGCTGTCTCTGTGAGGGTTTGTTGGATAAGCTTAAAGTTTAAATCAGTAGGCTGGGTAAGACAGATTATACTTCCTATTCTGAATATGCCTCATCCAGGCAACCCAAAATCAGAATCCAACAAAAGGCTGCTGCTCCCCAGAGTGAGAAAGAATTCTCCTGCTTGATCTGGTAGCTTCAAATTGGTACACGGGCATTTCTGATCCTATTTCAGTCTACTGGACTTCAGTCTCCAGTTGGAACATTAGCTCTGATGATTTGGCATGTGAGTCAATTCTTAGATAGATAGATATAGATAATAGACAGATGATCAATATAGCTCGCTCTGTCTGCCTGTCTCCCCTCCCCTTCCCTTCCCTTCCCTCCCCTCCCCTCCTCTCCCCTCCCCTCTTCTCTTCTCTTCTCTTCTCTTCTCTTCTCTTCTCTTCTCTTCTCTTCTCTTCTCTTCTTTCTCTCTCTCTCTCTCTCTCTCTCTCTCTCTCTCTCTCTCTCTCTGTTTTGTTTCTCTGGAAAATCCTCATGTAGAAAGTAATAATGGAGAGCAAAAGAGGAACAGTGTGCAGCATATACAAAGGAGAGGAAGTTTAGGACACTTGGGAATAAGAATGAGAAAACTCAGGGAAATGGGAAGAGAGCTCTTATGTGATCATTGCAGGGAAGATAGAAAAGTCATGGGCCACAGGATTGGTTCTGGAAGTGTCTACATCACTAAGTGTTTTTGAGCAGGAGTAGAAGAGGTGATCAGCACGGTGTTTGGGGAAGATTCTTCTGGATGCCTCAATAACCTCTTGGAGGAGAAAGAGTCTGGGAGCCGTGGAACTATATATCAAACTGCAAAAGAGTAACTTCTTCTATAGAAATCAACTTGTGAATCGAAATGGATTGGAAAATATTTTCAATTAAATAGCAGGTTTGTCAGGTGTGGGAGAGTGAGGATATAACAGAGAATGAGTCAAAAAAATAACTGGACAAAATGTAGAATGACTGGATTTGTCCTTTGGTAAACACTCGCTTTCATAACTCCTGAACTTTTTTTGCATTTTTCCCCAGCTACAGCTGCAGAAGGAGAGAGAATTGTCATGACTTCCTTGGGTGCTTCTATGACAGCTTCATCTTTCAAGTAAATCTCTGGGATTAAAAAAAAAAAAAGCCAGGTTCTCAGACCTTAAAACACTCTGTCTTACCACAAGTCTCTTAAGCCAGAAACAAACTACAAACCAAGCAACACTAAGACCCGAAACTGGAACCTGCCCGCCACAGCACATAAATACATTACTCAGACACTGGCCAAACTCCAGACAACTTGCACTACAAAGAAAGATGAGACACAAACCATCAAAGTGGCAGATAAAGCAATGAGACCGTGTAAAGAGCAGGATGAATTAAAATATTCTGCAGAAAGCCAAAGCTGAATGCATTCTCTCTCTCTCTCTTTCCTTCCCTGGATACCATGGTCCATTTAATTTTTTGATGACAGGAACAAAACCAAGCTTGATTTTAAGGAAGTTAAGTGATGTTTAATTAAGTTCCAAAACCAATATTAAGAATGTAGTAAATATCAAATTAACACAGTACAATTAATTTGACTACAGAAAAATATTTATTGATGGTTGAGCAGTTTTCAATGTCTTTTTAAAGAATAAAGCAATACTAGACCAAGGAGCTAGATGAGCCTAAAAAAGAGGAAAATGATGCTAGAATTGCTGATGGATTTTCTAATGTTGGTACCAAGTTGAGGTCTTAACTTGAACAGAGGGAAACTTAGCCTATCCCCAGGCTCTGCACTATCCAGCTGTGTGCCTTGGGATTACTTTTTCTAGAAAATATACACTACACCCTATTGAGAGAATTTCTTCCCAATATCTCTTCATTTCCACTCTCTTCCCATAGAACTCAGTAGAGCAAGGCTTCGTTCACCTACTCCCAAAGGAAAACCCAACTATTTCTAAGGGCATAATACCATAAGAATTGGGGACATAATATTCAGATACCAGTACCTTATTGCTTCTATAATTTAAGATTTTCTCCTTGACAGCAGGGCTGTCATCATATTTTCCTCCTCCTGTCATTTGGAAAAAAATACACAAAGGTCACAGAACGGCACAAGTGTGGACACTGCTGTCCCTCTAGGAATTTTCTTTAGATGATCCTAGGCTGATGCTGAAATATGTATTCCAGGGTAAATGCCCAGTGTGACTTTGGTTTATTTTAAATTGAATCTTTAATATGCAAATGTGAGGTTCACCTGAGGCACCATAAGAATGAAATCTATCCTCCACCCTGACTTGCGCTCCTACATTAAAAGGAAGAAGAGTAATTTTTAACACACCCCTACGATGGTTTTATGCAAATTCTTCAAGCTAGGCAAATTATTTTTGTGTTAAAATTTTTCAATCCCATAAAAACAGGAGTGAATTTATGTGGCATTTTAAAAGGATGTTAGGCACATTGTAAAGCTATTTTATCTCATTTATAAAGAAGAGTGAACATAAAAACAGGCCATGGCATAATTAATCCTGAAGTGATTTATAGCCCCCACTCCTTCTCCATATTATTTATGTATTTTCTGTAGTCTAGGGTAAGCTCTTCCCCCTCTAGACCCTGGATCCCTGCCTTTGCCACAGGAGAGAAATGGTACCAGGCTAAAAAGAGCAAATGTGGAGCTTAGATTCTCTCTCATGCATACACATACACATACACATACACACACCATTCTCACACACATGTGTTTGAGAACCTCTGTCACGGTCCTCAAACATGGTTGAAACCTAGAATTTCCTGGCCAACCTTAAGAAATATGGACACCTGCAGTTCATCCCACAGATTCTTCTTAATCCATCTGAGGTGCAGCTCACGTCATTGGGATTTGTACAAAGCTAACCTACAACCTAGAATGAGACCCACTCCACTGAAAGTATTTTAGCAAGATTAAGCAAAATGACAATATAGAATGTCAATTGTCACTGTTATTGAATAGATTAACGAATAAACCCAGGGGCCATATTGTAAGGTTATTCTATTTCTGCTTCACCCTGAAAACTATAACAAACTCAAAAATATTTTTGAGCATTTATTTTGTACACCTTGTGCGAGGATCTGGAAATACAAGGTTTGCTTGATCTGTAAAAGTGTTAAGCTCGGCAGATATTAATGGGCTGCTTTTTCTGCATCTTCTAGCCCTGAGAATATTTTGCCTGTTTCTAATATCAACAGAATGGTACCAACGTGGCTTTTAAAACAGGTATTGAATTTTCCTATTCAAAATTTCTCTTTTAAAATATATTATGAACACAGATGAAAATTAGTGAACTCATATATATTTACAACAGCAGTAAGAACACAGGCAATAGACTGATACTTGGAACTAGTTAACATTTCAAAGAATCACCTGGATGATAAAATCTACTTGTGGATATTTGATGCTCTCTTCTGAAATTTATGAGAGAAATAAATGTTCAGTACAAACTATATCCACCACACTTAAGATAATAACACTCTGATGCCATCAAAGGTGTTAAATTGCATCGTTTTTCCCTGGTCCTTGATCACTGATGTGGGTTTGAGTATAATTTGAGATAAGCTCTAAAATATTCCCTAAGATTTTGAAAAGAGTAGTTTGAGCTATGAAGAGAGCACAGAATAAGAAATAGTCCAGTGTCATTTGTAGAAGGATGTCATTTAATTTCTCTTGACTATGTTCAGATGAAAAGTCTGCTCACAATGGTTTGATGAGGTAAATTGAAATAATTGCTCCATTCTTACATGGGAGAACATGAGCACAGGGAGCTGTTATCAAACTCACAGACCAAAAAAGTGGCTGAAACTTAAGCAAAACTTGACACTAAAGACAAACAAGTTTGAATCCTACACAGAGCCCACCACAACTTTTCCATGGCTGATACAAGTTGTATAAATAATACCAGCAAGACTTAACACTTAGGTATCATTAGATAGAGACATTCCCACACATTTCTATGTTCACTAGGCAAAAAGCCTTTTTTTTTTTTTTTTTTTTTTTTTTTTTAGCTAACAGTCATTTGATTCTGTCTAGGTTACCAATTTTAAAAAGAATTTTTATTTTTGTAATTTTCAAATACTTCTTGTAGATCAAGCTTTTTCAAAGCTACACATTTGTGAATACATTTGTCACAAGGTTTATTTTAAAACAGTACAATTAGGTAGATTTTCTCAAGTGTCTCTCAGTAGTGGCCCAGCCTTCCAGGCTGGTGGGAGGCTCCTTCCTGGTCCTCAGTTACCCGACTGAAAGATGGAACTACAGAAATTGAGATGAACATTACACACGGCAGGAGGGGAGAGTGATGATGACTAGATGCTGGAACACATCTATAGTTTTCACTGTTTCATATCGTAGGCCAACAAGGAAAGCTAACAGAAATCATAATAAAAACAAAGGTGAGTAATAATGATTCTCATTTCACAGATCCACCCACCCTCCTGTTTGATTGTTTTCAGGATGAATTGCTCAGGTCTTTGTTAGATGAGGTGCTCCACTGTAGAACTGTTCTGGGGAATGATTTCTGTCTGTCTGCCGTAAGTTCTCTCACACAGCATGCTCTCCACCTTCTTGCATATACTAGCCCTGTACACATTTAAAGTAATATGTCTAAGTGTCAGCCTTCTCTTTCTATATAAATTCCTCAGTCCCATGAATCATTCGTAATATTAGTTTTCAGATGCCTTTCCATTGCCACCAACCTACTTTGAATTCTCTCTCATTTGTAAGTTTCCCTGCCAGTGAGTTAATCCCCAAGTTAGATATAAAATTCCAGATTTCAATTTAGATATAAAATTGTGAATGTTGATGGAAAATATTTGCTGCCTTGTTTTGGGCACCTGCCTTTTATTGCTGGGCCTCAATATGGACAGAAGATGAGTTCATGGTCTATTTTTGCCCTTGGGGCAAATGGATCATTGTCAAGTCCTGCCTGGTCCCTCTAACCCTGAACTACTATAGATAAGGTTTAGGACTCAGTACTTTATATTTATCCCTGTCATATTTCATATGCATGGTTGAAATATATCATTCCATTCTATTAAGGAAAAATTTTGATTCTGTCATCTATTCTTGGCCTGTTTCATTCAACAATTTTTAATAGCTCACATGAAGACATGTTTTAAAATTTATTTGCCATCCTTCTTACTCTGTGTCATGGAAAGAACTGATATGTACATTTTGGGTGAGACTGAAGCAGTCACTCACACTTTCCTAGAAAGAGAAAAAATAATGCTACTCAAAGAAAAGATAGATCCCCAAACCAATGCCCATCTTACAAAAATTATGAGAGTGTCCTAGTCAAGAAATGGGGTTGGCCTCAGATTGAAGAGAAAAATTTAATTGCAAAGTTTCTTCTCAATATTTGTATAGTTAAGAAATGGCCCATATGGAACAGATGGGCCTGGTAATGGTTCCATCTTTTATATCCCTAAAGATTTCACTCTAAAGAACAAATGACTGCAAACCAATAAGATCTATAAAGCTGTTAAGTGCTTTTCTCATTGCGCAGGGGCACACATGAGGACTGTGCGTCCCTCTCAACGTCTTTCAACTCTGCTGTCTGTCTCTGAGCACTGTTTCTGGGTTGAATGCCTCCGGGGATTCCCTCGTGATTACCCAGTGTAGGACGGCCAAGATGCGCAGGCGAACTGCACCACACATGGGCAAGGTGACCTCGACCCAACCAGATCCGGGAGAAGAGGACAACTTAAGTCTCCTGGGAGATTCTCCCCTGAATAAATTATGTATTGAGAAAGGTACTCCTTTCAGATACTGTGCTTCAGTTTGTAAGATGTGTGTAAAGAGACACAGATTCTCTAACAGAAGCCAAATTATGGACACGTGAAGAATGAAAAGACATAGAGTTTTCCCTTCATAACACTAATTTCTCTCTGAAAGCACCTTGTGTATTTGGCCATGTCTAACTGCTTCTTTCCTATATCAGTCTCTATTCAAGCAAAGACCACCACTATATTTTTTCTTATTGTTTCTGCACCTAGCATATTGCACAGACAGATGCTCAGCTACCATATGACACTCTAAGAACGTGCGGAGAGACAGAATGAGATGGAGCAGGGACTTGAAGGTGGCAGAAAATGTTCCTGAGAAAACTCAATTACAGAAGGATGTGTATTGACCCTTTTCCCTTTGTGCATGTCTGAATGAAGTTGAGTAGTGGTCTGTGTGAGCAGTGAAGCACTGGGATGATAGATATGAATGGACAAATTCCTACAGGCAGAAGTTGATGGACAAGAAGATATAACAAATGCAGGACTCTGTGGTTGGTGTCAGAATATGACAGGGAACAGGTGAATGCTCCTGATCACCTTAGCAAACCGAGACCAATCTCCCTTTTCTTAATAAATCAGAAGATGTTAATTCTTGAAAAAGGAAGAAGTTATGTAGTTATATAATCATTAATAAAAATGTCAATGGGACCACCAGATTCTGACACATAACATACAGATGTTAAATCAAAGGGCTCGGGCTCACTCTATTGTCACATTGCCCAATTTTTCCCTACTGACCATAAGCATTTCCAAGGCTGTAGAAAAGCTGTCAGATATCTTGAAAGATACACCATATCTACACTGGATGGTTTTTCTCTTCATTTGTGAATTTAGTAATTCTACTCACAAATATGAGGAACTTTGTCATGTCTTATTCTTAGAGAGTCAAGGACCATTGCTTTCTTATGTAATTATTCAAATACAATTTGTTACGCATTTGTTATAAAGTTTTCTGCCCCTGGGGATTCTTTGAACCACAAGGTTTCAGATGTACAGATATGCATAACTAATAAACAGAAGGTGAAAACACTTTGATGCAAAAATACTAAGAAAGCAAAAGCAAAACGCTCTCAGAAAACGTACTCTATGTCAGACTTTACTACCAGAGTGCTACATTTTTATTAGCATAATAAGTAAAACACTCGTTAAATTGTGGAACTACTTTTAAATCAAATGATACAATGAGTTTTAATCTACCAAGAAAATCACTATCATGAATAAGTTAGCACAGATGAAGATCACTTTATGTTTTGGACTCCTTGGCGACTGTTTTGGCCTCCATGGGTGCAAGCGGAAGCATAATAGCCAAATATTCCTATATATTCCATGAGGTCACACAGTATTGGTTGATCTGAAGAGGCACCTTCCATTTAGCCCTGGGCAGACATTAGATCATCCTCTTTTCAGAGGCTTCTCAGTAAGTTATCATTCTCATTACATCTTGCATTTTTATAGCACCTGTAATCATAGCTCCCAGGCACTATACATTGTTAATTTATTACAGTCATTTCAATTTTGCTAGTTAACTCTCAGGCTGCCTTAAGTGTTAAGCCCTAAAAGCAGCGGGAAGAACTGATGCACGCAAACACCCCAAGCAAGGCGCATTCTCAGGAACCAGTTTGCCTACTAATTGGCTCAGTGACTTCAGCATGTCACATCTTGTTTGGTGGCCTCAGTCTTCCTATGAATAAAATGTCAGACTGGGACTACATTGCTTCTAATATCCTCCCCAGCTCTAAGATTTTCCAGTTCTGAATATCAGAGCTCCCAGGAATATATCTGACATCTATCTGCGCATACATCTAGATTACTCTGTTCCTGAGGTCACTCTTAACTCTGCACTCTTTCAGTACATCATCCATCCTAATGCTGCCAGCTGCCAGCTCCCTGTGGAGGACTCCATGTCAAATCCAATTCCATAAGGTCCTCTGAACCAGAAATAAATAGGAATGCCTAGGGCTAATTCAGATGTCCCAAGCTAAGCAAAGAGAAGCGATTCCTTCATGAGATTTATTTTAGAATAAAACTGGTTAGCAGAGTAAAGTCAAGGAAAAAACATTATGTTAAAGGAGAGTATTAGTGTTAGTGTTAGTAATTAATGGCATAGCTTAACATGTCAATTTAGGGGATTATCCTCTGCAAAGAATCCATTAACAAATTTAAACAAAGCTGATCAAGGCTACACTGGCTGGAAAGGGATTGGGGATATTGTGGCAGATTAGGGTGTGGAAGAGGGGTAGTTGGAAGATATTCCTAAAGGTTTCCTGCTCTTCACATGTTTATAATGTAACAGATAAAATGAATCAAATTTAAGTGAAGAGACAAGCTTGTATTAAAAAGGAAGAAATGAATGAACTCATAACACATGATAAATATTTAGACTTTTAAAATAACTTTTATAGTATGTCCAAGTGATATAAAGATCTTAGAATAGGAACATGTAGAACTCATTTTACAAAGTGGCTTATAAACACTAAATACACAAAATAGCCTAGTAAGTACTTGGAAAGGAAAGAAATCAAGTTGAACTTATCAAAGAATCATTTGTGTATTAAAGCTTAGGTCAGGACTTATCATGTAGTGTATTAGTCAGCTTTCTTGTTGCTGGGGCAAAATACCTAATACCAGTAATTTAAAGGAGGAAGGATTTATTTCAGCTTTTGATGTTAGAGGTCTTAGTCACTGGTCAGTAAGCTCCAATGAACAAACATCATGACAGAGGAAAGCTGCTCTCCGCATGGCTGCCACCAACAGAGATAGAAGGAAGATCCAGAAAAAAATAGTTACCCTTCAAAGGCATGCCCCAGTAATACACACCTCTTTCCAGCAACCTCTTTCTGCCCCTCCAGCAGTACTTACAGCTGTCATTTCATCCCAATACCACACTCCTGTGATCCAATCGCCTTCCAAAAACCCCACCTTTGAACCATGAGACTCTTGAGAGACATCTTATATCTAAAATATAACATACAACAAGACTAAACTTGCAAGAAAATTTCAGCATTGCACCTAGCCATTGAAAAATGAGTTATAAATGTGATGTTATCATAAAAATTTTGTGCAAATAAGACTTTACCCACCAGCCACTATCCCTTTGGTCTGTCAAGGACTCACACCCAACATACTACTTATTTGACAGAGACCCTGATAGTGGAGGAACAAATTACAGTGGTATTTTGGTTTATAAGTGATTTGTTTTATGATCTGGTAGAAGATGACTACGTTTATTTTGTGTGGGGAAGATGGCTGTGGCCATGTTTGTTACCTGAGGTACAGTTTGTAAAGGCAGGCAAAATGCTGCTGAATGCTTTTGTTTGCAAACCAAATTGTTTGCAAACAGAATTTTTAATGAACTGAGACGTTACAGTATGTATTCACGTGGAGAATACCAAGTTGTTGGGCTACAAGAAAAGAACAAATACATGTATCACAGAGGCCATAGACAGAAGACATGAGTGCAGTGTACATCAGGAAGCATGAAATCAGAACAGTAGTTAGAGTTATGACCAGGGATATGGTAGAACCAATGGATATATCAAAATACAAAAGGGGACATCATGGATTTTAGAACCTAGGAACAGATACATAGTAACAACTCAGCATCTAATGAGTAGCCAGTCGCTCATTAGAGTATCTTCTTTAATTCCAGAAATTAAATTAATTCCAAAATTCTAGAAAATGAACTTTAAAATGAGTACTAATAAAATAAAATAAAATAAGTACTCTAAATGAGTAGTTCGATGCCCGAGTTGGGTAACTTTGCAGTTGCAGTCACCCAAGATACAAATTTGAGCTCAACAAAATTAGTGTGATAGTTAACTGCAGTATAAATTTAAGTGGATTAAGAAATATGTAGAAGATTGATGGAGCACAGTTCTGGGTGTGTTTGGATAGCTGACTTGTAAATCACACACTGAGAAGAGAAGAACCACCCACAATGTGGAACTACTAACCAATCATACATACAGGAGCAGGACATCTGCAGAAGAGACCATACAGGCGTAGAATTTCCACAGCGCCTGCTCAGTTATCTGACTTAGTGGATTGTAGTTGGGCCAACAGAACAAGTCACTGTGGTCAGAAACTCTGGAACGACTGGTAAACAGCAATGTGCCTAGGGGTGCAATGGACACTTGGCCCCAGCAATGGGACCTGTGGGATACTGGCCTGAAAGATAAAGGTTTAGGGATTGGTAGGAAATTAAACTATGGAGCTATATAATTGTTGGGATTAAATGTTGGTGAGCATTATTAGATAATTAGGGTTTCTCTTTGTGGCTTTCTATGTAGATATGGAAATTCATTTCAAGTGTTCACCAGCAGTCATGTATAAAAGCATGTAATTTCTGTAGATTTTGGATTGAGAGGTTGGAAGGTGAAAAATGAGAGGGAGAACCAGAAGGCTTGGGGGGCTCTTTCACTTCCACTGTGACACAGTGAGGAGTCTGTCATTGTTCAGGAGCACCCCTCTCCCCGCTTTCCTATGCCAGGAAGCATAGGAGAGGATTACCTCACTGTCTTCCACGCTGATTGATTTGCTGGAATAAATTTAAGTGTTACTAATTGAGAATAACTCTTACAGCCTAAGAGTACTCTGCATGTGGAGGTATATTTATAACTCCTTTTTAAATTCATCAAAACGCCAATTTAAAAACTTATAGTCAATAATCAAGCACATTTTAACTCCCTTGCAAAAATTATGAGGTACACTCAAGCATATCTTCATACTTAAATTTTCAACATGAGGCATTCAAGAAGAGTCTGGACTAAGTAAATATTCCACCTTTTTAGCAGGTTTACATAAGAAATTTTTTAAAGTTGTTATGAAAATTGTTAAATTATTTTTCTGATATCTCTTGGAAACACTTAGAAGCTTTGGCAGAAATTGTCGTCTTTGGTCTAATCACATATTTCCAGAGGCAGTTTACAAACATGCTATTTTGCTATTTACTAATTATATTTATTTGATACACCAATCACTTAATAGCCTCTGGCTGCATTTACAAATAGTATTGAAAAAGCTCCTGCTGTTACACTTATAATTTATTATAGACAACATAAAAACAAGACACTCTCTCTCTGCATGCATAACACACAAGGAGATGCTTAGAGAAAACCCTGTACTGCTCCTGAAAAAGGATCAAGTGTAAAGGGTATTCTTAGTTAGAGGTTTTAATTTCTTTCCATCCGTGTTTGAGAAGATGCAAAGCTCTGTGTAAGATGGTAACTCTGATTGTCCATAGAAAGTGGACAATTATGGGTTACAAGGGCCAGAAGAGTGCATGTTGCTCCACTTTTTGTCAGGAAAATTGGAAACAGGCAGGTAGGATGTAGGGTATCAGAATCTGCTCCAAAGATAATTATGTAAGCAGCAGGTGGTCCCATGTGGAGACCTCCTAGGTGTATGATTTTAGAAAGATGCTAAAGAACTATTTTCAAGGGTTATCCTTGGTAATCTCCTTTTTAGCCTCTTTTCATTACACAATTGTTCTTTAGACATTTGTCAGGCGTTTGTCCTGTGTAGAGCATGAGAAGCCTTTGCAGTGCTCATGCTCTGGGAGTTATGTCGAAGCTCTTCTCTCTCACCTCCAAGACCTAAGAAGAGTCCATAGCATGGGTTACAGTGGAAGCCAGTCACAGTTGCTTCTGTATCCATCTCTTAGACATTTATTTTCCTACACAGATCTTCACTTCCACTCACACCACCCAATCCATTAATTACATGCATTGACTTCTTTCTTTATATGTTTATTTTTTAATTTAAATTTTTTTATTAATTAAGTGTATTGGAACATTTTAGGTATGCACAGTGATCATGTTCATTATAGGGAATTTGTACCTGTACATGATATAACTTGATTCTTTTTTTTTCCTATTCCCTTGCCCTCCTTCAACTCCATTTCCCCTCCTTATTTATATAAACTTTGTTTCCATTTTTCCTTCTTTCCTCATTTTTATTTTCCCTTTCTTCATTCCCCCTTGCTCCCTCTCTAGTTTCCCTTGCCACTTGAACTTGTTCTTCCTATTCCACGATATCCATCACACATTTTGAAAACACCTCTGAGGATGGGAACATGTTTCAGACATCCCTATATCACAGACTTGCCTGATGACTAATTGAGGTGCTATTCACATTATTAAAGTCTACCAATAACAAGAAAGAAAAAAATCACCCTAGCCAGGTTGTTAATTTCATTAATGTGTTTCAAAAAGCAAGGACACTAATAAATAAATATATGCTCTCACTGATAAATCATTGCTGGTAAGCTGAGTGTCAGAAGTTGGTTTTATAAATGAGAGTGTGAGAGATTCTGCCTCTGTTTTCAGAAGCATATGGCAAGATAGAAGTTCATCAGGATGGGAGATGCAGATGCACATAGATGCTTCTTAAAGGAGAAAATGTACCAGAAGAGGAGGACATGAAATAAAGGAACTGTTCCTTCAAACTGAAAAGGCTCAAAGTATCTTAAATGTTATGCTGCATATATAATGTATGCAAATAAAGCAAATGCCAAAGCATGTGTAATGCTTACACTGTATACATCAAAGTAAGAAGAACCAGTTATCAAAACAATATTTCAAAGGAATTTTACAAAACACTCCAAACAAAAAAATGTGATTCATGTAGAAAGAGACACTGTTGTATTATTTGAGCAGAATCTGTGAATAATTTATGAAGTAATTCTAATCATGCTTTTAGGGGAAAAAGACAATGGCCATGACTTTATCTTGCTGTGTAGATTTATTATAGAGATTTCTTGCATTATAAATTTATTAATAATGTGGTAGAGGAAAATAGCTTTGTTTTAAAATATTAGAAAGTATCCTAGTAAAATATCTAAATAAGTGAAAACTGATTTTAGCAATATTTAGATCACATACAAAATTCAAAAGTTAAATTAGGGAAAATCCTGTTGTCTCTAAATATTTGCCAGTGGAATTTGTGCTGGTTCTACAGTTTCTTAGTTAGGGTAGATTACATGGAACAGTGGAGCTCTTGCATCTCCAACTATCTACTATATCTACTTAGACACATCCCTTGTTTTGTGATTTTACATGATCTTAGTATCACTCAGGCACAAGAATCAACTGCTCTTCCAATAATTCCCAAGGAAGTGTTTTTTCAACAGAGGATTGCATCCTGTCCACCTAGAAAAAAAACAACAAAACAAAACTAAGCAAGCTAGCCTACAGAGCTTTATGCTGTGGACAGACTGGTTGAGAAACAAAACATAGACATTATAAGGAAATTCAGAAACTAGGAAAAGTGCCTATCAGTTTAGTACCATACTAGAGTCATTGCTTTACTTGTACCAGTTAGGGTTCACAAGAGGAGCGGATATATATGTCTGGAGCCAAAAAAATGCAAAAAGGTCTTCTGCATGCTGGAAAGTCGAAAGCTTGGAACTCACTGCAGAGTGCAGCTGGAGGCTGTATTGGGAAGCCAAAGGGTCTGCACTGAAGGATTGAATGGTTTGCACTGGAAAACTGGAGAGTAGGAGAGGGAAGCCTAAAGGAACTGGACACAAATGTCCAAAGTTTCTGGTAAAGCCTAGATGTCTTAGTTACTGTCTCCTGAAACACAGTAATCAACATCTGCAATTTAAAAGAGGATAGGTTTATTTTGGTTCAGTTTGTAGAGGTTTCAGTCCATAGTCAGCTGGCTCCAAGGCAAGGCAGCACAAGAAACGAGAAACAGCTCACAGTATGGCAGACAGGAATCAGCTAGAGATCAGGAGGAAGAGGGATATATACTATACCTTTGCAGGCCCTCCCCGCAACGATTCACCTCTTCCAGCCAGGTTTCACTTTCCAACATCACCCTCCCCTATAAATCCATCAGTGATGAGTATCACAGACCCAGGATGCAGGCACCTCCCAAAGCCCTACCTATGAGCATATGAGGCTTCTTTGGGGACACCTAGATATTAAATAACACTGAGACGTCTCCAAAGATGAAAGACTAAGGATTTTCTTCTTCTTTCCTTTTTTATTCCAGCCTACAAGCCTATTGGTTAGTAGTTCCACATTGTGGAACTCTTCTCAGTGTGTGATTTACAAATCAGCCATCCAAACACATCCAGAACTGCATTCTATCAATCTTCTAAGTTTTTCTTAATCCTCTCAAGTTTACACTGCAATTAACTATCACACTAATTTTGTTGAGCTCAAATTTGTATCTTGTTTTTGAAGACAATGTTTTTGAAAACAATGCCAAGACAGGTGTTAAGCAAAAGGCACACGCAAATAATGACAACCATGATGACGATGATGATGTCCATGAGGGTGATAATTATAGTGACTAACATATATTGATTCCTCATGTGGAAGCCTCATGGTGATCAATTTTAATAAATTACTGCACTTTAGCCTTATAGCCAATGGGAAAGACATGATTGAATGCATTATTTAAAACATAAGAAAACTGAAGCATTTTAAGATCTGGTTGATTAGCTAGTCAATCAAAACTGAATTCCAAAGAAGTAGGTAGACATAATTATCCTTCAGATACTTAATAATGAAATCAGTATGCATATCTGGTTTACATTCAAAAATACTTACATTCAAAAATGTCTGGCACTGAGTCCTCTAATGAGAACATTTGACTGAATTTCATGAGCATTCATTTATTTACTCACCTAATACACTCACACCAATCCCAGTCTATATGCCAATTCCAAGATCTCAGAATTTTAAAAAATCAATGATATTTGGTTCCTGCCTCAAATGACTCATCACCATCTTGGCATTCTACAAGACTATATCTACCCTCACATATCCCATAAACTGGAGCCTAGGGGAACAAAAACATATGAAGCTGGAGAAAGAATACTTTAAAAATAATGCAGATCATAGTCACATGGAGGGCTGGATGAGCAATGCCTGACAGGTTAATGAATGATGAGAAAAGGAAAAAGGTGGATTTTTTTGTTTAGTTTTGTTTTTTGTTTTTGCTCTGTTCATTTTTTATTTTAAAGATAGACTGGGTAAGCGACTATGAGAGCACTGATGACAATTTCTAGAAAAGCAAAGACCAAGTAAAGATTTCTAGAAAAATAATCTCTGCCCCCCTGGGGCTGCACGCTAAAGCCCATATTTATCTGTCCACAGCAGAGGTGTGAATGCCTAACACCTCAAGGCCACATCAAATGAAACCGTGCTTCTCTCCAGTGTGGGGGCCTCTGGGGATTACTTTAATACTGAGCACTTAGTCATCATGTTTGATGGCTCCAGCAGCCTCATTTATCAAGGATCTATAGTTAAATTTAATTTTCATGTGAGTGGAGCACAGCCATGGCAGCCAGGCTCCTTGTTGCTGATCGGCCCCCGTTGATGTCTTCTGAAGTGGAAATGATGGATGCCACATGTTCTGGCTGTGATTAAATTTGCTTTGACAAAGCAGCATGGAAATCTGATTTTCAATAGACTTCTGCATTTCACCTAGTGCTGAGTAAACAGATACAGAGCCTAATGCTTGCATGGCTGTCAGGCGGGCAGCTAATTCATTGTGCCCATCTAATCAGGCTGTCCATTAAATTATTATTTGTCAATAACATGCAGGATCATTTTTGAAACTCTGAGGAATGGGAAGCTTGTTTTTAAGTAAATAAACGTGGAGAGCTTGACAACGCTTGGGGTTTTTCCTCAGAAGGTCCAAATAACTCATCAGTTTCTCTGTCTGCACACTTCCCCACCCCATCCCACCCCCAAGATTCAAAGCACCATTTAAGAAGTTTTTAGTTTCACTTCAATTGGCTCTAGTTTCAAATGCAAACATCATCCAATTACAACAGAGAATGAAGCTACAAACATTGACACTTTAGCTCCCCAGTTTATCTTTAAAGGAGAATGAAGCAGAAAATCACATTAAGTATGCATCTTATGTTACAGCTTTTAACCTCCTGCCTAGGAATGCTGCCTGCAGACCACCTTCTGGAAAAGGATTCCACTTTGGGGAAGTGCAGGAGAGACTCTTCTCATCAGCCAGGTAAATGGCACGAAGTGTGATTGAGAATGCTTCATTCTTCCTCCTCTTCTTGGCTTCAATCAGTGTTGTAGTATAAAACCTGGGCTTCTTGCATTATTAGAAAGAACTTCTTGGTTATCTTGGTACAACTTCTCCCTAGCAGCTTACTTTCCAAACTCAGGTCACAGTCTTCAGCATCATTGTGCTTGCGAAGTTCAGGAACCCTTTCTTAGAACTCCCTGGTCTTCCGTGGACACACTCCTTTTGCGCCTACTTCTTATGATAAAACCCATAGAACCTTCTGCTTTGTTACTGCTGCAGACCTGAGAGTGTGTATCCAGTAGCAGAAAGAACTTGGTCACATTTCTTAAACTCTCTACATCATATTACACATCATTTGGAAAAATCATATGCATATCAAAGTGTAGCTGAAAGGATTAAATAGAAAAATCCTTGTGGAGGAAATCACTATTTCTCCTTTTAGATTTCCTGGTAGCCCATTCATAGAAACTTGCCTCTCTCAGAAGAATGGGTAGTCCACTATCAGGTCATCAGTCTGGCTGCAGTCTTTTTGCTGTAGAACAGGGTGACTACACAATGGTCTTTGGATCCAGTCTAATGCACAGTGCCTAGGGTATTGGGAAAGGCTGATTTTACTTATCTAACTATTATCTTACTTATTTAACCATCAACTATTGGAGGTAGATGTGTTTTATTTAGGAGAGGAGAAAGGATCATATGTTGCCCTCAAATCCAAGGTGTGTATCTTCATCTACCTTTACCTATATTAAAATTAATATCAGATGGCTGTGTATGCTTCACTGGTGAAAGAACTTGGGGGAATGACAGGATAAACAGTTGACTACAGATATCATTCCAACAATGATGACTGGCCTGTATGAGCCACTCAATTTCTAGTGGCTTTAAAAATAAAAGAAAGTAATGAGATAAGGAAGAGCGATGATGATTGCTGTGCCACTGTCCGTATCCCATTTAACTGTTATGATGCAACAAGAGGTTGGCCAAAAAAAAAAAAAAAAAATGTCCATTTCACATGAAAAGAAAGTACTTTTATGGTAATTTCCTCAAATGCATAAAACCGGGATCAAAAATAATAGAAAGATGCAGAAGAAGAAAAGCCAAGCTTTGTGGTGTCTGGTCAAGTGCCCTTCTGAAACAAAACCAGGCACTGCCTTCTTAAAGCTCTTCGATTCCTCAGAATAAGCATTCTTTCCAGTGTCTGTGACTTTCAGCCATTGAGTTACTTTATTCAAAATGTTTCATTGCAAAAACACTCATATCCTCAAGAAGCTAGTGTTTCTATCCTGCTTATTGTACAGATGCCATGGAGTGGCCCATGACTCTGCCTTAGCCAGAGGATGGCCCTGGCAGTAGAACAGCAATAAGTGTAAGAAACAGCTCGTGGCTTAATGCAATTACTGGGAATTGAAATTTATGCTAATTGCATCCAACAAATACAGAACAGAGGTATCCCCACAATATTTTTCTAAACTTCAGGTTTATAAGGATCTTACAGGGACTACTTAGAAAAGATTAAAACCTTCAAAAGTATGTCTGAAAGGCAATGAGAGCACACCTGTAAATATGGTTTACTCTAAGCAGCATCTGATTTTCCTGTCTATTTGTCACAAAGCCAAGAGAATCAGAATCTCTCAGGGCCTAACTGTGGGGACAGGTGGAGGGAAGGGAGAGCTTGCAAACTTTTACTTTACTTCAAATCAATTCACTGTTTATTAATTAGGAGAATGACCAGTGTAATGAGGATAGAGGGAAGGGAAAGTAGAAGACGAATATAGAAAGAAATATAAAGTAAAAATCGCAGAATCTCTACCTAATGCTCTGAAGATGAAGTACTTATAAATAATAAAAAGCAAAGAAAAGTCAGTGCCCATGAGTATGGTCAGCAGGCCCAATTATGATCCATGTTCTAATTACGATCCTAAAAATACCAAATAATCAGATCTGTGAAATCAAAATCTGCAATTTGACAAGATTCTGAGTAATTTTAATACCTATTAAAAACCGGAGAAGTGCTCTGTAATTACAGTTGTGAAAGTGGAGACTCTCAGTTTGGGATCTGTTTCAAGAGAGGGATGGGAGACCAGGAGCAAGTGAGGATCAACTGCCAGGGAAGTCAGTGAGGATTTTTATTGTGTTGGTACCAGTGATTGATGATAAAAGATGAAGTGCTTTTGGACATAGAATAAAAGGAATAGATTTGAAAAACATTAGAAATGGAGCAAGTGACCATGGGATGTATGTAAAGGAGGAATTAAGGTGAAGCTCTAAGGCCCCTCACTTGGGTCGTCTGTCATACAAGGAGTTGTTCACCTTGGATTCCCAGCAGCTACGCCATATCTAGTACAGAGGAGGTGATCACTACATGTGAGATGAACGGCTGCATACAGTATCTTGGCCCTGGTGTCTCAAACTGTATTGCACAAATGCCCCAGAATCTGAAAAGGTACTTCAGAAGCCATCATGATGGGGAAAGAGGAAATCAATTGGTCCAAGACTTTACTTCAAAACTTATTTGTAAAACAAATAAAAACAACAAATCCACCATTTTCTTAAATAGTTTATAATTTCAAATAATTTGACTTGAAGGTGAGGCTCAATTTTAATCTCTGGTCTGCTACCCTGCATGTTCTTTGATTCAGATTATCTCTCAAGGTTTTGAGACAGTTGAAATGTGGACATACTTGATCTTTTTCTCATCAATCTCTGGAAGAATGGAGGTAGAGGTGAGTATTATATAACATGGAAAAATCTGCTTTTAGGTAATTAATAGGTTAAGGGTGAGTCCATTTAAATTTATACTAAGGAAATAATCCATAGAAGAAATCCATTACAAATGTAAATACTAATATAATTTATCAGTAAAATTAAAAAGTAACTATCAATTAACTATCATACAAGCAAAAATCATAAATGAAATAGTGGTACATCGGTTTTATAGAATAATATGCAAACACAGGTATGACAATTTTTAAGACAAGCCTTCCACATGAAAAATGCTTATAATTTAAAGATCAAACAATGAAGAATATAAAATATAGATCATTCTAGTTGAAAGTATTTAAATGGGTATATATTTATGATTAAAAGGTAGAAAAGAATATAGATAAATAACAATGAGGTAGAATATTACAGACATCTGCATCATCAAGGTTTTACTCCCTAAATATATTTGAATCCAATGCATTTCTACGTTGTCTAGCACAACTACCTCACGCCAAGACTCCTCTCTCAATTTGAGCATTCCAGCAGCCTACATACACCCCCTCTTGCAATATATTCTTGTTTTTAGCAACATTCTATATATAATCCGTGTTGTATAATATCTTATGCCTACAACTCCTTGTTATGCTTAAGATACAACGCAAACTTTAACCCAGTTCAGCAGCTCTCACCTTCATCTAAGGAGTTCTTTAAATTTCTAAAAATTATTGAGGACCTCAAAGAGCCTTTGTTTGTGTAGGCTGTATCTACTAATATCTATAGCATTTGAAATTAAGACAGAAATACAAAGAATATTAATTTATTAATTGGTTTCTAAAGAACAATAAATCCATTTGATATTAACAAAATGACATATTTATTAAAAACACTAACCATCCATCCATCTTCTCCTTATTAGTGAGAATAATGCCATTTTGTTTCTTTTTGCAAATCTTGCTAATGCCGGGCTTAATAGAAGACAGCCAGGTTATCATATGTGTTTCTGCCTTCAAACTGTTTTGGCCTGTTGTTTGGTGGCAAGATATAAAGAAACTCTAGCTTCCCAAAAAATGATAGAAAAGGGAGGAGTATTTTAATATTATTTTCAGAGAACTGTTGATATTTTTCTTTGACTACATGCAAACTCAGCTCATGGTAGGGTCTTCAAGGTTTGTCATGATGTAAGAGCTGAAGCGTTATCCATGGGCACTGATATTGTGAGAAATATATTAGTGTATCTTGCACTTTGCTAAAAAAAAATCACACAGGTTGATTCCTCAAGTCTCTATGTATTGGGTACCTGTGAACCTCCAAGAGGATAATAAGATTTTCCTGAAAATTCTAATTACTTTAAGATTCAAATTTTATCATTTGATACCAAAAATGAACTTGTTTTCTCCTTGGCATGATGAAGCTCACTTTTGAAATGATAGGTTCATTTTTTAGAAAATATTTGCCCAATAACCAAATCTGAATAATCCTAATTTGTCAGACATTATTTCAAGTACAAATGATGTTTCCCCATTAAGCTCACAGAGCAGCCTCCCTGTGCTTTTCTTTGGATCTGGGTATACAGCAGAAGCATTTAACACATACTTTTCACGTCATTACTAAAAAATGTTAAAAGGGTGTACTCCTAGCTCAGATTTAATGCAATTAGCAAGCCTGATGCTTTGTTACACTCATTCTTAAGTGACTCTAGTGTTACATTTACTGGTCCACTATGGTGATGAGGTTACCAATAGTAGATGTCAGTGTTTCTGCCTTGGTAGGCCTTAGAGGTTCACTTTTGCCTTCCATCATCAGTACAAATATTAACACAGCAAAATGGATCTGACCTTGCAGTTTGCTCCCTAACAATCCTTGGATTCCCAAGGGTCTGTAAAGCATATGTTGAGAGCATCATGTCAGATTCACCAACATCTCCCAATAGTCCCCTGCCTCACTCTGCTACCTTCCACACTCACTTTCTTGACATTTTTTAACACATCGAGCCCATTCATTCCTGCCTCATTTCTGCTTTCTCCCACTGGCTGGTGATGCTTTTACCATCGGAGCTCACCTATCTTGGTCTTCAGCATCTCCCCCAGATCCTATGTAATCCATATCCCCTCCAAGGACTTTCTTGATTCACCTGTCTATAATAGGCTCCATATTTTCCAGGATAGGCTCAGGAATTCTCTACCCACTCATTCTGCTCCAGATTCTATCCTAGCACTCATGAAAACTGGAATGGCATTATGCATTTATTTGTGTAATTTCGATTTGTCTCCCGACTAAAAGGTAAACTTTGTGAGAGTGAAAACTTATTTTATTGGCCTCTACAGCTCTAATATAGTACTGAATAAATACTTCTTTTCTGAGTAAACTAACCTGCTTTTCTTTTTCTAAAAAGAAAACCCTTAATTCTGATTACATGATTTTATAAGGGAGAGTTTTAGCTCAGTGCTTTTCAAGAAAAATAGAATGTAAGCCACTTATATAAATTAAATGCATTAGAATTCATACCAAAAAATAAAAATAAACAAGCGAAAATGATTTGATAATCTATTTTTATTTAAATCTATAACTTAAAATCGTGATTTTTGATATGCAATCAACATAACATTAATGGGATTTTTAAAGAGTTTTCTTAATCTTTGTAATCTGGAGTGCGTTTTACAGAATGGTTTTTGGGCTCAAAGACCACTTATCAGTAGTTACCTAGTGGCTGTCACAGAGGGGAAGATGCAGAAAACTAAGTCACCACGTTTACTTCTCCCATACCTCAGGACCTGATGTAGAAATCAGGCACAGTAATTACAGTCATAACCACAATAATAATTACCCGAGGCAGCCAAACAAGGAAAAAGATTGATTTCACACCATGGTGGCAGAAAATGTTGCCATCGACCCACACTTCTAACCACTTCCACTCCAGGGTCTGTAAATGGAACTAAAGAAAGAAGGGGAGCTACCAGTCTAGGAGGATGAGAATAAAGAGGTGAGTGGGGCATCCAGCTCTTAACTCTCACTGCTGATCTCAGCAGAGTAAAGCAACTCTGTAGCAGCACACTGATGAGAGAGCTTAACTCAGTCTCCACACGGATTTCAGAGTGGCCTTACCAAAATGCAGCTCTGATCACACCACTCATCTACTTAAACCCTTCACTGGGGTGTTTCACCCTCAAGATAAATCCAAGCTTGTTGGCACCATGTCACACAGGTTCCTTGTGGTTGAGTTCTGCCACAAACATTCACACACTTAGCAAGTTTCACTTTTCTACATCAGGATTCTATGCACCATGAGCTGAGTCCCACACCTGCTCAGAATATGCATCTCCTTTTTTCCTAACTCGCAAATCCTCCAAATTCAACTCAGTAACCTCCTAAAAGTCTTACCTCTTTACCCAGTTTGCTGAGCAATGTGGTACTGTGTTTAAACAATGTCTGAATACATGTTTACATTGCCATTATGGCTTAATTGCATATCTTGTTGACTAAAGTATAAAATCTCTGAGATCAGAAATGTTGTCTATAACTGCGTTCTTACCAGAACCTAATACAATGCCTGATTCATAATTTACACAATCAGTAGCTGCTGAGCAAATGAATTAATATGTTTAGAGTTGCTGTCATTTGTTGGTGCTCATCACACTTGCAACCAATAGATACATTACACACAAAACTTGACAATGAAATGAAAACATCTTAATTAGAATAATAATTGTGATTGAGTTCTTTTCAAAGTCACAGATTGGATCTGAAATACTGCATAACAAAACAGATCACTAAAAATCTGAAATTGAGGTTGGATGTGTGTGTATAAAACACTGACACATTAGGAAACTGCCCCATGCATTTTCCTCAGTATACTGGCAGGAACCGGTACACCCTCTGGGTTGTAAACAGAAGCCCTAGAGTAACCACATAGTTCAACATCCACTGGCCATCAAGGGAAAGGGGAGTACAACAGAAAACAGGATTGATAATAAGAAAAATGCACCAGACCTTAACCTCAGTCCTCCTCCTACCAGATTTTGTACTTTAGTCAAGGTATGCAATTAAACCACAAGTAGCTCTGAAATTACCTCTAGGCAAAATAAACTATGTAAAACCTCTGCACCTCTTTTAAAAGAGAAATTAAACAATTCATCTATGGAAAATCAGCATGGGTAAAGAAAGAGAAGAGCTGAGGGTCAAGTGGCTAGACTATTTCTCACCTGAACACCTAAATTAAATTAATATTGGAATATTCAAACAACAAAGAACTTTTATAAAATGAATTATTATCTTTGGAGATATTGCCACCATCAATTAAGAGCAGGATATTATGAAAAGAAATTACACATATGCAAACAAAGGAGCAATGAAATTATTTCTTATAATTATAAATATGAAAATATAAAATAAAAATTCTACTAGAAATTTAGGAATGCTTGTTTGCACTAGAATGGAGATACAGTAGAAGGAAAAGACATAACATGGAAGATAAAATTTAAAAGAGAAAGAGATTCAGTCTAGGAGAGCCAATATTGGATTGATAGGAGTTCCAGAAAAGAAAATAAATAAAATACTGGTGAGAACATGATAAATAAATAATAGAAGAAAAAATTTAAAACCAGAATCAAAATCCAAAGATCCAGTACATTGGCATATCTTTGTGAGATGTCAGGACAATCAAGATTAGCAGAAAACCCAAAATTTCCCATAGTAAAATAAAATAAGAAGGTTATCTGAAAGTAGTGAATATTAGACTTTTCACTACCAATGTTAGGAGCTAAAGGACGATGAAATGATGCATTCAAAGTACTGAGGGGACATTCCATTTTTCTAGAATGCTGTGCCAACCCAAATGATCAGTTAAGTGTGAAATAAAATCTTAACATGCTCAGGGATTCCAGGTTCAGATAATCTTCCTCCCAGGTACACTTTCAGAAGTTACAAAAGAGAGAGATACTGTAACAGTGAGACACACATTTCTCACCTTGTTAAAAATTCCAACCATCAATAAAATGATATGAGCTATCAAGCCACAAAAAAGACATGAAGAAATCTTATATGTACTTTTCTAAGTGGAAGGAGTCAATCTAGAAATACTAAAGACGGTATCATTTCATACATATGACAAAACTATAGAAACAATAAGAGCAGTGATCATGTAAGATACTCAGAAAGGGAGGGAGAGATGAATAGACAGACATGAGATTTTAGGGTCAGTAAACGTGATGCTGTAATGGCGAACATATGATATTATATATCTGCCAAAATCCATAGGAGGCATAGCATGAAAAATGAGCCCTGATGAAAACCATTATCTGAGTAACTGATAATGTGTATATATATTCATTTATCAGCTGTAACAAATGTACTACACTAACACAAGATAATAGCAATAAAGAAACTGAAAAATAGGCAATGCCCTGGAATTCTGTGCTTTCTGTTCTGTTTTTCTAGAAACCTAAAATTGTATAAAACTATAGTCTGTATACTTTTTAAAATCGCAACTCTGCCACCACCAACCATGCTGGTCTCCTTTCTTCTGTATTATTTTGTCTCTTTTTTTCCCTATTCTTATTTTTCTTTTCTTTCCTCGCTAACATGTCCATGTAATTCGTTCATTTTTATTGTTTATTTTGTTTTCTTGACTGCAATGAAATTTTCATAAAGACAAAGTTCTCATGTCTTTAGCCACAAGTGTGTAAGTCTTTACAGCCGTGTTTGATACAGAGTAGGGGCTCAAAAATATCTTTTGAATAAGGACAAAGTAAACTTCCCCTCCAAAAAAAAAAAAACTAAAGAAAAATAATATCAGGGATTCTTGGAAATGGGAGCCATTACTCCAGGTATTAGTGAGGATAGTTCTCCGAATGACTGACAGTACAGGCAGAGAGAACCTCACACTGGGACTGTCAAGGAATAAGACAAACATCTTAAGATGCAAAGTAGATTCAGGAAAAAACACTCTCATTGGTGCTATTAACAGGAATAATATCACCAAATATATTTTAAAAGGTAATTTAAAATAACCAAAGTACAAATAAATACTTTAGTCAAGGGCATCATAAGAAATTGAACCACAATGTGTTCTTGAACACTTAATGTCATCTTTAAAATGAAAAGTATATTTGATCTTGAATCCTGGAATATTATCTCCTGAGTAATAGAGGATAACAGATATTAACTGCTACATTTCAGCAAAATTGATTTCTATTTGATCCTTTAGTGAGCCACATTTGTATAATAAGATAGATGCTAATAACGGTTTAAATAATTTTAGAATATTTTTGTATATGAAATATTTACATTAGCGTTTCAGAAAGCAAGTGAAGTTTGTAAATCCTGATGATCTACAAAGTTGACAGAATATAGGACTTAGAAGAAGAGATAGGGAAAAGTCTAATGATATTTCCTTCGATTTTTATAGTGAGGAATCATGCAATTTCACTTAAATATGATAGAACACAAATAGAGACTCAGAGATGACTAAAAGGTGATCAACAGCACTGCTAAATATAATAATAGAACAACTGGAAGACAGAGAGGGAGACAGAAAAATCACATAATCTTTCAGGTTTCATTTTTGATATCAAAGTGTTCTAAATCAACATTCAATATAAGTTGGCAATATGCAGCAATAATCAACAGAACTTCATTTTTCAGAAGAATTTTATGTGATAAGAGGCATCATTTTTCCTACTTTATTAATGTAAATTTCTTTAAAGTTCCAGAAATAATGCCTGCTATAGGTGGCATATGAACTAACCTGGCCTGACTCCAGAGTGTGTGGCTATATCTACTGGACCACATTACCTCCTGACCTATCAACGCATACACAAATGCTGCCTCACCAAATAATGTAAATTGCACAAGGGCAGGACTGTTTGTCACTTATCTGTATAAACCCCTCCATGGCCAGCTCATTACCAGCCACATGAACACCCAATAATTGGAACATCATCCACTTGTTCCTTTGCCCTCCAGGAGCAGATTGACACACAAAACACCTCAGTTGGATCCAATGATTCAAAGCACAGACCCACGACCTAGCTGATTTCTGCCACACTAGTCAGGGGACAGGTCAATGAAAGAAATCACAATTCTTCTCTAAGAAGTATACTATGAAACTCTTTAGCAATTTCATATGAAGCATCAAAGCATTTCCCTATCAACTAGAACTGAGACTGGCAATCATTAGCAAAGTAATTCAAACGCAATCTTAAACTTGTTTTAAGCCCACTCAATTCCTAAGTTTTTCTGTGCTCTGTTCCTAAGAGCACATCTTCTGAAAGCCAGGGAAAATGTACTCCATTGCCTTGTGCTAAATAAATAGCTTTTAAACAAGTACTTTATCATTTCAGACAACTTACCAATAAAAAAAGAATAAAATACAATGCACATATTTGGATCATAAACTCGATAGTCATTTTAGTCAAAGTACGAAAATAAATGTTTTCTAAAGGCTTGTACATTGAGAGGACAGGGATAATGTTCCAGAATATAGAAAGTTGCTCTTTTCTAGAAATAAGTGATATGATTGTAGTATGAATGCTATTTCGTAGAATGTGAAAATTGTAAGATGATTTTGAATGAAGAATAGACATTAAAAACAGATCTAATAAATAAGAAGTTTAAAAATGCTTTCAGACATTTCCTTTTTACATAGTAGTTACTTTTAATAGAAACACAAAATACATGAAGAATTGAAGTATTACTGTCTTAACCTAGATGTTCTAAATTTTACAACTTACATGTACAGTTAACTACTCATGTAAAATAAATTGCTACTTATATATCAAGTATATAATAAAAAAAGAAAATTTATGTAATTTACTTCTACCAGTGGGAAGAAGTGATAGAATTGTACACTGGATACTATTCTTTTGGGAACTTTTTTATAAATAAATTCTAAATTCAGATATGATAGACCAGCTATACCACAGCAATTGAATATATTAATATTTCTTTTATGCATATCATCCTTTAAGCAATTTAATTAAATAGTACTATTCCAACTGCTTCCTATCAAAAAATGAAATACAAATTAATTTTCAGTCATGTCCACAACCTCAGGTAAGACATTTAATTAATCTTTGACTGGCGTGAAGTTGAAAGAAATTCAGAATGTTCTGGGTCACATTGCTTCTATTTTAATAAAATCTATTTTATCTTAATAAAAATATATTTAGGAGATGGTATCTGCAATAAGGAAAAGGAAGCTTTATAGGAAAATCCAGAAAGATCAGAGAAAAGACCTTTATGAGAGGTGTGTGGGCCCCTGCAATTATCTAAGCATTGGTGTCAATGAAAATTTAAAAGCTTATTATAGGAGAATGGATTATTGTCACCCATTCCTGCTCTCCCACTCAGACACAGACCTATGGGAGCCCTTATATTTCTCTGCTTATCGTTGTCAGGTTGCTCATGTGATTTCATTTGGCCAATAAAATGGCAATTCTGAAGTAGGTTTTTCACTTCATCAGAAGCTTCCAACCACAGCCATAATGGAATATAACCAAAGTATCTCATTGGGCTTGGAAGAATAACATGTGGTGCAGACTGCAATCTCACCCTAGCTCTAAGCCAAGACAGGATGGGTGCTGTCCTAATCACTAAACTCCAGACAACTTACAAGCCAGCATGTGGGAGATAATGCTTATTGTCACATGCCAGTAAATTTGGGGCATGCATTATTGTGGCAAGGCTGAGATAACATCTAATATTTCTGAAAATTATTTAGGTTGTTAGTCCACGAAGACTGGAGTAAATGCCAAATGCACAAATGTGTTTGTGGAATTCTAACACAAATGATTATGATGAAATAATCAGAGGTTTGGCATTTTATCCTTTATGTAGAAAACTGAAAACATAAATTAAATCTTTATTCAACAAATGAAAGTTTAAGAGCATTTAAATGTCTACAAAATATATCAGAGATGGAAAATGCTTTGTGACCAACCAAAACAATACTTAAAATATAATCATTTAGCAGATCTTATCAACTACGTATTAAATACTCAACAGATGCTTAGACTATAGAGATGAGATCTACAGTTTAAATATATCAGACATTGGCAACCATGTAATAAGTATTATACACCATAAATGTTAATAATGGGATTATTTTCGTCAATATCTTGTAGACAAAACTATATGGTGTAATATAATATCAGTGCAATACAATGCCTGCTAAAATGTTATTCTGCACGGAATTGAAGTAGCATATCACACAAAGAGCTCCCATGACTTCAGGGACTCTGACCAGTGTCTTAGAGCAGGTGGCATCAAAGATAGAAAAAAGAAGTATAGTAAAAGTTTGCAAATTACCAGATGAGAAAGAAGATATTCTAGCACATATAAAACGCAAACATGAATGCACTTAGCCAGTAAAGGAAGGAGTGAACCAGAGTGATTCTCTGAATCACTGAAATGTGAATAAGGCCACTGCCTCAAGCCTACTTTTATCAAAGACTCTGCTAACTCAGTGCCTGAATTATCCAATTCCCACAATTTGAACCAAAAGAGCCCTCCTAGTGGGCTGCACACTGATTCCATAAATATAATTCTCCATTTAGTTCTTACAAAGAAATTTCAGGACACTTCACATTATTTTTATCAGAGCTATTTGTTAGTTATTTATCTGCCTTTTCAAATATTTGGTGTTCATAAACTGTTATAATACTCCGAAAGTTACTGTGGAGTCTGGAGCAGGAGGGTAATGAAGAGGCAGCAGCTGCAAGCCCCTTATCTCCCAGGTGAAGGTACACATAAAAATAGATCAAATTCTTGCCAATTCAGAAAAGAAACTATTTTTAGTGCATAATCATTGTTGCCTTGACGTAGCTCTTACTTTCGATCGCTATTTTAGGTTTTATTATAAATTACTATTAGTTTGCTTTCATCAGTGTTAGTATTTTTCCCTAAACTGCTTGCTACTAGAAAACATCACTTGCATGTTTAATAGAATTTCAAATGTAATGTGTCCAAAGTCAAATTATTTGATTAATAACTCCTCCTCAAAGCAACTAAAAAATAAATATGATGTTGTACTCATAATGTTTGCATTAGTCTGCTCAGGCTGTCATAGTAAATAATGCAATAAATATTATATACCATATTTCAAATGCAATATGTTACATACTAAGTATTATTGTTATGATACTGCATGGCTTAACTAACAAAACTTTATTTCTTAGAGTTGGGAGGCTGGAAATTCAAGATCTATGTACCAGAGAGATGAATTTCACACTGTTCTCTTGATTTATAGGATGCCACCTTTGTGCTATGCTCACTGACACCTCTTATGTATACACACAGAGGGTGTCTTAGTTACTTTTTCTCTCGTGACTGAGACAAAATTCATAAAACTCAAAGTTAAAGGAAGGAAAGGTTTATGTGGCTCATAGTTTGTAGAGGTTTCAGTCCACAATCAGCTGGCTCCAATGCAAGGTAGAACATGGCAGAGGGGTAACTGTTCATGGCGGTGAAAGACAATAGAAAGCAATACCTGAAGGAGCAGGGACAAACTCCCTCTGTCCCTTACACTGTATGCAAGCTACCTGCCCTAGGATGGTCGCAGCTCTCACACACTTAATCCCAACATTAGACAATGAGTAAATCTCTAGATTCATGAGGCTTTGGGGGGATACCTAGATACTAACAATAACACAAAGTCATCAATCCTATCATATAAAGACCAACAAAAATGACCTCATATAAGCATAATGATACCCGAAAGACCCTATTTCTAAAACATCACCTCTACAGGTTAGGGCTTAACATATGAATTTAAGGGGAACATACTTCGGTCCACAAGCAGCTGCCTTTGGTAAATGGCATCACTATTCACCCCAATAATTAAACCAAGAAAAGGTCTGAAATCAAACTTCTTTTAAATTTTTATACCTCCCATGGAATTTATCACCAAATTCTGCTGGCTCCACTTTCAATACAAAGTCCAAATCCAGCAAATTCTTCCCTGCTCTGCTCCCCTCATCCTAGTTCAGAGTGATACCAGGATTCCTACAATTGCTTATAATATATTCCCTAGACTCCTTTTACTCTTGCTTTCCTAAAATCTGTGCCCTACAAAGTAATGCTCTAAAAATAACCTTGCTCTCTCTCTCCCCTCCTCAGGTTGCTCACTGGCTTCCTGCCCCACCAAGAGTGAAGCCCAAGTCCTTACCATGTCTCATAAGGCTAATAATCAGGCCGCACCCCATCCACTCTCCCTTCACTCACCTTTCTACAGCCACACTCCCTTACTTACTCTTCCTCACACATTTCTACAATATTCCTGTCTCAGAGCCCCAGTTCTTAGTGTCTCCTAAAATTGAAAACTTTCTCTTAAACAGTCACGTCTCTGTTTCTCATTTCATCTCATCTATGCAGGTTTTGGCTCAGAGATGTCCTCCTGAGGGACCACTTTAAATTAGACCTAAATGGTCTAATTTAAAATGCCTTCTTTAATTTGTTTCCATAGTACTTTTCACAATAATGGTATTATATATCTATGTGTTTGTGCATGATATCTATCTAACCCATTAGCAAGAAAGTTTTGGAAGGCAGGGGACTTCACCTCCATCTTCCTTTTGTTTTTTCTCTCTTCCTTCTATTCTTTTTCTCTTCCTCTATCCACCCCCCTTCTTTTTGCTTCTGTATACCCTTTCCTTTCATTCCTCTCATTCCTTTTCTTCTTTCTCTCCTTTTCCTCTTTTACACTATATTTCCCAGCCTAAAATAGTACCACAACCATATTATTCACTTAATGAATTTATGTTGGATTGAATTGATTTACAACAGGTTATTGAAACTTCCTGGCTAGTCTTATAATATGTAGTAATGCGTCCTACAACATTATTTTAAACATAATTTTCTAATAGCTAGACCTTAAGATATCCATGGGCTTCATTCAAAGATAAACCATTAACTTCCTTGCTCCAAAGTTGTATTGGTCTCCCATCACTACAACAAAATGCATGAGATAATGTACCTATTTTAAAAAAGATGTTTTGGCTCCAGTTTCAGAGGTTCCAGTCCCTGATTCATTGACCTCATCCTTTTGGGCCTGTGGCTAGATAGTGCATCGTGGTGAGAGAATGTTGTAGAGCAAATCACTTACTTCAGAGCCAGGAAGCAAAGAAGAGTGAGGAAAGGGCCCGAGCTGCACATGTTCACTCCAGGACATGCCCAGAATGATCTAGGATTTTCCCAGTAGGCCTCACATTCTAACCTTTCCACCACTTCTCAATAACACCATCCTGGGGATTAATCCCTTACCATATAAGAATTTGGGGACATTGAAGACTCAGACCATAGCAAAATCTTAAATTGTTAATTAAAGCATCTATCCTCCTTATTCTACAAACCGAACATGCCAAATTCGCTCATACTTTATCACTGTACTGCTAGCTGTCAAGTTATTTTTCCACTAGAAAGTATGAACCAGAGAAAAATGTGCAAGAATAACGTCGGACTGTAAAAGACAATTCTAAATAATAATAAAAAAAAAAACCCCAATGAGAAATCATTGAGAATTGTATGAGTCATAGTTAGAGATCATGGAAAGTTTGCTGAAGGATAAACCATGCCACACATCCATTACTATGGTTTACCATCTAGCTTTTCCTTCAGAAGACATGGCTTTAATAGCAGAGAGAGAAGAAAGAAGAGAAACAGCAAAGAGTCACAGGACCAAAGTAAACAGACATGACCTACAGAATTGCTTTGGGCTATGGATATTTCCTGAGCTCCCAATCCAGGGGGAGGGAGTATCCCAAATGAGACAGAAGGAGCACAGCTTTCAGGCTGTCCCTCTGTCTGGTCAGCCTGCTTCTATCATGAATGGGCATTCAGTCGGTAAGCAGTTGATCTCTTAGCACATGTGTGATTATCTGAGAGGCTTCAGTAGAGCAATGTGGAGAAGAAGAAATTAGCAAAGGCAGCTGGGAGTAACCAAGGGAGAGAAGCATAGTATAAATCTTTGTTGTCTCTGAAAAAAATTGTAGACAGTATAATGGTCCTAAAGAAAAGAGTCAAGAAAGTGATATAAGAGTTCAAAGGATGTATAAAATAATATAAAGAAATAAAATAAAAAGTAAGTTGGCAGAGTACAGACAAGTAGTAGAAGGGAGATGCATAACTTCAAAACTTAGAATTCATAAAAAAGTCAGAATCATTGGGACACTTACATGAAACAAAATGTGTTAACAAAAGTATTTAAGAGTTTTTTGCAATAAATACAGACATGAAAAAAGCAAACACCCTGAATGAGTATTATTGGCATTTAGAAAGAAAAGAAGATAAAAAATAAATAGAAAAAAAGTGTTCAAAGATATGCTAGGAAAAATTCTCAAAATAAAAGTTAATTCTTTAGATTTTAAAAATACACAAAAAGATCAAAACCAAATAGAAAGTCATTGAACTTCAAGGATAAGGAGAGATCCTATAAATATCTAATAAAAGAGGGGAAAAGGAAGGCATTTAAAAGGGAAGTAAGAATTTGATCTCAGATTTATCCAAAGCAACACACACAGATATGTAATAGTGCCATAATCTATCAAATTTCAAGGGGAAAAGACTTCTTACAATAATTTTAGAATCATACCATTAAAGTCATAAAAAGATATTTTCACACTTATAAGAACTAAGGGATGCTAAGTTCTACAAAAAATTGTCTTATAATCATGAACATACAATAAGAAACATACAAAATATTGGCACATAATTCAAAAACAAAAATAAATGAGAAGCTAAAGATAATAAATAAAAAGAAAAAAAGCAACATTTTAAAATTTATAAGTGATTTAATTGCCCACACAGAAAATCCAATAAAATCAGCAACAAATCACTGGAATTAAGAAGCACATTCTGTGACACAAGCAACTGAATACAAGATGCACTTGATAACAGTAGCATTTTTCAACCACAGTGAACCACTTAAAAATAAACTAATATTTAAGAAACAATTCACAATAGCAGTAAACTTAAAAAGTATATAGCAAATTAAAAGTAATTCAGAAGTCCTTTATGTAGACAAAATTAAACCTTAATTAGAAATCTAGAAGATAAAATATCTATTATGTACTCTCAGATGGGAACATTTGATATTAAGAATTAACCAGTCTTTCCCTGATGAATCTAAAATCTGATATAACCACAATCATAAGTATAGCTGCATTTTCAAAGAATTTTGATAATATCATCCTAGAACATTTTAAATTTTTGAAAAAAGTTATAAGAACAGTCAATATAATATTGCAAAAGAAAAACAAAGAGAGGGTGTTGTCCTGAGAAATATTTATTAAACATCCCAAAGTTATAATAATGAATATAGTACTGGAACAAAAAAAAAGAGAGACTAAAGATAATTTTTATATGATGATGCTGGCGTCTTAAACTAAATGAGAAATATTACCAGTATAATAAATAATATGGGTAAAATCAACTCAATTTATATAAATTCAAAATAAAGCTATCCTGTTAAATAGCAGTGTTTACAGTCATGGATGTCAAAATGGGAGAATTAAAATATTAATGGCAAAACACTGTAGGGAAATCTTGTCACAGCCTTGGAGAACAGGAGGACTTCTTCACTGTAACCCTGGAGTCACCTACATAAAGCAATATTGAAAGATTTGACAAAATGAGAATTTATGCTCAACTATAGTTGAATGTGAAAATTTAAGCATAAAAAAATTGACAGATGAGGAATTGACTGTAATCCAACACCAACAAGGAAATTATGTGTGGAACACTCTCAACTCAAAATCAAACATAAACAAGAAACTCGATTTTTAAAAAAAGCTAAGAATATGCCCAGGCACTTTATAGGAGGGAGAAACCCAAACGCTAGTAGGTTCAAATTCATTGGTATTTAGACAAATTCAAATGAAGATATTATCAAGTTAGGACTTTTAAAACATCATATTGCCAAAATCTGGAGTTCTGATGAATTTTAGCTGTTGGAGGCTCATGTGCTTATAGGAATCCTTGTCCACTACAGATCTAGTTCAGATAGCTGCCATTATTCTGAAACACAAAATAGCAATTAGTTGAGTTCATGATATATATATCTCTGACTCAGCAATCCGTAGGTCAAAGTTCCTGGAGAAATTCTCATGCAATTTCATGAAGAAGATACTCAAGTATCCTTCATCTTTACATGCATGGTAGAGGCAGAAAGTTGGGCACAACCCAAGTATTCAGAAACTTATTTAAAAATGTGAAGAAAATCAACTGAAGTGACCACACATCTCACTATGCTGGGCCAGTTGCATTGTACATCTATTGTCCGGGGTTCATTGTTAATAAGGCCCATTTCCACCTCAAGCATGCACCATTTTGTACAATAAATTACAAAGAACACTTTGCACTTGTGAAAGTAACAAACTAGGTTATGCATGCAGAGACGTGGATACAATCTAAAAATACTTATAGAGTGAAAAGGAAGAAACTTAACTAGGTCCTTAGCACAACATCACATGGTATAAATAGGATTATATATTTTTTAAAAAATATGAATCAAATACATGAGCTGCATATCAAGCTCACTAGAATAATTGTGGACAGGATGAGAAGAATGACACTAGAAACTAAAAGAAAATGACAGCAAAGAGAGGAAAAAAGGTGGTCTAAGGGATATAACTGCATATATGTTTGAGTGTGTAGGATGGAAAACCATATTACTGAGCTTTTGTTGGATCATTGAACGGAACTGTCTGCAGTCTCACTGTATGAATGTCCACTTTATATGCTTTAATTTTATAATTTGGACAACTGTTTCCAAGATGACAATGTGTAACCTATTAACTAGTGATTTCTTACTGTATATTTTTTTCTTGAAATTCTGTATTATTTGTACCCTGCTACTGCTTTATTTTTTATTTCCTTTCTTTTTTCTCTTTAAATAAATTGAAAAAAAAGAAAATGACAGCAATAAAAATAATGGAGTAATGTTAATAACCATATTTTTAAAAGAATTGTGTCCCATGAATTAAGGAGCAGGAACAATTCATTTTTTAGAACCAAGGTTCAAAATGATTATGCGGGTTGGAAGACTTTGCTGCTGCTTAGCAGATACAGCCAATTACGGAATAAATCAAAGAAAAAGAACTAAAAGTAGAAAGCCTATAGTAGAAAGACTTGAGTTGAGCACTCTATTAATTTAACTATCCAATAACAATAATGAAACCACGGGGATTAATATTACTCAGAAGAGAGTAAATGTTATAAGCCTCAATAATGTAAAACATAATCATGTAGCTAATAAAAATAGTGGGTGGTATCAAAGAATAAAAATGTGCTTATTGTTTCATTTTCATAGCAGGGAGTCAATAGATAAAGTCTAAATTTCAATCATGATAGTGTAATAAGCATTACAACCTTTAAAGTTGTTCTTCAATTCTCATCCTTAACTTCAGGCACACTCAAGTTCCAATCTTTCTTGGGAAAAATTTACCTGAATTTCTATTCCTTTAAGTTGAGTCAGTCTCTTTTATTATCCTCAAATAAAATTCAAATGGATATTAATCTTAAAATCATCTATCTGGTATAATACACTTTGTTATTTCATTTTTATTTTTATCACTGTCTCCTTACAGCAGCATTTGAATGATGCTCACCAAATGGTAATGATTATACCCAAATGTACATATTCGCTTTAAAATTGATCAGAATGTCACAGTCCTGGTAACCCTTTTAACAAAGCAATAGTTATTAAAGTGAGAGAAAAATATCAAGGACATAGCAACGGGGACTGAATCATCCTTATTAGCTGTTAGACTATAAAAGTAAGTGAAGATAAATGAAAAGAGAACCAAGACATCTTTGTCAAGGTTTCCCAGAGACTTATATTTATTGTAGAAAATTGTAAGTAAAAATGTTAGTTTGAATGAGAGCGTAGTTTTAAAGTGCCACCCACCCCTCTTTCCAGGGATCAGAGCTGTCTTTAAGATCTTAGAAAATCACAGCCCGACTGGGGTCTGGCCCTACTCCATGATTCATTACTGGCAGGCAAAACCACAAGGGATAGTTGAGTGGAAATGATGTCATATTTGTCCCTGACATCCAATCACCCCGATTCTACTCAGGACACACATCATTACATTTTACATTAAAAGGTAAGCCTCACCAAACGGTGCTCACGACACACCAAGTTGCCACGAAGATTTCTCAAACAGGCTGCAGCACAGGGACCTTGCTGTCTGTAGTTATTTGAGTTAAATGAAGTCTGACATATTCCCACATGGAAATAGTAAGGAGAAACCTAATTTTTTGAGTCTATTCAATTTAATTCATTGCATATGTTTTCCTTCCTTATCAGCAGTTCAAATTAATTTTTCCCATTGTCAACAGGCTGACAATCTCACACATCTTTAAATCTAAGCACACAATGTTTGTGAGGACTATCCATACCTATGGGCATGGAAAACAGCATGTTCATTCCAGTAGGCCTTCACAAGGCTCTAACCATCACATAAAGTAACTCATCCCTCGACGATGAGGTATAGGTGTAGCTAACTCCTCCTGTCAGTCTCTATCTCAGCAGCAGGAATTGGGATGCTCTCAGGAGAAAAGTGGTTGGTTTTCAGTTACACGTGGCTATAAGTTGAAGTCATCCAAAAGCCAGAATACCAGCATAGGAACGACCTGTGTCATCACGGTATCTGTACATACTGTTTTGGTGCTTATCCAGGACTCCAACACCACAATCAGTTTCACAGGGGAGAGAAATAACACGGTTCTCTAAATTCACTGATTGTATTGTACACTGAAATAACAGTCACCATCTAAATGGAGGGATCACATTCCGAAGGACAGTAAGTAATGACTGTAAAACTAGGTTCTTATCCTATTTGAGAGATGAATGAGCGTCAGATACAACGTTTAGAGGTGGTCTTCCTGGAAGTCTCTCCATTCTCAGATAACGTGCAGTGAGAAACTTCCACCACTTTAAAATCAGGACATATTCCTGGAAACTGAAATGCTTTTTGAAAATTAGTGCTCCCCCTCATATGCCTCTGCTTCATTTTTCATCTGCATAATGAGGAACCTGGTGTTTCTCATTCTTACCTCTTAAAGGTATTTTGAGGACAAATGAAAGAATAATGTAAAAGTGGCCAGAACCTTTGAAGAGAAGTGCTCTGTTAATCCAGGCTCCTCACTGTTATTATCACCACCAAATATACAGTGGTTTCAAATCTTAAATCTAAAAGCTTTTTCGGACATCTATTATTCAAATCTTATGAAAAAATTCTGCATTATTTAGCTCTTTATTAGAGTTGGGTAAACTGAGACCTAAAAAGAAGAAGAAACTTCTTCAAGGTCACACAATAGCAGAGCAGGTAAAGAAACAGAAATATCGATTCTGTGTGAAACCACTCACAGACACAGAGGCCAAGTGAAATTCAGAACCATTAATATCAGAGAGTCTGAACCAGCAGCTTTTACATTTTAAAAATCCAATTAAAAGCACCAGTACAGCACAGATCTTAAAGAAATGCCCTTTTCAGAAAGAGTATGCATGAAGCCATTTCCCCACCATTTCTTTAGTCTTCTTTCTTGATAGGACATATATTTTTATTAAGAGTAAACCACAGATGTATAGCTACGTCAGGCAGAAACACCGAAACAACACTCAGGATTTGGAGGGAGATTTATTTTACATGGATGGGCATTCATTGGAATCACTCACAAATATCAGGCTCTGACCACTGGTGCTGAAAGGCTTGTATGGGGATAAGCAAGCAGGGAATACACAGGCAGAATGGCTTGTCAGTTGGGATCATCATGGTGATCAACTATGCATCACAGAGACCAATTGCTTCTATGAGACAGAAGCAACCAGAACTGGCACAGGAACTATTACCTGGGCAACTAAAAAACTGGTTATACTGGTTAGGGCATACCGGTTAGGGGGCCATTTTCTGTTATGGTATATCTTTTCTCTACATGTTTATCAAAGACTTCTAAAAAAACCTCAAGAATTTCTTCATTAAATAGAAGTTTACTGCATGAAGTTGTCTTGATTTGCCATGCATTTTTAGAGTAAATGAAGAGCAAGTAAATGTCTTCCTGCAAATGTATTCTCCTTGATTCATTTAAATTGAAATATGTCCTGAGTGTTTAGTGTTTCTGTGGGTGACAGAGAGACCTGTAAGGAGATGCAGGTCCAAAACACAAGCTAATAGTTGACATACTTATGGCATAAACTAGACAATATTCAGCTCCTCTTATGGAACTTTCTATCTCAGCCCAAGTTATACCTTGAGAATTCTTAGAAATCTCTCCCAAAGGCAGAGCTCTACCTAGAAGGGCTCATTACCAGAGTGTACGGGAGAGTCCTGTGAAGGGGTGGCTCTTTCATGACCCACTTGCCACTCTCATTAGTACTTTTGAATTTTAGTGGAACCTTTCCTGTTCATATTTTCATGTCTGGTTTGATGCATTTAAACTGTAGCCTGCTAATCTATGGGGAATTCTCCCATGTGATTACATGGAATGTAAAGTAGCAATTACAAAGGAATAAATTTGCTCTGCATTAAAGATATTTTCAGCTTTGGGAGATCATTTTGAACATTTTGAAAATGTTTCCATCATGCTGAAAAAGGCATTATTTACATCCTCTCAAGGAGGAGTGCACCAAATATAAGTACTTGGAGTATAGTACTTTTGGTGAAAGTTTCCTTGTTGTGGGTAATATTTTCAGCAAGTGGTATGCACAGAGCCTGGGCTTTTGTTCCTTTATTATTTTGAATTTGAATCGTATATTTACAGATTCACCTTGAAATTCTATTATTATTACTTTTGCAGGAGAACTATAGAAAAAAATGTGTGCATCTCACATATTTTTGTAACTTGTTATAACACCACTGAACTTCTTTTAACTTACAATCTGACAACACAACATTTTCATTAAAAAATGAGCTTTAGGTTAGGAGTTTGGCTTGGTGATAGAACCCTGGCCTTGCACACAAATCCTTGGGTTTGTTTCTAAGCACTTTAAGGGAAAAAAAGAAGGAAGAGAAGAAGGGATGAGAAAAGAAAGGAAAGAAAAAGGAAAAAGAAAAGAATCAAAGAAAATGAGCTTCATAATTTCTGCAAGGGAGGAGAGAAGGTTGTATGCTTCAAAGAGCACGGATATGACTAATGTCTCAGACGGACCAGTCTGTCACCATAGCCACTACCACTTTGCCCTTGCCGTTACCTTATTTTCATTTTATGTCTCCTTATTACTTTGTTCTACCTGTGTGATTACATGTCCCCACTTCCTATCCACATCCTAAACTTCATTGAATCTGACTGGCAACATTCACTGCCAAGCAGTTGCTAACCCCTGTTTAGAATCTACTTCAAATACCTGCAATTTTTCAGGCATCCCACAATAAAACAGTTACCTTGGCTTTGGCCAAGAAAGGCAAGATCCATAATAATAGTAGTTATGCATATGAGTGTTCCAGTATGTTGAGTCAGGCTGTCTGGGTTCAAATCATACCTCTGTTACTTACCAGTGTATGACTACTGGGCAACTTAGCTGTCTTAGTTACTTTTATCATTGATAAGACAAAATACCTGCTATACAAATTAAAGAAATAAAGATTTATTTCAGCTCAGTTTGTAGAGATTTCAGTCGATAATCAGCTGGCTCCAAGACAAGGTGGCATGGCAGGGTAGAACCCACACCCAGCCTGGGATTTCCCATTATCCACACCCAGAATTATGCCAAACCTATCAATGGGCTAAATTAGTAATCACACACCCTTGATACCAGCATCACACTCTATAAATCCTTCCACCTCTGAGAAGCCCCAACTATGACTGCATGAGGCTTTGAGGGTACATCTAGATAGAAGCTATAACATTATCTCACTGCCATATCCTAGTTCCTATTCTGTAATGCAAAATAGCAGTAGCAACTATTCTGTAAGTCCTAAAAGACTGAATGCTCAGGTCCTCAAAAATTCATATATGGAAATTCCAGTGCTTCATGTGATGGTTTTTGGAGAGAGGTGTTTAGAAAGTAATTGAGTCATGAGGGCAGAGCTCCCATGTTTGAGATTAGTGATCTTATAAAGAAAAGACAGATTGTTTTCTGCCTCTCTTCCACTATCATCACTGCCATGTGAGGACATAATAAGAAGGTGGCCATCTGAAAACCTGGAATAGGACTCTAACCAGATAACTGATCTGCCAGCACCTTAATCTTGGACTTCACTGCCTCAAAAACAGAAAAATAAATCAGTTTATGGTATTCTGTTACGGTATTCTCATGGAGAAGACAAAAATTTTTTTTTTAAAGAATTAAACGGTTCATAGATTTAAAGGACTTAGCTCATGGCGTGCACCCAAGTATTTAATAAATGTGAACTACTGATATGAACCCATATACCCCATGCCTCACACAAGCTGTTTGTTTTTGTTGTTATTTGCTTATTTGCTCTTGATGTTTGACACCACACCACATTCCTATTCTTTTTCTTCTGTCCCAGTAATGGTCCCTTATCCCAAGTTAGAATGCTTCCAATGTTCTGCCTGCACATTATAAATCCTACCCTTCCTATGAGGCCCACGTCCTCCAAGAGCTTTTTCGGGAATACACATATGTCAGGTCACGATGCTCCACTTTACTCCTCTGTCATTTACACCATCATATCCTTTAACATTCTAGTGTGCTGTTCTATCATTGCTTTCTGGTTGCTCATGTCTTCAAAGCTATATTCTTCAAAGCTACCTTCAGAGCTACAGGTGCTGTCCTGACCTTACTCTACAGCAGTTGCTGACCATTGAGTAGCTCAAAATACATCTTAATCCACTCCCTGTGAGCATCCTAGAGAGATCAAATGTGCATTTAACAAGAAAAAAGAGACCTTCAAATTTTATTTTCCTTTTTATCTCATTTAATATAGGTATTTGAAAAACAAGGTATAATACAGAAGGAGTTCAGATTTTTATCCCCAAAATACAAAAAAATGAAGCTCACTAGAAGCATAAAAACTAGTCCTTTTGTGACCAGTATAGATTGGTAGTTATGATGCATATGATTTAGTGATGTTATACTCCAGTTGCAGTCAATTGACCTGATCACGAATTTTCATTGGAAGCAAGAGAGTTCACTCTGTGCTAATCCCTCAACAGAAGAGATTCGGTGATCTGTACATCGACCAACAACAGAAGTTTTGCTAATATGCATCACGAATGCTAGAAAAAAATCTGCATTACAGATACTAGAATTGGGTTCTCATTTATGTTCAAGGTATGTGGTTTGGCTCAAATATTTTAGATGGTTAAGTTTCACTTAATACCTTGAAGAACAGGGTATAAAAACTGTAACTATTTTTGCAGAAGGAATGATGGTGCCTGTTCTTAGTCCAGATGTGAGCAGTGAGGACGCTGGGTTGCATACAGCCTTCTGCAGAAAACTCTGTGAACTCTTACTTTGAAATGCTGACTATATCTGACCCCTGTGAATCTTTCTTACAATTTCAAGATTGCAACACCTAAAGAATGGAGAGCTGGAGCTCTATCAAACTGCGAGGAAGACTGTTTATCTGCTTTATCCTCACCTGTTAACAAGTAGATCCTTTATAGAACAAAAAGCTACAAACCTCATTTTGGAGAAAATTTCAGGAATTAGCACTCTGAACCACTTCCCTCTCTACATTACAGTATCCACTCTATCCCTATTTATAATGTCCAAAACTTTCAAGCAAAATAAAAGAATGTGAAATAGATTTGTACACGCATGCACAAAGTTGAACTTGTAGACACGTGACTAACCAGAGAGCTACAGAAGTCTCAGCAGTCAGCCAGCTTGAACTTACTGGGTGCCTGCTATCGAACCCTGAATCATGAACATGCAAGGTGTAAGAAACTGGCATTTCAAGGGAGCACATAATATAAATCTCTAATGTGGTCAGGAACAGTAGGCCAATGAGCATGACAATCTATACAGAGGTTAAAGTACTCGAAAATTACTAGAGCATGGCTAGATATTATTCATCATTCTTCTTTTATTTTTTTCCAGATAATTTTCTTTATTATACATATTTGTTTACATCCCCTGTGGGGATTTGGTACATGTACAAACCATATCTTACTTTCTTATTCATCCCCTTGTCCTCCCTTCCATCTCCTTCTACCCATCTCTTGATCTACTTTCTAGTTTTTTTCTCTTAATGGAGAAAAGTTAGATCTGACATATACAAGAAAAGTTAGATCTGTCTACATATTTCTTGTAGTCCTACAGTGAGAAAAATGGTATAGCAAAAGTAAGTGTATAAAGAGCTAAATGAATTAAGATTCCTTTTTCTTGAAATATTGCTTTATCCATCATTACAACTATGTCCTAGAAAATGAAAGTGTTATGGTAAATGTGTATCAGGGCTCAAACTCAAAAGTTGCCTAAAGTCCCAAACAATCAAATAATCTAATTTAACTTTGTGATTGTTAGCTGTGAAGTCAACTTGAGTAGACTGAGAAATGTCTAGCAGATTTGTGGAGCACAGTTCTCTGGGTGTTTGTGAATGAATGACAAACTGAGGAGGGAAGACCCACCCAGACGTGGGCAGCACAACCAATAGGCTGTAGCCTGGATGGAATAAAAAGGGAAAGAAGAAGTTTTTCCTTTTTGCTTCTCTGGAAGACCTCTGGGCTATACCATTCCCTTTGGACTTCCATCTCCAGTTCTTTTAGGATTCCAGCACAGTTTTCTGTCTTTCAGCACTGTCTCTTCAGCCTTCCAAAGGAGAGCCTTTACCATTCTGAGAGGAACTTGCACCAGATTCTGCAGTAGGCTGTAGACCTATAACTTTCAACTGCATCCTTCTGCTCTTCAGCATGCAGAAAGTCATTTTGCATTCTTCTACCCTTAACTCTGTAGATGGCCATTATAAGCCTACTTCATAAAGCCCTTTATATAGCATAACTGATATTTATTTGATCCAGAATTCTTTACTATACAAAATATAATAGATAAATTAAGAAAATGTTAATTTATATGTAGTGTTGTTTTAGAAAGAGGCAGCATGCCGGTCCATGGGGCAGTTGTTATAGGCCAGTCTCTGCTCCTAATGCTTTGAATGTATTAATATGCACAGCCATCTTATGAGGCAGGTTATAGAAGTCTCAACATTTATAGGTGAGGACGGAGCACACATCACAGTTACACAATGTGCCAAAGGACAACAACTAGTGACAAAAGCGACCCTTTAAGCCCAGGGTGTTTGGCCCCAGAATCTGTTCTCTTAAGTACTGCATCTACTAAGAGGGTGTATTAAAGGTTAACATAAAATCATTATACAGTAGGGGATGCTCACTTCAAGTTACTCTACTTTCCCTTATTTAGAGACCAATTTCATGCACTATGGGTGCTCATAGATACCATTCTATTAAGCAAACAGACCATTAGGTTCCAAACAACAGCATAGGCACAATTTACTAATGATCTCATCAGCCAAAGGCATCAGCAATTTGACAGATGTGAGTCAGGTTGTGATTCATCCTCATATATCCCCCAATTTCTCCTCCTTCTCTTCCTCCTCCTCTGTCTCCTTCTCTCCCATAATATAAGGTATTTTATATTCATAGGATGTGTAGGCTATATTTTCTTCCTATTATTGTCTATTCCTCCCTGTAATTCCTTCCATCCAAACTTTCACACTGCCAAAAAAATAAAATAAGATTGTCAACAAGCATCATAAATTGTAATGCACTTCACGACTGTGGATGTCTACAATTGACGAAGCCATTTAAATAATATGGCAATATACTGTATTTACTCTTTGCAAGCCAACTACAGTTATCTAGTTATCTTTTATGGTTCTAATATTATTGGGAAGCTTTATTTTAATAGAAATCACACTGATCCAGCAGAGCATCGTTCTATCTGTGAACAGAAACACTAGAAAACACATGATACAAAGTGTTAATTGACTAAATATAGACATTTTTACAATATTCCCATGATGGCAGACCAAATTGTTGCTGTCTCATAATGGCACTCATTCTGAGAAAACATACATGAATGTCACAGAGGATTCATGGCTCAGGCATGTGCCAGGACTTCTGATCGGTTAAAAGTAGATTATTCTGCAATTACCATCATTTCATCTGGATTCTGCAATGGCCAACTAACTAGTCCCCCAACTTCCATCTTTCACTTTATTCAGTCTCTTCTCAACACACCAGACAGGACTTCTCATTCTGCACGTAAGTATTACCCAAGAAAATGAAGAACCTATGACCATACAAAAACTTGCACAGATAGTCCCTAACCTACTGTGATTTGACTTAATAGTTTTCAACATTACAATGGTGCAAAAGTTATATATACATACAATAGAAACTACTTCACACAGTAGAAATGGTGCTTTAGGCTTTGAATTTTAATCTTTATGCAAGCTACTGATTTGCAGATAATCTCATGAGATGTTGGGCAGCACAGTAAGACACAGCTCCACATCAGCCACTCTGTCCCCAGGGGAAACCACTGATACTCTATAGCATGTACTCTGCTGCTAAGCTAGGGTGCTTGGAAGATGAGATGTACTCAAAGCATTTTTGACATACAATATTTTCAGCTTAGAATACATTGATCAGATAGAATCCCACTGAAAGTCAAGAATCATCCATATGTGAATGTTCATCGTGACATTAATCATAATAGCCCAAAGGTGGAAGCAGCACAAATTTCTATCAGATGATGAATGGGAAAACAAACAACAATGCATCTGTGCAATGAAAAAGTATTCAACAGTTTAAAATCATGATATGCTGATACATGCTAAATGGGGAGGAACCATGGAGATTGCACACCAGGTGAATGAAATCATTCACAAAAGACCACATATTGTGTGACTCCATTACATGAAGTGTCCAGAACAGGCAAATCCATAGAGGCAGAAAGTATATCTGTACTTGCTGGGATAGGGTAGAAAGGGAAATGAGACTGACTGCTACCATATTCAGAATTCCTTTTAGGGATGATGAAATGTTCTGAAATTAGAAAGCAATGTTGTACAACCACAAATGCACTATAAGCCACTGAATTGTATATTTTAAAGTTTGAATTTCATGTTGTGTGAACTATATTTGAATAAGGTTCTAATTTTAAAATGAAATGTATTAAGATCTGCTTTCCCACTCTATTCTGATCTCATCTCCTACTGCCCCCTGCTTTGCCCCTGCAATCTTAGCCACGTGGGACATCTGGCCCTCCTCAATCAGGCCAGCACACTCATGTTTAAGCTGTTACCAAGAGCTATGCATGCTTCCCAGAGCATTATCCCTCCAGAAGCCACAGGGTACCATCCCTTCTTCCGTCTTATTCAATGTGACCTCTCACTCTGAGTACCCCACTTAAAACTGCTCTACTACCTATCCCACTCCCTCATTAAACCTTATTTTTATCCGTTGCCCCATTGCCTTTAAACTTGTGAAATAATTTACTCAATTTGCATGTTTATTGTCTCTGTGCCTCCAGGACAATATAAGTCCCATCATGATAGAGATTTGTGGCTCTTGAGATTCATGTTCATATTCCTTTAGCCCAGAACAACAGCCCTGATGTATAGCATGTCCTTAGTAAACAACTGTTGAGGAAAAGAGTAACAAATCTTCCAGTTTAATTCCCTCCCTCACAAATGGCCCACCCTATCCTGAGAGATAGAAAATTTCTAAGAATCCAGAGGATGAGCAATCTTACTAAACATACTCTGTTACAGCTGGATTGCTCAGCCTTTTCCAGGAGCCTCTCAATATTCCCAACCTAAAGTTAGAAGAACTATGGTAAGAAGGAGATTTCATTTTCATTCAATTCAACCCAAATAAGAATTGTCAAAACAAGCTGAACAAGAAGGGCAGGACTGTTGCCCTTGAGACTTCACATTTCAAAGGGATGGTGACAGAGGGTGACTTGAGGTTGCTACAGAAAGACAGGATACAGGGACTAACTGGTCTAGATCTTCAGGGAACAAAATTAACAGTAAATTCATAAACAAGAAAATATCAACAGTGAGAAATACTATGAAAGAAACTGAGATCAGGCGATATACTAAGGGCTGAGTGGTAGCACTCACTGGCTACACAAGGTAGGATTCTATGAGGAGAGGCACTTAAACTGAGATTTAAAAGATGAGAAGCCAGTCAAAAGAGGCCCTGAACTGAGCAACAGCATGGTGTGCTCTCTTAGTGCCTTTATAAGGTCTGGAATGCTGAGCCTAAAGCCATCAGAGGAAGTAACATGTGTGAGGTCTGGAGAGGTTACCAAGGGCTGCATTCTAGGCAAGAGGTCTCATTCTGAATTCTCGAAATTAATCTAATGGCAAAATAAATCCACTACAGGAGTATACACAGGACACTCGGATTTTATATTTCCATGATCACTGTAAGCAGGGTTTTTTTTGGTTGTTTGTTTGTTTGTCTTGGTGAATGAATGGGCATGGCCTGAAATTAGAAGCTAAGAAGGCGACTAGAAGACCATAGGCATTGTCTACTCACCAGAAGGTGGGTGTTCGGACCTTGGTTGGGCTACATTGCAAGGGAGCTATATTTTGATCCACATGGATCAAATGGGCATAGGTTCAGGAAGAGCTGTAACCTAAGAACAGCAAGATGAGGATCTGAGACTGATAATAATAATGCAAAATCTTGAATCTCTCACTGTCTATATCCCACATTTCTCAGGGGTAGCCAAGAGTCTTAGGATTAACCCAATTGATCATGACTCAGAACTCACCAAGACCAGTGTTAACAGCATCACATCACAATGTTAACAGCAGCACCAAATCTTGAGGTCTGGAATGAATTTATGGCTGAGCACAGAGCTCCTTCATGGCTCTTTCTCCTGTCCTCTAATGTATTTCTCTGATTCATCCTTAAGTTTTCCATGTGGACTGGAGAGTTATCTTTGCTACCCTACTATGTCTTCTGCCCTCCTGATGACTATTCCTTGCTGTCTCATTTCACCCACCAGATTAGATCACTTCAAACTCCAGATTAGATCAGTTTAGGAACTATCATCAGAATACATCTGGTTCACATTACTCTGAGTCCTTTTAGCACCACCATTAAACAGTAGCCCATTCCCTTGCTAAATGATGGTTATTTCTAGTACTAGCTCTTAAATGGTAATTGTGTCTCATACTGGATTTCTTTCTATTCCCACTGATCAATACCTCTGATATCCTAAGTTTATTCAAATCATAGTAGCTATCTGTCCTTGTGTCACTGGTCTATTGCTGTATAACAAATCATCCTCAAGCTATGTAAATAGCTTTAAAAATACAATACATTGTTATGGTGCTGCAATCTGAGCTGAGGTCAACTGGACTGTGCATTTTCTATTATACATAGTGTCATCTGGGGGTTGGGATGAGAGGCATTCTTCAATCTGGGTCTTACCAGAAATGGTTGGAAAGGTTGGCTAAGGGGAAAATGTGGCCTGTGGAGTTGAGAGAGGTGCAACACTTAGAAAATGGGTAACACGATTTCAGGCGGAATTGAATTGGAGCACTGTCTACCATGATAAATGTTCCTTGGATTGTATCCTGTTCTTTCACCTTCTTTCCTCTAATTCAGCCCAAACAGCGAGAAAATTTTGGGGACATCTCCCATTATGAGTCCTTCTGCCTTTGTCCATTGCTTTGAAGAGCCCCAGTTCAGCAAGGAACTCACAGCCAAGAAAGTCCTTGGGTGTGCTGCTCATGTCTGCCTTGTGTCTGGATGCATCTTGTGGCAAAGAAGGAAAGGAATGACTGCCCTCTTCATGAGGGTAGTAGTTGTATGAGGATGTGCAAAAATCTTTTTATGAATTTAAAAACAAAACAAAATAACCACAACAACAAAAATCTATGTTGTCCTTCTGATGCACATTTTTCACAAAGCCAGGATAAGTGGTTTGCAAAGTGATGTATTCAAGAACACTGAGATTCAGGTCTTGGCCACATATTTATACAACTAACAATATGTGGCCCTATGAAGTCACATCAATTACACTCCCGTGCCCCAGGCTGGAATGATATTAGACTCTTCATTAAATGGCTCTTTAAATAAAGAGGCAATATGCTCTTTTCATTAAACTCTTAATAATCTTAGCTTGAACAGGACTGAAGAAATCACTAAAAGAAGTCATCAACAAAACAAGAAGTTTCTGGGCTCATTCAGTGGCGATTTTCCTCATCAACTTTCTCCCCACTAGCTCTCAATGTTTAAGATATAGTTAAAATTCTAAGGATGTAATAGTAAAGCAAAGGCATTTCTCTTAATGAAGTCTGTTATAAAATATTGGTAATCGGAAAAATGCTAACTAGCCAAAAAAATATAAACAAAGAATTGGCATATTTCTTACAAGTGGAAAATGCATTAGACACAAAAATTCTCATACATTGTATCCTGCATGCTAGCAATCAAAGAGAGAGATTTTTTTCTTTCTATTAACAAATTCTGCATCAATATATTCTTGAGTCCATTTAACAAGAACCAGGTATTATAAATGGGCTGTGTAAAAAAGACAGAAAGAAAATTCCTCAAGGCTATTGTGGAAAAGAATATAATATCAACAAAGAGTAGTAAAAGAGACATCAAGACAGAGTAAGAAAAGCAAAACAACAGGACATCTACCAGAAACAGGTGAAAATATGGAAGAGGAAAGAGTAGAGTCACTGGGACACTCTTAGCATGTGCAGTTAAAAGGGATCTACCCTACAGGCCAAAATATTCATAATGATTCTGCAGACTGCTATATTCCTTAAACTTGTAGCTCAAAGAGTGGGCTCCTAAAATATTAAATATGCAAAAGAACAAGTGGGACCACAGTCAGCTTTATTGTGTTCCTGAAGGGAACCTGCCAGGGCAGGTGCTCAGATGCACAGTTTATCTTTCTCATATTCCTCTCCTAGTATATGTGGGTATGTGGGGAGGTGCTTTCAAAACTTGGTGTTTCCAAATCTCCACTGCCACTTTATAAACATACATGGTTTCAGACCATGCCTTTAGGGTCTGTGATTAAGGGGAGGTTCCAGGTATTTCTAATTGTAACAATCTCCAGAGGTTATTTTGGTGCAACACAGAGACAAAGAATCATTGACTTACAAGGGATTAAACACATTCTGTGTGAGTCATGACTCTGAATTAATGACTTTTAAGTAATAATCTTGAGACGCTAGGTAATTCACATGTACTATAAAAATTACAGTAATGCGTGGTCCTTATATCTGTTTAAAAATGTACAAGGCTGATATTGATCTTTTAACATATCATAACACTGCTCTCATAAATTTCTATGCTTGTCTCTGTCATTCCACTACTGATCTCCAAGATGTGCCATTTGAAGCTAAAAAACATAACCATAAAAGAACAAAGAAAACATCTTTTTCTAGATAGTACTTTTTTAAGCAAAGTACTATCATACCACATTTAATATTCTCTAATATAGGAAACACACAGTTCAGTTCATACACCGGGTTATCAATTTCTTCCCCATCATGTACAAAGGTTGAGAGGGCAATATGATTCTATTTGAGCAAACAAGTACCAATACTACTCTTCAGAAAGGGTGGCCCACCTTAAGCCCCAGACTGTCGCAAAGAAAAATAGCATTGCTCTTGCAGAATGGCTATGAAGAATAAAAGCAATAATGAGTCACTTTAAACCTTGTAAAACATTCTAAAACCTAAATGATCATCATTATTTAGATATATATGTGTAGTAAACTGCTCTTCTGAAGATTTAAGTTGTGATTTGTAATGTTCTATGGAAACATTAACAAGAGGTGATAGAAGATGTGCTTGAGATCCTTGAAGGAAAACATAGGAAGAATGAGAATAGAGGTCCCTGATGTTGTTAAGATAATTTCCTCACAAGGGGTACACTCTCTGGGAAATGGGTACAATCAGACTTTTAATATTTAAAGAATGGAGGAAAAAAAGCTGTCCACCCTATAAGTATAGTCTCCCGGAGCAGTGAGAAAATAGTAGCTCTATTTTGGAAGAAACACTAAATGTGCTGAACAGTAAGAGCCATGACCTTGGGAAGCCAAATGAAGGGCAACTTTTTATGAGCACGGCTCTGAGAAATTAAAGTTGTCCTCACTCAGAAGTCAACACTGGCACGCTGCCCTTGGCCAGTGTGGGGATGCGAATTAGCAGCATCTGTCAGAGCAGAGAGCATGATTTTGTCAACAGCCACCCAACTTGGCAGCGGCCAGCAAGCAAGAGCGTTAGCAAACTGAAGAGAATTCATTCTCCACTCTCCTCTAACAGAAATTGAGCTCACCTCTTAGCTCCCATTCAGAGTGGGTAAGCCCCTCAGGTTTCATGAAAGTTTAAGAGAAGGTGGATTTCCAAAAGGAAGTTACAGCACTTTCTGTCAATATATAAGTCTCAAATCAATTTGTGTTTAAAAGTCATAGAGGAGTTCAAACTCAGTTTAAAACTTTCACATAGATACTAGTCTCACTAAAGGCATTTTTTAAAAAAATATAATTTTTCTTTAAGAAATGATGATCCTGTTTTGAGGCTGATTATCTATCCATAGACATTAGAATTAAATCTATACAAGAAGAGATAGACAAAATGTCCAGAAAGGAAAAAGCACTCTGCCTTTTAGGAGGAATTAAAAGCTATGTACTCTAATATAAGACTATGTCTTGGTCAGGATGGAGGAAGATCCTGCAACACAGAGTACTCCCCACAACAGCCCCACGCCAAGCCCTGAGAGCCAGGCACAGGCCCCTTAAAACACAAATCTGAAAGTCATATGAGATTTTGACCTTACCAGAGTTAGTTCAAAGGTCTACAAATCTTTCCGTTACTGTGAAAAGAGTAGCATTACCTGGAGAATGGGTGATTTAGCAGTAAGGTGAGGGGACTGAACCCTAACTTTTGGTGAATGTAGATTAACCAGCCAAATGGATGCATTTGGGAACTAGGAGTTGAAAAGTAGTTGTAGCATCCAGCAGAATAAAATAATAAGCCAAATAACCTTAGCTACTTACAGTCCAGAACCAAGAGACAAGTCAGGTCGTTTCAGTCTCTGTATCTGTCCCCTTGAGAAGCTGTCATATTCAGGAGCAGACAACTGAGAATCCCACCTTTCCCCAAGCTTCTCTCAAAAACCCATGCATCTGCTCTGTCCTGGGTGTTTCACACATGTTAATACCAAAGCTGTAAAGTTACAGTACCACATATGAGGAAAATCTCCTCCATCCATTTTGAAACTATGCATCTTTCCACTTTCCTGCTTGTCCACTTGTGGCAGTATGAAATGTGCCCCTGAGTCCCTCCAACCTGCCACAGAACACTGAAACAATGACCATGGAAAGAAATACCAGATGGTATGCATATGGCTTTGGGAACAACATTCAGCAACGGTCACTTTTCTTTTCTTAATGCTTTTCAAAATGTGTTTAGCTAGCAAAAAATAATGGGATAGTGCCCTCAAACAAATGCAGTCTCCCTTGAATTTAATTAGCTAAAGTATGATATTGAGATGAACATGGGCGTTCTTTGGAATTGGTCCAAGAAAGTAAATTATGCTAAAAAACTATTTTATACCCGATAGTGCCCCAGCCTGATTATCAAGGAAGTTATTATGGTAAGCATTCAGAATGACTCACAAGCATTTACAAGTCACACACTCAGATCCCAAATACACAACAGTAACAAAGGGCTTTACATGGTTCACCACCGACAGGGCACTCAGGCTGCCCAGGTATGGTTTAATACTGACTTCTGAAACAGCAAACAGCACAATAGGCTCCAAGATTTGAAGCAGCATACCTTAAATGTGATCATACAATAATGGAAATAGAGCATGGGGTTACCAACAAGTTTGCTGTGGAAGATCTATATTTGATGCACTACCACTGTAGATATTCTGGGCACTTCTATCTATAGAGTAGAAGATACAGGGGTTCTAATAAAATATGCCTCTCCAATGACATCATAAGCATGGACTGTGATTGTTTGCTGCTTTGAAAGACAGACTCTGTAACCATGTCATTTAAATAACCTAAGCATTTTTAGCACTGTAATATGCATATTAATATTTTAAATGCATTCTTAGCCTGGTCAATGCAAAATAGTCATCTCATAAATTTTTCAGTATTGTAATACTATTTTCATTTTAATCATCTTAATGCCCCTACAATTCTGCCCTGCATATTTGTTTTTATTTATGACCCATAAAAAGATACTGAAAATGTTTGCTTATGGCTGAACACCTTGCTTCTTATTACCACTCAAACTGTGGTTCATTCTGTGAGGTTTAGATTTGTGTACACACACTCCTTTTTCTTCTTCAAGATTCTACCATTAAAAAACACAGATATCCTCATTCTGCCCCTACAATAAGTAACCATGCACAGTTCTAGAATTAAGGTGCTGTTTCCAACCTAATTATAATTTTTTTCTGTTGGATTATGCTCAGCTACTATTGAATCCAAAATATTTAAAGTACATTACTGATAAAACTGGCATCTTTGCTTATAGTTATTGTCTATATAACTGAAAGAACTAACTCTTGGAAATGTGATGTGTTTGTCTCTCTATGAGGTTATCTAATGTATCTGGGGTTTCTTTTAATATGGAAAAGAAGTGTAAGAGCTGAGTAACAGAGAAAGTCTGGATGGAGCTAATTTGCTTTACATAAGAAAACAGACAAATTTATTTTACACATAAAAAGGAAGGGGCAGGAGTGAGGAAGAGGAGGAGAGAGAAGAAATCCTGACTGAGGTATTTTTTAAGAACAGCATTATCTGATGGTATGATATAAATGTACTTTTTCCCCAAAAATGTCAACAAAATTTGCTCCCAATATATAAAACACAGAGAGAAGTATGTGTGTGTGTGTGTGTGTGTGTGTGTGTGTGTGTGTGTGTGTGTTCATTTCAATGAGTTAAAACATAAAAATACTGTTCTCGCCAATGTCTGGCACTTGGCAAACACTTAAAGGCTTTTAGCTTTTATTATGATTCATATTATTTACCATTTACAACCTTGCCCAGAGAAAAAGACATAATATTACAGCACACATATGCAGTGCTATTAAAAATTATGAATTTTTCAGAAAACAGAAAATATTGGAAAATTCTTCACCAGAATGAAAGTGAAAATTATTATAGTTAAGCTCAGGATTCAATTCTAAGTTTCCCAGTTGTTAGTCAAAAATAGAAATGTAATGATTTTCCTTTTGTTCTCTACTAATTTGAGGGAGACAATGTATGTTTGTATATATAGAAAAATATTCCTGGCAGAAGATCTTGTGAGTTCTTTGTGTGCCTTGAGGAATTAAGAGCACCTAGTTAACATGAAGAGCAATTTAATAATGGAACTCGTTCTTTAAGTACTCGTTTTGCTATAAAAAACCCAGGTAAAAGACATAACATTAAATCACAACTCCAAAGACTGTTCTTTGGTGACAAAAGCTCATAGATATAGAATTGCCATTTCCTCTTATGTCAATAATATAAAAATACACCGTAAAGAGCCTGAAGGAATGATTCAGTTAACATGCCCATTGTTATATTATCTATTTTGCTTCCCAAAGATTTCAGAGTATCGCACGTATTACCACTCTCTCCTCAGTAAATAAGTCAAGCAACCCCAAGAACACAAGACATTATTATACATACATCCTCCTGAGCACCTTAATGACAGTTTAGTCGATGATGGGCCACATATATGATGATGGTCCCACAACTGTATCAGCCTACTGACATCACAGTCATCTTAATTTGAGTGAATATATTTCATGATCCTCATGCAACAATGAAATTGCCTAAGGATGCATTTCTCAGAACTTACTCTTATTAGTAAACGACGTATGAATGTATTACCATTGGACATGCATTCTTGAAAGTTATATGTGTGTGTGAAATGATCTATCTCATATATATTTTTCCCCAAGAAGTAAAAACAAAATTGTTTTTCAAGACTCTCAGTTTTGTGGTGAGCCTTATGAAATAACTTACATGCACTAAAAGTAAGACTACAAGAATGAAGTGAAAGTATTGAAAGTGATAAAGAATGTCATATTAATTATAAATTTCATTTTATTTTAATTACTTCAAGAAAATTACCAAGCAGATGGTGTTTATTTTGCACTATGTAAAAATTTATTTGATTTACAAAAGTTTTCATGGCCCAATTCTCCCCACCAAGTGTCTTTTCCTAATCTTTATAAATAATCAACACTTGATGGAAATGAAGAGCAACTCAGCTTTTGAAAAAGTAAGGCAACATTACCAACAAACCTTCAATCAGAAGTTACAGCACAAGTCAGCAGGGAATGATGAATCAATTTACAGTCTAACTCTCAGGAACTCATTGCTTTTGCTAAAATACCTGGTATACAAATACCTACACACGATTTAAATAACACTGTCGAGTATCATTAATAATTTAAAGATTTCATCTTAGAAGCATCCTAAGAGATATCAGTTTTCAAGTTTAGAAAGAAATTCTCAGCATATTAAAGTACAACTGTGGAACATATAATTAATGTTTCTGTCCAGGTAGAACTACAGCACAGAAAAAAGTATAAAAAGCAAAATTGCCTTTCCTTACCTGTATATGGAAGAGAAGTCAAGTTCATGGGGTCCATACACATGCAAAGAAAGGAAGCCAAAAGAAGAAAAAAAAGAAACAAAGGATCATTTGGGGTAGAACTAAAATGGGAATAGAAATACAAATGAAACATTTTTCAAAGAAAATTATTCTCCTTCCATACAGAAAGCTTCTGATTATGTGAATCCATTCGGGTACACAATATTTTTTTGCAAAGTAAACTTGAGTTGATTTGTGTGTGACCATGAACACTGGACCCTCTGTGGTGGCAGACAGCTCTTTCTGTGACAGATGTGTAGAATAAGTCTCAGATTTTAAATAAACTTTAAACCAAGCAATCATGTTCTAATCCAGGTCAAAAAGAGAGTGCTAGCCAAATGTGCAACCCAGCATCTAATTCTTTGCTCTACTTTGTTTAAATATTGGTTGCAGCCAAAATGTTAACAGGAGCCACGGCATGCTGATACCAAGCGTGCTGTTTACCCTTTAACATCCAGTGTTCTACATGAATGTACTATTCACGTCACAAAAATGGGTATAAGTGCACACAATGAGTGATGAATTTTAAATTTCTCAGTGACTGTACTGACACCAGCCCCCAAATGAACATCAGTCCCCGTTAAAATTCAAGTTTTCTTACTTGCAAAGATATTATATTTAGAGATAAAATTTCATTACACATATTTGCTAAGGTTTTTGGTATATTTTACTGCAAAACTTCTAAGGGAATGGGGCATATTCACAACCCCAAGTGAGTAGCACCTCAGTATGACATGACATGAAAACTTCAAGTGACCTTCTGTAATTCTATCTCTCAAAACAGCTAATAGATCATTGCTTGCCCTTGGAAAACAGCATTGCTCTTTTAGCAATTTATTTCACCATCTTAAAAATTCAATTTTAGGAAGGAGGAGGGCAGAAAAACACACAGAACTCAGGTTTCTTTTCACACCTATGTAAAATCAAACAACTGTAGTGTATGAAATATTTCATAACAAACTGATTATAATTGAACAGGGTACCATTCCAATTCAACTTATGTAGATCCTTTCTAAATAATGCTTTGCTTTAATGCTCCACTTTATTGTTTTAGCAGAGGTTGCACTGCCTAACCTGGATACTCTTCCTATTTATGAAGACAGAACCAGTGGTAATTTTGCTAGTGAACACTACTGTTCATCCCAGCCTATTGCTTTTGCAGAAGATGATGTGACAAATCAGAACAAAGCTGTCCTAATTTCAAAATCCCCGATCACTGTCTTTATTATGCTGTACATCTAATCTATCTATAATTCCAGAGCTCCCTCTACATAGCAAATTGACAAGTCAGTGCCATATAGAAAGTTAATAAGTAATTGACTGTTTAGATATGACACCAAAGGCATGACCCATGGAGAACTGATAAGCTAGACTTCATTCAAATTACAATTTTCTTCTGTGAAAGGAGCTCTATGAAAAGATGAGCTATGTAGTGGCAGAAAATATTTGCAAAAGACATATCCAATAAAGGGCTGTTACTCAAAATAAATAAAGAAATTTTCAACTCAAGAATTAAAAAAAAAATCAAAAAAGTAAACCAAAGGCTTTAACAGACACTTCACTCAAGAAGATATATAGATGAAAAATAAGCATTTGAAGTGATATTGTACATCATATATCATCAAGGAAATGCAAAACACAATAGCAATGAGATAACACTAAACACCTGTTAGAATGGCCAAAATCCAAAATACTTACATCACCAAATGCTGGTAAGGAATTAGAGCAATTGTAAATTTCATTCGTCATGATTGGAAATGCAAAATGGTAGAGAAATTGTTCTTTATGCTTGTTTTTGTTGTTGTTGTTTGTTTTTTGAGACAGAGTTTTGCTATATAATCCAGGCTGGCCTTGAACTTCTGACAAACCTTCTGCCTACACCTTCCTAGCACTGCAGTTATAGACATGCATCACCATGCCTGGCTGGTACAGCCATTTCTGAGACAATTTAGTAATTTCTTATAAAACAAACTCTTGTCAAATGATCCAGCCATGACACTCCTTGGTATTGAACCTAAGAAGCTGAAAACTTATGATCACATGAAAACCTGCATATGAATGTTTATTGTGGTTCTGATTATAACTGCCAAAATATGAAAGGAGCCAAGATGGTTTTCAGTTGATGAGTAGATAAAAATACTATGGCATATCTAAATGTGGAATATTGCTCAACACTAAAAAGAAATTCGCTATCAAGCTATGAAGACTCACACAAAAATATTAAATGCACGTTAATAAGTGAAAGAAGCCATTTTGACAAGGCTACATATTATGAGTCCAACTATATAACATTCTGCAATAGTGAAAAATATAGAGACAATCCAAGACCAGTGATTCCTGGGGACTGGAAATGGATTGGAATGAGTCGAAGGAGATGGAGAATTTTAAGTACTATGGATATGAATACTTACCATTGTACATCTGTCCAAACTTACTGATACACAACACCAACAATGAATTCTGAGGTCAGCTATGGCTGTTGGGCAGTAATAATGTGTCAGTGTAGGCTCAGTTGTAGCAAGAGAACCATTTGGGTGGGGGATATTGGTAACAGATGAGGCTCTCTGTGTGTAGAGGCAGAGGGTAAATAGGAAATTATTCTATCTTCTGCTCAACTTTGTAGTGAACCTAAAACTGTACTAAATATAAGACTTAACTTCAAAATACTAAAATGTGTATGATACAACATTGTCTTTCATCAAAGAAACTCATTCTTAAATTGCATTACTCACAAAACTACACAGATGAACAACGTAATAACAAACCACAAAAACTATAATATAAATTTCTCAATTTTCTAATTCTGAAAGCATAATTTACCCTTTTATATCCTTTTAAAAGAATATCTCTTTTCAAAGAAAAATAAGCTTAGGTTAGAATCTCTATTTGAAATTCTACAGTCACCTTAAATGACCTTCTGTGGATGGTTTACATAGCTTTGGGGACCTAGTTCTGTTACTTCTCCTGCCTCCTCCCAAATCACTGCCTTCCTGTTCTCTGATCTATGAACACACCATCCTCCATTCCTTTCACTAAATATTCAGCTCCTCACCACATTCACCTTCACACCTGCTGTTCCTCCTAATGGAACACTCCCTTCCTAAGCTCCACCCTTCACCCATACTGTAACTCCCATTCACCCTTCAAATACATAGGATTGTGTTCCTAATAGTCATACACTCAAAATAGTATCATTCCCATGGTTAAATGCATTCACAAGACCTGTTCTTTCTTTCAGAGTTGGATCTCAATTTGATTTTACTCTTCCATTAATATTCTCACTTATTAATGCTTGTAAGTTCCATGAGGAGGGAGATCGTGCATATTAATGCTATCCCCAGTACCTAGTATTGAGCCAGTGTTCATAAGAATTGCTATCAAAACTGTTAATGGATCAAGAACCTCCTTTATTATATGACTTGATTAAAATCATCTGGGAAAGTGCACGTTTATTGAGAAAAATCAAAGAATCAAGGAAAAGTAATCAGTAATAAAAGCATGGCAATTAACTATAATCATTTTCTATTTAGCAATGTATTCTAGGGTCCCCTGTGGATATAATGTCAACAATAGAAAGTTGAACATACCAGTGCAAAGTCATATCTCTTTTTAGTTTACACTTTTCTACCAATTTTTATTTTCCTTAATTATAGTTAATGTTTGACTAAACTCAAAGTCAGGAAAGAAACTGCTGCATGGAACTGATAGAAAGCCATTCTGAAAGATCATCAGAGTCTGGACAGATAAAGCTACCATGGCCCCGGGAATGACCTTAATCAAGCCATTTGGTGACTCTGAGTCTCTAATAGTGTATCAAGGGGACTGTCTATGGTACTTTTCTCTCATGGTGGAGGCAAAACACCTGACACCAAAAATTAAGGAAAGAAAGGTTTATTTAGCTCAGTTTGTGGAGGTTTCAGTCCATAATCAGCAGGCTCCAAGGCAGGGTGGCATGGCACAGGGGCAACGCTTCAAGGAGGCAGAAGACAGCAAAATCAAGAAGAGCAAAAGGAAGGTAGCAAGCCTCTTTTCCTCTCTCATATCATCCCTCTGCGGGTCCTTTACACCCACACCACCTCTGTGCCCTCCTCTTGTACAGGCTCAGGATGTTTATAAAGTGAGGACCCTGGCCCTCGGCTGAGTTGCTTAGCCAAGCTTCTGAAGTTCTCAAATTGACACAATGAACAACATACTAGAGCAGTAAGGCCAGCTCCTCTACATACCAGGGTATAGAACCGCTGAGTTACTTAGTTAGGCTTCTACACTTCTCAAGTTAATACAATATATCAACCATTATAGAGACCAAATAAAAAGTTAGTTTCCTGAGACAGACAATGATATATCCAAAATGAGATTTCCAAGGGAGAGAAAAAAAGAGAAAATAAAAATGTAAATCTAAAGAGATAGCAAATCAATGTCATATGAGCAAAAAATACATTATGTTGGGCCTTAATGAGCCAAATTTGAAAAAAATAATGATCTCAACATCATAACCAGTTTCTCAATCAGCCTCCACTGGGAGGCACAGCAAAGAAAGGAGACTGACAGACCAACATAATGAGTCTGCATTCCTCTCAGGAGAAAAGGCCATAAAGATCAGTGTCATAGGTAACTAGTAAATAGCATTGCTGGTGCAGGAACAGACAACTCTCTGGGTTACCATTAATAAGAATATTCATAAAGTGCCCAGAGTATAAAATAGGCACTGTGAACAATATGCTTAAGGACAAGAGAGGGGAGAAAGTAAAGAACACTTTGCCGAAACTTTCAGCAGTCATGAGGGATATTATATTCCCTGCACTTATATTCTTCTATTTTTGGAGTTGATGAAGCTTAGAGGGTAGAGATCTAAGATCAAGGAAGTGAGCTTGTTGTGAAGAGCACAGAGGTGAGCAGGACACAGAGAGAACAAAGAAGGGAAGAAATAAGTAAAGGTGAGAGAGGCCAGCACCCAGCCAGGGAAAGAGAATTTTGAAAAATAATTAGTTTCCTTCCAGAGCTTGTCACAAAGTACCTTCTAGTTTTCAGATGTCACCCACTGAACTTTATCCCACCTCACATCAAGCCTGTGGACAGGAAAGGAGGAATCATATCCTGAATCCTCTTTCTAGCTGATCACCAGCGGCTCAAAGAAACAGCAAGTTGCTCCAAATCCCAGAGCTCATCAGCAGAGAAGCAGGACAGATCTGCATGCTTCTCCTGATGGCAGAACGTGTCTGAGGAAAGCAACAAAGAAATGCCATGTGCTGCAGGTGGTAGAGCAGGAGCTCCTGTGAGGACCTATGGCATTCCCAGACTGGGACTTAAGCACAGCTGCTGTGGAAAAGAAGAAATCCTCAACTAGCAATATAGCAGTTGATCAAGTCTTCCTTTTCTCCTCTTAACTCTTCTACAAATGTGTATGGCAAGCATACGATGGCTTACTGTAGAGAAAAAGGAGCCCTTAGTCCTCCTTAAAAAGAATACCACTTTCCTCTCCACCTACCACAGGGGGAGAAGCAAGAAATAGGCCTTGTTTGTGATTCCTTTTTGATAACAACAAACCCATTCTTTAAAAATTGCATTTTTTATCACACAAGTTTTCTCAACAACCTTAATAAGAATTCTAGAACATGTGTTGTTTGATTTCAGAGTTCATCTTCCCTTCTTGTAGTTGATATGTAAGGCAAAAGACAGTGACAATGTATATGGTAGTTATTTCAGGTCCTGAAGTTTCTTAAGCAGAGGAAATCAAACAATTCTTATTGCTTATCCAATCTCTAAATCTCATATTATAAAATAGAAAGTAAGGGTTTGTAGAAGGAGAATTTTTTTTGCAATTAATCTTACTTATGATTTGGAAGGAACATAAACAAATGGTGTTGGAACCACTGCATTTCTCTTCAGTATGCTTCCATTTTTAGGTGAATCAAAACACATTCGAAACACTGGAGCCAGCCACAGATGAATACATAACCTGGGAGATTACTCATAACAGTTCACTCAAGGACTGAGGATCACTGTTGAGTCACTTGCATGGAACTTCCATTTCAAAGGCTTTTAAAAGGGAGACTTAATTCCCTTCTTCCAAAGGGAAGGCCAAGGAGAAGCCAAGTGGAGGAAAGCCAAAGGACCCAGCAATATGCAGAGAGGCACTTGATGTAAAAAATTCTGGTGTTTTCAGGGCAAAGCAGCAAAATTCATGAAAGCCTAGGGTATGTGTATATCTCCACATATTATGAATCATATTCCAAAATCAGAAGTTAGGTCCACTGATGCCACAAAAACACATGTGTGCATGCACGCATGCAAGCAAAGAAACATACGCATATTCTTACATTTTTAAAGTACAGATCTTGCTAGCCCTGAGGGTGGAGCATACCAGTGTGTTTTCTCCTGCATTACTCAGCATCCCTGTCATCAGATGGACCCACAGATTAGTGTTAGCAAGGTGAGAGCAGAGCACTGTGGATCATTTCTGAGTGAAGGCAGAAAGAAGTTCACACATTATTCCTCACTCATACCCACTCATTGCATGGTGGTTGCAGAGGATTTCTGCTGAGAAAGAGCTAACACAAGGCTGATATAACTGTACTACTGAGCTTATAAACCCACTGGCCATGAGTTGTCTGGATGTACAGCGAACTATGTGTGTGGAAAAACTTTTATTAAGCTATAGATAGGATGTGGCTTTTATAGTAGTATAACTTAGTTTTGCCAACTAATGCAGTTCGCTTGTTCATATTATTCATCAGCAAGCTCTCTTAATCCCATCTCATCAATATTCCTTAAGTCTTTCTAATGCTAACCATAGTCACCGTTTCAAATCAGGTAACAATTCCCTCTTCCCTATATTGATGGAACAAGTCTCCCTGCCTCTGGTCTTAATCCATTCTAATCCATTTTCTTGTATGGCCAGAGCCATCACTTTAAAGTTTAAATTGGAACTTTTCATTACTTTGCCTAAAATCATTCAATGATTTCCCATCAAATGCAAAATCCTCCTTCAATGTTATTTCTATTTACCTCCTCACTTTTGACTCTTGACATTCCAATTACTGTGTTTCAGTCATCTAAGTTACCTGATTTTCCTGGAACCACCCAAGGACAGATTCATTCTTCCCTCTTCCTGGGACACTGTTTTCCACTTTGTTCAATTTTCCCGAGGTTAATCCCCAAACAATTATTTGAATAAACATCCCCTCTCCTGACTTGTAAAGAAGATATTGATGTTCTAGGTCAGCCTCTGCTCACTCCTATTAATGGTCACTACTTCAGGATATATGACAGCTTCACTGATAGTTCATTGCCAGAGAGAGAGCTTCATAACACAGGAACTGTTTTCTAATCATCATTCCAGTCATAAGGCCCAGCACACAGCATAAACCTTTAGTAAGTATTCTCAAATAAACTGATGGATAGATGGATGGATGGTGGGTGGATGGATGGATGAATGGATGAATTCATGAATGAAAAGATGAATAGGTAAGCAAATGGATGTATGTAAGGATGAATGAATGGATGGATGGATGAATAGCTACCTAAATCAAACATGCTTCACTCCTTTTTGTCCTTCGCAGTTGTTACAAACAAATAAAACAGGACAGAGAAAAGACTTCAGATTCTAATTAATCTGCCTTTAATTCTTCTCCTTCTACCACAAAGAACTTACTTTTTCTTATCCCTCCAATCTCATTTGTAAAAGTGTAATCACTTATGGAGTGCTTGTAAAAACTGGAGTTGTGCGCATAAAGTAGACACAGGGTGAGAAGTACAAAGCAAGTGCTAAAAATAAATGATACTATATTTCTACTACTATTATCATCATTATTATTGGTCATATAAAAACCAGTCCAATGACATGACGGAGATGCACTTACTTGGGAGTAAGATCAGATTTAATTTTGAGCAAAAACGAAGTAGACCATTCGAGTAGACTCAACGTGGAACAGTGACTCCTGCTTAGCTCTCCTGGAAGCTTCCTCTGTTCTCCTCATTCTTTACATTTCTCTAAATACACCAATTTTTAAGCAACTCCTACATTAATTTCTCCCATTCTTGATGCTCAGAACTGTCTACCACTATTCCCTTTCTTCTCTATGTTCTCTTTTCTTGACTTTCTTAAAACTCTACACGTTTCCCTTTCTAAATCTCTGGCAAAAAAAAGCACGTTTTTCATGAACACAAATAAAGCACAGTGATCTAGTCATCCTCAGTTTAAAGACTAAGTCCTAATTCCAGTTCTCAGATGTTCACATCAGTGAACCAACACAGCAACCAACACATATCAATTGGGCTCCCACTGTTCTAGGCCTGGGGCACTGAGCTAGGTACTATTTGTTTATTCTCTGAGCAAATATTAATTAGTTACAAACTACTAGCCTTATCTAATTAGGTTAAAATTTCTTAGAGGAAAGGTTAGCTCCCTTTCTTCATTCTTTGGTCTCTGTGGAACTCAAACAAAAAGATTTTTTCTTTCCATCTTTAACAAATCATACTCAAACTAGTGATATAGGATCTCATTTTCACCAGATATGAGGTTTGCTTTTTAGTCACAGAAAGTAGTCACCGCTAGACTGAACCAAAGATAAGGCACCCACAGATGTCAGTTCTTACAGTCTAAGAATCTGATCCTGCAAACATATAAACGTATTTCCCTCTTTAACCTGAAAGTCTCATAGGTATCAACAATGCATAGAATATGGTCACCTGTAAAAGGAGATAGTAATTTATAATTTTGCTTTTGTCCATTGCCATTGTCATTCCTACAGGGGTCTAATAACCAAAATGTAATGTCTGTTCATACTCTTTGCTTCTTCCTATGTCCTATTCTCCAAGCCTAAAAGGTACATTGTCACTTGCACTAAATGAAGCAGCTGTGCAGTGAAGACGATCCTGGTCAGGAATTCCAAAGTTTCATCTTGGAATTAGTGCTAGTTAGGATATAATGGGGGAGGAGGCAGGAGAGGTGTGACCTCTATTAATCTCTGGACTTTGATAAGGAAAGTAAAAAAAAACAAAAAACTGTATGTGGCTGTCATATCTACATCTAGATATTCCCCTCAGAGCCTCATGCGCTTGTAGCTAGGGCTCTTCTGAGGTGGCTGGATTTAAGGTATAAAATGTGGACTAACAGTGTGTGAATGTGGATTAAGGTTGTGATAACTGGATTGGTCCACTGACTGGTTAACATTGTTCTGAGTATGGGTAATGGGAAGCCTCATTCTGGGTGCTGGTGGCAGCAACCACTGGGCTTGTAACCCAAATGGAATAGAAAGATGGAAGGCAGGCTGCTGCTGCTGCTGTTGCTGCTGCTTCTCGCCTCCTGTCTGCCCTTCCACGGACTGTTCTTTTCTTTCATGCCTCTCTGCCATACTGCCTGGTTTGGAGCCAGTTGACTACAGACTAAAATCTTTACAAACTGAGCTAAAACCTTTCCTCCTTTAACCTTGGGTGATAGGCATTTTGTCTCAGGAATGAGAAAGTAACTAAAACAGTGACCGATGTTTGAATGTAAGTTGATTTTTTAAAAAAGCAATACACATAGGAAATTAAAAACTAATTAGCTTCTCATGAACTCACATCCAATATTAAGTAGCTCTGACTTCCATGAAATTCTTCCTAACAATTTTCTCCAGTCCTTCCTCTATGTGAAATGCTCTGAATTATTTAGAGGAACTCAAGGACACTATCAAATCAAGATGTTGTCATCCTCAGCTCCACTTCACCAGGCTTTGATATCAGCTTTTCCTCAGGGATTAGCTTCCCATCATTAACAGCACAAGTATATTTCTTTTTGTATGATTCAAGACACTATGGCACAAATATATCCTGTCCAAGTGAGCAGCACTTGGCAACATTCACAAGATGTAATGTCACCACAGGTAGTAAACTGTCTCAAGGAATGATTCAAGTCTCACTTCTCTGTCTCTTCTAGCAACCCATCCATTGGATATGTCTAGGGATCCAAAGAAACTGTCAAGAGAAATTAACCTAATTATCTGTGTTCCTGGAGTCTTAAGGCTCCAGCAAATATGAAGATTGCCTCTTTATATCATGTCTGCTTTGGATTTATTCCTTACATTTAACAGCTTTCACCAGCTGTGCTTGTGTATATTCCTCCCTTTCAGCACGAGCACAGCCACATTTTATTTTCAGGTGTTGTTTTTCTCTTCAAGTATGTAAAAGTCTATCAGCTGCCAAAGTATCTGTGTACCTTTGCAGGTGAACCTATGTTCCTCTAAAGTGAACTAAACATGACGACTGAGAGACGAGGGTGTTTTTTGGTTTTTTCCTTTGTTTCAGTGGCTCTTCTTATCGCTCCTCTTTTTGCCACAGGAGGATTTTGGATGAGGTTAAGCTAATTATCCTAAGTCTCATTTCAACTGGTGAACTCATCATTTTGGCATCCTGCCACAGCTCTCTGTTTGGCCTACTGTGCTGACTTACTTGGTTTACCAGGGGACCAAGTTACAATGTTTTCAGCTGAGTTTTTTCTTCTTCTGTGACTAGTGTGGGATGAATTAAGTCCCAAATTAACGAGTATAAACCATTTACAAAAAGAAAATCAGAGCACTCCAAAATGGTTTTTCCTTCGCAACCCTGGCTGCTGTGTAATGCCGCTATTTTCTTAGGGCTGAATTTCAGCCAAACAGCTTCTGCTGATGTGAGCCTTCGCAAACTGCTGATGGTCAAGGGGCAGGCAAAGTTTCTAGAGAAATAAAACAAAACTTATGAAAACTGGCTTGAAGACACATTACATATTTATGATCAAGCAGTTCAACTGTTTTTCTTGTATTTGTGCCCAAAGCCTTAAGGAAAAACTGTGGAATTTGTGTGACCTATTTTAATAGGTACCACCAACCTGCTGTCATCCCTGGTTAGTAGCCTTATAATGTGCTTTCCTAATGGAGGTATTGCTTAGATTGTGAAGTAGGCTTCTAAGCCATTGCCCATCTTCCTGGTCTAAAACCAGAAGCCTGAAGAGTAAAAACAACTCAGAGAATTCAATCCAATTATAAACCAAGAATGATCATAATTCTTCATTGGCATCATAGCAGAAACATCCAAATGCAGAGTATAAATTCAAAGGTCTATTTAGGAATTTTTAAAAATAACTTTCTCAGATTTTAAGTGGCATTTTGGCTTTGAATTTTGACTTTTCTACTGGGAGAAATGCTCATAACTGTCATTTGATTTTTCATAAAGTAGTATCTTTAATAGCCAATCAATAGGCAAAATAAGGTTCTAAGTTATCTCAGCATGGTGCACAGCTTCTAGTCTACCTTCCGTAGTTTTTTTTTTTTCAAAAAAACTTCAGTGCCTTAATTTTAAATTTAAAAAGTCAAAAGCAATAACTGAAGATTATCTGAAAGCAATAACTAAAACAAATCTAGGTAGGGACAACACATTTCTGCTGATCCTTCCATGTGAATAACTCTCTCTGGGGCAAACATTCCAGAGAAGTCATGTTTTTTTTTGTTTGTTTGTTTTCTTTGATGTACCTTCACTGTAACCAAAACTTTTTTTCCACCTAGTCTAATAACTGGAAGCAAGCAAAGTATTCCAAATGTTTAACTTACTACACTAAACAGTACTGTATACTAAATCCTATGTTTTCTTCACATTCTTACGAAACCATCAGTGCAAGAATTTTGTACATTTCCAAGATCCCCCCCTAAATCCTATCATTGATCCACAAAGATTTGGCAATACTTTCTTCCCAAGATTTTATAGTTACACTTCATCTATGGAACCTGTCACCATTCTTTTTTTAAAAAGTTTTCATCTCCACTTAAACATAATTGTTGTGAATGCTAAGTTAACCCCATTAACTCTAATATCATCTCTGCCATCTATCCTTTCCACCGCACCCACTCTTCGGTCTCATCTCACTGAGCTCCTCTCCACACCTGACACATCGCTACCAGTAACAACTCCATGTGACTAAAGCAACTGACACTTTCAGTTCTGTGCTTAATGTAGAGGAGTAACATTAAGATGTGTCCAACAGGGGAAAAATATTGAAAGAAAGGGTACATAAAATGAAGAGGATTCATTGACCAGCAAAAATCAATGAAGCAAAAATGGACCATTTTCCTCTCATTGATTTTCACTGCTCATTGTGCCTTGACAGGCATCTCTGCAACTTTGCATTCCCTTGTGTTTCCCAGGGAGGGCTTGTGACAACACAAGCTCACAATACAGGCCCTTATCATCTGCCAAATGAAAACCACAATGGGACAGAAATTCACACTGAAGTGACCACTGGAGTTTCTCACTTGAGTGTAAGTTGCAGTCAACAAGCCCCTGAGCAACCCTGTCCTTGCTGGTTTCTGATAAAATCTTAGTGCAACTGCAGGTCGGCTTAGTGGCCTCTTGACTTCAGCTGCTCACATTCTCAGTTAAGGCATCCGGGGGGAACCTTGTCCTTCCCTTTCCTAGACTCAACCTCCCTATTCAGAGAAATCACATTTTACAAAAAGTGCCATCCATCATCTTCAAAAGCCAGAAAGTGCAAGTCCTTGCCAGAGAGGGGCAGATATTCTGAGTAATTGGATACCGCTTCTGTAGACCTGGCTGCCGACTTGAGTACCCAGAGACAAAAGGTGAGAGGAGGAACCTTCCCCAAAAGAGGCTGCAATGCCAGATGCTTTGGATTTCATCTCAGAGGCAATCAGGTGTGTGTCAAACTGTGCACCTATTTTTAAACCCCACATACATTCTAAAACAAGCTAGTGTATTCTTTTTAAAGACGGTATTTACCATGATGTGTCATGCAGCCACTTGGGCTCTAGAGAATGCTGGCATGAGTGCTCAGATAAAGATAAACTCCTTTTGATACATGCCTGGAATACGGAGAAACACAGCCCTGGGGATATTCATCAGCCTCTGTTTTTCCAATATGAAAATGACCTAATAACTAAGTCCCCACGTTCTCATTAGCATTCTACTAGAGGTACTGGAGATACTCAAGTCATATGCCTCAATGACAGGGCGAGAGTGCTCTATGGATAATTAAACCCGCCCCTGTTCAGACAGACACTGTCCAGGATGATAGTAGCCATGAAATATTTACAAGGAGGTAAGGAAGGAAGGGCATGCTTGGCTTTGGAAAAGGATTTAGGATCTGAGTATGTGCTTACAGAATTAAACATCTGGATGCTCAATCTACATGAAAGGATCATATCTACAAGACTGAGCAAGCAATGTATGCTAATTAAGGCCCACTACATTTTAACTACAGAACTAAGGTATACCCAACAAAAGTTTCCTGCAGGCATCCAGTGAATAAGTTGCCCCACAAGTAACCAGCTTTACCTTCCCTTCCTTCTTTCTCTCTGCTCTCCTGCCCTTTCTTTTACATTCTGGTCTTCTCATTCTTTTCGTTTCCTCTCACAAATGTGGATCTTGTGCCTAAGAGCCAAGTAATGTGCTAGATACTAGAAACACAAAGTTATGTCAGAGCCTTTGAGAAAGTTCCAGTTCTATTTGAAAGTACATAGTTAAAGCAACGACATAACACAGACTGATATAGGGGAACGAAATTTCCAACTTATATAGATGCTTGGTAAGAGCTCATGTTCTCTAAAATCAAAAGATGAATTTTAGGAACAATGGAGGTTAAGAGTAGAATATATTTATTCAGAGAAAGAAAGCCTCTATCTGAGAGAGACTTGGAGTAAAACCACAAAACAAGGCAGGTCTAAGCTAGGGAAAACATGGGAACTCACAAGGTAGGTATGGGTTGGGACAAAACTATGGTCAAGCAATGAGATGAACTGCTCAGGTAAAATTGATTAAACAGGGAACAAGTGGGGAAGTGAGTCACATAGCAAGCTGGCATGCTTAACAGTAGTGACTCTTCCTGTAGGGGGTTGGGATGCTGACTTCTGGCTTCCTCAGGGTGATACAGACCTATTTAGAATAATAATTCCTGATGCTTATCCTTAGGAAGTATATGAGTGCATTTGATTTATCTTTTGTCTTGAGATCTGACCCACAGTGGAGGTGTATGGATATCATGTGAGCCCTTTAGGTCTAATTCTGGATATAATTTTTGTTATTCGTTCTTAGTTCCTCCCACATCACATGAGCCTGAAATAAATTAGAGAAGATTTTTAGCTTTGTCTTGTCTCCGCCTTAAACAATAGGATGTTGGTGCAAGAAAAAGTTCCTGCTTAGGAGGCCAGGGCTTCAGAAGTAGCCATGTAATCATGCAGGCTCCTGCCTGAGAAAAGCAAACCCCAACTGTCTCTTCCCCTTCAAACCAGGTCCTGGAAGGAACAGACCCAAATCTAGCTGCATCAAACCCAAATAAACTCAGCCAAAATTAGGCAAATGTAAGCCCTACAGACATGTGACTCAGAAAAATAAACACACATTGCTGTAATTCTCCAATATCTGGGGGCTTATTTATTACATGTCCTCACTACAATAGCAATAGTGAGCCTTTTCTCCATCCAATCCCCAAACCACTGCCTTTTACAACCTAAGTAATAAGGGGATGGTCAACTCAGATTCCATTAGGAACTCATTTTAGCTAAAATTAGTGCTTTTGATAGGGACAATATATCTCATTGTGTTAATAAAGAAAGTGTATAGGCATATTGAAGCAACTCTGGATAAAATTGCTTTCTTGTAAATGAGGAATATTTGTCTTTTAAGAGTTTAGATTGTGAAGGGAAATGAGGGAGAGAGTTGTTCAATCATGCACAGAAATTTTAAATTAAATAGACATACACTAGCATGTCTAACCAGCCCACAGTTCCCATCCCCTGTGATGGCCCACAGGACTCTAATATCTCTAGGGTACTACCCCAGTTACCACGTTTCTACCATTGTCATCTCTGCTCCCTGGGCACAGAGTACTAGATCTGAGGATCTTTTTCCCTCAGAAGAGGGAAAAAGAAGCTGGGGCTGGGGTCTAGCTCAGTGGTAGAGCAGTTGCCAAGCATGGACACAACCTTGGATTCAATCCTCAGCACAGGAAAAAAAATTCACCAAAGAAAGAAAGTTGATCTCTACAGGGGGAAAACGGGGTCAAAGTACAGAAAGAAACAGAAATGAGTAGTTAGCTGGCCTCTGAAGGCAGAGTACATCCAAGATAAATTGTCTTGGTACCTATAACTGTCTCATCTATTCTCAGATCCCCCTAGGCCTGGCAGTACTTCCTGCCTTTTGACCCAGGATGTAACTTTGAATCATAACAATAAATTCTCCTTATGCCTTCACTGGAGAAAGTTTTCTTCAGCTGAAACCAGAAGAAACTTGGGGAAAATATATGTCCACTATGTGTGAGGCATTAGGGCCACAAAGAAAATAAGACGGATGAGTGAACAAATCTTTTTGTAAGAGTTTTTAAATTATGAAAAAATAAAGAAGTTGTTTCTTTCCCAGACACAGAGGGGTCTAGAAAAGCCTTCATTAAATAACTGATTATTAATCTGAAACCCAAAATGCAAACTGGAGATGACCAGATGAACAGGTTATCCAAGGCAATATAATCAACCAAGTCAAAGCCATGTGAGTGAACCAGTAAGCATGAGAAATGGCCTTGCAATTGAGTAGTAAAGGGCATTGCTGATAACAATAGAAATTTTAGTGGAGCAGTTAGTACAGAAGCAAGACTGAAGTAGATTAAAGTAACAAGTGAGAAAATAGAAAAAATCATGTATAGAGCATTTTCAAGATTCTCGAGTGTGGAAGGAGGAAGGCTGTGAGTGGAGGGGAAGGACGGATTACACTGGGGCATTCTGTTCATTTCAGTGGGAAAGGCTTCATCTTCTAGACATGAGGAATAGGTGTCACATGCTGACATATCTTGAAGAGGGTATCTTTTGTGGGAAATGATGAGCAGAAGAAACAGTACAATGAAATTGGGAAATAATGTGCCAAGAAGATAAAGACAGTCCATTCAAAATGTGCAAATTTAGTCAAACTAAACTGTTCTTATTATAAACCAACTGCTTGAGAAGAAATTATTTTGGGGGAAAATGCATTGCTATCCTCAGAAGGAATGTCTGAAAACTAATTACTATTCCTAACTTATTCATCCCCAATGCCTCACCAACATGATCCTTTGTAATAGATTCATATTTCAAAGTGTGGAATAAAAAAACATTGTGCCAACTAACAATGACATCAAGACAATTCTCTCAGGTACACAGTGAGGGGAAAAATGAATATAAGCAAAAAATTTAACACTATTAAATTACAGGGTTGGCTTCCTTTTACAACTCTCATTTCCCAAAGGTATTGAATGTGTACCAAACAAATAATTGAAAATTTATTTTGTTGGTGTGGAAGAATCTTCTATAGGTAGCTATCATCATTTGATAAAGAGATCACTAGTTAAAACTGATCATACCTTTAGAGACATGAAAAAATATTATCATCAAAGGAAAATTACCTGCTTTGAAGTGACCAGAGCATAGAAAATAAAGATAAGTATTACACCAGCCACATTTTCTGGAACTTTCTTACGTCATCACCATGTCCTTTCTACTACTGTCATTATCATCATTACTATCACTATAGTAGTCACCATCACCATCAACATTATCACCACGTCCATACCTCCATCTCAGTTCTGATGACCATCAACACCATTGCCATAACCACATTCACTGCCATCACCACTACCACCATCACCATCATGATCACTACCACCATCTCTGTCTCTATAGCAACATCAAATCTCTACAGATATCATCACCACCACCTCATAGTTTCCCAACATGATTTCTGAACAATAAATTGCTGATTGACTCAAATTTTCAACATGGCTCAATCCATTGCAACCACATTTTGGGCTACTTTTGCTCTACAATGTTTTTCTTATTTGTGGTTGATAAATATACAAATACAGTCCAGGGGCAGGAGTAGCAAGTGGAGAATTAAGCCTCAGGGTGAGAGGTAAAGAACAGGGCACCATGCAGTCATGCTGCTATAATGACCTGTCTCTGGAAGCATGTTGCCTTCTATAGGATGGATTTTTGATAAGAACTTCCAAAAATAGCATGTGCAGCCAGGCTTTATCTTTAATGTCCCAGCATTGATCAAAAAAAGGGGGGATTAAACTAAGCCAATGATGGAGAAAACTAATTTCATGGTAAAATAATTCTAAAATGTATTTAAGGTGCATAGGCAAGACCATTTTCAAAGAAATCTGCATTACAAAACATGCATGGGAATTGAAGGCTCCATTCAGACAACCTCCAGCTGCTAAAGAAAACTGTTATTCTTTAGCTCTCTCCCACTGTTGCATGTAAACAATTTTATGAGGTAGAAAAAACCTTCTTACTATATAGGCCCTTATCAAAGAAAAGACTCAGTATGGTGTAAATATTTTGTTTTGTTTCTTCCATTAGCAAACATTTCAGTTCTTTAGTAAAAGACATGAATAAACAAGAAGAAAAAGTGGTGTTGAAATTATTTACTGGCTTCTTTGAAGGAGATCAATATGGGAAAGCCATCTAAAAATGGTCTTTTTCTGTTCAGTGAAGTTGTATCTTCCCTGTGAGATGTAGTATTTTATATTTAATGGCAAAAAAGTCTAAAATAAAGATTTTACTTTTTTAAAATGTCCAAAATTCTAAACTATGGCTTTCACAGCCTCGTAAACAAAGTCTCATAGCATACAGTAGACTTTTCTCATTATTTATGATGCTAACACCCTCCCCCAGTAGGTGTGTGATCAGTGGACTTAGGAAACTATCATTTAAATCAGGTTTTGCAAGACATGTCTTCTACTTGGTTTCCTCAGGATGGATAGTGTCATATCTATGTACATTTGTGTAACCTGTTAAAGGTTAAGTAAAATCCAAGGGGCCACACCAAGCAATTAAATAATCATGTAAATGAATAAATGTTCTATCAATACAATCTGCATTCTTGTTCAAACTTAGTCCAATTTTTTTTCTTTTCTAGGATTTCTTATAATTTATGAAAAAAAAATGCTCTGTCAAAATGCTAGCATGTCACACCATACCTCATTTTGTACTTTTGTTTCTAAGTCCAACTTGCCTTTTGCATGCATTTAAGACATTGGTTCTCATGTAGGATCACGTACAACAATTTAAGGCATCTTCAAATGCAAACACTTCTTGGAAAAATAAACAATAATGTATACTTAAAGAAAATAAAAATTCAACCACTAGGAAAACATGGCTCACGGATGTCAATGAAAAGAATAAAAATAAAAAAAGAAATAAAAACCACTGAATACACCACCTCAGGATCGTGGGTTTAATATCTTAAAGGCCAATTTGAATTTCTGGGTTTCAGCTTGAATCTTGATACTCATGAGGATGTCTGCAGTTTCCATCCAGCCCAGGCTTCCCTTGCTCGCCACTGTATTTCACAGTGAGGTTGAAAACCATGTGAATAGAGGGTTCCAACAGCTGTTCAAAGGCTGGATGGACATGGTGGCGCACACCTGTAATCCCAGCACTCAGGAGGCTGAGATAGGAGGATCACTGCAAGTTCAAGGCTAACCCAGGCTACAAGGTGAGTTCAAGACCAGCCTGAACTACACAGTGAAACCTTGTTTCAAAACAATAACAAAAACAGCAGCTCAAGGTTTCGGCTGATTGTACAGTTTACTTGCTATATGAAAAATGTCTAAATTTAAAAAATTTAAATTTAAAAAAATTATTTTATGTTTCTAGTTGTGCTGCTTTAGTTGCCTTGATGCCCTGAATCCATTTGAAGTGTTATCTTTCATGTCACTTTGACTTTGGGAAGAGCCACAGGTCACAAAGCGCCAGCTCCAGTGAGTATGGGGAAGAGGACACAACGCAGTTTCAAGGAGCCTCCTTTCCTTTGGGTGGCACTCGGCAGCAGCATCTGCCACTTTCATCTCATGTCATAAAGAAATTCAGAAAAAGAACCTTCCAGGACTGTGGCAAAGTGTGGCAAGGACAAATGTGTTCAAAATGAGGCCGATATACTGGGAATATCAATGGAAATGTGTCTTCACTATAAAAGTTAGGTTTTTTGGACTTTAAGCATTTTTTTCTTTTCTTTGTTTTTTATTAGTACATCTTGCAGAACAAAATGATTTGATTTCTTTACCTCAATTTCCTGACCTGCCAAATGGTCCTGCAAAGCAATCATGTAATACAGTTGTTTAAGAATTAGCTAAGAATTAATCTGTAAAGAAACAGAAAATGTTAGGTTAATACTATGGTTGTCATTTATCATTACAGTTAATTATTATTATTCTCATGAATATCCGTCCCTTCAGATCACAAACTCCATGAGGAAAAGGACCAGGTCCTCTAGATCTGCGGAGTGTGAACTATGCTTTGTGCATGGCACAAGCTTGATGAATTAAATATAACTAGCTTCTAGTTTCTATTAGAAGCTCTACTGAGGTACAAATAAAAAAATGACCAGGGGTACAATTAAAAATGAATAATCATAATTCCAAAAATATTGCATTTTACAAAATGATCTTATTTCTTTTTTCCTAGGAGACTAATTAAAGAGAATCAGGACTCAGGACACATTTAAGCACAGGACAGTGCCAAATACTAATGGGACATTCAGTTGAGTTGTCCAGCAATCATTTTCCTTCTGCTCACGCTGCATGGCCATTGTTTAGAGATGCCTGACCCTTCATGTGCAAACACAATGCAAGAAGTGCTGGGCAGCGCAGTCAAATCCTGAGCCATTCATGAAACCACAAGGATGAAACCCATCTGTAGGATAGGTGAACCTCAAGCAAGCACAGTGGAGCAGAGATGCAAAGGATGCTTGTGACTACACAGCGGGTATCAGAAGAACAAAGGGAAACTCACCTTGGAGACAAAGTCACTGAAGCAAAGGAAGCTGGCTTCCAGGGGTACTAAGGCAGCAGCAATACTGTACATTTCTAACTTTTTTCCTAACATTCTTTGCTAAGAAATATATAAAAATTGAACTCTCTCAGTGGCCCCCATCTTTATCTTTGATAAGGTAAAATTGACAAATAGGAATTGAATATGTTTATGCTGAGCAACAGGACGCTCTGACATGTAAATGCACTGGGAAATGATCACTGCAGTGAGGGTAAATCCTGGCCATTACCTGTATCATCACCACTTCCTTCTCTCTTTCTTTGCTTCCTTTCCTCCTTCTTTCGTGTTTTTGTTCTAAGAAGAGAAGCCCTATCATTGGTGACAACATGGCCGAACCTTAAGGATACTATGTTTAGGGGGAAAAGCCATCACAGGAAAAGTAAATACCATGCGATCCACTAACATGTGGAATCTGAGTCTAACTCAGAGAAGCAGAGAGCAGAAGAGTGGCTGCCAAGTTTGGGAAGGCTGGGGAAAGGAGGAAATGTTGGTTAAAGAATGCAAACATTCAGTTAGGGAAGATGGGTAAGTTCCGGAGACCTTACATACAGCATCATGACTGTAATTAGCAATACTGTTTTGTCAATAGCAAAGAACAAAGTTTTTTAACTGTGTCATTTTTTATTAACACTTTATTTGAAAACTCATAAAACAAGAAAACTTAAAAAGTTTAAATTATTTGCAATTCTATAGTATAGGTGACTATCATTAATATTTTCTTCCTTTCCTTCAAATATTTTATTAAAAATTGAAAATATTTAGATTATGCTGTGAATGGAGCATATGAACATTAAAAGAAGTACACCAAGGTAAACACCTATATAAATACCATCCAGGTCCAAAAATTGGAAACTGTGCCTCACCTTAGAATCTTTTTCTTTTCCAACTACAATTATACCACTTTCCTCAGCATACCTCCCTCCCTAAGCCTAACATCTGTTTTCTTGCCTCTGAGTTTCATTTCTAAATATGTATTAAATTTTTTACTTATTGTTTGGCTTTCATAAACAAAATCATAAACTATGAATTACTGAAAGCTTACTTTATTTTTATTCCTCCTATGTCTGCAACGGACTTACTGATGCTAAGGCACAAATTATATGTCAGTTGTTTTGGTTGCTGTGTTGTATTCCACTATATGAGAAAGCCCTCGTACATGTCTTGATTCTACTGTTAATGGATATTTGAAACATTCCAGTGGTTTTCTGCTAAGGATGACTTGATAAATCTTTCCTGGTGCAAATCTGTAAAGGTTCTCTAGGAAGTCCACCTACTAATGGAGGGACTGGGTTTGTGAGGCTCCAACTTTTTAAGTAGTTAAATATTTTTCGGAGTACTTATATGAACATTTACTTCCATGCAAGTGGATAAGAGTCAGTATCTAAATGTAATGCTTAGTTTTATTCAGTTTCCTAGAATTTGCCAACCTGGTGAACATGTATACTGATAACTATGGAGTTTCTCTTTCCTTCCCTGTCTGTACTATGTGTATGCATGTGTGCATGCATGCGTGTATAGTATTTTACCAAAATAGTACCTCATTGTGAATACTATCGATAATTATGTACTCCTTTAAAATTAATTGAGAGTAATAAGAAACTTCTCTTGGCATCTATTTCTTTCTAATTTAAACTAAAATACCAATGACTGGAAAAATTATAATGGTCACTATTCATATAATCACACCAGAACTTAGAACTTAGAAATCATTTTGCTTTTCTTGTGTTCTATTATTCTACCTATCAAAAGGGGATCAAAGTCTCCTAAGACTACTCTTTAACTATACAGTAATTTTAGAAAATTGATCCCACATCCATTATATGACTAGATAATTATTATGTCCATAAGAGACACATAGGTTTTCTCTATATTTTACTATTACAAATGATGATATTATGAACATTTTTTATGCAAGAATGTGCAGGTACTTCATTAGGACAATAGTGAAAGATGGTATTTTGAAACATGAATATGTGAAAATTTAAATTCCCTGAGTCAACCCAACATTGAATGATTCTCCATTGTTACTTGTTGTGGATTAAAAATAGGTGATCAACACCAGCTGAATTGAATCAGCATGGTATGGTGTATAGACAGCATACCTGAGGACTATTGTCAGCATAAATAGAGATGTGGAGAGGAAGAGAAGACTTGTGGGTTCTCCTAAGTGTTGTTGTCTGGAGCCGCTGGTTCTCCTAGAGGAGCTTTCACAGTGGCTTCCATGATATGAACTCAGCTGTTATCATCAGAGGAGCTTGGGACTTTGTTGCTGAGAATGACTAAGGTTTACTTTGGGGGAACTTTGGTCCTTACTCTGAGCATCTCTTCCTGGCTCCAGAGGGGAAGATGTGTGCTGTTTAACCTCCAGGGGAAGTTGGTCACACTGGCTTCCTAGTATGTACTCAGCTGTTCTCATCATAGGAAGAAGAGCTTGGGACCTTATTGTCTCTGAGGATAGCTGTGGTACTTTTCTGGGGAGCTTTTATTTTGAGCATTGCCTCTTGGCTTCAGTGTAGATCATTCCCCCTATTGTACAGATCCCACAACCTTCTGGCATAGATATTCTGGCTTCTGCCACTCAGATTCATAAAACAGACGTGGGTGAGTCATTGTTGTGGGTTCTACACCTCCAGTTGGACACATGGGAGGCACTGTCATGGACTCTAGGTCTTCAGCTGGACTCACGCAGGACATTGCTGTGGAATTCGGGCTCTCAGATGGATTTTTGAGGTCTTTAGTGTTGTGGAAAGATTTCTTGCACTTTCATGTATTTAACTCTGGGTGACCATCATAAAATAACATTATAAATTATGTGTTCTGTATGTAATTATTCTCCTTGCAACCCTTTACTACTAACACTAGTGTAACTTCATATCATTGGTTTGGTTGCTTTAGTGACTAAATATAAAAGTATCTGTTCTTTGTTATTTCTATAATAATGTTATCCCATGTACTTGTAGGCCTTTTATCTTCCTTTCTGTTATTTTTTTTTTGTCTTCTTACCAGTTTAAGGAAGTGTTTTATGTAATCTGGACATGAAACATGAGTCTCAATTGTCATCTTGGTTCAGGACTGGCTCATTGTACTTGAGTGGATTAATTCACTCTTGTTCACAGCTGAACATGACATTAGAATGTGGAAGTGGGGCACTGGAGGTCATCTTTGGAAGGATTCTCTTTCCTTGGTGCTCTCCCCTGTGTTTCCACTGCTCACACACTATAACTCTCAGTATGATGTTTCGGCATTGGAGTCAGCCCACCATGGACTGAATACTCTGAAAACATAAGTCAAATAAATTGCTCTTTCTTTAATTGTTGGCTAGTATGTAATCTAAGTAATAGTAAAACTAATAAATACAGAAAATTAGGACCAGACAAGTGGGTTCATTGCTATAACTATGGCCAAAGCAGGACCCTTCGGCCACCTCTGTGAATCTTGATAAGCACAAGGCCAATGCTTGGATAAATGCAATAGCCACCCAGGGGCAGCTAGTACTCAGACCAGTATACCTATGTGGTTTAGAAACTGTTGGAGGTGGCTTGTAACAGAAATTTGGAAAATTTCGGAGATGTACTATAAGGAAGCCCCAAAATATTATAAGCAAAACTTCATGGGTAATTCTAGCCAGAGCTCAAAAGACCAGAATGCTGAAAGGGATGCAGACAGTACTGAATATGAGGTTTCACTCGGGAAAAGTTGCTCATGAGGCTTCAGTTGGGAAAAGGGCTCAACTGAAAATTAGGTTAGCGATCATATGTGTTGCATTATAACAAATAATTTACCTGTATTTTGCCCATGTCCAAATATTTTATATGAAACTTAATTTTAAGGTGGTGGAACAATTAAACTGGTGGAGGAAATTTCAAAGTAGCTGATGTTCAGTTATAATACTGACACTGCTGACTGGTTTTAACCATATTTATGGTAAGAATTAGGAGCAAATGGCAGAGCAGATAATTTTTAAAGATTTAAATTTTGGCTTTAAAGAACCATATACAATGATGGCTCCAAAGGTTTTGTAGGTGCTGAAGAGATTAGCACCATTAAAAAAGAAACCAAGTATTTCGAATCAGAATAAGAAAAAAGGATGCCTTGAGGGCATCTCAAGAATCAGTAAGATCTCACCCACGGTAGTGTCAAGAATGCAAAAGTATAATCCTTTCATTCAAAGTAGACTTTTAGGCACTGTCTCCCCTCCACTCCCCTCATTCCCAGAAGGATCACTAGGGAATTGGTTCTCTGAGATTCATTTCACCTTTCCCAGTCACCTAGGCATGGTCCAAGTAGGCCTGGCTACTGCCCGTACTGGTTGAAGTCCTTGGTTTTGTTCACATGATGCCAGGTTTTCAGGGTTGTGCAATGCAAGAGTTGTGGAGTCATGGTGGCTTCCACTTTTATTTCAAAGGAAGGCATGGGTAGCCAGGCAATGTTTCCCTGTGTGTGAAGCTGTGGAAATGGAGCCAAAACTTCAGTGAAGACCTCAGGAAGTTGACCATGCTGGAAACATAGAAAGTAGCAGTCTGTAATCAGAACTATCCCAAGAAAGAGGCGATACAGGCTGCTGTTGACAAGTCCACATGGGTGGGATCACTGAATCCTACTGAAACTCACATAATACCCAGCATGCACCCTGAATGCTGTACTCAGTGTTATGGGACTTAGTGTTTTCCTTGTTGGATTTTGTATCACTTTGGTCTACTTCTCTTCTATCCCTGCATTCTTCCTTTTTGGAATGTAGATGTTTACCACTGTTTTTTGGAAATACACAAATGACTTTTTAATTTTATAGGGGTTCACAGCTACGAGTCTGCCAAGAGTCCCAGAGGAGACTAAACAATGATAAAACTGTTGAGACTTCGGGAAAGGACCGAACTTGTTTCTGGCCATATGTAAGACAGCTGTGCCAATATTAGGTGCAATTATGAGCTTGCTCTTGTCTTTAGTTGGAGATTAAGGTTTAATTAAAGGGATGTGTTAGGATGTTGAGTTGACAAAGGATACAGAGTGATAGTTCAGCTTAATTTTCAATTTAACTGGATTAAGGGAGTCATGGGGAGATGATTGGATTATGGAGGCTCCATCCTCTTGGTGGATTAATCTACTGTTATTTATAGTAGAGTAGAACCCAGCTGGAGGTGGATCCTTGGGTCTGCCTTTGGAGGTTGTGTTTGTAGCTGGTGCTCTTTGCCAGTGCTGTTTTCCAGGAACCATGAAGTGAGGAGCTTTGCTCCAATTCCTTTTAGCTGTAATATTTCTGCTTTCAAGGAAGCCAACTAAGGACACAACCCTCTGAAACCACGACCTAAATAAACCTCTCTTCCTTAAATTGACCATGTAATTTGCCCCAGCAGTAGGAAAACTGACTAATATGCGGGCTCATTGCCAACTGTATATTTGCCAATTTTGATGTGTCTCTTGTGTACAATGTCCTTTAAAAAACAATCTCTTGTGGGGTGTGTGTGTGTGTGTGTGTGTGTAACTGGGAGTTGAACTCAGGGCCTTCACACTGAGCTACATCTGGCTACACATCTTAATTTTAGTTTTGTTTTAATTTTTTTGAGAGGGAATCAAATTCAGGACCTTATGCCTGCCGGGCAGGTGCAAGATCTTAATTTTAAAACGGTCAAGTTAAGTGCTTACTAAATAGTTAGTATTTTGTGCTTTGCATTATGTGTATCTTATTCAAGAACTATTTTTCTACCTTATAGTCATAAAACATAATTGTTTATTTTCTTAAAAAAATTCTATAGTTTTTCCTTTCATGTTAAATTTTAATTACTTTTAAATACCTTTTTGGTATGGATGCAGGTACCTGACTGCATTTTCATCATGTGCTTAATCATTTTGCCTAGCATCATTTATCTCTGTGCTACAATGCTGCCTTCAATGTATGCCTCTCTCAGAATGCTTGCCAGCTTAATCCAGAGTTTTTCATGTCTACTGCCATATACATTACGGTAGTAACTGGAACATCAACTACAATAAGTGTAATTGTTTGAAAATGCTTGCCATACTTTGTTCTTATGAATGTTTTGAATATTCCTCACGTTTTCCTTTTACAAAGAAATCTGTGAAACAGGATGCCAGTTTCCACAAATTCACATAAATATGCTGAGTTTTTATTGAATTAGCATTGACTCTGTAAGTCAACTTTGAAAAAATGAACAGCTTCATAGGCAGGACTATGATACAGGTCATCTCTCATTTAAAATTTGTATATTTATTTTTGTAATAAGTATAATCTTACAAACCCTTCTCCTCTGTTGGTGGCAGTGTAGACTGGTGCAACCACTATGGAAATCAATTTGGAGATTTCTCAAAAAAGTAAGATTAGAGGTTCCATTCCACCCACTTATTCTCCATCTGGGCATCTTCCCAGATGAATTAAAAACATCATACCACAATGATACATGTGCACCCATGTTTATAGCAGCACAATTTGTAATGGTCAGATCTTGGAAATAAATGCCCATCAAACAAGGAATGGATAAAAAAGATGCGGTATTTTTATGTAATTAAATGATACTCAGGTATAAAGAAAGATTTTCTTGAGACTTATATAGGTAAATGGATGTAACTTGAGATCATACTCATAAGTGACATAAATCATACTCACATGAGTAAACATTGTATTGTCTCACTGGTGTAACAAATTGAAAGAATAAGTTCCAAAATGTACAATAGATATTGTGAAATGAGAAGAAATCATTCAAAATGAAAACAGAAGTAGGATGTGTGAAAGGGGAAAGGACAGCAGGGAAAAGTGAAGAAAATGCAAGATGGTTATACTATTAGTGTCTCTTAGTTCATTAAATAGGTAGGTTTGTGCTGATATCAACTGGAGAAATTTTCATGCCCCTATCTTGTATCCCAGGCAACTACTTTACAAAGATTACCACATGTAATATATTAACTATTCTTATTGTATTGTTCTGTTATGAAGTTTTGTTTTACCTTTCTTCTATAAAATAAAGAGGAAGAAGGAGGAGGAGGAGAAAAGCAAGCAGGCATATGTAGACTGTGTTTGCAAAACATTCTTCATGCTCAAAGCAGAAAACACTGGTCAGGATTATTGTGACAGCCTCATAACCAACCTCCTCAGTCCTTCCTTGTCCCTTTTGATATATCTCAACGTAAAAATTCCAGCGAGATTTTATTGAACCTCCACTGTGTCACCTCCTCCATAGCACTGAGAATTTAGTATTCTTTTAAATAATAAAAAAGTCTAAAAATAGTCAAAACTTTTAACAAAAATTATGGTTAAAAAAAATATATATATAACTTTCAAATATAGTCCTCAGGTCTATTTGTCTCTTCTCATGCATTGTCCACATAAGAGTATTATCAAGGAGACTCAAAAAAGATGGCAGATAGATAACAGCAAGCTACAGAGGCTCCCTGAGATAGTCAACTTAGATTCCAAAAATAATATAGCATGGGGAGTTCCGAACAGAGGGAGACAGACCCTCCCCACCCAGGAACAAACTAAGCTGAGAGAAACCAATTAAAAATACAGTCCCGATGCTACTATTGGAGCAGCTACAGTCTCAGTGCTGCTGCTTGAACTCGCTGCTTGAACTCACTGCCACTGCTGCACTTCACCCCGTGCAGTGGAAACTTATCAAGCTACCCAAAAGCCCGCCAGTTTCAACTCACTGGAGATGCATTCACACTGAGGATGGGAATTGATGAAGCAAACTGAGAGCCAAGCAGGCAGGGAACCCTACATCAACCTGCAGTGAGTGATGGGAATAAAAACCCTTCCATAGACAAAGAGGCTCCAACAGATGACATTCTGGGACCGGACAGACTGGGGGAACAAGGGGCTGCAGTGACTTCAGTCAGCTGCTCCTTCTCAAGTGGGATTGGTGGGGATCACTTGACCCAGGTCACGCCCCAGACTGAGACCAGTAGGCTATCCCAAACCAAATTCCTATGTCTGACAGTGCACCCTAATTCAGTGAAGCCTTTAGCAGGTTGACTGACCTGGAGGGGCAGGCCCAGCATAGGCTGCCCGAGTCTGTACCTCCGTAGTACACTGCAGTGGGCAAGAGCAACTAGCCAGCGTGCTTCAGACAAACTGTAACCAACAAAGAAAGAAGCTGGGCCTCCTATATACACCTGTATGGAAGGAACAAAAAATATGAGAAAAGGAAGCAACAAGAAAGGTTCCACAGTCCCTAATCCCAGAACACTGATCCAGTAAAGGTAAATGCAAAGGAGAATGAGGACAGAAAACATGCAATATCAGGCACGGCACTAAGAGACATAAAGTGATATCTTTGGGACCTCATAGATGAGTTCAAAAGTGAAGTATTTAACCAAGTAAAGCAAGATATAAATAGAATAATTAAAGAAATGCTTAGCACATCTCAAGAAAAAAAACAGATGGAAGAAGGGAAGAACACAAAAAAGGGGAGAATTGTTTGATGAAGAAAATAGAGAAAACATAGAATACATGAAGCAGGTTCAAAGAGATTACCAGGAAATTAAAAACTCCATTGAAAATTGACAAAATTGCTTGAAAGAAACTAAGGATACATTATCCGAACTAGAGGACAGGTTTGCAATGTGGGAGCATGAAAGGAAAAATTTCTTAAAAATAACAAGGAAACAAGCAGTAACAATACAAAGGCTAGAAGACAACAAGAGGATCTATAACTTAAGAATAAAGAATGTGAATGAAGAAGCAGGGGTACAAACAAAGGAACTACAAAGCTATTCACAGAAATAATTAAGGAGAACTTCCCAAACATAAGAAAAGGAAAAGATATTCAGATGTATGAGATATACAGAATTCCAGCCACCTACAACCACAACAGAACTACACCAGGCATATAATAGTCAAGATCCTAGAAATCCAATATAAGAACAGAATATTAAAAGCTGTCAGAGACAAGAAACAGATTATGTACAAGGAAAAGCCCATCAGAATTATATCAGACTTCTCAGCAAAAAACCATCCGCCCCTGGAAATTAATGGAGAAACAAGATGCTTCCAAGATAAAGAGAATTGGGGGAATTCACAACCCCCAATCCAACCCTACAGAGAATACTACAAGACATTCTAAAGAGAAAGAAAAGCACCAGGATTTCAGGAACAGTGGCAGAGAGACCCCAATGAATGGAGCAAAAAGCAAAATGAAGAAGACAAACAAACAACTAATGATGGAAAAATAGCACAACAGAAATGAGGCAGAGAAGGTTGGACATAATTTCTAATACAGATGGCCTAGATATACCAAATTAAGAATCTCAGGCAGAGTGGATCAAGTGGTAGGATCCACTGAGATGCTCTTTATAGGAAATATAATTAACCTGAAGAAGGGTATATGGACCAAAATCAAATATGAGAAAACAGAACTCTATGAGATAGGGAACCAGAGAGTAACAGGGGCAACTGGACCAGTATTTATGGATAGTTTGGAAATACAGGCTTTAACAGGTAAAGAAATACAACTAGATATCAAGTCCAGGAGTGAGAAAGTTTGGAAACACTTAGGTAAATAGCAGGTTTCCCCCCTCAATATAAAACTGAGAGTGTTGGGGAGTATATACCCAGTACACCCTGGGGGAGTGAAAAGGAAGGAACAGTCTTTAAAAAGACAGCAGAAGATATTGCTAATAGTGTATCAGGAATTAAAACCCATACTACTCATGCCACTCTGCTTAGATAGAACTTATTCCATCCCAGTTTGTATACAAGCACTAGATCTGAGGGCACATACAGCTATCTCAAAATTATCAGGATATAGCACAGTAATCATCTTTAATTTCTTATTAACTTAACCTGGATCCCTGTATAAGTTATATTGTTATATCATGGCTGATCTTAGTTAAATCTGGTTTGATTGCTGCTTGTTATTGACAGATTTTATTCAAAACTGTTAGGTTGACAGTATCAAGTCAGAGTATATACAACTAAACTGAAAATGACAATGATTCACTGCGATACCCATTCTGGTTTAATTACTACCTGTGTTTGTAGTTCTATACTATCTGCAAAGTTGTATTTCTATCAATACTATTATATACTGACATATTCAATTATACTTTATCTGATGATATAGCCAATTCTATTGATGATAACAAGAGATAACACAGTAATCATGGTAGAACTCCTTGTACAGCAGTTTTATGTGTCTTTTTAGTTTTAGGTGTCTTTAGGAATATGTTTTGTTATGTCCTGCTTTGTTCTGTTTCTCCTTCTAACATAGAAAGGATAGAAATACATGTTAAGACTTATGCTTGCATAAAACCTATAAACAGTTTACGAGAACTGATCTCATGACACATGACGAAATGAACAAATGCTTTGAAGGAAAAAAAAGCACTACAGTACCCAGTGCCGATTCCAGAGTGTCATGATGTGAAATCCAGCAATACTATTAATCTTTGTTCAGAGCGATTTTATTCTGCTTTAGTTTATTTAATCTCAACATAAATGAAGATATGGATAAATGCATACATGTTTAAGTGTATAGGATTAATAGCCATATTACTAAGTTTTTGATAGTTGAACAGAACTATTTTCAGTCTCCCTATTTGAATTCCCATTTATATGTTCCACTTTTGTATCTTGAACAATTATTTGTAAGAGAACAATACGTAAACATCAACAAGTGATTACTGTTTATTTTTTTCTTTGAAAGTATGTACTATTTCTACCTGCTTTCCATTTTGTTTTGTCTTTTTTAAATAAATAAATAGTATTATCAAACCTTTGTCAGATTTAGTTTTTGTTAATTTATATATGCTATTAGGCTAAATTTTCAATTATCATTTACAAGTGCAACTTGGTTTTATTTACATGTTGATTTTATATGCAGTAACTTGCTAATCTGCATTCTGAATTTTAATAATTTATTTATAGATTTGGGGTTTTCTACATCTTTAAGTAATGATGATGTTGTGTCTCGCTCCATCTTTCCTTTGTCTGATCACACTGCGTAAACCTACCATAATGTGGAATAAGAGTGGTGATGGTAAGTAGTCTTAACTTGTTTTTGATCTTAAAAGGAACCTATTGAGTACTTCACTAATAGATATGTTTGCCGTAGCATCTGTATGTATTGCTTTCACCAGACAAATGGAGTTTCATTATTCATCAAGTTTACTACAAATTTTTCTGTTTAACTCATAAATAGATGCTTTCCTTTTTCTTACACTATTGAGATTTAGCATCTTAAGGTGATTTGCATAATATATTACATTTGTATAGTTCCTGATATCAAATCAACCTACCATTCTGCTCTTGATTTTATTTATTTTAAAGGTGGCAAAATACAACAGAACAAGACAGAGTAAAGTCAATGCAGACAATGCAGTGAAATTGGTACAGAACTTCAGAGCAGGTTACCGGGATAACAGTAATAGGTACCATAGTATATCCTGTTATCTTCATAATAGTTGTCCTTTCAATCAGGAATAGCCAAATCAAACCAAATACAGAACATCATAAAACCTATCAAAACAGAGTATTGAATAGAGCAGTACAATTAATCAAAACAAAGCAAAACAGTGATAATGACATCTGCCTTCAAAGAGAAGATAGAAGGAAATCCCCCCCATATTTGCTATGTTGCCTACGGGCATCTTCCCAAGAGATGCTCAGATCTCTGGCTCCTATTTGCTAACAGGAGTGGGGAGGGATGTTTGATTCTGACTCTATGCATCAGTAGGCTCATGGCTGCCTACCAGGGAGGGGTGGGGGTTCCTTTGTTGCCCAGCACCCTAAGTTCCAACATGGCACAGATCTTAGGAGACACTGGCTGGCTGCTTCTTTCCCTGGGTCGTCCACCGCTCACTTGAGCCACAGCTGCTTACCAGCGGGGGAGCAGATTGCTTTGTTGTCCAGGCAAGTTCCAACATGGAGCAGATTTCAGGAGATGTTGGCTGGCTGGTTCTCTCCTTGGGTCACCCACTACTTACTCAAGCCATGGCTGCTTATTAGGAAGGTCTCTGCTCTTGATTTTAGCCAAAAGACCAAGAAGCAATCAACTTGCCATTCTGAGAAAATCTAGTTTGATCATTAAATATTGTATTTAAAGGTATTTGGATTATATATGCTACAAATTTGATTAGATATTTGCCTTTGCATTCATGGAGAGTAGCCTATAGTTTTTATACCTTTTAATCTCCCTGCTTTCTTGCCAGATTTCAAAGTGTCAAAGTTATGTTTGCCTAATGTAATGAGTTTGGGATTTCTGGCTCTTCCTTCTTCTCAGGAAGTTTGCACATTAGCATTCCAGGTTCTCCTACTATCTGGTAGATCTATGTGGCTTGGTGTGAAAGTTAAAGGTTTCCTGGACTTTGCAGAATCCTTCTGAATGAAAGCCAGACTTGGACTTCATCCATCTTGCAGACTTCCTCCTTCCACATCAGCTTCAGCCTCTTTGTATTCATTTTTGTGTGTGTGTTAGCTCAGAAGTAAATGTTCTAAATATATTTATGGCATCTGTGATTATTTTAATCAGGTTTCTTTATGTTACCATAAATGGACATCCTAGTAGCTGTACTGTCCTAGTAACATCTGACCTATCTGTATGTGTAAGACCATGTCTGTTTAAGCTTTATGTTTCTGGCATATATGAGAGGTTTGGGTACTACTTATCAAATTCACAAATGAATACTAAAACTACATTCAATATATATTACTGATGTCCTTATCATAATGCATTATAATTTTTCTTATATGTTAATCACTCCTGGAAAACTATCAGCTTTTGAAGTATAAGAAGCGGTTTGTATGTCTCCTCATCCCCAATGTCTGGCACATAAGTACACTGAATAAATGAGTGAAAAAAATATACAAATAAATCCATCTTTGTAGTTAATTTGAATATATCTAGGTTAAATTTTACCCAGATGCTTTTTCATCTGCTACCAAATCGGTAATTAATGCAGTACAGGGAAATGAAGATGTAAATTATTGAATTCTGCAGCAAAGTAAATTTACTGTCATTTAATTGGGTGTATCTTCTGTTTTGTAGAGTTGCTTGTGTAAATCTCAGATAATTAAATGCCTGAGATGAGTTGTTTCACAGCACTTATGACATTTTTTTCACTTGTGCCCCAAGGCATCTTATTTTTGGCAAAAGATGTCCAGCTCACATCATTATTTGAACAAAGTTATGCTTCTTCAGAACATGCTCTGAACTTCACCACCGAGAAAGTCAAATATTTGTGTGCCAGGTGATTACCGTGCCATAGCCATCTCCTTACCAAAAGATGCTGCAAACAGGAACTAGACCATTTTTGTACAAGGAATTGAACTCAGGACCTTGTGCTTGTCAAAAGGAATTAGAAACTTATGAGTTGTCTAATTCTTAAAGTCATTGTTACCTGAAACAATGATTTCTCACAGTTTACTACCATCAATAAAGATATGAAAAATCATTAGAAATGCAATGCATTTCTCTGAAGAAAAATAAATGCATCTGCAAGAACTAACAGCATCCAGTCTTAAAGGGTACAAATACCAGGTCAGTGACTGATCTGCTTCTGCTCTGTGTGTGTGTGTGTGTGTGTGTGTGTGTGTGTGTGTGTGTTGCTGCAAAGGAAACCCAGGCCCTCATGTCTGCATGCATCCTACCATTCATCTATACATCTAGTTGCCTCAGATGTTTCAAACTTGCAAGCTCAGAGAAGATAAAACAACTAAATACATATTTACAGAACATTAAAGAATCTTACCAAAAATACAGGGGCTGAAGAAGAAAAGAAATAAAGCTTAGTTTCCAAATGAATTATTTTCTCGTACATAAAACCATCAACAATTTACCAAGTAAAATTCAAAACAAATAAATTACTTTCACAATATCAACTCATTTAACTCCCTAAATTCACAGTAACTGTGTGGTCTGAAGCCAGACCTCTCTGACCTGTTAAGTTGCTTTCTGTCCCTCCAGACTAACAATGATACCATAACTGTCAAAAACACAAAGAGGTAGGAATTACAGGAAAAACAAACTCTTTTATTATTTAGAAATTATTTTTTAGCTGTTGTGTCATGTGTAATATTTTGGTTCCATCTTGAGCTTCAAATAAAAGATTCTAATGAAAGTCCTACCTTTAATAACTGCAGTATACTGAATTTAGCTACTCAAAAGTATTTAAAGTAAACCAAGGTGCTCATTAATCATCATTATACTTGCAAGGAGAATCAAGCAAATAACCTTTCAGAATATTTCTCAGGTCAAACTTCAAATCACTCCTACAACTTTCAAACACTGAATTTTAAAAAGTGCTTTACAAATATAGGCACACACTCCAGTCAGTTAATTAAAGTGGATCTTAATTACACTTTATTCAATTTATCGTTTTAAAGGTACAAAAGCAAATGTAAACACTGATGGATTCGTGTACAGCTTGGAGGACATCAATCTCAGGAAGGAGCTGTAGTCATCTGAATGTCTAGAGCAAGGGAAGGGACACACAGTGCACCCCTCCCAAGACTATTTTGGAATAGGAGGAAAATTGAAAGCATCCTTCATCCCGGTGTAAATACAGGCTTAAACACACTGGGCACAGCAACAGCAGGAAGGTCAGAGTCTATCTTCCATCTCAAACTGCATGCTTAGTAGACCTACTCAGGGTTACACCTGCAATTGTAAATATACAAAGAAATTCACTTTCAGATTGCTTTACAGTAGACTCTGCAATCAGTGTGACTTTTTTAGTTGGTTTGGGTTTTTCCATTACAGTGACCAAGATGATCTTCATTTTAAGCAACTCCAAGATGATCTTCATACATCTTTTGAGATCATTTCTATCTTTTGGGTTCTGAATGAAAGAAAGTTTCTCCTTTTCCTCACTTCTGTATAAATAAACTTGCTTTTTCTTCCTGATTTATGATAAAATTAGGAAATCTCAAACACATATGAATTATAATCTCATAGGATCACCTGTTACCAACTCTCAGTGTCTCTCTACCAGGACCATTTACAAATTGGATATGCTCTTTCTCTTTCAACACTTCTTTCGTATAAAACTCTTCATTTTTTCATCAGTGGCTACTGCAGTCTCCACTTCTCTAATGGTTTTAATAATGCCCAGCACCCCTGGAATACATATGGCAAGAAATGAAAATATGATCTGAGAATTTCAAACCTCAAACTGCAATTTAAAAATTATTCTCCTTTTTGCTTTCTTCCTTCTTCTAGAGAACCTGACAAATGTAACAGATTAGGCAGGACAGCCTCTTACAGCCTATTCCAAATGCTAAAAAAAGGAAGTTAAATCAGAACCACAGCACCTTGTCTATAAAATGCTGCTGCTTGCCAAAGTTTTGTTCCTTCTCGACTACCTGCTGTCTCTGCGAGTGAGTCTGAACTTTATCTTAGCATTTAGAGAAATGGCCCCAATTAAAAGGACTGAGCAAAAACAATCTAAGAAAGACTTCTCTGTGCATTTCCTTACAAGGCAGATGCTTCATAAATCAGATGCACTGTAGTCAACCTGTACACTTTACATCATTTTTACCATGAAATGGGATCACAGAAGTAAATACTTAAGCCAGTAAAACATAATTCGGCTTTCATAATATCCAGCATCATCTCGATTCCAGGTTATCAACCACTTACTTCTGAGGATAGTGCTGATTCAGTAAATGTTTTACAGAATGAATAGCAGACCCAAGAAAAGGCATGCAGAATAGAAAGCAGGAGTTGTACCCACCCAGGTGATGTAATGATAAAAGAAAAAACTACTGTTAGTAGGCAAGATGAGCTTTTTTAATTGTACCTTACCCCCTCTCCCCAGTTTCTAAAATTATATTACTACTCCTAGTGAAACACAAAAGTTATCTAGAGAATTGGGTAAAGTAAGGGTTTCATTCAATAACTATTAAAGCCAGGAGCTCAAACCCTTTTAACATTCTTACTGAGAAAAAAATAGTTCTAGGGAGCACCAGACATATTTTTAAAAAGAAGACAAAGAAAAACAAGTTTTACTGCAAAAAAAAAATGCCTACATGCAATTTATATCTCAAGTAAAATATTTTAGATCTTCTTACTCAAGAGTATCTAATGATGAGATTTCCAGGCCTAAATTAACAGAGCCACTTCTCCTTGATACAGAAATAGGTTCCTATTGATCAAATTCAGTAGAGGGCAAACTAAGCAGTCTTGTCTGCCCATCTGTATGTGTTTTGCCAGCTCAGAATATCCCTAAAGAGGAACAGAAGTGCTTGGAATCAATACTGTCCAATCCAATTTTTTTCCATAGCTATCAAAGAGACTTCAGTAATTAAGAAGCAATTCCATTAAAATGTCTAGCACCTATACTATAATCAACGGGGACTCAAATGAGCCCTCATTTCTGAAATACTATTTATATATTCATTTTGTGCATCATATTTATGTAAGTGTGACACTGTCACCAAGCAAATACATAATTTTCTCTTTTTACTGCCCCCAACTGTCAGAAGTTGCAAGCTAAGAGAAACTGCAGGTTAAGAGACTTCATCTGGTTTGAGGTTTGGGATTATTTTAAAGAGCTCTGTCCTGGAATTATGAAGCTTAAGATGTTAACTTTTTTAATTTAGTGATTTATGCTGTTTTCAGTAAGTATTTTAAAGATAAATGTCAACTTGTCCACATTCAAATGAGAGAAATTTTCCACTGAAAGAATAAATAAGAGTTTAATCTCTAAAATATTATAATATCAGAGCAGGGATTAAAACTAAGATGATCCAACTAATTATAGTCAGCCTTCACATAAGTAATAGAATTTGAATTTATACAGATAAGTGACACAGTCTGCTGGTTGTTTTGCTACACTATTGAAATATTGCAGAAAGCAAATTTTTGGAGATAAAAATTATTTGCATTTACTAAGGATTGTTATAGTAGTTGAAGAGAACACATTTTTGAATATGTAATCATATCAAATATGAAGTGGCTACATTTTCCAAAGAAAAACTACATGGCAGCCAAGTACTTATTCTAAGACAGAAAAAAAATTTATAAAATTAGGTACACAGAAAGATTCATGATTTATGCCAATACATTAGATGTAAATATATTAAAGTGTTTTAACTTCAGATAAATTAAATTAATAGAAAAATAGATTAGAGAAAACACTTCAATTTAAATACCACAATTTCTGGTTAGGGAAACTTTCACAAATGTTCCTAAACGATAAGTCACCTTCTTGGATAATTTTATAATAAATTAGAAGTGATACTATCCAAGGAATATAAAATCTAGACTTTCAAAGATAACAAAGTTAAGAACATGTCTAATAATCGGTATTAACAAAAGTATAAACAAGGTTAATAATGTATAAATTTGTCACTAAGAAAAATTAAACTTAGGAAAACGCCCTTGCACATCAGTAATTTGTACTATGTGGGTGAGCTGCTGACATTAAACTTAGAGTGGGACGACTTTACCTTTGAACTGATTTAAAATCTAAAATCATCGAAAACATTGAAAATAAATAATAGATATTCTTATTAACTTCTTCACTTTTGCATAGCAGAAATGGTCTATAACAGATTCACAATGTTGAGTTTATGGCTAACTCAGTCTAGTCTTCTTCAACACTACACAGTAGTAACTGGAACAAAGGAGTGAAGATTCTGACTCTTCAATCCTTTTATACATGGCATATTTATTGTATTCATTATACCACGTCTAGGTAAAAAGATAAAAAATGAATTTGTTCGTTCAAAAGCATATCTAGAACAACTAAGCTTTCATAATTCCACTGATGCCTCAGAGCACACTAATCATACCGCAAATTGAAAAGCACTCAGTAAAACGGACCCTCCTACAAATGGTGTAGCTTCCTCATTCTGCCCAGCACCACCTGGAGCTTATGAGTACTCAACTCAATAGATCTAAGTTTAACCATCAGTTTTTAAAATGTATTTAGGCATTTTTCTGTTGGGAGCCGCGGCCGAGCCCGGTCGCCTTACTTGGCGGACGTGAGGCCTGTAGGAAAGAGCAAAGCCTGAGCTAGATTACCCCTCCCATCGAGTGTGCTAAGATGGCGCTTATCTCCTGCTTCCTGCTTGGTAAACAACCCGCCCTGTAAGATCTCCTGCTTCCTGCTTGGTAAACAACCCGCCCTGTAAGATCTCCTGCTTCCTGCTTGGTAAACAACCCGCCCTGTAAGATCTCCTGCTTCACAACCCGCCCTGTAAGATAGTCTGCCTAGCAACAAGCAAAAGAAGCAGAAGAAGCACGCAAGGAGCCGCGGAGAGCGGACCGGTAGAGGCTTCGGGACAGACTGTAGGGAGAAGCACGCAAGGAGCCGCGGAGAGCGGACCGGTAGAGGCTTCGGGACAGACTGTAGGGAGAAGCACGCAAGGAGCCGCGGGGAGCGGACCGGTAGAGGCTTCGGGACAGACTGTAGGGAGAAGCACGCAAGGAGCTGCGGGGAGCGGACCAACAGAGGCTTCGGCCGGGAGGATTCCTGGGGCAGGCTGTACGGAGAAGGAAAATAAAAGAAAAGGTTGTCCACTGCCAGACTTTGTTGTGTGTCCTTCCTGCCGGCCGGGAGTGACACCGACATTTTTCCACAGTAATTTCACTGGCCTGGCTACTTCTCTTTCAAAAAGCACAGGCTTTCTGTTTCCATTATATATTCAGCATCAAAGAATTTGAAAGTGATCTAAAACCAAGAGATAACCTCAATATGGATAAACAGTTCATACTGGTCTATAATAAAAGCACAGCTTCCTACTTTCCTTTCAAAACTAAACTGAATGTATTAAAAGTACCTAAGACTAAGCCTTAAAAACATCTCATTTACATTAAACTTGTTTCACCTCCTAATTGACTGCTGCAGAGAAAATGTATGGTCCACACAGTAGATAGTCAGTAAGTATTTGATGGATGGTAGATCAATGCTCAGTAATCCCTTTGCAGTGGTGAAAACATTATACTACAAAACTAACCCTGATTGGGTATTTGTTGACCCTAAGACTCCTTGTTTTATTTTGCTACATTATAACATCATGCCAAATCGATTTTTTAAAATATTGAATTATTTTTAATTTTTTCTCTTAGTACAGATTTGCAGTCCAAAATGTTTACACTCCTTGTGTGGAGTGGGTTCAAGTACAAAACACATCACAACTTTTTTCATCCTCTCTCTCCTCCCCGCCTGCCTTCTCCCTCCATCTCTTGATTTTCTTCCCATTTGAGTAAGATCTACCTCCCCACTCCCTCTTATCTTTTATCTTGCTCTTTTTTTCATAATTTGGGTTTCTTATAAGCAAAATCATGTCGTGTGTGTGTCTGACTCATTCCACTTAGCACTGTCATCAAGGTGCATCCATTTTTCTACAGATGACTCATGTTTATCTTTATGGCAGAGTAGTACTCCATTGTGTATAAATACCACATTTTCTTTATCCATTTGTAAATATGTTTTGAAGCAAAGTGGTCTTGGTTAATAGGCATTGGTAAAATTAGTAATCATACAGGCAAAACCACAGAAGAGAAAGTTGAATCTCGGTCCTGAAAGCAAGAACTATTTACATCCTTCCACCCAGTTAATGGCTTTTAACTAAATTTATTTTGGCATATCCTGGATACCATATACACCTCCCCTTGGCTGGCATAGATGAAGACAGCATATTTTTTAGGGTTCACTAGTGTCCCCTGATAATAACAAAGTGGAAGGATTTTTTTTAAACATGTGCAATCCAGATAATGAGCTACTGGACCCTAAATTGTAAAATGCTTGCCCTCCTGCTCTTCCAGAACACCGTTCTCTTCTCATGACAGGAGGTTTCTACTGTCCGTAGTGCACAGAGTCAAAATGACTGAAAATCTGATTTTTCTAATGCAAATGAGTCTCTCCTCTCATTAAAAAAGAAATAAGTGTTTAAGTTGTAAACAGAATCTCTACTACTTTAGTAGACATCCAGCCAAATGAAGACAGCATCACACATGAGCAGATTTTAGTGTTGTAATCAATGCAACTTAAAGACATTGATCTGACACATATTTAGCATTATGAATAATCATTGTGCTGCATGGTAATTAGAGATAAATGTGAAGTCATTCACATAAATGACTACAATTAATGTTAGGTTTACACAGCAAAATCACATTTTCATAGTACTACATTTTTCTTTAATTACCCCAAAATCAATGTCTGCTCTCATGTGCTGCCACTGTCATACCCATACTGAAAAAGCAGAAGTCTTAGCCCTTCGTCCCTTGCAGCTTGTGAATGTTCCCATCCATCTTCTGTTGGCACAGACCCAGAGCTGAGGCACATTTGGCTCCGACAATGGGCCCTAATCTCTAGACTGCTGATTGACAGACTCCAAGACAGGACTTAGTACAACACATCAAACCTGACAGCAGCTCTTTCCTAAGAGCTTGCACTACCAAGCCAGTAGGAAACCTGGCTGGGCTGCTGGGGATAAGAGAGTGGGGAGGGAGGGAGAGAACTTTCTACTTTTGCATGAGCTTCTCTCAAGGGTCTCATACATACAGTCCTTCCAACAAAGCCCAACAGAGCAAGACAGGGACAGTAAGCTAAAAGAGAAAGCCCCCAAAAGAGAAGTATATTTATGTGTAAGATACTCTTTGCTTTATCAATGTGTTCATCAGACTTAACTCTTTTTAACGGTAGCTAACGTTAGTAGGCTAACAAATGTTTAAGTTTTCCAGAATAGTCAGAGGTGGAGGTAAGAAGAGCTTTTAGGAGCTGAGGGTGCTTCATTGCACTCCTAAGTCTTTATGTCCAATTGATTTCTGGGTGTATTGTGACTTTGAGGCTTTCTCAATGAGAAAAGTGGCCAGTAGCTATTTAGATGACTGTAGCTCGAAGGCAAATACTATCCCCACACCTGTTTAGTTTTCCACTATCTCCAGAGGTTCCTGAAAGGACAACATGGGTACATTGCTAGGCAAAATGGATTGAGTCATGCCTGAGAGTTTTCAGGTGGCAGCATTGAGAGACAATTGTCTCCAGTGTCTGCACATTTCATATCAACTTCTGCTCAGTACCACATTTCAAGAGTGTTTCCATGGTGTTACATTCTGGTCCTTAGATTAGAAGCCTGGTCCTGAATGGGGCAGAGCAGAAAGTCACAGGGGCTCCACCTCACGAAGAGATGGATGTCTTCTCACAGAAGTAGGTCAGGTCTCATGTGAGTGGATTAGTGCTCAATGGGAGGTGAGATGGTATGGAGGGAAAGGTAGGCAAAAGGGGTTAAGATGTGTTGCATACATGTACAAATTCCCTGGGAGGAATGCATCATTGTGTATTTCAAATATACACTAATAAAAATAAACATTAAAAAAGATGATGGGTTGTTATAAAATCAGGCCGCAGACAGGCTTCTGTATGCAGATGATTCCCTACCTCTACCTGCCATGTGTGACACAGAAGTCCCCTCATTATGATGCTGGCACAAGCCATCTGAACAGTCAAGCCACCAGAATCATGAGCCAAATAAGCCTCTTTACTTTATAAAGGTCCCAGCCTCTGGTATCTTGTTATGGCAATACAAAATGGACTAAAATATGGCAAATGGTCTTAGAAAGGAAAGATAGTGTCTCCCTGCAGGGCATAGATGATCAGCTTTTAATACATTCCGTTGTAAATTACTGAGCTTTCCCATAATCAGAGGTCCTCACCTGTGCTACAAATGCTCACGTAAATAGCATCTACCTAGGCCATCTCTTACCTTCTCCATGGAACTTGGGGAAGGGGAAAGTAACCTCAAAACTCATGCTACCTGTCATGCCACAACTAAGGAAGACTTCTAACCCAAAGGTGTCACATTCTTTGCTAGCATCCATAAGAAATCTCATTTCACAATCATTCCTAGGTAGCAGGGTAGAAATCTGCTGTGGATTCTCTAACTCCCTTGGGAAAAAAATTAGAGAGATGATTTATCCCTGAACAGATCATTCCATTGTGGAGGAGAGAATAAACGGCCCTGCAGAAAAGAACTTCTCCAAGAAAATGTGGGGGAAGCCACCTTTTCCTAAATAATCTAACAGTTTGTTACACTGTGCACTGGAAAATGTATACGATAACAGGATGTTTACTGTTTCCTGGTACACTTAGAATACTTCAAATAAAGTTAAGACATTCAGAAAATTAAGATAATCTCCTTAACATTAACATTTTTACAAAGAAAATAGCAATGATTTGAAAATCAGGCTTATTATTATCTGTATTAATTTGTGTTCTACTATACAACATTTATGTTAAGTTCATTTACTTTTTTGTCAATAGAGTTCTGTTTTGTTTTTGTTTGATTTGGTGATGTTATATTTAAAACATGGTTGTAAATTACTGAGCTTGAATGCAGTTCAGACTGGCTTTGAACTCACTATGTAGCCCAGGCTGAGCTTGAATTTACAGCCATCCTCTTGCCTGTGCCTTCCAAGTGCTGGGATTAGAGCCTTGTACTATCACACCTGGCTCATCAATGAATGTCTGTCAATATTTTGAAGCAAGAAAGAAGAACATTTTAATTCCTTGGATTGAGGAAAAATGTCTCCTTCCACACTTGGGTCAGTACAGCTCAGCTGTGTCATTTGTCTGAAGCATCAATTCAATGACATTGTTCCAAAACATAGCTTTTTACTCTCTAATTCTGAACCCCTATGAATTTAACAGGCTGACTATATAGATCGTGTTGATGGTTATGTTCTCCTTGGTTAATTAAGACTCTGCAACATTTAATTCTGCATTACATAAATACCAGTAAAGAGAGTGAAAAATAAAACTAGATGCAAATTTTATGCTCATTGCAATGTGAAAATTAGACCACAGGAAAAAAAATCCTGGCTAGATTCAGAGTTTCCTTGTGCCAGCTAGAGCCTTGAAAAAATGTTAAATTATTTTTTTCATCAATTCAACAGAGGTAAAAACAATCACATAAAATCAGACTAAACAAAAACAAGTCAATGAGGCTGCTACACATGAAGCTTTCTACATCTGAAGGACTGTCAAAACATTTCCAGATGTCAGAAATTGATTTGGAAATTTGTAGTATCTTTCGAAACAAGGAACTTCCCTAGTATAAATTTGTTTTTTTTTAAATTTAGTCCCAAACTCTCATTATCACAAAAATATCTGTCTTCTCAATTTTTTTCTTCTCAAGTTTTAGAACTATATAATGTTAATTTGCAGAGCACAAGTGTCTGCCACTGCTATATCCCAAGGTGTCTACTTGATTACAGTGTCTGAAGAACATGGCCTAGAAGGACAAAATTGTACACAAAACAATCAACCCCACACAAGATGTGTTTCAGAATCATTTTTAGACATGCATAAATCAGAGATGCATTTGTGTTAGCTAATCACTACTAATAAGGCTTGAGCAGAGAATAGAAACTTCAATAGTTAGCTAAAATTCTGAAATGCAGCATCTGAGTTAAATTAATACCATTGCTTAGAAGGCTAAGGCTTTTTACATTCTAGTTTTGGTACAATCACTCAAGGTTGGATAACATGGTATGCTAACCTTTATACTAAACCAAAGCTAAAACACAAAGATATATAAAATCTTCCTCCTTGATGCTGAACATTCAAAATAAAAATACATTTTAGCTTTATTAAGACAAAATATGCTATCTATTGCAACAACCCTGGGTCTGTTCTTAAGTAGTAGAAAAATGGGTAAGGTGACCACCATTTATCTATTCCTCTTTCTCATCTAACATTAGATAATCTTTAGTGTGTTAGATGAAATAACGACCTATGGAACATAAAGAAAAGCCAAAAATAAAGGAGCTTAAGTATAACTGCTGTCACAGGAGAATGAATCTACTTCCATAGTATTGTTTAGTCATAGGACATGGCAAAAATTGACTTTTTAGTCTAGCTAAAGTTTTCATGTGGAGGTTTGAAGAGTTCTTACTATGAATTTGCAAGCCACAGTTGGGTGTTTGAGTAGCACCAGAGTGTTTGATACCTACCCAGGGTGTTTTGCCAGGATCATAATTTTACCTCTTTGGCAGAGATGCCAAATGCTCTATGACAGGTTACAAGTGCATTTTTGGCCACATGCATTTCATAATGAGCACTGCATTTTTCTCGCAAAGGAATTAGTGCTGAGGCATAATTTCTTATTAATCATAGGTACAATTTCTATGGACAAGGTATCTAGAAACTTCTTGGGCAATTTGTATATTCAAAACAATTGCCCCAATTTCTTACAGAACTGGTAAATATTTGTGCTCAACAATGAAAGAGAGGTGGCTAGTGTCCAAGATACAGAAAAATACTCAATAATCATTCAGTCATTCAAATCCCTACCCTCCCTGCCCCCAAAAGTAGCATAAGGATAGGCAAGCAGGGGTCCCTACTCAACATGAAATGTTTAAAAACATCTTTATGTAAAATTAGGCCGATCTCACAGTCATTCTATAAAAAGTCAACTATGGTGATATTTTTCACATACATCAATGTTCTGTTGAGAGGAATAGACAGGTTTTTAAATAAGTTTCCAAACAAATCATAAAAGTTCCCATAAAAATACCAGTGGGGAAACAAGAAAGTAACAATCCATCAAAAACTGTTGAAAAATCAATCATATACCACCCAAAATTATTTTGTTCAGGTTTGCTTGAGCAAAAATCTACCTATATCTCAGGGAACAAGTTTCCAGGTTCACTGAACTTCAACTGAGCAATATATTTGTTTGTGGTCAGCAAGGCAAGTTCCCTGTATGACAGCTTGCTGGGCCATGGGAGCTGAAGGCATGCATGCTGGAAAGGGACAGCAATAAAAATTGCTGTCGAACCTGGGACTGCTCCTGATGTGTGCTTTGTTTTGTTTTGTTTTTTGTTTTGAAATACAGGGTATATACATTATCTGTAGTTTTCCTAAGTCTATAAAGCTTTAGCAAACAGTACAATGTATTGCACAATATCTTTATAATAGAAAAATCTATACTTTCAAATTATATGGCTCCTTTTTATGAAGGAAAGGGTGACAGAAGACATCCAATATCTTTCAATGACTTTCGATGACTGCTCCTAAGAAATAAGTTCACTGTGATTGTGATAAGTAGCTTTACAATATTATCTGAATTCTCTTTAATAAAGATCATCTAGATTTTTATAGGCTTCTGAAGATAGATATAAATAGATGATAGATTGAATAAATAATACACATGAGGAAACAAAGGCATAGGGTGTCTTGAAGAAATATTTATTTATCTATTTATTTATAGTCTAACATGAGACCAGCATGTGTTTAGTAGTAATATTTGGTAACAGTGTAGCCATTATTCAAGAGGTAGAGTAAGGGATTTAGAACACCAAGTCACAAAAAGAATCGCCCTTTATAGAAATTTTGCAAAGACTAAAATCATGCATATTCATTCAGAGGTGTTATTTCATTTCTCCCACACCAACATGACCAATATCATAAAGAGAACCTTGGCAGTGTTTTCTCGGGGTGGGAAGAGAGGGAAAAATCTGGTTTTGGAAATGTAGTCCACAGTCAGCATGATGATTTAAAAGGCTTCTAGACTATATCTACTTAACCTAATGGAAAGAAAAAATGTATAATTAAGTTAAACGTATACATTCATCTGCAGCTGTTAAGGTGGTAGGCATGACGTATAAAGATGAACTAAACAAATATTCTCATGGTCCCTGGAGACAAACAACTTTAATACAACCTAAAGGCCACAGACCTATGGGAAAAAAGAGGAAAACAAGGGACAGAGAAAGGAGGTAAGCAGTGAGCATCCCCAGAGAGACACTCTGGGGTGGAGTCCAGGAAGCCAAGTGGATGAGAATGAAGTAAAATTGTGGGCCATGGGACAAAGGAAAAAAAGCAGGATCAAAAAGAATGTGGGTCATCGGAAGCCTCAGCAAGCCAGGGTGGCTAAGACCATGTTCTTGAGTATTTAGCAGGCACCTCACTCTGCATTTAATACTGCACAGCAGTGCAAAGTAAGGAATGAAAATTGGGCTGGGTATAGACAGATGAGGAGAGAGTGTCACCCCAAGTTTTTGGCTTTGGTTATAGATGACTGAAAAACTATGGATGAATGTTAGGGGGAAAATAGGATCTCATTTGTGTTCGAAAGGTATTCTGGTAGTATTATGAGAATAGTGACAATGGTTATTTAAGGAATAGATATAGTTAAATGGGGCAGCGTAAGAAGCTTAGAATTTAAAACAGTAAAATGTATATTTACTGGGCTGGGTTTGTAAGGAAAGTTGAAATCTTTGTGCCAAGAAAGAGAATAATTTATATAATACTCAAGGTTTTAGACCAGAATTAAAGATAAAAGGAACTGGGAGAATAGCAGCTCTGGCTTCGACAGTTTTTATTTAGTATATCCCAGACAACTGGGTGAAGTGTCTCCAGGAGGAAGTCCATGCATGGCATATCGAGTCCCCGGACTGTAATCACAGTACCGGGGTGGAGAGGCAGGTCATCTGGGAAATAAGAATGGAGTCACAGGGAAAGAAGAGAAAAGGAAGAAAGACTGGAGAAGAACCTGGCTTCAGACAGCTATGAGAAGGAAAAAGGCATGAAACATGATAACCTCCATACATCAGTAAGCTTTGCCTCCAAAACTTCCTTAGTTGGTAAACCTGCTGAGTGGAACTACAGTAGAAGCTGATGTTTTGAAGTATCCTCATGCAGGAACTATGGAATGTCCAGCCGAGATTAGAGAATATAAAGTAAAGTGATAGGTCATTTGTAAGGTGATCTGATGATTTACTATTGCAGTAATCCACATCTTGAGAGATGTAGTTAAAAAATAGACAAACTGGAAATTAAAGAGGGAGACGAAAAAGAGACCTAAGGGAACTCCTGGAAAACAAAGAGGTGTGGAAATGAGAAGCTGTTCGTGATTCTGACAGACAATGAAGTAGGCAATGGTCTCACTGGTTGAACTAAGGACTGCAGAAGGACCACATTAGGAGCCACATTGCCTGCCTGTTTGGACTTCGGTTTCCCCACCACTTCTAGAGAAGGAAAGGATTGTCCTAGTTGGCCTAACAGCCTGCTTTAGAATTGGCTGATTGCCAATAAAAAATATGAAAACAGTCCATTTTCAACTAATGGAGCTCACTCACACAGCTCTCCTGGATCTAATGACACACTTACTCTTTTCCACTGCCAAAGTGGTATATGAAACCAGGAAAAAGGATATCACTAGAACAAGCAAAATGAACCCCAGTTCAAGGCTGTTGGGTGTGCCAAACAATCCCTTTTAAGAGTGAGGTCAACCGAAGACTTCATCACTTATTTACCATATCATTGTGAGAAGGAAAAATACTCCTAACCCATAACCACAGGTCAGTCTTCTCACATAGAAAGAGTTCAGTCTTTATTATAAAGCAGGAATCAGACATATCCAGAGGTGTTAGTGGGGAAGGTCAGTGTAAGTAATAAGATCCTAATAATTAAATTTAGCCTCAGTTCACTGGTCTAAAATAATATACTTCAAAAATCTTGTGCTTTGGAACTAGTTTATAAAAGGTATACATACTAAGATTGATATCCAACTTCCATGAATCTATAGTAAATTTTTTTTTAATTTAATGTCATAATTTTTAAATTATTATTCTTGCCAAAGTGATATGATCTGAAGGAAAATCATTCTTATGTGGCTTACTCTTTATCTTTAATAAGTAGTTGTATGGCTTTTGTTTACTCCTTAAAGGAGGCAGTTTGCATTTGCCAAAACATTCAAAATCCGCAAGTTTTCAGACTATTTTTACAGCATACATGTTACATACAAGTGAGCAAAACCCATTCAGTTGTCGTATCTTCCAGTTATCAACACCATTATCAAGCATCCCATGACACACTTTCTACCCCACTGATTGTTTTATTTCATAAAAACATAATAGCTTCTCTGTTTTCTTCTTCAGTAAACACTAGGTGATGTGTGGTTCAATGCTTTTCAGCACAAAATTACACCAAAGAAAAGTCAATGTAATAGGTTTGACCTATTATTTTTACCTATTTCTTTCCAATTTCCACAAACTATTGTACCATCAAGCATCTCTAATGTGGGGTAATTCATTTCTGACTCTACCATTGACCCCTAAATATGCTGAAGTCATCCACTACATTTGATATACCCCATTTTTTAAACAACTTCTCTTTACATTTAGATAACATTTTTATTTAGACAGTGCGGAGTATGCTCTAAATCTTCTGATCTTTAGAGAGTATGTTTACAAGATTCAAGCACTGTTTGAAATGAAAGGAAAAAACTTCAAAAGTGCTATTTCAGCAGGCACCATCCATTCAATCTATTCATAACAAACTACTAGACGAAACCTTTGGTCTCACATCACTATCTTCCGAGATGTCACATATAAATAGCACAGTAACAGTACCTGTTTTATATACCATATAATTGTATGCTTTATGTTTAAACCTTTTTATTGTTCATAAAAAGATGAATTCTACCAAACATATTCCTACATAAGAAATCCTATCATTTAAGTATCATACTGAATGCAGAAAGCACAGAATAAAATATCATTTATGCTCAAAACCATTTGTACTCTATTGCAAAAACAAAAATGATAAGATTTTAGCATCAAGACTCTGAGATCCATCACCTGTGTAAGTTTTAATTAAACATCCCATGCAAATTAATGGAGAATCATCATAACAATACTGCCTTTTCGGCTGGCTTTCTCATCGGGGTCCACTCCAGGGAATCTGCATGCTATGTGATATAGGCTATCCTGCCAATCTATTCCCAAGATCCATAAGGTCTCACTACATCGAACGGTACAGAAGTGCTGGTCACACCAACACTGGTCACTTGTTAGATTAGATACCATATATTTTTAATTTTATCAAGGCCCATGACTTAAAAGCAAGTAACTCAGAAGGATCTATAATACAAAAGAGAGCTTCCAATCCCACATTTGCTACTATTCTCTTTCTTCATCCTTACCATCTTTCTGATACTTTCAGCTATTAAGAAAATCTGCAAGAAGGGAATAATAATAGTGTAAGTTGCTCTTTGTGAAGGTTTTAAGTGAGTTAATTATTTGAAGTCTTAGAGCAGTATGAAGGACATAGTATACACTATGTAAGTGTAATCCGTGATGATGCTTTAATATCACAGTATTGGGACTATTCTAGTAAGAAGTAACCAATAAATAAGCAAATAAATGATAGCATCATTTTTAATAAAATTGATATCATGGGTTTCCTATTGTGCACCGGGCTTTTATTTTAAAGATAAAAAAATCCAACAAAACAAAACAGAATAAAGCCAATCAAAATAGAGCAGTTAAGTTGGTACAGAACTTTGAAGCAGGATACTAGAAAAACAATGGCTGCCACAGTATATCTTGTTATCTTCACAATAGCTGTCCATTCCATCAGATATAGCAAAATCAAACCAAAAACAAATAAACAACAGAATAAAACCAATCAAAACAGAACAGTGAATAAGGCAAAACAATTAATCAGAACAAAACAAAACAGTGAGAACAATACTAGATTTAAAAGACAAGATAGAAGGCAATCCCCCATATTTTCTATATTGCATACTGTTATCTGCCCAGTAGGTGCCCAGAACACTGGCTCCAGACCTGTAAAAACAACCAGACAATACCAGTATTCAGTTGCTTTTTTTTTTTTTTATTGTTGTTTGGTACCAGGGATTGAACTCAGGACCTCAGGACAGAGTGCTTGCAAGGTAGGCGTTTATGCCACTGAGCTAAATCCCCAGCCCTCAGTTGATTTTTGTACCTCAGTTGCTATCAACTCATCCTGTCTTCTGAATTAACCGGTTGCTTACAGAAGGGAAAGGGTGATGTTGATTCTCAGCCCACACGCTGGTAGGCACACAGGAGGCACTGACTTCTCTCTTCCTGGACCCTACATGCCTTGCACAGCTAGAAGGGCTAGCTAGTTGGTCCACACTGTGACTTTTGAAGGAAAACATTCAACTATTTTTTACATACCATATGTATGTAAATATTTTTTACATACCATAACTTCTCAAAATTAGCCTCTTTTTAATTTAGTTCTACATTTGTATGATGTTTTATTCTATATTTTTCTTTCTTTGTTCTTGATAGAATTATTTTTATTTTGTCCCGGTGTTCAATTTCTTATTCATCCCTTTTATTGACTGAAATTCTTTCCACTATTCTTGAAGCTTACTGGTCTCCTAACCTAATTTGATAAATTGATCCTACTTTGACTTTGAATTTTTTGGAAAGTTGCTTGTTTTCCCTAGAATTTCATTGTTTATTTTTGTCATGCACTATTTGTTCATCATATTCTCAAATATTTTACTATAACTAAACTTTATTATACATAATTCATAGTTTCCCAGAGTCCTCCCTCCTCTACCCCTCTCTCTCTTCCTCCTGGTCTTCCTAGTGTGCTACAAAAATATTATCTTGTGACTTTTCTGTTCCCTTGGACATGCTGGTTTTTGAAACATGAAACTTTTATTTACTTTTAATTTTCTTTTCTTGCTGTACATCCTCAAATGACTTTCTATGAACAGGCGAATATATTGTTCCTGGTTGATAACATTTCAGTATGTTACACTAAAGAGCAGTTAGAGAAAAAGGGGATTTTTTTTAGATAATGAATTTAATTATCTCTATTTATCCTTGGTGTCCTAAAGTTTTTTAAGGATACTCTCACTCTGACCACCACTCTGTCTCTTCAATGTAAAATTTTGTGAAAATTTTTAACTCTGAACCATTTTCTTGGATATTTAAATTTTTATCTCCATCAATTTTACTTATTAATTCCTGAAAATCCTATTATATGAACATGAAACATTTTGGTTAAACTTATAACTCTCATCATTCCCAAATGTTTCTAGTATCTTGTATTTTTGTTTTATATTCTTACAGATACCCTAAAATATAACCTCCAAGTCTTCTATGTGTTTTGCATACGAGTAACATTTTTTATTTTAGGAGCTCTTTTTCATTCTCTAATTATTCACATTTACAATATATTGTTCCTGTTTTAGAGACAGAATATCTCATATCTCTCTCAGGACATCAATTATAACTTCCTTATTTTCTGTTTTCTGAACTCTAAATCACTTGCCTCATTTAAAGTTAGTTTTTCCAAGATTTTTCTTTGCATCATTGGAGGGTTTTTTTTCTGTCTTTTGCCTTTTTTTAGATTCTCTGTTGTTTATTCATAATAATGAAATCTCTGTGTTCCTGTGCAAAGTGTGTTAATTGGAAAATTCCACTTTAGAGTGCAACAGGGAGCAGCCACCATTATGCCAATGACTTCCCAATAACCACTGCACGGAAAGCTTTACCCTGTGACATGAACCATCCCATTACTTTTCTTGGTTCTTCCCTCTCACTGCCACCCAAAGTGTATGATTATTTAAGACTTTTTCTTGGTTTGGGTTGGCACAACACAATATCATAGCTTGGGTGGCTTATAAAGAAAGCATTTGTTTCTTATAGCTGTGTGTGTTAAGAATCTGAGATGAGGGATTCAGTTTGGTTAAGTTCATGTGTTGGCCTTCCTCTTACTTTACTGATGGCTGTCTTCTTGTGGAATGAGCAAGATACCTTTCTGACCACTTTTCATAAGGGCATTAATTCCATTCATGAGGGCTACATACTCATGATTAGTTACCTGACATCATGCTGGGATTAGATGTCAGATATCTAGTACTTACTTTGAAGAAAGAGTGGGGTGGATTGAAGAGACTGATCACAATATGTACCATTTCACAGTCCCTGTTTTTAGATATGATTTGCACTCCCAACCATTTCTTCTCATTACTTGTCAATCTACAGTCTCTTTGCTTTAGGTCAATCAATTGCAGCCTCCATTGCTCTGATTAGCTACCAACACTCTTCCATCTTATGTCTACCAAAATTTCATATCCACAACCACATCTATTACCTTGCATGTGATTATGTCATTTTATCTTTTCAGTTATAATAATAAATTCTCTGGAAATAGAAGTGCTAAAATCAGGTGCTCAGTCTGCCAGCAATCTCAGCTTTGTTTTTATATAAGATTAGCCCTAAAGATAAAAAGATGACACAGACAGGCAACACTAACCTAAAGATTTCTTATTTTTAGTATAAATGGAGTACATCAATATGGTGGCTCTCATTTAAACTTCATGGAATACATTCCAAGATCCCAAGTAGATGATAAAAATAGTTAATATATGTTGGGAGCCATTGAAGCTGGAAATTGAACACACATGCTGGGCTGCGGCATGGCCAGGGCATGGCCAACCCAGGAAGAAAGAAATACATCAAAAGGCAAAATAAGGCCACAATTGAGGACACCTGATTTTAACCCTAATTAACAAGATAGAGATTGTAGCCACAGGCATCTCACTCCTGCTTTCTATTTCCTACCACAAATGCTATCGTGGAGATAAGACAGTTCTTCTAAATTAGCATAACATACCACGTGGAGAAGTCCTTGATGTGACTCTCCAGGTCCTGCTCAGATCCCACCCTTCCTCAGTATCCCCTCTCTTTGTTCGAAGCCCTAATAAATATGGGCCACCCAGGAAAGCTCTTTGTCTCAGCCCCAGAGTCTCAAACTCTGCTAGAGGGCTTTGATCCTCCTGGAGCCCTAAAATCAGACCACAAAGTCTCATTTATTTAAGCCCTTTGCCATACACTCATTAGGGAGATTTAGGATCATGGCCAGGACCCTGATATATATCTATATCTATATATTAATATAGGAAAAAACATATATATACATACATTGCCCTGCAGCATTGCCTCATAGTACCAGAGTTCCATGTCTTACACCTTAATGTATCTTTAGCCATACTACTTTTGTGTTTTGAGACCATTATTAAGTAAAATAAGGGTTACTTCATGAAAAATTCTCTAATACTCCTGTGCCCCATTGGTCAGTATGATAACTCAATGGCTACTTTGTGACTAACGGATGAGTAGTATATACTGCATAAATACACTGGACAAAGCATAATTCATGTTCCAGGAAAGGTGGAACAGAACAGGATGAGATTTCATAATCTAACCTACAATAATACATAATTTAAAATTTAGGAATTACTTCTGAGATTTGCCATTTAATATTTTCAGACTTCTGTTGATAAGAAGTAACTGAAATCTTTGAAAGTGATATGGAGGGGATTACTGTATATCAGCCCCAGGCCAGTTGAAATTGCCCCAATTCACCATGCCCAGAAGCAAGTTTTATCTATTCTATTTTTGTCCTTTTACTGTCTACCCATCTAAGGGAAGAGTGATCTTGGACTAACTATTCAAACAGACTGACTGACATGAATTTATCACAGAGCTGGAACCTCTTATTTGCAGCCTAATAATGGCAGCTCTAACTCTGGCTCACCACATAATTCTGCAATGTTTAAATATATATGAAATTTAGGGATAACAATCATGTTATGCCCATTGTGAGCTGGGAACCTTTAAGCATTTCACTTAGTAATTCTCATATGACCCTACTAGGTAAAGCTTTTGACCATTCCCAGTTCACAGGAAACAAACTACAGACAGAAAAAGTACCTTGCCTTGGCCACAGAGTTGCTAAGTGCCAGAAACATAAAGGAAACAGTCTGGTTTCAGAATCTGTGTCCTCACCCTCTACCTACACATCTCCTTGCTATGATTTACAATTCATTTCTCTGGGTTGTTTTGCAAACTACTAAATATATATCCTTCTGTAATTATAGTCGACATTTTTCCACAAGACAAATAAAACCATCTTGATATAACAGATTACCACATCTTGTCTAAAATTAATATCTTACATTTTTATACTTTCAGAAACACACATATTAGCTGGATGGATCTTAATAACAGCTATGTATATGAGCTATTAGTTGTTTCTAATAGATAAAGATCTAAAAGATAAAGATCACCATTGCATGGCAATAGAGCCAGTACTAGAACTATAGCATTCTGGTTCCTATTTCACTACTTTTTCCATTAAAACATATTATCTACATACAAACACAAAACAGTTGAAGGTCCATACATGCCTAGATAACCATACTTTATTAAATAAAAAAATCTCAGAATTCTGAACCATCTTTTCAATGTAGATGCTTTCTCAAGATACTCAAGAAATTTCCTTTAATACTTTGCAAGCATTACCGTTCTAAGACAATTGTGAAGCCTTTGAATGGAGTCAGTGTGGTTTGTAAGAAAGGAAACCCCATTGTAATCTAAATTCTCTGATAAGAAACGTGAGTAACATTGACATGTCCAAGCTAGCTACTCTGTGCTGTTATAGTTGGTCAAACAAGATCCAGAAGCAGAGAGAGAGAGAAAGAGAGAGACAGAGACAGAGTGGGAGAGAGATAGAAGTCAGAAGATCTGTATACAGATTCTGTTTTCATTCCTAATTTGTTTTGTGGCCTCGGATAAGTCATTTTACCTTCCTGGATTTTATCTGTATAAAAAGAATTTTACATGATAAGATGCAACAAAATGAAACACTAACATTAAAAGAATATGATTAAAATTCATGCATTTAATAAACCTTCAAAATGATCTTGTTCCATTTACCAAAGGTGGAGCAGAAAAGAAATCAAATTACTGCACAATGAATAGAATGTATTAAGACACAAGAACCAGCCTGCACTGAAAAAAGACATCAGTCCCTGGACACAGAGGAGTATATATTGAATGAACGAACAAGTGGCAAGAAATATATGTTTAGAGCAGTGAAACTCTTAAAAGATGAATGTTGCTGACATTTGTAAAGAGTAAGAAGTCATGACATCATAACAGAGTGTCCCCCAGCGAGTTCACTCTTGAAAGTGTTACTCCTTCCTCAGACAGGTTGGAGATTTCCAATAACATTTGTCTGTGCCTCTGACTGTCAAAGGAATTTATCATGCATTTATACAAGCAAGAAGAAAAATTAGAAAAGAGACCAATACTCATACTTTTTAACATGAATGGTATCCCCAGTAGGGCTTCTGGGAAAACAAAAGTTTCCTTAATATAATTTAAGCTCCTTTTCATCAGATATATTGAGCCGTCAATAGCAGTTCTCTTTTTCCCTGGCATAGTATGAACTGACTACAGCAAGAAAGAAGCTGAATTAAAACGAAGGTAAAGGTTTAATCAAGAATAATACATGTATCTTTGCATTCAAATATTTCTTTAATTTCACAACTATGCATAGGTCCTATCATACTTGTTTCTGGTCATGTTTCCTCCCCAATTAGTCATGTAGGATCATAGTTGTCCAAGTCTCTAAATTTAGTTCCATAATTTAAGTCTCCTATGTGCTCAGTGGTACACTGGTCCCTCTGACATAGGATGTGACAGGGAAAATGGGAAGAATATTGGGAGTGGAAAAGAACTGGTTGCATTTTTTTTTTTTTGCCTTGAGAAAATGCAAAATCTTCAATGCAAAAAGTCTCAAGGAAAACAAAACACTAAAGAGAAAAGGCTGAGTAATAAAGTAAAGCAATTGATAGTGAAGATATTGAACAAGGTAGGAAGCAGTCCCAGTAAAGAACACAACAAGCCAGAAGAGGTAATGCACAGATGTAATCCCAGAATCTGGAGGTTTAGCCAGGAGGATTGCTGTGATTTCAAATCCAGCCTGGATTACATATAGAGACCTCATCTTAAAAAATAAAAAGTCAGGAATGGAAGATACAGAAGGGTAGGCTGTGTTGTTGAGAGTTCTCCAGGAAGGAGAAAAAAATAAGTCACTGCAAGAGGATGAGTGAGATGTAGAAGTACACAAAGATGTCAGAGCAATGTCTTTAGCTGGTAAATTCAAAGACTCCAAAATCAGAACTCCAAGTCACTTGTTTAAAAGACAAAGAGGAAGCAGACCACAGGTTGGCTCAAATTTCTGGCGGAACATCTCACTGACATACTTTGTGACTACAATAGCCTTCTGGTACACTGTCCTAAAGTCTATTTCCACAATGAATTTGTGAAGAACAAGAAAGGCTCAAGAGAACAACAGAAGAGAACAAAGATGCTCTCCCCATGCTTCCTACAATATTTTCCACCTAGAACATTATCAGTAAACATATCTGAGCGCTCAATGGAACTATAGGCCTGTGGTCATCTGTTAGTGCTACCATAACATACACCACAGGCTGGGAGTAATACGCAAAATCACCTCCTTTTCTCTCTGTTGTGGAAGTTGGAAGTCTGAGATCATGATGCCAGCCAACAGGAGTCTCAGGGAGAACTCCCCTCCTTATTCTAGATGGCTACCTTCTCTCTGTATCCTCATAGGGCTCTTTTTCTTTTCTCTGTGAACATGAACATTGTGGGTATCTTATTGTGTCCAAATTTTCTCTTCTTATAGGGACACCAGTCCAATTCAACTAGGATCCATCCAGATGGCTTTGTTTTAATTTAATCACTCCCTTCAAAGACCTTATCTCCAAATACAGTCACATGCTGAGAGACTGGAGTTTAGGGCTTCACATATGAAGTTGGTAGAGAAATAATTCCATGAATTATTTCTTCATGAAGTTGTTAGGAAACTAGTTCTACTTTTTATGTAGAAACATATATTTGCATTATAAAAGAAATGACACTCGTAAGTGTACATGTAACTGGGAAGGCATAATACAAAAAAAATTGTGAATATGAAATTCAACTTTAAAAATATAGATTTGCATAAAAGTACATAGAAATACATTCTGGTGTGAACAGTTAAACTTCAAAACCTTGCAAGACAGGGAAGTTACAAATTGAGAACAGGAAATTAGATAATATTGACCTTTAACTTCTCCTCAATAGAACTGATTAAATATCTCAGTAGATAAACTTGTTGGTAAGGCTGTATGTTAAATGTCTCTTTCCTTTGAAAAATTTAAGGCAGAACAAGGCAATAAAAAGACCCATAAATGAAGTTTTGAGTTCTGTGGTGCCCAATACCTCTCAGAAGGAAAGGCATCAAAAGAAAATGAGAAAGAAATTAAGAAAGAACAAAATTGTAGATGTCAAAAGGATCTACTCCAAGAAGCATGGCATAGCCAAGAGTCAACAGTTGTGAACAATCATATTAATAAGTTGTGAAAAGACTATTACTCATTGCACTTGACAATTCACTCGTGACCTTCAAGAAAAACAACATACTTTCACTGATACAGTGAAAGGCAGTCTTAGTGTATTGAGAAACGAATGTAAAAACAAGCACAGAGAATTAATACTTTTTCCCTTTAAATCTAATGGAGAAAACAAAAGGAGATGTTGGGTGAGGTCTTCTTGTTTAAAGATCAGAGTTGTTATCAAGTTGAAGAGAGGATCCTCCTTGGAAGTAGCATTCAGAGGAACAAAGCAGAAAGGGAGTCTCTATCTGTGCTTGCAGCCAGTGTGTGAGAGCCTTCTGGCACTGTGCTATCAGTCTAGCTTTGAGGGGCTTAAAAAGTGGTGGGGATACAAATCATTACTCCAAGTTACTTGTTTTAATAGTTATGCGCCCAACAGAAGAGGGCACACAGAAAACAGAGCTACCTTAGATACTTTTCTCATTCCTGAGACAAATACCCAATGCCCAAAGTTAAAGGCAAGAAGGGTTTATTTAATAGTTCATGGTTTGTAGAGGTTCAGGTCATGATTGGCTGGCTTCAATGTAGGATGGCACATGGCAGAGGGACAACAGTTCAGGCAGCAGAAGACAGCAAAAGCAACACAAAAAGAGGAGAGAGAAAGAGACAAACCTCTTTGTGTCCCTTATATTGTATGCATATAAGGCTACTCACCCAAGAGTGGGTGTAGTACTCACCCTTAATTCCAGCATTGGACCATGACTCAATCACAAACTCTAGATTCAGTCACCTCTAAAAAGCCTGCCTCCCATGACTGCATGAGGCTTGGTGGGGGGACATCTAGACACAAACTGTAACAGGAGCTGTAAGGGCCTTTCCATGTCTGGAAAGGCTTTGGAAAGGACGAAGGTTAGAGCTGAGGCTGACAGGATGGAAAAGTGGTCAGACTAATAAGAGAGAAGATCTACACACAAAAAATTCTATGCAAAACCTGAAAGACATACTCCATGTAGGGTTTGCCTTAAAAGAAATGGAAATACTTCTGTGTGGGAGAGAAAGAGAGAAAGAAACATGGAAGCACGTATGGTCAATTTTAAGAGGATATCTATTTCCAGTTTTTTGTTTTGTTTTTGGTACCAAGGACTGAACTCACTAGCTTGCACTTGCCATGCAGGTGCTTATGCCACAGAGCTAAATCCTCAGCAGTATGGTCAATTTTGAGAAGGTATGAAAGGGAATAGATGTCTAATGACCACTGTTCTCTCATTGTTTTCTGAAATCACATTAGCTGTTAGCTGGATTTATCACAAAATTTTGAATTGTCATTTTTAGAACTACCAAAGTGATTTAAGTAATATTTTAGTATCAAATCTGAATGCTCTCAGGGAAAGAAACTAAAGTGGATTGGGGCTGAAAGTAGGTGGGCAGATTGAGAAATTACCTAGAGGGAAATCTAAAAAAAAAAAAAAAAAAAGTCAAGAGGACAAAACTGCTTTTGTCCAAAAAAAAAAAGTTAGTTCCATTAAAAGTTTTAAAAAAAAAGAGTTATTAGTTGATCAAGAAGTAGGTAGCAAATATAAACTTCCTTATAATGTGTGGTGACAATTAGTTAAGTGGTGTAATAAAAGGAGATCAAACATGAATAAAACCTGTTAATATCCAAATGGGAATAAAGTAACACAAAGTTAAAGAATGTTCAGTCCTCATCGGTGAATGAAAATAAATTTTCCCCAAACTAGGGACCAAACCACACATAACAGCTCGGGAAAGGAGGGTGGGATGCTAGAGAAAAGCACGGATCTTGGCAGAGTTGATGAGATCAAGACCTAAAGAAAGAGGACCCAGGGAGGCTGTAACAAGGATGCCCTGCAACCTGGCACCCTCTGTTGCTTCCTGTGCTCTTGAGGTCTCCAAGTCTGGCTGAAACGAATATTATCTATTTGGAAGCCAATCAGTACAGCAGCTGAAAGGCAGAGGTGCTACAGGGAGAATCCAGGCTGCACAATCAAGCCTACACGTTGTGTGGCTACTGGTCAAGGAGGGCAGAGAGCTTGGGCCACTTGTGTAATAATTAGGGTTGATATGTAGCAAAATAATACTAATAGTTAATAGTAATTTAAAAGTCATGATGGCTTCCACATTAAAGTCCCAGATTGTATGACAAAATCAAGAAATATTTCTTTTCTTACAATCCTGTTGTCTACAGCTCAGATTACAGTACATAGTCAGCAAGGTGGTCAGTTCAGAGGTTTCTCGCCTCATCTTTTCATGTCCATCTTTTCTCTGTGTCTTCTCATATGGTCTTCCCTCTAGTTATTTATGGCCAAATTCTCCCTTTAGGAAAATCATTTATATTAGATAAAGTTCCTCTCTAATAACTTCCTTTAATTTTGTTTACCCCTCTCTCTGAATACAGCCACATTCAGAGATATTGAGGGTTAGGATTTGAACATATAATTTAGGGGATGTGACTCAGACTATAACAAATGGGAATCCAAAGGCTCTTTAAAAATGTGCCAGATAATCAGTCTCCTAATTAAAATGTAATATAATATGCCTAGCTTTGAAAAACAGCAATACTGGATAATATTGTCACTCTATAAAGATGTCACCTTACTCAACTCAGGAAGCAGAGCATAGATATAACACACTTGTAAGGAATTGAAAATTTTATTGCTATTTCATTTGCTAAGATTTAGATATCTAGTGTCCTCCACAGATCACTACATTAGTCTCAGCCGCTGGTGGTGCTGCTGAAAAGTGGTAGAACTTTGAAGAGATCAGGCCCAGTGGGATGAGGTGTGGGTCACTGGAGGTGAGCCCTTGGAGGGACTGTAGGATTCTGATCCCCTCTCCCACTCTCTTTTAATTCTCAGTCAAGAGGTGAGCTGGTTTTCTCTGATATGTACTACTGCTATGACGTCATGCCATCATGCCTCACCACAGGACCAAACAAAGATGTCAATCAACCAGACAGCAACCTTCAAACCCATGACCCAAAAGAAACCTTTTACTTTTATAACTGGATACTCTTAGGTATATATCATAGTGACAAAACCCTGAAAAACACAACTTCTTATACCTCGAATAAATACACAGAACACAGGATTAGTGAAAAATACTTTTTTTAAAAAAGAAGCACATTTTTCTGTGGCTTTGGCTAGTTTCCAGCTGCATTTTTCTAACTATTTATTAGTCAAATAGGCCTGCATAAGGATTTAAAGCCAAAAACAAGGAGAGAAATTACCCTGCACTCTTCACTTATGATTTTCAATATTTTAAAAAGAGCTTAAAGACCTTTTTATTTTATACATTTGCCAGTAATTGTCTTTATAGTTTTATTGGTATTAATTTAATACAACCCATTTAGAATGTCAAGCTACATATGCAACTTGGTAATAAAGTTACTATTACTTCATAGAGTTATAATTATAAGTAATTTTGGCTCCTTCATTTTTGTCCTCTTACTTTCTTAACATTTCTGCCTACATTTTATAAGAATGAAGATGAGTTTTCTGACCTTTTGCTAAAGAACATTTAGTATGAAGAAACCAATGATTTCATCCTAGTTGAGAATTGTGAAACTTTTATTTTCTAACTCCATTAGCTTTTTCAAAGTAAGTCTCATTATAATATTACAACATGACAGGCAAAGTTCTAAATGGGATGGCTATTCTGCTGTTCATGTGATGCTGGTGTTTTAGCATCCAGAAAGTAGGAGTTGTAAGGTCAGGGAGGATTACACCAAGACTTCAAAAGAGGACTAGGTAACCAAGAATGAGCCCCAGAGAGCAGGATGTGTAACACTATGGGAATGAAGCCAAAGGTGTAGAGGAGACTCCAGAAAATAGGAGGTTCCAGGAACAAGGAATGTCTACCAAGAAAAACTATAAACTATGAACAAGACACTTAAGAAAGAGGCTTCGTAGGCTGTAAATGACAAGGACATAAAGGTAGGGACTCTCATACCTTCTATAACTCACATATTACCACAATATGCCCTGGATGTTAGACATAAAACTACAGAATGTAATGTTTGCTCTGTCAGGTTTTGGTCCTGCTTTGGTCTGATTTTTTTCTATCCACTGATTCCCATCTGTTAGAATGCTTGCCCTACCCCCCTGTATAATGACAATGTGAACATGCTTTTTTTAATTTTACAGGGATTGACAGCTAACATTGTACCTTGAGTCACAGGAGAAACTTGAACTTGGATTTGTGAGAAATGCTAGAACTGTTGAGACTTTGGGGCAAGGTATTAGTTTATCTTCAACTGCACACAGGATAGTTATATTCTGTCAGGTAGAACCGTGACTTTGTTACTGTATGTATTTTAGATTATGGCTTTAGGAAAAATGTTTGAGCGCCAAGCTGAAAGGGGTGGAATGTGCCAGTTAACATTAATTATCAATTTGCCTGATTGAGAAGCTCCTGGAAAGGTAATTAGATTATGGGGCCCTACACTCATTGGTGGATTCACTGAAGTTCATAGTGGATTGTGTTGAGGTGAAACCCAGTTGGATATTGGTCACTGGGGCATATCTTTGGAATGTATGTCTATGGATGTCTACGGATGTTACTCTTCCCTTGTGCTGCTTCTCTGTCACAATGAAATGGCCAGTGCTACTTTACCATGCCTTCTTCCATGATGCTTCTGCTTTGGATCCTATAAACACAGACTGCATCCACAGAAACCATAAGCCAAGTAACCTTCTCCCCCTCTATCTGTTATGTGTGTCAGGTATTTGTCCTGGCAGTGGGAAAGCTCACCAATACAAAAGAAATGTGTTGAAATAAATGGAATGCATTTATTTCATTTGACAGAGTCCTTGAAATCAAGGACAATTTTATGTGGCTGGGCTGGGCTGGGCTGGGCAGCTACAGAGTGGAACAGCTGAATGAAGTTATACTCTTTGAGAAAAACTGTAGTTAATGATGGGTCTAAGTGATGGTAAAAAGAAGTACAGGGCTTCTGAAACAAGTACAGAAGGCAGTGGTACAATAGCAGGAGCCAGGTACCTACTCAAATGGACCCTAGGAGTTGAAGCTTTAATCATAGCAACAGTGGGGACTATTGCTCAGGAGAGCTGAAAATAAGCTCTATGCAGCAGAACAAAAGGCAATATAGTGTCCAGGCTACCATAAGAAGTTCATGGAGACACTGCCCTGAAAAAATATTTGATAATGGAGACAATCCTAAAGAATCCACAGGGAGAGAGTTTGCCTATACCACTTTGTCAGACAAAAGGAGCAGACTTGGAACTTAAATGCTATGTGTGACATCCCACACTGGTGAGACCTGAGGGCCACAGGCATTATGCTTAAAATAAATAACTCTTGTGAAAACAAAAATTATGTTTGTTATAATTTTACAGATAGAAATCTTAAAGAATATGAGGTTTCCTTAAAGAACTAAAGAAAAGTTAATACCCTTTTCTAGCCAAAGTTTTCAAGGTAAATAATTTAGTACAGGACACATAATTATAGAATTATTTTATAACAATCAGCCAAAGAGTCAAATTTTAAAAAGTGAAGGAAATCTGTCCACATACTAAAGACCCAAAGAATTCAGCTTAGGGCCTGGATCCCACAGCAATGTCCAGCATGAGCCCAGCTGAAGACCTAGAGCCCATGACAATGCCCCCGACAAGTCCAACTGGATGCCTAAACCCACAACAATGCCTCATGCAAGTCTGTTTCATTGATCTGAGCTGGTAAGGTTCAAGAGGTCAGTGGTAGAAGCCAGAGAGTCTGTGCCAGTGGAATGAAAAATCTGTGCCAGTAGGTTGAGTATTCTGCACTGGAACCAGGAAGTGATGCTCAAAGACCAGAGCTCCCTTGAAAAGCATTACAGCCATTTTCAGTGACAATGAGATCTCAAGCTCCTCTGATGATGAGGGCAGCTGAGTTCATATCAGGAAAGACACTTGACAAGCTCCTCCTGGAAAATGAACTGCACACTATCTTCCCCTCCAGAGCCAAGAAGCCATGCTCAACATAGGGACCAGGCTTCCTAAAAGTGAACCACAGTTACTCTCAGCAACAACAAGGTACCAAGCTCCTCTGACAATGAGAACAGCCAACTTCATAACAGGAAAGAAGCTCGGCAAACTCCTCCAGGAGAACCAACAACACTACTCCTCTCCAGTTCACCTTTTTATGTTGTTGGCAACAACCCTCAGATAGGCTCTCCACACCCAGGATCACGCTCATTCAGTCTTGCTGACTATTATAAGTTGGCCACCAGTTGTCAATCCATTATATACCCCAAATTAGAATTTAAAGTTTAGCGTCCTCAACTATGCCAAGACACTAGCTGTAGTGTTGTCTTAGAGGGCGAGCACACCATTGGCACATTAAACTACTACATTGTGAAAGCATAGTGATCAATGTCAATTTAGATTGTATGAATGGCCCCTGTATTTTACAATGCCTTTGTGTCACCATTTATTATTTGTTAAGGGGTTTAAATCTACAATAGAAAAATATTTCTGTGAAATCAAGTAATACACAGTGGTTAACCATAGCTGAATTTTATAAACTATGATTTGTCAAATAATTCATGCTTTTTCTCAAACACAAGCCCTTGCATTATTCTGACAGCAAAAAAAAAAAGAGTTTACCTTTTGTCTATAATTTTGTATTGAACCTACTGCATATCTGCTTTACCTGAATTCGTAGAGAGTTAGGAATTGAAGCCTAAAAACCACTTTGTGAAAGAAAATGTAGTTGTACAGCTAAAAGGACTGGAAATACCATTTCCCTGGTCTTCAAGTAATATCTTACCAGTTTAAGTTAGGGAGAGAATTACTGTACTCTTTAGACACATCCAGAGGATGAAATTATACAGGGGAGAAAGTAGTAATCAATCAAACTAACAATTATGGAGTAGCAAGCTGTATTGTAAAACTGCTAAATTTACATTAGTAAAACTGCTAAAGTTACATGTGCTGCCTTGTTTAGACCTAAAAAGAGATAAATAAAACTGATAAAGTTCACCTGTGGGTTAAATTCTCTGCCCAAGCTTATGTAGCTGCACACTAGAATTAGCATTTAAAGTAGATGATTCTAACTCCAAAAGCAATGTACTTTTCTTTTCTTTTTTTTTTTAATAATATAATGCTTTTTCTGTTTGTAACTTTTCTAGCATTTAACCACAGTTTTGTTTGGAAAATTTTTTCATTTTAATCTGAATCTCATTTATTTTCATTCCAGCCTGCTTACTTGAAACCTTCTCCACATAGTTTCAAAACGTCTGGCCACTGTCCTTGGTTTTAGACTCCTTCACATACAGTATTCAAAGATAATGAAATTCCCCATCAGCAGTTTCTTCTTTTGGCTGAATAAGCCCTTTCCAGTGTTTCCTTTAAAAGACTTCTGTCCCTTTAAATATCTTGTGGCATTGCCATGACATGCTGACTTTTACAGCTGGAACACTGACACCCCCATAGCCATTTATAACCAAAGGACTATTCCGACCCCACTTCCATCATGCTTTTTAACCAACTCTCTTCTTTTTAATGCTTAGGCAGCTTGGTTTTTCCAGGGAGTGCTTTGTCCTTACAGAATATCATCTGTTTGCTGTGACCCTTTCCTCCAATCTGCCAAGAAGGTGTTTCTACCATTAAGGAGCACTGAAAGTCACCTGCCACCCTGATAAAAACCCTCTGCCTCTCTGGTTGCATTTCGTGTCCTTCCTTGGTAGGCTTCTGTTACTGTTTGAATCATGTTCTCTCCTCCAAAATTCCTATGCTGAAATCCCAGCCAGCATCAATACCACAGAATATGATTTTATTGGGTGATAGGGGGTGACATGTACTTTAAAGAGGTAAGTAAGGGAAAATGAGTTTGTTAGGCTGCACCTAATTTAATACAATTCAAGTCATTATGAAAAGAGATCAAGAAACAACACAAAAAACAACAGTAGGACCACATGAAGACACCAAGAAAAGAAAGTCACAAGGAAAGAGAGGTCTCACAAAAATCAGCCGAACGGCCACCTTCCTCTCAGTTATCCAGCCTCCAAAACTCAGAAAATATGTTCCTTTTCTTTACAACCTATGATATTTCTTGTGGCGGTTCTACCGAAGAAATGCATCTATAATGCATCTCAATTCCCTAAATTTATTACTAATTGGTTTTTAAAACTACATATACCAACATTGTACAACTTCTAATACTGAAAAAGGCATATTATTTCTGTGAAACTTTTTTCAAAAATGCCTAAACTCAGTCTATCCACGAATAGGTATCAGATAATCCTAAACTGAAAGGATTCCACAAAATAACTCATCAGAATGCTACAAAGTATGTCTGAGGAGGCAAGAAAACTGCTATGGATTAGAGAAGACTAAGGAAATACGAAAACAAAATGCAATGTGGGATCCCGCATTGGACTCTCAAAGACAAAAAGAACTTCATGAAAAACTTGTAAAGACCGAATAAAGACTGTAATTTAGTTAAGAGCACTGAACCAATGTTGATTTCTTAGTTCTGATAAAATGGTTGTAGACCACATTAACAAGAGAAAATGTAGGGCAAAGAGCATGCAGGAACTCTCGTTTGTGATATTACTGCAATTCTAAAATTATTTCAAAATAAAAAGTAAAATAATATAATGTAATATAACAATGCATCATCTATTAAAAATTAATAAAACAAATGAGCAAATAAATTGCCACTTAAAGGGGAAAAATTACACATTTCGTCAATATAAAGTATCTCACTGAAATAAACTCTACATTAAAAGATGAATGAGAGAGAGGTACTAACATCCCTTGAGATCTCTAGGGTAATAGTCCACGCTGGGCATTTGACAGGTAGTACCTCACTTAATCCTCACAATAGCATTGTCATTTGTAACATGTGACAACTGATAACATCAAAGTTCAAAAATATTTAAGTAGCTTATCCAAGGTTACATAACTGATAGATTGGAATTTTAGACCCAAGTCCACCTACTTCATAGGCACCATCTTTGTGTACAGGTTGAGAAATATCTATTTCCCCACCAAATATTCACCTAATTTTATCACTTCTTACTCTGTGGATGACATGCTTGGCTAAATCAAAATCACTTGGGAAGCCTTAAAAAAAAAACCCTACGTCAGATACTCTGTCTCCATATTCCACTCTAATTTTAATCCTGACCTCGAGATTTTAAAAACATTGCCAGAAAATTTAAATATCCAGAGAACAACAATTTCACTAGTTTATCAGTGATAAGGTCATACAGAACAGAGCTAAAAACCTTTGCAAACAACAGGCCAGTCATATTTTCATCTTGGAATAAGCGTACATCATCAAAATCAATTAAATTCAATTTATGCAACGTATTATTTATGGAATCAGTAGAGAAGAAATTCTTTAAAAGACATGCAGAAGAGAGACCAGCTTTATAGAGGCTGGCATTAGCTAATTGCAGTAGAATACCAAAAACAGAAATGCAGCTGACTCAAAAGATAAATCTTAAACCCCCTCCTACACACAGCAGAGGTAGCTATGTTTTGATGAGTAGAAATCGAATGAATTACGCTCTCTGATCTTAATTTGCTCTGGTCCCTTTAAAATGGCAAAGGGAAACTATCAAGCAATGTAAGACTCTAATTGAAAATAAACATTTTCCTACTTTTGAGTGGAATTAAAGCTGGGAAAAACTGAATAGCTTCAAGGTGAGGAATGAAACAGAAAGCAACATCAAGAAAGCTGCAATGAGGGTATTTGGAAGCCATTCTGTTTGCTGAATTGTCAGCCATGCAAGCACTTATAGACAATTACAACCTTAGAAAACAAATAAAAAGTGTGTAAGTAGGCACTTTGATACTTCTTCCTAATTATAGGGTTTACGAGCTGGATTCAAAACACACAAATAGAGGCGATGCGAACAATAGTAACCCTGAAATGAGGTTATGAAGCTTATTAGCTTTACATAATTACACAGCTGGGACTGGCTGAAGCGACCCCTTCAGTGGCAACTTTTCTCTAACGGGTCTTAGTTCACGGGTGCCGCTCTCTATTGGAGCCTTTAAAAAAAATACAGTGGAAGTTGTGTCATATGGACTTGCCAATATCTGACCTACAGGAAGTGGGATTTCATATTTTGAGCTGCAATACAAAGATCGCCTTCATCTCTCCTGGGTTCTCAAGGGCACAGCCTTATTTTTCTCTGGCCTTTGAAATGTCCACAGAACCAAGCACAGTGGTGTGAATCACAGAGAATGCCGGGGAGAGAGGCTTATGCTATAAATGAAACTCACCTACCTAGAGGCAAAAGGTATGTTTTCTAATATTTAACCTATTGAAAAGCCTCAGAGATAAATGCCTTTGTGATAGATCTTCCCATCTTTAGAATTTCATTCTGGTAATTGGCCTGAGTACCAAATCATGCCTGCAATTTTAGCTGGCAGTTGGTGCTAGAAGAGAATGACAGTTTGCTGTCCTTCCTGATGGACTGATGCGGGGCTGGAAGAAGGAAGTGTGAGAAATTTCTCACTGTATTTGCACACAAACACCCAAAAAAGGGGGGTGGGGAAAAGAAACCAGAAGACTTTAACTATTTTATATGTCTATGTCTCAAAGATGTTTATTACTGATTTTTTCATTTGTAAGGCAAGGAATCTAAGAAAAACAAGAGTAAACCACAAGAATGACATGAACTAATACTTGGTTGTCTAAATTTTTCAGCAGCAAAACCTGCATGTGAACTTTTTTTGTCACACAAATATTTTATAGCTGAAAAGGTAACTCTGGACTTGGCAGGTTTTCTTAGAAATGCCAGAGAGATTTCTCCAGGAAGTTTCATTCAAAAGAACTGCAACGCTCTGCAAGGCTTTAGGCAGCAAACGTCAGGATATATTAAAAGCATGCATTTGTTTATTATTTGTCTCTAAATACTTTAGCTATTTAATCTCTACAGTGATCTAAAAGTTAGGTACCATCTTTATACTCACTTAATGGAGGAAAAGACAGAGGCTTCAACAGGTCATTTTCCCAATGTCATTTGTCTTTCAAGAGGCAGGGCCTGGGTCTCACCCTCTGACCCAGAGCTGGTGCTCCAACTCCTCCTGCCTCGTAGGGGGAGATCCTCTCAACCAACAGCACCTTCTGTGCATAACCCATTTGTGCATTATTTTGATAGGAAGAGGGGACTAGTGGTACCTGTCTTAACCGTCACTCAATGAAAAAAGAAGCCAGCCATTGTCTTACCTATAGACATGAATGTATTTTGTGTTTCACTTATTATCTGATTATTTCCAATGAACTGACTATGCATGCCCACCCCACACCCACAGATGTGCTAAATCTCAATAACCAATTTGATGGTATTTGGAACTAATTAGGGAAAACCTTGTGAATGGGATCAGTTCCTTCAAAAGAGTCCTGAGGAAACCCCTTCACCCTTTCTACCAAGTGAGAAGAGCAATAACCAAGAAGTGGGCCCTCTGTAGACACTGGCTCCTTCAGCACCTCTATGTTGAATATCTCAGCCACACAATAAACTTCTGTTGTTTAAAAGATACTCTTTTATGGTGGTTTGTTATAGCAGCTCTGATGTTTAAAACATCCCTTCAGGGTTCATTGCAAGTTCATCTTGCAAAAGGATGTTTGTCAAAACATGAAGATGTGCCCATTTAATGTGCAATCCATCTCTAAATGAAATACTAGCAAATGACATTAGCATTTATAATCTTTTTTAATTTATATCATTGTGTGTTGTGTTTGACAAATAAGTGAAATAATTTACAGGTACCATCATCAAATGAGAATTGGTTAGACTCATCAGAATAAGAGTGACTATAAATGGGGGTGTATTAATTGTAATTGGAAACATTGTGTTGTTCTGGAACTCATCTGTTTGGTAATTTCACCTGTGGGAAAAACTTTTCTCTAATAAATGTGGCCCTTGTAATTGGATTCCATATCACTGAGTGAGCCCGAGAGTGATGAGGCTTCATAGGAAATATACATTTGTAATATGAATATGAATAGTCCCTGGGGTAGCTTTGAATCCAGTCTTCATGAAGTGTAAAATTGGCATAACAGCTTTAGATCACATAATGCATGTACATAATTTGGATTATTGCAGACAAGACACAATAGTATGTTTGGGAAATGAAGTAAGTTTGGAAACCAGAGTCGCCTGCAGTGCTGCTGGAGACTCAGAGTGGTCTCCTTGATCCCATGTTCTCCACCTCCTTTAGTGTCTTCTCAGCCCAGCAGCCAAACTGAGCCTGATACAATGTAAGCCAGGTTAGTAGCTCTCCTTAAGTGGACTGACACAGAGAGAATATAAATCCTTACAATGACCAGCAAGGTGGAGTCGGCATTCCTCCAGACTTGTCAGGCAGGCTCTTATCACAGAGCCTTTGCCCTCACTGTTCCTTCTGCCCAAAATGCTCTTTCTGAAGAAATCTAAGTAGCTGGCACCCTTACTTTATCTACTGCATTGTCACCAGCTCAGAGGGCCTGCCTGTCCTGCCCGATTCAGTCACCTCCACCCCGTATGCTATGGTGCATACCTTAGATGACACCTACAGCCTCATGGAGTCACAGACAGTTTTGGAAAGTGATTGGATTATGGAGCCTTTACAGCTGACCTGCCGGAGCAGCTCCTGCTTAGCAAGCACAAGGTCCCGAGTTCCATTTTTGGTACATAAAAAAAAAAGAAAAGAAAAAGAAACAAAGACAGCTGACCTGCTGTAAGGAGGTGGAATATTGTCAGACAGGCCAATCACTGCGGGTGTGACCCGTGTGGTGATGACATTTTTCTTCCTGGCTCCTCCCTTGATCCTCTCTGTTTCCTGGATGCCATGCCAAGAGCAGCTTTTTCTTCCACTCTGCCCCCTGTGCTGTGCCTTCCTGCTGTGGAGCCAGCAGGCTATGAACTGAAACTTCTACAAACTGTGAGCCAAAACAACCTCTCCCCCTTTGTCTTTCAGGAGTTGTGGGCGGTGTCTCAGCAACAAGGAAAGTAATTAAGGCACCATGTCACCCCAACATATACTCCAGTCAAGTGATCCACTTTATTTTTCATATAATGAATATGCTTTTTTCCAATTAATAACTAAGCTGACAGAGGTATGAGACCATCTTTTGTACCAAGTCCAAAACAATGATACACACATAACAGAAATCCTGTAAAACTGTTTACAATGAATGAATTTATCTGACAAAGACAATGAAAGCTCATAAGTGAGTAGTGCACTTTGATTTAAAGTAGAACATCAGAATTAGAGTGAAGATGAGATCTTCATCCTTAAAGGAAGCAGAATTGAAGATTCATGGATTCTGTTTGGATGATCACTTTCCAAAAACCGAGAAAACCTTGGAGAAAACATATGAGCTCCAAAAAATAATAATAAAATAAATAAAAGAAAATAAATGAGAAATGTAAATGTATGGGCCGCACAAAAATAAGCCCCAACCTGGGGACTGAATCTTTAGCACACTTATACAAGTTTTATATGAATGTATCTATTTACCTATTCATCTATCTCATTCTTTGTCTATGCATTATCAAGTATCATGCTAACAGTTTTGTAAATGCCTTACTTCATAACTCAGCTTTTCTGTGTTCAAACCAAATCAGATGCAAGATGATCAAATTTGCTTGTTTTTCATTTGTTTTGGTCCTTTTTTTCTTCTAAAGCAGGCTGCTCTCTTATCTCACCACACTCAGCTTCAGTATCAAGGTCGCCTCTTGCCACAGACACTTCAAGTATGGTTTCACATCAAAATAGAAAAGGAACTCATAATTAGTGATTTACATTTGTTGACTAATTATATTTTAACTGAAAAGCATTCCCACTAAATTGTTACAGATGAATATTTTTATGATCTTCTCTTTGCCTCTATAATTACAAAATAAAAGGCTTTCCTCCTCAGTAAAAGAATTCTGGGCATTCGCCTATTCAATCAAAACTGGAAAAAAATTATGACTTAAAATCTGTAAAAAGGCTCTAGACAGCTAATCAATCATGAAGGCAGTTATCAGGGCACTTCGTGCCCTTGGTGCCAAGCTTCAGGCTTCCTAAGGTGCAGACGTGGGTCAGCTGCCTCCTGCTTTGACAGAACTGCTGGGCAGGGTTTAATCTTGCAAAGGTTGGGCCGCCAAGTTTTTGAAGTCTGTAGCGACTCACTGAACCCCAGAGTTACAGCTGAAAAGCAGTTAGCTGGCACAAAACAGAAGGTAAGGTCTGGCTGCTGCCTGGCAGATCTCGGAGAGCTTGATTTCTGTTTTCAGAGTCTCTCTCTCCTTCCTTTCTTCCAACCATTTCTTCTCCAGCTAATTATTCCCAGTATTTAGGCAATAGCTGGTTATGAGGCATCAGGCATGAGAGTTGATTGGTCATTGAAATACATCCATTTCTTACAGCACCTACCAGGGTATAAGCAGAGAGACTGGAGCTAGGTTGTGGCATCCAGAATGAGGGGATTCACTTGCCTACCTGCTCCTGGCCTGAAATTCTATTGCCAGGCTTTGGATTACAAATCATGCAAAACAAAGTGCAGAACCCATCAGAAAAGACTGAAGCCATAATAGACAGCAGACAGATGATGGATGGATGAATGGATGGACAGATACTCAATTTTCATTGTTCACAGATTTCCTGTGAGCAAAATAGCCTACTGGATAGAATTACTTGTAATACTGAAATCAATACTCAGAATGTTTTTGTTTTTCCAGGTCTTTTTTTACCATATGCACAAAGTGGAAAAAAAATTGAGTTCCCTGATGTCTGTGTTCATCACTGACATGCAACAGGACTACTCACTGCTCTTGCCATTTCATCTCACACACTGCAAACAGACACTGTATGGTTATTTAGTGTCATGGGTGTTTGCATTTTTGTGCTTTTTGTTGTGGATTTTACTGGTTGAGATGGTCTGTCATGGCTCACAACTACATGTTCCCCAAAAACCTCATGCATTCAGAGGTGGGAGATTTGCGATTGAGTGCATCATGGCTGTGTGACCTGGCTTCATCCACTGACTGGTTTACCATGATGGATTTACTGAAGAGGTAAGACTCAACCTGGATATGTGCAGCACCTTCGATGGAATACATGGGAAAGCAGAAGAAAGGCTGTGCTTCCAGTCTGCCGTGAAAGAGGCTGTTTTCCCTGCCAGGCTCCTCTGCCATATCTCCCTTCTTTGGAACCAGCTGACTATGGACTCAAAGTTCTACAGACTGTGAGATAAAATAAACTTTTTCCCCTTTAACTTGTGTGTGTCAAGTACTTTGTGCAAGCAGCAAGAAAGTACTAGAACACTGCCCAAGCACCATCCTGAAGCATGAGACAGCTAAGATAGACATCATGGAGAAAATAATGTTGGTAGATAAGCTTCATTCACACGTGAGTTCTCACACATTTTCAGTGTTGATGAATCAGCACTACATATTAAATAGGGTGCCTGATGATAAAAATGTCACGACCCAAGACTTTCAGGAACCTAAATCTATGTTTTCCCTAGGAACAACTGGAATGCACTAATTCAATGTCTGTAACAACTTTATAGACTGCAACTACCACAAATAATGAGAATAAGCTGTCTATGTATGTGTGTGTATATATATATAAATGTTTATGAAATAGATTTACATGTATACATATTTATTTTGTTATATAACTTGTTCTAAATATGTTCTGTTCCATACATACATACAGTTTTTACTATTCTAGGCTCTGTACAGATGGTGGTAAACAAAATACATATGATTTTACCTCCTTAGACCTCAAAATTCAATAAAAGAGTAGAGAATTAAGTAGCCTTTCGGGTTACGATGCTGAAGGTCACAATGTCTAATCAGCATCATCAGTGGTAAGAGCTTGTTTTTAACCTTTATTGTTTGACTCCTCTTTTTCCTCTGGCTTTGAAGTAGGGTGAGAAGACATTCAAATGTAATTTCTTAAGGACAGGGATCTTTATTATGCTCTAAGGTCTCAGTTTCTAGCCTGTACCTTGCAAGCAGTAGACACGCAAAAATGAATAAACGTATTGGTCCACTAAACACACTACTACTTGCAAACAGAGAGAAGAGAAGACTGGTGGTGGTGGAATATACCTATAACCCCAGAAATCTGGGAGTTCTGCAGGAGAATCACATTTTGAGCTCAGTCTAGGCAACTTAGATTCTGTCCAAAAAAAAGGCTAGGATGTGTCTCAGTGTGAAGGCCCTGGGTTCAATCCCCATTATCATGGGAAGATAAAAAAATAAAGAGCAGAAAAAAATTGCAAAATAAAGCTGCAAATCATAGTTTATTCCCTTAACTGATAATATTTCTTTCAATATTACCCTAGATAAAGATTGCTAAATTTGTGCTGGTGGCAAAAATGTTACCCTGCATGTCTGCTGATAAGCAAGCAGACAGACCTCCAAAAAGTCAGCAGAAGCTAGTGGAAGAGGTATCCAAAAAGGTACACGTGGTGAGTTTATGATTTTAAAGAAGCACTTTCTTTGTGACTCTCTAATACCTTATGTTCCCCCATCAATCTATTTACTGGGTACAACTGCTCAATAAATTTGCCTATATTTCCAACAACAAAAATCCTTTAAGTACTTCAGGGATGGTCAATAATAGAAAATGTCATTAAATGAAAAGATCATCTATAAGTTGTTTTTGTTGTTGTTGCTATTTCTAACCCTGCACTGATTAACTGCAAAAATTCCTATGATCCCACCCCCTCTTCCTACTGAGCTACCTGGGATATCACACAATCCAACTCAGCAAGTAGTTAAAACCTTTACACAGAAAAATATTTTTTTTCAGTTGACTACAAATATACTTTAATGCATGCATCCCAAGATGTTGGCATCACCAACCGGATAAGAAGAGTCGGTTTGGCCAGGTGCCACTTTGCCACTAACTAAAAAAGCCAAGGATTGCTCTGCAAATCTCCTAAATAAAAAAGCAATCTAGTTTCTGGCAAGGAGATCAGCAATGGCCATTTCATATAAATGAATCTGTCATGATTTCATTTGCGCACAAGCTCGATCATCCAAAATAGCAGAAACAGCAGGCTGTGGTGTGGCTTTTCTTTATCTGTTTTTGATAGACTGCTTCTCCTTTTCCTGCCCCAAATGGTGACTGCCATCAATGAAAAACTGTACTATGAAATTGCAAGAAAATTACTCTCAATTTTAATAGGCAACGAACTTACCAAAGAGAAATTATTCCTTTTATTTTGTTAGTGCTTTACAGATTCCTAACACAAGATCAAGTACAAATGTGATCCTCCCTGTATACATCTTCATCCAAATAAGGTAAGTGGAGGATGACAGGCTATAAAAGCACACTTTTGCTTATTGGTATGCCCACCTGTTCCAGATCATTTGCAGGGCTGCCAAAAACAGAAGGAAGTACCACAAATGAACCGTGTCTTTTTCAGGAAGATTTTCTTGCAAGATCCACAGAGAACATCAACCATTATTTTCTAAAGCCAATCAAAGGTCTTCTGTGCCAGTATACACATGCAGACAGCTATTCAAGCTGGTCCGATTTCCCCCAACCCTGGAGATTCCAGGCATGTGGTACCTAAGCTACTTCATTAGGCAGAACCAGAAGAGACAGACTTTGGAAATGGCGTGCCCTTCATTCTAAATAAAAGCAGAGCACTTTTTTAGTGTTTTGCCTTTCCTTCAAAAGGCAATGAAAATTGCTGTAGCTTAGCAAAGGATAATGGAAGTACATCACTGGGCTGTGAGAGGCTTACGAGTTGTACTATCCTGTGGCCCTTTCATCAACACGACTTGGGGCTCCTCACGGATTCCTGAGATTTCACCCATGAAAGCATCTCAGATAGATGAGTATACTTCCGTCTCCTCATCTGCTCCCACCCCATCTGTACTGAACATCATGTTCCCAGACAACTTCCCTCGGGAACTGTAATTTTCTGATTAATGTTACACTGTGAGAAAATTTAAAATGGTTAAGCAGGTCACCCCATTCCTTAAAGAACCATAATTGTAATGTCTAAGTCTGAATTTTCTCAATTATGTGTAATTTCATATCTAACTTTTTGAGTAACTAATTATTATAACTCTTTGTCAGACACTCAAAATTTTTTTGTAAAAAAAAACAGAATAGTTTGATTTCTTGATCAAATATCACAGGGTTCTAAAAAAGGTTCCATCCATTTTAATAACACATGCCATTTTTTTAATATCTGAGTCAATTTTTTGCAAAATGTAAGCAAGTCAATATTTATTCAGTAAGTGGTAGCAAAAAGAGTCTAGAACTTGAATCAAAAAATCTTGAGTTGAAGTTGAAACTAAAAAACTAGCTAATATTTGTCTTGGATGAATAGTCGTCTTTGGACCTCATATTTTACACACATTAAAAGGTCAGACCAAGTAATGTTAAAATCTCTTCAAACTCTAATATTCCAATATTCTACCTGGACAAGGACCAATATAAAAAAATCATTTCTTAATTATTTTACTTAACAGTAAACCACTATGAAATGAGTATTCCCTCTGGAGGACTGACCTAGATGAATTTTTTATTGTTTTAACTATGTCGCCTAAATCCACATTATCAGAATGTCTTATTTATTAATGTTATGACTAAATGAGGCCATTAGTTGAAAATTTCAGAAATGTATCTAAGTTGGCAAAACTCACCAGGTAGATTTAAAGGAAAATTATTTCTCATTTTTTACTTCACCATCCTTCTAAACAGAATCTGGAAATTGTCCAGTTTAATTTACGTAACACCCTGTTGCTTGTGTTTAACATAATTGCAAACATGATATGCATTCATAATTGAAACCTAAGCTCGAAGGGTCTATTTTTCATCTCCTAGAGAACTAGCTGGAAGAAGAAAGGAATTCCACTATGGATTTTGGTGAGTCAAACGCTAAATAACAGCAGTAATCAAGAGCATTCACACTTATATTAAACATCCTTAGCTGGTATGGTTCTAGACGGATGATGTTTGCAAATCTTAAAAGAAAGGTTTAGACACAAAAGACATACCATAACTATAAATACATGCTATGTATTCAAATATTAAGTATCTACTAAATGCATAATTCTCACAATTGCAATTCAAAATCAAAATGAAAAAGGATTTGACAAAGTTTTAAAGATCATGAACACTTTACTGTTACTGAAATTTGTAAAATTTCTTCTAAAAATTATTTTGCTGCAATTTCCTCTATAAATTCCCAAACTTATTATTTTGCAAGAATTAATGAGTAGTTTGAAAACTATGAGGTGATTTATATGAGATAATACATTAGTTTGCTATCACTTATACTCTTGAATTCTTTTCTGATCTCATGCTTACTGAAATTATTGTTCCTGCCACAATGGTATTAGTTTATTTTTTGCTTATTCTAAAGATAAAAAATATGCTTCCATCTATTAATTTTATATTGTTTATAACCATTCACTTTATTTTCTGATACAGAGCACTGTTATTCACAAATTAATAAACAATTTATCTAATCTATGAATAATATTCATGGGAAGATGAAACTATTGAGTCTGAAGTTGGCATCTCAAAATCCAATTAACAAAACAATGTCATCTGATAATGAAACACAAAAAGCATTCCTTAAGATGGCTCTTCAAGTGAGAGCACACTCATAGCACACGGCTGCAGTGAATTCACGGATGTGTCCTCAGAGCCTAAAAAAGAAGCAGTCTGTCTTGATGCTTGGAAGTAAACAAAAAGTAACAGAAAAAGTAAAGTAACAGAAAGTGACTTAGGAAAATGTGAAAGAAGGGATATCATACAAGGAGTTCTTCTATATTCCATTCTTTCTTTCTTCAACTGTTCATTCAATAAACATTTATCAAACACTATGCTTAAGGGTACCACACATGCATGTGCAAACACAGATGCACACGCCATATACAAACCATGAGAGTTAACTTTAGTCAACATGATTAGCTTGGAAGCCACACAGGGGATCAAGAGTAATAAAGCACAGTTCCAGGTATGACTGTGTAAGCCACAGGAGTGTGACCTGGGGTACTATATCTGGTCCATGAGCCCCTTCTCCCCCATATTGTTTCCCCATTTTGCTTCCTGAATACCATGAATGAAGGTAGCTGTGTACAGTATGCCCTTCTACCATGACATGCTTGCATTGGCGCAAGTTGAAAAAGGACTGAATTTTGAAACCATAAGCCAAATAAACCTCTCTTTCTTTAAATTGAGGATGTCTGGTACTATCTCCTACCAACAAGATAGTTAATACATAAAACTGGTTCCCAGAGTGAGGCTGCTACTGTGATTGGACCCATTCATGTGATATAGATGCCTTTGGAACCAGTTTGCCACAGGAGTTTAGAAAGATTTAGAAATACACAGTACAGCAGTTCTATAAGGCTATAAGAGCCTGAGGATTAATTCTATTCAGAGCTCACAGAACTTGACAGGAATGTGGATAGCAAAGGCTAGTCTAAGGTAGCTTTAGTTGGGAACAAAGATCCCACTGGTGAGTACACTAAACGACATTTGTGTCACATTCTAGCAAAAAAAAAAAAATCTGTACATTTTGCCCATGTTGAGACTCACAGGAAATCTGAGGGTAAGGAGGGTAGTCTCAATGATCTAGCAAAGGAAATTTCAAGGCAGCTCAAAAATCCGTCTGTGGCATGGGTAGTGCTGACTGCTTTTAGCCAGATTGATAGTGAGAGTCAGGGGCTAAAGGTATAGCAATAATATTTTAAAACTTAAATTTGGATCCAAAAGAAACATGTTTGAAGCTAAGGCTAACTGAGGTATGATTTATGAAGAAATTATTACCAGTAAAAATAAGCCAAGTAATTTGCACAGAGACAGGAAGAAAGATAACTTGAGAGCATGCGAGGAATCAGCAAAACCCCACTCATTCCAGGACCAAGGGAGCAAAAGTATAAACTTTTCATCTGAGAAAACAGTCCAAGGCTCCCTGCTACAGAAAGGTTGCCTGTAGAACTGATCACTCAGGTTTCATTTTAATGTGTTCAGCCATCGAGGTACTCATAGGCTGGTGCGTTCATGATTCAAAGGGCCTGGATACTGATTGAGTCCATTTTTAAGGCATGCAAAATGAACTCTTATAGGACCAGAGAGCCATTAGCCCAAATTTCAGTGTAAGGCCTGGAAGACCAGGCAGTATGCCCCTGAGAGGTCAATGCATGAAGCTATGAGAGTAAAGCCAAAGACACAGTGATTACCTCAGGAATTTGGAAGCTCAGGAACCTGGAACATCTACTGAGGAGAGCTGCAGCCCAATAGTGGAACCAGCCCAGAGAGAGACCATGTGTGCTGTAACCAACAAATGGTGAGGGATTCAAGTCCTCTGGAAATTATACCTCACCCCATTACCATAGGTGCCTTACACAGAGTTACAGAACTTAATGTTTGCTCTGCTGGGTTTTGGTCTTGCTTTAGTTCTATTTTTTTCTATATTCCTATTCTTCCCCTTTGGAATGACACAGTGGCCCATGCATCTCAGAATTACATAATTTGCTTTGTAGTAGGACTTCACAGTTAAAGAGTTTGTTTTGAGTCTCAGGACAACTTTTGAGAAATGCTAGAACTGCTGAGACTTGTGGAAGAGATTATTGCATTTATGTTGTATGCAAGGTAGTTGTATTATATTAAGTGGACTTATTAACTTCTTGTATTTATTTGGAAATTAAATAAGGTTTAAAAAGTATGTGCGCATTGTGGGGTGAGACGTGGCAGTTAAACTAAATGATCAACTTTATTGTTTTGTGAACCAGCTAAACGATTAATAAAGCACACTACTAGTTGTGTCTGAGTGAGTCACCAAAGCATGACCTTGAGACCCTGGACTTTCCCTCTCTTGTGCTGTTTCCTGCTCCACTCTTCAACCACCATGAACTAAGCAATTTTGTTACACCACACTCTTACACCATGATGTTTGTCTTAGCACCAGCCCATCATGGACTGAACCTTCTGAAACCATGAGCCAGATACATCTCTCCTCACTTAAATTGTAGGTGACAGGTACTTTGTGTACAGCTAGTACACAAACATACAGTCTGAAGTGGAAATCCATGTTTTGCATGGACTTTATATCCTATAACTGTTCAATTCAAATTGAGCTGGGGGTGTTTCTGTTGAAAGACTACAAAGTAATAAAAGAAGAAAATCCAATAGAAACTATTTGTCTCATCACATTCATCTTCTCCATGGCTTAACACTTTTACTGTGGCAATTCTCATTTCATGACTCTGTCTTCCTGACTCTCTCTGTCTGTGTCCCTCTCTCTCTTTCTCTTTTTTATCTGGATTGAACCAAATGTAGGTTTAAAACATGACTGGTTCTATAGTGGTTGCATCTGTATAGAACATATTGATTTTTCTCTAGCAATTATTCCCTAAACAACATACTATAACAGCTTTTGTACAGCATTTACATTGTGTTAGATATTATAATTTAATGTATACAGCAAAATGTGCACAGGCTATGCACCCGTACTATACCATTTTATACATCTTTGGGTTTTGGTATCCTTGCTGGGCTCCTGGAACCAATCCCTCATGGATATCAAGAGATGACTTGCATAATCCCACCCTGTTTTATGAACCAAAGTCTCTTCACAGAATGCTCACTCATTTCTACATTTGATTTACAATCTCTTGATCAAATCTTGACTTTCTTCCTGGTCCCAAAAACACTTTCAATCTTCTATTAGATTTAGAAATATCTCATATTTATAACATGCAAACTAACTTTCTGTTTCCAGTTTCACCATTTATATTCCCTATTATATTAAAAGTTTCACCATTCTCCTAGAGTCATAAGCATGAAATTTAAATCCAGGGAAAAATCTTTACTCTTGACCGAATCCGCCTGTTCATTCGTCTTCTACTTCCGGTGTTTTCATCCCCTTTTTACACTTTGAATCCATCTCTGTCCATCCATATCGCCACTTCACTTGTTCACGTTGTTACTAATTCTCATTTGGATATCTACAATATCTAACTATTCATCCTGCTTCTAACTGATTTTCCTACCAACATTTTTTCTATGTTGGTGGTCTTTCCATTACACACAAACTCAATCTTGAGTTTGTCACTGTAGTGTTTTGCAAGATGAAGTCTTGGCTCAACACAGATATCAAAGTTATTCATTTATTTGCCTCTCCTCATTGTGACTCCCCCAAAACTTGGTTCTAGCACCATCATAGTTCTTGAATTTCTAGAATTTGCCATCTTATATCACTTATCTCAGACTTAGAAAGTATCTTTCCTCTGCTTAGGATGTTCTTCTCCCCATCTGCCCAGTGAAGTCCAAAAATGTTTCTCATGAAAATGCTTCTGACTTTTCTGTCTGAACTACTTTATTCTCTACAAGCACCCACTGCTAAAACTGAGGGTGGGCCCTGCAGCACATTGCTCCAATTCTCTGGGTGTTATGGAAATAAGAATTAGAGTTTACTCTTCTCCAAGTGAAATCCACTGTCTTTATTCACTAAATTTTAAACATTGTTCCAACTATCAACACATATGTTATTTTAAAAATTAAATTTCATAGCCAGGTATAGTGCTATATGCCTTAATCCCAGCACTCAAGGAAGCTAAAACAGGAGAACTGTAAGTTCAAACCCACCTAAGGCATCTTAGCAACTTAGGGAAATCCTGTCTCAAAGTAAAAATTAAGAAAAGGCCTGGGGATATAGCTCAGTGCACAATCTCTGGATTCAATTCCAATACTGTTGTACTAAAATGCTAAAAAACTAAAATAGTTAGTTAAAAGATAGTTATTAGCAAAAATAGTTAGTTAAAAAGATAGTTATTAGCAGTATTGTCATTCTGTGCTGTGCTCGTTACCCTAGTAACCACGCACCAACCACATAGTTATAGATTAACTGACCCATCATCATGCTATTCTGTATGCATTGTTCCCTGAGTAACCTGTTTGCTGTGTCAACCTTTGTTTCCTTTGTAAGAGACAAATGATACTGTGTCAACCATTGTTCCCTTTATGAGAGACAAATGTTCCTGGAATTGGCAGACCAAGGGCTATGAATTGGTTAACAACCCACTGTAAAATGCTTCTGACCTCAAGCAAAGGGGAACAAAGGCCCACCTTGTTTCTATTTCTCATCGCTATGTACTTTAGTGATCAATAAGCTAATCATAAATGAACTATAAAAATCTGTCAAAATTCTAACCCAGTTACACAGCTTTGCAAACTTCATCTGCACTGTGCTGCTGGGTACCAGCTTAAATAAAAGCGCTTCTTTTTTAAAGATGTCTTTTAAAGACTTCTTGACATCACAGGGCTTGATTTTGGGGTACAACAATACCACCCAGAAAGAAAGAAAGAAAGAAAGAAAGAAAGAAAGAAAGAAAGAAAGAAAGAAAGAAAGAAAGATAGATAGATAGATTTAAACTACGTTGTTCTGGAATACTTTGAACTCTTGGTGGTTCTTCACTTGGTTTCTTCTGTTTTACACTTTTTTTGGTCAAGTTCCACCAAGACTAATTTATGTGTGCAGCAACAGTGTGATCAAAGAATTTTAATATAGAAAAAATATCTTCATTCTTATCTATGAACCCTCAGGCTAAAAAAATTTCAAACTACAGAGAAAAGCATTTTTCATTAATTTTTATCAAAATTCATTGGGAAAATGTGTCTTTCATAATATAATTAGAGTTAAGCCACTGTGATCACCATTTAGATGTATTTTCTTCCAATTTTTTAAATTTACAAAACAGTATTACTCTTTCTATATGTGCTGTTATTCAATACCACGTTACTAGGCACTCTCCATATTGTTAAATATGACCTCTCCATATGGCTGATATTCCATTGGATGTGACTGGAATAATTTGGCTAACTGGACTCATTGTCAACAAATCATAATTCAACATTTCCCTATTATACACATTTAATTTTTTAATTTTTTTTATTCTTGGAGCAGCACTAGTAAGCCAAACAGTATATTCACAATTTCTCATCAGAAAAAAGGTTTTTAATTTTTATTTCTTTGTGTATCAGTGAGATTGTACTTTTTATACAGGCATATTGTCAATCTGTATTTCTTTAGAAAATTGCTTTTTTGTTTCCTCTGGCTATTTTTAATTGTAAATTATGTGATTTCCTATTGACTTTAAAATGCTTTATTATATTACATTTATCATACTATATAACATCATATATCTTCACATCCTGGTATGTATTTCATATTTTTCAAAATTTGCTATTTGTTATTCAATGTTGTATATAAATTATTTTGATCCTTTCGATTTATAGAAGTTGTAAATATTTATGCACTCAAATCCTTCATTATTTTTCCTTTCACTGTTTTACAGATAGAATGTCTTTTTGCCTACAAAAATGAGGAAATTATTAGCTTTGCAGTAGTTCTATGATTTTTTAAAAATTTAACTCTGTAATTCACCCAGCATTTATATTGGCATATTGGCTGAAATGGAAACAGAATTTCTTCCTCACTAACATTAGCTTCATTCCTAATTACTGTATAAACTTGCCATTTCTCCTCTTGCTTTTAAAATCATGCTGTGATACACTATTTTGTTTTGTGCAATAGTTGTTTTTAGAGTCTTTCTGGTTTTGGACCCATTTCCAAGCCTCACTGACTCTGTAAGAGTCAGTTGGCTTCTTGGTGTCTAATTCCATCTTAGCTCATGCAGATCATTTTAAAGATTAGAAATAACTTGTGTGAGATGCTTATCATAGTGCAGGGGAAGTTAGAATTGGTAAACAAATTTTCTATTTATTATTTTTATTGTTCTATATTTCAGCTTGTGCCAGTAGCACAATGACAATCACACTTTGAAATGTAGCATATGCCCTGACACATTAGCCAAGGGAAAACTCCTACATGTTGACTTACCGCATGTGCCTAATTATCAACACTCTCCCCATCCAGGAGTCATAAATTTAACAAATACTTGAAAACTTACAATGATCAAGGCAGTGTATCAGGCACTGTGGGGAATAAAAAGGTAAATAAAAAATAGAGGGTTTGTACTCTTCACTAATCCTGGGCCTCTGTTATACACAACGTAAGTGAAATGTTTGTTTCTTCAACAAAATGTTTGCTGTCTCCTGCTATGTCATGACAGAGTTCTGAGGGTCAGGGATCAGTATGGAGTGTTTTGTCTGGGATCTTCCATATGAATGTGACCCTACACATGTCAGACGTGTGTAAATATGGCATACTGGGGAACACACTGAGAGAATCGCTCCTCAACCTCCAGCTCAAATGCCTCCTCCCTCATGATGTTCCCCTGGTTTCCTTATAAGAGGTTATTTTCTCTCCCTTGGAACCTGCTGTTGTCTCTCTTCATTTTTCTTCTCTAGGAATTCAAGTGGCTCCCAGAACATGGCACCAAATTGCACAAGGGTATCTTTGTTCCACCACTGGGTCCATCTGTATGCCTGCCTGTCACTCATGCCCTATTCAACCATCTTCTGTCCAGAATTTAGCTACATGTGTATTTGTGCAATGAGCTCCAGTTCAGAGAACATTTTTTATTCATTTTTATACCTCGCACTAGGCCATACTGGTCTTAAACCATGAAGCATTGCCCCCAGATTCATAAGTATTATACTATATTAAGATACTACTTTGAAATATGAATACTGGGGAAAGGAATAAAGCACACTATCAATATTAAAAGTAACACTGAAAATCTTAAGCATTATCAAATACTATGTATTTTGAGTTGTGATTAAATCTCCCGTGAATCTTGACACTATATTTAACTTCAAAAGTGCTTATTATCTCCATCATTTACTTAAAATATCTTCTTACATCCTTTTATTATTTCCCTTATTGTTCAAATTATTCTGAAATTTTTCAAATGGTCAAGGCTGACTTTCCTCATCTATAATTGTAATAAAAGATATTTTTGATAACTACAATTTCTTTCTCCGAGTAAAATGCCCCAGACTACCTCAGTGTCTTGACAGTGTTAAGTCATCAAAAATGTTATTTATTGATCTGAATAATCAATGCCATATTTGGGAATACATTTAACAAAGTGCAACAAAGTGAATATAACTTATATAACCAAATATTTCAAAATCAATTTTGTTTTCAGACTCTCCAAACACTTATTTATTTGATAAATAATGAGGACTTAATCTATATAAGACTGTGTGATAGGTATGGAACATAAAAGGTAAACACTGAATGACCCCTAATATGTTCTAAATATTGTGTATTTCACATGTTTTGCCCATTTATTCATCATGACTCTATAAGGTGGGTGCTGTTATAATTCCTATTTCACCAAGAACCAAGGCTTAATAAACCTGCCCATGTTTATGTAAGTGGCAAATGGCTTCACAAAAATACAATCCCAGTCTATTTAAGGGCCAAGTTTAATGTATGAATCATCACACTTTACTGCCCACAGAAGTATATAAGAATGCAAGATGAGATGAATTATGGCTTATATTTCATCTGATGAAATTAATAAAAGCTTTATAAATAGCTTCCACCTAAATCTTAAAATTTTGTAAGGAATATTTGAAGTTTCAACATTGAAAGAGCAATGCACTATGTTTCAGTACTAACAAATATATTCATTACAAGGACATTCCCTAAATTTAAAATCAAAAAACCAGAAAACAATATATTTGTAATCTTCCACCTTGTAGGATACTAATAGAAATATCTAGAAGCTGAATTATATAATACTTTTTAGGAAACGACATCTATTAAAAACATCAAAGTTTATCTCAAATTAAAGAGACCACAGGGAACTTCCTACACGTTTTTTTGTTTGCCCTCCACAGCAACTCAAGAAAATAGTGTGAACAGTGCAAATTCAAAACCCTATTTGAAAGAACTTCAGACAGAAGATTCTAACTACCAGAGTCTCTATCTCTATATCTTTATCTAATTCAGCATCTGTACTCTGTTAACCCCCAAAGCATAAGGACAATCTCTGCTTAAGTAAGTTGCTCTTTTACATTTTACAATTCTCGTTACCTGAAAAGAATGCTAACTGCATTTTTAAAAATCAAGCCATTCCAAGGAAAATTAAGACTAAAGATTTAGCAAGTTGCTTGCTTCCTTTTAGAACTATCTAGGCTCTCTGGTTATGAAATGCAAATGATAGCTAAAACATTGTGCTAATTCTAAAGTTCCATTAGAAGTTGAAAACACATAGCACTTCAGTGTTTTTGCTTGTACCTAATGGATAACATTGATATTTTCACAGACATGAAAACAAACCAAGTACTGAAATCTTATGAAACTAAGCAAAATGCATGAAACAGCTAATGGCTGTATTCACTGTGTGAATAAATACATCTAAATCTCTGAGCCTAAGAATTATGGTACAAGTCTCATACTCTTCAAAGTGCTAATTGAAAGTTTTTATATTGTGTTCATATTAACGAGCTGTCATAATTATCTGTATGTGATGCCAGATTAATGTCTGAACAAAAATATAAAACTGATTAGAAAAGGCTGAGACTGTAATTAAATTGAACTAATCCAAAATAAACACAACAGTTTAATGCCATTAATATTCTAGCTCCTTAAACAGATGTGATACCTAGCATAAAAGGATTAAAAATTTCAAGGAAACTACATTCATCACATAGCTGAAAAATGAATTTAAAAATTCTCAAGTGTCTTTTTTAATAAATATGAATATTTTCTTTTCTGTTGTTCTAAATTTCCAAATCTTAAATTTTCCCTTTCTTGTTTGTGATGGGCAGAGGAAAAGGGAATGAACTGGCTCAAAAGTAACCTATGAAAGTTTGTGAATGAATGACTCTTTAAAAAAACCAAAGACCACCCCCAAGGTACTTTCGTGGAAATATAAATTATCATCTGAAATTTACAGTTCTTCCAAAATCGTCCCTTTCTGCATTGAACACCAATGAAAACACTCATCACAAATATTCTCACTTGGACACCATGGATAATTTTATAGCATAAAGTAGGAATTTTACCCAAGAAAAGCAGATAAAAAATAAATAAGAGTTATGGAATAGTTAAGCAAAAAAGGATGTGTAGCATCTTCTTTGGAAAGATCATTATTAAAAATAGCTATGTCTGGTGGAAATATTCTGAATCTGGTTTTATCCCATCAACTGTTCTTCCTTGTGTATATACTGGAAACAAGACAATGTACTAGATCCAGAATTTACAAAAATACTTTCTTCTAGGAGTTCTCATGACTCATGACCAATCATGGTAATATCACATTTGCCCATGTAGCAATATCTCTGTGTTGTTTACTTCCTTCCCTAGTAAATTTGTTAACATTACAAATGCTCACCAATAGAAAAATTCACATAATTCTCTGTATGAACTATATTTTCAACTTGTATAAATGATGATGTATGTGGACATAAAGCACATAAAGCTAGCCTCCAATTTAGGAAAAAATGTCCATTTGGCTACTTGTGTGATCAATTTTCTTCTTTTCGGTATCTGTGGGGAACTGGTATTGTGTTTTATTACCTGACCTCATCTCCACTCTCCTCTGATTTCCTGTGGATTACTGGGAGGTTGTTGGAGTTCTTAGGATGCTGACCTTTAGCTGACTTCTAGGTTTGTTGGACTAATTTCGTATTGTAGTATGTTCCAACTTTTCTTTTTGAGTTTGTGTTGGTATTTCTCTACCAAATCTCATCCATTCTGCTCATGCCACAACTCTCACTCACTACAAAACCTTTTCCCCAAATCTTCAGGACACTGACAGATGAGCGTTTTTAATAAATGGTTCAGAAATATGTCAGCCTACTCGTTAAAACCTTAAGTGATCTCTCAGTGTCCTCAGATGAACAACAAAATTCAGTCAGGACTGTCCAGTACAGGGTCTTTCATTGGAGAGTACAGTAGGTCCTCTTGAAAACTAATAAGGTTTTCAGTGACATAGTATAAAAGTAAATTGTGTCTGGGGGCATATAAGACATTATCTTCCAAAGGAATATATCTTATCCCTAGAGAATAAGTTTTACTTATTTTTAGTTTTCCCCAAAATAATAGGTGAATGTAAGTGAATTAATGCAAAGATAACTGCTCCCATCTTTTACATGGGTTTTGGAAAAAGAGTAGAATGTTAAAAGGTATGGACTTTTAGAAATGTTCTGAAATTGCAATTCCTCTCATACAAACAACAGATGCTAAAGGAATCACTATTCTACAGAAACAGTTCATTTTTAAATAAATCAATTAGAAAATGTTACTGAAGACAAATAAAAATATCGAGACATTTCTCATTTATATTCAAAGCTAAGGATTAGAAGAATAACCCAATTACTCATTCAATCTGCCCATTTAAGCACCCGTCAACTAAAGGGATTAATACGCCTTATGTTTATGGAATTAGGGGCAGCTCTGTCACAGTCTTTGCCTGAAAACCATTAACAAACACATTTTCTAAGTATGTATTAACATTTCTTAGCTGTCACTTCTGTAATGACGCTGATATAAGCTAATGAAAGCCTTCAGATTTCACAGCTACAATATTGAACATAGAAGGTGTAGACCTCCTTAGTCCCTCAAATAAAGAGTCATATCCCCAAAAGGAGAGTGCGCAAAAAAAAGGAAAAACAGTTTCTTCAAATACTCAATTCATAGAAGCTAAATATTCTCACAGGGATTTTTCTTCTTAAAGAGACAAATTAAAACAAGTATAGGAAGGAAATGATTAAGTCACAAAAGTGTAAAACTGCAGAGAACTACATAATGCAGAATCTGAGTTACTAGAGATACCATATGTAGAGTCTGCAAATGATTATCACTCTCAGATGGTGGCAACACCTGCTTTGGCTCTGATTTTGGTGTAAAATTCTAAAACAAAGATATTACAAAACAAAGGTATTGATACTTGACTAAGTCTATTTGAGGATAAGTAAACCATTTTAGCAGTGATTTCCTTCCACTGACAAGTAGAATAAATGTGTGGTACATATGCAAATAAATTGATTGTTGTGTAAATATTCAAATCACATAAAAATAATCAATAATAAAAACAAGCCAATTAAAAGTGGCAAAAGTCTTAAAACAGACACTTCACTAAGGAGGATGAATGAACAGCCAATAAACACAAGAAGCTTTTTGTCTATAGTTACAAGGGAAAGGAAAATTGAAAACTATAATGATATCCTCTTTATGTTTACTCGAATGGCCAAAAGACAAACCAATATCAAAGAGGACATAAGACAACTGGAAATTTCATATGCTACTGGTGAATATATAAAATAAACCATCTCCTAATGAGCATTCTATATCTATTTTATAAGTGATTTGACTCCTCTGTATTACCCAAAGGAAAGGAAAATATATACCCATAAAACTACATATAACACTATATATTTATTCATAAGAGTTCCCTATATACGACTGAACACAACTCACGTGTTCTTCAATAGAAGAATGGCTAAACAATTTGTATATTCATACAATAGAATACCACTCAGCAATGAAAAACACTGAACTCTTGACACATGCCATACCATGAGTAAAATTAAAAATATATTGCAGAAAAGAAGTAAGTTATAAGGAAAAGTATGTACTCCCATGAGTCTACTTATTTGAAATTCAATTCTATAGCAGGCAAAACTAATCTTTGGGGATAAAAATAAGTAGGAAATGATGTTCTCTGGGGGATAGAATGTTGCCCATCAAAGGGCATGAAGGCGATTCTGTCTAATATAAACATCACCTTGATGGAAGCATGAATTGCATGGCTGTAGACAATTGGTAAAAGCCATCAAGACTAGCACTTTTAATTTTACTATAATAAAAGGATCGGCCACTTCAATTTTAGTCAATGTTTACACATTTCAACTCACGTAACAACAACAATTAAAATGCTGTTCACTGTACAACAGGCTACTCTCAGAAGGTTTTATATTATCTCACTTAATCCTCATAAAAATTGCCTTTGTTTTCATTTTAATTATTTTGATTTTATTTTTATCCCCATTTTGCAGATGAGAGGCTAGATAACTTGACTGAACACTTTATATCCTCTGTAGGCAGTGAATAAGCCTAAATATGTCTGACATCAATTTTAAAAAGTCCTAAAGTTGTTTAGAATTGAGGCTGATGAGCACCTTAATCCACACTGCTGAACTGCTATTGCACAAGTTTTAATGACAAATTAAAAGCACTATAAAGTATTTCTAAGTCATTAATGTATATGCTTGTGAAAATTCTAAGAACAAATAAAGCTATGTAAAGCAGAGCTTTACCAAAATTTACTGAGCACATTCAGACACTTTCAGAAGAGGCTGGATAGATGTGTGTAACCATCGGAGACTTATCAGGCTACAGAAAGCCATCAATTCCAGGTCCTGACACAGCTGACATTTTGAAAGGAGAGCTGGATGATGAGAAAACAAAGAATGCTCATTAAGTCTGTATTGACACCCAAATGTGGAGGGCTTGGCGGGTCAGATACAGTTTCAAGTTACCCCTTCAAGTTGCAGTTCAAAAGAGAATCGCGCTCAGTACTAAGGAAGATAGGCCTTTTCAATTAGGGAGACCAAAAACTGTAAGGAACAAAATACAAGAAAAGTCTCCTAAAAGACGCCTCTACAAAAGGAGGGTGCACCCTTTCTGGTTCCCTCCCAACCTCCTTTCCAAAGTAATTACTTTGCTGTCTTCCCTATTCTGATGAAAATACAGATTCGATCATCAACAGATTTGAAATTAGTGATTATCTCATACTGAAATAATTTTATTTTCATCCATCTAGACATGACTTCTAAAAAAGGATTTTTAGATGTTAGCTGCCATTCTATTTTTATTATCTTGCAAATTAACACTCTGAGTCTAGAGACCAAGAAGTTGTTCTTAGGAAGAGAAAAAGATAATGTCCTGATCTTGGTGTAAAAACCAAGCAACTAAAATGTGGAAGGGGAAAAGATAATACATAGACCACCATGTATTTTCCTGCTTTGGGGTTTCTCAAAGAATTGTTCTAATCTGTCACCTGGCGAGCATGAGGTCATGAGTTTGATCCCTGTAAAAAAAAAAAAAAAAAAAAAAAAAAAAAGGAATTGTTTTAATCTCTCACCTCCAAAACCAAACAGCCTTGCCCCACTGGTGGTGTTTTCTTCTGCCTTCTGGTCCCAGAATCTCCTGTCTTCTCACTCCTTGCCTGTGGCACATCTTCCTGTCAGTACCCCCTTTATGATACATTTCTATTACAAGATCTCTAATGATAGCCAGTACCAACTCCCCACTTTCCATTCTCTGTGATAAATTCCTGTTATCAACTTTCTAATTATATTTACTACCCACTTCTTTATCCAATTAACCAGTTAAACACTTAATTAGGCTCATTACTAGACTTTTGCAGGGGACAGAAATTGGTGCATGACTCTCCTCACTCCATTCTATATTCAAGGAATATCCAGATTCTGAAGAGGGGTGTGTGTGTGTGTGTGTGTGTGTGTGTGTGTGTGTGTGTGTGTGATTTCAGCACTACTGAAACAATGGAAGCCTTTCCAGCCTACAAGGATTAGAAGTAGCATCCACTGATGATGAGGAAAATCTGAGCATCCCCTCTCTGAAAGAACAGATCTCAACTTTTAGTGAATTCCATGAACAAAACTCAGTAGTGGAAGTGATAAGACCTATCTCCCTTAAACAGAAAATCAAGCTGTGGAACTAAAGTTCCTAGAGCTAAAGCAGAACATTGGGATAGTTCACTGAGGACAGGCCTGAAGACCAAAGAGCAAATATTTTGTCCATTCCCTAATCACTGTACATTCCACAGACTTTGTGAATGAATGATAACTAAAGTCTGCATCACTAAAGCGAGCACATAAGCAAACTCAGTAAATGTGGGTCTCTTGACAGTTCACGAGGAGAGGGGTGGCATGAAGGCAGCACCAGCCAATGGGCACCTGAAGACCAGTTCATCTCCTGGCTTAATTCAGCTCTGTCCACTGCACGTGATCTTCTGTAATGGGAAGGACTCTAGTCCAGGCCAATCATTAAAATATTTTCTACTTTGTGCATTTCCTCATTTCTATAAACAAACAATACAAAGAATAGTTATGTAAGTTTAGGCTTTTAAGGAAATTTTATTAAAATGTCAGAGAAACAAAGAACTGACAAGGGACAAGCAGGTAGAGTTTTAGATCCAAGGAAGGAGGTCATGGGGAAGGAAAAGGCAAGAGAGGGAATAAAGAGGATGAAAATAATCAAAATATGTTATATGCATATATCCATATACTAAAATGCATCTCTTTTTGTATTACTATATGCATCAATAAAAATAAGAAAAAATGTCAGTGAAAATCTCAATGCAAAAAGATTATACACTGTGGTGCAGAGAGAGATGAATAGTAAGTAGTAAAAAAATCTCTTGCTATTGATCTACACAAATTATATGTGATTCAATCTTCTTTCCTATAAAATAAAATGGTTAGACTACTACTACTGTCTCTGAATCTAAAAGCATCTGTTTTATCTTTATAATATCACTTATATGCAATATCATCTTAGATAACTTTAAAAAACTAGAGTTTATGTTTGCTCTTACTACAAAATACATATTATTAATTTTGCAAAATATAATCAAAGTTAGAAAAATATTCCAAAACTCAAGTTGATGGGTATATTAGTTATCTATGCTGTGTAATAAGTTACCACAAATTTGGTGGCTTAAATGAAGAAACGTTTACATTTGGCAGTTGCTATGGGTCAAGAATCTGGGTATAGTGTAGCTGGTCCTTTGCTCAGGATCCCACAGCACTGTAGCAAAGGTGTCAGCCTATCTGCATTCTCTTCTTGTAAGCTCATGTGGCTGCTGATAATATTGAGATCCTAAGATTCATACTGACTTTTTGGATGTCACGTGAGGTGAATCCTCAGTGCTAACAGTAGTCCTCAAGGTTTTCTTCAGGGCTGGCAGATCCTGTTACTTCTTTGCACTAAGAGAAAGTCTTACATAAGGTAACACATGCACAGGAGAGATAGTCCACCCCTTTTGCATGGTATACCAGGAAGTAGCAAGTCACATGTTCTACCCAGAGCTCAATGGTTTTGGATAATACAAGGGCTTGAGTCATTAGAGTCACTTTATGATATGTTCTCACAATGTGAAATGCATTCATATAATTACAACAATGGTATCCCACCTTCTTACAGTCAATTTGAAAAATTAGTGGGTTATTAAGAACTAATATACAACTTCCTAGACCCCACATAGCTTGCGTGGTTTACCAGAAAGTCTGGCTAGTTGGCTTTTTGGTAGTCTCCTCTCAGTCAGTCCCAGCATGGCCCATTCTCAGGAGGTGCTGACGTTCTCTTCCATGCTGGGACTGAAAGTAGACCACCAAAAAGCAACTAGCCAGCCTTGTTGGTAAGCTGTGTGAGCCATGCAGGATCCAAAAAGGGAAAAGTCAAATAGAATCACCACCACCACCACCACACATAACCCCCTCCTCTGCAAGCAACCGGCTGGTGCAGAGGGCAGACTGAGTTGATAGCAACTAAGGTACAAAAGGCAACTAAATGCTTGTATTGTTTGTCTGATTTTGCAGGCCTGGGGCCAGTGGTCTGAGCATCTATTGGGAGGATGATGGTATGCAATATAGCAAATGAAGGGGATTTCCATCTTACCTTTGAAATCCAATATTGTTCTCATTGTTTTGTTTTGTTCTGATTGTTTTTGCTTTATTCAAAGTTCTGTTTTGATTGGTTTTATCCTGTTTTGTATTGGTTTGATTTTGCAATACTTGATGGAATGGACAACCATTGTGAAGATAACAAGATATACTATGGTAGCTACTGTTTTCCTGGTATCCTGCTTTGAAGTTCTACACCAATTTTGATGCTATGTTTTGATTGGTTTTGTTCTGTTTTGATTTGCTGGACTTTTTAATCCTTAAAATTAAAAAAAAGAACTAACATATGATATGAAAGGATGCGATTAGGAAACTTTCTTATAATAGTAGCCCTGAAAGGATCAAGAATAGAAGGGACGTGTTCAGCACTTCCTCTGTACATGAGCATTGTATGTCATTATTACATTCAATAGTCACAGGAACCCTATATATTGGGATTATCATCTCCAATTTATAGTAAAAAGACTGAAGCAAAGATAGGTTAAGTGGTTTACACAAGATCACACAATCAGAAAGATGCTGATCCTGCTCAGAACAATAAACTAAGTTTCCACCATAGCAACAAAAAGAATGTCTATCAGTTTTGTAGACCTGGCACTGTAACTATTCAGAAAACTGCTCTAGCGTCAAGCCTCAGTTTCCTCCCTGTAAAATGGAGAACATAATGTTAACTGATTTAGATCCCTCTAAAGGTTGCTGCAAAGATGAAATGATAATGAGATATGCAAAGCACTTCATACAATCGCTGGCATGAGAAGTGCTGCTTTCGGCTGTAAGCTCTGTGTAAACTAAATATTGCAAATCTGAAGACACAAGTAAAGACACTAAACTTAATGGCTCTTTATGTTTTATTTGTTTGTTTTTTTTTCTGGCAAGAAGTTTTCAGGATTCTTTAGTAATGAGCCTACCACTTTTCTCTAGCTAAAAGGCCCTTGAGGCCAGAGAAAGGAATAAATATTCTATCCATCTTTCTGTAGGAGAAGCAATAAAACTCTTGTCTGCCAATAAATTGAAATGTAAAAAGACATTTTATAACAATTCATATCGATGGGTCAAAAGAGTGGGCTATTTATATGCTTTATAAGGGTGTTCAACTTAAGTTTTCTTAAATTGTAAAGTATTAAGAGAGACAAGAATAGATTATAAAAAGAATGAAATAAAATGGAAAATATCTTCAGAAATATTTAATAATATGGTAATAACCTTACAGGATATTATGTAAGGTAAATCATACTTAATAAGCCTACAATGTGCTTCAAATTAGATGCCTGTATTATAAATTGTATAAAAGGCAGCTTATTTCTCAGGCTAGGGGTGGCTATATATTAGTCACTGAGTTTCTTGGCTTGACCTTCACCATACATTTGGGTTTTTTTTCATTTTTTCTTCTAATCACAGGAACACCGTCACCATTTGTGAGCCCTGGGTTAATGTAAGGGGCTGCTCATAAATATGACACCCACTGCCCCTGCCCAGAGGCACTACACTGCAAAGGTAAAAGGGACACAGCAGTGCTTGCTGGTAAATGTGTAACAGACGTTCATGGGGAAGGAGTACACCTGTCTGTTTCCCTGGCACTTTTTGAACTATCAATAGAATGTCCCTGACCTGAAGATGGGAAGAGATGGCTATGGCATGTACACTCCAAATGAAAAAGTCAAAAAGAGCCACTAAAGAAATATTAAGATTCAGTTTAACATCATTTACCTGACATACCTAGCTGCTGAGGTCTTGGTATCTCCAAACTCAGTGGGGCAGGATTAATTTTGGAAAGCTTCTGGAGAAAGTATTGGATTTTTCAAAAGGAATGATTGGAAGGAAGTAATTAACTGTACTAGATAACTTTAAAAAAAAACCTTCAGGTAATCCCCAATTAATCACAGCACTAGGTATCATTTTTTTTTTCTTTTGCAGATAAGAAAATAGAATCTAAGGCAAATTTCCTCAAAGTTAGAAAGTGTACTCTTCCTATTTCTCTCTCTCTCTCTCTCTCTCTCTCTCTCTCTCTCTCTCTCTCTCTCCTCCTCTCTCCCTCTCCTCCCCCCCTTTCCCTCTCCTTCTCCCTCTCTCTCTCCCTCTCTCCTTGAATTGTCTCATGTTACAATTTGTCTCTGGATGTCTCCGTGAAGTCACGCAGTCATGGGGGCAGGCTTCTAGAATTTGTGATTGATTCATGTCCAGTGCTGGGAATATGAGTGTAAGTGTCACACCCACTCTAGGGTGGGTAATCTACATATAACATAAGAGCCAAAAAGAGCCCTCCTTCTTTTTCTCTCTCTCTCTCTTGCTGCATTTTCTGTCTCCCAGATGCCATGAACTGTTGTTCTTCTGTCATGCCACTCTGCCTTGGATCCTGCTGGTTATGGACTAAAATCTCCACAAACTGTGAGCTAAATAAACCTTTCCTTGCTTAATTTTGGGTGTCAGGTATTTTGTCTCAGCAAGAAGAGAAAAGTAACCAAGACACTCCATATATGTAAGTACTCATCTAATGCATAATAAACCAAGGGCATTACCCACATAGTCAAGTATATAAAAATAAGTAACAATTGTTTTAAAATCCTGTCCATAAAGACAGGATTTAGGAGTGCGATAGGCCAGGAGTCAGAACAGACACAAACAAAAATAGTTCAGAGGTCAGAGGTAAGGACAATGGCAGAAATGTGAATAAGCATGTTAGATGGCACACAGTGAGGTGGGAGTTACTGCATAAAGTGACACATTCCAGGACAGCCGCTCAATCCAATAACCCAGATGACTAATACTTTTCTGACGGGCAGATACAGGGTAGATACACTGGACAACAGGACAGAGCAGAATGGAGAACTATTTCCTCACTCTAACTCAAAATAGCATGCAATTTAAAAATTAGTAATTGTCTAGTTCTGAATTTTCCATTTAATATTTTCAGACTCCAATGACCCCAGTTTCCATTTAATAACTTCAGATAATTGAAACTATAGAAAGTAAAGTCACAGGTGAGGACCGCTTTCTCTAAGTCAATATTCAAAACAAAGCCCTGCCTCCTTTCCTGTAATGCATTCTTATGAGTCGTTTGACGCTGACAGCAAGCAATCCCTAGGGACCCAAGAAGTGAGCCTAAGAAGAAAGGAAGAACACAATCATTGCAATAGCTAGCTTAGCCCAGGAGCACCTACGCAGAATTGTGAATAGAGTCTGCTATTAAAAATCGGTTTTACTTAATTATTTGCTTTAATACAAAGTAGAAATAATTATAGTAGAAACTTCACAGGATGCCGTAACACCAATAAGCTCTCTCCTTGACATTCTCCAGAAGCACTGATATTTTTACAGTATTCTTACTAGCATAAAAACAAAATTCATCTCTCAATATAGGTGATAAAAAAAGAACAGTCTCTCCAACACCTCTGGAGAAAACAGAGGTCTTCTAAATAATATAACTGCATTAGCCAAAAGATTTTCTTTTGAGAAGACCACAGAGCAATACATGAACAAATGAAGATTTAATAGATCTTCTTGATGTAAATAGAGAGAAGTGGTAATCATTTTAATGGTTTAGTCACTTCCACCATTTAATTTTTTCCTACAGTGAATAAAATACAGTAATAAAATGTCTCCATTAGTTTTCATACAATACATAAAACTAAATGATATTGAGCATATACTGTTACAATTATCTCACCTTTTAGGAACTTTTTTTTTCATTAAAAGACTCAAATCTCACTTTATACAAAAGTGAGTTAGAATTTACAGAATTCTTACAGTATTTTCTGACACCATTCTAGATAATGGATCATAAAGCAGGGCACAAATTCAAATAACAGGACCATACTCTAAGCTCTTCATTGCAAAGAATATTAGCAAAAAAGCTGTATCCATACTTTTCTTCATGTTATGTACAATGAGGATTACATGATTTTATACAAATCATATTTCTATCAGATATGCCATATCACCTCTAAGTTAATTTATCAAACGAGGTAGAGTTTAACAAAAATGAAACTATGCTCACTTAAAACTGAAATTACAAATGAGAAAAGAGGCCCTGCACACCAAAGAATCAACCTGGAAACAGGGTAGAAGGAAGGCGAGAAAAGAAACTTAATCCTTTGCAAGAGTCTAGTAGAGTGGCCCATATTCCCTTATTTCAGCCATGTTAAAGCCTTAAAATATGTTGGACACTGGACTTGAGCTGAGATCATTTCAAAATCCTGTCTCTGACTGAATGCTTCCTCTGAGTAGGTGCTATGCTTCCCAGGAGTATTTGTGAAAAGGTTCAAAAGTTGAGGAGCCACAACTACCACCAGACATCTGGTTTACCCTTCCTTCTCAGTGCAGAGAATAAAGAGGAAGCAGTGGCAGGTCCCATCCTAGTCATGGGTAATATAGCCTGAGTCCTTTTTTTCTGAAAGAGAATTTATGCAAAAAACTTTCCAAAAGAGTTAATACAAAAAGAGAATTTGCATATATACTTCTACAAGTAACAAGTCAAGAACTAATGCCACAAATTTTAAATTCCTAAATGCTTACCTTTTACTTCTTTAAAAAGTAAAAGTAAAATAAACGTATTTACAGTAAGTGAGCAATGATTATATGTTCTCTCTTACAGCTCAAAAACTGTTACTCAATGCCAGCTGAATGAAATCAGCATAGTGCTGAGCATAGATGTTTTACCTGAGGAAAGTTGCCAGCATAAGAGAGACATGGAGAAGAAGAGCAAGGCATTGTGGGTTTCTCTAAGTGTTGCTGTTTGAGCCATTGGTTCTCCTGGAGAAGCTCTGGTCTTCATATCAAGCATTGCTTCCTGGCTCCGGAGGGGAAGATGTGTGCCGTTTAATCTCCAGGAGAAACTCGTCATGCTGGCTTTCTGGCATGTTCTTATTTTCAGAGGAACTCAGGCCTCCATGTTGCTGAGGATGGCTGTGGTGCTCTTCAGGACAGGCCTGGTCCTTGTTTTGAGTGTGACTTCTCAGCTCAATGTAGAACCCTCAACCTACCAGCACAGCTCCTTCAACCTGCTGGTATAGATTTTCTGGCTTCCACCACTGATCCCAATCAGATCCATAAAACACACTGGCATGAGCCCTTCTTGTGAACTCTAGACCTTCAGCTGGACTTTTGGGAGGCATTGTCATGGGCTCTAGGTCTTCATCCAGACTCATGTAGAACATTGCTGTGGGATTCAGGCCCTTGGCTGAATATACTATATCTTTAGTTAGTGTGGTAGATAGATTTCCTACACTTTCTTGTATTAACTCTGGGTGACTATCACAAATAATATTATAAATTCTGTGTCTTGATTCTAATTGTTCCCTTCATAACCCCTGACTACAAAACTCACCAAGTACTGCTAAAAATATATGATTGTCTATGAGTCTTATTTCACATAGCATCAGTTCAAAGGTAATAATTACTAAGACTCAGTCTTTGAAATTAAAGGGAATAAACTTACATTTAAACTATTGATTGTTAAAGATATTTTACTGTATTATGAGCTGGAGCATATCTTTACACAGGTAGCAGTTTCCTGAGGGGTCACAATAGCCTGTTATGTGGGGCTCCATAAATCTCCCACTGGTAACTCCATTGCTCTTTGATTCACTAGTCACAGTACAGGCCAGTGATCCTTTCACAACCCAAACAGTTAATAGACACAGAATTAAGCCTAGAATTTACATCTCCACCATTCCGCTATACTCACCAATTTATCTCAACTGGTTCTTTAGATCTCAGATCATGTGTCACTTTTTGAGAATTCTGTTATTGCCTTCAAACCCACCCTTTGGATGGGCTATCGTATTAAAGGCTTTCATGGAATTGTGCTCCCCTTCATCACTCCCTATGTGGTTTTTATTGCTGTTATTAATAAGGGTTCACTCCAATTGCTTGCAGCTCTATTGGGTCAGAGGCCTCATCTGCTCCTTGCTCATCATTTCTTTTAAATCACTGACAACCATGGCAAGCTCAGAGTAGACACTCTATTATGTAAGGTTTGACTAGATCAAAGTGTAAGACAACAGAAAAACCCAAGTGATGAATTTGAATCTCCGTTGGTTTATAGGTATGGACTTTAGTAAACTGTTAAATACAATATACACAAACCCTAGTAAACTACTTTCTGTTGGTAACCTGTCTTCTGAATAGAGTGTGAATAAAGACATCAGAAAAAAAGGAAGCAGGGAAGAAAGTAGGAAAAGTTGGAAAAGTGGGTGCTGTCACAGAGAAAAGGATCTTATTACACAGTCAACAATACTGTAAATATACTGTCATACTGTACCCACATATTTATTCTACATATTTGAACTCAGTGACATGCTTATCTTTATTTCATTTTTTCTTCTCAACAATCAAGGTGACAGAGGCAGAGTAGCTATGTTTCACAACTATTTTATAAATGATTACAAAATGTCAAAGAATGACTTCTCCATACACTCAGAGGAGAACCCAGGGCCAGCACCAAGTCTTCAATGTCTGGTTCCCTTCTGATCCCACACACCTTGCTAACTCATCAGTATATTTTGTTGTTTAATTTGACAAAATTTAAAAACCATAACCATCGTTCAAAAAAAAAAAAAAACAAAGAAGTTCAACAAGTGTCTTTACTGACACTTCACTGAGGCTGCTGGAATGAATCTGTGTCTTCATCCACCATTAAGCCTGGAGACAGTGCCACAGCACATCTCCTTAGCACACCTGTCCTTCCACTCAGGATTCCCACTCAGTTCTCACTACTTGCAGGGTTGTGTTCTATAGTCACCATACAGACTGAATTAGCAAGTATTGAACTGTTGCTGCTAGAAGAAATACTGACTTAAATTCCTATAAACCTCAGCTCACATTTTCATCAACCAATCAATATATAACTTTGTTTTATGTGTATTTCTGTTTTAAAGACACCTTATTTAATAGCTACTCTTGATTCATTCAAATTGAGTTCATGACAACACTACAACACAACCCCATACATCACTATCACACATGCCTGAGTGAAATTTATTTAACACATATATTTTCTCCAGAAATAGTATTTTGCTTTTCTAAACAGTGCACTTAAGACTAGAAAAAAAAAAAAATACTAGACCACACTTCAGCATGATGGGTGTGTGCCTTCTTAAACCCAGACCTACCAACAAAAGTATAAAGAATATGGCCCTAAATAGATATAAAAATGACACTATTTTTAGTGTAAGCACTGAAAAGAAAGACAGAGTCACCTTGTTTGACCCTTGCTAGTAACATGCATGTCTATCAACTCAATTTCCTTTCTGCCATTCTACAAATGACCATGAAAGCAGAAGAATACGGACTTTGAGTTTTAAAATAAATTATAGAAATTAGAAAAATTCTCAAATATTGAATGTACAGAATCTGAAGCTCAGCTGTACTTGATCTTCAAAAAGCAAAATGTGATGGAAATCCAACAACCAAAAGACTAAGACAGTCAAAGAGACTAAAAAGTAGATCACAGTTTAAAGTCTTCCAAAATCAGCCAAATGGTTATGTTAAGGAAAAGTTGGTGGCAAACCCACCGCTGAGGTTCTATGAATCTAAGAACTGAGAAGCCAAAGCTACCAGAGACAGCCTGCAATCAAGAGACCTGGCACAGCAGGGGGGGTGCAGCTCCGTGGTAGAGCCCTTGCCTAGCATGCATGAGCTCTGGCTTCCATTCCCAGCACTGCAAGAGGAGCATGGAGATAAAGAGGGAAAATCTGGCCCAATAACCTGCAAATGCTCCAAAAGCACAAAACAGGAAAAGACAGCCTATACCAAACTTCCCCTTAGATAATCGCCCAAAGCTTCTAGGCACTCATTGATCCAAAACCATAAATAAACAAACAAACAAACATCCAAAAAGCAGTGATGAGTGAAAACTTTGATTTTGCATGAAAGACACAATATTTGGGTCCTGAACTACCTGGAACTATCCAGTTAGTACAATGGGTAAAAGTATTTCCCATTCAAGTAGAATAATAAATCAAACAGCAAAGTTTAAGAACCCTTTAAAGAATATCAGCCTCCCTACTGGATTTTGCTCATCTTACAAAGATTTTGGCAGTATTATACTTCTCTGCAATTCTGAACTCCCTTTGATTTCCGAAAGAAAAAATGTCTAGCTAGTACCTATGAATACATGATAAATAGCTCCATGCAAAGAATGATTTCTGTACAGGATAACATGATGGTTCAACCACCTAATTCTATATGTAGAAAAATGGATTAAGTTATTAATTTTGCTGGTGTACATTGTTTGCTTTGAAGATCATCCACGGTAAATTTAAAAATCAGAATCATCCAACACACTGCTGGTTTTCTTCCACAGTGTCCAAGTTTGTAGTCAGGGAACACAAACTGATCATAGTTTAAGACAAACATAATAAGATGTTTTAAAAGGATGATTTTTAAAAGTCAAGCAATGCAGCCTCAAACTATATTTTAATTTGTTAGCTATGTCATCGCTCTTTTCTTTGTTGAAGAGTGTTGAGGATTACCTTCAGCTGAAAAGGAGAGTAAGGCTTTAAAATAAAGATAGCATTAGAAAAACAGAACTAACTCAGCTCTTTCTTCAGTGCTAATCTTTGGTCTAATACAATGGTAGGTGCTGTAACGGACAAGAAAATGTGATACAAGACGAGCATCTGAAGATCTTACATTAAAACAATTATGGCACCTTCTAAGGCTGGACATTGGTAGACAAGGTAAGCTTACTTACTGTGTATAGATGATAGTAATACTAGAGAAATTCAGGAAATGCAAGATCATTGTAACCAGGCTTTTCACTAACACAGTGAGAATAATAGACACTCAAGCCAAAAAGAGCAACATGAGGAAAGAAGGAAAGGTTCAAAATAACAACTTGTATAGGTTATGATTCACTATAGGAACATAACACAATCATAATCAATCATATTGTGTAAAACGATTTATTAGGCAGGCTTACAGGATCAGAGGAGGAAGTTGTAAAATGTGGCCTTCAGCACATGGCAGAGCCAGAGGATCAAGTAGCTACTCAGTCTAAGAAAACAAAGGCCGTAAAACAATAAAGAGCAAGAGAGGCAAATGATGCAGGGCTGGCTGGAAACTCCAGGCTTAACAGGGAGTTACCTGTATCGAGTCCATGTTGAAAAATGGACAAAGCTCCAGTCTGATGTCCAGTGACACCATTAGCAGAAGATGTACCCATTCAACCAGCGTGAAGCTTTATGGACAAAAGCCAGCTTCCTTTCTTCCCCTTCCATTCTGTCCCGCTTGCAAGCCCATTGGGTGGTGCTAGCCACCATCAGCCCAGATCTTCTGTTCTACTTGCCAGTCATCTCTGGAAACATTCCATAGACACAATCAGAAATATGCTTTATTGGTTTACTGTTAAATTGGCTTGTACTGTTAAATGATATCAATGTCATGAAGACATAAACATCATGCAGAAGTAGTCTACATTAAAGATTACTGAAGAGCTATAACAACCTAATTCAGTCTACTTCCTTGATTAAATTCTAAAGTGAGGAAAAACAGACATAGAGACCTTTATTTTTTCTAGAATCAGGGAAAAGGAATGTAGACTGCATCTTATATAATTTCACTGCCCCAGTGCTGAATACTTCAGCACAATACTGGCATTGCAGATATACAGGGAAATGCTCTTGCTTCCAAGAGATACAACTGGTATAACCAGGTGTGATACATCAGGTCTAAAACTTAGTATCAAACAGTTCAGAAAAAAATCTATATAACACCCATGCCCACCAAGATTGAGATAAAGCAAATGTGGTTTTGGTGAACTGCAGTGAAATAAATAGTTGTACAGAGAGAAAAAATGAGTCAGATGGGACTAGATTAGGTGGTGGGTGGCACTGGGAAGCATTGACACTGGGCTGAGATATATAAATAGGGGAGGACTGGACAGCTAATGTAGATCTCAGAATTACAAAATGAGGTCCTGGCTTTGACTTAGAAAAAAAAAATCAATAGGGAAACTGACTGCATGATAATCTTTGGCTTGAAGTAAAACAAGGAATTTACACATTAAGAAAATAAATATAGTAGTGTGCTAGGTAGAAAGCCATAGAAAGAGGATTTCTGAAAGCCAATAAGAAGACTCATAGTTAACATAGGGGGCATAATTAAAGGTTAAGCTTTTCAGAGACAGAATAAATAAAAAGGCAAAGATTTATTGAAGTATCAATAATAAATAAAGGCTTTAGATGCATCGTGTATGTGGATGATACATTCACTGAGATTGCTTCTCTGATTGGCTTCTCCCAAAACCTCAAGATCACTCTCATCACCTCTCCTCGTTCCACCAGAATATCACCATAGCAAGACTACAATCCAAATGAGATCTTACCAACAGGAGTCAAAGTGTCTGCCCCAAGAATTCCCCAATAATTGGCAGTGTCCAACAGAACAAGGATTGTGCCTGTCTGGCTCAACCTCAATGCCTGGCACCTATACAGGAATCAAATCAAACAGTGACAAACGGGTCAAAGGAGAGAAAAAGATCACAAATGTCATGGCAGTGCAATTTATAGCACAAAGTTATAGAATCAGTCTACTTTTTGTTTCCAGTTATTCCTAAATAAAGCTGAGAGGATGCTGTGAAATTCCTAACATGGCAGGCTGAGGCAAACAGGCCACAGGAAGATCTCTGGCTTGAGCCATCATCCCACATTTTAGTTAGTAGGTGAATGATCAGGGAACTCCCAGTGACATCATGAAGTGTCTGTTACAACAGTTTTTTTCTCCAATTGTCTTTGATGATGGTTTGTTTAAAATACAGTAGATGTACTCACTCACATAATTACTTTGTCTGACTTCCTGTCAAATCAATATTTATTCACACAAATCGATCTTGTTGCTTTAGCCTTAAAGACATTTGGTCAATCTGTATCACAACCATAAAGCAAGGTTCCAGACTTTTTTCTCTTTTTATCTTTTCTAGATAGTTTATTTCTGGTCTTTTATTATTTCTTATTATTTGTTTAGACTTCAGAGTTTCCTACATGTAGATGCAAGCCCCAGGAGTAGATCAATGTTGGAGCTTTGGTTCGCGTATTTTCCTGCATATATGACCAGTACACAGTAAGAGTCACGATGGACCCATGTTAGAATCTTAGTTCTGGGGGGCTGGGGATTTAGCTCAGCAGCGTAAGCACCTGCCTTGCAAGCAGGCGGTCGTGAGTTCGATCCCCTCCCCGGTACCGAAAAAAATGAAAAAGACCGAAAAAAAGAATCTTAGTTCTGTTACTTGAACAAGATAAATGACATGGACAAGGTACTTAACTTTTACGGACATGATAATATATATTTCATACACCGTAAACAAGAGCTGGACATAATCCACAGAAAGTACAATGGTATTAAAGCATATTTGAACATTTTTTTCTGTAATACCAAATGTACCTGGAGGTAAATTTACTTTTCTTTGCTTAGCTTAATCCCTATGATATTATTACTCACCCTTTTTTTTAACTTCCTCTGCTCCTATGGCTGGATCCACACCACATACATGGTGGAAGCCCGAGCTATCTTTATTATATGAGATTCCATATGTTTCTGGGGCTATAGTTTCCATAATATCTGACTTGAAAAATTCAGAAAACAAATTACTAAGGGAAATAAATGCCAGAAACTTAATATACTGTAGATAAAATATGTAAATAAATCCAAAGAGAAATACTGACCTAAAGTATCATTTAACTATACATTTACAAATATATTCCCACAGAAAAGCTATTATATTACCAGGTCTCCAGCATCCCTTAATTGGATACCAGTGTCATAAACAGTAGTATTCATTAAAAAACTTTCATGATGATATCTAAATTAAGACCATGGGATCAAGTAAATACTAGCATTCATTTTTCATCCATTGGCAAACATAGCATGTTACAATTTTCCAGAGTATAGATGGCACATGTTAATTGGCTTTAATCTTCTATTGAGAAATATAAATAAGCAATAAAGATAAATAAGAACTAAAGTAAGCACCCTGCTATAAACATTGACCTGGGCATGAAGTGAGGGTGAATATTCTTAGAAAATTACAATAATTTATTAAATGTGCTTCATTAAAGAATAATTTGATCAGCTCAGCAAGATGAATTGGTTCATTCTATGATTTTCTTTTGTATATTTATATACTTTTCTAAGCATTGGGGTATGGCAGAAATAAACCGAAGAAGATTCCTATCTTCACAATGAAATGCAAAATGAAAGCATGTAACAAAAGAGCAAAGAAACCCAGAGCATCACAGGTCATAATAAAGGCCGTAAAGAAATTAAACAGAATGGTAAGAAGTAAGCAGCTAGAAGTAGGAAGGGAATGGCTGAAGGGTCAGGTTTCACAGATAGTCAACTAAGTTGACTATCCACTGAAAAGGTGAAGTATTTGTTAGGTTTTGAATGAAAAAGAACAAGACAAGAAAATAGCCAGAAAAAAAAAAAAAAAAAAAAAAAAAAAAGGTGTGCCAGGCAAAGGGAGAAGTAAGTGTAAACACCCTGTAACAAGAATTTGCTGTGGGACAGACAGAGTGGGTGCCAGCATAGTTCCAGCATGGGGAGGAAGAGAGAATCCTGTCCCCATGCTGAAGGGGCACAGAGAGATCTCCTAAGGTCTGCGTGACATAAAAGGCTTAGAAATCATAAAGATTAATAAAAATTCTGTTTTTTAATTTTTTGTCTTTTTGAGACAGGGTCTCACTATGTAATTAAGGCTGACCTTGAACTCACTTCATAGCCCAGGCTGGCCTTTAACTCACAGCAATCCTCCTGCCTCAGCATCCCAAGTACTGAGATTACAGGCATGTACTACCATGTCTGGCAAGTTCTTTGTAATTTAGTTGATGTATAAAAGTACTGCAGTCTATTTGGGCTAACTAGTAAGTTAGAACATAACAGTAGTATTGTTAACATTTTAGAATCAGAGAAAAATGTATGCATTATCTTCATTTATTTCAGTGATGTTGACTAACCAGCCCAGAAAAAGGACAAAGGACCAGTAAGGAGGAAAGGAAAGGAGTCAGAAATTTTGTTCTCTGGTGTCTAGCAAGCATTTTTTGATACCTACAGGCTTATGGTCTTCACCTCTCAAGATCCTAATGGCTTTTCCCTCGTCCTTGTCTTGTAGCACACATCTAACAGCTAAAGAAAGCTATTTTAGCTCTATTTTAGAGGGAAATTAAAAATAACTGAGTGGTACTACATGTTCAAAGAAGGAATGTCTTAAAGGACCTCTAGTTTTGTTCTTGCTTAGACCAACAAAATTATACAGGGACAAAGATTTTTTAATTGCAACAAGAAAGAGGCTGCAAGGAAATGCAATGAAAATACAGTACATTAGTCATGGCTCTATTGCTGGCACAAACTATCTGACATAAACAACATAAAGGAGGAAAAGTTTATTTTAACTTATGGTTTCACAAATTTCAGCCCATGCTCAGGTGACTCCAAGTAAGAAATCATGGTGGAAGGGTACTGGGGAGGAGAGTTGTCCAACCCACGGCAACTAGGAAGCAGAAACAAAGGAAAGAGCCAGAAGAAAGGTGCACCCTTCAAAGGCATAGTCCTCATCACTGGGACGTAATACCCAACACCTACAGTTTAAAGAGGAAAGGTTTATGTGGCTCATGTTTTAGTTCATTGTCTACCAGCTGTCAAGAAGAAACAACAATACCAAAGCCATGGCAGAAGACAGAAAAGGGAGGAGTTAGGAAAGGAGATAAACCCAGGCCACAATTCCATTGATCTGCCTTTTTCAGCCAGACCTCACCTCCTAATAGCGAGGCAGTTACAATGTCCCATAATCTAATCATCTTCTGTAAGGCCCTACCTCTGAGCACATGAAGCTTGGAGGACATCTAATCATAAAGAATGCACGTACTTCCCCCTGCTGGGCCACACTTCCTAATTCTCACTCAGCTATGAATGTATCCATGGGTGGAATTAGTATCACCATGATTTAGTCGATTTTCAAAAACTTCATCTCTGAACACATGAGGCATTTGAAGGACATTTTAGATCTAAAAATAACACAGAGCACATGAGAAATCCTAAAGGCAAAATAACCTTAAGCAGATTCCAGTAGGTAAAGCTGGAACAGATGAAAAGTTTACCAGATACATAAAATTATAAAAATACATTTAAAATATCTTTAAATATTTTAGAATTTTAAAATTTCTAATTATGGTTGAGTTATCTTCCTAATGTATTCAACATTTTTGTGGTTTTTCTTTTTTCACTACTCAATTATAAAAAAATATTAAAGAGATTAAAACAAAAATAATATTGAGAAAAATGATAGCATATTTAACCAGGGGACAGACTAACAGGAATTAATCCAGGCTTTTTGTTTTTTGCTTTTTTTTTTTTTTTCTGGAGAAACAAATATTGGATTGGCCTAGACAAAAAGTTTATCTGCTTGTAGGCAAGAAGCCAGAACAAGGAACTTGGTAATGCTGCTTGTCACAGAACAATAACTGTGTTATTTCTGAATACAGAGAATGGTTAGCATGATCAAAATTCTAAAAGTGAAGAGGAAAACATATGTAAAGTAACATCGTGACAAAATTAGACACTGGCAACTCAGAAGTTGAGGCAGGTATGCAGTGCTTCTAATGTCTATATTAGTGTGTCGGGCAACCATGATTTGTATACCCTTGGAATTATATCGGGGAAAACCCAGCCACTTATTTTAATCACATTGACAAGAGAAGACATGATTGAGATAACAAGAGGATGCTTGAGAAAGAATTTGCTTAACATTCACAGCTTCACACGAAGCAGTCTTCTCACATCTACTTAGATTACGTATTTATTTAAATATGAACAAAATCTAAACAGTTTCATTTTAAAACTGTTGAGCAATGAAAGTAATAAGACACAGAAAGTGGAAAGTGTGTGCTTCAAATATTTTCATATCAATGTTAGATTTATAACTTCAGCAACAAGCAGTATATTGTCCCTGCTCTTTTTATTTTAATAAAAGTACTACATAGCCCAAATCCTTTTTAACTATATGTTTTTACAATTCTTTACAAAGCCAATCAACTTATGGTAACATCATGCACAGGCTCAGAATATTGGTATATTTGATGATTACACACTCTAGTTTCAGGAAGGTAGGTGTCATTAGTAGGTTTGATGGTAGCCCTTGAAATGATATACCTATATCCTAACTCCTAGTATACTGTGAACAAAAAATTCTTTGGCAAAATGGATTTTTGAGGCATAATTATCTCAAGAAAGACTATCTTTGACTATACAGATGAACTCTACATCTAATGATAACATGCTTATAAAACACACACAAAGGAGAGATTAGAAAAGAAGGTCATGTGAAAAGGAGCAGAAGAAGAGGTTACAATAATCCAGCAGCCACTGATCATTTCATTGCCTAGAACCAACAGAAGCCAGAAAAGGCAAAGAAGGATTAATCCCAGATCGTTCAAAAGAAGCATAGCCCTGCCAACACCTCAGTTTTGAATATGTGTGGTCTTTAGAATTGTACAAGAAAAAATTTCTTTTTGATGCAATAACAAATGGAAAAGTACAACTCTGAAGAATCACAGATAAATTCTGGAGTTGAAGAATGCCATGAATAAGATGAAAAAATTCTCAATAGAAAGCAACATTAGATTCCCATCAAGCTGAAGAATTAATCTGTAAATGCTTCAACAAATGATAATTGGAAAGCTGATATTCACACAAAAACAAAATTAATTCATTATCTTATGTACAAATAACAGGAATAAAAGGAACTAAGACCCTTATATTCTATATAAAATCAACCAAATTCAAGATATAAATGTAAGATGTGAATCCATAACATTTCTCTAAGAAAGCTCTAGGACAGTGGTCTGGAGAGTAATCTTTTGAATATGACAATGAAAATACAATTAACAGAAACAGAAATAAGAACAGTTGACAGGAATACATCAAACTAAATACCTTCTGCATAGCAAAGGGAAGAAATCAACAAAATAAAAGGAAGTACATAGAATAAAATGTTTCCCAAATGTGGGTGTGATAAAAGGATTAATATTTATAATATAGGGATAATTCATAGAGTTCAATAGCAAAAATAATAATGATAATAATAATGGCCAAAAGACTTGAAAAAGCATTTTTACAAAGATTTGCAAATTGTCAATAGATACACAAAAAAATTGGTCAACACCACTAGTTACCAAAGAAAGTCAAATGAAAGCCACAATGAAATATCATTTCACAAGTGATGGGATTGCTCTTATCAAAATATCAAATGATGACAAGTACTGTTGAGGATTTGGAAAAGAGAGAACTCTTACACATTGCTGGTGGAATTTTAAAAAAGCTTAACCAAAATTTTTGTTAGTTCATCATACAAAATAGTTTGTACTGTCATTGTTTGATTGTCTAGTTTTTATGCTTTGATTTTGTAATTTGAACAATAGTTCTAAGATAGCAATATATAATTTATCAACTAGTGATTTCTGACTTTTTTTGAAATTCTGTATTATTTCTATCCTTTTTTCCGTTTTGCTTTTTTTTTCTCTAAATAAAAAATAAGCTTAACCATGAATGCAAAATAGGCAGATGAGTTATCCTAAAAAAATTAAAAGCAGGCATGCAATACAATTCATCAATAAAAATTGAGTGTATTTCCAAAATAAATAAAATTATCATTACAAATGGATATATGTTTATTGTAGCATTATTCACACGGCCAAAAAACAGAAAATGTAAGCACTTATCAATTAGTACCAACACCTTTTATTTCTCTAATCTCTCAATCCCTGAAAACTATTACTCTAATCTATTTCTGTATGAATGAAATAAAATACTATCTAGCCTTAAAGAAAGAAAATCCTGCATCTATGACAATATGGATGAACCTGAAAGATATTAAGGTAAATGAAATAAGCCAAATACAGAAAGACAAATATTCAAAGACCTGACTTACATGTAGAATCTTTAAAGTTCAAACTCATGGAAATCAAGAATAGAATGATGGTTTTCAAGAACATGATGTGGTCTAAAAGCACAAATTTGTAGTTTGATGATGAATATTTTTTGAAGACCAAATGAACAGCATGGTAATTATAGTTTAAAAATCATATATTGTACACCTAATATTTGCTAAGAGAATAAATCTTAAATATTGCTATCAAATGTATGAAAAAGATAACTATAGATGGTGATGTATATGCCATTTGGCTTGACTAAGCCAAAAGTAGTGGTGTACACCTACTGGGGGCTGGGCTTCTAGGAGGCTGAGGTGGAGAAATCACTAGCTTAAGCTTAGCCTGGGCAACTTAGTGACACTTGGTCTCACCATAAAAACTTTTTTAAAGGCTGGTAGTGTGTCTCAGTTCAATCTTCAGTACCACACATACACAAAAAGATATTTGTTTGATGATAGCAATTGTTTCATATTGTATGTGTGTATCAAAACATCCTTAAATACATATACCTTAAATACATACAATTTTCCCCTTATAGCTTAATAAAGTTGAAAATATTTTTTAAATATTTAATACTCAGTTACACACAATTAAAGGACATCATAAAATGACAAAAATTTTGAAGGTCAATTGTATCACATGTTTACAATTCTGAGTAGAGTTCAATAACATGTAACCCAATATCCATTAACAAAAGAATCACTTAATTAAATTGTGCCACGTTCACACAAATGAAATACTATCAGCAATAAAACATAAAGGAAATACAGTTATGTACAATAAGAAGTACTTAGAAACAATTTCAAATGCAAAGTAGCAAATTTCTTGAGATAAAGCAATATCATCTGTATAATATCAAAAATCCAGCAAAACCTAACAATATATTGCACAGAGTAATAATAATTCTTTAGAAACAAAAATGACGATGACAAAATCATAAACACTGTTTATCTTTGATGGTTTCAGGGAATGTGAGATTTTAGAAGAATACAGTAACGATTAAACTGAAGTGTAAGGCAGGTATATATTGATGGGTTCTTATAACATTGTTATGCTCTATAACTTGCCTGTGCATTATATTTTTCACATAAAGAAAATACGTGCACCATTTTTAAACAATAATTGGGGATCACAAAAGAACCGACACAATTTTATTCTAATGGGAAAAATAAAAACTGCAAATAAACAATTATGAAACATTGCTGCTAGAAACAACTTGAGCTTTGTACCCGCAGTTTTCAACCCTACCTGTATGTTAGAATCACTTGGGATGTTGGGGTTTTTAAAAGAGAGCAAGGCCTAGGTTCTCTAAGATCAAGTAAATCACAGTTTATGGGACTAGAAACCAGTTGTAGCTTATTCATTTTCTTTTGCTTTGCTTTTACCATTGCCAGATGGTCCTAATATGCACTCAGGGTTACAAAGTATCGATACAGATAAAGATTTCCATTTTTACATTGAGAAATTGGGAACAGATGAAGTGACTTGTTGTATTAGCAGAACACCCTGGCTTCAAACAACTATAATTACACTGTCAGGAAAATTTTCAAACCTCCTACTAAACCTCAAAAAGGAGGTGCACAGAGTATAACCTTTTAAAAAACTCTTTTTCTAAAAATAGTCACCAATACCCTGGCATCCTAGCACTGCTCAAACTTTCTGTAGGCAAATGTTGTGTAAAGCTTCATCTCTTTTCCCTCCTTTCCTGAACAGACACCCCTTGCTCTACTTTGTACTTATTGATGTGCAGCAAAGCCCAAGAAATCACCCTGCAGAGGTGTCTTAACAGGCTCATCCTCCAGCTCATCAGTCTTGGTGGGCATCTGCTGCCCAGACAACAAAGACCCGAGCGGTGCTGACAAATGTGCACGCTGGCCACAAGCAACAGAGATTAGAAATAAAACCTGCAGCGTCTTCTTCCCCAGGCTTTGCCCAGAAAGACTTCAGTGGCAGCTCAAGCAATGGTGATATGATGGGATCCCAAATTACACTCACACCGTGTCATCAGACAGCTGTTAACAATTCCTAAGGCAACTGGGTATGTTCAGGCAGCTGCTTTCTGCTTCACCAGGCAGAAAATTGGTGAAGAAAGTGGTGATCCTTTGATTCAATAACCAAATACTCCTTTGCACACTCTCCCGCAGTTGGTTCTGAGGAAAAATCAGCCAGTCCCTGCTTGGTAGTTCTGCTCAACGCACTGCCTGCTCCTCCCTCTGATACACTGCTAGTGAGTTAACCCCACTTGTGGAAGATTTGGGTTTTGCTACAGAGGAGGAGATAAACTTATTGAAATATACTGGTTCCAGGTCATCCAATCAGGATTATGATGCATGTGCACCCCAATTCCCTCCCTCACCTCTCCCCAATACATAACATCAGAGACATTATTTTTCACCCACAAGCTTACTCCCCATAAACCCAATCGCACAGTGCACTGTGATGCAGTTTTATGTCTCTCTTATATCCAAGTGATATAAGATAAATGTTTCTCCATGACAAAAATGTACCTTTTACACATTTACAATTAATAGGGATTAAGAACTCTACAGATTTGGATTATTAATTATCATAAACACTGGCCAATAGTATTTATGATAAAATATGTGCCAACAGTTTCCATGATCCTGTTCATTTTTAATAATTTCTTTATTAAACTAAAATTTGCATACTAAACTATTTACAAACTTGAATGTATGATTTAGTAGAATTTAGCATATTAACAGTCATACAACCATGACCACAATTAAATTTAGGTCACTGTTAAATAAAACCTCTAACAATTAACTATGGTCTCCCAATGCCTCCCCAATAAATCTGGCAGGAACTGAGCTACTCTGTACCTTAATAGATTTTCCTATTTTGCAAATTTATTTATTTTTTAATTCAAAATAGACCAAGCTCCATAAAGACTTTAACATACGCAAAGAAATGGAAATTCTGCAAAGTGAGTTTTCTGACTATGCAGGAGTGAAACTAAAACTGAAGCCATCTAATATTTCCAATATTACAGCTAACTTACTTGAATTTAATATCCTTTCATTTCTCTTGGAATACTTTTGTTTGAACCCAAAAACAAAAAGAAGGTAAGCTAATCTTTAACACAGTCAAATTCTAAATAATTGATAGTTGACTAAGGGAAGAAAATGCATAAATACAATGACAAAAACGAAATTTTTACTGTTTCATTCTGTTTCTGTTATAAGGAAAATTATGTTATGGACACTGAATTATACCATATAATTTAAAATGAAGGAGAAAATTATGGTTTTTTGGTTAGAAGCTCTAAACATTAAATTGCTGGTTCAATTACAGACTAATGTTTATGATGTTAGAAGACCTTTTTTTACTGAGTTTACCAGCTGTCCTGAAAATATGTTTTCTCAAATACAAAAAGGTTTAACATACTATGTGCTTATACACAACATTCCTTGATGCAAAGCAGTCTTTCTTTTATAACTGAGATTCTAATTTTTTATTTATAAGCACACTACCTGCAATCCAAATATGGGGCTGGTCTTGTGATCAGAAATACTTTTATTCTGAAGTGGCAGTAGATTTCAGCCTGAAAGTATAGGAGAATCTAGATTTAGATTATTGTGCATAATGCAGGAGAGAGAAAAAGTTAAGAGTGTACAGGAAAGAAGGAAGCGAGTAAGCTAGGTAGAGTGGAGTAGAATGGGCTGGTTAGTGGTAAAGCAATCCTCAGGAGCCTTCAGCAAAAAGCACCTGGGTAATTTGATGGTTGCAGTGTTTTGGTAGCTCAGTATTAAGCTGTCTGGATACTTCCTTTGACATCATCCATTTACAAGAAAAATTACGAAAATTATGAAATGTGTTGTCACTAAATTCTCAATTGAAATTTACTTGTTCAAAGACTAAGTGCCACTCATGTTTGTAGAGTTAGAATGCATGGTTTCTTTTATACAAGAAACTCAAATATAAATAAATAGCAAAATAAAAGATGGTAGGAAAAGTGAAAAAACTCATCCTCAAATGAGAAAGGGATCAATGATGGGGGAGGGAAGCACCAGAGGATAAAAAAGGGAATTAAAATGTGTTCATTATGTACATGTACCAAGGAATATGTGTATATTCACACAAGGGATACAAATATTATGTATTGCTAATATGTCCTAATAAAAATTTAAAAGAAAAAACAGTTATCAGAGGAAAGACAGGATGAGCAATTGGCCAATGGATTGTGTTACAAAATGTCAGGATCTCATACAAGCCCCTTCAATCAAGCTGGATATTGCCTGCTCATTCCCTCCTCCGTGGCTTTAATGTAGCTGAGATCTAGAACATTCTGAGTTGTCTGCACCAGGAATAATAATAGGTAATGTGTGATTTTCTTCTTTGTAGTTGCAAAGACTTTCAGGGTACCTTATTTACGTCCCTCATTTTCTCTGTCAATATCCAAGAAATATGGAAAACAGGGAGGTAGACTTCACAGATGAGAAACGGATCTAGAGACAGAGGGAAGGGAGTAGAGAAGGCACAGTAAAAATAACTAAGAAGAGATAAGTGTACTTACCAACTCCCCAATTACTCATTGCGCATTATACACAGGTATTAATAAAAATAGGTAGATAGATAAGATAAATACACCTCCCACCCAAAAAAGAACAGGAGGAAGAGCTAATAAGAATAGAAATAGAAAATTAGAATTTTATCTCAGAATGTAGTCATTGTAAAATTGTACAAATGTCACAGGCAACAGCTATAATTGGAGTAGGAAGGTGCTCAATATTTAATTAAACACATTAAGCATGGGGAATAAAAAAACACATGGATAGTAGATTTTCAAGAAATGATATAAAAATAAATTTGAATCCTATTTTCCTAAAATCAAGATATTTAAAGATGCAAATATTCCTTTCACAACTTATTTTCAACAAGTGTTGTTTTTGTAATGTCACCATTGGTGTAGGATATGATTTCTGAATTATATAAAGTTTTACCACACAGAGTTAAGATGTTTATTTGATTTCAGCTTTTCTTGAACAAAAAGTGTTCTTAAATTTTATTTTCATAATCCAAATAATAATAAGCATCTTTTTTACACAAAATGTACAAAGTAATTACTTGTGGCTCAGTTTGGCAACTTATTCTTTACAGCATGCTTCTTAAGTGATGGTGCTTGGGCCCCTTGTAGCAGGTCACCTGCGTCCTGATGCCTGAGTCTCACTTCCAGAAGCCTGATGTGTTAATGCACGTGGGGTGCAGGCTAATAAACTTCCTTGATGATCATGATGTATATTTGAGAATAAGAACCAATCACGTAGACTCATTAAAGAAGAATTTGTGGATGTGGACCTGGATCTACTTGTAAGAACCTCAGGTGACTCTTAAACACAACAAATTATATGAAAATGAAAATGTTTATTTATGCATAATGGAAAATGATTCAAAGGTATCAATTAAAATTCAGCATCCTCCACGCCTTGAGTCTTCTCCCTAGGGAAGGAGTAAGATTAATTCACTAGTAAATGTGCTTATTAGACACTTCTCTTTAGAATACCTTGGAATTTCCAAAGGATTCTTTGTCATTTAGCTCATGTAATACAAAATAATCTTATAATGCATTCTTATTATAATTCTTATTTTTTAATATTAGCAGACTCGGTTTCAGGGCTTTTGACTTGCTAGTAATGGCAAAATTTTAACATTAAAAAGTCCTGATTTCTCCCTGGAAAACATGTTCTTTCTCCTATATGAATGATGATCATATTTCCTAGAAGAGAACTCTAGCTCTTGGTATGATAAAGATACTAAATTTGAAAATATCTGTATTTCATATTCATGACTTCTCCTTAGTTTTACTTTTTTCTTAGCTTTCTTATTTAGATGCTTATAAATAATTTTAGAAATGATAACACTTACATGCTGTATGCTAGAGTTGACAAAATTTTTCAGAAAGATGAGACATAGAATATGGGTTACTGTAACAAGTATAATTTTGAACTCATTATAGATCACTGTTTTTATGTGTGGTTCCCCAATGCCCAGAACAGAACAAAAAAAAATACAATAAGACAGCCATTAAATGATTTTGGTCAGGCCTAATATTGGCACCCTACCTAATACTCTGTGTATAATTTAGATCTGAAATGTACACCCAAATCCTCCCACTGTAGAGGTGACGCTAGTCAGAAGGGCCATGCCACTTTGAGCATGACCTGAAAGGTTCTATCTCCCTTCCAAACTCTTCCATGTCTAACAGACTGGAATTATTTAAATACTTTAAACAAGATCTCATAAAAAAACAAAATATATTTTCTCTGCCTTTAGCAACTCTTGAGTTCATACCATGTTTACTACCTTCAATGAAGATCATGGATGAATTTTAGAATAAACTGAGGTGATCTGTTGCTTTCTTTTGGTCTGACATTATCCTGTGTGATGCCTAGGATGAGCACAAACAGCCACTGGCTTCAAAGTCTTAAAATATTTTTCCCAACATTATTTCCTCTCACTCTTTAGTATGGTAACACATATGCAGCACAACATTTACCATTTCAACTATTTTAAGTGTACAGTTCGTGGCATTAAACACATCACAACCACCCACTTCTAGAATGTGTTCAGAGTCCCAAATAGAAGCTCTGTCCCCTAACTGTAACTCTCAGCTCCCTCCTTCCCCTGCCCCTTGTAACCTCTATTTTACTTATTTCTCTGTAAATTTGACTGCTCTAGCTAGGTATCTCACATAAGCACAATTATAAAATGTGTGTGTGTGTGTGTGTGTGTGTGTGTGTGTGTGTGTGTGTGTGCGTGTGGTTTTACGTAGCATAACGTTTCTAAGATTCATCCTTGTGTTAGCATGCAGGACAATTCTACTTGGCTTAGCATCATTCCCTTGTATATCGGTACCACATCCCTCTACTGGACATTTGTGCTGTTTCTGTCTGCACCTTCCTTCCTGGAGACTGAACTCAGGGCCTCACGCATGCTAGGTAAGTGCTCTACCAGTGAACAACAGCCTCAGTCCTTTTTAATCTTTTATTTTGAGTCAAAGTCTCCTAAATTGTCCAGGTTGGCTTGAACTTTGATGAGAAGGTTCAACCTTCCAAGAGGCTGGTATTCCAGGCTTATACCACCATGTCCAGCTTCTCTCTCTGCTTTTGTTTTTATAAGAGTAATCAGAAAGATTGTGGATTTAATGTTTTTATCATTTTCTTTCTTCAAGAATGTCGCATTAAATAAACTTTTTATTTACTTAATTTATTCAATATTCACCTCAATAAAAAATTTCAAAGCCTTTTAAGGGTGGAATATTTTTTTGTTTTTATGTTATAATTTTAAATAATGCCAGTGACAAAAGGAAATAACAAGTAGTCACTGATTTCTTTTCTGAAAATATGTAAACACTGAATAAATAATGTATATCGAGATGTACTATTTGCTGAATGGAAGACACACAAATGTAAAGCTTTTATTTTCCTCTCACTCTTTTCCTTATTTTCCTTTGCCTCTCATCTATAATCATGTTTTAAAACATTTTTAATCTGGGGGCTGGGGATTTAGCTCAGCGGCATAAGTGCCTGCCTTGCAAGCAGGCAGTTGTGAGTTCGATCCCCAGTACTGATAAAAAGAAAAAAGACCAAAAAAAAAATATTTAATCTGTTGACTCTTCCGTTCTCTCTTTTTAACTTTTATAATTCATGTTTTCTCAAGAGAGTACATTTATGTTTTTATTCTAGTAATACAGTGATATTCCAGAAAGGTTTCTTGGGATAAGTGAAATCACACAAATGTTCACAAAACACAGGAATAGAGAAGAATATTAACAGAAATGCAGTGCGTGTTGGCATGAATGCCTCTGGACTTCACAGTGCAGTGTTACTAAAGAACTAGTATTTTTTTGTTGTGGCAATAAAGCTGTGGTTGGATGTGGCTGTTTCCCAGGGTCTAGGTCCCGAAGCCTGGTCCCAGTGTAGAGGTGTTTGGTGGCGTCTGGAAGAAGTGGGGCTCCTGGGAGAGGAGGAGTCCCTGAAAGGGACTAGAGTGGAGCTCAGCTCTCCAAGGCCCTCAGCTGATATAAAGTGTGGCCACGCCCAAATCCCCACCATTTCTCTTCCTGTTTCTCTGCCAGGCTGTCATGCAGCAGGGATGCACTCAAGGGAGGCCAAACAGATGGAGTAGGATGATCTTCTACTCTCAGCCTTCAAAACCCAACCTCTTTTCTTTACAAAGTACCCATCTGAGTATTTTTGTTTTAATAACAGGAAACAAACTAATACACTGCTTACCCTCCTCGTATGGAGCTGGGTCAGGTATACAACACATCTCCATTCCTTTGTTTCATTCCCTTTCCCTCCTCTCTATCCTCTCACACCCCATCTCTTGATCCCCTTCCCATTTGAGAAAGAGCTATCTCCCTACTTCCCATTATCCATCTTTTACTGTTCTTGATTTATATGTTGGATTTTTAATATTAGAAAAACCATGTGATATTTAAGCTTGCACATCTGATTTATTTCAGTTAACATTACGGTCTCCAGGTTCATCCATTTTCCTACAAAGGACTCAAGTTTATCTTTCTCTATGGCAGAGAAGCATGGTAGCATTGTATGCAAATACCACTTTTTCCTTACCAGCTTATCCCTAACCTTTATAATCAGGACCTCTTGTTCTCATCCCTAAACTCTGCCAATCTCAAATCTGTTATTCATTTTTATAATTTTTTAAGTTCAAGAATGTCTTATAAATGAAACAATATGGTATGTTTTAGAACTGGCTTTTTTCATTCAGCCTAGCATCTTTGAGATTCATCAAATTTTTCTCATGCATCAATATTTATTTTTTGTTTTTTACTGCTGAGTGGTAATCCGCAGTAAGGTCATATTACAGTTTATTTAACTCTTAACTCATTGGAGTGTATCTGGGTTGTGTTCAGCTTTTGGCTATAATAAACTGCTAAAAACAATAATGTGACAATTTTTGCAAGAACATCTACATTTCTCTTAAATGGGTGCCCACGATCTAAACCTTTAATAAGGAGGCGAGTCTCCTTCACACTCGCTTTCCCTTCTATTTATGATACCCAAATAACAAGAAGACACTAGGGGTGACCAAGAAAGGAACAAAATGGGAGATGCTAGTTCTTGAATCACTAATACAGAAGAGCCTCCTTTAGCTAGGAAGTAACCTTGAACTGTTGAATAAGCCAGAGATAAAGTTTTATTGTACTTGGGACAATTTTCATATAGCAGTTTGACCTATCCTATCTAAAATCCCTTACATACTAAGCAAACCCCAATGAATATAACCCAGCAACTGAGTATATTTCTGAAATCAAATTATATTCATAAGAATAACTTTTAACAGTTTTAGAATCATAGCAGTAATGTGGGTTATGGAAAGGATCTCGACAAGAAATGATCCTCCAAGAAACGATGCTCCAACAAAACAGTTTAGTTCATTTCCTCATTTTTAGTTTGCTTCTGTTGAATTTAACCTTCCAATGAATTTAACACACAGCTTCTAATCACCTATCCCCTCGCACAGTAGTCTCAATCTAAACTGCTTCAGGATTACGCAGAGGGCTTGGTATTATCAGATTGTTGGGCCCCATTCCCAGAGTTTTTTATTATTATTATTATTCATCTGCATTTTTAACAAGTTTCCCAGGTGATACAGAAGCTCTTAGTTGGAGAACCACACTTTGAAAATTACGACCTTGAAAATCAGAAAAATAAACTTCAGAATGTTTTTCAAACAAGAGCAGCAATACCCTGAAAGACCACATGAAATCATCTCTATTGAGCCAAACAAGTGGCATTAAACAGCCAGGCTTTGTAGCATCTGCTTCAGCCATGGAGGAGTGATGTTTTGTTCTTTGATTGGTTCATTGGTTTTTCACTTGCTTGCATCTCTGATGAAATTTTGGCACCCAGATCTTAAAATTTACCTAATCTAACCTCTTCCCAAAGCAAGGAACTCATCTCTATCCAAAACAAGGCTCTCATCCTAGGATTTAGCATTTCTGGGTATGGGTAACACTCTTCAAGTAGTTAAATCTGTCAGATGTCAGAAAAGTCTAGTTAAATGTTGCTCTAAAATGTCTAGGCTCTAAAATGATGTGAATCAGAAGCCCAACTTAAATGCAAGAAAATGAAACCCTAACAGCACTTTAAAGCAATCTTATAAACATCTCACATTTTTTCTGTTACAAAATAAGAGGAAATAAAGTCATTTAAAAAGAGTCAAAATATTTTTTATAGAAGGATCAGCAGAGACCTGTGATTAGGGAGACAGAGGTAAAGTGGAATGTTGGTCTCTGGTGATTCATATCGATTCCTGCTACTTTGGATAATATTATTTGCAGTCTAAGAGAAAATGTTGCTCTTCCTACACCACGGTACATCAAATCAAATAACGTATACCAAATCACTTGGTAAACCAATGTAATCAACTTGTTAGCTATTAGTGGTCTAATTATTAGTATCTGCACTTTTATTTAGCTAATATACCACTATTGTGTAGTGTTTCAGTTCTTAGTCTCTGGGTTAAGCACTCATAAATATCTGGTACACAAATGCCCCTTTATCTCCTCATGCATTTGTTTACAGTTTAAAGAAACTTTATAAAACAGGACAAAGTCTGTTTCTTCAGAATTTCAAAATAACCACAGTGTTTCCTGCCCTTCAGTCTCATTAAAACTCTTGTTAATGATTGTCACCCCAGCCTTAAATCTACTTGGTATCAATGGAAGTCTAGCTTGACAACATAGTAGCAGCTCTTCTCAGACTGGGTGACAAATTTTTTAAGCACCCTGCTCTAGCTCATCCTGCCTGTCATAAACATCACAGATTACCTTGTTTCTCTGCTTTTTTTCTACCAGCAGCTTGAAAGCATAATCTTTTCCACAACCCAAGTGGGATTTAATATTAACCACATTTGTCTGCAAAAAAGTACCACTGAATAAGACATTTCACTTTATTCTTTCAGTACCTTTCATAAAAGGGAAAAGTCTAAAAGCCATAGTGATATTTCACCCTAAATCCTTTTGCATCCTCCTTACAAACTGGGGTCTTTTTACACCTCAATTTCCCTTTAACCACCAATCTAGATCACTAGCGGTGCTCTTCTTAGGTTGTGCTAACACTCAATCCAGGGTCAGCTCTCATCTCCTCTGCCAGACTCTGTTTCTAATTTAGGAGAACTCTGAGCTAGTACAGCAGACTGTTCCAGCATCTCTGCTCTGTCCTCCTAAATAATGTCTTCACTTTCTATCTAGATAACCTAGACTAAGACACTTCCTAGACTTGCCCTGGGTCCTTCAGCCCTTCCAGCAGTGGAACAGGGGTGGACATAGCACAGTACTGGTCCTCAACCCTCATGGCCCACAGCTGCTTTACTGCTGGCTGGTTCTTCTGCCAGTCTTGTCTGCCCTGAGTGGACAGATGTTATCACCCCAAGCTGGAAATCACTAACAGATGGGACTGGTTTGCAACTTGCTGTCTTTAGAGGCAGCAACCCATTTTCTGCTGCTCTACCTAATTAGATCAAATATTCTGGAGTATTCTCATGGCTTCAGCATGTTCAGAACAGTGGTCTGGTTCACTTCAGGATCTGGGCAGTGCTACCATCCTCTTCTTCACAGCCCTCCCTGACTAGCAAGATGACTGGGGACCAGCAGGATGAGTATTGTCTATTCCTCCAAAAATGAATGTCAGTGAGACAATGTATCCATTTCATTGATAAAAAGGGTTATACAAATATACTACTGGACCATGCCAAACTTTTTCATTCACCGAAATGCCCAGAAAGCTTCCCAGCTGCTACTGAATCTGCTGGTATATGAAATACTCTGTTAACCCATTGAAGAAAAGCTCTACTGAGTAACTAAGGTTTTCTGAAGTGTACTGATTAGGGAATCCATCTGTGATTAGTTTTTTACTTCCTGCACGGGAATCCCATTCAACAATTTTTAAAGCAATTATATCTTATGATGAGCTATTCAACACTCTTACTGCCAGTGAGTTTTGGAAGACAAAAGGTCCTGTGAAAGTAGTTTTAGGAGGAAAAAAATGACCATGAGTGAGGCTTCTTAAGAGCATATTTACTCACATTATCAATCAAAATTTCATCTGTTTCTAGTAAGAATTAGAATCCCGTTCCACTTAGGTTTTTCCCAAACATCCTTCTCTCATTATCATTGCCCCTTAAAGTACGGATGCAGTCAACACCAAGGGCTTTCTCATGTGTTTATTGGAAACAGTGTCATCGCCTCATTGGTGCTTACTATTTTTATTTGCAAAATTTCAAATCTAGAAATTATTATAGTAAATACTGGTGCATGTATCCTAGAATAATCAATTATTATTTTGCCACAGTTGGATTTGTTCTCTCTCTTTCTCTCCAAAGATTTATGTATAAAACATATATATTCTTTCTTAACTATTTGAGCATTAGTTGTGACATAATGCTCACCACTAAATATTTCACCACGAAAAGTATTTACATAACTTAGCAAGCATCTTCTAAAAAGAAGTTTCTGAAGTCATTATTATAGATAAGAAAACTAACATTAATTCAACATATAATCTAATATACAATCCATATTCAATTTGTTCCAATCATTCCCAAAACCTCAAAATGCCTTTTACAGTTTTGTCTTCTATTTTTTAATCCAGTGTCCAAATTCTATGCATTACATGTTGCTGTTGTTGTTGTTGCTATCATCTCTTAATTCAGTATTTGTTTTGCTGTTTGTGTTTCATGATGCTAATTTTCTTTAAAAAATTCAATGCCAACTGTCTAATTGCTTCACTTTCTGTGTTTGGCTGATTGTTTTTACTGATATGACTGCATTCACCACATTTGACAAGAGTATGACCTAGGTGATATTACTTCAAGTCCAAATACACACAGTATAAGGTACCGTCATGGCCAATGAATCACACAAATAAGGTGACTTCTACCATAAAGGTATATTTTTTACTTAGTAATAGATAAGTAATTGAGCTGTGAGACCATGCAAGAATCCTGCTCCCTACCATCTTCTTCCAAAAGGCTCAGTATCCACTGATGACCCATTTGCTCATCATTTATTGAAATCTTGCAATACTGTGATTTTCTACTCTCTTTATTGTTACCATTTCTTAGGGGGTGTCTCCAAAACAGGGATCTAAAAGTCACTCTAGACTTAAGCTTTTAATCTTTATTAAATGTGTTTTAAATTTATTGCCAATTATTCTTTTGATATTCAAAATATTCAAATTTAGAGTTATATTTAATTTATCCCAACTCCAAGAGATGTACACACTTTCATGATTTCTTGTTTAGTTGCTTAAAACTATTCAATAGACTTCCTTTTACAATGGATTTTGCATTATATTTAAGAAACTCTTTACATAATTTAGGCAGAGGAGAAAATTGTTGTTCATCTGATAGGAACCAGAATCCAAATAATCTAGGATAATACGCTTGGTAACACTGCCACACAGTATGTCTGTACATACAACAACAAGTGGTTCTTTAATTCAGTTTAGTGGGGTTTATTTCAGGGTACTTCATATTAAATTACTAGCTAAGAGTAAAATGGTATTAAACACCTATTATTTTAAATTAAAATCAAATCAACAACCTCACAACCCTTATATTACCTTTCATTTTCCATTTTAAGTCACTCCATACATTTCACATGTGTGATAATACATGTGCAATTTGCTTTTTCTAACTAAATAAGTAGCAACAGCAACTTTTTAAAAAGATCAGACATAACTTTGAAATTTCATATCACACATAACAAAGCCAAACCCTACTACTATTAATTAACTTGTATTATAAATAAATGATATGGGGCTAGGGATTTAGCTTAGCGGCATAAGCGCCTGCGTTGCAAGCAGGCAGTCGTGAGTTTGATCCCTGGTACCAATAAAAATAAATAAATAAATGATATGAACCCACATTTTTAAAAAAGTCACATAACACAAAATGGAATATAATGAAATAAAGTTTTATCCCACTCAAGACTCCCAGTCTCACTACTCAAAATGACTTCCTCTTCATACCTTCTGTGTTTCCTTTCAGAAATCCCAAATTCATAAAAATAAGTGTGGGTCAATCATTTGCTGATGCTTGTTTTAAAAAGTGAGTTTATAGCAACAAAGTGTCCCATATTTTAGTGCTTCCCAGGTGTATCTGAGTAACTTTTCCTATCAGCACACCCTTGTCAGCTAACTCTCTTTAATGCATGTATCCAGAATATTTCACTGTGCAGTTGCACCATACGGCAGTTAACTAGTTCCATTCTGCTTGACAACTTACTAGCTTATTGTTATGGCTGTGTCTAGATGTCCTCCCAAAGCCTAATGAAGTCATAGGTGGGGCTTTTTTCAGAAGTGGCTGAATCTCGAGTGCGTGAAGCTGGAGTTAAGGGTGTGCGGTTATTAAATCAGTCCACTGACTTGTTTGGCACCACCCTGATGCTGGCAGCTTTGACAGAGTATAAAAGGAGCAGAAAGAAGCTGCCAAGGTCTCTTGCTTGCTTTGCTACTTTCTGCCTGCTATGAACTGTTTCTCCTCTGCAATGCCTGTTTGCCATTCCCTCTTTGTTAGAGCCAACCAATTATGGACTGAAACCTCTACAAATTGTGAGCTAAATAAACCTTTTCCCCTTTAACTTTGGGCATTGGGTGCTTTGTCTCAGAATAGGAAAAGTAACTAAGACACTTAATTTTTATTATTTCAAATAATAATCCAATATTAACTGCATGTATGGCTTTGGGTTATGGGATAGTACATATTTACAAGGACTATTTAGCTGTAGAATTTCTGAGTCAAAAGATCAGGGCATATGTATGTTTTTTTTTGAGAAATCTTGTCCAGAGTGTATGTGTCACCTCTTTCCCATACCCTTGACAACACTGAAATAGCAAGACTTTTATCTTTGGTATATTCCAATATGACAAGTGAAAATTAAGTTTAATTTCTTTAAATGTAGGACTGACCATCTTTTTATATTTATAAATTTTCTATATTTTTGTCATTAGCTACTACCTCTGTGAATTTTATTGAATTATGTCATTCTTTCATGATTTTAAGAACTCTTTATACATTAGGAAATCAGCTTTGTTGAATAAAACATATTTTGTGCTCTTTGTTATCTTTTGATTGCTTATGATATATTTATATTCTTATATTCTAATATTCTTATTCAGTCATATTTTTATATTACATTATTTTATCCATGGGCACTTAGTATATAATGAGTTATTGGCTATACCTTAATGTTTCCCCAAATGGCTAATCCAGGGCTTCACAATAGATCTAGCTGTCCCCACTAATTTGAAAGGTACCTCATATTCTATGCCAAATTCTCATATAATTTAACCTATTTGGTCCCATTCCTGTGTCCCAGTGTATCAGAACTGATGGAAGAAGAGGGAAGTAAAAAAGACTAAAATGCAATGAGTATATGTAACAACTCCCCACCATGTGTGTATTCATTAGGATCACAAATATGGACTAATAAAAATATAAAACACAAAAGATATTATTTATGTACATGCTGGACTTACTAGTCACTCTGTCCCCTTAAAATTAGGATTTGGGCCCTAGAAACACACAGCTTATATTCAAATGTTGACTCTTCCACTTACTTTGGGGACTTTGGCACATTATTTAAATCTCTATGTGTCCATTTTCTTATCTGTGATGAAGATATTAATAACACAATTACCCCATGGGTATTAGGAGGTGCAACCAATTTTCATACAAGATCCTTGTCATGTATTATAAAGATTAAATGTTTAATATATGTTGCTTTTTTTTCCAGAAAGTTTTTCAAACTACTTTCAGATTTTTATATCTCCATGTGGGCCTCAGGATTGATTTGACAATTTTTAAACTTTCTGTGATAGTGGCTTGTACAATGGTCACCAATGACCTGTGACTCCTAGAATTCATGCCCTTGGGTGGTCTCCTCTTACAGTAAATAGGACTGACTCCAGTGACCAGTAAGATATTGCAGAAGTGGTGATGTGTGACATTCAGAGTGAGATCATAAAAGACATGTCTGTTTCCAACATACTCTCTTCCTTGGATCACTCATCCTAAAAGAAGCCAACCACCATGTGGAAGACATTTAAATACTTTCTGAAGGCCACAGGAAACTTTCGAAACTGATGCCCACTGAAAACAACCATCCCCATAATAGTGAACCTTCTTGGAAGCAAAAACATCTTCTTGCCCACTTCAAACCTCTGAATGACAGCATACCTCACTGCACCCTTAGGAGAGGATCCAAATCCAAAACCACACAACTATGCAGCTCTCAAAGCCCCAACACACATAAACAGTATGAAATGATAAGTCTCTGTTGTCCCTAGGTTTCAATTCATTTTTAATGCAGCAATATATAGCTTACACCATCTTATTAACAATTTTATGTATTGGGAAGGCACTGAATTTATAGATTCATTATTCAGAACTGACTTCCTTATAACATTGAATATTCTTACTCAAGTAGAACCTCTATCTTCCATTAATTCAAGAATTTTAAAGGGTATTTTAGGTTTTATTCCTCTAGGTCTGGCATATTTCCCTTATTGTTTTGTAGCAATTATATCTCTTTCCATTTTATTCTCAAGATCATGCTGATACAATAAATTTCAATGTTATTTAATTTTCTATCAATTTTTATCCAGCCAGCTTACTAAATTTTGTCATTTTTAGTGGTTAGATAATTGATTGTTTAGGAGTTTTCAGATATATAATCACATCATCTACAAATAATGATAATTTTGCCTATTTTCTTTTCACAGCTCTGTTTTCTCCTATGCAATCACACAGAGCAAGGTAATAAAATTAGCTCTAAAAATATGAAGATATTATAGACTATCAGGTTTTATCAGCTCGAGTTCTTCCATTATGCTGAATATCATTATAGCTAAAGACTATCATCTTCCAAATCTGATTGAAATGATCAACAATTTTATTTTATAAAATTTCATTTTAATAAAAATACGAATAATTCATAAGGACCTGCCTTGCAAGCAGGCGGTCGTAAGTTCGATCCCCGGTACCGGTAAAAAGAAAAAAAAAAAAGTGTAAAAATACGAATAATTTTAAAATTGTACATCAAACCTTGCTTTCAAGTTCTTGGTAATAATGAAAAAACGTCCACTGTCTTCACAATTCATTACCTTTCACTTATTATTCTTAATCCTACTGGACCTTTTAAAGATTTTTTTATCGGTACCGGGGACTGAACTCACAACTGCGTGCTTGCAAGGCCGGCGCTTATGCCGCTGAGCTAAATCCCATCCCAGTAAGCCTACCAGACCTTTAATCAAAAGCTTTAATTACCTCCCTAATCTATAAACAGAAACAAATAAAAACATGGTTTTTAATGAAAAAGTTTAAATGGGGAGAAATATTTTCACATTGTTCAGGAAAAGAAAATCTCCCGAATAGTTTTTCTTTTAGTAGCTTTCAGAAGTAATGTAATTTTCAAAATGTTTAAGTTGAGAAACAAATTTCAAGATGAAACTGGATAGAGGAAGGAATGGAGTACAATTTTGAGACCCAGGAAAATGAGGAAAGCTACACTGCAACTGATAAATTGATTTTTAATAATATTAGAAGCTTGCAAACCCTGTTTTTTCTTCATGCTACTCCGAGGGAATCCATGAGCAGCTGTTAAAACACCCTCCGCAGATTTTCAATTTCATTATTATATCCACACGAAGGAGGAAGAGTCAAAATAACAACCAGGTAAAGTAAAAGGTTCATTATCACCTGCAGTTATTTAGTGTCAATTTCTTCCTTATCTATTTCTAACAGGAGAACAACCAGCACTTTCTATGGGAGGCAAAATGAACATCTAAGTTTAGCGTTAGAGATCTCGAATTATACCAATTCTAATTCTGGAAACATATCTTGCACACAAATGATATTTCTGCTTGAGAAGACCTTTTCCTATGCTTTACAGATAAACATTATGCCAAGACTTTCCAAAGTGACTTCTCACAAAGCCAGATTTATCAGCAGGTTTGATCAACACTAGCAGAATCATCTCACACCAAACACTGCAGGATTTATGAGAGGACAGACTTTGAGGCGACGATAATGTGTAAACTGGCTTTTCTGTGCTTCACTTGGAACCACAGACATGTTCAGCTCAGACGTTTTCTAGTCTCAGCATCTGTTGTGAGCATGATGAAAAATAATAGACAAAAAAATTGGATTTATTTCAAAGGTAATTTCGCGGGTCTGATGAATGAAGCTGCAAGATTCATGTTAATGATAGCAAGAACAAGAAAAGACCATCCAATCCAAGCAAGCAAATTTGGTGATTATTGGGTTGCTACAGATTTGGAATCTACATTCAGGATGCTACAGAATATTCCATAGCCAGCTCTGCCTGCAGAAGAATAGCGTAAGATGTGTTACAGTGTGTTACTCAATAACTGCAAAGAGAGGGTGTCATTTTTACTTTAGCTGCCATCTGAACTGGGATTACCTGCTTCCCTTTGAAATAAATACTTCGTTAATTTCCTGTATCCCCTGTAAAAAATTCATTTAACATTTACACCAGAAACATTATTTATTTTAAAAGGGAATCAACTCTCCAAAAGTTATTGTTTAGCAAATTTTATCAAGGTCTTGGCATTAACAATTCAACCATGTTTTCTTCATTTAAAAAAATTCTCTTTCTAGTTTACTTCTATTGAAACATAAATTTAAAAAGTGGTTCAAATTTTTGCCTTCTGTTGCAATGAAGTTCAACAATGCATGTTTGAAAAATAAACTTACTTTAAAGAAACATGACTGGCAAGCTAAGGTTTGCATTAAGCCAAACCATAAATACAGTCCTACTAGTTGAGGAAATCCGCATACTCTCTGTCTTTGTGGTTTTTAAATAATTCCTTTTCTAGGAGGTGCTGGTGTTGTAACATTCTATTTCATTTTTTGGAAAGTGTTATGCAGCATTTTTGGAGAGAACTATTTGGAAATGGAGAGAAATAAATTTAAACACCAATATAATTCCAGAGACTTTTCTTATTTTGGTCTTTGATATAGAACCCAGGGCCTGGCACATACCAAGCACATCCTCCATTACTGAGTTTTGTCACCTTCAAGAAAAAATACCATTACCAAACACAGAACCAAAACAATCCTGCAAAAAATGGGCCAAAACAACTTCCTATAAATTCCTTAAAAAGAAAATAATAGAAAACAAAAGCATTTGATTCTTGCCATTTCAACTTCTGGAGTAAAAGTTAAAAACCTTAGAATAGGTTGTTTTGCTTTTTAATGTAGCAAACCAATCTCCACTAATAACACAGAAAATGTTAGCCAGAAGTCAGGTTTATATTTTAAAATTACTATAAATTGAGGAAAACTTAGAGTTGAACATTAGATTGAACATAAAATCAATTTTTTATTTATGTTTATGAATTTCCATTTTGGGGAGTGTAACATTTAGGTTATAACCAGTCAATGATAACCAATCAGTTGGCTTGGAATTTTAATTCTGTAAACCCTAGCCCTGTTGAATACCTTTCCCTGTGGATTGTACATATTAAATTTTCCAGATTTTTGTTGGTGATATAGAACAGTAAAACCAGCTATCTAAAGACACTGTGACCAAGTATCATGCTATTTTTCACTTTCATTTCCCTTTGAGAAGAAAAGTCTACCTCCAAGAGCACTAGATGAAAAGAGACTGACTTTTCCACTAAGTACCACCACTATAAAGTATGTTTTGGGACATAAGTTGAGACTTTTGGAAGCTCAGCTATTCTAAGATTCCTGGATTCTGCCCTGGGTAGCAAAGCAGATACCTGTAGTCCTTGATCAGATGAGTTCAAGTCTCTCAGCGAGGGGCCCCCACAACCCTGCACTTGGCAATTTATTTCATTAACTCTACAAGTACACATATTACTTTCAGTAACCTTGACAAATAGAACTTTGGAAAAATGCTATGGAAAGCATATTTGCCATTTATCTCACAACCAGAGTTATGTTTCATCTCACATAGTTAGTCATTGATTAGTTCTGTTTCAAATTCTGAAATACTTTGAGATACATTCCCTAAATATGATCCAACTAAGGCTCTCAGGGTTATGTGAATAGCCAACAACTCCTGATGCAGAGTAATTGGAACTACAATAATGGGCCCTCAACTTGACTCTAATGGATTTTCAATGTTATGCCTCCCTAGATGGCCTTCTCTTTTGCAGAATCTATAGCCGACATCCTTCAATTTTCCAGTAGAGTGCTGCTATAAACTGCAGAGAAGCAAGTGTTAGTGGTTTTGCATGACATAGAGAGGGTCTAGGGCACCTGCTTCCTATTTTGCTAATTCCACTGGCAGGAATTCTCTGATGGTATGTTATTAACATTTATAGTTATCTATCACTTTACTGAATGCCTACTTTATGCCAGAGTGTTACTAGGTACTAGAGATATGGGATCCATGTTCTTTAATTGGCATGAAGCCTACTGGTTTTAAGCAGATACCAGTAATTAAACCATAACCCTCCAGTGTATGTGCCGTATGTGCTGATTCATGGCCCATTTTAACTGTGCTTCAGTCACTGCTGACTCAAGTTTTGGCAAATTTTCAATTCTACTGGACAAATACATAAACTTTAAGTTACAATACCTAGTTTCCTTCATTTTATCATTTTTATGCAATATTTAGCATGGTCACAAGCACAATTGATTCTAAGGGAGAATTTCAGAATAGATAATCAAATTACCTTACTCTTTTCATATAGGATACATATGAATATTACGGTTTAACATTGATGCATAGCACACATAAAGGCAACAACAGCAAATGGAAATGGAGACAGGGGTGTGGCAAAAATGAATTCTACTGGTCAAATAAAGTTCTTGCACATCTAATGGTTTTTAAAGTCACTAGCAAAAGAAAATCTTCATGCTATTTCAATAAATAATATTGGGCCCTAGAAATATGTATATACACTTAAAAGTTATTGTCTAGTTTCTAAGACAGCATGCTTTAGAAAAAGTCATCTAGACTGATACAACAATACCCTAAGACAATGAGTAGGAATATATCTGATAAACTGCTTCTGACGGCATTTCTCAAGAACTGACGGTAGCCTTATGAAAAACAAGGCACTATGAGCTATTTTTTAGGCAGGATGCCTAATTCAGTGCAAATGCATCTCTAAAACAAAACAAAGAGTAAAATGTTCCCAGCACCCCACATGCTGGTATGTTTTCCGAATACTGACTTAGTCAGTACTGTAGAGTGAGATTACTACTAACCCAAATATTTCTTCAATACCAACAACAAAACCTTGAAGATAACTTTATGTTCTGTTACTTCTGTTGAATCCTGATCTATACACAGTTGAAGAATGTTCCTTAGTCTGCCTTTATTATTAATATGTGGACAAGGAAATAATAGGGAGAAGGACAAAAGATCATGTTGTAAGATTTCTGATCTACCTCTGAGTGAAATAGACATTTGTATAATATCTCAATTAGCACACTCATCACACTGATTCATAGGATGGTGTTCCAGAAGCCTGACATTGTTCACAAGCAATGACCTTCATTACAAAGAAACATCAGTGTGAAACTGGCATCAAAAGAAGACACTTGAAATACAGACCAAACATTGCTTTGTGATAGAGGACATCTCAGGGTCACTGTGTGCCACTGTGTACCACAGAAGAGAGAATCATTTCAATAAATATACCAAAATGCAACACGACCTCTCACTATGGTTAAAAATAACCAATCAATAGCAAAGATAAACAGCAACAGCAATGCTCAACCAGATCTCTAAATATTCACCAGGCCAGGACAGTGCTGTGCAATATAAAAATCACCAGCTTTATCAGACCTGTCCACTACCAACCTCCTAACCCTGGAAAGTCTTGTGAATTTTTAAATTCAATCTGGTAAATGAAGATAATTATACCTGTCTTACCAAAGGCATTTTCCTCCCAGTTATCTCTATAAGCTTTATTCTTGCAGTCACAAGTAAGAATTATGAATAAGAAATGATTATCCTGATTGTTGTGGAATAAGTTAGACAAATCACTATTTCCTCTGGGCCCCTGAAAATAGTGCCAACCTTCGGACAACTTCTGGAGTTCTTATTAAGATTAAAGCAAATAGTATTTTTAAAGAGGTTTCTGGCACCTTCATGTACATATGTATACACAGACACCATTCTCTTGGTATAAGCTAAAATAATACTAAGTGGATAAATAAAGGACACTGTGACTAAGGAGGGAAAAGGTAAATACATAAATGAAAATGAAAAACCAATGGGAGATGTGACAGAAAATAATACACCCTCTGCAAAGACATCGACGTTTTATCTCCAGAATCTATGAATATGTTACATTATATTGCAAAGGAGAATTAAGTTTCTGAAGTAGTTGGTCTTAAAATGAGAAGATTGTTCTGGATCATGCAGATGGATCCAATTTAATAACAAGAATCTTTAAAAGTAGCAAAAAGGGGCACAAGAAGACTTCAGAGTGTTACAATGTGAGAAGCACTCTGCTTACCTTTGCTGGCTTTGAAGATGGAGGGAGCCATAAACCAAGGAATACAGACAGTCTCAAACGACAGAAAAAAGCTCAAAAAGACCAGGAAGGAAGGAAGAATGCAAGGAAGGAAGGAAGGAAGGAAGGAGAAAAAAAGAAAAGAAAACAAAAAATAGATTAACTCTAGAGCCTCACGGAAAGAATACAGACTTGCCAACACCTTGATTTTAGTCCAGTGGGCAAGTATTGGTCTCTGGCCCTACAGATAATGCATTAGTTATGTTTTGAGCCATTAAATTAGTGCCATTTTATTACAGTATCAGTAAGAGACCAATACTGGAAGGATGGTGAGTACTAGATGGCATATCACTGTGGCAGAAAAGGAAGAAACTAGTGTAGTCACTTGTTGTCACTGATGCTGAAGAGTCAGAAACTTCTTCTATGAGTACATAATTCTCTGTAAAAGGAAAGTGCTTGCAAAACTTGACTAGGTTGCTTTTATAAGAAGATCAGAGAAGAAAGGAACAGAGCAATAGAGTAATGAAAAGACACATGAAGTCAGAGGACATGACATTTAGTCCTGAAATTCATAGAAGTACTTTCTTAAATATATGGATTATCTCCAAATTACAGTCACAGATGGAAACATTTCTTTTTGAAAAACAGAATGCCCAAAGGCAGTGAGAGGAGCAGAAACGTGCCTGAATAAATGATCTGCACTTTGGCGTAGCATGGCTTCTGTGTGGAGAGTGAAATCTTTAGCTGATAATTAAGCACCAAATGAACCATTTGAAATTTTCAGTGCCATGAGCAGAAGAAAATTAAATTAAATCAGAATTAACATATTAGGTCTGGGCTGAGTAAAGACAGATTATTGCTTTGTCTGAATTCTGTCTTGTTAAGGAGAAGCTATTCTTCAAAACATCCAACTCTAAAACACAATTGATAGGATGACATTAGCAAATAAATGTGATAATTGAATCATTTTAGTTCAAATAAATGTGTGACAGAATGTTCTGTTGGTTACAAGGACAATCCTTCAGGAGAACTAAATGAGTGTGTTTAATACTCAGTCCCACACATATTTCTGAGCCAGGGACAGTATTAGACACTTAGGCTTTAAAGGGAAATGATTCATGGTCCTTATCCCTCTTAAACTCATTTTAGAGGAAAGAGGCATGGTTAATAACTAAAATACAATAAATGATACAAGGATGCAAAGAAACATAAACTATCATTGGGTCTCCAATAATAAAGTCCAAGGATAGAAAGAAATCATTTATCCACAGAGGCCTCAAAATTTGTGAATGGAAAAATTGAAAGACAAATTTAAATCAATTAAATCTTCATATTTTTCCATAGATGTCTTCATAAATCTGAAATTTAAAAAATATGTACTCAAGGGTGAAGTGTAAAGGAATCTAGAGAAAACAATGGCAAAGATACTCAAAGGTATGTGTGTTCAATTTCAGGAATTTAATCTGAACCCCGGGTTCAGAACATCTTATATCCACCAAAGGGATACACTCTAAAATTCATCTCTAAATATGTGATGTGAAATAAATATACTAAATAATTATAGTATTATTTAAATTATTAAATTATTTTGAATTATTAAATTACTTTAAATTTTAAATTATTTTAAATACTTATTTAGAATTTTAACACAAATGGTAGAGGAGAATGAGGATGGGAATTCTACATTTGACAACAAAATCCTGGTCTTTTGTTATTTTTGGTAGTACTGGGAATTGAACCCAAGACCTTACAAGTGCTAGTCAAGTGCTAGACAAGTATCCTACTCCTCAGCTATCCCTAAACTTTTTTTTTAACTTTACCACAAACTTTTGCTAAGGAATCCAGGCTAGCGTTAAACTTGTGACCTTTCTGTCTCACTTGGTTTCCAAAGTTGTTGGGATTATAGGTGTACCGTTCACACTCAGCAGGAAATCACCTTCTAGTCTTAGGCAACCCATTCAATTTCTATCAAATTTAATAGTATATTTATCTTTTTATTGTAAAATAATTTAATTCATTACCATGTAAAAACAGTTAAAGTAGCCCCTGCACCCTCCTGCTCTCAGCTTTCATTAAAAGCTTTCCAGTACAGCTGGCCCCCATGTAGATAACCCAAGTGCTACATTCGCCCAAGGCTCCCCAAGCTCCCTGAGCATATCACTGTACAACCACAAAGTGAGAATATCCCAGTGTGGAAAGTACAGGATTGAACTTGTCAGAATGGTCCCTTTAAGGAAAAAAATGTTCATGAGACAAAATGTACTATGTGAGCTGCATCTGATAGTTTGAAAATTACTGACATATATGTATGCACATACACTCTTAAATTGCTTCAAGACTCATGTGGCACAAGGTCATCCACACTGAAGGAAACATTTCTTCTATGAAATAAACTACAAGCCCTTTCCACTACTAAGCAAAGAGCATGTCCCAAATTTAAAATAATGTGACTTTTAATTGGGTTAAAATTTTAATTTATTTAATATTCTAATCCATGTATTTGAGAAAGCAATTTAAAAATTAGCACAATAGATATTTTATACCACTTTTTAAACATTGTAAATGTTTCCTAAAAAAAGGTACTGGATTTTCTCTCACCCATTTGAAAACTGGCCAAGTTCTACAACAGTTGTAAATAAAACAAAGCACATTTTATACATTGTTTTTATTCCACAGAAAATGTGTGCCACCCCCACACCCCAGCACTACAGATGCCTACTCAGGAATAAATAACTGATTTTTCCACATAGAACTAGAAAAGACTGAATTTCAATGACATTTTTTATTTGTTTATTTGGTTAGCCATTTTGCCAGAGAAGGAAAACCCAAAAACTGTGTGTGTGTGTGTGTTGGTTTAAGAATGGGATTAGTGATAAATATCTATTTGTTCAAAATAAGATTTATTGCCATTTATACATAACTGTATGGTCAGGCTCTGAATTAAGAGAGCTTTAAACTGCATGCTGATACTTGGGCAACAGATAGAGTTTGAATAATAACAAAATAAACAGGCACAAAAATAGAGGAACACCAAGGGAGAGGTGCTGGCATGCTTAGGAAAGAGGAGTGATTCCCAGGGCGCCCAAGCAAGTCTTCTTAGATCTTCAGTTTCTGCACATAGCGTGGCACCTGCCTGTCTGCAGTTTGACTATAATCACAGTCAGGATCCAGCGTTATCACTGCTCAGATAACAGCCCCTATACGCCAAGCCTTCTGCTAAGGTCTCCATGTCAGCCACTTCCCACATTCTGCACATCAGCCCTCTAAGAAAAGGACTGGTAACACCCTCACTTCACTCTCAAAGGAAAGTTATGTGTCCTAAGGGACAGTGTTAATGGTACGACTTAGACTTGTTCCCAGTCCCACCCATCTCCAAATTCTTAGTTCTGAATCACCCACCAACTGCCCCTCATGTTTAAAGTGTCGTGTAGCTTGGGGTGCTTTTTGTTTTCATGCATCATATTAGTTTCTGCAACCAGCTCTTTTTAGTCCTGGAGCTCTGGTTGACATGTTGTCCATTTCTGAGGTCTACATAGTCCTCTCTGATTCAGCCTAAAAGAGAAATTACCGATTTCTAGCAAGCCTTATATACAATCATCAATAAAGACTGAATAACAGAAATTTTTTTAAATTAAAAAAAGCTAAATCAAGAAGAGCAGAGTTTGGAAATCATGGCACAGAGCTCCCTGGTCAACCTTATGACTTACATGCAGAAAACAGAAACAACTAAGGCTTTGTGGATGAGTCAGTTGTTTGGTAGCAAATGGGCCAACTCCAGTTCTTCTTTCTGGAAATTCCTTCTTCTCTGTCTTCAAGTCCTGCACTTATCGACATAGAGAGCAACTTCACACAGTCATCATTAAGGAAAAGTGCTCCTTCCTAAGACTTGAAGAAATTGACTCACTATTAGTATGAATTTCTGGGGGAAGAGGAGGACTGGGGAAGAGCCCTGAGCTTTGCCTTAAGATTTGGAACAGTGGTAGCTTCTATTTTGCCAGCTGGTGTTTTCCCCACAGTCCTGCTGGACAGTTCCTTAACCAGCCCCTGGTCTTCTGAACTGCAGAATAATCTTTGCTCCTGGGGACTCCAGTCTTCCCATCTGGGGCTTCCGGTCCCTGCTCATACTTTGGCTTTCACTTTAATAATCTCTACTTTAAGCCAATTAGAAATTATAGCCGTGGGCGAGGAAGCACCATTCCCTCATTCACCTTTCCCCTCAGGCCTGAGCACCTGCAGGTGAAAATACTTAATGAAAGACCTGTGGAAGATCTTGACAGCTCACACTTCTGTTTACCTATCTAGCCCCATTTCCCTGCCTGTGATATATCCATCTACCATTCTCTGAGGAAATAACTGGGTTTTATCATCAACTGACCCAGATTTCAGGCTCCAGCCAAGAAGTTAACTCATCAGCAAACTTTACTCAACAAAACTCACTGTTCTCATATTAGTTTTTAAACGTAATTCTCATCCTAGAATTTTCTCATTCTCATTCTTGTAGGAGCTCCCCAAAGGCTTCAGAAAGATGCCACACATTCCACATCTAAATATTCCCTAGCTTCCTAATTCTAGCCTCAGTGACCTAGTGGGCATAGCATCTGTATCTCAATTACAAACATATGTTTGCCAATTTTGAACCCAAAGAGAAAGTGTCACTCTCTACCCTCAATTATCCAAGGTGTCCAAGCAAGAAGCTTTGTTTAGAAAGAGACTTTTTATGTAAGGAAGCCCCTCCAGGCATGTAAACACTGGAAATGATATAAGTACCACAGTCTTCTCTGCATCCCACTAAGTTACAAGAAACAGGTACCAAGGTGTAGCCACAAGGAGAGTGAAAGAGAAATATCAAACAGACCAGTATAACTGTCACATGAGGAAGCTCACACTTAAACTGGCAGAAGGTGTCCCAAGGAATACAAACATCAGGAATCTTTAAAAGTGGGTGGTCATGTGGAAAACTGTCAGATATTGGTTATGTTTGCTGAAAAAAGCCCCAAGGGTCCCAGATCCTGTGTCCAGCTCTCTTTGGCCTTGTGAGATCCTCTCGTGCTACAGCAGAAGACAGGAAGATTACTCTGGAGATAAAATCAGTCTGAGTTTAGGGAACTCTGTACTTGAAACACAGTGATGAGAGAGCATCTAGAGAAAGAACTGAAAACTGCCGGAGTCCTGTTCCTTCCCTCGCTATCAAGCACACACCTGCATGCGGGTGACCTCCCACGAGAAGCACCTACACATCCTCAAAGGTGGAGAACTTCCAAAAATCAAGGTCCACCAGGTAGTTTTAAAGCTGTAATTTGCTTTTTTGCATCTTTCGTTAAAGCAATTGCAACAAACATTTAAACAATGTTTCTTGCATAGTGTTTCTTGCATAAAACGGAGGCTCAAAGTAAATGAAACAGATAATGGAGAAAAATTTAAATTATGTGATAAATAGATACCTAAGAAATGCCTCTCTCCTCCCTCCCTTCACCTTTAGTTCCCCTTGCCATTTATGTATAAAGTCAAAGCAGAAGCCTATAAAATAGTCCAGAAGCAAGCGTTCCCCATGTTGTGTCCTCAATAAAAATGAATTCCTAAAATTTAAAATATAATAGCATATATGAAATAATTATTTAAAGGGTTGCAAGAGAAAGTTAAGGAAATCTGTAATGTATGTCAGAAAGTTTTATTATAAAGGAGAAATTATAATAAACTCATTAGATCAATCCAGGAGGTCCTACTTCAACACAACAGTTGTGCCAGAAAGAAAAAAGGATTACAGTGGGGAAAATCATCAAAGAACAATATTTTCTTTTAATGATAGATGAATTTTTACATATTAGATGAGTTTCCAAAAGGAAAAGCTCACACTGAATTGTCAGTTGAAAAGATGAAAACATATCCAACCTAGTGCGTATCTTCACGAAACTCAGAACACTGGGAATTACGATTTCTCAAGTGAGAAAATGTAAGGTAAGTCCCCACAGGATGAGAAATAAAAATGGCCTTTGTTGTCTCCGTAACAACACTGGAAACTAGCAATAATGGGAACAAATGTAAGAGCAGAAGAAAATTTTCCTTCCCGTGATCCTTTCTCTGGAAGATTCTACAGGCTGTTTTCCCCCCAACTGAGAAAGTAAATCACTAGAATAAAACCCAGGAAATAAGAGATTCAAAAGAAGAGATCTGCTCTATGGGAATTTATTAGATATGGAAAACAGAAACTAAAATACGAATGAGAGCTCCCCAAATCCAAAATGAAATCCTTTAAGAGAAAAAGTGACCGCTTCATGTTCTTGAATGTAAATTAAATGATTTCTGTAAGAATGAAAGATTATGTAATCATAATGCACTTCTCAGCTCACCTATAATAGTTTTTATAATATCACATCCCCCAGAAATGATTTAATAAAGTTATACCACTATAATAACTTCAGATGTTGGCATGTATAAATTCAGGACAGAGATATGAAGGGATAAGAATGCAAAATGTTCTTCTTTATGCCAATATATCAGGTTGCTAGGGCTGCTATATTACTTCAACAATAGAAATTACTTCCTCACACTTAATCTAAAGGCTAAAAATTCAAAATCCAGGGGTCAACAAGGATGATTTTCATCTTGAGGCCTCTGTCTTTTACACATATAAATGGCTATTTTCTGATATTTTCAAGTTATTTTACCCAATGGATGCTAGTGTCCTACTTTCTTCTTCTAAGAAGACTACTCAGCCTGGATAAGCCCTCACCCTACTGACTTTATTTTAACTTAGTTACCACTTTTACATAAGGAACCTGTGGGGGCCAGCTTCGAATGGTACGCAGGCACTGCTGTATAAGTTGCTGCCCACTGAGTGTAGTTCTATAAATCCAGGGAGAATCAAATCTTCTCTGTGGTTTTGATTTCTCCCAGGCCTTAGGGCCCTTACTGAGAGCATATTTATGGCTTGCATAATTCACTTTTATTTTTTCAAAATGTATGTAGAAAACAAAGAAAAAAATGATGTCTTTTATGTGTGTCACTGGCAGAGAAATTTCTTCTTTGATCTGGATCGTGATGTCTTATATACGTGAACCGTACCTTACCTTACGGATGCCTGATGAATCCTAAATTTAAGTGTTTGGCATTTTAAAATGCTGTGAGCTATCATTAGTTTACCATCATTTCCTTAACCATTTATGCCTTAAATGTCATAAAAAATGCATCCTTAAGCATCTGGTAATAAGTGAATGTTTTGACTCATTGATAATCGTGTGTATTTGCATGTTATTCACATTTTCCTAACTATTTTGTATTGAAATGTTTCTTTTTTCACTTTAATTGCATTAAAAGATGTGCTTTTGAAAAAACCAAGCAGTTTTGTAAAGAGTTGTGATCCATCCTCTGCTTTCCAGATTTCTGCCCTTCAGAGACAACTACCATGAAGCCTTTGGGGTTCTTCTACTTCTTGCCCCTTGTTTCAAACTTGATTTTTGAAACTTGATTTTTCAGTTTCAGATACAATGTACTCACAGGTTGTTATGGGATAAATTATGCCCCTTTACCAAATTCATATGTTGAAGCCCTAAACCCCAACTGCTTGCCCACCTCAGAATGTGACTGTATTTATTCCAGAAGTTAGAATTGCCATGGAAACATTCACCCCAGCTACAGCGAAAAGAGATTGGTGTGGGCAGTAAGTAGACTCCTATTTAGAGGGGTACCAGAGAGCCAAGGGTAAGAAAGGGGGAGGGCAGTTCTACTAAGACAAGCTATTGTGCCACTCAGTGGGCAAAGCCAGCAGTCAAGTGTGTCACTGGGGTGCAGCACTTGGGTTTTCTCATATAAGAGGAAACATGTACAATTTAAGTCTGATTTATTGCACTCAACATCACAGTATTAAGGTGCTGACCAGGGAGGTCAGTATTCATGGTAAATGCACCATTCCATGGTCCGGAATAGTCCTGGGTGACTCCAGGGACTTTTTTCAACCTTTTGCAAACTTCAGGTGTTCCTGTGATGACTGGATGGAGTTTCTACTTTCTCCCTTGGCTTGGTCCCAGGCTTCAGAGATGGTCCCTAATAGCACCCTGACACCTCCTGTACCAGCCACTACCATTAGCAACCACAAATGACCTCCCCACAACAACAAACTCCTCCCTCCACAGGAGGTCCAGATATCTAACAGCCATGCACAGCTAATGAGCACAAGTTTTTAAGGTCTTTAAATTCTGTAACACCGATTCTCTCCTGCCACGCACCAATAGATGCAAGAGCCAAGAAGTATCAAGTAGGTACTTGAGGAATAGCTAAAATAACTTACACATACAATAGCATAAAGTTGTTTGTTTGTTTGTTTGTTTGTTTGTTTTGGCTGCCTTGAAGCCAAATATCTCTTTTTATTTTTTATTTTTTTGGTATGGGGAATTGAGTCCAAGGCTATTCCCCTGAGCTATATCCCCAACTTTTTTCTAACTTTTTTTTTGTGGAGGTGGATAGTCTCCCTGAGACAATAATTTGCACAAACTTTCCTCTAATTTGCAACCCTCCTGCCTCACTCTCCCAGAATGCCATCATGGTGAATTAAGTCTACCTCCCAACCAGTCTCCTTATGGGGCTGTCACAATCTCAGTCTCTATGTACCAACACTAGTCACGCTGGTGCTAGGTACCAGGCAACTATAACCAGCCCTTACATCTTGGAGCCTGTGCAATCATTTAGCAAACCTACAGAGAACTCTCACAACCTCACTAATCCCACCCTACCTACCATAAATAAACTGGCCCCAACAGCTCCAGCTGGCCATTAGCATATCCCTGAATACTGCCCTCCATGCCCCAAGACACTGCCTGCCAGTCTTCTCTCATTCAGCACTGTAACAAAATGGTCTTTCAGCCACCCATGTGTCAGTATGTTGTGTCCCTCTACCAAAAGAACCTTTAAAGTTTATAAAGCACCTAACCCAAAAGCCACAACTTACAGTTTGCTTACAATAATCTACTGATGCCTTGTACCCTAAATAAACCAGGGCTTCCACCCCCACTTATTTCTCCTGTAAATCCCAGAGCCACTGATATTCCACAAGAGGGACTTGTCAACAGCTGGAAGAGGCTACAGGCTTCCCCCAGGTGGTAAAGTCCTCCTTCCCACCCAGTCCTACAGATCTCCAAAAAGAGAGGAGAGACTCAATGTCCAGAGTGCCCCTCTTCACCTGGTCATTTTTCCTGTGCCTTATTATGCCTACTTTTATCACATGTCCTAAGAGTAGACAACTCTAGAGAGTAATTACTTTAGGTTAATGATCTGCCACGAAAGGACACAAGTATTTGTTGGAAACCACCGTGTACCTTATACCTTGATTTATAAACACAAACTCTCTGGAGAATGTCTGCCTTACTTTGATTCTGAACTCAGAGGTCCTAATGTGCATTTGTGAAAGAAAAATTACAGTCTAGTTAGTTAGCTTATAAGTAAACGTACATGTAGCTTATAAATAGCACACACATTGAGTTAAGAGCTCATTCAAGCCATGCATCTAAGAAAGCTTAAAAATATAAAAGTAAACACAGAAAAAAGATAAAAAATTAAGAGAAGATAATCCTCCCAGGAAAGAAACTAATTAGGTAGAGTATGTTAAGTTAGCTAACAGTTCCTCCCCATTTCACGGCTAGACTCAGAGGAACTTAAAAATGCAAAATGATTGGTTCCTTTGACTAAATCTAAGAAAATTTTCTTTAGATTCTAAACCCACAGAGCCACCTGTTTAAAAGAAAGTTCCTGTGCTGCTTATACAACACCAAAATAAAGAAAGCACACTGGAATTTCTCTTCTCAGTGTCCCCTCCCAGTGGGTACTCACCAAGAGCTATTTGTCTTATTATTTCCAATTAACAAATCAACACTCTCCTAACTTCCTCCTCTTGTCCATGATTCCATTCTCATGTGAGACAATGAGCTCAGGTTTGTACAGAATTAACTGTTTCACACTAGCCTACGGTGTAAGATAAGTACCAGCAACAGGCCTGCATTTCTGTTTGCTGTCCTTAAGTACATGCAGTGCAATAAATGGCTACCTGTGTGTCATAGTCCATTTGGGTTGTTATAATAAAATTCCAAAGTTTCAGTTACAAAATAGAAATTTTCTTCTGATTCTTTTGAATGTTGGTAAGTCCAACTTTAAGGTGCTGATCAATTTGGTTTCGGGTGAGGTCCTGCTTTCCAGATCATAGGTGGCACCCACTTGCTGTGTTCTTACATGGTTGTAGAACTCCTTTAGAACTCTGGGGTTCTTCTGAGCCCTAATGACCTAATACACCTCCCAAAGGTCCTACCACTAACACCATCACAACTGTAATAAGGTTACAAGCTATGACTTTTTCAGAGCATAGAGAGCCATGTCACTGATTGTAGGACTTAATTTTGGGAGTAAGTTTGAGTGTTCAAGTTAGGCCTGCATGGCTTCTGAGTGTGCTTGTGAGGGTGTTTACAGGAAAGCTTGGGGAGTTGGAAAGACCATCATCACTGTGGGGTGGCGCCATTCAATTGGCTAGGGCCACAGACAAAAACAGGAAAGCAGAAGGGGGAATTTCTCCCAGACTCGCCTTTGCAGAGTGGGTTGCACAACTCCTCTTGCCTTGAGATATCAGAACTTCGCATTCTTTGGTCTTTGAACTCTGGGACTTACACCATGTGCCAGGGGCAGGTCTCAAGTCACCAGGATTAGAGGCTGCATGGTTGGCCGCCCTCGATTTGAGGCTTCCAGATAAGGAGTGAGCCATGGAACCAGTTTTTCTGATTCTCCTTAGAAGCTCTATCAAGGGGCTTCTCAGCCTTTGTAATCATGTGTGCTGTCTCCCTAATAAACCCCTTCCCATATTGCTTCTGTCTCTCTGGAGAACCCTGACTAACAACACACTGGTACACCGTATCATCAACACTATAGAAGCCCATACATAATTTAGATTTTAAGCAATCCCTTTTATGAAGTGTTTGGTGCCTTCATTTTGTTCAGTCATGACCCTCTTAGTCTCATGATGTTCTTCAAACTCACAGACACAGCACTTTTCAAATGAGAGATCCTCTCAGGATATATATATATGTAGCCAGTGCTAGAGCAAAACTAAAAATTAACCTGAAAGAACCTTTCAAACAATGCCACACAGACTGAAGTCTCAGGAGTATGAACCACACATTCCGGTGCCATCAGGTTCCACAAAGACTCTCACTCTCACAAGGCAAATTAAACAGACTATCAGAATTTTACAGACAATGAAAATAACACCAAAAGGTGAAAAGAGTTTTTCCAGGTCACCAGTTAGCAAAACTAAGAATGGAAATAAAGTTCAAATTTTATAACATTTTCAAGGGCCATATGCCCAGATCTTCAGTAGTTCATATAGTATATAAAGTTGTCATGTGTCTCTGCATGAAACAACCTTTATACTGTGATGCAAAGTTTGAGGAATAGAAAATAGAAACACTGAAGAAGAATATGTCATATATGTTTGAAGTCATGGATTTTCATAAAGGAAATTGAATTTATAATTGGGTTATTTATCTATATTTGCACTATTTATTTTACTTCAATATTATTATCTGAAGACAGTTTTCTTACTTTTTTTTTTACCATAATCCACTTAGCATTCTTAGTTTCCTTCAAGTTCATTATCACTACAGAATTTTAAACTAGTGATCTCTTCTTAGATCTTTTCCTTTTATAATGATTTCAAATTAAATTAAATCTTTTAAAAATGTAATTTTGTATATATATTACCATATCTTAAGATACATAATTAATACAGGAAGGAAAAGATTTTAACATACAAAACCACTTCTTACCAATATTAAAGTGCATTAACTGAATTTTGCGATAGCTTAAAAATTTTCTCAACCATTTAAGTGATCAAATTTAATACCCCAAAAAATAAATTTTGCTTCCAAACCCCACTTATAATCCCAATAATTAATGTTAAATGATTATGATCATGTAAACTATCTCTTTACTGGGAAAAATATTAAGGGGTATCATTTATATAAATTACATTTCTAAAGCAGTATTTACCAAAAATGCTTCTTAAAGTATAATATTATATAGTTAAATATAGCCTGTCATTTTATGTATGATGTTAGCCACTAAATTATGCATTTAAAAAAGTAGAAGAACTCCATTTCCTTTCATTTAATGACTGTGAATGTTACACTATGATTCTACCAGTAAATGAGTAATAGATGGAAATTTCTCTAGATGATTTAAACCTACAGCACTGGGATTTAAATAAATTATCGGTTCTAAAATATTATACCCTGGCTACGTACAGGAATGCAACAGGAAAAAAAAAGTGATGCTACCATATTAGAGCACCACAAACTGAGAGGTTTTAAATAACAGAACTGTGTTGCCTCACACATATGGAACCAGAAGTCTGAGATCGTGGTGTCGAAAGGGTTGGTTCTTGAAGAGGAGCTGTGAGGGAAAATCTACCCTAAGTTTTTCTCCTAGTTTCTGGTAGCCTCAGACTTTCCCTGGCTTACAGATGGCATTTCTGTGTCTTCACATATCTGCATCAATTTCTGCATCCAAATTCCCTCCTTTCATACAGATACCAGTCAGCTTAGATTGGGGTCCATGTTAATGACAATCTTATCAGTAGAGACTATTTCCAAACAGGGTCATAGTCACATGTATTGAGAGTTATAGCTCCAAAATATCTTTTGGGAGAATGCCACATATGAACCCATGAAAGATTCTACTAAATAAAGATGAAATTTCCTTCCTTAGAATTTTCTAAGTTACCAAAATTAAGAAAAAGCTACTCTATACCTTTATCCTCAAGATCCAAGTGAGAGCGGGCTGTGGTGGCACAGACTGCAGTGCCGTCGGGCTGGAGGGAGGATCGCTGTGTGTTCAAGGCCGGCGTGGGCTACATAGCAAGAACTTGTCTCAGAGATTTTATTTAAAGCAAGTAAAGATAAGAATGGAGCCATGAATGTCACTGGTAAAGCTGTTTGCCACACAATACAGCCTTTGAAGACATTTGAAGGAGGGGCTTCCATTTCTTTGTCAGCCTATTAATTCTCCTAGTTTGTTACCTCTAGGTTCCTCTGCGAGCCTAGTTTACTACCTTGTACTCCTGCAAGTCTTTGGCATATGGAGGCAGAGTAGATTAGTGCAGGACCCAGTTTCTCAGTATGATTCATCTAAAGTCACCTTGTGTCCTTTGTAGGAAGATGCAGGTTATACTAAGGAAGAAAGTTCAATTTAAATCCACATAGTGTTCATGAGACAAGTATCTACTGAGTGCTTCCTATGCCAGTCACTGACCTTGGAATTGATGAAATGGACTAAAATTCCTTTCCTGGGGAAGCATATATTCTACTGGTGGTGATAAAAAAAATAAACAAAATAAAATGTAAAATACATAGCATGTTAGATGTCTATAAATGTGATACAAAATAAAAACAAGAAGGAAAATAGAAAGTCCAGAAGGTGGCAGATTGCAACTTTAAATAGGTTCTTCAGTGGAGATGATGCTGAGGAGACAGGAAGAAGGCATCGGGCTGCCACTCCAGGCGGAAGGAAGAGGAGAGGAGAGGTCTACAGAGGGCATGTGCTCCCTGCAGCCTCGGCGGGGAGGCTGGTGTGGCAGCATAGAGTGAAGGGCCCTGGAAAACCCTGAGTAGAAGAGGACTATATAGCCGCTGTATGAGAACAAAGTCTTAGGGGAGCAAAGACGCAAGAAATCACCAGGTTAAGAAGTTTGGAAGAGAGAGAGTCACAGGATTTGCCTTTATATAAAAAAAAATTTTTTTTGTCTTTTTCGATTTTATCGGTACCAGGGATCGAACTCACGACTGCCTGCTTGCAAGGCAGGCGCTTATGCCACTGAGCTAAATCCCCAGCCCCCTTTATATAAAATTTGAGGCATCAAAAAACAAGTTGATGACTCAAGATGCCTAGCCTAAGCAATTGAAAGATGGTTTCCATTTACTGAATGAGGGCACAATTTGGGGGGAGTAGATTTGGAAAGAAGTTCATGTTGTGGTTTTGCAGGTGTCAAGTGGGGACAGGCTATAGATATCCAGAATGGAAATTTAAATGTATGTGGGCTGCAGTAAGTGACTGGGAATTGTAAAAGATAGATAATTCTTAAAGTCGTGAATATGGATGAAACCATGAATGAAAAACACAAAGGCACGGTCTAAGGACAAACTTGAGATATTTCAGTAGTAGGAAGTTGAAGAAGTGAGGGGAACCTAATAAGAGAGAGAAAAAAATCAACTGAGAGGAGGAAAACCAGGAGGATGGTGTCCCGACAGTCAAGTGAAGAACGTGTTTCTAACTGGAGGAGCTGACACACTGGGTCAAATGCTACCAAGGGGACAAGCAGACAAGAGCCAACCTTATCTAGGTCATCGATGACCTTGATAAAGCAGTTTCAATGAAGTGGTAGAAAGGAATCCAAATAGTGGGTTCATGAAAGAGAGAACAGAGAAGAATGGAAAGGGCACATTCTTTTAGGAGCTTTACTACAAAGCAGAGAAAAAAGAGAGAAGAAGCTTGAGGATGATGCCAAGTCAACCAAGGACTTCTTTCTTTAACAGGGGAAGAGAAAAACATTTTTAAATGTTGATGGGGTAATCAAATAGAGAGCGAAAAACTGATTATGTAGGTCAGGAAGTGGGAAATTACAGGAGCAATGTTTTAGAATGCATAGAGCAGTTCAACTGCTAATCAGGTTAAGGCATTGGCTTGATACAGATGGAAAGAAAGCTTTGTTTGTGTCACTTTATAAGAGACATACGCCCTATAGGACACACTTTCAGTGCCTGCATATAAAGGCAGGTATATGAATGCATGGATGGCATCATGAGAGTGTCGAGGTTCTTCTTGATTGTTTATGATTTTAGTGAAGTTGAAATAATTTCATCAGCTGAGAATGAAAATGAGACTTTTTTGGAGGAACAGTATGAAACAGTCTAGGAAAGCACAGTGCAAATAGCCTAGAGAAGCATGGCACAAGCTTATTTGAGCTTTGCAGTCATGCTTTCAAATGAAACATCTCAGTATGGTTATTTCTTTCCCAGCCACATTCTCCTCCAGAGGGCAGGTGCACAGGGAGCTGAGTGCTGAATTTATCCTGAACTGTGGCAATGACAAGCAAGTCCAATGAAGTGACAGAGAAGCAGGAACACAGGGAAAGCGGAAGGAAAGGAACAAAATTATCAACTACAGAATTCATGCTGATGAAGGAGGGAAGAAAAAGCAAGGGAGGTAGTGACAGTGAAAGTGTGTCTGTGACTATAGTTCCTAAGGAAGTTGAGGCATTGCTAGGAACACTACACACAGAATAAGCCAGAAACAGGGAATGATGGTCAGACAATAGGATCCTTGAAATTAAAACATGAAAGAAGTGAAATGATTAGTAGTGGTAAGATCTGGTTATTCATTATGATCAGGAAGTAATTAAAGGGGTAACAGTACACCTGGACCAAGGAGACTACCCTTGCTGCATACTGGAGTCCTAGCAAAGGGTCAGGAATCCACAGCATAATTGTCAAAGTGAGAGACAAACATCAGTGGGACCTGTGCGAGGCATGATGGCCTTGACATGGAAGCAGCAGTCTCCCGTGAAGAAGCACGGTCGCCATGGAACTGCAGACCACAAGCCGCGTCAAGGTCCCGCTCACAAGGGAAACAGAGGGCCAAGTATCCTCGCTCATGCCCGCGTCTGGGAGGCTGGAGCCAGCTCCACAGCCCCCACACCAGCTGGTAGGCCAAGCTGAGGCCAGCAGCTGCCAACAGTGTAGAGTCAGCTGAAATGCCATCTTGAGCAACAATAAATAAGGTACATCCAAATGTCAAAAAAATTAAACTGGAAGACAGCACTGTGGTGAGTCTCTGTCCGATCTTAAAGATTAAAAAGGCCCATTTTCAAACCTTCTGTGTTTCTTTGTCAGCTTTCTGTACACATTTATGCCTCTGCATAGTCTATTTCCATAACAACCCTGCTAAGCACAATCAGGAAAAGGAAATAAAACTTATTAGATTAGAACTGAATATTCTCACATCTCAATAAAAACTTCAGGGTGAGAGACAATCTAACACAAGGCACCAAGAAGGTTCATAATGTCTTCTCCTAACAGCTCAGCTTGGTGTCAAGGAAGACATGCAAATGTACTTGGAACTGAGAATGACAATGAACAACAACTCCAGAATGCAGCCAAAGCATAAGATGAACACCTTGCTAAGAAAAATGTGTAAAAACTTGCGCATTTCAGGTGCACACAGTGATTTCAGGACAAAGGGCTGACTTCCTTAGGAAGCTGTGTGCTAATTCTCTAAGACATCAGAGTTCTCTAAAAGATCCCCTCCCCCGCTGCCTCCCCTCATTCTCTCCCCCTCTCTGTCTCTGTCTCTCCCTGTTTCTCACACACCTCCTCTTTCCCACCAGCATGTAAAGAGAAAGATGACAGACATCATTTATTAGACAATAAAACAACAACAACAATAAAACCCACATCAAAACACTTATGGCTAGCTTTTATCAGAATCCCAAACCACAGACCCATTTTTGACGTCCTCAAGACAAAGAAAAGTAATTTCTCAATCAACAAACTTGTTTTCCCAGTTTCCTGACAGCTCTAGTACTGGAACATTTCTGGCTCCCAGAAAAGACTTATAAAAGAGTTCATTACAAAAGCTCCACAATCAAATCCTAAGATACCTCTGTGAAAGTATCTTAAACTTTAATATTTAAAGTTTATTAAATATTGTTTCTCATGTTGACATTATATTGTGGTTCAGTAACAAAACCCAATTAAAAACTAAAGACACGGAGATAGCAGTTGGAACTCTTAAACACTACTTTAAGGAATGGAAAACGGGAAATGATTTAGCAATTTCTCATATGGTTAAAGCATTTCTACTCTTACATATACTCTTGAAGGAAACAAAAACATATGCCCACACAAACACTTGTGCACGAATATTCACAGCACATTATCCCTGCTGGCCAAAACAACCCAAATGTCCATCGACTGATGAATGGGAAAGTAAAATGCGGCATGTCCATACAAAGAAATGTTATTTGACAGTAAAGTGAAGTTGTATCAATACATGATACAACATGGGTGGATCATGGAAACATGATAAGTTATACCTCTAATATTTGTATTCCATTTATACAAATGTCTATAACAGGCAAATCTGTGGACACAGAAAGCAGATTAATAATTTCCAGAAAATGGACAAGATTAGGTGTGGGAAATAACTACGAAAGGGCACACAGATTTTCATTCTCAACCCAAGAAAGTGTTCTAAAATTAATTGCAGTGATTCTTGCTATGATTACACTAAAAATTATTCAGATGTGTACTTTAAGAAGATGAATGAGAGACTCGTAATTATTCTTTCTTAAAAGCTAACGTCAGAATCAATGCAGAATTAACATTTCATTTAGGAATATGTCAAAAATTGTTTGCCTTCAAATGGCATCATTAGAACTCAGACCTCACAGGCAATGAACATCTAAAGAGGGATTTCTTGTAACCAAAGAATCGTCAGCCATTTTCTTGAATGTACTGCTGCATATATAAGGCAGAAAGTAAGGAGAAACAAGAACGGAGTAGGCGTGTTTGTTCAAATGAGGAGAAGAAATGTCCAGGAGCCAGAAAAGTAGCATCTGCTCCTGCTGGCTGTGACTAAAATTAAGCTCTAATTTAGCTTTCAGCTAAAATTATCATAATTGAAATAAAACTAACAAACTGGATGTGATTTGCAAATTTCTGATCCTTTAGGGGAAAGGAGGCCAAATGGCAGCTTCAGAATAGTGGGCTTCTTCCCTGAAACAGCACGCTTTGGGTTCGGGATGGACAGACATTGTTGACTTCACTCCTTTGATACATTTCCCCCCATATCTTCCAAATCCAGAAGAGAAAAAAATAAATTCTACTTAAAGACAACCCAAGAAGGCAATGGAGTTGCACCTTGGGCAGTTTGGAACATAGGATATTGTGTTTCTTCTTTGTTATATATATATATTTTTTTTGGTTCCTGGTTCAAGCAAGACTTTCATACAGAATCAAACATACACACACCCACTGCACATGCATGGGTGTGTGCACACATGTATACACATATATATTTATTTGTGTATGTGAATGTATCATCTTATACCTTATACCTACTATGCTTCATGAATACTGATTTAAGAAAACAAAAACACACAAATATGGGCTCCAAATATATCTTCAATATAAATTGTAAATATTAACACAATAATGATAACTCTAAGAATAAAACCAGACGTGAGCACCCCAAGGTTCTGGAAAGAAGCCAAACGCTGGAGTACATCTGAGTTGCTCCACAATGGCATCAACTCCTGTTTTTCTTACAAAAGAAAAACAGGAATATGGTCTTATTATAAAGAAAACCCACTGACTTCACACACAACTTCGAAAAAGTCACATCTCTCTGGGGGGTGTATTTTGCCTTTTCAGAGGACTAGCACACCTGCGATTGAGACTGCAGAGGAATACTAATACCCTCAGCCAAAGGTATTAAGTCTGTGAAAAGACATACAATCACATGATTAACACAAACAACCTGTTATTTTTAAAACCAACATTTCCATTCACGATACCGAGTGACAAGTAGAATCAAAAAGAAAGGAAATTAATTCATACAGATGGACAAATTGCATTCTGTGTGATATAAAGCTTTAATTTTATGACCAGCTTTTTGAAACATTCTGCACAGGGAAATATGTTGGATTTTTTTTATTTTTAATCTTTGAAAGAGGAGCCTATATTAATCTAAAAACCTAAATGCAAACTTGAGGCAGAGTTATTGCTTGGAATATAAATAAAGTGTTTAAAGGCATATTCATTCCCATGATTTAACTAAAACCTGTACCTAGATCTCTAGGTATAGGTTAAAGAAAATGCCATGTTTATTCTTATTTATTCTGCAGCTATTAATAATAATTGGCTACATTTAAATTTTTTATTTCCACAGAGATGATGATTTTCTTTTGCTTCAGTTTCTTTGTAATGGCTTGGGTCATAACAAACCAGTATCAGTTGTCAAGATCTTAGAGAAATATGTCTGAACCTCCCAAGAATAATTAATCTAAATCCTTTGTGCAGACACTGGGTGTAGTGTGTTATGAGTCACTGATTTTCTCCTCTACAGTTGATATATATTCAGCAAGAAGAAAGACTTTTTGTTTAGCAACAATTACACCTCATTTTTCCCAAGGTCAAATAAATTTCAATTATATCTATTCATACACAGACCTAATGCTAGATTTTAGAAATTGGACTTTCTGATACATTTGACATTGTTGATGATATTAAGGTTTATGTTTAGTTTATATATTTATTATGTTTTGATGCATATATATAAAAGAATATATGCTAACAGATGAATGGATAGGCAGACAGATATGTGAATAGATGGATAACGTAGTTTAGGGGACAGTAATTAAATGACATCTTTATATCCCAGATCACTAGATAAAACAAATCCCAGCCAAATAATTTTTACTACTTTTAGGTGTAATCATAAACAATTCATGCATTAATTTTAAGTGTTAATGATTTATATAAACCAAATAGAACTCAACATATTTTATCAAAAATTTATTTCTTTCACTTCACAATATGTTCTTGAAATCCATCCATGATAATGAGTGCATATTAGTCTCATTTTTATACAAAAATATCTACCCTTTGCTCAATCATATAGACAGATTTGTCTCTTTGGAGCAGATAAGGATGACATGAAGGGTGCAGTGAGTTAAGCCTGGAATAGTGAACTATATTTAATGACTTCAAAAATGTGATATGAATAATTCTCCATTTTTCTTTCTTTTCCTCTGTATCACAAACTCTTTCCCATTCCCCCCAAAAATATTTTTTGGTAGAGCTATTCCAGCTATTCTTATTGTAGACCAACAAAAGACATAATACTCAGAAAATATGTACAATTAAAGGAAAAAGTTTCACTGCCTAGACCTCTTTTCTGCTCAATCACACCACCAGAAGTAGCTAGCACTAGGTGCATTTCCCCAACCCTCTGCCTAATGACCACATGCTATGCAAGGACTTGAAAACACGAGCTATCCATGAGCTGCTAGAGTGATGTATCGAGTTAGATCAAAAGTGGATAAAATGCCATCTTTTTAACAGCTGACCCAGCACTACTCTTCAGCAGGGATTTGTGTTTGGGAAAATACCATGATAGGTTGCTTGATGACATGGTGGAAGCCTGAGACTGTGGACCTGTACAAGAGAAAGAAAATTTTTTTCTAATCTCAGAACTACAGAGAATCAGAAATGTAAGGAGTTAGAAGAAGTAGAAAAAAGAAAGAAATCAAGAAGTTTGTGTAAGGCTGGAGCAGCATTTGGGGTAAAAGTATTAAAGGAAATTATTTCTAGACAATGGGATAAATTAGTGACTTCTGAGTAAAGATATGGAAAATAATACGTTTCCTTGTATTGTTAGAATATCAATCTTCCAAGAGTTTAAGTATCCTAGACAATATGTGAATTGGTTAATTTGCATAAACTAGAATAATAAGTTTCATATATGAATTGAGAGAGAACAAAAGGAGCAAAGATGGGATGCAAAGAGCTAAAGTTGTGGAAAAGTAGGAGACAAAGGTGAAGCTGAGCCTCTTACCCTGTTCTTTAGCCTTAGGGTTAGGGTTAGGATTAGAGTAACCTAGAGGACCAAAAAGATTGGGGAGAATCTTGGGAAAATACACAGTATGCAATGGTGGTCCAAATCTACCTTATCTATAATTAAAAAGATGAAGAGATTCCAATATGCATCAAAGCAGATTAACACAAAGAGGATTAACTCTCTAATTGCTACCTGGAACCACCATAAAATTAAAGAACAAGCAAGATTTTACACCATGAGATGCTATTTTAGTGACATAAGCTAAGACAGTAGCCACAGTTCAAAATGGGAGACATCAATGAGAAGCAGAATGTTATTTGAGGTCACAATGGACTTAGCATGAATCTATGTCATTTAGGAAGAGGGGTGAAAGATCGAGAATACTGTTGGACAGGAGAAATTACCTTCATAAGCTGACATATAATGACAATTGTCTAAACAAAATTAAATCAGTCTGCATGTAAATATAAAAATATAGGGAAATTCAGAGGATGGCCTAAGTTTGCCTGACAAGCTCTCCGAAGAAGTAGCTTTGGAGTTTTTAAGGATCCTTTAATAAGGATTTGAATTGGCAGGGGGAAAAAATGATGACAAATATCTGTTTCTCAAAAGATACCAGATAAATCTAAATTTCTAAAAAGGTTAATTTTTTTAAAAATTCATTATAGTACACAGCTGGCTTTGCAAGACAATACAAGAATAAAGAACCCCCCCCCCCCCATAATAGAAATCAAGAGCAAAAACCCATTTACTTTTATTTATTATTATTTAAATTTATTATTCTAGTTTATGCAAATTAACCAATTCACATATTGTCTAGGATACTTAAACTCTTTACAAAAACTCTCAATTTAGCACCTACTCTGAGGCACCAACCAATTCTTCATACCCTTAACATACACAGACCACAGGCAAACACCAGCCAAAAGGAAGATATTGTTGCTTATGTAATTAAAATGTATATGAATATATTCTAGTGCAAAAAATATTTTTAGCAATAAAAAAAGAATGTGAGTACCCAACTCTAAAAGTTTCAATCCTCCTACAAAATTCAATACTTCAAATTTATATGCAGGTAATATCATAAATTCCAAATGAACAAGGCAGTAGTTCACAGAATTAATACAAAAATTTGAAACTTTTGTTATAATATTAGGAGATTTTAAAGCAGATCTTTTATTAACTGAAGACATAAAACAGCATTACCATCCACAGAAACAGATTTAATACAATTTAGATGAAATAAGCAAATAATACCTCTGTGAAACATTTCTAAATATTATCCTTATACAGAGATCATAAAGCAGATCAACAGATATACTAAAAAAGATGAAAATCACACATATCACATCTGCTGGTCACAGTGTAATCAAATTAGAAACCAATAACAAAGAAAACTAAACAAAAGATTATGGTTGGTGATTTCTAAGATACAAGGAGTGATCCACGTCTTCCGTGGTTTTGCACCGAAAAATGCCATTCTGTCTCTGAGCCCATCTCTGAACCAATTATTCCTTTACTGGATACTACACAATATACTATTTGGTCGGGCCTGAATAGCCTCAAATATATGGACCAAGAATATGTGATATATGTGAAGAAGTGAGAAGAGTGATTTCTAAAAGGAAGACCAGTTTACTTTGAGAAAGGAAGGCATGCAAATATTCTGGCCAGAAAATGAACATCATGACCATTTCAAACGACTCTGCCAGGGCTACAGCTCAGCAGCACCAGTGCTTGTCTGGCAAGCATGAGGTCATGAGTTTGGTTACTGGTATCGAAAAAATCAGCCTACTTCACTCACATCCATGTTCCATGATGATAACTCTGTAATTGTACATATACTCTCTTGGCCTTAACTAACTTCATCTTCTACTTTTCCTTCTGCATTTAAAACTTCTGGAAAATTTCTCCCCAAAAGCTAAAGTTCTTTGTGCATTTTGATGACATGAGAAGTGTCTGTACACTGCACTTCCATGGATATAGAGGCTGTAGCATGTGAAATAAGAAGACAGAAATGGGAGGAACCATAGGAGATCAACATTATCAGGTCCCCCAGTGATCCCTGCACAGCCATGAGAATGCATGAACTCCTTTCTAGAAACTGGTATGTGGTATGCTTGGGGAGTATTTACAACTTAATGTTAAATATGCAGACTAGGTATCAGATTCATTCAGTAGAGTACATTTGTTGTTGATATGCCATCTTGGTTGTATTAGACTTATATTCACCTGAAATAAAACCATCATTTAAGTTTCCACTCATATATCTGAACTACATGATTTACAGAGCTTTTGTGGTCAGAGAGGAGCCAGAAGGACTCACTCACTGTATCCTGGGAAAGAATAGATGTAGCAAAAAGTAACATGCACTGTTTGCTGATAACCCTTCAGCTTTCAACAGAACAAAAATACATTTTAGCAACTGAATTCTGTTTAGTTAAATGAATATTAAAGCACACTTGTAAGGGAAAAGGCGGGGGACTACAAGGATAAACTATAGCAGCGACAGAGAACCTTTTAGAGACTTGAGTGCCCAAACTGCAACTCAAACCCACTTGTTTATTGCATAGTGTCAACACCACAATCAAACCTGAGCTCTTAGTGCAGAAAAAATACTCACACCTTAAGATCTTTTGTCTTAAAAGAAAAACACAGTAACACGTGTACATAGGTTTGCCACCAATGCTCCAGAGAGTGAAGGGTATGGATAGCAAGATGAATGTGTGTGCAGTGGTGTGTGTGTGTGTGCACGCATTGTATGTGCATGTTTGTGTGACTATAATATGTGTTTGTGGGGTGGGAAGGCAATCCTAAATTCCCCTCATGATCCTCGCTAATTACATGCATAATTTGGGAACTTTGCTTCCTTTTCATCCCTGGTTGATAGATTTAACTGGCTTCCTCCAATCAGTTCTCCTTCTGTACCCAACTTTCTACCTGTATCCCAACAGTTGAGACAATCTTTCTACATGTTACAAACCAAAGACTCCTTATGGAATGAAAGATAGACTCTGTCGCAATGGAAACACAGGGTTCTCAAAAGACAATGACAAATAAAATTTTGTTTCAGTAATGTTTTAAGTATCTAATGTCATTGAAGTACACTGTTCTCTTTTATTTTATATATGTGTGTATTACAATGTATTTGCTTATGTTTATATTTAAATGTATTTAGAAATGCAAAGAACAGCTTCTAAAAGAACTTTTGATAACTGATCAGTACATGTATGTATATATATTATATATACATATAATATATACACATATATATTAATTACAAATTGGGAGAAATTTTGAAATATGGATTTTTTTACAGTCAACAGAAGAAAATAGTATTCTGTAAAGTCTACCCAAGAACAGGGACCATAGAGGATATCTTTCATATGTGCATTCTGTGCAATATTTTATTCATCTGAAATGTATTTAGTTATATACTATATATCCATTGTCCGTGAATTTTGTACCTTTCCTACCATTAGATATTGATTTTCTCAATCAATACTCTTCTTCCTTAAAGGTTTTTATGATTGTTAAAACATGACATTGATGTGTTTTTAAATTATAAAACACTGAATACAGTGCTGAAAAGGAACATAAGTTCTTATTTAAATTCCATCAAAATTTAATTCAAATGATAAAGTACAGAGAGAACATATGACAACTGGCAAAATCTAGAGTTTTCACCAAAACAACCTCTCTTTAACTCAGTCATTTTAAATCTTGTTTAAGTCACAGGCCTCTTTGAAAATCTAATAAAAGCTTTGATGATCTCTCCAGAAAAATGCACATGCATGCAACATTTTGCAAACTATTTCAAACAGTTTATATTAATATTAAATCCATCTATGGGGCCCCAGTGGACTATAGAACTTGATTTAAGTACCTCTGATATATGCAAATTTTTTGCTAAAGAATCTAACTTTACTGCAAAGGAACTCAGTAAAATATTTCTAGTAAATTAGCACCAACTTCAAAATATTACATTCAAATTTTTATCACAGTCAAAAAGGAAGTCATTTTTATCATCATCAATAGTGACAACCAAAACTCAACTGAACACCAATTCATATTAAACACCAGCTATGTGCTATGCTCAGCCTGGAACCAAGCATACACTAAAGCAAACGCCAGCCCCTTACTCCATAAAAATCTGTTGCCAAGACAAAAAAAAAAAAAAAGTAGTAAAAACCAGCAAGTGGTAAATATTGATAAGAAGAGATAAAATGCTGTGGAATCCCAGTGCATAACAGTACAATACTGACATAAAATTTGGGAAAGTTGTATTTGATCAGATAATACCTTTAGAAAGTATTTTGAATTTTTTTTTTTGTGACTGAAAACTACACAAATATTTTGAACAAATACAGAAGAACTACACCACATGTAATTTCTCCTTCTCTCCCTCTAGACAGAGGTTAATCTTCCCAGGTAGTATTGCATTTCCAATCAGTAAAACCCTCTTAAGTCAACATGTGTGTACAGTTTTCCCATTGCAAGAGACTGCATTGTGCACACCGCTACATACAAAATCTTTGCTTCCCAGAATAGAATACATATTTATGAAGCTGTGAGCCTGAAAAGACCAAACTCATCCTAACCAAACATGGCTGCTGAGGGAGCTCTTGCTGCCTCCCAGACTCAAGAGTGCACAGGAAGAAAAAGTGGAAAGTCAGTGGAAGCAAAAATAAAAATGACATCTCAGAAATGACTTTCACCTTTCGCATTCCAGTTTTTAATATAGATGTAAATAAGTTGTATGATGTCTTTTGCATAAATCTGCCATTTAATGCAACACCTACTACTCAATTACAGGGATGAAACCATATTGATTGTTTAAATGACCATTTTTAGGTTGTCTACAATTCAGGTGATTTATTTTAGATGGCGAATTGCATATGTTTTATGTATTTTCTTCATGTTCAGCACTTTCCCACCACCATCAATACGTATTTTCTAATTATAATTATTTGACTAAAGAGAAATGAAATGTTTCCATTGCAGTTTTAGTAGGATAGTGAATACAAAATTCAAAGATAGTCATAACTGCTTTCAGTAAAGAACTATGTACAGAATCAATTGTTTGTTATAATGTCACATCTAATGTTGTCACTTAACTAAAATGAAAAATCATCTAAGGAATATAAAAATAACTATTTTCTTAAAGATTGAAAAATACATAGTCTGGCACTAACATTTTAATAAATGCTTTCTCTCATCTTACTGATCACCATATCAAAGTGGTAGTTAAATGTTATTACTTTTCAGTATTGATACCCTCGACTCTTGAGCTTATCTCTCTCTTTAAAATAAATTAGTTCTTCATTTCTCAGTGACTGATGGAAATGATGTAAATCCAAAAAGCAGCAATTATGCAAAAACTAAAGTCAAAACCATTTTCTTTTTTCCCTTCTCTAACAGCTTGTAAGCATAATTAATCAAATCAAGCTTCCCTCTCATCGTGGAGAGCTGTAATTTAAAAAAACAAATTACACCATCCTCGCAGTATCACATATAAAGTATATCAAGAAAATATGTATACGAAGTTATGGCTTGTTTTTGGTGATAAATTCTATTTTATTAAATCCCATTCTATAGCACAAACTAATATTCATCCTGCACATGGGAGGAAATATCTTATAGCCTGAAATTTTAAAAAACTCAATATATATATACACTGAATTAAAATAGTAAAATATTTTCTATGTCTTAATAAAACAAAATAACAAAATTAATGGATACCCACATGCTCAGAAGCAATCTCAAACACCCCTACTATATCATTTTAATAAGTACATCTCGGCAATTTAACATGCTCATCACACATTTTTAAAAATTGCAGCATAAAAAATCAGAACTATCTATAATGTTCCAAAATGTCCACTATTAAGATATTACCAACTTTGAGTGGAATAAGATTTTCTCTGTTTTTCCAAGAATCATTTAGTAATTTTTCCTACATTTATAGAAATGTATAGATATTTTTCGTTCAGACTTGAAGACATATTATGTCTGTATGTCCAAATAATTGCCCAAGATTATAAATGCAGGAAAAACACAAACACTACAAATAGTAATTTGCCACCCAAGACATAATATAGAGATAGCACGTTCACTGAAGCATATCTTAAAACCCTCCCCCTCATATTTAAAGCCTTCGTAGACTAATTGAATGCAGGACTAACAGAAATTTCATGTTCTCCTATCACACTTTCCCATATAATTATTCCTCTGAGGATTATGATGCTACTTAATCATCTATTTGATTACGCATGTTTTATTTTAACATCGACAAAGCTTTTTGCATCTCCCTCGAGTTGATCAAAATCAAAGCAGCCCGTTGAATTTGCGCCCAATTCAGAGACAGGAGCAGATAAGGCCTTTCAACATCAGCTTGGTATATATGACGGTGATGAAAATTATTGTTTAAGGTCAGGATTTCTTATCATTTAAAATTCAGGGATTTTTTAGAAAGGTAAATACATTTTTTTTCTTGAAAGGTTAGAGCTAATGTACTTGAGTTAAACACTTCTAGACAGCAATCCTGTGACATGAAAAAAGAAGTTATCAGCATTCACACAAAAGCAGAAAGGCACATATGCAGAGCAAGCAGAGACACCGATTCACAAACGGGGGTGCTTAGTATCAGCAAGATGTCCCCTGCCCCCCGCTCCTGCAGGCTAAGGCACTTAAAGGGCAAAATGATCCTTTCACTCTCAGAGGGACAGGAGCTACCTACCTTGTTATGGACTGATTTTAACCAAGGAAGAAGAGCAAATCATGAGCATCAAAGCAAGTATCAAAGCAAGTAACAGAGCAATCCTGAGCAAAGTGTGTTATGTACGTTCTGCATATTCCTGTGGCAAATTCATATCAATTTCAGCACAAAGAACTACTAATTATTTTTAGGTATAACAATTTCTTAGGATAGCAAGTGATTAATTACATATATAGGATTCAGTATTAGGTCCTACAATTTAAAATTACAAATAATGTAAAATATTATACTATTCTCATTTTCAGGTATATTAGAAATTCCATACGCAATATATATATTTACACAGTAGGAGCTGTGCAGATTCTACAGCTTAAGTTGTATAATTTGTGCAAACACAGAGCTGCCTAAAGCTTGACAAGAAGAATAAGGCCAGTTAGAAAACTTCATAAATGATGTATTTTGTATGTTCTTTGCATTTCAACAAAAACTTGTTATCAAAGTATATTGCCTATCAAGAATATAAGGGTTAAAATATTCATGAAGTGCCTTAAAACTAAATGTTTACTCAGGGAATAAATAGGGATTTTCAGAAATATCTATAAATATATATAAGCAAATATGAATGATGATATTTGATGACAAGATTTGTCTCTGTTAATTTCATGAAGTGGTTTTCCAAATAATTTTCTAAATAAAAAAGCTATTACATTTTTCATCTGTGAGACCTAAGTAAATAATACCCATAATCTAGAGATGGGAATTAATTCCATTAATTATTAGATACCTGTGATCTTTTGATAAATAAATAAATGTGGAAGGATGTAAACATGGAAAAATAGAGGAGGAAAAACCTGAGAAAATTCTTCAGTCGTGAGTCTCATGTAGCTGAACTGTGACACCTTCACAACTACCTATTATTTTCTCTCCTCTTTCCAGGCAGTGTTTCCAAAGACATCTGAAGATCCAAAATGATCATCTCTCTGCACTTCTACAACTATCAATCATTCCTGTTCACTCTGACAGACCTCCATTAGATGGTCACTTGATTAGACTCTGGCTCTAATGTATAACAAATACTTTTATGCACCTTACATCTAATCACAAATGCAGAGAAAGGCATTTTAAATCAAATGAATGTCTAACGGAAGAATTAGGAAGGAAATCTTTAGAAGCAGAGGAGTCTCGGATGCCCTTTGCTGTTTACTCTGGATGAGATACAACCCTGCCCTAAACATCATCTACCAAAGAATGGAATTTCTTACTGACTACATTGTAAAATGGCGGCCAATCAAAATAGAATCTGCAAAGGTCAGGAACTTGAGACAAAACTGACTATACCTGAAAGCTGTAAATTCTACTTGTAAGCAAAATCTTCCTCATTCTAGTCATTAAAATTTTCTTAAAAACAGTGTGAAAAAATTAGGACCAAAATAAATACAAAACCCTCCATTCTTTCATAGATTTGTCCATGTAATTCACTTTCATCTTACCAAATACCCACTGACCTCCATTTTTCTTCAAATCTCAGACATCCTATTTGTGCCCTACAGGCCTGACCTCCCTTAATCCTACCCTTATCCAGGACACATTCCTCTTCCTTCTGTTTCTTTGTGTTCCTTAAGGACAGGGACCTCTTACAGCAGCCTATAGAACACCTCACACAATAAATATTTGTAACTGAGGTGAATGCAGCATTGCACCTTCCGCTGGAAAGAGGACAAATCATTTTGCAAAAATGGCAGGGCCCTTCCTTTCTCTCAAAACTAGACTTGAAATGAACATTTGCAGCACCCAAGATCAATGCACAAAGAAACAGTGGCAGACACGGGTTTCTGTAAAGGGCCAGATAATAAAATTTTAGACAGCAGCAGTCTCTACCACAACTACTTAATTCTACCATTGTAGCATGAAAATAGCCATAAAAACATGTCAATGAAGGGACAGAGCTATTTTCTAGTAAAACTTTTTTCCAGATAACAGATATCCTTACTAGGCCTCCTGGTTTGCCATACATGCCATAGAGACTTCATGGTTTGACAACCTCTGTTCTAAAACAAAATTATAGAAATGCAAACCCTTATATACTATGCTTTAAAATAATTCTTACATTGTATTTTAGAGGTAATGCTATAAATCTTCTAATTTAACAAATTTTTCAACTCAAAATGTTATATAACAATTATTGGCCTTTGAGAAATACATTTTATTTTACTGATAAGAATTTTGAAATTAAAAAAAGAAAGCAAAGTTACCTCTCATCTCACAAAATAAAGAGAGCTACTATATCTTGGTATTTACTCTTCTAGTTACTGTACACCAATCTCATGTACAAACTTCATATTTTGTGTATTATATATGTATTCTAAGTGATTATCAGACTTTGTCTGCAATTTTGTGAGCTATTTATCTATTTAACCACCTCTCATAAGCATTTAGCAATGTCATTAAGTAACCTTCAGGAGTTTCACACTTGTTTTGAGACACTGAGGATTGAACACAAATAGCACTGAGCACTTTCTTAAATTTTATTGAGGCAAGCACTCACCACCATGCCCAGCAACCTTGTCCTTCAAAAGGCTACATAATCTTGTTAACATCAGCTGCGTATATCATAGATTTCAATCAATTCTTTAACATAGGCATTTCTTTATTGTCTACAAAAGAATCTAGATAGTCAGCAGATACTAATCCCCTCTAAATTTTTTTTTATGAGAGAAAAAGTAATCATTCCAATGATTCTGGAATTGTGCCTTCTGTCTTGAGATTTCTTCATAGCAAAATGTGGGACATTTTGGCTCTGTTGTCTTAATTATTCCTACCTTTTTATTTTTCAAGACACCAATATTTGTGATTTATTTCCTTCAAAGCTGACGTGTGTATGCCACCATCATAAAAGTTTTATGCATGTCTGGTGGGTTTCATGCCAAAGGGAAAATGTCTAACTCAAGCCCAAGTCCTTTCAGATTTGAGCATGCAGCTTTTACAGCCTTATCTTCTGCTGCCCCCTCCAATGCAAACCGTGCATGTCCCCTGTGCTTTTCCCACTTGGTCCCACAGCCCTGGAATGCTCTTCACAGTCTGTTCTTCATGCTGCCATTTTGCTCTAAGAATGGAGATCTTACATACCCTTCAAGTCTTTCCTCAGATGACACCTTCCATGGGCAGCCCGCCAGGGACCAGAACAGGTTCCACTTTTCCAAGGGTCTCCTCTGCAAAATCCCGTAGAACATCTAACACACACCTCCCAGCTTCTGCCATGTGCAAGATTTCAGGAATGAAGCAATGCATGGGACAGATGCAATCCCACTTTCATGGAGCTTTATATTCTCAATTTATATTATATTGTCATAGTTTCATTGCCATTTTATTTGGTTCCCTCAGGCAATAGAATATAAATGCCACACGAGCAGACACTATCTTGTCTTTGAATGCCCAACCCCTTGGAAATTAGTAGTTCAACCCACCAAAAGAAGTATCCCAAAGAAATATATCTGACTCTATTTTGCTTTTCTAGAGTAAAATATTCAGAAACAATTATTAAAATAAGGGAATTGATGAGTTAAGTACATTTAAATGTTAATTTTACTTGAAAAAAATTACTTTGAAATCGATTTTTATCTAGTATTGAATTCACAGGCTGAAAGAGCACTGTGCTTTTCCTCCTCTGTAATGTATATTAGTGACCTCCCACTTTTTTCCTGCAATACGTCATTTCTTTCATATAATTCCCAGGGTTCACTAGAAATCAAAGCTGCCGGACAAAGAATAGTTACTCAGCTGCTTCACTTCTGCTGAGCTGTTACTTCCTGCCCTTAAACTGGGCTGAGGATACAAAGGTCAGAAATGATAACCTCATTCCTTGTGACGGGTCAACTAATATCTATAAAGTAAAATGGAGTTCAGCAATAAAAAATTTTTGCAATTGCTATAGAACAATTTGGGAGTTGCTTCATCTTGATTTAGGCAGCAGCCTGTTAGAGATATCTCAGGATGCAAGGAGCAGGCAGACACAGCCTCATGAAACCCTCTGTGAATGAACAAATACAAACCCCAGAGTTTCATCTAAAAAAAGCGGTGTTCTTGGCTAGTGAGTCTCCATGAGAATATAACTTATAACAGTCATCTTTGCAGAAAGCCTTTTTAATAACCTATAATGATAGATTTCTTTTCCTTCTACAACCTTTGCCTTTCCCAATTCCATCAGTTACTCTCTCCATCATATATTTTATGTGCTTTACACATTTGCATGCAGAATTATGTTTATTGAATACAACCAGACGTCACTCAAAACTTTCTATTTTCTTTCTATTAAAATTCACACAAGCCAGGGATATAGGTCAGAGCACAGCACCTGCCTGGCAAGCATGAGGTCATGAGTTTGATCCAGGTACCAAAAAAAAGCAAAGGAAAAAAAAAAGCCTACAAGATAATTAAGATAATTATACTACAAATATCTCCTGTTGGAAAGATAGGCTTGTGCTAATATTGTTTGGCCAATTAAATGCCTATAGTCTGTACTCTGAGTAACTAATTTAAAGATAACAATATGCAATGTATCACCCATCGTTACTCTCCTGTCATCTTGTTTTGAAATTTTATTTTTTTCTTTTTAAAATAAACTTTCGCAAAATATTCCTACACCTTTGCATTTAAGCCCAGTAACAAAAAAATCCATGAAAGAAATCATTATTAAACAAGAGAATCCCTACATTTTAGTCTAGCAAACTTGCATATTTCAGTAATTGTCCAAAAACATCACATCTAACCCTACAATAAGAAATTAGTCACTTCCATGTCCTCATCCAAAGTTCATTCATGAGGGAGCTGAAATAGCCAGTTTCTCTAAGCAATTTTCATTTAAAATAGGGTAATTTTGAGTGAAGCATTCCAGTTGGAAATAAGTTATTCCATTCATTTATCCATTCAAAAGCCAGTTTGGGGGTATGTACTGTATGCAAGCCTGTGTGTCAGGCACTATAGGGAACAGGAGAAGCTGAATCAGCAATAACCCGCTACCAAGGAGCTCATCTGCCAGCAGGCGACATTATCAATGCCAGGAGAAGGGGTGATAAAGGGCTGCAGGAGTGCAGATGAGGATTGGAGTGGAGTAAGAAATGCCTTTCTTCAGGAGGCAGCTTCTACAGATGTTCAAAACCAGTGCAAACTAAGAGAAAAGAGCACTACTCTGGAAGAAAGAGCATGGGGAAGCCAGGGAGTAAGAAGAACAAAGCAGGGAGATTTCCACACGTCTGAGGCCCCTGGGAAAGAAGGCTACAGGAACTCAAGCTGGCAAGGCAAGTTTGGGCCACGTCTTGATGTGCCATGAACACTAAAGGACTTCTTTACGCTGACCTACACTCCAGTCCGAAACAACTGCAGGATTTTGAGTGAGGAAGCAGAGTTCAGCTTTGGCTCAATAAATTTGACAGTAGAAGCAATGTTTCTTCCCTTGAGAAGAGTGGCAAAGAAAGAAAATGTGAAATACAGAGAAATGTAGAAGCAGAGGAGAGGACAGCTGAGAAAACTGCTTTGATTCTCGGGGCAAAATAAAATGGACATTGTTAAGAACAAGTAAATTGGAACGAGGCTGGGAACCTATGCAGAAAGATAAGCTCATTATAAAGACTCAGACTTATTAGAACTCCATTAGATAAGGAGATTTTTTAAAATAGTTGGAAATATGGTTTAAAAGGCAAACAAGGGCCAGTATGAAATGGGTCAGTGAACAAAATGCTAAAGAATATGACTTTAATACAGCAAGCTATGGAACTATAACTTTTAATTGGTTTGAGACATGGTCAAATGTACATCCTAGGAAGATAATTGTAGTCCCACTACTGACACAGGCAGGAGAAGAGAAAAAATGGAGACAACAAACTAGTTCAGAGTCTAATGCAATAAGCTAGACGAGAGTGGAGGATATTCTGTTGTGTAAACAAATCCAAGCATCAGTTCATAATTTGAGGAAAAGCAGCTCTAGCAAAGTTAGTGAAAAAGTTCCTGGAAAAAACACATGAATTTAATTATGTGTCTTTAAAAGATAGTTCATATTATAAAAGAGATGTTAGAAAATTGATAATTACTTGAACCTCTTTATTTAAAATATGCCAAAGATAAATGCCAGGATAGAGTAATCATGATGTAATCCATTAAAAGTTCTCTTAATACCAACATAAACAGTAAGTTATTCTGATAATATTATAACACAAAAATCACATCTTGAAAAATGTTAGTTTTCTATAGACTGGAAATTTGTGGCAGCTTTTCTCTCCATTGTTCTTAACCAGACCACCATCAACTTCCCAAAAAGAGTCTCTTCTTAAAGAGTCATCCAAGTATCTAAAAAAATATGTAAAGCTATGCCAAGTACCCACCCCAAATCAAAGTCTATCAGCCAAAGAGTCAATATTAAACTAGAATGATTGGAAGTTGATCATTTCTCTGGAGAAAAGTTAATACTTTTATTTTAATACTATAAACTTTATGAAATTGCAAGTCCATTGGAAAAATCTTTTTAAGAATGTAGAGGATGATTAGAAACCCTGTGGCAAAAGAGTCAATCAGGCACTTACAGTTCAGAGCAAAATTGTTCTGTAAAATTTTCTGCAATCATGGAAATGTTCTCTGTTTGCTTTACCCAGTAGAGTAGCCACTAACTACACTTGCTTGCTGAATACATGAAGAATGGCTAGGGGGCTTTGAAAACAAATTTGCATTTTGATTTTATTTTAGTTTTAACTTAAACAGCTACATCTAGCTAGTGGTTCCTGGGCTGAAGCCTCTGCACTAGACTAACATGTGAACACCCACTTGGAGACATTATGCCAAAGGTTTGATCACAGCAAGACATTTCACTTATGTGTCTGCTAGGGAAGCAAAGTAAGCCCTTCAGTACCAACTTGTTCCTGGGAAACTGAAGCCCCTCCTGCTAGTGTAACTACCCTCATTCTTTACTGACAATCAGCTAATCAAACTATGATGGCTCCCATTTCCAGCTCAAGTCAGCAACTCACATCAGACATCCTTGTTAGTGTATGCTAATGATTTTCATTTGATACGTACTAGACACCAAAATTGTCCATAGAACAAAAAGTATAAACATGATGTTCAATAAAGCCTGGCAGGCTTTTAATAAGGCACATGGGAACATACTAATCCAGATTTCTGTCGGCAGATACTTCATAAAAGGTTAATCAAAGTGCTGGGCAATGTGGGAACATCTGCATCGAGCTCAGCACTATTTTTTTTAAACAGAAAGCTCAACATCTGCACAGAGGCCCATCGGGAGAACTCTGAGCCTTAAAACAGAAAGATCTGCAAGTGCATCATCTGCGGCTTTGTTAACAGTGCTTCTCTTCGGCAACCTCTTCCAAATCACAGTGACACTTGGGGGAGGGAGGAAAACACCTCTGTTCTAATATTTACACCTCTGTTCTAATATTTAATATTTTTCCTTTTAAAAATTAAGGGTCATATAATGTAACGTACAGTGAAACAAAATGTTGTGTTAAAAAATAAAAAAGGAAAATGTTTGAAATATGACTACCATCAAATTATTAAGATTTCATTTCATATTGAACCTGTTTAAAAGGTGCAAAATACCCAGCTGCATACATCTGGTGAAACAGCTGGAAAGTAAACCCTGTTCATTGATCCTGTTCCTGTGATTGTTACTATTCATATAGTTTTAACTCCTGCTATTTAGTTTTTTAAAATCTAACTGTAAAATACCCAATAGGCTTATTTCTTGCAATGACTCCTTCAAAATAACTTTCACCTATGCACATAACTAAGAAAAATTATAAATGAAAGAACTGCAGCAATGTTATTAAAGATTAGTTGGAGCTCCTATCACATGCTTTCATTCTACATTGTATTTATATAAGTGCATTCTCATTATTCAGAGAAAGACCCATCTTCATTACCAGTAGCCACATTTTGACTACTAAAATGTATAGCGTATAACATCAGAGCATAGGGAGAATGTTTTATTTTAAAGAAAAAAATAATAAAAACAAAGGTACAAAATTTCAAAGCAAGATTGTAGGAGAGAAACAAAGGTTACCACATCACATATTGTTATCTTCAAAACAGTGGCTCATATTACAAGATATAGGTATGAAAAGTTAATCAGACAACATAGACACAAATCTTTTTTCATGGAAATAATAGTAATTAGTAGTATAACTATCTTAACTATTTTGTGTGAATATATACAATATTTTTCCTTTTCCCTTCCTTCTTTGTTCCTTTCCCCAACCCCAGTTTCACTTTCTGTTTGAACAGTTTCTTCTCATTTCCCATTTCACCTACATTTTGGATCTTATTTATTCTTCTTTCCACTTCTTACACTAGAAAAACAATACTATGTATAAATGTGTGTCGGACTCATTTCCCTATGAGTATGGTGTCAAGTTGCATCCATTTCCCTATAAATGTCCCAAGTTCACCCTTCTTTGTAGTGAGTAGCACTCCATTGTATAAAAAATCACACCTTTTTAAATCCATTCCTTGGTTGACTGAAATTTGGATTGTTTCTAAGATTTAGCTATTACAAATTGTGCTGCAATAAACATGGGTACATATATATCACTGTGGTATGGTGTTTTTAATTCTTTTCAAAAGATACCCAGAAGAATAACTGGGTTGAATGAGACCTCTAATTCTAGTCTTTTGAGGAATCTCCATACTAATTTTCACAGTGGTTGCACCAGTTTGCATTCCCACAAACAGTGGAGAAAGGCTCCTTCCCCCGACCCACACCCTCACAAACATTTGTTGTTATTGGTTGATCTCTTGATGACAGCCATTCTTTCTGGGGTGAGATAAAATATCAGTGTTGTTTTAATTTGCTTCTCTTGAAAGACCAATGATGCTGAACATTTTTTCATATATTTACTTGCTATTTGTATTTATTCATTTTAGAAGTGTGTGCTCATCTGAGATTTTTGGACTGGGTTTTTGCATCTGGAAGGTCTGATTTTTTTCAGTTCTTTATATATTCTAGAGATAGGTCCTTTGTCTGAGGGACAATTGGTTAAAGTTTTCTCTCACTCTGGATTGTCTTTTCACTCTGTTGGTGGTTTCTTTTGATATGCAAAAGCTTTTTAATAATGAGATCCAAGTTGTTGATTCTTTGAAGTGTTTTCCTTACTGTTTAGGTTTTGTTCATGAAGTCTCTGCATGTACCTATATCTTCAAGGAATCTACCCACTTTCTCTTATGTTTAGATTTCTCTTAGTAGATTTAGTGGTTCTGTTTTTAGATCTTTGATCCATTTTTACTTTAGTACATGGTGATAGACATGGGTTTAGTTTCACTCTTTGGCTAGCAGAGAGCCAGTTTTTCTAGCACCATTTATTAAAGAGGCTATATTTCTTCCAGTGAACGTGTTTGGCCCCTTTGTCAAAGATATAGGTAGCTGAGTGTGTTTGTAGCTGTATCTGCGTCTTCTGATCTGTTCCACTGATACTGGGGTTTGTTTATCCGCCAGTACCATGCTGATTTTATTACAGCAGCCTTGTTAGCATAATTTCAAGTCAGGGACTGCGATGCCTCCTGCTTTGCCTTTGTTGCCCAGCATTGCCTTTGCTATTCTCCTCTGCTTCCAAATTAATTTTAAGAATATTTTCTCTAGTTCTGTGAAGTATGTTCATGGTTTTGTGGTTGGGATTGCATTAAATCTACAACAGTGTTGGGAGTATAGCTGTTTTTACTCTGTTGATTCTTCCCATGAGCAAGGGATATCTTTCCATTTTCTGATATTCCCTTCTATCTTCTGTTTCAGAGTACTGTAATTTTCAACATATAGAACTTTTACTTCTGTTAGATTGATTCCTAAGTATTTCATTTACTTGGATGCTGCTGTGAAGAATATGGTTTCCTAATTTCTGTCTCAGTGAGTTTGTTGTGTACAGGAATTATATTGGATTTTGAGTGCTTTGTATCCAGCTAGGCTACTGAATTTGGTTATTAACTGTAGGATTCCTTAGTGGAGTTTTTGAGGTCTTCTACATACAGTATCATTTCACTTGTGAACAAGGATAGCTTAACTTCTTCCTTTTCTATCCTTATTTCTTTAATTATCTAATTGCACTGGCTAATGTTTCCAGAACTCTGTTGAATAGGAGTAGGGACAATGGACATTCTTGTCTTATTCCCAATTTTACAGCAAAAGCTTTCAGTTTTTGACCATTAGAATGATGTTGGAAGCTGGTTTGTCATAGGTTACTTTTATCAGATTGAGGTAGATACCATCTATTTTGATTTCATGTAGGGTTTTTATCATGAATGGGTGCTGGACTTTATCAAAAGCTTTTTCTACATCTATTGAAATGATCAAGTGATATTTGTCTGTGGCTCTGTTGATAGGATGTATTACATTTATTGATTGGTGTATGTTGAACCATCCCTGCATTCCTGAGATGAATCTCACTTGGTCAGATGTGTAATCTTCTTAAGGATTTGCTGCATTTAATTTGCTATTATCTTAATGAGGATTTTTGTGTCTATATTTGTTTAGGAGATTGGCTTGTAGTTCTCTTTTTTGTTTTAGTATTTCTCTGGCTTTTGTATCAGGGTAATACTTGCCTCCAGGAATGAGTTAGGGAGGATTTGTTTCCCTTTCTATTTCATTAAAGAGTTTAAGGAAGATTGGCATTAAATGTTCTCTAAATTTTTTATAGAGCTCATCAATGAATCCATTAAGACATGGGTTTTTCTTTGTTGGTAAGTTTTTAATTACATTTTCGATCTCATTAACTGATATTGATTTTTATAACTTCTTGATTCAGCTTTGGAAATCCACATGTGTCTAGGAATCTGTCCATTTCTTTTGTATTTTCCATCCAATGAGAGTAAAGATTTTCAAAGTGATTACTGATAATCTTCTGAATTTTCACAGAATCGGTAGTGATTTCACATTTTTCATTCCTCAGTGCATGAATTTGAGTCTTTTTTTCCCCTTTTTTGATACAGTTAGCTAAGGGTTTATCAATTTTATTTATTCTTTCATAGAATCAACTCTCAATTCATTAATTCTTTGTATTGTTTTCTTGGTTTTCATGGCATTATTTTCTGCTTTAACCTTTATAATTTCCTTCCTTGTGTGGTTTTTGTGTCTGTCATGCTCTTCTTTTACTAGAAGCTTGAAGTGTAATAAGAAGTTGCTTATTTGCACTCATTCTGTTTTCCTGAGAAATTACGTCTACAAATTTTCATCTTAGACCTGCTTTCATTTTGTCCCATAAGTACTGGTGTGTTGTATATGCATTCTGGTTTAGTCATAGATATGTTTAATTTCTTCTTTTATTTCACCTGTGAGAGAGTTGTTTCGAACAGTATTACTTAATTTCCATGTATTCATGGAGCTTTTGTGGTTGTTTGTGCTGTTAATTTCCATTTTTATTGCACTATAGTCAAATAATATGCATGGGATAATTTCAATTCCTTTGCATTTACATAAGCATGTTCTATGGGCTAGTATATGGTCTATTTTATGGAATGTCATGTAAAGCTGAGAAAAATGTATATCCTGTTGATGTTGGGTAAACACTCTAAAAGCATCTACTAAGTCCATTTGTTCACAGGTTTGGCTCAGTTCTAATATTTCTTTGCTGGTAAATCTAGTTGATCTATCTCTTTGTAACACTGGGGTATTAAGGTCTCCTTCTGCAATTGGGTTACTGATTATTTGATTTTTCATGTCTATTAGTAATTGTCTTATATAGGTGAATGCTCCTGTATTTGATGCATACATATTTATGGTTATCTCTTCCTTTTGAAGTTTTCCCCTAGCAAGTATACAGTGACTTAACTCTTTTGATCATTCTTGAAGTTCAGAATATCTGCAAACAGAATAGTTACTCCTTTTTTCTGGGTTCCTGTTGCATGGAAGATTGTTTTCCATCCTTTGACTTTCAGTCTATGAATTTATTTTTGAGTTAACTGTGCTTCTTGTGTACATCATATTATTTTATCTTGTTTCTTGGTCCATTCTGCCAGTGTCTCTTTTGACTGATGAATTAAGGCCATTTACCATGATTGTTATAACTGATATGTACTCTTTTATCTTTCACATGTTATTTTCATGTTGTTGGTCCCCTGCTTTTTCTTTCTGTTTAATTGCTTGCCCTGCCTAGTGGTTTCTTTCTATTACTGCTTTTGGGATTGAGGTCATTTTTATTGGTTTAGAATATCTTTCAGTACTCTTTGTAGGATTGGTTTGGTGTTCATAAGTTTCTTCAGTTCTTCTTTTTCATAGAGGTATCATATTTCTACATTGATTTTGAAAGATAGTTTTGCAAGATATGTTAATCTGTGTTGGAAGTTGTTTTCTTGCCATACTTGAAATACATTATTCCACGCTCTTCTTGACTTGAAGGTTTATGTTGAGAAATCTGCCATGAATTTCCTTTATAAGTGATCTGTTCATTTTCTCTAACAGCTTTTAATATTCTGCTACTGTGCTGAATTTCTGGAATTTTTGTTATTATATGTCCTTTTTTATTTAAAGAAATATAAAACAAAATAGAAAATGGGCAGAAATAGTACATACTTTCAAAGAAAAGAAATGAACAGTAATAAATCACTAGTTGATGTATACATATTGTCTCCCCACAAATAGTTATTCAAGATACACAAGTGGAACATATAAATGGGAATTCAACCAGGGAAACTGCAAACAGTTCTGTTCAACTATCCAACAAAAACTAAGTATTGTGGCTATCAATCCTATACACTTAGACATGTACGCATTTATACATACCTTCATTTATGTTGAGACCTAACAAACTTATTAAATTAAAATCCTTCTGAATAAAGATTAATAATATTGCTGGATTTCACATCATAACACTCTGGAATCAGCACTAGGTACTGCAGTGCCCCTTTCTTTCCTTCAGAGTATTTGTTCATTTCATCGTGTGTCATAAGATCAGTTCTCATAAACTGTTCATAGGTATTATGCAAGCATGAGTCTTAATATGTATTTCTATCCTTTCTATATTAGAGAGAGAAACAGAACAAAGCAGGACAAAACTAAACTTTTTCCTATAGACACATAAAACTAAAAAGATATAAAACTGTTTATAATGAATTCTACCATTGTCACTGTGCTGTTTATTATCATCAACAGAATTGGCTATATCAGCAGATAAAGCATAATTGAACATATCAGTACATAACAGGATTAACATAAATACAACTTTGTAGATAGTTTAGAACTACAAAAACAGGTAGTAATCAAAGCAGAATGGATATCATGGTGAATTACTGTCATTTTCAGTATAGTTGTCTATATTCCTCAACTTGATACCAGCAATCTAACAGTTTTGAATAAAATCTGTTAATAATAAGCAGAAATCAAACAAGTCAGATTTAACTAAGATCACTCATGATACAACAGTATAAGTCATACAGGGATCCTGACTGAGTTAACTCAATAGGAAATTAAAGATGACCACTGTGCTATGTCCTGATATCTTTGGGACAGCTGTCTGTGCCCTCAGATCCAGTGCCTGTATACTGGATGGAACAAGTTCCAACCAAGCAGACTAGTGAGAGTAATAGGGGTTTTAATTCCTGATACACTATTACTATATTTTCTGCTGTTTTTTTTTATTTGAAGACTATTCCTCCCCTTTACTCCCCCAGCATGAACTGTGTATTTTTGGGTCTCCCCAACACTCACAGTTTTGTACTGGGGAAACCTGCTATTTACCTAAGTGTTTCCCAACTTTCTCACTCCTGGGCTGGATTTCTAGTTATATTTCTTCATTTATTAAAGCCTGTCTGTTCAACCTGTCCATACATACTGCTCTAGTTACCCCTATTACTCTCTGGTGACCTATCACATTGAGTTCCATTTTCTTTTTTTTTTTTTTTTTTTTTTTTTTGTCTTTTTCCTTTTTATCGGTACCAGGGATCGAACTCACGACTGCCTGCTTGCAGGGCAGGCGCTTCTGCCGCTGAGCTAAATCTCCAGCTCCGAGTTCCATTTTCTCATATTTGATTTTGGTCCATATAACCTTCCTCAGGCTAATTATATTTCCTATAAAAAGCTTCTCGGTGGACCCTACCTCTTGATCCACTCTGCCTACGATTCTCTCTTTTTTCCCTTAAGTTAGTATATCTAGGTCATCTATATTAGAAATTATATCCAACCTTCTTTGCCTCATTTCTGTTGTGCTTTTTTTCTGTCATTAGTTGTCTATCTTCTTCGTTTTCTGCTCCATTCATTGTGGCCTCTCTGCCACTGTTTCTGGAAGCCTGGTACTTTTCTCTCTCTTTAGAATGCCCTGCAGTATTTTCTGTAGAGTTGGACTGATGGTTGTAAATTCCTTCAGTTCTTCTTTATCTTGAAAGCACCTTGTTTCTCCATTAATTTCTAGGGTCAGTTGTGCAGGATATATCAATCTTGGCTGGAGGTTATTGTCTTTCAAAGCTTGGATTATTTCACCCCACGCTCTTCGAGATTTGATGGTTTGTGCTAAGTCAGCTGTAATTCTGATGGGTGTTCCCTTGTAAGTGATCTGTTTCTTGTCTCTCACAGCTTTTAATATTCTGTTTCTTATATTGGATTTCTGTAATCTTGATTATTATATGCCTGGGTGTAGTTCTGTTTTGATTGTAGGTGGCTGGAGTTCTGTATGCCTCATACATCTGAGCATCTTTAACTTTTCCTATGTTTAGGAAGATTTCCTTGATTATTTCTGTAAATAACCTTTGAAGTTCTTTTGTTTGTACCCCTGCTTCTTCATTTACATTCTTTATTCTTAAGTTATAGATCCTCTTGTCATCTTCTAGCCTTTGTATTGTTACTGCTTGTTTCCTTGTTATTTTTAATAAGTTTTTCCTTTCATGCTCCCACATTACAAACCTGCCCTCCAGTTCAGATAATCTATCCTTAGTTTCTTTCACACTGTTATGTGAGCTTTCAATAGAGTTTTTAGTTTCCTGGTAATCTCTTTGAACCTGCTTCATGTATTCTATGTTTTTTCTATGTTCTCCATCAAACAATTCTCCCCCTGTTTTTTGTTCTTTCATTCTACCATCTGTTTTTTCTTGGGAGGTGTTCAGCATTCCTTTAATTATTCTATTTATATCTTGCTTTACTTGGTTAAATACTTCACTTTTGAACTCGTCTATGAGGTCACGAAGATATCGCTTTATGTCTATTGGTGCCATGCCTGATATTGCATGTTTTCTGTCCTCATTCTCCTTTGCGTTTACCTTTCCTGGATCAGTGTTCTCAGGATTGGGGACTGAGGACTCTTTCTTGTTGCCTCCTCTTCTCATATTTTTTGTTCCTGCCATACAGGCATATATATAGGAGGCCCAGTTTCTTTCTTTGTCAGTTTCAGTTTGTCTGAAGCACTGACTAGGTGGTCCCACCCACTGCAGTGTACTAAGAGGTACAGACCCCAGCAGCCTATCATGAGGGGCCTGCCGCTCCAGGTCACTGCATTAAGGTGTACTGCCAGGTGCAGGGACCTGATTTGGGTTAGCCTATTGGGCCTCAGTCCGTGGTGTCACCCAGGTCCAGCACTCCCCACCAATCCCACTTGAGAAGGGAATATGTGACAGAAGTCACTGCAGTGCCCTGTTCTGGCCAGTCTGCCCGGTCCCAGAATGTCCTCTGTTGGAGCCTCTTTGTCTATAGAAAGGTCTTTATTCCTCTCACTCACCACATGTTGATGCAGGGTTCCCCACCAGCTCTGCTCTCAATTTGGCTCACCAATTCCCACTCTCAGAGTGTTCGCGTCTCCAGTGAGTTGAAACTAGTAGGCTATCTCGGCTGCACCAAATCAGGTGCATCAGTGGCAGCAAGTTCAATCCGTGAGTTCAAGTAGCAACACTGAGACTTTAGCTGTTCCAATCGTAGCACCTGAACTGCATTTCCAATTGATTTCTCTCAGCTTAGTTCATTCCTGGGTCGGCAGGGTATATCTCCCTCTGCTTAGGACTCCCCACACTGCACCATTCCCGGAATCTAAGCTGGCTATCTCAGAGAGCCTCTGTAGCTGCTGTTATCTATCTGCTATCTTTTCTTTGGCCCTGAGAACTCTTTGTACCTGTTGCCTGTTGATATCCGTGACCTGGTTATTATATGTCTTGATGTAGTTTTATTTTGGTCATAGCTGTTTGGAGTTCTATATGCTCCATTTATTTGTATGTCAAACTCTTTCTTTATACATGCTTGGTAAGTTTTCTGTCTTTATTTCTGTGAAGAGGTGCTTTGTTTTTTGTTTTGTTTTGTTTAAATGGAATTTGTGCTGCCTCTAGCTTTCTCATTGACACCAGTCAATATTGTTGTTCTTCTTTGCTTCATTTTGTAACTGTTGGATTGATTTTTCATGGTCACTTGCTATTTTTAAGATACTTTTCTTTTCATAATCACTCACTATAATTCTGCCTTCAATATCAGAAATTCTGTCCTCTCCTTCATTTGATCTGTTGTATACACTGTCAATAGAGGTTTTAATCTCTTGCATTTCTGTTTGGACCTGTTTCATGGTTTCTCTTTTCTATGTTAGCCATTTTTGGTTTCCATCATTTCTCTAAGCTTGTCTATTCTTTTATCTATGACTTTTCTGGTATCTTTGATTTTAAACATCATTATATTTTGTACTTGAGAGAGTATTTTCTCTATAGCCTTTTCCACTTGTTTCTACACTTCTGTTGCTTATCATTTCAGAAAGTTCCAGGCTCTGACTTCCAATTTCATCTATATCATTGATTTCTGGGTTTGTCCTGGGTGGGCTGGGTCTCTGGGGTTGCATTTTGCTCCTATGTCTTGTCATCTTCTTTATTCTCCTTTTTATTTTGTTTTGTTTCCTATGTTGATGCTTACTGATTTCCTATGCTATATCTCATTATCACTAGTATTGAGGCTTCCCTAGGAGACATCTATTCTTCAGTAAAGTCCTCTAAAGATAGGTCATTATTTATAGCTATCCCAAGAACCTACCTTCTCAATTTCTAAAGGATTCAAAATTACTATTTGGCTCAGCTCCCAATTCTTTGTTCTGAACTGTGGTGATGACTATGACCTCCTACAATCACAATGGTATCATACGGGGGAGAAAAACTGTTTATAACATGTATGACAGCCTGGAAAATATTGCAGTTAGTAATAACAATAGTTTCACATACAGCTTAACCATTGACAAACTATGGTAGCCATTGACCTGCTGCTACCTTCCTCCCCAGGAGCGAACTCTACTGTTATATAATGAAATCAAACATATACCATGCACTTGTATGCAACATCAAGGTATTTTTAATAGAATTTGAAAAAGCAAAATCACCCTACAAATTGTATGGTACAGAGATAATAAAATCATCTGGTTTAGTACATTTTATATAAGTACATAAGCTTATAATTGTGCCCTTTTTCATAAAACTATAATTTGAATACTATTTTTAGCAATTCTAATCTATATTGCTCTATTTAAGTTAACTTCTCTGAAACAAGAAAATGATTTTTCTTCTTTAAACATTAGGTATTGCTTGTAAACCAAGAGCTAATACTGTACTAACTAGAGGCATAGTGAATTGTAACTTTATACAGTACATTAGGAATATAGAGGCACAGACATATTGCCTGAAATGCCAACAGAAGGAGTCAAAAACACGTATGCAGAAACTCTTCTGAAGTTATTCTAAATGTTGTATTGGTAATAAATAATAATCACAATATCATCTCCCTAAATAATCATTCACATTTGAATAATGCATTAAGGAATTTTCTATATAGCATTTTCTCTGTGTGGAATCTTGCCTAGAGCCAAAAAAGGAACAAATGCTAAATGCAGCTCTACCAAATTCATCTCAGCTTGAAAAATGCAAGAATTATAATGTCATTCTCTGACATAAGTCCCATTACTGGCTCCCTAAGCCACAGTGGATCTATATATTTTGATCCATGATTTGGAGATACTACCATCATGATGCAACTCTAATACTTGGAAATGAAAGGAAAAATTGGTATATGGACAGCTAACATCTTCTGTCACCCACTTTCTTTGATCTGGGGGCTAATGGAGACAGTTGTGACTGTCAGTTTCCTATAATCAGTATGATACCTCAACCCCAGCCTCGTTCTGCATCACGAAGACCCTAGTTTGTGCACAATTTCCAGGTCATTTCCTTACCAGTGTTTTCTAGAAGTGATACCAAAATTAACATAAACTGCTTAAGAGCTGGTTATGACATCACTATCTAAGAATCATATCTTCATAACAATGTTAAAGCAAAAAGATTTAATATTTAATGTAGCATTCACGACAACATGGTGACCCTAGAAAAATACTTTCATATAGACAAATATATGAGATATATTTGTATATGTATACATGTATATAAACTGTCAGTAAGCTCATGTATATTTTGTGAATTCTATTTGAATACATATATGTTACTGGATACAAGAATTCCTTATAAAAGTTATCTAAAGGTCAGTTCATCTAAGAACACTGTGCTGGAAATACACTGCTTCCCTAGGCGAAGGAGACTCCAGCAAGAGTAAGTGGCTATCAAGCTGTTAAGTGATAAAATCCAACACTGATTGTTTCTATGAGCTTCAAACACATGCAAAAAAGATCACAGACAAATCTTCAGCCACAGGTCTTAGAGTAGAAAGCCATCAATGACCAACCCCAAATTTTAGAAACTGTTATTAAACTTGTTATTTTATCCTGAGGGAATACCAGATAATACTTAATTCAAATTTCAAAAATACACTGGGTGGATAAACTACTAATTGAACTTCATTTTTTAATAATATCAGTGTCCCTTGTTCAGGACACTATTTTTCATAAATATCTATATTATACTACAAATAATAAAAATCTTGGGCCAGGGATTTAGCTTAGCAGTGTAAGCACCTGCCTGGCAAGTACAAGATCTGAGTTCCATTCCTGGTACTCTCCCCCAAAAAATCTTGACTTGGGGTGGTATCTATAATCTCTCATTTTTATTTTTACTTTTTTTTTCAAGACAGGGTTTCACTAGGTAGTTAAGAATGATCTTGAACTCACTTCATAGCTCCTGTTGGCCTCAAATCCCTAGCAAGTCTCCTGACTCAGCCATTCTAATTCTGAGACTGTAGCACGGGCACATGCAACCAGGCCTCAGCTACAGTCTCTCATCTTTAAAGAGAAACTGTAGGCTTTATTATCAGTGAAAATCATCACCATTAATTATAAATAAATCCCTGACTTGAGAATTAGGACTTGATAACACAGCATATAAAAGCAGAAAATCATTTTATCATGTATTATTTTATTCACAATAGCTTAAATTATTTAGAATTTTTAGTCTAAAACTTGACATCACTTGAAACAGAACAAAGTAAACAATTTGTTTCCTTTTTCATTTAACAATTTGGGAAAGATTAAAATTATTCTAATAATCCTGTTATCCATTTCTTTCTAAAAGTGAAAATAATGTCCCGAGCACCCCCCAAAAAATATGACTTGGTTTTAACAATGTATTTTTAATTTAAATGTTTAGGGTTGTTTTTATTTGTTTTGTACCAATGGGATTGAAGCCAGGACATCCTGCACATTAGGCAAGTGTTCTACCACTGAGTTACACCCCAAGATAGCTTTTCTTTTAACTTTTATTTGATTTGATTATTTTATTTGGCTTTCATATCAGCTCTCTCTATGTTGCCCAGGCTATCTTTGAACTTATAATCCTCCTGGCTTCTGGGATTACAGACATACATGATCACACCCGGATAAGAGACTGCTTTTAATACCAAAATCTTGGACAGATCCAGTCCTCCAATTCCATGATTAATCATCCACTACTTTGATAATTAAAATTTAAATCACTTTACTAAAACTTACTCTTTTAAAATAAATAACCAGATTATCTTTTCTTTCAGACAGAGATGCTAATTTAATACAACAAAGTCAAAACTGGCTATTACTGTACTTCAAAGTACAATTATACATATATGTGTACATATATATCTTCTGAAGATTTCATATTAGCATTATATGCTAATGTGTCCTAAATTCCCTTCAGGGAATGCTATCCTCAAATAAGTAAACAGGAATTTTATAATAAAGGCATTCCATAGGATGAGAATTATGTAAAATAGCACTTCAAAACCAAAGTTTTCTTCAGCATTTACAATCTCAGAAGTCAAGAGTTTTTTAAACATTTTAATACAGAAAATTTCTGAGGTACAACCTTAGCTTCTTATAATAGAGCTTTCTATGGAACACCAGTTTGACAAATGGGAAAAAAGCATGCATTCAATAAATATTGGATGGTATAAACAAAATGTGCTTTAGCCAAAACAAATCATTAGAATCCTCCTGGATGGTGAATAGGGTCATTATTTTATATTGATTTCATTGGAATATCCTGCCTAGATAAGTTTTTCAAAATCAATCATGTTTTTGTTTTTGTTTTGCTAACAGCACTTCATTTAACTGACCTGTTCGGAAACTTATTTTCACTGTTATTATCTTTTTAAAAAATTAACAGGAAGTTGCATTACAGAAAAAGCAATATTTTAATAATTCTTCATATTAGTAGATCAAATTTTTATCTTTTGATAATTTTTAAATCAAAGCATTTATCATATCCACTTTTCAGAACACCAATATTTTCATTAAAATTAAGAGTTTATTATCAAACTAAATTCAAATCATTCAATTTTCCCATCCAATATTTCTGCACCTTCCCTCTTACACATAAATTCTCTTTATTCCTAATACATACTTAAGAATACAACAGTGACAACTATCTCTCAAGACTTGGACCCACCAGGAATGTTGAGAACTCTGGGGTGGCTCTTTCTAGAGTTTCATACCACCAACAACTCTGTCACCCATAATTCAAGAACAAGGCCAACAGCAAGTAGCTCTTAACTTTGTTTCACTGGTCATTGATGCATGCACTGGTCATTGATGCATTATTGAACATCTACTATTTGCCAGACACTGTCAGATCCTGGGGATACGGCAGTGAGTGAGACACACAGGGTCTATATTCTGTGGAAGACAAAGACTGTTAGGCTAGCAAGAGCTAAAGATAAAAGAAAACTAGTTAGGTAGAAGACATACGCACCAAGGGTATGAGTTTGAAAATCTTTCAAGATTGGTGAGGCACGGCCACATAGAAAAATGTTACTTTGGAGTCATCAACGAGAAAAGAAGTGTCTCATTCAGCACTAAGCAAGGCCCTGCAGCAGGGGAAGAGTCTTCAGAAAGGGAGGAGGTCCAGTGTGGCCTGAGCTAGGAGGACAAAGGGCTGGAAATAGATAAAGCGGTAGAGGTGGCAACCTGCCACCTTGGATAGAGCTTCACAAAGTCATTCTAAGAACTTTTAGCGTTTTCTCAAAAGGAGATGGAAAGTCATACGTTCTGCATGGAGGAATGAATACTCTGACTTCCATCTTCCCGGTATTATTCCAGCTTCTAGAATGGTGACAGAGTGTGAGGCTGGGAGAAGGTAACAACACAGGCCAGTTCAGGCAAGAGGTAATGGTAGCCCTGACCACAGCACGGTAATAAATAGGATGCACATGGGGAAGATCAGAATAACTCGATGGACAACTCTTGACTACACAGTTTCACTGAGCAAATTCTTTGCATAATAAAGCCACTGAAGATTTCATTCATACTGTCACAGTACCATTTTTATATCTTTCTGCTGTCATACTAGACACAAATCAACTGCCCCTCCTCAATTCCCCTTGGTCATAGCACATGTTTGTCTTTTAAACCCATTAAAATCCCGGGATCCCATCAGTCACTAACACTAGATGAGTAGCTATACTCTTTGACTGGTAGGGTGTCAGGCTGAGGGCCAAATGTTCCATTTGTGGATCTTTGCTACTTTCAAACTAGAAGGAAACACTGCCCTGGTGACATGGAACCTGATGCCAGGAGAAGTTTGTATGATGTGATGACACCCTCTGAAAGCTAACTGTCCACAGGACAAGCACTGACCAAGAGGAAGCAAGGGGAGACGCAGAGGAAACCAGACCCTCCTCACCCCCAGGGAGTCTTGGGATGAGGCTTCCTTAGAGCTCTTCTGGGAGCCCCAGCAGCTGAGCAAGCACTCTCTAAGCTCTCACTGTGTTCTTTTCTGTTTTCTTACAAGGCAGTCACAAATTAAAGTCTTGGCACTTGATCCTTGCCTCAGACTCTACTTTATTGAAAAATATGTGTTGAAACTGTCTTCTCAAACAGTTGTCTTCCCATTGTTTTTTTGTGGCATCTGCCATACTCATTCTTGTATTAGTTAGAAAGACCTCTAAAATCTGTATGATAACATATAAAGAGTTGAATTTCTTCTAGAATTTTATTTTTTCATTTAGGCCTTACACTCAGCTAACATTAATTTTTGCAAATGGGTGGAGTAGTGGTATCCATTTGTTGTGACTGCAGGTGGTGTCTGTATTTCTTAAATGATTCTTTTCATAGTGAAATTTAATTTTAGCATTATTGTATATGTTTTCCAAATGCACTGCTACTCATTTTGGAGTACTCATTCTAGTCTATCAATTTATTTAGAATTTTTACTCTGTCAACGCTATATTGTTCTCGTAACTTTTGTTTCACAGTGCAGTTTGATATCTGATACCTCATCACCCTTTCTTGCCATGTTTTGATTTTCTTGTTCACCTGTCTTAACCATGTATGTTTTGTATTCAAGTCCAAAAGTAACTTGAGATTCTAAATTAAATTGCAATTAGAGGCGACTTCCTTTCTTTTATCTTGTTTCGCATCCTTCAAAGCCATTTTATAATTTCATAAACTCTGTGATCTTCTTGGCAAAATTAAACCTAAGTATTTCACGTTTTTTGTCATCCTTGAGACTGAGATAACTTTCACACTTAATGTTTCTACATAAATGTTAGTAATATAAAAAAGTTTTAATATTTAAAACCAAGTCTTTCATAAAGTTCCCTTATCAGTTCGAGGTACTTTTATCAGCTTCTCTTGGAGTTTCAAGGTATCTTAAGAAATATTTTGATGGAAAACAAGTTGATTTTGTTTTTCTGTGTATTTATGGCTATCATTTTATTTTCCTTTATTGTATTTGCTGTATTTCAACATATAAAACAATGTTATCTAACAGTAGTAAAAGAAACATCATTTTCTCTGTTTCATGGAAAAGAATTTTACTATTTAGGATAATGTTTTCCATTGGCTTTAGATTATAATATTTGCCATATTGAAAATTTTTTCTTTTATTTCCATTTTGCTTATAATTTGTATTAAAGATAGCCAACAAATTTATTAAATAATTTTTCAATGAACAATAGATTTTTAATTGATTTGTTGTTATAGCAAATTACATTAATAGTTTTCCTCATGCCTGATTCATCTTTAGATTCCTAGAATTAATATGAGTTGATCAAAGTAAATACGTTTAATATTTGACTGCATTACTGAATTCTAGCTGGTAACATTTTGAGAAACCCAGTCTAAAATACATTTAACACATACACACACACACACACACACACACACACACACACACACAAACTTACTCAGAGAAACCAAGAATTTGTTAAGAGGTAAAACAAAATGTGATACATATTATAATAACAAGTTCATTCATGTATATTTATAATGGGGGAAAGCCAATGAAATAGAACACATTGAATATGTGAAACATTTTCAGATCAAGTTCAATTATATCAATGATTCTTAAACTTAATCAAGGATCAAATCCTTACTTAACTGTTGAAGCTTATAAAAGAGATTGTCAGGCCCCACATGTAAGTTTCTGATTAGTAAATCTGGAAAGAGGCATAAGAATGTGTTATCTCTAAGAAGATCCAAAATGATGCTCATGAGAACCACTGTAATGTAGCACACAAAGCTTTAAACATTTTAATACCAAACTTTGTAGTTTCAGCCTCCATGTCTGCAAAATGGAGGAAATCATATCTTATTGGATCACTGAGATAGTTTAGTGTATGCAAAGAATTTAGCTGAGACCAAACATATAATAAACACTAAGTATTAGTTGCTGTTATTTTTCATTAAGCAAATAAAGAATAAAAAGAAAGAAAGACAAGCAAGAAGAGCTAAGAAGAAGAAAAATTAGCAAAGCACCCAATACCTGTTATTATGTATTTCCATTTTAGTACAATATCTAATGTATAAAATTAAATAGCAAGAGGAATTAAAATTTAACTAGAGTAAAAATATTCTCTTCTACATGAATTGCAAAACTATTCTAATGATTTCCAAAGCTGAGTCCTAATTTTCCTGAAAATAAAAATAAAATGAATCACCAGGGTTACTTTAAATTTGATATCAGGTATTATTCTCCTTTTGCTAAATTTCTTTCCATGTATAGCTCAATATTAAGTAATGACTTATACAGAGCTGTACATGAGTAATGCTCTTTAAAGATCTTAAAATACCTCTAAAGAGATAAAGCTCCATAAGGATCTTAAAATAGCCAAATATTAAAATCTTTTAAGGTATTACATAAGATTTTCCTGTATATTTTTATGGTTGAGACTCCTTGAAATGAGGCAAATCAGATTTGTCTCAGACGTATTAAACATCTAGAAATACATTTTCATAAAAAAGATTCATTTAGATTTTTAATTATGAATTGGATGGGGACTTTGGGATGTTACATAGAAACTCATCTGTTTTACTTTTGTAGGAAAACGTGGGGGATTAGGGACCGTGGCTGCCGGAACTCGAGTAGACTACTCCTGAGCTGAGTCTCAACAGCAAAGATGTCTGCCTTGCAGGACCTCCAGGGAGCCATTCTCCTCTGTCACTGCTGCCAAGGATGCTGGGGAATCTGGATTCTGTTCCGGATCCCCTCTGCTCTGTTCAGCTCAGCCACACACACAGTCTCAAACACATACACACATGCATACACACACACACACATGCATGAACCCTCTTCTCAGATGTGGTTTAGAACAGATGTGTGCACTAATTTCTCCACTAGCAAAAGTGGATGCACCCACTGTTAAAACCTGAGTCTCCCTCTCTTTAAGCTCCCAGGGTGGCAGGCAGGTGTATGCAAGCACATCTCCACTCAGAGAACAAGAAAACCTTTTCTGGAGAACCTCAATTGCCCAAAGAAAGGAAAGTGATTTGCATCTTTGGATTGAATTATTCCCTAACCAATGCTAACTAGGGAAAAGAGTCCACCCATCATTATTTCCACATTGTGCCTTATCAATCTAGATTTTTTTCTCTCCACCTGTTTTGAAGATTATTGTACCCTGCAGCTCAATGGGATCTGCTTTTTTACTTAAAACATTTTTAACATTTTGTATGTTGTTAAATACTACACAATTCAATTTTAAAAGACTACATAAACAAGTTCATCTCTCCATACAAACTCCTAGAGCACAGAAAAGGTGAGGGATAGCTAAGAGAAAAAAATAAGGGCATCCTAGATGAAAGGGCTAAATTATTAGAAGTTAAAGAAGAGGAAGAAAGAGAATTTTTTTTAAGTACATAGAAATCAGCTATTGTGGTTTTAGAGATTAACACTTGCTAATGTGAACCTCAAACTGCAGGATTTCAAGAAAAACAGAAGAGATGAGACTGGATGGAGCATCAGATAACTTGACTAAGCTCCTAGATCTGCGCTTGCCTGGAGCTAGAAAACCACATGTGAGCTTGACAGTCAGATGAACACGGAAACTCTTCCTTTGGCTTAATCCATCATAAGTTTCTGCTGCAGTGGAAAGACATTTTGTCCTTTAAATTAAATTACAAACTTTTTATCTTTAGAAGGCTGGAAAGACTCTCAAATCCATAACACATTACCAAATTCATTATTACTTAGCCCAACAGTAACTACTGTGTGAAGTAATTCATGGCTTACTCCTCAAAACACTAATTTCTTTCGCTACAGCAGGCAACTGTTATAACCTGAAAGTCCAATTCCCAACTCTACACCTCTATTAAATCACATCTAGTATTTGGGTATATTTTTCCATTTTCTCTGTGGCTAAATGGTTCTTTTTGAAGTAGAAGGTGATCGTAGTTTCATAATTTAACATCATGAATTCAGAAGTAGAATAAATGGTACTAAGTAACAAGTTATCTTTTATCTCTCTGAAAGTAAAATTACTGCTAAACAGTATATCTTGAAGACCATCAAAAGTCTTAGCTGCTCTTTGAAATTTTTGTTCTGGAGCAGAAAGACAATAAACTTTCCATATGTCAGAGTTGATGATCTTCCCACCGAGCCCATGGAAGAGCTGTTGAGAGCCCTACCGATCGCCTTCTTTCCTTACAGGATGCTTATGTCGCACTATTAAGTCACCAGTGTCAACGTTTCAGGAAGTGATGAAGTGCAAGACTAATAAGCAAAAACATGCATTCCATTCTAGAACCTTAAGATATTAAGATATACATGGCCAACACATGTGAACATAGCCCCAAAGTCCAGCTTTCCCAAAACTGTTGATAATAGCCTCTCCATAGGAATTGTAAAAAGGAAGCATCCAGCCAAAAGCAAGGAGAGGAGGAAACTTGTCTCCCTATGACCCCAGGGGCTTTTAGTTCAAAGCCAGTCGGCTCCATAATTCTTCCCATGATGTCCCTCTTCCCACTGAGGTTCTATGGTTTGCCTGAGCACAGTATACAAACCATTTGCAATAGAGAAAGACAAAATCTGTGAATGAGGAACAACATGGTCTCCATAGTCTTGCCCATTGTCTCAGTCACTTCATTGTTGGAACAACAATAAAACCAACACTCACAATGTAAAGGAGGAAAGGTTTATTTGGCTCACAGTTTCAATCCACAGGCAGCTGGCTCCAAGGCACGGGTACATGGCATAGGTACATGGCAGAGGACAGCTGGGAAGAGCTGCTCACAGGATGGTGGCAGAAAAGCAGCAGAAAAGCAGAGAGCTTCAAATGAGAAGCCAGAAAGAGAGATGACCCCTCTGAGGCCACACTGCCAGTGACCTGCTTCCTTCCTACCAGGCTTCTCCTCCCAGCATCACATTTAACTTCTCTATGGAGAAGGTTATCTGGCGGTTATCATTCCTCCATGATCAAGTCACCTCCTAAAAGTACCACCTCAGAGCTCATGAAGATTTGGGCAACATCTAGATCTAAACTGTAACAACAGTGACAGCGTAACCCACAAAATAGCTGCATGAATAAAACCTAGGGTGAGGCTTGGTGAGAATGCAGGGTCTCTAGTTCCATATATGACAGACCGAACCAAAATACATCTGTTAACAAGCCCTGGAAGTGATCTGTCAGCACACCAAAATTTAGAAAACATCATCCCATAAGGAGCAAGTCACAGAATTTCTTATAAACATCTTTTATTTCTGGAAAAAAAGAAATTGTAGAAAATTATGTGTATCAATTTCCATTTTTAAACTAAAAACTAATGAAATCAAATGGTATATTCTTCATTGATTCAGACTTCTGTGCTTAAAATATCAATTAAAAATCAGTTTAGATTCCTGGGGTACTCAAGGGTATAAAGGTAATAAGAGATGAAGTTGGGAAGGGGGATGGGCTTGTGGGTTTCCTTGTGACTTTGATGTACCAATATTTTGTGCACTCAAACATTAAATGACAAACATTTGAAAGTAAGAAAACACAACCTCATTGAACACAAATAAGACAGCTTGGTTTAAGTTTGCATGGACTGGGAGAACCATAAAGGAGATTACTTAAGCATCCCAATTGAGAGCTACTAAGCAAAAAGAACAATGATTTAATCCATATGAGTAATAAAGGTTGCTTTATTACTTAGGTGTGGAAAGGTAAAGAGCAGTACAAAAATAAACAAGCAGATAAATCAAACACTTGTTTTCATTTTTCTTCAAGCAACCCCCAACCTAACCCACACCACCATCAGCAGCATGTGCCTAAAACATAAGATATAAATAAGATATAAACAAGATCTTGGGTCAGCAGGTACTCAGAGCACAAGGAGAAAGAAATTCAGAAATTTCCAGGCAAGTTACTTATCAGGGACTTCAGGATCTGAAGGTAGCATGGAACAAACAGCGTTTCCAGCCAATAGTGATAGCCTCAAGTAACCAAGGCTTGTTTTTCTTATTTGCAATTTTGCATTAACCAATAACAGTTTAAAAATTTATGTACACAACAGCCCTTTGAGTGAACCTTGAATTCAAAAACTCTGCAAGGAAAGCAACCTGATTAAGCAAATATGCACTCTCAGGTTTTCACAACATGCATCCTGATCAGAAATTATTTCACAAACTTGCTGCCAGATCTAGTGCCTCCTAAGAAACTTAGTCTCAGATGCCATCATGCTTATAAAAACCCCACATAAGAATTTACATACACAGAATAGCCTAATCCTGACAAAGAAGTGTTAGATGCCGAACTAAATATTGTATTTAGAAATAGGACAAAATAAATATTTTATTGAGATACTCAAAAGATGTAGGCATCATTTCCAGAATCTAGTTGCATGGGATAAACAACTTTGGGTAAGTCAGTCTACCCCACTAATATCCCTCATTTCCTCAAGAATAACTGAATACAGAAAGCTTTTCCCCTGCCTGTGGGCTCTGTGTCCAACACACATGGATATATCTTATGAAGTCTTCATCTGATCTGTACCCAGTGTGTTTCCTTCTGACCTCTTGAATATTGAGCTTCTTTTGTCAGTTCATGCTGCTGCCAAATACATCCTGCTGAATTCCTTCCAGCCATCCAAAAGTGACTGGACTTGTTTCTGCCAGCTTCTCTCTAGCCCATAGGCTACTGACTCCAGAAGAGTCACTATTCCCCTTCCACTTCTGTCCCAGGCTCTCAAATCTAAGCATGATCAGCTAGAGGGGGAAGACTTAGGACATGCCTTCTTCCCCAGGCTCATGCTGTACAATAAAGAAATGGTACTAGGTGTCAAGGCCTTTTGAAAAGTTTAGAATAGTTATTGAGAAGTATTTGGATATTAAAATATGGTAGATGTTAACAAATCAAAAGCACTCAAGAAGTTCATTAAAATGAATATTTTTTACAACCATCAAAAATGCACCTAAATATAGAACTATAGTAAGTCTAGATATGTCACCAGACAGACTCACTAGGAAAATCTTGTTATGAATATTTTTCTACAGAGTAAGATTATTCTGTAGAATTGACTAAACATACAGTCTCCAATTTAATGACAGTTGATTTATGATTTTTCAATTTGACCAGATGGGACAGTAACACACATTCAGTATAAACTTTACTCCAAAATTTGAATTCAGGTACTTTTACGGGTTAGAGATGTAAGCATGGAAGATTCTCTCTCATTGCTGGTCATCAACAGTGAGTTACATACCCAATCAGCCACTCAACCCCAAGAGGAAAGAACTGATATGTAACATGCACTGTGTTGCTAGGCAGGGAAGGGCAGTGTTAGCTCAGGTATATTAAATGTATTCTCCACTTATGCGTTGGTTAACTGAGATTTGACCTCATTTTAAATCGAGACGCTTCTGTGATCTTAATTGCCATGAGGACGAAAGATGGTCTGATGACCACAGTTAACTAATGCTTCATGAACAAAGTTCAAAAGAACTCATTGTTCAATATAAGTTTAGAGAATATCTAATGTATCTAATATATACCTGATTTTCCATTTTAACAAATATGTGTATGACCATAAAGTTACCACTAGAACCAAAACAAGAATCCATGTCCCAGTTTAAAACTATTTCCATTAATTTTAAGGCATCTAGTATGTACCTGAATGCCGGCAATTTACCTATTTCAGAATGCTATTTTTAAAGCCATCAGGACAAAAAAATCTACAATGGCCCTCAGTATTCTATTGCAGTGCTAGAGTGACATTACTGCTGGTCTTTCTCCTCACAGTTCCCTAAATCATTCTTATTGCCATGTTACCTATTTTTCCTTTATGGGCACCAAAAAACTCATGCACAGATATTTTATTCCTCACCACTGCAATACTGAGATTTATGAGAAATTGGCTGTTTTTCTTTGCAGAGCTCAAAGCAATCATTAACCATCCTTAAGGATATAAATTCCTATTGCTACACAGGGGTACTGTAAAGAGAGCTGCCCTTCAGAGAAGTAGCATATCAAAACCAGTATCTACAATTCAAAACAACGGTCCTAACTAGTTCAGATGGAATTTTACATTGAAATTACCATTTGTTTCATAAAGATATGTTATCTTAGTACGTGTGGTTTCACTGTTTTGAGCACATGTACTTATTGGTACAACACTAAAGGCATCTATCATTTTGAGGAAAACCAGAATAAATTTGCATTGAAGCTCTTTTAAGATACACTATGCTATACCCATCCTCTATATTTCTCTCCAGCTTTTGTGTTATATAGTATTAGACAGACAAAACCATAATTTATATTGATTAAGAAATATACATGCTCTTCAGAGAGTTTGAACTTTGATTGTGCAATGTAGTGAAAGTCCACTTTTCTATTTCATTTATTGTTGAATGGAACACATCCTGAATTTTTCATCTCTTCTTTCTATAGCCTGAATCTCTCATGGTAAAGACAATCATTCAATCAATTTGTGGTGCAACACAGTACAATGCCTGATAGATTGCAGTTACACATTACTTCACTGATAGGAATAATAAACACAAAATGAAGCAACTCGATTTTGCTTAAATGGACAGAGAAATAAGAAGGTTTCACTGGAAATTTTGGGTGACAAATATATCATCAAAGACTAGAACATGTGGCTAAGAAGAAATGGTTCATTTCCTAAAGAAAAAAAGTTTTTATTGCAGCCATTAACCACCAGGTAAGAGATGTGTCAACAAGAAAATTTCAATGACACATCACATTTGCAGAACCATCCAATAGCTAGCACTGTACACAAGACAAACTGCATGTTAACAGTAAGGCCCTGCCAGTGTAAAATGGTGCCAACGTAGGAACCGAAGACCTCAGGGTAAGGGATAGACCAACCCAGAAGCTATGCCCACACACAATGAGAGCCAGGAGACATTTATACAGTTTGATATATTTTATATACTTTCCAAAATGTATTGATCTCTTGTCAAAAAGGAATAACCATGAAAAGCAAAATTAAAGTCACACGAATATATGATTTTATGAGGCAACGTGAGAAGAAATTGCTGAACTCAACTGAGAATTTCCAAACATTGCCAAATGACTCCCAATACAAAACAAAAGATACATCCTAAGGGAACGCCAATGACTATGCTTTTGTTTGATATTCATACGACAAAAGAATGGTTGCGAGGTTAAGAAGGCAAAAAAGAAGGGGAAATAAAGCAGGTAAGAAAAGATTAACAGCTAACAGAAACAGTTCATTAGCCAGAAAGGACATGGATCTGATCTAAATAAACCTTGTTCAGGTTTTAGTTCTTAATTTGGCATGTTATTTTCTGAAATAAAGCTTTTCTAGCCTCTCCTGACAAGATTAGTATTTCCTCATCGGTGCTCTCATGATGCACTGAACCTCACCCTTTGTATCATTTATAATGCTCATAATCATGTGTTTAGGGTTTACAGACATGTTCCCCTCTTCCACTGTAAATTCCATAACACTAGACTGTATGTATCTCATTCACCACAGTGTTCACAGCACCTAGCAAAAAATGTATGCTCAACAAATACTAGAATCAAGAAGTTCAATATAATGATTAAATAATATCTATTACTTTATTCACTCTTTGATATAAGTGGAGACATCTTCAGATAAAGAAGTGACATGTCAAGGTCCACCCAAGGCCTGTTTATGCTGTATCCTCACATGACATGTTCCTCTCCCCCTCTCTGCTGATCTAAATCCTATCCACCTATATTAGTTAGGATACAGAGTTAGCTACTCCATCAGCGAGGCCCAAAATAACCATGACTTCTACGAGATGTGAGTTTCTCTAATCTATAAAATTCTCAACTGGCCTGACAATTCCAGTGACACTGACAAGGGTCCAGATTCCTTCTATCTTGGTATCTACTTTCTTCATGCAACTCCAGTATGAGAGCCCAAGACGGCTAACCCTGCAGTATGATTCTTATGCCCATCCTGCCCAGTAAGATGGACAAAAATAGTAAGAGGCAGGCATACATCCCACCTCAACAGCATGGCATGGTAACTGTACACATGGTTTCCTTAAACCCTAGAACAGAATCTTGTGGCCATGCTCAGATGCAAGAAGACTAAGAAGCATAATTATCAGTCAGGCACCCAAATTGAAAGGAAGAATAAATTTTGGGGGGAAATAGCAGACCCAGCCACATCATCCATCTTTTAGGCCCCACATCCTCTCAGGAGTTCAAAGACTATTCAAATTTTCTTCTTTTTCTGAAGTTACTTTATCCATAGACAGTTAATATGCCACACTGAAACCCAACAATTCTCCGATAGTTCTGTAGATTATCTGTTCCTCTACTTCTATCATGGGGTCGTTGAGGAATGAATTCATAACCCTGTGGCTCCACATTCCTTATTCTGCCTCCAAGGTGCCTGGCAAAGTATCAAAATTGTATCAGGTATTATACTTTTACTTGGTATTTAAAATAAACAGGTATAATAATTGAAGCGCACAAAATTACATTAACATTTCAATAAAGGAGTGCTGGAAAGGTATTGAAAATGTGATTGCTGATACTCAAGAGCAAATTGATAAGTTGCAGTTCCTCCAAAACACTGTTCAAATCATTTATCAGTCTTTGAATAAGGTTAGATAACCTATTACTTATATTATTGTAGTTATTTTTTAAAAACTGTAGTTAAAATTACAGTTGATTCATTTTATTCACAGCTAATTATAAGACTTGATCAAAATTAAGCAGTCAATGTGAAACTTCAAAAGAAATTATTGATTCTTCTCATGAGCAACAACCAATTAAAACAGTATGGTGCAAGACTGCTCTAGTTCTTAGTGTTCTAATTTTGGATTTTTTTCTCTTCATTTTTTTAAACAAAGAACATTATATAAAGACTTCAAATTAGCTCTTGGCTTTTCCTATTCAATATCAACCACTTACAGAGTGCCAATCATTTTGCTGAACCTTTCTATAAAAAAAAAAATAGACTTTTGCCAGTGGCACTGAAATGAAAAGAGATGATGAGATAATCATAGCAAACTCTGACTCCCGTGTGCTGCCTTTTCTTCCCTGATGAAAACCCCACAGGATATTGTTACGTGGGAAAAGGACATGATGATTCTAAGACAAGAAACTGGTTTTTGCCACACAAACAAAATACAAGAGGGCTCCAAAAAGAGCTTATATGGGGATGTGAAGTAAAAGAAGTTTAGGATATTGATTGTTGTAGGCTTCGGTTTCAGACATCCTCCCGGCAGTTCTACCTCTGCGGAGAGGGGCTTGACAAATGGAGCTCACAAAATAGATCATGGCAGGATTCCAAGGACTCTCTTCAGACATGGTGGCCATGTCTTTAAAATATCTCCCATGTTAACCAAGTATTCATTATTGCATGTGTTAAAAATTAAACACAAAGAGGTATCAGAATTAGCGCACACACTAAAGGCTCTATACTTTCTATACAACTTTTTTCATTTTCACTCCCAGAAAGTAAGTATAATTTTCCACAGCTGACAACAAACTGTGTACTGCTGTCTATTTTCCAATTATCACCGAAACAGCAGCATAATGCTAAAAAATAATCTATCACCCAAACACAACCATTTTAATATTTTGTTCCTGTCCAAGCTATATTCATGTTTATTCCATAGTAGTAATTGCAGCATAAATATAATTTTATGTTCTATTTTCTTCACTTAAAATTAAAATAAGACATGTGACATTTTCATGTTGATACATCATCATCATAGTTATAATTTTAATGAATGCACATATTCCATTTAATTAGTATAATATACCTAACCATCAACTTTTTCTAAGGAAGAGTTTTGGAAAATATAGCACCTTTCTGAAGATTTATCTTTTTAACAATTCTTGCTTAGAAGTCTTACACTTTGCAAGAGCACTGGTCTTTGCTCTTTCATTCAATTACATACCATATAAGACTGATATTTACTAAGCATCTACTGTGACTCCACATTATCATAGATGCAATAAGTATGAAAAAGCATAAAACACATCTCTGGTAGTGACTCTCTTGGGTGTAGCTTGGAATAGGATAGAATGTTTGGATTAGGAGGGAGATACAGAAAGGGAATGCCTCAAATGGATCAATTTTTATTAAAGGTTCTATCCTTACACTACGCTACATCTCTAGTCCATTTTTTAAGACAAGGTCTCACTAAGTCACTAAATATCCCCCACTATTGGGCTCATAATTGCAGTCTTCCTGCCTTAATCTCCCAGACTGTTATGATCACAAGCATGCATGAGAACAAGAGCTTTAGGAAGAGTGATTGAATCTGAGCTGATCTGAATCAGCATGGATTTGTCAACTGGATATTTCACTTTTTCCTGTTAGGAGGATAATTGGAATAATTCAGGAACAGAGAACTGGATAGATGAATAAATCTACTATCTTGGGAATGTTCAACTAATAAAAGCAAGGAAAGAGTCCAGCCCAGTGACACAATGAGTTCCCACTATCTGAGCTGCCCAGTGATGTCTTCTTATAGCTGCCATAACAAACTAATAATGGTATTTGTTTAAAATCAAGGTTCTTCAACCCCAAGCAGACACAAATATATAATCTATGGATATGAGACTCACAAGTCTCCATCTACCAATCATTTAAGACAAATCTAAAACTTAAAAATGTATGAGTCTTGCACATACAAAAGATTCAGAATATCCAACATGTTTCTGAAGACTTGCCTTTTTAAAAAATTTTGATTAGTAGGACAAGACCTCTGATCTTTGCCCTTGTATTCAATTATGTATCAAACAAGATGGATATTTACTAAGCATCTACTGGGGAGCATCTTGTAGATTTTAAAAGATAACACCAACATAGAAATAGGAGAGATCACATCATAAAGATTATATATATTATAAATCTAAATGTTTCTGTCTTCAATGAAATGAAATAATAAACTTCTGTCTAGCAAAATATATGTTTTCCCATATTTTCTGTATTGAATTCTTACAACTGTATAGTAGGTATGATGAATGCTTATATTAATCCCTTTTCCTGAAATAAGAAAGTAAGAGACCTTTCTTTTCAACTTGCTGAATATCACACAATCAATAAGAAAGCTGATCAATAATGCCCAGCCAGGTTTGGGTACTTCCTCAAAAAAATATTTTTGAGTACAGAGGTCAAAGAGAATAGGCCAGAAAACTTAGGTGATGGGATCAAACAGAGCTATTATGGCTCCAGCTAACAGACCTGTTGGGAACAGAGTCCCTGTCAGGGTAATATCCTGACCCAGCTCTGCCAAGCAGGAAGTGGAATTGGAAGGAAGAATAAGGCAAGTGTCCTGCCACAGGGAGATGAGATGGAAATGACAAGTGGGAGAGCAAATTTATTTCTGACCCTTTGTGAAGCTACCCAGACAAGCTAATGTACTACACCAGTAACTGTGGACAATTTGAGGCTATTAAGGCATGATTGGAACAGCAAAGCATGCTGGGAATAGTGAGCTGATCCTAAGAAAACTAAACCAACTCACAACTCACTCTCATCCCACATCCACAAAGTTTCATTCTGGCTGTGCTACATCCAGGTATAGAGACGCTTTGCAGATATAATGTCATGCGTGCTTGGAAATTAATTTAGAACTACCATCACCAAAAGAGACAGGAAGATAGACAGAAAGAGAATATTACTTCCATTTAGATTATTTAACTTCACAGGTCCTGACATTTCAGAAAAGTCATGACTATCACCTTCATCCTTACTTAAAAGTTGAGAAAAACAAAGGAACACAACTTGAGTAAAAAAAGATGTCAAATAAAAATATTTTTAACCAAAATGAAGGCTTATGGATGTATGCCTTATTTCTTCTACAAACTGAATTTTTATTCTATGTACATTATCCATTCTTAACATCATGTAGGTAACTGGATAAAGTATGATGTGATACTTGGACTCTAGAAGCATTATTGGGTTAGCTATAAATTTCAATAGAAATGTGGAAAATGAATACATGAAAATTCTCAGAAATGAAAATGTACTTCCTATTACTGTATAACTCAAACTTCCCAGATAATTATTGGCAGGACCCATTGCCATCTAGTTCTCTAAGCATAAATGAGCCTATGATAACACCCAGAGCTCAAAGAGTAATGACAAAGGTGGAAGAGATGGTCTAGTCAGGCATGAAATTGATTTTATAATAACAAATATCTGTTGCCTTCCGTGTGCTAAGTAAATAATTCTGAAGCAGGGGGTAAAGATAATAAAAATGAAATCATTAACTGCCTCTACTAAATCAAACACAGAAGGAAACCCATTGTCATGTTGACCCTGAAGCCTGTTTGATGGCTAATTAAAACAATTATTTTCATCATGACACAGAGCTGGGGGAGAGTTTGGCGGTTAACCTTGTTGGGAACAGAGTTTCTACTCTACCCCCAAATTCACATTAAAAAAACAAGAGATACCGAGACCAGGTGAGGTGAGAGAGGAGACCAGAAGGAGACAAGCACAGCGATAGAGCCTACAAGAGAATCGTAGACCTCCCAATCTAACCTTTCAGAGAACTCATCTAACTTCTCAGGGGCTTTCTCTTTCTGTAAAGGACTAAGCTAACTTCAGATAATGGAAGTTTATGATCAACTTTTAAAAGCTACTCTGAATGTCATTTCTGTCATTTATATCCCTACAGCTCCGTTTAGCTGATTAAAATAAAATCCTACTGACGGCACCATTTCGGAGTCAATGTCCTGGTGGGTCAGTTAGCATTACCGAATCTCTTGGCCCCACAACTCACTATTTCTACAAGCTATTTCCAAATCTAAGGCTTTTAGCCAAAAGGCATCATAAAAAAATAGAAAAAAAAGATAAAAATTTTTCCAAATCCCAGCAATCAATCTAGAAAAGGTCTAAGCAACCACCTTATTAATGGTGTCTGTATACGTCCATGGACGGCTAGAAAAAAGATCTCTGTTGCATCTTCTTAGCACTTCATTCTCTTTCCTGAAGTTGTTCCTTTTCCTGATCCATTGTAATTCCCAGAGAAACCACCTTGGCCTTACTGACTCAAATCCCTGGCTTCTGCTGGCCGGATCAGAGGTTGACATCCTTCCAAACTCGAGCCAAACAAAAATCCTTGCCTGTGAGTTTTGAAATTAATTTCAGAAAACATATAAATCTGTCCAGAAACAGGCTGAACTTCAGATTTTAGGACTACTGACCATGTTTTATCCCCTTTGCAGGAAACTTGGCCTTGGTAAGAAAGAGTGAGGTTGCTGCACAGAGAGAGACAGAGACAGAAGGTGGAAAAGAAAGGCTTGGCATCATTTGGTTCCCCAGCTCTAGTTGTTCCTAAGGTTCAACTCCATCTGTGCTCTGTCATTGTTCTGTTCTGTTTTGTTTTTTAACTCTTTGTTGGACACCAAGTGCTGCCAAACTCCTTTGCCTTTGTCTCCCCTAATTCAAGCTGAGTTTCTGTCACTCACACACTAAGAGTCACAGTGCAATACAAAAACTCCCAGTTTAACATAATGGAGAGTGGGTTCTCTGTGAGCATGTGAAACTGTCTGCTCATTATAGTAGTGCTTTTTATTACTTGTCACAGCCTTCTCTTAGATTTGGAAGTGCTATCGCATTGAATGAAAAATTTTAGAATCACTTTATCGATTTCTTGCCTTTGGCCCCCAACTGATGGAGCAGTGTTATCTAGTGATTGTCAGTGGAGGAGGAGAGGGAACAGGGAAAGACATCCAGAATTTTGAGCCAGAAATCAAATGCCCCAGACTGAAAACATCATCTAGAAGGCATTATTTCTGTCAAATCATTGGCCCTGACCAACAGTCCATCCAGAAAGCCAAGAATTCGAGTTGTTTGGTGACACTGATGACTTCCAACATCTAGTTTTTTGCAATAGATAAGGTTTTCTATTTGTAAATCAACCAGTTTTATTCTTTCTAATGGAATATTATGTGGCTCTTTAGACTTGAGCCAGTAGTTTTAATTACTCTTCTTTTTCTAAGTTTAGCCTCTTGACAAGCTGTGCTATTTCATTTGACATTCATTGGATGCCTGTTTGTTGAACACCGTGCCAACTCTTGAAGGATATCACAATGAATAAGACATGAACCCTGTCCCCAGAAAATTAAAGCACTTCTTAGTATTCTTTAGGGTACCTTTTGGCTCATTGTAGAAGTAATTTACTAAGTGATTCCTTAAGAACTGCCAGAGTTAATATCCCCAAGGCATGGTTCACTCACCTGGTAAGACCTATGAAAGAAAATCTCTATGCAAATTTAATATACCTTATTCTTCTAACTTAATATTAAATATATAGTTTATATTCTTTTGTAATGAAAACTCTAGCCATAATTAAATAACCATAATAAAATAACTCTATAAAATAAAACACTAGCAACACACCTTACAAATTTTTACATAGAATTTAATTTTATATTATAGCCACTAGAAACTTTTTCTCCTCACCAGAATTTTTCATCTACTACTACTGTAGCACTCGGAAGTTAACTTTTTCTATTAAGACTAAAGCTAAACTATATCAACATGCTCTTATTTCTGTTCCTTAAGGTCTAAACAGGAATTAAGGAGGAAGGATGCCTGTACTGATTTCCAGAGATGCAAAGCCAAAAAAAAAAAAAAATGAAGACAGCACCAGAATAGGAAATTGAAATGCATTTTCTCATAGAATATTCTATGGGTGGTGAGCTATTATATTATTAGTGCTATATTTTAGCAACATTACGAGTGAAATGTCCTTTTCATGGACCAGTCTTTAGACCTCACTATAATTTATATCACTGTTATTTGGCAGAAGTATGTCTTAAATTCTAAGAAACTAAATTATACATTGACTTTTAGAAAGCTAATATTTTCTTAAGGCAAGTTTATCTGAATGTTAAGGTACTAGGTCAGGGTAATTTAATGAGCTGTCCAAATAATTCCTTTGCTTTAAAGGCCATCACTCTTCATCCTGGCTATGTTTCATACTTTCAACACCTTGTCTTCATTCAATCACCATATACTAAGCACTTCCTGTGTGCAATATAGTATTTAGGTACTAGTACTGAGTAAGCAAAAGAAGTGGAATGTCTGTCAGTGATATGGTATCATCTCTGCCCCTTCTATAGATTCTCTGACATACTAAGAGAGCCTAAAACCCTAATCTTCAGAATACCCTTGTCCTATGGTACCAGGTTAGTTTTACAATGAGAGGCATCGATATGGAATCTGGATGTCTCTGGTGGCACTTACAGACAGACTCATGAGCAGAAGGCTAGTTTTTGAGAATTCCTAAGATCAGCAATGGTACTTTTTCCTGAGACTGGGAGATTCGCTGAGACAGCTTCTGGAGAAATCACCTGCTCCTAAGCATCTGTTTCTATGACCTTCCAAGGTAGCAGAAACCTCTAGTTCTTTCTATAAAATCATTCCTATGTGAAATGACTAAGTGATTTCTGTCTGCCAAGCCAAAGCTGATAGAGAATGGCAAACACCACCCTGCTTTTACAAGTGAGCAGTCGCATAGAGAAAAGAAGATTAAGTAACTGATTATACATGAATTAGTTGGCTTTCTTATGACTGAGACACAGTACTTGGCACCCATAAGTTAAAAAGTAAGGTTTATTTGGCTCACAGTGTCCAGTGGGCTCAGTCTATGCTTGCCTGGCTCCATGGTAGAAACAGCATGGTGGAAGGGCATGGTGGAGGAAAACTCTTTAACTGATGATAGCCAGGAAGAGGAGAGAGAAGTAAGAAGTGGGGTACAAGAACATAATCTCTCAAGCAGTCCACCTCAGTGATGTACCATTTCCAACAAGGTCCCACTTCAGCCATCAACTCATCAATGAATTAATCTACTGATAAGTACAGTGTACCCAAGATCCAATTACCTTCTAAGACTTCTACCTCTGAATATTTGAGACTTTGGAGGTAATATTTTAGATCTAAATGGACAACATATAATTATGTGATTGTCAGCTGTGACCTGAAGCCAACTTCTATTACTTGTCTCAGCCATTTCCTAAATTTTAAGAATTTGGGACAACCCAGTCATTAAAACATCAAATTACAAATTAAGTTATGTAAATTTTCATTATTTAGGACAAAAGTTTCAGTGGTTTACCATTTCCTGTTTTACTGTGTTTTGCACTCCTGAGGTTATTTGCATATACAGCTGCATCTGTACGGTGATACATACTTGCTTGCTATGTACCAAGCACCTCTCAATTCCAGGTTCAGTGACATCACACTGGCAGCTTTCTGTCACTCCTCTGGTAGTACCCACATCACTGTGAGACGGAGAACACCGAGAACACTACAAATTAAATTGTTTTGCTTTTAGCAGGTAGCTGGTAACTGTTTTCAGAACCAGTTAATCATCGACTAAAACATCACTGATAATGGCACAAATACAAGAAAACAAGTATATATTATCATAAATCAGGGCAATTCCTGAAAGAAGTGATATTGAAAGAAGTGATCCTTGATTTGAGCTCAGTGGAGTGAGGGGGTTAGGGAAACACATTCTGGGATAAGGCATCTACGAGCTCTTTGAGGAGGGAAAGATCTTGGTCCTATAGCAAAGCACCAAAGATTTGATGGGGATAGAGAGCAAAGAAAGAAGATACATCACTTAACCCCACTTTGTCCAAGCTTTTATTGGCAGTCACATTAGTCTGCCATGTGGTACTGTTATTTGTGCACTTCTTTCCTATCATTCAACAATTTGGTTGCAGACAAAATAAAATGTCATGGACCTACCAGAGTTTCCTACACATCATGAGTATATGTCTAAATGGATGAGTGGATGAATCCTCCTCAATTCAATAAACATAAATTTTCAAATCTCCAAAAATGACAATAAAACTCATAATTCAACTTTTTTATTAACATACATTAAAATAATAGGTTTTTAAGTTATAGAATGTTATTTTCTATGTATAACAGTCTAATTTATAGAAGTTAGAAAAATCAAAAGCAAAATAATAAATATGTTCAATAACATGTGTATCAGTATACTCTGGCTGCCATAACAAAACCTCATAGAATGTATGGCTTAAGCAACAGAAATTTATTTTTCACCATATTTGAGTCTAGAATATCCCAGAACAAATTGCCAGCAAGACAGATTTACTGTTAAGGCTTCTTCTCATGACAGGTAAATATACACCTTTTCTCACTATGTGTTCACATAACTTTGTGCACAGATGCACATACGCAGACACATATACATAGACATAGATATACACAGAGAAAGAATTTGTTGGCATGTTTTCCTTTTTCTGCAAGGGCACCTCCCCTATTAGATCAGAACTCCAATGTCATGTCCTCATTTAACCTTAATCATCTCCTTAAATGCCTTGTAGCCATGTAGCTACATGTAGAGCTTGCGCTTCAAAATGTGAATTTATGGGGACACAATTCGATCTCAAGAAGTATGTGTAATATAAAACATATAACAGATATTTGGCTCAAGAATATTAAGAAGCATGATAACTATTAACGGATATAGATGTATACTTTCATATAAAACTGAATGACACTCATTTGGAGTGATATGACTTATTTCATTTGTGTATGTTACATTTATATATATGTATTATAATCACATGAAAAATATGAAGTTATACAACCCTACCATTGAACACACATTCGCATGTGCACATGCGTGCATTTTGAAAATCATGCATAAATCACATCCCTTCAAAACTGACCATTGACAGCATCTATGCAATTCTGTAAGGCAGGAGTACTTTGGTTAGTAAGCAGAAATGCCAGCAATAAGAGTATCCCATGATCCACACTGGACTTTATAGCCTGGAAACATTTCTAAATGATTCTGAAACTACTGTGTTACTCTTTTAACGTTCAGTGCTATTATAATTTATAATTGTCTCTATGTCCCATAACAATAGCCTGCAATTCTCTGAGTGGTGGTGCTGTGAAATATGCCCCTAAATCAAAAACCATGGAGAAAAAAATTAGATGTGCTAAAAAACTATAACAAAGGTCAATATTTTGTGGATTATTTACTCATGTTATTTTTATGTTATTTGATACTCATAAAGTATATTTAAAACTAAAATGGTACTATAATTGTGCTAGATTTATGAAATCTGGGATCATATCCCCTGCATTATAATTTATTACAATAGAAAAATTAGTGCTGAATAATGTGTTTTGAAAAACACAAGGTTTTTATGAACTAGTGCTCACATAAAATGTGACTGCCTCATGCATACAACTGAGAACATGGACAGCTGATTAAGAGAGGGCTCGGGAGCCGGAGTATGACTTTATATAAAAGGTGCCTCCCTGCCTATTCAGAAATGTACATCTCTGCAATTATTTAAGTAATCTTTACAAATTGTACTTATTTCCTTGAATTGGTACCAGAATGCAACAGATATGTCAACAATTCTAGACCAAGAGGAAAGTTGAGTTGGCTTTCTCTCCCAAGATCATGTGACATGTGAGATCCACCTCCCACCCAAATCATGGCTACACAGCTGATCTAAAGTTTCTCTCAGCCTGAGAACTCAGTAATTGTTACTAGTTCAGGATGTAGTTATGTTAGATTTTATCTTTACCTTGAGCCCAGGCCCTCTGCTCTAATCAACTGCCTCCACCACCTGGAGAATCATCTGATAAACGTTGTTGGTCTCTAACACTCCGCATATACCTCCTTCTTCCCAGCAGGACTTTTGAAAATGCAGCCAAGGACAGCCAAACTGTCACCCTGCATCAACCCCAGGGCCCCAGGCATACCTGTCTGTCTTTTTTAAGGGTTAATTATTTTCCTCAAATTTCACTTTCAACTGGACCCTGCATAAGCCTACTGCTTTGGGCTGCTTTATTGCCTATTTGAATCTATTTCATGTCACATCCTTTCTAATATAAGCAAGGTCCTCACGTGTTAAGCCCAAAGGTAACCAATCTCCCAGAGGGGACAATGTAGTTTCCTCTGTCTGCTCACACACAAAATTATTCATTTTTTCAGCCTAACCCAATTTCTCATCCTAGTCACAGTCACATTCAAAGCCATTTCTGTGATTTAAAATTTACAAAACAGCTCCTATTGACATCAAAAGAATTAAAAGATGCAAGTAATAGTTCATTGTAGATCTTAAAGTAACTACATGGTATTATAAGACACAGAGCCTTGAAAAAGCCTCAAGTAGATTTTAATAAGATAAAATACATTCAAATAGGAGAACAGACTTTTCTCTTTTCCCACTGAGGAAAAGCAGAAAGAAAACAGCTGAAGTTGAAACCAAAAGAAATTCACATTACACACAAAAACAGATACTGCATGTTGTCTCTGATACATAGAACCTTTTAAAAAAGCCATTCTGAATAAACAGTGATTAGTAAAGGCTGGGAAGGACCCTCAGTGAGACGATAGAAGGAGGTCCAGTAGAAAGGCATAGCAGGCACCAAACCACAGTTAGAAGTAGTAACTTTCAGTGTCCCAACACAGTGGGGTGACTGTGGTCACAATGCATGATCACCATTCATGCTTTATGAATAAGCAGAAAAATTCAAAATCTCCAAGCATACAGTAATGGTAAGGAATGAGAAATGCTAATTACTCTGATTTGATCAGTATATACTGTACACAGTGTATTGAGCTATCTCAGAGTAGACCATAAAAAATGTAAAATTAAAATAATTATGACAACAAAATTTAAAATAACAAATGTTTAAGGCCAGTTGTGGTAGCTCTCATCTAAAATTCCAGCATTCTGGAAGGCTGAGGCAGAAGAATTACAAGTTTAAACCCTTCCTGGGCAATTTAATAATTTAGCAATACATTGTCTTAAAAGTAAAAAATAAAAAAATAGCTAGGAATGTAGTTCAGGAAAACAGCCTTGGGTTCAGTCCTCTATAATACACACACACACACACACACACACACACACACACAGCTTCAAGATTAGGTAAAGTATTCTTTGTTACTATGTAGGAAAAGGATGCCAATCTTTCAAGAATAATTAGAATATACATTTCAGTACAGCCAGACTGAGAACTCCTTTGATGCAGATTATTTACCAATAGCTAGAATGTATGCATCATATAAGCATTTATTGACTAGGTATTCAAAAAACACTCTTTTGAAGGAATGAATGCCTAATCAACATCTCAAGATGTGTTTACAAATGGGGAATGGGTATAAACCTTACACATTTGGGTCTCTCAGTCATATATTCTGTCAATTAAACAACTATGGAACTCTGCTATATTTTGGATGGAAAAAAAAGATAAGCAAAATTCAAATGGCGTGCTTCATTTGGATTTGAGATTTCCCCCAAATGCTCAGATGCTAAAGACATGGTCAACAGTCTGTGGTGCTATCAAGAACTGGTGGGACTTTAGAAGGTGGAGCCTACTAGAAGGAAGTTAGAGCTCTGGGAAAGTTGGAGCCCTTAAAAGAGACTGGAAATCTTGTCCCAGACACCATGAGATAAACAGGTCTCTTCCACCACATGGTCCTGACCATGGATTGGAATCTATGAAAGCACGAACCAATGTAATCTTGTCCTCTTTTTAAGGTGATTATCTCAGATATTTTTTTTAAGAGTCAAAAAAGAAAAAGAAAAGCTAATGTGGAACATCAAAGGATATTTAACACGTCATTTTGAAAGTAAAATTTTGAGCTGGGTAAGGCTCTATATACCTTGAAAGCCAGCTACTCAGGAGACTCAGTCAGGAGGATCACAAGTTCAAGGCCATCCTGGATACCAAGCAAGACTCCATCTCAAACAAAAATAATGATTAATTTTACAGTTAATTTTTAATTTTTATTAACACACAAAAACTATAAATCATTTATAGTGGGAACAAGAATGAATGAAATACGACTTCCTATTCTTATGCCCAGACTTGTGCCCCAGACAGATCAAAGAAATTTTTCACCCAACCTCTTGTTCCCCTGGTATCTGAGAGCATGGTGCCTGGACCAGACTCTTTCAATACTAGGATCAGGGATGATCACACCTCTTCTCATTGAAGCTTGGGTCCCCCAAACTGGTGAACATGGACAGCACTCAGACCTGAGATGACTGAGGAACATGTATGGCCTACATTTCCTCCAAAACTTCAGATAGCTCAGCAGTCCAATGCCTTGACACCTGGTCTTGCAGTAGATTCAGACTGAACTAACATATCTTGCACCCTCACTTGCTCAGCACTGCACAGATCTTGCATGCAGGGCATTGTTTAAATCTCTGGATCATTCTGTGAAGTAGGAATAATCATCCCCATTTTATAGATTTAAAAACACCATAGAGAAGGTAAGCAAGTAGCCCTAATAATGCTCGATTATAATGGATTTGAAGCCAAATATCTTGAAACCTGAATGATTATAGGATTTATGTGGCAATTAACTAGAATGATCATCTAGTTTGTCATTCCTGAGGACAGTTAGGAGAATAAAATGACCATGACAATAAGCCTGAACTAGTTCTTCCTGGGCAAAACAGGAAGGTCCTTGTGACCCCTTGTCCCTCCAACACAGTAAGTCTGCCAGTTCACCATAATCATATGTCAATCCATGATAAATGTTAGATCTTTAGGCTCCTCCTATGTGCCTGTCCTTAAAATTCCTCAACAGAAACTTTCACTCTTCACACTACAAAAATAGCTGGTGTTTGAAAGGATGCTAAGTGAATCAGAGTCAATAAAATTATGGCATATTAATTAAATAGGAGCTTACTACAGAAAGTCAATCTATATTCAAAATTTCTAAGGAAGAGTAAGTGCTTTTTCTATCTAGGGTAATATCAACAGCACTTTACAGGGCATGGAAAGAGGAGGAGAAATAGGTTGGATGCTAAGACCTCAATTTTCTACACAATACCACAATGACATTCTCTATTGATGCAACAGCTTTGGGTTGAGAATTTTGACATGAGGGGTTATTAGCTGGAGAATTTCTCAGTGAATAGTATAAAATGTCAATTCCTACTTATTATTGCTTAATTAGAACTTTTTTAAAGTTATTTTCAAATTTCAGCATTTTGAAATGTCAACTTATAACACTTGCAAATATTTTTTTTAAAATCTGTGGAAACCAAGCCTATACCTTTGCCTTTTAGAAATAACCCATGGTGACAGGGGGTTGCTTTGGAGAACTGCAAAACCTCTCATCTAACCAGAGTTCACTTCCCTGTACTGTACAATAAAACTGGGAAAAGGACTTGAATAGAAGTTACATAGTTTTGAGCTCAGGGTGGACCAGTTTATTTTCAGTTTGCAGTCATCCATGAGGGTCAGGCTTTGCTTTATAGACAGGGCATCTTTAAAGAGAGGCCAGGTTGTTCATTATTTGGCAGTAACAAAAATAGAAGTAATCTAATTTCTGTGTGAATCACTTCCCCAGGGTGGACAAGCCCAGGCCAGCCAGAATACTTCCCTAGAACTCTAAGGGCTTACTGCAGCAAATGGGAAATCAGAGCTTGGGCTTACAGCTTCCAGAGCATCTTTCAGTGAGTTAGTTTTTAAAACATGGCTCTACACGAACAGGAGACACATTTCCTTCTGTGATCTTTCCTCTGGACTCTCATTCCTTATCTCATTTCCACACCTCTTAAAATACTGGCACAGCCAGTTGAAGGAGGCATACCTGCATAAATATGAAAGATGAATTCTTAACATTCTTTGCAAAGAGAAACTGCATTCCCTGAGATCAGAACAGGAAAAATAAAAAACATATTACAGGCATGGATTTTTGTTCTAGGAATGATGTTGAGTCTACTATGCCCAAATAACCATACAAATGAACCCATTAATTCCCCCAAACATTCCAACATATCTAGGCTGAGGAGGACATAGAAGTGGATTCACTCTCTAGACTAGCTCCTAGCCTGCTTGGGCCAAATTGTCCCCACACTGTAGGCGATGCAGCTCCATCCTGAGACCAAACATATGTCTGTCATTATCATGAATTCTCTGATCCTTTAATAATTTTGAGTACCTGGTCAAAAATTCTATTTCTCACACATTTCCCAGGTGAAGATACACAAATGGCAAATAAATACATGAAGAAATGTTCACTATCACTGGTCGTTTGAGAAATGCAAATTAAAACAGCACTGAGATTTCATCTCACTCTGGAAATAAGAGCTGCCATCAAGAAATCAACTGATAACAAATGTTGGCGAGGCAGGGAGGAAAAAGGAACACTGCTCCACTGCTGGTGGGAATGCAGACTGCAACCACTATGGAAATCACTATGGAGATTTCTCAGAAGACTAGGACTGGAAGTTCCATTCAATCCAGCTATTCCCCTCCTGGGTATTTTCCCAGAAAAACTGGAAAGTTCATGTCACAGTGACATATGTCCACCTATGTTCATAGCACAATTTGTAATAGCTAAATCTTGGAAACAACCAAAATGCCTATCAACCGCAAAGTGGATGAAAAAGATGTGGTATTTTTATACAATGAAATATTACTTAGCTACAAAAAAGGATGATCTTGTGGCCTTCATAGGTAAATGGAGGCAACTTGAGACTATCCTCCTAAGTGAAATAAATAAGAATCATATTTATAAATATCACACTGTGTCTCTAGTGTAAAAAGGAATAAGAACTGTAGGAGTAGTAAAACCCAAAATGTGTTATCACTACTGTGAAAAAGAGAGGGAAAGAAAGTGTTCTAAAGGATATAACTGCATGTATGCTTAAGTGTGTAAAATAGATAATCATATTACTAAGTTTTTGTTGGATCACTGAACAGAACTGTTTGCACTCTCACTGTTTGAATGTCCACTTTTTATGCTTTAATTTTGTAACTTGAACAACTATTTCTAAGATGACAATATGTAATTTATCAACTAGTAACTTCTTAGTGTTTTTTGAAATTCTGTATTATTTCTATGCTTTTATGTTTTGATTTTTTCCTTTAAATAAAATTCTTAAAAAATTATATTTCTTCTCCAGAAAATTTGTTTACCAGAAAATAAAATAAATGTAAGGAAAACATTCGGATTTGGACTAGAGTCGACAGCTGCTCTGTTTTTATCCTTATCTGTCTTTCATAAGTCAATAGTCTACTGTCTTGGTTACTTGTCTCTCATTGCTGAGACAAAATACTTGACATCCAAAATGAAGGAAGCAAAGGTTTATTTAGCTCACAGTTTGTGGAGGTTTTGGTTCATAATCATGGTGGCATGACTGAGGGGCAGCCATTCATGGCAGCTACAGCAGATACCAGAAGCCATAAGAACAAAAAGGCAAAAGGGAAAAGCAGGCCTTCTTCTGTCCCTTATATTGCATGCTGGCTACCTGCCCCTAAGCGCATGTAGCACTCACACTGTCAATCCCAGTGCTAGACAAAGAACCAATCACAAATGCTAGATTTAGTCACCTCCATGACTGCATGAAGCTTTGGGGTGACACCCAGACACAAACCATAACATCTACCTTGTACAGAAAATGTCTGAATCTTGATTTTTTTTTTGCCCAGATTATACCAACTTTTGACATTAAGTACTTAAGCTATTTCTATCACAAACACTAAAAATATCCTCATTTTCTAAACATTCATTCACATTCTTCGAATAATTTTCCATCCAAACTACATCAACATTCCTATATCTTAAGGAGAAAGCTAAAGCTGATATCTTTTGAGAAAGGTATTCTCAAAAACATCAGTATTTTCTATAAGGATCTAGCATTCTAAGAAATAATATGGGAATCATTTATCTTCCATTTATTGTATTAGAGTGAACCTTTATATCCAATTTACCTTCCACTGTAAAAGTTAGGTCAAATGTAGAGTATAGCCTGGGAAAATGTTCGAGGTGAATGGTCCTCAATCTAGAGACTTTGAACTTTCAAACCTATTAATAATTTGAATAGGAAAAGAAATCTTAATTTTCTTCCTTTTCACTGGAAATTTAATATTTCACTTCTTGACTTATGAAAATAGGCAACATGTCACCATAGGGTTAGTCAAAAGAATTCACAAAAATTTTAATGACACATTCAGCTGTAAAAATTCTCACAATACTAATTACCTTTGTCTCTAATTCAAAATCTTAACACATGCCATATCTATACCATATCACATTTTGTTCAATAGAATTCTGAAAACAGTATTTCAACAATTTTTTTGTTATCTTGTATATGTTGCTTTACACACTCAAACAATTGAGAATTTATTTTTACATTTCTATAGATAATGCAAAAAAACTGAAGGTACAGAATAGGCTGCAAATCACTGTCAGCCAGTTGTATTTACTAATATAAATAAGTTCACAAAGTCATATTAAATAAAGAAGCTTGCTGTACTCCAATGCTTATATAATATTTTATAACGTAATGTGCCCTACTGGAGGTAAGTGGACATTTTAGCTCTCTTTTGTTGAAGAGGTGTCCTTTCTTGAGAGTTTAGGAGAAAGGAACTCCCATTTCTCTGGTGGATGCATGTACCAGATGTGTAGGTTGGATAAGGGCTAAAAGATACATCAAGGGCTCATGTGTTAAAGATGTGCTCCCCAGCCCATGGTGCTACCAAGAGGTTGTGGAATGTTTTAAGAGGTGGAATCTAGTTGGAGGAAATTAGGTCACTGGGGGACTGCTCTTGAAGGGGAGTCAGTCTGTTTCTGTCTCTGTCTCTGTCTCTGTTTCTGTCTCTGTCTCTCTGTCTCTTTCTCTCTCTCTTTCTCTGCTTCTATCAAAAATTGAAAGTTTCCCATGCATGAATTTCCATCACGATATGCTGTGCTACCACAAGCCCAAAGCAACAGACTAAGCAACTATGGACTGCAACCTCTGAAATGCTAAACTAAAATAAGTTGACTTTCAATCCGGTTTAAAATAAGAACCTCTTTAAATTGATTCCAAGAATTAGAATGACAGAAAGTTAACATCACTGGTTTCTTCTCTTGTAAATCCAAGATGAATAGATACATCAGTAACTGATCATGCTGCTGATGAAGATAATTTACAGATAGTCTTATTCCTGCTTTATTGGTTACCTGATTTTTCATTTAAGTCTGGTTAAAAAATAATAACGTTCTGTGTAAGAGGATAATTAAAATCTAGCTTTGCTCATAATTTCTCTGATGTTTAGCCTACATGGCACATGCTACCCTTGAAACAGTAATTCCCAGAGGGCAGAAATATTCATCTAGACTCATCATGGACTTCAATCTTACTCAGATAAATGCTTTAGTATGGGAGAGTCAGTGAAAAGATTTAGATTAAAACAAGGTTCTTCTACCCTATCTTTTAAAAACAAAATTATTGCCTCCTCTTCTTATTTTTCTTTCCTATTTCTCACTCTCAGTGACTATCTTTTTCTTACAACATCGTTGATTTAGAGCCAAATGATTAAATGGCCTTTCTCATTTCCTTGAGGGTGATGATATCCACTGTGATGCTGTTGGCATCTTACTTTTGACGCGTTCTTAAATGACCGCTGTGATTCAACATCCTGATAACTTCTATTCATCTCGAATAAACACCACATGGGATAAATCCTCTCACTGTCATGGTAATAGACATTTACTTTCCAGGAGGGTTCTAGGAGTCCCATAAAATCAGCTGATTATTGATCTTGCCTTCTACATCTTTCTTTAACATCTCCAAATCAGCTGTCTTGTGTACTTTCTTCAGATCCCTAATGCACTGATCAACTTGGGATAAAGTGGATTAGTCTGGGATCATAATACCCTTTATTTTTATATTTCGATGTAAACAAAACAATACAAACTGCAGACCATTTTCTCCACAGAGCCAATGCTTATAAATGTTTCTATCTTCACATCACTTAACAAACTTCTGAAAATAGCATTTTAAGGACCCTATAATTCAACTGTTTCAATCCAATGCTCTTTAGATAAGGAAGATAGACTAAACAAGGCTGAGTGACTTATGAAAAATTATTCCATGGCAATGTGAGGGAAACAAGTTTCCTATGCTTTTATCTACTTCACCATGCCATATCCTGGCTCTCAACTATAGAACCACTATACTCCTGTGTTTGTGCATATTTGATAGTCAAAAAACTCCATCATCAGGAAAATTTACTAACATTTTAAAAACAATGTACAATCAATCTTCTTTTTTCATTTAATGCTCTGTATGCCCTTTGTCAATTGGTACTCTCTTCTATCTTATTTTAGCATCAACAATTTGAAGACTACCATTTCTTACAAATATATGCTGAAAAATACTGTACTATATATGAAAGTATTTACATTATTTTTTCAATCACTGAAAAGCAATCAATGCCTGCAATGTTATTAAAACTTATTGGAATTTACTAATACATTCCTGTGAAACTAAATATAACATGCTTAGGATTTAATTCATAGACATCTTAAAAATAAGGAATTTGTTACACTGAATAGTATTTCCCCCAAAATACAAAATATGTCCAAATATACAATTTTGATTCTTATAAACCCTGTTTGACATTTACTGTAAAGCTCAGGAGTCATCAAATATAAAGGAAATTTTAAAAGGAAGCAAATAGACTGAAGTCCAGGGAAGGTGAACCTTTTAGAACTTTCAATAACAAACAGCCTGCTGTGACACTTAGGTTCACCACCACTGGACTAAACTATAAGAGAATTTAATCAAGGAAAAGAAAATCTTTTCAAAAAGCCTACCAAGCTAGGACGCTTGTGAAATTAAAAGGAAGGACATCAAAAACTGTTCACACATAGTACTATATGCAACACTTTATTTTTTGGAGTCTGAAACAGAAGACTATACAATATAGCTACATACCCAAATCATGGTTTAATGTATCCCCAGTTTAAACTTCACCCTGTAATATGAAACTGATTGAAACTAACAAGAAACAAAATTTTTCACCTGTTCTCTTAGGTCTATGGGTATTCTCTGATAGATTCTATTCAATGATTATTTTTATACTTTTCCAGTTAAACAACTGCACATAGAAAAGGGAGAAGTAAAATGGATGAAAGGTCCAATGATGAAACTTGAAGTTGATAAAGGACATTTTTATGGCTGTGTCTAGATGTTCCCCCTAAAGCTTCATGTGGTCAAAGGTGGAGCTCTTCAGAGGGGGCTGGATTTAATGTATATGACGTTGGGACCTTGTGTGTGATCCTGGAATTAAGAGTGTGTAATTACTAAATTACTCCACTGATTGTTTTGGCATAGTTCTGGGTATGAATCATGAAAAGGCCCATGCTGGGTGTGGGTGGCACCACCCAAAGCAGGAGCAGTCTGGGAGGCATGAAAGGGAGGCTGCCGATGCTACTTCATTATTCACTGCTGTGCTGCCTTCTGCCCGCCATGAACTGTTCCTCATTTGTGACGGCCCTCTACCATGACACTCCACCTTAGAGCCAGTCAACTAGGAACTGAAGCTCTACAAACTGAGAACTGCCATGCAGCTTTCCTCTTTAAATTTGAGTGTCATTTATTTTGTCTCAGTATTGAGTAAAGTAACTGAGACAGACATGAACTTTTTTTTTTTTTTTTTTTTTTTTTTTTTTTTTTTTTTTTTTTTTGGTACCGGGATCAAACTCATGGCCTTGCACTCACAAGGAAGTCACTTGTGCCACTGAGCTAAATCCCTGGCTCCCAGATATGAACCTTAAGAAAGAAGTAATATTACAAATACATGAGTTATAGCTTTCACATTTAAACCACTATATGGGTAGGCTAGAAAACCATGAAGGAATTCAAAATATTTATATGGTTCTTTAAACATAGAAGAATCTCAGTGGATACAACTCAAACAAGATTGGATTTCTCTAGATTTCACAGCCAATTAGACCTAGGGGTCTGTTCTTCTTGAATTCTGAGATCTTTGGAACCCGTCTCATTGCTCTTTCCAGAACCCCTACATTTCCTCCCTCCTCTACCTCACCTGGTACACCTCCTCATATCACCTTGTACACTATCTATGGAACCTTAGGCACCTTGCTAACTCTGGTTACTAAGCTCTTGCTAAAAATCTCTGGAGTTTCTATCACATTTAGGAGAAGTTTTAGGTGAGTAATCAGGTCCTATGAGGGCTTGAATGACTTGTCCCTATACATCTTTCACCCTGCATCTCACATGCATGCACGAACCCAGCCACAGCTTAACACACAACCTAAAATCCTTGCACTTAACAAAACATATGCTCTCTCCTCCCTCTGAGACACATGTGGTTCCCACTACACAGAGTGGCCACTTTTCTTTTACTGTATTTTCTTGGTGAGCTGAGTTCAAATGTCCTTCCGTGAAGCTTTCTACACACAGGCTGACGCACTTCATGGAAAATGCTCTTTCCTGCACTCATTATAATGTATAGTCTCTCTTTCTTGTCTACAACCACTTTTTTATTTTGAAGAGATTAAGACAAAAGAGGACAGATCAGATCTAAACAATGCAAATAACTCAGTATTTTACCACAAGAAAACCCATAATTAACAGTAACTACCATAATGTCTCTTTCTTTGAAATAGTTGAACATAGTTTCATATACAATAGTATCAAGCATAACAAAGCAGTATAAAACCATTCAAGAGAATGAAAGCATTACAGGACTTTCAGAACCAAATAGCAGAGAATGAACAATGGCTACTATATTATCTCATTTTCCATAGAAAATTTGTTTATACTATCACACATAATAATATCCAATAAGATATAACAGGATAGAACTAAAGGCAACAGAAAAACAGCACAGTAGGATTTCAGAGTAAGATGATACTAAATCAGCTTGTTTCTGTAAAAGAGCTTCTTTTCTATAAAATAGCTGCTTACACTATCACAGATAATAAAATCAAACAAACTAGGATAAAACCATTCCAACTAATGAATGCAGACATTATAAGGCTTCAGAACAATGTAATGGGGAATCGTGATTACTATAAACTCTTATGTACTCTTACGACTTCTTACACTAGGGAGACTATACAGCATTTATATATGTGAGTTTGATTTATTTTGCTTATGAGTATGGTTTCAAGTTGTGTCTATTTACTTACAAATATCTCAATGTGATCCTTCTTTATAGCTGAGTAGTACTCCAGTGTATAAAAATACCACAGCTTTTTTATCCATTCCTCAGTTGATGGACACTTAGGTTGTTTCCAAGATCTGGCTATTACAAATTATACTGCTATAAACATGAGTGCACATATATCACTGTGGTATGATGCTTTCATTTCTTCTGGGAATATGCCTACAAGTGGAATTGAAATAGCTGGAACAAATGGGACTTCCAATCCCAGCTTTTTGAGAAATTTCCAGACTGACCTCCACAATGATTGCAGCAGTCTAAACTCCCATCAACAACAGTGCAAGAGAGTTCCTTTTTCCCCACAGCCTCTGCAGCATTTGTTGTTGGTAGTTTTCTTGATCCTGGACATTCTTTCAGGAGTGAGATGGAATCTCAGTGTGGTTTTAATTTGCATTTCTCTAAAGAGTAATGATGATGAACATTTTTTCACGTATTTATTTGCCATTTGTATTTCTTCATCTGAGAACTGTGTATTCATCTTAGATGCCCATTTTTGGATTGGGTCTTTGAATTTCGAAGGTCTGATTTTTTAAATTCCTTATATGTTTTAGACAGAAGTCCTTTGTCTGAGGGACAGTTCACTAAGATTTTTTCCCAGTTTGTGGGCTTTTCTTTTCACTATGCTGGAGATTTCTTTTGACATGCAGAAACTTTTCAATGAGATGTGATCCCAGCTATTAATTCTGGGAAGTATTTCCCATGCGGTTTGATTCCTGTTCGTGAATTCTCTACCTACCCCTATGTCTTCAAGATTTTTACCTGATTTGTCTTCCAACAGATTTAGTGTTTCTGTTTTAATATTCAGATCTTTGATCCATTTAGATTTTAGTTTAGTATATGGTGATAGGCATGGGTCTAGTTTTAGTTTTCGGCATATGGACAGCCAGTTTTTCCAGCACCATTTATTAAAGAGACTATTGTTCTTCCAGTGAACATGTTTGGCCCCTTTACCAAAGATAAGGTGGTAAGTGTGTTGGTAGTTGTAGTTGTATCTTCTAATCTATTCCATTGATCTTCGGCTCTGTTTTTATTCCAGTACCATGTTGATTTTATTACACTTGCTTTGTAGTATAACCTCAAGTCAGGGATTGTGATGCCTCCTGCCTTGCCTTTGCTGCTTAGAATTGCCTTTGCTATTCTAGGTCTCTTCTGGTTCCAGATGAATTTTAGGAGTTATTTCTCTAGATCTATGAGGTATGTTGATGGTATTTTCATTGGGATTGCATTGAATCTATATAACAGTTTTGGGAGAATGGCCATTTTTATGATATTTATTCTTCCTTCCATGAATAAAGGATGTCTTGCCATTTTCTGAGATCCTCTTCAATTTCTTTTTTCAAGGTCTTATAATTTTCCCTGTATAGATCTTTTACTTCTTTTGTGAGATTAATTACGACCACTTTTTATCTCTATTTCTCAAATTCCTAGCATACATAGTAACTGACACATAACAGTTAATTACTGGTTGATGAATGGATGATGTTAAATCATTTTTCATTTGATATTCAATAAACATCCACTTAATAACTTCTGTAGGTCAGACACTGTGATGGGTGTTAGAGACCTACCAATAAATAAGCATGATGTCTATGATCAAAAATCAGTCTAGTAGTTGGGCATGGTGAATGTGATAGTGCAGACCTGTAATCCCAGCACTCAAGGAGTCTAAGGCAGGAGGATTGAGAGTTCAAACCCAGGTCACAGTAAGAGCTTGTCTCACAATAAAAATGGAAAAAGGGATGAGGATATAGTTCAATGCAAAGACCCCTGGTTCAATCCCTACTATTGGGAAAAGAGAAGGAGGGAGGAAGGGTGGGAAGAAAAAGAAAAAGAAAAGAAAGAGGGACAAAATATTCTGTAAATAATAAGTAAAAGGGAGATCCTATATAGCAAGCATGCTAAGCACACTTGCTTTAACATGCATGATCTCCTTTGAATTCCACTTGGATCTAATGAAAGGCTGTAATTCCCATGTTACAGGCTCAGTCAAAATAGAAATCACTGAATCAACATGATTAGCCCCACAGCCAGAATTTGAATAAAATTCTGCTTAATTCCAAAGCCCACTGTCCTTTTCTCTGTGTCTTTGTGTTTTTCCAATGCTAATACTTTTTTTTTTCTTAATAGCAGACACAAGAACTGGAAAGTAGGTAATAAAACGATCTCACTTAGATCGCACTGTGGCAGTTGATTCTGAGACCATTCTGTCCAGGATTTAGAACCGTCATTACCAGATACTGTGCTGTCAGGTCTATGAATGTTTCTATTTTCCTGTTTCATTCAGAGAACTCAACAATAGACATACTAAATCCACTGTGGTCTCATCCAGACTTCAATGAAGAACTATCAATTCAAAACCTTTGGATTCAGCAGTCGTACCACTATACTTAACTGACACGAACAACTGCAAAAGCCAAATGGAATTTAATATTTTGTTTTTTTTTTTTGTTTTTTTTTTTTTTTAATTTAAGAGGAAAAAGAGAAAAACACAAAACAAACCAAAGCGGCGTAAGGGTACACGCAATACAGAACTACAAAACAAAACAAAACAAAACAAAACAAAACAAAACAAAAAACCATAACAGTAAGAAATTACCTGCTAGTAGATTACACACTATTTTCTTGAAAATAGTTCCTCAAATCACAGTATCAAAGAACACAAGGTGGACATTCAAACAGGGAGACTGCAAACAGCTGTGTTCAATGTTCCAAAAACATTGATAAAGTCAGCTATTTAACACCCCCAAACACACTTGCTGTTATATCCGTTAGAGCTCCTTTTCTTTTTTTTTTTTTCCCTCTCTTTTTTACAACAAAATTTACACATCTTGGATTTTATTACTCCTTAGTGCTTATTACTTTCTTTGGGGGGGGGGAAGAATACAGTCAAATATGGCAAAACAAAGCTGTCAGTCAATACCAAGGATAGACGTAGCACATGGTGTAGAACAGAGTACAAGTTTATCAACAATGGTTATCAACGTTGTCCCTTGTTTCCTTAAAAAGAATTGTCTATCTTATTAGATATTATAAAGTTGGACAAAACAGTAGAGAACAAGACCAATAAAACTTAGGCGTTGTAAACATTACAGGACTTCCAAAGAAGACAATAGTCAAACCAGAATGGGTATCTTAGTGAATCTTATTGTCTTCAAAGTAGTTGCCTATGTCTTCAAACTTGATACTATCATATAGAATGGAACAGAGTCTAATCAGTCAAAACAAGATCGTGGGAGTACTACAGGACTTCAAAACAAGTTAATAGGAAATCGAAAAGAGTTACTATTTATATATCCTAATTTTTTTGAATTTTTTCTTTAATTAAGACAAACATAAGAAATGACTAAATAATTTTTTTTTGAAACAATAAGGGGGAGATTGAGATAAAACAGGACATAACAATATAACAATAGAGGTCACAGCATGACTGTTTCAATAACCTAGTACTTCACCACCTTATAACCTGACTTAATAGTAGTTACCATAGTGTCTTTTTCCTTGAAATATTTGGGTAAAACTTCATATACTCTAGCTTCAAATATTTTCATATCAAGAAGCCCAGAATAAAGCCTTTCTAATTAATGAGTGAAAACTTTATAAGGCTTCAAGGCCACCTAATGGGGAATCATGATTACCACATATTTTTATATATTTGAATCATTACTTACATTAGGGAAACTATTCGGTATTCACACATGCGAGATTGATTTATTTCACTTATGAGTATGGTCTCAAGCTGTGCCCATTTATTGATAAATATCTCAATGTGATCCTTCTTTATAGCTGAATAATACTCCATTGTATAGAAATACCACAACTTTTTTATCCATTCCTCAGTTGATGGGCACTTGGGTTGTTTCCAAGATCTGGCGATTACAAATTGTGCTGCTATAAACATAGGTGCACATATATCACTGTGGTATGATGCTTTCAGTTCTTCTGGGAATATGCCTAGAAGTGGAATAGCTGGAATAAATGGGATTTCCAGTCCCAACTTTTTGAGAAATCTCCAGACAGATCTCCACAAAGGCTGTACCAGTCTACACTCCCACCAGCAGTGCAGGAGAGTTCCTTTTTCCCCACAGCCTCTCCAGCATTTGTTGTCGGTTTTCTTGATCCTGGCCATTCTTTCAGGAGTGAGATGGTATCTCAGTGTGGTTTTAATTTGCATTTCTCTAATGACCAATGATGATGAGCATTTTTTCATGTATTTATTTGCCATTTGCATTTCTTCATCTGAGAATTGCATATTCATCTCAGATGCCCATTTTTGGATTGGATCTTTGAATTTCGGAGGTCTGAGTTTCTTTAATTCTTTATATGTTTTAGACAAGAGGCCCTTGTCTGAGAGAGAGTTCACTAAAATCTTTTCCCAGTTTGTGGGTTTTCTTTTCACTATGCTGGAGATTTCTTTTGACATGCAGAAACTTTTTAATAAGAAGTGGTCCCAGTTATTGATTCTGGGAAGTATTTCCCATGTGGTTTGAGTCCTGTTCATGAATTCTTTACCTACTCCTATGTCTCCAAGGTTTCTACCTATTTTGTCTTCCAATAGATTTAGTGTTTCTGTTTTAATATTCAGATCTTTGACCCATTTACATTTTAATTTAGTACATGGTGATAGACATGGGTCTAGCTTTAGTTTTCGGCAAATGGAGAGCCAGTTTTTCCAGCACCATTTATTAAAGAGACTGTCGTTCTTCCAGTGAACCTGCTTGGCTCCTTTATCAAAAATAAGGTGGTTGAGTGTGTTCGTAGTTGTGGTTGTATCTTCTAATCTATTCCACTGATCTTCAGCTCTGTTTTGATTCCAATACCATGTTGATTTTACTACTGTTGCTTTGTAGTATAACTTCAAGTCAGGGATTGTGATGCCTCCTGCTTTGTCTTTGCTGCTTAGAATTGCCTTTGCAATTCTAGGTCTCTTCTGATTCCAGATGAAATTTAGGAGTGATTTCTCTAGATCTATAAGGTATGTTGATGGTATTTCTATTGGGATTGCATTGAATCTGTATAACAGTTTTGGGAGAATGGCCATTTTCACAATGTTTGTTCTTCCTATCCATGAGCAAGGGATGTCTTTCCATTTTCTGAGATCATCTTCAATTTCCTTTTTCAGTGTATTATAATTTTCACTGTATAAGTCTTTCACTTCTTTCGTAAGAGTAATTCCTAAATATTTCATTTTTTTGCTTGCTAATGTGAATAGTCCAGTTTCTCTTATTTCCCTCTCTGTAATTTTGTTGTTCGTGTATAGGAATGCTATTGATTTCTGAGTATTGATTTTGTATCCAGCCACATTACTGAATTTATTTATTGTATCTAAGAGTATTTCAATGGAGTTTAGGGGGTCTTCTATGTAGAGTATCATGTCATCTGCAAACAATGATAATTTAACTTCTTCTTTTCCTATCTTTACCCCTTTTATTTCTCTTTCTTGCCTAATTGCTCTGGCTAGTACTTCCAGTACTATATTAAATAGGAGTGGTGATAAAGGACATCCTTGTCTTGTACCCGATTTTAAAGTAAAGGCTTTCAATTTTTGGCCATTTAGTATGATGCTGGCTGTTGGTTTGTCATAAATGGCCTTTATTATATTGAGGTAAAGACCATTTATTCCAATTTTCTGTAAAGTTCTTATCATGAATAAGTGTTGGACCTTATCGAAGGCTTTTTCTGCATCTATAGAGATGATCATGTGATTCTTATTTTTGGCTTTATTGATATGGTGGATTACATTTATTGATTTGCGTATGTTGAACCATCCTTGCATTCCTGGGATGAATCCCACCTGGTCATGGTGTATAATCTTCTTGATGATTTGCTGGATCCTATTTGCCAATATTTTATTGAGGATTTTTGCATCTGTGTTCATTAGGGAGATCGGTCTATAGTTCTCTTTTATAGTTGGGTCTTTCTCAGGTTTTGGTACTAGAGTAATATTTGCTTCCAGGAATGACTTAGGAAGGATTGCTTCCCTTTCAATTTCATTGAATAGTTTGAGGAGTGTCGGCATTAGGTCTTCTTTATATTTCTTGTAGAATTCTGCAGTGAATCCATCTGGGCCTGGGCTCTTCTTGGTGGGCAAGGACCCAATTACATTCTCAATTTCATTAGCAGAGATTGGGTTATTCAACAGTTTTATATCCTCTTGATCTAGCTTTGGTACTTCATATGCTTCTAAGAATCTGTCTATTTCTTCTGTGTTATCAAACTTTTGAGAGTAGAGGTTTTCGAAATAGGTGTTGATGATCCTCTGTATTTCTATTGGGTCTGTAGTGATTTCTCCTTTTTCATTTCTTATTGCATGAATTTGAGCTTTTTCTTTCCTTTTTTTAATAAGGTTGGCTAGGGGCTTATCGATTTTATTTATTCTTTCAAAGAACCAACTCTTTGATTCGTTGATTCTTTGGATTGTTTTCTTAGTCTCTATTGCATTGATTTCTGCTCTGATTCTTATAATTTCCTCTCTTCTTTTGGCTTTGGGCTTGACTTGCTCTTCTTTTTCTAGCTGTTTGAGGTGTAGCATCAAGTTATTTACTTGTATTCGTTCTGTTTTCCTGATGTGGGAACTCAGTGCAATAAATTTTCCTCTCAGAACGGCTTTCATTGCATCCCACAGATTCCGGTAAGTTGTATCTGCATTTTCATTTTCTTTTAGGTATTGTTTAATTTCTTCTTTAATTTCTTCTTTAATTTCTTCTGTGACCCACTGATTACTCAAGAGTGTGTTATTTAGTTTCCATGTGTTTGCGGAATTTTTGCAGTATCCTTTGTCATTAATTTCTAATTTCAGAGCGCTATGATCCGATAATATGCAAGGGATGATTTCAACTCTTTTGCATTTGCTTAAATATGTTCTGTGAGCTAATATATGGTCTATTTTAGAAAATGATCCATGTACTGCTGAGAAGAATGTGTATTCTGATGTTGTTGGGTGGAACATTCTGTATATGTCTATCAAACCCATTTGTTCACAGGTGTGATTCAGTTCTGTTATTTCTTTGCTCATTTTCTGTCTGGTTGATCTGTCCCTTGGTGTCAGTGGTGTATTAAGGTCTCCTGTTACAATTGTGTTACTGATAATTTGAGTTTTCATTTCTGTTAATAATTGTTTTATATAACTGGGTGCTCTGGAGTTTGGTGCGTATATATTTAAGATAGTTATCTCTTCCTCTTGGAGTTTTCCCCTTACGAGTATGTAGTGACCTTCTTTGTCCTTTATGGTCATTGTTGGTTTAAAGTTCACGTTGTCTGCAAACAGAATGGCTACTCCTGCCTTTTTTTGGATTCCTGCTGCATGAAGAATTGTTTTCCATCCTTTGACTTTCAGTCTGTGAGTATCTTTCTGGGTTAGATGGGTTTCCTGTAAACAGCATATGGTTGGATTTTGTTTCTTGATCCATTCTGCTAGTCTGTTTCTTTTGATTGGTGCATTGAGACCATTTACATTAATGGTTATTACTGTTAAATGCTGGTTAATTGTAGGAATGTTATCTCTCTGCTGTTGCATCTTTATCTTTCGGTTCTGTTTAATTATTTGCTTTGCTTAGTGGTTTTTTCCTTTGTGTATCTAAACTGTCTTTCAATATTTTTTGCAGGGTTAGTTTGGTGTTCATGAAGTTCTTCAGCTGTTCTTTGTCATGGAAGTATCATATTGCACCATCTATTTTGAATGATAGTTTTGCAGGATATATCAGTCTTGGTTGGAAATCATTTTGCTTTAGGATCTGGAATACTTCACTCCATGCTCTTCTTGACTTTATCGTTTGTGCTGAGAAGTCTGCTGTGATTCTGATAGGTTTTCCTTTATAAGTGATTTGTCTTTTCTCTCTGACAGCTTTTAATAATCTATTCTTGTGTTGGATTTCTGGGATGGTGACTATTATATGTCTGGGTGTAGTTTTATTTTGGTTATGACTGTTTGGAGTTCTATATGCTTCACTGATCCTGATGCCAGTTTCTGATCTCATGCTTGGGAAATTTTCAGCTATTACTTCTCTAAATATCCTCCTGACATCCTTCATGTTGTCTCCCTCTCTTTCATTAATCCCTATCATTCTTATGTTATTCTTCTTTGCATCGTCTTGCAGTTGTTGAATTGTTGTTTCCTGGTTCCTTGTTATTTTCAAAAGATCTTTCCTTTCCTGTTCACTAGCTGCAATCCTGTCTTCAAGGTCTGAAATTCTATCTTCACTTTCATTAAGGCGGTTTTTACAACTTTCAGTGGAGTTTTTTATTTCCTGTATATCTCTGTGCATCTGCATTATGTATTCTGTTTGTTTCTTATATTGCTCGTCTAGGGATTCTATCTTTTTGTTTAGTTCCTCCAATTTTTTATCTGTGTTTTCTTTAGATATATTTAGAATATCTTTCATTTCTTTTATCATTTCTTCTTTTATCTGGGAGATTATTTCGAGTTTGAATTTTTTTAAAGCTTCCTGGAGTTGCTTGTCAATTTCAGTGGCTATTGTGTCCGATATATGAGGTGGATGGGATATATTTTCTTCTATATACATCGCTCCTAGGGTTTCTTGAGATGGGCTGGAGGTTTGAGGTTGTAATTTGGTCTTTCGTTTTGTCATTTTCCTATATTTCTGTGTTTCAAGTGTTACTTGAAAGCTTCCTCAGGATCTGTTGAAAATCCCCTTCTATGTTTGGAGCTACTGGGACTCTGGCGCCGCGCTACTCCAAGCCATTAGGCCTACAGAACCAGTGGCCCTCCTCTGCCTGCTCAGAACTCCGCAGTTCCAGACAAGCTGGTCCTCAGGGACACTGTGCGCCCACCTGCCCCTTGGAAGCTCCACAGTTCTTCAATCACAGCCGGGTTAGGGTACTCACCACAGGCCGCAGTGCTTCAGGAACCTGTGGACCCTCCCTGGTTGCAGAGATATCCACAGTCCTCCAGACACGCAGAGAGGCCAGTGAGGGCACCCCAGATCTGCCCAGCTCCTCCTCTGCAGACCTGTGGCCAGGCGCGGCAGCTAAACAGGCTGGGCTAGGCTGGTAGTGTGGGCCAGCCCACCTATCGGGAGCTCAGCAGGTCTCCAAATGAAGCCTGGAATGGGGAGGCTAATGTGGAAGCCTCAAACCCACCTCTCTCCTTCACTGCACCTGGAAGCCTGAGGGAACTCCAGCAGTCTGGGCGCAGAAATCCAGAGTCCTCCAGACACGCAGAGAGGCCAGTGAGGGCACCCCAGATCTGCCCAGCTCCTCCTCTGCAGACCTATGGCCAGGCGCGGCTGCTAAACAGGCTGGGCTAGGCTGGTTGTGTGGGCCAGCCCACCTATCGGGAGCTCAGCAGGTCTCCAAATGAAGCCTGGAATGGGGAGGCTAATGTGGAAGCCTCAAACACACCTCTCGCCTTCACTGCACCTGGAAGCCTGAGGGAACTCCAGCAGTCTGGGCGCAGAAATCCAGAGTCCTCCAGACACGCAGAGAGGCCAGTGAGGGCACCCCAAATCTGCCCAGCTCCTCCTCTGCAGACCTGTGGCCAGGCGCGGCAGCTAAACAGGCTGGGCTAGGCTGGTAGTGTGGGCCAGCCCACCTATTGGGAGCTCAGCAGGTCTCCAAATGGAGCCGGGAATGGGGAGGCTGATGTGGAAGCCTTAAACCCACCTCTCTCCTTCACTGCACCTGGAAGCCTGAGGGAACTCCAGCAGTCTGGGCGCAGAAATCCAGAGTCCTCCAGACACGCAGAGAGGCCAGTGAGGGCACCCCAGATCTGCCCAGCTCCTCCTCTGCAGACCTGTGGCCAGGCGCGGCAGCTAAACAGGCTGGGCTAGGCTGGTAGTGTGGGCCAGCCCGCCTATCGGGAGCTCAGCAGGTCTCCAAATGGAGCCGGGAATGGGGAGGCTGATGTGGAAGCCTTAAACCCACCTCTCTCCTTCACTGCACCTGGAAGCCTGAGGGAACTCCAGCAGTCTGGGCGCAGAAATCCAGAGTCCTCCAGACACGCAGAGAGGCCAGTGAGGGCACCCCAGATCTGCCCAGCTCCTCCTCTGCAGACTTATGGCCAGGCGCGGCTGCTAAACAGGCTGGGCTAGGCTGGTTGTGTGGGCCAGCCCACCTATCGGGAGCTCAGCAGGTCTCCAAATGAAGCCTGGAATGGGGAGGCTAATGTGGAAGCCTCAAACCCACCTCTCGCCTTCACTGCACCTGGAAGCCTGAGGGAACTCCAGCAGTCTGGGCGCAGAAATCCAGAGTCCTCCAGACACGCAGAGAGGCCAGTGAGGGCACCCCAGATCTGCCCAGCTCCTCCTCTGCAGACCTGTGGCCAGGCGCGGCAGCTAAACAGGCTGGGCTAGGCTGGTAGTGTGGGCCAGCCCACCTATTGGGAGCTCAGCAGGTCTCCAAATGAAGCCGGGAATGGGGAGGCTGATGTGGAAGCCTTAAACCCACCTCTCTCCTTCACTGCACCTGGAAGCCTGAGGGAACTCCAGCAGTCTGGGCGCAGAAATCCAGAGTCCTCCAGACACGCAGAGAGGCCAGTGAGGGCACCCCAGATCTGCCCAGCTCCTCCTCTGCAGACCTGTGGCCAGGCGCGGCAGCTAAACAGGCTGGGCTAGGCTGGTAGTGTGGGCCAGCCCGCCTATCGGGAGCTCAGCAGGTCTCCAAATGGAGCCGGGAATGGGGAGGCTGATGTGGAAGCCTTAAACCCACCTCTCTCCTTCACTGCACCTGGAAGCCTGAGGGAACTCCAGCAGTCTGGGCGCAGAAATCCAGAGTCCTCCAGACACGCAGAGAGGCCAGTGAGGGCACCCCAGATCTGCCCAGCTCCTCCTCTGCAGACCTATGGCCAGGCGCGGCTGCTAAACAGGCTGGGCTAGGCTGGTTGTGTGGGCCAGCCCACCTATCGGGAGCTCAGCAGGTCTCCAAATGAAGCCTGGAATGGGGAGGCTAATGTGGAAGCCTCAAACCCACCTCTCGCCTTCACTGCACCTGGAAGCCTGAGGGAACTCCAGCAGTCTGGGCGCAGAAATCCAGAGTCCTCCAGACACGCAGAGAGGCCAGTGAGGGCACCCCAGATCTGCCCAGCTCCTCCTCTGCAGACCTATGGCCAGGCGCGGCAGCTAAACAGGCTGGGCTAGGCTGGTAGTGTGGGCCAGCCCACCTATTGGGAGCTCAGCAGGTCTCCAAATGAAGCCGGGAATGGGGAGGCTGATGTGGAAGCCTTAAACCCACCTCTCTCCTTCACTGCACCTGGAAGCCTGAGGGAACTCCAGCAGTCTGGGCGCAGAAATCCAGAGTCCTCCAGACACGCAGAGAGGCCAGTGAGGGCACCCCAGATCTGCCCATCTCCTCCTCTGCAGACCTGTGGCCAGGCGCGGCAGCTAAACAGGCTGGGCTAGGCTGGTAGTGTGGGCCAGCCCGCCTATCGGGAGCTCAGCAGGTCTCCAAATGGAGCCGGGAATGGGGAGGCTGATGTGGAAGCCTTAAACCCACCTCTCTCCTTCACTGCACCTGGAAGCCTGAGGGAACTCCAGCAGTCTGGGCGCAGAAATCCAGAGTCCTCCAGACACGCAGAGAGGCCAGTGAGGGCACCCCAGATCTGCCCAGCTCCTCCTCTGCAGACCTATGGCCAGGCGCGGCTGCTAAACAGCGAATTTAATATTTTGTGATAATGATTAAAATATCGATAATCATGGTAACAATATTAACAACAAAGACAATGGGTACAGCAGAATCCTTGAAAATTCAGTGGCACTCAAAGAATAAAACAAAAGAAAATTTACATTTGTTCCTTGGGTCTATTATTCTGAATAAAATGCTGGCTCTTATAACATAGAGATTTTTATCTTTAAATCCCCTCTGGATGTATTTCTTCTATTCTTCTTCTCTGTAATAACCTAATGCTATCCACAGTCCTCACTTTTCTTTTGTTCCTTCTTTTATTTCCATACTTATGCCTGTGAGCATTTCAAAGTTAATATAACCAGATTATATATGGGAGCTTTATTTATTCTTTGTACTTACAAATTATTTATAAAGTTCCTGCTAAGTTTCATGCACTGCTACATGTGCTTTACAAGCACTCAGTCATCTCTCCCAACAATACTATGAGGTAGGTACTATTATTACTTCTGTTTTTTTTTATTTTAGTGACATTGAATTGTTGTACATACTTATAGGGCACAATATGTAAATTTTGTATATATAATTGAGTAATTATGAAGTGAGGGTGATTAATATGTCTATCACATTAAACATTTATCACTGTTTTGTTGTCAAAACTTTCAAGATCCTCTCATCTAGCTATGTGAAATACATAATGCATTACTGTTCTCTCTAGTCACCTCGTGTGCAATATCCCCATATAATTATTAATGAAAAATTGAAAGGAAAATTAAGTAACTTGCAAAAAGTCAGAACAAGGCTTCAAACCAATCTAGTAGAATATTTGATCTAACCAACAGGCAAGCTACTTCTTAGATAAATATGATAAGCCATATAGCAAACCTGGATAGAAATATCTACATAGATCACTAGAAAACTGCAAATAAGCTTTGTACAACTTTTGACTTTGAATCATAGACTTTTACATACAGGTCCTATTGCAAGACTGTGAACTCAATCAGCACATACACAGTAGGAAGACAGTGAAGCCTCCTCTAGGCCTGGAGAGGTAGGTAGGAGTGTGTATTTCTTTAATCTCCTGATGAGCTCATTCATCTCAAAATTGCAGTAGGATAGCTTAATTTGAAACAGTCAAGGAGCTCAACACCTGCCCCTAGAAGGACCCCTAATATTTCTAAGAATGATCCCCCATAAAATGAGTCTACACAAGTTTAGAGCTCAGTTACATCATTATTTCAACACAAACAGGACTCCTTTTGAGAAATGCTCCACCTTAAATAAAACCAGGTTCCAAATCAAGCATGTCAACCGCGACATAGAGGACTACACTTCATTGTTTGCCTGGGGTGATTCCAGATTTTACCTCATGTCCACTCATAGCATATTCTTCACGCTCAGAAGTACACTTGATGGTATGAGTGATAAAAAATATTGCACCATGGATAACCAAAGGCTGGTCATAGCTCTCAATGCATCCAGGAAAGAATTATTTCTGAAGATAAGCATGCACAGTTCATCTAAAATTCTCAAAATTTACCATGTCTGTTTTATGAATCTGTCTAAATTCATTTCTATTGCTAAATCACCTCAAACATCCTAACTGCGGGGAAAATTAGCAAAAATATCTACTAACTATGGAACAACCTGAACAAAGTGCTACAAAAGCATGAATGAGTGACCCTTGCTCCCTAGGTATGCATCATTAGCCGGACAAGAAGAGACTGAAAAGGCCCCCGCCACATCACCAGAACTCTGCTAAACCCCTCAGCACACTGCTGAATCCTCATAGCAGCCCTGTGAGAAGGCAATCAGTACCCTCTTCTGAGCAGAAGAGAAAAAACTGAGACTTAGAGGTTACTGTGGATTTCACCAGGTAAATTAATAAATCAGACACTGGAATTCTGGCTTCCATCTCTACTGTACTTTAGAGATGACAAAATGTTTTAATTTACATAGGACAAGGGTGCTCAAGTTCTGTTTGACTTCGGCTTCTGTTTATTATACAGCAAAACTCAATTTTCTTCCTGGTACCAATTCCAGCATGTCTATGTCACATGAGGAAACGCTACGCTACACTATGGCCTGATGGTGCTGCCACTGTCCATATGATGGCATTTGTATATTTAAATGTTTGGTTTTTTCTTTTCTGTTTTATACAGTGATGTAAAAGAAAAACAAAAATGATAACATCAGTACCAATGCAGTTTAGGAAAGGCTTGCTATCATGGCAAAAACAAAACAACAAAAGCTCCTGAGACCTGAGCCGGTCAATAAGGAGTTTATTTGTAAAGGGAGCAGCAATTATTTAATGACATACATGAATTAAGATCAAGCACTGTGTCTACAAGGGCGATGCAGGAATAGGGAAAATGGAGAGATTCATAAAATTGTGAACTAAGAATCAGAATCATGAAGGCATTTCAGTGACTTAAACACAAAGAGAAACTCAAAAATCCTAGAATTGTTCATATGAATAAAATAATTTTCAACACGTATATTATGAAAAAAATAAAGGCAAACTCCTCTGAGAAAATTTTGTATCAATGCTTATAAGTGCCCATTAAACTTAGATCATAACTGCCTGCTGAATCTCCTAAAAGATTACAACCAGAAAGTCTGTCTCAATGTTACACAAAACGTTTCTTCTATTCTTCTATCTTGGAAAGACCTAAAATCTTAGGTGATACTTTTTTCAAAGTATGTTACTTGAGATTGAACTTTGGTCCCTGAACATGGAAGCAAGCACCCTCTCACGGAGCTACACTCCTAACTCTGCAAACCATATTTACAATAAATTCACATTGCATGAATTCAATGCTGGATATAGCTTTTAATATACTAGACAAATATGTACTTTGTAAAATTTAGAAACAACCTAGGGCCCACCTGCCATACTAGATACCATCTTTGGAATTTTATAGTTTGCTCTCCTGTGGGAAGATCCATAGTCCTATCCTTGCTGTAAACTCTACACTTGTATTACTCAACTTCTATGCATAATTTCCATCCCACTTTTCTGGAAGATATTATGCAATAAAATACGATAATATAAAACTTTTGCTCTCACAAAAAGCCTGCAGCAAGTAAGAAATGTCCCTTTCACCTTAATTTAGAAGATTAATTCCCTGCAAATGAAGATTTGTTTATTTCTGGATCTTCTTCATCTTGTCTTGCTCCAGCTAGGTAGCAGATACTAATTACTGGTGGGATAGTTTTTTAAAGAGTCTGAAAAGTTAAGAATATTTGCAAAAGAAAGAAAAATAGAGCACCTTTGCTAGCCTCACTTCCGGCACTTACTTTGACTCACTCCTTTCACAGTTGGTTTTTCAACATCTGAAATCCATTTATAATTCTCACTGAACATTGGCTTTCTATTCACAGCTATAGAGAAAGCCACAAGGCGAAGAATAAACCTAGTCAGCTTTTTTTCTTTAGGTTTTCAGAGCATACAGCCTTTTCTTTTCTGGAACAAGTTGAACTTCCTTCTTCTAAAGTAAATTTTTCCTTTTGGGCAAAAAGTATCCTTCCTTGGTTCCTCTAAGCACGACAGTGTCTGAGCTTTCCCCCTGAGTCTGGTCTTCCTGTGAGCTTTTTTATATCTTCACACCTCAGAGGCCTGAAATTGCATCACTTTCTTGGGCTGATTGCCACAGAGCTCTTCCAGGAGGAACTGTTAAGATTAACAACAAATTGTCTTTTTAAAAAACCAGGCTTTGGGGAAATAATAAGGGAGATCACTGGGCACCCGCAAGGATGGCTATGCACTGCATGCTTGTCAAAAGGAAACAATACATTGTAAGCCAACATGTCCTTTCCCAGAAAAATTGCCTTCCTAAACTGTATACAGTACATCCATAAAATAGAAGAAAGCATTCAAAACACTGGAATTAAGATCAAGACTCGCTCTTTCACTCTTTATACGTACACAGTGCTTAAAATGTTAATTATGAATACAAAACAGTACACAAAAATGTTCAATTTTTTTCACTAGGCAAGTGTTTTCTGCAGTCTTACACTAGAGACTAGATGTACAATGATAAATTAAATATTGTCCCATCTTGGAAGACCTCATGATCTCAGGGAAGTGGGAAGATATGCTGTGCTCATTCCTACCTGGATACAAAAGATAGATAAATAGATAGATAGATAGATAGATAGATAGATAGATAGATAGATAGACACACAGACTAATAGCCTATATAATCCCTAGACAGGGCATGATATATTCACTGACTGATGCCATATTAGCAATATGAATACATATGAAGGTTAAAAAAAACTCAGTGGTAACAACAGGTACATGACTATAATAATTTGCTAAAGGAGACAATATAAAAGGTGTAAATTGGGATATTAATAACATAAAATGTGGGGAATGGAACAAATTTGGAGCATTCTGTAAGCAATGAAAATTAAGTCATTATTAACCTAAAATAAATTTATAATTACAATAAGCTTTATATAAACCTAGTGATAGTCACAAAGTGATAGTCACTGTGATTAGTATACAAAAACATTTAGAGGAAAGAATAAAAGTATATCACCACAAAAAAAATCATCAAAAGACAAAACAAGACAGCAAGAGAAGAAAGTGACACTGATAGCGTAAAATAATTGGAAAATAATTAAACTGTACGTCTTTATCAATAGTTACTTTGATATAAATGGATTAAATTCTCTAACCAAAAAATACTGTAACCCCTCCTTCTCCTTGTCCTCCACCCATCATAAACTCCAGGCCTTTTTGTTACTATTACTTCAAACACCTCATCTGAGTGGAATCATACAATGCTTATGATTTTGTATCTAGCTACTTCCTACCACAATATGCTGGGGGCTCACAGTGTTATAGCATGCATCAGACTTCTATTCAGTCCATTGTGTGTTGACCACATTTTATTTTTACCTTTATTCATCATCAGATAAACATGGTATTTCCACATTTGGGCCTGGCAATTTAATGATGCGCTTGTCTTCATATTTTAACGTTTTTTAAAAATTCACATCCAGTAGGCTGCTGGGTATGTTAGTAGATATTGGTGAGATGAAAAGCATTTATATTACAAAGAATATAAGCAACCTAACTTTGACCATTAAATCACCCTGCCTAACAAAGTCCTGTGACCTTCATTACCAACCCTTGTTCATTTCTAGACAAGTCTTCCAGGCACTCCAATCTCCCCTCTGCTTCCTCTCACTTCCCGCTCCGTTTCATTCCTTCCCTTCCTACCTCAACTCTCTGTTCATTATGCATTCAGGATTTAGCTTCCTTTCACTCATCTTCTATCAGTCTTTCCTCTCAGAGTCTCAGTTTGTGGTGGCAAATAGCAATGCAATTTCCTAAGCACTGCTATTTCCACTGCCTACTGAGAAAGATTTCTGAGGCCCACGGTTAAGGGAACATACAGTTATTTCCTCCTTGCTTTGTGTTTGAAGCGGTATTCGCCACCACAAATGCAGAAAAGCAACTGGAGACAGGAGAAGGAGAGAGTGCAGTTTGAAATAACGAGTTCAGATCCATTTCCCCGACAGCAGAGAAATGAGAATTAACGTCATTTTACAGAAAGAGACAAAAGACAAGACCAGAGGGCAATGACCATTCAGAAGAAGAAATACAGCTAACAATGAGGAGATCCATCAAGAAATCCACAAAAGCTTAGAAAGCTACTGAGAGATGGAAAAGGTGGCCCATCCATTACACTACCTGGCAGATGTGAAGAGCTGGCATGCAAAAGATTTCCAGATAAACTGACTGGTATAAGCTACTACATAAATTTTATATGTGTGTGCTCGGAAGTACATGTATCACTCACTGAAATTCACTTTTTTTTTTAAATATATTACACAGAAGTTTTCAGATAGGAAAAGCCTGCCACTTATTGTTTTAATTGGAAATTTAATATGTTTTTAACCCTCTAAGCATTTATGTAATTTTCCCAAATATCAATACAATATTTATATAACACACATGTGGTAATCCAAGGCCATGTGAGGGCACACATCCCTAATCCCAGCACTCCAGAGGCAGAGGCAGGAGGAGTACTGCAAGTTCAAGACCAGCCTGCGTTACAAGGTGAACCAAAAGTCAGCCTGAACTGCATAGAGAGATCATGTCTCAAAAAAGCAAAACAACAGAAAACATATGTAGCAATCCAACACTACCCAGGATTTCTCCCTAATACAAATTAAATTATTAGTAATACCAATTGCCTAATTATTTAACATTTAATGGTGGTGGCGCACACCTGTAATCTCATCATTCAGGAGGCTAAAGCAGAAGGATCACTGCAACTTTGAGGCCAGCTTGGGCTACAAAGTAAGTTCAAGGCCACCCTGAATCACATATTGAAATCTATCTCAAAAAAAAGATTTTAAAAAAATGAAATCTTTGGGAAATTATGTTTTTATGCAATACAAAAAGTTATAGCAGATAGGAATTATATTTTCTCTTCAGATATATGAAGAATACATACCTTGATATAAAGAATGATATAGTATGTTGGAGATACTAAAGATCCCACCTAAATTACAGTGTGGATGGAAGTGTTCCCAGGCTTTTTGCAGAAGAGGACTGAGACTCAGAAAAGCCAGACCTTCAGAAAAGGAATAGCAAGGTCACAGGAATAGCAAGGTCACAGGGATCAGGCAGATACTTTTAAAGAATCCAAACTAAGACTGTAAGACTACAGCCCTCTCATGGGGCTTCCTCTTAGCTTGTCTCAGCCACAACTCGAGGCTGTTGTTTGTATACACATGCGTGGTACATTAGTAAGATTTTGATTCAAGCTGTGAGGCTTAGGGCGCCTGCAAATCCTCAAAGCAAGTGTACAAAAATGAGAGGGGATCTAGGGAGGGACACCTGTCTTACAAGGAAAATAGACTACAGATGATTAGAGGATAATCTTACTCTCACATAACATTAATTCTAAATTAAAGTCAAATTTTGAATTCTGCTTTTAAGGCATCACTATTACAGAGTCCATATATGACTGAGAACCCAGTTGGAAGCAATACTGGATACATAACTATCATAATATCCATAAGATTATACAAAATGAAAAGGGTTCTTCAGATTAGCAGAGATACTGAAACACGGAACTGTAGTACACAAAATGTGTATACTAGGCTTCCAAATTCAGCCCTTGAAAAAGCTACATAGGATGTTTACACTGTCATCTTGATTTTGCTAGTTCACAGTCGCGCATTACCAAAAAAGGGAAAAAGGGAAGAAAGAGGTTAAATTATGACAGGAGTTTCTTTGACCAGGGATTCTGCTAAATAGACCCATGGCCTCTGAAAGAAGGACTCAAGGACCAAAGAAACATTCTTCAGAGCAAATTCCTTCCAGAAATTCTCTCCTGAGAGCCACAATTTTAAATGCTACTAGAAGGACAGAATATGTTTGATTTACCTCCCCAAATTCTCCCTCATCTTGGGAATAATGAAATACAAAACAACCTCTCTAACATTCATCCAAATCTCTGCACATCCTCCCAAAACTGCAAATATTTTGCACTGTCCTTTTTAGCTTCCAGGTTTGCTTTCAGCAGACACTGAATCAAAATCAATTAGCTTTCACAAGAAATAGTCCCACAGAAAAATTATTTTGAAGCCAGTCCCATCTTTTACACTATCCAGCTCCTAAAGTTATCAGTTCTATCCCAACAGAAATCTAGTCCACAGCGAGATAGAAGCTAAATTTCTATGTGGTCCAATCTCTAGGGATCTGAAGACAATCTCATTGTCCTATTTTTAAACATCTTGAAAAATCTTTATATTTGCTTGGAAAGGGCCGACTGATGTTTCTTATACACACACATGCGGAAATACAATGTATTTCTGGTATTTAGAGATGCTAAGAGGTCAGGTTCTCTGATAAATTATTTAGTCAACTATATTTGTAAACCTTTTTTGAAGTATCTGCCTTAAAATTATGTAATCTAAAAACCAGAGTAAAGAACTCAGTTTCAATCAGTCTGATTCCACAGTGCTGCCCTTGAGCCAATGTGAAAAGTAGCTACCTATTTTCTTAAAAAAAAAAAACACTGCAACATCTTGATAACATCCATCAATCTTTTAACCTTTTAGCATCAAAAGTCCAACTACCCAATCTAGTTGTCCCCCACTACAAAATGTCCTCATTCTTGGGCAGGGAGGGATGAGCAAAGAATTGTGAGCCAGAGGACCTGGTGTGGTATGCTGGTTGCTCACACTTGCTGTGTAACTCTGCACTAGTTATGTGTCTGTTTCTTAATTGTTAAAGTAAATTTCTCCACTAGATGGTCTTTAAGATATCACCCTTCTCTAACAAAAACTACCTACACATCAGAAGCCAAGCACACACATGAGCACACACACACACGGGGTAACTGTAAAACACAGTGAATGTTGAAATCTTAAAAAAAAAAAAAAAACTTAAAAGACAAGAATGATGTGATAAGTGTCCAAAGCAAGGAATAGTATTTTGAATATTTTAAGGAGGGTTAATGGCAATGTTTTATTGTACTGTAATAATTTTTAAAATACCATACTTTTGAGCTGGGCATGGTGGCTCATGCCTGTAATCCCAGCACTCAGGAGGCTGAGGCAGGAGGATCCTTGTGAGTTTGAGACCAGCGTAGGCTACAAAGTGAGCTCAAGGCCAGCCTGAACTGCATAGCGAGACCCTGTCTCAAAAAGACCAAAAAAAAAAAAAAAAAAAAAAAGAAGAAATATTATACTTTTGTGTTCAAACCTCACTAAATTGAATATATAATTTATATTTAAGTAATATTTTGGGTAGTTTCCTTTAACTCAAGCTGTTTGTTTGTTTTTAACATTTCCACAACTCTCTACAGTTTGCTGCTTCTAGAGGATAACAGTTTAAAGTACTCATCAATATAGTTTCCGTCCGCTGTATCCCTTTTAACCCAAGCCACAGCCCCACCCTTACATTGCACAGTCCAGGAAACAGGGAAGTATGTGTGGCTTCTATTCAGAGAAGGGGCAGCCATCAGCAGGGACCAACAAATGGGGACAAGAGAGAACCCAAGTGACCTTCATGCCTTGGCATCTGCAAGATCCCTGGAAACTAAACAGAACCCATGACAAAGGGTGTCATGAATCAAGTCAGGAAACTGAAATGAGAGCTACAATCTTGAATTTTGAAAAGAGCCAAAATGAAAAATCTTAAATTATATCAACTAGACCCTCAGGTGGGGTCCTAATGCCATGCCCCTTTGAGTCTTCTCTGAATCTTATGTCAGGTGTTGGGGTCCAGATTCCATGTAAGGACTGCAGGGCTAGTTCTCAGCATAGTCCAGGATGCATCTGTTTGTTTTGAAATGTTATATGTCAATCCCCAATCAGCTTCTCCAGGAGCTTAACTTGGACCATCTGTGATGATTTAGTAACAGTGCACAGAGTCAACACCACAGTTGCTGATCTCATTCTTAAAAGTTGGTTATGATGGAAACCTCACTGCTTCTGAAAGGGATTAAAATCAGTGTTCAGTACATACTGACTTCCAAGCCCAGACATGTGAACAGCACTTAAAGTTAATAGGTATTAGTAGCAACAACAATTTTATTTTCAAACATAGCTACACCTACCTTAGAGAAAAAGTACAATATATTCAAATTTCCCTTGAGAGAAACTGACAACGGTTTATTATCTATGTATGGAACAGATCACATTTGGCAGGTTTCTATGACAGGCCACTCATAGATTTCAATCCCTGGCAGAATACACCTCAATAATTAGCACCAGAGGCATCATATTTCAATTCTATTACTTCTGGTTAAAGTTCCAAGCTAGCTTGAGTAATCTTTTTCTTATCTCTGTGAATTATGTAGAACTAGATGAGGAATACAGTTGTTTTATTTTGTATTTCCTTTTGTTTTTCATTATTGCCAGAGAACGCATAGGAACTTAGTTTGCTTTGTACTATGATAAGATTAAGTATTTCTGATTCATTGTGATGATATCTTCTATTCCCTTAAAGCTTTTAGAAAATTAGGGTCATCAGTTCAAACCAAATTAACACACCTTCTTGATTGTTTTAGTGTAGTGGTCATAATTATAGGAGGGAAAAATAAAACAGATTTCTTCAAGGCAGAAAACTTCCAGTCTGTAATTGCCTACAAGGACTTTCTGTTACCAAGCTGGTGTTGATGTGATATTTTATTTTAGCATAAGAACAAAGTGATCACTTCATCAACCCACGTCTCTGTTCAGCACACCAAAAAGGTTTTTTTTTGTTTTTTTTACACGGGTACCAGGGATCGAACTCATGACTGCACACTTGCAAGGCAGGTGATTATGCCGCTGAGCTAAATCCCCAGCCCTAACCTGAAAGATTTTCTAAACTCACACGGATACGGTTCCGGTATTTGCACTGCTGAAAGCTTAACACCGTATTCAAAGGTGGAGTCTACGATGGTGGAGAGAAAAATCCTCCAACTCCAAAACATGGCTGTTCGTGAGAGGGACAGAATTCCCCTCTAAGGAATGGCTCAACTACTTGTGCTAAAGTTGAGGACAGCTTTTTAAACAGTTTTATTATCTTCCCACATTCATTTTAATTTGATGAAATTAAGATTCCCACAGGGCCTTTTTCAGTCTGTTTATCCTGAAGGCCACGTCTATCAGCTTAAGGTTTATCAGAAGAAGAAAATGACATTCCCAGAATCTAGGCAAAACTCTCCATCAACCACCCCCGCCCTGCAAAATGTTTCTGGGAGCCTACATAGACCCACTAAGTCAATTTATTTTCAACTTATGTTCTCAAGTAAGTCAAATAAAAGTGTGATAATACTAAACAACTTGATAAGCACCCCAGAAAAAATTTAAACACATAATTCCCCTAAAGAGCATCCAATACCCTCTGAAGAATGCTTACAAAAAGATGTTCATACTTAAAATAAAAACTGTTGTGACTGGATGACGCTGAAGATACCACAGTCCCAGCCCCGCAATGCTCACAAATTTAAACGATAGTCTAATTACCCAAGCAGCAGCTATTAGCAACCTTGTCAATTATTTAAAACTGACAGCTTTGTTGTTCCAAAAAGAGCAAACCTATTCCCAAAGGGACAGTCAACAGAGAAGTACTATCGAGGTAGCTTGGCAATGAGTTTTATTAGTCAAAATAATTCAAAAATGCAACACGTCAAGCTATCTTACCGTGGCCTCAGCTTTACATTGAACATTCTGTGACTATTAAAGCATTTTAAAATATGACCCCTGATCTTATATAGTTTATGGTCTTCCAAGAAAACCAAGAACATTAAAGAAATACTTGGCAAACAGAAAGAGAACTTACAGCACTGACATTTGCCATATAGGTTTGCACTGACCAATACAATAGCCAGTAACTACTTCTTCATTTTCCTGTTTATGCCTATAAGAAAATTACAATATGTTAGATCTGTATGACATTTCTTTTTAGTGATTCATCTGTCAGTGGACACTTAGCTGCATTTTGGCTACTGTGAATGATCTTGGAGTGAACATAGGAGTGCAGGTATCTCTACGAAATCCTGATTTCAATTCCTTTGGGTATATGTCCAGAAACTGGATCATATCTTAATTCTCTCTAAGTTTTGAGGAATCACCATGCCATATTTCCTAGCAGCTGTCTCATGTTACATTGCCACCAAGAAGGTACCAGAGTTTCAGTTTCTCCACATTCTCACTCACATTCAAAGTCTTTTGTTAAAAAATGAAATCTTACCTTATGTAACAAAATGGATGAACCTGGAGGACAATATGCAAAGTCCATCACAAAGGACAGATATTGCCTGACTCTGTTTACATGAAGCGACTGAAATAGATTCAGAAACAGAGACGAGCATGGTGGCTGCCATAGGTTGGTGAAAGGAAGAGATGGGAAGTTACTCTTCCATAAGCATAAAATTTAATTCTACTAGATGAGTAAAATATAGATATTTGGTGTACAGTATTGTGTCTATCACCACTGTGTTACACAATTAAAATTTTGTTAAAAGGGTAGAAAAACACATTAAATAAAATTGCATATCTGGCTTGCACTTTTTTCTCCCGGATACGGTATATATGGTGTACAAGTACACGTGGAAATGGGAAAACTCAGGTAGGGAATGTACTTTCAAGAATCCAGAGGGCTTTTATAGGTTGAAGAAAAGTACTCCAGCCTGGGCTGAAATGCTGAATTCTAGGTTAAAAGGGAGATTGGCTGGAAGCATGTTTGAGTTTGGATACTTTGGTAGAGGTCAGTGTTGGGATCCTGCGGACGGCACACACCCTTTCTCATCTCATTTATAGCACACTTAGTAAGCGAATTGTTGGTATGATAGACCTTAAGCAGAAGAGTAAGGAGTTCACACTTCCCATACCTGGGTGATTATTTATCATTCCTGCTCAGATTATATCCACGGCCCCTTGTTGCCATGCCATATCTAGTATTTTGAATGTCTACATTTATCCATGTTCTTTAAGAATCTCTTGACAAGAAGTGCTTGAAGACTATCAGATTGCTATCACTCTAAAGCCTTGGTGGCTACCCCGGAGATAGGCTTCGGACCATCAGCTGAGGTACCTGCTGTTTACTAACAGGTAGCTTACATCGTGGCCTCTTTTTGAATGTATTTCTCTACCTCGCTACCCATTAGGATGGCCAAGTCAAAATAATCCACAAGCTTACAGAGAATAAATCTTTTCTAGCTTTTCCTTGCTACATGGCAGAAGGCAGGAGGATCTCTGAATGATGATGCTCTTGGAAATCTAACCTACATCCTTCTCTTTTTACATCCTACTTTCCTTTCCTAGACCTATAGAAAATCCCTCCCACATTTTAAAGTCCTCCTCCAAAAGTTAACAATTTGCATAGGAAACAACTGACAAAGAACATAGTTGATTGTTTTGGAAACTGTGTGATGACATTTAAAAATATAACTGTTACTTTGTTCTTTTAAACACATTCAGTGTTTTAAACATGTTCATTCAGTAATATATACGTGTGTGTGTATATATATATGTATATATTCTTCAATGAGGAAATTTTACATTATTCTCTTTTAGCTCATAATTCTGTTCTACTTCTGCAACAAATTTCAACTCAATATACTTATGCCTGAGAGTCTTTTATTGATCACCTTTTCATACATATTTTTTTTAAAATGCCTGTAAGAGTAACTTTTTTTATCTCCTGGGACCATAAGATTTGTAGCAATAACATTTTTCTTCCAGATTGAGTTCTCATTAAATTACCATTAAACACAATTGATAAACACACTGTAGCATATTTTATATTTTGACAAATATACATTAATCATATAAAACAGAATTTAGGTGGAACTATTAATTAAAAAGCTTTGATTTTTTTCAATTATTTCATGGGCCAGTAGGTAATACAATGATGCAAGAATGACACAATGTTCTAATCCTCAGCAAACTTACTTCTATCTTTCATTTTTGTATAAGTGACTAGAACATTTTTTATATAAATAGACAAAAATGGAAGGAGTTTTATTATAACAGTATCACTCAGTTTTTAAAACTCCTTCTGAGTCCTATGCCAAAAATCAAGCAATGCTTCAGCATCAAAAAATTATTTTTAATGATCTGTTGGCTGACAGTTCTTTTAGACATTCCATTCATTTTGCAGAAAACAAAAAACAGAAAGTACTTAAGTTGCAAAGGATTTACTGCCCTCTCATTTGGTCCAATCACTTTCTTCATAAAAAGCTACCACTTTCATGCAAAGCCCAGGTACGCAAAGTTGTAGGTTGGAGTAAGTTGTAAGTCTGCCTTCTTTCTTCATCTATCAGGCCACAGATGAAGCAAGTCTCCTCACCTGAGTTTACCTCCCTATTGGCCATGCTAAGTCATAAACGCTTCCTAACTCTACCTTCCTGTTTAGATCCCTGCCTCTGCTTTGCCTGAGAAAAAGTCATCATGCCTTCTTCCTGGACTGCCTCACCCAGTCTTATGTCCTTTCATTTATTCATCTCAACAGGATAAAGCAAATTAGATATGTCTGACCTTCCACCCACTCTCCACTGGCTTCTCAGCATGGAGGATCCAGTACAAGCTCCTTTATTATGGTCCATGAGACACTAGGAATGTGTTCTCTGCCATCTCCTAGAGTCATCTCTGCCACTTTTTTTTTTAAAAAAACACTTCAAATTCTAACCAACTTGAACATCTCTCCCTTTTTTGTTTTCTTCAAGAATCCAGGACCAGCAAACATGTTCACTCCTCTATCTCCTTCATCTAACTCGTACTTTAATGAATGGCTTACCCTAACCGGTATTTTCTCTAGGAAGTCTTTGCTGATCCCTATGTTAGTTTGGAACACAGAAGATCAATATTTCTTGGTGTTTTATAAAATAAACAATGCATTACTATGTTTCATAGTCATCAATCTGTGCCACAGATCACGAAGGCTCTCTACTCCTGTCTAACCAAAACATTGTACCCTTTGATCAGCACCTGCCTTTTCCAACCCTTCTCCTACCCTGTGGTACTCAATGGGACACATGTATTTAATGCTTCATGTCACATTGAGACTGTCAACTTCATGCTACAAGAGCCAGTCCTATATTACTTTTGCACACTTAGCTGCAACCCTGGAATACTATAAGTGCTGTGTAAATGAATAGTTACTGAATACAAAACACTTTCCTATTATTTCACAAGCAAGCTTTTATCAGTATATTCACCTTCCTGTGATCCCACTTGCTTGAACTATATCATTCTCCATTAATGTTTGATGGTAACATTAGTGTCCCTTTCTGATGACTCACAAAAGTATCAAATATCCCAAAATAACTAAACATGGAGATCTGAGCACCAAAAGTTGGTTAGTCTTTTGCATTCAATTCTGTTAAGGGAGGAAACTCTCCTGAGAGGACATAGTGGCTATTACCAGTATTCCATTTAGATAGAATCACATCACCTATCTGCGTGAATCCAAGTAGATACTTAATTGATTTAAAGGTGTTTTTTTCCCCTGAAATGCTCTAAAGACATTTAAAATAGAAGTTATTAATTTCTGACAAATTTCCACTTACTATATTAATGTCTGCCTTGCCTCTTATATACAACTTTTCTGCATGATAACATTCATTATTTTTATCTGCAAGCTCACAGTAATTGACTATTAAGTATTTCAGATTTCTTTTGTTCAGTAAAAATTAGCAAAAACAAATGTATAATTGGCTCTAATAAAACAAATGAGTACACCACAAAAAGCATTGTGTTTGCTACAAACACAGTCAAATTGTATTCCCTAACGGTGTTTTGCTTAACAAACCACCCATTACATTTGCTTTTATGGATAGCGTCTTTCATATAAAGTGATGCAATATGATAAGCCAACTGCTGCTAAATGATCAATTCCATTTATGTGGCCAGATGAAGATACATCTTTCATATTAACAATCTATAGCATAAGATACTCACCAAGGGAATTCTTTGATATCAGCAAGCATTATTCATGTAAATAATTAACCTTCACGTTAACTATTTCCATGGTATGTGCTCTGGTACTCACTAGCAGATATGTGGATACTGGAGATCTGATATCTGCACAAACTTCTCAACCTTAATGTCACTGTGATTTCTTTTCTGTATTCTATCCTAATTCTATTTTTAAGTTGGGTGACCTGAAGAGATTATGCAAGGATAGAGTCTCCCTCAGAAAACAAAAAATTTAACTCCCTATATTCCTCCCTCAGTCCCTTCTACTGTCTGTCCTATTTCCCTATCTTCACAAAGATAAAACTGTTTTTCAAGTTCTGAATCTTGCTGATGTATTTTTCATGTCCCTGTATGGTGCTGTCAGCTTTGCCATTTTCCCCAAGTCACCCAGGCACATGGTAATCATCACAGCCTGGGTCATGTTTATCCTTTCTCTTCATACTGGCACCAAAAACAATCAACACCTTGCTAAAATTCATCCATTCATGTGTTTCACAACACAAAAGCAAAACATACCATGTAGTACACACAAACACTGTAATAGGTGTTTGTAGTAAAACATGGTAGCAGGAAACTAAAGCTTTGGCTTCACAGGCTTTCTAGGCATACGTAATGCTAAGTCACAAGTTCTGTAAAGAAAACTGAAACGAGGCTGTTCTAGAGAATAACAATGGAAAACACATCTACTTTAACCAGGAATTTAAAGAATGCCTCTCTGAATTAATTACATTGGGTTGTGGTAGCAAAAGCACTAGAGACCCAAATGAAGTAAAAAAAACAAAGAGGTATGTATGCTACAGGAAGGAGCCCATGGTTAATCTAAGAGGCAAAATTGGGGTCAACTGCAAAAAATCATGTTGGCCCATGCATTTGTGAGAAGTGGCCAGATTGGGGTAGTAGGGGGCTGTTGGGGTAATTCATACACAGAATGACACAGCCTGGCTGAGGATGCCGATGATCAACACGGTCACAATAGAAGGCCTTGAGACACACAGATGTTAAAAGCTATAGATTTTGGTAACAAGATAGATTTAAGATGCAAAGGGAACAAATTACAGATGACCGCCAGTGATCTTTCTGGGCAGAGAATGGTAAGGAAAGCTAAGAAAAACAGAAAGATTCAGAGGTTGAAAGAGGAGTAGAATCCAAGATTCCATTTTGGACACACAAGGCTTAACAAGCCTTGGGTGACTGACTGGAGATGTTGAGGTAACAGTTGTAAACATTAAATTCACAGGTGAAGAGTAGTATCTATCAGAAAGAAAGCATAAAAAGAGAGAGTGGTAAAAAGGGGGCAGGTTTAACTTTAACCCGTTTATTTATTTTTATTTTATATTTCACTGAAACTTTTTAATGGGCCTTTTGGATAGAAACAGGAATTTATTTGCGATGCATGGTCTTAAAGCCTTGTCCTGCTGGAGCCAGAGCATGGCTTCCTCTCCCCTAATTCCATACTGGACCCCAACGCAGCTGTCCTGAGGCACTGCGTATGCTCAAGCTCCAATGAAAGAGCAGTTTCCACCTGATGGAGTTGTGGAGAAGCCCAGCTGCAAACATCAGATGACCATGGCAATCCTAGTTATTTGTCTGCTAAACCACAAGATTTCCTAAACCTGATATTCCTAATATTCCTTTGTCTGCTAGTAACCATAAGCAGTGAGGAACTATCCACCCATAATACATTTCCCATTACTGCACACATATAAGAACTGCTTCTTTCTCATAAAGATTTTCTAACAATGTTGAATTGTTAGCGTAATTTTCATAAATTCAGCATACCACACTGTATCAACAAGGGGAGATATTAAAGCAATATACTATGGCTGAACATCTAAGTTGTTTCAAAATTGGGGAAATTATATATAATGCATCTTTATAGACATCTCTAGTAGTTACTGCCTGTAACAAATTCCTTGACCTAGTATTCAGTCATAGAAAATAGGTGTGTCCAAAACACTTGAGACATATCCAACTACTTTCAAAAGAAGTCTTTCTAAGCAGCCTCTAGGAGTTCCGTGACTTTGCCAAGCTTGACTATATTCTTTGTTTCCTTTCTTTTAGTATATGTAAAATAAAAAAGGAAGTATATGTAAAATAAAAAAGGAAGAATCCCATCACAAGTCAGCATCCACCCCAGAACGCGGCATACTGATGTGCCAAACTCTTGCCTACCCCCCACCCAGGTGATGAAGCATTCATCCCACATGCTTCTCCTAAAATGCCTCTCTCTAGCTGCTTTCTGCTCTGCCTACTGCATAAAAATTATCTTCCCTACTGTTATGTTGACCATGTCAGTCCTTTCTATAGAGTCCCATGAAAGTTCCCTGTACCTGAAACAAATTCCTTCACTCTTCCACTCCTTGCAGACTTTCTCCCTAACCTCCGAAATCCAAGTCATTATTAGATTGCTGCTAAACCTCTCCAAATCCCCCATTCCTATCAAGTTTAATTTGTGGATTGAAGCTTCGCAGGTTAACACAAATTGCTATCATTTCATCTTTTTCTATTATGTTTCATTATCTCTTTTATTATTTTCTCAATTTCCTTCTATGTTTTTGCTCTTCCTCAAAACTGGTTTTATTTTGATTTGTTAGGTATCTCTTCCAGTTCTCATCACTGTATCTCTTTCTATTTCAGATTTATTTTGCTGGAGAACTTCAAACTATGGCTATTTCTTAGGTATCTGAAACCCTTTATAATAAAATGAATGCTCTATATTTGTCAGGTTCAAAATTACATTTCCCATTGGCTTCTGCTTTCAATAAGACAGTAATAGCTACAACACAAGACTAAAGGAATAAAAGGAACAAAGAACCCATATTGGAACACTGTAATATCCTACCCATTCTGGTGCTCATGACAAGCCTTTTGCATATGGTATATTATATAGCTTCAAGGAAAAAAGGGCCTTTTTGTGGATGAGAGTTTTACTCTTGCTAGGCTGATAGTGGTCTCACATATGGCAGGAACATGGAACTTCATTCTAATGTAATTTTTGCTCTCCAGTTTGCAGCAGAAAAAATATTTCCACACCACAGTTAGAAGTACATTCTCTAGATAAAAGGCAATGCTTTATTAAGGGAAAACAGATGCATTAATCAGGTTGTGCTGTCATTCACAAAAGGGTGCTTAACATGTTCACAAAAGTATGGAATTAAACCTTTAATGGTTGTTTTGTTTGGGGTAGGCAAAATCCTTAGATCTCTTCTTTGCCTGACTGAGTCCACACGTAGTAGGAAAGATACTGGGTTTCAACATCTCAACACAGCTGCCCTGAGAACAAGATTGCTGATTTCTTTCCGAGTAACTTTTATATTCAAGTCTCAATAAAAACCTGGAAAATGGTCCACAGAGCCTGGGCTGCTCCTTCACGGCACTGTTCAGTGCTGCCCCCAGCATAATCACCTTTAGGCACCCAGTCTTCTCGAACGCTCACCTTAACTATCTTCCCTTCCTACCGGTTCCTCATAGCAGTCCCACAGCCAGTTTCTGGCAACTCCCTGCTTCTCCCCACAGCACTCTACCCAAGCATCCTCACCTCAGATCCTCATCTGCTGCACTGCCGTGTCTGCTTCACGCCTGTGCACACTTGCCTGGTTTCAGCCCCTGCTAATGAGACTGCTCATTTTCTCACCCCTATACTTAGGTGCTCTCGTGTAGCATTTTCTCTGCCATTTCCAGGCTCTTCCTACATTTTCCAGAGGCTCACAGCATTTCCTTGTGCCATTCCTAGCTCCTCCTTTCCCTTGTTATTTTTATCCTAGGACCATTTTCACAACCACTGAGGGCTTTGGCATTTATCTTTCTCTGGTCCTCAACTCCTGCCATCCACTGAAACAATTCCCTAGTAACACACAGAGAGTCACTGTGGGTCTGTCACAGCTCGAGCCACCTCTCCTCTGTCATACTCTGACTTCACACTCTCTGAACACAATCTTCTAACATTCCATTTTTCTTACTCTTACTGCTTAACCTCATCCCCAGTCAAGCTGCTCTCTTTCTTTCCAAATCTAGGGTAGATCAGCTTGGTTCATTTATTCAACTGTCCCGCCATACCACACTTCAGTCCAGCTGCCCATGTGTGTCGCTCTTATCCCCACACAAACAATACTGTCAGAAACAATACAATCATTCACATTGATCCTATCAACATCTCCATTTTCAACTTTAGGTACAAAATACCTTTTACTTTCCATTTACGTTTGGTAAGTCCAGGGTGGTATCGGATTCTTCAACAAGTTCATCCTGCACATAAATACATCATTTCAGTAATAACACTTAGTGTACCCAACAAATATAAATTAGAAAGTACTCTAGTTCCTTGCTACTCAAAGTTTGGTGCATGGACCTACAGTGTCAACACCACTTGAGACACAGGAACATGTGACAAATTCAGAATTTGAGACCCAGATGTAATGAATCAAGATTGCATGTTCACAAGATCCCCAAGGGATCTATCAGCACATTAGAGATCAAGAACCATTGCACTGGCTCCAAACGTAATTTCCTCAATCCTTCCCCACATACAGCAACACAGTATGGTATGGGAATTACAGAGCATCACTGGGACAGTCTCCCTGACAGTCTCAGCTACTTCCACCTCATGACTGGCACCTCCCTTTCTTCCTCGTCCACCGCATGTGGCCTTACCACTTCTTTCATAAACAAGCTATGAAACCAGGTAGAAGCTCCCTCAGCTTCTTAGTCCCAGATCCTAACTCTCTCAGTATCCATAAGGGTCCTTCTCCCTTTCTGTTCCATCTTCAGTTCTCCTCCCATCCAAATTAATCCCTCTTCCCCCTAACACCTTCAGGATCCTGCTCCATAAATGACCTCCTGCCTCTGCTGTATCATGGATCCACTTGTGTCGAATGCCTACTGACTGCATCACCTCAGCCTGAAAATATGATTAGATATTACCCATCTTTCTCAAAGCTTCTCTGGACCTTGACTTCCCTGCTAAGCATGCCTTATCATTTCTCCTTAAAGAGGTCTACACTCACGTCTCCACTTCCTCTATTCCCATCCAGATCACTCTTGACCTTCAGCTGCTTCTCTGCACTTCCCTGGGTACTGGCCTCCACCAAATTTCTGTCCTTGGACCTCATCTTCTCACATGACTCACTCTCCCCATGTTTCCTTGGTTGTAAAGACTTTGGCTATAATTCCATGCTGATTGACGCTTAACTTTGCACTCCCAGACCTATACTTCATGCAGGGGTATGGATAATTACCCTTGGAGCCTCAAATTATCATCTCCAAAACTAAATTTATCTTTACCACAAAATCATCCAGTGATCCCCATCTAGTTGAGGAATATGTCATCTATCCAGTTGTCCACATCAGAACTTTAGGCATTTCCAAGCTAATTGCAGCAGCATAAACCTGTAAACTCATCCCTCTGGGAGGCCGATCATAACTAAGCTACCATGGCAAATTAGCATGACCATGTCTCAAAATGAAAAGTAAAAATGGACTGGGGATACAGCTCAGTAGGAAGGCCCTGGGTTCAACTTCCAGTGCCACAAAAATAAAAGTTTCTTAAGACTCTTTCCCTTTGTCTTCCCCTCCAAGCCTAATCTCACTGCCTCTCTTGTCACCATTCCTCACATGGATGAACACAATGGGCTCCTCACTTGGTTCACTGCCATAGCCTGACATCCATTTCAAAGACCAATCATCTAGACTGTGCCCAAAGAGATGGCCAATATGGTGATATTATATCCTGCTCATGGCCCTTCAACACCTTACCATGACCCACAGGATAAAGATAAAACACTTTAATATTAGATGAAAGAACTTTTAACTTCCTAAGCTCTGATACTCTTTTAAACTTTTCTGCCAAACCAGCATGACACTCATGTGCTCTAACTGCCTGCATTTTTTAACATACCACATTCTTTCCCAACTCTGCACACGCTGTTGAGAATATTCTCTTCTCCTATCTAGTTAACATCTTATTAATTATTCACAATAACCCCTAGATACTGCTGTCTCTGAGAATCCTTCCTTTGCTTTACACCCAAAATTCAGTGCTCCTTCCTACACGTTTCCCTTGTAAATCAATTATACATCCCTTTACTTCAGCATGTATTATTTTATTTCTTAGAGTCTACATAAGATCTCCCCTTGAGACACTGAGCCCCTAGAAAGCTGAAATTGTGTTCTATTCCATTATTTATATTCTTTGTGCCCAGTGGTTGTACTGTTTGTATCCACCTTATATTCATATATTAGGCTCTAACCCTAAATCCCCAAATGTGTTTATAGAGATGGGGCTCCTAGAAGTTATTTAGGATTAGATGAGGTCATGAAGATGGGATTTTCATGCTAGGATTAGTGCCCTTTGAGAAGAATAGCAAAAGGCTGGTGCTTTCTCTCTGCTTCCTCAGCCTCCTACCCTCTTCTCTCTTCCCCCTTCCTCCTCCTCATTCTCCACCTTCTTTTCCTTCTCCCTTTTTCTCTCTGAGAGAGACCAACCATCTACAACCCAGGAAGAAGATCCTCATAGGATCAAATCTGCAGGAATCTTGATCTCGTACTTCTCTGTCTCCACAATAGTGAGAAATGAATATATGTTATTTAAGCCATCCAGACTATGGCACTGTGTTTAGGCAGCAGTAAACAACAACATGACTAACACACCAACACAGTTCTTAGCTTGCACAAGGTGGCATACCTAAGAGATCACTGAATGACCAAAAGCAACCTCCACTGAGGACTGGAATGTGCTGTCCAACACCAAGAGACAGACCTTACAAAATCAGAGAAAAATATCAGCAGCTCTTCTCAATTATACAGCATAGACTGTGACACACAAATGGAGCGTGTAATTAATTTTGCTTTTGGAAATATTTATGGCTATACAAAAGAGTGAAACTAGATATTGAAAGGGCTCAAGATTTGGTTCCCTTCTTATAACCTGAAATTTCCCAAATCCAAAAAGCACCTTCTGCTCCCTCTTGCACGTGCCTTGCACTAACCGCATACACCTCTCCCTCCCACACACACACGTCTCCCTTCACATGCACATCTACATGCTTTGATTTATCCCACTTTCTTCTTGGTTCCTCTTCCCTCTAATGAGGTTGGTCAGAGAATGACTTAGGGGTTAGCATTTAATTGCATTCAGTTGTATAACATTGATATATTCCCACCATATAAATGTCTTGAAGGCAGGTATGATGCTGGCTTGCTTAGGACAGGGTTTTGAAAAATGTATTCAAGCAGGACAATTGCAGACCACAGCCCATAGCAAACATTACCCCTGTGCTAATATTTGTATGGTCACAAGCTAAGAATTATTCATATTTCTAAACAGTGGCAAATAAAAACAAAGAAGATAAAAATTGCATGAAATTTCATTAGCTACAAAGTGTTACTGGAGTGTCCCCACCTACTCACATATGCATTATCTATGACTGCTTCCACATCACGACCACAGCGTTAAATAACTGTGACAGAGACCATATGGCTTTCAAAGCCTGACTATTTCCCATGTGATCCTTTATAGGAAAAGTTTGTCAACCTCCACACAGGAAAGTTTAGTTAAATTCAAATCTCTATGATTACTGAAATATTCCCTCAAAATACCTGTCTCCTCTCCACAAAAAGTTTTTTAATGAGAAGCAGAGAAAAATGATGAATCACAAACCATATCTTGGAGCATCCAGTACTGGAATTCTCCATGGCATAATCTGACACTGTGTGATCCCCAAGGGTGAAGAATTCAAAAAGAAGGTTGTGTCCACTTAGTGCTAAAATCTTGCTAATCCTGAAGAAAGTCCGGACAGCATCCTGCACTTTCTTTATCTAGACAATCCATATTGAAATTAATGGAAGAAGACATAAAGAGCTTTACTTCCAGCTGTTTAAACCCATGGTGTGCAAGAGGAATGTGATTCATAGATTGGAAACAGTGGGGTTTAATTAATCATTTTTATGCACTTGTCTCTCACTGCAGGATAGGGATCAGTTTTTTTTTTTTTAAATGACCTGAAAGAGGTGAATTTCATAACTGCTTTTTCCTTCTGCAACCCAGTGAATAAGTAGAAGCCATGGTGCATCGCACAGAGGTTCTTTGATCAAATGATAGTAGATGCAAAGCCCAGAGACCCAACAAATAAAGCACCGCCTCTTGCTGCTGTAACATCTGTACTTGTCTGGCCATGGCTGTAGAGGGGCCTATGCACTAATTCAATACGCTTCTTACCTGAGACCTCAACTTAATTAGGACCATTTGTCAAAATGACACCTGTGTTAGAGGCCAGATCAAATTGATTACCATTGTTCTGCCAGATCTCCACAAATGCTAAGTGCCCATTTTTGATGGGCAAAAGATAGGCAAATATTTATCCTAAAGTTGGTAATAGAGACAGCCTGTTGGTAAGAAGAAATGTATCTTACATAGGAAGAACATCCATACTTAAAAAGTTTTCACTTTTTTACTGGACTCACAAAATCTGTTATCGTGAAAAACCAATATGCTAGAACATATTCTTTCCAAAAGACTGATCAAAAATAGTTCTATCTTATGGCAAGATAAATCACTAATCCCTACAACAATGGATTTAACAAACTAGTTTTAAATATAATAAAAATACTTATGTAGCACACCAGTCAAATAAAGCCATCACCACAGAGCATTAACAAGCCAGTAACTGTGCAAAAATTAATCAATTAATGTGAATGATATCAAGCTTTCTTGTCTTCTATCAATAATACCCACTGCTAAAACACTTTGCCTATAATGTACTTGACAAAAATATTCTTTCATATATTGGTTAATATTTCATTTTACTGTATGTATATGCCACAAATGTGCATTCATACCATGACATCTATCTTAGTTGAGACTCCAAAGGACATAATCATGCATTATATTTATTTAAACAAAATATTTTTACCATGTATGACAGAAGTTGAAATTATAGAGTGTGCTGTTCTATTTAAGTGGTACCTTAGAAGAGAGTTCATGTATTTTGTTTAAAAAGATTTGAATAATTACCACAAAAACAATCGTAGTATATTAATTTCTTCCTCTAAATTCTAAAACTTTTCAAGGCACTTTCCCTTTGAAATATACATAAATCCATTTTACTTGTTTTAGAATGCTCTAAATTATTTAAATTAGTACATTAAATCCATTTTTAAGCGGGCCATATCCTCTCCAAAACAAATCACCCTACACTGAAGTGACATTGCTAGTTACGTAAGCTCTTAAACCCAACAATTCCTGCTGTCAACGAGGGGCACCAGAAATCCCCTACAGACCCAACACAAAACACTTAACTAAGATCCCCAAGTCATTGACAAGACCATAAACTACATTTCCTAACACTGTAACCCAAGGACTCTGTATAAAAGCCTCACTTCTCTCTCCTCTCCCCTCTCTCTTCTCCCCTCTCCTTCCCTTCTTTTCTCTCTCTCTCTCTCTCTCTCTCTCTCCCTCTCTCTCTCTCTCTCCCTCTCTCTCTCTCTCTCTCAATCATAGTTTTGTTTTTTTGATTCATTCTTGGATCTTAAAATACTTAATTCGATCAATTTTACTTGTGTAGACGAAAAACAAAAACATCTGTGTAAGTAGAATTGCCAGATAATCTAATAGGTATCTGATATGAAAGAAAAATAATCTGTAAATCAATCATTCATTAAAATAGGAAAGTAAAAATTTTGAAGAAAGTATTCTGTCAGTGTTATACTTAACACATATTACTTTGCCTTTTCCAGTACTACCACTCCATTAATTAAAAAAAAAAAAAAAAAAAACAGGCTCACATTTAACCTGATTATCTAAAATCACAATTATCCTATCTAGCCAGGCATGGTAGCACATGCCTGTAATCTTAGCACTCAGGAGGCTGAAGATCTCTGTGAGTTCAAGGCCAGAATGGGCTACATAGTGATTCAAAGTCAGCCTGAACTGCATAGCAGGACCCGGTCTCAGAAAAAAAGAAGAAAGAAAAGAAAAGGCAAGGCTATCCTATCTATCCAATCAGAAAACCACTAGAAAGTATGAGGTTTTCTTCCAGTAAAAATGTACCATTTTGGGAACAAACACAAAGTTCAGATTATTAAAGTGTAGTGATTTTTTTTTAATTTATGGGCTTCAGATGTTATTTGACAGTTCATCAAAAGGTTTCTAAATGAGATACACAGGGTTTAACTTCTTTACACCTCCTAGTATAGGTGTTTTGTAATAACAGCATTAGCATTTTCACATGCTTACATATCTCCCCCAGGTAATTTAATTAGGCCAAGCTTGATTTGATGTACATTTATTTACTTGTAAATGGCTTTGTGTACAGGTATACCTGTCAGGTGCGACCAATTAAGTCTACTGTCTACAAAGAATGTCTGTGATCAAAATTCACATTTTAAGCCCTTCAAATGCTTATGACACTTGGAGAAAATGTTTTATTCTTTGTGACTCCCTCAACTGCCAACTTACAAGCTAATAGATTGCTGTGCATAAACCATGCATTAAACTTCAGAATAATTCAATTACCCTTTAGAAAAATTAAATGAACTCCCAGTAATAATGCAAACATGTTCCACTAAAACAAACATAAAAGTCTGCCCAAATTAAGAATAGCCTAAAAGAAATCTAAGTAATGGATGATGGAGCAGATATTCAATCTGAGTGTTGGATTCAGTTCTTGTAAGAGGAATCCTGTAGAAATAACACTGGTCTCAAGGTGTCATGAAATAATTAGGTGGCACCCTTGGGTTAGGCCTGGCCTGCCTCTCACCTTATGCACTTTTATCTTAAAATGGATCATGTATATTCTGCCTGGAATACAGGACTGTGAATGCATAGAAGCAAAGTTGTTTTATTAATTTCACAAAGGTACCAATAGTTCATCTTAAATTTGAGAAGTTAGAACTTTGTGTAGGTTTCAAGATTTTATCCTCCACTGTCCGAATCAGCAGTGCTAACAGTGATGGGGCCCTGGAGTCTCATTTGCAATCATTAGCCTTAAGAACCACAGGATAACTGAAAGCACCACAGAGGCTAATATCCTGACACAGAAATTAGAACATCTTGAAAACCCACAGGTAACATGTAAAGGAGTTATGTGAGCTGCTAGGATGGACAGCTTACTACTACTGGGCTGAGACACACTCTTGTATGTTCTGTTAATTTATATTCCACAAAAGAAGGGGAGGGAAGGGGAGGGAAGGGGAGGGAAGGGGAGGGGAGGGGAGAGGAGGTGAGTCAAGGGAGAAAGGAAATCAGAGGAGGAAAAAGAAGACAGGAAGGAAGAGGAAGGGAAAGGGAAGGAAACAGGAAGAAAATGGAAGAGAGGGAGGAGAAGAGGAGAGAGGAAGGAAGAAGTGAGGAAGAGAGGACAGGACAGGAGAAGAAAAATAACAAGAATATTCCTCTCAATATTATATAAAAAACTATCTTGCATCTGAAATAAACTGCCCGTGACTCAGGACAGAGCGACTGGAGTCTTCCAACCAGATAAACATCCAAGCATAGCATTTTTGACTTTTTATGTTAGCAACTAACAGGGTCAGTTATATGGTTATTGCCAACAATTGTAGTGTATGTGTTATTGCAATATCTAAGCAATCTTCTTCCTTCTCCCACAGCCTCCTCCAGTTAGACACAAACACAGAATGACCTTAAGAAATGAAAAGCTAAATGGTTTTCCCCCCATTCCAGACACAACACCCAAGGGTTCATTTTGTGTCACCCCAAAAATGATGCTCTGTGCCCGGCACCCCGGTCAGGGCAGATGCGAAAGTGAGCTGCAGCGTGGGGGGGAGGAGGGGTTTCAGCACTGCGGCAAGCACACTTGGCACGGCGGTCCTATTCTACAGTCTGGTGCCAATCCGTCCACGGTATCAAGCACACCTGGCTGTGTGAGGCCACTTCACCAGCAGAGCATCACTAAAAGGCCATTAGCAGGGCTCCTAATGCAGACTAAAACTGACTCATCTTCCTATCTCTGCCTTGCTAGGGATTCACTTCATTCTTTTCCTGATGGGATGACAGAAGTGGCATACTGATCCCAAAAGCTAAAACTAAAAAAAAAAAAAAAAAACCTCTGTTTTTAGCTTTGATGATGTATTATTTCAAAGTAAACATGGCTCAGAATAAGAGGTTAATTACCACACAAACACATCGTGAATAAATAAATATTAAAGTATATTACAAGTCACATTCCATTTCTCAACCAAAATGCGCACCACCTTTCATTTTTTAGCTTCAAGATCTAAAATTTCCCAACAAGTTCCTAATGCCATGAACATCTCTCATACCTTATACCAAAGTCAGATTCACCAGTCCACCTGAAATATATGCACACAACTCACAAGAAGACTCACCGTCACTCTACAGAAAGAAACATCACTAGACTGTGTGAGCCAAACCACACTTCCAGACCGATGAAAAATTCATTTCTGAAGGAATGGGATAGAAATACAAGAAAGTAATGGTGTAGAGGTCTCAAGTTTCAACCCGCCTAATTATTCATCCAAAAATTCAGTAATTCTCTGTAAAGAACTTCATTTGGATTATTCCACTACTGGTTCAGACATTGGGACACTTGTTAGCTGGCAGGCCTCAATGATACACCCCTACTTAGAAGAGTGATGCTCTAAGACAAAAATCCTCCAGGAGGGAGATAAAATAGCCAAGTCCATTTACCTGGTATTATTTCAGCGGGAGATTTTCATTAAAGGAAGTTAGGGGCTGCTGTTAGCTTTGACTGATCTTGTTAACTCCTTGGTTGCATATCGACCTTGTACTAGCATTGTGCCTCCAGTTTTCTCTGAGTTTTACTATGTTCTTTAATTTCCTGTGTTATTAATCTTCAGCCTAGGGAAAACGAAGTTTATGTTGTACCGTAAGAAATGTTACTCATTGCCTCTCAATGCAGACATCTGTGGCATCTTACAAGGCCAGGAAATTATTAGAGCCCATTTCAAGGGCTTTATTTACTCCTTGTCTTAGGTGGTTTGTGCCTTGTTAAGAAGTCAACTTATTCCCTGTTACATCACAAAGTGGCTAGGACTGAAGTCATGTTTACATCAGAATCTCTAGATTGTCTTACAAAGTTTTAAATAAGAAATTTGATTAATGTTTCATGACTACTCATGTAAAACTGACTTTGATTTTATCCAATCATACTGTCAATCCCATTATCTACAATTTGAAGTGGGAACAATGTTTAATTCTACATGGTACAGTTTATATTTCAGCCATCTAAAATTATAAAATTTAAAAATAACAATTTATCACCTCTGAAGAAAATGTAATGTTAAAGTTGATTGATCTTTTCCCATTTGCAGAGGAGAATATAATGATTTTTTTCACTCATCTATGCTAAAATGACAGATAATCTATTGTAGGGAGAATGGTCTCCCTTTGTATCTCCAGTATTTAAGTCTTCCACATAGCTAAATCTTACAGCTGCTCATGGACCCTCCAAGTGTGTAGAATTCCAGAGACCATGTGTCAATGGTCTCTTTCCTACTTGTCCAGATTTCTGAATCACCTCTCGCTTTGTTAACCTGTGAGGCCACCAGATTACCCCCACTATTCCTTGCTATCTGCACCAAATCTGACCTCACTGTGTGCTGTCAGGCGGGCTTTTTCTAAGGCATCAACTGACTTTGCTCCCCCAAGACCTGACTCCTCCCGCATTGTACTGCAGCTACAGTTCAGACAACATGCATGCAACAAGAACTTACTAGAAGCTACCATGGAGTCTTATTCTTGGTGCCTGGAGCACTATGATATTTAAGACAATAAGAAATCTAGCTAGAATTCTACGGAAGGAAACGAGTCATAGGCAGTGAAACAAACACCTAAGTAACAATTCGTGCTCATCACGTAGCAATGTTCCTGATCGGTACTACTTTTCCCTGCCCGATGGCCTGACTGACCACTGATTGATTTCTAGTAGGTAATTTAGATAATTATCTGAAAGAAAGATAATTATTTGATAAATGATTAATTCCCCAAAAGGCTCTTTTTGAACCTAACTTGTTCCAATCAATCAAACTGTAGGAGTATAGTACTAGTTTCTTATCTAGTGATACCTACTTTGCCTATAAAAAAGATTTTTTTATGGCGGAAGGAAGGCAAGGGGATTATTTGTGGCACAGGAAAGACAATCCCCCCCTTTATTAGCCATTTATGCCAATTCATGTCAAACAATTTGTAATAATAATTAAGGTTTCAAATTCTTAAATATTTTTTAATTTTAATCAATCAGCCAGGGTCATAGCAGGAAATAGAACCCTCAAACTGAGTAATGTGAGGGAGACTGAACAAAGAGATTTCTTACAAAAATAAAGCAGCGTGCAGGGAAAATAGAGAAAGTGTGGGCATAGTGCAGAAGCCCAAGACCCGTAACAGTGGAGCCATCACCACCACTGGGCCTGCTGGGTAGAGGAACAGTTGCAGGGCTCTGAAGCCAGAGAGAGCTGCCTCTGAGAGGCAGCAAGAAAAGCTATGACCTGGAGCAAAGAGGTCTATGACTTTGATACCCCTGTATCTACTTTTCTCCCTCACTCCATCACCGCAGGTCAAGCTCAACATTAAGCCCAAGGCCAAAGGTGAGCTGGTGGAGTCTACCAAGGTCAGCTTCCCAGAGGTTACTCCTCAGTGTTTGCATGCCTCCTCACTGGTTTATATTTTAAGCATCCCCTCCAGCATGACGGGACCTTTAGGAGGTCATCAGGATTAGATGAGACCACAGTCATGAACTCCCATGATGGGGATCTGTGCCCTTATATGAGGAGACAATGGAGAGCATGCTTGCTCGCGCGCTCTCTCTCTCTCTCTTTCTCTCTCTCTCTCTGTCTGTCTCTCAGACCCTCATGAATGACAAAAGGCCATACAAGGACACAGCAAAAAAGTGACTACCTAAAAGCCAGGAAGGGAGACTTCACCAAGAAGCAACCCCTGCCAGTCCTTGAATTTTCCAACCTCTACAACCTTGAAGAAATGCATTTCTGTTGTTTAAGTCACCTGATGGATTTTATTTCATCGTGGCACCCAAGATAACTAACAAACGAAGAGACAAAGCAGGTGGAAATAGATAAATGTTCACCCAGAAAGAGTAACAGAGGATACTCAGCATTCTCAGATGTGTGCCATAAATTACAAGTTATCAATAGCACAGCTCCAGGTATGGGCTGATTCATCTTTAATTATTAAATTCAATCCAAAAATGTATTATTGCTAAATATGTTGTTACTAAGCTTAGTTTGTCCACCTAAGCATAGCCCTCAGTTTTGCTTTTGGGGGCTTTATAGGGTTTTTTTGTTTTTGTTTTTTTCTTCTGTGTTGCATTTTGTTGTTTTTCTATCCTGTAAACACCATTCACAGTCAAGCGAAAGTTTTCAACGTGGATGGCAAAACGAAAGTGAACTTGTGCTCTGGTGTTGTTAGTGTTTTAGGAAGTATTTTTGATGTTTCTTAATGCAATTACAGTTTTGGAGTCAACTCATGGTTTTAATAACCACGAGTTTGTCCCACACAGGACACTTCAACCCTGAGGCAGAAAACCATGGAAAAATCATGACAGTGTCAGACCACATTAATTTCAAAAATTATAAAACTGAATTCATGAAGCCAGTGGGACAGGCTTAAAAATATGTATCATACGGCTCAGCTATCTAATACATGAATTTATAGAAGCTCTGGGCTAGGTAAAATGTCATAGATTTATGAGTGAATTAAAATTATTACCAGTGAAAAAAGGTGAAATAAAGTTTATTTTTCTTAATATTATGTTGCTATGTGAAACAGATCATCACAAACAACTGAGATACCTCAAGTAGATGAATAGCATAGAGAAAATGAGAACTGCCAACATTTCTAACTGGAGCTACTTGGGTAGCACAAACAACAACAGTGACATTAGAGATCTGTGAGACAATTCCACCTTATACCTTTAAAACAGTGTCTTCTATTACAACTTAAGAGCCAAGAAAACAAACTAGAAATTCTAAAATTTTAATGATGCTTGAAAGTGTTCATTTTAAAGGATGCTACAGGGACCACGGATTTAGCTCAGCGGCACAAGCATCTGTCTGGCAAGCACGAGGTCCTGAGTATGATCCCCAGCACCAAAAAACAAAAACAAATAAGGGATGCTACAAAAATATTTTGCTTCCAGATGATCTTCGGCAAAAATCTTTGAAAAGTAGGTCATAGCATGTTTTTTATCTGCAGGGAAAGGAGAGAAAACAAGATTCATAAAGTAACTACTGCCTGGCCGCTTCTGTGTTGCTTGCTTTTACTTAGAGCATCTCATTTACCCAGATGACCAGTTTCCACACCTATTCAAAGAATATGGTCCAGGACAAAGGGGCAGGTGACTGTGCCGATTCCTAACTCACCAGAGCCTTGAAAAACACCTGGCAATGAAGGAACACCCAATAAATGTCCTAAAGAATAAGTCAATGAGTGAGAAAATGCTACTGCTAGAATTAAAGAATCCATTGACAGCTGGGGATTTAGCTCAGCGGCACAAACACCTGCCTGGCAAGTGCAAATTTGTGAGTTTGATTCCTGTTACCAAAAAAAAAAAATCCATTGACAAAAGAATGGGTAAAAAAATATGGTATCTACACATGGTGGAACACTACTCTGCCGTAAAAAAGGATAAATGAGTCATTTGTAGGAAAATGCATGAACCCTGAACCCCTAACCTAAAGTGAAATAAATCAGACACACAAATTCATATGCTGCATAGTTTGTCTGATATGCAAAACCCAAAATATAAATAAATTACAGAGCAAAATAAAAGATTATATGAAGGAGATAGGTAGACCTTTAGCAAAAGGGGACCAAGAAATGATGGAAGGGAGTGGGAATGGAGGGGAAAGGGACAAAAAGAAAGATGTGCCATGCACACGCACCTCTCCCCAGAACGAAAGTCCCCATGACGCACTGCAAACATGTACTAATGAAATTAAAAAGGAAACAATCCAACAAGACACTCTCTCAAAATTAAAAAATACAAGTGACTGAGACTATAGTAGCAAATCAACTGTTTTGTTTTTGTTGCTGTTGTTGTTGGCAGTGGTGCTGTTGAGACAGGGATTCACTGCGTAGTTCAGACTGGCCTTGAACTCACTATGTAGCTGTAGTCGGGGCTGGCTTCCAACTCCTGGCAGTCCTCCTGCCTCAGCCTCCCGAGTTCTGGGATTATAGGTGTGCACCACCATGCTCAACTGCATTTGTGGTTTTGATCTCCCATGAGACACACACATGCACACACGTGCACGCACACATAAATGTAGAAATGTGATGTTGGGTCCCACTTTCTCCCTCTTCCATGCTTTTACTAAAATGTCTGTTGAAAGAATGGGGCTCAAAATACAGGAAAATCACCACCCCAGTGCATTAATCTCAGGAGTGGCAACTTCTACCACCTTTAGCAACGTGATTACTTAGATGGTGCTGCACTGTCTTAAATCCCCTAGCAAAGATGATAAAACTGTTTTGGAAGGGAAAATGGGAAGAGAAGGAAAGGAAATGGCAGGAGTCAAACAGAAAAATTAGCTAAGGTGGGTGCTTTGGGCAGAAGGTGAGAGAGAGAATAACTAAAACAGATTTTAAGCATTCTCACGATGAATAACAGAGAAGTACGGGAGGTAATACAGACGTCAGCCTGTTTTAGCCATTCCAAAAGGTGTATATGTTTAAAACACACTGTATGTCACAAATCTATGTGATTTTTACTCTTCGATTTAAAATTACTTTTTTAAAAAAAGGTGAAAGACAGACCGTGCATGAGCCAGGTGAGCTAGCAGAGCTAGTGCGGCCATGGAAATGCATGCCTGCCAGAGCTCTAACTTAGGCAGACCGACATGAAGACGGTGTACAGGGAGCTTCAGGAAGCCACAGCGTGTCCCAGGGCACCCTTGTGTGAAGCACCCAGCGGAGACTTAGGGAGCCATGCATTCCTAAGGTGCCCTAAACTCAACTGTGGCCCAGCCCATGTTCTTGGCTGCACTCCCACTGAGAAGCCACACAGGCTACAACTGCAGGGAAAACCCACCTGATGACAAGAGCGCCCCTGCCAAGGGCAGCCACACCTTGATGAAGAAAGGGCGGTACACACTCAGGCTTCCTTTCACTGCAGGGATGTCCACCTGTCAAACGGTGGGCAGCAGCAAGCAAGGTCAGATGGGACAGAACAAAGACTCTCTGAAGCCCCTCATGCCCTGGCCTATTTACACACATGCTTCACAATGAGGTAGGACCACGCCACGGCGTTCCGTCACAGCACTCATCTCCCACCATCTTCTGCCATGGGGCCTAAAACATGGCGTTCTGCCCATCTTCTCTCTGCATGGCTGTGGGTGACTCCTGCAGGAATCATGGCCTACACTTCCTGGAAATCGCCAGGAAACATGCACCTCCCAGTCCGCTGATCCTCCCGCTTTCTCCACCCTACTCTGCTCAGTAGGCACCACAGCAAGATCCTGGCCCTTGGCATTGGGCTTGGCAGCTGGGGAGCCCTGGCAGGAGACAGGAGAGAGAAGGCATGAGGGCGTTCCCAGCAGTGACTACATTCCCCACCCTACCCCAAGAAAAACTGGTCCCCTCGTGTTGTTTCAGTGGCTCCCCTCTTAGCTCTGTGGATACAGAGACTCTGCTAACGAGCCCTGCTGCTGCCAGGGGATAGTCCCTCAACTACACACACGGATCCTCTAGCCTGGATCACCAGAAGGACTCACTGCACAAATAAATCTTCCTTGAAATTATTTTAGTGTGACAGCACCACCCTCTTCATAGCTTTCCTCTGGGGATGCCAATCACATAAAACCACTCATTCACTCAGCAAATATTTCTTTGACACCTACTGTGTACCAGCTATGTGGTAGACATACACCAGTAAATAAGGTGGCAATACAGATATAAATCTACATACTTATTAACATGTATATGTGCATGTGTATGCATGCACATATATGGTCACACATACACACATGGTGCTTCTCCTCAGTCGGCCATAGCTATTAAAAGTACATGTGAAGATGCATGGCTTTCACAATCTTACCCTACTCTGTACTTACTGAAGAACCTGCCAGAACTTTTCTCCCTACCTTAGTTTATATATTTGTTAAATAAAAGATAGATGGATGGATGGATGGATGTGAAGATGGTGGGTGGGTAGCTGGATAAATGGATGTGGACACACTAACAGCTAACAGAACTTCCTTCATTAGGTTGTTTAAAGATTGACATAATGTAAGTGAAGCCTTAGGGATGAGCACCAAATACATCCTGAATAAACATAGAGATGTTGATTACTACACAGAGCTGCCATTCAGAGGGATAGATTAAAAGCAGCCTGGGTTACACCATGACCATGACATGATGACCTTCAGCACAGTGTTGGAAGTCACTTGAGATTTAGTGTCGTTTTGGGGGGGTCCATTATAAAAGAGAAATAAACCCTATCTTGCAGCTTGGGGAAGAATTAAATTGCATCATATATGAGAAATAGCACAATTAAGTCACTCAATAAATGCTATTGTCCTTTACCCCTCTGCCTCTGAATTCAGAGCCTGGATTCTTTGACTAGATAGTTCAGAATTGGCTTCACCTGCAGGAACTCCTGAATAATTGTTAGTTTCAGTCTTGCTCTTTGACATCCCAATCCTTAACTAAGGCAGGAGAGGGACCAATGATAAACAGAGGAGCAGCGTTCTAAATACATGCCTAGAGAAAAAGTGGGGCCAGTACAAGGGGAAAAAAGAGCACAGAGACACCATGACTTCTGCTGGCAGAGGGAACCCCGAAGCCATGGGCCAAGAACAGGACTACAGAAAACAGGGAAAACCAGGGACACTGTTGTAGTCAGGGGTTATATAGGGAACAATTAAATTCAGGACATGGAATTTATATTATTATTTTATGATGGTTACCCAGAGTTAATACAAGAAACTGCAGGAAATCTATCCACAACACTAAAGATATAGAATATTTAGTCAAGGGCCTGAATCCCACAGCAATGGCCCACATGAGTCCAGATGAAGACCCAGAGCTCATGACAATGCTTCCCACAAGTCCAACTGGAGGTCTAGAGCCCACAGAAAGGACTCACACCAGTCTCTTTTATGGATCCATGCTGAGAAGGCCCAAAGGTCAGTGGTGGAAGCTAGGAAGTCTATGCCAGCAAGGTGAAGGAGCTTGCTGGTAGGTTGAGGGTTCTATGCTGGAGCCGAGAAGTTACACTTACCTCAAAGACCAGGGATGTCCTGAAAGCACCACAGCCATCTCAGCAACATGGAGGCCTCGAGCTCCTCCAACAATAAGCACAGTCAGTAACATGCCAGGAAGCCAGCATGATGAGTCCATCCTGGAGACCAAGCAGCACACATCTGTCTCTCCAGAGCCAGGAAGCAATGCTCGATGTGAGGACCCGAGCTTCTCCAGGAGAACCAACGGCTTAAACAGCCACACATAAGAGAGCGCCTCAATGCCTTTCTTCTCCTTCACCACATCTGTATTTACGCTGAACTTTCCTCAGGTAGAACATCTACACTTGCATCATGTTATTTAATTCCACTGGCATTAAGTTGACCACCAGTTTTTAATCTATAACAGACACCTAGACTGAAAAGCAGATTATTGGGCTTCCATGGTTTGTTTTGTCTTGCCTTGTTGCCCTTTCCCTTGCATTTTTTTCTTTATGATTAGGAAAATCCCCTTTAAAAACTGTAAGCTGTCTCTGTGTCAAGAGAAAATACAAAATGGCCAACTCTCCGTGCTTCTTCTCGGATGATAAATGGCCACAGACACCTGGAGAGAGCAGGTAGGGAGAGAGTCCTAGGGAGACACAGCCCTTCCTGAGTGCTGTTGCTTGCAAAGTGTGTCTACTCCTCCAAACATTGACCTCACTCTCTCCCACTCCACACTGACATATTTCTCTCAAAATGAAAAGAACTAAAGTAAATACAGTAGTAACACATTCGCTTGTGCTAGTTCAGTTGCTAAGGCATGGGTATCTCTTAATATTCTTTGTACATATGAAGTATTATAAAAATGAAGGTAAAACTCCATCCTTAGAAAATAATTTGATTTTGAAACAAAAGTGTAAGAACAGTATCACTTCTCTAACTATTATTATCAGAGAGAGAGAAATGGACAGAAGCCCTCAATGATTAGTAAAGAGCCATGGTTTAATGAATCATGGTACTCGTCCAGGAAGGCAGTAAGCAGTCATTAAAGGGGCTGTTTACCCTTGGGGAAGAGCCTGGGTTGCACAAAAACTTAGAATCAAAAGTGCACCTGCAATACAATCAATTCAGAATGCCAACATCAGGGCCCCAAAATTGTATAATAATAGTTAACATTTACTTACTATGTAATAGGTATTGTTTTATGTTTACATATATGGATACTTTCATAATTCTCAGAACAACTCTAGTACTAAATACTATTATTGTCTTCATTTCATGGATGACAAAACTGAAAAACTACTACATTAAAAAAACTTTACAAAGGCTAAGCAGCTAGCAAATGGCAGAAAGGGATTGGGAGCACATTCTAGAAGCCTGCTCTTAACTGCTATGCTGTATTACGGCCCATAAATAGGCTCTAATACCAATAGCTATCCATTGTCAGGGCAGTAATCATCTCAGTTAATCCTCACAACACCCCTGAGTGTACATATTATTAACACCATTAAAAAGATGAAAAACTCAGCATTAGAGAGGGCTGAGTAATTTGCTCAAGGACACAAAATCAAAAAAAAAAGTCCAAATCTCACTGCACAGCCCAGCTCCTACCCTCAACCCAACATTATGTGTTAATTTTTCTCCACACTGTGTTCTAAATCTTCTGCAATGAGTGCTTAATACTTTGATAAAATACGAAGGAAAAACAAGGAAGTCCAAAAGAAAAAGGTTTCTTTAACAACAAAGAAGTTTAAACTACAAAGTAATATATCATTTTCAATTTTAAAAAAAAAGATTAAGCTCCCATTTCATGGTTTCCCTTCTCGTCTGTTTTAACATTTTATTTTTCATAATACTATAAAAGAGAATACATGCAATTTTATAACATCAAGAAATAATCCTGACTGGTAACACTTGGGAAAGGCAACATTTCTTTATCTTATTCGTTGAGTAAACCTACTGCCATCGGCAGCTCATATCTAAAATTCAATTTAATGGAATGACCAACGATTTTCCTCTCCGAGCTATCCACGCTGTATCTCATTACCCATTAACAACCACGAGTTACTAATGGCAGGGTGGGCTGAAAGCCATCCACAGGCGCAGGACGGATCACAAGAGCAGAGCCCCTGCTTCCTTGGAGCGCACTGCGGAGCAGAGCATCGGAAATCACACAAAGCAGGCCAGCGTTTGGAAGCTGCTGTTTGTGCTGCAGAGGCTCAACGCAGAAGAAAAGCAAGCTGCCTCTGTCCCCAGCTTCACCGCCTTTGGAAAGCTTGCTTCACCTCTAAAATCACCTAGGGGTCCGACCCCTCCCCTCTCACTCCAGTAAATAGGTCTCAAGGTGGAAAAAAGGTGGACTGGCGACGGTCCATCAAAGGAATGACACAGCTCTGGCCAAACAGCGGCCACGGCCACGGTCAGCTCTCCACCGAAGTCTCCTGTCTCACTTTTCCTAGAATTCTTTTTTGTACTGAAATGGTCTAAATCTTAAATTCATAATTTTGATCTTAAAGTAATAATACCACCTTAATTTACTTTCAAATAATGGAGCTCTTTGTTTTAGTGCCTTAAAAAAAAAAAAAGACAAGTATTTCTACAAGTTTCCTAATTACACTAACGGGAGAGATACTCAGGTTTGCAGCAGGGTCAGGGACTCACAGCTCCGCTCCATAGATTTCTACAAGTTGTGGGCCCTCAGTATTCACAGTGGCTCCTCCACATCAGACAGCACTGCCCCGTTTCCACTGCTTTTCTTACACATTCTTATGATAAAGCTTGATTTATAAAGTAGGCACAGTATGTTAGTATCAAGACTAATCGAACGATTACAACCACAGAGTCCTGTCATAAAACTACATGAATGGGGTCTCCTTTCAAAATATCTTATTGTTCCATTCTCACTCTTCTTGTGAGAAATGATGTGAAATGGTACCAGGCCTTCATCATATGACGTTTTGGGGGAATACTGTAATTGGAAGTTTTCCCTTTTCTTTTAATTCCATGAAGTGTTGCTGCACAGGTTGTAATTCTCCAGGGATCATAGAGGTGACCTTTCCAATGCCGCATTCTACCTGGGGCATTCCATAATTTTGTCCTTTCCTCTCTGTGCAATCTGAAACCCTTCGACTGATTTGAGCAATGTCCACATCACCCACTGTTCCAACTTCTCATCTGGTAGCACTTCTCAATGGCATTAGTGCGTTCTGCACTTCTTCAACAAACCCGTTCAGCAGACCCTTCTCCGCCTGTCTTGTGGCCTCTTTAGTAAGTTTTGTATTTTTCAGTCTAAAACTATTCCTAAATGTGTGTAAGCATTTTTTACTTGCATTGAGCTGCCAGTTATCACCGGTTCAGGGGCTCCCCTGCAGAATTCCTTGCACTGGCTCAAGCTTCCTGCCACAACACACTGCCACTAATTGGAATATGTTTGCTGGTTACATCTTCCACCCACAATTTAATTCATTTCCTATCTGAATTAAGCACTGATCACACCCCGTAGCCACAATATTTGCAGTCTAAAGTCTGCAAAATTAGCACAGATTTCTTCTTCCTTCTTTACAGTTTTGTGGATAGAGGATTGGTTCTTACTACAGATGTTAGCAACCTAAACACACAATTTTTTCTTTCCTTAGAAAGTCAAGAACTTTTAATTTTTCATGTAAAGGAAGGACATTACAGCTTCTCTTTGGCATTGTGTGAACTTCCAACATCAGTTTTCTCATGCTTTCACTGTTACATGAAATAAGGATTACCTGAACACAAACACTGGGATACCAAGATAGCTGATCTGACAGCTAAAATAGGTACTCGGTGACTAACAGGCAGATGGAGTATATAGAGTGTGCATACATAGAGCAGGACAGCATGAGATTTCATCATGCTGCTCAGAAAGTTGTGCAATTTAAAACGTATGAATTATTTATTTTGAGAACTTTCCATTTAATATTTTCAGACCATGTTGATCATAGGTAACAGCATTTGAGGGGAGCAAAAGCTTTGACTGCTGAGAAACTACTGTAAACTTACAGTATTTAATAAACTGTTCTACAATAATGGTTCACAGACTTAAGGTGGACTTAAATGTCACAGTAGCTACTATACACCTTACAAGCAATAAAGCTTTTTAAAAAAAAAAAATGACGATGTGCTAAATTTTATTTTGTGGTACTCTTTACCCAAGTTCCCATCCATCTGCCCCATGCCAAATGAAATGATTCCTCAGTGACCAGCTCACATGCTGAATGTCAGTATATTTCCTTGAGTGGAATTCTGGATCATTCCCTGAGTGATACTGACTATGAACTATGACATATGGTTTATAAAAGTACGAAAGTAAACATATGCACAAAAAATACGAACTACAGAAATGTGAGCAGAAAGCAAAGCTCTTGGAGAATTTTTTCTAGTGACCTTGAGATGAAAAAATCGATGAAATAGATTAATAATAAAAATGAACAACTCTGGGGAAAATACCCAGAAAGGGAAGAGCTGGGTTGAATGGAAGCTCTAATCCTAGTTTTCTGAGGACTCTTCACACTGATTTCCACAGTGGTTGTACCACTCTACACTCCCACCAACAGTGAAGAAGTGTTCCTTTTCCCCACGGTCCCTCCAGTGTCTGTTATTGGTTGATTTCTTGATGTTGGCCATTCTTTCTGGAGTGAGATGATACCTCAGTGTTCTTTTAATCTGCATTTCTTGAATGACCAGTGATTTTGAACATTTTTTCAATATTTATTTGCCATTTGTATTTCATCTGAGAATTGTGCATTCATCTCATCCAGAAGAATTGAAAATATATCACATACCACAGTGATACATTTGCACCCATGTTTATAGCAACACAATTTGTAATAGCCAAACCTTGAAAATAACTCAAATTCCCATCCACTTAGGAACAGAGAAAAAAAGATAAGGTATTTTTATACAATGAAATACTACACAGCCAAAAACAATGATAAATTGGAAGCTTTCATAGGTAAATGAATGCAACTAGAAACCATACTCATAAGTGAAATAAATCAGACTTGCATCTGTAAACACTGTATTGTCTTGCTAGTATAATAAACTAAGAGTAAATAAGATCCAAAAGTTACAATAGATATAGTAAAAGGGAAAGAAATTGCTCAAAGAGAAATTATATTGTTTCTTCAATATAGCCTGCCTATACCTGGTAACCTGAGCAACTATTTTGAAGTTAGCAACATAACAACCATTGTTAAATTCCAATCATTTTGGTTTGAAATTCTATATCATTGTTGTTTTGTTATTGTTGTTATTGTTTTACTTTTGTTGTTATTGAAGGGTTTTTTGGTTTGGTTGGATCTTGAATTTTCTCTTTAAAATTACTTTAAAAAATGAACAATTTGTCCCACCAAAAAAAAAAAAAGAACAGAGAAACTACAGATTAGGAAGAGATCTTTACCACACATCACAAAGGGTTGGAATCCACAATACCTAAAGAATTCTTACAAATCAGTAAGAGAAAGTTAACCAACCAAAAAAGTGAAGGCTATGGAAGAAATAAAGAGCTCAAATTAAAAGGCCTAAATGAATAATAACCATATGGAAATTTGCTTAACTCTGTCAGTTATCAGGGAACTGTGAATAACAAACATAATGAGATATAACATTATACGCATCCAATTGATGGTTAAAAACTGAAAGTCTGGTAATGCTTCTTCTGGTGAGGACACAAAGTAACTATATCCTTAACCAATGCTGATGCAAGTAAAAGTCAGACAGCAATCTGGAACTATTTAGTAAAGTTAAGGAGCTATATGCCTGACAACTCCACTTCTTGCTAAATGCCCTAGAGAAAAATCTCAGGTTTAGACATAGAAATGGGTACAATATCACCACTTGCATTGGAAAAATCTGAATGCCCATCATCAAGGGAAAAGATAAAATCTAGCAATTTCATACAATGCAATATTTAAGTACAATAAAAATAAACTAATTCTACATGTATTGATGTGATCACTGTCCAAAAAAGAATAAGCTAAACAGATTGTGAAAGCACAGCATGTATCATGATGCCTCTGGCATAAATTTTTTTCTAATTACACTCTTTTCACTGAGACACGCATGCATATATAGAAAAAGCACAAAAACATATGGAAAAATGGCCACAGCAAATTCAAGCTAGAAACTGCCTCTAAGAGGAAGAATATCCTGAAAAATGAGACAGCCTACAGGGACTTCCCAGGTTAACTATTAAGTTTTATTTCTTAAACCAGGTAGTGGGTACACAGGTGCTGTTACATTATTCTCTGTACATTTTTATAGAAACAAATATTTCACAATAACAACAGAATAAAGAACCCTACTAGCCAAGGCAAGTGTAAGAGATGAAATAGGCTATCCATGTCCATAATGCTCAAACTCCATAATAATCCAATGGCTTCTGGGACCAATTTATAAAAGTAAATAACACACTCTGTTTGTGTCTGAAAAATGACTAAACATACATAGTACATAGTACATAGTAAAACACCTATGTGCTAGATCCGTGTACAATACTGAGTCCATGAAGTTTTCTGATTTGCTGTTCTTTAGTAGAGGCTCATTGTCCTGAGCAAGACAGATAGACACATGGTTCACAATTCCTTGATACCTAAATATCCTGCCCTGAGTCATGAGACAATTACAGGCCACAGGAGAGAAGACCTGAATTCACTTACCTTGGTCTTCACCTCAACCATCATGCAATCTTTAAGACTGGACAGAACGGTTAAGAACATCCCCCTAGCAAAGTTGCAAGACAGAATCACAGGACACAGAGACCACAATAGAATAATATATGTGGACACTACAGCGGCACATTCCAACACTGAATCATTGCCTTTTCTTTAGCTAGATGATCTGAACTATATGACAAGTATATATACAAAGGGAACAAAATCTTAAAGAAAAATCTGTGGGTGTACTTTGAAAACCCCGATGGGTTAAATTCATTGCAGGGTTGTTTTTTTTTTTTTTTTTTGATAAATCAATATTTGGATTTGTAAAGTCCAAGATAAGCTAATACAAAATAGCATAAAAATCTCTTGACCTAACTCACAGTTTATATATTAAGTCAAACCAAAAATAAGTTATCAGCTGCTCCGTCAGTATAAAAAGAAATCAATATTTTCCTATCATACCATCTGCTTTAGCAGTGCAAGTTAATAAATTTAGTTGGTGAAATTTTCTTCTCTCTTTCAATTCTGGAGAAAGAAAATATATTTTCGATAGTTAATCTAGTCGCTTACTCTATAGAGGAATGAAAAATGAAATACTATTATTTGAACATGTGAGCTTGCCATGTATAGTAACAGAATTCTTCACCTCTGAAATAGCAAACCTGTATTACCTCTACGATTCAGCATACTCATGTCCAGTCTTCCTGCTTTTAAATTTCTTGCCCTCTTTACTCCCAAACCAGTCAAGAAGATAAAATGTAACTTAGCATCAAGGACCTATTTTCAAGCCTAAATGAATTTTGGTTTTCAGTGAAAATATAAGATTAGTTACATTTATATGACACATGGGTATTAAATCTACAAAGTGATAAAACTCAAAGAATTTTCCCAATTTTCTCTAATTTTGTAGGAAAGTGTTAATGAAAGAGAAGCTGACATTCAGCCTATTCTGATAATGCTTATCTTTTGAAGAAAACCACAGGCAAATAAATAATTCACGGTGAAAAAGGGGTTCATAGTAATTTTCAAAACCATGAAATAGGAACTCGGTGAGTAATGTGTGCCTAATATACACAGTGGCTTCGTATTCTCTTCTGTGTGTTGCTACAGTCCTCAGGCATTAAAATTGTTGCCAGTATTTCATTTCATCTTCTCTTTTATAATATGTAAAAAATTCTACAAGAAACTTTTTTAAAAATTTTTACCCTAGAGATATTTTCCCAGGAATGTTCCTGGCTGCTATTGACCAGTTAAATAAAAGTTCCTTTGCTGTAAATTTTTAAGTTAGTAAGGTATATCTAAATTGAGTGAGCCATCCTAAATCACGAAATATTGTGGTTTGAGAAACTGTGAAATTAACAGAATTTTGCTGATATTTGTGTACCTTACAATGTCAAGAGAATTGCTGGCTTTTCCATAACGTTCTTTCCAGCTCCCATTTATCTCATCCTCTGGGATTGTTGAGAGTTAATCTCTATAAAAGGTTTTGTGTTTTCTTGACAAAAAGAGGTAAGTGAGAGAAAAGTAGCAGTATATCATTGCAATGTGCAGGCATTTAGGTAAGTTTCACGTAACCTGAACGTAAAATTTTAAGCTTCCCAGAAACACAATATAAAAGACAACTACCTACGGAGCCATGCATCCCCAAGAAAACGGCATTATCTGTATTATCTTTCTTTCTTTCCTAGTGGAGAAAAAAACAAAGATCTTTGAAATAAGAAAAGACCTAATAAAATAATACAAACCAATATATTTAAAGGGTTTGGATATTTTTACACTTTCAATGATGTTTAGAGGATCAATAAATAAGCCCTTCTCTGAAAATTGGAGCCACTAATTTAGTCCTAGAAACTGACATTCAGCAAGCCTGCAACACAGCTATTTAGCAAACATGAACAAGCTGAAGGGACAGTTGTGATGAACCCTCAGTGTGACCCTGATGACAGGAGAGGTAGTGAATGGGCGAGGCAAGCCTGGCTGAGGACTGGCAAGGGTCAGGTGCCCAGGAGCCCAAAGACTAGAAGTTTATATCACCAGTCAACTCATAATTCTAAGGCTAAAACCAGAAATAGCACTGATAATGCCAATAATGACATAAACAGGTAATTAAGTTGGTATCCTAGAAAGAGAACAGAGAAAAATAACATTCGGTATCCTTGACCTATGAAGGCTGCAAGTATTTGAACAGGGGACTGTTGCATAATCCAGGAACCCCAAGTCATGCAGCAGGATTCATCAAAAATAAGATGACCACATTGACTGTGACTCCACCATGCTTAGTAGGGCAGTTCACAGCCTGGGTTGGTCGGAAAGGAAAAATCTCTTCTTTCTCAAATTATCATAAACTGGGTGAAGGGCATTCAATGTTTAAAATTTTAACATGCAAATATTTTGAAATAAAAATATTTTGACTTATATGTGTCACTCCCATCATCCTTGATGTCAAATACTTTCTGCTTTTGAATTTTGTCTTAAAATATAGCCCAAGAATTAGCAAGGGGTTTGAGCAGCCTGTACTAAACCTGGATGGCAAAGAGACAGAGATCTAGAGGTAGAGATAGAGATAAAGATAAAAAGGACAGAAAGACATATGCAGAAATATAAAGACACAGAGACATGTATCTCCCAACCAAAGCAGTATTCCATAAGAACATTTGTTCATCCTTCAGCAAAAATGTATTGAATGCCTATTGCCTCCTACAGCAGTGAAGAAGATGCAAGATCTGTTGGCACAGAGGTACAATCTATGAAGGGGAGTATGATCTTTTTAGACAGTGATAACTAGACAAAAAAGATAAATGAGGACAATGCAATCAAACCTGATAGGAACTGTCTAAGAAGCCACAAATGGCTCCTCTAAAAAAGGTGACTTTAAAAGTTAACAGTTGAACAGTGAGGAGACAGCTGGTATGCTATGTCTGAAGACATCACATCCAGGGGTAGTAACAGCAAGTACCATATCCCATGGCTTCACCTAGATTGGAGTACTCAAGAAAAAACAGCCTGGGTGTATGCTTTGCATGAAAACTGAAGGAAGCCAGGTGTGGTGGCACTTGCTTGAAATCTGAGCACTCAGCAAGCTGAGGCAGGAGGATCACCATGAATTTGAGGCCACACTGGGCTACATAGTGAATTTAAGGTGAGCCTGAACTACAGAGAAAGACTTTGTCTCAAACAAGAAAGAATAGTAAGTCAGGGAGGCAGTGGGGCCATTGGGGGCAAGCTGTAGAAGGGCCTGCTGATATCACAATAGCCAAAAGTTGTTTATTTGGTTAGAAATTCTCCCACAAAAAGGTATCAAGCTGCTTTTACTGATGCCAGACTCATTAGTACTAAATCAGTCTATTCCCATGGTCCTTGTCTATAACAGATGAAGGAACCAATTAGGGAATCAATTAGCAAATAACCCAGTAATTTTTCTATAGGCAACCAGTGAATAATTGGGGGGCATGAGCCATGGGGTATATAGTGGTGGCCTTAGGTAGCATTCATTCCATGCTCTCAGACCCTTCCTACAAAAAAGTAGCACCATGGGGCAGCAAAAATACTGGCCTACAAGTCAAAAAACTTCAATCAGGTATGATTCTCCACCCTTGCTAACCCAAGATATCTGTAAATTGTTTCACATCTCATTTTCTCAGCTTCCTCACTTGTAGCATCAAGGGATGCTATAGATAATCCATGTTCCCTTCTATATTATTACATTGACTTCTACATTTCACCTCTATCATTGTAGTCAAATCCATACCCCAAACATACTCATTTACAGCTGAAAAGTCAATGCAAGGATTGTGTCCCAAGCCAAATTAAGAAATCGTAAATTATCTGTTGCATGACTTTCAAAGTAAATAAACTCATGTGGTTAAGAATGGGCTCAGTCCTCTTTTATCTCAACTTCTCCCTTATTCATTAAAAAATTATTTAATTTTTTTTTCTTTTTTAAACTAAGGGGGAGAAATTTTAAAAACTAGCAGGATATATTATAGTAACCTTCTTTATTTCCTATTAACTTGATTTGAAGTCCTGTAATACTCCCACTATCTTGTTTTGGCTGATTAGACTCTGTTCCGCTCTGTATGATAGTATTAAGTATCAGAGTATAGGCAACTACTTTGAAGGCAATAAGATTCACTTGATGCACATTCTGGTTTGATTATTATTCTCTTTTGAAGTTCTGTAAGGATTACAATGTTTAGGTTTTATTGGACTTGTTCTCTACTGTTTTGTTCAACTTTATAATACCTAATGAGATGGACAATTCTTCTTAAGGAAGCAAGAGGCATTATGGTAACCATTGTTGATAACCTTGTACTCTGTTTTTACATCATGTTCTATGTCTATCCTTGGTTTTGACTGACAGCTTTGTTTTATCATGTTTGATTTTATTCTCTTACAAAAAAAAGTAATAAGATCTATGGGAGCAATAAAACCCAAAATGTGTAAATTTTGTTGTAATAAAGATAGGGGGAAAAAAGTGCCCAAAAGGATACAACAGCAAGTGTGTTTAGGTGTGTTAAATAGATGACCATATTAATATTTTTGATTGGATCATTGAACACAACTATTTGCAGTCTCACTATTTGAATGTTCACTTTGTATGCTTTGATCCTGTGACCTGAAACACTGTTTCAAAGATGATAGTGTGTAATCTATTAACTGATGATATCTTACTGTTTTTTTTTTCTTTTTGTAGTTCTGTATTACTTGTACCCTTACACTGTTTTGTTTTGTTCTGTTTTTTTTTCTCTTTTTCCTTTTAAATAAAAAAAAAAGAATGGGTTCAGTGAAGTAGTAATTTAAGAGACTATAGTTTCAAATGAGTTCTAGCTAATTTTCTCAAGTACTTTATACTTTCAAGATGTCTGTACATTGAGAAACACTGACTTATTTGTAGTATTAACTACTGTGGTTCCAAAATAGTAGAAGAAAAACAAAGAACAATGAAAATTCCCAGTCCACCAAGTGCCCTTTTAGCTGAGGATATCAAACTATGCTATTTACATAATTGCAAATAAAAAGATTGCTACCATTTAACCCTGGATAATGTTGCACTTTTCAGTAAAATATAAAATGTAAATTAAATATCAGCCTTACATAGTACTTCTTCTTAAACTCAACCACATGAAATTTTTAAATGTATGTATGAATTCTCAGATCCCAAAAATAATCAGCCTACAACATTAAAAGGGGAAAAATATTTTATGTGAAAATACTCGATACTAGTTAAGTCTCTGAAGAATCATTTGAACCCCAGGCAATTAGGAAGGGTATTAAAACATTACATATACATTTCTGGCAATCTCATATCCAAAAGTTCATTGCATATATATATATATATATATATATATATATATATATAGAGAGAGAGAGAGAGAGAGAGAGAGAGAGAGAGAGACAGACAGACAGACAGACAGGCAGAGAGAGAGACAGAGAGAGAGAGAGAGAGAGAGAGAGAGAGAGAGAGAGAGAGAGAGAATTTGTTCAATACACCATTACCAGAAATAACAAAAATAAATACAATACAATACAATCTAAAAGTCTACCAATGGCCAAAAGATTCAATAAGGCACATATGCATGGAGATACTTCATAGCCATGAGAATGACTTTTTCAAGGAAAAATGTCCATTGCATTTAAATGAAAAATGCAAGAAGGAAACCAGTGCATTTTGCACGACTGAGGTTTCGGGAGCATATTGGTCAGCTTTCTCATTACCGGAACAAAAATATCTGACATCTACAATTCCAATAAAGAAAAGCTACAGTTGCATCATTGTTTGAGAGATTTTAGTTCATGGCTGACTTCAAGATAGAAGCATCATGCGGGCATGGTGGAACAAAATTGCTCAATTCATGGTGGCCAGGAAGCAGAGCACACAGAAAGAACAGCAGGGAGAGGAATGGTGCCCCCGCCAAAAAAGTACCTCCTCCAACTGAGCCCCTGAAGTGTACAGTACCCCGTGACCCAGTGCCTTCTCCAGGAGTCTAGTAATCCAGTCAACTGACAACTAAGCTTCCTTGTCACCAAAAGAAATAATAAAAGAATATGAGCAGGGTGGAGGGGTACATTCATATATTACTTTAGAGCTATTAGAGTAATATGGATTTTTCAGATATTGAAAACAGAAATCAACAATGAAACTATAGCAATGGCTCAGAGTATGCTATCTATTCTTGCTTTCTGTGTTGGTACTGTAGACACATTTTTTACCAAAATAACATTTTTAATTTTTATATTAATCATATATATATATATATTAAGCTGACACTTTAAGTCTTAATACTACCCTCTTTCAATTGTCACATAACAGTTTATAATATTCAACAAGACTTTTTGACAGATACCTTTTGTGCTTTTTTCCTATACAATCATGAGTATTATTAAGCATAGGTATAATTACTTCAGATAGTGATATCTGAAACTAAAAAATAAAAATTCTGACTTAATTTTGTTACATAATACCAAAAAGAGGAGGAATTCTGAGAGTATTTCTTGCTTTTCTGTTATTCCACAGGTACTCTAAACTTGAACGCTGCTTTGAACCTGCCATCACTGGGAGAGCTGCATTTCATTCTCAGCTTCATTGAAGGTATTTGGCACACAGAAAAGGGCTTTTCATATCTTTCCTCTGTGAATAAATTGGTTCACAGAAGGAAGTCTGAGTAAGGAGGAGTATAAGACTCTAATTTAAAAACACAGAATGAAGATGGAAAAGATAAATTAATATTAAAACAGATTAAATCTAATCTAAGACAGTTCAACTGCATTAGGTTTTCTAAGACCCGAAGTTCATCTGTCCCTAAAATTCATATGCTAAAACCCAGTCACCAATTTGATGCTACTAAAGGTGAGGCCTCTCAGAAGTGATTCGACCATGAGTGAATCGCTCGAGTAAGATTAATGCCTTAAAAGGGAGACTACAAAGAGTCCTTCAGAGCTCCCAACATGAGAAGACACAGAGAAAGGGCAGCTCTCTGTGAATTAGAAAAATGGCCCTCAACAGACACTATATTCCTGACGCTTGACACTGGGCTTCCCAGCCTCTAGAAACTGTCAGAAGTAAATCTGTGTTTTGTATAAGCCGCTTATGGTATTCTGGTATAGCAGACCACCTGTACTCTATAGATACTGTGTCTCAAAATGGTTAGGCCCAAAATGCGTACAAGGACAAATGTGGCTAATACCATAAGAAATAGAGAATAAAATGAAAGAACTGGAGTAAATGAATGAATAAATTAAGAAATGCAATGAGTGAGAGGAGATCTTTATTAGTGCCTAACATCTTGACCTCTCTCTCCATTACTTCATAAAAATTAGCTTCCCATGTTCTGTCAGAGTTTTGTCGCTTGCTGGGAAAAAAATCTGAAAAGTCAGAGAAGCAATTATAGAGAATGGAATGGAGAATTTCCAGTAACTGGTAATTTCCTGATTTTCCATTCTGATAATCTAAGTGATTTCTCTACATTCCCAGTAAATCAAGGCAAGATTGGGTTATCTAAACTTTGAGATTAGTTACTGAAATTTGGAGAGATGAAAATTCCCTAGGAGCTCAGGATGGTAGAGAGGATGAAAACAAAGAAACACAGATCCCAGTTGCCTCCCTTCTTAGGAAAATCCTGCCAGGAGCAGCAGCAGATGGATGGGAGTGGCTGTCCCAATTCAACTTCTTAGGGGATATATAAGAGATACTAAAGTGCAAATTACCACTGGGCAGTGAGCAGAATGTCAAAGCATGGAGGAGGAGGATATGACAGGCAAAATCACTGAAACACAAAAGAGCAGTGCTGGTGGCTATAGATGATCAGGCCAGGGAATAAAGACTAAGGTATTTGGTGATAACAGTGCAGTTACATAAAAAGGAAGTGGGTCACAGAAAGGTTAGCAGCTATAAAACATTAAGGCTTCTGATCGGGGATTTCAAATGGATATGAGGGGCACAGAACAAGGAAAATACAGTTTCTATTTACCCCTCACAATCCTTTCATGGGGCATCAAGGTATTACAATACAGTTCCCTGGTATAAATCATTATAAAAAAGTTTCATGGGTTGGTCTGGAGATTTAGCTCAGTGGCATAAGTGCCTGCCTGGCAAGCGCAAGACTGTGAGTTCAATCCCCCATACAAAAAAAAAGTTTCATTGGTATCGTATCAGTTCATTTTTAAAAAAGACATTTTTATTTTTTGTTTCTTTTTGGACACCAGGAATCAAACTCACAACCTTGTTCTTGTCACTAAGGGGCTGTGCCGCTAAGCTATATCACCAGCCCTAAAAAGACATTTTCAAAAGGATTTAGGGGATGAAATCATTTTTTATGGCCACTGCAATGTATCGCATGCAGCAACATACAGGTGTTAATCTTGGAGTGCTTGTATCAAACAGATCTGTATTGAGATGGTTTGGAAGTTCAAACTCACTGCAATTTTAATCTTAACTGAATGCTTTATTTCAAATAACTAAATTATCAACTTTTTGGTTACAATTCTTTTGATACAGGAACTCGGTACATGGCACAAATAATCTATTTCATGTAAACATATATACACATAATGAGCAAGCAAGATTTTTTGTGCATCTATAAAACTAAGCAAATTCCACAAACATATAGTTGGAAATCTATTTTATATTGAAAACTGTAATGGAATTGTGCTACTATTATTGCCTAATAAATATTAAATACCCTCCACATCAATTTTATGAAAAGCATTCATGTAATGCTTATGTGGTGCTGGCAGGACATTATAAAAGGAAATGATACAGAGAGTCCTGAGCTCATTATTTAGAAACTTTCGATTCAGATCTAAAGTATATGCCCTAAAGACAGTAATAACACCAACTTATAGTATGGTTCAGAAAGCCATGCGTGTTGAGCACTGGGAAGGCTCTGTCTCAACAGGAATTAAGTTTTAATGTAGTATCATTCATGAAATGGCACCAGAACATAACTCTCCATGAAAAATTATGGAATTTTACTTTCTATATGAATTTTTAAACTTTACTATTTTGTCAAAATTTGTGTGGATTTCCCAAGTCAAGGCCAACATTAGTCACAGAAACCTGGGGTGGAAGATATCATTATTCCAACCAGCCTAATCGAGGATGGCTTCTACCACGCAAGGAATTTAGAAATGTGAAGTAGAAGCTAATTGGAAAGCAGATCAGCTCTCATCTGAAATTCTGATGATGCCATTTTGCAAGCCAGGCTTCCTTTTAAGCAAGGAATTTCACCCCTTCCATCAGGTCCCAAATCGCTCCATCTATTTAGTCCCATCATCAGAAATTCTGAGACATGCCAGAGCTCAAAGTGAAACAGGTGCATCTGCATGCAGCCGAATGAGGGATGCACACCCAGTCCTATGCACAGCTGGGATGTGGTAATAGATGCTTGGCAGGCTGTCATTTATCAACTGGGTCTCTAATCTCAGAGATAACCAGGCAAAATACCATGGCCACCTGCTGCGAAACCAAAGCTATAAGTTTTCTAGCCTGGACTTTGTCCTAACAAGCTTGTGGGTAGCACTAGAACACATACAAAAAATGAGATGGTGGGATCATGCTAGGGACGAACAAAAGTTACTGTCAAATAGTTAATGGTAATGATTATCACATACTGAACAAAAGCTAACTTGTACCAAATTCAGTATGAGAGGTGCACACCATGCACACCATGTCAGACATTTCCTGTAGTTTTTTGTCAATAAACAGAGCCAGCCACTGTTTTTCTATTATGGAACAAAATGAAAACATTTTTGCCTTCAAATAGTTTGGGGGAATACATATAAAAGCAAAATATACACTAACTAGGAAAAAAAACATAGTTATAAAATGATAATAAGGAAAAATGAAATACCAAAGCATAAACAGGAAAAGACATGGTAAAATATAGATAAATGATAGCAACCTGCAACTTTCAATGGGATAGTCAAGACATGTCCTTCAATATTCCAACAGAGGTTCATGGGAAACAGCCATGTGACTACCCAGGGAAGGAGACTTCTAGGAAGGGGAGAAGTCCTAAGGTAAGAGCATGCCAGGCCTGCCGAAACATCAAGGAGGCTAATGTGGCTCAAATTAAGAAAGTAAATGGAGGGCATGACCATCAGTGTGGTCCTAAAGGCAAGAAAAGGATGACAAGTTCGAGGCCAACTGGGCTACAAAGCAAATCCCTGCCTCAAACCCCAGCAGCACCAAAAATGCGAGCGATGTCATAGCATATGGACCTTGAGAATTAAGATAGGGACACGGGGCATTACTGTAAGGAAAAATTACAGCTATTACAGAGTTAGCTGTTAGTGCTCCATGGCTCAGTCCACTTTAATTTCATTGCCAAATAGAATAACCATTTATGGGAACATCAAAGCACAGAGCTGAGATGTCTTTGCAAATTCCAGTGCAAATGCTTTATCTTAAAGGAAATGCATTTCAAGTGAAAGTATGGAACTAAAGATGGTCTGTAGTTCTTGAAGATACTCTATTTTGGGACCCAAAGCATATAGATGTCATTCATTCTTGATGCTGGAAGTATTTTTCCATCCCTAGAAAGAGCAAAGAACTCTACTATTGAGGTTGTTGGCTACTCTGAGAAAACTTAATTTTAATCTTAGTTTTATTTGGCCTGCTGGCAAGCTATTCCACAAACATCATGTGAAACCACAATCTGTACAGTCTTTATATGACACCAGCTGAAAGGCATTCCTAGGCTTACACGATAGATAAGATTATAACTGAATTGTTTCTTACCAGCTTTAGCCTCGTAATTCAGGTAAAAATTTTAAAATAAGTTATATTACAATTTGCCAGAGCCTCCGTCTGATCGTGAGTTACAGTCCACCTTTTAAATTTAAAAATGAAATGAAATACATAAAGGCAATGTAAAAATCAGAACCCTAAAAATCAATAGATGTTTAATGATTCTCATTTCTCTGTAGCTCAGACTCAGTTATTAAAATGAATTTAATGCTGATGAGGCACTTGGATACATGATCATCTGCTAATTCCCATCCAGTGAGTTCATAACCACTTTTTGAATAATATAATTAATATTCCAGGGAAAATATGTAACTATCAAGAGATTTCTGTAGTTTTTCTCTTTTTTAAGTAAAGCAATCAATACCATTTATACAAAATCTCACCCTCACAATAATTGTTTGACAATCTACACAAGGAAGGAAATTCCATATTGTCAAAGCCCTATTTTAACTTCACAAAGCACATTTATTTATGATTTATATATTGTTAATGCTGTGATGTACTTCAGTCCGAAAAGCCAAACAAAGTCTCTATTATCTACCTATCAAACCTATTTAGATCACCTATCCTGTCACTGGCGCTGAACCAATATGATGCTTAGATTCATTTTGAGGTTGCACATGGGAACAGCAACAGATCCAGCAATGGAAGCCACAGGGGTGCAACAGCACTGGTCAGAAAGGTACATCTGAGAGCTAAATATTGGGGTCCTGCAACAAAGGAAGAGGAAGGAGTGGTTACCATGGAGACATTAGCTGTTTCACTTATGACCCTCTTGAGAAAGATCCCTTGGTGACCTCTGATGCTGCCTAGGACTGCTCTTCCTCTATGGGCCCAAGCACTCTGCACCATACAAATACCTTTTTCCCAAGCCCCTTCTCCGAAGGGCAGTTACCAAAGTCACCAACCATCACCAATATGATTGTCTAATCATTCATCAGTTTTATAGCCTTGGGAAGTTACTCACTTTCTCTGTGCTGCTTTGTGTCACCTATATAAGAGAGCTCTAAATGGCTACAGTCTATTGAGGGGATTTTAGACCACACAGTACTTTTCCTTTTCCTATCTGATTTACCTTCCAGAAAGTAGCGAGCAGAGGAGACTTTCTGAAGAGAAGTATTTAGGGAGATGCCAATCAAAAACCCATCAGATTGTATATGTGGATCACGGTCCAAACAATCCCCACACCAGCTAGGAAAGCAAAGTGATAAGTGTATCCAAGACCAGTTAAGATATTTGAGTAAGAGGGTGGGGACATGCTGCAGGAATTCTGTGGGCCACCAGCAGTGGCTGGCTCAGGCTTTTATAGGCACTGCGGAGAGGAAGCAGCCTATGTGCTGACCCAGCGTGACACTTCATACTAAATCACTCTTTCATTCCCTCACATCTATGCTCTCAGGAACAAACTGGAAGAGTACAAAATTATGCCTTCTACTTCAGGAGAAACCACATAAGTCAAAATGAATCTAAAATAGAAAGAAATCATTCAGTGCCTGGGATTTATAAACCCAAGCCTACTCTTAAGAGCAGAGGAAAACTTGTTTTAAACTAACACCTATCAAGAGTGTATTTTTGCTGTGTCCCAGACACTGCTTGAAATATTCTGGGTGCTTTATTTTATTTACTTTCATAACAGTTCCTTGGGAGAGATGTGATTGTACTCCCTGTTTACCCAACAAGGGAACTGAGGCACAAAGGGGTTAAAGTACTTTGAGTCCTCTGTGAACATCTGGAGTGACTGGAGGTAGATAACAATTTATGGAGCGAAGTGATGCTGTTCAGGCATTGGTTCCACCACAATATGCTCAATCCTGAGTGTGCAGTGTTGATGGCCATGGAGAGGAGCTCACATCCAACCTGGTAACCCTAAAAGACAAAGCGCAGTGTGATCACCCAGGGCCATGTTTTCTATCAAGCAATAGAGGCCATGCACAGCGCTGCTTATGGTTATTCACAACGAGGTCATAACTCCTTCCTGGCAGAATTTATGCACACGCTTGAAGATGTGTAGGGCTATGAAGATGGAGTAAGCATGCCACTGGGAGTGCACTTATGTACCGAGACAGAAGATGCTCTGGAAAAGATAAAATATTTCTGCAAAGAGGAGGGTTTTTTTTTAACCTTCCAAACTAGCAGTGCCTTTTAGCAAGCAAAAGCTCAAAGATGGCACTAAAGATTTTCTCTGTTACTCATTGCTATTTTCAGGAAGCAGGGAAGTCTGCACACACACACACACACACACACACACACACACACACACACACACTCAGGCCCATACACACACACACACATACACACACACACACACACACACACATGAAATGTTCTATCTTCCAATTTGACACCCTCAAATAATGTAATTTCCTACGTGGGTCTGTTAATGTTATTTTTGTTTCCCTTTTTAGTTTTGATGTTTCAAAAAAGAAAAGCTTCAAAACAGCAACCAAATCTTGAACTACTAACAGTGAGAGCATCATTTTTCCTCCAACATATTGCTCTCTAGAAGGAAGTAAGGGTTTTCTATCTGAAATCAATAAAATTGCATTTTAAAATAACCATTAAACATAATATTCGCATTAATTCCACAAGTAGTCCATGACCTCTAAGTCTAATCAATAATAAAATGTTAATTAAAGTTTGGAAATAGGATCAATTTAACTACTAGGAATGAATGATGGATAACTGTTATAAGAAAAGCTATATGGAATTTTAAAAGTAGGAGGAATTTAATAAGTTTAAAGAGGTTAAATACATAGAAAGAGAATATTGTACCTCAATAAATTTGGAGAAAATAAGTTTTCAAATTTTAAGAAAATTTTAAAAGCTTAATTTTCAAGGTACAAAGATATGTCTATGAAATCTATTCTTCCTTAGATTTAAAAGTGATGAAAGTTCCGGGAGAACATGGCAGATAGATAACAGCAGCTATGGAGGCTCTCTGAGTTAGCCAGTTTAGAATCCAGAAATGGTATGGTATGAGGAGCCTTAAGCAAGGTGAGATATACCTTGCCGACCCAGGAACGAACTAAGCTGAGAGAAACCAACTGGAAATGCAATCCCAGTGCTATAACCGGAACAGATAAAATCTCAGCGCTAAAGCTGGAACCCGCGCCTCTGGAAGCAGCGATTTGAATTTCCTGCCACAGCTGCTGCATCTGAATTGGCACAGCAGGGAGAGAGACGCAAAACCTCTGAGACTGGGAATCGGCGAACAGAGTTGAGAACGGGACTGACAAGGAGCCCTGCATTGACCTGCAGTGAGTGAGAGGAACGGGGACCCTTCCATAGACAAGAAGGCTCCAACAGAGGACATTCAGGGACTGGGCAAACTAGCCGGAACAGGATGCTGCAGTGACTTTAGTCGCATATTCCCCTCTCAAGTGTGATTGGTGAGAAACACTTGGCCTGGGTGATGCCACAGACTAAGACCCAGTGGGCTAGCCCAAACCAGGTCCCAGCGCCTGGTGGTGCACTCTAGCAGTGAAGCCTTCAGTAGGTTGACTGACCTAGAGGAGCAGGCCCAGCAGAGGCTGCCCAGGTCTGTGTCTCCCTAGTACACTGCAGTGGGCGGGAATACCTAGCCGGCGCAATTCAAACAAACTGTAACTGACAAAGAAAGAAACTGGGCCTTCTATATATGCTTGTATGGAAGTAACAAAAAGTATAGGAAGAGGGAGCAACAAGAAAGGGTCCTCAGTCCCCAATCCTGAGACCACTGATCCAGGAAAGGTAAATGCAAAAGAGAATGAAGACAGAAAATATGCAATATCAGACATGGTACCAATAGACATAAAGCAATATCTCCGGAGTCTCATAGACGAGTTCAAAAGTGAAGTATTTAACGAAATAAAGCAAGATATAAGTAGAATAGTTAGAGAAATGCTAAGCACTGCCCAAGAAAAAAACATATGGTGGAATGGAAGAACACAAAAAAAGGGGAGAATTGTTTGATGGAGAAAATAGAGAAAACATAGAATATGTGGAGCAGGTTCAAAGAGATTACCAGGAAACTAAAAACTCTATTGAAAGCTGGCATAACAGCTTGAAAGAAACTAAGGATAGATTATCTGAACTGGAGGACAGATATGTAATGCAGGAGCATGAAATGATAAACTTCTTAAAAATAACAAGAAAACAAACAGCAATAATACAAAGGCTAGAAGATGATAAGAGGATCTATAACTTAAGAATTAAGAACTTAAAAGAAGAAATAGGGACACAAACAAATGAACTACAAAGGCTATTCACAGAAATAATCCAAGAGAATTTCCCTAATTTAGCAAAAGGTAAAGATACTTAGATGTATGAGACATACAGGACCCCAGCCACCTACAACCCAAACAGAGCTACGCCCAGGCATATAATAATCAAAATTCCAGAAACACAACATAAGAACAAAATATTAAAAGCCATCAGAGACAAGAAACAGATCACTTACAAGGAAACACCCATCAGAATTACAGCAGACTTCTCGGCACAAACCATCAAATGACGAAGAGCGTGAGGGGAAGTAATTCAAGCTTTGAAAGATAATAACCTCCAGCCAAGATTGATATAACCTGCACAACTGTCCCTAGAAATTGTTTGAAAAACAAGGTGCTTCCAGGATAAAGAGGAACTAGGGGAATTTGCAACCACCAATTCAACTCTACAGAGAATACTGCAGGACATTCTAAAAATGAAAAATACCAAGATTCCAGAAACAGTGGCAGAGAGGCCACAATGAATGGAGCAGAAAGCAAAATGAAGAAGACAAACTGACAACTAATGACAGAAAAAGAGCTCAACAGAAATGAGGCAGAGAAGGTTGGATGATAGGAACAGCTATTTTGGAGAAAACAAGACATCATAATAGCTAGTGCTGATTGAATATCATCTTGTTTTGAAGTCCCATTAAGCTTTTATTCTTCTGTCTCCATCGGTCTTAACATATTGTATCTTACTGGATTTTATTATATGTGATAATATAAACACAAACTTTTATAGAGAAGGAGATTATACAGAAACCATTGTTCATTTTCTGTCAGTTGGTTCTAAATATCCTGTAATACTGTCATTCTCTTGAATGGTTTTACATTGTCTTGATATGTTAGATGCTGCAGTATACGAAGTTATACCCAAAGATTTCAAGGAAAGAGACACTATGGTAACTACTTTTATATCGGGATATCTGGAGATGAAACACTATTTTGCTTAAATGGTTATGTTTTGACCTGTACTGTTTTGTTGTTATGTCCTCTTTTATCTCAATCTCCTCTTTTTATTATTTACTTTTTTATTTTTATCTTTTTAATTAAGGGAAAAATTTTAAAAAGCAGGATATATTATAGTAACCCACTTTAATTTCCTATTAACTTGATTTGAAACCCTGTATTGCTCTCACCATCTTGTTTTGACTGATTTTCCTCTATTCTGTTTTGCTTGATACTACCAAGTTTGAGAGTATAGGCAAAAAGATTCATTATGATGCACATTCTGGTTTGACTATTATCTTCTTTGGAATTCCTGTAATGTCTCCAATGTTTTGGTTTTATTGGTTTTGTTCTTTACTGTTTTGTTCAATTTTATTATAACTGATGATATAGACAATTCTTTTTAAGATAGCAAGAGTATTATGGTAACCAACGTTGATCACCTTGTATTTTGTTTTTACAGTATGTATTATGTCCATCCTTTTGATTTGACTGACTCTGTCTTATTATGTCACATTTGGTTTTATCCTCTTCAAAAAAACTAATAAGAACTGTGGGAGTAATAAAACCCAAAATGTGTAATTGTCATTGTACAAAAGAGAGGCAAAGAAAGTGCTCTAAAGGATATAACTGCACGTATATTTAAGTGTAAAAGACAGATAACCATATTACTGAGTTATGTTGGATCATTGAACAGAACTGTTTGCAATCTCACTGTTTGAATGTCTACTTTATATGCTTTAATTGTGTAAGTTGAACAACTATTCCTAAGATGACAATATGTAATCTATTAACTAGCGATTTCCTACTGTTTATTTTTTCTGAAATTCTGTATAACTTGTACCCTTTTTCTGTTTTTCTTTTTCTCCTTAAATAAAATTAAAAAATAAATAAATAAAAATTTAAGAAGGTTATCCAAAAATTATGTTAAAATTAGCAAGCAAGACCAAATATCTTCAATGCATGTTTGTTTTTGTTTTTATTTTTGTTTTCTTGGTTTCATGACCATCAGGATTCAAAGTAATGCATCCTCTACAAGCAGATTTTGCAGGGAATGCACTGCTTTGCTCTATTTGCTAGTTCTGGGCCATGCACCCATAGTCAGTATGACCCTCAATATTTAAGATTTTGCATTCTCTTGATTTTACAATGTAATATACCTAGTTAGATATGCGCGCCAAAGGTACAGCTGTGATCTGTGAAACTGCAGCAAATAAGGCAAACGAAGGCCATGGAGTACTCTAGAGATGTGCTTGCTTGTAGAGTTTTTGTACCAGTCAAAGGAGGATTACACAAAGCTCTAAGCAAAGCACCTGCACATTGCAAATGACCAGGAAACCATGTCAAAAAAGCAACAAAGTGGTTCCTAAACAATTTTAAAGCACATTTTAAAGCTTCAAGAGCTCCTCAAGGAATTCTATTTAATGAAATAGTACATTGTCAAATGTGTTAATTAGTTCTGGTTGCTTGAAAGAATTTATTCAATTTCCAAAATAAGATGGCTAGAAAGAGCCCTAATGAAATCTCCTAAGAAACTTCTTATTCCCCTCTGTGTAAACACCCTGTGCACTTAAACCAAGTACACTCAAATATTTCTGAAGTAACTGCTAACTTCAAGATAAAGGGCATCAAATATCTTTTTATATACATTTTCTCTTAGTGCAAGTTTGCAATACATAATGATTACATCATAACTCTTTTTTGTCCCCTTCTCCTTCCATCCCTCCCTGCTTTCTCCAGCTCCTGATCCTCTTAACATTTGAAAATGCTCTATTTTTATTTTTTCAATTCTCTTTTGAAATCCTTTTTCTTTTCCTTCCCTCTTCCCTACATCTCTTGTTCCTTTTCCCACTTGAAAAAGATCTCCTTACTTCTACTTTGCTCTTCATTTATCTTAATATCGCCTTTAAATCTGGAACACGGTTTCTAGTTTTATGCCATGCACCCATAATCAATATGATTCTAAATGTTTAAGACACATGCACTACACAGCCTTGGACCTCTTTAATTTGATTGCCTTTCTGAGAGTCTGGCACTTCTGTTGATCTCTAATTTCCCCTATTACCTACTTCACAGTACTATCAGAAACTTTATCCCAAACCTCTCTTCACCTCACTCTCTTCCTCTTTCTCTGCCTATACTCAGCTGCCCGTACCTTGTGTTTTAGCTACTTACACTACCTTAATGACATCTCCAAGTAATATCAAATCAAGTAACCTATGTGAGCCAAAAGTGCTAGCTAGAATCGAACTGTCAACCAATGTTCCTTCTGATTTCTTCAAGTATTTAGTAGATGATTCTACTCCAGCAATAAAAGTACAAGCACTTCTGTTAGGGACAGGGTAGTGATAGAAAAATCCATTGAGTTCATCCAATCCCATTTAAATCTAAGAGAGATCTCTGAGCCATGGAAACTTTATTCTCTTCTTATTTTTAACAGAAACAGGATCTAACACCATAGGAAGTGTGTTGGTTTCTTTTCTCTTGTTGCTAAAATGAGCGGCCAAAATTAAGACAGGAAAGGTTTATTTAGCTTACATTCTATGGGGGTTTCAGTCCATAATCTGCTGGCTCCAAGGCTGGGTGGTGTGGCAGAGAAGCAATAGTTCATTGCAGCAGAAGACAGCAAAAGCAAGAAGAGCAAAAAGAGAGGAGTACAAAGGGAGAAGACTCTTTCGTCTCTCATATTGTATGTAGGCCACACCCACCCTAAGATGGATATAGTACTCATACCTATCATCCCAGAATTGGACCATGAATCAATGACAAATTCTAGAAGCCTGCCCCCATGACTGTATAAGGCTTTGGGGGACACCCAGACACAAATCATAACAGAAAGGATCACAGGAAATGCTAGAGACAGGGCTAACATCAAGAAGTTGGTATTTCTACAATATTTCAAGAAGAGGGATCAACCCAGAGAAAAATGACAAGGCATACCACCATCCTCTGAAGGTCCTTGAATACCACGGTGTTTCTGGAGGAGCACTTGAATTCATTCCTTCAATCTGTCCTCTTTGTATGCCACTTTTTACTTCTCCCCAATTTTATGTTCACTCTAACTAAATGGATTTCTACACTAATTTACTAGTGCTCTTTTAACATTATCATATGTGTTTGACATGATAGCCCTTGATTTAAAAAAAAGTATTCATATCTGTGTTTTAATATGAATAATAACTAATATTTGTTGGGTCCTTTTCTTAGGATTTTCATTAGCTTTTTAATCCTTAAAGCAATTCTACAAAGTAGATATAACCAGTCTTACTAGCAGATAAAGGACAATCCAAGACTATAATCAGCAAGTGCCAGAAACAGAGTTGAACTTATATCTCAAGCATTGGCACATGTGTTGGATACGTTATTTAGCCAAAGTCGGGAAGTGAGTAATAAAAGTCAAACTTCTGGGTACTTTGAGGCTCAATATTCCCTTCTCCACACTCAGCTAACTTTGTTCTCTGTCTTTGAGGAATGTTCCTTTTTTCTTCCCATGTACCTAATACCATTTCTGATTCAAACAACAGTTTGTTTCCCACTTTATTTAATTCAGGTAGATTATGAAGAGCACCTTTAATTTACAGCACTCACTGACCTATAAAGAAAATCTTTCTTCGTATCTTTACCTTTGGCCACTTGAACATACATATTTTTTTTTTGTTTGTTTGTTTTTTGTCTTTTTCCTTTTTATCGGTACCAGGGATTGAACTCACGACTGCCTGCTTGCAAGTCAGGCACTTATGCCGTTGAGCTAAATCCCCAGCCCCCAACATACATATTTTTAAATATTGGTGCTAAACCCTTGAGATACAGAGTGAATAAGATAGAGCTCATTTTCTGATGGGAAAGACATATGAATAAAATGCAGAGTGATGCAGAAGTGTGAAACAAAAAGACAAGAGGCAACAAGCCCACATAAGAGAGCTAATTAACCTGTACTGAGTTGTTAGAGAAGAAAAACACTGCTTAAGCTAGGACTTGGAGAAGCGACTGAAGTGACCAGGTGTGACAATGCAAAAGAAACAGAATTCACAGGAATGAGTATATCTTGTCTTGGGAGTAAGAGACTCATTCATTCACAGAATCAAAACATGCAGCTTGGTGGAGCCAAAAGAGAGAGCGCCTGTGTGTACGTGCACTGGAGACAAAGGGGTTAAAGCAACTGGACAGGCTGGCTGGAAGCACAGAAGGTTTTAACACTGGAATTGGCTTTATCAAAGTTGCACTCTAAAAAGGGAGGTAGAGACCAGGCAGCAAGGGGCAAATCTAGAGGTAGAAAGAGCAGCTGGAAGTTCCCTTGGGTACTGATGGCATGGACTAAGGACACAGAAGTGGGAATGTAGTAAATGGGCACAACTGAGAATCCTGAGGAAACAAAAAGAGGAAGTCATAGAAACTGATTTATACAGGTACCTCAAGAGAGGAAGCAAGAATAATACCTGGTTTTCTGGCTTGATGGTGGGGTCACCTTAACAGTTCTGCATCCTACGTGGGACAGTTACCTGGATCCCTTAAAGTCCATCATGTCTGAGTTCTGGCCACCTCTCCAAGCCCACGTTTGTTGGGTGACACATGCCTTCTTCATGTTCCTGAACACCTCAAGCTTGATACTATCGTCAGAGGTTTTACTAGTTGATTTTTGTATCTAAAGTTTCCCCGTATCTCTGCATCACTGGCTTCTTCTCATCAAGTGCCACCTGAAATGTCACCTCCTCCAAAGGCCTTTCATGATCACACAATCCATTATTTTATCTTTATTTTGTAGTGTTCTTACTAACTGTAATTTGTTTCTTTGTTACTTAGTGCCTGCCATTTGCTGCTTCTTCACTCCTATCTACAGCATAAGCTTCATGAAAACAATAAGCTTGTTTTATTCACTGCTAAATCTCCAAAACCTTCAGCAGCACCTAGCATATGATAAGCCCTAGGTAAACATTTGTCTAAAGTATAAATTAACCAGTAAATAAATGAATGTATGAATAATCGGGGAACCCACAGAGTAGGCTTGGAATGTGTGCAGAATTCAGTTGGGATATGAGATGCCAGAAGGATATAAACAACAAAAGTGCCAGTATCCATCCAGAAAGTGGTTAATATGCTGGTCAGGTCAGCCTGAGAACATATTAGCCAGTACCATAGAGAAGGAGAAAGAAGCCATGGGATTGACGGAGAATGCCCAGACAAAAAGTAGGAAGAAAAGGGATCCAGCACCTACAACAGTCTGGAATACAGTAAATACTTGGTAGGAATTTATACAGTGAATTAACTAATGAATGGGTAGGTACAGTATAATTACTTATAAAATACCATGCAAGTTTCATTTGGGCATCAACTGTGGACCACTTAACACAACCTACTACATAATTCAAGAAATACCAGGTGAGAAAGTTCATCATATGCAGGATGCATGTCACATCATGTCCTGGCTTTCACACTGATTGTGCAGCTAATGTACTGTCTTGAGTTCATGCCCGCTGCCACAAGATGTCCCAGAAGGAAGCTGTTTCTCCCAATCTAAGTTCCATGATAACACAAATGGAACAGACCCAGTCATCCAGCAACCTGGAAAAATGCTACAGCCATAAGTTACATGAACAAGAAGCAAATATTTGCTGGCATAAGCCACCGGGATTTGAGGGTTATTACTGCAGCAAAAGTTGATTGATTCTTAGACTCCCCAGAAGACACAGAATGTCTCTGAGATGGGCTTAAGGGAGTGCAGACCTTAAGGCAAGGCACTCATAGACAAAACTCTACATCAACGCACTCCATCAAGAGATAGCCCTGCATCCGTTCCAAAGAGGAAAGTCAAGGGGATGCAATTTTTACATCTCCTGGTGGAATGCAGCCAAGTGAAAATAGTGGATAAATAATAGAAGAATCCACATTTATTATTAAATTGCATTTGATCTGAATCTACCCTTGTCAACTCTGATATAACCCCCCATAATCTATTCCCCCATTTGTATTCAGTCCCCACTCACTACCTCTGTTTTAAATGTTTTCATTTTTAAACCTACAGTTCATAAGCTCCTTTGAAAGAAAATTCAATAAAATTTTAGGCATAAAGGAGCATTAAAATTAAACTAATTATAATAAAAGTAATCAATTTTCATTTCTTTTACAGTCCTATAATTCCTATAGATTTAATCAAGTTATGAAATTTTATTTATAGGAAATTATAGATGAAGAAAAATGAACTGAAATGCATTTCCCATTCTCACTTAATTAAAATAATTCCCTCAGATGAGACAATATTAATACTTGGATTAAAAAGCTTATTGTTGCTAGCTATAGTTACATATTTTTACATGACTATATTAATCTTAATACATGTGTCAAAAATCAAGTGAAATATGAAATAGATTTGAAAAAAGCTTTTAAGTTATCATACAAATAACCTACATATTCATATGCATAATCATATTCTTTGGTCAATTCTTCCAATTATGGGCAATGAATATTCTAAATGTAGTTTTCTAATACATTAATAGTAATTATTATTATATATTGATGACTATAATGGACAAAGTAAAATGCAAAGCAAATGAGCTAAGAATTACTTTTCTCACAGTAATGATTCACAGTTCATAGAGAAAGAGAACTAATATGCTAGTCAAGGCACCGCCAAGTTAATTCATAAATATCCCTTTTCGTTAACAATATCTAAGTGATAAAGCATGTATATATTATCTCTGATTTACTGATGACTGAAGATGATTAAGAAACTTGATCAAAGTTTAATTTCCTAAAAAAATTTCCTCTTTTTTGAAACAAAACACTACTTAACTTACCTGAAATCACTGTAAATATCATATATATTAAATTATAGTCTATACATCTAGATATTGTACTACATTAAATTCCATAAGGTTTGCTAAATAAAACAGAATATTTTATGGTAAGTTTCCTTTGCAATAGTATACAACTGATCACCCCAAAGATGTGGTTCAGATGCAAAATTCTCATGACCCAGTGCTGTGGGGAGACACACCAGAAAATACCTATGTATGCATTTTTATACCAATGTACCATAAGTAGTTATGTGCAGCTAACCAGTATCTTTCTACAAATGAAATATTAAGAACTTTAATAGCTAAACTGTAGTGGCTCTGAAAGCAGACCAACATAGACACTGATCTGTCTGGGGGATATGAACTCATTTTAAAGACACTACTTATCAGTGAAGAGAAAGGAGTTACCACTGACTTCTGCTACTTAAGTAGCAAGCTCTGTGACAGCTGTGGGGCAGATATGTAAGTAGCAGGCTGAATCAAAACAGCTAACACATTCTTCAGCAGAATGACAGACAGAACAGAACACCTACATATCAATATACAAATCAATAAGTAGTCCTGGTATCAAATCTACAACACATCACAGAGATTGAGATGTGGCACAAATAATATGGTAGTTGAGGAAACTGGCCATAGGATTATTGAGGAATGCTTCATTAATAAAGTCATACAGCCAACAGTCACATGCCAGAATCTATCACATAAGCCAATATGAAAACCACAGGACACCCTGGTCAACTGTTTTAAAAATGGACAGTGGAGTAAGAGAACTTCTGTGATAGTATAGACAAAGTCCTTGATAATCTAAGTCACAGTTTCCTGATCTGTAAAATGGGGTAGCATCTCTTGCCTTTATGGCAATAATAATAATAATAATAAGGTAGCATGGGTAAAATGCTTGGCACTTCATGGGTAAGATGCTTGGTGCTTAGTAAAAGATAAGCTAGTTGTATTATTAATTATCACATTTCAGCAGAATATGTAGAGCATTATTCTCAGCAGGGTGTTGACTTTTAACCAGATATTGAATAGAAATGTGACACCACACAAGGTGAATAGAATTCAGACAAGCACAAAAGACAGCAGAAGTTTCCTAGAGGTACACTGAAGTATAGCTTCAACAAGTGAGCTTTTGCCTGCAAACCACTGATAAGCGGGAACTTTCACTGCAAACTAGAGGTGTTGTGTTACGATGCCTCCCAGCAAGCAACAGCAGTGGAAAGATTGTGAGACTAAGAACTTGGGCCCCTAGTAAATCAGATCATCTAGCTGGGAAAGTCCTGGGCCTCAAACCTAGAAACAATTTTCATAGCAAATTATACCACAGCAACATGAATCACACAGGGGCCTCTTCTATCACATCCACGCTGTGGCTAGCATCATCTCAGGCAGCATCATCTTAGAACCTCAAGGACAATAAAGTAAAAAGATCTCCACTGGTCCACTGTGAATAAAGATGAAGAATATACACTCAGAGTTATGAGTACTCACGAACGGATTTGAAAACAAGAAAAGAGACTTATCCATCAGAGAGTCTAATTACAAAAAGATTTCCAAAAAGATTTTCTGGGAGAAAAACTGCAGCTTCCTTCTGAGAAGTGTTTTATACATTTGGCCACAAAGTCAAAAATCATAGAATATAGTGACCCTGGTATATGAAATTTACCTGGATTTTCAATTACCTTTACAGATATAGATATTGTACATAAGACTTAAAGTTCCAGTTTTACACCCACATAACAAGATCTCCTTGGCGGAAAGGCACCCAGACATGACTTTGAATCACATCAGACTTTCGATACATGTCCATAGAACAAACACGAAGTGTATAAAAACATAGTCAAATTTTAAACTTGTGTGCATGTGCCAAAGTTCTCAGCAGAGAGAGGATACCAGAGGTGGGTTAAGAAAACACTCCATCACATTCACTGTCTTTTTCAGAATTCCTTCCACGAAAGGAGAATGAGTAGGGCAAATTCTAATCCCATCCCAAGAGCTCCAACTCTCTCAGACTGTGACCTGTGGATAACAGAACACGCATTCTCTGTGCTCTGACCCATCTCTCCTTCCTCTTGTCATTTTTCACAAAGTGAAGGCACACTGGAATATCTCACTGGTTTTCCTGCACATATGAAAGGTGCTGCTTCAAGGAAAATTGTCAGTTTACTCATCATCTGCAGAGAAAAAAATTAAACGTATGTATATATGATGTACGTATGTATATATGTATATATGATGTATATATGATATATATAAGTGCACATATACACATAAAGGTATTATGTATTTACACTTATACACACCTTATATGTACATATATTCATGTTCTACATATGTATGTATATGTAAAATATATACACTAACATACAGATATCATAGACACTTCTCTATGTACTTACAGTATATAACTTTATTTAGACCTACCCTACTGTTTTAGCACCTCTGCCCAATTTGGGAAGGACAGATAGGTTCTTTACCTTTGAATTAGTGTTCACATTGCAAAACACCATATAGCAAATACACTTCTATGACAAAGTCTCTTTAGCCACAGCAAGCAGAAAGAGACAATACTTTTAACTCAGAAAGCTAAATCATTTCAAATACTTTACTTCCTCCATCTCAAAATTCAAGTAAAATGTATGATTTTGGATTAAATGGTTACTACTGTAAAAAGTTATGTTGAAAAACATATATATGGTGTGTATGTGTGTGTGTGTGTGTATTGGATAGATGCTTGGCCAAATAATATATGACAAATACAGTTAACTTATACAGATGAAACTTACTGGATTTAAAATCAAAACAGTGTATACTGTAATATACTCCTGTGATTTTAGAATGTTCAAAGCATTCTCTCCCCTCAAATTGGGTGTGGGCAGCCTCGGGCCAGAGACAGAATAACAGCGGGCAGCAAAGGACCTCGGCCTGAGTCCCACCCTTGCTATTCACTCACTCTGGGGCGCTGGAAATGAGGTTCTTTTCCTACAAAAGGCACATAATCATACCTACTTATGCTGGTTGCTATGAGGCATAAATTAGAGAACACTTTGTAAATGTTAAAGCACTCTACAGATAATAAGGAGAAAAACAGTATTTATAACTACTGCAAAATGGATGGGACAAGTATTATTATCCCAGTTTCACAGTAAAGAAATTTAATGTGGCCATGTAATAGCCAAACTAGCCCACTGCAACATCCAAACTGAAGACTGGTTGATTCTTGGTTTTTTTGCTAAAAATACAATTCCTCATTTTTATTATTAGCATTTTTTGTTTAGTTTTGCTTCCTTTTGTTTTGCAGTACTTAGGTTTCAATTCAGGGACCACATGGCCCTTTATATTTATTTACTTTCTTTTATTTTGAGACAGATTCCTCAGGCTGGACTTGAATTTGCTATCCGCTTGCCTCAGCTCCAAGTAGCAGGAACTATAGACATGTACCACCCTGCCCCGCTATTATCAGTTACTATTATCATATATTTTAAAAATACCTTTGAAACAAACTACAAATATGAATTTTCTGCGGTCCATATTTTTGCAGTACGATGATGAACTATGCAGTACATCTAAAACATTGCAAGACACAAAAAGAAGGAAAGATTTTTTTTCAGTAAAATCAAACAAAACCATGAAAACAATATAGGAATTCAAAACAAGGTAATAGGAAATCAGCATTAGTAGATAGCTTCCCATTTTAGCTGTATCCCCCCTTATCACTTTCATCATATCTATTGTACATTTTGGATCCCACAAACTCCTTCAGTTTTTTACACTAGAAGATAACACAGTGTTGACCCGTACGAGTCCAAACCGTTTCACCCATGAGCATGATCTCATGTTATACCCATTTACCTACAAGAGCCTCAAGATTATCCTTCTTTATAGCTGATTATCTTTCCCTTGTATGAAAATACCATATCTTTTTAAAAATGTTTTTATTTTATAAAACAAAACAGGAAAAAGGATAGAAAGCACAGAGACTTTCAAAAGAATAGGAAATTAGCACTAGTTAATATATTGCATATTGTTATCTTAGAAGTAGTTTTTCAGGTTGCAAGATTTAGACATAAAAAAATGTACAACAGATATTGTGATAATGAAAGGGAAAGAACAACTGGGAGAGGGGAAAGGAGAGAAGAAAGAAGGGAAAAGATTCCTATATACAGGAATACATGTATGTATGCATGTATGGGTTCAGGACAGATAGTTATACTTCTAATCTCTTTTTAGTTCATCAAAAAGAATATTTTGTACTTTCATTGTTTGATGTCTGATCATTTTTTTTTCATGCCATATCTTTCTTACCCTTCTGCAGTTAATGGGCAAGCTGTCCCTGTTTTTTTCTGGTTTCCTGTCACATGAACGCTGTTTTCTCTCTTTTCACTTTTGGTCTATGAATTTCCTTTAAGTAGGTTTTTGTATACATCATATTGATGGATCTTGCATCTTAATCCACTCACCTTGTGTTTCTTTTTATTGATGAATTGAGGCCGTTTACATTAATGGTTACAAGCAGCACACACTGGCTCATCTCTACCATGTTATCCTCCTGCTGTTGGCCCTCCACTTTTCCCCTTTGTTCAACTTCCTGTCCTGTTTGGTGATCTTCCTCTGCTGCTGTTCCTGGAACTATGGTCATCTTGGTCTCTCTCTAAAACATCCTTCGGCAGTGTTTGAAGGGTTGGTTTGGTGGTCATGAATTCCTTCAGTTGTTCTTTGTCATGAAAATCTCTTATCTTTCCATCATTATTGAAAGATACTTTTGCAGAGTACATCAATCTGGGTTGGAAGTTGTTTTCTTTCAGGATTTGAAACACTTTACTCCAAGCTCTTCTTAACTTGATAGTTTGTGTGTGTAGAGAAACCTGCCAAGAATTTGCTGGGTTTTCCTTTATAGGCGATATCCTTCTTTTCTCTAACAGTCTTTAATATTTTGTTCTTGTGCTGAATTTCTGAGATCTTGATTATTATATGTCTAGGTATAGATTTATTTTGGTTACAGCTAGCTGGAATTCTTTACTCCTTGCTTATCTGAATGCCAGGTCCTTTTCCCAAGTTTGGGAAGTTTTCTGCTATTACTTTGGTAAATAGTCTTTTTATGTCATTTGTGTTGGCCCTGCTTTTTTGCTGACACCTATTACTCTTAAATTATTTTTCTTGCAGCTGCTGAATTGTTATTTCCTAGTTCCTTGTTATTTTTAGAGATCTTTTCTTTCACAATTGCTAGCTGCAATCCTGTCTGCAAGGTCTGAAAGACTATCTTCAATCTCAAGTGGTTTTGCCAGCTTTTGATGGAGTTTTTAATTTCCTGTATATCTCTTTGAATCTGGCGCTTGCACTGTAATCCCTCCCTATACTGTTCGTTCAAGATTTCCATCATTTTCCTATGCTCCTCTTTTTTGGATCTATGTCTTCTTTAGAGATACTCAACAATTCTTTCATTATGTTTGTGATTTCTTCTTTTACCTGAGATATTTTTCTGATCTGATTACTTTTACAGCCTCATACAGTTGTTTCTTTACTTCAGTTGCTATCCTTGGAGAGATTTCAGGTGTATGACTTTCATTTTCTTCCATGACTATATCTCCCAGACTTGTTCTGCATGGGGTGGAGGTCTGAGATCGCCTTTTGGTCCTTCATCTTGACTTTTTCCTGGGTTCTTCCCAACAAGCCAGATGTGGGGTCCCAAGCACTTCCCACTTTGGCCACCCCTCTGCAGTGTAGAGAATGGCCCAGGCACCTGGGTTTCTCCAAATCCAGGTTCCTGGGGAAGTAGCAAGACATGGGGCTGGCTTCTCCAGACCCATGCAGCTACACTGCAGCTTCCCCAGTGGCCATGGGTGCATAGTGGCAGGGTGGCTTGTTCCCCTGGCCTGTGTAGCTACATCAGGACTCCCCTGCTGACAGCAGGCACTTAGAGTTGTGTTCGTCTGATTCTCCTGGTCCAGCCTGCACTGGCTGCCTACAGGAAGCAAGCATCTCTGCTGGCATCCTACAGGTGCATAGTATACATCTGACTATTTCTCCCTGCCTGCACTGGTTACCTGAGGGAAGTAAGCTTACTGATGGTGGCATACGTGCAGGGATGGGTCTGGCTATTCGTCCCTGCCCACACTGGCTGCCTGCAGGAGGCAAGCCTTCTGACGGCCCACATGTTTAATTGTTTTTAAGCTTAATGTAGTTCTGGTTGACCTATAGAAAGACATTTTAAAACAGATAGTGACCATTATCTAACTTCCTCTTTGAGATCAACTTTCTTATCTTCCACAAATGAGTGAGAACATGGGGCATTTATCTTCAGTGTCTGGTTCATTTCACTTAAAATGATGTTCCTTCAACACTGCCACAAATGATGGACAGGCTTCCATTCTTTCTTTGGCTGAATAGTATTCATTCATATATATATATATATATATATATATATATAATAATATATATCACCATTTTCGTCATCCACTCATCCATGGGAGGGCACTTTGGTTGAGGAATAATTCTAGTGCTCTTTTGCACAATAAGTAACTATAGGCTGTAATAATTTATGCTATATTTCAAGATAACTAAAAGAGTCTGAAGGTTTCAAAGATACAGAACTGATAAATGAGCATATGAAAGTGTTTATTACCTTGATTTGATCATTACACATTTTATGCATGCATCCAATATCATACTATGTAAATATTATATGCCAATGAAAAATCTTAAAAATAAAAAAAAATAGTGACAGAGACTTACTTTGACAGGTGACTTATGCAGAAACCTTTGAAACATGTGAAGACCAGTCTTGTGAGCTAGTGAAGAAAAGTGTGAACAGTCATAGAACCAGGAAGAGTCTGAGAGGAATGAGGTTGGAGGTAAGCTGCAGATAACCATAAGACTTTAGAAAAATGAAAATGTGATACTGATCTAGGTCAACTATTGCAAAGACTCAGAGCATGAGATGGAGTACAGACATATTTATGAAGTAAAATCACCAAAACTCAAGGATGGGTTTACTATATGGCAAGAGAAATAGAATATACAAATTTTGCATTTGAAGTCCTGAGTGAATGTTTTATAGCCAATAATTAGAAAGGTGTGATTATCAAGTTGGGGATAGAAAAATCTAGGTACAACAGATGGCATGATGGAGACTTTTAAAACTTGTGTTTAATTATGGCAAAACACATAAAATAACCACTTTTAATTTCAGTGCCATTAATTACATTCACATTGTTCAGTCATCACACTATTCACTTCCAAGACTGAAATTATATGCCTATTCAGCAACTACTTGCCATTTTCTTCTCCTAGCCTACACTCTGAAAACCATCAATTTACCTTCTGCCTCCATGAATTTGATTACCTTAAGTTAGTCCTGTAAGTAGAATCACATGGTATTTGTCTGTTTTTCTGGCTTATATCACTTAGCATAACATCCTAGGATCCATCCATGTTGTAGCATGGGTCAGAATGTCTTTAGAAGGAGAGACTTTTATAATGTGGTCTTGAAAAAAAGTAATGGAACGTAGAGTAAAGTCTATCTGGTCCTCAAGCTGAGAGGGCAAAAATGTAGAAATGCTCAGTAATACTCATATATTATAAAGAGATGGTATCCTGGGAAGAGAAGTTGAGGCGCCTACCACAGTTTCCCCTAAGGCACACTGAGCAAAGTAAAAGGTCATCCACACATTTTTCCCAGCATAAACATATATGACTCTTAGGGTCACTGGCACTAGAGTGGGATCCTAGTAGAAAATCAACATATTTCAGTTTAGTCTTACTAGGCTTGAAGCTAGACCAAAAAAATTACAAAGGTGGAGAAACATCAACTTTTATACAAGTTTTCCTCCTAAGGCTTTAACATAGTAGTCTATAATTTCCAAGCTTCTATTTTCAATTCAATCATTTCCCATGAAAATGGATGCTATCAAAAAGATTGTTATTATCCACAACATTTGGCAACAGAAAACAAGGCCATGTCCCACACTTGTTTTCTTTGCCATCAAGAATCAGCTCTCAGATCTTTTCTATCATTTCTTTAATTCACCCAAGTGGACTCACCTGACATCAGCTTCATACTATAGAAAGCCTAATCTCCAAATGCTTGGACCAAGAAAGAAATTGCAGAAGACTTTAAAAAAACAAGCTAATAATCTGCATTTCAGTGACTGTGAAGGCAATTTCTTTGATACTCTATTTATTTCAGAAAAGAGCCTTCTGAGCTAAGAAGGTAAGACTATGACATTATTTTACAGCTAAGTACTAGTAGGAGGAATTTAGTTAAGGCTCTTATTTGCTTACTCACAACAGGCATCATGCACTTGATTCAAAGTCTGTAGCAGAGTGCAAAGAATTCTATGCCTTTATTCACCACAGGTACCAAATACAAATAAAGGCAAAATAATGAGAGAGTTCTGAACAATCTGCAGCAGGTATAACATCAAATGTAGTATAATTAAACTAAAAATCAATAGTCATCTTCATTAACATTCTACCTCACAAACTTGAGAATATCACCCGTGAATATCTAATTGCAGTTTTCCCTCATGAAGTTCTATTTTGAAACTTCTGTCAAACTGAAATTGAGCTCCCTGATCACATTAGTGAGCAGAGTTATTTTAGGAATAAAGGATTCTTGTCATAAGTCATTAAGACATTGCCTTTATGGCCCAGCATACTTTCAGCAACTGCTCAAATCACTCTGCCCCAGAAGCCAAAATGAACTGCGGGATTTGACATCATTTCAGCAAAAGCCAAGGGATGACAATACGGCAAAGTCTCAGAAACTCAAATTAATGTAAGGGATGAACTCATGGAAACTGTTATTCTGAGGATGCTTTTTGTAAGCAGCAGGGTCTAGTTTCAAGAAACATGGACCAATAATCACAAACTCTAAGCCTGACATTCTGATTTCTTTGCCAACCAGTACTGTTATTACATGAGTCTCTGAACTTGTTTTGAACCCGTAGGCTCTTATCTAATAAAATTTCTTCTCCTAATTCATGGTCTTACAATGAAAATGAAACAAAATAGGGAAAATGAATGTAGCTTTAAAACCAGAAATTACCAAACCTGTAAGTTATTATTCAGTAAAAACATGAACCAAAAAGTCATCAAGGAAAAATTCCATGGTATCCTACAGTTCAAAAAAAAAATGCTGAAACAAACCAGGGGAGAGATGTGGAATAAACTAAAGCTTCTGTTTAGTCTAGAGAAACAGCTTTCAAGCGATGGTGATTCTGGCCAATTCCCAACCATGCTCAGCCTGAGGACCCTACAAATGTACATTCAGAGACTGGGTTGTTTTAGGAGAGTGCTGGCTGGTCATAGCCAGCACTCTTCTCAAATGGAAGTGAGTATCTCTAGCCCAGGGTCAGGGCTCTATAACCCACTGTGTCTCCCGTGCAGCATTAATTCTGGGCTCACCAGCATGAGGCCCTGAAAAGCAGATTGCCTGCTCCTCCACCAGTGTGGGGCTGAAAAACAAAGGACAGCCAGGAAACCCGAAAGCTGCTGGGTCCTGAGCTCAACCGAAGCAGAAAAAAAATCTCTTCTTTCCTAAGGAAACTACTTGTAGGAAAGTTTTTCCAGTCTTTGCTAACTATGATAATTGCACTTGACATTTTAGGAGCACAGCTCAATAGCTAAAACATGTCCATGGAAGTGATTTGCAGCAAGAATATTTAAATGAAGATGCATTCAAAGACCAATTGCTCCTTTTCTGTGGAAATGCGTCTCCAAATTTTCCCACAGCTGCAAGTTTTAAAAGTTCTATAAAATACCACAAATTTTGAGTAATAATTATCTTTTTAGTACTAAATATTATAGAAAGTAAAATTGATACTTTGAATTATGTTGAGTAACTTACATAATAGTAATGGAGTATTTCTACTATATGCAGAATAAAATTCAACAACTGAAATTTAATCAGTTACTATTAAGTAATAAAATTCATATGACAAAATAACATTAATAGTTTTAGCTTAAGCAAAGTATTATTTTATAGAATTATGCTGCCATTCCAAAATATTTATAGATTCTGATTTCTTGTACCTGTTTATAAGTTTTCCACATTTTTTCAAAAGCAAAAAGAAAAGAAAGAGCATAAATGAAGACAGAAGGAACAAAGGAAAAAGGAAGGAAGGAAGATTTTTACTTTATATAAGTGCTGACTTTGGCTCAAAGCTCAGGCCTACCATTCTATAGAGTTAAACAAATGATGGTAGTTTTGGTGGTAGGTCTGGGGTTATCTGTCTATCTGTCCATAATTAAGAATGCAGGAACTGCATCCAAAAACCAAAAAATATATAACATATAAATGCAGGTATAGAAAGTAGGTAAGATGGACCATAGGGAACACTACTGCAGCAATGCCAGATAACAGGTAGTCACATCGGGAGAAGTTGACTTCTTAGCAGTCTTCTGTACATCAGAGACTGGCTCAGGGGAGAGAAAGAAGCCATAAAATTCCTCTACAAGATTCTTCATGCCATAACTATAGCAATCAATTTTATCTAGTTCTTCACAGTATGCCCCGTACTTAGCACAGAGTGTGACAGGTTACAGACACTAATAAATATGTATTAAATGAATGACCAAATAAACAAAAGACTAGCAGGTGATGTGTGTGAGGAATAAAACTATAGCTTCACCAGAACCTACAAAAAGAGATAGAAAGATGGTGCTAGTTTGCAAAAGGGAGAAAAGAAAATACTGATACCTTGAACTTGCTGTTGTTTTGCAGAATATAAAGATAACTGTGACCTTTCAAAATTTCTTCAGACTGGTGGCAAAATCCAGATTAAACAGGACTTAGTTTATTCAAAAAGATAGTCTCAATTTCTTATTTTAAAAGTACTTTGTCCAGGGCAAGGCACACTCAACTCTCTTTTCTATCCAATTACCTTACCATCTTTGCATTCTAGTGTTTAGTCAACTTTGTCATTTGCAATCTAGAATTTTATTCTTCAAATATGATCTTGAATTACCTATATAAAATTCTGAGAGTCTATACAAGTTTTTTTATTAATCCACTGATTTTTTTTTTTTTTTTTTTTTTTTTTTTTTTTTTTTGTGGTACCAGGGATCGAACTCCTGACCTCGCACTCACCAGGCAGGCACTTATGCTGCTGAGCTAAATTCCCAGCCCCTAATCCTCTAATTTCATCCACAGATATATTTATGCCATCCCTGTCTCTCCATTTCTTAATATTTAACCAAGGTCAATATGCTTCAGATTTTGAAAGTAAACTTTTACATAAAGCCTGGTCAACAATTCTTAGACTTTCAAGTGAAAGAGTCAACCTTAGTTTCAAATATCAGACTTTTTCAAGTTATCGTTATTTGCAAATGACATGGTCTTTAAAAGACCCAAAAATTTCACCAAAGGACTCTTAGAATTAGTAATCAAATTCAATAATATAGCAGGATAAAAAAACCACTAGGTAAAAATCAGTAACATTCCTCTACACTAATAATGAACTGATTGTAAAAGAAATTTTTAAAAAATACCATTCACAATAGCACCAAAACCAAATTAAACACTTAGGAATTAACCTAACTAAGGAAGTAAAAGACCTGAACAATGAAAAATATAGCACTCTGGAAAATGAAATTGAAGAGGACATTAGAAAATAGAAAGCTATCCCCTCTTCCTGGATAGATAGAACCAATATAACCTACAAGGGCAAAATACCAAAGTTGATATATAGATATAATACAATCTCAATCAAAATTCCAACAGCATTCCTCACAGTCATAAAATTCATATGGAACCAGAAGAAATCCAGAATAGCAAAAGCAATCCTGTGGGTAAAAAAGCGGTGAACATCAAAATCTTGGACTTGAATACAAGACCCAAATCCTGGACTTAAATACAAGACCCTGTTTTACAAAGTTACAGGGGTAAAATGGCATAATATTAGCGCAAAAAAACAGACATAATGATCAACGGAGCAGAATAGAGGATACAGAAACAATCCAAGCACATTTGACAACTGATTGTTGACGAAGGGGCCAAAAGCACACACTCCAGGAAATAGCCTCTTTAAAAATGGGGAACACTGCCTATCTATATGTAGAAGACTGAACACAGGGGCCAGGGATATAGCTCAGCAGCACAGCACCTGCCTGGCAAACACAACACCATGAGTTTGATTCTTGGTACAAAAAAAAAAAAAGGTTGAACATAGACCCAAATCAAGATAGATCAAAGAACTAAATGTTAAAATAAAATCCCTTTATGTGCTAGAAGACAAACACTTGAAGACACAGGCAGAACAAAGGACTCTCTCAAAAGAACCTTCGTTACACAACTAATAGTACCAAGAACCAACAAATCAATTAGATTATATCTACTTAAAAAGCTTTTGCACAGAAAGAAAAAAAAAACAGTGAAAAACAACCTACAGAACGGCAAAGAAAATTCTCACCTATTCATCATAAAGAGGAATACTATGTAGAACATATAAAGAATTCAAAATAAGTAGACCATTGAAATAAAAAACCTAATTTTAAAAATGGGCAACTGAAATAGAAATAGACACTTCACAGAAGAATTAAAAATGGCCAGCAAATATATGAAGAAATACTCAACATCACGGGCCATTAGAGAAATGCAAATGAAAACACTGAGATTCTACCTTACCCTAAAAAATCAAGTAACAAATATAGGTGAGACTTTGGGGGAAAAAGAAACCCTCCTATACTGTTGGTGAGAATTAAAACTAGTACAACTATTTTGGAAATCATATGAAAGTTTCTCAAAAAACTGAAACTAGAAGCCCCATTATGATGAAAATGGGATTTGAAATCCCATTTATTTGAAACATCATTTATTCCTCTTCTAGGGTTCTCCCCAAAAGAGTTAAAGACATCTCAGTATGGTGATACATGCATACCCATGCTTATAGCAGCATAAATCATGATAGCTAAATTTTGGAAGTGGCCTATATGTCCATCAATAGATGCATAGATAAAGAAAATATAAGCTTTACAAACAACAAACACTGAGAGAGAAATTAGGGAAGCCACACCCTTCACAATAACATACAAAAATGAAATGCTTAGGGATCAATTTTAAAAAGGAAGAAAAAATTATGCATTGAAAATTACAGTACTCTGAAAACAGAAATTGGAAAGGAATTCAGAAAATGGAAAGCTATCCCTTGCTCATAGACAGCATTGTGAAAATGGCCATACTCCTAAAACTATTGTACAGATTTAATACAATCCAGATAAAAATACCATTAACACATCCCACAAAACTAGAGAAAACATTCCTAAAATTCATATGGAATTATAAGAGATCTAGAATAGCAAAGGCAATCATGGGCAAGGCAGGAGATATCACAAATTCAGGCTTGAAATTATACTACCAAGCTACTATAATAAAATCAGCATGGCATTAGCGGGAAAAAGACCATATCAATAGGGCAGAACAGAAGATACAGACATAACTACAAACTGCCACCTTATCTTTGACAAAGGAGCCAAACACATTCACTGGAAGAAAAATAAGCCTCTTTAATAAATGATGCTGGAAAAACTGGCTCTCTACAAGCCAAAGACTAAAACTAGACCCATGTCTATTACCACACACTAAAGTCAAAATGGACCAAAGATCTAAATGTTAAAACAGAAACACTAGATCTACTGGAAGAGACAATAAGTAGAAATCTTGAAGACATAGGTGTAGGCAAAGAGTTCATGAACAAAACTCAGACCTCAAAGGAAATGCTTCGAAGAATAAACAACAGGATTCCTGTGTTATTAAAAAATTTTTGCACATCAAAAGAAATCACACACAGAATAAAATGAATAACCCACAAAGTGGGTAAATTGTCCCTCAGACAAAAAACTTCTACCTAAAATAAAGAATTTTAAAAAAAAATCAAGACCCACCCAAATTCAAAGACTTAATCCAAAAATGAGCATCTGAGATGAAGACACAATTCTCAGATGAAGAAATACAAATGGCAAAAATAAGTATATGAAAAAACATTCAACATCATTGATCTTCAAGAGATGCAAGTTAAAACAATGCTGAAATTCCATGTCACTCCAGAAAGAATGGCTATCATCAAGAAGTCAACCAACAACAAATGCTGGTGAAGCTGTGGGGAAAAAGGAACACTTCTCCACTGTTTGTGGGTGTGCAGACTGATGCAGCCAGTGTGGAAATCAGTATGGAGATTCCTCAGAAAGCTAGGATTAGAGGCCCCATTTGATCCAGCTTCTTCTCTTCTGAGTATCTTCCCATATGAATTAAAAACATCATAGCACAGTGATATATGGGCACCCATGCTTATAGCAGCACAATTTGTAATAACTGAATCTTGGATACAACCCAAATGTCCATTATGCAATGTATTAACTATTGTTATTCTCCTAATATTTTGTTATGAAGTTGTTTTACTTTTTTCCATAAAATAAAATTTTAGAAAGAAAAGCTTAAATCATTTGTAGGGAAATGGATGTACCTTGAGATCATAATGTTAAGTGACATAAATCAGACACACAAGTATAAATGCCACATAGTTTCTCTTATATGAGAAATCCAAAGTAGATGTAGGAACCAAAGTAAAAGACAGATATAGGACGTAGGGAAGTAGATCTTTCTAAAAAGGGAAAAGAACCAAAAGATAGAAGGAAGGGATAGGGAGGAGGTGAGAGGGAAGGGGGAGGTGATAGAAAAAGGAATTCAGATCTGTCACATACATGAACCAATTCCATTCAAGGAACAGAAACATTGTGTCCTGTGAACACATACCAAAAGGAAAGACATAAAAAAAGAAAGAAATCAAGAAATGGATTGAGTGGGCAGGGAGGAAAGTGGATGAAAAAGGAAATTAAGATGGATGGTATTACGCACAAGTATCACTTGTGAATAATGTAAACATTATGGAATGTAAACATTATGTACTATAAACATGTACTAATTTAAAAAAAATAATTATCAGACTTTTTCAGAACACTCCTCACACTCATAGATATGGATGGCTTTCCCATGAGGAAGCCTGAGATCTGCTCCATAGATTTTACCACGGTATACTGTAGTTCCAGGGCAGAAGGTAGGGGGCCCTGAAGTGAAACCATTCTTTAGGCATTTAATAAGCTGTGCATATTTGGCAGCATAATGTTGATCTGCTGTCTCGGTTACTTTTCTTTCATAGCTAAGACAAAATATCTGACACTCAAAATGAAGGAAGGAAAGGTTTGTTTAGCTCACAGTTCATGGAGGTTTCAGTCTATAATCAGCTGGCTCCATGGTCCAGTGGCATGGCATAGGGGCAGTTCTTCAAGATGGCAGAATACAACAAAGAAACAAGAGCAAAAGAGGGAGGAAAGAGTGAGCCTCATTTCCTCCCTTACACTGTACCCAGGCCACCCTTCTGCAGGGCAGGTGTATCACTCAAATCTCCTTTCCCTCCTCTTGAACAGGCTGAGGGTGTTTACAAAGTAAGGATCCTGGCTCCTTGCTGAATCTCTTAGTTACATTTCTAAACTTCTCTAGTTAACACAATGTATCAACCATAACACCTGCTTAAAGGTTCCCACCATCAGAGTTAAGCCCCCCTTACAGACAAGAGGCCCTGTAACTGGACTCCCATTGAGTCACTGAAGACACTCATGGCAGCTACATACTTTTAACCCAAACTAATTTTTAATTCTTTATTCCTTCAACCTTAGAATTATAACAATATAAGATAGAAAGACTCTAATGTCCCCCTGTGTACCCAATACCTAATTCAAAAGTATGAATTCACAGCCAATCTTGTATCCTGTATACTCTAACCTAATTCCTCCACCTACATAATTCTCAGAAATCACAGTGGTCCATCACTAAACACTTAGGCAGGGATTCCCCCTTTCAATAACAATCCCAATATCTAAGTTCTAGACATAAAAAATCAACAGTCTCTTAATATTACCCCTTCAGCATTCACATACCTTGGTGGTGCTATGCATGATCTTTTCAAAGGTTCAATTTGTTTACTTCAATTGGTTTCCAAAACAAGAAGCAAATGTTAGGAGTGGTTGATACAGCTCTAGATGTCTTACCTTCCATAGCTTTCCTTTCCATCTTTTTGTTCCTTGCAACTTAACTTTATTGCAGAATCACTCTTTGGGTTATAGAATTTCACTAGTGTAGACTTTATGGGTAGCCTCCCCCGTAATGCCACTTAATATTCCCCATTATCTATATTTCTTGCACACGGAAAGACTTACTGGAAGCATGACTTGATTCAAATTCAATGTGTTTTCTGGTAAAGACCACCATGAAGATGGTGTGTGGGCATCACAGAATATCTACTAGTTGTCCCTCTTTTTCTTTCTTTTTTTGTTCCTTTTTTATTTAAAAAAAACAAAATAGTAGAAATGAAATAGGATTTCAAAATAAGCTGGTAAAAAATTAACAATTGTCATGATACTGTGTGTTATCTTCAGAATAGCTGCTTACATTACAAGATATGGTCATACAAAACAGATCAAACAATATGAGCAATCACAATTTCTTTCCCTGAACAAACAGGATCAGTACTATAATTATCTTAGCTAATATATATATATATATATTTCTCCCTTCCTTCTTCTCTTCTCTTCTTTTCCTTACCCCAGTTGTTCTTTCGTTTTGAGCAGTTTCATTTCCTTTCACAATATCTATGGTACCTTTTGGATCTTATTTAATCTTTCAGTGTCTTACAGGAGGGAGACAATACCTGTTTACATATATGAGTCTGATTTATTTCATTTCTGAGGATCATCTCTTGTTGCATGCTCTTCTTCCAAAGTTATCAGTCATTGATCAGCAAAGCCTAGAACAAGTCATTCAGGATCTTTCAGCAAAATGATTTTTCCATTCAATCATTTCTTCTTCATTTGTTATCTGAAATACTTCTACAAATGAGTGTCCTCTCAACAAATATTTGGCTATCCAGAGAAACTATTATATAAGAAAAGCAAGATAAATGTTAAATTCCTTTTATTAACCAATTTTCCAAAAATTGAGTTTAACTCTTACAAAGGTAATAAGTTTTAGAGTTGTTTTGGGAGGGAGAAAATATTTATTATGAATTTTAATATATATAGTAATTTTCAGTTCTTTTTAGTTATTCTTTTTGATATGCAAATTGTCTCAATTTTGTCCAGCAGATGCCTTTAGCGCCTGGCTCCTGAATCCCTTTGACATGACTCCATGACAAGAGTGTATGTTTATTGTGTATATTTTTAACCCTTACTGAGCAGAATCAGTCACATTTCAAGAAGTTGTTCTATTTTATGTCTTAGTGAGAGATAGTAGGTAGAGACAACAATTAGAGGCCCTGTAACTGAGAGTATTTGTTCTGAGAGTATTTCATTGCTACTGGGTTGGTCATTGTTTCTTTGGTTTTCAGGAGACAGAAAATAGTAACAGTAATGCATGCTGTGCATTTGCATATACGTAAATACATGCAGATAGAGCACCCATAAGTTCATAATGATACTTCCAATTCAAAATCAGGACTACAAAACTTGAATTGTAGCTTCACCTGGTGACCTCACATCTCTAACATCTACCCTCCATGACAAAAACAGTGCTCAATAACGCCAGCATAATTACTAGTTACTGTTGTAATCTATACAAACAATAATCTCAGAATGATACTGGGACTGCCATTTACAACATAATATCTGAAACCAACATAATTTATAACATAATTTCTGAAATCAATTTAAGATTGTTGCACCTATTTTTTTCCTGGGACACAGTCTTCAATGATACATAAATCTCCTTTTTAAAGTTTTTCAGTGCAGTCCCTCTTTGTTCTACGATTACACTGCCAACTGAATGTAGATTCATTTTATTTCATTTTACTATTGGATTGGGAATAATCTGTTTTAGATATTAATTTTGTATAATACTTATGTAAAATATGTACAATATAGTTCAAAAGTCAAAATTTTTAAATATCATAAACTTGTTATTTATCTCTCCAAAAGATAACTTTCACAATTTCATGGTCTATCCTTCCATTTATAAACACACACGCGCACACACACACACACACACACAAATATATATATATGGCCAATCTTATATACATATATATATATATATATCCCATATATCAGTCCATAAAACAATAAAGACCTTTCTAATGTCTTCTTATGGCAACTTAGTACCCCATTACGAACATGTCTTATTTTTCTTTAACTGGTACTTTATAGATAGGCACTCGTGTTGATTCCAATGATTTGCTCCTGCAGAAGTGCTGTATAGAAAAGCCTTGATCTTTCATCTCTTCACATTGACTGTGTCCCGCAAGTAGGTAGTCCCTTACCTTTAAGTACAAACAGAGAAATAAGCATCATCAAAGAGAAAATAAAATACAAAAAAAAGACTACAGGAAATTAAAAATTCACCCCAAAGGAAGTGAAAATAATATTTTAAAAACCTAGTTAGCATGCACAAAGAGAATACTGCAGCCATAAAATTAGATTAAGCTGTTTTGGAAATGTGAGAAATAAAAGTGAAATTATTAATTTTTTAATCCAAATGCCCTGGAAGATTAGGTTGAAACAGTTTCACAAAAATATAAAACAGAGAAAAGGATTTAAATATGTGAGAAAAGTTAATAAAGCTGGGTGATCAAAACAGCCACCTAATAAGAATTCCAATAAAAGAGAACCCAAAAAAGGGGGGGGGGAATAATTGTTTTTGTAGACAAAATTTCCTAAAGCCAGTAACACTGGACTAGAAGAAACTTAGACTGTGGTCAAGCAGAACTACAACCTGACAGCTTTATGAAGTGTCAAATATGAAAGATAAAGAAAATATTCTAAACTTTTCAAAAAGGAGAAAAAACTGTTACAAAAGAAAAAGGATATGAAATTCATAATGACCATCAAATGATGTGAGGTAATGTCTGAGCTCCTAGGAAATTAACCTAAGTCTATATTTCCACCCAACTAAATCTTCTTTTTAAATTACCTGTTAAATAAAAAGTCAAAATAAAGATATTTATAGTTACTAAAGGGCATGGGCTTGTGTCTCATGACAATAGTACACATACGACTCCAAAAAGAGGAAGTAGAGACCCAAGAAAGGAAAACCGACTCAACAGCCACAAAAAACATTCTAGGATAGCAGGTGTGCAAACCCAAAAATAACATTCTTGAGATAAGAATAGATTCAATCACATAAAGTCATGATTTTTTAAACTAGAAGACACAATGGAATGGTAAAGAAGGCTTATATATTGTATCAACAAGCACAAAGCAATCCATTAGCAACTCCATGAGACTTAGAGAGTTGTAACCAAATCCATGTTTTAAATTTGAAGCAAACTAAAACTTTGACTTGACTGAGATGAACATATTTTTAAAGAGAAAAAGGAGAGGGTAGGGAAGGGAAAGAGAGAAAGACCTTTTGACTATTAATCTTGGATATTCTCCCACGAAAAAGCCTGAGTTCTGTGGGTCTATACTCTTTTCTTATGGTTAAACAATACAAGTGATTCTATAATGGGTAATATTTTCTCAGTTGATTAGTTTATAGAAGGATTTAACTGTTGAAATCTTAATAACATGAATGGAATGAAAACTGGGGAGAAAGAAAATCATATGCAGGTAACAACTTATGCCGAAGTTAAAAGCCCCAACCAAAGATCCAAAAATAACAGACTTAAAAAAATTTGGAGGAGATACTGGAATTCAATACATATTACCTACACTTGATAAATGGGGGGGGGGACATATAACCACTACATAGAGATAGAGATAGATACAGATACAGATACAGATACAGATACAGATACAGATACAGATATAGATGTATGGTATAAATAGAAAAGTTGTTGTCTTTAGCGAGTAAGACCAGAGTTCTGAAGCCATTCACTTTCATTTAATGCCATGCTGTATGCTTAGAATGCTTTCATGATATTTTAATTTAAAAATAGGTGCTGGAATAAAGAAAAGAGAGTCGGTGTTTATATTTTCATCTGCATTCTCTTTCCCAAAGCATTGAGCTGAGAACTATTCTTATCTGCTGAACACTTTCCAAGAGTCGTGTTAACAGGTGGTAATTTACGCTGATGCCCAAATAACAGTGTGATGAGATGATTTACCCACAGCTAACACAACCTGAGTGGGGGCTTCTCAGCTCTTCTACCGCTCTCTTGTTCTTTCCCAAATAACTGCCATAATAACGCAAATACATTACCATCCCTTATACGTGTGTTACCTTCATTATATGATGCCATCTCAGTACTTCAAATTTCAGTAGGTGAATTCTTTTACTTTTTCTTCACAGAAAGAAAAGTTTGTTTAACTTTCAATGTGATTCCCCAGTTGATATTTTTTTACTTATTTACTAGCCATTAATGAAAGTTATTTATCTTTCTTGAACTAAACAAATATTACTGTCCCGTGTGTCCCATTTTTAACCACCTGAGAATCTGTATCTCCAAAGAAGTCTACTACATTAGCCAACACTTGTTTGTCCCAAGACAAATTGTTTTCCTCCATCACAAGAAGCAAGGTTTGCTTTAGAACTGATGATTCAACTTTTCTTAGAATTGGGTTTATCTCTGATAAGGACACTGATGAGACCATTCTTCCTCTAGTTTCTAAATTCTGTATAGATAGGAGTTAATGGTAGAAATTCCCAGACATTATACTCAGACACAATGAGGTACCTTGTAGAAATTCACAGACATTATAGTCAGACACAATGAGGTACCTATTCACACACTTTGACAAATATGTTAATAATTTTATCTCTGAATTAATTCAAGACCTTTGACTGCATAGCACCAGGATTAGAACAATGTGAAAGGTTTTTGCTAAGTTTGCTACCAAGAACAAGTGACAACCTCAGTGAGACACACTTTCTTTTCCTATAAAATAGGGATGATGCCAACTAGGATACAATTATCCTTCTAACTACCATATCTCAAAAGACAGCTGTCACTCTTCTTTATCTGATAAGTTTTTCTTAACCACAACCCTGATCTCTAACTTAGATTATTCTACAGATTCATTCTTTTCATTGCTTGAAACTTTCTTGAGGATGGGATTCTACCTACTTAGCTTCTTTGCAGCATTTAAAATAAAACCTAACTCATAGCAGCTGCTCAACAAATGTTTCTTGAGTGATTGGCTGAATGAAGAATATTGCTGATGGTTAAAATGAGACAAGATACATAAAATGCCTTGCATTTTGGCAAAAAGCAAGCACCTAATGAAAAGTAAGTATTATTATTTTTCTATGCTTACTTCATTCCACTACTTGCATAACATCAAAGACAAGGTGAGGATGGGGACACAGCTAAGTGACAAAGTGCTTGCCTAAAATGTTATGAGGGCCTGGGTTCAATCCCCATTGCTGCAGTCAATCAATCTACAGTAACCAGTACCTCAGAATATAAAACAAAGCACTCATTGTGTCAGTCTGTCCTCTCCTTTTCATCTCTAATTGTATCAGGTCTCTCACATTGGAAATAAGATATACCTGAGCCATTCCCAAAATGAAGTCTCCTGTGGCTATAGTAAATAAATTTCAAAAACGGTTTTAATAGTAACTGTAAACAATAATTTATAACTATAAGTGCTGCTATGTTCCCAGTAAAAAGTAGCAGGAAATGTTTGTTATGAAGTCAAACTGCAGTATATTTTCATAAGAACTATTGAGAGCAATTAAATAAAAGGAAATCCATATGTGTACCCTATGCTAAATGGATCTGGTAGTGAAAAAAAGTCCCCGTGCTTCTCAAACTGTGCACTTTAGGGTGCTCCCTCAAGGCACCACAGGTATTTTTAATTCTTAAAGAAAGCATGGTGCCATCTGGCAGACCTCACGGGGGTTTTTAGCTCCAAGCACTTCACAATTTCAATGTTAGACTGCACCATATACTTCTCAGTGATGTCATAACTTTGCAACGCTGGATTCTGACCATTGAAGTGTAAAAGGAAGTATCAGATGAAGGTGGATATGGAATGAAAAGTGAGGTGATGTTGCCCTACCCATTTGAAGGGTTATGAAATTGCATAGTACTCAATAGGAGCACATATTCCATTAGTGAGGAGCCACAGTAAGTTACTAATTGAATGAAAATACTTCTTTTCTTTCAACCTACATTAATTTTTCAAACAGCTCCAATCATGGGAACAAGCTACTCATCAGGTTGTTTGAACCCAATTACTTCATAAGAAGAACCATTAGATCTTTTGTTTATTTTCTAAGAGCACCATGGAAAAACTGAGAGATGAAGGGATCCATGAACTGGTTGAAGTGTAGAAACCCGCACTGTATGAACTAGAGAAAAAAACACTATTTCATGTAAGAAGAGATCAGAAAAAAGATCTCGTAATTTGCCAAGAAGGATAGTTGGGAGACTGGCTGGAGACTCACTGAGAAAAGGGTATTTTCAAAGAATAGATGTTCAAGTAACCAGACAGGTTTAAGCGAGCTTCTTGGATGTGGAATCAGAGTATGAAAACAAAACTTTTGGAAAGTATTCCATTCTTTAATGGACCTTGAGAGTATAAAGTGAAATAAGTCGGACACATAAGGTTGAAATTCACGATGCCTGAAATATAAATAACTTAAAGAGTAAAATGAAAGAGACAAGAGAGAGGTGAAAAGGGATTGAGGGAAGGAAGACGGGAGGAGAAGGACAGACAAAGGGAATAAGAGTGGTCAAGCTGCAATGTATATATGTTTCAACCCCTAACTAAATATAATCACTGTATAACGCAAATATATACTAACAAAACTAGTTTTCTTACAGAACAGCACCTGCAGTGTGGGTCTCACCTCACTGTAACACAGAAATAAAAGACACTTTGAACCGCAAAACTATGCATGCAGGATAAAAGATGAAGGATGAGAAATGAAAAACAAAGAATGGGGAAGATGATGATTTGTGGTAATTTGTAGAAAGGTTAGCAGCTCAAGGAGAACCACTGTCCTCTGCCACTTTAGTAATATTTTTTAATTAGATATCTAAGTATTTCCTATAATAGCTGATTCTAAAACTTACTTTGTGGTCGTAACAGGAAAAAAAATCTACCTTTTACCTTTCTTCATTAAAAGGTACTCAGTAGATTTGTAAATATACTTGAAGACCTCTAACAGTCTTATCCATGATTCAATCTTCTCCAATCATGACTTTTTGTTGTTTTTTGTTTTCAGGACCAGGGATCCAGCTCATGACCTCGCACTTGCCAGACAGGCGCTTACACCACTGCGCTAAACCCCTAGGGGCCTCCCTCCCAATCATGTGTTAAGATAATTCTAATACAATCTCATTGGACTCTCTGTGTGTGTTTCAAATACTGTAAACCGTCCACAGCCATTCCAACCTGAACACGCCCAACCTTGTCAAATAATGAAAACCTCTTGATTTATCAGTGCTCCTTTCAGAGACTTGACACTGTTCCCCTCCTGTTCCACTGTTTCTGTGCTACACCAAGGACCAACCCCCTTATGGCAGGAGCCCGATTCATCATTCTGGTTTGCATTTCCTCTGCTTCTGCACCCATCTGTCACGGGGCTTAATGGGCTCCCTGTTCCCTCTCCCCCTTCTCCTCCTCCATGGCTCTGCATTCCGCTCACAGTCCCAGTGAGGCTTTTATCAAGGTTTTCCTTTCCCCATCTGCTCTCTTCCAGTTGTTAGCCTTTAAAAATCCCCTCTCCCAAACTCCAGAAACTTAAGAAAAGTCCCTTGGCTGCCTCAATACCCGTGCAGGAAGTGCTCACTAAGGGGATGACATGAAATGACTTTATTTTTAGGCAAGAGGAAGAAAATGGAAATACGCTAAGCTACACCCATAGCAAGCTCCTGTTCCCTATTTAAAGTTTTCACCTCTCTAGCAGGCAGCAGCCCAGGTTCAAATTCTAGCATCACACTTATTAACTGGGTCTCTGTAAGAACAGCATAGCACTTTTCTGATTCTGTGTCCTTATCTTTAAGATGGTGATGATAACTTCTTTACTTAGAGGCACAAATTGAATAGAAGGGCCTGGCAGGCAGGATGGGCATATGGTGCCATATTTCCCCTCTTTCTCTCTGGGATTGTTGATGTTCTCGGTTGTGTTAATTGCTAATCAATTAAACACTTAAGTTATCAGTATGGATTATGTGATGGTCATGAAAGAAAAAAATCGGAAATACTTTAAAATGCAAATCAGGTAGTTTAGTTTTACTTCCTTTTAGGCAGGTTCTAATTCTTCAGAGAAATGCCCCATCCTTCACCAATACTATGGGCAATAACTCTAAGTAGGTGCATACGCTAGACAAGTGAAACAGGCTGATATAGGCAGAACTCCTTGCCGCTGAGCATTCTCTCTTCACATCTATAGCTGCACAGTTTTCGATGATAGAACAAAGATCAGCAGTGGGCAGAAGCACCCCAGTGGGGTCTTGAGGCAGCATGCTGGATAATATATTCACCTAAGTTTTCTTTCCACTAATCAATTTCCAAACCACTCAGTGATTCTGTGCCTTGTAATTCTATTGAAACAACTTCTAAAATCCCAATGTTACCAAACAATTGTCCCACATCCTTTATTTAAATAAGGGACCTTAGGAAAAGTAGAATTTTCCTCAGTCTAGACTGGAATAACAGAAAATCACAGCACTACACATCAGAAATTCCCTTCATAGATTAAATCCAACTTCTGTGATCCTTGGGCATTTGATCTGAAAGGTGTGGGCTGAGCTCAACAAACCCTTCAGTCTCTTGCTACTGGGTCAGTGGAATTCTAGGAGCCCTCCGTGGTGTTAAGTACAACAGCAGGCTGCAGGTAAACAATGAAGACAGGCCACCTTCTCAGCAGTGTCCAATGGCCACACTGTAAGTGTCCCGTGGTCACTGAAAAAGGGATGGGGTACAGAACATTAATTAAGGATGAAACTTGCATGGGTAAATGGGGATCAGTAGGTGCTGTCTTCTCTCTGCTGAAGTAGGAACTATAAACTGGTCAGAGATATGCCTCAGTGTACCTGAAAGATTCAGACAAGGATCCACGTGTGTCTGAAAGACAATGATTCTCTAAATCAGAGGTGCTATTTTCTTTAGAGGCTCAGAAATCATCCAAAGTACCCACTGCAGCAGCCATCTCTCCTTTTAGACAGCACGCACATTTCCTCCTGCCCTCCCAGACAGTGTTTCATTAGCACCCATCGTAGGCCCAAAATAAATAGGGACTGGTCCTTACTGTCTAGAGGCCCAGATTATTTTAATATTCCAAGAGTAACCAAGGCAACTAGAGTTTAAAGAATACAATATTACTGGGAATAAAACTTTCTGATTTGTCCAATTTTGTAAAATAGTTATTCTAAATTTTTAGTATTACTGTCCAGCTTTATGAGTCCAAACAAATAAAATCTTCATCTTCATCAAGCACTTACACACACACACACACACACACAGTGTTTATTTATATATCAGAGATATCACACATCCTCGGGCTCCTATTTATAAATAGAACCAAAGAGAAATTTTCATAGAAATGTTAATCATTTCCATAAAAATCCTCACATACTACATGACACTTGCATATAACATTTTAATTAATTATCTATTCATGAAACACTTGGGTACTTGCACACTTCAGCATGATTAATGCAGCATTAGTGTGAGGACATAGTAAAGACTCTCTCACAAACCTTTCTCTGAGATGCTTCACATTTGCAAAGCACCATGCTCTGTAAATGCCCCAGTGATCTGGAAGATAATGCTCCAATCTGTTCTTCCCAAGATCTGGCCTCTTCTGACCCTGTTTGATTTAGGCCAGACGAGTCACATGAAGGGCCTCAAGCTATGAGGAAAGATAGAGCCACAGCCAGAGCATGTGGCACTTTGCAGCCCCCAGAAGCCAATTCAAAAATAGACTCCTGTCCTCCCTTCCTTTTGAACAAATGCTGGGATCATGCTTGCTATAGAGAAATAACTCGAGCAGGAGAAAAATCAAAGTTAAAGATGTTCTTTTCTTAATCATCACTAGCGTTTATCCAACCCTAATGTGTGCCAGTGCTATGCACTTTACATGCACTTCCTAATTCAGTCTCCAAAAATCTTTGCAAAATGTACATGAAAAACTGTCAGGAACCTGAGCCCTAGTCTTTGCAATTTCTAAGACTGCCCCTTTTCCCTTCTTTCAAAGAATTAAGTGAGAGGCTCTTCAGTACTATTCTAAGAGAGGCTTGTATATTCTAATTCACAGACCCAACAGTTTTCCACTCATATTTTCATTCCAAATTTATGCAAAGCGTTTAGAGATGAGAGAATGTCCCATATGTTTCTGCATACTCAAAGGTCTATAGAATGGAAAGGTTAGGTAAGGAAAGGGGCATCACAGCAACTAGTGGTTTGTTGACCATCAAAGGGTCTCACAGGGGAGATAGGGAAGGAGTAGGTAAAAAATTGCCAGAATTCACAATTACTCCATCCACCTGATTTTTTTGTAGTGGTAATTAGTGGTTTCATGTTTCTCCCATGTTTTGTTGTTTAGTTTTCTTTCTCTACGCAGTCTCCCCTTTGGCTGCATAAACAAGGATTATCTTTGGTAATGTTCTACCTTGGTGGAATTCATTGTCCTGCCCCTATTACCCAAAATCAAAGTTCCTCCACTCCCCAATAACAAGACGTGAGGGTACAGACACAAGAGACAGAATATCCCTTCCCAGTTACCTAGGGATCCATGCTAAACAAATATTCCAGTCTAGATTTTAAAACCATAGCATAACTGAAGGACAGCCAGCACAAACAGCAGCTACAGGAGCATGTCGTGGCATCCATGTCTTTGTCTAGCAATGGCAAAAGCCCTGATGCACCCTACTAAAATGGTGATTACTTTCTTAGGATTCCAGTGTCTATCCACATTTTCCATCTGGTTCTTTAGCTCCTATGAATTTTATGTGAACTGAATGGTCTGCAAAAAGGCATTTATCTGCTTAAGGCAGCCAGCATTTATTTATGTTACTTGGAACCAAGAATATGAGTCACACACACACACTCTCCCTGTCATAGACTGTGCTATTGTCCAATCATATCAACCAAGACACCCTTATGATTCCCTTCAGCCTGACTAAACTTTAGACAGGCTTCCTCCCGACTCTACTCTCTTGCTTTAGAAACATACCCTTGTTCATTCTTTCTCTACCACTTTGAGATATAAATGTATACAACCTATTACCAATTCTGAAACTCAAGCATGTCTTTCTCAAGAACTTGGAGTCATCTCCCTGAGGTGTAATCACCACAAAGAGCTCCTATCTCAGTCTATTTGGGAGGAAAGGAGTCTAACTTAGATAGGCATCATGCGACATTTGAAAATGATCCTTTGCCATGATGGTAGGAGAAAATTTACTTGCCTTTTGAGTAAGGTCAATTAGCAAACACATTTGGCTTATGATTATCACTCCATCTCTTAAAAATTAGAGTCTCCTCTGAGCAAAGTAGACTTTAGACCATATTCTAGTCTCTTTCTCACATTGCAATATCCTTGAAGAAAGTCTTTCTTCTCTATTTAAATTTGCCTGGTTTAGTTTTTGTTTTGACATATTCACTGCCCCTCCCCAAAGAAGCCCATGTTCCTCACACCTGTTGTCGCCATTTTGGCACACATACTTTCTGTGGTCAATGAAAAGTGAGTAGAAGGGATGTGCCACCTCTACACAAATGCTCTGGAACCTAACCAGCAGTTTGATAGTCTCTTTTTCCCAGACCACTTTCTCAGACAAAGGCTCATCTATTATTATTATATTATTATTATGTTTTACAACTAAAATATCCCCCCCCAAAGGCTCTTGTGTCAGTAGGTGGGGCATTTGTTGTGAAGTTACTAACTTCATTGGTGGATTGATAGCTTCATTGTTAGAGGTGATGGGAAAAGAAAGTATGACCTAGCTGAAGGGAGTAGGATATGGGGACAGGACTTTGGGGATATATCTTCTCCTTCATCTTTGATTTGTTCATTGTCATAGTCAGGAGTTGTAGGGAGAACAATTAGAATAAGGACACAGGGTTTATAATGCTATTTTATGATGGTCATCCAGTTTAACACAAGACAGTGCAATTAATCTGTCCACAACACTAAAGATCCAGAATATTCAGCCAAAGGCCTGAATCCTACAGTAATGTCCTGCATGAGTCCAAATGGAAACCTAGAGCTCATAACAATGCCTCCCAAGAGTCCAACTGGAGGTCTAGAGCTCACGAGAAGGACTCATGCCAGTCTGTCTTACAGATCCATGCTGGGAAGGCCCAAAGGTCAGCAGTGGAAGCTAGAAAGTCTATGCCAGCAGGGTGAAGGAGCTGTGCTGGTAGGTCGAGGGTTCTATGCTGGAGCTAAGAAGTCACACTCAAAACAAGGACCAGGCCTGCCTTGAAAAGTAATACAGCCATCCTCAGCGACATGGAGGCCCCCAGCTCCTCTAACAATCAGAACAATTGAGTATGTACCAGAAAGCCAACATGATGAATTTAATTTCTCCTGGAGATTAAATGGCACACATCTTCTCCAGAGTCAGGAAGCTATGCTTGATATAAGGACCAGAGCTCCCCCAAAGTGAACCACAGCCACTCTCACCAACAAGGTCCCGAGCTCCTCCAATGACAATAGTCGAACTCACACTGCATAATCAATGGCTCAAATAGCAACATGTAGGAGAACCCATGATGCCTCACTCTTCTTCTCCATGTCTCTATTTATGCTGGCAACTTTCCTCAGGTGGAACATCTACACTTAGCACCATGCTGATTTAAATCAGCTGTTGTTAAACTGACCACCAGTTTTTAATCCATAACACTCATCTTGTCTGCTTCCCAGTTGCAACAAGGTGAGCACCTCTTATTCCATCATACCCTCTCTGCTATGATTCTCTCCCTCAAAAAAGATCTTTTGCAATATAACTAACTGACCATGGACTGAAACTTCTGAAATCACGAGCCAAGTCCTTTTTAAAGGTGCCTTCCTCAGGTATGCTATCATGCACATAAAGCTAACTAACACATTCAATGAACTGGGTTTATAAGCAAAGACACCAGAAGCACAGTCACAGCTGACCCATCTGTGTGTATGTAGCAGAGCCAGAAATACACCTCTATAGACATGACCCATTAAGATTTGAACATCATTTGTTACTGCAGCACAACAATAAATCTTGACTTGTAGCTCACCCTTTCTGATAACTGGCATTGTGCTATGGTTGAATATTAAATGTCAAACAAGGCCAATATGTTAAAAACTGGGACCCAGTCTTTTTAGAATAATAAAATAGAAGAGGTGGGGCATAGCAGGAAGAAGATCAATCACTGAAAGAATGCCTTTGAAAGGTATGTTGAAGCCCAGCCTCTTCTCTCTTTTTACTTCTTTGACACAACAGGATGAGCAGCTTGCTTTACTATGCATGCCCTGCAATGATAAACTGCCTAACCATGCACTCAAACCAATGAGACTAACTAACCCTGGCTACACTCCAAAACTGTCAGCCAAACCTTTCTTCTTTTTCAATTTATTGCCTCAGGTACTTTGTCACAATGGTGCAAATTTTACTAAAACACACTGAAAAAGGAAACTTCTGAAATAAATCAGTTGTTTTCTAGATGCTTGCTTTCCGCTGTGATTGTCCCTAAACTGAGCAGTCTCTTGAAGCTTCAGAACCTCTCAGAACAAGAAAGGATAAACTGAAAGGCTTCAAAAAACAGCAAGGAGAAGAGCTAGGGATTTAGCTTAGTGGTATAAGCACCTGCCTTGCAAGCAGGCGGTCATGAGTTTGATCCCCGATACCAATAAGAAAAAACAGCAAGGAGTGATAAGCCAGGGGAACAAGGGACCAAGTGAGATCTCTGGACAATCTCAGGTGATGTCACAAGGAAGCTTTTGTTCAGAGGACATCAGAATCCACTTCTCATATTCCTCCAAAAAAAACTGGAGAAAAATGTATGCCCATTATGTATTTTTAAATTGTCACCCAAAATTTTCATCATGAGTTCAGATGAAAAATTCTCATTAATAGAAGTATGAAATACTGAATATTTTATAAGACAAAATAAGTTGAGGATTGATTTTAGCCAAAATCAATATTTCATAACCTGCTTTGATAAAATAGGTTTTAACTATCTTATTGAAGAACTTTGCTGAATCCTAAAGGAATCACATGAAATATGTATTTGTGGTTCTATCTAATGTATCTTTAAAATTTTGTTAGCTCTGGAAAACATGGCCATGATTTTTAAAGAATCTTACCACTAATCAACTTTGCAAGGCCCAGCTTCAAGCTTACCAGAAGTAAACATAAAACCAGAGAGAGAAGAAACCCACAGATTTCTCCTCCAGAACTAATACTAAAGCTAACGATGCGCATTCCAAAAGAATATTTCTAATCATTCTTCTCCTTAATGAATGGGAAACTTCTAATCTTGATACAAAGATGACACATGCATAAGACAGGTGAAGGATAGACCATTATTTTGTAAAGTAAGAGAAGAAATGTACTAAGCAGACACTTTATCAGGCAGTTTTGGAAAAAAATAGATGTGGAAGTTGTGAACCCTAAAAGCTGGATGTTACTAAATTCTCTTAAACTACCCATATTTGAGTACTCTTGGAAAATACTTGCACCCCTGTTAAAAGAATGTCCTTTGTACACCTAAACACAGTTGACATACATACGACAAAGAAGCAGAAGGGCAAGCTAGTTCTCAGGGGTGCTTTCTGGATTTATAAGAAATGCTGTAGCAGAAAGCCTAATCCTACTTGAAGTGATTCTTCCCCAGGTCTGGCTTTCACTGCCATGAAGCAGTGAGCTCAGCCACAAAGGCAGAGCTCCCAGAGTTTCACTGAAGATTGAGAACTGTGTTTCCCAGAACTCAGGTCGTGTATCTCAGAATTCAAACAAGGCCATAAACTGCGTCCCCAGTTTTATACATATTTAAGAACTTCTGGGCAATATATTTAAACTCTTCTACTAAAAAACTGCTGCTAGCAACTATACTTTTGAATAAAGAACTGTCAGCACTGGAAGATTCAAAACTTCTGCCAGGAAGAATTTACCACACGGAATGATCTAAGTACATCATTTCATGCAGTAGTGCTATATAATAGCATGGGTATATTCCCATACTATCGGAGGAAAAGTTTTTATTAAGCTGTGAATACATTAAATATCAATATAACTATCATTAGAAACTAATCCTATGCTATTAATCTAAAGGCATTTTCTGAACAAAGTACTATAGTCCAACATACCAACAAAGGAAAATATTGTATGTTGTCTGATTTAAAGAAAAAATCTGCCTTAAATTTTTCCTCTAAATGTACTAAAATGACACTGAAAAAAAGTGTTAGATGCCCACTGCCCCATAAATGCAACTCCACACCCAAAAGAACAGCCCCATAAAATCAGATAGTTTCCTCTTGTCTTAAAAATTGATGACTGTAATGATTCTAGTCTTGTTAGAAATTTGTAATCAAATCCAAAACTAAGAGTTTTTTACAAGTTGTCATCAGATTAAACTTGGGAAAACCTCTTCTTTGCATAATTTAGTAGTCATTATGATCTAGCCACTCACTTCTTCTGGGATGATAGAATAATAAAACAGATAGAAAAATGAGCATACCTGTCTATATAGAAAAAACAGAATAACCAAACAGGATGGTTAACATATCAAACATAAATTAAACAACATAAGCCAAACCCAAAACATGATAAAGAACTGGTAGATTACATAAAATGCTTTGTCTTTCATCTTAACTGTGATAAATTTTTAATGGGGAAGATCTCTGTACCACAGTCAGTTTTGATTTAATAGTTAAACCACACAGTTCAGTAATTGTATATCAAATAGAATTCCTCATACCACCTTTCATCACATTTTCTATTATATCATGCACTATGAGAGCCTTCAAGTCCTGCCTCTGTGCTATCTCTTGCTTAACTCTCTTCTGAACCGCTGAACTTAGTTTCTATTACTGCTGAGAACATTCATGTAGATATTTCTCCAGCATCTCCAAACCAAAAGGTCCAAAATTAAACTGAGATGCTTCCTCATACTCTCTGTTTTTCCAGTAGCCAACACCTTTCTTACCTACCTCTTTACTCTACTGGAACCCCTCCTCAACACGTTCATTTTTATACCCTTATCCAGAGATTTAACAAACGATCCAAGATTCTCCGTACTCAATGTCTTTTTTCACACCGGTTGAACTCTTATCTCTATTTCCTCAAGAGCAAATCCCTGTGTATATTAGGTAACAGTGATCTCTTTCATGCTGATAGCCTTCTCAGGTCCTTGTAATTCCCTACTGATTTCTGATTTTCTGTGAGAAACTTCACTGTGTACTCTTCTGTGCTTCTAGTTTAACCCTGTTTACTTTCTTCTTTTAGCAGAGATATGTGTTTGTTGGTTTTATAAGCTTTCTTTTTCCATATTTCTTTAATTTTGATGTGGAAAGAGAAGATTTCAGAATATACTGTCTTTGTTGATCTTCAACTACAGGTTTCTCATGATTTTGACATAAATTTTTTTTAATTTTTTATCTTAAAGATAATAAGACCCAACAAAACAAAATGGAATAAATCAAAACAAGAGTGTGAAATTGGTACAGAACTTCAAAGGAGGATAATAGGAAAACAACAATGGTTACCATAGTATGTCTTGTTATCTTCACAGTAGCTGTCTATTTCATCAGATATAGCAACACAAAACAAAACAAAACAAATAAAGCCAACCAAAACAAATTATTTAATAAAGCAAAATAATTAATCAGAACAAAACAAAACAGTGAGAATAATATTGGATTTCAAAAACAAGACAGAAGGAAATCCCTCATAATTGCTCTATTACATACTGTCTTCTCCCTATAGATACTCAGACTGCCAGCCCCAGCACCGCCAAGTCAAACAAGCAATATAAACATTTAGTCAATTTTTGTGTCTCAGTTGCTATCAACTCAGAATCAGCCGGTTGCTTACGAGGTCGTAGAGTCAGAGGGTGATTCTCAGCCCATGGCCTGGTAGGCTCACAGGATATGCTATCTGACTTTTCTCCTCTCGGCCCCTACATGGCCCACATGGCTTACCAGAAAGACTGGCTAGTTGGCTTGTTGGTCAGCTCCTCCCAGGCCCAGCATGACTGATTCTCAGGAGGTGCTGTCCGACTTTCATCTTTCTAAGCCCAGGCTGGTCTGGGCCATGCATGGTCTGGGCCCCACATAGTCTGTGTGGCTCACCAGAAGGGCTGGATAGTTGGCTTGATGGTAGGCTCCTCCCAGGCCCAGCACAGCCGATTCGATTCTCGGGAGGTGCCATCTCCATAACCTGTTATTAAATTCCTCTCTCCCAGCTTCTCAAATCACACTGCAACTAGTGCTATTCTCAAGAGCTCCACTACAGTCTGATAACTGATTTTGGTCTCCTTTTACCTAAAGAGCAGTACAATATATTTCTAGGGCCTTCACTAAGGAAAAAAAAAAACTCTGTGGTAAAGATCTTAGCAGCAATTACAGCCATTTCTTTTAAATCTTGTTTCCAATGCATCCCTTTACCAGCCTTGTCCTCTGGCCCTCCCAACTACCCCAAGAATCTATGTGATCTGACACTCCTTGCCTTTGCTGAAGCTATTCATTCCACTCCCATGTCCCATTCACTTGGTCAAGATCCAGGTAAGATCCTAACATCTCTTCTATTATTCTGTCCCACGAAACCGTCCATATATTATTATAATGTCTTTAAGTGAGCCTCCATAAGATACATCCCTAATCAAAAAAACAAAAATATGAAACTTCAGGCACCAACATGACATACCTGACCTCATGAAATATGTTATAGTCAGAATGCAAACACACTAAATAAAATTACTTTCAGGCTATGTGGAAAGGGGCATGAAAAACACAAATTCATGTTTAGTCTTGGGTCATATTCTTGAGACATCTCATTGTGTATATGCAAATATTCTAAAATTTTAACACATTTGCAACTGTTCTAGTTGCAAGCATTTCAGATAAAGGATACTCAGTCTGGATGACTCATATCCCTATTGGTGCACTTGTAACTCATTCTGCCTTAATACATACATTAGAATCCCTAACTAGGTCATCACATCTCTATGGCACAAATTGTCATTTTTTTCCATATTTCAAGCACCACTCAGTACGATACCCAGCATCTAACAGGCACTCCACAACTTGTGAAAAACAGACTCCCCCCTTGCTCCAATACCTAGAAATACTGTTTGGCAAATATATATTCATAAAATTAAATTCAAGGAATCAAATAATTAAGCTTCAGGGACATGAAGAAAGTCGAGTTAGGATTTAGTTGTATAGCTTTAGATTGTAGGATAAGGAAATTGTCTCTTCTTAAAATTCCAAGCCTGTGCCAGCCTGGAGTACTACCTCCCTGTCTGAGAAACTCCTTGCAACAGCCCAGCCACTGGGGTTCTATTGTCTGCCTGCAGCCTCTTCAGGGCATTTACCTGCAGTGTAACTGCCTGCCCATCTGCCCTGCTAGATTACACACCTTCTGGTAACAGAGACTAAATAAAAGCATGTTGACTAAATAAATGCTTAAATACCACAATTTCCCTGATTTGTCCTCAGAATAGCCCTAAGCTATAAGGAAAGCTGCTGTTATTGTCATTTTCTAATAGGTAAACCAGAGTAAATGAAAGTTAAATGAACTCACAGTGCTGCAGAAAGGAATATGGTAGCAAGTAAGGGACAGCGCTGGAAATTTACCCAGATTCATCCACAATCCTTGATTCCTTCCCACTGTCAACACCATCTCTCACCAGCACCCTTAAAAGAATGTATTCAGTCATATCCTTTCATATATTTGACATTATTGTCTAAGTGAACTATGTGAAATCACTTTTTTGTAGATTAAAAATGTTCAAATAATTTGACTTTTAAAACCTGGAAAATAATAGCTTCAGCTTTTGGAGCCATTGTATTATTCTATTTCTATTTCATATATTTAGGTAATAATACCTGCTGAAATTATTATCACAGTGTAACCAGTAAGACATAAATACTGGTCAATCTTTTATGCAGCTCCCTGACTCTAAGCTCAGACAGTCTAGATACTGAGTGTATATAAACACATTGGGAAATATTTGTCCAGGAATTCTTTTCATGAAGAAAACCATTTCTAGAGCTGCACAAGAGAAAGTTATGTGTTTTCTATGTGGGTAATGATTTGTTTCTGCAAACCTGCTATGATTTACTACTCCAGTCTCTCCATTTCCTTTAAAATGGAAACAAAAAAGACTGATTCCAAGGAAAAAAAAGAATAGAATGAAGTAAATGTCATCACTGCTCCCTCTGGCAAGAAAACCTGAAAGGCAGGCATATGTGCAAACCTCCCTCCTCCTTTCCACCTTCATGACCGCTGTGTCTTTTCTTCCTGTCTGGAGGGAAACCTGCTCTGCCTCTCCAAGCACTGATCCTCCCATTCGCGTTCTTCACCCCAGCCTGTGCCACCTCCTCTGAAACTGCCTCCATCAGTGTTCCCTCTTTGTGTGCTCAGCTGTCCCCTCTTGCCTGGCTCAACTCGCAAGAATACAAGCTCGGCGTCCTTGTCTATCAAGTGCACATACAGACAACCCTTCCCTCAAGATGTATTTTCCTTCTTTCTCTTCCTTGACAAAATGACTAACAGAGTGATGCTTCTGCCTATACATTCTCCCTTTTCACTCACTCATCCTCTCAAAGCAGCCGGGCTTCTGTCTGGCCTCTCAGGAATCATTCTCAGGAATGCCACTAATGTGCCTCCCTGATGACCAGTCCCATCTCATCTTATTTGACCTCTCTGGCTTTAATGTTAGCTGCTCCCTTTTCCAGCACCCTGTCTGGGATTCACAAATACCTAACTTTCCGGGTCTCTTCCCACCTTAGTGATTGTTTTTCACAGCTCTCTTCACCACCTGAACCCTACTCACAGAGAGCCAAGCAATCCTGACCATGCCCACTTCACCCTGAGCAGCCCAGAGCTTTGCTGCCTGTGCATGATTTTCTTCTTCACTTGAGATAGCATTTAACCTTCAGATTTCCCTCAAGTATCACATTCTTTGTGGACCTTGCTCTAATCTTAAAAATACTCATTTCCTCCTCACTGTTCCCAAAGCACCTTATGTGTACCAGGAATGCAGCACTTACCATTGGTACCCAAAGCTATGTTTTCTGGTACTGTCACCTTTCATTTCCACATCTGTCTTCTTGTTCCTTAGAGAAGCACTGTGTTGCTTCTTCTATACCACTTTGTATGCCATGTACCACTGTGCAATGGCCTGGCCCACCATAGGTCTCCAAAGACGTCTGTTCCATTGTGTTAATCCATCTGTCTGGTAAGATTTACATGTAATCCTGGTGAGAGGTTAACAGCTTACATTAAGTGAATTTTATAGTTCCCCTTAACACGAACAATTCACTATGAAAGACATCGAAAAATTCTAAAAGCAATTAATATAAAACTTTTTTCTTCATGAAATAAACGTTTTCACAAAATATACCCTTAAAGGTTCCTACCCAGAGAAAGATTTGTGCACCAAACAATAAAACAGATTCTCTTGAGAACACCAATCAGTTTTCCAAGTCAGCCAACTGCTTACTGCTGCTTTCTACTTTACAAGTCCAAAGTGACAAATAATCTCGTAGGTGCCTGGGCAAATACTTCATTGCTCTCTGAAATGTCAGCACCGATGCCTATGCATACTCAAGTTTTGCCTCATTTTAAACCAATAGAAATATCTCTACCTGCCAGCTGACATGTCATTTCATAAAACTCTTTTACTCTCCTTGTTTTCCAGAATATAATTTGTTTGATGAGCTTCTGCTCATTTCTAGACCTTGAGGAATTAAAATATCCATAGTTTGGATTGAATGGCAAGAAGAAGAAATGAATTTCTGAGGAAGACAGCAATAAAAATGAAACCTGGAGAAACCAAAGCTAAAGACTTTTCCAAAGGTAACATTTACTAAATGGTATCAAATACTAAAGTAATAAGAGAGTAAGTTAGTGATTAAAGACCTTATTATCTAACTTTAATCCCCATCAGAGCCTTACAAGGTCAATGTCATTATCCTTGTTTAACAGATGAGTAAGTAGAGGTTCTGAGAGGTTTAGTAATTGCTCCAGGTTACCGAGATAATAAGTGGTAGCCCCCTGCTATATGCTGGAATGACCTGCTAGAATTTTCTGAAGGAAAATTGACCTGCCTGAAAGTTCTCCCTCAGCTCACTGATACGTGGTTCATGGCCAGGCACTATTATTCCCAAAGAGAGCATCAATCCTATACTCTGCCTGCAGTTGTGCTGTGCACCGTTCTACAAGCCCTTAATAAATTTTTTCATTTAATTACTGAATGAGTTATGAGTCAGCAGTATGATCTATCAAGTATTACTGAATGAATTATGAATGGGGTAGTATCAGCCCTACTGATAAGAAAATAAAGCTCAGGACCTGAAGTTCAGAAACAAATCCAAAGTTGCAGTAAAGCTAACAAACTAAACATGTTCCCCACAAGGCAACTTCCCAAACCAACCCTGCTGCTTACCTTGCTGTCAGCATGGTTAATGTTTCCCTACATCAACAGAATCCTGCCTACAAATAACACCAGATTCCTCACTCTACCATTCTGCAAGTTGGTGGTTAAAAGTCATATTTAATCCAAGGGACCTTCAGGTCATCTAAACATATCTCCCTACTATGCCACCTAATTAGATATCTGTGAAACTTTCACTCTCTGGATCTCTTGCAGAAATGCCTGTCCATGTCTGGGTTTCAAGGGTTCTCTGTGCCCCTCAACTATACTGAAAGATACTGTAAGAAGCAATCAGATACAGGGTAAAAGGACTCATGCTCTGGAACTCAAGTCCTGGGCCCTAGGCTCAGCTCTGCTAAGCATTGAGTGACTTGGAAATCACTTAGGCTCTTTGACCTATGAAAAGAGGATAGTAGTCCTCAAAGTGATTCTGGGACTATTTAATGAGTTAATACCTTTAAAACATTTAGGTTAATGCATACTACATAGGAAAATTCAATAAATATTAGCTAAGCATTTTTTAGATTGTTAGATGACTCTATATTGTGGGGAGGAGGAAAAAAAAATCATGAATGTAGTTTCCTGGAAGCTCAAGGGAGAATATGCTTAACAGGAAGAGGAATTGTTTGCCTGATCCTTTCAAAGGTCATTGTGAAACTTGGGCTGGCTAAGAGGAGGTTTTCAATGAAGTTTTTAAAAAGTTTCCATATTCTATAACTTATTCACCCAACATTGCAGCATGTTTGTGGCTGCTCTGTGTTTATGCAGAGGAATATTTTTTGGAAGATTAAACACAATCCCAAATTTTATATACTTTTGACAGGAAAATAGTATGATAAATTGTAGTTCAAGATAAACTAATTGCACTTATGTTGTTAGCAATGGAAGCTAGAAGTAGTTGTTGTATGCCAGAATCATTCCTCTGTTATCAGGTTTTCATTAAAAGTCACTGTCATTCTTAGGCTTTAAAAAAAAATCCTTCACCTTTTTAAAGGAAAACTTACTGGAATATGAGTTTTCATTACATAAATTATTTAATCAAAATCTGTATTAACCTGGCATCTTCACCCTCTCCCAGTATTGAATCTAAGGCTAATTAATACCTAATTAAGCATTCAGCCTTTGCCCTAGAGGCCACGAGAAACTTAACCACAAGGCAATAACACATTTGCCCGATAGTAAATCTCACTGAGGAGAGAACTGCTTTCTTACTTTATAAAAATTTTTGCATAAAATAAAACTAGAGCATAGGAAATTTGCAGGCTATAGACAGGAGGAAAGATTGTAATACCTGTTTTCAGTAATCAATGTTCTTATATGGTTTTTCTTCCATTTTTTCCATGTATATATTTTGTACACATAATTTTACATTCTGTTTTTCTCAATCAACACTACTATAAGAATTTTCCAAGTTGGTGTGTGTATATATATATATATAGTAATATGTGTGTGTATATATATATACACACATATATAGTAAAACATATTTTTACTGTACAATATGGAGTTGAATGATTTTCTACACCAGTAACCATTAATATTGCTTCTAGTCTTCATAATTTTAAATAACATTATGATGACCATTTTGCAGCATGTATCTTCATGTAATTGTCACTTTCCTAGGTCTAATTTCTAAAGGTAGAATGGAGTATCTACAAGTATTAATATTTATACAGCTTTCTATGCATGTTACCCACTGCCTCTAAAAGGGTTCTACTAATTCTACTGCCACCAGTATTTTGAATAAGTAATCAATGTCACTTGATCCTGACTCTCTACATCCACACAGGTTCCTATCATAATGGGTTAGAAAGGGGAAAACTGGTATTTCATTATTTTCTGTATTTTCTTCAGAGAACATTTTTCTTCTCATGATAGCTTTCCAGTTTTTTTGTGAATTATCTATTCATTATCTTTATCTGTTCGCCTATTAGATCCGTTTTTCCCATTGATTTTCATGACACCATCCTGTTTAGTCATAAAATTATTTAATACCAAAAGTAACAATATTAGAATGACCCTGAAAATTTTGCTGATGTTACACTAAGCCAAATAGTTAAATTACAGTCACTAATAGACAAAAATTAAAATTAAATTGCAGAAACACTTCATCACTGAGTTTGACATTACTTGAGGGACAATCTGGTGTCTTTAAGTCTTTATTTTACCTGAAACTTAGATTTCTGCTATAATTATAATCATCTTTTGAAACTAAAATAGTCCTTTTTGAAATATATTGTGCTAGCTAATTAAAGATCATCTTATTCATTACCTTTTCCCTGACCTTTTAGTAGATGTTTTGAAAAATTTGGTGAATGTAAATAAAACTGATGATTCTGCCCCTCTAAGCTATGCTTACACTGAATCTCAAAGTACCTGGCCTTTCTTAATATTAACATTATTATTAATCATCTCTATTCACTGAAAAATTACCAGGTACCAAATACTGTTCTATTTTACATAAATTACTTCATTTTATTCTCACAACACAACTGTGAGAGAAATATTGGCTTCTCCACTTTTCAGCTGAGTTCAGAATGGCTAACCAAAGCCATTACACTTGTAATAGGGGACAAAGTTAGGGTCTGAGTACCACATCAGTCTTATATTAATGCCATCCTTAAAATTATATACCACTAATCGTAAGTAAAAGAAATTTAGAAACTTAGTTTAGAAAGTTCATCTCATATTCTTATTCCCCAACGGAGACTTCCATTATAAAGGGTAACATCACTGATTACATTTTCAACATTTAGCTTACACAACTTGCTGAAATTCAAGACATAATCTGTTTACTGGTAGCTTTTGGTGCAGAAATGACATTTGTGTAACTATTATAAAACTCACAAATTAAATATTTTGCTTCTTATCATGTTTGCCCATAGACTATTGGGTTGGTTCAGATAAACTATATGTCCTGAAAATTGATCCAACAGTTACATCTTCTAGTCATGTTTAGAGGAAATATAAAGTACCTCCTGTGTGACAAGGAGAAAAATACTTAAAAGCCCCCAACCCAGTTTATGGGAGGATTCTCTGAGTGGAAGCCAACGGTTCCCCAGCGCCTGTCCTAGGAGAACAGTTCCACTGTCAGACAGATTTAACAGGTTATTTTCCACATTTCATCATCTGTGCTTGACTTCTCTTGACTGCTTCTGAAGTCTACATCACCCCTTAAGCAGTCTAACCCATAGCATCTCAAAGCCTAGTCAAAGCGGTGTCTTAGGCCACTGTTGAGAATGTAAAGACAGACAGGGTACACACTCCCCTATTCCAGCCCAGAGCATTAAAATTTAGGGGGTGGAAGTGTATATGTGTAAACATTAAAATTTAGGGGGTGGAAGTGTATATATGTGTCAGTGCTCACACTTGACAGGCACCTGAGTACAGTAAGATGTGTACAAATCACCCCCAAAAAGGCAAGACAAGATAAATGCCTTAAATCAGATGCCCTAATATACCTGGAGATTCATATGAATTCATATGAAGGTAAGACCATTTGAATAGAGCTTTTGAGAAAATTCCTGAGATAAAATGGTACTTAGGGAGTCAATGGAAAATGATTAATCATTCCATGGGTAAAGAAGTGTACTAGTCAGCTTTACATTGCTATAATGAAATATCTGAAGCGGCTAAGTTATAAAGGGAGAAACTTCATTTGTCTTATAGAATTAGGAGTTCAGAGTCCAAGATCAAGCAGTTTCATTTAGTCTCTAGTAAGGGCTGTGAATAGCTGCATATCACAGTGAGAGCACATGGCAGACCAGTCACATCTCTATCATAAACAGAAAGAGAGACAGAGGCCAGGACATCACAGTCTCCTTCAGTGGCATACTTTCCGTGACCTGAGGGTCTCCCACCATGCCACACATCTATGAGTAAACACATATATAGAGTCTGCCCCCCAAGAAAATGTACATAAACTTGAGGAAAAGGAAAACCCATATATTTTAGTACCAAATTTATTAAGACATTATGAGAGTAATACAGGTTACTGTTGGCCTCTACAATTACAAAAAGTGCTCAAAATGATGGCCATTAGCTTCCAGACATCTACTGGTACAGCGAACGGCTGCTGGGGTAACCTCGGTCTTTGAGATTGCTGCACATGCATTTTAAATATCTTCTCTAAGGGCTGGCAGGATGGTGGCTTTCTGAAATGTAGTATATCCTCTAAGGTCCCTTAAACCAGGGTAACAGCATGTGTCAAAAAAAAAAACATTAGACTATTTTTCTTTTCCTGAAGTAGGCATACATTTTTGGCAGAAGTCTGTACATCGTTTTCCTTTATAACTTTCATTGACTCCTGAAATACTGACTTCTCTCAAAGCTTTTCCCAATCCTTCCATTAAAATACTCTCATACCTTGATATGAACACCCAGGTATTTTAGGGTTCCTAATGTAAGGCATTTATCTTGCCTTGCCTTTATTTGGTGATTTGTACACATCTTACTCTACCCACACCCAAACATCTCCCAATTTTTTCCCTTTTTGTCCAGTCTTGGTTCTCACAATTCCGCAAACTGCACTGTAAGCTAATTCAACTGCTTATTTTCCAAAAATGCTCTACACTTTTCTCTGTCCTCAGTTTAAGTTACAATGGTTGCTTTCACTGAAATGCATTACCTCTTTTGTCTTTTTCTGTGTTTTGGATGTTGAGTGTCTCCAAAGGACTATGTGTAAAAGTTTGACCCGTAGGGTGGTGGTATTGGGAGATGATTTCTAGTGTGCAATTCTGATCCTGTTGTTCCCTTGCTCCAAAACCCCCAGGACCTTTTCTGAATTAAATTTCTAAGGCTTGCCTCTTTGGCAGTGAAGATCATATATGGATGCACACTAGAAATGGGATGGATTGCATATGGGATCATATGGCACTAGGGAACATAAGCAAACGGGGAAAGCCCATTTAGAAGTATACTGTGGGATCTCAGCAAGAGAGGGCAAGAGCCTGAACTGGGGCAATGAATGCAAAAAGGTGATGTGAGAAACACTTTCTCCCATAAGATATCATGGCGCCGTGCTGCCCATATAGAAGGGAAAAGGAAGAGTCAAATAAACTCTACAATTTCATCATCAGCAGACAGAAAATAAATTTATTCAAGAACAGCTTGTTTTAGAGAAAATTGATGATTAGATAAATTTTTAATATGATGACTGCTGGGTTGAAATGATCCTCACCCTCAAAAAGATAGGTTGAAGTCTTACCTCTGTACCTCAGCATGTGGCTTGTTCAGAGATAAATATCATTTTGCAGATGTAGTTAGCTAAAAATGAGAGCATAATAGACTGAGGCAGGTTCTTATTCCAGTATGAATGGTGTTCTAATAAGCAGAGCAGGGATCACAGGGAAAGGGCCCGTGTGAACACATAAAAACACAGAGGGAGACCGTGCACAGCAAAAGCAGAAACTGAAGTGCTGCCACAGCAAACTGGAACACTAAGGACTTCTGGGAAACAACACACGCACCAAGAGGCAAGGAGGGGGTCCTTCCCTGTAGAAGGGTCACAGCCCTGCCAACACCTTAATGTGGGATTTCTAGCTCCAGAACCATAAGACAACAGCCCTAGAAAATTATACAGTGATTTTTAAAAATAATATTCACTGGGTTATTTTTTCTCCTTACAGAACAATCATCTATAATCTCTCCACCTGAGGATAAATACTGATGACCCTGGATACATACCTGCCCAGACTTGGTGTCTATGTGTGTGTTTATGCATGTGCATGATTTTAAAATGGAATTTTTCCATACTGTCTTCTGTCCAGGCAGTCTTTGCCAAGCAGAACAGCTAGTCTTATAAAATGCAGGTGTCCCACAATTTAATCAAACTCCTGCTAATGGGCATATTTGGCATCTTAGGGCATCTACTTAGAAAAGTGTTCAACTCACTAATTATATGTTGAACAGAAATAGTGATAATTTGCTATCCACATTTTCTCACTCAATTCCTTAAGAATATGCATATATATATATATATATATATATATATATATTACCCATAGGTTAAATTACATGCATAAAGTATAGTTCATTTATATCTTTTACCTAGATCTGTTATCACAATTTTTCTGCATCTTCGAAAAAGACTGTGGAATCAGCATGCCTAAAAGGTTCCAGCACAGGCATCTATCCTATGGCAATGTGAGAATAAAAATTTGGGATGGCTTACACAAAGTCACAAGAGTGTCAAAGGTTACTGTGGGTTCTTATACATAAGTAAGACAAAAATAAAAGAAAATTGGAAACATAAAGTAAGAGATGGGAATGACATAGAAACTATTTTAAAATTGATGTAGACTTTTCTTTCAAGCTGCTAGAGAAATACTTTCAGACTGGAAGATAAACAGATAATCTACTTCTGTTTAACTGATTTAAAATAGCTGTGACTGTTCCATCAAAACTCTATCCTTAGTTTCCCTCCCAACAGTGAAGCAACTTATAGTCAGACAACTAATGTTCCTCAGAAATCTTGCTTTCCATGAGTCATTCTTGGACATGCTAAGAAAAAATATAATATACACATATAGGGACATTTCAGCAGCTGATGCATAGCTTTTAAGCTCTTCATGGACATTTTACTTAAATCCTTGTAGTTAAAATATAACATTGTATCTTGAAATCTTTCATGAGCATCATACAAAGCAACCTTTATAAACAAAGTTTAGGTAATTTTTTAAAATGCCACACACTTTAGCTGATGCAAATAAAATGTTCCCATTTTAAATACAAGATGACAAGGCCGACCCTTTCTAATGCCCTGAGTCATTGGTGGCTTTAAGATACACAGCCTTATCTCACTTTAGACAGAGCTATAATTCTGATCATGAATGCAAGTCACTTTAACATAATGTGTGTTTCCCACTACTGGAAAATGCGAAGTACTCTATTGTAACTGTAAAGACAGAAGAAAAGAGCTATAAAAGTGAAGTACTTTTAAAAATGATCATGAACTCCTCTCATAATAAAAAATAAACTTTCACTTGTGTCCTTGGCTATACTGCGTAATGAAGCAGTACTAAGAGTTCACTGTGATCTAAAAATTACTTATCATAGTTTTCTACTGTAACGAAAACGTTATTTTCAGTATCCCAGAGCAACAGTCATCAATAATTGGCATTCTAATTTGAAAGTCATCAAGACCTGTTATTTAAATGATCTTTGATCAATTTCCTGCCACATCTAGTTTGTTTCCCTATCCTTCAATCACACTGTCTTCCATTCAGGTCCCAAATTATAGACATGTTATCGCAAAGGGGAAATTTTCTCAATGAATAAATTTTGCCCTTTTTTGGCCCCAATTTTCTATTTATTTATTTATTTATGGCATCTAATAAAGAGGATCTCATATACAAACAGATCATATTTTGCCATTTGGGGTATATTTCATCTTTTGCCCATTATATGTTTCCTTGTTTTAAACTTACATGCCATCACTGATATGCCTTATTGCTGGCTTAATACTCACACCTAATCCTTACTCTGGGGCATTTCAAATCTACAGCTCTGTGTAAGTGCCTTGATTTCATCCTGTTCTCTTCACCCCATTGCCATTCTTATAAGAAATGCTGCTCTAAGAAATAATCTAATTTTCATGGATCTATCTACTTAGGAATAATTTTCTTACTTAAACTTTCAAAGTTGACTTTCCTGGAATTCATTTTCTTTAGATTGCTATTTTCAATTATTTGGCTTTCTATATATTTCAATCTTTGTTTGCAATTTTTAAATTTTATTTAAAAGAGGGTAAAATTAAACACAACAAAACAGAATATAAGAAAGCAATGTAAGACACATAAATTTCAAAGCAAGATAATCAGAGATCTTCACTATCTACTGTATTGTCTCTTGTTTTCTTCCAAATAGTTGGCCATATCTTCACATACAGAGAATTCACATGTAACAACATAGTATAGAACTGATCTGAACAAGATGAGGAAGGTGTTTTAGGTCTTCAAGATCAGACAACAGGGATCAACAATGGCTGTCATAGTGTCCTCATTCTCTTCAAAATAGCTGTCCATACCTTCATGTATGTTGAAATTAAACAAAACCAAACAGGCTAAATCACTCTGAACCAAGAATAATAGTATTGTTGGATTTCACATCATGACGCTATGGAATCAGCACTGTAGTGTCTCTTTTTCTTTAAAGTATTTGTTCATTTTATCATATGTTATATGATCAGTTCTCATAAATTGTTTATAGGTTCTACACATGCATGAGTCTCTACATGTATTTCTATCCTTTCTGTATTAGAGCAAAAAACAAAACGAAACAAGACAAAATGTAACAAATTCCTATAAAAACATAAAACCACACTACAAGGTGATCTACAATGGTTACTATGTTGTCTCTTGTTATCTTCAATAGAATTATCTATATCATCAGGCAAGGTGTAATTGAATACAGCTGTACATAGCAATATTAATAAAAACAAAACATTGTAGACAGTGTAAAACTTCAAAAGCAGATAATAATCAAACCAGAGCAGGTATCCTAGTGAATCTTGTCATCTTCAGTGTAGTTGCCTATACTCTCAGACTTGATACCATCAATCATAACAGATTTGAATAAAATCTATCAATACAAAATAGCAATCTAACAAACCAGATTCAACTAAGATCAGTCATGATAAAACAGTATAAATTATACAGGGCTTCAGATTAAGTTAATAGAAAATTAAGCGTGATTACCAAGGATATAGTATATCCTGCTATTTCCAGAATGGCTGTCTGTGGCCTCAAATCTAGTCCAAGTAGACAAACTGGAATAGAATATAATCCATCTAAACAGAGCAGTGTGAGTAATGTGGGTTTTAAGTCCTGATACACTATTAACAATATCCTCTGCCTTCTTTTTTTAGACTGTTCCTCCCTTTCACTCCCACAGGGTGTACTGAACATTTTGGGTCCCACCAACTCCCTCAGTTTTTACATTGCGGGAGCAACTTGCTATTTACCTAAGTGGTTCCAAACATTCTCCCTCCTGGACTTGACCTCAAGTTGTATTCCTTTACCTACAAAAGCCTCAAGGTTTTCTTTCCTTATAGCTAAGTAGTTCTCCTTGCACATAAGTATCCTGTCTTTCCAACCTATCTGCAGGTGCTGGTTGAGTTGCTCCTATTTCTCTCCGGTTACCTGTCACATAAGAGCATTGTTTTTCTCATATTTGATTTTCAGTCCATAAATCCTTTTTCAAGTTAATTAAATTTCCTATACAGAGCATCTTGGTGGACCCTACCTCCTGATCTACTCTGCCTATGTTTCTTTTTTTAATTTTTTTTTTAGTGTATCAAAGCCATCTAATGTTAGAGATTATAGCCAACCTTCTCTGCCTCATTTCTGCTGTTTTCTGCCATTGGTTGTCTACTTTTCTCTTTCATTCCACTGTCTGCTCCATTCATTGAGGCCTCTCTGCCACTGTTCCTGATATCCTAGTATTTCTCTCTCTCTCTCTCTCTCTCTCTCTCTCTCTCTCTCTCTCTCTCTCTCTCTCTCTAGAATGGCCCTCAGTATTCTCTGTAGGGATGGATTGGTGGTCACAAACTCCCCCAGTTCCTCTTTGTCATGGAAGCATCTTGTTTCTCCATTAATTCTGAGAAACAGTTTTGCAGGGTACAAAATAATATCAATCAGGGTTGGAGGTTATTTTCTTTCAGGGCTTGGAATATTTCTCTCCAAGCTCTTCTGATTTGATCGTTTGAGTCAAGAAGTCTGCTGTGATTTTGATGGGTTTTCCTTTATAGGTGATCTGTTTTTTTTCTCTGACAGCTTTTAATATTGTTCTTGTATTGAATTTCTGGGATCTTGATTATTATATTTTGGGTATAACTCTGTTTTGTTTGTAGGTGGCTGGAGTTCTGTATGCCCCATATATTTGAATATCATTTCCTTTTCCTATGCTTGGGAAGTTTTCCTTAATTATTTCTGTGAATGGCTTTTGTATTTCCTTTTGTTTTTACCCATTTCTTGTCACATTTTTTATTCTTAAGTTATAAATCCTCTTGTCATTTTCTACCTTTGTATTGTTACTGCCTATTTGTTATTTTTAAGAAATCTTTCCTTTCATGATCACACATTGCAAACCTGTCTTCAAGTTTTAAGAGTCTATCCTTAGTTTCTTTCAAGCAGTCGTTGGTTATGGTTCTTCTGAAGCATGCTGGCTAGGGATTTCTGCCCTCTCCAATTTGCTGTTGGTTATTGAGGTGCAAGCAGGGACACCATATACTGGCCCCTCCCCTCCAGGCCGGTCAACCTTTGGGGGCCTTCACACATGTTAGTGTGTGCCACGCATACAGAATTGGTTTGGGATGACTTATTAGGTCCCAGCTAGGGGCATGACCCAGGCCAAGAAGATCCCACCAATCTGCTCTGGGAAGTGGGCAACTTACTGAAGTCACTGTCATTTCTTGTTCCTGCCCATTCTGCCCGATTCCAACATGTTGTCCAGTTGGTCACCCCTGTCCTGTAGGAGGGTCTTATTCCCTGCACTCACTGCAGGTTAATGCAGGTCTCCATGCTGGCTCTGTTCTCCATTGGGCTCACCAGCCTCCATCTTTAGCCTGACCACGGATCTGGTGGGTCACAGTGGTGCAAGTTTGGGCGGCTCCGGAGAGAGCGCTGTGGCCGCTAATCTTAGCTGCTTGAATGGTAGCCCCGGGAATGCGTGTTTGACCAGCTCTTTTCCCTTTAGTTTCTTCCTGAGTAGAGAGGATCCATCTCCCTCTGTTTGGACCGCCCCAAGATGTTTTATTCCGGCATCTGAGTTGTCTCTCTCAGGGAGTCTCTGTATGCTGCTGCCATCTTTGTAAGAGTTTCTATATTTCAATCTTTCAGTTCATTTTATTAATTAACTTATGGGTTCACTAAAGAAATAGCTTTAGTACACAGATCAAAAGCTAGAAGCAACTAAATACCAGCACAACCTCACCTCCCATTTTGTTCTGTCTCTATTATTGTCTCTCTCTCTCTACCCTGTTTATAGGTAATTTTACTTGACCATGCTCCAGATATGTTCAGCTTTCTTTATTCCATTAATTATACTATATTCCTCACATTAAACATACAGTTTTATCCAATATGCACTTAAGATGGTTACTGAGGCTTCAGTGTTATTAGGACTCCTTGTCAGATGAAATCTGGCAAAATCCGGTAAATGACAGTTAATAAACTAATAGAGAGTGAGTTAGTGATAGTTTGACTTGCATAAACTGAAAACACAGAGGTAAAATAAGAAAAACAGACAGCTTTACTTTCTTACTGAAAGTCAATTTATTATGAATACTATCCTTCCAGTGATTAAGAAAGGAAGTTAATCCACCATGTGCTATGTTGATCACTATCAAGAGTGACACATGATTTTTCCCTGTTTTCAATTGAAATATGTGGAAGTATAAAAATCTGAGAAAATGAGAGTTTGACTTGAAAAACATTCTTCACCTATGCTTAGTCACCACTGTTGGCTTTTCTTCCTCTTTCTGCATTTCAGCTCCTTATCTGGGAAATGCAAGGAAGTCTCCCTGTGTTGCTCCTGACAGATGATACAACAATCTTCTTATGCAGTTTAACTCTCCCAGTCAGAACACCATCAGCCTGACTCATGGCGCCACTCCAACAATTCAACACTTCATTATGTAAAGTACTAAGCCCTGTGTTCTCTGAACTTCTTAAAATAAACTTAAACCACAACATACTCAAAACACAAATTTTTTCCTAGAGATTTATTCCCAAAGTGACAGCATCTGACTGTGAACTAGTTTATGAAATCACTTGTCCTGGGCTAGCATGAGAACTCTGAGAACCAGGGTCAGAGCGTAATGAGAAGAATAAGACATCATCTTGGTGACACAGTTTATACTTGTTTCTTGAAGAAATTCGAATATGTGGTAGGAGCATTGATCAGAATTTTCTGTCCATTTTTTTTCAACATCAAGATTTTCTAATATTTTCTCAATTTGTTTAAATATTGTACTTTTAAAAGTAACTTTATTTGTAAGTTGATTCAGAGAACATCTAGTCTATGAAGTCCATATACTGAAATCTTTTCATACCTATTTCATAGTAATCACACTTGAACAAAACTGAAATATGTAGGATTCCCCCCTTTTGATCCCCTCTTCTAGGTTTGTCCCCTAATTCTGATGGGACTCTTCTATACATTAAATAGAAGCAAAGAGGATTTTTCTTCGTTGGGACTGCTAACTTCATAGAATTCTGTGAAAAACAAGTTATTATATTATTTATGTATTAAAAATTTTGTCTCTAACAACTTTGCTATAGTATATCTAGTAAACTAAATGTAATCATAGAATGAGCTTCAGATCTGTATGTTCTAACAAACTAAAACTGATAAGAATTGTGAACACCATGTAGGACAGATTTTTAACCTACATTATATTATTAATTCTCAAAACAACTCTGCTGAACTGATATTTCAACCTCCATTAGCTGATGCAGAACAGAGGCTAATAAATTAAACTATCTTGCCACCACAGAGCTACCATTTGAACCCCACCCATGGTGTCTGATTTCAAGGTCTTTCTCTGGATCTTGCTGCCTTTGTTTTCTAATGAGTTTAGGATTCCTTAAATTAGTGAAAAAACATTCACACCATAATTTAAAATCAACAATATACTCAAAATCTGATTTTTAACTAACAGCTTTTGGGCAAAATGTTCTCTTTGTGCTCACAAGAAAAGTACGGACTCACCTGGTTTCTCTCCCATCCCACATCCCCTCCACTACCCACCCTACTGGGGTGCTGGAAAGCACTGATCTGAACAGACAGTACACCGCTACCAGGGAAGGACGGGAAAGAAGAAAGAATACACTGCACTAAAGAACCTCATGGTGTGTCTAGGAAGGGAAACCTACTCGTTTTCAATTAGAAAGAAGCATCTTGATTATTTTTTCAAAAAATAGTAATCATTTAAGAAGTGAAAAATGATCTCAAGTCCTTAATGCATACAAATTATCACTTTTCAATATTTTTTCAATTTAAGTAACTTAAAAATTCAATTCTAATCACTTATAATAAACCATGTAGATCGTTATTCTTAAAACTACTTTGACTGCCTATATATTTTAGATATACATTTAAATATATATTTTTGTTACTGAAACTATTTTGTACTCTATATATGTGTCTGTATAGTATACATGTATGTTTTAGGTCACTTATATATATTTATCTAAGCATAAATGGTTAGTAGACATTTGTTGAACATTATTTTTTAGTCCAAATTTTTATTTTGATCTGTAAAAAATGTGTTGGGGAACATGGTAAATTTTAACAGCTTATTATTTTATTTCACATTGGTATTAGCTTCATTATACAATAGACTTTCAATTGCTGTTGTCAATCGGATCTGTGTTCATCTACAGAGACATTTCAAGTGAACTGAAACACATTTGCACACAACACTGTGTTATGATAGTGAATGATTTTAAAAGATGTCAAGTTCTGCTTAAGAAGTTTTATATGAAATAGAATTTACATTAGAGAAAGGTTTGGGGGAGATGAAAGATGTAAGTCATCACAGTTTCATTTATTTTTAAACACAAGGTCTCAGAAAGCATCAGCATTTTAACTTTGAAATGTCTGTTTTTAAAACATTACTGAAATACATTACTGACTCGATTTTCTATCACATTCTTCTGAATTCACTCTAATAAACGGGAGAATTTGTGAAGATAAACATGAAAGAGGGACAAAATATTTAACTGCATTAATTATGCTTTCACATTACACTGTTGCTTGACATATACCCAATTTATAAGCTCCAAAATAACTGATATGTTCATGTGCATTAGAATCGCCCATAACAACAATCTGCATACTTTCAAACCACAAAGAAATGAAAGCACAATGTCTTCTTTTCCAATAATAACCCATGTTCTTGTGACTATTATATTAATATGATTTTGAATGCAATATCATTCATTTTATACTGAAATACCTGTCCAAGGACTCATTGCTTTGTTACCAGATTCTTCTCAATCATTCTCATCCTAGAATTTGAATGCAAGGTAGTAAATTATTACTTCTTTGGAAAAAATGTTTCTAGGACAATGATCAATCTAATGAAGTAAAAATGCCAATAATAATAGGCAAAGAAAGAATATTTTCATATATTCTTTAGATATATTATTTATAAATAATCTAGGCACAGATTTAATAGAAATTAATAATTATATTGATCTATGCTGTCATTTTCATATTCTTTTAAAATATTAATAGATAAAAATCAGAAATTGAAAATAACAATTCTTAGAAATAGATACTTGGTTTTAAATCCAAGTCCTCACCAGAACAGTGCACTACATTCTTTGATGTCACTAGAACATCACTGCTCTTTTCTGTCTTTAGTAGAGGCCTACTGACATTATTTTGATAAGAAGTAAAAGTAAGAACATTTACTTCATAATTACTCTACTGTTATACAATTGAGCCTATGCAAAACTCAAGAAGAAAAATACCTTTTAGCATGAACATTACTTACAAAATATTATAATACCTTACATGTAATAAATTATTTTAATTTATACTTGGATTTTTTTTCTTAATCTTTCAGCACATCAGGAAAAAAGATTTTTATTCCCAGATGACTATAGGGAAGATCAGCACATCCTTAATTCATTAAGTACCATTTTTTACCCTCTTATGTTTGTCAAATTATAGGATTTATTATAACAGGAATGTAGAGTTATAGCTTTAGCTCTTTTTGTTCTAATCCTTTTTTCATGCATTCTTTCTTTTGATTTGTGACCTTCATTACTAGGAGACCTCACGTAATGCTCTCAGTTCAGTTCCAGGAGGATAGCAGTCAGATAGTGCAGGAATTATTTTATATACCATAGTTATTAACATGATTACTCAGAGAAATTATATGAAGGCACTCCAACACTTTCCCCCCAAAATGCTTCTTTATCTCAATTTTTTCCTTCAGCACAGAGGACACATTCTCATTAATTAATATTGAAAATACTGAAGTGAAAATTTCCCCAGCAAGGTGGAAATGCATTTCAGTAGAGTTAGCTATATGCTTGGACCACCCAGACCATGGCTTTCCTTGTTTTATTTTTTTCTTTATTTTTACATTGTAAAATAATGATTTCTACTATAACTCTACAAAGCAAAATAGTATACATGAAATAAAATCACTCATAACCCCATATCTAGAAATAATTACACTGTTTCAATGTTTCTTGCATCTTTTTTATGTCACAGGCATTTTATGTACATGAATTAAGATAATTTTCTATTTACCATTTTATGATTTTCACCTCTATTATAGCATGAGTATTTTCCATGAAATCAAATATTTCTCAAAGTATTATTTTAGTTTTAAGATAATAAAAATGTACAATATTCTTATTTTTATATGCCCTTACTAAAACTCTACAAAGTAAGAAACAATCTATAGTAACAACTGATCAATGCTTGCTGGAAGATATGGGAAGAGAGAAAAACTTAAAAGAAAACTTTTGGAGATCGTGGATGCATTCATTATTTTAATAGTGATGAAGGTTTCATGGCATGGGTAAAAATATACCAAATTTTATGAGCTGCAGACATTCCCAGTTGCTGTATATCAACCCTACCTCTATAAAGGTGATATACAATTTTTAATTTCTTACTATTGCATACTAAGTTGATTCCAAAGTTTAGCTAATATACAGTGGTAACAAAGATAATTCACCACTTTATTTCAAAAGGAATGTAACTTTGTATATTGAAAACTTATGAATATGTTTGATGAGAAGTTTTTTTGATTCTTTAGCAATGTGCAACAGATTATTTAAATTACTTTAAAATTTTCTGAAATTCACTCTCCTAAAAATATTTACTAAATATAGATTTATAGAGCATTTTACTTCATCTTATTGGTCCACTTAAGTTTAGGAAAAAATACAGTTTGGGCAAAATTAAATAAGACAAAATTGCTATCATTAGAGCCTGAAGACTTTTCATGAACTAGACACTTACTAGCATCTTACATTAATATCAGTTACCTTATTTCTTTCAAGGAAATTAGGCACAATAAATTGAAAAATAGAATAGTAAGTAATGAGGTCAGAACAAAGTTTAACTACAGAACTCAAAATCTTTTGCAAATTTTGGTATTCTCCCTTTAGATTTCAAAAAATAAAACCTTCCAAGAAGACAATGGATACATTATATACTCACAGAATAAAATGCAACAAAAAGGAACCAACTACCAATACTTATGGTAACCTGGATGATAAACCCCATACCAGTATGCCAAGTGAAAGTACAAATGAGTACTTGTTATAAGATTCCATCTACATGAAGTCCAGGGATAGGCATATCTAGTCAATGACTACAGAAGTCAGAAAATTGTTTAACTACAGGGTAGGGGTTTAAGGAGTGGATCAAGGGGAGCACAAAAGCATATCCTAGAAGTTGCTGTACAAGTGTATGCAATTGTCAAAACTCATACTAAGCATTTAAGATTGGGTATTTTATTATTTATTACTCATCTTGATTACTTTTCTCTCACTGATGAGATTAAATACCTGATATCTAAAGTTAAAGAAGGAAAGGTTTATTTGGCTCACAGTTTATGGAGTTTTTAGTCCATTATAGCTGGTTCCAAGGCAGAGTGGCACATGGCAGAGGGCAACAGTTCATTGCAGTGAAAAGTAGCACAAGCAACAAGAGCAAAAAGGGAGGAACACAGAGACAAAATTCTTTCTGCCCCTTGTATTGTGTGTAGGCCACATCCACCTGGTTGCAGCACTCACACCCATAATCCCAGCATTGGACCATAATCACTCACAAGCTCTAGATGCCCACCTCCATGACTGCATGAGGCTTTGGGGAGACATCCAGACCCAAACATAACATTATTTACACTTTGTTTTAAAAATTGGGATGAAGCTATTATCTCTGGAAAGCTATAGATTTAGCCATAAAATGAATCTAATCCCATGTAGATCCTTTCTGCCCAGTGTGGTCCTAACTTCAATGAACCCAACTGAGTGTGCAAACAATGACCAGTGTGTAGGTGCAATATAGTCAAGAACAACAATGTGAGGAAAAGGGATTGTCTTTTTTTACCAAAAGAAACAGAAACAGATAACGACATTCATTTCAAATGCAGGTATCCTATTTTAAATAGACTAATCAGACCGTTTGGAAATGTTAATATGTTCACAGTAGTAATCATTTTATTATACATACTTATACAGCAAAACATTATGGTGTATACCTTTAAAATATATAATAAAACTTATCTTTTGAACATATCCAAATTAAGGCCAGAGGTTAAAATGAACAAAAGGTTAGAGGGTCACAGCACTTCCTAACCTCTCTCTAACATGGCGCTATTAACCTGTCAACGTCAATTTTTAAAAAGTAGACTGTGTAGCTTAAGACTTCTCATATTTGAATTGTTTTTCTCCATAAACACAGCCAAACCCAATTCTCTGTAAATATATCCTTTGCATCTAGCTCTGCCCTAATTAGCAAACCCCTCTTCCATGACAGCCCTAGGGATACTGCCGATAGGAAGTTTTCCTCTAAATTTTTATAGACAAACCAAACTCTTCATTCTTATTGATGTAGCATGATTTTTCAATTAACCCCATCATTCCAATTTTTAAAAAACTACCCCAGGTTTCTACTTCCCTGTGTGGTGTAACTAAACCAGAGAGCAGTTGAGCTCTGTTTTCATTGATCGATACTTGTGCCTCATGAATATGACCTCACTACGAAGCCTCTTCCCACATAGCCTTTTAGAATTTTCTCAAGCACAGTCAGGCTCCAAGGTGCATCCCCAAGCTTCTGCCTCTTCTTTGAGTAACGTAATATGGTGTTGCGCAACTTGCTGGTCCCAATGATGGTCTCAGACAAAATGGATATGAGAATACCTGGCTCCTAATAAACCACCAGCCAAAGTAGGATACAAAAAAAGAAAAGAAATTTCTAACTCTAATATACAATGTGGTCCTTCCACAAAAAGCATTATTGTCACTGCTGGATGAGAAACTTGTCATATACAAGACTGACAATATCATGATGACTTTTTCCTGGAGAATCAAAAATGGAAATATATTCTCCAAACCTAAAAGAGCAACTGCCTGGAGAAAAACGTCTAATCTCTGTGACTCCTGAGAAGAATGTCCCTGCAACTTTTATCCTCAGCAAAAAGCTTGTGTGTTTTTTGCTTTTAAATATGGCAATAAATTAAAGAACAAAATATAGTAGCAAAACAAGGAAGAGGCAAATAATATTAAAGACTTTTGATGGTTACAATGCAAAAAAACTAGTGAAATTAAAACCAATAAGGTAGGTTTAAAAAACCAAAGTATTATAAATACAGAAGAAAAAATTCCATTGTAAAAATTAAAAATCAGGAGAAAAAGCAAAAGGAAAAATAATAAAAATTGGTAAGTACAGGAAGATAAATAAAACTATACAATTTAAAAAGATATGAGGTGAAAAAATAATTACATAGAGCATTTAAAGACATTAAAAACACAGAGTCATAGCTGAGATGTTTGAGTGTAACTAATAAAAGGCAAATATGTAAGAGATTTCAGCTTCAAAAAATTAATATGCTAAAGAAAAAAAGACTATCAGAAGTAAATTAAAGTAAAAATGTGAACCCATATAACAGAATAGAGGCCCAGAAATAAATTCATGTGCTTAGAATTTTGCCAAATATATCTGATGAGGAAAGAATTCTCCTTAATAAGTGATTTTGGAAAAAATTGCATACTCATATGTAGAATAGACTTTTTTTCTCATACCATACACAAATGTAAGAACTAAAACTGTAAATCAATTAAAATAAAAAAATAGAGAAATAGCTCCATGACATTGGTCTGGACAATGATTTAAGTGATATGGTTCCAAAAACACAACCAACAAAACAAAACTAAAACAACCTGCTGATCCAGAGAAACACAGGATAAAGTAATAGCTATTGAAGTTAAAATACAACATAATACTTGTGGTGTTTAGTGTTTCACTGGCATTGCAGGCCTAAAGCCAGTAGTTTGATCATCTATTTAGAGGATAACAACATGCAATACAGCATCTACGGAGGATCTCCTTCAGAAGCTGGTAGCCATTGTTAATTCCCTATTGTCTTGTCTCAAAGTCCTGTATTGCTTTCATTGTTTGGTTTGGTTTGGTTTGGTTTGGTTTGGTTTTATTCTATTTTGTCATTTGATTTTATTATATCTGATGGCATGAGCAGCTATTTCAAAGATAACAAAATATATTATGGTAACTATTTTGGGTTGACTATTATCTTGTGGTTTTATTTTTGTTTGTTTGTTTTATTGTGTTTGTTTGTTTGAGACAGGGTCTAACTGTATAGTTCAGGCTGCCCTTGAGCTCACTTCATAGCACAGGTTGGCCTCAAACTCACAATCTTCCTGCCTCAGTCTCCCAAAAGCTGGGATTACAAGCATGAGCCACCATGCCTAGCTACTACTATCTTGTTTTGAAGTCCTGTATTTCATCCATTGTTTTGTTTTTATTGGTTGTATTATGTTCTGTTTTGTTTGATTTTTACTATGTCTGAAGATATGCGCAGTGTTTTTGAAGGCAACAAGAAGCATTATGGTAACCATTGTTAATTTCCTATTATCTTGTTTTGAAATCCTGTATCACTTACACTGTTTTGTTTTGATTGGCTTTATTCTGCTTGGTTTTATTTTCTTTAAAATAAAAAAATTATTTTAAAAAAGAAAGAAGAAAAATTAGACAAACAGGATCTGATGTAAAAAAGCTTCTCCATGGTAAAGGAAAAAATCAACAAAGTGAAGAGACAACCTATGGAATGGGGAAATATATATATATATATATATATATATGTACGTATGTATGTATCTGATAAGGGATTAATATGTAAAATATATAAAGAACTCAAATGACTCAATATTGAGAAAGAAATATAGAGATTCTTTAACGTACAAATGGTCAACATCACTAATCATCAAAGAAATATAAATCAAAACCACAATAAGATATTACTTCCCATCTGTTAGAATGGTTACTACCAAAAGATGAAAGATAACAAGCGCTAGTGAAGATGTCAGGAAAAATGAAAGTTTGCACACTGTTGGTATGAATGTATGTTAGTACACACATTATGCAAAACCATATGGACGATTCTTAAAACATTAACAATAGAACTCCCATATGATGCAACACTATACTAGATATACAGGAAATGAAATTGTTACATTAAAGAGAAATCTACACTACTGTGGTGGGTGCAGCATCATTCACAATAGCTAAGAAATGGGATCGAGCAAAGCGCAGATGAGTGATCAGAGAAAATCTGGTGTACATACAAAATGGAATCCACTTGTCCCTGTAAAAGAAGTAAACTTTTGCAACAACATGGATAATCCTGCAGGTTGCAGGTTGTTATGTTAAATTAAGTAAAATAAGCTGAGCTTAGAAAGATAACTATCACATGATCTTCCTTATACATGGAATCTAAAAAGTTGATAGAATGATAGTTACCAGGAACCGGAAGAGTACAGAGGAAGAAGTGTGGCAATGCTACTCAAAAAACACAAAATTTCAGTCAGGCAGATCAGTTCAAGAGACTTCACGTGGTAAATGTACTAACACTGATGTATTCTATTCTTGAAAATTATAAAATAATAAGATTTGAAATGTTCTCTCCACAAACGAGAAACTTGAAAGAATGAATATGCTAATTAGCTTGATTTAGCTACTCTACAATTATACATATTCAAAACATTCTATTGTACATCTTAAATATATATAACTTTTACTTATCAATTTTTAAAACTGTTAATTAAAAACAAGGTAAATGGCAAGGTATTTTAAATTAAGTTAGAAGGATCTGAAAGAATTATTTTAAAGAAAAAAGGACATTAATAGATAAGTAGTTTAATAAACTAAAGCAATCTAAAGGAAAATACACAAAAAAACTGTTGAAAGGAATAGAAAGAGACCCTAACTAGGGTACTAGCAGTAAGTAATGGTCACTTCTCTTAGATGTTGTTAGGCACTTGTTCTGGGTTTACTGCAAAGGAAGTAGATACAGTTCCTGGCAAAGCATTCATGATGCTTGTAATATAAAGATGAAAAAGCAAACTGATGAAAGCCTAGTCCAAGATGGGAAAGAGCAAACTTCCTGTGCCCAGTGCTCACCCCAGCCCTGACATCAGCTGGCTCACAAATAGTTTATTTGGTGATAAGAAAAGATGATGTTAAAATGGAGGAATCTAAACTGGCCTTCAGGGCCTTTGTAGGGTTTTTTAGGATTTGGTAAAATGAGTAAGGCTTGAATATTTCTAATAACTACAAGGAATGAGCCATCTGAGAGGGGAAAGTTGAAAATCTGAAAGCACTGATAATTGAAGGAGGAAGTTCCAGGCTAGATAGGATAGGATAAAGAGCTCAGGAGCAAGCTGCACGAAAATTCATTAAATGTAAATCCTTTCATATGCAGTTTTTAATGCAATACTACAGAGCTCACTGAGAAGCTCAAGGCTTAACCAATAGGACCAATAATGAATGCAGATTCAGGGGATATAGTTGCTCCTGGCATTACTTCAAGAAAAATGATTTAGGGAAAGATAAGTTCATAACTTTTGGTTAGGCAAGTCCTTCTTCCTCCATGGTATTTAACCTATGTTTTATAGACCCTTAAGCCTTCCCCAACTAGGATCTGGTATATCTTCCTAAATTATAGGGTATATAAATAATCATTTTCCCAGAAATGATACATTGCCTGTAGGACAATATAATTCATTTAAAGATAGTTAATCCTGACCCACAGAGTCTAATTAACCTCTCAAGCCCATTTCCTTCAAAACAGTGGTCAACAATAGTCACACTTAAAGGGTTCAGGCTGCAGGCCACCTAGGGGGAGAATAAGTGGACAGGGGGACAGCAAGTGGCTCCCTCCCAACACACACACACACACACACACACACACACACACACACACACACCCTTTCAACCAAAGCAAAACAGTTCTGCTGTCTTCTCTAACAATCCGTTTACAAAGAGATTCCAATGAAGAACAAAAACTCTAGGATAAATTATTATATTTACTGAAAAGTTACCATCTTTCTCCCCAAAATAGCATATTCTTCTTTGCTAGTTTTTTTCTCATCTCAAACTACAGAGCTAAATTATTCAGTTCAGTATCCTGAATAAGGAATTGGTTTGGTAATTAGTTCAGTAGGGATAGTGTAACAAAGTACCACAAACTGTGTGACTTAAATAACAAATACATTGCCTCACATTTTTGGAGAAGTCTCCAAGAAGGTCCTTCCCTCACAACCCTCAGAAGACACCAACCCTGCCAACACCTTGATCAGGTTAAATGAATAGGAAGAGACTCTTAACAGCTAAGAAAATCTGCTTCTCTTAGATGCTCTTAGGGACTTGTTCTCAGTTCATTGCAATGGCAGCAGGAATAGTTCCTGGCAAAGCATTTCATGACAGTTGTAACCCACTGATGAACTTAAAGCCTTCATCACCAATCACCTCTCAAAAGCCCCAACTCTGAACACATGAGCCTTCTGGATCCAAATCATAACATTTTTCAGAAGTTTCCTTTGTTCTTTAGTTGCCCTTTAAATGTTACTCTTCTTAGACACAGTCCTTAGTTCTGTTCTTACTCTAGATGCTGTCCTTGGACGATCTCATACATTTTCATCAACTCCTCTACTCTCCATATTCTCCTGGATTGGGAAACAGAATGAGAGTAATTAGACTTGCATCATTTTGGTTATTAGAAGTCCTTTAGTTTTGGGAGGTAGAGAAATAGGTAAAGCCTCATTGAGAGGAATGGGTCCTATGTTATCCTTGACCTCCTTCTCTCCACTCTCTCTCTCTCCTGCCCACCTATCCCCCTCTACTCTGCTCACCTCTCTCCTGGCTTCCAGGAATTGATCAGTTTTTCTCCAGCTTGTCGTTCCGCAGTGACACTTCTGCCTTGCCACAGACCCAAAGGCAATGGAGCTGGCAGACCACACAAACCAAAATGTCTCAAACAGCAGGCCAAAATAAATTGTTCATACATTAAATTGTTTTTAGTAGATATTTTGTCACGGTAACAGAGAGCTGACTAATACAAAAGATAAAATGCCAATAGTCTGAAAGATAAGAGGGAAATCACAAAAGCATAGTAACAGTTTCAACTGGTAATTAATCATGTAGAGGAATACTGTATCAAGTATTCATTGGATTTAGCATATTAGCTGTCACCAGTGGCCTAAATAAGAACAATTTTACTTGAATAATACAGGCTGAAATTTAAGGGCAGTCACTTAAGAAAGAAACAGCAGAAGATCATGACAGCAAGAGCAGAAGACACAACAAGATGACATGAGACGGAACACAGTGAGACTTGCTCTCAGTCGGGGGCTATTGGAGTTGTTGTTATTCATATTTTGAGGAAGAGAGACATTTAAGATCCTTTCAAGGAAAAGCAATATTAAGGATTCCAAAGAAGTAGCAGTTAATGGAGTAAGTACACAAAAGAAGGGAGAAGATTGGAGTATGGGCAGTGCGGAGCTTCAAAGTATCTCAGTTCATTCACGCTGCTATCACCAAATACTATAGACTGGCTGACTTATAAACAACAGAAATGAGATGGTATCTTCTATGTCTTCACATACTGGAAGAGAGTGATAGACACCTCTGGGATTGCTTTTACCCTCATTAAACCCATTCCTGAAGGCTCTATTCTTATAAGCTTCTCTCGTTCCAATTGCCTCTCCAAAAGCCCACCTCTTAGCATGATGACATTGTGGAATAGACTTTCTACCATGAACTTGTGAGTGGAGATAAACATCCCATCCAGAACAGATATGGGATGGAAAGCTATACACTTCACTGTCTTTGACTAAAGGAAACAGGCTAGAGATAGTTGAAGTGGCAGCCAAATGTTTAGGAAGAAGTGGGCATCATTGTAATAGACCCAGCGAAAAACAAAGCCTATGTATTGGGAGTGAGAAGTGGGGATTACAGAGAAAAGAAGAAAAAAAAGCCTAAAGTGAATTGACACAAATAAGGCTGCCCTGAGCCAGGACTCCATAATCACATTACAGCAATAGGCTGAACGTCTGTGTGGTTTTCTAGAAGAGAACTGAGTAACTAGAGACAGGAGAAGAGCAAGAAAACTGTAGCATCCATCCTGATTGCAGACATTCCACAGTGGAACACAGCAGAAGCAGAAGCATTGCAAAGGGAATGGTGCTGGCAAGGGGACAGCTTGGACGATACGTCACATGGCCTCCACTGTGATGGAAAGGAACAGAGATCAAGAGGGAATCTACTGCAGTTGTGAAAAGGAAGAGGACTACGGGATTAATGTTCCATATGAAGCCAACAAGCAGATGGAGTAGAAGTGCAACTATGAGAGACTAGAAATGAAAGAAGTACATATACCTACAGGACTAAAAATAAATAGCCATAGTCATTGGCTAAAACATTCTAACAGAATTTTGACCACATACAGTGACCACACACAATGACTACACACTGTTGCTTGTGAAATTTTATCACATGTGTATTATAAATTACATTAAATGATTTTCCATATTTTATAAAACTGAAATTGAAAACTCCACTCATTGTACCTTTTTTAAACACTGTGCCTGAAGCTATGTAGGATTTGGGCAGCTTACAAGGATATGAAAATATAACATGATCTTAAAATTTAAAATAAGGAAGAGAGATGAGGTTAATAAACTTAAGTAAGATGAAACTTGGAGTGAGGTTGGTTTACAAAGCTTAATGACCCTTACATAAAGATCAATGCAATAAATTTCTCTTAGAATTTAGTGCCAGACAAAAGTTTTCTCCTAAGATACTAGCAGATTTTCCTGTTATTAACAAAGAGAATTGTTTAACTCATTCCATTTCCACTTGGATCTTGACTCTAGGAAACTTGAAGGTAAATATTTTCCCCAATTGTAATTACTGCCTTAGCCCAGGTTTTTCTACTTAAACCAACATCTTGCTTCATTATTTATACCTTGCTCTTTATCTTTTATTTAATGGAACTATAGTGGTTTTAATCACATGCCAACTCAAACATTGCGGGAGTATGTGCAACATAAATTAAAAATAAACATTCCCAAGTCTTGTTCTTAATTGCAATCCAAATAGCCGATGTTTTACTTAAAATTCCTAGTTTCACACTTAATTTCAAACACTAAAATTCATTTCTGAAGTCATCACACTCTAAAATCTTTTTAATTACTTTTCTACATATGACAGACTGTTACGGAATGAAATATCCTCCCTAAGTCTGGTGTATCATTACATTTATCATTCTGTACTCAGTAGTGGAATATCATTGGTAACATAGTGTACATTAAGCCTGGAGCAAATTACATTGCTTATCAGCACTCTCTCCTCCTTGCTGCTGTCTGTGTCATCAAAACCAAAAAATCTTTAATAACTGGTAACAAGTCAAGTGTGGTAAAGTAAGAAAACTGCTCATTTAAACCACGTCTTAATGGGAATGATGTATCAGATCGACAAACTATGGCTTTACCTGATTATGCCCTGAGTATTTAATCCACACTTGTCTGGCACAAGAGCAGAAATTCAAAGCTAACGCCACACACCTACCAAAGAATCATCCATCCTCACTGCTGTTAGATGCCCCTGGACTTTTCAGGTCAAAGTAGCTTACACATTCCATTGCTGAGAGAAAATAAAACAATATCCACTTTATTTTTTCTTTATCTTATTTTATATCCATTTTATTAAATAAGGAATAAGAAGTGTAAAAGCAAGGAAGCAGGCCACCATCTGCCAGAGAAGCTTGGCTAAATGACTTTCGTCCATGGGGACATTTAATGCCTGGAACGAGTTCTCTCATTCCAGTCCCCAGTGATGTCCTTGTCCTAAAGGATAACCCTCTTGAGGTGGTTAATAACTTCACACCTCAAATTGCTGTTCCTGGCAATTCAGTGAAACAATGGGCTAGAAACTGCCATCAAGAGAGCAATAAGCCCCAGCTCTAAAAACTATTAAGGAAAGATCACGAATGTTTTACTTTCTTTTCTTTTTAATATCTAAGATGCTTCAGTTCCCATATGAAAAACACAAAAGTTGAAATCCATGATCTTCAACAAGCTTAATCTTATGTCATTGGTCATGACTTCCTCACCAGTCTCATGCATATACAACTAACATTTCAATATGCCTTGCATTTTAAATGTTTTACAACTAAGTGGTTCTTTCCCATGCTTCCAAGAAGAAGGCACAGTAGAGGATCTTTATGCTATTTTCAGTTCTCAATAAGCCAGCTTTTCTGAAAGAAGCCTTGAAAGGATTTTTCATCATATAAATCCTTTAACTGGATCTATCCCTCATTGCGAAAATTAATGAATAACTGGGTATAGAGGTAATCAAAGCTGGAACCAGTCTGCCCTTTTTACAAATGATATGCCAGAAGTCCTTTAAGGATAACCTCGAATTTATTAAAGAGCCCTTCTAGAGAAGAGGATTTACATGGACTCCAGGTATATTCAGTGTCAGATCACCAGGTATGGTTTTCCTCAGTAATGCAAATCAACTAGGAGATTTCTGTAAAAGGCTGTTAAGCGCTCCATAAGGGTGGCAGAAAGTTCTCGTTAACTGACAAAAAGCCATTCAAAACAAACTATCAAATATAGGGATAGCAGTGGCTCCAATTTTCCTTTCTCAAAATCTTTTCTGTACTTTGAACAACAAAACACTCATTCAAAAGATGGTTTTCCAATGCTCACCTCTCACTTCAGTAAGGAGTTTAAAACTCCACTCAATCTGAGTATTTTTTGTTCACAAGCTAATGGTAAGAAAGGAATCTACTGGATTTGAATAATACATATTTGTTCCATTATTTAAGAATACTCAGTTCTTCAAAAGAAGACAAGCAAAACAAATGCTTTAGGATGGACAGAATTCAAGATTGTAACACATAGATAATAAGTAAGCTAACAGTTTATGAGAAGAGGTAAAACCGTTAGTGTGTATATGGTAGAGATAACAAGTAGCTTGTGACACAGGAGTATCATAAGATGTTACAGAGAGATAGTAAGTTAGTGGCCCGTAAAAAGTATTAAGGACACAGGGAATGTATGGTGGAGCAAGCAAGAGAAGTGATCTTTGAAGGTTCATAAAGAACAAGTCTTAGAGTAAAACCATGACATCCTGGGCTGACAATTATGTTATCCTAATATCAGCTGTTTAACTCAGTTCAATACTGGCCCCACAGGTGCACTCCCAAAAAAATTTCAAATTAAACTCTGAGCTATTTGGTAACCTGACAAGATAAAGCTCTTGGAAGGGTGCTTGTCTCTGTACTTCTTTTACAGAGAAAATGTGCCCTTCAAATACTTTCTATATGACAATTGGGGTCCCTTCCTCAAAATCCATACTTATCTTTTAACCACATCACAAGTCTGGAAGAGATAAGACATATGAACATTGTATAATCCAGCATTCAGGTTTTAGGATTCCATTCCTTCTTGCAAACTATTCTTGGTACATTAACCTACCTTAATATTTCCTCATCATTATCAATATGTTTTAAACTGATTTAGTGGACAACATTAGTAAGGAGACTTAGTTCTGCCCATGAGTCTCTCTGTTCAGTGGTCTCTGGTAGTGGATTTGAACGCTACCACAGGCTCCTTGTAGTTTCCCATAAGAAATGTAAGCTGAGAAACATTAGATTAAAAATATGTTTTCTTATCACTGAGGCACAATTCCTGACATGCACAACTTAAAGGAGAAGAGGTTTAATTTGCTCACAGTTTCAGGGGATTCAGCACAAAGTCAGCTGGCTCCAGAGCAGAAGCATCATATCCGAAGGGCACAATGGAGCAAGATGAATCCAGAGCAAGGGAGTGATGCCAGAAAGGAAGTTAATGACCAGATACATTACACAAAGTCATGCTCCATGACCAGCCCAGATTCACCGCAAGTGTGATTTACTAATTAATCCTCCACATAGCTGCTAAGCCAACCAAGTTGACACAATTAAGCTTATCCACCAGGTTTGGTTAGGAATTTATGAATGTATAATCATGAGATTATGTAAATAGGAATACAGTACATTATAATAATACAGTTAGAAGAACATGTCTTTGTACATTGTCTTGTAACAGCTGAAGATAAGAGAATCAAAAACACAGTTGGAAAGAAGCAAATACTTAAAGGTAAATGTGTAAACTTTTGAGTCAGAACTCCTGAGATCAAATTCTGGTCCTGCTACTTTCTATCTCTGTAACTTTAGGCAAATTACCTCTGTGTGTGTCAATTCCTCATCTGTAAAACAAGGAAATGAATAATATCTACCTGAAACACTTACTTTGAGGAGGAAGGGAATTACTGGTATGTAAATCTCCTATACTGGCCAGCTTATAAGAAAAGCTTTCAAATATTTTAGCTATCCCAAGAATGAAAGAGTATGATAAAAGGTATCAAAGTATTTGAGTAACAATGTGTTGTAAAAATGTTATTTCTTTTTGCTAACAGTAATTAGATTATCTTCATATGTTAATGGGAACATGACCAATAAATAAGTGAAGCAATAGTAATAATCAGTATGGTGTAACATGACTTTTGTAAGTCTCCCTTCAAAAATAGATGGTTTTTAGGAAGGCTTGAGTACATGACAGAGCTCACTCAAGGAAAGCTCACTGGATAGTAAACAAAAAGGAATTCAGGGAAATCTAAGAGCTAGAAAACTTTAGAGTACCAGGGCCAGATGTACCATGAAGTGGAATCACCACACCAATAAAAATCAACCTAAGAATACAAATTTGTAATGTCCTACTCATAGCTATTGCTACCAGAAGGAGATCTTGGACTGAAGAAAGATTAGCATGCTCTAGATGATCATTATGAAGTGGCCTGGGCTATTAGCACCTGTGGGCACTGGCTACTTCATTTGCCTTCTCCAATCTTTGGTGGCATCAAAAAGATCTTAGCTGTCTTTTGGGAAGAAGGATGACTATGGAGTGTCAATATATAATATAACTGAATAATAACAATAAGCAGGCATCTATTTTACATCTCTCAGACTGATGAGCTCCTAAAGAATCCTAACCTCACCCAACATTTTTAGCTCTTAATTAAGCTCTAATTAACTGCACAAAAAGGTCCATAAAATTTACTTGCGTGAGTATAGCTTAATTCAGCTAAATTATATACATCTAAATTCAAAATATTAGTAAATCAGCAACTCTCCAATTACACACTTTCAAAATGCCTAAAGAAAGTGAAGGCATTTTTTATAATCTTAAAGTGATTAGGAATATACTTTAAAATAACTTGAAATATTCTTTAGATAGGTATGTAAACACACTCAAACTCTCTTTGGAGAGGGCAAAGAATATTTCAAGTTATTTCAAAGTATAATATGGTTATAATATGGTAACATCTGTGCTAGGAGGTATGGGATTTGGAAAATGAAACTCTTGGTACACAGATTTTATTAGTCAATTTTTCTATCCAGCCCAGAAAAGGCCCCATAAATCTCCCTTAGCTGTATAACTTCTTATATTCATCCCAAAACTTAGCGAGATTGCAGATGAGTCTGCTCTGCTATGTCACAATATGTATCCTTCTAATCCTTTGGTAATACATGTCCTTTAGATATGCCAGCATCACATATTTTATACATTTTAACTGACCGCTTAGTGTTAGGACCCTGACCTAACAATGCCATGTGGTTAGGGTCCCATGAAGCTCATGAAGTAAAATTTATAGTGAAAAGCAAAGGTCTATAATTTTGTGGAGACATAGCTATCTAAACATAGAAGGTAATACCAACTAAAACACATTTTTCTCCAAAAACAATTTAACACTCACATATTTCCTTCCATAATTGGAATAATTAGGAAAAATGTAAAGAAGGAAATAAACTTCAAAATATCACTAAACAGAGAAAATACAATGGTGTATGGAAAACAGATTGGTACATACATATATTTTTTAGCTAATAAGAATCACAGCACCCAGAATATCTCCTAGCATGCTTTTCAGGTACTAATATGCATGACTACTTTTTCATATTCTTGTAATAGCCAAGAATACGCCTTTGACAACTGCAAAGTCTGCACAGTTCTGTATTACCTTCCTAGTTCTGCAAGCTGAGTGATTTGAAAAACTAGAAAAATATTGTCTCACAGCTCTGAAAACAGGAATCAGAAATCAGGGTGTCAGCGGAATTACACTCCCTCTGACATCTGAAAGGAATCCTCCCCGGTCTCTTCCTTGCTTCTAGGGTTGCCAGGAGTCCTTGGTATTCCTTATCCTATAGTTCATAATGCCAAGCTTTGCCTTTGCCTTACATGGCTCTCTTAGCTACTTTCCTGCCACCGAAACACAATATCAGAAACCCCACAATTGAAAGGACAACAGAGACTCTGCGTGTGGTCAGCTGGCTGCAAGGCAGGAAGGGCAGGGTCGAAGGCTCTGGCAAGGAAAGTTGCTCAGCTCATGGCAAACAGGAAGCAGAGAGGTAGGGGCAGAGCCAGGGAGGCAGACATGCCCTCTAGGTCAGGCCCCCGTGACTCACTCCAACCAAGCCCCATCTCCTAACTCACACTCAGCTTCAGTACCACCATGATCCTACCACACACATGAAATTTAGTTGACATTTTAGATCTAAATCATCACAATGGCACGCTTCCTGTGTATTTCTCTTCTCTTCTTATATAAACATCAGTTATGTGGGACCAGGGTCTCGCCCTACTCTAGTGCGTCCCATTTTAAATAGAGTAGAACTACAACCATTCTATTTCCAAAACAGGTCACCTTCTAAAATACCTGAGGTTAGTACCTCAACATATTTTCTGAAAGAAAGGGCACAGTCAGTCTCAAACGGTCCCCCTTTTCTTTCTTTTTCTGATCTTTTATTTCATGCTGCATATAGGCTATAAAAATAATTTTAGTCATAATGTGATATAGCAGGGGTCATCAGCTCCTCACAACAAACTTATTAACACATACAGAGTGAAAACTAAAGGGCAGTTGAAATAATTTTCCAAGGAGATTCAAATAGATTCTTCAAGTGGAAGAGCCACCAGGCTCTCTGGCTCCATAATCATTGAGATTGACCAGACCCTATAGTGGAGAATATCTCTTAATCAAGAAGTCAGAATGACTCATCACTAAATAAGCAGGAATTTTGTTTCCTCAATCCTTAAATAGTATAGACGGTGATGGCAAACATTTCAGAGGTTTCCGGAGCACAAACAGCCAGCTGCAGCGTCCGTGCCATAGGTTCACCACTCCTATATAGACCAACCTAAAACCTACTTCTCCAAAACTTGCCCTGAGTCCACTTTGCTCTCCTGGTAATAAACATATAATAATAAGCATATAATAATAAATATATCTTGCATCCAAATATAAATTTGTGATTTACAAAGTGCATCAATATGTATTATATTTAATTATATATAATAAAAGATGTTACAACCATATACATACTTAATAAGATCATTCTTGAGAAACATATTACACTTTTACCAGTTTTTAAAAATGACTTCTATTATTAATCTTCTGTATCTTGCATTAATTCTAATTATTTACTAGTATTTGTTATTTATAAAAAGAGATTACTTTTATTCATTTTAGAGTTGTATAAGGCACTAGAAACTATAGATTTGTTTTATATGCTGCAATTGTATTGAAATCTTATTACTATAATAGTTTTTAGATCATTTCTTAGGGCTTTCTAAATATATAGTCATGCATGTAGTTAGTAACAGAAGTTATTCATGTCATCCTTTTTATATTTTCCTTCCATAGTCCTGAGGGCAAACTTCTCTAAAGCAGTTATTAGGGTTATTGATAGAAGGTAGTTAAAAAAATTTTTTTTCCTTCTTTTTTTTTCACAAATTCTCCTTTTCCAAGTTAGAAGCCTCTCTTCCTTCCTTTAAAAGACTGACTGATCATTTTTCTTTTGTATTAGTTTGTATTAGTTTGCCTGGGCTGCTAGAATAAAGTACCATAGATGTGGTAGCTTAAATGATAGAAATTTACTTTCTCACAGTTTTAGAGAGTAGCGATCCCAAATCACCATGTTAGAAAATAGGCTTCCTTGTGAGGTCTCCCCCCTTCACTTGTTACTAGCCCCTACTCCCCTGATCCCATGAGCTTTCCATCTGTGTGTGTCTGCATTCTGACAGTCATCCTAAGGGCACTAGGCACATGGGCTTAGGTTCACACCAGTGACCTCAGTTAGTCTTAATCACTTTTTAAACCTTATCTTCAAGTGCAGTCATATTCTGAAAAACCAGGGATTAGACTTTAACATATGACTTTTGGAAGTAGGATACAATTCAGCCTATCACAGCCCCTATTATAAACAGATTTACCCAGAGCTATTTTATATTCTATTACATATTTTTAACCCAATCACATTGCATTTCAGTTTGCAATGGAAATCTTCATTCCAGTACTTGAAGCCTGCCCTTGGTAGCTTGCCTTATTTTTTGGTGTTTCTGCAGCATTCTATGTGCTGCAGTCATTCATCATCCTTGCATATTTTTATAGATATTATGCTTCCTTTTCTATCTCTCCAGTGGATATCATCATTCAATCTTATCTCTTTGTGATTCTTGATACTTGTTTTCCACGTCTAGCAGTGTTAATGGCTGGTTCTGTAAATATATTCTTCCTCCTTGATGTTAAATTTCTTTTTTTGTTTGTTTGTTTTACAGTTAGACCTGCTTTTCTTTATTGCACTTTTCATTCATTGTTTGCAAATGTTATTTCACCTTTGTGCTTACAGTTTGGGAAATGTCAGATATTGAACATGTTTTGAGGCATTTGCCATGTTACTTTGCCCTTCTCAAAAAGTCTGCCCCAGGCCACCATCTTTGCTGATTAGGAGACAGCTGTAGTTACACCCTTGGCCCCTCCCATCATCCCCACCCTCCCAGCTGATGCAGGGCAGACACCTGAATGACAATCTAGAGGACCTCACAAAGATGAAGTGGACCAGACAGACATCTCAGCCAAAGATGTACAATCAGGCTAATGAAAAAAAAGTCAAGAAGCCAGTAAATGAAAAGAACAAGACTCATGTCATTGAAGAGCTGATCTCCCCACATCATCAGTGCCCAGCTCCCTGAAGTTGATCAAATTTTTAAGACCTTTCCTGACACCTATTGATCTACTATTTTCTGTGATCTACCAGAACCCTTAAAGTTAAATACCACCTTTAGTATGAACTCATCAGATTGCTTTCTGTGATTCTGAAATAGATAATTCCCAACTAATACAAAAATATAACCATCCTATGACAAATGACAAATACCATAACAGACATATTACTAGGGTTCCACGACTGCACCAAGAATAAAGATCCTGACTTAGCCTCGACAGAACAATCCCTGATCTACTTCCCAAAACAATAGAATAAGCAGACACACAGTGGGGAGTGAAGGACATGAGGCCAAAGGTGGGAACAAGGCCTAAAGGAGCAATTCTTATTGTTACCTAAACTTGGACTATTGAGCCAAATGATCAAAACACCACATATCTGGGAAATTCAGTCAAAATCACATGTTGTTCACTTACCAGGAATCAGCATGTTATAAAAATGGGTAAAATAAAGTATTTACACAAAAGGAAGTCATGGTCCACTGTTAAGTCTTTGCTGTTACATAAAGACCTGTGAAAAGTTAGTGTGCATTTATTCACCCTTGGTTCATGGTGTTTTGAGAAAAGGCAGTTTTTTGTTTATTTTGAGGTTTTACACCTATTTATATCTTACTGAAAGCAATATTTTGCTAATAAACAATATTAATGGAGTACTTTATATACATGCCAGGTACTTTTCTAAGCACTTTACAAACACTAATTTAAGTAACCCTCAAAACTCTGTATGGTAGACTCTATTGTTGCACCCATTTCACAAATGAGCAAACTGAGGCACAAAATCGATAACTTTCCACAGTCACACAAGTAGTAAGCAGCAAAATTAGTATGTAAACCCAGCAATCTGAGATTGTACATCCATAACCAATACTCTATATTGCTTTTACTAATTAAAAAAAAGAATGAGATTTAAATTACCTACACCTTCACAACTTAATTTTATTATTATTTTATTTTTGTCTTTTTCATTTTTTATCGGTACCAGGGATCAAACTCACGACGACCTTGCACTTGCAAGGCAGGCGACTATGCCACTGAGCTAAATCCCCAGCCCCTACTTTGCATCTTCTTTAACAGTGTCTTAAGTATTTGCTAAAATGCTGGTTTTCACTATTCTCACCGTAATAGGGATAAAATCCCATAAATTTGTTATGCCATAGTTTAATCATTCCCTCTATTACTGGTTTTTCCATTTCTTTGCCATTAGCGTAATGGTGGAATGAATATTTCAGTCCATGTATCTTTCTTTTTTCCCCTCTATTTTCATAGGATAAATTCCCAAGGGTGAGATTCCTGGTCCAAAGTTCATAAGCAGTATTTTGATTCTTGATATATAGTCAAACTACTTTCCAAAAACCAACAGTAGAAGGTCGCAAACTTGCAAATTAACCCATTTCACCAACATTTCATGAGAACTGAGTTATTATATCTGTATTTTTTAACGTTTATTCACTAGTTGCAAAGTGGTTTTTTTAATTTATATTTTACTCCTATTGCTTACTGATGAGGTTAATATTTCCCTAGTTGTTTACTTACTTATGGAAGTTCTTAATGAGAAAATTCTCTGTACATAGGTTTTGCCCAATTATATGTTGAGAATGTAATAGTTTTTCTACCAGTTTGAACGCCTTTAAGAAAGTCATTAATCCTTTCTTGTCATACTTTGTGTGTTTTTTCCCAATCTGTTTACACAGCGGGGAGCTTTCCAAGGTCCTGAAAAGCAAGGTCTGGCGTCAGAGCTGGAAGTATCTGCATTCCGTGTCAGCTTAGGCCTGAGAGATGAACACTGTGACCTTGAGGAGGCTGGTTCAGCTCAAGAGCCAAGACAGCATGATATTTGTAAAAGCCTCCTTAAGTTTAAGTCAATCAATTTTTGTGTAATTCATCCCTGGATTGTGATTTAAGCTCTCAATATAAAAAGACTGAGACATTGCAAGACCTGACTTTTCAAATCTGGAGGGAACCACCCTCTCCCCATTTGAGCACCTTGCCAGCAGCAGCAGCCCCAACATCTCCATACTAGAAATTCCCAAGACAGAAGAAAGTCGTTGGAATCCACTGTGTCTGCTCCTGCTCTATGTGACCTCCTTAAGCCAATAAAAACTCTAGATCCCTGGCACAAAAATCAGGAGCTAATCTAATCTTACAGTGGAGTGTCTCTGTGGCATTTCTGCCAGCCCAAAGCCATGAAAACCTGTCCTCTTCCTTCTCATTTTATTCTGCTTATGGTTGTCTTTAGTATACATTTCTCATTTTTAATATAGATAAATATTTCATATTTCACTTTATGCTTTTTTTATTCCCTCATATGTTAGAAAGGTTTGTTCTTTCCCAGGTTCATGAATATACCCAATATTACATTATTCTGAAGCCTATTTTTTATATTTAATTATTCATCTGCAACATAGCCTGTTATATTACAAGTGATATGAATGTAAAGATGTTTGTTGTGCTGGGCATGGTGGTGGACACCTGTAGGCCCAGCACTCGGGAGGCTGAGCCAGGAGGATAGCCATGGTTTTGAGGCCAGCCTGGGCTACAGAGTGAGCTCAGGGCAAACTTGAACTACATAGAAAGACCCTGTCTCAAAAAAAATTGCTGTGTTTCTACATGTTGCTAGTAAACTAACTATTGAGCATTCTTTTCCTTATCATGCTGTAATAACTATAGTATCACACATACAATTTATAGACCTAATTGTGTCTATTTTGAGAATTCCTATCCTATTTATGTACACTTTTTCTATGCATTCAGAAATGATATTTCCTTCCTGGTATCCTGTGATTCTTTTTCCAAATACGTTAGAATTATTTCATCAAGAAAGGTCTTATAGAATAGTCTGTTCTTAAACTTATAAATTAGTTTGATAAAAATGTACGGTCTTTATGCATCTTCCTTTCAGGAAACATCCATTCATGTTACAATTATATCTCCATTGAAATGGTGTTGCTTTCTCTATGTGGGTCACAGCTAGATCTAATGAAATTTATTCCTAAGTATTTCATATCTTTGTCACTATAGTGAATAAGATTTTTTATTCTATCCTCTAGTTATTTATTGCTGATATACCACAATCTCTGTTTTATAGAGTTGATGTGAGTAATAGCCTTTTGAAGAATGTTTCTATATCTTCAGCAAAACTATTGTGAAAGCATTGTTCATGATGTCACTCTGTGTCCCTTCAAGTAATAAATTCCTTCCAGAAGTCAGGAAAAAGAAGATTATTTTTTTCCTGAAACAAACTTAACCCAATGACAAAGTCACTCTAGTTTTTTTTCTTCTTGGTAGCCAAGTTCTTAAAAGTTTAAGTTAGCACTTAACTGCATAAATCAACTAAATCTAGATGTATAGCATACATATTTCTCTGTTCTTTTAGTTGTCTTGAGTTTTGCTCATATTATTAATTGTTCTCCATTAATTCTGCAATCCACTTTAAATGATCTTTGCAAACATGTAGTTAGTCCGGGAAGGTTAGGTACCTTAAAATGCACATTCACAAGTAAGTTAGCTATATGACAATTCAATAGTATTGTTCATCTGTTCTTAATTATATATATGCTAAAAATGGAATAATAGGCTTGTTTCCTCCAGTTCTCCAAATGTGGAGGCAAACTCTAGACAAAACACAGGCCAGCCTATTTATTTACGAGGTTCCTTCCACACATAAAAAGCACCCATTAATGCATCCTTCTCCCAGTTCATCTCATCAAAATTGTAAATGGCTTGAAATAATCTAACATCCCCTATGAATATGAACTGTCTCCTTGAGACCCCTCTACTCAGGAAACCTATCTGTTTACATCTCAACATAGGGCATGCGGACTCATAGTTTGTTCAAGTTCACATCCAATACTCAGATTTCATTCCTTGTGAGGTTATTCACCTATTGGAAAATCTTGAAACACTAAGGACGAACTGCCCCTAACAAGACATGCATTTAAATAATAGTCTCGATCCCTTGAGAATCCACACTTAACACTTCAAATGTGCATTTAAATGGACAATTTTATGTAACATTAACAAAAAGCATTAGTTTGTTCAGAATGGTGGACAAAATTTAGCAGTTTCTTATAAACTGTAATTGAGTGATACGTACATTTTGGAAGTCATAGCACTGAACTTTTCTAGGTATGCTGTCCTCTGACCTCCCTGCTGTCCTGAAGTCCCTATGCCCCAATCGGATACTGAAGGATGAGCTGTGCTTCTCTACAGAGTGGTATTTGGGTTATTCTGTCCCTTTCTTTGGCTTCCTATTAATATTTTTTCTATCTTTTAATTTCCATTTTCTGCTCTCTTCTCCACCCTTTATGCTTCCCCATTGTCTTGCAAAACTAAACAGGTTAGAAGTCTGATTTTCAGATGAGGAAAGGATCATGTTTTCACAGTCTTCTAGAACACTTATCAGTCATTGTCAACTTTACCCACGGTGCTAGTACTGTGGATTTCCTGAGCTCTGGAACTAGGCTTCCTAATTTCTTTTCTCACTCTACTTTTATCAGTACTCATGACTTCATCACTCTCACAGTCAATCCAACATCTTGTCTGTGACTGTTCTTTGACTTTCTTATCTCCAAAGGTCATTCCTTTCCCAACATTGGTGCCCACTCTCTCAGACTATACAAGCAACAACATCCACTCTAACATCTTAGTTTCAGACATTCTCTTACTGTTGTTTCCTGCAGCACAGCACACTTTCACAGCACTCCAGCACTCTGACGCCTCCAATTCTTCAATCCCAACAAGACCTCTACCATCGACTCCAATGGATAATATTTACTCTAGTGCTTATTATATCCATCACTCATGGTATTCTCATTAATGTTCTAAACAGTCTAAATGATATGATCTGGGACTACAAATGCTGCCTTGAAGCCTTCCATAACTCCCTTGGTCTTCACTGGGTATAACACCAACCTTAGTTAAACACAGAGTTCCCTCACTCTGTGCCTTGACCAGAGCAGTTAAGAGCAGTTAAATGTTACTGAAGAAAATTCTGGAACCATGCCACTGGGCTAATTTCAAATATGTAATCACAGATGCAAACAGAACTCAATACTTCCAGACAATATACTTCTACAGGAAATGGGTTTTCCAACTATTCAGACCATTATTTATTGGGGCTGGAGATATAGCTCAGTGACATAAATACTTGCCTGGCAAGCACAAGGCTATGAGTTTGATCCCCGGTACCAAAATAAATAAATAAAGACTATCATTCATATCTCTGATCTTAACTCTCCTAACATTCTTTCCCTATTTGTATTTCTTTCAACTAATGACTAATGACCTTGCTTCATACTTCATAGAGAAAGCTAGGGTAATCAGGTGAGACTATCAATCCTACTCACCAACCTGTACCTGTATTCACATACTCTGCCTTTGTTTCTGTTAAAAAGAGAAGAACATGGCTGAAATCCTGTGTTCTAGGATCATCTTTCATCTTCATAAAACTATCACTCCTATAATCACCCCTTCACTTTTTAATTCCTACTAGTATTCAACCCTGGTCCAGAGCATTTCACAAGGCTACTGCCTCTGAAAACTAGATAGACACGAACAGAACCGCTTCCAAACTCACTCACACTGCTGTTGGAGGTCCCAGTTCTTTCCCAAGGAGGCTTCTCTCTAATAGTACTCAGAAGAGAGTTTCCCACAGCACTAGTATCAGGAGAGAATGAGAGGGATGGAAGGAGAGGAAGAGAAGGATGTGGGGTAGGGGGATGCACCAAAGACAGAAATCACAATCCTTTTATAATTCAACATCAGGGCATCTCAACCCCTTGATTGTATTTCATTTCTCAGCATCAAATTAAAGCCAATATTGGGGCAATTTTTGGATATATCTGAACAAGTACTACTGTTTAAGAATTTAAGTAATTCTAAATTTCATGTAGAATCAGAAATAACTTCTTCACTGCAGCATATTTTCAGGACCTTCTATAAAAAGCTCTACTTCCTAACCAGCATTACCCCCTTCTCTTTAGTCAGTTTAAACCCTTTGTGACCTGCCTTGCTCATTCTTGCAAATACATTTTTCTTTTGTCTCTCTCTGCCTCTGTTTCTGCCTCTCTCCCCCCTCCCCCATAAATGTTTCTCATTACAATGCCAAGAATTGCCTTAAATGTCTTGTTTTTAAGTCATTTTGTCTATGATTTATACAACTACAATTTCAGTCCTTGAGAACAAAAACTAAGTCATTTATTCAGTTTGTATTCGCCACCATGCTTGATATTGGGCTATGTACAATTATGAAGGAATGAACTAATCAATCCAGCTAGCCAGCTGAAGGGGAAAAAAAACTTTAAGCTAAAATTAGGTACATTAAATCTCTCTTGTCAAACATTCCATGTTTTTATAACCTTGTTTAAACTATAGAGTTCTCTGTGCCAGGTTTTACTTCATGTTATAACTATCCAACTTCATTCCCTCCGTCCTCCTATGCCTATGTCCCCTATATCTCACAAGATCTCAATTGCTCACTCATTCCTGTCTCTGGAACTAGTCTACAATCCTGACTATGGGTATGAAGGTACTAACTAGTCTAATCCTAGACCTGGTCTCAAATTCATCTTGAATCTGTAATGTTGATCATTGGCTTCTGCACTCTTTCAAACTCTACTTTTTGCCATCATTATGCATGTGATCAACTAAGTGTTCTGTCCTGTACTTGAATTTCATGTTTGGTAACTACTTTAAAAATACCCTGTTGGTAAGACAATGAGACACATAAGGGATTGTCATGAAGGAAGATAACTTTTATTCTCACAAATCCATGGAAGTAAGAGGTGCAGCATTCCATACTCGGCCACACAGGGGAGCACCAGGGTCACTCAGAAGACAGAAGGAAAGAGCAAAACACATTAGAGAGACTCTCTCTAGATTTTCATAAAACGGAATAGATAAGTGGGTGAGTTTGGTAAACACAGTGAGGCTAGTATTCGCTAGTTAGTCTTTTCCAGAAGGTTCTGGAAAGGGCCCTGCCTCCAGTTTATCTGGTATCTGGCTCTGGGGAGATTAGCACAGAGAACTGTGGCCTGGAGCAAAAGAGCCCATTAAGAGAAAGTGGTTGCCAGTAGGCCTCTGGATTAATGGGTTTGCATATGAAATGAGTGCTAGAAGATAGGCCTTTTGTTTTTTTTAGAAATTAACTAAATTTGGGGAAGGCAGCACCTGGGGGACAGCAAGGCCACAGAAGTCAAAGCATGAAACATCACACTGTGAATCCCAAGGTTTCCACCCACTTACTTTCTTCAAAGGGCTCACCCCACCCCCACTCGGGAGTTTCTGTACCTGAGGTCTCAACACATACCAATCTATCGTATCAGACACCGGGACCATGCCTCACATATGCAAATCAGCTCATAACTAAGCAAACAAGATTCTACTAATAGATCTTTTTGCAAAGCAAACTCGAGATTCTAAACTATTCTGATTTTCATTTTTCTGAAATGATTTGCTTTCATTGTTATTAATTGCAAAACAGCACAAACAGAATAATTCAGTAGGTCATCACATCCTAAGTCAGCTCAAAGGAAGAAGAGTTACATTCTCAGCTCACTTGCAGGGCATATTAACCCATACTTATAATTTATATCTGTTATATAAAGTCATGAACACAAAACTTAAAATGCAAATTTTAATCCCTAAATTTTGAAAATCAGTGGATCCTTGAACCTATGAGCAAAATCCTTGGGTAAAAAGATTTCCTGATAATCTAAGGGAAAGACTTACACGCATTTAGGTAAGACTTTTATTACATATTATTTCCTATTTTAAAAGAAGCTAGTCGTTGCTATAACAAGTTGTTGAGCTGAATGTGTATTTTGCACATTTTCAACTTCATCTTTGTCATTCCTGATTTTTGAAACACTCCATAAAAGCTGAATAATATATTCATTGCATTTCCAAAATTCAACTTTCCTTCCTTTTCCATTTCATATCAAAATTTCACTGTCAATGTAAATTCAAATTTATGTGGTGGTTTATACTTCACAAAGTGCTTTCATCCTGTTTCCTTAAGCCACAACACTAAAAATGAGATGGAAGCATATGTTCTTATCAAAACTGTTCAATAAATTAGTAAATTTACTTATGCTGCTTTCTTTCATTCTTTCATTTATTCAGTCAACATTTATTTGAGGGCCATTTTGTGTCAGGCACTATTTTAAGCTCTTGCCATGCAAAAGGAAAATAATATCACTCTCCTCAAGAAACCTTCGCAGGAAGGAATAAAATTAGGAAGTAAACAAGTAAATGAGGAAACTCAGATTCAAACTCTGCTTGTCTGATTATAAACTTAAAGCTTTTTGCAAGATACCACTCTGCCTTGCTGGTTCAAATTACCAGTGTAAAAGTTCTCTTTGCCATGAATTTTGGTAGTTTGATCTTTTCAACCCATCTCTCTTTGAGTTTTCAAAAAGTCTCAGATATTTCCTACTCGCTGAAGTGATTTAGCTGTCAACTAACAAAATATCACTTAATAACCACCACACTCCGAGCAATATTGTCAATAACTAGGAAAAACTTCCTTTACTCCTCCCCCTCATAAAAAGAAGATGGGGGGAAGTCAGTCTAAAACTAGAACAATAATTACCAGAGGATGGAAGGGAGAAGGGAAGGTTGGATAAAAAGAAGTCTGACCAATGCCATCCACGTACATGTATTGAAATATCACACTGAATCCTATTAATATGTACAATTAACATTTGTTAATAAAACAAAATGAAAACACATTTATTCCTGCAAAAATGCATACCTATGAAATGCTAAGCACAAATTAATAGTGTGCAAGAGTACACACATTTAATTACAAGCAAGGGTCTGCCTATCCGGGGTTTCTACAGGGGAGCATTTCAAATGATTTCCCCTTTGCCTGTTTTCATCTCACAGCACTCACTAGTAAGTTAACTTGTCCTGTGTATCATTAGTAATTCATGACTTGCTTGTGAAAGTGCAGGGACAGCACTACTACAGACCTAATACGATGAATATCTTATTAGGAAGAAATTAACAAATGAATTGTTGCCAATCGATAGGTGTTGAAGAGAAAATTACAATGATAGTAAAGCCTAAATAATTTATACACACTATTGATTTTTTCATTACATTAATTATTCTTTATAGCACACATAAGGAACTTGGAGAGTAAAACCTTCAAAGCAAAGAAATTTATCTGCTCTGATGTCTTAGGCTTAAGACTGAATTTAAAAGCCATACTCACAAATATTTCTAGATTAAGAATGTTCCCAGAAATCAACTGGATACTTCCAAAATACTTGAGTTTTTCCAAGTCATCAGAAGAGTTTATGCATAATTACTTTTGATATGTCAGTGAAGGTAGTGATCAAAATGCCTACTATTAAAAATACAGAAATTGGGGCTGGGGATTTAGCTCAGCGGCATAAGTGCCTGCCTTGCAAGCAGGTGGTCGTGAGTTCGATCCCCGGTACCGAAAAAGTGAAAAAGACAAAAAAAAAAAAAAAAAAAAAAAAAAAAAAACAGAAATATCCATTAACCCACCATCCTCTTTACATACATAGAAAGCACAATAAGAAATCCAATAAAGCTTGTGAGAAAGAATATCTTCCCTGATACTCCTAGAATTTCTAAGATAACTGGGTTTACATACTGTTCTTCAAAGTACAGATTCCTTTGGACTAATGATTTTCATAGCCAGCAGAAGACAATTCCTAAGACAATTCTATCATGGTGAAAGAAATAGCCAAAAAAAAAAGCCTGCAGTTGACCCTTTTGCTTACAGAACATTTCTGACTCTAACCATGTCATAAAATGGGGTACAAGAAAAAAAAAAAAAAAAAAGAAAGAAGAGCAATGTGTAAAGGCATAAAAAGACAATATAGATTGTTACAATTCCCAGGGATCACAAGGTTCCCAGAAACTCAGAATCTCTCCCTATGGCTGGGAAAAACAACACATATACACCAGTCCCAGTAGATGTATACAGAAAGGTATTGATGTTTTTCATCTATAAATATTTACGTTGACCAGCACTTTGTTAATGGCACTTGACTCTCAGAATTAAAACAGTGATTCAATGGTTCTTCTGTCAAATTTTGCCAGACATTTTAATATTATCCCTTCTAATACTACAGGTCTAATGTTAGTATCCAATATTAGTAAATTTTATAATATTCTGCACAAAAAGGTGCATATATATGCCTTTTGAACATACATCTCCTTCAAAATAAATACAGAAATACATTTCAAAAGGCCTTCAAAAACTAAATATATTAGAACAATTTCGAGTGTAACACAATTTTTTTCCTTCTCTCACATTTTACTTCCAGAGACTTAAAGCTCATAAATGTTACCCTAAAGAATTTTAATACTCTTGGAAGAAAATCTAAGCTGCAGAAAACATATCATTGCATAAATACGTTTTTGCAAACTACAGCCAGTTTTGTGCACTTCTTGTCATGCCTTAACTAATGTTGTTATATAACCAAATTTATAAAATGCCACACACTGAAATAATGTAAAATATGTGCGTTCACTGTGCACAATAATACAGATATAACTGCCCAAATCTGTCACGATTAGCAGCAGTTCCTGGTGTATGAGGTAACAAACACCCAACTTTAGCATCATTTTTATTACTCATCAAAAAGTCACTTGTCTGTGTTGGTCGTTTCTTTGGTAAGTAGTCATTGTATGCATTCTTTTCTTTAGGCGGGGACTGAAGGCTCTGCAGAGTATATGAAGTACAGGTATTTAAATATAGAATATGTTCAATTTTTTGAACAAAAAGAACCAGGGCATCCCTAATATGAATGAAAAGACATTTCAAAGTAATTTAAAGCACTGTACAAATTATCCTCCAGTTCATCCTGCCCTCCTCACAGCTTTATATCTATTTCCATTTTTCTTTGCCTTGAGGTCACGGAACTTATCGGCCAGTTCTCTGTTGTTGGCTTCCAGATAGCTCACTCAGTAGAAGGCCATGGAGGAGGGAGGAGGAGAAAGTGGTCAATACATGTCCTCCCCCACCTTTCAGTCCTCCCATCTACCTTCTATGCCTCGCCTTGGCAGTTCCAGCATGGACACTTTCTAAAACCAGCTTTTATCCAAAAGCTTCTTCTTAGGTTCCATGACTATATGCTATGACTATAGCTCCTGTTAGCTACATCAGGGGCCAACATGAATGCACAGTAACACCATTCTCTTCCTTTGTCAATTATACCCAGGAGGGTAAGTTTCTGCATGTCACCAGTTGCAAGGCATTTCGAGGTCCAGTGTTCTTCATTCATATCTCCATAACCAGTCCCTTCACAATCCCAAAGGGTATCTCTCTTTATCAGCACCCTGATTAATAAAGCTATCAATTCTGTAAAACAGCAATATGATATAAAAGAAGCTATAAGTAAATAAATGTACATCAGCAGTGTTTAAATATACTTGCATTCCCAATCAGCCTCCTAGATAGTTGATTATTTCCCAAAAATACACTAACAAGACAAGCCATTGCTTACAACAGAAATATATCTTCTACATTCAGTATTACCTTCTTTCAGATTCAATTCTTTTAAGATTCTGTATGACACCTTGACTACTTAGGTCCATCTCTTCCTCTTCCATAACAACCTTCTAATCTATACTCCACAGTATCACTACCCTCTTTTCTTGGTATGTCACCTTGTTCTCTATCGTGTTATAGGGGACTTACCTTTATATTTCTGTATGTATGTAAATCACAGAATAACTCTGTTTAAAACCATGTTTACTCTTCTTTCTCATTCTATGTTTTTTACTTTGGAAATAAACCCATAAAATTCTACATTTCTAATTAGAGTCCACAAAATACAGATGCCATCTTACAAGTTTACAGTTACCCATCCAGAACTTTGAATTATTTTGAAGAAATACCCTAGAAATATAAATTAATATGAAAAAGTGATTAGCATTTATACTGCTTATGTTTATAAAGAAGCTAGAATGTAGGGCAACCATAAATACACAGCATAAAATGCAAGGTTCTGAAAACAAATGACACAATACTTACCAAAAAAGCCATAGTAAGATATTAACAATAGCAATGAGCTACAAATATTTATGTACCCACAGGCAACTAATTCAATTTCACTGCAGGACTGTTTCATGGATGACTTTAATTGTATATGCATAAATATTTTTATTGCTGTTTCATTAATTTCCCATAAAAAATAAAATGATACGATGAAAACAGAAGACAAGTTTCCATTCAACAGTCTTCACCAAGTCCCCACACCGAGTATACAGAGTATCCTAGAATTAACATTTAGTTTCATCTTTTGAGGCTCTTCTTTGGCATCCAAACTTCAGAGCTCACTTTTGCATTGCATTTGATGAAAATTTCCAGGTTAAAAAAGGATGGTACAGGTTTTATTCATCATTTTATCACTATGCAAAACAGCATGTACAAATGAAACACACTCTATGGGAATATTCTAGTAGCTAACTGATATATTTCCTCACTATATTCTAACCCTTTGGATTATCAATGTTCATCATGAGATAACATTCTTACTACTCTCATTTTCCTGGGAGAAATAATGCAGTGCAGAGTAGGTAACTGATTGAACTCAAGATCACATGAAAGTTGTTGGACTCGACTGAAATCCAAGTAGTCTTACTTCAGAGCTCATGCTCTTAAAAATTACCTTAGTTACAATCAAAAATCAGAGAGCCATAAGTGTGTCATTGATTTTCTCCTGTTTCTTATGAGGATTTGTCATCCTGGTTCATCTCTTTCCATTGCCTTTACAAATCACAACTTTCAGCCACCACCAATTCAACTGTCTGGCTTGGACAGTAGTAGTCCCAAGCCTGTATACCCTAGAAGTTAAATATGTCTGTCATCCATACATCACACGTCAAAGCCCCCATCCTCTCAGTTTTTTTTCTGAAGTGAAAATAATGAAATTAACCTTTCCAAGAGGCAAGGACATCTATTTGTACCCAAATGAACTTCTGATTTGTGGCATACTATCCATCAGGAGAAATCTAGTGACCCAATGAGCCCTGGCCACCATACATTTACTCCTGTCTGAGAATCTGCAAAGTCAACACGCTGCTAATTATGGAAGTCAACCACTAACAATTAGAATTAGCACCTGAAATAAGAATGTCACAACACAAAGCACATAATAATTCCATTTTCTGAAGAACCACAATCTTGTCGAGATACACTGATATTTTTAAAGGCTAAAGGCTGACATTTATTAACTGTCTTCTATAGTTAATCTTTGTGTAGGTAATATGCATGTGTTATGTCAAAGAAAATGAAAGAAAACATTATCTTTGATAACAGATGTTGAGTATATTTCATAATGCATAACTAAATGTTCAACTATAATTTAAACAAAGTTATTTTAACCAGTAAAATCAATAATAAACTTATACATAATAACCACAATTTAACACATTCACAAAAAAGATAGCTGATTAATACAAAATACAAATTTGGTTTCCTTCATTTAATTGTTTTCATACTGAACCTATTTTTTGGCCCAGTAATCTACTTTGTGACTCTTAAACTCACATTAGGATTTGTCAATCTCAGTTAAACTGTTTAATTCATTATCAAACATAAGTAACTTTCAAATGCCATAAGCTTCTGACTGCCTTTCAAAATCAGAAGATAATAATTAGCTTTCAGGAGTAATAATATAAGATTTTAAGATTCGGGAAAATGACATTGTTAAATGTTTAAATTTACCTAGCTTCTAATTATTACATGAACATTTTTATTTCTATAATACCAACCCAACCAGAAATCTCAAGGTGATTAGCAAGGAAAAGAAGAAGAAATCATCTACTATCATTTACTACTTCCAGTTTATATCCTTTCACTTGAAAAAATGGAATGAGTTTAATTTACCTTCTTTCTGATTTATAGCAAATATTGGTGGTTTAGAGCAGAAGCAATACAGTGCTTTAAGAGACTCTGTAATGAACAAATAAGTAGAAATGGCATATAGACAGAACAATTTTTTATCTCCTTAGTTTTACACTGCACACAAACCTTACAGTAAAAATTAACCTTCTTGGCAGTTTAACATTTCTAATTAGAAGAGACATCAAACAGATTATGTTTTAGAAAGCAGTAAGGGCCATAACACTGTAGAATCTTCGAAACAAAGCTCTGCAGATGCCTTATATATTTTAGCCTGGTGTCTAAAGGAAAAGCAATAACGAGATGGTGTTTCAGAGTGGTTCCATTTTTTTGTAGCAAGTTGCGTTGTATTTTCTCATCTTATCTTTTTTACTTATTACTAAGAAGCAGATGATCTACTGTTCTAGATCCATTGATCATTTTGGCCCTTAATGTGGAAAACAATCTATTTTTATCAGAATGTGCTTTACCAAACTTATGTAGGTAGAAATACTGTATTTACAAATGCTAGAGAACTGACACATTCATGTATACTTTTCTTTCTTCCTTTCTGTTTTTTCTTTCTATGCATGGAGCAGGAAAAGAGAAAAGCAGATACCCTGAACCTAGAATGAAAGATCTGCAAAAGGTCACCCAGGTTAAACGTTCTCCTAGGAAAAAATATTTCTCCTAACAATATCAAAGTTTAACAGTCTGTGCTCATTTTAGACAGTTACACATTTTATGAAGTTGTTACTCTGAGTTTAAAATCCATCGCTTGTTATCTTAGTTGTATTTACTGGTGCTATACAGACCAAGTTTCTTCTACCTTCCACATCATCCTTTGAGTACTTACAGGCAACTTGCATGTCTCTCCTTGTTTCTTCTATCTTAACATTAAGCATTATCAATGTCTTCAATTAATTTTCATAGGAACATAGTTTCCAGATGCCACAGGTAAATTTGAGTTGTAGTTTGATTTTAAATATTCTCTAAATGAAATGCAAAGAGAAAATCTGAACATTCATTTCTCATGCATTTCAATAGCTGACACCATTAGAGGGTCTGTCCTGAGCCCACTAATCCACCTAGGAGTAAATTTCTCTTTGTCTGACAACTGATATAACAGAGAGACAGAGTCAGAGACAGAGACACAGAGAAAGACAGAGACACGGAAAGAGACCAAGATGCAGACAGACAGACACAGAGACATGAAAGTTGTTCTGTGATACAAGGTGGTTCAGAAAAACCTCAACTCTGGCTGTAATGATTTGCTGAAAGTCACAGGGCTCTACGTGAAATTAATCAGAGTCATTCTCCAGAGTTTCAAAGCAGAACTCAGAAATAGTTTACTTTCTTGTCACCTTAGAGAGCTATTAGACATGAAGGCCTTAAGGAATGAACCAATTTGATAGAATAAGATCAATATGCAAAGGACTGTGAGATGAAAGACTACCAATCTCTGGGGCTGGGGATTTAGCTCAGTGGCATAAGTGCCTGCCTTACAAGCAGGCAGTCCTGAGTTCGATCCCTGGTACCGATAAAAAAGACCAAAAAAAAAAAAAAAAAAAGAAAGACTACCAATCTCTAGGTCCAGTCATTTGTGAAACCACATCTACCCTTTCCTATCCTAAGGTGTAACTATGTAAGCCAATAATTTCTCCCTGGCTAAATAAATTTGAGATAGGTTTGTATCACTTTTCGCACAACGTATCCTAGTACAATATCCACAGGGTTCCAACTATTTTAACAGAATTAATGGAAGGTGAGTCATAAAAGAGAAAAATCACCATCTTGTCCTACAAGAGTATTAGGATGGAATATCGTCCAGCATTATCTCAGAACAAGAGTGATATCTACTTACCAAGGATTCTGCCTTTCTTCCCCAATAGCCTAGTTTCCATAGGGATGAGACTGTTTGAAACTCAAAGGACTATCATAATAAGTAGAGGCTTAAGACACCCTCCATTGTATACACAGACTGCAGACATAGTAGACAAAACATTGAATATAATTATGCAAATGAAGATACCAATTCCCTGGGTAGGAATTTAATCATATTATTTCTCCTTTTTAGAGTGAAATTACTCATGACAATTGTAGAACTATATTATTCCTTCAGTCGTTTTTACAACAGTAAAGAGATATCTCCTGAAGATTCAGTTTGAGATAAATGGGGAAATCACACAGAGTACAGAAAGGAGCATATGATGAAAAGGAAGAATAACATATAAAGAAGTAATGGGGGGGGACACAAAAATAATTGGGAAAAATCATCTGTAATAAGATAACGCAGGTCATCCAGATGTGCCATCTTCCTATTACCTTCCAATCTTTTTCTAATCAATTTCTGTGATCAGAAATTGCAGGATCCACACTGCCAGCCAGAATGATTCTCATTTCATGGGCCCATGTAATTCACAGGATTGGTCCTTCAGTTCTCCTATGCTTCCCTTTTCAGAGATGAATTCCCGCTTTGCCTTTCTCCTGAGTGTTCCTACCTCTTCTCACGGTTTTAAATAGCTTTTCTTATTACCAACAGAACATGTATTATATTGTGGGTGACCTCTTCCGCAGTTCTTCATCCTCTGTCCTATGATGGCTGATTCCCAAATATCTCTAATTTTCAATTTCAATTGTAAATCTCAGTACAAATAATCAAAAACTGGTACCTCTGTAAGTCAACCTGACCCATTTTCACTGAATTGCTCTAAGGAACTGACCTCAGGTCCTTTTGTGACAGAAGATTTTGATTAGGGAAATTCTTATTATACTTAACAAACAGTATTATAATACTACTATATACTCCAATTTTAAGTAGTATTGTATATTACATTATGCATATATACTGGCCTAAGCATTACACTCCTGTGATGAACTTCCTAATTACTATCTACACTTTAATAGTGAAGAATCTTTCTGAATCACTTAGCCTTGATTACACAAACTAAAAAAATAAATGTCATATCTAACTGACTCCAGGGTCCTTGCTCTGGTCCATTATGTAATCCATGGGGCACTGATGTTTGAGAGAAATAGGAAGGAGATGCTGAAGGGTACCAAAAGCAGAGACTAGGGAAATATAATCAACAGGATCTACGTCTCAATTTTCCTTAGAGTCAGCCCTATTTGAAGTAGAACCTTGTTCCCATTATGTAGCAATAGATTATCTGCCATTTTGCATTGTAGAAATGTAGCCTCCATTATCCAGGCTAATCTGGCTGACTGTAGAATGCTGTACACAGACATTACAATGACAGACAACTAATTCAATCTTCTCTGCTAGGAAGATGCTACTGTTAACATCTCTTCAGCTTTTTCTCTGTAGCTTTTGATACAGGGAATGTCACATATTTCACAACAAGTCCTTCCTACAGTATCTAGAGAAGGGAAGTAATTGAGAATTATTGAGAATTATTAGAAGGGCAGAATGGATGAAAAGGAGAAGGAAAAAAGAATTATAAAATGTGGTACCAAAGCATTGCCAGAAAATAATTTAAAAGGACTATCATTTTAGCCAGGTGTGGTGGTGCACACCTGCAAGCCCAGCACTCAGGAGGCTAAGGCAAGAGGATGGCTGTGAGTTCAACACCAGCCTGGGCTACAAAGTGAGCTCAAGGCCACCGTAAACTGCATAGTGAGACTCTGTCTCAAAAAGATGAAGAAGACGAAGACAAAAGACAAAGACAACGACGAAGAACTAGTAGGAGGAGGAGGAGAGAAGGAGGAGGAGGAAGAGGAGCAGGAGAATATTATTGTAGGATAGTTGATTACCTGATAATTTGTGATTCAGGAAAAAGATGAAAGCTTACTCTCATCACCAAAGTTTAAAAAAATAATTGAATGTGTAGTAGAAACCATATGTTTAAATAGCCAAGGTGGAATTTTTCTACATTGCAGAACAGAGAGACACCAGTACTTGCTACAGAAGGTGAGATCTTACTGCTCACAATCTATGCAGTGGCACCATTTAGTCACTCAGCAGAAATCTAATTATTGTTAGATTTTATATTCTTCTAATTTCTCTAAACATCTTCATCCATTCACTAGGACACTGGTAAAAACAATATTAATAATAGTCCTTCCCGAAAAGTTATCAGATATCTCTATGTGATGTCTCCAGTTTTAGTAGAATGGAAAACAGAAAGCAGGTTAGCAAACTCTTCCAGGTCACCTGGGAATATGTAATATCTAAATAAAAGAGTATGGGGCTGGGGATTTAGCTCAGCGGCATAAGCGCCTGCCTTGCAAGCAGGCAGTCGTGAGTTCGATCCCTGGTACCGATAAAAAAGAAAAAACGAAAAAGACAAAAAAAAAAAAAATGGAAAATAAAAGAGTACAACATGGCTGAAGGGTAGCACAAGAAATCTCCTGAGGTAACAGTGCCATATGTTAGAAAGTTTAGAAGTAATATGTACCTGAAAAACTGATTAAGGTATAGTTGCAAGATCTAAAATAATAAACTCTTATAAGATATAAAATAATACGCCATTACAGTCCAGCATGGCACCACAACCTTGTAATCCCAGCACTCAGAGTTGAGGCAAAAGGATCACAGTGAATTCAACGCCAACATTCACTACACAGTGTATTCAAGGCCTGCCTGGACTACACAGTAAGACCTTGTCTCAAAAATAATACATCAATACAATATTTTAAAGTACACGGCCCTTAAAAAGTACTACAGAGAAACCTAATGTCCTAATTCTAAATTCAGCTGTTTCTTACTTTAATATCCATGAAACAGGGAAACAAGCAGAGGAATGTATTTGATACAGTTTTGGAGGGTTATTTTTGTTTTGGTTTGGGTTTTTTGGTACCTGGGATTGAATTCACAACCTAGCGCTTGCCAGGCAGGTGTTTATGCCGCTGAGCTAAATCCCTGGCAAGGAATGTATTTGAAAAACTTCCTAAATTTAAAAAAAAAAGCCACAATGAAGTTTTGTTCATTCCTGGAGAAATAAAAGAGTATTAGATGCTTCAGTGATGGCAAATTCCAAAAATCTAGGTAGTTTCCAATAAGTGAAGTTTTTCCACAACGTCAAATGCAAAAGCTATCAGATAGCATCTATTGAGCTGAGTATAAATTCCTATACCCTTACACCAGAGTGTTTGAAATCTTTGAGATAAAAACTTCAATATCTTAGTGTTCCAAGATTTTAATATTGCAGCCTCTTGAATGAGCCTGTCAGATTAATCTTCGGATTGCAATAGGCAGAAAGAGTATTTGACCACACTGTCAAGCCCAAGCCTCTCTCCAAGGATGTTAATGATGTAAGTGGTTTCCTCGGAGATCAAGATTTCAAACTTTCCTATACCGGAGCTCCATTACTATACTTAAGGGGAGAGAGCATTCCATCCTACAAATGGGGGATCTTATTTAACCTTTGCATCCACTTACCACATTTCCACATACACAGTATAGGTATCTGACAAATACTTTTGAAATAAGTTAATGAAAGGCCTAAGCAAAGGGGTGAAGTGAAACCTCGCTGAGAACAGCATGAATCCAAAGGCTGGCATTGCTCGGCCACAAAGACCAGCTAGAGAACCAGGGCTACTGGGGCAGAGCAAGAATCTGCACGCCTGTGTTCAAAGAGGCCTCCGAGGAGCTACTTGGCGGGGGGGGGGGGGGGGGGGTGTTAGTATCAGCCCAGTCTTCCAGCTTCACCGTGCGTGCTTGGAAATCTCCTGCCCTGCCTCTCTGCCTGGGGCTCCCCTGCTTTTTAACCGATTTAGGTTCCCACCGCACAACTCAAGTGCAAGATTGGAGCCCATAGGCATTCCATAGAGGTTTTCCAGCGTCCTACGCGGACAGGTCACGCGCCAACGACGGCTCCAGACCTTTAAAGGTGCAAACGGGGTGGCAGGAAGCAGTGGGGTCTAGGTAAGAGGAGCGGATCTGCTCTATCTCGAGGCGTCCCATCCATCACCCTCACGCCAAGCCTCTGCCCCGAGCGTCGGCAAGAGGGGGCCAGCGCGGGACTGCGCGGGGTGGACACCGGGGGAGAGGGGCGGGAGGGGCGAGAAGCGCGGGACAGGGGCCGTACCTGGAGTGGCTGTGGTTGCGGGGACAGTCCTTCTTCTCCATGATGGCTGGCACGCAGTTGGTGAGCTCAGTCCAGTCGGCGTGCAGCCCGCAGCTCCAGCCGGTGGAGAAGCGGGAGAAGAGCCAGGTCTCCTTCTTGCCGGGCCGGTGACAGGTGCATTTCTTCTGGCCGGCTTTGCAGCTGCACGGCTGCTCCAGCCGGATGTTCTTCACCAGGTGCCGGCCGAACGTGGTGCCCCCGGTCTTCTGGATGTGCAGGAACACGATCACGTCGCGCCCTTTGATATTGAAATCCACGAACCGGGTCAGGTCCTTCAGCGTGAAGTTGAAGCGCGGCAGGAACCGGGGCGCCGAGCCGTTTTCGGGGGCCTCGGAGTCCGGGTCCTCTTCCTCCTCCTCCTCTTCCTCCTCCTCGGGGTCCCCCGGCTCCTCATCCTCGTCCTCCGGAGCCGCGGCGCCCCGAGATCCCTCGGGCAGCCCCCGGGGCGGCGGGGGCAGCTGGGGTCTGCGCTCCCACTCTTCGGGGGGCGCCTGTGCCCGGCGGGCGGGACTCAGGACGGCGGGCGGGCGGGCGTCCCCGGCGCGGGGCTGCTCCCCGAAGTTGCTGCAGGAGCTGGTGCAGGAGGGGGACACGTACTGATACATGATGACCACGAAGAGGAGAGTGAGCACGGGCGTCAGCAGCCACTTGTTGAACCTTTCATCCATGGTCCCGCTCTCAGGCCGGCAGGGGAAGCGGCGGCGGGGGCGCGGACGGGCGCCTGCTTGGAAGTTTCGGGGACTCCGGGGCGCGGCTCGGAGCCCGCCGCTCCTCCATGCCCCTGACGCCGAGGCGTGCGCTGGCTGGCGGCCCCGCTGCGCCCCGAGGCTGGCGGCGCTGGGAGGAGGACGCGCGGCGCGGCTGCGGCTGAGGGGCGCCCCGCGCTCCGGGGCGCAGGGCTCGGCGCGCTCCGCCTCACGCGGCTCCGGGTCGGGCGACGCCGAGCATCCCGGGCGCTCAGACTCTAGAGAGCGCGGCTCCGGTCCCGGACCTGCGCCGGGCAGCAGCCGGGCAGCCGGGCAGCTTCGGCCGGGAGCGCAGGGGCTGCATCAGGCTCTACAGGGGCGCCCGCCAAGGACGAAGGCGCGACCCGGCCCCGCCGCCCCTGGCACCGCGCCGGCACCTGTGCCCCTAAGTGGAGGGGCGCGGGAGCGGCGAGCAGGGCAGCCGGAGCCCGCCGCAAGTTTGCAGCGCGGCTTCCTCCGCGGCCGCAGGCTAGGCGCCTCTGCGACGCCGCCTCTCCCCGGCGAGTCGCACTGCTGCTCCGGGTCGGTCCGCCCAGGCGCGGGCACGCACGCAGACACACTCGCACACACGCGGGCTGGCACCGTCACAAACCGCCAGCCAGTGTGACGGGAGCCCTGCTACCCGCAGCAAAAACCTGCCCTAGGTACCGAGCATGCGCCAAAGCCATCCCAACCCTGGAGGAGTTTCCAGGGGAGGAGTCCACTGCACCGTGGGGCTCAGAGGAGGCAGCTGGGGGTGGGAATCCCTTCAGCCCAAAGCAGGAGAGAGGCGGCCAGAAAGCTAAGGCGGATCGAGAAGAGGCCCCTAGAAGGACGTCGCTGGTGCTGATGCGATGCCTCTAAATCAACAGCTTTTTTGGCCAAAGTGGACGGTGAACCTGACCGGTAACACCCGATACCGCTGGAAGACGGGGTAAACTAGACCAGATTTCACGCAGGTTGGCTGGTCCCACCAGGACAGGGGAAATGGTCTCCAGACTGACTGCGTTTCATTTCTCCTCAAGACAGTCTAACTGATGCTCAAGTCTTATTCCGGGCTTCCTTAACTATGAATTTGGTGTGCCCAACTGTACTTTGTTAAATCAGCATCCATGAAGTGCCTACTGTATACCTGACTGTGTTCAAAATACAGTTCTTTCTTCCAGCACCAAGACAGCTCAGCCCACAACCAGGCAGGACAGAGGGGTCGCCTTCTGAAAGTCATTCTCAATGTTCCTCCTTTACGCCTTAGTGGAAGACCTTATATCTTACCTATATTTCTGACGCCCTTCTTTAAGTGCAGATGTTTTTAAAAACTATTATTTCAGCATCCAGGTTTTGCATTTATCCCAAAACCACATCTTTGCTTTAAGACAGCTTCTGTTTTTCAGGTAACAAATGAATGTGCTAAGCAATTGAAGTAACTGCCCCAACATAATTCCTACACCTATTTGACCTGTTTTCAAATGGACAGCAGACAGGCGTTGGCAGGTGGGATCCGTGTAGTGTGATTTCCTGGCTTAGGCCAATGGATAGCAACTGGCTACTCTGCCAGCTGCAGCCCCACCACATTTTCTTTGACGCCTACCTTCCCACTTGACCTGTTTAGGGATCAAACTCGTTTCTTCCTGAGACCACTAATCTCTTCCATGTGTTATGCCCATCAATTAAAATCCAGATATTTCAGAGATGAGAAAGCTTGCCCATAGAAATTTATTTTTATTGTTCTAGTCAGGTGGGGCTCTTATCAACAAAGCGTCCCCCTCTGCTTTCCTGTCTTGTTTTCCACTCTATAAACAACCACAAAGTGTGCTCCTCCTGATACTGTAGGATCCTATATTTGCAAGAAAGGTGTTGGTATAATGAATCAGCTTCTCGAAGTTTACCGTTTCCTCCCACTTGGGTTTAGAATTCTATTAATGGCATCACACTGCTTTTCAAAGCGAGACATAGTGATAGAACTCAGTAAAACTCAATAATTATTTCCTGAGTACATCTGGTTAATGGGTTATGTATTTGTTTTTTTAAAAAAACTTTTATTTTATTCAAGCAATAAAGTCATACCTTTTTATATTATTTTACTTGAGCAGTTTCTTATTTTTTAAATTGATTGATATCACATAGACAAATGGAAATGGAGCCTCCTTAGTTGCCCAAATCGGTAACCCAATGCTAGTGGTAATTTACACAATGAAAAGCCCTTTTCTAGTCATTTGTTTCTCAGTCCATTACTCTAAGGAGATAAAGGAAATATAATAACCCACTTTAGAGATGACAACTGAAGCAAGGGAAGGTAGGTGAAAGCACTCAAAATTAAAAATTACCCACATCCCTGAAATGCATTCAGATCACTACTGAAAAAAATCCAATGAATATCAACAACAACAATAAACCTCTTAATTCCTCTCTCTCCTCTTGGGACTCTCTGAGTCAGCAGGCAAGAATAAAACTGCATTGTTTTTCCTCCATCTCTGGCTCTATAGTTAAAACAGTGATTCTACATCCTATAGTCTTTTGGTATCTAATGTATGACTTTCCAGATAAAAGGGGGAAAAACAGTAACAATTATAAAATGATTATATGTTTATTAAAAGAAGTCATTTAAGAGAAATTCAAAAGAAAATATTGTACCAAACAAATAAAACAGCTGTGTTGCTAATAAAATGGATGTGTCCATAAATAAGTGCGCCCTTAGCACTTTTCAAAGAACGTTATCCCAGAAGAGCTGTTCCTGCTCTCAGGAAAATAGCTAATGGAGCGCCTCCATTTCTTTGAAATAATTGCAAGGAAAACAACGTGCAGAATCAAGGCAATTACATAGATAATTTAAACACGTACCTGAGTACTCATTTTTAATGATAGGTAACTTTGGTTGGTTAAACACTGTCCCAAGTGTGTGTAGTTTCCTTATTACAATTGTGGAACTTGGTGTGAACCTAATCAAAGCTCTTAAATCACCAAATAAACAGTCTTCCTTATCTACAAGGGCAGACCTCACATTCAAGTGAAAATGAATAGAAACTTTTTAAAATTGAATGCTCTCCGGGTAAAAAGGAAAAGCATATTTGCATTCAGCCTACTATAGTTACTCTAGGATGACACCAGCTGGCAGTTGTTTCTGGCTAACAGATTGCAGCTACTATGATTCCTACACAAATTATTAAAATAATAAAAATAATGTTTCAAATAGCTTTCCTCCAATTCTTCTGCCAGTCTAGCAATGAGCTTAACACAATTTGGGAGGCAATTTGTTCACCTAATTGTATGGCTTAAAAAGCTTTACTACAATTATTTTTATGCCTGATTCTTTCCCTGCTTTAACTTTCATACTCTTCCTCTCTGTTCTCAGATATTCTCAAACCTGTTAGTAACATTGCACTCCTCCAGGATTTAAACTTTTGATTAGAACAGTACCCATTTAATCAAGTTCAATTGGGAGATAAAATTGCATCTCAACTTTTCTGTTTTCCCTTTGGTGCCAGGAACTGCTTTTGAGAATGCTGAAGAAACCCTGGAGAGATTTACAATACAAACAATCACAGAGAATAGTTTTGAATCCACTTCATTTGCACACAGGAACATATAGATATGAATACCTCTCGATGCACATGTAAAACAAAATAGATTATGTCAATCATTGCCAATGTGAATTACTCAAGAATAGAAAGTGCTCTTATACACTAAAATGACTTCTCATTTTTGTAAGCATTCACCTCAACCAAATAACCCCAGAGTGAGCAGTTTACAAATAACACCAAAGTGGTACCTTTTCATTCTTAGAAAATTAAGCAGCAGCAGGGCAAACTGTGGAAAGAATTGTGATACTGTTTTCTAGTTCACTACATAGTTGTTACTTTGGAGTAATCATGGCCTTATATATCGCTTCCCATGAAGTTCTATTTATATGAACAATTCAGTTTTTACTTTACCATATAACATTCTTTTTTTACCATTAATACAAGTCTATCATGAAGAATGAAAATAATGCTACCTGTGCGTAATATATTCATTAAATTAGTAAAGTATAAGAAAATGCATTAATCTTTTCATAGCAGATGTGTGTATATTTCAATAAGAACTTCTTGAGTACTTACTATATACTGAGCACTCTTTTGATACATTACTAAACAAGACCAGTAAGAAGCCTGTACTCATGTACCTTATATTCCAGAGACAGAAATATAAGTGATAAAGAAATAAACAAGATGAATTCATTTAATCCACAGATAAATGTCAAGATGCTACCATATGCCTGATACTTTTAGGTACACCGATTATATTAGTTAACAATAAAGATAATAATTGTGGCCTCAAGAGTTCGACGCTAGCAACATAAAACAGTACCAAAAAAAAAAGCTAGGGAAATAATGGGAGATGCATGATGTCAGGGTTTGTGGGCTGTAAGAATTTCACTTTTGAAGGATCAAGGAACCACTGGAAGAGTCATTTTGGTTGTTTCCTTGAGAGGAAACTGTAAGAAGACAAATGTAGAAGCAGGAAACCCAATTAGATGGCTATTCTATTAACCAGGTGAGAGATATGTGGGTCAGACCATGACAAGAGTGTAGCAGAACATGGAAAGGAGTAAGATAAACTGTATTTTCGGGAAAGAATCATCAGTGTTCCCTGATTAATCAAATGGTGGAGATGAAGAAAAGAGTCAAGCATGATGCCAAGATTTGGGTCTATCCAACTGGAGGGATAGAGATGCCATCAACCGAACATCATTACAAGTACTAGCAAGGAAATAATTGAGCTGATGTGACAGGTTAAATGGAAGGGGTGGGGGAATGAGGTAATGCTTTTCAGTGGGTATTCAGAAATGACTATATTTACATAAATGTAGAGGAGCTGAGTCCAGAAGAAATACTGTACAATTAAATAGTCATTCCAGACATCCTGGAAAAGAGATTTCTAAACAAAGAGTGCAAAAGTCTGGTCTCAAGGTAGAGAAAGACCACTAGAGAAGGTGGTGGGCAATTCATTCAGAGCCATGGTAGTGGGTATTCTCCACTAGAAATGCCATTAGGAAGTTGTAAGAAATGAAATTACATGACTAATTGATATGTAAAGCCCACTCACTGGTCTTTGTGAAGAACAGACCAGGAAGGCTTTGAAAGAAAGCAGAGAGCCATTTAGGAGGCAAGTCTAGTTGTCTTGGCAAAGGATAATGGGAACCGTGGAGAAACAATCTACTAAATCCTGAGCCCAAGGACTCAGATCGGAGATGTGTGGCTTCCTTTTCTAATAACAGGATGAAACTGCATGGAAGATTCCATCACCTGAGATAGAGGGAAGTAAAAAGTCCCAATTTAAACTAATTGAGTAACTCCTTAATTAACCTCTTTCCCTTTAGAATACTCAAGTTCCTGGTTCTTCCCTTTTCGCTTTCCCCTAGGACGATCTACATTAGGGAGTGTATGTGGCATCTTTGCACTGGCTGAGGGAAATGGCTCTGTGGAGAGTCCTCTTTTTCTTTAGCTCTCTCCCTTAGTTCCACCTGGACTCAGGTTAAGGTCTTGATTTCTTCTGGGTCTTCTCCTGCCATATTATGAAGTCATCCATCATCTTCCTATAATCTGAATCTTCTGAAACTGGACCATGAGACCCTTTCTGATTGCCAGCCTCCAGCTCTTTGATCACCTTCTTTAACGAACCCCTTATTATCTAAACCAGCCACTTTCCAATCCCTTCAGATCCAACCCTCATATTTGTTGACCACATATTTTGAAATAATCTCTTTAATGATTTCAAATTAAGCATTATAAATACTAGAAACTACTTAGACACATTTTAGTGTCTCTAAAATCAATGCAATGTAAAGGAAATTTTAAAAGAAAATAATTGACAAAAGGTTGTGTTACAAAATATAAATGCTTCAATATGATTATAGTAGACAGCATTAAAAAGTCCTCCATTTCTTGTGCCTCTGAAATATATCAAGTTTAGATATCAAAGAAGGTCAGAAGCCATTCCTTTCCTTTCAAGAAGAAAATAAAAGAGCAGGAGTGGAATAGGCACTAGAATTAAAAATAGCAATAGGACAAGTAAAAACTAGGTCTGACTTTAAAATAGACACATGATAAGAAAGAAAAACAATCTTAATTGATGCAGAGATTGCAAACCAAGAAAAGTTACAGAGTTTGAAGTGAATACAAGCAAAGTACAACATTCTCACACATGGGCTAGGCTTTTTGTTAAATGTCAGGTCAAAATAATTATCTAAATATAAAATATCTCAAAAAAGCATATCTGTTTTAAAATCATTATATCTACCAAGGCATAATTCAGTTTCTTAATTTAGGGGAATAATTGAAAGTTACCTGGATACAAGACAATTCTATCATCGCCCCCACCAAATAAATGTCAGTAGACATCCCATTATTTAGGTGTAAAACTCACCCCACCTCATCCACTGCTTTGTACTACAAACCCTGTCCTAGGCATTAATACCATCCACACTGAAAATCTGATAACTCCCTGTCTTTCCATTTCAAATAATCAAGTTTGGGAACATAAAAAGGCCAAGTAGCTACATGGTTTTTTCTCATTTTCCACAGACTGATTCTTAACGGGCAAAGACATTTCAGAATTTCAAAATGATGCCCACTTTTTTCTTTTAAAAAGTCTACTTTCACATTTGAAACCATAGTCATATATGGTAGTAAGTGACCTTACTTAGATTTGAACCAGGTATCTAATACCAGTGAGGGAAAGAAATCATTATATCCAAGGCAGACGGCGAAAGTCAAAACAATAAATTTGCTAAAAGACTGAAGAAGAGGGAATGAATAAGGAATGAGGCAAAAATGATGCTGAGATTTATCTTTTGAACTTCTAGTAGGCTGACAAAAGAGGCAAATGAGAAAAAGCAAAACCTATTGGGAAGTGCTGATATTAGGGAGCTGGTAGGAAAATTTCTGCTTTGATAAGTGAGATTTAAACTACCAAAGAGATAGCCAAACAGAGATATTAAATAAATAGGTATATAAAGGATCTGGAGCTCCGGTATGAATTATGAACAGGGAATAAAAAATACGATTCTAACAGCAGAAATAACACAAAGCAGTGAGTGCTCTATAAATATTTGTTGACATAATCTGAAAAAGACTAAGTAAGCAATTGCTATAGTCCAAGTTAGAAATAGAACTTCAAATACAAAAATAATAGTGATGGGACTAAAAAGCAGACACTTGAGAGAAATATTTCAGGGCTAGAACCAAGAGGATTTAATGACTAAATGTGAAAGAATGAGAGAGGAAGGACATGAAGACATCTTGAAAAGTCCTAGCATGGAATGCTACACGGATGGTGATGCCATTAATACAGGCAACTCAGCATATATAGGATTAGTCACAAAAATCAATGTAGATGATTACTAAGTTTTTTAACAAATTAAAATTGTTTGCACTTTTGCAATGGATTTGAGCTTCAAAGCATTCACATTTCCTTCTGGGAAAGCAAGTTTTAAAATATACCTTACTTTTTCTGCAGCAAGACAGATAACCTTAGTGTAATTATTAGGTTTTGGGGGAAAGTCCATGTAGAAATACATTTTTTAAAGACTGTTTTCACCTTCCTAATGTTTCACATGACAAATTACAATGGAATGTTCCTTGTTTCTACTTACCAATGAAACTCACTCTCCCTCCTCTCGTTCTCTGTCTCTCCATATCTGTATAGATAATTATTTTTAATCATAAGAAATCAAATACTCAAACTGGGCTTAAAAGATATTTTTAGGCAATTGTTCTATGACATTTTGCAACAGCACAGAAAGACACATAACCTGAAAACTTCCCAAGGGCAGACTTTAAGTAAGACTCTGATTTTGTTAAAACATTTAGTGTAATGCTTCACATTTGTTAAGCACCTAAATAAATGTCCCTTGAATACAGAAATAAAAATATTCTTCCTCTAAATTTCTGAATGAGTTTCCACAAACTTCCTTGCTAGCAATGCCTAGCTTCAAGTCTGAGAATTTTCACTCATGGTCATCTAAGGTAAAGTGAGCTCCAACTCTCCTGATCAATCATTCAATGTATTCCTACTACTAAAAAGGGCCTTTTTAGAGTGACCTTTCACTGCCACCTAATTCAATGTTCCTAGTGAAACATCCGATGAGTTATACTACACAAAAGCAAAATTCTATTACATATATACGAATATCTGTGTTCATTTATCAAAATGATCAGTCACCTTGCTAGGAATCACACTAGTTATCTGACAAAATTATTTTTTGCTACTTTATAATGAATATTATATAAAATCTTATTATTTTCAAAATTTTATAATTATTTGTCTTTTCCATCATAAGGAATCAGGCAGAAATCATTGTTCTCAGAGCATTTTCCTTAAGCTTTAAGGTGTGTGCAATACCCTTCTAATTTTCTCTTTTATCTGGAAAGCATATTCCAAACATAAAATATTGGTTGTGTAATGTGGCTATAAACCTGACCACCCAAACCCAAGTCAACATCCTATCCTATACATTGCCTCAAAAGTGCTTATCCATTTATTTAATTACTATGAGCTTTTGTTTTTAAAATCATGGTGGGAGACTTGTGGGTTTTTTATTCAATTAATTCTTAATTGTACTCCAGATACCCAAATCCCATATACTTTTTTGCACAAAAATTCATTTTGAAACAGTTGCTCTTTCTGATATACTTTTTTGTGAATTGCTTTTAAGCATTTAATGTTAATTCTTCCCAACTATTGTTAGTTAAATGTTGTTCTGTGACTTTATAAAGCAATGATACATCATTTAGGCATCTAACTCTAAGGTACTGTCCCCACGTAGTAAATGCAAAAACATCGCATTCCTCTGAAAACAGGAAATTGAAACATCTGTCTTTCAATTTCTGGGGTCTTTGTAGTAGGGTATTATTTTTCTAAAAGCACACAATGGTAGAGCAAGATAAAATGATCACTTCACAAGATAGTCACGCAAGCCATGCAAACCACCCAGAACAGGGTATATGCTTATGAAGAGTGAAAATAAATCCCTTCAACCTTCCTCTCTTGCACATTATTACCATTATGTAGCTTTATCACCGCATTGGGTATTCAAGTTATCTCCATATGACTAATTTTTGGGGGTAAGTGTGAGCTCTTGTAGGGAGACATCTGGATTATTGATATCCACACTTGTCTACCTGAAGTAGAATTCTAAGATGACCCCTATGACTCTTGGCCTTGTATAGCCCCATTATGTGAATCATAGGCAGAATTTATATCTATGGTATGACATGATAAGGTATCATATGATATGAGCAAAAAGATTATCCAGATTGGATCTGACTTAATCACATGAGAACTTTATCGAATTCTTTTTTGTACCGGGGATTGAACTCGTGACTTCACACTTGCCAAGTAAGGGCTTTTGCCACTAAGCTAAACCCTAGGTCACATGAATCCTTTAAAAGTAGAACATTTTATATATCTGATTTCACCAGGAGAGGTTAGAAAGACACACACTTTCTGACCTGGAGGAAGAACTAATAGTCATACATGAACTGCCTATAGAGACCAGCTCTCAATAAAGTATAGGCAGCCTCTAGGAGCTGTGAGTAGCCCTGGCCAACAATCAGCAATAAAACAGGGACTTCTATCATGGTGCCTTAAACAGAAGAATTCTGCTGAAACCTGAGTAAGCTTGAAAGCAGACTCTTCCTCAGCATCTCCAAACAAGAAATCAGCCCATGTGACACCTTGCATTTAGAACTGTGAAACCCTGCACAGAAAGCCTAGTCCTGGCATGTCCCACAGAACTATGAACTAATAAATGGTTGTTGTTTTGAGCTATTAAGATTAAGAAAATTTGTTATATTGCAATAGAAAACTATATACTAGTCTAATCTATGGCATATAGTAAGATATTGCCTGGTTAGTTGATAAATGAATGATTGAAGTTAATGAATGAGGGGATGATTATGAAAGAAAGATAGAAAGGAGGGAGGAATAATGAAAAGAAGAGATGAGAAAAAGAGAAGGAAAGAAAGAAAATGAAGGAAATTTGCTGTTTAGAAAAGCATTTACATTGCAATTCATTCTAGTACAGGTAAATTTTCAGAGAATGAGCAAATGCCTTCTTGGAATGATTGATGTGCCTTTCTGAGCTGAAGAAGTGTGGCAAACATATTATGCCTGCTTAAATTAGGTTTTTTCTGTTTATATTTCCTAACTTGCAGCCCATCCCTCATCCCTGATCTTTCCTTGACCCTTTTGTCACTCCTACCCTTACTCCAACTTGTCTATTGAGAAAAAAAAACAGCCCTGACAACTCTCAGCTGGTAGCTGGCTTAGTTGCTACCAGCTAGGCCACATTGTTTTCCTGTTGAATATAAACAACTTCACATTATGTCAACATCAGGGGAGGACTCTCCATGATGATGAGCAAGACAAAAGCAAGATCACTCTGTCAACAGGCTTGAACAGAGATCAAAACAAAGACATTGTGTGACCACAAAATGACTAAACAGCTTCTCAAAAATCTATAAATAACAACCCCTTCTTTTCCAATGACAGTTTCAGCACCTTTGCCCCATTCCTCCTAGCCCCAAAATTAAAAGTGTTAAAGTACCCATTCACCTAATCAGCCTACACTCTGAAAGACACCAATTCAGAACCCTGGTTTTTTAATCCTTTCCTAACTAATTTGATAGAAGCCCAAATCTTAAAGTAAATTCCTCCTAACCTTCTCTTCTCAAGGCAATCCACGGTTGCCTGTGGTATGCTATCTCATTCATCATTGTTTTAGTACAAGCATGTTGTTGGAAGTTTCTGTTTGGCAGGCGTCTGCAGAGACAAGTGTCTGTGTTAGACCTCTCTTGGATGCCATGCCACAATGTTTAAAGATTCATTTTTAGGAAACATAAAAGTCAAATAGCTGAATTTAAATTTTTTACCCAGTAGTTAAGTATCCTCCTTTCCAGAGAGAGCATGTGAGAGTTATTCAGATTCAGAGCTCTCAGGAGCCTACATCTCAGTCCAAACACAGTAGTGACTCAGGATCAAAGTAGATTTCTACTAATGTGATCATGAGTCACTGTCCAAAGTCTGATTCTCTTGCTTCTTTTCCATTAATGAGCCCCCAAACTTCGCTACCCACAAAAACTCAATTGGACAAACATTATTTTGGTGCTCTCTTTGTCCCTTTTCCTACATGATAAGAAAAGTAAAACTTCATTCAGTAAACTGTAGTGTACATAAAGTATGCAGGTTTGGGTTAAGTCAGGGGCAAGCGTATGATAGCTGTTATTTTTAAATAAAAAGAAAATTATATCATAGCTATAGATTTTGCTAAGAATAAAACTTATGGAATAATCAAACAAAAAATGTGATGAATAGAATAGGTAGGTGAACCAGGCTCAGATATGATTGACAATCAAAGATCTGTTCCACATAATTACACAGGGGAAAAGCCAGAACCTAGAAGGGAGGTTGAGTCTCTCTGTGTTGGTTGCTCTAAATCATAGAGTCTGACTTTTGGTTGAACAATAGAACAGTTTGGGAGCTCTAAAATGTCCGAATATACAGCCTGCATTTTTGGTCAATTAAATCAGAATCTGAGATATAAGCACCAGGATATTTTAAACTATCCAAATGATTTTAATATGAACCCAGAGTTTCATAGTGCTCCCCCTTTGGGTTAGCCCTTCTTGGTTGGCCCTTCTCCAGATAAGTGTTGACTGCAACCTAACTGTTCATTCCTCAAAAAGGCAACACCATGGCCCTGTCCATAATGTGGGCACTGTGTTTTAGAGGATCTAGGAGCTCAAAAAGAAGGGATATTTGTTGAGATATGGATTTCTCCAAGGCCCTGTAGTGTTTTTTGTTTGTTTGTTTATTTTATGAGAAGTCATATCCTGAGAGCTTGATTTCCCACTGGATAATGGACTCCTGGAATCTGCACCATCCTCTTTGAATTGCTATTAGTATTCAATGATTGATGTTCAGTAGAGATTTCTTAGATAACTGGATGAATTAGTGGTTACCTGGTCTTTTTGTGCCAGATCCTGCACTAAGACTATAAAGGTGATTTACACATACAATTGCCAAAGGCTATTTGAGTTCTGTGATGGCTCCTTTTCACACTTTTGTTTGCATTCCCAAAAGCTGAGTTCCAGAACCTCCTCTCTTCTTATTATAAACCCTCTCTACCAAAAGCCTTACTTGTGCCCTACCATTAATCTACTGTCTATGGTAACTCCCAGACTTCCATAACTCCAGCCCAAGTGTGTTCCTTCAAGTATATTTGTAGCCAATTTACTTCTCAATATCTCAATTTGGTTTCTGTGATGGTTTGTATCTAGATGTCCCACCCAAAGCCTCACACAGTCAGATGTGGGGCATTTCAGAGGGGCTGGATCTAGGGTTTGTGCTACTGGGATCAAGAATGTGATGCTGGGATTGATTCACCATGCTATGCTAGGATTAAGGGTGTGAGTGCTATCTACCATAAGAGCAGGTAGCCTGCATAAAATATAAGAGACAGAAAGAGCTGTGGTCATTGCTTGTTGCCATTCTGTCATCTGCCTTCTGGCTGTCCTGCTTTGCTTTGCGATGAACTATTTCTCCTCCGTGATACCCCTCTGCCATACCATCCTGCCTTGGAGCTAGCTGACTATGGACTGTACAAACTGTAACCCCCTAAAAAAGTTTCCCCCCTTTAACTTTAGATGTTGACTATTTTGTCTCAGGAATAATAAAAATGTAACTAAGGCAATTGTTTCACTAATATCTCTAGCTCAATAGCCTAATTTATAATCTTTCCCTGATGCATGCCTTTAAATTAATGGCAAGACCAGGTTACACCAGAAAACTAAAGTAAGAGTCATTCCTGAAGATTCTTCCTCTTTGCTCTTCATCTTAAATATATTTTTGAGCCCTACAGATTTTATCTTCTGGATATTCATTGTAACTTAACATGCTTAACACTGCTTTGGCCAGTTTACCTGACTAATCTCCCTTCTTCTGCATCTGCCAAGCTATTCTAGACCTTGAAGTCAGTGTGTTCTTTTCATGTATCTGATCATGTAATACCTTTGTTAACCATACTTCAGTGATTTCTCACTGCTTTTTAGATAATGACCTAAATCCTTCTATGTGGCCTTTAATGTTTTTCTCATGCTCATTTTGCATCCTTCATTCTCTGCACCCAGGTCTTCTCTTATTTTTCTAGAATGGACCTTGCATATTACATCCTGACTCTATACCTGTCCCTTTGGACTTAGTCTCTTAGAACCCAACTTTCTCTGACAATTCAACAATTAATTTCTACTCGTTCTTCAGATGCCACCTCAAATGTCACTTCTTCAGAGGTTTTCTTGATCTATTACCATTAATTCTAATCCTGTGATGGTAGCCCTTTTTGAACTGTTAATGATACAAACAGCCCACTCTCGCACACATGCTGTAGGTTCTCCACCACTGGTCTTATATCTTTTCTCTTCTAGCATATACCATAGTGTTTTAGCTATCTGCAATTATACATTCATTCATATATTTATTAATGTGATCTTATTTACTAGATACATATTCTAAAGATCAGTGACAATGTTTTTACTCATCATTGTACACCATGATCTAGTATTATACCTGCTGTATAGCCAGTGTTTAGTAAATGCTTGATAAATAAATGAATCTGAACTTTCTAAATATCCTTACCTTGCAAGACAACTTTTACTCTACTTCCAAGTATACATAAGACAATGGGTTTTTTGTTTTTGTTTTTGTTTTTGTTTTTGTTCTTGTTCTTGTTTTTATTTTGTTTTGTTTTGTTTTTTGGACAGGAAATATCTCAAGTAGTATTTGTATAAAGGAAGTCAAAGCCTTCCTGAGTTTTAAGAATGTCTGTTTTGTCCATTCTGAAGTTTCCCATTTCCTCTTCAATGGCCCTGTGTGTTGAGTATGTCATCTGCCCCTATAAACCCTTGAAATGTCTCTCACTGTTTTTAAGTAACTTAATACAACTCTCACTAGAGAACTGAGACCAATTTACTGTTTACTGCATTCCCACTAACCTCTAGGGAACACCAAGAATAATAACTTTCAGTAGCAACAGCCAAAGAAACTTGCTTTGTGTTCTTTTAAGCAAAAAGTAAGCATGTTTGTATAACATTACATAACACATAGTTATTCCATAAATACCCCTTTGCTGTGCTGTGATACAAGACATAAATCCAACTTTCCATGGTGGTTCAGGCTGAGTTTCTTTTCACAACTCTTTGGGCCTTCCGAAATTCTTTGCCTGACCCATCCTTTGATATCAGTCTAGGGTCAAGCTTGAAATGGTTCATTGCAAAGTAACAACTTTCTTGGCAAGACTTATATTTATTCTATCTTAAAAACACCAAGACAATGCCTTCCTTTATACCATAAAACATGCCAATGAGCTTCAATTTTAAGATATTTTGCCCACAGCATTCGGATTAAAAATTATACCCTGACACAACTCTGTACCACACTGTATGTCAGTTTTACAAGGAGGCTATGAAATCAGAGAATATACTCACTGTTTAATTTTAATTATGTACACAAATGTCTATATAACATAGAGGTTTAGTTTCAAAAATGTACCACTCAGCTTCAGAAATACAATATTGTCTGTACCTTTGAAGGTCTCTGTTAGTTCCTTCTAAACAGCTCTTTCTTTTATCCTTTCCTTTGCATCTCAAAGAAGCGTAAAGTTCACCTCTTGAGCTTTGTGTTAGTTTCTGCTTTCTTTACAGGCTTAATGCTATGCATATACCTTTTATCGCTATACTGTTTTATCTATTTATAACTTTATATAAGGGGACATATCCTGTACTTTTTCTTCTGTGGTTTGCCTTTCCACTAATCAATGTGCTTTTGAGTTTAATCTTGTGAAAATATGTAGCTATTGTTCATTCATTCTATTGGGATATTTTTATTTCTTCTAAGCACTGCTTCAAATCTGAATTTCTCTTCTTTCTTCTTGCCAAAGGACAAAGGACAATATGGAAACTGAGAAATATGTACAGCCAAAAGCATCCATTTACTCTGAAAGGGAAGTATGTAAAGTATTTCTAATTACCACCTCAGGTTATATACATTCTCTCATTCTTGAATAATTTTAAATTTAAAATTTCTGTCTTCATATAAGAAAATGATATATAACATTATGGACCCCTTTGTAGTCATATACGAATCTTTAGAATGACAGTTTTGCTGTTTTTCACTTCTGCACAATTTTATTTTGTAAATACATTTTTCAAATGGGTGAGAACCCATTGTAATTTAGCTATTGAAATAAAAAATAGCATTCCCTAAAGGAGTTCTGAATTACTTTTCCATCTTGCTTGTTTTAGAACTATCTTGACATTGAAATTTATTATTACCAAGTGTAGCTTTCAGTGGTGCACTATGGAAAGGAAATTTTACCTACGAAGGAGCTTTTTTAAAAAAACTTATGAATTTGAAGAGATATGTTTTTTTAAAAATCACATTTGATGAGCAGGGCAAGCATTGTTGCATAGACATTCACTGAGTATTTGGTAACCAGAGGGCATCCATCAGGAGATCAGGATCTGGGTAGGACACATGATGATACACCAGGAACCCTGAGGAGGAGAGGCTCACACATTTGCATTGGAGAGACATCCACCCATGGGTTGTAATAAGCAGTGAGTGATAAGGGGCTTGAAAGAGTAAGGGCAGGAATAGACATTAGGAAGGAAATAATTTCCAGCCAGGCATTAGAAAAGGCTTTAAGGAAAAAAAATGGCCTTAAGGTTAGTAAAATTGACAGTCCAGTGGAATGGGGGGTGATAGAAGATGCCAAGACAGGAAAAGTGCAGAAGAAAAGCAAAAATTTCAGGAAGTAATGAATAGCTTCACTGGACTTTAGGTGATAATCTAGGGGACAGTAAAGGAGTTGTTTCTATTTATAATAATTTTTTCACACTGTTTCGGCTCTGGTTTTAGTTAAAGCCAGCCACAAACGCTGATATAACAAACACGACAAACTTATACAATTGTCCAATCTGTCCTAACAGCTTGGTTGGAATTAAAGAAAAGAAGATAATATCATATGTCCCAAATCAATATTTCCTGGAAATCCTTATTATACGTATCGTTTCCTCCAGAAGCGCACATACCATTTAATTCTATGCCTTTACAGATCCCTAACATGAACCTATTGTCCATTTCCTCTCACCTCCCTGCTGGCCATTGTTTCTCCACCCACCCATCTCTTTACTAGCTTTTTCCATAAGCATTTCTACTTTTTTAATCATGAAAAACCAAGCAACCCTCAGTTTCTTTAGTCTTTCCCTACCCAACAACAAAGAAGCCCTACTAGTTTCAGGGGGAAAAAAAAAACAAACAGAAAGATGAGGAGAAAAGGAAAGAGAAGGAGGTGGAGAAGAAAATAAAAGGAGAAACAAAATATAAATCCCTTTCCTAGGAAGATATTAGCACAGAGATACCAAAACATACACTTAACATTTTTCTCTGAGCCAGTCTCAAAACTTGATTTAATCTCCAGCCTCAACAGCTGTAACACTGAGACACTATAGAGGAACTGGAAGTCATTAGGGTCCTTTAAGATTTAAATCACATTCATTTGCAGTGTGATTCCAACACTGGTATCAGGTTGTTATTTCCTAAGATCCTCCACTAATTATCTCCACTATCATTCTGGTTTTTATGCTTTATTCCCACCACTCCATTTTCAATAGCCTTTGCTGGCCATTACTTTAAACCACATACCTAGCTTTTTGCTGATTTTTCCCATGGGTAGCGTAGGCAGACAGACAATGTTTTGAATATTCATGGCTCAACCTGCACAATGGAAATGTAGAACAAGTAAAACAGCTGTCAACAACTCTACAAAATTCTGTTTCTTGGATTAAGACCATAGGATGCACCTGCAGATAAATGTTATTACATCTTTTTTTCTTTGTGAACACCTATTAAGCAAAGAGATATTGTAGTCATTGATTTTTACAAACTCTGTTAATAACCAACAGCATCAGGTGCATGCAAGTAGAAGGTAGTTAAGCACAACCTGCTACTGCCAAGAACAGTCCCCTGGAGCCTCTCCTCCTAATCGTTTACTCTTACAAATACACAAGACAAGAAAGTCAGTGCAGAACTAATGTAAAACCCAGGGGGAAGAAAGTAATAGGAAACTCAACTACTTACGCTTCCTGGGTCTCTTGAGAAAATCACTTCTCAACAATTACAGTATATTTTGTGGCACCATCTACTCCAAGTCAAGAAGCACAATAGGTTTTGACTAATAAGCAAAGAACTTGGAAACAGCAAAATTAAAATAGTGAGACTCTCATTACATCTTCATATGTTTTTTGTTTGTTTGTTTATTTGTTGGTACCAGGGATTAAACTCATACCTTACGCTTGCCAGGCAGGTGCTTATGCTGCTGAGCTAAATTCCCAGCCCCACATCTTCATATTAAGTAGTTGTGTACTCCTTTTTCTAAAATCAGCTTACTAAAGAATCTACCCATCCATTTGGAAATATAGATTTTTCAAATTCAAATTGCTTTATATCAGATTATAGACAACTTCAATGCAAGTTTATCATTATTGATTGGCAACACTGTTTAAAAACATTCCTCACTCAGCTACCATGAATTCACTGCAGAAAGTAACTGGTTTGGAATATCAAAGATACCTAGAAAATTTGGGAATCAACTGCTATGACTATTATCACTTGTGTATATATATATGCTAATCTACAAAAGAGTCTTAACTGTTGCAAGACCTCAAAAAAAAACAAAGATCTTTTATGAAAATGTTTAAACAAAATAATTTAATCCATGAATAAATATTCACTTAGATTGAGAGGCCGAATAGTATACTAGAAAAAGCACCCAGCTTGGAATAGACAGAGCCAGGCTTGGGCACTGTCTAAATGATCATTATTAAGTAAATAAGCATCTTGACTCCCAAAATAGAGACAGTCCTCCCATGTCACAGTGGATGTGACAGGAGTAGATGAAAATACTGTGCACCCTTCCCATCTCTTGCCCATACTTAACTAGGGAAAATTTGCAGTCTCAGTATTTGCACTTGCTTCAAGAAGAGTTAAAACCTTAAGACCAATATCTACATAATGTTGAAAGACCCTCAAAGAAATAGAGAAGCTTTTGTGTATTTGTTTGCTTACTCGTTTGTTGGTTTGTTGGGGGGGCACAAGGGTGGTTAAAGATTAATATCAGTTTTTATTCTGCCAAAAGAAAACCCAAAGTCTTCCTCACTTCTCATCATTTAGGAAGCACACTTAGTTGGAATATGGCATTGTATTTAATCAGTCAGAGAATAGGACAGAGAATGTGACATCATTGGAGATTTCTACATTTGTTTTGAATCTTATGCTTAAGGTGGTAAACATATACATGCTAGAAAAGTTGTATTCTCCTCAACAAGACCACAAAAATCTAAGGGAAATATTAGGAAATTGAATTCTGTGCATTTTTATGGGCAAAGTCTTTAAAAATCAAATAGGTAATTGTATTATTGTTCTTTCATATCTTTTATAATTCTATTTCTGGCTTAAATACATAAGTATTTCCAAAGTATTAGATATAAAGACAAGCTCTCCATATTCAAGCCTTTCTGTTGTATAGAGGCCCTCTCCTGGTTCCAGGTCATACTAGCAGTTAGGTTAGAAGGAACATAGAGTTAGTTCATTTCATGTGACATGGAAATTTGGAGAATGTGAATCTCAGCCGTTTGGGAATCCAGGAGAAATCACACAAGATCAGAGTCCCCGAAAATTTGTCTTACTCCCTAGTGGGCCATTTCAGCAAAACATATCAAAATAATACAACTTCTATAAGGACAAGTCCTTCAGTGGTCCCACAAATAACAGTGTAGAACAGGAGACCATTAGCAGAGATCTTGCTGCAACTTCAACTTTAAACGCTCATATATAAACCTCAATCCTTGCTTTTACTTTTCAAATAATTAACATTTTTGCCTAGCTTATAGCAAGTTAAGTACTCATTAATTTTTAATTATTCTAATTGCAGCAAATTTGCATAACATAAAATTGGTATGACCTTCACTCAGCCTGTTCTATTTCTAAGATCTTATAATTGAAATTCCCAGCTCATATAGTTATGTCATAATTTTTCCATTATGATATGGACTGAGCAGGAATTCAGCTGACTCTTTAATCTATAAGCCTTTACAAAACCCTTAAATATTTATTTCTGAAACATATAAGTTTCCAGAGATACTAGGATATAGCTTAGTTAATTCTTTCATCACAGAATACAGACTACCAGCATCTTGTTCCTGATACAGAGGAAACTCTCACTGCTCTTTACACCATAACAAGTTCCAACTGTATTTTATTTCTCGTGAGCTTCTGTTTTGTAGAGCCCCACTCCTGGTTCCAATTTATTCTAGCACTTGGGTTAGAAGAAACATAGAGTTAGTTCATTTCATGTGACATGGAAATTTGGAGAATGTAAAGCTCAGCCATTTGGGAATCCAGGAGAAGTCAGACAACTAATCCTCAAGGAGGAAACAGAAAACTTTGCAGAGCTGACTCAGAATCTATATTTGTTTTTGAGAGCTGCCTAAACAAAGAACCACAAACTATCTTCTTAAAACACAAGATAGCTGGGCATGGTGTCGTGTGCCTGTAATCTCAGCACTGGGAAAGCTGAGGCAAGAGGATTGCTTCAAGGTCAAAGCCAGCCTAGGCCAGATACTGAGTTCAAGGTCAACTGGAGCTATATAGTGAGACCCTGTCTCACAAAAATGAAGACGAAGACTAAAACCAAACATATGTTCAGAGATCTGAAGACTAGATGTCAGAAATCTAGATGTCAGCCAGGCCTAGTTCTGTTAAGGAAGACTCTTTCCTTGCCTTTCCCTTGCTTCTGATCATTTGCTGGCACCTCTCCATGTCCCTTGGCTTGCAGCTGGAACATTTCAGTCTCTGCCTCCAATTTTGCACGGCATTCTTCCCTGATGTGTCTGTGTCTTATGACATTCTTTTCCCTCCTTATAAAGATATCAGTCATATTAGATGTGGGTTTACCCTAATAACTTCATCTTAACTTGACATATCAAAGACCTTTTTGTCAAATGAGGTCACACATCCTCTGTGAATATACAACTTCATCAGTAACACTGACCAGCCTACTAGGATGTTCTGACCAGCTCCACCACCAGGCTTACCTGGCTGCTAGCTCAGAAAACAAAATATTATGGATCCTTTTTGCTGTGTTCTCCTAATAATATGCTGTCACTTTTTTACTTTTGTCTTTTTAAAACTTCTGTTCTATCAACTTCTCAGCTTTCTCTGATTTTCACATTCACATCACTGAGAGAATATGCTAATTCTAATGACTAACTAAACCTCCCTTGTGCAAAGCCCTTGATGCTAACCACCATACAGGCCACTGACAAGTCTATATAATATACAGTAGGAAAACTAGCTAGGGTGCTCCCCCAAGGCTTCCTTCTACTGCAAAGGAATGGGATTGTGAGATGCCACTATAGCCACTGATACACAATCACACAGGGCTACTTTGTATAGCAGAGGACACTGCACAGGGAAAGATCAGCCTGACCACTAGACAAAAGAAGCCCTTACATACACATTAAAATTATGAAACTTAGAAATCTATGCTTATTGCCATAGGCATATGTAAGTTATGAAATTTAAACCATTCAAGCGTATACCATAAGTCCACCTTACCAGGAAAATATACTGATACAAATTTACCATATAATGCAGTAAATTCATAACTATCTGTGTGTTAATGTTACTATGGGAATCATAATTTTAATTAGCTACATTTTACACACTTAAATTTGCATATATATTATTCTATTAGTTCAGCTTTAAAGACTGCATATGTAGTATATGTATGTGTAACATTATAATGTGTAAGTGTGTAATTCTAATTGAACTCAAGGGATCCCCATGATGATTTAATAAAAGAAAGAAAAAAATCAAAGCCAAAAGCAATAAATGCATTTTAATAATGTGTGATAGCTTGTGGCTACAGTTTTTTATACATATCTATTCATGCAAGCCTTTTACATTTTACATTGACTTTAAAGTTGTTTTTTCAATGTTATTACCCCATGCAAATCACCTCAGTTAAAAATTTACATATTCAAATTAATGGAAAAGATTTAAGATGTTCATTTGCTTTATTGAAAAGTAGTTTTTAAAATGTTAATCATAGACATGCAAAATATAAGTGATGGCATGGACTCAGTGATTAAATGCCTATAACGTAAATGCTTTGTTTAAAATGATGAAAATGATACGTTGTTATATAGACTCATTGTTTTTGAGGAAGAAAGTATTTAATCCTAAGGGACTGTTTAGTCTACCAATGTGAAATGCTATAATCAGAGTGTGATTTATTGTATTTCCCAAAGCACAAATCAAATAATTTGATTGTCTAATATTTGGTTTTAGTAAGTTTGGGGGTTTGTTTTATTGCATTTAAACTATATGAGAATTTATTTTTAATAAGAATCCAAGCTTCAATCCTAATTTGGCTAAAATTGAGCATGATTCTAAAATTTAGACAATATGTCTTTCACAACTCACTGGAATTTCTGCACTCAGAAATTGTAGTGGTGCATTGAATAGCAGCAAGCAGAGAACGATGTTACTGCTTGTTTGCACTTGAATCTGGTGTAGGTTCAATTTATTCATGGCATGAGAGAGCCACCTACAGAAAGTTAAGAAAAAAACGGTCTCCTACAGTAAGAACAGAAAGTCTAAGAGCATCTGCAAAGAGAGATTATTTAACAGAGATAGGTTAAACATTATACAGTAGCACAATAGACACCAGTTTGGAGCTGGAATGAGGTAAACAAATATAAAGATATTCTTGGAGGGCCTTACAATCCTGTTGTCATAGTAATACACATCAACATTAACACTAGTCTAGGGCCCAAAAGATCTGATGTCTGGACATGAAGAGCAGGCAGGCATCAAAGCATGGACTGGTCCTCAGGAAGCAAGGCTGGGCTGAACACAGCAAGCCCTCAGAAAACATGAATAGGACTGTTTAAGGCTCTCTCTTATCTCTGAAGCAGTACCCTTCAAGATGTCTCTGATGATTTATCTTACATGCCAACTGACTGGGTCAAGGGATGCACAGAGTTTGGGTGTGCCTCTGAGATTGTCTCTGGAAGAGGCAGGCATTTGGATCTATAAACTGAGTGAAGAAAATCCTTTCCAACCCAATGTGAATGGGTGTCATCTGGCCCACCTGACAAGTACAAAATGGTAGAGGAAAGGAAAATTCGAGCTCTTCTTGAGTTGGACACCCATCTTCTTTTCTGCCCTTGAACATTAGAGTTCCCCTGGTCCTCACTCTCCAGATGGTAGGACTTACACCACTGACTGCTCGGGTTCTCAAGCCTTCGGCATAGCTTGAGTTCTGCAACCTGCTTAGCTAATTCTCTAGCCTACAGCTTGTCAGGTTGTGGGACTTCTTCATAACTATGTGAATTGATTCCTATGATTAATCCCTTGTCTTGTATCTATACATATCCTACTGGTTCTGTTTCTCTGGAGAACTCTGACTAATACAATTACAAAACTCAACTTCTGGAGAAGGGGCTACTTGTTCTGGTAGAACTATGAATATAATTTCCTCAAATTTCTGGTAGCATCCATGTGACTTCTGTTATCTCATGTTAACAACTCTTTCTTGGCTTCTTGACACTCATTTTGATAGGTTCTTGGACAAGTGGCTCTGTGAGCATCTTTGCTCCATCAGTTATTTTCACCACTAATTTTACCTTTTACTCTAACTGAACTGTGCTCTTGAAAGACAAGATTTTTGTATTATTATTATCATCATCATTATTACATTATTATATTATTAGTTTTGGATTGGTTGGTTTGTTGATTTATCATTGAATCCCAATGAGCTTGCTTAGGATTTATAGTAGGAATTCAGTAAATGTTGAGTGAATGAAACCTTGCACCACATCCAGAGGTGACTCCCTATTATTCCTACATGTAGGAATATATGACAGTGTAGGTATGACAGTACAGCCAAATAAACTAAAAACTAAAGCTTCCAGTGTAATGAGAAAAAATACAGTGAACAGTTAAATTTAAATATATTAGCCTTCACTTTGAACACACATATCCCTCATTCTTGCCACTTTCTCAAGCAGTTCTAAAGTCCTCTTTCATGTGTTCAGACGTGGTCAGTGTCGCCTAGATGTCCTGAGTTGATTCAAAATATTCACCTTTCGTGGTCATTTTCACATCGGGAAAGAGCCAGAAGTCACGTGGTACCAGGTGGTGTGAATAAGGTGGGTGAGGATGCACCAATGCTCTCATGCGACTGCCTTTCGGTTGTGTGATACTCGGCAGCAACACTCACTGTGCTGTTTTCTCATCACATCTTATAAAGACACGAAAGGAGGACTTCTAAAGCTGCTTCAGAAAGGAGCAAGAACAAGAAGATAAAAGTCTTTGAAGTGAGGGGAATATTTTGAGTGGAATTAAGAGCAATGTATCTTATACTATGATTTTTTAAATGTATACATTCACCATACATTTGGGTCACATCTTGTACAAACTGCATTTCTTATGTAAATGCATCTTCAAGTCTCCTATTTCTAGCCAGACTGTGGTTTCTCTGCCTCTTTTATATAGAAAGTTTACACCCACCACTAGGACAGAAACAGTAAGAATGGTTCCATTTAACATAAGAGACAGCAAACAATTACTGTCATGTCATGCTTCAGGTAAGGGCTGTTTTTTTTTTTTTTTTCTAGTCTATAGGCTCACTCATTCAGACACGATTATTTGAGCACTCTATAAAGACCAGGTAGGACTTCAAGCAGTGGTGAAAAAAACAAATTCCTTGCTCATGGAATTTAAAAAACTTTCTCTACAGCCCAGCTAGTCAATATGCTACAGTGCATTCATAATATATAAGGAAAAATGAACTATTTTTCTGCAGAAAAGTTAAATTGTGTGAATATAATTTGGAGAATAACTGATATAGACATACGTATCTCTGTATAGGGTGTGGTTCATTTTTAAGATTCATAAGACAGAAATGGCACCAAAATGATTTTAAAATTACATATCATCCAAAGCTCCCTCTTACTCTATATTTCTAACTTTTTGTATTGAAAATTTTAAATCATTTAAAAACCTTGAGACAATGGTGCAATTATATGCCCCAACAATTTCAACATGGTGTCAAATATATACATATTTTGGTTAAATCATTGGAAAGCTTGTTATAGACTGTATAAAACTTCACACAGCTCCTAAAATATCTCCTATATAGCCATAGTTCTCTTATTAACAGAAAAGTGAATAAATAATTCTATAACTAAATATCTACTTCTTACTCAAATTTTCTCCAAATTCCCACTAAAATATCCTTAATGGTTATTTTTTCAAAAAATGAGATCCATTGAAGGCCTAAATAAGCCTTTGTTACTATACCTTTTGAGCCTCTTTTAATCTAGAATACCATTATTTCCCCCAAGTCATCAAACTACAGACTCAAAACTTTGTTACAGAACGCCCCCACATCCTACGATAAAAACAAAAACTGTGTTTGTTTTTCATACTGTTGTTTTATTGGCTCTTCTCTTTCTTGTTTTTCCTATAAACTGGAAGTTAAGTTTACAGGTTTGAAGAGATCAAATTTAACATTCTGGCCAAAAATACTTTATAAGCACTACTATATATTCGATTGGGCTAAGGCACCCAAAAGGCACATAATAACAGCAGATTGTTTTGCTCTATATGATGCTAAATTTGATCACTTCGTCAAGGCAGGTTCTACCAGATTACTCTACATTAAAAATACCTTTATCCCTTTAAAATTGAGTAACCTGTGGGGTGATCTTTTGGCACTGTTCTAATATCACATTCCTCTAAGAGATTTTCTCTTAATTGTCTCACCACTAGATAAAACAAATAGTTCTGTTCATACTTTTGAATATTATATTGGGATTTTAAAATTTTATTTATTTATTTTTGCATGATGGGGGTCTGGGAGGTCAATGCCTCAGAACAGACAAAGATAGACACTGGGATCTTTGAATTGAGTTTTTCATGATATTCTTTCTGCATTTTTAGCTGTCCTTTTACCACTATCACCCTTTCTTCCCCTTTCTTTTCATCCTTCTCTTTCTCCTCTGTCTCTGTCTCTGTCTCTGTCTCTGTCTCTGTCTCTGTCTCTTTCTCTCTCTCTCTCTGAGAATGTTAAGTTATTATACATTATTTGGGTGCCAGGAGCCTTATCAAGCTTTACTGCCTGTTGATTTGCAAGTCATCCTCAACGGATTCTTCATTCCATTTTATCTGTAAAATATTCTTTACTGCAAGTATTAAGTACCCTCTTCCCCTAATCTCCATTGAATGTTGCTTTCAATTAACATTTTTACATTATAATTAGATTCATCTCTCCATTGACCAACAAGAACTCTGAAAATAAGAGATATATCTACACACAGCATTCCCCATACTCACATGCATTATGACAAGTTGAATCCATCTTGTCCAGTTTATCATTCATCTTCAAACCTGTTCCCTCCTACCCTGCCTTAGCTCTATAACTCAGTTCTTACCAATTACCCAACTAACAGCATTTTAGTGCAGCAATTAATAGTAGCTAATTTTAAAGAATAAGTTAACATTCTTTTTTTTTACAGAAATGAATTGTCTCACAGTTAAAACTTAGGTGCATAATTTCTGATGAACACTGGCTGTGATGTCTTCTAAGACTGGCACGATGCCATTGTCATTAGTGACAAAATGCTGATGTCTTCTTTTACCTCCACAAAACCACAAATGATGTTTCACTTCGAGCAATTAATCATGGACTAGTTGGATATCACTATCAGGTCTTTTTTAAATGGAGTCAACAAAAAAGAACAGCTAATAGTCTATGGAACATTTGATAGCAGAGTGCTTTTAAATATATTACTTTCTCTCCTTCAAAAAATTCTGCTTTGAGCTAAAACCCATTTTTCTAGCTATTTATAACCTAGCTTGAAAGGGCCTCAAACTCAGTATATCTAAAACTTACTAGTACCCCTAGTGCAGTGAATGGTAGCACCATTCACCAACTGGCTCAAGCTTGAGTACTGAGTACTATCACTCACACTTTTAATTCTTTACCATTTGCAGGTAGCCAAGCAACAAAGATTGTACATTCTGACTTCCTTTTTTTTTTCTTTTTTGGTCTTTTTCCTTTTTATCGGTACTTATGCCACTGAGCTAAATCCACAGCCCCTCTGACTTCCTTTTTTAATTTTAAAGAGAGAAAACAGAAAGATTAAGAAGCAAACAAATCAAAAAAACGAAAGCAAAATGACAACAAACAGCAATAGCTATATAGGGTTTCAAACAAAATGATAGGAATTTAACAATGGTTCTTATATTGCATATTGTTATCTTCAGAACAGTCGCTCAGGTTACCAAGTATAGTAGAGCAAAACACTAACACAGAACAAAACATTGGACTTCAGAAACAAGACAAAAAGAAACACCCGACAGTTGTTATAATATATATTGTTATCTTCCAAATAGATGTTCAGATCACCAGCTTGAGGCCTACAAAGTCAGTCACACAATACAAGCATTAAGTTTTTGTTTTGTTTTGTTTTTCACTTCAGGTGCTATCCTCTCAGACTGACTTCCTCCAAATAAGCCCATTGCTTGGAGTTGGGGGTGGGAGGTTGCTCTTCTGTCTCCCAGTCCGCACACAGGTCAGCTTACAGCAAGGTGCAGTTTGGCTTCTTCTACTCTGGCTTCTTAATATCTCAAATTGTACTCATGTCCTCACCATGCTGCACCTCAAACTGAGTATGTTCAACAAGGAACTCATTTCTTTTTCCCTAAAGCCTACTCCATCCTTTTGAAAAATGTAGCGGCCCTCACCAGCTGTCAAAGCTAAGAAACCTGCGAGCCAACCTGAGTTCTCCATACTCCACACAAATCGACATGCCTATTTGCTTCTTCTTTCCCAGCCTGATTGCACCGGTTTGTTGACTCCTCACCCTCTCTTACCCGCATGATTTCTATCATTTCTTACCTGGTTTGTGGGCGCTCAAGTTTATCTTTCATAGTGTTACAGAGAGATCTTTCCGTCACAAGTGTCTGATGATATACTCCTCACGTTAAACCACTCTCGAAAGTAGCAGAAAATTATGGCCTAAAACATACAAAGTTAACTTGCTGGGTAAGAAGTAAGGTTAGTGGTTAGCTTGGTGAGGAGAGGTGAGGTTCATGATTTAGTAGACAAAGGTGCTGCCAATATGTGCTGTTCTTTGATCTGAGTAGAGGTGACATGAATGCCACAGCTATGAAAATTTCATTGCTCTGTATCCATATGACATGGCCATTTTTCTCTACATAGTTTTTCTTCAACTAAAATGTTAATTAAATTTTTAAAACTTGATTAGCCAGTTAGTCTTCATATCAGGATTGAGCAGCTGCTTTTTCTAAGCTTGTTCATCATGCCGAGTTTTGCTTTTAATCACATTGAGAGCCAAAAGTCTTCTGTTCTCAACACCAACCACCGACAGAAAAATCACAAATTCATTCTATTTATTATTGATAGTTGGGATCTATTGATTTGCTTCATGTTACTGGGATAATGTACCACCAACTCACTGTGAAGCATGTCTTTTTCCAGTCAGCAACAGTTCATATACTCCGGGATGATTATTGTTAGCTCTCTGTTGTCACCACATTTGTTTAATGCCTATGTGAGGGAGAGGAACATTCTGATGTCACGAGCATCAATATGCTGGTACAGGCTCAACTCTATGCCAGCTGGTATTGCTATTCAACTCTTCCAGCCTGGCTGAATTAGAGATAAAAATGAAAGCCAAATGCTTAAATATAAATCCAGACAAAACAGCAGAGAAACTGGTGGGCAAAGAGACACCTTCTGAATCAACAGCAAAAATTATTGTGACATTTGGAATTACAGGAACTTGGAACATAACTTTAGGTGGAGATGTGACTTATAATTCATTGTAGGATTAACTACAAATTCATACCAATGTTCCCAATGGCTTGGAATATTTATGAACAAAAAACTGCTAAAATCAACACCAATGTCATAACAATGTGAAACTTAGAGATAATCTTACAAACCACATGTTAATAACCTTGTGAAATATTCATTAGTAATATAGAATGCATAACATAATAAATTGTAATATAATGACATAAAATATGACAATATAGCTAAACACATGTTCACATTTTGAATGCCTGCCATACACTAGGCCTGCACAAAGCATTTCATAAACTTATATTGTTTAATGTAATTTTGCCTGTATTTCCTGTGAGGCATTACAGTGATTTTAAAAACAGTGAGAAGTTCATCTAAATCAGTAGGATTGCTCTAGAAATTTGTCTTTTAGTATCCAAAGAGTGCCCTCATGGAATTTTAATCTTCATTACAGTTGTATATGTTAACATATTAATTTCCTGCACTAAAATACCTAAGTTCCTCAATTGTCAATTTTCAGGATGTCTTATTCTCTACTCAATCATTATCGGCCTGTGGTCAATGGCCACATGTTGCCTGGCCCCTGGTAGGATGTTTCTGAGAGTGCAAGCCCCTGAATTTTTATGCAATCCAACTTCCCTTCCTTAGAAATTTCAGTCCCAGATGTTCCAGATGCCAACTGATTCGGAATGGAAAACCTCTAGGGCATAAAAGGAGAAGGCTAAAGAGTGATGAGACAACTTGGGGAGGAGGAAGTAGGATAGCCAAGCAAAGGTTTTGTTGTATGGAGAGAAGTCTGAACTTCAGGGAAAAGCACTTAGAAGATGAGGATGGATAAAACAGAACTCTGTTGTAAAGCAGAACAACTCTCTTACTTAAATTTTAGGTCATTTTCTTCAGGAGTAGCTACAACTGGGAGGAAGAATGACCTTTGAATAGATCACACCACTCTTTGAAAAGCACTCTGGCATATCTAGCTAAGTTTCTGAAACATATTCACAATAACTTAAAAATGAGCCAGGCATGGTTTCACATTCCTGTAATCCCAGCACTCAGGAGGCTGAGGCAGGAAGATTGCTGCAAGTTTGAGATCTGCCTGGGTTACAAAGTGAGCTCAAGGCCAGCCTGAACTGCATAGTGAGACCTTGTCCCAAAAGGACTAAATAAATAAACAATTAATTAATTAAAATGGATGATATAATATTAACATGAGAAGGAATTAGGAGAGAAGGAAACAATAGACACTAAAATCGCACTGCAGATGCATATGAAAATAAGTAAAAAGGTTAACCAAGACTCCTAACATTGGAAAACCTCTAGACTTCTGTGCATTTCTCTGTCCCCTCAGTATTTCCAACTGGCACAATACACAAAAATAAGTTCCCTATCTGGTGTGGTACATAAACTGACTCCACGGTTCTTTCTTTTCCAGAATCCCCTTTCTTCTTCCAAAGCTGAAATATGCAATCAGAAGCAAATAAAAAGGCAAATGGGAAGAATAAATTTCCCTGGTTTTCCTTTAGCTAAGAGTAATCAAAACTTTAAAATGAAGCAAATTGTTATTTGATTATATGAAGAGCAGTTGCTGGGTCAGGAGGATTTTTTTTGTAACAAAATTATACAACTGATGCAAATTTTCTTGGCTCACCATACTTGAAACAACTAATTTTAGTCAAAGTGATTTTTAGCACTTCCAGCTGCAAATATAACAGATAGTATCTTTGAAATAAAGGCACTTCTTCTTACTCATATTTGACTTTAAGGCAATTAGCATTTACTTTCTTCAACCAATTAAGCCCACATTCTGGTACTTAAAATAGGCTAGAAGACCTTTCCTTATGGCAGACAATCCTTTGCTTAATGTTGCCCTATGAATTTTCCTTTAGCTTCCAGAATCTCAACCCACTCCTGGTTTCTAAGTCAACTCACTGCCTCAAAAGAGGTGCTTATACTGAAAAAGATAGCAACCCAGCCATGCGTCTATACAACATAATACAACACAATACATTTCAGTGCCTGAATCCCTAGTAACAGAATTCCAATTATGTTAAGAGTAAATATGCCGAGGCGTCCGGGAGAACATGGCAGACAGATAACAGCAACTACCGGAGGCTCTCTGAAAGGCTTGGCTCAGAAGTCAGGAATGGTGCGGACTAAAGAGACATAAGCCGGTAGAGATATGCTCTACTGACTCAGGAACGAACTGGGCTGAGAGAAACCAACTTGGAATGCAGTCCTGGCGCTAAAATAGGAACAGAAAAGACTCGGTGTGGAGGCTGGACCCCGCGCCATTGGAAGCTGCGATTTGGGTTTCCCGCCGCTCGGCGGCTGGCTGCCTCTACATCGGCTCGGCAAGGAGAGAGACGCACAGAAGCTCTGTGAACGGGAGTTTGCGAACGGAGTCGAAAACAGGACGGACAGGGAGGCGTGCACTGACTTGTGGTGAGGTGAGTGAGAGAAACTGACACTCTACCACAGTTTGACTCCAGCGGAGGACTTTCTGGGCTCGGGCAGTCCTGCGGGAGCAGGGCGCAGTGGCAACTCCAGCCACACATTCCCCTCTCGGACGGGATTGGTGAAAAGTGCCTGGCCTGCGTGACGCTGCTGGCGGACTCGGTAGGCTAGCCCAACTCAGATCCCAGAGCCTGACGGTGGCCCAGAGGGGCGACTCCCGCATAGGCTGCCTCGTCCATAACTCCCTGGTGCGCAGCGGTGGGCGGGAATACCTAGCCAGGGCGATTCGATCAGGCTGTGGCTGACAGGCAGGGAAGGTGGGCCTCCTATGTAAGCTTGCATATATATAAGGAACAGAGAATATGGGAAAAGGCAGCAACAAGAAAGGCTCCTCGGCCCCCAATTCTGAGGAACAGGCAATAGCGGACACTGCACCAATAGACATTAAGCGCCATATAGAGAGCCTCATAGACCAATTCAGGAATGAAGTTATCAACGACCTGAAGCTAGAAGTATGCAGAATAGTTAGAGAAATGCTAAGTACCACCCAGGAAAAAACAGATGGTGGAATGGAAGAACAGAAAAAGAGGGGAGAATTGTTTGATGGAGAAAACAGAGAAAGCATAGAATACGTGAAGCAGGTTCAAAGGGACTACCAAGATACTAAGAAGTCTATCGAAGACTGGCATAACAGCTTGAAAGAAACTAAGGACAGACTATCTGAACTGGAGGGCAGACTTGTAATATGGGAGAATGAAATGAAAAACTTCTTAAAAATAACAAAGAAACAAACAGCAATAATACAAAGACAAGAAGATGATAAGAGGAGCCATAACTTAAGGATTAAGAACATAAAAGAAGAAGTAGGGACACAAACAAGTGAACTACAAAAGCTACTCACAGAAATAATCCAGGAGAATTTTCCTAATTTAGCAAAAGGTAAAGATACGCAGATGTATGAGGCATACAAGACCCCAGCCACCTACAACCCAAACAGAGAAACACCCAGGCATATAATAATAAAAATTCCAGAAATTCAATACAAGAACAGAATATTAAAAGCTGTAAGAGACAAGAAACAGACCACTTACAAGGGAGCACCCATCAGAATTACAGCAGATTTCTCTGCACAAACCATCAAATCACGAAGAGCGTGGGGGGAAATAATTCAAGCTTTGAAAGAAAATAATCTCCAGCCAAGATTGAGATATCCTGCACAACTGTCCCTGGAAATTGACGGAAAAACAAGGTGCTTCCAGGATAAAGAGGAACTGGGGGAATTTGCAACCACCAATTCAACTCTACAGAAAGTATTGCAGGATATTCTAAAAAAATAAAAATACAAAGAACCCAGAAATGGTGGCGGGGAGGCCACAACGAATGGAGCAGAGAACAAAATAAAGAAGACAAACTGACAGCTACTGACAGAAAAAGAGCTCAACAGAAATGAGGCAGAGAAGATTAGATGATAGGAACAGCTATTTTGGAGAAAATGACATCTTAATAGGTAATACTGATTTAGTATCATCTTGTTTTGAAGTCTCATCTAGCTTTTGTCCTTCTGTCTCCAATGGTCTAAATAGGTTGTATCTTATTGGATTTTATTATGTACGATAGTATAAGCAAAAACCTTTTAAAGACAAGGAGATTATACAGAAACCATTGTTCATTTTCTGTTAGTCAATTCTAAATACTCTGTAATGCTGTCATTCTCTTAAATGGTTTTACATTGTTTTGATATACTTAATGCTACAGTATACGAAGTTGTACTCAAGGACTTCAAGGAAAGAGTCAATATGGTAACTACTTTTGGGTCGGAATTATCTATTGGTGAAACACTATTTTGCTTAAATGGTTATGTTCTGATCTGCACTGTTTCGCTGTTATGTCCTCTTTTTTCTCAATCTCCACTCCATTATTTACTTTTTTATTTTTATCCGTTTAATTAAAGGGAAAAAATAGCAGGATATAATATAGTAACCCACTTTGACTTTCTATTATCTCGATTTGAAGCCCTGTATTACTCTCACCATCTTGTTTTTGACTGATGGTCCCCTATTCTGTTTTGCTGGATAGTATCAGGTTCGAAAGTTTAGGCATCAGCTGTGAAGATAATGAGATTCATTATAACGCCCATTCTCGTTAACTTTTATCTACTTTTGAAGACCTACAATGTCTCCAATGTTTTGGTTTTGTTCTTTACTGTTTTGTTCAATTATATTATAACTAATGATATAGGCAATTCTATTAGAGATAGTGGGAGGCATTATGGTAACCATTGTTGATCACCTTGTATTATGTTTTTATATTATCTATTATGTCCACCCTTTTGACTTGACCGATTCTGTTCTGTTATGTCACATTTGGTTTTACTCTCTTCCAAAAAAGAAATAAGAACCGTGGGAGCAATGAAACCCAAAATGTGTAATAGTCATGGTACAAAAGAGAGGAAAAGAAAGTGCTCTAAACTATATAACTGCATGTATATTTAAGTGTATAAGATAGAAAATGATATCACAGAGTTTTATTGGATCATTGAACAGAACTGTTTGCAGTATCATTGTTGGAATGTCCACTCTACAAGCTTTGGTCTTGTGACTGGAACAATTATTTCTAAGATGGCAATATGTAATCCATTAACTAGTGATTTCCTACTGTTCATTTTTTTCTTCTGTAAATCTGTATAACTTGTACCCTTTCACTGTTTTTTTTTTTCTTTTCTCCTTAAATAAAATTTAAAAAAAGAGTAAATATGCCGCACTAAAAAAATAAAAATTATATTTCCCCGCATCTCATCATGCTAGGGGTTGCCATGGAGCAGAAAACTGGTTAATAAATGGTCAGACTAAAACCATCTGATAGACCCTCCGGGGTTTGTTAAATATAACAGCTCCGTTGGCACCCAGGTTTTGCCTTTTGTCCTTGATGTTTCCTACTCCTGCCAGGAATGTATTAGTGAAGCCTAGAGACACAGGACCCATCTGTGATGATGAGGTTAAAATTCAAGCATTAAAGATGGTAGATAACAAGACACAAAAGACTGGACACTTCTGAGCTGCCATAGCAACTCAAGTCTACTTATTTTGTTTCATGATTTAAAAAAAAAAAAATATATATATATATATATATAATTTCTTGCTTGCTTCAGTTACTCTTTAAGAAGTGTTGATCAGCTCAACTCAACCTTTTAAGGGTTATATTTAGAGAGGATCTGAATGAAGAGAGACTAAAAGATTGTCTTACACATACACAACTGTGGAAATTACTGTCTTGTGTAGCTCAATATTGCTCTGAAATTAGTTCTAAAACCTATGTTTTGAAATTGCTTTGATCAATTAGGAAGATGCAAATCAAATCCACAATGAGGTATTATTGCTCCCCCCCCCATTAGGAATTTTAACTCTTGCAGCTTTTCTCTTAAGCCCCCTTTGATCAGTTTTTGTAGCTTTTCTTGGAAGATCCACGTTTTGGCTTTTTTAAACTTTTGGGGTTTCTACTGCACCTTTGGCTTTATCCTTGTGTTTTTATATATTACCCACTCGGAAGAACACTGCTTGGCCTCCCAGGCCTTTTGCAATTGGGGTAGAAGCCATCTCACCCTCAGAACTTGTGGTTTTGTTGTTTTTGTTTTGGGGTTTTTTGCACACAAAACCAGCACAGTATGGATGCTGCCAAGGTTTGCTGCCAGTTTGAGGAGTAGCCAGACTTTTTTTTTTTTGGCTGTAGGAGTCAGTGCCGGGTTAACTGAGCACTCTGAACCTGATTGTGAGGAAAAGCTTCTCTGTGTCACCCCATACTGAAATCTCCTGTGGCCTTTGTCACCACTCAGGAACGTGGCACTCTGCAGCTTTCTCCTCTGAGCAAACTCTTTCACTTTTTTCAGTTTGAGGCTCTAACAGGTGAAGACCTGCTGCTTTTCAGGATGGCCCCAGGCCATCTTTTTTATACTTTTGTTTCTTCTCAGCATTTCAGGTTTTGGCTCTATCTTTACCGTCCACAGCTTTACTGGAGTTTTTCTTTTGGCCAAACCCACATTTTAAATTATGCTGATGGGCTCTTTGTTCTTGATTTGCATCATAAGTCTGGCTAAATACTTTTAACAAGAGCCATGTCACTGACTCAATATTTGACTGCCTTAAAATTTTCTTTGCCAGATTAATCAGTCCATTGCACTTAATTTCAGCCTCAGGCAAAACCTCTGGACACGAGCAAAATGCAAACAAACTTCCTGCCAAGCCATAACACATACTATGTGGAGTCTAACAACCAATGTGATCTTTTTTCCCAGCAGAAACCTCATGAGCTTGGTCTTTATTGGGAGGCTTCTGGTCTCTTGAGCTCTGACCAGAATCTCCTCTATAGAACAGCCTAAGCTGTTCCAGTCTATACATTTAGGCGACATCTCCAAACCTTTTCAAACTCTGCCCACAAGCCATTTCTAAAGGCTCTTGAACCACATGGTTAGATATGGTCACAGCAATGACCGCACTCTGAGTACCAAATTGTGTGTTCAAAATTTTCAAATAAAAGTGAGAGTAGGGTCTTTCTAATAATAAAGGAAATTTGAAAAACCTACAGATAACTTTTTGGTTTTTTTCTCGCCTTTATTACTCTCTCATTTTATGTTTGCAGTACATAATACATTCATCATATAAAATTAGTACATATACATATTGTGTCTTTAAAAAATCATTTCAGTTGTGCCACTTTATTGAGGCTCAGAAAATGAAGATTTTATTATATAATAAGATAGTTTAGCAGTAGCTCTATCCTCACAGTGCCATTATTATTAAATACCTGGCATTTTTGCTGTATCTAAAAAGACACTCAGGATGATTTATTCTACTAAACACAAGATTCTTATTATAAAGCATTCATTAATCATTTCTTCCACATACAATGAAAACTGCTATCATCATCAATTTTCATTCATATTACCCTGAAGTGAATAACTCTGAATTGTATTTTGATTAAAAAAAAAGTAGGTACAATTATTTCTCAGAAGTATATACAGTTCACAGCCAATATGTCAACGGGTTATTGAAAATGGATGTTTGAATACTTTGACCTTTGAGTTATTCAATTTTTGCAGGTTTTAAAAATCTGCACATAGAAACTGCAAATAGTAGGAACCTTAACCAGTCCTATCCTTTTGCTCTTCAGATAAGAAAAAAAAAAAAAAGCCTGGATATAATCAGTTCCAAACTGATTTAAATTTCTAGGAAAGTATTACATAAAATAAAATGTGTAGGCATTACAGAAATAAGTAAAAATGTGTAAAAATTATGTGAATAAGTGGCTCGGCTTCTATTAATTTCATTCTCTTTAGAAGAGAAATATAGCATGCTTACTATTTGCAACTCCAATTATGTGTATCAATTTATATTTTATCTTGTAATAGTATTTTTTTGTGCTTTACATATGGCGAATCATTTGAAGAATTTTGGAAACCACAAGATATGCTGACATGTAAGACATTCCTTGTCGACATTTCCTTTCTCCTACAATTTCAATTTTAAAAATCAGTTCAAAAATAAGTAGAAATAGTTCAATACTTGTAAAAGATTCAAATATTTTTGTGCTCTGCATTATGGATAGAAATGTTCATTGGCCTTAGTGTTATGCCTGTCTATAAAATAAGGAATGTTCAATATTCACTGATTCTCCAATGTCATACCAAGTGTTACTGTAGGTACAGCAAAGGGACGCCCAAAATGAGTAAGATGAGTCCTCAGAAAATACACTATTTTTAGTAGGAGAAATAAATATTAAACTCAAAATCTAAAGCGAAGATCCAAGCACTAATATGACAATTAATCACCTTTAAAAGAGGGACAGAGCCCACCAAGCAGGAGAAATCAAGAATTGAAGGCTAAACTTTGGAACTCAGAGCTATCTGAGCAGAATTTCCAAAACAAGCTCTTCTAAGAAATATAAAGTGGATCAAAAATACAAAATAATAAGCATTGTGGCACCTTGAAGAAAGACAGTATCCTTGCTTCTTGTTACCTGACACTTACTAGCACTGTTCTATGCACTTTCACCTGAACTGCTCTGAGCACAGCCTTTCAAACCTTGGATCTATGGGAATCATCTGGGGATCCCATTAAACTGGATCCCCAGTTTTGACCCAGTAGGTCTGAGGCGGGCCTACAGTCTGCAAGATGTGAACTTGACAGAACTCAAATGCGAGTTCTCGAGCCCCACCCCAAACTCACAGCCTCAGAAACCTTAGCCAACACCCAGTGCTCAAAGTTTTAACAAAGTCAGTAAGCAGCTAAGGTCTGAGATTCCCTGGCAAATCAGCGAGGTTCGTAAAAGGAGGACAGGGTCCCCGGGACTCCTGATTTTCTTGGCTTGGGCATCTCCGGGTCTCCTAAGTCCGCCTCCCACAGCCCCCAGCCCACGTCCGCAACCCGAGAACCTCAGGAATCCTAGTCCCACCCGCCGCGACCCCGCATCCCCGCGCCCCCGAAGGCGCCAGAGCACAACACGCATGCGCGCGGCCCCTCCCGGCCGGAGCCGTGAGGCACGGACACGGCACTCCCGCCGGAAGTGGGCGGCCGTGCGCCCGGAGGAGCGTGGCGGGTACCAGACGCTCACAGCGTGCGCTCCCTCCCGCGGACCATGGCACTGGCCAAGGCCACGAAGGCGGTGAGGCTACTTCTGGGCTCCACGGCGCTGTGGCTGACGCTGCTGGCCGCCCGCAAGGCCTGCGCGTCCAAGGCCGTGACGGCGCGCTTGGCTGCCAAATGGCCGGATACCCCGCTGCTGCTGGAGGCGAGGTGGGCACGGGCCGGGTCCTGGGGCGGAGAGGGCGGGCTGCGGGGCCCAGGACGCAGGCGGCGCCTCAGAGCCCGGCCTCCGCCCGGCCCCCGCCCGGCCCGCTAGCAGCTGTAGGCGCCTGGAGCATCACCCTGCGGGCCGCGCGGGCGGGCTGCTCGGCAGCGCCCCCTGGCGGCGCCTTTCCAGGCCGCGGTGCCGCTATGGGCCTCACCTGCGGGGTTTAAAACCCATGCACCCCTGCCTTACTCCATGCGCATCTTATTAACCCTTTACAGGAGGGACAGAGAAAAAAAATGTGGCGTTTCCTTCTGGCACTAAAGCAGAGTCTGCTGGAAGCACCTAGGTTCGTAATTACAGGCAGACGGTCGCATAGTAGGCTCGCAGCTCACAAATTATTGTCATTATTTTATCTTTTCCACCATAATTAGTTCAGGAGGTGTCAGTGATTCTGCAGGAATGAAACTTGTCTTTTAATAGCCTAGGAAGCAAAAGTAGAAGCTTCTTGCTCTTAGCCAGCCTGAAAGTTGGTTGGGTTTGTTTTCTAACTTTATTGATATGCCATTGCTGTACATATTGGTCATATTCCAAGTGATAGTTGATATATAACACATCTTAATTCTTCATCCCTTTCATCTCTCCCTGCCCCTTTCCCCCATTCTTGGTCTTCTTTTTTGCAAAAAATATATCTATTTCCTATCATCTGTCTTTTATTTTTTAATTTATATTTTGGGTTTCTTATGTAAGAGAAACCATGTGATATTTAAGCTTGTGTGTCTGATTTAAGACGGATCCATTCCACAAATGGAGTTTTTCCTTCTTTGTGGCAGGGTAATACTCCATTGTGTATAAATGCTTTCTTTATCAATTCTTATGGAACCAGAAGAGACCTAGAATAGCAAAAAACAAAACTGGGCAACAAGAGCAACTCAAGAAGCATCACCATCATAGAGTTCAAGTTACACTGCAAAGCTACAGTGATAAAAACAGCATGGTATTGGCACAAAAACAGTCATATAGGTCATCAGAACAGAAGATACAACAATTACTCCAGACATACTTAGCAGTTTTAAGCCAATCTCTTTTGTTCGTTCACCAGAGCAACAGTGAGTGATCTTAAAAAGAAACGTCATTATCCTAATGCATTGCATTTCCTTGATGCTAATGCAGTTTTTGTTAAATGATTCTGGCATATATATGTTGCCTTGTACAATCCTTTCCCCATCTCTCCCAGAGCTTCTCTACATCTGTCTGAGCCCATACTTAGTTCCAAATCAGTCTGAATTATCCAACCTTAGGCTTATAGTTGCAGTGTCTTAGTTTCTAATTGGCTTAGGAGTCTGGGTTGTAATTCCTGTAGGACACTGCCAGTCTGAGTCCTTCCCAATCCAGCTCAAGTATGATTTACCAACCTTATTTCTTGTGGTGGATGGAAAGCTGGTCCCCTCGAAGATATGTCCACATTCTAACTTCCAAACCTATGAATGGCACCTTATGTGGTTAAGAGGTCTTTGCAACTGTAATGAAGGATGGTTGGTTAATGCTGAGTTTTCTGGGTGGACTTGAAAATGTCCTTGTAAGAGACTGATGAAAAGACGAGAGTCAAGGAGAAGGCCACATGAAGTTCAAGTTAGAGAATGGAGTTAATCATCCTCAAGCCAAGAAAAGTGAAACCATCTGAGCTACAAGAGGAAAGGAAGGAGCCCACCCTAGAGCCTCAGAAGGAATGCAGCTTTTTCAACACTTTAATTTTTGGATGCTTTCCCAGAATCTTGAGAGAATAAATTCCTTTTGTTTCAACCCACTTAGTTTTTTTGATAATTTGTTATAAAGTCTCTAGGAAACTAATACAGATCTTGATGTGAAAAAGTGGGATTTTGCTGTAACAAATACCTAAAAATATAAAGTAACTGTAGAATTGAACAAAGGCTAGAAAATTTTTGAAAAATGTGCTAGGAAAAATTCAGGCAACCTTGAGGAGACTACCACATGAAAATTTTGGCATTAAGGATAATTGTAATGAAGACTTACAAAAAAGAAAAAAGTGTGATAGAACTACCTGCTGTCACCTTGAAAAATACATAGCATTGACAAGATGTTGATAGAAATACAAACATTGCTGTGAATTCTCGCAAGGGCTCAGAAGTAATTGAGGTATATGCTATTAGAATCCAAAAGAAAGGTGGCCCTTGTTATTTAGCAGCAAAATACTGGGTAGGTTGCAGTCTCTAGTTGGTAGAAAACAAATTGAAGCAGTGAACTCAAGATAGTTGACTGAGATTTCCAAACAGAATTAAAGTTGAAGATGCTGGTGGATTTATCCTTGCTGCTTGTAGAGAGGAAAGACATAAAAAAAGGAATAGTTAAGGAAAAAGGAGCCAACAGTTGATAATTTGGAAGCTTCTTAATCTATTCATATAATAAAAAATACCAACCTTAGGAAATTCTGGGAATATGTGGTCTGGAAGGAGGCCAAGACTGACTTGACAGTCCTTTGCTGCATAGGTTAGGCATGTGATTCATAGATGGGACTCAATCATTTCAGTTGAAGCCTGGCATAGAGATCTGTATTCCAGAAGATTTCCAAACGTGCTTAAAGGCAGTGGTATATTGAGGAAATAAGTGTAAGTACTTTGTTATGATGATTACTTTGAAGGATCGTACTTTTACCTATGATTCACAGTACAAGTTGAGTATCCCCAATCTGAAATACTCCAAAGCTTTTTGAGTGTCATACTGACACCACAAATGGAGAATTCCATACCTAACTTTATGTGAGAGGGTACAAAATAAAGGTACACTAAAAATGTAATATAAAGTTACCTTCAAGTTATGTGTAAGTAAAACATAAATGAATTTCATGTTTTAGCTTGAATTCCATCGTCAAAATAGTTTGTTCTGTGGATGCACAAATATTCTAAAATCCAGGAAAACCTGAAATATTTCTGGTCCCAAGCATTTCATGTGAGGAATACTCAACCTATACTGAGTATATCTATAGCTATTTGATCAAGGCAGTGGAGTATTGTATTGCACCTATTTAATTTTTGTGCCTTTTTCACATCTAGTGTTTTAATTAACACTAAATAGGTTATTATTGCTCTTTCCTTTATTTCCTCAATCCATTGAATTGGAATCACTAATAGCAGTAGTGGTTTTGAAGTTTCTTACTTAAATTACTGTCTTTGTCATGTTTATATTAATGAATGTTTTTCATTTCCTTTCTCCTCTTTAATGACTATGTCATACTTGAATAAGTTACTCTGTATGTGTGTTGTACATCCTCAATGCTTTGCATTTATATTGAGCATTAGTTAAAATTTATCACGACTAGAGAGAAAGACAGAGAGGACAATAACAAAAGATGTGTACCATTGCTTGGTGGCTCTTTCTTGTTCATAATGTTCCATACTTTGTTCTGCATAGAACCAAATAATCTTTATTTTACAGTTTCTAAAAGCTTCTGCCCATTTTTTCTTTTCACTCTTGTGCAAAAAAATGAAAGCTTCTTTAGGTTTTAAGGTAAAGGCTCAGTGTAATATATCCATTTCCAATGTTTTATTAATGTCTTTACTGATTTAAGTAAATAAGTAAATGACTTGTATAATGCTCTCTCTTCATCATCATTAAATTATATTTCTCAGTGATATTTCATATGAAGAGAGAAGGTAAATTATCCAGTTTTTAATGTTGATTATAAAAAAACGCCAAAAATAATTTCATATGTAGACTTCCTGGTATTTTATATGCATGTAGTTCAAAATGATACCTGTGGTAACTATTATAAATTTCTTTTTGTGTTACAGTTTATGAAAGTCAGTATTTTGACATTAGTTTGTAGAGATTTTGTAATTGTCATAATACATTATTTAGTTCTAAAAAATAATTTATAGTGTCTAAGTCATTTTTATTTCCATTAACTGATTACTATTTTTAATAGTGAATTTATGGCAGAAGAAAGCAATGAAAAATTTTGGCAGTTTTTGGAAACTGTAGGAGAATTATCAATTTATAAGCAAAGAGGTAAGTAATGTGCAAAATTTAACATACAAAGTTTGTACTTATGTGCACACATTGGCCTTACTGTCTTCAATGGTAATAGTTAACTAAATGCTGAATTGGGTAAGTGATTGTGAACATTAAATTTGAAAGGTATTTAATGGAAACTATTTCAAGTATTCATTTCCAGAAGTATAAGGCCTTAATACTTTATTGTGAGTAAACTCATCTAATTAGTAATGTTTGAATAATGCACTATAATAAGAAATAAAAATTGTTCAGTTACGGCTTTCCTTTAATGTTTATTTATTTGAAGTACTTAGTTTTGCATCTAATAGTAGTACTTTTATTCTTTTTAATTAGAATTTACATTTAAGTTTACAGCAAAAGTGAGCAAAAAGTACAGAAATTTCCTGTTTATTTCCTGCCTTCATATGAATAGCTTTCCTTTATTGTCAGCATTCCCTACTAGAATGATGCATTTATTGCAATTGTTGACTAAAATAATATATCATGATTATTATCCAAAGTCCATAATTAATATTAAGGTTCACTCTTTATGATACACATTATAAGTGTATACTGACCTGCAGTATTACATTTTCATTATCCAGGGTATATTTGCTCTTAAAGAGATTTTTAATACTTTCCCTCAAAAAGTCTAGTAACCAATATGTTTTCATTTCACTATAAGACAGAGTAATTCCTGTTTTATGTGTGTTTGGCATATATACACTTACAAATGTATATCTTTCACAGTATTACCAAGTATTTATTAATGTATTTATTAGAGAAGTTAAAAAAACTAAAACATCTGTAAGGCAAAAGAATTGCCAAGAGTTTGAGGCCAGCCTGAACTACACAGTGAAATGCTATCTCAAAAAATAAAACAAACAAAAAGATTAAAGATATAAATAAGTCAAGTTTTAGTAGCACAAGCTAAAGGCTTAATTGTTCTAAAGCAAAGTTATTTTCTTATCACTACAGACAATTGATGATAGGAACATGGAATACCTTAAGGATGAAATCTTTACCTATTAAACACAGAAAAATTTTTACTCTGGGTGATTAAATAGTTCATGGTTTTATTCCTGAGTATAAATGTAAGATAAACAGTTTCAAATTAAGTGTTGATTTACTGGACCCTCTTTGGCTCAAGCAGCCTTGAAGTTAACCTGTTTTATGATTTAATAATTTATTTAATGAAGACCTCAGGTATACCTTCAATATTTTAAAATCATTATTTAATAATCATCATTTCAGTCATACATGCTGGGCACTGCTTATTGGTAATGCAAAGATAAATAAACGTGACCTGTGTTCTTAGAACCCTATTATACGGAGACAGCAAGATAGTAAAGTACACTATTAGGTGATGAGAGCTTTAATAGGGACACATACAACATGAACACATAAAAAAGTCACCTCATCAGTATTTCAGAGATAGAGAACAGCATTTGCAGTGATGAATGCTGGGGTTGAGTGAATGATAGAATTTAGCCAGGTGGTAGGGAAGGAAAGTACCAAGAAACAGAAGTGGACAGTATGAGGAATCTTGACAGGTTAGTAATCTTTCAGATTATCAAGAAAATATTATCTTTAGATTTGCATAGTAATTTCAGTTGTAGTAATCAGATAAAAATAGGGTAGATTAATGTGTTAGGGTTTCATGATAGTTTTTAAAAAAATCCAATATCAACTTTTCTCTCACCTGGAATCTCATTTACCCTCAATCTGTTTTTTCTCTGTGCATATTTTGTGGCCTTATTTGGCGCTGCTTTTTATTAGTGTACCATCTAAAAATTATTATTGTCAGTTTTGAACTTTTAAATTCCTTAGGTGTCGCACCATTTTATATGTAAATGAAACAAAGTGCTTGTGCAGTCTGATGGCAGATCATTAACAAGTTGGAATATCAGCTCAGTGATACCTAAGTTCTTTTTTTTTATTTCGAAAAGAATAAAACCAAATGAGAGGAAAAAAAAAAACCAAAATGGGATCATTCAAAGCAAAAGGATGAACATAGTACATGATTTAAAACCATAATACTAGGTGATCTACAATGGTTATCATGATGTCTCTTCTTATCGAAAATAGAACTGCCCATATCATCAGGCACAATAAAATTGAACAGAGCAGTACAGAACAAAATCAATAAAAACAAAACATTAGAGACATTATAGGGCTTCAAAAGAGGGTAATACTCAAACTAGATTGGGTACCATAGTGAATCTTACTGTCTTCAGAATAGTTGCTTATACTCTCAGACTTGATACTATCAAAAATAACAGATTCAAATGAATCAGCCAAAACAAGACAACAATCAAACAAAACAGATTCAAATAAAATCAGTCAAAACAAGACAGTGAAAGCAAAACAGGGCTTCAAATTAAGTTAATAGGAAATCAAAAATGGTTGCCATAGTATATCCTGCTATTTTTGGAATAGCTGTCTTTGCCATCAAATCTAGTACAAGTAGACAAACTGGAACAGAATATAACAGAACTAAACAGCGGTGAAAACAATATGGGTTTCAAATCATGATACAAGATTAACAATGTCCTCTGCCTTCCCTTTTTAGACAGTTTCTTCCCTTTCACTTTCACAGGGTACATTTACATTTTGTATCCCACTAACTCCTTTATTTTTTAGATTAGAGAAGCCACCCACTATGTACCTAAGTGGTTCTGAAACTTTTTGCCTCTGAGCTTGATCTTAAATTGTGTCTGTTTACCTACAAGAGCCTCAGGGATTTCCTTCCTTATAGCTGAATAGTTCTACATTGTGTAAGTGTTATGTCTTTATAACCAATCTGCAATTGATAGGTGAGCTACCCCCACTTTTTTCTGGTTCCCTGTCACATAGAGCATTGTTTTCTCATCTTGGACTTTCAGTCCATAGGCCCTCTTTCAGGTTAATTATATTTCTTATATAGAGCATCTTGATGGAGCCTATCTCCTGATCCATTCTGTCTGTGTTTCTTTTTATTAGTATATCGAGGCCATCTATGTTAGTGATTATGGCCAACTTTCTTTGCCTCCTCTGTGCCATGCTATTTTTCTGTCATTGGTTGTGTACTTCTCCCCTTCATTCTACTGTCTGCCCCATTCAATGAGCCCCCTCTGCTGCTGTTCCTGAAACCATGATCTTTTTTTCTCTCTATCTCTAGAATGTCCTTTAGTATTTTTTTTTTTTTTGTAGGATTGGATTGGTGATCACAAACTCCCCCAATTCCTCTTTCTCATGGAAACCTCTTGTTTCTCCATTAATTTTCAGAGATAGTTTTTCAGGGTACATCAGTCTGAGTTGGAGGTTATTTTCTTTCAGGGCTTGGAGTACTTCAAGCTCTTCTTGATTTGATGGTTCGTGTCAAGAAGTCTGTCGTGATTCTGATGGTTTTTCCTTTATAGGTGATCCTGTTTCTTTTCTCTGACAGCTTTGTGTGTGTTGAATTTCTGGGATCTTTATTATATGTCTGGGTGTAGATCTGTTTTAGTTGTAGCTGGCTGGAGTTCTGTATGCCTCATATATCTGTATATCATTTCCTTTTCCTATGCTTGGGAAGTTTTAATTATTTCTGTAAATAAGAGTTTGTATTTCATTTGTGTTTACCCCTACTTTTTCACTCACATTTCCTCTTGTCATCCTCTGGTCTTTGTATTAATACTTCTTGGTTCCTTGGTTTTTTTTGTTTGTTTGTTTGTTTGTTTGTTTTTTGTTTTTAAAGAGATCTTTCCTTTCATGATCACACATTGCAAACCTGTCTTCAAGATATGATAGTCTATCTTGAGTTTCTTTCAAGCAGTTTTGCCAGCTTTTAATGGCATTTTTAATGTTCTGGTAATGTCTTTGAATCTGTTTCATGTATTCTAGATTTTTTAAAATATTCTTCATCAAAGGTTTCCCTCCTTTTTCTATGCTCTTCTAGTCTTCCATCTGTGTCTTCTTGAGAGGTATAGCATTTCTTTTATTATTTTTCTTATATCTTCCTTTACTTGTATTAGTATTTCTGTTTTGAGTTCTTTTATAATGTCATGAAGATATTTCTTTACGTCAGATGCTTCTTCAGAAACTGCAGGTGTGCAACCCCCAATCTCTTCTGTGTTTACCTCTCCTGGGCCAGTATTATTTGGGTTGGAGGCTGGAGACTTCCTTTTTTTCCTCTTGTCATGTTTATGGTTTCTTCCTGACAAGTGATAACAGGGATCCCTGGCACTTCTTGTATTGGTTACGATTGCTCTGAAGCATGCTGACTAGGATCCCCCCCGCCCCCGCCATCTGCTGGTGACTACTGAAGTACAAGCAAGGGCAGGGCAGGCTGGCACCTCCCCTCTGAGCTGGTCAATCACTGGGAGTTTTCATTATATTAGTTGTGTGCCTGGTGGACAGCATCAGTTAGGGATAGCTTAAAGGAAACCTCATCCTTGGTAATTGGATAACACACAGGGGAAGAACTCAGTCCAAGCAATTCTCACCAATCTGCTCTGTGCTAGGAGTGGCTGACAAGCTGCTGCAGTTCTGGTTCCGGGCTTGTCCTGCCAGACTTCAAAATGTTGCCTGGCCAATCACCCACTGCTGCGGGAGGACTGTGCTGTTCTCCACTCCACCTCTCCCCTCCGTGACCACGTCCTCCTACTGAGACCCGTGGGCTTGCCAACCCCCAACTTCACCATGACCGCACATCTTCAGATTCCAGCAGTATTTCATACACAGTAGGACTGACTCTGGTGAGAGCGCATCTGGCTGCAGCCTTCCATCCATGTTTTTATTTTCTTTTTTTTTTCCTTCTTCGCAACACTTCCCCCCCCCCCCCCCCCCGGTTGAGAGAATCCATCTCCTTCTGTCTAGTCTTCTTCAGGATGCTATGTTCCAGCATCTGAGCTGTTTCTCTCACAGAGGCTCTTTACTTTGCTGCTTATTGATCTGCCATCTTCCCAACTTCTACCGTAAGTATTTTGAATGTAGCTTAGTGTCTCCCAGGTAGATTCTAGTCTCTAAGACTGAGATGCTCCGGAAGATCCCACTCCTGAAACATTGTGTGGCTTGAGGGTCTCCCAGAGTCCTTCTCACACAGCCTGTAACCAGGTAAAACTCTGAAGTGAGGTGGTTTAGCCAGGTCAGTTAACTCTCAATAATTGAGATACCTAAATTCTACATGTAGTGTTGTTTCCAGGTTAAACATAAAGGAAATGGTGTTAAAGTAATAGTTACTAAAATAATTCTATTGAATTTATTAATAATGGTAAGAGTCTAAAACATGCAACATAATTGTTGACCTTGTTAAGAGGAAAATAGTGTAAATGAGAAATTAAATATAACAGATTCTTTGTTGTTATTTGTTTTGTTTTTTGTTTGGTTGAATTTTGTGTTTTTGTTTTTATTTTTGTTGATAATCTTGCTATGTAGTTCATCCTGGTTTTGAACTCACTTTGTAGCCCAGGGTAACCTCAAATGTGCAGTGATCCTCCTGCTGACTCTCATCTTTGGAAAGCTATAGGTTGGCGTGATTGACTGTAAGAGCAATTTCATTATAAGGGGCCACCAAGACATTCTTGGGGAAATACCAGAACTTATTTCCCAATTCTTGGTCTATTTATCCCCTTTCTTTGTTTTCTCATTTTCATTAACAGACAACAAAATGTTGTCTACAATTTTGTTAGTATTCTATCATTTTCCCAGAATATCCCTCAAATCCTAATAATTGAACCATCAGAGTCAGTGTTCTATTCTGCAGAAATCCCTGTTATCTGTCTGCATTCCATTTTTGTAAATATTGAGTACTCTAAAGGGTCTAAGTTTTCCCTACTCAGAAGGCTAAAAGATAGTCTTCATTGATGCTGGCAGAGATAGAATCCTTGGATCAGAGAGAGAAGACTATTACAGCAAAAGCAGTAATGTCTACATATTTGCATTGGTTTCCTGAGTCTCAGGTCTCACAGGGGAACTTGAAGGTCAAGGGCCTGACAGTTTTGGACAAGTAACAAACATTGTTGCAATCAGCAAGCGATCCCATGTCCCAGGTCTCCAAAATGTTTCATTCCAACCATATTTTTCTCTGAGAAAGGAATTATCTGGTGTGCCAGTCTGGTTTCAACCATTCCCTTTTGTCATCGTCTTCATATCTGGGAACCCTGACCCTAGGAACTACATGGCGTCTACTCCAACTTATGCTTTTTTGTATAGGAAGATTCTAACAGGAAGCCAAGGCGAAGATATGAAAGAGTAAAGACATTATCAGGAAGTATCCAGGATCCAATCTATGGATACCAGATGCGTCTGAAATTACCCTATTGTTACCTAATCTCTGGCTGAACCTGGAGTGGAACTACAGTTTTTTAACACAGTGGCAACAATGCAGATAATGATACACATGGGGCAGTCTGAAAAAAAAAAAGAAAAAAGAAAAGGGCATACATAGAAAATTCTTTCCCTTCGTATCCCCTCTAGTGCTACCAGGCCCTTTACATTTCTGGGCTTCCATTGTTTTCTGCCTTGGCAGTTTTCAAGGATTCTCTATCTTTTGGGGATGTTGGAGAATTTTAAAATTGAATTCTGTGAGCCATCCTCCTCTTTTGTGTCCGTAAGTGCTTTGGAGATGGTTTTAGAAAAGGGAAGCAGCAGCTCAGGTTAGTTTGTTTCAGTACCAGACAAAATGACACTTAACTCCTAAAAATCCATTTCACATTTTATCTCCTAAAGTATTATGGACACACTAAATTCTCTTAGCTATCTGCACCAAATTACAGTAGAATTTCATCATCCATAAACTGTGAAGTTCATGAGCTAAAATTCTTTAATGTGTTTTGCTGTTCATAATTTCTTCTCTTAAATTGTATAATGGATGATCATCCTTGTAGTGTAACCCCACGGTGTTGGAATGGTCTGGTCTGAAATGCAGGCAGACATTGAATGGCAGAATTATTTTTACCTGACTGTGTCCTGATTGCCTGGTGTCACTGAAAGAAATAAAATAATAGTAGAGATTTTGGTGTTCCCATTTTCCTTTAGCACTGCCCATAACCAGACTTAAAATATGACTATACATAATGATTAAGTTATCTTTCCAATGAGGAATGCCAGTGTATCAGATATAAGTACTAACATACTTTTCATTTTATTTCTTTTCACAGAATCAGCTTATTCATATTACAGTTTAATCCTAAAGAAAGCTGGACAGTTTTTAGATGATTTACATGTCAATCTTTTAAAGTTTGCTTTCTCTATAAGGGCATACTCTCCAACTATTCAGATGTTTCAGCAGGTATGTAAAAATGCAAAGAGGCATGGTACTAATGTACATAGAGCTATTTAATGTGACCATCTGTCATTCAGAATGACCTGCAGACTTACTATTTTAGTTGCATAGCTTGTCATTGAATATAGCGTCATTTTGTCATTGATTGTAAGTGAATATTTTATGGTTACTTGGGATAAAGACATTATGAGGACACATCATTACTGAAATAAACTATAATTAAAATTCTTCAAGGTGAGCAGTGCTACAATTCCTTAAAGATTCATCCAAGCCATTTAACCCCACTGTTGATCTTGTAACACCAGTAGATCAGAAAGCAGCCGTACTATGGCAAATCCCTGCAGTACGGTCATCATGATCCACTCATGGAGAAACCTGTATAACCAAAGATCCTTCATTGTGGAAATATTATCTCTTTTTCTTATGTCCTGAAGGAGTTGGAGCTATGTCAAGAATACAGCTTAAGCATCAGTGTTTCTGACTCAGCCATGGAGAATACTAGAAACTCTTAAATTCTGTTAGCTGAGTTTTGCGAGTGTTAAGTCAGACAGGTTCCTGCAGACATCTTCATTGAGGCTTTCTAGGAAGTGTTGCATGCAGTATTTGATTCCCAAGCATCTGTATTTATCTGTCATCACTGTTAGTATCCATGTTGCAGTGACACCTCAGGGGTTAATTATTTATGTGATTGTACTAGCACAATTTGGTATCTGGTCCAAAGAGCTGCATGTCCCAGGTGCCTGGAACCCAAGGCTCCACCATCCACGACACCTGCTCTGCCCTGTAATTAAAACTGTAAAAGAATTATTTCAGTAACTTTGGAGACTATTTCCTAAAATAGTGTATTTTATTAAAATGTTTCTTAGGTTCTACTTATATACAATTTTTTACTTTTAGAACACTAACAGTGAATGACTTTATTTGAATCAACATAATGTATGAGGTTTTTTTAACCAAAATTACTGTGATTATTAACTCCAGTAACTAACAATCATTTTTGAAATCTTAGATTGCTGCTGATGTACCACCACCAGATGGTTGTAATGCATTTGTGGTTATCCATGAAAAACATACCTGCAAAGTTAATAATATTAGAAAGCTATTGAAGAAGGCTACTTTAAGGTAAAATAATAATAGCCAGTGAGAAAGAAGTGGTGTTGAAAGAAAAGAAATTTGAAAAAGCTGAAATTTTAATGTTCTAGGATATTACCTATTCAAGAATTTATATTTGTATAGAAAAACGTAATGTATCTGAGAATATTTTGTCTTGATTAGCTTTGATTTGGGAATATACATTATACCAAAATACCGTAATGTGTAGAATTATGTGTAAGTTTTACCTAAATTGGTTTTGAAGTAAACATGTAAAACTGTCAATTTATTTGGACTATTGTATATCTATCTCTAAATATAAAGTGAATACCTGGAGAATTATACAACTAAAAAAATAATACAGTTGAGTTGATTTTCAAAAATTGTGTATTACTAAAGTGTTTTTATTTTTTGTATATATTGGATTTAAAAATGAAAAAGGAAATTATTATATTAAATAATTTTTTATAAAGTAGTAGCTCTCAAGATGTTTTATTGCCTGATTGTTTATACTTTAAAAAGTAAGTTATTTCTTTGATCTTGAAACAGTTCTTCATATATAAAACAATACATATTTAGTATTTCATATTAATACTTGCAAGCTTTTCTAATATGGTTAAAGTTGACATTGATTTTAATATACAGAAAGCTTTTATGTTTATATAATTAATTATTTCCTGTGCATGTAGCATTTACATTGTTTGTATACTTAACTTTTCCACATCTGATTGAGAGATTTTATATTTTCCACGAGCTTTGTGACTTGGTTACTTTTCTCTTGGTGCTGAGACAAAATACCCGACACCCCAAATTAAGGAAATAAAGGTTTATTTAGCTTAGTTTGTGTTACAGGTTTCAGTCCATAATCAGCTGGCTCCAAGGCAGGGTGGGGTGGGAGAAGAGCAGTAGTTCATGGTGGCAGAAGATAGCAAAAGCAATAAGAGCAAAAGAGAGGAGAGTGAGAGCAAGACTTTCCCTCCTACCCACCCCAGGGCAGATGTAGCTCTCACACCCATAATTCCAGCATTGGACCGTGAATCAATCGCAAACTCTATAGATGCCTGTCCCCATGACTGTGTGAGGCTTTGGGGACATCTAGACACAAACCATTACACTTTTTTAGTTTTGCCTTTTGTTTAAAAATTTTAATCTGTGTGTAATTTATTTACATCAAAGATTAGGACCTGGTCAGTTTTTCCTGCTAAAATGTCCAGTTGATTGTTATGTTCATTACATTTATATTATGGTCTGTTTCTAGTTGTTTATCCTGCTCTGTTACTTCTTATAGCAGCAGCACAGTATTCAGTATTTATTGCTTTACACTATAGTCCAGTATCTGACAGAGCAGTTTGCTCTACATGGCTGGTTTTCTTTTAACTTCATAATTTCTTAGCTCTTTGCATATGTTGATGCTTTCAGGTTAGCATTAGAATCCCTCCCCTTTTACTAGAAATGTTCTGGCTAAGGTTAATTTAAATTACGTTAAGTGTATTTGTTAATTTAGGAAGAGTTTATGTGTCTACTGAATTTTATCTGATAACATGGTATCATGGTATCATACTATCTTCTAAAACTTAAAAACTAATTGCCTTTATTTTTATCTATTGAAATAAATACAAAGTTTTTGTCATTCATACTGATATAATAATATACTTTAAAATACACATTTGCATTTCTAAGGAAAACTCAGTGATATGCAATAATCTTAAATTCCTTTCCAGTTAAGATTACTTTTGTTATACTAAATGAGATTGGTTATGTATTTGTTTGACATCTTTAATATTTTTATCAGAGTCATCCTAACCATATATAGTGGGTTAGCCAACCTTTTTATTCTGAACAGCTTGACATAGTATAGGCATTGTCTATTCCTTTATAGCATTAATAAATTTACTTTAAAACTGTTAGTACATTTTTCTTTTCTTACTGTATTCTAAATTTTTATAATGTTTAAAATTGATTTTCACTGATTTCTGGTTTATAATTTTTGTCGGATGTTATAGTTTTTGATGGAAACATATCTTGAATTGTTAAAAACTTAGCATCAAGCTATTGGATCATGGTTCTTGGTAATTACGCCTTGCATGTCATTTCTTGGTCTAACCAGCAAAGCAATGGAAGCCCTTGACATCACTTTCTGGGTCATTTCTCAGTGCTGTGTTTGCAGCAGGTAGTCTTGAGGAATGAGGTTGTATTTGGAAACCTCAGGACTGGGGAAGGAAGTAGGATTATTTATAGCTTACTGTGAAACAGTGTTTCCCTCAGGCCTGGTGTTCCTCAGCTGAAATGTATAGCTAGGTTTCTGTGGTAGCAGTCTAGGTCCAAATCTGGTCACATCTTGTAGTCTTGGGACCAGAACAGTAGTCATGATTCCTGTTATGTCATGAGCAATGAAGCCCTTTGTCTTGAACCAGGAGTCTCATATTTTCTACCAGAAACAATATAGAACTGATTTGTTAGTTTGTAAGTTGGGCAGTATCAAACCTTAGACTTTTGTGATTCTTGACATTTTTGGAGAAAAGGATGAGATGTGAACAGACACTACCTTGTGGAGAGTAAGGACAAGTGCCACCTTGGGTTAGGATAAAAAAGGTGTATGATCAAAGTTTGTCACCACCACCAACCTCTTTTTCTGTGCTCTTGTTCGGGAGTTGTGTATAAAAGTCTGATAACTTTGTTGTCACTGGGGCACACCCTTCATGACCCATATTCCTATAGAAAAAGGTGCCAAAACTTGACTACTTTGATGTACTATTGATTTGTGTACATCTAAATAACTAGTATTGATATCTATGAAGGAATGACCATGAAGTCCAGAGAAAGACTGCCTCACTGAAGGACTGCCACATGGACTGTCCAGTCCTGGGCAACTCAGCAGAAGTAATGAAGAATCCCAGGAGAAAAGAAAACAACTTCAGTAGTAGTTACTTGAATACCCAGAAATGCTGTCCAAGCTCAATAGTACCTTTAAAAAGAGCTGCTCTTAAACTGTTCCTGAACTCTCACTGAAACTAAATACAATACCTAGCCCATGGAGGCCTTATGACTATCATTTGGCATTTACATTTTGGCATAGGTCAACTCGAATTCAGAGACTGCAAGGCACCTTTCATCCAATAAATATCTCTGCAGTCAAATGAAAATTCAAAAGCACAGCTACTTGACCTTGAATAATCTTAAGTATTAATGAAAAAGTAGCAGTAAATTTTTCTGGGAAACCAAATGCCTATTTTCACAACCTGAAGTAAAATCACTCAGTTCAACAAGACTCTTCATTTCACAGTGATTTCCTTAATTGCTCCACTCTTTTAGCCAAACACTAACTGTAAAATCAAAAGCTGATGTGATCACTCCATTTGTTGGTCAAAACGCAAGTCAGTTTCTTCCTCCCTAACCAATCCCTGGCCTCGCAGTGAAATTTCTTACATTTATATCGCCCCTTTGCTGTTGCCAGTGCCCTACATGTCTGGTCTTTCACTTGGCAGATTACTGACCAGTAGATGAGAAGAGCCACTCTTTGGGGCTGCATGCTGTGAAGATAAATTACTGCTGGTCATAATGCCTCATGAATAATGGCCCCTGAGTCATCCACATACATAACTGTGTGTCTTATATGTAAATTTTATACTTTATAGGATTTTTAAGTTTTGGAGTCCATAGTTTGCCTAGAGAATGTTGCAATGCTGACATTGTGTGTGTGTGTGTGTGTGTGTGTGTGTGTGTGTTTTGTAGATGTGTGAATTTGTTACTCTTTTTAATTATGGAGAGTTTTCTTGGATTGGTTTTCTTCATTTTGTTCTATTCTTTTACTTGCTGCGTTAAGTATAAGTTGCATATTGTTAAACTCCTTTGCCTGTCTTCTATATATGCTTTACTGTCCTGTTTTTCTCTTCTCCTTTTCTTTATAGTTGTTTCCTTTTCCTCAGTTTCACACTTCTACAGTGGCCCACATAGGCCAAAGTAAAGAATGTAATGGGTCTTTGTGAGCTACTTAAAAATACCCCTGTCCCACTTGAACTCCACTCTTCCAAATGAAAGGCTGCAGTGAGTAGAGAATGGTGAGAAAATAGAATTGTAGATGTTAGGTTGAGACACTTTGATCTCATTAAGGAAGAATTTCAGTCCCAGCACCTGGGAAGAAATACCTTAGGTACTGAAAGATACAGGAAGAAGATCTTGGACTCTAGTTCCAGCATAGCAGCCTGCCAAAACAGTCAGGTTATCTTTCTCAGGTAGCAGTTGTGCTTGAAGATCTGGCCTGATGCTGGGTTTGCCACCTCTTCTTTGTGCTCCGTGAACAAGGCCAGTTTTGGTCCGTTTCCTTGTATTTGATTCCCTCTGCCTCAGATTCATATATAGCATGTGGCCCAGGACAATCTTGTGTTAATCTCACTGATACACATTCATGTTTCTCATGCTTCTTAAGCATCTTTGGTTCACATCTTGTGTGGTGACTGAGGCAGCAAGTACTAGATGATCCAAATCATGTTAACAGCAGTTTTTCAGTGGGAGCAACATACACCACTTTAGTGTTAAAATGTTTGTGTTTGGGGAAAATGGGTGCAGAATTTTTTCACTGAGGATGAGGATCACTTTATGGCACATTCTGATTGTAGTAAATATTTATAATTACTGCAAAATTCAGCAAATTGGTTTAAACCTCTGTGCAGATTATTACAGGTTATATACTGGCCTTATACTACCTAAATATGTCTCAAAAAAGGTATCTGGCCTCCAGGAGCTTTATTCACTGTTGACTGAAACTAGAGACACAGTTCAGGTCAGTATTACAGATTGTCCTCATTCCACTGCTTGCATTTACCATTTATCTATAAAAGTCTCAAGTATCCTTCCTTATGGCTGAGTAGTACTCTATTGTAGGAAAAAGACCACATCTTTTTTTTAATCCATTTCTTGGTTTGTTTCTAAGATTTAACTATTACAAATTGTGCTGCCATAAATATAGGTGTGCATATATTGCTATGGTTTGATGTTAATTCTTCCCAGAAGATACCCAAAATGGCAATAGCTGAATGGGACCTCTAATCCCAGTTTTTTGAGAAATCTCCATACTGATTTCCACAGTGGTTGCGCCAGTCTGTGCTCCCACCAGTAGTGGAGAAAGATTCCTTTTCCCCATAGCCCCTCCCACATTTGTTATTGGTTGATTTCTTGATGATAGCCATTCTTTGCAGAATGAAATGGAGTCTCAATGTTGTTTTAATTTACATCTCTTGAATGCCCAATGATATTGAATATTTTTTCATATATTTACTTGCCATTTGTATTTCTTCATCTCAGATGCCCACTTGTGGATTGAGTCTTTGAATTTGGAATTCCTCCACCTTGGCAGAAGCTATACATATACATATAAGGTTACGGTAACACATTGTTTTCTTTTTATGAACTTTAGGCATACATCATTGCCTCAGTGCCCTCTCAATATTGGTCCATGATGTTTTATTATTCGAGCACATAATTTATGTATTGTCGTGTATTTACAGTAATATAAATACTTAGATTTTTCTCTTTCTGTAGGTTTATGAGATTCCAGATATGGAACCCCAGGGCTCAGTGTTTGCCCTGCTGTGTTCAATCTTACGGTAGTCCTATTCTTTTTTTATGCCTCCCTTTTTTGGAATGGAAATGTTTAGCTTATACCATTTTATCTTAGGATTACTATGTAATTTTTTGTTTTTTATTTTTATAGAGTTTCACAGCTCAAATCCTAGAAAAGACTTGGATGTAAACTTGAAAATGGCAGAACTGTTGAGACTTTGGGGAAGAAATTGTTGTATTTCACTTGTATGTTGGATAGTTGGACCATGTCAGGTGGAATTATGACCTTGTGTTTATCTGGATATTAAGTATGGTTTAAGGAGATATGTTTGGTAGCAAGTTGACAAGGGGTAGAATGGGACAGTTAAACTTGGTTATGTCAGTTTTATTGGCTTGGGAGCCACATAAGGGATTGGCTGCACACACTTCTGAGTGCTTCTTTGTGGGTTGTGGAGGTGTGACCTTGGCTACTATGTCTGGACCCTGGCCCTTTCCTTTCTGGTGCTGTTCCCCTGCTGTGCTTCTAGCCACCATGAACTAAGAATCTTTGTTCTCTTATACTCTCACCATGATATTTTTGTTATGGAAAAAGTTATCATGTACTGAATTCCCTGAAACAGTAAGCCAAGTTAAACCTATCTTCCTTTAAGTTGTGGATGTGGGTATTGTGTCCCAGCAGCAAGAGAGTATACCATTAAATATGGCTTTAAACATTTTGTGCAAAATGTTTAACTGTGTCTAAAGTAAAAGAAATCATACTCATTATTTAAAAATTTAAATATTGAAGAAAAAGCAATATAGAAAGACATTGTTTAACCAATCTGAGATTGTGCTCTGAAAGATATATCACATCTTGATCTTTTTTATTTCCCCTTCCTCTTTCTTCCCTTCTGTCTTCCTCCATCCCCAGTACCCTTTACCATTCCAGAAGACTATCTCTGTTTCCCATCACCTTTCTTTTATTTTGCTCTTAAATTTCTCATGTAAGGGAAATCATGCAATATGTAACCTTCTGTGTCTGATGTATGGTGTATCTGTTTTCTTATAAATGACTTAAATATCCTTTACAGTTGAGTAATATTCTGTTGTGTGTATATACCACATTCCTCTGGTTCAGGACATATAGACTGCTACTAGATTTAGGTGTTATGAGTTGTGCTGCTATAAACATCAGTATGTATGTATCATTGTAATATAAGGTCTTTAACTCTTGAAAAGACACCTACCCAGAAGAGGTACACCTGGGTAAAATGGAATCTCTATGTTTACTTTTCTGAGGAATCTGGTTTCTATAGTGCACTATTTTACATTCCCACCAACAATATAGAAGATTCCTTTTACCTCGCAACCTTACCGACATTTGTTGTTTTTGAGTTTTTAACCATAGCCATTCTCTCTGCAGTAAGATCGACTCTCGGTGTTATTTTGATTTGCATCTCTCTAATGGTGAAAGGTGGTGAAACTTAAAATTTTAAGTAAATGATAGTAACTGTCTAATTTTCATAGTGAAAGTAGACTTTACTAGTAAGTATAAAGAATCTAGAACAAATCCTGATGAGCAAAATGCCAAAATCTGTTTATGATATGGTAGGACTAAACATAGAATTCCTGTTTCTTTAACTGTCTTTAAGGATTGTATTAATATTTTTTGTACTAGGTACTGGAAATCTGTATGAAAGATAGTGCCTTTGCATTTTTTCAAGTATTTGTAAACTCTTTTCAGAAAATATGACCATAAAAATTATACTATTTAAATTAAATAAAATTTAAATTTTAATTGAAAATCATATTGGCATTATGTGTTGTTTAAAGATCATGAATTTTGCAGGCAAGTAAGTCATTTTTAATTAAAATTTGGATTTACAGAATTATTTTCTTTTATATCATTTAGAAGTTATGTGCATAAAGTTGCAGGATATTTTCTTTTTCTGTGGTTATATTATGAATGTTATAAAATACTACAAAATATATCTGATATGCTGTTGACTTCCAGTTCTCTTAGAAGTTTATGTTTTGTTTTCACTTTAGGCCCAGGCCTTATCTATTTGAAGGAGATCATAAATTTCCCACAGACAAAGAGAACTTACCAGTAGTTATTCTCTACGCAGAAGTGGGTACCAGAGCATTTAGTGAATTTCACAAAGTACTGTCTGAAAAAGCTAGAAGTGGTAAAATTCTGTACGTTCTTCGTCATTATGTTCAGGTGCGTGCTTGTTTTTCCCAGTATTATTTTGAATATAGAAAAATAGTTTTTAGGATAATTTTATCCCAGAATAATTATTTAAGATTTTAAATTTAATGCAATAAACGTATGAGCTTAATATGGAAAAATATATCATGATTCTCAGTATCAGGATTATAATTCTTTCCCTTGTATATCTGCCACGGATTTAACTTACATTTGGGAAAAACCTTCATTAACATATGTAATATTTGCTAAGATTTGTAACTATTGCTGCTTCTGAAAAAAAAGTATCACCATGAAGGAATCTGATTTATCTAATAATACATTCAAAATACTTAGCATGGTATAAGAATATCCTTAACTCTATTTTTCTTTCTTTCTTTTTAACTTTTATTTAAAGAGAAAAAAAGCAAAACAAGAAAAGGCTAGAAATAATACAGAATCTCAAAAAAAAAACCAGTAAGAAATCACTAATTGATAACTTATATATTGTCCTCTTAGAAATAGTTGTTCAAGTTACAAAATTAAAGCATACAAAGTCGAAATTCAAACAGTGAGACTGCAAACAGTTCTGTTCAGTGATCCAACAATAACTTAGTAATACGATTATCAATCCTACACACTTAAACATACATGCAGTTATATCCTTTAGAGTACTTTCTTTTCCTCTTTTTTACAATAGCAATTATGCATTTTGGGCTTTATTACTCCTACAGGTCTTACTTCTTTTTACACTAGAGACACAATGTGGTATTTATAAATATGATTCTTATTTATTTCACTTATGAAGATAATCTCAAATTGTCTCTATTTACCTATGAAGGCCTCAAGATCATCCTTTTTTATAGCTGATTAATGTTCCATTGTATAAAAATACATCTTTTTCATGCACTCTGCAGTTGATAGGCAGTTTGGTTGTTTACAAGATTTAGTTATTACAAATTGTGCTGCTGTGAACATGGGTGTACATATATCACCGTGATATGACCTTTTCATTTTTTTGGGAAAATATCCAGGAGGGGAATAGCTGGATTGAATAGAGCTTCCAATCCTAGTCTTCTGAGAAATCTCCATAGTGATTTCCATGGTGGCTGCACCAGTCTACACTCTCACCAACAGTGGAGCAGTGTTCCTTTTTCTCCATAGCCTCAGCAACATTTGTTATCAGTTGATTTCTTGATGGCAGCCATTCTTTCCAGAGTGAGATAAAATCTCAGTGCTGTTTTAATTTGCATTTCTCAACCAGTGATGATGAATATTTCTCATGTTTTTATTTGCCATTTGTATATCTTTATCTGAGAAAAATGTATGTTCATCTTAGATGCCCATTTTTGGAGAGGGTCTTTGAATTTGGGAGGCTTAATGTTTTTCAATTTTTCATATGTTCTAGATATAAGTCCTTTGTCTGAAGGGTTGCTGGCTACAATTCTTTCCCATTCTGTGAGTTTTCTTTTCACTCTGGTGATGAGAAGTGCAGAAAACTTTTCAGTAATATGAGATCCCAGTTGTTGATTCTTTGAAGTGTTTCCCGTGCCGTTTGTGTTTTGTTCATAAATACTTTCCTACCTCTATCTCTCCAAGACTTCTACCTACCTTGTCTTCCAGTAGATTTAGTGTTTCTGTTTTAATATTTAGATCTTTGATCCATTTCAACTTTAGTTTTGTGCATGGTGATAGGCATGGATCTAGTTTCAGTCTTTAGCATGTGGAGAGCCAATTTTTCCAATACTTTATTAAAGAGGCTATCCCTCTTCAAGTGAACATGTTTAGCCCCTTTGTCAAATATCAGGTGGCTGAGTGTCTTTGTAGTTGTATTTGCATCTTCTAATCTGTTCCATCGATCTCAGGTCTATTTCTTTGCCAGTACCATGCTGATGTTATCACTGTGGCTTTGTAGTATAGTTTCAAGTCAGGAATTGAGATGCCTCCTGCCTTGCCTTTGTTGCCAAGACTTGCCTTTGCTATTCTAGGTTTCTTTTGTTCCAAATGAATTTTAGGAGTGTTTTCTCTAGATCTGTGACGTATGTCAATGATATTTTGATTGGGATTGCGTTAAATCTGTATAACAGTTTTGGGAGTATGGCCATTTTCACAATGTTGGTTCTTCCTAGCCAAGAGCAAGGAATATCCTTCCATTTTCTAATATCCTCTTCAATCTTCTTTTTTAGTGTAGCATAATTTTCAGCATATAGATCTTTTACATTCTTAGGTTGATTCCTAAGTATTCCATTTTTTACATTCTTAGGTTGATTCCTAAGTATTACATGTTTTTAGATCCTATTTTGAAGGGTTATACTTCCATAATTTCTCTCTTGGTGAGTTTGTTGTTTATGCTATTGATTTTTGAGCACTGACTTTGTATCCAGCTACCCTGCTGAATTTGTTTATTATCTCTAGTAGTCTTTTAATGGAGTTTTTTGGGTCTTCTATATAGAGTATCATGTCATCTGCAAATAGTGATGATTTAACTTGTTCCTTTCCTATCTTTATTCTTTTTATTTCTCTCTTGTCTGATTACCTTGACTACTATTTCCAGAATTATTTTGAATAGGATTGCGATAGTGTGAATATCCTTGTCTTGTTCCTGATTTTAAAGTGAAAGCTTTCAGTTTTTGTTCATTTAGTATAATGTTGGCTGTTGGCTTGTCATAGATGGCCTTTATAAGATTCAGGTAGACACTGTGTATTCTGAGTTTCTGAAGGGTTTTGATCACGAACATGTGTTGGACTTTATCAAAAGCTTTTTCTGCATCTGTTGAGATGTGGTTTCTGTTTTTGGCTCTGTTGGTGTGGTATATTACCTTTATTGAATATATTACATTATTACAATATTTTGAATTGTGTATGTTAAACCATCCCCACATTCCTGGAATGAGTCCCACTTGATCATGATGTAATATCTTCTTGATGATTTGCTGCATTCTATTTGCCAGTATTTATTGAGAATCTTTGCATCAATATTGATTAGTGAGATTGGCCTATAGTTCTCGTTTCTGACTGAGTCTTCCTCTGGTTTTGGTATGAGAGTAATACTTGCCTCCAGGAATGATTTAGGGAGGATTGCTTCGTTTTCAATTTCATTGAAGAGTTTAAGGAGTATTGGCATCACATGTTCTGTAAATTTCGTGTAGATTCAGCCATGAATCCATCAGGACCTATGCTTTTCTTTGTTGATAAGTTTTTAATTACATTTTTAATTTCAATAGCTGATAATTGGGTTATGCAAAATTGCTGTATCTTCTTGGTTGAACTTTGGTAGTTCATATGTTTCTAGAAATCTGTCAATTTCCTCTGTATTTTCCACTCTATGTGAGTAGAGATTTTCAAAGTAGGAATTCATGATCTTTTGAATTTCCATGTAGTAGTAATTTCCCTCTTGTCAGTCCTTATTGCATGATTTGGGTTTTTTTTCTTTTTCTTGATAAGGTTAGCTAGAGGTTTGTCAGTTTTGTTTATTCTCTCAAAAAGCCAGCTTTTTGATTCATTAATTCTTTGTATTGTTTTTTAGTTTCAATTGCATTGACTTCTTCTCTAATCTTTACAATTTCCTCTCTTCTATGAGCTTTGGGTTTAAATTGATCTTTTTCAAGAAGCTTTAGATGAATTATTAGCTTATTTGTGCTCATTCTGTTTTCTTGATGTGACAACTTATTGCTGTGTTTTTCCCTCTTAAAACCACTTTCATTGCATCCCACAGATTACAGTATGTTGTTTTGCATTTCCATTAAATTGTAGGTATTGCTTTATTTCTTCTTTAATTTCATCTATAGCCTACTGGTTGTTCAAAAGGTTGTTATTTAGTTTCCCTGTATTTATGTAGGTTTTGCAATTTCTTTTGTCATTAATTTCCAATTTTGTTTGCTATGGTCAGATATTACACATGGGATAATTTCAGTACCTATGCATTTACTTAAGAATGTTTTATGGGATAATATATGGTCTCTTGGAGACTGTCCCATGCACAGCTGAGAAGAACGTGTATTCTGATGTGGTTGCATGGAACACTCTATAAACATCTGCTAAGTCCAGTTACTCACAGATGTGATTCAGTTCTATTATTTCTCTGCTAACTTTTTGTCTAGTTAATCTATCCCTTTGTGACAATGGGTTATTAAGGTCCCCTGTTATAATTGTGTTCTTGTGTATTTGGTTTTTCATTTCCATTAGTATTTGTCTTATATAGTTGGGTACTCATGTATTTGGTGCATATATATTTATAATTGTTAGTTCTTCCTCTTGAATTTTTCCACTAATAGGTGTATAGTAATCTTCTTTATCTCTTTTAATCATTTTGGGTTTGAAATTCACATTGTCTACAAATAGAATAGTTACCTCTGTTTTTTCTGGGATCCTGTTGCATGGAATACTGTTTTCCATCCTTTGATTTTTAATCTTTGAGTTTCCTTTTAGGTCAGATGTGTTTCTTGTATACAGCAGATTATGTTTCTTGATCCATTCTGTCAATATATTTCTTTTGACAGGTGAATTGAGGCCATTCACACTTATGGATATAACTGGTATGTACTGGCTCGACTTTGCCATGTTATGTTCCAGTTGTTTGCTTTTCCCCCTTGTTTAACTGCTTGTCCTACCTGGTGTCCTATCTTTCTGTTGTTCTGGATATTGTGGTCATTCTTATCTCTGTCTGTTATGACTTTCAACACTCTTTCTAGGGTTGGTTTGGTGGACACGAATTTCTTCAGTTGTTCTTTGTCATGGAAGTATCTTGTTTCTCCATTAAATTTGAATGAAAGTTTTGCTGAGCACATCAGTCTGGATTGAAAGTTGTTTTCTTGTCAGGGTTTGAAATACCTCACAGCTTGTCTTTACTTGAGGGTTTGTGCTGAAAATTCTGCTGTGATTCTAATGGGCTTTCCTTGATAGGTGAGTTGTGTCTTTTCTCTTACAGCTTTTAGCATTCTGTTTTTATGTTGTATGTCTGGGATCTTTATTATTATATGTCTTGGTGTAGATTTATGTTGGTTGTGATTGTTTGGTGTTCTCTATGCCTCACCAGCTTACCAGTTTTTGCATCGACTCCTGCATCTTCATTGATGCCTATTAATCTTATGTTGATTCTCTTGGCATCATTTTGAAGCTGCTGGATTGTCATTTCATGCTGCTTTGTTATTTTTAAAAGTTCTATCCTTTCATGATCACTAATTGCAATCCTATCCTCAAGGTCTGAAATTGTATCTTCAGCTTCATTTAAATGATTTTGCCAGCTTTGAATAGAATTTTTTGTTTCTTGGATGTCTCTTTGAGTTAGTTTCATGAATTCTGCTTGTTTTCTATACTGTTCATTCAAAGTTTAAATTAGTTGCCCTTGCTCCTATACTTTTTAATCTATTTCTTCTCTAGCTGTGCTGAGCAATTCCTTTATTAAGATTGTTATTTCTGTCTTTACATGAGAGATTACTTCTAATTTGATTTCCTCTGTATCCTCATGGAGTTTTTTTTTTTTAATTTAAATTTCACTTGCCATCTTTTCAGAAATTTCCAGTGTGACACTTTTGAAGTCCTCTATTTCAATGTCTTCCTGTGCTTGCTCCTGGTGGACTAGATGTTTGAGATTGCATTTTGCTTTTTCATTTTGCCATATTCACCTTTGGATTAATATTTGGTCCTTCAATCCCACTGGTGTATCCCACAACTGTTGGTAGTGTATATCTTGGGTCCTACTATAAGGTTGATGTTTGTCCTATTGCTGGGTCCCACAATGAAGAAGTGGGCCAGTCACCTGACTTCCCCCTGCAGGGCCTGTTACGTGAGTCCTGTATTCTTCCTGGTCTGAAAGCCTAGGAGTATTGATGTAGGTCAGCTTTTAGTTCCTACTGTTACTTTATCTTCAGGTTATTCCAGGTCACCAGATCTCCCTGTCTATAGTGTTTGTGTTGGCTGAGGTACTACTGTGTCCCTATTGTGTGCTTGTGTGTCTCATAAGCCCTTTTGATTTTCTCCAAGTTAGGGGAGTCTTTATTGGCACACTTCTCATCCTGCCTGGTGTTCTCTGTGTGCAGGAAGAAGTCACCCACACTCTTGCGAGACTCACCAAGGTCTTACAGTTAGTTGGAGGGAGCTTTATTACTGGCCCTATTTACCCACTGTACACCTCTATTTTAGGGGCATACTCACCACATTGACTGGTGCCTGCTGAGGTCCTATGTTTGGGTGAGGCAGGTTCTGAATCTCCCATCAAACTAGCATGGTTAGTCCGCTGTAGTCCAAGATTCTGGGAGAAAGGGTAGGAGCTGAAGATCAATAGCAGTATTAGGTCCAGGAGGTCGGGAGTGTCCTTGAGCGGTTAGCAGATGTCGTGGGTCTGGGCTCCCCAGGGCATGTGGGAAGCACAGCCTGGCGGCATAGGTGGTCCTGGGCCAAGGGGAAGGCTGATGGCATCAGTTCAGGCATCTGTGGAGTGTGTGGGAAGCGGAGCACAGTGGCATACATGGTCCTGGGCAGAAGTGTGGGCCGGTGGCAATGGTCTGGGTGTCCGTGGGGTGTGTGGGAAGCACAGTGTGGCAGCATAGAGGTTCCTGGGTCAAGGGATGGACTAGTGGCATTGGGACAGGTGTCCACGGGCATGTGGGAAGTGTGGCATGGCAACATACAGAGTCCTGGGCCAAGAGGCAGGCTGGTGGCATCAGTCCAGGCGTCCATAGGGCTCGCAGAAAGTGGTGTACATGGTCCTGGGCCAAGGGGCAGGCCAGTGGCATCAGTCGCTTTCACAGTTTTGTTCTGAGTGGGTTCATTATATTTCATCCTGTTTGGTCCTATTCTGCTTAGTGAAGCTGTAACTTCAACTGGTTGTTGAAGTTGTAGGACAAATATGAGGTGAAGCGCAGGGGCATAGTGATTAGAGCTTGCTGAGGTCTTCTATTTGGGTGAGAGGTCACTGATTCTCCCTTCAACTCAGTACAGTTAATCCACTGCAGTTTAACCTTCAGGGAGGAGGAGTGGGAGCTGAAGATCCCAAGTACTGCGTCTAGGAGATGGGGAGGGTCGCTGAAGGCAGTGGCCGTTGGCACGGCTTTCTTCTGGGCGAGCGGGGGTCGCAAAGGAAGCCCAGCGGTGCAGGCACAAGGTCTGAAGGCAGTGCCACATTTCTCCAACCCTAATTTTTTTGAGCAATGACAACTTTCTTATTCAAATTTCTGTTCAAATATGTTGTATTTTCCTGTCCTCTAGTGTCCCATTGCTGTCACACACTACTTCATCATTCTGATTTCATAGCATTATACTTTATCTCAAATTTCTTGGGGCTGGGGATTTAGCTCAGCGGCATAAGCACCCGCCTTGCAAGCAGGCAGTCGTGAGTTAGATCCCTAGTACCGATAAAAATGAAAAAGACCAAAAAAAAAAAAAAAATTTCTTATCATCCCACAAATTATAAAAGCTATCACAGGTGTGACTTTGCTTTTTTAATATTCATAACATGTAAAGAGTGTTTTAATTTGCATTTCTTAAATTATTGATTTATATACTAATATGTAATCTAATAAAAACATTTTAAATACATATATAAGTTGCCTTTTCCTATATCCTTCTTCAATTACCACTTTGTTTATAATTGATTTATAAGTTTTTTAAAAATAAATTCTGAATACTAGTCTTTTCTTTCTTACTTCGTAAACATCTCCTAATGTATTCATGGTCTTTTAGTATTTAAACAATATTGTTTATTGCATCTTTCATTGGACACAATTACTGTGGTGTCAAATTTCATCTTATTCCCCAATGATTTCCTTCATGATATCATAAAGACATTCTCTTCTCTTTTCTTACAAAGATTAAAATTCCATTCTTTATGTTTTGATCTTTTTCAGAATTTATTTAGCTTTTCTATGAGGTGAAACTAAACTAATATGGAAAGTCACTGGTCCCCACATAATTTACTGAACAGTGTTTAATCTACTCCATCACATACCATGTTTTCACATAGGCATGTGCAGGTTTTTAGACTCTTCTATTCTCATGATATATCTGTTTGTCCAAAACAAATACTTCATTTTAATTACTGTAGCTTTTAAGTAATATCTTCATATCTTATAGAACACCTCTACCTATTAGTTTTTGTTTTCCTAAATACCTTGGTTGTTCCTAATAGGCATGTATCTGTGTTAATTTTAGGCAAATAAGACAAGTTTCCATGAAACATTTTATGTATAAATGAGTTAGACTTTTCTGATAAAGTTTGGAGAGTCTTAGCCTTCATGTATATATATTGAGCTTGTTACTTGTAAACTTATTTTTACCTCATCATTTAGTCAGATACCTCTTTAAAAATTATCATCTGTGATATACATTATTGGATATCAGCAGTCATAGGCATGTGTGAGTCACTTCAGAACCATTCTATTTACATACAGATCTTTGTGGAATGTAGATTTTTAATTCACTAAGATAAATGAATACTTGTTAGACCCATTGTTGAGTTGTTTAGTAAGTCAGTATGTTTTGCTAAATGATAAAGGACACTGTTGTAGTCAGGGGTTGTGCACAGAGAACAGTTAGAATTAGGACATAGAGTTTATAATATTTTTATAATGGTCACTGAGAGTTAACAAAAGAAAATGCAGGGAATCTGTCGGCAGCACCAAAGATACAGATTATTTAGTCAAGAGCCTAAATCCCACAGCAGTGTCCCACATGAGTCCAGATAAAAACCCAGAGCACATGACAACGCCTCCCACAAGTCCAACTGGAGGTCTAGAGCCCACAAGAAGGACTCATGCCAGTCTCTGTTACGGATCCATGCCAGGAAGGTCTAAAGTTCAGCGGTAAAAACCAGAAAGTCCATGCCAGCAGGATGAAGGAGCTGTGCTGGTAGGATGACAGTTCTATGCTACAGCTGAGAAGTCACACTCACAACAAGACCAGGGCTGTCCTAAAAGACACCACATCCATGCTCATTGACACGGAGGCCCTGAGCTCCGACGATAACAAACACAGTTGGGTACTTGCCAGGAAGCCAGTGTGACGAGTTCATCCTAGAGACCAAGCGGCACATGTCTTCCCCTCTGGAGCCAGGAAGCAATGCTCTATGTGAGGACCAGAGTTTCCCCAGGAGAACCAGCACCTCAAACAGCAACTCATAGGAGAACCCACAATGCCTCAATGCAACAATGCAATAATGCCTTAACGTCTCAACCCTCAGTTCCAATGGAGCCACCTTCTTGGCCAAGTGTTTTAAATTACTCTATTGGCTCTTTGCTCTGAATTTTCAAAATAGATCTGGTCAAAAGCTCTCTAAAGTAACCTTGCTACCATTCCAATGGTAGACTGCACTGAAATTTTTCTGCCACCCAGGTAATATCTCTAAATAAGAACAAAAAGACCAACTTTCAGCCAAAGCACAATATACTACCCAGACTCCCGCAGCCATTGCAGTCTTTCCCAACAGAAGCCTCCCAAGCTTCATCTTTTTTTTTCCTCCCAGTTTGTAAATTTTATTTTATTTTTTTATTTAAAGAGAAAAAAAAACAAAAAAAAGGGTAGATACAATACAGAATTTCAGAAAAATAAACAGTAAGAAATCACTAGTTGATGTTACATATTGTCATCTTAGAAATAGTTGTTCAAGTTACAAAATTAATGCATACAAAGTGATATTCAAATAATGACACTGCAAACAGTTCTGCTCAATGATCCAACAAAACTTAGTAATACGGTTATCAGTCCTACATACTTGTTTTTTTATCTTAAAGAGGGTAAAATTAAACATGTCAAAACAGAACAAAACAGTTCATAAAGAAACATTTTAGGGGCTGGGGATTTAGCTCAGCGGCATAAGCGCCTGCCTTGCAAGCAGGCAGTCGTGAGTTCAATCCCCGGTACTAATAAACAAGAAAAAGACAAAAAGGAAAGAAAAAAAAAAAAGAAACATTTTAAAGAAACACAGATTTCAAAGCAAGTCCACTGCAGCTCTTCACTGTCTATCTTATTGTCTCTATTCTTCCGAATAGTGATCCCCATCTTCACACACATTGAATATATACTGAACATTATAGAACTAATCAAATCATTACAGGATGATGAAGGTTTTTTAGGTCTTCAAGACCTGATTTTGAGGAAGTCAATAATGACTACCATAATGTCTCTCATTCTCTTCGAAGTAGCTGTCTTTATCTTTACGTATGCTGAAATTAAACAAGGGGTTAGACTAATAACACTCTGAACAGTGAATAATAGTATTGCTAAATTTTATATCATAATGCTACAGAATTAGCATTGGGTTTCTTAGTGTCTCTTCTTCAGAGTATCTGTTCATTACATCGTGTATTATATAATCTGTTCCCATAAATAGTTTAGAAATTCTTCCCATGTATAAATCTTGACATGTATATCTTTCCTTTCTGTATTTTAGGGAAAAACAGATCAAAACAAGGTAACAAAACAAATTCCTAGAAAAACATGAAAAAGACATAAGATCACAATATTAGGTAATCTACAGTAACTATGCTTTCTCCTGTTATTTTCAATAGAATTGTCCACACCATCAGGCATTATATAGTTAAGCATAGCATTACATAACTATTTTTATAAAAACACATCTTTGGAGACATTGTAGGACTTGAAAGCAGTTAATAATCAAAACTGGAATGGATATCTTTTACATCTTGTCATCTTCAGAGTAGTTGTCTCTACTCTTAGACTTGATACTATTAAGCATACCAAATTCGAATAAAATCAGCAAGGCAAAATAGCGGTCTAACAAATCAGCTTCAAAATAAGATCAGTCATAGTAAGACAATGTAAGTAATACAGGGTTTCAGTTTAAGTTAATAGGAAATTAAGGATAGTTACCATGGTATAACCTGTTATATTTGGGTTAGCTGTCTGTGCCCTCAAATCTCATATGAGTAGCAGACTGGAACAAAATATAATCAAACTAAACAGCGAAAAGATTACTGTGGCATTTACATTCTGATACACTTTTAACAAAGTCCTCTGCCTTTCTTTTTTAGGCAATTCCTCACCTTTCCCCTTCTCAGGATGCTTTGTATGTTTTGGGTCCCACTAGTTCCTATAATTTTTAGACTAGGAGGTCAACCTGTTATCTATCTGAGTGTTGCTGAACCTTTTTACCCTTGAGCTTAATCTTGAGCTGTACTCCTTTACTTACTAAAGCCACAAAGATTTCCCTTCCTTCCAGCTGTGTAGTTCTACACTGCACAAAAGTGTCATAACTTTCCAACCTATCTGTGGCTGCTGGGCGAGTAGTCCCTATTTCTCTCCGGTTTCTTGTTACATATAGCATTGTTTTCTCATCTTTTGACTTTCAGTTTATTAACCCTCTTTCAGGTTGAGTGTATTTCCTATTCAGAGCATCTCGATGGATCCAGCCTCCTAATCTACTCTGCCTGTGTTTCTTTTTTGTTAGTATATCAAGGCTATCTATATTAAAGATTATAGCTTACTGTCTCTGCCTCATCTCTGCTATTCTACTCTTCTGCTATTATTTTTCTACTTTACTCCTTCATTCCACTGTCTGCCCCTTTCTTTGAGGCCTCTCTGCCACTTTTGCTGGAATCCTAGTATTTTTTCCTCTCTCTCTCTCTCTCTCTGGAATGTCCTTCAGTATTTTTTGTAGGGTTGGGTTGGTGGTCATGAACTCCCACAGTTCCTCTTTGTCTTGGAAATATCTTGTTTCTCCATTAATTTTGAGAGAGAGTTTTTCTGGGTACATCAGTCTTGGTTGAAAGTTATTTTCTTTAAGGGCTTGGACTATTTCCCTCAGACTCTTCTTGATTTGAGAGTTTGTGTTGATAAATTGGTTGTTATTTTGATGATTTGTCCTTTGTAAGTGATCTGTTTCTTTTCTCTGGCCATTTTTAATATTCTGTTTTTGTGGTGGATTTCTGGTATCTTGATTATTATATGTCTGGGTGTAGATCTGGTTTGTAGGTGGCTGGAATTCTGTATGCCTCATTTATCTGGATATCATTTCTTTTTGCTATGCTTGGGAAGTTTTCCTTAATTATATCTGTGAATATTCTTTGTAGTTCATTTGTGGTTACTCCTGCTTCTTCGTTCATGGTTTTTATTCTTAAGTTATAAATCCTCTTGTTATCTTCTAGTCTTTGAATTGTTTCTAGCTGGTTCCTTGTTACTTTTAAGAGATCTTTTCTTTCACTATCACACATCATAAATCTCTACATTTTGTCAGCTTTCAGTGGAGTTTTTAGTTTCCTGGTAATCTCTTTGGATCTATTTCATGTATTCTAGATTTTGTTTATATTCTTCATCATAGGTTTCACTTGTTTTTCTGAGTTCTTCTGTCCTTCCATCTGTGTTATCTTGGGAGGGGCTTATCATTTCTTTAATTAATCTTTTTATATCTTGCCTCACTTGGATTAGAAGTACAGTTTTAAATTCGTCTATGAGGTCACGAAAGTATTTCTTTATGACCACTGATGCTGTGTCTAATATTGCATGATTACTGCACTTTTTCCCTTCTGTATTTACCTCTCCTGGGCTTATTTTCCAGGGTCAGTGGCTGAGGTTTTTTTAAATTTCTATCTCTTGTCATGTTTCTTTCAGACAGGTGTGTCCTGGGGGTTGCTGGCCCTCTCCATATTGCTTAGGGTCTTTCCAAAGCATGCTGCTGGGGTTTTGCTGCCCTCCCCAATTTGCTGTTGTCTGAGGTACATGCAGGGATGATGGTGCAGGCTATCCTTGAGCCTCTGAGCCAGTCGACCTGCAATTCCCTTCAGCAACTTAGGTTGTACCTTGTGGCCGTCACAGAGTCGTGACCTTTTTGTCCTTGGCTGTTGAGTCCCAACCAGAGGCGTAGCTCAACCCCAGCAGAGCCCACCTATCCTCTCTGTGCCAGGGGCGGCTGACTGATGGCCCAACCCCAAGATATCCTCCAGCCAGCAACAGCAGCCACAGGACCCAATCCCCAGCACTCACTGGGAATGAATGCAGTTTTTCCTCTTGACTCCACTCCACACTGTGCCACATCCTCCCACCAAGGGCTCGGGACTCAAGAATTCTCATTATTGGTGGACGTGGCTTCAGCTTGACCTTGAATCACCTGACTCCACAGCGCTCCCAGTATAGTGTGGACCAGTCTCAGTGAGCCCACAGGGCTCTAGCCCTCCACTCACGTTTTTCCTTCCTCTGCAGAGGTAGATTCTAGCTTGATGTGGTTTTTTCACATCTAGATCAGCATCCTGCCTCTTTAGAAAACTGTGCGGCGCCTGGCTTTGACGCCCAGGCATATGGTCCTCTCCATGGCCTCCTCCAGCATGGGACCCCAGGACCAAATTTCTAGTACTCACTGAGAGCCAATAAAACTCAGCCCCTTGGCATCACTCTAGACGGTGCTGCGTCTTCCCATCAAGGGCCTGGGACTCATGGACTCTGGTTATCTGCAGCTATAGCTTCAACTTTGGATCAACTGTGACTCCAGGGCACACCCAGCACAGCGCAGAACTGGTCTCAGTGAGCATGTCAGGCTACAGCCCTCCACCCTCCACCCACGCTTTTCCTTCCTCTTCCTAATTTTATTTTTCCCTTTGGTTTCCTCCTGGCTTCATAAAAAGCATCCTCCAATCGTCTGGCCCTCTCCGTGCTGTCAAATTCTAGCATCTGAGCTGCTTTCCCCGCAGAGGCTCTCTATCCAGCCCCCTATCAAGCCACCATTTTCCCAGTTTGTCCCAAGCTTCATTCTAATTGGCAGCATTTCCATCAGTACTCCAATCTTCCAGGTTCCAACCAGAGTCTCCAATATAGTTCACAGCATACAGGGGCTGTCTTTTGGCCAGTCTTTCAAAAATCTCCCAAATTAATTTCCAAGGCTCCTAAGTCACATGGCCAGTCAACATAACAGCATTAGCCCCACTTCCAGTACCAATTTCTGTTTTGGTCAGGGTTTTACTAGAGAGAACAGATATAACACAAGATATACAGAAACAACAAGATTGGCTTATGATAGTCAGCCACAGAGTCAGATAAGGAAGAGTGCAGAGGTTGTCTACACACTGGAAGTCGAAGAATTCAATCCAACGTCCAGAGGTCACTCTAGAATCTTGTCCAAGTCCACATCAGCAGGCTGATGGGTCTGCAACAGAAGGCCGAAGGCTCTGTAATGAAAGGCTGGAGAGGCTATCCTGGAAAGCTGAAGAGTCTATACTGGAAGCCAAGAGACAAGATCCAAACCAAACACTGGAGCTTCTCCCAAGAATGGAATGCATTCGTCCTTCCTCCTTCCCTTTATACCTTCAGGTGATGACCCATCCTAGTCCTTCCTCTTTCCCTTTATACCTTCAGGTGATGACCCATCCTAGTCCTTCCTCCTTCCCTTTATACCTTCAGGTGATGACCCATCCTTGTCCTCCCTCCTTCCCTTTATACCTTCAGGTGATGACCCATCCTAGGGTGGGTCTTATTGTACATCCTTGGGTGTAGAGTTGCTGAGCCCATTTAGTTAAGCTTCTAAATGTCTCAAGTTGACACAGTCAACCACTACAGATACTAAATTGTCTACCAAAGCAGCTATACCATTTTGCACTCATTGCAACCCTGCAAGAGCTCTACTACTATATATCCTAACCAAATATCAGTATTTGGATTTTAGCCATTTAGGCATGGCAGTGGTGATATCTCACTGTGACTTTGATTTGCATCTCTCTAATAACTAGTGAAGTTGAGTCTTTTTGCCATCTATATATTTTTGGTGAACTTCTTTGTTGAATTCTTTATATGTTCTGAATACAAGTAATTTATCTGACATGCATTTACAAACTTATCCTACCAATCTTGTTCATCTTTTCATTGTCTTGATATCTTTTGCAGAAAAGTTTCTAATTTTTGGTAAAGTCTAAATTTCATGTTTTCGTGATGTTACAGATAAAAACTCATTATCAAATCAAGGTCTAGCAAATTTTCTTCTAGAAGTTTTGTAGTTTATGTTTTACATTTAGATTCATGATCCATTTTAGTTAGTTTTGTGTAACTTGTGAGTTTTGTGAAGTTTTTTTCTTCATATGGATGTTTAGTTGTTCTAGCATCATTTATGCTGCCTTTCTTCCCTTAATTTACTTTATATCTTGTAAAATATAATTGATTCTATTTGTATGGGTCTGTTTCTGACTTTTCTACTCATGCCATTGACCTGTGTGTCTTTCCTCTCATTAGTACGACTGCTTGATTACTATACCTTCTTAATAAACTGTGAAATCTGGTCATATGAGTCCACCAGTTCTTTTATTCTTTTTAATATAGTACCTTTACCTCTTAATGTGAAATTTGAAAATAACTTGTATGTATACAAAAATATCCTTCTGGACTTTTTATTGAGATTATAGTGACTTGATCAAATTTGTGAGAATTAAAATCTTAGTATTGAGTCTTCCTGCTGTAAAAGTTATACCTCTCTCCATTTATGTAGATGTCCTTAGATTTTTTTCATCAGTATTTTTCTTTCTAATGTATATGTCATTTGTTTCTTTTTCTCTTACCCTATGGTAGTGATTAAGACTTCTCATTCAGTATCCAGTGGGAGTAGTGAGAGAGAATATCCTTACTTTTTTCCTGATCTTGGAAGAAAACATCTGGTTTTTACTATTGTTACATTAGATAGATACATTCTCATCAGTAATAATGACATGCTAAAATTGGGTGGGGGAGAGCACAGGTGAGAGACAAATGAGTGGAGTGACAGAGATAACTGTATAGTTATATTTTTTAAATGTTCTATAAGTGATTTTAATATGCACCCAAAGGAGTATCTCCATCCTTTAAGAATCTGTTTCTAGTTATTCTTTGGAGACTGTGACCATAAATATGAGAACATTAATTATCAACTATCAGGTCACTTTATACTATCAAATTATAGCCTTTTATTCAATGAGTGACAAGTACAATTATACTACCCATAATATAAATATAATCAACATGTAATATGAATTGAAATGGACATTTGTGCTACCTTTTTCTGGGGGAAAAATAGAAAAATTTGCTTTATGAACAGTTTGGTTTGTAAATCCAAAGTCATTAAACTAAATTCAAAGTTTATATTAATGTATTTTCAATAAGATAAATAAATACGAATTAAATGAATATTTCTTTTATTACTGAGTTGCTAATAACTCTTAAAAATTGATCATAGAAATTGGTATGTGGAATTCCATTGCTTTTATAAACTGTGACAAAATATGTGGTCTTATTCTTCTGATTTGCTTAGCCACCAGCTGATTGTTTTTCAAGAAGGTAGTAAAAATGTATCTTTCAGGACCCCCATTCAGTCCAGGAGCTGAAGGTGTGCAAGGTGATTTCCAGCACGCATGGGGGAAGCTTTGGAACATCGCTTGAAACCCAAAAATACAGGAAAATGACAAAACAAAAGACCAAAATGCAATCTCAAATCTCCAGCCCATCCCAAGAAAGCCTAGGAGCCATGTACATAGAAGAAAATATAAGCCATACACCTGAAATACCTGAAATGATAACAACTGAAATCAAGAAACAATTCTGAGAAGCTATAAAAAAACTCAATCAGAAATAATCGCCCGGGTAAAAGAAGAAATGATAAATGTAATGAAAGAAATGCTGAACACATCTAAAGAAGACACAGTTAAAAAATTAGAGGAACAGTGCAAAAAGATGGAAACCCTGAATGAGCAATATAAAAAACAAACAATGTAAGAAGCAGATTCAGAGAGATACACAGGAAATCATAAATTCCATTGAAAGATGGCAAAACCACCTCAGTAAAAGTGAAGATAGAATTTCAGACCTCAAAGGCAAAATTGCAACTAATGAACAGGAAAGGAAAGATCTTTTAAAAATAACAAGAAATCAGGAAATAACAATTCGACACCTGCAAGATGATGCAAATAAAAACAACATAGGATTGATAGGGATAAACAAAAAAGAAGGGGACAACACAAATGATATCAAGAGGCTATTTATGATGTAATAGCTGAAAATTTCCCAAACATGAGAATGGAAACTGACATATAGATAAGCAAAAGTATATAGAACTCCAAATAGCCATAACCAAAATAAAACTACACTCAGACATATAATAATCAACATCCCAGAAATCCAACATAAGAACAGAACATTAAAAGCTGTTAGAAGAAACAGATCACTTATAAAGGAACACCTAGCCAGAATCACAGCAGACTTCTCAACATAAACCATGAAATCAAGAAGAGCATCGAGTGAAGTATTTCAGATCCTAAAGAAAAACAACTTCCAACCCAGACTACTGTACCCTGAAAAACTGTCCTTCAAAGTGGATTGAGAAATAAGATACTTCTACTACAAACAACAGCTGAAGATCTTCATGACCTCCAAATTAACCCTGCAAAGAATACTGAAAGACATTCTAGATAGACAAAGGAAAAAACCACTAAGCAAGGCAAACAATTAAACAGAGTGGAAAGGTTAAAAAAGCAATAGCAGAAAGATAATATGTCTAAAGTAAACCAATATATATCAGTTATAACCTCAGTATAAATGGCCTCAATTCACCAATTAAAAGAAACTGGCAGAATGGATCAAGAAGCAACATTCAACCATATTCTGTATAAAAGAAACCCATCTAACCCAAAAGGAAACTCATAGACTGAAAGACAGGATAGAAAACAATACTTCATGAAACAGGAACACTCTCAAGAAAAGCAGGGGTAGCTGTTATGTTTGCAGATAATGTGAACTTCAAACCAAGAATGATCCAGAGAGATAAAGAAGGTTACTACATGCTAGTTAGGGGAAAACTTCAAGAAGAAGAGGTAACAATCTTAAATATATATGCACCAAATTTGGGAGCACCTAGCTATACAAAATAAATATTAACAGAAATGAAAAATCAAATAAGCAATAACAATTATAACAGGAGACCTTAACACACCATTAACACCAAGGAACAGATCAGCAACACAGAAAATCAGCAAAGAAATAACAGAACTGAATCACACCTGGAAACAAATGGATTATAGACATATACAGTGTTCCACCCAACAACATCAGAATATATATTCTCAGCAGTGCATGGGACATTCTCTAAAATAGGCCATATATTTAATTCACAGAACATACTTAACCAATGCAAAAGAATTGAAATTATCCCATACGGGGCTGGGAATTTAGTTCAGTGGCATAAGCACCTGCCTTGCAAGCAGGCGGTCATGAGTTCAATCCCTGGTACCGATAAAAAAAAATTATCGCCTACATGTTATCAGGTTATAGTGCCATGAAACTAGAAATTAATGATAAAAGAAACTGCAGAAACCCCACAAATGCATGGAAATTGAATAATACACTCTTGAGCAATCAGTGGGTCACAGTGGAAATTAAAGAAATTAAACTATCTACAAGCAAACAAAAATACAAATACAACTTACTGGAATCTGTGGGATGCAATGAAAGCAGTCCTCAGAGGAAAATTTATTGCAGTGAGTTCCCACATCAAGAAAACAGAATGAACACAAACAACCTGATGCTACACCTCAAAAATCTAGAAAAGAAAGAGCAAGTCAAGCCCAAAGCCAAAAGAGGAAATTGTGAAATCAGAGCAGAAATCAACGCAATGAGACCAAGAAAACAACCCAAAGAATCAATAAATCAAAGAGTTGGTTCTTTGAAAGAATAAATAAAATTATTTATCATCCATTATTTTTTATTTAGTTCTCATCCCAGGATGCAGGGATGGTTCGACATATGTAAATCAATAAATGTAATCCACCATATCAATAGAGCCAAAAATAAGAATCATATGATCGTTTCTATAGATGAAAAAAAAGCTTTTGATAAGGCCCAACACTTACTCATGATAAGAACCTTACAGAAAATTGGAATAGATGGTCCTTACCTCAATATGATAAAAGTCATCTATGGTACACCAACAGCCAGCATGTTAAATGGCCAAAAACTGAAAGCCTTTACCCTAAAATCAGGCACAAGACAAAGGTGTCCATAATTACCACTCCTGTTCAATATAGTGCTGGAAATACTAGCCAGAGCAATTAAGAGAGAGAAATAAAAGAAAAACGATAAGAAAGGAAGTTAAATTATTTGCAGGTGACATGGCACTTTACAAAGAAGACCCCCAAAACTCCATCGAGAGACTCTTAAATATGATAAATAAATTCAGTAAGGTAGCTGGATACAAAGTCAACACTCAAAAATTAATAGCATTCCTATACACTAACAACAAAATCACTGAGAGTTAAGTAAGAGAAGCCACACCCTTCACAATAGCATCCAAGAAAATGAAATACTTAGGAATCAATCTAGCAAAAGAAGTAAAAGATCTATTCAGGGGAAATTATAATACCCTGAAAAAAGAAATCGAAGGACCTCAGAAAATGGAAAAACATCCTTTGTTCATGGATAGGATGAACAATTACTGTGAAAATGGCCATTCTCCCAAAATTGTTACACAGATTTAATGCAATCCCAATCAGAATACCTCTAGCATATCTCACAGATCTAGAGAAATCACTCCTAAAATTCATCTGGAACCAAAAGAGACCTAGAATAGCAGAGGCAATTCTAAGCAACAAAGGCAAGGCAGGAGGCACCACAATCTCTGACTTGAAGTTATACTACAAAGCTACTGTAATAAAATCAACATGGTATTGGAATAAAAACAGACCTAAAGATCAATGGAATAGATTAGAAGATACAACTACAAACACACTCAGCCACCTTATCTTTGATAAAGGGGCCAAACATGTTCACTGGAAGAACGACAGTCTCTTTAATAAATGGTATTGGAAAACTTGGCTCTCCATATGCCGAAAACTAAAACTAGACCCATGCTTAAAGTATAAATGGATCAAAGATCTAAATATTAAAACAGAAACACTAAATCTGTTGGAAGACAAAGTAAGTAGAAATCTTGACATAGGGATAGGTAGAGAATTCATTAACAAGAATCAAATGGTACAGGAAATACTTCACGGAATCAATAACTGGGATCACGTCTAATTAAAGAATTTCTGCATGTCAAAAGAAATTTCCAGCATAGTGAAAAGAAAACCCACAAAGTGGGAAAAAATCTTTGTGAACTGTCCTCAGACAAAGGACTTCTGTTTAGAACATATAAAGAATTTAAAAAAAATCAGACCCCCAAAATTCAAAGACGCAATCCAAAAATGGGCATCTGAGATGAATACACAATTCTCAGATGAAGAAGTACAGTGGCAAATGGCAAATAAATTCGTGGAAAAATGTTCAACATCATTAGTCATTAGAGAAATACAAATTAAAACTACACTGGTATTCCATCTCATTCTAGAAAGAATGGCCAGGATCAAGAAAACTACCAACAACAAATGCTGGAGAGGCTGCAGGGAAAAAGGAACTCTTCTACACTGTTGGTGGGAGTGCAGACTGGTGCAACCACTGTGGAGGCCAGTCTAGAGATTCTTCAAAAAGCTAGGATTGGAAGTCCCATTTGACCCAGCTATTCCTCTTCTAGTCATATTCCCAGAAGAACTGAAAACATCATACTACAGTGATATGTGTGCACTCATGTTTATAGCAGCACAATTTATAATAGCCAGATCTTGGAAACAACCTAAATGCCCATCAGATGAGGAATGAAGGGGGTGGGGATTTAGCTCAGCAGCATAAGCGCCTGCTTGGCAAGCGCGTGGTTGTGAGTTCCATCCCTGGTACTGATTAAAAAAAAAATGAGGAATGAATAAAAAAGATGCAGTATTTTTATACAATGGAGTACTAAGCTATAAAGAATAATCACATTGAGATATTATAAATAAATGGATGCAACTTGAGGCCATGCTCATAAGTGAAATAAATCAAATGCACATGTGTAAATACCATATAGTTTCCCTAGTGTAATAAATGGTAAGAGTATATAAGATTTTATGGTAATCATTATTTTCCATTTTATTGCTTTAAAGTCATAATGTTTTCATTCATTGATTGGATTGGTTTTATTCTGTTTTGTTTTTATTATGTGTGTTGTTATGAACAGCTACTTTGAAGAAAATAAGACATTAAGGCAGCCATTGCTGATTTACTATCATCTTACTTTGAAGTCTTACCATGCTTTTGTTCTTCTGGTTTGATTGGTTTTATCCTTTTGTGTCTTACTAGATTTTATGTGTGATAGTATAAACAAATTTTTTTAAGGAAATTGAGATATTATAGTAGCCATTGTTGATTTTCTGTTATTTGGTTCTGAATGCCCTGTAATACTTTCATTCTCTTGAATGGTGTTATAATGCTATTTATTATGTTTGATACTATTGTGTGTGAAGGTATGCTCAAGTATTTCAAAGAAAGAGACATTATGGTAGCTACTGTTAGTGCCCGGTTGTCTTGTGGTGAAGTGCTGTGTTGCTTGCGTTGTTCTGTTCTGATTTGCTTTGTTCTTTTATCTTTTGTTTTATTCTCTTTAAAATAAAAAGTGTATTTTTCAGTCGAGCAGTGTGAAATTAAAAACTCTATTGGAAAGACTTTCACTATTAAGAAAAAGATTGTCAGATTACTATAATTATAAATAACCTGGTTTTCTACATTTGTCTTTCAGTAAAACATGTGTCTGAAATAATAGCAAATTAAATTTTAGTGTTGGCAGCAATGTTGAATACTTCCTTGCACACCTCAGGCTAATTTGTATATACTATTTGAAAATAGAGCAGGTCAAGAAATAGTCACTCTGGTCATATTTTTAAAACTAGGGACGAAGTTTCGGAAGGAAAAAAGAATAAAAAGATTTAATACAGTTAGGGTTTTCCTCCCCTCCAGTCTGCACCTGTACCTTCCTTTGTCATGTTTACAATTGTCAGACTGCCTCTTTGCACACCTAAATTAAGCAGAGACACATTACATTTTCCAAGCATTTGCTGAATAGTAGGTTAAACAGGTTTTCTAAGCCCTGAATAGTAAACCAAATATTAATGATTTAAGCACAGCACAAGAACTTTAGTCCAGAGCTGGAAAAAACTTTACACATCTTTTAAAATACTGTGTATGTGTGTCCAGGTTGCTTTCTTATTTGAATAAAATGTATTGACTCTTTTTGATTAATGGAGTCATCTTCAGAGATACGTTTTATATTTGCATTTTATAGAAATAGGAAAAATCAGGTACTGAAATTCTGATGATAAATCAGATAACTCATTAGTCAACTATAGTCCGTCATTCCAAGAACAGATACTAATTTGTGGCATTTGGTATATATTAATCTTTGAGAAGCATGAAGGAATGTTTAAGCAGGGGGTTTGTTGTTGTTGTTGTTATTGGTGTTTTGTTTCTTTTGCATCTCCTTTTCAGTATTTATTTGTAACAACTCCAGTCATTTGAAACCTAACAAGTGAATAGGATTTGGTGATTTACCAAATCTTTTGAGAGTCCTCAAAAAGAGTACAGATTTGTTGGAACTTGATTGTATTAGCCCCTCTGTTAATTAGCTTAGGGAGACCTGTAAAAGGTGTGTTGGTAAAACAGAAAGATATCAGATACTTTTTCATTGTAAAAGTGATTAAAGCTGTAGCATTATGGTAAAATTTTCAGAGAGAAAAGGAGTTATCAGTCAAGGTCTAGCTTCTTCATTGACTATGTATAAATGTTTCCCAAAATAATGTTTTACAGTGTTTAAAATCCTTAAATTCTGTACTGGGCTGGAGATGTAGATACTACTAGAGTGTTTGCCTGTGTTCAATCCCCAGTACCCCGTACCACAACAGAAAGAAAAGAGAACCTTGCCCTTCAATATTAGTAATTTGCCCTGATGTCCTAATATATCATTCTACTGAATTTAAAACAATATTCTTGACTAAGTCTTTTTCTTCGTTTTATAAAATGAACGTGTTTAAACAGAAACCAAGTTCAAGAAAAATGTACTTATCTGGCTATGGTGTAGAGCTAGCAATTAAGAGCACAGAATACAAAGCATTGGATGACACCCAAGCTAAAAGTAAGTTTATTATCTCTATTTTTGAGGCTTACATAATTTTATTTTTTTTTTAATTTAATGAATATATGGTACAGATGTACACTTGAGGCTGATGATAGTTTGGGATTCAATTTTAAATTGAAAGAACTGTATTTAATATTACTCTATTTTCAAAACTTCTTTAAAAATAGGAAATAGTACATTATTTTGCTTATATCCAGTAACTTCTAAACATTTTTAGTACCACAGTATACTTAGGGCAATAGAAGAGATTGCTTATGGCTAGCAAAGACTGGCCCAGGAACGCAGGGCTGACAATGTTATGTTTAGTCAACCTCGGGGCATCTCAGGGAATCAGTATCTCTCTCACCGTAGCTTAGGCAATTTTTTGCAGTGCTGGGGATCAAACACAGGGCCTTTCACATGCTAGGAAACACTATGCCAGTGAACTATGTCTCTGACTCTGATCCACTGACCTCAGGAAACTACATCTGAAATTTTTATGATGGTCAGGATCAATTTTTTTTAAGCAGGATGGGTGAAGCTTGTGAATTGTTGAACTTGTTCTTAACAGCTTGCGCTGATACACGCATGACTGTCCACTGGTCAGCTTGTACCACTGGTGGTATAAATGGATCTAGTCACTTTTATTGGTCTTTTTGCTAATAAAATTAATAAAAAGCCATACCATAGGACAAGGTAGCCATGTACCACTGGTAGTTCAAGCCGCCCAGCAGCAAGATATACTAATCATAGCCCCACTGTGAATGTGGTACTCAAGTGATTTCATCATATTCTACAAACTGTTATCCACCCAAAGTAGGTGCTCTTTCCTGGGCTGCACTGAGTGAAGGGGAACTGTCTTGGGCCACATAGTTAGTATATGTAAGTAAGAAAGCTTCATTTTAAATTTTTAATTGCAGCAGGTATGTCCAACCTCTGGTTTAGACATCTCTAGGCTATGTGAAGAAACTGGTGGCGTAAGTAAACTGAGAAATTCTCAGAGCTCATGGAAATCATTTCATACCTGTTTTATCTAAAGTTTTTCATGCTTGGTTGTTAAGGGTGTTCAATGCTTGATTAAGAGTTTTTAATACCTTTTATATCTATTCAAGTGTGGCTTTAGCCTTAACTTTGGCCTTTTATTCAGAATCTGGCTGTGGAGTCTTCACATTGATCAGAATTTAGCTCTGACTGGTGCCACTGAATGTGCTTGAAATAAAGATCTGTGTTACTTGAAATGAGATATTTTGGTCAGAGTTAAAGTATAGTAGAAATAGTAACATCCAGATTTTATGTTTCTTATAGCTCATATGTAGCTCTGTAATGCTTTGTAGTCATGACAATAACATCAGTCATGTTCTAGCTGTCCTTGGCATAGAAATGTCTTTGAAAAGTCAAGTGATCCCTTATGTTTTACCTATGCTACCCACCAAATTCTGTTACCAACATTTTACATGTATTTGGAATATTTCTCCCCATTCTGTTTGGCATAGTTTTGGGTATGTCACTGATGAATACAGGTTGACAGAGATATTTAAGTCCCTTAGGTGCCCCAAGCTTGGTTGAATACAGCATAGGCTACCCTGCATTCTGGGCCAGTCACCACTAGCCATAAGCAATCTCTTCTGTTGTCTGCGTATACTTTAAATATACTATCATTTGTCATGGTGCCTAAAATGATGGGGAAGCCATTGAGTGTAAGTGAAAGACTTAACTAGCCTCCCTCTGATCTTTGGTCTTTAATGCTCTCATTTTCTCCACCCTCCAAAATATATTAAGCTGTTCTCCATAAGGCTTTCAAATTGAACTTCTCACTGTGAAAATCTGACTTCGTGATTCTACTTATTTTGAAAAAAAAAAAAAAGACATCAAGAGATGAATGGAGAGAAAGGGAAGGGAAAAGGGGATTAGAAAAAGAATTGAAAGGTGTTATATATATATACTATTTCGCATAAGGAATGTAAACATTATACTCACATGTACTAAATAAATAAAACCCCAGACTAGAGGGGGAGAAAAAGGGTCTTTAGTGAGCCCCTGTAAGCCTCCTCATAAATTCAGGTACTATAATATTGCAAAGTTTTCAAACAGGATTTTTTTTCTGCCTCATCACTTCCTCAGAGCGCTGGGCATTTGCACCCTCTGCATTTTCAGTGTTAAACTACTATTCAGAATAATTCTATTCCTTGGATACCTCCGTGCTTGGACTCCTCCAGGCCTTTTATGACTTCTTGACTTCTGTAGTTCCTTCTGCCTTCAGTTGTCTTCTTTTCTCCCACTTTTTTCATCTAAGTTTTACTCTTATTTTATTTTATTTTATTTTATTTTATTTTATTTTATTTTTGAACAGGGGATCAAACTCATGACTGCACACTTGCAAGGCAGGCACTTATGCTGCTGTGCTAAATCCCCAGCCCTTACTTGTCTTTTAAGACTCCTGTATTATCAGTCAGTATCTCTGAAGTGTCTGCCTTTGTTGCTGTGTTAGAGATTGGCTTTCCCGTTTGTATATCCCAAGTTTCTATGCCTAGTGTTAGAAAAGTTCTGTTCTACTAAAATTGTCCATTTTTCTTTCTCCTCTGCTGCCAAGCATGGTTTGTATCATTTGTGTTTCTCTTCTTAGTCTTGATATCTCATGAAGCATCATAGTAAGCAGCCAACAGATATTTTACCCAATGAATGAATGAATAGAAGGCAAAGGAAGACTAGATGAAAACGTCCAGGATCTTTACTTTCAGTCCTAGAGATTGAGAGCTTCACAAGGGGGAAGCATAATTACAGAGCTCTGACAAGCTCTGGTGAAGAACAACTTCATGCTGTAAAAGGCCTCAATTTTTATAATCCTAAGCATCTTTCCTGTAGTCCAGCTTCCACACAGTATAGGTATCTGTTAAGGGAGAAGAGAAATGTCACCAAAGTATTATATCTTTTATCTTTGAGTCCATGAGTTTTGTTGTCTTTTCAAAGATACCTTATTTTTAAGGGCCTTGGAAATGTAAGAATTTGTGTTTATTAAGGTTTGTATCTCCTGCCAGACTTAAAAGCTAAATCTAGCATCTGTAGGCACTTATCTGTCTTACTATTTCGAGTTGTAAGATAGAATGTGATTATGAAATAATCCATAAAACATTCACTGCTAAATATTTGTTAACCCAAGTCCATTTAAAAAGTGATAGCACATTCAAGAATCTAAGTCTGTACACATGCATAAAGAAAAGCAAGGTAAAAAAAAATGGGATTTTATTCCATTGTTAGTACTAATTTTTGACTACGTGTTCTTTTCTTGGTCTGAAAACATTTTTTCAAATTTTGTTTTTATTTCCAAATGTAGCTGTAACTAATACTTCTATGGAAAATGAGATTGAAGCAGATGAAGTTCAAGGATTTCTCTTTAGGAAACTAAAGTAAGTCTAAATTGAGATGAAATTGGTATTATACCCTTTTGTTCTTAAAGGGATTAATTTCATATATTGGCACATGTTGTTTTTATATGTGTTTTTTGTAAATAAGTAAATATAAATTATTTATTAGAAATATTTACTATAAAAATAGCTAGTTTCAGAAAGCTAGGAAAACCAAAAAAAGTAGAAACAACTTTAAAAATGACTACACAACTGTTGCTTTTATGACATGTTGGCATATATCTTTCTGTGCATATTTTTACAGCTACAAATAAGTTCACACATAGTATATGTTTTACACAGTGAAATTACATCATGTAACTGCTTTTTTCATATCTTGTGGGATATTCCATCATTGGGAAAAATCTCATAGAACAGAGCTTGAGTTTACTTCTGTACTATTTTATCAAATATTTTTGTATACTAGTTTGTATTAGATTTTTATTAACACAAATTCTGAGAAAAATATTGATAAATCAACTTGAACTTATTAATGCATATTCTAAATTTCCCTCATTAAATTGTGGAAGTTCATACATTCATCTCGGTTTGTGAATGTGTTCATTTCCCACAGCTTTATTAACCACTGGTACTATATCTAAATTTTTATTCATGTAATAGGTGAAATGCTGTTTCTTTTTTGTTTGAATTTGTGTACTTACTTCACTAGACTGGGGACATAGTCAACTATGGCAGTTTAATATGGCAAGAATCAAGATTTTTTTAAATGTTTATTGACTTTTGAGTTTCTTCCTAAGTAAATTACTTTTTCCTGCCTTTGCTCATTTTTGTTACTGTTCACCTCTTTGCTAATTTGTAACAACTCTTTATAATTTTAAAATTGTGACCTTTTTGCTATATGTTGAATTATTTTACTGATGATTGTTATCAAATTAGTCTTAAAGGAAATTTATTCATTAATTAGATACAACATACTAAATTGAGAGCTGAAATTTCATTTTAATGCTGAGCAGCATCCTTGGACAACTAGAAAAATAGAAATTTAAAATTTTAATTTCCTGTCATAAGGTCACTGTAAAATGTGTGTTTCCTTTCACCCAGAAAAAAATAATTTTTCCATCAGTAAAGGCTCAACATTGATAGAATTAACTAAATATTGAAAATCCGAGATAGTGGCATAAACCAGCAAGTAAATTGCCAAGTAAGTTTTAGCCTTACAACATTTTTGATGTTGTTCTTCATTCACAGTATGTGGCATCCAAGTATAAATTACAATTTTCCTATTTAAAAGTAATAATGCTGTTCACATAATAGGTAATTAGCTGCATAATGAATATTTGTTTAGGAAGCTTTTAAATTTGAAGAAAATAAAAATGTAAGTTAATAATTTCATCATAAACTGTTCCTAACAGTCTGTGGCACTTTATATAAAAATGTTTGTTAAAAATCTATAAAAGATAGTTATAATTATCAACTTATCACTTACTAAAATAATTTCTTAATGCCATAAACAAAATAACGTGTGAATTAAATTTCCTTTGAGGAAAAAAAACTAAAAGAGGTAAAAAATAATATTTTTTAAAACACATATTCTAATAGTAATATTAACTGGTACTGATTGTTTTGAACTGCATTGATTTTTTTTCTATTTATAAATTCATCTTGAGAGCTGTGGAAAATGATATTTTAATATACTGATTTATTTTAAAGGTACTTTTAATACTTCTGACATTCATAAAATATCAGATAAATTAAAATAAGTTTTAATTTGAAAAATTTGACATAGTATTTTGACAAAACATGATTGAAAAAGTTAAAAGTTACTTCTAGTAGAAAATGAAAAACAAAACTTTATAGTATCTAAAACTTTGTAGGTTTATGGGTTGTAAAAATCACAGGTAATACTGGGTTTTTAAATCTAAAGAAATTTGTCCCCCACCCCCAAAGAGGAAATTTTCTCTCAGTTTCTTTGCCACAAATTTCCCTATTAAAACCTTTTTAATATATGGTGTTCATTTTGTATACTCACATAAATAACCTTTCAAAGATTAAAGCTGTTTCCTCTTTCTTTCTGCTATACTGAGTGAAGAAAAGGAATAATATGGTGAGTCTTCTCTGAATACTGATGAATGGGGGGGGGGGTTGTTTTGTGTATGCTTTCCCTTATTTACAAAAAGAGAAATTCCTTGATGTGAACAAAATTAAAGGGATTTTTTATTAACACCTTTAATTTTTATTTAATATTATCAGTACTTGGACACGAAGGTTGTTTCTGTTGAGTAACTAGAGACTGTGCTAGCTTAAATAGATGAGGCATATTTTTGAAGTATATTGCTTAAGTACTGTGCTAATGTCTAGCCTTAGAAAGTTAATGCATTTTACAAAGAGGGTTAATCTAAGTAAAGTAGATGGTGACTAACAATACATATTTATGATATAGTCATGTGTGTTTCAACATCTTGGGTTGCGTAATTCCTTCTCTTTTTTTTAGCATAACTTCTTATGGGAATAAATTGCATGCTTTGGAACTCTGGGTGGTTTTGTAAGAGTAAATACACTGACCTTCCACAGTAACTCAGTTGATTGCCATTTAAAATCCTCTGGTTTGAGTCGGACGTGGTGGCTCACGCCTGTAATCCCAGCACTCGAGAGGCTGAGGCAGGAGGATTGTTGTGAGTTCGAGATGAGCTTACGCTACAAAGTGAGCTCAAGGCCAGCCTGAACTGCACAGCGAGACCCTGTCTCAAAAAGAAAAAAAAAAATCCTTTGGTTTGAAGTGTTTTATAAATAATACATGTCGCCTTAGCTTTATAAAACTTTTTAAGCAGTGAAAATGATTATTTTTGAATTTAAAAAACATAATAGCTCTTTTATATGTATTTTTCTGTAACATAAAATGTTGAAAGCTGAAGGGAAGGGTTGATTTAATTCCTAGTGAATTTTTCTTTTTTGGTTTTGTTTTGTTTTTGGTACCGGAGATTGAACTCATGACCTTATGCTTGCCAGGCAGATACTTATGCTGCTGAGCTAAATCCCAGGCCCTTTTCATTTCATTTTTAGACTTTTTAACTTCCATTGACTGTTTAAAATATGTTTTAAATTGTACTTCACAATGTATTTTATAAATCATTTATCTTCAAAAATAAATTATTTAAATATGGAAAGACATGTCTAACCATCTTGAGAAATAAAGGAAAGATTTATATGATGTAAGGTAACATTCTATTATGTTATTAGTATTTGATGTTCTCTAAAAAATGTTAGGTATGTTTAATACCAAGCACAATTATCTTTATTTTTTTTATAATAACCTAAGTTGGAACTTTTCAGAAATAAAACAAACTTAAAGATTGTATAAGATTCTTCTTAGCCTTCTAGCTAAAACCAAGTGAAGATTATATAACATTTCCTTATAAAATTATTTTTATTTTAAATTAGAAAGGCAATCAGTATTTGCAACTTTTTAAAGTATGCAAACAACATGTAACATAAAAACTGATAATGCTCACCTCATTCTTTCATCTCCTAGGGGTAATGTTGAGAAATGCAATATGCCTCTATATTTTTGTTTCACTGATTTTAAAAAGGAGATTTACAGATATGTATTCTTCATTGTTTTTAAATTTTATGCAGATAGCTATCAAGTTTTGTTATTTTAATGATGAATGATTATTTGTATCTTAATTATTTGGAAAAATTAATTTCACAAGTATACTGCTTATAAACAATTTATGGTAGGTAATAACTAATGTTACTTAATATTCTGATGCAGAGAATTACATTCAGAACTTAGAGATAATCTGACAGTATTCCAAAAATACCTGATTGAGAGTAATAAAGAAATGATGCCTTTGAAAGTCTGGGAGTTACAAGGTATAGTATTTCAAGCTTTTTTAATATAGCATTTCGGTATTTGATACTTATTTTATTAAATATGTTTATAAAGTATACTACAAATTATTTTATAGACAATAATTTTAAATAATGTGGATAATGTAAATTATATTATTTTGTTTTAAAATAGCAAATCTTAGATTAAAATTATACAGTTTGATATTTTATAATTTTATAGTGATTCATCTTAGAGGTTAGTTTCAAGTGTTAAATCATACTTCAGGGAAGTGTAATATGGTTTAAAATTCTGATTATTAAGATAAATCACAAGTAAAACTTAGTTTTCTTTTTTAAATCTTGATCTGGTTAGACCATTGCATATGCCTTATTCACCTTGTTGCTGAGACAGTCTACCTGACACCTGCAATTTAAAGGAGAGGTTGATAGTGGCTTACAGTCTGTAAGGTTTCAATCTGTAGTTGGCTGCCTCCAGGCCAAAATGGCATGGTAGAGGGACATGGCTTCAGGAAAACAGGATGTGAAGGGAGGAGCACCAGGGGAGAGATTGATCCTTCCAGGCTACCCTCAGTGAGCTCTCTCCTCCCAGGCTGCATAACACAGTTAGCTGTAAATTCATCAGTGGACTAATCTACTGATGATTACTATGCCTGCATAATCCAGTCACCTCCTAAAAGCCCTACTGTGAACACATGAGACTTTAGGAAGACAGCTAGATATAAACCATTGTAGCATGTTTCACTGGTAAATTTTTGATGAAAACATTAGTGAGTGAACATCACAGCTTCTGGAATGAAGGCCTGCAAGACAATATTTTGTGAACAAAATGTTGTTTGGATTGAACTGTAAGTCCTCTTCTATTTATAATTTTCCTTCTTTGTTATTTGAAATTATTTTTCAAATAATGTGACCACACAGGCACATGTCATTTTCCTGCATAACCCATAACTCTTAGGACATCTTCCATCAACCTTCTTTGATACAGTAGCATTATTGAGACATTATTCATATGCTGTGCAGTTCATTCACTTAAACTGTAATGTTCCACATTTTTCTGCAACTTCCCTCATCTGTAGGGAATTGCTCGTTGATTTCTGTTTTTAAAACAACTGAAGAATATGTGTTATGTGATAATTGTGTATCAAAAGGTCTTCTAAATTAAACATAAGTGAGAGCATTCCGTTTAAAGTTTTTAAAAATGCTAAATTTGAGAATGTTGATATGTTTATATGTATGGATATGTGGTAACAAGGACTTGAATAAAATATTTAAATTGCATAAAATATCTATAAGGATCTAACAGGCTTTTTTCTTCTAGATCTTAGTTTTCAAGCAGCTTCTCAAATAATGACCACTCCAGTTTATGATGCCATAAAATTAATGAAAGACATTTCCCAGAACTTCCCCATAAAAGCCAGGTATGTTAAAGCTTAAAGCTTACTGGTTTAGTTATAGCTGGAATTTTTTCCATTAAATAAATTATATAAAAGCTGATTTCATTTATTGTAATGATGCTAATTCTGTATATACCTTTTTTGAAATTTGAACATTTCATCATCCTGGGTTTTTTTTTTTTTTTTTTGTCTTTTTCATTTTTATCGGTACCAGGCATCGAACTCACAACTACCTGCTTGCAAGGCAGGCACTTATGCCGCTGAGCTAAATCCCCAGCCCCTGTTTTTTTTTTTTTTTTAATTAGAGCAAAGTATTGTCTTGTACACACAACAAAACAGAATTATTGAATTAGAGGGTAATGTAATGGAAAGGTATTTTATAAAATAGTTTTTTAAGTCAGATATCAAAGAAATTTTTGTTTAAGCAATAAATAATAAGGGAGTATTTTTCTCTTTCCTTTATGGAAAGTAATGAAAAGTATTCTAAATACAATATCTATACTCAAACTACTACCAAATCATGGTTTTTGTCTTTTATATTTATATTTTGAAAAAATAAGTAATGTCTTAACTATACAAAATATTTTGTGAAATACTTTCTTGTTTTGGAATACAATCAGGACATCTGTATCCATTTTCTGTATCCAGAAAATATTTATATTAAACACATCTTCCATTTCAGTAATTTAGTTGCATATCTAAAATGACCAATATAAACATTTCAGATTTTAAGAGAGTTTATAAAAATAACATGACTTTAATGGATTTGTGTTCTACTTAGAAATGACAATATCAGATCATAAGCACTGTGTAAAATATAAAGTAAGTTAGCTAGTATTGGAAAGATACATTTGACAAATCACAAATGCAAACACAACAGTTTGTTTTAAGAGTCATTGAAGAGGACCTGTGCTGCCAGCATAAATTGTTAAGCATTGAGTGATTGCTAGGCCTCTCTTTGTCTCAAGACACAGTATTGTTCATATATTCACAGTGCATATTATAGAATTATCAGTCCAGATTTTCTTTGCCTTTGAAAGGTTAAGCAGTACATCTTCAGCTCCAACAAGTGTCTTTTTATTTTTTTTTGAAGTGGAGCTAATTAATATTATAAGGGATTTGAAAGCCCATGCATTTTGGTACCTATGTGGGGATTTGGACCAAATCCTCTATGTATACTAAAGGATTACTTCATTGTCTGTATTTTAGAACTGATGTACCTTGTTAAGATACCAGATTAACCAGAGTTCTTTACATACAAATATTTTGAAAGTTGCCTATTTGCGTTCACACATAGGCATAGGATTACATTGGTAATTTCATACAAAATGTCCGTGTATGGGCAAAGCAACATGGGATAATTTTTTTCGGTCACATGTTTTCAAAAATAGTACAGTAGACGCTTAACTTACAAACTCAATTAATTTTGTGAAGGCTGCTTGTAGCTTAAGTTGGTTGTAAGTCAAGACTTTTTCCCATAAGGGAAATCCCATGATGTGTTTCAGATCTTCCAAAGCACCCCTTAGCTAACCTTTTCATAATAAAATAAAAGTGTATAAGGTGCATGATTTCCCAGAAACATCAACAATTTTACTAGTGTATTCACCAAAAAGTTATAAAATGTGCATAGTTTACCAGAAAGAACAAATTCATACTGTACTCAGCATTCAAGTTGACATTTTTGGGATGCAGGAGGAAAAATGAAATGGAACATAGTTACTATCTGGAAGGAGAGTTCCTGTCCATAAGAACAGCAGGTATCTGGCTCTCTGATGTTCTTTCCTTGGGAGAATCAATGGCCCACCAGGGCCTGCTTCTGGTTCACTGGATCTCAACCTTTTCAGAACTAAAAACTGGTCTAAGGTTGTCTCTTTCTGTCTTTTTTAAAATACTGTTGTGTAGTATGACATGACATTGTTATTAAGCAAGTCAGTGCAGCATTTGTCTTCTTGTCTGTCTGGGTGGGTCTTCTCTAGATGTTTGAGGCTCTCCATTTTTTCAGGATGTCCTTTACTTCAGAAGAACTTTGCTGCCCTGACGGCTGATACCCACTCTCCTTCAGAAAGGTCCTCTGCTGCCATTCTCTGTTGCTCAGCCAGAAGTTGCTGGAGCTCCTCTGTACACAGTTCCTCTGAGTGTTCCTCCCCCAGTTCCTCAGCACTACCACTGTCTGCCCGGAAGTGTGTGGACTGCTGTGGTGACAGTGTCACCAACCTCAGGGCCTCTACACAGCCTTCAGAGTCTCTCCTGTATAATTTTAGGCCACATTTTCTTCCTGGCAGATCTCGGTGTCCCTAGAGAGACAGTGTTCAGGATTTCTCAGTTAAATCTACATAAGAAAGGACTTTGTAATGTTCCCTCCAGAACTCTGAAAGAGTTACGTCTGTATCTGAGACCATCTGAAAGCACTTTAGGAAGAGTTCTGTGGTGTATAGCTTCTTAAAGTTAGCTGTAACCTGCTGGTCCTTAGGCTGCTGTAGAGGAGCTGTATTAGGTGGGAGGAACTTGACTGAGAGCCGTGGGAATTCTTCAGCCAGTTCTCTCAAACCTCATGAGTGAGCAGGAGCATTGTCCATGATGAAGAAGGCCTTGACTGGTAAACCTTTGTCCTTTCTTAACTGTAGGACAGAAAGCCTCCCTGATCCATTCAAGACAAAGTATTTTTATTATCCAGACTTTTGCATTAGATCTTCACATGACTCCCACCCTTTTCTTCATGATTTTATGTTTTCTGTACACTAGGGATCTCAGGGTGATAAAGAGGCTTGATCTTGAGGTCACCATTCATATTGGCACATAGCAGGAAAGTTAGCCTGCCCTTCATAGCTTGCTTCTCTTCCTGGGTAGTATAAGTTCTCCTGGGCATTTTCTTCCAGAAAAGGCCAGTTTCATCACAGTGGAAAACTTGATGAGAGCAATAGCCAGTTTTTCTGTGTCATGGTTTCAAGCCTTTTTAGCAGCACCGGCTGCTTCACCTGCCTAAATTACACCATGAACCCTAGTTCTCACTTTAAAATTGTGAAACTGCCCATTACTAGCATGAAATGTTTCACCATGTTCACTCACTAATAACTATCCTTTACAGGATCTGCAGTTACAACCCTAGATTTTTCATGAATTACAGACTCAAACTATAATGGGCCATCTGCCTGTTTACCCACACTAATAACCTTTCATCTAACACTGCTGGCTGTGACTAACTAATTTCAGTAACACTAGCTTCCTTAAACAAATCTTTTCTCCATATGATTGTTAAGATAACAGATTTTGACATACTGTACCTATTAGTGAGGTAGGTCATAAGAACACCACTCTATATTTCTCCACAATGCCAGCATTCAGGTCATAATTCAATACTTTGGTCATAAGGTAAACCTAAAATTCCAGTCATAACCCAGGTTATTTGTATATGAGGCCAATCATAACACAGGGGTCTAGTAGTAATAAACAATCTATATCAATACTTAGTGCATACAGTGAAAATGTGAAATTTTGCATCTTCATTTTACCTGAGTCAGATACTATACTGTTTCATATAAAAACCATCATATCGTTGCCAAATTAGACTAGATAGAAATGTATGCTTTTTACTCTTGAAGCATTTACAGTTTTTAGTATGTTCTAGAGTATTATAATTTATTGAGTATTAGACTAAGCCCAAACATTTAAGGAAAGATGAATTATATAGGTATTTATTTTCCCAGGTCTCTGACCAGAGTTGCTGTAAATCAACAGATGAGGAAAGAAATACAGGAAAATCAAAAGGTTTGTTGGAAATCCTTTTGAAAAAATTTTTGTCTTAGATTTTCACATTTTGGATCTTTAATTTAAAATAAAATGTTAACTTGTGATTTTTAGATTATTAAAACAGCTCACATTTTTGTATTTTTATATTGTCCACTCTGTGTAAGGTATGTACAGCACATATTGTATGATTCTAGCCAAATGACTTATTTCCTATTTGTTTCACTCTGTGCTCTAGAGTTTCTGCCCTGTAGTATAATTTTCTTTGCAGGATAAAGTCAATTACTCTTTTTGATAACTGGTTTTGCCTAAATGCTTATGAGAATTTAGTCAGTGCTAAGACATTGGAACATTATCAGAATAGTGTAGCAGTTAGGACACAATTGATCAATAGTTTGATACGATTCTGTTAAGTAGTCTCTTAAGTTATCTTTAGATCCCAAATGATAAATGGTCTTGTATTAATACCTGCAAAGTGCTTATAGTAGCAATAGCCTGGTTGTCTTTCAGAGAACTTAATCAACTTTAAAAAATAGACCAAACTGACAAGTCCCTAAACACGTAGTTTATTTTTCTGATGTCAAATGAAGTCTCAAAAAGATGTCTGTGGACATTCTGATTCTATTACTGCACAATGTCAGGGAACTCATGAAAACACCTTAACCTTTCATTTATGGTTGCAACTGTGGCTCCTGCCTTTTCATCTGTATTCAGAGCTTAAAAAAGCAAGAACAATGTAATAACCACATTCCACTTACTAAAGCCTTCCTAGAACATTAACAATCTTCAGCGTCCATCTCCTTAGCCAGATTTTTGTCATGTGACCATCCCTCGCTGCAGGGAAGGCTGGAAAAGCTAGTGTTTGTTTTTCTAGCAGCTGTGGTAAGCAGAGAAGTAGAGTACATTTCATGGTGGGTTAGCCAGTGAACAGTACATGCCACACTGGGACAGAGTAAACTATCTTCGTAGCTATATTGTGACTATCAACAGGTAGAGACATTGTTTGCCTCTACCTGAGGCATTCTTTTAAGGTACTAACAATTGAACCTAGGGCATTTGCACTAAGTACATCTCTGTAGCCCAGCTTTTCTTAAAAAAAAATTTGAGACAGATTTCACTAAATCACCCAGGCTAATGCTCAGGTTTGCAGTTCTCTTATCTCATCTTGCAAGAGATCGGAAATATTAGATATGGTCCACCATCCTTTGGCTTACCTGGAGCATTCTTTGCTTCATTGATCACTTCATACATCACTTTTAAAACTGAGAATCATGTCATTGCTCATTTTTTAAATTTTCCTAACAGCCTACCAACCAGGCTTCAAACAGAATGAATTATTTTCTTACAAGAATTGCTAAGTTTGTTTTGTTTTTTGGTTTGTTATGTTTTGTTTTTTGGTACTAGAGATCAAACTCACAACCTCATACTTGCCAGGCAGGCACTTGTGCTGCTAAGCTATATTTGAACCTGTCTGTGTTTGTTTTTATAATGCTATTTGCAATAAGAAGAAAGAGAGTATGGGAAAGGAGGATGAAGAAGGAATACCACAGTGTTGGTGGCTTTATATAATTGAGATTATTTTTTTCTATAATCATTTAACAGTCCAAAGTAGACATTCCTTGTTCTTAAGAGCTTTCTTCTGTGTCATATTTTGGGTCCAAAGGCTGGAGAACTTCATGACATTTAAGAAGAAATACTTTGGGAATAAAAAAGATAACTGGAACAACTAAAGCATCCATATGGAATCATTTCAAAGGAGGCATTTGAAAGATAAGGCAAGGCATATGTCCCCTAGTGGCAAAGTAAGGAAAAAAAGTGACTGGTGATCAAAGCCCCTGAACCAAGCTGATACTTGAGAATATAGTAGGGTATAGCTGCATTAAGTGATCCAAGTTAAAACTTGGGTCATTGTAAGGAAACTTCAAACAAAAAACTATAGAAAGATTTTCCCTTTGTGCCCCAAAATGTTCTCCCCTGAGAATGTGTATTTCAAGAAAGTTTAATTAATTTATATATGATTAATCAAACAGGTAAAACCACTGTATCAATTTAAAGATTCAGCTACACAAAGAGGAAAGTAGCAAAACTAATCAGTAGATTAAAGAAAGCTTTAAGAAGAGGAAAACTGTCATACAAGATTCAGATATACACTGAGAAAAACCTTGAAAATGGCTTTAGCTGAGAAGCAACACAGGCTGAGAAAAATAGTAACTTGGGTTAACACTGGACACTGAATACAGGTGACACCCAAACAAAAGGATGTAAAAACACAGCTGAAAGAACATAGCAGAGTTATAGAGAGTGGACATTTTATTTCAGAAATAAAAAGTAAAGTTACAAGTGATACAAGAGTGAATTGAAGTTATATAAAACATAGAAGACATAGTAGATTTAAATAAGAAATGAAGAAAACACAAATAAGGATGCAAGAGAAAATTGTTAATAAAAAGGCAGGTAAAGGAAATCCAATGTATCTGTACAAGAGTCCTGGAAACATAAATCAACAAAACAAAAGTGTAAAACTAAAGCTAGAAGACTTCTGAGAAGATGGAGAATGGTGAGCTGCAGAGAAACAGCTTTTCCAGTATTTGGAATCCAAATGTTGGAATATAGCAATGTGAGGCAGAGTGAAAGGGAAATGAGTCTTTGGGACCTAGCAAGGATCTGAAGTGAGAATTTTTTTTTTTTTTTGTCTTTTTCATTTTTATCGGTACCAGGGATCGAACTCAGAACCGCCTGCTTGCAAGGCAGGTGCTTATGCCTCTGAGCTAAAACCCCAGCCCAGGTAGAATTAGAGCTGTGAGAGCAAAGAGAGGGATCACAATGCAGAAGAGGGGAGTGGCAAGCAATGGTTTCTCTTCTACCCCAACTTGAGGCATAGGAGTAGTAGCTTGGACTTACAGGAGCATGGTGACTGCTGGCAAGCCCAGAAGCCTCCAAAGGGAAACACAGTAGTGAAATAGAACAGTAGATGATGAGGACTGCAGTGGCTGGTGAGTTACTTGGATTTTAGACATACACACACACACACACACACACACACACACACACACACACACACCAAAAAAGAATGACTGGCCTATAGACATTTTGCAAAGTGGCCAACAGAAGTCAGCTCAGGAACACCTACGGCATTTGCTCCATCTAGTGGCTCCAAGTGTCAGAGTGAGGCAGTGTCAAGTCAGCAGGAGGCTAGGGAGCTTCACCAGTCTCCAGATGTTGTATAATCTTCCTTTGTCCTCCAACTTTGCTTCTAATCCCTTTCTCTTCTGTTTCTCCTTTTCAATTTTCTCTCCTGAGGATAAAATTGTCATATTGAGGAGATAAGTATTATACCAATTTTCTGGTACAAATCCTGTTCATATGGTTAAAGGTGGCAAATTAATAGTGATCACAGTTTGTCATTTTCTAGGGTATGTTTAATGCTATTCTTACTATTCATTGTACTACCTTAGCCAGTGTGACATACTTGTTCTAATAAGTTGTTCATCTTTGTATGCAAAGACTGACATTGCCTGAGTGTCATAAACAATACTGTAGGCTATTGGCAGAGAACCAGTTCCTAGGCCAAATAGTAGCTTTTCATCCTTACTAAATTGAAGAGTAGGATCTTGCAACAGAATCAAAAGCCAAGTACACCTGAAAGATCTCTCTGATAAGTAGTCTTTTCCTAAGGGCTGTCTACACTAGCAATAAAAATATCTATCATAAACAGTCTACAAACATCAATACAGGAATTGAAATTTTAAAAAAAAGAATAAAAATGAAAAGACGCTAGAAGCAAAATGCAGATCCAAACTTCCAGCTCACCAAAGGCAAACTCGGGAATCAAGGAGGTAAACACTTCAAAAGTCAACCACCTAGACCATCAGAAGTGGTAATGACAAAAGTAAAAAAGCAAATTAATGAGACTCTTAAATAATTTTTCAGATGAAATCAGAGATGATAGCCATAATGAAGGCATAATTAATGAATCTAGAGAAGATTACAGATTTTTTTAAAAAATGAGCTTTGAAAAATTATGGAAAACATGAATCCTCAACATAAGAAGAAACAAGATTCATGAAACACATTCAATTAGATATCCAGGACATTAAAAGTTCTATTGAAAGTATACACAACCAACAGCCAGTATCATACTAAATAGCCAAAAGCTGAAGGCCTTTACTTTGAAATGAGGCACAAAACAAGGATGTCTCTTATCACCACTCCTATTTAATATAGTACTGGAAATACTAGCCAAAGCAATTAGATAAGAGAGAGAAATAAAAGGGGCAAAGATAGGAAAATAAGAAGTTAAATTATCGTTATTTGCGGATGACATGATACTCTACATAGCAGACCCCCAAAACTCCATTGAAAGACTTTTAGATATAATAAATAAATTCAGCAATGTAGCTGGATACAAAATCAATACTCAAAAATCAATAGCATTTCTATATAGTAATAACAAAATCACAGAAAGAAAAACAAGGGAAACCACACCCTTTTTACTAGCAACCAAAAACTTGAAAGATTTAGGAATTATTCTCATGAAAGAAGTGAAAGACCTATATAGGGGAAATTATAATGCACTGAAAAAAGAAATTGAGGAGGATCTCAGAAAATGGAAAGACATCCCTTGCTCATGGATAGGAAGAATAAATATTGTGAAAATGGCTGTTCTCCCAAAACTGCTATACAGATTCAATGCAATCCCAATAAAAATACCATCAACATACATCATGGATCTAGAGAAATCACTCTTCAAATTCATCTGGAACCAGAAGAGACCTAGAATAGCAAAGTTCTAAGCAGCAAAGGCAAGGCAGGAGGCATCACAATCCCTGACTGGATGTTATACTACAAAGCAACTGTAGTAAAATCAACATGGTACTGGAATAAAAACAGACCTAAAGATCAGTGGAATAGATTAGAAGATACAACTACAAACACACTCAGCCATCTTATCTTTGATAAAGGGGCCAAACATGTTCACTGGAAGAACGACAGTCTCCTTATTAAATGGTGTTGGAAAAACTGGCTCTCCATATGCCGAAAACTAAAACTAGACCCATGCCTATCATCATGTACTAAAATTGGATCAAAGATCTGAATAAAAACAGAAACACTAAATCTGCTGGAAGACAAATTGGGTAAAAACCTTGAAGACATAAGGATAGGTAGAGAATTCATGAACAGGAATCAAACCACACGGGAAATCCTTCCCAGAATCAATAACTGGGATCACCTCTTATTAAAAAGTTTCTGCATGTCAAGAGAAATCTCCTGCATAGTGAAAAGAAAACCCACAAACTGGGAAAAAATCTTAGTGAACTGTCCCTCAGACAAAGGACTTCTGTCTAAAACATATAAAGAATTTAAAAAATCATACCCCCAAAATTCAAAGATCCAATCCAAAAATGGGTATCTGAGATGAATACACAATTCTCAAATGAAATACAAATGGCAAATAAATACATGAAAAAATGTTCATCATTATTACTCATTAGAGAAATGCAAATTAAAATGACACTGAGATTCCATTTCACTCCTGAAAGAATGGCCAAGATCAAGAAAACTACCAGCAACAAATGCTGGAGGGGCTGTGGGGAAAAAGGGACTCTCTTGCACTGTTGTTGATGGGAGTGTAGACTGGTGCAACCATTGTGGAGGTCAGTCTGGAAATTTCTCAAAAAGCTGGGATTGGAAGTCCCATTTGTTCCAGCTATTCCACTTCTAGGCATATTCCCAGAAGAATTGAAAACATCATACCACAGTGAGCTTTAAAAATCAACAGTTGCTATACGGTGCAAAAAAGAATAACATAAAATTGATCAAAATCAATGAAAAACAAGGAGATAGTACAAAAACTATAAAAAAACTTGTTCACAAAAATAATAGCAGAAAACTTACCAAGCACGGCAAAAAGAATTTGACATACAGATAATTGAGGCATGTGAAACTCCAGTTGGATATGATCAAAAACAAAAACAAAAACCTACCCAAGTCATATACTAGTCCGAATCCAGGAATTCAATATATATTAAAAGCTGTTAGAGAAAAGGAGCAAATCACGTATAAAGGAAAGTCCACCAAAACTACAGTAGACTTCTCAACCCAAATCCTCAAGTTAAGGAGAGCTTAAAGTATTTCAAGCCATAAAAGATGCAACCTCTAACCCAGAGTGATGGTACCTTGCAAAACTATTTCAGAATTAATGGAGAAATAAAGATACTTCCATGACAAAGAATACCTGAAGAAATTCATGACTAGCAAGCCAGGACTCCAAAATATTTTGAAGGATATTCTACAAAGAGGTAATGAAGACTACAACTCCATGACACCCAACAGAAGGAATCCACCTGCAAGGCAAGCAGTTAAATAGGGGAAAGAATACCATCAACAGGAAAATAAAGTGAGAAAGATAACCCAATTTCTATCAGTTGTAACCATCAATGTAAATGTTCCCATTCACCAATCAAAAGCAACAGACTGGCAAAATGGATCAAGAAGCTAGATCCAAAAATATGGTGTATATAAGAAACACATTTAACTCAAAAACAATCTATTGGCTGAAAGTAAAAGGATGGAAAACAAACTTTATGAGACAGGCACCCAGAAAAAAAATAGGCAGCTACCCTGTTTATAGACAAAGTGAATTTCAAGCCAGGAATGATGAAGAGACAGGTCTCCACATTCTTGCAAATCAAGAGGAAGAGATAACAGTCATATATATGCAAAAAAACCCAGTGCACCCAACCGTATAAAATATTAAGAGAATGAAAAATCAAATAAGCACTAATACAATTGTATTGTGGGATTTCATTACCCCACTGTCACAAATAGACTAAAGAATCAACAGAGATATACCGGAATTGAATCAAACCTATGAACAGATGGACTTAGTAAATGTCTACAGAGCATTCCACCCCACATCAGAATACACATTCTTCTCAGCAGCACATGAGATAGTCTCCAGAATAGACCACACAGCTAATAAAATTTAAGTAAATGCAAAGGAATTGAAATTATCCCATGTATATTGCCAGACTATTAGTGCAATGAAATTGGAAATCAGTGACCAACCCACAAAAACTAGACAGATGGAAAATAACACCCTTTTGAGCAAAGCAATAGGTCACAGATGAAAGAAGAAATTATAATAGTGTCTATAATTAAATGCTAATGCTGATAAAATATCCTGGAAGTTACAGAAAGCAACAATAACAGTCCTAAGAGTATAATTTAAAGTGCTGAATTCTCATATCAGGAAAACAAGCTCAAATAACCTGAAGCTTGTAGAAAAACAGTAAGTCAAGTCAAAAGTTCCTATGAGGGATAAAATTATAAAGACCAGAGCAGAAGCTAATACAATTAACAACAAATAATACAAAGAATCAATGAGTCAAAGAGTTAATTCTTTGAAAGGTTAAACAAAATTGACAAATCCTTAGCCAGCCATATAAAAAAAATAAAGGACAGACAAAACTGAGATCCATGCCTTGGAGAACTGGAAGTATAAAATCATAAGAAATCCTGCAGAAATCTAGAATATCATTAATACCTACCTCAAAAAACCTGTACTCTAATAATATGAAAAGTACAGAAAAGGAAAGGTTCATAAATGTATATATGAATTATGAAAACTGAAGCAAGAAGTTACAAAGCTTCTAACTAACCCAATACCATAAGTCAAAGAAATTGAAGTTATAATGAAAAATCTACAAATAAAGAAGAGCCCAGATCATGACAGATTCACTGTTGAATTCTATAAGAAATTTAGAGAAGATCTAATGCCACTATTCATGAAACTCTTTTTTGAAATTGGAAAGGGAGCAATACTCTCAAATTCATTCCTGGAAGGAAGCATTACCCTGATGCCAAATTCAGACTAGGATCCAGTTAAAAAAGAGAGCTACAGGCCCTAATGAACATAGATGCAGAAATCCTCAATAAGATACTGGCTAACAGAATGCAGCAAATCATTAAGAAAATTAAACATCATAAACAAGTAGGATTTATCCCAGAGACATACGGAAGGTTCAACATACGCAAACCAATAAATGTAACAGATGATAGTAACAGAGCCATGGTAAAAAAAATAAGTGAGTGTGTCCATAGGTACACAAAAAGGGATTTATAATAGCATCCCCAAAAAAGAAATATCTAGGAATCAGTCTAACAAAGGAAGTAAAACACACTTACATAGAAAAATATAGTACTCTGAAAAGGAGATCAAAAAGGTATCAAAAGTAGAAAGATATCCCTTGCTCTTGGGTAGGAAGAACCAGTATAGTGAAAATGGCCATACGTCCAAAATTGTTACAAAGATTTAATGCAATCCCAATCAAAATACCATTAGTATACCTTACAGAATTAAAGAAAACAATACTAACATTCATTTGGAACCAGAAGAGACCTAGCAGAGGTTTTTCTGAGCAGTAAAGGCAAGGCAGGGAACATCACAGTACTGTCTAAATTATACTACAAAGCTCTTGTGATATAAACAGCGTGATACTTGCAAAGAAACAGACTTGAGGACCAGTGGGACAGATTGGAAAATGCAGATACAACTCCAAACACATCTGCATTTTCTTTGACAAGCCAAACACCTTCACTGGAAAAAAGATAGCCTCGTCAATAACTTTTGGAAAAACTGGCTTTGCACAAGCCAAAGACTAAAATTAGACCCATGTTTCACCATGCACTAAGCTAAACTCACAATGGATCAAAAATCTAAATATTAAAAACACTAACGCTGCTGGAAGAAGGGATTGATAGAACTCTTGAAGACAATAGGCATAGGCAAAGATTTTATGAGCAGAACACCAATCTTACAGGAAATCTTAGAAAAAATTAACAACTGGGATCTCATCTTTTAAAGCTTTTACACAAGAAAAGTCACCGGTAGTGAAGAGACAGCCCATAGAGAGGGAAAAGAATTTGCCAGGTATCCCTCAGACAAACAACTAATATCTAAACTATATAAAGAACTCCAAAAAATCAGACCCTCTCCCCAACATTTAAAGACACAGTCCATAAAAGGGCATCTGAAATGAATAGACATTTCACAGATGAATGAGTAAAAAGAGCAAATGTAAGAAAATGTTCAACACCACTAGTATTCAAGGGATGCAAATAAAACAATCCGGAGATTTCCATCTCACTCCAGAAAGAATAGCTATTATCAAGAAATTAACCTATAACAAATGCTAGTGGGGCTGTGGGGGAACGTTTGAAAGACAAAACATTGTAAAGGTCAAGTAGTAACACAGTGGAAGTTGGTGGCATTAGCATGAGAATACTTTGTATATCATTTTTTCTATAGTTTTGACTTGGATTCAAAGATTATTCAAAAAATACTGTTGAGTGTGCTCAGGAGGGAAGTAAGATTTTGTTCTTTTTAGACAATAACTGATTTTAAGTACAGCAGATATCCCTCAGGGCTTCATAATTATTGTTACTTTACTTTGAATGGTCATAGTCTATTTTGATGACTTTAAATTCAGTGTAAATCCAGTGGGTCTTTTATTGTTGCTGTAAGACTTACTACATTGTATTCCATGACATTTTTGTATTTGAAAAAAATGGTGATTATAGCCACATACTCGGTAACTTTTTTTTTGCTTCAACAGTGTGAAATAGATTGGTTCAGTGTCCTAAATTATATAATAACCAAATACATATATTTAAATACAAAAGTCAAATAAAGCATTATACTTGACCCAAATAAAAGTTCTCTCTTACAACTCCTAATTACTTCATGTGAAAATTTTAGACATCCAGTAAAACTCCCTAGATTAAAAATCTCCGAAATTACCTCTGAAAATAAAAATGTTCCTATATTAAACTTTATATGTAAATTTACTTCAATTTTAAACTTGAGGATGCATCTATTTTCACCTAAGAGAACTCAAAACATGTTCATAAACCAATTTTCTATTATAAAGCTCAAGCAGTCTTTTGAGATCTGTGTAATTGGATTTTTTTTTAGCTTCAAGTGATAGCTCAGCTTCATAGATTGTTAGAGATATATTGGAATAAAATCATTTTTCAAAAATGAGCTTATATTTTTCCATGAGAATTTCTATTTGTTTCTGTTCAAATCTCAGGAGCATTACTAGTTTAATTCTATTTTAAATTTAAAAAGTTTGAAGTTTTATTTTTTGGACTATAAACATAGTCAAGCCTCAACCCCAAGGAAAGACAAAAGATATGAATTCATATGGAAGACCTACTGTTCTTTCACCAAAAACTAAGACTAAAAAAGCAAGTTTCTATGTGTTTTCTGCAAAGTATTTGTGTTCTAGTTCACATTTTCCGTATGAATGTAGCACTTGTTTGTGTGTGCACAGAGATATTTTCAATCCTGCTCCCCTCCTTTGTGGGTCCAAGGCTTTATCTCTTATCCCTGAGACTGACCCTCCAAATTCCAACCTTTAGATCACCTAGAGAGTTGTAGATTTTTACAGGGCATAGTGTTTAATGTTGGTTTATATCTTTAGGTTCATATTCCCTCACTTTAGATTCATGTTTCCTTATGGTAAGCAAAGCCATATTGGAGGTTATTATTAACATTTTAAATAAGAGAAGGTTAGGCTCTTTAATTTATCATATTATTGGAAATTGAATTTTTACCCCTTAAGAAAGGCCCCCCTTAAATCTTACATTCAGTCCAGATAGCCAGATTTAACACTAGCTCCCTTGGACCGAAGCATTTAGGAGAGCAATCTTCAGTAGACATAGATCTTCTCACTGATAGTATTTCAGCAATCAAGTTCACTGAATTCAATCTGTTACTTGTTTTTTGAGCATCAGCTTACTCAAGGTACTGTGTCGGCATGAACACTCTTGAGGGAATTTAGTTTATTGTGGTTCTGCATGCTTTTCTACGCACAGTTGAGATACACTAAAACATGAATGCAGTACTGGTAAGAGCTCACATAGGAAGGTTCAGTGCATGGCTGGGGGATGCAGTGGATAATAGGACTTTATTAGGCCTCTGTGGATTTTGAAGTTGGAATACAGAATTCTTAGATTAAAAAAGTATTTGATAGGTGCAGCAGTAACTAAGAAAAATCAAAATTGGCCAGTATTCTATATAAAACAGTAAACATACTTGCGGTCTTATTACCAGTTTAGTTTGTTATGTTGAGTGGCAATCAGATAGAACTACTCACCTTTATCATACTTTCTCTGGAGTTCTTAGTTCTTCCTTGATTTTTTGAGAGTATTTGCACAAATCACCACTGGTCACTTACCACATGATGTTACTAAAATACCCTTGTTTAAGATTTTTTTTTCTAAACTAATTTGCCCACTGTATAATAAAGTCTTTTATTTATATGCCTCTTTGTGTGAGTAGGTGCATATATGTGTGTGTGCGTATACATATATATAATCACATTTGAACTATAGATGACCTGTGAGACAAATGTATTTAACAGGGGCTGGGGATTTAGCTCAGCAGCATAAGCACCTGCCTTGCAAGTGTGTGGTCATGAGTTTGATCCCCGGTACCGATAAAAAAGAAAAGAAAAAAATGTATTTGACAAACAAATAAGCTGAGGATTATGAAAACTAATTGAATTTGCCCAAATTTTACAGATAGTAAGTAGAACACCAAGATTTACATCAGATTTAATGTTCACACCATTCTTTTGTCAACTGTGCTGCAGTTTTAATGTCTCAAATTGTTTTTAGTTCATAGCAGACACTCAGAAAATATTTACTGAATGAAAGAGTAAAACTTTAAATGTTACTTAATAGAAATTTATGAATTTAGAGTGATCCTGAAATGTTTATGCATATACCAAAGTTTTTCTTGGATTGTCATTGCCTCAGGGAACAAGAATGTGCCACATAGCAAATTGTCTATGTGAACATTCACACATTTATAAAATGTTGCTATATACTTATGATAGCAGAACTTTAATATCATGTATTAAGAAATCAATATTCTAGTGTTGAATTCTGCCTCTAACTTGCCATAAGATTCTCATCACTTACATTGAGGTGGGCACACTACTGCCTCTAAGCCAAATCTAGCCTACTGTCTCGTTTTTTATAAACAAAAGTTTTATTAAAGTTTAATCATGCCTGTTGGTTTACATATTGTCTGAGGCTGCTTTTTGATACAAAGACAAAGTTGAATAGTTGCAAAAGAAGTTGTATAGCCTGAAAAGCCTAAAATTTGTACTGTCTATCCCTTTTTGGAAATGCTTTGGTGATCCCGCATACAGATTGTTGTTTCACTTGACTAATTCTTTTATTTTTCCTCTATTCAAGGATCTCAAAGATAGATTTCACATTCAGCCAGGAGACGCTTATCTACTTATAAATGGCCTTCAGGTTAATACAGACACTTACGATCCTTTTAGGTAAGTATATTAAATTATGGATATAAACTAATCATGAGAAAGGAGTGCACAGTGGCAGAATGGAGACATCCAGCACTCACCCACTCCTCCACCTACAAAGCCATAGCAACTGATACAGAGCTGCATCCTGAGGTGGTGGCCATGGGAGAACACTGGCTTTCAGGAGGAGAAAGGTAGAAACCTGGTGAATGAAATCCAGAGACCTGGGACAACAGCATAGAACAAGAAACAGAACACTACCTGCAGCTCAGTTCCATGGTGAGTGCAGGAGAAGTCTCCCCTCTGCAGAGTAAAGGTAAAGGAGATTCTTAGCAAAAGAATGTTTAACACAAAGACCAGCCCCTTGTAGACATACAGTCTAGGTAAGAGGCCTGGCGTCTGCACAGCAACTTGGCTTTTGAGGAAATAATCACTGCACTCCCAATGAACTTCTCCTAAGCACTATAGCCAGGAGCCATCTTGAAGAAAGGATCTGTTGTCAGAAATCCTTGCACATTCCCATCTCTGGAACCTTGCAGTCATTGTACTGCACTGTCTCAACAAATAGCAGCCTTACAAGAGGCACTGGATTCAGTGCCTGACGCAAGCCTGCCAAGCTTGCTGTACTGCAGAATGAGGTGGGTCGTGAGCTGCAACTCACAGGGGAGGAGAGGATACTGTGCTTTAGAACCAGGAGATCAGGAAGTCTGATCTCTGAGCCCAGGATGGGAGTGGGAATGTTTACGGTCCAGTCGTGTGATTTCACATGAGTGCCAGAACTAAGGACCTGGATCTAAGTAGTAGACCATGTTGTTCCTACTGCCCCACTCCTTGCACAGAATTGTACAGGTTTTGTTTGTTTGTTTGTTTGTTTTGTTTTTAATTTTATTTTGAAAGTAATAAAATACAACTGAGCAAGACAGAATAAAGCCAACTAAGATCGTACAGTGAAATTAGTACAGAACTTCACAGCAGGATACCAGGATAACAGTAATAGGTATCAGTAATAGGAATAAGTATATTTCGTTATCTTTACAATAGTTGTTCTTTCAATTATGTACATTAAAATGAAATACAGAACATTATAGAACTTATCAAAACAGAATATTGAATAGAGCAGTACTATTAATCAGAATAGAGCAAAACAGTAATAAAAATATTTGCCTTCAAAAAGATGGTAGAAGGAAATCCCCTTTATTTGCTATGGTCAACCTCCCAGGAGATGCTCAGCTATCTGGTTCCCATTTGCTAACGAGGGGACAGGAGAAGGAGGGTAGGGGAAGTGGAATGTTTGACTCTAGGGCATGCACCAGTAGGTTACTATTACTTAGCAGGGAGGCAGGCTGGTTGCTTGGTTTCCAGCTTTGTAAGTTCCAACATGGTGCAGATCTCAGGAGACACTGGTGGTTCTCCCCCTGGAAGGGCCACAGTCTGCCACACCACAGCCGCTTACCAGGGAGGCAAGCTGCTTGCTTGGTTTCCCAGGATCCTAAGTTCCAACATGGCGTGGATCTCAGGAGCCACTGGTGGTCCCCCCCCCCCAAAGGGCCACAATCTGCTCACCGCAGCCATTTACCAGGGAGGTGAGCTGCTTGCTTGGTTTCCCAGCATCCTAAGTTCCAACATGGTATGGATCTCAGGAGCTGCTGGTGGTTCTCCCCCTGGAAGGGCTGCAGTCTGCCAGACCACAGCCAGTTACCAGGGAGGGGAGGTGCTTGTTTGGTTTCCCAGGGTCCTAAGTTCCACTGTAGCGCAGATCTCAGAATTGTACAGTTTTGCTACTCTTCACATTCACAGAAGAATCTTGGAATGGTCCCAAGTGAGCCAGTACAGCACCAACTTTTGTCTACCCCCAAGATAATCTGGTCTAAAAAGTTTGAGAAACAGCTTAGTACTGACTGCATTCCACTATGGCTCATTCTGTTGAGCATCTCAGCTAAGAGAGGTTTCAACTAGCATAGATTGCCACCCACTCCCACTCCATACCTAGTAGGTAGTACAACTGAAATAATTGGAGGGAGAAAAACTCTTGGCTAGTACCCTGGACCGGAAGCACACCTTGAGATCTAGAAAGAAATGTTCTTAGCATAGCCCACAGGCTGTGCTTGCTGATTCTCTGAGCATCTCAGCTGAGAATATTTTTCCTTGCTTTTTTTTTTTTTTTTTTTTTTTTTTTATCGGTACCAGGGATCGAACTCACGACTGCCTGCTTGCAAGGCAGGAGCTTATGCCGCTGAGCTAAATCCCCAGCCCCTTGTTTTTGTTTTTGTTTTGGTGTGTTTGTGTCTGTGTCTGTGTCTGTGTGTGGACGTGTGTGTGGCTTTAATGCTGGGGATTGAACTTGGAGTCATATGTATGTTGAGTGGTTGCTGTGCCTCTGAGCTACACCTGAGCTACACATTGCTGAATGGAAATTTGTCCAGGTTCAACCACAGGTAGCTCTCACTTCAATACTGGTGGGCACTGCAACTGAAGAATCAGTAGAAGGAAAGCCTCCAGCCAATAAATCATCCCAGTTAGTCCAGGTGGAGGAGGAAGGAATCTGAATTCCAGCCCCTTCTTCATTCTGTTAGCTGCCCCCTTCATTGAGGCCTCTCTGCTACTGTTCCTGAAATCCTAGTACTTTTCTCTCTCTCTAGAATGTCCTGAAGAATTCTCTGTAGAGTCAGATTGGTGGTCGCTAATTCCCCTACTTGTTTGTCTTGGAAGCATCTTGTTTCTCCATTAATTTCTAGAGACAGTTTTTCAGGGTATATCAATCTGGGCTGGAGGTTATTTTTCAGGGCTTGAAAAACTTCACTCCAAGCTCTTCTTGATTTGACGGTCTGTGTCAAGAAGTCTGCCATGATTTTGATGGGTTTTCCTTTATAGGTAATCTGTTTCTTTTCTCTGACAGCTTTTAATATTCTGTTCCTATATTGAATTTCTGGGATCTTGAATATTATATTCCTGGGTATAGCTCTGTTTTGGTTGTAGATGGCTGGAGTTCTGTATGCCTCATACATCTGAGTATCATTTCCTTTTCCTATGCTTGGGAAGTTTTCCTTAATTATTTCTGTGACTAGCCTTTGTAGTTGATTTGTTTGTACCCCTGCTTCTTCATTCACATTCTTTACTCTTAAGTTATAGATCCTCTTGTCATCTTCGAGCCTTTGTATTGTTACTGCCTGTTTTCTTATTTTTAAGAAATTTTTTCCTTTCATCATCCCACATTGTAAACCTGTCTTCCAGGTTGGATAATCTATCCTTGGTTTCTTTCAAGCAGTTTTGCCAGCTTTCAATGGAGTTTTTTATTTCCTGGTAATCTCTTTGAACCTGCTTCATGTATTCTATGTTTTCTTTATATTCTTCATCAAATATTTGTCTCCTTTTTTTGTGCTCCATTCTTCCATCTGTGTCTTCTTGAGAGGTTCTTAGCATTTCTTTTATTAATCTACTTAAATCTTGCTCTACTTGGTTAAATTTTTTGAACTTGTCTATGAGGTCCCAAAGATATCTCTTTATGTCCACTGGCACTGTGTCTGATATTGCATGTTTGCTGTCCTCAATCTCTTTTGTATTCCCCTTTCCTGGATCAATGTTCTCAGGATTGGTGGCTGGAGACTTTTCTTGTTGCTTCCTTTTCTCATATTTTTTGTTTCTTCCATACAGGCATATAGAGGAGGTCCCAGTCCCTTTCTAAGTGCGCTGGCTAGGTGATCCTGCCCATTCCAGTGTGCTATTGAAGTGCAAACAGGGGCAGGGTATGCTGGCCCCTCCCCTCTGGGTCAGTCAACCTGCTGAGGCCTTCACTGCATTAGTGTGCGCCACACCTAGGGAATTGGTTTGGGACAACTTACTGGGTCTCAGCCAGGGGCGTGACCCAGGCCAAGCATTCCCCACCAATCTCGTCTGGGAAGGGAACAACTGACTGAAGTCACTACTGTTCCTTGTTCTTGCCAGTCCTGCCTGATTCCAAAATGTTGTCCTGTTGGTGCCCCTTTCCCGTGTTGGTGCCCATATTCCCGACACTCACCACAAGTCAATAAAGGTCCCTTGCCAGCTCCATTTTCTGTAAGGCTCACCAACCTCCAACTTCAGTGCGATTGTGGTTCCAGTGAGTCAAAGCAGTGTGAATTCAGGCGGCTGGATGAGTTGAGGCCGCACAAGTTCAGGCAATGCAGTGGAAGCACCGAATCTTAGCTATTCCAATGGTAGCCCCGGGACTGCATATTTGCCTGATTCCTTTTACTTTAGTTTCTTTCTGGGTTGAGAGGATTCATCTCCCTCTGTCCAGGACTCCCCGCACTGTGTTCTGGTTTGTTTTTTGTTGTTGTTGTTTTTTTGTTGTTTTTTTTTTTTTTTTTTTGAAGGTAGTAACAACAGAACAAGACAGAACAAAGCCAGTTGAGACAGTGCAGTGAAACTGATATAGAACGTCACAGCAGGTTACCAGGATAATGGTAATAGGTAACATAGTATATCTTGTTATCTTCACAATAGTAATTCTTTCAATCAGGTATAGCAAAATCAAATGAAACACAGAATATTATAGAACTTATCAAAACAATATTGAATAGAGCAATGCAGTTAATCACAACAAAGCAAAATGATGATAACAATATTTGCCTTCAAGAGATGGTAGAAGGAAAGCCCCCTATTTGCTATATTGTATATGTTCAACCTCCCAAGAGATGCTCAGATCTCTGGTTCCATTTGCTAATGGGTGGAGTGGTGTTTGATTCTCAGCCCACATGCAGGTAAGCTCATGGCTGCTTAGCAGGAAGGAGAGCTGGTTGCTTGGTTTCCCAGTGCCCAAAGTTCCAAGACGGCGTGATTCTTGAGAGACGCTGGGTGGTTCTTGCCCTGGGCGGCCACAGCTTGCCCGAGCCACAGCTGCTTACCAGGGAGGTGACTGGTTGCTAGGACCAAGAATCTTTTAATGTTTAAGAGAAGTACCAAGCCACATTTAAAGGCAGGCAGACCAACACCAGATTTCTCTGCAGAAATATTAAAAAGTTATAGAACAATATTTTTGAATTCCAAAAGAAAATGGTAATGTTTATAAGTCAGATTCATTCATCTCACAAAGTGCTTCACACACTTTTGACACAAATATACATATTGTATAAACCGTAAAAAGCAAACACAAAAATAACAAATTTTTTAGTTACCTTAAAATGGTAGTACTGTAGAGTACAACTGTCCATTGTTTTTACTTTCACAGTTACCTTAAATGGTGGTACAGTACAACTGTAAATCTTTTACTTTTATAGTTACAGTACTGTATATTATTGCACCATACAGTAAATGTACAGCAGTACAACCATGACAGTGTGTAGCAGACACATGAGCTGCTTCTGCAATTTGTTTGCATCAAGTGTTGGTAATGCAAGATCTGTTCATATTCATGTAAGTTCACAACCGGAAACCTGTAAATTGGGAACTTAGTTTACCACCATCTATTATTCTACCCAGTGAGTCTGTTCTTCCAAGTAGGAGAAATGAACATCTTCCAATAAAAGCATAAACTAAGCAAATTAGTCACCATTAGGTCAGCCCTACAAAAGACTCTTAAGGGAAGCCTACATCTAGAAGTGAAAAATAATTACCATGATGAGAGCATGTGAAAGGAGAAATCTCAATGGGAGAGTGGATATGCAAATGAGAATTGGGAAAGAATCAAACAGTGTCAGTACTCTAAACCATAGAGCCACAAAGATTGAGAGGAATAAATGAGCAAAGAATGTTCAAAACCAGAAGAAAAACAATAAAATGACAGGAATAAGTCAAACCTTTCCATAATAAAAATAAATTATCTTAATTCTTCAATTAGAAGATATAGACTGGTTAAATGGATTTAAACGTGAGCCAATAATATTCTGCTCACAAGAAACTCATCCATAGCTATATCCACAGACTCAAAGTGAAAAGATGGAAAATATCCCAAATACATGGAAGCCAAAGCATGCAGAAGCAGCTATACTTTTATCTGACAAAGACAAATGAGTAAAAAGAAATAAAGTCACTATATAGTGTTCAAGAGATCATTCCATGAAGAAGAAATTATTATAAATTAATGTGCCCTGACTGCTGGGGTATCTTGTTTTAAAACACTTCTTAGATCCTAAAAGAAAAGGTAGACTGTAGTATAAACCCTGTTCTCACCAATTGATAGGGCATCCAGACAAAAACAAACATTAGTGTTATATACAGATCAGATGGAGTTAACGGACATTTAAGGAGTATTTCAACACTCCACAGTACAACAAAAATAATGAGCAAATTTATAGCAGTGGCTTCTTATATATGAAAAAGTAGATCTCAGATAATCTAATGATGCATTTTAAGGTCTTATAAAAACAAAAACAGACTACACCCTAAATCAGTAGAAGGAAAGACTACAGATGAGAGTAGAAACTATAATAGAGACTAAAAGAACAGTACAGGGGATCAATAAAACAAAGTTGGTGCTTAAAAAGATAAAATTGGCAAACATTTAGCTATACCAACTGGGGCAGGGAACAGTACAGAACAGAACAGATTGAGATCACCCAGACTTTGGTCAGTGAGGTTATTTTCTGTTGATGTGTTTGTTATGGTTTATGTCAGATGCTCCCCCCGCCCAAGTCTTATGCAATCATGGATGTGGCTGAATCTACAGTTCATAATTGGTTCGCTGTCTGGCACTGTGATTGTTGGTATGAGTGCTACACCCACTCAGAGATAGCATGCCATGTATGGGCAAGAAGAAGACGTGTCTTTTTTTTTGCTGTTCTTGCTTGCTGTTTGCGGCTGCCATGAGCCATTGCCCCTCAGCCATGTCATTTTACCTTGGAGCCAACTGAGTATGGACTGAAACCTCCAACCTGCAAAAATAAACCTTCCCTAACTTTGTGCATCAGGTATTTTGTCTCAACAATGAGAGAGAAAAGCAACTAAGACAATGTTTAAACAATAATACTTTTTAAAATATTGTTAAGAAGGTCCTACACTACGTATCAAAATACATAGCCCATATCTCAAGAGGAAAAACTCAAAAATAAAGGTATTTTTGAATTACTATACATGTTGGAGATCTCTTATCCAAAGTGCTTGGATCCAGAAATATTTCAAGTTTCCAATTTTGGGGGTGAGGGAATATTTTCATATACACAGTGAGATATCTTATGGCTAAGGCCCAAGTCTAAACTTGAAGTTCATTTACATTTCATGTACACCTTAGGCATGTAGCCTGAAAGTAATTTTATACTGTGTTTTCAGCATACCTAAGTTTTTACTGCAGCCCATCATATAAGGTTAGGTGTGAAATTTTCCATTTGTGATATCATGTCAGCACTCACAATATTTTATTTTGAAACATTTCAGATTTTGGACTTTTTAATAAGTAATGCTCAACCTACATAATAAGAAATGTTATGTTAAATTGCATTCTAAACAAGTAATGAAGTTTCATGCTTTATTGGGGCTTCCTGTCCACTCAAGTTTTATGTTTTGTGTCTGTTTAATCTTATTTTTGTAGGTGTCTTTTCAAGAGTTATTTAAAATATTTTTACCCTCTCAGTTTTGGCTTACTTAAGATTAATCATATCATCACTGCTTTGTTAAAGAATACATTATTCATTCTATTTTAAGTAATAGTTTATTACCCTAAAAAGCATGTAAGTTTATCCCAGATAATTAATCGGAATGATTTGTCTCACTAGTTTAATAATACTTTCCTGATATTAATAAAAATATCAGTGGGACTTTTACCACTTACAGAAGTCTACCAAATTTCCTAAGACTTTTAATTTGCCAAGTCAAAATAAATTTTATTTCTTTTTTCAACATGAAGTATTTTAGATATGCTAAAATTAGAAGGGAAAATTATGAATGGCCTTCGCAACCTTGGGATTCACCAGGAAGATATCAGCAAATTTTTGAAATTAAACTCATATGATGAGAAATACATATTAGATATTCGACATTCTTCTATTGTGGTAAGTTTTCATTATTTCTTGTTCTAAAACCTTTAGCATGTTTAAGTCTTGGCATAAAACCAAATAGTAACAGGCTTTAGAGTAAATTTAAGCATTTTCAAAGTACTCAGTGAAAAAAACTACAGATTCATTTCTCCTCCTACTTAAAGCTTCTTGGAATAACATCAGCTCATTCTCACTCAGTAAGGATTCTAGCTTCAAAGTTAAAAACTAAACCAGAACAAAAACACTAAATATTGGTCTCTGAGCAATGTACATTAAGAATACCACCTTCATGTGAATAAAATCTTGCCTAGATAATTTATATCAGTCTTCTAACATTCTGGTCTGTGGTACAACCTGAGTGACTTCTTTTGAAATTTGATCACATCTCCCTTTCTTGCGTAAGCATTAAAGTGATCTTTAGTATGATCTGTGGCCTGTAAACTGCCTATTCTTACTTTTTGTTTCTTAAGACTGATACTCTTTGCACCCTTTTTCATTTTGGAAAACCCCTTTTCTTTTCTCTTACCTGTTACTTTCTACTTTTTTCGGAGTCCAGCGTGAACAGTCCTATCTTGAACAGGTGTTCTTTAATATGACTTCTTACATGATTTTTTTACAAACGACACTCATGTTCAGTGAAAGGTCTTACAAGGCCCAGAAGTTTTTACACTCATGGTTTATTAGAGCAAAAGGAATATTCAGGAACAAATCAACAAGAGTAAAGTCTAGAGGAAACCAGGACAAGCTTTCCAGAATTCTCTCCTAGTAAAATTCCATACAACATGCTTAATTCATTGCATAGCAATATTTTTTTCCCAGGATGCTTGAGTTGCCAAAGTGGGTATGTCATGCAAGCATACCTGCCCTGCACCTTTCCTAAGCCACTGAAGTTTAGACTGTCAGAGCAAAAGCAAATTCTCATTACCCCACTTGTAATGTCTATACAACCTGCTGACACTTATGCAGCATGGCTCAAAGCCTCAAGCATATTAAGCACTCTTAGCATTCAGAACATTCTAAGAACTCAATTTCCAGAATCCAGCGAAGAGAATAGAAAGCAGGCCCATCTTGGGAGCTTGAAAAGTGTATAAACCCCAGGCCTGCTGAGTTAACCTTTTCATACATACATGCACATTTGTCCATGTATTATGTTTTATTCATAAACATACTGATACATATATATAATAATGTATTATCTGATATACCTATCATAGTCACAATTTTAAATTTATCCTGTGATTTTTAGTTTTGACACAGATTTATAGGATACAGTGTAATAATTGGATACAGGTATACAGTGTATATGACCAAATCATATAATTAATATTCCACTCTTAAATCATTTCTTTGGGAGACCTCTCATCTAGATCTTTATAAAACATATAATAAATTGTTGTCAACTATAATTCCCCTAATATGCTATAGAACACTTGAATTTATTTCTCGTAAGTGTATTTTGGTGCCTTTTGTCCAGCCTTTGTTATTCATTCATTCACCCTTTCTAGCCTCTTGTGTCCACTGTCTACTCTGTAATTTTACAGAACTAACTTTTTTAGATTCCACATATGAGTGATAACATGCAGTATTTGTCTTTCTGTGCTTGACTTTTCCCTTAATGTGGATGTCCCCTGGTTCTCATCCATATACTTGCAAGGTTATGACCCATACAACTAATGGAATCACTGCCAGTTCTTCATGCAGTTTTGTGAGGCCACTCTTGAGTTACTGTTGCTGCTTTTGTATATTTTAAGATCAAAGAAATGGGCAATTCAATCTCTTTCGGCCTAGTTAGTGACTTTTTCAGTATTGTCTCACTAATTCTCCAAAGTAATTAGAGATATCACTCTGTGTACTCTTACTTTGTTGGCTTGTTTATTATTTCTTTTTCTGTTTACTCTAGTAGTTGTAGTTGCTCTTGACTTGTCATCCAATTTGATAACCTTTTTTTTTTTCTGTTACTTCAGTAAATCCACCCTATAAGGTCTTACACATCTTAATTACAAACATTTTCTGCTTTCTGCTTTTAATTGTCTGCTTTGGAGGAATGATGCTGGATATTGAACCAAGGGATTTGTGTATACTACACACTCTACATACTTGAGCCACAGCCCTACCAATATTTTTAAATTGTAAACTATTTGGTGTTTCTTTTAATAAATTTTAATTCTGTTAAAATTTTCTATCTATTTGTGTTCTTTTTAAAAAAATTAAAAACATTAATCAAGCCAGACATGGTGGTGCACATCTGTAGTTCTAGGTATTTGGGAGGCAAAAGCATAAATCATTTGAGCCCAGGAGTGTGAAATAAGCCAGGCAGCATAAGGAGACTTTACCTCAAAAACACAAAACAGTATACAAAGAAACAGATATGTATCAGGTGTGTACTCGATATAACTATATATATTACTAATAGTTATTCTAATGTCCCTGTTTAAGTCATCGTTGAGATGTCTCTCATCTTTGAGTGTCTCTCTCTTTCTTCATCATTGTCTCTATCTCCATCTCTGTCTATTTTTTTTCCCCTTGGATTTTCATGTTGGTCCTTTTCTTTCATTTTAGCATACTAGTTTTTTTATAAGTTGGGAATTGAAAAAAAGCTGTAAAAGGGTGCTAAGAGTTGTTCTAGCAGCCTGAATATCAGGTGCTCTCTTCTTTCTGTTAAAGCTCATTATACTTTATATATGGACCTGTATTTTGTATCGTACTCCTAGGACCTTGCCCCAGTTGAGTGTCAAATGAAAATCTACACTGTTTAGCACTTGAACTACATTTTGAACTCAGCCTCTGCCTTCTCAGGACCACGTTATGGCTGCTGCTTCAACATCTCATTTTCCTTTTTCTTCTGGCTTTTCTGAAGCCATTTGTTGTGTCTAAGGTCAGCAAACGACATCAGAGGAATTTGTATAGAGATGTTTCTGGTATCTTTGCTATACTTTCCTCCTTTTCTGGATCTTCCCTAGATTTATATAATACTTACCAGAATTTTAGAGGTAAAAGAAATAGTAAGGCTTCTAGAGTTAGACAATCTTTGACTTTTACATAAAAAAAATTAAAGTTTTATGAGAGAATTTGATTTTTGGAATTCAAACATTTTTTCCCACTGTGTTAACCTATATTTTTTAAAGTACCTGAGAAAAAATTGAGAGGAGAGTGAAACTTTATATTTAATCAGAAATATGGGGAACTTGTATGTTTTTACTTATTATTTGATATAATGAAAATCTGGCTCTGAAAATTACCATTTTAGTAGACTTTCAAGATCTCTGGATTCTTTTCTAGTGGATTAATGACCTAGAAAATGATCAAATGTATGCTGCGTGGCCTGCAAGTTGTAAGGAGCTTCTGAAGCAAATATTCTCGGAGACTATATCTGTGATAAAACGTAATTTTCATAATTTGGTGAGTGATATATTTTGAGTATTTTCATCTTTTATAAAGAAAACCTTATTTTTGAATTACCCTCCTTTTGGTAAGTGGGCCTCTAAGTTATAAAGAAGTATTTGTCTGTTACAACAGCTAGTAATATGGCTGTGAATGGCGACTCACACCTGTTATCCTAGTATTTGTAAGCTGAAGCAGGAAGGTGGTGAGTTGGAAGCTATCTTGGGTTCAGGGCCAACCTAGACTACATTGTGAGACCCTACCTGGAAAAAAATTTGTGTGTATATATATATATATGTGCACGACTTAAAAATCTGCCACTCATTTTTCAGTCCTCATGTGATTTTATAATATCAATATTTTCATATTTTCTTAAAAGAATGTATGATAGAATTTTTGCTTTATGTTATAAAGAACTAATGGTTAAATTTTAGTTTACCTCTGATCCGGCCTGCGGATCAGTCTGTGGGCCTCGCCTGGAGAGGGGATGGAGATGGGGGGCTGGGCAAGAGGAGAGAGAGACGGAGACAAGATGAAAGGTTCCAGTCAAGTCTTGTTTATTCTGAAAATGGCAACAACTTATATAGGGTGGAGGTGGGCCAACGGGGCAGGAAGAGGGCACGGAGTGCTATCTGATAGGTCATTGTCACATCTGGATATGTGATGTAAGCAGGAGAGGATTATGGGTAATGTAGGCAGATGTGAGGATCATGAGAAATGTAGGCGGACATGGCAGAGGCCCACAGGAGGGCGAGATAAGGTGGCAGCACTGAGATATGCCACTCCCTACATCTCCTCCCTTTTTATTTCCCATAATATCAAGAGTATGGCAGACCTTGTGAGGATGGCGCCTGTCTTGGGTCATGGACTCTATTTGTGACCCCAACCAGGCCTTTCCCATCATGGGCCTGCAGGACAGCAGTTGGTCCTGTGCCTGTCTTAGGCGGCTTGGTGGTGTGACACAAATGTCCAAGTTGCCCGTCTCTGGCTGCCCGTCCAGTGCCTCAAGGCATTAGGGCCACATCATTATGTGGACCATTGGTGGATGTTCTTTCCCGATAAGCTTGTTGTTCTGCCATCTCCAATTGATGGTAATGTACCTGAAGGGGCTTTGCCATAAACGCGTCAATCCTGTTATTAAGGAGTGTCATGATCCTCTGGAAAATACAAGGGCCTATGGTAAGGAGTAGCAATAAAGCAGCTAGGGGTCCCAAGACGGGGGCAATGTAAGGGAAGAGACCCCCCCACATGGAAGGGAAGGTAGTTTCTCTGAGACGCTCCTTTTCTCTCTCTCTGAGGCGTTCTCTTAGGTTAGTCATGGACTATCTGACGACTCCTGAGTGGTTGGCATAAAAACAGCATTCTTCTTTGAGGGCAGCACATAAGCCACCCACCTTCATAAATAGGAGGTCTAGTCCTCTTCTATTTTGTAGGACTACCTTAGATAAAGACGTCAGGGATGCCTGTAAAGCCATTACAGATGTTTCTATTTCTTTTAAATCTTGACCTACTATAATTGAGCTAGATGTTGATTTCCCAACACTATAGCTATAGTCCCTGTCCCTATCCCCGTTGCGACTCCTAACCCCATGGCAGGTTCTCTTTTATACATATAGCCAATCTGTGATGCCTGGAGGAAGAAGTCTCCTGGGTGGAATGTTATGCGAGGAAGAACCTGTACAAGAACACAAAAATCTGTAGACTTGTTAAAAACAGTAGTTGCTATACAAGGTGAGAGGCCAGAATTGCAGGCCCAAGACATTCCTGGGGGAGGGATGAGGTAACTGTTTGGTTGGAAGTCTGAATGAAGCTGGGCACAAAGTCATGCTGCCATTGCTGGTGGGTGGCTGGAGTCCCCAAGACAGGTCCCTCTACTGGAGACGTCAGGGAGAGTCAGCTTGTGGTGATTGCCCCAGTCACAGACAGATGAGCTAGAAGAACTGTTAAAGGTTAAATTGAGGGCCTTTCCTTCATAATATGGGGGAGGAGCAGCCAAGCATAGCCAACAGGATTGGGTGAGATCAGGTTGGGTGTGATTTAAGGCCACATAGGCCCCCAGAATTAGGTTGTACAAGTTAAAGTGTGGAGCAAGGGTGGAACTTAAAGGTGCTGGAATGGCTGAGAAAGTGTCGGGAGAGCTTAAAGAGGGGCGGGCAGTCGTCAATGGGAGTGAAGTTACCACCTGACCAAGAGACCTATGGTCGTTGGGTGGGACCACACCGGATTTGGGCCCACTGCGACAGGGGTGTGTTGTAATGGGTTTTTTAGAATTCGGGTAAGGTTTCTGTGATTGTGGCCCTGTTCGTAGAACCGAATGCCCCAAGTATGCCCTGAAATCCAACCTTGTTCTTGGGGGGTGGTGACATTGAGGGTCACATTTCCGCAGTTAGCCATTTGGCAGGAGCCCCACCCCCATACTTTACATCCTCTTGGCTCATTGCCGAGCATGACATGAGTGTCAGAGATTGGGGGAGACCAGCCGGATGTTACCACCGTTTCACAACCCCAGTAGGCACAAAAATAATGGCCCGGGGAGTGACAATAAGATCTTTCTGATGTTGGTGAGGGGCACGTGTACAAAGGCTGTTTATGGCAAAATTGTCCTGAAGACATTGGGATGACATGACAGGGATCAAATCGAAGGCTAGGGCTTCCAGATCCCTGCCAGGTAGTAACAGGGCACCAGTCTCCTTGGAGCCCATCCCATTTTTGGAGGGTCCATACCCAAGGTTGATGGGGATTATCAGTCATTGTGCACAGGTGTAATCATGTTAGAAATCCGACGATTGTCCATGAGATCTTTAGGGTCAGCATTTTCCTGTAAAAAGAGCACAGAGAAAAAGCTTCAGGGGGCCACATCATCCCTGGGCGCATGGGAGGCCCGTATTAGTTTGTCTGTTTGTTGTGTATCAACTTGTCTTGTAAGCTGTTCAGGGAGCCATCTAGCTCCCTTTTCTTGGTGGGAGTAGACACAAAAAGAACCTCGTCCCCAGATAAGGACTGGATCAGGGCCATTCCATGTGTTGGTTAGGGGATCTCTCCATAATACAGATGCAAATTGTGTTGTTGTCCGCATGTGCCAAAAACGAGATGCCGCTGAGCAGCTTGAGGCATCCAGGGATAGAAAAATCAAAATAAAGTGAGTATGTGAAAGAATATTTCTAGGAGACCCTCGGGTTGGGTACCAGGTTTCCCCTTTTATTTTATCTATGGTAGACTTGAGGGAACGATGTGCGCGTTCAACAATACCTTGTCCTTGAGGATTGTAAGGTTATACCTGTGGTGTGTAGAATACCAAGTCACTTGCAAAATCGGGTGAAGGAGGTACTAGTATAGCCTGGGCCATTGTCGGTTTTGAGCTGGTGGGGGCATCCCAGAACTGAGAGGGCCGGTAGCATATGGGCTATAATATGTTTGGTAGCCTCTCCAGTCTGGAGTGTGGCAAAGATGAAACCACTATAGGTATCAATAACCACATGTATATATTTTAAGTTGCCAAATTCATTAAAATGAGTGACATCCATCTCCCACAAGGCATTGGGGATTAAGCCTCTTGGATTGACTCCTAGGTGTTGAACAGGCAAGTGAACAGCACAAGAGGGGCAATTTTTTACAATTTGTATGGCTTGTTCTCGGGTAATTTTGTGGAGGAGGCGGAGAGTCTGGGCATTGAGGTGGTGTAGCTCATGAGCCTGTTGAAACTCAGATATCTTGGAGTCATCTATAGGCTCAGAGTGGGTCATGAAGACCTGTGTCCGTGTGGCAATATCAGCCAAATGATTTCCCTGAGTGAGAGGGCCTGGGAGAATGGGCTCGCAAATGGCGAATAAAAAACTTATGGCGGTGGAGCCGTGTGATCTCTTAAAGTCTCCCATTTGGGTAAGTAAGTCTCTGCCCCATAAATTAAGAGGAAGTCCTGTAACAACATAAGGCTTTATATGTCCCTGGTTGCCTTCTTGATCTTTCCATATGAGAAGGTTGGCACTACGCTGGGGGTTTTTTGATTGTCCAATTCCTTGTAGATGGGTCATGGAAGTCTTTAAGGGCCAAGTGAGGGGCCAGTCCTCCCTTTTAATAATAGCCACATCAGCACCTGTATCTATGAGGCCTGAAAAACTTTTTCCATCTAATTGTAAGGTCATAAGGGGCTTATCTTTAGATATGGATTGGCCCCAATATACATCTGAGGAGATGAGTCTACCCTTTAGAAAGCCATGGCAGTGTTGGGAGTCTGAACCAATGGCAACAGCAGCAATTGGGCAATATGTTGTCCCTGTTTAATAGGGATGACACCAGAAACTGAAAAAGCCATGATTTTAATTTCTCCTGTATAGTCACTAAGAACCTGGGGACAATTTGTAACCCTTTAAATATGGTAGTGCCACGTCCAAGTATCAACCCGAATGTATTGGGAGGAGGGGGACCGAAAATCCCTGTAAGGATTACTTGAGCACCCGTATCGGGGGTGAATACTGTGTTGGAGGTGGAACAGAGATCCAAACCTGCGCTTTCTGGTGTTGCGCGGAGAGGACTGAGATGGATTGTTTTGTGCTGGGTTGTTTTGCTGTGGGACAAACCTTATAGCCTCGGGAACTTGTCCTGGGTAGGGGGTCTGGGGCTGACCCCGATTCCCATTTCCCTGCTGGGGGAGGGGGTTGCCATCTGGGTCTGTTTTTGATCTGCCTTCATTAGCCCAATGATATCCCTTTCTGCATCTCGGGCATAAGTTGGTGGGTTTTGGTTTTGGGTTATTGTGTTGGGACTTTTGGGCCATAGGGCAGTCTCTGACAAAATGGCCTGTCTGATCACATTTAAAATATTTGCCATTATTTATTTTCCCTCCTTGCTTGTGTGTGAGGAGGATCTCCTTTTCAGCTGCAGTTGTACTTGCAGCTGTGACCTGAGCTTGATGGTAGGCAGGGCCTATGTCAGCGCACAAGTGAATAACCTGAGAGAGCCTCCTTTCTTTTTTTTTCTAATTTTAATTTTATTTAAGGACAAAAAAGAAAAAAAAACAGAAAAAGAGTACAAGTTATACAGAATTTCAGAAAAAGTAAATAGTATGAAATCACTGGTTAATTACATATTGTCAGCTTAGAAATAGATGTTGAAGTTACAAAATTAAAGCATATAGAGGGGACTTTCAAACAGTGAGACTGCAAACAGTTTTGTTCAATGATCCAACAAAACTGAGTAATATGGTTATCTATACACTTAAATATATATGCAGTTATATCGTTTAGAGAACTTTCTTTTCCTTTCTTTTGTACAATGACAATTACATATTTTGGGTTTTATTACTGCCACAGTTCTTACTACTTTTTTTTTTTTTGAAGAAAGTAGAACCAAATGTGACATACCAGGACAGAATCAGTCAAATCAAAAGGATGGACCTAATACATAATGTAAAAACGAAATACAAGGTGATCAACAATGGTTACCATAATGCCTCTTGTTATCTTAAAAAGAATTGCCTATATCATCAGTTATAATAAAATTGTACAAAACATTAAAGAATAAGACCAATAAAACCAAAACATTGGAGACATTACAGGACTTCAAAAGAAGATAATAGTCAACCAGAATGGGTGTCACAATGAATCTTATTGTCTTCATAGTTGTTGCCTATACTTTCAAACTTGGTACTATCAAGCATAACAGAATAGAGGAAAATCAGTCAAAACAAGGTGGTGAGAGCAATACAGAGTTTCAAATCAAGTTAATAGGAAAGAAATCAAAGTGGGTTGCTATAATATATCCTGCTATTTTTTATTTATTTTTCCCTTAATTGAAAGGATAAAAATGAAAAAGTAGTTAATAAAAAGGAGCTTGAGATAAAAAAAAGAGGGCATAACAGCAAAACAGCGCAGGTCAAAACATAGCCATTTAAGCAAAATAGTGTTTCACCACAAGAAAATCTCGACATAATAGTAGTTACCATAGTGTCTCTTCCCTTAAAATCTTTGAGTATAACTTCGTATACTGTAACATCAAACATATCAAGACAATGTAAAACTGTTCAAGAGAACGACAGTATTACAAGGTATTTAGAATCAATTAACAAAAAATCAACAGTGGTTTCTGTATAATCTCCTTGTGTATAAAAGTTTTTGTTTATATTATCACATATAATAAAATCCAATAAGATACAACAGGTTAAAACCGATGGAGACAGAAGAGCAAAAGCTTGACGGGACTTCAAAACAAGAGGATATTAAATCAGCACTACCTATTATGATGTCTTGTTTTCTCCAAAATGGCTGTTCCTACCATCCAACCTTCTCTGCCTCATTTCTGTTGAGCTCTTTTTCTGTCATTAGTTGTCAGTTTGTCCTCTTCATTTTGCTTTCTGCTCCATTCATTGTGGCCTCTCTGCCACTGTTTCTGAAATATTGGTATTTTTCATTTTTAGAATATCCTGCAGTATTCTCTGTAGAGTTGAATTGGTGGTTGCAAATTCCCCTAGTTCCTCTTTATCCTGGAAGCACCTTGTTTTTCCATCAATTTCTAGGGACAGTTGTGCAGGATATATCAATCTTGGCTGAAGGTTATTATCTTTCAAAGCTTGAATTATTTCCCCCCACTCTCTTCGTGATTTGATGGTTTGTGCGGAGAAGTCTGCTGTAATTCTGATGGGTGTTCCCTTGTAAGTGATCTGTTTCTTGTCTTTGACGGCTTTTAATATTCTGTTCTTATATTGGATTTCTGGAATTTTGATTATTCTATGCCTGGGTGTAGCTCTGTTTGGGTTGTAGGTGGCTGGGGTCCTGTATGCCTCATACATCTGAGTATCTTTACCTTTTGCTAAATTAGGGAAATTCTCCTGGATTATTTCTGTGAATAGCTTTTGTAGTTCATTTGTTTGTGTCCCTACTTCTTCTTTTATGTTCTTAATTCTTAAGTTATAGATGCTCTTATCATCTTCATGTTTTTGTATTATTGCTGTTTGTTTTCTTGTTATTTTTAAGAAGTTTTTCATTTCTTGCTCCCATCTTATAAATCTGTCCTCCAGTTCTGATAATCTATCCTTAGTTTCTTTCAAGCTGTTATGCCAGCTTTCAATAGAGTTTTTAGTTTCCTGGTATTCTCTTTGAACCTGCTTCACATATTGTAAGTTTTCTCTTATTTTCTCCATCAAACAATTCTCCCCTTTTTTTTTCTGTTCTTCCATTCCACCATCTGTTTTTTTCTTGGGCGGTGCTTAGCATTTCTCTAACTATTCTACTTATTTCTTGCTTTATTTCATTAAATACTTCATTTTTGAACTCGTCTATGAGGCTCCAGAGATACCGCTTTATGTTTATAGGTGCCATGTCAGATATTGTATGTTTTCTGTCTTCATTCTCTTTTGCATTTACCTTTCCTGGATCAGTGTTCTCAGGATTGGGGACTGAGGGCCCTTTCTTGTTGCTCCCTCTTCCCATACTTTTTGTTCCTTCCATACAAGCGTATGTAGGACGCCCAGTTTTTTTCCCCCTTTGTCTGTTACAGTTTGTTTCAATTCGCCAGCTAGGTGTTCCCGCCCACTGCAGTGTACTTGAGAGACACAGACCTGGGCAGCCTCTGCTGGGTCCGACCCTCCAGGTCAACCTACTGAATGCTTCACTGCTAGGGTGCACCACCAGGCGCAGGGACCTGATTTGGACTAGCCTACTGGATCTTATTCCACGGCGTCACTCCCCACCACTCCCGCTTGAGAGAGGAATATGTGACTAAAGTCACTGCAGGACCCTGATCCAGCTAGTCTGCTTATTCCCAAAATGTCCTCTGTTGGAGCCTCCTAGTCTATGAAAGGGTCCCCATTTGTCTCACTCACCGCAGGTCAATGCAGGACTCCCTGCTAGTCCCGCTCTCAATGCCGTTTGCTTCGCGGATTCCAGCTCTCAGAGCTTTCGTGCGTCTCTCTCCCTGCAGTGCTGATTGGGATGCAGTAGCGGCAGCAGGAAATTCAAATCACGGCTTCCAAAGGCGCAGGATCCAGCTTCTGCAATGAGATTTTATCTGTTCCTGTTATAGCATCAGGATTGCATTTCCAGTTGATTTCTCTCAGCTTAGTTCGTTCCTGGGTCGGCAGGGTACATCTCCCCTCGCTTAGGACTTTTCACACGGCACCACTCCTGCATTCTAAACTGGTAATCTCAGAGAGCCTCTGTGGCTGCTGTTACTTGTCCGCCATGTTCTCCTGGAAGTCAAGATCCTCCTTTTTTCTATGTGGTTTGATAGCAGCCTGGCAGGCAGGATTAGCATTTTCATAAGCCAATTGTTTAACAAGGTCAGAGTTGTCCTCGGAGATGCCGAAGAGATGCTCAGTTGCCTGTAAGAGGCGATCAACGAAATCAGAAAAGGGTTCCTCAGGTTTCTGTTTTATTTTTGTAAGGGAAGAAGTGACTCCACCAGAGGGGAGCTTTTTCCATGCTTTGATCGCTGCCAGAGTGATCTGAGCAAAATGCGTGCCTCATACCGCATTTCAGCTTGTGTAGCATATCGACCTGTTCCTGTTAACATGGACATAGTATAATGGTTTCTCCTGTTAGCATTATCTTTAGCTGAAAGTTCACATTGGTCTTGGAATTCCACCTTCCAGAGCAGATAATTGCCTCCGGAGAGTGTAGCTCTGGTTAAACCCCTCCAATCATTAGGTGTAATCCAGCCTTGGGTTAAGAAATCTAAAACCACACGGGTAAAGGCAGCCATGGGACCATATTGGGATACTGCTGTTTTTAATTCTTTTAGGGCAGTTACTGGAAACGGTGTATGGGCCCTACTAGTCCTCGGCGCTGGGGGTGGTGGGTCTGTGTCTGTATCACTATCATGTGGGTCAGAATCACTTTCTTCTTCACTATTAGCAGTTTCTAAATCCCATGTCTGTAGGCGCAGTGGCTGTCTTTTTTTGTTTCCCCTTGTTGTTGTAATGGCCTGTGTTTTATCCCTTCCATATTCCTGGCTTGGGGATTGATCCCCGCGTCTAGTTCATCTTTTTTGTCTCCCCCTTTCTTTAGTTGTTTCACTGCCGCCATCTTGTGGACCAGGCGCCATCTTGGGTGGGTCGAGTTGTCTCTCTGCCATTTTGTAAGTCATTGCCACCTGTGCCAGTTGGAGCAGTTTCCGTTACCGGAAACAGTAAAGGAGGTGCCATTTTTAAGGTATCTGTTTTTGGAGGGTGGATTATTTCTGTTACTGGGAACATCATTGTTGGTGCATCTAAAGGGGAACGAGAGACTACATCAAGCAACTTAAGTTGTAAAATGAGTCTTTGTCTCTCCTGTTTTAATTGAAGCTGCTGTTGTAAATAATGGATCTCTGTCTCTAGATCAAGGAGATCAGGAGGTGGACCGGGCGACTTTTGGAAGCCAAACGGAGGGTTATCTATCTTTTTTGTTATGCCTTTTGTCACTAAATTAGGCTCGACAGATAGTGCAGGGGCTGCAAAAGGGGGTTTCTCACCCTGATACTGAATAGCCTCTTCTGCTAGCCGTAACCAATTAATCTTTGGAAGGTCAGAAAGATCAGGATATATAGGCTTATATGATGGAGGAGTTGTGGCGGCACCGAGTTCTAAGGAGCGCTGGCAGCCAGTTTGAATGGTGGCGCCATTTTGAGTGCCCCCGTGTGTTTCAGAAAGGGGAAATGACTCAAGTTGCCATTTTGGGAGTCTCCGGAGGGGGAGAAGTCGCCATCTTGAGGGGGCTCCAAAATATCAAGAACCACAAAGCCAGGAGAGCTGGGTGCTTTGCGTAAATCTGGTGGCTGTGGGGTACAATTGCGGGAGGCAGATAATGCAGCCTCATCCTGTGCAAGCGTCTCTGCAGTTTGGGGATCTGCATGACGTTGTGTCAGCAGCTCAGATATTAAAGTCCAATATGCATAAGAAGTTACCAGAACCTTTTCCGAACCAAAAACTCTGTAATAGTCTTTGAGAGCATCTCCTACTCTTTGCCATCTTTTTGGTCAGTGGAATCCTCTAGAGGGAACCAGGGACACACAGAATGCACAAACTGAAAGTAGTGTAATAAATCTTTAGTTTAAACCTTAATCCCCCTAACCTTGAGTGCCTCCCTGAGGCCATTTATGAACAATTTGTGTTCACTAAGTGCTTGCCCCATGCCGATCCCGTTCACCTACTGTGATTCAGGTGAAATGTAAGGTGGCCATCTGCACGGATCACAGGGACAAAGTCCCGAAATAGTCACGCCGGCCGGCGATTTACTCCTGTGAATGGTCTCGCGTCGATATCCCTCGTGCCAGGTTGAACCCACGTTGAGCGCCACTTGATCTGGCCTGCGGATCAGTCTGTGGGCCTTGCCTGGAGAGGGGACAGAGATGGGAGGCTGGGCAAGAGGAGAAAGAGACAGAGACAAGATGAAAGGTTCCAGTCAAGTCTCATTTATTCTGAAAATGGCGACAACTTATATAGGGTGGAGGTGGGCTAATGGCGCAGGAAGAGGGCATGGAGTGCTATCTGATAGATCATCATCATATCTGGATATGTGATGTAAGCAGGAGAAGATTATGGGTAATGTAGGCAGACGTGAAGATCATGGGAAATGTAGGCGGACATGGCAGAGGCCCACAGGAGAACGAGATAAGGTGGCAACAGTGAGATATACCGTCCCTACATACCTCAGATAAAAATACTACTCTTTCATCTTAGCATATATGTTTATTACTGCAATATTAAATATTCAGACAAACCTAATTGGAACTTTGAAATGTAGAGAAAACACTCAGGGCTTTATTTTTGTTTTTTATGTAAGGAGTCTTATTTCCTGTAAATATCTTGATCAAATAGTTATGTTAAAACTGTAGTTTTGGTGAAGATTTAATTTTAAGCTATTTGTCCTGCCTTCTACAGTTTTGATTTCTGCCATTTAAGTTGTCAACCATGGTCCAGAAATATTAAATGGAAAATTCCCCAAATTAAACAATATAATTTCTAACTAAATTTTTTCATACAAAAGACAATAAACATTTGAAATATATTTTTTCACTTTGTGCAAAAATATATTTTGCCCTGTGTTTCTGAAAAGATGTGTAATTTCAATTATCCATTCAACTTTAAGCTACTGAAAATAAATTTCAATTTCATGAAAATTCTAACTTTAGTGACTATTTGGTTTCTTCTAGGTTCTGTTTATTGATCCTGCTAAAGAATATACCTTTGACTTTATGAAACTTGCTGAAATTTTCTATTTTCACAAGTTTCCTCTCAGGTAATTTTAAATTTGTGTTACTAAACTGTCAACTGAAGGAAATCCAGTGATGTTTATGTCGTGTTACATGGAATATGCAATCAAAGATATAATTCACTCTAAAACTTCACAAAATATAGCTTCTACCATAATCTTATGTGCCTTGTTGCTTGCCAAAAAGTAATCTGATCACTCTGGAAATTCACATGGGACTCTTCTCTGGGTGACTATATTAGGAGTGCATTTATCCCATTTTCCCAGAAAAATGTGGTCATTTGATAATGTCACCATCTGAGAGTTGTTTTACATTTTGCATAATCCAGTATGTGTGAGCATTTTTTCTCACTAATATCTTCATTTGCCTTACCTACCAACATAATCCCTCTAGTCTAATATTGTGGTTCAAGAGGCAGTTGTGATATTTGTTATTCATCTTCTTTTCCCAGAATTGGCTTTGTCTTCATTCTTAATGCAGATGATAAAGTTGATGGAAGAAATGATGCTGGAGTTGCTCTTTGGAGAGCGTTCAACTATATTTTGAAGGAACGTAGTGTATCTGAAGCATTTATTTCCATTTTACATGTAAGTTTATGCACTAGTTAAAATTTCTGTATAAAGATTATTTTTTTGAATTGCTAATTTGTTATACTATTTCAAATTCATGAAAACTGTCATGAGAATTAATACTGATGATAAATTTGATTCCTGCAACTCACTACTGAAGTATATAATACTGTCCCAGCTTTATGGATTAGGTAAGTTGGACTGTGCTACAGTATATCAATTTAGGTTTACTCAGCCCGTAAAGGAATTTAGATTGTATATTTATATTTAAAGAAAAATGTAATACCAGAATACTATTTTGGGGAAAAATTCTTTAACTTGATCCAGAGTAAAATCACTAATAAAAAGATAGTTGTAAATATGAATATTCAGTGAAGCATGGTAGTGCACATCTGTAATTCCAGCACTTGGGAGACTGAAGCAAGTTCTTAGTTTGAGGCCAGCCTGGGCTACATAGTGAGATCAAGGCCATTGTGAACTACATAGCAAGAACCTCTTTCATAATACAAAATAAAGGTGAATATTCCCAGATAACAAAGTATATACATACCTCTTTGGAATTTCAGAGAATCAGCTCTCAAAAAATTAAATTGTATGAGAGAAAATTGATAGAATCTGACAGAATGTATAAGAAAAGTCAAAAATTAATAAGAATGTTAAAGAAGAATTAAACTACAGTATAAGAATAAAGTGTATCTGTTCATAACTTAGGAAGATTATTTCATAAATAAAGATTTCAAAACTTTGACTCATGGAAAAGTAAATATTAAAGAGCTATATCATCATTATTAGTGAAAAGAATCAAGTTATAGATTAAAAAGAACTTTTACTAATTTTTATATTCATGGGCCTTTAATTTCTCAACTCGTATTATAATAAGGAATGACAAGTGAAAGAAATTTCTACACAATATGTGTCAGTATTATATCTGCACTTACTAGTCTTACTAACTTACTAGTATAAGACTTTAAAAAGAATTTAGTCAGTAGACTTAGATCTTTTATTGTCTGTTTTATCACCAAAAAATCCTTACAGTATTCAAAACAGAAACCTGAAGGCATTGAAAAATTAACTTTCTTTAAATTAGCTTAATTACCAATATTAAATTGCTATTTTCTATGCATTTTGTATCAGATATAAATTTGCATGTGATGGTTAAAGATGTGGGGCCCTAAAACTGAAGAATACAGAAGTGCCATTGCAAAAAATTGGAAACAGATTTTCTGCAACTGATGGCTAGACAGCTGGCTACCTTATTGCAGATAAGACCTGACATTGTATGTGTAAAAAATCATTTTTGATAGTTTAGAAACTTGTGTGAGAAATAAAACTTTAAAACTTTTAGAATTTCTTGGGTGAGACTTACAAACTCTAATTCTAAAGGAAAAAAATTGACAAATTTAGCTGTACTACAAATGAAAACTACTGTTCATAAACAATATCATGAAGAAGTTGGGTAACATAAGTTACCCACAGGAGCAATATTTTCAATATATTTAATCAGTTACATACTTATATAAGATCATACATATTTCATGAATCAAAATGAAAAATATAAACAACTCAAGGGATAGAATGCAGAAAAAGGGAGGAGCTAAAGATGGTGGATCAGTAAGCAGCAAAATAGGGAGCCTCTGAGAGAGACAGCTCAGATGCCGGAATAAAGCATCTTAGAGAAGACCAGATGGAGGGAGACAGATCCTCTCTAACCAGGAAGAAACTAAAGGGAAAGGAGCCGGTCAGACTCGCAGTCATGGCGCTCCCATTGCAGCTGGTCACACTTGTGGTAATGGCACTCTCGCTGGAGCCACTCAGACTTGCAGTCTCAGCACTCCCACCGCCAGAGCCATAGTTGCGCTGAAGTCAGGGGTTGGCAAACCCAACAGAGAACAGAGCCAATGTGGAGACCTGCACTAACCCTCAGTGAGTACTCAGAATTTGACCCTCCAGTGGAAAAGGGGTGACCAACTGGATGACATATTGGTATTGGAAAGGATGGGCCTGAACAAGGAACGGCAGTGACTTTAGATGGTTGTTCCCTGCCCAGAGCAGATTGGTAAGATCTGATGGGGTTGGGTCATGCCCCTGGCTGGGACCCAATAGCCAGGGATGAAATTGTCCTCAAAAGTTGTCCCGAACCAGTTCTGTCCGCAAGGCAGACACTAACATGGTGAAGGCCCTGGCTGGTTGACTGGCTGGGAAGGGAGGGGCCAGCCTACACAGCCCCTGCTTGCACCTCAATGACCAACAGCAAACTGAGAGGGCAGAAATCCCTACACAGTGCACTTCAGAAGAACCATAACCAATAGGAAAGGGTCTGGGACCTTCACCATACACTTGTATGGAAGAAACCAGAAACATGTCAAGAGAGAAATAAGAAAAAGCTCCGAGCCCCAACCCAGGGAAAATGGGTCCAGGAGAGATAAATGCAGAAGAGATCAAGGGCAGCAAATGTGGAATATCAGGCACAGCATCAGCTGACATAAAGAAATGTCTTCGTGACCTTATAGATGAACTCAAAACTGAAATTCTAATACAAGTAAAGCAAGGTATAAGAAGATTGATAAAAGAAATGCTAGCCACCTCTCAAGACACAGAAGGAAGAATGGAGGAACACAAAAAAGGAGAAAAACATTCAATGAAGAATATTTTAAAAACCTAGAATACATGAAACAGATTCAAAGAGATTACCAGGAAATTAAAAACGCCATTGAAAGCTGGCAAAATTGCCTGAAAGTAACTAAAGATAGATTTAAAAAATCGAAGATGGGTTTGCAATGTGTGATCGCAAAAGGAAAGATCACTTGCAAAATAACAAGGAAACAGGCACTAACAATACAAAGACTAGAAGATGACAAGAGAGAGGATCTATAACTTAAGAATAAAAAATGTAAGTGAAGAAGTAGGGGTAAACACAAAGGAAATACATAGGCCATTCACAGAAATAATTAAGAAAAACTTCCCAAGCATACAAAAAGGAAATGATATTCAGATATATGAGGCATACAGAACTCCAACCATCTACAACTAAAAAGAACTACACCCAGACATATAATAAAGATCCCAGAAATTCATCACAAGAACAGAATATTAAAAACTGTCAGAGAAAAGAAATAGATTACCTATAAAGGAAAACCCATCAAAACCACAACAGACTTCTCGACACAAACCATCAAATCAGGAACAGCTGGGAGTGAAGTATTCCAAGCCCTAAAAGAAAATAACCTCCAATCCTGATTGATGTTATTTTGTACCCTGCAAAACTGTCTCTCAAAATTAATGGAGAAACAAGATGTTCCCATGACAAAGAGGAACTGGGGAAGTTCATAACAACCAACACAACCCTACAAAAAATACTAAAGGACATTCTAGAGAGAGAGGGAAAAAAACATGAGGATTTCAGAAATAGTGACAGAGAAGCCTCAGTGAACAGGGCAGACAGTGGAATAAAGGAGAAAAGTAGACAACCGATGGCAAAAACATAGCATAGCAGAAATGAGGCAGAGAAGGTTGGCTATAATCTCTAACATAGATGGCCTTGATACGCTAACAAAAAGAAATGCAGAATAGATCAGGAGATAGGGTCCATTGAGATGCTCTATAAAGGAAATACAATTAACCTGAAAGAGGGTTTATGGACTGAAAGTCAAATATGAGAAAACAATGCTCTATGCGACAGGGAACCAGAGAGAAATAGGAGCAATTCACCCAGTACTTGCAGATAGGTTGGAAAGATACAATACTTTTGTGCAGTAGAGAACTACTCAGCTATAATGAAGGAAAACCTTGAGGGTTTTGTAGGTAAAGGAATACAACTTAAGATCAAACCCACGGGTAAAAAGGTTCAGAACCTCTTAGGTAAATAGCAAATTGCCCCCCAATCTAAAAACTAAAGGAGTTAGTGGGACCCAAAATGTACAGTGCACCTTGTGAAAGTGAAAGGAGAAGAAATGTCTAAAAAAGGAAGGCAGAGGAGGACATTATCAATAGTGTGTCAGGATTTAAAATCCACATTATTCTCACTGATATGTTTAGATTGATTATATTCTGTTCTAGTTTGTTTACTCGTTTTAGATTTGAGGGCAAAGACAACTATCCCTAAAATAGCATGATATATTGCAGTAACCATCCTTAATTTTCTATCAACCTAATCTGAAGCCCTGTATAACTTACACTGTCTTATTATGACTGATCTTATTTGAATCTGGTTTGTTAGATCACTGTTTTGTATTGACTGATTTTATTTGAATCTGTTATGAGTGGTAGTGTCAAGTCTGAGAATATAGGCAACTGCTCTGAAGATGACAAGATTTACTAGGGTACCCACTGTGGTTTGCCTATTGCCTGCTTTTGAAGTCTTATGTCTCCTATGTTTTGTTTTTATTAATACTGTTATGTACTGCTATGTTCAATTATACTATGCCTGATGATAGACAATTCTGTTGAAGATAACGAGATATCATAGTAACCATTGTAGATCACTTTGTATTGTGGTTTTATATGACTTTCTCTTTCATGTTTTTCTAGGAATTTGTTTTGTTTGGTCTTGCTTTGTCTTATTTTTCCCTCATACAGAAAGGATAGATACACATATAGAGACTCATGCATGCATAGAACTCCTAAACAGTTTATGAGAACTCATTATATAATGCATGATGAAATGAATAACTACTTTGAGGAGAAAGACACTACAGTACCCAGTGCTGATTCCATAGTGTCACGATGTGAAATCCAACAATACTATTATTCTTTGTTCAGAGTAATTTTAGTCCATTTTGTTTTGTTTAATTTCAACATATGTGAAGGTAGGGACAGCTATTTTGAAGAGAATGAGAGACACTATAATAGCCATTGTTGATTTCCTTATTGTCTGGTCTTGAAGACCTAAAATGCCTTTTTCATCCTATTCTGATCACTTCTATACTATGTTGTATGAATTCAGTGTATGTGAAGATATGGAAAACAATTTGGAAGAAAACAAGAGACAATATGATAGACAGAGAAGATCTCCAATTGTCTTGCTTTGAAATATGTGTCTTTGCTTTCTTGTGTTCTGTTTTGTTCTATTTTGTTGTGTTTAATTTTATTGTATTTAATTTTACCCTCTTTAAAAATAAAAGAATGCAGAAAAGATTTCTTTTAAATAGAAGAGGGTATATTAATGATAATAAAAATTTACTGAAATTAGTGGTATTATCTATTGTAATTAATGGTAAATAATAAGATAATTTTTTAGAAATTGGAAGTAAAGAATACTGCTATGAGATTATTTTACACTCTATAATCTTGCAGTAAGAAATTTGATAGTATCATGAGTTGATGAAAATGTAGAATAGTAAATAATGTGAATACTCGTACCCTTCCTACAGCAATATAAATTAGCACAAGATTGAAAAACAAACCTGTCTTTGTGGTTAAATTCCCATGTGCACACACCAACACACCCTAAGAGAACTTCTTGAACAATTGTTCCTTAGGACAGGATTCTTAGTAAAATCATTTTAGAACAAACTGTCAGTAATTCAAATACGTATCTATAGCAAAAAAAAAAAAATAGAAAATTTGATATATTTAGATAGTGGAATACATTCATAGAACAAACTGTAAATAATTGAAATATGTATCCATACAAAAAAAGAGAAAAGAAAATTTGGTATATTTACATGGTGAAATATAATCCATAAGCATGATTATACCAGAAAGGTAATAAAGTCATAGAAGACTTACCACATTGCATATACTTTTTAAAGCTCAAGAGCAAACCAAACTAGCCTAAGTCATGCGAATGCATTCATACAGTGTTCTAGAAGTTGAAAGATAATGGCAAACTCATTCAAGAAAATGGTTGCATAAAGAGCACAAGGAAATGGAATTGGGAGAAAGGTTGTACTGAGTAATGGTGATTTTTCCATTCTTATGTTAAATTGTTCTTATGTACAAAATTTTTATTCCTATATTTGTGATCCACATATGTCACATATGTCTTTTCTTACCAGGTTTCATAAGAATTTATTGAATGCATGAAAAATTGAATTATTATATTTGTGTACCTTATGTAAGACATGGCTATATCATTTTATAGGAGCATCTAGTATTTTAAAACTACTTAGTAATGAGCAAAAATTACTAATCTCAATGAATTTTCAAATATAATTTTTGCTTTATTTCAATCTCATTTTTAATCCCTATTTATATTTTACAGAAAGCTGAACTTTTCATTTTTTTTAAGTTATGTTCTACTTTAATGTAGTAGAAATTGGCCCCTAAATTCAGACACCCAAAAACTAACCCTATTAGTATAATAGGATGCCTACATTTGTAATCACAAACCTGTGCCTACATTTGCTTCTAAAAAGAGTAGCTTACCAAGTTTTCAGGGATATACAGAATGCAGGGGATAATAATTTCTATCCTATCAGCTGTAGTATGGAGATGATCTCTGGCAATAATGATGTAAAAGGACTAAATTTAATGATATATCAAAGTGCTGCCGCTTGGTATTTACATTTGCAGTTCTTCTTACTTGCATGGTTCTTTCTTGAGAATATCTGAACACTAGCTTAGTACTCATAATCAGTGCATAGCTTAGTCATCATACTCAGATTTGCCTTCTTTCCTGGAGTAAAGCTGGTGCTCTTTATGCCTAAAACAGTATCTAGGTCATAGTAAAGGTTCTGTAACAACTTTATTAAAGGAAGAAATGAGAAATGAATAGCAGCATACATTCTGGTATCCTGCTGTTGAACATTTGAGATTGGGGGAAGATTGATCTGGAATAGTCCGAAATGAAAATGAAGCATTTCAGAAGTGCTTATAAGATAATATAATAGGAAATATAAAAACAGTGTTATCTAATTTATTTAATAAGTTTTTCTTTGTATGGCCTATCATAAAACATTCAATAAACAATGTAACATTACAATGTGAACAATATCTGTTTCTGAATTGTTTTTGTATTGTCTTTCTTTGAACAACATACTTTACACTGTTGTGTCAACCTATTTTCTGTGGGTGATATAGCTTCAATAAAATGTCTACACATTAAAGATGTTGGTGATGGATATACTAGTTGGTGTCTCACTATCCTATGTTTTTCAGTTATTTGGTCTATTAAACGTAATCTAAATTGCAGGTGACTTTTTCAACTCCTTTGTCTTGAATATGAAAGAAACAAGTTCCATATTGTTTGGCCCAGAAGGTTCATAAGTATTTTATAAAATATTTTTCCTTACTTTTTGACTAGAGAACAGCTTGTTAGATGTTGGTCAACTGTGTCAGTACTGCCCACAGAATTATTACAATTGTTGACCACTGCTGAAATTTTCTGTTTTGTTTCTTTTTTCGAGTCCTGTCATTTCTGTATTATGAGTAGTTAACAGTCACAAGACATCCTTTTTGTTTTTCCACTTCGTAACACAGACTTTTCCTTCCTTTTCCAGTTTTTCTTTTGCAGATCTTTTGGCACTTTCTTCCCGATCAGTCTCAGTGTCCCAAAGTGTTTGTTTTGTATTAAAATATCACTGAGTTCTGGAGAAGTATAAAAATTATATCTAATGTACTTACGATGAGTTTTTATAGATTGTAGATTATTTTTCTAAATTATAGGTTATTTTTCACAAATAAATTAAGCACAAATTAGTGAAAGAAATAGCTAGAATTTATTATTACATTTCACTAGAAACAAATATCAAAAGCATATGCAATGTTCTAATTAGAATATTATGCAGAGCTAGTTGTGGTGTCATACACCTATAATCCCAGTATTTAGGAGGCCGAGGCAGGAGGATCACTGCAACTTCAAGTCCCGTCTGAGCTACATAGTAAGTCCATGCCAGCCTGAGCTGCATGGTGAGACCCTGTCTCCAAAAAAGATAAAAGTGTGCAACAATAGTTGATACTAAACAAATAGGCATACAAGAATCGACTGGGTGAATGGATATCTGCCTGAATGGCACTCAGGATAGTTAGTATATAAACAAACCTGGTGCCCAAGTGACACTCAGGGTAAACTCTTAAGTGGCTAAAGAAATTTAAGCATTTGTTTTTAAGAATTACAATATCTAGTTTGATTAAAATGAATGGAACAAACTTGTTATATATTTAAAGACTTTAGAATATAGTACTTATTAGAAAACAGTATGTTTAAATTACTTTTATAATAGTTTGTGTGTATTTATATACTTAGACTTTATAAAATATGGGCTTTATTTTACAAATGTATGTTAAGAGGAAAAAACAAATTACTATAAAAAGAAAAATTATATTGTCTTTGTTTCCACAGATGTACCAAAAAGTGAAGGATCAGAGTGTACTCACTGTGGAAAATGTGAAGAGTGTTCTCCAAAATGAATTTCCTCATGCTGATATTTGGGATATTTTGGGAGTGCATTCCAAATATGACAATGGAAGGAAGGCAAGTTGAGGAACTGTGTTCAGTAAATAAGCCAGGCACAGAAAGACGAGTACCGCATGACCGCCCTCATCTGTGGAATCTAAAACAGTGTAACTTACGGGGATAGAGTGAACTGACAGCTACCAGAGGCTAAGACTGGAGAACTGGGGAGATTCTGATCAAAGAATAGGAAATTTCAGTAAGACTAGACCAATAAGATCAAAAGGTAGCTTGTCCACTGTGATAACTAGAGTTAGTGATACAGTATATGTTGTAAGGGCTCTCAGAACAAAAAAAGGTAGGTAAGGTAGTACTTTATTAATTGGCTTCATTTAGCCTTTCTGCAGTGTATGCACAGGTAGAAACATCAGAGATGAATATAACTGTATGCTATAGATTTATACAGTTTTTACTTGTAAATTTCTAGAAAGGTGAATAATTAAAGACTGAACCCAGGAGATCCTAAAAGAACAGAAAAGACAAAGGCAAAAACATAAATTACCAGAAAGAAAAAAGAATAGTACAAAGAATTTCCAAAATTGATAGCCATGACTCCTCACTCTGAATAAAATTTCTCTGTAGTGGATAAGGATAAGGAATAGTCTTCTTAATCAGTGATATTTAAGCGGAGTCTAAGGAAGTGGCGAGAGAATAACATTCCAGTGAGAAAAATGTCAGAAGGTCCTGAGTTGTGAGGGAACTAAGAGAAACTAGTGTTTCTGCTGCATAAAATGCAAGCATGAGTTGTGGAGAAAAGTTTAGGAGATACGATTGGAGGGATGGACAGGGGACAAATTGTACCACTTCTTATACGTGATACTTCCTCATTATCCATGAGATTGGACACTAAGGGTAGCATGAAATCCAGTCTCTCATTTAAAATGGCATAGAATTTACACAGAACACATTACTAATGCCTAACATAATTAAATGCTATATAAATAGTTGTTATACTGTGTTGCTTAGGGAATAATGACAAGGGGAAAGTCTGAACATAAAAATCTACATATTCAGGTTCAGTGCAGTTTTTTTCTCATATGTTTTCAGTCCACAGTTGATTGAATCCACACATGCAAGCTCTATAAATACAGAAGTCCACCTCTATTTAATGTAAACTCAAAACAGTGCAAGACCTTAGGGGTAATAAAGGTTCTACAGGTAAAGTGACTTAGGCATGCATCTTTTTGAAAGAACGTTCTTCACTGTTGAGAATGGATTGTTGAAGGGTGAGAGAGACAGAGACAGAAAGGGAAGAAAGAAAGTTAATACAGATTAGGAAACACAAGATGGGCTAGTTGGCCTTTGGCAGAAGAAAATGGACACATTTGAGTTCCTCAGCAAATCCTATCCAGGGTCTTTGCAAGAATGAACAGGGTGGAGGGCAGACGAGAAATTGTCAAGGAAGATGACTCCCACATAGGTTTACCTGAGCAACTGCCCAGAGAGAGGCACTTAATCATTGCCAGAACAGAAAAGAATGGAAGGAGAATAAGGCTGGAAAGTAAGTGAGAATGTGCCTGTGAGACTTCCAGAGAAGATGTGAAAAATGATTTAAATATATATGTCTAGCTCAGAAGCAAAATGTAGACTAAAACCACAAAATTCTCTGTCACCAGATTATTTGTGATAATTAAAACTTTTGGAATAGGTACACTTCCTAATTGGAATTCGATGAGTAGGAGCAGGAAAAAGACCTATATTTCTAGCAGGGACATTTTTCTTGAGGTCCACATCCATGCATTCAGCTGCCTACAGGATTGTGCATAGCCAATCTAAAGTGTCTAAGACCAAGTATGTCATCTTCCTTGTTACCCCAAGCCTATTTTTTATACCCTATCATAGCATCACATATCATAGGTGGTCACCTATGTAAAAGTCTGGCCCTCATTCTAAACTACTGTTATTTCACACCTTCCAAACAACAGGTCATCAAGTTTTCAATTCTCCTTTTAAAATAATTCAAGCACTGTCTCTTTCTGTTTGCCCTTTATCACTGATTTTTTTTTCCTGGCTTTTTTCCCCATTTTATTGCAGTAGCTTCCAACCCAGTGTCCCCCTCTCATATTGCTATTGTGTTGTTTTTAAAATAGGAAAATCTGATCATACTACATTTTTGTCAAGAACCCTCTTTGTAGATAGAATTGACCGTAACCTCTTTGGTATCACTAGATACTATATTGACTTGTTTTTAAAGTATCCATTTCTCATCTGTTAAACAGTAAAGTTTTTTGGAATAGAGTTTACATATCACTTTTACACATTCATAAGCCTTTTTATCTAGTAGTAACTGCCTAATAAATGGAAATAATGTAGCACTATAGATAAGAGACTAGACTCTTGGTCAGACAGATTTGGATACAAAATCTGGTTCTAATATATAGTAATTATGTGTCACTGGAAGTGATTTAATCTCTGTTTTTCATCTCTGCAATGTTTACTACAGTTTTGAGCTTCCTTTATTCAACTCAGAAATACTCCAGCATTTCTGAAAAATTCCAAAATCTGAAGCATTCTTGTTCTTGTTGCGAATAAGGTTATATTCAGCATGTATTTAGCTTCTGAGGTTACTTATGAAAATTTTAGCCATAATAATCATAATTATAATGTTTAGTATTGAATATCAAACAAATTGTTTAGTGGCTATCATTCATAACGTAAAATCCAAATTTTGAGGACCTGCCCCACTGGCTATGATTGAGCTCCTCTAGCCTTGTATCTGCCAGTTCTCTCCAGTGTGTCACACCCTATCTTTACTTGGTGTTGTCTGAGTTTGTCACATTCTCACTTCTCTTCTAGTTTTGCTGTGCTTTCTTTAGTTGGAATATCTTTTTTCACTTCATCTTCTTGGCCAGTTTTTATCCATCCTTTAAGGCTTTTGGTGTCACTTTTTTGGTATCACGATGAAGCTTCTTTGATCCCTTCTCTCCATTCTCAAGCTTTGTTAGATGCTTCCTTTCTGTCTCTGAAAATCTTGTAATGCCTGTATTTTGCTTCTAAGTATGTGAAGGCTTTCAGCTGTATATTCAATGGATCTAGTCTAGTATTAGTGGCATGATTCAGTATCTGCTTATTAAATAAAGGAATACAGGGATAAAATAAGTGTTGATGCAGGTGAATGTTTTGGTTTTAAATAAATGTCGTATGTTTCAAGAGTCAGCAAGCCCACTCTCTACTTGTTTTTGTGAACTGAGTATTTTGGGAATACAGCTGTGCTTAATTCATGTTGTTTGTGACTACTTTCGCACTGACATCAGAAGTGAGCACTTGCAACAGAGCCTGGCTGGCTCACAAAAACTAAAATATTTACACTCTGGTGCTTTACAGAAATAGTTTCCTGACTCCTGCTTTGTGTAGGTAAATTACCTTCCTTTACATACTGTTTGGAAAGGACAGATAAGGACAGCAAAATGTTTATTTTCAAAAACTGGTGTATAAAAATGTGAGAGTGTCCTTTTTTCTTGTACATTTGTTTTCCAACAGTTAAATTTTGACACTCTTCTATTTTTTAATGAATAGGCAGGAGCAAGTTTTTATAAAATTACTGGCCTGGGTCCATTGCCTCAAGTTATTTATAATGGTGAACCTTTTAACCATGAAGAGTTAAATAGTGAGGAACTAGACATTGTTGTTCTTCATAGAATGAAGGGTGCATCTGTGTATTTACAAAGAGATATCTTAATGGTAAGTAAGTTTTTATGAGAAAATGCATAGACATTTAATACTTCTTTAAAAATTTTTAATGGCACAAGTTACTTGTATGAGAATTTTTATTCTAATTATTTGATTTTAAAATTAATACTTAAACTTACCTTGAAAAATTAATTTGAAAGAAAATTATAATTTTTATAAGAAAATTTAACAGAGCAATCCTAAACTGCATGTTTATCAACTTAGATTAAATAATTTGTAAATGAGTACCTGTATAGTTTTAAAATATGCATATGAATTGCCTATATTATTTAAATTATATTTTTATTATTTTAGGGCACATTAAATGATAAGATGAATGCAATTGATTACCTAATGGATAGGAACAGTGTTGTACCCCGTATAAATTCTGTGATTTTGCACGCTCAACATCAGTACCTTAATTTAATATCTTCTCAAGGTAAAATAACCCTTAATATAATGTTCTAAAAATATTGATCTTTATGCTTCACTACTCATTGTTAAGTATTTACTATAAAATTTTTCAGTAACTACTGATATTGAAGATTTCTCTACTTTCTCTTTCTTGGAGTCACAAGATAAGAGCGCTATGATTGCAAAGAACATGCATTATTTAACCCAGGAAGGTAATGACATTTTATTTTCTGGAATTTATGCAAAGGTAATAAAAACTTAGAATTTTAGTAAATTGCTTGCCTAGTTAATTTTGTTACTATTTTTTATTCTGACTAGATTTAACTTTGTTATTGATTATAAATGATTATGTTTTAAAAATGTACTGGGAAAATTAGGCCTCTTGTCTAACTAGTCATATATGCAGAAGGACTTCATCTTGGGTTAATACCTTTTTAAAAAAATAAGTTCTTCCATTTTTACCTTTTAAGAAAATGATACATACTTTTAACAAGGCTGTGTTAAACTGATAAAATGCATGAATAAAAATAAAATCCCAAACTCAGCAAAGATAATACTAGTTTTCTGGTGATTAAACAAATTCTGGGTGTTTTGCTTAGATTGGGGGTTACAACCAAAGGAGGAGAGATCATGATAGTAATATATTTGGAAATAAACATTTTGCCTAGCAAGTGTATAGTAGTACCGTAGATTTTTTAAGGGCACAACTTAACTACTCAAGTAGATAAAGGGATAATTAATATTTGAGCTGTCTTGCTTCACTTTGTCTTATTTGGCCTGCTTTGCTATAGAGATGAAAATGAGAGCCTGAAAGTATAAAATTTCATTCTTCTTCATGACTAAATAAAAATCGTGTCTTTTGCAGAAAAATAGATGGACCATAATACTAAGTGAAATAAGTTAGACACAGAGTTAAATATCACATAGTATCTCCTATAATATAAATAAAGAGTATAATAAAGGCCATACAATAAGAAGCCAGGAGGCCAACTTTTTGGAGATGAGGAAAGGGGTCAGGAAAAGTGAATGATGGGAAGGGGAATCAAAGAATCAAAAATAATCAATGTAATGTACTTATTTGATATAAAACATAGATACATTTCCCAAATAAAAAATTAAAGGATGATTTTAATCTCAGTATGTAAATGTTAACTTTCTAACAATAAAAGTGATCCAAAAGAGGCCAGGGATTTAGCTCAGTGGTTTAAGCACCTCCCTGGCAAGTGTGAGGTAGTAAGTTTGATCCCTGAAACAAAAAAATAAGTGATCTAGAGATATAATGAACTGTGTAACAAAAATTAAACTTTATGTATGAGAGAGATTTAATACAAAGGGTACATAGTCACTCTTTAAGACTGTCAAAATCAGATGGGCTCTGGATTACTTTTTAACAGATTCTTTGGTTTATGTTCATAAAGTATATGTCAATAAGAAATTGAAAAATGATAAAATACAGTAGTTCCACCATCTCGTGAGCTATCCTTTTGAGAGTATCAAATAAAGGCAAAAGGAGTCAGAGATTGTATTTCAAGTATCCACTTGATTATCAAACTAAACATAGAATTATGCCCTTTGGTTAATTCTCTTGGAAATTAGAGGCATATTAAGTGTGAATCTTATTTCCTCTTATTTGCATATATGTAAATGTGTGAATAATGCAGCTCTGAAAATTTACTTAAAACTGAATTATTTCTATTTACTAGGGTGAAATTAATGAAAGCAGAGATCTGATACTTTCTTTGAAAAGAACGTTACTGCTTCTAAAAGTTGCATTACAATCAATACTATCTTTTTTGTGACTTTTCTCTTGTTTCCAGAGCCAGTTTTTGTATAGCTAGATAATACTAGCTATACAATAACTTTAGTTCCACATCTATTCAGTAGTAAGTTTTTGGTATAGCAGTTTTTTTAATAATTAATTAAATGCCTCATCTAAAGAACCAGTTTTGTGGTAGGTATTAATGGCAGCCAGGCAAGTATCATTCAGGTATTCTTTACTGAGCCTGGATGAAATTACACTGACTTAACTGTGGTGTTAAAATTTAAAAAAAAAAAAAAAGTGCTGAGGATTTAGCTCGGTGTCATAAGTGCCTGCCTGGCAAGCACAAGACCATGAGTTTGATCCCTGGTACTAAAAAATTAAGTTAAATTAAATTTAAAATAGTCTCTTCATTTAGATTACAAATCTTGAAGTGTTTTTGAGATGAGAATTATATCACTGTTGAAAGAAAAAGATGACATAAATTAGACTAAGTTAGTGATAGCCAGAAATTAATTATAAGGTAATAAAATACTTCTGTCTTCTGTACGTTCTAAGTATGTATCTCTTTCGTGTGTATAATTATAAATATCATTTCTTCACAAATATGTCTAGAAGAAGGCAGTTTTATTTACCACCACTGGACCATGAAAGCCATAATATAAGCTTTTCCACTAGTAAAAGTATTTCACATCTGTGTCCTTCTTGTTATAGAACTGTTCTTTTTGTTATAGACCTTATACAAAGGTTACACAGTGTGCTACTCTTCTAGCATTTTTATATGTACATACATATGTGTGGTGCATATATAATTTTAATAACTTTCGTTTTCAGAAATAGAAAGACATTAATTTTACCTTTTTGAAACTTTCAGATAATGTAATTTCTGCAGTCACTCTGTGGATTATTGCTGATTTTGATACATCATCTGGGAGAAAACTGCTTTATAATGCATTAATACACATGGTGAGTTGATATTCTTCCTATAAAATTTTAATTTGTTGTAATTTCAAGAAAGCATTCTGAGCCACATGCATTAAATCTTTATTCCCCTTCATGGGAACATTTTAACTGATTAGAGCATAGTACTGAGGAGACTTCAGTCAGGAATTTGCATTCAGTTTCCATGTGAAACAGGTACTGTAACCCAGAAGAAAAGCTTATCTGTTTGTACGTCTCATGACCTGTAGATACTGTGGTAGTGCTTTTGATCATTTAAGTGTCTAGTAATGGTTACGAGTAGGCTATTAAAACAATTATGTTAGAACGTACCACTACCTCAGTGACTCTGTGTCTACCTTTTACCAACAATAGCTGGTATTGGCAGTTTTTTGTCACACAGTTAGGCAGTACTTTTTCTCCCTTATTATTTAAGAAAGACTAAGAAAATTTATCTTGCCAGCAGTATTCTTTTTTTATCTTACCAAAGATATTTTAAACTTTAAGTCAAACTTAGTTTTCTTATTAGATAATTGTAAGCCAAGATACTTCACTAGGATTCATTTTTATAGTTGAAAGTACTCTTTAATAACCTGTACAGTATTTATAAGATTTAAAGAAAAACACACACGTAAAGAACAGAAACCACAATAATTTTATTAGACTGCTTTTATATTATCTGAATATAAATGTGTTGCTGTATAACAGATTATGCTTCATAAGCTAATGACTTAAAACAATGAACATTTATATTCTCACTTGTTGCTGAGGTTCAGAAAATCAGGAGCAACTTAGCTGATCGTTTCTCATGTAGAGCCTTTTATGAGGCTGTAGTCAGATGATGACTTGGGACTGAAGCTGAAGGATGAACTTTTAAGACAGCTCAGTTACCTGCCTCTTGGGAAGAGTCCTCAGTTTCTCCCTGGCTGTTAGCAGAGCACTTCATTCCATTGCCACAAAAATGATGCAGGATTCTTCCTAAAAAATCAGAGGAAATTCTTTATTCTTTAAATTTAGTTACCATTTTTCAGAGAAAGGAGGTGGTAATATAGTAGTCATCTTTACTGATGGGAAATACCCCTTTTTTCTTTCTGATAGAGTTATTTCCAAAAGATGAAAAATATTAACAAAAGATGAGAAATATAAAATAAAAAGCGGCCTTTATTCTGAGAACACGGAGAGAGATGACCGGCACCCCCACCGCTGGCGTCCGGTGATCTCTCCGGCAGACACGTGGCGTGGGGGCCTGTAAATAGCCTCGGTTTGGGGTGGAACCTAAGGCGGGCATTAGGGATACACAGGTAGCCCATTGGTCCTAGGTTTGGCGGCATATGTAAATTCCCAGGGGCGGGAAGATGGCATCACAGGTAACTTCCTAGGGGCAGGGGAGATGGGGCTTCCTGCTTCCGGTTGTGGCTTTCCTGGCTACAGAGTCCTGTCTGGGCCCAAACCCTTTCATATCCCGTCTTATGATTATTATTATGAAAAGGGGCGAAGATTTCTCTCTTTAACTACTTCCTGCTGGCAAAGGGCGCTGTACTGGAGCCTAGGGGAGTCGACGCGATGAAGGTTGATGCCCAGGTAGACGCTGCTGCCAGGTGTTTTAGCCAGGACAACTTCACTGGTGAATGCACGTATGTCAGACTGGAAAAACAAAGAGACAAGATGTTATGAGGAGACATGGCACTGTCATATTTAAGGACCCAGGTGAGGTAGAAGGAAAGGTGCCTTTGATTTAGACATATCATTCTATCAGGACCATGTTGAGGTAGAAACATTTCCATGGTGAGGCAGAATTCTGAAAATTAAACATGGGGTTAGGAGGAGTGGAGTTATGAGAGGTGATTACTCTCCCATCTGAAAGCATAAAAGTTAAGAGGGTAGGTGTATAAAACTTGTCTCCGGTCCAGGAGTTGTACTGGAAAGAATAGGGGGAGCAGGGAAGGCGGTGGCTGTACCCGTATAGGGAAGGTAAGGGCTTAGGCTTTCAGGGATGTCACGTTTAACCAGACAGCTGAGGGTAGAAAGAACTGCAACTGTTATCATATAGAACATTATGAAGATTATCTTACGCATGATGTGGGAGTCTTTAGGAAAGACTGTCAAGAGTCCTGCTGTAAAAATGATCATTAATAGAATATAAGAAATTAGGAACCAAAGTGGATAACAAAACATGACTTAGCCTGATAACTGTGGCTGCGAGGCCTTTGTGAGACGGAGACGGGTAGGCGACAGAAGATGAGATGACCACTCAGAATGATCAGATTTAGGGCTGGGAGGGCACCTCTTAGCCTGAGTGATGTGAAACCAGGATGGGAGTCCAGCAACTTTGCTGTAGGGGTAGCCAAGTAGACCAGATGGGGGCCACTCCACCTTGGTTGTAGTCCTGTGGATTTAAAACATTTGAGATAAATTAGATCTCCTGGGGATATGGGAGGATCTGGTTTGGCCTCTCCAGAGGGCTGTGGAAGGCAGAGATCAGCATGTTGTCGCAACAGGTGTCAGAGGAAGGAGAGAACTGGGACATAGTCAGCAAGGGGAGGGAGATTTTGGGGGGTAGGAAGATTGTGGAGTAAGAATGGCCTACCATACATAAGTTCAAAAGGACTTAAGAAGGTAGGAGCCCGGGGGAGTGCCCTGAGCTTGGCTAAGGCTAAGGGCAAAAGTTGAGGCCAAGGTTGGTGTAGTTCTAAAGTGAGTTTTGTAAGGTGTGTCTTTATGAGGCCATTTGCCTTTTCTACTTTTCCTGAGGATTGTGGATGGTATGGGATGTGTAGGTGCCAGGTGATATGTAAGCTTGAGGATACCTGTTGAGTAATCTGAGAAATAAAGGCGGGACCATTATCTGACTGAATACTCTGAGGTAGACCAAACCTTGGAATGATTTCTTGTAATATGACTTTGGTAACTACATCAGCAGTTTCCCTGGTTGTGCGAAAGGCTTCTATCCATCCTGAAAAAGTACAAACAAAAGTGAGAAGATATTTGAGAGTTTTGTGGCGGGGCATGTGTGTAAAATCTATCTGCCAGTCCCGACCAGGGGTGTGTCCTCGAAACTGATGGGTAGGAAAGGAAGGGGGTGCCATGCGTCCCTGAGGAGAGGTCCTGGCACAGAGATCACAGGTGTGAGTAGTCTTAAGAATGATAGCTTTTAGAGAAGGGTGTGTGACTATTGGGGCTAAGAGTTTGTATAGGGCCTGTGATCCTATATGAAAACAGTTGTGCAGGTCAGCAATAATGTCTAAGGCCTGTTGATGTGGGAGAACAATTTTAGATCCCTGAAAAATCCATCCCTGAGTGTTTTGGGTGTAACCTGGTTTATGAAGTAGCTGTAACTGCTCTGGTGAGTAATTAGGCTGAGGTAGACTGTTTGGGACTAACGGGAGAAGATGATAAGGGCAGGGCCCTTGTGCAGCTAGCTTGGCTTGTGAATCTTCAAAGGCATTGCCTTGAGCAATAGGATCTGTAGAGTTTTGGTGTCCCCTACAATGAATAAGTGCTGCTTGCTTTGGAAGTTGGGCTGCCTCTAGAAGTTTAAGGATAAGGGGAGCATTAATGATGGGAGTTCCCTGAGTGGTAATAAAACCCCGTTCTTGCCAGATAGAGGTGTGAGAGTGTAAAATGCTAAATGTATACTTTGAGTCAGTGTAAATATTTATAATCTTGCCTTTTGCTATTGTAAGAGCCCTTGTAAGGGCAATAAGTTCTGCCCTCTGGGAAGAGGTCCCAGGTGGCAGTGCATTTGCCTCTATAACTTCTGACTGGTTAACTATCGCGTACCCTGCCTTTTTTTGGTTGTCTGTGTTTGTTGAACTGCCATCTATGAACCATGTGTCAAAGGCCAAGGAGAGAGGTGTGCTACTGATGTGAGGGAAAGGGGTGGGAGTCATCTGTAAAAACTCAATACAGTCATGGTGAGGATGGCCCTCTGAGGTGGGAAGTAAGGTGGCTATATTTAGGGGACCACTAGTTGCAATAGAGATGCAAGGGTCTTGAGAGAGAGCTAAGTGTACCTGTTGAAGGTGAGAAGGGGTCATTAGGGCAGGGAGCACCTTATGTGAGATAAGCTCACGTAGGTGATGAGGTGAGTATACTGTAATATATTGCCCTAATGTAAACTTTTTAGCTTCCTGTGTCAAGAGGGCTGCAGCTGCAAGAGCTCAGAGACAAGGAGCCCATCCTTTTACTGTGTGATGTAGCTGTTTTGATAAGTAAGCTACTGCTTGAAAAGAAGGTCCTTTTTTGTGTCCTAGTACACCTATAGCATTGTGGCCCTGAAAGGTAGTGTATAGGATGAAAGGTTGAGTGGGATCAGGAAGGGTGAGAGCTGGAGCTTTTAGGAGAGCCTCTTTTAATTTATGAAAGGAGGCATGTATGGGCCTAGTAGGGTCTAGGGGTTCCGATAAAGGACCCTTAGCGGCCTTGTAGAGGGGTTGAGCTAGGGCTGCAAAGTTAGGAATCCAGAGATGAAAGAAATTAGCTAAACCTAGGAAAGATGTAACCTGCTGTTTAGTTGTGGGCACCTGGAGATCACGAAGGATTGCCTTACGATCTGAGGTGATGGAGCAAGTAGTGGGGGTGAGAGCAAGACCTAGGTATTTGACTTTTGGGGAGGCTATCTGAGCTTTAGCAGGAGAGACCCTGTATCCATGACTAGCAAGGAAATTAAGAAGACTAGCCGAGTGGTGCATGGCTAACACATGGGATGGAGAACATAATAGAAGGTCATCTATATATTGAAGGAGAACACTAGGTTTGAGATTAAGTTCTGTGAGGTCAGTAGCGAGAGCCTGGCTAAAGAAGTGGGGACTGTCCCTGAACCCCTGGGGGAGTACTGTCCAAGTAAGTTGTTGGGACCTGAGAGTGTCTGGGTCAGCCCATGTAAATGCAAAGAGGTTCTGGCAATCAGGGTGTAGGGGGATAGTGAAGAAGGCATCTTTAAGATCTATAACTGTAAAGTGAGTGGTGGAGGGAGGGATATGAGAGAGCATGGTATAAGGATTTGGCACCACTGGGTGAGTGGGGGTAACAGCACTGTTAATTACCCTAAGGTCCTGTACCAGGCAATAAGACCCATCAGGCTTGAGTACTGGGAGAATGGGAGTATTGTGGGGTGAATGGGTAGGTTTAAGAAAACCATTGTCTAAAAGCCGCTTAATTATGGGCTTAAGTCCCCTTAAATGTTGGGGGGCTATGGGGTATTGGGGAACACAGGGAAAAGTTGAGGAATCCCTGAGACGGATCAAAACAGGCGCGGCGTGTGTAGCCAGAGTGGGATTGGATGTATCCCAGACTATGGGGTCAACCAGAGAAGGAGCAAGGGGAGGGAATGGCTTTGCGACGCATTGTGAGGCTGTTTGGAGAATTAGGGCTGTGGGGAGAGAGAAAGTGAAGGAAAAATTGAGCTTTTGAAGAAGGTCTTTACCTAAAAGGGGTGTGGGACATGTTGGGATTATTAGGAAGCTATGGGTAAAAAAAAAGAGTCTGGAATCTACACGGGATAGGCCCAGTCTGCAAAGGTTGATTTGGCTGGCCATCAACGCCCACAACAGAAATCAAGGATTTACTACAAGGTCCTGAGAATTCAGGAAGTACACTACAAGTCGCCCCCGTATCCACAAGTAGAGGTATTATCTTACCTGAGACCTCCAGTGAGACTCGGGGCTCCGACAAGGTTACCGGAGTGGGGGCTGTGAGCCCCGAGCCCCATCAATCTTCTGCACCAAGCCCAAGCAGGTCAGTCAGCGACGAGTCTGGCATTGACGGAATCTCCTGTGAGAGCGAGGGATTAGAGGATGGCTTACCCGCTCGTTGGCGGCCAGGACAGTCACTGTTCCAATGCCCTTTAAGGTTGCAATATGGACATGGTCCTAGAGGAATGCCAGGGTTAGGGCAATCCGAATCACGGCACCAAATGATAGAGTTATTTCCAAAAGATGAAAAATATTAACAACAGATGAGAAATATAAAATAAAAAGCAGCCTTTATTGTGAGAACACGGAGAGAGATGACCGGCACCCCCACCGCTGGCGTCCGGTGATCTCTCCGGCGGACACGTGGCGTGGGGGCCTGTAAATAGCCTCGGTTTGGGGTGGAACCTAAGGCAGGCATTAGGGATACACAGGTAGCCCATTGGTCCTAGGTTTGGCGTCATATGTAAATTCCCAGGGGCGGGAAGATGGCGTCACAGGTAACTTCCTAGGGGCAGGGGAGATGGGGCTTCCTGCTTCCGGTTGTGGCTTTCCTGGCTACAGAGTCCTGTCTGGGCCAAAACCCTTTCACTTTCAAGTATTATTTGCTTCATGAAATTTTTTTTCACTGTGCTTCGGTTTTATATATATATTCCACTTTTTCAAGGAGTTTGAACTCCTTTTAGTGGGAAATGATAGTGAGTAAACCAAATCTGGAGACAGAAGGTGCTCATTATTAGTAGGGCATGATAGCTTCCAGGCTATATCTGTGGCCACACTGTAACATGTTTTCTACAAAATGTACTTTCTGTAGTAAAGCATTTTCAGCAAAATAATATACCCTTAACCATAGGCTCAAAGTATATGTAGCAGAATTTAACAAAATTTGGATGAGACTTAGACAAAACCATGAGTCACAGGGCATGGTGACACATGCTTATAATCCCAGCACTCAGGAGGCTGAGGTGGGAGGATATCTTCAAGTTCAAGGCCAGCTAGGACCCTATCACAAAGCAAATGGAAAAAAAATGAGTTATAAAATTTTATCACACTTCTCTAACAAGTAGAACAAATACACAGAAAATTAATAGGACATGTAGAAGATTTGCATGACAAGATAGCAACCTTGAAGTAATGAATACTGATTTTAAAAAGTAAATAATATGTACTGTGTATTCTTGTAAAGCACAAATGTAACATTTAGAAGAGATTTGTGAATGCTGGATCATAAACAAGTCTCATAAAATTTTAGAGGACTGGAATTCTGACCACAATGTAATTAAATCAGAAGACAGTAAACAAAAGAAAACTGAGATATCTTTATATTTTGGAAATTAGGAAATGTTTCTTTATAGCCTGTGTATACAAAATGCACATTTAAAAATATTTTGAAATTAATATGAATTTAAATGACACTAAAACTTGATGAATAGATAGATCTGTATAATACACATTTTAAGACAAGTCTGAAAAATTAGTTAACGAAATGGAGTGTAAAACTTTTAAAAAATAACAGAAAGCTAACCTTTTATCACAGAAATAAAGGATAATAAAACAAAAAGTAGCCAAATAGAAAACAAACATGTAACAGTAAAGGTCCACAAAGCAAAAAACTTTTTTTACCAATAGAATTGATGAAACACTTGGGTAAATTAGTCAGGAAAAGAAAGGAGCATCCCACCACTTTGGAAGGCTAAGGCAGAGTATTTGAAGTTCCAATCCCACCTGGACAGTTTAGCAAGAGCCTGCCTCAAAATAAGAAATAAAAAGGCACTAACTCAGTGCAAAAGACCCAGGTTAATTCTTAATACTGAAAAATAAACAAAAGACTTCCGGGAGAACATGGTGGACAAATAACAACAGCCACAGAGGCTCTCTGAGATTACCAGCTTAGAATCCAGGAGTGGTGCCATGTGAGGAGTCCTAAGCGAGGGGAGATGTACCCTGCCGACCCAGGAATGAACTAAGCTGAGAGAAACCAACTGGAAATGCAGTCCTGGTACTATAACAGGAACAGATAAAATCTCAGCACTGAAGCTGGATCCCACACCATTGGAAGCCGCAATTTGAATTTCCTGCTGCTGCTGCTGCGTCCCAATCAGCACAGCAGGAAAAGAGATGCGCGAAAGCTGTGAAAGCGGGAATCACTGAACCAAACGGCGTTGAGAGCAGGACTGGCAGCGAGCCCTGTATCGACCTGTGGTGAGTGAGACAAATGGGGACCCTTTCATAGACTAGGAGGCTCCAAGAGAGGACATTCTGGGAATGGGCAGACTAGCCGGACCAGGGCCCTGCAGTGACTTTAGTTGCATATTCCCCTCTCAAGTGGGATTGGTGGGGAGTGCTTGGCCTGGTGTCGCCGTGGACTAAGATCCAGTAGGCTAGACCAAATCAGGTCCCTGCGCCTGGCGGTGCACCCTAGCAGTGAAGCCTTCACTATGTTGATTTGGAGGAACACTGCCCAGGTCTGTGTCTCCCTAGTACACTGCAGTGGGCGGGAACACCTAGCCAGCACAATTCAAACAAATGGTAACAGATAAAGAGAAAAAAAAAAAAAAAAAACCTGAGCCTCCTACATACATTTGTACAAAAGGAACAAAAAGTATGGGAAGAGGGAGCAACAAGAAAGGGCCCTCAGTCCCTAATCCTGAGAACACTGATCCAGGAAAGGTAAATGCAAAAGAGAATGAAGACAGAAAACATGCAATATCTGACATGGCACCTATAAACATAAAGCAGTATCTCTGGAGCCTCATAGACGAGTTCAAAAATGAAGTATTTAATGAAATAAAGCAAGAAATAAGTAGAATAGTTAGAGAAATGCTAAGCACCACCCAAGAAAAAACAGATGGTGGAATGGAAGAACAGAAAAAAAAGGGGAGAGTTGTTTGATGGAGAAAATAAAGAAAACATAGAATATGTGAAGCAGGTTCAAAGAGATTACCAAGAAACTAAAAACTCTGTTGAAAGCTGGCATAACAGCTTGAAAGAAACTAAGGATAGATTATCAGAACTGGAGGACAGATTTGGAAGGTGGGAGCATGAAATGAAAAACTTAAAAATAACAAGAAAACAAACAGCAATAATACAAAGGCTAGAAGATGATAAGAGGATCTATAACTTAAGAATTAAGAACATAAAAGAAGAAATAGGGACACAAACAAATGAACTACAAAAGCTATTCACAGAAATAATCCAGGAGAATTTCCCTAATTTAGCAAAAGGTAAAGATACTCAAATGTATGAAGCATACAAGACCCCAGCCACCTACAACCCAAACCTACACCCAGGCATAGAATAATCAAAATTCCAGAAATCCAATATAAGAACAGAATATTAAAAGCCGTCAAAGACAAGAAACAGATCACTTACAAGGGAACACCCATCAGAATTACAGCAGACTTCTCCGCACAAACCATCAAATCACGAAGAGAGTGGGGGGAAATAATTCAAGCTTTAAAAGATAATAACCTCCAGCCAAGATTGATATATCCTGCACAACTGTCCCTAGAAATTGATGGAAAAACAAGGTGCTTCCAGGATAAAGAGGAACTAGGGGAATTTGCAACCACCAATTCAACTCTACAGAGATTAATGCAGGATACTCTAAAAATAAAAAATACCAAGATTCCAGAAACAGTGGCAGAATGGCCACAATGAATGGAGCAGAAAGCAAAATGAAAAAGACAAACTGACAACAAAGGACAGAAAAAGAGCTCAACAGAAATGAGGCAGAGAAGGTTGGATGGTAGGAACAGCCATTTTGGAGAAAACAAGACATCATAATAGGTAGTGCTGATTTAATATCCTCTTGTTTTGAAGTCCCGTCAAGCTTTTGCTCTTCTGTCTCCATCGGTTTTAACCTGCTGTATCTTATTGGATTTTATTATATGTGATAATATAAACAAAAACTTTTATAGACAAGGAGATTATACAGAAACCATTGTTCATTTTCTGTTAGTTGATTCTAAATACCCTGTAATACTGTCGTTCTCTTGAACAGTTTTACATTGTCTTGATATGTTTGATGCTACAGTACCCGAAGTTATACCCAAAGATTTTAAGGAGAGAGACACCATGGTAACTACTTTTATGTCGAGATTATCTTGTGGTGAAACACTATTTTGCTTAAATGGCTGTTTTGACCTGCGCTGTTTTGTTGTTATGCCCTCTTTTTTATCTCAATCTCCTTTTTATTATCTACTTTTTCATTTTTATCCTTTTAATTAAGGGAAAAATAAATAAAAAATAGCAGGATATATTATAGTAACCCATATTGATTTCTTTCCTATTAACTTGATTTGAAACCCTGTATTGCTCTCACCATTTTGTTTTGACTGATTTTCCTCTATTCTGTTATGCTTGATAGTAGCATGTTCAAAAGTATAGGCAACAACTATGAAGACGATAAGATTCACTATGACGCCATTCTAGTTGACTTCTTTTGAAGTCCTCTAATGTCTCCAATGTTTTGGTTTTATTGGTTTTGTTCTTTAATGTTTTGTTCAATTTTATTATAACTGATGATATAAGCAATTCTTTTTAAGATAGCAAGAGGCATTATGGTAAACATTGTTGATCACCTTGTATTTTTATATTACGTATTATATCCATCCTTTTGATTGACTCTGTCCTGCTATGTCACATTTGGTTTTACTTTCTTCAAAAAAAAGTAATAAGAACTGTGGGAGTAATAAAACCCAAAATGTGTAATTGTCATTGTACAAAACAAAGGAAAAGAAAGTGTTCCAAAGGATATAACTGCGTATATATTTAAGTGTGTAAGATAGATAACCATATTACTGAGTTTTGTTGGATCATTGAACAAAACTATTTGCAGTCTCACTGTTTGAAAGTCCCCTCTATATGCTTTAATTTTGTAACTTCAACAACTATTTCTAAGATGACAATAGGTAATTAACTAGTGATTTCCTACTCTTTATTTTTTCTGAAATTCTATATAACTTGTACCCTTTTTCTGGTTTTTTTCTTTTTTCTCCTTAAATAAAATAAAAAAAAATACTTACAAAAAAAAGAAAAGAAAAATAAACAAAAAAGAAAAAGCAGAACCATTCATATATCAAGATTTGATTTATGATAAAGTTAGACTTAGGAAACAGTAGGGTAGTTTTTCAAACTTGCCTCTTTTGTCATCATACACAAAAATCAATTCCAGTTTGTATTCTAAACATTGAAAGCCAAATAATCTTCTTGCAGGTAATATAGACTTATGACTTCAGAGAGGGGAAAGATTTCTAAAACAGGACATAAAACCCAGAAGCCGTTAATTAAAGTATCAATAAATTAAACTACTGTGCATTAAAATAAAGAACTATTTTCTACCAGAGCCCATTTCAGTAGAGTACAGAATAAGCCACAAGATGGAAGAAGATATCTATACATAAATAAAAAGCACGTGTCTTAGAAATCAAATGCTGAAGGTCAGGAAAAAGAAGTAAACCAAAAAAAACCTCACAATAGATTGAACACATCAGAAAAGAGACCAAAATTATAGGATTTTTAGTATAACTAGTGATGAGAAAAAAGCAAATTAAAACCCTAGTGAGATTTCCTTACCCATCAGAATGATTTAAGTTAAAAAATTTGAAATTACAAAATGTTTATGAGTGCCATGTGCGGACCACTAGGGGAGAATTAAACACCAGCCCTCTCCTTGAGTGGGCACCATTCATGGACTGCGAGGGATGAGAACAAGAAGCCAAGCCCTGCCTGCAAGTCAGCGCCATGGGCAGGCTGCTGTGGGGAGAACCAGGTGCCAGCCCCTTCTGGTAGATGGGCTAGGAGACAAGAAGAGCAGGTCTGTTCCCTGCCACCCAAGCAACCAGCTGATCCAGAGAAACACAGGCTGGGGTGATAGCTATTGAGGTAAAATACAACTTAATGCTTGTAGTATTTAATATGCACTGACTGCAGGCCTAAAGCCAGTACTCTGATCATCTATCTATTCAGAGGATAACAATATGCGGTATAACACATAGAAGGGATCTCCCATCTGAAGATGGAGGCCATTGTTAATTCCATATTATCTTGTTCCAAAGCCCTGTATCATTTTCATTGTTTGGTTTGGTTGGATTTTATTCTGTTTTGTCTTATTTGATTTGATTATATCCAATGGCATGGGTAGCTGTTTCAAAGATAACAAAGTATATTATGGTAGCCATTTTGGAATTATGCTATTATCTTGTTTAGAAGTCTCTTATTGTGTTCATTGTTTTGGTTCTATTCTGTTTTGTTTGGTTTTTACTATGTCTGAGGATATGGGTACCTATTTTGAAGACAAGAAGAGGCATTATGTTAACCATTATTGATTTCCTCTTATCTTGTTTTGAAGTCCTGTGTCACACTGTAATTTTGATTGGCTTTATTGTTTCATTTGGCTTGATTTGATTCTTTTTAAAATAAAACTCACAAAAAAATGTGTATGAGTCAGTGAGGTAGTGGAACACTTACGCATACTATTGGGACATAACTAGTACAACTGTTTTGAAAACTCTTTAGGCTACTTCTAAAATTAAAGATGTATATTCTGTTTGTAATGCTTAAGACTGGAAAACTATTCAGGAACAGTAGAATGGATGAAGTTATATTCATTATCATGGAATGCTGTATAACACCAAGAATAACTACAGCTAAGGAAAACAGTACTGATGAATATTACATATTGAGTGGGAAAAGAGTACGAAATATTACACACTGTATGATTCCATTCACATGAAATGTGAAATTAATTAAATGTTTACTGAAGTAAAGTTAGAGAGTAAAGAAAAGTAAGAATATTAGTACCATAAATGACAGGAAATAATTTTTGCTAGAAAAGTGGAAACACATAGTAACTGGAAGAGGATGTAGACGTGCTTCGAATTGCTTTAAATGTAGACATGCAATGCTTTATTTCTTGACCTAGTTGGTAGTTTTGTGGTACTTTAATTCACTAAGCTCTATGTTTTGGTTTTGTATATTTTTTAATTTTTAAAATTTTTATAAGACATGATTACCTTCATCAAGAGGAATTGATCTGTATATATATAATCCATATTACTTCTTCTTTTGTATATTTTTGTGTTATTTCACATTTAAGAAGTAAATTAAAATGTTGCATTCCCAAAGACTATTCAAAGAAGTGAAACAGGTAGAATTTCTAAATTATTTTTTCTGAGTTATTTTTGTGTGATAGTCTACAATTAGTACATAAAATCATGGAAAGACTGACAGTGAAGAGTAGCGTATGATAAAATGAACAAACAAGAAAAAATATATGCGAGTATAAGATACTGATCTTTTTGACCTGTAATTGTATTTTTCAGAAAAAAAGTGTTCATAGTCGGCTGGGGGTTATTTATAACCCGACATCAAAAATAAATGAAGAAAACACTGCTATTTCAAGAGGAATTTTGGCAGCTTTTCTTACACAGAAAAACAACCTTCTGTGGAGCTTTCTCAAGAAACTGTCAAAGGAAGAAACTGCTACAGCCATTTACTCTGGAAGTAAAATTAAAACATTCCTTACTGAGGTCAGTAAATATTTGTTTGACATAATAAGTATATGGTGTATATTTCAAAAATATAGGTCACTAGGAGATAGCATTGTGCTGGGAAATATCAATAAGGATGATCAGTTGAGAACAGTAAACAGTCTTGTAGAATAGAAAAAGATAAACATTAAGTGATATGATTTTGCATGTAGGCATTTAAAAAATCAAATTTTATGTATTTCATTAATTATCCTTAAAGTTGATAACAATCTAGTTTTAGGGTATGTAGTCAAGTGAAGAATTGAGATTAAAGCACTAGGTAAATAACCCTCAAATATTTCACTGAAGGAGTCCGAATGGGTAACATTGTTAAGTTGGAAGATAATTTTCTGGGAGAAAGACTCATTCATGCATTCAGAAATTCTTTACCAATCATCTATCAGACAATGGAGCTATCCTCATGAATAAGGCAGAGAGAATCCCTGCTCTTGTGCAGTTTATGCTGAGCTTAGAAAGTTGTAACAAAATGGTACTAAGAAAATGCAGAGACATTAGAGCACATATAATTTGGAGTGTGTGGTTGTTAGATGGCATACTACAGGAGCACATCTCCAAAGAGTTTACATGTAGCAGTTCTGCACAAAAGGAGAAATCAGGCCATGTAAAGATCTGAGAGGAAAATATTACCAGATTTAGGAACATAGCATAATAGGTCTGAAGGCCTAACACAGATAGTCTTCCCAGGCATGAGGTAGAGGCAGAAATCATTATGGCCAGAATGCAGTGCTGATGCGGAGACTAGTAAGGGATAAGGTTAGACAGATAACTGCAGCCATTTTAAATATTTGTGTATATTGAGAAGCCATTGAGGAATCTTAAGGAAGTGAAAAGGCTAAAAATCACACTTGATTCCATCAAAGATTAGATTGTAGGCAGAAAAGAATGAACACAAGATAAGCAATTAGAATGTTATTGCAGTAATATAGGCCAGAAACAATGGTGTTTTGGAAGAAGGACAGCTAGAGATGATATAAGCTGATTCAGGACTTAGGAAAGTAACCTAGAATTTTTGGCTTGAATAGCTAGAATTAATGATAGTATCTTTCTTTAGATGAAAAAGTCTAGATGAAGAGATTTTTCATATAAAGGATCAAAATTGTGAACATGTTTAGTTGAAGGTATATGTTGGATATTCAAGTGGAGATGTAGAGTTGACAGTTAATTAAATTAGTATCAAACCCAATGGAGAGCTGTAACATCATCTTTTAAAAAATCAGTCAGTATAAGATTCATCAGTATTGTATTCATCACTAAGACCCTGACTGAGATTACCTAACAAGTGAGTAGGAGGATGAGAAACAAGAAGACATAGGGCTGAACACTGAGGTCTGGACAGTGCAGCATGTAGAGGTACCCATGAAAGGGGTAAGCCATTGAAGGAAAGAGATGGAATAGCTAGAAGTTAGAAAGATAGCTAGAAAAGTATGGTGTCCAAAGGCCAGTTAGAAAAGCTATTTCAGGGAGAAAATGATTAACTATGCGAGTTCTTGAAACAGACCCCCCATTTGACCATTTTATTTATTAAGGTGGTTGTTAGAATAATTTATATAAATGAGTTAAAGATCTAAGACAAAATGAGAAAGTAGACATACTATAGGTAGATTTTCATAGGAATTTTCCTATGTAGGGAAATAGGACTGGATCTAGATGGGTTTTGAACATTGCATCTCGAATGGCACGTGAGGTCCCAGTTATACTTATGGAAGTAATTTACCCAAAAATGATAGAATGATAGGAGAGCAAAGTTCTTGAGTAGGTAAGAGGTGGTGGGAACCAACATGGAAGTGTGTTGATGTTAAGAACAAAATATTTCTCTGATTTTATCTGCAAAAGTGGAATCTATGGGCACACATTAGGAGAGCAGATTTTTTTTTTTTTTTAGTGGCAACAAGATGAAATGTTTCTCTTCTGAATGGTTTCACTTTCAGAAGTTGGACCATTAAGTATTAAAAATAGGAGTAGATGATCTTAGAGGTTTTAGGAGAGAAAAGATAATGTCCGATATTTTTCTGTTCAAAAAATGGGAAAGGGAATTAAAATTAACTACATTTATATAAGAAGATTGGTGTTTCTTGTTGAGGACTTCCTTGAAGGTAATGATCATAGTGAAATAACCATTGGTCGCATGTATTTCTCAAGCTGTATTCCATTGTTTAGATCTAGTTGCAGAATATACAGCATGGTGTTTCACTGAAGTTGGACTTTACCAAGTGAATATGGCTGAGAGAAAGCATTCAAGAGAGCTAGTATGGAAAGTCTTAGTGCAGTGGTAAAAGACTCTGGGATACAAATTGGTTTTAAAGAATAAAAGTTATGACATGGAAGGTTAATGAACAGTAAGTAAGTGGCAGGGTCTGTAGGCTAAAAGGTCAAGTAATGGTTGGTCTGGAGATTGTGGACCCACAGGAGATGACTGAAATGGGGATTTTGGATGTGAGAGTTCCCAGACTAGGCTGTCTAGTAGTGTCGCCACTGGCTATGTAATGCTGTTTCATGCTTAACATTAAATACAATTTCAAATTGAATTCCTCTATTGTAGCCACATTTCAAGTGCTAAATGACTGTCTGTGGCTCAGTTACCACACTAGGCAGTGCAAAGGAGCATTTCCATCATCCCAGGAAGGAGCCTGGCAGTTTAAGGCCCCACCCTCTCTCTGGTGTGGTAGAATCAACATTTTAACAAGATACCCAGGTGATTTGTATGTACATTAAAGTATGAAAAGTGTTGCTAGGGAGAAATGTTCCTTGATAAGTAGGTATAATGAACCTGTATGTGGTTGATTTTCTGTGAATGTCCATAAAATTTTTGACTCTTGACAAGGGTTTACTTTTAGCATTTAAATACACTGTTACTAAATTGGTCTTCCAGAATGGTACAATGGATTGAAATAGGCTAGTTCTATTTTAAACACTTTTTATTGAGAACACTAAAATGAGAAGTACTTAGTTCAGGAGTTCATGAACATTATAATTTACTTCTTTAATGTTAAATTTTATTTAAATTGGTATCTTGGCATCTTACTAATTCAGTAATCCTCTAGAAATTCTCAAAGAATAAGTCGCAAACTGTATTTGAATCAAGAATTGAATATACTGTGAATGACTTGGCAAAACAGGATTCTTTTTAAATGTTATTTATGAAGAACAATACTTTTTAAAATCCTAACAGCATAATTTCAGATTTTAAGCTAACACTACTAAAAGTAGATTTTGTTAAAATTATCTGCATACTCACCATCCTTTTATTAATTTTGTTATTTTTACCTTGTATTTTAGGGAATGGATAAGAATGCTTTTGAGAAAAAATATAATACTGTTGGAGTAAATATTTTCCGAACACACCAGTTGTTCTGTCAAGATGTTCTTAAGTTGCGTCCTGGAGAAATAAGTATTGTCAGCAATGGGAAAGTAAGTAGAGGAAGCACTTGCTCACTTTTCACAGTGACCCTGATGTAGTGAGTCTCAACATTTATCTGTCACAGCACACCTGCTGTGACACATGAAGTGCTGGTACTGCTTATGTGATGAACACAAGTCAGGGCTCAGCAGGAGCAGAATGGGTACCTGACCCGCTTACCTGTTCTTCACTACTTTCCCCATTCCTAACATTCTCTGACTCATGAATGGAGGTATGGAAGGGTGTTCTTTGTGCATTTGGTCTTACTGCATTCTAATAAAAGGATTAAAGCAAAAAAGTACTCATTACAAAATGGAGAAACTAGTTTTGTAGTAGATATAGTGAGGACATCAATCTATCTTTTTGTTTCTTGTATCTTTTTTAAATTGTCAAATTACAGTTGGTTTCTATTATAAATTTTGAAGTATTAGGTCATATAAATGCCACATAATATTAACATAATCTTCAAAAAGCTGTTAAAAAAATCATGCTCTGACCTTTTTAATAAAATATATTACTAATAGTTTGTTTTACCTTTCACCTTTTTTCTACCATAGACATTTCTGTTTCTTTGACTTACATGCTTTTAATCCTATTGCTTCCATAATTTCATATCATGCACAATTTTCTTAACAACTTACCAGTCTAATTATTTAGATACAGGATGACCAAAAATTGCATTTTTTGTTAATTTTTGTAAGATAATATAACAATTTTTTCAAATTTATTCAATAGCTTTTCTATGTATTTTAAGACATTCAATACACAATCAGCACTAGTTATAATCTGGTATCCAATCTCTTTCCAGATTCTTTTTGCATTATTGTCTTTCTTTGAACAACACATTTTACACTGTCATGTTGGCCTTTCTTTTTTGTGGTGGCATAGTTTCAGCAAAATGTCTACACTAGTGAAGACATCGATGGTGGATGTCCTGGTTGGTATTTCAGTAGCCCAAATTTTTCAATTATTTGATCTGTTAGACCTAATCTAAATTATAAATAACTTTTGAACCCCCTTGTTTTGAATAAATAACAAGTTTCGTAGGTGTGGTCCAGAAGTTTTGTAAATATTTTATAATAGTTTTTTCCTTGCTTTTGATGACAAGGTAGTTTGTTAGATGTTAGTCAACACTGCCTATAGAATTATTACAATCACTGACCCCTACAGGAATTTTCTATTAGTTTCATTTCTTCTTTCAAATTCTAGCATTTCTGTATCATGAGTAGTTGACAGTAAGGAGATGTCTGTTTTGTTTTTCCATTTTGTAACTCAGGCTTTTCCTCTCTGATGTGCTAACATTACTCGCTTCTGAAGGTTTTCTTTTGCAGATCTTTTGGCACCTCCTTCCTGTTCAGTCTCGTATATTCCAACCGTATTGTAAAAGAATATCACTGACTTCTAGAGAAGTAAAAAAATTATATATACTGTACTTATAAGAACTTTTATGAATTATAGCCCAAAATTCTACATTATTTCTCACAAATAAACACAATTTAGTAAAAAAAAAAAAAACCTAGGACTCATTACATTTCACTAGATAACAAATATAAAAAGCAATTACAAATTTCTAAATTAAAAAGTATACAAAAATAGTTGATATAAAGCAAACATGTATAAGTGTATCTTGTGCATACAAGAATCAACTGGTTGAAATGACACCTGTCCAAGTGAGACTTAGAATGTTCAGTACATAAACAAACATACTGCTCAAATGATGTTTTGGGGTTAACTGTTAAGTGGTTAATATATCACAAACATTTTAATAATTAGTCTCTGTTGACACATACAAAATAAATATCTTCTTATTTTTCAGTGTGATAATCTGATCTTGTTTCTTATTAAGTAAAAAATTGTATCTGCAACTTACATTTATTAAGCAATCAGCTAGTACAATGTTTGATATATTTCTGCTGTAAATTATCAAATTATGTATCCCTAAATCATCTTCAAAACTAATGCATTCTCATTGTATTGTTTCCCATATTTTTATGAACTCTTCATCTGAGTGTTACAGTGTTATTTTACAAATTGGCAATAATTGTTGCCATTTATTATTATACAGAGTATTAATGATTTTTGATAATGAGTTATGTAGAAGCCCAGGAATGACATTACTTTTTTCTTTTAAGTGAGAAGTTTATTTAAACAACAAGATACTTGATTTAAAGGGAAAACTATCTTGGATTCTTTTTTTTTTTAAAGTAATTTACTCCTACTTAAAGACAGATTGCCCTACATGTAACAGCTATGTACAGAAGTTATAAAATTGTCCTTGGTTTTACAATAATAAGTGAAAACATTAAAATTCTCCAGTCAAACAAGGTATGCAAGGATTTTTATCTTGTTATCTTTTTCTATTAAAACAATGAGAGCAAAATAACTTACTGGAATATAAAGATAAGAGCTGAGGGACATATACTAATGAGGAGAAAGGGGATTATTTTCTCAGAACCAATAATTCCCATCCCATTTCCATTTGATGTCAATCAAAACATATTGTTGGCCATTTAGTAAAAAAAAAAAAAAAAAAAAAAAAAATATATATATATATATATATATAAATATGCAATATGTTTGTGCATGTACACCAGATCCTTTATGTACAGTAAAGGAATAGGGAAGGAGTAAATAATGAAAGAATGAAGAAAACTGTCCTGTAGTAGTCAGGATGTGGTGGAACCAAATTGCAGTTTTCTAATTGAGAATCTGTTCTCCGGTTGTAAGAACGTAGCTCTGAAGTAGGGTTGTTGCAGGTTCTTTTTAGAGGATGCCTCCTGTCTGCTGCTGGAACACATCAATTGTGTCTTCAGCCTCCATTTCCAGCTGCGCAGCTGTCTGTTTCATTGATTGATTGTCCATTGAATCGAAATCTGATCTGCCTCGTTGACAAACCCTGTTGTTCACAGTGGGCTGTCACTAGTTTACTAAATGGTATCTGCCTCTTACTCTTAAACCTCATTGTAGCACCATCCTGCCCCACCACCTTCAAATTAATATGGTCATCGTTCTCAGTCTAGACTCCTTCCTTGGGCTTTTGATTTGCCATAGCAAGCACCCAAGCCTTCTTAATAGCCGCTTCAAAAAGAGGTACCAGATCCACACCCAGTGAGCACATAAGCAGCACCTGAGCAGCAGGAGGCAGCAGCAGTGGCGGAAAGGGACATTGCTTTTTTTTAACAGTTGTTTTGGAAGGAAATAACATTTAAAGTATATTTCTGTTTTTGGTTTTATGTATTTTCTTTAGATATATACTAAAGTTATTATAGTATAGTTACAATTAGTAGCAACCATCTTAGTTCTAAAACTGGATTTCTTTGGTATTTTTTATTTTTTTGTGGGTGTTCGTGTTTTTGTTTTGGGAGGGGTGGAGACACGGTCTTGGGATGTAATTCAGGCCAGCCTTAAACTCTGTAGCCCAAGCTGACCTGGAATTCTCAGCAGCCCTCCTGTCTCAGCCTCCTTAGTGCTGAGATTACAGGTGTGCACTGCCACACCTGGTTTAAAACTTTTATCCTCATTTTCTTTACAATTGATTAAAATTTCAGACAGTCATCTTAACACCTGCTGTGAGTTTGAGACCAGCCTCAGCCACAAAGTGAGCTCAAGGCCAGCATGAATTGCATTGTGAGACCCTGTCTCAAAAAGACTGAAAAAGAAAGAAAGAAAGACAGACAGACAGACAGGCTAAATGTTTCAACTATAATTTTTTGCAATTTTATGATTTAGATATTAATTCAGGTCTACCTAATACAAACTGCAGTTTACAGATAAACAGAAAAATGAAATTAAAAGATTTATACACTATGGATAATTACTTCCTTAAATATTTGGAAGCATGATTTTAAAGTAAGACTTTATAATGGAAATAATTTACTACTTTTACATTTTCTTATTTTGATTTTGATTATACAATAATATTTGTAATACTGGAGTGAGAAAATATTTTTCTCTTTTGCTTCCCAAAGGATTTAGTAAATGGTGGAATTAATGCCATCATCTCTAATCATTTTTTGCTTAACAAATATTTGATGAAAAAATAGTTTTATTAAACTGCTATCTTCTAGAAGATATACAGTGATGTATTTTCATTTTAAGTTTTTAGGACCTTTAAATGAAGAGATCTATGTAGAAGATTTTTACCTGCTAGAAAAGATAGCATTCAATAATTTAGCAGAGAAAATTAAAGGCATTGTTGAAAATATGAAAATCAGCTCAGAAAAGTAAGTATTTGAATCATAAGAGTAACTGATTATGGGATTTGAAATCTCATACATGGTATTTCTTTTTAATCTTTATCGTTTCAACTGTGTAAACTATAAAGATGCATGGTAAAACATAACAAAACATCCATTTACTCCACACTATGAATATTAATGTTTTCCTTGCCTTGAAACTTACTCTTTCTCTTAGTTTCTTACCTATCCAGCCCCAATCCCTCTCTACCTAAGAGGTAGGCATCTTTTATAGGTCGTATGTGTGATTCCCACATTTGTGTTGATACTTGTGTTGGTATACGATATCGGTATCTATGATCTTTGTTAATTGTGCTAAATGCCTTGACCGTTTTAGAGAAACGCTATTGTCCTGTAGGTCAGCAGTGGCGATCCTGTGGCACGCATGGCACAGTGGGCACGCAGAACCCTCCCTGTCTGTCAGCATGCGAGCCCGGCTGTCCCTGCATTGCCCTAGCGGCCAAACACTGGCTAGTCAGTTCGATTGGAGTGTTGGGGCTGTGCTAAATAAATGAGTTTTGGGTGTCAGTTTGGGTACTCAGTCTCTAAAAGGTTTGCCATCACTCTGTCAGTTTTCTTTGTAGTCTTTCATGAGAACTTTTAACTATATACATGTGTACAGATCCTTTCTTGCAGCATTAATTATGATGTAAAATATGAAACTTTTTCTTCCTAAAAATCTCATATATTGTTTTATCTTATTTATCTAGCATGAGTGACCTTATTATGAAAGTTGATGCTCTTCTTTCCTCTTGGCCTAAGCAAACACCTTGGTATAATGTCACATTTCTTAAAGAGAAGCACAGGTAATGATATAATGGTGTCCAAGTTTTTTCTGTCAGTGTATGCTATACTCAATTATTGTTTCTATTTATTTTCATAACATAGTAAAATTTAAAATAGAATTACAGGTTTTTTCGGAGAATAAATGTATTTGACAGTGTTAGGTAAAGAAATTACAAGGTAAAGGGTACAGTTGGCAGAATACTTCTTTCTTTGCATATACATGGTCCTGTGTTCAATCCCTAGGATGACAAAAGAAGAAAACATTCTAGAATGATACAGAATGATGCATACAGAATGATGCATGTGAGATATGAAATTTTATGTAAGTTATTCCTGACATAATTTCTCTTACTCCAAATGTCTTTTTCTCGTGGTCAAGATCATTTTTTCTGCAGTGTCTTGAAACAGTCATTATATATAATATCTAGGTCTAAAGACTCAGTTCTAGAGTTCTGGTTAACCAAATGAAATTTCAAATAGATAGTATTTTGCAACAGCATGTCTCAAAGTTTGTTCTGGGATGCTGATGAATATATTCTGAAGAAACGCCTAGTCTCTGGTCAAGTGAATTTGAGGATCACTGCATTTTAGGCATTTTTAGTTCCTGTTTGTATATGTTACTATACTATTTTTATCTCCATTGGCTTAGGTTGTGTAATATAGCATTAGCTTTCTTGTCTAAAAACAAACAGACAAAAAAACAGCATTTGAACACCAAAGTACCACTTAACTAGCTGTGACCAGTCTTAATTTCGAGTATGTAAATACAGATGATGTTCCCTGCCACTCATGGGTTATGTGATTCAAGCTTACTTTCTTGTACATGTGTAGATACTTAGTGTGCTATTGCTATTATTTGTATTTGTTCCACAAATAATGATCTCTCACAATTTGGAAAAAAAGAGAAATAAAATTGAACTTGAAAGCTAAACTCTAAAATAAACACAAATAGAATAAGGAGAAATCTGAATACTTACCTGAAATAGAAGACCTAGGCCAACAAAACTTAATGATAACTTGATTTAAATATGGTTACCCTATTTTACCCTTAATTTTACTTTCCCTGGTTCCAGTTACCTGTGATCAGTTGTGATCCTCAAATAAGTATAGTATAGTGACAGTAAATTAATTTGAGAGACCACATTCATATAACTTTCATTATAGTTTATTGTCATTATTATAGTTCGTTATTGTTAATCTGTGCCTCATTTATGATTTAAATTTTATCATAGGTATATATACCACTACAACAACAAAAAAACCCTAGATTTTGGGTACCACTAGGAATAAACATATCTCCTGGGAAGAGGGGGTGAGCTCTGTATTTAATTTATTGAAGAAATAATTGTTGGATTTTCTTTGTGTTGGAAACTTTCAAAAACTAAAGAGAAGATCATTAGCAGTGTTCAGTCAGAGCAGTTGACTTACTGCACATGTGCATTTGTTTGGTTATATATGAGGGATGGATAGATAAAAGTTTGTGTAGGAATTATTTGTAGGACTTGGCCTTACACAGTTGTCAGAACTGGTAAAACAGTTTCCTTAAGACTTGAAACTTCTAGTGCTGGCACTTGAAGTTCACAGGACAAGCAGTCAGGAAGATGGCAATAAAAAGGGCAGTTGGAGAGCAAGCTGAAACCCTGCAAAGATGAATAGAAATTTGTGTCAGCCCTTGTTGCCTCTGACCTTGGTATTCTCCCAAGATGGGAGCCCTCTCCTATACAGCTGTGGGCACACAATGCACGGCCAGGTATCAGAGGAGCTGAGGGAGTCTCTAGGGAAAGGTTCAACTCATTGTAGACTAACTGCTATCTTAGGTCAACAGGGTGACTCAACCAGCAGCTCAGTAATAGTAATTTCCATGGAGCTGCAGAGTGATCCTGCCCCCTTGCTGATCTTAGAGTCTACTGAAAACCTCTCAGGCCCAGACAGGCCTGCCACACATCAAGTTGAGGCAGTGTCTGCCAATTCCCATGATAAGACAAAAATACAGGGTTTAACAAATATATGTCTGATTTCTTGGTCATTTCTAAATCTATGTTCTCTGTTACAGAAGTTATTAATTGTAAAAATAACTAGCTTTTCTAAATAATGTACTACTACTATTAAAGATTCCCTGAGCTTACCCATGTGTCTTGAAATTACCACCATTAGTAATTTTCTCTAGAACTACCATTCTTTGTCAATGAATATGCATTCTTCACATTTTTTTCCTATGAAGGAAAATTATGATTGTGTTTTGTAAATACAATTCAATGTTAAAAATTTCTACATAAAGTCACATACTACTAATTGTAGAAAATGTTAATCATCCTTTAGAAATTGATGTTAGGATACTGTACCTAAAAGATGAACAAGAAATTCAAGTATTATTTGAGTTTACATATATATTATTTCTGTAGTAATGTATATATATTACTTAATAAGCATATTATGTACTTCTATAATCATATAAAAATGTATTCATTTAGCACTTTTTATGGAGATACACATTTTTTCAACACAGTATTGTATCTTTGGCACTTTGCTGTCATGTCTATATGGACTCAGTATTAAAATGTTAAAACATATTATAAATCTGTTGTTATATTAATGTTTGATTGTTATTCCTTCTAAAATTTAAATTGGTTCATAAGAATGTTTAAATTTTACAAAGTAACTTAAATTAGAAGGGTTGCGAGAGAAGAAGAAAAGGCCAGTGATAAATTAGAATTACAAATAAAGTGAAAAAGGAAAAACATAGTTATCCTTTTCCTCTGCCCCGAAGAGTCTTTCTGAATCTCTGTGCTACCATTATTTTGATCCCTCTGGAATAATGTTAATTTTGTGTTTTTCTAATATCTTTGCGAAAAGTAACAAGAGGTCTTAACTGTCACCTCATCGTCCTTGGAACTTCACAGTGACAAATGCAAGTTGTGTAAGAATGTGCAATACAAACCATTTTGAAGGAGGCTTTACACTGCTGCTGTAGTGACCTTCCTGCTTGTCATGAGCGTACCGTGAACTAAGCTCTGAGCTTACAACTTTGCACAGTTCTGAAGTTCATGAGATGAAAACACACTCACGGTCCACGCAGAATGTAACTATTCTTAGAGGAAAGAGGTCAAAGGAATTTCTCCCAGGAGCTTCATAAAAAGTATTCTGTATACTGAACAGTGGTTTCAACAGCATTGTTAAAATAGAAAACTTGACCTGTTTTATAAATAATATAAATAGGGACTGGTAGTATCAAGATAAAATGCAGCTCAGAGTTTTCCACTGTTGTGGCTTGACTGAGATGTGTTTAGTGTATGTAAAAGAGTTGATGAACTTTCTGTACCTCAAACAGTCCTTTACCATTTTTGTTTCTCTGACCTAAGCTTTAGTAATAATCAACTGTCATTATGCTTGACATTATTTTCTCTGGCTAATGGCATGAAGTGTATCAGTAGTTTCTTAGCAATTGAGTATAAATCTATGACCTTAAATAAGAAGCAGAGGTACAGGTAGCATCTTGTTAATGTTGCATGAAAAGTAGTGCGTCCTACTTCCATTCTTAAGTCAGTCGGCCCCAGTTGGAATGGTGCCTGCCCAAGTATCATAGTATATAAACAAGTGCTCCAAGTGACACTCACAGTAAACTGTTAAGTGGTTGATAAAACTTGGAATGTGTTTTGTATTTCCCTGTTATGTTGATTTTATAAAATATTAAGTATACTAAAAATACTAAATAGTTAATTTTATTATTTTCAAATCTGAGGACATATATTCAACCAACACATAACGATCTTGGCTTTTTCTTGTTTTTGTTTTTGTTTTGGTGGTGGTGGTGGTAGTGGTGGTTTTTTTGGTTTTTGTTTTTGAGACAGAATCTCACTATGTATTTCAGGCTAACTTTGAACTCATTATGTAGCCCAGACTAGCTTTGAACTCATAGCTCCAGGCTAGCCATCCTCCTGCCTCAGCCTCGCAAAAGGTAGTATTACAGATGTGTACCACTACCCACAAGAGCTTTATATTTTTACATTATTTTATCTGTGTGAATTTTTAGGGACTAAAACTTATGTTTATTGTTCTTTAAAAATTTTTTAACCACTTGTTTGTACATCTTTTATTTTCTTGAATTGTTTGCTTTTCTTAACCTGTTAAATACAGACTTTGAAATTTACATTTTGTTGTATTAGATAACTAGAGGTTTTTTTAAATCCAGTTAAGAAGAAAATTTGTGAGACTGTGTGAAGCTCTGAAGATAGTGATTAGTAAGATATTTGTGTAAACCTAACCCTTCCCTTTTTACCTCACTTGTTTTCTATTTTTCTAGCATTATAAAAATAAATCCTCAAGGAAATGATGTGGTCTTTGATGTCGTTGCTATTGTTGATCCCTTAACAAGAGAAGCACAGAAGATGGCACAGTTACTGCTTGTAAGATAATGTTTTTATTGTGAAACTTACATTTTCAAGTCTGTTTTTAAGTACAGTCAAGTATTTGTGCTCTTAGTTCTTTTTATTATCCAACAGATTATCATGTTTAACATAGAAAATAAAGTGAAAGAACTACTTCCAAGTTGTTACAACAGTATTGAGATAGGCTGTTCCTGTAGACTGAATTTTGTGCCCCACAAAATTTGTATTTCAGCAGATGAAATATTTTTCAATTAACTTTATGCCCAGGCTCTCTCTGTGTAGAGATAGGCTTTTAGGAAGTAAAGTTAAATGAAGTCATAAGTGGTGTCCTAGCTGGCCACAGTGGCACACCTGTAATTCCAGTACTCTGGACTGAAACAGTATGACAAATTCAAGCCCAGCCTGAGCAACACAGTGAGCTAGACAGACACTGTCTTGAACTGAGGATGCCAGCTCAGTGTGCAAGCACTGCATTAAATCCACAGTGTCAAAAAAAAAAAAAAAAAGATTGTAGTTGTGGATTGGTGGCCTCATAAAAAGAGAGAGACTGTTTCCCAGGCACACAGACAGATCATGTAAACACAGTGACTGGAAGGCTGCAGACCAAGAAGAGAGTTGTTACCAGAAACCAAATCAATAGAAATATGATCTTGGACTTCCCAGCTTTCAAAACTACATGAAAATCTTTTTGTTGTTGTTTAAGTCACTGGGTCTGTGGTATTTTGCAGCAGCCTGAGTAAACTACTACAAAATAGCTTGTCCATGTTGGGAAGGATGTTCAGGACAAGCCGAGGCTTAAGCCTAATTATGTGAAGCTTAAAGTATAACTAATGTTAGCCAAACAGGCAAAGGGGAGGGAAGGGAGAACGTAGACCATAATCAGTAGGTTTGTTACAAAAAAGGCACAAAACATCATACCTTCAACAAGATGAGGTTTCTTTCTGCCATCTAACACTCCAAGTATAAACTACCCACAGCTAACAAGCCTCCACAGTGTGAGGGATTGGATCATTGTTGAGCGAGTTGTTCAGGCGTCCTCACACACTGCCTTCCATCTGGGGGTCTAAGATCATTGGCCAAACTTCTGAGAGCTGTGGTGTCATCTCCATATCACTGTTGGCAGAAAAAACAACAAGAGTACAACCCCCACGTTGGACACATTCAATGTGTCTTTTCTCATGGACAAGAATACAACCAGTCGGGACTTCCGGGAGAACATGGCGGATAGATAACAGCAGCTACGGAGGCTCTCTGAGATACCCTGCTCAGAATCCAGGAATGGGGTGGTGCGAGGAGTCCTAAGCAAGGGAAGATATACCCTGCCAACCCAGGAACGAACTAAGAGAAACCAACTGGAAACGTAATCCTGGTGCTATAACAGGAACAGATAAAATCTCAGCTCAGAAGCTGGATCCCACACCATTGGAAGCCGCAATTTGAATTTCCTGCTGCATCCAAATTAGAGACACATGAAAACTCTGAGAGTGGGAATTGGCGAACGGAGGTGAGAACGGGATTGGCAGGGAGCCCTGCATTGACCTGCAGTGAGTGAGTAGACCGGGGACCCTTCCATAGAGTAGGAGGCTTTAGTAAAGGACATATTGGGACCGGGCAGACTTGCTGGAACAGGACACTGCAGTAATTTTAGTCGCATATTCCCCTCTTAAGCAGGATTGGTGGGGAGTGCCTGGCCTGGGTGATGCTGCTGACTAAGACCCAGTAGGCTAGGCCAAACCAGTGCCTGGAGGTGCACCCTAACAGTGAAGCTTTTGGTAGGTTGACCTGGAGGGGAGGGCCCATCAGAGGCTGCCCGGGTCTGTAGTGGGCAGGAACACCTAGCCGGCACAATTCAAACAAACTGTAACAGACAAAGAGAAAAAACATTGGGCCTCCTATATTTGCTTGTATGGAAGGAACAAAAAGTACGGGAAGAGGAAGCAACAAGAAAGGGTCTTCAGTCCCCAATCCTGAGAACACTGATCCAGGAAAGATGAATGCAAAGGAGAATGAGGAAAGAAAACATTCAATATCAGACACAGAACCAATAGACAAAGCAGTATCTCCAGAGCCTCATAGATGAGTTCAAAACAGAAGTATTTAACGAAATAAAGCAAGATATAAGTAGTATAGTTAGAAAAATGCTAAGCACCACCCAAGAAAAAAACAGATGGTGGAATGGAAGAACAGAAAAAAAGAGAAGAATTGTTTGATGGAGAAAATAGAGAAAATATAGAATATGTGAAGCAGGTTCAAAGAGATTACCAGGAAACTAAAATCTCTATCGAAAGCTGGCATAACAGCTTGAAAGAAACTAAGGATAGCTTATCTGAACTGGAAGGCAGATTTGTAATGTGGGAGCATGAAATGAAAAACTTCTTAAAAATAACAAGAAAACAAACAGCAATAATACAAAGGCTAGAAGATGATAAGAGAATTAAGAAGATGATAAGAGAATTAAGAATTAAGAACATAAAAGAAGTAGGGACAAAAACAAATGGACTACAAAAGCTATTCACAGAAATAATCCAAGAGAATTTCCCTAATTTAGCAAAAGGTAAAAGATACTCAGATGTATGAGGCATACAGGACCCCAGCCACCTACAACCCAAACAGAGCTACACCCAGGCATAGAATAATCAAAATTCCAGAAATCCAATATAAGAACAGAATATTAAAAGCCGTCAAAGCCAAGAAACATCACTTACAAGGGAATACCCATCAGAATTACAGCAGACTTCTCGGCACAAACCATCAAATCATGAAGAGCATGGGGGGAAATAATTCAAGCTTTGTAAGATAATAACCTCCAGCCAAGATTGATATATCCTGCACAACTGTCCCTAGAAATTGATGGAAAAACAAGGTGCTTCCAGGATAAACAGGAACCAGGGGAATTTGCGACCACCAATTCAACTCTACAGAGACTACTACAGGATATTCTGAAAAAGGAAAATACCAAGATTCCAGAAACAGTGGCAGAGAGGCCACAATGAATGGAGCAGAAAGCGAAATGAAGAAGATAAACTGACAACAAACGACAGAAAAAGAGCTCAACAGAAATGAGGCAGAGAAGATTGGATGGTAGGAACAGCTATTTTGGAGAAAACAAGACATTATAATAGCTAATGCTGATTTAGTATCATCTTGTTTTAAAGTCCCATCAAGCTTTTATTCTTCTGTCTCCATCGGTCTTAACAGGTTGTATCTTATTGGATTTTATTATATGTGATAATATAAGCAAAAACTTTTATAGACAAGGAGATTATACAGAAACCATTGTTCATTTTCTGATAGTTGGTTCTAAATACCCTGTAATACTGTCATTCTCTTGAATGGTTTTACATTGTCTTGATATGTTTGGTGCAAGATTTCAAGGAAAGAGACACTATGGTAACTACTTTTATGTCAGGATATCTTGTGGTGAAACACTATTTTTTTTAAATGGTTATGCTTTGACCTGCGCTGTTTTGTTGTTATGTCCTCTTTTATCTCAATCTCCTTTTTTTATTACTTTTTATTTTTATCTTTTTAACTAAGGGAAAAATAAAAAATAGCAGGATACATTATAGTAACCCACTTTGATTTCCTGTTAACTTGATTTGAAACCCTGTATGGCACTCACCAACTTGTTTTGACTGATTTTCCTCTATTCTGCTTTGTTTGATAGTACCAAGTTCGAAAGTATAGGCAAAACTGTGAAGACAATAAGATTGATTATGACACCCATTCTGGTTGACTATTGTCTTCTTTTAAAGTCCTGTAATGTCTCCAATGTTTTGGTTTTATTGGTTTTGTTCTTTACTGTTTTGTTAATTTTATTATAACTGATGATATAGGCAATTCTTTTTAAGATAGCAAGAGGCAGTATGGTAACCATTGTTGATCACCTTGTATTTTGTTTTTACATTATTTATTATGTCCATCCTTTCGATTTGACTGACTCTGTTCTGTTATGTCACATTTGGCTTTACTCTCTTCAAAGAAAAGTAATAAGAATTGTGGGAGTAATTAACCCAAAATGTGTAATTGTCATTGTACAAAAGAGAGGAAAAGAAAGTGCTTTAAAGGATATAACTGCATGTATATTTAAGTGTATAAGATAGATAACCATATTAGAGTTTTGTTGGATCATTGAACAAACTGTTTTGCAGTCTCACTGTTTGAAAGTCCACTTTGTATGCTTTAATTTTGTAACTTGAACAACTGTTTCTGGGATAACAATATGTAATCTATTAGCTGGTGATTTCTTACTGTTTATTCTTTCTGAAATCCTGTATAACTTGTACCCTTTTTCTGTGTTTTTTTCTTTTTCTCCTTAAATAAATTTTTTTTTAAAAAAAAAGAGGAATGTAGCTCAGCATTAAAAAAAAAAAAAGAATGCAACCAGTCATCTGCTATGCTAAGTGGCAAGGGAGGCTAGAAACTAATTACAAACCTTACATAAAGCTGAAAATTTTTTTTTATCCTCCACCCCATGACACTTAGGATTGAACCCACAGAGTGATAAACTACATCCTTAACCCTTTTTAAAATTTATTTTTATTTATAGTCACTAAGTTGCTCAGTGAACCTTGAACTTGGAATCTTCCTACTTCAACATCCAGAGTAACTGTGGTTAGAGGGCTGCACCTTTGGTAACCATAATAAAACTGAAAATTCTTTTACAAAGAAAGTGGAAGGATGTTATGAGATAGCTGTAACTCCAAAGGGACATTGTGTGCCTTATCATTTTACTGAGAATTTCAGAGGTTCAAATTTTAATGCAGCTGGACAAGAGATTTAGCTCAGTGAAGCAATGCCTGCCTGGCAAGCATGAGGTCCAGAGTTCTATTCCCATTACTCCCCCGCAAAAAAGTTTTAATGCTGGTTTCCAGTAAATTTGAATAAGCTAGTTACATTAGAAGGCTGTATGAATTTTTAGTGATGTTCAAAATTTTGGTATATTCCAGTTTGAAATCACTCAACTTTTTTTAAAGATATATATTTTTTAAATATTCTCAAGTGGATACTGTCCTTTTGACAGTTTTATTAAGCATGGAAACAGGAAAATGTAATCACATCCAATTAATAATGCAGGTGATCAAGCCAGGTAATGTTGGTATATGCGTTCTATGAAAACTTTTAATTGTAGTTTTTCTTACAAATTTATACTATCAAATCACACTGAGAAAAAAGATCATAAAGGTCTCCTGTACATATATTAAAGTAGACACATAATTTTGGAAAGATGTTACTACCCCACTTTGCTAACCTATCTTTTCAGGCATATGAACATAGCAAACCTAATTCTATGGCTGATTTCCCATTCTTTTAACCATTTGTATGCCTTCAAATTTGAACTTCTTGAGATACTCTGTTCAGAATATTCTTTAGAAAGAAACAATAATCATCTATAAAGGAGTGAAGCGTAGTGTACAAATTCTGTACATTTCTATGGAGAATCATTATTAAGGGTAAATTAAAACATTGAGACTATGTAAAAAAATTAAGGAATCAGAAATACGTAGTTATATAGAGATATAAAATGTGCAGTTGCACACCAGTTTATCTTACTATTAATAATAATGTACTTTATTTCTGAACAACTTTCTTTTTAAAAGAATACATTAGTTTATTGGAAGAAATATACAGTGTTTCATTTAACATCAGGAAAGATAGTTGGTTCAACAACCTCCACAGTAGCAAATTAGAGGAATGATAACATGAGTATTAAAACACAGAGCTGCATATTCTGGCCAGGGGTAATGGGCGTGCACGTATTCCCAGAACTTGGGAGATAAAACAGGAAGATCATTGAAAGTTCAAGGCCAGTCGGAAAGACAAAATGAGACTCTGTCTCAAAAGTAAATAAATAAACAAACAAAACAGAAGCTGTATGTTCTGATTCCTCCCCAGAGCTGTACCTTTTCTATGTATTGAATTCGTTTTTTGGTGGTTTTTTTGGGGAGTGAGCGAGTTGTTTTGTGTTTTGCTTCTCCCTTTACCTGCATCTTTTCTTGTCTGTTAGCTTTATTTTTCTTCTATTTCTTATTAATTTCAAGGAAATATAAAGAAAATAGAGTACTTCATCTGTAAACAAGAAGTTCCTAGATCTTTTAAAATGTAACTTTCAAATGAACTTTCAAAAGGATCAAGGTACCCTTGCCAGTGTTGTGAGGTTATCGCTTGTGTTTGCAGATTAAGGTTTTAGTATTTATTTTACTTGTTTTTCAGTACTGAAGAAAATTAGATACCGTGAAAGAAGGTTGCTTTTAGGGTAAAGGCAGGCAACTTAATTCTAGAATATTGGAAAGTTGTTTGACTTCAACTCTTCTTTGTGGCATGACTTACTGTAACTGTGGCCAAATTATTTAGCCTATACCTCATGAAAATTCTTAGGAAAATAAATATAATGCCCAATAAATGATGCATGCTTAACTAATCTTAGTCATTAATATTATTTAGAATCAAATATGGAAATTTCTTAATAGGTACTGGGCAAGATTATAAACATGAATGTAAAGCTGTTCATGAACTGCAAGAGTAAGCTTTCAGAAGCTCCTTTAGAAAGGTGAGTTGAATGAACATAATTTTTTTAAAATATTTGCACATACTAAAAGAAGAGGTGGGGCCATTATTTCCTGGATCTGTTTTGCTGTCTTCTCCACTAGATGCTTCAATGGTGTAGATTAAAAAGTAATATTGTTTATTACACTCTTAATATAAACTTGATAAAGAAATGTGAATACCCATTTAGAAATATATCACTGGAAACTTAGAATTAAAGCATTTTTGGTTTAACTGTACTTTCAATATTTAGAGCTGAATTGTAAAATGATCTATATTATACCATCACATTTATATTTTATAGTATTAGAATGAAAATAGTTTAGCATAACTTGTCAGTGTTATACAAAATGTTTAATGTTATTTGCAAATATTCCAGTTAATACTGTCCTATTTTGACCCCTTCTGTCATCTCTAAAGAAGGGTCAGAAATAATACTCTTCTTTCTGGCTTGGAATCACTCTCATTGTGAGCCACTCTTACTGATAGGAATACTTAGTATTCTTCAAGGGTTACCAGAAGATAAAAGAATGTGCACCATAGGGCTAATATACCTTTGTAAGGCTTCCTAATGTGCCTGTGTTTGTATCATTTAATTATATAAGTAGAAAATATGCATATATACAAGCAGTGTGTAGCATTCAGTTAATTCCTTTCTACATTGCCTTGATTAACCTCAAACTTTAAACTCTCCTGCCTCTGCCTCCCAGGTAGCTGGGATTGCAGGTTTATCCCAGCCACCTTACCTGGCTATCTTCATATGTTATAAATGTGGCTGCCTGCATGACTACCACTACATGAGATTCATCCTCTGTGAAATTCTGCAGGGAGGGCTGTACCTAGTGATTTTGCTTCTCATGAACAAAATACAACAAAAATGATGGAATGTCTCTTCTATGATGAGGTTATAAAAGATAGTCCCTTGTATTTTGCTGACTTTCCCTCTTTTTGACTCTAGCTGCATGTTTCATTTTTTTATAGAAAAAAACAGAAAAATCAAGCAAACAATTAAAAAACTACAACAGTAAAACAATGGCAATACAGGATTTCAAAACAAGATGATAGAAATTTAACAGTGGTTCTTTTTTTTTTTTTTTTAATCAGTACCAGGGATCGAACTCACGACCACGCATTTGCAAGGCAGGCGAGAAATTTAACAATAGTTCTTACATTGCATATTCTTATCCTCAGAGTAATTGCTCAGGCTACCAGAACAGGCATGCAAAATTCATCCAATAATATCATTTACCTTGGAGCAGTTTCTTTCCCTTTTACTGTATCTATTATAACTTTTAGATCTCACAGTGGTATATGTGCACCCATGTTTATAGCAATACAATTTGTAATAGCTAAATCTTGAAAACAACTCAAATACCCATCAACTGAGGAAAGAGTAAAAAAGATGTGATTTTTATTTTAAAGATAATAAAACCAAACAAGACAAAACAGAACAAAGCCAATCAAAATAAAGCAGTGAAATTGGCACAAAACTTAGAAGCAGTACAACAGGAAATCGATGATGGCTATCATAGTGTATCTTCACAGTAGTTGTCCATTCCATCAGGTATAGCAAAATCAAGCCAAACAAAACAGAATAAAACCAATCAAAACAGAATAAAGCAAAACAACAAATTGGAACACAACAAAGCAGAACAATATTAGACTTCAAAAACAAGAAGGAAATACCTATACTTGCTGTATTGCATACTGTTATTCTCCCAGTAGAAGCTCAGACCTGCAAAGTCAGCCAAACAATACAAGCATTCAGCTTTTTGTACATCAGTTATCAACTCAGACTGTCTTCCAGTTGCCCACGGAGGAGAGTAGATCTTAGCCTGTGCAGTAGGCTCATGGGAGGCACTATCCGGCTTCTGTCTCCCTGGGCCCTACAAGGTTTGTGCAGCTTACTGGAAGGCTGGTTGGCTTCTTAGTGGGCTCCTCCCAGCCCCAGCATGGTTTCTGCCAATTCATGGGAGGCACTTTCTGGCAGATGTATTTTTAAGTAACAGAATACTACTCAGCCATAACGATCAACTCAAGGCTTTTATAGGTAACTGGATGCAACTGGAATCCATACTCATAAATAAATAAATCAGACTTGCATGTGTAAGCACTTATTGTCTTGCTAGTGTAAAAAACCGAAAGAAATAATAAACCAGTTCCTAGGGGCTGGGGATTTAGCTCAGCAGCATAAGCACCTGCCTTGCAAGCAGGCGATCGTAAGTTCAATCCTTGGTACAGATAAAAAGTTAAAAAATAAATAAATAAAATAAACCAGTTCCTGCGTGTTTCTGCAGGAGACGCCTTGCAACAACTGCATGAGGGCGGCAGTCTCCAGCCAGCCGTGCTTGAAACTGTAGCCCTCTTTCCAACAGCCCATCCCAGGTTGGGCAATCCTAGTAGTAGATCCCTGGCTTTCCTTCTTCCCTCAGGGAGGCCCATTTGCCACCTTGATGGTGGTCTTCCCATAGTGAAAGTCATGCCTCTTTTTTTCCCCTGTTTATGTGTGTGTGTGTCATGCTAGGAATTAAACCCTTGGCCTTTCCACTGAGCCTTATCACCACCCTTTTTTATTTTGAGATAGGATTTTCCTAAGTCACTAAGTTCCTCAGGCTGGGCTCAAACTGGCAGTCTTCCTGCTTCAGCATCCCATAGTGCTGAAATTACACCCACTACAACACCTGCTTTACAACTAATTCTTACTCTATGCGATACTTGACAGATGTGGCTAAAACATAGTCTAACCACAGATATACCTAAAAACTCTTTAAAGCGGCTGCATTTAACTCAGTCCTGTTTATTTTTAATTCAGCTTCAGTAATTGGTACTAGAATTTTAGCTAGAATTTTACTTGTTTTCTGGGTCTTATTTCCCTTTATATTAGTAGTAGTAAGAGTTAATAAAATAGTCAAAAAATAGACCATCAACTGTGAAAGAGATATGAACACAGACCATAAACCATTAGAACTTAGGTAAGTCAGGTATATCTTACAGATATTCTGACCGTATTCATAAGAAATAATTATTAACAATATGTAACATGCTGTTTTATAATAGATAATACTACACACAAAATAATTGTCTTCAATTTATAAATATTTACTTTCTGCAATACAAGTTGCCTTTTTGCTTTAAGACTTTATGATCATGAACATTAATCTATATCAATTTTAAAGTATTTTAGACAAAAGAAATAATCATTTTCAACTTTGGTCATTTTATGTTTTATTACTAGCTTTTACCGTTTCGTCTTGGAGCCAGAACTGATGTCAGGGGCTGATGGCAATTCCTTTCTTGGACCAGTTGCCAAGTTCCTGGATATCCCTGAATCACCCCTTCTAACCCTCAACGTGATTACTCCAGAAAGCTGGTTGGTTGAAACAGTACACAGCAACTGTGACCTTGATAATATACACTTAAAAGATGTAAGTTACTGTGTAAAGTCATACATATAGAGAGAGATGTGGTAAATTCTTAAGAGCTTTTTTAATTATAGCAAGTGAATGATCATCCTGTGAATGCGTACCAAAATTCACTTCTTTCTGAGTTTTGGTCTTAATCCAGGCATTTCTTTGACTTTTTAAAGTTTCCCTAACCTTCAAATTCAGCTTCTCTAGTTTTCCCAATTCCTAGGTTCCTTAATCTTAATTTCTTTGTACCACTGGCTCACAGAAACACTTGAAAGATGAACAATTTAGAAGATTTGGCAATAGACACTTAGCAAGTTAAGATTATACCACTAAATACATATTTTGCCCTTCAAGTTTGGTTTAACTTGGAGAGAAAATTAGATTCAACATCTGTTTTGTGACTTATTTCTCACAACCAAAAAAAGCAATTCTAACCAAATAAGGATGGAAATCAGGAGGGAATTCAGTATTATACTATACTAAATGCTAGGTGTATCTGCTTGCAATCACCTCCAGTGTGACACTTGTCTAATAGTGAGACTTCTCTTCCTCATCTGTTGTCAGTCCACAGAGAGGGGAAAAGGATATTTTTAAATGGACTCTAAATTTTTAAACATTGAATTTAGAATGAAAAAATGAATTCAGAAACTGCGCATACACACTGTCACATGCATACGCATGCAAGCATTTTAGGGGCATCTGCCCACATTGATGTGCAGAAACTGAAGAAAAAATGCATTCTTCTTTTTTTCCTCCTTCAGACCTGTTTACAGCTTCTTCGTCTCCTTTAGAATGTAACCATTGTTTTGACTGCTGTGTAAACTTTAACCTATAATAGTTTGGTTAAGATTAATCATAGTATTTGCTCTTTTTAAGTTTACTTATGTATTATCCTTTTGTGTAAAGATTTTCCTTCTAGACAAATTTCTTTTGATAAACTCTTGAGTAGATTCTGTTGGATCTTAAATCACACATACCTGTAACATACTAGTTCCTCCAACCTGATCTGGCCAAAAACAAAAACTACAGCTAAAACTTGGTCATAGCCATCATTTAAAGTCAGCCCTTCAAATCTAGGAAAAGATTAGGAAGACAGCATACTAAAATTTAAAAGAAAAAATTAAGAAATGAATTTAGCAAGAAGTGAAAAAAAATCCTTTTTTCTCCATAATCGTATCTCTTGAGACAGCCTATGGGATTCTTAAGAGAGTACAATAATATATTGGTAAGATAATTTTAAAGATTGTAAGCAAAAGTGTGAAAAGTTTGTAATGGGAGAATCAGTACAGCTGAGAAAAGAAAATGGAACATGTGGTAAAATTTCAGCAGCTATTAATGAAAGTTAACTACTTTTTAGTGTTGAGCAGCAAGTCTAGTTATGTTTTTCAGAGCTATTCCGTTAACAGTAGTTTAATTTCTAGGGTTAGAAGACTAAAATAAAAAGAAATTCCCTGTGTCTTTAATAGATTCTGTGAACAAAGTGAAGAACATTAGAAAGCATCTGTAAAAGTTCACTTCCCTTCCAGGGTCTGTTTTTCATTATGTGTTATAATCCTTAAATATTATTCGCAGTTTTCTTAGGAAAATATGAAATGATGAATAAAATCATTTACCAGAGTAGAAAGAAAGAAATTTAGGTAAAGAGAAAAACAACCTGGCAAAAAATGAAGCTACCTTGAAAGAGTTGTCACTGCATGTTAACTTACATAAATGTTCCTTGGCACATCTAATTTCCAAGCATACATGAATACCTGGGAAAAAGATTGGGTCTAGAAAAACTGTCCCTTAATAGGACTCTATTCACAGTGTTATAACCACAAAGACTTCATTGTATAATAATCATTAATGTCATAATAAAAAATGACAGAAGTAGTTACAGGAAAGCTAAACGTGAGACAGTCACATTTACCCACCAGAAAGCAAGCTGTGGCTGTTTTTGGTGTTGTGGTTTGACTGTGTTTTGGTGTTGTGGTTAAATATGCAAATATCAAGAAACAAGAGAAATTCTCATGTAAATTTATTACAAATTGAAAAAGATACTCGTATCAAACTGGCGAAAGATAGTGGACCCTACTATGATACCTAATTCTTAATTAAAAATTGTTAACTTTAAACTCACTTTTAGGGTAGAGTTTCTTACCTATAAATAGGAGTTAAACTAGATGATCTCTATAGTTTCTGTCTTTTAGCATCCTTATATTTCAATTCTCTACCATGGAAATCTTTCTGTTCAAGTAAATTGATAATATGGGCTCTGCATCTAGTGCTGAAATTCAGCACTAGAATGATAATAGTTCATAATTACAGATATAAAGTTATTGAAACAAATACTGCCTTGAAGTTATTTCTTGTTCTTAAGCAGTAAAATTACAAGAATAAGACTTAAGAAAGAAGTGCCATCCCCAAGTTCTTACTTCTGAGATAATCACAGCTAGAAGAACATATAGAATATGGAGGATTTCCAAATAGTCTATCCTTAGTATACCAAAAGTATATAAAAAACCTCATACAATGAAATAAACTTACATAGAGATGACATAAGTCCTCATCTACTTAATAAAATTCCCAAACTGTGAAAATCACTATTTGTTTTATTTTCATATTTGCCTATGTTGTTCATAAGAAGTAGAGAAAAAGCTTTATTCCTGAAACATTTATATGATAATATTTTCCATACAAGAAAAGCTAGTAACAGAATGCCCAGCCATCTAAAAGGTGTTTATGAAGCCTGGGTATGAGCATCACCTAAACTCCCAGCTACTCAGGAGGGGGTGGCACAAGAATTGCAAGTTCAGAACCAATCTGAGCAGCATAGTGGGCCCTGTCTAAAAAAAAGGGGGGGGGCTGTGCATAGAGACAAGGATATAGTCTGAGGAAACTATCTTTAAGAAGCAAATTAGACTTTCTTAGAAAACTATGAAAAAAATAGAAAGGTGTTGATACTTAGTCTATAGGTGTTTTCAACTTTCTTTCCAGTAATTTTAACATTTTTTTTTTAAATATGGGAAAGCCAACTGTTGATAACTTGACTTTCTTGCCCTGAAGTGTGTACTGACTGAGTAATTTTTGGCACTCAGTCTGAAGCACCGCAGGAGAGATAAGGAGACAAAGTATGAAGAGGACTATAATGAGGGGGCACAGGAGAGGCTGCAGAGAAACATGGAGGCTCTCTTGCTAGACAACAGACTGGGGGCTGCTTATATAGTTTACCTCTTGGGGAGGGATTTGGTTAGCTGATGGTGATGGATTCGTGCTACATATTAGCATGTGCAGGTTGGGATTGGGGAATCTTTGACATGCACGGGAAGGAATGACAGGAAGTCTGGCTTGGATCATGAAGGAGAAGTTTGATTAGGTGTCTTTCTGTGATTTCTTTGCCATGTTGAACCTCCACCATGATGCGTAGGCAGAACTGTGGGGAAAAACCTATCAAGTATCACAGATTGCGCAAGAGCAAATTGAACAGATTTTTTGGAGAAATATCTCATCTGTTCTGAAGAAATTTTCAAGCCCGTCCTTTCTCACATTTTCTCTGCATGGTTACTGGGGCAGGCACGTATCCTTGGATTGGGACAATCTTGATGTTATGAAAAAGAAAAGTACAGCATGAGCTTTTGACTCATCAGGTTATTCTTATGTTAAAAAAAAAAAGACGACATAATCCTCAAATACATTTTCTAACATCAAAATAATCACATTGATTTATTACTAAATTTCTGTTACAAGGATTATTAATACCAAAACCAATGGCACATTACCTCCACAGATTGAGAAAGCTGTCACAGCAGAATATGAACTAGAATACCTTCTGCTCGAAGGACATTGCCTTGATTCAGTGACAAAGGAGCCTCCTCGGGGTTTGCAGTTTACACTCGGCACAAAAACTAAACCTGTTGTGGTTGATACGATAGTGATGGCCAATCTTGTAAGTATTCTAAATATTAACTGATGTTATTTAATGTTTTGGTGAAACTTTCTTAAGTTTTCCTAATAGTGAGATGAAATGATCTTATTGTTCAATTGCTGAACAGCTCACAGAGAATAAAAATGAATTCTTAAATAACTAATACAAAATGGGAAGATCATACTTTCATATATGCTTTTATAGGTTTTTATAAAATCTCTCAATTCATTTTTAAAATTTTCGCTAGTGAGTAAACAATTACATAATTCACAAACAGACTTCCATGAACACTTGGATGTTCTAACCATATAATTCAATGATCTTTTTTTCCCCCTCTCTCATTTTAAAAGGGATATTTTCAATTAAAAGCAAACCCAGGTGCTTGGATACTGAAATTACGTCAAGGAAAATCTGAAGATATTTATCAAATAATTGGGTGAGATAAAACCTCTTTTAAATCTTTATATGTGAATAGGTTTAGTGTGATACAACTGAGATCATCAAAACAGCACTTAAATTTGAACAATGCTGGCTCAGATCCAGGGGTCAGCAAGATGGCACAATAGGATTTTCCAGGACTTATCCACTCCACAAAATTTGAATATTTATGCACAAAGAATTAAGAAAGCCAGGTAAGTATCGTATAGTACAGAAATAAGAAAAGGTGCACTGCAGGGGACAGAGCTTTATATTCCCTGCATTGCTGTCCACCAGCTCCTGTGACAATAGGGAGTGAGCACTGAATTTTGCAGTGATCCCAAAACCACGCATACGCCAGTAAAACCCAGCACCAGGCAGCTCTGAGAGCCTCAGACACCAAGCTAGTAGCCACACACCAAGCTTCTAGGCCCCAGTGTCCTGTGGGATCTTTGGACCCCAGGCTCTGTAGCAGCTGCCTGACACTCACAGTCTCCCTTTCTGCCCTGCCATCAAGCCTACCCTAGTACACTGGGCCAGCCCTGCAGACTCAGTTTTCAAGTTCACTGCAGGGTCAGTCTGTTCCCTGCAGGCCAGGCTCCGGACTGTTATACCCAGGATATCCCCAAGCTTTTGGCCTCCTCAGAGCCAGACCAGCTAAACCTCTCCTATCCCAGCTCCACCCCAACCTAAAGTCTGGATAGCCCACTTAGCCCCAGGATTCAGAGGCCCACGTATCCCAGATCTACACCTGACCTTGTATGAGGCTGGTCCCCGTGGGCCAGGCTTCAGTGGGCCCAGGATCTAGGACATCTCCCTAGACATACATGTCAGCCTGGCCTCATGAACTTAGGCTCCAGATCACCACTGGAGACTCTTGTCTTCTGGGAAGCCACTGTGGAATCTGAAACGTGGGCCTTCCTCGTGGACTGTGGTTCTAAGACTTGCTTCCAAGGACTCTGTCTCTAAGTCTATCACAGTGAACACAGAAATCAGGCTGCCCTAGGACCTGACCAGCCAAGCTGGTACTAGGTCAGCCCCTGAGACCCCTGGCATCAGGCCAGACCCCATGGATACAGGCTGAAGTCACAGCCCTACAGATCTAGGTACCAGGCCCTCTGACCTGCTGACTCAGTCACCAGACAAGCCTGCCCAAGGGCTCCAGCAGCAGGTTCTGCAGAGCATACACTCCACAGTACTTGCTCAGAATTTCTGAGTGGGCTGTCTGGTGAAGGGCTTTCCCAAGCAGTGCATCTGCAAAGACCAGGTTAGGTCCCTACTTCACCGTCATATGTTCAGTACCAACAGAGAGCCCCAGGGAAATATGACATCATTAAAGGGATAAAGTGCCTTTTACAGAAGAAAATTCTACCATTCATGACAGTATAGATGAACTTGAGGCCATTATGTTAAATGACATAAGCCGTGCACGGAAAGACAGATGTATAAACTCACTTACGTGTAGAATCTGAAAAGGTCAAGCTCATAGACACAAAAAGACAGTGGCTGTTACCTGGAGTTGAAAATGGGGAGATAGAGTTGGGAAGGTGCTGGTACAACAAAATTTCATAAAGTAAGTTCAAGAGACCTATTTATCTTAGTGATTGTAGATACTAACAATGTATCGTATTCTTGAAAACCATAGGGAGTTTTCACTACCATTCTATAATGTACATACATTTCAAAATACATATAAAAATATACAACTTCATTTCTTAGTTTTAAAAAATAAATTACAGAAAGGTCAACAAGTATCAGTATAAAATACAAATTTCCCATTAAACTGTAACAGTTGCTTATATAACATTGTATTTCAAAAATATAAAAAGAATATGTGTGTGTGTATACATACATATATATATATTTTTTTTTTGAGGCAGGGTCTTGCTATATAATTCAGGCTGGCCTTAAACTGTGGCTATTCTTCTGCCGCAGCTTCCTGAGTGCTGGGCTTTCGGCGAGGGCCACCATGCCCAGCCTAATATGTATCTTGTTCAGTATTCTTTTGCTATTTTCTATAGGCTTTCCATGTATTAGCATAATTTATATATTTATTATTTAATGACAGTATAATAGGTATCTTATATAATAATTTTAATTGATGTAGGCTTAGTTTTATTATTTTTATTGCAAATTGGTTTATTTCACTGAAATTTTCCTGTTCATTAAACAGTCACAAGATCATCACCCTTTTTCTATAAGAAGACAGCAGTAAATATTTAATGTTTATGGTCTTTGTAAATATTCTTTTTTACAACCATTTATAGCTCAAGGGTTTTAAAATAACAGACTACAATCTCATGTGGCTCACGAGCCATAGTACTGTTCATATATTTTTGTAAGCTTAATAAATATCCCCAGATTTTAGTTATTTCAGTAAATACTTACAGAATACCCATTATTATATCATTGATTATACTTAAAAGTATAGAAGTAGTGGTTATTATATCTTTTTTTCTGCCATTCTATTTCATTTTCCTCCTCATGTCATTCTGTTAATACACTTAATGATTTATGCACAAAAAGCTGGGAATTCTTTGTTCTGCAATAAAAAGACATGTAAGAGAAGAGCAATGTCTGTGTGAAAGATGAGATGGTACCTCACAGGAGTGTTGGAGAGTTAACAGGAAGTTACCATTCCATAGTTCAGCCCAGTGGGAACAATAGTTAAGAATGAACTCAAGAATAAAGTCATACAGGGAGGCACACACCCCTAATCTCAGCACTCTGGGAGGCTAAAGCAAGAGAATTGTTAGTTGAGCCCAGAACTGTATCTGTTCACTACTGGTTTTTGCAATGCAAACACCCAATGTAGTTAAACTGTGACTCACAGTCTCTTCTGTACCACTACCATCTGTGTGATCTTGCATCCAATTCTTTACTTTTTAGAGTCTTTGTTTTTCATTACAGAAAAGAATAATTATTCCCAGCCTTGTGGGGTCTTGGTAGGGACTAACTGAGGTAACCATTAGAATTTCTCATATTGATAAGTATTTTCTTCCCACCTCCCACTTCTTCCTTTTGTTTTATCAAGACATGATCTTGCTGTATAGAACAGGCTGGCCTTGAAATCACTATGTACTCCAAGCTAGCCTAAGACTCACAGTACTCCTCCTGCCTCACCTCCCAAGTGCAGCAGCACACCCAGCTCCCTTCATTATAGATGCTAGAACCGCACATGATATGTACAGAACTATACTTTATACTAGATTCCATTTTTCATTATTTCCTATAATATTTCATCTATAAGTAGATATTGTTGGGAGAAAGTAGACCCTGCTACTACATTTTTAAGTACCACTAACATATTAGCAGGAAACATTTTTTTATAGTTAGACAGCTATTGGCAATAAAAATAACATGAAGTTTCTTTGTATTACTTAGAAACAACCAAGCCATAAAGTTTTTGTTAATATTTCTTTAATATTTAATGTTTCCCCATGTGATTAGATTAATAAATCACTCAATACCCAGAACAGAAAATAAATGATGGTACTCTGTTTTCCTAGTTATTTTTCTCATTGCTGAGACAAAATCCCTCACACCCAGAGTTAAAGGAGGAAAGGCTTATTTGGCTCACAGCATGTAGAGGTTTCAGTCCACAGTCTGCTGGCCCGAGGCAGGGGGTATGGCAGGGCATTGCAGAAGAGAAACAGTCCTTGGCAAGCAGAGGGCAGCAGAGTAGCCGAACAGCAGCAGCAGCAGCAGCCTCTGCCTTGTAGCCTTTCAAGCTGCTTGTTCTTTGGGTGGTTCCCCCCACACCCAGGATGGGCCTTCCCTTTACCCACACCCAGAACTGTGCCAAACCAATTGGTGGGCTGGTTTAGTAATCACCCACCTTTAGTCCCAGGTGTTATACACTTCATCCCAGCATCACACATCCTTCATTTACTGCCTCTGCAAAATCCCCACCTATGTCCTCATGAGGCTTTGAGGGGACTTCTACACACAAACCACAACACCTATAATAAAATGCTCTTTGAAACTAAAGTATTAGTAATTAAAACTAGGCTGATGTAAAATATGAGAAAAGTAGACATTCTGCTCATCCCAAAATATGATTTGGCTCTAGTTGATATTATTTTTCTATTTAGGAAAATATTCGTTACTTATACTGAAAAGCTAAGGTAAAATAATGTTAACCAGCATTTCTAAGTCTGGATTTTAAGATGACTAAATTATTTAATATTTTAAAACTTAGTTTTCTGTTTTTAGGCATATTCAGTCTGTAGTTTCTGTCTCCATCATTCTTTTTGTAATATCCAACACTTGCTCTTGTCTTGAGAATAAAATTCATCAAAATTATTCTTAGAAAATAAAATCTTGACAGTTCTAAAATTAGAAAAATTTCCTTAGATTTTTCTAGCTATAGAGAATATCAGAGACTTTTAATTGGAAATTTTTCCCTGCCAAATTTGTATTGTATATAATCATAGTTTGGAATATTTGAATCTGAACTGCTTGCCCTGTGCTTTATAGTAAAGCAGAAGAGGTTTCCAGCAACGCTGTCCACTCTTTCTCCACATCTACTCAGCTGGTCTATTATAAGCTCATTGCATTCTCTGCCATTGGCGGTGGTTAAAGCTCCCTCTGCAGAGTGCTTCTGTGAACACTTCAGAGTTCTCTTTGCTGCACCTTGTTCTCCCCATTCTGCTGATTCCTGTTGTTACATCTGTTCCAATTGGCTGCTTCTAATAGTGTCTTAGTGTCTAAGCTCCAGAGTTACACTTGCAACCTGTTTTTGCCAAGGTCTCTTCATACATGCAGGTTGCTATATTAGTAGGCACATGACTATTCCGTGGTAATAACAAAAGTCAGATGTCTCTCCTGCTTGACTACATCTGATCCATAGGAAATACTTTCACATCACTTGCTCAAAGACTCCGAGTTTAGGCCAGTCACAAAACAGTAAGAACTTTCTTGGCTCCTTGAGTAACACAATGAGTGAGTCAGTCCTTATCAACTATCACATCCAAGTCTAGGGACACTTTCCCAGACAAGAAACAGACACCAATTCCTGTTGTTTTCCAACTTCAAAATGTACATTGCAGAGTTTTCCCCTTAAAAGTATTGCCTTACCAGGTCTAGAATTAGAAGGTAAAAACTCCTCTTGTCTTGAACCAAAAAGTGTAGTGGCAGAGGCTTGCAACCTAACAAGAGCACTTTGAGCCTTTATCTCATCTGGTCTCATTTCTGGACTCTTTTTAGTGTGTGTAATCTCTCTAAGGGTAGTCTGCCTATAGAGATGAAATTGGGAGTGTGTGCCTATTCATTCTCACTTTGTTGTCTGCTGGCAGTCTCATTGGTGTCTCAGTAGAGGCATCCTTTACCCACACTTACCATCTTCTCTTTAATTCTTTATCATCATATCATTGCCAGTTAAAAGTAAATTTTATCAGATTTACTATTGATCATACGTCTTGTATATATCTTTTGTTTTTGCATTCTTTTTGTTTTTATTTGTTTAGATCATGTTTTTTGTTGTGGTTGTGGTTTTGGTTTTAGTTTTAGTTTTGGTTTGCTACTATAGCAGAATACCTGAGATGAGTAATTTATTATGCCATGAATTTGTTGGCTGACAATATTCAGGATCAGGGGTCAGCTTCCAATGAGGGCCTTCTTGTTGTGTCATCCCATGACAGAAGGTAGAAGGAGGGAGGACAAGAGGGCCAAACGTACACTTTTTTAACAGTGCCAGTCTTTTCCCTCAGCATGGATTCTTATCCCTGAATATGATCACTTCCTGGCAGTCTTATCTCTTAATACGTCACAAAGGCAGGGAAGTTTCAGCGTGAATTTTTAGAGGTGCAAAAATTCAACCAGTAGCAAAAGGCTGAATTCTCATATTATCAGAGGATTTAATGAAAGGATCTGGATTCTTTTATATGGTATGAGGAAGAGCCACAGGGCTAAACTCTCCAGGAGGAATGACTTGAACTAAACCAAGGAACTGACCTGCAAGGAAGAGCTGCCAGTGATTCAAAATATGAGAAAGCAAGAAGCTGCTACTATCAGTACATCATCTGCCTCTCAGTGCCCAGAGAGCCAAGCGACTGATGTCAAAAATCTCATGTCTCATGGCCGTCCTTGCCAAAAGAGACCAGCTAAGCATTGTACATTGCCCCCATTCACACCTACCTTTTAGGTGTATGCAAATTAGTGAAATCTAATTATCAGCCAGAACCATAGTTACATAAGAGTCTAGGAAAAACAACCACCAAAAAAGTGTTTAGCTTTGCAACTCTGGCAATGTATGCTGTGCTCTGAGATGTTGCCTGACTTCAACACTGGATTTCCACAAATAGTGTTTTTAGACACATTAGTAGTACACACTTGTCCTGCCTAAGACTTGAAAATGTTTTGTCTTTATATATGAATTATAGCTTTCCTAAGTATTGAATAACAACATTATAATTTTCTTCAGAACATTTGAAGCAAGACTTCTTCATATTTTTCTGCCATTCTGTATTTTAGATAAGTGAGAAGCAGACCTTTTCTTCTCTAAGAATCTAAATGATTTTTGTATTTAGAATTTTAGGATAGCATAATGTATACTTTTTTAAAATAATGTTTTCTGATACATAGTGATTTGTTTCATTTTGAAACGACTTTTACAGAGATAGTGTTTTCTCAAATCTCACTGACAATATAAAATGTTTGAGTGTGTCCCTTTTTTTCCTGCATGAATCCCTTATGATGTGTTTCTCTAACTGCTAGCTTGTTCTCTTCACTTAAGCTGCTGGCTTTTCTTATAATGTCTGGTAGGTTTTAGCTGCTTAGCATAGTTGATAAACATCATAGTGCAGTGATCAAGAGCCAGACCTCCAAGGTTCCAGTTTGGATCTGGTGTTATAATTATATCCTAAATGATAGTTGTATGGGTTAAATGAGTTAGCATTAATAAAGTATTTAAAATGCTGTCAGAAATAGAGTAAGAAAAACTGGCTCTCCACATGCTGAAAACGAAAACTAGACCCATGCCTAATCACCATATACTAAACTAAAATCTAAATGGATCAAAGATCTGAATATTAAAATAGAAACACTAAATCTGTTGGAAGACAAATTAGATAAAAATCTTGAAGACATGGAGGTAGGTAGAGAATTCATGAACAGGAATCAAACCTCACGGAAATACTTCCCAGAATCAATAGCTAGGATCACATCTTATTAAAGAGTTTCTGCATATTGAAAGAAATCTCCAGCTTAGTAAAAAGAAAACCCACAAACTGGGAAAAAAATCTTAGTGAACTCTCCCTCAGACAAGGGACTTCTGCCTAAAACGTATAAAGAATTTTAAAAAATCAGACCCCCTAAATTCAAAGATCCAATCCAAAAATGGGCATCTGAGATGAATACGTACTTCTCAGATGAAGAAATGCAAATGACAAATAAATACATGAAAAAATGTTCATCATTATTACTCATTAGAGAAATGCAAATTAAAACCACACTAAAATTCCATCTCACTCCTGAAAGAATGGCCAGGATCAAGAAAACCACCAAAAATAAATGCTGGAGAGGCTGTGGGGAAAAAGGAACTGTCCTGCACTGTTGGTGGGAGTGTAGACTGGTACAGCCATTGTGGAGGTCAGTCTGGAGATTTCTCAAAAAGCTGGGATTGGAAGTCCCATTCGTTCCAGCTATTCCACTTCTAGGCATATTCCCAGAACTGAAAGCATCATACCTCAGTGATATATGTGCACCTATGTTTATAGCAGCACAATTTGTAATAGCCAGATCTTGGAAACAACCCAAGTGTCCATCAACTGAGGAATGGACAAAAAAAGTTGTGGTATTTTTATACAATGGAGTATTACTCAGCTATAAAGAAGGATCACATTGAGGTATTTATAAATAAATGGACACAACTTGAGACCATACTCATAAGTGAAATAAATCAAACTCACATGTATAAATTCCATATACTCTCCCTAGTGTAAGAAATGGTAAGAGTACATAACAGTTTATAGTAATCATGATTCCCCATTACATTGCTCTGAAGCCTTATAATGTCTGCATTCATTAGTTGGAATGGTTTTATCCTAGTTGATTTTATTATCTATGATAGTATAAACAGCTATTTTAAAGAAAAGACATTAGAATAGCCAGTGCTGATTTAGTATCATATTACGCTGAAGTTCTACTATGTTTTTGTTTTTCTGTTTCCTTTGGTTGTATTCTGTTATGTCTTATTGGATATTATATGTGGTAGTATAAACAGATTTTCTAAGGAAAATGAGATAACATAGTAGCCATTGTTCATTCTTCTGCTATTTGGTTCTAAAAGCCCTGTAATGCTTTCATTCTCTTGAATTGTTTTACACTGTTTGTTATGTTTGATACTATCGTATATGAAGCTATGCTCCACTATTTCAAAGAAAGAGGCGCTATGGTAGTTACTGTTAATTATGGGTTGTCTTGTGATAAAATGCTGTGTTACTTGCATTGTTCTGATCTGATCTGCTTTGTCATGTCCTCTTTTGTCTTAATCTCTTTTTTAAAAAAAAATTTAAAAAGAAAAGAAAGAAATAGAATAAGAGCTCATTGTCATCTCTCCTTCTACCACCTGGTGAGAATGAGAGATTTGCTTTAGAATTATAGAGATTTGGCTGCAGTGATGTGCTCACTGGGTCAGCCCTGGTCCCAGAGACTGTAGATTACACTGCTGAAGTTGCCTTGGAATAACACTATCACTAGCAGTTCTTGAAAGCTTTTAAGAAATTTGACATTGGTACCATCTACGTTGAAACCCTTTTTATTTTGGATATGGTCCTGTCCTCTGCCTTGGTTTAACTCTTGTCAGCCTAGAAGCTAAAAGTAAGAGAAAATCAAAGGTATGTGTTAGTTCTTGTAGTGCTAGGATACACAGGTGTTCATTTAGAAAAATATTAAAATATGCAGTGTATCCGATGACTGAATGCAAGAGTACCTTTGATTCTTTTCCCTTGATAAAACTTAATTTTATTACATAGTTCTTACAATGAAATTTTTAATACCTGAGTATCAGAAAATAATTTTGGAGTATAACTATCATCTTTCTTTAACCAAGTTTGAAAATTAAGGAATAAGCTGTATATATGTAATATAAAATAGAAACATCACTGCCTGGCAAGCACAAGATCCTGAGTTCAATTCCTGGTACCAGAAAATAAAAAGAATAAAGTGATATTTTGAGTCTTATGATTTTAACAGTGCCTTTCAAATTTTGGCATTTGAAAACACTGGGTAGATACTAAAACATTGCATGATAATATAAAATTCCCTTGATGTATAAACATCTTATTTTTTAAGTTGCAAAATTTCTCACATTGTAGTTATCATTACAATATATCAGAGATGTGAAAGATTTGAGTTATGTCATAGCCTTGGTATACAGCAGTAAAGATAAACAGTAATTTAGACTTTATGGATGACTAGGCAATATCCATCTTACTGAGTTACTTTGTACAATGATAGTGTATATTAAACTCTAGGACAATTCTTCAATGTATAATATATCACTTTAAATATATTATGTTTTGATGTCTCTGGCGCAGTGGGTTAGCGCGTTCTGCTGTTAACTAAATATTATGTTTTATTTAAATATATATAAATTGATTATAGAAAGCAAATATGATACATACACAAGTAATATTGCATTTATATTCATTGCAAAGTGAATTGCTTGTGTCATCCTAGTTGTACATCTGTTCCTGAATTAATTATAAACATTTGTGGGGTATTAATTTCTTTTGTTTGCTTGTAGCCATGAAGGAACTGACTCTCCATCAAATATACAAGATGTCATTGTTGTATTAAACAGCTTCAAAAGCAAAATACTGGAAGTGGAGGTATATAAAACTAAAGCTTTTTATTGTCCTTTTCCTAATGTTAACAAATACCTTATTTCCTTCATTTTTATTTTTCAGTGAAATGTAAGTTTTTCTACCTAGACTTATGTTGAAACACTTGCAGTAAAAGGAAGGAGGATTAGACTATAAAGAAAAAACAGTAATTGAAACAGAACAGAAATAAAACAGAAGGAATGACTTTGTTTTTTTCCCCCATGAGTTATGCTATATTACGTTTCTACCACATCTGTAGTCAGATAATGTTAGAAGTCAGTATCTAGAGATGAGATCAAGAAGATAGGCTAAATAGTTCTAAAAGGAGGCATGATATTTCTTTCCTTAAAGTAAAAAATAGGGGATTTTTTTTTCTTTTCTTGCCTTGTTATATATATAGTATGTCTTTTTCATGTCTTTTTATTAGAAAAAGAATTTTTTTTAATAATGGCTGAAATAGTTCTTTTGGACCAAAGTTCCTGCTTAAAACTACTAAAAATGTAGGATACCATGTTCAAATCTTGAAAGCACTGATGATCAATTAATAATGAAATAATGAAAAGCAATAATGAAATAGTGAAGGTAATAAGGTAACAAAAAAGAAAATTAAGAGCTTAGTGAAGTAAGGACACTTAGAACTTTCTCTTGTTCCAAGAAACTTGCTGTCCCTGGAAACATTTGTCCATTCTTGCACATTTGAATTGGCATTTTGATCTCATTTGCTGGGTTATGTGAACACAAATTAAAACCTAGGATCTATGTGAAGTATGTAATTTATTTAAAGACCCTCTCTACACAAGAGAGCCATATCTTTTAACCCACCAAAATAGTCCAAAGAATTCTTAACCTTCACTTGATTCTGTAATAGTTCCAGATTGATACGCTATCAAATAGCCATAAATCTCGAACAAGATTCTAGTAACCTAAACTGCAAATCAAATTTTCAAGTGTATATAGTAGCATATTACCAAGCATAAGCAAATACTCACAACCAGAAAAAACAGCAAATAGTGAAACACAGGTGCACAATAATTCTGAATATTAGAATTCTTGATACAGGCTCTGAAATAACTGTATTCACTTTATTTAAATAAAAACAAGTCAGGCACACATCTGTAATCTCCGCACTCTGGAGGCTGAGCCAATAGAATTGTCCCCAGACTCAAGGCCAGCCTAAAATACATATTAAGACATGTCTCAAAAAAAAAAAAAAACAGAAAAGGAAAGAAGAAAGACTAGACTTGAAAATAATTGTAGGAAATAGAAAACTATAAAAACTATATCCATTTTGGATTTTTTTTTTCTGGTGTTGGGGCAGATTTTCTTTTTAAAGTAGAACTTTGAAATTGAGTAATATAATACTAAAATTAAGACTTTTGTGGCTGGATTTTATATTTCCATAGAATTAAGAAGTTGGAGAGTAGATAGCAAGTATCTTAAATATAATAGTAAGGAAAATTTGGAAAGTCTAGGAGAGCACGAGTGAATTTAAAACTGGCTCTGGCATTCACTAGCTGGCTGACCTTGGACAGAATATTTAATTTCTACTGTCTCATTTATGAAATTGGCTTAATTATAGAACCTACCATATAATGTTATGAGAATGAGACTGTTTAGCTTTGTAAAATGCTCCATGAGTATTTGTTGAATAAATTAAAATAGCGTTTCAGAAGATGAAGAAAGAATGAACAACAAATTAAATGGGTAAGAATTTTTGTGAATTGCTAGAAGATACCAGTTAAACACACTCTATATCTTATCAATACTAAAGTCCTTTACTTCTTTTCTAACAACAATCCTAACTATCTGTCTCTCAGAATTACAGCAGAAAGAAAAAGGAAGGGGAAAAGAAAAACAATGCAGTAGATCAGTCCTTGAACTCCAGTAGCCCACAAACATTCTCCAAAAGAAAAGAACAGAGAAAATGGAGGAAAGTATATTATAACTAAAGATAGAGAAGAGTGTGTAGGTAAAAAGAACTCATAAATTACCAAAAAAGATAAGTGACAATAGTTTGTATAAGACCCTAAGAGCTCCTGAGGAATCAAGGCAGCCCTGTACAACAGAGACACTACTAGCATCAGACTAAGCATTTACAGCACTGCTGTTACAGCACAGCAAAACGAAGCCTTCAGTGTTCTGAGGAAAATAACTTCAGACCTATAGTTCTGTACTTAAACAAATTGTAACCAAATATGAAGCAAAACAATTGTTTTCTGAAATGTGAAGATTAAGAAAAACTACTTTTCATACCCCTTCTGCCAGTGAAGAGGAAGACTGAGAGTGACAGATAGTTCAGGAAGTGATGAAGCTTACATATAAAGAAATGAAAAGGATACCTACAAAGAAATAGGCAATTAAGGCCAGGGATTTAGCTCAGTGGCACAAGCGCCTGCCTGGCAAGCACAAGGTCATGAGTTTGATCCCTAGTACCAAAAAAAAAAAAAGAAGAAATAGGCAATTAATTGTGCACTCCCAGAAAAATGTCTTCAGGAAGACATGGATTCTAGACAATTAGAAAACATAAATAACAAACTAGAAATGATTAGGACTGTAGTAAAGAAGACATTTATATGTAACCTTCCACATGTAAAGACAAAACACAAATAAAAAACTGACAAAAGATAGTTATCTGTTTGTTGGTGGAATGAAAGTACCTTTGACTTATTAGCAGTCTCTCTATGAGTGGCATAGTTATGTCATTCTGACTCTACAGAGGAAATAAAATTTTAGGAAGGGGATTTGGAGATGGGAGAAAACAGAAGCACCGAGAAAGAGGAAGGAGAACTAGAAATGTTTAAGACTGTATAGTAGAAGTTCCCTAAGATGAATATTATGTAAACATACACTAATAAATGAAACTAAAAAGTATAGTTTAATAGCCTTTAACACTTTTCAAAGGATAGTATTTATAGTGTCAAAATAAGCATTACTTACTTTCCAAACTTTAAAATCACCATAGCAAAATACAAAAGATAATGGAGTTATGTTTACCGAACAAATACAAATACTGTCTACATTGACAAATGATAAAGGTTTAACCAATTTTAAGCAAAATACAAAAGATAATGCAGTTATGTTTACCTAACAAATATAAATACTGTCTACATTGACAAATGATAAAAGTTTAACCAATTTTAAGCAAAATACAAAAGATAAGAGCTATGTTTACCTATCAAATATAAATACTATGCATTTATAAATGATAAAGGTTTAACCAATATGAGCTGGAAAAAAGTAGAGATACTACCTAGTGTCCTTATCTTCTAAACAGATTATGCAAGAGAAACAGTTGCAGTTGTTGGAATAAAAATTAAAGAGTTTTGAATGTTACTTAAAGTTATAAAATACTGAACAAAGAACCAAAGATAAGGATATTACTACTGAAATTTCCAAAGAAGGGAAGGAACACTGATTCTGTGAACTACACATCTGTCATCACAAAGAGTAGGGTCTAGATTGTGTGAAGTCAGATATAACTAAAGTTGACAAATTAGCTAGCTCTCATGTAAGCATATTATTTAGCAGTATGAAAGTAACTACCAAAAAAAAAGTAAAAACAAGACTGAATTGATCTTTAAAGAGTAGATATAGCCTGGCTTTCTCTACTGTAGCTATCTTTCTTAGATTTCCAGGTTAATCTTTTCTGTTATATTTTTTCTAACCAAGTAGCATATTTGAAGCTGACAAATTTTACATTTTTTTCTTTTACATATTTTCTAGGTGAAAAAAAAACCAGACAAAATTAATGAAGATATCCTTACTGATAATGAAGAAAAAAAAGGAATGTGGGATTCCATTAAAAGGTAACTAATAATGAATATTTTAACATATAACTATATTGATCAAGAGTCAACTGTGTGGAAATTCTAAAAATGATAAAAATAAGGTACAGATTTTCTTCCATAGGAAGGATAAGATACATATAAATGTTAAAACAAGATAGAAGATCCAAAGAAAAACCGGGAGACAGACTGTAGATTGGGCAGGGTGGAGTTGTGGGGAGCACGGGATGCAGAATGTGGTTGGACGCGCTCACTGTTGCTAAGAAAATGTTTTCTTGTTGACACAAATGAAGTCACCATTCTATAAACATGATTAGCAGAATGCTATCAAGTGAGAACCTCAAGAAAAGTCATGCCAAATCAATGAAAAAAGTATGCTGTGAGTGTATGGCAATGCTGCGTTGATCCTGAAGAGGAACCTGCATCCGCCTCACCATTCCTCCTGTACTTGGAGAACTGTGGAGTTCTAAGCAAGCAGGCGGAGCGCCCACTTTCCCCGGAGCCCAGCCTGGTTGGGGTCCTCACACCATCTGGGTGCAGTGGAACAGCTAGGCGGGTCTGGGGCGCCTGCATCCACCTCCCTGTGTGCTTCGGGGACTGTGGGGTTCTAAGCAAGCAGGTGAGCACCACCAATTCCAGAAGCCCGGCGTCCTGGGTTAAGTGCCCCACGCACCTCCCCCACCCCTACCCCCAGCCCAGCTTGTTTGGGACTCTGGAGGCTTCCAGGTGCAGTGGAACAGCTAGGCGGGTCTGTGGTGCCTTCATCCACCTCCCTCTTCCAGCTGTGCTTGGGGAACTGTGGAGTTCTAAGCAAGCAGGCAGGTGCCCACATTCCCCGGAGCCCAGCTTGTTTGGGACTGTGGAGTTCTAAGCAAGCAGGCAAGTGGCAGTTCCAGAGGCCCAGCGGCCTGGGGAAACTGGGTGCCAGAGTCCCAGGAGCTGCAGGCATAGAAGTGGATTTCCAACAGACCCTGAGGAAGCTTTCGAATAACACTTGAAACTCAGAAATATAGGAAAATGACAAAACAAAAGACCAAATTACAATCTGAAACCTCCAGCCCATCCCAAGAAATCCTAGGAGCGATGTATATAGAAGAAAATATATGCCATACACCTCAAATATCGGACATAATAGCAACTGAAATAAACAAGCAACTCCAGGAAGCTTTAAAGAAATTCAAACTAGAAATAATCTCCCAGGTAAAAGAAGAAATGATAAAAGAAATGAAAGAGATGCTGAACATATCTAAAGAAAACTCAGTTAACAAATTGGAGGAACTAAACAAAAAGAATCCCTAGATGAGCAATATAAGAAACAAACAGAGTACATAAAGCAGATGCACAGAGATATACAGGAAATCAAAAATTCCACTGAAAGCTATAAAAACCACCTGAATGAAAGTGAAGATAGAATTTCAGACCTTGAAGACAGGATTGCAGCTAGTGAACAGGAAAGGAAAGATCATTTAAAAATAACAAAGAATCAGGAAATAATTCAACAACTGCAAGATGATGCAAAGGAAAAAAAACATAAGATTGATAGGGATTAATGAAAAAGAAGGGAACGACATAAAGGACGTCAAGAGGATATTTAGAGAATAGCTGAAAATTCCCAACCATGAGATCGAAAACCGACATCAGGTTCAGTGAAGCATATAGAACTCCAAATAGTCATAACCAAAATAAAACTACACCCAGACATATAGTAATCATCATCCCAGAAATCCAACACAAGAATAGATTATTACAAGCTGTCAAAAAGAAAAGACAGATCACTTATAAAGGAAAACCTATCAGAATCACAGCAGACTTCTCAGCACAAACAATAAAGTCAAGAAGAGCATGGAGTGAAGTATTCCAGATCCTAAAGTAAAAAGATTTCCAACCTAGACTGATGTACCCTGAAAAACTATCATTCAAAATCGATGGTAAAATAAGATACTTCCATGACAAAGAACAGCTGAAGAACTTCATGATCAACTTCAAGCCAACCCTGCAAAAAATATTGAAAGACAGTATAGATACACAAAGGAAAAAAACCACTAAGCAAAGCAGATAATTAAACACAAAGATAAAAATGCAACAGCAGAAACATAACATGTCAACAATAAACCAACATATAACAGTTATAACCATTAATATAAATGGCCTCAATACACCAAGTAAAAGAAACAGACTGGCAGAATGGATCAAGAAACAAAATCCAACCATATGCTGTTTACAGGAAATCTACCTAGTACAGAAGGATACTCACAGACTGAAAGTCAAAGGATGGAAAACAATACTTCACTCAACAGGAACCAAAAAAAAAAAAAAAAAAAAAAGCAGGAGTAGCCATTCTGTTTGCAGACAATGTGAACTTTAAACCAAGAATGATCAGAAGAGATAAAGAAGGTCACTACAGACTCGATAGGGGAAAACTCCAAGAGGAAGAGATAACTACCTTAAATATATATGCACCAAATTCCAAAGCACCCAGGTATATAAAACAAGTATTAACAGAAATGAAAAATCAAATTATCAGTAACACAATTGTAATAGGAGACCTTAACACACCATTGACACCAAGGGACAGATCAACCAGACAGAAAACCAGCAAAGAAATAACAGAACTGAATCACACCTGTGAACAAACAGACTTGATGATAGACAAATACAGAGTGTTCCATCCAACAACATCAGAATAAGCATTCTTCTCAGCAGTACATGGGTCATTCTCTAAAACAGACCATATATTAGCTCACAGAACATATTTAAATAAATGCAAAAGAGTTGAAATTATCCCTTGCATGTTATCGGATCATAGCACTTTGAAATTAGAAATTAATGAAAAAAGATACTGCAAAAATCCCACAAACACATGGAAAGTGAAAAACACACTCTTGAGTAATCAGTGGATCACAGGGGAAATTAAAGAAGAAATTAACAAATACCTGCAAGAGAATGAAAATACAGATACAGCTTACCGGAATCTGTGGGATGCAATGAAAGCCGTCCTCAGAGGAAAATTTATTACACTGAGTTCCCACATCAGGAAAACAGAACAAATACAAATAAATAATGATGCTACATCTCAAACAGCTAGAAAAAGAAGAGCAAGTCAAGCCCAAAGCCAAAAGAAGAGAAGAAATTATAAAAATAAGAGCAGAAATCAATGCAATAGAGACTAAGAAAACAATCCAAAGAATCAATGAATCAAAGAGTTCTTTGAGTAAATAAAATTGATAAGCCCCTAACCAACCTTATTTTTAAAAAGGGAAGAAAAAGCTCAAATTCATGCAATAAGAAATGAAAAAGTGAAATCACTACAGACTCTATAGAAATACACAAGATTATCAACACCTATTTCAAAACCCCTACTCTCAAAGATTTGATAACACGGAAGAAATAGACAGATTCCTAGAAACATATGAAGTACCAAAGCTAGACCAAGAGGATGTAAAACTGCTGAATAACCCAATCTCTATTAATGAAATTGAAAATGTAATTAAGTCTTTACCTACAAAGAGCCCAGGCCCAGACGGATTCACTGCAGAATTCTACAAGAAATGCAAAGAAGACCTAATGCCAACACTCCTCAAACTCTTTAATGAAATTGAAAGGGAAGTAATCCTTCCTAAATCATTGCTGGAAGCAAATATTACTCTAGTACCAAAACCTGAGAAAGACCCAACTAAAAAAAGAGAACTATAGACCAATCTCCCTAATGAACACAGATGCAAAAATCCTCAATAAAATATTGGCAAATAGGATATAGTAAGTCATCAAGAAGATTATATACCATGACCAAATGGGATTCATCCCAGGCATGCAGGGATGGTTCAACATATGTAAATCAATAAATGTAATCCATCATATCAATAAAGCCAAAAGTGAGAATCACATGATCATTTCTATAGATGCAGAAAAAGCTTTTGATAAGGTCCAACATTCATTCATGATATGAACTGTACAGAAAATGGGAATAGATGGCTTGTCTTAGTCACTTTATGCTCGTCGCTGAGACAAAGTACCTGAAGCCCAAAGTTGGGAAAGGAAAGGTTTATTTCTTACAGTTTTTGGAGGTTTCAGTCCACACTCAGTTGGCTCCAAGACAGGCAGGCATGGCTGGGCTGCAGTTCATGGCGGCCACCAGCAGCAAACTCAAACCAGCAAAGAGAGAAACACAACTTCTTCCTGCCATTACATCACATCCTGGCTCCACCCCTATGTGGGTGGAGCACTGACACCATCAATCCAAGCACTATACAATGAACCATCACATATGAACAATGCAAACTCATGAGGCCTGGGGGACACAAACATAAACAATGACAGATGGTCTTTACCTCAATATAATAAAGGCCATCTACGACAAACCAACAGCCAATATCATACTAAATGGCCAAAAATTGAAGGCCTTTACTTTAAAATCAGGCACAAGACAAGAATATCCTTTATTATCATTCCTATTTAATATAGTACTGGAAATACTAGCCAGAGCAATTAGACAAGAGAGAGAAATAAAAGTGGTAAAGATAGGAAAAGAAGAAGTTAAATTATCATTGTTTGCAGGTGACATGATACTTTACATAGAAGACCCCCTAAACTCCATTGAAAGACTCTTAGATATAATAAATAAATTCAGTAATGTAGTTGGATACAAAATCAATACTCAAAAATCAATAGCATTCCTATACACAAACAACAAAATCACAGAGAGAGAAATAAGAGAAGCCACACCCTTCACACTGGCAACCAAAAAAATGAAATATGTAGGAATTTACCCTTATGAAAGAAGTGAAAGAACTATTCAGGGAAAATTATAATACACTGAAAAAAGAAATTGAAGATGATCTCAGAAAATGGAAAGACATCCCTTGCTCATTGATAGGAAGAATAAATATTGTGAAAATGGCCATTCTCCCAAAACTCTTATACAGACTCAATGCAATCCCAATAAAAAATACCATCAACATACCTTATAGATCTAGAGAAATCACTCCTAAAATTCATCTGGAGCAAGAAGAGACCTAGAATAGCAAAGGCAATTCTAAGCAGCAAAGGCAAGGCAGGAGGCATCACAATCCCTGACTTGAACAACAAAGCATCTGTAGTAAAATCAACATGGTACTAGTATCAAAACAGAGCCAAAGATCAATGGAATAGATTAGAAGATACAACCACAACTACAAACACACTCAACCACCTTATCTTTGATAAAGGGGCCAACAGGTTCACTGGAAGAACAGCAGTCTCTTTAATAAATGGTGTTGGAAAAACTAGCTCGCCACATGCCGAAAACTAAACTAGACCCATGCCTTTCACCATGTACTAAATTAAAATCTAAATGGATCAAAGATCTGAATATTAAAACAGAAACACTAAATCTGTTGGAAGACAAATTAGATAAAAATCTTGAAGACATGGAGGTAGGTAGAGAATTCATGAACAGGAATCAAACCTCACGGAAATACTTCCCAGAATCAATAGCCAGGATCACGTCTTATTAAAGTGTTTCTGCATGTCGAAAAAAATCCCCAGCTTAGTGAAAAGAAAACCTGCAAACTGGGAAAAAAAATCTTAGTGAACTCTCCCTCAGACAAGGGACCTTCTGCCTAAAACGTATAAAGAATTTTAAAAAATCAGACCCTCTAAATTCAAAGATCCAATCCAAAAATGGGCATCTGAGATGAATACGTACTTCTCAGATGAAGAAATGCAAATGACAAGTAAATACATGAGAAAATGTTCATCATCATTACTCATTAGAGAAATGCAAATTAAAACCACACTGAAATTCCATCTCACTCCTGAAAGAATGGCCAGGATCAAGAAAACCACCAAAAAAAAAAAAAAAAATGCTGGAGAGGCTGTGGGGAAAAAGGAACTGTCCTGCACTGTTGGTGGGAGTGTAGACTGGTACAGCCATTGTGGAGGTCAGTCTGGAGATTTCTCAAAAAGCTGGGATTGGAAGTCCCATTCATTCCAGCTATTCCACTTCTAGGCATATTCCCAGAACTGAAAGCATCATACCCCAGTGATATATGTGCACCTATGTTTATAGCAGCACAATTTGTAATAGCCAGATCTTGGAAACAACCCAAGTGTCCATCAACTGAGGAATGGATTAAAAAGTTGTGGTATTTTTATACAATGGAGTACTACTCAGCTATAAAGAAGGATCACATTGAGATATTTATAAATAAATGGGCGCAGCTTGAGACCATACTCATAAGTGAAATAAATCAAACTCACATGTATGAATACCAAATAGTTTCCCTAGTGTAAGAAATGATTCAAATATATAAAAGTATGTGGTAATCATGATTCCCCATTATGTGGCTTTGAAGCCTTATAAAGTTTTCACTCATTAATTGGAATGGCTTTATTCTGGGCTTCTTGATATTATTGCCTGTGATGAAATGAACAGCTATTTTGAAGAAAATAAGACATCATAATAGCTAGGGCTGATTTAATATCATCTTGTTTTGAAGTCCCACCAAATTGTTGCTCTTCTACCTCCATTGGTTTTATCATGTTGTATCTTACTGGATTTTGTTATATGTGATAGTATAAACAACAATTTTTATAGGCAAAGAGATAATGTAGAAACCATTGTTAGTTTTCTGTTAGCTGGTTCTAAAAACCCTGTAATACTTTCATCCACTTGAATGGTTTCACACTGTTTTGATATGTTTGATGCTATAGTATACAAAGTTATATTCAAATATTTCAAAGAAAGAGACACTATAGTAACTACTATTAAGTCAGGTTATTTGGTGGTGAAGCACTAAGTTGCTGAAATTGTCATGCTTTGACCTATATTGTTATGTTGTTATGTCCTCTTTTATCTCAATCTCCCCCTTATTCATTTAAAATATTGTTTATTTTTTATTTTATTATTATTTTTTAATTAAGGGGAAAAAACAGGAGGATATATTGTAGTAACGTTTTTGATTTCCTATTGACTTGATTTGAAGCCCTGTATTACTCCCACTATCTTGTTTTGACTGATTAGACTCTGTGCCGTTCTGTTTGATAGTATCAAGTTTGAGGGTATAGGCAACTAACTACTTTGAAGGCAATAAGATTCACTATGATGCCCATTGTGGTTTGACTATTATCTTCTTTTGAAGTCCTGTAATGTTTCCAATGTTTAGGTTTTATTGGTGTTGTTCTGTACTGTTTTGTTCAATTTTATTATACCTAATGATATAGGCAATTCTTTTTAAGGAAGCAAGAGGCATTATGGTAACCATTGTTGATAACCTTGTATTCTGTTTTTACATCATGTGCTATGTCTATCTTTTGTTTTGACTGACTATGTTTTTTCATATTTGGTTATATTCTCTTCCAAAAAAACTAATAAGAATTATGGGAGTAATAAAACCCAAAATGTGTAAATTTTGTTGTAAAAACGAGAGGAAAAAAAGTGCTCTAAAGGATACAACTGCAAGTGTGTTTAGGTGTGTTAAGATAGATGATCATATTACTGAGTTTTTGTTGGATCATTGAACACAACTGTTTGCAGTCTCACTGTTTGAATATCTACTTTGTATGCTTTAATCCTGTAACTTGAACAACTATTTCTAAGATGACAATATGTAATCTATTAAATAGTGATTTCTTACCTTTTTTTGTAATTCTGTATTACTTGTACCCTTATACTGTTTTGTTTTGTTTTTCTTTTTTTCCTTTAAATAAAAAATTTTAAAAAGTAAATAAAACAAGATAGGAAACTGAAGGTGTAAGACAGCTGAAAACATTTTTTCAGACCAGAGGAGAAAAAGTACATAGTTAGCTGGAACCTCAAAAAAGTATTCTTGGAAAAGTTTGAGACCTAAGATCTATTCTAAAGAAAAGACAGGATTCAAAATTTGGAGACAAAATGACATGGTTACATGAAAGCAGAAGGACTGGTTTGTTCCTCAAAGAATAGAAAGTAGCCCAGCTTAGCTGCACATTGAATACAGTAAGGAATTCACTGGTTACATTATTAGTCAATAAAGACTAATACACTTTTTGTACCTGGAATTAAAATAGACTTTTTGTACCTGGAATTAAACTGTGCCGGTATTGGCTCACATACATCATGGATCCAGTAGTACACCTGGCTCTGGGCATTCAGATAACAAGGTCAAAAACCTGTCTTTCTCTGTTAGTTCAACTGTTGCTATGCCTCTTTCATTTTCAAATAGACTTTAAATGTAAAAGTTTATTGCCTCCAGTTGGAAGAAGTAGGTTCTTTCCAAATAATCTTATCAGTAAGATTGCCAGCGCTGTCCCATCAGTCTCGCCATAAACATGTGTTCCAGGTTAAACCAATCACTGTGATTCTGACTGATGGTACGTGAGTTATAATGTCTGCCTCTCGAGCCCGTGGGAAGCCCTATCTCACCTAAATGTCATAGAATGGAGTTGGAGCAGAATAGTTCCCCACAAAATACCAAGTCATCACTACTAGAAAGGGAAAGAATCCCAGGCAGACAAAATGAAAAGCTACTCTTCTGCAGATCCACATTGTCTATTAGAGAGCCAGGAATATAGCTCAGCAGCACAGTTTAATTCCAGATACAAAAAGTCTATTATAAAGATTTTATTTTAGGGGACTGGGGATTAGCTCAGCGGCATAAGTGCCTGCCTTGCAAGCAGGCAGTCGTTAAGTTCGATCCCCGGTACCAATAAAAAGGAAAAAGACACAAAAAAAGATTTTATTTTAATTTGAATTATGAAACCATTCATTACTTTGATCAGAGAGAAGAATATACACTTTAAGTCAAATAGATTCCCCAACCTAAACAAATTTTGTTAATACCAGTTAAAATCATTTATATCATTTATTTTGCCCAGTTTAGGCTTCTTTTTCTGTAGTTGACTTGATTGGAAAGAACAGTCATACTACCATCTCATGAATCAACTTTTTAAATAATTGTCATAACTATCTGTGCTTGGAAAAATGTTTTCCATGATGGTTGCTATTAATTTTTCAAGTTTTTGTTATTTTAAATACTTGTTTATATAAAAATAAGGTTTTTAATTAAGTAAAATCTTCAAACCAAAAGAAATTGAATACTTTATGAATATCGCAAATAACAGTGAACCATTTTTGCAGATGAAATTAGACATATACAGAAACGAGCTGGGGATGATCCAGGTCCAGAAAGCCGTGTCAGTCAGCTTTGATAATGCTACCATGCGATAAACCAAGGAATGGACCTGACTTCCAGACCTCTCTGTATACCTCGTGGAGGTCGCCCAGACCGAAAGACCTCTGTCACTTGCTGTTGACTGGAATCCTTACCCAATCAGAAGAGGTCTAAAAGTCATAGGCATTTTTATATCATATTTCAGCATGGCAAACCTTGCTAGGTGCACTCAGCAGACCTCCTCTGTTGGCACATGCATCTTCCTTGTGCCATGGTCAGCACCTGTACTGTTCCTCCCTTCATTGCTGATCTGCTTCAAAGGTTCAGTACACTAGCTGAGACCATGGCTGGCAGTAATACATGCTTGATCCTCAAAACAACTCTTGCAGTTCATGAAGGATCAAAGATACTGTCTCATTAACCTGGAGGCAATTTAATTGCATCTCATCTTATAAATAAAAGCTCATAAAACTTCAAGTGATATTGTCATATTTGATATTAATAAGTCATAATTGTTAGAGTTAACGATTGTTTAAAATTAATAACTGTCCATTTTGAAAGTGATGTGAAATTTTTTAAAGGTATTCTTACTTTTACTGTTTATCAAATTTAGTATGTAGGCAGATAAAGTTTGCCAGTATATATTAAGAAACTGTTCTTTATGACTTTTTAATTCCAAGTTTCACAAGAAGATTGCATGAAGATGATGACAAAAAGGAAAAAGATGTTCTAAATATTTTTTCAGTTGCTTCTGGCCATTTGTATGAACGCTTTCTAAGGTATGCATATTTTTATCTAATATTTTGAAAACAGTACATTTACATAGCCCAAAGTTCGTAAAGAATAAGGAATGTGCATGAAAAAATACTCCCTCTTTTTTCCTTAATACTTAGTTCCTTTCCCACAGGAAACCAATAGTAGTAATTTTATATCCTGCCAAAGATGTACTGTATCTGTAGACAAAAAGGTATATATTTTTCTTTTTTTAACTTCTTTTGATTCATGTAGTAACAAAATATACTGCTCTGTACCTTGCCCTTTTTTATTTATTTACAATTATGAGACAAATATACAGTTTAAATATATGAGATTTCATGAGTTCTATTTGATTTGGAATGTTTTTCCTTAAGGGTAGAAAATACATAATTTGTAATAATGATATATAATAAAAATATGTATAGTACAAATCTTCCTTTTCTGGTAAAGAAGTGCCTTGTTTTATAAGAAAGAGGGAGATGAGAGAAGGAGCGCATATTTACAGAGTACAAAGGGATATTTTTAAAGAGTTTATCAGCAAGATCATAAAGAATGCCTCAAAAATATTTGAATTATAGTGTTATATTTTTAAATGGAACTTTAAATACACTTGTATCTTCTCTTACTGTGAGGTCTAGAACAGCAAAACAGTGACCTGTCCATTGAATTTACCAGTATAGATAAATAATTCAGGCTTTCAACTTTTGCAGATCTACCTGATTTAAATCATATAGTAATATAGCTGTTTCAACTCTATTTAAAATAAACAAGAATGTTCAGACTAGTTTCTTTACCAGCTAGGATAAATAAATCAATCTAGTCTTTATCAAGATATGTCTCCATCTTTATATAATATGCATTTGATCAGCCATAATATTTAGATACTTCAATTTGATTCTTTGTAATTTGTAGTGGAAAGCTTCTAATTCCTATCTTTATTTAAAAACCTCCTAAAAAAGTAAAATGAATGTTAATTTATATTGGGTTTAATATTCTTTTATACAGAATTATGATGGTCTCTGTTTTACGTAACACCAAAACACCAGTGAAATTCTGGTTTCTAAAAAATTACCTCTCACCATCATTTAAAGTAAGTATATTATTCTTTTTATATAATGAATAATATTGGAATAAGATTTTTATTATTTCTAGTTCATATATTCTCTTTTCAGAATAAACTTTTTGAAATGTATTATTAGTAACTTTTAAAGCAAGAAAAATTCTGTTCAATTTTTATTTAAAGAGGTGTTTAAATGAGAGGATATCTAAAAAAGAGAGTATATCTGCACATAAAACCAAATCAGAATACTGAGCGATTTTTAATAAAATATTCTTACTGTATCTTTTCTATGTTTAAATACATAAATGCTTGCTATTGTGCTTTGTTACCTACAGTATGTATTCAGTACAATAACAGGCTATACAGATTTGTAGCCTAGGAACAACAGGCTGTAAGATACAATCTGTATAGGAGGTAGGCTTACCAACTCAATGTGTAAGCAACTCTGACCAAACCATTAGATACAGCCATTGACATGACTGTACTTTTAATTTTACAAAACAACACTGAATCTCAGGTATCAAATATTTAGAGCGCACTGTCTGATATTTTTATGCTAGTCATCTCAAACATGAAACCCCACAGAGAATCTAGTTTATCAGTTAACAATTCATTTTGGATTCATTATATATCCTCTTTGTCTCTCTAATCAACACCATGTTGACACATCTGTAAACTGTGTGGAATGTGAGCATTCCAAGATCAGAGGCATTTCTTTCCAGAATCAGGTCAGACACAAGTAGTAAAAAAATGTGAAAATTTATCTTAGTCAATAATGACTTACTTTAATGACATTAAACTATATAGTTTTATGTGCCTTGTGTGTCAGAATTTTCATACTTCTCATTAGTGAAGAACGCTGTTCACGTTTCCATTATTGTACCAAACTATTTTAGATGTTCAGTTTAGAAGAAGGGTTTATTTTGGCTCACAGATTTGGGAGTTTCAGTCAGGCTGCAGTGACTTAGCTGTGTTGCTTTCAGCTGTGGCAGCATTGTACGTCATGATGGCAACGCATGGTGGATGGAGGAGGCTGTTACCTCATGTCAGCCAGGAAGCAAGAGAGGGAAGGGGGGCTATGCTCTGAATATCTGCTTCAAGGGCACACAATTGGGACCTGACTTCCCTCTGCTAGGCCTCACTTCCTATACATTCCACCACCTCCCAGTAGCACCACACACTGGTAAGCAAGGTTTTATTACAAGGCCCTTTTGGGGCTGCTTCCAAACCATAGTATAGATGTAATTCATACAAGAGGTGTTTTCAATATTTCTCCTGTTGGTTTATAGCAATCTATAACACTCTCACCTTTTAATTAAAGTATTCATTTTTTTCTATAGTACTCTTCTCATACTGTTTGATGCTACATGTATGTTTTAGGAGGTCATTCCCCATATGGCTAAGGAGTATGGATTCCAGTATGAACTTGTTCAATACAAGTGGCCCCACTGGCTTCATCAACAGACTGAAAAACAACGGATTATTTGGGGTTACAAAATTCTTTTCCTTGATGTCCTTTTTCCACTAGCAGTGGACAAAATCATTTTTGTCGATGCCGACCAGGTAACTCGTTAATTCTTGTTTTCAGTAGCAATCAAACTTTATGCTTCTGTCTGCATATTAGGACTTAACTGTGTCGTTGCTGTGTTTTGCGTTTGTTGCCATACCATGTAATCATGTAAGCACGTGTTACGGTGCATCTACAGAGCACCTGTAGAACATACCCTCAGGATCCAGGGGAAAACTGAAGATATGCCAAGGGGTACCATTTATTACCTAAGACACGGCAATTTTCTATCTAAATTAGCAATAGTTAAGTTTGGAAATTAAATATTTTTAATCATAACAAGAGTAGTTATATAAATTTCTATGAATAGAAGTTGATTTTTAAAAATTAGCTATTTTTGTCAGAAAAATGAGCAGTTACATACAGCTGTCTTCTCATTCTTCTGCTTTGAATAGCATTCATTGATATTTAATCAGTAACCAAGTTCTCATCACTATGCCATTTAAAGGAATGTCCTAAATTTATAAAAAGAATAAGGTCCTCAGCTTTCAAAACGTTATGTGGCTAAAAATATTTCCCCTTTCCCTTCTTGCCTTGCTTTTTAAATCATTAATGGGAAAAATATTTGAAAAATACTCAAAATTTCCAGTAATGGTGATAGGGAAATATGTACAACAAATCAAGTACCTAAATTAGAATTTATATAGTTAGGACAAAAACACATATATTTTCAGAATCTGTATGAGAGTTCAGTACTTATGCTGTAAAATATTATTCTCATACTATTTTCCAAGTTAAAAAATAATTAACCATTATAATAACTAAAAAATAGGCAAATATAAATGATGAAGCATTTCTGTACATACTAATACACATAGTGTACACATATACACTAGTTTTTTTTCCAGCAGGCTTAAATCAATTACAGAATTAACATACTGACATTATGTTATTAAAGCTCTGTAGAATAATCTGGAGGCTTTTATAATTCAAATTAATATTTTCCAATATATAATAGATACTTACCATAAAAAAATTTTGAATTCTTATTTCACATATTGAGAACCTAAGGGCTATGCTCTTATCTGATATTTAACCTTACCTGAAATATGTTGCTTAAAAATGTTATAAAATACTCTCATTGATAAGACTGTTACATAATCTAGGAATATAGATTTCAAATTTCTTTTAATCTGTGAAAACAAAAGGAAATACATTTAGGAAATTGACACTATATGAAAGCAGCGTAAAGAAAATACAGTTTTCTGTGTCTCTACAATAGGGTAATAGTGGCTTAAAATTCCCATTAAAAAGGCTTGTGTTGTTTAATAGTCTTCAACATAGACACTGTTTTAATCACTTAGATTGTGAGACATGACCTAAAAGAGCTTCGAGATCTTGACCTGGGTGGCGCTCCCTATGGGTACACTCCTTTCTGTGATAGCCGCACTGAAATGGAAGGATACCGTTTCTGGAAAACAGGATACTGGGCGTCACGTCTTTTAGGAAGGAAATATCATATCAGGTAAAAAAAAATGTGTACTCTTACCATTTAGTAAATAAGTAAGGTGCCGAATTCACTCTTCTTAGAAATTGCACAGTAATGATAACCAGTTGCATAGTATTACTGCATGCCAATCACTCTTATAAGCCTTTGTATATATTAACTCATAAATCCTTATGACAGCCTTTATTATTATGACACTATTATCATCTCCAAATTATGTATGTTGCAACTGAAGCATTCAGCATTTATGTAATTTGGCCAGGCTTACTATCGTAGTATACAGTTGAGCCAAGGTTTAAATCCAAGTGATTTGGCTCAAATATATGCTCCTGACTACTGAAGAAAGTTTAAGCTTGTTTTGTCAAGTACCATAAAGATAATGTTCAAAGCTATTTGAACTCTTTTGAAAGCCCATGAGTTTCATGACAACTTGAAAAAACTTCAGGTAACCTTAAAAAAAATTAGTCCTACCAAAGTTGTAACAAAATTGAAACTCCATAGAAATAATGTTAGACACAGGGAGCAAATTTATAAAAGAGATAATTGTTACTAGACCCTGGCATATCTGTAGTTAAACCCATCACTGTAGACCTTGCCTGGGGAAAAGTAAAGGTATGTGAACAATATAAGCTATCAAGGAGATTTCAGGGCTGGGGATATAGCTCAGTGTTAGAGTCCTTGCCTAGTATCCATGAGACCCTGAGTTCAGTCCATGCTACCACCAACAAAAAAGAAAAAAAAAATGTTTATCTTTGCAGTGCCCTATACGTGGTGGATTTCAAGAAATTCAGGAGAATTGCAGCAGGAGACAGGCTTAGGGGCCGGTACCAATCTCTCAGTCAAGATCCAAACAGTCTTTCAAACCTAGATCAAGTAAGTAAAATGTTAAATGTTAAATGCATATCATGGATTATTTAAACTCCCTGTATATAAACTTCAGAATTATTTTCAACTTTTTTTAAAGTTTTTCCTTTTATGCAAATAACTCTACTTACACATAATCTTTCAATTCACGCTTGGTATTTTTCTGTCAGTAGCATTATAACCTCACATTTCCATTTTCAAGCCTCTTTCTTTTCTGTGCCCTGTCTCATTTAGTTACTCTCTTTTTCTTAATCTCTTCTATCCTCATTAAACATATTTAATAGTTAACATTTTCAAACTGCTTCATTCAGTGTTCCCTGGAGGCTGCCTTACATTTTCTCCCCCACAAACAGCTTGCTTTCTCTCTTATACCATTAAAATCTTCATAATGCTTCTGTAATATTTTAGACAATTTAAGAAGTAGCAAAAGGCCCTACAACCATATCTCTACAGTTTTGTCTTATCCTAAGAACCTTGCATATTTATTCAGTTAGCAAATACCTGTTTCATACCTCCTATTTGCCAAATCCTCTGCCAAGAAACAGAAAACAGAAACAGGAACTCTGGAATTCATAATGCTTTTGATTGTGATGGATACTTCAAAAACATTAAAAGTAATGAATTTTTTAGAGGAAAAATAAATCAAGAAAGCATGATATAGAGAATTCAGAATGCTAAATAGAGCTTAGAGTTTGCAGCTGTCAGTTGAGCACCCATATGTTCCTGCAAAGATGACATCTGAGTGAGTTTCAGATGGAGGTACAGAAGTGGACCATAGCATGTCTCTCCAGAGCCAAGGTTCCAGAGTGAGAATGAGCCTATTTGAGGAATAACAAGAATACAACTAGAATAAAACTAGGATGGGAGAGGTGCAGCATGAGGAAATAGAGATAATGGAGGGTACAGAACATACAGAAAGTGTAAGCCCTTTAAAACTGTAGTAATTGGAAAATTATAGGTCTTACGACTTCAATACTTGGGACTTAAGTAAGAAGACATTGATAAAGAACTAATAAAAGTCATTCTTGAAAAGTAGAAGAACTCTGAATATATACATAGATACATGCATGAACATACAAAATAGGATCTTTTCAGTATCACTACATACCAGGTTTAGATTGTGAATATCACATTGGTTATTTATTCAGAACCTCTAGTCTTACATATGCAGTAAAAGTCTGTGAAACACAAGGAAAGGATTCATTTTTTAAGCATTCCAGAAATTGAGAGGTTTTCCTAACATTGCATTACCATATTGGGGGGATTATTGCTTTTATTCTGATGGTTGGGCTTTTCATTCCTGCCAGCCAATTAAAGAGTTCTTATGAAAGTCAAATTATCTTTTTATTAGGTAAAAGCATCCAGTGAGCTCTTTGCAACTTCTCCTCTCTTGACATTCTCCTTGCCTTCAGTGATACCATATGTTCTTGGTTGTTCTCTGACCTCTGTGGCTTTCTTATAGCAGTTGTATTGATGAACTGCTTTTTCCTCTGCCTTTCAAATAAATGTTGCTCTTCTCTAAAACAGATAAACTTCCATTTGCTAATGATTTTGTAGATACAATACCAAAAGCATGATTGAGGAAAGATATAATTCCTATTTTGGAACTCATTAAAATAAAATTCTGCTATGTAAAATTTTATATGAAAAGATAATGCAAAAATGCATCTCATAGTACACTATTAACCATATTAACCATAATACACAAAGCACTCAACAGTGAAATGGTACAATTAAAAATGTACCTAAGACTTTACAGAGACCTCACCAAAGGACATATATAGAGCATATATTTCCATATGCTCTGTGCCATATATCATCAGAGAAACAAAAACAATAGTAGAACAATTTTTAAAAATGAAACTGAATGTCTATAGTAGCTTTATTCATAAATGTCCAAACTTGAAATCAACCAACCAAATAAATATATGCACCTGTGGTCGTTTGATTTTTGACAAGTATACCAAGATATTTAATGGAGAAAGAATGTTTTTTACTAAATATGCTGAACAAGAAGATATCTACATATAAAGAATTAAGTTGGACCCTGGCTTCACAAGTAAAAATAACTCAAAAGTAATTCAAAATGGATCAAAGACTGAATGTAAGAACTAAAATTATAAAACCCCTACTAAAGACACTTAGTTATAACTCTTTCTGACTGTAGACTAGGCATTGGTTTCTTGGATATTATTATGGTTTAAATGTGAAGTTTCCCCGAAAAGGTTCATATTGTGGGCGTTGGATTCATTCATGGCGGCACCAACCTCATCAGTGAATCAACCCTTGCTGAGTTCCTAGCTGAAGGTGCTGTGAGGAGGTGGAGCCTGGCTGAAAGAAGTAGTACACTGGGAGCACAACCAGAAGAATTTGTTCTTGTCACTGGCCCTAGCCCTTGCCCTCCCCTCTTCCTCCTCCTCCCCTCCACTCCCCATTTGTGATTTCCAAATGGGACCTCCATGACGCCACAACTCTGGTATTTTATATGCCGTAAAACCAGTGTCACATGAATAATCCCAGAATCTGCCACTAACGTGCAGTAGACAGGATAAATAAAATGTTTAATGTCCATACACTAGGATATTATTTGGCTATAAAAAGGACTCAAATAGCATTACATGTTATAAAATTTATGAACCTTAAAAATGTGCCAAGTGAAAGAAGCCAGATACAAAAGCCTTACTAAGGTATGATTTCATTTCTGCATGTCTAGACTAGACAATCGATATAGACAGAAAATAGGTTATTGGTTGCACAGGTTGCAGGATGGATGTAAGACAAGTATATACATAATTGGATAAGAAAGTGTAAGTGAAAACAGAATAGACCTTTGTACCTAAATTTCTGACATATTCATGCATGATACGTGTGTCACCAGTCATGGTGTGTTGCATAGGTGCTGATGCAGATTTACATCTAACCAGGACTGACTTTTCTAAGAAAGTACAACTAAGTGAGACACAAGTGTAAGACAGTTGAGGATGTATTCAAGGAAATAAGCGTGAGAGTGAAGTCATCAAGATTCTAGACATTGTAGAATACTAGTAGAATCTGTTCATTGGAGGTCCCACGAGGTCTAAGTATATGGATCACCTGAGTACTCAGGGAATGAGTTGGAGTGGTCAGAGTGAGGCCATGAAGTTGAACTTCATAAAAGTTTTATCTGGGATATGGGAGCAAATGACTGGGATAAATTTCATATAAAAGGAATTCTAACTTTGTGTCTTGTAACCTTGCTATAATTGCTTATTCATTCCAGGAATTTTTTAATCAATTCTTGGGATTTTCTGCATAAATAATCACATTACTTGGAAACAACACTTTTATTCCGTTTTTCCAATCTGTGTACTATTTATTTCCTTCTATTACTTTATTGCACTTGCCAGAACTTCTTTGTGATGCTTAATAGAAATGTTGACAGAGGAACTCTAAAATGATTAATCTTAGACTGTATACGAGGCAGCTAATCAAAGTACCCTGCCTGCTTCTGGATGAGAGAGTGTGTGCTCTTTTGTTGTGGAATGTAAGTTTATCTGGGAGAAGAGCTTTACAACACCTGGAATATATACAGTATATCGGAAAAGGTATATATCTAAATCTCTACAGAGGTCTCTAATTTCCTAGGCTCACTTGTCAAACATCCTTGAACCCACATGCTATCAGTGTTTGGTTAGAAAGCCCTGAGCATGCAGAAATGTGAAAACATTCATTAAACATCATTTCCAGCAAGAAAATAGAAGGTTACCTCATGGTCTGAGCAGGGTATAGTAACCAGCATGAGTAATAGGCAGAGCTGAGCCGCTGATCCCTGAGTCAAGGCAGGTAGGAGGCAGTGAAGTTGTGCCCTGGGGCACGTGAAGTGGAGGGTTCACTGCATGCAAGGACTGCATCCTTGGGAGGTGTGGATGGTTCCGTTGCCAAGTTCATTCATGACAGAAGACATGAAAGTGTTGGGTTGAATATTTAAAACCTAAAAATATGAAGATACTTGAAATTTGCATATGCTTTTATTATCTGTTTGCAGTTTAAATATCTTCAGTTTCTTTCTCTAATAGCTGTACCTCCATGTTTAAATTTTTCTATAGGATCTTCCCAATGATATGATTTACCAAGTTGCTATTAAGTCCCTTCCTCAAGACTGGCTGTGGTGTGAAACCTGGTGTGATGATGAATCCAAAAAAAGAGCTAAAACAATTGATCTGGTAAGTGTTCTCATTTGCAAATAACCTGATGTAAAAATACTCAAACAGAAATATTTTCTGTTAATCAGATGTGGAAATTTTCAAAAAGAAACATTTTCTGTTTTACAAATAGAATGATGTGCAGTAGTGTTTCCTTGAACTGGCAAGTTAGAGGGCTGTGTTTGAGGTCCCTAAGACCACCCTTGGGTTTGCTAATTGCTGAGGAAAATTCACAGGTTACAGAATATACTTGTATACATGGTTATGGGTTATTACAGTGAAAAAATAAAAAGCAAAGTCAACAAAGAGAAGGCGTGTGCGGTGAAGAGAAAATCAGGTGCAAGATCATAATTGTCACTGGGTGTAGTGCACGCCTATAATCCCAGCACTTGGGAGGCTGAGACAGGAAGATTGCCATGAGTTCAAGACTAGTCTAAACTACCTAAAGACCCTATCTTTAAAAAAATGACAAGTGTACTCTTTCTATGGAGTCACACCGGACAAACAGCTCCTCAAGCAACTGGAAATTCCACAGCAACATAAAGTGTTTCCTCCCAAGAAATCTTAGAAATGCAGGGCCCACAGTTTTCAGTTTAATTCTCCTGCCAGTGCTTTCCCCAAATAAAAGCCAAGAAAGGTAATTTTGTCTACTTAAGGTATACTACACATCAACTTTTTATTTTCTTTTCATATTATTTAAAGTTCCTTTTTCTTAGATTTTCGTAAGTAGTTTAACTATGCTCTTCATTGTATTTTTCAAACTGTCTAGAACTTAAAGTCCATAACTATATTGCCTTTTTCTTAAAGACAGGCTCTCACCATGTGATTCAGGTGGCCTTGAATCTGTGTAGCCCAAGCTGACCTCAAGCTCACATTATCCTTCTGCCTCAATGCACTAGGATTACAGGCATGTACGTGCCTGACTACTACATTGTATTTAATAACTACAAAACAATGCGATTCTTTTCCTGACCATCTTTTTTTAATGTGCTAAGTTAAGTATAGAATAATTACAAGATATTCATTGAAGAATAAACTATCAAATGTTAGAATTCATACAGTTTTGAATAAAATAAGGCAGGACCGTAAAACAGCCACTGACCTAGTTATGTGTATATGCGTATAGTTTTAAAAAGTAACATACCAACATATTAATGCAGTTGTGGGTGACAGAATGTGTAGAAGCAAATAAAATGACATTGTTACGAGGGAAGCAGAGAATTTTATAGAGAGAAATCAAGAACATGACTGAACATTAACTATTAAAATGTTAAGGTTACATTACAACACATAAGGTTGTGGTTCATGGTAATACTGCAGATATCCTTGGGGTCTTTATGGAATTCTTAAGTGAACACAAGCTGCTGTAACAAATCGCATAACCAGCCTGGGTGAGTATCCCTGTAGGGAGGAGCTTCCCTGTGCACCATGCCTTCTGCCTTGGCTTCTATGCCCCTTACTTCCTGTCACTGTCTGTTCATCTGGAGCTTTTCCTTCCCTTTCAGGGGAGAGCCCGGTTGCCACATGTGGCTTTGGAACACTTAAAATGTTGCTAGTGTGAATTGAGATGTGCTGTAAGGTGTACAATACACATTGGGTTCTTTGAAGGCCCAGGACAATAAAAAGAATGTAAAAATATTCCATTACTAATTTTTTTATTGATTTCATGTCATTAGGGTATGAAAACTTGCTTTTATATTCTTTTTTTGTCATTTGTTTTGTTGTGTTTTTTGGGTTTTGGGGGGTTTGTTTTTGTTTTTGTTTTTGAGAAAGAAAGGGTCTTGCTGTGTAGTTCAGGCTGCCCCAGAACTCATTATGTAACCCAGACTGGCTTTGAACTTGCAGCAGTCCTGCCTCAGCCTCCAAGTGCTAGGATTACAGGTACATTCGTATAAGTGACTTCTAGAAATTTTTTCATTACGTAAGTGGTTTAATCACACCTGCCTTAGTGCTACCCAGCCTGTCTCTTGGTGGGAGTTGGTCATGTTTTCCAAGCAACCTGTAAGAGGAACTGAAAATTTTCATTTTTGTATGAACAGCAAACCTCAAAGAAATAGTGCTATTCAGAAAAGAGGGGGATGCATAAAGTTCAGTGTTCTGCCGAACGCCCTCCTCAGAAACAAGGTGAAGGAGTATGTTATTCTTGGCCAGCTTCTTCATCTCTGAAGATGTTAAGGGAAGGCAGAGAAATGCCAAGGACATGGCCTGGAAGATGGAGAAGAATATCCTTAATGGCACTGAAGGTAGACATGGAAGCATTTATGAATGTCACGCTCTGTCCAGCAACCCCATCTCAATGCTGCTGTCGCAGCCTTGCCGTCTGGCCCTAGGTATTTCTGTGTGAGGGCTGTTCTGTTCCTGTGGGGGAGCCCTACCACTGACCACTAGATGGCAGCAGTACCCCCACCACCCCTCTATCATGAAAACTGAACTCTTTACTCAAAATCTCCCTTGAACGGTATCTTGCCCCATTATGGACCACTAAGAAAGACTGTAGCATCAGAAACACATACACACACACACACACACACACACACACACACACAGTAGTACAAAAAAATGTTTTAATAGTTTGTGATGTAACTAGAAAGAAAATAATTTTCATAATGTTTATAGAAAATATCTGTGAACAAAACCCTATTTTTCATTTAGTGCAAATATATCACTGTATGGGGAGACCCACAGTGGAATTCACTGGAAATATTTGGTCAGTGTAGGTCCGTGGCTCACAACCAACAGCTTTCCCCTAAAGCAGTAGGACAAAAGCTGATTGAAAAAAACGTCACATAAAAAAGAGCTTCAGTATACTTTCTGTATTAAGGCTCTGTAAGTAGCAGACAAGCTGCCTTCATACTTGGTGAAGCGGGGTGCAGTGGTACATGCCTGTAATCCCAGCTACTTGGGCGGCTGACATAGGATTGCAAGTTCAAGGCCAGCCCAGGCAACTTAATGAGTCTGCAATCTAAAACTACAAAACTAAATATAAAAAGGGGCATGGCGGTAGCTCAGCATTCTCAGCCTGGGGGCAGTTCCAACTGCTGAAGTGCTTACCTGGGAAATGTGTGAAGACAGGGGCAGGAACATTTGGTGAAGCTTATGCTCCTCTCGTAGTCTTTTCTGGATCAGAAATGACACCTGCATTTTCCATTGCTCACACCAGAGGTACCAAGGTTATCTTTGCTGCCGCCTTCCTGACAGCTCACATCCAGCTCCTCAGCAAACCCTGTCAGTGGTGCCCCCAGGTGCCTCCGGCACCAGATCCTTATCAGCTTGCCCTGTAGTGTTTTCCTTTTAACAGTTACTTAATTTCCCAAACTCTTTAGGGAGACCAACTAGTTTAAAATGACTAAATATTGCTGATTGTGTTAATTTCTTCAGAGGAAGAAATTAAGACATATCCCTTGGCCCCCACAAATTAATATGTACAAGTTTTATTGTTAGTATGTGTGGAGCTGGATTCATAGGAAGTGATCTTCCACTTCTTGTGTTTCTTTAATGCACCTATAGAGTAGAGTAGTTTATCAGGCTCTTTTATGGAATGGAAGTGGGTGGGGTGGCACACTCCTTAATCCTAGCATTGGGGAGGCTGAGACAGTGGATCACCTGGACTACATAGTTTAAGGCTGGTCTAAACTACTTGGTGAGACTGACTCAAAGAAATAGACTTAAATCATTTTTGTCAAAGTATTATGCAGAATTGTTTGGTATGCTTTTTATGAACTGTCAGATTGCCTTTCAAAAATTGTATAATTTTTGATTGAGATATTGGTATTAAGAGTTATTTGTACAAGTTGTGACTTGTCATTTCACTTGATTCTTTTTTATTATTAAACTTCTGGCCCTTTAAGAATTTAGTAGGGTTAGGGTTTGGATTTTGTTTTGTTTTTTGCTTTGTGTTTGTTTGTTTGGGGGTTTTTTGAGTTTTTTTGTTTTTTTTGTTTTGGGTTTTGGTTTGGTTTGGTTTGGTTTTTTGCCTAGCAGAATCCTCAAGTATTTCCTTTTCATTTCTTGGAGCATGGCCTTTCACTAACAAAATTTATTTTAATGTTGTAGTGCAATAATCCCAAAACCAAAGAACCCAAGCTAGAAGCTGCTGCAAGGATTATTCCAGAATGGGTGGAATATGATACAGAGATACGACAATTACTAGATCGTCTTGAAAATAAGAAAAAAAGTAAAAGTAAGTCATTGTCCTTGCATATCTGAATCATGTGTTGCTTTAATGAGATTTAGACTCATGTTTTGAAGTTAACGAATTGTCAGAATTTTTGTAAATATGTGGCATGTGCACTGTGCTGTATATCCCCAGATGTTTTTATTTTGAGAAAGGGTCTTGCCTGGTCCCTGAATTACACAGGCTGGGCTCAACCTTGTAATCTCCCTGCCTCAGCCTCCCAGAGTACTGGGATTATAAGCACACATCATAGCCAGCTACACTGTTTGGTTTTTTATGGCTCCTATCCCAGTGGATCTTAGATAACAGTTGTCATTGTGGTTTTGATTTGCATTTTTCTGATGATCAGTGCTTATCTTAGTTACTTTTTACTCATTGCTGATACAAAATACCCAACACTCAAAATGAAGGATGGAAAGGTTTATTTCTTACAGTTCTTGGAGGTTTCAGTCCATACTCAGTTGGTCCAAGGCAGGGTGGTATAGCAAGGCCACAATTCATGGCAGCTGTAAACAGCAAGGCAGAAACCAGCAAGAGAGCGAGACACACACACCTTCTTCCCATCATTACATCATATCCTGGCTCCATCCCTAGGCAGGTGTAGCACTCATACCACCAATCGGATCACTGGACAACAAACCGACAATCACAAACACTAGATTTGGTAGAGTCCATAATTGCATGAAGCTTGGGGGCCACTGATATAAACCATGACATTCCACCCCTGGCCCCCAAAGACTCATGAACATCTTTTATACAAAAGACATTTAGTCCATATCTCCAAGATTTGCCAAAGTAGTAACAGGTCCAGCATTGCTGAAAAGTTCAAGTCTCAAGTCTCCTCTGAGATCTATGGCAAACTCTTAACTGCAAGCCCCTGTACAAATGAAGCAAGGTTAAACATTTCCAAAATGCAAAGGCATAAGATAAACATTACCATTCCAAAAGTTACAAAAGGGAATACAAAGCACTGGAACCAAAGCAAGTCCAACATCCCACAGGGTAAACATTAAGTCCTAGAATTCCATGATCAGCATATGAAGGAACCTGGTTACAAACTCCAAAAGACTTGGGTGATTCCACCCCCACCGCACTTCCAGGGATTTCAGCTCCTGCAGCTTCTCTCTTAAAGCCCCTCTGCTCAGTTTTTGCAACTTTTCTCAATCCACATTCCTGGTTTTTCCAAACTTCTGGGGTCTCCACTGCACCTTTGGCTTCATCCTTACATCGTTACATATTGCCCTCTCAGGGGCACACTGCTTGACCTTCCGGGCCTTTTGCAATCAAGGTAGAAGCCATCTTACCTTCAGAATTTGTGCATTTTCCTTGCACCTAAAATCAGCGCCATGTGGATGTCGCCAAGGTTTGCTGCCAGCTGGAGCAGTAGCCAGGCTTTTCTCTCTATGCTGCTGCCATTCTGGAATCTGGTGTGGCAGCTACCATTTTGGGATTTACTGTGGCTTCCGTTGCCACTCTGGAATATGGCACTCTGCAGCTTTCTCCTCTGAGCAAATTCTTTCACTTTAGCTGGTCCAAGGCAGTGAAAGGTGGAAACATGCTGCTTCCTGGATACTCCCTGGACTCCCTGACCATCTTTTTTATTTCTTTGTTCCTTCTCAGCAATTGAAGTCTCAGCTCTATCTTTACAGTCCATAGCTTTCTGGCCAAACTCACAACGTTTTAATCCTGCTGGGATCTTTGCTCTTGATTTACAACATAAGTCTGGCAAAAAGCCCCTAACAATAGCCATGTCACTGACTATATTTGACTGCCTTGAAATTTCCTTTGTCAGATTAATCAGTCCATCACCCTTAATCTCAGTCTCAGGCAACATCTCTTAACTTTTACAAACTCTGCCCACAAGCCATTTCCAAAGGTTCTTATAGCACATGGTCAGGTATAGTCACAACAATGACCCCTCTCCTCCAGTACCAAATTCTGTCTTGGTTACTTTTTACTCATTGCTGGGACAAAATACCTGATACCCAAATTTAGGGAAGGAAAAGTTTATTTCTTACAGTTCTTGGAGGTTTCAGTCCATACTCAGTTGGCTACATGGCATGGCAGGGCCACAGTTCATGGCAGTGCAAATAGCAAGGCGGAAACCAGTAAGAGAGAGAGACACACACACCTTCCCACCATTACATCACATCCTGGCCCCATCCCTAGGTGAGTGTAGCGCTCACAGCACCAATCTGAGCAGTAGACAACAAGCCAATCAAAGACACGAAATTTGGTAGAGTCAATAATTGCATGAGGCTTGGGAGCCACTGATATAAACCATGACAGTGGTATTGAACATCTTTCCATATACTTAGACCATTTGCATATCATGTTTGAAGAAAGAGTTGTTAAAGTCTTTTGCCTGTTTTTGATCCAGCTATTTGATTTTTTTGTTGTTGGGTTGCAAATATTCTTTATATATTCTAAGTATCCCTTATCTGAGTCTCCCATTTTGTAGGTTGTCTTTCCATTTTATAATTATGTTCTTTGATGTACTGAAGTTCAGGATCAATATAGTGTCCTCTGTTTTTGTTTTGCTTGCTTTTTCTTTGCATGTTTTCCTGTAGGAGTTTTACAGTTTAGGTCTTACGTTTAGATCTTTAACTCGTTTTGAATTAGTTTTTGTATGTGGAATAAGATAAAAGCCAAACTTCATTGTTTTTATGTGCAGACTCCAGTTTGCCCATCATCATTTGCTGAAGCAGCTGTCATTTCCTCATGAGACTTGACCATATATTTACAGGTTTATTTCTGGGCTCTGTTTCTTTTGTCTGTCTGTCTCTGTGCTAGTACCAAACTGTTGTGATTACTCTGCCTTTGTTCTGTGGAAATCAGGAAATGTGAGGCCTTCAACTGTGTTCTTTTTCAAAATTCTTTTCAGAGCCCCTTGAGATTTCATGTAAACCTTAGAACAAATTATTTCCTATTTCTACAGAAAATTGTCTTCAGAATTCTGATAGTGGTTACATTGAATCAGTAGATAACTTTGAGTAATAGAGACATTTTAACAATATTAAGTCCTTCATTCTGTGAGCACACTAATCTACATCTCCAATCCTTTTGTTATTTTTTTTTATGAGACAGCGTCTAACAAGCTGGGCTCAAACTTGCAGTCCTCTTGCCTCAGCCTCCCAAAGTGCTGTGATTCTAGTCTTGTGCCACCACATTCAGTTTATGTCTTTGCTTTTATTCGTGTCATCTTCTTTCAGCAATTATTTATAATTTTCATTGTACATGTATTTTGCCTTCTTAGATAACTACTACTGACTCTGTGATGCTGTAGTAAATGAAATTATTTTCTTAATTCTTTTATATATTTTTGGAGATTTTTTTTTATTTGTTTGTTTGTTTTGTTTGTTTGGTACATGACCTCGCATTTGCCAGGCAGGCGTTTATGCCACTGAGCTAAATCCCCAGCCCCTATATATGTTTTATATTTTCTTATTCTCTTATATATTTTTCCTTCCATCTGTGTTAGAAAAAAATTTTTATCTTCAAGTCTTCTATTAAATTTTAAAGAAAGGCTAATACTTAATTTCCAACAGATTTTTTTTTTATTTATTGGCTTCCTTTTTATTTCAGCTTTATTCTTGTTTTATGAATTCATTGAACTTTCAAATTCCTCTGGTTTTCTGAGATAGGGTCTCACTATGTATTTCAGGCTGGCCTCAAACTCATGGCAATCCACCTGCCTCAGCCTCCAGAGTGTGGGATTACAGGTGTGCCCAGCTGACTTTGAATACCTCTTGAAAATACTAATTAGAATTATTAAGTATTTCTTAGTTCTCTTGATTACCTTGTTTCCCCAGTGCTCCCTAGTATGAGCTATTTTGTGTGTTCATCTTTGTTCTTTCTCCTTTTGTTAACACATACCTGGAGGTTCTTGGCTGCTTGTATATATTTAAGAATGAAAGATTAAATTGACCAAAACAAGTAACTAGTATGAGTTTCCCCTGCTTTGGTGTAAATATGTATTTGTGTTCTTTTTTAATGTTTCTGATTTTACTTCATAAAATGGTATTTGTGGGCATATCTGGATCTAGAGATAACAGATAAATAAGATGTAGTCCTTGTCTCATAGACTCGTAAGAGCTCACATTGTAGGTGGGTAAAAAGACAAATAATTATTTACAGTGTAATGGACAACAAAATATACAAAGAGCTAGTCTCATGGCCATATAATGAAACATATAGGCACTGAACTAAACCAAAAGGTCAATACCTGTGTTTTTATATAGCCCATACCTTGGTGACATTTAAGCTAATTTTTATTTAAGATTTCAAGACTAAATAAATGTTCCTTCCCTACAGTTTTGGCACATGACGAGCTCTAGCACTGGTTTCTATAAAAAGGAAGATTAAAGTATGACAGCACAGCTGCCACCTGCTGGGGAAGTGTGGAACTACTGCGGGGACAAAGGACGTTTCATTGATCAGTGACATTCCTCAGTGTAAAGTGTCTTCGTTATTTAAAATATTTAATGTGCTTATGGTATGGAACGAATCTAAGTTCTGTAGGAAATGATTGTTGAGTACTTAAAACTGCACTGCTCTTCTTTTTGGTTGCTCTGATCACTGGGTTTTGACCAGTTAAAATCTGATGTGCCAGCTAACTTAGTGAAAGATGCCTGGCCAGCTGATCCTCATGGGTCTTTATGAAAGACCTCCTGCCTTTTTACCCCAGATTTACGTTGTATCCATGCTTCCTTATTCACAAAATGAATTCAAAATTAAGAGAAACTATTTTTTTCTTCTAAGAAAAAATACTTGTGGTTATCTCTGAAAGCTAAAAACAAGTCTATTTATATCATAGGTATTCTTTTTAAATGGAAGTAATGTTGTACTATAGTTGTTTATTTATCATAAACCATATGAGATTTTAATCCTGTACTGTATTTGTATTACTTTTAGTTTTCCTAATTTTATTTCATAAAATTATATTCATGAGCATATATATGTATTCTTTTTTAAAAGACTTACATAGAAACTAAATTAAGGATATGTCAGTTTTTCTCTATTGTGTTCTAATATAGTAAAGTAAATGCTTAGAACTATCCAGGATTCTAGAATCACAGGATCTTGGGACTAGAAGAAATCTGTGTCAATTTGAATCCCATCCTCAGAAGAGTCTGAAGCAAGCTTAGAAAATTACCCAGAGGATTCTGTTGTTGAGAAACATTCTGGCAGTACAGCACTCTCCTCACATAGCACCGTGAGTCATCTTGGAAGCCCATAGGGTAACAGGCACTTCCTACCTATAGACAGGTTGCTCTGTCCAGGGACAGCTCCGCGCAGCGCTCCATAGTGGGCTGAGAGCCCTCTGCTCAGAATCATTGAGCTCTTTAAAACTAGGCTAATCCTTCTACATTCAACAGCACATCCATGGAGTATTTGAAAATTACGTGAGAGTCATCATCCTTATCACAAAATACAGGAAGGAAAAATTTACTTTGGGTCCTGGTTTCAGAGGTTTCAGTGCATGGTCACATTTTGGCTGCACTGCTTTGGGCCTTGCCATGGCGTGTATCTAGCGGCCCCCCAGAGCCTCATACACTCATAGGTGAGGCTTTTTGGAGCTGGCTGGATCTAGGCAGTGATGGCAAACCTTTTAGAGACCAAGTGTCCAAACTATAGCTCCAAGCCCACTTATGTATTCCAACACACCAACACTGCAATTAGACCTGTATACTGAGGTTTTAGTTTAAAAGCAACTCATATAGTCACATCTTTTAAAAGAAAAACAATAACAGGACTTTCAGTGATACAAACAACTTCTTACTGAAAGATAAAAGTTTGTATTTGGCGTGCTTTTGCACAATTAATGTGATCTTTGCTGTTGTGTATGTGCTGATAATTTGTCAAACTTTGGCTCATTCTTCATTAGTTTGAGAGCAACACATGCAGCACCTGAGGGCATCTGTGACTCAGCTTCTTGTGTCAGATTTGATATAATGCAGAGCTGAAAGCAGCTGTTCACAAGCCTCAGATGTTCCAAACTTAGGTTTAAAAAAATCCCAGAGGCTTTCATTGATTTCAAATCATTTGGCAGAAGGGGCTGGGGATTTAGCTCAGCGGCATAAGTACCTGCCTTGCAAGCAGGCAGTCGAGAGTTCAATCCCCGGTACCGATAAAAAGGAAAAAGACACAAAAAAAAATCATTTGGCAGGGAATTCCACATGTTAAGGACTCAATTTCCAGAACTACCGACTGTGCCAGCCTTTGTCATCCTTTCACTCTTCTGTCTCTTCTCAAGTGTGGCACACAAGTCATAGAGTTTATTTTTCCAGGTAGAGCTTTCTTGAAATTCCAATACTTCCATTTCTAGAATTTCAAAATCTAACCAGTCAGTGTAAACAGGAAAGATCAAGTTTTTTTAAATGTGGTTTTACTTGGAAAAAATATAAGGTTTCTCTATCTTATAGAAGTATAAAAATCTGTTACTAAAATTCTCCTTTGCAGCTGCTACAATGCTAGAAAATTCCCTGAAGATATCCTGATGGCTTGTGGAATTATCTGCAAATGTTGTAGAAATTTTCCAAATACATTTTTAGATTTAGAAACCAGCTCAGCATGCCTGCTGTGGCACACATGAGTAGGTTCACCACCACTGACCTAGGGGTGGGATTAAAGGCGTCCGGTGTTAAATCAGTCCACTACTCAGTTTAGCATAGTTCCTGATATGCGGTATGTGTAATAGGGAGGTCCACCCTAGGTGTGGGTGGCCCCACCCAAAAGGCCCATAGCCTGGATGGGATAAAAGAGAAAGAGAAGCTTATTTGGCTATGTGCTGCTTTGCTGCCTCCTGCCTGCTTTTTTTTCCTCTGTCATGCCCCTCTGCCATGCCACCTGCCTCGGAGCCAACCACGTATAGACTGAAACCCCTACAACAGTGAGCCAGAATCAACGTTTTCTTCTTTAACTGGTGAGCGTCAGGAAAGCTAAGACAGGCCGACAGCAGCACCACACGTCGTGGCAGGAGCATGCGGCTGCTGGGAGGCAGAGAGAAAGAGGCTGAGCTCCCTTTCAAGGGCACACTCACAGTTAACTGACTTCCTCCACAGGCTCCGCTTCCTAAGGGTTCCACTGCTTTGGTAGAGCTACAGATTGGCAGTCAGGCCTTTCGGTATACAGCCTTTCAGAGACATTCAAGATCCAGACTCCAACACTGACTCTTTCCCCAGCATCTACACTCACTCCTAATGAGAACACTTACCTTTCCTCCCCAGTGCTTGGCACTCTGGTCTTACACACACACACACACGATGAAACCCCGGGTGGGCTCACTCTGGCAAAACTAGATTATTCCTGTGGGTTCAGAGGGTCTGATAGGTGCTGTCAGGGGCTGGAGCCAGAAAGAAGTTGGCCTGGCGTGGCCAATATGCCATGTCACCCTCCAGCTCATTCCTCTTTAGAGCCGGGTACCGTGCTGGAGCCAGAGAAGCCCGACTCAGGCCAGCAGCCCGGCTCAGACCAGGTGCTACAGGCAGCTCCCTAGAAGGCTACTGTGGCCCCTGGGACAGACACACCCCCACCCCACCCCTACCCCCACACTGACTTCGGTGCTGTGCCATCAACCTGGTTTTCCACATCTGTAAGAATCTTCTGGCCAGACAAATCAACTAAGCAGACACCTGAGTCCCTTCCCCTTACCCCTGTTACTAAAAACCACCATCTCTAAAAGTCCAGGTTCCGTATTTTATAGAGTATAAGCTAAAATTGCAGAACAGTGTAAACACACCCCACTTGTATCTTGTAGTTTGAAAGACTAAATGTACATCGTTTCTAGGTGAGTGATGATTTTTGAGGTACGATCACAATATACAATGATGTTTAAGTTTTTACAAATGCATTACAATAAATGACACATTGCCATTAACCCCCTCAAATACTCCTTCATTTTGAACACACTTAGCTCATGGTCCTCAGGACTTTCTGCAACAGCTCCGCAGTGTCTCTGAGAGGTGAGATCAAAAGTCCAGTGAACGCCGCTGCAGGCCAGCATCCAGCAGTCGGCCTCGTGCCGGCATCCACTTTACCTGATCTGTCAGCATGTGGCTCCAAGCTCCTCTGCAAACTCAAAATGACCACAGAAGGTAAATGTCTTGATAGACTCAGGACATTGAGGCAGCTGTATAAAGGAATAACTAAAGATAGAAAAGAGAGCTTCCAGAACTTCTTGAAAAAGTGACAAGAATGATGGGATGAATGTGTTCAAAGTGGGGAGTTGGAACCGTTGAGGCTGAGTATGTGCAGGGCTGTGGCGTGGCCCGGGGAATGGCTGAACTAAAAACAAGGAGACGCCTACAGGGGCCAAGATGGGCCACAGCTGAGGCCACCTGGAGACCTTCTGGATGGTTTTCCTTAATTAGCATTGTCTGTTGCTCTGCGAGGTCCTTGAGCCCCACCCCAGATCCCCGTTCAGGTTCCTGCCATTGCCCACTCACCTCCTTGCTTGTTCTGATTAAATCCAGGCTGCCTAGCGTCTGTCAGCCAGTCAGCCAGCGGGCTAGCAGGGTTACAAGCTCTGTGAGGAATTCACTCCTGCAGTAAAGACCATGTCGGTGTCTCATTCCTTTGAGCCTTCACCATGCACCCATTTGGGGGCTCGTGGCGGGGGGGGCCTAGGCACAGACCCCAGCAGTAGGGGAGGGGTACATTGAGGGGAATAAATGGCAATATGACTTTTACTATAATTTTTAAAAATTAAAACATTCACTTTTTTTAAATGCCTCATGACTTTATAAATACGGTATTTCTTTACAGGAACATTCTTTGATGAATATATTTTGAAATTATGTTACATTGAGCTCTTAGCCCCTACAACTGCTGTGCAATTCAAAACATTGACCTTCTTGGGGACACTTAATTGTACTATTATTGGTCAAGCTTGGGCACACAATAACTGTTGGAGAGAGCCATCCAGTTCTGTCACCTGGAGGAGTGCTGAACCAGCACACCCAAGTTCTGAGCTGGGGTATAGGCCTGGTATCTAAGATTTTCACAAAAGTCAGATTCTGGAAAAACAAACTATATTTTTTAGTTTGGTTTTGCTTTTAATTTTCATTAAGTAAAATGGTCACATTCACCATAGGGAACTTGTGCCTGTACATGATTTATCTTAGTTCCTCTTTTTTCTCCTCTGCCCTCCCCTCCCTTCAATCCTTATTTACAAGGCTTTGTTTCCACTTTATCCTTTTTTTCTTTTCCCTTTCTTCCTCCTCCTCTACCCCATTCACCTTTCCTTTTGAACAATTTCTTACTATTTCACAATATGTTATATATTTTGGTTCTTACTTATACTTTGTTTCTCACATCAGAGGAATACCAGTGTCTGATTTATTTCATTTAGAGTATGGTCTCAAGGTGTACCCATTCAGCTACAAATATCACAAGTTTAGCTTTCTTTAAGACTGAGTAGTAATCCACTGTATTAAAAAACCGTATCTTTTTTATCTGTTCCTCGGTTGATGGACATTTGGATTATTTCCAAGGTTTAGCTATTACCACTTGTGCTGCTGTGAACATGGGTACATGTATATCAATGTGGTATAATGCTTTTAATTCTTGGAAAATACCAAGAAGGGAAACAGTTAGGTCAAATAGAAACTCCAATTTTGTTTTTTGAGAAATCTCCACACAGATTTCTACCATGGTTACACCAGTCTACACTCCCACCAACAGTGGAGAAAGATTCCTTCCCCCCCACCAATCCTGCCAACGTTTGTTATTGGTGGGTTTATGACTGTTCTTTGTTGAGTAAGATGCAATCTCAGCATTGTTTTAATTTGCATCTCTAGAATGACCAGTGATGTTTTTTCTTATATTCATTTGCCATTTCAACTTTCTCTGAGAAGTATCTATTCATTTCACATAACCATTTTTGGATTGTATCCTTAAATTTGGGGGGGATATGATTTTTTTCAATTCTTTCATATGTTCTAGATTTTAGTCCTTTGTCTGAAGAAAACTAGCTAAGATTTTTTTCCCACTCTGTGAGTTGTCTTTTCTTTTCTTTTCTTTTCTTTTTTGGTCTTTTTCCTTTTTTATCGGTACCAGGGATCAAACTCACGACTGCCTGCTTACAAGGCAGGCGTTTATGCCGCTGAGCTAAATCCCCAGCCCCATGAGTTGTCTTTTCATTCTGTTGATTTTTTCTTGCTGTGCAAAAGCCTTTTAATGTGATCCTAGTTGTCCGTTCTTTGTAACATTTCCTGTGCAAGCAGGGTTTAGTTCATAAGTCTTTGCCTGCATTATGTCTTCAAGAGTTCAACCAATTTGTGCTTCCGGCAGATTGTGTTTTTTTAATATTTAGATCTTTGATACATTTGATTTTAGTTTAGTGTATGGTAAAAGATATACGTCTAATTTTAATCTTCAGCATGTGGAAAGCCAGCTTTTCCAACACTGTTTATTAAATAGGCTTTCTTCCAGTAAATGTGTTCGTGAGTGAGTGTGTTTGGAGTTATTTCTGTGTCTTCTAGTTTGTTCCATTGGTCTGCAGATCTTTTTTTCCTAGTACCATGCTGTTTTTATCACAGAAACTTTGTAGTATAATTTTAAGTCAGGGATTGTGATGCTGCCTGCCTTGCCTTTGTTGCCCAGAATTACTTTCGCTATTCTAGGTTTCTTCTGGTTCCAAATGAATTTCAGGATTATTTTCTGTAACTCTGTGAGGCATGCTAATGATATTTTGATTAGAATTGCATTAAACCTGTATAACAATTTTGGGAGTATGGCCATTTCACTGTGTGAATTCCTCCTCCCATGAGCAAAGGATATCTTTCCATTGTTGGATACTCTCTTTGATCTCTTTTTCAGAATACTATGGTTTCAATGCAGAGATCTGTTACTTCTTTTGTTGGATTGATTCCTAAGTATTTCACTTTTTGGTGCTTATGAAAGCTGTGGTTTTCCTAATTTCAGTGAATTAAACAAACTATATTTTTTACATAAGAAATTGTCTCTTCTTTCCCCTTTCATTAGAGAAAAGTATAATAGGCAGTTTATATATGCTAAGAAATAGGAGAGTTTGAGCTTTACCTATAGTAATATATGGAGTTCAGGAATGCAGCAGACCTAGACTGTGAACTAAAAACAGCCCAGAGTGTTCATCACACTCAGAACTTAGGTTCCAAAGACTGTGTATTCATTGTTTGGCTCCAGTTACCCACAAGTTCCTGCTGTGAGAGCAGTGAGTACTTTGAAAAGGCACCAGGGCCCTGACGCCTGGAGTAAAATTCAGACTTCTGATTCCTGAAGATGTTAATACTGAAGACATAGTTTGACACATGAATTGGAGCCTGCTCAGAGAAAGGGCACTCCTCTGTCCCAGGGCCTGACCCCACTGTCCCTGGGCAGGAGCCACAAGTGGCCCGCACAGGCAAGGAGTATACAGCAAAGCTGAACAGCTTCGCCGAGTCAAGGCCTGGCTACTTTCTCTGAAAGGCAACCATGAAGCAGCTCATGAAAACTTAGCTCCCTGCCAGTGAACAAGTGAGACTGTTTATCAAACAGATGACGATGTGTCAGGTCTGAGGTCCAGGGTCAGAGGTGCCGCGGGAACCCACCTTCAGCAGCCAGACTGCGCCCCTTAACAGAATGACAGCCTTCACCAACTTGCACTTCCAAGGAGCCGATCTGTTGGTTATTTTAAAAATCTCACCTTAGGCGATAAAGTTAGACCTCAGAGAAGTAAAGGACTAGCGCTTTGAAGGCAAAAGTTGAATTACAGGCAGCTTTGTAATATACAGCTGCTTGGCCAGGGGTGGAGGTCCACCCCTCATCACAGTTTCAGAAGGCCCAAGTGCCTTGCCGGCTGTTCTCCATGTTGCAGCTTATTAACCCCACTTAGCAAATATAAACTTGCATTTTCTGAAATTCTGGAGTGAAGCCTCCTGATGTAAAACTTAGTAACCCCTTTGTAATGAAGAGTTCAGATTTGGAAAATAACCCTGACTCCGATGGCTCTTACTGGGATTTAAGTTTGCTTTAGTCACATGGGTCTGCTGAACACTGTGTACGATCAGTATCCTTCCTGAGGGGGATTCTGCCGAGGAGCTACTCAAATTTTAAGAGTGACTGAAAATCAGAACATGATTTGAATGAAGGGTCCAGTCAACATTATACTGTATTTAATTTAAAGTGGGGGACTTGGACCTAGCCCTTTTGGGTAAGATGAATGTGAAGTAAATAAAGTTAATCATACAACAGCATCAGGTTCAAACTGTATCTATCTATACACATGATCCTTAACTTCCCACAGGCCTGTCTGAGGTCTTCATTTCTCATAGATGTAGTGTTTTTGTTTTTCCCAGGTCTCCTTTCCACCAGAAAACTTGCTAAAATGCGCCATCTAAATAAGGTCTGTAATACAGTAGGTCACCTAACCTGTACAAATTCAACACATATTTCTGCAATTCAAAAAGTATTTCAAAGGGCTGGGGATTTAGCTCAGCGGCGTAAGTGCCTGCCTTGCAAGCAGGCAGTCGTGAGTTCGATCCCTGGTACTAATAAAAAAAAAAAAAAAAGTATTTCAAATTCAGCAGTTTACCCTGCACGAAGGGTGTTAAACATTAGTAAGTGTGAAGCACAAGGTGATGTCACCTTCCCATCACTGCCAAAATAACCAACATTGTAGGTCTAACCTGTAACCCATGCCAACTGTCCTTCTGAAGTCACAGTTTACATGACAAACATTCATGCCCAATTAGAATGATGTTGAAAGGCAAGTGGCAGGAAAGGTCTAAGGAAGTGGTATTTAGAAACCTGAAGCGAGGGATACACATTAGTCAGCCAAGGAAGAACAGCATGGAGAATTTAGTTCCTTTGAAGACTGAAAGGCGGCGCCATGAGGCTGCAGCTGGGCACACAGGGCCATGCAAGGGAGTTTAGAAACAGAAGAGCTTTGGTGACCTGATCCTAAAGTGCAATGCAGAGATAACATCCACTAATATAAATCTAAAACAGCTCATTGAATATATGCGTGCCTCCTTGTCTCATACAGTGGTACTCAATGTATGAATGTAATTTATGATTTTGGGAAAGATGACTGTGGTGTGTTTATCACCTGATAATAGGATCTGTGAACAGAAGCAAAATTCAACTGTTGAATGCCTTTTTGCAAACAATTGTTTGCAAATTGAATTGTTCACAAACAGAATTTTGTGAGTTTCTACAATATTTATACACATGCACACACACATATGCACACACACATATACATATGGTGGGGGGCTTGGGTTTTGTTTTTGGTTGTTTTGAGTACTGAGGATTGAACCCAGGACCTTTGCACTGAACTACATCTCTAGCCTTTTTTTTTTTTTTTTTTAAACGTTTCTTAATTTGCAGCAGTATCTCACTAAAGGTGAGGGGCTAGTGCCTGCTGAACTGCAGTCCCAGCAGCTCTGGGCAGAGCATGAGGACCCCCGCTGTCTTGTGTGGGCAGCAGGCCTTACCTCTGTCAGATGTTCACATGCTGCCCAGGTACTGACAGGATGCTGTGAGAACTAAGCATTAAGTAACTGTGACCTTTCTGAAAAACTTCTGTCCAAATTTAGTCTTCTGCTCCCTTGAATCTTAGGACATATAGAATATGCACCTCAGAAGAAAGCTACTTTTACTGCTAGAAATCTGAGATGGGCTGTGGCATTATCCCTCTCTTGAGACAAGAGAAATGAACAAGGTGAAAGGGAGTCTCCACACAAAGCCAGAGTGAGTTCAGCTGCAACGTTCATATGGAAGAACTGCCCTGCTGGCCCAGGACTTGGAGGATCGGATGGGAGCCATTCCTGGGTTCTGTGGCCTGATCTTCCATGGAAGGAAAGCACTTTCGTTACCTCAGTCACTGATTCTGAGAGGAGCAAAGTTAAAAACCAACTTCTAAACGGACTTTCATACTCAAAGACTAAACATGAATCAAATATGATATAACCATAAATATTTTTATTAAATGTGAAAATACAGGGGCATCAAAAATAGTACCCATATTTGTAGACATGTCTGAGACCTATTTCAAATTTTAGGTTCCTTTATTAAAACACTAAACTGAGATGGACTAAGTCTTTTCTCATTCAAAACAAACCTCAGGGTTAGAGTAATAATTCAACTTCTCAAACATCTTCGGTTTTCACCTCTGTGCTCTGCTCTCCTCTGCAGGTAAATGTTTCATCCACAGATGAATGTACATGAAGCCACGCAGTGGCTAATTTTATGTTTAAATCATTCAACAAAGAGATCATCTGAAAAAAATTACTCCCACCTGAATATCATTTAAAATCACAGAATAAATTCTGTCATTAACGGAAAAAGAATGATCTGATCTACACCAAGGATATTAGTTGACAAATTAGTATTTGCCTTCTTCCTTTATTGATAAACAGAAAAGCCAACCACATTCAAGAAAGCTGCGTGAATCTCTCTAGGCCATCCCAATATGTACACATGGAGACATTTGCAAGACCCGGCACCAGGGCCACGTGTCAGGAAGGCTATCGGCTCTGAGAGAGGCCTGACCAAAGAGCCACTTATAACTTCCACCTTTTCTTTCTTTCTGGTGAACACCAAGTACAACTTCATGTGTTTAAATCAGAAATTTTTCATTATCTACCAGGAATAGAAAATGATGCCAATTTTAAACTGTGATCCTATTGGCCTTCTTAAAACATAGTTATATCATGGCCTTGTTTTAAAATCATGGGGAGGTTTTAGAGTCTATTATCAGAACTCCAACAAATTATTTTCCTACTAATACTTAAATGTAGACTTGTAACATTAAAGGGAATAACATTTTAAAGTTAATATTATGTTACTTCCAATTGCTGCTTTACTGTTTAAGGTATTTGCCGGTTTTCATCTATGGGTGCTAAGAAAGCACAAGCTTTCAGAACTGAGGAGTGCACAAGGACCTTTCTAACAAGGTGGAGAGCCGATGTGTTTACTACTTCCTGCTGTGGGAAGTGCCTGTGACACTATCCCAGACACTCCCACAGGGCAGGCACAGCCGGGAGAGGAGTAGAATCTACCTGGGGCTAGAGCACCTCTTCGGATCTCATTTTTCTCACAGCCACAAAATTTACACTTGTGGCACTTGTGGTTCCTAAAAATGGACTGAAGTGTGGAAGGTGGCCTCAAAAAAAGGGCAGACGTCGTCTCAGTAATGTGTTCGTACATCCCATGTCAGGTAGGTGGGAGAGATGACTGTTCTCCCCTTCGCACACGCAGGACTTTCCTCAGGGAAAGCACACAATGACCGTCTTCCCATTCAGTGGGCATCGGAAGACTACCAGTGGCCATCCGGGCTGGAACTTAAAGGTCATTACTTCACTAATCAGCAAAACAACAAAGGCCAGAGAATTTGTTCCTCTCTATGGTGCTGGTACTTGGCACCAAAGTGGCTTTCTCTTCACTGAAACAGGCTTGCAGCTGTCTGCACATTTCCAGTGATCCACAGTAATTTTGGTACAGGTAAAAAAAAATAAAAATGCAAAAAACTGCCTGGGCAGCACAGTGGGACAGTGACACCTGGGACATTTCCCACACAGCCCCGCTGGAACAGCCCCCGCACCCTCTGGCTCCTCCTCGGCAACTTCCCTCCTCTCCAAAGGCAAGGGCAAGTCCTGTGTCTCCTCTGTTCGCAGGATGCAGAAACTTACTTCTGAAAGTAGGGGGAGGCCATTACTGCATTTCAAAGAGGATCACAGTCACATCTGCAGAAGCAACCAGATTTTTAAATACACACTGCTGATAGTGAGGGATGAGCTTACCCAGACTGCGGAACAAAGAATCTACCTTGCCAATTTCACACTGGCTTGAGATCTGAGCCACTAAAACAAATCAAAGCTGCAAGCTCGTCACTGGTTTTCAAAATGCACTGTCAAGTTTATTGGTAAGAAATGGGGTCCTACATAGACTCAAAAAGCACTTGAGTGCTTTGCTCAACCATGTGATTGTGTCTTTCATTAAAAAAATTTCTTCCGCACATGTTTAAGGGTCTAACTACAGAAGAAAATGGTTTGTGCTTGGCTTCTATGGATATTCATGGACAGGATGCCTTAGTAAATTAAAATGCTTGATTTTATAAAATCAACACATTAGACCTTTTAATGCTTAAAATGTTTCAGAATGCTTCAAGACAAAAACAAAAACCTGTCTAGAATAAAGGTAACAATTCTTTTCTAAAGTAATTATTTTAGGTTTTAAATGCAGCATCAGTAGTTCCGTAAATATTCAAAGATCTTGATTTAATAACACTCATTTTGGGGGACAAAAATCAATATACAAAGACTGACTAGTACATTTTTAGACTGTTACCTTGTTAAAAAGTAACGGGTACTTCAGAGGAAATGGCATCTGATTGGCTGGAAGGACACACAGCCAGCGCGGACTGACTCAGGTCCGTCCCTCCTCCTAGCAGGAGCACCTCTCGCTGTGCGCGATCTGCTGTTCACTGTGCACTGTCAGTGGCGCCAGGGAGGTGGCCGCAGCCTGGAGTGGAGCCAGACAGACGAGAAGCCGGCCCCCTGCACTGGCTGGCAGCATGAACCACAGCAGTCTCTGTTTTCGTTGACTGAGCCACTGTCAATTTCTAAACCAATTTTGGGTTGCTTAAAAAGTATTTCAAACCAAACTTCAGCAATATTAAATAATACCACAGCTATGCCACTTGAACCTGTTCTTATGGATTAATTTTAGTTAACTGGCCTGTAAGTTTTGCAATTAAGTTCAAGACAAATTGGTACCAACCACCCAAATAGGCTTAATGTGACTCCTAGTCTATCCCTGGCATGTTAGCTACCATTTGGTGGCAAGCTGACTAAAAACTGGGCTCTGCACCTCTCACTGACAGCCATGATGCTGCCAGTGCCAAGGGCCTGCCAGCTAAAGGAGGCACAATAATTGAACACTTGCACATGACCAGGCACATGCATGCTTTACCCATTCATATCCTCCTGAAGAACATGTGACATGGCCCATTCTCGTGAAGGTGACAGCTCCTCCGTGCAGGTGCTATGCCAGGCTGTGAAAGAGATTCCGTGCGCCCATGTCGGGAGAGACAGCATCCATGAGCACGTTCACAGGTGAGTCCGTCGCTTCCAGTGGCATCCACTGGTAACACAGCATGGCTGCTCTGTCAGCAGAACCACTCCTCGCCTTCCTGCCCTTGCAAAGCCATTAACCTTCAGTCTAAAGTGAATTTTTCCTATTAAAATAACTCTTTGGTCATGGACAAAGAAAGATCTGAAATTTGTTTTCATTGAGATCCCAGTATAAGGTTTTGTTTTAATCTTTAAAAAATTAAGGAAGAAGAGCAGAAAAAGTTGGTTTAATTGAAGTGGAATTTAAATCTAAATGGTCCTCCTGAGCTGAAGGGATTGAACCCTTGCCATGAGTTCCAGCTTCTGTGAAAAGGGTGGCCGCTGCCTCCTTGTTGGCTTTCTGCATCCAAAGGATCTTCTCCATCATCAAACTTCTTCCTCATTTCTAGAAAAGAAATCAGCAAGCTGGGATGCGGTATCAACTATGAAGGCACAGGTTGAATTCCCGATAAAGAGACCTCCAGCAGTCACAGCTGATGACAGAACCACAGCACTCTAACCCCACAATGACCACGACTCATCTATGCCTGACCCCAAAGTACCAAATGAGCTGCTCTGTTCATCTAAACAGTGGTAAGTGTCCTCAGAAGAGAGGCGAGCAGGACCCTACCACACACCGCACCAGAAGACTCACTGTCCCTGTACTGTGCCTGGAGTCCCACTAATGCACGCGTCTTGGCAGTGGGCAGAGAGGACGCAGCAGGGAACACTCAGGGGATGAGAGAGAGTTCAGCACCTGATACTGTGGATGAACAGGGCAGGAAGTGTGTCTTCATACCATACTTGGTGCATCGCTTACCTGGCTCCCTTACTGGGTTACAAAGGTTCATTAACTTCAATCCAGGGGGCTGGGGATTTAGCTCAGCAGCATAAGCGCCTGCCTTGCAAGCAGGCAGTCATGAGTTTGATCCCCGGTACCGATAAAAAGGAAAAAGACCAAAAAAAAAAAAAAAAAAAATTTCCCAAAGCGAAAAACCAGAGTCTCTCTTTGTTGTATCTGTCAAGTTCAAATCAGAGATTCTGTTCCTACTGCCACAGAAGGCCACAAAAAAGCCAGGGCATCAACTTATCGTTAAATTTCCCTTAGAAACGGCGGAACTTAGTCCTTACCATCTCAGGTCTTAGCCTGTCTCCCTTCCTTCACTCCAGACCGTATTAATGTATGATAAAGAAAGAATGCAGATCAACCAGTAAACCTAATGGCTGATTCATGGCAAGACCGCTGGTGAACACCCAGGGGAGCCCGACAGGCCCTCTCCCTGTCTGCCTCTCTCTGACGCCAGTGTAATCTCTATAATCCAGCCTGGCACATTGCTTTCCTCTCCACAGTCCTAGGACCTTGGTATAGAGGCTCGCCATTGACCTGTGAGGCTGGCAGGAGCATAAGCCTGTATTACACTCAGTGCTGTGTTCTCCTGTCTCAGGTGCAAAAACAGGGGCCTAAAAGTTGTAGCCTATTCAAGTCGAAGTGAGATTCATACTCAGGCCTTCTGATTTCACTTCTGATGATCTCCATTCACTGCACATGCACTGGTAGGACTAAAGCAGACCTATGAAACTGCAGGGCCACAGAGGACCAGGTATGGCCCTCACAGTCCACAGCAACCCCTCCTCTACCCGCTCTGTGACGCTGCCTCCCAGATAGGCCGTGCACAGGGAGAGCTAATAAATCACAAATCCATTACCACTATTTCAAGAGAGAAGAAAAATGCTGAGAGTAAACAATACCTGGATCCGAGAGCACTTCTTTAGCAGCTGCTATGTCAATGAATTTTTTCTCAGCTTTTTTCTTTTCTTCTTCATTCTGAAAGTTATCTGGGTGCCACTGCAGTGCTAATTTTCGGTACGCTTTAATAATTTCTTGCTTTTTGGCATTTCTGAGGGATAAAATTAAGCATTAGTTTAAAAATGTCCAAACTACTGCCATGAAAATTAGAGGAGTTAAGATCTCACTGAAAACAGCAGCCCAGTTTTCCTAAACAGTTCTGAAAAATTTCGCAAAATTTCTGGAAAATCTTTCAAGCCAGCCAGGCTTCCACAAACACTTGTGCATTAAGAATCTTACCATGGTGTGGTTGCTCACACCTTTAATCCCAGCACTTGGGAGGCTGAGGTGGAAGGATCGTTGTGAGTTCGAGACCAGCCTGGGCTACAAAGTGAGCTCAAGGTCAGCCTGAACTGCATAGCGAGACCCCGTCTCAAAAAAGACAAAAAAAAAAAAAAAAAAGAAAGAATCTTACCATGAGTCAAGTCCTGTGCCTTTCTGAATTTCTGAATTTGCAAGCTACTCTGATTTACTTCTTTGACATTAAAACAATAATCTGACCTGAACCCTTTGCTTTGGGATTAGTTCACTTAATAAGAACAGAGTTTCAGATTTTTGGATTCAAAGTCAATAGCTAACTTGGTCAGGGAAGATGGGTCTTACAATAAAAGTACGACTTTCATTTTTAGGCCTAAAGGAACTTTTTTTCTTTTCACATTCCCTTGTTCCCTATCTACCATTCCTACCAAAAGAAAGCTCAATGCAGGGGGCTGGGGATTTAGCTCAGCGGCATAAGCGCCTGCCTTGCAAGCAGGCAGTCGTGAGTTCGATCCCCGGTACCGATAAAAATGAAAAAGACCCAAAAAAAAAAAAAAAAAAAAGAAAGCTCATTGCTACTCTCTAAAAAAATCCAGATCTGGAATTTATTCATGCCACAGACTACCATAGAATCAGTGGTCTCTATTATAAAAATTTGTAAAATTTTCAAAACAGTTTTATGACATTTTAAGATTAAAATAACGTGACTACAATAACAAATGAAATGAATCAGGGAGAGAAAAAAAAAGAATGATTACCTTAAAACTATTAAATACAGTAATGCAGATTTTAAACTAATAATTCACCTTTTTACTCCTAAGATTTTATAATAATCTCGCTTCTGTGACTGTTTCAGGAGTCTCTGTGCTTTCTCCAGACCTTCCCGAATCTGCTGATCATTTTCATTGTGTTCATGAGCAGCTTCGTAATCCTGAATAGCTGTCAAAATATATTTAAAATAATGGAATCAGGGAGATTTACAATTCATTGTTTTTACATAGCCTGCAAAATTGGGAACTGCCATCGCCAACCACATCACCACTTCTTCATTACTGCTAAGTCCCGCAGTGACATCACCTTTATGACTCTGTTCAGAAACTTACGGCAGACAGTAAGGCTGAGGTGAGTCTTCAGGATCAAAACCTGCCACTCCAGGCTTAGCTGCTGGCCTTCCTGCATTATCTCCCCATGCACCTTTAAGTTATTGCAATATCAATGCTTCACACAGAGCAGTCTTCCTGCTACTGAGCCTGAGCGACTGTTACATTGGAAGGCACAACACTGACAACATAGGCACGGTGAGCAATGAGGGGCAGCATGGAAGCAGCAGAGGCCAGAGCAGGGCGGGAAGCACTGCCGGCGGTCAGGTGGTCAGGATGACTGTTACTGGTGCACACACGGACATCACCCATGCCTCATCTGTTCAGAGGTGGAGCTTCCAGGTGACTGGATCAAGGGGTGTGACATCCAGGTCACTGGGAGTGGAACTGTGGAAGGCATGTCTCCCCCACTCTCGTTCCTCCTTTCTCCCTGTCTCACAGCTCACCACTGTTTTTTCTGTTATGTCTGTCTGTCTGTCTGTCTCTCTCTCTCTCTCTCGCTCTGTGTCCTGTCTCTGTGGGTGTCAGGTTTTTGTCCCAGCAATGGGAAAGCTAACACAATGATTGCGTCACGCAGAGTTCAACACAGACTAAAACAAACATGATTTTTTTTTTTTTTTTTGAGTACTGGGAATAAAACTCATGACCTTGCGCCAGGCAGGCGCTTATGCTACTAATATAAATCCCCAGCCCCAAACATGATTTTTTTTAAGTGTCAGACAAAATAGGAAAACACATTGTCCAGATACAAAATGTTTAATGACAATCCACAATACATCTTTGCAAGTATTTTAAATATTTAGAAAGTATAAGGCATCTAGATATCTACTGCTGTACAGAAAGACATCAACTACAGCTCTGAGACTCAACTTGAGAAACCCTGCCAACACAGGTGGGCCCTGGCTCGTGTCTGAAAACTGATTTCATGAGTAGGTTCCCAACATTCCATCTCAAGAGTGGCTCACGACGCCTGAACAGTTTGTATGAACAAGTTGCTTTATACCAAATATCCTTTAGGAGTCTACAACTCTCATACAGATTAGGTCCTAATGAACACCCTTACTTCTGGATCTCTAATGCACTTCCCTGGTCTTGTGTTGTGAAATTGAGCTTATGCTGTATGACTTCACAGGGAGAAGAAAATGAAGAGGGAAAAAACAAAACAGAAAGTTACAGTAAATAACGCGCTAAAAATGTGTGCAAAGGGCATACAACCCATGTGCAACCTGTTTGCAGAAATCCATGAAGGTAATACTTTAGTTTAAACCTAAGAAAACTTTCCTGAAATGAAACATGCATCTTTATACTAAAAAGCTACACTGAGAACAGTCAACACTAAGATAAATCTTCACATAATTCACAGACTTGAAAGATAAAAGACCAGAGAAAAATTAATGAAACTGGGTTTTCCAAAGCAATATTCAGTTCCAGAAAAGAACAGAATAACTACAAGATGTACCAAAAAAATGTGAGCATTGAGCTTGCTTATGCAGCCACACCACCCTTCCAACATAAAAGCATCAACAGTTTTGAATGTAGAATAAATGCAATTTTCCAAGGCCACCTCAAGGAAACCAGGATGAATTTGCCAACAGGGGGCTGGAGAACCCAAGGCCAAAGGAGGGACCACATAGAACCTATTTCACCAGGACTTATAGAAACCAAGGAAGTACGGGTGTCAGGACAGTACAGAAGGGAAGTTGAGCAAAAACTACAAGAAGTGGGGAAAACAAAAGAAAAACATCAAGCAATGGGTTAAGTTCAGTAATATTACAGAGGAAAAGCATTGTGAAGGAATTTTCTTTAGTAGTGAAAGAAGAGTGAAGAAGAGCACATTGAAATGCTCCTCATAGTTGGAAACTAACCGGGGCTGCCCAAAGAAAGAGGGTAAATAAAACAATACAAATAACCCAGAACAAAAACTCAAGCCTCCCTAAGTATCAGAACAGCACACAGAATAACATGCAAACATACACACACACACACACAGTGAAAGAGAAAACCAGAATATAGACCAAATAGCTGTCTTACCAATAAACATGCTTAACTCATCTACTTAAAAGAATGGCATGCTAGATCACAAAGCAAACTCAACTCTATGCAAGAGACACACCTGAAACAAAGCAATTTAAAAAGTGGAAGAGTTTAATCAAAATTTTGCAAAGTAAATTCAAGTGAAGTCTGATTTATGATCTAAAGAGCAGATAATTAAGTTAAAGACCTCATATCACAGGGATACATCTGTATCCATGTTCATAGCAGTTCACAGGAGCACAATTCATAATAGCTAAACCTTATAAATAGTCTATATGCCCATCAACAAATGAAACATTAAAAAAAAGTATTTATACTTAACTGAATACTACTTTGCCATAAAGAAGGATAAATGAGTCATGTAGGAAAATGGATACACCTTGAATCTCTAACATAAAGTAAAATAAACCAGACACACAAGCTTATATATTGCATGGTTTCTCTTGTATGAGAAACCTAAAATTTAAATAAAGGGCAAAATAAAAGATAGATAATAGGAAATAGATCTTTTGCAGACAGGAAGGGGACCAAGAGATGCAGGGAGAGGAGAGGAAGGGGATGAAAAAGAACAAAGATGTGTTATGTACATGGACTGACTCCACACAAGGACGATAATCATTACACAGTGGAGACACATACTGATAGAAAAGCTTAAAAAAAATGTAGCAAATACTACTACTAAAGGCTCGAAATCACACTGAAGACACATAACAATTATGTGTGCATCAAATTAAGAACATCCGTGAAACAGAAATTATAGAAGTACTAAGAGACCTAGGCGCATTGGTCTAAGGGGACTTTTCCCTCTTTGTTCACCATATTTCTAGTGAAGCAAAACCATACCAGAAGGAAGACTGACTGAGCTATCAGCACGCCAAATTCCAGCCCAGAACAACACAGTACACACACATATTAACACAAATAACACGACAATAAATTCTAAAAAAAAAAAAAAACCAGTATTCTCTGTTCATAATGTTACAATAATGAAAATAATGACCCAGAAGCAGAAGGCTCTTCCATGTAGAAAACTTAAGACAGCTGAACAAGATGGCACATGCCTGTGTTCCCAACACTCAGCAGCTGAGGCAAAGGAGGACTGCCACACAGGGAGCTCAGGACCCGCCCAGATAACATACAAAGACCCTGTCTCAAAAAAAAACCCAGAAAACAAAAAAGAAAAGCTTAAGACAGCAGAAATACAGAAGTATAAATTCAAAAATCTAGAAAATAATGAAAAGTTGATGTTTCAGAACTTACAGGACACCACTCAGATGGTGCTAAGAGGACAACTCAGAGCCCTGAGACGATCAATAACATGGGAGAAAAATAAATTAATCATGATTCAAAGTTAGGAAACACAAATTAAAGTGAGATGTCTTTGTTAAATTCTTTACAAATACATTTGAAAACTCAAGAGAGTAACTCAAACTAAACCCGAAAAAGAAAATCTAAACATTTTCACAGAGAATGTTCTCGAAGAGCTACCTCCCAATAAAGAAGCAGGCTTTCCATGGAGATTCTTCAAATATTTTAAATGGCAAGGAGGTTCCAATGCACTCTTTCATATCTCCAGAACACTCAAAAAAGTGAAACTTCAATAACTGCATGAATTCTTACCCTAATTACAATAACTGTTTCCTGTGTGAAAGTCTGGGATTTTCAAAAAATCATTTTTCTCAATTTCTGAGATGGATTTAGCTGTCCCCATTTTTTTTTCCATTCTTTTTTGTCTTTTTCGTTTTTATCGGTACCAGGGATCGAACTCACGACTGCCTGCTTGCAAGGCAGGTGCTTATACCGCTGAGCTAAATCCCCAGCCCCTAGCTGTCCCTTTTGACACTGGAACGAATCAATCACTTTTTGAAGATGCACTGTCAGCAAAATGAAAAGGGAAGCCAAGAAACTTATAGTTGTTTAAAAAGAACCCAGACGGGCAGTGAGTGGGCCCGGGACGGGAACAGGGTGGCAGGTGCAGGCTGCGGCACACAGGAGCCACAGGACTGCAGGGCCTCTTCATGAAGAAACAGACTCCACTTACACAAACTCCATCTTTAAATCCTCATGTGGAAAACATGCAAAAGTTATGTCCAGCAAAAAATAAATAACAACGCTGCTTTGGCATGAGGAGAGCTTCCCAGGAGTCCTACTCCAAATGAGCAGTTAGTAGAAATGTGGCCTTCTGTAAACAGACTGAAAACTAACTGACCAGCTGGTGATGTGATTTTATCTCCCATATGAATTCCAACACACAACTTGATCCTGCAGTTACATATCTGTAATATGTTAGTCTGCTAAATGGTATTCATTTCCAAACTGCCCACAGGTAGAGATCAGAATTCAAACACTGTACACGTAAACCTTGCACTGCAACAAAAGGTTTACTAACACATGAGTGGAATGGAGATAGAAATGAAAATACCTAAACATTCTGATTATAAGTAATATTAAAAACACATTGTCTAAAGGTGATAGAGTAAGAAAAAGATTAAGATGTATTACAGTTCATGCATATTATAAAGCTATAGCTACCACCACTAAGTAAAATAAGGATCGCAAGCACTGCTACACCGAAACAGCAGCAGAAGAGCCGACACAGCTGTGAGTAACGGGGACACACTGGCCATGAGGCTTGTCCTGAGCGGCACAGGGAGATTTACTCAGGCCGCTCAGAATGGACAGTTTAAAACTTACTGAAGTACTTCTAAAATCTTGTGAACCATTCAGAAGCTGCTCTTTTTTTTAAAGACAAGATCTCACTATATCATACAAGCTGGCCTCAAACTCAGTGATCCTCCCACCTCTGCCTCCCAAGTGCTGGGACTGTAGTTGAGAGTGGCTACTTCTGACTCTGTAAGACCAACTGAGTCATATCATGTAGCAACTAGGAATGACACGGTCCCTCCTTTTCTAGCTCTGCATTTCTACCTTTCATCATTCCCACGATCAAAACGTAACTTCAGAAAGGCACCTTCATTATCTGTCAGCCATAATAATAAAAGTTCTTAACCTGGAAGATAATAAAACAGCAAATAATGTCTAAACTACTAACTGCTGTAGTGCATTAAAATTAATCATATGTAATAAGCAAAAGTCTAGCACGTTAGCATAGAAGTTGACCGGAATCCCTAGATTCCTTTTAATGTCTACTATGAAATAAATGATGTTAATTACCATTCACCACAGGAAAAACCTGACAACACAAAAGCTTCTCCTATTTGATCAGGAGATCATGCTTTAAAGGCCAATTTGTAATCAATTAGGACATGAACCTGCCATGGATGGCCTGATATATCACTGGGCCAGTATCTCACTGGCAGGTGACACCTTATAAACACACTTCTGAGCTCATCTACAACTCACACCAAAGAACAGAATGGTCTCTATAGTCTAAGATTTAAGGAGAGCTACAATACTTAACTGTAGATAAAACTTTTCCAGAAAGTCTGTAAATTCTTAGTAACCTCAGGGCATCTTGTCAGAGTATAACTTGCCAGCCTTTGTCTGAGAGGACGTGAACATGGGCTAAGCACAGGGAGCTCGGACAGACTTCCTTCTCTCCCCAGGGCTGCAGGGCTCTGGCATGGCAGCTTAACCGTGCTCCTTACCTCCTTCCCCTCACTCCACGCTCAGATTAGTGCTTCATGATATAGTATGCTATCTCAGCTCACAAATGCTTCTGTTTGCAAACTATTCCATTCACAAACAAAAGCGTGGAAGAAAACTTTGCTTCCTTTGGCAAATCCTGTATCAAGGAACAAACATGACCACAGCCATCTTCCCCAAAGTCATAAAACAAATTAGTTCACAAACGGAGGTACCATTGTACTTATAAGGGAAATCCGCTCATTTTTCAGGCTCAGTCTCATTCCATGTAAATTTTACATTTAAGTTTATCAAAGTGTTGGTATCAAATTATTTTTTAATACTCAACAGGATAATTATGAGTACAGCTAACAAAGATTTTCACCAAGAGAAGCTAGTTATGGCTTCCCATAAGGAGGATAAGGATCAGGTCTAGGGAATTTTACAATCTGACATGTCATTGATTTGTCATCTAATATTTTGAACAGCTATTGAGATATTACAAGGATCAGGAATATACACATAACATCCTGTTTTTACAACTGCGCAATTACCCCCGTGTGCTGTTGTTAGAACGTCTAATGCCATCCAATTTTGGCCTGTCTCATTCATTTTACTACTTCATTTAGGAGAGAGAGACCAGCCACTGTGTAATTTAAGGCCTGCTGAGTATAATTAGTTAAGGCCTCAATATGCTGCATGCCATCTTCTAACCTTAGAGAAAGGACAAAGATAGAGGCCAAGTGATCACACCAGTGAAACACACTTCTTGACCATCGATGTTGTAGGTGGGGTAAATGTGCAGCTTTGTTGATTTTTGGTGTCAAATTATTTTTATACAGGTATTACTTCTCAGCAGTACCTGCCTGGCTCTCTTTTGCTGTCTGTGCAAGGTACAGGTAAGTGCTAGACAAACTATTTTCTTCAGATATCTGATAAATACTACTGAATGCACTTGACATGTGCTTAAGGTCAAAATGTTATTTATCATAAGGAGTTAGCAATGTCCCCCACTGAACAAAGATATGCACTTTTACAAATATTGGCAAATTAAAGCATTAAACGGTCTAAAGTTTTATCCAAACCCAGCATAGTGGAACATTCTTATAGTATCAACCACTTGGCATGCTAAACCAGAAGGATCTCAAATTTGAGCCGAGCCTGCAACTCAGCAAAATCCTGTCTCAAAATAAATCCCGAAAAATGGCTGAAGATCTAGCTGGATGGTGGAGCACTGGCCTAGCACGCATGAGGCCCAGGGGAATAAAGCCTTATGCCAGCAATTGCCAAAAAAAAAAAAAGAAAAGGATTTATCCTAATAACTCAAGGTTGGTTAACTTTAGAAATGTCAAAAAGTTGCATTAGGAGAATGACACCTGACTCCTCTATGTATTTATCAACATTTGTAATATAGTTTCAATGTCTATCTGCTCCCTCAAAAGCTCTTGAAAGGGGGGCTCCCTGAGATCTGAAGGGTTCCCCTTCATTTCTGAGGCACTCAAAGGCACCTGAACAACAGTCTTTATTTTCAATTGAGTGGAATCCTGCTATGTCACTACCATAAAGCCCAAATTAATGAATCTCCATGTTTCATCACACACAAACCTTTACCTACTGATTCTTTAATTCTTTATATACTTTATTTAAAATTACTGGTTGTTTTCCTGGTTTTTTGAGACAGGGTTTCGCTATGTATGTTCCAGGCTGGCCTTAAACTCAGCAATCCTGCACTTCAACCTCCCAAGTACTGAGATTACAGGCATGCACCACCACTCCTGGGAAAATTACTAATGTTTAAAAAATAAAACAAATGGGGCTAGGGGTTTAGCTCAGCGGCATAAGCACCTGCCTTGCAAGCAGGTAGACCTGAGTTTGATCCCTGGTACCGATAAAAAATAAATAAATAAATAAATAAATAAGGTATATGGAAACCTTTCTAATTTTAACAGGACTTTTTGAACTGCATTATTGGTATATTTTAACTATACATAATGAAAAAATATATATGTAACAATCACATTCATCATAGGGACTTTGCACCTGCACATGACTTACCCCAATTCCTTTATTTTTTCTATTCTCATAACCTCCCTTCAATCCCCCTCTTCCCCTCATTTACAAAAGCTTTGCTTCCATTTTTTTCCTTCTAGTCTTATTATTTTTACTCTTTTCTCTTCCTTCCTTTCCATCTTTCTCCTCCTTAGTTCCCCTTCCCACTTGAGCATTTTCTTATCTCATCGTATCTAATATACATTCTGGTCCTTATTTACACTTTCAGCAGTTTTTCATACCAGGGAAACAATGTAAGATGTACATGTGTCTGATTTATTTCATTTATGAGTATGCTCTCAACCCATTTACCTAGTAATGTCTCATGTTTAGCCTTTTTTTTTTTTTTTCCTGTCACCAGGAATCAAACTCAGGACCTTGCACTTGCCACAGGCGGCACTGTGCCACTGAACTATATCCCTGGCTCAAGTTTATCCTTCTTTATGGCTAAGGATTTAGCTATTATAAACTGCACCACTATAAGTATGGGTATGCATTTCTCACTGTGGTACAATGTTTCTAATTGTTTTGGGAAGATACCCAGAAGAGGAATCGCTGGGTCGAATAGGATGTCTAGTTTTAGTTTTTTGAGCAATCTCTACAGTGATTCCCACCAAAAGTGGAAAAGGGTTCCTTTTCCCCCCACAACCCTGCCGGCATTTATTACTGGTTGATTTCTTGATAACTCTCATTCTTTCTGTAGAGAGATGAAAACTCAGCATTGTTTTAATCTGTTTAATCTCTTAAATAACCAGAGATGTTAAACATTTTTTCTTATAGTCACTTGCTGTTTCTACTCCTTCACCTGAGAAGTATCTATTCATTTCAGGTGCCTATTTTTGAACTGGGTCTTTAAATTTGGGGAGTCTAACTTTTTTGAGTTCTTACTGGAGTAGATAATCTTTATCTCAATCTGGTAAAAGCCATCTAGGACAAGCCAACAGACAACCTCATACTAAGTGGTCAAAACCTGAAAGTTTTCACTCTAAAAAATCAAGAACAAGACAAGGATGTCCACTATTACCACTCCTTTTCAATACAGTCCTTGAAACTTTAGCCAGAGTAGTTAGATAAGAGAAAGAAATAAAAAGAATAAAAATAGGAAAGGAAGAAATTCAATTATCGTTATTTGCAGATGACACGATACTCTACACAGAAGACCCCAAAAACTCCACCAAAAGAATCCTAGATTTACTAATCAAATTCAGTTGCAAGCTGGATACAAAATCAACAGTCAAAAATTAATAACATTTCTGTACACAAATAAACTCACAGAGAGAAATTAGGGAAACCACATCTTTCATAATAGCATCAAAAAATGAAATATTTAGGAATGAATCTCACAAAGTAAAAGACCTCTACATTAAAAACTACAGTACTCCAAAAAAGGAGAATGAAGAGGGTATCAGAGAGATCCACCTCTTGCTCTTGGAGAGGAAGAATCAACACAGTGAAACAGCCAAACTTCTAAAACTGCTATATAGGTTTAATATAACCCTAATCACAATACCATTAGCATACCTCACAGAATTCAAGAAAACAATCCTGAAATTCATTTGGAATCAGAAAAGATCTAGAATAGCAAAACAACTCTGGACAACAAAGGTAAGGCAGGCGGCATCACAATCCCTGACTTGAAATTATACCACAGAGCCCAATAACAAAACTAATCTGTATCTTTCACTATATACTAAACTAAAATCAAATGGATCAAAGATCTAAATATTAAAACAGAAATGCTAGAATTTCTGGGAGAATAGAACTCTTAAAGAAACAGGCATTTACGAACAAAACCCCAACTGTACAGGAAATATTTCAAAGAACTAAGAACTGGGATCTCATCCTATTAAAAAACTTTTGCACAGCAAAAGAAATCAACAGAGTGAAGAGACAACCCACAAAGTGGGAAAAATTTTGCTAGCTGTTTTTCAGACAAAGGATTAACTCAGGGTTTTAACTAAAGACATACTATTATCTATGTTAACTAACACTGCTGACTTACATCATTTACAAAAATTTCCCTTCCCTCTGTCTCCCCTTTCTCTGATGAAGTGGCTTAATTTTCATATTTGTCATTCAATCAACAATTTTACTCTTGTAAAACCATGACAAAGATAAACTCTTACTTAAATTTTAAGGAAAAAACAGATTTCAAAAACAGATTGTATTCCAGTAGTATTAAGCATCTTCAAGAATTAAACTGACAAGTTTCCCTAAAAACCCTATCAATTTTAACACTCGCTACTAAAGTGCCTTCCAAATTATATTCTGGAGTGCACAAGACTTGACCTGTAACAGATATTAAAACTTGCCATTTTGATATACATTTCAAACTTCAGATACCAAGGTCTGAATGTCCCACAAAATGTAACATAAATAATAGTAACAAGTAGCCAGTTGTCATTGTCACAACTCCCTGGACATGCTCAGGAGGAGCGAAATGTGCAGCAAACTGGGGAAAGGAAAAGACTGACCAGTATGCCTTCAAAAAGAGCATCACAAACCAAGTTTCACAATTCCTATCCTTCATTTAACTATCACAAAAAAATTACTCGTTTTGATTTAAAATGCTTTCCCCGATTTTGATAAAAAGAAGAATTTTGCAGTATGTTCATGACATATATCACTCAAAGTTATAACACATATAAAAGAATTCTATTTTTTCATGTGTATTTTTGCGTATGTTATAGTCTGTGTCTTAGACTTTTTCGGAGGCGAGTGACTCTAGAGTTTGTGACTGATCCAAGGCCCGATGCTGGGATTAAGGGTGTCAGTCTTCACCCACACAGGTAGCCTGCATACAACAGAAAAGCCAAAAAGCGGCCTGCCTCTCCCTCTTTGCTGCTTGGCTGCTTTCCTCTGCCGTGAACTGCTGCCCCTCTGACCTGTTCCCCACTTTGCTGTGTGCAACCCTGTCTTGGAACCAGGTGATTACGGACTGAAACTTTTCCAAGCTGTGACCTAAATAAACCTTTCCCCCTTTAACTTTGGGTGTGAGATATTTTGTCTCAGCAATAAGAAAAGTAACTAAGATATCCACTTAGTATTCTGTCAGAAAAAAAGGCCACTGTCTTTATTCAAGGTCCTCATAACTTCCAGCAAGAATCCCTTCCTGTCACTTCAACTTGAACAAGTAGGGTATGCAGGTATCCTGATATTATTACTGAACAACTGGAGGTCACAGAGAACCATTTTACAGTAGGCACTGACCTATGTATGTAACCTTTGTGCATACACATGTATTATAAAGAGTAATATATGTATATACACACATCTAGAAAGACAAATTTAAAATGAACAGTGACTACCTTTGGATATCAGATCGAAAGTTTCTATTTGCTTATCTTTTCCTAACTTGACTGCAGCAATAATGCTAAAATGTTTATTTTTATAGTCCACTGAACTGGTTTCAACAGAACTCTCCTCAGACAGTACCTAAAAAAGAATAATTATCAACATATCTAGGTATGCTGGTAAATTTGTTCTAAAAGGCCACTGCACATATGCCACCCTCATATAATTAACCGTTAGGTACAGCAAATCAAATCCCTGGAAGATTTACCTTCATCATACATTTCTTCTATTAAATAGGCCTCTGCTCGATCTTTCAGAGCATTCACATTGTCAGGTTCCATCTGTAAAACTTCAGAACATACTCTAATAGCTTCAACAGGCTTCTCATCCTAAAAGCAAATGTCAGAAAAGAACTTAGGGTTGTTAACCCACATGTTAAATATTTCTATGTCTGGGAACAAATCAACTGTTACCTTAGAAAAGCAGTGACAAATCCTTTCTTTTGAACGAATTGTATATTCAGCGATGTTGGGCTCCATTTTCATGACAGATTCATACTTGCTTATGGCATCTGTGTATCTGTTAAATGTGCAAATCATGATCAGTAACACTGAAGTTCTACTTCCTGCGCTAGAGAAAGGACCCTCTCCCTTCACTATGTGTAGGCTCCTTAACCAATTCAACTGAGTGAGCATCTGCCTTCCCACTCTGCTCTCACCCAGTCACACAGAAGGTTCAATCTGAGGGAGGAGTTACAAGAGCAGGGGATGTTTCCCGTGAGTACCAATCAAACCCCACACCGACATCCTCATGGACACAACTCACAATTTTCAAATATTAAAGCACATAGTCTGCCTAATACTGAGTGCAAAATAGAGATCAAGTTTTATTTCTTGACTTCTATACACTTTATGAAAATAACAGAGCCCAGTATGTGCCATTTTATATAATTAATATCATACATTCACAATTAAGTACACTGTAGAAAGCATCTCCTTAAATTCCCAGCTTTCTAAGAGCAATGAAGCTATAGTCCTATCTTTGTATGTGACTGATCTGAAAATTGTTGAATCTTACACTGTCTGCGCTTCGATGGGAAAATTTTGCCTCAGCATTTACGATCTGTCTGATACTCAGGGTCCACTGCCACAACACTCACTGCCCTTTCCAGTCAAAGCAATCTGACTGGTACTCGCCGTTTCTGGTACTCGCCGTTTCTGGTACTCATTGTGCATCTTAGAACCAATTGACAGTAAGGACCCAGGTACCACTGTATCACATCATTTTCTTTAAACTGGTGAAAAGTGCTAGTTAGTAAAAGCTAGACTAGTTATTATTTTTAAGAATAGCCAGCTAAAAGATATTTATATGCAATTGTGGCACATAATTCCAAAAATGCACCAATCTTCACATTTAAATGCTAACATATTACACAGATTTAAGTAGAACATTTAAAAGAAAAGCTAGCTTCTGGGAAAGTAAAGTAGGTGTACTTTTCTCAATTCCTCCAGCTAGAGAAAACAGCAGATTAGCAAGCACCCCATGACTAAGGAAAAACATGGTAGTGAGTTCCCTGGGTTTCTAATATCCCAGACTCAGTGCTGAAGAGGCCAACAATCCAGAAATGCAGAACAAAAACCAAGTCTGCTTTCCCTAACCAGAGGACCTGGAGAATGCTGTCCAGAAAGGTCATAAACTGCCTATAATAAAAGCTTTAGCCCAGGCAAATGCTTCAGGTGAAATCACGCCTCTCCAGCACCATCGCTGTCCCAAATGCCAGCGAAGACCAAGAGCCTTGACTTTCTCCCTGATGACGCTGAACAAGATTCTGCTCCATATCTATCACAGTGGTGTCAAGAGAAGGCCAAGAGGGGCCCAGACTTTCCTCCATAGTTGATAATATGTCCTGCTCTCCTCCCACTGTGTTGTCAGTGGAAACCACATAAGGAGCCACAATGCTGACCTGCACCAAGCTACCTGTGACACAGCAAGAAGACTTCTTTCCCTCAGGTATCAACAAAGGCCAATGGGATACTTCCATACCCTCACTTTGCTGGAACATATCAATAAAGCTGGCCAAAGCAGAAGGTTTAAATAAAAACCAAAGCCTTAACATAAAATGAAAATTCTAATTTCCAGCTAAAAACCACTCATCATACTAAGAAATATGGAAGTCTCAGATTTAATGAGAAAAGAAAACCACTGAATCCCAACCAAAAGGACAGAGATGTTAGGCTTATCTGTCAAAGATGTTAAAAGTACTCATAAAAAAGTAGCAATTACAAATAAGCTTGACACGAAAAACATAGAATGCCTCTGCAAAGAAATAGTCTCAATCAAGATCAAAAGACACAAGGAGTCAACAAATCAAATTCTTAGAACTAAATGGAAAGATAAAGCCTGCTGAATGTACTCAATAGAAAAACCCGAGGGGACAGATGAAACTATTACTGAATACAACAGAAATTATCATATTTGAACAAGAAAGACTTTAAAAATTGAAAAGAGCCTAGGGGAATTATAAGGCTGTAACAGATGATCTAATATTAATGTCTCCTTAGTCAAAAGAGAAAAGAGAACAGCTGGAAAAGTCCTCCTAAAAAAAAAATGAGTGAAAACTTCCTATATTTGAAGACACACAAACCTAAATACAGTCATGCACTGCTTAAAGACGGGACTACTTTCTGAAAATTACGTATGCCAGTTAGGTGACTTCATCATTCTGCAAAAACAGAACCCTTACACTAACCTAAATGGTACAAGTCAACCGTCTGACTTGGCCTCCAACACGAGATGTTTAAGGCGGCTGCCAACATAATGTAGCATCTTCATTTATAATAAAAATTTTTAACTTTCTAATAATAAAAAATATGGTACGATAAAGTATATAAACGACTAATATAGTTCATTTTTACTGTCAAGTGTAGTGAATTATACTTTCATATGACTGCCAGACTTGTGTCTATTTAGCATCACCACAGAATGCACTGAGTTGCAAGGGTTATGATGTCACCAGGCAAAAGCAATTTTCCACCTCCCTCATCTATAGGACTGCCACTGCATATGTGGTATGTCCTGACCAAATGGCATGATATAGTGTCTGACTACATTCAAGAAGTCAAGTAACTGGCAAATAGAATCAACGAAAAGAAATCCTTGTCAAGAATATCAGAAAATTCTCAACACTAAGAAAAGAAAGTCTTGAAACAGTTTTTCCCTTTTAAGTGCCACTTCCTATCAGAATAACAAAAGATTTCTCAACAGAAACTATGGGGGCCAGAAAGTGGTCCAAAATTTTGCAGATACAAATAAGAAAAGCTCTGTTAATCTAGAATCCAAATCCAGAGAAAATTTCCTCCAGTAATTAAAGGGAAGTTAAGACACTCTCAGATAGAGAAAAACTAGGAAGTATGTTACCAAAGCCCTCCCTGAAGGGAGTTCTCCAAACAGAAAGTATGGGTCTGAGGATGGAGTTCAAGAGCAGACCATGTGCCCAGTATATACGAGGACCTGCACCAAAGGGTGGGGGGAGCAGGGATATAAGAGCATCTTGGAACATTAAGGAGGAACAAGGAGCGTGGTAAGCAAAATATGAATCAAAATCTGAACATATATTTGACATAGCTTGTCCCCTAAAAGTTTGCATGCTGGAAGCCTGGCCCTTGGTGTGGCAGAGGTGAGGCCAAGTGAAAGCTAACTAGGTCATCAGGGGACTACCCTTGGAAGGGATTAACATAGTTCTCCAGACCCATGTTCCCTGTCAAGACAAAGTTACTATAAAGCAAGGCCATCTCACATGCTTGGCCTCTTCTGTTTCCCTGCCACACTGTTGTATAGCCAGGGACCCCCTACCAGGATGCAGGTACTATGCTGTTTGGACTTTCCAGCCAGAAGCATGAGACAAACTTTTCTTTATTTAAAAAAAAAAAAAAATTACCCAGTCTTACATAGTTTGTTACAGCAACACAAAACACACTAAATTCTCTAAGCTTTGTTCCTCTTCAGTATCTAAATTATGTTCAGTGTTGAAACAAAATTTGTAACAGTGTCTAATGTGGTACAGAAAATATTTAAGACAACTGCAAACAGGAGAGGGTAAAGGTAAATAGACGAAACAAAAGGTCCTTTTATCCGATTCAGTTGCTGAAATGACACCAATAGACTCTAATGAAGTTATGTCATAGCCACAGTAAACTCTAAAAATACAGCTGAGTGTGGTGTTAGATATTAAATGTTACATTCCCTCTGGAAATCAATTTGGCAATTTCTTACTGACTAAACATGCAACTACCAAGCAGCCCAGCAAGAGCACGGCTGACACTTACTCCAGAGAAATGAAAACTTACATTCATGCAAAGCCTGTACATAAAAACAGCATTATTCATTAATAGCCAAAATAGCTGTAATGACCTCCAGTGGGTAATTGCTAACAAACTTTGGTACATCCAAACTGTGAAACTACTCAGCAATAAACAGAAAGGAAATATGAATACACAAAATAATCTGGATTAATCTCCAGAGAATCATGCTGAATGGAAAGAAGCCAACCCCAAAAGTTTACATTCTACAGGACTCCATTTCTGAAACATTCTTGAAATGACACCACCACAGAAATAGAGAACATACTAATGTCTCTAGCAGGTAGGGAACAGACAGGGACAGAAGAGCAGTCCTGGCTATCAAATGGCTACATGAGACCCTAGTGATGGAATTAATATCCTGATTGTGATAGTATACTATAAATTTCCAAGACATTACAATTTGCAAGACATTGGAGGAAACTTCCTAACACACTCCTATGAAGAGAGTTAAAAAAGAATTAGGATGGGGTAGGGGGGTCAGAACCTACCTTCTACTAGGCTGAATTGTGTGGCAAATTCTCTATTCTCTTTAACTCTCCTATGCTAACCTGTAAAACCCCTACAAATACTCCTCACACAGACAGAAGCCTCAATTTTGGGCAATACCTACTTATTCTTCAAGATGAGCATTTAAATATCTATCACCTCCCATAAGTTTCTCTTACTCTTGGGCTTCACCACTGCACTGGATTAATTGTCCTCCTTTTATACTGTGTACACTCTAGCACTCTGTACCATTATCTTTTAAGAAGTTTATATATCTGTCTCCCACACATGTTATAAACTTTTTAAGACCAAAAACTATTTAGTCAAGCTCATTTCTATATTCTTGGCACATAGCTCAGTGCCTGATACAAGATGCAATAAAAGATCTGGCCTAACAAATAAATGTGCACGTAAGCATAGTATGCAGTTCGCATTACAGTGGTGCCCAATTCTCTCCATGATTCTGGTCACACACTACCTTGTTCCACAATGCGCTATCCTTAGGCATGGTTTTCCTTAGGCCTTGTGCCATCTTACCCTCAATAACCAGGAAACCACGAGCAGACAGTCTAGTGGCCCACTGTGCCAACATCGGGGATGAAAGTCTGCATCGTGGAAATAAGCGCATTCTTACCTGCTGTCTCTGATGAGCTCTTCAGCTGACTCAATCAGCTTATTAAGTTTCTTCACTTGTTTATAGTGTGCAAAACACCTTTTATGATCCTGATCAAGTTTAAGGCATTCACGAACTTCACTGCTCGTATATAATTCAAAAAAGAAAAATAGTGCAAGTTAAAATAATGAATAGTTTTGCACATTACAGAAAATGTGTTTTATTGGTAACAACTAAAACATACTGCCTTAATAATTAACTATGCAGTTATATATAACACCATACCACAGATATACTAATTCAAATTGAATGACTTGTACATCCTCTATTGTACTTCTGCAAATAAAAGAGCCCTCCCATTTACTTCAGTAAGTGTAGTTAATGAAATATTACTTAAAATCAAAGTAACTTAGGGATGACAAAGTATATAAATGGAAACAGAATATAAAAGAGATTTCATCACAATTTTACTGGTTTAATGTTGATAAGTTTAAATGAGGTTATTCTTACTGCCAATGATGAAAGAGTAATCAGAATGGGCATCAGCAGAACTGACCTGAGGGACAGCTCATGGTCTCCGAGTTGGTAGTACAGTGTGCTGATTTTATAAAATGCCTCAGTATTATCATTCTTCAACTTGGACGCAGCTTTTAAGTCACTTATAGCCTTCCGAGGTTCCCCTTCTCTTATGTAACATTCAGCTCGAAGTTCCCGTAGTTCTGCATCCCAAACACAAACCTTAAGAAACAAAAGAACTAAACTTTAAGAAACAATAATTATGCACATTTTTGCATCCTACCTAATTTTATTGATATATTTATCAACACAAAACATCCTCAATGATGTGATGGCATTTGTTCTGTAAAAAGTGTTTAAATGTCTGATACAATTTAAATATGACAGTTTCTCCAAAGACATGTTCAATTCTTACTGGAGAAAGTATGTACGTATATACACACACACACACACACACATAGATACATATATATGGCCTCTTTCCTTTTGTCAATTATATATAAAATTCTAAAATTCTGAATGTAAGAAAACACAGCATTTACTATTAGAAGCCTACCCCGAGTAAAGTATATTTGAAGAGAGTATTTCACAATCAGATTTGCACTTAACAAATATAATTTCTAGTAAAAAAAAATCTGATTCTAAATTAGCAAATTATTTTATTCTACTGATAACTAAGTGAAATTCTCGCTTATACAATGTCATCTCTTTGAAATTAAATCGTTTTTCAAAAAAGGGGAAGAATTCCTTACAGACGAAAGGGAACACAAATGAGAGTGAATTCCTCCAACTTGGTGCTCAAGAAAAGCAGCTGCTCTGAGGCGAGGGTGGAAGATAAAGTCTGATATGAGTTAATTAGATATGGGTTAATTAGATATGGGTTAACTAGACCAAAGTTCAGAGCTTGGAGGGTAAGAGAGGGAAAACTGGGCCACACCAGGCTCATGCTGCCCCGCCGCCCAGCCAGACCCAGCCCCCCTGTCATTCTGGGAAGGGGCTGGGCTGACTGAGTGCAGGAGGGCACAGGGCTGCCCCTCAGGGACCACTGAGCACATTCACAAACCTCCCCACTGCACACAGAAGTCAGACAACTTCGACCCAGGACTCAAAAAAACTGAAAATAGCAGCTTTTTTGGGGTACAATTTCACTGCCACACACACATCACCCCCTTCCCAAGACCCTGTAGGCAACAGAACAGCAAGAGATAAAAGGTTCCCCCAATACAATTTTAATAGTAACAATAACAAGCTTCTTATTCCCATACTCAATGGGAGTGCAGTATGTGGAAAATTAGGTGCCCTCCTGCTTAATAAAGGACTCAAAACAACCAGGCAAGGGCCAAGTCACATGATTTCGTCCATAACATTATCAAATAAATGCCCATTTTATACACACATTTACTTCCAAGACACAATGAAACTGGGTGTCTTAGGCTATGAAAATGGGAATTAAATATGAATTGCGATTTCATTCTCAAACCATCTGTCATTAAATCCTCCTGAGGCAAAGAGATCCGATCTAAACTTACATTGCCCTCTAAAACCTCTGGAGCCTATCAATCCTACCTGCACCCTTTCCAAGAAACCTTTCATTATAAATACTTCTCTTTCCAACATTATTTTTCCTTTTGCATCAACCAACTTTCATCTTTTAACTTATTATCTTACCTCTAAAGTTGTCTTCCCCAGAAAATACAACATCAAACCAAAACAGCAAAACAAGCAATGCATAAAAATATGTGACTAGGGGATTTAGCTCAGTGGCATAAGCACCTGCCTGGCAAGCGTGAGGTCGTGAGTTCAATCCCCGGTACCAAAAAAACAAACAACAAAAAAAAGTGACTCTCACTCTCACATCCCATTCACTGAAAGTTTTAGTTGCAAATTTTTTCTACAGAAACAGAGTCACTAAAGAGCTGAAAGCTCAACTATCAATCTGATTTTGTCCCATCTAGGTATTTTGTGGTCAGAGAGCATATCAAAGTACATCAACATGTTTATAGTAAAGAGCTGTACATGTCAGGCTTGTCGGCCCCAGTATCTAAGAAACTTACCTCTAAAATCTTATCAAGGAAGCTTATTGCAGCAGTATAATCTACACTTTCAAAAGCATCAAGTGCTTGTGAACGCAAACGCTGCATTTCATCAGACTTTGTAAGCTGAGACTGGGCTTCATTTTCTTCATTTTCACTTGGATTAGATTTGAGCTATAAAAATAATGACAAATTAAATTAAGCAGAGTTTGTAATCTCAAATTCCATATCCACAAGACACACATAGATCTGACCATTCCCAACAGTGTGGAGGAGACCCCGGTGCAGAACACCCAGCTGTGCCACGCCCAAATTCCTAACACCAGAAACAGAGGTAACAGCAGTGCGCTGCTTTAATCTGCCAAAGGTGGGTCATCTGCCATACAAGTAATTTCTCAGTAGTCATGAGGTACCACAGTGGGAACTTAAGTCATTCCACAATTCTGGGGAAGAATGCTGCATTCATATTCGAACGCTTGTGTGTGTGACCTGAACTGTGTGTAAACAGAAGTGATCATGAACAGAGGCAACAGAGGCACAGGGATTACTTCAGTCTCCCTGGAGGGATTACTTCTGAAATGCCTGGCTCTCTCTTGCCTACTTTTACACAAGCTCCTCAACACTGCTCTGAATGGTATACCTACTCACCTTGCTAACACTAATGCAACCATTTAAAAAGATTAAAATTGCAAGCAGATAACCTGTTTTAGGAAAGTCCTTCTTGACTCCAGATCCCCAGATCCAAGCTAAATCTAGATGATTTTCATGTATATTTCCAGAAGACCTAATCACAGCACTTACTCTATAATATCTGTCTAATAAGGTCTCATCTTAGTGCAGAGACTAGCTTTCTCCATCCGCCATGCTGTACTACCTACATGTCTACCCAGCAAAGGACATGTACTCCACCCTCACGGAACCGCCACACCATCAAATACACTCACTGGACCAAGAGCCACTGACAGCTCCAAGATAAACTACATAGCTGCAGATCCTGCTTAGGAGTAGGGCAGCCTGTATGGACCTGAAGCAATACTTACTCAAAACAAAATCTCACTATTTTATAAAACATAACTACTGGTTACATGTAGAAATACATGAGTATGTGAAATTTTTTGTAGTATTTCTTTAGGCTAGTAAATGATCTTAAACAATAAAAACAGCTTGTTTAACTGTAGGCATACAAAATAACCAAATGACTAAGTAACACTGAATTGACAAATATCCAAAAATTAAAGTGTAAGAATTCTTTAATTAGTGAAGATAAAAATACAATCTTGACAAAACTGATCCTTTCAAATAAGACCCAGAAATCATTCATTTTTTATGGTAACAACGTATCATATGTCAGCTACCAAACCTCTATACTTCAAGTGAGAAAAAGGAAGTCCTCAGAAGACAAGAATTTTCCAAGGTCACATATACAACATGTATAAAATATAGTATTTTCTGAATAAGTAATATGGTTATTTGGAATACTTTTCCTCCCAAAAGGTAACCAATGTTACTAGTTTCCTACATACATTTCCAGAGTTATTTTACCCATCTTCAAGCAAATATGTGTTTTCTCACTTTTACACAAATAGCAGCAGCTGTTCTGCCTTGTCTAAAATACATGTTTGAAATCTGTGCCCTCATTCCACAGGGAAGTCTTCAAAAGGATGGGAGTGAACAGTTACTAATTATCACAAAGAGTAGAAAGCACACAGTGTTTAACAGTGCAAGTTGTGGAATCTAAAACCTATGAGATGTTACGGATGGAACATGAAGTATCCCCAGAGTTCTGTGTATTGAGGATACCAGCCTCTTCCACTGACTAATCTACTGATGAGCTAGCTCATGGCTAAAGGGGCTCTTAGGAGGCAGGGCCCAGCTGGAGAAAGTGGGTGAGCCAACCTGCTGCGCCACTAGTGGAAGGGTGTACCCTCTTCCCTGTCCATGTCCTCCCTCTGCTTCTGGCCACCAGGAGGTAAGCAGCTTTCCTGTGCTGTGCCCCTCCACCATGATGTTGCTGCCAGTGAATGTGGGCTAAAACCAAAATAAACCTTTTCTCCTTTAAGGACATATTATTTATATATATGGGTATGGTCAGGTATTTCGTCCCACTGAGGAAAACAGGACACTGCAGATTACTAAGCCATCCTAAGCCTCAACGTCCTCTCCTGCATACGGTGACTACCACTACACCACTCCCCAGAGAGGGAACTACGACTAAGAAACAATCCAAGCAAACCACTTAGCACCATTCCAGGCACATCCAGAATATGGCAAAAACTAATCTAAAAATCCAAAGTCCTTCTCTCCTGGTTGAAAGCATTTTTTTCTTCAAAACCATCTGTTAACTTTACAAAAGGGGAAATATTCTATCAAACAGACATAAAAATATGCAGTTAGGGTCAACCTTTGAAAAACTTTATTCCTTAGTATGTCTAGTACTATAAATCAACATCATATATATATATTTTAAAAATAGGCTGGGGATCTGACTCAGTGGCAGAAGCACCTGCCCAGCAAGCACAAGATCGTGAAGTTGATCCCCGATACTCCAAGAAAAAAAAGTTTTAAAAGTAAGAATAAAAAGAAATAAGTATAAATTAAGTACTTTACTGATGAAATAGCCACAAAAATTCTTCCATGAAATAACTGGAATTTTAAAAGCACCATTTATAAATCACTTCAAAAGAAAAAAGGCAAAGAGAAAAGTAAAAGAAATGAGAAAAGGTAAAATGGAAGCAAAGCTCTTACAAGTGTGAAGGGGAGGAAAGAAAGGAAGAGAAATGGGGGAAAAAAGAAAAAGTTATATATGTACAGGTGCAAATTCTCTAAGATGAATATGATCATTATGTATATCGAAAATGTACCAATAAAATCTGATTGAAAAAAGGGAAAGAAAAGAAACACTTAGAATAAATATAAAAAAATACACAGAACAGCTGGGCATGGTGATGCATGCCTATAATTATAGCACTTGGGAGACTGAGGCATAGAGACTGCTGCAAGTTCAAGGCCAGTCTGGGCTACAGAGCAAGTTCAATGCCAGCCTCAACTATATAGTGAAACTCTGTCACAAATTACAAACAAACAAACAAAAATACAGGAGCTGTATGCTGTGAAATACAAACTGCTTATGAAATAAATAAAAATAAAACCACCAAAATAAATAGAGAAGCATGAGTTCCTGAATTGGAAAACTCTCAGTTTTCTAAAAAGTTATAATCAACACCTAGTGCAGATTAATCTGTGCTAAAAGTTTACCTTTAACTATTGTGCTATTTCTGTAAGGCTGCTCTTTTGTAAGGATTAGGAGAACCTCTAAGCAACAGATTTAAGCATTTGCAAGAGAAAAAAAACACTTTCTCATGTTCTATCATTCTTCTACATATCCATGTTATATATACACATTTACACAGCTCTGAACAAAAGGCACGGCCAGAGAAAGGTTACTGCAGCACTAACCCCTCCACCACCCGATCACCTGCTGCCCCAGCTGTGAATTCAGAAACTGTGTTTAGCAAGCCTCTTCCCAACAGGAGCAGAGGGCAGTAAAGCATAAAATAGTAGATAATTTATTGGGACTTATAAATAGCTGCTGATTCAATACAATTAAGTCTAATGTTTTTTAATTACCTGCAGATAACTGAGTATTATGACAAGAGCCATGATAGTGTTACACATTTTAGTTTTCATAATTATTATCAGAATAAGCAGTTCAATAAACTACAAAAATCCAAACAAGAAATAACAGATTATATGCCCTTTCTATAGTACTCCAGAAACAAATTCATGTTAAACAAAAATGAAAATTTAAAGCCAAATGAGGGCAAGAATAAAGTGTTTAGCTGTTTCCCCCAGAATCCATTTTGGCATACACTCCACCCCTTTCAAAGGGACTAATCTACATACTCCCCTAACAAAGCCAAACTTTGGATGGCTGGAAAATTCCCTTTAAGAATGTTTCAAGATTCCTCAAGTCAAATGAAAGTCTCTCAAGCAATTTAAAGGACTTCAAGAATAGCTCACCTGATATTTCCAGATTCCAATTTAGGACAAAACAGAGTAAGTGAACTATATAAACTCAGGATTATATATCAATTGTGTACAATTTACCTTCCAACAATTAGTGGAATTCTTCAATGTCAGTCACCAAATATTAAATCACAAGCTCTGTTTCTTATATACAAGACAATTTTCAACCATAAAATTACTATTAAATGACTTAATAGAAAGAAAAAGATAGGTCCAATATCTTCTCTCAAGATAGCATCTTAGAGCTATCTTACAATTACAAACTGAACTTACCACTTTCTTAAAATCATCTTCTGCTTCATCAAGTTTTCCTTGTTTGAGTAATAAATGACCTCTCTGTAATCTTGCCTAGAAAAAAAGAGGGAATTGTGCTAAGTATATATTTCTAAATTTTCTTTAATGACAAGGAATAAAACTAATAAAATTAATATTTCTTTTTCCTTTAACACATAAATTACCAAATCAGTTTTGACTGCTCAATGGTTCTATCTACGCTGCCTCTGAGTGCCACCCACTGGCTGCACACCTGTTACAGCCCTCACGCAGTCCGGCCGCCTGGAGGGTCCTGAACTAAACTACATGTTTCCCCAGCCCTGAAACTTGTGCACTGGCTCCACTAATTCAGCAGGGCATCCACACCAAAAAGCCACTGATTGGCTGAGCTATTTTCTCTTCATTCTTCCAGCTTGTTGACCTCTTAATTTATATCACCTTAATGTCTTACCCTGCCAGTCATCCTTCACACAGATTTATCTTCCTAAACCACAAAGCCAACCTCTGAAAAATCAGCTAGCATACTATCTCATCCTCTCTCACAAAAACTGCTAATTCTAGAGGCTTTGTCAGCTTTGATTTGCTTGGTTTGGTTTAGTTCTGTGAGTTCACTGTGTTGCTCAGGTGGCCTCTAATTTCAAACTCATACAGTCTTCTCCTTCAGCCTCCCAAGGGCTGGGACTACAGTTACATACCGTAATGCCCATGAATTCCAGGTACCTGGAATCCTCTTGTTCCCTGTCCACTGCATCACAGTAGCTTTGACGTATTACAGCTCGGTGAAACATGCAGACCCTCAGTTAAGCAATAAATTACCTCTTCCAAGCTTCCTTTTAAACAAAGCTTAAGTAAACTTACTGCAGTGAAATCCATCTTCAATTCAATCACTTTAGTTAAATCAGGAAGTGCTGCTTTGGATTTGCCCATAGCTAAAAAGACAGTAGCTCTCCGATAGTATGCAATATAGTTTTCAGGGTCACCATCTGAAAATTGAAGTAATACATATTAGCCCTCTAACTGATTCAAAAAATCCAAAACACCTGGTGAGTTTTAGTATCCAGAATTCTATTAAGAAAAGAATTTCTTCACCAAAAAGGAGTCATGAAAGCAATGGGGATGGCACTGGATTCAATCACCAATGCCAAAATATATATAAATATGTTTCATATATTTTTACATATACTTCACACACACAAAGTACGTTGCTCAGCAAGAACATTAATTACATTCAACTAATAATTAATAATTTTTTCCTTGCAGTCAGAACTTTCACAATGAGTGATATATATCCCCTGCTCATTTTATTTATTTTTTGAGATAGTTTCACTAACTGGCTAAGGTGCCCAGGGTGGGCTTATCCCTTCCATCCTCCTGCCTCAACCTCCCGGGATGCTGGGAGGTGTCGCGACCCTCACCTGTGAAGGTGTGTGTCACCATACTCAAGTCAACTCATAATTTTTGTTAAGTATGTAATTTAGTCCTTGTCTTTCCTGAGATTTTCTTAAGTGAAATATAGATTAAGAAAGTGGATTCTCAGCCAGCTACAGTAAGCTACACCCGGAATTCCTGTTACCCACTCTCAAAGTTAAGAGAGAGAAAGAATGAAAGGGCTAGTGATATAGCTCAAGTCTCTAGGTTCAAATCACCAGCACCACAAAAAAAAAAAAAAGGTGGCCTGCATTTATTCATAAGATTTTAGAAAATTATCAACTCTGACCACTGGTGCAATCTCTGATTCCCACAAATGTTACCTAAAGTGGCAGTGAAGTAATAAAGATACATACTACAGGGACAACAAAATCCAACAAGGAGACTAGAGACAGGGGGTAGAGAAGTTAACATTAAAAGAAGGAAAGCACATGCCTGTAATCTCAGCACTCAGGAAGGCTGGGGCAAGAAAACTGCAATGAGTTAGAGGCCAGCCTGGGTTACACAGTGAGTTGAAGGCCAGCCTAAACTACATAACAGGACCCTGCCTCAAATTTTAAAAAGAAAGAAAATAACAAATGGCCTCAAACAGTCAGATCATTTTCTCACATGAAATCAGTACTGACGTTTGCAAAATTTGGCAGTTTATTTGAACTCAGTGTGAAGTTCTTTTAAAAAGAATGCTTATTAGTAGCTTATTATGAACAATCTGTTTTATGTAAACTAAAATGGTAACAGTTCTCAAACTACACCAGCCTTCCTCAGAAGTTATGCCACATAACCCCACTGAGAATCACTACTTGCTAAATCATGAAAATGACACTGGTGTTCAACTCTGGAATGCACTAGAAGTATTTCATTTTGAACCCTCCTTTCATCGAATTTTACAAGTAAGTTACCATGACACAGCTTTACTGTTTACATTTTTCGGAAAGTAATATTTTGCTGGTTATTCTGGGAAGAAACATCTTAAAAAGTCTTATATTGCAGTGGTGAACTGAAAGTAGTTATTGTGAAGTACTTTAACATTGTGTCAACATCCTTAAGTAGGAATATTTTGTCTTAAGACATGTCTTTTTTTAGACAGCAAATGAGAAACAATTTAAATCACCAAGTTGCAACAATGAAGACAAACAAAGTACAGACTTAGTAATGATCTGGTCTTATAGTAAATGGCCCTTAGCAAAAAACAACTTGTACAAATTGTTAAGCCAACTACTACCTCTCAAGATGAGTTAATCATTCAAGTGCAAACTTCCAAAGGGAAACTCCATTGTTAAGAAAACTCTATGAATACATCAAATGTATTTATAGAAAAGTCTTAGCAGAGATTAAAAAAAAACTAGATTTCTTTACATGTGTCAAAAAAATCTTTATAGTCATTATTCCTACCTAATCTTCACAAAAAATTCCTTAAAGTGGCACAGTAAACACCACTAAGAATCTATAGGCAACTTATTTTCTTACATAACAAGTACAGTATTATCAATGAAAAAGACAAAATGAAAATCTATTTTTCTTATTACTCCAGAAAGCTAGTTAATAATCCACAAAAATCTCCTCAACCCCACCCTTTTTCTAAAATTAATCTATTTTTTTTCTTACATTTTTTTTTCAATTAAGGGAAAACTAAATTTAAAAATAGCGGGATATATTATAGTAACTTTTTTGTTTTCCTATTAACCTGATATGATCCCCAGTATTGCTCTCCCCATTTTTTTCTGTCAGATTTTACTATATTCTATTTTGTTTGATAGTATCAAGTTTGAGGGTATAGGCAATCACTTTGAAGGCAATAAGATTCATAAGATGCCCATTATGGTTTGATTATTATCTTCTTTTGAAATCCTGTAAGGTCTCCAGTGTAGGTTTTATTGGTCTTGTTCTGTACTGTTTTGATCAATTCCATTACACCTGACGATACAGGCAACTTTTTAAAAAAATAGCAAGAGGCACAATGGTAATCATTTTAGATCACCTGATATTCTATTTTTACATCATGTACTATGTCCATCCTTTTGCTCTAACCGACTCTGTTTTATTTAGCCACGTTAGGTGTTATTCTCTCCAAAAAAATAATAAGAATTGTGGGAATAAAAAAAACCCAAAAAGTGTAACTGTTATTAAAAAGAGAGGAAAGGAAGGTGGTCTAAGGGATATAACTGCATGCATGTTTGAGTGTGTAGGATAGAAATCCATATTACTGAACTTTTGTTGGATCATTGATTGGCACTGTCTGCAATCTCATTGTATGAAATGTTCACTTTACATGCTTTAATTTTATAATTTGGACAACTATTTCAAAGATGACAATATTTAACCTATTAACTAATGATATCTTACTGTATTTTTTCCTTGAAATTCTGTATTATTTGTACCCTTTTACTGTTTGTTTTTTTAAATTTTATTTTTTTCCTCTTTTTATTATTTAAATAAATAATTTTAAAAATCCACAAAAATCTGACTTTAAAAAGAAGCATAAAGAAAAATACTGCCAAATTAAAATGTACCTTTTTTTGTTCTCATAGAAACTTTTAACAATAAGATGATAATTCTCCTGAGAGCACTATCTTCTTGACCTGTCAAGTTGTTGACTGGACATTGTCAACCATCTCAAATCAAAATGAAATATATGAGTAAATTAAAACACAACTTTGAAGAAAATCAATATTGAAAAATCTCTATAAAAGTTTATATAGTGACTTGTAAGAAAACTCCTTAAGAGTTTTCTAAATATCTACCATGGTTAGTTATTTCATCTCACTTTTCAGTCCTGTTTTGTTTTGTTTTATTCTGTTTTTGAGACAGGGCTTTACTATACAGTTCAGGTTGGCCTTGAACTCATTTTTTAGCCCAGACTGGCCTCAAACTTACAGCAATCCTCCTGGCTCAGCCTCCCAAGTGCTGAAATGACAGGCATGTACCACCACACCCAGCAGTCCTGACACATTAAAAGCTATTATGATATCTGATACTACACACACATAAATAAGCTAAAAGAAGGAACAGCATAAAAGGCAGCTGGAACATGACCAATACTAAAGAGGCAGTGACTCACAGGATCTTTTAAGGACATCAATGCAATTACTATATGTTGACCCAAGTTATCAATAACATCAAACTGCACTCAGTGAAATCCACTTAAGAAGGTAGAAAACTGTGGGCCGGCAATATAGTTTAGTGGTGCATCACCCAGCTGGCAAACGTGAGGTCCTGAGTTCAATTATCAGTACAAAAAAAAAAAAAAAGGAGGAGAAGGAAGAGGTAGAAAACTACATAATACACTGAGAAGTTTTGTCAAAATCATGACTTTGTCTTAGCAAATATTATAGGAAGCCTTGGTTACCTCTTATGTCAAGTATATATGCATTAAAAAATTGCACTTTATTATTACAGTATTTAACATGAAATTATGCTTATTTAAAATGTTACTTTAAAAAACAACCATGATGTAGTATTCAGAAAACACCCCTTTAGTGTCTGGTTATGATACTAACCTACTGCAGCATGAAACTGAGATAAAGCGTCAGCTAGCTGTCCAGCTGCAAGTAATTTCTTGCCCAATTCAAGATGTTTCTCAACGTCTGCATTTATTCCACATTCAGCACCTAAAAACAGTTTAAAAAATCATTTAGCTCTCCATGAACCGTGATTTCATTCTAAAAAACATCAAGTTAAGATAGTTATCTGGCTTAATCATCTCTGTAAGTGGAAAAGGTCACAGAAGCTGAAAAGAAAGTAACAAACACAAACAGTAATACAGTGTAAAAGCCGCAAAATATACCAACCTAACCAGTCAAAATAATAAACCATTCCAAAATTGCCTAACACAGTAGCAGTAGAAATACTTTGAACAGTAAAATTAGAATTGCTTTGTTAAACTCTTAGTAAACATTATATTGTTTGCTATAATATTTAGTATTTACTGAACACCTACAATGTGCTAGGAACTGTTCTAGGTATTTGGGATAAGAGTTAAAAACAAACCTGCTTCTTGTCCCTTGCAAGTACCTGATATGATGACAAGTGGGACAGATGTAGTAAGTAAATTCCGCAGTACCTCAGGTGACAAGTACTGTGGACAGAGCTGTGGACTGTGAGGGTGAGGCCGAGAGGGAGGTCACGGTAAACAAAGCAGTCACGCACAGGCCCTCCTAAGAAGCGGACATCTCAGCAAGACTACAGTGAGGGACTCACTTGGAGGCAGCTAGGAAAAAAGCTTCCCTAGGCAAAGGACCGGCTAGTGCAAGGGCCTTAAATCCGGAGTGTGCAGATATATTCCAGGACCAGCAAGGAAGCCTGGATCACCACAGCAGAACCAGCAGACCACAGTGAGTGGTATGAAGCCAAAGAAGTAAAAGGGCCTGATTATGAAGAGCTTTCATTTGACTCAGTGAAAAAGGAAGCTACTGACCCATTCAGAGTAGAATAACATGCTATGACTTGCCAATTATCAATGATACGACTCCAACCCTGAATTCTTCCTTTGACATCCATAAAGCAATCATGGAGCAGCATTTTAAGCATGTTACGATTTGTCAGTAAAGGGCACAGAGAGAAGTGCAGGAAGGAAAGCGACCTCCTGGTTCTGTTTGAGGCATTTTATCTTTGCCTGGCTCCTACTCTACGGTGTGTATCTTGGGACACCCAATGGTGCTGTGCCCTAGGAATATGTCCCTCAGCCACCCAGCACCTCCTCCCAACAAAGGCATAATCCACAGCAGTGCCTGACTACCCCATACACAAGCCAGCCAACCTTCTCAGCCATGCCAGATGGCTGTTTCCTGGCTGTCCAGCTGCTGTAGACCAGGCTCTGGGCCCAGGAACGCAGTAAACTTCTCTACCATGAGCAACTTCAGGCTGCAATTGTACTTTATCCAGCCTGAATGGGGGTTTGAACCCCTTGTATCAGGAACCCTCTTTTAAACTGGCCCTTTTTGGGGACTTTCAGCCCTATATTCTTTGGCATTCTGTTCACATCTTTAGCTACTCTCCCAACATAGCTTAAGAAGTCTATTAAACTCTCTTTTTTGGATAGGTATACATGTAGAGATTCACGAAGTCTCGTAAACTTCTAAACAGTTTACGAGAATAGATTATATAACGCACAATGTAATGAACAGATATTCTGAAGAAAAAGAGACACTAAGATAACCAGTGCTAATTCTATAGCGTCATGATATAAAGTCTAGCAATACTATTATTCTCTGTCCAGAGTGATAGTTGGTTTTCTTTTAATTTCAACATATGTAAAGATATGGACCGCTATTTTGAAGAGAACGAGAGGCACTATGGCAGCCACTATTGACTTCCCTCATCTTGAAGAACTAAAATGCCTTCACCACCCTGTTCTGATCAGTTTAGTACTATTTTGTTCATTATGAATTCACTGTGTGTGAAGATGTGGACAACTATTTGGAAGAAAATAAGAGACAATATGATAGACAGTGAAGATCTCTGGCGGTCTTGCTTTGAAATCTATGTTTCTTAAATTGTTTTCTTATGATCTGTTTTGTTATGTTTAATTTTATCCTCTTTAAAATAAACTCTCCTTTTAAATCACTGTGTGCTTTGCCTCCTCAGTGGTGGCTGATGTGCATTTGGCACTGGTAGTAGTCCCGGGAGACAGATCCTTGGAAAGGGATCTGAAGGCCAGGTTGGTCACATCTTTGAGCTCGAGTGCAGAGCAGATCTCCATGCCAATGAGATACTAGTAACCACAGGAAGTGGTGTAAAAAGCTGGATTGCAAGTAACTTGCTCTGCAAGCGTTCCACATGACAAGCAAACATTTATAATGCACTTCAACGTGATAAACCGCCATGTCTTACAATACAAGTAGTGCATGATGCCAAATGCCACAAGATCACAACTGAGCCGAAGGTTCCCCTCCCTCTCCCGCACTTTCTCTCCTTTCCTTCCTCACTCCCTTCCTCTTATCCTCTCTCTGCGAGATTGTAGGCGATTGTCTCCCAACAGCCAGGAAAGGTATTAGTGAGATCTCATCTGCAGAGGAGAAAAAGAAAAAGGTGGAGGAATCCCTCATTTCAAGGGAGACCTTGTAAAATGAGAGAAACTGCAAAATTTTGTAGAAAAGTACCTCCCAAATCAAGCCACAGTAAATGCAAGCGATGAATCTGTTTAAGGACAATTAAATGTCATACTTCAACAAAATTCTCAAAAGGAGGCAAAAGCCAATGTCATTGGATGGTTCCTTGTTAAAGCGTCACAAAAAGGAAGATCCCACTAAGCCATGAGAGCAGTGATTACATCAGTGACAGTGAAAGTGGATCCACACAACAGGCCTCTTCTAACTTGTCTCCCTCACACCAGTCTCAAAGCTTTTCAAAGGTGAAGTGCAGGTTAGTTTATTTTTCTTTACAAAGTATTCTATATTTTATTACTTTATATATATATTACAGCATTATAATCATTTTATATGAATATTTTAGGGTTATGGAATGAATCTTCTGAGTTATGTCTTATAGGGAAATTTTCTTTGATATATATATACAAGTGCTTTGAACTACAATCATGTTTCTAGAACGAATTATGCTCACAAGCCAAGGTTTTAACATACTGTAATCACAACTAAGCTACCACTTAAGGCTGACTGAACAACAGAAGTGGTGAGACACATGTTTTGGAAGGCACAGAACCTGCTGCACTTGACCACAATGACAGAAATAAAAATAAGGACTGTGATGTGGGGTAGATTCTTTCAAATGCACTAAAGCACTTCAAGAAAAATAACAAGATCTGGTCTAACCCTCAGCTCAAGTCACAGTCTGAGAGCTTCCATGACAGCTTAAAAAAATCTCTTTTTTTGTAGCCACACAACTAATTTAGCTAAAAATCAACCACAGATTTTAATTATGAGGGTTGCTGAATTAAAGCAATAGTTTAATCCACAATCTCACCGAGTTTCTCCTGTAAAAGTTAAGGCACAGATGAGTAAACAATGAAATCCTGACAAGTGGAAGAAGAACATATGCTTGGATACAGATGAAATTAACCAATCTGAACTTTCAAGTCTGTCTGAATCTCTTACCAGCATTACTTTGCTCTCATGTGAAAAGCCTAACCTTTGACTGTGTAAAAACCCTAAGACAACCTTACATTGCACAAATGCCTGAAAAGAGATGCCTATCCTCTGCAAAAGTCACCATAATCACATGCCTATTAATTAGAGTGAAATCAAAGCAGACTTCAGGAGGTAGGCAATAGTATATGACCCAAAAGAATTGCAAGGCCTTACTGATAAACTAGCAGGACACCATTGACCACGTATAAGAATGGATTCTAGAGGTATTAAACCACGAAAAGTAGAATATAACATTATATCAGTCTAATATATGTATACATTTACTGAACTATTTTTGTAACAGAATTTTCCTAGAATAAGAGGAAGGTTTCTAGAGGCCTAGAGATACAAGAATGTTGGGTTGGATTTACATACCAACCTCCCACTTTTGTTCCCCAAGACAGCTGACAAGGCACACCTTTTTCTAAGCCATTGAAAAGGTATTAATCAGGGACCATCCACAACCTTCTCAAAGTTCTGTGGTCACTCCCTGACTGGCAGAGTGCAATAGCTGTGATGGGCTTCCAGACTTCAATAGGATGAAGCACCAACACTAACCAGCAGAGACTGTAGAATATAGGTGTATCAACTATAGAAAGCATCCATTACAGTAGAGGTAAAATGACATACTCTGTGAATTCACTCAAATTCTTTCCACACCCTACAAGTGCTTGTAAAATGGACCCAAGGAAAACATGGCCATGGTAACAGGAGTTCAAAAACAAGTTCAGTCCTTGCCAAAATGGATCTGGCTAAGCCATTGCTACACATCAAATCTGCCAGCATCAAACCCATAACTGTGCTTCCAATATGCCATCATGAGGGGGATGGCAGCTACTAGCAGATTGATTTTATCTGGTCTTCTTCCATAATGGATTCCCTTATATTCTGGATGTGCATTTGCCCCTAGCAGCTCTGCCTGTACACCACTGATGGAAACAGAATATACCATCCACCATCATACCATTCTACATAGCACTGTACTTATCAAGATGCTTATTTCACAGCAGCAGAACACAATATGCTCATACCCATACCATAAGTGGCTTTCCCACATACCCTACACACCTGTATTTCCAGTGAATATAGACATGACAAACATTTTCAGAGCTTTCAATGATACAAACAGCCTGCTGCAGTAAGTGTGTCATAGGCTTGCCACCACTGAATCAGAAGGAAAGACTGCCATCTGGTTATTTTGTACCCCTACATCACTAAAACTACAAGGCTAAAAAAAAAAAACAAAAGAACTGTCGTATTCTGTTGACTGGGAAAATTGGTATCAACTACCAAGAAGAAGAAAAAGATTGCTGTTAAATAATGAATGCAAAGTAGATGGAACCCAGGAGACCCTCCAGAGCATATCTTAGTTCCTCCACACTCAATACTAAGAGTTAGTTTTTTTAAAAAACCTATAAAACCACAAAACAGGCAGACTATTCAGGGAAGAAAGTGTGTGGGTAAAAAGCCAGAGAAGCTGAGATGCCAGCTGACAGTGAGAGAAGGAACAGGAGGTAGTCAATGAAGAAAGCATATGCATTTTTAGACTTCATGACCAGTCACAGAAACAAGGACTATATTCATGTATTTTCTATCTGCTTGGTATATATGTGTGTTTATTTATGTAGTCTCCCCTCAGTATGTACCAGGGGTTTGTTCCAGAACCCCTACCCTGCCACTGTGGATACCGAAATCCACAAATATGCCAGTCCCTTTTGCAAATCACATGGTATTTGAATATAACCTCATGTATACTTTAAATCATCTCTAGATTACTTTCAATGCCTAATACAATGTAATTACTATGCAAATAATTGTTAGAGTGTGTTATTTAGGAATAATGACAAAACCCTCTATACATCTTCAGGGCAGATGCAAATTTTTGTCTAAATATTTTTGATCTGCAATTGACATAATCCAGGTAATGTACAGCCCCCAGTACAGAGGGTTAATTGTATATAAGCAACCATCATAATTCAGATTCTGCATATCTGAATTCACCCACTAAAATTTACGTGCACCTGGAGCACTTTTACAGCCATTTGGAAACAAGTATAGCACAGAGCAACAAAAACCTTGAGTTACCTCAAGTACACATTCACAGCTAAGTCTAACACATCAACACAGCCTTGATGTTTCAGCTTTTTATATTATAAATAAGTACAATTCATGTCATGTTTTGTGCTTTTTAGGTTATTTAATCACTGAAAATGGCTCCCAATCATAGTAGTGAAGTGCAGCCTGCTTTTCACAATTTGCCTGTCTCTTCTTAGAACCTCAATCCCCCAACACTCATCAAAAGTAACTCTGAGAGCAGAAATTGTCAATTTTTCTTTCTTTTCCCCCCAAGTCCAGGGATCTGAATCCAAGGCTTCAGTTGTCCTAGGCAAGCATTCTTCCACTGAGCTACATTCCCATTCTGATCATTTTTTTCTTTTATATCACCTTATTTGGTACTTTGCATACAGTGGGTACTCGGTATTTGTTGAGTGAATTTAATTACCTGCCTTCTTGAATATAATTCTTCAAAATAATATAATCTAAGATATAAAATAACAATTAGTAAATCAAATGGATCAATCCATGATTCATAAGACAACAACATCTGAAAAAGAAGTATAGATTGTTGGCTGTCAAATCCATTTTGAGCAATAATTTTTATCCTTTTGCAACATATGCTAATAGCATTATTTTCTAAGATGAGAGGCAACCAAGTATCATGCTGTTTCCTAATCAACACCAAACAAGTTTCTTGGATAAGTATCAATCATAGATCAAGGAAGGAAACAGAAAAGTTAGAAAAAAGCAGAACAGATAACCATGTCATTCATTCAGGTTAGTATCAGCATATTATATACTAACAGGCAGAAAATGATGTTAAGAAACTTTCAGGTGAGTCATTAAAAATATAATGGATTAAAGTCACAAAACCAGAAGAACAGAAAGTACAGAAGGCAGAACTGACAACTGACAACACTGTATTGAACTTCAGGCCAGGCAGAACCAAATCAGAATGTTAAAATATAAAGAATGAGGAAAATCCTAAAATTATGCTATAAATCAACATAGGTCTAGGGCCAAGAAGCACGCAAAGGGAGGAAGAGTCTGGAAAAAGTCTCACGGCAGAAACACAGAAGACAGCATTGTTTGTTTTGCTACCTTCTGGCCACCATGAACTGCTCTCCTCTGCAAAGCCACCCTGCCTTGGAGCCAGCCAATAATCTAAATAAACCTTTCCTCTCTGAACTTGCGAGTGTTAGGTATTTTGTCCCAGCAATAAGAAAAGTAATTAACACAGAATTTGGAATCAGAGAAGCAGGGTGCTGGCTGTGACTATACCCAACCACATGATTCAGGAGCCTTTGGAGCTGGCTTGTAGGAAAAGTTTGGAAAAGCTTAGAGATGCTGGTTGAAAAAAACAAAGCTGGAACACCTTAGGCTGTACTTGATGGGAGATTCTCATCAGAGCTCAGAAGACCAGAATGCTGACCGAAGTTCTGCTGGTAAAGAGCAGGTTTGGGAAGTTTTTATTGGGAAGAAAGACTGCATTGGCTGTTTGAATCCAGACAATATGTATGATGCCATGGCAGAAAATGTTTGCATTTTGCTCAGGCCCAGAGACTTTGCCTGAGACTAAGATTAAGAGTACGGGAATCTTCCAGAAGAAATTTCAAAGCAATCTAATATTGAGGTAGTGGTATGGCTATTATTGGGGGGTTTTAGTAAAATGTATGTTGAGAATCAAGAGCAAATAGTTCAGCAAAATGATTTAAAACATTTTGAGTTTGGCCAGAAAGAAAGCTCCAGTAAAGCTGTGGGTTGCAAAGAGAGCGCACAGGAGATCTTGATGACTGAGAAGGAACAGAATAGAAAAGATGGCCTGAGGGCATCACGAGAAGCAACAGGACTCTACCCTTTGCACCTTCAAAATTGGCTTAAGTCATTTTGCTTTGAGTAGAGCAACGTACTCCAGAATAGCAAAAGCCTAGAAAAGCTGTTGCTTGGGATTGGGTTTGAAGGCACTTGGATGCCTATAGAGAAGAAAGCCTGGTTACTGCTTCAGGTGGCAACACTCCTTGGCATAACCCACATGTTGCTGGTTTTAGATGCATGCAGAATGTAAGAACTATAGGGTCAGGAAGGCTTCCACTGAGAGTTCAGAAAAAAGTCTGGGAGGCCAGGCAGTGTCCCTTGAGAGGGCAGTGTATGAAACTGTGAGTGTGAAGCCAAAGCTGCAGTGGAGACCACAGAAGTTCGAAGAAAACTACAAGGTGCAAGCTGGTTAAAGAAGCCATAGAAGCTACAACCACTGCCAGTGCCATAGAGGCAGAGCTACTCACACCCTTTGGAGGTCACAACTTGCCACAGGTTTCTGGCAATGCTGGAAGTGGAACTGTGGGATTTAATGTTTACCCTGCTGGAGTTTGGTCTTGCTTTGTTCCCATTCCTTGCTATCTCCATTTGTAACTTTTATAATGGAAATGTCTGTTTTCTGCCATTGAATGCTGAAAGTATTTAACTCTCTTTTTGTTTGTACAGGGCTTGCAACTAAAAGTTTGCCTTAAATTTCAAAAAACACTTGAAACGGTTCAGCAACGCTGAGACTGTTAGGCAACTCTTAAGAGATGCACTAAATAAATGCCTTTTGCATAAAGCAATGTGCATGAGTCTTTTGGGGCCAGGAGCAGAATGTTATGGCCTGTATTTAGATGTTCCCCTTGATCCTCACAGTCAGAGATGTGGCTTTTTCACAGGTGGCTGGATCTAGAGTGTGTCATGCTGGAATTAATTCATGATGCAATGCTATGCTCAAGAGCACAAGGACTAAGGATGTAAGTGCTACCTGCCCTGAGTAACCTGGATAAGATAAAAGGGGTAGAAAGATGCTGGTAAGGTCCCTTGTTTGTTTTGCTACCTTGGGCACCATGAACTATTCTCTGGGAAGCCACCTTGCCTTGCATCTAGCCACTTATGGACTGAATCCTCTACAAACTATGAGCTAAATAAACCTTTTCTCCCTTTAAAAAAAGAAAAAGAAGACAAGTGGAATCTTGCCACAGTAAAAAAGGCAGAAAATTCTGTATATTAGCAACTCCACAGTTAAGCAAAAAAACCAATGACATTAAGTCTCAAAAAAAAAAAAAAAAATCTAGAGACCTTAGGCATTGTAAGCATCCCTTTATAATCATACTGACTTAAAAAGCAGTTTAGTCTACGTAACCAATTTAAAAGAAAGAGCTAAGGAGCTACATATACTACATCAGAATAATGTCTACACCAAAATCTAAATAAGAAAAATACAATCTATGATAAACGTATGTCTTAGTCCATTCAGAATACAACAAAATCTCTTACAGTGGGTAATTTATAAATAACAGAAATCTATTGCTCACAGTTCTTGAGGCTGGGAAACCCATAATAAAGGAACCAAAAGATTCATTCTGTGTCTAGCGAAAAACAGTTCTCTGCTTTATAGATGGCATCTTGCTGTCATGATTTAATCACTTCCAAGGGGCTCCACCCCTTAAAACTGTTCCATTAGGTATTAAGCTCTAATAAATAAATTTGAGAGGAAGACCAACATTCAACATATATCACCAGATTTGCTCAATTTCAATGGACATTACCTGTCTTTGTTTCAATTAACTATGAAAGCATAAACCCTATGATAGGATTCCTTGCTCAAAGAATTTCAACTTGGAAAATTCATGCAAAAAAAAAAAAAACCCAAAAAACCAAATTCCGAACAAATTTTACTCATATATTTAAAAATATTTATTGCAATCTATTTCATTTAAACATGTTTGGGGTACAAAAGCAAGAGTTCTTTCCATGAAGCTTATGTTCTAAAGGAAATAAACACATAAGGAAAGTAAATGCGATGTCTTTATAAAGAAAATTCAAGTACTGAGACAATATCACAGGAGTGTTTTACATAGCACATTAAGAAGTCCTCTGTGAAACATGAACATTCAATTTGTGATCTTGGGAGCTGGGGATTTAGCTCAGCAGCATAAGCGCCTGCCTGGCAAGCGTGAGGTCCTCAGTTCAATCCCAAAAAAAGACATTAAAACTCCAATTTGTGATCTTAGGAAACAGCTTTCCATAGTATAGCAATAGCAAAAATAAAGACCTTTTATCAGAAACGAATTTAAAGTTTAGGAGTCAAAGAAATTAATGCAGGGTGAGCACTGTGGCACATGCCTCCAATCTAGGTAGCACTCTGGGTTGCAGAGGTAGAAGGATCATAAGCTCAAGGTCAGCTCAGTCCAAGGACAACTCAGCAAGACACTAACTCAAAATAAAAAAATACAAAGGGACTGGGGGGGGGGGGATAGAGTTCAGTATGAAGGCCCTAGATTCCATCCCCAGTCCTGGGAGGCGGGGCAACAACAGTGAATGCAATGGGAACCTTCTGACATAGAGTAAGATTAAAATGAAAACAATTTGGAGAAAAGTTAGGCATGAAGGCTCACACCTATAATCCCACTTGGGAGGCTGAGACAGGAAGAACTCTCTGAGTTCAAGGCCAGCCCAAAGTACATAACAAGACCCTGTCCACAAAAAAACAAAATATTTTTGAAAAAAAAAACAAAGTCTGGAGAAGTAAAGAGTCAGACACATAATGCTTTACAGTCACAAATAAAATATGTTGGAGAAACAACAGAAGAAAAATACAGACAGACAGCGACATAGGACAGAACTTGCTATGGTCTGAAAAATCACCAAAATTTATGTGATGAAACTTAGTTTTCATTGTGGTGGTGTTAAGAGGTTTCAGAACTGATTAAATTATGACAGCCATGCCCTCATGAATGTGTTAGCACCTCATAAAATGGACAGGGGAAGCTGGGCGTAGTGCATTCCTATAATGCCAGCACTGTCAGAGGCTGAGGCAGGAGGCTCACTGTAAGTTGGAGGCCAGACTGGGCTAAGTAGTGAGTTCAAAGCCAGTCTGAACTACAGTGAACCTCTGTCTCAAAAATAAAAAAATAAAAAATAAAAATAAAACAAGGACAAAAAATGAACAAGGGAATAAACTGATCCGTTTTGCTCTTCTACCTTATGCTAAGTAAGGCCCCTCTGCCACATAAGTATACAGTAGTGTGGCCCTCAACAGACGAGTGACCTTGGGCTTCCCTGTCAAGAAAACCATAACTGATGGTCAAAATACCCTGGTTCAAGCCAGATAGGCCCAGACCAAGTAGCAAGCTCAGAAGTAATCTAAAGATGAAATAAATTTTTATTATTTATAAAATTATTCAGTTTAAAGTATTTTGTTACAGAAGTTCAAACAACTGTAAAAGAAACATTTTCAGGTGAGAGGAAATTCAACCCAGAACATAAAAGATAAGACTTCACCAAAATAGAGATGGTTTAATATGAGAAAAGATAGTGCTCAGATGTAGATAAGCTAGTGAACTGCTGGTAGAAAGGACAGGATGTTGTCCTGTGATGGATTTCATTTTCTCAATAAAGACAAGATCTAAAAGAATGAGGCAAAAGGAATTTAAACTGGAGGTGTAAGGAAAAAGTTTAAAATATTGATTTCCAAGAACATACATACTAAAGAATTATAAGAACGTTAGCAGTATTCAATTTCAGTGTTGAGATTGAAATTGTACACTTAAAATGAGACTAACAATGAAATTATTCTTCTCCATCTGTGTTCAGCTCTGAGGTACAACAAACAAATTGGCCAGTTGGATTTAATCAGTTTTGTGATTTGCGAGATGAATGAAACCAAAGAATAAAGGAGCCAGGAAATTAAAAACTGTTTACAATATAGTAACTACAATGATAAATCACTAAATCCAAACTAAGAAAGTTGGTGAAGAGCACTCAGATGCTTCAAAATGCATACCTTAAACTCCCAAACAATTCGTAAACTCCTAAAGCAAAATTCTCATATATATACAATCTCACCAAAGCACAACAGTGCTTTGATGCCGCTTCTGTATCCCAGAACTCCAAATAACACAAACATATCATATCACTTTTCTAAAAGTCAGTTTCTAATGATATGTTAAGAAAAATAAATTTATGGTAAAATATTTGCATTCTAAAGAGCAGAACACTGGGCTCCCATGCCATTTCCATAATAATGGAATAATAATTACTGATTAATCAAGGGATGACAGACAATGGGAACTGAATCATAATGAATTAACTTCACATGAGAAAATAAAACCCATTTACTATAGGGTCCCTCATCCAAGGAAACTCCTGTGCCACCGATTAAAAACTACTACATTTTCAGGTACTCAGAGAATGCTAGACTCAGATGAATTGGACTTCTACTCTACTGCAAACTACAACCTATGTTGTAAAGAATTTAAAATAACTAAGAGTTATCTGACCATCTGCTATGAAACTTAGTTTATCTGACTTGCTTAAAATCATTGTTACTGTATTACTCTTTTTATATTTAATGAAAGTCAAGGAAATCCTTAAGAAGACAAAACATACTTTTAGTAAGTTAGGTTCAAATAAATATTTTACACATAAAAATTTTCAACTATTCTTTTTCACTGTACAAAATACACAGTTTAATCAGTTCCATTTATTGAAATAAAGAAAAAAATGGGTCCACATGACATGTTAAGAAAGAAAACATAGCCCGGGGACTTAGCTCCAAGGTGTAAGTGCCTGCTTGGCAAACACAAAGTCTTGAGTTCGATCCCCAGCACAAAAAAAAAAAAGAAAGAAAGAAAGAAAGAAAGAAAGAAAGAAAAGCAATTAAACTTTGATAACAGAAAACAAGTTTTGTTTTTCAGTCTGTTATCCAACTCACTAAGTAGAACAACTCATTAGCAAACAGGTGAAATAATTTCCTTATCTGTAATAAGAGAATAAAGCAGATACTAAAGATTTCTTTCTAGTGCCAAAATTCTATTTCTAATCCAGTTACCGTACTTCTTTCAAACATCTTTGAGAATACTGAGTCAGTCTTTCAATTCATGATACATGCTCTCTTCTAGATTACAATTAACGGTAAAGTTTACAATTAACAGAAGAAAAAAAAGATAAATGCTTTTTTAAGTCGGAAAAAACTAGGCTATCTCAGCTAATTACCGCTACATTCTCATAGCATGCAACTGTTTCTCAAACTTCTCACACAAGTCTCCTTTATTTCTTCTCTCCTCCCAGCTTAGCAGAGGCACCTTCTGAGAAATGTAAATAAAGTTCATGATCCCAGACAGAACTTATTTGGGAAAACAGAATCTAACAGGATGCCACTCACATCAGAACTTTTGTTTTTATTTACCCGTCACCAATTCCAGAATCTTTACATAGCAATTCCTAATTTAACTCCTCTATATAATGTATCACACCAGTGATTCTCAAAGTGTTGATCACCTGGAATCTTTCTATAAATGCAAAATTTTAGGTCCCATCAAGACCTACTTAATCAGAAACTCCAAAAGGGTGCCCAAAACCCTGTGCTTTTAAAAACTCTGTAAATGAGATTTTGAGGTGCACTCAAGTTTGAGAGCCACTGTACAAATCACCTTGTCAGTGACTGGTAGTGGCTAACCAAAAAACAAAAACAAAAACAAAAAACAAAAAAAGAGTTTATTTTCCCCAATTCTCCCACCATATAGAAATGAGTGAATGCACAAGATACTGTCAACAATTTAACTCCTATTCCAGCTTGCAAACAAGATGAACTTTAATTACGCTCCTAAATACAGCTCTGTCACCTGTAAAACAGAAACAATGCCACATAGCTCCATCAATAAGAGAGCTTACAGAGAGGCTCTTTTGCTTTCTACTCCATCACCTACACCAAGTTCCGACTGTTTTACACAGGCAAAGGGCAAAATAAGAGGGAAGAGAGCACTCTGGCCCTCTGAGAAATGTCAGAGGTTTCCTCCATAGAAAAGCTCTCTAATGTGTTTTTTAATGAAAAATATCATATTACAGAAATGAAATGTTAAGCATTTACAGAACCATTTTTTTAAAATTCTAAAAGGTGGTCAACAAACCAGTGGAAGCTGGGCATGGTGGCACACACCTGTAATCCCAGCACTTGGGAGGCTGAGGATCATTGCAAGTTCGAGAACAGCCTGGGCTATAAAGTGAGCTCAAAGCCAGCCTGAACTGAATAGTGAGACTCTGTCTCAAAAACAAAACAAGACAAACTTGTGGAAAAGCAAGTGATGCAAAAATGTGCACCCCCATAATTTTACAAATTTTAAAAAACTAACATTAGCGATAAGCAACTGTCTTGTATCAAAAATAAATCACTAAGAATAACTGGATATAAACAAAATGGAAAAGTTCTGGCACATAGTAAATATACATTAACTGTATATTAAATATATATATATATTAAAGCGGTCCAGGCATTTGAATTCAAATTTCCTACATTTTTCAGGGCGGCCTCGCTGTCAAATTCTTTGTCGCAATATTGTTACACTACATATTCTACCTTCCAGTTTAAAAAAAAAACCTCCTGGTCACCAAGACACAAAACACCACTTGCCTTAATGATACCTAAAAACCAAAGAGTATTACCTACAACAGAAAGAGTGAACGATAACAATTTTGAGAGTTCACCACACACAATTCCCAAGTTCAGTTCTTCTCTCTGAACGGACGTGAATATCCAAAATGTTTAATTTGGCTTCCTTGACAACTATTCCCTTTTGTGGAGATAAACATTAATCAGTGCATGTGTCACATGTGTCATTATACTCAGCAGTGTAGCTAAGCTGGGGGCATTCGCCAAACTGGCACTTTCGCCTTTAATTCTTATTCCTCCCGCTGACACCCAAGCTGGGACAGCCCTCTATTTTCTCTGCGCAGCCAACATTACAGGCTGAAACAGTGAAATTTAAGCGCCCCTGTCTTTTATAAAGAAACCTTTTTCCAAGCAACTTTCAAAAGGACAGTCAGCCCTAAGCAGAACTGACACCATGCTGGGAGTTGGAAAACCCACAAACTGTCCTGCCCTCTGGGAACTAGAATCCCAACACCAACTTTTGATGCATCGACCTAACAACTTCCACACACGTCACCGAGCAGGGAAACGTGCCGGCCACGACTTTCTATGCAGTCAACACTGTCCCCTCCGCTTCCCCCGGCCTTCGCCACCTGGGAGCTCCAAAGCAAGAGGCGATTCCCATCTTGGCCACCGCCTCCTCTGGCACCACTGACCAGCAGTGTCCCCAGGCGCCGAGAGACAGTCCCATGCGAGCCCCGCGTCTCAGGACAGGCCCCAAGTCAGGACCCCGGGGAACCCGCTGGCGTCCTCGCCTCTGCCCTACACAAACCCGGAACCGGCGGCCGGCCCCCGCCCAAACTCGGCTCGAGCCCAGGCCGCGCCACTGGCTCCCCGGTGCCGCCCGCGCCGCCTCGAACCTCGCGGACCCGGGACTCGGGGAACGCGCGGAAGACCCCGGCCCGGGGCCCGCTCCCCCGCGGGACAGAGGACTCACCTTCGTACTGCAGGTCCACCAAGACCAACAGGAAGGGGAACACCGTGCCCAGCCGGCTGGTCACGGAGCCAGGGGCCACCATGTCCGAGAGCGGGATGCGAGGAGGAAGGTGCGCGGCCCAGCAGTCCGCGCGGGCGCCCAGTACAGCTTCGCCCGCCTGCGGTAGACTCCCAGGCCTGAGCGGCGGCGAGCACCCAGCAGAAAAAGGTAACGGTGGGCGGAGTCCCAGCGACGTTACGCCCCGAGCGCCACCGAGGACCAGTCGGCTTCCTCCTGGCCGCAGTGCGACCGGGCTTGCCTGGGTCGTGGTTGGCGCTGATTGGCTTCAGAAGCCGCCGCCCCGCCCCTCCTCTGATAGGATAACGTGGAAGCACGAGACGAGGCGGCGTCTGGGTGGTGAAGCTGTCAGCGGGCTCCAAACCGCCGCGCCGGGCTAGGGGAGGTGACTGGGGCGTCGGGGCTGCGGCCGCCGAGTCCGCATGCGCGAACCGCGGGCTATTTCTCTCTCCGGCAGGTCCGGGATGCACTGAAGGGTTTGAGCGCTTCAAGGTTTGGTTTTCCGGTGTGGTGTTTGGAGAAAAGGGTGCGGCCGTTGTTTCCGGAATGTCAAGGCCAGATAGGGTCGCTAGAAGTCTGAGGACCGGAGTCAAGGCCTTGGAATACTCAAGTGTCTGGGTACATAAAATGCCTGACCTGAGAAGAAGCAAGAAAGGCTTAAAAGAAACTGTGCTCTGTTAAGTAGAGTCGTCTGAGAGTTGGAAGCGTTTCTGGGGCCCAGCCAACGTGCGTGTCCTGGAAAGAAAAAAAAATTCTGAAAGATGCTGTGAGGGAGACACTAGAAGGGTACTGTGGCTGGATAAGGCAGAGTTGTAAGAGAGACCTGTTAGAAGGAATGTGGCATCTCTTGCTCCGAGGAGGAAACTCAGGAGATAAACATAAAGAACAAGATAAAGTCCAGCTTCTCCTGGCATGAATCTCGTTAATGGCCCTGTCCCCTGGCACAAGCATGCTGTACACCAGCGTCGTTTGAAACAGCGGAGTAAAACAGTGGGATTTTTGTGGTTATGAAACACTGGCAAGTGCATTCTTTGCTTTCCCTGGGAGAGTATAGCTGCTACCTACAGTGTTACCCACATGACTTTTCACTGGGATGGCAAATTAGTAATTTCCTGAAGACATTAAGGAGATAAATAGAAAAAGGCTTCTCTTCCCAAAGAAGACTGTATGAAGGAAAGATTTTTGAAGAAAACTGAGTCTCTCATTAGCTGTGAAACAGCAAGGGATTCAGATCCAGGAAACGCCATATAAGTTTACGTACATAATGTATATAAGTTAATCTTCATCTGTAAAGTGGGGAAATTTCTGATAGCCCTGAAGATTGGAAGTTTCATGAAGCAAGTGAATGTTCCAGTAAACAGTAGTGTTATAATGAGAGCTGATAATGAAGACTACTTCAGGATTTTTTTCATGATATCACAAAGCAATGTGAATGAAAAAATAGCACATGATTTCAGTGCCTACAAGAATATTAATGAAGATGTCATGTAAGTGAGGTATTTGCAGCCAAGAAAATGCTGAAAGGAATTTAGTAAACAAAATATAACACTGCCAAACTATGAATTCTTACCAGAATACTGCCTGTAATTCTGACTTCAAAGAAAAGGCAACAGAGCTGAAGTTCTGTGGAGGAAAATTAAAAATTATTAAGGAGATGATGATGGATCTTATTTAACAGAAAACGAAAATAGCATCCGAGTGTGTGTCTTGTTCAGACGGAGGTTCACTTGAGATTTGAGCAGCCAGAAATAGAGACAGCCTTAAAAGCCTGAAAATGCCTTTATCTCAGCTGTACACTCAGATGGCAGTCCTCAGACCCCTAGCCTGCCTGCTAGTCAGCTGTGTGCTGTGTAGGGCTCTGCACAATAGTGGCAACATGCCAGTAACAACCTTGGTTGTATCAGTTATTTACACTGAGGCTGACAGGTGTGCCTGCATAGAAATTTTGTTGACTTGGATTTAATGGCCACTGAAAATCACCCACACACACAGCCTGAATCATTGTGCAAGCATCTTGGGCTTCATTTTTCCCTGTAGCATGATAGTGTATGCCTATACCAGCAGACAGGCCAAGGGAGAATGGCAAGTTTGAGCCTAGCCTAGACAATCTAGCAACTTAGCGACACTTTATCTCAAAATAAAAAATAAAGCATTAGATATGAAGCTCAGTGCAAAGACCCTTGGGTTCAATCCTGAGTACAGAAAGCAAATCTTGAATGTTGCATGATTAATCATAAACATTTACTGATCAGTTATGTAACTGTAATATAACTACATTTTACAAAGTATATCTTGAGAGAATTTTATAACAAATAAGATAACATTAAATTTACAAAGCTAAAATTAAACATTAAATATGTATGGCAATTTATATTACCTATGATTTTAATAGCAAGAGATTTAAAACCGTAGTAGCATATTTGAAATTATGGAATATCCGACACTGAGAATACTGTATAATTTTTGAAGATAGATCTGTGTTTTTTGAGTTCTGTTTTGTTTTGTCTTGCTTTACTTCACTTTGTTTAGTTGAGAGAGAGGCTAAGTTGCCCGGGCTGGGCTTGAACTTGCAAACTTCCCGTTTCAGGCATCTAAGTGGCTGGGATTACAAATATGTGCCCCTATGCCCAGCTGATTTATATTTAAAGATAATGCTGTATTCTGATTTTATTATATGAAATAAAGAATAGTATATTTTATATTCAGTAAATAAACAAACTTTCTAAATATCTAAGTTAAATGACAATGCCTGATGTCTTTAAAAATGTTTGGTCTTAGGGCTAGGAATATAGCTCAGTAAGTAGGACGCCTGCCTGACAAGTGTGACATTCTGTGTTTGATTCTCGGTTCCAAAAAAAAAAAAAAATGTTTGGTCTTATGCCAGATGCAGTGGTACATGCTTGTAATCCCAGTAGTTAGCAGGCAGAAGCAGGAGGACTGCTGAAAGTTTAATGCCAGCCTGAACTACATAGTGAGACTTTGCCTTCTAAAAAAAGTTTGGTCTTATAAAATTTATATAATAAAACAAGTCATAAGGACTTATTTTTCAGATCATTACATCTAAATTCAAACACATAAACAACCACATTAAATATAAATGTTATAAACACAATAATTAAAAGCCAAATTAACCAAAATAGATTTTTTGAAATAACATGAATAAAAACTGCCTACAAGGAAAAGATGAATCTTTACACTGTGATCAATTTGTTTTCACCAAGAAGACCTAGACAACTGAAGGAAAAAATAGTCTTTCCAACAAATGATACTAGTATATCCACATGACAAAGAATGAACTTAGACCATTTCCTTACACTATGCACAAAAGGTAATTCAAACTAGGTCATAAAAGTAGACATAAAACTAAAATTCTTCAAAGAAAACAGGAGTAAGTATAACCTGCAGTTACTTAAAGCCTTAGATACCACACCAAAAAGGAAAAAAATCAAGAGGAAAAAATAAAGTTTCATAAAAACTTAAAACCTTTGATCACCATCAAGAAAATGAAAAATGCACACACAAATAGGGGGAAAATGCAAATCCTATATTTGATGAGACCTGTACCTATGTAAAGAACTTGCACAAACTCAAGAATAAAAAGATAATCCAATTTAAAACTGAGCAAAGTGTTTCTCAAAAGAGGTAAAAAAAAAAAAAATGACCAATGGGGGGCTGGGGATTTAACTCAGCAGCATAAGCGCCTGCCTTGCAAGCAGGCAGTCGTGAATTCGATCCCTGGTACCAATAAAAAGGAAAAAGACAAGAAAAAAATGACCAATGACATGAAAGTTTACATTAAATCTAGAAGCTAAATCTACATTTAGCCATTAAAGAAATGCAATTCAAAACCACAATGAGATACCACTTAATCATAAGGTTGTCATGAAGATGAACGATGACAGAAATTGGTGAATATGGATGACTGGGATAATTATATTTTGTTGTTGTGTATGTAAAATGGTACAGCCACTTTAGAAAACAACATCAAAATTACCATAAGGCTGAGTCATTCCACTCCCAGGTGTATAGTCAAGAAAATGAAAAACGTGTTCACCAAAAATTTGTATGTGAATTTCATAACTAAATGTTCATAAAAACCAAAACATAGAAGCCAGAGATGGTGACACGTGCCTGTAATCCCAATACTTCAGAGTCTGAGGCAGGAGTCACCATGCGTTCAAGGCCAGCCTGAGCTACATGATGAGTTCAACAGCAGTCTAATCTACATAGCAAGACTGTGTCTCAAGAAAGAAAATATCTCAGGTGTTCATCAACAAAAGAACCAGGAAAATAAGTGCAGCAAACCCAGTGTAACAAAACAGTATTAAACTGTAAGAAGAAATTAAATATTGATAAATACTACAATATGTTTGAATATTTAAAAAAGATTAAAGATTTATTAGTTGAAAATTTTGGGTCACAAAAGGATAGAAATTATATGCTTCCACTTATATGAACTGTCTAGTATAGCCATATCCATAGATGCACAACAAAGATTAGTGGTACGCAGAGGTTAGTAATAAGGAGGAACAGAGGGTGACTACTACAAAAAGAAAGTTTCCTTTTCAGGGAATGAAAGTTTCTAGAAGTAGTGGATATGATTGCAAATGTCTGAAAATATACTACTAATCATTGAACTAAGGAAATGAATTGTATCATATGACTTATGACTCAACTTTTTTAACTGAAAATTTAGAAAAAGTATATCATGCAAACATTATCAGAAAACTAGAGTTCATTTCTTAAATAATCACACTCAGAATATAGAATGGTTGTTGCCAGGAGATATGGAAGGAAGTGAAGATTTCATTCAGTGGGCACAGAGTTTTAGTTTTTCAAGCTGATAAAGTTCTAGAGCTCTATTGCACAACACTAAGCAGTTACAATAGCCCATATCCTAGATCATAAAGCAAATCTCAAGAAATTTAAAAGCACTGAAATCATAAAAGTATATTCTTTGATCATGATGCAGTTAACCTAGAAATCAATACAAAAGGGGGTCATAGAAAATTTCCAAACACACTTCTGAATAATCCATTGATCAAAAAGGAAGTCTTGGGGAAATTACTCAAATAGTGCAGAACAAAAATAATAAGAAAACAAAAAATATAGAGGCATGCAGAGTCTAGGGCAGCTCCAAAGATACTCAGGATAACTCTCTAGGAGCAGGCAATAATGTATCCAATCTGCTGTGGTTCTGCCATCCCATACCAGGTCTTACAGATAATCAGACATGAAGGGGGGGGGAGAAAAAAAGAGAAAGATCCTGGATTCAGAATTGATGTCATTTCCATTTCCACTAGCTATCACTACTGACTTGATGCTACACAACTTTTAAGGACACTGGAAAGTATGCTGAGGCACATGGATAACCAGGGAGCCCTAATATATCTGCTACATGTAGAAGATTATCATAGACCATGGCAGTAATGGTGAAGATAGAAATAATTCGTAGGATTTGGGATCTTTTCTGGAGGCTCAGCCAGTAAGACTGCTGATGAATGCGGGTGAGTGTGTATAAACAAAGCTCGAGTTATTAATAGGATCCAGTCATTTTAGGAGCTTAACAAAGCAAATAACAAGCGCAAACAATCTTAATGTGTTTTAGGAACAGTATGGTGAAGAGGAATAAACATGTAGAACGGTGGTATGATGTGATGTCAGGAGATGGGCGGGTGCTCCTCAGCCTGTGATGGGGTTACATCCAGATAAGCTAGTCATAAGTTAAAAATATTGGAAATGGAAAATGCATTTCACACACAGAATCTACTGCACACCATAGCTTAGTAACACAGCACAGAGTATCTGTGGCTGAAAAGGATTTGCAGCTCACTCCCCACCCCAGCATCACAATAAGAATATCACACTGCCTAAAGCAGGCGTGGAGGAGAAAGATTCAAAATTTGTAGTATGCTTTCTATCATTTTCACATTATCAGAATCATACAGTAAAAAACCACTCAGTTGAACCATTGTAAGATAGGGACTGTCTGTCGTGACTGTTAGAGTATGTGTTTTAAGGTTGTTTTAATCTTATGATGTTGAAAACAGGAAGTCACCAGAGTTTTACGCAAAATGCTGAAATTTGGGGCTACTGTATGAAAAATGAGTTGGAGAAAGATAAGCAATGTGTCCAGCAAGAAGTTTTGGCCACCGTGTTCCTCTTGTATGAATGGCCACCCTCACACTGAAAGTTGTACTCTTCCTCCCTTTACTTGCCCCAAATTTGCTCTGCAGAATCTGTTTCTTCTCCTACCTTTGATAAAACTCTGCTGCCATTTGTGCTTGTCCTAACCAATTCTTTGCTCAGGAAACAAATAACCTAGAAAACACCTCCAAAAGGAGACAGCAGCATCCCCAAAACCCACTAACATATTGAACAATGTTTCACATATCAGGTTAACTTCATTCAGTTAATTATTGTTCAACAGCCATATAAAAATATAAGAAATATTTTTGGTAGCTATTTAGATTCTAAAGGACCAATAGACAAGAGGGTACAAAAGATCCATTTGTTTATTACGCTGGAAAGATGGCGGAGGAAGAGCAAAGAAAAAAGTTCCCCTTGGTTCCAGAAAATCTCCTGAAAAAGAGAAAGGCTTATCAAGCCTCAAAGCCACCCAAGCAAAGCAGGCACTTTTGGCAAAGAAGGAGAGGAAGGTAAAAGAGATCAGATTTAACCGACTGGAATCTTCCCTTCGTGATTCCTGGTGACAGCAGCGTGACACGGTGCACATGAAACGACTAGAAGTGAAACCTCGTGCTTTGGAAGCACCTGACAAACACTCCTTGGCCTTTGTTGTCCGCCTCCAGAGTATCAACGGGGTGAGTCTACTAGTACAAAAGACCATTGCAAGACTTTGCCTGAAGAAGTTGTTCAGTGATGTCTTTGTTAAAGCCAACCCCACAACCCTCAAAATGCTGCAGATAGTGGAGCCTTATGTGACCTGGGGATTCCAAATCTGAAGTCTGTCCAGGAACTCATTTTGAAACATGGATAGGCCAAGGTCAAGAATAAGACCGTCCCTCCGACGGACAACACTGTGATCGAGGAGCACCTGGGAAAGTTTGGTGTCATTTGTCTGGAAGACCTCATTCACAAAATCACCTTCCCTGGGGTGCATTTCATGAAGATATCTCACTTCTTGCGCCCTTTCCACCTGTCTGTGGCCCAGCACGCTACCAAGAACAGGGTGGGCTTCCTCAAGGAGATGGGCTCACCTGGCTATCGGGATGAACACCAACCAGCTCATCCGCCAGCTGAACTAGTTCCAAAATATCAAAGCAGTGCCTTGGAAGCATGTGTTTGTTTCTGGAACTGTTATCAAGTGTCTTCAGAGAAGATGCCTTCAGAGACTGGAAGAGGTCAGGGAAGCGACAGGTGCGGTGGCCTGCAACTCTCTTCACTGCCCAGTTTCAAGGAAAAGTTCCATTGTTTCCAGATTGTCTCCAGCTGCCGCTGAAATCAACAGGTCACCCGAGGAAGAAGTCCTGTTTTGTTGCATCCTCTGTCACGGAGTTTGGTGCTGGTGAACGGATAACCTTATCAAGGCTCCCTGTGATCTGTAGCGGTTGACCCAGCCCAAAGGCCTGTATGTGTCTGGAGCCCTAGGACCTTCTTTTGAAAAGACTTGAAATATAGTTACAAAGATGAAAACAAGTGTTGTCTTTGTTATGAGTCCATGTTCTAGCTTTCAGTGACAGCTTTGGGAAGTCTCAGACTTGGCTGGCTAAGGTGGTGCTTTTGTGTGTGTGTGTGTTTGTGTGTGTGTGGTCCTGGGAATCAAACTCACAACCTCACACTTGCCAGGCAGGCGCTTTTGCCGCTTAGCTAAATCCCTGGCCCAAAGGTAGCATTTTTATCCTGGCTTGGAACTGACTCAGCTTCTTTTCTCTAGCTTAGAATTTGGAAGAGGGCCCTCTTGGTAAGCACCTGCAGCATGGGCCAGGAGGAGAACCAGAGCTCCTGAGAACTGGCCATTCAGGCAGCTTATTCACCCGCCCTCTTGGTAAGCACCTGCGGTGTGGGCCTGGAGGAGAACCATTACCTGTGAGCCTACTGCCACAGGGGCTGAAAATCAAGCACCCTTCCCTGGCCCCCCCCCCCATAGCTACTGGGGATAGATGTCTCAACATCCCTTGGGAGGATGACCATATGCAGTATAGCAAATATGGGGGATTTCCTTCTATCTTCTGTTTGAAGGCAAAGGTTGTTTTCACTGTTTTGTTTTGTTATGTTTCTTTTGCTCTATTCAGTATTCTCAATTGGTTTTATAATGTTCTATTTTTGGTTTGATTTTGCTATACCTAATTGACTGGACAACTATTGTGAAGTTAAAGAAATATACCATAGTACCTATTACTACTATCCCAGTGTCCTACTGTGAAATCCTGTACCAATTTCACTGCATTGTCTCGATTGGCTTTGTTCTGTCTTGTGCTGTTGCATTTTTACTACTTTCAAAATAAAATTTAAAAAAAAAGATATTGGATCAAGAAAAAAAAAGATCCATTTGTTTTCCTCTGTTGTGAGTTTTATAAATTTATAGCAAACATGAAAATTGAAATGAGAAAACAAGCAAGCAAGCAAAGGATCTAGGTACATAGTCTAAGCCAAGACAAATATGACCATGGAAAAGAGGCATAAAAGACAATAGGAGAGGATGCAGAACTCCTGGGTCCACAGCTGTGCCAGTTGGAGTCAAGACTGATATCATCCAACCTCCTGCTCAATATCCATGTATCCTGAGTTCATCCAATGGAAACGACCCATCCACCAGGAGACCCAGACCAAGGAGATAACCAGAACCAGGAAATGGTGGCAGCTGGGCTTAGCAGAATGGTCACCCACAGCAATGAAAGGCATGACCTTCGGGTTACTGTAGCACAAGGGAACAGTCAACCAACTGGCCAAGACATGGCCCAGGTTGTTGAAGAGGCCACAGGGTTTATATTTTGCCTTTTCAACAGAAATCGGTGAAGGAAATGGAGAGGCAATTGTCAGAATTGGAATACAAAATGGCTGTCAGATCATGTTAATAGGGGGAAACAACCACCTCAGAGCAAGAATGTGATCTAAAGAAGGTGCAACTTTGGGAGAAGTTTGTGGAAAAGAGCTTGCTGAAATCCAGCAGGGTCTTCTGCCCAAGGGATTGCAAACTGAAGTTCTCTAGGTTAAAAAAAGCTGCAATTAGTGAGTTTATCTTGGAGGACACAGTGATCCTACAAGAAATTTCCAAGGCAGTAGGCTAAACAGGAAGGGTTTGGTGAGAAAAGGTTCACATGTTCCTATCTGTGTGTGAAGGAGAACATCTGCCAGGAGTTGAAGCAGTAGCAGGCTACAAATTTGGCCCTTGCTGAGTGAGGTATGGTGGAGAGAAGCATCGAAGCACCACAGTTCTGCCCTCTGGGGAACAGAAGTTGCTGGTTTCATCAGAGCTGCCAAAGCACACTGGGCAATAGCCAATTTTCCTATTACGACAACAGCTCCCCGTGAAAAACTACTACCTTTGCAACCTTAAGTAGAACTGCTGTTTCCTCCTTCTGCCTCTGTGTGGCTGTGCTGTCTGAAGAGGGTTTCTTCTGCCCATGTTTTACGAGCTCTTTCGACCTTCATTTGTTGTTATAAGGCTGGCTACAGCTAGTTCTGGATTTATAGCACCCTGGTCTTTGGACACAGGAAGGCTTTTCTTGACCTTGTGATCATAGTGTCCCATAGATGTAAAATTAGAATAACCAAGAAGTTGGATCTAGTCAGAAATGTTGAGATTGGTTTGAAACAGGTGTTTGTCACACAGATAAGTCAGTGTCCATTGCTGTAACCTAATTTAGAACATCTGGATGGATGATTTGGTTTAAAGACTTCTCATCCTCCAGTGACCTTGTCCAGCCACAGATCTTGAGATATATGGGACATATTCTGGGATGGGGCCTAAGGATGGTCTATGGACTTCCTTGTTCCAAGATAATCTCCAGGTTGACTGAGTCTGCTTGAAATCAGGCTTAGGAAGGACAAGGAGAGGGAACCAGAATGAGTAAAGCTGACATGGGGTGAAACCTACCAGAAACTTCTCAGCAGTGGTATATGCCTCCTTCAAGGACATTTTTGTCATCCGCATCCTTCTGCTATCTATATTTCTTTTCATGCTGTTTCTGTCAGTTTTGTGGATTTCTTCCCACTACTTCCCATGGCTGTTAGAGACCAGTTTGCATGCCTGTTTAAAAAAAAAAGAAAAACTTGAGTCCTTCAGGGAAACAAATTAATGGGCAATTGTCTTAGTTATTTTTCTCATGATTGAGACAAAATATCTGGCGCCCAAAATTAAAGGGAGGGAAAGTGTGTTTAGCTCATAGTTTATGAGGTTTCATAATTAACTGGCTCCAAGGCCCAGTGGAACATGAAAGAGGGACAACCATTCATGGCAGGGGAAGACAACAAAAGCAACCAAAGGGAGACAGAGACAGAGACAGAGACAGAGACAGAGACAGAGAGGAGGCATCTTTTTGTCTTTCTGTCCCTTATATTGTATCCAGTCTATGAGATTTGGGTGGGGCAGTCCAATCTTTGGACTGATTCAGAATCACCTAATCCCAGCAAGGCACTATGAATCAATCTCACACTCTATATTCAGCCTCAGAAAAAGCCCTCTGTAAAACATATAGGTCCACCTGTGGTTTTGGGCGGACATCTAGATACAAGCCATAACATCAGTTGAACTGGAAATTGAAATTGTCACTTGGCCATTTTTATTATTTATATCACTAGAGAATAATCCCAGAAAGGAAGTGCATTAGTCTGCTTTTTGTTGCTGTTAAGAAATAATACAAGTCTAGGTACTCATGAAGACTCACAGTTTTAGAGCTGAGAGTCTAAACAGCATAGCACTGAATCAGGTGAGGACCCTGTGGCATATAGCAGAGTGTGTGCAGAAGAAAAGATCACAAACTGAATCCAGAAGCCCAAGAGTTGGGTGGTAGCAGGCTTGCTCTTTCTGTAACTACTCTCTGGAGAGCTTGGAAATCCAGAAGACTGCCCTAAGTGCCTCCCACTGTGCCCCATTTATTAAAATTTCCATTTCATCTCCCACAACCACACACTTGAACATTTGGATGACACCTAAACCAAAGCAGCAAGGTTATGGTATTGGTTATTCTGGTGGTTTTAAAACATATTCTAAATATCTTTGATGCTTTCTTCTCTCAAAAGAAAAATCTAAATTTTTTTTTTTTTTTGTCTTTTTCGTTTTCATCAGTACCAGGGATCGAATTCACAACTGCCTGCTTGCAAGGCAGGCGCTTATGCCGCTGAGCTAAATCCCCAGCCCTTAAGAAAATCTAATTTTCTTCTTGGCTGTGGATCAAACTTAGTAACTAGCCTGTAAAAAAGCAAATTTTCCTTTAAGTCTTGCTTTTGCTACATCCTGCCAATTTTGATGAGTTGCTCTTTATTTAATTCAAAGTACTTGTAAACTTCTCTTGAAATTTCTCCTTTGACCCATGCATCATATCAAAACATATTATTTAAACTACATATATTTGGGGATTTCCCAGCTGATTTTCTGCCATCCATTTCTCATTTAATTCCATTGTGATCTGAGAACATGTTTTGTAGAATTTATATTATTTTACATTTCTTAAAGTGTGTTTGGTGACCCAGAATGTGTTCTATCATGTTGAATGTTCCATGTGGGTTTGAGAAGAATATATATTCCGCTGATGTTGGATGGAATATCCTATAATATCAATTAGATCAAGGTGGTCAGTTATGTACATATTTACCACTTTTTTCCTACTTTACTATCAATTGTTAGAACAGAGATGCTCATCTCTAACTGTAATACTGGATTTCTATATTACTCCTGGTAGTTCTGTCTATCCTCAAATGAGACCCTATCCTTAAGTATGCTGATGTTCAAGTTGTTACATCTTCACTTTATCACTTACTGCCTCCTTTATCCTTGATAATTTTTGTTATTCTTAAGTCTGCTTTATCTGAAACTAATATAGCTGTTCGAGATTTTTTTTGCATACTGTATCTCCTATCCCTTCACTTTTAATCTGTCTGATATTTATATTGAAGGAAGATTTCTTATAGATAGCATATTGTTGGGTCTTGTTTTGTCTTATGCATTCTAAAAATCTCTTTAATTAGTTCGTGTAGGCCTGCCATATTTTACAGTATTATTGATATAACTATATGAATACTTTCCATATTTTAACTAGTTCTTATTTCTCAAATTGGATTAAACAAGATAACAGTTTGTTAGATCAAGGCCTTTTGTTCATGGGATGCTGGAGTTATCTCACAAAATCAGCAAAAGTTCACTCACAGAGGATTTCTGTGCCCAGTCAAAATGGACAGTGTGACAGCTTTCACCATGGTCAAAAGTTAAGGATGAACGTGGTAAAAAAGAGAAGAATATTGTAAGCCATTGCCCAGGGGAAATGTGCAAGAACCTGACATTGCTTACAGCTATGCAAGGGAACATAATGCATATGAAACCATTAAGTTGGAGAGCCATCTCTCACATGATAATAACAAGCCAATCAGTGGGAAGATAAGCTTCCATGCGTGTGAATTATCTTGTATTAGTTTCCATGTCTTAATGGTTTGTAAGTGGAGCCATATTGGTGAATGCCCTTTGTGGTGTAATTAGCATGGGGCATTTTTACTCAGAAAGGTAGACTCCTCCACCACAATACACTGCACAAAGAAAAAAATACTTTTAAAACCTGTGCATGCCAGTGGAGAGATGCATTCATGGGGCACCTTGGGAATCATTCTGTGGAGAAGCCCAAAAAATGTGAGTTTGCAGGAGTTACAAGCAGAGAAGTTCCTGTGAGGAGCACATGGAGTACTGTTGCACATTTCTTCAGAGCTCTGACGTGCAGGACACAGCAAGAGCGAGACCAAACACATCAGAGCAGAAATGGGAAGTGACAGAGCTCTGGTTCTGGACAGATTAGCAAGTAATGTGGCAAAACAAAAAAGCCCAATACTTCAGAAATTCATTGGTGAGAAGTGCCACTGCTTTGGCACCAATTATAATTCCAGCTATGTGCAGGAGAAGGAAGAGAGATAAAACAGACCTGAATGATGGCCTAATGCTATCAGTTCTTTTAGTGCTAAAGCCCTGCACCCGTTGAGAGGGTTCCATAGATCAGCAGCATAGCTACCCATAGCTTTCTGCTGAGCTGAGATCCCAAATGGTGGTCCCAAAAACTGAACAAGAAAAACATCCACCTGCCAGAGAAGAGCCTGCCTTCTGAAAGAGGTCTTTCCCCCTGTAATAGTGGCTGCAACCGCGGGAATCCTGACAGCAATCACCAAGAGCACCAGAATCACCTCCATTAGCCAAACAAAGGAGACTCCCCAACTCCGCAAGCCCCCTCCCCTCTGACTGAGAGACTCTGTTAAGGTGAGAAAGAAAGACAAGAAGGTGATGGGTGTGTTCTGGTGTGACTACTGCCACGCTATATTTTCCTGGATTACATGATATTCACATTCACATGAGCTGCTACGGCTTCTGTGACCCTTCTGAGGGCAGAATATGAATGATGCAGAAGCCAAGATCTACGCAAGTTGAGGTCTTGCTTCACATAGCCAGAGGAGAGCCCAGATCCATGCTCAAGTGAACCTGACTCTCAACATTGTGCAAAGGAGTGGATACTGTTTTTAAAAACTGATGATCCCTCCAATTAATGGCTTTCAAGTCCATGCTTATTTCCATACCATACCTAGTACCCAAGATGGGTGAGACAGAGAATCATTGTCTTCATCCAGAAATAGTTGACCTAATATCATGTTGTTACTTCCGGAAAACTTTGTTTTAAGTAAAATTGAACTTTATTTTAAAAGTCAAGACATTTAGTTTCTTTCTTTTTTTGTTTTCTTGAGACAGGGTCTCACTGTGTAGCCCAGGGTGGCCTCAAACTCACAGGCATCTTCCTATCTCAGCCTTTCCCGTGCTGGCATTACAGATGTGCCATGCCTGCTTTAGTAACTGCCTTTTACAGCAAAAGAACAGTTGAAGCAGCTTTCCAGTGTTTAACATAATTTGTGTGTGTGTGTGTGTGTGATGGTGGTACTAGGGGTAAAACTCAAAGGCTTCACACTGAGTTATATCCCAGCCCTAAGTTTATTTTGAGACAGATTCTTGCTAAATTACTAAATTGGTCACACCAGACCTGAACTTGATATCCTCCTGCCTCAGCCTGCCAGAGTGCTGTGATTACAAATGTGCACCACTGGGGCAGGGGATTTGGTGCAGCTGCTTAAGTGTCTGCTTGGCAAACTTGAGGTCCTGAGTTCGATCCGTTGCTCAAAAAAAAAAAAAGCACCACACCACCCATTGGAGGACATCTTTTAATTAAACTATTTTTTTGTTTTTTTGGTACTGGGAATCGAACTCATGACCTTACACTTGCCAGGCAGACACTTGTGCTGCTGAGCTAAAACCCCAGCCCTAGACTTTTTTAAAAGGTGGTTTTCAATGTTTTATATTTTAGGGGTGCTTTTGGTGTTTTAGAACTCCAGGCCTAGATCATTGTGCTAGTAGACATTTGTTCTGAGCCAAATGTGTACAATGAGCTGGTGCACAGATCTGTATATATTTGGGTTCCTATGTTCTGGGTATTTGAAACGCTACAGCTATCCTAATTTCTTAATGAATTATGAAAGGTAAAGATATTTCCCCTCATCCTTTTCTCTCTCTTTTTGTCATAAGGTAGATTGGTAGAGGTTAAATTTGCCACTGAGTCTATAGATGGAAGGAACAAGACAGAATTAAAAAAGAATTGGGGCAAAAATAAGTATAAAGTGCACGGCCATGACAGAAGTGCTATGGAGCAGCCTTTTTCCAGGAAGCAGGACACATGTGCATAAAGTGTTTACTTTCTGCCAGCAACCGGTATTTATTTATTTATTGGTACAGGGGATCGAACTCACAACTGCGCACTTACAAGGTAGGTGCTTATGCTGCTGAGCTAAATTCCCAGGCCCCCAGTATTTTTTCTGCCAGACTTCCTATATGCCTTTTTTATTTATTTATTTATTTATTTTTTGGTACTGGGGATTGAACTCATGACCTAGCACTTGCCAGGCAGGCACTTATGCTGCCGAGCTAAATCTCCAGCCCCAGGCCCAGTACTTTTTAAATATTGTGTACTGTTATAGTTTGAAGGTGTCTGTTATGCTCTATGCTTATCGCCCTAGTAACCATGTACCTGGAGCACTGACCACATTGTTATAAATTTGTTATAAATTAACTGACCGTGTCATCATGCTGTTCTGTATGCATTGCTCCCCCTCACCTTAGTAACCTGTGCTGTGTCAACTTTTATTCCCCTTGTAAGAGACAAATGATGCTGTGTCAACCATTGTTCCCTTTATGAGAGACAAATGTTCCTGGAATTGGCAGACCAAGGACTATGAATTGGCTAACAACCCACTGTGAAATGTTTCTGACCTCAAGCAAAGGGGAACAAAGGCCCACCTTGTTTCTGTTTCTCATCACTATGTACTTAATGATCAATGAGCTAATCATAAATGAGCTATAAAAATCAGTCAAAATTCTAACTCAGTTGCACAGCTTTGCAAATTCCATCTGCACTGTGTCACTGGGCCAGCTAAAATAAAAGCGCTTCTTCTTAAAACGATGTCATTTTGCCCCATCCTTTTTTCATCTCAGGGGCCTTTTTGGGGAAATACAAAGTGTCCCTACAAAACTCTGGAGCTGCCAATGTGATAGTATTAAGAGAAAGAATGGGTCCTTAAAAGATGATTGGGCCATGAAAGCTGTTGCTCTTGAGAATAGGATTAAGGTTTTTATAAAGAATCTGTATGAAGCGTCCATCACTCTTGTCCTTCCTTCCACCCCGTTGCCATGTGAAGGCATAGAGCTCTTCCCTTATGGAGGCTGCAGCCTCAAGGAACCATCTTAGAAGCAGACAGTTAAACCTGCTGGCACCTTGATCTTGTACTTCCGGTCCTCCAGAACTGTGAGAAAATACATCTCTGTTCTTCATTACTCAATGTCAAGTATGGACTAAGACATATGTGTGGAGAGAAGACTATGCATGTGTGCCATGTGCTGAACATTCAAGGAGTAGCCACAACACAGGAAATGAAAAAAGTTCTGGTTATCAGTTAAAATTGATTTTCCGTATAAGAAAGACCATAGGAAAAATATAAGTGCATTTATCACACAGAAAAGCTCCCTAGAGCTAGGCAGTTCAAGGGAACCTTCACATCAGCACTGTTCTACTCTCCTGTCCTTAGTATGTAGCTTCAAGAGGGACAAACATGAGTCATTGAGGGAGGTAAGGGGACACCTGCCTAGCCAGCCAGATCAGCCAAATCAACCCTGGCAATCAATGGGGTGACATGTTGCAGCCAGATCTCTCTCACATCCCATGCTATTTATTTTAATACTATACCTGTGGGGTAATTATCAAATAATATGAATTAATCATTTTCCATACACATGAACACATGTATACACACACACACACACACACACACACACACACACACACACACACAAATAGCTTTTGCAAAGCAGTACAAAGGCCCAACTTCATAGAATATAAAATTTCTGCCTCAAAATCGTTATCCATGGTATTCACAGACTTTTTATGAATCTTGAATGTTTTTCCAAATTCAAAATATTTTTAAACTAAACAAATTTAAAATTTAACCTTGGCTGCCCTGGGCCTTATGATTTCAGTTAAAGGAAGTGAATATAAGGCATTCAACATAAATGTGTGTTGAATAGTTACTATATTTGAAGACTTATGCTGAAGTATAGTACAAGATTGATTCAACTGGGACGCGGTGTGGTGGCACACACCTGTAATCCCAGCATTTAGGAGGCTGAGGCAGGAGGATCTTTACATGTTCCAGAGCAGCCTGGACTGCATAAGTGATTTCAAGTCCAGCCTGTACTACCTAGCAAGCCTCTGTCTCAAAAATAAATAAATAAATAAAACAAAAAAACAAAGCAAAAATCCCAAAACAAACAAATGAAAACAAAAAAGACTGATTCAATTGGGAAGAAGCACAAGAAAAAATACTTTTGCAGTGACATATTGTCCAGTGCATAGTTTGTAGCTACTCCCTTCGAAGTTAAGTTTCGGTTTTCTGTAGTCCTCAATAAGACTAAAAATAAACTCAAATTTCTTAATCTGGGTCAACACTATGGCTGCTAAAGTGCTGCTGTATGAATACTTTCTGGATTATTATTTTAAAATACTGGATTTTGTTCCATTATCAGATCATGTGTTCCCAACTTTAGGTTAAAGAAATAGTCACACTACTCATTACCCAGGATGTCTGCTCCAATTCCCACTTCCCAATAATCTACCAACAGAGATCCACAGCTCTCCCACAACTAAACTATCGTGGAAACCAACGTGGGTTTAAAACCCACAGTGCTGACAAAAAGTCTCCATCTCATTTTCCACCTCATTCAAATGCAGGACTGCAAAGGGTAGCCTGTTCGAGGTTCGTTTCATCCGCGTGCTTCTGCTGTTAAAACGCACCTCTTCTTGGAAGAGAAATCACATAATATCACTGTGGGAAAATAGCTAGCCTATGTCCAGCTAACTATATAGAGTGATTTCTTTTCGGAAAGCCTTCCCGGGGCCAGCACCCCGCGCCAGCAACAGAGCGCGCCGCGGCACCACGTGTCCGCACCAGCTGCCGGATTGGAGGAGCGCGTTTCAGCTCTGCGGGCTAGACCCGCGCAGCACTACCCCGCTGCCAGAGGAGCTGAGCAGCCGAGAGAGCAGGCCAGAAGGAGACCGCGGCGGGGAGGGGGCGGGAGGGGGGTGGGGGATCCCGAGACTCTCGTGGCCCAGAATCTGGGAAGGCCCGGAGCGGCGCCAGTCGACTCGCCTCGTCACAACTTGCCCAGACCAGGCACGCTTCGTCTTGCACGCTGGAAGAAAGAACCCGCCCGCCTCTCCGGCTCGGCTGCCCCTCGGCCTCAGCGAGCCAGGCCGGCGCCAGCTGCGCCTCTGGCTTCTGGATCCCTTGTGACCCTCCGTCCGCCTGCAGCGCCCGGCACCGGCCCAGGAGCGCGCAGCTGGGGTGAGCCGAGGCCAGGGATGCGCCGGGCGCCCGCGGAACTCGCGGTGCCCCGGCATCTCGGTGCTCGCCGCGCCGGGCCTCTTCCCGCCTCTGCCGGCCAGGATCCGCGCCGCTGCGGACCCCGCTCCCCGTTTGTCTTCCAAGGAAGGGCACCGAGGCTCCACCGGACCCCGCATCCCTCAGCCTTTGTCTTAGCGGGCTCTGCAGGCCCGCAGTGCGGTGCGCCCCGGAGGCGACTTGCGGCACAGGAATAGGGGCCCCGCGTGGGATGGGGGGCGGAGGGAACAGGAAAGCGTGCCCCCTTCTTTCCTGTTCCGGCCATCTTGGGACGCAGATCCAACCTAAAGGGCAAGGGTGGCTAACGGCAGGCGCCCCACGCTGGAGTGGTGGCCCCGGCGGCGATGGATGCCTCGGGCCTGCGCCTTTTCATGCGGGGATCGCGGCGGGGACCCGCGGACTGCCCCCACGATTAGCTGTGAGGCCCTTAGCCCAGAGCAAGGGTTCTCTGTCAGAGGCAGGGAAAACGGAGGGATACGGGCCTGGGAACCGAGCGGCGAATCCACTCGACCGTTCTCCATTCCCGCTGGTCACGCTCTGAACACCCTCTCCGTGCGGGTCCTGCGCTAGGTGCTGCGGATACGCTGGTGAGCGAGAGAAACCACGACCCTTGTTCCCGCTGATCCTGCAGCCCCAGTGGATGGAGCCCCGAGCCCACAGACCTGTCAGGTCGGTATCGCGACGCCCTCCAACAGATGGGGAGGTGGAGGCCTGGGGTTGCCAGATTGGTTCTGGGTCAGGCAGCAAGTAAATGGAAAAAAATCAAACTTTGAGCCCATCTGTGTCTTTCGGAATTTTGTGCCAGGCAATAGTGAGTCGTTAGTTGTTTTTGTTTTTGTTTTTCCTTATAAAGGCTCATTCAGTGTTGTGTGGGTTTATGGTTATGTTCTGGATGCTTTTCCTAAAGGTTTATTTCTGGTTCCCAATATCTGTAAAGTGCTACAAATACTTGATTTTCGAGCTTTGCCTGTAGTTACTCTGAACTGTATTTTCCTTTCTTCTGTTCACATATCTGACTGTTAGGAAAGAAAGAAAATTTCCTGATGGTTGGTCCCAGCAGGGACTCCCGGGTGGACTGAGGAATGTCTGGCCCTTCCTCAGCGCACTGATCTATATGGTGACCACTGGTATCCCTCAGAAGAAGCCCAAAATGAGAGGCCTGAGGTCAGCAAGTCGGTGCTAGAAATATTTTAGTTTCTGCAGAAACAACAGAATGCAACCGCCACACAAATTTGTAAGGTAAATAGAGTGGCTTTGTAAATGAAGAATGATGGATGGACAGCTGAGGGCAGGAGTTCCCCACTGTTTTTATCTTCAGCATTTTGAAAGTATTTTTTGGAAAGATGAGTGAGTTCTCCCATGCCTAGGGGAGGTCTGGTTTGTGCCTTTATTAGAATGTTGTATGTAGGCTGCCAACCCACTGAGAAAGAAAAATTCCTTTAATAAAAGTGTCTTGGCTGGGAAGGGTGGCACACGCCTGTGAGTCTGGCACTTGGGAAGCTGAGGCAGAAGGTTGCTGCAAGGTTGAGGCCAGCCTAGGCTACATGGTGAGTTGAAGGCCTGGCTGAGCTGCACAGCTACACCCTGTCTCAACGCCCCCCAGGAAAAGAAAGAAGTTTAGAAAGCCTGCCGTCAAGTGTGATTAACTAGAAGTTAATTTAAAAAATAAAAACAAAGAACACTGTATATGGTGCAGTATACAAAATACACCCTTAATTTAAGGCATACATTTTCAGAAGTTTTACAAATGCATGTGTAATCCCCAGCAGTCACCACCACCATGGAAATGTGAAACATTTCTATTAACTAGGTTTTCTTCCTTTTGCCGTCATTTAATTTTACAGTTTTGTTGCTCATGTTGTCTAAATTGCGTGTAAAAGATAAGAATAAATACATATTTCTAATCTCAAAACCTAAGTTGAGTACGGGAGTGGATGGGTAACCAGGAGGATGGTAGCTAGGACCAAAGGCTTGGGGATGGGGCACCCTAGCCTGTCCAAGGACATGCAATATTCAGCCCCAAAGGCCAAGGGGGTGGTGCTCCTGGGAGCCGGGAGGTGCCCTCTGCAAAAGGGCAGCGGGCGTGTCACCCGGGGTTGGTTCTCGAAGTCTTCTCTGGTCCCACAGAGCCCTGGGCGCCCGCTGACCGCGCGCAGGCGCTTGCGCTCGCCGGTTCCGTTGCTCCAGCTGCAGGCCTGGCGCTGCCATAGCAACGTCCTGGACGCCCAGACCTCTGGCGGCCGCCGCCGCCGCCGCGGAGGGAGAGTCGCTTTTCCCCCGCTCGCGAGGGCGTGGCGGCGGCGGCCCGCGTCTGGTAGAGGAGTCTGCCTAGCTCCTCCCGCGCACGCATAGGCGGCGGATTGGCTGCAAGCATGGTAAGAGGCGGGTGGCCCCAATGCGTGTCGGGGATGCCTGGCTGGGGGTGGCTGCGCTCCCCGTGACTCCCAGCTCCCTCGCCTGCCTGCTGGCTCCAACCCTGCTTCCTGCTGCGCTGTCTCTCCCTCTGCAGCCCTTCCAGAAGCGTGTCTACTACCCGCTGGCCAGCTGCCCCGAGGGGCCTGATACTCCTGTGGCCCGCGCGGGCTCCATGCCCGGTCACCCTCCCAGCGCGGCATGGGGACCCCTGCCCTTCTTCCAGTTTCGGCCGCGACTGGAAAGCGTGGACTGGCGACGTCTGAGCGCCATCGACGTGGACAAGGTGGCGGGAGCTGTGGACGTGCTGACGCTGCAAGAGAACATCATGAACATCACCTTTTGCAAACTAGAGGATGAGAAGTGCCCACACTGCCACTCAGGGGTGGACCCAGTGCTGCTGAAGCTCATCCGCCTGGCGCAGTTCACCATTGAGTACCTGATGCACTCGCAGGAGTTCCTCACCTCGCAGCTGCACAGCCTGGAGGAGCGGCTGCACCAGAGCATGGGTGACTGCGAGCAGAGCAAGGAGCTGCTCGCCAAGCAGGCTGGGGAGATCAAGCTGCTCAAGGAGGAGTGTAAGCGGAGGAAAAAGATGATCTCCACCCAGCAGCTGATGATCGAGGCCAAAGCCAGCTATTACCAGGTGAGAGTGCGCTGTGGGCCGATACCGTAACCCGAACAGTCTGGTTCCCAGGTAAGAGGACTTTCCTCCAACACTGTTCTTTCTAATCAGAAATTGTACCAGACATCAGAAGAAACAGTGTATTTAAGCAAAACAGTGCTTTTAGCCAACAGACCACATCATTCATTAACTTCTGCATCCAGCCTTGGAATTAATAATTAATACCCAAGGTTGTCTGAAGTGCTTTATTGCATTTATCTAGATACGCTGATCGGAGAGCCTATTTCTCTTCCATCAATGTCATGAAAAAAAAAAATCAATCCTGTAGAAATTGCTACTGAGGTCAGCTCTGGAACAATCGGGAATATGATTCAGATTATGGATTTCTTTAAAAAAAAAAAAAAAGTTAGAAACAGAGAGATAAAAAGTTGCCAGAATAGTACGGAGGACTTTGATACTCTCTTCACCTGGAGTCGCCAATTATTAACACCTGCCACATTCATTTTAATTCCTTCCAGCTCCTTTTATATATTTTTATTGCATCTGAACCATTTAAAAATGAATTAGACTGCTAAGTTTTTCAATGTGTGTATTTCCTAACATTCACTTATGTAGCAACAAGACTTAAAGAATTGAACATTTCTGATCATAATCTCCACTCCCTATGGGTTAGGTTAGAAATTATTAATGGGGATTGAAAGAGTGATTGCTTTATTTTAGTTAAAACCTGAGAGTGAGGGGGAGAAGAAAGAATATTCTGTGGCAGTTTTTGAGTTGGAAACTTTACATAAAGATTATCATGCTTATAAACCTGTATTTGTCTTCTAGGTGTATCATAACAAAATACCAAGATCAGGTGGTTTATACAACAGAATTTTAATTTTGGGTAATTCTTGAAGCTGGAAATCTTAAGTTAAGAAGAAAGTGTCAGCAGGGTTGGTTTTTGGTGAGGCCTTGCTTCCTGGCTTGTAGATGACCATGTGCTTACTGTGCCCTTTTCTTTTTTGGGGATGTAGGAAGAACCTGCCCTGTCTTCCTGTTACTATAAGGACACCAGTTCTATTGTACCAGGCACTCTGCCTTATTGATATAAGGGAATGAAACGCTCAACTATTATGTCCGCGAGTTTGTGTTCTCTAAAACCAAAGAATGAATTTTAGGAACAACAGAGGTGAAGAGTAGAATATATTTATTGAGAGAAAGCTTCCCTCTGAAGAGAGACAGGAGGGGTCCCAAGCGGGTTGCTAAGGACTCTGTTCTTTCCAGGGACTTTTATAGAGTCAAGGTGGAAGACTGGGAGCTTACAAGGCAGATGGGCATATAAGGTGGGACATAACTATAGTTAGCCAATAAGATCAAATAGTCCAGGTAAAATTGATTACATTAGGGACAAATGGGGAAGCGAGTCACTCCAAAAGCAAGCATTCTTACAGAGCAGTGACTCTTCCCTAGGGGGATGGGAACTATGTAGGGTATCAATCCTAAGATATGGGTACATTTGTACGGTCTTTTGTTTTGAGGCCTGGCCCACAGCAGGAGGTGTCAGCTTCCCCCTTTTCCCCAGCTGTCAGGTGTCTGTACTGGCTCCATTGAGGACCTAGCCCTATTCACTGCCTATAATATTTTTAACTAACTCAGCTGCCTGCAACATTGTGACCTCCTTCAATGTTAATCACTGTCTTAAAGGAATCTTTTCCAAGTAGAATCAATCATGTTGGAGGTTAGAGCTGCTTTTTCAACTTTCCAGGTTGTAACATTTACGTTCTTTCATTTAACTGTACATTTCATACTACATTTTTTTTAGTATATTTGTTGCCAAAGCGAGCATGATTTCATACTATTTTTACAATCAGTTCTCTATTTATATGCTTACTCAAGTCATCTTATCTCCTCACTTCATTCTTAAGTTTTAGCTTTGATTCCTCCTCCATTGTGTGGTTGTCCAATACATCCTCTTAGAAGTCAAATGCTGAATTCCCTCAGCTTGCAACTTTAACGTACATTTGCACTGAACTACATCCCCAGCCCTTTTAAACTTTCTGAGTCACAGGTTGCACAGGCTGGACTTGGACTTGCCACCCGCTTGCCCCAGCCTCCCGGGTGCTGGGATTACAGGCATGTGCCACAACACCTGGCCCCGTCCTTTGTGATCTGAAGAAACGAGTTGGAAAGGCTGCAGTACTGTTCAAGCACCTTCTGACAACCTGTGTTGAGCAAAGGACCATAAAGAGGGGGGCATGGTTTCCTGTCCTGTCCTTTCTCTAATGGTCCTGGAAGCTTTATTTACACCAGAGTTAGTGCAGGCAGTCCCTATGGTGCTGTGAATGAGCACAGAAGACTGACCAGTGCTGAAAGGTTCTCAGCAATGCTGAGTAATACGCCAGATGGTAGCATTTTGGGAAACCTAAAGCTGAATTCTAGACACAGTCCAGCTAATTAAGATCAGCGAATAAAAGAACATGCTAAAATGGCACAGCAAGCTGGGTGTGGTGGCACACACCTGTAATCCCAGCACTTAGAAGGCTGAGGCAGGAGGAGTGCCGTGAGTTCAAGGCCAACCTGGGCCACATAAACAAGTTCAAGGCCAGCCTGCACTATATGGCAAGATCCTGTCCAAAAAATTGAAAATTAAAAGAATCAGAGAAAGAGAAGGAGAAAGAAAGAAAGAAAGAAAGAAAGAAAGACAGGCACAGCAGAGTTGGAAACAGCAAAGAACAGATAAACTCTGCATGACAAGTATTTAAACCCTTTAGCAAAAGATAGCATGAAAAAAGAGAGGTAGAAGGGAACCTATAAAAGACAAATCAACCAGTTTTGAGGTGTGAGGCTTACTTAAATTATATTTCAAAACAAACTGAATTGATTTTCTAAGACACTGTGAAATTTTGGGGAGCAAACAAAGTGTTGGATCTTTGTTGATATAAAGGTTTCAGTTTTTAACTATTTCTAAGATAACAATATGTAATCTATTAACTAGTGATTTCCTACTGTTTATGTTTTCTGAAATTCTGTATAACTTGTACGCTTTTTCTATTTTTTTTCTTTTTCTCCTTAAATAAAAAAAAGGTTAAAAAAAAAGGTTTCAGTTTTCATTTAAAAAGGGAATAATAGCATTGTGATTGGAATAGTGGTATTACAGTAATTGCCATTACTGAGTGGAAAAAAGTCCATTTCTTTTGGATGTGTGTGCTTAAATATTCACAAAAGGAATATGTGATATCCAGAATCTACTTCAAAGTAAGAACATGGATGGAACAAGCTGAATTTTTGCCTAACATGCAAATTGATATACAAGTAGAAAAATAGATATTGGTGAAATTTCTTTTTTATTGTCTAAAAATTCATTTTAATAGACCAGATATTTGTAAACGTCATTCGGTCTTATATAATGCTGTGCTTAAGATAGACTGGGCCCAGGAACTTGGAGGGACTGAGCAGGAGAGAAGTACAGTAAATAAATGTGAAGATTTTAATTGGTGAGGTATATTACCATGATGAAGATGAAACTATGGGATGTAACTACCTGGGGAATCTTGCGGGAAGATCTCCCTAAAGATTTGATGTTGGCCTCAGCGCAGACAATGAGTGACATCTTGAATGTCAAGAAGGTTCCAATTTGGGAAGGTCTAGGAAAGATCAGAGAGGAAACAGTGAATGGTAAGGCCCTAAAGTTTGCAGGCTGAGGGACAGAGAAGGCAGCATGGCGGGGCTGTCATGAGCAAGTTGGTGGAGACAGGGTAGAAGCCACTATTCTAATGGGAGCAGCATTTGGGGTTCCAGAAAGCACCCGCAGGGCTACTCTAACTGTCAGGAGGTAATCTCCCTGAACGCTGCTTTGTGTTCAGTTTGGGAAGAACAACCTAAACAACCTATATTTTATGTTTTGAGTCGTGCTTTTATTCTCACTTGCTAGGTTGGTATCTTTGGAGGAGAAAACCCCCAAGAGGCAGTACTTCTGGTACATGAATTTGAACTGCAGTTAGACAAGAAGACATTTGTTTCAGACACTTGGATTTGTTGCTTTCTTCTTTCCAGTGCCATTTTTGCGACAAGGCCTTTATGAACCATGCTTTTCTACAAAGTCATGTTCAACGCCGCCACCCTGAAGATTCTCACATTGGTAAGGAATGAGCTCTGTTTCAGAGCTGTTTAATTGCTGTTCTCTTTTTTCTTGTTTCCAGTGAGACATGGTGCAGGCATTCTCAGTCCCTTTTGGAAGAAAGCCTCATAGTCTTTTTCTCATTCAGCATGTAAATATTGAGCCCAGCCCTTACTGTGTACACGCAGGGCCCTGCATACCGAGGATACAGCCAGAAGCCGAACAGCAAAGTCCTGCTCTTTGGAATTGTACATCTTAATGGAGGGACAAAGAAGTGGTTTAATAATAAAGGGAAATCCTTTTTCATGTGCTGGCAAACATAGTGAAGGTGGTAAAACAGGAAAATGGGATGGAGAGTGACTGGGTGGTTGATGAAGGCCTCATAGCTAATCAGAGACCAGAATGATGACGAGGTTCCAGCCTGGCGAGAAACGGGAGAACGGAGGGGCTCAGGGAACACTGATAGTAAGAGGGCAGCATTTCGGAGGAATGAGGGGGCTGGCAGAGTACAGTGAGTAAGGTCACGATGTGTGGTGAGGCTAGAGGGGTAGAGGCTGGACCGCAGGAGGCTTTGAAGGCTTCAGCTGGACTGTATTTGGGGGGAAGCATCATGAGAAGACACTAGAGGATTCTAAGTGGGGGAGTGTCATGGTCTAATTTGTACCTTCAAATTGGTCCCTGTAGCTGTGGACGGAGGATGGAGAATGAACTGTAGGGCCCAAAGTGCCAGTGGGGGCGGTACACAGAAACTCAGGTGAGAGAAGATGGAAACCTGGACCAGGATGGTTGCAGGGCAGAGGGGGAGATGAAGATGGACAGGCTATGTGTTGAACACAGAATCTACAGAGATGTGAGTCAGCGAGAGGCAGAGACAAAGCAAATATGAACGGTGGTGGTGTTTACTGTGATGCGGGGCTGGGAGTGGGCAATGGCTTGTAGGCAGGAGACTGGAAGAGAGGTGGTGTTGGCAACAGGTGCACTGATGACACACACAGAATAGCCATGAAATGGGCATTTGGGAGGCGTTGAGCTCCTTGTAGAGAGAGACCAGGCATCAAATAGGGGTCTGGGAGTCCCTAGAGGAGAGCTGGGCTGACTGCTGGAGGACAGAAGACCTGGTGCAGTATCAAGGCTCTCCCCACACTAAGGCCCAGAAAGAGCAGGTGAGGGGGGATCCAGGGAGTGTTCTGGTACGGAAACAAAGGGTTCCGAGGACAGTGGTCAAGTGTATCGAATGTTTCTGAGGCTGAGGCACAGAGTAAGGTGCACATAGGAGAATTGACTGTTGTAGTTAAGGTGATTATTAGGGATCTAATATTAGCAGCCTCAGTGGATTGGTGGGGACAAAAGGCCTGTCTCAGTGAGCAGAGCTGAGAATTATAAGGGGGTAGTCCTACCAGATATAGACGTCAATTTCACTAGCATTTGCTGGGCAGGATGCAGAAAGTGGAGGCATGTTCTGAACCAAAGTGTGGGACTAAGGGAAAATTTTGTTTGGTATGGGAGATGTTGTGTTTGGGTGTTAATGGGAACTAGCTAGGATACAGAGGTAGAGATGAAAATGCAAGAGAGAGGAGGAGATTCTGTGGCTTACCAAGGAACCAGGGCTCTTACTACTATTTTAAATGTTGTCCAAAGCAGAGTGTAAGTTTCCTTTCTCTATGAGCAGATCAAAGCGTTCTGCTGCACTAAGCCTCAGAAATTCTCACTGTGACTTTAAATGTTTTCAGTATCTAGATTTATCTACCGAGCTTATTACTCTTGCCTTTTGGGCCAATCTGTTTTCATTCCTGCCCATTTCAAGTAAATTGATTGATTTTAGGAAGTAGCCAAGGTTTGTCTGAACAGAATACAATTCCATTTGTAAGCCATGGACCATTCTGATAGAATATAGCAATATGTCAGAACAATGGGAACGATGAAATAGTTTAATTAACCTATCATTCTTCAGTGTGAAACTGACCTTCTTTCTCTTCTGTTCCAGTATCTTATTCTATCTCATACTCGTTTCAGAGAGTATTTCAAACTCTGAAATGAGTATTATTTCTTCAGGTCATCTTTGAGATTCTGACTTTCTACTTTGGTTTCCATACCTTTCATGTCTACACTCACAGACACATGTATATCCATTCAGTCATGTGTACATCTTCATGTAAGTACATGTACATAAATATTCTTCCCTTCACTTTTGCTTCCTTTTACAACTTTTCAGTTTCTTGCTTTTGCCCTAGCTGACAGGGTGTGGCCCGAGAATGTGTTCTGAATGCCAGCCCTCTGCTGGTATTAGCACTGCCAGGGGTCTCCAGGAGAGTTTGGTGGGCACTGGAAGAATGGTGGTCACCACGATTTCAATATGATGGCACCTGGAGTGAAAGCCCTTGCTTCCCTCCTCTGGTTGAGACAGTTGTCTCCAAGCAGAGCTCTGAGTGCCACTGTGTCAAATCCAATCTCAACACAGTGGCCAAAAGGATCTGCTAAATTAAATCCTTTGCCCAATCATACAAAGCACTCTAAATAAACATTAAAGAGCAAAAATGGACTCGTGGCATGAAACAAGTAATAATATTCCAAGTAAGAGCAGCTGCCTTTGTGTTACCGGTAGGACTGTGCCCCTTGAGTTTTCAGTGGCGTTTTGTAGAGATGGTGTTTTAACAAAATTCTCTGTTGCACACAGAATATAAGGCAAAGGCACAGACCGACAAGCTCCAGAAGGAGGTCGACATGCTGAAGGATCAACTGCAGCTGACCAGGTCTCAGTTGGAGGCTGCCCAGCACGCCCATGCGGTCAGATTCTCCAAGGTGAGCATTCTCCCACAGTATTGCTGTTATGCTTAACTGCATGCAATTCATTTGTGCCATGGACTCTCACAAATAGAAGAGCTTTAGGTATCTCTAGAACACAATGAAATGCAGTTGTACTTTCCGTTCTCAGGCTACTGTTAGTAACTGACTACAAAACACGTTGCTAGAAATAAGATTCTCTACCTTTCTTTTTTGTGTGTGTGCACTTCAGGCTATCCTTGAGCTCACTTTGTAGCCCAAGCTGGTCTCGAACTTGCAATGATCCTACTGCCTTAGCCTCCTGAGTACTGGGATTACAGGCATGTACTAGCATGCCCAATGTAACCTTTCTCTTTGTGTAAAATAACCCACATTTATTATATTACATTACATTTCTGCGAGTCAGAAGTCTGCCTGGGCTAAAATCAAGGTGAGCAGGACCCTGTTCATGTGTATTAGAGGCCATCGGAAGAGAGTGCTTCTTGCTAATAATATTTGGATTGTTGGTGGAATCCAGGTTCATGCTTTTGTGGGGCTGCAGTCCCCACTTTCTCCCTGGCTGTGCACTGAAGGCTGCTCGTCATTTCCTTTTTGAGGCTGCCTGCACTCTTTGGCTCGTTGGCCCTTTACCTCTATGTTCAGAGCCACCAGAGTAGGTTGCACCCCTCTGGCACAACAGGTCTCATCTCTTTTGTTGTCCTTTTCATCTGTATGATGTCCGTGTCAGTGCTGGTGCCTGCTTCTAATGTCGTGTTGAGTAATTCAGGGATGATGTAGGCCTAGGAGGGGAGCAGGCTGTGCTGTGCTAGTGACGTGCACTGTGGTTCAGAAGGTGGACCCCAAGCACACCGTCACCTTCCTGCAGAGGAGTGACCACCATGCACTTCTAGGGTAAAGAAGAATGTGCAAGAGCACCTCTCTTCTCGTTGGTGCTGAAGCAATGCAATGTGCATGTAGAATAATGGCTCAAATTTCAATCATATTATAGCATGGGTCAGAAGTTCCTTCCTTTTTAGGGCTAAGATTTCATTGTATGTCTATATGATGTTTACCCATTTATCTGTCTCTGTACACTTAGATCACTTTACCTCCTGGCTGTGGTGAATGATGCTGCCACAAACATGAGTGTTCAAATACGTATCTCTTTGGGACACAACCATTTTAAAGTGGACAGTGTAGTGGCATTCAGTGTATTAATAATGTAGTACACCCAGCAATCCTGTAGGTTTCAAAAATTTTCTACACCCCCCCCAAAAAAATAACCTGTACCCTGTAAATAGTCACTTCTACTGAAGCTTAAGATAAGTCTTATTTTTGTGTTTATGGGTGTCTATTCTATATATTATACAAAAATAATCACAGAGTTTGTGACCTTTTATATATGGCTTCTCTCACTTAGCATAATATTTTTGAGATTTCTCATAGTTGTAGTATACACCAGTCCTTTATTCCATCTTATAGCTGAATAATCATCTATTGTATGCCAATACCACAATTTGTCCACTAGTGGACCTTTGGTTTCTATCTCTTGACTGTGATGATGTGTTCCTATGTGAACATACGATTTCATTTTTCTTGGGTATCTAAGAGTGAAGTTGCTGGATCACATGGTGATTCTGTGTTTATAACTTTTAGAGGAAGCACCACACTTTTCCACAGTGGCCTTATCATTTTAGATTGGCATGAGTAATGTCTGAAGGTTCTTATTTCTTCACATCCAATGTTCATACTTGTCTGCTGTGTGTGTGTGTGTGTGTGTGTGTGTGTGTGTGTGTGTGTGGTACTTTGGAGAGAACCCACAGCCTTATGCATGCAAGGCAGGTTCACTCCACTTAGCGAAAGCCTGTGTGGCGATAGGGTCTTTTTAAAATTCTGTGGGGCGACAGGGTCTTGCTGTGTTGCCCAAGCTGGCCTCAAGTTTGTGATCCTCTTGCCTCAGCCTCTTACGATGCTGGGATTACAGGGCTGTATCACCATCTCCAGCCAGCTTTAACTCTTATATTTAGGTTGATGGTCCATTTTGAGTTAATTTTTGCATGCAGAGTGAGGTTAGAATTCAATTTTTATAGGTAGTCATCCAGTTCCCCAGCACCATTTATTGAAGATAATCTTCTTTCCTTCATCAAATGGTCTTGATACCCTTGTTAAAAATTGGTTAACTAGATATTTGGGTTTATTTCTGGACTTTGGCTCCATTTAATTGGTCTCTATGTCTAGTCATATGCCAATACCATATTATTTTGTTTGAGTGTAGCTTTGTAATAAGTTTTTATACCACGAAGTATGACTTCTCTGGATTTGTTTTTCTTTTTCATTATTGTTTTGATTATTCAAAGTTCCTTTCAATTCCATATGAATTTGAGAATTAACTTCTTCATTTCTGAAAAAGGGCTATTGGAATGAGATTGCACTGAATCTATTGATTGTTTTAGAAAGTATTACAAATAGTAAATCTGTCAATCCATGAATATAGGCTGTTTCCCATTTACTTGGTGTCTTTTAATACTTTTCAGTGATGCTTTGGAATTAGAAATCTTTTATCTTTTTGGTAAAATTTCTGAAATAGTAATTTTTGTAAATATTATTATGGGCATATTGATCCATTTTCTAAATAGAATTGTTTTCTTAACTTCCTGTTTTCTTAATTTCCGGTTAGGATTACTCACTGATGGAATGTAGAGACATAAATGATTGTTTCATGCTAACCTTGTATCCTGCAAGTTGACTGAAATAGTCCAGTAGCTTTTCTACAGATTCTATGTGACTGTCTTCATATAGAATCTTGCCCTCTGCAAATACGGTTTTGCCTCCAGTACCTTGTTTTATACCTGGTCTCGGGGAGAAGTTTTTAGCCTTTGACCATAGGTTGTTAACTGTGGGTTCTTCAGACAAGGCCTTGCTTTGTAGTTCAGGCTGGCCTGGGACTCACTGTGGCCTAGGTTGGCCTGGAACTCATAGTGATCTTCTTGCCTCAGCCTCCTGAGCACTGGGATTTAAGTGTGTACTACCATACCTGGTCTCTAGAGTATAATCCTTTTAATGTGCTGTTACTGTGTTTGCTTTGCTAATATTTAGTTGAGAATTTTTGCATGTTTTCATGAATTACTGGCATGTGATTGTCTCTTCTTTTAGTGTCTTTTGCATCAGGAAAATATACTGAGAGGATCTTTCAGGAAATGTTTTCTTTTCTCTCTCTCTGTCTCTCTCTGGTTTTTTTTTTTTTTTCTTGAGAAGTTTGAGTATGATTGGTGTTAATTTTACTTTAAATAGTTGGTGGCATTAGCACTAAAAGCTTCTGGCTCTAGATCAGAAGGGAGGTTTTTGATTACTAATTCACTCTCTTGTGCCATCTTTGAAATTTTCTTTTTCATCTTGTGTTACTTTTGGTAATTTGTATATTTCTAAGAATTTGTCCATTTCCTCCAGGTTTCCTAATTTGTTGCTGTGGAATTGTTCATTGTTTCATCTTACAGTCCCTTTCATTTCTCTGGGTCAGTACTAATGTCAGATGATTTGAATTTGCTTTCCTGAAAGAGTTAAAGACATCATAATACAGTGATACTTGTATACTCATAGAAGCAGAATCCACAATAGCTAGATAGCTACCGATAGTGGCCTGTATAGCTATCAACAGAGGAAAGGATAAAGGAGCTGTGATATTTATACACAGGGAAGTACTATGCTGTCATAAAGAAGGAGAAACTTGAGTCATTTATTGGGAATTAGATGCATTTTGAGGCCATAATGTTAAGTGAAATAAATCAGACCCACAAGGATAAATATCACGTGGTTTCTTTTACATGAGAAACCCAGTGTATAAATGAAGAACAAAATGAAAGATAATAGAAAGTATGGAACCAGATCTTTTGCAAATGTGAAGGGGACCAAGAGCTAGAGAGAGTGGGAGGAAAAGAGTAAGAGAGGGAATAAAAATGGAATTCAGGTGTGTTGTGTACATGTACCAACTCCCCACAAGGAATGTAATGGTTACATACTGCAAACATGGACTAATACAAAATAAAAGCTGAAAAAAAGTATGTCTGTGTTTTACACATTCCTGGGTGGTTTCTGGAGCACAAGCTCACAGCACACTCCTGAAGGTCACTGTGTAGGTGTCTCAAGGGATGCGCGGACATAGGTTTGCTGCCTTTAACTTGGAAGAATTATTATGCACAGACCTGCCACCACAGGAGGTGCTAGGGGCCTAATGGAAAGAAGCAATAGAGGCTTATAGATTTGAGGTGAATCTGTGACCACTTACTGTAAATCTTGTACATCTGCCGTGTATCAGCTGTGTATTAAAGCCACCTGTTAAAATAATTTCAGTAGCTGGGGATTTAGCTCAGTGGCATAAGTGCCTGCCTGACAAGCATAAGGCTGTGAGTTCGATCCCCCATACCAAAAAATAAAATAAAATAATTTCAGGAATATGAAATGCAGAAAACAAAAGAGGAAGACTTTCTGAAGTTATTCGACAAGTGGAAAGAAGAAGAAAAGGAGAAACTAGTTGATGAAATGGAGAAAGTCAAGGAGATGTTTATGAAGGAGTTTAAAGAATTAACTTCCAAGAATTCAGCATTAGAGTATGTAAGTATTGAACCTAGATGTTTTCACAGTGTGGGTTGTCTTGATGGGTGGTGTTGGAATGGCCTTGTGGCCTGGGGAAGGGGCTTCACTAGCCCTGGGACAGACACTGAGCTCTTCCTCCCCAAAGCCTAGAGACCCGATCTAATCATAAGAAAAGCGTCAGATAAGTCTCAGTAACCACGATTAGGATTTATTCAGTGTGTTTATCAGGGAGGGCCCTGAGAAGCTCATCACTGGGTAGACAGAACAAATCAGAGGAAGTTGTTCTGTTGAGATTAAGAGCTTGGCTCCAAAACCTGATACTATACCCTGCTGGTACATTTGGTGGACATAGAAGCGGGTCCCTCCTTCCTTACCTGGTTACACTGCTTTAAACTGAAAACCTGCCCTATAATGACTGGAAAGACTGACCCCAACCGCCAACGTGGCAGGGAAGGAATCTGACACAGGAAGAATGAACAAGAACTCTTGCCAAGCTCATCGGCCACCCCTGTTCTGTCTGCTAAGGAGGACGGGTCTGTATCATGTAGGAGCTGGCTCAGTGAGGCCCTGACCTCTAGAGGAACAGCCCTGGTCCACCCTTCCCAGGTCACAAGCATGGGTGGTAGACACAGAGGTGACCAGAGGGGCAGGACCTTCATCCCCTCTGCCAGTCTACAGCCTTCCTCAGTCTTGATGGGGGAAAAGGAAGGAGGGAACCTGAGGGACAATCCTTGAGCTCCCTCTAGGGGCCAGTGAGTTTCAGAAACAAAGATGCATCCTTGCGTCTTTCTCTAAGCTCTTCATTTTCTAATGTCCTTCTTCTATTGGTGTCCTATCCACTGTGCCAGTCACGTTTAGTTGTTCTGTCTCCTTCTCCGTAGCCTCCTCTTATTTTACAGCCTTGTTTTGATGACTTTAACAATTTGGTGGCAGAATTGGCCAGTTTTTTACTGGATAAATCCTAATCTTGGTTATTGATGCATATATGATGCTTTTCTCACCACTAGATCAGGTTTATAGACTGTGGGGAGGAAGAACTTGGAGGGAAAGTGCTGCTTTCAACCTGTAATTCCGAGGGTGCACACTGTCTCTTTGATTTATCACTGTCCTTGTGGACCTTGGTCACCTGACCGAAATCAGTTTTCATTTACTGAAAGCTAATTGTTTCCTTGTTTTTGAAATGAAGTCACCGTGAGCGGCCCATATGTAAAGAATGGGGAACTATAATCCCTATTCTTTTGTTTTTCAGGTTGGCATTTTACCTCCTGTAGTTTTCTGAGGGTTTCCCCCTTCCCCGTGGTTAACAGCAAAGGGTAAAACTAAAACATTGCATCCCTGGTGGATTTCCAGATGTGGTCCCCTCACAGTTGGCCTCTCACTAAATTATGCTAAGGATCTGCTGCATCCAGTTCCTCTGTTTTTGGTGACTGGAGAGTCCAGAGAGCAGGAGAAATAAGAGAAAGGTTGCGGGGAAGAAGGCACATGGGATATGCCCAAAGCACAGTCAGCTTCAGTGATGGCTTCGTGCTCCCCAGTTGTAGTCGGCGTTTTAGGGTTATCAGAGTACAATGTTTGTACTGGGGATTTTGAATTTTGTTTTATAGCAATTGTCAGAAATCCAGAAGTCCAATATGCAAATCAAGTCCAACATAGGCACGTTGAAAGACGCACATGAGCTTAAAGAAGACCGCCTGAACCCTCAGGATTTCCAGAATGTGATGCAGCTGCTTGACAGCCAGGTGTGTGAAGTGGCAGGAACTGCAGTGGCAGGAACTTGGTTTCTTTCACCAAGTCTTTCATAGTAAATGTCATCTGCACAAAATGAGTTTCTCTTTTGGTAAACACGAAGGTAACTAGTTTTTTTTTTGGTCGTCTAACACAGGCCAGATTCATTAAGTGCTTTTCATTGACTAGTGCATATGGATAGGAAACAGGAGGAAATTGTTTTTCCCTAAGGTCAGCATGAACTGGTAACCAGTTGACACTGTGATGTGATTTTTCATATTTCAGATGTAGATCTCACTTTGAGAAGACACACAAAGGTACACTGCGGTACCTGATTGATTTTTTAGAGTTTAATTGTGCTGCTACATTATTGAACCAATGGTATTTTACATTATTTACATGTCATTGTAATTGTTGGGAAATGAACCTTTGTAACTGGCACAATCTTCACATGCTATTTTGGTCATCGTGGTTTTAGAAAGGCAATTTTTAAAAATCATAACAGATAGATTAGAGCCGATAAATTGAGTATGTTTAAAAAAACAGTTCATGTTCCTCAGGGAAAGGTAAGTATACTTTTGAAACGTGGACTACAGCTTCTCACTTGGTGCTCGTGTCCTGCCCTCAGTCCACCTGCTCCACTGCAGCCAGGCCAACCATGCCACTCTCCTATCTGAAATCCTTTGATCACCCCTGTTTCACAAGGTGCAGTCCAGAATCCCTGGCCAGTGTCCTCTTTCCTGTACAAGGCCTTCTGTTCATCTTCTCCCAGCCTGCAAGGGGCTGCCCAGCAAGGTGCCTGGTGCCAGGCTGAGGGCTGGGACGCCGGGCCTGAACTACTGACACTTGCCCTGGGGGGCTAAGACCCCAATGTGTCTCCCATAAACTGACGGCCATAGGAATTCCTAGGGTCACCTCAGTTTCTTTTTCTTATCTGTAAGCTGCATGGTCCATTTAGAACCATGGACCCAGTAACCTTGATGTTTTCTCCTGGCCCTTAGGTTGACCAACTAGTACCATTTTTGCCTGTGAAATTTTATTGGAACACAACCCCGCCCATTGGTACCCATAGCTGTGACAGTGGTCTGATCCCTGGAGCCCAAAATAGTTACTGTGAACTCTGTAAGAGACTCTTTGCTGATCCTGCCTTACTAACGGTTAAGCTCAGAAGCAAACATTTTCAGCTGTATAGAGCCTTAAAAGGGCCTTAAAAGGGTACCAGATTGTTGGGTTGTTTCATAAGTACCTGCTGAAGATTCAGTGACAGTTGAAAATGAATCACTCGTTCTGTTCTCACATAGGAAAGCAAGTGGACAGCTCGAGTTCAAGCTCTCCATCAGGAGCACAAGAAAGAGAAGGGTCGGGTAAGACTGAGAAACCAGCACCTCTGAGTGGGTCTTTCTTTGTGTGGTCCTGGGGGCAGTGAACCCAGGGCCGTGAGTGTGGGGGCCAAATGTTCTGTTACTGATCCTCAACCTGGTCCTAAGCGAGCTGCTTTTTAGAAGATATTTCTTTCTTTTTATTTCTGTCTTTCTAATCAAGGTAGTATTTGTCCACCTAACTCTTGTGGAGAAATTCGTAACAAAATTAAAGTGACTCATAACTAATACCAAAGATAACTACTGCTACTAGTTTTTTGCCTTTCTGTATGTTTAGACCTCCATATATAGTCTTGCATAATTTACACTTTTTACTTAATGGATCCTAAGCATTTTTCTGTTTTAAAATATTCTTCAAAATCATGATTTTTAATGGCATTATGATGATCCTGTGGCTATTGGAGTAAATGATTTGATCCTTTTGCCATTGCTGAATAAGTTTCTAATTTTTTTCCATTTCAAAGCTGTAATATAAATAAAGGTGAAGACTGATTACATTAAAATCACTTTAATGAAAATAAAATAAAATTACCTTTTACTGGGAAAGGTCAGAAATTTCCATGTTAAAATATATTTCCACTGATGCAGAAAATCTAAAGTAGATGTATTAGAGAAGATTTTAAAATAGGAAAGCTGGCTCGTTTTTCACTTGAAATTGTCTTTTGTCCCTTTTGTATCCTTTGTAAATCTTTTCTGATGGAGAAAAATATTTCCTCTTCCTGCACATTTCCTACAAAGACTTCTTTCTTTTTTCTTCCTTCCCTCCTTTGCTTTCTTTCTTTCTCTTTCTTTCTTTCTTTCTTTCTTTCTTTCTTTTCCTTCTTCCCCTCCATCCTTCCCTCCTTCCTTCCCTCCCTCCCTCCCTCCCTCCTTCCTTCCTTTTTTTGGTGGTGCTGGGGATTGAACCCAAGGCCTTATTTTTTTATTTTGAAACAATGGTCTTGATAAGTTGCTCAGACTGGGCTTGAAATTGTGATCCTCCTCAACCTCCCAAAAGTGCTGGGACTATATAGACCTGTGCCACCATGCCTGATTCTGAAAAGAAGTACTTAGCATAGTACTAAGTATAGTGTATGACAGATTATACAGTTTAGATGTGTATAATAACTAGCATGATGAATGTTTTAATGACCGTAAAATTCATTAGCTTGTGTTCCTGTTAAGTAAAATGAACACTGGCTGGGCATGGTGCTGCATCCTATAAACGTAGCATTTGGGAGACCGAGGCAGGAGGATTGTTGGAAGTTTGAGGGCAACGTGGGCTACATAGTGAGCTCAAGGCTAGCCTGGACCACATACAGTGAGACCTTGTCTAAACAGCAGCAACAAAAAGAAAAAAAAAAATGAACACTGAGGAATTAAAAAAGAAAGAAAGAAAAGACTAAATAGTACTAAAATAAAACAAATAAAAGAGAAATATCCCACTAACACTTGTAGAACGTTCTAGTAGAACTTTGGTGAGAAAAGTAGACATTACTAGGAAGAAAATAAGAACCATGATTTTTTTCCCTCCCTTCCATTTGTAATACCATTTAGTCTTATAAATAATTTAGAATGTTTATACACAGACACACAAATACAGCACACACATACATGCATATACACTCATACAGCAGTGTGTATAGACTGCAGATTATGTCATCCAAGGCAGTGATTCAGCGCAGGAGATAGTTTCTGAGCATCACTGTGGACCACGTGGCTAAGAAAACGTGAAACAATCCCTGCTTTGAGGATTGCCATGTGATTGTAGCAAAGTAGAAGAATTGAAGATGTGAAGTGATGGAGTCATGAGGAATGATCATGGCAAAGTGGCCTAGGATTAAACAGAGCTTGCTATAAAGTTGGTCTCCCCTGTTCCAGCCTTCCCCCTTCTTAACCTGTCTCCACAGAGTAGGTGAAATAATCTGGCTGCTTGGTTGACCTCCATTATAGCCTCATCCTGTTTCTTTCTCTCTCTATTCTCACTTTGTGTTTTTAACAAATGGAAACTCCTTTCTCTTGCTGGTCACATGGCTGGTTCTTCCCTTCCCCTCCAGATTAGCTTTGTATTCTTTGTGACAAATTACCACAAATTTAGTGACTACAAACAATCTGCATTTGTTCTCGCACTGTTTACATGGAATAAAAGTCCGGACATAGGGCAGTAGGGTCCTCCTGTCAAGGACTCACAAGCCCCTTTGGGGGCATCAACTGGGCTATGACCTGTTAGAGCTCTGGCAGGAAATGTTGGGTTGGGACCCTCGGCTCTTAGAGGCTGTCTCTCTCCATTCCGTTTCTCAGCACAGTTGTTGGTCTCCCAAAGGCCAGCTGGAGAGTGTCTCCTGCTCTCATTCTCCCCTTCAGGAAGGACTTGAAACTGTTGAAAAGGACTCAGTGAAGAAGAAAAGCCCCCCCAAGAAAGTCTTCCTTTTCATGAACTCAGAGTCAGCAGAGTGGGACTTGGAAATCAACCTGCACATCATAGGTTCCTTCCAGTCCGAGGATCAGGGTGCATTTAGTGTCTGTACATTAGAGGATACATCCTTGAGGACCCTGTTAGGATCCTGACTGCCCCACGCTCCTGGGCCTCCACGTCAGGTCCTCTCTGTCACTCCATCTGGCAAGGTCACCCTTTTCTGTGGCACACATCACTGCACAAACATAGTTCTGATTACTGCTTTAGTTTGTCTCCTTGCTTATTGTCCGTCTCTCCCCCTTATGAATGAAGAGCTGCATCTACTGAGCCCTCTGGTGTCTTCCTAGCACCCATTGATGTTCCTGAAATATAGCTGGCACTCTTTCGATACTTGCTGACTGCCAGTGGGTGGCAGCCAGACTGACGTTGTGGCTGGAGTAGCATGCAAGTTGTGGTTTCGACACTCGTCGCCAGTTGTGATAAGACCGACTGTCAGTGGCACAGAGGAGGAAGGCAAGGCCTCCTGTAACCCAGGCCTGGAGCTGCATGGCCACACACACCACCAGGCTGCGCTGCTCCCTTGTCTGCTGGTTTGGCTGTTTAGAAACTGCTGGCCTCTCCTCCTCCTCTCTTGAACCCTAACAGAGGGGTTCAGTAATCTCTGCTTGAGACCTAGCTATAATTATTCCACATGATTGGTGCCTACTCTTCCCACAATGCACATATTGTGTTTCCCTGTTCAGGATAAGTTACCTTTGCCAGCTTTTTATTGCTTTACCTAGATTCTTGGCAGTCTTTCTCACTTTTTTTTGAAACTGGTCATTCAAAGGGAGTCACAGATAAGCGATGGCATACCCTTTTCTCCAGCAGAAGAGGCCCAAGAGCTCGGGAGGTTGTGGGATGGTCTCACAGTGAAGGGAAGATGGGGGTCTGTGGGTCCTGGTGGAGGAAAAGAGCTTGGAAATGAGAAACAAGATAACGGGCTCAAGAGCCATGTGCTTTTTGAGACAGTATATCACCTTTCTAGTCGCTTAATTACAGTTTCAAAATGATATCGTATCTTATTTTTTTTCCCTTTGGCCCCTGGCTTACTGAGGCTTGGGACAACTCTCCCAAATTGTCCATCAGCTCCAAGGTATACCTCACATTTCTCCTGGCTTTTCTAGTTTGGTGTTTCTCAGACCATTTTTGGGGGTGCTCTTCCAGGGGTCTGTGTGAGTATAGTTAGAAGCCCTCGACAGTGTCTTTGGAGGGACTCTTAGTATCCAAGAGCACACAAAATGGCCTTCTGAGGTTTCACTCAGGAGCGTGGCTTAGCTCAGTGTTTGGCCTGCTCACAGGAGCACAAAGCGCAGGCCCTGCATGGACTTGCAGGGTTGACCTTGAAGCCAGATGTAGACGTTCAAGTCTGGGCTCTGTCCCATCCAGGGACCTGAGAGTGGGCCAGTTCCCTTATCTCTCTATACCTGAGTTTCCTTATTGTGTGCTGAGGCCAGAACAAGTCTCCATAACACCGCGATGAGTATTAAACAATGTGAGGTGACTATTAACACAGTATCTAGCACAAAGCAATGTCGATGAAAAACTAAATTAGGGGTGGGTATGGTGGTGCACATCCGTCATCCCAATAGTCCGGAGGCTAATACAGGAGGATCATTAGGTAAAGCCTAGTCTGGGTGACTTAGTGAAAACCTGTGAGAAAATAGAAAAAAAAATATAAAAGACTGGAGTCTGGCGTAATTTAGAATAAAGTATTTGAGTTCAATCCCAGTGCATAGCAAACAAACAACAAAATTTCTTCTTCCCTCTCCTCCTTTCTTTTCCTCAGCTACTAATCCCTTCTACCCCTTTTTCCTTGGGGACTATTTATTGACTAACTTTTTAATTTATTTTTTGTTTGCTTATGTCTAAAGACTAGGTCTGCTTGCGTAGTTCAGGCTACCACCGAACTCACTATGTAGCCCAGGCTGGCTTTGAATTTGGAAGTTGCCCTTGAATTTGGATAGTGTGCTCATGTTAACAGCTACCAGTTTTTTCAGCCTTGGGCATGAGCTCCCTAGGAAAAAGTGAAGCACTTCTTAGAGCCGTGTTCTTGACACAGTGATTGAAGATTTATCCAGTGACTTGATACAAATAAATAGCATAAAGCCAGCAGGCCAGTCAGGGCATGCACATAAAATCTGCAGAGCTGGGATGGTAGCTCATGCCTGTAATTCTAGTACTTGGGAAGTTGAGGTAAGATCACTGTGAATTGAGGCAAGTCTGGGATATGTAGTAAGTTCAAGGCCACCCTGAACTACATAGTGAGACCCTGTCTTAACAAACAAAAAACAAACAATTTGGCAAGAAGAAAGCATTGTACATGTAGTTTACAAATGGCACCTCAATTATTTTTCAGCTCCTGTCACATATAGAAAAGCTTCGAACCTCAATGATAGAGGATCTAAATGCGAGTAATGTTTTCTATAAGAAAAGGATAGAAGAACTAGGCCAGAAGCTCCAGGAGCAAAACGAGCTAATCATCACTCAGAGGCAGCAGGTATGTCTGGCAGTTGCCTGGCATCATGCTTCTTTAAGCATCGCAGTTTACTGATAGAACATGGCTTTTTTAGTTTAAACCATTTGGAAGTTGTGTAAGGTAAAACTGGACTGTTTCCTCCCTTTCAATAACTTGTATGTTGAAATAAATTTATAAAGGTATTTGAAAATATCATAGAGCAGATTGATTCAGTTAGAATTTAGAAATAAACTTGAAGATTGATAGGAAGCAGCCAAACTCAAATATCCATTTATTGATAAAACTTGCCTTTGTGTTTTAAGGTGCCTGTGCTCTGTGTCTTTGGATCATTTAGCAAAATTGTTAATTTATTAACAACTTTCTCCAGCCGTTATCCTGTCGGTTCCTGTTCCATCTCAAGCAGGAATCAATCAAAGACTGCTTTTCTTTGCAGATTAAAGAGTTCACCAGTAAACCGTTGGGCAGCGTCAGTGAGCCCAAAGGTGAGTGGACGGGAGCCCTGTGCCAGCCCACTGCGCAGAGACTACGAGCCTCGCTGACTCATATGTCCACGGTGGAGCTCCCCGGTATAATGTGATCCGGGAGATCTGCCTTTATGTGGGAGCTCTCTTACCATAACAAAGAAAGCTGAAGATGTTCACAGACTTTTACACTGTTGCTGGATAGTTTAAAATCAGAACACATTGTGCCTGCCCAGTAATGTTCACCTCTAATGGGTTAGAATTAGCATTAAAAGTACCGGATCCGGGGCTGCAGATATAGCTTAGCAGCACAGTGCCTGCCTGGCAGGTGTGAGGCTATGAGTTTGATTCCCAGTACCAAAAAAAAGGTGGTTTGTTTGCTGAGTATATAGCTTAGTGGCATAGCACCTGCCTGGCGAGCACAGCATCCTGAGGTCAATGCCTCGTACAAAAAAAAAAGGGACTTCTTCAGCTCTTTTTTTTTTTTTTTTTTAAAGCACAGGGTCCTTCATTGGGGTGTGATGCCCATCTTTGGTGCTTTGTGCCACAGATCTCCCCTCAGTTTTCACAGGCTTGTTCTGAGGATGAAGCAGGATGACCCCTGTGGGGCATCCCAGTTACCAACCACACATCGGTGTCAGCTCTTCCCATCTTACTAGCCAGTTATTCTAAAGCTCTATGAGGGCTTCCCGTTCTAGCCTGAATTGTGGTGGTTTGTGCTTGGAGGTTGACTCTGAGCATGGTGGGGGTAAACATAACCTACCGACGGGACCAGTGCTAGCTCACCTGTCTCCTGTTGGTCAGGAGCTAAACCAAGAGGGAACTCAGAGCCCCTGACATTGGTGCCTAAAGATGCCCGCTTCTGCCAGGCCTTGTGCCCGGAGAGTCTAGCCTTGGTTCCTGTACTGCTTGGTTCCTGTATTGTTCAGGAATCTTTGCCTACTTAATGGAGGCTGGGGTTGGGTATTGGGATATATGAGGTGGGTTTCCTTCACTTTTGAGATGAAGACTGGTAAAAAAGAATATTGTAGTTTGCCTTTAACTTCTTTTAGAATAGTGATAACTCAGGTAATAAGGGCTACCTACATAAAAATAGTATATAACAATGTTAATCATAGCTGGGCATGGTGGTGCATGCCTGTAATCCCAGCACTCGGGAGGCTGAGGCAGGTGGTTTGTTGCAAATTTGAGATCAGCCTTGGCTACAAAATGAGCCAGAGGCCAGCCTGAACTGCATAGTGAGACCTTGCCTCAAAAAGACGAAACAAAACAAAAAAAAATTATATTATTATTAATACCTCCCTAATTAAAAAAATAAAAAATACCAAAAAATATTTTTAAAAATATCTGCCTAATTATAATTACTTGTATATCATAAATATGTGACTACAGTAATTCTAGGGAAAGTATGGGTTTTAAAAGATCCATGTTTAATATATTATGTTGGGTGGCGTGTTTTCTATTTGAAATTTCATTTGTTGTTTTTCTAGGAGAGAAAAGCTGGGTTAAATACTGCCAAAATTTAATGCATAGCTTGTGATTTTTATTAACATTTTTTTGTTTTGTTATTTCAGGAAATTCTTTAACCCGGCAACCTTTTGAATCTAAGTTAGCTGCCCCAACTGTACCTAGTAAGTTTCTGTGATGGGCTTTGGACTCTCTACATCTATTATTTCAAATAAAACAATGATCCAAGCTGTAACTTTTACTTATTTTTTATTTTTAGAGACTCCTCTGAAAACCAGTGCTCTTGGGTATTATATAATTTATCTGTTGATCCTTGGCTGAACCCAAGATTATAAATGTCATGTGATTTTTGTGGGGCTCTGGCTGGTTGTGCCTGTTACTCTACGGTTCCCCTCACAAGGTGATGACTGGCAGTTCTTCGGCCTCACTCTAGTGTGTCGCTCTGTGATGCACCGTGGTCTGTGTGGCTGCGTGCAGTGGCCATGGCCACATGCAGTGGCCACGTCCATGGTTTGACACAGTGGAGATTCTGCTGCAGGTTCTGATCTGTCCTCCTTGTGGCTGGCTTGGCCACCTGATTTATCTCCCAGATCTGTCAGGTTCAGCAATTCACCAAAAAGACATGGTCTTTACAATTTAAAACCTGACAGGTTGTTTTTTAAAACAATAGTTAAGTGGTTGAGATACTTTAATTACTATTCAGAGAAGAGTAAGGGAACAGAAAGGAGCTGTGGGGTGGACGGAGAAGAGGAGTGGGACAGAGGACAGTTAGGTCAGCTGCATACACAGAGGTCCGATGGCTGGAGGGGCCAGGACTGGGCGGGCCACAGAGAGACGCAATTCTCATGGGGTCAGGACTCACCAGAGGGCTCTGTAGTGACCAAAGAACATTACTGAGCAAGTTCTGGAACTTGGCACAGCTGATTGGAACATGATAATGGTTTGAACCCGTCAGTCTTCTCAGGTGCTTCTCAAAGCTGAAGATGTCGGAGGTGGAAAAGGGGAGGGAGTAGGGCTGAGGGAGATGAGAAGGCTGAGACAGGAGGATTGCAGGTTTGCGCCCAGCTTGGGCTACATAGTGACTTAGCAAGACCCTGTCTCAATTTAAAGCAAAATTTTTTGAAGGGCTAGGGATGTAGTTCAGTGCAGAAGCCCTGAACTCTCAGGGCTCAACCCAAAAAAGACTGTATAAGTCCATGTACATGAAATGTATAGAAACAAAAGGAAGATTAATTTTTGCCAGGAGCTGGGGCTGAGGGCAGAAATGAGACATGATGTGTAAGTATTTTGGGGGTTGAGATGACGAAAATGCTCTAAAATTAGATGGTGATTAATGCTGCACAATTCTATGAACATACTAAAAATCACTGAATCATATTTTTAAAAGGTGAGTTATATTTCAAAGAAGCTACTATAAAAATTAGTTAAAGTTCTGTAATGCCTTCCTTTGAACATTGTTGCTCATGGTCTATGTGTATAATGACTAATTCAAGAAGCGTTTGGTCAGCATGTTCAGATGCTTACATCTTGATGGAACTTTTTCCTTTTTATGCTGTTTCAGTGAATGCCTCAGCCCCTCAGACTCTGGAAGCCAAATCAAATCTGACAGTGGCACATGGTAAGTTTCAGCAGTAGCCTCTGCATTTATGTGCAGTTTTCACCTTGAGTTAGATAATTTATTAACCAGAGTTCTGTAGGGGTAATTATGTAAAACGGAAATGCTTTAGTGATTACAAAACAGTTTCTAAAACTGCAGAGTTCATATATACTGCTATTACAAACTAACTGTACTTAACCAAGTTATAAAGAATTAAATGTATTTGCTGTCACACCAACAAATAGAAATGTTTAACTTTGAGTGCTCCCTTGATTATTTATCGTTTTTGTAGTAGCTAGTGAGTAAGAATGAGGGTGACTTGCTACTAGATTAGCCAACTAGCACATGCCACAGGGCATGGGAGACTGTTTGTGTAACTTTCAGTGTAGTGTCAGATCACCTCTAAAAGAACAACTTCAGTGACTGGTTAGGAAAATACAGAGGGAAAAAAGTATATGGTGGAAACCAAAGAAAATAAGCAGGATCAAATTTCACTAGATGACATTGTTGCCAGAATTCAGTTCTTGAACCAAGCTAAAAGTTTCTAGTTGTTATTAACATGATCCAGTAGATGAGGTGAATATTTGTAGTCATATTTCGCTTTTTATAGGACAAATATGTGTATAGTTTTCATAGTATGTTGTTTAGTGTTTCCTTATGGTCTTCCATATATTAGAATTGAATCCAAGTGGGAAGAGGATTATCTTTTTCCTGTCTTATCTTCAGATACTCCAGAATCTAATGACACTTCACTCTGCATTTGCTTTAGGCTTTTTAAAAGCTTAGACTTAAATCTCTGATCTAAGTGGTCAGTTTTGTGGGATGTTTTGTTTCCCTGAATATCATATGATAGTCTTTAGTGATGACCCTTTTTATTCAGGACTGACTCATTAAGTATTTGATTACTTCTTATATTTTTTTCCTAAGATCATTTCATGAGGGTCAGTTGTGTTGATCACAGTGTGTAATAAATAAATTCTCCACATGCTGGATCTTATTATACACGAGTGTTGAGAAAATCCTACACAAGCTGAGCAATGTAGACAGTAAATTCTGATTCTAGGGCACTCAGTAGAAAAAGAAGTAAGAAAACATGGATTCTGGAGAAGAAAGGTAATCATGCTTGATTGTCATGCACTAAACTTTTCCTAGAAAACACATCATAGAAGAGCATATTGTTCAAAGAGTTGTGATATTACAGTGCCTACAAAATACAGTATACTTTGTTGTTATTAAACCAGTGCATATGCCAGTTGCTTAGGTTGGTCTGGTAGTGTAGACACCTTTTATCTTACAGGTAAAATATCTGTCTTGTAACAGTGAGGTGGAAGAATCACCTTCTCAACACCTGTGTTTACCTGCTAAGGTCTAGCTGTGTGTAAAGATCTCCTTTAATTTCATGTGTATGTTGTGAGGGGTCATTGTGCACCCGATTTTATGGTGTAGCTAGAATAAAGGCCACAAAAATGAGTAGTTAAAAATGGGGAACTGCCCTGAACCTTTAAATGTGTAATAGTTGATTTTCAAGAAGCAGAAACTTGTTTTTAAATTACACTTTATAGTTACTATATTTTTTTCTATATAAGTAGTTTATATCTTGAAATACCAAACCTAACACAGTGCTTTGGTTTGAGCAATAGTTTATTGTCCAGTGTGTGACAAGTGGAGCATTTTAGAGTTGAGGTGTCTTGTGACTCTTACTAAAAAGAAAGCTGGTTTCGCCTCTGAGTACCATCGCCCGGACCATTGCAGAAATGGGTTGAGAACTATTGAAGACCCATCTCAGTCCAGTGGGGCTAGACCCTCTAGTTGACAACAGGCTTACTCCCTGCCAAGTGACTGTGCTTGCATGCACCTACAAAGGGAGATTTATGCAAGTGTCTGACACCCTAGATTTATGCCCTGAGCGAGCCTAAAAACTTCCATGGAGTCTTGTTCTGTAGAGAACAGTTAGCGTGCCTCTTCGTAATGATGGCACTTCTGCTCAGCACTCCTCAGAGCTGCTCCTGCCTGCCTTCCTGCCCCACAGACCATCGGGAAGTCATGAGTAGCAGGACTCCTGCTTTGTGTATGGCCAAGGGTGGTCACAATAGAGAGAGAAGGGTGAGTCAGACAAAGTCCTTCCTCAGGGCTTCTACAGTGAGTTAACGAAGTGAAATGCTGATAAACCTGGTTCAAGGTGAAAGCCATTGATAAACCAAAGTATGTAAAATATAAACCATGTGACTTTTTAAAGCTGAAATTGGTTGTCCTTCCTAAATCTCTGTTTTCAGCAATTCTAACTAGTAAAGTAGACTGTTTGTATAATTTGAGAATCATGATGCTGCATAACAAATTCGAAAGGCGCATTTTTGATGTTCAGTAGTTGTGGTTAGCTGGATGGACTTAAATGTTCCTTCAGGGGTCCAGGTCTGTATTTCAAAATTAAAGTGACTCCTGCCTAGTAGTAGGCTGTGTTCCAACAGTTGATCTGAAAGTACTGTAACTTTCTCCCAGATTTCTCCCAGATAGCCATTGTTAGGTATATTGATTGGGCTGCTGGTCAAGCTATAAGAGCCACTTTATGTATATTGAATCCATCTATCTATCCATCTACCTATCCACTCTTCCTTCACCCATTCGTAATACAATACCATAAATAACCTTAAATTAAAAAGTAGACCTTTGAAGTAGGAACGTTAGGTCCCTGGTATCTTAGCTACATTCCTGGTTGCCTGGGCGAGCCCTCTGCAATTGTTACCCGTTGTCATCCTGGCCCATCACCTATTCTAGGGCGTAGGGTAGAGTGAAATGACCTTCACCTTGGGGGTGGGTGGGACGCAAGATGAGGAAGTGCTGTGTGTCGGTCTCCCAGCTGCAGGTGAGTGAGCCATGCACTACCCAAGCCAGACTTGCTGGGTGCATTTTGTCCCATGTTTAATGCGTGACTGCCATCGTTATACCTTCCCCATGACGGAAATTTCCCCATTTCTAGGGGAGAGCTAGATTTTATTCATGCTGCTGGTAGGTTTCCTTATGCATGCAATTAACACTTCCCTGGGAAGATTCACCAGAGATCTCATGTCCTGGGATGCAGTTGCCAGTCTGGGGTGCCATTGGGAGCAATCAATCCTTAGCCACGGGGTGAGGGTCTTCTCTAACCCACCCCCACTCCTCACTCCTCTCCCCTACCCCCCACCCAAGCTCCAGGAGCCAGATAGGAGTTTAAAGCTGGGTTAGGCGTGTGGAGGCATGTAGGAATGATGAAAGCGTTTTATTCGTGCTACTTACTGACCTGTGTCCTGGTTCTAGCACCTGAAGACCCTAGGAATACTGCTGGGGGCAATTTGGATTCCAGGGCCTCAAGATTTTTTTTTTTCTGTTGAAATATTTATACACCTGATCAAAACATTTCATAAGTAATGAAGATATTTTGCAGTCATGCCCTTGTGTTTTAAATAGGTTGATGGACGAAGAGCTTTAACTTGATCACAGTCATATCTCAGTACCTCACTGCTTTGAAGCTCATGGAATTTGTTACTTGACACATTTTGATGCAAAAATTTTGTCCTGGTACTCATCACACACAAGCCGGAACTTGGTAGGGTCAAATGCCTCTTTACTTGCTACCTTCCCAGCCAAAACAATTTGTTGAGTACTCGTTTTTAATATTCATTGTGCCTCCTGGAATCAATGGATAAGACTAGTATATTAAAAGAAATAATTTTCTGAAAGTGGAGTTAATGGAATATACAGAGAAGTTGAAGATTCTAGGAGAAAGTGACCAGTTTGAACCGACTGCCTTGATCTTTTTGTCCCAGGAGACTCTTGCTATGTAAATGTCATGTACAGTTTAAGAATAGTATCATCAAATGCTTTTTGAGAGGAAACTAATGTTACTTTGCTGCTGTCCTGTTTACACTATTCTTATTTTTCCTCATTAATAGAACAGGCATTCTCGTCGCACGTACTAGAACCAATAGAAGAGCTCTCAGAGGAAGAAAAAGGTAACAAAGAACTCGATCAGGGTTTACTTGCATAGATGATATTTTTATGCTAAAAGCCAAGCCTTGAAAATACAAGCTAGTGGTTCATACCAAAATAGGAAAGACATGTAGGTTAGGATTACATTTTATTATTATCTTCTTTCTGTAATTTATTTTTCCTGCTCTGTGTCATTCTTTTGCAGGTAGGTTAATAAGAAATTTCCTGGGTAGGGAACTTGAAAACAAAAAAGTCTTTATTTCAATTTCTGATCAGATGATAGATTGACTCACATGTGGTATACCAATGGTACAGAACTTTTTATATCACAGTGGTAATCTCTCATACCCTAAATCTGAAATCAGTGAGTAAAGTGCCCATTTTCAAATTAAATATCAAGAAAAACAAGTCTAAGCTCAGAATGTGGAAATTTATGTGCAAGATATCTGCATGGGGGCTGGAGATTTAGCTCAGCTGAATAAGCACCTGCCTGGCAAGCATGAGTTCGATCCCCGATACCAAAAAAAAAAAAAAAAAAAAAAGATACCTGCATGGTAAAGTTTAGGAGTTACTACATGTTTTGGGAGAGAAAATCACTGCTTATATTGCTTGGCACGTCTAAAAATTATTATTAATTTTTAAAGTTTATGGAAAATGTATAATTTTATAAAGTTTTTAATACTAGACTTGTAGATTCTGAAAACACTTACATTTGAATCAATTTATTATAAATTTCCCTTATTAATAGTAACAGTTTACCATATATTACTTCTTTAAGAAAATGGAAATTGTTAATGCACATGCAGGTTCTAGCTTTGTAATTTTTATCAAGAAGTAAAATTGTATATTTTAATGTATAAACTCTAAATCATCTGACAATTTCTGTATGATCTAGAATCTTACCAAAGTGTTCTTTTGTTTGTTTGTTTGTTGAGACAGGGTTTCCCTAGTCTGTTCAGGCTGGCTTCAGACTTGTGGTGACCCTCCTCCTCAGCCTTTCCAGTGCTGGGATTATAGGCATGTGCCACCAAGCCCAGCTGAGAATTTTACCAAGTTTTTTTTAAAAAAGTTTTTATAAGACTATAAACTGTAAAGTAGGCATATTTATGACATCTACATGATATGTATTTTCAAGTCTTGGTCTTGCTAGAGTTATCAGTACTTTTTGATGTTTTTAATAGGATTTATTTTATTTCCATGTATTTTGCAACTTGTCTTGACTTTGTGTCTTCTCATTCAAATAATTGCTCACAGTTGCCAATGATTTTTTTATTTACTTTTTGGTTTTTTTGAGGGATCATACTATGCAGTTCAGGCTGGCCTCCAACTCATGGTGATCCTTGTGCCTCAGCCTACCGAGTGCTGGGATTCCAGGCATGTGCTGCCACACCCAATTTTGTCACTGATTTTTAAAATGCCTTATTTTGGTTGCCTAAAGTCTTATTCTTGTGTAACTGCTGTTGCAATGTTTAGAAACTTGTTTGTTTCAAAACAAGAGTGTGGAAAATTACAATAGAAAAATAAAAAGTTACTGAGGGAAATTGAGAGGCAGTCTAAGCTGTATAACTTTAATCAGTGAAATTGTCATCCTCTAATGGGCTGCTTACCTTGTTGTGCTCCCAGAGAAAGGCAGGGAGTGGTGGGTCACGGGCAGTCACCCTGGTGGCCTGAAGGGTGTTTGGTGCCTAGGCGTGGAAGGCAATGCCCGTGGGCCAGCCCATTTCACAGGCTGGGACTTGGTGAACTCACAGTATTGACCCTACTGTACCATCAGTTGCCAGTATTTCAAAATCAAAATATTTCACACCCACATCCTGATTTCTGACCAGAAAACATGGAAACCCTGGGCCTAAAGCCTATGTTAGCAGCATTTAGCTGGCTGTGTAATAGTGTCCAGCTGCATATGCAGCCCCAAGCTCAGACCACCCTCTCTTTTGCCCCCTTTACAGTCTCCTTTGTTTTGTGCAGGCAGGTGAGATAGTGAGCCTTGTCTGTAAAGAAATAGTGTTTCACATCATCGTTTAAGTGATTTTCAACCATTCTGGTGGTTTCCTGGAGCCAGGATGAATAAATGTCACCCTGCATGGCTTCTGAATGACATGTCACTTTACCTGCGTGTAACATCCTTCCTTTTTCCTGTGCGCATATTGTTTATAAATGTGAGACACACAATCCCTTACTGATTGAAGAATTTGGGAAATGAGTCCCAGGTTCAGCATAGTATTTCAGCTCCTTGTGGTTCACACATTTAAAAAACAAGTCACCAAGGGCTCGGGGAGGGAGGGACTTCTCTGCCATCACCTGCAGAGTCTGTTGCCTTCAGCCCCAGGTTCTACTCCCCGCAGTGGCGAGCCTGCCCGGCATGAAACGTGGGTTCTGAATTGCTGCTGGCAGGCATCATCAGGGGTTGTTGCCATGTGGGCACCAAAATTACCATCACTGGTTGTTGGCCAACCGGAGCAGGAAAAGAAACAGTCTTTGCCATCCTCCATGTTTTAAGGTGCAGCTCTAGGGAGAGACAGGAGAGTGCTGAGGGCCATGAAAACCACCCCCAAACATCAGTTGTTGGATTCTTTTAGCACCTCTCAGTGGCTGCGTGCTGGCAGTAGATTAATTACCATCAATATATTCCTCAGCTTGTGCTAACACTTTGCAGATGCATGCTGGCGGAGCTGAGTTTTGGCAGTGCTCTGCAAAAACACTGTGGCTGTCAACTAAGAAGTACCCAAACATGTGCACACATTTCTGCGCGTAGCATTTGCATTTTGACAGTGGTGTTGAGCCACATTTGATCTTGCTGTCTTCTAGGATGTTAGATTGTGAGGACCACAAAGACTCTCAGAGCCTGTTCGATTTTTCAAAAATTTGGAACATGGGGTTTGGGAGTCAGCTTTAGGTTATTGGGCTTAGTTAATGGCCAGGTGAGAACTAAAATTCAGGGTTTTTTGCTTTCTATACGTTAATGCAAGGAACAATTGGAGAAAGCCAGCTGACACAGCTGTGCAGGACTGGCTGCATGGCCTTTGGGGACACCCAGTACTTCTCTGGCTTTAGTATGCCCCTATGAAAAATGAAGGAAGGTCAATCACTAGACGACACAGTTTAGAAATTCTGAGATTCGCTTACTTGCTTTTTTGCGCTGTAATCTGCTTATTATCATAAATGGGCGCTGTGTGTGTGGCATAAGTGGTCACATTGTGCTTTGACCTGGCCCTCTGCTTGCGTTCATTTTCCATTTTTTACCAGAGGACATGCTAAAGTTGAGAAAGTTTTGTCTTGTTGGTTGTGCCGAGAAATACACAGTTTAACAAAAAGCTTTACCTGTGCTGTCTTTTCAGATGGTTGTGTCTTTACCTAAAAAGCTTTATTTTTCCTTTGTGAACTCTTCTTTTCCTTGCTTCCCTCAGCTAGCTCCAGTCTTGAAAAACTCACCTACCAACTCTTTTGATGTTATTCACGAATGGTTTACCAGCACAGAACAAACATAAAATGGATTTGAGGGAATGGCACATTTTAACCTGCTGTAATTAGGTCACCGAAAGGAGCTTGGCATCAGGGTTGAGGGTGACTCTGGACACATGAGGGAATGAATAGAATAGCGGACGTCAGAGGCTTTGAGACTTCTAAATACGGCAAAGCTGCGCTAAGCACCCCCTGCCTCTCTTTTGTGGTCCGCAATAGACACGGCCCAGAGCCTCTGTTTCTCCTCTGCTTCTGTGTGCTTCCTCTTTCATCCGAGATACTAGCCAAATATTAGCTTTGCACAATCAGGGCAGAGAGTGGTGACAGCGGGATTTCCAGGCTTTCCCCGGTGCCTGTTTACTTTAGACAGGAACAGATGTGATGGCCAACTAGAAACCAAAGCAGCAAGTGACATTGGCTGGTGCTGAGCTCTCTGAATTTTGAAGGATTGTTTGTTCCTAGCACAGATGTGCTATTTAGGTGGTTTCAGAATTTTTTTAAAACATCAACAGTCAATCAACACCATGAGTGCTAAGACTATAATTTAAGACGATTTCCTACTTTTAAGTCATGTATGTCATGCACAGTTTTTATAGAGTATCTTCATGGGCTGGGAAGTAAGGCACTGGCCATTGCATGTGTGGAGTTCTAGATTCCATCCCTAACACTGCACGCCTGCCCAAAAAAGTGTCTTTATGCAGGATTTTTTCTTCTATTTAACATATACATAGTAATTAGACTAATTTTGGTTTAAGTAAAATTTTACTAATAGAAATATTCTTTAGTACTAGAATTGAACAGATGTCTAGAACATTTTAAACAAAAGACATTTGTTTCAGTTCTTTTCTGTAAAACTGAGGGGTACTAAGAGGACTAAGGGTTCCATCTCCTGAGGTCAGTGAGGCTGTGGGAGTGTTTCTTGGGTCCGGCTTGCACCTCATACCTAGGAAAAGGCCTTCAATGCTGCCCTCGCTGGGTGAAACCCTCGCTCAGAGATGAGCCTTCCAAAGGATGGTACAGTTGTAAATATCCCCAAGATCTGGCTTGCACATTCACTAAGGTCCGAATCTGCCAAACACTGGGTCTTTTTAGGAGTCTTTGCTTACCTATAAGAGGACTCAGACTCATTCTATCACACTCTTCTCCAAGCTGTCTTGAGCTAGACTTTGTTTCTAGTGCTAGAGGATGAGCTGGCAATATAGCTCAGTGGTAGAGCACCTGTTTAACATGCATGAGGCCCTGGGTTCCATCTGCAGCACCACAAAAAACCGCATAACAGCAACAAAAAATAGGGAAGGGAAAGTAAAGAGAGGAATATGGGCTGTAGCTTTTGGTTTCTTTTTTTAACCCTAGGTTGTTTGAGACAAAATACACACTTCCTATGGCTCTTACTGACATCTTTTTCATGCTGGTAAATAATTTGAGTTGATAGTAATCACATTTTTACATTTTATATGCACTTAGCTTCTACTACATTTATTACTTTAAAACTTTTAGCTTAAAATAAATTGAGCTTTTTCTTTACAAGATTGTAGCCAAACTTGTGATGGGTTTTTTGGGAAATAGTTCTAGGAGTAAAACATTAAGCTTTTAAAGACTTTTTTCTGTTCAGCATCTGTAGGTACATATAGTTTTACAGTTGTTTAGCTGTACTTCAGTCAAGCAATCAAGACTTTTTTAAAGACACTGAAGTTTCAGAAACAGATTTCAAATGTTTTAAAAGCTACAGTAAACATAATATATTGTGCTGAAGAACTAAAATATCCATGAAACTCAAAACCATTACAAATGCTTACTTGCTGTTCCAAAATGGTGCTTTGCTGGCTGTCTTCTGCTTAGAGATTTAATAATGTACTTGTTTAATTCTCTTTTAACTCATTTTTAAACCTTATTTCAGGAAGGGAGAGTGAACAGAGATCAAGTAACAAGAGAAATTTAAGAAAAATTTTGAAGACAAATCCGTCCCTCACTAAGGAAATAAAAACAGTGCTGGAGCAGAGCTTGGTGGAGAAACTGGAAACCTTGGGCATTAATGCAGTATGTTCATTCCTTTTTGGAATATTTCCTGGTTTGTTACGTGCTGTTTCCTAAAGCAGGATGGGTCAGAGAAGAGAGGAAGGCGTGTGAGTTCTGTCCATATTTGCAGAGCAGAGGCTGGTAAGACCTCTTTGTCAGATACCTGCTTGCTGCTCACTGTGTGCCTAGAGCGTTCCTAAGACCTTGACAAACACTATCTCGATTAAGCATAGAGACAAATCTCAGAAATAAGTGACATTATTATTTGTATTTTGTGGAAAGATTAAGTGACTCAATTAGGGTCTCACAGCGCATAAGGAAGAAACTAGGACAGGCCTTGCATCTGGATGGTCGCAGTGTAGCACACAGTTCTGATACTAACCCCAAGTCACTGCCTCTTACCAATCACACTTACTAAATACTTGTAGGATAGACAGTATTGTGTGTTGTTCCTAGCATGAATATTTCAGCGCATCATATCATATTAAACCCTTTGCTTTCTACATTTTTAATTGGTATACATAAAATACACAAATCTTAGCAACTTCATTCATTTTATATACCTATAAATATATAAGTGCATGCATATATGTATATGTATAAATATGTGTAAGCAAAAATATGAATGCATGTACATGCATGGACACACATAGGCACAAACATACATGCACGTTATGTGCATGTATCTACATTATAGATGGTCCTGTGTAGTGTGTGAATGCATGTCAGTGTGTATGTACATATCCATGTATAACTATGTGTGTATGTGTGTGCAGGTGTGTATGGATATGAACGTATAATACATGTATACAGATTTGTATATATGCTTACACAAGTATGTGGATGTATGAATGAGTAAATATACGTGGATATATTTGTGTGTTTATGTTTATATACTTATGTATATACGTGAGTTGGTATGTATATGGATGTTTGTACACATGTACACATGTGTATAACAATGTGTGATATTAGCCAGCCCTCAGATAAGATTAAATATTTCGACCCTCTTTTATCTCTTCCTCATCAATGCTACCCCCTACTCTAACCAGAGTTAACAGAAAAGTTAACTTATTGAACCTCATCAAAGTTTTTCTTATTCTTGAACCTCATATAAGCAAAGTCATATACTCTGTAGCACCATATTTTGTCTTTATTATTCATGCCTGTTGTTTCGTGAAGCAGCAGTTTATTACATTGTAGTAGTCTATTATATGAATGTACTCTCTTTCCTTGTGATGGATGTGTAGGTTTCCAGTTTGGGCTCCTCTTGGCTATTAATTTTTGTACATGTCTTTTGATAGGTATAGGTCATTAAGATATATATCTTTTTCTTGGGTATTTGTCTAAGATTGGAATTGCTAGGTCAAAGGATAAGCATATGTTTATTTTTATTTTTGTCTTTTTAAATTGATTTTTTGAGATGGGATCTCACTATGCAGTTCGGGCTGGCCTTGAGCTCACTTTGTGGCCCAGACTGGTTTCAAACTCACAACAATCCTCCTCCCTCACACTCCCAAGTGCTAGGATTACACAATGTAATCACACTTGGCTTTATGCATATGTTTAATAGAATAGCTCCTGCTAGATAGTTTTCCAAAGTGTGTGAACTCACATCATCCCTAACAGTGTATGAGAATCAGTTACTTCACGTTTTTCACCAACTCTTTGTCTTGTCAGTGTTTAATGTCTCCATAAATTCTTAGGTGAGTTTCAAATACCCTGATAGCAGTGGAAATCAAAGATACTCATGGTATGTTCCTGGTTCCTGTGCAAATTGCTTCTTCAAATTGTAGAGTTTTTAATTTTTATTTATTTATTTTCCTTGTTTGCTTATGGCTTCCGGATTTTCATTTTAATTGAGATCATTCCTTTTATCCTAAGATTATAAAAACATTCTAGTTTTTCCCCCTGATGTTTGGGAATATTGTTTTCTGGTTTTTTATTTTGCATCTATTTGAGTTTTAGGAATTAAGTTTAGAAATAATGATTCAGAAGTCTAATTTTACTTCCAGATATAGCGACCGTCCTAATGTCATTCATTGAATAAACCATCCTTTCCCCATTTATTTGAAATGACACTTTAATCATATAAGAAATTTCTATATGTATTTGAATTTATTGTTGGACTTCTAGCTTTTTTTTGCCATTACTTGTATTCCTTTGCCAGTGCCGTTCTGATTTAATTATATTAACTTTGTCATGTGTTTACACATCTTCCATTGGCCATGGCTTCTTATTTTCAAAAATTTCTAGGTAGGTCCTCCACTTTTTGTTTCCAAGTAGACTTTAGAGAAACCATTCCCCAGTTCCAGAATAACTCCTGTTGAGGTTCTGATAACAATTATTTTAACTTTTCATATGAGTGGAGAAGGAGAGACATTTGTGAGGTACTAGGTCCTTCCATCCATCTACAAGGCATAGGAAGATAAGCATTGAGCAGCTGATCAGATGACAGATGGAAACTTCTGATGACAGATTTTATGAAGTGAAATTTTATGAAGTGAAGGAAAAGTGGGAGGGGGACTGATCAAATAACTGAGATCAGAGAAAACTTCTTAGAGGTAGCACTTAATCAGATGGTGGATATCTGTCCTGGCCCGCTGAGTGATGAGGCTGCTCCCTGGCATAGGTTAGGCCGAAGGAAGAAGGATGTGGTAGGGGATGGGGTTGAAGATGGGAGACACTGTTATTAAATAACTGGCCCTTCAGCTGACTTTCTTTGGTCTAGGCTCTCACATTAATTTTCTCAGATCACCTCTATAGTTTTGCTAGTTGTATGATTAAAGGTCACCTCTGATGACTGTCTTCCCTGTGGTCGACTTTTTGGCTTTTCTGTTAGCTTTCAGTCTCCTTTTCCGATCTGATCACCCAGGCTCTTGTAGGATTCATCTGTGTGACACAGTTTTATCATTTCTTCACCAGTGCCTCTCTTCCCCACAACATATCCTAATCCTGCTCCTATCAGTCTCAAAACTCCTTTCTATCCACTCCTCTATTAAGACGTGGCTCAGCCTCCCTCTTTAGCCTTCTCTGGCCACAGAGGCTCAGATGGCTGACCCTGGGATCCCTTTGGTCCTTGTCACATGGCATCAGTGGTCATTAGTGTTTATTGCCAGTCATACACACCTTTGCTGTGTCCGACTGCGTGAGCTCCTTTGGGGCCTGGGCAATATGTTACAAGTTGGGGCACCTTCTACTTTACATGCAGCTGGGCCAGCAAGGATGAGTTGCAACACTGGTAATAATTAATGCTCATGTAACAAAACACATCTCAGGATTTACAGGAAAATGGGTGCACCTTGAGTCCATAATGTTAGGGGAAATAAATTAGATATACAAGCTTGAATGTTGTGTGGTTTCCTTGTTCGACAAACCCAAATCATAAGGCAGATGAAACTTTTTAGCATCTTATTCTTTCAGGACATACGTGGTATTCCAAGTGATCACTTGAATATTGTGATGAGAACTGTGGAATCAACAAGACATGAGCGAGAAAAACAAATACCGAACATTCCGCAAATCCGAGAGCTCCTGGAACATCAGCTCAGCTGTAAAATTGAAGAGAGAACGTTACCCTCCTCAGGTAAGGGTGGCTACCGACTACCCTCCTGTTGCTTCAGGTGGAAGCCTAATATACCAGCCTTTCATAATTTTAAGTCATTTACGAACATCGGCACTTCACTGGTAGCACTCTTGGTGTTTGTGCCGGTGAGTGTTTGGCCTGGGTTTTTATTTCTATATGAAAAAAATATCCCTGGAGTCTGGACTGCAGACCCTAGAAACAAGGCTGAAGCAGTATTTTCACTAACTGACTCTACCAGCAGTGGGGACTCATGAATGACACTGCTGTTCCAGATAAGCACAGTGTTTCTCAAATGGACACGCTTTCAACTGGAGAACTACCCAAAGCAATCCAGCTTCCTCCGAAAAGCAGACAGTTGGTTAGACAAAGACCTGTTTTTACTGATAGGACGGCTGTTTCAAAGTGAGTATTTTCAATCCTACATTTTTTTTAATTGTTTGTCTTTGTCAATTTAAGATACCATATAATATACCATAGATTGGGTGACTTAAATAGCAGAAATTGTTTCTCTTACAGGCTAGGATCTGAGATCAGGGTTCCAGCAGGGTTCCAGCAGGGTCAAGTTTTGTTGCGGGTCCCCTCTATGCCTGGTGGACAGCCACCTTTTCACTGTGTCCCACTCAGTGGAGAGCAAGCCCTGGTCTGTCTTCTTCTTCTAAGGGGTCCCGTCATGGAGACTTCACTTAAGCCTAATTACTTCCCAAAGTTTCTACCACCAGATATCATCACACCAGTGATCAGGTCTTCACCATACACATTTGTTGGGCCACAGACATTGAGTCTATAATTGTATTTGCAGTTCCTTTGCAGTTTCTTGTTGACACTGGAGACTCATTGCTTTCCTTCCTTAATATATGTTAAAATAGAAACATCGCCAGTCTCATAGAAATTTATGTTAAGGTATGTGACTCATGTGTGTACTTTACAAACATTTTTCTGGGCTTTTTTGTTTGTTTTGGCTTTTAGAATTAAGAAAGCTATCATAGAAGACCATCCTCCCAGAAAGTCTTCATCTACTTCGTGAGTACTAGGCAAGGCTGTGAGGGGTGGTGTGGGTGGATTTAAGAAGTCCTTCCATTATAAATTGGTATGCTCATTGTGGCCAACTAAAGTCACAGAGACTAAAAAGCCTAATGAGTGATCTGTTATGTGTGACATGTCTTTATCAGTTATGTAAAGGAATAGCATTTGACTACATTATGGTCCCCATTGGAAAGAGGGTCCACACTTCAGTCATTCCTGTATTCCTTTCTGTCCCAGCAGTGGAGTAATTTCTCAGTAAGCACACTTGACTCAAATGGATGGTGCTGAGTTTTCATGGCTGGAGCCATGTTAGTGTAAGTTTTAGACGATGTTTCTGTGTTCTGGCATATCGCGGAGGCTGGTGGTGGCCCTGGACCGTATGCTGTGAGGTTCTCTTAGGACACTAAGCAGCCTCAACTGTGAGCCATTGACTGACTCCAGTCTTGGTTTCCTTAAGACTTTTCTGCAGTATAGGGTAATGCTGGTTTTTTCACATGATAATTTTACAAATTAAATGAAAATACAATAAAAGGGCCAAGCTTGGTGTTTGCGCTTTGTGAATACCCAATAAATTTTAGGTATATTACTGCCACTAATGATGAGTAAGACTAGTTTTATTGTCATTGAATTTCCCTGTCACTGACTTACTGGAGATACTGAGGTCATAAGTATCTCTTCTCCGAGGCACCGTGTAGTAGAGACAAGCAGTGATTCATTGTTCAGAAGTACTTTTCATGGACACAGTCTCATAGGAAGAGCTTTATTTTATGAGGGGTCATAGGAGAGAATCAAGATTCACAAGGCTGATGTGTCTGGATTTTAGGTGCTTACAAATATTCTTTAAAGGAATGAGCACTGCTCCGAACTGCTATTGTGTTTTAACATGGGGATGATAATTCATTCGATTATACAAATGAGGCTGTGTATGTAAAAGTACTTTGTATGCCACAGTGCACAGGTGAGCTGGAAGTAATGACATTAATTGAAAAGAGTAGTCTTGTTGTGGAAAGTACTCTTTTCTCCCCTGAGAAATGTTTTGCCTAAGACTGTAAAGAGCAAGCATATTGAGAGGACACACATTTGGGTTTTGAGGGGAAAGGACACAACTATAGTCCACATTGAGAGTCATGCTGTGTGACTGGCTGAGGAGGCTCCGGAAGGAGCCCTCAGAATGCCGTACAGAACACTGGGCCTCCCTGCCATCTTGCGCAAGGTCCCAGGCTCCCTGGGAATTCCCTGAGAAAGTTCTCACCGCTTTAAGGGGAATTTGATTTGTATGAACCCCTATTTTGGTTTGGCTTTGTGTAGGACGCCTCCCTTCAGTTCAGAGGAGGAGCAGGATGATGACAGCTTCATCCAGGCATTTGTGTCCCCAGAGTTACTTCCTGTGCAGTCTTCTAGAAGCAACCAGAATGGCATCGGAAAGAACATGGTCAAAAGTGACACAGACTGGACTGAGGGAGGTGAAGTCGAGGACTCTGATGTTTCTCCCAAGCCTACAGGTGAGCTTTGAAAATCCTGAAAATCATATTTAAGACACATATCCTCTCCTCACCCAGAGATAGAGAACTGGGAACCGGCGTGGGGGGAGTGTGGAGAGGATAAGGCTCATCCCTTAGTGACATAGATGCACTTAGCAACCAATCCATCTTCAAGCCCACAGAGGAGAGAAGACCAACCAGGGGATACCTGGGTGCATCCATTTCCTAGGGCCACTGTAACAAAGGACCACAACTGGGTGTCGCTGTCCCAGAGGTTGGAAGTCCAAGATCAAGGCCTAGGCAGGGGTTGAAGGGAAGGCCCTGTTCTGTGCCTGTGTCCTTGGCTCCTCGATGGCCATCTCCTCCCTGTGGATCTTCACGTCACCCTCCTACTGTGCATCCATCTCTGTCCTCATTTCCCAGTTTCATAATGGTCATGTAGACTGGAGCTCACTCTTCAGGACCTTACTTTGACTACTTCTTCACATATCTCCTCTCCAAAAAGGTCACCTTTTCAGGTCCCTGAGGTGAGGACTTCAACCTCTTAATTCACAAGGGCACAAAGTAATGCGTTAACACTTGGTGACTTTAAGAGAGGTGGTTCTAATACACTGTGCAGTCTTTTAGCACAGACCAAGCCAGTTTTGAAGAAAGGCAGGGACCCAGTCTGTGACTGTTAATAACCTGCTGAAAAGAAGAGTAATCCAGGCTGGCCTTGAACTCACTGTATAGCCTAGGCTGACCTCTAATTTGCAGTGATCTTCCTGCTCAGCCTCTCAAGTGCTGGAATTACAGGCATCTGTCACCATTCCTGGCCTGAAATTCTACAGTGTAATTTTAAATTATATAGTTTGAACATTTCAGATATATCATTTTATTATATATAATTTATGTATTGTATAGCTCTGTAATTATGTAAAATATAACTAATTTGAAAGTAGTTTATGTTGTTTTGGAAAAATGCATTTAAGCAATTCTTCCATGCAGGAAATACTAAAATACAAGTTTCTGACCACATATTTGAGTGAAACCATCCTTTTTTGATTTAAAACCTTTACAGAATAAAACCTTTATTGAATCTTGTCTGGACAACCATGATTGACTTTTCAAAGGAATTACAGTATAAGTGTTTAGCCTTTTTTTTCCAACTCCTAAAAACTTCAGTTAATGTTATTTTCATAATAATAATGTGCTCTTTAGACTCTCTCAGAATTGCCAGTAAGGTTATTTTGGAAATGAAGACACATAGAATTAGAAACATAGAAGTAGAAAACTTTTCATGACTATTTCTATTGATATCTTACAGGAACTGCCATTAAAACCCTAACTGGCAAAGTTGAAAAGATGGTCTCACACCACAAAAATGTAAATAAACCAGTTGGTGGGATTAATGTCACTGAAGTGTTCATGATAAAAGAAGAATTACAAGAAGAACTGAAGGTGAAATCATTTTTGCTTGATAAACATGCATTAAATCATCTTTTGGTGAATTTTTTTTCTATTTTGTTTTGTTTTGTTTTATAGACATGTATTCAAGGCTGAGCTTCAATTCACTGTGTAGTCCAGGCTGGAATGTGGAACGATCTTCCCGCTTCAGTCTCTCAAGTGCTGGGAGTTTAGGCATGTTCCACCATGCTCAGATGATGAACATAGCTTAACAATTATGTTTTATAGTAAAACATAAACAAATACAAACATTCAGCCTGTGGAAGACGAGATTTTCATCTTATTTTGTTTTCGGGACTGTATTTCAGTTTCATAGAGAAGCAAAGATACTGGAGTGAAGACAGGTAGAGATGGAATGTCCCCAACCTGAGGAGCCCACAGTCCGAAACCTCTTGAGCACCAGCATCACGCTCAAGAGTTTCAGATTGGGGTTGGGGCTATACGTCCGTGGTGCAGCCTGTTCTTAGCACACGTGAGGTCCTGGGTTTACTGCCTAGACCACGTGTGCACCTATCAATACAATTCAGAATGCAAACTGCTTTGGATTCCTTTTTTTTTTTATTATGGGTGCTCATACCCTGTAAGGTCTATATAAGTATCCCAAAAGCCTGAAAAACTATAAAACCTGAAACACTTCTGATCCAAGCATTGTAGATAAAGAATATTTAATCTGTAGTAGTATATTGCACTTCAGGCTTTTGGAATTCATGTGTATCACTTGATACTTCCAGATACTCCGTGCCATCTACACAGAAAGTTGTGACTGATGGAATCTGGGGTCTCCACATCCAAGTCTGGGGACTTAGTAGGGTTCAGCCCCTCATCAGAGCTGGAGTCACTGGAGAAATGCTTTCGGAGATGTGTGTGAATCAGTAGACGAGGCTTGTTTATTGTAGCACTGTTCATAACAGCTAAATTTTGGAAGTGCCCTATATGTTGTCCATCACTAGATGGATAAAGAAAATATAGTATTTACACACCATGAAGCACTACTGCGCCATAAAGAAAGACAGAATCATTTCCAAAAAAATAGCTGTACTTTTTAAATTTTTTTTTTTTGTCTTTTTCGTTTTTATCGGTACCAGGGATCGAACTCACGACTGCCTGCTTGCAAGGCAGGTGCTTATGCCGCTGAGCTAAATCCCCAGCCCCCTAAAATAGCTGTACTTTGAGACCATAGTGTTTAGTGAAATAAGTCAGACACACGAGCTTGAATATCACATGGTTTTTCTTATGAGAAAGCCAAAACCCAGGTAAAGAGCAAGATAAAAGACAATAGGAGGCAGGGAGACAGATCTTCCTCAGATGGTAAGGGCATCAGGAGGTGGTGGGAGATGGAATGAAGAAAGGAATGGAGGTGTGTTATGCACATGGGCCAATGCCACATGAGGAATGGAAGCATCTGTAATGCAAACGTATGCTAGTAAGAGGCAGGCAGGCAGACAAGGCAGGTGATACCACTTTTGTCTGTACCAGAGAAGCGGCTAGGATGTTTTCCGAGCAGTTCTGGGGAGTGTATCTGTGTCTTCCCACAGTGGTCACTCTTGCTAAGGTTTCACCAACACTAGATTTAATTCTAGTTCATCTGTGGAATCTAGAACATTCTGTCAAGATACTTTCATTGGTACTACTTGTGTTACACAAGCTAAAAATGACACAAAGCTGAAGATGTGTGTAGTGAGAGAGTGGGCTTGCATCTGCGGAGAACTCTTCCCACAGGGTATGTGTGAGGGGCACGAAATATAGTATTTCAGGAATTTTCTAAATTCATGGTATATTTCCATGGCATGAAACAAAAAAGGTGATTTGGTTTTGTTTTGTTTTGAGACTGAATCTCACTATGTAGCCCCGGCTGGCCTTGACCTTGTAGCAGTCCTCCTGCCTCAGCCTCCCCAGTGCTGGGATCACAGGTGTGCACCACCACATCTGGTAGTGCCCATCCAGTGTCAGCTGCTCAGTCTAAACTGCAAAATGCTTTCAGGGTGCGGTTCTTTAAGAAACATGACTCATTCTCTATGTATCCCTGTAAGTGTGCAGACGTCGACGACGACGACGACGACTGGGACATTTCATCCTTAGAGGAAGAAAAATCTGTGGGGAAAAAAGCTGGGAAAGACAAGAAGGACCTTTTACCCATGAAGAATGAGTCGAATTCTACTCAAGTGCGAAATGCCTGGGGTGCATTCTAGGGGCCCAAGGGGAAGGTGCGTAGATCTTGCTCTCCTAGTCTTTATCTGATTAGCTGTTTCCTCTGTATAAATATATCTACTTTATATGTGCCAGTGGATCATCAGACAAAACCATATTGCATAAGTATGATCTTGAATGCTGTATGTTAATTTAAAGACTGAATTTTGACAGCTTACCGACTGACACATTTGCTGATCATTTTACTTACTTTTGGGCCTAATTATTCATTTAAAAATTCTGTTACATTATTTTTCAAAATCTCCAGTCTCTTTGTACGGATGTCCCATAGGAAATAAGGTTTCTGGTCTTCTACCTGAAAGAGACCATTCTTCTGGCAGCCTTCCTCTATTCCTCTGTTTCTATTAAATATTTTTCTTGATTTTCTTCCAATGGAAGTTTTTCTTGTAGCACTGCAGTCAGTGGAATGAATTACAATGAAAGCATTAGTTGAAATGCTTCCCATCCTCTTAGGTTAGAGCCTGGATAAATACAGTAACTTCAGTCTCAGCAGATTGCATTCTTAACAGAAGATTGTAATTCATGTTTTTTTTTATCAAAGTGGTTCTCACATATGGTGGGAACCGAGTGAAGAGAGGGGCCGCCCTGTCATAGCTCATCAAGCCTGCCTCAGGAATGGGCCAAGGCCCCAGGGCCTTGATCTGACAGCTTGAGACTTTGCCTGTCGTGTCTCCCCTGCTGAGACAGATGGGGATTTGGCCCATTTCTACCGGCCAGCGCACCTCTCATGCCCTCCCACTGCTTCTGTGCCCTTGTTTGTAATTTTAGTTAGTACCCATCCCGCACGCGTGCACTTGCCTCTCTCAGCAGAATCTGTGCACCACTTCTTGGAAAATAAATCATCATTCCCTTGTCCCTTTGCTGCCATTTACCACCATTGTCAGTACTTAGGCCACCTTGTCAGATAGCAGCATGACTGTCACAGAGCCGTCGTGAAGATACTTATGTTGAGGAGCAACTCTGATTTTTGAAATCCAGAAGCCCATGTTGTGTTCCATGCCACTTAGGCAGCAAGGTCGGAGAGCGGCCAAGGCTATGACTCCACACCCCATGATGGAAACATTTCCAATCAAATGCAGAGGCTGAAAAGCCTGGCACTTTGAAAAGTGTATGTACCTTAGAAAAATCTGTTTTTCACATTTAACCATCTGGGGCAGAGATCTGTGTTGACTTGTTGATTTTTGTCTCCTCCTTTACCACATCTGCGCCCTCAGAGATACTGATACAGTACTGCCACCCACAGGCTGGGCACTTTGAGCTCCCAGGTCCTGGGTTGAAGGCTGGGGAAGGAGAAGCAGGAACTTGCAGGCCGAAGGGCAAAAGCTCACCTACCGGGGTTGTGGGAAGGGACCCTAGAGATGTCCCCAGTTCGTGTTGGATTTCACAGTGGTCTCCTACATAGCCATCGGGGTTGAGGCCAGGGATTCCTGATAAATGACAAAATGGAATCATGGGCTTTCTCAGGCTTGACCGCGTTTATTTAACCACTGGGGATTCTTTTCTTCTCTCTCTCCCTCTGCAGCACTTCAAGAAATGAGTGCTTTGAAAAGCAGCTTAGTAGCTGAGACTGGGCAAGTGATACTGAGGCTGACTACAGTTCTGCACCTCGGAGGGTTCTCCCAGAAGCCAGTGGTGTCCAATGGCGGCCTGTGGATCCTGCCTTACAGTGTTTCTCTCAGTAACAAGGAAGCCACCTCAGAAAACACTGCAGTCTCTTCAGTGGCATTCAATACAGTATTGATAGTCAGCAGTATTTTAAAGCATATAAAGGTGTTTTACTTCCGCAGCTAAAAATCAAAATAATGTGCCATTAAAGTCAGAAAAAGTGTCTTCTTCAGAATGGTACTCTAGTGTTAAGTGCATTTTTTTCAACTAATTTTTAAGTGAAACATATATATATATAATTTTTTAATTTATGTCAGGTTTTGGTTTGAGTTATTACAGCTTTTTTTATATCTATATTGTCACAGTGGATGCACTGATACTATAAAATTCTTTAAAATAGCGATAGTGAGCAGTGAAATCTTAAAGAGTTAGACTGATTGTTTGTCATAGTAGAGGTTTAGAATGATAACAGTGTAGCTAGGCCCACGTTAAATAAATCTTCCTAAATTTCCTAGTCATGTTTAGCTTTGACTCATTGTAAGCATGGTGCCACTAAATGGTTATTTTCTGTGCTGTAATCTTTTTGTCTTGGGTGTTTTATGAGTACAGTTTAGCTATTTAAAATGCCAATTAACTTATCAGATATAAACAAAAAAGATTGATTAGTGGGACTGGGGATTTAGCAGCATAAGCACCTGCCTGGCAAGCGCAAGGTTGTGAGTTTGATCCTTGGTACCAAAAAAAAAAAAAAAGATTCATTTACTACTGAATCACATGTGTGGGTAGTTTTTCTTTATTTGGGCTTGAAAACTACCCAACCCATGTTATAAAATACCTCAAAACTAAATAGTTATATTGTTGAACAATGATGTTAAAGGCCAAAAGGTTCCTATAAAATGTTTTTTGCATTTTTTAATGCTTTGTGGTACTGTCTATACTTTGTTTCCAAAAACAAGTAACATTTTATCTAAATGGTTTGTTGGATTTTAGATCTCTTCACTTTCCAAGTTTATCAGTAAAGCCCTCTCCATCACATTCTTGTGACTGTGGCTGATTATTCTGAGATGATTGCCGAAATGAATTCATACCTTTTTCTTTTTGAGATAGGGTCTCGCTATGCAGTTCAGGCTGGCCATGAACTCATGGAAATCCTCCTACCTCAGCCTTCAGAATACTGAGATTACAGATGAGATTGCAGATGAGCATCGTACCCAGCAGAATTTATACTTTTGTAAGGATTTAACTAGGGGAGGGGCCTGCCCTGGTAGCTATGCTATGTAACATCCAGGCTTTAGAATAAGGTTGTTTCTACTTGTACATAATCTAAATTTCTTAACATTTTCCCAACTTTCTGCAGGACCATTTTAATACAAATACACTTATTCTGTGTTTCTAAAATCTTTACCAGCCAGGCATGGGGATGCATGCCTGTAATCCCAGCACTTGGGAAGCTGAAGCAGGAGGATTGCTGTGAGTTTGATGCCAGCCTGGGGGGCTACACAGTGAGTTCAAAGGTCAGCCTTAACTACATAGCAAAACCCTGTCTGAATAAAAGAGGAGCCGGTTTCGTGTAGAACGGTGCACCTGTACTGTCAGCCTGCCTGAGATAGCCATGCGTTACTTTGCTGAGTCAGGAATTCTGTAGCAGGTGTTTACTGAGCCACTTGGTTTGGTTTTTTTGGCTTTAAACCACCTTACTTTGCCTAATGAGAATTGCTCCGAGACATGGTTGTTTATAGTCCTCATTTAAAGATATGAGGACCACAGGAAGTCACTTGCCAAAGGCCATGCACCTAGAACCAGGGCAGTTTTTCTATACCTTTATCCTCTACCCAAAAATTTTCAGTACATTTTTACCAGCTCAGCTTGAAGTAAAATTAGTTAATTAATTAAATCACACAACCCTATCCCCACTCTATCCTGAAGCACCTACCCTCCTTTATGTCTTTCTGGAAAAAGATATTTCAGGTACTGTGCTAACCTGGTACTAACCAACAGCAAATTTCAAACAAACTTTTCTTTTTCTATTCAGCACCTCCAAACCATGTTTTTTTTATTTTGTTTCCCCTTAAAGCTTTCACATTTCAGAAAAATGGTATGTTCACCTGCATTGCAATTCATAGTGGACAGCTTCCTGCTGATAACACAGGCACCGCTGAGCTGTGTCCCCAGCCTCAGCCCTTGCTGGCTCCTTTTCTCCTGCCTGCCTGTCTGTCTGTCTGTCTGTCATGCTGGGGATGCATAATGGATCCCAGGGCCTCCTGTATGCTATCACTGAGCCATACTGCCAGCCCTCATCCATCCCAGTTCTCTATTTTATCCCGGACTGTCTCAACCCTAAGTCCTGTTCTGTCACTACTGTGACAAGTTACTCAAACTCTGTTTTAATTTCCTTCTGTGTAAACTCAGATAAAACAAGCGCGTGCTGCACAGGGAGGCCTGAGGGGCGAGCTGGGTGGGGTTTGTGAGTCTTGTGGGTGTGTTCCTGGTCACCACTGCTGCCCTCGCGGGCTTACTATATTTAGGCCTGGCCCTTGGCATCTGTGTCCTTGTTCTGAAATCACTGAAGCGACTCACATGTCTTGAAAGATGACAAGGCTGTCAGTTCCCAGTTAAAAACAGGAGCTGTAAGACACAGCCCATCAGTTCTGAGTGACGCAGGTGCCACGCTGGCTCTAGGACTTCCCTTGTTGCTTTCAGACTTGATCTTAGCTGGTGGCTGCTGCTCAGCTCCCCAGCAGTTACTTAAGGTGGCTGTGCCACATATGGGGCAGTAATACTGTCCTCAGTAGCCCTTCCTTGAGCCATAAAAGTGAATGACAGATGGGCCTACAAACTAGAAGGGAACTCCATGCAGCCGCCAATAGCTTGTGTATTTAACTTGGACATCATGTGAGGAACAATCTCAGACTGGCCCAGTACTGTTTAGAAGGCAGCATTCTTTCTACACTTCCTGTTTAAAATATGAATGGAACAAGGAATGGGGTCAAATATCTCCCAGTATGAATGACCAAAAAGGCTATATCGTAAATACTTCTTGAACCTTTGGTACCAAATGAATGCTCTACCTGTCCTCTAAATGTATGCAATGTACAAATCCTGTAAATAACTTGTTTATTTTTTTTATAGAAAGCCGTAACAGAAAATGATTAGTACATAACCATGTAAGAACATTTACATCCATACAATCAACAAACACTGCAAATTCATGTTTTAAAAATAGTTTGAGTGTTAATTATAAGAGGGTCTTCGATGGGATCATCTTGTGAACAGTCCGTTTTGAGAACAAACTCAAGACACAACTTGCCAGCAGAGCGCTTCAGACATAAGCATTTTTATCAAACTGTTTTGAAGGGTTTGTGGTTTTAAAATCTCCTTCTCCACCATGATACTTGGTCCGAGAAGACATGACAGACGTGGCTCCGTTGTATGTGTATCCCATTCTGAAAAGGCAAACACAGTTCTGATAGACTCTGTTCAACTCGGGGCAGACAAACTGGATGGAAACCATTTCTGTCCATAGCAAAGCTTAAACCTTCCTCTTTCTTGTTTGCTGTCTTCCCTCCTCTAGCTTTGAGAAATAGCTCTGTGTCATTTTTCAGTAGCTTGCATAGCAAAGAATCTCTGCAGAAGAAACCCATAACTTACTCGTTTGTTCAGCTTCTCTTTTTGAAAGCTATTCTTTAAAAACTCATCTTACCAGAACCTAGAAGACTAATTAATGACTTTCATCAATAATGCCTGCTTTTACAGCAATGCTGATGCCAGTGTGAAGAGCATGCCCTCCTGTTTAGGTTACTATTTCTAATTCCAGAAATACTCTTGGAATATGATAATGATGAGCTCTTTTTGTTTTAAAACTGACTATATTCCTGACTTTGTCAATTCTGGGTTTTTAAAGTTTCTGAGAATCACATGAACGGTTGCAATTCGTCGCAGGGAGAAGAATGATTTTCAGTGGTATAGTACCTTTGAACAGAACATTTTTGTCTCTTGCATACCTGGGTTTTTTGTTGTTGTCAGATATTGAAAAGCAAAATATGACACCACCAATTATGCAGAGCGAGGCTCCTGCCCATCCAATAAACAGAGCAGCTCCTAATTCGTACCTGTGAGAAAACATGACCCAAGTATTACAGCTTATTTCCGGAGTGGGGTTTAAACAGTGTTTAACCCTGCTGGGTACCATTTACTGAATTCCGGTTCTACATTTTTGCTGTTGGAACTTGTAAAGGAAGCGGTAACACCTTTGCACCTGTAAAATGCTTTAAATTCTTCCTAAGGTGTTTTTATACCGCTGATGACTTTCCGATGACTTTCTTATACCTCTGCAACATTCTAAAAAGAAATCAGGGTGTCCAGGCAGGTGAGGTCAAAACCCAGGCCTCCTGACTTACTCGGCAACCCTCTTCCACACTCTGCCTTTGCTTCCCCAAACTCTGCCCCATTTATTCTGCCCCACAGGATAAACTACTCTGGCACCCTGCATTTAGAAAAGGGGAGGCTGCCTGTGTTTTCATTTCAGATCACTTCAGTAAATGTTTATCAAGCACCAATGAAATGCAAATAAACCTTGAGTAGAAGGTGTTCGCCAAGGGTCAGAGATGGAAATGGCATTATCTGGTTTATCACTACCATCTAGTGGGCAGCTTAATGTGCATGGTATGAAACATCTTCTAGGCCACCACACTGTGCAGATAACCTCAGGAGACACCAAAGTAACGGAGACAGTTCCTGCCTTGGGAGGTCATTATGCAAAAGGTAAGGGTAATGTGACTGAGAACCAGAAACAGGTCACTTGCCCCAGAGTGCTAGAGGAAACCCTTTTGGTTGAGGAACAGTCACCCAAACAAACGACCAATGACCCCCCCAAAGATTCAGGGGCTGTGTGCTGCTCCCACGTTTGCCTGTTCCTTTCCTGCAGAGTAGGTTTGTTCTTATAAAGGACTCCTTTGGGGCCCATGCACTTTCTCTGTAGTGCAAAAAACAAAAACAAAACCAAACTTCACAACAGTGGTTTTCAGTACAGAATGAAGTCGGAATGGGGCGGTCTGTTTGGATCACCAGAACCTAAGGAGCTGAGGCTTGGAAAGTCAGAGAAGAGAAGATATAGCCCAAGGTCAGTCCCATTTCCAGCCATCCCCGCCCCTAGTTGGGTCACTGTATGGCAATGGTGCTGTCCTGGCAATTTGAGGAAGATCTCCCTGAGGCTCTCATCTCTTCCGGCTTGCCATGTCACTACCTGAACTGTCATCCTCAACCCAGGCAGGCTTTGTAGTGTGGACTGAGAGGTCAGGAAGGATTAGGGCCACGAACCAGGAGAACAGGAAGCCACAAGGTCATCCGGGCACTGGTGCATTTTCAACTAGGATGGGGCGTGTGCACAACAAAGGCTGCCCTGTGGTCCTTTCTTTCCTCACTCTTGGGCTAAACCTTCAGGAACACAGGTGACAGATGGGACCAGGAACAACTGTGACAAAACAACGAGGTATTTTACTCTGGAACACCAGTTATGCTCTGGGAGCCCAGAACTACTCCAGGGGTTCTCATCATAAACAGAAAAGTTGTTCCGAAGTGATGAAAAACATCCTCCATCTACTCACAAAATCATGCCCAAGGAGGGCTGAGGAGGAAGCACACGGCTGGAGAGAAAACAAACTGGCCCGCTCTATTTCTGCTGCGACTTGGCAGGCCCCTGCCACTATTTTGTAAATCTTTGTTTTGGTTTGGTTTTGACTTTTTGAAGACAGGGTCTTGCTGGGCAGTCCAGGCTGGCCTTGAACTCACTCTGTAGCCCAGTGACAGTGAACTTTTCAGAGCTTTCAATGATACAAACACCTCCCCGCCGCACGCAGGCCATAAGTTCACACTGTACACTACCACACTGGCCTCAGACTTGACGGTCCTCCTGCCTTAGTTTCCCAAGTTCTAGGGTTGGAGCATGGGCCATCACCCCTGACTGTTTTTTAGATCTTGTCGCACTTGCCAGGCAATGAGACCTGGCCAGAGAAGGAGGGAGAGCACACCAGGGGGACTGTGGTGGGGACACCCAGGGTGGCTCAGGTTTCATCGGCCTGCTTCTTGTAAGTGGGGCCCCAGGAAAATGTGGAGTACCCGGGGGAAATGGGTGTGTGCAGATGACGCCTATGTAAGGCTTACTTATAGAAAACCCATTCTTGCAATAATGTAGGCCTTGGGTTGTACAAAGCCTATGCATTGGGGGCAAAAGTTTATATTAGCTATCGCTGAAAGACTGGGTTACCAGTGGAATTCAGTTTTGAAATGGTAACACTGATGAGTGGACTTCTAAAAATCTTAAACATTAAAAAAACCCATTTGGTTGTGTTGAGCTAAGTGGAATATTTATTATTTTCGCTACTGCCACCGTGATTAAAATGAGGACAGTACATTTGGAAAAGTTCTGGCCCCTTGCTCCGAGAGCCTCCTTAGGATCATTTGATTTCTCAGAGGATCCTGAAAGGCTGAGGCGTTCTCATTTATTACAAGAGTTTTTGTGTTATTTTTGGAGGGCCTCATCTGTTCTTTTTCAGAGCCAGTGTGCCCTGGTTTTACTGACTTCCCCCTCACCTCTTTTTTTTGTGCTGGGTGACAAGACAGCCCCAGGGCACTCAGAAAGAATTCCACACCCCAGAGCTTGGAGCCACTGAGAGCTTAATGAGCCAAGGAGAGAAACTCTCCTCTTTCTGAAGTAAGAACTAACTGTAGGTCTCACTGATTAGATTTTAAAATCCTAATAAAGTCTTTTACTCAGCTAAGGTTACATAAAAAGAACATAAAGCAACAGTTAAGTGTTCAGGGTTTGGATCACAGTTCCAGGGCTTAAGTCTGAGTTCTGTGATTTTTTTTTTTTACTTGTGCTGAAACACAAGAGAAGTCAACATGGGACAGCCTGGCTTTGATTTCCTCATCTGTAAAATGAGGACAGGGACACATCTCTCAGGGGTAGGATGAAGATTCCATATCGTAATGCAAATAAACCTGTCTTGGCATACACACAAGGTCCAGCCCAGCCCACTGTTATTACCTTGGACATGTGCTTGACCCACATCTGTACATATTTGGGAGAACCCCGGTCATGTTTCCTGGGAGAGACATGCTCTTTTGCTTCTATTGTTAGGTTCCATCACAGTTTACTGTAATTATTTGCTTAACGTCTGGCTAGCCTTGATAAACTGTAGGATTTGTGAGAACAAGGCTGTTCTGTTTCTTTCTCGTCCACTGTGAATACATGGTAAGCATGGGATCTAGCCTATCATTCCTGTGGAGGTGAGCAGGGGACACTACACAGCTCCCAAGGGTGGCAAATCAAACCCCAATGAGAAGAGGCGTTTACAAGGCTAATCCTGAGTGGCAGTGTGAGCTATGTAAATCAAAGTCTCCAGGGATACTGCAGTCCTGGCCTTCTGGACAAGGAGAGAGCCACAAGCAATGCTCAGGGTCTCAGACAAAGCCCTGCAGAAGCGAGTAACTTCAACAGCTACTCTAGCGAAAAGCACATTTTACCACCTTAGATGTTCCCGCTGTATTTTTTCAGGGAATGTTAAGCGGTTAATCTATGTATTGGAAGTGAATCTGTTTCCCATTACTGGTTTACCAAAATCACATTCACTTACGCAAATGTACTGAAGCCAGACCTACAGTTCTTAATGAGTCCGGTCAACTAAGAGACTCCAAAAACAGTGTTTTCATCTTTAAACCAAGATCATTCTTGCCCAGGCTACTGGAGAGCTGCCTGTGGGAGTCGATTCACCACCTTTCAGATAAGGAAGAAAAGAGCACAACAGAGGCCAGGCTGAGAGGGAGAAAGCTGGCTCAGGGCAGAGAGGACACTGAGGACCAGAGATCTGCAACAGATAACCTGAAATTTGGATAATCTCTCCGAAGTGTTGAAATTAGCAATCAGTGTCTTAGCGTTACAAAAAGTGAAGAAAGACTTCCAAGCAGAGGCAAAGGAGACATGCCTTGGAAATACCCTGCAGTAGATAGTCTATTGTTCTCGCTCTCTCTCACTCCTGCCTTTTAAGAACTTCAGTGTTTCCCAAAACACACACTGATAGGTGTGAACTGAAACCACTGTTGAGTACCGTCTTGACAGCCATTCAACAGTGAGGAAAAAAAAGTCTGAAAAAGAAAGAACCAGTTGCAAAAGCCATGACATGAAACTGTTAAAAAATAGAAGGCTTCACTCTGGATGAATACCACTTATTACATGTTGGACAGAATTCATCACGGAAGTCAAATGGAAATAATATTTTCCTTGGAATAGAGCCTGTGTGAGAAGTATAATCTATGAAAATGAATATGCAAGCCAATTGTTACTATAAGCCAAGTTCTGAATCCCTCCAGAAACTTTCAAGATGGTTTGAATTAATGCAGACACCATGCTGTGAGCCATAACAATGTTGTGTATGTGTGATGTTCCTGTCAATCATCCCTCCACTGACCCTGCTGATAACTAGAAACTTAATCACCCATGGTCTTGGGCAGTGGTATCCTATTTCAGTAAAGTTCAATATTTTATGAAAAGTCTCTGGCTTTCTCAGGGTGTAGTTGTGCTAACAGTAGTAATAAGGCACAGTTTTAGGAGGGAAGAAAGCTTAACTTTCAAAGGGAAAAAAGTGGGGAGAAAAGTAACATGATGATTGTGAAGTAAGCATCCTGTGAAAATGTTCTCCATGTAGAAATTTTTGGCCGTGATTGTTCCTTTTATTGTGCAGTCAAAAGATGACGCTGGATGGATCTGATGCCTGCTCACTCTAAGTCTTGAGATAGTTCACCAGGTCACATAACCTGCATCTGTGGTTTGAAAGGGCTGTGTATCTTTCATGTGTGTGATTTTATTAAAATAACACAGCAGCAGGGCTGACTGTGGAGTCCAGGGCATCTTTTTTAGATGTGTAAGGCAAAGCCAATGACACATATCTTTCCTCAAACTCCCACTTTGGCACTCCTGGTGCGGCTGCTTCATTTCCTCTCCAGCTGAACATTTCACTCCTCAGCGCTCGGCTTTCTTACTTCCAAGTTGCACAGTTAATAAGTGGGTAAAGAATCCGTGCACATGGGTAGGTATATCTCTTTGTCCTGAAATTAAATGTATCAACCAGACCTGCTGCAAAAAAGCTGGAGTCAATTTAAAAGTGTATCTTAACATCTTGTTCAGAATCTTCAACAGCCTATATCTGAAAACATTTCAAAATTGAATGAGGTGTTGGGAAAGAGTTACGTAGGGTAAGTTCTCCTGAGAATCTCAAAGGTATCTGTCTAGTTGCCAGTTTCCAGTTATTACTCATCAGAGGTGACCAAAGATTAAACAGACGAAATTACACAAGACTTTCTTCCTTTCCACAATGATTTCACACTAGGACCTTTTAAATCTTCCTCCTTGAGACCTAAGTGTCATAAAATAAGACCTCCAACATTTCAACATATATTTCTTAATAACTCATCTCAGTAGACTGTATAAAGTAACATACCGCTACCTTTATATACTCTGTAAGGGCTGGCACCCTTCAAAATAGAGTTAGCATTGTTTTGAGTGTTACTAGATATGGTTCTAAACAGCTTAAATGTTCTATCTCATTTAACTCTGACAACTTCTTATCCTCATTCCACTAGTAGGGGTACAAGGCAAAGAAAGGACAAGTAATTTCTTCAAGGTTGCATAGCTAATAAGTAGCAGAACAGGGCTTACTTCCTAGATCCAGGGTCCTATTATTACACAATGTGCTATGCTGACTCCTCTCCCAATTCCTTTAACTGTTATCATGTGTACCCTGGTAGTGCATTCCTGTAAGCCCAGCAGTCAGGAGGCTGAGGCAGGACTGTCATGAGTTTTGAGGCCAACCAGGACTACTAGTGAGTTCAAGGCTAGCCTGAACTGCACAGGAAGACCCTGTCTCAAAAACAATATCATCAACAAAAACCAAGCATGCTGTTCCCACTCTATATACATAGTCCCACATCACTACTGACTTATAATCCTTGCTGTAAATGTTATGCAGCCCAGACTAAGGTAATCAATTATAATGAAGACAGAGAATGAAGTTAAATATCCTAGTAAGGTGAGACTGATATCCAGCTTCTTCAAAAAGATTCCAAAATTAACAGGCAGACTCCTTTTAGAGTCTAGTTTGGAAGACTAATAAACAAGCAGGTGCTCACCCAGTGTATTATGATGGGTTCACAGGACACAAAGGGAGACCCAGGTGAGCACGTTATTCCTATCAATGCTTTCTTGCCCCAAACCACTAACTTCCTGGATGCCTTGCTTTGTTTTCTTCCTTAAATGGGAAGTCCTGAAAAATGATCGGAAATAAACCAGAGTAAGACAGATAGGAGCTGAATGCAGGAAGCAGGATACACTGAGAGGAATAATTATTCCATGTACTAGTCTGTAAAAGAAAATAGAGTTGCCAGTCAGTTGGTATCCAAGCAGATTTTTAAGGCCTGTGATGAAAAGAATTCAGGGATCAGAAATAGTCAATGCGGCTTCCAAACGAAGTACGTTCACGGAATAACACCTTAATATTTAACAGCGAAATCTAATTCGTTCTTAATACCTGGCACTATGCAGAATCTCCAAAGATCTATGAGCCCTTTACCAACAGTGGCTCATTCTTCAAATAACCTCATGAGTAATCTTAAATGAATAAACATCATAAGTTAATAAATTATAAGGACAGAAGAGTAAAATTAAATATCTTGGCAAGTTCCCCCGTGAGACCGATATTCTTTCCAACCTTGCCTAGGAAGATCTGTATTCTACTTCTTGAATGGTTGATTGTTCATTTAACTGGACAATAAGGATGAGATAGCTTATCTGAAAGTAGGGAGCTTTTTATTTTTTTTTTCTTCTTTATCTTTTATTTTTTAGTCCTGGGGAATGAACTTCATCCTTGTACAACTCCAGCCTGCTCTGTACCACAGGGCTACATCCCCAGCCTGGCATTTACTTCTAACTATTAAATGACCACAGTGGTGAAAAGATTTTACCTCACAAAAGCTCAAATCTTGAAGTAGAAATCAAATATGCCAGGAATGAAGAGTGTGCCATGGTTTTGAAAATAATAAAAACAGAAAAGCTTGGAGAATAAGACCCAAACAGGAAAGCATCTAAGCCATAACATTAATGGCAAATCTCATACACAGAAAGAGAATAAACCTAAGATCACAATGTTCCATTTTCCTTGAAGAGAGAACTGCGTAAGTGCCATGACTTTGCTTAATTGAAAAAGTTTCTTCATGTCAACCATTTCTTACTCGGAACAGTTTAAGAAAACAAAGCAAAGCATCCAGGAAGTTAGTGGTTTGGGGCAAGAAAGCATTGATAGGAATAACGTGCTCACCCTGGGATGGTGATTCAGGCTGGGGGGTACTGTTACCATAGCTGCCGAGAAGGGAGGTTCGTTCTTTCTCTTTCCTTTTTTTTTTTGGTAGGTTTTGTTTCAGTAAAAAGGAGCCTAAGAGTAGAAAAACAGTTTTCAAGGCCCTGCATGCTAGAAGCATGAATCTAATCTTTCTTGAATGCAAGGAAGTAGAACCCAGAGGAAGAGCACAGTTCTGTCAAATGTAACTTGGAAGAAAAATCTTTCCAGGTCTGCACTGGGAAAGGAAGAGTCTTAGAATTCTTAACAGCCACTGGAAACTCAGCCCTGGAGTGTGGCTGGCAGGATCTCTGCCCTGGCTTGCCATCAAAAGCCACTCTCGTTTTTCTCACAGGAGAGCTCTGCAGAGTCCTGCAGCACAGTACGAACTCTAGTGATAAGCTGAGTGTATTTTTCTAACTTCGGAAGCCCAGGTGCATCCCATGGTGATGTCAACCAGGAGGAGCCACTTAACGCACTAGAGAAGCTCTATTAAAATCAATGGCAGCAAACCAGCACCAGAACCTCGCTCTGAGGCCTGAACTATCCTGAGCACATTTTAGGGTATCAGGCAGCAATTCAATCAGCACGCAATGTGTCTCAGTATTCAGCCCAAGATGCCAAGAACATGGGTTCACGCGACAGTCATATCTTCTGGGGCTGCAGTGGGAGGCACAGGTGCTGGGGGCTTGGGTTTTAAAGGACACAGGAACACAGCTGGGAGAGGAGGGCTTATGCACCTCCACAGAAAGCTTTTTTGCTTGCAGTCCTGAAGCACCGCGGTTTCTACAGTAACAACTTCCCTTTTAGTCACTGTTGGCCAAGAAGTGGAAAGGGATACTTTCTGATCTCTAGGAACTTACTTAAAGCTCTTGCCAACAGAGCAAGACACCAAAGAAATAGGGAAGCCTACAGCTGCCTTCTCCAAACCTCAGCTCACTCGCGATTGGCCCAGCCAGGAACTTTGATTCCTGCACCTAATCCTCTCTAGTCATGGACAAACGAAATCAGAGCCACCAATGGAAAATTCTAGCAAAGGCCAGCTGGGAAAGTCCTATCCCCGAGGACAGGCCAAATGAAAACCTTGCTTTAATCACAATGACATTTCAGTACTTATGAAACCAGTCTCTTCTGTCTCCATAGCCAGTGCGCAGCCTACTGATGTTGTTGAATTATCCTGTGTACCAGAAGGTGGTGGTAACAGAAAATCAGAGGAAATTATGATAATTGGTTGGTGTATAAAAAGCACATTTGTTTATATAAGGTCTTTGAATTCCTGTCATTCCTGTCATATATCACTTTTATGCCTCTTCTGTCACTGTAATGAGAATCTGGTCACATTTATAATTCTCAGGCTTTGATTCTTTGATCCAGTTAGAATTCACTTAGATCACTGAGGGCCTTTCTTTGTGTGAGATACTGAAGGGAATAACAGAAAAAGGAGAGAAAGTTCCAGTCTTAGGGAGTCAACACATGATCAACCCACATGTTTGTTTATAGTGTATAGTTTCTATAATACTTCCATGTGAAGTATTTACAAATACGTTGGTAAGCAGTGCTTCCCCCCACCCCGCGCCCCAGTACTGGGGGCTGAACCAGAGCCTTCACACTGAGCTACATCCCCAGACCTTTTATTTTTCATTTTGAGACGAAGTCTTGCTAAGTCACTAAGTTATCCAGGCTGCGCACAAACCTCAATTCTCCTGCCTCAGGTTCCTACCGTGCTGGGATTATAGCTAAGTGCCACCACACTCAGCTAGCAGCACTGTTTCTAATAACCCTACTTCTGGTACTTTTAATTACACAAGATTAACTGTAAAATTGTTAGTGTTATTTTAAATCATTGCAAAAAAAAGCCCTAAAAGATCATCAACTTTATACTATACAAAATTTAAAAAGGACTCTTAATAATAACTAATATACTGAAAGGGAATTTAAATGAAGCCTGCCAAGGATGCCCCGCAAGATCAGGCAGACACGTCCACACTGGACAAACCTGATAACAGAACATTCCTTTCTTTGTGTAAGCTTGTCTAACAAAAGGCCCTAAGCAGAACCTAAAATATTCCTTTGTTATCCCCGTCTTTGTATAACTAATAGCCTTGCAATATAATTTAAAATGTAACAGGACATTTCTTCCTTTGTAGAACCCATGCTTTCTATACCTGATGACCTTACAATAGAACCTAGGATGTTTAAACTCCCTTAGCAACCCCAAGATGTCACCCAGCCTTCCAATCCTAAATCATAAAATCTGCCTCTGTACATTGCCCCCTAGCTTTCCCTATTAAAGCCCCAAGACCCCATCGAGGCAGGGATCTGGCTCTTTGGGAGAGATCCTAGTCAGAAGCCCATTGGTGTAATAAACTTCCTCCTAAATCTCCTTGGTACCATCTCTCCCAGGTTGGCTTTCCATAACGATACTACAGAAAAGCCAATATGGGTGCATGCATGCACACACATGTATTCAAAGCATGTATTTATTCTCTTAGCAACTCAATGAAATAGATTCAGTTATCATCCTTCTTTTACAAATGAGACTATACAGAGAGAGACACTAGGCAGATACAGAGAAAGGACTACAGAGAGACCAACAGTGGGACTGGAATAGTTCAGTGAACACTGAGGATTTGGAAGAGATAAAGCTCTCATAGTACAACATTACTGAACTGTGTTTTTATAGATGATAGAAGACTAAGACACTCTGACAGTACTGAACTGAATCTCACAAGCACAGAAAGCATTCAGGAATGAGCCCTACCCTTTTGACAAAGGGTTCCAATGACTTAAGATGCAGACAAAGACATCCCTGATAACTGTCAGGAAAGCCAAAAGAGTGACGTTAAAAAGATAATCCCAGAAAGCTAGCAACGTATTAAGATAAACCATAAAAAATAGGATTTTGTAGTACATTTATGATATCAAACCCTGAGATAAACACAGCATTTCATTTGAATATCACTAAAATGCTTCTGGTCTCCAGAGTATCTTCTGAGTTTTCATCTCAGTGTTTGGTGCCATGTGCATCTGTGCAAGTCTCCTTATCAAAAATAAGTTAGCAGAAAAAAAAAAAAAAAATAAGTTAGCAGAAAATTTACAAACCAGGACACTGTTTCCTAACACAGGCAGGAAAGTTAAAGTTTATACTAGGGACCAAGATAGTCATTTTTGTTTTACATTTCATAAAGATTTTGAGTGAAAACCTCTTTAAAATGCACAAAAAGAACTTCCTGGTAAAAAGTATATGTAGCATCTTGACAAAAATTATGAAGCAGTAGAATATTATAAATCATACATTTTAAAGCAAGTGTCTATAATTCAACCACCTGATTTAAGTGATAGTTTAGTTGGCTAACTAGTTTAATCCAAGTTCCCTTAAACATATTACGTGATGTCTTTCCTCAAATTTGCATAAGAGGTCCGCCTACAAAGGTATTGTAAAAATACAATAATCTAGGGGCTGGGGTTTTAGCTCAGTGGCATAAGCACCTGCCTTGCAAGCAGGCGGTCATGAGTTCGATCCCTGGTACCGATAAAAACAGAAAAAAAATACAATAATCTAGTATTTATAATGCTCTACCATGGAGCTCAACATGTACTAGTTATTATTTTCATTACATTGCATAATTTGAACATTTCCTATGCTAATGACAGAACTAGAAAATTGACTTTCTGAAGATTGATAAATACTTCAAAAATGTAATGTTCATTTAACTAGTTATTTCAGTAATTCGCTTTATTTTATTGTTTAGGTACCAGGAATTGAATTCACAACCTTGCCAGGCAGGCCCTGTGCTATTGAGCTATTTCCCTGGTCAGTAATTTGCTTTTTAAAAAATGTATAACACTTGATCTGAAGTCTGAAAGAACTGCCAGCCTGGTCAATAGCAACATACATGTTTACACACGTGACTTCCTATACAGGTATGTGAGCAGTCTCATGAAAGACAAAAGATTTGATGTGCGGTTATTTCTGATTTGGTATCTGTGGGGTTTTCCCAATGCAGTGAAATAAGCCCAGGAAAACTATGAGAGTCAACAACCTCTAGCTTCAAAGCAAGGAACAAGCAAACTGATCACCCTAACACACTCATCTGCAACTGAGCAGCCAATTTGGGTATCAGTACCAGGCTCACAGCACTTTTTAAAACCTGTGAATTGTGTCAGTTCTTTATGGCGGTTGATAAGGAGGAGCATGTTACAGAAGAACAAATTTACAAGGCCCAGAGACAAATATTTGCCCAGGGGAAGTATCATTTTGGATGAATAAGATCCAGACAAGTCTCGAAATCTCTTTCTCTTATGTTTCTGCTCTTTCTTTTCCACCTCACACCTCCCTTCCATTTTCCCTATGTGAGACTTCAGTTTTAGGATGTACAATGGGTACAGTTCACGTTCTCCATCCTCAGCCTTGTGCTATCTAAAGACAATACAAAGCTAATAAAGTAATTAAATGCTTATTTTGTCAATGTGGAGCTAAATTTAAAGGATGCCATCAGCTACTACTTATTAGGATGCTTCACTTTCCAACAGCCATGTAGGAATCTCATGCCTCTGAATCCAGAACATTATTGTATGTAATTTTCTGTGAGTTACAAACACATACTGCAGACTGAGATGAACACTTACTTTTGCTCCACAAAGAGGGGATCAAAGAATTCTGTTGTGATTTTGTTTGCATATAGGGAACAGCCAGTCATTGAGCACAGCCCTAAAGGTATCAAATGGAAAGCACACTAGTTAGTATTATTTCATTAATATCACAAAGCACCTTTTTTGGAAGAAAGTTGTTTTTTTATGCAGGATATATAAATACCATTTTGGGGGGAGTGATTACCAGGAGTTGAACTCATGACCTTGTGCTTGCCAGGCAGGCACTGTGCCACTGAGCTACATCCCCAACCCCAAGAAAGTTATTATTTACCTGACAGTATGAATACAATTCCAGCCAAACAAGCAATTTTAGCTTTGGTTTTATCTGAGCCTCCGACTTTGGTACACTTCATTCCGAAGAGTGCAAATATGGAACCAAAAAAGCCCAGGCTGACGGCAGCAATCATGAGCCCTCTACATGCCTGAATATAACCTGCAATGAGAGCAGACATTTATGTTAACATGAAACATGCAGCTGTCTAGGGAGAAATCTTCAGCTTATATTGTCATTCTGGGGGATTGTTCTGCTGTCTAAAAAAAATAACCAGGAGATCAGACAAAGAGAGGAAGGAAAACAGGTTAATCTGCAGTGTCCACCTACGTCAAGCACTTGAAAGTTTAGTTTATGCATAAAGCTCCAGCAGGATCTCTATTATTATTCTCAGATTTGCTGATGAGGTAATTGAGGTATCAACATCTCCATTATTTGCCAGAGGTGAGTCAGTAAAGGACAGAGGGACCTCATTCTAATTTAGACTGTAACATCCATGCCACAGACTTTCCTGTGAGACATCATCTATTCCCTCAAAACTCTCTAACTCCTCTGCAGGTCAACCTTTTAGACAAGTTTTAGTGGTTTTTGTTTGTCTTGCTTTGGTCTTTTTTGAGACAGGGTCTTGCAATGCAGTTCAGGCTGCACTTGAACTCACATCACAGCCAAAGTTGGTCTTGACCTTGCAATGATCCTCCTGCCTCAGCCCCCCGAGTACTGAGATTACAGGCGTGTACCACCATGCCCAGCCTAAATAGGTATATTAGTGACCTGACATTATAAAATTCTAAATGTTATACTTCATCAGCAAGAGCTGCCGAAGAGTCAAATCTAGTAGTACTGAAGATTTATACATGAGATTCATTGGAATATTTTTATTCCATGAACCACAAGGAGTTTAAATCAAGAAAAAACTTGAGTGACATTGCATTTTGGTCAGGGAACATAGAGTTCGACTTTAAAATGTATTGCTTGTAGAAGAGTAATTTATAATTATTAAATCAACTGTTTGCATATATATGGGTACATTTAAAATACCCTCAAAGTAAGTTCTGTCAGTTTGTTGGATTATCCTTCCTGTACCATTTATTCCCTTACATATTTTTATTTGTACAGCCAGAGTGATGGTAAACTTCAATGTGGCTTTTATCCAGATACTAATACACTGTAAATTAACAGGATTTAAGCTAATAACTTTTTACTACATAAATCGTTTTCATTCCAGTTTGAAAGAATGAGAGAAGCGTACAGGGTGTAAGTAAATATTTGTTAAGTAAATGAACACACTTATATCGGGTTTACATTGGAATTAAACTTTCTAATTGGAAAAAAATACTCTTAAATACCAAGATATAGTGAGGAACTTATTAGTATTTAGGTGAAGAAAACAAGAAGTGATCATAAAATCATAAGCATCATAAATTCAGGAAGTAAATGCTGGTGGCATCCACTCTCATGTTTCTTTGGAAAAGAATGAAATTTAAGCTTGAATCTCATGCCCAGGATACACTCTGAAGAGCAGACAGGGGCTGTTGTATTTAACTGTAACCACTACAGCTCATAAACGCATACCTCACTAGGGTCCTAGTGCAAGCTACCTCCATACAGAAAGTAATGGCACTGATGCTGACAGGAGGCCAGGAGGACCCGCGTGAGCCCATGGCGAGCACCCTGGACCGGAAGTGGTCACCGTTCACAAAAGCTGCGGGTACAGTGTGGTTTCATTATTTTGTATAATCTACGGTTTTGAGGTGTTTTAGATAATCCAAAATGTAATCATTAAACAATTAAAAAATGGACACACACACAGTACTCCATCTTTATCAGTGTGAGATGGATGTGTGGATGTCTCAAACTGTTGACAGTATCAAACCCCTACACATACTCTATGTCCTATAAATATGCGATAAAGTTTTAATTAGTCACCATAAGTAGTTAATAATACGTAATGATAAAATAGAATAAGTATAACAATTTACTAGTTATTTAAAACTTATGTGTATTTCTGGAATTTCCATTTAATATTTTTGGATTTTGGGTGAGGATGAGTAACTGAGAACAAGGAAGTTAAACCATGGATGTGAGAAGATAACTCTGTGTGTGTATGTGTGTGTGTGTGTGTGTGCAGAGAGAGACAAACACACACACACACATATTCCTGGAAATCTTTATCGTGCACCATAATTTGCATTTACCTTCATTTTCCCAAATGTTTTATTACAAAGCAGATGGTCTGGAATTTACCAAAGGTTAAGTTCTACAATTCAGTCATTTAGAACAGGAAATACATTTTCCCACAGGGTAAACAGTGGTTAGAACCCAGGCCAACGCAGTCAACCCTTCATGTCACAGGGAAAATACCAGCAGTCTTTATACTTACGCTATCACTATGCAAACCATTCTTTCTGAGTCTCTCATTTTGAACTCTTTCATCTCAGAACTGCTCTGGTCTCTTGGTACAAGTGAAAGAGAAGAGATGGACCAAGCAGGTTCTGATTGGCTCAAATCCTCCTCTTCACCCTGGAAAGCAAGGCACCTCTCTTCTGGAGAATGCAGCAATGAATTGCTAACTTTCTGCATTCACATATGAAAAAGGCCCTTCACAAGGACCACTGGTGGCAGACTTTCTGAAAGGCAGAGTCAAAAGCAGGGGATAAACTCCTCGACCAGCTGCAAGAGGAACCAGGTTGTTGATAAGCCTGAGGGTTGTAAGTGAGGGGCCACACTCACAGACTCAGGCTTTAAGGGACTTGTAACAAACTCTAAGTTTATCTTTTGCAACCCAGCTTTTTTTTTTTTAAACAGCTCCTGAGGGCAAAACTCCCATCAGGTGAAGTGGTAGTAAAATCCTAGCCAAGGAGACCATTATTTTTGACAGGCTTAATTTACTGACACTGTTAATGACTAATTAACACATTAAAGTGCTGAGACATGAACATATTTCCTTAGAAGTCCTCCGAAGTATAACTTAGTTTCTCCTGGAAGATGAGGCAAACATTCCCACTAATAAAAATAGATAGCATGCTGTAAAAACAACCTGGCTGAAAATTATTCTTAGCTGAAGTTAGAGTGGTGCTTGGAAAGGAATATTGTTAGCAATAAACTAAACACTGGCTCATTCAACCATGAAATTTTCACTAGTGACTTTAAACTAATGAATTCCACTGGAGGAAACCTCCAAAGTGTCCCTTGAAAGTCAAGTGTTTTCCAAATGATAGGTCCGTATTTTCAACTGCAACCAGCAAAAATGAAAATATCCACTTGGTGGAGACAACTCACCAGCAGCCTTAGCTAGTTCTTGAGTTTAAGGGAGAGAAAAGAAGGTACTTCTCTTAGACCTATAACTTTGTGTATTTTTGCAAATTCTACTGGGGTTAGGGCAGTGCCAGTCCAATCAGTAGACCGAGCCAGCGATCACTCCCCCTTAATTTCCAGCATTGCACTATGAATCAATCATATACTCTAGATTCAGCCACCTCCCAAAAAACCTCTATGACTGCATGAGGCTGGGAGGGGGCATCTTGATACAAACCATAACAATTAGTAAGAAACTCATCAAAGCTCCCTTCCATAATACTAAGATTGAAATCAGAGTTGGAATCTTAACATGGCACAACATCCGATCTAAACCTCTTCTTCCTTGTAGGGAAAACTGGAATAGCAGTTTCATCCTGAGAGTGAGAAATCAGGGCTTTGTGATCATCATCTGCATCTGTGAGGCTTTTCTTCTTAATTCAAGATAAGTGAGAATCATGAGCCTTCTCTTTTCCTTCTTGGGTTCCTTTACCAACCCACAGCTCATGCCTGATTTAAAGGAAAGACTGAACTTCATGAGCCACAAGGCCCACAGTAAGATGGCTTTCTCCTTCCATTCCAAAGGCAATACAGACAGAACTCATCAGATGCATCTGACCTGGAAATTCAGGGCAGAAAGCACACAAGTGGAGGGACCTGCTCTGGAAACCAAGGAAGGGACTGATAAATGTGATTATATTATCCGTGAAACTATGACAAAAGCCAGCACAAACTTAAAACATAAGCACTGGATCAGGACTGCACACATCTATTGCATATATATTCAGAGTCAAGCATTGACAAATCACAAGCCAAAAAGAAGATATGGACAACTCATGGAAGAACTGTCCATGAATACACAGTAAGATGATCAAAACCACCAGGAATCAGGGAAATGCCAATTAAAATGACACCAAGACAAAAACTACCACCCATAATCCTGAAGGAAGAAGTGAGTGGTATGAACATGGAAAAGCAGTTCTCACCATTAATGGAATGTGATTTGGCAGGAGGAACCAAATATTTAAATGCATGTTCTATTGGTCTGGAAATACCATTGCTCAGTGGAATAGATTACTCATGCTCACAAAAAGGCAAATAAAAAGAATTTCAGTAAAGTGCTAATAACAGCAAAAAGTTGGAAAGGGTCTGGTCATTGCAATGGGTAAATGATTAAATAAGCCAGTTTTTCCAGAATGATGAATACTATGCAGCAGTTAAAAACAGTCATGCCATCTTGACTGACTCTGCAAGATGTGATTAATTTCAAAGCATTACAGAACATATAAGTTTTGTTTTTTAAAAAATCACTTTTCCAGTCCCATGAACACACAGAAAAGCCATTGCACAAGCTAGGAAGCATGTGAGTGTCACTCCCCTCAGCTCCACTCCCAGGGAGCTCTAGGACTCCTTCTTCCCCAGTATCTCACTTGCCCCCAAATCAAGGACCACCTCCAGGTTCACTTCAGATGCTAAAGGGAACAGTCACTGTTGTCCTGCACTCAACAGTCTTCCAGAAACATCTCTTTCTCCTCTCCTCTGTACCCCAGCTGTGTACAGAAGGAAGCTGTGCCTATCTGGCACGCTATCTCAAGCGACAATAGTGTTACAAAGAACGCTCTTGGACAGCTCCTGTCAACCCTGTGCTTCTGAATGTAAACCGCAGAAACAACAACCGGCCTGTTCATCTACCTGGGCGCGCTCCGCTGGGCACAGGAAATTCAACAGCAATGCTAGGGAATAAACAGTGTTCCGGCCACTTCTTTTACACAACAGGACGCAGACCAGGGTGCCACCCTTCCAAGGCCAGACACGTATTCCTTTATACCACGTTCCATCCAACACGGAGTTGAGCAACAGTTTGCTTTTCGTGGCAAGCACTGTCTTAGCTGGATGAAATCTTGTATTTACCCAGCTATGCAAATAAAAAAAAAAACTGCAAGAGCAATAATAAAGAAAGGGAAGACACTTCAAATCTAAAAATAATGTAAATGACTTCTGAAGTTTCTGCCAGGGTTCCATCCTGTTGCTTGCTGTAAAATCCTGGAAGAAAAGAATCCTAGAACTTGAGCAAGGTGTCTGGGCTGACATCAAGTGTTTTCTGCAAACTAAAGAGAGCCGGTGTTCTATGTGAACTGAATCTGTGGGCACAAAGCAAGGCTGCCCAAAGCCGGGACCTCAGCGCGCACCGGGCCGGCGTGGGGTGGGAAGGAGCACTCTGGGAGATCCCTGCTGTCCAGCACTGTCCTCCGCGGAGCTTTCCTAAGCTAGCAATGCTTCCCTCCTAAAGCTTGGAGAAAGCTTTAAAGCCTAAGCCGAAGTCCGCACACGCGTTTTTGGAAGGGAAACACAAAAACCCGCAATATGTTTCCTTTATTCACCGCTCCCACTTTTAAACCAACCAAGAAAACAGCTAAAGGGAGTTCCGCCGATCCCGGGGTTTCAGCGACCCCGTTTTAATGAGAACCCAGCTTTTCTGGAAGAGCGCGAAGGGCAAGTCTTTGAAGGTGAACTACACGCCCCGACAGTCCCTGTGTCCTCGAGCCTCAGGTTAGACCATAAGGCGCCCCCCTTATACTGCTCGGCGTCACCCCACCGGGCCTGTCTGCCTGTTCCCTCCTTCGGGGTCCCCAAAGGACAACTGTCCAGGGACGAGGGCACGGCGACGGCCCTGGATCCCTGCAGTCCTCGGGCCGGGGCGGGCTTCGGAGGCGTCCCATCCGGGATCCTAGTGGGGGGCGGGAGCCTAGAGCCTATGCGGGGTAAGGGGGCGCTGGGGCGGGGGCGAGGGGTGCAGACCGTCCAGAGCCAGCATGGAAGGGAACTCCTTGCAGTTGGCGACGCCCGTGGAGTCGGTCACGCACATCTTCCACAGGTTGGCGAAATAGGTGGCGGTGGTGATGACAGTGCCGTCGATGGTGGACACTTTCCAGTACTCGGTGGGCAGCGTGGAGGACACCAGCACCCAGCCGGAGATGGAGACCATGAAGGCGATGATCTCCGAGGCCGTGTTAGCCATGCTGCCGGCTGCGGCCGCCTTCGCGCTGGCGCTCGCGCTCCCCCGCGCAGCCGGACCCCGAGCTCGCCGCCGCCGCGCGGCTCCGCCCCCGCCGCCTCCACCCCGCCGCCCCCCGCGGGCCTGCGATCGGCGCCAGGGGGCGCCAGCGGGTCGGCTCCCGCCGCCCGGCAGAACAGAATGAAGCGCAGGGGGCGCAGGGGGCGCAGGGGGCGCAGGGGGCGCAGGGGGCGCAGGGAGCGCAGGGGGCGCTGCGGCGGCCCCCACCGTGTCCGCGCCCAGCCGCCTGCGGTCTACGCGGTCCGCTGTGCGTCTCCGAGTGTGGGAACTGCGTCTCGGGTTGGAGCAGCGCAGCACAGATTGGCAGCCAGGTGTGGACAGCCCGCTGCGCCCCCACCCCGGCCCGGCCGAGCGCTCTGCTTCCCGAGCGAGCGCAGGGCGGAGAAAGAAAGCCTTGTGGTGCTCTGAGAGGCCGCGGGGAGAGAATGCATGCAGCCTCGGTCGCTGAACTCCAAAACCTTGCGCACCACGCTTCTTTGATGACCCTGCCGGACTCCTGGAGGAGGAATCATCGGGTTGGTTCTGGGCCCGAAACTAGCCTTGTCCTTAGGTGTCTGCAGTTCTTTTGGGTCCCGTGGTAAAGAGGTGTGTGACTCAGCGGCAGCCAGATTGCCAGGCCCGTGGGCAGCCACAGCCCCCGCGAATGCCTTCTAATGCCCTGTGCTGTGAAATAATTGCCCCTTTAGTTCCTGGTTTTGGGATTCTATGCTAGGAAATCGGATTCTGTTTAACTTTTTCTAACCATCTCCACTTTTGGTGGCTAATTGTAAAATAAACTCATTCGTTCCTTCCCTGCTGTCTGAAAACAAACATAAAGATTAGGGTGTACTTCCAGCCCCTGAGGTCATAAATCTGGGCATAAATGAGAGAACAAAGACACTGGCTTTATTATGGGGTTATTTGTCCACTTAAAGTTCCTGTAGTTCTTGGTATGACCTTTCAGGATTCACTTCATGCCAAATTAACCAAAGGTCTTATAAATCAGTCTGCTAACATGCTAGCTCTTAATGTTCTGTTTCACAATCTTTTCACGGGGATACTTTGGTTCACTGTGAAGCATTTCTTAACTGCCTTTTGTTGTCTTTTTTTTTTTTTAACCAAATGCGTGCAGAATAAAATTAGAGGTGACTAAGTGAGCATGGAGAAGAGAGGAAATTGAACAATAAAATCATCAAAATTTAGGTTTGGAGGAACCATTGGAGACCACTGGGGCACAACTGTCCTGTTTCTAGAATATTATTCAGCCCCTGCAGGACACGTCAGGGCAGTTTGTAGCATATAGTAAGAGGTCCAGTCTACATTTTTATTTTTCTTTTGGTTTTGACTGTCTTTTTAAAAAGAAAGCCTGTTTTTATATTGAGGCAGATCTGTGCCTCTTTCACTTTGACCCAAATGCTGTAATCTGCGCTCTGAAGCAACACAAAGCTGCAGACAGCAGGTAGGTGGTGCAGCTCTGTGTGTGTGTGTGTGTGTGTGTGTGTGTGTTCGTGCGCATGCCCGCGCACGCGCCAGCATCTCCAGACCATGCGGCTGGGAAAGGCGCTGAGCACGGTTTGCTTGGAAGCAGATGCCGTTCTCCTAGAGTCTTGCCCTTGTTACAGCTTGTCCCAGTGGGTCACTTCGGCTCACTGACGGGTAAATCAAACTTACAAGCAGGGTTTGGGAAACCCTGTCCTAACGTCATCCTTGTCATCTTCCCAGCTTTTCCAATCAGTCATGAGTGGCCTCTGTGTTTTTGTGTGATTCACCCTAAAGCATGTTTAGCATCTGGTTTCGTTCCTTCTGGTGCATTTCCACTTACTCCTATGCTGTAATTCTTTCTGAACCTCTATATCTGATACAATTTACTCTTGAGAAAATACAAGAAGTTCTGTAACTTCAAAATTACATATTGCACAAAGTTTCTCCTTTAGTTTCTGGTTGTGTTTGACAGTCACTTTGTTGTGTCATGTTCACAGTAGGTACTCACTAAACTTGTTAATGAGTTCTTGTTTTTAAGGCTGGAGCCCTGACCTACTTTTGACACATGAATCAAGTTTAATATAGCATTGTGACCTTTAGGACTCATGAAGATCCTAACTTACCAACTTGTTGGTTATAAATGTCACTGAATCCTAAAGCACACTGTTTTAGAGGAAGTACTGTGCTCAGTCCCCAAGAGTTTGTAGTATGCATCTAGACCCTTAACTTTTGCAGTATCTTGAACCCAAGGCCACATGCCTGCTGGGTAACATGGTCACCAAACTATATTTACAGTGCCCGACAATGTTTATTTAACATATAATGGGGGGCTGGGGATTTAGTTCAGTGGCATAAGCACCTGCCTTGCAAGCCGGCAGTTGTGAGTTTGATCCCTGGTACCGATAAAAACAAAAAAGACAAAAAAAAAAAAAAAAAAAAACCCACATATAATGGAATTCTACCTGCTGCTATTTAAAAAAACAAACCATAAGCCCAGATCACCAGTGCAACAATTTCTGATGCAACAAATCCCTAATTCCTACCAGGAGCCCTGAGAATGAACAGCCGGCTACAATAAGCAGTCAGTCTCACCAGTGAAACCAAAGTCTCTTTGTGATTGCATTGCCTAAGTTCCCAGTGCATGACCAAGCTGGGAAGGGGACTGCTCTGACTGGGTGTGATTCACGTCTATGTGTTTAAAGAGCTAGGTTAGTGTAACAGATGGTGTACATTATGGAGAGAAAGAAAATCCCTTCCTTGAAAATTTAAAAAATACTCTATTACTGTGGAGATTGTAACATGATATCAATTTAAAGGGGGTTAGAAATACCACAATCCATAAATTAGATGGATGGCAGTGCTTTTAGTTCCTCTGCCAGCTAAACCCGACTGGGGTCGTCATGCTTGTGGACTTGATTAATTTTTATTTTCCTTTTAACCTTTATCTTCTATGAAATTAGACAATGCTGCACTCTTTTCTTTTTCTTTCCTTGAATGGACTGTATCTGTACTGTGAAAAGTTGTTTTAAGACTGTAAGTGCCTGACCAAAGAATGACAATTTTAGCTTTAATATCTAAAACATTATGAAGCAAATTTAGAATGCCTATATTTAAACTTTGTAAACTAATTTAGCCTCAAGAACCCAGAGCTATTGTGAAGGACCACATAACCCAACATAAGAATATCCAGAAAATTAAAATAGGTAAAAAAAAAAAAAAAGATTTTAAAAAAAGAAATTATAGATGGCTTATTTCACATTAATATTATATGGCCTTGAAGAGTCCACAAACTCATTTATAGAGTACCTCTCAACTGATAGAGGCTTTTTTGTTTTCTTTAGAATTCAGCTTATTGCAATTTTTATTAGTAACAGACTATTTTTAATTTAAATGTAAAGGTGAATACATCGAGAAAATTGCTTTCTCTAAGTTATTTGAAATAACATCTTAATCTTTATAAAACATAATTTTTCACTACCAGAACTACTAATCTAGAAAATAACAAATTTTACCTGAAGATACTAAATGTTCTGAAATACATTAGCCTTCCCACTTTTGTTTCTTTGGCATTATTATGGTCATTCAGGAAAAATAGAGGATGCCCTACCCCCACCCCATGGTGTAATAGAATTGCAAACCAGTTTGGCCAACTAAAGGAGAAATTTGCAGAAATGCTTTACTTGCGATTCAATTCACTTGCCAAATAACACAGGTGTGCCTTTCCCCAGCTCAAGGGTTTTCTAAGCATCGAATTTGGTTTCAGTACACATTACATTAGCTCCTTCCTAGAGTCCATTGAGGTTGGGTACTGCTAATCAGGTGGGAAGAAACCGAGGTCCTGATAAATATGATATTAACCTAAAAAAAAACTGTCCAGGGGCCAAAGACTCACACAATGCTAAAGAACACATTAATGCCAATACTGATATTAAAATAGTACATCTATGTTCTTCCCTTTCGTTTTTTCCAACATGCTTAGTTTATCTTAATGCTCTACAAGAACTTTATGATATTTGTAATCTGCTTAGCGTGAAAGCTACAGAGTGGTAGGCGTGGTTAGGGAATTAATATGCTCTTATCATTGGGTCACTGTTCATATAGAAATGCACTATTTATTTTGTGTTGTGCAGATTTTAAGTATGCACATGGTTGTGTCATTTTAGCGTTTGTCGACCTCTGAGCCTGTACTGTATCAGAATGTTTCCCTAAGTCTATTATAAGTTTGTGGCACTTGCCTTATGTATCTGCTTTTAATGAATTCATTTGAAACACTCCCATTTCCAAACACTAGGGTATCTTAGGATCATCTTGGTGCCTCTTGAGCCCATGGAGGGATATGGTTTGGGCTTTAGCCGCTCATAGCTGTCTTGGCAAATCCCCTACCAGCCTAGAATGATTTACTCTGGAATGCTGGAAACTTCCAGAGGTTGCGGGTAGATTGAGTGTGCTTTTTTTGGTCATTGAGCACTTGATGTGTATTGATTCAACCTACTTATCCAGGTTGAAGCAGTAAGTAAATCTTTATTTTTGGACATGTCATTTTAATTCTTTGAGTTAGAATTTCCACTTTGAATGACCTCCAAAATCACTTCCCGTTCTAAGAGTGCCTGTAAGTCTACAATTCCTAATAAACGCCACCCCTCACAGGCGGAATCAGCAAGGAAAGGCACGAGCTATTTCCTTTGGTGTTCTCACTGCTTTACTTTTTACCTGCCTCCTGTCTTCCTCCTTTGCTATGTTTAAAGTGAGCGTGAGGAGGGAATGGGGCATGGACAGGGTCTTTAAAAAATGTGTACATGTTGTCTTGATTCACTTCTAAAAATTGGAAAGACGTGATCAACATAATGGTTCGATCTACTTGTGAAACATGATGATGTGATGGACAGATGGCAGGTGATGGACATGAGAAAAAATTCTCTCCCTGTGTGGCCTTGGATAGATCACCTAATCTTGCTTGGCATTAACTATAAAACAGGAATAAAATGTAGGTTTTTGTTCTACCAAAAATATTGTGAGGATTAGAGAAAATGTATATAAAGGTCTGGAATGTGGTAGATGCTCAGTATATAATGAAGCTCTTCACTCCATTCATTCTTTTCCATTTCTTCTTCCTTGTCTCTCTCCGTCTGTGCTCTCCCTGTGTACTGAGGACTGAGCTTGAACCCAGGCCTCACACATGCAAGGCAAGTACATCCCCAACCCTCCTTGTCTCTTTGAAGCTATAAAATTACATTTTCTATAAAAGTGGTAACACAGGGACAGGTGAGAGGGTTGAGGGAGGAGAAAGCCAGCTAAGGCAGGGTACACCCATCACTAGCTTCATCCTGAAACCTCCCCACAGCTGCACCTGCACCTGTGGTTAAAAGCTGTTGCTCCTGTGACTGAAGAGCCCAGATGACTGTACACAGATGTAGTTGAGCACTAAAGTGCCTTTGGGTAGACTCAGGCTATAAAGCCCTTATTGATAGGGAATTGTTATGGTTGATCCATTGTGTCAACTTGAGAAGTTTAGAAGTTTAACTAAGAGACTCAGCAGGGAGCCAAGGTTCTTAGTTTGTAAACATCCTCATCCTGTGCAAGAGGAGGGCAAAGAGAATTTGAATGCTCCATCCTCCCTGGAGGTGGCCTGTGTACAATATAAGGGGGGAAAAGAGGCTTGCTCTGACCCCTTTTTGTTCTGGCTGCTGCCTTGAAGTGTTGCCCTTGTGCCATGCCACCTTGCCTTGCAGCCAGCTGATTAGGGACTGAAATCTCCACAAACTGTGAGCTAAATAAACCTTTGCTTCCTTAATTTTGTGTGTTGGGTATTTTGTCCCAGAACAAAATTAACATGGACAGGAGTACATCTCATGATTCTAATTAAAAAGAAGCCTCATGGGAAGGAAAATGCACCTAACCCCAAGTGTTACATAAGAGAGGGCTGTCTGTCACATTCCCCATGGGGTTCAAGACCACCTGATAGTGCAGGCGCAAAATCAAGGCTCACTAGGAAACCACATTTCCTCAAAGCCTTGGGGCTCTGCCTTTCTCTTGTGCTGGCACCTGCCCACTTTGCTTCCTTCTATGTAATTTTGCTTTCTATAAATTTCTGCTTTTGCAGTCTAACTTGAGTGTTCGCTTCCAGTTCTTTGGTGGTGACACCAAGAACCTGGAACAGAGGGCCTGAGAGAATCTCACACGGTAACATCTGGTGAGCCTGCGGGGTTCCAGAGGGTATGACCCCTTTTTAGGGAAAATTTGGGGTCCTCTTTTTCTCTCTTCCTATTTTTGTGTCGTTAGCTGCTCTTTGTGGGTATAGGTCAGACAGTTGAAAGCAAGTAGACATCTGCTGCTTGAAGACTCTTATGACAGGTTAACCTAGTCATGGAGCAGAGCACGGCAGGCTCCACCAGGCACATGATAACTTCTGTGCACTGTTCAGGCTTATGTTGCATGTGTGTGTGACTTAAAATTTGGTAGTCTGTTTTGTCATCACTCTTGTACTGTAATTCTTCCCATCATCCTGTCTCAGACTTTTCTGCCTTCCTCTCTATTACTATCTCCTTCTTGGGAAGACAGAGATATACAACAAACGTCCAGACTCTTGAGAGAACAATTCCCGGGTCACTGCCAGATCTATTCAAGGCAGAGTGTCTCCGGCCACAGAAAAGACTTTGCCTCTGGATCATATTTAGCTGCCATTTCAAAGATTGCTTACCCCACATTGACCCAGACCTTGAGAGCATGGTCAAACTGGGGAACTCCCTGAAACCCATTCAGGTGTCAGAGGCCTCCACTGCCTTTGCTGAGCTCTTGGAGGGACTGCTACTGGCCACTGTGGCAACTGCCTGCCTCGGTCTCTATGTCCTGAGGGGTGCTAAGCAGAAAGCCCAGCCATATACTGGATGAGTTGAAGTTAATATCCTTGTGCTGGTCCCTGTTTGTCAGGGCAGAGAGGGTGGCCTTCCTGTGGATTTTATCAGCAGTACCAGTGCCATCAGGGACTGGAGACTCGTGGCCACCATTGTTGGCCACTATTGTTGTCGAAGAGATGGACAACGAGAGGGAGAAAGCAGAACATGGGCCAAAGAAAACCCAGGGCAAGAGTCCTAGAAGCCACAGGAGGACACTGATTTAAGGACAAAGGTGTGAAGACATCAGTGGTGCCCACCCTGCCCAGGGCTCAGCTTCATAAAGACTATGCAGATCCTCCGTGACCTCGAAGAGAGCTGTTCCGGTGAAGAAGGTCAGGATAGAAGCCAAGGGGGTGCATGTTCAGTGGTGAAAGGGTAGAAGGGGAGATGGTCAAGAGTAAGTAACTCTGAAAGAAAGACAGAAAAGATTGGAGCCTGGAGGGCAAAGTGGGGGGGGGGGTCCACAAAACAGAAAGCTTCATGTTTTTTTTAAGGTGAGAGAAGTAACAGGTAGTACTTTCTGCTGCCCTGGGATAGATTTGCATGAATTAAGGAAAGGTCCCTTTTCTTGTGTGTGCCTGGGACCGCATCCTAGGGACACAACTTGGAGAACAGAGATTGGCTGGGACTGCAGGTGGCGGTGGTCCCAGAAGGACTCCTTCCCACCTTCTCCCGGTGTCCTGCCCCACGGGCTAACTCCCGAAAGCCCAGTTCTGATGCTGCTCTGCCATCTCAATTTACGTTGACCTGACTTTGTGCTAAATTATACATCTTTGGTGTCATTTAAAAACCAATACAACACACAAATCTTACTGTTCTTGAGACTTGAGCTAGAAAGTTCTTTAAAAAGTTATTTAATTCAACCCTTTCAAATGAACAGACTGGACTCCAAAAATGATTTCTTGGGCTCAGGATATAGCTTGATGGCAGAGCACTTGTCAGAATATGCGAGGTCCTGGGTTCAATCCCCTGAACCACAGAACAAAACAAAAAACAACAGTAAAAAAGTGAGGTCTTCACTTATATGAAGTCATTCAGTGCATATCGAGTATTCAAAAGGTTATCTTGAATTTAGTGTTGAAGGAAAACCTGGTATTTAGAGTTTGAAAGCTATCATATTTCTCCTCAAAGACAATTATTCAGAGGCTTCAGGGTTCAGGTTAATGCAGTGTCATCTCCACAGATGACTCTGAAAAGCAGCAGAGAAAGAAAGGAAATCATGATGGAATTGCATGCTGAGAAGCTATGGTGGACAGAGTGGCTGCACCCTCTTGTGGTTCACAGCAATAGCTGTTTTTATGTTTGATTTTGGGTTTATAGAGATTTAATAAAAAGATCTAAAGAACAAAGTGAATGTCATGTGTTACCTGTACTGTAAGTGCCACACCCCTAGGTTGTCTGACATTAATGTTTCTGAAAACAAATAAGCCCTGTGTCAGCTACCTCTCTCCGAACACTACCCTTCTATGTAACCCTATAGTGTTAAGCAACTTCCCCTAACAGAATGTGATAGATTATAATTCTTTTTCATCACTTGAGCACAAAGCTTTCTCACTGAGCTACATTCCCAGTCCTTTTTATTTTTCAGAGGGGTCTCCCTAAGTTGTTAAACTTTCCCAACGTGGCACCCTCCCACCTCAGCCTCCCAAAGTTCTGGGATTACAAGCTTACACCATTAATCCCAGCTTTATAATTTTTTATAACATTTTATTTTATTTTTTAGAGGGACAGATTTTGCTTAAAGACATGGTTTTTGTAGCATTTTAAATAAAAGTTTAGTAGAACTTTAGAGCAAACTACTGTTCATACAATTCATGTCAGTATCTATTATCTTCTGGATGACTTTTTTTAAAAACCCTGAAAAACCAACTTAGCAGCTAACTGCTTGATAAATTAGGCTAAATTCCCTAGGCCAATTTTTTATATCACTGCTTTGGGTCCCATTTGAAGTTTCTATTTTATAATCACAGAAAAGTCACTTAAGTTTGGCTGAATACATACCATAATATGTTTTCAGTTTATTGCTTTACACCATCTACATTATACCACACTTTGGTTTGGCTTCCAGTGCATTTTTATGGTTCTGTATAAAGACAATCTTTAAAACATTAGTAGCATAATAGCTATGGGACTGTCAAAGACAGGTCTCTACTTTATACAACTAGTACCGTGGGGGATTTCTGTAGCTTACACTCTGACCAAAAGCATGAATATAAGTTTATATTTTAAGAATTTCACTTACACTGAAAGTTTAATTAAAGGTCAGCTTACAGCCCAGCAGGCTAACATAACACTTCTGTGGAGGCACACAGATCAGATATTCTGGTTACATGTATCTGGAAGCCTGGGATGTCACATTTAATTCAGGGTTAAATATAACCACCCAAGTTCTCATGAGATCCGCTGAGCTTTCTATACAGGCTCCATTACCAACACGGTGTCTTCATTCACAATGCCAATCACTCATTACTTTAAATCAGCTATTCCAAAAAGCTGTATGCTTTCCAAAACACTTCCTTTAAGTTAACTAAAAAAGAAAACATAGATAACAGGACTTTAAACTTAGGACTGATGCAAGTTTGCAAAGCTTTATTAAAATACCTACTATTCTGATCATCATGTCAGCCATGAAGTCTCATTTCTTCAAAAACTTAAATGAGAGCTTCTGACTGCAAGCTGAAGCCCCTGTTAAAATCCTACTCATTTTTTTAAAACTTGGAAATCCTTGCTACTCATGCCATTATTGATTAGTCGATTTGTTTAATCACCTAGATTGGACCGACAGGCAAAGTGAATGAATGACTTCTCTCACAGTTTCCTATCTCTGACCTCCACCAGAGCTCGGGGAGAGCACTGTCCCCAAATGTGCTTCCTGTTGGCACACTACGAGTGGCTACATAATGTCAACTTTTTTCCTTCACCTCTGCCAGGTCTACTGTTGTCTCCGTTGTGCTAGGACTGTTTTCTTCAGAAACATCATCGGTTTGATCAGATACTACTTTATCAGTCTTGGCTCAGAGATCACTGCTGCTTTTCTGAAGAACTTTTGTGGCTTCATGCTCAGGTACTTCTGATGGAGTGAGCTAACATCAGAACTAACTGTCAGGGTCATCTCTTTTTCTCAAAAACTGGTCAGTGCTAACATCGCTTGACATTAACAGCAAATCCTCCTCACTATCTGAAGAGTTAGCATCATTGGAATTGTAATCTCACATGAAGTTATATTTTTGGAACATTGGCTCATCTTCAATTCCATTTCCTGACCAACATGCTGTATTTCTTTTTCCTTTTCCTCTTTATCTGCCCCAATATTTGAATCTCATAGGAAGATTTTCTTTGAGCTAGTTTCCTGGGCTGCTAGACAGGTAACATCTTTGTCTGGAGCTGTTAAGCTTTCTTCCCTTTGTGTTGGTGATGAGATTTCAAGTAAATTTGCATCATATTTGTTTTTTTCTTTTGATGAACCTTCATCTTACTTTTAGCCTTTGATGTTTCGGTTTGTCTTCCAGCTATATTAGGTCTTAGGGATTGAACTCACAACCTTCCACTTGCTGGACAAATACATAAATCACTGGGCTAAATCCCAACCCCCCCCCAATTATTTATCATGTCTGGACAACAATACTTTGTGTGATTTTTCAGATGATCTAAAAGATTGAAATGAATATTGTACTTTGAACAAGCTCTAGGAAAAGGTGTTCTGTTTTTAGACTGATCCCAAGAGATATTTGCACCTTTTGAAGGCATCATCTGAGGTGTCTGGGAAGGAGGTTTAACTGAAATTGAGAATTTGCTCCAGAAACATTTTCACTGGGCTTAGGTTTGTTTTTTTTTTTTTTTTTTTGGATTAACATTGTTTACCTCAGAAGCAGAGGGTCATTTTGGTAAAAACGAACTTTCATTGATATCTGCTATAGAAAATGTTGGTTCCCCTTTATAATGTGCTAATCTTGTATCCTAGGGCAAATCAAACAGTAACTCTGAAGTAATTATTAGATACGGCTAGTGATGGATTCCTCATACAACCCTCTGCTGGGTACATCACTCTTTATTCCTCTTGAATACAAGACAGGGTTAACTTTATTCAAAGCATTTGAAACTGCTGGTTTTGAACTTGATATCTCCTCAACAAAGATTGGTTCAACATCATCATCATTATCATCATCAGCTTCTTTTACTTTCTTCTGCCGTGGGTCCAGCTCTTCTTCACATTCCATGAAGAGTCCCGCCATTTTGAAGGATCAGGTGCCAGGGAAGGCTTCTTCCTCACACAGGCCGCGTAGGGTTCCCCGGTTGCCGGCACTGTGGCCTCCACTTTGTTTCCTTCTCCAAACCTGTCTTCCCCGAAGGCCGCTGAGCTGGCTTTATCATTTTTGACACAGTTGGCCCAGCAACTTGAGTTTCATTTAGGTTGCCTTAAGTTTTTAGAGTTTGTATACTGTACTGTACAGAGAAGAACAAAGAATAAAATTCTATTATTTTATGTTTAATTTTCAAATGTGACCAAGAGGATTCAGCAGGTGAAAGCATAGCTATTCCAGAACTGGGCATATTATAAGCATTTGAAAAACAGTGGTCAAAATTATTTCATTAGCCAAAAAAGGGTAAGTGACTTAAAATATTGAATGGAACATTAACATAAACTCTCAAAATCTTTGTGATTGTCTAATATTTATTTCTTCTTTTGAGTAATCTTACATGAAGAGATCTTTTCAAATTATAATCTTGTCATGAATATGAGTCTATCAGTGTATACCTCAATTAATCAAATAATCCTCCAATTATTATAGGCAGCTAAGTTAGAGAGAAATTAATATATGGTCAGAGAGGGACTGGGCTCTCAGCACAATAAAGTCATCAGAATTGAGGCTGGAGGCGCAGCTGAAGAAGGCCAGTCTTCCAGATGCAGGTGCAGTGGCCAGGCCCCTGCCTCTCCCTAAGGGATACACAATAGCTGAGCTTCATACTGTGGTTAGCACCACTTCATCCAGGAAGACCCGAGAGGCATCAGTCACCCCAGGGAGAAACCATCTCTTCCCAAAGATGCCTTTGTTCTTTCTGGGTGCCCTTGCCAAGCGACTCCTTTCCCTACTGGATCAACATTAGCTAAGTCACTATACTTGTGGTCCCCCGGGTTGATTGCACTCTGCCCTGCGTTGTACCCACATTGTGACTTTGCTGTATAAATTACCCCTGACAAGGAGCTTCGGTGGCCACCACTCTGGGTCCCTCCTGGATACTCGGGAGCTACTCCTCTTGCCTTATTTCTAATAAAACTCTCCTAACTTCTTTCTTTGGTTCACGACTTCATTCCTCGATGTTGTGGGACCACAAACTCAGCACATTTGACATCTAACAGGTCAAGAGTTCTATTTCTCCTATATCAAAATCATGGCTCCTTTTTGTTTTAAACCCTACTGGATATACATATGCAAACAATATGTTGACTACTGGAGAATTTTCTACAGATGATCTGGAGTCGCACAATATAAATTCGATAAGATGCAGTATTTTTTCAGATTTGTTTTGATACCTGCAATCTATCAAGAATGGCTGCATGGTAATTTTACTCACAGAGCAGGGGAACCAGTTTCATGTATCTTTTTTGTTCAGAGGCAGTGAATTTTAACTTTCCAGACTCTTGCATTTCATTGGGCCTTTTCCCCTGAGCACCTGGTATGGTCTGGCTGACCTTCAGTCTCAGAGTAGAAACCTTCTCAGAAGGGTGGATTTCAGATCTCCACGTATACACCTGCATGCTTTAACTACTCCTTCATAAATGTGAATGTGGCCCTTGACTGATCATGGTTTCTTTTTTTCTTTTTTGCCTGTAACTTTTTGGATTGTTTGGTGAATGTGGCATACACCTTTCCAGTGCAGCATTTTATTTCTGACTTAATATGAACTATACGTATGACAACATTCCAAAGTCACATTTGCTTTTCTAGAATATACGTTTATATTCTAAATCGAATAATCCATTCACACATGAAGTACTGGTGTGTAAATGTTGCCCTGATTCCTGCACTTGCAGTGTAACAAACTTAGAAAACCATTTTTACATATAAAGATATAAGGTCAGTTTAGCCTTGAGAGTGTTGTTGTTTTGGTTTAATCATTAAATTTGGGTGCAATGCTGGAATTTAAAGGATGTGACATCTGTTCTGGGTCTGTCATTTCCTCGTGCTAATCTACATTTGCTTGGACCCATTTTTCCTACCTGAAAAGTCGAGTGTGTGTGTATGTGTGTGTGAGGGGAAGTGAATGGGCTGTGAACGCTGGCTAGCTTAACAAAAGAGGGCGGAGATAAAAAAAATGCACAGTGCAAGAATATTGTTTCCTCCTGCCTTCTGGTGCTAAAAAAGGAAAACCAAGAAGAAACGGGGTGATAGCACACCTCTGTAATTCCAGCACTCTGAGAGGCTGAGGCAGGTAACTAACTCTCCAGTCCAAGCCCAGCCTGGGAAACTCAGCCACTTAGTGAGCTCTACCTCAAAATACAGAGGGTGGGGAGGAAAGGAGGAGAGAGGTAATTGGAAAGCTCAGATGCAGAGTTGAAGGGGCCACATTACGATGGAGTCACTGCACACACATGAATCAGTGGGATCAAAAATCTTTCTCGCCACTCTGTAGTTTCCCCGAGCTTCTTCCCCTATTTGTCCTAAGTAGCCCAGTTTCTCCCAGTTAAGTTTGCTTGTTCGTGTTTGCCTCTCTTGATTAGAAGCAAAGACTGGAGCCTCCAGCCCCCTTGTTCCAAATCCCTCACTGCTCCAAGTGCTGCAAACAGAAGGCCGGGAAGGACGAGTCGGGCTCATTTCATGCGCGTGGCCTGATTTCCTTCCATTGCATTCGGGAGCATGAGTGCCTGTGTTTATTTTCATGGCGCTTTTCTGAAGGTCTCTGGGCAGGTTAATGACAGAGTCAGACTTAGCATGCACAGTGGCTGGCTCCTCAGTGGGGGCCCTGGGCCACTGGTGCTCCAGATCCCAACCTTGTCAGCTGCAGGAGGCTTCCTGGGCCTGTTGCTGTGAACAGGCTTTGTTAAACAGCATGAACCAAAGACCCAAAAACCAGAATCTCAGAGCATGGGAAATATCTCCCCATTCAACAACAAGGTATCACACAGTAGTAAATGGATATTGTCCATGTCAGCTGAAAAAAGCAGTATTTTTCAACCACCAAAACTTTAGCTAAACCACATGCTTGATCACATTTTTAGATAACAAAAGCAACCAACTTTAAGAATATCACTTTTCATTTCCCAGCCAGAACCACTAACCAGCATATAATTTTTTTGTGTTTTTTTTTTTGTATTTTCAAAAGATACACACAAGCTATATATCTCTTATCTAAGATTCTTACTAACAACTAAAAAGTAGTCCTTTGTAGGAAATTTCAGCAACAAACAGTTCCTACAGGCAAACCTTGTTAAGCGGTCACAATTATTCTTTGAAAACTAAATAAAATATTGTACACTCTGAGGTATCACAAATTTCTATAGAATCAAGAGAATTATAATCATTTATGCTCAAAATGATGAGCATTTTTTTTTTTTTTTTTTGGTACTGGGGATCGAACTCATGACCTCTCGCTTGCCAGACAGGGGCTTACTACACCACTGAGCTAAAGCCCCAACCCCATGAGGAGTAATTTTTGCTCAATGAAGAATGAGAAAATGTTCTTACAATAATATTTTGGAAAGGTAGAAAATAAATTTTCAATAAGAAATAAATCATCTTGTAATTTACTTTTATTTTCTCCTTCCTTCCTCCCTTTCTCCTTCTATCCCTTCTTCTCCCTCCTCTTCTTCTCTGTCTCTGTCTTTCTGTCTCTCTATCTCTATCTCTGTCTCTGTCTCTCTCTCTGCAGATCCTACCAATATTATTTTAGACTGGTACATAAAAGGGAATTATAATTTACTTACACATCACCTCTGGAGGAAGTAGTTATTTGAGTCCTAGTTAATAGTCAGCAGTGCTAACGCATTAGAAGATAAGGTTTCAGTGAAACTCTGCTCACAGTTGGTTTCATCTGTAAGGGCCTTGAGCCAATCAAAATGATGTCTCCCCCACCCCGAAAACACTTGTTCATTGTTACCATGTACCAGCAAATTAGCACGCAGGTAGGTATGCTAGAGGGAGAAGCCTGAACTTAGACTCCAAGCCAGTTGTACAAACAAAAATAAGCTAGCTAATAAATGTGTCCTGCCTCCAGACGTGGAACTGCCATTCTGTGGAGTGAATTTGTGCTTTGATCTATTCTGTTCACAAAATGTGCAGAACTTGGTTAGAGGAATTTCTGTTAAGGAAGGGGTACCAAGAGCTCCTTCTTACCACTGAATAACTGGCTTCCTCTGCAGAGTCCTTTCGCTTCCATAACTGTACTTATGACGCTCAACAAACCTTCAGCACATCTCTGTCACCTCATTCCCCTGATAAAATGTACAGGATCATGACAAGGCTGAAGCTAAAGGACCAGCTGAGATGGGAATTTACCTGACCCTCTATATTTACCACCACTGAAACATAAACAATTCCAGCTATGAAACACACACACACACACACACACACACACACACACACACACACACATTTCCAAAAGGAATTAGCTACTGACCCACAATCTGAACGTCACTTCAGTAGGCATCCTGTAACAATGGTAGAGTGGAAATACGTTCTAAAATTAGAAGAGCAAACAAATGGGTTGATTTTTTTTCTATTTAATATTTCATTTTAAAACATTGTCTTGGAGATTTCTCCCACCATGCTTTTCTACCATGATGTTTCTGCCTTGAAACCAGCTGACTGTGGATTGAACCCCTGAATCAGGAGCCAAATTAATCATTTCCTTTTTTAAATTGTGAGTTTCGACCATGTTGGAACTTAGGACACTGGGAAACCAAGCAAGCAACTCCCCTCCCTGGTAAGCAGTGCGGCGGGGCAGACTGCGGCCCTTCCAGGGGGAGAACCACCAGCAGCTCCTGAGATCCACGCCATGTTGGAACTTAGGAGGCTGGGAAACCAAATAACCAGCCTGCCTCCCTGCTAAGCAATAGTGAACCTACTGATGGATGGCCTAGAGTCAAACATCCCACTTCCCTTGCCCCCCTTCTCTTGTCGTGCCCCGCCCCCCGTTAGCAAATGGGAACAAGAAATCTGAGCGTCTCCTGGGAGGTTGACCATCGCAAATAAGGGGGACTTCCTTCTACCATCTCTTTGAAGGCAAATATTTTTATTACTGTTTTGCTCTATTCTGATTAATGGTACTGCTCTATTCAATATTCTGTTTTGATAAGTTCTATAATGTTCTGTATTTCATCTCATTTTGATATACGTGATTGAAAGAACAACTATTATAAAGATAACGAAATATACTGTGATACCTATTACTATTATCCTGGTAACCTGCTGTGAAGTTCTGTACCAGTTTCACTGTACGATCTTAGTTGGCTTTATTCTGTCTTGTTCTGTTGTATTTTACCACTTTCAAAATAAAATTTAAAAAAACTGTCTTAATATAGTTTGGCTACACAAAATAGAAAAACCTTAACTTTCTTTACTTTAGCAATAGTCTTAGCTTATTTTTGACACTGGTGTGAAGAGACAGCTCTTAACTGGCACTTACACCACAGGACCAGATTCACATGCACAGGTCAAGTATCAGTTGTAGCAGGTAGGAAATTTAACGACCAAATACTAGGAACAGATGCGTTGGAATACTGCGCAGTAGTCTATTCCACGATAAACTGTGCCCTCTGCTGGATAAAAGCTGGTAAGACAATCAAATGTGAACTGAAGGCGTTTAGTTAGGTCGAGTGGAAACAGCAGGTAATGCAAACCTACTCCAAAAGGAGGAGGAGGGGGGGGGAGGGGGAGGGGGAGGGGGGCGGGGACGGAGGCTGGGGAGGAGGGGAGAGGGGGAGGGGAGGGGGAGGAGGAGGAGGAGGAGGGAGATCAAGAGACAGATGGAGAAGGAAGAGAGGGAAGGGAAAGGGGATGAAAAAAAGGAATTCAGATGCATTACACGGTGGGCTGGGGAAATAGCTCAGCGGCACAGTGCCTGCCTGGCAAGCTACAAGGTCGTGAGTTTAATTCGTGGTTCTGAAACAATAACAAAGAAACGCTGTATTATGTGCATGAACCAGTTTCCCACAGGGCATGTGGACACTGTGTGCTGCAAATGTATACTAATTTTTTTAAATGCACACAGTTTTGTTATAAAGGTAATAGGAAGGGAAAGACCAGCTGTGAAAACCATTGCAAAGCGGTGTTCAAAGATGATTGCAAAGTAACCACCGTGGAAATCAGTGTGGAGATTCCTCAAAACACTAGGACTAGAGGGCCCATTTGACCCAGTTATTCCCCTTGGTAATTTCCCCAAAAGAATTAAAAGCATCATACCATGGCAATATATGCACACCCATGTTTATAGAATTACAGTTTGCAATAACTAAATCTTGGAAACAACCCAAATGTCTATCAACTGATGAATAAAAAAGATGTTTTTTATATGATGGAGTACTACTCAGCCACAAAGAAGGATAAACTTGAGACATTTAAAACCAAATGAATGGACCCTGAGGCCATACTCTCAAGTGAAACAAATCAGACAAATGTTTAGTGTGATATTATCTCTCTGGTATGAGAGACTGAAAATGTAAATAAAAGCTAAAAAAATAGGAAGAAATTGTTCCACTACTGGAAATTTGAGGATTGAACCCAGCCAGGGCCTTTACATTAAGCTACATCCCAAGACCTTCTTTAATTTTTTGTTTTGAGGCAAAGAATTGCTAAATCACTACACTGCCCAGGCTTTGCTTGAACTTGTGGACCTTCTGTCTCCACCTCCCACAGGTTTGAAACTTCAAGCACCTTGTGCCACTGTGCTGCTAAAAAGTAATATTTCTTTGCCTCCACACTCTAGGAAAAAAACATCTTCCTCTAGAGACTGTAAATTTTACTTGGGTAAAGACAAATCGCCCCTCAGGCAGTCTTTCTGCCTTGATGAAGGCCATCTCAGACTTAGGAGAATACACGAATGCATTTAAAAATCTTAGGAAGTGTTTTGAAAATTTTGTTTTTCTCAAACACGCATCTTGGTAGAGTCGTCTGGTTAGAAGGACTCTGTTCTCCAACAGCCTTCTCCCTTCTCAACGGACTGCAGTGTAGTTCCCTGATTCTCTCCCCAGCAGGACACTTCAGACAGAGGTGAACTGCTTCCTACCATCTGACTTGGTGGATGTTTTCTACTCTTTGTCTTGGTTGCCTTTACTTTTGACACAGCCATCCACTTCTTTTATGGAATTCTTTCTTTGACTTCCATTGCTTGGTTCATGTTTTCTTTGACATTGTATATATTTTAACTTAAAATCTTTTGTGTGATATTGGGGATTGAACCCGAGATCTTTGGACTAAGCTGTGTCTCCAGCCCGTCTGCATTTTTTTATTTTGAGACTCTCTCTCTAAATTGCTCATCCTAGGCTCAAATTTGCAATTCTTCTGCCTTAGTCTCTTAGAGCACTGGGATTACACTGGGATTATACCACCAGGCCAGGCATATTACATGTATTCTTATAAGACACTTTTAAATACTTTTGCAAAGGGAAATTCTGCAGAGCCTTAAGAGTGCTATTTTTAACACTGGCATGAATAGATAAGATGAGAAATGCAAAAAGAAAATATTGGGAAAATGAAGAAAAGCTCACTGATACACGTCATAGGAGATCCTTACTCAAAGGATCCCTCTGCTGGCCATGCAGTTATGGACCAAATCCAACGCTGTCAAAGACTACGTGCCCTGGGTCTATAGAACAAAGAATAGGTCAGGGAATAAGGCCCTGCGGAACTCCCTAGGCTGAGGCTTAGGAATGAAGTGGATGATTCCAACATGGACATGGGAGAGGAGCCTGGCATATACATCCAGAAATATGGATGGGCACCCTGGTGGGACCCTGTACTCTCAGGCTGCAGTACCTGTGCATCCGCCCTTTGCCCCATTCCTTCCTGGCTGCGCAAAGAGCATTTGGCCCCTTCAGGAAAGAGCCAAGCCTTAGGTAGCTTTGCATCCTATGAGGACAGCGGGCAGGAAATACTCATGAACTATTTCTCTGTTTATTTCACTTAAATAATTTTCTTTCCATCCTCTTACACTTCTACGGTTACTGGAAGGAACACTCAGAACTGCCATACTCACTTATCATTTAATGGATTGAACAAATTATCATTTATTCTCAAGGAGTCTCATGAGAAGATAATTCAGTGAAGTGTATTAAGACAACAGTATGCCTAGAGACAAAGTTATTTCTCTTAAAAACATGAAAATGTATAAATAGGTGGCCATGCTGACAGAGTGTTACACAGACACCCATATTCTACATCCAACTCTTAGATTCTACCACTAACCATTTTTTTTTCTTTTTCTGATACCGAGGATCTAACTCAGGACTTCGAGCCTGCAAGGCACTTATGCTGCTGAGCTAAATCCCCAGCCCCCCACCCTAAACATTTTACTTGGTTTATTTGCTTGCTTTTTCTCTCTCCCTTTTTTCTTCTCTCCATCCCTTCTTTGCTCTGTCCAACTTCCAATCCATCTTACTTTTTTTAAGGAATATTTTAAAACAAATTGTACCAGTGCCGCTTCTAAATAATTAAGTATACTGGTTACAAATAAGAGATTAATATTTGTTTTTCTCAATATAAAATGTATACATTATAAAATAAGTTCTAAATTCAAATTGAAGCCATTCACAGACTGTAGGGGAGGAGAACAAGGAAACCAATGGGAAGCCAAGCCCACACTGCCAAGTCGGCACCATGCACTGGCCACTGAGGGGAGAGGCAGACTCCAGCCCCTTTCAGCAGGAAGGCAGGCCAAGATTCTCCCATCCCCGCCCCATAAGCAACTGACTGATCCGGAGAAACATGGGCTGAGATGATAGCTAACGAGGTAAAATACAGCTTAATGCTTGTAGCCTTTATTGTTTCACTGCCTTTGCAGGCCTGAAGCCTGTAGTCTGATCAGCTATTCAGGGGATAACAATACACAATGTAGCCTCTATGAGGAATCTCCTTCTGAAAGTGGCAGCCATTGTTAACTCCCTGTTATCTTGTTTTGAAGCCCTGTACCATTTTCATTGCTTTGTTTGGTTGTTCTGTTTTTTCTTGTTTGATTTATTATATCCAGTGGTATGGGCAGCTATTTCAAAGATAATGAGAAATATGATGGTAGCCATTTTGGATTTGCTATTATTTTGTTTTGAAGTCTTGTATCACTCTCATTTTTTTGTTTTGATTGCTTATGTTCTGTTTGGTTTGGTTTAGTTTGGTTTGGTTTTTACTATGTCTGAAGATATGGACAGCTATTATGAAGTCAACAAGAGGCATTATGGTAACCATTGTTGATTTCCTATTATCTTATTTTGAAGTCCTGTATCATTTATACTGTTTTGTTTTGATTGGCTTTATTCTGTTTTATTTTGCTTGGTTTTATTCTCTTTAAAATAAATTACAAAAATTGCAAGTCCACTAAGTTTTGAAAAATGCATGTATTTATGTAGATAAAACAAACACCTATCAAAATACAAAATGTTACCATCTGTCCAGAAAATTGTTTTTTATGCCTTCCTAGTTTTCTTCTTCTTCTTCTTCTTCTTCTTCTTCTTCTTCTTCTTCTTCTTCTTCTTCTTTTTTTTATTGGTACTGGAGATTGAACTCATGACCACCTGCTTGCAAGGCAGGTGCTTATGCCGCTGAGCTAAATCCCCAGCCCCACTTCCTAGTTTTCTTCTGGTTTTCCATAGTAGATTAGTTTTGCCTGTTCTAGAATTTATTTAGATAGAATCAAATAGTATACACTCTTCTGCAAAATTCCTCTGTCATTCTTAAAAATCTGATTTTCAGGATTCATCCATGTTGTTGCATGTATGAGTGGATAATTTCTTCTTTTTTTTTTGCTGAGTAATAGTTAACTTTTGTAGGTATCACAGTTTGCTTACCCATTTTTCTACTGGTAAAGGTGTAGACTATTTCCAGCTTTAAGATATTACCAATAAAAGTGCTATAAACATTTTGATGCAAATCTTCTTCCTTACAAACATTTGTTACTATGCGTAAGCATCTGACTTGTAGAGGAAGTGCATTTAGGTTTACAAGAAATTCCTTGACTTACTTTCCAAAATGTAGAACTATTTTATTCTTCTGACTAATACATGAAATTTCCAAGCGCTCTACATTCTTGCTGACATTTGATGTTATCAGTTTTTTATGTTAGTCATTCTTCTTGGTGTTCAGTGACATCTGGTTATGGTTTTAGTTTTTATTTTCCTGGTGACTCTAGATCTTGAGCAGTGTTTTGTGTCTACTACCCATTCAGATACCTTATTTTGTGAAGTGTCTCCAAATCATTTGTTCCTTTTTTAAAAAATTGATACTGGGGATTGAACTCATGACTGTGCGATTGAAAGGCAGGCACTTATGCCACTGAGCTAAGTCCCCAGCCCCCAATCACACGTTCCTTTGGGAAGAAGATTTCTCCATCCTTGTAAGAGTTCTTTATATATTTTAGATACCAGTCCTTTTTCAGATATATTTTTAGTGGATATATTCACTCAGAGTGTGACCTGTCTTATTTTGTCAAAGGTATCTTTTGATGAGAAATTTTAAATTTTGATGAAGTCCAATTCATACATATATACACACATATACATTATGGATTTTTGTTTATGGTACTGGCTTTTGTTGTTGTTTGTTTTGAAACAGAGTTTCAGTATGTGGTCCAAGCTGGTCTTGAAATTCTGATCCTCCTATCTCAGCCTCCAGAGTCCTGGATTGTGGACATGGACCTCCACACCCAGCATATTACTACATTTTAGGACCTGCCTTATGAAACTTGGACTTATCCTCAAGTCATAGAGATACTTTCCTTTAAAATTTTATGGTTTCTGATATTGAGGGCCTATAATCATTTCATAATCAGTGTCTGTGTGTTTGATATTCTTTTTTTTTTTTCTTTTTCGTTTTTATCGGTACCAGGGATCGAACTCACAACCGCACACTTGCAAGGAAGGCACTTATGCCGCTGAGCTAAATCTCCAGCCCCTGTGTGTTTGATATTAATTAGTAGTTGAAGTTCATTTTTCCATATGGAATTCTAGTTATATTAGCACCATTTGTTTAAATTCCTGTTGGATTATTTTTGTGTCTGCTGAAAATCAGATGCTTACATTAGTGCAGGTCTATATCTATGTCTTCAAAAATATAAATATTGAATAATCACCATCTGAAAGTTTTAAAATATTATCTCTTTGTTTTATGTTTATACATAGTCATCCAGATAAGAATTTCACAGAGTAATGACTTTTGATAGGAAAATTGAGACCCTGAGTCTTTAAAGTACAAAGTAGCTTTTCTCTCTTGCAGGAATTCAACTTCTATGCTAATAATCAAAATATTATAATCTTTGCTTGAAAGTTGCTTAAAAATGCAAAATAAACAACCATGCTGCTGCTACTGTAGCATAAGTTAAAGCTCACCATATTTTGTTATTTAAGAATGATGATCAAAAAAAAAAAAGAATGATGATCAACCTCCTCTTACTAAAGTCTTATGTGTGTGAATGGCAGGAACTTAATACATGAACTTAGATCAGTGACTTTCTTCTTTTATTTTTCATTTGTAAAGAAACTGGAAACAATTTTTAAACTGTTCCTATTATAACATGGTGTCATAATTGTTAGTGATTTTCAGGGCGATATTCTGGTGAACATGTGGATAAAATGATCAGGAATACATGTAGGAGAAAGCTGACAAACACAAGGTGCTTTCCTTGAGTAGAAGCTCAAATAACATCAGATTAACATTCTCTTTTACGTAATTCTGGATGTGTTTTTGCTTTAACGAAGCTAGAGAGTAACATGCGGTCTTTGAGATGCAATACACTGAGGCAGGTGGGAGAGAGAATGAGGGCTGAAAGCCCTTGGCAGCCTCCCTGGGGCTGGCTGACCCAGGTGGATTTGCCTGCTCTTTATTCCAGTAATTCAATAGCTTCTTTCCTTCCGGTAGAGATTGCCTGACCACTTGAAACGTGCCATGAGTCTTTGTCTCATGCCACTGGTAAATGTTGTGGTTTGAACACAAAGAATTTTAACATCCCTCACATCCCAAAATAAACAGCAACTCTGGAAATGTCACAGGGCTTTCAGTGCACAGGAAATAGATTCTGTGAAGTGGATTTGAATTATTCATGGTGCACACTGGAAACTTCTGAAGCTCTTCCTCCACCAAGGAACAAGAAGAAACAATTATTGGCACTTGAAAATGTGGAGTTGACATCACACTTTCTGGTTGGTGATGGAAGGCACTAAAAAACATTTTAGGCAGTTAGCCTCATGTTTTAGTTCATGGAATTTATTCATTCCTAACATCTTTTTTTTTTACTTAAGAACTCCATGTTTTAAAAATGAAAATGACCTTCCATAACAATGATACTGATTCTAGGATAATTTGCAATGTTTCCTTACCATGATTATTAAAAACAATACCAAGTGATCACACCTAGTATGCTGATTTGAAGGGACAGAATCTGCTAAACCAAGGTAAAACTTGAAGTTACTTGAAACAAATGACAGCAAAATTTAGCATCCAAGTTGTATCCTACTTGCTTGCACATAAATCCTAGGTATGATCTGTAATTTATGCGGTACAGTGGGGGAAAGAAAAGGTTATCAGTGTCCTGCAGAAGAATTTTAAAAATTGGAAAAGGACCACTTATGCATGAATGCTGCCTCATTAACACAAAAATATAGTTACAGGGAAGTCAGGTGATTAAATTATTCTAGCCTGGGGGCAGGCTCACCTGCAGCTAAGTAGTTTATTGCAAAGGAATGGAGTTCCAATGCTTTTAACCACAACCAAAAAAAAAAAAAAAAAAAAAAAAAAAAATCACATAAGGCCAATGGTTCTTAACAATTCTTTTCAAGCCCTGTTTTTTATGTACATGGTACATTCTTTAAAGAAGTGTATTTATTCACTTCAGTTAGCTGGAATTCCACTTTCCATGGAAGAAATATTCTATGAGATCAAATGGAAACACTGCTCATCAAAAGGAAACTTATTCATTGAAAATATAAATTGATGGGCTAGAGGTGTAGCTCAGTGGTAGAGCATTTGCCTTGCATGCACAAGGTCCTGAGTTCAATTCCTAGTACAACCCCCAAAAAATTGATTAATAAAGTAAGAAGAGAAGTTAAAAATGACTTTGAATTTTCTTCTTCTGATTATTTAGAGAACTTTTTCAAAGTAGCAGTTTGACCTTTATAGCATGCATTTATATAATCATATTTGGGCAAAAATATTAGCAAAAAACTAGGTGTTAGAAGCAGTATATTACTGACCTGACCAGTTCTCCATTAAAAAAATGAAAACAACTTTGTTCCCAGCTTTGTTTCAAAACGAAACAAAACACCTTTGATGGAGTGTTGCTCAGTCATGAATGCTGGCACCTTTTCTAGTTCTCTGTAGACAATCGATTCATGCTATAGTCAAGCTCAGAATCAGTTGATGTGGTTCATAATGACCAAGTTAATTCCTTCCTTTAACTTCCTGCTACCAACTTATTGAATGAACTGCATTTTTCCCTTGCCAACAACTCCTTTAATAAAACGGTCTTCAGTAGAGTTAAATCTCCTTGGTGGCTGTGCTGTGTGCCTGTACTTATTTCCGCAGCCACGAATTTCACCCTTGCCTGGTGGGGACATTCTCTTTTTCCTTGACTTCATTTGGTATGATTGCTGGTATATTTTTTTTTTCTGCAACATTTTTATTTTGTTTTGTGGTTTTCAAAGTTTTATTGGTACATTTTAGCTATACATAATGATAACATTCATCATAGAGAATTTGTACCTGTATATGATATATCTTATTTCTTTTTTCTCTTCCCCTCCCCTCCCTTCGAGGCCTCTGCCATCCTGATTTTAAAAACTTTGTCTCCATTTTTTAATTCTTTTTTCTTCTTGTCCCAGCTTTTCTTTTCCCCGCCTCCTCCTTGTTCCTCGTCTCATTTGAGCATTTTGTTCCCATTTCCCAGTATCTATTTATTTATTTCAATACACATTTATACTCTTGGTTTCTCACACCAGAGAAACCACACAGTATTTAAACAGGTGCGTCCAATTTATTTCACTTACGAGTACAGTCTCAAGGTGCATCCAGTTAGCTAGAAATATCTCAAACTGATTTTTCTTTATGGTAGAGTAATACTCCATTGTATAAAAAAACCCCCACATTTCTTTTTCCATTCATCAGTTGATGGGTATTTGGGTTGTTTCCAAGATTTAGCTAATATAAACTGTGCTACTATAAACAAGGGTGTGCATATATCACTGTAATATGATGCTTTTAATTCTTTTGGGAAGAAGCCAAGAAGGGGAATAGCCAGGTCAGTTGAAACTTCTAGTCCTAGTTTTTTGAGGAATCTCGGTACTGATTTCCACAGTGGTTACACCAGTCCACACTCCCACCAAGAGTGGAGAAGGGTTCCTTTTCCCCACAGACCCTCCAGTGTTTGTTATTGGTTGATTTCTTTATAATTGCCATTCTTTCTGGAGGAAGATGGAGATTTAGCATTGTTTTAATTTGCATCTCTTGAATGATCAGTGATGCTGAACACTTTTTCATATATTTATTTGTTTTTCTACATCTTCATCTGAGAAGTGTCTATTCATTTAATTTGCCCATTTTGGGGTAAATTTTGAGTTGTTTTTATATTCTCGATGTTAGTCTTCGTCTGAGGAATAGCTGACAAAAAATTTTTTCCCTCTCTGGTTTGTCTCTTCACTGTTGCCATGCAAAAGCTCTTTGATAAGATGAGATCCTTAGTTATTGATTCTTTGTGATATTTCCTGCGCAACCAGGTTTTATTCATAAAGTCTTTGCTGTGTCAGTGTTTTCAAGGATTCTATCTATTCCATCTTACAGCAGATATAGTGTTTCTGTTTTAATATTTAGATACTTGATCCATTTCAATTTTAGTTTAGTACATGATAAAAGACATGGATCTAGTTTTAGTCTTTGGTATATAGAAAGCAAATTTTCCAGCACTGTTAATTAAAGAGGCTATATTTCTACCAGGGAAGATGTTGGCTTCTTTGTCAAAGATAATATTGCTAAATATGTTTGAAATTGTTTCTGCATCTTCCATCTGTTCCACTGATCCTCAGGCCTCAGGTCTATTCTGTTGCTCGTACCATTCTTTTTTCTTTTGTTTGTTTTTGTAATCACAGGAGCTTTGTAGTATACTTTCAATTCAGGTATGTTATTGCCCCGTACTTGCCTTTGCTATTCCAGGTCTCTTCCGCTTTCAAAGGAATTTTAGGGTTGTCTTCTAAATTTTGTGAGACATGCAATTGTTATTTTGATTCGAATTGCATTAATTCTGTATAAAAATTTTGGAAATGTGGCCATTTTTACTCGTTGGTTCTTCCTACTCATAACCAAGGGATATCTTTCCATTTTATGGTTTCTTTGATTTCCTTTATCAGAGTACTATAGTTTTTTATGTAAATGTCTTTTACTTCCTTTTTGGATCCTATTGTGAAAGGTGTTATTGCCTAATTTTTCTCTCAGTGAGTGTTGTTTGTGCGTGGAATGCTGATTTCTGAGTGGTGACTTTGCATGCAGCTATGCCACTGAATTTGGTTATTAAATCTAGAAGTCTTTTGGTGGAGTTTTTGGAGTCTTCTGTGCAGAGTATCATGTCTTCTTCAGATAATGAGAATGTAACTTCTTCATTTCCCATCGTTATTCATTTTGTTTCTTTCTCTTGTCTAATTGCTCTGGCTAATGGTTCCAGAACTGTACTGAATAAGAGCGGTAATAGTGGACATTCTTGTCTTGTTCCTGATTTTAAAGTGAGAGCTTTCTATTTTTGTCCACTTAGTATGATGTTGGTTATTAGTTTGTCATAGATGGCTTTTATCAGATTGAGGTAAAGTCCATCCACTCCAGTTTCCTGTAGGGCTTTTATCATGAATGAGTGTTGCATTTTGTCCATGCTCTTCCTACATCTATTTAGACAGTCATATGGTTTTTGTCCTTGGCTCTGTTAGTATAGTGCATTTCATTTACTGATTTGTGTAAGCTGACATCTCTGCATCTCTGGGACAAATCCTCTTTATTCCTGGTGTATAATCTTCATGATTTGCTGCAGTCTGTTTGCTAGTCTCTAACTGAGGATTTTTGCATCTATGTTCATTAAAGAGATTGGCCTGTAGTTCTGTTTCTTACTTGGGTCCTTCTCTGGTTTTGGTATCAGGCAGTGTGGTTCCCTTGCAGTTTCATTGAAGAGTTTGAGAAATAGTATCATTAGATTATCTCTAAAATTCTTGTAGAATTCAGCAGTGAATCTGTCAGGGTGTGAGCCTTTCTTTATCAGTAGGTTTATAATTACATCTTCCATTTCATTGACTGATATTGATTTACTTAGGATTTTTCTGCCTTCTTGATTCAGCTTTGGTAATTCATATGTATCTAAGAGTCTGTCTATTTCTTTTGTATTTTCCATCTTATTAGAATACAAACTTTCAAAGTAGGTATTGATCTATAGGATCTATGGTGATTTCATTTTTTTCATTCTTAAGTGAATAGATTTGACCCTTTTCTTTCTTTTTTTGAGAAGATTGGTAAGGGTTTGTCAATTTTATTTAATCTTTCAAGGAACCAACTCTTTAGTTCATTGATTCTTTGTATTGTTTTCTGAGTCTCCACTGCATTAATTTCTGATTTGATTTCTATAATTTCCCATCTCGTATGAGCATTGGTCTTACTTGCTCTTCTTTTAACAGAATCTTGTGGTTCAACATTAAGCTGTTTATTTGACCTTGCTCTGTTTTTCTGATAGGGGAATCTACAGTTAGATTTCCCTTATAGGACTGCTTTCATTGCAGCCCATATGTTGTATTGGCACTACCAAAGTTGTATTGACTTAATTGTTGTCATGTTATTTTCCTGTTGTTGGTTCCCTTTTCCCCCCTGTTTAATTGTTTGCCTTGCATTGTGAATTCATTCCGTTTGGGTTCATGATCATTAGGAGGCAGGATCATAACACAGAGGCAAAGTTAGATGCAAGTTGTTAAAGTTTATTAAGTTATTCTGTAATCTGTAACAACTGAAGACTCTCATTGACTGACAGCAGGAAAGGCTTGTTTCTTCCTTATTTGTACATCATGCTGGGTCAGCAGACAACCCACAAATTGGAAGGGAATATTTGCAAATATGTTAAGGATCTAATTTAGCAGTCAGAATATATAAAGGATTCTTACAACTTATAGTGACAAAACAATTAAACCAATTTAGAAATGGGCAAGGGATTTGAATAGATGTTTTTCAAAGTAAGATATATAAATAATAACACAAGAAAAGAGGCTTAACACCACTAGCAACTAAGGAAATGCATGTCCAACCTCAGTAAGTTACTATTTCATATTCACTAAAATAACCTTAATCATAAAAGTATGAAAAAAATGAGTGTTAGTGAGGTTGTGAAAGAAATATAAAATGGGGCAGCCACTGTGGAAAACAATGTGGCAGATCCTAAAAAAGTCAGATATGCAAGACAATTGAAAATATGTGTTCAAAAAGTTGTCTACCAGTGTTGCTAGCCATATTATTCATAATTGCCCTAAAATAGAAATAATTTAGATTTCTATAAACTTATCGAGAAGACAAAATATGTTATTTCCATACTTTAAAATATTTAACCACTGAAAGAATAAACACTGTTGTATGAAACAATATAGATGAACCTTGAAAACACACTATGTGAAAATAGCCAGATTCAAAGACCACATATTGTACAGTTCCACTTATAGAAATGTCGAGAATCAACAAATCTATAGAGATAAATGTAGATTAGTGCTTTCCAGGAAATGGGTAAGGAAGAAGCAGTTCTCTATTACTAATAGGAGTGAGGTTTCTTTCTGGGGTAATAGAAATAATCTGATATTGGGTAGTAATGGTGATTGAAAAATGTAGTAATTTACTAAAAATCACTGACTAGCATGATTTAAAGTGATGAATTTCGTATTATGTGAATTTGGAGTAAAAAATAGACAAAGAAGAGTTAATGTATGCTTTCCAAAATTTATAAAAGACTTCAATGCATAGATGTTATAGCTTATAGTTGGATGTCCCTCCTAAGCCTCATGCTCTTGTAGGTGGGTCTTTTGGGAGTGACTGGATTTGGATGTGTGGTACTAGATTAGTCCATTGATGGATTTCTCTGTGGGCATGATGTTGGGAGCTGATATCTGGTGGGAAGAGGTGGGCTATTGTGGGCATGATCTAGAAAGGATATTTCTATTCCTATTACTGCCTTGACCCTGCTATGCTTCCTGCTGCCATGTTATAAGCTTTTTTTCTCTTCCATGTCCCTTTGCCATGCTGACCTGCTTTTGAGCCAGCCTGAAACCTCTACCAACTGTGAACTAAAATAAACCTTTTCTCTTCTAACTATGGATGCCAGGTACCTTGTTCTAGCAACAAGAAATAACTAAAACAATAAACTTGAGTGGCACTCCTGTGGACCACAGGGAGGAGAAACAAGAAGCCAACCCCTTCCTGTGAGCTGGCCAGGATGCAAGCTGGGAGACAAGAAGAGCCAAGTACCCTATCAATCCCGTAGGCAACCAGATGATCTGGAGAAACACAGGCTGAGATGACAGCTATTGAAGTAAAAAAAAAAAGTAATGCTTGTAGTGTTTAGTATTTGATTGATTTTGCAGGCCTAATAGTCGAATATTTATTTAGAGGATAACAGTATGCAGTATAGTAACTATGGGGGACTCTCCGTCTGAAAGTGGTAGCCATTGTTAATTCTCTATTATCTTGTTTTAAAGTTCTGTATCATTTTCATTATCTTGTATTGTTCAGTTTTATTGTGTTTTTTGTTTGATGTTATTGTATCTGATGGCATGGGCAGCTATTATAAAAATAACAAGATATTATTGTAGCCATTGTTGATTGCCTATAATCTTGTTTTGAAGTTCTGTATCACTTTCATTGTTTTGTTTTGATTGGTTTTATTCTGTAGTATTTTGTTTGGTTTTATTCTTTTTAAAATTAAAAGAAACTAGATTTAAGAAACAACAAATTTCAAATCAAACAATGAAAAAACACAACTGTAGTCATCATTAGGAAACAATGGAATACAAGAATCAAAGATAAAAATGAAAGTGTCAAGACAAAAATATAACCTTAACCTGACTTTCCAGGTGCAGTGATGGAAGCTAGATGACAATAAAATTATTAAATGTACTAAGTCAGAAAAACAAACAACTAGGGTTCCACAGATGGTAGATCAGTTGCTCCCAGCCCAGTGTTCCCAGGTAAATATTTGCCCATGTTGAGACATTGTGGATTGTCATGACTGAGGAGGAAGGGGATGCTTTCATCTGTGGGTAGGGGCCAGGGAACCACTCTACAACCTCCATGACAAACTGTCATCTGGCCAAAATATAAATTGTGTATAATGTAAATGAAACAAAAGTGTTTTCAGATAAATCAACATTGAGATATTTGATGATAAGTAGATTAATATCAATGGAAATAAATGACAAACAATTTACCTGATTGTTTCTAAGTAAAATTAATATAACCCCAGAAGTAAAATTGAAGATATGAGAAGAAAGAATGATAAAAATAACAAATATGTGAGTTTACAATGGTAACATAAAACAATAATATATTCCTTATATAAGGTTTAAAAGAGACATAGAATTAAAATATGCAAGAACAGCATAAGAATCAAGATAAGAATAAATGAATTAAGATATTCTGAGACTTTATTTTTGTTTAGGATGAGAGTACAAGTACCTCGTAAATTCAAATTAATGTCAAGAATATATGTTGTTCTTTCTACTGGAGCAATAAGAGAATAGTAAGTGTATAAAGTCTAAATTGAAAAAGAAAAGAAGATAAAATAATAAGCAAATTAATACAAAAGAATGAAAGCAAACAGTAAATGAATACAGAGTATATGAGATAAAAAGAAGGTGGCAAGATACTGTATAGCAAATACATCAAGGACTATATTAAATATAAATGAGCTAAATGACAGCAAAGGGCAAAGGCAAAGATTTTCTGGCTGAACAAAACCAAAATAAAACTCAACCTAACTATAGCCTGTTTTCAAGAGACAAAACAGAAACATATAAGGAACTAGAAAGTTTAACGGATAGAGTGTGGAGGAAATATACTGTGGGAATGCTAACCAAGCTAAGGTTTATGTCTATCAGTGTTAGCCTATGGCACATAACACTGGGTTCCACAAACACATCCTTTACTTTTCTACTATAGATTTTTACTTTACTGTAATAGTAGCTGGCTGTGTGGCTTAGTATCTTTGCCTGAGGGAAGGAATAAAGTTTTGTGTTTACCTACTTGGTATAATGAAAGGCAAGGTGTGTGCATATGTGCAAAAGTATTACCAAGCAGGATTTTCACAGACATTATGCTCCATCTAATAGGTTTAGCCTATTTCTACCTGAATATCATGGAGGGTATAATATATTAATACCATTCCATGACTTGTTTTTTAAAAAGTTTCTTTTTTGGTAAAAGTAGCCCAATTCAGTACAATTGTATATGAATAACTAGATTTGCAAGTTTTGGAAGAGGTCAAAATTGAATCATCAGATAGATACTCATGCATAGATGATGAGGATAATCTATTATGTAGAATATGTGTTTTTAAACAGAAGACAGTTGTGAGTGTATGATGATAATGAGAACAATGATTTTGATGTTGACAATATGAGCCAAAATTCTTATTATTCTGAATTGGAGTGAGAATTGACTGATGCAGACATAAGGAATGCAGACCTCCTTGATTCAGGTGATGAAGGAAACAGCAGTGTAAATATATATTTGACTATTTGAAATTTTAGGAAATGGTCATGCAACCTCATTTGATTGCATTTGTTTGACCATCTCATTTAATGGTCAAATGTTAGAACTAGATCTGAAACTATAGTGAGGGTCTCAGCAGTGGTAAAACATTTTGTACAGAAAGCCATCACTACCATTCAATGTTTGAAATTGTAATAAAGTGCTATAAGATGCTATGAAATACACAAAGGCTGGAATACAAGTAAAACATTCTGTACACACCAATAACCAAATTCAAAAATGTACTTATTCTGACACTTTACTAGCTGAACTAAAAGCATTCAGATGTCTCTGTACTTAGGAGGGATTTCTCATGGTAATCACAGAAATGTAAAAGACTTATGGAAAAATGGGTCAAAATATGGCTTAAAAACTTATGCCCTTGTAGACATGAAGGTTTATTATGCTTTCAACTTAGAAAATTATCCTGGAACTCAGCTGTCAGCCATTACTATAGTAATAAATCAAAGGATGTTGTGAACAGACTCATTGCCCCCATGGCTAAACTAATCAGAATGTGACATTTGCAAATTGGCTTACCAGTCTCCAATTGATGTTATATTTGTTAACAAAGCACAAGTTGATTAGTGAAGGAATGGCACACAGGAACGAAGCAGAAATTCCAAATGAAATGTTGCAATTTCAAAACAGAATTATATAATACAATCTTTTGATTTCAGAAAGATTTACATTGGCCTCATATGTGACAAAGAAAAACAAACTGGTTCTGCTGTCAACACTGCACCACGATGAAATATTGATGGGGAAACCTCATAAAAATGGGAACTTGAGATGGAAATTTTCTCCAAGACCAAAGGCAGAGTAGATATTGTCGATAAGTTATGCAACAACTTTGATGCCATTTGAAACACAAAGCATTGGCCAATGGCTGTGGTTTACTTGAGCTTCAGTGTATGTGGCATAAATAGTTTGATAGTTTACAAAGAAAATAACCAGTACAAAATACCACTGAGAAATTTTCTTAGAGGATTGGGATTGGAACTCATAAGAGATTGTCATGGTTTATGTCGGTGGCCCCCAGGCCTCATGTGTTTACATTATGCATCTGTGATTGGTTCATTGTACATTGCTTGGATTGATGGTGTCAGTGCTGCACCCACATAGGGGTGGAGCCAGGATGTGATGTAATGGCAGGAAGAAGGTGTGTCTCGCTCTCTTGCTGATTTCCTCCTTGCCATTTGCAGCCACCATGAACTGCAGCCCTGGCATTCCACCCTGCCTTGGAGCCAACTGAGTATGGACTGAAACTTCCAAAAACTGTAAGAAATAAACTTTTCCTTTCCCAACTTTGGTCATCAGGTATTTTGTCTCAGTGATGAGTAAAAAGTAACTAAGACAGAGATCAGTTACAGCAGAGGAAAAACAAAGCGTTTATGCCCAGGGGACTATGCAAAAAAATTGTGGACCACACCAGTGAGTTGACAGGCAAATAGACAGGTGCAGCATCCCAAAGACCAACTACCACAACAGAAAAATCAGAACAAGTCAACTGTGCACTACAAGAAAAGACAGTAAAACAAGATATATGTGTTATCAGTGTGGAACATGATACCTGTGTGTGGAATATGCCATTGTCATGTGTGAAGACTGCCTTAGATGTAATAATTGAAGTAAAAGTTATTTGTTGTAGAGTGCTATTAGTGTTTTCATTGTAGTTCATATAGAAAATGTATACTTTGGTATACTTTGCATACCAAAAACCATTGATACTGAAAATTTTGATGCTTTTTAAAATTAATACTCAATAAATATTAAAAATACAATATTTTTGTGATTTTTGCTATTAAGCTCTCATTGTTTAATATAACAAAACGACAAAATTAAAATAATTCATCAATAGAAATATTCTAAAGAATGAATATGGGTTTGACACACCCATGTTTATGAGCCTTTATGAAAAAATGTGTTATGTGCCAGCTAGTTATAAATAGTGTCATCACAGCTTAAAAGAGTCACTTGGTAAAGGTGAGAAGTCCAATTTATTGGTAGGAATTCTAAGTACATACAGAACAAAGTTGCTTCAAAAACTATAAGGAGAAATGGATATAACGGAAGGCAGATGGTGCACAACCACACAGGCAGTTTTAGCAATCTCAAAAAGCAGTAAAGACGGCTGGGCGTCATGGCACATGCATATAATCCTGGCACTTGGAAGGCTAAGGTAGGAAGATCACCATGCATTTGAGGCCAGCCTGAGCTACATGGCAAGACTCTAACTCAAAAAAACAAAAACAGGCCAAAAAAATCAGTCAGGATATAGAAAGTTTCAGTCGTACCATTAAAAGCGTTACCTTATCAATGAACATAAAATGCTTCTCTTAAGAATCACATCTTAGGGCTGGGGATTTAGCTCAGCGGCATAAGCACCTGCCTTGCAAGCAGGCAGTCGTGAGTTCAATTCCTGGTCCCAATTAAAAAAAAAAAAAAAAAAAAAAAAAGAATCACATCTTAAACCAGATGAGGTGGTGCATACCTCTAGGCCTAGTACTCTGGGAGCTGAGACAGGAGAATTGTACATTTGTGCCCAGCCTGGACAACTTAACATGACCCAATCTAAAAAAAAAAAAAAAAAAAAAAAAAAAAAAAAAAAAAGAAAAGAAAAGATAAAGCCAAATCTTAATAAATTTCAGTGAATGGAATAAAAAAGTAATCAACTTTGAAATTTATTTTTAAAACGATAATATAAAATAACTGTAAACATCAATTGTCATAAATGAACCATAAGGTCAATTAAATAAATACCAAGTGAGAATAAAAGTATGAGATACTGAAACTTGTGGGATGCAGTTCAATCAAGAGGAACATTTCTACCATAAATTTCAGTTTTCAGAAAAAAATGAGAATTCATCACCAAAGCAAACTCTGAAATTAAAAAAAAAGAATCAAAGTTAAAACCAAAGCGGGGAGGAAACCCAATAAAACAAGCATTTGTGAAAGAGAAACGAGGGAACTTCAAGATAGCCAGGAGTTGTTTCTTTCGGAGATTAAACTATCTGATAAGCCTTGGTGAGAAAGGGAAAACAAAGGAAGTATAGACAAAAAAGATCACTGAAGAAAAAAGAGACAATGTTACAGATTGTAAAGTTATTCAAGAAAGAAAGTTTTTTTTTTTTTTTTTGTCTTTTTTTTGAGATGGGGTCTCGCTATGCAGTTCAGGCTGGCCTTGAGCTCACTTTGTAGCCTAGGCTGGTCTCGAACTTGCAACGATCCTCCTGCCTCAGCCTCCTGAGTGCTGGGATTACATGCATGAGCCACCACGCCAGCTAAGGAAGAAAGATTTCTGAATCACTCTAGACTAATAAATACAAAAATTTAGAAAAAAATAGCCAGGTTGGAGTGGTGCATGCTTGCAGTTCTATCACTTGGGAAACTGAAGCAGAGGGTTTGCCAAAAGTCTGTGGCTAGCTAGCATGGACTACATAATAAAAAAGTTAATAAAATCCAACTCCTGTTTATGATTTAACAGTAGAGGGGAACTCTATGAATCTTACGAAAAGTATCTAGCAAAAAAAAAGTCATTCAACGTAATAATAATAAAGCATTAAAAGTTTTCTCTTTACAATCAGGAACAAAACAAAAATGACCCCTACTTTCACTCACTTCTATTCAACTTTTACTGGAGCCTAATCAATGTTGTAGCCAAGAAAAAGAAATAAGAAGTGTAAACTGTTAAGGAAGAAATAAAGTCTGGACTATATTATTTCACTAGCCATCTTTTAAGTGTGGCAGGCTGGAAACCCTGAAGTGATGGGCGGCTACATAATACACAGCTAACTGCAACAAACAGCCTGTATCAATTCTCTTAAAATATGCCAAAAGAGCCACGACTTTACTGTTTCTGCCTGAAGCAGGATACAGTGGAGGCAGCAGCTACCTTGTGACCAGACTGGACAAAGCTGAGATCACAGAGACATTGCTCCTGTCTGTTCAACCTTCTAGACCAGCCCTGGGCCACTGACCTGCTGACTTCTTGTCTGATGAGAGAAAAAGAAAGTTCAGATGCTTAAACTACTCTGTTTTCTATTACGGTTCATGCAGGTAAACTTAATCCCTAACTAGTACCCTCACTTCATAAAAGCTTGTATGTTTTGCATGATGCTGTGGTACGTACCTAGTATGTGCTTTTGCTCTTTGACCCTCAGGACAGCCCTAGACAGGAGACTGAGGTTAAGCAACTTGCCAAGGTCACATGGCTCTGCAGACAGTTATGTGCTGAGGCCTCAGCAATTGATCCCCTTATTTAATCACCACTCCAAAATCACACAAGGATGCCTCCTAAATCAGCATATCTTTTTGGACCCACATAAGCCAATATTCTACAATACTGATCACATCCTTAGGGTTCATTTTGCAGCTACTCACTCTTACTGGAGTCACCAGAAAGTGGCACCTTTTAAATTCCGTGTATGGATTTTTTTCCCCCTTAATAATGGCAATTAGGTTTTGCAAATGTTCTCATATAAGTCACCGACATGATCTATAACATAGCTTTGGGATCTATATCATCATATTTTTCTCTGTGCTGGAGCAGACCCAGAACTGTATGCATAAAATCTTGATCCTAAACATAAGGTTCTTGTGTGAGTGCAGTCATAAAGATAATGGTTACTAAACATTATGCTAGGCTCAGTGCCAGCCTTGACGTGCGTTCACTCATTCGGTCCTCACAGTAACTCTGGGGCAATTAGTGTAATAATTATCATTTCTCAGATGAGGAAATCCAGCCAAACAAATGTTAAATAACTTGTTCTGGGCTTTTAAATCACTACTGAATGACACAAAAGGATTTTGAGCCCTGGAAAGCTGGCTCTAGGATGTCTTGTCTAACTTTTTAAAGATGCTGTTTTTGAGGGGAGGGTACTAGGGATCAAACTGGTGATCTTGTCCTTGCCACATAAGTGCTTATGCCACTAAGCTAAGCCCCCAATCCCCCTAAGTGGGCTATTTGTTGGACATCAAGGGCCATGCGCAGTCACATCATTAATAACCCAAAATAGCCACATACTAATTTTTGTTGGGAAGTTCTTATTGCATGTTATTAAGCATGTCACAGTACAGTATTTACGTAGAATTTTTTGAAGAATATGAACTGTGTCCATTTTGTTGGCTCAAGTCATTGACATCATTTGGGACTACACTGTTTTAGTCCTGTTAAGGTTTGTATCTAATGTTCCCCCAAAGCCTCAGGGGATCATAGGTGAGACCTTTAAAGGGTGGTAGGATCATAAGGGCATCAGAGCTGACTGCTGTTAGGCAGTAGGGCCCAGCTGGAAGAGACAGGTCACTGTGGGTGTGACCGGCCCTTCCCTTGATCTCCACTTCCCGGTCAGCCTGAGGTCAGCAGCGTTTTTGCCGCCATGTCCTTCTGCCATGGGGTTCCACCTTGGAGGCAGTCGACTATGGCTGAAACTATGAGCCAAAATAATCCTTTCTCTTATAAACTGTGGGTGTCAGCTATTGCGTACCAGCAAGAGGAAAATGACTGAGGTATCCCTGTATGTCGACTTTACCGTGTTTTGGCATTTTGCAGTTGACACACTCTGAGAGATGGTACAAGAGAGTTTTGACAAAATTTGCTTTCCTGTTTACTGTAGTAATTTTATGAGAGTGGCTTTGCTTCATCACACAATGCCATTACATTGATAAAGGACACACATTTCAACACAAATGGGTAACTGCAAAACTAGAAGTTGTTGGCTTGCAAAACTGGGAAGTCTGGGTGTGCTAGAAGGACTGTCTGATCCATGCTCAAGGGCAGACACCAGGATGGTGGTCTCTTTATCTTTACTCTGTTCCCTGGTCTGCACCGTAGGCCTTACAGCTGCAAGGTATAAGTACGGTATCTTCCCTAGAGGTCCGTAGGGCTGATCGGCTCTGACCTGCCTCTAACCTCTTCTCTGAGCCAATTCCCGGGGCTCACGGGAGTGCAGGGCACAAGTAACCCTGTCATGGCAGTGTTCAAAACTTGGTGGGAGGATTTAAATCACCACCGAACGACAGAAATCTGCAAGAATATCTGCAAATCTGCAAGACACTCCTAGATCCAATATATTATTATGTAGATAATAATCCCCAGAAGAAAACTGTGTTATCAGAGTAGAGGTGTGTGGACCCTGGGCGGCAAAAACGGCAGATTCTACCGCAGCCCATTTAGGAATCTCTGTGGCCGAAATTCTGGCTTGATTTTATTTTATGACACTGTCACTACTGTAGTTAATCTTGTTTCCTATTAAGCACGGAAGGGGCCAGGACCCACACCTCCCAGCCGCTTCCATTAACACGAAAGACCCATTACATGTAGTCAGCAAGCTTTATTTAATTTTCCTAATATTATTTTCATTTTATACTTATTACTTTATCTATTCATGGTTTCTTCTTATATTGTAAATATTTTATAAGATGCTTTAAAACTCTTTTAGAAAGTATATGTAGCCTGTTTTTAATATTGGATATGTCCATGTTTAAGTACCTGGAGCTAAAGATTCGTGTAGCCAACATTGTTCCCAAAGGGAATGGCACAGCTGTTGATAGGATTTCTATATATAGTTTTGCCAGAAAAGATTGTAGTCTAGTCTCTGCTTGCCTAGATCACTCTCTCACTGTTTCACTGACAATTTTCTGTTTAGCTTTTAAATTCAAACATCATCTTCCCCTTCTTGAAGGTGCCCCTCCCGCCCCAGGCCCCAAGTTCAGCAGGTTCTCTCCCTGCCACGCTCCCTTTACTTGTTAGGCTACAGACACTCATGCATCTGCATCTGCAGCATCTAAGCACAGCACAGCAGGAGATGCTCAGACGTGTCCGTGGGAGAAGGAAGAAAAGCGGGAAGGAATGAGGAGAACAAACCTCTAAGAAAGAAAAAGTTAAGGAAGGAAGTGGAGGAGGAGAAACAGAGAAAGGGAAATGAAAGAGGAAAGGAAAGAAGAGAGAAAGAGAAGGAAAGAGAAAGTGGAAGGAAAGAAGGAGGAACGGTAGGGAGGAAATAATGTATTAATTTAGGGAATGGCTTCATCAGAAGGGTCAGTGCGGATAAACAGGCCCTGTGTCTGTGGGTCATTTCCTGTATCTGGCAGTCAAAGACAACTTTTCCCCCGACACACACATTTTGGTTAATTCCTTGATTTTATCAGAAATGATTCAATATGGAAACCTTGTGAAAATAGAATTCTCCTCTGCGCCCTTCCACACCGAAGTCCTTCCCTTAGCTGCCCTGGTAAGGGTCACTACCGGCTCTCAGAGATCCTTGAGCATAGCAGAGGTACTAGGATTTCGTGTAGTCTTTGTTTGCTTTACTAACAGGATTTTTAACAGTTTCTGGAAATTGGTTATCTTTGGGGATTTTTTAAGTCTCCCACTTCCTTGTAAATATTTTGGTACAAACATTATCCTCTCCAGTTTCAGAGGAAGTTAGGAGAGCAAGAACTTGAAACCATACACAGCCTTTATTTGCAGTGTATCTCTGCAGTCTGAATCTAAATCCTCCGGTTAACACAAACCCTAATCTACTGCTCCCTCTCTTGACTCTATTCTGCTTCAAGTGATGATCGTCAAGATTCTTGAAAGGTTGGATTTGGAAGTTCCTTATATTTTATGACACTTTAACCTGTCTGACAGGTAGGACATTATGCAGTGATATGTCTGAATACTGTGGCTACTGGCCAATTGATAAGATGGAAAATGCAGGATTCTGCTATGATGAAGCTCTGATTCTCACCTGTTATTTGGTGAGTGTACACTTGTAACAGTTATGTACTTCAATGTTTTAATACTTATTATTTTTGAAATTTTAAAACAAAACTTTGTTGTTTGAAGTGTAAGAAAACGCATACTGGCCTGTGACACCTACCATTTTGCCCATCCAATAGTTATTAACAATACATTTATTTGGCAGTGAGAAAAGTTTGTATTTCTTGATAAAAAACAAGATTCTTTCATGAAATACCAATTCAAATTTTTCTCCCAGATATCTCACCAAACCCTCCTTGATCAAAACAAACGCAAAAATGAACTCCAGACCCTCCTTTGCATATTTTTATTTTTCTAAGGTGGGAATACTTGCAAAATGTATCAACTGGTAATATTGGGCTCATTATACAGTGTGATCATGAGAGTTAAATCACTGAATAATTTTGGTTACTGGACCAAGAAACGCATCGTTTTCATAAGTAAGTTTCCTTGGTATGGTAATTTCAGAGCATTTAGTTCTAGTGAATACATTTTAAAGGAAAAAAAGAACTGAGTTTTTCTTATAAAAGTGTTGCAGAAAGGGGAGTGCACTTGAATTCATTTGGAGTTAGGCAGAAAAATTCAGCAGAGAACCAAGAACTGTTCTCAAACCGGTCATGGCCCAGGATTCCAGCAGAGGGCGCTCTACCTCCGACCGAATGCTCTCCGAACCACCACTGAAGGATCCAGGCCGGATTCCCGTATCCTCATGGTACCCTGAAGAGCTGTTAAACTGTGTTTGTACCCTTGCTTTTGTGCCTGACTCTAAAGCTTAACGACAGATGTTACAAGATTAGCTCCAGGGGAAGGTCTGTTTCAATTCAAGCTCAAATCTTGCCAACATAGTGCATATCTGAGAAATATATGTGAACCAGCGTAAAGAGCTGCTTCCTCCAGGTCCAGGCGTACATCTGTAATCCTAGCGCGCTGGAGGCTGAGGCAGGAGAATTGCAAGTTTTAGCCCAGTTAGGGAAACTGAGGGGTTTAGTGAGACCCTATTTCAAAAAATGAATAAAGGTTGCGGATGGAGCTCGGTGCAAAGCCCCTGAGTTCAATCTCCAATACGAAGAGGGAGGAGGAGGAGGAGGGGGAGGGGGAGGGGGAGGGGGAGGAGGAGGAGGGGGAGGGGAGGGGGAGGGGGAGGAGGAAAGAAAAGAAGAAAAGTGCTTTTATGAATAAGGAGTTTCCCTAATCTTTCCAACTTTTTTTTTAAAAAACAAACATTTTCAGGGGAAAAAAATAATTCTATTTTACTGCTTTTAAAACCCAGAAAGCCAAAGAAAGAGAAAAAAGGATGTTGCATTCTAAGAAGGATGTGAGAGAAGAAAGTGCTAGAAGTGTACACAAGTTAAAGGAACATCCTATGATATGGAGTTGAGTTCAGTTTGAAGAGCTCAAGTAAAATGATTTTTAGCCCACTTCAGCATAGGTTAGATAAGTCCTGCCCTCTGTTATGTAAAAAATATCCCCTCATCACTGTTGTTCTGCTGCCCACCACAAAGCTTATCAGACAGTGGGCATGCTAACGTTTAGTGTGTAAACAATAACATAGAAGCTTTGGATCATGGGCAGCCATGTGAGCTGGGAGGAGGAATAAGAAGCCAAGCCCTTCCTGTGAGCTGGCCAACACACAGGCTGAGAGACAAGAAGAGCTGAGTACCCCCACCAGTCCCCTAAGCAACCAGATGATCTGGAGAAACACAGGCTGAGACGACAGCTATTGAAGTAAAAGAAAGCAAAGCAAAACAAAAAAACTGTTAAGGTTTGTAATGTTTAGTATTTGATAGGCTTTGCACGCCTGAAGCTCGTAGTCTGAGTATCTATTTAGAGGATAACAATATGCAATATAACAGCTATGAGGGATTTCCTTCTGAAGATAGAAGCCATTGTTAATTATCTATTATCTTGTTTTAAAGTCTTGTAGCATTTTCATTATTTTGTATTGTTTTGTTTGATTTTATTGTATCTGATGGCACCGACAGCTGATTCAAAGATAACAGGATACATTATGGTAGCCATCAATGATTTCCTACAGTCTTGTTTTGAAATCCCATATTGATCTCATTGTTCTGTTTTGATTGGTTTTATTCTGCTCTGTTTTGTTTGATTTTATTATGTTTGATCATATGGGCAGTTATTTTGAAAATAACAAGAGGCATTATGATATTATGATAGCCATTGTTGATTTCCTATTATCTTGTTTTGAAGTGCCAGGTATTGATTTAAATAAATACCAACAAACGAACAAAGCAAAAAAAAAAAAAAAAAAAAAAAGCTTTGAGCACTTTTGGTGGATGGGGAAGCTGGAGTTTCTGCATCTAGCTTCAATCCCTTCTCCTAAGGATGCCCGGACACAGGAGCTCAGCATCCCAGCTCACCTGGAGGCACAGCCAGGGGTGCAGGTGGTTTGTGGGAGAGAGCACCAGGTCTGTGAGAGAGGATGGCACAGGGAAATTCCAAAATAGCTCCTTGTGGCTGAACTGCTATTGTCCCTGAGTAACTTCAACTCCCTCAAAAGTACACACTGCCCCACCACTCTCCCATCCTTCCCTTCAAACTTTGTCTCAAGTGGCCAAGCACATGGGTTCCATTCACTTCAAAACCAACCAAATGTGGCTGGAGTCAGAGAAGGTCTTAGAATGTATTTGGTCTTGGGTTCAATCCCTAGCTCTGAGGGAGAGGGAGCAGGAGAGGAGAAAAAAGAGGAGTAGGGGCAGGGGAGGGGGGAAGGGAGGGGAGGAAGAGAGGAGAATGAATCTTTATGTAAGACTTTTCAAGTAACATGGTTGGCCTGGGTCTAAGCAGAAAATTCTTGCACAAAGAAATGTTATTATTTGAAACCAGTTCCATTCATATTATTCAAATGTCCCAACAATGTTTCTGTTAATTAACATAGGCTTGAAAGGTCTCCTTGTTCCAGGCATCTTTTTCCTCTTTCTTTTTTTGTCTCTGCCATTCTGTCACAGGTTTTGCTTTTTTGCCTAAAGGAAGCTGCACATAAACTTGGATAAATGATACTAATCTGCATTTATAGTATCTCATTCTACTTAATGCTGTTTTTGCTTCTCACAGCTGACTGATTTGGGAATTTGTAAAAGACTGGACAAGGTTCTTGCAAAACTGGTTGGTAAATCCTAAATTCTGTAGATGTTCCAAGAATCTATGAGTTTTAAAAATGATCCTTGAGATGCAAATGTTTCATTTTCCAGAAAAGTTTTATGCTTGACAGTCACATCATATTCATAGGATACTTTTATTTTAGCATTCAGTTACTTTATATCTTTTGGCCTTTTCAACACACTAAAAGCTTTCTTCCCCAAATTTTTATACTTGGAAGATTAAGGCCTGAATAGTTTGATTCATATAGCAAGGCAGTCAACAGTGGAAGTGAATCTCCCGTGAAGTAGCATATCTTAACACTCTGATTTCCTAGAAATATCATTTATGAATTACCAGTATTGAAAGATTTCTTTACTGTGAAAGATACTTCACTTGATTATAAATATAGCTTTCATAGCAAATGAAAAATATGCATATACAGTATAACTTTTATAATGTAAATATGTATTACATATTCTATAATTAAGCTATAAAACAATCAAAGTATGCTGGCTTTAGAAAAGATAAAGTTAAGGCAAAACAGGCAAAGAATAAGCCAGCAATCAAGTATTCAAGGATCAACTGTGTATAGAGGTAAGACACATTGCCTTAAGGAATTAATCATCAAATTGGAAAAACGGCACAGACTCTGATGCTACTGCAAACTCCTGGTACAAGATCTAAAGGCCTGCAGAATGCTAAAGTGAGGAACAAACTCTTAAATATAAACTGTGCTAAGGACAGCCACAGGCTTCTCAGAGAAGGGGAGGTCTATTAGGTTGCATGATGGTGACCATGTAGCTTGACCAGGAAGAGGAAGTTTGATCTAAGCAAAACGCACAGAAAGGAAAGTCCCAGTTTCCTCCCTTTACAATTCACCTCAATTCTAAGTCCGACTCTGCTTCATTCTTGGCCCCTACCCCTCACTCCCAGGTCAAGGGCCCGGAACACCATCCCGTCCAATGCTGCTCAGGTCCATTTCCGAAGCAGTGCTTTACTGGAATCTGCCTAGGAGAATTTGCCCTTTGCCAATTTTGAGAAGCCATCAACAACCCACCGGAAGCCTGGAATTAGCCAGGTGCTGTATTTACACTGGGAGGTCAGCAAACACCAGAAATCAGCTCTCCATGCCCACCCCACTCTTCAGTCATTAAACATTTACCAGCACACCTGGGAGGTGGACGTCTCCCAGTCAGGAAGCTTAAGGTAGTTGTGTGTGAAAAAAAAAAAATGTTGACTAGTGTACTGGAGAATGAACCACAGGTGAATCAGAGAGCAAAAAAAGACAGTGCCAGGAAGTCATCTATAACCATAAAGGAGAATAAATCACCTAAGAATAGAGAGAAAACAGTCTGAGTCCTAGAGGGATAAGAATCACTTATTCAATATCTTTAAATGAAAGTGGAGGTGCTTAGAGCTATATATATGAGTGCTGAATTAAGTCATTAATATCTTGGTTGTTAAAATTATTATAGCTTGTTATAGTCTTCAATTACTTCTCTGTTCACTGGAGCAGGTCTTAAACAGTTCCTACAGTATTGGCCCTGCTGACAGATACTTCTAGCTAGCGTTCCCTTCAGAATTAAGATATCTTAGCGGTTATGGTGGATTAACTAATGGTCATCTTGTAACACCCAGGTGAACTGAATGAGCATGGTGCTGGGTATGGAAGGCCCACCTGAGGATTGTTGCCAACAGCATGAAAAGACAACTGGAGGGGCCAGTGGTGTGCTGCTGATTCTCCTGGAGAAGCTTGTTGTGCTGGTTTTTCTGATAGGAACTCAGCTGTTGCCATCATCAGAGGAGCTCAGGACCTTGCCGTCACTGAGTATGACTGCAATTCTTTTGCGGGGAGCTCTGATCCTTACTTTGAGCATTGCTTCCAGGATCCTGTACAGATCCTGAAGCCTGCTAGTGAAGACTTTCTAGCTTCCACTACTGACCTGCAGGCTTTCCCAGTGCAGATCCTTGATACAGACTTGCATGAGACATTGTTGTGGGCTCTAGGCTCCAGCTGGACTTGTAGAGGACATTGCCATGGGTTATAGGTCTTCAGCTGGACTCATGCAGGACATTGCTGTGGGATCCAGGGTCTAAGCTGGGTTCTTTGGGTCTCCAGTGTGTAGACAGATCTCCTGCACTCTTTTGAATTTGACTCTTTGGGTAAATATCGTAAAACAGTCTTATGAATTATGTGTCCTATATTGAATCTTTTTCCTCATAAATCTTGACTACAACAGTGGTGATCTCATTACACTCAGTTTTCATGGAAGGATGTCAGCTCTGTCCCTCTGGCTCAGTTGTCTCTTCAGATATATAGGTCCATACTTAGTGGTCCCAAGGAATGGCTGACTTTCAAATGTATCAGTTGTGGAAAGTTCTAGCTTGTTCCATAGTATTTGCATGACCTTGTCTTCCAAAACTTGTCTTTTTCTCCCAAATTCCAAATATTGCCCATCAGCAAAGTAATTGGCCAAATCATTAATGTAGGAGCCATCCCTGGTTTCTCTATCTTCCCTACCACGGACATGTAATCAGTCAATTTATTATTGTTAGTATCTCTTTCCAGTTGCTATGGTTTGTGTCTGGTTGTCCCTCCAAAGCCTCATACAGTCATAGGTGGGACTCTTTCAGAGGGGGATGAATATAGAGTGTGTGATTCATAGTGCAGTGCTAGGATTAAAGTTGCTAGGATTAAGGATGGATAATTGCTAAATCAATTCACTGATTGGTGGGCTAAATCAGCCTCTCTAATCCCAGTAGCATGAAGTTAATATAAGGAACAGACAAGGCTTGACTTGTCCCTTGCTTGCTTTGCTACCTTCTATTTACAATGAATTGTTTTTCCTCTGCAATGCATGAAACTATTCTGGAGCCAACTTGTGGACGGAAACCTCTACAAACTGTGAGCTAAATAAGCCTTCCTCCTTTAACACCTGTCAGAGATTTTGTGTCAGTAATGAGAAGAGTAAGTAAGACATCAGCTATTACTGTTATTGCCTTAGGTTGGTTCTTATTATCTTTTTCTTTAGATTACTCCAAAAACTTCCAAATTCTAATTTTATTTCTCACTCCCCTCCAATATATGCTTCATAACAGGGTCTCATTTATAAGGCGCAAATAAGATCACATCTGTTCTCTGTTCCACCAAAAATTGTCTAGAATTTCCATGATAAAGTATAGACTCTTCATATCAGCACAGAAGACCTCACAAAACGATGCTTGTCTAGTTTTTTACCTTCATCCCTGCTGAATCCTCCACAGTCACTCAGATCTGGGGATGTTCAGACGTCCTGCTGTTTCATACCTCAGCACATATCCTGTGCCCTCAAACTAGAATTCACCAGACTCTCGTTTCTATCACCTACTTCATCACATAGCTAATTCCTACCCATCTTTCAGAATTCACCTCAAAATCATCTCTCCAAGGAAATCTTCAGTAACACCAGATTGACTCACTTATGGGTGCTGTGCACATTTCAATCAAAATCTGGTCACATTTTGGGGTAGCCATCTGTGTCTTTTATTATATGGGAAGAATCATGTCCTTTGTGACTGTCTGTCTCCTTTGCTTAGATGGACATCAAGATATGTCTTTGGCAGCTGTTTGTCAGAAATTTGACTTTTTTGTGGCAAAAGAAAACCATACAAAACAACTTCAGATTATAGTCAAAATCCAGAAGTCCAACACAGAGACAGAATTTTAAAAACTGTTAGAGAAAAGCAACAAAATAACTTTCAAAGGTAAAAAAAGAAAAGACCCAAATAAGTTCATAAAAAAGGTGGAGTCACATAGACATCTTCAAATCCAGAAGAGTATTAGTATCTACTTTGAAAACCTGTACTCAAAAAAGAAAAATAAATCTGTATTCCGGTAAATTAATAATCCAGAAGAAAGGGATAGACTCTTAGACAAACATGAATTACCAAAACTGAAGCAAAAAGATACAAAACCTTTGCATAATCTAACAATAGGCAATAAATTGAAGCAGTAATAAAAACCTATCAACTAAGAAAAGCCCAGGATCCAGAGAATTCATTGCTGAATTCATGAAAACGTCAGGGAAGATCTAATGCCAATAGTCCTCACAGTCTTTGAAAGTGGAGTACTCCCAAAGTCATTCCTGGAAGCTAGTATTACCCTAATTCCAAAGCCAGACAAGGACTCATCAAAAAAAGAGAACTATAGGCCAATTTCTTTAATGAATGTAGATGTAAAAATCCTCAGTAAGATACTAACAGAGTACAATAAATCACCAAAAAGATCATACAGCATGATTAATTAGGATTCATCCCAGGGATATAAGTCATATTCAACATAGGCAAATCAACAATGTAATATATCACATAAACAGAAGTAAGAACAAAAATCACATGATCATCTCAATAGACAGGGAACAAACTTCTGGCAAAATACAACATCCATTCATGATCAAGACCTGAGATAAGTATGAAAGGACTTTATATCAATGTGATAAGTCATTTATGATAATAAACCTACCATCAACATCATACTAAATGGAGAAAAGCTGAAAGATTTTCCTTCAAAATCAGGCACAACACAAGGATCACCAGTCCTGTTCAGCATATTATTCAAAACATTACCAGAGAAACCAGGCAAAAGAAACAAATAAAAACGCTCATGGATCAGAAAGGAGGAAGTCAAATTCTTATTTTTTGCAGATGACAGGATCCTCTACTTAGAACACCCAAAACAATTTGACCAAAGACTCCTAGAGTTAATAATCAAATTCAGTAATGTAGTAGGATATAAAATCAACACACAAAAATCAATAGTTATTCTTGTATAGCACTAATGAACTCACTGAGGAGGAAACTAGAAAAACGATAGTATTCATAATAGCTTCAAGAAAAAGACTAACTGCTTAAGAATTAACCTAACTAAGGAAGTGAAAGAACTCCACAAAAAAACTATAGCACTCTGAGAAAGGAGATCAAAGAGGACATCAAAAAATGTCCTGTATCTGGATAGGCAAAACCAATATTGTCAAAATGGCCATGCTTTCTGTTATGGTTTGTGTCTAGATAACCCCCCACACACACACACACAAAGCGTCACACAGCTTTAGATGGGCCTCTTTCAGAGGTGGCTGAATCTAGAGTTTGTGACTGATCCATGGTGCAATGCCAGGATTAAGGGTGCTGGGACTAAGGGCAGGTGATTGCTGGATCAGTCCACTGACTGGATTGGCAGCACTCTAATTCTGGTAGGCTGGATATAAGGGACAGAAAGAGGCTTGTTCCAGACCTCTCTCTCATTGCTTTTACTGTCTTCTGCCTCCATGAACTGTTACTCCTCTGCCATGGGCCACCTTGCTTGGAACCAGCTGATTACGGCCTGAAATCTCTCTAAATTGTGAGCTAAATGTCAATCACAGAAAAGCTGGGGTAGCTGTACTGATGTCAGGTAAGATGAGGAAAAACACTAGAAATGACTAGGGTCATTTCACTATGATGAAAAGTCAGCTCATTGAGAAGACCAAGAACATTTGCCCTTGGCAGCAACCCTCTCCTATTGGCTCTTTCTGCTGCTCTCCCACTGCCTCCATTTGGTTTGGTTCTCCTGGTTTCTCTGGAGGTTGGTGTCTCTCCCATATTCAATTCGGTCCAACAGCAAGTTCATTTTTGAAATGAACATCGCCCCCTACTCTAAGTAAAAATCCATGATTATTTCTGGTCATTAGTTCGATAAAGGCAGAATCCCTTGCTTTGCTTGTTATGGGTGTCTCAGGTTTGAGCTATCCACTTGCCCAGCCTAACAGTCCACCACTCGACACTGTGCCAGACCTGCTTACAGAGCCTGTCACTAAGGTGCTAATTTGCTCAGGTTGGATCGAACATGCGATCCTCCTGCCTCAGCCTTCTGGAGGACCTGGAGGATGTTATTCTCAGATGAATCCTCTGATCTTAGGATATTAAATGGCATATAGCAGACAATTGGTAAATATTTGTGGAATAAATGAATGGTAGAAAACTGTTTGCTAATGCTGAATTCCCTCCATGGACTTCAGCCCTGCTGTATCCGTAGCTCCCAATATCGATGCTGCGTGGGCTCCATTTGCTGCCCTGTCCCTCTCAAACTCCCAAGCCATCCTGGGCACCCTTTGCCCCCTCCAGCAGGGTCATCATGTCTGTAACATTCGGACTACCCCAGGGCCTCTGCCTGCACGTGGACCTTCTCTATTGTCAGTGCCAGTCAAACACAGAGGGATGCTTCGTAATTGCTGCTGGCAATGACTGATGACATCCTTTCACGTACACTTCACACATTTGCACTGACTTCTTAAATGTGCCAACGGATACACAAAGATGAGGTACGTGGATACAATGGGGTATCATTCAGCCTTAAAAGGAAGGACATTCTGGTACATGCTACAACATGGATGCCGCTGGAGGATCACTATGTGAAAGGCCAGTCAGAGAAAGGCTCGCTCCGTATGAGTCAACCTTTGTCAAGTACTTGGAGAAGTCAAATCCATGGGCACAGGGGGTGGAACGGTCATTGCTGGGGGCAGTAGAGGGATGGACATGAACAGCCTTTTATTGGGTGTAGATTTTAAGTTCTGCCAGATGAAAGGTCCTGGAGATCAACTGCATGACAAAGTGAATGTTTTTACACTGCTGAACTTAAAATAGTTAAGACGGTAAATTTTGTATGTGCAAATGCACATACAAATTTAAAAATTTTTAAAGAAAGTCAGAAAGAACATAGGGCTGCCATGCACATCTTTGCTGTATTCGTATTGTAAATATAAGCTCTCTTTGGGATGTTTTCTGCTGCAATGCTGCTTAGTGAGTATTTGAAGTAACAAGGGCTTGCAGTGTTGGAGGTAAAAGCTAGCATTGTGGATCCCAGGAGAAGTCAATGAAATAATTACAAGAGGGCTCACTAATGATGCCAGCCCAGAGAGCTGGATTTGTGTTCCAAAGAAATGTCACCTTAGGTCATGACTTTGACCTTTTAGATAATTTCTCAGAAAAGCTTGACTCCATGACCGTAAGTGCTCTAAGGATTTGTAACAAAGAAGCTGTTTTTTTTTTTTTATTGAAGTTAATGGGTTGTGAGATTTTCCATTGGCCAGTTTCTAACAATCATCTAGAATTCTGTTCTTTCTTTGTTGTGGTTTTTAAAATACATTCATTAAGTTTAACATTATTGCCATTTTCTTAACCTATAAGTTTAACAAAATCACTTAATTTTCTAAAGAATTTTCCCCTCTTGTATCTTCTGAATTCCTCCTTTTTGTATTCAGAGGGTTGCTTTCTTTCGAGAGAAATATGTTTGCCAACTTACTCTTTGGCTGCAAAAGCGCTGAACAGGTTTAAGACTTTTGATTTCCCATCTGGCCCCAATCCTGTGCCTGTTACATAAAGGGTTCCTTAAAACCCTTGAGATGCGCAGCGAAGGTTGGTGTTAAAGTCTCACCATCTAGGGCTATTTGGCGAGGTGAACGTGGATGTGTAATGGCTTTGCATGTTCAAAGATGACACTACCACAAGGACAATTGTGTGTGCTCACAGAGGGAATGAGAACAGGCAGGCCTGCCAGCCTGCTTGTGCAGCTGGTCTGTCCTCTCCAGGATGACAGCTCTGCTTCCTGCCAGGCTGTGAGGTTGGCATGGAATCCTGGGCTAAGGACTCAGTGTCCCATTCTCCCTTAAAGCTGGCTGCACCACTTCTGATTCCTGGCACACATCTGCTGTCTCTGCTGGGGTTTTCTCCCAGGACTGATTATCTGTGAGAAGGCTGTGACCTAAACTCAGGCTTGACCCCAACACAACTATAAAATCTGATAAGCAATCTACACAGAAGTTAAATGTTGCTATGGGCTATGATGCTATTTGCTACTAATATGTTTATCAGAAACTGCTTGAATTAGGTTAATTATATAATCAATAATATTTCACAATGAGAGCTGTTTTTAAGTGCTTGCTCTGGGTTGGACTGGATCACTCTGAAGATGCATCCTCAGAACCATTCCATGAGGTTTATCCTGTTTTGTAGCCAGGGAAACTAACACATGAAGTAACAGGGCAATTCGCCAAAGTCCCCCAGCCAGGAAGGTGGCAAGGCTGGGACTGAACATGGGAAGTCTGTTTGCTGACTCCTGCAATCTGACTCAGGCACCTCCACACCCGTGTTCCACATCCAAGGATCCAAGCAACCATGAGTTGAAAGCATTAAGAAAGACAAATGTGGCTGTGCTGGTTATATTCAGACTTCTTTTCTTGTCATTATTCTTTAAATGACATAGTATAAAAACATAACTACATCGTGTTCAATTTTACAATACTCTAGAGATGATTTAAAATATATTAAGAGGTAGGCAGGCGATATGCAAACATTGCAGCATTCTGTATGAGACACTTGAGCATCCATAGATTTTGGTACCAGACAGGTGCCCAGAACAAACCGCTCATGGATTTTGGAGAGAACTGTATATGTCACAAATGACTCCCATAGGTACCAGACAATGCAATGAGAAAGGTGAAAGGGGCATTAGGGACTGAATGCTGTACACCCCAGAAATGCATTTGTTGGTGCTGTAACCATGAAGCTGATGGTATTTGGAGGGGGAACCATTGGAACGTAAACGTTTAGATGAGGTCATGAGGATGGGACCCCTGCAATATGATTAGTGCCCATATAAGAAGCAAAAAAGAGACTAGAGTTCACTTGCTGACCGCCCTTCCCCCCATAAGCATGTATGAGACTGTTTACAAAGAAAGTGGGCTCTGGCCAACCACTGAATCCAGAGGGATCCTTATTTTGAAATTTCAGACTCCAGAACTGTAAGAAATAAATGTTTGCTGTTTAAAACACCCAGGCTACAGTATTTTGTTATAGCAGCCAAGCAGACTAAGACAGGAGATAGTGATTTTTAAGAAAAATTTGGAAAATGCCCGAGGTTATCTCCCTACCTTAGAGAATCAACAATGCCAGTTATTCCTAAGGCTCTGAAAAGTTCTGCCATAAGGCAAGCTATTTGAATTGTTTTAACAATTGTTTCTCAAGGTGTTTGTTGGTTTGTTTGTCTGTGAAATATCTCCCACTTTTGAAAACCTCAAAGAACACACTAGAAAGGCTTGCACAACTGTTTTCTATGGGATGCCACTGCACTGGAAGTTAGATGTTGTAGTCAAGGCTGGGGGCTTGGACCAAGAGGAGAGAAGGGAAACAGGCAGAGACAGATAAAGGGCTGTGTCCAAGGGTGCAGGTACCAAGCACCACTACAGAGAAGAGAAGAGCCCAGGCATCATGGAACATCCAACAAAGTGAAGGGGAGAGACAGCATTAATTTTGGGTTAAATCTGGTGAGAACATTTAAAGAGCAATTCAGGAGGAAGCTAGACCCCTATCTGTGAGCCAGCCGGAGCATGAACTGGGGAGAACCAGGAAGAAAACTCAGCCCCTGCCCATGAGCGAGCCTGCATGCGGGCCAGGGAGGGAAGAACAGCTCCCCCACCCAGACTATCAGGGGATTTGAAGAACTGTTTGATTGATTTCACAAGCATAAAGCTGATAGTCTGAGCAACTGCTTGGAGGACAACATGCAATATAGTAAGTATTGTGGATTCCCAACTATCATCACTGTTTCCATTCATTTTGTTGTTCTGTTTATTCCCTTTAAAATTAAATTAAAACATGTTTAAAAAATCAGGATGCTCACTCTCTGCACACAGATTCAGAACTATACTGGTGTTTCTACCCAGGCAATAAAGGAAAAAAATGAAAAGAAAAAAAAAAATCCCAAACAAACAGTAGTTCAGGCCTGCCTTAGATGGAAGAGTTGATTTTAAAAAGAACAAGAATGTTGTAATATTAAAAGTTAATTTGAATCTTGGAGGTTAGGTTAACAAATGGTTCTCAGAACCGCTGTGTCATCCCGGCCGGAAGGTTGCTCACCAGCAAGTCAGAGTAGCAGCTGGGTGTGTGGCTCAGTAGCATGTGTGAGGCCCTAGATTCGATCCCCAACACACACATGTGGGTGTGCATGCATACACACGCATGTGCACACAAACACACACACACATACACATGCACACAAAACAGGCTGATTTCCTGAAGTTTTTCTTTATTTCTTTCTAGGAGATTAAAAAAATATAAATTGAATAAGGAACTTGGTTCAGCAAGAGAGTAAAAAGATCTGACTCAGCTATAGTAGCACCCAAATTAATATTTGCTGACTATACTGAAAGGACAGAAGGGGGAAGTTTCATTGCATGATTTGGGTTTTGCATCCTTGAGATGATATATCAATTGTTATTGGCAATCAGGTTGTTAAAAGAGTATCTCCTTGTTGCAGGGGAGGGGTAGAAGGGGAAGGGGAATGTCACAGACAGGAAATAGCAAATTACACAGAAAGCTGTTAAGTCACTGTTTAATAGCACCATGAGATTTCAGGCAGATGGGAAGGCTAGCCTCTGTGGCCTTAAAGAGTCTATGCAAATGTGTCATCTTATGATTCTTTGTAGAGGAAATTGGGAACAAATTGTGTTACTCAGAAATGGCACACTTAACGCAGCTCATTAAGCTTTTTATAATGGGCATTTAACACATAAATCAATTGGATGAGAAGATTCAATTTGTCTTTTAAGCAGAATAATTTGTAAACATAAATAACTTCAACTATTTTGCACCCATAATGCAAATATTATAGAGGTAAACTTCCACATAAAGATGTTTTATTTAAAACAAATTGAAAGTTTGTCTGACATCAGTCATTGTTCCTTTGAATTGGGATGTGTTGATGTTCTATGCATGCTACCCAGAGCTAACAGGCTATTTTCAGTTTCTGGATTCCTACATTCACCTGTATGTAATTGCCAACGGTATAGAAATGATGGTTTCTCTTGCAGAAATGCCAAATGGATTTAACAACTGTCTGGTTGTTGGTGCCACCTACTGATGAAATGTGGCATGACAGCATCTACTGTGGGCAGCCTCAACGAGGATGGGCGGAGGGCTTCTGGACAGCTTAGACTAGGATTCTCTACAGAGGGACAGTGGTGATCCAACTTTGATGAGATAACTAGAAATCTGAACACAGAAAGTATATTTTATGGTAGTAAGAAACTATTTTTACTTTTTAAGTGTGACATTAGTATTGTGGTTATGTTGAAACACTATTTTAGGGATACACAGGTATTTCTGGATAAACTAAAATGAAATGTGGAGCTTGCTCTAAAATAATAGTATCAATTCTAATACATAGTAAAACCTGGGAGAACCTTGAGGATGTTATGTTGAGTAACATAAGCCAAACCCTGCAAGACCAACACTGTTTTAACTTCTATGACTCCCTAGAACAATCACATGCCTGAGGACAGAAAGTGGACCAGCAGCAGCCAGGGGCCAGGTGGAGTGAGAGACAGGAAGTTACATTGTTTATTTCAGTTTGGTAAGATGACAGGAGTTCTGGATGGTGATGAATGCATGATAGCATGAGTGTACTTAATGCCACTAAGCTGCATACTCAAAGAGGCTAAAATGGTCTTTGTCACATGTGTTTTACTGCAATAAAAATCAGTCATGGGGAAAGGAAACCCAAGTGTGATGGAACTGGTCCTGAGTGTATAGGTTCGTGAGGGTTTATATTCATCTCTTCATTCTCTATACCAAAAATTCTCTACCAAGAAGATTTTGTTGCCCTGTAGAAACTCTCAGCCTGGGAAAGGAGACAGAATGCATACGTGAACCATTCACAAATGACAGAAAGAGGAGCTGAGAGAAATGCAAAGGCAATTTCAAGAATTACTCTCCTTCTGCAGACGACCCCAAATGTAAATCTCACAGGAGTAACAGCAGGCACCTTAACTGTCTTCAGGCTTATTTGTGCTGAATATTGAAAAATGACTTGTGGAGACTCGAAAAAGATGGCGGATAGATAACAGCAGGCTACAGAGGCTCCCTGAGATAGTCAACTTAGATTCCAAAAATAATATAGTGTAGGGAGTCCCGGACAGAGGGAGCTAGACCCTCCCGACCCAGGAACAAACTAAGCTGAGAGAAGCCAATTAAAAATACAGTCCCGGTGCTACAATTGGAAAAGCTACAGTCTCGATACTGCCGCTTGAACTAGCTGCTTGAACTCGCTGCTGCTGCTGCTGTGCTTGAATCCTCGCAGCAGAAACTTATCAAGCCACCTGAAAGCCCACCAGTTTCAACTCACTGGAAATGCATTCGCACTAAGGATGGGAATCAGCTAGCCGAACTGAGAGCAGAGCCAAGCTGGCGGGGAACCCTGCATCGACTTGTAGTGAGTGATGGGAATAAAAACCCTTCCATAGACAAAGAGGCTCCAACAGATGACATTCTGGGACAGGGCAGACTGGCCAGAACAAGGGGCTGCAGTGACTTCAGTGAGCTGCCCCATTCTCAAGCGGGATTGGTAGGGAGCACTTGATCTGGGTCACACCCTGACTGAGACCCAATAGGCTAGCCCAAACCAAGTCTCTATGCCTGGTGGTGCATCCTAATGCAGTGAAGCCCTCAACAGGTTGACTAACCCAGAGGGGCAGGCCCAGATAGGCTGCCTGGTCTGTACCTCCATAGTACACTGCAGTGGGTGGGAGCACCTAGCCAGCATGCTTCAGACAAACTGTAACCAACAAAGAAAGAAGCTGGGCCTCCTATGTACATCTTTATGGAAGGAACAAAAAAATATGAGAAGAGGAAGCAACGAGAAAGAGTCCCCAACCCCTAACCGTGAGAACATTGACCCACAAAAAGTAAATGCAAAGGAGACTGAGGACAGCAAACATGCAATATTAGACATGGCACCAGTGGACATAAAGTGATATCCTTGGGACCTCATAGATGAGTTCAAAAGTGAAGTATTTAACCAAGTAAAGCAAGATATAAATAGAATAATTAAAGAAATGCTAAGCACATCTCAAAAAAAAACAGATGGAAGAAGGGAAGAACACAAAAAAGGGGAGAATTGTTTGATGAAGAAAATAGAGAAAACATAGAATACGTGAAGCAGGTTCAAAGAGATTACCAGGAAATTAAAAACTCCACTGAAAGTTGGCAAAACTGCTTGAAAGAAACTAAGGATAGATTATCTGAACTAGAGAATAGGTTTGCAATGTGGGATCATGAAAGGAAAAATTTCTTAAAAATAACAAGGAAACAAGCAGTAACAATACAAAGGCTAAAAGATGACAAAAGGATCTATAACTTAAGAATAAAGAATGTGAATGAAGAAGCAGGGGTACAAACAAAGGAATTACAAAGGCTATTCACAGAAATAATTAAGGAAAACTTCCCAAACATAGGAAAAGGAAAAGATATTCAGATGTACGAGGCATATGGAACTCCAGCCACCTACAACCAAAACAGAACTACACCCAGGTATGTAATAATCAAAATCCCAGAAATCCAATATAAGAACAGAATATTAAAAGCTGGCAGGGACAAGAAAGAGATTACTTACAAGGGAACACCCATCAGAATTATGGCAAACTTCTTGGCACAAACCATCAAATTGAGAAGAGAGTGGAGTATTCCAAGTCCTGAAAGAAAATAACCTTCAGCCAAGATTGATGTACCCTGCACAACTGTCCCTGGAAATTAATTAAGAAACAAGGTGCTTCCAAGATAAAGAGAAACTGGGGGAATTCAACCAATCCAACTCTACAGAGAATACTACAGGGCATTCTAAAGAGACAGAAAAGCACCAGGATTTCAGGAACAGTGGCAGAGAGGCCCCAATGAATGGAGCAAAAAGTGAAAAGAAGAAGACAAACAGACAACTAATGATGGAAAAAGAGCACAACAGAAATGAGGCAGAGAAGGATGGATATAATTTCTAATACAGATGGCCTAGATACACTAACTTAAGGGAAAAAAGAGAGAATCACAGGCAGAGTGGATCAAGAGGTAGTGTTCACTGAGATGCTCTTTATAGGGAATATAATTAACCTGAAGAAGGGTATATGGACCAAAATCAAGTATGAGAAAACAGAACTCTATGTGATAGGGAATCAGAGTAATAGGGGCAAATGGACCAGCACTTATGGATAGGTTGGAAAGACAGGCTTTAATAAGTAAAGAAATGCAACTAGAGATCAAGTCCAGGAGTGAGAAAGTTGGGAAACACTTCGGTAAATAGCAGGTTGCCCCTCCCCAATATAAAACCGAGGATGTTGGGGAGACCCAAAAATACTCAGTACACCCTGGGGGAGTGAAAGGGGAGGAATAATCTTAAAAAAGATAGCAGAAGATATTGCTAATAGTGTATCAGGAATTAAAACCCATATTACTTGCACCATTCTGCTTAGATAAACTTATTCCGTCCCAGTTTGTGTATAAGCACTAGATCTGAGGGTACAGACAACTATCCCAAAAAACATCAGGATATGTGCTATAGCACAGTATCATCTTTAATTTGCTACTAACTTAAATCTGGATCCCTGTATAACTTATACTGTTATATCATGACTGATGGTTAGTTAAATCTGATTTGTTTGATTGCTGCTTGTTATTGACAGATTTTATTCAAAACTGTTAGGTTGATAGTATCAAGTCAGAGAGTATAGACAACTAAACTGAAAATGACAATGATTCACTATGACACCCATTCTGGTTTGATTACTACCTGTTTTTGTAGTTCTACACTATTTACAAAGTTATATTTCTATTAATTCTGTGATGTACTGATATATTCAATTATACTTTACCTGATGATATAGACAATTCTGTTGATGATAACAAGAGACAACTCAGTAACCATGGTAGAATTCCTTGTACAGCAGTTTTATATGTCTTTTTAGTTTTAGGTGTCTATTAAAATATGTCCTGCTTTTGTTCTGTCATGCTTTGTTCTGTTTCTCTCTCTAATATAGAAAAGAGAGAAATATATGTTAAGACTCATGCTTGCGTAAAGTCTATAAACAGTTTACGAGAACTGATCTTATTACACATGATGAAATGAACAAATGCTTTGAAGGAAAAAAGGTGCTACAGTACCCAGCGCTGATTCCGGAGTGTCATGATATGAAATCCAGCAATACTATTAATCTTATTTCAGAGTGATTTTAGTCTGCTTTAGTTTATTTAATCTCAACATAAATGAAGATATGGATAAATGAGTATATGTTTAAGTGTATAGGATTGATAGCCATATTACTAAATTTTTATTACATAGTTGAACAGAACTATTTGCAGTCTCCTGTTTGAATTCCCATTTATGTGTCCCACTTTTGTATCGTGAACATAAGAGCACCAGAAAAAACAGATGGAAGATTTGTATTGTAAGAGGACAATATGTAAACATCAACAAATGATTTATTACTGTTTATTTTTTTCTTTGAAAATATGCACTATTTCTATCCATTTTCCATTTTGTTTGTCTTTCTTTAAATAAAATTTTTTAAAAATTGACTTGTGGTGATGATTTTACATCCACACAAATTCGCTTCATCTGTGACCTTCCAGGAAAAAAGAGAAAGATAAATCCTGCAATCAGGGTGCACCAACTGTGAGCAAGAGGAAACAAGAATAGTAGATTCTGGCAAGCATGTGCTTCTAGAAACTCACTGGAAGTAATCAGGACAAACCACCTGTGAAGATAGATCACAGTGCCCTGGGAGGTTGGTACAGAGACCAACGGTCTAGGATTTGAGTCATGCCAAAGAGCAATGAGCTGGATACGGACCATTCAAAGGCATGACCATGACCACAACAGCAGAAATCTCCACCTCTCTTTGGCCTGGACAGTGTCTTAAATCCTCTTTCTTTACCACTAAGTTTATTTCTCAAATTCTTCCATTTGGAAATGATTCACTGAGTACCCAAGTCTAAGAGCCTATGTGGAGTACTGAGGAGATAAACTGTGGTTCCCTCTACCCAAACTGTTCATAACACCTCAGCATGGACACACATGCACAGCTACCAGGTTAAAATGTGGCTAAGGGTGAGAAAAATGAAAGTCACCGTAATGAGAAGCAAGGCACCTTGCATTCTGCTGGGGCTGCTCTGCTTACTGAACCTAGAGGAGAACACTGACTTCGTGGAGCGTAGCAGAGCCATCACTAGGGGACCCACCAGGAGCAGGAGCCCAAAGACCTGCCCGCTGCATGTGGGCTGCAATTTCTCTATTTGCAGGAGTACGGCAAGACTCTCACAGCCACTTTATCGCTCAGAGATTAGCAGCAAGAAGCAGAAGCCCAGGATTCCTGCTGAGCTGGTCCTCCAAGGCTCAAAGAGATCCCAGGATGGGTGTGTCTTGTCTGCCAGGCTCCACGGTGCACAGCAGCTAAGGTCCCCTAAGCCATTCTACCTCAGGAGCCCCCAAAATTGCTGTGCTAAACAGTGCACAATAAACTCTTCTGGGTCAGACAGGGACAGAACCCAGGATGTTCTGGACAGTTCCTCCTTATTCCAGGAGGTTGTGTTTCCAACATTTTCTACAGTTACTCTGAGAACTACAAAGGAGAAAGGGGTTCTATGAGGTAAATGCAGGCCTCTTCCCTGGGGTCCATCTTCTTCTCGGCCTGGGGATCAAGATTCAGTTGTTTACAAATAGTGGGGTGGCTTAGGCTTGAACTTGCAGGTTGAGTGTCTATTTCCTTAAGCGGCAGGTTCCTAATGGCCCAAAGAAGAGAGAGAGCTGGAGGCGGAAAGAGAAAGGGACAAAGCCAGGGGTCAGCTCTCTCTGTCTCTCACCACCTCCTGGCTCCAGCACAAGAGCCTAGGACTCTGCATGCCAGGGATTCCACCCCTACATTTGACCCTGGTTCGAATGATTAATAACTTTCTAATACTGACATGGGATATGGCCCTTCATCCATACACTTGGTCCAGGGCCCACAAATGTTAGTGGAGAGTTTATTGAACGCTTCTCAAAGTGTGTTCTGAGGAGCACATGCAGGATCATTCTGTGGCTTATTTGTTTCAGCTGCAAATTCCCAGGCCCCTCCTGCCACTTCCCTGAATCAGACTCTGTGAGGATGAGATCCAGGGGTTTGTACTCTAACAAGCTCCCCTGTGGTTCTGACCCTTGCCAGAGTTTCTGGAGTACTTGAGCTGGTACAGAGGGGAAAAGAGCTGGGCCCAGTGAGCAGGAGGCATTAGAGGAGACTAGAGAGAAAGTCAGGTCAGGGACAGATGCCTGCAAGTGCTTCCTAGTGACCTCATTAGCCCTCTGCACCGTCTGACTGGGCAGAGCCCTGCAGACTCATGCACCTCCAAAACAGGGCAAGGGTGTCCTTCCACCAAATGCAGGGGGTTTGTGGCTAGCCCTGCAGAAGGAAATGTTCTGTCAGCATTAAACAGACACCAAAAGGAACAAGAGACTTGACATTGATGCGGGACTCAGGCTGACGTCACTGCTAAACTTCAGGGAGGTGAGATCCCCTGGGGTCTTACAGGGTACACAGAAGGGCTGGTGCACATGGTTCCATGCTGCTGCTCTGGATCAAATCCTGTATCTGTCACCAGCTGCATGACTGGGAAAGTTATGGATGCCCTCTAGCCAGGCTGTCTGGGCAGCAAGATGGGAATCCTAACACCTACACTTGTATTATAATGAAGCAGGTTAACTAAGTAAAACCCATTCCCACCCACACAAAGACCTCAGTGACTGGTGACCCCTGTTTGTTATGAAGTCACCTAGTGCTGGATCTTACTGGCTCCGAACACTGGCTGATGAAATGAATTTCCTCAGATTCCCAGCCCAGGAAGCCCCTTAGGCAGCAGTTGGAGCCGTGTGTCAGAGCGCATGTGGCCAATGACCTCGAGATTCCCTGAAATCACACAGCCCAGCTGTGCAAAGGCACAGGTCTAAGAATAACCCACCTGTCCAGACCATGTCCTGGAACTCAGTCCTAGTCTTAATGGTTTCCAGTGACAGCCATGCCACACTAAAAATCACCACTAGGGGGAAGCAGAATCCAAGCATCCTTGTAAGGCTGAGCAGACTGGAGGAGGCTCAGGGAAGACCAAAGTGGAGGGAGGGGCCAGGACCTCAGGTGCACTCTCCAGGTCCATAGTACCCTATATGCATGCACACGCACGTGCACACACATTCTCGCTCTTAAATGACCAGGTCCTTTGTTCATTCTGTTCCCTGGTCCCATACAGGACAACGTATCTTCCACCTGGTAAAAGCCAGTGGTTCTCAAACTTGGCCATATATTTGAATCACCTGCAGGAATCAACCCTTTAAAACAAGGCTGACATCTCCCTCTTGAAGCTAAGTTTGAGCACCACTGTATAAGGGAAAAGATCTCATTTCTTCCCGATGGAGGCTGGCTTTTATGGCTCCCCTCGCTAATTGCTCACCACCTATTGATGTTCATCTGTGGTGGATACCGAAGCTCTTCCACTCTTAGTGCGCACACACATCACCAGGAGATGTTGTTAACATGTAGACTGGGCAGGGCAGAGTCTCTGCCTCTCTTCTGGGTTCTGGGTGCTGCCATGCTGCTGGGCAAGGGGCCCTGACAGCAAGGTTTACTGCGTACCATCGTACATTTCCGCACATGTGCTTTTGCTGCGGCTCTCTGGCTGCTATAACTTCCTTTTCTGCTTTTGCATTAACCATGCTTCTGCCTGCTGTGCACTTGATGCCACATCATAGACCTTGCACCAGGCAACGTGACAGTATGCCTGAGTCACCTTTGCCACTGTGTCCTGGAGGAGCCCTCCTGAGGCAGGAGGTAGAAAGGGAAAGTTCCTGGACATAAAGGTCCTGAAAAAGGGAAAAGAGGAAGCTGGCTTTCCAAAAACCACAGAAGGCTGGGTCCTGACAGCTAGGCCATGGCTGTGAAAGACAAGAAGGCATATGTGCTATAGGGTTCTCTGCCTGGGGAAAGATAGCCCTCCAGACACCCCAAGCAGCACCTCCTCTAATGATAAGGCATCCTCAGGGACACACGGATTATAGAATGTCCCAAACAACCAAGTGACCCTGACTCAATTAGAATTAATTATAATCTCATTTTGGGTTTTGACATTCCCTCCCACCATAGGCTTTGGACACCATGACCATTCCTCACAAGTCCATTTGAAACAAAAACTCCCCCTCCAACAGAAAGGAGGTAACTGTCCTGGTTGGAGGTAACTGTCATGCCAATGCCAAGAGCTCTTCCGTCCATGTAAAAAACCACATAAAGGCCCTGGCACTTGGCTTTTTCCAAAGCCTCTGTCTTCACTGCCTTGCTCCCTGATTATGATACACTCTTTGCTTGGATGCCAGGAACCTAGGATAGTCTCAGTCCCAACAACACTCCTCCTGGGGATGCACTGTAAAAATGCAAACTCATAAGAGGCCAAGCCTTCCCTGTGAGTGCCATGCATGGGTTGTTGCGGGGAGAACCAGAGACCAGCCCTTTCCTATGAGTCAGGGCCATGCATGGGTCACTGAGGAAGAACCAGATCCCAGCTCTTTCCAGTGCGAGGGCTGGGAGACAAGAAGAGCCAAGGTCCTACGCCAACACCAAGATAACCAGTTGATCTGGAGAAACACAGGCTGGAATGATAGCTACTAAAGTAAAATACAACTGAATGCTTGTGGTATTTAGTGTTTCACTAGCTTTGCAGGCCTAAAGCCAGTGGTCTGACCATCTTTCAGAGGATAACAATACGCAGTGTAACACATATAAGGGATCTCCATCTGAAGGTGGAATCCATTGTTAATTCCCTATTATCTTGTTTTGCAGTCCTGTATCATTTTCATTGTTTTGTTTGATTTGGTTTTATTCTGTTTTGTCTTGTTTGATTTTATTATATCTGGTGGCATGGACAGCTATTTCAAATATAATGAGATATATCATGGTAGCCATTTTGGATTTCCTATTATCTTGTTTTGAGGTCCTTTATCACTCTCATTGTTTTGCTTTGATTGGTTCTATTCTTTTCTGTTTTGTTTGATTTTTACTATGTCTAAAGGTAGGGGCAGCTACTTTGAAGACAGCAAGAGGCATTATGATAACCATTGTTGGTTTCCTACTATCTTGCTTTGAAGTCCTGTATCACTTACATTGTTTTGTTTTGATTGGCTTTATTCTGTTTTATTTTGCTTGGTTTTATTCTCTTTAAAATAAACATTACCAAAAAATGCAAGCTTACATCCAAACTCCAGCCTGGGACCACCTGCACATATCCAGTTCTCACACTGAGCCACCTTCCTCCTAGCCCAAAGCATCGGACAACTGGCCCTGCATAAATCACTTACACTAACTCACCCTGACATTGCTTACCCCGTCTTTCCCTTCTTCCCAAGGAAACCACAGTAAAGGCTCTTGCATGGTTTACTTCTGCTCTGGCTTCTGATAAGCCCCTTTGGGACCTCCCTATGTGGCCCCTGGGGCATGACATGGCCTCCTCTCTGAATCTGTGAGTAATAAGCTGTCTCTTCAGTAGCAGTCATCTCCTGGCCCATGGGCCTCACCACACTTGAATAATCATGAAACCTGCTGTGAAGGTTAAGCTTGACTGTGCCAATTTGACTGGCTTGGGTCCCATCCAGAGGATTAGTGGAGCACACTTCTGGGTGAGTTTGGGTGGGCCGTGGAGACATGATCTTGGGTACTATATCTGGACCCTTGCCCTTTCCTTTGCTACCTTGCTCTATTACCCAGCTACTGTGAACACTCACTATAGCCTTCTGCCATGATGTTTCTGCCTTGGGGCCCCTAACCCTAACTGCTCTTGGACTGACTCCCCTTAACCCATGAGCCAAGTTAAACTTCCCCTCCTTTAAGGTGTGGATGTCAGGATTGTGTCCCAGAAATGTGAAAGCTCAATAATACACCTATTGTCAGTTTTCTTGCTGGGATGGAGGCAGCGGCTGGTTCCAGGTTCTTCTGCATCCTGAGTCTCATGCCAATTCTATCTGGTCCCCACTATGCTGCCCACAATATGAACACATGCAAAAAATGAGCTTAACCAGTGACCTGAATGAATAAATGAATGTTGTAAGAAAGCTGAGTTTGAAATCTGGCTTTGCCACCCACCCATTGTGAGAACTTGACCATGTGGCATGTCCTGAGACTCAGTTAGCTTGCATGTTTAACTAGCCTGTAATTTCACTGAGATCAAATGAGATGCTGCACATTAAAGTCCTCTGTGGTTAACATCATAGCACCTTCCCTTCTCTATCTCCTACTTTTCACCATTGCCTAGGATTCTAGCCTTGCCCATCCCATGCTCCCCCGAATTCCTATCAATTCCTGAGTTTTCAAATCTCTATCTCCAGGCTTTATGGGCTCTGTGTGTATCATCCCCAAAATTCATACACTGAAATTCTAATGTCCAAGAGTGATTAGTTCTCAAGGGTGGAGACACCATGAGCATGATTAGTGCCCTTATAAAGAAAGCCCCAGAGCACTGCCTCATGCTTTCTACCATATCATGACACAAGAAGTTCTGCGTAGGGTCAGACAACAGGTCCTCTCCAGATTCTGAATTGACCAGCAATTTAATCTTGGACTTCTCAGTCTCCAAAATGTCAGAAAATTCATTTCTGGGCTTTGTGCATTAATGGTTTAAGGCATTCTGTTATAGCAGCCTGAACTGACTAAAACACTGTCTCACCTCCTTTCTTGAGCTCCAGATGTGTCTAATCAGATGCCCACAGGACATTTTTGTCTTGCTGCTCCACCTGTGGGACATACTTCTTGCACTTCTCAAACCAGCTCCTTCCCTTCTCTTTCCTATTGCTGTTCATTACCGGAAGGGGAGTGGCAATGAAGGGGGAAGAAGTGACCCGGGGGACCCAAGGGATGGGGTGTAATAAGCTGGCAAAGACCACAAGGCACTTTTGGGCCATCAGTCACAAGTTCTGTGGCAGCAAAGCCATGACATTCCAGGAGTGGGTGGGGAGAGAGAGGTGTATAGGGGCTCCAACCTAGGCATCTGGGCTTGGCTTTGTGGGAGACGACATGAGAGACCCCAGGATGGTTTAATGGAGATGCTACCCAGGGAAGGAGAGCTGGATAACATGAGATAAGAGAGGAGCCCCAGCTACCTCCTTGGGGGTCCTGTAGCTCAGATGTGCAGCCTCAAAAGATGCCCGGAGATGATCTGGGCTTAGGACACGGACTGTATTACACAATGCTGGCCAACTCTCTGCAAAAAGGAAAACTAGGGCGCACACGCATGGCTGGGGCTCTGTAGAGGCAGCTGAGGTGGACTGGCATGGGTTCTGGTCCTCTTCAGACCCACAGATGGCTGAAGAGTTCAATGGGAGCTGGAGTTCATATCCTCTCTCCATTGTAGCTTAGCAGGGTCTGGCTCAGCACATTTGGTTGCTTCTCTGGGAGACCAGTTGGCTACTACACTGGAGCTCAGCCACTTGCTCTTTTTTTTTTTTAATCGGTACCAGGGATCGAACTCAGGACTGCCTGCTTGCAAGGGACCACCCGGGTGACTGCCAGGTAAGGGCACACACTGCCTGGTGGCAATGTGACAGAGGTGGCAATGAGGAAATGCTACCCAAGGCCTGAATGTGAGACTAGTCCTGAGCTCACCAGCCCACGGTGCAGGGAGGTGGCAGCCCACGTGGCCGGGTGGAACAGAGCCACAAGGGCTGCACAAGGAGCAGCACTGGCAGAGCCAATGTGTTACAGTGCCTGGACCCAGCAGCTGCTCACACCACTTGCTCTTTGAACCAAGGCCATTTCCCCCACCAGAGAGCTTCCCCAATCACAGGGCTGTTTCTCCAGCACATTTGAGGAAGCAGGGCTGGGCTGGGGACTTTTACATATGCTCGTGAACTGCTGCTGTCTGAGCAGTGCTATAAAATAATACCAAGCGTGTGCTGATTTCCCTGCTCATGCATTTCCTCTACAACATGGCACCAGCCACCACACCACTGTGTGTCCTTGACCTTTTTGCAGAGCAGATCAAGTCACAGGTTTCTAAAGCCAAAACCCAAGGAATCTGTAAGGTTTGGACCCTCCTGTCAGTCAAGATGTATGATTTATGCTGATAGACCACCAAGATACCATTGGCCTCCTCTTCTCCATCTCCCTGCCCCTGCCAGCTCAGGATGACCTTGTCTCTCCCTAGCATACTACCCATTCCCATCCTTCCCCACTCCCTTCTTTTTCCTTTTCTTATCCCAGAAAGAGCTTCCCCAAAGACAGAGCTGGTCAGGTCCCATTCCCGCATGGATCCTGCTCACTGTCCCTCACTTTTATGCCTGGCCCCTTTCTATCCATGAGCTCTTCCCCAGCTCCATGGGGCCTCAACCTCCTGCCCATGCAGGCCTCCTGCTGTTCTGAACTTTTCATTGCTGGTTGGCACCCTGCTCTCCTCCCTGCCTAAAGCCAAGGCTACCTGCTCTCATCTACCTCTATACAGGCCCCTGCCTTTTCTCTGCTTGTAGCAACACCTTCTCGCCTCAGTTTGAGCCTTTGTTCTAATGCTTTGCATTATGCTAAGGCACTGGTCTTTGTTTTTGCTTCCGCCACCAGCAGGTGAGCCCCTTGAGGCAGACGGCTGTGTCTTCAAAACTTAGCAGCCTGGCACGGATCAGCCCTTAAACAGCTGTTTGTGTTCACTGGTGATTTTCCAAACATGGGCCCTAAACCACACATCAACACCACCTGGAAATTTGTTAGAAACACAAATTAGTAGCTCCAGCCCAGACCTGTCTAGTCAGGGTGCCAGGAATGGAACCCATCACTCAGTTCTAAGCTCTCTGAGATGCATGTTCAAGTTAGGGATCAGCTGAATGAAATAGATAAGAAGTTAACAAATATGACAGAGTGGAATTGACTGTATGATTCACCTGGACTGGTTTGTCACAAGGATGGTGACCAGGTGACAACAGAGCTCTACTCTGGCTCCTAACTGCCTTGTTGGGAGCACCAGTCACCTGTCTCTTTTCAGTACTTGTGAGGTTGCTTTTATTTTTTTTTTTAATGTATCGGGAATCAAACCCACAACCTCACACTTGCCAAGGGAGGCTCTGTGCAGCTGAGCTATATCCCAGCCTAAGGTTGTATTTTATCAGCACAAAGGATTGGGCTCGGGCATTCTGAAGAGAAGCCCAGTGTTCAGGGAGAGCCACGGTGCTAAGGGCCATGGCCTGGACACTCTGGTAGAGCACTGTGGTCATGGTACCCTGCACCCCCCACCCTCAAATTAGACACAGATGCCGAGGGACCTAACATCCCAGAGCCTTAGTGTTGGCATCTTGTGAGGATGCAACTAAAGCTACAGAAGGTTAAAACTAAAGATGCTAAGGGTGTGTTTCCTTTTGCCTTTATTGTCTCTTGGTGTTTGCTGTTGATATTTGATGTTTCAAAATAAAAAACAGAGCTTTTCTTTGTGCTCTTCATATTGGGAGCCCTGGCTGGTACTAGCATGTAGTGGTGTCAGACCATGCTTGGCCCCCAGTGGGTGACTGACAAGGAGTGGGTTCTGATTTAATGAAGAAAAATTCTAAGAGAGCCCCAAAATATAAATTACAGTACATTTGTAAAAGGAGAGATGGTAGGAAATAAGGGAAGAGATGGGGAAGGGAAGCAGGAGGAGGGAGAGAAGAGAGGAAGGAGACAGTATTGAAAATGATCAAAATTATATAAATAACAATTTACTAAACTGAATGTAACTATTATATATCACAAACATATTCTAATTAAATTTAAAAAATTTTTTAAAAAAAGGGCTGGGCATGGTGGGGCACGCTGGTAACCCTACCACTGTTGAAAGTGAGGCAGGAGGATTGCAAGTCTGAGCTTGGCCAGGGCTACTTAGGGACTTTATGAGACCCTGTCTTAAAATGCTAAGGATGTAGCTCAGGGAGAAGGCCCTGGGTTCAATGATCCGAGCCCTGAAAAAAAACAGAAAGGAAGAAAGGAAAGAAGGAAGAAAGGAAGGAAGGAAGGAAGGAAGGAAGGAAGGAAGGAAGGAAGGAAGGAAGGAAGGAAGGAAGGAAAGAAGGAAGGAAGGAAGGAAGGAAAGAAGGAAGGAAGGAAAGAAGGAAGGAAGGAAGGGAGAGAGGAAAAAGCATTATGAAGGCACACTTCCAGGACTGGAGACCACGTTCACAGGTCAAAGGGAAGCTTTCATAAGTAAGTCTGTCCTCCGGTCCACTTCTGGACTCCTGCTGTAATCTCTGTGTCAGCCTGAGACCTCGTTTTTCCCACAAGTCTTACTCTTTTTCAGTTCCCGAAATTACCAGATTCTTGGTTTGGGTCTTTGGACCTTCTTTACCCTGCTTGTAAAGCTCCCTCTCCTCTTGACTCTTACCCTTCAAGTCCACCTGTAGGATCACTCTGTCCTGCTGCCTGTGAGACTCCTTGTCCTCGCTGAGATGAGGACTTTACCCTTTCCTGTCCCGCTCCATGCCCAATCTTCTCCTAACTACCCTTTCTCACCTCCTTCCCCCTGTGGCCTAGAAGAGCAGGAATGGTGTCCCTTGCCCCTACCTCGGGGCCCAGACCTCAGTCAGGACCCAAGGATTTGTTGGGGGCTGGATGAACCACCACGCAGAAGTGAGGTGAATAACTTTCCTAGGCCCAGTGTGACTTTGTGTCCATTCACACTGGGCCTGGGACTGAACTGCGAGCTGACTCTTGAGTGGTCTTGGTTCATCAGTAACAACTGTAGCAGTCAGACAGCTGGAGAGAGCGGAGAAAGAGACCAGACAGCTCAGCACATGCAGTCAACAGGAAGTTATTGTGATCCCCACACTGGCAAGAGGGTGCCCCAGATAGCATGTGTGGACCCCTTCCCTGAGGGCTCAGTCTGGCTTATCTTCGCTCCTGCTGAGTCTGGTGCAAGGCTCTCAACAGAGGCTGAACTTGGACTTGGAGGAAGTGCAGGTTGTGTTTCTCCAGGTCAGGGTCACTTGCTTCTTTCTACCTTAAGAAGCCTCATTAGTAGAGGAATCATTCAAATTATTAAATGCAAATTTCTCCTCCAGTCTCAGGAGTAGAAAGAACATTGATGTCATTGAGTTCCATCTTTTGAACTCTGCAGAATTTCTGATGGCAATTTGCTAGTCTTCAGCTCCCCACTGTACTAACTGGTGCAGCCGTTTCTCTATGTGGAAGAATATAATTCCAGGGAAAGGTCAGCGCCTTGCATGGGCCAGGGGCTTACTGAATTAAATAAAGAAACAGATAATAATTGCAATTAGCATATTAGAAATTATTGTATGCTGTATGTGTGTGTTCCTGCTGGGCATGGTGGCACATATCTGCAATCCTGGCTACTCAAGAGTATCTCAAGTTTGAGTCCTACCTGGGCAACCCAGTAAGATCATGTCTTAAAGAATAAAAGGGGCATGTGATGTATTGATAAAGTACCCCTGGGTTCATTTCCCATGTGCTGAAAAAAAAAGTTATTTTTTAAAATGAAGGATAGTAGGAACATTGCCTTTAGTGTTTGAAACAGTCTCCAGCATTTGCTTTGTACTGATCATGTTCTCTACTCAGTGTTACCTGACCGAGTATGAATGGTCAAGGGCAGCTTTACTCAGAGCCAGCTACTAAATATATCATGAAGATTTTTGAGTACATGAGCCTCTGTCACTCATTGTGAGGGTGCCAGTCCCCTGTGGTGTTTACACAAAAAGCGAAGGAGCAGGGCAGAGTTTCAGGGACGCAAAGGCAGGTCACTAGACAGCTGGTTTTTCATTTCCTCCTCTGCAGACCGAGAGATTAAACAAGTGACCCTGAAGGTCCAGTTCAACCCTCACCTCTTGTGACTCTAGGACTTCGCACTTTCCTCCCTAACACCAACACTTTGTGAATGAAATTAACTCTCCAGTAGGCTGAGTAATTGATCGCTAGCAAAGGTGAAATCCCTATTAAATAGAGATGGTTAAATTAAAGTTAGTATTATAATGTAACTACGTCCGTATCCTCCCTGAGTTAGCAGAAATCTGAGTTAATAAACTGTTGGCCCCAGCACACAAGTCACAGCCTCTGCAAGGCAAAGGTGGCTGAAACGCTGGTGTCCACTCAATCTGGACATTTTGCTTCTATTTTTAAATCACTTCATGGGAGTGGACAGTCCTAGTGGGGTAGATGCCAAAGTCAAAGTAAAAAATAGAAAAGAAAAAAGAAAAAGAAAAGGACACAAAAATTTCAAGCTGTAAAGAAATTTGAAGTGGTTTTCAGTAATTATTTGTTTAGCATGGTTTGTCTCCCTATCATGATGTTTTCTGAGAGTAAAGTATACTTTACTAATACACGATCATACATTTGTTGTATATGATTATTGTATACACTGATAAATGTAGTAAAAATTATTTTTCATTAGAAGCCAATATTTTCAATACAAGAAAGAGACAGAAATATCACATCAAAGAAGTTAAACAAAAACTCTATATACCAAATTTGAATTGGAAATACTAGTAGGAACACATGACATACTTTGTGTTAAAGAATGTGTATCTTTTTAGCATTGAAAGGCCTGCATACCCTGACTAACCCAGAATAGTGAATACTTTTAGCATACATACTATGCTTGCTTTTTTCCTTTTTCTTTTGCTTGCCTTTTCTCTTTCCCTTTTTTTTTTTTTTTTTTTTGTTTGTTTATTTACATTACTGGAACTTGAAACCAGAGCCTTGTGCATGCTGGGCTGGACAAGCACTCTGTCACTGAGCTATGTCCTCAGTCTTTTTTATTTTTCATTTGAGACAAGGTCTTGCTAAGCTGGCCTCTAACATGTAATCCTTCTGCCTCCGCCTCCTGAGTAGTTGGCATTATAGGCATGTTCCACCATGACCTGACTTCCATACTGCAATTTTAAAATAAAAATTTTCACTAAAGGGAAAAGGCTTCCTTGGAGAAATGGCTGCTTCAAGATCAGGGTCGAGTCTGGGGAACAAGGTATCCAAGGAAGCTATCAGAGACAATGAGATCATGAGGGAAAATATCTTAGGAATCAGGCTGTAGAGCCCGTTGACCAGAGCTATGGTAGTTCCAACCACCAGAGAGAATAACAACAACAAAGATAGAAATATGGACTGAACTAAAAATCTGTGAGCTCTGAGATTTCCAACAATCAACACACACACACACACACACACACACACACACACACACACACACTCAACTCACTCACACACCCATATCCTCTTGAAGGAAGCTAAGACAAGCAGGCATTGTAGACTCCTGCTGTGACGCTGTAAGAAGTGTCACACCAGGGCTGGGGATTTAGCTCAGCGGCATAAGCACCTGCCTTGCAAGCAGACAGTCGTGAGTTTGATCCCCGGTACTGATAAAAAAGAAAAAGACAAAAAAAAAAAAAAAAAAAGAAAGAAAAAGAAAAAAGAAGTGTCACACCTGTGCAGTATTCCTGGAAAAACAACGCAACCCTGAGTCCGTCCAAGGAAACATCTGGATTGAACTACCAGCTCATGGGTAGTAGAGATACCCTGCAACTGTGTGATGTCTCTGCTTGGCTGGGCCATGGGCTTTCAAATACTTGATGTTTCTGGATTAACATTGAAATTAGTGGACTGAATAAAGCAGATGGTCCTCCATGGTGTGGGTGGGCCTCATCCATCAGTGGAAGGACTGAATAAAACTAAGAAGTTGATTGTTGTAGAAGAGGAATTCCTCCTGCCTGATGGCCTTTGAACTGGAAATTGGCTTTTTTCCTGCGTTCACAATTAAACTTCAACAACGGGTCTCCCTGTATCTCAAGCCTGCTGGACTGGAACAACCCCATCAGCTCTTCTGGCCCCCAGGCTTGCAAGTTTGGACTGGACCTACACCACTGGATTTCTTGGGTCCCAGCTTGCTGGCTCCAAATCTTGGGGTTTATCATCCTCCATAATCACATGAGCCAACTTCTTATCTATCATCTGTCTAGGAGCTGTGATTAAAATACAGCCAGAACTTAAATTTTAAAAAATATTATAGTAAAAGACACATTGCTGTTAATCCTGCCTCTGTGTTTTTAAACATTTACTGTCTATTTTGAGCACACCTCATAACCTACAGACCTAGTGGTCCTGGCTCTCTGAATAACCCTGACTAATACATACCTCCACAGAGCTGTAGTCAACAAAAACAGAGTATGCAATAGTTAATAGGCCTATAAATTATTTTTCTCCAAGAATAAGAACAGAAAAAGGAGGGGTAACCTATAATAAAAGAGATTTAAGGGACACATCAAGAAAACACAATGTAGGGGGCTTAGTTTGTGTCTTGAACTGAACAAACCAACAATAAAAAATTTTTCTTTGAGATTACAGAGGGACCTTAGAATTTAATGGTGGTATGGAAATACTGATTTTTGGGATTGCAATAATGTTTATAAGGCTATACTTTGAAAAGCCCTTGTATTTTAAAGCTATCTGCCAAAATATTTGTGGGAAGGTAATTTTGATATTTGAGATTTACTTCCAAATAGTACACAGGGATGTGAATAAGAAATAAAAGTAAAGTAAGTATAGAAGAAAAGATAGCCATGTGTTAACAATTATTGAAGACTGTAAGATCAGACTTCCGGGAGAACATGGCCAACAAATAACAGCAGCCACGGAGGCTCTCTGAGATTACCAGCTTAGAATCTAGGAGCGGTGCCATGTGAGGAGTCCTACGCGAGGGGAGATGTACCCTGCCGACCCAGGAATGAACTAAGCTGAGAGAAACCAACTGGAAATGCAGTCCTGATGCTATAACAGGAACAGATAAAATCTCAGTGTGGAAGCTGGATCTCGGCAGCACTGGAAGCCCTGATTTGAATTTCCTGCTGCTGCTACTGTGTCCCAATCCACACCGCAGGGAGAGAGACACATGAAAGCTCTGAGAGCTGGAATCGGCGAACCAAACGGCGTTGAGAGCGGTACTGACAGGGAGCCCTGCATCGGCCTGTGGTGAGTGAGAGAAATGGGGACCCTTTCATAGACTAGGAGGCTCCAACAGAGAACATTCTGGGAATGAGCAGACTAGCTGGAACAGGGCCCTGCAGTGACTTTAGTTGCATATTCCCTTCTCAAGCGAGAGTGGTGGGGAGTGCTTGGCCTGGTGACGCTGCAGACTAAGATCCAGTAGGCTAGCCCAAATCAGGTCCCTGTGCCTGGCGGTGCACCCTAGCAGTAGGTTGACCTGGAGGGGCGGGCCCAGCAGAGGCTGCCCAAGTCTGTGTCTCCCTAGTACATTGCAGTGGGCGGGAACACATGACTGGTGGATTCAAACAAACTGTAACAGACAAAGAGAAAAAAAAAACAAACAACAACAAAAAAAAAAAAAAAAAAAAAAAAAACTGGGCCTCCTACATACGCTTGTATGGAAGGAACAAAAAGTATGGGAAAAGGGAGCAACAAGAAAGGGTCCTCAGTCCTCAATCCTGAGAACACTGATCCAGGAAAGGTAAATGCAAAAGAGAATGAAGACAGAAAGCATGCAATATCTGACATGACACCTATAGACATAAAGCGGTATCTCTGGAGCCTCATAGACAAGTTCAAAAATGAAGTATTTAATGAAATAAAGCAAGAAATAAATAGAATAGTTAGAGAAATGCTAAGCACCACCCAAGAAAAAACAGATGGTGGAATGGAAGAACAGAAAAAAAGGGGAGAATTGTTTGATGGAAAAAATAGAGAAAACATAGAATATGTGAAGCAGGTTCAAAGAGATTACCAGGAAACTAAAAACTCTATTGAAAACTGGCATAACAGCTTGAAAGAAACTAAGGATAGATTATCAGAACTGGAGGACAGATTTGTAAGGTGGGAGCATGAAATAAAAAACTTCTTAAAAATAACAAGAAAACAAACAGCAATAATACAAAGACCAGAAGATGATAAGAGGATCTATAACTTAAGAATTAGGAACATAAAAGAAGAAGTAGGGACTCAAACAGATGAACTACAAAAGTTATTCACAGAAATAATCCAGGAGAATTTCCCTAATTTAGCAAAGGTAAAGATACTCAGATGTATGAGGCATACAGGACCCCAGCCACCTACATCCCAAACAGAGCTACACCCAGGCATATAATAATCAAAATTCCAGAAATCCAATATAAGAACAGAATATTAAAAGCCGTCAAAGACAAAAAACAGATCACTTACAAGGGAACACCCATCAGAATTACAGCAGACTTCTCAGCACAAACCATCAAATCACGAAGAGCGTGAGGGGAAATAATTCAAGCTTTGAAAGATAATAACCTCCAGCCAAGATTGATATATCCTGCACAACTGTCCCTAGAAATTGATGGAAAAACAAGGTGCTTCTAGGATAAAGAGGAACTAGGGGAATTTGCAACCACCAATTCAACTCTACAGAGATTACTTCAGGATATTCTAAAAATGAAAAATACCAAGATTCCAGAAACAGTGGCAGAGAGGCCACAATGAGTGGAGCAGAAAGTGAAATGAAGAGGACAAACTGACAACTAATGACAGAAAAAGAGCTCAACAGAAATGAGGCAGAGAAGGTTGGATCGTAGGAACAGCCATTTTGGAGAAAACAAGACATCATAATAGGAGTGCTGATTTAATATCCTCTTGTTTTGAAGTACCATCAAGCTTTTGTTCTTCTGTCTCCATCGGCTTTAACGTGTTATATTTTATTGGATTTTATTATATGTGATAATATAAACAAAAACTTTTATAGACAAGGAGATTATACAGAAACCATTGTTCATTTTCTGTTAGTTGATTCTAAATACCCTGTAATACTGTCATTCTCTTGAATGGTTTTACATTGTCTTGATATGTTTGATACTACAGTATACGAAGTTATACCCAAAGATTTTAAGGGAAGAGACACTTTTAAGGGAAGAGACACATAACTACTATTATGTTGAGATTATCTTGTGGTGAAACACTATTTTGCTTAAATGGCTATGTTTTGACCTGCGCTGTTTTGTTGTTATGTCCCCTTTTTTTATCTCAATCTCCTTTTTATTATCTACTTTTTCATTTTTATCCTTTTAATTAAGGGAAAAATAAATAAAAAATAGCAGGATATATTATAGCAACCCACTTTGATTTCCTATTAACTTGATTTGAAACTCTGTATTGCTCTCACCATCTTGTTTTGACTGATTTTCCTCTATTCTGTTATGCTTGATAGTACCAAGTTTGAAAGTATAGGCAACAACTATGAAGACAGTAAGATTCATTGTGACACCCATTCTTGTTGATTATTATCTTCTTTTGAAGTCCTCTAATGTCTCTAATGTTTTGGTTTTATTGGTTTTATTCTTTACTGTTTTGTTCAATTTTATTATAACTGCTGATATAGGCAATTCTTTTTAAGATAACAAGAAGCATTATGGTAACCATTGTTGATCACCTGTATTTTGTTTTTACATTATGTATTATGTCCATCCTTTTGATTTGACTTGACTGACTCTGTCCTGGTATGTCACATTTGGTTTTACTTTCTTCAAAAAAAAAAAAGTAGTAAGAACTGTGGGAGTAATAAAACCCAAAATGTGTAATTGTCATTGTACAAAAGAAAGGAAAAGAAAGTTCTCTAAAAGATATAACTGCATATATATTTAAGTGTTTAAGATAGATAACCATATTGCTGAGTTTTGTTAGATCATTGAACAAAACTGTTTGCAGTCTCACTGTTTGAAAGTCCCTTCTATATGCTTTAATTTTGTAACTTCAACAACTATTTCTAAGATGACAATATGTAATTAACTAGTGATTTCCTACTGTTTGTTTTTTCTGAAATTCTGTAGAACTTGTACCCTTTTTCTGTTTTTCTTTTTCTCCTTAAATAAAATTTTTTAAAAAAGACTGTAAGATCAGAGCAGGTTTCATTAAATGATTATTCCGTACTTTTGTATACCATGTCCATAATAACTTTCATAAACAAATGCTTTCCCAAATGCCTACCTCTATGTGAGGCTTATATTTTCAAGATACTAATCAAATCTTATTCCCTTTTTTGTCTATTACAAATATATTTTCATTTGCCTTCTAAATTATATAATTTTTGCTTCTCTCCTATATTTTCTTAAGCTGGCTCCTATTTAAGTTCTTTTCTTTTCTTTTCTTTTCTTTTCTTTTTTTTTTTTTTTTTTTTTTTTTTTTTGCAGTACCAGAGATCGAACTCATGACCTTGCGCTTGCCAGGCAGACGCTTATGCCACTGAGCAAAATCCCCAGCCCATTAAGTTATAGTCTTTACCCATTGTGAATTTATAAATTATTTAATGCTTAGTCTCCTCTGGTTGAAATCCAAAGTTTGCTCATTGCCCTGATATAAATCTCCACCTGACACATTGGACTTTTTTAGGAAGACCAAAGATAATAACCATTTCCCAATCCATTTTAGGAGGTTACTATTGCCCTATGCCAGACATCGCAGGAAAAGGAATCTATAGAATGTGTATATTCAGAGGACATTAAAATCCTCAATGAAATACTAGCAAAATGGTCAAAAATGGCACATTTTACGTTATAGAGCTTTTACTGCAATTCTAAAAATAGTTAAATTAAAACAACTATAATTAGATGGGATTTACCTCAGGAAGGCAAGGTTAGTTTAATCCTGGAAAAATGGATAGATTAATGCATAATACTGATAAAATGAAAAGTCATGTGATGATCACAATAGATGCAGGAAGTTGATTTGGGTCATAATCAACAGCATGAATGGCTTATCTGAGATGTGAAAGGAGTGTAGAGTATAAACTTTTCAGGTCTGGGGAGGGTGTGTCTTTCCTCTCTACTGCTGCCATAACTGTGCCCTGTCAGTTGGCCAATGAGGATTTCTGTGGAACCGTAATTAAAGATTTAAAGGAGGTTTAGAGCACGTGCTCTAGACTTACATTTTTATTAATCATATAGAAAAATTAACCTTCAATCCTCAGCATTTTGTCATTTCATTTCTAAAATCAGGACACTCATTCCAACACCTCAGATGAGAGTTTAAGAACACGGTGTCGTGAAGTACTTCGCCCTGTGCGGACCGTGGGAGGTGCGCATCACTGTGAATAACGTCTGTGATTATAAACTGCAGGTCTCTGTTTGGATTGTCATATTTGCCATTTAGAAGGTAAGTGTGGGATCAGATGCCACCTTGGAAGAGACCAACATTCCTGTTTAAGGGATGGATTTGTTATTCAGATACTCTTGAGAATGTGACCACAGAATGAAAAATGTGATCATAGAACTTCTTCCAGGCAACTGCATATGTTTAGGGTAAACACACGAATGGTACAAACAAAAGACAGTCCTGGCTGTGTATTGCCAAAAATAGAAGGTTTTTCAGGGCAAATCTTTGCCCTGTGGTCTGTTTGAGTCACTGCCAAAGAGGGGTTATTGTTTATACTGGGGCAGAGTTTGAATCTACTTCAGTTCTGGCTGAGTGCTGTGAGTAATGTTGCACCATTAAAGCTGTGTAAATGGGTTCAGCGGTGGTTAAAGATGGATTAACTCAAGGGTAGAAATTGAAATGGTGAAAAGAATTGAGGGAAACCTTAAGGCTGGTACAGAGTGAAAGGGCTCTTCTAGCCTAAAGCATTTAGATTTAGCATGTTCTAGAAGCATCAACTATCCACACATCAAGGCTCTGAAGGCCTCAATGCTTTCCAGACAGTTTACATCCTCTGACCACATGAAGAGAGGAGGGAGACAAATAGCCTTTCATAAGGAACCTAGTCCTGCAGTAATGAAGCCACTACTGCCGCAGTAATGCACCAGTCATGCATGAGAGAAGAGCCTTTGTGCCTCTTAAAGGTCCTTCCTCTTTCTTCTCTTAGTGTAGTAAATTTTTACATTTGTGGTACATAATAATTACATCCACTGTGGGGAGCTGGTACAGGAACATAACACATCTTAATGCTTTTTGCGTCCCTTTCTCTTCTCCTTCCATCTCTTGGTCCCTTTCACATTTGCAAAAGATCTCCGTTCCTGTTTTCTGTATCTGCCTTCAACTGTTATTTAGAACAAGGTGGGGATTGACGACTGTTTCTTTGTTTGCCTTCTTTTCTGAGCACTTAGCTTATCAGACCTTATTTAGTGTGGTCTAAAAGGCGGCTCTGCTGCCAAGCAATCCCAGACCCTGGTATTTCTTTCTTTTTTTCTTCTCTGGAGAGGCTCCCAACTGCCTTTGCAAAGGAGCGTGTGTGGGTGACCCGTGTCAGGCTACGGGTGCCCTCAACACAGTGTTCTGTGTCTCTGGGTTTCCTCTGGTATATAAGCTTGGCCTTTATGAAAGTGACTTTTTCTTCTGAAAAAAATGTAGAGAGTGACCAAACAAAATCAGTTTTGGTTTTTAAGATGGCAAATAATCTGAGGAACAAAATAAGTGAAAGTGACTATGGAGAACATAGTGTAGAAATACATCAGTATAGTATCAAAAAGGCAATTTCTAAAAAGGTAAAATCATGACTCTCATGACTACAAATATAGAGTGATCACCATACATTCATAAATTACTTATCGTTAATTCTCATTAGTTCATGAAGTCTCATTAGTTAATTCTCATTAGTTCATGAAGCAACCAGAATGGTATTATAACTGGTTTATAAAGTCTGTGCCTGACTAAATTCTTTAACACTGCTATGAACAATGATCATTTTCACCACTAGAAGTAGGAGTCAGAGGCAAACTATCAGCTTTCCACAAGTTTCCTGACCTTGACAATTGCAAAATAGCCCAAGGAAACTGAGGTTCCACTGAAAACATTTTCTTTTTCCTATCAGTGTTTGTTCCAATTTCACATTTTATTCATATCTCTCCAAGTTATCTCCATCCAAATCCCTTGCTGCTTCCCTAGCTCAAATATCCCAGGCATGGGTGAATGTCTTCCATCAGGGATATGGGTTTAGGAAGTTAACATTTTACCTCAAAGTTCTGTTTCTTATCCTGGGATAATTCAAGTCTCTGGGAGAACTCTGGGCTTCGCCAGCTATGACTTGGTAAAGAAAACTGTTATACTAACGATGTGAGGCATAGTGTAAGGTAGCAGCAAGGGCACAAAGGCAGGATTCTGTAGATTCCACTGGAAGACAAGAGAGACAGTCATGGGACACGGTAAAGCAGGGACAGCTGAAGGATAAAGGGGCTTTCTAGGGAGTGTGAGGAGTTTGATTGGGGGCTCTGCTCTATTTGTGGCCTGGTCGGGCTCCCACTGGTCTCATAGGTCTGTACCTCAAGTCCATCTTTGTCCTAATTCCTGTTCTGCTTCAATCCTACCTTCCCATTTGAATCTTCATTGCAGAATTGAAGAAATAACTTCAGTTTTCTTTAAACTGCCCTCAAAACCAAGCGAATGACTCCTTACACAGGAGATGCCTCAAAAGATTTGTTACATGAGTGGATGGCTGAACATTCAAATTCTCCTGAACTGAGGTTCTTGGAATTCCTTAGGGAAAGTAGGGGGAGACAGAAAAGGACGGGAAGGAAAGTTGTTGCAAGATAGATGTAAAAGGGGAGAAAGCAGCATTAGCAGAACCTACTTGCATGGAACTTGCATGGAAAAGCAAGGACGGGTAGCAAAGGTGGCAAAATAAACTACTAGATGTGCAGATAGAGAGCATAGTTTTTTGTTTTGGTTTGGTTTGGTTTGGTTTGTTTTTGGTACCGGGGATTGAACTCAAGACCTTGCACTTACCAAGCAAGTGCTTGAACCGCCAAGCTAAATCCCTGGCCCAAGAAAACATAGTTTTATATTTAAAAGATATGAAACTAAAATTTAATGATGCACAATGATGCACAATTGTATCCTGAATGATGCACAATTGTATCTCTCCTGACATCACACTAAATAAAAGCTTCTTGCAATTTGCTTGTACCTGCCTCTGTTTGACTTGATGCAGTGGGTTGTACTGTATTATTGACACCCATTTTTACGATGAAACTGGGGACTTTCTTCTAAGTCACCCTGAAATCTAACTTAGCTTGCACAGCATGTGTTTTGCAATTAAATTAGAATCGCAGGATGTTTTGGATTAGAGGAATCTTCCAGATCCAGGTTAGGAAGGGAGTGTGACCTGTTTGGCATAGAATTCCCTCATCCAAAACACCTGCAACATTTCAATGGATTAATTTGCAACTCACTGGAAGATTTGTGGTCCAATTTGTTTAAGATTTTCTGTCTGTTTCCATTTCTCTTTTCAATTCAAGTCACTATGCGTTTATTCAACTCTCTTATTGAAAATGATATGAAAAGTATTACTGAGGCCAAAGAATAAAGAAAATGGTAGATAAAATGCGCGGAAAGGAAAAAATGTAATGAGTGAATAAATAAGTTTACTCATGAATGAAGAATTTATTCATGAATAAAGAAATTCATTCATCCAACAAATGAACTTACAGAGCTCTTATTTTTACCACACGCTGGACTAGGCAAGTATTGTGCAGTACAGAGAGAAACATAAGCCGCTGTTTCTGTCCCCTGGGAATTTAGAATTTGGTTTATTTTTTATAGAAAAAGTTCCCATTGGACAATTTTAATTCAATTTATATTAGTGCCTTAATCCAACCAAAAACTTCAAAAAGAAATAAGCCGTGAACAATTCCTGACATCTGTAAGATGATACTGAATGCTCTGTGGGAAAAGGCTCATGAAGCCACCTTGTGCCACTGGGTGGAGCAGGAGTGCCAGGCAGACAACTCTGTGACCACTGCCCAGCAGGCTGCTATATCCCTCAGAGAATTCATAAGGAAGTATCTTTAGCAAAAACTAATTCACAAGTAGGACCCTAACATGCATATTGTTCTGAAACACATTGGGAAATTTTCCATTTAATCCATTAATGCCCCAATCTTGGCTCCTTGTTTAACAAACTGTAGTTCTCAAAGACAGTGAAACAACAATGCCATGATGGACTGTTACTGACAAGGTTAAGGGAGAGAAGCCGATAAACATTTAGAGGGGATGACAGTTACATACATGGTGACATTTAAGGGCTCTTCTCTGTTTGCTCCTCCTCTCCTGTTAATGAAGTGAAGTTTATAAATTTATGATTAAATTATATTGAAAACAAAAGTAATCAGTATCAAAAATCACCACTTCTTAAATTGTTATCTATGCTCTTAAGGCTTTTAGGTCTATTCTATTTGATAAGATATTTGATTCTGTTCCACAAATCTTCACCACTCAGCATTCCATCTGAATTTCAAATAAATATAAAGAAGCAATATTGTTCCCAGAGGCTGGGATAGTACAGGATTTAACTTTCACAAGAGGAAAAATAAAACAAAAGGATCAGCTACAAGAGAGGTTAAAAGGCGGGGGGGATTGTATGTTGATTAAGGGAAGAATCCAGATTTATGAAGAAGGTCTGTAAATTTAGGTTAACAATAGAAGTTAATTAGAAGTATGTAAGAAACTAAAGCAGACAGCTGAGTTGGGATTATGCGTAGCCAGGGAAGTAAATAAAAAAAATACTGACAGGAAGGAAGCTCAGAGAGGAAACAACTAATTGTTAGAAAATGATTTCCACTTCTCATTTCAACCATCTGAGTTAGAAAGACACGTGAAAGAACAACTATTTCCAAACCAATCATCCTTAGCTATGTTTTGTAACAGAGATAACCGAAATGGAACCAGCTATCTCAAAACGGCTCCGGCTCCTAATTCAGTCTGTTTACAGTGAGTCAAGTTTTATGTTTACCTTGCACTTTTACCAACTTGCTCATCATATTCAGAAACTTGAGCCCTCATAGAAACATCTGTGTGGCCCAGCCACTCTTCCAAATCCAGCAGATGAGGAGCTGGAGAGTTCTTTTCCTGCTGACTGTGGTTATGCATGGCTGAATGATTTATGATCAAGACCAACCACCACATCCATGTCTGGAGGTCACTAATTACCAAGAGAGGGGCTCAGCCCAGAGACACAGAAGTCATCAGAGTGAATCTGTTCAAATAATCAGAATAACTGGAGCTCCCCTCTTCCATTTGGGAATCGCATCCTTATTTCTCATTGGTACTTTCAAATACAGGGCTGTTTTCTGCTGCCCAAAAGGAATATACAAATAAGATTTTTCACCGTGTTAGTATATTAGTGAAAGGACCATTTGTGACCACAGAGTGAAGGAAAATGAGCTCAGAGAGAAAACTAAGAGTCAAGGAAATGTCCTAAATTTCAAAAGGGTACATTTCAGAAATTTCCAGTGGTAAGCTTGGTAGACAAATTCGAGAACCCACGATTAAAGAGATGGCATTTGAGCTCTTAGAAAAGGAGGGGGCTCCCACTGAGAATCAACATGAGTCCTTTGGTGCAAGAAATGTATATGGGGTATTTTTTCTTTTGCTAAGTTTCTTAGGCTGCCTCACAGCGTCTTTTGGACAAGAAGGTGAGATGTGGAATGGCAAGCATTCAAGCAGACTCAATAACGGCTTGGAAGAAGATGCTATGATTTGGATATGGCTTGAGTGTGTCCCCCAAAGGTTCTTTTTGTGGAACCATGGTTTCCAGTGTGACTGCACTGAAGTGGTAAAACCTTGGAAATTCATTAGGCTGAGGAGGGATCCGTCTCATGAATGGATTGAGGCTGGCCTGGTAGAGCGGGCTGGGTCTCAAAGGAGTGAGTTATTTCCCAAGACATTGGGTTGTTATAGAAAGAGCCAGTGTGCTTCTTATCCAGGTCTCTTGCTTCCGGTCCCACCACGTGACCTCTCCTGAATGCAGCAGGTTTGTTCCCCTTGTTCTACCACACTGCAAAGACAGCCAGAAGGTCCTTACCAGGGGTGGACACATGGGGCTGCCTCCAAAATTATGAGGTAAAGAAACCTCAGTGGTTTTCCTGTGTGATACATGAGCTGTCTATATGGCGGGTGGTGCACACATGTGCATATGGGTATGTATATGTTTAGCCCGTATGGTAAGGAATGTGCACATGTGATGTCTTTGTGCCAGCTGTGTGATAAGCATAGGCCAGCTGTGCATATTTGCATGCAGAAGTATCTGCATGGTGAGACTCTGTGTACGTGCGTAGTTAGTTAGTAGCAGAACCTGAGCCGTCTATGTATATGTGTGTGTGACTACGTAATTCGGACCTGCTGGTGAATTGGTTTCTTAATTCTAGATAGAATTGGAACAAAACGTGGTAGCAAAATATGGACAGTTTACCACCTGCGTGAGGACCGACCTCCCCTCATTACTCCCAATAAGGATCACTGTAGGTCCTGGAAGCAGAGTCAGGGCAGAAAGAGGGTGACAAAGTAAAAGCCCAGTGTAACCCCTGAGATCTGATTGGCCGCCTGCAGGTCAGTTTTGATACTGATGCCAGAACAGCACAACTGCTGGTGAGGGTGCCATCTTTCTTAGGCACAGCGTCTGCCCGGAACTGCTGGCACTGGCATCCAGGGCTGAGTCCAAGATAGAGGGAGCCATGAGAGAACCTGGGTATTTTTCTAACTAAAACAAATTAAACATTCCCACAGCGTGGAGATGTACTCTGATAGTTCTTCCGAAGCAACTGGTGACAGGAAGAACTATCTTATGTAAGAGAGAAACAATGAAGCAAAGGAAATGAGTGGCCATCAGGCAGGTCATGTGGGTCTGGGGTATAGAATTCAGAAGGGGTGCAGGGCAGAACGGGGCGACCTGTCAGGCTGGAATTAGGGCATAAAATGGTCATGAGATGTATGCTGGCTGGCCAAACAGAGAGATCTGGGGCCCAGAAGGGTAGGGACCAGCTGGCCTCCAGGAACGGGAAGACTGAGGCAAGGTCCAGAGAACACAGAGCCAGGGCATATCGGGGAGGAAGCATCTCAAGCACTGCAGCCGAGTTAGTTCAGTGGGAATGTTCGTATGAGCACACAGGGCAGACGGAGGTCCCCAGACGGGACTCACTATGGTCTCGGGAAGTAAACAAGGTAAAGAAAAGTCAGTCCTCCATGTCCCCCAGGCTACCTCTCCAAAAGTCCATGCTTTGTATTCTGGAGAAAATCAGTCTCTTCAAGGATGGTTATTTTGGTTTTCATGCATGGACTATATTTGGTGTACTTATAGCCAAAAAATGTTGACCCCAAGAGGACTTGTTTAAAAGCAGGATTTATCTTCCAGTGTCCCCCACCCCCACCACTTGGCTCTGTGCCTGGATTTGGAAGTAGTCAGTGTCCAGCGAAGTTTCAATGGCACATCCTGTGGGTTTGCACAGGACCCTTCAAGATGTCGACTGGACATATGGAACTATTATTTTATATCAATTCTAGCATATATTAACATCTAGGTTTAAATAGCACAACCTTGATATAACATCTACAACACTTACTATTTTAATTCTTGTTTCCTTCTGGGCTGTGAATGTCTCCAAGGAAGGAGTGAGGTCTTTTTGATGCTGTGTTCTCAGGTGCCCGAAAATACAGAAACTGGTTTGCAAGTCAAGAATCCAGATGTTCTAAGATTTCCCTTTCTTTCCGCATGTCCACAGAAACTCAGCTGTCTCACACTGGAAGTGACTTGCGCGATTACCTATTCTGTCTTCTGGCTGGTACACAAATTGGTCCCACAAACCATTTAGCAGAAGGTCCCATGTCTCCCCTGAATACTCGTAGCCAGTTTTTTGAGACAAGCTTTTCCTCTGTGGGAAATTCTGATAGTCATTTTTTTTCTAGCACAATCCATTATCCAAATCTCTAGGGATGTCTACCCACAGATCCTCCTCCTTTACTGCATATGTTTTCCCTTTTTTCCAAGTGAAACAAATGACCAAATAAAGTTATTTCAAGTCCTTTCTTAGCTTTCTGGTCACTCTCCTCTAGACTCAATGAATATGGCTTCTGTATATGTACTTACAGTAGAATGTGCAAACTAGACTATGGTGGCACAGGCCTGTAATCCCAGCACTTGGGAGGCTGAGGCAGAATTGTGTGTATAAGGCTACACCAATGCAGTTTGTTGACAAATATAGGTGGAATTACTTTCTCTCCACTTTGTTTTCATGTCCTTGTTAATGGCACCTGAGATTGCGTTAGTCCTTACAGCTGCTACATCTTCCTGTTGGTTTGTAACCAAATATCTGAAGAGCTCAGTTCTTTTTAAAAAGTTCAGTCATACTCTCCTGTTTCGCTCATACGAAGCCAAATATAAATTGAGAATCTGAGTGTTCAATACCTTGGTGAGTGTTGGGAAATAGTAGGTAAGATCAGAGGGGTGGGACCTAGGTTGGGACTGGCTTTGAACCTGGCTTTCTGTCCTCCACTGCCCACCAAGTCTCCCACCAGAAGCCCTTGGGGCCATCTTCCACCTGCTCATCCCTCATGAGTCACTAACACAACACTTCTATCATAAAACCGCTTCCTCTTGGTTCTAACTTCTGTGTGGTCCAGACCCTGAAATAAAGCGCTGCAGGATCGCTGTGCAGTGTGAAACCCAGAGAGGTGTTCTCCGGTCAACAGGATTCAGGGGCTTCCCAGTTTCTTCCCGGTGAAGTCTGAAGCCCTCTGCACAGCTACAAGGTCGCTGGCGAATTCCCCCTTATCTTTGTCTTCAGACTCTCTCGTGCACATGTCTTCTGCTCCAGCAATTCTGATTACTTCTCTTACCAGGTGCATGTAACTTCCTCTGGCTTCTAAGCCTTTGCTGCAAATGCTGTATAGAAATTCACGCTTTTAGCCACGCTGCCCCCTTGGAAGTAGATAACACTCCCATTTTGCAGATGGAGGAGCTCCAATATTCAGCATTCTTTCCAAAGCCTTGCAGTTAATAAATTGTAGAGCTGCATGAATCTCTTAGCCTGAAGTACCCTCCTTCCCTTTCTCCTTGGCCAACTTTGCCCTTCTTTCAGATAATTTAGGCATCAGCTCTTCTGGGCAGACTGCCTGTCGCCTGAACTTAACGGTCAGATTAACATTTGGGCTAACGGTTGGGCCACTCTGCACACCCTGAGGAGAGACCTATGTCCCATTCCTCGCTGAGACCTCAGAGCTTCTACTCTGTGCCAGGCGTCTAGTGACTGTTTTGATGATATGACTCATTAATAAACAACGAATTCAGTATTTATAGCGTTCCTTTCATAGGTGTAATGTAGCATCATAACAATTTGCCAACTCTCAACCATTTTTTCCTGTAATACATACAAAAATCTAGCAAAAGCTTAATGGAAGACCAGCTGCTTACTAAAACCCAGCCATTCATCTCAAATTCAGTGAACCTCATGAAAGATAACCTGGGACCTATTCTACACAAAATATTCACCAGGAGAAAACAGTAACATTCAGATAGGCATGTGAAGTCCTCAAGGAGAGGGGAACCGTGGAACCCTGCCTGGCTGATTCCTACACCAGTGAGCCCAAGGACCTGGAGTCCAGAGCGCATTTGCTGGGCACTCTCATTGTCTGGGTTCTTTATGCTGCAGCAGCTGGTGCCTGGCCAGTGGGGGGACACTGTTGACCACCCCTGAACTTACTGACTTCTAGAGCTAATGTGGGATGCCGAGAGACACACTGTTCATGCACAAAGCCAAGATTTCGAAGCTGGACCCACAATTCTCCAATCTCAAGCAGGTGGGCCCTGTCCTGATGGCCCCGGGACTGGGGGTTGAGATGACTTGGGACAATTCTGCACCCAAGAGCCTGCTGACATTGTTCACAGCAGTTCACAGCACTGAAGCCAGTCCCAAACTTGCTTAGCCTGTTTGCCCTGCCTCACACATTTCTTTCCTGAAACACGCACTTCCTTCCTAAAACAGGCACTGGCACAACTCTCTCTTCCCTTGTTTGTCCAGACCAACCCTGGGGCTTCCCATGGGCACCTACACTAGACCAGCCTTTTGTTTCCAGGGCTTGCTCTGTGCAAGATTTCTATGGGGCAGTGATTACTGTGTCCTATCCCATCCAATTAAAACAAATCCAGGTACACATGCATGTCTGTGTCATGTGATAGGACTCTTTTCCTGATCTCCCACAAAACTTTCCAAGGATGTAATTCTATCTCTTTCCTCCTTCCTGTCTTCCTCCTCCTTCCATACAAAAAAGTGAATTGAAGTGACTTGTCCCAGGGGTACATAAAAATTTAGTGGCAAATCTGGCCTTTAACACAGTTTTCAGGGCTAGTGCCAAATTCTGAACATTTCCCCAAAAGATTTATAGAAGAACATACAGAAAATAAATACAGTTCCTTGTGAGTCTCTGTAGTGCCGTTGTGTGTAAAATGAGACATAGATCAGGTCCAAATGCACAAACTATACCACCATCTACTTGGGAGTCTGAGCCAGGAGGATCGCATGTTCAAGACCTTCCTGGGCAACCTACTTAGTAAAACTCTGTCTCATTTAAAAAAAAGGAATAAGTAGGGGTGGGGTAGGCGATGTAGCTCAGCAGTAGAGCATTTGCCTAGGATTCCTGAGGCTTTGCATTTGATCCCTAAAAATAAACTTAAAAAAAAATCATAGCACAGCAGTCTTTTGGTAACAGTGGGATAGTATTAAAATGTTTCATAAATTGTAATGCACAATACACGTGCTTTTAAGAAATCATCTGAATCAGCAATTTCATGATAATTGGTCGAAGTAGTCATTAATAATGCAACAGAGATGGGTCTATAACCCCTGCACTCTAGGGGGCTGAGGCAAGAAGATCACAAGTTCATTAACACTCAGGTTAGGCAACTTAGTGATTTAGGAGACCCAATTTCAAAAAAAAAAAATAGTAAAAGGCCTGGGGATGAAACTCAGTGCAAAGACCTCGGGTTCAGTCCCCAGTACCAGCGTAACAACCATGACAATGATCACACGGGGGGGGGGGGGGACACTCCTGGTGGCTGCACATGATATGCTAGAAAGGGTTTCAGGCTGCCATTTCACTTAACTCTCACAACATCTCTGAGGTAAGAATTATCATCTCAACTCACAGATGGGAAGATCGAGTCTTTGTTAAGTAATTTGCTCAAGTTTGCATAGTTAGCTTAAATGATGCAGAGCCACGATTCAAATGCATATATTAAATAGTTTACCGAAGTTTTGCCAGACCTCGGAGCTAGGAACATTCAAGCAAGTGGCTGCCTTTTTTGCCTGCCTGGCAAGCAAATGCCCCCCAGACCCAGATACAGCCGATTTCCTCCTTGGAAACTAAAGGGTTCTCTACCATTCCTAGCAGTGGAACACTTGATGGACATACCAGACCCACACTTCAGTGAAAACCTGACTGCTGAGTGACACAGAGTGTAGCAAATCCTAAGTATAAAGTACAGTCTGAGGAGCATGGTTTCCTTTGCCATCACCCACGTGAGGTAGGACACACCCCCAAGGACCAGGGATGTGCTTCCCACAGGTCGTGGGCTTCAGCAAGCAGCTACTGCACATCTGGTTGGCAAAACATGAATGGGTTACAAGTAATTCCTACAGCTGGGATGGGAATATTTTTAGACATTGAAAGAGGCATTCTTAGGGATCATGGCTACTCTTTATGGCGAGCCTTCTCGGTGGGACATACTGTGTGAGATACTTGGCCTATGTTGTCTCATATAATCACTGTTTAACAAGAATATCGACAAGTGGAGAGAGTAAGATTCTGAATATTGAGTGCATCAGATTCCTACTGAAGCTCTTCATAAAGATTTCCAAACTTCTAGTGTGCACAGGACACTCCTGAAGATGCTATAGAAATGCAGATTCTGATTCAACAGTTCTATGGTGAGAGCTGTGATCCTGCATTTCTAGCAAGCTCCTTGAGGATGTAGTTCAGTGATGGCAAACGTTCTAGAGTACCGTAGTTTTGTTCTAGATGAACAAATTGCAACCCCAAACCCACCTATTTATCACAAAGTGCCAGCCCTGCAGCTAAACCTGAATACCGAGGTTTCAGTTAAGAAAAAACAATTCCTACATTAGCATCTTTTGTCTTACAAAAAAAAAAACAAAACAGTAACATGAGTGCCATAGGCTCACCACCATTGATGTGGCCCATACTTCATGAAGCAAGAATCTGGTGCTCTTCAAAACTTTTTGTAAAAATAATTACTTAACAATTCCTCCACTTTGGCTACCATTTCTATAGGGCCTTCTCCCTTTGGTAGAGTTTATTCCCATGAGCAGAGATTCTCACTGCGTGTATTAAATGTTAGCAGTTTGCTCAGCAAGCATTGCTCTGTCCGTTTATTCAATCCCCACATCTTTGTTGGGTTCCTGCTGGGAGCTGGATGCAGTGGCAGCTAGAGGGGATCAGGATAAGTGCTACAAAAGAGGCTCCAGAGAGCAGCCTTAGCCCTTCCACCCTGTGTGGACACAGCTACACATCACCCACTTTGAGCCAGGAAATGCTCTCGTCAGACAGTGACTCTTCAGAGCCTGGATCTCGGACTTCCCAGCTTCTAGAAGTGTGAGAAGTAAGATTCTGTTGTTTATAAGCCACGTGACATACAGTACTTCGTTATAGCGACTCGAGCACACAAACATACATGAAGTAAACAACAAATACAGCAAATGTTTAGATTTTAAAAATGCACCACAGGGCCAGGGATATAGCTCAGTGGCACAGCCCCTGCCTGGCAAGCGTGAGGTCATGAGTTTGATTCCTAGTACCAAAACATTTTTTTTAATTAAATAAATAAAAATGTGCTACAGTGAAAGACACATTGTGATTAATCACCCTTAAAATATATATTCTAGATATTGGTCCTTTGTCTGAGGAACCCTCAAAAAAAATTTTCACTGTGGATTTTCTCTTCACTGTTGGTGATTTATTTTGCTGTGCAAAAGCTTTTCAACAGATGAGATCTTAGTTGTTCTTTGTGATAGCTCCTGTGTGATTGGGGTTTTGTTCATGAAGTCTTTGCCTACGATAGTATCTTCAAGAGTTCTACCTATTCTATTTTCCAGCAGATTTAGTGTTTCTGTTTTAATGTTTAGATATTTGATCTATTTCAATTTTAGTTTAGTACATGATGAAAGATACGGGTTTAGTTTTAATCTTTGGCATGTGGGATGCCAGTTTTTCCAGCACCATTTATTAAAGAAACTATCTTTCTTCTAGTAAAAGTGTTTGGCTCCTTTGTCAAAGATAAGTTGGCTAAATATGTTTGGCGTTGTTCCTACATCTTTTAATCTGTCCCACTGATTCTCAGGTCATTTTGTTATTGCTGTTGTTGTTGTTTACCTGAGTGGCATGCTGGGTTTTTCTTTTCCATAATAGCTCTGTAGTATAATTTCAAGTCAGCGATTATGATGGCTCCTGCCTTGCCTTTGTTGCTTTTGCTATTTTAGATCTCTTTTGGTTCCAAATGAATTTTAACACTGTTTTCTCTAATTCTGTGAGATATGCTATTGGTAATTTAATTGGGATTGCATTAAATTTGTATAACAATTTTGGAAGTATGAGCATTTTCACTATATTGGGTCTTCCTACCCAAGAACAAGAGATAGCTTTCCATTTTCTGATATCCTCTTCGATCTCCTTTTTTGGAGTACTGTAGTTTTAAATACAAAGATCTTTTACATCCTTTGTTCGACTGATTCCTGGGTATTTCATTTTTGGGGGTCCTATCGTGAAAAGTGTTATTTCCCTAGTTTCTCAGTGAGTTTTTTGTTTATGTATAGGAATGCTATTCATTTTTGAGCATTGACTTTGTATACAGCTATAATACTGAATTCGGTTATTAAATCCAGAAGTCTTTTGGTGGAGTTTTGGGGTCTTCTATATAGAGTACCAAGTCATCTGTGAATAATGATAATTACTAAGTATTTCTTAATTTGAACCCTTGATTCCATCTTTCGTATAACTTGCTGGAGCAGTTCTATAAATCATCTTTCATGAGTGTCTTTACAAGATCTGTTTAAAACTACAGCGACTACTGCTGTGTGCACCACCCAGTGGGAAAGCAGGTTTGTAAAAACACTGCAGTGTGACCTTATCCACTATTCACCAGATCTGGCACCATGGGGTGCCCACTTCTTCCTTAAAGTCAAAATGACCATGAAAAGTAAACTTATAAATTGATTCCGGACATCAAGGCAGCCACCACAGTGACACTAAGAGGGGCAGCCAGTGCACCTCATATTTCATCCAGCAGGAAGGCTAAAGTTAAGGCATTCGATGGCTACAGCTTCTTACAAGTGAATAAAAACCCACAGACAACTTCTTCCCTCTAGCAAATGCCGTTCTGTTAGCCCTATTCTTACGGCATGGCTGATAAGGCAGGGGGTAGGCACGAGGCTGGAGGAGTACTAAAAGATGCAGAATCCGCAGTTCTGTTGGCTGACTTGCATCCATGCGCTTCCTTGGGAACTGGCTCCTGCAGTCAGCACACGCCAGCCTTCTCCAGAAACACAGTTTCATCCTCATCACAAACTGCCTGTGGCCTCATGTCTCAGTCACTTTCCTCATTGCCAAGACACAGTAACTGACAGTTGCAACTTGTAGGAGAGAGGTTTATTTAGAATCGTGGATTTAGAGAGATGAACTCCACTGAGGGTGAAGCAATGGGCTCATCCATGGGTCATCTGTTCTACTCACTGTCCAAGGTAAGATGGGGCCGAGAGTGGGTAGTGGGGACAAACAGCCCTAAAAGGTTTGCAGAACGATGACATCATCACACTCTCCCTTTGAAAATTTGCCATGCTGGGGGAAATTTCTATGGTAGAAGTAGTTTTGAGTGGCAGTGAGTTTGGGTGCTGAGGCTGAAGAAGGATAAAGCCCGATGCCTCCACTGGGTACTTGTAGGGAAGGACAGAGTCCTTGAGGCTTGGTTAGAGCAGCCACCCTCAAGCATTTCCATTACCTGTCATTAGAAAGCTCCTGGCTTTACCTAAGTAGTCTTTCTTTATCCCTGGGCACTCACCGAAGACTAATCACATACACACTTGACACAGAAGCCCAGAGAAGATTAGTAACTTCTTGGTTAAAATTTTATTCCATTTTCTTTATGGAGGCCAAGGTACAGTCTCACCATCTGATTGTGAAAAATATCTATATTCTACCAAAAACCAGGAGTAATTTTTAACGTGGGAAGCCCACAGCTGGTGACAGATTTGTAAGTACATCACATTTTCAGAAAGGGGAGGCTCACAGTGCTTCCTAGAATGACAGGAAAGCAAGGAACGGCTGTTCCCCTGGCAGTACCCTGAGACAAGAGAGTGCCCTTTTCTTTTTAACACCCTTTTTACAATACAGGAATAGAGTTTGAAATATACACGAAGATGATAACATGCTCATCCATTAAACAAACAAGAAACAAAGCGAAATAAACAAAAGAGAAAGTTTATAGCATTTTCCTTAACTACTTAAAAAATTTCTTCCTCTGTTATTTTATCACTAAATGTGATTTTTTAAAAAAAAGACAGAAGTCCCTCTAAAAATAGAATCCCTTCCCTTACTCATTAATAGCTTTCTTATCATAAGCTTCTCTTGCTCTAGGGGAAAATATCTATATCTGTACAATCTATGTATATATTGGATGGCCTGAGGGACTATAGAAATTTAGGATAAAATATGATTTGCTAAAAGGAGAGAAGGAGGAAGAGGAGGAGGATGAAGGAGGAGGAGGAGGAGGAGGAAGAGGAAGAAGAAGAAGAAGAAGAAGAAGAAGAAGAAGAAGAAGAAGAAGAAGAAGAAGAAGAAGAAGAAGAAAGAATCAATGAAAGATTTTCCAGCATAAGATATATGATCCATCAAGATTCCTCTATGACTCAAAGCAAATTGGAATCAGCTTCTGAAACAGTCCAGTTGCTGTGACCCTTTTCTGAGTCTTTTTTTCACATTATGTATTTCTAAGATGCCATTAGATTATTCTTAACTTTCTTTTTCCCCAGTAAAGTCAATGACAGTTCTCTCAGCCGACCTCACACACCCATCCATCCCAGGTGAGCTCTGGCCCTTGAAGCAGACACAGTCTTGCTAAGAGTGAAAAGAAGACTCTAAACAGCTTCCTCAGCACAACTGGGGGGCAAGGGAACAGTGCACTGCCACCCATACAAAGCATCACACTTACCTTCTACTTTGAAGATGGTGAAATGCGGCCGGCAGTGGAAAGAACCCAGTGCGTTCCCCGCGCAGTTCATCCACAGCCCCTGGTAAACCCACGTGGCCGTGATCACCGATGATGCTCGCGTGGTCACTTTCCACTCATTGGACGTGGTGGCAGCCACCAGAGCGCCGAATCCTCCTACACCAAGCACCAGAGCTGAGATCTGTGCCGTGGACATGTCGCTGAGCTTCTGTGGTGTGGCTGTCCTGATGGAAAGGTTAAGCCTGCAGCCAGCAAGTGACGCTTTGACAGATGTTATCGCCAGCCCATGTGGCCAGGTGACAATTTTGCATCTTCAGATGGCTTGAAGAAGCCCAAGAATTTAAGATAAAAAATGGTTTACCAATGACATTTTAAAGATAAACTAAAACAATCTGATTTCCTGCATAGCTGTTTAGTGAAATTTTGAGGGTGAATTTCAAAGGTTTTGATGCTGCAGCTTTTTTTTTAACTTGCCACCAAAGTTAATGCTTAATTTTCTGTTAGCCTGAAGCTTAACAAACCATGCAACTACTAGATATTACAAAGTACAAATTATACAGTAACACCTGAGGTATCTTTTATTTTGCATGTTTTTGAATCTTTACATAAATGGAATCATATCATAGGCATTCTTCCAGCACACTTTTTAACATAATACTGCTTGTAAAAATTATTCATGACCATGAATTAGTGGTCATTCATTAAGTATTACAGATGGAGATATTATTTGCTTAAATACCTAGACTACAATTTTTATTTTTTTAGCCATTTTCCTGAAGGCCAACATTTGTGTTGTTCTCTTTTCTTCCCTAATGGTAATTGTTACACTTGTAAACATTCTCATGCAGTTGACTTGTCACACAAGTGTTACTCCTGGAAGCAGAATTCCTACAATATAGGAAACACTCATCCTTAACTTGATAGGTAATGTTAAATTGCTTCGCAACTAGGTATAACAAGTTGTACTAGCAGAAAGTGGGTCCTCAGTATGTCTTAGTTACTTGTTACTCGTTGCTGAGACAAAACACCTGAAGCCCAAAGTTGGGATAGGAAAGGTTTATTTCTTACAGTTTTTGGAGGTTTCAGTCCATACTCAGTTGTCTCCAAGACAGGGTGGCATGGTGGTGCCGCAGTTCATGGCAGCTCCAAAACAACAAGGCAGAAACCAGTAAGACAGTAAGACACCCTCTTCCTGCCATTACATCACATCCTGGCTCCACTCCTAGGTGGGTGTAGCACTGACATCATCAATCCAAGCACTGTACAATGAAGCAGTCACAAATGCATAATGCAAATGCATGAAGCCTGGGGGCCACCAACATAAACCATGACAGTATCCCAGTTCATAATAATTGGTAATGGAGGCTTGTCAGAACTAATACCCACCCCTGGACACTTGATCGGTTTAAAGGTATCACACTAGGATTATTTTTTTTTTTAAGATTAAAAAGACACAAAAAGAAAAACAAAAAGCAGAACAGACAGACAACAACAAGAAACCAAATCAATAACAGTATAGGTTTGCAAAACAAGATGACAGGAATTTGACAATGGTTGTAATATTGTATATTGTTACCTTCAAGAGGGTTGCTTAGATTAACAGATACAAACATATAAAATGGATCTAAACATGTGAGTATTAACTGTTATTTTACAATTTCTAATACAATTAGTACTATAGGCATTTTAGCTATCATATATATATACAAATTTATGTCACACTAGGATTTTTTTTTTTGTGGTACCAGGGATCAAACTCATGACCTCATGCTTGCCAGGCAGGTGCTTATGCTGTTGAACTGAATCCCCAGCCCCACACTAGGATTATTAATATAGATTCATGATTACTAATTAAATCGAGCAGCTTTTCTGTACTTATTAGCCGAGTGTCTATCTACAATGAAATCTGAATCTTTTGCTCATTTTTCTGTTGCGATATTTGCTTTATAATTTATTTTTGGTGCTACATATATATTTGGGACAGTAATCTATTTTTACTTTGTTTTGTGCTTCAGCTTGAACCACAGTCTTGTACACACCAGGCAAGTGCTCTACCCCGAGGTACCTTCCCAGCCCAGGGAAGTGATTTTTGCTGATTATTTTGGCTGCGGATGTCATTCCTGGTTTTGGGTTTACTTTTACCTGGCCACATGATAAGACTCTTTATTTCACTGTAATCAAATTTATTAAGCTTTTATTAAGTTATCTGTGCATTTAAGATCTTGTTTTTTGTTTTTTTTGTTTTTTTTGTTTTTTTTGTTTTTTTTTTATCGGTACCAGGGATCGAACTCATGACCGCCTGCTTGCAAGGCAGGCGCTTATGCCGCTGAGCTAAATCCCCAGCCCCGCATTTAAGATCTTGATTAAGAACTCTTCCCTGCTGCTGGATGTGGTGGCGCATGCCTGTAATCCCAGCACTTGGGAGGCTGAGGCAGGAGAATTGTTACAAATTTGAGACCAGCCTGGGCTACAAAGTGAGCTCAAGCCAGGCCTGAACTACACAGGAAGACCCTGACTCAAAAGATTTTTTTTAAAAAACCCTGTTTCCCCAAAGCTAGGCATATACCTGTAATCCCAGCACTCAGGAGGCTGAGGCAGGAGGATCGTTGCAAATTCCAGACCAATCTGGGCTACAAAGTAAGCTTTGGACCACCCTGAAGTGCATAGGGAGACCCTGCCTCAACAAGACCACAAAAAAAAGAAAGAAAGAAAGAAGAAGGAGAAGGAGAAGGAGAAGAAGAAGAAGAAGAAGAAGAAGAAGAAGAAGAAGAAGAAGAAGAAGAAGAAGAAGAAGAAGAGAACTCTTCTCCCCAGGACAACACTTGTTTGCACTTTATATTTATTCTTTCATTCATTTCTTTAGGGCTGTGATGGAGTCCAGGGCTTCACACACGCTAGCTAAGTGCTCCACCAACTGAGCTGAGCTACACTTCCGCTTCTAGAAATTTTGAAGGAGTTCAGAAAGTACCAAGGAATAATAGGGAACTTTGGAATGCTGAGTACATTACACGAGGGTTCTTGGGAAGCAGAAAGACAGGGAGGCCCTCTCTGAACTTCCTTTATCTGTGCAAAGACAGAGCCCCCACAGGGAAGGCAGTTGTCACCAGAGGCTCATCACCCAAGGACCATGCAGCACCTACCTCTGGAGAGGGCGTGGGGGCCTGACACCACGCCAAGCTCTACCACAGGCAGCCACTACTGTCCCCAGGGCCCATCCATGTTCTCTCACCATCGTTTGCCCTCCCCCGGTTTCCATATCCCCCGTGCAGGAGTTCCACACCTTCCGCAGCTCACTGAGTTTGGAGGTCCTCCCTCTTTTTTCATCTGATGTCCCATGCCCGTAAGAAATTTCCTCTTGTTAATTTGCCCAGTTAGTTTATTTCATAGACTCAATTACCAAAGCCTCCAAGAGGTGGAGAGACTCTGCCTCTCTCTACAGTTCCAAAGCTTCCGGGCTCACATTTGAGTTTTTGAATTATTTTTTTCTGTTATATGGTTTGAAACATATTTCATATTTCAATGTTACAGCATTGTAACATTTTTATTGAATAGTCCCTTGTTTTCCCATCGATTTTCAGTATCACTTCTGACATATCAGGCATCAATATTTGCACAGTCTGGTGTAGAATTCTCTGTTGTGTTCTATCTGCTTGATTGCTTTTAGCTCAATAAAACACTTTCTTAGTTACTGTAATTTTATAAACATATCTTGAAATCTTGGTGAACATCTTGTCTTGCTCTTCTTTTTGAATGTCTGAGATTTTTTTTTAGAAAAAGTCTCTTTGCTATTTCATATACATTTAGAATTAGCCTATTAATATATATATATATATATATATATATATATATATATATATATATGCTTGACAAGTCTTAATTTTTTGGATTGCATCTACTGATTAATTTGAAGAAGAAAATGGCTAACTACAAAATCAGGCTTTCCTGTTCATGAACAAAGTATATCTCTTCACTTATTTAATCCATCTTTAAAGTCTTTTGCTAAAGTTACACGCTTTAATTCTCTGGTAGTCATGCTGCTTACAGCTACATTTATTCTTAAAGTTAAGACTCATTCTAGCAACTATTTTATAATTTGTCTCATATTTTTGTATGTAGGTTATCTTTTTTATGTGCTTTGTGAGCTGAGATTTTTTTCCTTCATGTGCCAATTTTTTCTCTTAAATTGGAAACCACAAATTATTTACATACCTTGATAGTTACTGTAGAAATTTTAATGCTGTTGGGCATAGTGCATGTCTGTAATTGCAGCACTTGGAAGGCTGAAGCAGGAGAATTCCTGTGAGTTCAAGGCCAATCTAGGTTAAAGAGTGAGTTCAAGGCTAACCCTAGCAAGACTCTATCTCAAAAAAAAAGAAAGAAATTTTAATGCATATTTGATTTCATATGTAAATTAATCAGTGTCATTATTCTTGTGAACCATTTAAGGATCTTAAAATGCTTTAACAATAATAACACATTTTTCTTGTCTATGTTATTGCTTTATTACTATTTTAGTTTTTGTCCTGACAAATTGTGTTTTTGACTCTACAAATAGCCCCGTGGGTATTATTACTGTGTATGTCATTTTTTACCTTCTTTCCTCATTCCATTTTACAGTTGGTACTTTTTCATGGGTTTTTCTTTTTCCTAAAGTTCAACCTTGAGAATTGTATTTTTAGACAGAAACCATGGGTAGTTACTTCTCTTGGTTTTTATTTGTGATTATTGGATAATATCTTTATCTCGTGTTTATTTTTGGTAGGCAGTTTTGTTGAGTATTGACAAAAATTCTCTCTTTGATTAAACTCTACTCAACTCCATTGATTCTTACTTCAAGATAACTCAACTTTTGGACGGCTACGTTTGTCCCTGCCCTGTTAGCCATATAAGCAAGTGTTAAGTCCGTTTCACCAAAACCCTCGTCCTTGGCCGATGATCACCCTTGATGTTCGTTTCAGTCCCTCATCCTCCATCATTCTAAGCAGTGTGTGGTCCGCCTTTCAGTGAGACTCCTGGCTGGGGCCTTTAGACAGGATCATCCCTAACCCCTGAGGTTTTGTTTTAATAACTTTCTACCATTGAGCTCCACCCTGATTCTTGACTCCAAATCTTCCCAAGATCAACTACATTTGAACCTGAGCCCCATTTCTCTCCCCTGTTGCAAATCCCCTTGCAGTAGTGCCTACCGCAAAGTCCCCAACACACACACACACACACACACACACACACACACACACACACAAATAAAAGTCTTATCATTTTGAACAGCTGCCACTGAATAACTTTCTTCTTGAACAGGATAAAGTTATTTTGATTCAGTGCTTTGAAGACTTAGTTCTTTCGCGTTTCCATTGTTGCCCTGTAGCTGCTGAGAAGTCAACCACTAGAGATGTCATTTCTTTGTGGGTTAATCTGTTTTTTCCTTTTTGGCTGTTTGTAAGATTCTCTTTGTTTTAGATTTTGGTAATTTCACTTTTCTTTTCCCTTTTTAAAATTCTTGCTACTTTTATTAAATAACATACTATATGTCTTGGTCTAGCACCCTCAAATGCTACTGGTTGTTAGAAAAGATGAGTGATTAGCAGATTAAGTTCTTTTTTAAAATTTTGAGGACTGCAGGTATAGCTCAGTGGTAAGGCATTTGCCTGTCATGCAGGGGACCCTGGGATTAGTCCCCAACACCACTAAATAAATAAATAAAGTGATAGATAGATAGATAGATAGATAGATAGATAGATAGATAGAGGAGAGCTTTGTTTGATACATAATAGTTGTATATATTTATGGGATTTGATGTGATTTGTGTAATTATCAAATCAGAGTAATTAGTAAATCCCTTCACCTTAACCATTTATCATTTCTTTGTGGTGAGAACATTCAAAATCCTCCCTTCTAGCGAATGTGTATTTTAACACACTAGTGTTAAATGGAGTTGTTCTGCTGTGTAACTGAACCCCAAGACTTAGTCTTTCTGTTTGTAGCACGGAACAACCTCTCTCTGTCCTTACCTCTCTACTCACTCCAGCTGCTGCCAACCACTGTTCTCCTCTTAACCTCTGCGAGGTCAAATGTTTACAATTCCACATGGGAATGAGACTGTGTAATACTGCTCTTTTCAATAACATAACACCCTCCGGGCTCATCCGTTTTGTCACAGTGACTATTTCATCCTTCTTATGGTTGCACAGGATTATATTTTGTTTATAGGCTACATTTTCTTTATACCTGCATCCACTGCAGGATGCGAGTTGATTTCCTGTTTTGACTGTGCTGAATACTGCAATTAACACGGAATTGGAGCAGTCTTTTCAACATAATAATTTCATTGCCTTTGAATACATACGCAGACATGGGGTTGCTGGATCATTTGGTAGGTTGTTTTGTTTTTTTCAGTACTGGGAATTTAACCAGGGGTCTTTACCCCAAACTATATTCCTAGCCCTCTTCCTTTTATTTGTAATTTTAGACAGGGTCTCATTAAATTGCTAAGTTGGCAGGCTAGTCTCAAACTTGCGATCCTTCTGCCTCAGCCTCCCAGAGAGCTGGATGATAGGCATGCTCCGTCATGCTTGGCTCTGATTTTTTTTTTTTTAGTTTACAGAACGTCTACACTATTTCCACAATTGCTGTGCTGATTTAAGATGTTTTTCCTACTGTTCACTTCAGTTTCTGAGTGTTGACTTCCTTTTATCTCATCTGAGATTCACTGAACTTTTTGAATCTGACTATTCCTATCTTTCATCTGTTCTCAAAATTGGTCCTTATATCTCTTTTTCCTGTAACTCTGATAAAATCTATTCTCTAATCTATCCTATTTCTTAAACCCTCCTTAATATTTTTTGGTCCATCATCTCCCCATGCAGTATTTTGGGAAGTTTTTGATGTGTGGTCTAACTCATTGGTTTTACCTTCAGCTATGTGTAATCTGTGGGTGACCTAGCCTGGTATCTAATGCCTACTACTATGTTCCTCTTTAAAAATTTTTTATAGAGTTTCTATTTTACTTTTTTCAAATTTACCTGTTCCTCCCCCTCAATGTTGTTTTTTAGTCAAAATTCAAATGTCCCATTTTGTTGTTCCAAGTTTAACCATTCTTTATTTTTATTCTTTATTTTTATTTTTTTCTAATGGTTCTCATGTCTATAATTTCTTCAGATTGAAGTCATTACTGTTGTCCGACGGACTCTGTCACTCCTGGTGGTTTGTTGATGTCTGTACTTTGTGATTTGCAACTGTGAACTCCTGTTCCTCCCAACTTTATTTGGGGAAAAGGTTTTTTTTGAGACAGGGTCTCGCTGTGCAGTTCAGGCTGGCCTTGAGCTCACTTTGTAGCCCAGGCTGGTCTTGAACTCACAATCAGCCTCCCGAGTGCTGGGATTACAGGTGTGAGCCACCACGCCCGGCTTATTTGGGGAAAAATTTTGAGGCCTGAGTTGGGTATCCGTCCCCTCAGCTAGTGCTTCTGCCTAGCCTAGAGCAACTGTCATCAACCCAGGGCTACGTTCACTTCCCGGCCTTTCCTACCGTTCCGTTACTGTGAGCTCTGGTTTTAAACCAGAACAAGTGTTGGCTGTGGCTAGGAGTTCTCAGGTAACGCTTCTGTGACATCTTGTCAGATCCAAGACTGAGACAAGATGCGCCTTTGCCATTGCCCAGGGGCCAGCAGTGGTGACGCAAGTAGAAAAGCAGGGCGGCCTCACGATTTGCTCTGTGCTCACTGGCGACAGCTTCACCCAGAGGCCTCTGTCCCGCCGGCTCTGCCTGGCACTGGTCCCGGGACGGCCCTTGGTGCACAGAACCTGTCAGAGAAGCTGCTCCAGCCGCCTGCCTCTGTGCTTGCTCCTTATTGTCGCCTCATCCCTTGGCCTCTGAAGGTTTCCTTAACTTTCTTACTAGCTCGGGTTATTTTCAGTGCTTTAAGAATTGTTAAAACTCACCCTTTCTAGGAATGTGAGATGTTTTGTTCCAGGAGGGCTGTGCAGGACATTTCGGCCACCTGTGCCAGAAAGGAAGTGGCCAAATGTTGTAAAAGAAACAAATATGAGTTTTTTTCTAAATCTATAAAAGTTAAATCACCAAGAAATATAAATAATTGAATTTATCTCAAGGGGAATACTGGCATTTCAGATTTCTGCCAATTTTGCTCTGCTCTCCCATCTCAATTCAATTCACACATAGTTTAATTTAGAAAGTAGTTATATGTCTGTAATGGAAAGAGAGCTCTCTTTAAAAAAAAAGATTGAGGTGAATTCCCAGAAAATATATATTTGATTTTATGTATAAGTTGAAAATCCATCAAGATGATATGAAGAAATGTCTATTTTCTTATATCAGTGTTTCATTCAAATCAGACTTTTAAGTAGATTTCTTAAAACCAAGAAACAAAACATTAGTATTCACCGCATTTGTCAGTATAGTACTTTGATTCGGGGGCTTAGTAAGCACATAGTCAAATATTTTTCTAAATACCTGGAGGGCAGCAATAAAATCTAAATTAAAAATTCTGTCTATGAAGCCTCTTACTTTACCAACCAGACAAATATCTTGACTTATGTGCTTCACTTTCCTGCCAGATGGAAATACTTATTAAAGCCTCCTTGCTTACATCGAGATGCGGAGGATACAACCTGAGGGAGAAGGCTGAACAGAGCTCCTGGGTGAGTTTGCTCATGCTTGGGGTGCAGGTTGCTCTCTTTCTTGGTCACTGACCCCCTGGGAGGAGCAGGATGATTTCCTCTGCCTCCGAGCATTCTGGAGGGCTGAGGCAGGAGAATACCAAGTTAGAGTCCAGCCTGGGGACTTAATGAGATTTTGCTTCAAAATAAAAAATAAAATAGGGCTGCAATGTGGCTTAGCATGAGGCCCTGGATTCAATCCCCAGTACTGGAAAACACATGAACGAATCACACGGGCCTCCTAAGTGTTTACAATTACTTTGTGCCAATGAAAAATAAATGTACATTTTAAGGACATTTTTATCATTTCACAAATACCTCCCTTCTTAGCATGGAGATGATAATGACAATATATGTGGAGCACAAAAAAGATGCTAAATATTATTTTTATTTTACATTTATTATTATTATTAGAAAATTGAGAATTAGGGTGACCAGCTATTTCAATGTGTCCCGACTGTCCAGGTTTTAGGAAGAATGTCCTGTGTCCTTGGAGTCCTCCTCACTCCTGGCAAACAACTGTTTTATTTTACAGTTTTTTGTGAGTAAGAGAAACTGACAGAGTTGCTTTGTTTCTCAAACAGACATAATCTCCTCCTGTCACACCAACCTGTTTCCTGCTTCTACCCTCTCTTTTCCTGACATTGTCATCTGTCTGCAAGCAGAAATTAATTCGCACCCTGGGATGCCACGTTAGCTCCTTAGGCTGGAAGAGGGTAGGCCAAGGTGTGATCTGAAAGTTACATCCTCCAGCCAGTAGAGGGTGCGCCTCAAATCACCCGGCTCAAAATCTATGTTCAGAAGCTTTTGCTTCTGCAGGTCTTCTGCCTCCTCCTAAGTTTTTTTTTTTAATTTTATTTTGAAAGTATACAACAGAACAAGTCAGAATAAAGTCAACTAAGATCATACAGTGAAATTGGTACAGAACTTCACAGCAGGCTACCGGGATAACAGTAATAGGTATCACAGTATGTTTTGTTATCTTTATAATAGTTGTTCTTTCAATCACGTATATCAAAATGAGATGAAAGATAGAACATTATAGAACTTATCAAAGCAGAATATTGAATAGAGCAGTACCATTAATCAGAAAAGAGCGAAACAGTAATAAAAATATTTGCCTTCAAAGAAATGGTAGAAGGAAGTCCCCCTTCTTTGCTATGGTCAACCTCCCAGGAGATGCTCAGATTTCTGGTTCCCATTTGCTAATGAGAGGGGGACAAGGAGGATAGAGGAAGTGGGATATTTTACTCTAGGCCATGTAGCAGTAGGTTCACTATTGCTTAGCAGGGAGGCAGGATGGTCATTTGGTTTCACAGCATCCTCAGTTCCAACATGGCGTGGATCTCAGGAGATGCTGCTGGTTCTCCCCCTGGAAGGGCTGCAGTCTGCCCCACTGCCTCCACTTACCCTAAGTTTTAATACATTGCTCTTCCAAGCTGTACGTGTCCCTCTCTTTTTCCTTCATCCCTCTGTTTTTCCCCCTTCCCTTTCATCCATCTTATTTTCTTTGCATCGCTGACTGTAGGGGCAATGCTTGGACTGGCCTTTCACCTCCGCTCCTGGTTCTCCATCATCTTTGCACTACATGAAACTGTGCTCTAATTTATTCCTCTTTATCCACATTTCCTGTGCCTATTTTCCTTTTATAACAAACAACTGTTCATTGTGTTCAGTACACTTTCCTTTGTTCTGTGTTCTTCAGAAATGTGTGTGTTTGCTTAATATATGTGCATTCTTCAAGAAGTGCATGTTTTATTAATTTATAAAAATAATATTGGGAATAGATTCCATTCTATTGCTTTGCTTTTTCTTGTTGTTCTCTAGCTCTTGATTTAATGTATCACTTCTAGCAGTCACAGGATCTCCCACAGTGGAGCTGAGGTTTCATCCACCACAATTTCCTATGCCCATTCTCTATGAGAGATGCCGGGCACTTGCAGAAGACCAAGTGGATGGCTCCCCTTGAATGCAGAACTACTACCGCCGCATAATTTAAACTGGGCTCTGCCTCCATGTACTGACATGTACAGAGGTGGCTATGCTATTTCCTTCTCCCTTCAGTTGTCTCTAAGCAAAAAAAGGCTAGCTAAAACATTGATATGTAATCTTTAAGGCAACCAACAGTTTCCTGTTTCCTGACATTGTGTTCCCTGTGAAACAGTTGAAAGCAGCGGGATGGCAGAGACAGGTAGTTCCAGAAATGCCAACTGGATACAAGCCTTAAAATAAGAGGCTGTGACTTCCCAGGGTACAAAAGTTTACATTTCAGAAACTGAAGCAACAGCCTCCTAAATTCACTCATATGCTACCCCAACCGAGTTGCGCAGACTGGTCTTTCCGCATACCTCTCTCCCTGCAGGTTGTGGAGGTGCTTGCTCTCCATCTGGGTGGCTCTGCTCACCTTGCCCGTCCTCACAGTCACTCATCTTCGAACCACTCCCTTCTTCATGAGATAATAAATTCTGGGACAGGCATTAGATCAGGGCCTTTTCCTTTTATCCTCACTTGGATCAGACTTAGGACCCCTTGGCTGCTCATAACTTTGAACGTGTCTTAGTGTCTTTACTCTCACTGTGCGTTGTATTGGAGGTGGTAGATTAGAATTAACTTGCCTGGAGTCCAATAACGTTTCAATGGAATTACAAATATAACTTTCTAGATTGTGAGGAGGACTAGAATAGGGATTACAATGTACAATATTTGGGTTACAATAGGCATAAGTACTTGTTCCTAATGGACTTGTGAGGATTCCCTTGGAAATACATCCAGGAAAAAAATTACGGGGTCTGCATTTCTTCCACCTCATTTGCTACAATGCCACCATATTGTTCCTGACCCATCCACATTCTCAACAGAGAGCACGTGGGTTCTCAGCATTCCTAAATCTCTGCCAACACTTAGACTTAAACAACTTTCAAATTCAAAGTGTTATCAGTCTAATGAGTATAAAATGACATTATTGTTTTAACTGAAATTTATCTGGTAATAAGAAATAGATATCTGCTTATATTCCCTTTAATTGATTAGCTTTCTCTATCTCTGTCTCTGTCTCTCTGTCTCTCTCTTATGAGACAGGATCTTGCTATGAAGTTCAGGCTGGCCTTGAGCTCGCTATGTAGCATAGGCTGGCAGAGAACTCTCAGGGATCCTCTTGCTTCAGCCTCCAGAGGGCTGGCAGTACAAGCATGCACCACCGTATCCAGGACAATCCTTTAGTTTTTCTCTTCTAAATTTGCCCATTTTTTCATTTTGATTCCTTATCATGCGCAGGTATTTCTGCATATTTTAGATGTTGTTATCTTGCCAGATTTAGCTATTGTCTCCCAAACTGGCATTTGTCTATGTTGTCCTTTGTGAAACAAACGTAGTTAGTCTTTTTTTAAAAAAAATTTTTTTTTGTCTTTTTCCTTTTTATCGGTACCGGGGATCGAACTCAGGACTGCCTGCTTGCAAGGCAGGCGCTTACGCTGCTGAGCTAAAACCCCAGCCCCCGTATTTAGTCTTGATGTGGCCAATTTGCTTTCATTCTGTGTTTTTCCAGTTCTGCTGAAGAAGCCTTTCCTTTCTATGGATACCAAGATAATCTCCCATGTTTTCTTTCACTGGCCTTGATCTCTCTTTCACACTTCTAAAATCTGGATATCTAAATTTTCATAAATTCGGCACCATAATGGTTGGCTGGAAGCAGAAGACTTCTGTAATATGTGGAGAGTTTAATAAGGGTACAAGGCAGGGTTTCTCAATTGCAGCACTACTGATGGTTTGGGTCAGATGATACTCTGTTGTGGGGAGCTGTGCTGTGCATCGGAGGCTATCTATCAACACCCCTAGTCTCTGTCTGCTACCCTTTCTGTCCTTCCGTGTAGTTGTGACGACAATCGTCTCTGCATATTGTCAAATTGCTCCCAGTTAATAACCACCATGCAGGAAGCCTAACTGAGCCACCACCAGCTGCAGGTTTTTCCTCCCATGTTGGAGGAGGAGAAGGAAGGTGCCTAGTACCAGGTCACTGAGAATTTTTATGGCAGAAGCTGCCCCCCAAAACCTGGGTTTTTCAGTGCAGGATCAGTCAGCCTGTGCAATCTGCGGGGAGCAGCTGCTTACCTGGACCTCTGCCACTAGGGGGCAAGAGCTGTGGGAAGGCTGGCTCCCAGCCCTTGGACAAATGACGAACAGGAAATGTGAGCTTAGAGCGGCACACCAAAGACCCTAGCACAGCCCCCAAAATTATTTGGTGGTGAAAGGGACTAGAAGTAAGTGTGGTTTAGTCTTCACTGAGAAATACTGAGGTCTTCAATTATAGCATGGTGATGTAGGCCTGTGAGTGGTATTATGCAATATATATATATAATTGAATACCACATTACCTTACAAAATCTGAAAATGTTGAATTCCCAAACTGTGTTATAATAATAAAACTTGAATTATCTGGGACACAATAACCAACACCCAAAATTTGTCCTGTGCATTACATATGATGGTGGAAATACATGTCCCACATTTAGGTCTAAATCTACCTATAGTATACGTTTGGGTAAGAATTCAATTTTGTTTGTTTTCATGTACAGTAGTACCTCAGTTCGCAAACAATTCTCTCCACAATTCTAGTCGCAAACTGAACTGGATAAAAACTGAATTAAATTTTCCCTGTAAAGTTGACATTAAACCTCACCACTGAAGTTAATTCTATTTTCATCCAACTTGGTTTGTGACCAGAACTGCAGACAGAACTAAGTTTGTGAACTGAGATTCCACTGTAAAGAGTTATTTTTCTCTACACTCTCTAGAAAACAACAACTCCTTCTCTCATTAGTTCATTATGACTTCTGTATTCTATTAAATTCTCATGGCCCTTCTGGTAGATTAAATCTATTCCCTTGCAAAACCTGACTCCAACAGGCCTGATGTTCTAGTCTGTTCCACTGGCCTATCTGTGTATTCTTCTGCTGTCTTGTCACTTTCTCATTGCTGGGACAAAATATCTGACACCTGCATTTTAAAGAAAAGAGGATTATTTTGTCTCACAGATTTTAAAGGATTCAGACTGTAGTTGGCTGGGTCCCAGGTAGCTGGAGTGGTAGAAGGGCCTGGATGGAGGACAGCTGCTTTCATATTTAAATCTTAAATTACTTGAAAAAAATGTTATTCTCTTGATTATGCTTAGACTTGAGTTTTTACAAAATCTCTTAAGCCCTATACTCAGGATATCACAGCCACCAGATATTTTTGAGTTAAGAAATCCGATGGGAGAATAGGAGTGTGGCTCAGTGGCAGAGTGTTTGCCTGACGTACACGTACACGAGGATGTGCTCCTTCCTCTTAGCTCCAACAGAGAAACACTGAGCTGTCATCAGTGCGCAGATGGGGGAGTCAGTGTTATCCGTGCTCCCTCCCCCCTCAGAGAGATGCCTCGTTAGCTGTAACTATATCTCCTGCTCAGCATCCCTGAACAGAACCCACCATCAGGAGATACAGCTGTGGCACATCCACCTCTCCGATAGTATTCTAATGTAATTACAGGCCACAGTAGCAGTTTTGCTGCAGGAAATCATGAAATGTGTTGCCTTGCCAAATGTGTTTTCACTTTGGCACACTCATTTTAGAGTAGCTTTCAAAGCAAATATAATGGACTCATTATAGGCGGTAAATTGAATTGAGTTCTGCTAAAGCAATCAGTGCCAGGGTAAATTAACAAAGCAAAACCAATCTGAGACTATGTTTGCGTAATAAAAACACTGTGGAATCATTTACTGCTTTTTTTTGCAACGAATAGTCAGATGCATGGTCCTGGGCACATAGGAAGAACTAAAAACATTCAGATGGAGGGATTTAAACTGAATTCTCCAGAAAGTCCTTCTCTCCACCCGGTTGCTGCTTCCTGTTTCCATGTCGGTCAGTTGGCACCAGGAGTGGTGGATCCATTGCTTCACTGGGCTTTTACCCAGCCTGGAAAGACTCCTGCCTTTCTACTTACAAATAAACAAACAAAATTAGCAACAGTTGTTCTCAGCACTCCTGTTTGCCAAAAAGTCAGGCAAGAGGTTTCATTAGGTCCCAACAAGTGTGAGCTCTGCTGTTCTCTTGATGAGTGATGTTGCCCATATCTGCCCAGGAATGCCCAGTGCAGAGACCCATGTGGTGTGTTCCTCCTGCACATTCCCTTTAGAAGGGTGGGTGGGAGCTCACAGCTTTGCTAATGCTTCAGGTTTCCATCCCAAAACCACAGCATTAGTCTAACCACAGTGCAACTTCAGAGGAGGCAAACATCAGAACGGCAGCCAGTCTTGTCCTCAGCTCCTAATTGAGTTGAGTTGCTGTGGTGGAGACCAGCCCAGCAGGGATGATTGCAAACAGCATCAGGAACACTCCCAGCCTGGGTCCTTACAGGAGGCTCGCATAATGCGCCTTTTCTTCTCTTTGTTGTGAGTATAACACACAGGCAGGAAAACAACTGGAGCATAATGTACAACATTATTGTGTGTGGGTAACACGAGGAGAGAATTCCAGCCATCCCATTCAGGGGGCTTCTTTGCTCTGCTTTCATTAATGGCGCTCCCATGTGTTCCTGCTTTTGTCTTGCAATGCTATATTTCCAAATCTTTAAAACCATTTTCCGGAGAGTATACTTCACATGCAAAAAAACTGTGCCTATTTACTGTATACAGCTCATTATGTTTGAGGATAAAGCACAGACTAAGAAGCTATCCCACAAAGGCCACCAAAAGTGCTGTCTGTCTTTTGGGGATGAGGAACATTTCTTCCCAGTCTTAGAGAAAAGCTGATTTTTAAGCAGCTAGCTAGAAGGTCTAGGGTATTGTTCTTTTATACAACCTCCCAGATGCTTAGCTGCACCCACACAAGCCCTGGATGTGCTCTAGTTAGAAAATTGTCTTTGCTCAGGCCTCACGTTGGTCCATTCCCAAACCGTGGATGTTTTCTCGCCCCTTGCCTTTCTCCCTTGGCTTCCTCTGTCATCAGTGTCCCCTTTACTCCTCTCCCCTTGTCCTTCCTCCTAAGCTGCTGTTTGGAGGGAGCTGCTGTTACCCATGGTTGGTGTGGACATAAGTCTGTGTGTTGGCTCCCAGGGATAGATGTTTTTGAACTCAGCGAAGGAAGTTTAAGGCTACTCCCTTGGACCTTCATCGCTCTAAATAAAAAGCGTGCTTCCTAAGCATTGCTGGCGGAATTGTATCCCCTAAAAGTCCTATATGGAAGCTGAGCCTTCATAGCCTGGTGTTTTGAGTTTTCTTCCTCTTCCTCTTTCCACCTACACCTGCCGAGGAAAGACCAAGTGAGGACACAGGGCTGCAGTCTAAGCAGAAAGCCCTCAACAGACACCAAGCCTGCTGGGACCTTGATCTTGGACTTCAGTCTCTAGAACAATGAGAAAATAAATTCCTTCTGCACAAGATACCTGGTTGGTGCTAGTTCGTTAAGGCAACCAAAGCTAATACACTAAGCAAATGCAACTTCAAGGTAGCTCCCCAACCCTGTTTTTTCAAACCAATTGTTGCCTCTAAATCCTTCCTACATAGAAATTCTGGTGGCCCCACAGCCTAACATGTACCTGTACTTGTTGAGTAGGAATCATCTGGATGCAGTGTTATCCTCAAAAGTACCATCAAGGCAGCGCTGCCCAGGCTCATGAGACAGGAAGATTCAGTCTGAAATCACAGGCTTGGGAGTGGGTACAGACTGCACAGAGGACCACAGTGCCTGACTCCCTTGTCACACATGTGCTGCTGCTCTTGGTCACGTCACTCTCTCATGGCAGCAGGGAGCTGAGGCCCAAGTTGAAATTTGAGCAAATGGGATCCAAAAGATGGCAGGTACCTGGGACCAACACCACCTGCTCCATCAGAGAGATACCGAGGCTGCACATCTGGCCACAGCTGGAGCTAGCTGATAGGCCACAGAGCAGCTCTGGGCTTGCCTCACTCTTCTTGGACAGAAGGGCTGAGGGCCTGGATGGTAGGCTGGGTCACTAAGGTGTATGCGACTGACGTGTGATATGGCATAGTTAACAGTGGAGGACATTGTAACTACTCAACTACTCATCTTTTTTTGTGTGTGTGTGCTGGGGATCAAACTCACGACCTCGCGTTTGCCAAGCAGGCACTTACGCTGCTGTGCTAAACCCCCGGCCTCATGTAACTCAGCCTTTCAATCTTTCTATCCATGAGAAGCACGGTTACTTGTTTCACTACACACTCAATTTATTCCATTTATTGTCATAGGGTATTTTAATTACTTTTCTCTCATTGCTGGGACAAAATACCCAACACCCAAAATTAAAGAAAGAAAGGTTTATTTAGCTTGTGATTTGTGGAGGTTTCAGTCCATAATCAGCTGGCTCCAAGGCAGGGTAGCAAGGCATAGGAGCAACAATTCAAGGTGACAGACAAGAGCAAAAGCAGGAAGAGCAAAAATAGCGGGAGGTGGAGGCTCTTTTCTTCCCTTATATTGTATGCAGGTCACCCCTTGCGCCCCACAGGGCAGGTGTAGCACTCACAGCATCTCCTTGCCCTCCTCTTGCACAGGCTCAGGATGTTTACCAGGTGAGGCCCGTGGGCCCCTACGGAGTCACTTAGTTAAACTTCTGAACTGATATAAGCGGAGATAATGTATCCATCATTACAGTATTACCTAACTCTCCTTTCCCTTATCTCTTACACTGCTAGAGAAGATGTTTACTTATTAACTGTGCTGAACATATTCCCTTTAGTTATTCCTTACACTTCATGACTTGTTTATCTACAAGAAGAGCAAAGCATTTTTATAATATCCTGAAGTCATCCAGATTGGAAAGTTTGCTATAATAGCACAGAGGAATCGAGAACTCCATAAGATGAACAAGGAAGGGTTCAAAAATACACAGCTGGGTTTGGTCATGCACTTGTTTTGCTTTCCTTGCAATGCTGGGGTTTGGACGTAAGGCCTGGTGCATGCTAGGCAAGTGCTCTACCACTGAGCCATATCTCCAGTCTAAAAATTTAACTGGCTCTGTGACACCAAATGCAAGGGTGAGTGGCCATCTGTGTGGCACAGGCCAGAGCTCCCTGATGGCCTCAGCTTGAGCAGCACCAAAATTTAGTTCAATTTTATTTTTTTTGTCTCTGAATGGTTTTTAATGTTGATATACAGGAAAGAAATTCCCCACCTGCTAGATGTCTGGAATGAGTTCCTGGTCTCTAAAATCAAAGAATGAATTTTAGGAACAACGGAGGTTAAGAGCAGAATATATTTATTGAGAGAAAGCTTTTGTATGAGAGAGAGACAGAAGGAGTCCCAAGTGGGTTGCCAGGGAACCTGCCTTTCCCAGGAATTTTTGTAGAGCAAATCCACAATGTGAGGAGGGGCCAAGATGGGGAAAATGGGTAATCACAAGGTGAGACAAAACTGTGGTTAACCAATGAGATTACGAGTTTAATTGCTCAGGTAAAATGGATTAAATTGGGAAAGCAAGTCACATAACTAGCAGGCGCTCCTACAGACCAAGGGCTTCTTGGGGTGGGGGTGGGGGCAGAGTGTTGAGATAGTGGCTCCTTCCGACTTCTTCAGGAAGTATGTGGGTGTATTGGTTTCATCTTTTGTCTTGAGGTCTGGCCCACAGCAGAGATGACTGTCTCCCCCACAGTTGCAGGGTATCTGGGCTTCTGCACTGGCTCCTTGGAGGGCCTGGCCCTGTCTGGCTGTCTATATTTCTATCTAACTCAGCTGCCTATAACAGGGTCATAAATCAGGTGGTGCCTTTAAAAGAGTTTTTATCTCGAGATAAAAACGAGCTAAGTTGTCCAGACTGGCTCTGTCTTGGGCCTCAGCCTCCCGAGTAGCCAGGGGTTATAGGTGTGTGTCACCATATCTGGTTTGCTCATCTTTTTTTTTTCTTCTTTGGTACCGAGGATCGAACTCATGACCTCTCACCTGCCAAGCAGGTGCTTGTGCTGCTGAGCTAAACCCCGGCCTGTGTTCATCTCCTAGCAATCTAATAGATGTGAAATGACAGCTCACTGGGGTTTCCATTTGTGTCTCTCTGGCAATTAAAAATGCTGAGCATTTTTCACAAATCTTTTGGCCACTTGTACTTTTTTGGAGAAATATCAATTCAAATTCTTGGTCCGTTTTTAAATAGGATATTGGTTTTCTTGGTGAGTAGTTTGAATTCCTCGGCCACTTTGGGTAGGAGCTCATTGTTTGATTAGCAGTTTGCAGGTCTTTTCTCCAGCTTTGTAGTTGTCTCTTCACTCCTTTCCTTTGCTGTGAAGAGCTTTTGAGCTTGATGCAATGCTATTTATCTACTTTTATTTTAATTGCTGTGTTTTGAGGATCACGTCCAAGAAATATCTTCCCAGACCAATATCATAAAATTTTCTCCTGTGTTTCCTCTCATATTTTTACCTTATGTTCAGGCTCTTTTGTTATTCCATACAAATTTTAGGATTTTCCCCCCAATTCCTGTAAAGAATGGTATTAACTTTGTGTGTGTGTGTGTGTGTGTGTGTGTGTGTGTGTGTGTGTGTGCAGAACGGAGGATTGAACCCAGGGCATTTGCACTGAGGTATATCCCCAGCCCTTTTTAATATTAGGAGACAGGGTCTCACTAACTCACTGAGTGCCCAGACTGGGTTCAAACTCATAATCCTCTTGTCTCAGCCTCCGATCCCACAGTCCCAGCACACTGAAGGACTGAAGTTGAAGGATTAAAAGTTCAAACTCCGCCTGGAAAACTTAGTGACTTAGCAAAAGCCTGTCTTAAAATTAGACCTAAGATTTATTTTTGACCCAACAAATGACACTGTTTTTTGTTTGTAGCCCACATTTGCTTGAAAATAATTGATATTTAAATTTCTTCTGAAAGGAATTCTGCTTATTAATTTTTAAAATTCCAAACATGTATGTGTTCACTATCTTTTTATGCCTTCTTAATCTATTAATTTCAGACATAAATATACTATGTTGTTTGTAGATTTGTAGGTTTGACAATTTCTCATTGCAATCCATTCTCTGTATGCATCTCAAGGCTGTGTTGATAAACATATTCACCTTTGTGTTTGCTTTATATTATTATTCATTTTTCTTTTTGCTTATTGCCTTAAATTCTAATTTTTATGATATAAATATTATTATAATAGCTTAAATTTGCTTGGTATTGATATACCTTTCCCTATCTCTTTATATTTCAGATTTTCTGTATGAAATAGTTTCACACAAGCTTCTGAAGCTGACTTTATAGCATAAGCATAGGTATAGTTAAATAGGTCATGGAAGGGACCAGATCAACAAAGGTAACTAACTGCTGTAAAGTAATAGGCAGTCAAGTCAACAGCATTACAGAGAAAGTATTACATAGTCAAGAAATAGAAAAGCACCTCATTATGTTGAAGCTTTACACTATACAGAAAGGTCAACGTCAAGGAGATTAAAAACCTTAAAATACTCAATATTAAAGCAGAAATATCTTTGTGACTTGGGATTGAGAAAATATTGTTTTAGTGTTCTAAAGGAAAATATGAGTAAATTGGGCTATGTGTAAACAAAATCTCTTCATTATAAAAAGTCCTGTAAACATAATTTAAGTCATAGATTTGGAGATGACATGTACAACTCATAATCAGTATGAGTCTAGTGTTCTGAGTAAACAAAGAAATCCCACAAAACAATATAAAATTACACAGATAAACACCTGGTGTGCTGCTGCATGCCTGTGGCCCAGTACTCCGGAGGCTGCAGCAGGAGGATCACAAGTTCAAGTCCAACCTCGGCTACGTAAACAAGTTCAAGGCCAGCCTGGACTAGAGTGAGATCGTGTCTCCAAAAACTAAACAAATAAACAAACAAACAAAAAATGCAGACAAAAGATATAGAGCCTTACTGTTTTGTTTTGGCATCGGGGATTGACTCATGACCTCGTGCCTACCACCCTCACTGAAATGAATCAGTTGCACCTGGGCACCCCCAGCCCAAAGCAGCAGCAGAAGGTATGCATCCAGAGCCTGGATATCCCTGGGATATGTCCCCTACTTTGAATTCCAGACCCAGTAGGTGTGCCCAAAACAGATCTCCACATGGGTCTCGGGTTTGCCCGGGTTGTTGTTGGCCACAAGGACAGCCTCCAGGCAGCTTCCCAGGGTGCAACTGGCCTGGGCAGAATTCCTCAGATGGTAGGTGGAGGTCTGGGGCTGGTGGAGGCCAAAAGGTCTCCCCATCTCGGAAGGGTGAGGCCAGTACAGAAGGTGTATCAAACTGGTGAGCACCTGCAGGAGATTCTTGAAGCTGGAAGCAAATTTAGAGGCAGGACAGGGTCCTGAGAACCAGTAGGTGCTGCTATCGGTGCTGATCTTCTTCAGATGGAATTTTGGTCCTGGCCTATGATTGTCTTGATGATTTCCTGCATTCTGTTTGCTGGTACAGTGGACCCCTGAAATTCACAAAACTTCTAGAGCACCCAAACCAGTAAGACCAACCCCACAGTGAGAAAATGGTAGCACTCAAATTGTCCCCCATACAGACCCACACTGCCCTGGACTCTTCTGAGACTTCTGCAGAGCTTTTCTGGGGGATGATGAGTTCTGTGGGGGCCAGGGCGAACTCAGCGTACGTCAGTCCAGTCCTCACTGCCAGTGTGTGTTGCTCTCCGTCCACCATCGGCTGGCTCCAGGGCTTGGCGGAGGGCCACCACGGAAAACAGGACATGGCGCCCACGAGGTGCCCAAAGCAACAAAGGTTGCAAATAGTTATTTATAAGTCCTAATGCTTTAAGAGTTCTATTTTTGCTTTAAATAGCTTTAATGTATTTGTATATTTTTACCTTTTGGCTTTGGCAGACCTCAGGTCACTAGGAATTTTTTTTTTTTTTAATCGGTACCAGGGATGGAACTCATGACCGCCTGCTTGCAAGGCAGGTGCTTATGCCGCTGAGCTAAATCCCCAGCCCCTAAAAAACTGACTAGGAAATTTTTTAAAGTGACATGTGAACCAATCTGCCTTAGTTACCCTTTACTTCTCGCTGCGACAAAATACCTGATGACCAAAACTGGGAAAGAAAAGGTTTATTTGTTACAATTTTTGGAGGTTTCAGTCCATACTCACTCAGCTGGCTCCAAAGTAGGGTGGCATGGTGGGGCCTCGGTTCATGGCGGCTGCAAACAGCAAGGCAGAAACCTGCACAAGAGTGAGACACTTCTTCCTGCATTGTATGCTAGCTTCACCCATAGGTGGGTGTAACACTGACATCATCAATCCAATGAACCAATGAACCAATCATAGATGCACAACGCAAATGCATGAAGTCTGGGGGCCACAGGCATAAACCATGGCACAATCTTTGTCTTGAATACTAGTAGTTCTTTGTCCACAAATCTCAGGAACATTGCAGATAGAAAACTGGTTTTGTGCTGTGGAGAAAAATAAAATGTAAGAATAAATATATCCAGTCATAGTATCATTTGTATAACATTACTCATTTCTGTATATTCTATTTTATGGGATGATATGTTGGCATGGTAATTAAGACCAGTTCAGTTCTACTTTCATGATGTGAGTGAATGCTACATTTTATTAAATATTACCAGGTCGGTACTATTTTTACACTTTATTAAGCAAAAGAGAATTTTTAATACAATGGGTTCAACATGAAAAATTCTTAATAAAATAATGAAAGCCAAATAATTTACTCTCTTTTTTTTTTTTTTTTTTTTTTTTTTGTGGTGTGTGAGGGTTGTTGAGACAGAGTCTTGCTATGTAGTGCAGGCTGGCCTTGAACTTACTTATGTAGCCCAGGCTGGGCTTGAACTCACAGAGATCCTCTTGACTCAGCCTCTTGAGTGCTAGGATTATAGGCATGCACTGCCACACCTGGCTCACTAACATGCTTTATGTGAAAATTCCCACTCCTACTGCCCCAGTAAATCTATAGAAATATCTAAGCACATTAATAGATTTTTCTGAGGACAGGCATTGTGTCAAGTAAATTTTCATATCATTCTCATTTTTGTGCATTCATTTTTATGGGTTGATACACTGCCATGGTAACCAAAAATCCATTGTAGTGCCATTACTTATAACTATTAAACTATACTAAGCATGTTTGTAACTAATCTTGTAATATTCTGTATTGGTATTTTTTTTTTGTCTTTTTTCCTTTTTATCGGTACCAGGGATCAAACTCACAACTACCTGCTTGCAAGGCAGGCACTTATGCCGCTGAGCTAAATCCCCAGCCCTCTGTATTGGTATTCTTAAAAACTGAATTATATATTATATTTATAGTGTTCCAGAAAAAAAATAATAAAGGTCTGGGGATATAGCTCAGTGGTAGAGAACTTTTGCCTAGCATGCATGAGGAGGCCCTGGCTTCTGTCTCCAGCACCACACCAAATAAAACCCAAAAAAAGAAGGATGGCAACCCACTGAATTTTTTAAAGCCATCCATGAATTTTGGCACAGACAGTGTATGTATACTCATTTTTAAAAAATGATTTAAATCCATCAGATATGTTAATGATATTTCCTTGGGCTCTGGTCATTTTCTACAGCCTTCTTGTTGTCTTTTCTTTCCTCCCAAAGTTCAACAAGTTTTTGTTTCCCTCTTTTTTTTTTTTTTAGTTGTTTTTTATTTATTTGTTTCTCCTCATGGTACTGAGGATTGAACCCAAGACCTTGGGCAACTAAATAAGTGCTCTGACACCAACCTCCATCTCCAGATCTTCTTACTCTGTTTCAGAACAGGGTCTCTCTAAACTGCTCAGGTTGGCCTCAAACTCTCATCCTCCTGCCTCTGCAGGCACACACCTGCCTCCCAAGCATCTGGGAGTATAGGTGTGTGCCAGTCTCACCCAGCTTTTCTTTGCTTTCTGATACAAACTTAAAGGTGCCTTTCATGTCACTGTCACACTGAATACAAGACACAAACTCAAGTCAGCATAGAGATACATGAGGATGCTCAAACAGCCGGCACTTCCTCTCGCCTCTCCTCTCATTTCCTGGAAAACAACAGGTTGTACCAACTAATTTTCAGTCATGTTCTACAGTGGTTGATGAATGTTTTCTTCACAGCAGAAGTCTTCAGCCTTCTGTATTACAGTTCTCCAAGCTCAGACAGGTTCCTCAGTAGGCAACACACCAGCAGTGAGAATTTCCTCTAATGCAGACAGTAGCTAGTGAAGGCCTGGGAGTTGGTAATCTGGGCTTCCTGGAGATCTCCAGGTGAATGCTGCCCCAGCACCTCAAAAACATCTCCAAATGTTTAACCCAGCATGTCCCTATTGAAAGGGTTTTGGCCCAGACAGGACTCTGCAGCCAGAAAAGCCTCAACCAGAACCAGAAAACTCCTAACTCCCCCACCCCTAGGAATTTACCTGTGACGCCATCTTCCCTGCTCCTGGAAACTTACCTATGGCGCCAAACCTAGGACCAATGGGCTACCTGTGCATCCCTGATGCCCCCTTAGGTTTCACCCCAAACCGAGGTTTCTTACATACCCCTGACACCATGTGTCTGCCAGAGAGAAAGCTGGACTCCAGCGGTTGGGGGTGCTGGTGTTCTCTCTCCATGTTCTCAGAATAAAGGCCTCTTTTGTTTTATACTTCTCATCTTTTGGAAATAATCCTATCATTTGGTGCCGTGACTTGGATCAGCAGGCGATTGACTCCTGGGACACACCAAGTTGCTTCACCAGCCAATTCTTGAACCGGATTAAATCCTGCCGCTTTTCTCTCCTGGGATCTTAACCTGTTGCCGCCCACCCGCACTCAACACTGGCCAATTAATTTCAGGTGAGCACTCTCTGGAGAATCCTTGGCGCTGGGCTCAGCCTCAGGTGAGTTTTCTCCCCCGTACTCGTAGGTCTGTGATGCTTCCACATCCTTAGGACAGCCCAGGGCAGGGTCTTTCTGGGCAAGCCTGTGTCCACAAATCTCTTGTCCTTTGGGTTCAGATAGCCCAAGGCAGATCTTGGACAGCCCACACTGGGGGGCCCTCACTTCCCTTAGAGCTTCACACTCTCAGAGGCACAACTGTTACTGACCCCATGTGGACTCCACTTGTACATCTCTCAGTGATGACTGGAATGGAATATATGAGTTTTGGAACCTTACCTGCTGTGTGGTGCCACAGAACAAGTGACAGCTTGCCTTCCAGACTGCAGCTTCTTTCTTGCCTGAATTAGTTATGGGCAACGTATTCTCTAACTCCTAAAAGACGCTTCTACAATGCCTAATTTCCAATTTACATACTCTTAAGATTAAAAGTACCATAAAAACTAAGCAATTAACTTTTTACTGCCAGGAGGTCTGGCCAACCTATCCACTTAGTGGTGATCGTTGGCCCAGGGAAGGAACATTTGACCTCTGCATTCTCAAAAACCTCTATGATTTTTGCCGGGCCAGCAACAGGTTGATAGAACTCCCATACATCAAGACCTTCCTGGTTCGGAGAACACACCCATCTCTCATTAAGTCCTGTACTCCCACCCAGATACTTTTGGCTAGCTCTGCCCCAATGCAAACTGTTTCCTCCAACCAGGATTTGCTCGATGTTGTTCCTCCAGTCTTTCCTCAGCCGGCCCTTGCCTACCCCCAAACTCATTCCTTGCTTTTTCCTCCCACTGTGGTTCCGCCCTCCCTTTCCCCAATCTCTGATTCTCTCAGCAGTCTTGGTCCCTCTGTGCTTCAATTGCCTCCCGCTGTGTGACCATTTTCCTCTTCGTCTCCTGGGACCCATAACTCTCCCAGCAACTCTAATCACTCTATTACGCTTCCTCAAAGTCTCCGATTCATTCTCCTGATAATTCTCTGACCTCTACAGGATTCTTGTCACCCACCCACCACACCCGATCTTGGTCATCGTGCCCTTCCGACAAGCGACGCAATCGTTCTGGCAAGCTGCACTATTGTTCCGGCTTGCGCCAGGAACGGTCGCCATGTTACAAGCCTCCACCATGTGACAGGGCACCATCATCTTGGGACAGATCTTACAGTCAATGGGCGCCCCCTTGGATCCTCTTGTGAACAGCAACAGCCGCCCTGTTGCAGTGCATATGACACTTCATTGTGCTGCCAACAGCAATTTTCTCACTGCAAAGCACACAGTAAGACACCATCTGCCTGTGTTTCCTCGTCCCAAGGTGACCCGCAGCCGCTCTGTAGCTGCTCTACGGATGATTGCTCACACGCGCCTACTGGACGGATGGCTGCCCAATGGCCCTCTACTCCACAATCTTCTCTTCAAGCTCTGCTACCACTTCGGGAGCAAGCTGGCCCTGAGGGACTTTTTAATATACACATGCCTTTCTCCTTTTCTGACCTATCCCAGATTACTCATAAATTAGGTAGCTTCTCTGTTGACCCAAAGAATTATATCAGGCAATTTGAATTTATTACTAATTGTTATGATTTACATTTTAAGGATGTTTATGTGATTTTAAATTCCCTCCCCTTCCTACTTCTCTGGTTGACCCCATGGTTTGGGACACATCTAATCCTACTTTGGCTACACATGCCATGCCTGTTTTAATCTGTCTCAGGGATCCCTCAATTTTTCCCTGAGTTCTTAATACCCCATAGCTCCCCAATATTTATGGGACTTAAACCCATAATTAAGCGGCTTTTAGACAATGGTTTTCTTAAACCTACCCATTCACCCCACAATACTCCCATTCTCCCAGTACTCAAGCCTGATGGGTCCTATAGCCTTGTACAGGACCTTAGGGTAATTAACAGTGCTGTTACCCCAACTCACCCATTCATGCCAAATCCCTTAGCTCACAAGAGTGAAATCAGCTGTGGCTAGCAGCTCGAGAAGAAGCAGACCGCAGGCATAAGGCAAACACCACTGAAAATGACCCTGGGCCTGTAGCTGTGCCAGAGCAAGACCCTAATTGGAACTATCAAGTGGACAAGGTTCAACAAAATTACATAAGATGATTGAGTGTCTGATTGTGGGCCTTAATAATATTGCTCACAAACATACTAACTATAACAAGCTTTTAGAACAGGTCTAGGAGGCTAATGAAAACCCGGCTGTGTTCCTAAATCGGCTTTGGGAAACCTTACTTAAGTATACTAATGTAAACCCAGACTCTCATGAAGGGATGATTGTTGTTAACTCTTATTTTATTTCCCAGTCTGCTCCTGATATTCGTGCAAAATTACAAAAGGTTGAATACGGCCCTCAAACTCCACAAGGGGATCTACTTAAATTAGCTTTCCGTATCTTTAACAACAGAGATAAGGTTCAAAAAGAGGAGAAGCAAACTCAAAAATTAAAGTTTGCAAATATCAGTCTGACCTTTTAGCAGTGGCACTCGGAGCTCCCAAGACAAGAAATCTACAACAAGGTGTGGCTGCCCGAGTGCCGCCCGGACCATGCTTCAAATGTAGCAAATAAGGACACTGGGCAAAAGATTGCCCTAACCCTGGCATTCCTCTAGGACCCTGTCCATACTGCAACCTTAAAGGGCATTGGAAGAGCCACTGTCCTAGCCGCCAGCGAGCGGGTAAGCCATCCTCTAATCCCTCACCCTCACAGAAGACTTCATCAATGCCAGATTCATCGCTGACTGACCTGCTTGGACCTGCTGCAGAAGACTGATGGGGCTCAGGGCTCACAGCCCCCACTCCGGTAACCTTGTCAGAGCCCCGAGTCTCACTGGAGGTCTCAGGTAAGATAATATCTCTGCTTGTGGATATGGGAGTGATTTATAGTGTACTTCCTGAATTTTCAGTACCTTGTGGCAAATCCTTGATTTCTGTTGTGGGCGTTGACGGCCAGCCTAATCGGCCTTTGCAGACTGGGCCTATCCCATGTAGATTCCAGACTCTTTTCTTTACCTATAGCTTCCTAGTAATCCCAACATGTCCCACACCCCTTTCAGGTAGAGACCTTCTTCAAAAGCTTAATTTTTCCTTCACTTTCTCTCTCCCCACAGCCCTAATCCTCCAAACAGCCTCACAATGCATCGCAAAGACATTCCCTCCCCTTCCTCCTTCTCTGGTTGACCCCATGGTTTGGGACACATCTAATCCCACTCTGGCTACACATGCCACGCCAGTTTTAATCTGTCTCAGGGATCCCTCAATTTTTCCCTGAGTTCTTAATACCCCATAGCTCCCCAATATTTAATGGGACTTAAATCCATAATTAAGTGGCTTTTAGACAATGGTTTTCTTAAACCTACCCATTTACCCCACAATACTCCCATTCTCCTGGTACTCAAGCCTGATGGGTCCTATTGCCTGGTACAGGACCTTAGGGTAATTAACAGTGCTGTTACCCTGACTCACCCATTCATGCCAAATCCCCATACCATGCTCTCTCATATCCCTCCCTCCACCACTCACTTTACAGTTATAGATCTTAAAGATGTCTTCTTTACTATCCCCCTACACCCTGATTGTCAGAACCTCTTTGCATTCACATGGACTGACCCAGACACTCTCAGGTCTCAACAACTTACTTGGACAGTGCTCTCCCAAGAGATAGTCCCCACTTCTTTAGTCAAGCTCTCACTACTGACCTCACAGAACTTGATCTCAAACCTAGTGTTCTTCTTCAATACATAGACCACCTTCTATTATGTTCTCCATCCCATATGTTAGCCATACGCCACTCAGCCAGTCTTCTTAATTTCCTTGCTAGTCATGGATATGGGGTCTCTCCTACTAAAGCCCAGATAGCCTCCCCAAAAGTCAAATACCTAGGTCTCACTCTCACCCCCACCACTTGCTCCATCACCTCAGATCGTAAGGCAATTCTTCGTGATCTCCAGGTGCCCACAACTAAACAGCAGGTTACATCTTTCCTAGGTTTAGCTAATTTCTTTCATCTCTGGATTCCTAACTTTGCAGCCCTAGCTCAACTCCTCTACAAGGCCACTAAGGGTCCCTTATCAGAACCCCTGGACCCTACTAGGCCCATGCATGCCTCCTTTCAAAAATTAAAAGAGGCTCTCCTAAAAGCTCCAGCTCTTACCCTTCCTGATCCCACCCAACCTTTCATCCTATACACTACTTGTCAGGGTCACAATGCTATAGGTGTACTTGGACAGTCAAAACAGATCACACAGTAAAAGGATGGGCTCCTTGTCTCTGAGCTCTTGCAGCTGCAGCCCTCCTGACACAGGAAGCTAAAAAGTTTACATTAGGACAATGTATTACAGTACACTCACTTCATCACCTACGTGAGCTTATCTCACATAAGGTGCTCCCTGCCCTAATGACCCCTTCTCGCCTTCAACAGGTACACTTAGCTCTCTTTCAAGACCCTTCCATCTCTATTGCAACTAGTTGTCCTCTAAATATAGCCACCTTACTTCCCACCTCAGAAGGCCCTCCTCACCATGACTGTATAGAGTTTTTACAGATGACTCCCACCCCTTTCCCTCACATCAGTAGCACACCTCTCTCTTTAGCCCTTGACACATGGTTCATAGATGGCAGTTCAACAAGCACAGACAACCAAAAGAAGGCAGGATACGCAATAGTTAACCAGTCAAAAGTTATAGAAGCAAATCCACTGCCACCTGGCACCTCGTCACAGAGGGCAGAGCTTATTGCCCTTACAAGGGCTCTTACACTAGCAAAAGACAAGATTATAAATATATACACTGACTCAAAGTATACATTTAGCATTTTACACTCTCATGCCTCTATCTGGCAATAACGGGGTTTCATTGTGACTCAGGGAACCCCCATCATTAATGCTCCCCTTATCCTTAAACTTCTAGAAGCCGCCCAACTTCCAAAGCAGGCAGCAGTTATTCATTGTAGAGGACATCAGAACTCTACAGATCCTATTGCTCAAGGCAATGCCTTTGCAGATTCACAAGCCAAGCTAGCTGCACAAGGGCCCTGCCCTTCTCATCTTCTCCCGTTAGTCCCAAACAGTCTACCTCAGCCTAATTATTCACCAGAGCAGTTACAGCTACTTCATAAACCAAGTTACACACAAAACACTCAAGGATGGATTTTTCAGGGATCTAAACTTGTTCTCCCACATCAACAGGCCTTAGACATCAACACTGACTTACACAACTGTTTTCATATAGGATCACAGGCCCTACAAACTCTTAGCCCCAATAGTCACACACCCTTCTCTAAAAGCTATCATTCTTAAGATTACTCACACCTGTGATCTCTGTGCCAGGACCTCTCCTCAGGGATGCATGGCACCCCCTTCCTTTCCTACCCATCAGTTTCGAGGACACACTCCTGGTGAGGACTGGCAGATAGATTTTACACACATGCCCCACCACAAAACTCTCAAATATCTTCTCACCTTTGTTTGTACCTTTTCAGGATGGATAGAAGCCTTTCCCACAACCAGGGAAACTGCTGATGTAGTTACCAAAGTCATATTACAAGAAATCATTCCAAGGTTTGGTCTACCTCAGAGTATTCAGTCAGATAATGGTCTCGCCTTTATTTTTTCAGATCACTCAACAGGTATCCTCGAGCTTACACATCACCTGGCACCTACACATCCCATACCTTCCACAATCCTCAGGAAAAGTAGAAAAGGCAAATGGCCTCATAAAAACACACCTTACAAAACTCACTTTAGAACTACACCAACCTTGGCTTCAACTTTTGCCCTTAGCCTTAGCCAAGCTCAGGGCACTTCCCCGGGCTCCTACTTTCTTAAGTTCTTTTGAACTTATGTACGGCAGGCCATTCTTACTCCACAATCTTCCTACTCCCCAAAATCTCCCTCCCCTGGCTGACTATGTCCCAGTCCTCTCCTTCCTCCGACACCTGTTGCGACAACATGCTGATCTCTGCCTTCCACAACCCTCTGGAGAGGCCAAACCAGATCCTCCCATATCCCCAGGAGATCTAATTTATCTCAAATGTTCTAAATCCACAAGACTACAACCAAGGTGGAGTGGCCCATATCTGGTCTACTTGGCTGCCTCTACAGCAAAGTTGCTGGACTCCCATCCTGGTTTCACATCACTCAGGCTAAGAGGTGCCCTCCCAGCCCCAAATCTGATCATTCTGAGTGGTCATCTCATCTTCTGTCACCCACCCGTCTCCGTCTCACAAAGGCCTCGCAGCCACAGTTATCAGGCTAAGTCATGTTTTGTTATCCACTTTGGTTCCTAATTTCTTACGTTCTACTAATGATCATTTTTGCAGCAGGACTCTTGACAGTCTTTCCCAAAGACTCCCTCATCATGCATAAGATCATCTTCATAATGTTCTATGCGATGACTGTCATAGTTCTTTCTACCCTCAGCTGTCTGGTTAAACGTGACATCCCTGAAAGCCTAAGCCCTTACCTTCCCTATACTGATACAGCCACCGTCTTCCCTACTCCCCCTATTTTTTCCAGTTCAACTCCTGGACTAGAGACAAGTTTTACACACCTACCCTCCTAACTTTTATGCTTTCAGATGGGGGAGTAATCACCTCTCATAATTTCACTCCTTCTTACCTCACACTTAATTTTCAGAATTCTACCTCACTGTAACAATGATCCTACCTCAACGTCATTCTGATATAATGACATGTCTAAAATCAAAGGCACCTTTCCCTCTACCTCACCTAGGTCCTTAAATATGACAGTGCCATGTCTCCTCATAACATTTTGTCTCTTTGTTTTTCCAGTCTAACATACGTGCATTCACCAGTGAAGTTGTCCTGGCTAAAACACCTGGCACCAGCGTCTACTTGGGCATCAACTGTCACCCCGTCAACTCCCCTAGACTCCAGTACAGCGCCCTCTGCCAGCAGGAAGTAGTTAAAGAGAGAAATCTTTGCCCCTTTTCATAATAATAATCATAAGACGGGATATGAAAGGGTTTTGTCCCAGACAGGACTCTGTAGCCAGGAAAGCCTCAACTGGAACCAGGAAGCTCCTATCTCCCCCACCCCTAGGAATTTACCTGTGACACCATCTTCCCTGCCCCTGGGAAGTTACCTATGGTGCCAAACCTAGGACCAATGGGCTACCCGTGCATCCCTGATGCCCCCTTAGGTTCCACCCCAAACCTAGGCTACTTACATACCCCCCACGCCACGTGTCCGCCAGAGAGAAAGCTGGACTCCAGCGGTCGGGGGTGCTGGTTTTCTCTCTCCGTGTTCTCAGAATAAAGGCCTCTTTTGTTTTATACTTCTCATCTTTTGGAAATAATCCTATCACCTATGTTAACATAGGCCATGCCTCAGAAACAAAGTGATAACTCTGTCCCGGGGAGTCCAATTTGGAATCCACTGGCACAACATGAAAAGAACCTGTGTTCTGAAACACACATGCTTCTTGTTTCTGCCATAGTAATCAGTTGAACTTAAAGACATTCATTCATTCATAGATTCACAGATTCTGTAATTCAGGTTGGCCTTGAGCTCACGGTAATCCTTCAGCCACAGTCTCCCGAGTGCTGGGATTACAAGCGTGAGCCACCACACCCAGCCATGCATTTATTTTTGTAGATGTGAATTAATGTCGCTCTGTTTAAAGAAAACAAAAAGACTTGTCCAGAGAACTCCTGTCTCCCAAGAAGCACTGATGCACTCTATGGATGGCGCGTCAATGCCTGCAGTTTCCCTATTTTGCCACGAGATGGCACCAGTACCCCAGTACAAGCCGGCTGCCCAAGGATGGGGACGCTGGCGGTGAACCTGAGAGAGGAACAGAAAGATGAATGCGAAGAAGTGAAGGAGGGCGGAGGAGCAGAACTTATGAGGGTTGACTTTGGCTCCAGGGCTTCTTACCCCAGCTCTGCCACCTCCCTAGTTCCGTGGCCTTGGGCTCTTTAGTTTTCACTTAATTTTCATCGTAATTATCAGTGCATGCTGCACATGCACATAACATGCTCTGATTCACCGGCCCATTACCCTTCCCTGCCTCTTCCTCCTCCCTCCCCTTTCCTAGTGCCATGCTGTCTTTTCCCCTGTCTTGATCCCACATCGGGGAGGAAACCAAAGTGCCACCGTTGTCATTCCCGGTCTGGCTAGCTTTGCCTAATGTGATGCTCTCCCCTTCCATCCGTTTTCCTGCAAATGATATGGGTTTATTCTCCATCGTGTAAGGATACACCGTACCAACTTCATCCGTTTGTCCGTCGTGGGGCTTCTGGTTTGGTTCTGTAATTAAGCTATCATGACTTGTCCTGCGCTAAGCATAGGTATGCTGGTTAAAGATACTGAGGATTTTAAAAATGTACAATTATTGGCCATTTATACAGCTTCTGAGAGTTGTCTGTTCAATTCATTTGCCTTTCTGTTGATTGGACTGCGTGTCCTTTTGTTACAGGCAGCTGAATTAGTAGGAAGTATTACAGGCAGTCAGACAGGGCTGGGCCCTCAAAGGAGCCAGGAGAGAAGCCCAGATACCTTGCAGCCTCGGAGGAGACAGACACCTCCCGCTGTGGGCCAGATCTCAAGACAAAAGGCAAAGGCATGCAAACACACCCTAAGTATAAACATCAGGGATTGATATTCTAAATAGAAATGGATCACCTTGAGGAAGCCAGAAGTCACCATCCCATCCCTCTGCAGGAAGTCACTGCTCTTTAAGCATGCCCACCCTGCATGACTCCCTTCCCCATGTGTCCCTGATTTGGTCAGTTTTACCGGAACAATTAATTTTATGGGTTGACCATAGTTCTGTCCAACTTCATACCCACCTTGCAAGGTTCCATTTTTCCCCACCTTAGACCCGCCTCACTTTGTGGTTTTACTCTACAAAAGTCCCTAGAAAAGACAGCCTTTGGCAATCCTCTGGGGACCCCTTCTATCTCTCAGATAGAAGGTTTCGTTCTCTCAATAAATATACTCTGCTCTTAATTCATTCTTCTATTTTAGACAGCATGAACTCATAGCAGACATCCAGTAGGTCAGGAGTTTCTTTCCCCTGTATCGCTTTTGTGTGAGCTTTTTGAGTTCGTCATGCATTCTGGACAAATCGCTGACTGAGCTCTTCTCCCAGCTGTAGGCTGTCCCTCCACTCTTTTCTTTGGCTGGGCAGAAGCCTTTTAATTTAATGTGGTTCTATTTGTTACTATTATTTAATTATTGCCCATACGCATCTCTTGAAGTGTTTCCCTTGTTTTACCCTACTGTTTTCAAAGTTTCTGGTCTCACATCAAGGCAATCTATTATTTCAGGTTGCTTTCTGTGCGGGGCAAGAGGTAGGCATCTAGGTTCAGTCCTCATAGACAGACGTCCAGTTTTCCCAGCACCATTTGGTTGATGAGTCTATCTTTTCTCCAACATAGGTTTTTGGCTTCTTTTTTGAGAATCAGAGAGTTGTAAATTTATAGGTTTATTCCTGGTCCTCTGTTCTGTACTGTTGGTGTCTGTGTCTATTATTCCTTTGTGTCTGGCCAGTACCGTGCCACTCACTTCTCACTGAGAAAGACGGACCTTCCAGCTCGGTGGGAAGTACTGTAAATAGAAGGACGCTATAGAGTAGCAAGCACAGCACTCACAAACACTGAGCACACAGTACTCATCTGGAGGCCCGGAATGTAGTAGAAACTCAGGAATGTATTTATTATATTTGTTGCAGGAGAGATAAAAATAAGACAGTATATTCACAAGATCTCTTAGTTCACTCATCGTTAGTATTTATCTTTTTGAGAAAAGAGACGGAAAGCCTAATGAATCCATTTAACAGGCGTATACACAGTCAAATCACAAAGCTTCTGAAAGTTGTTCCTTGCGTCTACCTGATGTCACCTCTCTCTCTGTCTTTCCTCTCTCTCTCCCTCCCTGTCAGCATCAGGAACACTTCTAGAAAAAGTGTTGCAAGGTCAGGTGTGGTTTAACTTGCCGACCAGAGTCATTTTGTTCTCCCGTCCACTTAACATGCTGCCACATTGGGGCTCTGTCTAATATGTCACAGTTCTCTGTCTGGTTATCAGTCTCATAACTGAGCTATGCTAAATAAGATGAAGGGGAAGGGGAAAAGTTTCTGAGTCCTCCACAACGTGAGCCTGCACTTTTACTGTCTTTCAAGCCTAAAAGTAAACAGGAAATTGGCTTCATAGCGTCAGTCACGGACAGATCACTATTTCTAATTTAAAATTAATTTGAAAACACTCAGGTTGCATCACCAAATGAAAAGTATAGACGGTGGTCTAATCAGGAAGAGACTCCTAAAGAAAATTTAGTGGCAATTTGGTTACCATGCTGCTATGCCCTTCATTTTGAATAACAGTTGTGGCTTGGAAAAGACATTGTGGTTCCTTCAAAACCAATAGGTAATGAACCACGTGTGGTGGCAAATTCGGGTAATCCCAGCACTCTGGGAGTCTGAGGCAGGAGGATTACAGATTCAAACCCAGCCTGTGTGATTTAGTTTTCAATTAGCAATAACTGTTCCTTCGGATAAACCTCACTGGCTATGATACAGCTGTTGTGCAAAGCTAACCAACCTGGGTAAATTTGTGACTTACTGAAACCCTGTCTCTAAATTTTAAAAAATTAAAATCAAAGGGGCTGGGGATTTAGCTCAGCAGCATAAGCGCCTGCCTTGCAAGCAGGCAGTCATGAATTCGATCCCTGGTACCGATAAAAACGAAAAAGACAAAAAAAAAAAAAAATTAAAATCAATCAGCCAATAAATAAATAACACTTTTTTCACTTCCATGAAATAGTTGAATTTTAATTTTTTAAAATATGTTTTATGGAAAAGAGTAAAAAAAATTCATAACAATGAGAGAATAACAATAGTTAATTGTTATCTTTAAAGTAGTTAATCAGAGTACAAGATGCAGGCATAACAAATTCTCCAAATGATATTGGTGTAAACCTTTCTTTTCAACGAACAAAGAGAAATGAGCAGTATAACTACTTGTATTTTTTTTTCTTTTCCCTTCTTTCCTTTCCCCTTTCCCCATCCTAGTTCATTTTTCCTTTTGAAAAAATTCTCTTTCCATTTCACAATATCTTTTGTACATTATGGACCTTAGGGAATTTTGTGTGTGTGTGTGGTACCGGGAATCAAACTCACGACCTCACACTTGCCAAGCAGGCGCTTATGCCACTGAGCTAAATTCCCAGCCCCACTGGACCTTTACTCTTACAATTTCTTGCCCTAAGGAGAAAATATGTTTACACATGTGAGTCTGATTTATTTCACTTATGAGTATGGCCTCAAGTTGTATCCATTTACCTCTAAAAGTCACAGTTCTTCCTTCTTTACGGCTGAGTATTGCAGAAAAAGAACACCTTTTTTTCTCCATTGCCCAGGTGGCTGGTGTTTGGGTTATTTACAGGATTTAGCTATTACAAATTGTGCTGCTATAAATGTGGGTATACACATATTGCTGTGATATGATGCTTTTAATTCTGCTGGGAAGCTATACAGAAGGTGAATAGCTGGGTCAAATGAGACCTTTAATTTTAGTTTTTTGAGGAATCTCCACAGAGATAACATGAATTTACATTCCCACCAACAGTGAACAAGGGTTCCTTTTCCCCCCACAACCCCATCAACATTTGTTATTTGTTGATTTCGTGATGATAGTCATTCTTTCTGGAGCGAGATGGAATCTCAGTGTTTTATTTATTTATTTATTTACTTTTGGTACCGGGGATCGAACTCACAACCTTATGCTTGCCAGGCAGGCACTTAGGCCCTGGCACTTAAATCCCCGGCCCTCAATATTGTTTTAATTTGCATTTCTCAAATGATCAGTGATGTTGAATATTTTTTCATATTTTTATTTCCCACTTGTATTTCCTCATCTGCGAGGTGCGTGTTCAGCTCAGGTGTCCATTTTTGAACTGGGTCTTTGAATTTGGGAGGCCTGCTTTACTTCAGTCTTTTATATGTTCTGGATATTGTCTGAGGAAAGTTGGCTAAATTTTTTTCCAATCTATGGGTTGTCTTTTCACTCTGTTGGTGATTTCTTTTGCTGTGTAAAAGCTTTTTTCTTTCTTTCTTTTTTTGTCTTTTTGAGACAAGGTCTCTCTATTTAGTTCAGGCTGGCCTTGAGCTCATTTTGTAGCCTAGGCTGGTCTCAAACTGACAATGATACTCCTGCCTTAACCTCCTGAGTGCTGGGATTACAGGTGTGAGACACCATGCTTGGCTTGCAAAAGCTTTTTAATAAGAAAAAATCCTAGTTTCTTTGTAGAATTTCCTGTGTGATCTAGGTTTTGTTAATGAACTCTCCATCTACACTTGTGTCTTCAAGATTTCTACCTAGCTTCTCTTCCATTCAATTCAGTGTTTCTATTTTAATATTTAGATCTTTGATCCATTTTGATTTGAGTTTAGTGCATTGCAATAGGTATGAGTCTAGTTTTAGTCTTCCACATGTGGAAAGCTAGTTATTCCAGTATTATTTATTAAAGAGAATATCTATCTTCCAGTGAATATTCTGTTTGTCAAAGATAAGGCAGTTGACTGTGTTTGTGGTTGTGTTCACATCTTCTAATCTGTCCACTGATCCTCAGGTCTGTATTCTTGTCAGTAGGATGCTGATTTTTATCATAGTAGCTTTGTAATATAATTTCAAATCAGGGACTGTGATTCCTTCTGCCTTACCTTTCTTGCCCAGAATTGCTTTTGCTATTTTAGTTCTTATCTGTTTGCAAATGAATTTTTGGAATGTTTTCTCTAGTTCTGTGAGGTATGTTAATGGTATTTTATTTGGGTTTGAATTAAATCTGTGTAACAATTTTGTGAGTATTCACCACTGTATTTAACAAGCAAATAGTTTTACAAATACACATCTACTTGTGGATGTTCAATATATGAATGAGTGATGGGTTCCTTATGGACTAAGATAGGGATGATGTAAGATTTATTGTGGCCATCCCTCAAGTCTGACCTCTCTTTCAGTTTAACCTGGGTGTCGGGTATTTTGTCTCAGCCATGAGAAAAGTAACTAACACACAACATGCAGATGCTCTAGAGTACAACAAAGTGCTTATAGTTATAGTGATACTGTATTTGTAAAATTGTCAAGAGGGTAAATTTATACTGTGTGGTTCTGTTCACAATTTTAAAAATCTATAGAGGCTCAGACTATAGTCAAGATGAACCTAGTAGATATTATGCTAAATGAAATGAACCAGACATGAAAAAGAACAAATACTATATGACTCTACTTGACTTTTTACCTGAGGTACCCAGGGTAATCAAGTGCATAGAGACAGGAAATAGAATGGTGGGAACCAGGACTGCAGGGAAGAAAAATATGGCTCATGGGCACAGACTGTTAGTCTGGGAAGAGAACAAGGTTCTGGAGGTGGATGGTATTTGTACAATACTGTGAATGCATTCAGTACCACTACAATCTGCATTGAAAATGGTAAAAAATGGAAAACTTTATATGGTGTGTATTTTAGTGCAATTGACTTTAAAAAAGAGAGAGAGAGAAGACAGTAAAACATGTCTGCAGAGGCTCTACAGAAATCCCTAATCCATTAATTTGTAGGTGGCAGAGAAAATACCACACAGCAGGAAGAAAACAAGAAGTAGCCTCCTTCCTGTTCAATCGCTTCCTGGTCCTGATACTTCCTTCCTACAGGCTGCGGCCTCCCCATCCAATCACTTCCTGATACTTGCTTCCTTCCTGAGTTTGCTAAATTCAAACTGAGGAGACCCACTGGAAACCAGGTCCTAAGAAAATACTAGCATTGAAAAAAACAAAATTATATCAAAGAATTTAGTGAGAGCAGTAGCTTTTTTTTTTCCTTTTCTTTCCAAAGACATCTATTTCTTTCCTCTTTCTTGAAAGCTTGCCAAGCAATAAAGAGCAGGTAATTAAGAGCTAGTATTGTTAACAAATCATTTCTGTTTGCATTCATAATCATACAGCTTGGAATGGAAAATGGAAAATAGATTTTGATTTCAAAGATAAACCCAGAACATGGACAAAATGGAATTAATTGAAGATCCTCTTTGGTCTTTGCCCAAGTTGGCACGGGGAAAGTTTGACAGAGTACAGAGACATCTTTTGGAGAAATCATGTTAGACTAAAATCCTCACAGTGGTTCTCCCAGGGAAGGGATTAAGAACTTGACCTAATTGTCACAGGGAGCCTGTCAAAGATATTTCCAGTGGGTGCAGCACATGCCTCCCAAGCTAGAATAGAGAGAGCAGAAATGCCCTCCAGCCCTCACCAAAGCCTCTGCCTAACTTTGGAGACACAGCAGTAGGCAGGCCAGTATGACCTCCTTTTGCTTTAGACATGCAGTGAATCCCCCACTTGCCTGCCACAGAGAAGTCAGGATGAGGCCAAGAGACAGTTCACTGCGCCCATAAAACCAGTCCACTGATGTGTTGCAAGCTCGCCTGAGACATGAGGAAGATGCTGCAGAGATTCTGAATGAGAGTTCTCAGGCCTTCTGGCAGAGTCTCCCTCTCAGGAATGTCAATCTCTCTCTTCCACTGTGGCAATGCTCAGTCAGTCTCTCTGGAGAGAATTTAGGTGGGATGTGGTAAAACAGGTCTTGCATCCCAGCTCTCAGGAGGTAGAGGCAGCAGGATCATGAGTTTGGGGCTACCTGGGCTCCTCAGACCCAGATTCAGAAACTAACAGGCCAGTGCCGGTGGAGCTTTACATCCTGTGACATTTGAGAAGCTTGACCCATAAAAACAGATGGTGAGGGTTAGAGGGATGAGTTGTTATCTGTCTCTGATTATAAACTGAGGTACAGAACATGCAGCAAAGAGAGACATCACACCATCTCTACAGGCTCCCCCAACTGTGACCACCGTGGACACAGAAGTTCAGTGCATTCATGGATTCATGCGCAAAAGTCCTTCTCTCTCTTCTTTTCTTCCTTTCTTCCTTCTTTTCTTTCTTTCTTTCTTTCTTTCTTTCTTTCTTTCTTTCTTTCCTTTCTGTCTTTCTTCTTCTCTACAAGGGATTAAACCTAGTGCCTTCCACATGCTAGATAAGCGCTTTATCATCCATTTATCTGCATCCTGTCCCTGAAAGGCATTTCTAATTGTTTAATTTCAGATATTGACTGAGAAACTATCTGAGTAACTTATTGAGTAACAATGGCCAAAGTGATGGAGGGGTTTCAAGATAAGCCTGAAGTTGTTATCCAGTATTTTAAAAAGAAGAAAAGAGTCTGTCCAGAAAGTCATGTAAAATTCCAAAGTGCATCATTCAATCGATAAGTTAGGAAGAGTTATAAACAGAAGCAGTGTTATGTTCAGTAAATAAGTAAATAAATAAATGTAATGCCAGATTAGTTGGATTTGTTTTAAAATGTTGGTAAACCACTGTAGTGCGATTCTGTATTAAGATTTCAACCAAAAAGATTTTAGCAGACAGATGACAAAAGGTTCTCCAGCTATGTTTGAGCAGACAGTATCGAATATACAAGTATTGGTCCCTACCCAATTAGAGCTGCGGCTTGACTAGACACTGTGGTGTGAATGGTTTTGTTCTGTTTGTGCATTTTTGTTCTGAATCCAGGGCTTCGCATCTACTGGCAAGTGCTCTACCACTGAACCACATGCCCAGCCTTTAATATTTTATTTTATTTTATATTTTTAACTCATCTCATATTTTACTTTATTTGATGGTGGGTCTTGCTACATTGCCTGGAACTTTCGCTCCTGTTGCTTTAGTCTCTTGAGTAACTGCTACTATAGGCATGTGTCAGCGACTTCTGTGCCCAGCTTCAGGGACTTTTTTTTTAAGCTTTATACTTACAGAATAGCTGTATATAAAATTAGAGCACATGTATCTAGGATTTGTGTTCATACCACTTCCCCAGTAAAAATACCATGATTATCCCAGCAAAAATGGAGAGTTTACTAAAACAAGAAGGACAAAAGGTTAGTAATTGTTGAAACTGGTACCTTGGAAGTTCATGGTCACACTACTTTTCATTATGTTTTAAAACCTCTATAATAATTAAGAGATACTTCCCATCATGGAACATGAACAAATATCTATTGACTACAAAAAATAATAATAATAACCAAAATAGTTTCCCTAAGCTTTAAAATTGTGATATGATTGTGTCCCTAAGAAAATTTCTAAAATTTCTGAATATTGTTCATTTCCAAATTAAATGCTTTTTACTGATCATTGTTGATAGAACTGTGGGGGACCGGCAGCGACTGAAAAGATAAGAAGTATGAAATATAAATGACCTTTATTTTGAGAATGCGGGGAGAGACACCCCCCATCCCCTGGGGCAAGGCATCTCCCCCTGGGGTTGGCGATCTCTCCGTGGAACACTGGAGTGGAGGCATATAACTAGCCTAGGTTTGGAGTCGAACCTAAGGGGCATTAGGGATGCACAGGTAGCCCACTGGTACTCTTTTGATGCCATAGGTAAATTCCTAGGGGTGGGGGAGATGGAGCTCCTTGGTTCCGCCTGAGGCTTTATCTGCTACAGTGTCCTGTCTGGGCCAGAACTCTTTCAATTGTTGTTTATTGGATTCCACATTTTTCTACTTTTATTGTATGCAAGTTACCTAACAAGAGGAGGAGCCTTTATACCTATACCATCTCTATGCTATCCTCTTGCACAGGGTTGGGATGTTTACAATGTAAGGCCTCTGGCCCCTGCTGAGTCACTTAGACTCCTAAACTTCTCAGACTGACCCAGTGAACAACAACCTAGGGCAGTGAGTGCGAGTCCTCCACACCCCAAGATGCAGAGCTACCGAGCTAAACTTCTAGACTTCCCAAGCTGACACAGTCCATTAATCATTGCACCTTCTAAGAGACCTTTCTCAGCAGCATCCACTCCTCTCAAGATACAGGCTGCATACCCCTGGGCTCCTTCAGGTCCCAGGGCAGGCGACAGGAGGAAGACAGGAAGACTGTGCATGCTCAGATATATGTACCCATGTGCATGTGGTCAGCATGTATGAAGGTGCCTGCTCTAAGAATTTAGGGCTACTCAATGGAGCTCTATTACTTCCAATTAGATTTCTTCCCTGTGACATGAACCCACCTATCCTGTCCACTGGGGAGCACTGTTCTGTTCCAAGGGGCTCAGACCCTGAGACAGAGGGGAGGGAAAGGCAAACCTTTTCTCCAAAATGCTGAGTAGGCTCGGAGGACAGGGCGCCAGGAATAAGAGAATAGAGGATGAAAGGTGGTGGTCTCGGGGATTACACTCTTGTGCAGCCCATAGCTATCCTGTTAGCCCCAGCTGGCCTCTAACCCACTCAGAAACCCTGGGAAGTGGACCTTCCCTGGGCTCCTCCTTCCTATTGCTCAGCCCCATACCTGTACATGGCCCTCATTCTGAGCCCCTGACAATCCTGATGGGAGGAGGTGGGGCTCACCCAGTAGGCAGAGGCAGGGAGGGCCTGGAAGGAGCCCAAACTTCCAATGAGATGGGTCTACATGGGGAGACCGTGACACAGGTGTCCACATAATCTGGGAGGTGGTTGACTCTGGGACATTCGGTGACCAAGTAAGCTGTGTGATTCCTGGCAACTGTACTCTATTGACTACTATATGACCCTCAGGACTCATGGTCATGGGAGGCTGTGTGACACCCTCCCACCAGCGGCCACATGACATGGAGAGACTAAATGACCCTAAGAAGCCATCTGACCTGGAAGCTATGTGACCCCGGGAAGCTCTTGGCTCTTAGACAATTTAAGCACCTGGAGTCCTGATATGAATATATGCCCAGGATATGGGAGTGGACATGTGCCCTGCAGGGTCTCAGGCCCCATCTTGGACAGCAGCAAGCTTGGCTTTCCAGAGATCTGCAGGGTGTGGCTGCGACCTCTGGGGAGTGCTCCACTCCCCCCACCCCATTTGGGGCAGAGGGGCTCACAGCAACTTGGTGCTGAAGGGTCAGAGTCCTGGGGTCTCTGCTCTCCCTACTACACCTAAGCACAGCTCCCAGAGGGACAGGAGCAGGGAGGGGTTCCTGGGAATGCAAGGTAAACACAGCTGGAATATCAACCCTGAGATCCAGGGAAAGGCTTGGCTCACACCACTGCTCAGAAATCCTAGCAATAGGAAGGAATGCAGACTGACACAAGAGATTTTACAAAAAAGTGTTTTTAAAAAATGCCTGTTGCTTAAAAAAAAAAGACATATAAATCAGCAGAAGAGATGCCCACCAAGGGACTGTCCAGCTGGGACACTGCCTTATGTTTCCTCCCCACTCAGGGCTGCCTGTCTGGAGAGAACTGCTCACCTACATTCTCTAATGGGATCTGGCAGGGCATGAGGGAGGGCCTTTCACTAACAATCAGGTGCACTGCTGTTCCTCACAGTAAAATCCACCTGGATTACAGGGAAGCTTAGACAGACTTCCATCTCTGGGAACTGGGAAGTCCAAGGTGGTTATTTATCAGACATTTGCACAGCAGGACATTCCTAGAAGAAAACATGGTGCATGCAAAGATCCAGAGGTGGGTTCAGAAGGGTGACACAGACAGGAACCTGGTGTGACAGGGGAGGGGGCAGGGAGGAGGACACACACACACTCCCACTCTCCCCCCCACCCCCAAATTCCAGGAATGTGGAATATCTGGCCCCAGAGGCTTCCCAGGCACTTGTATCTCTCAACAGTCCCCAGCCCTTACCCCTGGGGTCCCCTTCCAGTTCTGACAGCAGAATGATAAACCCAGCACTGAGCTCATCTGAGGACAGAACGCGGACCTATAACAGCTGCCTGCAGGGTGGTCAGGGCTTAGGAGCCCAGCCAGATACAGAGCTTTCTGATCTGGAGTAGAGGGCTGCTCCGCACTGTGCCCTGAGGACTGAGGCTGGCCATTCCAGGAGGAGTGGGAAGAAGGCCCGTGGGGACTCTGAGGTCCTGATGGGCAGCAGGACTGTGGGGCCACAGGGCTCACATTCTAGGCAGCTGCAGTTGAAGGGAGGTCCTAGCCAGCCAGGTGGGGCCAAGTGTCTGCAGGGGGCCCTGCTTGGGTCCTCTTGAATGCACACTTCCACACACAAGCCAGGCAATGAGCCAGGGGCAGTACTGACACACACATAGCCAGGACTTGCGTTCCTCAGCTTCGCCTCGTCTGAGCTCTGTGTCTGACTGCAGGTCACACAATAAATGCGCTACATTTCCCCACATTTTAAAAACTACTTTCTGGATTCCACTGGCAGGAAGACGTACACTTACACTTTCTTCTTTTTTTTTTTAAATCCGTACCAGGATCGAACTCATGACCACCTGCTTGCAAGGCAGGTACTTACTCCAGCTAAGCTAAATCCCCAGCCCTTGCACTTACACTTTCACACTGCATTCATATATTCTTTGAGGTAGGTTTGTGGAGGGCCTCAGGGTCAGGTCCTGCGCTGGGCTCACAGCATATTCTCTTGTCCACAGGAATCTCCTTCCTACCGTGGCCTCCCGAGAGAGATGTGCCCCCAGCTCCAATGCAGAGTCCAGCGTGGCCGGTGGATATGGCAGCACACAGACACTTACTGCTTATTGATGAATGAAAACGGGAAAAGATTCATTAAATACCAGCAGCTCACGAATAATGAAACAGTTCCTATATCCTTGCTGGCGCTCCTTCCTGTATCCTTTTTAAAAAGCATACGTTATTAATCTTTTATCTAATCATGGTGACAACTGTCAACTGGTATTATTAGAAAGCTTCCTTCCAGATGAGGACTCAGAGAGGCTCGCGAGGCGTCCGGGTCACACAGGTGCTGAGCTACACGGATGGCACTGCCTCTGTTCTGTCATTTGGCATAGAGTTAAAGACCACAGGAGAGGCAGACACTCAGGAGCTTTTCCAGCTGTCAGCTGTCAGCTGCCAGCTGCCACTCTGAGTTCTGCCATGCACCACGGGTGTCCTTGGCCTCTCTCTGGTTGCTGCCTACACAGGGAAGAACACAGGGGTCTTTGCTTTGTGTATGTTACTGGGGATCAAACCTGAGCCTTCACGCTCAGCTACATCCCCAGGCCTGTTTTAGTTTTTATTTTCAGACAGGGTCTAGTTAGTTCACTATGTTGCCCTGGCTGGACTTAAACTTGTAACCCTCCTGCCTCAGCTTCCCAGAGTACTGGGATCTCAGGTGTGTGCCACCACCACTTACTGGCACACACACTCCACTACAGACTGGAGAACTTGTCCCAAAATGAGCACACTGTGCCACCACCATCAGGCCAGGAAACAGTCCTGCCAGCTCCCAGACACACCCTGCACCCCAGCTCTCTGGTTCTGTCACCCTTCCTTGAGGTTAACCACTGTCTGACTCCCAGCACCAGCTGCACCGGAGCCTCCACTTTTATGCACGTGGGAGCTTAGGTTTTAGTGTCTGGCTTTTTTTCCTCAGCATCATTTGTAAGTCACCTGTGTTATGCATAGCTGTAGATGAGTGTTATTGCCATCATTGCACTGTCTCTATCTGTCCTATTTTATGTGTCCTTTCAATGGCTGATCAGTATTTGGGTGGTTTCTAGGTTGGGCACTACAAGCAATGCTGCATGGGCAGAACTATGAAGTCAGGTGTGTCTCAGAATAAAACCAGGGCCTTGGAAGCAGATTTCCAAGGCAGCTGTATCCTTCAAGCTACCACTGGTCCTGTATGAGTTCTAGTTGCTCCACTTCCCGGCCAACACTTGGTACTTTCCATGTTAACTGTTCTGGAGGCCTCCTAAGTCTCCCGATTTCTAAATTCCCTCCAAACACCTTGAAATGGTTCTCATGGTCTCTATAGATCAAGATGCCAACGCTCTGAAAGGTGTAAAAATGTGTTCAAAGACTCTGGGAGGCACTAAAGAAATCAGTCAATGCTCTTATCAACAAAGTCAACATTTCCAGTGTAAGCATTATTATCTAAGAGCTTCTTCAAGAACATATAGCAGAGGAAGAGAGCTGCTGTCCAGATCTGTTTGCAAGCACAGACTGCTTCTCTGTTCTTCACATATGTTTATACAGCATTGGTGGCAATGACCAACTCAGAATCTCCACAAATTGGAGAGTTAATCCTCAGGAGGTTAATTCTTAACTTTGGAAAAGGATATCAAAGAAATCATAAACAACTTTGTCTGACTGCTTCAAAGTTTGTGGCACATCTTATTAACCAAAAGATGGCACATGCAGTTTTATGCTTAAAGATGGTCACTTTGCTCCTGGAAAGACCAACAGATGACAGTGTTGAAGTGGCTATTGCTTTTCTCAAGGAATGTGGCCTCAAATTAACACAAGTGTCACCAAGAGGAATCCATGCTATCTTTGCCCTTGAAACATTCTACATGAATTGACAAAAGAGTTCAGTATATGATTGAAGTGATATTTGCTTTATGGAAGGATGGACTCAAGAACCATCCAGTCATCCTAGAAGGCCCTGACTTAGTTGAAGAAGATGATCAGTTCATCCAATGGATCTCTTTGGAGGATGACTGCAATCCAGAAGATGTTCTGAATGCTTTCACTGGACCCTAATTCTATGGAAAATGAAGAAAAGTATCAACCTGTTAAGAAGGAAACACTTGATGAAGGAGATAGTGATACAAACACAGACGAAGACATACAAAGTAATGAAGATGAAGAAAAAAAAGAAGAAAAAGATGAGGAAGGATAAAAAGTAACTATTTATATATAAAACAGAAGTTAATCTAGTCTCATTTCATCAAACAATATATCTTGCTATTCAATCCAGTCTAGATTTTGAAGAATGTGCCCACAAATTGCTCAAAATGGAATTTCCTGCAAGTCAAACAAAAGAACTCTGCAGTATGATATCTGAATGCTGTGCCCAACAAAGAACATATGAGAAGTTTTTGGCATGTTAGCTGGGTGATTTTGCTTGCTGAGAAAAGAATACATGGGACCTTTTGAAAGTGTATTCAAAGAACAGTATGATGCCATCCATCACCTAGAAACAAACAAATGGAGGAATGTTGCCAAGATGTTTGTTCACCTGTTTATACACTGATTTACTCCATGGAGTGTTCTTGAGTGTATAAAAATGAGTAAAGAAACTACTATATCATCTAGTAGAATTTTTGTCAAAATACAATTTCAGGAACTGTTGAAATACATGGGTCTTCCTACACTAAACGCAACATTAAAGGACGATATCCGAAAGCCATTCTTTGAAGGAGGAGTGCCCTGTAACAACCCAAGAAACACTCAGTTTTCCACTATCTTCTTTACCGCTATAGGTCTTGGAGGTTCAATGAATGAACTGCATAAACATCTCAAAAATAAAACAAAATTTACTGTGGCACAGAAAGCAAATGTTGAACCAAGTAAATCCTCTTCTTCCTCAGCACCTTCTTCGGAGTCTGACTCTACTGACTCTTATTCTGACAGCACTGAGAGCAGTTCAGACTCTTCCAGTGAGGACGGCGACTCTTCATCCACCAGTAGCCACAGCTCTGCCTGGAATAAAGATATGAGAAAGAGGAGACAAGTGAAGTAAAGCTGGAGATAAGTCAGTCAGGAACCAACAAGTGACAGGAGACAGGAAGGAAGAAGAGCAGAACAAAGGCACCAGGAAGCAAGGTCTGCGACAGAAAGGAGAACAGAAAAACACGGAAGTCAAAATTCAAGAGATTAGAATTATAGAGATCCCATAAGAAAACACACATCAGACAGGAGCGTCCTTTCCAAAGGAAACAGTTACCGTAGGGTCGGTAATGACCGAGACCAAGAAACACATACGAGCTGGGAAAAGAAGCATGGTGATCCAGAAAAGAAGAGTGGAGACACAAGAAAATTTCTTTGGAAAATGAGAATTACAGACTCTGAAATCAGGACAGTGAAAATTCTACAAGAACAGAGAGATCAACGTTAGAGAAAAGAACAGAAAATATGCAAGCTTGAAAAGTGAGGAAGATGGGTATCAGGATGGTGAGGAGAGACCGTGGGAAAAATCAAGCAGATACTCTGAGAGTTCCAGGGAGTCAAAGAAAACTCAGGACCAGAGAAGAGAGAAGGAATTCTGCAAAATAACATAAACTGAGCACGCTTTATATTCAGCTGAGAGTACTTTTTACATTGATGAACCTTATAGAGCGCCTGTATAAAATACTGCTTTATACTTGTAAATTTTAAAAATGTTTTCATTTTAACATGTTTTATAATGGATGCATTCAAGGGGCTCCTTATAAAATTATTGGGAGAGAAAAGTCTCAACATGAAAGAATTGTAAGTCTTGCTTATATTTTGTGAATAAAAATTCAAATGTTAAAAAAAAGAGCTGTTAGAGGAAAGAAACAGATCACCCATAAATGAAAGCTCATCAGAATCATGACAGATTTCTCAACATAAAGCCTCAAGTCAAGAAGAGCATTGAGTGAAGTAGTTCAAGTCCTGAAAAAATGAAACAAAACAACACAAAACAAAAAAACAAAAACAAATTCCAACCCAGATTGATGTGTTCTGCAAAACTAACTTTCAAAATTAATGGAGAAATAAGACACTTCTATGACAAAAAACAGCTGAAGTAATTCATGACCATCAACCAACCCTACAAAGAGTACTGAAAGATATTCTAGTTAGAGATAAAAATGACAACAATTCCGTGTACAACAGAAAGAAACCACCAGGCAGAGTAAGCAACTAAACAGAAGGGAAATGCAGGGAACCCACAACAGGACAATAACATGGCAAAGATAACCTAATACATTTCAGTTAAAACCATCAATGTAAATGGCCTCGGTTCATCAATCAAACAAAACAGACTGACTGAATGGATCAATAAACAAAATCCAACAACATGCTGCATGCAAGAAACACATTTAATTCAAAAAGAAATTCATAGACTGAAAGTCAAGGATGTAAATCAATACTCTATGCAAAAGTATGGGAACCACAGTGCTTCCCACACTCTCTTTTGGGGAGCCACAGTTCTTTCTGTGGTCCTGTTTGCTTGAAGTTATATTTTGGTAGGGCTAGATTCCATTATGTGTGTCTCTGTCTGGTCCTTATTGGCTTTGTGTACCCCTATGATTTAGGTCTCAATTAAATGTATCCTTGCTGTCTTCACCATTATGAACATATGACTCTTTCCTGGCCTACCTAGACTCCCTCTTCCTCTGTGTGACTGGAGGTACTTCATGCTTTCTGGAAGTCAGAAACTTAGATATCCAAAATGGGGATAAGATGGGGGAAAATTTAAAAAGAGCTATGGCAGAGGAGAAATGTTTCTCCTGAGAGTTTTTCAGTTTGGACCTTGGTAAAATCAGTTATAGGTCTATAAAGTACTAGTACCCCCAAAGTTTTTGTTTTAGAGCAGAAAGAGGGAGAATAAGTCAATAAATAAATAAGTGACCACCCACACTGCCCTGACTCAGACCCAGAGCCACATGGAATTTTGATACTTCTGGTCCTGTGCCTCCAGACTAAAGATAAAATATTCTAAACCGTGTGTGTCTCAGTACCAAAGGGCTACAGTTGTTTCTTTTCTTTTTTTTTTTTTTTTTTTTGTCTTTTTCGTTTTTATCGGTACCGGGGACCGAACTCACGACTGCCTGCTTGCAAGGCAGGTGCTTATGCCGCTGAGCTAAATCCCCAGCCCCTACAGTTGTTTCTTGATGGTAGCTAAACATGATCTTAATAATCAAAATTGGCTTCTCTATGGGTCAAAACAGCCTTATGTTCAGACTTTCTCTGCACTAAAAAATAATGCTTCCTTCTGTTAAAATGTAAATGTGAGCCAAGGGGCTGGGGAGCCACCAGCCCTGATCCTGAGCCTACTCCTCCTGGATCTTTAGAACCTGAGGAGAGATTTCCAAGACAACTTTAATCGAAGCCTCACGCACTATTCCAGAGTCTGAGGCTTCTCCTACTTGCCCTTTGCATCTTGAGGGTAGAGCTTCCAGGGCAGCCATACTTAAAACCTTCCCCTCCACGAGGATGTACTCATCCTGATTTTGTTCAAGCTTCCTGAGCACAACATCCCTTATGGAAAGTAAAAGGGGAATTTAGAACTACCCTTGTGTTCACGTGTTGTTTCTGTTACCTAGAACAAATCAGGCAAGAGCAAGAAAAGTTTTCAACTGTTCCTAATAAGCTCATTAAAGTCTTCAGAGAATTTAGTCAGACGTCTAAACTGGGGTAGAGAGCTGTCATGTCACTCTTAAACACTGACTTTGAACAAAAGACAATGGGTATGGACTTTAATCTGTAAGTTTCTTAAGTGTATTACACAGATTTCTATATTTTCAGACTGTGTTTAAATACAGCCTACCCAGCACTGCTTAGAGGTGACTACAAAGAGAAGCCAAATATCTCAAGGATCTCTTTGTTCTCATGCTGAAATTTTTCTGGACTACTACTTACCTCTGTCTGTCCCCAGAGCTGATAGATCTCTCTACAGGGTGATACTTAGAACTTTTGATTCAGAGTCGTTTGTGAGAGGATGAAATTGAAACACTTTCATTTTCTCTCATTCTCTTTCAAAAGTTAAAAGCAGCCATCCAGATTCTTTGATTATTGGTTTAATTTTGTTTGACAATGCAGTTGGAGTCAGTCATAACTTCGGTTTCCAGAGACATGCTTTGCTAAGGATTATAGATTCAGCCTGGGAAAGCTCTTGATCTCACTTGTCTCTCTGCACCTGACATGATTAAGATTTGGTCCTTGTGCCATGCTTGAAGTCACTCTTCTGTTGCTTCTCCACTGCCCCGACCCTGAGAAATAATAGTATGCAGCAATGGTCAATGCTAGGCAATTCTCACCTCCATGGCTGCTGAATTTAAGGACAGTTTCGAGGATGTAAGTTTCCACTCCTTTGGGCCCTTCCAAAGTGAAGTGGATTTTCATTTATCTCTGGGTTACATTCAAAATCAGGTCTAAATGTAAGCCTGTAGCTCTCAAAATAAATATACAAGTTTTAGTCCAAATTTACCTGCATTTTAGTCCCTGGCAGAACTGAAGATTAATGCATCTTCTTCCCTCAAGAATGCTGCTGACTGGTTTTTATAGCACAAAACAGGCTGAATGATATTGTAACACAGATATGTTCATTGTTAGAACAAGACATTGATGGGGAAGTTCATAAACTTAGTAACTGTCTTTGCGTTCACAAACATAAAAGGCTTTATTCCTTTTAATTCTTGTTAGAAGAGATCTCTGTTAATTCACCCATGAAAGGTTCTGACTAGTATGCTTATATTACAAAAATAAAAAGTTCTTGTAATTCAAATTGGCCAAATATATTTAAGTGCACTCTGATTTTGTAAACTCTCTTATATGTGTTTGTTTTTGTCTATCTAATCTATAAATAGTTGTTATATGTAAGCTCTGAAATAATTTTCTTTTTCCTTTTTATTTTTTGTTTAGTTTTAGTTTTTTGATACATTTGTCTAGTTTAAATTGGCTTACATTAAATATCATTACAATAAGAAACATGCTTTTACCAATGTTGCCAGCTGGTCAAAATGAGGTTAAAATTGGTTTTATAAATTCATTACATATTGTTGTCATGTGTCACGACTTGAGAATCTCTTATACAATAATTTTCTGTTAAAGGTTGTATTTGGGCTTTCACGAGGCATCAAAAATTACTACAGTAATTAAACAAAAACTCCTTAAGTATTAGAGAGATTATTGAGCAGGACTTCAATTGATAAATAAGAAAGCAGTTGCCTAAACAACCAGTTCACGTCCATTATCGGGAGGCCCTAATTATCTCTATAGCCTTATGAGAGAGCCTCCAATAATTGTTATTAAAATACATTGTTGAGCTATGTTTACATTGGTCATTATCAAAAGGATTAAATTCTCCAGATGATGAGGTTTTGATTTAAAGATATTCTGATACAATGGGTTTCATGAGGCTGTAACGATTGATCGTTGATTGATTGTTGTTATCTTCATGATGTAGCAGACATATTCACATTTGTAAGTCCAAAATGTGAAACAGAGATCGTTCATGGTGATACACTTTTCTTTCCAATTCACACCTGTGCCTATAACAAAAATTTATTTGGTATATAAGCTAGGTATAAACCCTTATGCTTAGAAATGCCTAGAGAATAAAAGCAGTCTAAAATGTCAGATTTCTTTGATATATATCCTACTATAGGTCAACAAGTTAGATGAACACTTTTTATATATTAGAGATAATTGGCAAAAAGGGATATTTTATGTAAAATTGGAGATTCATGTTGTTACAAAATGTCATAATTGTCATGCTACAATGTTATGTGGGGTTTAAGTTCTATTTAATTGTATAAAATGGGTAACTGCTATCTGTTAGCATTCTGTAGAGATTTAAATAGTAGAAACAAAGATTCCATTTTATGTTCTACGATGCTTCCATTCAGATAAGGTAGTGATGCTAAGTTTACTGCCTCTTTTACAATGTAATGTCAGCAATCTTTTCTTCCGGATGTTCAACATCTAATGTTTGGAGACCAAAAACTAGAGAGCCAGATGGGCTAAGAGGACAACCAATACTTTGGCTCCAGCCCTCCAAGGTCAGTGAGGACCCAAGACAGGAGAAAACCTCTGTTGCGACATCTGTACCTGGGGAGTCCCTGGTCTTCTGACCAAGAAGGTTAAGGAGCCACACAGGATTTGATCTATGGTGTAGAGAGTGCCTAAAGAGAGTCACCAGGAGGAAAAAAGAGTCTCCCAAGTCTTTCCACAAAGCAGCTTGGTCAAGCAATGGCTGTGTCTCATCCTGATGGCTCACACTGATGGAGAAACGAAGAGGTGCTGTTCATGGCTCCAGTGAGATTCCGGAGGAGAGTTGACTGACCTTGATGGATAGTAAGAGATTAGTTATTAATATGAGTCTTACTTTAACATGGTTTTGAACATCCTGCAGAAAAGTATAACTAGTAGAGGCATAAAATTATGCCATAATAAAGTACTAGCTATAAAGAAACTGAAATCACTGAAACTTGAAAATCTCCAGCTCACCAGTAATTGATGACTGTTAGGAGCTAATGGGCTAAATGTAATATTGAGTTGCTAAATGCAGGATGGGTTATGTGTCACCTTGGATTTAAAAAAATGTTGTATTTATGCCAATAATTCTAGGATCATTAAGAAAACAAAGTTCAGTGCACCTTGACAAAGGCCAAGATTGCAAGACCCCCAAGGCTGATCTGCCCAAATGTGTAATTGGAACCCTTCAGCCACTTTCTCATCAGTTTGGTGCATCCCCACTAAATGTCGTTGCTAGCCCTTCTGGTCAAGCCTTGCCCGGTCCAATGGATGTTTGAGAGACTTTGTACAGAGTGACATCAACTGTAGCTCCTGGTCTTGGCAAAATATCCCAGATATTAGCCCCTAAAACCAAAAACTTTGTAAGGACATCTTCCCCTCCAGGTGAAAGCATGTCCTTGAGGCAGGTGTGACGTGGCCCCTACAACACCATTTTAAACAGATTCCTTGTTAACTCTCCTTAGTGCTCCTGCCTACTCCCCTAATTTCCTGCTTGCTGAATCATGCAGACTAAGCAGCCACAAGACACACCATTGTGCTGGGTACCTCATCTCAGGAGGCCTCTCTCACCACTGAAGCCACTCCTAGTCTCCACCCCCAGCACCAAAAACTGCACCAAATAAAACCCAGAAATCCTTCCCTGTAGAACCTCTATACACCCAGTCCTAGGGTTGACACTCGACTCCATGCCAGATGACACCCCCTAGTTAATAAAGCTGGTGTCCTTGTGCTCGGCATCCGTGCATCTTACCACTACACTTCAATCTGACAAAAGCCATCTAGGACAAATCAACAGTCAACATCATACGAAACAGACAAAAACAGAAAAGCTTCCACTATAAAATCAGGAAAAACACAAGGATGTTCTCTGTCACTACTTCTACTAAATATAATTCTGAAAACATTAGCCAGAGCAATTAAACAAGAGAGAGAAATAAAAAGGAATAAAAATAGGAAACAAAGAAGTGAAATTATCACTATTCCCAGATGATGTGACACCCTACATAGAAAACTCGAAAAATTCCTCTAAATGACTTCTAAATTTTTTTTTTTGTCTTTTTCGTTTTTATCAGTACCAGAGATTGAACTCACAACCGCACACTTGCAAGTCAGACACTTATACCGCTGAGCTAAATCCCCAGCCCCATGACTTCTATATTTAATAACCAAATTCAGTAGCATGGCTGAATGCAAAGTCAATATTCAAAAATCAAGAGCATTCCTATACAAAAACAGTAAACACTTCACAATACCATCATCAAAACAAAATAAATACTTAGGAATCAATCTAACAAAGGAAATAAAAGATCCCTATATTGAAAATTATAGTAGTTTGAAAAAGGAGATGGAAGAGCACATCAGAAAATGTGAAGACATCCCTTGCTCGTGGATAGGAAGTACCAACATAGTGAAAATGGCCACACTCCCAAAATTGCTATACAGATTTAACGCAACCCCAATCAAAATACCAATAACATGGGGCTGGGGAATTAGCTCAGCGGTATAAGTACCTGCCTTGCAAGCAGGCGGTTGTGAGTTCGATCCCCGGTACCGATAAAAATGAAAAAGACAAAAAAAATACCAATAGCATATCTCAGGGAACTAGAGGAGACATTCCTAGAAGAGTTGGGTGGTAGGAGGGCCTGCGGTTTTTGGGCTACCTGGGCTTCACGGACTGTTCCAGGAACAGGACAGTGGGGTGAAGCTTTATGTTGGGTAATTCCTGTGATATTTCAGCAGCTTTACCCATAAAAACAGATGGTGAGGGGCAGAGGAATGAATTATAATCTGATTATAAACTGAGGTACAGAACATGCAGCAAAGAGAGACGTCATAGCATCTCTACAGGCTCCCCCAACTGTGACCACCATGGACCAGAGGTTCAATGCATTCCCGGATTCATGCGCAAAAGTCCTTCTGGCTTGCTTGCTTTCCTCTTTCTCTACTGGAGATCTAACCTTTGATCTCCCACAAGCTAGATAAGGCTCTATCATTTATCTGCATCCTGTCCCCGAAAGGCATTTCTAATTGTTTGATTTCAGATGTTTTTTGACTGGGAAGCTATCTGAGTAATTTATTGAGTAACAATGGCCAAAGTGATGGAGGGGTTTCAAGATAAGGCTGAAGTTGTTTATCCAGTATTTTAAAAAGAAGAAAAGAGTCTGTCCTGAAAGTCATGTAAAATTCCACAGCCCATCATTCAGTAGACAATTTAGAAAGAGTTACAAACAGAAGCATTGGTCATTAGGGCAAACTCTTGTGTTCAGTAGATAATAAGTAAAGGTAATGCCAGATTAGTTGGATTTGTTTTAAAATGTTGATGGACCACTGTAGTGTGATTCTGTAGTAAGATTTCAACCAAACCAAAACAAACAAGATTTTAGCAGGCAGCTGACAAAAGTGTCTCTAGCTATGTTTCAGCAGACCATGACTATTGATTATAGCTAGTTAATGTGAATTGGTCCCTACCCAATTAGAGCTGCAGTGTGACTAGATACATTGAGATGATCCTTAGGGGTGAGAATGACACTGTGCTGTGAATGGTTTTGTTTTGGTCATGCAGTACTGGGGACTGAACCCAGGGCTTCACATAGACTAGGCAAGTACCTACCACTGAACTGCATCCCTGCCTTTTATATTTTATTTTATTTTAAGTATTTACTTTCTGTTAGCAACAGGTATTTATTTATTTATTTATTGGTACTTGGTACGGGGGATCAAACTCATAACTGTGTGCTTGCAAGGCAGGTGCTTATGCCACTGAGCTAAATCCCCAGGTCCCCTTTATTTTATATTTTTAACCCATCTCATCAATCTTATCTCATTTGACTTTACTTTATACAAGGTCTTGCTAAATTGCCTGAAAAACTTTTGATCCTCTTGCCTGAGTCTCTGAAGTAGCTGATATTATAGTTATGTTCCAGCCACTTCCATGCCCAGCTTCGGTGACTACTATTATTATTTTTAGAAGTTGTATATCTTTGAGATATCAGAATATCTGTGGTTAAAATTACAGCATATGTATTTAGGAGTTGTGTTCATACCACTTCCCCAGTAAAAATACCATGGGTATCCCAGCAAAAATGGAGAGTTTACTAAAACAAGAAGAAAAAAAGGTTAGTAATTGTTGAAATTGATACCTTGGAAGTTCATGGTCATACTGTCTATTTTTGTTTATATCTTAAAATTTCCATGATAATAAGAAATACTTCTAATTATGGAACATCAGTGTTTACTGACAATGAAAAATCCCTGTTTTCCTAAGCTTTAAAATTGTGATATGATTGTGTCCCTACCCAAATTTCTGAAAATTGTTCATTTCCAAAAAAACTCATTTAACTGATGACTGTTACTTGTTGTATTCCACATTTTCCTATTGCACCCAATTTTTTTTCAAGTATTTTTGTGGTTTGATTGTCAATATTACAAAAAAAAGTACATTTTTAAGAATACTCCAGTGTCGGCATTTAGCTCAGTGGCATAAGTAACTGCCTCGCAAGCATGAGGTCATGAGTTCGACCCCCAGTGCAAAAACAAAAAACAAAAAACAAAAAAGCTCAGGAAGTGAGTCTTCTCTTGAAGAACTTTAAAATATTATACTATTCAAGATGAAAGAAGTAATATCAATAGGGATGAGATTAATGAGCATCCTTATTTAATTCTCAATGGTGAAGAGACATTTTCCAATTACTGAACAGTTTATAAGGGTTTGTGTCCATTCCCTTTAAAAGTGGAAGGTCTTTCTCCTCGAACTGTAGTTTCCAAGATTTAAGGGTGGGTTGGTATGGAACATGATCAAATGATTTTATAATTTATTAATATAGTCATGCAGATTGTGTTCTTATATCTGATCTCTGTTAATTACATTATTTTCTGGGGTCAAAGAACAAAGATAAAGAAGTTGTTTAGTTTAGATCTCATTGGTATAGTTTTGATTCAGCGATCAGGCAACACTTCAGTCCACCAAGTAGAATAAACGCCCAGGTGACTGAGGAGAGCCTGGTTTTTATAGACAAAGAAGGGTTACACAAATTAGAAATAAGAAACGATAAGTTGATTCATCATTTTAAACTCACCTACTTGGAAGTAGGAGACCCCAGGATAAAACAGTGGGAAACAACTGACTACTTAACATCCGGGTACCTCTGTGGTGTGTAAACTGAGGCAGGGGACATTTCATTCTCAGGGAACAGGAAATTGGGCTGTTACCTCTCTGTTGCTGGTGTCTCAGAAGGTGAAATAAGTGAAATAATTGGGCTCCATTTTGACTTTTTAAGCCTGGTCTGTTGGGACTCATAGCAGGGGCGGCATTCAGAACAGAGACCCCTGTGTCTTTTATTAGTGTTTTATGCTGGGAATGAAAACCTGGGGCTCCAATGTGCTAAGCTCGTGCTCTACCAGACATCTTCAATTTTTGGTTAGCTCTGGTGTTAAATCATCTTTGAGATGCAGTGAACTCAATGATAGGATTATTTCCAAAAGATGAGAAGTATAAAACAAAAGAGGCTTTTATTCTGAGAACACGGAGAGAAATAACTGGCACCCCTGGACTGCTGGAGTCCAGCGATCTCTTCAGCGGACATGTGGTGTGGAGAGTACATAAGTAGCCTTGGTTTGGGGTGGAACCTAAGGGGGCATCAGAGATGCAGGGGTAGCCCATTGGTCCTAGGTTTGGCGCTATAGATAACTTCCCAGGGGTGGGGAGGATGGAGTCACAGGTAAATTCTTAGGGGCAGGGAAATAGGAGCTTCCTGGTTCTGGTTGAGGCTTTCCTGGCTACAGAGTCCTGTCTGGACCAAAACCCTTTCATATCCCATCTGATGATTATTATTATTATTATGAAAAGGGGTGAAGATTTCTCTCTTTAACTACTTTCTGCTGGCAGAGGTCGCTGTACTGGAGTCTAGGGGAGTTGATGGAATGATGGTTGATGCCCAGGTAGACGCTGGTGCCAGGTGTTTTAGCCAGGACAACTTCACTGGTGAATGCACATATGCTAGACTGGAAAAACAAAGAGACAAAATGTTATGAGGAGACATGGCACTGTCATATTTAAGGACCCAGGTGAGGTAGAAGGAAAGGTGCCTTTGATTAGACATGTCATTATATCAGGATGACTTTGAGGTAGGATCATTGTCACAGTGAGGTAGAATTCTGAAAATTAAGTGTGAGGTTAGGAGGAGTGATGTTATGAGAGGTGATTACTCCCCCATCTAAAAGCGTAAAAGTTAAGAGGGTAGGTGTGTAAAACTTGTCTCCGGTCCAGGAGTTGAACTGGAAAAAATAGGGGAAGTAGGGAAGGTGGTGGCTGTACCAGTATAGGGAAGGTAAGAGCTTGGGCTTTCAGGGATGTCACGTTTCACCAGACAGCGAGGGTAGAAAGAAGAACAACTGTCATTGCATAGAACATTATGAAATATTATCTTACATATGATGTGGGAGTCTTTGGGAAACACTGTCAATAGTCCTGCTGTAAAAATGCTCATTAATAGAAAGTAAGTAATTAGGAACCAAAGTGGATAACAAATTATGACAGCCTGAGAGTCATGGCTGTGAGGCCTTGGTAAGGCAGAGCTGAGTAGGCAACCAGATGGTTAGATCTAGGGCCTAAGTGATGCAAAATCAGAATGGCCATCTAGCAACATTGATTTAGGTATGGGTCACTGTAACCTGGTTGTATTTCTTGGAATGATTTGCTGTAACAGAACTTCAGCAAGTATCTCAGCAGTTTCCCTGGTTGTGAGAAAGGCTTTTATGTATCCTGAAAAAGTATAAACAAAGTGAGAAGACAAAATATATCTGTCAGTCTTGACCAGGGTTATCTGAGAAATTGGTGAATAAGAAAGGAAGGAGGTGGTCTTATATCACTGAGGAGAGGTTTACTAGCAATAACAGGTGTAAGCTGTTGAGGCCTCAGCATGTCTAAGTCAGCCTGTATAAAAGGCATCTTAAGATTTAGGACTGGGGGGCTGGGGGTTTAGCTCAGTGGCATAAGTGCCTGCCTTGCAAGCAGGCAGTCATGAGTTTCATCCCTGGTACTGATAAAAATGAAAAAGACAAAAAAGAAAAAAAACCATTTAGGACTGGGACCTGCACAAAATGGGCCCTGTTTGTAAATGGCATAGGTTGACCATCAATATCCCGTCATAGAGATTGAGGACTTACTATAGCAGTCTGAAAACTCGGGAAGAACTCTGTATATATGGCCTCTATGTCCACAAATATAGAGAATTGTCTTACCTGAGACTTTCGTGCAACTTGGACTCTGAGACAGACACTTTAAAGGGAGCTGATGTTGCTCTGAACCCCCTCAGTCTTTGGCAGCAATTTTTGTTGGTAACAAATCTGGCAGTGTTGGCATTTTAGGATGGCTTACCCACTCTGTGGTGGCTAAGACAGTCCAGCAGCCCTGGAGTAAGGTCTCAAAGAACGCCAGGATGGGGCACTCTCTCTTGCCCAATGTCTTCTGCTGCATTTGAGCGTGGTCCATGTGAAGCCAGGCAGCTCCACCTTGTGTAGGTTTACCTGCCTCAGAATTCCAAGTGTCAAAAGTGTTAAAAATATGAAAAACCATATTAAGATCTCTCTAAGGTTTGAAGGTCAAGTTTTACCTTTTTGTTTGTGATTTGGACTACAGTAGAATTAAGTAAGTGTGCAGGAGTTTAATATTGGCATTTTAGATCAGAGAGCAGGCTTTATCTGGATGGCATATTGCATTTAGGGTATTGTGTGGAATTATATATTTAACAAAAAAGGCTTTAGTCTGACCTCCCCTTTTGGAGTATAATCTCATTTTAATGTAAACATTTTGCAGTAAAGGTTTACCAATCTTATGAATAAATCTATAAAAACTGATCTAATACTGTCAAATTTTGAACACATTTACTTTTTTTTAACCTGTTATTTGCAGTAGTATGAACCAAGACAAATAAAATTTTGTTTTTAGACAATATTAGAACTTTTAACAAAACCCTTGTCTTGGAACAGTGGTTTCCAGCAAAAAGGAATTTATAACCTTAGTTGTTAAACAGGAGATTGGTGAAGGCTTTGATTGATAAACAAGGCTGGTAAAATTATCAGGTGGCCAATAACATTGATTAAATGGTTTGAGAATTGAAATTAAAAAATAGCATCTTTTGAGCGGAGCCCCTGAGCTGCTGTTTTGCGTGCTCCAGCAGAGCACACCCTGCATGGGAGTGGGGCCAGCGTAGGGTCATAGTGCGCACGGGCGGGCTGGGACTGCCCCTGGAAACGCATAAGGCAGCAGTGATGACAGCGCACAGGGGAGGGAGGGGCTGGGATGACGCATGGGGGAGGGGCTGGGACGTGGCTACAGAGTGGCTGCCAGTCACCCTGGGATAAGGAAACACAGGCAGATGGTATCTCACTGTGTGCTTTGCAGTGAGAAAATTGCTGTTGGCAGCAAAATGAAGTATCATGTGCACCGCAACAGAGCAGCTGTTGCTGTTCACAAGAGGAGCACAAGGGGGCACCCATTGATCATGAGATCCATCCCAAGATGGCGGTGCCCTCTCACGTGGTGGAGGGTTGTAACATGGTGACCGTTCCCGGGGCAAGCCGGAACAATCGTGCAGCTTGCTGGAAGGGCACAATGACCAAGATTGGGTGTGGTGGGTGGGTGGCAAGAATGCTGTAGAGGTCAGAGAATTATGAGGAGAATGAGTTGGAGACTTTGAGGAAGCACTAACAGAGTGATTAGAGTTGCTAGGAGAGTTATTGGTCCCAGGAGATGAAGAGGAAAACGGTTGCACAGCGGGAGGCAATTGAGACACAGAGGGACCAGAGCTGCCAAAAAAATCAGGATAGGGGGAGGGAAGGGCAGAACCATGGCGGGAAATGAGTTTGGGGGTAGGCAGGCGGCGGCCAGGAAAAGAATGGGAGAACATCATCAAGCGAATCCTGAGGGCAGGACGGAAAAATTCGCAGCATGGTAGAGTTAACTAAAAGTATCTGGGCATGAGCACAAGACTTAATGAGAGATGGGCGTGTTCTCAGAACAAGGAAGAATTGAATATAAGGAAATTCTAATAACTTGTCCCGACCTGAGAGAAATCATACAAGTTTCTGAGAATGCAGGGGTCAAATGTTCCTTCTCTGGGCCAACGATCGCCGCTAAGTGGATAGGTTGGCCAGACCTCCTGGCAGTAAAAAGTTATTGTTTAGTTTTCATGGTACTTTTAATCTTAAGAGTATGTAAATTGGAAATTAGGCATTGTAGAGGCTTTTTGCGGGAGTTAGAAAATAGTTTCCCATGAATGATTCAGGCAAGAAATAAGCCATGATCCAGAAAACAAGCTGTCTCTCATTTGTGGCACCACATGGTGGCTAAGGTTCCAAAAACTCATATATTCCAGTCACTGAGAGATTTACGAGTGGAGTACACCGTGGGGTCAGTAACAGTTTTGCCCATGAAAATGTGAGGCTTTAAGGGAAGTGAGGGTCTTTCAGTGTGGGCGGTCCAGAAATCTCTGCTTTGGGCTATCCGAACCCAAAGAACATGAGAGATTTTAGAGTGTGGACACAGGTTTGCCCAGAAAAACCCTGCCTTGGGCTGTCTGAAGGATGTGAAAGTGCCACAGACCCACGGGAATGGGGAGAAAACTCGACTGGGGCAGACCCCAATGCCAAGAGTTCCCCGGACAGTTCGCACTTGAAATCAACCTGGCCGGTGGTGAGTGCGGGAGGCTGGCAACAAGTCGGGTCTCGGGAGAGGAAGAAGCATAGAAATTAATCCAGGATGTTATCTGGTTTGTGAATTGGCTGGGGACTCAACTGGGAACTCAAAACGGGTGTGTCCCAGGAATCAATCACCTGCCGATCGAGTCATGGCACCAAATGATAGGATTATTTCCAAAAGATGAGACGTATAAAACAAAAGAGGCTTTTATTCTGAGAGGGATAACTGGCACCCCCTGACCACTGGAGTCCCAGCGATCTCTCCAGCAGACACATGGTGTGGGGGGTATGTAACTAGCCTCGGTTCGGGGTGGAACCTAAAGGGGCATCAAGGATGCACGGGTAGCCCATTGGTCCTAGGTTTGGCACCATAGGTAACTTCCTAGGGACGGGGAGGATGGAGTCACAGGTAAATTCCTAGGGGCGGGGGAGTTAGGAGCTTCCTGGTTCTGGTTGAGGCTTTCCTGGCTAGAGTCCTGTCTGGGCCAAAACCCTTTCACTCATTATATATATTAAAATAAACTGCTGAATTTCATAATCCATTATGACTGGGAAAAATATTTTCCTTTTTTCTTTTCTTTCTCTGTCTCCTCTTCCCTCTCTCTCTCTCTCCCTTCTTTCTTTCTGAGACAGGCTCTCACTATGCACTCCAGGATGCTTTGCCCTTACTACGCAACCCAGGCTGCCCTCAAACTCATGGTCATGCTGCTGTCTCAGCGTTCTGAATGCTGGGATCCCAGGTGTGCCCCACCATGCCTGACTAAAACATTGTTTTGCTATGTTCATTTTTAAAAACGCTTTGCCTTCTATTTTTTTTTTTCCTTTCTCAACTGATTTTGCCAGGCTGAAACGTTGATTAGCTCCTTTAGACATGGCTTGCTCTGTCCTTTTTATCTCTCACAGAGCATTGGCTGAGACAAAGCAAAAGTGGTGTGAAAGTTGATTTGAAACATGAGGAGTAAAGTGATCAGGGAAAAACTGGCTCTGCAGAGCAGACTCGGGCCACATAAAGAGAAAAGGATGAAGAAAAATACTGCAGAGTGGGCCAAGGCTAGTGGGCACCGCCTGCGTCCGGGTTCCTTCCTGGTGTCCGCAGCCAGGAAATCTGAGTTCTGCGCACAGGGTCCTGTAGTCCTGGGCCAGCAGGGGATCTTGAAATTTACAGGTCCCGCCCATGTCTCCAGCCAGCTTAGCCACCACCTCTGTCCTATACCACAATCAGTTTCTAGTTTCCCAATGTATGTCTTAGGAGAGTTCCTTTTGCAAATTAGTTTTTATTTGTAAATTCAGCAAATAAAAATTGCACATATTCAAGGTATACAGCACGATTACTTGCTTTAAGTGGACATTGTGAAATGATCAAATCTCTTTTTTTGTTTGTTTTTTTCTTTGAAAAGGAGTCTCATTTTGTAGCTGAGGCTGGTTTGGAACTCACTATGTATCTTAGCCTGACTTGAAATCCAGATCTTGCTGCTTCAGCCTCCCAAGTGCTGGGATTATAGGCTTGCACCCCTGTGCTTGCCATCATAATCAAATTAACTGATACAGCAATGTGGATAGAGCAGGTGATTTCTAAATGTTTAACTTTGATTAAAATTGGAAGGAACATGTTCGGACTGCACCATAGCCCACAGCTATCCTGTTGGCCCCAACTGGCCTCTAACCTACTCAGCAGCACCGGGAAGTGGCCCTTCCTTGGGATCCTCCTTCCAATTGCTCAGCCCCACACGCATATCCACAGGTGCACACGGCCCCGTGTCTGAGTCCCTGATGACCCTCATGAGAGGAGGCAGGAAGGGGCCTAGAAGGAGCCCAAACTTCCAGTGAGATGAGTCTATGTGGGGAGCCCGTGACCCAGGTGTCCATGATCTGTGAGTGGGTTGACTCTGGGACACTTGGTGACCAAGTAGCTGTGTGACTCCTGGCAATTGTACTCTATTGGCTACTATGTGTCCCTCAGGACCCATGGTCATGGGAGGCTGTGTGACCCCGGCCCCTTCCCCAGAGTGGCCACATGACATGGAGAGACTAAATGACCCTAAGAAGCCTTCTGACATGGAAGCTATGTGACCTCAAGAAGCTCTTGTTTCTTGAGCCAATTTAAGCTCCTGGAGTCCCTGCAGGGTCTCAGGCCCCATCGTGGACATCAGCAGGCTTGGCTTTCCAGAGATCTGCACGGTGTGGCCACACTTTCAGGGGAGTGCTCCACCTCTCTATTTTGCAGGGGCTCATAGCAACTTGGTGCTGAATGAACTGAGTCCTGGGTCTCTGCTCTCCCTACCACACCTAAGCACAGCTCCCAGGGGAAGAGGGACAAGAAAGGGAGGAGGTTCCTGGGAGAGCATGGTAGACACAGGTAGACCCTCAACCGTAAGATTCAGGAAGAGGCTTGGCTCAAACCACTGCTCAGAAATCCTAGCAATAAGAGGGCATGCAGAGTGACACAAGAGATTTTGACTGGTGCAATCACTGTGGAGGTCAGTCTGAAGATTCCTCAAAAAGCTGGATTGGAAGTCCCATTTGACCCAGCTATTTCACTTCTAGGCATATTCCCAGAAGAACTAAAAACATCATGCCACAGTGATATATGTGCACCCATGTTTATAGCAGCACAGTTCGTAATAGCCAGATCTTGGAAACAACCTAAGTGCCCATCAACTGAGGAATGGATAAAAAAGTTGTGGTATTTTTATACAATGGAGTACTACTCAGTTATACAGAATGATCACATAGAGATATTTATAAATAAGTGGGTGCAACTTGAGACCATACTCATAAGTAAAATAAATCAAACTCACATGTGTAATTACCATATAGTCTCACTAGTATAAAAAATGGTAAGAGTATATAAGATTTTATGGTAATCATGGTTCCCCATTATACTGTTTTGAAGTCTTATAATTTTTCATTCATTGGTTGGAATGGCTTTCTTCTGTTTTGTTTGATTTTATTATGTGTGGTGGTATGAATAGCTGCTTTGAAGAAAACAAGACATTATAATAGCCATTGCTGATTTAACATCATCTTGCTTTGAAGTCCTACCATGCTTTTTTTTTTCTTCTGTTTCCATTGGTTCTATCATGTTGTGTCTTACTGGATTTTAGTATGTGTGATAGTATACACATTTTTAATGAAAATGAGATATTACAGTAGCCATTGTTTATTTTCTGTTTTGTTTTTTTTTTTTTTTTTTTTTTTTTTGGTTTTGAATGTCCTGTAATACTTTCACTCACCTGAATCATTTTATACTATTTTGTTATGTTTGATACTATTGTGTGTGAAGGTATGCTCAACTATTTCAAAGAAAGAGACATGGTAGCTACTGTTGATATTTGGTTGTGTTGCTGTGAAGTGCTGTGTTTCTTGCATTGTTCTGATTCACTTTGTTCTGTTCTCTTTTTAAATTAAAAAAAAGATTTTGCAAAAAAAAAGTGCTTTATTTTTGTTTTGGTCCTGGAGATTGAACTCATAACCTCATGTTTGCAAGGCCAGTGCTTACGGTAATGAGCAAAATCCTCAGCCCACAAAGGAGTTGTTTTAAAAAATGCTTGCTGTTTAAAAAAAAAAAAAAAAAAGAATGAAACTCAGCAGAAGAGGGCCCCAAAAGGGGACTGTCCAGCTGGGACACTACCTTATTTCCTCCCTCTTCAGGGATGCCTGTCTGGAGAGAACTGCTCACCTCCATCCTCTAATGGGATCTGGCAGGGCATGGGGGAGGGGCTTCCATTAATGATCAGGTGTACTGCTATTCACCAAAATAAACTCCGGGCCACCCTGGTTTATAGGGAAGCTTGGACAGGATTCCCTCTCCAGGAACTGGGAAGTCCAAAGTGGCTATTTACCAGACATTTGCACAGCGGGACACTCCTAAAAGAAAACATGGTGCATGCAAAGATCCAGAGGTGGGTTCAGAGGCGTGACACAGACAGCCACCTGATGTGCCAGAGGAGGGGGCAGGGAGGAGGAAGCCCCCTTCAGGTCTTCCAGGAATGTGGAATAACTGGCCCCAGAGGCTTTCCAGCCACCTGTACCAAACACCAGCCCTCAGCCCCTACCCCTGGGGCCGCCTTCCTGTTCTGACAGCAGAATGATAAGCCCAGCACTGAGCTCATCTGAGGACAGAACCTGGACAGATCATAGCTGCCTGCAGGGTGGTCAGGGCCTGGGTGCATCCTGCTCTGGAGCCCAGCCAGATACAGAGCTTTCTGATCCAAGTGGAAGGCTGCTCTGCACCCTGCCCTGAGGACTGAGACTGGACATTCCATCAAAAGTGGGAAGAAACCCTGCAGGAGTTCTGAGGTCCTCACAGGCAGCAGGACTATGGGGCCACAGAGCTCACATTCTAGGCAGCTGCGGTTGAGGGGAGGTTCCAGCCAGCCAGATGGGGCCAAGTCTGCAGGGGCCCCTGCTTGGATCCTCTTGAACACACACATCCACATGCAAGCCAGGCACTGAGCAAGGGGCAGTACTGACACACACAAAGCCAGGACTTGTTTTTCTCAGCCTCCCCTTGTCTGATCTCCATGCCTGATTGAAGGTCACACAATAAATACACTGCATTCTACCACATTTTAAAAACTACTTTCTGGATTCCACTGGCAGGAAGATGTACACTTACACTTTCACACCGCATTCGCATATTCTTTGAGGTAGGTTTGTGGAGGGCCTCGGGGTCAGGTCCTGTGCTGGGCTCACAGCACATTCTCCTGTCCGCAGGTGTCTCCTCCTCCACCGTGGCCTCCTGAGAGAGACACGGATGCGCCCCCAGTTCCAATGCAGAGTCCAGCGTGGCCGGTGGATATGGCAGCACACAGACACTTACTGCTTGCTGATGGATGAAAAGGGAAAAGATTCATTAAATACCAGCAGCTCACGAATAATGAAACAGTTCCTTTATTGTTGCTGGTGCTCCTTCCAGTATCCTTTTTAAAAAGCATACGTTATTAATCTTTTATCTAATCGTGGTGACAACTGTCAACTGGTATTATTAGAAAGCTTCCTTCCAGATGAGGACTTAGAGCGGCTCTCGAGGTGCCCGGGTCACCCAGGCACGGAACTGCATGGATGGCACTGCCTCTGTTCTGTCATTCGGCATAGAGTTAAAGACCACAGGAGAGGCAGACACTCAGTGAGGAGCTTTCCCAGCTGCCAGCTGCCATTCTGAACTCTGCCATGCACTAAGGGTGTTCTTGGCCTCTCTCTAGGTGCCGCCTACATGGGGAAGAACACAGGCTTTGTGTATGTTACTGGGGATCAAACCTGAGCCTTCACGCTCAGCTACATCCCCAGGCCTGTTTTAGTTTTTATTTTCAGACAGGGTCTAGTTAGTTCACTATGTTGCCCCGGCTGGACTTAAACGTGTAACCCTCCTGCCTCAGCTTCCCAGAGTACTGGGATCTCAGGTGTGTGCCACCACCACTTACTGGCACACACACTCCACTGAAGAACTGGAGAACTTGTCCCAAAATGTGCCACCAGTACCATGCCAGGCAACAGTCCTGCCAGCTCCCAGACACACCCTGCACCCCAGCTTTCTGGTTCTGTCACCCTTCCTTGAGGTTAACCACTGTCTGACTCCCAGCACCAGCTGCACTGGAGCCTCCACTTTTATGCACATGGGAGCTTACAGTTTTTAGTGTCCGGGTTTTTTTCCTCAGCATCATTTGTAAGTCACCCATGTTATGCATAGCTGTAGATGAGTGTTATTGCCATCATTCCACTGTCTCTTATCTGTCCTATTTTGTGTCCTTTCAATGAATGATTAGTATTTGGGTGGTTTCTAGGATGGATACTACAAGCAATGCTGCATGGGCAGAACTATGAAGTCAGGTGTGTCTCAGAATAAAACCAGGGCCTTGGAAGCAGATTTCCAAGGCAGCTGTATCCTTCAAGCTCCCACTGGCCCTGTATGAGTTCTAGTGGCTCCACTTCCCTGCCAACACTTGGTACTTTCCATGTTAGCTGTTCTGGAGGCCTTCTAAGTCACCCTATTTCTAAATTCCCTCTAAATCCCTTGAAATAGTTCTCATGATCTCGTCACATAAGATGCCAAGCCTCTGAAAGATGTAGAAATGTATTCAAAGGTGCTTAAACCCTGGCAATGGTTTTAGGGCTCGGATGTGACTAGGTTCTTACCCACTCTGATTTTGACCCTGTTCACTTCCTGCTCAGACCTAGTGCATTTGTCCTGTATCTTCCCTGACCCCATAGTGATTGGTTTTCCATGTGCCTTCTTTTTGGGGTTCTGGCTACTCTCCAAGTGAGAAGACACCTGATGGAGAATCCTGTGGGGTGACTGAAGAGGGCCTACAGGAGCCTCAGGCCTTGAGTCTTTATGGTTTTTTCAGGACTGCGTAGAATGAATTGCGGGGTTGTTGAGAGGAGAGGAAGAAGTGGGGAGGGGGTATTATTGGGAGGCTGGCTCAGTGGTATGGGGTGGGGAGCCAGGGCATTAACTAGGAGAAGGTTTGCTGCAGAGGAGGGTGCCGCCTTGGGGGGTGAGATCTACCGGGAAGCCCGATGGGTTTAGGGTTGCCCTGTGGGCGCCTAGGCAGAGTGAGAAGGGTGTTTGCTCAGGAGTGAGGAGGGGTGATACAAGGGGTGGTAGTAGAGGGGGTAAGAGGATGGAGGCGGAGGGATCTTCTTCCTGCCACCACCCGGAGGAGGGTTGGGGATCAGAGGCTCTCCGGGTCTAGGCCTTCACTGGGAGGCGGGGCGGACCAGGGGCGGGGTTTCTGGAGGGGCGGGTCTGCCTAGAGAGGGGGCGGGGCCGTCCGGGCAGGTAGCTATTGAGGCCAATGAGCGCGCGCGCGGCGCAGACCCCGCCCCCAAGCTCGCCGCATATTCATGAGTCGCAGTTCAGGCGCGGGTCGCGCGGAAAGAAGGGGAGCGGCTGTCTCGGATCAGATAAAGCCGCGTTGCCCCCACACACCGGCCGCAGACGCGCAGAGCTCTCTCCGTGCGCGTAGCTGGCTGAAGGACCGCCCGGCCGGCCGCCGAGAGCGCAGCAGTCGCCACCCGGGTGCGCCCGGGGCCCGCGCTCCCGCACTGCCCATCAGTCCTTCCGCCCCGCTGCCCCTGCCGGAGGAGACAGGTGAGCAGGCGCGCCCGCCTCTAACACAGAGACCGTCCGCTTCCGCGTAGTCTACGCCACAGACTCGTGGCCGGTCCGCAGCTCCCACCCTAGGTCGCTCCCCCGTGGGCCGACATCCCCCCACCCCCACTCCGCCCGGCGAGGTGCCCCACCCCTGCCCTCGATACCTTGGCTTTCTGACTGCATCTGCAGATCCTCGTCCACGGAACCCTCCACTAGCGTCCAAAGCCCCCTGCCAGGGTGGGCGCCTTCTTTTGGGCTGGCCTCCATCCATTAGCATCCCCCTGGACTCCAGCTTTCGTCCGGTTCCACGGGAAGAGTCGGACCCTGCTTTCCATCCCAACCCCAGCCGGTGCCCCTCCTACCATCTCCGACTGCTGAGAGATCAGACTGCCCAGCACTCACGAACTGCCCCCGCGCGTCTCCTTCCTCCACCAGCACGCACACTCTGGCAGGGCCCCAGCTCTCCTCCCAGCCTGCCCCTCTGCACCGGGACTGTCCCTGCTCTGTCTTTTTGGGGGTCCCTTATTTCCTAGGGCTGCCTTTGCCTCTGGAGAAAGAGGCCAGGGCATCCTGGTCCAGAGCCTGTGTTTTAGATAAGTTCCTGCGCAGTCTCCGGACCTCAGTACACTTGGCACCTTTCCCTGGGCCCCTTATCCTCTCAGCCTTTTGTTTAACCCACTCCTGACCAGGATGCGCTGCACTTGATGGGCTCCGGATGGGCTCCCGGGGAGCACACTCCAGCGAGGGCTTTTCCGGGGGAGGTGTATTCAGATGAGGTGGGGTATCGCCTGCTTGCTAGTCTCTCAGAGATTCTAGAAGGTGGGGTCGGCGAAAGTCAGGGAGTACACCTGGTCTCATAGGGTTCGTGATTTTTCTGATGAGGCCACTAATGGAGAGTGGATTCAGGATAACAGTGAGACAGCCCTGTCTCGGTACTCCAGCAGAACAGACTTTGCAGCTCCTACTCAATTGGAGTGTCTTTTCTGGTCCAGGGCCTGAGAAGCCAGAAGGGTTTACAAGCTTAGTGACTGAAATAGTCGTGGTGTCAATCAAGTGAATCTCATAGCCTGGAGATCCTGAGGGTTGGGAGAAATTGCACAGGACATACCCAATTGTGCTTCGAGCCAAGTCTGTGCTTTTATGACTTGGAGCTGTCTCCTCTGACCTGCCTTCCACCAGCAGGTCGGGTGTGGTAAGATCCTTACCCTCTGGTATTTCCTCATTTTAGTAGGAAAAAGTAGGAAAAGACTGGAGGACTGAGCTATTGATTAAGCATTATAACAGATGATTTGACATCAGAAACAGGATCATCCACCCACCTGGAAAAAATTGTAGTAATTTCCTCATTTTTCTGTTAGATCTGAACAGTGTATTCAAAGAGCCAGTAGAGCTGAATGCTGGGCAGAGACTTTGCGGAAGCTGTCGGTGCGTGGGCGGGGCAGCGATTGTGGCCTAAAGCTGTGTGGGCTGCAGTTGGAAAGGACTCAGTCATAATAAAGAAATGCTGGGCTTCTGCGGACGGGTGGAGGAAGTAGGTTGTCTAAAATCAGGGGTTGCAGTGGCATTCAGGCTAATTGTTTTAGTGGCTGTAACTGAAAAGTAAAGATTTGACAGTTTGAAATGCATAGTAATAGGCAGGAGTGGTCCGTGGGTGGGTGGTTGGGGGTTTGGCGAGGCCGATAGGGGCCAGCTCCCTGGGTCTGTAGGGAGTCCTTTGCTCTTTCCACCTCGTGCGGAGATGTTGTGTGCTGCAGTTTTGGTCCTTGTCGACTCACAGAAAGAGATCAGAGATTAGGCTGGGCAAGTTCTCCTCTGGCAAGCTGTTAACACCGTGTAACTTTGTTTACTGGCGAGGTTAGGGTGGAGGATGGGTGGAGAGAGCTGCTCTTGGCATCCGTCCCTCTCCTGGAGCCGAAAGGTCCTGCCTCCACCTGCCACTCCGATCTGCAGTGGAGAGGACTGGGGCAGCACCACCTCCCACTCCCTGATGGAGGACAGGAGCTTGGGAAGTCATCAGAACTGATGTTGGGTTGCTTGTTATTGAATTATTTTCATATGAGCCGTCAGAAAGGCTGTTGGGAGGATGAGGGGCAGTGTTGGGCATTTAGGCTGCTGTTCTTATTGTCATTTTCCAACTGAGGGCATCTGTCTGCTGGTGCTCGCTTTAACTTGCCCTAAAGGCCCTGATATCCAATTTTGGGTGGCCAGTGGCAATAATTTGTTTCAGCTCTAAGGACTGATACTGAGCCGTGGTGTAGGTGAACACAGTTCCACCGAATTGTCAGTACCCTCTTTAGAAATTCCCTTGCCAGAGCCTGTGTGTGATCTGTGTAGCTGCGCTGTGTTGTTGTTCAGGGTTGAGCTCACCTCCTCTGGTTCCCGGGATTTTTGAATCACAGTTATGTTGCTGAAGATGTGCTCAGTGAAACACTGTGAGAAGCGCTGCTGTGACTCCAAGCCAAGAACTACATGCATTTTAGTTGTGTTGAGTGAAAAATCCAACCGCTGGAATAAACCTGATGGTTAAAGAGCAGCCGTGGGGGTGTTGCCGGCTGCCGAGGTACTTAAAAATATTACAGGCAGTGAGACAGGGCTAGGTCCTCAATGGACCTCAATGGGTCCTCCAGGGCAACTGTGGGGCTGGGGACTGAAGCCTCCTGCTGTGGGCCAGGTCTCAAGACAAAAGACCATTCAAATGCACCCATATCCCGAGGATTGATACCCTACATAGTTCCCACCCCCCTAGGGAAGAGTCACTGCCCCTTAGGAATGCTTGCTTTCTTCTTCTTCTTTTTTTTTTTTTTTTTTGTCTTTTTCCTTTGCTTGCTTTCTACGTGACTCGCTTCCCCATTTGTCCCTAACATAATCAATTTTATCGGAACTATTGATCTTATTGGCTAACTATAGTTATGTCGCACCTTATGCCCATCTGCCTTGTGAGCTCCCAGCCTTCCCCCACCTTGAACCCATGATTTTATTCTATAAAAGTCCCTGGAAAGGACAGAGTCCTTGGCAACCCGCTCAGGACTCCTGTCTCTTCAGACAGAAGCTTTTTTTCTCTCAATAAATATATTCTTCTCTTAACTTCCATTGTTCCTAAAATTCATTCTTCGATTTTAGAGAACATGAACTCACAGATACAGTGAGTCTGGAGTCTCATCCCCTAAGCAGGAGTCCGCAGAGGGCCTGAGCTGCTGTATCTCCTCTGCTTCCTCCTGCACAGGTTCCCTGTGTGGGGTTTACGTTAGTGGAGCTGCCCCACCAAAATCAATGAACAGGGATCACTTTAAAGGTGGGGCTTTCAGAGTTTAAAAAAAAATTCTAGTTTTAGCCTCTTTTGAAGTGAGGTGCAGTTTCAGAGAACTTCAGGGGCCTTTCTCCAGGCTGTTGGAAAAGAGCATTCTCTGCCCTGAGCCAGAAGAGAAAGGAGACCAGCTGTGCCAAAGGCAGCTCCAGCCCCTAGCCATTTGAGTGGAGGTGATGTGGGAAATATTTAGTGAAGGCCTAATAGTGTTTATGGTGTCCTTGGCAAGTGACCTGTGAAAGAGGTGTTTTAAGAAAGCTAAAACTCACTGATTTAGGGGCAGCAACTTACCTGCCTACTGTTTTCCTATCAACAACGATTTTCCCCTTTGCCTTGCATTCCCTTTGAGAGGAGTGGGTAGACGATCCGGTCTTAGAGGATGTAGATGTTAAGGTCCACTGTCAGGATGGATCCTTGTTGAGTGAAGTCAGCTTGAGAGAGGCACAATATCAGGTTTCTGAGAGAAGCTGTGGGACCAACGCAGACCCCTGCGGTTGGAGAGAAGGGCTCCGAATTACTTGGCACACTGCTGTGTGACTTTGGGTCCTTGGGTAAGAAAGAAAGGTTTCTCTTTTGAACAAGGGTGCAGCTATAAATGTTGTCACCAGGCTACCTTCCTGTCTAGTGAAGGCTCATGTTCCTCCATGAGTTCGGGGGAAGCCAAGAAAGGTGTCCTTGGTGCTAGCAATGGAGTGGCAGCCTCTCTCTAACGGAGGGGTCCTGTGGTGGATCCCCAGCAGCCTGGGTTGAGAAGGCACTGTTCAAACCTAGGCCTCTGTTTTCATCCTCCTCAACCTGGTGAGGGATTTTGCTGGCAGGGAGAGAAAACTGCATTCCTAAACCCAGACTGATAGGTGCTTAATTTCCTGAGTTCAAACAGTACCTTCCATCCTGGGGTCCTGCTGCCCTGCTTAGTTTAAATTTTGAGGATTTCTGCATCTGAGGAAATCAGAGCCGCTGGATTGGTTGTCACCCACATTTGTCTCATTACAAAGAAAGGGAAATTGGGAGTAAAAAATGCACAGTAGACCCTTGAAACTTGATAAAGAGGAGTTGACACAGTAGTGCTTGACTGGATCAGATGTAGTGGTCACGACTTGACATACAAACTCTGTGCAGTTTGAAGGATCATTTGGACATAAGCCACTGAACAGTGAATGAGCTCCTTATCACTAACAGTCTTTTTAGGACACTATATTAATCTAAAGGAGTGCAATTTTTGGTTTGAGATGGGAAGGGGATATTTTTTCATCACTACATTATGTTGGCTTTGTTGTCATTGTTGTGGCAGGGGAGGGAACTCTGGACCGTCAGCATGTGCCCACCATCATTTCTTTTCTTGTTTTGAAGGAAGTGGTTTTCACATCTGCACTGGAGATGAAGTCACTTTCCAAAGTATGTTGGACAAAAAGGGAAGGACCAGCTGGGGGCCAATAGAAAGCAGCTGTTCTATCAGTGGTGCTGGGTTAAATTAAGAATGTGTTCTGTTACACTGAAATGGAGGCTGTTTGGCATCTGTCTCACAAGTTCCATAAAATATCTTTGAGAGGCTGAGCATGGTATGGCACATCTGTAATCCCAGCATTTGGGAGGCTGAGGTGGGAGCATCTCCACCCTGGGCAGTTGAGCAACACCAGGTCTCAAAAATTGCTGAGAAATAAATAATAGCTCAGGGGTCGAGAACCTGAGGGTTTAACCCATCAGTTCTGCAAAACAAAAACAAAAGCAACAGAAAACTTCAAACTTTGAAAAACTGTGGCCATATTTTAAAATATAGGAATGTCTAAATATTTATGATCATAATTTTAAATAGCTATAAAAGAAGTAATTTCTATTGTAGGCATTTAAAAGTTACTGTTCTGTTGCTTTTTAAATACTAAATACTCAGGGCTGGGAATTTAGCTTGGCAGGCATAAGTGCCTGCCTGGCAAGTAGCAGGTCCTAAGTTTGAGCCCTGCCCCCCCAAACAAAACAAAGCAAAACACCCCAAAAACCACAACAAACAAAAAACCTAAATACTCTAATTTGATACTATCAGTATCCCTTTTAAAAAGTATGTTCATAAACACTGTAAAACTTAGGTCTTTTATTTCTGTACTTCTGTGTTAATTCCATTTTCCCTTGTGGACTTTTTTATGTTAATGGGATGTGCTTTTATACATGAATCTCTTTATTGGTCATTTTTCATACTTTTTGGTGACAAAAACATATGTAAATTATCTGTTAACTCAATCTGGAAAATTCATGTCATTGTTATTATTATCAGTACACAAGTGATTACAGGACCCTAAATGTGTTTTGCTCGAAATTACTTGCTAAATACACCAAATAAAACCACACTGGAGTGTGGTCTCAGAGCCCTGGGTGGGCGTCCATTTAAGGTGTCTCATGTGAAGGAACTGATGAACCGTTGTCCCTGGTACCAGGTACTCCTGTGCTGCCAGAACGCTGGCAGGAGCATCTCCTTGTCTAGCAAGGGAGAGTGGGAAGGTGACTTTGGCTGCAGGTGGGGCCACCAGGGCACTGAGACTTCAGCAGGGCAGCTGCTCAGGTTGTGCAGTTTTAGGAAACAGTGCCTGGGGAGCTGAGCTCCCTTAAAGCTTCCTGGGCTGGGAACCCCTTGGACTACTCTTGGGTGGCATCCTGTGCCTTTAGGTGCTGGGTGTGTATTCTTGACCCAATGCCGCTGTGCTTGGTCGGGGGTCAGCCCTCCCTAGTTTGTCAATGACACCAGGGCTGCTGTTACACTTCAGTATATAACTGTATGTTTTCTAAATGTGCTAAATGTGCTCATAAAAGGCAAAAGGTGATAGATTTTGTAAATGTGCACTGTTTGGTTGGTGGCAGTGTGTTTATATTTGGTTGGGTTACAATGTGAACCTATGGGATTATGCCTTGAGTTAAATTTTAATTTTCCAGAAGATGTGTTAGAAATGGAAAAAGTGATGTGGCTGGACCATGGGCTTCTTCGAGGTTCCTGCCCGGCAGTGTCTTGTCTTCCCTCACAAACCCTGGGATTGTCTGCTTGTCCCTGGGCTTGGGGCCACTTGGGGAATGGGGTAGACAGATGCAGAGGTGTCTGATCAGGGAGAGGGGTGCTAGAAAGCTAGACCCCTTCCCTGAGAACCCAGGAAGGTGGTGTGGGCAGCATCGACACTTGGTGACCCCATGACTTTGTCCACATCTGGAGATGCTGCTAAAGCATAAACATTTAGCATTTGTAGCCTAAAAGCTGATGGAATTTAGGTGTTAAATGCATGTAGTAATTAAATGGTAACCCAAAATTGCATACTCAGGGGGCCAGGGAGCTGGGAGTCTCTGACCTAGCTCAGCTTTGTGGTCGAGAGTTGGTTGCTTTGGCCTTGTGCTGTGATGCCGGGAAGCAGATCTGTGGTGATGGGACACTGGTGTCTTTCTTGGGACTCAGTGATTCTGGTTGCAGCACTGCAGCTTCGTGTGCTCCAGGGCCCCACTTGTCAGACAAGTGTGATAAAGCTAGAGATGTGAGGCGCTCTGGAGTGTGTATCCTCACAAGAGCACGCTGGGCAAACATTGTCAGTGCTGCCGCCCTGCTTGCCTTCAGTGGTCCCTTGAACCTCCCCCCAGGCCCTGCACTATCCAGAGGCCGCTATGGCCACTTTTCCATGGCACAGGCTTCCTTCTGTGTCTGCGCATGTCTGCCTGCCTTCTAGAAGCCAGGGATAGACTGCGAGGCTTTATCTCCTCCTTGGTGCCCTGAGAACACTGTCGCTGTGGTGCCCTGGACCTGCTGCTCCTGTCTTGCAGAGGGAAGGAGATTGGCATCTGTGCCCATCCTTTTGCTGACTTGTTTCCTTCAGATTATGTACTCAGGCCGCCCCCACAGGGAGTGCCTTAGGGCATGTGGGCAGCACCCTACACATGGTGATCCAGGACTTGGCTGGTGCACAGGGCTGTGTCCAGTCCTGGGTCCCCATGGTGGCCTGTCCTCCTTGCACTCCTTTGCGTGCTTCCTCCTTTCCGCTTTCTCCTGTGAGGTGCTCTTGTCTTGCTGTTGGCACTGCTGGCTCCCCTTGTAGACACTTGGCTCCTGTGACATGGGTTGCTGCCCAGTGCAGTCAGTGATATGAGGGCCCTGGCCTCACATCAGACCCACCAGGTCCCAGATGAGAGCCATCAGAGCCTCCTCCCACTTGTACTCTGCCTGCAGTGCCACCCCCTCAGAAGTGGCTTCTTGAGATCAGGGTCACATCTGCCTCTTACTGCCTCCCCTGCCAATCACGTTGGAGCTCCCTGGAGCTCCTGCTGGGGGCTAGGCCCTGGATAGGGCCTCGAGGTGACCTGCACTCAGAGCCCTCCTGGTGGCCACATCTCTGGTTACCTTGGTCTTTGAAGGTGGCAGATGTGCCCAGGCACTGTGGCAGGTCCCCTGGAGGAGCCCTTTGTCCATGTGCCCTGCCCCCACATCCACAGAGCCAACCCATGTCCTCTGTGCCACAAGCTGGAGACCCCAATTAGGAGTCCTCACCCCCACTTTCAAATCATTCTTTTTTTTTTTTCAATCGGTACCAGGGATCGAACTCACGACTGCCTGCTTGCAAGGTAGGCGCTTATGCCGCTGAGCTAAATCCCCAGCCCCCTTTCAAACCATTCTTGCTCTCTTTTTCTTCTGTAGGGCTTCACTCCAGGTAGATTTGTGCTGCTTTTCAATGGCAGAACAGGTTGCTGCACAGAATGTACTTAAGTTTTTTTCTTTATTTTGTACCAGGAATTGAACTTAAGGCCTCACACTTGCCGACAGGCACTATGCTGCTGAGCTGCATCTCTGGCCCACAGAGTGCATTACTGAGCAGGCCCTCAACACCATGCTAAGCCCGGGGCCAAAGCATAGCTCTGGCCTCAGTGGAGCTTTTCCGGGATGTAAAGTGCTGTGTGTTTTGCTTTGTCACTGTGCTGGGAGCAAGTTGGGATTTCAGTGTCGGTGCTGCACACTGATCAGCCCACATATCTGGCTTTCTGAAGTTGCCTCTAAGCTTCATTTTCTTTGCACTGTCCAAAGTCACTAGGTGTGTGTGGGTGTCCGGCACTCAAGGTTTGATGGTGAGTGTGTAAGTGGTCCATTATGCAGACAATCTCATCTGGATGGCATGGAATCATCTGTAGTTTCAGTTGACTCCAAAGCATATGGTTCTAGTCCAGATTTGTTAACACCTAGATCAAGAGCTTCTTAGAAGCTGGGCATGATGGCAAATGCTTGTAATCCCAGCACTCGGGAGGCTGAGGCAGAAGTATGGTTGCAAGTTTGAGCCTAGCCTGGTCTACAAAGGGAGCTCAAGGCCAGCCTGAACTGCATAGCAAGACCCTGTCCCAAAAAGAGGAAAAAAAAATTCTTAGAGCTGTGTGTGGTGACTGAGGCACAAGGATCACAAGTTGGAGGACAGATGAAGCAATTTAGTGAGACACTGACCCAAAATTTAAAAAAAAAAATCGCTGGAGGCTGTAGCTTGGTGGTGGAGTGCTGCTGTGTTCCATCCCCAGGGCCATCAGAAATTAGATTCCAGCCTTTCTATTTGAGTACAGGTTACAGTTTTTGTTGTCAACAACTTTAGGACTGCACAGAGACTTCCGGTGTGCACATGCATGTGAGCCCATGTGTGTGAGGGACAGATTACTGCTGAAGCAGGTGATACTAGCAGGTGGAGGGATGGGGAGCTCATGGAAGGACCCTAGGAAACAGCGGGTAGGGTGAGGAGGGCTGAAGCCCCATGCTGTGGCTGGCAGTACAGGGTCCTGAGAGGGAGAGGGCTGCAGGAGAGAGTCCCACCCTTGGAGAGTGTGTTCCAAGCCACCTCCCTGCAAGGTTCACAGGGCTGTCTGCCGCACAGCCTCCTGTCATGATTCCCATTCAAGCAGGAGCTGCAGGCTGTGAGGGTATGGGGTCTGGGGGATGGGCAGAGCAGGGGTGATGGGTCGAGGCTCAGCTGAGACTTTCAGGGGAAGTGTATGGGTCCTCTGTGAGTATGCCAGAAGCCCTGTCCCTGAAATACATGGGGACATTGTCTGGCCTGGAGGCAGTGAGAGTCCCACTTGGTGACAGGGCTTGGTGGTCAGGTTTCTGTGTGCTCCTGAGTGACCTGGACAGCCCTACACATCTGGCTGGCAGGGTCCCAGGCTCTGGGTGTCAAACAGGAGAAAGCAGGGTTGCTTTGTGGGACCTCAGGAAAGGAAGTGAAGGTGACCATGCTCTTGGCTTAAACTTCACACTCGGAGGAGACGAGGTTATGTCCCCGCATGACTCGTGTGGTGATGAAATGGGAAACTGTAGTCTTGTTGATTGATTATTATTATCATTAATTTTTTTTTCTTTTGGCTGTCTTGGTCTTTCCTCAGTGGGGTCTGCCTGAGCTTCCGTCTCCAAACATGGATGCTAACTCCACACCCCGATGGCCACAGCAAGTCCTTATGACCTCATGGCCTACGCACTGGCCAGGCCCAGCCTCAGTTCAAGGTTGCAGACAGTCGTTTTACTTGCAGCTGGTCATGCTTCATCTCTTCTCCCTGGGACAAGTTTTAGACAGTGTGGTTTCAACATTACTCTCTGGTGTCACTAAGAGTGCGGGACAAGTTCCAGAAGTTTTCAGCTCTGATGATTCAGACTGTCCTTACTGTTTTCTCCAAGCTTAGAATGTCCTGCCCTCTCCTCTCCTCTTTCCTCTTCTCCACTCTCCTCCTCTCCCTTTCCCTGAGATGTGGATCTCACTCTATCGACCAGGCTGGTTTTGAATTTTTAAACCCACTGATCCCGTGCTTCAGCCTCCCAAGGGCTGGAATTACAAGCTGGCACCAATCTCCCCGGCTGTCTGTCTTTCTTGTCATCCCCCATTTTTGATGTGAACCTAAGTTAGTCAACTAAGTCCTAAAGGAGAGAAAAAACAGGAAGACCTACTTTCAAAATTACACAGCCCAAACTGTGTAATTAACCAGTCAGGTGGCTGCATGGCCTTCCCCCAGGCCCCTGTCTCCAGGGTGCGTTGGTCTCAATCTTACTTGGGTCAGGAATTCCTTTGAAACTTGGGTGAATGCTGTGCACCTCTCTCCAGATGAACCAACATTGTTTTTTTTTTTTTTTTTTTTTTTTGGTCGGTACCAGGGATTGAGCTCACACCGCACGCTTGCAAGGCAGGCACTTATGCTGCTGAGTTAAATCCCCAGCTTAGGAGGTGTCCATGTCTTCTGATGTCCATCCAGGGGGGACCCGCTGTACCCCTCATCTCTGGACCACAGGGGTGCAGCCCCTCAGAGTGGCCTCTGATCTGTCTCTGGATCCTGCATTGGTGCTTGTCATCTGTGTGAGCTGTGTTTGGTTGCTGCAGAAGGAGGTGGGGACTGTCTGGAAGGCAGGGCTGTCCTGCTGCTTTTGTCCCCTTAGAGATCAGCTCTGAAGATCAAATGTCTTAAGACTGTCTTAATGATGTTTGTTGTAGGTGTTCATTGTCATTGTTTGGAGCAGGATTGAAGGTGATACAGGATTGAGGGTGATACAGGATTGAGGGCCACATGGCATGCTGGGCTATCATGCATGTGCAGGTCTGTGTGGTCAGGTGTTGTGCAGAGCGACTGTTTGGAATGCGTCATGGTGGTGACATTGGTGCCTCATGCTTACTTGTGTGAAGTATCTGGAGTTAAAAGGAGCAGTGAGAGCCAGAGAGGTCAAAGATGTCCAAAAGAACTGGGCAGTATCACAGAGGTAAATGTGGGGGGAGCTAAGACTTGGCAGCTAAGGAGCAGCAGTGAAATTCTCAGCCCTGAGCTAATCCAGGTGGGTCTGGACCTGTGGTACACAGGACCCTAGAGACCTTCCTCCCCACACCAAATAGTCCTGGAGCCCTGGGTGAGGTCTTGCATCTGCCTGTGTAGCTAATCCTACAGCCAGATGTGTGCCGACACACAGAGCAGGCCAGGGACCCAAAACTGTAGCCGTCCCTCAGTGTCCTTGGAGACTTGGTCCCAGGACCTCACTGATACCAATATCTGGAAGTTCAGTTCCTTAGTAAAATGACAAGGTGTGTGTGTGCAATCTGCACACATCTCTCATCTCCAGGTTGCTTTTAACTCTACTTCCTGTAAATGCACTGTACTAGTTTTTACACTGTATTGCTTAGGAAAAGTGATGAGAAAAAACCATGTACCTGTGCAGTGCTGGTGCATTTTTTCTGAATACCCTAATTTTCTGTCAAGAATTGATTGAATCCATGAGGGCAGCTCCTATGGATCTGGGGGGCTGAGTGTGTAAATAGCTCTTTATGAGTAATATAATGTTGTAATCATAGAAGATGAAACTACGCATTGTGTTAATATACTATCTTATTCTTTTTCTTTTTTTGTTCCTGGGGACTTTGTGCTCCCACACACCTCTGTGCTCCCAGGCAGGCGCTGTGCCACTGAGCTACATCCCTGGCCCTATTATGCTTTTGTCATGGACTTCTGTGTTACAGTGCATACACCTGTAGTTGTGTATGTTGTGCATGGTATATTGTGTGTCTGGCTATTGGGACTCAAGTTGCAAAGGAACCTGTTGTTGCTGGGGTGCCAGCGTGTCTCACAGAGGACCCCCGTCTGAGGTCTGTGCTGGGGTGCCATGTGGTGCTGCCTGGGAGCTCTGCTTGGGGCCCATGACCAGGGATGGTGCCTGCAGGCTTTTGCATGCAGGAGTTGGAGGATGGCACAGCACGGCTTTTGTCTTGGCTCCCTCCATGGCTGGGCTGCACCCAGGAACACCTAGATCCGCACCTCTGTCTAGAGTTGACAACTTGCTCCCTCTGCAGAGCCACAGCCCTGGAGACCCCCAAAGTCTCTCTGGCACATGGACACTTAGTTCCTTTTAGGACAGGAAACTTGAGCCTGCTGGCCTGGCTTCTTGGCCACCTGTCCAGCACTTCTAAGCCCAGCACCGTCTCAGAATCTCACCCATTTATGAGTCACCTCTGTGAACCCTTTGGGTGTCAGTCACTGATGGCTCCAGTGGCCACTGCCCCATCTGCAGCCCTACAGATGGGATTGCTTGTTGGAGTGCTCGGGTGGTGTCCTCATGCCTGCAGGCCTTTGCTCCAGATGGCTGCTGTCATATGCAGAAGAGTGAGGTAGAAGCTGCTTCAGACAAGGGCTTTGCTCAGCCTGCAGTGTTGTTTCTTGTGTGAAAAAGAACACAGGCTCAAGTGCACCCAGCTGCAAGGCTCCTACCAGCAGGTGGTCAGCTGTAGTCCTTTCAGACTGACTTGGGCCTCTCTCTCCTCCCCTGGGCTCCCCAGCCTGCCCTGCTCTAACTTCTGTGCCCACCACTCCCTTGAGCCACCCTTCTCACAGTCACTCGTGTCCCCAGCCCTCAGCCTCCTCATTTCTCAGTCCTGCTCCCTGGCTGTGGGACCGCTCCCTCTAGGACTGCCCCCTCCGCTCTCCACCTGCTTTGCTGGGAGTGGTGGGACCTTCTCAACCCTCTCCTCACCCATGACCAGAAACTGGCACCTGTAGATCCCCAATCAGATGCCCCTGGCATCATTTTCTTCTGGATCTTGTGCTCAGCTAACTAGCCACTTCCTGTGGTCAAAGATTCCCACAGAAAAGTGGGACTCCTACCTCTCCTGAGGGACTCTGCTCCACTGCTACCACCCACTGCCTGGCAGTGGCACTGTGCTGAACAGCTGGGTGAGCTCCTGGGGCATCACAAGTCCCTACTCTTTCATGGTGTGGCCAGGGTGGCCAGGAGGTGACATTGGCACCACTTGATGAGGAAACCTGGGACTAGGCACAGCCATCTAGGAGCCGGCAGTGCTGTGGGTGGGCCTTTGGGAGAGATGCCAGCCAGATGGGGGAAGAGTCCCCTCATGCAGTCCCTACAGGGGGTCACCATGAGGTGCATGGCTGGGCTGAACCCTGGGGGAAGGATGCCCTCTGGTGCAGTAAAAACCCAAATCTTTGAATACTTTTCAGACCCATAGCTGGCTGTTCTCAACTGATTGATCAGCTAACTAGGCCGGAATAGTTCCAGCCTCTAAAGGAGTTTGAACATCAACATTCTTCTTGCAGAGGGGTCTGTGAGGGGCCTGCCTGGGGCTCAGAGCAGGACCTGTGCAGGGAGGGGGAGGGCAGGGTCTCCTCACCTGTCAGACCATCAGGGCAGTTGATTAATGTCATTAATTAGTCTCTTCCAGGGAGGTTTTGTTAGTTGTGTTTATCTTCTTCCTGTTAAAGTCAGTCTTTTGAGAATACAGTGGGGTGTGTTTGGTTTACAGCTGTCTATCACAGCCTCCTGCAGGCCCTTCTAGGAGGATCATCCTTTCCCTTCAGGCGTGGCTTTCTCTAGGCTGCTCTGCATTGCCTTCTGCTTATCTGACCTGTTATGTCACACAGTGGGGCTGGCCTGGGATTCCTGCGGAGCAGTGGCTTCTAATTTCTCAGTATTCACAGCAGGTTAAAGGTTGAGACCTGACACACAATGGAGGACCCCTCCCAATGGATACAAACCTTTAATTTGGTTGACTTCATTGTGTTTTGTGGTGCTGGAGACTGAACTCATGACCTAGCACTTGCTAGGTACTCAACCACTGAGCACCACCTCTCCATGAGGCTTCCGCGTGAGGTATTAGGGGACTAGAGCTCCTTCCTCCATTTTTCCTGAATCTCTGAACTTGCTGTGGACAGGGGATGGGGCAGCGGGGAGGGGCTGTAGTGAGCCTGCTATGAAGGTGCCTCTCAGATTCCTCCAGTTGGAGGTACAAGAGACTGACTTGTGACACCAAGGGCGGAGCCTTTTCAGAACCTCCTTGTTCCTTCTGTGTCCAGTTCCAGCTGGGAGGGGGGGAGGAAGAGGAGCTGTGAGCTCTGGTCTGCCTGCCTAGGGGACAGGAGTGGATGCAAAGATGAGGGACTTGGCACAGTGTGTTCCTAAGGACTGGAGCTAGGCGGCCTCCCCTTCTGGCCTATGACTCCTCTGGGTGATGTTTATGGCCAGATACCCAGACCTGGTTGGATTGGGAGCTCTTGCCTGGTCCTGCGTAATGATGTGCCATGGTTGTCCTTCTGGGGGCAGTGTCTGGAGGAGACAGCACTGTGTGGGGAGACCCCGTCCTGGAGGGTAGATGACGTGTCCTTAGGAATCATTGCTGATGTTTGGATTCTCAAGAAAAGACACAAGTGAGTTTTGAAACCTCCTGGGTGTGGAAAGCAGGCCCCCAGGGTGCTCTTATGTCCCCCTTGGTGCTTTACCATCTGGCCTGCTCTCCCTTTCCCCAGGATAGTGCTTATCTAACTGGGAGCACGGTCTTGGGGAGATGTCACAGGTGTCCTCTGAGTGGGGTGCAGACTCTTAGGATACTAACTAGTCTGTGGGAAGCCTGTACTGGTGGGGTGATGTGTGAGTTTCTAGAAGTGGCGAGCATCTTTGAGGGACACATGGGACACTGTGACCTTGGGGGAATAACATAGCACATTGCAGTGGATGCAGGCTCACAAATGGTTTGCTGGAGATAAAGGCACGTGTCTTGGAGAGGGACACACTGCCTGTGTTCCTGCGTGTACTGGGTGTGGCACTTGAGCTAGAAATGGTTCCTGGAGGTCTTTAATGACCAGGCTCACTTGTGGTCTGCTCAGATGAGGAGCATTGATCCATTATTCCAGTGAATGTCCCAGCCAGGGCAGGTGGGCTCTGCTCTTTACTGTCAGCTCTGGCTGGCTCTGTGCTGGCCTGTGCTGGCCTATGCCAGGAACTGGTGAGCACTGCTCCGCTTTAATGGATGGCTGGCTTTCCCTAGCACGGGCTCAGGGACCTGTGGGCTGGCTCTGTGCATCTTGGTGGACTCAGGATAGACAGAAGTCTTGAAAACTATGGTCGGGACACAACAGTTTTTTTGCTCACAGTGCCATGAGGACTGGGAATAGTCCCCAGGTGAGGAGGGTCAGGGAAATGTCTTGGCCATCACCCTTCTCCCTGGAGCTCCATAAACACATGCACTTGATATGGGATTCAGTTTTTAATCTTCAAGGAGCAGTCTGATCTCACCATGTAAACTGAGTGGAGTTTATTTGGGGCATTGGCCAAACTGGAAATACTTTGGATCGGATGATCTTTTTCTTTGGGTCACCTTTCAGAGTAGAAGGTTTTAACATGGATTCCATTTCAGAATAGGAAGAACAACTTATTTTTCAGAGTGGCAAATAAGAAAAAGAATGAAAGTACCTCAGAGTATCTGTCTCCCTCGAGGAACATTTTTATAGATACCAGGCGGCTCCGCCAGCCTCAGCCAACTTTCCATCCGTGAGATGGCTGGAGTGTGCCACCCGCCACCACTCCTTTCCTGACCAGTCGAGCTGCAGGAGCCCTGGAAATCAGGGTTCCCTGCCCCTGGAATGCATGCACCTGCCTTCTTCCTGTCTAGCCCAGCCTGTGGTGCCCAGGTCCAGCCCTCTAAGGGACTCTTGGTTCTACCCCAGATTTCAGGGTCCTCCTCGCTTGGTGGCGGATGCAGTTGTGGGAAGGTCGTTGTTATGGGGCATGGGGAGAGCACAGTGCTTACTGTGCATTTTCAAGCGCTGAGAAAACTATGACTTTGGCCTTTGTTAAAGCAGTCCATGCTATTAAAATGCACATAGAAATGTCTTAGGTCAACTTTTGAAATCTGAGTGTCATGTACTCAAGAAGTGTGGACTCAGGGTTTATATGATTGGTTCTAAGAACCCAGAGCAAAGGTGATACATCCTGTACTCCATTGCCATTGCCAGCCTTCTGCTGTGCCCTCAGGCTACAAAGCAGTCCCTGAAGTAGCTTTTGGCCACCTGTCGCCCTTGCTGTGCTATGTGTGTGGCCCTAGGCACTCTGAAGGAGAGGCAGGCCAGAGCTAGTATGGTTGCCTGAAACCTCTGGAAAAGACAAGTCCTGGAATTCAGTGTCAGGAGTGTTCTCCCCTTTCCTCTCTCCTCCTGTCTTCTCCCAGCTGCTGCTGGCCCTGGGTGGGAAATGAAAGAGAGGCCTGAGTTAAGGCTGGGGAAGAGCTTCCCTGATGTGAGAGTCCTGGTGCCCACAGTCAGGGCACCCTAGAGCAGCACTGAGTGCTCCTGCTCCTAGTAGTATGGAGATGTATGGTTGGAATGCATTGATCTGGGTTCCCTCCAAAATGTTGTGCTTCAGAGACTCTGCACGTAGCTCAAGACTCCAGGTGTCAATTAGGGTTGAGGTTATGGGGTAAGAGGAGCAGGACATGATAGATTTTGTATGTGGCAAATTATAAAATAGCAGAAGTCCCAGAGGCAGTTATTAATGGCTTATTGATGCCTCCTTGCACCTATGGGATTGGCCAAGACATGTGTCACCCTAGTGCTGCTGGCCAGGATGCTGGCTGAAGCTCTGCAGCCAAGTCTGTGGATCCCTGAGGTTGTCTGTGCAAGGCTTTGCCTGTGGGTCATCTTCTCTAGTGGACCAGCTAGTCTAATTCACTGTGTCTGGCTTGTCCTACCTCTAGGTGAACAGATGAGAATTAACCTTAGAGCTTGGGGTTAACAGAACCAGCACAGGCCTGAAGACTTGGACTCCATGCAGCTACATGGTCAGGCCCCAGAGGACCACAGCAGACTTGTTTTATGGTCCCAAATCTCATGCATGTTGCTATCTCTGGGGGTGTTCGTGACTTATCAGGAAGTGTGTTGAGCTCTGGACCAGAGGAGGTTGCTGGGGACAGGAGCAGAGTGCATGGAAGATAGCCTGGAGCTGAGTGCCCCGATCCCCTTCACCCATGAAGTAGCAAAAGGCCCCTGAGGTCAAGAAAGGAGACTGGAGCTCAGGTGTCCACTCCTTTCCATTCATGCCTGGTCCTTAGGGCCAGGGCTCAGTGCTGTTGCCTACTGGACATGTGCTTTTGGGAAGGTTGTAATTTTGTGGAAGCAACAGTCTTGTTCAAGAGATAATTTACCCCAGAAGCCAAACATGCAGCATGCAGGGTTAGGTCTCTTCCTTTGAGAGGTTCTCAGAGGGCAGGGCTTCTTCTGCAAGTTCTGCACCGGGTACCAGAGGTGAGCCACTGCCCTAAGTCAGCCCAGGGCAAGTGACGGGGTCCATGAGAGTGCTCCACTGAGACCCTGCAGCTGCTGGCCCTGGGCCCTATTATAATCCCAAATATTGTGTGCAATCATCCAAGTATTATAATCCTCTTTTTAGCTTTCCTCACAATCCAGCAGGTTATATTTGTAATCCCATTGAGACGTCATTGGAATCTCAGCAAGTTAATTTTAATCTACCACCACCAATGCAAACCATGATGAGAGTAAAGACACCAAAACATTCCAAGTTAAGGGAAGCTAAGGAGTCCTAAATCCAGGCCCCGTGAGGATGTGCAGACCCTGATCCTAGGCCTCCCCTAGAATTTATTATCTTGTGAAGAAGTGGGGTGGCTCAGGGATGAGTGACAGTGAGGATGGCTAGAATTACCTAATTTAAGCTGGCTGGCCAGGTGAGAGAAAGAGATATGCAGAGGGATCAATTTACATAATCTAATTAAGGTAGCAACTGAATTGTTTTGGGAGGCTGTGGCTTTGGTTTTTGATATGTAAACTCTTGTACCCTGGGGAGTCATAGCCTCTTTACCTTGAGGCTAGTATCCAGTTGACATTTCCGGAAGTGCTCGTATCCTGTACATATCATCGTGTATGGAGACACTGTTAGAGGAAACAGGACCATGCGTTGGCTTTAGAGATTACATACCAGCACCTTGCTAGCCTTATTTGCAATGCTTAGAGCCAACTGAAAAGAGAAGGAAATACCATAGCCAGCTCTCTACATATCAGTATAAGGAAATAAGTCTCCAAATAATCAAAGTCACCGTAACTGTTTTGCGTTCAAGGGGAGTCACTGGAGTTGTCTCCCACATCTCTCTCTTTCTTGTTTTGGAGCTTGTCTCCCACAGGCCCCCTCTTGGCCACCTAGAGGCAGCCACCTGGGAAGGAATGGTATAAGTGTTAGTGAGTGAGCTGTCGATACTGCACCTGCAGTATCCATTCACTCACCCTAGGCCTGATAACCAGTCTCCCTTTTAGTAACAGCTCCAGATGAAAATCTTCCTGAAACCAGTGACACCATCACGTTAAATTATTCTGTTAAGTCTTTCAAACAAAAACGAGACCGTCCAAAGTAGCAGTTACATCTTTAGCTAATTGTTCTCTCTTTTTATATTTTTCAAAGCTCATAGCTGTTGACACACACTGAATGGCCACTGAAGTGGCTGAGCAGGGTTTGACTTACCCTTCATCTAAAGTGACTGCTCTTTGAGAGCCATCATTCCGCTCCCCATATTAAACCTGCCACTGCAGCAGCTTTGCTTGCTGAGCCCCCTAGCACTCAGCCGCAAAGGTTCCCACAGCAGTTGGAGGAGTGGTTTCCATTTACACCTGTGGGAGCTGAGGACTGGGTTGCTGTGAGCTGGAAGCTTCTGATTCGATTCTGTTCTCCTGTTCTCTCACTGCATTCACATGCATTCCTTGGAAACCCTTGAGAGACTTAGAAGTGCTCCAGAGGGAGCCTGCCTTGCCTCCATGGGGGGTGGGAAGGAGAGAGAGCCCAGGGCTCGGGAGTCATAACCCCAAAACCTTTCCTTCTCCTGAGGCTGAGGTTGTGCTGCAGTCCCTGGCCCAGCAGGGAAAGTGCACTCTGATGAAACTGGGGGCTTCTAGGGAAGCATCGTTTTAGGTCACCTGTGTAGTCCTCTCCATTCTGGTGTTTGCATGGCTCAGATGAGTTAATTGCCAGTCATTGTATTCAACTTTAAAAACCTCTCCAGGTAACTCTGAAGTAACTCTGAAGTCAGTCTTGAATTGGCAGCTAAAACACATTGCAGATGGTGGCCAGCATGGCCGAGCCTGGCTGTGTGGACTCCTGAGCAACCTGCTGCAGGGCCAGGGTTGGTGCTGCCCGGTGAATGTATTTCCTTTGTCACCCATGCTCCGTAAGTATCTTCCTAGGGATTAATGGGAAGTCAAATTTAAGTCTTAGTGCCTCTTCTCTTCCATTCCAGCAAGTATCCTTTTAATTAACCATTTCCCTCCTTAGTGTGTGTTGAGTGCCTGGCCCTGACCTTGCCATCCCGTAGACAGAGTGGAGTCCTATGTTATGACTGCCCCACACTAGCACCAGTGGGCAGGGAGGCGGGGCCCCAGAGGGCTGTGTTCCAACCATGCTCTGTAGGATGCTGAGGGTGAACCCTGAGAAGAGTCAGGGGCCTCCCCACAAAATGGAGCTGTAGTCCATGAGGCTGAGAGCACAGCCCAACCCTAGGCACCTTGCAGCCTTCTCTGACCCTGGCAGACTTTTTTCCTTCCTTTCTAAAACTGCTGCTTTGGCAGCTTTCACTTCTCATGCAGGCAAATCCCAAGCTAATGTTTATCCTGCAAAGTATCTTAAAAATACTGGGGTGTGGAGTATCTGCAGAGAACTTTGCTAATCTTTGAAAGATGGTCCTTGTTACATTGATAAACTGAGGCACTGTTTACAACAGCCAGATTGTATCTGAACTTGCAACCTTTAACTCAACAGTTTGTTTTTTGTTAACAGGCAGAATTGTTCTAGCTATTCTGTCAAGGCTTCTTGGACCAAATGGGGCTTGTGGGTTGCAGGGAGGCAGCAATGCTGACCTGTCCTGGGGTGGGGCCTACCCTGAGTGCTGCTGGGGTGTGACCAGCAGGATTTTCGGGTATGCAGACTTTTTTTTTTTTGGACCTGGGATCAAATTCATGACTTTGCGCTTGCCAGGCAGGCACTTGTGCCACTGAGCTGTAAGCCTGGAAGTGCGGACTTTTATACAGAGCCCCCAGCTTTATGAACTGTTACTTTAAAGTGGGAGGGACCGTGTTTCCCAGAGGGCCTTTTCTAAGTGACATATACCTGGGAAAGGTGGAGAAGGTGAGGTGTGAGAGATCAGGGCTTCGAAGATCAGGGATGTTGATAGTGAACTCATTAAAAACAAAATTGCAATCTTCCCGGAGGATGTTAACTCTTCAGTGAATATGGCACTTCCAGCTCTCCATCAGAACCTGTTTCTTGTACCTAGTGGCTGCCCTTGACTTTCTGAGTAGGTGGACAGGAGGCTAGATCATGCTCCCTGGGGCAGTGGGGTTGCTACAAGCCTGGGTTCTTTATTCCTGCTTTCTCCAGGTGTTGGGGGAGGGGTGTGAGTCACTGTGTCAGGGCTGATCCTGGCAGAAAGCTGGTGAAAGTCCAAAGTGAGGCCACCCTCAATCCCCCACCTTTTACGCAGAGGCAAAATGGAGAAGGCAAGGTGAAGTTTTAAGCCTGGACCTGCTGGCTGGACTGGTCTTGTTGAGGACAGGGAGAGACTGAGGTGGCTGCCTGGAGCCTGAAGCCCCACCCCCACCACGTTTGGCTGTGAAATGTGCCAGGAAGCACAGTGCAGCCTGGTGTAGTGTTACACATCAGAGTGGCCCCTGCCTGAGCACTTGCAGCTGGCAGTTGGAGTGTGGCACATGTTTATGCCCTGTGAGACCCTGTAGGAGCCCGGGACTTCCTCTTTGGTCAGCTGACACCCTTCTTGCTTGCTTGCCTCTCTTCCTCCTCAGTCTCACTCTTGTCCTGCTGTGGTCAGCATTCTGAGCTGGTTGCCTAAGGCCTGGAGTCCATCTCACCCCGACTACATAGATGTTTGTGCCCACCAGCTGTGGTTGTCACCATCTGTGATAGATGTCTGTGGGCTAGTTGTCTGGGAACTTCTTTAGGGGAAACTCACCTTCTCAAGAAGGTAATTCTGCCCAGATGTTGCCGGGTTGGTTCCAAGAAGAGACCCAGGCATGTGGAGCGCCATTGGGAGGCCTCCTGATTTGGGGTAGAAGCCAGGTGTTTAAAACTAGTGACTTTTACAGGAATTATCATTTGTTTCTTATCTTCTATTTCTTCTTTCTTTCTTTCTGAGACAGGGTCTCACTATGCAGTTCAGCTGCCCCTGAGCTCACTCTGTAGCCCAGGCTAGTCCTTTTGCCTCAGTCTCCCAAGTGCAGGAATTATAGATATGTGCCACCATACCCTGCTTATCATTTATTTCTATTTATTTATTTATTTATTTATTGGTACTGGGGATCGAACTCATGACTGTGTGATTGCAAGGCAGGTACTTAAGCTGCTGAGCTAAATCCTTGGCCTTATTTATCATTTCTTTCTTTCTTCTTCTTTTTTTTTTTTTTTTTTTTTGGTACCGGGGATCAAACTCACGACTACACACTTGCAAGGCAGATGCTTATGCTGCTGAGCTAAATCCCCAGCCCTATCATTTATTTCTTGAAGAGGTTGAATTTGAACTTCCTCTCTTGTGATCCTTGCAGAGCAAGGCTCTGTCAGTCCTCAACTTCCAGGCCACATTGTCACTTGGCCTCATGGAGTCCATACTATCTGTTTCTGAATATAAGGACTCCTGCTGTGCCCAGAGCAGTGGGACTTTCCTGTTCTCTTGGGCTTTAATGTCAGGAATTCAGTATGACCAATTGCCTTCTGGTGCCTAACAGCAAGGGTTTCATCCATGGAGCAGCCATCTGAGGACGTTCTTTGACATGGCTCGTGTCTGCAGCCCTGGCGTTGTGTTATGGCCTGATCCTCATCTGACTTGAATTTACATGAAGCTTCCAGATCTGGAAGATTCTGGTGATGGTTGCTGGACTCATGAGATGACAGAAAAAATGTTCTCTGCACACGTGGATTGATGTGTTCAGCTTTGAAGGTGGCACGCAGACCTGCGACTCAACTGAGCCATCCTGCCATGACACCTGCACCCACCTGGTAGGCAGGTGGCTGGGAATTCTGGCTGTTTTTCTGCCTCCCAGTTTGTGATTTGATCTGCACTTTATTTTCCTTACTGGAGGATATATTGAAGATCTGAAAGAACTTTGATTTGATTTTACATATAAGGACCTCAAAGGGCTTAGCTATATCTTGGCAGTATTCAGAGTGGTAGTTTTTAATTACGCTGTCTTTGGTGGTTAGGTCTTGATTATATGCATGTACTATGAGGAATTTTGATTTTCACTTGTTTACTACTAAGTTGTTCTGTGGGCAGTTAGGTGATTTGCAGCTTGCCTCTCTCTCTGGGATGATGGATAACAGAAGCTAAGTTTGTTTCTAGCTGTGATTTGTTCTAGATTGGAGTAACCAGTATTTCAGAAAAATACTCAATCATGCTAGAACTTGGCTGTATTTTCTTATTGAGCTACATCAGTGCTGTAGCATGGGTTTCCTGGGCCAGCCAAGATTCTAGGAGCTGCGCAATTCAAAAGCTTTCTACTGCTTCCATGGCAACCAAAGTTTCATTTTGACTAGAGTGTCCTCAACTAGCAAATCAGTGCTGGGAATGTTCAGGAAAAAGCAGGAAGTTGGGGGGGGGCGCTTACTGCCTTTTAATTAAAAAACAAAAACCCTCTTAACTCAGCTGATTGTACCAATCAGGGAACTGCAAGGATCAGAGGTAAGGAAGCTAAATGGTGCAGTGTTTTCTGCAGGGGGCTGTTTGTCCTTGTCTCCATGTAATTTCCTTCCTTCCACTGAGCTTTTGCTGCTTGCTTTCTAAGTGCTGGATGTGGTCTTGTTCCCCTTGATATCTAGGTACAGTTTTAATAGAACTTGAAGGGGATTCAGTTTTTAAAAGTTTTTGTTTCAAATCCAAATTCTTTGCCTCTTAAAGTGTTTTGACTGCCTAGTTTTATTGTTGTTGATTTTAGGAAACAGGGTTTGTTATGTTGCCTAAACTGGCCTTGAACTTGTGGGCTCAAGTTATGATTCTGCATCAACTTCCTGAAAAACTGTGACTGCAGGCACCTGCCATTGTACCCAGCTTACCCCTAAATTTTAGAAAGTATAGTAGCAGGCCTTGGATTTACCCTGAATAAAAACACTTGCTATCAGGTAAATGGTTAGTGGAGTTCGACTCTTTTCACTTACACACCGTTAAGCTTGCTTCTTTGATCTGGTGGGGTGCTATTGGCTGATGGGACAGGCAGTGCTGGCAGACAGGCTGTGTGATGAGGTTTTCTGGAACTTGCACCACGGGCAGGGGGACAAGTGACATAGGCCTAAGCAGAGCCTGGGCTAGAAAACCTGTGAGGTTCCTGGGAGGGAGCAGAGCCTGTGGCTAGAAAGCCTTGGAGGGACTTTGAGAGCCAGTTCAAATCCAGGCAGAGTTAGAGGCAAGGGTGTCATCTGGCAGAGTATTTTAAGGGGTTCCCTTAGGTATAATATTGAGAATGGACTCCAGGTTTAAGGGTGACACTCTCAGGCCAATTAGAACCCTTCAGTGGTGGCCCAGGCATGCATAGAGGCAGTGGTATGTTGGGGTTCTGGATTCCCTGGAATGCAGAGCCCAGCAGGCTCCTGATGCTTGGCCCTGGTATGAGGTGGTAGACAGAGGTGAGCTAATTCCATTTGAGATATTGGCCTCTGTATACAGTGGCACCTCGGTTCACAAACAATTTTTTCCATGATTCTGGTTGCAAACCGAATTGGACAAGAACTGGATCAAATTTCCCCGTAAGGTCAGCACTGAATCTAATCATTGAATTTGATTCAGTTCTCATCCAATTCAGTTTGCAACCAGAGTTGAGGAAGGATTAAGTTTATGAACCAAGGGCATCACTTGTATGTTAAAGGCTGGCTTGATGGTATTGCATCCTTCATCATCACAACACTAGTGACAGCCAGAGGGACTGTGCTCCCCATCTTTCTATGTGTTTTGCAGATGAGGGAGACCCATGGACAATCTGCATTTAAAGATAGGCTTGTGATCCTTTCTACCACTTCTTTGTACAAGTGCATGTACATTATTGTGCATATACAAGTGTGTGCCTGTGCCACACTGGGTGGCGTAGGGACTACTGGTGAGCTGTGGGCTCTTATGCATGCACATGTGTATGTGCACACACACTGTAACTGAGTGTGACGCCACACACATTTGGGGACAGGACAGTATCTGGTAGAGAAAAACTGAGCTACTGGGGCTAGGGATTTAGCTCAGTGGCATAAGCGCCTGCCTTGGAAGCAGGCGGTCGTGAGTTCGATCCCTGGTACCGATAAAAAGTTAAAAAAAAATTTTTTAAAGTATAAAAAAAAAAACTGAGCTACTTCCAGCTCCTTCTAGAAAATGATCAGGAAGGGAGTTAAGCTGATGCTTTGCAGTCCTGTAGGTAGAGGCTGTTCCCCCTGGTGCTACTGCATGCTTCTTTCCTGAGAGTGAGGTTCTGTGTGTCTGGACCAGTCTTATCAGTGCATGCCCTATCCCAAAAGTCCTTAAGGATTCCTGGTGGCATCCTACAGCTCTGTTGGCTGTTTTCCTTTGCTAGATGGCAAAACAGCTTTCAGAAATGGGTGTGCCAGGCCACTTTGAGTTCATAGTTCCAATCAGCTTCATTCCAGACATGCATCAGGCCCTGAAGGTTGACTGCTGCCCGGGGAATCCTTTTTTGTAGGTCCATAAGAGCTTGGTTCCTGTCTTAGTCACTTTCCTGTCATTGGAACAAAATATCCAACACCCACAACTTAAAGGAGTATATTATTATATTATTTTGGTCCATGGTTTCAGTTCATGTTGGTTTAGCTCTAAGCAGACATGGCATGGTAGGAGAAAGATGTTCAACCAGTGCAGGCAGGAAGAGAGAGAGGCGGAGTCGAGGTGAGGACAGGAATATTCCTCAGGTCCTGTACCTGCTCACAGCACATTCAGTTATGACCTCATGAATGGATACATCCACTGATAAATGTAGCGACATCGTGATCCAGTCACCTTTCAAACACATGAAACTTTGCAGGGACAATTTAGATCTAAACCTTAATTCTTAGTGGGTTTCCTTGCCCTCCTTTGAAGAATGAGCCTGCATATTAGAAGTGTCCATGTCAACGACTAGCAGTACAGTTTCAGCCAGGTCTTTCATGGTGCTTTTCCTAGACTACAGTCAGGCTAGGACGTTTTCATCGGCTTGTTTTCAGGTGCACTGAGCCCATTTGGCAGGTCTCATCCCCTGCCAGCTGGTGGGGTCACCATCTTGCAGTGGATGTGAGAGACCCAAGGATGGTCTGCTAGTGGCTCACCTAGTGTCCTAGGGAACCAGGAAGCCCCATGGGCTGGCGAAGGACCCTTTGGGTTCTACAGTTTACTGCTGAGGAGGTAGGCCCCACAAAGGTAAAGGGACTCACCCAAGGTCTGCCACCTGATTTGTGGCAGTCCTGCTGGGCTGTTTTTGTGCAAACCAGATCCCTCCTCTTCTCCCAGCTTTCTTGCCTGCTCCATCTTTGTTACTTTGAACAGTAACTTTAAAGTTACTTTGTTACTTTTGTCCACCCAGGATGGAGCCTGAGCAGAAAGAATATCAGGAGTCTGGGTGACCTACTCAGGCAGCTGACCACATGCTGCTGGGTAGACCTGACTCTTCTGTCCTGTAGGCCCCTATGCTCTTGTTGCCTCACCAAAGCACACTTCTTGTCCTTTCAGATGGCACGTAGGAATACATCAGTGTATACTACTGTGATTTGTGTGTGTGGAGGGTGCAGTGGCTTTTTCAGGAATTAATTGGTGCTGCTGTTTATGTGTGTCTTGAAATTTACATCCATCGCAGTTGGCCAGTTTCTGAGCATAAAATAAAAAAGTAGTCTTTACTTGTTTGTTGCTGACACACTAGTCTCTGCTTTCTGACCAAAAGAGAAGTGGACCTTCTTGGAACTGTGTGATTATCTTGCTCTTTTCACTGGCAGGCAGAGTTTTCTCAACACTGGCTTTCTTGTTTTAATGGAGTAATTAGGGTTACCCTGACCTCTGAGTTCAGTGCTTGTGAATCTGTGTTTTCTAAGAGTCATGTGGCTTAGGTTGTGATATCGGACACCCAGAGATACAGCATGGGCCCCAGGGTCTTGGGAACAGGGCCGAGCCCCTCCCGTGGCCAGGCAGAGGGATTGATAGCCACCTGTCTTGCACGGAGCCTGCAGCTCTGCTTCCTGGCCAGGGTGATTTAGCCTAGCCCAGGAGGCAGGTCAGCCTTAGGGGAGGTCTTGGTGGAGCTAGGAGCTGTCCAGTATGAAAAGCACCAGTCTTCAGGGGCCAGCCCAAACTGGCACTTGTGGTCAGCAGAAAAGGTATGCTAAAGGAGGGCACATTTCCAGTTATTTCTCAGCAGTGCCCACTGTACTGTGATGTGTTTATCCAGGTTGATCACATCACAAGCCCATCATAGGATCAGGTATGGAGGATACTTTAGAACTGGGGCTAGAGGTTCCAAAGTCCCCTAAGAATGTGACATGTGGGTTGGGAATTTCTGTACCCCGACATGTTATAGGCAGTTTGGTCCTTGGGTACATACTTTTTGGGAGAGGAGTCTATAACTTTCATTTCTTATCAGCAGGGTTTGTAAGTTGAATGTAAAGGGTTCGAGGATCACTGCCCAAGACAGCTGATGGCGAGGACCCCAGCCTCCGTACCGACTCAGAGCTGCCATAGCCAGCCCTGGGTCTTTACTGTCATTATCCATCTCTCTTTCTCACTTTTCCAGGTGGTGCCTAAAGAGTCCCTCTGTGGCTTTTCAGCTGCGCCCCCATCATAATACTGGTGGATTGGGTGGGTACATGCAGGAATACTTATGTCCTGCATGATGCAGAGGTGATGGTGCTACCCTTGGCAAAAGATCAAAAACACTGTTGGGTGTTTTACAGATCCCTCCTCTTCTCCCAGCTTTCTTGCCTGCTCGCTCCATCTTTGTTACTTTTAACAGTAACTTTAAAGTTACTTTGTTACTTTTGTCCACCCAGGATGAACCACCCCTACCCAGGCAAATGGCATTTCTCCAGTGATCAGGTGTCCACTGCAGAACACTGCCAGAGAGGTGGGGCAGGGCAGGCCTGGAGAGTGTCCTTCATGGCAGGGACAGCTCCTGAGGCACACGGGTTCTGTCAGTGGGCGGGCAGCTCGCAGCAGGCTGTGAGGGGGCCCCCACTGACCCTGGCTGGGTGTCTTTTCTCTTTTGCAGATCTTCCAGTCACTCGATGGGGATTCACAGGAAACCACCTGTGTTTGTCACCTTTCCACCCCTCTGTCCCAAGCGAAGTGACTACAGTACCTCTTCATTAATGATGATGAAACTGGTATTGACTGAATGGCGGTTATGGTGAACCAGCCAGCCATATGTTTATGGTCCAGCCAGATACCCTTTGTTTGCCACGTGCCTCTTGCAACTGGGAGGAGCCGAGACATTCATCTATACAAAGAAGATACTGGTGTTGCCTGCCTGAGGAATCTACCTGGAGCAGAACGAGATATCATAATTTATCATTAAAGAGATCTGGTAGTATTATTTATATAGCTAGAAAAAATATATGCATTTTTGTTGCTGTTGTTTTTGTTTTTTGTTTTGGTGGTGTTAAAAATGGCTCCACACAATGCTGACTCGGAATCTATGCAAGTGCAAGAATTACCTGTGCCCCTGCCGGACCCACAGAAATCGGGAGACCTGGAGACTGAGAGCCGTGATGAGACCGTCACTGAGGGGTCTGTAGACCGGATCCCCAAGCGCCTCTGGGTGATGCACGGGGCGGTGATGTTTGGCAGGGAGTTCTGTTATGCCATGGAAACAGCATTGGTCACACCCGTGCTGTTGCAGATTGGTAAGTGCTACCCAGACCACCGTGTCCGGCATGGCGCTGACTATGCTGGAGGTTATGCTCAAGTGTCCTCAGGAGCCTTTACATATGTGGGGGTCCTAGTCCTGACCTTTAACCTGCTCTGATGGTTTTTTCATCCTCTGTTAAGACCAGTCAGGGAGTGTGTGGCCCTCTGGTGTTGATATCTAGTCACAGGTTTTGCTGGACATTTGGAGCATCCATGGCTGTGTGGGGACCCATTAGCACAATGGAGCCCAGCCTTGCGACAGTGCTGGCGATCTTTGTGACCTCCACTGGGGAGTGTCTGCAGGGCCAGAAGTTTTGTCAGAAGGCTTAGCCTTCCCTGTGGTTCAGGAAGTTTTAAAATCTGTAACTTTGCAACTCCTTAGTCCTATAAGACATCTAGGTAAAGGGACTAAGCAATTTAAGAGCTTCTCTTTTATTCTAGAATTCCGTATAGACAAGGTAAAATATTTTAAGAATTAACTTCAGTTATGTAGAGGTGTTTCTTGCCATGAGTGTAACTGTCAGCAAGAGCTGACCCAGACCCATCGCATGTGAACAGCGAAGTACATGGTTCTGAAGTCCGGGGCACTGGCCTCAGCTGGTGTCAGGTCCTGTCTCAGATCTTCAGCTCCTTCCCTGTCCAGGTCTGTCAGCAGACAGGTTGGCTCAAGATGCTTCCAATGCCATGTTTCTGCCTGCTCTCTTCTGTAGAGTCCTGTGCATTTCCTTTACTTCCCCCCAAAGCCCTTGATCGAAGAACTCACTTGTCAGAGGGTTTCTTCTCTTGTGCCTTAGCCTGGTAGAGGAGATAGAGACAATTGACTAGCTCCACTGGTGCTACTTTAAAAGTAACAGGAGGGAAAGAAACAAAGAGCCCCCCCCCCCGGGAGATGAAGACACCAGCTTCTCCCAGGAGAGGGACAAGACAGCATGGTCAGGGGAGGGTCTCTGTGTGTCCAGGGGCTGAAAGGTTGCCTTTGTAGCCAGCCCCTGCAAGGAGAGGCTAGGTTGTGGTCAAGGTCATCTCACATTTATTTTGTCCCTTCGATGTGTAAGGATTTGCACCCAGTCATGCTCAAACCATTGTGTAACAAAGCTACTGTATTTTTTTTTGGTACTGGGGATCGAACTCATGTCCTTGCACTTGCCAGGCAGGCACTTAAGCCACTGAGCTAAATCCCCAGCCTCATTGTGTAACAAAGCTAAGGTGACTAGAATCAGGCTCACCCTGATTCTGGACCTCATCTCTTGGGGTTATGGGGACAGATAGAAAATCTAGGTGACTGTTGACTTCTGGTGACTGTTGAGTGAGTTGCCCAGTAAATAGATCTGAGCCCCACATTTTCTTTGTCATGGGCATGTATATTATGACTTTGAAACTGACAGGCACAACTCCTTGGAATCTTCACATTTTGTGGGTTGTGAGCCTCAGCCTGTACAACTTTCAGCACACTTCACCTTTGACTTTGAATACAGTAGGTCTCCAAGTTATGAGCATTTGAGTTGTGAGCTTTCAGGGGCGTGCTCTGAGACTCACTTTGTCAGATTACAAGCAAACTCTACTTATGAATAAATGTTCTCCCAGAATGGAGCTCACTCATTAGTTGTGAATTACTGTATTTATTACATGAGACTTGTGTGATCGCAGGTAACTGAGACTAGTGAGTGTGCGTTTTACTATGTAATTGAGAAAGTATATTGAAAGTATCTTTCCTGAGTTCTCTGATTTTTTTTTTTTTTTTTTTTTTGAGACAAGGACTTGCTAGTGGCTGAGTTGCCTGTACTAGGCTGAAATTGTTATCCTACTGTCTCAGCTTTCCAGGGTGCTGAAATGACAGGCATGCACCCTCAGTCCTGGATATACATTTGTGCTTTAAATAATGGGGTGAAAGCGAATCTGCTCTTTTCTCTTTCAAAAGATTCCGCAGGGGGGAACTTTCCCATTAAAAACTTAAAAAAAGAAAACACCAAGAAGTGGTTTAGCTCAGACTCTGCCACTATGAAAGACAGTGGGAGAGTTGTGCTCAGTTCAGGAGTAGTCAACTGAGAGTGTGCAGAACATAGCCCATCGCTGACCATTCTCTGAAGGTAGAAACCCTGTAACGATTGGACTAGTCCCAGGCGATAAGTTGTCTTCTGTTCTTTTTGTCAGTGATAACACTGCTTGACGAGTCTGGTTAAGGGCTGTGTTCATCACTGCCTCCCCCACAGTGACTTTTGAAAACATAAGCTGTTGGGGTGCCCATGTCAAGGAAGTCTCCTGCTCACTGCCTGTGATCTTGTGGCTGTTGGGGACCAGTGACTGGTGACATCTGTGTGGCAGGCTGCTTCCTAGGCCTGAGAGGAAGGAGGAAACGGATATGACCTTGGGAGCAGGGTCAGGCCCTAGCAGGACTGATTCCCTTTCTGGGTCCTGCATGCCTGGGATCTGGCTGGCCGTGAAGGGACAAGATGGTTGCACCAGAGGGCAACCTGTGCATGCAGGTAGGGATGGTCAGCACTGTCAGGTGAGCAGGCTGGGTGTGGCACTCAGAGCAGCCTCGCCTTTGGTTTCCAAGTCTTCACTTGTAGAGGAAATACTTTAAGTTTTTCTTTCCTTTTTTTCCCCTTTGTTTCCTCTTCTCTTCCTTCCCTCCTTTTTTTCCCTTTCCCTTTTCTTTCTTCTTTCTCTTTGCAGCCCTGTACCCCCATTCTGGGGATTGAACCCAAGGCCTTTTTTTGGATATAGGATCTCACCGAGGCTGGCCTTGAGCTTGGGTTCTTCCTGCCTCATTTGATCTGTTTTCTTAAATTGAGAATATTTTCCCCCAGTTCCGAGTTCAGAAGTTATCCTCAGGTGCACAGCAAGATCTCTTCCTGTGCCCCAGTGACTTGGCTCCCATCCTGTTTCTCCTGACTCGTACATGGAGCAGAAGCCAGGCAGATACCTTTGTGCCTCATCACTGTCCCCAAGAGTGACTGTTGGGAAGCATCCCTAGCATAGCATGGAGCTCTTTCCATGCCAGAGCTCAAAGTTTGCTCTCTTTAACTTTGAGAGTGGCCTGTTAATGTGCACCTGGCAGTGGGCCTACGTGACCATGTCCTGGAGTTTCCTTGACTGGCCATGGTGCTGGGTGTCCCTCCTTGTGTTAGTTACTCTCTCATCACAGGAACAAAGTATCTGACACTCACAAATTGAAGGGGGAAAGGTTTATCTTGGCTCATAGTTCATAGAGATCGGCTGGCTTCAAGGCTGGGCAGCATGATCGATGGACATGACAGAAGGACAGAAGAGAAAGTTTCTGGCAGAAAACAGTAAGACTTCCTTCTTCTTTCTGTTTTTATGCCATCCAGGCTACAAATCTCTTGGTTCGTGCCACCCACATGTAGGGTGGGTCTTCCCTCTTTAGTAAATCCATCATCCACACCCAGGAGTATGCTAAGCCAATCAGTGGACAAATTCAGTAAACACAATCATGATCCAGTATCCCAAACCCATGATCCAGTCAACTCCCAAAAGCCCTACCTCTGAGCACATGATACTTTAGGGGATATCTATATATAAGCCATAACATTCCTTCAGTCAGTACCCTGCTTCCTTACCTGTTTGAGGGGCCACTGTGACTGGGGCTAAATTTCCATACCATTTATTGAATGCTTCATCTTTTAGAAGAGACTTCTAAAAATAAATGTGTTCTTAGGTCTTAGGCACTAGGATTGAAGTCAGGGCAATCAAAGAAGCAGCAAAAATTCTGTTTTGATTTTGTTTTTGTTGGTGCCAGCGTGGTTTTTGATGGTGGGACCTACAGCCCTGCTCTGGAGAACAGAGGAGGTGAGGCTTGACCCTGGGAACCCATGGCAATGTCTGGAAGGCAGAGGCAGGACCCTGAGAAGTTCCCCAGTACACACAGCTTCCCTCCACAGCCGGTGGGGGTACCCTGACATTTACACATCACTGCAGTTGTAGAGCAGGTGATGAATCTGGTAGCTCAGAATTAGAATTAGAATTCATGGCCACTTGTAATAGGAAGACTTGGAAGCAGAGGGCTCTGGAGCCCTCCAGGTAACCCCTGCACAAAACCCAGCAACTCTGAGTCACCTTGCCTCAGTGGGCTCCATCCTGTGCTGGTTCCTATGTTTGTAGTCTTTTTCCCTTGAGAAGGAGAATCCAGCCTCTTCCTCTACTTCCTGTTTCCTTCTTGGCTCAAGAAGTACACTCGGGGAAAAGGAATGTCAGATAACAGAGAAAGGACAGCTTTGGTTGCTTGCTCGAGGTTTGATCTATGAATGAGAGCTAGATTAATGTGAGGTAACCTGCCTGTTCCCCTCCTTTCCAAAAACCAAGCACAGCAGCATCTAGGAATTACCAGGCAGTGGCTGCAGACTGACTTATGGGAAAGTCAGACTAATTCTCTGCTGTGTGCAGAAGGCAGGGATCATGACCATGGCTTATGTCTACTTTGTGAATGTCTACTGAGTGAGAAACACCAGACTTTTCCACGATGCATGGTAGTGTCTTGTGATCAGAGTTCCTAGGGCATGGTCTGCTGTAACTGGAAGCTTGCCTTTGCTCCTATGGGAAAAGCTTGCCCTTTGGAAGCCACTTACAGCAAGCACTAGAAGTGGAAAATGCATTCCATGTGTGGTTCACACCCCATTCCTGGATGTGTAAGCCATGGCCATTGGAATTCTAGTGGCAGCAGTCTCCCATGAGTCACCTGCAGGATCTGGGCCCAAGCCCAGCCATTCCTGGAAACCATCTCCAGAGCCAGCCACTTGTTAGCTAGCTTCATATCTAAATCCACAAACATGACAAGTCTTTTGATAAAAAATTGAGAATAACATACCTTCCTGTACTGTGTGAAATTGTGTCTCATTATAGTGTGTGCACATGTGTAGGTATACACATACAATAGATATGTAAGGTGTCCTCATGATTTTTGAGCACTTGAATTTTATTTTAAACTGAGACTGGTAACTGGATTTTGTATTGTTGTAGCTTTGGCTTCAGAGTCAGTGTGTTAGTCTTGTAGTTCAGTCCTACAGCTCAGGTGACTATGACACCTTTGTAGGAGTCCCTTCCATGACACCTGGAAAAGTGTCTGGTCTTGTATGAGGCCCTGGCTGACCCAAGGTACTCAGGTAGACAGTGAATCCCTGACCTGCTTTGTTTTGGAAAGGCCCAGGCTGGGGTTCAGTGCAGTGGTGGGATGTGTGCTTAGTATACACAAGGCCTGGAGTTCAATCACCAGCGTGTGTACGCACATGATTTTTTTGTGCATCTGTAGTCCCAGCTACTGGAGAGGTTGAGGGGAAGAGTCACGTGAGCCCAAGAGTTCAAGGCTATCCTGGACACCAAACTAAGATCCATGTCTCAAAAATAAACCCCAAGCCAGACTTCAGGTCTTGCTTGTCTTTCTTGGCAGAAAGAGCTCTGAGAGAATCTTGACTCCACTTTACTTTTGTATGGGGTGCTACTTTGTCACAGTAGGCATGTGCAATGCCTTGGAATCCAGTGTCAGGTGATGGAGACATGAGCCCCTGAATGTGCTGTATGTCTAGTATGGGGAGGGTACCAGCCAGACACCTAGGGATGTCTTGCTGTTAGGTGAGGGGGCCCATCTTGCACATAAGGTTGTAGGACTTCAGGGTCACAGGTGCTGAGGAGGTTCAGGGGCTCATGCCTGGTCCTAGTTCTCTGGGTTGCAGAGCAGGCTCCCTTTCCCAGGAAAGCCACCATAGTTGACCTCCTGGTAAGCTTTCTGGCTTCTGCAGCCCCTATAGCAGCTCACCTGAGGGACTACCAAATGAGAGCCTTGCAAAGTATGTCTCCATCACTGGACACTGGGATGTCTGGATTTCTTGGCTTGTAGAATGCTGTGTTCTACAAACAGTAAAATGTTTGTATCAGCAGCTTTTCTTAGGAAGCTATGCATGCCTGCTAATCTTGTATCAAACTCTAATGTGCACCTGCCTGCTAGTGCGAGCTGCTGGAGATGATGGCAGCTGTATGCCTATGGCCCCTGAGCCATATACATATATTTGGTGTATATATATATATATATATGGTATAAAAATATGTAGATATTTTATATATATATATATATATATATATATATATATATAGTGGCAGAAGATGATTAGACAGAAGAGTTTTAAGTATATTCCTACAGAAAATGTTTGTTAAACTCTATAGAGAAAACAGAAAACAAGGTAAATTTTAACAAACCACTACCAATTCACGTTGAAAGGAGGGGGCAAGGTGGGAGCCACCAGGAGACCCAGTGGTGGCCCCTTTCTATCTGTGGCCTGGGCCTAAGCCCCAGCGAGGCTCCCAGATAGTAAGCAGGGCTGTGGCTGGCTTGGGGGTGCAGTCCTCAGTGGGGGTTGCTCTGTAAATTTCAAATTCTTCCCTTAAACCGCATCAAAACTAAAATTAGAATAGTAGGGAGAAGTATTTTCCTATGGCATACAAATACCATTTCTGTTCTTAAAAGCAATCCATACAGAATGTGTCTACTAGAACAATAGTTTCAGATGATGGTAATTTTGTCAGTAAATAATTAACTACTGAACTGGGGCCATAGCTCAGAGAAAGAAGCTTTCCTGGCATACACAATGCTCTACGCTTCATCTCTAGCAGCCCCCCAAAAATTAAATATCTGTTGTAACTTGGGCCCCGGTATAAAACCCAAGGAGGCAAGAGACCGAAAATTTAGTGGCAAAGGCTTTATTTTCAGGCCTGGCGACCAGTCTCCGGGAGCCAATTTGGAGACTGTCCCCCAGGAGCTGAAGGGAGGACTTTAAAAAGGGGCTGGAGGAAAAGGCGGGGGGGAGAGAAACAAAGAAACCTGCAGAGCCATCAAACTTGTTGACCCGAGTCTGGAAACTGTATTGCTGTCTACTTAGCTCTGACAATCTAGGGAGTTCCTGGTGTTTTTTTAAATTACTCCCATCCTGCAGACTGACATTATCTCAGAGTGGCACGTCTGCAGCAATATTTGGAGAAGAAAGTGGACAGTTAATTATCTCAGGACAGCTTGTCTTCGATAGTGAGTGCGAAGGGGTCACAAGTTATGAGATGTTGGAACTTAAGTTTTATAAAGACCTGATATCTAACTCATTTGATACATACAGAACAAAAGGAAAGCACCGATTGGGGTTTGGGCCATAGTATTACCCGGTAATTTCTTTAAGCTAAGCAGTTCTTAAAATTGGGGCAGGCTCATTTTACGACAGATCATCACCGGGTCGGGGGGAGGTCACCAGAAACCCAAATTCTTTTTTTTTTTTTTTTGGTCTTTTTCATTTTTATCGGTACCAGGGATCGAACTCACGACTGCCTACTTGCAAGGCAGGCACTTATGCCACTGAGCTAAATCCCCAGCCCCGAAACCCAAATTCTTTATGGCCTAGATAGATAGGTGAGGGGAGAGGGAGGCAATAAGGCGCCATACAGAACAGAAAACGGCGGTAATGTGTCAAGGTCAGGGTAAAGGATTAAACTCACACGCAAATCTCTCTGCACACAAGCAGGTTACTTTAAACAAATGTAAATTAATTGCTATCCTAGTTTTCTTTAGCTCTTTAGCGGAGAATAGAGGCGCCTAGCAGTGATTAACAACCCTTGTTAGCTTGTTTTAGCACAGCTTCTGTAGTTTGTAGAGGGCAACAATGGTTAACATATCAATTAGGTGAGATTCTTGCAATGTTTTACAGGGGAGAGTGTTGCTCAACATATCAATTAGCTCACTTAACATATCAGTTAGGGAAAAAGGATAAAACAAACACATTTAGTAAGCCCCTATACAGGTTTGCTATAATACACATATAACGAAGCTATTTTCTTAGAGTACAACAATATCCAAGAGTTTTACACAAAATATGATCACATGTAAGTTAGGTGTGAAGTAGGTTTCTCTTTGGCATAGCATAGATCATTTGCTCATCTTTTAAAAAAAATTTTTTTTGAAGTTTTGGGGATCAAACCCAGGGCCTCCCACTTGCTAGGCAGCACAGTACCCCTGAACTGCATCTAGATTAACATGTATGCAGCAGAGACCACCAGGCTTGTGTAAAGAAAGGCAGCAAGGCGCGGAACTTCAGAGCGAGAACAAAGAGCAGAGTGTCCCTTTTATAGCGGCGGGGAGAAGGCAAGGAACGCTAGACTGGAAGAGCCCAGACACCACCTGTGGTCAGTTTTCTGGCCAACTCACTTCTCAGTGGGCAGGGTCCTTTGAAGGGTCCCGATGTAAAACTTTGGTGTCTCCAGATGTTCCCAGAACTCGCAAACTTCCTTGCCCTATCTTATCTCCTTTCCTGTGTTTATGGATGGTAACCTCAGCTACTGAGCTGAATTCCCTAAAGGGAGTAATGCTTTGCTGGCAGGCAGGGCGGGGCTCAGAGGGTCAGGCCAGGTCAGAGACTGACACACACCTTGTCTCCTTTTTTAAGGGACAAGTGGACTTAGAGGTGTCTTATGCATTGTAAACTATTTTGGAAACACCACAGCAAACGAACTTTCATATAATGTTGTATTGGGTATAAGTCCTGTCACAGAATGGAAAGCTGGGGAAACCGGTTAGCTGGCGGGACAAGATGCAGCCTGGGTGATTTTCTCCAGATGTCTGCTCATGGTGCTGCATGTATAGAAGAGGACTTTGATGGTGCAGCTGAGGGCCCAGGCTGCAGGCTCTGAGGAGGGAGCATGGGGGTGCCGGCAGCTTGAGAGATTATCACGGTTCATGCATTTCAGTCAAGCTGCTTCTTAGTTGACGTACACACAGATGCATTTTTTGCTGTTATTTGAAAACATGACTAGTGAGAATTACGTCCTGTCCGGGGGAGTGGTGTGATTTGAGGCAGAGGCTCTTTGCTCTTCTCCCTCTGGAGTCCTTATTTCCCTGTCCTCTGTTGAGCCAGGGCTGCCCTGGCCACTGCTAGCTTAGGGCTTTTCTTGTGTACCTGTCAGCCCTCATCAGCACTCCCACTGGAGTCATCTTGGGGCCACAGGAGGCCGCTGCTGCCCCCATTTCTCTGGGACGGGTCTTCTGTACCTGTACCTGTGTCTTTGCTAGAGTGTGACTGTCAAGCACAGTCGGAGTTGAAGGGGTCCCTCTGCAGTCAAGCCTGTGATGCATAAACAGAATCTTGCGTGCATCTCTTCCTCCTAAGTGCTGCTTGAGTAGAATTGGTTCACATTGATTGTTTCCGGCAGTGTAGCTGTGAATCAAGATGTTTCATGGTATGGGGACCTTGAACAGGCCCAGCCACAGTCTCTGGGTATCAGTCACCTGCCGAGCCAGGGCTTCACTAGAGAAGAGGCAACAGCAACAAGCTTAATACTGAGGGGTCTTCTGCCCAATGTGGTGCCCCCCCCCCAACTGGGGATCGAACTCACCATCTTGTACTTGCCAGGCAGGTACTTATACCACTGAGCTAAATCCCCAGCCCTTGTTTTGTTTTGTTCTGTCTTTGTTTTAAAGTATTGAGGATTGACCCAGGGCATTTGTACTGAACTAAGTTGCCCAGGCTGGGCTGGAACTTGTGATCTTCCTATTTCAGCCTCTTAGAGTGCTGAGATCATGGCATGCACCACCATTACGCATTATGAGCAAAATGCATTGTAAGAGCCCCTTAGCAAGAAGCCACCAAGGCATCAGATACACTCTATCTTCAAGGAGGGCAGAGCAGCAAGGCCATAGTCACTGGAGGACATCTACGCCAAGGCAAGAGGCAGAAGCCCAACTGAGGTGCTTGGGGAGGTCATCTCAGCATCTTTTACCTGAACATGCCTAGCTGGTAAGAGAGGGTTCCCACCAAGGCTGGGGATTTGGCTGGGCACTGGCGTTGAAGACCTTTGCCATTGTGTCAAGTTCTCAGAAAGATCATCATAAATAGCCTGGAGCCTGCTGAGGGCCAGGTGCTCATCCCTGGCCCGGCCGTGGTGCTGTGGAGGAGAATATCCTTGAGCAAGCTGTCTGCCGAGGACTTGGGGGTAAGCAGAGGTGATGACTGACATGCCTTGTTCACCTCTAGGCCTGCTAGAAATGATGAGACTCCCTTGGAATGGGAGGGATACTATAAGTAATACCCAGAGGATAGAGGTCACAGTGGGTTTGTGGGGAACATGCAGAGCATAGGCTGTGGACCAGAAAAGACTCCAGGCCCATTTCCACTCTGGGTTTCTCCAGATCTCCCAAGATCTCACAGGAAGAAGTGGCCTTCTTAGAGGAAATGGGGATTTGGACAGAGAAAATGATCTGCTCAGGGTCCTCCCCCAGTTACTGATGAATCAGAACTTGAGCCCTCTCTCTCTCCCAACCAGGCTGGGCCTCCAGGTGACTGAGATGGATGTTAGGTCTCAACTGACAGACAATCCCAGCTGAACAGTGAATAGTTCTGGTTCCTACAGACTGGACCTGCAGGCCCAGGTGGGGCTGATTGTACTTTAGTGGTTGCATCAGCAGCAAGCCATTCTGGGACTAATCTATTTGAGTCCTCAGAGACATTTATAGGTCTCTGTGGAGAAGAAGCTGGTGCTCCCAGAGCTGGCAAGTGGTGAAGCTGGGGTCAGACTTGGAATTCAGACCCCAGAGCCTCACCTCCACAGCACCCAGTGTGGCCTCCCAAGGCCAGCCTGTCACTCCTGCAGATCCACAGCCCCACCCAGCTGACACCCTGCTGCCACCAGACCAAGAGAGAGGCCCTCCCTTTGGGGTGTCTGTGGTGAAGGCAGACTGGCAGGAGGATTTCTGACCACTGGGAGTCTTAATGGTCATCTGTAACAGAAGCCTGAGTACAAACAACCTTCTTAATTCCTCGTCGCTTGATAAGGACAGTATAACCACTTAACCGTTCACCAGAGCTCTAGTTTGTTTATGAACTCCTTGGGCCGGTGCCATTTCAATCAGTTGATTCTTATATTGAACAGATTTGATAACATTGTCATTTTTATATTTCCTGTTACATTAGCATATAAAAATTAACAAAAAATAGTGTGCAACTTTTGGCTATTCTGTATTTAAATAATTGGACCTCTAAGTGGTTAATAGTGTTCTCAAGCCATATCCAAATCTACCTGTGGTCTGGGGCATAGCCCAGTGGCACATGCTTACCTAGCATGTGTGAGGCACTGGGTTCAGTTCCTGGCATTGGTTCCCCACCCACCTGCTGCTTTAGCAGGGAGGCAGGGTAAATCCTGAAACTTAAAGCTGTCTATAGGCCACTTCTGCACCAGCTTGTGAGTTTACTGTTAACTTTGTAGTGATTTCATGAGCTGGTTGGTAAACGCTTCTGTTTTTTAAAATTAAATTCCATACTTAGAGTTGAATTGTGTTACCTATAAAGGTAGGAAGTCCTGCCAATTGCTATGATATGGAGACACTGTTAGTGTACACTGCTGAGGACAGTCCCCTGTCCCTGCTGCAGGGTGGAAGTTCAGGTCTCCAGGATGCCAGTAGGTACACATCTGCTTGATGTCCCTTGGGCAGCTTGAACTAAACTGTGAGGGGGGTGTTGACACTGTGGGATCACAGGTGCTGCAAAGGGGACCCCTGGCCAAAGCTGGCTGTCTGCATTCACTCACAGTGCTGAGCACAGGCATTGGTTAGCAAAAAAGGCAACATTCAGTGTCTTCACAAAAAGTCACTGCTCTCTGCTGTTCCTTGTCTGGGGTATTTTTCACCACTTGTCATTACTGGAACCAAAGCTACATACACACACACACACACACACACACACACACACACACACAGAATATATAAAGCTGGTGACCCTGATGCTCAAGGCCTTTCCCTCTCTTGCTGTCCCTGCACTGTCCCTCAGGCCCTCTCCACAAATGCCCTCCACCAATCAGGGCGCCCTGCATGCCTCATCTTGCCGCATCCACTCATCCCAGGTCCCCCTTGAGTGCTTTCTCTCACGTGTCCAGATCCTTAGCCTTGGACATGTGAAAGGTTATCCTTCAGGAAGGCATGAAGATATGTCTAGGAATTGGAGGCAGAAAACAGAAAACTTGGCTTAACTTATTTAAGACAAGAATTACACTTGGATCTGTTCCCTTTAGCTTCTGAGGGTTCTTGGGAGCATAGTGCACCCCAACCTGAGTTGTGGTCTTGGAGGAGAGGACTGAGGCAGGCTTGTACCCTGCACATGGCCAGGGACCTGCAAACAGTGCTGCAGGGTGGTGGTGTTCAGCACAAAGCTGGCACCCAGTGCTCCAAACCCTAGCAGGCCCAAGGCCAGGCCCAGAGCGGCCTTATTCTACCCTCTGCCCCCTCTGTGGCAAGTGGCTTAGGTGAGGACCACCCACAGGGCACCTACAAAGGTCCCTAACTTTTTTGTTTGTTTGTTTTGTTTTGTTCTGCTTCCATACTCAGCCACCTGTCTGGCCCCTTCCCCACCAGCTACTGCTGTACTGCCTTTGCCAGCAGCCCCTCCCACTGGCACCTGTTACAGGACTCCCTCCACCCCTGTTCAGGCTCCTTAACTCCAGCTCCCCAGTGCTAAGTTGCAGCAGGCTTACTGGACGGGCGATTCACAGTGTGGGGTTATTTGTGGGCAAAGTCTTGTGTGCTCAACAGTGAGTCACTTGGCCCTCAGTGCTGCTGGTATTTGCACTGCACAGATGAGAATGCAGGAGCTGGCTAAGGCAGAAGGAACCGCTCACAGCATATCACCCCTGCTGCTCCCATCACAATGTCGTTCCCCAGGCCAGAAAGAGCCTCTTGAGCACCCCATGTCCTGGTCCTTTGGGTGGAACAGGCCTGGTTCCCCTCCATGGTTGGATGACTACGTATGTATGATGTGCCTTCTGTAGAATCCATCTGGCAACTTTGTCTGGGAAGCAGGACAGCTTGGACACCACAAGGAAGGATAACCATCTTTCTAAGTGTAGTGTTTGGCCATTGCTGGGTCCGTGAGGCTGGGCTTAGAGGCAGGACGGGGGCCTTAGCCCTGCCCCACCTACCACTGGAGCCCAGGGACCTTCCCCTCTTCTGCTGCTCAAGTCCAGCTCATCCAGGAGCTTGGCAAACCTGGGGTTCTGCTCCTTCAGGCAGTGACTGGAGCTGCTGTGCAGAGCCACCTCAGCCCCATCTAGTTTGACCAGGGTATAGGGAGTGCCACTGCTGTGTTAGGGTTCTACAAGCTCCCTCAGGGCTGCAGATGGGTCTTCCTAGAGACACACATCGTGTTCTTCCACACACCCACCTTCTTCTTCACTAAAGGAAGGGGTGGGCATGTGGGAGCGGCTGTAGGGTTGGGTTTGTGTCCAGAATGGCTTTAGCACTGCTTGCTATCCATCACCTGTATGGGTCTCCCTGAGTTCCCAGGAAGACTTGCTGTCATGTACAGCAATCTAGCATAGACTCTTATGTGTAATCTGGTTACTGGGAGCAGACAGACTCCCTGAGCACGTCCTCAGAACCATGTGATGTATCTCTTGAACTGCCTCTGATGTTTTGAACACACTGCCTGTGGAATCTGCTATAGCACTGTGGCCTCAGAAATTTTTTTTTTTTTTTTTTTTTTTTTTTTTTTTTGTCTTTTTATCGGTACTGGGGATCGAACTCACGACTGCCTGCTTGCAAGGCAGGCGCTTATGCCGCTGAGCTAAATCTCCAACCCCCGGCCTCAGAAATTTGAAAGGGATTCCATGTCTCTGCCTGTCTCAAGTGCCAGCCATTCTTTTATGTTTTCTTTAATCTTCAGAATGTTTTAGTTTTCCTCCACCTGTGTTAGTGTGCTCCCTTCCCAGGAGACGAGGTGTTCAAGGCCTAGTGTGTTCTGAAGCTGGTAGCGCCCAGGTATGAGCTCACATCTGCCTTCAGAGCCCATCATGGCCCAGCCACACATAGGGTTATCATGATGTAGGGGATTCCAGGTCCCAGAGTTTCTTCAGCATTGACCCAGTGATCTGTCTACAGGGTCACAGAGGTGGGAGCTGGTGGGAGCCAGAGACCCAGACTGGGCATTCTTTGCTCTAACGGCTGTTGGCTGTGAACTTTCCACCACACAGCAGTGGACCAGGACCCTCTGTCTGGAAGTTCACTCCCAGACGGTAAGAAAGCAAACACGTGAGAAAGAGGAGTCACAGTGGCTACTGATGCCGGAATGGGAATATCTGGACTCCGTAGAGCTGCCCATATTATGCTGAGTGTGATGGGACCGAAGTCTTGGGCTGGATGTCAACAGGTCTTACATTTTCTGTGGTGGGGGGAGGGGGGAGAAGAGGAGGTCCACTGGGCTGAGTGGCCAGAAGGGAGGGCATGGCCAGCAAGCTGGATGCTATCCCAGGGCACTGGCAGTTTGGATGGGGTAAGCAGTTGCAGGCATACATACAGGTTTCTGAAGCGCCCTGGCTGTGGAGGGGGAGATAGGCTGTGGGGGTCAGGGAGGAAGCAAGGACCAGCTGGAAGTCCACTGTGCTCAAATAAAACTGCAGGGTCGGGGATGTAGCTTAGCAGCATATGGCCTACCTGGCAAGCATGAGGTCCTGAGTTCAATTCCTGGTACCAAAAAGAAAAAAGAAAGACCAAATAAATCTGCAGTTCTTTTAAGGGCATGAAGGGAGGCACTTGGTGTCAGGTGAGAGGAAAGTAGAGCACTTTGGGCAGAGGCAACAGTATAAGCAAAGCTCCCCTGCCCGAGAGCCAAGTGCAAGGCAGGGGTAGTGGCTTTGTTGGATGAATCTGGGCTCCTGCAAGCAGAGTGATGGGTGATGAGGATTTTCTCTGACTTAGGGGAACCCAAATTGTCAATCAAATGAGGCCAAACAAACTTCCCCCACAAAGAGGATACAGGGACCACAATTTACTCACCTACAGAGTAGGTTTGCCAACTTTGATCACGGAAAAATAATCTTCAGGCTGAGTCCATGAGAGGCATAAGTGGATGTCAGCAGAGTTAAAGTACACACTCACAAGTGAGTGTGGGCCCTCATACAGTGAGATGTGTTATAGTCTGGGTCTGGGGGTATTATTCATCCCAGGTGTGTCCACCAACTGATGACCCAGTATGCATATTCCTAGTGTCTGTCAGACTATGTTAGTGGGCTGGTTTAGAATGCAGACTGTTTACATGTGTTTGAGGCTTAGAGATACAATACCCACTTAATACTGGTCCTTCCTTGGGCATCATCCTTGGGGAGTCTGTGGGATCTATGAATCTGTGGTGTGCAAGGAATATAGCACAGGCTCAAGTTACAAGTGAAAAGCATGGGCCCATGAGGAAATTTTGGAATCAATTTCCCAGGGGGGAAAAGGCATTATAATCTTGGGGAACATGGATTGTGTTCTGAAGCTGCAGTTCTTAAATGTATAGTTTTTAAGTTATGATTTTTCTTATCTCTTTTCTACCCTCTTTACTATCTTTATTTCTTCTATCCCACTTCAAAGGATATTTAGGTTCGGAGTGTCAGCCCAAGAGATGAGTTTTGAGTAATACTGAATTTGAAGAACTTTCCTTCTTTTCAAAGGACAGGGTCATAGGAACCTTGTTTCCTTGGTGGCTCTTGGCTTTGTGACTGATAATACCATGCAACTGTTACAGGAAGCATAGGGCACTGGCTGACGTTGACTTGTGATTTTAGGCTGGGTGGCTAGACATGCCACAAATTATGTGACCTCTAAGAAGGTTCTGTAATCTCAAGCTGAGAGCCATATAATTGCTTATGCAACCCCAAAATGTCTATTTCCTTTTTTGTGGTGCCAGGAGTTGAACCTAGAGCGCATGCTGACCAGGTGCACCATCACTGAGCTACTTCCCCAAACCTCTGAAGAGCCATCAAAGTGGTCAGTTGTTTTACAGTCAGGCAGAGAGCAGCTTGGGTCTGAGCTCCCCAATAAGTAAAGATCCCCAGCAGCTGGGCACAGAGGCTGAGTGGAACAGTGGGAAAGCAGGAGTGATGTCCCACTGGCCTTATTCTGCAGGGGCTGTGTCCTGTGTGGGTCTTTTCACGTGCATCTAGTTGTATATTTGAGGTTCCTCTTGTTTGATAATAGAAATAACCTCTCTCGGAGAAGTTAGGAAGCCCCTCGTGGCCAGCTGGCTGCATTGTTTACTTCCCAGAGCAGAACCTAGCACAGGCCAGCATAAGGAGCTGGAGGTATTTTTACCAAAAGAAAGACCTTCTTGAATCTGCTGACTGAATGTCACAGGGCCGTAGGGCACACTGACAGCCCATCTGCACTGTTGCCACCTGCAGGGACCTCTGGACAGATCTGCAGACTTCCCCACGCTGCACAGCTCTCCCTAGGCTCTGCCTCTTTCACTGAGCCCAAGGCCAACGTGCCTGCCTCCCCTAGGGAGGTCTGGCCCTGCAGTCAGCCCCTGAGAGCCTTGCCTTCGGGTCCTAGACCCTGAGCACCTCTCCACTCCTAGGATTTAACTCCAGACTCCTGGGGAAATGAGGAGGAGCCTAGGGCCACACTCACCTCAGCCCCTGTGTCCCACAGGCTTCTGAGAGATTGTCCTCTGGGAAGTAGCTCTGTAAGCAATGGATGGTGGAGTCACAGGGGTGACAGGTGACAGTTCAGCAGCAGTCACGTCACTCCCCTCCCTGTTCACATCAGGGATTTGCATCAGCAGTACCAGAACAACCACCTGAACATCTTGTTCCATTTCCCCCTCTCTCTCCCTTTCCTGCAGCTCCAGTGAATCTAGACTGTTCCTTACAGCCCCATATGTGCCCCCTTCCCCTCCCCCATGCTTGGGGCGTGAAGGGCAGCAACCCTGACCTCATGTCTGGTCTCCACCTCCTGAAATCCTTCAGGGTCACTCAAGGTCACAGCATATTTCCCATGGAGAACCATTCTCGTGACTTTAATGTTACAAATTTTTGTCCGAGAATACAAACGGTCTCTGGATGTGGCAGGCTTTGTCTACTGAGAGACAGAATGTGAGTTCTGATTGTGTCTCAGGCCTTTGCTAAACATTCACAGGCCACTTTCCCAGCCTTCTGCCTCCCCACAAAGTACCGATTTATCAAAAATGCCCTTGTGAACAGTGGCTGCCACGCGTGCCCCAAGTGTTGCTATGATCTCACACAGATATGGACGCGCTGTCACACAGTGAGTGTTTCCTGTGCGTGGGGAGCCTTCCGGGTCCCACCATTGTTGTTTAACTTTACCCTGGAAAAAACACAGATTATTTAGTGGGGACTGACACGTTTGTTTAGTGTGTTGCTGGGAACTGCCCGTTCCAGTTATCCCAGGGGCAGCCTCTGCCTCACTGGCTACGAGGCTGTGTGGCCAGCTTATGGGGGCAGCTTAGGTGGGAGGGGCCACCAGGGCTGCTGTGAGAAGTGTTTGCCTTTCTTGCTGACATGCTGAAACAGAGTGTTATCACCCTGTTTCTCAGGCAACTCCATGGGTTGTGTTCCATTACTGCGGTGGCCCAGCCACAGGTGCCTTCATTTCCTGGTGGGCTGCGATGTTGCAGCCCAGAGCAGATAGATCGAGACCCTAGTGGTATTCCTGGCATGCCTGCCTTCCTGGGCTCCTGCCTTCCTGGGCTCCTGCTGCCCCTCGACTTTCACAGTTCTAGGCCTACAGCCTGCGGCGGGGATCCTTCACAGCTGAGCCCTTCTGTCTACTCCCACCGACACCCAGTTGTGATGCTTTTGTGGACAGATTGTAGGTTCTGCAGTGTCCAGGTGGCACCCTGGGTGTGGCCAGGCCCACCTAGGAGTGGTGTTCGTTAACTGTGGCTCCTGCTGCATTCTGTGAATTCTCTGTGAGAGAAGGTAGGGTGGGCAGTCAGGCCCAGGTGAACTGCTGGGGAAGTGGGGTCCACCCCATGGTGGGACTGTCTGAACTTAGGCCATTGTCTGAAGCCAGACTACATGATTGCTGCGTGATCCAAGTCTTGGTGAGCCCATCCAGCAGTAGGGTGCAAATGAACCCTTTGTTTACTGTGGTAGAGCAAAGGTGTGTCCCAGATCACTGAAGCTGGAGCCTTAGTGGGTGACCTTATGTCCACTGAGTAGGATGACAAGGGCCTGCCTTTCTGTGCCAGATGCCCTGCCATGGATCATCTCAGTGTGGTGCACTGTTCCATGCCTTCATTGGAACCCGGTCAAGGAAGGATGGACGGAGGAAGCCCCAAAGACCTGGCCACGCTGAGCTCTGAGGACATGAGCCTCCATGAGTTCTGATCCAGCTCCTCCAACCTGCATTTAAAGTTAAACCCTGAGACCACCAGGCCACAAGAATCTGTCAGAGGCCTCTAAGCACCTAGGTCCTTGGCAACTGTGGTTTGATAGGCACCCAGGCTTCTATGGTTGCTCAGCATCAGAGAGAAGGTTGGGAGGCCTAATCAAAGGTTGTGGGTAGGGGTGGCTGTGGGGTCCAGCTGAAGGAGCAAGCCTCAGAACCAGAGATGAAGATCTGACTTTTGTCTCTGTGACACACAAGGAAAAGAGGGAGGCATGCAACGAGACGGGCGCCGTATGGGCTCAGGATTCCTTTACCCACATGTAGTTATGGTGCCTGCTGGGTGCAGACACCTGGCCAGGTAAGCCTGCAGATGTGCCAGTGCTGTCTGCCTTAAGGTGCTCAGAGCTATGACCAGCAAGTAAGAACCTCTGGACCAGCTGGGTGGGAGTGGGGACAGCCCTGATGGCCTCCACACAGGGGTGAGGAGCTTAGGGCCTGAGCCTAGGCTGGCTGCTCACTCCCCAGCACTGTCTGTATTTATCCTTGGGGTAGGAGAAGCCTCACTGGTGAGCAGGTAAAGGCTGCCTGGTCCTGGTGGTGCATGTTTCTACCTGCAGACCCATCAGTGTGACACAGGACATCCCATTGGGCAGGCTGGGAATAGCTTGGAATGACTGGCATTGTCCAGTGAGAGCAAGTAAGCTGAGGCTTATAGCCGAAGTGCCCTTTTCAGCCTTCCTGGGGCCTGGCCAGTGCTTAGGCAGTGAGTGCTTTGGTTGACATTTTTCTTGTTTGCCTGGCCCTTTCCCAGATCCTTTCTGTGATCTCTGCACTTGAAGCCATAACCTCATGCTACCCCTGACAGCCCCGAAGTGGGCCTTGACCCTGTGGGCACCAGTGTTGGACAGGGTGCTCTGGTAAGCAGCTGTTGGGCTGGGCAGCTGCACCATCTCTGCTGAGGCTGCTACATCTGACCTTCTCTACCTTGATGCTGCAGAGAGCTGCACTAAGTTTGGTTGTCTCTGCCTTGTCTCCCCTTACTTCCTATGGTTGCCTAGAAAACGGCAGCAGGTCCTTCAGTGCATGCCTTGGCACCATGAAGACAGTGTCCTGCCTGAATCACCCCATCGGCCCACAAGGAGCCTGTGAGATAGGAGTGAGGCTGTCTGCCCCCCTGGCTGATGTGGCTGTGGTGACCTGAAGGCACCTTAGGGCCTGATGACCACCTTTCTATGTTTTCTTTGGGTCAGTTTGCTACCAGGAGCTGTTTTAGGCCATGTCAGCCCCTGTGCACCCCAGGAACTCCGCAGAATTCAGCACAAAGCTTGTGTTCACAGCCTGGCTCAGAGATGTCATCCTGTTCCTCTCACAGCGGTGACAGATGCCTGAGTTGAAGAAGACTAGTTAGAGATGGTTCTTTGTAGCCAAGCCCTGTTGCCCCACCATGCTTGGTCCTATTGGTGGCAATGACTGACTGCGGCCTGCAAGAAGCTGGCTCTTGAGAATCTACAAGACATACCATTAGCACTGTCCCTCTCCCCTTCCCTCTCCTTTTTGCCTTACGGGTCCTACATCCAGAAGTGGTGCAAGTTGGGGCTAGAATTTCCACCATTGACAGCATATCCTTAAAAAGCTGTAGCATTCAGTCAGGAGTCCAGTGGTCGCCTGATTGGACAGGTAGCCTCTGAGTGCCTGTGGAGATCTCTGAGCAGAGGTGGCACTTGCCTGTACCCCATCCTGAGGTCAGCTGGCCCTCTGTCCTGCCACCCTGCCTCCATCAGCCACTCCCTGACCTCAGGCTTCAGCTCAGAGACCATGTCAACCAAAGCCCATGGGAAGAGGTGACAGACCTGTCTTTGAACCGCAGCTCTAAGATTTGTACCATGACAATTCTGCTCCTGGCCCTTCTGTTCAGTTCTGGAGCCAGCAGCCGAGACAAGGAGCTGAGGTTGGTGTGTACCTGTCAGCTCCTACGGCAGCAAAAGTGAAGCTAGCAGAGCCCTGATGATCCCCAGTAGGTGCCCCTACTGGCCTTGCACAGTGAAGGTGCCAGGAGAAGCATGGTTGTCAGGCCCAGGCCCAGTCCTGACTTGTGCAGACCATCCAAGTGACATGCAGGCCAGTATGTGAAGGGGACAGTCTCAGCTTGCAGTCCCCCTTACCAGCTTGGTCACCTGCGACACTTGTCCACCTGCAGGTTAGTCTCCTGCACCATGGCTTTGCTGATACTTGCCTTTCCTGCCGCTGGAAGGCTGGATCCAGTGGGTCTGCAGTCCTGCAGATGTACCTCGGGTCTGCCTGAGGCAGGCTCCCAGGACCTGACATGACATGGGGGTTCATGGTGGTCTCAGGTCTCTGTAGGGGACCCCTCCAGGGAAACATCTAATTTAGGTATATCTGGTCACTCAAAAAGGGACAGGTTTCATTGGGCATAGGGCAGGGCAGCAGGAGGTGTCCAAGGTGAGGATTCCAGTTGAGACTGGACTGGGTTTTGGGTAGCAGTAGACTCCAGGATAGGAGCCAGTCCGTGGAAAGCCCCAGCAAAGCAAAGCAATGGGAACTGGACAAACTGGCATTTCCAGTTCATTCAAGTCAGCAAACCTTTAGCCCTGTCTGGGTCTTGTCTGGCTCCTGTCTGGCTCCTGTGTGGCTTCAGGATGGGGGAGAGGAGAACTACAGGTGAACTATTAGGGCCCCCCCCCAACATGCAACCTGTCTGGGTGCATACTGGGACCTCTGGGATGCATATTGTGGACTACTGCACTCAGGGGAGGATGTGGGGCCTCTAAGTGGAGGGATCTCAGCACCTCTAGGACCAGGACCTGTAGAGAAAAGGCATGGCCAGGAGGTACCATGAGCACTCCAGCTGGATACTACTGATGCCAAGCGATGGCAGAGCCTGTGTGTTGGCCGGCGATGCATTCCTGAGAAGTGGGTATCTGACCTATGTACCACTGAAGACAGGAGCGGCACACACAACCTATGGCACCTGCCTGTCACTTTGAAGGGCCTCCAGGGCAAGCCCAGGAACCCACACCCACTGAGAGGCCCAGCCCACCCCATGGGACTCACTCGGCAAACTTCTTATTTCCCAAGCCCTTGATTTATTTTGCTGGCTTCAGATGGGAGCAAAATCCAGCCTTGGGGGCGCAGAGGTCAGAGCAGACACCTGCGTGCCGCAGAACATGCTAGCATTTTAACTGGCTGCTAGCACTAGATTTCAGAGGTGCTGATTTTCAAGTGCTTGGCATTTTGAGGCCCTAGCGGGGCTGCATGTGTGTCTGCATGAGTCTCTACAGCAGTGTGCCTCCTGAGTAACGCCCCGTGTCCCCTCAGGCCTCCCAAAGCAGTACTACAGTCTCACATGGTTCCTGAGCCCTGTCCTTGGCCTCATCTTCACACCAGTCATCGGGTCAGCAAGTGACCGCTGCACCCTAAGCTGGGGCCGCCGGCGGCCCTTCATCCTCGCGCTCTGTGTAGGCGTCTTGCTTGGTGTCACACTGTTCCTCAACGGCTCTGCCATAGGTGAGTGCCAGGGTGCCGGGCCTGGAGACTTGACCCGGCAAGCAAACATGCAGCTCCAGTCATAGAGCTGGCCCTGTGGGACCTACAAGGGCTGCCTGGCAGTGACCATAGTGCAGGCGGCTGGGCAGTGGCGCCAGCCCACGGGAACGCCAGAGGAACCTGTTCACAGGGAAATGCTTCCTGCCAGGCCCGTTTGTTTGTAATGCGTATCAGATCCCATATCCTGTTTCCAGCATTATTTCAGAAATTAGCTTTTTTTGGTTCTCTTTTTCTCAGACTTGATGTTGAAAATACCAAATTTGGTATTTATTTTTTGGTTCACATGCTCATGATTGTTTTGCCTCTTTTCATTGTTTTGTTTTTAATTAAAGCAACTAAATACGGGATTTTTTGTTTTTTGCTTTGAGTGCATCCATCAAAACTGGTAAAAACAAAACCTTGGCTTTAGCACAGACTTTTGAGCTGGAACTGCCTGGCATGTGTTCTGCATCAAAGCAGCTCACCCAGGACTGGAGTCAGGTAAAAGTCGGGAGCGTGGACAGGAAGCCTTCGGAAGTCCTTCTTGGTACTGGGGAGCCACTCAGCTTCTCAGGGCCTCTGGGATGGACATGGCTCTGTGTTTGTGTCTGTGACACCTCCCTTGTGTAGGTCAGCCTCCTCCACCCAGGGGTGCCAGTAACTGGCTCTGGGCAGCAGCCCTGTCCCCTCCCATACAACGTGATGGCCATCTCGTTCTGTGTCCATCATTGTGGCCCAAGTGCTGCCAGTCTGGGCTCTGCCCCCTGACAACCACTGGAGGTCTGTGGGGAGCTCCTAGGCAGAAACTCCCTTTTGAGGCCCTCTTGTGGGTCCACGTTCAGCCTCATCACATCCTTTGGGGTGTTCAAGTTTTAGCCCTGCGGCCACTACTTGTGCTTCAGCACTGTCCTCCACCCCCCTGCTGGCATCAGTGAGACCCAGCTTGGGCTGGTCAGGTGTCCTGTTATGAACTAGACCTCTGGCTGCACAGGAGACCTTGTTTCTGGACCACATAGACTCCCTCCTCAGGATGGTGGGGTGCTGCCGTGGTGCCCATCATTTTCAGAGCCCTGTCTGAAATTCAGCACTCATTCAAGGTCCTTTCTACTTGAGCCTGGAGTCTCCCACAGGTTCCACAGCTCCTGGATCTAGCTGGGTGCCTCGGGTAGCATGGGACTCAGGAAGGGTCCTCAGTGCTGCCCCTCTGGAGCCAGTGCAGAGGAGACTGCCTACATACCCACCTGCTAACTGCTGCTAATTAGCACCCCTCCCCCCATGATGGTGACAGGGGAGCTGCTCCCCTTCCTGCTTGAAAAATAGTGAGGAAAATGTCGAGGTCCAGTGGGTGAGAAAAAGCAGTACTCTAACCCTTGGCACGGGGAAAGAGAAACCCCTTTTCCCACAAGTCTGTCTGCTGCAGGGTCCTCTCCTGGAGACAGGCCTGTGCTGTTCCCAGCTGGCTCCCCACAGAGGGGAGACTGTGTACTCAAGGAGCCCCATTCAGCTGGCCCTGAGGTCTGACTGCTATCTATGCTGTGTCTAGGTTTGTCCCTTGGCGATGTCCCCAACCAGCAGCCCATTGGCATCATCCTTTCAGTGCTGGGAGTGGTGGTCCTGGACTTCAGCGCCGATGCTACCGAGGGGCCGATCCATGCCTACCTGCTGGACGTAGTGAACAGTGAAGAGCAAGACATGGCCCTCAACATCCATGCCTTCTCTGCTGGTAAAGTACCCATCCATGCCAAGGCAGGCTGACAGTGGCCACTCTCTGGGCCCTGTGTGTGGGGAGGAAGCACCCCCAAGTTCAGTGCTGGCCCTCTACACATGGCTCCAACTCAGGCACTGGTAGGCAGAGGGTGTGGCTAGGGCTCAGGAAATACGTAAGGACATGCTCCTGACCACTGAGCCCAGCAGGATGGGGAGGACCAAGGAGCAGCAATGAGGGACAGTCAGGTCAGGGCTGCTGGGGTAGCCTGCTTGCCAGGTAGCCATGGCGAGGTCCCTGTAATGACACTGTCTTTAGCTGTGCTTAGGGAATAGCATTTGCTTCAGACAGGTGTGTGTGTGGGACTGGTTCGTGTCTAATCCTGAGATCAATTTGCTCTTAATTTATTAAGCAGGAATTTTGTTAAATCACAATTCTCAGACCTGGGGCTAACAGGGCTTCTTGTCTTATCTTTCCTACCCTTTTCTCATTCCTCATCCTAAGACCCTGTGTCCAGACCCTCAGCATTACTGTAAGGGTGCCCAGGCCCCCACTGAGGGTGAAGCCCTCCAGTCCATCCTGCCATTGGCCTCCCACACTAGGCCTAGGAGCGGGGACCACAGCTTTCCCAAGGCTCACCTGCTGCTCCTCCCCTCCTAGGCCTCGGCGGTGCCACTGGCTACGTGTTGGGCGGGCTGGACTGGACACAGACCTTCCTGGGCAGCTGGTTCCAGACACAGAATCAGGTGCTCTTCTTTTTTGCTGCCATCATCTTCACGGTGTCAGTGATCCTGCATATCTTCAGCATCCCAGAGGAGCCGCTCAGCCCACAGCAGGATCGCAACTCAGAGGAAGCTGCTGGCCTGTCCAGCGCTAGGCCTGGCAGCACCTTGGCCAACACCTGCCTAAATGCCCTTAGTCAGGGCATGCAGGACAGCAGCCCTCCTTTCCCTGATGAGGTACAGTCAGGACACAAGCTGGCTCTGGACTACCTGGATGTGGATATCATGCGCAGCAAGAGCGACTCTGTGCTGCATATGCCAGATGCCGCACTAGAGAGGGAACCTGAGCTGCCCTTTCTATACAACATCAAGTCGTCCATCTTCAAGGATGCCTTGTATCCCAGCACCCACCACAGCACCAGCCAGGAGCTCCTGCAGGCCAGGCTGCCCCACCTGTCCACCTTCCTCAGGGAAACTACCAAGGAGGATGATGCCTTGCTTGATAATTACTTGAATGAAGCTAGAGTCCCAAATGGAAGTGGCTCCCCACCGAGAAACACACTCAGCTGTGGCACCAGGGTAGACCTGAAGCCCTCAGTCACATCCAGCTCCTCGAGGCGTTGTAGGTGTGCACTCCACCAGAAAGGCTTCAGCACCTTCTCTTACCATGGCAAGATGGGATCCCACTGCTACCGTCGGGCCAGTGCAGTGGTCCTGATCAAACCATCCCGCAGCATGAGTGACCTGTATGACCTGCAGCAGCGGCAGTGGCAGCGCTGCCAACACTGGAACCAGAGTGAGGCTACCACCTCTAGTGGAGTCACAGAGAATGAGGATGGAGAAGGCGAGGGCAAGATCACCGTGCGCCTGCTATGGTTGTCCATGCTGAAGATGCCGAGGGAGCTGATGCGCCTTTGCCTCTGCCACCTGCTCACCTGCTTCTCTGTCAACACTGAGGCCGTCTTCTACACTGACTTCATGGGCCAGGTCATCTACAGTGGGGACCCCACGGTGAGAGCACTGGGAAGGGGTGGCCAGCTGGGCCTCATCAGTGCATAGCTTCTGTCTTCGTGACTTTTCTCATTGCTGAAACTAAATACCTGACACCCAAAGTGGGGGAAAGTTTATTTAGCTCACAGTTTGTAAAGGTTTCTATCCATAATCGGCTGGTTATAAGATAGCATGGCACATGGCAGAGGGGCTTCCTGACAGTGGAAGACTGCAAAAGCAACGAGGGAAAGACCAGAGTTTTTCTGTCTTTTATACTATGTACAGGGTACCTGCCCTAGGATGTAGCACTCACAACTTTCATTCTAGCCAGAACTATGCCAAACCAATTAATGGACTGATTTATTAACCATGTACCCTTAATCCCAGCATCACACACTCTAGATTCTGCTACCTCTGAAAAAAGCCCTGTGACTGTATGAGGCTTTGAGGGGAGGTTTAGATTCCAAGGTTCTTCGCTGGCCACCTGTGTGACCACATGAGGGAGAATGCATGACAGGCAGCTGGCTGGCCTGTACCTCTGTTCCATGGTTCAGTTGTCTGAGCCCAAGACTGGTCACAGTAGGATGTATGGGAAGCAGGTGTGAGTGCCAAGTGCTTTCAGAGGATGCAACTACTCTGAGAAGGCTGGATGGGCAGTTCTTTAACCATCTATCATCTGAACTTTACCACCTCAGGACTTGGCAGTAATGGTAATAACCTGGACTCAGCTGGTGGCTCTTTTGGTCCCCATGACATTACCTGGGCTCACCTCACAGCATGCTCAGGGTCCATCTTCACCCTTCCAGGTCTACCATGGCAGCTCAAGAGGACAAGGTCTCTCCTATGGTCAAGAACAGCCCATCTTTTGGGAGTTGGGGGGTCTGCCTTTTATTCAGGGGACAGCAGATCGCATGTGATCCAGAAGAGACTGGAAGTGACTTATCAGACACTGGATTTGGATTCAGAGGTGATTCTGTTTGCTGTACTCTTAAACATTTTGCCAGTGCCCTAATCCCAACCTCTTTCTGGAATAGGCACCATCCAACTCCACTGAAGGGCAGGCCTACAGTGCTGGTGTGAAGATGGGCTGCTGGGGCTTGGTCATTTGTGCTGCCACTGGTGCTATTTGCTCAGGTAAGAGATGTCCAGATCAAGTAAGTGTTTGCAGCTGGGGAATGTTCAGAGCCTGGAAATACAGAGTATGAGCAGGGTCCTTATTTCTTCCAGGAATGGGTATGCTCACAAGCTCTTCAGGATGTCCTACAGTGCTGTCTAAGCTGAACAGCACCTGTGTTAAACATGTTGTCCCAACCTTGCCAGCTCAGAGCTGCAAGGAGCCCAGGCCCTTAGCCAGGGATCAGCAACCCAAGCAAGAGTCCTGATCTAGGCTGCTGGACATGCCCTCTCACAGTTTAGCTATATCCTGAAGGTGGGGGTCAGGTTGGCAAATTTCCACCTTGGGACCAGTCCTTGTGGCTCACCTCTGGAACTGTAGCAAGTCATGGTTCAGGCTCACTGCCTGTCCACACAATGCCTGACCTGAGGAGAGGAGGTCAGCTTTGTGTAATCCTTGTGAGGACTTGGGGATGGCCAGTATAAATACTGCCATGGTCAGCCAGGTGCCAGCACCAGAGTGACCACCTTGTCATCACCACTGTAGTGGAGAAATTCTTGGGGAGTGCATGGCAACAGGACAGGTAAGAGAGATGCTGCTTACATCTGCTGGCCTAGGTTTGGTTTCTGGAAGGTGCTCCTGGGGGAAGAGGGATGGGCAAGGAGCCTCTTTGAGTGGATGGCTTAATCACTGCTCCTGTGGCCTCTCTGCAGCCCTGCTACAGAAGTACCTAAACAACTATGACCTGAGCATCAGGGTGATCTACGTGCTGGGAATGCTGGGCTTTTCTGTGGGCACAGCTGTGATGGCCATGTTCCCCAATGTCTACGTAGCCATGGTCACCATGAGCACCATGGGCATCATAACTATGAGCATCTCCTACTGCCCCTATGCCCTGCTAGGGCACTACCATGACATCAAAGAGGTACGTCTGGCCTAGTGGTGTCCAGCTAAGGTGACACTTACGTGGCCTCAGGCTGAGTCTGGAGCCTGTCTGGTCCAGAGCCTGGGCTCAGCACCGTGCTCTCCCCTCCACACAAGCTGAGCACCTCCTGCCTGTGGAGTGTCCTGGACACAGATTGTCCCCTCCATCTTCCATTCTGATGAGGCTAGGAGCTGCCAGTTGACCGGGTCAGTCCTTGTCACAAGTCTCCAGCTGCCCTGGCCAGTCAAGAGACTTCTGGAGACTGGTATGGTCACTGGGTCAGGGCTGCGCAAGAGGCTCATTTCTGATGCTCTGCAACCCAGGTGCAAGTGCAGGCCAGGGCTCTGCAGCACAACCTGTAGGCATTTAGGGAGAACCGGAAAATCCATGTCTCCTTTCTAACCCTAAATTCTGTTCACTGTCCTAATCTCTCATGCAGTTATTAAGGCAAATTATTAACTTTGGTGTAATTAAAAGCACACCAAACAGCAGTAGTGAAAATCTAATGGCATTATTTTTTTAACTACTTATCAGTCCAGTTAAATACAAGATGACCAAAAATTGCATGTTTTTTAAAATTTTCATAAGATAATATAATGGGAATATAAAAACATCAATTTGATCAAACTGATTCAGTACAAGGTGGTTGAAATTATGCTTGACCAGAGTGACGCTCGTGGTAGTCAGTACATAAACTGCCTGTGTGATGCTTAGGGTAAATGATTAAGTGGTTAAATGAACTTTTAAATCGAAACATAGCAGATCACTGGCTAAATCATAAGTACACTCTTCACAGCTTTCGGGAAGGGAGGACACAGTTGTTGAAGCAACCCTGACAGAGGAAGGCCATTTCCAGAGGACCCTCCTCCCCCTTCTAGCACCCAGAAGGTGACCACTGCCCTAACTTCTAAGACCATGTATTCCTTGTGTCTATTTCTGAACTTTCTATGACTGGACCGACTGGCTTCTTGTATGTCACCTCTTCCTGTGTGACTCACTCATTACCACTGGCACTTCGTGCATTTCCGCATTCCTGGTGTACCTGTGCTTTCCCGACCACATACCCAGTGTACCTGGGTTCCAGATCGTGGCATCCCCAGTGTGACTGGATCACTTCCCTGCTGTGCCAGTCTTTTCTACTGGCATGCTCAGTGTGTCTTTGGTTTCTCGACTGATTGCCCCATGTGCCTATGGGTCTCTGATCACCCTCCTTTGATGGGCTTGGTTCTTCCAGTTCAGGGCTGTTCTGGACATGCAAACATTCCTCTTCAGCCTTCACGGTGCTTTGTGCTCTGCCACGTCTGCCTGGACAGGTGGTGTGTGTGTGGCTTAAAGTAGCAGATCCCGGTTCTCTTCCTCTGTTTGTAGGGCCATCTTTATCATAAACTGCATATTGCTGTAAAGGATGTGCAGGTGCTTCTGGCCCTTTGGTCTTTCTACTCTTGGACAAATGTTCTACTCTTGATTAATTCTGTAGTAAGTCCTCAGATTCTTTAGTGTAAGTTCTTCACTGAGACTGACAGTGTCCTGGCTACTCTTGTTTATTTTTCACCTAAATATTAGATTCCTTCTGGGCTTTTCTTTATTGAAAACACATTGACTTTATATGTAGGTCAATTTGGAAGAGTTAACAGTTGCATTGTAAACCATTCCATCCACAAGGATGACCTAGATTTCTTTTATAAATCCTCAGTCACCTCTGGGTTATTTTGGACTTTAAATATGCAAATGTCATCTGTGTATAGTTTTAGTTCTTCCATCCTAATCCCTGATAACATTTTGCAATGACTAAAACCTCTGACATGTAAGTAAAAGTGGTGGTGTTGAGTTTGCTTTCAAACTCCAGCAGGTGTCCTCACTGTCTAAGAAGGACAGTGCTTTAAGTTGGAGTTTCCTGGGGATTTGTCCACTTCATCTGAAATTGACAAGTTCTTCTTTATTATGATTTTTTGAACTTTGGAAATCATTGGCATTAAAATGTTTGTATTTCCTTATAACACAACGTGTACTAATACCATTCTTTTCATGATGGATATTAGCTATTCAGTTCATTGACTGTTTTCAGAAAGCCTTTGTTTTATTTAGCCCTGTTTGCTTTTCATTTATTGGTTGCTGCTCTTCACTATTTCTTCTTTTATCTCTTATTTTAATTTGCTGATTTTCAGCCTCACATTTGCATGTGAAGCTAGTGATTTCCCTGTACAACTACCTTTAGCTGTGCTCTGCAGGTTTTATTGTGTTCTCTATTACTTCAGTTTTTTCATTTTTGTCATGATTTCTGTCTTGAATCATTATTTAGATGTTGATGAATTTTGGGACATTTGGGAGGATTTGCCAATGACCGTGTTATTCTTGATTTCTAATTTTTTACAGTCAGTTAACATACTCTTGAATGATCTCAGCCCTTAAAATTAGTCGAGACTCCCTTTGTGGCCCAGGGGATTTGCAGGTGTTGATAAATGTTCAATATTTACTTGAAAAGAAAGTGAATTCTACACTTTGCCGTCTTTTTCAGTTAGATCAAATTTTGTTCATTATTTTACTATTTTTGTATGTGTTTTATTCTATGAAAAGCTTATTGAAATCTTTTTCACTATGGTTGTGGTGTATACAAATAAGTACACACACACACATCTAGAATTGCGTTGTTTCTTATCTTCTTCATGGACTGGCTTTCCTTGATTATCTCCAGGACACCTTCATTTGGAGACCTGGTATGAGCAGGCCCCCAGTGTTCTTTCCTATCTTGAGGAACACAAATAAAGCTGCCCCTCAGTTTGCGCTGGTCCAGTCTGCTTAGCCGTGTGCTCAGCCACATGTGGGGTGTGGGTGACGGCTAGAAGTGCTGCCAATGGCTGACCCAAGCTTCTAGCTCCCCACAGGAGAACCCTCAGGGTAAAGAGGAGTCACCTCACCTAAACCTTGCCCTGCCACCTTTCCTTGGGCTGAGGGTAGGTGCCAGGGAGCTTGTGTCCTGATGGCACTGGTAACTAGCTTCCATTTGCCTCCCGTCCTGGAAGCTGGAACTTTCTGCCGCTCCCCTCTCTGCAGACCCCCACTGCACAGCTTCTCATGACTGTGCTTTCTTTCTTTTGCAGTACGTTCACCACAGCCCCAGGAATTCGAAGCGTGGGTTTGGCATCGACTGTGCCATCCTCTCCTGCCAAGTCTACATCGCCCAGATCCTGGTGGCATCTGCTCTCGGGAGCTTGGTTGACATTGTGGGGACTGTCCGTGTCATTCCCATGGTGGCCTCTGTGGGCTCTTTCTTGGGCTTGCTCACAGCTGCATTCCTGGTGATCTATCCTGACGTATCAGAGGAGGCCAAGGAAGAGCAGAAAGTCTTATCTGTGCAGCCCACTGGTGATGGTGATGGCAGAGATGACCCCTCAATCCTGAAGCTCTCTCGGAAGGAGGGTCTGCAGGGCCCCGTGGAGATGGAGTCTATGGTCTGAGCTTCCACTCACACATTCCACGTGGGAGGCAGTTGTAGGGTAGGTTTGAGTTATTAGGCAAAATTATCACACTAATTGCTTTTTTTCACAATTAAAAAATCATTAGAATTTTTTAAATTAAGAATCTCTTTTAATTTCAACTGTCTTATTCTACATGTTTTTACACTGTAAAACATTTATAATATAGTTATGTAACTTAGAAAAAAATGGGATTTTTGCCTTTCTGAAACTATAATGAAAATGCAAGACCTTCAGACAAGAGCAGTGTAGTTGGTGACTAGAACACCCTTCCCAGGGATCCCTCTGACACCCACAGGTATGTGAGTGCCGCTCAGACCTTGTTATGTTCCCCTGCTGTTGTCACTATTGGAGAGCATTATTTATGATTATTTTAAGCAAAGGGTTTTTTTTTCTACCACTTTGTTTTTCCCTCGGAGAATCTGATGCATTGTGCCCAGTGTCACTGTGCTCAGGAACAGCCACACATCAAAGCTGGAGAGGCCCCCTGAGGTGGCCACGGACAGACAGACCAAAGGAGAGACACACACCAACCCCTGGATGGGATTTGAACTCCCCAATCCAGTGCTATTTATGTCATCCGTGTGAGCAGGTCCATGTGCAGACCCCACCCAGCTGTCCATGCCTGGAGCTCCTCAGCCCAATCCCCAGGCTCCTCCCTGTACTTTGACTCATCTACACCTTGGCTGGAGATGTTACAGAGCTCCAGGTGGGCACTGGCCTACAGCCCTGCTGCCAGGCTACCTTGAGTAGGGGCTGAGGGTGGGCAGCAGCCTCCAAGCAGGACACATGAGGCAAAGCCTCCTTCGCTGCCATGGCAGGGTATGCTCGCTGCAACCTGTCTGAATCTTGTGACTTTCTCACCTGCTGACCTGCTTATCACTGGGATTAGAGGCAACACAGACAACAGCCAAGTATCTGGAAGCCCAACCAAGCACTGTATTCTGGTTCCACAGGCAAGCACAACTCAAAGGCTACAGCTGTTTGGAACTTTTTCAAACCATGGTCTCTTTATTCAAAACTAAGCAGTTTCTGCTTTTCGTACATAAAATAGTCAGTCTAAGCTTTCTGAGGTCAGGAGGAAGAGGCCCTGCACATCTCACAGACAGAATCAAATCTTTCATAATTGCTACCTCAAGTCCATGTTTTTTAAATAAAGTACTTTAAAATACACGAGAGTCGTACTGCAATGTGACCATTCTAAGGCAAATATAATACATATTGATAGATTTTTCCTTGGTGCTGTAGAGAAGCAGGAGTGGAAAAAGGCCTTTTTGCGGGCATAGGAGGGCTGCAGTAGAGTGCAAGATCCCCTCAGGGCAGACAAAGAAGCCAGGAGCTTTTATGCAGTTTGACATGGAGTTTGAAGGGGCGGGCACAGTGACATTTTGACAACTGATTGGGGGAATGTGCAAAAAGCGGGAGGTTTGATTTTTGAGTTTGGAAGAAGACTTTGGAAGTCAGTGCTGACAGCATGCACTGTCTAGCACCATGGAAGTTGGTGGCATACAGGAGGGGGCACAGGTTGGCAGAGGCCAGGAAGAGCGAGATCAGGTGTGAAGTGTTGGCAGGAAAATGGTGCCAGCAGGATGGAGGGAGAACAGGAGGAAGAAGGTGATGCAGAGGGGAGAAGACGGTGACAGAGAAGAGCAAGAAGGGTCTCATGGATATGGAGGGAGGGGGGCAAAGGCAAAAGGGACGTCATCTTAAGGGTCAGTGGGGTTGTGAGTAGTGGGTAGGGCCAGAAGAGCTTGGGCTGCCCCACATGCATGAATGAGGGGGAGATGGGTCCTGTGAGCAAAAAGGCCTGGATATAAGGATCTAGCAAAGGTGAGGAAGTGGCGCCTAAGGCTGCTCTCAGTCTGCACTGCGATTTCATTCCTACATACTTCATGATGACCCCCTGTAGGGACTGCATGAGGGTACTCTTCCCCCATCTGGCTGGCATTTCTCCCACAGGCCCACCCCATGCTGGCAGGTATATGCTCTACACAGCACTGCCCACTCCTAGATTGCTGTGCCTGGCCCCAGGTTTCCTCATCAAGTAATGCCATTGTCACCTACTGGCCACTTTGGCCACACCATGAAAGAGTAGGGACTTGTGATGCCCCAGGAGCCCACCCAGCTGTTCAGCACAGTGCCACTGCCAGGCAGTGGGTGGTAGCAGTGGAGCAGAGTCCCTCAGGAGAGGTAGGAGTCCCACTTTTCTGTGGGAATCTTTGACCACAGGAAGTGGCTAGTTAGCTGAGCACAAGATGGAGAAGAATGTGATGCCAGGGGCATCTGATTAGGGATCTACAGGTGCCAGTTTCTGGTCATGGGTGAGGAGAGGGTTGGGAAGGTCCCACCACTCCCAGCAGAGCAGGTGGAGAGCGGAGAGGGAAGTCCTAGGGGGAGTGGTCCCACAGCCAGGGAGGAGGAAACAACCCTGTGGGCTGAGCAAAGCCCTTGTCTGAAGCAGCCTCTACCTCACTCTTCTGCATATGACAGCAGCCATCTGGAGCAAAGGCCTGCAGGCATGAGGACACCACCCGAGCACTCCAACAAGCACTCCCATCGGTAGGGCTGCAGATGGGGCAGCAGCCACTGGAGCACTCAGTGACTGTCATCCTAAAGGGTTCACAGAGGTGACTCATAAATGGGTGAGATTCTGAGACACTGCTGGGCTTAGAAGTGCTGGACAGGTGGCCAAGAAGCCAGGCCAGCAGGCTCAAGCTTCCTGTCCTAAAAGGAACTAAGTGTCCATGTGCCAGAGAGACTTTGGGGGTCTCCAGGGCTGTGGCTCTGCAGAGGAAGCAAGTGGTCAACTCTAGACAGAAGTGTGGCTCTAGATGCTCCTGGGTGCAGTCCAGCCACAGACCGAGCCGAAGCAAAGCCGTGCTGTGCCATCCTCCAACTCCTGCATGCAAAAGCCAGCAGGCACCATCCCTGCTCCATGGACCCCATGCCAAGCTCCCAGGCAGCACCATATGGGCACTGCAGCACAGACATCAAACGGGGTCCTCTGTGAGACACGCTGGCACCCCATCAACAACAGGCTCCTGTGGAACTCAAGCCCCAATGGCCAGACACACAATATAACATGCACAACATACACAACTACAGGTGTACGCACTGTAACATGATAAAAGCATAATAGGTTTGGGGGTGCAGTTCAGTGGCACACTGCCTGCCTGGGAGCACATAGGTGTGAGCTCAATCCCCAGGAACAGAAAAAGAAAAACATTAACAGTGCATAGTCTACATCTTCTATGATTCCAACATTATATTACTCATGAAGAATTATATGCACACTCAGGCCTCCAGATCCAAAGGAGCGCCCTTATGGATTCAATTAATTCTTGGCAGAAAATTAGGGTATTCAGAAAAAATGCACCAGCACTGAACAGGTGCACACTTGATCACTTTTCCTGAGCAATACAGTGTAACAACTAGTAGAGTACATTTACAGGAAGTGGAGTTAAAAGCAACCTGGAGATGAATCTATGAGAGATGTGTGCAGATTGCACACACATATCTTGCCATTTTACTAAGGGACTTGAACTTCCAGATATTGGTATTAGTGGGGTCCTGGGACCAGTTCTCTAGGGACACATAGATAGATACAGTTTTGGGTCCCTGGCCTGCTCTGTGTGGCAGCACACATCTGGCTGTGGGATTAGCCACAAAGAAAGATGCAGGACCTCACCCAAGGCTCCTTTCTCAGAACTTCTTGGTGTGGGGAGGAAGGTCCCTAGGTCCTAGCTCCAGGCCCAGCTGGCTCGGCTCAGGGCTGAGAATTCCACTGCTGCTCCTTAGCTGCCAAGTCTTAGCTCCCCCACATTTACCTCTGTGACAAAGCCCAGTTCTTCTGGACAACTCTGACCTCTCTGTCTCTCACTGCTCATTTTAGCTCCAGACACTTCCCACAAGTAAGCATGAGGCACCAATGTCACCACCATGACGCATTCCAAACAGTCGCTCTGGACAGCACCTGACCACACAGACCTGCCATGCATGACAGCCCAGCACACCCTGTGGCTCTCAATCCAGTATCACCCTCAATCCTGTATCACCCTCAATCCTGCTCAAAACATGACAACACCGTTAAGACAGTGGGTCTCTCAGAGCTGGTCTCTAAGGGGACAAAAGCAGCAGGGCAGCCCCAACTTCCAGACAGTGGTCTTCTTCTGCAACACAGTCCCTGCCTGGCAAGTGTGAGGTTGTGGGTTCAATTTCTGGTACAAATAAAAAGGTACATTCTGTGTAGGAACCTGTTCTGCCATTGAAAAATAACACAAATCTACCTGGGGTGGAGCCCTACAGAAGCAAAAGTGAGCAAGAATGGTCTGAAAGAGGTGAGGACTCCTAATTGGGGACTCCAGTTTATAGAACAGAAAACAGTGGCTTCACTTTGTGGATGAGGGGGCAGGGCACGTGGGCAAAGGGGTTCTGCCACAGTGCCTGGGCACATATGCCACCAAACGTGATCAGAGGTGTGGCCACCAGGAGGGCTCTGAGTGCAGGTGACTTCGAGGTCCTGTGCAGTGCCCAGCCCCTAGCAGGAACTCCAGGGAGTGCCAGCATAATGGCTGGGCAGCACATGTCTAAGGCAGGAAGGGGCAGAAGCGACTCTGATCTGCAGAAGTCTCTGGAAGCCACTTCTCAGGGTGGCACTGCAGGCAGAGTACAGAGGAGGCTCTGATGTCTCTCAGCTGGGACCTGGTGGGTCTGATTTGAGGCCAGGACCCTCAAATCACTGACTGCACTGGGCAGCAACCCATGTCACAGGAGCCAAGTGTCTACAAGGGGAGCCAGCAGTGCCAACAGCAAGACAAGAGCACCACACAGGAGAAAGCGGAAAGGAGGAAGCACGCAAAGGAGCGCAAGGAGGACAGGCCACCATGGAGACCCAGGACTGGACACAGTCCTGTGCACCAGCCAAGTCCTGGATCACCATGTGTAGGATGCTGCCCACATGCCCATGTCACAGTGGGCCCTAAGGCACTCCCTGTGGAGGCAAAGGGTGGGCACAGATGCCAGTCTCCCCCCCATCTGCAGGCAGGGGCAACAGGTCCAGGGCACCATGCTGACAGTCTCTCCCCAGGGCACCAAGGAGGAGCCGGAGCCTCGAAGTCTATCCTATGCTGGCAAAGGCCTGGCTTCTAGAGAGCAGGCAGACATGCGCAGACACAGAAGGAAGCCTGTGCTGTGGAAAAGCGGCCACGGAGGCCTCTGAACAGTGCAGGGCCTTGGCGGGGGGGTTGGTCAAGGGACCACTGAAGGCAAGCAGGTAAACTAGCAGGCAGCAGAGTGACAATGTTTACCCAGCATGCTCTCGTGAGGATACACACTGCAGAGCGCCTCACGTCCCTAGCTTTATCACACTTGTCTGACAAGTGGGGCTCTGGAGGTCACGAAGCTGCAGTGCTGCAACCAGAATCACTGAGTCCCAAGAAAGACACCAGCGGGGGCTGGGGATTTAGCTCAGCGGCATAAGCGCCTGCCTTGCGAGCAGGCAGTCGTTGAGTTCGATCCCTGGTACCGATAAAAACGAAAAAGACAAAAGACACCAGCATGCCATAACCACAGATCTGCTCACCGTCATCACAGCACAAGGCCAGAATTCCATAAGGTGACCACACAGTAGTTAGGTAACCAGGGCAATCTGATCTAACCAATAAAGTGGACCTAAATCAAAAACAGTAACAAAAAAGTTGAGTAGACTTTTCATTTTAAAACAAGCAGGACAGGGCTGGGGATTTAGTTCAGCGGCATAAGCACCTGCCTTGCAAGCAGGCGATCGTGATCCCTGGTACCGATAAAAAAAAAAAATTAAAACAAACAAAAAAAAAAAAAAAAAAAAAAAAACAAGCAGGACAGCTTAGCACTGGGCTGCTCTGATGTTTGTAATCAATCCACAGACACTTGCTAAGTGACCAGTAGTGAAGGTTCTTCTGAAGCCTTCCTGGATGCCATTATCCACTGGAACGTAGGACACAAGAAGACAGGCCTACAGCGGTACCCTCACAACAGGCTCAGTCAAGCACCCCCTTCCCAGCCTCTGAGGTCCACTCTGATGCTGGGGACAAGGAGGAAGGGCGACTCCCTGGCAGGCACTGTGCCTGCACCTGGGAAGACAGCACACCTGGAAGATCTCTGTGAGGCCCCCAAAAGGGCACCATGGAGGCCTGATCCTTGAGGAAAGCCACCCACCTTTTCCCTTAGTCACCACGGCAGTGCTGGAAATGCGCGGCAGCCCTTCTAGCACCACCTGCCTTCAAAGCAGCAGCTGCTGCTCAGACCCAGGCCTTTAGTGTCCTGGCTTCTGAGAGCTGAGGTTTGGTTCTGCAGATGCCCCCACTGCCTCCAAGGAGCCTCACAAAGACCATGAGTGCCATCTGCCCAGGTCCCCTTTACATGTTACTTCTCTGCCTTGGCACATACCGCCAAGCACGTTCTATGACAGGAATAGTCAGGACTCGGAGGCCCAGACAAGTATTAAAGCTTCTGAGCCTCCCTCCCCTCACCAAGGAGTGGTGGTGTCACCACTTCCACACAGTGTGGTTGGCAGGGTCACAAGTTAATTCTAAATGTGTGTGGCACCTGCACCATCTGCTCATGTACTAAGGTAGCAAGAGCCACCTTAGGATGTGTGTGGGGCCAGAAGGACCCTGTGGATAGGGGATGGGTGGCCGTGAGATATACTACACTCTAGGTGTGGTAGCAAGTGTGCTTGCTGGTGACCAAACCCACGGAACTAATAAATATCTGGGCTACAGTCTGAATGCGCAGGGTGCAGTCTCAACTCCCAAAGTGCATGCAGTACATGGGGACAGGGCATTGAAAGGTGACCCAGTTTGGAGGGAAGAGCCTTGGCGAAAGGGATTTGAGCCTTTAGAGGTGGCGGAGTGAAGCCTTCACTGTGACTTCACATGGGGACAGGAAGAGAAGACGGAGTCTCCAGCAGGAGGGGGCCCTCAGCTGACACCAGGTCTGTGGACAATTTGCTCTCAGGTCTTTACCCGCCAGCACCAAAAAATAACTCCTGCTCCTTTCCAGTCCTCAGCCTAGAGTTTTCTCTTGTAGCGGCCCAAGCAGACGGAGACCCCAAGCCCTAAATTCAGCACTGTAACAGAAACAGGCTCAGCTCACAGAGCTCTAGCCTCGTCAATAGGAAGCTTCACCTGGTGATGGGCTTGGTGATTTAGAGTGCAAATCTCACCACTGCCTTTCCCACTCTGACTGAGTCATTAGGGCTCCATCAGAAAGGGACAGGGACCCCGGCTGAGCCAGGCACCAGCCATCTGACAGTGCAGGGGATGAATGCTCTTCGAGGAAGGAAGCCCTGGGGAACCAGTCCATGTCTAACAGGCCCCACAGCCAAAGTAGAACTCTGTGGGCGAAAACAGACCCCCAGATGGACAGAGTTCTGAGTGTTCAGCTCAGGCACTCCCTGCCTAGCCCTAGGGCACTGGTCTCTGGAGGCTCCATGCCTGCCTTGGCACAGTGCCAAGATGCCTGGCACAGAGCAGCTGCTAATGGGTATCTCCAGAGTAGAGGGGACCAGAGGGGGCCCAGTTTCTTCCTGGCTCACAGTCTGTCCTGATGATGCTCACAGACCTGAGGAAGGTCAAGTGTGTTGCCTGGAAGACCCAACTTCAGAATTAAAGAAAGGGCTGCTGCGGACACACAGCAGAGCCACCTAGAGAGCCAGTCTAGATGGGTACAGTCCCCCAGACCCAGTGTCAGCTTCTGGGTCCTACCTCTCATGCTCCTGGATCTGGAGTGGCATAGGTATGGCAGAATCCAGCAGGGATAACAGGGGCCTTAAGGTAGAAAGCAGGATGAAGGGCATTTCCATGCCTCTCTGGCAGCAAAGAAACCACACTGTAAAGTATGTACCAGTGTGAGAATGGTGAGCAAGGCAGCCCAGCACCCCGAGTGTGTTTGACCACTTACCTCGTGGCTTTGGGCACATGGAATCTTGCAGCTTCTGTCACAGCAGGGCCAAGTGTCATCAGTAGTCTGCAAGGGCCTGTTTTGAGCCAGGGACAGAAACTCCTACCACACAGAAGCTCAGGCTCCAAGCAGTGGGAAGCTTCTGGGCCACAGCCACAAACTCAGGGCTGGCCCAGCCAGCACCATGACAAGACTAGGCTCCACCAGCTTTCCACTGAACAATAAGAGGTCCAGGCCTCCTCCCTATTCATGTAATAATTTAAAAAAAACACTTTAAACATCTGACTAACTCAACCTGAGCAAAAAATGCTTTGACAGCTTCCCTCCAGCTTCCCTGGGGAGACACTTGGCCCACCAGGGACGCCCACTCAGGCCAATGAACAACGCCACCCCTACCTCCATGCTCCCTTCTCTTACTGAGACTGAGCAGAGGCAGAAACTCCCTGCCACACTTCGAGATCTGGCTGTATCCAGCAGAGGGCAGTAGTGTGCAGGGCCTGCTTGGGGAGGACTTTACTCCAAGATTTTAATGCAAATGATTTCACATGAGCGACATGAGAACACTACTAATGGTTATTTTAGTATTCTTGTAGAAAGCCTGGTTATATTTGCATACTGAAATAAAGCCCCAGTTGATAATGGGAATTTCTAGAAACCACCAAATCCAGAGCACTTCTCAAAGTCTTCCAGGCAGGAACAGTGGTACGTGCTATAATCTCAGTTACTCAGAAGGCTGAGACAGGAGAATTACAATCAGATGCCAACCTGTGCAACTTGGCAAAATTCAGTCTCAAAATTTTGAAAAAGGGCTGAGGATGTGGCTCAGTGGAATAGTGCTTAGGTCATGTGAGGCTATGTGTTCAATCCCACTACCACAAAAAGTCTTTGAGAGCCTGAAATCTTGATTGCAGTACTGATGCCCACAGTGCAAAAAAAATGTAACTCAAGACTGTTGCTTTTGATGAGAGAGCAGAATGCCACATCTCCTAAGGCTCCTCACCCTACCCCATTCATGCTGTTGAGGTACCACACGAAGTGATATCTAAAAATGGATACAACTGGAAGATAGTCTTGGAACTGGCTATCTCTACTCACCCCTAGGAACTAAGGCATGGACCACAATCTGAGGAAATGTCTGTTTGCCTCCCAAGATATATGTATGCATTCCCGTAGCAGCATGCTTCTTCAGAGGGCTCTTACTTGACAGCACTGATGAGGGGAAGACAGGCAGAACCTCAGGCTGAACTGTGTGGCCGTGCTCTAGTGCAACCTGTGCTGTTAAACGCAGAGCTGAACAAGGCCAGAGACTCCAAGGTCCCTGGCCCTCCCATTAGGTCCTATGACCACGGCACAATGCCACGTTCCACTGCCCTGCATCTCCAGGGTGCTTTGATTCTGAGTGTGAAGGTAATTTTGGGTTGCCACTTAATTCCTACATGGATTTAACACCCAACTTCTACTGGCTTTTAGGCTACAAATAGTAAATGTTTACGCTTTGGCAGCATCTCCAGATGTGGATGAAGTCCTAGGGTCACCAAGTGTCGATGCTACCCACACCAGTCTGTTCCTGGGTTCTCAGAGAAGGAGTCTAGCTTTCTAGCACCCCTCTCCCTGGTCAGGCACCTCTGCATCAGTCTACCGCATCCCCTAGGTGGCCCAACCCCAGGGACAAGCAGACAATCCCAGTGTTTGTGAGGGAAGATAAGACACTGCCGGGCAGGAACCTCGAAGAAGCCCGTGGTCCAGCCACATCACTTTTTCCATTTCTAACACATCTTCTGGAAAATTAAAATTTAACTCAAGGCGTAATCCCACAGGTTCACATTGTAACCCAACCAAATATAAACACACTGCCACCAACCAAACAGTGCACATTTACAGAATCTATCACCTTTTGCCTTTTACGAGCACATTTAGCACATTTAGAAAACATACAGTTATATACTGAAGTGTAACAGCAGCCCTGGTGTCATTGACAAACTAGGGAGGGCTGACCCCCGACCAAGCACAGCGGCACTGGGTCAAGAATACACACCCAGCACCTAAAGGCACAGGGTGCCACCCAAGAGTAGTCCAAGGGGTTCCCAGCCCAGGAAGCTTTAAGGGAGCTCAGCTCCCCAGGCACTGTTTCCTAAAACTGCACAACCTGAGCAGCTGTCCTGCTGAAGTCTCAGTGCCCTGGTGGCCCCACCTGCAGCCAAATCACCTTCACATTCTCCCTTGCTAGACAAGGAGAAGCTCCTGTCACAGTGTTCCGGCGGCACAGGGGTACCTGGTACCAGGGACAACGGTTCAGCAGTTCCTTCACGCGAGACACCTTAAATGGATGCCCACCCAGGGCTCTGGTTTTACTTGGTGCATTTATGATCATAAATATTTAGATGTGTCTATAATTTTAAATATCATCATAGTTTTTCAAAGTTTGAGTTTTTTGTTGTTTTCATTTTTGTTTTGCAGAACTGATGGGTTAAACCCACAGGCACTCTACCCCTGAGCTATGTATTTTACAAGCTCAGCCTCCCAAATGCTGGGTTACAGATGAGTGATACCATGCTTAGCCTCTCAATGTTATTTCATGGAACATGTGAGCCAGATGCTGAAAAGCCTCCATTTCAGTGTAATAGAAAAATTCTTAATTTAACCCAGCACCACTGATAGAACAGCTGCTTTCTATTGGTCTCCAGCTGGTCCTTCCCTTTGTGTCCAACATACTTTGAAAAGTGACTTCTGATAAGATTTTTGGCATAAGAGACAGAAAAGAAAAGGAAGCCTTTATAGTGGGCACAGGAGGGCTGTGCGAGAGAAGCAAGCACTCACTACAGAGCAAAGGAATGTAGATATTTCTATCAAGTCCAACTAGGGGAGGAGTTTGTGGTTGGGTGGGAGTTCGTGTGAGTAGCAGACTGGAGATTAATTTGGTGCCCTTGGGACCAGGGTCAGGAAGTTTATTCTGGGTTGAGGGAAGAAGAGGGTAGTCAGAAATGTTGTTTTTGCCTCCTTGCCCCATTTTGGACTAATGCCATGATGACCTGGCAAAATGCACATGGAGAGAAACCCATCATTCCCATCTTTTGAGTTGTTAGCGGGCGACGTGTCTGTATCTGACTGTTTTCTGCAGAACAGGGGTGTTGCAATAAGGACTGTGGTGGGTTTCAGGGCGACAAGTAACTCCCATGTAGAAACTGGTGCCATCATTGGCAAAGGTTTGTATTCTGGATTGGAGAAATCTTGAAAAAAGTTTAAAAACATGAGGCACTACGAGAAGGCATATCATTATCATGATTAAAGGACCCAATAGAGGTGAAAGGGAGCCTATGATCCAAACATGTCACTCCACCAAGACCATGATGATGAATGTGCTCTTTATTTAGACGAATTGTGGAAAATTTTTACCTTGCTCATGACAATCCCTGATTCACTTACAAAGTAGCAGCATTCTTCACCAGCATGGCACACGTGCCACCTCTCTCTGCAGTTAGAACGTCGAGGGCATGACAGTTTTGAGGAGTAACCACTGCAAGGCTATTTATTGATTTTGGAGTGAGTGGATTGGGATTGTTATGTCTTCTATTTGTTGGTGAAGTTCTAGACAGTTGATAATCAAGTTGGGCTGCTGTGGCTATTCCTCCCACTCCAAGGCCAACTCCAAGAAGGGAGAGAAGGGGCACCAATGAGAGTGGGGCATGGACAGCCTGTGTCTCCCGAGTGACTGTCATAAGAAGGTTTCCATAGTCTCCTGAGAGTTTACCATCAAGACTAGCATCAAAATGATGAAGATACAAGACCCCATCCACTGGGGAGGAAGGCAAGGATAGGCCCCTGTTTGGCAGCCTATAAACCACTCCCAGCGTGGACAGACAAGTAGATTTTTTGGGGAAGGTAATGTTGTGGATGTAGTTGGAAAGAACCCCTTTGGTGAGAAGTTTTTGGATAGGGATACTAGACAGGTAAGGTTAGCAGGCCAGTTAAGAGCACCATAGAGAAGTCTCACTATGGCTAGATTTTGGGGTAAGCCAGGTAAGATGGGTTCCAACATGTGGGAGCAGTCATATAAGCATTTTGCTGGTATGGCACACCGAGCCGGCATTCGGTGAGATTTGTAGACTATGATGTGGTATCATATGTTTGCAAGAGGAGTTGCGGGATGGGTTGAGGTTGATGCAGGACTGTGTGTGGTAATGAGGTAGGTATTACTGGGATGCTGATGATGGGGTGGGGCTATGGGTTTTACCCATATAGTAAGGAAGTTGCCTATTGGGGTTGGATTAAATGGGTCATGTCTATGATAAAAACAGAGGCCGCAAGTCTTTCCTGTGTGGAAGCACTTTGAACTTAGTTTAGGTTAGAGTGAGAAGCTGAGGCCAAGGGTGGTATAATTCTAGAATGAGTTTTGTGAGGTGTGTCTTAATGAACACATTTGCTTTTCCTAACTTTCCTGAAGACTGTGGATCCTATGGGATGTTGGAAGCCTGTTGGTCTTTACTGGAGATGTGACACATTTTTGTGAATGCTACCCACTTTTTACTGTCTTGTAAGATGTTGTGGCCAAGATGAATGGATCTGCTTCCAAATGTCTCCTGCTGCATGTATGCAGATAGTTTCACATCCCCACTTGTTGACGTAAAACCAGCAGGAATTGACACACTGTCACTGTTGTATTGTGGGGGGTTGGAAGGTTATAAATAGACCCTGTCCATAACAGCAGAGGTTGTCAGATCAGCAAATTATTGCTTTTTTGTAAGCTTTTCTCTTATCCCAAGTTTGAGCATAAGGTATAATGTGGCAGTAGAGAATCTGAATAATGAGTCTGGAGTTGGGGTGGGGAGTGAAGTTCCAGGAGGTGATTATTCCTTCATCTGAAAGGGTAAAAGTCAGAGTGTAGGTGGGACTTGTCTTTGGTCTGGGGATTGAGCTGAAGAGAGCGGAGAGTATGGGGAATGTAAAGCTTAACAGTTGGATTACAATTGGGAAATTATAGAGTGGGAGAGAAAGGGGTTGTGACTGTGTCATTGAGTATAGAATAAGGACCTAGGGTAGGGAGAAATGTATGTGCGAGGAAGGTAAGAATAGACAGACTGGAGGCTGGGGATTTAGCTCAGCGGCATAAGTGCCTGCCTTGCAAACAGATAGTCGTGAGTTCAATCCCCGGTACCGATAAAAAAGAAAGAAAGAAAAAAAAAAAAAAAAGAATAGACAGACTGAGATAGCTGACAAAGAACTATAAAGGAGAGTTTGTGTATGACATGGAAGTCACTTGGGATCCTACAGCATAAAGAATAACTAATAAGAAAAAAAAAAAAAAGAATAACTAATAAGGCATATGGGATCAAGAGCTAGATTGAGTAACAAAGTATGAGTTACTCTGGAGACAAGACCGTCAGCCCCTGGTAAGGCAGAGACAAGTGGGAGACAGGAGCCTTGATGACCAGTTGAGGGAGGTGGAGCCAGAGGAGTCTGTAATGTGTGGACACCACTTGGCTTTGGGTGACATGGAACCAGGATGGCAGCCCAGCAACCTTAATTACTGTCAAAGTTGCAAGGTAGACCAGGTGGGGGCTGCTCCACTTTGGCTGTAGTCCTGTAGGCTTAGAAGATTTGAGGTAAACTAAGTGTCCTGGAGACAGAGGGGTGTCAAGTTTGGGCCCTTGAGAGGGTTGTAGCAGACAGTGGTCTACATGCTGCCATGGCAGATGTCAAAGGAAAGTGAAGATTAGGATACAATCCACCAAAGGAGGAAGCTCCTGAGAGATAGGTAAGTTATGAAGCAAGAATGCACTGCCATACATGGCTTCAAAGAGGCTCAGAAAGGTGGGGGCCTGAGGAAGCGCTTCGAACTTAGTTTAGGTTAGAGTGAGAAGCTGAGGCCAAGGGTGGTATAATTCTAGAATGAATTTTGTGAGGTGTGTCTTAATGAACACATTTGCTTTTCCTAACTTTCCTGAAGACTGTGGATCCTATGGGATGTGTAGATGCCAGGTAATGTGTAAGCTTATGGATAACTGCTGGGTGACCATTGCCAGATTGAATGTTCTGTGGCAGCCCGAACCTGGGTGTGATATCTTGTAATAGGGCTTTAGTGACTACATCAGCCAATCTCACTGGCCATGGGGAAAGCCTTTATCCATCCAAAAGGTAAGAACATATTTAAAAGTTCTGTGATAAGGAATGTGGGTAAAGTCTATTTGTCAGTTTTGACCAGGAGTGTGTCCCCAAAATTCATGGGCAGGAAAAGAGGGAGATGGAAGATGTCCTTGGGAAGAGGTCTTAGCACAAAACTGACAGTTGTGTGTGACCTGATGAATAATGCTTTTTAAAGAGGGATGTGTGACCTGTGATCCTACGTGGAAATAGTTGTGTATGTTTGTGATGATGTTGGAAGCCTGTTGGTCTGGTAACATCAGCTCTGAAAGATCCTTTGAAAGATCTAACCTTGAGTGTTTTGTGTGTAACCTGGTTTGTGAAGGAGGAGTATTTGTTTTGATGAGTATCAAGGTAGTGGTAAGATTTCTGAGACCAGCAGGAGCAAACAGGTGGGATATGCTCACTGTGTAGCTAGTTTAGTCTGTGTATCCGTGAAGGCACTACCTTGAGCAACAGAGTCAGTGGAGCTTTGGTGTCCCTTGCAATGAATGACTGCTACTTGTTTTGGAAGTTGTGCTGCTTCTAGAAGCTTAAGGATGAGGGATGCATTAATGATAAGAGTTCCTGCAGTGCTAATGAAACTCTTTTCCTGCCAGATTGCAGCATGCGAATGTGAAATACTGGATGTGTAGAGTTGGTATGTATGTTTATGGTCTTATTTTCTGCTAATGTAAGGGCTCGTGTCAGTGCAATGAGTTCTGCCTTCTGAGATGAAGTCCCAGCTGGTAGTAGGTTTGCCTCTACTACCAGCCTTTGATTGATTAACCATAGCCTATTCTATTTGTTTGCTGTTGATTGTGGCACTGCCATCTATGAACAGTGTGTCATCAGCCCTGGGAAGGGGACCACTATGGATATGAGGAAAGGGGGTAGGAGTCATCTATAGGGCCTCAACGCATTCGTGTAGTGGGGCCCCCCAGAGATAGGAAGGAGTATGGCTGGGTTAAGAGTGTTACAAATAGACCTGTTGTAAGCAAGAGGGGGTCATTAGAACAAGAAGTGTTTTATGTGAGATAAGGTCTACTAGTCTATGTAGTGAGTAAACAGTAATGATTTGATCTAATGTGAACTTTTTGCCTCTTGTGTCAATATTGCTGCTGAAGCCAGCGCTCAAAGGTAAGGAGGCCAACCATATACAGTGTTAACGAGCTGTTTGGAGAGGTTGGGCCTTTCCAGCCTTTTCTTATTTTTTCCTACTACAAGAAAGAAATAACAGAGGGCAAGATTCTTACCACACCTGATCTGTTGGTGGAAGACAGCTCGAAGGAGACAGCTGCAGGTCATAAAAGCACAGAGCTTGCTTGCAGCACGACTGCGAGGTCCTGTGCAGTTTCTCCCTGCCATGATAATCACTTGCTTGACACCATGACTGTTTCAGTCACTAAGCTTGAAAACGCTCCTGGCTTCTCAGGCACTGCACTAGAAAAGACACTCCAATGAGTAGGAGCTGCAAAGTCTGTTCTGCGGGAGTACCAGAGTGATGGGCTCTTCTCACTGTTATCCTGAATCCACTCTCCATCAGCGGCCCCATCAGAAAAACCACAAACCCTATGAGACCAGATGTACTCCCCCACCTTTCACCAATCCCACCTTCTAGAATCTCTGAGAGACTAGCAAGCAGGCGGTGGTCCACCTCATCTAAAGACACCTCCTCCGGAAAAGCCCTCGCTGGAGTGTGCTCCCCGGGAGCCCATCCGGGGAGCCCATCAAGTGCAGCGCTTCCTGGTCAGGAGTGGGTTATGCTCAAGGCTGAGATGATAAGGAACGACAGGGAAAGGTGCCAAGTGTGCGGAGGTCCAGAGACAGGGGCGGGAACTTCTCCAAAACACAGGCTCTGGACCAGGAGCACAGATGTCCTGGCCTGGATCCTGAGGCAAGGGCCACACCAGGAAATAAGGGATCCCCAAAAAGACAGAGCAAGGACAGTCCAGGTGCAGAGGGGCAGACTGGCTGGGAGGAGGGATGGGGCACTGCCAGAATGTGCGTGCTGGTGGAGAAAGGAGACGCGCGGGGGCATTTCGTGAGTGCCGGGCAGTCTGATCTCTCAGAAGTCGCAGATGGCAGGAGGGGCACCGGCTGGGGTTGGGATGGAAAGCAGAGTCCGACTCCTCTCCTGGAACCAGACGAAAACTGGAGTCGAGGGGGATGCTGATGGATGAGGCCTGAGGCCAGTCCAAAAGAAGGCGCGTGCGCACCCCGGCAGGGGGCTTGGGATGCTGGAGGAGAGTTCTGTGGTGAGGACGAGGACCTGCAGATGCAGTCGGGGCGGGGGCGGGGCATCTTGGGGATCAGCTCCTTACTGGGCGGAGTGGGCGTGGGAATATGTCCGCCCCCCCGGGGGTCCGACTTAGGCGGAGGCTGCGGGCGGGCCACGAGTCCTAGGCTCAGGCCAAGGGGAAGCGGGGGGAGGGGGGGACACGACAGGACGGGAAGCGGGGGGCGGCGCGCCCGCTCACCTGTTTCCTCCCGCAGGGGCGGAGGGGCAGCGGGCCCAACGAGAAGGCTTGCGGGCGGTGCATACCCGGGTGGCGGCTGTCAGGCAGCTGGGCTCTGGGCAGCTGGCCGGGAGGTCAGTCCTTCAAGTATGTGGGAGCAGAGTGAACGCTGTCAGTCTACTGCAGGCGCGGAAATCACGCTGCTTTACGCGACCGGAGACAGCAGCTCCACTGTGATTGGGCAGACTCAAAGCGGGCCTGCGCCTCATGAATATGCAACGAATTCAGGGGCGGGGCATGCGCCGCGCGCGCCCATTGGCTTCCACAGCCACCCACACGAACGGTCCCACCCCCTCTACAGATAGCCCCGCCTCTCCAGGTACCCCGCCTCCTGGTGGCCCACCCCACCTCCTACTGCTACCCGCTCCTTCCCCCGCCCCCCCCCCCCAGCACTAGCCCCTCACTGGTCTGGAATATTCAGAGTCAGGTATCTATCCATTGGTCTCAGGAAGATGATTCCTGAGCCCCTGCCCCTTACCCGGGCTGCTACCAACTCTGCCTCACCACCCCTTCTCCTGGGAAAACACCTTTCTCACTCCACCGCCTGGGCCAGATGGCGGGCAGTGAGCTTCCCTATGGATCTTGCCTCAGGAGCCTCGCCCTCCTCTGCAGCAAACCTACTCCTCTTACTTCCCTTGGCTCCCCAGCCCACAGGGCAGGCCTCCTGGCGTCACCCCCTTCCCACTCTTCTTTTCTCCATGACCAGCCACTTCATTCCCAGCAGTCCTGGAGAATTAGGCAAGACTACATGAAGGCCAGAGCCTCCTACAGGACCTCTTGAACCATGTCCTAGACACCCCACAGGAGCCCCCATCAGGTGTCTTCTCACATGCAGAGTGGCCAGAACCCCAAAGAAGAGGCACCTGGAAAATCCATCACTATGAGGTCAGGGAAGGCAGTGAACAGGGTCAAGGTCCCAGTAGGTAAGGACCTAGTCACTTCCCAGTTCTAAGCAATTCCAGGGTTTAAGCACCTTTGAACACATTTCTACATCTTTCAGAGCCTTGGCATCCTGATCTGTAGAGACCATTTCAAGGGGTTGAGAGAGGAATTTAGAAATAGGGTGACTTAGGAGGCCTCCAGAACAGCTAACATGGAAAGTACCAAGTGTTGGCAGGGAAGTGGAACAACTAAAACTCATACAGGGCCAGTGGGAGCTTGAAGGATAGAGCTGCCTTAGAAATCTGCTTCCAAGGCCCTGGTTTTATTCTGAGACACACCTGACTTCATAGTTCTGCCCATGCAGCATTGCTTATAGTATCGATCCTAGAAACCACCCAAATACTAATCATTCATTGAAAGGACACATAAAATAGGACAGATAGAGACGGTTGAATAATACTCATCTACAGCTATGCATAACATGGGTGACTTACAAATGATGCTGAGGGGAAAAAAGCCAGACACTAAAACCTAAGCTCCCACGTGCATAAAAGTGGAGGCTCCGGTGCAGCTGGTGCTGGGAGTCAGACAGTGGTTAACCTCAAGGAAGGGTGACAGAACCGGAAAGCTGGGGTGCAGGGTGTGTCTGGGAGCTGGCAGGACTGTTTCCTGGCCTGATGGTGGTGGCACAGAGTGCTCATTTTGGGACAAGTTCTCCAGTCTGTAGTGGAGTGTGTGTGCCAGTAAGTGGTGGTGGCACACACCTGAGATCCCAGTACTCTGGGAAGCTGAGGCAGGAGGGTTACAAGTTTAAGTCCAGCCGGGGCAACATAGTGAACTAACTAGACCCTGTCTGAAAATGAAAACTAAAACAGGCCTGGGGATGTAGCTCAGTGTGAAGGCTCAGGTTTGATCCCCAGTATCATACACAAAGAAAAGACCCCTGTGTTCTTCCCTGTGTAGGCAGCACCCAGAGAGAGGTCGAGGACACCCTTGGTGCACGGGCAGAGCTCAGATCGGCAGCTGACAGCTGGGAAAGCTCCTCACTGAGTGTCTGCCTCTCCTGTGGTCTTTGACTCTATGCCAAATGACAGAACAGAGGCAGTGCCACCCATGCAGCTCAGCACCTGTGTGACCCAGGCGCCTCCTGAGCTTCTCTGAGTCCTCATCTAGAAGGAAGCTTTCTAATAATACCAGTTGACAGTTGTCACCAGGATTAGATAAAAGACTAATAACATATGCTTTTTAAAGAGGGGAGAGGCATGAGCACCAGGAAGGATATAGGAACTGTTTCATTATTCGTGAGCTGCTGGTGTTTAATGAATCTTTTCCCGTTTCATTTATCAGCAAGCAGTAAGTGTCTGTGTGCTGCCATATCCACTGGCCATGATGGACTCTGCATTGGAGGCGCATCCGTGTCTTTCTCAGGAGGCCCTGTGCAGTAGGAGATGCCTGTGGACAAGAGAATGTACTGTGAGCCCAGCGTAGGACCTGACCCTAGGCCCTCCACAAACCTGCCTTGAGGAATACATGAATGCAGTGTGAAAGTATAAGTGTACATCTTCCTGCCAGTGGAATCCAGAAAGTAGTTTTTCAAATGTGGGAAAATGCAGGGTATTTATTGTGTGACCTTCAGTCAGGCACGGAGCTCAGACGAGGCGAAGCTGAGGAAAGCAAGTCCTGGCTGTGTGTGTATCAGTACTGCCCCTGGCTCACTGTCTGGCTTGCATGTGGAAATGTGCATTCAAGAGGACCCAAGCAGGGCCCCCTGCAGACACTTGGCCCCATCTGGCTGGCTAGGACCTCCCCTCAAATGCAGTTGCCTAGAATGTGAGCCCTGTGGCCCCACAGTCCTGCTGCCCATGAGGACCTCAGAGCCCCCATGTGACTTCTCACTTCTGCTGGAATGACCAGCCTCAGTGCTCAGGGCACGGAGCAGAGCAGCCCTCCACTTCAGATCAGAAAGCTCTGGGTCTGGCTGGGCTCCAGAGCAGGGTGCACCCAGGCCCTGACCACCCTTCAGGCAGCTGGGATCGATCCAGGTTCTGTCCTCAGATGACCTCAGTGCTGGGCTTATCATTCTGCTGTCAGAATAGGAAGGCGGCCCCAGGGGTAAGGGCTGAGGGCTGCTGTTCGGTACAGGTGGCTGGGAAGCCTCTGGGGCCAAATATTCCACATTCCTGGAAGTCTTGGTGGGGTTTCCTCCTTCTTGCTCCCTACCCTGTCACACCAGGTGGCTTTCTGTGTCACCCCTCTGAACCCATCTCTGGATCTTTGCAGGCACCATGTTTTCTTCTAGGAATGTGCTGCTGTGCAAATGTCTGGTAAACAGCCACCTTGGACTTCCCAGTTCCTGGAGATGGAAGGGTATGGAAGCCCCAAGTAAACCAGGGTGGCCTGGATTTTACTGTGAGGAACAGCAGTGCACCTGATCATTAGCGGAAGCCATATTAGTGGAAGCCTCGGATTGTTAGCTGAAGCCCCTCCCCCATGCCCTGCCAGATCCTATTAGAGAATGGAGGTGAGCATTTCTCTCCCAGCAGGCAGCTCTTAGGAGGGAGGAAAGAGAAGGCAATGTGCCCGCTGGACAGTCTCTTGATGGGTACCCCTTCTCCTGATTTATATCTTTCTTTTTCTTTTTTTTTTAATTTTATTTAAAAGGAAAAAGAGAAAAAACATAACAAAGCGGTGTAAGGGTACAAGTAATACAGAACTACCAAAAAAAAAAAAAAAAAACCCAGTAACAAATCACCAATTAATAGATTACACATTATCATCTTATAGATAGTTGCTCAAGTCACAGTATCAAAGAATACAAAGTGGACATTCAAACAGTGAGACTGTAAACAGTTGTGTTCAATGATCCAACCAAAAACATTAATATGGTCATCTATTTAACACCCCTAACACACTTGCAGTTGTATCCTTTAGAGCACTTTTTTCCCTCTCTTTTTTACAATTTACACAATTTGGGTTTTATTACTCCTTAATTCTTATTACTTTTTTTTTCTTTTCTTTTCTTTTTTTTTTAAAGCAACAGGTATTTTTCAAAAACACTTTTTGTAAAATCTCTTGTGTCAGTCAGCATGCCCTCTTACTGCTAGGACTTCTGAGCAGTGGTTTGAGCCAAGCCTCTTCCTGAATCTTAGGGTTGATGTTCTAGCTGTGTCTACTGTGCTCTCCCAGGAACCCGCTCCCTGCTCCTGTCCCTCGGCCTCTAGGAGCTGTGCTTACATGTGGTAGGGAGAGCAGAGACCCCAGGACTCTGACCCTTCAGCACCAAGTTGCTGGTTGAGCTCTCCCTAGAGAGTGCAGCCACACCCTGCAGATCTCTGGAAAGACAAGCTTGCTACTGTCCACCATAGGGCCTGAGACTGTTCAGTAACTCCAGGTGCTTAAATTGTCTAAGAGCCAAGAGCTTCCCAGGGTCACATAGCTTCCAGGTGAGAAGGCTTCTAAGGGTCATTTAGTCTCTCCATGTCATGTGGCTGCTCTGGGGTTGGGGGTCACACAGCCTCCCATGACTATGGGGCCTGAGGGTCACATAGTAGCCAATAGAGTACAATTGCCAGGAATCACACAGCTACTTGGTCACTGACTGTCCCAGAGTCAACCCGCCTCCCACATCATGTGGACACCTGGGTCCCAGGCACCACATGTAGACCGGCTCATTGGAAGTTTGGGCTCCTTCCAGGCCACTCCCTGCCTCTGCATAACGGTGAGCATTGCATCCTCCTTCAGGGAGGTCAGGGGCCCAGACAGGGCCGTGTGCACGTGTGGATATGTGTGTGAGGCTGAGCAACAGGAAAGAGGAGCCCAGGGGAGGGTCACTTCTCCATGCTTCTGACTAGGTTAGAGACCAGCTGGAGCCCACAGGCTGACTGTGGGCTGTGGTGCAATCCGAACACTGCCCAAGGGTGCTGCTGTGTGACTGCTTCCAAGAGTATTCATTGTTCCTTCCAATTTAAATCAAAGTTAAACATTTAGAAATCACCTGTTCTAACCACGTTGCTGTATCAGTTAATTTGATTATGATGTCAAGGACAGGGGTGCAAGCCTATAATCCCAGCAATTGGAAGGCTAAAGCAGCAAGATCTGGATTTCAAGTCAGGCTAAGATATACAGTGAGTATCAAACCAGCTTCAAGTACAAAATGAGACTCTTTCAAAGGAAAAAGGAAAGAAAGATCATTTCACAATGTCCACTTAAAGCAATCGTGCTGTATACCTTGAATATGTACAATTTTTATTTGCTGAATTTACAAACAAAATCTAAATTGCAAAAGGAACTCTCCTAAGACATACATTGGGAAAGGAGGAACTGATTGTGGTATAGGACAGAGGTGGTGGCTAAGCTGGCTGAAGACATGGGCAGGACCTGTGAATTTCAAGATCCCCTGCTGGCCCAGGACTTCAGGACCCTGTGTGCAGAACTCAGGGTTCCTGGCTGCGGACCCCAGGAAGGAACCCGGACACAGGCGGTGCCCACTAGCCTTGGCCCACTCCTCCGTATTTTTCCTTCATCTTTTTCTCTTTGTGTGGCCCAAGTCTGCTCTGCAGAGCCAGTTTTTCCCTGACTCCTTCACTCCTCACGTTTCAAATCAACTTTCCACACCACTTTTGCCTTGTCTCAGCCAATGCTCTGTGAGAGATAAGAAGGACAGAGCGAGCCATGTCTAAAGGAGCTAATCACCACGTTTCAGCCTGGCAAAATCAATCAAGAAAGAAAAAAAAAATAGAAGGCAAAGTTTTAAAAAATGAACATAGCAAAACAATGTTTTGGCCAGGTGTGGTGGGGCACACCTGGGATCCCAGCATTAGAAGGCTGAGACAGGAGCATGACCAGGAGTTTGAGGGCAGCCTGGGCTGAATAGTGAGGGCGAAGCGTCCTGGAGTGCATAGTGAGAGCCTGTCTCAGAAAGAAAGGAGGGAGAGAAGGACAGAGGGAGGAGGAGAGGGCGTACAAAGAAGACAAAAAACAAGGAAAATATTTTTAATAGTCATAATAGATTATAAAATTCAACAGTATATTTTAATAACATATAATGAGTTCACTGCATTTCAAAGATGATTTAACACCAGAGCTAAACAAAAATTGATGTCTGAGAGAGCATAAGCTTAGCACATTGGAACTCCAGGTTTTCATTCTCAGCATAAAACACTAATAAAAGTCACAGGGGTCTGTGTCCTGAATGCTGCCCCTGCTATGAGTCCCAACAGACCAGGCTTAAAAAGTCAAAATGGAGCACAATTATTTCACTTATTTCACTTTCTGAGACACCAGCAACAGAGAGGTAACAGCCCAATTTCCTGTTCCCTGAGAATGAAATGCCCCCTGCCCCAGTTTACACACCACAGATGTATCCGGATTTTAGTCAGCTGTTTCCCACTGTTTTGTCCTGGGGTCTCCTACTTCCAAGTAGGTGAGTTTAAAATAATCAATCAACTTATCGTTTCTTATTTCTAATTTTTGTAACCCTTCTTTGTATAACCAGGCTCTCCTCAGTCACATGGACCTTTATTCTGCTTCATGGACTGAAGTGTTGCCTGATCGCTGAATCAAAACTATAGCAATGAGATCTAAACTAAACAACTTCTTTAACTTTGTTTTTTGACCCCAGAAAATAATGTAATTAACAGAGAACAGAAAGGACACAATCTGCATGACTATATTAATAAACTATACAATCATTTGATCATGATCCATACCAACCCACCCTTAAGTCTTGGAAAGTACAGATCGAGGAGGAAAGCCCTTCCACGTTTAAAGGGAATGGACCACAAACCCTTATAAACTGTTCAGTAATTGGAAAATGTCTCTTCACCATTGAGAATTAAATAAGGATGCCCATTAACCCCACCCCTATTGATATTACCTCCTTCTTCCTGAATAGTACGTATAATGTTTTAAAATTCTTTAAGTGAAGACTTAGTTCCTGAGTTGTTTTGTTTTGTTTTGTTTTTTGGTACTGGGGATTGAATTCATGACCTCAGGCTTGCCTGGAAGGTACTTATGCCACTAAGCTAAAGCCCTGGCCCTTGAACATTCTAAAAAATGTACTTTTATGGGTAGTGTTAAGAATCAAACGACAAATATACTTGAAAAAACCGCAGACTCCAACCAGCAACAATGATCTGTAAAATGAGTTTTTTTGGAAATGAATAATTTTCAGAAATTTTAGAAATTTGGGGAGCGACACAATCATATCACAATTTTAAAGCTTAGGAAAATTCAGGGATTTTTCATACTCAGTAAATGTTCATGTTCCATAATTGGAAGTATTTCTTTATTATCATGTAAACTTCAAAATATAAACAAAAATAGTATGAGCATGAAATTCCAAGGTACCAATTTCGACAACTGCTAACATTTTGTTCTTCTGGTTTTAATAAACTCTGCATTTTTGCTGGGATAACCATGGTATTTTTACTGGGGAAGTGGTATTAACAAAAATCCTAGGTATATGTCCTCTAATTTTACTCATAGATATTCTGGTATCTCTAAGATATATAACTTCTAAAAATAATAATTGTAGTCACCGAAGCTGGGCATGGAAGTGACTGGAACATACCTGTAACATCAGCTACTCCAGAGACTGAGGCAAGAGGATCGAAAGCTTTTCAGGCAATTTAGCAAGACCTTGTGTAAAATAAAGTCAAATGAAATAAGACTGATGAGATGGGTTAAAAATATAAAATAAAGGAGGCCTGGGGATTTAGCTAGCAGCCTAAGCACCTGCCTTGCAAACATGCAGCTGTGAGTTTGGTCCCCCGCACCAAGTACCATAACTAACTAACTATCTAAATAAATAAATGCCTCTTGCTAACAGAAAGAAAACATTTTTAAAAAATAAAATAAAATATAAAAGGCTGGGGTAGGTACTTGCCAAGTCCCTGTGAAGCTCTGGGTTCAGTCCTTAGTACTGCAGGGCAAAACAAAACCATTCAAGGCACGACATCATTATCCCTCTAAGGATCATCTCCATGTATCTAGTCACACGGAAGCTCTACCTGGAAGGGACCAATCCACATTAACTAGTTATATTCAATAGTCATTGTCTGCTCAAACATAGCTGGAGAGACTTTTGTCAGTTGCCTGGTAAAAGCTTGTTTCTGTTGTTTTAGTTGAAATCTTAAAACAGAATCGCATTACAGTGGTTCATCAACATTTTAAAACAAACCCAACTGATCTGACATTAAGTTTATTTATTATCTACTGAATACAAGAGGTTGCCCTAATGACCACTGCTTCTGTTTCTAATTCTTCCTAAGTTATCCATTGAATGATGCACTTTGGAATTTTACATGACTTTCTGGACAGACTCTTTTCTTCTTTTTAAAATACTGGATAAACAACTTCAGGCTTATCTTGAAACCCCACCATCACTTTGGCCATTGTTACTCAATAAGTTACTCAGATAGCTTCCCAGTGAACATCTGAAATCAAACAATTAGAAATGCCTTTCTGGGACAGGATGCAGATAAATGATAGAGCCTAATCTAGCTTGTGGGAGATCAAAGGTTAGATCTCCAGTAGAGAAAGAGGAAAGCAAGCGAGCCAGAAGGACTTTTGCGCATGAATCCGGGAATGCATTGAACCTCTGTGTCCATGGTGGTCACAGTTGGGGGAGCCTGTAGAGATGCTATGACGTCGCTCTTTGTTGCATGTTCTGTACCTCAGTTTATAATCAGATAACAATTCATCCCTCTGCCACTCACCATCTGTTTTTATGGGTAAAGCTGCTGAAATACCGCAGGAATTAACCAAGATAAAGCTTCACCACACTGTCCTGTTTCTTTTCGGAACAGAGTCTGTGAAGCCCAGATAGCCCCAAAAACCAGGCCCTCCTACCTCCAACTCTGCTGGAAGATCTCCTCTAGTTCCCTGAGATATGCTATTGGTATTTTGATTGGGGTTGCACTAAACCTGCATAACCGTTTCGGTAGGGAATGTGGCCTTTTTTTACAGTATTGGTACTTCCTATTCACGAGCAAGGGATGTCTTCACATTTTCTCATGTGCTCTTCAATCTCCTTTCTCAGAGTACTGTAATTTTCAATATATGTATTTCCTGTGTTACATTGACTCCTAAGTATGCATTTTGTTTTGTTTCTTTTGATGGTTTTATAAAGTGTTTGTTGTTTGTGTCTAGGAATGCTATTGATTATTGACTATTGACTTTGCATTCAGCCATGCTACTGAATTTGGTTATTAAATTTAGAAGTCATTTAGACGAATTTTTTCAGTTTTCTATGTAGGGTATCGCATCATGTGGGAATCATGATAATTTCACTTCTTTGTTTCCTATCTTTAGGGGTTGGGGATTTAGTTCAGCGGCATAAGTGCCTGCCATACAAGCAGGCAGTCGTGAGTTCAATCCCCGGTACTGATAAAAAGGAAAAAGAAAAAAAAAAAATTGTTTCCTATCTTTATTCCTTGTTATTTCTCTCTCTTGTCTAATTGCTCTGGCTAACATTTTCAGAATTATATTGAATAGAAGTAGTGACAGAGAACATCCTTGTGTTTTTCCTGATTTTATAGTGGAAGCTTTTCTGTTTTTGTCCCTTTAGTATGATGTTGACTGTTGATTTGTCCTAATGGCTTTTGTCAGTTTGAGGTGTAGTAGTAAGATGCACGGAGGCCGAGCACAAAGCCACCAGCTTTATTAACCAGGGGGTGATATCTGGCATGGAGTCGAGTGTCAACCCTAGGACTGGGTGTATAGAGGTTCTACAGGGAAGGATTTCTGGGTTTTATTTGGTGCAGTTTTTGGTGCTGGGGGTGGAGACTAGGAGTGGCTTCAGTGGTGAGAGAGGCCTCCTGAGATGAGGTACCCAGCACAATGGTGTGTCTTGTGGCTGCTTAGTCTGCATGATTCAGCAAGGAGGAAATTGGGGGAGTAGGCAGGAGCACTAAGGAGAGTTAACAAGGAATCTAAGTAAAATGGTGTTATAGGGGCCAAGTCACATCCGCCTCAAGCACATGCTTTCACCTGTCGGGAAAGATATTCTCAGAAAGTCTTTGGTTTTAGGGGCTGATACCTGGGATGTTTTTCCAAGACCAGGAGCTACAGTTGATGTCACTCTGTACAAAGCCTCTCAAACATCCATTGGACCAGGCAAGGCTTGAGCAGAAGAACTAGCAACGACATTCATTGGGGATGTACCAAACTGGTGAGAAAGTGGCTCAAGGGTTCCAGTTACACATTTGGGCAGATCAAGCTTCGGGGTCTTGCCATCTTGGCATTGGTTAAAGTGTTCCCAACTTTGTTTTCTTAATGACTCCATAATTATTGCCATAAATAAATTTTTTTAAAAATCCAAGGTGTTTAAAAATATCCAGCATATTTCTAATGTTAACGATATTTAATGTAGGCCAATTTAAAATACACAAATGTATCAGAAAACTAAAATTACAAAAAATAAAAGGAAAAAGAAAATCATTTCAGAGCTTACATATAACAGGTATTAATAGATTAGATAGACAAAAACAAACATACATAAAACAGTTTACAAAATCAGAGTGCACTCAAATATATTTGGCCAATTTGAATTACAATAACTTTTTACATTTGTAAGTATAAGCACACAAGTCAGTACTTTTCATGGGTCAGGTCACAGAGATCTCTTATAATAAGAATTAAAAGGAATAGACTTTTATGATTATGGAAGCAAAGACAGTTATTGAGTTTATGAACTTTCCCATGAATGTCTTGTTCTAACAATGAACCTATCTGTGTTACAAAATCAGTCAGCCTGTTTTGTGCTATAAAAACCAGTCAACAGCATTCTTGGGGAAGGAGGAAGCATTGATCTTCAATTCTGCCAGAGACTACAATGCAGGTAAATTTGGACCAAAACTTGTATATTTATTTTGAGAGCTACTGGCTTACATTTAGACCTGTTTTTGAACGTAACCCAGACATTAATGAAAATCTACTTCACTTTGGAAGGACCCAAAGAAGTGGAAACTTATATCTTGAAAACCTGTCCTTAAATTGGCTCAAGAGACAAGAGCTTCTTGAGGTCACATAGCTTCCATGTCAGAAGGCTTCTTAGGGTCATTTAGTCTCTCCATGTCATGTGGCCACTCTGGGGAAGGGCCCGGGGTCAAACAGCCTCCCATGACCATGGGTCATGAGGGATATATAGTAGCCAATAGAGTACACTTGCCAGGAATCACATAGCTACTTGGTCACCTAGTGTCCCAGAGTCAACCCACCTCAAAGATCTTGAACACCTGGGTCATGGGCTCCCCCCGTAGACTCATCTCACTGGGAGTTTTGGCTCCTTCCAGGCCCCTTCCTGCCTTCTCCCATGAGGGTCATCAGGGGCCCAGACACAGGGCCATGTGCACCTGTGGATATGCCTGTGGGGCTGAGCAATAGGAAGGAGGATCCCAGGGAAGGGCCATTTCCCGGTGCTGCTGAGTAGGTTAGAGGCCAGCTGGGGCCAACAGGATAGCTGTGGGCTGTGGTGCAGTCCGAACATGTTCCTTCCAATTTTAATCAAAGTTAAACATTTAGAAATCACCTGCTCTATCCACATTGCTGTATCAGGTAATTTGATTATGATTCCAAGCACAGGGGTGCAAGTCTATAATCCCAGCACTTGGGAGGCTAAAGCAGCAAGATCTGGATTTCAAGTCAGCCTAAGATATACAGCTTCAGGTACAAAATGAGACTCTTTTTCAAAGAAAAAAACAAACAAAAAAGAGATTTGATCATTTCACAATGTCCACTTAAAGCAAGTAATGGTGCTGTATAGCTTGAATATGTGCAATTTTTATTTCCTGAATTTGCAAATAGAAACTAAATTGCAAAAGGAACTCTCCTAAGACATACATTGGGAAACTAGAAACTGATTGTGGTATAGGACAGAGGTGGTGGCTAAGCTGGCTGGAGACATGGGCAGGACCTATAAATTTCAAGATCCCCTGTCAGCCCAGGACTTCAGGACCCTGTGTGCAGAACTCAGGGTTCCTGGCTGCGGACCCCAGGAAGGAACCCGGACACAGGCGGTGCCCACTAGCCTTGGCCCACTCCTCCGTATTTTTCCTTCATCTTTTTCTCTTTGTGTGGCCCAAGTCTGCTCTGCAGAGCCAGTTTTTCCCTGACTCCTTCACTCCTCACGTTTCAAATCAACTTTCCACACCACTTTTGCCTTGTCTCAGCCAATGCTCTGTGAGAGATAAGAAGGACAGAGCGAGCCATGTCTAAAGGAGCTAATCACCACGTTTCAGCCTGGCAAAATCAATCAAGAAAGAAAAAAAAAATAGAAGGCAAAGTTTTAAAAAATGAACATAGCAAAACAATGTTTTAGCCTGGCATGGTGGGGCACACCTGGGATCCCAGCATTAGAAGGCTGAGACAGGAGCATGACCAGGAGTTTGAGGGCAGCCTGGGTTGCATAATGAGAGTGAAGCATCCTGGAGTGCATAGTGAGAGCCTGACTCAGAAAGGAAGGAGAGAGAGAATGAGAGAGGGAGGAGGAGAGGGAGAAAGAAAGAAGAGAAAAAAGACGGAAAGTATTTTTCATAGTCATAATAGATTATAAAATTCAGCAGTATATTTTAATAACATATAATGAGTTCACTGCATTTCAAAGATGATTTAACACCAGAGCTAAACAAAAATTGAAGATGTCTGTTAGACCATGAGCTTAGCACATTGGAGCCTCAGGTTTTCTTTCCCAGCATAAAACACTAATAAAAGTCACAGGGGTCTGTGTCCTGAATGCTGCCCCTGCTATGAGTCCCAACAGACCAGGCTTAAAAAGTCAAAATGGAGCACAATTATTTCACTTATTTCACTTTCTGAGACACCAGCAACAGAGAGGTAACAGCCCAATTTCCTGTTCCCTGAGAATGAAATGCCCCCTGCCTCAGTTTACACAACACAGAGGTACCCGGATGTTAGTCAGCTGTTTCCCACTGTTTTGTCCTGGGGTAGGACATCCAAGTAAATGAGTTTAAAATGATCAATCAACTTATCATTTCTTGTTTCTAATTTGTGTAACTCTTCTTTGTCTATAAACCAGGCTCTCCTCAGTCACATGGACGTTTATTCTGCTTCATGGACTGAAGTATTGCCTGATCACTGAATCAAAACTATACCAATGAGATCTAAACTAAACAACTCCTTTAACTTTGTTCTTTGACCCCAGAAAATAATGCAATTAACAGAGAACAGAAAGAAGGACACAATCTGTATGACTATGTTTGCTCTTTTTTTTTTTTTTTAAACTTTTTATCAGTACTAGGGATGGAACTCACTACTGCCTGCTTGCAAGGCAGGTGCTTATGCCGCTGAACTAAATCCCCAGCCCCAGCATGACAATGTTAATAAATTATAAAATCATTTGATCATGTTCCATACCAACCCACTCTTAAATCTTGGAAACTACAGTTCAAGGGGAAAGTCCTCCCACTTTTAAAGGGAATGGACACAAACCCTTATAAACTGTTCAGTAATTGGAAAATGTCTCTTCACCATTGAGAATTAAATAAGGATGTCCATTAACACCACCTCTATTGATATTACCTCCTCCTTCCTGAATAGTAAGAATAATGTTTTAAAATTCTTTAAGTGAAGACTTAGTTCCTGAGTTTTTTTGTTTTGTTTTGTTTTTTAGTACCGGGGATTGAACTTATGACCTCAGGCTTGCCAGGCAGGTGCTTATGCCACTAAGCTAAAGCCCTGGCCCTTGAGCATTCTTAAAAATGTACTTTTTTGTGTAGTGTTAAGAATCAAAGCAAATATACTTCAAAAAACAATTGGGTGAAATAGGAAACGGCAGAATCCAACAAACAACAATGATCTGTAAAATGAGTTTTTTTGGAAATGAACAATTTTCAGAAATTTTAGAAATTTGGGTAGTGACACAATCATATCACAATTTTTAAGCTTAGGAAAACTCAAGGATTTTTGGTAGTCAGTAATGTTCATGTTCCATAATCGGGAGTATTTCTTTATTATCATGGAAACTTCAAAATATAAACAAAAATAGTATGAGCATGAACCTCCGGGTACCAATTTCAACAATTGCTAACATTTTGTCCTTCTGGTTTTAATAAGTTCTGCATTTTTGCTGGGATAACCATGGTATTTTTACTGGGGAAGTGATATTAACAAAAATCCTAGATACATGTCCTCTAACTTTACCCATAGATATTCTGATATCGCTAAGCTATACAACTTCTAAAAATAATAATTGTAGTCACCGAAGCTGGGCACGGAAGTGGCTGGAACATACCTATAACATCAGCTACTCCAGAGACTGAGGCAAGAGGATCCAAAGTTTTTCAGGTAATTTAGTAAGACCTTGTGTAAAATAAAGTCAGATGAAATGAGACTGATGAGATGGAATAAAAATATAAAATAAAAGAGGCCTGAGGATTTAGCTAGCGTCCTAAGCCCCTGCCTGGCAAACATGCAGTTGTGAGTTTAGTTCCCCTTACCAAGTACGAATAACTAACTAACTAACTAAATAAATAAATAAATGCCTATTGCTAACAGAAAGTAATCACTGAAAAAAATAAAATAAAATATAAAAGGCTAGGGATTCCATTCAGTGGTAGGTACTTGCCTAGTCTCTGTGAAGCTCTGGGTTCAGTCCTTAGTACTGCAGGAGCAAAACAAAACCATCCAAGGCACGGCATCATTATCCCTCTAAGGATCATCTCCATGTATCTAGTCACACGGAAGCTCTAATTGGAAAGGGACCAATCCACATTAACTAGCTATATTCAATAGTCATTGTCTGCTCAAACATAGCTGGAGAGACTTTTGTCAGCTGCCTGCTAAAATCTTGTTTGTTTTGTTTTAGTTGAAATCTTAAAACAGAATCGCACTACAGTGGTTCATCAACATTTAACACAAAGCCAACTGATCTGGCATTAAGTTTATTTATTTATTATCTACTGAATACAAGAGGTTGCCCTAATGACCACTGCTTCTGTTTTTAACTCTTCCTAAGTTATCCACTGAATGATGCACTTTGGAATTTTACATGACTTTCTGGACAGACTCTTTTCTTCTTTTTAAAATACTGGATAAACAACTTCAGGCTTATCTTGAAACCCCACCATCACTTTGGCCATTGTTACTCAATAAGTTACTCAGATAGCTTCCCAGTGAACATCTGAAATCAAACAATTAGAAATGCCTTTTGGGGACGGGATGCAGATAAATGATAGAGCCTTATCTAGCGTGTGGGAGATCAAAGGTTAGTTCTCCAGTAGAGAAAGAGGAAAGCAAGTGAGCCAGAAGGACTTTTGCGCATGAATCCGGGAATGCATTGAACCTCTCTGGTCCATGGTGGTCACAGTTGGGGGAGCCTGTAGAGATGCTATGACGTCGCTCTTTGTTGCATGTTCTGTACTTCAGTTTATAATCAGATAACAATTCATCCCTCTGCCTCTCACCATCTGTTTTTTATGGGTAAAGCTGCTGAAATAACACAGGAATTAACCAACATAAAGCTTTACCGCACTGTCCTGTTTCTTTTCGGAACAGAGTCTGTGAAGCCCAGGTAGCCCCAAACGCCAGGCCCTCCTCCCTCCAGTTGTGCTAGAAGATCTCCTCTAGTTCCCTGAGATATGCTATTGGTGTTTTGACTGGGTTGAATTAGATCTATATAGCCGTTTCCATAGGGAGTGTGGCCATTTTTTACAGTGTTGGTTCTTCCTATTCACGAGCAAGGGATGTCTTCACATTTTCTGATGTGCTCTTCAATCTCCTTTTTCAGAGTACTGTAAATTTCAGTTATGTATGTTTTATTTCCCGTGTTAGATTGATTCCTAAGTATGTATTTTTTATAGTTTGTTTTTATGGTATTGTGAAATGTTTGTTGTTTGTATATAGGAATGCTCTTGATTTTTGAGTATTGACTTTGCATTCAGCCATGCTCCTGAATTTGGTTATTAAATTTAGAAATCATTTAGACGAATTTTTCGAGTTTTCTGTGTAGGGTATCACATCATCTGGGAATCATGATAATTTCAGCTCTTCGTTTCCTATCTTTATTCCTTGTTATTTCTCTCTCTTGTCTGATTGCTCTGGCTAACGTTTTCAGAATTATATTGAATAGAAGTAGTGACAGAGAACATCCTTGTGTTTTTCCTGATTTTATAGTGGAAGCTTTTCTGTTTTTGTCCCTTTAGTATGATGTTGACTGTTGATTTGTCCTAATGGCTTTTGTCAGTTTGAGGTGTAGTAGTAAGATGCATGGAGGCCGAGCACGAGGCCACCAGCTTTATTAACCAGGGGGTGACATCTGGCATGGAGTCGAGTGTCAACCCTAGGACTGGCTGTGTGGAGGTTCTACAGGGAAGGATTTCTGGGTGTTATTTGGTGCAGTTTTTGGTGCTGGGGGTGGAGACTAGGAGTTGCTTCAGTGGTGAGAGAGGCCTCCTGAGATGAGGTACCCAGCACAAAGGTGTGTCTTGTGGCTGCTTAGTCTGCATGATTCAGCAAGGAGGAAATTGCGGGGGTAGGCAGGAGCACTAAGGAGAGTTAACAAGGAATCTAAGTAAAATGGTGTTATAGGGGCCAAGTCACATCCGCCTCAAGCACATGCTTTCACCTGTCGGGAAAGATATTCTCAGAAAGTCTTTGGTTTTAGGGGCTGATACCTGGGATGTTTTTCCAAGACCAGGAGCTACAGTTGATGTCACTCTGTACAAAGCCTCTCAAACATCCATTGGACCAGGCAAGGCTTGAGCAGAAGGACTAGCAACGACATTCATTGGGGATGTACCAAACTGGTGAGAAAGTGGCTCAAGGGTTCCAGTTACACATTTGGGCAGATCAAGCTTCGGGGTCTTGCCATCTTGGCATTGGTTAAAGTGTTCCCAACTTTGTTTTCTTAATGACTCCATAATTATTGCCATAAATAAATTTTTTTAAAAATCCAGGGTGTTTAAAAATGTCCAGCATGTTTCTAATATTAACGATATTTTATGTAAGCCAATTTAAACTAGACAAATGTATCAGAAAACTAAAATTACAAAAAATAAAAAGGAAAAAGAAAATCATTTCAGAGCTTACATATAACAGGTATTTATAAATTAGATAGACAAAAACAAACATACATAAAACAGTTTACAAAATCAGAGTGCACTCAAATATATTTGGCCAATTTGAATTACAATAACTTTTCACATTTGTAAGTATAAGCACACAAGTCAGTACTTTTCATGGGTCAGGTCACAGAGATCTCTTAGGATAAGAATTAAAAGGAATAGGCTTTTATGATTGTGGAATCAAAGACAGTTATTGAGGTTATGAACTTCCCCATGAATGTTTCGTTCTAACAATGAACCTATCTGTATTACAAAATCAGTCAGCCTGTTTTGTGCTATAAAAACCAGTCAGCAGCATTCTTGGGGAAGGAGGAAGCATTGATCTTCAATTCTGCCAGAGACTACAATGCAGGTAAATTTGGACCAAAACTTGTATATTTATTTTGAGAGCTACAGGCTTACATTTAGACCTGTTTCTGAATGTAACCCAGAGATTAATGAAAATCTACTTCACTTTGGAAGGACCCAATGAAGTGGAAACTTATATCTTGAAAACCTGTCCTTAAATTGGCTCAAGAAACAAGAGCTTCTTGAGGTCACATAGCTTCCATGTCAGAAGGCTTCTTAGGGTCATTTAGTCTCTCCATGTCATGTGCCCCTCTGGGGGTGGGTGTCACACAGCCTCCCATGATGATGGGTCCTGAGGGACATATAGTAGCCAATAGAGTACACTTGCCAGGAATCACATAGCTACTTGGTCACCGAGTGTCCCAGAGTCAACCCACCTCAAAGATCTTGAACACCTGGGTCATGGGCTCCCCCCGTAGACTCATCTCACTGGGAGTTTTGGCTCCTTCCAGGCCCCTTCCTGCCTTCTCTCATGAGGGTCATCAGGGGCCCAGACACAGGGCCATGTGCACCTGTGGATATGCCTGTGGGGCTGAGCAATAGGAAGGAGGAGCTCAGGGAAGGGCCATTTCCCAGTGCTGCTGAGTAGGTTAGAGGCCAGCTGGGGCCAACAGGATAGCTGTGGGCTGTGGTGCAGTCCAAACATGTTCCTTCCAATTTTAATCAAAGTTAAACATTTAGAAATCACCTGCTCTATCCATATAGCTGTATCAGTTAATTTGATTATGATGGCAAGCACAGGGGTGCAAGCCTATAATCCCAGAACTTGGGAGGCTAAAGCAGCAAGATCTGGATTTCAAGTCAGCCTAAGATATACAGTGAGTTCCAAACCAGCCTCAGCTACAAAATGAGACTCCTTTTCAAAGAAAAAAACAAACGAAAAAGAGATTTGATCATTTCACAGTGTCCACTTAAAGCAAGTAATGGTGCTGTATAGCTTGAATATGTGCAATTTTTATTTCCTGAATTTGCAAATAGAAACTAAATTGCAAAAGGAACTCTCCTAAGACATACATTGGGAAACTAGAAACTGATTGTGGTATAGGACAGAGGTGGTGGCTAAGCTGGCTGGAGACATGGGCGGGACCTGTAAATTTCAAGATCCCCTGCTGGCCCAGGACTTCAGGACCCTGTGTGCAGAACTCAGGGTTCCTGGCTGCGGACCCCAGGAAGGAACCCGGACACAGGCGGTGCCCACTAGCCTTGGCCCACTCGTGGGTATTTTTCCTTCATCCTTTTCTGTTTTTGTGGTCCGAATGTGCTCTGTGGAATCAGTTTTTCCCTGACCCCTTCACTCCTCATGTTTCAAATCAACTTTCCACACCACTTTTTTTTTTTTTTTTCGGTCTTTTTCGTTTTTATCGTTACCAGGGGTCGAACTCAGGACTGCCTGCTTGCAATGCAGACGCTTATGCCGCTGAGCTAAATCCCCAGCCCCTCGCACCACTTTTGCCTTGTCTCAGCCAATGCTCTGTGAGATCCAAGAAGGGCAGAGCGAGCCATGTCTAAAGGAGTTAATCACAATGTTTTAGCCTGGCAAAATCAATCGAGAAAGGAAAAAAAAAAAAAAAAAAAAACAATAGAAGGCAAAGCGTTTTTAAAAATGAACATAGCAAAACAATGTTTTAGCCAGGCATGGTGGGGCACACCTGGGATCCCAGCATTCAGAAGGCTGAGACAGCAGCATGACCAGGAGTTTGAGGGCAGCCTAGGCTACATAGTGAGGGCGAAGCATCCTGGAGTGCATAATGAGAGCCTGTCTCAGAAAGGAAGGAGAGAGAGAAGGAGAGAGGGAGGAGGAGAGGGAGAAAGAAAGAAGAGAAAAAAGGAAAATATTTTTCAAAGTCATAATAGATTATAAAATTCAGCAGTATATTTTAAAAATATATAATGAGTTCACTGCATCTCAAAGATGATTTAACACCAGAGCTAAACAAAAATTGAAGATGTCTGTTAGACCATGAGCTTAGCACATTGGAGCCTCAGGTTTTCATTCCCAGCATAAAACACTAATAAAAGTCACAGCGGTCTGTGTCCTGAATGCCGCCCCTGCTATGAGTCCCAACAGACCAGGCTTAAAAGGTCAAAATGGAGCCAAATTATTTCACTTATTTCACTTCTGAGACACCAGCAACAGAGAGGTAACAGCCCAATTTCCTGTTCCCTGAGAATGAAATGTCCCCTGCCTCAGTTTACACACCACAGAGGTACCCGTATGTTAAGTAGTCAGCTGTTTCCCACTGTTTTGTCCTGGGGTCTCCTACTTCCAAGTAGGTGAGTTTAAAATGATCAATCAACTTATCGTTTCTTATTTCTAATTTGTGTAACCCTTCTTTGTCTATAAAAACCAGGCTCTCCTTAGTCACCTCGATGTTTATTCTACTTGATGGACTGAAGTGAGGCGTGATCGCTGAATCAAAACTATACCAATGAGATCTAAACTAAACAAGTTCTTTAACTTTGTTCTTTGACGCCAGAAAATGATGTAATTTATCAGAGAATAGATATAAGGACACAATCTGCATGACTATATTAATAAGTTATAAAACCATTTGATCATGTGCCATATCAACCCACCTTAAATCTTGGAAACTACAGTTCGAGGGGAAAGCCCTTCCACTTTTAAAGGGAATGGACCATAAACCCTTATAAGAGGTTCCATAATTAGAAAATATCCCACCCCAATTTATATAACCTCCTTCATCCTGAAAAGTATAGTTTAACATTCTTCAAGAGAAGACTCACTTCCTGAGCTTTTTTCATTTTTTGCTTTTTGTTTTGGCACTGGGGATCGAACTCATGACCTCATGCCTGCCAGGCAGGTACTTATGCCACTAAGCTAAGTCCTGACGCTGGAGTATTCTTAAAAATGTATTTTTTTTTTGTAATGTTGACAATCAAATCACAAATATACTTGAAAAAAATTGGGTGCAATAGGAAAATATGGAATCCAACAAGCAACAGTCATCGGTTAAATGAGTTTTTTGGAAATGAACAATTTTCAGAAATTTGGATAGGCACACAATCATCACAATTTTAAAGCTTAGGAAAACTCAGGGATTTTTCATCATCAGTAAATATGCATGTTCCATAATTGGAAGTATTTATTTATCATTATTGAAATTTTAAAACATAAACAAAAATAGACAGTATGACCATGAACTTCCAAGGTACCAATTTCAACAATTACTAACATTTTGTCTTTCTTGTTTTAGTAAACTCTCCATATTTGCTGGGATAACCATGGTATTTTTACTGGGGAAGTGGTATTAACACAAATCCTAAATACATATGCTGTAAATTTAATCATAGATATTCTGATATCTCAAAGATATACAACTTCTAAAAATAATAATAGTAGTCACTGAAGCTGGGCATGGAAGTGGCTGGACATACCTATAACATCAGCTGCTCCAGAGACTGAGGCAAGAGGATCGAAAGTTTTTTAGGCCATTTCAGGCAATTTAGCAAGACCTTGTGTAAATAAGGTCAGATGAGATAAGATTGATGAGGTGGGTTAAAAATATAAAATATAGGGGACCTGGGGATTTAGCTCAGCGGCATAAGCACCTGCCTTCCAAGCATGGAGTTATGAGTTTGATTCCACATACCAAGTACCAATAAATAAATAAATAAATAAATAAATACCTGTTACTAGCAGAAAGTAAACACTTAAAATAAAATAAAATATAAAAGGCACGGGATGCATTCAGTGGTAGGTACTTGCCTAGTCTATGTGAAGCTCTGGGTTCAGTCCCCAGTACTGCATGAGCAAAACAAAACCAATCACAGCACAGTGTCATTCTCACCCCTAAGGATCATCTGAATGTATCTAGTCACACTGCAGCTCTAATTGGAAAGGGACTAATTCACATTAAAGAGCTATATTCAATCAATAGTCAATGTCTACTCAAACATAGCTGGAGAGACTTTTGTCAGCTGCCTGCTAAAATCTTGGTTTTTTTGGTTGAAATCTTAATACAGAATCACACTACAGTGGTCCACCAACATTTTAAAACAAATCCAACTAATCTGGCATTACCTTTACTTATTATCTACTGAACACAAGAGGTTGCCCTAATGACCACTGCGTCTGTTTCTAACTCTTCCTAAGTTATCCATTGAATGATGAACTTTGGAATTTTACATGACTTTCTGGACAGACTCTTTTCTTCTTTTTAAAATACTGGATAAACAACTTCAGGCTTATCTTGAAACCCCACCATCACTTTGGCCATTGTTACTCAATAAATTACTCAGATAGCTTCCCAGTCAACATCTGAAATCAAACAATAAGAAATGCCTTTGAGGGACAGGATGCAGATAAATGGATGATAAAGCACATATCTAGCATGTGGGAGTCACTAGGTTCAATCCCTAGTAGAGAAAGAAGAAAGAAAGAAAGAAAGAAAGAAAGAAAGAAAGACAGAAAGAAAGACAGACAGAAAGAAAGAAAGAAAAAGAAAGAAAGAAAGAAAGAAAAAAGAAAAGAAAAGGAAGGAAGGAAAGAAAGGAAGGAAGGAAGGAAGGAAAGAACAGGAAAGGAAAGGAAAGGAAAGAAAAGCCAGAAGGACTTTTGGGCTATAAATCGGGAATGCATTGAACCTCTGTGTCCATGTTGGTCACAGTTGGGGGAGCCTGTAGAGATGCTATGACGTCTCTCTTTGCTGCATGTTCTGTACCTCAGTTTATAATCAGATAATAATTCATCCCTCTGCCACTCACCATCTGTTTTTATGGGTAAAGCTGCTGAAATATCACAGGAATTAACCAACATAAAGGTTCAGCGCACTGTCCTGTTTCTTTTCGGATCAGTCTGTGAAGCCAAGGTAGCGCCAAACTCCAGGCCCTCCTACCTCCAACTCTTCTAGGAAGGTCTCCTCTAGTTCCCTGAGACATGCTATTGGTATTTTGATTGGGGTTGCATTAAATCTGTATAGCTGTTTCGGGAGGGAGTGGGGCCATTTTTACAATGTTGGTACTTCTTATCCATGAGCAAGGGATATCTTCACATTTTCTGATGTGCTCTTCAATCTCCTTTTTCAGAGTACTGTAAGTTTCAATAGAGGGATCTTTTATTTCCTGTGTTAGATTGATTCCTATGTATGTATTTTTTATTGTTTGTTATGATGGTATTGTGAAGTGTTCATTGTTTGTGTATAGGACTGCTCTTGATTTTTGAGTATTGACTTTGCATTCAGCCATGCTCCTGAATTTGGTTTAAATTTAGAAGTCATTTAGAGGAATATTTCTTTTTTTTTTTTTTTTTTTTTTTTTTTGTCTTTTTCCTTTTTACCGGTACCAGGGATCGAACTCACGACCACCTGCTTGCAAGGCAGGTGCTTATGCCGCTGAGCTAAATCCCCAGCCCCTAGAGGAATATTTCAAGTTTTCTATGTAGGGTATCACATCATCTGGGAATCATGATAATTTCACTTCTTCATTTCCCATCTGTATTCCTTTTTATTTCTCTCTCTTGTCTAATTGCTCTGGCTAACGTTTTCAGAATTATATTGAGTAGAAGTAGTGACAGAGAACATCCTTGTGTTTTTCCTAATTTTATAGTGGAAGCTTTTCTGTTTTTGTCTGTTTCATATGATGTTGACTGTTGATTTGTCCTAGATGGCTTTTGTCAGATTGAGGTGTAGTGGTAAGATGCACAGTTGCCAAGCACAAGGCCACCAGCTTTATTAACCAGGGGGTGATATCTGGCATGGAGTCGAGTGTCAACCCTGGGACTGGCTGTGTGGAGGTTCTACAGGGAAGCATTTCTGGGTGTTATTTGGTGCAGTTTTTGGTGCTGGAGGTGGAGACTAGCAGTTGCTTCAGTGGTGAGAGAGGCCTCCTGAGATGAGGTACCCAGCACAAAGGTGTGTCTTGTGGCTGCTTAGTCTGCATGATTCAGCAAGGAGGAAATTGGGGGAGTAGGCAGGAGCACTAAGGAGAGTTAACAAGGAATCTAAGTAAAATGGTGTTGTAGGGGCCAAGTCACATCCGCCTCAAGGACATGCTTTCACCTGTCGGGAAAGATATTCTCAGAAAGTCTTTGGTTTTAGGGGCTGATACCTGGGATGTTTTTCCAAGACCAGGAGCTATAGTTGATGTCACTCTGTACAAAGTCTCTCAAACATCCATTGGACCAAGTCAGGCTTGTTCAGAAGGGTGAGTAACGACATTCATTGGGGAGGTGCCAAACTGGGGAGAAAGTGGTTCAAGGGTTCCAGTTACACATTTGGGCAGATCAACCTTGGGGGTCTTGCCATCTTGGCATTTGTCAAGGTTCACTGAACTTTGTTTTCTTAATGATCCTAGAATTATTGGCATAAATACAACATTTTTTTAAATCCAGGGTGACACATAACCCATCCTGCATTTAGCAACTCAATATTACATTTAGCCCATTAGCTCCTAACAGTCATCAGTTACTGGTGAGCTGGAGATTTTCAGGTTTCAGTGATTTCAGTTTCTTTATAGCTAGTATTTTATTATGGCATAACTTTATGCCTCTACTAGTTATACTTTTCTGCAGGATGTTCAAGACCATGTTAAAGTAAGACTCACATTAATAACAACTAATGTCTTACTATCCATCAAGGTCAGTCAACTCTCCTCAGGAATCTCATTGGAGCCATGAACAGCACCTCTTCGTTTCTCCATCAGTGTGAGCCATCAGGATGAGACACAGCCATTGCTTGACCAAGCTGCTTTGTGGAAAGGCTTGGGTTACCCTTTTTTCCTCCTGGTGACTCTCCTTAGGCACACTCTACAACGTAGATCAAATCCTGTGTGGCTCCTTAACCTTCTTGGTCAGAAGACCAGGGACTCCCCAGGTACAGATGTCGCAACAGAGGTTTTCTCCTGTCTTGGGTCCTCACTGACCTTGGAGGGCTGGAGCCAAAGTATTGGTTGTCCTCTTAGCTCATCTGGCTCTCTAGTTTTTGATCTCCAAACATTAGTTGTTGAACATCCTGAAGAAAAGATTGCTGACATTACATTGTAAAAGAGGCAGTAAACTTAGCATCACTACCTTATCTGAATGGAAGCATCATAGAACATAAAATGGAATCTTTGTTTCTACTATTTAAATCTCTACAGAATGCTAACAGATAACAGTTACCCGTTTTATACAATTAACTAGAACTTAAACCCCACATAACATTGTAGCATGACAATTATGACATTTTGTAACAACATGAATCTCCAATTTTACATAGAATACCCCTTTTTGCCAATTATGTCTAATATATAAAAAGTTCATCTAATTTGTTGACCTATAGTAGGATATATATCAAAGAAATCTGACATTTTGGACAGCTTTTAATCTCTAGGCATTTCTAAGCATAAGGGTTCATACCTAGCTTATATACCAAATAAATTTTTGTTATAGGCACAGGTGTGAATTGGAAAGAAAAGTCTATCACCATGAACGATCTCTGTTTCACATTTTGGACTTACAAATCTGAATATGTCTGCTACATCATGAAGATAACAACAATCAATCGTTACAGGCACATGAATCCCATTGTACCAGAATATTTTTAAATCCCTACAGAATGCTAACAGATAACAGTTACCCATTTTATACAGAAAAGTAGAACCTAAACCACACATAACATTATAGCATGACAATTAGGACATTTTGTAACAACATGAATCTCCGATTTTACATACAATACTCATTTTTGTCAATTATCTCTAATATATAAAAGTTTTTGTCTAACTTATTGACCCATAGTAGGTTATATGTCAAAGAAATCTGACATTTTGGACAGCTTTTAATCTCTAGGCATTTCTAAGCATAAGGGTTTATACCTAGCTTATATACCACATAAATCTTTGTTATAGGCAAAGGTGTGAATTGGAAAGAAAAGTCTATCACCATGAACAATCTGTTTCACATTTCAGACTTGCAAATCTAAATATGTCTGCCATATCATGAAGATAACAACAATCAATTTTTAAAAAAATTTTTTTTATTGGTACCAGGGATCAAACTCACGACCACCTGCTTGCAAGGCAGGTGCTTATGCTGCTGAGCTAAATCCCCAGCCCAACAACAATCAGTGTTACAGCCACATGAATCCTATTGTACCAGAATATCTTTAAATCAAAACCTCATTGTCTGGAGAATTTAATCCTTTTGATGATGACCAATGTAAACATAGTTCAACAATGTATTTTAATAACAATTATTGGAGGCTCTCTCATAAGGCTATAGAGATAATTAGGGCCTCTCGATAATGGGCAAGAACTGGTTGTTTAGGCAACTGCTATTTATCAATTGGAGTCCTGCTCAGTAATCTCTCTAGTACTTAAGACGTTTTTAATTACTGTAGTAATTTTTGATGCCTCGTGAAAGCCCAAATACAACCTTTAACAGAAAATTATCGTACAAGAGACTCTCAAGTCGTGACACATGACAACAGTATGTAATGAATTTATAAAACCAATTTTAACCTCATTTTGACCAACTGGCAACGTTGGTAAAAGCATGTTTCTAATTTTAATGAAATTTATCTGTAAGCCAGTTTAAACTAGACAAATATATCAAAAAACTAAAATTAAAAAAAATAAAAAAGAAAAAGAAAATTATCTCAGAGCTTACATATAACAGCTATTCATAGATTAGATAGATAAAAACAGACACATGTAAGACAGTTTACAAAATCAGAGTGCACTCAAATATATTTGGCCAATTTGAATTACAATAACTTTTTACTTTTGTAATATAAGCATACTAGTCAGAATCTTTCATGGGTGAATTAACAGAGATCTAACAAGAATAAAAAGGAATAAAGCCTTTTATGTTTGTGTGAAAGCAAAGACAGTTATTAAGGTTTTGTTTTGTTTTGTTTTTTGTCTTTTTCCTTTTTATTGGTACCAGGGATCGAACTCACAAATGCCTGCTTTGTGCTACTGAGCTAAATCCCCAGCCCCAAAGACAGTTATTAAGTTTATGAACTTCCCCATGAATGTCTTGTTCTAACAATGAACATATCTGTGTTACAATATCATTCAGCCTGTTTTGTGCTATAAAAACCAGTCAGCAGCATTCTTGAGGGAAGAAGATGCATTAATCTTCAGTTCTGCCAGGGACTAAAATGCAGGTAAATTTGGACTAAAACTTGTATATTTATTTTGAGAGCTACAGGTTTACATTTAGACCTGATTTTGAATGTAACCCAGAGATAAATGAAAATCCACTTCACTTTGGAAGGGCCCAAAGGAGTCGAAACTTACATCCTCGAAACTGTCCTTAAAGTCAGCAGCCATGGAGGTGAGAATTGCCTAGCATTAACCATTGCTGCATACTATTATTTCTCAGGGTCGGGGCAGTGGAGAAGCAACAGAAGAGTGACTTCAAGCATGGCACAAGGACCAAATCTTAATCATGTCAAGTGCAGAGAGACAAGTGAGATCAAGAGCTTTCCCAGGCTGAATCTATAATCCTTAGCAAAGCATGTCTCTGGAAACCGAAGTTATGACTGACTCCAACTGCATTGTCAAACAAAATTAAACCAATAATCAAAAAATCTGGATGGCTGCTAAACATTTTGAAAGAGAATGAGAGAAATGAAAGTGTTTCATTTTTATCCTTTAGGGCTTAACTTCTCACAAGTGACTCTGAATCAAAAGTTCTAAGTATCAGCCTGTAGAGAGATCTATCAGCTCTGGGGACAGACAGAGGCAGTAGTAGTCCAGAAGACATTTTGGCATGAGAAAGTCTGAACATAAGGCTATTTTGACCCATAGACAAGCCAATTTTGATTATTAAGATCATGTTTAGCTACCATCAAAAAGCAACTGTAGCCCTTTGGTACTGAGACACACATGGTTTAGAATATTTTATCTTTAGTCTGGAGGCACAGGACCAGAAGTATCAAAATTCCATGTGGCTCTGGGTTTGAGTCAGGGCACTGTGGGTGGTCACTGTATTTATTGACTTATTCTCCCTATTTCTGTTCTAAAACAGAAACTTTGGGGGTACTAGTACTTCACAGACCTATAACTGATTTTACCAACGTCCAAACTGAAAAGCTCTCAGGAGAAACATTTGTCCTCTGCCAGAGCTCTTTTTAAATTTTCTCCCACTTTACCCCCATTTTGGATATCTAAGTTTTTCACCTGCAGAAACTGTGAAGTACCTCCAGTCACACAGAGGAAGGAGTCCAGGTAAGCCTGGGAGGAGTCCAGTGTTCATAATGGTGAAGGCAGCAAGGATGCATTCAATTGAGACCTAAATCATACGCCCAGGGGCACCCAAAGCCAATACGGACCAGACAGAGACACATAATGGAATCCAGCCCCACCACTATAACTCAACCAAACGGACCACAGAAAGAACTGTGGTTCCGGGAACCTGACTGTGGGAAGCACTGTGGTTCCCATACAGTTGCACAGAGTATTGTTTTACAGCCTAGACTTTCAGTCTATGAATTTCTTTTTGAGTTGTATTCTGGCACGCCACATGTTGTTGGATTTTGTTTACTGATCCATTCAGCCATCCATTTGTTTCACTGATGAACTGAGGCCATTTACATTGATGGTTTTAACTGAAATGTATTAGGTTATCTTTGCCATGTTATTTTCCTGTTGTGGGTTCCCTGCATTTCCCTCCTGTTTAATTGCTTACTCTGGCCTGGCGGTTTCTTTCTGTTGTACATGGAATTGTTGTCATTTTTATCTCTATCTAGAATATCTTTCAGTACTCTTTGTAGGGTTAGTTTGCTGGCCATGAATTTCTTCAGCTTTGTCATGGAAGTGTCTTATTTCTCCACTAATTTTTTTTTTTTTTTTTTTTTTTTTTGTCTTTTTGAGACGGGGTCTCGCTATGCAGTTCAGGCTGACCTCGAGCTCACTTTGTAGCCCAGGCTGGTCTCGAACTCACAAGGATCCTGCTGCCTCAGCTTCCCGAGTGCTGGGATTACAGGCATGAGCCACCACTCCCGGCTCTTCTCCAATAATTTTGAAAGGTAGTTTTGTAGAGCACATCAATCTGGGTTGGAAGTTGGTTTTTTTGTTTTGTTTTGTTTTTTCAGGACTTGAACTACTTCACTCAATGGTCTTCTTGACTTGAGGCTTTATGTTAAAAAAATCTGTCATGATTCCGATGGGCTTTCTTTTATGGGTGATCTGTTTCTTTTCTCTAACAGCTTTTTTGTTTTTATCATTTGACTTTTTTAGTCACAAAATATAAGCAAGAGTTACAATTCTTTCGTGTTGAGACTTTTCTCTCCCAATAATTTTATAAGGAGCCCCTTGAATGTATCCATTATAAAACATGTTAAAATGAAAACATTTTTAAAATTTACAAGTACAAAACAGTATTTTATACAGGTGCTCTATAAGGTTCATCAATGTAAAAAGTACTCTCAGCTGAATATAAAGCGTGCTCAGTTTATGTTATTTTGCAGAATTCCTTCTCTCTTCTCTGGTCCTGAGTTTTCTTTGACTCCCTGGAACTCTCAGAGTATCTGCTTGATTTTTCCCACGGTCTCTCCTCACCATCCTGATACCCATCTTCCTCACTTTTCAAGCTTGCATATTTTCTGTTCTTTTCTCTAACGTTGATCTCTCTGTTCTTGTAGAATTTTCACTGTCCTGATTTCAGAGTCTGTAATTCTCATTTTCCAAAGAAATTTTCTTGTGTCTCCACTCTTCTTTTCTGGATCACCATGCTTCTTTCCCAGCTCATATGTGTTTCTTGGTCTCGGTCATTACTGACCCTACGGTAACTGTTTCCTTTGGAAAGGATGCTCCTGTCTGATGTGTGTTTTCTTATGGGATCTCTGTAATTCTGGTCTCTTGAATTTTGACTTCTGTGTTTTTCTGTTTTCCTTTCTGTCACAGACCTTGCTTCCTGGTGCCTTTGTTCTGCTCTTCTTCCTTCCTGTCTCCTGTCATTTGTTGGTTCCTGACTGATTTATCTCCAGCTTTACTTCACTTGTCTCCTCTTTCTCATATCTTTATTCCAGGCAGAGCTGTGGCTACTGGTGGATGAAGAGTCGCCGTCCTCACTGGAAGAGTCTGAACTGCTCTCAGTGCTGTCAGAATCAGAGTCAGTAGAGTCAGACTCCGAAGAGGGTGCTGAGGAAGAAGAGGATTTACTTGGTTCATTTGGTTTTTGTTGTATTTTTGAGATGTTCATGCAGTTCATCTGTTAAACCTCCAAGACCTATAGATGCAAAGAAGTTGGTGGCAAACTGAGTGTTTCTTGGATTGTCTCAGGTAATAACACTTCAAAGAATGGCTTTAGGATTTTGTCCTTTAATGTGCGTTTAGTGTAGGAAGACCCATGCATTCACATAGTTCCTGAAAGTGTATTTTGACAAAAATTATACTAGATGACATAGTGGTATATAGTGGTTTCTTTACTCATTTTTATACACTCAAGAACACTCCATGGAGTGAATCAGTGTATAAAGAGGTGAACAAACATCTTGGCAACATTCTTCCATTTGTTTGTTTCTAAGTGATGGATGGCATCATACTGTTCTTTGAATACACTTTCAAAAGGTCCCATGTATTCTTTTCTCAGCAAGCAAAATCACCCAGCTAACATGCCAAAAACTTCTCATATGTTCTTTGTTGAGCACAGCAACCAGGCATACTGCAGAGTTCTTTTTGTCTTTTTCATTGATACGGGGGATCAAACTCACGACTGCCTGCTGGCAAGGCAGGTGCTTATGCTGCCGAGCTAAATCCCCAGCCCCTAGTTCTTTTGTTTGACTTGCAGGAAATTCCATTTTGAGCAATTTGTGAGCATCTTCTTCAAAATCTAGACTGGACTGAATAGCAAGATATATTGTTTGATGAAATGAGACTAGATTAACTTCTGTTTTGTCATGAATAGTTACTCTATCCTTCATCATCTTTTCCTTTTTCCTCTTTTTCCTCTTCGTTATTGCCTACGTCTTGGTCTGTGTTTGAATCACTATCTCCTCTACCAAGTATTTCTTTCTTAATAGCTTGATACTTTTCTTTATTCTCCATAAAATTAGGATCCATCTTGAAAGCACTCAGAACATCTTCTGGATTGTAATCATCCTCCAAAGAGAGCCACTGGGCAAACAGACCATCTTCTTCAAATAAGTCTAGTTCTTCTAGGATGACTGGATGGTTCTTGAATCCATCCTTCCATACAACAAATGTCACTTCAATCATATACTGAACTCTTTTGTCAATTTCAGATTCATGCTGAATGTTTCAAAGGCAAAGATAGCATGGATTCCTCTTGGTGACACTTGTGTTAATTTGAAACCACATTCCTTGAGAAAAACAATAGCCACTTCAACATCTGTTGGTCTTTCCAGGAGCAAAGTGAGCATCTCTAAGCATAAAATTGCATGTGCCACCTTTTGGTTAATAAGATGTGCCGCAAATTTTATTTTTTTTATTTATTTATTTATTTTTTTTTTTGTCTTTTTCGTTTTTATCGGTACCAGGGATCGAACTCACGACCGCCTGCTTGCAAGGCAGGTGCTTATGCCGCTGAGCTAAATCCCCAGCCCCAATGCCGCAAATTTTAAAGCAGTCAGACAAAGCTGCTTATCATTTCTCTGATATCTTTTTCAAAAATTAAGAATTAACCTCTTGAGGATTAACTCTCCAATTTGTGGAGATTCTGAGTTGGTCATTGCCACCAATGCTGTATAAACACATGTGAAGAACAGAGAAGCAGTCTGTGCTTGTAAAACAGATCTGGACAGCAGCTCTCTTCCTTTGCTATATGTTCGTGAAGAAGCTCTTGGATAACAATGCTTATATTGGAAATGTTGACTTCGTTGATAAGAGCATTGACTAATTTCTTTAGGGCCTTCCATCTCATCCTATGGTGTGTTAAGCTGTTATTATCTGTAATCCATTCTTGCAAAATCCTGAGATTTGGATGCTGCACTGGTATAAGGAGAGGAGGCAGTTCATCTTTCTTTTTCTTTGTAGTAAGTTCATCTTGAGCTGAACTCTGGTTTATTGATGCTTCTGGGCTACTCCTTGGAGTTGGAGACTCTGGGTCCTTTTCTAATCCTTTTTTCTTTCTCTTTCTCTGCTTTTTTCTCGGTCCCTGCTTTGTGATTCCATACCACCATCACAAGAATGTCTGCTTTTGAATGTTCGTAGTCTGACCTGTTGTAATTAAAGTAATCTCTATCCCAGGGAGACCGTTCTTGTTCTGTGTCTGTCTTCAGGAGAAGAGTTCCTTTGATAAGAATTATAGTTTTCTCTTCTGTCATGACCAGAAGAATGTCTGATTTGTGCCACACTCCTTTTTATTTTCTATTGCCAGTTGATCTAATAAATCAAAACTCAAGTTGGTCCAAGTTACAAGTACTCAGTGGTCTCAATTCCTTGATAGTTTACTTTTTTCTGTCTGCAAACACAAAGCCAGGATAAAAAAGAAATTCCCTAACAGCTTTTAATATTCTGTTCTTATGCTGAACTTCTAAGATCTTGATTATTGTATGTGTGGGTGGAGGTTTATTTTGGTTATGGCTAATTGGAGTTTTACATGCCTCACTTACCTGTATGTCTGATTCTTTCCCCATGCTTGGGAAATTGTCTGCTATTACTTATGCAAATAGAGGGCCAGGGATATAGCTCAGTGGCACATTGCCAGCCTGACAAGTGCAAGGTCATGAGTTCCATTCCTGGTAAAACAAACAAACAAACAAAAACAAAAAGGCAGAAGAAGATACTTATGCAAGTAGTTTTTAAATGTAATTTGTAAGTCTTGCTTTTTAATTGACACCAATCAATCTTAAATTATTTTTCTTCTCATCATGCTACAGCTGTTGAATTATTTCATGGTCCCTTGTGATTTTTAAGAGCTCTTTCCTTTTGTGATCATTAGCCACAATCCTGTCTTCAAGGTCTGAAAATCTATCTTCAGTTTCATTCTAGTAGCTTTACCAGTTTTTAATGGAATTTTTTAAATTTCCTAAATATCTGTTTGAATCTGTTTCATGCAACTCACATCCTCATGCTTCCCAGTCAGGCACTGTGCCATTGAGCTATATCCCCAGCTCATCATCTATTTTTTAAAATCTATCTCTACTCTAGAAATCCTGAGCAATTCTGTTATGAATGCCAATATTCTTTTCTTTTAACCTGAGGAATTATCTCTGATCTGATTTCCTCTATAGCTTCATGGATTTGTTTCTTTACTTCAGTTGCTACCATTTCAGAAATCTCAGATGCGTGTCTTCCATTGTCTTCTATCTCATTGTCTTCTGGTCTTGTTCTAGATGGGCTGGAGGTCTAAGGTTGCATTTTGCTTCTACCTCTTGACATTTTCTATTTCAAAAAATTTTTAATTTGTTTTCTGTGTTGATTCTTTTAAGTTTTTGTAGTAGGTAGCTGTCGATGTCCGCTCCCGGCCGGCAGGAAGGACACACGACATAGTCTGGTAGTGGACAACCTTTTCTTTTTATTCTTCTTCTCCGTACAGCCTGCCCTGGGTTCTCCCAGCTGAAGCCTCCTTTGGTCCGCTCTCCGCGGCTCCTCTTGTGCTTCAGTCTGCCCCGAAGCCTCTATCGGTCCGCTCTCCGCGGCTCCTTTTGGGCTTCTACTTCCGGGCTTCTATCTGGCTTCTTCTTCCTCCCAGGGGTGGCACCAGTATATATACGGGTACAGTGTCCAATCATGTTAAAGTAAGCAAGGCAAGCTGATTGGCTAACATCATCAGTTGCCAGGCAGACTATATTGTTGAGCGGGTTGTTTACGCGGTAAGCAGGAAACTAGCATATTCGATGGGAGGGGTAATCTACCTCAGGCCTCACTCTTTACTACAGGCCTCACGTCCGCCAAGTGAGGCGACCGGGCTCGGGGCTGCGGCTCCCAACATCTCCCCCTTTTTTATTTTATTATTTTTTTTTTATAAATGTGTGCATCGTAGCCCTTCCTGGACTGGGTGCAGAGGCTTATGCCCTATGCGTAGGCCCACCGTAGGTCCTTGGCTTAGACCCTGGTCGGCCGTCCCATGGTCTGCCAAGGCCCTGAGGCCCTCGTCCTTTTTCTAGGGCCAGGCACAAACTGGACGGAACCTGGATGCACACAAGCTTGCACTCATTTCCTCTCCGTAAAGAAATCCCCTCGGAGAGAAATTTAGACCTGGGCAGCATCTAACAGTCCAGCGGCTTACGTGCAGGATGGGGTAGGGCCTGGCTTAGGTCGAGTCATGCTGGGGAGGCACGCTCTTACCCGTCATTGACTCATCTACCCTGCTGTGTATTGTCACCTTATGGAGGAGAATGAAGGATGCCCGCCATATCTAGACTCGGTCGTGGGCCAATCGAGCAAGCCATGCATATGCCTGAGGATCTTTTTGTCCATTTCGGGCTACCGCTATTTCTATTCATCTTGTTGGTTGGTCTGTGATGGATCTCCAGTAGGGCAGGTCTGATCTTTAGTCGAGGGCTTTGTTGTCCGTGTCAGTCTCTCCGGTATCCACAGTGGTTCTCGTCCCGGTTCCTGTGGGAAAACACAAATCGCGCCTCGGTTCCAGCTGACCACTGGATCCGGGCCCATCCACTGTCCTGTCAGGACATCTTTCCACTTCACCCACCCTTTATGGTTGGGGGAAGGGTTGCAGTGCTCCACAGCTGGGGAGCGATTATCATTATTTAAATTTAAAAAATTGTGTGTGAATAGTGCCATGGATAATCGTGCCTTTGGGGCCAGGCCTTGGCCTACTCCCCCTTTTTGTTTTTGTAAAATTTCTTTGAGGCTTCTATGAGCCCTCTCAATGATTCCTTGACCTTGGGGATTGTATGGGATACCATGTTTTAATTGAACCTCCATCATTTTGCAGAACTCATTGAAAGCTTTGCCTATATAGGCTGGTCCATTATCAGTTTTTAATATTTTTGGTTTGCCCCATGCGGCCCAAGCCGCCAGGCAATGATTGATCACATTAGACACTTTTTCACCTGTTTCTGCTGTTGCAAATATGACGTGAGAACAGGTGTCTGTGGAAACATGAACATATTTAAGAGTCCCAAACTCCTGTATATGTGTGATGTCCATCTGCCAAACATCACCAGGGATCAAACCTCGAGGGTTTACTCCCCCTTTTTGTTTTTTATTTTTTATTTTTTATTTTTATCTTTTTCGTTTTTTTTTTTTTTTTTTTTTTTTTTTTTTTTTTTTTTTTTATTGGTACCAGGGATCGAACTAACAACTGTCTGCTTGCAAGGCAGGCGCTTATGCCGCTGAGCTAAATCCCCAGCCCCCTTTTTCCTCGACCGGCGTTTTTCTCAGCCTGCTCGGCAGAGTAGCCGCCCATGAAAATACCGTCTGCCCAGCGGCGCGACGTCATAAGACTGCGGTCGCGACAGAGTGAAACGGGGCGTCACTTCCTGTGCCGGCTGAGGGAAGGGAGGGTTTCCTGTGGCGGCCTCTCGGCGGGGAGCCGCTTTTAGAAAAGAGCTCCAGGGCGGAGCGGATGGCTCTCTATCTCCTCCCCGCCAGAGAGCGCCGGGGAACCGAGTCTGACCATCAGCGCGCCGACCCTCTCCCACAAGCATTCTCTTGTTCCACCCCCGGTCTCCCCGATTGGCGTTTCTCTCAGCCTGCTCTGCAGAGGACTCTGCATACCAGGCTCGCCAATCCAGGTAACCACCCGAGGGCAGACACGCCCCCGCCAGCTGAATCCAGTCCGCGGGGGTGAGGGGCCCAGAAGACAGATTCTCCAGCATGGCAATGGTGTAAGGCGCAGTCGGCCCAAAAGTTGTAACTGCATTTTTAAGTTCTCTAATCTGCTTTATCTCAAAAGGCTCCCATACATTGCGTCCCTGGCCCATAGCCACTTGTACAGGAAATATCTCGTAGGGGTCACTATCCATCCCAGGTGGTGGATGTACCTCATGAAACAAGCGTCTCCCCTGCCAAAGCCACCTGTGAAAATACCGACCTGCCGGCGGCGGAGCATAAGACAGCGGCCGTGATTGGGCGGAAAATGGGGGCCCGTGCATCACTTCCTGTTCTGGCGAAGAGGAAGGGAGCTCCCGGGCGGCCGCCCCGCGGCGAGGGATCGCCTCCGGAAACGGCCCCCAAGGTGGGGCGGAAGGCTTCGCCTCCCTCTCGCGCCGGGGCGCACTCAGGAGCTCTCTACTCTTCCGCAGACCCGACTCCTTATGGAGCGACTTAGGCTCCTGACAGCTAGTCTCTTTGGCCTCCCTGCCATTCAACTTTCCCTCGTCCTCGGAGTCAGACGACTCCGAGGCTAGAGCCCCGTCCTCCTCCTTAGCATCCTTGTTCCCCTTGACAGACCCCTCTCGGGAGCTCCCTGACTGGGCCTGCTCAGATACCCTGCATACTTTTGTAAGCTCTTGAGAGCTTTCTCCACAACCACCCTCGCTCTTAGTGCCGCTACCTAGCATGTTTCCCATTTTTTAATATGTTACTCACCGCGTGAGGCCCAAGGAATCCGCCACTTACGCGTGAGCCTGAGGGGAGTCTAAAAGCCCTGTAGGTGCGCGCCACCCAGAGCCCAGGCTTATCCCCAACTCACCTGTCTCGCAGCTCTGTACTGGAGCGTTGTCCACTTCCACGTCGCGGGGGTGATCAGTCCCCGGGCGGGCCTCCAAATGTCGATGTCCGCTCCCGGCCGGCAGGAAGGACACACGACATAGTCTGGTAGTGGACAACCTTTTCTTTTTATTCTTCTTCTCCGTACAGCCTGCCCTGGGTTCTCCCAGCTGAAGCCTCCTTTGGTCCGCTCTCCGCGGCTCCTCTTGTGCTTCAGTCTGCCCCGAAGCCTCTATCGGTCCGCTCTCCGCGGCTCCTTTTGGGCTTCTACTTCCGGGCTTCTATCTGGCTTCTTCTTCCTCCCAGGGGTGGCACCAGTATATATACGGGTACAGTGTCCAATCATGTTAAAGTAAGCAAGGCAAGCTGATTGGCTAACATCATCAGTTGCCAGGCAGACTATATTGTTGAGCGGGTTGTTTACGCGGTAAGCAGGAAACTAGCATATTCGATGGGAGGGGTAATCTACCTCAGGCCTCACTCTTTACTACAGGCCTCACGTCCGCCAAGTGAGGCGACCGGGCTCGGGGCTGCGGCTCCCAACAGGTAGCTACACTTCTAGTATCAAGGTCTCTCTAGGCAAAGTCTGTTCTGTAGGGATACCTTCTGGGTACAGGAGGTTTCTGATTTGTGTCTGTCCCAAGGTCCTACCTTCCCAGTTAATTAAGAATGGGTTGTTGGTATCTGTTTGACTTAGTCCCCCATCTTTTGACATTGGGCTGTGATGAAGTTATTACCCCAGAGCTTCTCAGTTTTGTTATGGAAGGAAGAACAACTGATTATGAGTGATATGACATTCTAGCTAAAGTAGTATAGTTAGCTTAACAGCAGCATCAAGCACAGTTTAGAAACTGACAAACTGTGGCAACTATTAATTTGGTACCTTAAACCATAGAAGCAAAATCTACAGTTATATAACAGATCCCATTGTAAATTACAAGCTTGCATGCAAAATGTTTCCCTTTGGTTGAGTAGTTTCACCCTGTGGCTGGGGAAATTTAAGAAGGATCGTATGTAAAACAAAGATAACTGAAAAGTAAGAAGAAGCAAGGCTGAAGGGCAACGGATAATCACACAAGCTTTGGGAAGCTACAGAAGAGGGCAGAAAAGAAGGAATGAAGGAGTAAGCGATGGATTATCTGAACTTGGTCTTTGGGTTTGGGGAATAGGGTTAGTTTTCCCTTCCTTCCTTCCTTCCTTCCTTCCTTCCTTCCTTCCTTCCTTCCTTTCTTCCTTTCTTCCTTCCTTTCTTTCTTTCTTTTTGCACCAGGGATTAAGCTCATGACCTTGCACTTCACTTTCCAAGGCAGCTGCTTATGCCACTGAGCTAAACCCCTGGCCCCCTTTTTTCTTTGTTTCTTTGTGTGTGTGTACGTGTGTGTGTGTTTTTGAGACAGGGTCTTGCTATATAGTTCAGGCTCGCCTTGAGTTCACTTCACAGCCCAGGCTGGTCTCAGACTTGCAATGATCTTCCTGCCTCAGCCTCCTGAGTGCTGGGATTATAGGTGTGAGCCACCATATCTGGCTAGGGTTAGTTTTTTATGACTGAAGTTCTCCCCAGCCATTCAGGAAAGAGGAGGAAGAGGAGGAGGAGGAGGAGGAGGAGGAGGAGGAGGAGGAGGAGGAGGAGAAGAAGAGGAGGAGGAAGAGGAGGAGGAAGAAGAGGAGAAAAAGAAGAGGAAAAAAAAGAAGAGGAAGAAAAAGAAAGAAGTAAAGGAGAAGGAAAAATGAAAAGGATCAAAGTAAATAATAATAATAATAATGGGGTAGCCCTATCTGCCAGCTTCTAGTCCTTGTGTCTTTGTCCCCAAGGACAAAGTTGGTTCACATGACTCACCACCTGTTGGCTTGTATTATTACTGTTGCTTTGGGATTTTCCATCCTGCTAGCCCTGCCTGTCCATCGTGTGTACCACAGTTGGGGTCCTACTGTGTGGCTGGCATTTTCCTGGTCTTCTGGTCTCACCAAAGCAGGAGGCAGATGCAGTTACCTGGATTCTTCCTGCCAAGCTGGTTGCCAGATCCTGGCTTCTTCACTGGCTGGTTCCTGGGTCCTGTGATCAGGATTCTTTTCTTGTTGGGGTGACTCAAATCTTCATTCACAATTGACCAGAACTCTCAGGCCTCCAGCCCTCCTTGGGTTGATGAAGCAGCCATTCTTGTAATGGTGGTCACTATTGGATTTGCAAGTATGGAGAGTCATTTCAGGGACTCCAGGTCCTTTTTAGAGGTAGCCTTCCCCCTCCCACTGTGTAGGGCCAACCCTACATCCTCTTGTCATTGAAACCAAGTGTTCCGGTCAGTAGTAGGCCTCTTCCTTACACATTAGTTCAGTGGCTTAAGAAGTCCCAAATAGAGCAATGAAACCCAAAATGTGTAATAGTCATGGTACAAAAGAGAGGAAAAGAAAGTGCTCCAAACTATATAACTGCATGTATATTTAAATGTATAAGATAGAAAATGATATCACAGAGTTTTATTGGATCAATGAACAGAACTGTTTGCAGTATCATTGATGGAATGTCCACTTTACAAGCTTTAATTTTGTGACTTGAACAATTATTTCTAAGATGACAATATGTAATCCATTAACTAGTGATTTCCTACTGTTCATTTTTTTTCTGTAAATCTGTATAACTTGTACCCTTTCCCTGCTTTTTTTTTTCTTTTCTCCTTAAATAAAATTAAAAAAAAAAAGAAGTCCCAAATAGTTCACTTGGATCATCCATGGGTCCCCACATGGGTCCAAGACATTCTTATCTTGGAAATAAAGATAGGACCCGAAATCCGCAGAGTTTAAAAAATGTAGGAAGCGAAATTCAGGACTCTGAATTATAATAGTGAAATGAGCTACTCCAGTTTCCATCACTTAATCCTTGCACGAGTGTTTTGACTGTAGAAAATAATATTCTGGTTGCTGGTTCAAAGCATATTCCTCATTCCACAGAGCAGCACTCCAGTCTAACATGGTGTTTTCAACTAGGAAGAAGTGTGTAGTCTCCTTAGACACAGGAAAAGAGTGATTCTACTTCCAGTGGGAATTCCAGGGTCGCTAGTATTTCGAGATTGTTACTTTTGTCTGAATCCACACAGAACTCTTCATTCCAGTCCTCCGGGTCCTAGCTCTTCTCATTTCATGCCCACACTGGAGAAAGAGAAACACTTCTAAATTAATTTGTCAGCCCCACAGACAGGATAAACAGAGATTCTTTTAGGGCCACTGTAGAATTTTCAAAATTAAAAAATTTTTTAAAAAAGATGGTAGCCTCAACCTTAGCTAAATCAATCACCACAATAACTGCAAAGCCTAAACATTTAAGTAAAAGTCAGAGGTTGTCATACTGAAGTAAATAGAAGCAACTATATGTTCCCTATAAGGAACAAATGCATTTAAATATAAAGACACACAGTAAAGGGATATGAAAAGAGATATGTTATGCTAACACTAGTAAAAAGAAAGCTGAAATCAGTGTATTAATATTAGATAAACTAGGTTTAAAAGTAAAGAATACTACTAAGGATAAAGACCAGGGAGTCAATTAACCCAGAGGACATAAATGTCTAATAATTGTGTGCATGATGTTAAAACAAAATATACAAAACAAAAACTGATAGAACTGTAAAACATAAGAGAAAAACATACATACAAAGATTATTATCAGAGATTTTCAACCCTCATCTCATAAACAGAGAGAACAGGTAGAATTTTTTCAGCAATGTTGTAGTAGACTTGAACAATATCATTAGCCAACTTGACTAAGCTGACCTTGTAGATCTGCACAGAATATGTAATGAGATAGTCCATGTTCTAGATCTTGAAACAAGTTTCAGTGAATTAAAAAGGATCTTCAGCATATCAAATATGTCCTCCACTACAATGGAATTAAGTTAGAAATCAATAACAGAAAAGTATCTGGAAAACCCAAGTATTTGGAAAGTAGACAACACACTTCTAAATGACTCACAAGTCAAAGAAAAAAACAAAGGAAATTTAGAAAGTACTTTGAGCTGAATGAAAAATGATACAGAATTAGTGTTATATGCCTGTAATCCCAAGATTTGGGAGGCTGAGGCAGAGGTATTGCCAGAAGTTCTAGGCTGAGCTACATAGTGAGATCAAAGCCAGCCTGAACTACATAGCAAGACCCTGTCTCCAAAAAGAAAAAGAAAAAGAAACACACATAGAGTATCACTCTGGGAGCCTAAAACAGGAGGACTACAAATTTGACAACTTAGGGAGACCCTGTCTCTAAATTTTAAAAAAATTAAAAAGGGTTGGGGATGTAGCTCAGTGCAAAAGCATAGGTTCACACACGCACGCACGCACACACACACACACACACACACACACACAGAGTACAGGTTTTGAAGCCAGGTTTCTGTGTTCGGATCCTTGCTTTGTCCTTTTCTTGAGAAGTGTCTTTTTCTTTTTCTTTTTCTTTTTCTTTTCTTTTTCTGGTTTTTTGAGTCAGGGCTGCTGTCTGTATGTAGTTCATGCTGGCTCGAACTCACTAAAAGGCCAGGTTGGCCTCAAACTCATGGTGATCCTCTTGCTTCAGCCTCCCAAGTGCTGAGATCACAGGCAACCACCATGCCTGGAGAGACGTGTCACGATACAGTGCTCAATCTAGGTCTAGAAAGTGGGTGTAACCCTGGGTTCAGTGTGGAATACACTTCTTACTCTCCGGCTTTTCTTACTGAGCATATCTAAAAGCAAGGATGCAGTGGTCACCAGCCCAGGAGCTGGTAGCCGGAATCCACCCACCTCCCCCTTCTGGCTTCCCACTTATGTGTCATGAAAGTTTGAGGGGATTTGCTTCAATTCTGGGGCCCTCAGTTTTCTCCTGCACACAGTGGGAACAATCATGGTAATGACAGGAGAGGTGTGTGATACTCTGATGTAGTAGGAAATACATACTTTGGTCTCCTTCCAGGATAAATGGTAATTTTGCAGGTGTAATAAAGGTGACAGCTGTCAAGTTGACAAGGTGTTGTTCATGACAAGTCCCCTCAAGTATAAAAGTTTGTGTTAGTGAAGTGACTGATTGATCGATTTGATGATTGATTGATTGATTGATTGATTATAGTACTGGGAATGGTGCCCACAGCCTTGAGCACATTAGACAAGCTCCCAACCCCGGAGCTATACCCCCTAGTTCCAATGAAGTGACTTTTTCCCCCTAGTACTAAGGATTACATCCAGGGCCTTCACACTGAGCTACACCTCTGCTAAATGGTTTATTTCTTATTTTGATATAGGGTGTCAGTCAGTAAGTTGTTCCTATGGAGCCCAAACTCATGATCCTCCTGCCTCAGCCTCCCACAGTGCAGGGATTACAGGTGTGTGCCACCACATCCAGCTACAGAAATAGAGATTATATCAAAATCATACGTGAAGATCAAAGATCCATGAGGATAAAAGGGTTTCTTGAGCCATCAGAGATGTTAGGCAGAAAAGGCAGCAAGTCCTGGCACAGTTTCCACAGTTACCAGCAGCAGGGCCAGGTGTCAGATGGGAAATGTCACCAGATCAGAACTTAAGAGCATGTTTATTGCTTCCTATGAAAAAACCTGCACCTGCTGTAGATAAGAGGGGATAATGTGCAGCAGAGGCAGCAGGGGACTGGAGGGCTGTGAAGAAGGACAAACAGGACCTGCGCTTAGCCATGCTTGAGCTGGCTAGGTTCAATCCCCAGCACCAAAGTTAAACAAAAAGTTCTTGTTGCTTCTGGATTGGCTGGAGTCAATGGTACAGAAAGTTTATGTGTAAACAGGGTGCTTGGATTTTAAGTCATAAATCCCATTCCAACATAAGCAGACTTGTTGGTTTAGCCAGCAGTTGTTAACTGATTAACTTCCTTTATCCCTGCCAACCTCTGGTCTTTGTGATTAAATTTAGGACACCCTGAAAATTTTCTTTTATCATTATTTGTTATATGAACTATTATTATTATTAATTATTATTGAATGTTTGTGTGTGGTGCTACAGAGCAAACCCAGGGCCTCACACAAGCTAGGCAAATGTTCTACCAGGGAGCTACACCTCAGTCGTGAACTCGTTTTTGTTAAGCCCTAGCTGGGCACCTAAGATGTTATATGTAACTGTATGCAAGAGATCCAGGGGGAGTCTTCATTGGTTGGTTTGGGGGTGTGGTTTTTCTTTAAAAGAAACCTTAAAGAAAGGTTTGAGGATAACAGCATTTCATCAGAGTATTGATCATATAGAGCTAAAACCAACCAAGCCAAAGCAAAATTTCCCAGCCAACATATTCTACATATTTTACCAAGCTAATGGCAGATTTTCCATCTTGACAAGCTGCCTAGCTCACTGTGACATCTCAGTCGCAGGGGCTGAATCTCTGGTGTGTTAGGTGGCCATGGCATGAAGAAGGAGCGGCTATAGAGCCTGGTTATCAGGGCAGTACATGCTTGATGTGCTTATACTATGTGCCACGTGCTTGGTGAAGTTAAGACAGAGCTGGGCATAGTGTCCCATGTCTGTAATCCCAGTGCTCAGGAGGCAGAGGCAGGAGGATCATTGCAAGTTCAAGGCCAGTTTGGGCTACACAGTGGGTTCAAGGCTAGGCTGAATTACATGATAAGATCCTGTCTCAAAAAGAAAACAATCAGTCAAGAAAGACAGAAGGAAGAGGCATATGTTAAATTCGACTCTTCAAAATATCAGCAAGAAGCTGGCCATAGTAATACATGCCTATAATCCCAGAACTCAGGAGGCTGAGGCAGGAAGGGTGCCAAGAGTTCAAGGTCAGCCTGGGCTACACTCAAGGCCAGTCTGAATTGCATAGGGAAACCGTATCTCAAAAAATAAATTAAAAATATCAGCTAGAAGGAAAGAAAGACTCGTCAAAAATAGCCTCCAGTTTCACTATAGGAAAAGCAGGAGTCTGAGAAGCTACCATAGAGAAGGGAATGCCCAAGAGTTCCCTTTCGGTGTACCCTGTAAGGTACAGCAAGACAATTGCATCTTCCTGAGAGTTGACCCACGTTCTTGTCCCCACTCTGCTGTTCCTACGGGTGCCTGTAGTTCAGGATGGTCAGATGTCCAGTACCAGGTCTTCTCTCTACACACTCCCTTCCCAAAGCTTTTCTTCTGGTACCAAACAACAGGACCCTGCTGACACTGAGCCCTGGGCTCCGTTGCAGAGACACACAATGAAATCGAGGATGCAATGCGCCGGGGACTCACTCCACAGAGGTAGTGGTTAGCACCAGGGTGAGGTTGCAGCAACTCACGCACTGTCCTCCCCGTGCTCCACACTCAGTCGTGTGCCCACACCGTCAGGGGCATCAGGATGTCATTGGGTACTTGGTAGAAATGTTTGTTGTCCTTTCTGCTCAGCTCCCAGAAGAACTCACCAGGGATGAGCTTACCTCCTGCCAGCCCACTAGACTCTGGCTGATGTCACAGAGGAAGTGGATGCCTGTGTCTGAAGCCACAGAACGCTGAATTTCCCATGTAGTTGGTGCCCTGCATGGGAAGCCGAGAGATGTCCTTCATCCCTTAACATCTCAGCTCTGTCTGGGACCAGCGACCAGGGTGTCTTCCTCTGTTCTCTGCCTTTCCTCCAGCGCCCCCAAGTTCCCACCCCATCACCTTAGAGGAGAGAGACACTTGGCTTCTCTCTGCCCTCCTGGAGTCTTTGTCTGGGCTATGAGTTAAACTGACATCTAAGAGATTAGCAGGAGGGAAACCATTTCAACTGCCTTGTCATACATGGAAATCCCACAAAAGTATGAGACTCAAGAAGGGGTTGAGATGACTGAGGCTTACAGAGGCTCCTGAGAACAGGGCGACCAGGAGAGAAGGACAGGAATAGAGGGTGGAGTTTGCCTTGTTAAGTAGCTAAAAGGCTTTCGGATGAGGGGAGTTTTCTGAAGGCTCTCTTCCGGGTACAGGTACCACTACCGGTAAACATTTTTCTTTGTAGATATCATTTGCCTTTACAGAAGAATAACTTTTGAGAGTAACTCATTTGTCCACTGCTTCTGAAAATAACCAGCTTTTCATTAATATACTAAGAAAAGATTTTGGCGTAGTCTATCCTGAACCTCAAGAAGCCCATCCCATACTCCACAGCTAAATATTCCAGGGTGTGCGGAGTTCTCCGGTGGGCTCCAGAGTGGCCCCTCTAGGATCCTCACTGTAAGCTTGCAAGCTCTCCTGGGCAACATACAGGCATGCCCCTCCCTTCTGCCTCTAAGTTGCCTCTTTACATTCTTGGTACTTCCAGGGCTGTCCTTGATTTCACCGGGCCAAAACCAGCAATCAGTGGTGCGAAGGCAAATGCACAAGCCAGGTGGGATCCAGGAGAAGTTCCTGACACTCTTGGTCCCTTCGTGACACAAGACAAATCAGGTTTTATCCTGTGGCTTTTGTGAGGGTTGCCCAGATCCTCAGCCCAAGATTCTCTCAGCTCCAACTACCTCTTGTTGGGTCTGAGGTACCCAGAACCATCCCCAAGGAAAAAAGAAAAGAGGAAAAGAGTGATACAGTGCATCCCAGTAATCCAGCTCCTTGGGAGGCGGAGGTAGGAAGAGTACAATTTTGAGGCAGCCTAGAAGACTTACAATGTCTGAAAATAAAAAAATAAAAATAAAAGGGCTGGGTTTGTAGTTCTGTGCTCCCTGGGTTCGATGCCAGTAGTTAAAATAAAGGGGGCAGTATTCATGCAGCTATATTTGAGGTATTATAGGATTCACAGTTAATGGCCAGTTTGCCTTTCTCTTAGCAATGTTGTATGCAGATTTGAAATCAGGCTTTATCTCTATTTAAATCTCCTGCATATAATGGTATTAGCTTTTCACTGATACTTTGGAGATGGCACTGACTTAAACCCATAAGTGCAATATAAATCAGTACATTCTGATCATTCTCACACACACAAAAAAACGTTCTTTTGCGTCAGAATTTTTCACTGGGTTGGAGACAGAGCTATGTAGAAAGCTTGCTTAGCATATGCAGCACCTGGGATTTGAATGCACCTTTACCCTCAAAAAGTTTTTGCCAAGTCATCCTTAGCTTTGAGTTTTGAAAGGAAAACCGATCATCAATTTTGCTGGGGTTGCTTCTTCTTTCTGGAATTTCTGGCTCTGTCCAGTTCCAAATACCAAGAGTGGTGAGCTCAGGGAAGCATGGTCCACATTCCTACGGTTCAAAGATAAGAACTCAGGCCAGGCTAGCATGTGACTGTCCAGGTCTCACTCGGCAGCCTCAGGTCCCTAAGCCTCCAACCTGTGCCGCTGCGGTGCACCTTGAGGCTGATGGTGTAAATCAGGGGTGTTCAGTTTTCTTAGTTCAGTCTGAAAGGGAGGTGATGAATATTTTGCATTATATGAACTGTCAACATGGAATACATAGCAACTTGAATTGGTGATGACTTGAAGGTTTCCTGACGGAAAGGAAAGGAAAGGAAAGGAAAGGAAAGGAAAGGAAAGGAAAGGGAAAAAAAAGGAAAAGGAAAAGAAAAACATCCAGACAAGCAGATCAGACAAGAGAAGGTGGGGCACTCAGGTGGCATTCTTGGGACCCACTGAGATCCCAGGTGGACACAGCTGGATTTCTGCAGCAGCCCCCAGAGCCCAAGATGTGCCAGGAAGCAACATCTGGAGGGACACAGAAGTAGAAGGAGGGAAAAGAATGCAGTGTTTCAGCATCAGAGAGTCTAGGAGAGAAGCAGAAAGTACAGGCCCAGAGTGAGTTCAGAAACAAAGATCAGACCAAAACAGGGAGTTCAGAATTCTGATTCTTAATTGAAATCAGTTATGGAATAAAATACACAATCCTGAATAGACATTTGGAGAGACACTCAGAGAATAGATCCGACAGAAGTATGGTATGCAAGGAAATGGAATCCAAACACAGGGCGTGTCTGTTCCACCGAGCACACAGGTTTGCCCCAAGGTTGCCGCTGGCTCCCTCTGGGCAGAGATTTCAGGGTTTTTTTTTTTTTTTTTTTTTTTTTTTTTTGTCTGTTTTGGTTTTTTTTGCCACTGTGCACAAGCTGGATACTCAGCAGAAACAGCAGCGAGGTCAGCTTGGAGAGAGAAAATCTGCGCCAAGTGCTTACATGGCTCCCATCCCCGGCACCACTGTGACTTCGCTCATGGACTCATTGTGCCTCCCTCGACGAGGCTGAGCAAAGAGTTGTACAGGAGCAGTAAGATCTGATTTGAAAATATCCTCCGAGAGGCTGGGGATTTAGCTCAGCAGCATAAGCTACTGCCTTGCAAGCATGCAGTTGTGAATTCGATCCCCAATATCGATAAAAACAAACAAAAAAGAAAGAAAGAAAATATCCTCCATGGTGAGGGCCTTCCCATGGGCATTCCTGTGGGACAAAAATGCTGTCTTGCTGTGTTGCGCCTAAAGGTCCACCCACACATGCATTCATGTATGCATCCACCCATGCATCCATCCATGCATGAATCCTCCATGTATCCATCCCTGCATGCATGGATCATGCATCTACCCATCCATCTACCCATGCATCTATCCATATGTCCTTATATCTCTTCCCTATAATTTGTTATAAATCTCCAACCATTAATTCTCACCATCCAGCTAAACTTTCTGTATGATAGGTAGGTAAAAAGAAAGAAGGAGGGAGAAGGAAGAGTAGAGGTAAAGAGAGAGAGCAGGTGAGAAGGCAGGCAGGCCAGCTAGAAGGAAAGAAAAAATAAAGCAAGAGAGGAGAGAGGGAAGGAAGGGAAAGATGGATGAAAATGACATAAATCCTTACTTCAGGTCATTCCTTCCAGACAAAGTGGGTAAAGGATTATTTGCATCACTCAAATTTTCCCCACCAGGAGGATTCCTGTCGACTCCTGGAAGCTGGCAGCAATGAAGCAGCTCTGTTCTCCCTGACAGAAAGCACCCCTTCCTGCCTGCAGGGCCTGTTGCTAGGCTGTTGTCAAGGGTGGGCCAGCAGACTCCTCTGCACCCTGAGTGCCAGCATAGTGCCCAAGTTATGTCCTCCATTGTGGCGATTGTGCAGCGGGCTATGTCTGTGTCAGGTAAGAGGTAGGCTGGAGTAGAGCCTTCTGTGTTCTCTGTGCACTGGGCTAGAGGAAAGAAGTTTCTGGTTCGGTAGTCACCATCAGAGGCTGTGCTGATTTTCTCTAGGAAAAGAGTTATAGCCAGGACAGCAGCTGCAATGAGAGTTACCATCTCGTAAAGCTCATGATAATCCACTATTTGTGGTCTGGATCCATCTGACTTCTGCACTTGTTACACCTGGGGTATAAAAAGAATTAGCATTCATATAGGACCTGGAGGTTTAGCTCAGTGGCACAAGCACCTGCCTGGCAAGCGCAAGGTCATGAGTTCAATACCCAGTACCAAAAAAGAAAAAGAAAGAATTAGCATTTATAGAAGAGACTACTTTTCCAATGTCATTCTTCTCTTGTTTTATGGTAATAGAGCTCTAGTTTGCAATTTGTTGCACGGCACCATTCTGGACAGCAAAGTGCTCACATGACTACATCTGGGCTCAAGGGATGTAGGGACAGATTGGTGTGTTTACCTTTAAAGGGATGTGTGTGTGTGTGTGTGTGTGTGTGTGTGTGTGTGTGTGTGTGTGTCAGGGCCAGTGAGTGCTTTGCTCTCCTTTTTGATTCCTGCTACCTGGAATGAGGATGTGACAGCCACATTCTTGCAGCCCAAAAGCCACAGAAAGTGGGTAAGATTGCTTTGGGAGTTGGTTCAGATGATGAACAGTTCAAAGGTTGAGAAGATGGAAAGAAATCAGAAGAATAGGCTGGAAGGAAGCTTTCTGTACAGGGGAGTGGAGCAAAGAGAGCAGTGTCCTAGAGAACAAGAGAAGAAAGTGAGTCAAGAATATATGCTCAGGGGCTGGGGATTTAGCTCAGCAGCATAAGTGCCTGCCTTGCAAGCAGGCAGCCATGAGTTCGATCCCCGGTACCTATAAAAGCAAAACAAAACAAAACAAAAAGAATATATGTTCAGTCAGGTGTAATGGCCATACTTGTATCCCTAGCCCTGCGGGAGGCTGAGTCATGAGGATCCCAAGTTTGAGTCCAGTCTGGACAACATAGGGACTTAATATGACCCTGTCTCAAAATTTTAAAAAAGTTTTAAAAAGGGCTGGTAATGTAGCTCAGTGAAGAAGACCTGGGTTCAATCCCTAGTACTGCACGATAAACAAACAAAAATCTTTTTTCTTTTTTTTTTTTTTTTGAGGCAAGGTCTTGTTATGCACCCCAGGCTGGCCTCAAACTCAGTGATCTTCCTGCCTCAGCCTCTCCAGAGTTGGGATTAAAGTGTACACCACTATGGCTAGCAGACAACAATTTTTTAAAAGGGTACTCAACAATATTATGTATGCTGATAGGTTGAGTACAATCCAGATTAAGGAATGATATTAAATTTTGCAACATGAGATTCATTAGTGACTTGTTTGATGTTTCCTTTTTTTCCTTTTCTGTGTGTGTATGTGTGTGTGTGTGTGTGTGTGTGTGTGTGTGTGTGTGTGTTTGAGACAGGATCTCGCTATGCAGTTCAGGCTGGCCTTGAGCTCAATTTGTAGCCAAGGCTGGTCTCGAAATTGCAACAATCCTCCTGCCTCAGCCTCTCGAGTAATGGGATTACAGGTATGAGCCACCACACCTGGCTTGCTTGATGTTTTCTCAGGATTAAATTCAACATTATGCATTTTGGCAAGGATACCATCCTCTGTCACGTAAAGAGACATGACACAGATCCGTTTCAACACTAGTTACACTGTTACTGCCATCACAGATTTCTCTGCCCTAAATTTAATATTTCCCCCTCAAACTCAGTAAGAATCTTGTGGGGCTACCCTGTGAGTCTATCCTGTCATGACATTTTGTCGACTGATTTTGGCATTTATTTAGCATTTCTTGTCTGCAAACTCTTGTTACTGTGCTGCTTGCTGTACGAAGCTTTGAACGTTCTTGTTATCTCTCAGTCGTAACTGGAGTCTACTGTGCAGAAGGTTTTCTACTACTGTTGAATGTGCCGGTCGCTGGCTGGAGTGTTTGTGATCATGAATCGTGATCACCTTGATCCCTCGAGAAACCAGGGGGCCCTGTGGAAAGGTGGCAGCCTTCTGGCCCTCAAAAAAAAATGGAGCCTCAGTTTTTCACATTGTCTTCCAGATTCCCATGTGTTTACCTTGCCAGGAACTCAAAGACAATGACTTTACCGTAGGCTAGGCCATAACCACTGCCTCCGGGTGACTGTATACATTAAGTCAGAAGAAAGAGAGCCAGGGGAGGTAGAAATAGAATGGTGATTTTGCATTCAATCTCAGCTGCCTGTTAGCAGAGGAGAAAGGACACATTTCCTGAACTCAGCAGGAGTGAGAAGATGACCTTCCCCAACTCTGGTCGCTTTACATAATCAAACAAAGCCTTTTCACTGCTGGTGGCAGGAGGCTTTGGAGGTGCCTTTGACTCAAGAACAAAACTTGAATTTGAAAGGAGCTGTGGTTTCTCTTTTTCCTTCCTAGGGGTAGACGTGGTAACTTTTCCTTTCTTACAGAAAACCACACTCCCAAAGTGGAGCAGGAAGGGCAGGGTCTTTCATGGGGTGAATTCCAAGTGTTTCAGGGTTGGGAATAGACTATCCCTCACAGTATTTCCCTACAGGCAGCTTAGGTTGAAAGGGTTTTACTCTTTGCAGCATAGAGAAGAGGGCGCTATTGAAGTGAAAGAGACCAAGCCAGCTCCTCGGGACAGGTGGCTGGTGGCCAGGTGCCCAATAGTCCAGCTGTCACTGCTACAGCGCTGTTGGCAGTGACTTAAGACAACTTTCTGCTGGAGCTCCCTCCAGCTGTCACTTCTCAGCCTTTGCTAATTCTCCAGGCTTCCCTGATTCAAAACAGGCCAGGAAGCCAGGCGTCGAGCACACTCCTGTAATCTCAGCACTCGGGAGGCTGAAACAGGAGGATCATTGCAAGTTCAAGACCAGCCTGGGCTACAAAGTGAGCTCAAGGCCAGCCTGAACCACATAGCAAGGCCCTGTCTCAAAAAGATCAAAACAAAACAAAACAAAACAAAAACCAGACCCGAAGATACACTGCCTGACTGATTTCAATGGATGCCTTGGTCAGACCAACCCTCCGTGAATGTTGCATTAATAAACTTTGGAAGAGTGGAGATGGATTGATTGTACATTTCTCATGCTATCTTTCCCCCCCTTCCTGAGTATGTATAGTTCCCAACACAAACCAGACCACAGTTGTTTTTCCGAGCTGGGGTAGGATGCTGGAGGAGGGAAGTGAAGAAGAGAGGGGAAATCTGAACCGCTGTGGCTCTGTCCACACAGACACTGTTTCGTTTACATCTTTTTTGGTCAAATGCCACCTGCTTATCCCCAGCACTGCCTCCATCTTCTTGACCATTCTTTCTCCCCTGATGGCTGTGGAAGCAAACAGAGGAGCCCCGTATTCTGTCAGGTCCTGTGGCTCCCAGCTGGGAGTGATATGGTCTTGGGGTGGTGGCTAGCAGTGGGGAGACTTGGGTTTTTCCCAGGATCACAGTAAGGAGGTGCTACTCCCTTCTAGTGAGGCCCAGCCAGGGATGCTGCCAGGTCCCTTGCGGGTTGGGGTGGGCCCCCACAGTAAACAGTTACCAGACCCAAATGTCAGCCCACTGAGGTTGAGAAGCCCCGCTTCCAGCCCACTGGGGTACTTTACATGATAACTACGACTGTTCTTTAAAAAGCAAATTAGAAGCTGGTTATGGTGATGTAAGCCTATAATCCCAGCACTCTTGGGGGTTAAGGCAGGAGGATAGTAAGTTAGAACCAAGCCTAGGCCTTGGAGACTTCAAAAACCCAGCCTCAAGAATAAAACATTTAGAAAAAGGATTTGGAAGGTAGGTTAGTGCAAACACCCGGGTTCAGTCTGCAATACCACAAAACAAACAGCAAATCAAATCACATCATTTAAAACCTTTAAATAGTTTCCCATTATTCTTACTACAAAAAAAGATTAAAAATCCACAGCTCCTTAAACATGCAGGATCTGAACTTTGCACTGTTTTTTTAAAATCCCACCTAGTAGCCAAATAGATTTCTTTCTTTCTTTTTCTTTTCTTTTCTTTTTTTTTTTTTTTTCCGTAGAAATGATCATACTTTCTTCTACTTCGCAGTGTTCTTCTGTGGTACTGGGAATGAAACCCAGGGCCTTCACCCTGAGCTACATCACCAGAGCTTTTAAAATTTATTTTGAGACACAATCTTGCTAAGCCACCAGGTTATCTAGGCTGGGCTTGAACTTACTGGTTTTCTGAGGCCCTCCCTGATCACCAGTGTACAGCAATCTTTCACCTGTACCCGGCTCAGTCCAGCCATTCCAGGCTTCTCAGCAGCCCCATCTGAGGCCCAGCCCTGTGAGTCCAGCATCTGGACACCCAGCCCATCTGAGTCCCCAGCTGCAGGAATGCGGTCAGATAAGACCAGCCCTGGAGATCAACGGATCCACCTAGCATCACCTTTGTACCCCTCCAGGGATTCTCTGAGCTCCAGGTGGTGTGTGGAATTTTCCCTTCACCGTACATGGCACCGTGGTCATGCTCTGCATTTCCCAGTCGTAGTTTTTGGAAAGGATGATGGTGTCTTCCTACTAGGTGGGCACCTCACTGGGGTAGGGGGGAGGCTGACCCTCCTTCTACTTCAGGCCCCTGCCCTATCAGTCCTCGACATCTGGACTGGGCCTGCCAGGGGAGTCTAACTCAGTCAGCCCAAGAGTTGGGATAGTTCAAAGGGCTTTCGCTGCAGGAGGGGAATGGGTAATGCTTTGGACAACCTCATTTTTTCCACATTCTAAGAAGGAAACTGTTTTTAAAAATGGGCCTTTGGCCCAAGGTGCTTCCTTTTGCCCCTATTTTCCTCCTCAGGCCCTTCTTCAGCTCCTGTGTTTGGTAATGTTTATGAATGCGTGTTTGCAGAACGTAACTAATGCATTCCCTGGGGGGAGCTGGGACCTGGACAGAACACACCCTACATCTTTTTACATTTGCCCACCATCTCTTGGTCCCCTTCCCATTTGCTAAAGATTTATCTCCCTGTTTTCTTTTATCTGTATCTTATTTAGCTCTTCCTTTTTACTTTGACATTCTCACATAAGAGAAACCATATGATACTTAAGCTGTGTGTCTGGTTCTATGTCACTTAACATTATGCTGTCATAACGTTATGATCTTGAACTGCATCCATTTTTCTACAGAAGACCCCCGTTTATCTTTCCTTATGGCAGAGTAGTGCCCATGGTATGGAAATACTACGTTTTCTTTGCTCCTTCACTTGTTGATGGACAGATAAGCTGCTTATTGGAATCCTACTCCTGTTCCTCAGGAGACCCCCCCCACACACTAGGGGAGCCTCATTCCCAGGAAGGGCATCCTCACCCGCCCAGTCTCCTTTGCCCTGAGCAGTCACATAGGTGCCAAGCCTCAGTCAGACAGTCTCATGGGGCGCTCTCTGTGGGTGCTGGGGTTTGACCCCTCCAGGAGTTCATTTGAATTTGACTGCCAGGGTACCGGTGACAGGTGACAGGTGACAGAGGCGGGGCTGTGGAGAGGTGGTAGTAGCACGAGGGGATTCATGTCTCTCTGGAGGGATCCACTAGCTACTGTGAGAGCAAAGCCATGCTGCTCCACTGTGTTTCCCTCTTCTGCAGGTGCCCACTCTGCCTTTCTACTTCTGTGCCCCAAGGTCCCCAGCGGATGCAGGCCCCTGACACTGGGCTTCCCAGTCTTCTGAACTGTGAGCTAAAATGAACCTCTGTGCTTTATAAATTCACCTGTCTCAAATGTTCTATCATGGAGGCAGAAAACAGACCGAGCCAGGAGTGCAGATGAGTTCAAGAACAGAAAGGCCCTGGAGCTGTCTGTCCTGGGATTAGTGTGAGTATGGGTCTTGAGGGTGATGGGTGCCCTTGGAGACTCCTGCCCTGAGCAGTTCAAACACCATAGACAATAAGTCTACAAAGCTCTTTCCTGGCTTCTTTCAGGAGGTGAGGCACAAGTTCCCAGGAGTGGACATCACTTTCAGGGAAAAATGCATGCTACATTCTTGTCTAATCCTTTGCTGGCCTCCTTGTTCTTTTGTGAGTCTTTGTTGTTGCTGTTGTTTGAGACAGGGACTCACTGTGAGTTTAGGCTGGCCTTGAACTCTCAGATCTTTCTGACTCAGCCTCCAGAGTGCTGGGATTGCACCACCATGCTGCTGGCTGGCCCTGTTCTTTTGTGTCTGAGTTTCTAGGCAGTCCAGACTCCATTATTGGAAAGAAAGGAGTTTGTTTTCCATCACAGGAAAGTCCACCCATTAGTGTACGTAGGAGACCACTTTACCTCTATTAACTGTTCTCGTTAGCTCCAGAGATAATCCTGATGGACAGAAGAGACCAATGTCTCTCTCACTTGTGTCTGTGAGTCCCCTAGAGGAAGTGCTACACTACATTCCCTTTGGTAGGAACTTGATGTTTCTTCTAAAATCCCTGTTGAACTTCACATGAGAGATGGGATTGGGTGTTACATAAATAGAAGAGCGACTAGACATTAAGCATTGTAGAGATCCAGTCCTCGGGTCCTCAGGATGGATTCAGTGGCATCATCAGCATATGACATTGCAGTCTCTCTCTCTCATGCCATTGTGGGTCACTGGCTGAAGAATTCTGGTTCTACAGCCCATTATCTGGCTTTAAGATGAGTGGCCATATATCTTCCTATTGTTGTCTCTTAAAGTTTCGCAAAAGCTTATTCAGCTTTTATGGGCAAGTGGGTTTTTTAAAAAAAAATTTTTTTTTCTTTTGGGTACTGGGGATTGAACTCAGGACCTCACGCTTGCCAGACAGGCACTTATGCTGCTCTGCTAAATCCCCAGCCCTAAAATTTGTTATGTTTTTAAAATCAATCCTACCATGGGGCTTAAAGGAAAGTAGTAAGTAGGTCTTCATTTGATGTCCAGCTGGAGAACACACACAACCACCTTCTTCTATGGCATCCTGCTGTCCAGTGTCCTCCAAGCCTGCTGCCTCATTCTCTCTGAACTTTCCAGAGCCTGGAACTGGGGATTTTCACTAGACATGGGAGTCTTCTCTACAAAGCTGCTGGCCCACCAGGCTTGCACAGGAAGCAGGGCAGGTGCTGTGCTAGACAGGGTCCAGTTGTGTCCACTGCCTGCCTTGCCCTCAGCCAGGAAATTTGTGGGTGCTGGCATCCAGGAAAAGGGCAGCCCAGCTGTACTTAATTCTCTACCTTTGTATCCCAAATCTTTGCTCTTCTCCATTTTGGGGAAGGTTTCAATCTCCTCTCTTTGGAGGAAAACTCAGTTGGCAGCTGGATTTCTTGCAAACTCCTTTGCTGGAGGCAGCACTTCCTTTGAAAGGAAAACCCAGAATTCCATTCTTTGGTCCCTGTGTGGCCTCATATGCATTCAAGAGGTAAAGGAGAGAAGGCAGCAGGGGAGAAAGAAATCACAGGGACACCAAAATGGTACCATTCCATTATTGTAATTCCAAATTTTGTGTACAATCATCCTAGTATTGTAATCCCTTTTCTAGTCTTCCTCACAATCCAGAGATTGTATATTTACAATCTCATTGAGATGTTACTGGAATCCCAGCAAGTTAATTCCAACCTACCACCACCAATCCAACCCAAGTCGATAGTAAAGACTCTAAGACATATTCCAAGTTAAGAGTAGCCAAGGGGTCCTAAATCCAATCCTCCTGAGGATGTGCAGACAAAGGCCCTGATTCTAGGCCTCTCCCAGAATTTATCATCTTGTGAAGAAGGGAATGGCTTGAGGATGAGTGACTGTGAGGATGGCTGGAACTATGTGAGTAACTTGAGCTGGCTGGCCAGGTAGGGAGACAAGCATCTCTGCAAAATGCAGAGATAAGGATATGCAGAGGGATCAATTTGCATAATTCAATTAAGATAGTAACAATTGTTTTTGCAGGCTGTTGCTTTGGTTTCTGATATGTAAACTTTTGTGCTCTGGGGAGTCATAGCCTCTTTATCTTGAGGCTCACACCCACCCAGTTGACATTCCTGGAGCTGATGGCTCTAACCGTCCCTCTGTGCTTATATATTTTAGAGAAAGCACTACGTGAGGAAACAAGAGACTGTCTGATGGCTTTAGAGATTACATACCAGTATCTGGCTGGCCTTATTTGCAATGCTTAGAGCCAACTGAAGAGAGAAGGATATACCATAGTCAGCTCTGCACATATCAGTATAAGGAAATCAGTCTCCCTATAATCAAAATTGCAGCAATTGTTCGGTATTCAAGGGGTGTCACTCAAGTTGTCCCCCACATTCCTTTATATAAGGAATGAAAGGTTCTGACACCAGGCCATTCCCACTCTCTCAAGCAGACAACAGGTGTGGGACAGCTGAGCAGGTGACACGAGATGGGAAGATGGGCCTAGAACTTCAAAAGCTGTTCAAGGAGGCAGAAGATCCCACTGGAAACCACTGATGAGGAAGAGGGGTGCCCACTGCACCCACACCACACAAGGGTGAGGACTCAAGGAGCTGCCCAACAGAATTTAGCCCCTGGGTTCCCCTTGGCACTGGGTGAGTGCCAGGCAGGAAGGAGAGCAGCCGAACAGGAAGCAGAAGTTGCCTGGTAAGTGTATTTATTCTGGAGTTTTCCTAGGTTACCTAGCTGCAAAAGTGCCAAAGCTATGACACTGTCATAGAGACCTCGATCGGCTTTAGAGATGCTGGACCCTGCCCTGCTTTCAGGACAACAATAAACAGAAGTTCAAAATTCCCAAACTCCTGTGCTAATCAGAACTGTTAATTAGAAGACCACTAGTTAATATGATCAAAATACATTATATGCACTGAACCCACTTCCTGAAAAGGTGAAACTGGGAGGGTGGGGACGGGCAAAGGGAGCGAGGAGAGCCGATGATCAGAGTGCTGTGCCTGTGCAGATCTGCCAGAATGAAACCCAACACACAGTAAAAAAAAGAGAAGTGGGAAAAAAGAACGCTATCTCCCGGAAGACCACTAGCTATGTGGAGAAGATGATATAAATAAGGCATCCGAAATGAGAACTAGTAGCAAGAGGAAAACATGACTAGCCACTATGTGACTTTTGAAGAGCTTTTAATTGAAACAGTGGCTAAAGCGAGGTAACGTGCTCCATACTCCGTGTGATCTCTGGACCTAAGGCACCAGCACCACTGGGAAAGTGGAAGGAATGAAGATTTTCAGGCCTGACCCAGACCTGCCGACTCAGAGCACTGTCCCGGCGCTCCAGGGGCGATCGATCACGTGGCAGCTAAGCCCCTTGCAACTTAAAGATTACTTTCACCTGTTAAAACTAATGCTCACAGGGGCTGGGGATTTAGCTCAGCGGCATAAGCGCCTGCCTTGCAAGCAGGCAGTCGTGAGTTCGATCCCTGGTACCGATAAAAACAAAAAAGACCTGAAAAAAAAAAAAAAAAAAAAACTAATGCTCACAGATTCATGGGTTTCATTTTGCAGATTTGCACAGCCACATCACACATCTTGTTCATTTTCAACCCCCCTAACCCTCCTTGCCTTGTCTTCCCCCAAGTTTCACATTTTTGGAGGGTTTCAGGATGCATTATATTCTAATTATGATTTGAGAGCATACTCCTATTCTTAAAAAAAGCTTGCTATAATTAAAAATTATTGCTACAGGTATATATTCGTGATAGCAGATGGACACCTTTGGAGCACTGATGTTAAAATAATATTTACTTTAAATAAGATACAGGTTGTTATTGTAATTATTATAATTTTTTTTCTGCTTGAAATGTTAAACAACAGATTTTTGTCCAGATAAACATTTATTTTTAGTTTGGAATCATGTATGGATTGGAAAAAATAGCAAAGGTAAGTGCTATTTTAATTTTTAAGATGCTTGATTTAAGGAAAATTTTTAAATGTTACCTTTCATTTACTTGTAGTAAAAGGCAGGATGGTGATGGCTTGGAAAAGCTGTCACTCCAGCAGCGACTCGAGGACGAGGATGGGCAAGGGTGGGAGGCTGGACAGGAGTCTCGGGTGGGGGGTGGGAAAAGGTTCTGACACTGTGAAGAAGTGGCCTTGCTCCATCCGAGACCCAGGTTCACTCAGACAAGACAGACCTATCCCGGTGACTGGCTGTGCCTCTTATTTCATAGGCCAATGCTGCCTTCCAGGACATGGATGTTAGCGTGGATTGGAGAAGTCAAACAGGGCCTCAAATGCCGAAGCACAGACAGCTTGGGCAGTGGACACTGGGCAGTAGACCTAGTCCGTGGATGCTGGGTCACAGACGGTCTAGGGGTGCTGGGTCCTGGACATCCTGTGGAGACCTGGCTAGTGGGTGTCCACGGAGCTGGGTCAGTACACTATTCTCAGCTCACTTTCTGCAGCTGCTTTGGGTGCACACAGAACAGCAGAGGGCACAACGTGGGCAAATGGCAAATCCTTGACCTCTGCTGGTAGCAGGGATGCCCGTGGTGAGCTCTGGAGCACTGTGGCAGTCATTTGTAACTTTAGGTGGAGGCCAGGAGTGGTGGTGCACACCTTGTGATCCCAGTGCTTGAGAGGCTGAGGCAGGACAGCCTGGCCTACCCAGGGAATTCAGGGCCAGCCTAGACTACAGAGCGACACCTTGTCTGAAAAAACAAAGGAACGACCCCCAAGCTCCCAAAATAAATAACATCCCCAAAAACAACAAACAAAAAATCAAAACAACAATAGTAACAGCAAAATCCTTAGGTGGGAATCAGTTTTTAGCTGGAAACTGGTTCAAGAATTGCTCCTCCTCACAAGCAAGCTGGAGTTTGAACCCAACTCCATTGTCACGGTGGGGCAGCAGGGTAGCAAGCTGGGTGAGCACAGATAGCTTGGAGCCAAGAGAATGTGCTGGACCGCGAGTTCCCACAATCCATCCTGGCTGTGTATGATAAAGGAAGAGCAGGCTTTCAGCAGACACAACCTTTGCCTCAAGTCTATTGAGTGAAGTTGTGTTGTGGAAACTTTGAGCAGCTGCACGCAGACACTAAGAAATCTTTCTGCCACGTGAGAATGACTCTGATAGCAGGAAGCAAATGACCAAGGGACAAACGCAGGATCCGGAGTAGAATCAACAGATGCTAAATGCATCAAGGAAGAGAGACTGGCAGGGTGTTGCACACCTGACTTCCCAGCATTCTGCGAGGCTGAGGCAGGAGGATCACAAGTTCAGGTCCAGTTTGTGCAATTTAGTCACTAAGCAAGACCTTGTCTCAAAGACAGAGAGACAGACACACAGACAGACAGACAGAGACAGAGAGACAGAGAGAGAGAGACAGAGAGAGAGAGAGAGAGGAGAGAGAGAGAGAGAGAGAAAGAGAGAGCTGTGCTGGCCCAAAACTATCCTTCTTCTCAGCCATATCTGCCTAAAAATGTCCTTATTAAAGAACAGGAAATTAATATCAGAATCACCTTTCACATAGTTATAGGTTTTTTTTTTAATAAATATGTTTAAATAAACTCCAAAACAGCAATTTTCAAAGTTTTATCTAAGGACTTAGAACTCTGAAGCCCATCAGGGGATCTATACGTTTCTCATTTCCCCAATTACATATCAGCGTGTGTCCATAATTTCCTGAATTCCTTCCACCAAAACATGTGAACTGCAGAAGCAGACTGAGAACCCACTTGCTATCTGTTACAGTAGCCATCAAAAGAGCCTTGTGAAGGGGTAAAACAAATCATTGTCTTTCTTGACATTCTTCTTAGGAAATATACTCATTTTCAAACACAAATATTTATGCCAACCTGAATAGGGTTATCATTGTTATTTTTAAGTGAGGTAACTGTTTCTCAGTGTTAATCTCTATTATGGTAAATGTCAGTGGATTTAACCACACAAGCAAAATCCCTTGGGGAATTCTTAATGTTTAGGGAGAATACAGGATCTTGCAACCAAAAACTTTGAGAACCACATTCCTTGCTTCATAGTCAGAACCCCCTTTTCTCAGTTTTTATCTGCTTGCTCTGACCGGTGCTCAGAGAGTTCCAGCAGATGACTCCCCCCCCCCGCCCCCCACTCCCAACCCCAGCTGTTTCGAAAGGCTCCCTTGTGACCTGGGTGGCTGAATTGCCAGGACACACTGCCGCTTCCTCAGATCGCCTGCTTTCCATCTTTAAATCTCCTACCACGCAGTCACAGTATCTGTGGTCATTGCCACAGCAGATGACCTCCAGACTGGCTGATGGTTTGTCAGTGGATTTGTAATGCTTTTCAGAAGGCTTCTAGGACGTCTCCCATCATGCAGAGCAGCAAATTTAAACTTTGTTTTGCAAACAACAAAAACCACAGGCAGGCTATTTCAGTGGCTGATTTTGTCATCTGAATACATGAGATATTGGAAGGATAGGTCTCTCTTTAAACACAGAGCCAGCCCTCCTGAGAAGTCAGGCAGTGGAGGATCATTCAGATGGCAGCAGTTTGAGCCACAAGGTCATCTCTTACATCACATCAACAGCTCTGTGATTTTACTTCTTGGTCACTCAGCAGCTCTGATTTTATTGCTTCTGCTAAAGGATTTGATGTGATTTTGGGGAGAGAAAACTGATATTCGAGCTGCAATTGTTAAATAGGACATTCCCTCTGGGTTGATGGAGACTACACCTCTAATTCCAGCACTCTTGGAAACTGAGGTAGGAGAATCACAAGTTCAGGCCCAGCCTGAGCAACTTAGTGACTTAGCTGGACCCTGCTTCCAAATTAAAACATGACTGTCCTTTGGAGAAAGCCTTGAAATGGATGATGTGAACAGCGAGACACTTTTAGAAGTCACAGTTCCAAATGAATCACTGCCCGGCATCCATAGATGACAGTCACTCTAGTGTATTCAGGGAGTCCACGACTTTCCCTCTAGAGCCCCATGGGGCAGAGGGAGAACTGAGACAGCAGGCAGACACCGCAATGAGCAGCAGGAGGCTCAGTAGAGCAGGAAAAGGTGATGGGTCCAGGGGACTTGTGCTCTGAGTGAGGGTGTCTTAAATAGGATGCTGGTCAGCGTAAAACAGGAGCAGTGCTTCATTATGAATAGGAAGCACTGGTCTCTGGCCATTATTCAACAGTCTCTCTGAGTACTGAACCTCTCCACCTCTCACTTCTCAGGAGAGGTCCCCCAAAGCCATCATCCCTCAAGAAGAGGGACAGACGAAATTACAGAGCAAGAAGGCAGCATTGTTTGGCTGAGGACACAAGGTCAGGTACCTTCCTCTGCAGGATTCAGGCCAAGGCTTTGAGCACAGCTTAATATAGGCAGGAGAGAATGTCAAAGCTCAAATGGAGAGTTCCTGGGTTATTGAACTGTGAAGTAGCATCATGCAAATGAAGTCTCCCAGTTGTTCATCTAGGTTCCATGTGCTCTGTCCACAGACAGCAGTCTGGCTTTGCCCTTCACCTCTAACAGAAAAGAAAGACTGAAGTGATGATCAATTACAAGAATCTATCTGGAAAAAAAATACTATTAAAGGCTTTCGAGTAGTTTCAGCAGTTCAGAGTTGAGGGAAGACAGGATCTGAGCCTCTGTCTGGAGGAAAAATGCTCAAGAGTGTGCCACCACCTGGGCTTCCCAGAAGCCCAAGCCCTTGCTCTTGTTTCTGACCCTGGGTCCTGTTATCAGAACCCCTAATTCCACATCTCTGAAGACCAGCTGGCTCTCAATAGTATCATCACCTGTCCTGGAATGGATTCTCTCCAGCCCCTGCCTTTCTGCATCGCTAGTCCCTGAATCAAAATCCTGTTTGGGAAAGAATGATTGGCAGCACCTGAGCAGGTGTCTGTATCTTAGCTGCAAAGGACCCTGGGAAATTAATTCTCCAAGTGAAGTGAGGAGGCCTTCACGCTCGGGGGCCAAAAGGAACTACAAATGCCATTCCAGCTGCCTGTCCTCCTCTCTGTGATTAAATTTAGGGCAAATTATTCCCCTCCACCCCAGGGGTAGCTGGGTTCATTTTCTGTCTATTACGATGAAAGGAAAGGATTTGCTTCTTAAGACCTTTTGTCCAAAGTCTGCAGTGACTAGACAGGAAGCTGAAGGTAGCTTTTTGGGAGTCAGAGAAGCTTTCCTGATATTACGAAGGATGCTCAACTCTAAACATATTCTGGGTAGAAGCAGTGATGATGGTTACTCAACATTGTGAATGTGCTTAATGTCGCTTAGCTGTACACTTAAAATGGCTAGGAGAGTAAATTTTATATTGTGCATGGTTTATCACATTGTTTTACAGTGGGGGACATAGCTCAGTGTAGAGCACTTGCCTGGCATATATGAGCCCCTGGGTTTGATCCTTAACATGTACAAACAAACAAAACCACAAAAACTCAGACATTTTTGTGGACACCTATGATCCTACCCTTCAGCAAGCTGAGACACAAGGACTGCCACTCCTGGGCTATGGTAAATTCAAGGACAACCTGAAATATGTATTGAGACTTTGTTTCCCCTCCCCACCCCTCCAAAAAAAAAACATACTAAATTGAACCCTGTCAACTCCATGACCAGTTTTTTTGGTTTTTTTTGTTTGTTTTTGGTACCAGGCATTGAACTCATGTCATGACCTCAAGCTTGCCAGGCAGGTGCTTATGCTGCTGAGCTAAATCCGCAACCCCTGCTTTTTTTTTTTTTTTTTTAAAGAAAGGGTATTATTATTATTATTATTATTTTTTAGAAAGGCTTTGTAATTCAGGTTGGTTTTGAACTTACTGTGTATCCTAGGCTGGCTGGCACCAAACTCATGGCGATCCTTCTACCTCAACCTGGGATTACAGGTGTGTACCACCATGCCCAGGCCACGGCTTCGTGGCAGTCGTATGCAGGGTCCTCAGGGTACAGCAGGTAGCACACGTGCCTCCTTTCTTTTTTCTTTTTTTTTTTTTTTTAACTTTTCATCGGTACCGGGGATCGAACTCATGACCACCTGCTTGCAAGGCAGGTGCCTATGCCACTGAGCTAAATCCCCAGCCCCTGTGCCTCCTTTCTCCTTGGCCTGCCTTCAGGTTCAGAGTGTCCCTGGGAATCATGATCTTTGCACTAAAAGGGGGCTCCCTAAATTTCTTTCTTCATTTATATTTAGGAATCCATGAATATAAGTGATCAATTACGAAACCAGACTGGGTTAAATCCTGTGTGACTTGCTGGGTAATTTTGGGCATATTACTTAGCCTCTTGGCACATCAGTGTCCTGATTTATAATACAGAGATAATAGTACCCGTCTTATAAGGCTGGGACAAGCAGATATATTCATGGTGCTTAGCATACAGTAAATGCACAAGTTTACTGTTAATATTTCTTATGTAAACTGGCACCAAAATCTTCAATATCTTCAATTTTTCCTTCTGTTAAAGAATGTATACAAATAGGGTAGAAAGAGAGAGAGACAGACAGAGAGAAACAGAGAGAGAGAGAGAGAGAGAGAGAGAGAGAGAGAGAGAGAAATATATTGTAGGTATTGATTGGTTTCTTAGTTAATCATAGAGGCCGCATAGTCCAAGGTCAGCCATCTTGTGAGCCAGAGAGCCAGGGAAGATGGAGGTGAGGTTCTAATCTGATTCTGAAGGGGTTAGGGGAAAGAAATGCTTCTATTGTAGTCTGAGTCTGACAGGAGAACTATGAAAAAGAAAAGCCAACATCTGAGAGCAGGAGGTGAATGTTCCAGAACAGAGAGAGAGTGGATTTCCTCTTCCTGTCTTGCATTCTGCTCTCCCCAGTGGATGGGCCCAGGCCCGCCCACACAGGTGAGTGCAGATCTTCCTCATTCAGTCTGTGATTCAAATGCTAATCTCTTCAGGAAACACCCTCTCAGACACACTCAGAAATAATGCTTTCTACCCTGGGCATTTCTTAGGCCCGTCAAGCAGATGGACACACAAAATTAACCATCATATGAAATTATCCCCAAACACAGTGGCTTAGAATAATACTTACTACCTCCTAGATTTTTGGTGTGTGGTTGTTTGTTGTTTTGTTTGTGTTTTATATACTGGGGTTAAACTCAAAGCCTTGTACATGCCAGGCAGCTAAGCAAGTACTCTAACACTGAGCTGTCCCTGGCTCAAAAACCAACTGTGTTTGTTTGTTTTGGACGTGGGCTGCCATGTTACCTAGGCCAGCTCTAACTCCTGGGCTCCTGCCTTCGTCTCCAAAATAGCTGAGACAGCCGAGGCTCACTACCACACCTGGCAAGCTCATTTCTTCATTCCTTCTACTTTCCTGGTTTTCATGGGTCGGGAGTCAGGCATGGCTGAGCTGCATCTTTATTTGTGTGAGGTTGCTCACAGGTTGGAAGGTGTCAGCCAGGACCTGGGTCTCTCTTCAGATCTCAGGGGGGAAGGAGGTGCTTCTTCGACCCTCCTGGCGTTGCTGGAAAGACTTGGATCCTGGCATGCTCTTGGCTAATGGCCCCCTAGTTCCTTGCCAAATGGATTTCTCCATATTGTGGCCTACTTCATTCAAGTGTAATAAACCGAAAGACAATAACACAGTCCAGCAAGGCAGAAGTAATGTGTAACCTAATCATGGGAGTGAAGTCTTAGCACTTTTGTTCCTCCTGTTTGTCAAATCTAATTAATAGACCCAGTCCACCTTAGGGGGAGGGGTGACACAGAGGAAGGCCCAGAAGGGCCCCATGTGAGGCTGTCTGTCACAAAAGAGGAGGACAGGTGTGCTTATTCTGAGGTTCAGTACAGGAAATTCACCGTGTGCCAAAAGGATAATTTGGGGTATTGAGTTACCTTTGTGAAGGATTTTCTATGCATTCATTGTTGCAGGATTATTATTATTATTATTAGTCACACTGGGGATTGAATTCAGGGAGCACTGAGCTACACTCCCAACCCTTTCTATGAGTCAGAGTCTCCCTAACTTGCCCAGGTTGGTCTTGAATTTGTGATCCTCCTGCTTTCACCCCAACAGCTGGAATGACAGGTGTGTGCTTCCAGGCCTGGTGAGCTCAATGCTTTTTTCGTGAATAATCTCGTTTGCTTCCATAGATACCTCTTAAGGTAAGTAAAAAATGCTGCTGAGTACTTACTGCCTTCCTTCTGGCCCAGCCCTAATTTTGCTGTGAAGTCTATATCCATACAGTGCCATGCTTCAGGAGCATGACTCCAACTATTATTCCATGTGATGGATGTCAGCCTCTCAGGAGCTCTGTTCTCCTGCCAAAGAGTGGCTTAGGGAGAAACCTGTGCTCTACCCTTAACCCATGAGGTGGGTGATAAGTCTGATGCAGGGGCACTGAAGGGGCACTGTTGTTCTTCAAAAGAGATGTAGTTCTTTTTTTTTTTTTTTTTGTCTTTTTCTTTTTTATCGGTACCGGGGATCGAACTCTCGACTGCCTGCTTGCAAGGCAGGTGCTTATGCCACTGAGCTAAATCCCCAGCCCCAAGAGATGCAGTTCTTTTTTTTTTTTTTTAATTTTAATTTAAGGAGAAAAAGAAAAAAACAGAAAAAGGATACAAGTAATACAGAATTTTAAAAATAAACAGTAAGAAATCACTAGTTAACAGATTACATATTCTCATCTTAGAAATAGTTGTTCAAGTTACAAAATTGAAGCATATAAAGTGGACTTTCAAACAGTGAGAGTGCAAACAGTTTTGTTCAATGATCCAAAAAACACTTAGTAATATGGTTATCTATCTTATACACTTAAACATATATGCAGTTATAACCTTTAAAGCACTTTCTTTTCTTTTGTACAATGACAATTACACATTTTGGGTTTTATTACTCCCACAGTTCTTATTACTTTTTTTGAAGAGAGTAAAACCAAATGCGACATATCAGAACAGAGTCAGTCAAATCAAAAGGATGGACATAATAGATAATGTAAAAACAAAATATAAAGTGATCAACAATGGTTACCATACTGTCTCTTTCTATTTTAAGAAGAATTACCAGTTATAATAAAATTGAACTAAACAGTAAAGAATAAAACGAAGCATTGGAGACATTACAGGATTTTAAAAGAAAATAATAGTCAACTGGAATGGGCGTCATAATGATTCTTATTGTCTTCACAGTTTTGCCTATACTGTCGAACTTGGTACTATCAAGCAAAGCAGAATAGAGGAAAATCAGTCAAAACAAGATGATGAGGGCAGTACAGGATTTCAAATCAAGTTAATAGGAAATCAAAGTAGATTACTATAATGTATTCTGCTATTTTTTATTTTTCCCTTAATTAAAAAATTTTTTAAAAAGTAAATAATTTTTAAAAAGGGGATTGAGATAAAAGAGGGCATAACAACAAAACAGCACAGGTCAAAACATAACCATTTAAGCAAAATAGTGTTTCACCACAAGATATCCCAACATGAAAGTAGTTACGATAGTGTCTCTTTCCTTGAAATCTTTGAGTATAACTTCATATACTGTAGCACCAAACATATCAAGACACTATAAAACCATTCAAGAGAATGACATTATTACAGGGTATTTAGAACCAATTACCAGAAAATGAACAATGGTTTCTGTATAAACTCCTTGTCTATAAAAGTTTTTGCTTATATTATCATATCTAATAAAATCCAATAAGATACAACCTTTTAAGACCAATGGAGACAGAAGAATACAAGTTTGATGGGACTTCAAAACAAGATGATACTAAATCAGCACTAGCTATTATGATGTCTTGTTTTCTCCAAAATAGCTGTTCCTACCATCCAACCTTCTCTGCCTCATTTCTGTTGAGCTCTTTTTCTGTCGTTTGTTGTCAGTTTGTCTTCTTCATTTCTCTTTCTGCTCCATTCATTGTGGCCTCTCTGCCACTATTTCTGGAATCTTGGTATTTTCCTTTTTTAGACTATCCTGCAGTATTCTCTGTAGAGTTGAATTGGTGGTTGCAAATTCCTCTTTATCCGGGAAGCACCTTGTTTTTCTATCAATTTCTAGGGACAGTTGTGCAGGATATATCAATCTTGGATGGAGGTTATTATCTTTCAAAGCTTGAATTATTTCCCCCCACGCTCTTTGTGATTTGATGGTTTGTGCCAAGAAATCTGCTGTGATTCTGATGGGTGTTCCCTTGTAAGTGATCTGTTTCTTGTCTCTGACGGCTTTTAATATTCTGTTCTTATATTGGATTTCTGGAATTTTGATTATTATATGCCTGGGTGTAGCTCTGTTTGGGTTGTAGGTGGCTGGAGTCCTGTATGTCTCATATATTTGAGTATCTTTACCATTTGCTAAATTAGGGAAATTATCTTGGATTATTTCTGTGAATAGTTTTTGTAGTCCATTTGTTTGTGTCCCCACTTCTTCATTTATGGTCTTAATTCTTAAGTTATAGATCCTCTTATCATCTCCTAGCTTTTGTATTGTTGCTGTTTGGTTTTTTGTTATTTTTAAGAAGTTTTTCATTTCATGCTCCCATATTACAAATCTGCCCTCCAGTTCAGATAATCTATCCTTAGTTTCTTTCAAGCTGTTATGCCAGCTTTCGATAGAGTTTTTAGTTTTCTGGTAATCTCTTTGAACATGCTTCACGTATTCTACATTTTCTCTATTTTCTCCATCAAACAATTCTTCCCTTTTTTTCTGTTCTTCCATTCCATCATCTGTTTTTTCTTGGGCGGTGCTTAGCATTTCTCTAACTATTCTGCTTATGTCTTGCTTCAGGTCATTAATAACTTAATTCCTGAACTTGTCTATGAGGCTCTGGAGATAGTCTTTATGTCTATTGGTGCTGTGTCTGCTATTACATGTTTCTCAGGATTGGGAGCCGAGGAGCCTTTCTTGTTGCTCCCTCTTCCCATATTCTTTGTTCCTTATATATAAGCATATATAAGAGACCCAGCTTCCTTCCCTGTCAGCTACAGTCTGTTTGAATTGCGCCAGCAAGGGTGACAATATAAAAAGTACAAAGTGTCTGGGTCACCAGTGTTATAGACTGGACCTGTGACGATGGTGCCTCTGGAAATAAGATCATTTTGCTCTAGATGGTAGTGTTAGAGTACTATACAAGCAAAAGCATTAATCTGATATAAGAGGACTCATCATCTTCATTAATCAGACAAAAATTGGGGCTACATTGGTTTAAATAAATTGCTAAAATCACACGCATTTTGCCTTAGTGCTGGGATCTAACCCAGGATCTTGCACACACCAGCCATGTGCTCTTCCACTGAGCAGCACTCGTGGACTCCTGTAATCCTTAGCATCTGGTTTAGTCACTTTTCCATTGCTGAGACACAATACCCAGCACCCACAGTTTAAGGAGAGAGAGGTTTATTTTGGTTCACATTTCAGGCCATGGCCAGCTGGCTCCAGGGCAGGATGGCTTGGCAGGATGGCTTGGCAGGGCAGGGCAGGGCAGAGGACAGCTCTCATGGCATGCTGACCTGAAAGCACAGAAAGGGAGACAGAGTAGGTGGAGGGAGGGAGAGAGGAGAAACCAGAAAGAGACAGACTCCTCAAGGCCATATCCCCGGTGACCTGCCTCTTCTGTTACATCCCACGCTCATCAGTGGGCTAATGCACTAGGGATTAGCATGCCCTGAGGATCCAGCCACCAAAGCCCTACCTATGAGCCCTTGAGGCTTTGGGAGCACACAAATCATAACAGTTTGAACCCAAACTGACCAAACAAACAAACAAAACCCCACAAAAACATGAAAAAAGAAAACAAACAAACAAAAAAGAAAGAAAATGTAAAGCTGCTAGTGGTATGTATCATCTGTATCTGTGTGCATTCAGTTGTACCTTGGGTAATCTTACTTTATTTCTTTTCAGATGTTTCTATTTATCCTCAACTAGGAAACAAGTTCTTTGAAGGCAGGAACAAAGTTCCTTTGGCCCAATCACAGCACAGGGTGCATGATCATACATAGTATTATAGATAAGAAAAATTGCTAGATGACCAGGTATGGACTGCACTCAAATCTTAAGAGGATAATATAAATAACTTAAAGTTCTCTATGGAGATTATTTTTTTCCTTTAAAGGAAAATTGCCACAAAATTGAGTGATTAATAATAAAAAACTATAACAGCAATAGCAGAAAATGCCATTTATTTAGTGTCTATTGGCCAAATTTCTGTGTATGCATGTGTGTGCATGGATACACACACATTTATATATGTATATCTACTTACATATATAATTTAAGATTCTCATTAGTCTTATGAGTTAAATATTAATATACTCATTTTATAGGCTGGGAAACAGTCTGAGACAGCAATCTGATCGTATTTACTAAATACAGTGGCCAAGTTCAAATTTAAAAAATATACTCCCTAGGCCACACTTTCCCTTCTACCATGTTGTCTCCACTTGTCACTTGTGTCTGTTTAGAAGCAAAGGAGGCATTACCAATGAGGGGAGGGTTCTTCTCTCAATTCAGATAGAAATCAAGAACTGGCAAGGTACAGTTCTGCTAGCAGCTCTGGCACCTATCAGTGCTCTGTGTGCCAAACACCACGGGGAGATGACCTGGTGCACGGTTCTATTGCTGATTTTTTGTTGGCTGCTGGTTTATGGATTTCTTTGGGGCTAAAGGTTTCTAGTGTTTGTTGTTCTTTCTTTTGAAAGGACCATTCTGTTAAACAGCTCAGGATAAAAATCTTGAGCAAATGACCAAGGAACAAAGGGAAGCAGAGAGACAGACAGACAGACAGACAGACAGACAGATAGAAACAGAGACAGACAGACCAGAGACAGAGAAGAGAAAGCAAACTAATTGCTTTCCATCAGGGACTACTTTCTAAAGATTACTCCTAATAGTGTCACAACCTGGTGACCAGCCTTTAGCTGGGATATATTTAAGGTCAAAACCATACGAATGGCATTCCTATGACAAGTCTTCATCCCAGGGGCCCTGAGGCTCTGACAGGCGATAGTCAGAGCATAAACCCAGCAACACTAGCCACCTGCCCTGCACAGTGCTGTGGTGTTGCTTCTCACAAGGTGAAATCGTAAGATGACGCAGGCTTTCACAACTTCCTACACAAAATGGAACACAACTTTCTCCACCTGGGCTTTTCTTACACACCAGTACACTGAGCCCTGATTTTAAGTTGAGCAAAGCAACAAAAGCAAGGCCCTGGGTCCTCACTGATCAAGATGAAGCATGTGGACTTCCTCTCGATCCTTGCCTTGTGTATCCATGCCAGCATGGGGGATTGAGGTAGTTGTGCTCAGGAAGGGATGTCAGAGTGGAGGTGACCAGCAGTGCCCTCCCCCACCTCGAGTTAAGTGCTATAATCACAGCACATGAAGCCTGTGTTTCAAGGACCTGTAAAATTTAGGTACAAACAAGGTAAACTAACAGCTTCAAAATATCAAAAAGAAGTTCACAATGACAATTTATAAATGTTTAATTAAATATGCCTACAATGTAACCAATCACAAATGCATTCATTTGCCAGCTTTATTTTTTATAAAAGCTGTTACCTTTGAAAGTAACTCACAAATCTGATTATTCTCACTGCCCAGGAATTCTCAAACATAGACTACAGATAGAGCTACTCTCACAAAATAAAAGTTACTCATAGCTACATTTTTTAAGAGGAAATAATCTTTATTTATTTATTTTTAAGAGAATAAAACAATCAAAACAAAACAGTGAAAGTGATACAGGACTTCAAAACAAGATAACAAGAAATCAACAGTGGTTACCATAATGCTTCTTGTTATCTTCAAAATAGCTGTCCATGCCATCAGATCCAATAAAATCAAACAAAACAGAATGGAATAAAACCAATCAAAACAAAACAATGAAAGCAATGCAGGACTTTAAAACAAGGTAATAGGGAATTAGCAATGGCTACCACCTTCCCTTTTTAGACATATCTTCCCTTTCACTTTCACAGTATCCATTGTACATTTTGGATCCCACTAATTCCTTCAGTTTTTTATACTAGGAAGACAACATGATAATGTTCACCTATATGAGTCTGAACCATTTCACCCAAGAGCTCACATCCATTTACCTACAAAAGTCTCGTGATTATCCTTCTTTATAGCTGAGTAGCTTTCCAATGTATAAAAATACTGTAACTTTCTTATCTGTTCTGCAGTTGATGTGCAAGTTACCCCTGCTTTTTTCTGGTTCCTTGTCACAGGGAGCATTGTTTTCTCTCCTTCAACTGTCAGTCTATGAATTTCCTTTTGAGTTAATGTGTTTCTTGTATACCACATCTTGTTTCTTGATCTACTCTGCCTTTGTTTCTTTTTATTCATGGATCAAGGCTATCTGCATTAATAGTTATGGCCAACATGTACTGTTCACCTCTTTCACGCTTTTTTCCTGCAGTTGTAGCCAACTATTTTTAAAAATAAAGTTTTCTTAAAAATGGTTCCAGTGAGCTGGGCAACCTATAATCCCAGCTGAGCCAGAGGGAGCACATGGCATGACATGGCACGGGAAGTCACAAGAGACAGCCACACTGGCTTGTAAAACACACCCAACTTCCTGATGTCTAACATGCTGTCTCCATAACCCATCAACCCATCAATCCGTAATCTATCTGTGAATACGCAGGCCTCCCTGACCCATCATCTCAACGCCCCATCTTCAAATACCATCAGCATGATGTAATGGCATAATTCGTGTTCATGTCTCACAAAATTGAAGAATGAAGCCGAGGACAAAGAAGGGGGACAGGAGGGATGGGATTCTTTGTTCATTTGTTTGTTTAGTTGAGACAGGGTCTCCCTATGTAGTTCAGGCTGCCCTTGAACTCACTGCGTGGCCCAGGCTGGCCTGGAACCCGCAGGCATCTTCTTGCCTCAACCTTTCGAGTGCTGGGATAACAGGTGTGTCCACTGTGCCCCGCCAGAAATCAATGTCTTTCCTTGATGCTCTTCCAGGCTCAGGTACTCAGTCAGGGCAACAGATACTAAGACAGTAGCCTACGTGTTCAAAGTCAGGAAAGGACAAATTGTTCATTAACCCAAGACACAAATCAGCATCAGAGGGCCTTACACACAGTGCCTTGAATTTATGAAAATATAAGAGACTATTCAAAATTAAATCCAGGCTACGCACTTAAAAAAGTACTGGCAGCCAAACTGCATCTAGGCTAGGAATCAAGAGCAAACAAACATTACCTCTGCAAATTAATTTTTAAGTAGCCGAGAGACATTTTCAGCTGGTTCAGATAAAGCTTTAAAATGGGGCTGTCCACAATCCATCAAAGTGCTGTCTAGACAAAGGACGGCCTTCTCTGTTTTGGGAAACTAGGGGAGGAAAACACTTGGGCCGCATCCTGTTGATATCCTAGGAGGCTCAAAGGCAGGATGAGGCCCTGAGTGCTCGGGTCCACAGGGCACCAAGCCCTTAACCTTCTCTCTTCCTCGTGGGGCCAGGTGAGGACACTGCTATTGTGGGGCATAAAAGGAAGGCTCCTGGTTGGCCACAAGTGCACAGGAATCAGCAGTGCAATGGTTAGTGGCAACTCGCTCTCCTGAGTTCATAACAGAAACGATGGGCTTATTTTTCTCCCACTCTGTTCTGGACCCCACCTGCAGACTCACATTTAGTTTTTGAGGCCATATCATCTGTGGATTCTGATAAATTGACACTTGTCCAGAGGAACAACACCAGAAGGAGTGGTAAGAGGACACAAAGTTTGTTTTATGAAGGGTGATCTGCAAAGAGGATCCTCCTAGAGTATAAATAGCTTTGGTGGAGAAGTAAAATTATTATGAAAGATTTACAGGAATAAAGTAAATGCCTCCTGGTAGACTCTAAAAAAAAAAGCTACCTGTCTAAGGGAATAGTCCCTGTCCTTGTATGAGAAAATTCAATAACATCAGGATGAATGTGCCCTCCGATGCATAAATTCAGTGCAGACATTGTTAATAATTGCTGTGTTCCCTGGAAATTTATTAGAAGAGTAGAGTTTAGGTACTTTAACCTAAACTGTGAGACAATGATATGTTAATTTCTTTGACTGTGTAATCATATACATATATATATATAAAACATCATATACATCTTAAATATATACAATAAAAATCTTGTACATCTTAAATATACAATAAAAATCTCAAAATTTTTATGGAAAAAAATAAAAGGAAGCTCCATCTAGTGCTTGGTGAATGGGCACAGGTGGTTCAAGGTCCCAAGGGCTTGGGGACAGCGTGAAGGAAATGGTGGACAATGAGAAAGGTGTTGATTTAGCACCATTGTGTTCATTTTTTTTTTTTAAATCGCTACCAGGGATTGAACTCACGACCACACACTTGCAAGGCAGGTGCTTATGCCCTTGAGCTAAATCCCCGGCCCCCATTGTGTTCATTTTCGAGCAATGTTTCACTGTATAGTGCAGGCTGGCCTTGAACTCTGCTCCTGTAGCCTTAGGCTGGCCTTCAATTCACAGTAATCCTCCTGCCTCAGCCTTCCACGTGCTGGGATTACAGGCATGCACTGCCATGTCCTAGAGCATCATCACTTTTATTACTTAGATAAAATGTGTACTTTGATTGCTTGCCTATTATTTTACCCTAAAAATATTTGCTCACTATCCACAGTATTTTAAAAATGGAGAGTACAAGGGCCTGGGGGTTTAGCTCAGCAGCATAAGCGCCTGCCTTGCAAGCAGGCGGTCGTGAGTTTAATCCCCAGTACCAATTAAAAAAAAAAAAAAAAAAAACTTTGTAAAAATGGAGAGTACAAGAAATTACCCATAATTTTACTTTTTGCAAAACACCTTTTTCTCATTCATACATTCATCCTTCTGGTCTCTTTTCCATAGTATTTATTTTTCTATAAATGTGTGCAAGATGCACATTTGTATTATGTGTAATTTTGTTTCCTTTTCTTCTTAAATAACAGGCATAATCAGAGTCAGTAGAAGAATAACATAAGATGGTTGAATAAGTCCAAACACATCAATTACCACAGTAAGTTAAAATTGATTATTGTTACCAAAGAAGACAAAAGTTGTCATATTGGATGAAAAATAAAACCCAGACCTAGCCATGGTCCCATACACCTGTAACCAAGCACTCAGAAGGCTGAGGCAGGAGGATTGTCACCAATTCAAAGCCAGCCTGGCCTACATATTGAATTCTAGACCAGCCTTGACTAAATAATGAGGCCTTGTCTCAGAACAAAACAAAACAAAAACAAATACATAAATAAATAAACAAACCCTAGAGCTGTACTGTTTATAAGAGACACAACTAAGCCATAAGGATCCATGAAGTTAAAAGAAAATAAAAAGGAAAATTATTTACATTTAGTAATAGTTAAAAGAAGTTAGCAGATATAATTGTGTCCTTTAAAATATATTTTATTAAAAATTTATCATCAAAAGGAGCCACTGTACGATGACTTAATTTGGGCTGGGGAGTTAGCTCAGCGGCGTAAGCTCCTGCCTTGCAAGCAGGCAGTCGTGAGTTCGATCCCCGATACTGATAAAAAAGAAAAAGACAAAAAACAAAAACAAAAAAAAAACAATGACTTAATTTTCTAGGGAAGCAGAACAAGATTGGAGCTGTATTACCTAGCAACACGGCCTCATGTGCATACGGCAAAGCCTGTTCTTTTGAAGCACATATAAACACTGCAAAAGTTGGCCATGTATTGGGCTACACAGGAAGTCTCAAATGCCAAGAAATTAGTAGACCGCAGACCATGTTCTCTGGTAGAATTAGAAAGCATTAACAGAATCTACTAAACCAACCCCACCTATCTGGAGATTTAAATACAAACAGAGAAGACCAATGTGATGGGAATGAAAATCTGTGTAAGAATGAAAATGTTACATATCACATCATTTACTGGGAAATTTGTAAGCACAATACTTAAATTTGAAAATGAAGAAGTGCTGGAAACTTTTGACTTAAACGTTGTGGTGGATTGACAACTGGTGGGCAACCTGGAACAAACACCCAGCTGAACTGAGTCAGCGTGGTGCTGGGTGTGGAAGGTGCCCTGAGGGTCACCGCCAACAGAGTAAATAAAAGGAGACCCAGAGGGGAGGGTGGTGCGGTGCGGGCTGATTCTCCTGGAGGAGCTTGCCATGCTGGCTCTGTGATTTGAACTCAGCTGTTCTCTTTGTCAGAGGAGTTCTGGACCTTGTTGCTGATGATGGCTCTGGTATTTTGGGGGTGGGGGGGAGCTCTGGTCTTTACTTTGTGATCACTTCCTGGCTCCAGTGCAGATCCCTTGGCCGCTGGCACAGATCCTTCACCCTGCTGGCACAGACTTTCTTGCTCCTACCGCTGACCTTGGGGCTTCCCAGCGCAGATCCTTGATACAGACTTGCAGAAGACATTACCTTGGGCTCTCGGACCCCAACTGGCTTCGTGGAGGATATTGCCACCGGATCCAGGCCCTCAGCTGGATTCTTTGGGTCTTTATAGTGTGTGGACAGATTTGCTGCACTGTTTTGTATTTGTCTCTTTGGGTGACTGTTATAAAATAATCCTATAAATCATGTGTCCTATATTAAAATATTTTCCTTGCAAACCCTGACTATAATAAACATCTGTTTCAAAAGTCAAAAGCAAAAAAGAACCCCAAAAATGGAAGAAATTACAAACAAAAGCAAGAATCTAAGAAACTAAACATTGAAATTGAAAAAGAGCCAGGCATGCCTATAATCCCAGCTCTTCAGAGGCTGAGGCAGGAGGATTGCTATGAGTTTGAGGTCAGCTGATATAGTGAGTTTAGGACCAACATAATAGTGAGGCCCTATGTCAAAAAAAGAAAAAAAAAAACAACCTTGTTTGAGGCCAGCCTGGGCTACTTTGTTCAAGGTCAGTTTAAATTACATAGCAAGACTCTCTCAAAAACCCAAGAGAAAACCAAAACCAAAACCAAAAACAAACACACACACACAAAACCACAAAGTGAGTATCACTGGGTTAACTTTATCAATGTAATTTTTAAAAATTCACATGTGAATTTGATGTAAAAGTCAGAGATACTTGAATTTTTATCTACTGACAAAAGTTCCTAGAGTATATGATTATAATCCTGTGATCATCTCTATAAAAAAGTAGAAAACATTGGATAAAATACAATCTTTAGTCTTTATTTTATAGAAATTGCTGTACATCGATTCTATATCAGAAACTCTTAGGAAGCCTCTTACTGAAATGTTTAGAAGTTGTCTTAAAAGATCAGGAATGAAACCTAAGATGTCAGCTATAGTTTCTCTTTAACGCTACAGAGCCTTCAAGGAGAAAAAAAATAGTTTTAGGGCTCGAAGAGCCGCTCTTGGGTAGAGCACTCGCCTAGCAGGTGCAAGGCCCTGGATTTGCTCTCCAGTGAATGAGAGAGAGAAAGAGAGCGCGCATGCGGGGGAGAGAGAGAGAGAGAGAGAGAGAGAGAGAGAGAGAGAGAGACAGAGAGACAGAGAGAAACAGACACAGAGAGACACACAAAGAGGGAAAGGAGGAAAGGAGAGGAATGAAAATCAGAGAAAGAAAATTCTATTTAATCATTAATACTATAATTATCCAAATAGGAAAAAAATTTAAAATCTCCTAAATATTAGTGCTAAAAATAGTTTAATAAGGTCATTGGATGGATCAACGGACAAAAATTTCACAAGCAGTAGCAAAGTGTTAAAAACTAATGCACAGAAGTATTTCCTGTAGTAATAAAAACTATGCCTAGGAATAAATATTACAAAGGATGTGCAAGATCTTTAAAGGGAAAATGATAAAAATGACTGAAAAATTTTATGGCTACCTACGTAAATCAATGGGGAGCTATTCATTTTATTGAGCAGAAACCTCAGTACTGCAAAGATGAGAAATCTTTGCACTCAAGGTAACTCCAGTTCATGCATCAAAGATTCTGTTCTGTGGTTTTGTTTTTGCTTTTTGAGACAAGGTCTTGCTATGTAGCCCAGGCTGCTCTGAATTCAGGGCAATCCTCCTGCCTCAGCCTTCCAAGAGCTGGGATTACAACATGCACCACCTCATCCAGCTAACAAAGATACTCTTGAGAATTAATTAGTTGATTTCAAATTCATAGAAAAGAACAAGTGATCAAAATTGAAAGGAAAAAGTACATGGCAGGGTGGCGTGCTTGTTTTATCATCAATCCAGATTTACGAAGCTATAATAATTAAGGTCTTAGATTAGGTCTTAGATTAGATAAGGTCTCCGTGGATTAGGCAATGCATGAAAAGGCAGACAGACCAGTAGAACAGAAGAGAGAGGCCGGAGAAGATTTAGGCATCTATGGAAACACTAGGATTACTGCAAATTAGCACAGAGCTGGGGGAATTGGTCTATGCCTGAAATCCCAGCTCCTCAGGAGCCTGAGGCAGGATCACAAGTTTGAGTCCAGCCTGGGCAATTTAGCTCACTAAATTGTCACAAACAGACAAACAAATGACAGGGAATGTAGCTCAGGGCAAAGACTGTGGTCCAGAGTAAAACAAAATACATAGAGTAAAAGCTCCCAGTACTCCATTTGGGTGACACGGTGGGGTAATGGAAATTACACTGTGTGGGGGCCTGAAAGTTGGTACATGCAGGCCCCCCTTAAGTTCACATGTTGAAAATTTAACCCCCAAGTCTGCACCCTGATGGGTTTGGAGGTAGAGCCTTTGGAGGATTCCATGAGTTTGTGGAGGTGGCACCCCACAGTGGCCTTAGTGGCTGGATAAGAAGTTATAAAATGTGGATAACTAACTGGGCATAGTGGCACACACCTGTAATCTCAGCCCTCTGGAGGCTGAGGCTGGAGGATTAATGTGGATTCAAGGTCATCCTGGGCTACCTAGTGAGTTTGAGGCCAGCCTTAACTACCTAGCCAGATGGACCTTATGTCAAAAACAAACAAACAAAAACAAGAAGAAGGGAGGGAGTGATAACTGTTTTTTCTTTTTCCCCTGGTGCCCGGGTTCAAACTCATGATTTTGATGCTTGTCAGGCAGGCACTTATGCTGTTGAGCTAAATCCCTGGCCTGTTTTTATCCTAAGTTGCACTGATTTTCTTCCTCATTCATATTTTGATGTCTTTTCTTCCCTAAGCAAATGTTTATTTTTTGGCTAATCCATTTAATCAGTCCTGTCCTCCATGGTTGTTTGCAAAATCTCCTCCAGGTCAGGGTGTAGGCTGATGGTAAAGCACTTTCCTGGCATGCAGGGGGCCCTGGGTTTGATCCCAGCCCTCTCCCCACTCCGTGAAAATTCTCTAAGCCAACATTGTTGGACAGAATTCAGTATTTACTTCTAGAACTTTTTTTTCTTTTGGGTGGTGGAACTCAAGGCCTTCACACTGAGCTACAGTCCCAGCCCTATTTATTTTTTTTATTTTGAAATGGCCTTGCAGTATTGAAAAAAAAAAATTTTTTTTTTTTGATCTTTTTGAGACAAGGTTTCACTATGTATTTCAGGCTGCCTTGAACTCACTTTGCAGCCTAGGCTGGTCTCGAACTAGCATTGATCTTCCGGCCTCAGCCTCCTGAGTGCTGAGATTACAGGCATGTGCCACTATAACCAACTGCATTGATTCTTAAAAACAAACAAAATTTGAGTCTTTAGCCTGCATGCTTTTGGTGTAAGTATGCAGGGACAACAGGATTCTTTCCAAATGGCTGCCCTGTTACTACATCATTGATTGCATAATAGGTCCGTCCATTCTTCAATAACTCAAACTGGGCTTTTATTATAGGAACAAAATTCCTTGTATTGTTGTCTAAAATTGGAGTCCATTGCGTTTCACTGCTTTGCTGATGCCAAACTATTTTGCCTTTAAGACAGATTTTTGCATTTCTTATTTCTTCTCTGAGTTATTAGGTCACTTTTTTCTTTTTCTTTTCTCTGTTTTTGCAGTGCCGGCAATCAAACCCGGGCACGTTAAGCATACACTTACCACACCACTAAGCTACATCCCAGTCCTATAAACTCATTTTTAATCTCTCTTTATTTTATCTAATTTTTAAGCATTTTTATTCTTTGTGACTTTGAAATTCTCCTTGGAGCCTTTGTTTCCACTGAGGTGTATTTGATTTAATAGGGATCAGCATTTCCCCTTGGGTTACTGTGATTTCCGTTAGAGCCTTGGCCATCTGGGTGAGGCCTCTCCTTAGGTGGTCCAACATTGTAGGAGAGAGACCGCACTCACTTTAGATTTATGTTCTCTGTTCAGCAGAGTCACGTGACCACTGGTCTTAATTACTTAAGTGGTTGGCCAATAGGACCCCGTGCAACATGATTTTATCTTGGAATAATTTTTATTTTCAGGTTAGTTAGAATGACCGAAGTTGTTATGAAGGGTAATGGGATCTATGTTTCAGGGAGTAAAATTTAACTGGACTTTTGTCCTTTTGAGTGCCTTCCAGTTTCTAGGGAAGGTAGCTTTGGCCTGAGAAGCCCTAGAATATTCTAGACACAGCCCTTCAGAGACTGCCAGGGTTGCAGAAAATGGTCGGTTTTGTAAGATACTTGGCAAACGCCTGTGGGTTTCATGCTGTGTTGTGCGACTGGCACTACTTGGTTGTGAGGCCAACTTGGAGGTAAGACTTCACCCCGGCTCTGTAAAATGGCCCCATGGAGCCCCTGAGCTGGCTGAGGATTCAGGACCCTTCCATGACTCAAGGCAGAATCTGTTTTAGGCTGCTCTGTGGCACTGGTTCCCCAGAGCTGAACTCTCTAGAACTTTCCATGTGTCAGAAGGGCTTGTCAGCACCAACTTCCCCCAGCAGCCAGACAACGCTTGGGATGACCTAGCTGTACCACCTGGCTGCTGGAACGGGCCCCCCTCCCAGGCACCTCAGCGGAAGCTTTACTGGGGGATCCTCGGGTGTGAGAGGGAGGTCCCAGACCTCTCGGCTCACGGCTCACAGCCCAGGGCCAGACGGCCCATGACCCGCCTGACTCCTTGACGGTTACCCTGGAAGAGTGTAAAACACAGTCAGCACCTCAGACTCTGAGAAACAGGTAGAGACATCCTCATTTTTCCTTGGATTCAGAAATAACACTTCACACGACTGTGGGAAAATAAAACTAGCGTTGAATTTCTTGTTTTACTAGGTCTTTGCTGTGCAGTCCTGTGGTGTTCACTACCTTCACGCTCCTGGACAACCATCACTACTATCCATACGTGGAATTTTTCATCTTCCCAAATCAATGCCCTGACCCCATGAAATGCTAACTCCTCATCCTCTGGCCTTTAGCACGCATTGTCTTATTTTCTGCCTCTATGAACTTGACTTTTCTAGGGACTTCATGTCAATGACATTTACAATACACTCATTTGTATTCAGCCTATTTATTTCAGTTAGCATAATATCTTCAGTGCCTATCCATGTTGAAGCATGGTTTGGAATCTCCTTTTCAAGGCTGAATAATGTTCCATTATAGTAAATACCACATGTCATGTTTCATTTCAATTCAGAAATAATACTTTTGCATGTATTTTCTTCAAATCAGTCTTCACATACTTACCCAGATGAGTTTTGCATATGGGGAAAAGTCCTTTGTCCTATACTTTGATATCTTTTTTTTTTTTTTTTTTGTACTGGTGATGGAACCTAGAGGTATTCTACCACTGAGTCACAACCCTGTCCTTTTTATTTTTTATTTTGAGACAGGGTCTCCTTAAATTGCTCAGTCTTTTGAACCTGTGATCCTTCTGCTTCAGCCTCCTGAGTAATTGAGATTATAGGTGTGTGTCACTGTGCCTCAGTCTTATTTTTTTGGCAGCAAATTCATAATTTGTTCTTTCTTATTTTGGGGAGAGTGAATAGAGAATCTAATTCTCACCCTTGGTCTGTTTTTTTTTTTTTTTTTTTTTGGTCTTTTTGAGACAGGGTCTCACTATGCAGTTCAGGCTGGCCTTGAGCTCATTTTGTAGCTCAAACTGGTCTCAGACTTGCAATGATCCTTCTGCCCCAGCCTTCTTAATGCTGCAATTACACCTGGCTATCTTTTTAAACTTTTTAATTTTTAATTTTCAAGGTCAGATGAACTTTAAAATTGCATTTGCCATAGCTGATGGCCCGCTGTCAGTGGCCCCTGGACAAGCTGATTTTTTCCTGCCATTGTGTTTGTATGGTCCCTGCATTGTAGGTTCTGAGAGATCTTGGCTTGCCTACCAGTCACCCCACCAGCTTTCTGCAGTGACCTGTCTGCATGTGTGCGCCCAGCTTCATAGTGCTTGCTTGGAACCAGCCCGTGAGCAAGGCTGACTCATCCACTGTGCTCCTGACTCTGCCAGTGGCTCTCACATCTTAGAAGATGAAGAAAGAGGCACAGATCTGTGGGTTTGGGTACATCTTGTTTTTTTCCATTGTGGGAAATTCATTTCACCTTTGTCTTAACTTTATTGTTCATAAAAGGATAAGAACACATACCTCACAGTAGCTTTGTGAAGAGTTAGTGAGCTGGTAAAAACGTACAGTCATCTGTTTGTTGAAGGGTAGCTGTTGTAGTCAGGGTTGCAAGGACAACAATTATGTACAGGACACATTTATAGTATTGTTTTATAATGATCACCCCAGGAGTTAAATACCAAGAAAGTGTAGAAAATCTATCCACACACTAAAGACCCAAGGAAATCTAGTCAAGGACCTAAATCTCACAGCAACTTCCTACATGAGTCCAGCTGAAGACCTAGAGCCCATGATGATGCCCCCCATGAGTTCAACTGGAGGCCTAGAGCCCATGACAATGACTTATGCAAGTGTATTTCATGGGTCTGCGCTGGGAAGGCCCAGGTCAGCGGCGGAAGCTAGAAAGTCTATGCCAGCAGGGTGAAGGAATTGTGCTGATGGGTTAAAAGTTCTGCACTGGAGCCAAGAAGCTATGCTGAAAATAAAGACCAGGGCTTCCCTGAAAAGTACCACAGCCATCCTCAAAAACAGTGAGGTCCCAAGCTCCTTCAGTGAAGCAAACAGCTGAGTTCATATCAGGAAGCCAGCATGAAAAACTTCTCTTGGAGGTTGAACAGCATATATCTTCCCCGCTGGAGCCAGGAAGCGATGCTCAGAGTAAGAGCCAGAGCTCCCCCAAAGTGAACCGCAGCCATTCTGAGCGACAAGGTCCCGATGATGATAATGGCTGAGTTCATATCAGGGGAGCCAGCATGACAAGCTCCTCCAGGAGAGCCAAGGCCCCAAACAATAACACATAGGAGAACCCACAGCACTCTTCTTCCTCTACAGGTCTCCTTTTTATGCTGGCAACAGGCCTCAGATGGACCATCCATGTTCAGCACTACACTGATTTAGTTCCGCTGGCGTTAAGTTGACCACCAGTTGCCAATCCACTATGGTAGCTATTGTTATGGAATGAAAAATATCACATTTTGCCAAATGGTTGGCTGCTATGACATAACATTTGGTTCACAGCATAATTCTAAAGCAAATCTAATTCCTTGGAAGGCTGAGATTTTTGGGTATGTTTCTCATATAATTCTTGGTACTTTATTTAGTTTTATGGGAAAACAAGTAATGGCTTTACTTATTTCCTTTTTGAATATTGATTTCTTTATTTTTAATGGTTTTTTGAGAGAGGGGTCTTGCTTTGTAGTTCACTCTGGCCTTGAAGTCATTCAATAACCCATGCTGGTTTTGAACTTTGACAATCATCCTGCCTCAGCCTCCTAGAGCTGGAAGTACATGTGTATGCCATTACATTCAACTTTAAATGCACATCTCTATCTGTTTTATCATAATTGTAATGCTCCTTTAAAATAAAACAACCTAAGTTTTTTTCTTGTAAAGTCATTTTAGAAAAATTTGGAAGAGATTTGCTTTGACTTTTAATCACCCATAATCTCAGAATACAAAAATAATCACTGTTATCATTTCAAAATATTTTCTTACAGACATTCTTATTTCATGAATTCTGGCACACACTGGTTTAATGGTTTCATATTACTATACAAATTATTTTCTCTTTCCTTAATTTGAGTCTTAAACCAAGCCCAGGACAAGAATGTCATATAGCTGGGTGTAGTGGTACCTGCCTGTAATTCCAGGACTCTAGAATTCTGAGGCAGGAGGATCTCAGGTTCAAGCCCATCTTGGGCAATGTAGCAATTTAGTAAGACCTTACCTCAGAATAAAAGATTAGCAAAGGGCTGGGGATGTAGTTGAGTACAAAGGCCCTGGGTTTAATCCCCACTGTAGGAAAAAAAAATGTGAATATAAACTAAACGTGGTAACATGTGCCTGCAGTCCCAGCTACTCAGCATGCTAGGGCAGGTGAGAGCCCAAGGGTTCAGGGCTGGCCTTGAGGCAACCTGGGGAAATCCTCTTCCAAGAAAATAAATACATCGAAACGCTAATGAGTGACTCAATGACAGAGCATCCACTTTTGAATCCCCTCTTGATTATTAGGAGCTATTTTTCTCTCAAGTGATATTTCTCCTGTCTACCTTCTTTGTCTTCAACTTCAATCTTTGACTTTCTGGAACATAGACCCAGATTACTGTTACGTTTTGTTAGCATGAAAGCAAAACAGAGTGAGGAAGAGAGGGAGAGGGAAAGGGGAGGGAGAAGAAAGAAGGAAGCAGAGGGTCCTCACATCCCCATCAAGGTCCCATCTTCTAACCCCTCTCCCCCATAGTGCCATAGGCTGAGAATCAAGCCTTTAACACATAGAGAAACAATCCAGATTCAGAACTTGGCAGATGAGGGTGGGTAGGAAACCCATAGAGATCTATCATCCAGCATATTCTCAGGATGGACCAATGAACCAACATCCTCAGGAGAAATTTACCAGAGGGCATAGAGTGAGACCTCACAGTTAACTTCCCTGGGGAGCCAGTAGGTGGCTATTTGCATACCAGATCCTGTCAGTCTATTGATTGAAGCAGATTAGGGGTTTCCAGGACCTGGACCTCCGCCAGTATTGTGTTTGGGCAGAGCTGGCATGGTGGAGGAGACAGTGTACAGGCACAGATGCAGGGAGTCAGGATGTCGCTGGGCTGGTTCTGGGGGTCTGGTGGGCTGAAATAAAGATCTTAACCCACACTTTTTGTAAAATAAGTTTGCAGATTTTCTGACTCTTGTAGTAGAAATAGAATTTTCAGGACATCTCAGCAAGATGCAAGAGAAGAGTTTATTGTACAGAGATACAGGACACACTAGAAAGTGGAGTGATCAGAGAAATGAGATGCTACAGTTGGGAGCTGGGAATTGTTCCATGGGTTTTGAGTGGTGGAAAACTGCAAAACTGGATAATCTAGTCTTAGTCTTTTCTAGTAGTTGGGAGAGTAGGGCCTACCCATAGAAGTATAATTTTTATACCTCGATTTCCTTGTCTCGTTTCTTCTTAGCTTTTATTTCTTCTACCCTGTCTGAGGTGATAAAAGTGTGAGGGGCAAGGGGCAGACACTGACAATGACATCTACCCTTATGTTATTCAGAACCAGCAACAGGGCAGGGGATGCAGCTCAGGGGTAGAGCCAGGGTTCCCTGGCATGCATGAGACCTTGGGTTCAACTCCTGGTACAGAACAAAAACTTCCCATAAATGCTCCCTGCATAAAATACACTGTGAGATAATAGACACCCCGATTCTGGCTACAGAAGAGTCTTTAGTATGAAGAATGCCTTCTCGAGAGTTTCTCCTGCAGTAGTGTGCTTGCTCTTCCTGCTCACAGCTAATTCAGAGGAGTTGTTTGCAGTCCTCCTCTCCACATACACATGCATCTGCTCAACGTATTTTAACAAAGTTTCTGGCTTCTTTTGTTAAAAATGTGGCTTTGACAGCAAAAAAAAAAAATGTGAAAACTGGTCAACATCACTGGTCATTTGAGCGATACAAATTAAAACAACACTGAGATTGCAGCTCACCCCAGAAAGAATGGCTATCATCAAGAAATCAAGCAATAACAAATGCTGGCGAGGATGTGGGGGAAAAGGAACACTTCAATGTTGGTGGTGTAGAATGGTGCAATCACTGTGGAAATCAGTGTGGAGAGTCCTCATAAAATTAGGACTAAGTGTCCCATTTCACCCAGCTATTCCCCTTCTAGGTATCTTCCCAGAATTTTTTTTTTTTTTTTTTTTTAATTTAAAGAAAAGGAAACGAAAAAAGAAAAGAAAAAAAAAATACATGGAGATTAAAGAATAAAAGGGTAGAAAAATAATACTAAATTACAGACAAACAAAAGGTAAGAAATTGCCAGTTGATAAGTTACAAATTGTCTTCTTCGAAATGGCTGTTTAGGTTATAGAATTAAAGTATTTAGAATGACATTCAAAAAAGTGACCCTACAAACCATTCTGCTCTATGGCCGAACAAAAGCTCCGTAATATGATTATCAGTCCCACCTATTTGTTTTACATCTCTAAGAGGATAAGGTTAACCATATCAAAACAGAACAGAACATTAAAAAAAAAAATAAAAAACAATTTAAAGAAATACAGATTTCAAAGCAAGTCCACTGGAGATCTACCTTATCTAACTGTCTCTAGCTTCTTACAGATAGTTGTCCCTAACTTCACCCACTTTCTATACTTATTGCATATTATAGAACTAATCAAATCATTACAGGATGATGGAGTCTTTTTAGGTCCTCAAGTTCCAAATTAGGGAAGACATTTCCAACTACCATCACATCTCTCATTCTCTTTGTGATAGCCGTCCCCATCTCTGCATATGCTGAAGTTGAGCTGAAGAAACCAGTCCAGAGTCATTTTAATCAGCAAGCAATAGATTGCTAGAATTTATATTATAATGCTACAAAATAAGCCTCGGGTTTTTCAGGTCTCTTCCTCAGAGTATTTGTTCCTATCTTCTCTGTATTATAGGGAAAACCAATTCATAACAAGACAGCGAAACAATTTCCTAGATAAACATGCAATGGATAAGACTTACAAAACTATAATATAAATGATCTTCCGTAGCTACTATGTTTTCTCTTGTTATTTTCAATAGATTTGTCGACAACACTGGCTTATTATAGTTAAATATACTATCACCTATTTTTATAAAAACTTATCTTTGACTGCATTGTAGTATTTGAGAGCTGTTACTGATTCATACCAGTATGGATATCCTTTACATCCTGTCATGCTCAGAGTAGTTTCCTCTACTTTTAGGGTTGATTCTAACACGCATACGGATTTCAAATAGGATCAGTCAAGGCCAACCAATAGTCTTATGATTCAGATACAATTAAGATCAGTCATAGTAAGACAATGTAAGTAATACAGGATTTCAGCTTAAGTCAATAGGAAAGTAAGGATGGTTACCATGGTATAACCTGCTATTTTTGGTTCTAGAGGTCTGTGTCCTCAAATCTGATATGAGTGGACAGACCAGAACAAATTTAATTCAATCTAAATATGGCACTAGGACTACTGTGTCTTTTAAATCGTTATACACCATTAGCAATGACCTCTGCTTTTTTTTTTTTTTTTTTTTTTTTAAAATATAGTTTCAGAGCTGTCTCTACCAAAGACTAGCTTACCGTCTCTGCCTCATGTCTGCTACTCCACTTTGGTATCTTCCCAGAATTAAGAACCTCTTATCACAGTGATATATGTGCACCCATGTTTATAGCAGCACAATTTGTAATAGGTAGATCTTGGAAACAATCTAAATTACCATTGACTGAGGAATAAATAAACTGATGTGGTAGAGGAGAACCAGAGGCTACCCGAGATCATGCCATAGTGGGACTTAGGCAGCTGCACAAGGCAGTTTGCCCTCCCTCTTGGTAAGCGCCCCTGGCGTGAGCCTGGAGGAGAACCTGTCAGATGTTCTCACAAGCCTACCGGCACGCGGGCTTCGAATCAAACATCCCTTCCCTCCCCCATCAGCAAATGGGACAGAGGTCAGAGCATCTCTTGGGAGGGTGACCATATGCAATATAGCAAATATGGGGGTTTTCCTTCTATTTTCTATTTGAAGACAAAGGTTATTTTCACTGTTATGTTTTGTAATGATTGTTTTGCTCTATTCAATATTGTCCTTTGATTGGTTTTACATGGTTATGTCATTGGTTTGATTTCGCTATACCTAATTGACTGGACAACTATTGTGAAAATAAGATATACTATAGTACCTATTACTACTATCCCAATATCCTGCTGTGAAGTTCTGTACCAGTGTCACTACATTGTCACTGCTTTGTTTCATCTTGTTCTGTTGTATTTTTACTGCATTCAAAATAAATTTTTTTTAAAATGTGGTATTTATATAATGGAATACTATTCAGCCATAAAGAAAGATAAACTCGAGGTCTTTGTAGGTAAATGGGTGCAACTTGAGACCATATTCATAAGTGAGATAAATCAGACATGTATATATAAATGTTGTATTGTCTCAGTAATATGAGAAGCTGAAAGAAACAACAAATGTACATGTATATGTATAAATAGTTAAGGTAGTTATGCTACTGATTTCTCTGAGTTTACTGAAGAGAAAGATTTGTGGTGGTATTGTTTATACAATTGAATGTAGAGGTCTAGTACTCTGGGTAAATTATTTGGAGATGACAATGTGCAGTGTATGAACCATTGTTGCCCCTGATTGATATGTTCTGAAATTTTGTTTTATTTGTGTTTCTCTTTGAAATAAAATGGATTTGAAAAACAATGTTGCTGTGCATAACTGAGTAAAAGCTTCCTGGTTCCTCAGGAGCCCAAGGGTGAGGAAATATTTGCTTAGAAGTGATTCATGGTTTAAACATTCTGCTGTTACTGAATTTGAAGCTGTTTCCCAAGTAGTAATGTAATAGGCTGTCTTAGTTATATTTTTTTCATTGTTGAGACAAAATACCTAACGTCCAAAGTTAAAAAGGAAAAGGTTTCTTTAGCTCACAGTTTGTAGAGGTTTCAGTCCATAATCGGCTGACTCCAAGGCAAGAGAAGCAGTTCATGGAGACAGAAGACAGCAAAAGCAATAAGCAAGGGATGATCACAGATGTTCTGCCCCTTTTATTTTGCCCAGGCTACTCAGGGTAGGTAGCACTCACACTCTTAATCCAGGTGCCCTGGAGCCAAGCATTGCACCATGAATCTATTCCAGCTTTGTACACTCTAGATCCAGCCACCTCTGAAAAGCCCCACCTATGAGCACATGAGACTCTGAGGGAACATCTAGACACAAGCCATAACACAGGCAATGCTCTGATAAACTTATTTATACATAAATTTGTTCATTAATTATTGTTTACATTATTTTTTCCCCTGAATGATTCTATAGGCAGCTTTTATAAAAGTAAAATTATACTCCTGCCTCAGCCTTCTGAGTAGCTGGAATTACAGGTATGTGTTGCCTCACCTGGATTTACCTACACTTTTTCTAGATTATGACCTACTGAAAGCAGTGACTTCATCTTTGTAGATGTAGCCTTTTCTGATGACATCTTCATTAAGTTTTAGAAGTTTCTGGGTAACTCATTTCAGTAATGAATGCATTTTTCAGAAGACCAAAAGTAAAATATTGTTATTCAAAATTCTTGTATCTCAATGGTAACCAAATAAAATTTAATTCAACTTTGTTAACACTTTTGTTATTTTGTTCCTCCAGTGGCTCTGTGTGGCAGTATCATATCAGAGATAGGACTGAGGCCAAAAAGAAGCATAATACAAGCAACTTGTTAATAATAACAAAGTTTGGAAACCTGAGAATGACTTTGTTCCACTGCATACTCAAGGGGATTTCTGTAATAACATGACTCTTGCCTTCTTCAGGAAGGCAGAATTTAGTGGTCTTGAAGCCCATCCATTGAGTAGGGCAGCACTGTCTTAGAAAGACAAAATGAGCCACATCTGACGTTTTATATGATTAGTTAGGCATTTTTAAACCAATGTGTCTAAAATCTTATCCTTGTGTCATGTAGTTGGAGTAAAAAATTATTAATGAACTTTTTGGGGGGATGGGGTATGGTCTTTAAAATCGTTTTGTGTTTTATGTCTACAGCGTATCTCAGTTGGGACCAGCTGCCTGTCAAATCCTCCAAATCCTCGTGTAGGTTGTGCTACCATAGTGGACAGCCCAGGATTTATGTTATCAGTTTCTATTTTAATGAGTGCAAGGGATATATTTTTCAGTTATTGGAAGGATGTTTTTGGTGTCTTAGTTTGGCTTCCTTAGTGGCAGACCCTGAGATAAGGATCAGGATGTAAGTAGTTTATTCTGGAGGTGATCCCAGGAAACACTCACAGGAGGTGCAGAAATGAGGCAGAAAAGGAAAGAAAATGTAGAAAGGGTGTGTGTGCTCGATCAGGCAGCTGCCTCCATCCTGCTGGGAAACACTGCGGGACACAGCAGGTGTTCTGAGAGGCAAGAGTTTGGGGGTATTTATCCACCCACTTCCCATTTATTATTGGTTGTAGGTTAATTCCAGGGTGCTTGCCTGTGGGCCTAGTGTGCTTTCCTAGCCAGAAAAGGCCTCAAGTAGAGAGCTCCTAAGCAATATACTGCTTTAGTCATGGAGAGAAGCCCAGAAGATACGGGTTAGACAGTGGCAGGACAGATCGTATGAGTAAGGATCCTAGTGGCTCTTAGGACCCAGATATAATGTAGCCACAGCTATCCTTTATAGTACTCATCTTACTTGTGTTTCTAGCTCCTGGAACAGTCCCCAGCATACAGGGAGTGTGTAACACAGTGAATGTTTGCTTAGTGTGTGGCTGTCCTTTGGGTAACTGCTTTATCCTTTAAGGTTTTTCATGTAAAACGAAAACTTGGTTACTGGCTCTTATGGGTCACATTGTAGAATCATGATCCTCCACGATCAGAAGCAAATGGAGGCATTCTGCTTTTTCAGTCCTAGCAAACAGTTCCCAAAGAAGAAGGCCAGCTGGCCCTTCGTGGGTAATGAGTGAGATTATGTTATTACACGTTATGATTAGCTACATTTGAATCACGTGCCAACCTTTTGGCATGGGAGTAGAATCCATTACCAAAAGGTGGAATGTCTAGACAGTTGTCACTTTATTGGGAATTGAGGATACCCACACGACTACATTTAAACTGTGACTGCTGTTTGTCGCGTCTTATAGACAGATCCTTGAGAATGTGTACTTAGATGAACCATTTTAGTGCTCTTTGTTAGTCAACTATAAATTTGACACTTGATGCTTTGACTATCACCCTGAAGACCAATTAATGTTACATAAACATGATAGGAGGCCTTCATTTTGGACTAAATTCCTGCATTGGAGTGCAACACACCAGACAAAAGTAAAAATGAAGTTACTCATGCTAAAGTTCTATATCACAGAACTGAAACTATGTCGTTATCAGGATTAAGGATTTAATAGCCAAATTTCCAATATAGCCTGGATTTAGTTAGCATGATAATCACATTTCCTCTTCCTTAATCCTTACACAAAAAAAGTAAACTGAAATAAATTGATGTAACCAAAGAGCATTTTCTACTGCACTGGCTCCCTATCTTCACTGTACAAGGCCAGTGACTTTGAAATGAACAGCCCATTTCCACCCCCTGCTTTTTTCAGCCTGTTCTACTCAGACTTTGGGAACGCATTTCTATTTTATAGGAAAATGAAGCCAATTTAGATCCTTAAACTAAATTGTGTTTTGTCTTTTGACATTAGTCATTTGCTATTTGCAAAGGCACAAATTTGCATCAAGGCCCTTCAGATTGTGTTTGGGAATGAATCATCAGTACAAGGTCCACTTTCCCTTGACATTTTCTCCAAATCTTCATTAGATTGCGAAGCCCTAACAATGTGTTGATGGAACACTTGTTCTCTACTTGCCAGGTTTCTGGGAGGGACATTTGCTAGGGGAAGACTCTTGACTTTTCCTCTCTTCTTTCTTACTGACCCTCCCTGTTCCTCCTGGGAGTCTAGAAGAGGGAACTATGAATTAATGTACCTCTTCTATTGTAAAGCTGCCTGTTTGCAGAGATGGTATATCTGACTTGCTGTCTATACCAGGCTCCTTCCTTCTGAGCGACTAAGGCAATCAACTTCTGCCAGTGAATGGCTGGTTGAAGTTTATTTTAGGGATCAAATATTAACCCTCATAATACAGTCAACCTCTGTCCTACTTTTCATGAATAAAACAGCTGACATCTTCTTTAAGTCTCTGTCATAGTTATTCTTGTCACTGGGATAACAATACCTGATACCACAGTTTAAAGAAGGAAAGATTTATTTTGGCTCACAATTTGTAGAGGTTTCAGAACCTAGTTGGCTGGTTCCAAGATAGGGTGGCCTGGTGGAGGAGGCTGGCTTATAGCATGGCCGATGGGAAGCAGGATGGGATGAAGGGAGGAGGAGGAAGAGATACACTGTTCTGCGCCTTGCTCACAGTGACTCATGGGGGACCCACAGTCCACAGGGATCACAGGACTCACAGGGATCTACAGGACCCACAGTCACTCACTTCTCCCCACCACGCTTTACCTCCCAATATTACACCTCACTATAAACCATCAGTGGGCCAGTCCAGTACCACACATCCATATCCTGTTACCTCCCAAAGAAACCTTGTACTTGCTAGCAGTCACTTTTCATTCTCCCCAATTCTTCCTCTAGGCAAACATGAATCACCTTTTTACCTCTATAGATCTGTCTATTGTGGACATTTTATATAAATGGAATCCATATGTCACATGGTATTTTGTGGCTGGCTTCACTTACTTAATGCTACCATTTGAATCTTAACTGTCTACCCAAAGGCCCATGCACTAAAGGCTTTGTTGCCAGACCATGGTGCTATTGATAGGTGCTGAAACTTTTAGGAGGTGGGACTTTGTGGGAGGAGGTTAGATCATTGAGGGGAGGCATAGCCTTGAGGGAATATTGGGACTGATCCTGCTTCCAGGAAACTGAGTTTAAGAGTCTACTGCTATCCCATGCCCCCACTACCATGTGTACTTTACCACTTTGGGCCCAAAGTAACAGTGACCAAGGACTGAAACTTCTGAAATTGTAAGCCAAAATAAACCAGTCTTCCTTATTGTTTTGTATTAAGATATTGCATTTTGTCACAGTGATGGAAATCTGAGCAACATACTTGGTATGACACTGTCAACATTTATCTATGTCATAACATCATATTTCATTTATTTTATGAAATACCAGTAATATTCTATTGTATTAAAATACCATATTTTATTATTCCTTCATTAGTTGATGGACAGTTGTTTTTTCTGTTTGATTTTATGAATCATGCTATGATATTTGTGTGGAAGTTCTTATGTGGACACTTCATGTTCCTTTCCCTTGGGTACAACCCTATGAGTGGAACTGCTGAGTCATTCTTTGAACTTTTCAAAGAATTGCCAGACTTGCACTGGGAGGGTGAGGCAAGAGGATTGTCACAGTTTGAGGCCAGTCTGGGTTACACTGTAAATTCAAGCCAACCTGAACTACATAGAGACTCTATCTAAAACAAAACCAAAAAACCTTAAAATGAAACAAAACAAACAAAAAAAAGAAGTGCTAGACTTTTTCTCAAATAGCACTAGTGTCCATTACTGAGTGACACGGGCACTCCAGTTTCTGACACTTGTTATCGTCTGTTACATCTAGATATCCCCAGAAAGCCTCATGTGCCCACCCTCAGGTGGGTCTTTTGGGAGGTGATGGGTCATGGGTGTGTAACACTAAATCAGGGGCCTGTGATACTGAATTGGTTCACAGATGGGTTTGTAGCTCAATGTGAGGTTGAGGGATGAAGCCTGGGGTGGGGGAGGTATACCACTGTGGGTGTGGCCTGGATACAGATTTATTCCTCCTGCCCTGAGGGCTCCCCGATTCCTCCCTGCCATGCCATGGATTGTTTTCCCTCTGCCATGCCCTTCTGCCACGCTATCCTGCCTCAGACCAGCTGACTATGGACTGACATCTCTACAAGCTGTGAGCCAAAATAAACCTCTTCTCCTCTAACTCATGGGTTTGGGTATTTTGTCCCAGAAATGAGAAAGTAACTAAGGCACCATCTTTTTGGTTACAATACTGAATTAGTTAATGCCAGTAAACAAGGGCAGGTAGAGGTCTATCTTAAGATCCCTCTTCTACCTTCACAAGCTAGTTCTTGGCCTAGTTACCAAGTATCCAAAAGGCATTTACTAAACACATATTTTGCATGATTGTGTGTGTGTGTGTGTGTGTGTGTGTGTGTAGTGCTGGGGCTTAAACTCAGGGCCTTCGACATTCTAAGCAAGTGCTCTACCACTGAGCTCTAACCCTATCCCATTGTGTGTTAAATAAATGGGGAGACTTTCATTTTTACATTGCTTTCAGAATGCATTCACAAGTTGTGAGGCTCACAATAATCTTAAAAAGCACGAAGAGTGAGATTATGATTCTCATTCTATAGACCTGAAAAAATAAGAGAACAATTAGGTAACAAGGAAGTCTGGTGACTCAATCTAATCTTATCTCCATAGTCAGAGACTGGTTCTTAGCATCTCTTCCCACTCCCACATTAGTTAATGTTCAGAAAAGAATGTTAACTACTCTCAAAAGAGCTTAGTTTTTTAAAAAAGCAACCTCAATGGAAGTTGAAGGGACTAAGGACTCAGTGCTTTGGCAGTTTGGAGACTGCTAATTATGGTTCTGACATAATCGTGGGCATGAATAGTGCGAGGGTTCCAAAGAGTCACTGGACTTCTAACTTTAGCAAACAAATTCTTCAGCTTTCAAGCAGAACCAGTAACTGAACATTTATTGGACAAGAAAACTTAGGGAGTTTCGAAAAGTGCTGTAAATCAAGTGAGGGCTGCCCCTTTTGATTTTCAGATTGCATTATCTGAGAAACAGCTAACAAAGAAAGGATGATTCTTTCTTTCAGGTTTCATGACACTGGAGAAGGAACTCAAAGTTTTCATATTGAGCAACATCCCCAGCCTTTCTTTTGAGACAGGGTCTCACTAAATTGCAAAGTAGCCCAGACTGGACCAGAACTTTTGGATCTTCTGACTCATCCTCCCAGAGTGCTGGGATTACAGGTGTGTGCCATCATGCTGGGCTACAGAGATCATAATTCTCTTACAATATTCAGATAAACAGTATCTTCCTTTTTGTGACAAAAGTTGCAAGCATACATATCAAAATAGTGCAATAAATTCTTCACAAAAATTATTTTGCAGCTCTTTTGCCCTTGATTTTTGTTTTGTTTTTTGGTACCAGGGAGCAAACTCATGACCTCATGCTTGCCAAGCAGGTACATATATCACTGAGCTAAATCCTTGACCCCTTGATTTATATTATAGTTTTTTTTGAGACAAAGTCTTGCCATGTAGTTCAGCCTGGTCTACACTGGTCTTAAACTTGGGGTGACCCTCCTGCTTCAGCCTTCTGAGTGCTGGGATGACAGATATGCACTACCTTCCCTGGCTTTATTATAATTTAAGAGAGAGGGCCTGGCTATGTGGCCTAGGTTGGCCTGAACTGTTGAGCTCAAGGGATCCTCTGGCCTCAGCCCCATGCCACACTAGTACCTTGACTACCGGCTCTGAGCAACTATGTTTTACATAAATGTTTGCAAACAGTTATTTATTTATTTTGGTTTTTTGAGACAGGGTCTTGCTTTGTAATTCAGGTTGGCATTGCATTTATTGTGTGGCCCAGGCTGGCCTCATACTTGAGGTGATCCTACTGCCTCAGCCTTCCCTGTGCTGGGATCATAGGTGTGTGTCACCACAGCCAGCTACACTAAGGTTTTTTGTTTTTTGTTTTAAAGTCACTATTAACCAAGCAAGTTTAGCAAACGTAGTAGGGAAATGCTCAAAGCAATACAAAACGATCTTGTGACTATGAGCACCATGAATTCATATCCTCTGACCTTTTCTCATTTAGAGCTGAGCTGGTAAGGCAGCCTGCACACATAACAGGATTTATGAGTGGGAATCCAAAAGCTAGGAACAAGACTTTTTTCCTTGATTCTTTCTTAGAACCATTCATTCATTCATTCATTCATTCAACCAGCGCACCTTGGACACTTTTCATGGACGATGAATGTCTTCCTTCCCAACGGACCTTAATCACAGGCCGACTTGAGTACAAACCAGGCTTCATCTTTACTGATTCTCAGACCCTGGACAAGCCGTCTGCGGGTCTCAGTTTCTGCTTCTATAAAACAAAAATTAGTTTAAAAAGCCAAGCAAGGGAGCAGGGCGTGGGGGCCCACTCATGTCATCCCAGCACTCGGGAGGCTGAGGTGGGAGGATCATTGCAAATTTGAGACCAGCCTGGACTACAAAGTGAACCCAAAGCCAACCTGAATCGCATAGCGAGACCCTGTCTCAAAAGACAGAGAAAAAAACAAAAACAAAAACAAAAACAAAAACCCAAGCAAGGTGCCCAGGAACGTGTATAACCAGGTCCTGTAACGTTTGTTCTCATGGCTTCTGTTATTTTGCTAGGATCCGGCAGGCAGCCTCTGTTCCTCCTCCCTCCCTTCCCTAATCTAACAGGGCAGTCATTCACAGAGGCCCACCGCACAGTGCAACCTGTCAGATACCCAAAACCCAATCCGATGTTTCCAAATCATCGGAATCCCCATCTCTTGTTCCCCGCCTGTCTTCTGGTCTTGCGGCTCTACAGAGAGATTCTGTGCTAATCCCTGTTCTTGTCCGCGATTAAGCGCGCGGTCGGCAGGTTGGAGAACCTCCCCCAGCATCCAGTTTGATCCCGATGAGACCCACGCGCCCAGGGGTCTGGCTGCCCAAAGGCACAGGCAGCTCCCTCCACGTATCCAGACAGCCGGCTCACAGGAAGGCGGCTCCCAGCGGCTGGGGTGGGCGGAGTTGACACCACCCCCGCCACCTTTTTGGGTCGGTGCCCAGACGCTGATCTCTTAACTTCGGCAAAGTTCGCTGCCGGCTCGCAGCACGTGGCCACCTGGGAGCCGTGCCTTGCGCGCCGCGTGGTCCTCGTGCCCGACCCCCGGCCGCACTCCAGTGGCGCCGCTCTCAGACGCGCTCCTCCTGGGCTCCAAGTGGCAGCGGCGGCGGCGGCGGCTGAGCGAAGCGGGCGCCCCCGGAGGCTCGGGAGGCGGGATCGGGGCGTGCCGCGGCGCCCGGAAGCGGCTGTCCTCAGGCTCCAGCCGAGCGGACCGGCGCGGCGGCCCGACCTACAGCATCTCCGGCGCGCCTCCCTCCCGGCCTGCGCACCTCGGCCCGCTTGGCAAGATGCTCCCGGTGCACCAGGAGCTGAAGCCCAACCCGCTGCAGGACGCCAACCTCTGCTCGCGCGTGTTCTTCTGGTGAGTGTCCCGCCCGGGCGCCGCGTGCTCAGGGTGCCAGGGGCCGGGACGCGTCCCTCGGCGTTACCCGGCTTCCTGCGGCCCCGCGCGCGCCCCGCAAGGGGACGCGGGCACGGGGCGGCGGGCGCCCAGGCCGAGGAGGAGAAGGAAGAGGATGAGGCTGCTGGGAGGCGGCACCCTGTTTGCATCCCTCACGGGCACCCACCGCACGGGGCTTTTTGTTTCAGTTTGCGAAAGCAGGTCGGAGCCGCCGCCTTCATCTAATCTCAACCAAAGCGTAACGCGGGCGTCCTGAACCAGTGCCATGTCCGGACAGTGACCCCACCCTCTCGATGTTCTTTACCCGACACCTCCTTCCAGCCCCGCCGGCTTCCGCTGTGTGCGCGCGCGCGTCTAAAATCTCCCTTTATTATTTTTCATGTCTGAGTGAGGATCTGGCGCGAGATCTGCTTCCCCGTTGTGCTTTTGCCTGGGACTCGGATAGCCCCGTAGGAGTGCGTGTCTGTCCAGTCTTTGCCCAGTCGTGTGGAATTTTCATTTTCAACTTGAGTGATCACTGGGGAAAGGGGTCCTACCAGAATCTCTTAAGCTTGTGGGAAGAAACAGGTGAAAAAGTCTTTCATAAGTGACCCCTTATGGCCGGGCGTGGTGGCGCAGGACTGTACACCAGCGCCGGCGAGGTCAAGGCCAGAGGATCACCTTGAGTTCGAGGCCAGCCCGGGGTACATAATGAGTTAAAGGCCAGCCTGTTTTAATTGTTAGGCAGTCAGACCTGGCGGCTCGTTGGTCCTTCTCTTAGTGAGGGGTAGTTAACGTGAAAAATAACAGTAGATAAACTTCTCAGTTAGCTTTAGGTAAGACACAGAACTCTTCATGCACCTTGCATATGTGAATTTTCGAAGTGAAAGTGCCAGGAAAACGTAGGTATAGGGTGGCACTGGCCTGTAATTTCAATATTGGGGAGGCTGAGGCAGGAAGATCTCAAGAGTTTGAGATCAGCTTGAGATCCAAAGCAAGACCCTGTTTCAAAAACAAAGCAAAACAAACCCCCACCAAAAGTAAATTCAGGGAAATGAGAAAATGTGCTGACCTCTCTTTGAGGCCTCAGGTGGAGCCTATATTAATTTCATAGCTGGAGGGGAAGGAACGATTGCCACTGTTTTACACTTGAAGACACTTAGGTTAAGATAGTTTTAAATGGCCTCCAGTCACAGAGCTAGGAAGTGTCAGGTTGTGTTTCAGTGTTCTGAGCTGCTCTGTTGAGCTGCTTTTTTCTGGGGAGCTTCTTCTGAAAGCAGGGAGAAAGAAGGCTGGCGTTTCTCAAGGGGCAGTTTGAAAACGCTGGCTGCTGGTGATGGCGCTGGGGAAACCTTGATAGCCACTTTTAGGAAGCTCTGCTCCTCGCAGGGTTGCGTCAGCCTTAGCATTGCCTGGGAACTTGATAGAGATGCAAAATCTTGGACACCTCTGCAGACACATTCTGTGCAGTCGGAGACTCCAGTGCATGCATGACCTTGTGTGTCTCAATAGGTGCTCCGGACCATGCTGATGTGAGTGGGCGTGAGGCTGTCTTAAGGTTTTAAGCTGCTTTTCCTGTTGGAATTGCTGTTCTTGTGCTGTAGTTTTAAAAGAGGGACATGACTTTGTGAAGTCAGCCTCCCCTTGGACTGTGATGGCCATCGTGTATTTATTTACTCTTGCCTTACTAGGGATCGAACTGCAGGGACTTACACTGAGCTGCACCCTCAGACATTCTTTAGAATTTTGTTTGGAGACATGAGTGACACTGGATGTTCCCCAGCTAGGCCTTGAACTCCTGGCCCTCTTGCTTCAATCTGCAGAGTGGCTGGAATTACAGGCCTGTGCCACCGTGCCTGACTCAGTTCACAGAATTTTAAAGCTGGAGACCCCTTAGTGATTTTCTCCCTTTTCCTGTAAGTGGGGTGGCTAAAATGAACCCAGCCAGGCAGTGACCCCTGAATACCAGGCCCAACTTGTAAAGAAAAGCCGAATTTTCACCTTATTGGGTGCCTGCTTTTTTTTTCAAACTTCACTGGATTTGGGCCGTACGCGATGACTGTTGACGTTTGTGGAGTTTTAAAAGCACAGTATTTTGTTTTCTGTTTCTACAAGAAGCTTTAAACCATAGGAGAGGAACATGGACAGTTTATTTCCTGCTGGTATTTTAGTTGTTTCTTTGTCTTCCCCCTGAATTTTTTTTTGAGGCGGGGTCTTGCTACATAGTTCAGGCTGGCCTTTAACTCACTTTGTAGCCCAGGCTTGCCCAGAACTGGCAGTGATTCTCCTGCCTCAGCCTTTTGAGTGCAGGGTTTACTGGTATGTGGCACCAGACCCAGTCTCTCATACTTTAAGCACATATTTTTATGGACCCCCCCATATGTTTTTAATTAAACTGTCAACAGTTTTGAATCTTCATTCCTTTTTCATGTTTGATGTTAACTGCCATGGTGTTATATCGACAGCTGCTGTTGAACACCATTTATTTCTAATGATTACATCATGCTATGCATGTCTATTTATTTTGGTGCAGTTTTTGTTTGTTTGTTCTCGGTGCTGGGGACTGAACCGAGATGGTCTAAACTCTTTCTCTGTCGGGAGCTCCATCCCCATTCTGGGCTCTCTTAAATCCCAGGATCCTCTCAATGTCCATTTGCATTTTCATTGAGCTATTTTCTTGTCTCATTTCTAACAGTAAAAGTGAGGATTTCTCTTCATATGTGTTATAAAATAGCCCTTATTTTTTCCCCCCAGAATAGTGCATTTTCCCTATTACTGTTTACTGAATAATTCTCCCGTTATTGGGAACAAGGAGTGTAGCTTGTGAACTGTGTCCAGTCAGTCCTGGAAACTCTCTCAGGGGCTGTCCTAATCCCTTGGTGTCCCCTGGTGATGCCCAGCAAGCCCCCTGGGTACTCGCTGTGACCCTGTGCTGGGCCTGGGTCTGAGGAGGTCTGCAGAGATGGCATGTGAAGGTTAGCAGTGCAGGAGCCCTGTTGGCCAGATGTGTGGAGAGGGATCGTGGGGCCAGCTGTGTGGCTAGCTGTGGCTCGGTTGGTGAAATGACATCTTGTGGAGCCTGTGCTGTTGTTGACGCTGCCGCTGGTGACAGGAGACTCTCCAGAGACTCGTTTTAGAGAAAGCTGTTGACATAAGGGTGGAAATGCAGACCGCTTAGAGGAAATGGCTGTGAGGGACCCTTACTCAGTGCGAAGAAGTCTTCAAATTGTGTGACTTTGGTGCCATTTGGGGAACATCCTTTATGAATCTTCATTCTTCATTAACAGAAGTCCACATGCTGTGGAGGGAAGCTGGGTTGATGTCCCAGGTGTGGTTCCCTAGAAGGGAGGCGCGCTGGCTGAGCTTGTGGTTCTGGGAACCGTGTGTTAAGGAGCTGTGGCCTTCTCCCCCTGGGCTTGGCCTTCCCCAGGGATGCTGTTGTTTTCTTGGGAGGAGCCCCCGTCCCTGTATTGTCTACTGGCCCTGGGCACGGATACGGTAGCCGGGAGCTCTGGTCTTCACTTTTGTCTTGGGCATCGTTTCCTGGTTCTCCTCAAGGATTCTTAGTGTGGAGCTTTCAGCCTGCCCGGTACAAATGTTCCAGGATTAGGTGTGGTGCCGACTGTTAGACTTTCTGGCCCAGGTCTTTCAGCCTCCCATCGCACATTCCTCGGTCTCCTGGCATGAACTTGTATAGGACATAGCTGGGGGATCCAGGCTGTTCCCCTTTGCAGAACTGAGGATACGATTCAGGTCCTTTGCGCTGAGCTTTTAACTCAGCCCTTTTTTACGTTTGATTTTGAGATAGTGCCTTGCTAAATTGCTAAATTGCCGAGACAGAGATTGAATTTGCAATCCTCCTGCCTCAGTGCCTCCCAGAGTGCTGGGATTACAGGTGTATGCTACCACATCTACCTGGATTCCTTTCTCTTAAACATTTAGTTTGGTGATTTTTGGTAATTTTATTCAATAAATACTGCTCCCAGCAGGCTGTTGTACGCTCCAAAGGTGTATTAAAATTCACAGCTGATTTTCTACAGTGAAATAAACATTATAACATATTTTACAAGTTTTATCTCCGGTGGTTATTTTTTTCCTTTATCCCTGAAGTCCTGCCTCTAGCCAGCATGAGAGGTTACCTAGTGTCCATTCTGATGTCAGGTATTGCCTGTGTTCCCCTGCATCTTGTCCCAAGACTGGCCCACTGATGTGGGTCATTGAGCTTGGGCGTGAACATTGTGAACATTCCCCAAGTCTCGTGTGGAACTTTTCCATAGATCAAGGAACCCTGTCCCTCATGTCGAGATGCTGCCACAAGTTTCCTCCTGCAGGTGGTTCTGGACTGTTTCTGTGTCCACAGAAGGCATGAAGGTGGCTGTCAGGAGTGCAGTGGGCAGAGCTGGCCTTTGGCATTGGACACATTGGGGGCTCTCCTTGCAGACTCCCTGTGGCTGAGTTCCTCCAGCATGATGGTTCATATATGTCCATCCTTTCAGAGATGAGGACTCGGAGAGGCTGCAGAAACCATGGCAAGGGGATGCCTGATGACAAGATTTCAACCTCACAGATTTTTGTAATTAACATTGACTTACTTACTTATGTATGATGAGAATACTGGGAAGTTTGTAGGAAGAAAGGTAAACTTCTGTCCTCCAGAGGAAGGAAGATACATTTTAGATCCATTTAGAGGTCAATCATTTAAAATGTCGTTACACACACACACACACACACACACACACACAGTGGGAGGAGAATATGAGAACAGGTAGATAATGAAAATGGAACTCAGCAGAGGGCTAAGGGTAGCATGGTAGCTTTTCTAATTTAAAGGTCCTATTGACCTGAGTGTATTATCAGTACTTTTTGATATGTTATTAAAATGCACATGGAGGACCCTTCTACCACATCTCTCAGGTTTTTCTGATCCTTGTTAAGTCTAGGTGGATCCTAGGAATTTGTGTTGTTTTTTCTTTTTGTTTGGCTGGTGCTGGGGATGGAAATCAGAGCTTCACACAAGCTAGGCAAGTGCTGTACTCTTGAGCCACACCTGCATTTTAGCAGTTGCATCTGCTGACACCCTCACGTTGAGACACATGATTCGATGGTCTAGGAGCTAGTCATATTGATAATCGCTAAAAACTGTCCAGTGGTTCCTGTAGACTTGGAATTTTGTTCAGTTCTTCCTATAATCCTCAGTAATTTAATCCTGGGATGATCTAAAAAGCAAGCATCAACCTTTCCAGGATTTTGAGGTCCAAAGGGGTTGGGCAACCTGTCAAGAAGTAGGAGGTGGTGGCAGTGTCACAGCTAGGATGCTGCCTGGATCATCAGAATAGCTTTAGACAGGTAAATAGTGGTTGACTGACTGAATGGATTTATGTGCTGACTACCCAGCAGGCCTTTCAGACTTAAGTTCCTGAATGACTGTGTTGCTTACATGTGCTTGCACCGGAAGCTAGTGTTTTTCCCTCCCTTCATTACGGTGAATTGACATTTGGGTTGTTGGCATTGTTATCCATGAACTTCTTCAGGGACAAACCTGTTAGTCCTCTTATTTCTTCACTCTCATCTGACATCAAATCCTATAGGTGGCACTTTAGAATTGCCCTTGGGAGGGAGATAGGGTGTAGCCAGGGGGAGAGCATTTCCCTAGTATTTGTGAATTATTGAGTTTGATTGCCAGTAATGCACAAACGCGTGCATGCTCACAAGAGCTGCTGGGAATCATTCATTCATTCATTCATTCACTGAATGCTTCTTGAATGCAGGTATTTGGGTCTTTACAAACTCCTGCAATGATCTTGGTCTTCTTGGAGTCTGCCTGTTTGTCTCTGGCCTCAACTCACTTTCCTTTCAGTAGAAAGATTTCCCTGAAACATACTTGCATGGTTCCCCTGCTTATAAACCTCTTCTGATGGTGATATTTAAGCTTATGATTTCGATTTATTTCACTTAACATGGACTTGAGGTACATCTGTTTTCCTATAAATACTTCTCGAGTTGACCCTTCTTTATGTCAGAGCCGTACTCCATTGTAAACAAATATCCCATTTTCTTTATCAGGTCCTCAGTTAATGGGCATATGGGCTGTTTTAAAGTCATAGCTATTGTAAATTGTGCTTATATAAGCATGAATATGCATATAGCACTGTGGTGGAACTTCTAGTTTTAGTTTTTTTGAGGAATCTCCATACTGATTTCCATAGTACATTCCATATGTACATTCCCACCAGCATTGGAGAAGGGCCCCCCCGCCAATCTCGACATGTTAAGGGTAATAAAACACAACACAATACAACAAAACAGAATAAAGCTAATCAAAACAAAGCACTGAAATTATTACAGAACATTGAAGCAGGATAACAGGAAAACAATGACCACCATAATGTATTTTGTTATCTTCACTATAGTTGTTCATTCCATCACATGTAGCAATATCAAACCAAAATAAAACAATAAAATCAGTCAAAACAGAACATTGAATAAAGCAAAGCAATGAGAATAAAGCAAAACAGTGAATGATATTGGACCTCAAAAACAAGACAGAAGGAGATCCCCTGTATTGCTATACTGCATACTGTCATCCAACAGATGCTCAGGCTGCTGGCTCCAGGCCTGCAAAGTCAACCAAATAATATAAGGATTCAGTAGCTTTTTGTACCTCAGTTGCTATCAACTCAGCCTGTCCAGCTGGTTGCTTACAGGAGGACGGGGGGATTCTTGATTTCAGCCAGCTCGCCATTAGGCTTACAGGAGGTGCTATCTGACTTCTCTCCTTCTGGGTCCCACCTGGCTTATGCTCACCAGCATTTGTTACTGGTTGATTTCCTGATGACAGCCATTCTTTCTGGAGCAGGATGGAATCTCAGTGCTGTTTTAATTTGCAATTCTCAAATGACCAGTGATGAGCATTTTTTTCTTACAGTTATTTACACTTCTTTATCTGAGAAGTGTGTATTCACATCAGACACACATTTTGGAATTGGGTCTTGAAATTTGAGTTGTCTGATTTTTTTGGTTTCTTTATATATTCTAGAGATCTTTGTCTGAGGATTAACTGGTAGACTATTTTTCCCCATTCTGTATGTTGTCTATTTATAGGTGCCATAGACCGTAGGTGGCTTCTTTTGCTGTGGAAAGCTTTTTAATTTGATATGATTCCAGTTACTGATTCTTTATAATATTTCCTGTGTGGTCAGGGTTTTGTTAATAAAGTCTTTGGCTACACCTATGTCTTCAAAAGAGTTTAACCTACTCTATCTGCCAGCAGATTGTTTTTGTTTTTTAATATTTAGACCTTTGATTCATTTCGATTTTAGTTTTGTTTTGTCCACAGTTCCTGCCCATTTTTACCTCTGTGTGTGTATGTGTCTGCACATAGAGTAAGTTGACCACTTTCCATCATTTGCTGCCTTTCTGGTATTTGGATAGTTGTTACGGTACCATTAAATCTTGTTTTGAAGAAAAATGTCTTGAGTTCCCATGAAAACCATAATGACAGGGTTTTACATTCTCATCCAGTTGGGTGAACTGAGTAGTCTTTAGTGTATCACTGTGTTAATATAATTTAATTTAATTAATTTATTTTTTGATTGATTTGTGACAAGGTCTCACCATATAGTTCAGGGTGGCCTTGAACTCACCTATTTAAGCCAGTGTGGCCTCGAACTTCCTCCCAGTGATCCTCCTGCCTTAGCCTCTGGAATGCTGGGGATCATAGGCATGTGCCACCACACCCAGCTCATTGTCTTTATTTTACTGTTTTTTTACATTGCATTCTTTATTTTAATATGATGATAAAACAAGATCCATTATTCCTCATGTGATCTGGTTAGAGGATAGTGTCTTAACTAATTTCTGCAATGATTGTGTGTGTGTATGTGCATGTGGTTTTTGGGGTGCCAAGGGTCAAACTCAGGGTCTTATGTGCTAGGCAAATGGTCTACACCAAGCCATCTTCCTGCCTCAGCCTCCCAAGTTGCTGGAATTGTAGGCATATGCCATCACATCCAGTCCAACATTGTATTTTAAAGATAATAAAGTAAGAAAGTTCTATACTTACTTTCCTTCATGCCTTTAGTTGAGCAGGGAAATAATATGGAAATAGTGTAGTGTTTAATGTCTGTCTCGCATGAGTAGATAATTAACCTGTTTGTAGTTGGCCCCTAGCAAGGAAAATGTATTTTAAATGCAACGAAGGAAATTTAACTCATATGCAGAACTGGGCCATTATCTTGGAAGTACTTTGAGAATTAGGAATTGGCATTACCACCTTCCCCAGAACTCCTACAGAGAGTGGTCTCCCGCTAGAGTGGCGAGCCTGACTCTGCTGTGTGTCAGTCTGCTGGCTGACTTCCTCCTTCCCACCGCAGTGCCGCCACCAGGGACCTGGGTTGTCTGAATGCACGAAGCCTCTGGTCTGCGGCAGAGAAGTTGGTCCCTTGCCAGCCCTTAACTGGTGCTGCTCACGCTGCAGCTTCGTCTTTGCACAGCCCAGCTCTGCTGCTGCTGCCGCTGTGCCCAGACCTCCATGGCACTGTCCTGGCATTCAATGCTCTTTTTGCACGGTGCCAACTTAGTGTCCATCCTTGCTCAGAGACATAGGCACTTCCTCGACAGCCCCTCAGCCGTTTTCCTTGTCTGCACCTGCTGGCTGCTGTCTCGCTTCCTTAGCCCACGCTCCATCTGTCTACCGCGCCTGTCTCTCAGCTCTTCTGAAACCTTCCCTAAACACCTGTCCATGCACCTCCTCGTAGCCCATCATTCAAGGGATGCAGACCCTACTGTGTGTCAGGGTGCTGGTGGTTTTGTTTCTCTTTTGACTTTGTCACTGTGCAGCGCCTCATGCTGGTGGGAGCTGTCTGAGTAGCCTGTGAATACCTGATGTATTTAATCCTAATCCCAGACCTGGGCTGTAAGCACTGTTCCCGTGGTCACAACGTGTGGCAGAGCCTCGCTTCAAATCTTGCCTGGAATGAGTCCTTGCTCTTGGCTGCAGTGTGAGGTTGCCTTTCCGGGGGATGGGTGTTGGGGACAGAGTGAGGAGCAGGCTCAGGCTCTGTTCTAAGGGACTTACATTCCCAGCAGGAGACAGACCATAAACTCTTCTGCTTCTGCGGTGTCTGCTGCCAGGCCCTAGGCTGTCTCAGGGCTGCTGCCTGTATGCTCAGCTGTGTCCTGGTGCCTGAGCCAGGGCTGGCACACAGCGGCTCGGTCCCTATGCATGGGTGAACAGAAGGGACAACTTCGCTGTCATTTTACCTACTTGGGATCCTCTTTCCAGCTACACCTCCAGGGAAGGGGATGCTTAATTATAGCGATGAAGGAAATCTTCATGTGCACCCCCTCCTTTCCTGTAGGTAGAATGGATCCAGCGTTATAAACAGCACGGCTCTAGGAGGTCAGATCCCTACACAGTGAAAAGCTTTCTAGAAACCCCTGTCAGAGCCAATTGCAAAGATGGTTAAATCTTTGCTCTCCATCTGCAGAGGACCAGGAGCTAGGAGGGAGAAAGGGTGGGAGCCAGGCCAGCCGGTTTCCTCCTCCTGACATTCCTCTATCACCGGTAAAGATGGAGAGATGGAATCACAGAGAGGTTAAGACCCTTCCCCTAGGGGCAAAGCAAAGATTTGACTCCAGGTTGTCCTATTGCAGCATGGGCCACACGTAAACCCACAGTCTGCTTCCTCTGAGCAAGAGATCCTGAACCGAGATCTAGGGCCAAGCAGGGCAGAGGTGAAGGGAGCAAGTTTGGGGCTGGCTGCAGATCCAGCCAGGTGAGAGGTCACATGGGGTGACGGGAACTGTGGGCGGCTTCTTGGGTGGCGAAGGTGGACAGGTCCCTGGTTCCTCGAGTGGGATGGGGGGGCTCCTTGGTGCCTGCGAAGGTTTAGTCATGATTTAAACTGATAAAAAGGAAGCTCTTGGCCCTGGAAAAGATGGTGCCATTTAGAAATGAAGGGAGGCGAGGGCCTGCAGACCTCCACAGCTCAGGTCCCCAGCCAGTCTGTGCTGGGGCCTCGTGTCAGTGACTGTCAGTTCAGACTTTCACTGGCTCTGGAGCAGTGGTTTCCAGGGAGGTGCTGGGACCAGTAACTGAAGACTTGGTGGAAAAGCAGTTGTTCAGGCCCCCCTAGGACCTCTGCACAGGGGGCCTTATTGTCTTCCAGTCAAGTCTCCTGATGAGTCTGATGCCAGCTGATGACTGAGAACCACTGCCATAGAACCAGTTTTTTTTTTGTTTGTTTGTTTGGTTTTTGGAGACAGAGTCTATTTTGGAGTGCCAGCTGGCACTGGGAACTCACTGCGTAGCCCCAACTGGCCTCAGATGCGTAGTGATCTTCCTCGTCAGCTTCCCAAGTGCTAGGATTACAGTCATGTGCCACCACGCCTGGCTAGGATAAGTATTTAAACATTTGATGCCATTCTACAGATTTGATGTTATGACTCAAAACACCTGTATTTTCTCTCTCCCTCTCTCACAAATCTACAAACATTTAATCTCTCTTTCTGTCTCTGTCTCTGTCTCTGTCTCTGTCTCTGTCTCTGTCTCTCTTTGTAGTTCAGGGTGACCTTGAACTCAATGTATAGCCCAGACTGGTCTTCAACTCATTGCAATCCTCCTGCCTCTGCCTCCTAAGCGCTGGGATAACCTGCACCCCCAACACATACTCATTTATTATACATGTATTTTAACAGAAATTAGTTTCAAGAAATAATACTGTTGTGAGATATATCTATAATGTACTGATAATATTCTGTTCTATTTTATCAGCATATTCATGACAAGGGTGTAATTTGTATGTCTCACTACCTGGGACAGGAACCATCAGTACTACTTCCACCATTGGTGGCTCAAGCCATCTGGAACTTGGTAAAAAGATGTGCTGGTCGGGGTCAAGATCTGCTTAACTGATTTTGGGATCCGTCCTGAGTCACAGTAGAAGCCCCTGCCTTTGAGCCAATGCAGGTGGCTTTGAGGGTGTACACCCCCAAACACATGGGGTCTTTTTTTTGTCTCAGCCTCAGTGTTTGCCCAGTGGGAAGTCTTGTTTCTCCAGTGGATCTGGACCTGATTTCTTCTCCTTGTTTATACTGGGGGCAGCTGTCTCCTCCCTAGATTCACCCATTGAAATCTTTACCTCCAGAGTACTTTAGAAGGCGATGGCCTATAGAGATAGGATCTTGCAAGAAGTAATTCAGGGTCAAGTGGGTCATTAGAGTGGAGCCTAGTCTCAGGGGACTGAGGGCCACTCACTCTCAGTGACAGAAGTGGGATGATATGGAGACAGAGAAGGCTGCCCTGAGCCCAGGTTGAGGCCTCAGGAGAAACCACGCTTGTGGTCTCCTTGATCTCACACCTCTAACCTTCAGAACTGGGTGTGTGTTTCTGTTTTAAGTCCTTGGGCTGCGGGTTTTTATTTTATTTTATTTTATTTATTATTTTTTTTTTTTATGGCAGCCTGAGTAGACTAACACAACCCACATACCTCACAGGGGTGTTGGGGCCCAGTGCCGCTGCTTGTCATTTATCAGAGCTTCTCGAATGAAGTAGTTTGTCCTCAGACTGAACTTCAAGGCTTCTGCCTCCCTGTGCGACTTGCTCGTTACAGATCCTCCCTTTCCCTCACATTTTTGGAGTTGAGTTGAGGTGTGACCCCTAAAACTTCAGGGGTTGAGCCAGTTCCCATCAGCCCTTTGAAGTGGTCCGTTTGCGGATTACTGTGGAGTAGGAGGGCATGTTCTGTCCCCGACAAGCAAGCTGGGTGTTCTCATTGTTGCTCTTGCAGTTAGATCGTTATTACTGTTGGTGACATTGCCCGGTGCCAAGGGGAGAGTGGCAGGCATAAAGCCGACCACCTAAGCTGTTGTGTCCTCAGGCTGTGACAGGGCTCAGGCCCATGCTCTTTTTTCTTTTTGTGTGTACACTTAAATTGCCCCACGACCTTTGCTTTTGGGAAAACCTCATGCAAGTCCCTAGGGTATGTATCCCCTCTTTCTGGTTGAGAAAAGAGATGACTTCATTGTTTTTTCAAGCAAACTCAAGGTCCTCTTTCCTCTCTCCCTTTAGAACATAATGCAGTACTTGTTTCTCCTTAAACGATTTTTGAAAGAGAAATTTAGTCTTTTTGAGAAAACCAGAACAGGCTCTTTCTTCCTGTCCCTCTTCTGAGTGGATTATGGTCATTTTTGCTGGGAACTGCCCAGAAAGTAAATCAAAGGGAAATTCCACACGGCCACCTCATCCCCGCAGCTCTGCTCTGGAGAGATTCCATTTCTGCAAGCAGGAGGAGGAGGTGCATTTGCTGAGCTGCCCCTCCTGGAGGGATAAGGACTGTTCGGAAGGATCCCACGGGGCTCAGGAACATATGAGAGGGAATTAATGGCCTTTGACATTTTTATAAAGAGCAGAACAAGAGAGTAAGGAACAGGATAGTGTCATGCTGCAGAAAAACACGGGTTTTGTAAGTTAGATTGAATGCTGACTGCTGAGTTTGGATGAGCCCAATGCCATTTTGATTACCTGTTTCAAATTCTCTTAGTGACAGATAAAAAAAAAAGAGGTCCAGAGGGTCCAGGCAGGTGGAAGTGACTCAGCCAGAGTCTCATGGAGAAAGCCAGTGTGCTGTTTCCTCCCTCTCCCGGTTGCAGATCATATTCTTGGCAAGAAGTTCCAGGAAGGAAGAGGTGAACTTGAATTTGCCAAGAGTGGTGGCTGGAGTGTCCCTCCACGGGATCGACCTGTCCTGGGGAATGGGGCAGAGAGCAGGCCACCCCGGGCCTGGGGCACTGTGGGTCCTGGGAGCAGGTGAGCAGGAGTGGAAGGTGTCAGCCCACCTGTTGTCCCCTGTATACTCCCTTCCCCAGGCCTCCTCTGCCTGCCTCTGCCTCTCCTCTGTTTTCTTCTGCTGGGTTCCTCTAATGAGCCCCTTTTCCCAGTTACTATCAGTCCATGTACAGAGAGGGTTTGGAGATGTTTGAAGATGGGGGTCATCTTTGTCACCTTGACAAAGAGGGAGGGTCCCTTGCACTTTAGCCCAGCCATTCTGATTACTCCAGGACCCCCAAGACTTTCATGATGGTTTCCTCCCTTTTCAGGCCACTGCTTTTCTTAGATAACGTAGGAGCGCACTGTCATGGCTGTGTCTCTTACAGAGGAAAGTGAGGTGCAGAGAACACAGCAAGAACAAGGAGGCCTGGGTTGTCTGATTCCCTTTGTCAGATCTTGAAAGTCACATGCAAAGCAGATAGAGCAGGACAAGTCACATCCAGGGGCGTGTGTGAGGAGCCAGGGTGAGCTGGGAAAGGCCCCTGGAACACGTGGTACTTCAAATGACCTTGTGTTTCTCTGTGCAGAAATGTTCTTTCCTGTCTTCAAATCCCCTAAGAGGTGAGCCTCCTGAAGCGAAGCGTACTGTGCTACAGAAATGGATTTCCTTTCCTAGGTTTAGCAATCTGCAGTTGATTTTTTTCAGGCCAAATCTTTATTTAGGAAGCGTGGCCTAGTGACCAGTGGATTTTGGCATTTGAGTAGATTTGCAAATAGTGTTTGTATCCACAGTAGCTGTGTCTTCTGTCAGCCTCTGTTCCTGTGTGTTGTTTCTTGCATCCTTTCATTTCAGCAGGAGTTTATCAGTGTGACAGCCTCTCTCCCCTCCCCTTCTTCTTCGCACAGAAGGAGAAAAGAGGAGCCTGATTGACCAGGAAATTAGAGTAACAGAATTTTTAATCACCAGAGGTTTTTTGTTTTGTTTTATTTGTTTAGTTATTTTTGCTTTAGGTAGCAGCATTTTTTTTTCCCAAATCCATTTTATTTCAAGGAGAAGAAGGAAAAAAAAAATTTCAAAAGTGGTTTATTTTTTGAGACAGGGTCTCTCTATGTAGTTCAGGCTGGCCTTGACATCACTTTGTAGCCCAGGCCGGCCTCAGACTCACAGCAGTCCTCCTGCCTCAGCCTCCTCTGGCAGTCTCTCTCTGTGTCTCTCTCTCTCTAGATCATCCTTTTTACCTACTGAGTGACCCTTATCATATTGTATTTATTGCTAGCTCCCCCTTTCAATTCTCCGTGTCCAATGAGTTTGATCAGTAACCCTCCTGAAGTTCACATCCCTTTAGAGCTGCTCCCCTCCACCCTGACCAGAGGCCCTGAACCATGCACAGGATGATGTAAGGGGTTGCTCACCTTTACCCGAGAGCAGTGAAACTCTCACTCCACACTTGAGTGCCTAACGGAAGTGGTGAGTATCCACTTTTGCTTTCTACATGAGAGCAGTGCTGGGACAGCTCCAGGGGCAGGTATGGCCATGCAGGACTCCCCTGCTGTAGCTAAGTGCTTGGTCAGTTCTGAGGATCCTTGGAACCAGTGACATGTGATGGGCACCTGGAGCATCATGCATGGACCCTCTGTGAGGGTCATGGCGGTCTCCAAAACATGGGGGTGAGCCCAGCCAGTGAAGCTGGTTGTGGATAAGTAGCTGGCTCCCAAGGTATGAGACAGGAAGTCACAGCAAGGGAACCTCATCTGCCACCTAAAGGTATCGTGAGCCAGGGGCAGTGCTGGCAGACCCTCATGATCACACCGATCTTCGCCTCCTGGCCAGCTTGGACCCCCTGCTGGGTCTCCCCTGTCTGGGTGGGTGGGAGCACATCCTCAGTGTCTGCCAAGGCTGCAGAAGCAACATCATTCTGAGATCTCGATCCAGCTCCATCCAAGCCAGTTTCCTCATCTGTCAGTTGAAAGCGTATTGTGTATCCTGCAGTGATGCTTCCCTGCTGGTCCTGATTCCCTGCCATGCTCTCCCATCTTCATTATTCTCTTATGGTCCCTACTCAGGGGAGGCAGGGAGGACATGCGGAGTGGCTGTGGCCTCTCTGTGAGCGGCAGGCCTCAGGGCTTCTGCACAGCTGTTCTCTTTGCTTGGAACTTCTTGGCCCCCTGCTTGTCACTGCGGGAGCCTGGCTTCTGTCACTCCTTTCTTCTCCTGGCTCCTTGTTGACTTCTGTGTGACTCTTGTCCTCGTTAGGGCAGTCTGCTCATTGTCCTGGATGAATGTGAGCTCCATAAAAACCACGATCTGTGATCTAGACCCTGGAAAAGTGGCATTGCATGGTGGACACTTGGAGTCAAGTGGAATTTAATGAATATAACGATTCTAGTTTCCTGCCGTTCTTCCCTTGCAATTCCCAGTAAAAAAGTTCACCGTGTCCCTGTGTGTTAGTAGAAAATGTTAACCATATGTCCTGCTTGCAATGGAACCCTCTTTCCATGAGGATGAGGAGAAAGAGTTTGCCTGGCTCTGGCCTCTTTGAAGAGACACAGAACAGGTGACTCTTGGGGTGCACAGCTAGGAGTGGAGGGGATGCATTTCCATTGTTTCTGACCCAGCTGGGAGGATTTGCCTGTGCAAGGTGCTGTGTCTGCCCCTGTCCCTTTTCTTCCTTTGAGGCATAGATGAAGGGGTGGAAGGGGCTGCCAGACAGAGCTGTGTTAGCTTGGGAGTGGAAACCAGAAAGCTGGGCCTGGTTATAGGACCAGAGGGACGAGCCAGGTCAGTCCGGCCTGAGTGACAGGCAGCACTTGAGAGATGTTCTCCTTCACAGGGTCACCCCCAAGCCTTATAGAACACAGTAGCATCATTTTCAGTTGCCTTTGTCTTATCATCTCTGTCAGCGTCTGTGGTTTACATGGAACAATTTTCAGTATGCATTGGAAGCTGTTTTAGAAACTGCCCAGAGTCATCGTGGAATTTTTTCTGTTTCCTACTAAATAAAATCCTTTAGTTGATCATGTATGGAGGCTTTTCAAAGGGTTTTTTTGGTTCTTTTTAGATATGCAGGCATTCAAGCTGAGGACTGGTATGTAATTGACTCAGTGCTTCAAAGAATGAACTGGTTCCACTGGAATTTTCCTGAAGTCTGTCTCATTGACATAGTACAGTCCAGTTAGAAAAGTCTCTGGTATGCAATTATCTTAAGCACTAAACAATAGGCAGAGATGCTATTACATTTTAAATCAGTGTTTCAATCAGTGTGACTGTTTTGGACAACTGTTGTTCATGCAATTCTTCATACTGTGCATAAACTCTGGTACCCTAATCCTGTATTTTTCTGTACAGTCTGTTTCTACTCAGGTTGCTGCTGAGAAAGTCCCTTCTGGCTTTCGAGTCATTGCCCAGGCTGAGGGCAGTGCTGAGGTGGGAAGGCCTTAAAGAAGTGGGACCTACCTGGGTGTAGAATCAGTTTCCTGTGCTAAGCCAGCAGGGGGAGGGAGCTTTTGCAGACTTTTGGGTCACACCCTTGGTTCTGCTACAGAGCCCTGCAGGCCTCCTGTGTTTTATTTATGGAGCATCAGCAGTGTCTGTTATTAGCTCATGGACAAGTACCAGAAATGTGAGCTCAAACTGGCGCTTATTAACCCTTTGACTTTTCTCCTAAACTTTAGAATGGAGATGTTATAAACATTGAACAGATGCCAAGGCTTGGTTGATTGAAAAGATACTGTGTTTGCTTGTAGAGAAATCATGGCATGGTGAACAAATCTCCTTCTTTAAACTTTGTACCATTTGCTAAAACATAATTTTGGACTGTGTAGAAGCTTAGGTCGAGGGCTGAAATCTGTGAAAATGTTCCCGGGAGGGTCTTAAATATTAAGCTGAGTGCAGTGCATCCTTGTCATCCCAGCATTCGGGAGGCTGAGGACTGCAAGTTTACACCTTGCCTGGGCAGTTTCATGAGATCCTGTCTCAAAAATGTGCTGGGGAGTAGCATGGTGGTAGAGTGCCCTTGGTTAGATCCCCACTATGGGTTGGGTTGGGGGGTGAGGGATTAAAGGGAATTAAATTAAAAGGCAGCCGGGCAATGGGGTAGCTCAGGGGCAGAGCACTTGCCCCACTTGCACAGAGCTCTGGGCTCAATCCCCAGCCGAGTGGGGAAAAGAGCAGTGGAAGGAGCGGAGACATCTGTTCTGTGTTCTTTTAGATGATGGTCACTTAGGTGCAACCACAAGAGGAGAACGAGAAGCTCAGGAAGGCAGAGGCATCATGCTCACAGGTCCGGGGACAAGCGGCACGGGATACCATGCAGACCCATCTGGGAAGCACCAGGGCGGTCAGGAAGCAGGAGGGGTGCAAGCCAGGGGTGCACTGAGGCCGCGCCTTTCTTGAGATGTGGGGGGTGGAGGAAGGCTGGCAGGGCTGGGGATGGTTTAGCACTGGCTGATCTGAATGGCTACAGCGGGCTCTAAGGTACTACGGTGCTCCCTAGTGCCTGTGCCTGGCTGTGAAGGTTCAGGCAGAGGCCTCTTGCATCCTGGGTGGACAGGCCGGGAGAAGAGGTCTGGCCCTGCTGCATTGTGTGTACCCATCACAGGTGTGTTCCAACGTGGTCCTTGCTATCTTGAAAATTGGCCAGCTCCATCACTACCAGAGTCTCCCCAGCCAGAAAGATTTAAGAGCTCAGAACACTTCCGGGAGAACATGGTGGACAGATAACAGCAGCTATGGAGGCTCTCTGAGATAGGCAGCTTAGAATCCAGGAATGGTGTGATGTGAGGAGTCCTAAGCAAGGGGAGATATACCCTGCTGACCCAGGAACAAACTGAGCTGAGAGAAACCAACTGGAAATGCATCCCGGTGCTATAACCGGAACAGATGAAATCTCAGCGCAGAAGCTGGAACCTGCGCCTCTGGAAGCCACGATTTGAATTTCCCGCTGCCGCTGCTGCATCTGAATCGGCACAGCAGGGAGAGAGATGCAAAAACTCTGAGAGTGGGAATTGGTGAACGGAGTTGAGAGCGGGACTGGCGGGAAGCCCTGCATCAACCTGTGGTGAGTAACAGGATCAGGGACTCTTCCATAGACTAGGAGGCTTCAACAGAGGACATTCTGGGACTAGGCAGATTAGTGGGAACAGGACGCTGCAGTGACTTTAATCACATATTCCTCTCTCAAGTGAGATTGGTGGGGAGCGCTTGACTTGGGTGACGCTGAGGACTAAGACCCAGCAGGCTAGCCCAAACCAGGTCCCAGCGCCTGGCGGTGCACCCTAGCAGTAAAGCCTTCAGTAGGTTGACCTGGAGGGGTGGGCCCAGCAGAGGCTGCCCAGGTCTGTGTGTCCCTAGTACACTGCAGTGGGCGGGAACACCTAGCTGGCGGATTCAAACAAACTGTAACTGACAAAGAAAAAAACTGGGCCTCCTATATACGCTTGTGTGGAAGGAACAAAAAGTATGAGAAGAGGGAGCAACAAGAAAGGGTCCTCAGTCCCCAATCCTGAGAACACTGATCCAGGAAAAGTAAATGCAAAGGAGATTGAGGACAGAAAACATGCAATATCAGACATGGCACCAATAGACATAAAACGATATCTCTGGAGCCTCTTAGATGAGTTCAAAAGTGAAGTATTTAACAAAATAAACGCAAGATATAAGTAGAATAGTGAGAGAAATGCTAAGCACCGCCCAAGAAAAAACAGATGGTGGAATGGAAGAACAGAAAAAAAGGGGAGAATTGTTTAATGGAGAAAATAGAGAAAACATAGAATATGGGACGCAGGTTCAAAGAGATTACCAGGAAACTAAAAACTATTGAAAACTGGCATAACAGCTTGAAAGAAACTGAGGGTAGATTATCTGAACTGGAGGGCAGATTTGTAATGTGGGGAGCATGAAATGAAAAACTTCTTAAAAACAACAAAAAAACAGCAATAATACAAAGGCTAGAAGATGATAAGAGGATCTATAACTTAAGAATTAAGAACATAAAAGAAGAAATAGGGACACAAACAAATGGACTACAAAAGCTATTCACAGAAATAATCCAGGAGAATTTCCCTAATTTAGCAAAAGGTAAAGATACTCAGATGTATGAGGCATACAGGACTCCAGCCACCTACAACCCAAACAGAGCTACACCCAGGCATATAATAATCAAAATTCCAGAAATCCAATATAAGAACAGAATATTAAAAGCTGTCAGAGACAAGAAACAGATCACTTACAAGGGAACACCCATCAGAATTACAGCAGACTTCTTGGCACAAACCATCAAATCACGAAGAGCGTGGGGGGAAATAATTCAAGCTTTGAAAGATAATAACCTCCATCCAAGATTGATATATCCTGCACAACTGTCCCTAGAAATTGATGGAAAAACAAGGTGCTTCTAGGATAAAGAGGAACTAGGGGAATTTGCAACCACCAATTCAACTCTACTAGAATACTGCAGGATATTCTAAAAAAGAAAAATACTAAGATTCCAGAAACAGTGGTAGAGAGGCCACAATGAATGGAGCAGAAAGCAAAATGAAGACAAACTGACAACTAATGACAGAAAAAGAGCTCAACAGAAATGAGGCAGAGAAGGTTGGGTGGTAGCAACAGCCATTTTGGAGAAAACAAGACATCATAATAGGTAGTGCTGATTTAATATCTTGTTTTGAAGTCCCATCAAGCTTTTGTTCTTCTGTCTCCATCAGTCTTAACATGTTGTATCTTATTGGATTTTATTACATGTGATAATATAAACAAAAACTTTTATAGATAAGGAGACTATACAGAAACGATTGTACATTTTCTGTTAGTTGATTCTAAATACTCTGTAATACTGTCATTCTCTTGAATGGTTTTACATTGTCTTGATATGTTTGATGCTACAGTATACGAAGTTATACTCAAAGATTTCAAGGAAAGAGACATTATCGTAACTACTTTCATGTCGGGATATCTTGTGGTGAAACACTATTTTGCTTAAATGGTTATGTTTTGACCTGCGCTGTTTTGTTGTTATGCCCTTTTTTATCTCAATCTCCTTTTTTTATTATTTACTTTTTTATCTTTTTAATTAAGGGAAAAATAAAAAATAACAGGATATATTATAGTAACCCACTTTGATTTCCTATTAACTTGATTTGAAACCCTGTATTGCTCTCACCATCTTGTTTTGACTGATTTTCTCTATTCTATTTTGCTTGATAGTACCAAGTTCGAAAGTATAGCCAACATCTGTGAAGACAGTAAGATTCATTATGATGTCCATTCTGGTTGACTATTATCTTCTTTTGAAGTTCTGTAATGTCTCCGATGTGTTGGTTTTATTGGTTTTGTTCTTTACTGTTTTGTTCAATTTCATTATAACTGATGATATAGGCAGTTCTTTTTAAGATAGCAAGAGCCATTATGGTAACCATTGTTGATCACCTTGTATTTTGTTTTTACATTATGTGTTATGTACATCCTTTTGATGTGACTGACTCTGTTCTGTTATGTCACATTTGGTTTTACTCTCTTCAAAAAAAAAGTAATAAGAACTGTGGGAATAATAAAACCCAAAAATGTGTAATTGTCATTGTACAAAAGAGAGGAAAAGAAAGTGCTTTAAAGGATATAACTGCATGTATATTTAAATGTATAAGATAGATAACCATATTACTGAGTTTTGTTTGAATGTCCACTTTATATGCTTTAATTTTGTAACTTGAACAACTTTCTAAGATGACAATATGTAATCTATTAACTAGTGATTTCCTACTGTTTATTTTTTCTGAAATTCTGTATAGCTTGTACCCTTTTTCTGTTTTTTTTTTCTTTTTCTCCTTAAATAAAATTAAAAAGAAAAAAAAGAGCTCAGAACACCATTACACCTGTACTGTGAAAGATCACCTTCCTGTTTGATGATCTCGAGGGCAGTCTGATGGCCACCTGAGGACAGTTGTGGAGGCAGAAACGCAGAGAGCTAGAGCAAGTTTGGTGTTATGGTCCTCGAGTCAGGAACCAGAGGCAGAGAGTCCTTGGCGCTCAGTCAAATCTGAGCACAAACTCTCTAGGCAGCAGAAGGAAGCACTACGAATGCGGCCCTTGGGCTTGTGCCACCTCTCATTTGAACTTTTCTGTATGTTCAGCGATATGTTTCTGCAGGATCTGGATCACACAGCCTGACTGTGCTAGGTAGGCCGAAGTCACAACCTGAAGGAAAGGGACCATGAACAGCAGGGAAGCAAAGATGAAGGGTGCTACTTAGGTCTTCACCCTGCCCCAGAGCTAAGGCTGGGCAGGAGGAACTTGCACTCTAAGGTTCAAACCTACAAGTTCAATACTGAAAGTGATTTCAGGAAAAGAACTGCTGTATTAATTGTAGCATAAACGGGGTATGGTGGCACACACCTGTAATTGCAGCACTCAGGAGGCTGAGACAGGAAGATTGCCATGCATTCAAGGCCAGCCTGGACTATATAAGTGTGTCTGAGTTCAAGGCCGTCCTGTACTACATAGTGAGAACCTGCATCAAAAACCAAACTAAACCAAAGCACAAATCCAAAAAAAAAAAAAAAAAAAAAAAAATTACTGTAACAGAAGTGCTATTGCTCTGGAGATGAAAAAGGCGTGGCAGTTTTGGGGGAGATTCCAAATAAGTGGGAACCTTGTTCTACATAAATCACCTTTTGAATTTGGAGGAAAAAAAATCTGTTGCCATGGATACAACTTCCAGAACTCTTATGACTAAATATGTTTTCTTTCATGTCTTTTTGAGGACATAAAATTAAGGAGGTTCCCCCAGTTTATGCATGTGTGTGCATGTGTTTGTGTGATTTCTGTGTCAAGTGACAGGTAGATCCTTTGGGCTACAAGCTTTCAATTACACCAGATGCCCCAGAGAAATGAAAAATATCAAAAACAACCTGTAACCTGGTGGAACTTGTACCCCGGGGAAAGTAAGAGGATTACTTTAGATTTCATGTTTGATTATGAAACTTGCGGTCAGTACAACAGACTGGGCTGGAAAGTATTTTTTCTTCTGCTATGAAAGGTTTTTCTAAGGCAAATGAGTAGTGTAAATCAGATTGCATGGACACAGTCCAGGGAACTGGGTAGATTCAGCATTTCCCCCAGCAAGTTAGCTCAGTACTGAGATTCTCCTTCTGTGTATGTTTGGTGTCTTAGAGTTTCCATGCATTCACCTGACCTTCCCTTGAAGTTAATGGGGAAGGAGGAGGTTGTGATTAGCCTTGTGGGGAGGATGGGCGCCTCTTGGATTGAGTTGAGCTTATTTTCCAGGCTGCTGGCGAGGGATGATTGGAGGCTACGGGAATCCTGCTCCTTCCTTCCAGGTTTGTGAGATGTCACGTCAAACCGAGTACCCTGTCCATTAGGACCAGTGTCTGTTATGGAAATAGAAGAGGCATATAAAGTTAAGTAACCAAGAAGCACGCCAGGGCTTCTCAATTTATGTTAAGGGCCACTGCCAGTTCTCATCTGCTTCCTGATCATTTGGAACGAGCAGGGTATAACAGTCATATACTCCAGACTGGTAGGATGCGGAGGAATGAGATGATGCAAATATTTGCTCAGATTTCACAGACTAATAATCTGTTAATCATAACTGTGGCCTCAGAGAATAAACATCCTCCATGCAGGCTTCTGCTTAGGAATTGTCCAGCTGGTGGGGGCTCGTCTAAACCAAAGGCCCCCACAGCGTGTACTTCCTTGTCCTCAACCTCTGCTTCCTGACTTGGTATTTGCAACCTACGAGACCAGTACTGTTTACAGCCCTGGGTCTGACTCAAGGTGGCAGATTCTGGATCATATTGCATGCTAGGGTGATCTCTCTGCAGCTGTCTCAAGGATCCTTTGCTGGCCAGGCTTCAAGACAGGAGTTAATCTTAGACCCGAGTTAACTTTGTTTCAGGTCAGGAGATAAAGATCAGCTGCCTTTTTCTGGTTGGATCCTATTTTTTTGAGTGTGTGAGTGTGTGTATTTCCATTATGTATCACGTACCTACCATTTATTTTTAGGGGCTTTCTTTGCTTTTTCTTTTTACTACTTTCTTTCCTGGTACCGGGAATTGAACTCAGGACCTTGCACTTGCTAGGCAGGCACTGCATCGCTGAGTTACATCCCTGGCCCTTGTCTACCATCTTTAAGGCAGCAGAAACAGAAACTTGTCATTTGCGACTCTGCCTAATAAGAGCTTTTTTATCTTCTCTCCCCTCCACTTCCCTCCCCACTGCAACTCACCTTCCCTCCACCGTGTCCTGAGGGCCTTTCTCTGACCTTATCAGCATTGCTGTTGTCATTTTCTACAGGTGTCTGGAGCCTTAGCCACTGTATATCAATGCTCAGTAGTGGCAGGACTGGTGGGCATGAGGGGACACTGGGCAAACATTCCCAGTCTTTTATTTTATTAGTGACCTTAGTACTGACCTTAGTATTGACCTTAGTACTGGTGGTACAAGTCTCTCCAGGACAGTGGTACACTGGTGGGCACCAGCTTAAGGGATGCAATTTTATAATTTACTGGGGTGAGGATGGGGAAGTCTGGGGAAAGAGGCTGGTCAGAGCAGGGGAGGCTGAAGGTGAGCTGACTTGCTGATGAGCAGAAGCCAAGAAAGTGGCGTAATGAGATGTTGATCCCTCCAGGACTTCTAATACCAACTACCCGAGTTGATCAAACTTTCAGAGTTAGTGGCTCAGTCTGCCTCAAGGCTTCCTGTCTGTCAGACACCAGCTACAAAATCAGGGTCTCTTGGGCAGCCTGGTTTCAGATCAATTAGCTGTAAATTTGGGGCTTTCCCTCAGGTTCAATGAGAATGACTCAGAGATCTCAGGAAAATGGCTGTTTAGAATTACAGTTTTACTGTAGCAAATGGAACCAGAGTGGGAGCCATATAGGGAGGCTAAGGTCTGGGAGGGTCTCAGATGCAAAGCTTCCTTGTGCTATCCTGTGGGGTCAGGTCAGGTCACTCTTTTGGCGTGTCAGTGTATACTCTGAGTATTTCTAACAAAAGCCATTGAGGCTTTGGTGCCTAGGTCTTTACCAGGGCCCCATTCTGTAGGTGTGGTTGGTAGGCAAATTGGCCATGGCCTTGTGTAAGTCTCCTGTGGTCCTGTCTCCAGGGATTGGGCTAATAGCACTTGGGTCAAAGCCATGCCTCTCATCACATGGTTGATCTTTCTGGGATAGGCCCATCCTGAGTCATTGTGAGAATAAACTGTTTAGGGATCCACTGTGAGTCCATTTATTAGCTTAAAATATCAGGCCCCACTCCTGTGACCTGGGAAATCCCCAAAACTTGGAGGAGGCAGGGACAGAGTCCAGCTGGATTGTTTATTACACAATCTCCTTCACCCTTCATTTCTCTGGCTGTTTCCTTGGGCCTCCTATTCCCCACTTCCCAGCTTGGGGAGCTTTGCAGATGGCAAAGAGGAGAAGCCAGTAACACAGCAGGGAGAAAGGGGAGAGCCTGTGAGTTAAATGCTCACTCGGGGACCCTGACCAAAGGGATGATGCTGTATCTGCTAGTGGGGGAAGGCACTCAGGCTGGACCCTGACCCCAGCTTCTGGATTGGAATCTCAGTTGTGAGACGTGTGAGCTGGGTGTCCTTGGCCGATCCACATCATCTGCTCTATTCCAGAGTTTGCTTTTCCATTGGGAATAACAATAGCTGTGCTTTATGGCCTCCCGAGGTGGATGTAACAAGTTACCACACACTTTGTGGCTTAAAATGCCAGAAATTTGAGTCATTTGTAGGCAAATGGATGCTCCTTGAGACTGTAGTATAAATTGAAATAAATGAAGTACGCAAGCTTGACTATCACATGGTTTCTCTTATATGAGAATCCCAAAGTGTAAATACACTAAAGAGCCAAATAAAAGATGGGTAATGGAAAACAGGGAGACAAATCTTTTGCAAATGGGAAGAGGATCAAGAGACAGAGGGTGAAGGGAAGTAATGTAAAGAACATTAAAGTGTGTTAGGCACATGTACCAGCTCCTCATGATAAGTGTAATCATTGTGTACTACAAACTAATAAAAACAATACAAGAAAATTCACTAATAAAATAAAAATTGAAAAACCCCAGAAATTGATTTTCTTACAGTTCTGAAGGCCATTGGTTCACAGTCCAGGAGTAGGCCAGGCCTTATGGCCTGTTGACCTTGGGGATAAGAGTCCTGACCTTTTTTTATTTGTCTTTTTGAGACAGGGTCTCATTATGCAGTCCAGGTTGGCCTTGGGCTCACTTTGTAGCCCAGGCTGGTCTTGAACTTGCAAACAATTCTGCCAATTAATACTACAGTCTCAAGGAGCCTTCCAAGTACTGGGATTACAAGAGTGCGCTACCACACTGGGCTCTGATTTTTTTTTTGTAAGGACACTTGCCTTGGATTTAGAGATTACTTGAATAATCCAGATGACCTCAAGATCTTTGATTGTATCTATAAATATAGTAGTCCTCTGCCATCTGCAGGGAATGTGTCTCAAGGTCCCCAGTGGTTGCTGTGTTATGGTTTAAATCTAGAATGTTCCCCAGAAGGCTCAGATGTTTAGATGCTGGGCTTTTGGGGGGTGACTGAGTCATGGGGTGCTGTACCCATCTGTAGATTCATCCACTGATGAATCCATGGCTGAATGTACTGTAGGAGGCGGGGTTGGTCAGCAAAGGCCAATCGCTGGGAGTGTGACCCGTAAGCTGTAGCTCCTTCCCTGCTCTTCCCTCCTTTCTCGGCTCCTGGCCACTATAACATTTGCAGAGTTCCTCTGCCAGGCCCTCCCACCATGTCCTTCCTGTTTTGGAGCCAGCTAATAATGGATTAAATCCTAAAAGCTGTGAGCCAAAATAAACCTGTCCTCTTTTGAATTGCAGGTGTTAGGCATTTGGTCCTAGTGACAGGAAAGTGATCAAGACAGTCTAGAACTCTATGCATACTTTATTTTTTCCTATACATATATAGAGATGGTTTAACTTATGAATTAGATGTAGGAGATTCACAATAATAATGAATAATAAAGCAGTTGTAACGGTGTACTTTGTTAAATTATGTGAATGCTGTTTCTTTTTCTTAAAAGAGTCAAGACAAAGACCTGTATTAGTATTTTTCAACCATGGTTGACAGTGGATGATTTAAATACCAGGAAGTGAAGCCATGGAGGAAATAAGGTGCCCATACCCTTTTTTAAGTAATATGTAGCCTTTTAGCATGTAAATTTTTGGATGTTCTGGGGCTAGGGCATATATTTTCTTGGGGGTCAGGAAGCTGCTTTAGAGGGTTGTTAGGATGTGTGAAATGTGCCTGGCACACAGTAGGTGCTGTTTAGGGTTAGCTTCTGATGGGGAAAGAGGGCCTGTTCTTTTGGCCACCTTTCTCCCCTTTCATGGTGTTTTCTCCTTTACGGGTTATGCTTTGGGTATGTAATTTTAGTTTTTGTGTGCAGCCATTTCTCCCTCGTTTGTTAGTAGCTATCATGTACCTCCTCTTTAAAGCTGAGATTTGATCACTTTTCCAGGTGAGCACACGCTCACAGGTGTCTCCGTCTTTTGCATGTGTGTTGAACTCTGGACTTGCCGCTATCCCAGGTGGCGTCCAGCTGTGTGCTGCATCTGCCCTGTAAACCCATGCCGATGGGCTGCCTGCACTGCTTGACCGCTCGCTCATGGTGTCAGTGGTTATTCATTTCTTAACTGTGTTGGTATTTTGCATTGTTATAGTTTTATGTTTTCCTTTCAATTTATTCTTATAATTTTGGTTGCTTGTTTAGAGTTCTTAATTTTATCTTTGAATTTAAACGAGTTTCAGATTCACTTGGATTGTAGTTGTAGCTCAGTGGTAGCACTTAAGAGGTGTAGGACCAAGCAAAGGGAGCAGACATTTGTGTGGTTTAAAGGAATAAGGTTGGAGGCACTGTGGATCTGGTCGACTAGAATGAAGAAGTGTAGCTGGTTGTACAGATTCTACTTTCTTAATGGTTTTTTCAAATACAGTTCCTAACTGACTTTCGTGCTCCCACCGTCGTCCATCACTTATAAAGCAGCTTGACAGCCGGCACTGTCGTGTGCTACATTCAGGATAAAGTCCACTTGCCTGAGTTTGGAATGCAAAACCTTTGGTTACCTGGTCACAGAACCCACACAGCTTTCCCCTGCTGTCTCAGGCAGTATGTCTTGGCATGAGCGGCCCTGAGTTCTGGTCCATGGTTGCCCTTTTCCTGCCCTGTGTCCTTGTCAACTTCAGCTTGCTCTTCTAGAGTTGGTTCAAGCATCATCTCTCCCTGAAAACCCTCGCTGACCCCTTCTCCCTACTGTGCAAATGATTCCTGGACTTGACTGATGAACAGGATCTGCCAGGGGTGTGGTGAGTTTAAAAAGGCCGTCCTTGGAGTCTATCCTACGCTGACTTAGGTATTTGGGATGAGACCTCAGATATCTGTGGGTTTCTGTTTTAAAACTCTCCATTGGATGATGAGCTGGGGCTGCGGCTGTTGGTGTAAGTAGCAGACAGACAGGGACGTCTCAGTGCAGCTGCCACAGCCTGCTGCACGGCAGGTTCTCAAGCTTGAGCCTGCGCTTGCCCCACCAGGAGGGCTTAGTGAGATACAGATCACTGGGCCCTGTTCCCGCATGTCTGACTTGTAGGTCTGGGATAAAGCCTGAGAACTTGGCTTCTGCAGTAGAGTCAGTGTGTTTCTATGTATAGAATCCAACCTGGGGCCTCACACAGGCAAGGCAAGTGCTTTATCGCTGAACTGCTTTCCCTGGCTCACGGGAATTTGCATTACTTTCTTTCAATTTTAATTTTATTAGTACATGTTTGGAGTACATAGTGATTACATTCATCCTAGGATGTTGTACTCATACACAATACATCTCAACCCTTTTTACATTCTGCTTCCCCTACCATGCCTCTCCCTTCCCTTTCTCCTCCTCCTACCTCTTTGTCCCTTCCGCTTTGCAAACGATCTGTCTTCCTGTTCTTGTTATCTTTTATTTTGCTCTTTATTTATACTTTGGGTTTCTCACATAAGTGAAACCATGGGTTGCTGATGGATCTAAGAATCAGGGATTGCTGCTGCGGCAGGTCTGGGGACTGCATTTTAAGAAATGCTGCTTTGGGGGAGACGAGTTTTTGGTGAGCTGTGCTATTGACCCTTAGGCTCGAGATTTACGTAGATTCTTAGCATAGCTCATGAGGACACCTGTCCCATCTTACTATAATTCTTGCATAACTTAGTCCTTTCTTCCTGTGAACTCCTGTGGGAGAATTAAACAGTGAATCTAGAAATGGGTTTATATCTTTGTTCAGGTGGCAGAACTGTGATTTGGCCACCTAAACAATGTCTGGAGATATTCTTGATTGTCACAGTTTGGGGTGGGGAGATGCTACTGGCTTTTTAAGGCTAGAGGTCAGAGATGCTCTTGACCATTCAACAGTGCATAGTACAGCCCTCAACAAGGCGTTGTCCAGCCTGTCCTGTAAGTAGTGCCGAGGCTGAGAGATCCTGCCTTAGGGGAGGTGAACCCAGTGAGAAGGTTGGGCCTTACTGTGAGATTTCTCTGTGGACCTCACCCCAGCTCCCTGCCCCCAGGCTTCTCACTCAGAGGTTCCCCCTGCCCACCATGGATCCCCTAGGTTTGGCCATAAGGCAGGTGGGGACAGGCTTGGGTGACTCTTCAGAGAAAACTAAGACTAACACCTTAGCACACTTAAAGTGCTTTTTGCTTTCAGTAGTAAGTGGTTGGAGTGGGTTGGAGGATCTGTTGATCCTTTTCCTGACTTCAGCTGATGTGTTCTAAGAAGGCTGCTTGGCTCAGGGGTAAGGGTGTTCTCAGCTCAGCTGAGGAGTCCTTCAGGCATTCAGCCAGCAGGCCTGTGAACAGTGCAGTCTTTGATCCAGAGAGACTGGAGGCAGGTCAAGAGTGCACAGATGGCTCACAGACAGGCTGTGGAGGGTCCATGGTGGCCAGGGCTACTGCGATGACTGGGAAGATGCAGAGAGATGGAGGGGGAGGGAGTGGGGCCAGGTGTGGGGTGCAGAAAGGGAGACAGTAGAATGATTTGCAGGTTGCAGTGTGAGTAGTGAAGAAGAAGACCAAGTTTGGCTGGAAAGTCAAGAGCCCCACGTTAGATGTTAAAGGGGAGGCAGAGTGGAGGCGTCTATCAGGCATTTACAAAGAGATGACATGGAGACCTTTGACTGAAGGGGTCTGGGGCTCTGGGGAGAAGCCTGGTAGCCTCTGTGGTAGAGATGAGTGCTGTGTGAAGGCAAGGACTTGACTGGGAGGTTGATTGGGGAAGGCAGGAGGGTCAGCTCAGTGGCCTGCAGGGGCCAGATAGGTCCAGCATGAAGAGAATGGTGGGGACAGCCAAGCTTTGAGAGCCCATCTTTCATGCACGGCGTCCCCCTCCAGCCGGATTCGGAGACGGAGGAAGATTGCAAGAGAGACAGGACAGGAGAGTGAGCAGCCTGGGTTTTGGGTGTCCTTTGTCCTGGCTGTGGCGGGTGCTTGAGAGGCTGGTGGTTTTGTAGAAAGGGACCTTGTCCAGCTGCCAAAGTGGCAGTTGCTGGGGAGTACAGAGAATAGCTGGTGCCAGGGTGTTTGGAGACTGCAGATGGAGCTGGGGAGACTGAAGGACACCTCTGGGACTGGATGGCAGTGATGAGGGAAGTGCTGGGGTCAGCAAGGAACAGGACCTCTGGAGTTTGCCAAACACAGAGGGAGTTCAGGGTGTTTCAAGGGAGGGTTGGGGCTGGGGGTCAGAGTGTGTGTGTGTCGGGAGTTACTGGAGGGGCTGGTCATGAGCTGAAGTGGGGGGGGGATGTGAGGTGTGAGAGATCAGTTTTACAGAGCTGTGGAGGCATTGTGGTCCTCAGAGGTGGGCTGGTGCCATGGCTTCGAGGTGGCTGTTTTCCCTGGGCTGCAGCCTCTGGTAGTGTGTGACAGAGGCTTGGAGAGGGGTCCTAATAACCACCCTCAGGAAGCTGTTCCCATCTGGTGCTTCCAGAGTGGGTTGAAGACGCTCATCCTGAGGCTTGGGGTCATGGAAGGGGTGTGTGTGAAGGTGTCTCTGAGAAGTGTCGATGTATTTATAAAAATGATGGTTCTTTGCCAAATGTTTCCATTTTTTCAATTGTATTTTTTTTTCTGCTATAATTTGCTGACCTCCTGAAGGTTCTGTGGCTTTGAGATGTTCCAGAACACTCCATGAGGTGTGAACCCCTTGAACTGTATGGTGGCTTTGTACCTCAGGGCCACACTGCTCTGGGGGGAACATGGCCTTTTCAGCCTCGGGAATGACTCGTACCAGCCATCATTTTCCATTTCACTTCCTTCTTGCTTTTAGAAAACAAAAAGCCACACAGGAGAGGCTGCCAAGAGTGAGGAAGAGGAAGCCTGTGTGGAAGAAGCCTTGGCCCAGCCCACAGTGTTGGCGTCTTGCAATCCATTTCCGTGTGGTGTGAACGCCTATGTAGCTCTGCTGTGTCCTGGCTCCTGCCTTGGGCATGGAGAACATGAAGAAGTCTGAGGCCACCTGTGCCTGAGGTGACCCAGTGTCTGTTGGGGAAACAAAGGTGCACGCGGGGTGTGTGTGTGTGTGTGTGTGTGTGTGTGTGTGCTGACTTGTCCGGTGTTTTCAGATGAGAGGTGTCAGGAAGTCTGTTTAGTAGATTTCCCTGCTACAACGTCTTCCTTTTCTTTTTAAAAATTAAAAATACTGCAGTAAATGTGCATGATGTAAAACTCACCATCTTGCGCATTCCCAAGTAGAGGGTTCCGTGGAGTTAAATTGGATTCGCCCTGTTGTGTAACCTTCACTGCCGTTTATCTCCAAGCACTCTTTTCGTCTTGCAGAACTGAAACTGTGTGTCCCCTAAAAGCAATGAGTCCCCATTTCCTGTCCCTCAACTCCTGGCATTCACTGTTTCACTTACTTTCTCTCTGATATTGTTGCTTCTGAGTGTCTCAGATACTCGGAATCATTTGTCTTTTTTTTTGTCCCCAGTGCTGGGGGTTGAACCCAGGACCTCGCACATGAGAGGCAGATGCTCTGCTGCTGAGCAATGTTCTTCATCCCTCCCCTCTCTTTTCTTTGAGATGTTGAGATAGGGCATTGCTTCTTTGCCCTGGCTGGCCTCAAATTTGGGATCCACCTGCCTCAGCACCCCACGTCCCCCACCAGAAGCTGAGATTACAAGGATGTGTCCTCACTCTCAGCTCAGTACTGGACTGTGACACTGATATGTTAGTGTAGATTCATCAGTTGTAGAAAATATATTGCCCTGGGGAAGTTGATGATGGAGATTGCTGTGTATGGAGAAGGACGGGGGACATAGGACGGAGGACACAGGACACAGGAACTCTGTACTTTTAGGACAAGTTCTGCTGTGAACCCAAAAGTGCCCTAAGAAAGTAAAGAGCATTACATTTCGGCCAAAAGACAAGAGAGGTTGGATTCCCAGTGTGTGGAGATGGAGGTAGGTGTATCTAGGTTCAAGGGACAAGGCAGGCTGGAAAAGCAGGTTAAGGCTATGGCAAATATGCAGGCATTTGCACTGATTGCATGCACGACGTGCTGCCTTGCAGGCTGCAGGAGGCAGATGATTTAAATGCACAGACTTCGCTTTCCATGGATGGATACACCCGGAGCTTACAGTAGGGATCTTTTTAACAATACGTATGAATTACATGTTCACGTGTATGACTCAGCTCCTGGAACAGTTGTTTAACCAAGTAAAGTATGTTCTTCTCTGTGCTTTTGGTGTACAAATTCATATGAGGGGCATCAAATGTTTGCTGTGCTAAGCAGACTTGCTCCCTGTCCTGAGGGGCTCTCTGAGCCTGGGAGTGAGGGTGGTGGTATCTTGCTGGGGTGACGTTTGATCACCTGGAGGAGCGCACTGGTGGCTGGCTGAGGGATCCTTTCCCGATAGTTGCAAGAAAAGGTGTTTCAGTCCTCTAACAACCACGTGGCTTGGGCATCAGAGGTGGGCTCTTAAACATGTTTCCTCATTTTATTCTGTCAAGTGTGTCCTCTTTCTCCTCCCTTCCCCCTCTTCCTCTCTTCCTCTTTTTCTTCCCCCACCCTGCTGCCATCTCCTGCCCCTCTCCCCCTCCGATTTCCCCTCTCCCTTCTCCCCCTCTCCCCTTCCTTCTCCTCCTAAGAGGCCCAGGGCATTTACCCATTCACAGTAGATGTGGGCTCTTGGGACTGGGAGCACAAAGCATGAGGAGAAGGGCTGGGGAGATGCTATGGGTGACAAGTCTGTGAGGAAGTAAACAGCATGGATCAACCCTTGGGAGAAAAGGGAGACGGGGAAGGCTCGGAAGCTCTGAGCTAAGTCTCTTCTTCTGGTCCCTTCCACACTCTGCTTCCAGGCCACAATGAGTGAGTGGTTCCCCTACCACGCGCTTCTGTGTCACTGCAAGTCTGGAAGCCATAGATCCAAGCAGCATGGATGGAAACCTAGGCACAGTTTGGGAGGCACATGTGGCCTCAGGGAGAGGATGAAGGGGGCAGGTGCCTTGGGAGGGAGGTGAACAGGGTCTGCACAGCTGTGCCACTTGTTTTCACAGGGAGCAGGTAGAGGAGCAGGCACAAGCAGATGGATTCCCAGTGGGAATTGAAAGTGGAGGGACATCGCCAGGGACCGAAGGAGGTTTCGGCCTGATAATGCCACAACACATTAGTTTGCTTGGCCCTGGCCCATTACAGTTAAGCCAAGTAGGTGACCCATCCTGAGATCACACACCCGTGCTGTGGGTATCCCTGCTGCACACTGGGTTCCAGTGACATCTGTGCCTGAGGAAGCCTTGGAACATCAGGGCATAGAGGATGGGCAGGTTGAGGGAATCGAGTGCATCAGGGCTTCCTTGGAGTCAGGCCACCGGGCACTTTGTCAGGAGGGAGGCTTTGGAGAAAGGGAAGGGTTTTGTTTCAGCCCTCAGCTCAGCAGGTGTGCAGGCTGGGGCTGGCGCTGAGTTGCCCTGTGACGCCAACTCTGAGTGGTGTCATCTGGCTCCGAGTCTCATGAAGTTGAAGCCTGAAGTGAAAGAAAGAGGAGGAATGCTGATTCAAAAGAAGGTAATAACTCTCAATAGTCAGGAAGGGCCTGGCAGTGAGTTGCTGAAGCATCTCTTTGCCTAGAAGTTTTTATACCAAAAGGTGAGTAGGATGTAGGCTGCTCTGAGCCAGTTAAAGCCTTTAGGACTAAAACAAGCTTCCTTAAATGGAATGGGCCTACAAGGAGTGGCGGCACATGGCCAATGGATGCCCACAGCTGCCTCTTGGCTGCTGTCCTATTCAGGTGGTTTATTAAGAGAACAAAATGAGAAGGAAAAACCGTTTTCCAGATGGGAAGGAGCAGAAGCTGTCATCGAGGACGCCCAATGTCTTGCTTGTTGCTTCCTGTGTTACCCCCTGGCCGAGTTGGGCACCTGGTTTGTGTTAGCTGCTTACCTCAGGCTTCTGCTTATCTGACCGAGGCCTGCCCATCCCTACTGGATCTTGGACCCAGTGTCTCTCTGGCCTCCTGCTGTCTTCTCCTGACTCGTGGGTTCTCCATTCTGTGTAGTGCTCACTCGCTGACCGGAGTGTTCACATCTACACCATTTTTATGACAAAGATTTGCATATTCCAGGTGAAGAATCAATGCTTTTGGGAAACTTTGACTATTACAGACTCACATGATATTTATTTCTACAGCTCACCGTTGTTCTGACACCATAGACTAGCAATAGGGAACATTTTAGAGTTTTCAGTGATACCACAGCGCGTGTACCATGGGTTTGCCACCACTGTCATAAACTAATCATAGGGTTTGAAATTTAAGGGCATCAAAATTGGAGATTTTCAGAGGATGTGCTCACTTATGAGGCAGGAAAGTCACCCTCATCCAGGTCCTCGGGAGTTCAGGAGAGGCGGGAGATGATGGGATTTGAGTAAGGTCTTTGATCAGCTTTCCGTTACCATAAGCAGATAACTGACACAGGCAGTTTAGAGAGGAAAGGCTTGTTTTGACTCAGATTTTAGTTTGGAGGTTTTAGCCCGTGGCTGGTTGGCCCTGTTGCTTGAGCCTGTAGTGGCACAGAGCAGCATGGCAGGAGCACACGACATGCCTGTGTCATGGTGAGGTGTGAGAGATGGGAAGGGGACAAGGCTGGGGCTCCCGTGGCCTAACTTCTTCCCACGAGGGCCGATCTCTCAAATTTCTACAGCTCCCAGTACACCAAACTGGTGAGCCTTCCTTCGATGCACAGGCCTTTAGGGGACATTTGGGATCCAAACCATAACAAGAGTGGTGTGCAACCCCACGGACACTGTTCAGAGGAAGTGGAAATGATGGTAGGTTTAAATTCTTGGAACCAGAACTTCAGTCTTTTCTCCTTTGTGACTTCCAGATAGGAAAAGCTGATAGGAGGAAGCGCTGAGACCACCTAGTTTTCATCCTTCTCTATATCAGGAATTTTTCTTTATCTTTTTTGGATATGTAAGTCAGGAACCAGGAACAAACTCCTTTTGTGGGCTGCAGTGGGGGACATTGACATGCAGCGTGCCCTTGCACTCTGCTAAACTCTCATCTGAGCGCCTGGCAGGTGGACATGACCTTTGTGTCACTGACCAGCTTTGCCTCTTACCTCAAGGAGATTGTTTATAGGACTAAGTTTGGTGACTGAAGAACAGAGCAAATCTTCCCTTCCCAATTTTTTTCCACTGTGTGTTTAAGTGCAAGGCATTTTTTTTTTTTTTTTACAAAATATACTTTTAGGATTATATGAGTGAATACATAATTATTTTTATTAGACTTGGCTCCTGAGTATCTAATCAATATTGAGTAATTTAATAAGTGTCAAGTAATGAAATAATATTTTAGTTTGATCTTGGCCAGTTATTTTTAAAAAAAGAGTCAGAAAAGAGGGAGAAATGAGAAACAGAAAGGACCTTCAGAGCGATACAGAGCCTGAGAGAGAGAAGGAGGCTGCAGGGAGAAAAGGAGAGAGAGAAGGGCAGAGAATTTGTCAGCCTGCAGGCATGTCAGTTTTTATTTCCTGCTCTGCGTGTTCGTGTGGTGACCGTGAAGTCTGTGGAAATTGAGTATTTGGGTCCAGCTCACAGCGAGGAGGGGCGAGATTGTACCCCAGGACTCTGGACTCCTAATCTGGTGCCTTGCTTTGTCACCACACTGAGATGAAACGATTGAGAGAACTCAAATTCTTGGGGGAAAAGAAACCATAGTGCTACATCAGTAATGGCAAACAAAACATGAGAACTCCAGTAACCCCCCTGTAAGGGCGTGCATTGCTGTTTGGAATGGTGCAGTGAGCTGCAGCATGGCTAGAGACGGTCTCCTCTGACCATTTTTTCTATATTCCTGAGCCGATGCTTCCTGTGTATGGAATTGCACATGACAGTGGCATATTGGGTTTCTGTTGAATTGCATCCTGGATCACTGCTCAACTTGATCTAGCATCTGACTTGTTCAAGATTTCATTGACTGAACTCTGTGGGTTGTGTGTCTATCCCATGTCAGACACTGTGTTAGATTGTAGGGTTTCCCGGTCGTTTGCGAGTGGTCACTGCACCGAGTCACTATAATGAGAAGTGATGTTCCCAGAGCAGAGTTGTTGAAGGAGATGGGAGGAAGAGATCAACTCTGGACAGAAGCAGCTGAGCAGGATGCATTGAGGCAGTGCTCATCTGGCAGAGAACTGGAATCCTTGACTAAACCCTCCTCAGGGATAAGTGAGAATTCTGTGGCCATTGACTTCCCTGAGCCACTTTTACTCCTTGATTGAACAAACTCCAGTCTGCAAAGATGCCAGTTGATTGCATCTAGAAGGATTTGCTGGAATGAGGATCTGCTGGTAGGAAGGACCTCAGGTATTGAGGAGTTGTCTTAGACCTGTCTGGGAAACCAGCTCCACTGAGCCTGGGCTGGCTCAGTGACAGTCTTCTGGAATCTTCTTGGGGGAAGAATAGGGGGAAGGGGAGCTGACTGGTTCCTCTGAGGGTTGGGCGAATCAGAGTTCCTAGAGTGAGTCCAGCCATCAGGTTTGATGACCCTGCCACGAGTGCTCTAGCCTTGGGGTGCTGCAGGACATTCTTCCTCCCGAGTCTTTTCCTCTTTAGTGTGTGTTTACTTCTAACTCTCTTAATTTTTAACAGGTGGCTAAACCCCTTGTTTAAAATTGGCCACAAACGGAGGTTGGAAGAAGATGACATGTACTCAGTGCTCCCTCAAGATCGCTCAAAGTACCTGGGAGAAGAGCTGCAAGGGTAGGTGTGCGGCGGTAGATGAGGGAGAGGAAGTAGCAGTGCTTCCCAGCGTGGCTCCCGCCGACTCCTGAATTCTTGCCTCCATCCCTGTTCCTCCGAGCCCTCACCTTCCCCTGGAACCTAATTTCTTCCACCTCTGTGCCTCTCCTTGGGCTGTCCCTGGGCTCATCTCCGTGGCCTGTGGGAGGCCTGTTTCCAAGGCCTCTGTAGACGTGGAGCAGCTGGTGCCAGAGAACTCGGATGCCTGAGGTTTGTCCCAGGCTGATACCAGCAGAGCGGTGTCTGGATCATTTCTATCAGGTCTGCCTTCTCATGCTGCTAAGGCTGCTGGAAGTCAGGAAACCGAGGCAGAGACTCCTTTTTCCAATTTTTTTCCCTTGCGGCCAGTTTTTTGTGGGGCCACAGATTGTCTTTTAGGAACCCTGTAGTTAGCTTGCCTTTGAGGGACAGAATGCCCTATAATAAATACTTGTCTGTCCCTCTTCTGCCTCACTCGTGTTACCATTTGGCACTGTATGCTCTTCTTTTTTTTTTTTTTTTTGTTTTTGGTGTCGGGATCGAACTTATGACCTCACGTTTGCCAAGCAGGCACTTACACCACTGAGCTAACCCCCTGGCCCCTGTGTACACTTCTTGACCCCACTTTTGTCTCATTGTAGGTACTGGGACAAAGAAGTTTTCAGAGCTGAAAAGGATGCACGCAAGCCTTCTTTAACAAAAGCTATCATAAAGTGTTACTGGAAATCGTACCTGCTTTTGGGAATTTTTACGTTCATTGAGGTAAATGTTTTTCTGCTTGGTTCTTTTTATTTCCCTTTTTATGAGCACCAGGGGTTGAACTCATGACCGTGGAGTTGCAAGGCAGGCGCTTATGCTGCTGAGCTAATTCCCTAGTCCCAAGGTAAATGTTTCTATACACAGTGGATTGTTGGAGTGTGCAAATGAGATGGACCAGCGAGCTATTGATCAGTATTGAAATGGATGGGACCACGCAGAGAAAGAAGCCAGGTGGATTGGCAGGTGTGCTGAGGCTGGAGGATAAAAGACACCTGGGAAGTATGTTGTAATTCAGCAGTTGTAATTGTCTTTGGAAGGGATTAATACTTAAGGGATTGAAGCTCAAGGGCACTATTATTTTTTCTTCAAACATATTAAAGCCTAATGTGATGGAAGGATGGCACTGTTTATGCCACGCTGGGACAGTGTTGGTGCTTAGTAAACTGAATCAATGATAAGAATCAGTCTGCATCACAGAGGTTCCAACAGCTCTGGTGAATTGTATTTTGTGGTTTGAAAAAAAATTTGGATCAGAATTGGGAATTATAAAAGACATCTTGTCTGTGCTCAGCTAATCATGGCAACTCTGACACACACTTCCCCTGGGAGATATTGCCATTACTTCTTCCATCCCAGGGAAGCAGGACTTTCAAGTACTATCCCTGGGCTGGCTGTAGTGCCCCAGGGGGCAAGAGCTGGCTGGAGCTTCAGAAAGCCACTCTTTCCCAATGGGCCAGGACTGAGAACCCCAAGTCCTGTGTACTCAGCTTTACTGTGAGTTTCAGTGAATTTGGGCACTGCCCGTCCTGTCCTGGCTTCTGGTCTTCCTTATTGGGGTGGATTGCTGGTTGGAAGTGGAGTTTTGGTAGTACAGTACTGCAGAGATTGCCAAAGTGGACCATTAGTGGGAAACAGCTCAGAGAGCAGTGACCTCTGTTACCTTGAAGAGCTCCCCTGGGGTCCTCCAGTGAGATGGTGCTCTGCCCAGGGTGCCTGTTCTGGTCTGTGGGAGAGGATACCGAACGTTTAGCCGGGTGGCTTGTGCCCTCAGTGGTATCTCACAGCTGCCACAGGGACCTGGGGCTCCTGTGAGAGTAGTAGGAATAGAAGACACAGAAGTTCAACAGAATGGTGGCTTTCAAAGCAGGGTGCTGCTGAGGTGTCCCAAGTGTGTTTTGAGAAGTGACACCTGGCAGCTGGCCAGCTGATCTGAAGAGAGATAGGGATGTGGCTCCTACTTAACACATTTTGTGGGTGTTGAAGGGCATTGCAGCAGGGAGAGGTGATAGCCAGCTCTATCCTATGAGGCTGGAGAAACCAGAGAGTGGCCACCAGGATGTCCTCGGAGATTGATGTTTTCACTGGTGACAAAGGTGTGTCAACCAGTCTGTCAGAAGCTGAGTACCTCCTGTCCTGTCGTCACCTAGAGGCTGCCCTGGCCTTGTGCTGGGCAGGGTGGAGACACAGCCAATGGGCCCAGGTGGGGCTGACAGGATGTAGGAGTCTCTCAGGCTTTCCTGTCCATCTCTGACCAGTGCCAGATTTGAGTGTGGCCAAAGGAAGTCTCAGTTTGAATTAAGTAGAGCAGCAAGCTGGTGTCACTGTGCCTGTATGGTTTCCTGGCCAAATATAGCCATGCAGCCTGGTGAGCAGAGCTGTGCAGGTCAGAGGTCTGGAACCTGAGGATGTCCCTGATGCCCATGGCACATGTCTGGCGAGGTGTACCCAGGGCAAGTGGCTTCTGGATGGCTTCACATATGTGTGGGTGCATCTCATGGAGTTGGCCTCCCCACACTGCCCTGTTTCCTAGTTATCCTTCATTACAAGGTGCTTAAGAAATGACAGTTGGATCTTGAAAGTGACCTAGAAGGTTGCATTTGGACCTCTGACTGTCCTTGACTTGTCACAGGCTGCCCACAGCTTGGGTGAGATGGTGGCCAGGCCCAATTCAGAGGAGCACAGTCTTCCTAGGAAAGCTGCTGTGAGATGCAGGCGCAGAGATAGAGAGATAGAGCTGAATGAGAGAGCACAGGCCCTCTTCAGTGCTGGGAGCTCTGCTGTCACACTTGTTGCTGTTAGATGTTGGATGTGGAGACTCCTGGGACCCAGGAGAGCTTAATTTGGTGCCTCTCTTTTTGGAGTTGACCATTGTGTAGTCGTGGCAGAAAAGTACCTGGCAGACAAGGGGTTTGTACCGAGTGGTAGTGGGAGTGGCAGCGGCAGCGGCAATGGCAGGGATGGGGCCTTACACTCAGGAGTAGTAGCAGTGCCCCTTGGTATAGTAGTAGCATCACCACACAGTGGTAGTACTCAGCAGCAGCTGCGGTGGGATTCATCAGAGCAGTAACAGCACTAGAAGTAGCTGTAGCAGCAGTATTGGTAGGGTTTATACCTAGGAATAATATTCTTCAGTACTACTTTAGTATTTATCAATAATAATATTAGCAGTAGTGGCAGTATTCATAGAGACCCACTCTCTGTAGTGGCTACAAGTACTAGTGTTTTTAGTAATAATAGCAAGGGCTTGAAATAATATTACATGCCAGGAGTTGCTCTGAACATTTTATTGCTTTCATTGCGTGGGCTGACTTGGCGAGGTGGGAGGCATTGTTACCCCTACTTTCAAGAGGGGCCTGAGTGAATGCCAAGGTGTTACGTCTTGTCTCCTGGCCTCCCCAGAACACTATTGGCTGCTGAGTTTCAGTGGCAGGTGCTGTGACTTAGGAGTCCAGTCCACTTGGACTGACAGCTGGCCCAGCGTCAGGAAGCTTGGCTGGCTAACTCTGTCCTCAGGCCCATTTCTCCAGTGTGACCTGAGGGATAAGGTGGATGCTGAGAGCTCCCTGGCATGGTAGAACATGCCTGTGGGTAGTCAGAGGAGAGACTGCCACTCAGCAGAGAGCCCCTGTCCCTGGGGCCAGAAAGTCACAGTTGATGTGGGAACATGGCCAGTGCCTGGCTGCCTTGCTACCTCTGGTTCTTAGACATTAGGCTGCTAAGACTCCGTTCCAGTTGAGTGACCTGGGTGGCCGGGGAGGCTATAGTCTAGGATGGTTCAAGCAGAGCTGAGTGCTGTCTTTCCTGAGTCTGTGAGTTGTGGAGTGGTGGAGTGGGTGTGCATTTGCCTGGCAGGGATCCTAGAGTGATCACCAGTGTGGGTAGCTCCTCCGTTCTGGTGTCTGACACTGCCTACAGAGTGGGCCTTTGAACCCACAGTGCTGGTGGCCTGTGCTTTTCCCAAGAGACCATTTCCTGTATCCACACGGGATTCAGACCTCTGAAAATAGGCAGCAGCTGGTTATTTCCTAGGTGAGGATGGTGACCAGCATTTTATTTTTGTGTCTTTAACATAATTAATGGCAGAACTTTTTGTTTCAGTGCAGTGCCGATCAGGCAGTTAACAGTCCCCTAAGCTCAGCTAGTAAACCTTTTATTTACTTACTTTTGTTGCCAGTGAAAAGAAACCTGAATTATAATACAAATAACCCCGATTTTTGGAAACTTGCCTCTGCAGTTTTGGAGATGTCAGAGACAAATAATTTCTTACAGTGAAGCTAGTAAGAATTCTGTTACAGTGAGATATTATTCTCAGATGCTATTTCGGGTTTTCAGGCATTGTATCTAATTACCAAGTCAAACAGAATAAATGTTAGTTTGACAATTGGTTTTATGAAGTGGCTTCTCATTTTTCATCTCCTGTGTACTGTTTGTCGATCTTTGAGTTTTAGATGGTGAAAAATCTAAATGCAACCTGGCATTATGCAGAAATCAGGCATATTTTTTTCTTGACCTCCAGTGCCTTTTTAATTCTTCCAGTGGACACAACACATCCACAGTGTCTCCCTCCAGGTATCCAAGCAGGGCTTTCTCTGGGTGTCACCCAGGATACCAGCAGGAAAGGGCAGGTGATGCCATGTCTTGGGGAGGCTGGGATTTCAAAGCAGTGCATACCTCTTCCTGTGTGAACTGATTGCAGTGCTCGCAATGCATACTCTTGCAGGTGTACTTGTGCTAGCTAGAGCCCAGCAAGCCATGAATTTTCAGAGGCTTGTCCCCTGGAGGACAGAGACAGAAGCATATCTTCACCTGCCCAGAGCCCTCAGTGTAAAGATATGAAACATGGGGCTGGGGCTTTAGCTCAGCGGCATAAGCGCCTGCCTTGCAGGTGTGTGGTTGTGAGTTTGATCCCTGGTACCGATAAAAAAGAAAAAGACCCAAGATATGAAACATGGGGGCACTGCGCACGCTGCCCACCCAGGTCAGCACGTTTGTGCTTGGAGATGTCATGCCTGCTGAGTGCCAGGCTGGAGACATCAAAGGAGCTGGTGTGACTCAGCCGCCGCTTCTATTTCTGAATGGGGGCAGGATTAAGTCTTACTCCCATGACTCTGGGGTTTTTGCTGCACGTGTGTATGGTCCAGGTGAGGGCTGTAGGAAGCTAAGGTCTGAGTGAATGATGCTTTGGGACTTGGCTTATTCCACTGATGCCAGCAGTTTTACTTAGCAGTGATTCCCTATGAGCTGTCCCAGGCCTTTCCATATCCCAACTCTAGGCACCCTTCACCTTCTCAGCTCAAGAGGCCATGAAGTAGCCACTGATGTGAAGACTGAATGGGCTTTGAGGAAGACACAGTGAGGGGGAAGCGGAGGGAGCAGCAGGAAGGAGGACACAGTTCATGATCGCATTGCACTAGCTTAGGAGTGAGTATTTACCTCAAGCCCTAAACAAGGGCAGGTGCTTTTCGGTCCATTTTCTTCATTAAGTCAGGGAAGCAAGTAACTCATTTGAGAAAGACTGTATTCATCATAGTAAAAAACAAAAACAAAAACACTGTGCTAAAGAATTGATACTTCTGACAGTTACTGGGAAAACTTGGCTTTCCCAAATGACTGAGATTTCTCAAGATTCTCGCTCTGCTGTGAGCGTAAGCAGCAAGGGGATTTTACAGGCCCTTGCGAAAGCAGGTATCTTGGCCATTAGAAATGGAATAGGCCATCCCCTTCTCCCCCCTGGTTATCTTATTTGGCTTTTTGTAGTGTATGGGTTCAAACCCAGGGCCTTATTCTCTGGGCAGTCATTCTAGCACTGAGCTCCACTTCAAATAATAAAACAACCACAGCTCACACTCATTTCTAAGCTGTGGTGCTGAGCATATTGTTCAGCTGTTTGCCACTCATGTGGTGGTCCTGGGGCTCCTCTGCGGTCGACAGATGTCCTTGGCTGTGAACATCCAGGCACAGGAGGGGATGGGCTGGCAACAGTAAACCTGATTTCTGAAGCAAAACATGCGAATCTCCTGCCTACAGCCCCCTGCACCCTGGAGCAGCCCCCCTTGGAGGCTCAGTGTGAGGAGCAGGGTTTATATTCCCACCCTTAGAGATCCTTGGGCAGCAACTTGGCACGAGGCCCCGACGTTGTGTGGTGTTTTCTTTGTTAGGTTTTAAAGAACGTTTCCAAAGCACAAGAACAGATGAGGATCATAAGCCCTTTGCTACCCTTAAGCCAGCTTCAGTAATTACCAACTCATGACCAGGCTTGAGTCATCTGAAACCCTGCTCCTGCCAATTTGAAGCTACTCCCAGGATCCCGTCCTATTATCTACGAATGTTACAGTATGTAACTTTAAAAGATGATCTTCCCCTAAAAAAAAAAAAAAAACAATGTACAGTTACTATGCACAGACACATTAACTAATATCAAATATCATTCACAGCTGTACATTGCCCATCTTTCTTTTTCCTAAAACTTAGAGACAATGAAAGATGGACTCTTGGAACTGCTGTGTCGCCCAGCCTGGCCTTGAATTCGCAGGGCTCAAACCGTTCTCCTGATTTGGCCTCCTGAAAAGTTGGAACTGTAGGCATTCATCTGTGCACCCTCCTTTTATTGTTGTCTTGCTTTTCACACACTTGGACTCGCTGTGCCAGACTGTGCAAGGGGGGTGACATGGGTTGTATTGGTTCTGTGTCTGCTTCTCTCTGTGTCTTCCCTCCTCTCTCTGTCTACGTGTTTCTGAGTTGAAGAAACCAGGTTGCATGGCCTGCAGAAATTCCCACAGTTTCAGGGATGCCGATTGTATCTTTCCCACTGTGTCACCTAGTATGTGACACTGGCAGCTGGTAGTTAGATCTAGAAACTTGATGTGACTCGGGGTTGCTTTTGCTTCTGTGCCCTTAGGCAAATTTACTTCATGTGGAGGGCTGTGCACCGCCACTGCAAGGGATCCGCCCGTGCTTCTGTGTGTGTGTGTGTGTGTGTGTGTGTGTTAGGAGCCATTCACGCTCATCGTGCTTCTCCCGTGAGAGTGTGTGTGTGTGTGTGTGTGTGTGTGTGTGTGTGTGTGTGTGTTAGGAGCCATTCACGTTCATCGCTTTAAGATCCGTCCATTCACTGGAAGGTTATACAATAGTGATATAGTAGTTATCTTCCCTTGCATTTATTCACTACAATATTTTCACAAAGAGAAACTTTGCGAGTCTCAACTCTTTGGTTATCCTGAGGTACAGTCTGTATAGGAAAATCAGGAGAAATTTTAAATTTTGTCTCTCTTAAAAAAAAGTAGTTTTCGTGATGAGTGGCTCTCTTAATAATCCCCTCTGGGGCTAATGAGTTTTTTTGTTATTGTTTGTTTTGATGAGTATCTTTATGAGCTCATGGATTGAAGCATTTCTTCCTTGCTTCCTCTGTTGCAGTTGTTATTGGTGTGCTGGGCTGGGGCCTGCCATGGCTACAGGAGCGTCCACAGGGGGCCTGAAGGTCTTTCGAATATATTCTGGTAGTCTTTGCAGGCTTCCTGCTGTCTGCAGTGGTGCAAAGCTTTCAGCTCAGCTTGTGCAGATTTCACCCGCACTGTGAAAAAAAGCAGTCATTTCTCCAAGTCATGCTGGCCTGTTTGATGGGACATGGTACTTAGCTACTACAGCACCACAGTTGGAGTTGCTTCTTGGCATTTGTAAGGGATAAACTAGAAAATAAGTGTATTTTCATGATGCACTCATTTTGACCCCTGAATTTTTATGGGTATTTCCAGATCGTATGCAGAGTACTAGTATTTGTATATAATTTCTTTACTCTTCTGTCTCTATTCTTGTCTCATCTGTTCTGTTGTCTCACATGCCTAATGCCAGTTCTCAGTGATATGGTGATATTATTCATTTTATTTTATAGTATCAGTCCCATAATGCGATTTCTGAAAGCAATTTAAGATTTTTTGTAGCTCATAAAGGGGAGGTATATTCCTCAGGGAATACATCTTCAAATTATTTTATTTAAAACCACTTTTAATAGCTTTTTTGGGGATATGGTTAGATCAACAACTAGATGGGTGACTGTCTCTGTGTATATATTTGGGTATACATTTGCTTCATTTCACTGTCAAATTTTAAGATTTGCTTTTTAAAATTTTAATTATGTTTTATAATTCTGTATAATGTTTTCATAGTTCCAAACTATGGTAGACCAAAGAGGTTATTTTTAAAGAAGACTGTCAATCTTGTGTCTTCTGCCCTGTTCCCTCTTTTTAGAGGTAACTTTAAAAGCAAACACCGTGGGTGTAGTGATATGTGCCTGTCACCTCAGCTAGTCTGGAGGCTGAAGCTGGAGGATTGGCAGTTCTAGGCCACCCCAAAGGATTTAGTGAGAACCTGCCTCACAATAAATAAAATAAAAAGAGTAGAGCTCAGTGGTAGAGCCCTTACATAGAATACATGAGGTCCTGGCTTCAATCTGTAGCACTACGAAACAAAAGTTAGGATTCAGTCTTTCATTGTCTGTATGTAGGCTTTTCTGAACATTGAATTTTCTCTCTCATACGGAATGACAGGTCTTTTTGTGGTTGACAGCTTAAGATTCTGGGTTCCTGTGTGTTTCTAGTTGTTTGTTTGTTGGTGTTGGATGCTTGATAGATGGCAGCAGCCCCAATTAAAACCTGCTCTGGTCACCTAAGTTCTACCCAGCAGGTCTCCAGCCTCTCCAGTTGTAGACCCAGGGCTGGGTCAGGATGTCGATGCTTCCTTGGGGTTGGTTTAGCCCACGAGAATCTTTGGCTGGGGCAGGAGTGGGGGCCGTCAGTCCCCACCCTATCAGTGGAATCTAAATCTGTTTTACCAGTGAGTTCTTAAACCTCGCTGGTCATCTCAGGTGCAGTCAGGCCTGAAGACCTTGATTCAAAGAGGACTTAAGATGTCTCTAGGACTGTGTGAGTTCCCCAGGTTCCCTGTAATCCTCTTTCCTTTTGGATCTTCTCTATTCTACCTTTGTCCCCTGTTCTTTCATTTCGAAGGTTAACTGCCTGTTCATTTCCCCTACAAGTTCATTCTCTTCTGCTTTTCTTTGCCAGCTTTTCTCTGTTTCCAGAGTTGTTTCTGCTCACACAGATCAGGCATGGTGGCATTGGGCAAGGAAGGTCTGAAGTCCTGGGACAGCATGAAGGAGCTCTGCCCACAGGGACTCTTGTCTCATCTAACCCTGTAGTAAGTTACTCTAAGGACAGAGCCCAAATGCACACGTTTTTATTTTTTCCTGAACTACAAATTGAACCAAGGGCCTTTGCACTGAGCCACATCTCTAGCCTTTTAAAAACTGTTTTAGTTTGAGTCTAGGTCTTGCTAAGATGCTAAGTTGTCCAGGCTGGGTTTGAACTTGCAATCCTTTTGCCTCAGTCTCCCAGAATACCAGAATCACAGGTGTGTAGCACCATGCCCAGCTACCAAACTTCAGAGGTTTTAAGGTGCTGAGTACTGAATACTGTACTGAGAAGTGTGAAGTCCCACGTGGCTTCAGAACTGAGAATTCTTGTGGAGGAATAAACACTATTCTTTGTCGATTTATAGAACGATAACTGTATTCTTGGTTTGTAGAGAGATTCTTCCATAGGATTCAGATTCTTGTATCTAAAATGCAGGATTTGTGAAACTTTTGATCTTTCCCCTGGTAATCCAGTAAATTTGAATTTGGTTGGTTACAGGTTTGATAGTGAGAATTGTTTAGTCATTTTATTTGTTAGTCCAGGTTAGAATCGGCCGTGTATGGGTCTGTGATGGAGGGAAAACATGGGCCACATGCTCATCACTCGCAGCCTGCTTTCTTGATGCAGTTCTTGTTGGTGATAGTGATTTGCCTTTCTTTGGTACCTGTTTTCTGTGTTATATTGCTATGTCTTGTCATTATGGTCTCACCTTCCCTGTTTGAATTCTACCCGTGCCAGGAGAACTGCGCAACTGGCAGTGGTGACCCCCATGTTCCGGGGGCTGTTTTGGTGAGGGTGGGATGGCAGGGCTTCTGGTGGCCATCTGTCTCCATCCTCAGGTTGCATGTGACTGACCCAGGCTTCTAGGGCCAGTGCGGAGCTGGCACTGGCCATGTGCATGCCCTGCCTCTTGCCTCTCTGGGGTTCCTCATGTTTCATTTCAGCACACCCTGAAACTGTCCTTGTGACCCTGTGTGTCAGGCACTCTTTCTAAACTCCCAATGACTTTCGAGAGAAATGATTAAGCATGCTGGAGAAGCCAGAGGCCTCCATATTCTGGTATCTGATCCTCTCACTTGTTCTCCTTTTTAATGGTGTTTCTTCTGTACAATAGATGAAACCTTCCATGATCTCATAGAAGCCAATGAGATTCTAAGTCTCTGTGTGCACATATGAGTATATGGCAGATCAACGTGAACCAATGTCACGGCCCATTTCAGAGACTAGACCATCATCTGTAAATATCCACCTGAACACTAGTTGCTTGGGAAGAATTTGCATGTTAGCTTTGTTTCTTTTTTTTTTTTTTTTTTTTTTTCTCTCCCTTCTCTTCCATGTCCTCCCTCAGTCTTGTGTGTGGCTTGTTCACTTCACATAGACAGAAAACAGCTGTCAATAGCAAACCTGTTGGTTGTTTGCCAGGTTGCTTCAAAGCAAAAGTTTGGTTTCAAGTCAAATTCTTGAGAAATTTACAAACTTTTGGTATTATTGTAGCAGAAAATGCTCCCTTGACCTGGCCAGTATACTTCAGTTTCTTAGTTGCCCAGCTAATACTTTCTGTTCCAGTTCCTGTTACTTCTACCTCATAGAAGTGGCTGGTCACTGTGATGCAGATTGTATAAACCAATCCCCAATCGACAAGCCTTTCTGTTCTGCATTTCCTGCTTGCTTATCCCATATAAGTCCTAGACCACCTCAGATCGGGATCTGATATTCTGAGAATGATCTTGATCAGTGCCCATCAACATGAATAGATCTGCCTCCAAATCCTGGGCATTGCTTCAATGTTTCAGCTTGCCGTGGTGTTAAGTGTTCTATGAAGTCAGGAGGAAATGAGGCTGAGGGGCTGTGTGTTTACTTTTGGTGACTCAGGTTTGCAGTGTTTGATTTTCTTTGATGGTTCAGGTCCCTTGTGAGGGCTTGGAGGGAGGAAGGAGGTGAGGGGTGGAGTGGCCATCTGGCAGGGAGAGGGAACGAGTCAGTACTCTTTTGCCACTTGTGTATCAGGCCCAAGCACTGTTTCTGCTGTTGCTTTGCCTTTAGTCCAGGGGAGGAAATTTGTTTTCCCTCTTATCTTGTCCTGGAGAAAAGTCCAGTATCTTTGTCCTGCAGAATTGATGGTTATTGATATTTCTTTAGAACCTATGATATTAGGCTGATAGCAAACCATTGATGGCGGTATTTTAGCTCGACATGTGCTGTGTTTAATTTTTTTTACTACAGAGTGCCTGAGTGACGGTGGCAGCTCCTATGAGCACATCCTAACTTCTATGGGACAGAGGCTTATTGAAGCTACAGCTCTAGGGCCTGGAGCTTGGGAACTCTGTAAACCTGGACCCTCTTTTTTTCCTGGCTTTACCATATGTGGAGTTTGGGTTGGGAGAGATTGGAAGGTTCTCTTTTCTGATCCGTGTGGGTCCCATATCTCAGTTGCTAAGGGCTCAGCAAGTGGGAAGATGTGGCCCAGCCCTGTGTGCTGAGATGGTCCACAGTAAGCAAATATCATCATTTTCCTCTTTGGTTGCTTTCTTTTCCTTTCTCATTTTAAACTAGGGTTTATTGGGCAGTTTGCCAAGTGTGTTTTAAAGGCCTGGCTGTGATATTTACTGAGCATCCACAGGGTACCAGGCACAGGGTACTAAACCTTTATTGTCCTTGAGCTGATAATTTTGACTTTAGGTTAAAACTACCATCTGTTTCAAAGAGGGAAACAGTTATGTATTTCTTGTAGGTCAGTGATGAATGCCATACTTAATCCAAAATACCTTTTTAATGTGCTAAGAAAAGAGCAGCTTGTGTTGAGAGAAGTGGTGTGGTTCATATTCCTAATGAATGCTTTTTTTCTCCTTCTTCTTTTAGGAAGGCATCAAAGTAATTCAGCCCTTGTTTTTGGGGAAAGTTATTAATTACTTTGAAAATTATTCCACGGATTCTGTGGCTTTGTACAGAGCTTACGGCCATGCCACAGTGCTGACCATCTGCACGCTCTTCCTGGCCATCCTGCACCATCTGTATTTTTATCATGTTCAGTGCACTGGGATGAGGTTAAGAGTAGCCATGTGCCACATGATTTACCGGAAGGTAAGTGACATTCAGCATTACCATCTGTACTTTTGGGAAAGCTTTATGTCAATTAAGTAAATAAAATCTTTTTCTATTAGTCCACGATTGCAGTACGTAATGCTTGCAGTCTTGTGTGGATTTGGTTCATGTGCATAACACATCCCAGTGCCTTTTTTCATCCCCCATCCTTCCCCTTCCTTCTGCCTCTCGGTCCCCTTCCCCACTGACATTGCAGTCTCAAGGTGCATGCATTTTCCTGCAGATGATGCAAGTTTATCCTTGTTTTGGCCGAGTAGTACTCCCTTGTGTGTCAGCACCACCTTTTCTTTATACATTTATCCAGTAATGGACTGATAGGCCACTTCCAAGATTCAGCTGTTATGAGTTATGCGCTGCGAACATGGGTATGCATATATCACTGTGAATAAATCAGTTGAGCCATACTGAGAAGTATTTGCATCCGGCTTTTTTTCATTATGTAACCTTTCCTCCTATACGATGAAAGTTTTCTGTTTCTGTCCCACAGCAGGCTGTGATAAAGTGCTGACTGTGTAATGAAGTTACTTAAAAAATAAAGGCCAGATTGGTTTGACAGTGTTTTCATAGCAAAATCATGTATTTATAGGAAAATCTTTTTATTTATTCAAATCTCCATTGATTAGAAACCTCAGAACAATCAAGACCCTTCACTGACGTAAAAAAGGGAAATTTAGTGAAATCAGAGTCACAGAATTAAATCTAGGAGAAAAAAGCATTTGACAAAGGGAATTATATTTTTAAGTAAACCTTATGTTTGATATAATTCTGTCAACTAAAGAAAAATATCTACTTCAAAATCCAGCCTATTGTTCAAGAGCTGTCACTGTTTTTAATGGTATTTAAGGAAATAGTTGAATGTTTGGGATGCAACTTTTAACTTTAGATTGATTTAGTAATTTGGAGACAATTTATAGTTTTTCATTTAGAAATATTTTCATTGTTTGTCATTTAGATTGTTTTTAATTCTTTCTTTTTTACTGTAGCTATAGTGCGAAGGCCTGTTTCGATGCAGTCAGTGCTTTTTTGGTTGCTAAATACCATAAAATGTCCCATAGTTTGCCCTGCTCTTGACTGTTACACAGGGACCAAGGTTTCAGGTACCCTTAAAAAGGAGTTACCGCAGAGACAGTGTGTGTCAGCCGATGAAGGATGTAAACTCCATCCTGGGTTTCTGTTTTCCCTGGCTGTTTGTGTGTATTTTTATTTAAAACAAATGCTTTTTCCAAGTCCTCATTAAAGATAAAGATCAAGGTCAAACAATTTATGCTATTGCTTCTTTTATCTCTCTTGTCTTACCCAGGGATCTGTTTACTGTGGATTATTTCCTTGGCAAATGCAAGTAGTTTTCTTCATGGCCTTTGAGCAGTATTTAGGAGACTTCTTGGGGTTGTAAGGCGTCTTGTGACCTGTGGCAAATACATCCAGTTTCCTCATCTGTCACATGGTGATGTGTCTGTGTGCTTTGATCAAAAGGTCTTTGTTTTGTTATTGTAGTCTGATGGGCCCCCTTCTACTTCTTAGAAGGGTGCTTAGGTTTCTCCATACATAGGGCAGTTTTTAGTCTATCTAGATCAGTGAAGGCAAACATTTTAGAGACCAAGAGTGCCCAAACTGCAATTCAAAACCTCTTTGTTTATCACAAAGTGCCAACCATGCAGTCAAACCTGAATACTGAGATTTTAGTTTAGAAAAAACAACTCACACCTTGACATCTTTTGTCTTAAAAGAAAAACTCAATGATATGCGTGCTGGAGGTTCACCACCACTATTCTAGGTCATGCTCAGTTCCAGTGAGAATGTAGGAAATTTCGTGAGTCCTCCACTGTAGATGCATCAGCCCCGGGAGTCAGGCGTGCGGTGTCAGGTGCAGTCACACAAAGCCTTGCACAGATGAGCAGTTTTTCACCTGTGTTTCTTCCTCTTCCCACTCACACTTTGCAAGTAGCTTTGGGAAAACCTGATCTAGCTTGGCAGATTTGCTTAACAGAGTGTAAACATCTCCTGGAGGTGTTAATTTGCCAGTTTTGATTTTCCTAGAACAGTTGGCTCTTTGCAAAGTCAAAATTGTTTGGGTGAAAAGCATAGGCTTACGCTGAAATTTCAGATATGTGGGAAAGATGAATTCCTCTTGCCTATGTCATACTTAGAAACCTGCCAAGTTAAGGAAACAGGACACATGAGCACTGCTCGCTTTGCGCTATGGTGTAGCTCTGAAGGCCTTGTGCAGACACCTGCAGTTTATGCTCAGGTCCCACCTACTGGCCCCTGGCCCTTGGAGAAACCAGCTTATGAGTTCTACATGCAGTGACTGCTGGGCTCATCACTGTAGTTTGTGGTATCCAATGATCCCATGGGATGTATCGTACATAAAAGTGGCTATTCTTTATTTACTTCTTCACTGCTTTGATAAAAACTTACTTTTGACTTTCGATCTTTATTTTTCTGTTGTGGTACAGCAGTTACAACATAAAATTTACCATTTAAAATTTTTAATTGTACAGCTCAGTGACATTAATTATATTCACATTATCAGTGTACAACCATGTCCAGCATCCATCTCCAGAATTTGTTCATCTTCCCAAACTGTCACTCTGTAGTCGTTAAACAATAATTCCACATTCTGGTTTTCAGCCGGCCCTCACCATTCTACTTCCTTTGATGATTTTGACTGTCTGTTGTAGGTTTCTCTGATAAGTAGAGTCATCCAGTGTTTGTCCTTCTGTGTCTTTGTCCGTGTAGCCTAGAGTCTTCGGGGTTTATGCATAGGCTAGCACATGTCACAATTTAATTTTTTTAAAAACTGAATACGATTTGATGAGTAGATAATGTTGCATTTTGTTTCCCTTTTATCTGTTGATGGGCTGTCAGGCGTCTGTTTCTGTCTTTGGACAGAAATTGTGAGTAACACTGTGAACCTATGAGTGCATAGGTACCTGCTTGGGTCCCTACACTCATTTCTTTTGGATGTATACCCAGAAGTAGAATTGCTGGATCACATGGGAGGTCTAGTTTTATTTTATTTTGATGTGGAACTGCTGTACTGTTTTACACAGCAGTGGTACCATTTTATATTCCCACCCAATCATTGATTTTATTTCTGTTTAATTTGAAGACTGCATGAAGAGAAGTGTTGATGAACCTGTGGTCACTGGTCTTTGTTGCTTGTCACCAGACTTCCTGCTGAAACAAATAATTTTGACCAGACTTCTTATCCTGGATAAAACTTATTCTTCTCTTAACTTTAGGTTTACCCCAAATGATCGTTTGTAGGGAAGAGTTTGTTCTCCGTTTCAACTTCTAAGGTGAGCAGCCTCCCTGCCAACATGCTAGCTTCCCTTCATCATTTATTGGAGATCCATTCTAGCGCCGTGTGTGTAAGGGTGTTTATGCTCAGTGAGCATAAATATCAGGTTTTCTCTGACTATGGAAGGATGGCGGATGGAAAGTTTTGGCGGTGTGCGAATGTCCTATCTAATGTCCTATTCATGGTTTTCAGAACTTACCTATTTTTTATGGAAAGCTTATTTTAGTTCAGTACAGACTCTGTATAGCTTTATATTTAGGAGAGGCAATATGAAATTGTAGATATCCAACTGACTGGGGTTTCCAAAACCCTCAGGTTCCTGTGGCTCAGTCTGGTGTTTTATCTATTGGTCTGTGGTCAGGTTTCCGTTCTGAAGATGCCTAGGGAGGATGTTGAGAGTATAGTTGTGGTGGATTATAACTGGTGGTCAACTTAAACAGCAGTGGACCTGAGTCAGGGTGGTGCTGAGTGTGGATGGCCTGTTGTCAGCATAAAAAGGAGACCTGGAGAGGAAGAGTGGTGCTGGGGGTTCTCCTAAGTGTTGTTGTCTGCAGCCATTGGCTCTCATGGAGGAGCTTGTCATGCTGGCTCCCTTGATATGAACTCAGCCATTATCATCAAAGGAGTTCGGGACCTTGTGACTCAGAATAGCTGCGGCTCACTTTGGGGGAGCTCTGGTCCTTACTTTGAGTATCACTTCCTGGCTCTGGAGAGAAAGATACGTACTATCCAATCTCCAGGAAAAGTTTGTCATGCTGGCTTCCTGATATAAACTCAGCTGGTTGCTTCATTGGAGGAGTTTGGGACCTCATTGTCACTGAGGATGGCTGTGATACTTTTTAGGAGAGCCCTGGTCCTTATTTTGAGTGTTTCTTCTTGGATCCTGTGTAGGACCCTCAACCTACTGGCACAGATCCTTCACCCCACTGGCATGGACCTTCTAGCTTCCACCACTGACCTTTGGGCCTTCTCAGTGCAGATCCATGAAACAGACTTGCATGAGTCATTGTCATGGGCTGTAGTTTTCAGCTGAACTTATGTGGGATATTGCCACGGGATCCAGACCCTCACCTGGATTTTCTAGGTCTTTAGTGTTGTGAAAAGATTTCCTGAACTTCCTTTGTATTTGATTCCTTGGGTGACCATTATAAATAATACTGTAAATTATGTGTCCTTTAATTGTGTTGTTCTCCTTTCAAGCCCTGACTACAATTGTCAATGTGAGACAGTGCTACATATGGAAATAATGCATCTCCTTTAGAAGCATGTGATACTTGGTTGGACTTTTCTCTTCATTAATGGTGTTTGCTAACATTTTGACAAAATCAGACTGAATTAGTTGTGCTTCTTACACATTTTTTTTTTTTTTTGTCTTTTTATCGGTACCAGGGATCGAACTCACGACTGCCTGCTTGCAAGGCAGGCGCTTATGCCGCTGAGCTAAATCCCCAGCCCCGCTTCTTACACATTTATAATACTTTAATATTTTTCTTGTAAAAAGTTTCATCTTCATTTCCCTATATTATTTGAGTTCCAAACTTGTATGAGACCTGGTGTTTCATGAAAAGTTAATCCCATCAAGGTGCAATTTGTCAGTCTTTCAGTTTGCTAAGGAAGAGCTAAGAAGAACTCTTTAATTTTTCTATGATAGAACTTTGAGCTCACCGAGCAATAGCTGTTAGCTTTCTTTTTTCAAAGGTAAACATCTGTTGGTGCAGAGTGGTGAGTGTGGTCATGTCTTGCCATCTGATACCATCATCCCTGGAGTGGAGATGTGGGATGCTAGGAAGAAGAGCTCTTACTCAATGGTTCCCAAACTATGCTGAACGTTGGGTTCATGTGGGGGAATCTTTTTTTTTGTGGCAGGGGTGTTGGGAATTTGTGATACCAGGGCCTTCACACTTGCTGCATTCCCAACCCTTTTTTGCTTTTTGTTTTGAGGTAGGATTTCACTAAGTGACTGAGTTGCTCAGGCTGGGTTTGAACTTGTGGTCCTTCTGCTTCAGCCTCCCAGAATCCTGGATTATAGGCATGCACCATCAGGCCCAGCATATGGGGAGTCTTTTAGACTACACTGAGGTATATGGTTTGTGTCTCTAAGATAGTCCAATTTAATTGCTACTGGGGAAAGTCTAAAAGTTCTCAGGCATATTAACAGGCCTCACATATGTATTCACCTGAATCTTATTTTATGTTTAATCACGAAGACTTTTCAGTGTATAGGGGTTGCATGTGGCTGCATGCTTAGTCCTTCTCAGCAGGGAAATCTCAGATATGGGCATCAGCAGTGGCAGCTGTGCATCAGCTCCAGGTGTCTTAGGGTCTGGCCTAAGTTTATGGTAGAGGAGGCTTGGGGGACTTTGTGGCAGGTTGGATGGGCTCTGAGAGCACTAAGACCTAAGTTGTTGGTTTTTTCTTTCAAATCTCTGGCTGACTCGAAGGTCAGCAGGACGCAGCACCAGCCCCAGCACCCACAAGGGCCCTTATGGCCCTCAGACCTGAGTTTTAACCGATTTTGCCATTTACTAAACTAGAATTTTTGAGTAGTGCATTTGTCTCTCAGAGTCTTAGTTTCCCTATCTTTACAATGGGAATAAGGAAGTGCACGCTTCACAGGGTTGCGGTGAGTCCTGGATGAAACATCTTCTGTGAAGTGCTTGGTACAGATGAAGCACCAGGAAGATGAGGGCTGTCACAAGGGTAGATAGGCGGTTCTGCGGTTGGAATGCTTATGTATGAAGCCCATTTCTTCTTTCTAGCTCTTTGCCTCAGACAGGCTGCTAGGAAATTTACTGTCCTCATTTGTAAAATGAAGGTGATCATAGTACCCAGCTCACATTTGTGGAAAGGAGTGAGTGAGTTAGGCTGTGGAAAGCGCCTGCTAGCTAATGAGTATCCTAGGACCCATTATCTTTGTTACTAAGGTCATAGGAGAGTTGGGTACACACAGTTAGATGAATGGCTGCAGGGCTGCTGAGTGGTGCACAGATGTGTAGATGTGATGGTTTAGAGAAGGTTCCCAATGATAGTGGGGATGTGCAGGGTGGCGTGGGGGTGTGTTAGGCAGAACGTGCCTTCAGCTGAATGTTGAGATGCAAAGTGGAGAGGTGTTCAGGGAGGGTTACAGCATGGTTTGTTAGAATTTAGGATAGTGTGGAGAGGTCCTCTAGAAATGCCCCCAGGGCCGGATGACCACCCAGGAGGCTTTTAGCCTGGTTAGGTTAGAAGGAAAGGAAGGCTTGCTGCTGATGCTTGGCTTGCTGCTGCTGACTTTTGCCTGCTCTGCCATGGACTATTTCTCCTCTGCTATGCCCCTCTGCCATTCTACCTTGTCTTGGGACCAGCCAACTATGGACTGAAACCTCTACAGGCTGTGAGCTGAAATAAACCTTTCTCTTTAACTTGTGGGTGTCAAATATTTTGTCCCAGAAATGAAAAGTAACTAAGTTAGCATTTGAAGTTTTTTTTTTTTTTTTTTAATTGATGAAAAGGAGCCACTGGAAGTTTATGGATAAGGAAAAAGCTGGACAGGGGAATACATCTGCTGGTGACCTCCTGCCTGTGGTTACTCATGAGGAGTAAGGGGCTCCTATGGTAAATATGACCTTGTAATTGGAAAGGAGAGGTCATATCTGGAGGTTGGAATCTGAGTCTCTTAAGAGCCATTTATTTGTTCATATTTACCATTTTGCCTATTTAGTGAAGTGTGCAGTTCTCATGAATGGCTTTTGACATATATAGTAAATGAGAATTGTGAGTCATTGTTAAGAAAACATTGTTTGGATGTGAGGGCAATCTGGGTGCAACATCTGTCACCCTATTGATTGCCAGGGTTGACTTGGAAGGCAGGTGTCCCCTTCCTCCCTCGCTGCTCCATGTGCATCCCTCCCAAAGCTGCACACTCAATCAAAGAGGAGGACCACCCCCGACAGAGAAGAACTGGTTCCTCACACAAGCATATGTGACTAGCTGCTCTCTCCTGCTAAACCTCCAAACAAGCTCTCAAGCAAACATTGTTTTATTTCACTTAGCCAGGTGACTTGCTCTGAAAACATGCCAAAATAAACGTTTAATGAGTTAACAAAATGAATCAGCACGTAATGCATTAAGTGTAATCAGCACTTAATGTATGGTAATAATCATGACAGATGGAGAAAGAGGAGTAAAAGGGAGCCTATTCCTGAGGTCTTCACAGGGGTACAAGTTACAGTCAGGTGGTCACAGTTCTAAGAGGAACCACAGAGCTAGTCAGTGCTGGAGCTTGGGCAGTTCCTTAAGCATTGCTTTTTTTTTTCCCCTTTTTTTGTAACTTGGGATCGAACTCATGACCCTGTGCTTGTCAGACCGGCAGTTAAGCTGCTGATTTAAATCCCTAGCCAAGCATTGCTTTTTTATTTACTGTTATTTTTCCAAAAATTTGGAAGGAGATATCCCAAATCTCATTATCCTAAAATGACAAATTCTCTTCCAGTCTGTCCACCCACACATTTTATGCAGTTGCAATCTTTATATACGTATGGTTTATAGGCAGTTTTGTTGTTATAGTAACTTTACTCTCGTACTTCTTTGGTGTCACTGATAGTCTTCAAATGGACTGTGTGTTGCCTGTGTTGTCTGTCCTGGGGTGAACGGTGACTGTTGTCCTGGCCTTTCACTTCCGTGGTATGCATCCTGCACCCTCGGCCAGTGGTTTGAGCTGTTTATTGTCAGATGGGTTTTTTCACTGTTACTCTTTACTTGGGTTGTCCAGAGTGGCACTCCATGGATGACAGCAGGAGTGACGCTCCCTGGAGGCAGGCTGTGCACCACTCAGATGGTTGGCTTTTACTACCCATGGTCTCAAAGCAAATTGTAATAATTGCTTGTTTTGCAAACATTTCCCACAAAATAAAAAAAATTACATATGCCAAAGTTAATGTATCTAATAAGGAAATCATTTGTAAGCTTTGGATATGTTTCACATAACTTAAGATTCTGTTTCTTTTGACTACTTTATAGTCAGCTCAGGAGTGTAGCTTAGGTACATAAAATGCACATACTGTAAATGTTTGACTTGTGACACCTGGGTGTACAGTTATGGGGTAACTGCTCCGCCACTGAGGTAGCGATTGCCTCTGTTGCTCAAAGGTTCCTTTTCTGCATCTTTCCAGTCTTACTTCCCCACCCTGTGTCAGACCTCAACATATTTCTGTCACCACAGGTTAATTTTACTACTTCTAAAACTTGTAAATGGCATCATGTGGTATGTTGCTTTGGACTAGCTTTTTTCCTTCACATAATTTTTTTTTTTTAAATTTTTAAAGAGGATGAAAACAGGGAAAATAAAACAGAATGAAACCAATCAAAACAAACCAGTGTAAGCAATACAGGACTTGAAAACAATATGAGATCAACAGTAGTTACCATAATGCCTTTTGTTTTCTTCAAAATAGCTGCAGATACCTTCAGACATAGTAAAAATCAGACAGAACAAAACAGAATAGAACCAGTAAAAACAAAACAATGAATGCAGTAAAGGACTTCAAAACAAGAGAATAAATCCAAAATGGCTACCATAATATATCTTGCTGTCTTTGAAACAGCTGCTCATGCCATCGTATATAACAAAATCATACAAAGTAAAACAGAATAAAACCCAACCCAACAAAACAATGAAAATGATACAGGACTTCAAAACAAAAAAATGGCTACTGCCTTCAGAAGGAGATCCCTGATAGATGACACACTGTGTACCATTATCCTTTGAATAGATGATCAGAATGGCCCTAGACCTGCAAAGTCAGTGAAACACCAGAACATCTCAAGCATCAAATTGCATTTCACCTCAATAGCTGTCATTCACAGTCTCTGTTTCTCCCTATACCCCTGGTTGCTTACCAGGGGGTAGCGGGGAGTTGGTTTTTCTTGTTTGCCAGCCTGCATGCCAGAAGGGGCTGGAGTCTGGATGTCCCCCAGCCATCGGCAGCCTGCGCATGGTGCTGGTTTGTAGGAAGGGCTTGCTTCTGGGTGACTTCTTGTTCTCTCCCCTGACAGTGTGAGTGGCACTAACTCGTGCCTGGAGTCTGGCTGTGCCCCATGGTGGCCTCCACATGGCCCTGGTTTGCAGGGAAGGCTGCTTCTCAGTAAATCCTTGTTCTCTCCCCCACACCGCAGTCCACAAATGGTGCTGATTCATGGGGAAAGGCAGTGGTCTGGCTCTCACATAATGTTTTTGAGAGTATTGTGTTTTCGGGGCTCTCTATTTCTGTAGCTCTAGGTTTCCATTGAATATAATTTCTTTCCAGCCCAAAAGATCCTTTTGCATTTCCTGTAGTAAAGAAATTCTGGGGGTAGATTCTATTTTTTGAAGGATATGCTTGTCTCATACTGAAGTCTGTGGGCCTCCAACCCATATTAAAGTCTGGATGTCTAATTGTCACATAGTCTTCCTTGTTCCTGATCATTTATGTCTTTGTTCCTTATATATAATACTTCTACTTTCTCTGGCTTATGTTTTAAATGATTTTTAGGGAGATTGACAGTAATGATCCTATATGTGATTTAGTTTGCATTTATGTTTCTTGGAGTTTGCTGAAATTTTGAATTTTTAATTTGATTATCATAAAATTTGGGAAATATTTGACCATTGTGTCTTTTGTAATTTTCTGACTTACTTTTATATTCTTCTCCTCCCTGGGTTTATATTACAGTACATGTATGTTAGGCCATTTAAAATTGTTTCATAGGCTCAGTCTTAGGGTATTTAGTCACTGCAGGGCCGATAGGCATCATAGACTATGGCCCTGTGATAGGCAGAAGGCAAGGAAGCCCCAAGCTCAAGCCTGTGTTCACACTCTCCCTTTATATTGTATCCAGCCCACATGCATAGGGATTGGTGCCAGACACAATCAGCGTGAGCCTTCCATTATCCACACCTAGAACTGTGTTAATTCCAATCAGCACGCTGATTTATTACACATACCCTAAATCTCAGCATCACACATCCTAGATCCAGCCAGCTCAGGAAAGCCCTGCCTAGGAGTGCATGAGCTTTGTGGGAACATCTAGATAAAAGCCATAACAGGCTCCTAAGTTTTTTTTTTCCCACTTATATTCATATTCTGTTATTTTTAACTGCTACTAAGATCAGCCAGTGATTATATTTCTCATTTCAATGTTGTTTTTAATTCGATAGTGGGCTCTTCTTAAAAAATCCTTAGTTCTTTCATGTAGAGAATCTTCATCTTTACTCATATTTGCTCTTAATTCTTTGAACATATTTTCCTTCAAAGCCTTAGATTAGATTTGTAAGAATTTCTTTAAACATTTTGAATCTATTGTCCGTGCCAACTTGGGTTTGCTTTTATTAGTTTTGTTTATGGTTTTGGGGCGTGGGGATTGCTTTTTTACTTTAATGCTTGCTATGAGTTATGTTTCCTTGTATGTTTAAGATTTTGAAATTGTAAACTAGATATGATAAGGGCTACATTGCGTATCTGCATTCTGGTTATCTGAAGAGCGGTGAATTTTACGGGAACAGACGTCCTTACCAGCTGATCACTTTGAGCTTGTGTAGATTTTGATAAGACCGAAGTTGGAAATCTGATGTGTTTCCCAACCCCTCTTACTTGGTGGAACTCAATCCTTAAACCTGAAGTCTTATAGATCTTGTAGGGCTTGTTTTCTAGGACGATTTTAGAGTGAGTTTGTTTTAGGCAGATTTCTCCTGGATCATTCTTTCCTGCAGGTCTGTCCTGAATGAACATCGGAGGACGTTGAAGGACCCGAAGATCTCCCCAGCGTCAGCAGTTTGTTGTCCCTCATCCTAATAGCCAGCATGGCTTCAGAAATGGCCACACGTCCCTTGGGTGGCAGAACTGCCTTACTCAGGATTTCTTTTCTGGGGAGTGGGCTTTGATTCGAAGGCATGGTCTTTCTGGTGTTTTTGTTGTTTGTCAGGCTCAGTAGCCATATACAAGTGAGATTTCTGCATCCCGCTGGTGGGGTGAGAATTCCCATTACTTGATTCTTTTCTGCCAGATCTTTAGCCTCTCTGTTTGTGGCCCCTGCGCTATGAAAGCCTGAGTAGTTTTGACCTGTGTGCTCACCCATCACCCCAGGGCTTTCTGTAAACCTCCCTTGTACCTAAACTTGGGGCACCTTTCTTCTCCGAAACCTCCTTACCGGCCATTCCTTTCCTAGGAGATGGGACTTAGATCTGCCCGCTGACCCTTTACTTACTTCAGCAAGGGTTCTGTCCTGTGTTTGGACTCGAGCTCACTGCCACTGTTGGGAAGGGGCCTCCCACTGAGGGCCAGGGCTGGGACATGGTGGCGTGTTCTCCTCCTGGGTATCCCTTCTCTCGGATCAGTTGTATACTCTGCCTGTTACCTGAAAACATCACCTGATAATTTTGTCCTGACTTATGCAGGCAGAGTGAAGGATTCTGGCTGGTCCAACGTCTGTTGCTTCATGCTGGTCAGAGTAGGTGTCTCAGCCTGGATCTTCATGAGCCATGGAGCCCAGAGCTGTGTACTCATTCAAGATGTGGCTGCCAGACCTCCTTTTTAGCTTCCTTTTGGAGCAGATTAAGGAGGAGGGTGTGTGCTAGACGAAGGCCCCTAGAGTCTGTCTTGGAGTCACCTATGAGATTAGTAAAAACCTAGGTGTTGACTGTCCCAGACCTCCTCCAACACAGGGCCCAAGGAGAGGTTCAAAGCCCATCTGTTTTATTCAGGGCATGCTGTTAGAGAGGACAGTGAAGCAGACAGCAGACTGGGGGGAGAGGACTAGGGGTGGATGTGGGCCCCTTAGAAAATGAAAAAGCACCGTGGATCTCTACATACCTTTTCTTGCAGTTCATGCTGAATCAGGCTTATAATTTATTTTTAAAATTTTTTGATTAATTTTTTAAATTAATCAAAAGGGGAGGGGAAACAGGAGTAGAAAGTAGAAGGGAAATTTACTAGACAAGAGGGGGCATGGTGGGGGGGGGTGAGGAGGGTTGTGGAAGGGATATAATCAAAATACGTTATATGCATGTGTGAAAATAGCAAGCTAAAATCCAATATTTTGTAAAGTTACTTTGCATTAATACAAATATATTTTGAAAACTTCTTTAGGTCTGAGAAATCTTTTTCTGTACCTGCATTCTTTAAAGACGCTACTCAACTAGCTGGGGCTTTAGCTCAGTGGCGCAGCGCCTGCCCGGCAGGCATGAGGTCCTAAATTCAATTCCCAATACCAAAAGAAAAAAAAAAAAGCTGGTTTAAAGATGCTACTCTAGGTTTAGAATTTGTGGTTATTTCCTTTCAAGTCTTCAAAGATCACTTGAAATTTTTTAAATTAAAAATTTAATTGTGGTAAGATACAGATTGCATCAAACTTAGCATTTTAAATCATTTTGAAGTACCATCTGTTGGCGTTCAGTGCTTTTGCTTTTTTTGTGTAGCCTTCACTACCATGCACCTCCAGAGCCGAATCTCTGAACCCATTTAGCATTTACCTCCCCGCTACTCCCACACCAGCCTGGCCACCACCATTCTGTTTTCTGTCCCAATGATGAATTTGACAACTCTGGACTCCTCTCATTGAAGTGGAATCATCCAGTGTTTGTCTTTTTGTGACTGGCTTATTTCACTTCCCATAATGTCCTCAAGGCTAATTTAATTTTTGAATAGGGTTAGGTCATACTGTATTTATTTAGTATTCTGTGAAACTGTCACACTTCACCCTGTACTCAGCTGTGACCATGAGTGGCCAGAGGGAGGAATTTTAGATCCTGTCTCTATCTGTACCTTGCTGTGAGTGCAGTGTCTCTGCCTTGGCCGTTTTGAAGTTCTTGTCTCCTCCTTTCTACTGTCTTGAGGACCAATTGGTTGAATTAGTAGGGTCATTTTCTTTGTTCAATCTCCCTGGAGTAACAACTGTTGGCCCGCAACTGCTCTTTGGTATGTTTATCTTTCCATCTAAATGAGCAGGCGAATATGGGAACTAGAGAGAGGCACAAGGAACATAGCAGAGTGATAGAGTCATGAGTCTGTAGGTCTTGTACTTTGTTCCTGGTTTCTCTGTATTGTTGAAAGAAACTAAGGCATTATTGCTGCTTTTGATGAAATTGCCTCCAAAAGATGTACGTGGTATAAACCATTGTTTAAATAGCTTATCTTTACTGCTGTTATTGTTTTTTGTTTCTGATGCACCAAGCTCTTCATTTTCTTTAAGCTTTATGGATGATACTGGGAAAAGGGTACAAACGATGGAATGCAATTCTGCAATATTAAAAAAATACATTGTTTTAGGATTACTGAGCAGCAATTGTCTCAAGTTCAGTCTACAAAAGATACAACAACATTAGGCGAAAAGGAAAGTTGTATTTGTAAAATATTCTCATTTGGATGAATTCTTAGCAAAATTATGCCCAGTGTGAGTCTATAGAGGGCAAATTGCTTTCCCTGTATTTACTTGTTTGACTTGAAAATAGACGTATAATAAAAAATTATTAAAGGATTTCTTATATGCAATATAATTATAAGTAAAATTGTTAGGAAAGAGTTGGCAGTAGCTTCATGTGTAAGTTTGTATGACTAAGCATGCCAGTTTTGAGAAGGTAGATTATGAACCCAGTTTTGTTTGCATTTTTATGTTTTTCCTTCAGAAACAGAAAAGAGAAAAAGAAAAAATAAAGTCTAACAGAAGTTTAGTGTTTGCCTCTTTTCTGAGGGGGGTGGGTGGGTGAGAGCTTCGTTTCTGCTCTAAGATTTTCTTTTATCTTTTTTTTTTTTGGTACCAGGATGGAACTCAAGACTTTGCGTTTGCCAAACAGGCACTTACCATGCTGAGCTAAACCCCGGCTTCACTGAGATTTTCTTTTCTCACTCCCTCCTGGGCTGTCGCTGGTTTTGTGGTTTTCCCCCACTGTTCCCTATCAGTTCAGCTTTACTACAATTGTCACATCTTGCTCCCATCTGTGTTCCCTCTCTGAGTTGGTAACCTAGTCAGACAGGGCTTCTCTTTCAAACAGTGACACTGTTGGTGGGAGGCCATGGGGTCTGGGGCGCCACCCCACCTTGAATGGGTTGCCATCGGATTGTGCTACCCGGTGTTTCTGTGCGTGTTAGTAGAGTAGAGCTTCTTAATTATACTTTCCTATAACCGTATGTGTTAACTATCCCTCCACTCACCAGAGTACTGATTGTCAGTTCTGTGTTCACACTGTTCCTGAGGGTCGGGACATTCTGGCTCCCATCTTCTCTAGCGTTGGGGCACCCTGCATAGCATTCACCCACATGGGCTTGCTGGCGCCTGGTGCACCACTTTGTCTTTCATGCTGCTGGGGCTGTGGAGCCCTAGGAATGCCCAGGGCCTTGGAGAGGCCAGCTGTAGGGACACTTGGTGGCTTCGAGCCAGTCCTTTCTCTGGTCCTTCGAAGGGAGTGTTGCTGTTGGACTCAGTTTTGCATTTTTAGAAGCCTTTACTCCACAGCGATGGGAATGCAAGGGAAGCAGCAGACTGAGGACAGAGCCCTGTGCACCTCCAGGTGAATGCCACACCCCTCAGCTTTCTGCACAAGTTTGCCAGCCTGTGTACCGCTCATGGAAAACCAGGCAGAAACAAAGTAAAAGAAAACAAAAACAAATCCCAGGAGGCAGCAGAGCTGTCAGATTACAGAGCATGGCAGGTGGTTGTTTTGTGTGGACTTTGGTGTTCATTTCCTTGAATTTCTTCTGCAGAGCTGTGGAGGGAACACAACTGAATTTGCAGGGCAGTCACCCATGGTGTTCATGGGGAAGGAGGATATTAAGCAGTGCCTGGGTCCTCCCCTCAAAGGCAGCATGAATGTCTTTAGATTATTCAGTTGTGAAAGCAGGTGTGGTGCATTACTAAGCAACTCTGGCCGCCAATATTGGAAAAATACTGACAATTTTTTTTGTTTCAGTGGGTAAACATGCTCGCAGTTTCCTGTGGTGGTAATGCCTGATTCACCTGAAAGGTCCATGATCTGGCAGTTACCTCTGGGAAAGGCCACGAACCAGGAAGCAAGCTCCAAGTGCTGAGACACCTTTAGATGTCTACGCAGGCTCTGTGTGCTCTGACTTGATTTAAGATAGTATCAGGTCATCTCTGGGTCTAAGAATAGTCATAGGAAATGGGGAAATACTCTGAGAATTTCAGGACTATTAAATAGCCCGATAATAGGAACGGAATGGGATGGTGAAGCATGCAAAAGCCAACCAACACTTGAAACCCTTTGGGAGGGGCACGCCAGAACGAGGGTCATTGGCTCAGGATGAGAGCTTGCTGCTATGGAGGAAGAGTTACAGTTTGCAACTTTGTGAGAGGACCTCCCTAGAATTAAAGATGGATTGTGAAAGGGCAGTTTACTTCCATGGAAAGGCCACCTCCACCCAATGTGTGTCTCATTCCTTTGATGTTTGTATTTATGTGGACACAGTTGGGTTATGTGTTTCACATTCACGGATAAAAATGCTTGAGACAGAAGAAACTTTATTTTTCAAATATGATATTACTTTTTAAAAAACTTATTTTTCATGATGATGGAAATAGAACCTAGGGCCATCCACCTGCAAGACAGACACTCTCCTCCTCCATCCCCACTGAGCTATAATCCAGGACTACTTAGTTTATTTTTTAAAAATTGAATAAAATTATGGCAGGCATGGTGGCTCACAAATGTTACCTTAGCCTCTGGGAGGCTGAGGCATGATGATCACCACCACCAGTTCAAGGCCGGCCTGGTTACGTAGTGAGTTTAAGGACAGCCTGGATTACGTAGTGCAACTCTGTCTCAAAAGCAACGACAGTAAAAACAATTGAATAGTTGATGCTTTGGGCTAGATTACTAAGATTCTCATGTCCCAGATGTACTTTCTTGCCAGCCCAAGTAATAACTCGCCCTAAAATGAAGTTCATACTGTATAGTTCATGGCATTGTTCTTCTCAGCCGTGTGGGTCCTGCTATTACAGCAATGAGACATTTAGTTGTCTGCGGGTTTTTAGGGATTGCAAACAGTAACTGCAATGGATACAATTAAAGCTGAAACCCTTAGACAGGTCGCTGATTTCTCAGGGTCTACACAATTTAAGGATCTGATAGGCCAGTTCACCTCTCAAAGGTTGTTCACTTTTTTTTTTTTTTTGTACCAAGGATTGAACTCACGACCTTGTGCTTGCCAGACAGGCACTTAGGCCACTGAGTTAAATCCCCAGCCTCAAGGTTGTTCACTATTTATATGTCTTCCCCAGCAATGTGATGTGCCACTCCTCCACCTGCCCGGACTGAATGCTGTATTTTTAAAAGCTTGACTGATTTCTTTTTTTCTTTCTTTTTTCTTTTTTTTTTTTTTTTTTTGTCTTTTTCATTTTTATCGGTACCAGGGATCGAACTCACAACCGCCTGCTTGCAAGGCAGGCGCTTATGCCGCTGAGCTAAATCCCCAGCCCCCTGCTTGACTTGGTTAAAAAAAAAAAAATGCACTGCTTTGTTACTTTGATTCATATGGCACTGAGTAATAGTGAATTTGAGTGCTGCATATATTCCTTAGCTGTTTGTGCTTTGCTTTGTGAATTTCATGCCCACTTTCCCCACTGGGGTGCTGAGCACTGAGGCACTGAGTTAAAGCCCTAGGCGGCCTCCTGTGGGTTTAGTGCTGCTGTTGTTTTCACCTCCCAGGCAGCTGGGGTTACAGGTGTGAGGCCACACGTGGCCTTTTCTTTTTGTTCCTTCTTTCTGTTTTGGGTTAGTAGGTTTTTATAATTCTTCTTGATATTTAGGTAGTCTCGACTTCTTAAAGAAATTAACCCTCCATCTGGCATATAAAGTGCAAATGTTGAGTCCAGTTTGTTGTTTGCCTTTTATTGTTCTGATAGAACTATTTTCGTTGCATACGAAAAATCAAATAGTATTCTTTTTAAAATACCTTTCAGAAAATGTAGACCTAAAATATTAGCAGAATTGGCAGATTGCTTTTCTCTGCATTGACCATGCACTGTTTTAAACTGTAACATATATACCAACTTTCATTTTCTACATTAATGAGGAAGAGTTGCTTCATTAAAGAACATTAAGAGCCTGTTCTCCATTAGGCGTGCATTTTCTCATCGACTGAGTGGAGGTGATTCTCACTTTGCAGGGTTGCTCTCTTGTCATCTGGCTTGCAGCAGGGGCTTACTGCATGGGAGCTGTACTGGTATCACGCAGATGTTTGCTCAGTGAGCTGACACTCAGTGCCACTCGAGGTGTGGACAGAGTGGGTTTGTTTTCATTTCTCTGGTTTTGGGTAGAATCTTAGATGATCAATTTTATACCTGTTTTCTTTTTAATGAAAAGTATTTAAAGCCAAAAGTTTCTTGTTGTTCTGTTTCCTTTCTACTAATTCCTGAATTATCGAAGTGTGTTTTTCTGTTGGTCACGGGTCATGTTTTTAATGTGTGTCTTTCCATGTGTGCTAGCTGTTCTGCTATGCTGTGCCATGACTGTCATGGCGGAGTGGGCTAAAGGAATGCAGTGTTGTTTTCTAGTGGACCCTCCTGTCAGAACTGGATCTGCTGCCTCTCTGTGGCATCTCAGTCATAGATCAGCTACTTCTGTTTTGAACTTAGCTGGAAGGCGTGGTTGGGATCTTTTGAATGCACCCCAGTTTATCCTAGTGGGTTTTTTTTTTTTTTTTTTTGTCTGAGACAGGGCCTTACTGGCCTTAAACTTACTATGTAGCTCAGGCTGGCTTCAAACTTGGAGCAGTTCTTCTGCCTCAGCTTCCTAAATGCTGGAATTACTGGCTTGTACTGCCATATTTGGTTCTTTTCTTTTTCTCAGTATAGGAGATTGAACCCAGAGCCTTGCATATGTTAGGAAAGTATTCTACCACTGAGCTAAAGCCTCCGCTTTTCTTAAAAAAATAGGTAACATTCTTTGGATTCTATCAGTGTGTGCCTTTATCTTATGACCAGGTTCTTGCTCTTTTTTTTTTTTTTCTTTTCAGTTTAACTCTGTCGGTGAAGCTGGGCACAGCTGTCAATGCCTGTTCTTATAGCAACTCTTGAGTTACTTTGGCCTTTATGTCCCACGCGACTCCGATGGACATGTTTTGCTGTTTCCTATGCATGACATTGTGTCCCCACTTCTCTATTTTTCTTTTCCATTTCAGGCACTTCGACTTAGCAATGTGGCCTTGGGGAAGACAACCACAGGCCAGATAGTCAACCTGCTGTCCAATGATGTGAACAAGTTTGATCAGGTGAGTCACATTCCAAGGTTCATTTTCAGCCTTTGCCCCTTTTCTTTAGCCTAACATGTTGGGATGGCACATTTTGGGTGTAGAGCAGCATTCTTCTGAGGAGGTAAGATAGGGGTACTTTATTCTGCTTCTCACCCCTGTGTGCAGCGTATACATTGTACCACGTGTCATCTTGTAGATTAGAGCTTTGTCTGCTAGTGTTGCCTCCTACAGACTTCGATGATAAATAGGCAGAGGACAGTGTTGTTGTCCTCCTTGGTTAGGCACCTGTCTGTCTCCCGTGGACTCCTCTTCCTTAGCACTTGACATGAGTCGAAGAGATGGCTGGCAAAACTGTCCTTCTCCTTTTCTTGAGGATCTACTTCTGGGCAGACTCGTCTGGGTGGACACTCACATTTATGTTTCCCTGGGTTTAAAACCCACTATGGCCATTTCTGTTTGGCTTCTCATCTGTTCTTTTGGAGCGGAATGTTTCTGTGCCACATTCTCGCTGCTTTCATTTTTATGTAGTCCTAAGAACTTGTCTTTTTCTTCAAAGGTGACGATCTTTTTGCACTTTCTGTGGGCGGGACCACTGCAGGCCATCGCAGTGACAGTCCTTCTCTGGATGGAAATAGGAGTATCGTGTCTTGCTGGGATGGCAGTTCTGATAATTCTTCTGCCTTTGCAAAGCTGCATTGGGAAGTTGTTTTCATCACTGCGGTAAGAGAAATACTGGCTTGAGAATTATGTCATATGGGGTTGGTGGCACCCACCATGCTGTCTAGTGCGTTTGTTCAGAAACAAAAGAAGTGCTTTATTATTTTATCTTTGCACATGCTGCAGGCTCTTCAGGCTTAGCCAGTGGCCAGTCCTGCTGTGAGCTGAAGGCTGCTTTTACTGTAGAAGCTGAAGGTCCTGGGCTGCTCCAAGTTAGCTTTCCAGGCACCATGGGCTCATTATATCCAGTATCCCTAAGCGGAAATTACATATATAGAAATTATTTAAACATAGATTAAATAATAATAAACATTTTCTAGCCCTGGTTGTAACTGCATACATTTAAAATTTTTTATTAATTTATATTTGCAATACCTAATAATTAATATTCATCTTGGGGAACATACATGTATTGCATCTTGGTCATTTTTACCCTCTTTACCCTTGCCTTCACCTCTTTCCCAAGACTCTCTTCCTGTCTCCATAGATTTTTGTTAAACGTGTTCAAGATATTTTCCTATGTGTGTATGGTTTTTAATTTTGTATTTCCATTAAAGTGTACACTCCTCAAGGACAGGGTCAAGCCTAACAATGTCTTTTATAGTCCTGTGGTCCTTGAAGCTTGTGTGCTAGAAAAATGGCTGTTGATGAAGGACTCAGTGATAAAGTGACTTAGACCATATCTTAGTTACTTTTCTCCTTGCTGGTACGAAATATCTGACACTTAAAGGAGGAACTCACAGTTTGCGGAGCTTTAATTTACAGTTTGTGGAGCTTTTGGTTCATAATCAGCAGGCTCCAAGGCTGGCACTGCAGACAAACAGTTCATTGCTGGTAAAAGATAACAAAGCAAAAAGGTAGGGACCATGGCTCTTTGTATGCCTTATGTCTTATCCAAGTTACTTAGGGTGGGTCACTTTTAATCCTCATGCCCTTGATCCTAACATTGCACCTTAAATTAATTCCAGTGTCACTCTAGATTCAGCCACCTCTGAAAAAGCCCTACTGTGACTGCATGAGAACTTTGGGGAGACATCTAGACATAAGCCATAACATACTGCCCTGGTCCCCTCAAACTCATGGCATTTAGTCCGTTTCCAACTGTTGCTTAAGTCCTAATAGTTTCAGCATTGCTGAAAAGACCAAGTCCAAAGTCTCTTCTGAGATTTAAGCCAAACTCTTAGCTGAATGCTCCTTGTACAAGTGAAAAGAAGTTAAAGACTTTCAGCGTTCAATGGCACAAGATAATTTCCATTCCAAAAGTTACAAAGAGCGGCTACAAAGAAATGGTAACAAAGCAAGACCCAAATCCAGCAGGGCAAACATTAAATTCCACAGTTCTACTTTTAGCATCCCTAGCAATCTGTGGAAAGTTATGAACTCTCAAGGGTTTGGGTGGCTTCATCCCTATGGCACTGCTGATGATAGTCATAGCTCCCATGGCTTCCTGCTGTTGCTGGCTCTGCTCTGTTCTTGCAGGTTTCCTCTGATTAGCCACATTACTAGTTTCTCCAAACTTCTGAGGTCTCCACTGCGTCATATGCCAAGCTTTACACACTGCCCTCTCTAGGTGTCACACTGGCTGGCCTCTTTTGAAATCTGTGTGTAAGTCTTCCTGACCCTATAGCTTTTGTATTCTGCATGCACCTGAACCCAGCACCATGTGGATGCTACCAAGGTCTGCTGTCAGTAGGAGCAGTAGCCAGGCTTCCTTCTCTCTTGGCTATAGGGATTGAGTACCTGAGCACCCTGAACCCAGTCCTGAGGAACGAATTCTCTAGGCTGCCAACATTCTGGGGCATGGTCCTCTGGGACTCTCTTCTCAAAGCAAAGTCTCACCTTTGCAACTCTGAGGCTGCAAAGGTTGGAACCTTCTGGTTCTTGTGATACCCTCAGGCCATCTTTTCTGTTGTCTTCATCTGAAATACTTGGCTTTTTCTTGCTCTTTTCAGTGACCAGTTTCTCCTATGCTCCATCTTTGCAATCTGCAGCTTTCCTGAGCTTCCTTTCTGGGCAGCAGACTAATTGATCTTATACTGTTGGGTGCTTTTAGCCAATAGAAAGTCAGGAGAAAAGAGCCCCAAAGAATGATTTAAAAATGTGAGTTTGCCAGAAGGAAAAAGCCAAGTGGTGACAAATGTCTGTTATCCTGCCAACTTGGGAGACTAAAGCAGAAGGATCACATGTTCTAGCCTAGCCTGGGCAACTTACTGAGACCTAGCTCAAAACAAATAAGGGGTTGGAATGTAGTTCAGTATGACACCCCTGGGTTCAGTCCCTAGTACTACCAAAAAAAAAAAAAATGAGTAGGTGGTAGAGACGTGATGATGTTTGATGTGTGTTTGAGCTCTTACTTTTGTGTCTTTGTTCCTGTTGTTTTCTCTACTCAGAATTTTCCCTTTGTCCTCTTTGCTGAGGAGAAACGGTCCTTGTCCTTGGAGATGTGTGATATTCTCGTGCTCTTTTGCTCACTGCTTTCTCAGCAGCATGCATCACCATTTCCTTGCCGTCCCGTATCATGTACTTCCTTCTTGTTTCCCCCTGCCTCTGCAGTGCATCACTGTAGATTCAGGAGCCTTACCACCTGCCCTCCTACCTGAGTGCACCTAAGGGATGGGTTGATTGCCACGACTCATATTCATGTCTTCCTCAGTGAACATTGCAGATGCTCCAAAGTGCTTCGGGAGTCGGAATGAGTTGTTGACTTTGTAATTGCAGTCTTTTTCCTTTGGGATTATGAGTGGATCCTTCCTGGGTGGGCAGAGCAAAAGAGCTACAAGGAGCTGCAGAGAATCATTCCATCTTCAGCCTTTGCCTTGCCTGCTGCAGATAAGAGAAGGTAGGTGGCCCTTGCTGTGGCTCATCTTCCTTGTCTCTCCCCTTAGGAGTAAAACTGCAGCCTTCACGGATGCCAGGATCAGGACCATGAATGAAGTTATAACTGGAATAAGGATAATCAAAATGTATGCCTGGGAAAAGTCATTTGCAGACCTTATTAGCAACTTAAGAAGGTGAGTTTTTGTGTGCATCACACTATACTGTGTTTTTCTGTTTTAATTGAAGGAGTTTAAAAGTCTTAACTGTGTTTCCACAACAGCATGGGCTTAGTATGATCCACACCACCCCTCTCTGCTATAGGGTTAAGTGGAATAAACAGGACATCATTTTAACCTAGACTTCATTTGCCATTTTCTAAAAGCAAGAAAGATATGTACTCCTTAGTGGGAACATTGAGGAGAAGTCCAGATGTTTCTGAACACTCCAAGGCCCGCTTAAGCAATGATTCCAAGATGTAAATGTCGGGAGACTATTGCATTTAAAATAAAACTAATTTATGTCAGTGTAGCCAGATGAGAAGGTTATGGAGATTGGCTACATCAGATAGAGCCAAATGATATGAATGGGTATTATTATGCCAACCAGTTATGGAAATACCATCCCTTTGTTTGGCTTTATATTGTTAAAATCTTGTTTTGAGTTTTGACTTAAATATTTGATGAGTTTTTCCACCTCTAGGAGACAGGCCTTGTAATTCTCTGGTAGCCCTGGCCACCTGTCACCTGTGCCCCTGTGTAGGTGTGTCCCCCTGGGTTCCTGTGCCGCCTTCCCTTCAGTCTTCTCTGGCTCCCATCAGCTGTGCAGCCTTCGCTGGCTCCTCCTTTCCAGGTTGCCCACCTCCCTTGCCACCATGCGCCAACTCCTGCCATCTAGTATCTTGGAGTCTCACAGTTGTGGGGTTGCTTATCCTCTTCCCCATAAGTTGTTGAGGTCCTGGCTCACTTCTCTGTCATCAGGGAGGTGCCCGTGCCAGGACACAGGCTTACAGATATCCCTTGAGTGAATTTGTTTGACTGCTTGTTCAAATCCTCAGAATGTTACACTGTGCACTCAGCACCCTGTGGCTGGTCAAGAGAAGTGCTGTACTGTGTCCCATGTGGTCATTGTGTGGAGGCTGCCACACAGGGCATATGCTGACCGTATATTCCCGATGTCACAGGCAGTTTATCGTAGCAGATGTCTCCTGCCTTGCAAAGGCACCGTGCACAGGGCATGATTCCATACTTTTGATGTTGATGCTCCATGAAAACCTGTGTTTTACTCCCTTTTCCAGGAAGGAAATTTCCAAGGTTCTAAGAAGCTCCTACCTCAGAGGGATGAATTTGGCTTCATTTTTTGTTGCCAACAAAATCATCCTGTTTGTGACCTTCACCAGCTATGTGCTGCTTGGCCATGTGATCACAGCCAGCCATGTATTTGTGGCCATGACACTGTACGGGGCGGTGCGGTTGACTGTCACCCTCTTCTTCCCCTCAGCCATCGAGAAAGTGTCAGAGGCCATCATCAGCATTCGAAGGATCAAGGTTTGGTGGCAAATAATGCTTAAAGTTACAGTTTTAAGTAAAATGTTTCCTTCTCTTACCTGGTGTCACTGTGTCCCAGTTAGATGAAAGTTAACTCTTTGAGCTGCAAAACAGGCAGTCAGTGCACAGTTGTCACATAAGTGTGCCTATCTCAGGTAGACTGTACCAAGATTCGCACAAGCATTGTTCGTCATTTATGGGCTTAGTTACTTTTCTCGTTGAGGCAGCCAGTGTTAAAGGAAGGAAAGTTTATTTGACCTCAGGTTTATAGATGTTTCAGTGCACAGTCACCTGGCTTCACAATGGGCTGGCATAGCAGAGGGGCTTCACAGAAGAGAAACAGTTCATGGCAAAGCAGTCTGAAAGCAGCAAGCAGCCGCAGGAGCAAGCTTGCCTTCTCTTTTATCCCGTCCAGGACATAAGCCTTTTAGGTGATGCCACCCCATTTTGTGTGGGGCTTCTTTTGTCAGTAATCCATTCAGCCATGTGCAGAACTATGCAAACTGCAGTCAGTGGACTGATTTGGCACCACACACCTTTAATCCCACTATCACATGTGCTAGCTCCAGTCAGCTCTGAAAGATACACTTACAATTGTATCAGGCTTTAGGGGGGACATCTAAATACAAGTTATAACATGGGCACGTATAAATAGCAGCAACACAGCACTCTCGATGCATAATGGTAAGAGGGAGGAAAATACCTAAAAGCAGGAAAACCAGGTTTCATCTCCTAGGCTCACTGCAATGAGTAGGTGGCGAACTGTGTGCAGCTCTGGGTGCGGAGGTCTTCTTTGTGCTGGAAGGTCCCTGGGCAGGAAGAATGACCTGAACCTCACTCAGTTATCCTTGCTTAAAAATGTGCTCTTTTTCTCTGGATGTTTTCTAATTGCTTTCCGAATCTATCTGTTTTTTGAAATAGTCACTATGTAGTTTAGGTTGGCCTGCTTCACTATGTAGCTCAGGTTGGCCTCACACTCTTGGAGATCCTTCTGCCTCAGCTTCTCAAGTGCTAGGATTACAGGCATGGACCACCATGACTGACTGAGTCTGTCTTTTAGATCTCTGTCTTTTCTTCCCATCATCTTTTTGTTTTTCTTACTCAGGAAGAATATTTTTGTAGCGGGCTTGTTCCTTGTTTGCTTTGTTCATTCCCACTGTACCTGTTCTGGCTTTTCCTAAGTAGCTGCACCTAAATTGCTAGAGGCAAATAATTAACATAACCAAGGGCCAGCGCCTGCTAGGTACTTAAGTATTTGTGTCTTGATGAATGTGTCTAAAATGAAGATTGGCTTTAGGAGGGCTTGAGCGTGAAGTGACATGTGACTTTTGGGGTGGGGGAAGGGAGGCTTGTTTGAAAACTGAGTGTTTTTAATGATGGAATTTCTATTTTCTAAGAAAAATATTACTCGGAGATAGATCCTTCATACAGTCAGTGCTGGTTCTCTGAGTTTATCATTCTTTGTGTTAAGAGATAGACCAATTCATTCAATGAAATTTCTCTCACGTAGCTTTTGCGTCTGTCAGTATGCCAGGATATGTTTTGAGCACTGCATTGTTCTGTGTGTGCGCTGTAACTTTCTCAGGCAGTGTCTCTGCATGTGTATGCCATAATTCTGCTGTGGTTGCTGCTTTCTTTGCTTGCCGAGGTGTGGATATCATAAACCAAATGCTCTTGCAAGCTTTTGCATGTTATCATACCCTGACAAGAGTGACAGGAGATAAACATTTATCTGTGTCTGTGCTGTACAGAGAAGGAAACTGCTTTGTTTAATAGCGTAAGGTGTGTCCTGTTCTCACCTAGCTTGTACTTGACAAAGTGAGGATCCTGCCAGAGCCCTCGTTTCTTGATTGTTGCTGCATTGCCTGTATTGTTGGCTTAGTCTTTTCAAGTTGTGAAATGTATTCTAGAGTGTGGTTTGAGTCATCTAGTCTTATTCCAAAAAAGCTTCCAGATTCCCTGTTTGCTCAGGGAACTGCAGACTCAGATTTCCATACTCAGGGTTTAAGGCTCAGCTGTCTACACCGTGTATTTCTCAGAACACTGCCCTGCCTTCTGTGCCAACCCCATTTTAGGCCTTTCACCCAAGAAAGGACAGGGGTGCTATCCTTTCTGTCCTTGATATCATTCAGCAGATGCTGCTGAACCCTCTGATTGGCTCCCATAGCCCTTTTCCTGCTTTGTGAGGCCAGTGCCATGCAGGTGAGCATCACTGCCTACATTACAGGCAGCAGACAAATACTGTGTTGCCCAGCATGACAGTCACAGAATATGGTAGCCATCTTTCTATCACTGTGACAAAATGTCTGAGAGAATTGGTTTAAAAGGAGGAAGGATTTATTTTGGCTCATGGTTTCAGAGGTTCAGTCTGTGGCTGCTTCACCCTTTTGCTTTGGGCCTGTGGCAGTATAGTACATCACGGTGGGAATGTGTGGTAGAAGAGGCCTACTTATGTCATGGTGGCCTGGAAGCAAGGAGAGACAGAAGAACAAGAAGCGCTATCCCTGCATCACCTTCCAGGCCACGCCCCCACTGACGTCACTTCCTCCAACCAGGCGCTACTCTTAAGGTTCCCTCCTATGGTGCTGTGGCATTTGGGAGGTTGCTCACCCAAACTACAGCAAAAGGAAACACAGGGGCCTAGCAGAGACTCCCCCAGTTGTCCAGGTGCTATAAGAAGCCAGAGAAATACTTAATGAGCAGGCAGGTTGAGAGGGTAGACATTGCTGAAATATCCAGCCTTGACCCAGGTTGCTAGATCCTGTCCAGGGGGTGGCTGCGTCCAGTCTTTCCCTCCTTCTTTGTGACTGTCTGTGCCTCAGACCTGCCTGGCCTTGGGGGACTTCCTGTGCAGGGAGGGGTTGTGCCTGGCACAACCTGGCTTTTCTGTGGTTTCTGCCAGCCTAGCTTCAGGCTCAGTGGGCGGCTGGACTATCCTTGGCTTGTGTAGATAAATGCAGTAGACTCAGTCTGACTGTGTGCTAGCCTTCAGGAGATAAAAAAAGATTCAAAGTGTGGGGCTTTATGCAAATGAGTAATCATTAGTGAGTTGTACTATGGAACAAGTGCTTTATGAATACTCACTCCCTTATGTCTTACACCCCGCCATCCCCATTTTACATATGAAGAAACCGAGGCATGCAGTGGTTAAATGATACAACCAAGTTTTCACAGTTAGTAAAGGCTGAGGGTTTCGGCCTGGGTAGTTTGCCTTAGGAGTGAGTTTACATTGTAGGTGAGAGGCCCTGGGAGAGTTGATGTGCCAGCTGGAGTCCAAGGACAGTCTTGAGGCAGACTCCCCTTTCCTTTGGAGGGCAGTCTTTTTCTTTTCCCTTAAAGACCTTCAACTGATGAGATGAGGCCCACTCCCATTGCATAGGCTTTACTAAAAGTCTGCTGACTTCAGTGTTAACGTCACCTGAAAAACACTTGTCTGACCAAATGGCCGGGCGCTGTGGTCTTGCCAAGCTCCTGCATAAAGTGGACCGTCACACACTCTTCACTCCCATCTCCCTTGGGGCTCCCGGTGTGTGACTTTGTCCTTATTTAACTTATTGTCTTAAAGCCATCCATGCATAGATTCGTTTCCTCCTTTTAGGTTTAGGTTTCTACAGGCCTGGTGCCATGCCAGGCACCAGGCAATCTATGCAGATAGCAAAGCCTGAAAACATGGGCAGAAGGAAACTTGCATCTGCATCCCATTGCAGAATTCCCATCTTCATCGTATTTATGTGCATCGTTTTAGAGCAGAGTGATTACTTGGATTCTCTGATGAATCACAGTATGTGGCACAGTGCCAGGAAGGCACCCTGCAGAAAATTTTCAGGGAATTACAGTCAGAACACGTGGGTAGGTGCAAACTTGAGGATTTTTCCTTTCCCACCAAAATGCAGTTGCACTGAGGCTTTAAATTCCTTTTCGAGTAGCTGGGTGCAGTGAAATTAATATGACGACACACTGGAAACCTGGTGTTTTCTTGTGGGTAACTCTGTCCTGAGAAAGGAAGCATTTTTGATTTGGGCAGGAAACCTTGGTGTCCCCTCATACCCATGGCTGGGGGTAGGGGTCTCTTCAGCAGTAGTTACTTTCAAACAAAGGTGGGGCAAATTGCAGAGAATTAGAATGGTGAAAGAGCTGGAGGTGGTGGTGCATGCCTGTAATCCCAGCACTTAGGAGGCTGAGGCAGGAGGATCACTGTGCGTTCCAGACCAGCCTGAACTACACAGCAAGACCCTGTCTCAAAAAAAAAAAAAAAGAGAATGGTAAAACAGTATGCTATTAGTGTGGCAGATGAGTTCATGGGGGTCTCGAAAGAATTGTGGGAATTTTTTCTTCCTTCTTTTGGATCCTAGACTTGGACTTGAACTCACTATGGAGCCCAGGCTGATCTCAAACTCATGGTGATCCTCTTACCTCAACTCCTAAGTGCTGGGATTGTAGGTGTGCATCACCCATACCTGGTTAGACTTTTTTAAAAAAAATGTAGGTGGTTTCTATAGCCCATTTAAACATTTTACTTCCTAATTTATCATAGTCACCTGGAGTTGCTTATTAAAACTCAGTTATCTCACCTCTGAGATTCTGCTTCACTGGGCATTGGCTGGGCCCTGGGTGCTCAAGTCTGTAGTAGATGTCCTTGTGTACCTGATAATTTGCTATATTTCGAGAAATTTGCCCAAGTTGTGTGTGTGTGTGTGTGTGTGTGTGTGTGTGTGTGTGTGTGTGTATCTGTGTGTGTGTATGTGTATGCATGCATGTGTGTGTCAGAGAGGAGGAATCACACAGATCAAACTGTACTTAGCAAATGTAAACAATATCAGCATCACTTAACAACAGTTGCTAGGAAAAACACAGCACTCGGCTAGAGTTCTTTGAGGAAAAATTTGGCAAGTATTCAGTTACTCTATATAGTCATGGAGAACCTGGCTCAAGCCTGGCCCTGTGATAGATGCTTCTTTCTGTACAGTGTTTAGCAAAGGCATAGAAGTCCTGCTTTTATGTTGTGTGCCATTCTGTGTGTGTGTGTGTGTGTGTAGGTAAGTAATCAATTAAATTCACTGTTCGGCAAAGTCCAAGTGCCGTGAGGTGCTGTGGAGGATGCTGGTTCTGAAGTGGGTAGCGATGGAGGGGTTGGCAGAGCCAGGTGGTTGGGCAGGTAGGAGGCTGGTGCTTTGCACTCCCCTGGGTCTAGTTATGTGGCAAAAGTACTTAGTACATGAGAGACACATGTGTTTGAGGAAGCAGAACCATCTGAGGCTCCAAGGTCGAGAGTGGTAGAGGCCTGCGCAGGGCACTGTGCAGGACCTGACAGAGGAAGAATCTGAGCTTTTTGCAAGCTTATCCTGGCTGCAGCCTGGGGAGAGGTGTGCATGGGGTTGAAGAGTGGGCACCAGAGTGGAGGTGGAGAGATGCATCCAGAGGCTGATGGAGGGAGTGCTCCGAGGTGATGTGGTTCGGGTCAGGGCTCAGTGGAGACATGGTGGATCTCAGAGCTGGACCTCACATTGCCTTTGTGGTAAATGGGGGAGAAGTTAGTTGTGGGGAATCATGGGCTGCTTTGTTGGTTTTGGCTGCAAATCTCCTGGATTCACTGGATTGTGGGATGCCAGAAGAAGACCAGATGTGGGGGTAAATTTGGTTATGAAATTTGAGATGCTTCTGGGGTGTCTAGGTATTGGTTGTGAGATACTTGTAAGGGCAGTCTGCCTGACCCAGCCTCCTTTCCTACTTCTCAGACTGAGATAATGGGCAGTGAGTGCAATCAACTGGCCTGCCGTTCACTTTCTTCCTCCCACTTAGATGTGGCAGTGAGGAGTTTGAAGGCGAGGATGCTGACCAGGTGTTCAGGACTAGGGGAGGTTTGACCAAAGATAGACTGAAACCCTGGTAGTCACATGATGTTCTAAATTTATGCTGCAACATAATCCTCTGCAGCCCAGGACTTAGTAAACTACACCATCATAGGTGACTTTCAATAGATCATTTTGTAGCAAAAGAATCCATCATGTCTTCCCATCCTTGAGATATCTAGTAGTGGGTTTCATGGTGTAGGGTCTCCCTTTTTGCATCTTTCCTTTCCTTCCTTCCTTTGTGCTGGGGATTGCACCCAGGGCTTCATACATGCCAGGCAAGTGCTCTACCATTACTTACAGCCCTACACATTCTTCTTAATTCTCCCTTTTCCATAGACAGAAAATAGCCCAAGGAGTGTCTTCAGGTTTTTTCTCTTAGTAAGGACAGGATCCATGGCTTTGGCACTGTGTAAATCCAATTGAATTATAAGAGATCTGGTTTGAACGTCAGGGCACTGCAAGTCTCTGGTGACGTCCACATGCAGTCAAGTGTCTCTGGAGCTCACACTGTTCACAAAGCTCCCTGACTTTCTGCCTGCAGCTACTTGGAGGCCAGTCTTTCTGGCTGAGTTCTGACAGGTGCTTTCCTGTGGAACTGGTCCTGGGAAGCACATTTCCCTGGTGTCATAGAATTTAATTCAATTTTTTCATCATCCCGAGTCCTGGAGCACTCTGGCACCTTCAGAAGCTGTTTACTTGTTGAATGGAGCCCCATTAGCCATGGGGAGAGGATTACCTCTTTCTCCCTCAGACCTGTTGTTTATGGACAAACACTCAGTAGATTTCCTTCCTCGCCTTGTGCATAGCTTTTCTATTTCCTTTTGAAGGGAGGAAATTTTTATTCTAACGGGCGCACACAGAAGCCTGAGATTTATGTCTTGGTAATATTTGTAAGCTGAAATGAGAATTTTATTCTATCTAGACAAATTTTATAGCATATGCAACCTTTTGCTTATTGCAATCTTTCATACTGTGTGAGACTCTAGTGATGTAGTTGGTGGTTTGAATAATTTAAGCCGAACATAGAGTCTGTTTGTTTGGGTAGCGTGTATCTGTGTGAGGCATGGCCCCTAAGTGCATGAGTGAGGCGTCTCCACCCTCCGTGTAGCTTAACCTGAAGGGTAATGCCTTGCAGGATTGGCGCCGAGATGGGCCCCACTGCAGTCAGATTTATACTCAGGCTGTTAAAGCACAGGCTGCTCTGGGAGCGTGGGTGGAAGTAGTGGAGGGTGTGAAGCATTCTAAGCCGTGTTCATTATCAGAAGTATTTCAAGAAGAGCCTTGGGGTGTGCTTGGGACTCTTTGGTAGCATTGGGAGCGCTGGGCAAGGGTGCAGAGAGAGCAGTGAAAACATTATACCAGTGCTGATTCATGACCACATAGATTCTCTCAATAGGAACAGAGACTTGGGGAGAGGCGAATTGTGGCAGAATAGTCAGGGATTGATACCTGCTTGGCTACAGAAGTCTGCAGAGAGCAGTCTAAGGTTGTATTTCAGCCCATAGGGGAGTGTCTGCCCTTTTGCCTCCGAGCTGGACATGGCTTGTGCAGGTAGAAATGGTAGTGTTTGGTCTTTAGTGATAAGGCTGATGGCCGATTCAGTGGCGGAACGAATGAACAGATTGTGTCTTATGTTCCTGGGAGCTTTAGAAGATGCATAGCAGGTGTGTATTTTCCTCCAAAAGGAAATTTGCATTTGCACTGTTCACCAGTTGATCTTTGGGAGTGGACGATTACAGATAAATTTGTAAGTGAGCAACAAGAATTTTGAAGACTTCCAGGAGTACAGTTTTTAGAGCAGTAGATGGAGTTAAGTGTTGCTTCCTCTTTTTCAGACATGTTCACGTGCGTATTTCAGGTCCGCCCTCAATAGATAGGTTAGGTCTGCCTGTGGGTTCTAGAATATCTGGCTTAATGTCATCTTCACATATAATTTATATTTCTGTACTGCAAAAGCCCCCATGGGTTCTAAGTGAGATTTTAGGGCTGCTGTAGTGAAGAACCACAGACTGTGTGATTAAGGCAACAGAAATTCATCTTCTCATAATTCTGGAGGCTGCAGTGTGAGCCCTAGGTGTCACAGGGCTGCACACCTTTTGAAATCTGCAGGGGAGGATTTTCCTTCCCCTCATCCAGCCTCCAGTGGCTGCCAGCAATCGGGCATCCTCACTCATTTCTGTCTCCATGGTCGTGTGGCTTGTTTCTGTCAACATGTCTCTCCCTTCTTAAGAAGGCTAGTTATGTTGGATTTAGAGGTCCGTCCTTCACTTTCTGGAGACTCCTGCATTTACTATTACATGAAAACAAAACAGTGAAAATGTACAGGTTCTACACATATTCAGCTTTGGGACTGTGTTTTCCCTGTAGGGAAGAATCAGTCTACTTGTTGAGTTAGACTCAAAGTTACAAAGTTAGCTCCCTTGTGGCTTTGAGCTTTCTACCTTTCTATACAAGTCTGTGTATGGAGGACAGAGCCCACCCGTTACACAGTGCTCTGCTCTTGAGCCAACACCACAGACCAGAGACAACACTTTAAATAGGCAGGTAAAGGGACTCATAGGCTGGGTGGAGCCTTGTATTGTGAAGTTCATAGAAGCAGTGATTGTTGGTTTTGCAGCTTTAAACAGTTTTGGTTTTCCTTTTTCTTTAGAACTTCCTGTTACTTGATGAGATATCACAGCCCAACCTTGAGGCACCAACAGAGGGCAAAATGATAGTGGATGTGCAAGATTTTACTGCCTTCTGGGATAAGGTAACAAATCCTCCTCTATGCACCTTTTTTTTTCCTGGGTACCAGAGATTGAACTCACGACCTCATGCTCATGGCTTCCAAAGGATAGTGGATGGCTCTGATTATTATTAATAGAGAATGCAGAGATTTTACATATTACGTAAAATGGGACTTTCTCATGTACTCATAATATGTTCTAAAAATTCTCAAAATCAGGAATAAGGTTTGCCATTCATCATAAGGAAGTACAAAACCAGCCTAAAGTGTTTGACAAGTTATTCGTCATCTCCTTTTCAAAAACATTTTTGCTATTGATGAAGGGATGAATCTCCCTTATCCTGTGCCTCCAGGGGATGCCAGCCCCTTTGGTGGCAGCCTCAGGCAGGGAGCAGGCACAGGCCAAGGTAAGCTCCCTGGTTTCTTAACCAAAGGGTTTTGCCATGAACACAGTAGACAGGTAAAACAGGCAAGGACACAGAGTTTTTCCCACACTTGGTTTGCTTAGGATATCTAAGCGGATTGGATGAGCAGGGTCACCAAGTGCTCAGACTGGCAGGCTCTGTGGGTCCCCCTTTCTTTGCAGCTCCAAGGGCTTTTGTTCCGGAGCTCTCAGCTCTGTGTGTGAGTGTGTGTGTGTGTGTGTGTGTGTGTGTGTGTGTGTGTGTGTGTACCCTCCTCTCAGTCTGAGTTCTTCTGGGAAACAAAGTGCACAGCAGAGGAGTAGGAATTTCATGCTGAGAATTTGTTACCAAGATGATAAAGAGCAAAAGAGGAGGCAATGGTGAGCAAGGCTACCCTGGGATTGGCAATGGCAAGAAGCTGCTGGCTCCCACCCCTGGGGTGACCTGGAGGGAGCAGCTTGGCGCTCTTCTGTCTCTGTCTCTGTCTCTTTCTCTGTGCCTGCTCCCAGCAGGGGTTGAGAACAGGAGCCAGAGGCTGTCTTCTGGGAGTGGGGACTGCAGAGGCTGGTACTGGTGGGACCGGCTGGCCTCTCCTCTCCTCCTCTGCTCACCTCCCAGGGCTCAGACCCAAGCCTTCTCCCCACCTGCATGGCATGTCCCGGCCTGATGCACTTGAAGGGTTTGATGGAAGCACCACTGAAACCTCATGAGTCAACGTGGGGCTTTTCCCAGCCTGCATCCCTGTCAGCCCACCCAGCTCTCACCTGGTGGAAGGGGTTGGATGCTGCCCCCCTCTGGTTGCAGCGGAACGGTGCTCTGTCTTGAGCTTTTGCGTGGGGCCAGCACCTCTGGCCCTGAGAAGCTGAGCCATGGCTGTTGATGGCAGACAGGTTTCGTACAGCTGTCCTCTTTGATCCAGGACACGCTCCCCTTTGGGGATACCAGATTCATTTTTAAAGAATTCTTTTTCTAGAGGTCAGCAGACTGAATTGCCCCTGATTCATGCTTGATCTTCTTTTTCTCTGATATGGAGGAAAACATCCCAAAGAGTGTTGCATAGAGTTCCAGGCTTTTAAGAAGGTACCTTACAAATGATTTGGGGCTCAGAAGAGTTGTTAATTCCTCAGCCATTGGTAACAACTGGAGAGACTCAGGTCCACTCTCAGATCTCTGCAGGACACATGGAGTTGTAACCATGGACAGAAAGCCTCCTCAGATTAGTCTCCACATAGCTACTTTTAAAACTTCACTTTCCATAGTTATCCTCAACATTTTTCTATCAGAAATGTGGATTTGGGGGTATGTGATTACCACTATCGAGGTACTCTTTTTTTTGTCTTTTTCGTTTTTATCGGTACCAGGGATCGAACTCACGACTGCCTGCTGGCAAGGCAGGCGCTTATGCAGCTGAGCTAAATCCCCAGCCCCTGAGGTTCTGTACTATTAATTTAAAACCATTGTATTGGGTAGCTTTCCTACTGCTGGGTCAAAATACGTGTCACTCCCAGAGTAAAGAAGGAGAGGTTTGTCTTGGCTCACAGTTTCAGAAGTTGTAGGCAGTGGTCACTGGCTCCATGGCAGAAGCATCATGGTGGAAGGGCATGGTGGAGCAAAGCAGAAAGTAGAGGAAAAGCCAGAGAGAGAGGGATCAGATAGAGTCCCAAGGTTACAACCCTGTGATCCACTTTCCCCAAGTAGGCCCCACCTCCGAAGAGCCCACTCAGCTGTAAGGTCATCAGATTAACCCATTCAAAAAGTCAGTGCCTCACTATAAGGTCGTCAGATTAGCCCATTCATAAAGTCAGTACCTTACCATCCAGTCAAGGCGATAGCTAAGATTGACTGGCACAGACATTCTTCTTTTAGCTTATGCTACCTGAATTTTGCTTGAAGGATAGGTAAATTGCAGGACTTACTATGATTGAATGGGAAAAGGAAAACGCATTTTAGTTTATCATGCTCTGCTAAATTCTTCCTCTAACACTTTTAATCTCTCAGTTGACTGTGTACTATTTGGGAATTCTTTGTAGAACTAAATTTGATTTGGTCTCTTAAAGAATAAATTGAACTGAGAAACTATATAAAACAGCATTTTTGAGACATTAGCAATTATTGAAAATTTCCTTGAAATTTAGTACAGGTTTTATATCCTTTATCTGAAATACTTGGTACCAGGAGTAGTTCCTATTTTGGATATTTTCAGATTTTGAAATATTTGCATGTATATACTGTGACATTTTGAGGGAGGGACCCAGGACTAACTACTAAAGTCATTTGTATTTCATATACACCCTGCACATACAACCTGAAGAAGCTTCATACAGTGAAAGGCAGATGTGGAATTCTGTACTTACCACATCAAAAAGTTTTACATTTAAGATTTTCTGATTGAGGGATGTGTGTGTGTGTGTGTGTGTGTGTGTGTGTGTGTGTGTGTATGTATATATACACACACATATATGACATATGCATGATGTTATTACAATATACATATTATGCATTTATACACCTGTATCTGCACATATAGTTTTACCTTATAATTTAGAGATTTTCAGGAATGTGCTTTTTGGTAGTATAACAAGTGCTTTATCCCTGGCCTTCCGTGTGTTGGGCTGTGTGCTTTAGTGTGTGCCTCTGTGGTATTTGTACAGCTGTCATACTGACCGTGTTTAGCCAGGTTAAGTAATGCACATCACAAACAAGACAAATTTTATCCCTTTGACCCATAATCCTATAGTGTACTTAATTTCTGACCATCATTTGTGGTTTATTTGCTAAGAGTGACTACATAATGTAAAATACCTTCTTGCTTGCTGAGCCTTATCGAGAAGTCATTCTTTGTCAATTGAAAAATGGAATGATTAATGACGAGTTCAAATTATTAGCAAGGGGCTGGGCATGCCGTATAGTTATGCTGCCATCTTGTGGATATTAATGAAATAGATTAAAACTAAGAGTCAGTGCAAATTTATAAATGATTTATGTACCTTGTGCACTGGATATTTTGTTAAGAATAATGTAATACCACATTAGGGTCCCTCCCTCAAAATGTCACCGTATATACATGCAAGAAGCTTCATGTGAAAAAGATTGCATTGTGCTTTCTTCTGCTTAAAGTCTGTGGGTGTTTTGAACCATGTTCATGAAAGTCAGGTGTAAGGAAATGGGCTGTCTTGAAATATTAACGTTAGAACTGCTTTAGATACCATGAGAAAATATTGAGTGAAAGGGGTATCAGGACGCAGTATCTTAACATAGAAAAAAGAATTATGCAGGTATCAATGACTGTCGCTTTAATTCCTGTACTTTTGAAGTGACTTTTGTTACTTTATTAAAGTGGACACATTTTTTGTAATCTTTAATTTGTAGACATTGGAAACCCCAACCCTCCAAGGTCTTTCTTTCACTGCCAGACCTGGGGAATTGTTGGCTGTGATAGGCCCCGTGGGAGCAGGCAAGGTAAGTTTATAAAGCCTTTTTGGCCGTTTCATGCAACACTATATCTCATGTTAAATTCTTGGAGTTGAGCCGAAGCCATGTGAATCAGGGATATCTGGAAGGGCATTTCTCGGTGTGTTCTACGGCTCGTTAATTTTGCAAGCAGATTGCATGACCAAAGGAATCTGGGAGTTGTGCATTACACTTGCGTTGATGCTTGAAGTTACACAGTTGGGAGCTCCTGGTTCAGAGGTTGGATATGACAACAAAGGAAATTATTTATATGATTTATGTGTCTGCTGTTTAGGATGGAATGAAGAAGTAGGGTTTTTTTTTTTTTTTGTCCGAGTGAACCTGAGATGCAGCCCAGCACCAGAAGTTGTCCAGTGTTAAACATTTCTTCGTGTGACTTACCCATAAGCCATGCCAACGCACTTCTGGTCCAAGTACAGCTGTACACAGTGCAGTTTGGAGCAGCACAGGAGCCAGGCTCTGTTTGCTCTGTCCTGCAGAAGATCCAAGTTCCTGGGCAAAGCAGAAAGACAAAGAGATGGTTTTAGTCTGTGTGTTACAAGGCACGAACACAGCCACCTGAGTGCTGTAAAAAACTTGAAAGGAATGTGTATGCACACTCAGACTTGTGCATTCTTAAACAATAAAGCATGGGCAGTCCTGGAGTTAGCTGTGTAAATGCTAGGGTGACTACTTCCTTTTGTGCTTTTTGTCCTCCAGAATATCTTCAAATAAAAGTTTCCCCTTGTGCATCGGATACATTATTTATGCATAGCTCTTCTGGAACAAGAACTTGGTGAGATCAAGGATACCTAGGTGCTGTAACAGCTCCATTCAGTATTAGATACATGAAATCTGTGTGATGTGAGGCCTTGGTGTTACTACAGACACTGTTAATCATCTGTGTCATCCCGAAGCACAGATAGCAGTCCAGCCCAGCATTCTCCTTGGGGGAGGCTTGTGTGGGCGGAGTAGACTGACACTTTCTATTTTGTTAACGTTCCTTATTAAACAGTATTGTTTACATCGACTCGTTTTTGACATTTTCAGCTTTTTACTGCAGCATGCTGTACCTCATCTTATTTTAAATGAGAGACCTAATATTGGTCAGCCCCCCGGGCGGGACCGTGGAGGCCGCTGTGCAGTGTGGGGTTTGCCCTGCCCCCCACCCCCTGTCCCGCTGGCCACACATGTCATGTGTTTTCTTCTCTCTTCCAGTCTTCACTGTTGAGCGCTGTGCTCGGGGAGCTGCCCCCGAGTCAGGGGCTGGTCACCGTGCACGGGAAAATCGCCTATGTTTCCCAGCAGCCCTGGGTGTTTTCTGGAACTGTGAGGAGTAATATTTTATTTGGGAAGAAATATGAAAAAGAGCGATATGAGAGAGTCATAAAGGCTTGTGCTTTGAAAAAGGTGAGTGATGAGTTTCCAGAAGCATTACTGGTAGTGTAAACTCCGAGGTTTTGAAAAAAGTTTCCTGAGAGGCTTTCAAATGTTATTTAACTATCTTGTGGGAAAACACATACACACAGTGCTTTAACCCTGATGTGAGAGTGACATTTTGTAGGCTGCATGTGTTGGGGTTTACTTCGTTTTTGTGAAGTTCTGCTCACGTGTAACTTGTTTTTAAAATCAGACAATTACAAAACTAGGCTAACGTATGGGGAATAGAGTACTGAATCCTCACAGACTCATTGCCAGTTTCGGCCGGGTTACCTGGGGTCAATCTTGTGTAATCGCCACTCCACTAACCTTTGCAAGCTGCACCCTACCATGCCCTAAATGATCCTCCAGCAGATCCAGAACTTTTGGATCTCATTTATTTTTCATTATTTGTCTTTAAAAGAGGAGAGTCTTTTTGAAAATAATATTTTACACCTAAAGAAATGAGAAAATCCCTTGATAACCTTAGCTTTCTGTAGTCTGTGTGCATGGGTCTTTAATTCTCAGTAAGGAGCTCCATCACTTGCTGGTGTGAGTCAACCTCCAGACAAGATCTGGGCTCTCACCAAGCCGATGGGCTTTTTGGTCTTCATGCTCCCTGCTTTGTTTCAACTCATATTTTATTTTTTTAAAAGACAATGAAAGATTTAAAAATTTCTTTTTATCATTTGACCAAGAGAAAAACTGTTTTCAGAAATGACATTTAAGTATCACAGAAAATGAGAAGATGAACTGTTTTATTGAACATTGGGGTTTACATAAATTGGTGGGTGATTGAAAAAACGTGAACATGTCTGATAGGTGTGTGCAAGTTAGTGAAAGACAAAAAGCTGATAAACACTGTGACCCACTTTGGATTATGAAACTTGGCAAATAATAAAACTAAAGATCTCCTTGCTGGTCTGCTGAGTGTGGCCCAGGCATCTGGCTGTGCTTTTGTACTCTCGAAAAGGCCAGACAGATTTTTCAAAGGTGGGATGTCAAGGCCCCCAGACAGCTTTGTGAGGAAAGCATAATTTAGCCTGAACAATGGCTGAATATCACTGATTGTATTGGTGAGTAGCATTTTATGATGATGTGGCCCCAAAAAGTAATTGCTTGTTTAATGGGCTGTTACTGCCTTCTCTTAGGTTATTGTGAATGGGAGAGAACATGTTTTCATAAATAAGTCAGTAATGAGCTTGATTTTTATTAAATAGTTTATCCACTGAATAAGACAAGAAGGGGGAAGGAAGCAAATAGAGAACAGGAATAGTGGAGGATCCATTTATTCAGTCTGCCGTGTGTTAATTCTCCATTCCTGTCATTGTCACTTTTTGCATACAATGGTGTGTGATTTTTAAGTCTTTTACCACATTTTCTCAGTGTCTCTTTTTCAGTTTTTATTTTTATTAGTACATGTTTGCATTACATAATGCTTACATTTCTTCCAGAGGGTTGGTACATGTGCACAGCACAGCCCAAGCTTTTTCTACTCCCTCCGCCCTCCTACCTCCCTCGCTCCCTCCCTCCATCTCTTGATCCCCCTCCCACCTGGCAACAGATCTATCTCCCTACTTCCTGTTATCTTTTATTTTGCTCTGTGTTTATATTTGTGGGTTTCTCATGCGATATTTAAGCATGTGTGTCTGATCTATTCTGTTTAATGTTATGATCTCAAGGTACATCCATTTTCCTAGATGCCTTAGGTTTATCCTTTGTGGCAGAGAGTGCTCCATTGTGTGTAAATATCACATTTCCTGTTTCCATTCATCTGCTGATGGGAACATAGGCTGCATCCAAGATTTAGCTGTAATGAATTATGCTGCTATAAACCCGGGTACGCATGGATCACTGTAATATGATATTATTAACTCTTTCAGGAAGATATATAGAAGGGGAAGAGCGGAGTCAAATGGAATGAATTTTTAGTTTTTTGAGGAATCTCCATGCTAATTTCTATAGTGGTTGCACCAGTTTGCACTCCCACCAACAGTGTAAGGACAACCCAGCCCTGTTCCACCCCAGCCTCTGCAGCATTTGTGATTAGTTGATTTCTTGATGATAACCATTGTCTGAAGTGAGATGAAATCTTTTTTTTTTTTTATTAGTACTGGGGGTCAAACTCATGACTGCCTGCTTGCAAGGCAGGTGCTTATGCCGCTGAGCTAAATCCCCAGCCCTAGGGAGATGAAATCTTAATGTTGTTTTAATTTGCATTTCTCAGATGATCAGTGATGTAGAACACTTACAAATACTTATTTGCTACTTGTACTTCTTTATGAGAAGTGTCTGTTCATTACAGGTGCCCATTTTTGGATTGGGTCTTTTATTTTGGAAGATCTCAGGGTTTTTAAAATTTTTTTTTAAATTTTGAGTTCCTTATGTATTCTAGATAGTTCTCTGTCTGAGGAATAGCTGGCAAACATTTTTTTCCATTCTGTAGGTTGTCTTTCCATTCTGTTGGTTGTTTCCTTTGTTGTAAAGAAGTATTTGTTGATGCTTGGTATTATTTCTTGTGCCATGGGCTTCTGAAAGTCCTTGCCTATGCCTATGCAAGAGTTTTACCTAGAGTTTTATCTTTTAGTAGTGCTATAGTTTGTGTCTAGATGTTCCCCCAAAGCCTCATATAGTTGGATGGAGTTTTTTCAGAGGTGGCTGAAGCTAGTATGTGTGATTGATTCATGGTGTAATGCTAGGATTACGAGTGCTGAGATTAAGGTTGGGTAATTGTTATGTCAGTTCACTGACTGGATTGGCACCACCCGAATCTCAGTAGACTGGGTACAGTGTAAGTGACAGAAAGAGGCTATCTCTCTCTGTCTTGTTGCTTTTGGTGTTTTCTGCCACCATGAACAGTTGCCTCTCTGCCATTTGCCACTCTACCTTGGAGCCAGCCAATTATGGACTGAAACCTCTGTAAACTGTGAGCTAAACAAACCTTTCCTTCTTTAACTTTGGGTATCAAGTATTTTGTCTCAGCAATGAGAAAAGTAACTCAAGGTTAAGTGTTCCTGTTTGAATGTTTAGATCCTTTGTCCATTTTGATTTTTGTTTAGTATACAATGAAACATATGAGTCTAGATTCAATCTTCTGCATGTATATAGCCACTTTTCCCAGTGCCATTTATTAAGGAGGCCTTTCCTTTAGTGTATGTTTTTGGCCCCTTTGTCAAAGATCAGACACTCAAGTGTTCCTGGAGTTGTTTCTGCATCCTTTATTCTGTTCCGTTGACCCATGCGTCTGTTTTTGAGCCAGTACCATGCTATTTGTATCTCTGTAGCTTTGTAGTATAACTTCAAACGTGGGATTGTGATGCATCCTGCTTTGCTCCTGTTACCCAGGGTTACTTGTGCCATTCTATGTATCTGCTAGCTCCATATAAATTTTAGGATTGTTTTCTCTGGTTCTGTGAGGAATGCTTTTAGCATTTTGATTGAGGTTGCATTAAATCTGTATATATCAGTTTTGGAAGTATGACCATTTTGACAATGTTTGCTTTGCCTATCTGAAACCAAGAGACATCTTTCCATTTTGTGATGTCCTCTTTGCTGTTGTTTGTTGTAAGTCTTTTACTTCCTTGATTAGCTCAGTGCCTAAGAAATTTTTGCGATACTATTGTGAATGGCCTTGTTTTCCTAATTACCGTCTTTTTTATTTTAAAGAGAATAAAAAGGCAACAAAACAGAACAACGCGTATCAGAACAAAACAATGCAAGCAACACAGGATTTCAAAACAAGACAACAGGAAATCAACAGTAGCTGCCATAATGCCCCTTGTTGTCTTTGAAATAGTTGTCCATATCTTCATACACAATGCATTCAAACAAAACAGAATAGTATAAAACCAATCAAAACAAAAAATGAAGTATTACAGGCCTTCAAAACCAGACAATAGAAAAATCAACAATGGCTACCATAATGTCTCTTGTTCTCTTTTGAAATAACTGACCATATATTCACACATATTTAAATCAAATAATAGAAAGCAGATTAAAACCAATCAAAACAAAGAATAAAAGCATTATTGGGCTTCAAAATAAGATGACAGAAAATCAGCAATGGCTACCATGATGTCTCATCTTCTTCAAAGTAGTTGTTCATCCCATCACACGTAATAAAACCAATTCTTATAAATTCTTTAGGACAAGTTCTAGGCATGTATAAGCTTATACATATATATCTCTCCTTTCTGTATTAGAGGGAAAAACAAAACAAAATACAAGAAAAATAAGAAACAAAAGAGACAAATAAGTAACAATAACAAAGAGCCCTAAACAATAACAGTATAGGCTTTCAAAACAAGGTGGTAGGAACATAACTAAGCATGTTATCTTCAAAAGAGTTACTCACATTACCAGATATAAACATGGCAAAATTGATCTAATCCTATGAATGTTAACTGTTTTGTTAGTAGTATAATCATTTTAGCCATCTTAAATATATATATATATATATATATATATATATATATATATATAAAAATTTGTACCTTTTTTCATTTCCCTTTTCTCTTTTTCCCTGAGTTATTTTTTTCCGTTTGAGCAGTTTCTTACATTTTCATAATATTTATTGAAGATTTTGTATCTTATTTATTCTTTCAGTTTCTTATACTAGGGAGGCAATACAGTGTTTACACATGTGAGTTTGATTTATTTCATATATGAGTATGGTCTCAAGTCTCATCCATTTACCTATAAAAGCCTCAAGGTGGTCTTCCTTTATAGCTGAGTAATACTCCATTGTATAAAAATACCACATCTTTTTTATCCATTCCTCAGTTGGTGGGCATTTAGGTTGTTTCCAAAATTTGGCTATTACAAATTGTGCTGCTATAAACATGGGTGCATATGTATCACTGTGGTATGATGTTTTCAGTTCTTCTGGGAAATTGCTTAGAAGCAGGATAGCTGGATCAGATAGGACTTCCGATCCTAGCTTTTTGAGGAAACTCTACACTGACCTCTACGATGGTTGCACCAGTCTATACTCCCACCAACAGTGCAGTAAAGTTCTTTTTTCCCCACAGCCTCTCCAGCATTTTTTATTGGTGTTTTTCTTGATGGCAGCTATTCTTCCTGGAGTGAGATGGAATCTCAGTGTAGTTTAAATTCCCATTTCTTTAAACCAATGATGTTGAACATTTTTCATGTATTTATTTGCCATTTTTATTTCTTCATCTGAGAAGTGTGCATTTATCTCAGATACCCATTTTTTGGATTGGGTCTTTGAATTTCAGGGGTCAGATTTTTAAAAATTATATGTTCTAGATAAAAGTCCTTTGTCTGAGGGACGGTTGACTAACATTTTCCCCCAATTCATGAATTTTCTTTTCACTCAGTTGGAGATTTCTTCTGACATGCAAAAACTTTTTAATAAGAGGAGATCCCGGTTGTTGATTCTGGGAAGCATTTCCTGTGTGGTTTGATTTTTGTTCATGAATTCTCTGCCTACCCCTAAGTCTTCAAGAGTTCTACCTACTTTGTCTTCAAGCAAATTTAGTGTTTCTGTTTTAATATTTATATTTTTGATCCATTTTGACTTTAGTGCGTGGTGATAGGCATGGGTTTAGTTTTAGTTTTTGGCATACGGAAAGCCAGTTTTGCCCAGCACTACTTGTTAAAGAGGCTGTCTTTCTTCTAGAGAACATGTTTGGCCCCTTTGTCAAAGATAAGGTGGCTGAGTGTGTTTGTAGTTGTGGTGGTATCTTCTAATCTATTCCATTGTTCTTTAGGTCTTTTTTTTAATCCCAGTTAGCATGCTGATTTTACCACAGCAGCTTTGTAATATAACTTGAAGTCAGGGATTGTGATGCCTCCTGCCTTACCTTTGTTGCCCAGGCTTGCCTTTGCTATTCTAGGTCTCTTCTGGTTCCAGATGAATTTTAGGGATGATTTCTCTAGATCTGTGAAGTATGTTACTGGTATTTTGATTGGAATTGCATTAAATCTGTGTAACAATTTTGGGAGAATGGCCTTTTTCACATTGTTTATTCTTCTCATCCATGAACAAGGAAAGTCCATTTTCTGAGATCCTCTTCGATTTCTTTTTTTAGAGTATTGTAATTTTCATTGAATAAATCTTTTACTTCCTTTTCGTATGTATTTCATTCTTTTGATGCTGTTTTGAAGGATGTGGTTTTTCTTAATTCTCTCTTAGTGAGTTTGTTGCTTGTGTACAGGAATGCTATTGATTTCTGAGTATTGGCTTTGTATCCAGCTACATTACTGAATTTGGTTATTACATCTAGAAGTCTTTCAGTGGAGTTTTGCTGGTCTTCTATGTAGAGTATCATGTCATGTGCAAATAATGACAATTTAACTTCTTCCTTTCCTATCCTTATTCCTTTTATTTCTTTCTCTTGTCTAATTGCTCTAGCTAATGTTTGCATACTATATTGAATAGGAGTCGTGATAAGGGACATCCTTGTCTTGTTCCTGATTTTAGAGTGAAAGTTTTCAGTTTTTGACCATTTAATATGATGCTGGCTGTTGATTTGTCACAGATGTCTTTTATCAAGATTAAATGGAATAGATGATAAAGACTATTCTGATTTTCCATAGGGTTCTTATCATGAATAAGTGTTGGACCTTATCAAAAGCTTTTTCTGCATCTATTGAAATGATCATGTGAGTCTTTCGCTCTATTGATATAGTGTATTACATTTATTGATTGTGCATGTTGAACCATTCTTGCATTCCTTGGATGAATCCCACTTGGTTGTGGTGTGTAATCTTCGTGATAACTTGCTGCATTTTGTTTGCCAGTATTTTATTGAGAGTTTTTGCATCTATGTTCATTAGGGAGAGTGGCCTGTAGTTCTCTTTTTGGTTGAGTCTTTCTCTGGTTTTGGTAGTAGGGTAATATTTGCTTCTAGGAATGAGTTAAGGAGAATTGCTTCCCTTTCAATTTTGTTGAAGAGTTTGAAGAGTGTTGGCATTAAGTCTTCCTTGAATTTCTTGTAGAATTCAGCAGTAAATCCATCAGGATCTAGGCTTTTCTTTGTTGGTAAGGTTCTAATTACATTTTCAGTTTCATTAATTAAAATTGTGTTATTCAGCAGATTTACATCCTCTTGATCCAGATTTGGTAATTCATATGTGTTTAGGAATCTCCTTTTCTTCTGTGTTATCAACCCTAGAGAGTAAAGGTTTTTAAAGCAGATATTGATGATCTTCTGTATTTCCACAGGGTCTATAGTGGTTTTGGCCTTTTTGTTCCTTATTGCATGAATTTGAGTTTTCTCCTTCCTTTTTAAAATAAGGTTGACTAGGGTGTTTTCCTGATTTTTTTCTCAGTGCATTCATTATTGATATACAGAAATGCTATTGATTTTTGTGTGTTGATTTTATATTCTGCTTCATTGCAAAATTAGGTTTATTTACTATAGTAGTCTTTTGGTAGAAGTTTTTGGTGTTCTATGTAGAGTATCATGTCATCTGTGAATATAATAATACTGACTTCTTATTTTGTTCTACATACCCCCTTTATTTGCTTCTCTTGCCTGGTTGCTCTGGATAATGATTTGAGGACTGTACTGAACAGAAATGATGGCAGTGGACATTCTTCTCTTGTTCCTGATTTTAGAAGGAGAGCTTTCCTCTTTTTTTTCTTATTTAATATGATGTTGGCAGTAGGTTTGTCATAAATGGCTTTCATCAGATTGAGATAAAGTCTTTCTATATCTATTTTCCTTTTAGAGTTTTTAAAAAAATCATGAATAGATGTTGAATTTTGTCAATGGCCGTTTCTGTATCCATTGAGATGATCATGTGATTTTTGTCTTTGCTTCTGTTTATGTGATATATTACATTTATTGATTTTTATATATTGAACCATGCTTGCATCCCTAGGATAAAGCCTACATGGTCAAGATGTGTGTCTTTTTGATAATTGGTTATATTCTGTTTGCCAGCTTCTTGTTGAGGAATTTTGCACTGATATTTAAGAATTTGGCCTGTAGTTCTCTTTTTTGGCTGGATCCTTGTCTGGTTTTGGAATCAGTAATGCTAGCTTCCAGGTATAACTGGGAGTATTCCTTTTCTTTTCCAATTAATTAAAGAGTTTGAGGAATACTAGTGTTAGATCTTCCCTTAAGTTCTTAAGAGAATTCAGTGGTGAATCTATCAGGACATGGACTTTTCTTAGTTGGTAAGTTTTTTATTACTGTTTCAATTTCATTGCTTTTTTTTTTTTTGTCTTTTTGAGACAGTCTCTATGCAGTTCAGGCTGGCCTTGAACCCACTTTGTAGCCCAGGTTGGTCTCGAACTCCCAACGATCCTCCTGCCTCAGCCTCCCAAGTTCTGGGATTACAGGTGTGAGCCACCACGCCTGGCTACAATTTCATTGCTTGTTATTGAATAATTAAGTGTTTTAAAAAATTTCTTTTTATATGATGTTTTGTTGGTAAATTTTACGTATGTATAATGATTATATTCATCATAGAGAATTTGCACCTGTTCATGATATAACTTGATTTCCACCCCCCATTCTTCTGTCTTCCCTTTAACCTCTCCTCCACTCTCCACTTACAAAAGCTCTTTCCAGTTTTTTCTTCTTTTCTCATTTTTTTGTTTCAGTTTTGGTAATTCATGTGTGCCTAGGAATCTATCCCTTTCTTCTGAATTCTCCAGTTTATTGGTATGCCAATTTGAGGACTAAGTGTTAAAAATCTTTTTGGCTTTGGGAGAGTCTATTGTAAATTTGCCTTTTTTATTTCTCATTGTATTGATTTGGGTCTTTTCATTCTTTTTTTTTTTTTTTTTTTTTTTTTTTGGTAAGATTGGCTAAGGGTTTATTTTGTTTCTTCTTTTCAAGTACCAGCTCTTCAATTCATTGATTCTTTGCATTATTTTTAAATCTCTGTTTCACTGATTTCTGCTCTGATCTTTATTTTCCTTTCTTGCACTAGCATCTCAAGGTCCTGCAAAAACCAAGAACTATCTAATTTCCCATTGTCAGTGGTACCACTCTCCTCCTTTGGTCACACAGGGATCTGGAAAGATGAAAGCCCCCCCCCCACGATGCTTGCTGATCAAATTTAAGCAGCCCCCGCCCACCTCCCTTGTCTCCAGTGAGAATGTTTGTAAGGCTGAATTGCTTGAATGGTTGGGTGACTGATGAAGTTGAACATGGACAAATGGGTCTTGTGTTTCCTTATAATGTTAGGGGATGTTAGGCTCTGTTCCTGATGCCCACATGGGCCTTTGTTTTCCCAGGAAGCGTGGGCCCATCTCTTCCTCCCCTGTCTGTGCAGGAAAGCTGGTGCTTAGCACCTCCCACAGCCACGTGGGAGGACTGGGCCAGTAACACACGTGTCTGGAGCTTTGCCCACCTCGAGTCATCTGTATGGCACACAGACTCCAGTGGGAATGGGGTCCCCTCGGGGCTGGGCTACATGGTGACCTTGAGGGATGGTGAAGTGTGTGGTTTATGCACTTGGGCTGCTTTCCTGTGCTGCTGAATGCCACGAGGGCTCCCTGTGTTCATTTGGGAATACATAGGTGCAGGAGCGCGGGCCTGGCTCCAGCATTTGCTCATTGTCACTTTGGCTATGGCATCCTGCCATGCCCTCTGGTGTGACTGCTTTAAAAGGAGAATATTTGAAATGGTCTCCAAGAAGTTTTGCTCTAGTTCTGAAGTGTCATATATGGCTCTGTTTAGCAGAGGAACAGCAAGATCTTTATGAAAAAACCACCTAATACCTTGTAAAACATTTTTCTTTTGAAACTACATATTAATGAATAGACATAAGGTGGCCACTGATACTAGGAGCTTCTTGGAATTATTTTGGCCCACAGGCCAAAGTACATAGACTGTAGTTGTCATAGAAAACTTTCTGACCTTCTAATCCTCTAGTGTTTGCTTAGATTTCTTTCTTATTAAATGGGAGAAATATTGGTTGATGGTAAAGACGGTAGGCAGTCCCTGTGTTCAGTACCCAAATGCAGATGTGTCAGATCTTTGGTAAGTGGTACCAAGTGTGTGTCTTGTGTGTGCATGTGTGTTGCACGTGTGTATATTTTTTCAGTATTGGGGATTGAACTCAGGGCTTTTACACCAAGCTGCATCCCCAGCCCATTTTTAAAAATTTTTTATTTTGAGACAAGGTCTCACTAAATTGCCTAAGCTGTACTGAAACGTGCTGTCCTCATGCCTCAGCTTCCCAGAGTGCTGGGATTACAGGATCGTGCCACTCTGCCTGGCTCGATTCTCATTAATGTAGGCCATTTCTATCAATCAACCAGTCAGCAGGGTAAGATACGGGTTTCTCTTAATAGTTCCTCCTTAGCCTGTTAGTCACAACAACCTGGAAGAAGAACAAGACAAAACAAAGATTTTTAATAATAGATATAATCATAGCAACCAGATGTATTAAATTAGTTCTAATTGAAGGAAATTTCTAAGTTCATTGAGCTGAAAACATTGCTGAGATCAAAAATGAGATATGAAGTAATAATTCACATTTAGGCTGATTACATACTCAAAGTGATATTGTACTGAGTTACAGAACACACCCTTGGGAAACATGCTAGCCTTATTAGTGATTTAGGGTAGTAGTTAAAATCCAAAGCTCTAGGATTGAGTCTCGGTTTCTCTTTAGTGGGTGTTTTTTTGGTTAATAGCACCAACTTTTCAAAGCCTTATTTTCTGCATCTGTAAAATGGAGATAATATTATTCTCTGTGGACTCTGTAAGGCCATTGTAGTGTGAAATATGTGGTTCCTAACAGGCGTTTTGTAAATATTACCTTTTAATTATATCCCCAATTTTGGATAAAATGTGATATATTAGAAAGAATGTACCTGGGTATGTAACTTCTGCTCTTAGTGTCTTAGTCATTTCTTTTTCTGACACTCTGTCCCTGACGGATGCTCACAAATGAAAGCAGCAGAGGTTTATTTTGGTTCTTGGTTCTTAGAGAATTCAGTGCACTGGTGAGCTGGCTGTGAGACGGAAAGGGCGTGGTGGGAGATCTGTCTGAGGAAGGCTGCTCACAGCCTGGCAGCCAGGAAGCAGAGTGTGAAGGAAAGCACTGGGGAGGAGATGCGCCCTGCTGGGTCCCCCCTCAGGGACAGAGGCACCTCTTCAGACCCAGCCACCCCTGACAGCATATGCAGTTAATTCACTGTGAATGCAGCACCCCTGTGACCCAGTCACCTTCCTAAAGCTCCACCTCTGAACACATGAGGTTTTGGGGGGACATTCTAGATCTAAACCATAATATGTAGGTACTTTATACAGTACACTAAATAGGCCAACAGTAAAATTACTGCTGGCATAATAAACACAATAGAATGCATGGTGCAAAAGGTGTCTATATATTATCCTTTAATCCTTGATTACTTTTTAGGACTTTCAAGCAGTACACATTCAGAGAATGGCATTGATAATTTTTTTTTTTAATTTTGAAAGTATAGTAAAGTACAACAGAACAAGACAGAATAAAGCCAATTGAGACAGTGTAATGAAATTGGTACAGAACTTCACAGCAGGTTACTGGGATAACAGTGATAGATATCACAGTATATTTCATTATCTTTACAATAGTAGTTCTTTCAATCATGTATAGCAAAAAAAAAAAAAAAAGAAATACAGAACATTATAGAACTTATCAAAACAGAATATTGAATAGAGCAGTACCATTAATCAGAATAAAGCAAAACAGTGATAAAAATATTTGCCTTCAGAGAGATGTTAGAAGGAAATCCCCCTTATTTGCTATGGTCCATCTCCCAAGAGATGCTCAGATTTCTGGTTCTCATTTGTTAACGTGGGGAACAGAGGAGGGATGGGAAGTGGGATATTTGACTCTAGGCTGTGTACCAGTAGGTTCACTATTGCTTAGCAGGGAGGCAACCTGGTTGCTTGGTTTCCCAGCATCCTAGGTTCCAGCATGGTGTGGATCTTAGGAGACACTGGTGGTTCTCCTCCTGAGGGGCCATAGTCTGCCAACCACAGCCACTTACCAGGGAGGCAAGCTGCTTGCTTGGTTTCCCAGCGTTCTAAGTTCTAACATGGTGTGGATCTCAGGAGACACTGGTGGTTCTCCCCCTGGAAGGGCAACAGTATGCCACACCACCACTACTTACCAGGGAGGGGAGCTGCTTGCTTGTTTTTCCAGGGTCCTAAGTTCCAACATGGTGTGGAGCTGAGGAGACACTGGTCGGTAAATTTATTTAATGTTTTTCCACACAGATCACCTCCCTGAGGCATCCACAAGTTCATAGTTTTGTCTCATTTTTGCGGCGTTCCAGCAAACATGGACATTTTCTTTTCAGTCTGTCCTGATAATTATAGAATAATTACTGCTACATTTTTATTTGTCCACCTCTCAGTTAGACCATTATACCTTAAGAAATAAATGCTGGGTACTAGAGAGATACAGGAGATGAATTTAAAGTGGAAAGTGAGTTTATTGATACATCCATGTGTGAAAATAGAGGCCTTGAAGATTTGAATTGCTATCATTTGCCTTTATTTTAAATATATTTTTCAGCAACTGCTTGGTAGTCTAATTAATGTGAAACAGTGAAGTCCTTGATTTAGAGATGAGCTTGGTTCAGGTTCCTTCTCTTCTTTGCAATTCCTGAGAGTCCTTAGACCCTTCTGCCCTGTGTAGCAGGCCAAGACTTACTCTGCCAGTTGTTGGGATGATTAGAGTTGGACATGGAGACCAGTGCTTGGTGTATAGTTCTTACCATCCAGGAGTTCAGCATTGGAAGCATAAAAACAGTGACACAGAATAAAGGCAAGTCCTCTCTGAAAAATGCAAAGAAAGACTTAGGAATCCAGAAGATAGAGGGATAACTTTGGAAGGCCTTAACAGGATGGTTTCATAGCTGAGAGAGTGGGGTGGACCTGCAAGGCTGGGGAAGTGACTCACATGAAAGCTGGATGTTCCATCTGCAGGAGCAACTGTGGGTAGAGGCTCTGTGATCCAGTTCTTCTGGCCTTCAGGACCCATGGCAGTGACCTCCCAGTAGGATGTGCATCGGGCTGAAAGTGCATTTGCGACACCTCTGCCTGGTGACGTAAACCAGCATAGCCACTTCCTGGTTTTTCTCTGGTTACATGTGTGCTTTCCCGGGAAAGCAGTTGGGGATGGAATAATCGACTTTATTTTATGGAGGGGTAGCTAATGTAAAATACCCTCTCAGTGGGGACACCTGGCTCTTACATTTATGTCATGCTTTTCCTTTATACCAAACCAAAGATCAGGTCCAGGCTATAAGCCTGGCTCAGACTTGCCCTCAAATTCTCAAGGTGTTTTCCCTGTCCAAGACTCGTCACAGCCAACAGCACTCGCAGTTGTGCTCAGAGTACTGTGCCAGTCCCACAGCATCCTGTGAGGTTAGGAACTGTGCTTTCTCCAGGACATTTTGTAAATGAGGACTCAAGGAGGTCAGACGGTTTGCTTTTCATGGGGAACCCTCTGTACCATTCACTTTGTCCCGAGATTCGTCAGAGTTGAGATAAAGAAATGAAGGTTGATCTGCAGTAGGGCTTATTGCTGTAAAGTCTGTGGTCGGTGTTCATGAAAGTCTTAGACTGTGTGTGCTGTTGGTACACAACAGAGTCCCCTGGACCTTGATGCTTTTTGATTCTATTAGAGATATTTCTAATAGAATATTGCTTATCTTTAACCTGATGGTTATACTATCTTATTTTTTAGCACCGTGTCAGCCTACTTCTTAAATAATGCTTGATGTAATTTATCCTTTATCCTTTCAGCTGTCCTGCCCCCATGGAACAGGACTCTTCTTGGGTCAACTGATCTGCAAGTGTCCCTTAAAGACGGTCTCTTTTCCTTTGTTTCCTTTGCCTAAGCTACACCTCTTGCTCTCACTCTTGCTGTAGGTTTCATTTGTCACTCTGAATGGTGCCTTAGGCATCACTGTATGTGTTTTGCCTCAGTAGAAGTGGGAAGCTGAGGTAGCATCATCAGCACAATGGCTTGTGAAGGAAGATGTACCTGTTCCCCGGTAAAATGAATTCCGTGTCCTGAGAACTCGTGTGCATGCTGAGAGCCCTCTCCATGTTCCCTCATCAGCATACATTTCAAGCCTGTGTGTCCGGCAGTGGCAGCTCAGTTTGGCTGTAACTGGCTTCCTCCCTAACTTGGCTTCCACCACCCTCCACAGCACAGTCAGTGGTGACCCTGTGCTCTTCACCAGGCCCAAAGGCAGAGTAGGCAGAGTAGTCCCGTCTTCTCTCAGTGCTTGTGCTCATCTTACCGGCAGTGTGGAATGTGTCCAGAATGTGAACAAGTCTGTTCAGTTCTCCTGCTCGCACTCAGATTCCAGCTATGGTCATTTCTCACTTCCATTGTTCTGACCGCTTGTAACTTGTATTGTTCTAGCTCCTGGCTCCTTCACCATCTCATTTCTACAAAGAGACAGGAATGATTCTTTTGGCCACCAGATTGAGATCGTATTGTTCTCCTAATTTTGCTGGGTGTGAAACCATGGTGCCTCTGGTCTCCTCTGCCTCATCCCCCAACACCTCCCTCTTCTCCCGCCCCACTCTCCTCTGAGTTGCTGTTCTTGGCACATTCTTGACATGCATGGGCCCCATGGCCTTTGGATCACTTTTTCTACGTAGCCCAGTTTTTCTCGGTCTGTGCTGATCCACTCCACTTTCTTAACAGTCCGTAGCTAAACCCCCTTAATGAGAGCCTTTGCGAGCTACCCTGTATCAAGTAAGCTTTCTCTCCAGCATCCTCAGTCCCCCTGTTCTAGCTTCCTTTTTTCCTTTTGTACTTAATCATCACAAGTGTTTATGTCTGTTTTTATTGTATTGTCAGTCTCTCACGGAGACTGTAGGGACTCCGTTTCTTTCACCGCTGAAGTTATTGTGGCCAGAGCAGTGCCTGGCCTTCAATTCATGCTCAATAAGTTGAATCTGACTTATAAAGGTGCATAAATATTGTGGAAAACTACAGTATTAAAATGCCCTGAGGGTTTTTTTTTGGAAAGGTTCAAAATTATAATTTGAAATGGAAATACAGCCATTACTGCTGATCTAATGTGTTGTATTTCTGAAGTTCTCCTGCTTCAAAGTTCTGGATGACAGTGACAGAATCATTCGAGGTCTTTTACCCCTCCTGCTCTTCTCGTGCTTCTTGTAGGATTTACAGCTTTTGAAAGACGGGGACCTGACTGTGATAGGAGATCGAGGAGCCACACTGAGCGGAGGGCAGAAAGCACGAGTGAACCTCGCAAGGTAACTTGCTTGTGTATCTGTCTGCCTATATTTCTCCTACGGCTTCCACTGGTGGAACATGCAGAACTCGCCCCCTGGATGTTGGATCTCCAGGAAGCCCAGGGTTTGGGTTATCCCGTTGGGGCTCCCAATGAACATCCTATTGATGTGGCTATGTGGTTGCCAGGGAGAGGGCTGGGGAGTTGGAGGGGCTCTTCTCATACCTCTTCTGCTTTCTAGAGCTGTCTATCAAGACGCTGACATCTACCTCCTAGACGACCCGCTCAGTGCAGTGGATGCAGAAGTTGGCAAGCATCTGTTCCAGCTGTGAGTGTGCTTTATCTTTTGTCTTTTTGCATTCAGTAGCCCTTCCAGGGGGGCCAGGAGAGGCTTTGTAGTTTTAGAGGACTCCACCTGCCTAGTACCCTTCACAGAAGATCCTGCTGCCTCTCACAGAGGATCTGTTTTAGAGGAAGCTTTTGCATGAATGCAAGGTCAAGGTAGCAAAATGCAGAAGGTGACATCAGTGTGCTGAAGAGAGCAGCACAGTGGTAGGGAGTTAAAAAATGAAGAGAAAATTTTCCAAGCATTTGCCTTGGTCCTCGAAGTTGATTACCGAGTTGCTGTAGAGGGATTCAGACTGTAGGGATAAGAAAATGTACAGTTTTTAAACCAAAGGATGGGATCTGGCAGCCTGGTGCTGGGCTCTTAGTTCTTTTTCTCTGTCATTTGTGTATGGGGAGTGAACAGGGAGGTCTTCAATATTAATGCAGGGTTTTCTGGAAAAAGTCTTATTGGTTTGTGCTTTATTTGCTAATTTAAATAATTACCAAGTCTACAATTTAAGAATGATTTGTTTCATATGAATGTGGTTTCACGAACTCAATACTTCTCCACGGGTTTTTATCAGTGTTAATGCACAGGGCCACAATGGGCCAGGTTAGCTTGCACCTGCAGCTGGATCTCTAGGACCTGCATTAATTCCTCACTCTAATGTTCCTGCGGTTTGCTTGCTTTGGCTCCTGCTTAGCCACTGAGCCAGTGAAGCAACAGACTTTGGAGCCTTTGCGGTGTGTGCTGTGACCTAATGTATGCAGAGGTACCCTTGCTGTGTATTGTAAACTGGCCTTTGAAAAAGCACATGAATTTGTTCTTGATAAAACAGCATCCGGATCAGTCCCCCGGTTTTTTCCCTGTTTGTGGTGCATTGTGTTAAGGCTAGTGAGCCCTTTTATCTGTACTGGTAGGTCCCCTTCTGTGTGCACTGAGATAGATGTTCTGACAGATGTCCTTGCATATCACCTCCTATCTAGTTTGCCAGGGAGGGGACCGTAAGCCACAGAGAAGTCAAGCACCCACACCGGGCAGAGTGAATGAGACAGAGAAGTTGAGATCTCAGTTTTACCCTAAAGCCTGGCATAGAGGGTTTCAGTGTAGGGGGCCTGTACTGGACCAGAGAAGTAGGCAACTCTGGGCTTTCCGCCGAGATCTGGCAGATCGGTTTGTGCCAGCTTCGGGGAGGTGGGGGGCGGAAGCAGCCTGTGGTCTTGTGGGCTCCATTGGAGAGGTTTAGAAAGGCTGACGCTAGGTGTCAGTTCCTTTTGGTGAGAGGAATGACAAAGGCAGAGATGCTGAGATGGTGACAGGGGAGGCTCAAGGAGAGAGCAGCAAGCAAGTCTCCCTCAAGCAGAGAAAGATGTGTGGAAATGCTGATGATACCGTCCTGTGGTCCTCTATTGTGGCGCTCAGGCTGCTGAAACAAAACCCCACAGATGGGATGGCTTAAATGGCAGGAATTTATTCTCTCACAGTTTTGGAGGTGGGAGGACTGATGTCAGGTGTTAATGGCGATGATTCCTTTTGTTGGCTTGCTGACACTGCCTTCTTGCTGCATTCTGGAATTCTTTCCTCCTCCTGTGCCTGTGTTCAGAGTTTCCCTTCGTTAAACGGACTCCAATGAGGTTGGACAGCTCACCCCACCCACAGCCTTATTGTAATTCAGTGACTCTCTAAAGGTACTGTATTCGGACAGCAAGGAGCTGGGTTTGGGCTTCAGCATATGAATTCGACATAATAGGTCCTAGATAGCAAAATGGAAGTCGAGCTTTGAGCAGAGAGAGAAGAACACAGCTCCAGACTCTCGCTTCTAGTGGCTGGGGATACGGGGTCATTTATACAGCGTGTCATTTGGTTAGAGGGGTTGGAAGGGTAACTAAATGTTTCCCCAGCAGAGTGGAGGTGTAAGATATGCCTGGTATGGCATTCTGGAAGTGAATGATGGTGGATCTTCCTGGTGGGGCACAGCCTCTTGGGAAGGGAGAGGAAAGCATTCTAATTGCTAAGTATCAATATGCATATCATAAGAGCTCCCCCAAGTTTTCCTTTCAACACAGAGGTGTTTATAAAGTCCTATCGCACCTTTAAGGTTTAATGACTTTGGATATACACTTGATGGAAGCAAGCTTGTTAAAATTGTTATTTGCTAATCAGAACCACATTCTTTGGGGAAACTTCGAGCAGGGAGCACGAATGCAATTTAGGAAATCACTCACCAGCAACTGGAGAATGTTCTCAACGACTTAGAAAATTGGATTGAACAATATACTATGAAAGATGGCGGTTGTGTTAGAGCTTAGAAATGTGAAGTGTTTTGTATTAAAAGTGAATGAGTTACACTTCTGTTTGCCATTAACAGTTTTACTTCAATCATGAATATACATCCAAGGTTATTAAGGTTTGCGAGTTTTACAACTATATGTTATGGACATGAAGTGGATTCTATCTAGTGTGGAAGGCTAGGGCTCTTAGATTAACTGACGGCTGATCTGTTTGTACCTGTTTATACCTGTCATATTTTAGAAAGCCTCAAGTTACCAGGCCCCTGACTCCCCGTGATCAGTTCTGTTGTATTGAGATCTCCTACATTGCTGCCTCACTTAGTCTGTTCAGGCTGCTGTGACAAAATACCATAAACTGGGTGGTTTATAAATAACAGAAAGGTTTCTCATAGTTCTGGAGACTACCGAGTCTAAGATCCAAGTGCTGGTGGCTTTGGCGACTGTGAACTCTGTGGTTCGTATACAGCTGCCTTCTTGCTTCATCCCCAGGTGGCTGAAGCAATGTGGCAGCTCTCTTGGGCCCCTTTAACAGGGACACAGTTCCATTTGTGAGTACAGAGTCCCAGGAAAAGCCCCACCTCCTCACACTGCATGAACTCTAGGGGGGGCGGACACATTCATACCACAGCAGTAGTTCACCTTTGCTGTTTCAGCCCTTGGCGGACCCCCCTTCCATTCAGGATTCAGTTCGAAGTCCTCAAATGGCAGATGAGTTCTCTGCAACCCGCCTGATTGGCTTTCTTGCCCTTGTACAATCTGATGCCCTAGTCACGCACCTGCCCTTGTTGTCTTTCGGTCTGCGGAGTGCATTCCTCTAGTCTCAGAGCTGGGAGCCCTGTGTCAGGGCAGAGGAGGAGGAAGGATGCATCACAGGCAGCCTGCCTTTCCCTGCTGGCTGCCCCAGCCCTCCATGAGTGGCGCTGCATTGCCTCGTGGCTGTGTGCCTGCCCTGTACCCCTCCTGGCACTGTGATCCCCGAACCCTGCAGACAGTGTCCTGTGTCACCTTGCAGAGAGGTCATTCCTGACTGTTCGCTCTCCAGTAGCAGCCCTTAGCGAGCGTTCTTCATAGCCCACCTCCCAGCCAGTCAGTGCGTTTGCTATTCACACTGTTGTGTCTGTTCTCTGTGTGGCCAGGTATTGTCTGATTGTGTGCCCTCAGCCCTTAGGGGCCAGACACACTGTGTCACTGCTGGGCAAGTGTGCATCAGCCCATATGACGGACAGGTTTTCCTCACTGCTGAGGGCCTTTGTGGCTTGTGTGGGTTTCTCTTATTTGTGTTGCCAGGTATTGTCAGCGCTAAAGAGCCGTTGACAGGATAAGAATTAAGTGATGCATTGCCAAACTAATTGGTATTTTTGTGGCTTGGCCAGGCACAGTGATATGTGGCAGTAGGTTTTGCTATTTAGGAGGCTGAGGCAGGAGGATCATTTGAGTTCGAGTTTGGAGCAAGCATGGACACACAGACCTTGTTTCTTTAAAAAAAAATTCTAGTGTCACAACTTGGAAATTTTTAGTACTAGCAATTTGGAAAGCATTTATCCTGGAAATTTTGAAAAATAATTGCCTAGTTTGGGAAAAAAAACTTAAAGCCATCTATTACAATACTGTTGTAATTATTTATATTATCTTGGCCATTATACTGGAAACATTTTTGAGGCCTTTGACTTGGGCTTTTTGATTGTAGCTATCCTTCAGATGTGATTAGTATCTCTGTTCAGATATTTATATAAAGGGAGGAGTGGCAAGTGATTTTGAATTAAGGAGGAAGAATTCCTTTAAAAGCTTGATTCCTACATCTGAAGAGGGGCTTAGTAGGCTGAACAGTTAAGATTGAAATAACCCAAATAAGGACTTTTCCACAGGGAAGAAGTTAGTCCCTTTGGATGGGAAGAGTGAAGGGAGTAGCTTTGGCATCTGCAGTGTGGAGTGTCGGTTCTGGTCAGAGCCCTGTCCTAAAAATCACCTTTTGTTTGTGACTTTCCAACCCTGAATGGAAAGCAGTCAGCCGGTTGGTTAGAGGAGGAGTGGAGGATGGAGCTAACGTTTCTTGACTGTCAGTTTTGTCCCGTGTCCTTTTCACGGACTGCGCTTTTACCCCTCAGAATGTGCTTGGGAGCCGACCTTGGCTCTGTTCGGAAGTGGGGAAGTGGGAGTGCCCAGAGGCTTAGTCACTTGCCGGGCACTTCCAGGCTGGGGCATGAAGAGCCTGGATGCTGTGTTCCTCCAGAACTCGAGGTCTGATGAGTGTGTGGTGGCCTGGCCCCTTTCTGCAAGGCCTGGGAACCCGAGTGTGAGCAGGACTCCTGCCTGTGGTCCCTATCCAGTCCCCTTACCTGGCACCGAACTGGGCCTGAGCTCCTGCGGTTCCGTGCTTTGAAGTGGGTCGCTGCAAAGTGAAGCTAAGGTTGAATCCCCGAGGTCCTTCTCATCCTTGCAGCTGTAGGGTGGTTTTTGTTAGGATTTGGACCATTTGGATTCTGTTTCCTCATTTTCATATTCGGAAGATTTTAGTCCTAACAAGAGGAAAATTTCCTCCAAACTGGGACTGGAAGTGTTGCGGTGATTGATGATGTCCTCCAGAGTGTTTATTTTTCCATCCACTGTGATTTGGAAGGAAGGAACAAGAGAATGCTCTCTGGTAAAGATCGCCAAGAATCTAAGGACATTTTGCTTTTTGGCTTGATTAATGTATACATCTTAATCGCCTTGGAAACAGCTGCATTTTTATATGACATCAGCCTGTCATTCCCCCATTCCTATGTACCAGTAAAATTACTAGTATTTTAGTTAAGTTTTATAATCTCAGTATTGCTAAACTATTTTTATTATGAAATATAAAAATGAGTTTTACAAAAAAAAAAAAAATTAGCAGCCAGCATCCCTTTTGCTGGACCACATTTTAGAATTTATTAGCAGAGAAGCAACACTCAGATTTTCTCCTGGTGAGTTTGAGTCCCTAGTTGGCTCCACTGATTTATATTTAATTTGTATTTACTTCTGTATTTAAACTACATATCTGTGACTGCTGGGCTGCCTTGGGCTCATGATGGTTTAAAATGTGCTTTTCAGTTTGGAGCATCTGTGCTAATGTGCTTTCTTATAATGGACTTTTTTTTTACATTTATAGGTGTATTTGTCAAACCTTACACGAGAAGATCACGATTTTAGTGACCCATCAGTTGCAATACCTAAAAGCTGCAAGCCACATTCTGATACTGAAAGATGTAAGTAATTTTGAGATAATCTGCTACACTGACAGTCCTCAGGGACATTCTCCTGACAGGACAGCTGCCTTGGGCTTCTTGGGAAACTTTCTCTTCTTCTTCAGTTTCGTATCCCTTTCTTAGAGCTGGGATTCATGTCCTTGAGAAGAAATTCGTAGGACTCGTAGAAATGTCACTTTATGTTCTAAAACATCCCATCCTGAAGTAGATAAAATTGTTGAACTACCGCTGTTTGTTGACATTGTTAGCAATGGTGCTGTGTTCTTTAGAAATTTGTCTCCTTTTTCCATGACTCAAACCAAAGTGGATTGTTTGGAAAGTACAGATAGAAGCCGCGTCCGCATCCATTTGGTAGTCAGCCAGTTTGCTAAGGAGCATCTTCATTAATAACAGCACCATGGTTGTGTGGCCTACTATGTCCCCTGCTCCGAGTACCCACCCGGTCTCACTGCACAGCCACAGCCTGCACAGCTGCTAGGAAGACAAAGCCTGTGCTCTGTTACAGGGCGACCCTTCTTGCCAGAGATGGATGCCATGAAGGAGAGGCACAGAGGGACCCAAGTGCCAGACCAGGTGCCTACCATGCTGTCACTTGGGCTAGGAGTATCTGATGCAGGGAGCCCAGTGGCCTGTTCCCTAGGAAAGACGTCCCCTGGCAGCTTTGGAGGAATGCAGGGGACCTGCACAGGGCAGTAGGCCTGGGACTGAGATGGAAGCTGCTGTTTGGTCCAGAGCAGGGAAACGATGTGGGCTGATTTGTGATATATTTTTTTTTCTAATTGCACTGGGGATTGAACCCAGGATGTTTGCACTAAGGTACATGTTTAGGGCTTTTATTATTTTTTATTTTGAGACGAGGTCTCAATAAGTCACTAAGTTGCCCAACCTGAGCTCAAACTTCCAGTTCCCGTGCTTCAGTCTCCCAGAAGGCAAGCATTACAGGTATGGAGTCACCAAGGCCAGCCTGACGTGATTTTTAAAGGATCCCTCCTAGTGTTCAGTGGGGGACTCAGCAGAAGCAGAAGTCTTCCTCAGGGGAGAGAGTGCGGACTTGGGTGACGTATCAGTTTGACCGCACTGCTAGGACAAAGGGGCACAGACCTGGTGACTTAAACAACAGGGCATGGTGGTCTCATGCTGCAGGCACCCCCAGGCCTGCGGTCAGGACCATGGGGGCACTGCGCTCTCTGTGGGAGTGTGAGAGGCCTTCCTTGCCTCCTTCGCCTCCTGGCAAGCCTTGGCTAATTACCAGTCCGCTTATTTAAATGCAGGGTGACTAAAAATTGCATTCTTTGGTTAATTTTTATAAGATAATGGGAGATATAAAAATGACAGTTTTATCAGATTTATTCAATAATTTTTCTGTGTATGGTAAATCTTAAAATACTCAATATGCAGCACAGTGTTACAGTCTGGGCAGTCGTATCTAGTCTGTTTCCAGTTCTTCTTGCTTAATGTCTTTCTCTGCACAATATACCTTACACTGTTGTGTCGGACTTTTTCCGTGATGGTACAGTTTCAGTAAAATGTCAATGATGGACATCCTGGTTGATGTTTCACTACCTCTTATTTTCCTAGTATTTGGTGTATTAGACCTAGTTTAAGTTGTAAATGGCTTTTAAACCCTCTTATTTTGAATAAATAACAAATAATTTCCATATTGTTTGGCCTAAAAGATGCATAAAAATTTTACAGTATTTTTTCCTCACTTCTTGTACATGGGATAGCTTGTTATGTATTGATCAACTCTACTAGTACTGCCCAAAGAATTATAATCATTGACCACTACTGGGGTTTTCTTAGTTTCATTTCTTTTTTCAGGTTGTAGCATTTCTGTATCATGTAGTTGACAGTAAGGAGACATCTATTTTTTCTTTCCATTTCGTAACACAGGCTCTTCCTCTCCTTTATGCTAACCTTTCTCTCTTTTTCAGTTTTTTCTTTTGCAGATCTCTTGCCACTTCCTTCCTGTGCAGGCTCAGTGTCCAAAATGCACTGTCAAAGACTATCACTGAGTTCTGGAAGAGTATAGAAATTATATCTAATGTACTTATGAGTTTTTATACACTGTAGTACAAAATTAAAGGCTATTTGAAACAAATAAACACAAATTAACAAAAGGCAATAACCAGAAATTATTATATTTCACTAGAAATGAACATCAAAGGTGAAAATGTTCTAAATAAAAAAGTATGCAAAAAATAGTTGATGTAAAACAGACAGTATATCTCCGGTAAATAAGAATTGACTGGTTGGAGTAACACCTGCCTGAGGACTCTTGGGACAGTCATTATATAGACACGCTGCCTGAGTGACCGTCGGGATACACTGTCATGTGGTTCATGTTCTTTGGCTTGGAGCTTTGGCACTTGCTGCTGCCTCCATTGTCACATGGGCTGATCTGTGTCCCTCAGGATTCTTCTAAGGACATCATTCCTGTTGGGCTTAAGACTCACTGACTCCAGAATGATCTCATTTTAACTGGATCACATCTGCAAAGGTCCTATGTCCAGAGAAGGTCACATTCACCTATCTTTTTGGAGCCACCTGCCTTGGGGAGGTGGAGGTTAGAGAGCCTTGTCAGCTGCCCAGATGGCTTGATACGCATGGCTTGTTTACTTGTTATGCCCCAGCCTCCCTGCCTTTACTGCTCATATTTTGCAACAGGTCCTGGGTTACACATTCCTCATCCAGGGCCAGGAACCATCTCCTTAGTACTTTCAAATGTTTTACTATTTCCTTTCTGTATTCTTCAGCTTTGAGTTTCAGCAGTGAAATTCCCTAGGCAGCTAACTTCATAAACAGGCAGAGTTTGTTCAGCTCACAGTTGCAGAGATCCAGGGGTGTGTTGCCTGCTTAGGCTAGACTCTGGCAGAGGTCCTCTTAGGTGCAGCCACATTGTAGCAGAGACCCCTACATGGGACAGGGCTGACTTTGCCAAACAGGAAGGGAGAGAGACTGAGGTCCTGCCCTCCCTTCTCAGAGCATGTCCTGTGACCTAAGGACTCCCCTAGGCCCACCTCCTGCAGGTTCCACCCCTTCCCAGTAGGGATACCCTGGGAATCAAACCTCTAATCACAGTGGAGGCTGGAGGAACACAGTTAAACTGTATCTAAACTCTAGCATCCTCCCACAGCCTCTCCCTGAAAAACTGGAAATAGCAAATAACACTTCAGTTTACAACTGTGAGCACTTTCTCAGAAAGAGGTAAATTTCACAGTATTGCAACAAGCAGAATATACCCTCAGTTCTTGCAAAAGTCTTTAAGTCTTTTTAATACTGAGTGTGGCTTTTAAAGAACAGCGAGGCACCTGTCAGTCGAAGCTCCATCAAGTGACTTCTAGCCCCAAGGAGGATTATAAAAGGCAGAATTGCTACCTCTTCAGAAGCGTCTCTGTGTGTCAGCTCTTTCCAGTTCCCCCAGAAACAGGGGCTCAGATTCCTCAAACTTGAAGACAATTAATTTCTTGTGCAGAGGGCTGAAACTAGTGTGGTCAAAGCTGGGTGTCAGTAATATTACATGAATGCAAAGTCAGTGGGTGATGAAATAGCTATGTTGCTGATCTCCTGGTGGGGACTGCTTTTGGGGTGCCTCATCCTGCTTGGTGTGAGGATACCTCCCAGTTTTAATACTTTCAGAACCATTTGTCCACTGTCTGACACTGCGTGAATTGGGGCCCATCTTTGCTGTTGGTCTGACCCTCTCTCACAGCAGAGGTGATTGTGGTCCCTCCCTCTCCTCTGGGAATTCTCAGCTTGTGGCCTCTTGGGAAAATTACTCTCCCAAAACCCCTAGTAATTTCCTTGTATATCTTATATCAGATAAAAAATTAACTTCATGAAACCAGTGTGTGAATTTTACTTTGTAAGTACAACAAACATAAAGTATATGAGGAATAATTTAATAGTTCTCTAGTTATCAGACTATTGCAAACAACTTAAAAGTACCAGGAGATTTTTCCTGCCTGGGCCAGCTTTGGGTGGGAGGCAGGAAGAATCCTGGGCACCTTCCACTCACCTGACCTGCCTCAGCCCTGGGGCTGCTGTCCTTTGATTTGCTTTGAATCTTAGGATTTGCCTAATACTTTGTTGTGACTTTTTGAGTAAATCAGCTGGATTTCATTTCATGGAGTGAAAACATAGTTAAGGTAACTGCACATGATTGTCTATGACTTTGTAAGAAGGGGAATCGTGGCTGAGGCATCACGTGGAATGCTGTATTTTCAGTTTGGAATTACCTGAGTTTTGGAGGACAGTTTTAAAGACCATGATTATGCAGCTCACGGAGTACGTGTCCAGGGCTGGGTTCACATGTTCTTGTCCCAGAGTAGACAGGTGACCAGATGGGTCTTGTTAGGTGATTCTTCTAGGTATACTTGTGTCTCTCCCTGTCAACCCAATTTTTTTCCACTAGAATCATCTTCCCCATTTACTGTGTTACTTAAAATCTTACTGCATGAGACTTAACCTCTCTTTCCATATTCTCCAAAAAGACTATGCATGGACTCTGCACAGCATATCTATACTTTTTGCTTCCTTAAGTGCCCATGATAATTTATGTCAGTGGACTCCATTGTTACACTTTCCTTTTATATCCTACGTAACCTTAAATAGGATTTGGTAGAACACAGGGAGTTCAATTAACTGTTTTTGAATTATACTGTATTTGTCAACTGGGATTCAGATAATTATGATTTAAGACTCACATTTTAAAAAATTAGATTAGACTGGATTAGTAGTATCTCATGCAAATGTATTCCTCTGAAATTCTTAAATGTTGATTTTAGGGACAAATGGTGCAGAAGGGAACTTACACTGAGTTTCTGAAATCTGGAATAGATTTTGGCTCCCTTTTAAAGAAGGAAAACGAGGAAGCTGAACCATCTTCAGTTCCAGGCACCCCAACACTAAGGAATCGTACCTTCTCGGAGTCTTCTGTTTGGTCTCAACAATCTTCTAGACCCTCTTTGAAAGATGGCATTCCAGAGGGCCAAGACGTGAGTTCATCTAACATTGTGACCTGACTCAGGGTCTTGGGGGCTCATGAAACTTTGGTCTACTGTACTTGTGGCATCCTCTTGTGGCTCTGAGATTCTTTTTATGTCCAGAAGCGTAATTCAGTGACCCCTTGACCCTTGCCCTCCTGTGGCCTACATTAAATCAACTACTTTTAGGATTTGTGATTTATTAGCATGTTCTGTCACTGTGAGTAGCTGATGGTATTCTTTTGCCCTGTTTTCAGATGCAGGCCAGAAGACCTACTAACTCCTTGATCATAATTGACACTTCAGAATTAGTTCCTTTTTTTTCCTTTTTATTGTTCAAGTCTGAGAGTCGCATCTTAATTCATCTGCGAATGCCCAGAGGTCAGCATAGTGCCAAGAACATCCTTAATTAGTGTGACTCTTAAATATATTCTCAGTCTTCCAGGCAGAAATCCATGAAACCTCTCTTTAAAGAAGTTATCCTTTGGTATTGGTTGGTGATATATTCCAGAACTCCTGCAGATACCAAAATCTGAGCTTCCCCAAATCACTTGTATAAAATACCATGGTATTTGTATATAATCTGTGCACATCTTCCATATACTTTATCTCCAAGTTAATTTAGTACAATGTAGGTGCTACGTAAGTAGACTTATATTGAATTATTTATGGAATAATGACAAAATAAAAAATCTATACATACTCAATTCAGTTACAGTTTTTTTTCCCTGAGTGCTTTTGATCAATGATGTGATGCAGAGATCTGAGTGATAGATAGATAATCCTTGCTATCCAGACCCTTACTGTCCAAATTGAGGAGCCTGGATGATTCTGTTATAAATGACTGAGATGATAGCTATCCCTTGCTAGCCAGACTCACTTCCCAGATGTATAATTTGACCTCAGTTACTGAATTTGACCTATAGGCCTATGCTGTGTTTTTGTTGTTCATTGTGGTTGCTGGGGTGCTGGTGATAGAATTGAGGACCTGGTGCATGCTAAGCACCCCCAGCCTTCTAGTGTATGTTTTCATTCTGAGGTGATGCAAGTGATGCATTTGATCCACACCATTTAGTTGTTTTGGAATAAGCCTCATTATTTACATTTGCATTTGGGTATTTTAGGCATGTGCCAGAAATCATGGCACATGCCTAAATCATGGCACTCTACTTCATGCAAAGCCACTACAGAGTACAGATGCTATCCTCTTAGTTCTCATAGTCTCTGTCAAGTGGGATGACTGGTCCTGGGCAAATGTGTTTATAGATTGGCAAGATAAAGCTTGCACACCCTGCTAGGTATCTGCAATACCCTACCCATGGAAGATACTCATTTGACTCCTACCAGTTGCATCTGATTGCCTCTCTTCCCACAGCTTTGCTAACAAGGTGCACTGTCAGCTTCTGAAACTGTCTTGGGTACCGTTTTGTCTCTTACAGCCAGAGAATGTACAGGTAACACAATCAGAGGAGAGCCGTTCAGAAGGGAAGGTTGGCTTCAAGGCCTACAAGAATTACTTCACAGCAGGTGCTTCCTGGTTTATCATCATTTTCCTTATTCTGCTAAACATGGCAGCTCAGGTAAATAATATTTACACCCCTGGAGTGGCATTTACACACTCACATTTATGCTGTGGTCACTGCATTCTGCGATTCTCTTGGAATTTGCTCTGAAGTTCTGTCTTTGACCTCAGTTACTGGATTTGACCAACATAGACCTATGCTGTGTGTTTTGTTGTGATGGGTGATGTTGGGTGGGGTTGCATGGACAGGACCAGCTTCTAGAGAAGAAAGATACCTTGTAAAGATCTGAAGATACGCTGTGTGCTTCCCCACCCTATTGTTGTCTGGGAAGTTGGCCTTGGCACACACCTGAGCCCCGAGGAACACCTCAGTTTTCTGAGCTGTCCTTTTGATTACACACTGTTGTGGCCTAGAGTTCAGAGTTGAAGTTGTGCCAACGCTGGATTTTTTTGTTTCCTTTCTCCAGGTTACCTATGTCCTTCAGGACTGGTGGCTTTCCTATTGGTGAGTTATTCCTCCCCTCACACAAAGTGTCATGCAGTCAACACAAACCCTCACTTTTCCACAGAGTTTGGAGGAGAGGTGTAGTTTGTTGAACCTTTCCTTCTAATCCTCACTTAGTTACCTGAAGAAAAATTAAAGTTCTTGCTGGTGGAATGTGACCCATAATGGTCTCTACCCACGTCTGATTCTCAGCCGCATGTTGAGAACCAAAAGTCACAATTCAAATTGAATTTTTATAAGGCAAGTGCGTGACAGGCCATGTGCACTGGAAGTCATTTTCCATCACAAAACATTTTCTTCCAAATTGAGGTTCCTTTTGTTTTGTTGGGTTTTTTTTTTTTTTTTGTATTTATCTGATTTTTATCCCTAGCTTTTTAATATATTTTTTCCTCTCCTGTTCCATAGGGCAAATGAACAAAGCACACCGAATGTCACTGTAAATGGGAAAGGAAATGTAACTGAGAAGCTAGATCTTAACTGGTACTTAGGAATTTATGCAGGTAAAGTTAATCATTTGGTCTATTATATGAGAGCCTGAGATGCTTACAATGAGCCAGTGTGAGTAACCGGGGCTTCCAGGAGTAATTGAGTAATGTCTTAACCGATTAGGAGACTGAGTTGCATTTATTCTGTGAATTAATTAGAATAATTATTTTTAAAATCTACTAGAAGAAAGAGGCTGAATGGAAGACTCTTAATTTGCTCTGTACTGGATTTTGAAAGTTAAACTAGGATTGAGCATTCAGAAAATCAGCCACTGGAAATATGTGGCCATTGTCTATTCTAATAGGTTGCTTTAGCTAAATCTTATATCATTATATGGCTGGGCAAGGGGATTAGAAACGGATCCCCACCCTGCGGTTCGGATTGTTCCAATTCTGTCTGAATAAACCCTGGCTTTTATTGAACTTGGATGAAATCCTCTGGCAGCAAGGACCCCAAAATAAAAGCATTATTCCCTCCCAGGTATGCAAAGCTCCCTTCTCCACACTGCTCATCTCTCGGGCTTCACTAATTACTTAAGAGGGAAGCTAAGCAGGGAGAAATCCAGTGTCTGGGAATTACGACTTCTCTTTCTTACCTGGCGATCACAATGTTATCGCATCCCCAACTGTGTGATTAACTTTAACATTTGGCTTGCCAGACTAATATTAACACTGCATTCTGTTTGCACAGGAGTGCTTGGAATGTATGTAGCATTACACACTTTTTAAAGGAAATCCTCATCTAAAATTTTAAATATATTCACCGGAAACACTCATAGAAGCTTTCTTCAGAGGTAGAGTGAGTAGCTTTGTAAGAACCCACTCACTGAAATTTGGCATTTTGTTGATTTCTTGCTAAGAAATCCAAATCCGTTAGCTACTTACTATCCAGATTGGCAGATGAACTGAAACCTAAAGGAGAAAGGAACAGGGTTCCATTGTATATTCAACTAGGGCGGCGGGCTAAGGAAAATGCCTGTTAATGGAGTTTCTGAATTTGAGCAGCTTTCAGAGGTTAAATAATAGTGCTGTGTTGTTACAAGAGGAAAGATTTATTCCTGAAATTATCCCCATTCTATGCAGCACTGCGAATTAGAAGGTATTAGGAAAGCAGGGATGGGCAGATTGCTCCCGTCCTTGCCTGGCATTCCAGAAGCCCTGAGTTTGATACCTACCACCACCACACACACACATAGACACACACACAAGGTGCATGTACACATGAGTGCACAAGACAGAGAGGGTGAGTTTGATTTCGTGTGCATATTAAATCACGTATGTCTTAATAAAATGTATAATTTGTTAAAAATGCTTTGTGTTTCTTTAAATCAGTGGGAGATCAGTTTATTGAGGTTATCTTATATTAAATATAACATGTTTTCTTGCAATTCAACAATTTAAGAGCTTTTCCATGTGCAATTTAATGTGATATTTTCAAATTCTTTAAAGCTCCTTGGGCATTTTCTACAAGGAAAAGGTAAATCATTTCTCCTATCCCCTGTTACTGTCAGATGTTGGTACTAGGATGTTAGGTGGTGGGACATATTGTAAATAATGAGATTTAGAATATGGAGAAGGGGAAGACTAACTGCTTATTAATGGTTATCTTCTAGGTCTTTAGGAGAACGTGTAAATAAATTAGGAAGGCTTAAGATGAAATTGTGGTTTACACCCCATTTTTCTCCCATGTAGTTTTCATTCTGTAAGAGAAAAATGAACTGTTTTAATTATTTTGTCAGTGTATCCTTACACACAGCATACTTTTGTATTTATATGTTGCTTGACTTGCTTTAGCATACACGGAAATGCGAGGATCCTGTGTATCTGACTGGTGTTCCTTTTTTTTAGGTTTGACTGTAGCTACTATCCTTTTTGGCATAGCAAGATCGCTGTTGGTGTTCTATGTCCTTGTTAATTCTTCCCAAACTTTGCACAACAAAATGTTCGAGTCAATCCTGAAAGCTCCAGTATTGTTCTTCGATAGAAATCCAATAGGTAAGTCAGATGCTACATTTCTCAGCATTTTGTTAACACATAGAGATCTGGTGACACTGCAGTCTTTGAAAAAGGAGGTGTCGCCGGGAGAAAATTGCTGTGTGTGTTCATTCATTTTCTATGAAAAGCTTCACTGATATTTTTCTCCTACCAGAGGAAATCTAAATACTGGGGAACTTTGAGCCTGCATTTTGGTGTGTATGTGTATGGAGCAATAAATGGATGTTCACTTTGCAGAATGATTCAGAAATACATTTGTTGCACAGTATATGAAGCATTCTGCCTCCATGCAAATGTGCTTAGATGCAGTCGATCAGTTGCTAAAATACTGACTGTGCTTACACTGCGTTAGCCAAGACCTTTTCTAGAAAGGTCTCCTAAGAAGCTGTGCTCTCTGAACATATGACAGGATATGTGTTCTTTCCTTTGGAAGCCCATCCATTTTTGCAGTCCCTGAGCTTTTGAATAGGTTTACCTGAAATGGTAATGGAAGAGTTAGCTAAAACCTAAAATTAATAAAATGTGGACACATCCTTCAGTAAAGCTTTAAATTCTGTGTATTTTAAAACTTCCTTTTTTCTCTTTGATTTGTTACCATAACCTATGACCATCCATTAGCTTTGTGGTCTCCAAGAGGGCTTTGGGTACATACCAGAGGCTCTAGGGTCCCCACATGGTGAGCCTCAGTAGCTCATGTCTCCAGGGAGAGTTCACCTTCTCCATATACCACCCTCCAAGTGGTATAAGTCTCTGCCCTGTACCCCTTGACACATCTTGGCTTCTGATGGTGGCCTCTTTGCCTTGGGATTCTGAGAAGAGAACTCAAGTCATTACTCATGTCCTACCCTGGTCATTGGGTGGACTTGTGGTAAGGCCCAGAGTGGCTTTGTTTATACAGATGGTCATTGAAAGAACCTATCGGGCAGGGCAGTGGCCTGCAGGAAGCACAGGAATACCTGCAGCTTGGCCAGTGGTTAGCTGTGTGACCAAGGCCAAAGCACATAGCTGCCATGAGGCAGCAAATCCCAAAGTGGGGTGTTGTGGTTAAAGTACGGACCCTGGAGCCAGCTTTCCGGGTTCAGTCTTAGCCCTGGTAAAAGTAATAGCTGGTTGTGGTTATATTAACACTCGTGTGTTAATACTTAATTTCCCTCTGCCTCAGTCTGTTCTTATCTATGAAATGCGAGTGTCATTCTTATCCACCTGATTGAAATGCTGTGAAAACCAAGGCTAATGTGTTCACTGCTTGAAGCAGCGCCTAGCTCTAAGGTCCTTGCCCAGCTAATGTTAGCCACAGTGACGCAGTCTCTAAAGTTCACCATCCTGACCTGTGGGGTGGGAGTGACTCCCACTCTTCCTGTTTTACATGGTGGCTGTGAGGATTAAATAAGACTGAAAGCATCTTGAGTAGATTTACCCAACACATATCTAGTCTGGGTGCCGTGTGAAGTGTGAGGAATTACAAACTGCAAGGGCTGCACAAATAACACGATCTGACTGCAGCTGTGGTTAAAGAGTGATAGAAGGACATGTGTACTGTTAGGGCTCTACAGCTGTTCCACTTTGCCGATTAATTGGAAAACTGCAGACATAAAGTGTGAAACCTATCTGAGCCTGCATTCTGTTACCATGAGCCGAACGCAGCGGACTAGGGCTAACCAAGCACTTCCTGGTCAAGATGCAAGGCTTTACTCATGCTGATTTGTTTACTGTGCAGGACTTTGGGGCCTGCTCAGTCTGAGAGGTTACTAATACAGCAGTGCATGGGCATTCAACTTGCCACCCTCTGCTGTGTTGATTGTATCTTTAGTGCCCAGGTGAATATTCCAGGTAGGCCTTGTTTGCCCAGTATGTTTAGAAGTTGTGAATTACTTACTTTTTTAGTGGTAGATTTAAAATAAATGAAAGTTGTTTTTTAGATTTTTTTCTTTCTATTTGCACTTATATCAATGATGAAGGACATACCAAAGCTACAAATTATATCAGTAGTTCATATTATTAATCTATGTATCGTCATGGTTCTAAATATATATTAAAAAACTCACCCCTGGGATAGCAAGGAGCACACCCTGTCTTTCAGTCCTGGTCAGTGCGTGTGTTACACATGTAGAGGTCAACCTCTTTCCACCCTGACTTCCTCCTGAGTTCCAGTGCATGTTCTCTGAGCAGTGTAGGGAGACAAGAAACACAGTTGCTTTTTTCTTAGTACTGCGTTCAGAGCAAGCTCCCAAGGGGTCAGAAAGAGTTTCCTATGAGCAGCCCCCCGACATCTCCCAGATTCTAGAGAAGAGGAAGAATGCTTGGCTGGTGTAGTGTCCAGGAAGCCAGATGCGGGGTGGGGAGTGGTAGCAAAGCTAAGCTCCAGGTCGAGCTCCACTTGGTTTGTCCCCCCACAGGGTCCCCAGCTTGGAACCAAGACCTGGTCAGAGTGCCTTTCTGTCCCCTTCTCCAGGTCCCACTTGGACTGGGATGTAGGAATATCTTTTCTACCATCCATGAGTGCTCCAGCCCATCGTGCTGGACTGCCTCATACTTCTTCCTAGACTCTCTTTCCTGTTGCTAATCAGTGGAAGATATAGTGTATTTTGTTCATTTGGTTGATTTTTGAGATACAGGGTCTTGCTATGTAGTGCAGTCTGGCTGTAAAGTTACTGTGTAGGCCAGACTGGTCCTAAACTTGCTGTGATCCTCTTGCTTCAGCCTCCCAAATCCTGGGATCACTGGCGTGTGCCACTACACCCAGATGCAGTATATTTTGGTGATGGTTTATGTGTGTCTATTACTGTTATGGAATCTCACTTTAGTGGTGTCTATACTTCTTCCACAGTTCGATTATGACCTCAGTCAAATAGTGCATTTCACACATTATCCAATACCATTAACTGCATCTGCCCCTTCTCAGCAAAATTTACCTTCACGCTTGGCCCTGTTGCAGTTCAATCAGATCTGAATTAATGGGTCAACTGTAAGTCATTTAGCATTTAAGAGCTGATTTCTCTTTTAAATGGAAATCAGGTTTGCATTGTGCGAGCCAGATCCTTGCTACTTTTGAATTCGGCACAAGGAGGCAGCAGGCTCTGCAGAATGCATGGACAGAGTCAGTGCATGCCTGGGAAAACCTAGGTTTGATATTAAGCCTTTCTCGAAAATCCCATTTTTCTAGCATGGGTCTTTGTACCTTAATATGTATTGATAGAGACTTTTAAAAGCAGCCTTTATGTTTTGAAACATTAAACTGCATGAATAAATATTAAAATGTTGTCCAGGAAAGCCTTGCATTTCATACAAGGATATCTAGATTCTGAGACAGAGAGGACTCCTTGGCTGGATGCATTTAAATTCCTAAAAGATTTTGGCTGCTTCTATGACCTCGTCCTGTTTCCTTTGTGAGTTTAGGGAGAAAGAGAATCACAGTTTCTTAAGTTTTCGTCCAAGCCATGAGAGTCAGCAGAAACCTTTTATTCCTTCAAGTTTCTCAGCCCACCCCACTTCATTTGGAGACCAGACAAGCGGCTAATTGTCCTGCCTTCTCTTGCCTGATGATGGTGATATAAAATGTGGCCAACTGAACTGATTTTAGTGCATTCCAGATAAATATTTATTTGCTTTTAATTTTTTAAAACTTGGCTTTGAGAAACTGAGCCACTGGTGTCAGTAGAGGTATTTGTTATTCTCTTGGGAAGTACAGAGTTAATGTTGGGTTATCGCCTATTTTTTCATCTGTACCATCAGTTTTTCTGTGATGTGTACATATGCTCATTTGTGCATTCTGCGGGGTAAAAAAGTACAAATTTGTGTTGTCATCTTTTCTTTATGGCTTGATTTAGGTGCGAACTTAAGATCCTAGAAAAAGGGGGGTAGAAGTGGGCATGCTTACTTAAGCATTCCACAGGGTAAAAAAGTACAAATTTTATCATCTTTTTATGGCTTCAGTGAGAACTAAGACCCTAAGAAAAGAAAAAAACCCCACTGACTTCTGCTGTATTTTAATTTTTTTCCTAGAAGGTACTTGTAGTCCCGGAGGTATGGATTTTTGAGGCAGACATTCTCATAGTCTCCTTAATCAGAAATCCAGAGTTGCCCTAATGCCAATTCCCAGCCCAACTGAGTGGGAAATTAGGCTCTGAAGATGACTTCCGAATGTAAAATATCCCGAATCAGGATGTGCATCTTAGAGGGGCTGGGAGAGGAGGGTGGACTATTGTTCCCTTTCTGTCTCCTGGAAAGGGACTCCTGAATTCACTGCAAGTTGCTAAATATCTCACAAATAAGGGAAAAGCGAATTGAAAGTCACACGCTAAGGTTTTTGTGTTATCAGAAAGACTCTATTGCTATACTACTTACAAAATCAGTTGTCAACATACAGCTGCCTTGCCAGAAAAGAAAAGTCATCAATAGAGAAGAACTCTAATTGCAGGATTGCCTATCTGTTTATTCAGTTCAAATGACCACTGGAGTGCTAAATGCATATTTTAACAAGTGTAATATTTCAGCACTGTCAAAATTACCTTGACAATAATAGGCCTGTTAAATTATAGCTCTATAAGTTCGGAGGTAAAATGGCTCTGCTTAGCACACATTAATCTATGCCTGTTCACACAAGTGCTTGTGCTGAGCAGGTAGCATGTTTGAACAAGAAATACTGGTCTTAAAACCTCTGATTTATGGTAGGTGTTGTTTTGACGCAGCGTCATTCAGACGATTTACAAGGCAAGGCTTCATGTTAAAATATCTCACCAGTGTCATCATTCGTCACTGACATAAATATTCAGTAGTGTTGCTGGAAAATTGGTCATATGCCCATTCATGCCAGATCACTTGCTGTGTTTCCTTTCAAGTGAAATCTGCTGTGGATATGGCTAAAAGAAACTATGAGTTTTCTTCCTTGAGAACAGATGAGCTGAAAGAAATTGAGAATAAGAATAACTGTCCTGACAGCTTTCATGTACTCATCCTGCCTAGGTTGTTTTTAATTCTGGCATGCATCCTACAGGCTTTTTCTTCCCCTTTCCTTGCTTGTACAGAATTGTAAAGAACATATTTATATGTACATTAGTTAGTTTAAGAGTCTTTTTCTATTCAGAGTGAAGTTAGTCATCATCTGAAAGGCTTTGTTGCAAAACAAAAACACAGATTTCCCCTTTCATTTTTCCCTGGTAATAATAACAAATGCAAGTGACTCTAAAGGAAATCACACAAAAGATTGCATCAATCATAATGATTCTCAATAGCCACATAAATATTATTTTTTCAGCTTTGAATGAAGCAGCTAATGGTTTGAAGTAGGTGTGGTAATTAAATCCTGTCTAGTTGTCACATATTAAAAATAATGTTTTTTCATATAACAATGGTGATATGTACTTAAACTCTTATCAGGGGCGATATTAAGTGATATTTTATGGGAGTTGCTCTATTTACTGCTAATAATATGATAAAAGCTTTTGTTGTGAGTTTAAATAGTGAAAGAGTTACATATATTTGATTGTGAGTGTTGTCAGTAATCTCTGTAAATGCAGTTATTGTAGCACTTGTCTGCAGCTGGTCAATACTGCACCGCTTTAGTTTTGAATCTATTAGAATGTTCTTATTACTCTTTATGGTTTTTTTGGTGTGTGTCCATAATAAATCATAATGGAAATACTGGGAACTTAGTAACAGAGGAAGCATTGTGTGCATGGTTGTTCAATAAAATGTTGAAAAGATAGGGTTTGGGAAGCTAGTACCTAGCTTATAGTGATAATCATGTAATATTTTAAGAAGTCATAAGGATAATGTTTTGCTTCATTGTTTTCCAATCGTGTGTCTATTAATTGGTATATGTATTTATATCTTATCTCCGCCTCTTTATTACAGACATTATTTGCCATGAAGAAACTAGGGAAACCCCTAAATGTTTATAGCATTGAAACTGTGATGTTTTATTTCACATGGTTTAGTTTTTTTAATCAAAATTTTTATAGTACTTAACAAAATTGTGGTTATAGTTTAAGGTAGGTAATTATGTATTTACTGCCTGAATTTTTTTTTTAACCTTCACACTTCCTATTTTGTCAGAATTAAATTCTCCACTTCTGATATCTGTGGCTATGATGCTATTTAAGTTTTCATTGATGTGATATGAGCTAGGCAGCCTCTGGCATCCTGGTGTCTGGTGTTAGTACTTTCAGCACTTGGGATTACCTGGATGTGTGATTGATAGTAATTCAGTGTTATGTTAAAAGATTTCCTCTCCAGTAGTTAGTTCCACATTGTAGTTCCTTGTGTCTGTCAGGAATGTATCAAAGCATTTTCAGGATGTAATTCTTTGGTTTTGTGTAACCATTGAAAGAACCAATGAATTCGTATTTTTGGGCCAGCTTCAACATGAGTAAATATTGATGTGTATTACTGAGCTTACCAGGAGTAACACATAATTTTCAGATACCAAGTGGAAGTCAGTGGAGACTAGCTAGGTTGAATTCCATTCTGGTTTGCTGTAAAGTTAAGTGCTTCGATTCAAAGACTTAATTTTGAAGCTCTTGTATAACGCCATGGAGAAAGCATTGATTTTCATTTATAACCAGAGTTTCTGTGTTCAATTATTTCATCTTTTTTCCCCCTTTATGGTGAAAATTGGTTTATTTTACTGAGAAGAAACTAGATAAAAAATTTGAGTATTTATAACATTGAGCCCGTGACATTTTATTTCATAGAAAGTTAAAAATTTTTGATCAAAATTTTGATAGTATGTATCAAATTATAGTTACCTTAAAACTATATAATCATATGTGGGACCCTGTGTTTGACTGGCCTTGTGTTTCTGGTACATTGGAATTTATCTACTGGGTTATTGCTAAATCTTAGAACTCAGGGTTGGCCACATGGTAGCTGTTGAGTAAATACCTGTTGGGCATTTAGAACACAGAAAGGTCTCACATTTGCATCTCTCCAAGTGACACCCATGGAAGAACAATGGAACTTCACAGTATTGAAATAAAATTAGGGTCTGTTTGTCTTACAGTTGGTGCTTATATTAATTTGGGTTCTTCCCTATAATTTTTGCAGAAGTACAATTTGTAATAGATTATTTACAGGAGACTTTGTTTCATTTACGTGATGATTTGAAAAAACAATATATGTTGGTTTTTTAGAAGTCATGATTCATGGAGCTAGGCTATACAGGATTCCAAGTTAACCTGTGTTGTTTATCAATCAAGGAAATGAGACTGTCAAATACCTAATAAATTTCCTAGGGTTTCAACATGCATTGAAGAATACTTTCAGCGCTTCTGTGAGCTACCTGTTTGGTAAGCCAGTGCTCACATCACTTCTCTTGTCCTTGGGTTCCTATTTAGAGTGGCTTTTTCTCTCACCAGTCATATCTTGATTATTTTAGTTGTCTCCTGTGATCCCAGGATTGGGGCACAAAGTTTCTGCTCTCAAAGGTGTTTGCAAGATAAATACAGAGACTGGATTGTTTCCAAACCCTGTGCTTCACCTGTGTTTCTGTGACTTCATGTAGAAAAAATTCAGTTAAAAGTATAATAAGATGGCTGCAGAATGATGATCTAGATACATATACACACACTTAAAACGTAGACCAACTGTGTATACCTTCTTCATACCTTCATACCTTCTCTTTGGCATCAGTTTTGTAAAATTTCCCAAAACAGTTCTGGTACTTGAAGGTGAATTGTTTTTGAACTGAAATCACACCAGTGGGAGTGTGTGAGGAGTTTAGGAAGCCAGAGGAAGTGTTTCTTTATTTAAGATCACAATCTCTAAGTGCACGGCATAGTCCGCACAATTTTTAACTGTGCCTTCCAATGATTTCCTGACCCTTTGAGGAGTGTCTGGATGCTCTGGCTTATTTTGGAAAACTGGTGGCGAGCTACAGTGTTGCTGTTTCAAGGACCTACATGCACCTTGGACTTTCAGAAGTCTCCACACGGGAGAAGCCACAAGCAGTAGTGTTTCCTGTAGAAGTCGTGTTAAATCCTTGATCGATTTGAAGTTTCTCATTCTTGGTAACCAGGATTAATCTTTGAGAAATTCCTCATTTAAGTGGAAACTTTTTAATATCTAAAAAAGACTTGACAAGCTTCAAAGTACATTTTGAGTAGAAGTTTATTAAGATGCTGTGATTATATGGAAAGCTATCACCGAATCAAGTTTTCTGTTCTAGAAATACTTTCATTTCTCTTTGCATTTGCATTTTAATAGACTGTGTCACATGGGCAAATGTTTCAACCTCTTGAACACCTGGAAGTCTATTTTAGACTTGTTCTAGTGTTTAGAAATCTTTAGCCAGACATTATTCTAAACACAATCACGCTCATCATGATAGGAAAATCCTGCCCGCAGGTCTGGCTGTTGGTGAAGTACTCCGTGGTGCAGCTTGTTGTGAAAACACCCTTAGAAACTAGTGTCTGCCCTGGTGGATTTGCAGCCTGAGTCCCTGATTTCAGGATGTTTAAATCAATAATTAATGATTTCTCTCTGAACTTAAGTGGAAGTTTCTAGAAGAGTTCTTTTGATTCAGAGACTCGTCTCCTTTTGTCTTCTGTTTGATTAAAGCGTATAATTGGTTTGGAGATTTTTGAAGGTGGAAAGTGAGCACCAGTGTACCCAGTTCTTTTTGTTTTATGTGAAGATGTTTGTGAAGATACCACAGTGTAAGTTGATTTGTTTTTAAATGTATTTTCTGACATGTATAATTCCGTATACCTGGATCAGCGAGGGTGCTTTAAGATAGAATCATGCAGTTTTTTTAAAAAATTACATTTAAATAATTAAGGTACAAAGAAAATGGTTGCTTTTTTCTAAGTAGTCATTGTTTAAAACATTTTTTTCTCAAAAATTTTTCTGCTATTGGTGTCAGAATGCCCTGGGCTCACAAAATTTATTTCTTTTGAGGGAACTATAAATTCATTCCCTATTTGGAGAATAAAGTGGTATGATATCTTAAAATTATATCTGATACTAATATAAATCTTCTCTATATTTTCTCAATTAGCATAAAAATTAAAAAGTCAAGTCTGGTTTAATGAATTATATTGTAATCAGAAGTGTTTCTTATTGGTGCCATCTTCTGAAAGTTAGCCTTGAAATAGTCTTTAAGTGAAAGAGAGATTAACATGTATTTCAGAATGATGAAAATCGTGTTATTAGAAAACTTCTTTCTTGACTTAAAGATTGAACAAATAGTTGTTGACAGAAATAGCCAGCATAATAAAAGGGAACACCTGTCTAATCCAGGCATTGCTCTAGTTATCACACCATCAGATAAGCTGCTGTTAAGGAATTGTCAAGCCAGCGACCAGGTGAGTAGATCTAAGTCATACATCACAGAACTTTAAAAACTCAGTGGAAGAAGCTAAGCCCCCCTTTGTTTCCCTTTACCACACTTTTTAACCACTCCTCTTTACACACACCTGAAGCCATAGCAGTTTAAAGATCAATGGACTTGGCTTTCGGATATGTCTTTCACTGGGTTGCGTTCTATCAAAATAGCTAAACATTCTGGATGAGCTCAGACTTTGAAATCTTATACTGCAAAATAAGTCCTCATAATTTTTGTATAAACATTGGGCATTTTTTTCTAACGTAGATCAACTTTTCTTCCTTCTCATTTAGGGTTTTGATTTGATGTTAGATGAAAAAGATGGTCTCTTGATTAAAGCAGTTGTGTTAGGAGGCATTGATGTGTTTTATGCGTGCGTGTGTGTGTGTGTGTTTGTATGACTTCTTTTTAGATTGTCACTCCCCAGTATGTTTTAAATTATTGCGTTCAATTAAAGAACTGTGGGATTGAGACCCTGTCTCAAAAAACAAACAAACAAAAAAAGTGTGGGATTTAAAGTTTGAAAATTAACCAACAGAGAAGGTGATCTTTGACTTCACACACTGGCAGATGGAATGCCTTTCCTTTATTTCCTAATTGTGGTTTTGAACCATGTGGTTTGGGATCCATGATCCCCTGTGGTAAAGAGCATGACTTTAGAACCAGCCTGCCTGCCTAAATCGAAGCCTCAACCAGCAGCCTGTGTGGCCCCTCAAATAGCTTTCAGCTTATCTGTGTGATAAGGATAGTAATAATAGTACCAACCTTTTGGTGTGCAAGAATTGAAACATACACACACACTACATAACACATTGATACTCTAAGGGACACAATAATTTTTTTGAGTTAACAAATTCTAAATGAATATGCTAATTTTGATAAATAAGAGTTTAGAAAGGGTGTTTCTGTCTTCCTGGCTGCCAGGAAAAATAGGTAAATGACCAAGACTAACAAGACATAAAACAAAATCAATAGTGTGTGTTTTTTTGTTTCTTTGCTTGTTTTGTTTTTGTTTTTATTTTCAGTGGGTCTAAGCTTCACTCCAGAGTTCATTTTAAATTTAATTTGGTTTTACAATGAGAGCTCAATTTTGCATGTAAGTACCAAACATCTGGTTTATTTTTTGTTTGAAAATGATACGGCTGAAGTTCAGTACAGAAGTCTATTGTATAATTAAGGAAAGACAGTTCGAAATTTTATAAATTATGTTCTATTTAAATGCAGCGTTGGAATGATGCCAGGGAAGTGAATATAATTCCTAGGAGTAGGAGAAACATTATTTTTTAAAAAATGCTATAACGGGTCAAAATGTAGAACTTCCATGTATTCACCTTTTTCAGAAAGCGTGAAAAATGACAAATTTCACAAGTGAAATTTAAAGTTGACCTGAGGCAGTTTTAGATTGTTGAGCCTTCAAATTTTATTCATGGGATGTTTTTAGAGACATTCTGTGGTTTGTTCACTCCAGCTAATTCTGGGCAATCCTTCTGCATTTCTATCAGATGGACATTCAGAGTCTTCAAAACTCCTTCTCACTTAAACTGTGGCTGAAATAGCCTGTGAAGAAACTGAGATTTCTGGTTGGTTCTTGGAAATGACAGGTTATGGGTTTAAGCGTTTAAAGGAATAATAAACAGAACAAATAAAACTGGTCTATGTGCACTGCTCCATTAGCATTAATAAACCAACAGTTTAAGTGCTGTAAATTACCTATTGGTTATAGCCTTGAGGCACATCGCAGTGTAAACTTCTGGATGTAGAAAACTAAGTGGAGACGTGCTTACTGACTGCCTGCTGTGAGGCAAGTTAGAGTGTCCCAACTAGTCTGAAATCTTAGGATTCAATTTGGTCATGCGATGAGTTTATCATTCAGTGGAAATTGCTTAGAAATTGTTGATAGACACTTTGGAAAACAAAAAATAACCTGTTTTAAAGACATCAGGGAATTTGTATGATTTTAGGTTCCCCCTCTCCTTTAATGTCTTAAATATCTGTTGTATGACGGGCTTTGTCTCTTGGCGTTCATGGTCTTACTGTCAACTCGAGGATTATCCAGAAATACAATACATTTGGACTATTTCCCCGTGTCTTGTCATTTTACAGCAACATCGTAATTTACTTGACAATCTAAACAGATTCAGATTCTGTCACTGCCATTGTCTCTTTTCATCTGCAGTAATGACAAAGCAGTAAAAATCCTGCAGCAGCCGCTGTGCTCCTGAGTAGCCCCGCATTGGTTTCTGACTCTTCTTGGCCCCCTTTCCCCATCCTCTTACTATTTTATTGCCTCCATCAGTTTTAGTGAACCACAACACCCGTAATTGAGATTGCTGCAAATCATTTATCAGAGTGCAATTATAACTCAGTATTTATTAAGCATCTTTATACACCTGCATGCTGAGAGTTTTACATAAGATAACCAGGTAGGGTATTCTAAATTCTCCACAGTCATTTTCAATGCTGTGTATTATATTTTTCACTACAGTAGCACTTCATCTCTTCATGTAAAGGTTAAATTATGTTTACTCATATTATTCAGAAACATTTCTAAAAGTCCAGAAAATTTGCATGAGGTAGACAGTCCATTTCATATAGCAGGCAGCCCAGTGTGGATCTAATGGACGTGTACCTGAGTGTACGTCTGGAAGTACAGATTCTAATGTGAATTACAAATGTGAAATTGAGTAGAAAAAATTTACAACTTCGGTAGTCTTCTCTGGTCCAAAGTCTGTTTACTCAGGTTTTACATGAGCTTTGTTGCTTTTATTAGTTTTCACAAGGATTTTATATTTGGAAAAGACTGAGTGCCACAATGGGAGAGGAAAAAAAATCTTTGTAGTAAAGGCTACTGTTTTTGAAAGGTAGATGATAGTTTAGCCTCTTATGACTCTCCTCTTTCTAGTGTATCTGTTAGTATATTGTCATGACTTACTAAACAAAGTTTGTGTAATTTTATGAATAATCTTGTTTTAAGAAAAGATTGGTTCTGAAATTTATAGTGTTTGAGATTTTAGGAGGTACTGCAGAGTAGTGAGTACCACAGTGAGCTCTTTGGCATTCACATCCTTCCTGGGAATGCAAAATATAACACTTGGTAGGTACTACACACACACACACACACACACACACACACACACACACACACACACAGTTTATGTTTTCTATATTTATATTTTATATATAATATGTAAAGCATGCATGTTTTATTAGTACGTGTATGTGTAAAAAGGAGGAAAAAGAGATATTGGCCCTCAAATTACATCCAACCAGAGGAAACATTACCTATTCTCAGATGTCTTTGATTATTCTCATAAAGATCTATTTTAAGATAATTATAAATTCATCTAGAAGTCTTTAGACTGTTTCGGGAATACTGTTTAATAGGACTGATGATCATTTGACTTTGAGAGAATAACATGATTACAGATTTTAGTGGTCGCAGTGGTCAGAATGGCAAAACTAAGAGGTTGTTGGAAGGATCACAGCCAGATGGATTCTGTCTTTGTAGGTATCCCACAGCTGGTCGTGGTGTAAAGAAACATGGGCAGTATGGAAGTTTGGGCGATTTGTTTTGGTCTAGTCAATATAAACCTCGTTACCCAGTGGAGGTAGTTTAGTACCAACATGGCATGGACCTGGGCATGGTAACAATGGCCCAGCAACACAGATCTGTCAACCCAGATGGAGTCCCACTTAAAACTGTTTCCTCTGGTTTTTAAAAAATATCAATGTAGGCTTTGGTACCTGATTAGGTTTTAGTTACTTGCCCTGTTCTACTCACAAATTATGGTGATGGAAAAGACAAAGAAATTCTTTATTTATTTATTTTGCCTTTAGCTTAAGTGTTTCTGCATTATAGTCATCCCTCTGACCTGTGAGGCATAATTTCTGTGAGTCCCAATGGGTGCTGGAAGTCACAGACTGTACTGAACCTTCTATAAACTGTTTTTTCTTACACACATGTGCCCATTGGTAAAGTTTAATGTATGAATTAGGCACAGGAAGAGATTAACAATGGTAACTCATAGTAAAATAAAATAATGATAACACTGTGCTGTAATATGAGGTACTGACAACTTTTGAGTGAATTTCTGAAATTTTCCATTTAACATTTTTGGGCCATTGTTGACCACAGGTAACTGAGAGCTAAGATAAGGAGAGGATGACTGTAACTTTAGAGTTTTGAATTCTCATTAATCTGCCCTCCATAGAAGTTGAACAGTATTTGGAAGCTTGCAGGAAAATAATGTCAAAGAAGTTACTGCTCAGTTTTCATAAGCTTTGCTATTTTATAGTAAGGCACTATGGTTTTTGCTCACATAACTTTCTCACAAACCACAAAAGGCCAAGATCTAATTTTGGTCATTTTTTTAGTGTTTCTGTTAGAAAAATTAGGTGTGAAATTTGGATGTATCATTATTTCCTTTGCTTCTGGGAAAACCCATTTCCAGTTTCCTTTATGTTTTAATGGTCCTTATAAGAAGTTAAAAATGAAGACAGAAAAAGTTGTGCTGTAGCCAGCTGTTTGCTACTAAAAGAGTGACTGGGTCCTTGGACAACAGCCCGCCTACTCCTTGTAGACCATGGGGGCCAGTGCCTTGGGGGATTTCTGCCACCCCCCTGCAGCCTCACACCTGTTTCTAAACACATTGAACACAGCGAATGACATTGATGTTGTGCTCCTGCCCTGTGCAATCTGCAGTTTAGGTAGATCATCTGGGGAGCTCTGAGGTGCACTCTGCCTGTGTATGTAGTACATCTCAGAGGATTCTTAAACTCTTTAACTTTTTAAACTTTCCTATTTCCTTTGCTAAGTTTGAGGGTATGCTAGATAAAAATATCTGGATGAAAAGTTAGAGAAACCAGGTGAGACTTAGGCGACCTAAAAATCCCCCAAATGTGGAATAATGTGTTTGGATTCCAGCAAAGGAAAACACCGTATTGGTCTCCTACTCTGTTAATGCTGTGATTACATCTCAGGGCACTTGATATTGTGACCCACTCAGCCTGAAGTGCCTTGTCGCCTTTGCCTTCAAGTTGTAATGTCTTGGTGGATTAAAGCTCTTTGGCTTCTTTCGGATGAAAATATTAGCAATTTCAGGTTTGTGACTGGTGGATCTATTCAGTTTTAAGGGAGCCTTTCATTGATGAGCAACTCCACATTTCATCTGAGGGATGCAGAACTCGTGACAGCCTGTAAGATTGGGATCCTGTCGTGATTTTATTTCATTATGAGCCTACACTGGTATTATTTAATGCAACCAAGTTTTGAATGCTGGTAGAGAACACAGTTAAGGTCATGGTCTGAAAGGACTTTGATGTCCTGCAGAAGCCTGATTTTCCCCTAATATGCATGAAAAGCTTGTGCAGTATGGCTCTTAGGAGATGAATATTTGTTCCTGTGGGTTACAATAGCAGACATAACCTGTGAGTGATGGGAAATGTTGGGCAGAATATGGATTTGGAGGAAAAAGGAAAAGCGAGTATGAAAAAATTAGCCATGGAAATCCATAAATACGAGGCCAAGAGTATTCCTGCAAACCAGTCAGCTAGATTTGCCAGGAATGACTAATACATTTGCAAGACCTTGCAAGTGGAGAATTTGTGATTTTTTTTTTTTTACAAAGTTCAACCAAATGATCACCTTATAGATTTCAAACCCTTTTCTCCTTTTGCAGAAATTTCTACTCTGTCCATAGTTCTCAGGCTTTGATCTTGAGAGAATGCATAAAATTTGACAATTATTCTGTGGCTATCATTTTAACTATCCACAAAGAAATGCATATCAATTTTTAGAGCCATTACCCTGGTATAATCTTAAAATGAATTATGAGGTGGTTTGCTGTTCATTTTGTTTATCTGTTGCAAGGAGAAAACTTTTAATTCCATGCCAGATTTTAATACACCTGAAAATTTCTTGGCAATTTCTAGCTTGCTGTTTGATTCCATGTTCCCTTTTTTTCCTCTTGATATTGAGCAAGGGGAACACTTGAAACTGTACTCCAGGCTCTTTTTATTTTGAGACAGTCTCACTGAATTGCGTAGGTTAGCTTTGAACTTTTGGTTCTCCTGACTCAGCCTCCAGAGCAGCTGGATTTAGAGGCATGTGGTACCCTGCCCAGCTTCTGTTGCCTTTTGTGTAAGAGCCTGTGGCTGTCATGGACTGTTACTCTTTCAGGGGAGTATGAGAATGGAATTGGGGAATCAAAGAGCCCATCTGTTATCATCGATTGTGCTGGGTGGTGGGAGTGTGCTGGGCTAGGGAGATGGAGCAGACTTTTGGGGTTGGATATCATCGGGGGGCTCATAGAAGAAGCAGACCTAGAGGTAGGCATGAGGAACTGGTGTTTTTCAGGAATGGGAGGAGGGAGCAGGGGAAATCGTCAATGCAACACAGTGACTTTGGTGGTGCATTGTATAGCAGATTTGAATGACAGCGACAGATTGACAGTCATCAGGGAAGCGATGAGGAATCTTTACCAGTGCAGTTGTTGGATTCACACTGAAGGGTGACTGAGGATTGTGGAAGCACATATGGGTGGAGATGAGGTGAAACCATCAAACATTTGGCACTGGGTTTTTTTCTTATAGAGCACCTACCACTGATTTAGGGCATTTCATGGTGTGTGTTGGGGGCTGGGGTATGAACTGAGTGGGCAAGAGAAATTGAATATGACACTGGTGGGGTTAAATATCTTGAAGCTGCAAAGAAGGAACGTAGAAGGAAGAGCAAGACGAATTCTTTCATTTGTCATGTTTTATCCTGCTTTCCTTGAGGTCGAGGCAAACTAGAACCATATAAGTGCATGCTGTTTCTGAGCGCTCACGGCCCCACTGGGCATGGGCTGTGGAGGTGCTGAGCAGGGCTCTTGAGCTGGGGGTATTTATTTCACTACCCCCCACGCAGCTTGCCCTCATGTTTTTGTAGTGGGGCCAAGTTTCTGGGTTGCAGCTGCCACAGGAATAAGCTGGAACATTCCTTTCATTTTGAACTTGACCACTGACTCTTCATTTCTCCTTCCACCTTTATGGATGTCTATAGTGGGTGACCTGTGTCACTATGCCTCTGGGCAGTCAGTGCCCGCTGGGCGCAGCAGCAGTGTCAGCTCGCGTGGTGAGATTCCATCTGCCTCCTATAGAGAGCAAATGCTGAGAACACCCGATTCTAAACATGTTCACATACACTTTTGTCCATCTGCAGGGCAATTCTGGGGTAGTCCTGTGCTTCAGTTAGGCATTGCATAACCTGTGTGACTTCTATTCTCACAAATCTGGGTACCTAGCAGAGAAGACAGAAATGTGGGGCAAGGACCACAGAATGTCACTTGTGATCAGTGCTGTTGAGAGAGCCAGGGCCTCCGGGGCTGGGAGGACAACTGAGGCAGATTGGAGGGGGCAGGTATAGAAGGGTCTCTGGCAGTGCTTTCGACAAGGTAGTTGGCCTGGTTGGCAGTGGCCTGCAAATGGAGAAGGAGGCCCCTTGGCTGGTGTGGGGAGTGGAGAGAGGACAGTACCCCAAGGCCAGCTGGGATTGTACAGGACAGGGGTAGCATTTTAATTTATCCCTAGAGCAGTAGAAAGTCTTTCTGTTTAATAAGGCACCTGATAAGATGCCTTTCTGTGTCAAATCTCTGTTGCATTGGAGAATCCATGATGTTGGGGAGGGTCACAGGGAAATTACTTGAGTTTTTGTTTATTTTAAACATGAAGCTTATTTTACACATGTCGCAAGTTTTATAACTGTGACTCCTAGTCCTGACCATGGGGTCTGGGGCCATTTTGATTCTTTGATGTCATTTAATTGCACTGGTAATAACTGGTCTACTTTCTTATTGTTCACTACTGTTCCCACTGTACACAAAGAGGAGGTCCCCAACACACTTGCCTATCTAGTTAACCCCCAGTGGTGTTGAATAGTGTTCAAATCTATCTATGCACACACTTAATTTGAAACTCCCTAGTGCAATTGAGTAAATTGCTTGAATTTACTTTTATTTTATAAATAATGGCTAATATATCATAAATATTCACCTACCACTGGCCACTTAAGTTGAATTTCAGTGAAGTTTCAGTTCTTGCAAAGTTTAAGTTGCCTCTTTGTGGGGAGGGAGCTATAGAACATTAGTGCTTCACTTTGCATGCAACTCACAGACGTGGGCTTTTTGAAAGCTTTATTAGTATCAGAGGGGCTTTATCATAAAGAAAGAATAGGACGCTTTTCCATAAAAATAAAAATGCTGTTCAGTGCCCCCCTTTTCCCCCCAAATAATAAAACTTTGGTGCTTAATCAGGGTTCCAGATGTTTGTATGTATTTATTTATTCGGATATTTATAGTGTCTCTGTCAAGCAGTTTGCCTCCCTGGGTGCATTCCAGAAATTTTAAAAGGCATACATGGCAAAGCCACAAAGATCAAAGACCTGTGTCTTCTGAACTCTTTGCAGCACTTTGGGCCAGTCTCTAAAATGATTTATATTAAAGGAACAGAGTACAGGTTCTCCCTGTCCCAGTTAGGTTTTGAGAAATGTTCTGGGTAGGAACCGAAGGACCCGGCAGGACTTTGTCAGAAAAACCCATCCAAATTGGAGTTCTTCCCCTCAGCCTAATGAATGAAAGGCACTCATGGGAACCTGTGCACAGTGTAAGTAAGACTGGCCCCTTGTAAATGTTTTTCTACATTTTGTTGTTGATGTCTCTGGTCTTTCTTCCTTTAGGATGCGGGAATTAATTATTTTCTCCACACTCTTAAATATTAATTCTACCACATAGAATTTTAGACTGCTTGTTGAAAGTCTGGGTTTTATTTTCCACATTATTTTAAGAATATGTAATATTTACCATTGAAATGGGAAACAGCAAGACTTTTTGTAGTGGTGAGTTAAGGCCTTTGAGACTAATATCTCTGAAACAGGAAGCTCCTCCAGAAAAAACAGGAAGTGCCAGTTGAGGCCTGACACAGAACCAGCCAGAGGGAGGACCATGCAGAAGCTTTCTCATACCCACCCTAACAATGTCCAATGTTGCCTTACATGAGGCTTTTCTTTGAATGTTTTAACTAAGGTCCATTAATTGGGCTTATTGATCATTGATAGATGTTATAAAAGAAAGGAATGAACATCTTCCTGCTTCATCTCCTTACAAAGCAGATGTTACTCAGCTAGACTTTGGAGTGGAGGACAGGGCTGGTAGGCGTGTGAAGTGATGGCCTTGAACAGAAACCAGCCCAGCCCGCCTTTGTGTCTGCCCTGTCTGACATGCTCAGTATTCTCTACAGAGAAACCGTGGAATAAAAACATGGAGTCTGTGCTCCTTTACTCCTGACCTAGGTTGGGGTCTCAAGATGTATAAGGAACTTTTCACGCTAGCATAAAGCCTTCTGGGAAATAGCAGCGCATGCTTCCAGCTCACAGTACCGGGCCAGGTGTTTGCTGTGGGCACTCTGCTGGCTCATGACATCGAAGATGTTTGCATCTTAACCACTGTGTGTCTGCCCAGCAGGCCGACCCCGCTATGTGGGAGGATGGGAGGAAGATTTGTACTCAAGCAGATAAACTTAGGGCAGAGGGCTGTGGAATTCTGTCCTACGAGTTAGCAAATTTAGAGAGGAACCTTTACTTTACTGTGAGATTGGGTCACCTCCAGAGGATCTAGCCTTATGAATTTAATTGAGAGCGTGGAAAATACAACAGCCTAACTCTCTTTTCTACCTGTTTGTGCAGAGGACTCAGAAAGGCTCCTCTAGACCTGAACTTCTTTGTTAATTTTCAGTCTCCTTTAACTATTAATAAAATCGATTTTTTGTCTATTTCATGAATTTTACTTTACATTTTGTCTGTAACATCCAGATGGATTGACATTTTAAAAAATCTGTCTTGCTGGCGGGCATGTTGGTGCACACCTGTAATCCCAGCTGAGGATAACTGAGTTTGAGGCCTGTCTTGGCTACATAATGACTTTAAGGGCAGCCTGAATCAGGTAGCAAGACCTGTCTCAAACGAAAACATAGCAGCAACAACAAAACAATCTATTATGTTTTGATTCTTCTGAATGTGTATTAAAACATAGATTGAAGTCTAACTAAAAATACAAGCTGCTTTCATGACCGAGTACTATTTGGAATGCCTTAAGTCCTAAAGACTATCTGAAGTATTTTAAAAATAAAATTTCTATACTTTATATTTTGGCTGCTATTTATAGCACATTTTCTGTAGTTGTGTGTGCTAGGTATAGTTAGTTTTTTTTTGTCTAATAATTGAAATTTAAATATTCATTAAATTTATATTGAATATAACTGGCAAAATATTTTTTCTGATACTGTATGTGTGCACATATGTGCACACATGTGTATGTGTTTGTCTACTTGGTAGCGCTAGGGATCGAACCCAAAAACTCTTGTATGCTAGGCAAGTACTCTACTTCTGAGCCACATCTCCAGCCGCGTAACATTGGTGGTTAGCATATGAGCAACATTTTAATTTGTATATAAGAATTATAGGGGCTGGGGATTTAGCTCAGCGGCATAAGTGCCTGCCTTGCAAGCAGAAAGTCATGAGTTCGATCCCTGGTACCGATAAAAAGGAAAAAGACAAAAAAAAAAAACAACCTAACTTAGTTTGAGCAATTATAAATTTATGCTCCTCACTAACTGTTTTTTGATTTTTTTAACCTCATTGTCCTCTTTTCCTTTGGATCTTTAGTTAAGGGTCTAAATTAAACATGAGCAAAGAACAACCTAACTAAGTGAAGGGCAGCCAAGTGGTCAGTAAATCACAATCTTCCCTCACCAGGCTCCGCGAAGCCCTGTCAGGGCCTATTCAGAGATTTGCAAGAAGTTCCTGCAATGAGGAGAAAATAACTCACTAGCTGTTTTACTTACTGCCTTTTAAACATAAAAAGGAACAATGACAGCACAAACTATTCTGTTTGATGAACTATCAAAAACTTCTAAGATATTAATATATCATCTAGTGATTTCTTAATGTCATTTTGTTTTCTGAAATTCTATATCATTTCTACCTTGTTTTGCTTTTTAAAGATAAAATAAAATAAAATAAAAAGACACACACTGTTTACAGTCTGCTGTGACATGAGCTTCTGTCCTCAGGACCTCTCTTCACCCAGTGGTATGAAATCCCTGTGCACTGATTCTCTGCATCTTGGCTTGAAAATCCTTTCAAGGTGTTGGAGGCCGTGGGCAAGAAATAGAGTCCCGGATGTGAATTGTGTTTCCCCGAAGATCAGCCCCGCTTTTCAGAGTAAGGTACACAAGAGTTACCCTGCTCCCCTTGCTCCGTGTGGCGGGTGGCACTTGTGTCTGCTTGGTGTCCCTCCGTGCCCTTCGCAGGGAGGCTGCTGCCCCTGTCCTGCACTGTGGGCCTCCTGGTCCCCTGTCCTCTCTCCTGTCCCTCGCCAGGTGCTGATGGGGCTGCTATACCGGGTGATCCTTCTTTGACCTTGGCATGTCAGGTGCTGAGTGTACCCATGAAGCCAAAGCCCTTAACAGTATGGCCAGGAAGAGATGAGGGTGAGGCATAGGATGGATTCTGGAGGAAAGAGAGTTAGCAAATCTGAATCCTTTCCTTTCTGTTCTACTTGTTAATCGCAGGAAAACAGATGGTAACACAATTTACCATCTCCTCCATGTTTAGATGCTTTAGTGGCGTTAAGTCCATTAACACGGTTGTGCAGCTGTCACCAATATGCACCTCCAGAACTTTCCTCCACGTTCTGGATGAGAAACTCCACATACATTAAACACTCACTCTTCATTACCCACCCCCGACCCCGGGAGCTACCCTTCTACTTCTGTCTGTAGGGGTTTGACTGTGGACATCAGTTACCAGGATCATACAGTATTTTCCTTCTGCAACTGGCTTATTTCATTTAGCATAATGTCTCAAGCATGTATGTGTGGTAGCAGACGTCGGAATTTCCTTCCTTTTTAAGGCTGACTAGTATTCCACACCACTTTTTGGTTTTATCCCTTTATTGTTGTTATATCTTTGGGTTGCTTTGACCCTTTGGCTGTTGTAAATGCTGCATTCTGTTCATGGGTATTTAACTATCTGAATCCCTGATTTCCGTTCTGATGTTTTTTGAGGCTAGGGGTTGTCCTAGGGATTCAGCTCAGGCCTTCATATTTGAAGTGCCTTTTTATGTTTTGAGACAGGATCTTCCTGAGGCATTGAATTGCCCAGATTGGGCTCCCACTTACGATCTTCCTGCCTCAGCCTCTCAAAGTTCTGGGATTACAGGTGTGTACCTCCAAACCTGGTACTTGCTTGCCCTTCTGTGCCTGTACCCAGCAGTGGTACTGCTGAATTGTGTTGCATTCTGTGGCGCCTGTTCTGAGGACCTCTCCTACTATTTTCTGTAGCACAAGCTACCAACGGTGAACGAAGTTTTCAGTTTCTCCTGATTTCCTGCCAGCCTTTATGATTTTCTGAGGAGCCGTCTTACTGGTTGTGAGGTGGTGAATCCTGTCTTTCCCAGAATCCGTAAATCACACCAGGCAGCTTGGAATTGTCGGGAATGGGACATACTGGGTCCCCTGGCACAGTCGGGCACTGGTCCTAGCACGAGGTGGCCCGTGTGGCCCTCCAGCTCCTGTGCTGGCTGCCATGTTGCCAGCCTCCTCTTGTCGAGTCCCCTTGGCATGCTTCCTCCTTTCTAATCCCACACTTGAAAATTAGATCAAACGCAAACCGTGTTTAGATTTATTTACAGTTTCTTAACTTCTTTCTTGTCTCCCTTTTGACAGGCTTGGCAGAAGAAGTCTTTTTCAAGTGGTAAATTAATTTAGGTGGCAAGCACCCCACCTGAATTTTGTTTTGTGCTGGCAGCTTAGATAAATGGATATTGTATTATCTCAGCATATTTCAGCCCAGTACTACTGCGCCGACTTGGAAGAGTCTACAAAAGTGATAATATTCTGTCAGATTGGGGCTAGGGAGAAGAGGAGGAGGAGAAAAACCCAGGGCATATTTTCTTATTTGTATTTATAAGGTGCCCGTGGGGGAGCTGGAACTGCCGTGCGGCAGTTTACATGGCTAAATACGCACCGAGGGAGATAAGGTGCCAGGGATGTTTCTTCGCAGTTTGGAGGAGGAGGAGAGACAGACCACGTCGGTTAATTGTCAGCCGTGTCTGCTGATGCATCGTCCATCATAGCCAAAGATGGATTCCCCCCCCAACTCCCCCGTTCCTCGAAGAATGCAGTCTATTTTTAATGACTTTATTGATTTGACGATTGGGTTACAACATACTTTATTTACTGGTGAAGTGTTTCGTTCCTGTCAGCACTTTAATGTGAATAAATCTACTTTTTGGCACCACTTTGATAGACTGTAAAACTGCTTATATTTGCAGGAAAATTTGTCGTGCCACGGTATGTTTATGTTACACTCGGTGTGACATGTTTCTCTCCCCTCTTGAAATCATTTTATGTTGTAGCTGAGCTGAGAAATAGACACACGCAGGGCTTGTACTCTGAAGCAGTGTAAAACAAAACGAGAGTTTACAACTGAGGAGCGCGAAGAACAGATTTCCCTTTGTAAAGTCAGTTGTGTAGTGATGTTTTGCTGTTGTGTATAGACTGTGTTTGATTCATAATTTAGACAGACATAATAAATGCACAGTATACACTACATTTGCTCATAGTCTGCCTATGATTTTGACATTCTATATCTAACAAATTCCCAGGGAAAGTATGTCTTTATTTCCTGCTATCTAATGTATGAACAGAGTTAAAATACATTTTTGCCGGTAAGTTTTTCGTGCAGCTTGTTAATGTCATGGAAACGATCTATTACAGTCAATTCAGTTTGGAGAGGTGGAAGCTGATAGATATTTTATTTTTGAAACATAGTGAAATATTTTATCCCTTTCCAAAAATGTTACTTCGTATATATTTTCTGCAATTCATTTTACTTATTTAGTTTAATAATTCTTATTTTTAAATGCATGGTGAAACTCAATTAAGCAGGGCTTAAGAGGTAAGCACCATCAGTGAAGGACCTACAGTACAGCACCATGGAGCTCATTCCCAGCCACCTCTGTGATCGGTAGTTTAGATTCAGATCAGTAACCATGTGCAAAAATCGTACTTTGAAAAAGCAGCAACATTTCTGCAACTACAGAAGCATGTGCTTCTAGTGCTAGTGTAGGCAAAACCCCACAAATACAGTGCTATGTGGTTTTCCTTGATTCTTTCTCCCTAGGAAGAAATGAACTTGCAGGAAGGCATTAGAGTCCTTCTGAGAGGCATGATTAAAAAGTCTGGGGGAATTATCAGCTGAACTTGAAGCGGATCTCTGGGTTTTCGTGTGGAGTTGTGCTATAATGGGACATTTAATTTAAAAAGCCTAGTTGATAAGGTAGGTGGAGGGAATAAAAAATGTTCAGTGGGTTTTTGTTGGATTGACAAGTTGTGTGGATCCAGGGTTTTCATAGTGGGTAATCGTCTCCTCCAGACAGGGCTACCTACGGCTTGCCCTTCGATGAGGAGAAGGTGGATCTGAGTCCAGGCTGCTTTTCCCGGCTCAGAGTGAATAAACATTCTACATAGGTGTGGTCCGCTGTCCACCTCTGTGCTTGTGCATTTGGGAAGAAAAAGGCCGCATAGCTCCGATGTTCAGAGCCAACGAGGCCTCACAGACGCCCGTGGGCATAGAAGCAGCTGAATACATCATGAATCATGCAGTTGAGCAGTCGGCTAAGTGAGGGAGAACAGAATATCACGCACAGAGGTTTGATGTCTTTTTATGGGAGAACAAAAGAGTTTCGATTCTTTGACATTGAGTTTAGCCTAGCCTTTGTATGGCAGAGGAGGTTTAATGAATCATTGTTTAACTAAGATCCTGCCAAGTATTTGACCATTAAATAGACTCCAGTGTGTATAGAGTTCTTCTCTGACAGACTCTTATTTGACTGTGATTAATTGGCATTGAATTGTTATTTAATTACCTCCGCAGAAATCTAAGAACAGTTTGTGTTCTGATTAAGTTATTTGATGTAATAACATGCATCAGGCTACAGAGGTCAGGTCAGTCCTTATGACACCTTGCCACCAACACGGCCACCTTCTGTGGTCGCTTAAAGCTCATGGAGGGTCCCAAAGGATCAAAAACTGAAACAAAATCTTTACCTTTTAAACACATAGCCTAAGGGGCTTCTAGTGAGGGGAAGGACTTGGGTGTAGACTCGCTGTGGAAAAGGAAGCAGTGCGGGGCACCTCTGAAAAGTCCCGCGTCTAGGGGAGAGGTCTGACTTCCATTGTTCATCTGTGGCCTTTTCTTAATGTATAAACATGTGGGAAAATCAGTTATAGCATAAGCCTATAGAGATTTTTTATGTTAAAATTTATTCGAAGTTATTTGTGGGATTTGCTAAACATTCTAAGCAACAGTCATTGAGGCCATGCTCAGTTTATAGTTGATCTATTTCACACGTTCACGAGCATCAGGGACACGCAGAGAAGAGATCGACCAGCTTTATGCATTGACAGTTAACAATAAGGTCGAGGAAAGACTGGGTGCTTGTTCTGGTTTGCGAGTCCCTGTCCTTAGAGAATAGTTGACCCCGTAACAGAGGATAAGGTCACCCTGGGGAAAGTAGTCTGGAGAGGTGAGAGCCTCCAGATACCAGGGAAGCACTTGTATTGAGGGAATGGGCAGGGTAACAAGAATGAAAAAAGACAGACATTAAAAAAGAATCACATCCCAAAGCCAGAATATGTGACTGCTTTGACAGGAGGAAAACTAGCAGTGCCAAGTGCTACAGAAAAAGTTAAAAAAAAAAAAAAATGAGGACAGGAAACAACGAGCTACTAGTTTTAGAAACTGGATAAGTTTCTAAACTCATTTAGGAATTCCCCGACGAGAAGAGGAGCAGGAACTGGATGGGGAAGGATTGTGGAGTATTTGAATGGGTCATGATTTCTTGTAACAAAAAGACAATGGGCGGACTAAGAGCTAATGTGCGTCCTAAGCTTTTTTATAACTGACAGGACAGATCAATTATAATATTTGGAGTATGTTTTCCAATTCTCACAAATATTCTCTAGATTTAAAAAAAAAATACAGTAGTTGAAATGACCCCCACCCTAGCTTTTGAATGGTGTACGGTTTTCCCCCCAAGCTCAACCAAGGTCTCCACATTTACATTCCACACAGACTAGCCAGTTTGGTGTAACATCTGTTGGCGGTTCCCAGATATTAAAATGATGCACTAGAGATAGAACCGACGATCAGATTTGGGTGTTGGTTGATCCGATTCCAGCACACCTTTGCTTGCTTTACATAGGGTGGGTAGTGGGAGGGCCCATTGTCTTCAAGTTTAGTCATGTTCTCACATAAAATGTTTTGCTGTCCTATTTTTGAGCATTACATACACTTCTGTGCATATTAGAGATAGAAAGAGCTGATTTTGCATTCCCTGATAATATTTTCCATCCAAAATAATCTCAGTGATGGAGTCTGATGCTGGTATTGTGGAAGTGGGCATTCTTTATTTAGATAAGTGTTTTATAGGTTGGTATTGCTGCTACCATGTGGGTGGGAACACATTCTTCATAGTGCTGGGTATTTCTTGGCTTTTAGTTTTTAGTACTCATTCTTTTGGAGATGCTTTGTAAGTGTTTGGTTATGAATGACTGTCAGTGGGTCTTGGCTGAGAAAAATGATAACTTTGGAGACAAAAGTGGCACATTCCACTATGAGATAATAGTGATACGTTGTTATGGCAAAAAAGATCAAGCAATTAGCAGTTTCCTGTTCTTTAGCATCAGAAGTTCTTAGCTGGGACTCTGTGTCTATTCCACTTACTGTGGTTTATGGTTTAGGAACCATATGAAATCCAGTGCACGCTATACATGTGGGCATTTTGCACAAGAAGATCCCTTGAGATTCCTTGCACAAGAAGATCCCAAGGCTTTTATCAGACCTGGGGTGTTTCAGGCCTCCCATTTGGTGATTCCTCTACCTGTTGCTCCTGGAGGATCTATACTTTCCTGACCTAAATGGCACCTGGGCCTGACTCACAGCTTCCTGGTGGTGCATCCAAGAGACACAAGGGTAAAGAAGATGACTTGGATCTGTCTTCCTTCTTCCCTTTTAGTGTTTAGAAAATACAAAAGTAATGGTATTTGCTCTAGCAAAGCATTTAAAGACTGTTGCAACAAAATGATCTCAGGCAATTTGTGAGGTATGTTCACCCTTCAAAAATGATCCTTCAAAGAATAATTTCCTAGCTACAAGCAACTTGATTGGCCTCAGGTCACGCAGTGTGGCGAGACCTGATTTGAGATGGAACTTGGGCCCTGGACCTCCTTATCAATTATACCTCTCATTAGGCTGTATGTCTTCACTTATTCATTTGTTCACTTGTTAATAGATTATTTCAGCCTATAGCAACTTACATAATTTTAATTTTGGGGTGGAGTTATTTTTAAATGTTTTACTTTAATTACAGTTAGTCAAGAAAGGATTCCTGAAACTCTTCTAACCAGGAGTGATAGTCAAAGTATTTTGCATCCTGTACAGCAAGCTACAGTCAATCAGAAGAGGACCGGGCAGTCGGCAGCTGGCTTGGTCACAGCCATTAATACCAGTTTAACACCTGCCCTGCCCATTCCTTTCCTGGCTCACCCTTATTAGTAGGTATTTAATGTGGCTTACAGATGTGTCCTGTAACATAGCTTTATGTCTGGAGATGTTGACACGAATGCACCTTTGTGCATCTCTGTAATGCTTGATGTGAATCCCTGCTTGGCTGCGTCACAGCTGGTGTCCTTATGTTAATTTCTTGCTGTCTTAAGTCTCAACTTCTTTATCTTTAAACAGGAACAGTGTCTCAGTCATAATGTGGAGGTGATATGTGTACTCCCATTTGATGCGATTTCTGATGCTTTGTGCCCAGTGTGTGGTGGCATTTTGAAAACCATACACGAGTGAGCCAAAGCAATCCAGAGTCTTGCGGCATCTCTGCTGTGGGGAGGGCCCACAGAGGGCCATGGTGACTCACCATGGCTCTTTGCCACACAGAGACAGAGGCAGGGTTGAGCACTTCAGGTGTCTTCTGCACAATCTACTACTACTCCCACAGCCTGACCAGAGCTCTGCATGACTCCCAGCCTGCACTTCTGTCGGCCCCTCCTTCGAGCTTCCTTCTCACAAACCTGGCCTTGGGGAGCCACAGAGGTATGACAGAAGCTGGACTTCCCTGTGCGAAGGGCTTTTCACTGGCGGCTGCTCAGTGCTCTGCCCTTCTCTACTCCTAGTCTGCACCTGAGTCCTTTCCTAGCTCAGCACACCTTGCGTCATGCTCTTTCCATCACCCAGGTAAATATTTGTCAACCCTCTGCCCTTCTCCACCTCTTAGTCCTGATGGATGTCATTCCTCTCACCTGGGCAAACTCTGCATTCACTATCAATCCCTCTCCGCCCTCCTCCCAGATTCCCAGGCCATATTCCATTGTGAAAATGTGTTAGGCTAACCTTGCCTGACCCCAATACCTTACCCTCGCTGAGGGGGTCATGGCTCCTTTGTCGCCATCTGCATGGTCGAGGTGCATGCTGCCCAATTTCTGTGACGTGGGTGTGTGCACATGTTGTGTTTTCACTTGTGTGCAGTATCTCCTCTTACCCACGGATTCAGGTACCCACAGTCAGCTGTAGTCTGAATGTACTATTTGTCTTGGCTCTTTTAAGAAAGAAACAACAACATTCACATAACTTTTATTATAACACATTGCTGTAATTGCTCTATTTTAATAGTTCATCTCTTACTGTGCCTCACTTATAAATGAAAGTTTCATATGTAGGAAACTTGTATAGGTAGGAAAATACATAGCAAATTTAATGTTCGGTACTTCCCACAGTTTCAAGACATTCAGCGGGGGGGGGGGGGGCTCCTGTAACTTCTACCAACATTAGATTAGAAAGTGTCCAGATGAATACTGCACAAAAAGAAAGTCCTATGTAAATTTTAAATAGCAAGTTTGGATGAAAGGTCAAATCATTCAGTATGAGAATGTTGAGACTTAGGAGAAGGAAGGTTGGAAGACCATTGAAAAAGGGATACTATGAGGCTGCCCTTTAAAAAAAAAACTAGTGTTTTTACAAGTCACCTTGTTCGGACAGTAGCATCTGGCATCTTCCATAGTGGAGGGGAGGTGGAAATAGCAAGCTCTCCTAGGAAAAGGAAAGAACATACGCATACTTTTGAAACTCATTTGTTCCAGTCTGTCATGGATATAAGAAAACCTTGAAACAACTGGTTTGAAAATATCACGATGACATGAAAAGACAGGAGGCCATTAGATTTTGAAAGCACAGTGTGACTTGTCTAGAAGGGCACTTTTCCCCATCACTGTTGTGGGACCCAGATCCCTGCCATTCTAGCTTCACTCCCAGCATGTGAGGTATCTTACCCATGCCTGCCATTACTGGGAACTCTAGCCTAGTGACCCCTTTAGTTTGCCTGTGGCTCCCCTTATCCCATGGATAGGGAATAGAGGAAGCAGGTGACATGTCTGCAGTGGATAGAGGAAGCAGGAGACATGTCTGAGATGTCACCATAGCCACAATTCTGGCTTTTGGTGGTGTAGGTAGGTAGGAAGAAGGACAAGGACTCCATCACCTTTGCTCGTGACAAGGACGAGGGAGGCTTTGAGGGGCTGACACTAGGCCTCTTCCACAGCACCCCCGTAGGCCTGTGTGCCAGGTTTGCTACCTCTCACAAATGGTCTGGGTTAGGCTACCGTTTAAGCCAAATGCCATCTGTTATATGATTTCACCTTTAACTTCCGGCAGGAGTTCCTAGCTTATTAATAGGCTAGGCCAGAACTCTCCTTGGGACCTGGTAACCAGGGTAGTCTCCTTATGTGTGCTGCACTTCTATCCTGCCTGTCCTCTATCCTTTGTGTCTGCCCACAGCCCTTGCATTGTCTGCACATGCAACACACATATCCCTTGACACCACCTCTGAGCCCATGTCCCATGTCCATCCTAACATCCTGGAGTTGAAGTGATGTTCTGGTTCTACAGAGAGCTTTTGTTCCATTAGGCCTGTGTCAGGAAGTTGCTGTACCCAAACTCAGTCTGTAGCTGGAAACCTTAGGCATCCTTCCCAGGAAGACAGACACGTCACCTCTGCAGCAGCAGCAGCACAAGTGAAATGGCAGTGGTGACAAACTTGACCTCTTACTGTGGCAACAGATGCCCCCCTCCAATCAGAAAATAATCATCCAGGAAGATGACAGAAAACATCAAAAGTTGGGAAAACAGTGAATTTCTTATGTCCTTAACAAATCCAGTCTGCACACTCTCTGGACGCACCATGTGATGTGTGTTGTGTGAAATGTGGCCCATGTTTATAAAGACTGTATGAAGCTAGATGTGAATTCAAAAGCGATACATGTGAAAAGTAAAAGGCACTAAGCAGATTATTCTGTGTTACATTCTGAGAATATAACTCTGAGGGACCTTAACCTCTAGGGAATATTGTGAAACAAGCTGAGATAGTCACTCATCAAAGGGTCAGAAAAACTATGCCTTCAAACGTGGACATTGCTTTATGGTCAAGGCTTTTGAGTTGCTAGGGGCAGAATGTCCTGAGTTGGTTCAGAGAAGAAGGGGTAGACTGGGAGAAGGCCAGGACAGCTCACGGAGCTGAAGCAAGACTGACTGTCCTGGAACTGAGCTCACAGTGGTCCTTGCGGGAATTGGGGGCTACTGTCACAGGGCTTGCTAATCTGACGTGCCCTTTGCTTATCCTTTTTGCTTTGGATAATGTGCCTGTCCCCTTCTGTTTTTCTTATGGATTCTTGTTATTTAGAGGTGCCATGAATCATCCGAAAGCTAGTGCCCAGGTGCCCTGGTTACTTTTGATGCATTCACAGTGGCCAGCGCTGTGGGGGAGCTCTTCAGAAGGGTGTTGTAGGTATAAAACCTGCCCAGGATCAATAGAGAAATTTGAGAGAGTCGTGAGTTCCTGAGAGCAATAGTGTCAGCAAGGGTTCAAGAAGGAAAAAGGCTAAGGCTGAGACCATGGGATGTGGGGCTAAGTGAGGATGGAGGACCTAGAGAGATAAATAGAGAACAGAGTAGGTCCCTTAGTCAGAACAAAGGTGCCTCATCAGGAGGGATGGAAGGCAGTTAGGTGAATACCTACTATCTCCTCACTGTTCCGAATAGCTTGATAGAATTGATTTGATAAGGAAATAAAGATGCAGATGAAGTTATTTTAAATGGAAAATGAAGACATACTAGTAATTATTTGTGATAAAGATAAATCAAAAGTGACACTGGCATCTTTGTGCTGGGTGTGTGGGCATAGGTCTAACACACAGTTGGAGATGTTGAACATGGGTCATTGTGGGACAGTTTCAGAGGATTCTGTTTAATTTCATTGCATTGAGTTTAAGATGGTTTTGGAGGATAGCTGTGTATCTGAATGTGCTCGGGAGATCAGAGGTGAAGATAAGATTTGGGATGTCTAAGTAAACAGGAAATGGAAATAATGAAAGAGAGGAGGAAATGAAGACAATAGAAATGAGCAAAGTTTAGAGAGAGAGCTGAAAAAATCTCAGCCAGTGGCTCTAGCCTCAGGAAAAAAGTGAGAGTCAGCAAAGACTTTTGAAGGAAGACTGAGGTTGCTCATCCTCACCTTTTCTGTGGTGTGGAAATCCCCCAGACAAAATCTACTCATTACGAAATTGCATCTCTTGAGCAAGATTGGTCTTTGTCTCCTTACCTCTAACAGAACAGAGTCCACAAAATGCTTATGAACATTTCTGTTGCCTACAGAAGCCTTCTTTAGAGGTGATTCCTCTCTGAATGTCCAGTGGATGTCGGGGAGCAGATGGGTACCTGAAGATGAAGTTAGCGTGTCTGGAGTTGGGTGTGCCTGGCTTCCGCTTCCTCCTCTGTCTTGTGGGGATTCTCCGGGTAGAATCTCAGTATCTTTAGTAGATGGAGTTTTGAAATTACTAGCCCTGAAGATCTTTCATGCCCCTTCAAGTTCTAAATCCTAGTAATGATGACTAACTTGCGTGTGCTGCTTCCAAGTTTACAAGATGCTGTACAATCGTGACCTCTTGCATCCTCTTGATTTTTGACCCTATGAGGTAGTTGGGAAAAATTTAGCATCTGCATTTTACAGATAAGGAATCTGGGTTTTAGTTGAGTTTGGTTAAGTACAGTGAAGCCTGATTGCTGCTAACTGTCAGAGGAGAATGAGGACCTTGTGCAGCCTCATTCTTGCTGTTCTTCCTGTTTCGTCTCACTCTGTCAGCCTCCACCATGTTCATGGACTGTTCTAACTGGAAGGACAGAGGATGGGCCAAATTACCAGACCTCTATAGCTTCTGTTTTGTTTTCAGGCTGGTCTGGCTTAGTGTAGAATACTACGGAAAAGTCCAGCCGGCTCACTCCTTGAATGACTTCCCTGAACTATGCCACTCACACAGTGACACCTCTTGCCCTCTATTTTGGACCAGCCTTTGTGCCACACCTCATCACCCCCTGTGTTGCTCTGTGCCTGGGGTCCGTTATCTTTGCTTTACTGTATAGGCTATGCTCCTTGGGTTAGTCTTCTTAGATTTAGATTCCACTTCTCACCAAGTTCTTTTATTTGTCCCTCTGCTCCACCTACCATCAGCTACAGGGCCATGTAGGTCCACCCTCACCCAGTGTATTAAGTGGCCCAGATATGGCAACTCGCCCTGGGTGCTAACAATTAAACCCAGGACCTTGAACATTCTAGGAAGTCCTCTACCAACTATCCCCGTGTTCAAAGGACAAGTCTTTTCAGAAGAATTAAGTTTATAGTCATCACTGGGTTCTCGATTTGTATCTTCTTTATACAGAGGTATGGGTACACATAAAATCGCTCACTATATCTAACATTTTGCCCTCTAAGATATCTGCTTTTACCCTCAAGGCCTGATAAGACTCTTTTTGGCTGGTACGTAAGACTATTTTTTTGTGGAAAAGAAAGGGCTTAAAAGGGAAGAACCATTGACACATGCTATGGAGGAAACTCAGACCTTAGGGCTAAGCCAAAGAAGCCAGAGACCACGTATCTGATGATTCCATTCTTAGGAGAGGTGTTGAATAGGCAAATTTTTAGAGTCCCCAAGTAAATTCCTGATAGTATGGTAGGGATCACTACAAATGGCATGAGAGGGTGACACTCGCCTGTAATTCCAACTACGTGGGAGGCTGGGACGGAAGGATCACAAGTTGGGGCCAACCTGGACAATATGCTGAGACTTCATCTCAAAAAAAAAAATTTTTTTTTAAAAAATGTTTAAAGGGCACGCAGGATTTTACTGGGGGGATAAAGATGTTTCAAATCTATTTTTGATGATAGTTGAATCACTCAGCAGAGTTACCAAAATCCATTGAATTGTATACTTGAAATGAGTAAATTTTGTGAGATGTAACATATACATGTAAAATCTATATCTTAATAAAAAAATCTCAGTATTTTGATGCATAAATATAACCTTTTGAAAATGAGGTTCGGGGCTGGGGATTTAGCTCAGTGGCATAAGTGCCTGCCTTGCAAGCAGGCAGTCGTGAGTTCAATCCCTGGTACCGGTAAAAACAAAAAAGACAAAAAAAAAAAAAAAGAAAATGAGGTTCAAGCTAGATACGAGAACTTCTATGCTTCAAATTATTTATTGCTGCATTGTCTTGAGTGGCTTCGTTCTGTCTTATTTTGTTGTATTTTACTATCTTAAAATAAAATAGAAAACCAAAACAAAATAAATTATCATTCAGCAAGAAGAAAGCTGAGAATCTTGACTGTGGGAATCTTGACTGTCGAAATTCTAGAGGTGATGCTTCCCCCAGATTAGATTCTAGAACCAGTTCCTCTCTTATAAATTTATATTTTGAGAGAAGTTTAATGACATCTTTCATGATTGTCTCTCAAGTTAGAAAAATGTGCACTCGGGGCTGGGGATTTAGCTCAGCGGCATAAGCACCTGCCTTGCAAGCAGGCAGTCCTGAGTTTGATCCCCAGTACCAATAAAAAGGAAAAAGACAAAAAAAAAAAAAAAAAGAAAAGAATAATGTGAACTTAAGTAGTTAGGAGAATCCCAGTGTAGTATGGTGTGGATTTCAAAGAGATCAGTCTCCTTCTCCTGTACTCTCTGCCATCTTTTTCTTTTTCTTTTCCCATTCCTACTGTACTTTTAAAAATAAGTCATAATAATTACACTAATGAGAAATTAAAATTGCCCACCATACATGCTGCATTGTTTTTGGACATTTAGGTTGATTCCTACCTCTGACTTTCCAAATAATGGAATATTATGAGCATCTTTGTACTTGGGGAAGCTTCCTAGAAATAGAATTTCTAGGTGAATAAGATGTACTCTTTAAAGTCTTTTCCTCGTGTTTGCCTGGTTGTTTCTAGGTATCAGCCTCTGCCATGTAAACATGGAATGGGTCGATTTTCATTTAATGGGAGTCTTGTATGAGATCTGGCTACCAGAACTCAATGTCATCTGATTGGAGACTTTGTGCTTGACTATATTCTGTGAAATGGAGGAGATAGTGTCCTCCACTTAACCCTGAGAAATTCAGACAGTTCCCAGAGTACTGATCTTAGTCCTGGGCCCCAGGCACAAAGTGAGTCCGGCCATTTGTCTGGTATGAGGTAATCAAGGCACCAAGGGTCAGTTGCTCTTGAGAAGTCTGCAAAGGCTATAAGAAGAGTTGTCATATCAAGAGAAATTAGATTCACTCTGGCAGCTGTAAGTGCAGAATAAGCAGCAGTTAACAGTTGAACGTTCTGGGAAGGTTTAATGTATGCAGGCTTTTTGTACCAGAACCATTGGAAAATGGACTGAGCTTCCCCTAGGAAATGGACTCCCCTTCCCTTCCAATCCTGGACACATTTCAGGATGTGGGATGAAGAGGCATGGCAGGAGCATGGAAGGAATTCCTCATCAGATTTGATTCAGAGACCGCTGAGGAAATGACTGTGGAACCTTAATGGACATCACAGCTCTAATTTCAGTAGTCTACCCACAGTGCCAGGTGAAATACTCTGCAAGCACCATACATTGACTTCTTTGTTTCTCAGAGCAATGAAGTGTTAATTATCGAACTTTTCAATCTCGCATTTTCTGTACTTAGCTGGTGAATAAGAGCTTGGGTTTTGAACAGTCTACGAGTTTCAGTTACTGAAGTAGCTGTGTGGAGAGAGACCTTTTCTGGGTGATTTTGTGTTTAGATAGTATTTTATGCTGTTGGCAAACCTTGGGTCTCTTAGACCTTAAGATCATCACATTTAATGGAAGATAAAGAGGTGATTTTCATATACAGATCATCTATATGTAGTACTTCCATTAACCTTTTAAGTAGAACCATACTTTCATTATGTCTGTCTGAATCTTGCCTATGTTAAAAAGTCGAAACTATTCCATTGAAAGAAAGAATTTCAAGTATATGTTTAATATTTTGTTAGTATGGGCTTTCCTTCTTTTGGTATTGATTTTTTGAGAAGTTAAAAATACAACAAAGCAAGCTACTGTAAGAATAGGTGGGAAAAGTTGTCCATCTGATTGTCATGTTCCTCAGATATGTAGCACTTATCTAACCTCCTGCTCCTCCAACTGTGATCTGGGAGACTGCAGGGAGGGCATCCTGAAAGCTCCTTAGACATGAGGACTCTCGGCTGGTCCGAAGGTAGTGAGATATCTCAATTGATTGTTCACAGTCAGTACAGATTGAACTCCTTGTTCTACTCTGTCCCCCCTTCTCACTACTGCACTTGACTAGTCTTAAGAAAAGAAAAAAGAAATGAGGACTCTCAAGCTCTGCCCCAGCCCCTGAATCAGAATCTGCATTTTCACACTTTGAACTTCCTCCCCAGATGGCATGCTGCAGAACCTGCGGTAATAGCTGTCATCCCGCATTCTGTTTGCTGTTGAGTATCTGTTTAAAAGTGCCTGGCATTGTGACGAGCTTCCTTCCCGGGCATGCCCCATTTAATCCTCGGGACAGCTCCAGAGGAGGTGTTATTAGAGGCTAAGATGTCACTGGGCCTGCCAGAGATGTCACTAAAGGATACTTTTTAGAGTTTGTATGTCCTGAGCCCAAGACAGAAAATCATGGCTCAGCTCGTCTCAGACTTCCACACCTTGTGCTTCCTGACTGAGCCCAGGTGCCCCAAGTAAGAAATACAGAGTTCAGCCTCTGCCCCTAATCATTCCTAGTTCAGTGGCTTTGTGATATGAAGGCCTTGAAGAAGTCCTCTCAGGCTGACACTGGCAAGGTCACCCAGGGCTCTGCATTGCACCAGCAGCATGGCTTCCCAAAGCCTCTGGGGCCAGCAGACACATGTATTGGGTTGCCCACATCAGAAGAGGCTCCATGTGAGTGCAGCTTCAATTTTTAAAATTACACCAGAAGGACAGCAGATATTTATTAGATACCAGTTTTAACCTTCTGTCACTGCAACTTTTATTGAATCACCATTTTCTTGGATTGTGCTTGACAGGGAAAATAAAATCAGTGATAAGAAGTGATCTTTAATCCATTTTCCTGCCTACACTTTCTCATCTTCTTAGACGCTTCAGTCTGCTTTGGTCACACTTAGCTCCCTTCTGAAAATAATGACTTGTACTTTAGTAGTATTCTCAACCTGGATGGATTTCAGATTTTCCCAAAATGAAAGAACTGTGAACCATCTTGGCAAGTAAATAAAATAAAGCAAAATACAATACAGAGGTTGCAATTACATTTATTTAAAAATGTACTGCTTACCAAAATCCTGATAACTAAAGCAAAATTAGCCTAACAATTGGGATTAATTTACTATTTTGCTGATTCACCTATCAACTTCACACTTGAAGTCCAAGATGGGGCCAAAAATTGAGAAATGTTCTAAAATTCCCCAACCCAAACACTTGCAAAAAGTAAATAAAACTTGTAAACCCTTCCAAATACTGTCACCGTTGCAAGACACCCCTTTCCCCTTTAAATCAGGGCCACACTGTAATTCTCCACTTAGTACCGTTTGTTGGTATTTTTATTTCTCTTTAGGTATCATCCTCTTTTCTTTTTCTTTGCCATTGACATTGGCTTATTTCATATGAATGCATAATATATTAAATACATATGCATTTAAAATACTGTTTTGATTTGTTTGGGAATTGTTTCTCTTAAAGGGTCTATCTGGGGAAATGAGTAATTTCTCATATCCTGTTCTTGCAGGAAGAATTTTAAATCGTTTCTCCAAAGACATTGGACATATGGATGACTTGCTTCCCTTGACATTTCTAGATTTCATCCAGGTAACGTAACAGCAACGTCAAGTTGTCAAATGGATAATTGAAGTTCCTGTTTTTTCCAGGGCTGTTTCATGGGGGAAGGGAATAGGAGCAGGAGGCCCTTGCCCTGGTGATGTGTAATGTTACCTTAATACAAAACCCATGTTTGTAAAAGAAAGGTGTGGTTAAGTTAGCATGAGTAACACCTTATGTGTAGGAGTGGCCATGCAGTCCTGTCAGGGTTGGTTTGTGGCAGCTACATGCGGGGTAAGTGTCTCTCTGTCTGCCTCCCAGGTATCTGGCATGGATTTCACTTCATTGTGAACACATTTCATAATATAGAAACAATCACCTCTCACGAAAAGATAGCCCAGATTAACTAAATTATGCATTGTATTACCACAAAGGGCAAATATTTACTGCACTGCTTTTTTTCTTTTCCTTTTGGGAGGGGGATAAAACCAGGTGTGGTTACTTACAAAGGAAAGATTAGTAATAATAAGGTGAAAATAATACTTTGTTAGCAAGGACAATAGAGAGCAGTTATTGCAGATACAAAGCCTTTGAAGGCAAGCATGTTTAAGCCAATAATTTGAGTACAGGATCAAAGTCATCTCAGAAAATGTCTTTTTCTGTTTTTCTAGGCAGCTTTTCTTTTCAAACATTGATTGCTCTGTCTTAAGGTGTCTTTCTTTTTTAAAATGAGAAAAACCAGCAATCCCTTAGAAATACCTTCTATAAAACATTTGTTTTGTCTGTGAACTTGAGATCCTAAAGCATGATGTTGGGTCATCTCATCTCTCATCTCCTCATTCAGTACTGCTGCATGCGGTATTTATTTTATCTGCTGTCTAATTGTGTCTTCTTTTCAGTGATTTGGGCTGGTGAAACTTTTTTTATTCACGGGTTTATTTTGTAAATGAAATGCATCTATTGAGAGCTGAGCATATTCTAAGGTGCCAGCCCCTGTGGCTAACCTGTCATGAGTTTGAACCTTTTTAACTTTCCCTAAGTGTCAGTTCATAGCATTTCTAACTGTGAGCCAAATTTAGGGCTAAGAAATGAAAGTGCTACCATTAGAGTCTGTGATTATGGCTCGGTCCTCATGATCGTTTCTCTTGTTTTTCAATGGTCAGATAATCTTCAAGTTTAGAATCCCCTCTGAGGTCACTGGCATAAAAGGAGTCAATGTTTCTTAATGTAAAAAATAAACTATATAAAAAAAATCAATAATAGGCCAGAATGATGACCAGAAGTCATTAGTTGCATTGGGAAGCAGGAATAAACACTGCAAACAGTGTCACCTGGGGTAAGTCAACCCTGCACACCAAGGTGACCTAATTTAGGACTTGCCCGAGATTCATGGGTTGAGTCTTTTTACTGCAAACAAGCACTTCTGATTTTTTTTTTTCCTGGAAACTTATTTTTCTCAAGTGTGTCCTGCTGGATTCATCCCCTGGGAACAGTCTTTCACTAAAACAGTTTGGTTCCTTGCGTAGAATGCAGATGACAGGAAGTACACATTTTGACAACGATTGCTGATTACTTCAAGAAGATTTTGTGAAAGGTTCTGTTTCTTCACAACTACAAGCTAGGCCAAGGTTGGGTCTCCAAAGGCAGCTGGCCCACTGTGTGCTTAGCAGAGTGAGCCCTGCTAATTAGAATCCCTCGAGTGTTTTTGTATCGCCTGTGGTGGGAAAAGGATGGATGCTGCTTGACTTCAGGAGAAAACATTCCCAGCATTGTGCGCAGAGGAAATTCTAGTCTTGCACTTCTGTTTAACCAGATAGACAAGTGCTTTTTTTTCTTATGCACTCACATAATCTTGGTAAACTTTAACCATTGTTGAATACTCCTGGTCCCAATTAGCCGATTTCTTGAATCTATAGCGAAGGTAAATCTTGATGTTATTGTCTGCAAGAAGGTGTTTTATATAAAGGATAACTCAGTTATCAATTATGATGAAGATCTATTGTCACTTGTTTTGTTTGCAGGTGTCTTTAATAAGGCTCCCATAATCCCTTCAGGAAGAAATATTTTCTCCTTTTAAAAATAGTATTAGCTAAATATAAAAGCACTGATCCCTGCCATTGTTGTTGATTCTTTGAGGGACATTTCCCAACATTCATTGTTTAAATGGTTGTCAGGAAGAATCAAGTGAAACTTCATAAACAATGCCCTTGCTGGTTCATCTTGCTCTGTGTGCAGAGCCTTTCTCCGGAGGATTTGCATTTGCTGAGTGGGCTTTTGACTGAGCTATCTCCGGGATCATTTTGAAGTATTTGAGGCCTGTTGCTATATTAGCAAGCAGAGATTTTTTTTTTTTTATGAAAGCCACAGAAATGAATTTAACCTGCCCTCCAATAAAGGCCAACAAAAATCTAAATGTAAATTGATTTTTTTTTTTTTTTTTAAAGTTGGCTAGGACCCCGCAGGGATGAAAACAACCCGGTGGTGTTCTGGGACTCCTAATGGAATCATGTAAACTTAAAATAAACACTATTATGGTAAGCACACAGAATGAAAACTAATTTTCCAAATCAAATACATTATATTCAATTCATTTTCCCCAATCAACCAAATGTTTAAAACCTGTTAGTTATTACAGCAATCTTCTGGAAATTAATTAGAAGCCTATTAGCTCTGCTAGCTGAGCCGAATGAAAGGGATTGCTCCTTCCATGTCTAAATAGTCTCCCGAATTAAAGCAAAGCAAGGTCAAAATGACAATCAGCTAGACTCACCTCTTGACTCTTCTTAGTAGTTGATCTTATTTTGGAAGGCAGTAGTTTTTTCTTTGTTTGTTTGTTTTGTTTTCCCCAAAAGATATTTTGTTGACTCTTGCAGTAAATTTAAAAAAAATTTTTTTAAGTTCCTATCAGACAAACCATACATGTGGCATGAATATTACCTGCCTCTGCTGTGGTCCCCTCTCTGGGCCCCTGAAATAGAAATGACTTTGCAGGTGTAGCTCATCAGTTTCAAGGGATTTGTTAGACTCTTTTCAGAATTAAGACAGTAGAAATTTCCTGCCTGCCTTTATGCTTAAATGTCATTAACAAAGCCACTGCTGATGGGAGGGGGCCCTGTATCATGACATCCCCTGTCAGGTACTGTGGATGATCACCAGCAGGACCAGCAGCTCCTCCTCTACATAGAGAAGCTTATGGAACAAGAGCCCCTGGGCTTGACTGAAATAAGTGAAGGGAGAAAGGACTGAGAATGTCCTTGTCAGGAAGCACCCTGATATCAGGAAGTGGGTATTTACTGACCCTTAGGGAAGCTGTTTCTCATCTGGGCTTCTTAAGGCAGAAAGAACGTGGCAGAATATATAGTAAAAAATGGACTGAATATGAAAACCCAATGCTTAGATGTTTGTGAACAGGGAATTAAGGTTTCCACTTAATGGAATTTTTTTATACTAAAGATATACATATACTCATGCTTAACAGAGAATTAAAATCAAATAGCTGTAGAAATAAATAATATAATTACATTTGCTGTGTGAATGTTGTAATCCACAGCATGCATGTTTGATTGCTTTTTCTGTAAGATGATAGTATTTTTTTTTGGTTTTGTAAGTGAGAGTCCAGAGCTGTGGACCGTTCACTTAGAACTGCTGTTTCCAATTGAGTCCGGTACTGGGGACCTGAGGGGAGGGGCCTGAGAATAGAGCCATTGGTTGTGGTGTGATGTCCAGAGTTAGAACATTCTGTAGAACCTAGAGAGCAGTCAGGCACACCTTTGTTACTCTGCCCATGAAATTACCAAGATAAGGAATTCTGTTTAAAAATGTGAACAAATTCCCCGGCTAAGTAGAGGCTTTTGCTGTAACTTTGTCCCTTAGACTTCAACAAAAGATTTGTATTTGTGTGAACATTGGTGGTTTTTGCTTGTTTTTAGGTTGCTACCTAACAGTACCCATGCTAGTGGGCAACAGTGACACCACTGATTTTGAAAATGTGTGGCATTTATTGCTGTCCTGCTTCAAAGTGAGATGAGGTTGGGGTGGGTGAGACTTGGGTGCTTGTGTGAGTGCAGTGGGCAGCCGTGGTGACAGAGAGGTGGGTTTCTCACTGACCTGGCAAGGTAGAACTTAAGGATGTTTTTAAGTGTGCAGTGTAGATAAGTCACTTGAAAGAATTTATGGGATACAAGATGACACAGCAGGGTGCCATGAGTTTATCAGATAAGTTAGCTGGGGGCAAGCAGTGCACATCTGGCTTAGATGATAGTGTTCAAATATGTTTCATTTCTTTGCTTTTTCAAATATTGTAATCACTTTTGAGTATTAACAATTCATGTTTTTTGAGTACTGAGGATTGAACCCAGGGCCTTTTTCACTGAGTTACATCTTCAGCCCCATCCTTTGAAATCTTTTGTTTTGTTTTTTTTGAGACAGGGTCCCACTAAGTTAAACAGGCTGGACTCAAACTTGCAATCTTCCTGCTGCAGGCTCCCAAGTGCTGGCATTACAGGTGTATACCACCGTTCCAGGCTTAATATTTCATCTATCGGAACACTATAGAATGGTTCATCACTTACAACTACATATTCTTAAGAAAGTAGGGATTGGAATACACATAAAGGTGCTCACCTAGAACTCAGACATGAAAGTTAATGATAGTGGGAAATCCACTGAACAGGAGTTAGGTCTTTAAAAGATATGTGTTGGAGTGAACCCACAAAGCAATGAATGGATGAGACAGTTGAGTTTCACGTTTTGAAGTATTTGACTCCCTAATATTAGTGCAAACACCAGCAGCTTGAATCCAGTTCTTCATTTTCTTAAAATAATGATTGGATTATTAGTGGAGCCATATTTATAATCTTTTATTAGCATTTTAATTAAAATTTAACTGTTAGAACTTTTAATACAAATACCTTTAATACAAATACTTTAGATATTTGATATGTCTCATGACTCTGTTCGTGGTCAGAATTATCATGATAATTCTGGAAGCTGTTTCTAAAAGGAAAATATCTCTATTATAAATCTGTGATCAAAAAAAAATTGTAATTCTTTTCAGTAGTCCTCACAACGCATCCCCCCACATCCCTGATCTTTTATTGAGCTCCAGCTGTGTGATGAGTATGCATAGAGGTTCTAGATCTAGGGGCAGGGGCTGGAGTGGAGTCAGCCATGGCCAGGCGCCCTCCCTCCCTTCAGGAGATGGGACCTGTGGGAAGTTCCATCCTCTCCCTGAGGGACCCACGGGGTCACCCCCTTGTGAAATGCAATGTTCATTTCTCTGAGTGCTGCCCCGAGGGGGCTGCAAGGGGGAATGCAGCTCTCAGAGAGGTTGGCTGGCTTTTGTGACCAGAGGGAACAGCTTTGGAGTGAAGATGGAGGAAAGAGGGCCATCGGGGGTGGGGCCAGGCACGTTGCTGGAAGCCCCCACACTGTTCTCTGTCATTCACTGAGGGTGGGGAGGCCAAGAGGGTGAATCGATTCTTTTTTAAAGGTTACACTGAGTACAGAGTGGGTTCTGACCCATACTTTTGATGACTGTCCTCAACCTTGGCATCTTCGATAAAGTTTGATAGTTCTTTATTACTTCTGAAGTTTTTTTTTTTTTTTTTTGCCTTCTGTCTTTCCCTTTACTGCAGTTGTGTAGATTAGCCTGCCCTGGTCCTCTGAAATCAGCAGATACCTTTGTTCCTTGCTTGAAATTGCCAGTATCTTTGTTGATTACAGTACTTAGATTTTCCTTCCTGAATCACAGAATTTAATATGTCATAAAAGGGTGAGACTTCCTAATGAATAATCAGATTATGGCTTCCTCCAAGACCCGCAGCAGAGTACCTGGCTCTACGACAGGGACTTGACCCCTTTTCTCACTGTATAGCATCCTCTTAGAATCTGCATCTAAATACATTTGTTTTGTTTCATTTGCCTATGATTTGTGTGACCTCCAAGCTCTTAAATGTAATCTTTCTCCCAATTCCAAGAAAGAAATTGCCCGCCTCCTAGATGTGTATGTGTGTGTGCTGTATCCATATAAGTGTCTGGACACATGTGCATCTGTGTGTTTCCCTGTATGTGTGTATTGTATGTTTGCATTCCTCACATATACCATGTCATTCATTTTTCAGTGACAAGCATGAGTCTTACTTTGCCATTAGTGACACTTCTCTTTAGCAGTCAGCTTGGTAATAGGACAATGTCTACGTCCTACAAAAGGAAAGGGATCATGCCACACCAGGCTGAGCCTGCACTGAGGTGTGTGTCACTTGCCTCTCTCATTGAAACCTCTGTCATGGCCAGTGAGGCAGTAGTTATGGAGCACTTCCTGTGTACCTGCTAATGTGTAGGATTAGAGTGTAAAGCAATTGAGTGAACCGGGTTTTGGCTTCTAGGAATTGACATTATAGAGCAGGAATAGCTAGAGAACAGACAGAATGATTAAAATAAATAACACCACATTGAGCATCCTGCTAGTGCATTCAGAAGTGGATGGTGTTCAGAGGAGACTAAGGGGCTGCTTGGATCCAGGATCGTCAGAGGTGTAGGGGACACAGAGTTTGAACGATAAGAAGGAAACAGCCATGCAAACGAGCTGGGGAGAGAAGGGGAGGAGGGAACGGAACCCCTTTGCTCAAGAAGAGGCAGTGTCACAGGTGGACAGATGTGGGCTGCTGAGGCCTCCAGACCCATGGGAAGACTTGGGTTCTGCTCTGGATGCAATGAGAAACAAGCTGTTGGGACATTTTAATCAAAGGAAGGACATCGAGTTCACATTGTAGATTAAAAGGAAGTGTCATGCTTGTTTGATCTTCTCATGGGCTGGTTTTTGTAAAAATTTTCAAGTCCTCCATCACCAATTGGATGTGTATAATCCCTTAAAGAAAAGGCTCCGGAGTTTTATTTTGTGGAATCCCCTGAGAACTGGGCAGGTCAATACTTAGCCTTTTAGCCCCAAGGCCACACAGGCTGGACTGAGTCTGCCCTCAGACGGGGAGGTGGCCCTTTGTGGGCTGGGCTTCACCTTCCAGCAGGCTTCCTGTCCACGGCACTAACTCCCACACTCTAGGGATACCTGGAAGGGCAGTATAAGAAGCTAAGAACGATGTAGGGTTTTTTCACTACCCTGAATTTACTGGATTTTTCTGTTTGGTTATCTTTATTTCCTATGTGGATTGAAGTTGTGCTTATCCAAGGCTTCTTAAAATCATTGTAAGTCTTGTGCAGTCTAAATCAGCTGTGAGTAACAGTGATCCCAGATAACATCTAATCAGGGTGTCTTATGTGTGGAGCCTCATTTTTAGTCCTGTATTTGTGCAACTCCTCATGTCATCTTCCCAGCAACTCCATGAGCTCCACACGGATGTGATGCTGGTTTCACAGATGAGGGAAATAAAGCCCAAAGAAGTACTTAACTTGTCTAAGATCACACAGCTAGTAAGCAACTCATTAGAAACTTACAGTTCTGTGTTTTTGAGTCTTACTCCTAAGTGAGAAGCAAACTGCCTCTCCTGTGTTTTTATCACACCAAAGTATTCTCAGGTAGGTTCCATGCAGAATCTCCACCATCTAAATGATTTGTTGTCTGGTGCCCACCCACCCTTTCACTACAGGCCAAAGTCATATGTTGTAAATGCTCATGTAACGTGACCTCCACAATATTTTAGATACCAACTTTTTAGAGATAGTGGTGCTCTTTACTTATTCATTTGTGTTTAGAATTAAAAGTACACAAACTTTCCCCCCAAATGCTTTGAATTCTTTTTTCTTGCTAGTTTTAAAATTCCCAGATCCAGCAAATACTGATTTCAAGAACTGTCCTCCTTAGCTTTGTTGTAAGCCAGGTTTCAACCATGGGTTCCGGAGACACTGGTGATCTTTAGGTTGGGTATCAGGAAGTGGAAGACGCTGTCTTCACGTATGTTTTGAAGTATGTGTATTCGGGTGGTGACTTGCATAGCTCTGCAGTCTTACCGTGTAAACAAGGAAGGGAAAATGGCTACAACAAAAGTAAACACAGATTTCTACAGGTTAGAGCTTAACTTTAATACTAAGATTAAACAGTCCATTCTACGTTGTACTATTTGTTGAAAGTCAAATCTTGATAGGAAAATACGGAGGTATACTCAAGTTAAATTTAAGTCCTATCCATAATGCATAAACTACAGAGAATGAATCTATCATTTTTGTTTTATAAAATTTTTGTTTAATTGAGCCAAATGTCCAAGTAGCAGTTTAAGTTTTCAGTATTTTTAAAAATGATGGGGGAAGGCTGTAAACCACCCCTCCCGGGTTTTATTTCTTAGTGATTACATTTCTTTTCTTTGACATAGTATTCCTGACAACACAGGTTGTCACTACTGCGTGTGTGTGTGTGTGTGTGTGTGTGTGTGTGTACCTAAAACACACATCCACCCACAAAGGAGCAGTTGACATATGGTTACCCTTTCGCATCAAGTAACTTGGTACATTTCTTATACTATAAATTAAGGGAAAGGTATCACTTGGGCAATGATACTGTGACATTTTAGCCAATCTTGAAGACTTTTCCAAGGAATTTACAGTTGAGCCTATAGAAAGTTGGACCTGCCACAGTCTTTGAGCAGTAAAGGGATAGTTCACCTTGTCCTCTTCAGGGACCCTAAGGATGGGAAGTGTGTAGATGTGTCTCTCTTCTTTGGAGAGGTTCCACTCCCAGTCCCAGTGGACTTTTCTGGAAATAGGTGAGGCCAGCAGTCTGGCTAGCACACATGGTGCTTGTTTCTGTGCCTGTGCTTGTCTCCTGGGAAGACTCTTGTTTGCAGATTCCTCTGTCACTCTGGTTACCTGGAGTGAAGCCTGTAGCAGAAGATTCTCAGCTGCCTTGATGCTGCACTCACGGATGGACAGCAGCTCACCTCTTCCTGTGCACACTGTGCCTGTCCCCCACTCACCCCACTTTAATTCAGTCTCTTCAGTACTGGATCCCCTGGGTTTCATTCATCACCCATGTGCCCAGTGGAAACCTAGATCAGATTCCCATTGCATAATTAGATTAGATCCCAGTTTTAGGATGATTGTAGAGAAGTTAATGAAAATCAGTGATGTTGTTAGTAGGTCTTTGCGCTTATTTGGGTGAAGCTGAAAGTTGAAACATCAACTTCAAACTTCTTCTTGAATCGCTAGGGGTGTCCTTAATCCCCAAGGATGAATGCTAGCCTTAACGTACTTTGTAATACCCTTGCTTATAAATGCCTATACCTATTAACTATTTTTTAATTCCTTTGCTAACAAGTGGCCTACACAGGATAAAGAAGTCATGAACTCCTCTCATGTGATCTGTCCATCACCTCTCTGTCCTCCTCAGGTACACATTTCTCCCTCTTTCCTCTGGGAAAGATGCTGGTAGATGTCTATTTCTGCTGGCCCACGTGCCACCCAGGGTCACTACTTGTTCCTGTCTTTAAAAAGGGTGGGAGTGGAAATGGGGATGTAACTTAGTGGACTGGCTCTATTTTCAGTCCCCAGTGCTGGAAAAAAAATTTTTTTTACCGATAAACTAATTAGGTATGAGGTATGGATGAGAATCCTAAGTGGTACAGAAAGGGCAGGACTATAGGACGCTGTACTCAGAGCTTCCTAGGCATCTTGAAATTGAGGTGATTCATGGTGGCTGTGATTTACAAAAGAAAGACCATGAGAAACTCCAGTGTCCAGTTTATAAGTGTTTTTAAGGTAAAGCAAAACTTTTAAGGTTTTGTGTTATCTCTGAGCTGGTCAGCTGTGTTTTCAAGCCTTAGCAGCTAACAGGGCTTCTGTAACCTGTTTGGAAAAGGTGTCCCTGAGCCACAAGTAGGGAAGAAGGAAGCAGCACAGCCAAAGGAAATCCAAGAGCCTGGGGCATTTGCAAGGACTCCATGTTGTAGAACTGCTGTGCTGAGAGGTGTCAGAGGAGATACAGGTAGATAGGCACAGAAGGGCCCATTTCAGGGGGGTTTTGTCTTAAGCACAGCTTAAACATAGCTTTGGAGAAACTGGGTAGAAGAGTACAGAGCGGAAGGGTGGGGTTGCTGAAACATGGGGAGGGTGGAAGGGGACACTGGTATGGACCCATTTCTATTCAAGACATTTATATAGGGATGCCGACTGTGCCCAGGGCAAACCCTTGGTTCTGAATGATCCACGCTGCAGCATGGCTCATGCCCTCAGCATCCCCTCCTAATTCCGTATCCCAACAGTAACAATGTGTGTACCGTCACAGACTTTTCCTGGACTGACTTCTAAAGCTGCCAGGTCACTGCGTGTCTGTCTAGTCAAATTACGGTTGCTGGCAAAATGGGAGCTGTTCTGAATTCCAAATGAAGAAAGAAAGCAGGATATAAAAGGAATGTATGCCGTCTGTTTAGTGGGCTTCTTCTAAGGGCATAAATGAGCCCTGGAATTTGCTTCTGCCACTGCCCTTGGTTCCCTAAGAGAAACTTGGTATGTTAAGCGCGTGAAGTTCACGTGTGCTACCCTAAGTGCAGTTATGTGTGGCTGCAGAGCTCTTGTGGTGCTGTGAGTGATATTGAGGAATGAGATGAGGTGGAGCGGAGCAGCCTTAGAATCTTGCTTTCTAATTCTAATGCTGGATCTGCCAGTTACTGTGTCCTCCAAAAATCACGTACTGTACCTCTGTGACACCAGGAGAATAATGCCTACTTCATAAGGTTGTTGTAAGGATAAAATGACATCATTTCTATCAAAATTCATGGTTTTGTTTTAGAGATGGAGCCTCACTCTGGCACCTTTGGCTGGCCTTGTACCCCTGGACTCCAGCAAACCCTTTTGCCTCAGCCTCCCCTCAAATGCCACCACACCTGGCTGACTTAAGCTTTGTTTGTCGCCAGTGCAAGGGGTCTGATCCAAGGCCTTGCACAAGCTGGGCAGGTACTTTACCACTGACCAGTATCCTAGCATCCTGTCAGTAAAATTCATTGCATGTCATCCAAGCACATATTATTCACTAAGTAAAGAGTAGTCATTTTTAAAATACGGCATTTATTTTTAAGTGGGAAAAATAATCCAATAGCAATATGTAATGCCTTATATAGCATTAAGGTAATTGTCAAACAGATACCAGATCCATAACTATCACATGAATTTGTATCCCGGATTCAAGGTTTATTCTCCCCAAAGACTTAATCAAAATCAATTGTTTTTTAGAATAGACCATGAACAGTGAATGTTTTATACTAATGTGATTTCCATAGTATTTCTAAACCTTCCTTGGCCCTCAATAACACTGAAGAGACTCAATTTTGTAGAATTCCTGTAGTTAACATGCTTTTCACTAGCAAAGCAAATGAAAATGAACATACGGTGCAGAAGTGAGATATAGGTGTTTTATTTTAAAAAAAATTTTTTTTTAAATTGGGACTACTCCAAGTTTGCAGACTCGAACACAGCTGCTCTCAGTGAAATGCTGCAACTTACTGAGGAGAACTGAATTGCAAAACTTTACTTCCCCACACACCCTTCATTCAAAAAAAAAAAAAAACCAACAGCTTGATTGAGCTTCAATAACTGACTTTTCATATCCTTTCATGGGACACAAAGCGCTAATCCTGAGGCAACTTGAGCCACCAATGCAGGCAGCAGTGGAGACCACCACGGAATGTGTCATTCCCTCCTCCCCGCACACAAAACACATGGACTGCAGCTTTATGAAGTGAAAATGCCCAAGTCAAAGAGAATGTGAAGGAGGTGTCCTCAGTCATTTCTTCCCGTGGCGCTGCGGGGAGCGGTGAGAAAAAGCCACTGCATCTGGGTGTTGAGAACAAAGCCAGGCTGAGACTCCAGGATAATAGGTGGGGTCACTGGCTTTTATAGAAACCTAAGAGGGGAACCGCCTTGACTTGTCTCAGTACCACTGACCCTTGCATCTCATTGTGTAGAGACGTCAGGGAAAGTGTGTAGAAAGCACCCTGAACAATGACTTTGTCATTCTGAGATTTCTACGGTTTGTTCACCCCTGCCCCCACTCCCACCCTCAAATCCCCACTGGACAAAGGAGATTGTTAGTGAGGTTGCCTTGCCCTGCTTTCCAAATCTCTGTCTTAACCAACTCTTTAAAGTAAACTTAGCCATTTTAACCGAATTGCAGTGTTTTCGTTCTCTCAAAATCAACAATAGTTTTAGGCAGTGCACTTGTAGGAGGGGAATAGTCTGTGAAAATGCCAGCCCTGGAGATAATGATTCGTGCCAGCTTTCAGGTGAGAGTGGCTTCCTAGGTGTAAATGGGAGAGTCTGTGATAACATGGGTCCCTGGAAATATTGCCCAGCTCTTGACCTGTGGGTTTCTGCGATCAGGGCAATAGGATTCACACCAACACCTTTACCTTTCTTTTAAAATGAAAAATGAGATGGTTGGGTTTTTTTTTTTCCAAGTGAGATACTGGCACACTTAGAAGGCAGCACTGTCCACATCAGCGCAGTGACAGTTAATCACCAGGGACCCTCCCAGACTTCCAGGCTGGCAACCAGTGTTCCAATTTGTCCCAGCATGTGCACTATAATGATAATGGTTCTAGTTCAACAAGAAGCTAATTAAGACCTAAAGAAAAAATGAAGGTTCTCATTTTTATCAAGCCTGGTGGTATTCCGCAGAGCACGGAACTTTACATCCTGGCATTATTGGATGATGTCCACGATGAAACAATAGTGACCATTCGCAGTGCATTCTCTTCTTGCCATCTCCCATCCTTTGTAATGATAAAATGGGACAATTCTTAGGGGAGGAAAATGGCTAAATATTTACTCATTTGAGACCTTTAGAGTCTCCATATGCTGGTCTTGATTACATTCATTTTTGTCTGTGTACTTAATGAGTTTTCTCGATAAATGAACAAGTATTGAGCTCCTGAACTTTATTAAAATCTTGCACTTGCTGCTTGATGTATGGATGTGTCCCTTCGATCTGATGTGACAGATAGATCATTATAATCTCTACTGACTCTGATTGTCTCCCACGTAGTGGGTTCTGTGACTCATTTGTTCTCACTGCCCTTTCTCTGAGACGCTGGTTATGTGTTCTCCGTCATCCACATTCCGTCAAGATGCAGATGGTACAGCTGAGGCTGCGCGGCCGAGGAGAGGACCAGCTGGTGAGAGGTTGCCCGTGGCTCAGGAGTCCTGTGTGCTCAGTGGCACATGCTGGTCACTGTTCGCCCTTATATGTGTCCCTTTCCCCACCGCCAGTGCGGTCAAGGCAGTCACCTCTGGGCACTGTGGCTGTGTCCATATACATCGCCCAATCCCCAAGCATGCTCAGAGGGATAGGAATGGAATTTCAGTGGCATATTTATTTTTTTACCCTGCCAAAGTTTTTATTGAGATACAACTGACATATAATAAAAGAAATGTTTTCTTGTAACTTGATGAATTTTGGTTATTGGGTACATCTCAGTGATCACACCTACAACGAGAGAGAGTTTTCTTCTTCTCAGAGGATCTCCTTGGTTCTTTCATCATCAATTTTCACACCCTCTGCCTCTCCTCCATTCTTGTCTACATAGATCTCTTTCCTTGTCACTGGCCTGCATAGACATGGAATTAGTACAGTCCTGGTTTTCTGTGGCTGGATTTTTTTCTCAATACTTGACTTTTACTTCCTCGCATATTTTAGTACTTTCTTTTCCTTTTTTTTCTGCCTCCTTTCCTGCCTCCATCCCTTTTTCCCTTCCTTCCTTCCTTCCTTCCTTCCTTCCTTCCTTCCTTCCTTCCTTCCTTCCTTCTTCTGACTGGTAGTTTATTGAATGAAGGCACCAGATTCTGTTTATCTTTGTATTACTGGTAGAATTTGAGTTATTGCCATATTTGTAGGAGTGAGGCTCCTTGTGGAAGTATTTATATCATGTTTTTAGTCTTCTTACATAAATAAGTAGAGGTCGAGTTGCTGGATTATCAGCAGGGTTGTGTTTATTTTAAAACAAGACATTAATTGGGGTGTATGGCATGAGAAGTTAGGGATTGAGGATTATTTTTTCCCCTATTTAATCCTCAATCAATTCATATTAAATTGGCTTAACATCTTGGTTGACTGCTTGGTTGACTGTACTTTATTTTGGTGCATTGCTATTTTTGTTGTTATGTTATTCCTACAGGCTTTTGGTCATTGTTCTTTTTTTTTCTTTTTTTGTCTTTTTTGAGACGGGGTCTCGCTATGCAGTTCAGGCTGGCCTTCAGCTCACTTTGTAGCCCAGGTTGATCTTGAACTTGCAATGATCCTCCCACCTCAGCCTCCCAAATGCTGACATTACTATTGTTCATTTTAATAAGCCTTGAAATGCAGTTTGAATCCTCTGTGTATTTATTGAGATTGATTTGTGTATTTTGGAACCTTTAAGACTTTGTAATAAATTTGTCCCCCTCAATTTCTTTAAAAAAAGTTTTGCTGATGGATTTGATCCCCAGCACTCAGGTTGGGGAACAGCTTTGTTGGGATTTTGACTAACTGTCTTTTTGCCATAGAACAATGAGGGGAATCTGCAGATCTTAACAGTATTTAATCTTTCAATCATTCATATGATGTCTCTGTTCACTTAAGTCTTTAATTTTTCTCAAAAAATGTTTTCTAGTTTTTGATAGAGACATTTTACACTCCTTTGGTTATATTTGTTCCTGGGTACTTGATATTCTCCTATTTATGGGATTGTTTTAAATATTTTGTAGTTGGTTGTTAGTGTATAGAATTAGAATTGATTGATGTATGTTAAAATTGTGTCATTAAACTGGTAAATTCGTGTTTTATTTGCTGGAATTGTTTGGGGTTTTCTGTTCATCCTATAGAATTTATACATACACAGTCATATCAGTTATATAAATGATAGCTTTACTTTCTTTTTAATATTTGTGGTTTTTATTTCTTTTTCTTGACTTATTGCTATGGATTGAGCTTCTATTACTTTTTTTTTAATCCTTAGGGGAAAGATTTTCAGTACTTTCCCATTAAAAAAGATGTTCATCACAGTTGTGTATATGCAAGTGTTTTAAAAATATATATATATATATATATAGTCTTTTTCCTTTTTATCGGTACCAGGGATTGAACTCACGACTACCTGCTTGCAAGCAGGCACTTATGCCACTGAGCTAAATCCCCAGCCCCCTTAAATAGATATTTTTATCCAATTGAAAAAATTTCATTTTATTTCTGATTTTTTTTTAGTTAAAATTTTTAAATCAAAAATAGGTGTTTAATTTTGACAAATATTTTTTCTTCATCTCTTCAGATCATCTTATGATTAGTCTCTTTTATTCTTTTCTTTCTTTGGTACCGGGGATTGAACTCATGACCTCCCACTTGCCAGGAAGGCACTTACACAGCTGAGCTAAATCTCCAGCCCCTCTTTTATTCCTTTCATGTGGCAAATTATACAGATTGGTATTTGCAAGTTAATTTAGCTTTGTATTCCTGGGATAAACTCTACTTGGTCATGATACAGCATTTTTAATAAATGCATCATTGTGTTAAATTTGTTGAGTGTGAATTTCTAATTTCCTTTTCTTGTAATGTTTTTCAATTATACTGGCCTCATAAAAAAGAGTTGGGAAATGTTTTCTCCTTTTGATAGTCAGTTTTATGTGTCAGCTTTGTTAGTCTACAGTTTCTAGTTGTTCAGCCAAGCAATGATCTGTTTGTTGCTGTGAAGGTGTTTTGTAAATGTAATTAAAGTCCATAAGTAGTTGATTTCAAGTAAGGACAATTACATTAGGTAATATGGATGAGCCTGATTCAGTCATTCAGAAGGCTAAGGCCTGTTTGAAGACTGTGATTGTCTGCTTTGGGTAGCAGCTTCAACCCTTGCCCCTTCACACAGTCAGCTGTGTGGAGTCTGGACTTAGCTGCCCTGCCTTCAAAATCATATAAGCAGATTTTTTGCAATGAGTGTTTTGATATTTATCTCACCCTGTTTGTGTTTCTTTAGTAGCAACCTTATAGTACATTCGTCATCTGTTTTCTGAAGGAAATTTTGAAAGATTAGTAGTTTTCTTTCCCTAGTGTTTCCTCAGATTCACCACTTATCTGTGTAGCTAGAAATTTTCTTTTGTAAGGATTTTGATTATACACTTATTTTGCACCTGTTACTATAGTGTTGTCACATTTCTGTTTATGTCAGTCTATATCATTTATCACAAAATTTGCCTTTTGCATAAAAAATTTAAAATCCACCAGCATAATGACCACTCTTTTTTTTAATGCTTGTTTGCTTTGTTTTATCCTCTTGTAACTCATGATGATAACTTCGCTGCTTTTTCTTGGTCAATCTCTGTGTAGAAATTCATTCCATTAGTTTGAGTTTGCCCATTTGCTCCTTGAAAATTATTCTTTTATTTCATTAATAGCTACGGTTTTCTGTTTCCATTCTTTTCATACTTTGATGTAGTATGCTGCTCTTTTTTCTTCAAGTATTTTTAAAGAAGTGATATCAGCCTTTTAAAAATACATTTAAAGCTATAAATTCACCTTTAAATACAGCATTAGTTGGAACCCTCAGATTTTAATTTTACTAGATTTTTAGCTTCTTTGTAAAAATATTTCCTCTTTTAATCTCTTTAAACCAGGTGTTGAGAAATATATTGCTGAATTTCTAAATAGGTAGTTATTTTCTAGCCTCTTTGTTGCTGGTTTCTTTTTAAAACCACTTGGTCAAATATATTCTGCATAATTTCTGTTTCTTGAAGTTTGTTGATACTGCTTCATCACATAGTAGATTGTGTACTTGAAAAGAATGTAGTTGTTGGCTATGGTATTCAGCCACTAAGGCATGATAAAGTCAAGCTTGTTAATTTTTTCCAAATCTTCTGTAATTCTTGATTTTTATCTACCAGTTATTAAGTTACTAAAGTGGATCAGATTTTCGCACTGTGACCCAATTTGTTTCTCCTGGGTCCATCAAGGCTTTGCATAATTCATTTTGGAGCTATGCTTTTGGATTCATATAAATTGATTTGTTTATCTTTCAGGTGATCTGAGCCTTTTTTTCCTGGGAGATGCTTTCTTTCAGGCGTCCTTCTTGAATTAAAACTTACTAGTTTACAGAGGTAGTGCCAGCTATTGTACCTCTCTTTTGATCAGGGTTTTCACTTTTCCCACCTTTATTTTTAAGGCGTGTTCATTACAAAGAAGTATAGCTACAGGCTTCTGCCTTGAATTTTGCAATAAGCATTAAAACAAAACAAAACAAAAACTAAAAGGGATCTGTTGATCCTGGAGACCTGCTGAATACAAAGGCAGGCAGAGGGCACCACATTTCCCTAATGCCTGCTATTGTGCAGGCAAACAGATTACAGCCCACAAACCATTCACCCCAGTGCAGTTAGCTGTGACTCAGGACACAGAGCTAACTGAAGGAGGACCCCGCTGCTGCCTGGAGCTGCTGCGGATGGGAAAACAGCAGACCAGCTCAACGAGGGATAAAGGAACTGGTTACTGTATCCAGGTTTAGAAAAGCTTAATCTCAGAGAGCATTTATGTAGCTGTCCTTATACAAATAAGAATAACATGTTCTATAAGGTTCTGATGTAGCAAAGGTAATTGAGTTGGGTGAGGTCACATAAACAGGTGTTACAGGAGAGACCTCCCAAGGTGGGTCCTACACCAAAATAGACCTGGCACCCAGAGTTGACCTCTGAACACATGGGGCGTGTAGGGTGGCATACTAGCACTTAGGTTGCTATTGCTGATGTAATGGTGACACCAAGGTAGCACTGAGTCTCGCGTGTGTGTGTGTGCCAGGGATCGAATTTACAACCTCTCGTTAGCCAAACAGGCACTCATGCTGCTGAGCTAAACCTCCAGCCTGTAGCACTAAGTCTTAGGAGCTTGTGTTTAAGGCCTTTTATATTTTCCCCTTGATTTGGACTTACCCTGTAATTAACTGAAGGGTAATGAGTAGGATTTGATCAGATGACAGTTTTATTTCCTAATACTTTTAAGAGGTTTTGGATAGCCTGTTCAGAATTTTGGTGCCTCCATAGGAATTACGTATTAGCCACAACACAATCTGCTATGATTATCATTTCAGAGGTAATTTTTAATCTCATGTATTTGCAAAATAATAGAAGACTGTTTGCTGTACTCATGAGTAAACAGCTTACTGATAAAGGAAAAACAAAAAACAAAAAACAAAAAAACAACTAGGCCTAGGGATTGTTTTTTTTTTTTCCTAAATCAGAGGAAAATCTGGCCCTGCCTTCTTGCCAAAAAGTGAACCCTGCTTTGTTTATTGCATTTACATCCTATCTTCCACAAAATCAGTAATCATTTCAGGCAATCTGGATAATTTGCACTTACCACAAATTGGATCAGAATTCTAGAGTCTGACTGACAGCAAAATTAAAATCATTCCAGTTATACCAATTTGTTAGCAATCTTGATGGTCTTGATTTTATTTTTTAATACTGTAAGCAAATAATCAAGTACTATACTGATTAAGTGGCTTTATGAGTAAATACGTATTTTCACTTTGTGCCTAACAGGTGCGAGGCAGAGTTTGGGTAAGGAATGGAGTGAGCTAGAAGCCATGGGGTGCCCTCGTGTTAAATAAGACTGCATTTTTATTGCTCTTTATAGAAAACATGTTCTTTGGCACAAGCCTCACGTGGACTAGCAGGAACAGAACCCCTTAGAATGAAATTTAGAATACACTGTAGATAGATACCTGGACACTCCTACAGGACTACAAGCAATCTGATAGGTAAATGTCCTTTACCTAGCTCCTTGTAATTAAAATCGTGTTTGTGAAAAGACTGTTCAAATTGGTGATGTTAGCCTAAAATACTCATTCTAGAAGAGAGTCTTTCTGGGAAAATTTTATGTTCTTACCATGATTCAAATATAGATATAAACTGTGTAAATATTCAGTTCTCCACTTTGTATCCTGGGGTTTTATATTTGTTAAAATTAAATTTGGCTCTTTTTTTACCCCTAAGTTGTTTTGCTTTTAGGTTTAAAACTCATCTTTCTTACGAAACATTGTTTTAAACTTAGAGCAATATTTGTTTAATCAACTTGTATCAGTGTGCTCTATTGCGAGCATTTTAAAGGCATTTTCATGCTTTCTCTGCTTTACTGTTACTCCCTGAGTAGCTGGGAGTCAAAGAGTGGTCCTCCCATGGGAGAGGTCAGTACAGCAAAAAAACTCAACAAAAATGCCAAATGCAGAGAAAGGGGGAAATAACTGTATGTAAAGTAATGTATATATATGTAGTATTTTTTTTCAAATCTTATATGTTACACGTATATGGGATACACTGTCATGTAGAGATTAAGAGAACAGATTTGGGATTAAAATGACTGAGAGATCTGATTTTGGACAGTTACTTAACTCTCTGAGCCTCAGTTTCCTCCTTCATAAAGGTGGGTGGTAGTCCCTACTGTTTTGATTTGCGGTGAAAATGAAGTCAGCTAATGTGTGTGAAGTACTTAACAAAGGCACATCTCGTGAAGCATGATCTGTTTTTGGCATTTCAGGGAGTAGAACAGTTGTACTTCAGTTGTCAATGAGATAGTAGAAAATTTCTTCACTATTATAGGGACATTTACTATGTGTACATCAATACTAGCAATATAGTGTCTTATTTTTCTGATTTTGAGGGTAGTTTTTAAAACAAAATAACAGTTTTATAAGCTTCATTTTTTGCCTGTATCACTTGCATAGCTTTTTAGCAATTCACTTGTATTAAGTACGGTTTGCTGGGAACAGCTGCTTACCATCCTTTCTCCGGATAAGGAGACGTGCGACGTCCCTTTTGCAAGTGACGGTGACTTAAGCCCCAAACCTATGTTTCCATGGTGCTGGGTGATTCTGCTGAGGGCAAGTGTTTGTCTGTCAGGTTGTAAACCTCAGAGGTCTCACACCAGGCTGAATGAATCACACACCCCTGACTTTGGACCCTCTCCACTGAGTCAGCCTTGTACTTCCTTACCTGGTGGCCTCGCTGCATTCACATCACCTGGGACCATGGAACATGATTTTGTACTTTGCCTGATAAAGATGAACCTTAAACCAGCAGCATCCAGTGACTCGGATTCTATTCTGCTCACTGCCCTTTTAGACCATCAGAGTTTCCCAGGATGAAGCCTTTACTCAGGGGAGGTGATCCTCAAATGAACGTGCATAGAATTAACTGTTCACACAGGGCCGATCTTATAGTAAATGCCTGGTTAATGGCATCAGCTACTGTTCTCTTTATTTGCCTCCAAAGCAGACACTCAAATCTTATCAGAATGGGAAATTTAATGCAATCTAGGAGACAGGATCAAAAACAACAGCAAAAAATCTTAACAGACTTTGGAGGTTGCTTACTGGTTTTCAAAACTCTTACTCAGATTTCTAAAAAGAATTTAAACTCATCTGTCTTGTCTATTCTTTATTGGGCCTGTTGATGAACTCTGCTATCCCTCAAATTGGGATATTTAGAAGAAAAATTAAAAAAAATTATGACACTCAGTAAGCAAAATTATTTTATGAACAATAAAAAGGTCCCATCCAGGGGGGAGGGCAGCATAATGGCTAGTGACAGGAGAATCCCAGTTCCGTGAGTGATGACATGTAATTTTGATCAAGTTGCTTTTCCCTCCTTGTGCCTCGATGTCCCTTCCTGTGAAATAAGATGATGATACTACTCTGTAAGTGTGTTCTGAGATTTGAATGAGTGGATACATACAGCATGCTTAACATACAGCCACATGCATAGTCAGCATTCATTGATACTGACTAAGGGCAGAAAACCCAGAGAGGGGACTCCCTACTTCCAAAGGTGAAGATACAAATTCACTTACTCATTCTCCAAGCATTGATTTTGCGATGCGCCCCCTTTTTACCCATGCGGAGCTGAGGTTCCTGGATTCCTAGTCCGAAACCTGCTTGCTTGTTTCCTTCGTAACATCTACTGATTGAAGATAGCTTGGGATTCAGTCTTCTATGTTTCAGCTTTCTAATCCACTAAATAAGAAAGAAAAGCCATGCCTACATCCTCTGGCTAACAAACGTATCAAAATGTGTTAAACATTTTGTATTAAATGTACTGAAACAATCTCTTCCTGGTGTTTTGCCCACAGTAGCATGCGACACATATCCTCCGAGCCACCAACATCTTTGTTATTTCTTGGAGAGGGAAAGCAAGTGCTGTCCCATCCTAACAAGCCTTTCTGGAAATGAGTGGAGTCCTAACAAAACAATGCAGTAAGGACTGTTTTGGAAAGGACTCCTGATAAGTAGCCTATCTGTTTCTGCCGTTGCAGACATTCCTGCTTGTCATCAGTGTGATAGCCGTGGCCATAGCTGTGATTCCTTGGATTGCGATACCCATGATTCCCCTTGCCATCGTTTTCTTCTTTCTTCGGCGATACTTCTTGGAAACGTCAAGGGACGTCAAACGCCTGGAGTCTACAAGTGAGTACCGAGGAGAGGATCGCCAGTGGGTGCGGCAATGTGACGCAGCTTTGGTTTGTGCCGCGGTTAAGGAGATGCAGAAGTTTGCAGACTCAGTCTTTCAGAAAGTCTCTCTTTGTTACCATAAGGTAATTAAACACAGTCCTGGAGTCACCGTGAGTCATTGTGAGTGGAGCTGGTGGCCTTCCAGGTGCAGCTTTGCAGACTACTCTAAGGAATGACAGGCACATGTGTGGGACAGGACTCAGGTGGATTTCCCACAGACAGAGACCCTCTCTGTCTTGCTCATGACATATGTCCCTGCATACACAGGGCGGACACTCAGTCAGCATTTTTCTAATAAAACATCTCATCGTATATTGAACTAATTTAGAAAAAAAAAAAAAAAATCAGGAGATTTTCCTTTCCCGAAGGGACTGGAAATGACGAAAAGAAAAGAGTAAAGAAAGGAAAGGTAGAGGCGTAGGAAATGTAAGTCAAAAGTCAAGTGTTTGAAAAACATAATTGTGACCTATTGATAGTAAGTTGCAGTTGCTAAGTGCTTTGAAAACATAAGCATTGCTATCTTCAGTTTTGTTCCTCATTGTCAGTGATACTTCCTGTTGTGGCCTCATGGTTTGTTTTTTTCACCTAGGCCATTGATATACATGTATCCTGAGAAACCAGGTGGAATGCATTTTGTCTATTTATTGCTCTAACCTTTCTAGCTAGGCATACTGAGAAGAATGTCTTGTGACAAACACTGTATTCTGTAGATAATCACAGGGTGAATTAATCCAGAGCTCAACCGTTTATGAATGCACAACTAACATACTTCATTATTATTAAAATTTAAAACCATAGGGAGGATAAAATTGTTCATTTTTTAAAAAGGTCTAAGGACCATCCCCAAACAGTAAAAAAGGAAACTATCCTATCAAAAAACCTCTGTGATAAATAGCTAGTGAAACTGAATGCCAGCTCATCCATTTGCAAACCAAACCAAGAAGAGAAGAATCGTGAGTCCCCCAACTCTAGTATCTACTAAGAAAAAAAAAAAAAAAAATGTAAGTTCATCAGGACAAAGGTGTTCTTGTCTCATTGCATATGTGTCTCCTTTTTAATAATAAACTCTAACGAGCCATTGGTTATAACGGTCTGTATAAACTGGAGCAAGTGAAGATTCCTAAAATGTATTTGGTGGATCTGCTGAACCACTGCATGGTCCTGTCCCATGAGGTGTTTCCACGGTAGGCAGAGTGGTGAGGTTCGTATATATGGTGAGGTTCACTCTGCTGAGGTGACTTGGGTTACAGTGACAGGACTCAGGCTGGCCATGGTGGATTGCATTGCTGGAGACCCTCCTTTGTGCATTTCATTAGCCTCAGGTTTTTTGTATAGACATAAGCCTTTAGGTGTAAGTTGAGGCCACTTATGAAATGAAGTCATTCAACAGTTTTTGAAGCCTCAAGTATATTTGAGGAAGGGCTATTCTTTCCAGAAGGAACACCTTGATTTAGATTTTTATCTGTGGCAAGAGCTGCTTCCCATCCATGTAGAAGGAGAAAGAGAGGACTTACTACAGCTTTTTGCAAGCCAGGTGTCGTGGCTCATGCCTGTAATCCCAACACTCTGGAGGCTGAGGCAGGAGGATTGCTGTGAATTTGAGGTCAGCTTGAGCTATGTAGGCTTGAACTACATGGTGAGACCCTGTCTCAAAAACAAATAAATAAATACATTTATTTATTTTAAAAATTAAAGCTTTTTTCAAGCAGCAGGTAGAATTTTCTTTCCTGAAGCTCAGAGCATAACCTAATTTCATCATAATTTTGATGTGGAGAGTCTTACAACTTAATCATGGCCCTTATGGAGAATTTGGGTTTTTCTGTACCCATGTTGGCTATGACAAGGAGTTAAATGTGGGTATTCCTTTCTCTACATCCCCAAACAACCAAAGGAAGCATTTATTGGCACCCATCTGGGTATGGGTTTGTGTCATAAGTGATAGCTCTATTGTTTTTTTCTAAGCAATAATTGCTAGTGATTTTTGAGGCTACCGATGTAATCACTAGCTAAAAGAAGGCTGCCCAATGACTGTGGCAAGAAGCATAGACCTACTTCATCCTTGTGCTGGGAGGGACTCATACAGCCTCAAGATCTATTTTCAGAGACCGCTGCCTGACTGTCTTTGGAAGCATAGGCTGACATTTAAGCACTCTTAACAATAGTTGGCCATAATGACTTTCATTTTTTCAAAGACAGATAGATGTAGCAACAGTCATACAGAGGTGCATAAAACCAGGATGGCGTTTGGATGCATTTCTCTAGCCAACCCAGTGCCTGAATTGTGAGCCTTAACTGTATTCTCTCCTAGAGGGTTCTGTGATCCATTAGCAATGTCTGCCACAGGCACCCATTTGCAAGCAGAGCATTAACATGTGCTCTTGTTCTCAGACCATAGATCCTTAAAGTTGCTGTTTTTAAAAGTTCCCATGCCAGCTTTCCAGAGCAAGTGTTCAATTTTGAGAAGCCTAAAGGGTATTAGTAAAGTAAGAGTTGGAAGTTTTCTAACTATGAGCTACAGTCTAGAGAAAAGTATGTCTAAAAGCACATGAGCACTTTAACTCTTAATTATTGGCCCCTTGGAACTCTGACTCAGATTAAAAAGCACAGCCTTGGGAGTAAGGGATGGGTCTGGCACCCAACTGTACTACTTGGAATAATTTCTTTAATCACAGGCGGTATTGTTAATGCCTCAGGCCCATTTTCCTTTGTTAAGGCTACGCTAATCATACCTGTCCTGTGGGGCTGTCCTGTGGACTGCTCAAGACAGTGCCTGGAAAGTGCTTGCTGACAGCTATGAAAAGTACTAGAACCTTACACATAAGGGAATTAAAAACATAATAGTCAGAAAGTTAGTGTTACTGCCCAGGTCTCTGTCCTCCTCTTTCCCTGAAAAGGTACTGAGTCCTTCAGGGTGTGTCCTGAAGAATGCTTGGGGTACAGAAAGCATAGCTGTGGATCTTGTGAAGTGTAAGGTTATACCAATGTCACAGTATTACTCTGTCTATTTCAGGCTAGCCTTTCAGACCTGTGTAGGAAATAGGCAAGATAACTGGGGGCCTTGCCATGTGCTGACCCCCAAGACTAGTTAATTAGTCTTTGCATCCCTTCAGTACAACCCCCTGACAGTGAAGCAGGATTCTGTCTCATGGGTACAGACCCCTCCTGTACCTGGACAGCTCTATGGTGACGTAAAGGACATGACTTGGCCTTGGCTTTCCTGGTCCTCATGGCTGAGATGCAGTTGTAAAGTACACCCTGCCCTTAAGCCCAGCCCGAGAGAGCCAGTGGTGACTTTGGTCTCCTGATAGGGAACACAGGTAAAGACGGCCAAGCCAAAGGCTTCCTTTGAAGACCCTGCATGGGCAGCCATCACATCCGTCTCCATCTCAGAACTGTCATCTCTGATGAAATAGTGAACCCACCTGGTTCTGTAAAGGAGAGTGCATGGTTCTGAGTGTCCTGGGTTCTCTGGAGCTAGACCTTTGGTGTCCTCTAGGTAGGACATGGGCACGTGGAATCCTAGGCTCATCATCCCCAGCAGCACCCTGTTTGCAGAGTGACTGTGCTCTGGGACAAGGTGGAACATCTGCTGCAGTCTGCAGAAACAGCCTGTGGGACGCTCCAATTGTTCTTACTTGGAGTCTGAGCTCGGTCTTCTTACGTCACATTCCTATCTTAAAAGCGCAGAGGTGAAGGAAATAAATAGCAGTTAAAATATACATCCTGGTCAGCAGAGAGCTGCAGGGAAGAAGGGGCGGTCAGCAGGACTATGGCTGAGGTGTGGCACCTTCCGTGACCTGAGTGCTGTACACACTTGGAAGCCCTCTTCCCCCTTGCTTGTACAACTATAAACTGATTTATGAGGCAGCCCTGTGTCTCGGTACTCATGTATCCCAGGCCCCCCAAACACACACAGCAGCCACAGGCACGGTGAGAACATCTGTGTCAGAACACACTGTCATACAGACAAGCACTCGGATGCCCTGCAGAATAACTTCAGCTGTTTTTCTCTTGATTTTTACCTTCTTATCTTATAAAATCTACCCAGCCTCTTGTAAAATGAACGGGCTTCACTTCTCCTGATTACTCCAGGTTTCACCAACAAGACTTCTCTAGATGGGGACAGGTGACAAAGTTATCTGTCAGTGTTTCCTACCCGGAAAGCACAAATAGCTCATTCCAGACAGAGGTAAAGACTGCATGCTGGGCCCCACCCAGCCCAGTACAGCCCTGTTCTCAGTGCAGAGCGGGGACTATTGGAACCATCCTGCCTGGCAATGAGGTCCCCTCTGTGAGCCCAAGGGAGTGGGGCTTGGCTTGCTGATCAGGATCCAGTGCACTCCAAACATATGGCCAGTTATGGGGCAGATGTCCCAAATCAAAATGCAAATACACAAACTTTTCTAAATTCTGTTAAGATGATAAAGCCACTAAGGCCTCAGTCAGGTTTGGAGGCCAGGTGGCACTGTAACCTCCAAATACGAGGACAGGTTTCCAGTAGGGTAGTTACAGAAGCATCCTTCATAGTTTACAGTTGAGGTCAAGACCAGTCAGAGACGTGTTGGCTTAGCAGGATCTGTGGGCACAAGTACAGTGTGACTACCAGGTACACAGTGACTGTAAAGAACTCTTCTAGTGCCATCAACAGAGGAAGATTCTCCAGGGTGCAAGTAGGTGACACTGTTCATCTGTGTCAGATGCTGTTCTAGTTACTGGCCCAGTGTAGCTATGGCCTTGCCCCTAAATTGATAATCTAAGATGGAAGCAGACAAATAAATAGATTATCCTAATTCACTGTGATGCGTATTCTGAACAGAATCGTAAAATAATAATAATAATGCTACTGGCTTAGAAATCCGTGAAAAATAATTTCTTCCTAAAGAGATGTCCAGAAGAGTATGAAGCGAAAATGTCAAAGGATGGGTCAGCAAAGAGAGAATGATAACTAGATTTCAATTAGGTCAAAGGTGGGCAGAACAAGGACTTTAATTTCCCAGTCCTTAAAAGGAGGCAGGCTTTGTCCAGGGACTGAGTGTTGGTGGGCAGGGTCTTCTCCAGGTTGCTAGAAGTATTTCATCTGGAAACTCAGAGCCCCTTGCTTCACCTTTGGTGGGATGTGTGACCGTAGAGCACAGCGGGCAGCTGGTTTCTTGCATCCAGCCTTACCAGGCTTCCTCTGTTTTGTGTCTGTCTGTGTTTCTGCAGCACGGAGTCCGGTCTTTTCCCACTTATCCTCTTCCCTCCAGGGGCTCTGGACCATCCGGGCCTACAAGGCTGAAGAGAGGTGTCAGGAGCTGTTCGATGCCCACCAGGACCTACACTCAGGTCTGTGTGTGTCTGGAAGTGGCCTCAGAACCTGGAACCTAGTGCTTGCGTAGCAGGTAGCTTCTCTGCCTGCTGCTGGGCACTGCCCAAGTCCACCTTCGTGCATCTTCCTGCCTTTCTGCCCTTGGGCTTTAACTCATAGTATCTCTTTCTACTTTCCTGCTTTACCTCTGCCTGTTTGCATGGTCCTTCATCTCAATGCCCTGCGCTGTCTGTCCCTTTAGGGCACGGCTCAACAAACACTTTTTTTTCTTTTTCTTTTTTGCAGAAGGCTACCTAGCAGCAGCTCTTTCCTGTGCTGCTCTAACACAAAAACCAGTATAGACAGCATCTCATTCACTGTTCATGCTCCCATCAAACTGTTAATAAACAGATGATGAGCACATCTTGGCCCACAGGCTATGGATTACTGACCCTTGATTTTATACTTTGAGCATGTGAGACTTCAAAAGTGACAGAGAAAATCAGTGTTCTGGTGAACAGAATCTCTGTCCAGTGGATGTGTATTATTATTTGTATCGTTGAAGTTTCCTTTCACTTAGACTGCCAGATTTCCCCTGAATATACAAAATCCTGGCACATCTTTCCAATCTCTATTTTTTTTATGCCTGCGTGATTCTTGCAGGTCCTTTTTAGGAAGACAGTCATTCACCTGCAGCCCCTAAGCACCTTGCCTCCTGTGCAGGATCCTCTCACTATGGAAGGTGCTAGAAACAGATTGCAAGCTGTGTTCTCTGCTACTGAACTGAGAACCTTCTCTATGTGAACTGGTGACTTCACACGGTAGCCTGGCCTTGCAAGACCATTTCTTCCATGATTTTTATTTGCTTGTTTTGGTTTGGTTTAGTTTTTAAATTACAGTTGTGTTTCTGCCTATCACCTCTGGGTTGCATGTTCTAGCGCAACTTTTTTGCAAAGCCTCTGCACAGTTTTGTGTAAGTATCATGAATGCATTGCCCAGCTTTCCAGAACCTTCAGGTTCCTCGGGTGTGTGGCTTAACTGTGGTACTCTGTTTGCATTGTCATGCTGCTCACATTCACTGCAGTTCATGTGGGTTTTGTACTTACGCATCATGCTTGTTCTGGTTCCCAAATACAGAGGCTTGGTTCTTGTTCTTGACGACATCGCGATGGTTTGCTGTGCGTCTGGATGCCATCTGTGCCGTCTTTGTCATTGTTGTTACCTTCGGGTCCTTGATTTTGGCACAATGTAAGTGCAGATGTGAATAACAATTTATGGTATGATTACAATTTGTAGCTGTGTTTACAGTTATTAAATTAAACTCTTGCCACCTTGTGTAATGGTACATACTGTTTTTTTCTAATGAAGTGTATTAGAGCGTTTACAGCGTGTCAGCATGGATACAATTCCAGAGTGTGACCCATTTAGAGGAGTCATTGGGTCTTGACACATCTCTTTTATTTTCCTTTGAATAGCCTGAGATCTATGCAAATGACACTCTGGAAAGTCCTGGTTATATTTGGTAGTTGTGAGGCAAAAACTGAGATTACTATTAAGCATTTTGTCCTTAGGGCTTTAGATTTGTTTTGGGGCTACTTAGATTAGTGGCGGAGGTGCCCGTGTACTGCACTGAGACAGAATCTCAGCAGGAGTGTTGCTGTCATTGCCAGGTGGGTACCAGACCACCAGAGGTGGCACGTGTGGCGTGAATTCACCATCCCTAACTTCACTCATGGCACCACTGAATTATGGTATTTAATAATAGAACGATGGGAGTAATATTTTACTATGTAAAGCATTGTCTCTTGGACCCCAATGCCTTGTTTTTAGTGGTCTTCCATGGTGGTTGCCCTGGATGTAGAACATGTGGGGTGACATAATGGGTGGCAAGACCGTAATGATATATGTCTGAATAATGACATTGTTCCTCACATATCTAATGCTGTTTTTTCAAAACTATGCTGATCCTGTTGAGATTAATAAACTCATTCAATAAGCTTTCTGAAAGCATACTGGGTTTTTAAAATTACATCACAATCTCAATCAACAGATAGTAGAAGTGTAACTATTACTATCATCATACACAACTTGCTGGGTCCTCTTGGTAGAGTGGCAGAGGGTGCACATTTTGCAAATGAGATTGACTTTGTTTCCTCCTTCCTCCGTGTAGCTTTGAGTGCTGGGCAGGTTGGCTTGGCCTTGTCCTACGCCCTCACCCTCATGGGGATGTTCCAGTGGTCTGTTAGACAAAGCGCCGAAGTGGAGAATATGGTAATGTTTATCTGAACGTTCTTGGCCTTTTCAAGTCTCTTTGCCATGAAATGGCATAAAAGCAGTTCTTATGTAAAATATTAAAACTGTTATTTTTAATCGTAGCTTACAGAGTTTTTTAAAATCCTTCCTCCATCTGTTTAAAGTTAATGTAAAATAAAATATATACATCTTTTTCTCAGCCTCATGTATGCTATGTCAGCAGGTTTTATATTCATTACAAGCTGTCTTCAAATGTAATAAATGTCTCTGTAGGAGGCAAGTTCTGAAATCCTAGAGAGGATATAAGCTAATTTCTTAGAGGCCTGTTTATTTTTGTTTCTTAATGGGTAATTCCTCATTCTTGGTAAAAGAAGAATTTAATATTTTGAAGTTGTTTGTTTGTTTAATTAATAGGTCTCCCCTACTTCCTTTCTCCCACCCGCCCACCCTTACAGTTTTAGCATTTCTTCTATGTGAAGAGCACAAGGCAGAAAGCCCAGAATTTGCCGAAGTTTCTTTCTAGTAGACTAAGCACCTCTTTAATATGCTCCTCCAAGGAACTAAGCCCGAGGTTGTTTAGGAGAGACTTAATCGATATGTAAATTACTTCCTCTTTTAAATATTTACACCTTCTCCTAGAGAGAGATAAACAGTCAACATGAAATATTTCCATTTTGTTCTTCCCATAGAGTAGATATCGCAATGAGATTTGACTGCTGACTTCACTGATGTATAGCAGGTGACCACAGAAGAACCTTGATTGGCCATAAATAGTCCTTGCTTTTACAAAATCCTCTTTGTATTCAGTCTTAGACTATTGAAGGAATTAGTCATAAGTGAAGGTGTGACGCCATGACCAACACAATAGCAAAGCATCAAGATCATTCTCCATCTTTAGATGTTAAGACTTGGGGTATCCTCATCCAGCTGTGTGTGGGTTACCCTTGATCTCAGAGCATAGCACAAATATCTTGGACCCCCACAAACAAGGTTCTCCAGTCGTCACCTGTGTGGGTGCCATGTCTCTTTCAGATGATTTCAGTGGAGAGAGTGATTGAATACACAAATCTAGAAAAAGAAGCACCTTGGGAATACCAGAAACGCCCACCACCAGGCTGGCCCCATGAAGGAGTGATCATCTTTGATAATGTGAACTTTTCGTACAGCTTAGATGGGCCTGTGGTGCTAAAGCACCTGACAGCACTCATTAAATCAACAGAAAAGGTTGGTTCGAATCATCTTGCTTCTTCTAAGTTTCAAGTAAAATAAAAGGTTTAGTGCCACCTCTGCTTGTAAGCTTCCTGGTGGACCTATTGTCTGTCTGTGGGTACATGTGGGATCGGTGATGGTAGAGATGAGTCTTCCTTGGGAAGGGACAGTGGAATGAGGAGGCCAACATTTCCTTCTTGATGCTGAGAGCTGCTCGTGTAGTTGCTGGGCCCTGGACACCAGGATTAGGGTTTAACCTGGCTCAGGCTACTTGGGATGCTATTTTTGAACATCTAATTATTTGTGATTATATCTAGAAAATCAACTCTGGCTCCTTGTCACTGAGGTTCCTGTGTCTAATTCCTGCCAGGTCTTGTTCCTCATGTCACTCAAATGATGTTGTCCTTCATCCCCTGTCCTTTTCATTAGTCTGTCTCATCTCCTCCCCTATACTTTGCTTCTGCTCTGCTGGCCTCCCACAGCTTCCTGTCTCTGCCTAAAACATGGATCTGGTGCTCACGTGACTTCCTTCTGGCTCCTGGGCTGGGTGAGCCACTACTGTGACCTTGTTCAGACCCCAGGCCCAGGCCTCTCTGGCCAGAGCTACATAGCCAGTTCTCAACCACCAGGAAAGAGTGCAAGAGCCATAGTGCTGTCAGTGCCCAGCAGTCAGAGCCCCAAGCTGTAGGCACTATGGGGCCCAGAGTCCATGAAAGAAAAGCCGGGGGGGGGGGGCGCAAGAAATAATGGGAAGGCTTGGGACCTGGATATCTCAGCATCTACACCACCACTGTGTCGATTTCACCCCCTGGGGCAGGCTCCTGGTGAGACTAAACCAGAACAAAGCAAGGAGAGAGTCTTCCACTGGCCCTGGCTCCTGACATGGGCACGACCTCCACACCATGGTGTCCCCTGTCCTCCCAGACTTAACTGTTCTCCCAGCCACTCATGCACACTTGCTCCTGACTTTGGAGACCCTTTCTTGCTGCTCTTGGGGTGCAGAAAGCTTCCTCATTTTCAGCATCAGTGCAAATATCTGTGCATCTCTGAAAGTATCCGTTCTTCCACACCACCCTCTATAGACTTGTAGATCTTATTTGTTGTACACGCAGGTTCGTGGCAGCATTATCCATAACTGCTGAAAGGTGGGAGTAGCTTAGGTAACCATCGACAGTTAGATGAATGGTTGAGCCCTACATGTCTATTCCCAGTGGAATGTTATTTAGTCTTCAAAAGAAAGGAAATCCTGACTTGTGCTACAACAGGGATGGGACTAGAGGATATAGTGTTGAGTGAGAAAAGCCAGACATGGGAACAACATGGTACGAGTCCACTAATGTGCAGTGCTGAGAGTGATCCAAATACAATGGTAGTTGCCAGAGGCAGGGAGCTGGGAATGGGAGGTTGTTTAACACGTTCCTGCCTGTACCACTGGTGGTACATGCATGACCCTGCCGTGGAGTGGCTTGTACCAGCAGAGCGGACTGCCCCCTGCCCCGTGATGGGACAGTTGTGCATGTAACCACTGATAGTTCAAGCTGCCCAACAGCGAGACATGCAAATCATAGCCCAGCGTGAATCTGTTAGTGGGTACAGAGTTCCAGTTTTGCAAGGTAAGAAGAGCTCTGAAAGTGGATGGCACTGAAGGTCGCACTGCAGTGTGACCCTATTAATGTACACTTAAAAGTGGTTATTGTGGTGAATTTTAGGTCACTTTACCACAATTTTAAAAAATTTTGTGGGGCCTGATGACACATACCTGTACTCCCAGTACTCAGGAAACTGAGGCAGGAAGATCTTCACAAGTTTGAGATCATCCTGCGCTACATAGTGAGCTCCAGGACAGCCTGAATTACATAATCTTGTCTCAGAAAACAAAACAAAACAAAGCAAAACTCACAGTTACAAAAGAGACTATCATGGTGTGATTTGTATTCTGGTTTGTATCTTGTGGTACCTTGAGGCTTCCTAAGGCTGGGAAATACTTTCTATTCATCTGCTTCCCCAGTAAATGGCGTTCCTTGGGGCACATGGTGAGTGCCGAAGCAGCTGGCTGTGAGCATGAGTAATACTGGGTAGATACCTGTGATAGAACAGGTTTGCAGAGGCAGCTGTGAATGGCTTACTGCCTGGATGGGAGCGTTGAACCCTTTCTTTTCCTCTTCCTCCTCCTCCTCCTGTTCCTCTTCTTTCTTCCAGGACTGAGCATGCAACTCAGGGCATGCACCAAGGGCTCAACCACCGAGCTACAGCTCTTGCCCTGCAGTGCCAGACACTTCAGGAGCTGCTCCTTTAAACCCTTTCCACTCCAGGCCCTTGAATGGCCTCCACTCAGTCACGGTGTAATGAGTGATACCTTTGCAGCATGAAAGAATGAATGTACCAGTTGGTACCCAGAGGGAACAGCTTTAGTAAACCATCAGGCAAAAACAAAATCCTAATTATTTCCTCAGCTTCCTGGCAGGGCTAAAGGTGGTGAGGAAAACTTTGTGGGCCAGACGGGAGCTGCAGCTCTAAACACACACCTGACTCTCAAACTGTGGGGACATTTGCGTACTTGCAAACAGCGTATCAGGTCCAGCGCTGCCCATAACATTCTGTTAATTTGTACATGCCTCAGATATCCCTGGAAGCCACAAAATACATGAAACTTTGTACAACTAGAAATCCATATGTCCCCAGATTATTGTCTTTTTTTTTTCTTAAAGATTATTCAATCTTAAAATCCCCAACACCCAGGGTTACTTGAGATGCTAAAATGCTTGAAGATAAACCAGACTTGAAGACTGCATTTTAGCATCTACAATACTTTGACTTTTGATTTGTGTTTTGAACGACTCGGTAGTTAGGGATTATGTCCAGGGCATGTCCTTGTGGGATGATTGCCCTCTGCTTGTGACCCTGGGGTGTCATCTCCTCTGCCCCTGTCCAGTTCCTGGTTTGCAGCCAACCCTTTGGTCTTAGATTTGATCAGGAGAGGCAACATTCAGGGAAGACCCTGGAATGTACCGGCGGCAGAAAAGGAGCTTCATTTTCTCCCCAGTTTCCTCTGTTGAGATTTCTAGAAGTTACAGTAAATAGGAAAATATAATCGGCACTAAGCAGATTGCTAATTTAGGGAAGAAATTGCAAGTAAAAATAAAGACCAAAAATGAGGTAAATACCATCCGTGGCTTCCAGGTTAGATTTTAAACACTGGCTGCATTTTTTCATTTAGATGATTTTGTGGTTGATTTGATCATTTTAGAAAGTACTGGGCCATTTTAAAGCATTTTCCAGCTCTAGAGGTAGATTGATTTTGGTTTGTTATTCTTTTTTTTTTCTTGCTCAGAGCTATTACTTGGATAATACATTTTTACAGATGTGTACTAGACCTTGCTGTAATGTGCAAAAATATTAGTTTCCTGCATTTTTCCCCTTTTTACATTTTCCCCTTTTTCTCAGGGAGCCCTCCTCTCTGGGCCTGGTGCTCCCAATTCCTGGCCTGCTCCCCAGCCCTTGCTGGTCCAGCCACACCTTCTTCTTCTGGGAACTTCTTAGAAATGCAGATGCTCAGGCTCCTCCAGCCCTATATAGTCAGATTCACATTTGCATGAGACCTCCAGCAATTTTTCATTACCAGTAACTCATAGTTTCCAAAAAACTTCCTTCAGCACCTTGGAATTGAGCCCTTGGGTTATCCTAGCATCTCCCACAAGTGACGATGAGACTCTAGAAAGTCCTGGACCACTTACTACTATGTAGATTTTTTAAAACTTTATATTCTGCAAGCCCTAAGTTTATATTATGGTTTAATTACGCATGATCCCAGGTGATGCTTTTATGTGCCTCTTTCCAGTCAAGCCTGTCTTCTGCTGCAGAACACTGCATCTCTGATCCAGCTGTCCCCACATGCCTGTCCCTGGGTCTGTATCTCACAGTACCCCACTCAAGCGCTGCTAGATGTTGAGTGCTTTTCACTACCAGAGGGCATAAGAAAGTAGCTTCACTGCCCTAAACGGGGGACTGGGTCTGTCTTACCACCCAGGTGACCCAGCTGCATATTTCTCCCCAGCCTCCACGGTGGGCACCAGTCCTCCTCAGGACAACCACAGTCTTTGCGCATTCTTGTCCTGCCCCTGCCGTCATGCCCACCTGCATCTACAGTAGGTTCTACATGCCGAGAGATAGGTCTGCATGGAACCACACCTCTATCCGCTCTCCTGCCTAGGGAATCTGGTGCTGGGCCATCAGAGAGGGCAGGATGCAGGCCAACCTTCGTTCTAGTTGGACTCAAATTATTTCATAAAGAGTCATTAATCTTAACTAAGCCTTTTTTTTTCCTCTGGCAAAATGCAAATAATGGGACCTCACACTGAGTACTGTAGAGACTGACACCTTGATTAAAGGTTGCTGTCATTATCCTGGGGTGCAAGATAAACGTACCCACTTAAAAGGCATAGCTTGTTGTCTGCCCCATAAAAATGAAGTGTCAGCCACTGGCTGCCCTATTTATACAGTTATAGGAGTCATCTGCCGTATCTGTCTTCTATTCATTTATTGTATACCTGAAAAATCTGATGCTAATTCTAAAACTTTCTCAAGCCTGAGTTAAACTTCCAGCTTCCTATAGAACTCCTGTTTTTCACAGGACACCACAGCTAATACCAATGGAAAAAGATGTGTCCTTCCCTTGGCACTTGTAACCCAGCAGAAGGAAATAAGTAGTAGCTGGGTACGGTGGTGCACACATGCAATCCAGTATCCCAGGAGGCTGAGGCAGGAGGATCACAAATTTGAGCCTCCCCTGGGCATTTTAGTGACTTAGCAAGACTGTCTGGAGGAGAAAAGAAAAAGAAAGAAGGATAGGGAGCACAGAATGGCTACTTTATAAGACGGAAAGTGGTCACAGTTTATAGATGTTTAGGTAAAGACATCTATTACAGGTGGAAGTTGTCCACATGAGGGGACAGGTAGACTACTTCTATGGGATTCACCACTTGGAACAAACCTGAAGATAGTGGCTAAGATTTCAGCAGGAGGAGATGTGTGTGAAAGGCACTGAGGTGAGAGACCACCTTACGGTGAGCATAGGGCCAGGAGTCCCTGCAGATGAAGACTTGGGCACCTTCACAGGACACAGGGTGGGGGGACCTACCTACCAGGTGTGTGACACTTATTGTCAAGTTCAGGCCTCACGATAAGGTAGGGGCCTCAAGGAAGTGCTGTGGTAGATAAGGATGGAAAGGTTGGTCAGGAGAATTTGGAAGTGTCGATGTTTGGTGTGGGGCACCAGGTACACACCTCACAAGGGGAGTCTGAAAAGCCAGTATACAAAGATCCCAGCAGGGAGGCATGCAAGCCAGCAGCCTGATGCTGTACTAGCAGGACATGGTGGGGAAAGTGATTCTACTTTTGCAGACCAAACTAATGTCAATTCAGAGAAAGTTACAAGGTGCAGCTTTGCAAATGAGCAGGGAGCCGGGTGGCAATGGGAGAACCCTGTTACTGAACAGTGAGTTGGTACCTATCAGCTGCCTTTGAAGACATTTGTATCTGTTGCTCATTTGTATCAGTTCCATGTCTGAAAATTGACCTTAGGGAAATAATTAAGGTTGCAAAGATTTAGCTTCCATGGTACTTAACATGGTGTTACTTATAATAGCAAAATATTAGCCTGCACATTCACCAATAGAAAGTTCATTATATAAATGATCATATATACTGAAATATTTATATGGTCCTTAGAAGACAAAATTTTTATTAAGTAATACATGAAAACAGAGGAGAGCCATGGTAAAAAGGCTAGCTTTCCAAAGACAGGTTTAAAGGCACACTTCTCATTTTGTTTAAATGTATGAGTTTGTAACTTTAGAAACACACACACACACATATACCCACAGTACACCCAGATAAGAGGAATTGTTCTATCAGAGTGCTGGAGTTATGGCTAATATTTGTATACTTTTCCAGTTAATTTTCACTGATTATAATTGGGAAGAGTTTGGTTTATTTTGTTTTTAAAAGCCTTACACTAACGTAATAGCTGCTGGAATTAAAACAAGGGCACTGAGTCAGGAAATAAACAGAGAGTCTTCACGGCTGTGATACCAGGATGCCTTTGGAGGACACTGGGAACAAAGTGGGCATTAGAAGTCCAGCGATCCCTGTGGGAACATCTGGAGCGGCAGCTGTAGAGGGAGATGCTGGGTATGGATCCTGCTGGATTTGACAGATGGAGAGAGCTCTGAGTTAATGTCTGATACGTTGATGCGGTTTTCAGAGCCCAACCTTCGCCCACAGAGAAAACATAAAGGGGCTATTACAAAGTGATTAAAATGAGACTACTGGGTCTTACCGGGTTTTTCTGGTGGCATGAATTAGCAGTTGCCTCGCCTGGCATCTGGGAAAACCCGTTGGTGACCTGTGATAGTCTTTCAAACCATAGGTTTTTGTTTTTGTTGTTTTCTGTTTTTGAAAGAAAGAAAAACAAGAAGTTTTGTTTTCTGACAGTTCTGGAGGCTGGACCTTCAATAGCAGCTCACCACTAGGATTGGCTCCAGTGTGGCCTGGCAGGGCTCACAGATGGTCTTGTCCTCGTATCCTCGTGTGGACTTTCTGCATGCATTTAGACTGAGAGGGAGCTCTAGTGTCTCCTCCTTTAAAGACACCAGATCCACCGGACTAAGGAGCCACCCTATGACTTCATTTACTTTAATTATTTCCTTAAAGGCCCTGCCTCCTGATGTATTTACACTGGGGATTACGGCTTAAACACTGGTTTTGGGAGGACGCATTTCAATCCATAGTATTTGTGATGTTTCATTGAAAATTGGGCCTTTGAACTAATACCCATCTTACTTCCAGTACCCTCCGAGAGAAGACCACGTCTGTGCAAGGGAAAATCTCCAATAATAAACCTGACTTGAAGGCTTACAAGCCTACTAAGCCCTTTTTTGAGGCTACCAGATTATAGTTTTGATGACTTTGAGTAACAGAGAAACCTAGGTTTTCTTTGAGTTGCTTTTAGTTATCCTCACTTGGGCTTGAACCTGCGGTTGCATGTAGCTCTTGGTATTCCCTATGTGAAGGGGCTCATCTGGCTATTTACTAATGGTCTGCAGAGCTTTGGGCAGGTGCTAGTTTTCCATGGAGTCAGTAGCTTTTGAGTTCTGAGTGTTCAGACGTCCCACAGACATGGCATCTGCCTGCATCTTGGTGCACAGCTGTTTACACGTGAGAAGGCCCAGAGAAGACAGACACACACATGAGCCATGTGCATTTGCCCTGGGACACACAAATCCATGAGCTCAAAGTGGTCCATCTATAAAGTGCAGAGCAGGACTCCTATGAGGTAGATTATGACTGTAAAGATATTTTTAAACTTAGATAAAGCCACTTCTTATATTTAACCTCTGTAAAGATAATTTTGAAATGCCATTGCTGATTTTTATTTGAAAGGTTTCCAACAAGATGACATGTAGAATTCCCAGCATATAATCACAGCACAGCAAAGTTCAGTTCCTCACTGTTTAGAGCAGTGAGTTTTTAAATTTTACTGAATTAATTGAGAAATGGTGAAGACTTATCTCACACCCTTTGCTGATTCCAGATTTTTAAATTAAGATGCAGTCGTCTCCTAAGAAGCTCTCCTTCACCAGGGAATTTTCTGAGGAGACTCATGGTAAAAAGGCTAGCTTTCCAAAGACAGGTTTAAAGGCACACTTCTCAGAGGCCAGCTTTTACCAAACGGCCTGCTTCCTGACCCGCATTTTATCTACATTCTATTGATTCTTTGGTCTTACTGTCTGTGCACATCATTTCTCTTCAGCTTTGGTTTTTGTAAGAGGAATGATATTTGACATGAGTCTTTCCCAAGGGGCAGGTATTCATTGGTTTGTAAAATACCTTTTGAACTGTTCAGATTGAAAGGCCTCGTATAAATAGCGAATGTTATTTATGTTGTTGTTGTTGATCTTGTTACTCATGTTTTGGCTACTGGCTACTGTGTCTCAATACATAAGAGCCCTGGATTTTGAAATTTTAGGATATTTCCTTTTGAGGCAGAAGAACATAACAAAATTTAGTTTCTGTACCATGAGTAATTTATAAATGGTAGAACTCCAGAAAAATTACTACTTGTTCACGTGTAGCACTTCTGACTTGGGTCATTAACATCTCTGTGACATTATCCAAGACATTCTCAAGAATTCTTTGATCTTGGAGCTAAAAGCTCACCTAAAAGTTGGCTTCTCAAAACCACTTAGAGGACTGCTGGCTTTCCCCTGCTAGGAGACTGGTGGCTGATTCCAAATCTTTTGCTGACCAGAATCTTAACAGAGGCACATTTTCTCTGCAGGGTCACTTGTCTCTGTCTGACATTTTAGATTGTCACAGTTTGGGGCTGCTCCTGATAACTAGTAGGCAGAGGCCAGGGGTATCAGCAAACATCCCACAGGGCACAGGACAGCCCCAGCAAGAGGAATTCCCCCAGCCCCAAAGCTCAATAGTGCTGCAGTTGAGAAACTTTTAGATGACACTGTGTGAAATATCCACAGTTCACTTCAAAAGCCAGAAATACTCTCCTAGGTGTGTTGCATACAATTGATTTTTAATCCTTCCTCTTGGATCTCTCTATAGGTTGGAATTGTGGGAAGAACAGGAGCTGGAAAAAGCTCCCTCATCTCAGCCCTTTTTAGATTGTCAGAACCTGAAGGTAAAATTTGGATTGATAAGATCTTGACAACTGAAATTGGACTTCATGATTTAAGAAAGAAAATGTCAATCATACCTCAGGTATGCAAGTCAGAGCGTTCGTACATGTTTCTTTTATATGGGCACCTAAGTTCAATTGCTTTTCATTTTATTGGTCTCTTTTAATTGGATGAAAAGAATTGATCCTTTCCCCCAGTATAGTATACTTTAATAGGTGTTTCCAGCAAGAATTTTCATCAGATATTACAGTTTATTCATGTGTGTGGGGGCTGGGAGCAGATAGAGAGGACTGATTCAATAATAGCTACTTAGCCAGATAGATTTCTGGGCTCCACTTCCCTAGGTACCATAGTCTTATCCACTGATAACCGCGTAATTCTAAGGACAGAATGATAAATGGTTCGCTTAGCACTTGAGAGGTTTCTGTAGGGAAACTTGGAGTAAGTGTCTTAATGAGGGAATTTTGCTGTAGGAAGTAAAACTACCCTTTCAAGGGCGATTATCTCCACAGAGGGCCTTCTGTGAAACCATGGGACTGTGAGATTTACAGAGCTTACAGATGTTTCACAGACATTCTTAGGATGTAGGCATTAGTACACGATGTTAGCCAGGGAAGCAGTCAGTAGAGGACGGCCTAGAAGTCTAGGAATAGGAATTCCAGCTCGCTGTACTTCTGTTTCCTCTTGCTTACTGATCAGCTGGTGGTGCCACCTCTCCAGAGCTGGCAGTGTGTGTAGGGTGCTTCTCACAGACCTGGACCGTGTGCCGAAGTGGTGGAGACTTGCAGTGCCATCTCCTCTTGAGCTCTGATTTTATTTTCTTTTACTTCTTAATAGAAAACTTTCGGGGAGTGTTCTAGAGATTGGATTACATGCACAATAGAGGCTCCTGTCACTGCTTTCAGTTCATCTATTCAATGTAAATCCAGAAAGTATTTATTGAGTAATTACTGTCCTCCAGGGACAACACAAGGCCTGTCCCCACAGGTCTAAGGCCTGCAACTGTGGGGCTTCAAATCTTCCCTGTGCCCTCAGTGCTGACACTTGCACGTATTCAACTCCAGACTTGCTAGGTGGGGTTTCTGGGTATTTTTTTACACTCAATTGTTCAGCTATCTAGGGAGCTATGGAACACACACAAGTGCACACTTATTTCTGAGATGAAGAATACAGAGAGGGAACAAAAAAAAAAAAAAAAAAAAGAGAAGTGGGCACATGGCATATAAGTAGAAAGAGCCTTCAGATACTGTTTATTAGGAAGCACTGAGTCCCTGGTACCCAAAGGGAAGGAGAACACAGGCATTTATCTTATGACTGAGTATAGCTATGCTCCCTGCTGTTGGCCTCTCAGATGTTGGAATGACTTTGAATAGTTTTGAAATCAAGATACCCAGAATCACAGTGAGATACCACCTCACAATGGCTGCTATCAACAAAACAAAACAAAACAAAACAAAAATGTGTTAGGTGAGGATATGGAGATGTGTTAGGTGAGAATACAGAGAAACTGGTGGGGATATCCGCCATGCAGAATGGTCTGGCAACTCCTCACAAAGTAAAGCATGATCCTGCAATCATGCTGCAGAATACACCCCAAAGAATCAAAAGCAGAGTCTTGAGAGATAGTGCACCCCTGCTCCCAGCAGCACTGTTTGTCACAACCAAGAGGTGGACATTACCCAGGTGTTCATCAAGAGATGAACAGATAAGCAAAATGTGGTTTCTCCATTCAATGGAAAATTATTCAGCATTAAAAAGGAAGGAAATTCTCGTACATGCTACAACATGGATAAACTTTAAAGGCATTGTGTTTAAAGAAATAAACCAGTCACAACATAAATACTGAATGATTCTATTAATACGAGATATTCAGAGTCACAGAGACAGAATGGTGTTTGAGAAGAGCTGAGAGAAGGCACGACATGCTATTTTGTTTAATGGATACAGTTTCATAGCCTTTAGCATTATAAGGTAAAGAAAATCCTGTAAATAGTGGTGAAAAACACAGAACAATGTGAACATATTTAATACCCTGAACTGTGTAGTTAAAAATGGTCAAGGTGCTAAATTTCATGTAATGTGTATTTTCTCACAATTCAGAAAAAAGGGAAACCCTTTCAGGAAAAAAATAGGGAAAAATTTTTTTCAACAATGAGATTCACTCTGGCTTTTAAAAACATGATTTAGTGGTTACCATAGAAGAAGAGAACTTAAATTCCCAAGTTAGATCTTTTGGTTGTACGCATCCCAGAAATGGGCCAAAGAAGGTTTATTTAACAGAGACAATGGGCCTGCCTGTAAAGGGCTTTCATACCTTTGAATGAAAGCTCTAGAAACGTGCCCTGTGCTCCATTTAATGCTTCTTAATAAGAAATGGTTGTACGCCTGCCTGTGTACATAAAAGAGCTCTAAATAAAGAAGTAGCGTTAGATGACTCTTGGCTCTGCCAGGAATGTTTTGGAAGCACATCTGAGCAAAGACTAAGAACACCTTGACATCACCAGCTTTTGGTTCTGTTCCATAAGTTCCCACCCTCCTTTTGTGCAAAAGCTCTGTGTATCCACTCCAGAGAATGTACTTACAAAACAGTGCTAAGCTTTGTATCCGTGTAAGATCATGATCACCAAGCACTGTAAACATGGAACCTTTATATTTTGCCTGTATATGCCTTTGTCTCCAAGGCGCAACGTTGGTTAATACAAGAAACATACGGTAGGGTAGTGTGTAGCCTTGGGATGAGTGAAGGGTCCCGTGAGCCATTCAAGAGGAAGCCTGGGATGGACTTTTAACAGCGTGTACTGAGCATGAACGAGACCCACATAATTTGTCCCTCACTGCTATTCTGTGAGCATGTGACCTTGAAAATGTCACCTTGCCCTCAGTGTCCTCAAACCGAACTATTAATTCCTGCCTCACATATTTGTTATAAAGAATTGACTCCATGAAAACCCAGCCCCTGATTCTCAGAAATGTGTGAAAAATAGTAAGTTTATTAAGGATTAGGATACAGCCGTTTTAGTTATGATTGCTACTAAGGTAAAAGTGGGTCTTGGTTCATGGATCTCTCTGTGTTTTTTTGTAATCCTTGGTGATTTTTTAAAGCTGAATTATTTATGTAAGTATACATAAATAATTACGAGGCAGCTTCCCCAACACACACACTTAACAGGAGTTCTAGGGTAAGGCCTTGTGGAGAAATGGAACCATAGGCCAGGCCATCCCTTTGTCTTCCTGCCTTCCTCCCACCCTGGCTCACGCTGCTTCCGGACCCCCTCAGCGTCCTGCAGACCCTCAGAAGCCCATGGCCGTTGTCTCCAGCTTGCCCACATTTCTTACCACTTGCTCTCTCCTGGAGGACAGGGCTGCTGCCCTCCTTCTTGTAGCCCTGCTGTTTGTTGCCGTGTTGGTGAGCTCCCAAGAGGTTGTTTGCCCATTCTTTTGTTACTTTCACTTGACAGAGTTAAAAACTGAAGCACAAGAAAGCAGGAGAGACAGGCTTGGGGGCTACTGCAGGGAAATTGTTCACATGGAAGCTCCAAGCTGCCTGTGCTTGGAATGGCCTGTGGGAGCTGCAGGAAGAACTGTTCCAATTCCTGATACCCTGTAGTTTGTATGTGTGCCTGTCCCCACCCCACCATGTCCAGAAACAAAAATCTCATAAAACATCATCCCTCGCCACACTGCACTCTTGATATTTTCTATTATATCCATTCTATTCTAGTTCATATAAAAGACAAAGTGATGATCATGAGCCACAAAATTGATTTCATGATCTGTTGGTTGCACCTGCAGTCCGCACCACTGCCTTCTGTCCTACCCTGCGTGGCCAGCTCAGCACCGAGAAATGAGCTGGTGTATACTGTTCTTTCCACTGAGCTCTGCAAGGCGGGTAGGTCAAGTCCCGTGTCCCAGAAAGGAAACTGAGACCTGCAGACATCTGTAACTTACCTTCAGGCCAACAGCTAATCCATAGTTGAGTCAAAACTCAGGACTGTCAGACTCTAAAAATATTTTTTCTGTAAATATTTGTTGACAGCTGAATCACTTCTCATCAGATTTTTGTATATGTTTACTATGCCCCCCACTTAAAAAGGATCTGCAGGGCTGGGGGTTTAGCTCAGCGGCATAAGTGCCTGCCTTGAAAGCAGGCAGTCGTGAGTTCGATCCCCGGTACCAATAAAAAGGAAAAAGACAAAAAAAAAAAAAAAAAAAAAAGTAAAAAGGATCTGCAAAAGTCACAAGCAAAGAGAATAAGAGCAAAGTCGAAAGATACCTTCTTCTACAGTTTTGCTCCTCATTGACACAGTTCACTACAGGAGTTTTGAAAGACTAAATATTGGGGAAGGTTCTTTTGCAAAACAAAACTTGGGGCACTCAACACTAAAGGGAAATCAGGTTCACTTCTGATCAGTATCAGATACACTGCTTTCTGGAGCTCAGAGCCCTTTCTCTGACCATGTTTCAGTGGCTCCAGAGGCACAGCAAGCCTGTTGTCAAGGTGTCTTGAAAGTTACGGATCTGTAGTTCAGAAATCATTCATCTCTCCTTGAGCGAAATGAATTCAGGGCAGAGTTGCTTGCATCACAATACTCTGATGCAGGTCTAGTGGGATGTTTGGAGCAATGCAGTCGACTGGAAGCCAAATGCTGTTTTCCTCAATTGTGAGTGGTAGGTGAAGCAGGCCCATGTCTTCTCCCTGCCTGGAGAGATCTTCCCCGTCTCCTCTTCCATTGGTTCAGGGTCCTCACCCCTCTTGAACCTTCCATGATCAGCTCAGTGTTAGGGATTAGGGACCTTAGTAGGAGCATGAGAGTCACTTTTTGATCAAACTCGTGTCCTTAAGAAAGGACTCCTTTGTAGGTATTCAAAATTCAGCAATAAGCAGATTGTGAAGGTACTTCCTAAATCACTTTTTTCAGCAGACCAGGGAGCTGAAACGCATTTTTAGGCTCCTGACCCGAAGTGGTTAAATGCACTCCTTGAAGAGAACCTCAGCGTGAGACTGTCTTCAGGGTATAGCTTGCTTATCGCAGTGCATCTGGGAAAATGGATTTCAAAATTCTTTTGGGTGGATTCTTTATACCTAGTGCCCCTATGCTTTTGGCACAAAGAAAATGTTTTCAGTTGAAGAGTAATTCCATGCAAATTCAGCATTTATGATGGCACCCCGAGGGTTGGCGCACATCAGCAGCTATCGTCTTTATCATGATTAAAGATTCCTTTTTTATATTGAGTAGCTTTTTTAAAGCATTTATATTAGAACAAAAGCCAGGTAGGTTTTAAAGAGTTCACTTTTAAACAGTTCACTTTAGTATTTCTCTTCCCTGAGTTTTCTTCAGTAAGTTGACAAGATTAACCGGAGCTGTGTCTCTTTAAGACTTCTTTTTGATTACCTGGTTTTCTTTTTTCTTTTTCTCTCCTTTTCTTTTCTGAGAACAAAACTCAAAGAGAGAAAAAAAGGTAGGTATGCTGTTACTGGTAAAGAAATACAATTGGATCCAGGCCTAATGCAGTCCGCTTTTGTTTCTACACACTGGAGTCTTCATTAAAGCCCATGGAACTGCTCCCCGGAGCTGGTGACCTTTTTGTACTTAAAGAAGACTTTACATGACTTAAATTCTTTTTCCTTTGTTGGTGAACAATGTTCTTTTCTTCTGAAAATGGACGATGATCAGTTCATTCAAAGGCTACAGGACCAAAGGAAAAAAAAAAAGGGAACCAGGACTTAAAGTGACTTCAGGTGATCCCTCATTCTTGATACCAGGAGATATACTGCCCTTAAAAAAGGGTTCTCAGGATTTGGAAATAAACACAACACAACAGTAGCAAGCTGTTAAATATATTTTAGTAGAGAAAGGTTCCTGGTTTGGGAACCAAAAAGATGAAAGTGTCATGCTTTGTCGTGCTAGTTGGTGACAGTTTTGTCTTGGTCCTGGGTCATTGTTTTAAGTGTCTGAAGGTCAGTGGGTAGAATTTCTTCATGAGATAAAGGGGGCCTGTCTTCCAGTCAGTACATACAAAAGGCCTAGGACGCCTGTGCTTTTCAGTCTTGCGGTGTCTTAAGGGATTATCAATTTACTGTCCTAAATGGTTTTGATTCACAGTGGCCACTTTTGAATGAACTAATATGAACTTAGGATGTTAATAATAGAGGAAAAAGTTAATTACTAAATATCACCCTAAGTATTTTTTTAAAATGCTTGAACTTTAATCCATGATGAAAAACAGGTCTGCTTCTAGTCTTCCATTCAAATTAATATGCTAAATAAGAGCATTTGTTTCTCTAACTCTACCACACCAGCCAACTGTGGAAGTAAAAATAAAAACTCTGATTAAACACGGTTTAAACATGTGCCTTCAGGAAAAAAATACATTTAGTCTAATAAATTTTGTGTACATTTACAAGAAGGTTGTATGTCCTCCCATAAATCCCTAACTGAAATGTTCTCTCTGCAAACACTTTTACAACACTTATTTATAATATTAGTTTATTAACTTCCTTGCATGGAGATAGGTACTTTAAATAATAATATCTATCAGAAATGATAATTAATTTGACCCTTATCTCCCCCTACAGTATGTGTCTACTATGAGCACTTTTATTACCTTTCAAAGATAAAATAATGGTTTCCTATTTGGCAAATGCATGAAAGTAGAATAAATAGAAACCAAAATGAACACCACACATAGCGCACATTGGCATAGTAAAACAGATATTGTGAACAAATTGCTTGCCGGTTTTAAAGAAAAATGTAGCTTTACTCAGTTAATGTTTTATTTAATCATTCTCCTCATTCAACAAGTTTTGATGGGAACTTTACTCCATGAAATATATGGTCAGCATGGCGTGACAAAGGAAAAATGTTCTTATTGTTTTCTTCTGATACTACTAAATACACACAAGTGATCGCCTGACATTTCTGTTTAAATTGACAGTGCAGATTTTGGGTGGGGCCCATGTTGCAGTGCGAAATGCTTGAGCTTTGCTTTTGTCTTTCTCTGCAGCCCACACAATGGTTTGGTGATGATTACTACAAGCTCCTTGGGGCCGTCATAGAGCAGCTACCAATGGTCCAGGCCTTAGATCTCATATTAGTCCCTAGTCTTTGGAGAGATGCATCCTTCCAAGGAATTCCTAAAGGAAAGATGGTGGAGGAAGTCCCAGGCACAAGGCCTTGGTTAAGAAGTAGGAGACTGGACGTCTAGTGCATGCCTTTGCCTGTTCTCATAAGATGCCAAATCAATATTTTTTAAAAATTTTATTTAAAAGGAAAAAGAGAAAAAACAAAACAAAACAAAGCGGTGTAAGGGTACAAGTAATACAGAACTACAAAAAAATAAAAAAACAGTAAGAAATCACCAGTTAATAGATTACACATTATCATCTTAGAGAGAGTTCCTCAAGTCATAGTATCAAAGCATACAAAGTGGACATTCAAACAGTGAGACTGCAAACAGTTGTGTTCAATGATCCAACCAAAAACATTAATATGGTCATCTGTTTAACACCCCTAAACACACTTGCAGTTGTATCCTTTAGAGCACTTTTTTTCCCTCTCTTTTTTACAACAAAATTTACATATTTTGGGTTTTTTTACTCCTTGGTTCTTATTACTCTTTTTTTTTTTGGAAGAGAATAAAGTCAAATATGGCAGAACAAAGCTGTCAGTCAAAACCAAGGGTAGACATAGCACATGATGTAAAAACAGAGTACAAGGTTATCATTATGCCTCTTGCTTCCTTAAAAAGAATTGTCTATCTCATTAGGTATTATAAAGTTGAACAAAACAGTAGAGAACAAGACCAATAAAACTTAAACATTGTAAACATTACAGGGCTTCCAAAGGAGATAATAGTCAAACCAGAATGGGCATCATAGTGAATCTTATTGCCTTCAAAGTAGTTGCCTATACCCTCAAACTTGATACTAACATACAGAACGGAACAGAGTCTAATCAGTCAAAACAAGATAGTGGGAGTATTACAGGACTTCAAATCAAGTTAATAGGAAATCAAAAAAGTTACTATAATATATCCTGCTAATTTTTTTTATTCTCCTGAATTAAAAAATCATAAAAAAATAAATAATTTTTTTAATGAATAAGGGAGAGATTGAGATAAAAGAGGACCTAACAACATAACAATACAGGTCAAAGCATGACTGTTTCAGCAACTTAGTGCTTCACCACCAAATAACCCGACTTAATAGTAGTTACCCTAGTGTCTTTTTCTTTGAAATATTTGAATATAACTTCATATACTATAGCTTCAAATATTTCCATGTCAAGCAGCCCAGAATAAAGCCATTCCAATTAATAAGTGAAAACTTTATAAGGCTTCAAGGCCACATAATGGGGAATCATGATTACCACATACTTTTATATATTTGAATCATTACTTACATTAGGGAAACTATTTGGTATTCACACATGCAAGATTGATTTATTTCACTTATGAGTATGGTCTCAAGCTGCGCCCATTTATTGATAAATATCTCAATGTGATCCTTCTTTATAGCTGAGTAATAATCCATTGTATAGAAATACCACAACTTTTTTATCTGTTCCTCAGTTGATGGACACTTGGGTTGTTTCCAAGATCTGGTGATTACAAATTGTGCTGCTATAAACATAGGTGCACATATATCACTGTGGTATGATGCTTTCAGTTCTTCTGGGAATATGCCTAGAAGTGGAATAGCTGGAACAAATGGGACTTCAATCCCAGCTTTTTGAGAAATCTCCAGACTGACCTCCACAAAGGTTGTACCAGTCTACACTCCCACCAACAGTGTAGGAGAGTTCCTTTTTCCCCACAGCCTCTCCAGCATTTGTTGTTGTTGGTTTTCTTGATCCTGGCCATTCTTTCAGGAGTGAGACGGAATCTCAGTGTGGTTTTAATTTGCATTTCTCTAATGACCAATGATGATGAACATTTTTTCATGTATTTATTTGCCACCAAATCAATATTTCTTAATACATTAAGTACTTTGAACCTTTCCATCCTTTAATAAGACCAGTCTATAAAAAAACAAAGCAATCTTCTCATACATTGGCTTAGGTATCATCTCTCAGGAGTGTACTTTGTAAATATCCTGTTAGAAACTCTATCAAACTCAAATTATTACCAGAAGTGATTTTGCTGTCATGATAGGCCTAAAGGAAGAAGTAATTGCAGTGATAGAAGCCACCCCGCATGAGGAAGTGGGCCTGTAGCTATTAATACAGGCTGAGGGACCACATTCTGTCTTCACATAGGTGCAAAGCTGACTCCTTAACCTAGCCTTCCAGTCCCTGTGTCTCCTTTAACACCATCCCAGTGCTTGAGCCAAGCAAATATCGTCCCTGGCAAGGAGCCTTTGGGGATTGAGGTCATAGGAGGAGAATCCACACAGAGAGGAAAGGCGGGTGGCAGCGCTCTGTCCCAGACACATTGCTCTGTATACTTCATAGAAGCAACAAGTGAAGGAGAAACTACCCAGCTTGGTGGAATCTTAAGTTGATTGTGATATATACATCTTCTTTTAAAAATCTGAAGTCAGTGGAATGATGGTTATTCCCTGACAAGACATTCAAGTTTCTTTGTTTAATATATATTTGCAATGTGAAATTGATGTATATAGATTTCACATCTTGATTATTTAAAGAAGGCTCTTGTTACTGGTTTTACGCTCAATTCAGTACTCATTCTGAAACACTGTACACCTCTCCAGTGGGGTGTGGGTGCGTTACAGGAATATTGGTCACTTAACCAACTGCTTAATGTCCCTTTTAATGTAAATATAATGTCCCTTTTAATGCTGTCTTAACTTTTGTATTTTGCCATGTATTTTGGTGGAAACCATTGGCCTTCTGCTTCCATTCTTCCCTTCCTAGTCTTAAGGCTGACAATCTACAGGACAATGTCATTCTTCTTCAGGGCTCGAGAAATTCTTCCTTAGTCTTTCTTCCCTGGCACTGGGGGCCAGGGGAGAGTGGAGGCTGATGGTTCTTGAGCAGTTCCCCAGGACCTGAGTTAGAGCCACTGTTTCTCTTGTCCCCCACTCTGGGCACCTTCACTGAAAGTAACTGGTTCGATTCTCTGTTGCCAGAAGACAACATTTGCACCTCTGCTTCTCATATCCAAGACTCTCTCTTGAAATCCAGAGTATCTCAAGAACAACTTAACCATAAGCTCCTCCTGAGGCAAATGAATAGGAAGAGCTATTTAAATTGAAGTAATTTTATTACGTGATCTGCTTCACAATGGGTTTCAGGTTACTTTGCCCGTGTAGTTAATAATGAGGTGTTTGGTAAGATCGCTATCCCTGATGCACAGCCAAGATAAGATGGGATCAGCAGATGCAACGTCAGAGGCCTTCTCTTCATGAACAGAGGTGCCACTGGGCCCATTAATTTATGTCTCCTTTGGACAAAGGCCAGAAGATCCCATTGTGGCATGCAGAGAGATTCCCAATCCTGGAAGACTGTTTACCAATGGAGAAAACGTTTTAACAATTTTCCTTTGAAATACAAATATCAACTAGTTATGCATGCTGTTAGTATTTTCCAGTGTGACACCAGTATAGACAATTAACTTCTAGTTCCATTGATGGAAATTTCCTCAAACAGATATATCTCAGCATTTTCTGTTTCTACAGATGACACCCAAAAAATATTTTCATATTTTTTTCTTCATTTTCTTAACAAGGTGGCATAGTTCAGCAGTTGCTTTTGTGAGTGTTCAGCGATGTAGAATAGATTTTGGAGCACAGTTTATACTCTGGGAAAATAATAGAAATCTTGTTTTCTAAATAGGCATCTGTATCCTTAGAATTAATGACTATAGTGAATTTATAGGGTTTTGGTAGTTTAATTGTATTCTTAGAGTTAGGATTGGCAATACATTGGAAACAAACTATAGTAATGACATTCATTGTTTGGGGTATTTAGGAACCTGTTTTGTTCACTGGAACAATGAGGAAAAACCTGGATCCCTTTAATGAGCACACAGATGAGGAACTGTGGAACGCCTTAGAAGAGGTAATTTATGTACTGGATTATCTTTATAGCATCAGTATATGTGTGTGTCTGTTTGCAGCATCACAGGTAACTGAGAGGAGCTGATTGGTTTAACTTTGCTTCACACTTAAGATATGGATGCCATGGAGATACTAAGATGATTGTACATATTGATGATTGTGGAAACCAGCAATGAAATGTCTCACGTTTTCATTTCAGTTCTTCTCTCATAATCTAACAGCAGGGTACATTAGTTTATTTGCCTTTAGCGAAGCACAGTTAGAAGTTGTGTGTGTGGATTCAGATTCTCCTAGTGGCTCAGTGCCCTGTGACATTGATTCTATTGCTTGATTCTTGCAGTGCATCCAGGAAATGGAGACAGTAATAGTTCCTTATTATTAACTGAAAGATAACTGAGGTCATACATGTAAAATCCTTAGAAGTTTTATTTGAAAGTACTTAAAAAGTAAATTATACAGTTAGGATGTGACAATAGTTATTTATTGGAAAATAAGTAATTTAATGCTGCAGAAGAATGAGTTCAGAAAACAGAACTCCAGAGCCTTTGCTAAGATTTTAGATGGATACTTTCTTTTCAGTAGGATTTGTGACTATTTGTGTAAATTTCCCTGTGGACCACTTGCCCTCCCAGGAAAAGGATTTTGACTGTTAAAATGCTGTTGGTTTATATATGTATTTCAACACTAAATATTTTGCATGTTCAGGCTAGTTCTGCAAGTTATTCTATTTAGTGGCAGAAACCGTATCTTCAGACTTTTAATCCCTCATAGGACCCAGTCCATTCATTTACTTTTAAAAAGTAAGCATTTAATGAATATTTATTGAATGGTCGATCTCTTCATTTCCTAGAAGTGTGGCTTATTCCTTTAAAAGATGCACAAGTCTCAACCATCAGTCCCTCATCTTTGTTACTGTTGCTCTGACTGAACTGGTGTGTTTATCATTGTCGTCCCTTTTAAGGGTTAGCTCTGAGATCTTTCCACATGGGTTCTGCCTGTAGCAGGCAGATTTGGAGGCCTGACAACTTCCTGCCAGTATTTCTTGTTTCTGAAGGCATGTCAGCGCTGAGTCTTCACACATCCACTCAGCTTCCCAGCAACTGTGAGGATTTTATTGTCCTAAATTGGGTCACTTACTTCATCATCTCCTACTTGAAAAGCAGTTGACCTCTGGTTTCATTCAAGACTGTAAATCTTTCTGTTGTGGAATTCTAGAGTGCTAGAATTACAGGTATGCCCCACCACGCCCAGCTTGAAATTATAATTTAAAAATACTTTTCATGTTTTAAAGCATGGCTACTTTGATATCCTGGGGCCAATTAACTTTTATAAGGAATATACTTCTTTTATAATAAAATTTAATAAGAAAATGGTATATATTATATAAGGTATATATCCATTATGAATATATTTTCTAATTTATAGGAAGAGACATCATGAAAAGAGATGTGTTTGTGGCTTCATTCATATGCTCAGCCAATATTTATTGACAGCTTGTTGCATAGGTATTGGCAATCTGCAAGCTTAATTCTTGTGGAGGAAATGGAAAATAAGCAAATGCATATATGAATATAGTTACACTGGACTAATAAATGCAGTGAAGAACAGTAAAGCAGACAGCTGGCTGGTAACGTGATTAGTACTAGGCAGTATCTATTGATCTCTTCCCTTGTGGCAAGGACTGTTCTGAACATACGTACTGACTTACTCTATTCTCCAATAGCATTTGGAGATAGAGGTCTTGCTTATAATAATATTATGTCTCATTGTAGTTTAGCAAGCTAAGAGAGAGTTCAGGAACTTGCCCTATTGGCAGATCTTGGCAGGACTCAAGTCTGGCTGTCTGGCTTCAAAAAGGCCTAGTACTTTTATTTAAAATTTTTGAAGCTGGATGAGTGGTACAAACTTATATTCTCAGCACTGAAGAGATTGAGGCAGGAGGATCCCTGAGAGCTCTAGTCTGGGCTACATAGTGAGCTGAAAGCCAGCTTAAACTGCATAGTGAGAACCTCTCTCAAAAAATGAAAAAAAAATTTTTTTTCAAATCAGGTTAATGAAACTACATACCTTCATCTCGATTCTTCAGTGGTTAATATCTTGCCCCAGCTGCCTCTGTCTTGCACAGTCTCTGTTTTGCTGAACCATTTGAAGGTTAAGTTGCAGTTCACCTAACAGTAATGAGCCCACTCAAGAAATGTAACAGTACTGCAATGCCATTATCAAGTGTTTCCCTGTTGTCACTCTTACTGTCTTCTCCTGTCTCTCTTGTATTTTCTTCCTGTTAAGTACTTCATCATAGCCAGAGCATAGGATACCTCTTCAGAGGACCTTCATGCTGGTGTAATTCTCACAGCCTGTCTGATTCATTAATGAATGCGAAGGCTCAGAACTGTTTTCTGGAAGATATGCCCCCTGTTATCCACCTTGAAACCCTTATTCCCAGATATGAGATAAGCTGTTATCTTAGCTAGGGTAAATTGTAAAGTTATTTCTTCAAAATCTGACCATCAGTCTTTGAAAAGCCCATTGAAGATCTAGAGTTTCAGCCCAGCCAGGATAACTTAGCAAGACCCTGGCTCAACATTAAAAATTAAAATAAAAAAGAACTAGAAAGGTAGCTTAACATGAAGGCCCGGGTTCAATCCCCAGTACCAAATATTTTATATTTGCATGCACTACTGTTACTAAAGTCCATTCATGAGAAAAATTGATTTTAAAAATCCTGCCACCATCACCTTTTTATTATTCCTGGGACCACGGTGTAGATCTGTGAGTCTGTCTTGTAGCAGTAGTACTCAGGAGACCCTCGTCCTTTCAATGGAGGGGCCTTGCTAAACTGACAACTGGAGTGTTCAGTGCAGGGTCTTGCCACCATGATCCAAATAGTAGGCTTCCAATTTTGTCCATTTTTCTATCTTTCATGTTAGTGCCATATTTAATCTTGGAATTCCCAGTTCTTGGAATTGACTTCCATCAGGAGCACAGCTCATGGACTTGTTCATAGAAATGCCTCAGCATGTGGGGTACCATGGTATTCTTGGCTGTGTACCCTGGCTTTTCATTATTTGACATTTCAATTCTGTGCACCTGCTTTCACGCTTCAGTCTACTGATCTCTTAATGTGAGATGTATTGATTCATTGTTTTTTTTAGTTCTCAAAGATAGCCCATATTTGGCTCTTGTTCTATGAAGTTTCTTCAAAACAAAATATTCATTGAACTGAATCACCACCCAGTATAAACTCACATCATTTTATAACCACATTTTACAAGGACAGATTAATGTAACTGTCCCATAGCTGAGGCAAGATGTTATGTTGTATCCAGTTTTCCATGATTTTTCGTTCACTGAGACAAAGGTGAGTACATTTGACAATTCTAGCAATACGGGATTAAACTTGGGAAAGGACCCCTCCATCCAGCAGGTTTCAGATTTCCCAACATATGAGGTGCAATTTCCCATTTTTGTAAATATTTTCAAACTTTTGCCAGTTGGTTAAAATCTTCCAGAATGGTGAAGTGCCTATCGGTGCTTGGTGGCTATCACCTGACTGGACAGGTGTCCATGTGTTGGGGCTCTGAGATGATTGGTGATTTTTAGCACATTTGTAGGGTTGTATAACAATCCAGTTTTGGCCTTCTCTACCCCAAAAGTTACCTCTTACTCATTTATAGTTAACCCTCTCGGCTCTGCCCAGCATCCATTCTCTTTTTTTTTTTTTTTTTTTGTCTCTATGAATTCCTGTATTTAGCTTTTAAGTTAAGAAGAGAAATTTTTTTTAGTTTGGTATATTTTACCTAGAGAATAATTTTATTTAGCACACTGTGTATTTTTTTTAATGAAATTTGCAGCAGCACTGTTAACTCATGAGCCAGCATGACAACATTTATGGAGATGGTGACAGAGAAGTACCTTGGGTCCCATTAGGGTTGTCCACTTAAGTCAGACTGTTTCTGTTCTGAGTTGGGTCTCCCATAACTCTTAACAGTCATTAACTGGAACCAACTTTCACTGTCAAGAGGCAGGATGAGCAGACAAGTCTTCAGGGAGAGAGGACATCAAAGTTCTAATGTTGAAGAGCCCCGCCTACCTCCGTGGCAGTTTGTTGAAAATGTCGTTCTCTTTCTGCATCTACAGGTGCAGCTTAAAGAAGCCATTGAAGATCTTCCTGGTAAAATGGACACTGAATTAGCAGAATCAGGATCCAATTTTAGTGTAGGACAGAGACAATTGGTGTGCCTTGCCCGGGCAATTCTGAAGAAAAATCGCATATTGATTATTGATGAAGCAACAGCAAATGTAGACCCAAGGTACAGAACTGAAGTCCATGTAACACTGAATATGAATTTTAAATGTGTTGCCCAAAATTATTTAAAATATTGCATAAGGTTACCTAAAGGGTATGCATATCTTATTATTATACGCAGATATTCCAAAATCTAGAATCTGAAACCCAGGTAGTTCCAAGCCATTTCAAATAAAGAATACTTAACTTGTGTTTTAGACATTCTGAGGGAGATTCTAAATTTCACTTCTGATAGTTTCAAGCATTTTGGGGGTGAGGAAGAGTATTTTCCATTGTTTTAGGAAAAACAGTAAAATTCCCAAAGTTGACTTTCTATAGTTTTTTAATGTGATCATGTGTTAAAATAATGATTTTTTAAAAATTTTATTTAAAGAAAAAAAAAAGAAAACAGTGAAAGGGTACAAGTAATACAGAATTTCAAAAAAAATAAAAGTAAGAAATCATTAGTTAATAGATTACATATTGTCGTCTTAGAAATAGTTGTTCAAGTTACAAAATTAAAGCATACAAAGTGGACATTCAAACAGTGAGACTGCAAACAGTTGTGTTCAATGATCCAACAAAAACTTAATAATAGGGTCATCTATCTTACACACCTAAACACACTTGCAGTTGTGTCCTTTAGAGCACTTTCTTTTCCTCTCTTTTTTGCAATAACATTTACACATTTTGGGTTTTATTACTCCCACAGTTATTATTACTTTTTTTTTGGAAGAGAATAAAACCAAATGTGACAAAACAAAGCAGTCAGTCGAAGGATGGACATAGTACATGATGTAAAAACAGAATACAATAATGCCTCTTGCTACCTTAAAAAGAATTGCCTATGTCATCAGTATACTGATTTTCTTAAAAAAATTAAAATATCATATGATCTTTGAAGTCTTAAATTTACTTTTTCCATCTTTACTGAATTAAATTTAACTTGTTTGATTCCAGAACTGATGAGTTAATCCAGAATAAAATCAGGGAGAAGTTTGCGCAGTGCACCGTGCTGACCATCGCACACAGACTGAACACCATCATCGACAGTGACAAGATCATGGTGAGACCTCCCCGGGGAATTCTGGGGGCCTCTGTTTCTTGTGTTGTGTTTTGCTGTTTAACCTCCTTATAAAAAGCTGATAGAATCCCCCAGTAAATCAGGTTGCTGTTAATTTCTCTCTCATCCCCAACAATTTAAGGAGCAAACTATCCATTCAAAGCTTTAAATATATTTAGTACCTCCTTTCACCTGATTTCACATTAAAGGTTTGTTTGAATTGCTGTTTTTCTTTAAGATGCCAGATAACAAAACTATCCCAAATCCAGGATCTGTACCTACGGACACTAAGCTTTATACTGCAGCGGGCTAGGAGAATGTCGTTTTCTCTGTGTCACAGTTATTTCAGCTTTTTGGTCAAAAAATTAGCTTGGTTAAACTCTTTTTGTTGTTGTTTAAACTCTTGGTTTGAATAGGTCTTTGGGTAAGGCTGTAGAATCTCTCAGCCACCTGCACCTTGATGTGCTGTAAGGGAAGATGTGAAAGACACAAACAGAACATTTTCCAGGCAGGGTCTCATCAACTCTTGTGCGTTGTTGATGGGAATGTAAATCAGCAAAACCAGTACCCACATTCCTCCAAAAACTACAAGTAGAGCTTCTATGTGAGCCAGGTACCCCACATTGGAGTATTTGTCTGAAGGAAATGATATCAGTGTATTCAGGGCTATCTGCAACCCTGTGCTCACGGCAGTTATTCACAGATGCCAAGATGTCGAATCAGTCTGCGTTTCCGTCAGCGGATGAGTATAGAAAGAAAACAATGTGTTTATGCACAATGGAATACTATTCAACCTTAAAACAAGGAAATTCTGTCATTGGGAACAATGTTGATATTCCTGGAAAATGTTTATCTTAAGTGAAATCAGTCTATTGCAGAAAGACAGACACTGAATACAACCCTAAAAAGTAGAGCTTGATTAGAGGCTGGAGTTATAGCTTGGGGAGATGTTGAACAAAGGGTACAAATTTTCAGTTAGACAAGAGGAATAAGTTTTGAACTCTTTTGCTCAGCAGGAAAACTCTTGCATACTTCAGAATAACCGAGAGTAAATTTCAAATGTCTCACCACACGCGCGCACACACACACTCACAAGTTATGTAAGTGAAGTTATGGTTATGTTAATTAGCTTGATTTAATCCTTCTACATTTCATGCATATAATACAACACTTTGTACCTCATAAATGTAACACAGTAGTTATGATTTGTCAGTCAAAAATATATTTTAAAATAAAACACTCTAGTCAGAAAAACCACGGGTTTCAACAGAGAGGACTTAATGTAAGAAACTTGTTACATAGGAATCAGAAGGTTAGGAGCATGAGTAGATGAAACACAGTGATAATTTTATAAGCAGCTAGAAGAGACCTTCCTAGCAGGAGCTCCTGGAGGGGCCCTAAAGGGTTGGTGTTTACCCCTCCAAGGAGGAGCTGCTGGCCAGCTGCTGGTCATGTCAGTAAGGGGTACTGTGAGGTGACTTCCAGACTTACTCATAGAAGATGGACCCTGGACCCCTGAGTAGTGCTGGTGGTAGTAGCAGCAGCCTGGAGGACAAGACCTTTGGCCTGCATGCAGCTTTCCGTCCTGTCTAGTGCCCCTTCTGTCAATACTTGGCAGAGCTCACTGACTAAAGAGCTTGTGAATTGACTGCCCTAGGAAAACGTTCAATGTAGAAAGATTGATCAGGGCTGAGGATCTGTAGATAATAATCAGTGAACCATCTACACAGCAGACCTGGAGGATCTAAGCAATGGTCCCTGATTGTCTAGTATCTTCCATCTGGAAGTAGGTCAGCTGGATTGTAATGGGTTAAATGTGGGTGTGAGGAAACAGGGAGGAGCTGGTTTTGGTTTCTAGGGCCAGAGCCTGGGCATCTGGATGAAGGGGGAAGACCTAGGGAAAAACAGAGGTAGAGAAGGGTATTCTTTGAGCGTGTGACTGCTGAGATGTCGCTGGATTTACCATGGCCCTGCCTCTTGCATATTCAACTCCAGTGCGGGAAGATCTTCAATTTAGAATTCTTGTCCATGAGGTTGTCAGTGATGTGATGGGTCCTACTCAGACAGGTGAACATGTTTACTTGACTAGTTTCTGTTGCTGACTTACTTCATAGACAGTGGCAGGAGTTTACCCTTAGGGCACCCGAGAGACCTGCATTCTGTAGCTTCAGATATGAGGAAGTGGCCTCTGTGTTCTCTCTATCCCAGGTGGAAACACCCCAGGTGTCCTGCTGGAGAACTTCTGTTTATTTAGCTACTTCTGAATTCAGAGAAAAACAAGTGACTTCATCAGCCTTCTGTCATGATAACAAGATTCCTCAGATAGTTTATAAAGAAAAAAGTTGATTTTTGGCTCACAATTTTGCAAATTTCAGTTCACAGTCATTTGGTGCTTTTTCTTTGAACCTGTAGTGAGGCAGCACGTAATGGGGGGAGCATATGGCCTAGCAGAACCTCACACTTTGTGGCCAGGAAGCAGCAGAAGGCAAGGAGGGGGGCCAGGCTTCCAGCATCTCCTTTAGGGTCACACCCCATGACCTAAAGACCTCTCACTAGGTCCCGCCTCCTATGTGTCATCCATCCACCAAGAGCACCACCTCAGCTGCTGAGCCTTTAACATGCGACTGAGTCTTTAGAGGACATTTATGATCTAAACTGTAGCAGCCAATAATATTCTTACTCAAACGCTTGATTATTGAAGCAGTTATTTTTCTTGTTTGCTTCAGAACTACCTATTTCCTTTCCTCTGAAAAACAAGTGATTTTCTGTTATTCTGAAAGCACTGAGGACACAGAACCAAGTCAGTCACCTGCAAATCCTGATGCTCCAGAGGGTATGGGCCAGGCGCAGGGAGTGGTGAAGGAAGTGGCAGATGGTAATGAAGGGACTAGCCAGCACAGTCATTGGAAGGTCCTATGATTACAAGTGCCTAAGGTGTAATAATTACATTTTGTTGCACTTGTGACTACTTCTCCACAAAGATGGATGGCGGTGGTTTTGTTTACTGTAAGTAAATCAAACAAAAGGCTTATTGAGAAACAACTGTGACCTAATTAATAGCTTTGTTTATATGTTGGCTTTCCAAAAGGATTTACCCAGTTTTGGTTCATTAAGCACCATTAATGTGTCGGCTTAGAGTTCCATTTTATAAAGATGTTCTCTCAGTTTTAACTTTATTAAACATGGTATCATTGTTATGATAACTAATTTAATCTTTCTCATTTGCTCAGTTACTTCCAAACAGTAGAGCAAGACAGACAAATTAGAGTGTCTCTTTCTCATAATACTCAACTGTAGTGCCACACTAAAGTCAGCCCCTTCTCTGTAGCTTGCAGCATTAGCTGGTCACTTATGATCCGTGGGGGTTTTATTCCCCCATTCAGTAGCACAGCTTTTCCCACCAGCCCCTGTTAAACCCCAGTCCTTAGAGCTCTCTAGATTTTCCCAGCTTTTATTGTAGCCCATGCTCCGTCACTGTCGGCCGTCAAGGAATTCTTTAGGAGTGAATTGTGGAGTTTAGAAACTCAGATTGCAGGGTTATGGACATAGCTCAGTGGTAGAGCACTTGTCTAGCTTGTCCCAGGCCAAAAAGAGGTTGGGAAAGAAGCCAAGAAACTGGTTGGCCAGTTGGTTGTATCTTTTTGCTCATACACCATTTTGTGGTCTTACAATCTTTACCTTTCTGGACTCAAATCTCCTTTGTTGTTTTCCACAGAAAATAAACCTAGTAACTATATAGTAACATACCCAACTAGAAAAACACACCAGCACAAAGCTAATGCAAGTTTTATTTTAATTCTGTTTTTTACCTTCATAGAACTTTTGTTTGATAAGCCTACATGCCCATCGCCAGAACATTTTGGAAGAAAAAATGAGCTCTCAAAAATATGATGAGAGATTCGAATGTTTAGGTGGAAAAATAGCTAACATTAAGGGAGAAAATACAGATGCTGAGAGAAGAAATATATGCGAGGGATACACAGGACAGCAGAAGCTTTGAAGGAGTGTCAGGGCGGTCACCATAACCTCATGGCCCCCTCCCCTAGATAAGAAGAATGGTTTACTCGTTTTAAAAATAAGGAAAGATTTAGTATGGTGTTTGTCACATGCCATAGTATCCAGTCACAGAGAAAATTCACAGGTACCCATTTTGTAATAAGGAACCCAGCTTCCAAGGTTGGATATTGTCCATTGGCCCTTTGGTCACCAGAAGCAGATCTGTATAGCTCTGTCATTCCTTCCCTACTCTGTCACTGAAATGAGGTCCCTTTTATTGCCTGTTGCCAGATTGATAGCTTTTATTTTTCTTGCCCCTTGTTGTCATGATGGCATCTTGCCCAGTAAAGTGGATTAAATCATTTTGCAATGAGTCCATCTAACCTTTACATCTAGGACAGCTACCTGGACTCTGCAGCCGCATCTTCACTGAGTTTATGTAACTGACTGACTCCCCAGCATAATGTATTTTTCTTTAACCTACTAGAGAGTAGCAAGCAATTCGAGGCTGGCATTCCTGGAGAGATCCTGGGGCTGAGGGAAGGCCGCTGAGTGATGGCTGGTACATCAGTGTTGGTGTGTGGCATTGTTTAGTTTACCTGGGTACAGGAAGGGTGGGGACCAGTAGATTTCAAGAACCTTTTCTTATAGATAAAGATGTTAAAGATTTTTTTTAATGAAAATTCTGCACTTCTGTACAGAAAGAACATTTACAGTTTCTTGTATTTATTCTGAAAGATCTGTTGGACTCTGGTGAAATCAGTGAACAGAAAGGCTGAATGGGTAGAAGTCTCTTCCTGGCATTGTTTTCCACATGCGTCCCGACTTGAGTCTTTACACCAAAGGGCTGTTCCTCGGTGCTCCTTTCCTGGTGTTTAACATAACTCAGTCTCCAGCCTCAGGCCTGTTCTGTCTCTTCCATTCTTTCCTCTCCTCTTGCCCGTAACCACCAATCCTGCAGTTGGGCATTCTGGCTTTATCTCCCCACCCTCACACCCTTAGCCACCCAGTTCATGCTCTGGATTTCACTTCACGTGTCATCCCTTGTGCATCAGGTGCCTGGTACCTGTCACAACATTGCCCTGGCAGTGCAACAGTGAACAAGAGAAGCCATGCACACTTATCTCTGACCGTCGAGGGGATGACAGGAAGGGACAGGTGTCCCCCAGCCCATGTGTTTTGTGTCCGGAATGCCTACTGTTCTTCTACTCGCATCTTTGCATGTGCAGATCTGTTTACCTTTCCAGCCCAGTTTGCTGTTCCTCCTGCCTGTGGTCTGGGTGACCTCTTTTGAAGCTTAAACTCCTGTTTATCTTGCTTTTTTTCTTGCATTACAGGCACTTGAGTATTTTCACCACCTTTTGAGTATAAACACCCTAAAGCAGGGCTGGGATTCAGCTGTTGTTACCTCTTCCTCAGCATCTAGTGTCACGGTATGAGTGTAGTTAAGTGTGCAATAAGCAATAAATGTGTGCCAGATAAACTGAGGAACTGATGAAAAGTCACTTAAGAAGTTTTCCTCCAATGCGTATTACTTGCTCTTTATTAGCCCTGAAGTTTAACAAAATCGATTTTCTTCTTCTGTAACTGTGTCCCAGGCACACACAAATAATTCGAGTCATGAGTGTAATACAACTGTGGTAGGAAGCTGGGTGCAGTGGTTGCATCTGTAATCCGAGCTACTCTGGAGGCGGAGGTAGGAGGATTGCAAGTTCAAGGCCAGCCTGGGAGACCTCAAAAGACAAAGGCTAGAGGTGTAGGTCAGAGGAGCACTTATCTAGCATATGTGATACCCTAAATTCATTCCCCAGTATTGCAAAAACATAAAATAAATGAAATTACCTCAGCAGGTGGACCCAGGATGATTTTATGTTTTCAGGCATGTTTTCTTAAATTTTAATAAATACAATATCCAAGTGAAAAGGTATTTTAGAAAACAAAACATTTTAAATTTTCCTGATGTTATTTTACTTCTGCCCATCAGTGTGCTGGCAGTGTCTTAGAATTCACACAGAGGAGAAAAGGGGTTCAGACCTGGGCTTGAGTGCTGGCTCTGCCCTCTACAGTGCATGTTGCCAGGACCAAGTTATGGTTCCGGAGGGTGGAGAGAAGGCAAGAAGGAATGTGTCAATCTTATTTATGTCATCTGTTAGGAGAGTTAACAGTGATGACTTTAAATTCGGTGAATGTTCAGCTCATAGACATCATTATTTCCTTTTTAAGTTCAAAAGCTGCTATTCTTTCCATTCACTTTATTGTAACGACATTCTTTGCCACTCTCAAGCCTAGCTTAGCATCTATTTGGGGTGTAATAATCCAGTTCATTGTAAGATACTGTTTTGTTTGTTTGTTTCTTTTGTTGGGATCTGGAGGATCAGACTGAGCTAACCTTCGCTCTGTATTTTGTTTTTTGTTTGTTTGTTTTTTGGTGTCTAACAAAATAGTACTAAACAGGCTGGATTTATTTCATATTTTCAGAACATTAGCTTACAAAAGTAAAAATTTGAGGTCCAGGGCTGGAGGTATACTGCATTGATAAAACATGCTTAGCATGTGCAGATGCCCTGGATTCAGTCTCTCTCTCTCTCTCTCTCTCTCTCTCTCACACACACACACACACACACACACACACACACACACACGCACTCTCTCTCTCTCTAGTAAATTATTAAGCTTTATGAAAAATTAAGTATGTCACCCCCTCAAATTTAAAATTTTCAATAAAATAAAGTGCATGATCACTAAATTACTAATTTTTACAAAGCACAAAATGTCTTGGTCAAAATGATCTGTCACTTCTATTGTTAATCGAGTATTGTTGCTCCATCTGTACCTTTTTAAGCTCATGATCAGTTCCGAGAACTGCTGGCCTTAGTGACACTCGTAAATTGTCACATTCTGTAAAGGGAAGTAGATTTTCATTGTTCACATTTGAAAAAGTTGGACAGAGACAGAGTAGTAGAAGTACCTTCTTTCTATTAAAATTTTGAATAGTCTTCATAGTCAGTGTTCTTACCCTTTACCACCTCCAAAATGGTGATTTTTTTTTAAGTTTGCATATTGCTTTTACAAAACAGAAAGTTCATCATTTTGTAAAGTAATTCGATTTATTTATTTACTAAAGTTTTAGCACAGAAGAGAGCAGTATTTTAAAGTTGCTGCCCCCCCCCCATCCACATTGGGAGGAGTGGTTGTGCACTGTAATGCTATGCTTAAGTAAAATTATACATTCGGGGCATCTAAATTGGCATGCCAAATTATAGGACACTTTAATTATTATGTGGATGTGACAGATTCAATTATTCTTGAACTCTTTTGAGAAAGCTGCCCTTAGCAATGATTTACAGTAGTAAACAAAAGATTAACAGGAAAATGCCCTTTGTGAGACTTAATAAATGTTTCCGATTAAATACCATGGGCCAGAATTAACTGCACTATCTAGATGTGGAAAAACAACCTGTGTCCTGCTTAGAGTTGCAGCGGACCCTCTTAAGGTGAATTTATTCTAGACACAGCCTAAATGAAGAATTAAGTACCACTTAACATCAGAATGGTTTTCCTAGGTACGTCATTTGGGCCAATTGTCTCAGACTCTTTCTTCTCCCTGAAACCATTAACCAAAGCCACTAATAAGTAGAAATGCAGAGTTAAGAGGCCCTTCCTCTCCCTTTCAATTTCCAGTGGACATATTAATGAGCAATAAAACAGCTAAAAGGCAGGCAGCTAAAGAAAGAGAGAGAGGCAAGGCAAGGTAATTGTGAAAACACATTCAGGCCCTCAGCAGTGTGGGTCAAGCTGCCCCCGTGTGCTGTGTGGGCCGTGATCACTGACACTTGGAGTTTAGTTTCTTCATTGCCTCTTTAGTCTTATCCAAAAAGAAAATTAGATTTCTGTAGTTTTCTTCTGTGCAGCATTAGCAATTACGCTAAAGCTACTTAGGTAGCAGCTCTCCTGGCCGGTCTTTCACTCCCAGAATAATAAATGGCACCTAGAGGGAAGGCCTGGATGGACCTGAACTTCACCAACAGGGGCTGAGCTCCCTTTTCCAGCTGGCAGTCCAGCACCCTAAAGAAATTCCAGAAGCACTTACTTCCTTTCCATCTTGTGGCCAGATTCTGTCAAATAAACTGGATGATTCACTTACTGTCAGGTCACTGTCATTTGGTCTGTCTGACATCATTCTATGTTTTAGTAAATGAGTTTGATTTCCTTGAATCAAGAAGTTTTCAACCTCTGAATGCAAGTGTAAATACCTTGCAAAGCTCAGAGGCTGAGAATGTTAAAAGTACCAACAGTAACTACCCCAGATGCCCTTGGCAAAATATAAAATGCCACAGGACTGCTGAGTGTCCATAATAATAGTCTAGAATTTTCATTTTCTTTCTTTCCTATAACATTATAATAATAAAAGGTCAGGTTAGGCCTTTGTTTGCTTCGTAAAACAGGGTAATCAAATCATCTAAATACCCTCCAGGCCTACCACCCAAATACTGCCTCTGTATTCTCCCTCTCCTGCCCCTTTCCGAAATATTGTCTGAGTTATAATATGTTGCTACACAACATTGTGTTTCAATGGGCTTTTTTCTGCTGATTACCAGGTTTTGGATTCAGGAAGACTGAAAGAATATGATGAGCCATATATTTTGCTGCAGAATAAAGACAGCCTATTTTACAAGATGGTACAGCAGCTGGGCAAAGGGGAAGCCGCTGCCCTTACCGAAACAGCAAAACAGGTGAGCACGCGCTGAGGAGCTGTAATTAAAGTTTGTCTCACGAGTTCACTCCTCACGATTTGGCACCTTGGGTCTGGTAACGAGCACTGTGTGCCCTTTTCAATTACAAGGCTTCAGAGACAAAGCTTCAACACGTTCTGGGTTGAAGTCAGGTCTGTGAGGACCTGGCAGAAGCAAGTGGAAGGAGGATGGTGCACACACACACACACACACACACACGCGTGCAAGCACCCTAGTGCACGCACACATGCATGCATGGAAAACCTCACCAGGAGACACCAGGAAACAGGATTTAAACAGACTTTTTACCCCTTTAGACTGCAGGCTCAGATTGTCGTAGAAGAGTGAACGCATTGTGCAGTCTCTTTGCACTGCCTTCTCTTAGCACTTAGCAATTTTAGTTCCGTGTAAATGCTCTCAGCATACAGCCAGATTTGAGAGTTTGAGGAAAACATATGGAATTCTATGTATTTTCTCTAGAAGGAGCTACCAGGGAAACATGTACAGTACCCTTGTTCTTTGTTTTAGAATTTGTTTTATTTATTTATTTATTTATTTTGGAGGGGGTGCCGGGGATTGAACTCACAACCTCACATTTGCCAAGCAGGCACTTACGCCACTGAGCTAAACCCCCAGCCCCCTATTTTAGAATTTGTGAAGAAAACTCCCACCATCATTTTCTTCCTGGGTTTCTCCCTCATCCTTTGTTTTTCAGCATTAAATTCAGAAATTTCTGTATATTTTCTTGGCCTTCGAGAAGGTAAAATTGTCATCAGGATAAATCGTAACTGTCCCCTACCCTGACGCTGTCATCTGAATAGAGCTTGAAGATTTACAAAGTATTTAAAGACATTCAAGGCCCATGCTGTCTTTCCCACAGCGATGATGTAGAATTATCTCCTTCTGGAGATGGGAAAATGGCCCTTTGTCTTAGGGGACTTAGCCAGGGTCATGCAGGAAATCTTTCCTGCCCCATTGAGACAGCTTTGGGCAGAACAAGCTTCTAACTGTGCACAGTCAGCCTTTCGGCCTAAGTTCTCATCTCTAGGCACTGTGCTGTGAGCGTGTTTCTCCTTCTTTGTTGTTTCCTGTATTTTCCAGATTTTCAACACCACAAGCAGAATAAAAACTGCGTGTTTTGTGCACTATTACAAATTTGTATTAAAAAATACAGAGTGAGAAAAGATTCCAGTATCCAGTAGTTCTGTGTGAACAGTTTATCCGAGGTCTAGCCTAGATTCTAGCCTAGATTCTAGGCTAGACCTCGGCACCCTTCCACCACATTCCTCCGTAGAAACTCAGTATTTCTTTAATGCTGTTTCCATCTTCAAATCTATGAAATATCTGTATGTGCAAGGGATTGTCCTGGGTCCTGACAAACATGTTAGATGTTCTCCCTAATCGTTGACCATGTAAACCAGGGAGCAGAGAAGAGCAGATATTTGGTTCATGTGTGTAGTCATGTTGCTGCTGCTGCTGCTATTGATGATGATTAGACTTTGTCTTTTACTAAATGTCACACACTGTGCTATAATAGGTCCTCTTATCTTTATACCTGTTCAAGGGACCAGAGCTTAGAGAAGGGAGGAAATTTCCCAGGATCACATAGTTAGTGAACAGTTAGAAGAGTTGGAACTCAAACTTGGGATTAGAGGTGACAGTGTCTCTGCTGTGACCTTCTCATAAGGACTTACACTTGTGCACAAGGGGGGAAGCTGCTTTTAAGAATGCTGTACTTTATTAGGCCTGAAGCATAGTGAGTATTTTCATTTTCTAAAGTATCTCTAAGTCCAAGCTTCCTTCCAAAGTCCCAGGCAGTCATTTGAGGTTCCCTGTACAGTCTGGTCACAAAACATTCAGGAACTGCACAAGTTTTTGGTTCTTAAACACCTTGGATGTTTCAAATAGAAAAGATACATCCCCTCACCCCATGACCTGTGTGTCAAGGATACCCTCCCTTTCATTGCCCTGCTGGGAATTGAACCTAGGGCCTTGTGCATGCTAGGTAAGTACTCTACTACTAAGCCACATCTCCATTCCCACAATGTCACCTCATTAAAAATGTGATTGTGGGTTGTGTGTATAGATCAGGGGTAGAGCATTTGCCTAGTATCTTAGAGACTGGGTTTTGGTCCTTAGCACCATCTATACATATGCGCACGCACAGACACACACATGCACACACACACACACACACACACACACACACACACACGTTATCATTATATTATCAAGGTATTGAGTATGAGCAATAGGTCACAGAAATTTGGGTGGATCTTAGATCACATAAACTAGTGCAAAATTCAACAGTCTTATTTTAATGATGAAGAAACAGACCCCAAGGTGTAAGACGTTATCCTAGTTTGCTGTAGAGACAGAATTAGAATCTTTTCTTTCAATCAGCATTTTAAGTCTAGCGCAGCATGTAGACAGACAGGCAATAGATCACAGAATTCTCTTGTATCCAGTTGAACGACATAATGGTAACTTAGGTTTGTGCAGTACTTTATGATTTACTCTACATAATTCTTTTCACATATGATTGCACTTAACTTTCACAGCAGGTCTTATTTTGTCCCCTGTGGTTATGAGGCTGCTGGGTCAGAGGTCATTGTGGGGCACAGAGAGGGTCAGCAGAGAGCGGAGACTGGGTACAGTGCTGGGCAGAGCTGAAGCACTGCCGGGTACTGTGTTCTGTGAGAGGTTTGAAAACATTGCTCCTCTTTTCATTTGGCGTCTAGGATCAGGCCAGTGACAGAGGCCAGCACTGGGACAGGACATCCCTCTTGGATCTCAGGCCTGCCTAACTGTGAGCTCAAGCTACCTTTGCAGGAAGACAGATCTTGATTCCCACCCAAGCTGAAAATGTTCTTGACACCCTTTCTGCACACACTTGGTCCTCTTAGAAGAACAAGCTGTCAGATTGTCAGCCTTTTCATTGTGTGAGATCAAATATCAGTGCATCATTTAGAACTGTAACACCGTGTGGATTAGTCTAAATCAACAGGCTTTTCACTGTCACAGATTAGAATTCATTTGAAAACAAAACCCAGGTTCTGGGAAAAGGAACTTCCAAGTCACGTACTTTTGACCACGTAGTTGCTTTTCTGAAAATGTTGATACAGGTAAGCTGATCACTCTTTGACTGACCTTTATAGATGATCCATGAACAAAGTAGACAAAGTAATTTTCAGATACGTAAAGCAGAAATCTGGCATCACAGACTGGGGGACTTAACCACAGAAATGCATTTTCCCACAATGCTGGAGGCTTAGTTCAAGATGAAGATTCCTGCAGGACCGGTGTCCTCTGAGCCCTCTCTGCCCAGCTCTAGAGCAGTCCCGGGTCTTGGCATGGTTCTTTCTCCTGTGTAGTGTGCCCCTTCTCTTGGGAGTCATACTGGACTAGGGTCTGCTCCAAAGACCTCATTTGAATTTAATCATCTCATTCAGGAGCCAGTACAGTCACCTTCTGAGATATCGAAGGCTAGGACTTCAGTATAAGATTTTGGTAGGAGGGGTTTGCAGTACAATTCAACTACAAAGAAGAATGAGCACATCTTGCGCTCCCCTTCCTGGTGCAGCAGCCTCCATGTCTTGTTAGAGTTCCTTTGTTCCCATTGTGTAATGAGGCGCTACTTTATCAAGCTGTCAGATCACCAGATCAAACCCAAAGCTTGTGAAATCCTGACAGCCTGGACTCTTAAGAACCTGGACCTGTTTGAATAGGTAAAGGGGTGCTCTGCCTGTGGTGGATCCGAGTTACCCCAGGCGATGCTGGCCACAGGGTCCTCATCTGCAGGGTAGTGCAGGGACACATGATGCAGGTGTCAGAGTGACACAAGTTACTTCCAAGAACATGAAGCACTTTACAAATATAAAAGTAATCCTACCTACCGATGACAAGAGTGTGATCATCTTTCAGGAGGGTGAGACCACACCCTTGCCTTCTAATAATAACAGGAAGAAGTGCCCAAAACTCTTTTCAGTAACTTTAGAGACTCTTAAGTAATTAAAAACTATTTTTAATAATCAGCTTAACAGATGCCACAAGCTATTGCTAAAATCATTGTAGTTTTAAAAAAAATTTTATAAGTAACAAGTCGTTCTCTCACTCCTACCTTCTGTCATGCAGATCCTCCCCTTCAACATCGTCCTAGTCCCATAGTCTGCAGTTTTGCTGACACAGTGTGTGTAAAACAAGAACATGTACATATATACAGCCTTTCTTAAGCATAGCCAATAGCTGTCCATCCTCCCCTTCTTTTTCTTGTGGTATTCCGCATTGATCCGGTGCCTTGTTACGTAAATGCTTTATTACTGAGCTACATCCCCCGCCCTCCCTCAGTTTAGTCATTTCATATTATATCTTCAATTTTTATAAATACTTCAAGTTATCTCATTCTTCTTAATGGCTACCTAATACCTATACTTTCAAAATCTCTACTCTTCCCACTTTTTTTCCAATTAAGTTGCTATTACCTTCCCTCAAAGAATGATTTCTCAGATTCACTAGCTCTCATATTCTGTTTTATAGCTGATCAGGTTCTGCTCTTTATTGAGTATTTCCTTTGTTTGGTTTATTTTATTGTTGCTTCTTCAGTACATTTGTTACATTCTTTCTTGCTTGTTAATGTAAATACATTAAGGCCGTGAATTTTCCTATAAATGCTGCTTTAGCTGTATCTTATAGATTTATATAATGCTTTCAGCAAAACTCATTTTTTATATGTGCATTTTGCAGTTTTGATTTTGATTTTCTCTTTGACCTGGAGGTTAGTTAAGACAAGAGGTTTAAAAACTTCCTAATTATAGAGGTTTATTTTGTGTTTCTTTTATGTTTTATGACAGTTTTACTGTCCCTGTTTTACAATCTTTTCTGTACCAGTTCTACTCATTGGACATCATTCATGCTTTTTTGTGCCTTAGTACATGGGCAATTTTTGTGAATTTTTCTCTGCACAGTGAAAAGATGCGATGTTGCCTGTTAAAGTATATAGCTTACTAATTGTTGATTTACCTATCTTATTAATTACAAGCTGGAGATCTTTATTGTCTTTTGTATATTAGTCTGTTTGCTGTACCTTGTTTTGGAGAGGTAAATCAGTCTCATACTGTGTATGTCCCTCCTTGTACCTTCTGTCATTTTTGCTTTGAAAATTTTGATGTTATCATTCCAGTCAACAGAAACATGTGACTTAAATTTTTCACGATGAATTTTATTTCTACCATTTTAAAGGCCCTTTCTGAGACTTATTTAATGTTTTTGGCCTTGTCTTACTCCACATGTGAAGTATGTGTTTGATGGCTCCCTAATTTAAATTTCCCACTTAAAAAACTCATGTGTCACACTTCGTTTTGTTACTGCATTGAAATACATGCTTTGAGGTCTCAGCACTGTTGACTCATCTGGAGCAATACAGAACTGTGTGATATATAACTGGACCTTTTTTGGATGCCTAATAGCTTCGCCCTTTATTTTGAAGCTCAATAGCTTTTCCCAGGACATTATTCTGTTCCTTTTTGAACTTTAGATTAAAATTTGTTGTTTGTAGAAATTCTCTGGAATAATATCTTTGAATTTTTAAAATTCGATAACCATTGTTCTCTTTGTGATTGTCATACATTACATGTCCTTTTCCTCTTTTCTCCTGAATCCGCTCTAATTGTAGATTATCTTCCTGGCACACTCAGTCCTATTCCCGGGTCTCCTACTGGTCTTTTCAGGAGCACTGCTTCAGTAGAAGTCACATCTTTGAGATTTTCATTTTTCTCTTCCATCTCATTTTTTGGGCTCTGTCAACTTAGTTTCAAAATTTTGTATTACTTTGTCATGTTTTCTTGGACTTGGATCTCTGTTGTGTTCACATTGTTTGTTCTGCTGCATGTTCTTTGAATGCTGCTTTTTGATAATTTCCATCAGCTTGGTGATTACTTATTCTTCATTTGTCATGTGTTTTTCTTGTTCCTTTTCTCACTTTTTGTTTGTACTTTTACAGATCTTATATTACCCCTTTTATTATACTATTCCTACTTCTCATGTTTGAATAAAATGTTTTTTTTTTTTTCCTAGCCGTGGTTCAGACATGGTTTCAGACTAAAGTGAATTTTGCCAGCTTTAAATTAACATACTCTTCTTATGGGGGAACAGAAAGGGAAGGAGTGGGGTAACAGGCATGTAATTCTGCTTGTATTCATAGCCCCTCTTCTCCAGGGGCCCGGTGTGTGCTGCAGCAGAAGAGTCCCTCTGTGGTTCCCCCGGCCCAACTCAGAGTTCTCCTGTGACGGCGGAGAAGCCTGCTCCTCCGCGACTGCTGAGGGCCTTTCCCACATGTGCGCTGTCTGTCTTGCTGTGGCCTCATTGAATCCATGGCACTTGGCAGCTCTTGCAGATATTTTATCATCGGGAGTTTCAAATGGTTAGCCATTTCATCAGAGTCTGGGCATAGTTTTTATTCTTTAGTATCTTCAATTTTAAGATGATTTTTTAAAGAGAAACATTTCATTATCTTAAAAGCAGAAGTTCAAATTCTCTCATACTCTTTACTTTGACAGTATTATACAAAGTGTGATTGAAAATACGGTGAACATTAAATTTTTTTCATTTACTATAGCATAAAACATATTGCCACGAATTATCCTCCATTCAAACACACTGATCCCATCATGTTTGCTACTTCCTGAAGCAGTTCTGCAGTCTCTTTTCAGGAGAGAATATAATTGTGCTGTTGTGGTTGTCCTCAATTAATTCAAAACATTTACTTCCCAGGGTCTTTTTGACTTTGGGGAAGATGTAGTAGTTGTATAATGCCGGATCTGCAGGTCTGCAGGGAAGGTGGCCACGGACACACTGTAATGTTTTCGTGAGTCTGCCTTTCTGTAGGTTGGCACTTGGTAGTAGCTTCACCATATTTTGATTGTACCTCCTAAGGATTCTCACAAAAGACGCCATAGCTGCTTCGGAAAGTGGCAGGGATGATGGGGTAAGTGTGTTCAAAGCAAGGGGAGGTATTTTGAGGAGCACCAGCAGTATGTCTTTTACAGTAATAAATTTGTAAGCATTGACTGTATATTCTGTACACCCGATGCCCACCGATGCTTTATACCAGAATTAGACTTGCTGTATGAATGGGGGACCTAAGGTCTGAGAGTTCCTGTGAGAGGACACAGCCCGGTGAGAAGGGATGGACAGTCTTGGGCCAGAATTCTACACAGAGAATGCAGACTTCCACTCACCATATGAAAAAAGCCCCGCTGTTTCTCCTCTGTCTACAGAGGGGACCTTCTGTTGCTCTGTTGCTTTTAACAAGCTAATTCCATTTTAATGGCTTTATGCATGAGATAGAGTTTGCTGAATTTAATTTTAGCCTGCAATAGACAAACTCTTACTAAACCAGACAGGAGAGGAAAAGCAATCAGTAAGACGTCCGACATTCACTGGACTTCTCTTCTGCTGATTGTTGGCGTGAGCTTTTATGGCATTATCTTCTTCAGTCTTCTCAGCAGAGCAGAAGAGTCTAAGTAATGTCTCAAAGTCACCAGCAGAAGAGTGTTAATACTCCAGCTTTGGTAACCTCTCCATGGGGCATTTCTGTCCCGTGGGTTAACATACTCATTCAGTTAACAGTGTCTCGACTCCGAGCCCAAGGTTCTGTAATGATAAAACGAGAAGATGACAAAGGGGACCCTCAGATGTTTTGTTTTCAGCTTTCAAGCTGGGTAATACTGCTAGTTTCCATAGACTAAGGGGCAATTCTCTGAGCAGCATTCATAAACACACCCAACACTTAACTCGGCATGTTTTCAACTAGTAGTTTGAAGCCATCAATTAGTTCCTATGAGGTAAGTCATTGCTCTCTCATTTACAGATGAGGCAGGCAGCACGGAAAGAGGTAAAGTGATTTCTCCAGGGTCAGCAGTAAGTCCCAAGATGGGGAGCTGAACCAGGGCCTCCCCACCCTGGCCAAGCCAATGACCCGGGGACTGAAGAGTGTCAGGATCCTGGTTCCCTTCCTCACCTGCACTGTGCAAACTGATGCTTTAGCTCACCTGTGCCGTTAGCCAGGCTGTGTTGTAAAACATGATAAGAGATGAGAAAAAGGAAAGCAAAATGCAGAATATTTTACACAGAAAGTTGTGTTTCAACAAAGCACTTCAGACCAAGAAGCTGTGTCCATTTTAGTTAAGAATTGCCAATAACATTTTTCTTGATAAAATTTACATAGAGGAGGGCTTTAGGGAAGAAGCAGGCTTATTTGGGGATGACTTTCAAGCTGCAGAAGATGAATTGAATTTCCATTTGTTCTTTTGGCTGCTTTTACTTTCAAGAGGAAATACTCTTTAGGAATGTATAAAATAGAACCACACAAAATACAGCTGCCTGTAAAAAGTAGGAGGGGAGAGATGACAAATTTTGCCCCCTCTCCACTGCTAAATGTCTCTTGTTTTTAGAAACTTGCACTATAATAGAAACGGTGTCACTTTTCTTCCAGGGGGCCCAGGGGTTATCAGAGAATTTCTTATTTTTCTTAAGTGACATTTTAATATATGGAATTTTAAATGTAGAAACACTTTTACAATAGCATGTATGCAAGCCACAAAAGAAACATACACTTAGTATGTAGGTGGGTGTCTCAGCATGCTTCTGTTTTGCATGTGAAGTCCATTATCTGCACTGATAACTTTGTTAACAGCCCCCACAAATACATTTGGAGTCAGGTTTTATAAAGCGTATGCAGAATCGGATGACTCAGACCCGGCTCATGACATGTGTCAGCCTCAGATACATGGTACATTTTCTGTTTTAAAGACTCAAACAAAACTTTTCACATTCTTCTTTGGGGAAAAAAAAAATTGTATTTGAAGTCTTTTTCACCCAAACACATTTAGAGATAAGAGCTCACAAGTCTTGACATTATTTCTTTTTGTTATGCGCATCTGTCAAATAACCGAGATAGGATACAGCTACTAAAAACTGGTGATTGTGGAACAGAGAAACTTGACAACATTTCATTTCCTTTATGTTCTGATTGCACATTTATCAGAAAACCTGTATCTCTTCTAGTTCAGCTAGAAATTGGTAGAATTCAGGAACTCAAAGGCTCGGCAAAGGACTGTCCTATTATTTGGTATCATCTTACATTTTAGAGAAGTTGCTTGGTTGGGTCATTGTGAAAGCCTTTTGCTTCTCTTTTCATTATTGAGGCCTGCTATCCACAGATCACATTTCTATGGGTCCTATGACTGCTTTGCCACACAAATTAAATGCTGGGATCGTTCATACATAGACGCTAACGTTTCAATGCTTGTCAATCAGAGTTTATAAAATATAAGGATTACAACCTGATATTAACATCCAAATCTATTGTGCTCATTTTATGTGTGAAAATGAGAAACCCTCGTGTAGACGCTAGATTCCCAGCCTCTTTGTCACCCCATTTTTAATTTATCTTCAGGTTTTGAGTCAGTGAAATGATTTTGCTTATCAATTTAATGGAGTGATAAAACGTATCTGTGAATCAGAATGATCAGAACTAAAGCAGATCTACAGGTGGTTTGGCATTCAGCCCGGCCCAGCTGAGAGTTTCAGTGGGCTAATACTCCATAGAATGTACACATGCCTGTTCTTTAATTGTGCCTCAATGGATGCCAAGATCTGCTTCACATGAAGAAGTCAACAGGGAAACACACTGCTTTAGGGGGGAGGACTGGAAAACTTTGCGTATGTTCCTTTTATGCTTGTTTTTTGTTTTTGAACAGGTGTACTTCAAAAGGAATTATCCGGACATTGCTCACTCCAACTCTGTGATTACGAACACTTCTAATGGCCAGCCCTCGGTCTTAACGATCTTTGAGACAGCGCTGTGATTCTGCACATCTGTCCAGTCAGCGTTTTTCCAAAGGCATTTTTCCCATAGTTTTTGCATAGTTTTGTATAAGCTACAGTGAACTTTTAAAAAAAAACTCTAGCACAATAATGTACACATTGCAAGATGGCAGTGTATGTGGACACTGCCCCCTCCCCAACTTCATCCAGTGATTTCAAGCTCTAAGAAAGTGTTTTTTTATTTCTACTTCAATATTATAATATCTTAAAAATCCAAGTCAGAGGTGCAGGCCACCGATAAAAATAGGGTTTGGTGCCTTAACAGACTCCAGAGCCAAAGCGCATTCATTGTGTAAGGAATGGGGCAAAGTTGTCACAGGTTGGTTGTTTGTGTTTTCCTGTTGATCCCACATTACTTATTAGTTTCCAGTGATTCTGTTTACTTGAAGACTGTGTGAAGGTTGTCATCGTCTCACCACTTTAACAAAACTAGGGTCCATTATGTCCCCTAAAGGCTGCTAATTGAAATAGTGCAGATACAACCAACAAAAAATAAAATTATATATATATGTAGCAAGAGAGAGAGAGAGACTCTACCACTCCCCAAAACAGAAATATGTGGTGAAAATATAGAAGGAAAATGTTTCATATTATAATAGGAAAGAGAAAATAACGCTTTCTCAAAATGGGAGCCCTTCTCTCAAACAGGTTTGAAACAAGGGACACACGTAGGAACAGCCTCATCTTCAAAGCTGCCTGACCTGGACATGGAACTGTGTTCTGGTTCCAGACTCAGCATAGTGGTACTTTCCAAAAAGGCCAAACCTCTGAGGATACCTCCTAAAACATGTGGTGTTATTTTGATTTGGATTCATGGTTTACAGAAGGTAAACCGCCTTCTACTGACTATCCATTTTTGGTTTAGCTTTTCTTGAAATCCTTTCCAAACTGCATGCACAGACTTCTGAGTTGGTGAGAAAAAGTGAAAATCCTTGCGCTCACTGACTGTAATTATGCAGTACTTTCTCAGGATGCATCCAGAGGCTCACTCTGATGAGCCTGTCCAGATCAGTTTACTTCTGACCACTAATCAGAGTTTCTTTAGGTCATTCTGGTGAGTGAATCAACAAACCACAACACTTCCTAAGCCAACAGTAATTCATTTGAACCATAGGCCTTTACTTTTCCTTGATGGTAGCAGCTATGAGGTGTTGAGTTCAAGTCACTAAACATTTACTGTCATGGTTTCAAGTGGACTTGACCTCTCAAAAAAGGTGAAACCACTGCCAAGTTGCCTAGATTAATACACACGTACAGTTGTGTGTCTATATATGGACTATACATAAATGCCCAATAGATAACAGGTATTTTGATTCATTAACAGAAAAGCTGTTTTGTAAAATGAAGTGTAAAAAAGCACACATAGCAAATCACCAAAATACGTTAAGCAAAGTGGCTGTTTGCCTTCTTGTGTTTGGAAGTCTGTGATTAATGTCCGATAAGTCACGCACACTAAGTTGTTTATGAATAGTTATAGGAAGACTGAAATGACAACAGTGATGATAATGAGGTCTGTTTAAACACTAAAAATGTTTTAAATGTGTATATGTTTATTTGGTCTATAGAGATCAAAGGCAATCATATAAATATGTTTCTGTTTCATTTCTGTTTAAATGTCATCACAGGATTTTTAATGAAACAAAATTCAATTGAAATAAATGACAGTTTTCATCTCCATTCAGAGATCTATGTTTTTGTTCTTAGGGGAATTACTGACTCATGGCCTTGCTGATGAAAGCCTCTGGTTTTCCTAAGCTTAAGAAAAAAAATCTTCTGTTACCCGCTGGTCCTCTTGGCTACTTAGGTGTATCAAATGTTCTAAGCAAATGTGTCGGTTGCAGACAGACTGAAAAGTGGCTGTTGAAATGTTCCAGTCACTACTTTTCTTAGAAAGGAGCATATTAGCTTGTGCCCCAGGCTTGAACTAGTATTAAGATAATTGAGATTTTGTTTTTTAGCATGATTTTATCCTAAGCTAAAAAGAAACGTCTATGGTGGCTACATTTAAGCAGTATAAAATACTGGTTTTCACAATGTGGAGTGTAGGCCAGCAGCATCGTGAAGGAAGTCACTAAAAAATGCATATTCTTCTGCCTTAACTAAATCTACTGGATCGGGAACCTGTGGGCTGTCTTCAGAAGCCTGGGTGATTCTGATGTAGAATATAGTCTGAAACCAGTGTCACAGAACTTAAAGAACTCCTAAGGAAAAACACAGAAGCCCACTTAGACAAGGTACTTGAATAAATACTTTACAAAAGAGAGTATCCAAATGACCAATAACTGGAAAAATAGGAAAGAGAATAACTAAATGGTCAGTAATTAGAAAAACATTCTTGTTACCAGAGAAATGCAGGTCAATGCAGTGAAAGACCACTACACACCCACTAGAAGACCAAAATGAAGGAGAATGAGCATAATACTCAGATGCCCATGAAGTATTTGGAGCACTCAAGGATTGCTGTGCATCTGAAAACGTTTACTGGGTGGTGGGGAGGACTTAGAAATACACAGCTCAATAGCGCTTACACAAACTGTACCCTGCTGAATTCTTCTCCAAGTGTGTACACCCGTGCACCTACAGATGCAAGGATGTCCTTATAAACATAATTCCTCATAGCTCAGACTGGGAGTGATTTAAATGCTCATCAATAGCAGGAGGAAAATGAGGTAGTAGAGTACAGCAAGGAAAGCGTGACAGGTGAACTTCACAAGCATTGTTCCAAGAATTCTGATCCAAAAAACATTGGCGATTCTGTACAAAGTTCAGAAACAGTTATAACTAAAGGCGGAGAAAAATGCTTTTAGCTTTGGGAAAAGGAAGATATTGGTAACGGAGAAGTAGGAGGCCACCTTTCTAAGGTACTTAGAATGTTCTCGGGTACCCAGAGACCGAAGCAGGAGGATTGCAAGTTCTGGTCCCACTCTTGCAATTTAGACACTGTCTTAAAATAAAAAGGGTAGGGAGGTAGCTAAATGCACAGGTCCTGTGTCCCTTAGTACCACAAAAAAATTTCCCAGTGTTTTTGAGTTGGATGATTAGATCAATATTCATTAACCTTTTCACACATTCTCTTCACTTTTATATATCATATTTGACAATTGAGCTTTAAAATGTGTATGATACTATTTTTCTGTAGAATCCCAAATTCAGTGACTCAGCCTTCTCAAAATGAATGCTTTGCATCTGGTAAACTATTTCTGCAGAGTTCTTATGACACTGTTTCGAGGTTGTCTTGTGGCCCATTGCAAACGAAGCATTTGACCCTCTTGCTACATGAGAAGCCATTATATTTTCTCTAACCAAATAATGTTTCACTTTCTCTCAAATTTCGGGATAAGTACAAGAATAAAAGCCTATAGATTGTGTGGGTGGCATAATTATTAAAAGTATTAAAACAACATTGTTGAAGTATAATTGATATACAAAAATTGTATATACAGGCAAAAAAATGTATACACTTCAGGAAAATAAAAACTTTATAAATACTTTAATACCGAATTTACTGAGAATTGTGAGAGTAATACATGTTACATTTGCCCTTTGCAATTACAGGAGGTGCTCAAAAGTGGTGGCTGTTAGCTTCCAGACATTTATTAGGACGGTGAACTGCTGCTTGGGTACCCTTGGTCATCAAGACTGCTGATGTGCATTTTCCGTTTCCTCTCTAAGGGCCAGTGATGTACTCGATTTTCTGTCACATACGACATCCTTTAGGGCCCACTACATGAGCGTAACACAATCTGTTGAAAAAAAAAAACATACTATTTTTGTTTTCCTGATATACATTTATTGGTGATTCTATATTTAATGCGGATGACGTGATGAATTTAGAGATAGTTATATGCACATCCCCCAAAACCATGACCACAGTCTATCCCCTCCATTTTTCCCCACTTCCAAAAGTCTCCACCTCCTGTCTTTTTTTATTCTCTGTCAGCAAGATGAGTATGTGCATAAAAGTCAGTGTCATGCTAAATCTTTACTAACTTCTCAACTGGTTTACTTGTCCCTATGTAAACCAAGGACAGCCGATATTTCTGTTTAGATTTTATTGTAGGGATATTAAGAGTTCCTCTTCTCAAGTCCAAATAATTGTTTCAAATCCAAGAGTAAATATGTCCAGAAAAAAAAAATTTTTTCTTCTTTTTTCTTTCTGAGACAAAGTCTTGCTATGCAATTCAGGCTGGCTTTGAGCTCACTTTGTAGTTCAAACTGGGTTTGAATTTGCAACAGTCCTCCTGCCTCAGCCTCCAAAGTGTCACCACACCCAGCTTAAATCCAGAATTTTATGCCTTGAAGTATGTTACATTTAGTACCTGAATGTGTAAGTCACTTCACAACCAGTGCTGTTTGAGAATGTCTTTAACTGACATTCTATAGCCACGTCTCAAAAACTAGATTTGTAATGCTGCTAATATGAGTCACACTAGTAATGGATGAACTTGTATTTTACTAAAAGGAAAGAAATACTCCTCTTGGAATGAAGAAAACTAAGAAAGATCAACAATTAACGCCCAACCTGGGAGCCATGTCTATAGTCAACTTGGTTTAGTAATCAAATGATCTAAAATGTCCGAGTGTGTCAATAAAAGGAAATTGCATCCTACTATTACAGGCAGCTGAGCTAGTTTAGAATATTATAGGCAGGCAGGGCTAGGCCCTCGAAGAAGCCTGCACAGAGGACCAGATATCTGATGACCTTGGAGGAGACACACACCTCTTGCTGTGGGCCAGATAGAAGGCAAAACAAATGCAACCACACCTTTAAGTATAATCCTTAGGGATTAAATCTGGATCACCTTGAGAAGTCAGGAGTCACCATCCCAGTCCCCTATAGGAGGATTCATTGATTTCTAAGAATGCTTGCTTCTATGTGATTGCCTCCCTATTTGTTCCCAATTTAATCAACTTTACCTGAGCTATTAATCTTACTGGCTAAACATAGCATGTTTCCAGTTTTTCCCAATTTAGACCCACCACACCTCATGGTTTTACTCTATAAAAATCCTGAGGAAATACAGAATCTAGCAAATCACTCTGGACCCCTTGAGTCTCTCAGACAGAAGCTTTGTTTCTCTCAATAAATATTCCTACTCTTAGACTTCGTTGTTCCTAAAATTTATTCTTTGATTTTAGAGAACACGAACTCATACTGGACATGTAATAGGTCGGGAGTTTCATTCCCCTATATCAATACTTCATAAGTAGCAGTTAAGAGCTCTTGTTTCTGAAACACCAATTGAGAACACAGCTTTTCTCAAGAATTCCAGAAAATTCATGGATTAATTTCCACAAAATATGGGCATGTTGGCCTTTATTGAGTTGAGGTTTTTAATTCAAGAGAGTAACCACATTCATACATAGAATCCTTGTTTGCACCATTTTATGTTTTGAAATTTAGAAGTAAAGGCTATAAGTATAAGCCTTTAAGCATCTCAAAAATCCTGAGTACTGGGCCCAAGATTTAGCTCAGTGGCACAAGCCTGGTAAGCACAAGGTTATGAGTTTGATCTGTGATACCCCACCCCCCAATCCTGAATCCTCACCAGAAGCTCTTTTGGTCCATGTTGCACTTGGATTCTCTGTGATACAGATTCTGCAGTGGAGTTTAGTGTTCAGGATGTGGATGGGGAGGTTCCAGGGTGCCCTTGGAATCAACGTTTTTAGAATCAAGAAAGAAGCAGGATTGGGTGGAGGGAAAAGTGGAGCTGGGATATTTCCCAGGTAACCTCAGCCCATCTGTGAAACACCATGGCACAAAAATGGCACAGGGGTTGTCCTACCGTATACTGATGGCCCGGCCTTCTCCTCCAACTCAGGTGGACAGTGTCCTCCGGCTGTTCCCAGAAGGGCTGACACAGTCCCTTAGGTGGACGGTGTCCTCAGGCTGTCCCCAGAAGGACTGACAGTCCCTCAGGTAGACAGTGTCCTCTGGCTGTCCCCAGAAGAGCTGATATAGTCCCTCAGGTGGACAGTGTCGTAGGGCTGTTCCCAGAAGGGCTAACTGGTTGCCCACAGCTACTCCTAATAAGTCCTAAAGGGGGACCGGGTGGCACATCTCTATGCCTACCACAGGACATGTGACAGAACCTGCAGTAGGTCACTGATGGTCACAATGACAAGATTCTTGCTCTTTGACATTTGTGTCAAAATGATTGTCCTCAGTAACATGTGGTCTGAAATACCACAGACATGATCTACTGAAGAAACAGCGTCATTGTATTTAACCTCTAAGGTCAACACTGTCAGGACCAGCCTTCGAGCTGGTAACTCCTGTGTGTTTCCATAATCCCAAGAACCCCTCACTGATACGGACAGGCCCCCTGCTTGGGAAGCCCAACGCCCTGTCTCCATCTCAAAATTCTTAATTTTTAAACAAAGAGCCCTGCATTTTCATTTTGAATTGCTGTACATGAGGTAACCTGTCCTTAGTGTCATAATTGGAGGATCTATTTTCTCACTGGAGAATGAGCTTCTGACACTTTGAACCATCCCATTCATTTTTTTAGTTCGTATCTTCTAGCACAATGTCTGACACCTGGTGCCAATAAATGCTAACTGAATGAATACTGATGGAAAATAAACCTTCCTTTTAAATTCTGTAATTCTCTGAATTTTAAGGGGTACCCCAGAGTAATACAAAGATCCCTGGGATTAGGGCCAGTCAGGCACCAGCTCTGCCGCTGAAACTCACTAGCAAATAAAGGTGACCAGATAATTTACTGTCCAATGTGGGACACTTTTGAGCATGAAAGAGAAGTGCTACCTGCTCTAGCTAAGGGACTGGTGTAAGCAGGCACTGTCCTTGTCAGATCCAGTCATCCCATGTCCAGGCAGCCTTAGTTACATATTTGGTAAGTTTCTGTCTGTGGACCTCAGCTTCCTCATTTGTAAAGTAGACCAAGCTCCTGCCCTTCCACAGGGGCTTTGAGTGGGATGGTTGATGGAACAAGAGCATCCAAGGAAAGAAAGAATGGGATCCAGGGACAAAGGTGTTGATCTTGGCCTGGAAAAAAAGCTCCTCTTCTTCCGCCAAGAGACATGAGCAACAGAGGTGTGGATGCAGGGAGGTTTATACACTGTAAAAAGTCTGTTTAAGGTGGTTACCATCTGATGACCCAAGCTGAACTGTTCTTACTTGACATCATTAAAACGAAACAAGTGCGTGAAGAAGAGAACAAATTTCTGATTCAGTCTTCTGGGTCTAAATACCAGCTCCTCTCTAGGCACTGTCTGCCTGGATTTGAATCTGAGTTCTACTTCGTGTCTCACCGTGAGCTGTTGAAATTAAAAAAAGCACATGGAGCTTCATTGTTGTGTTGTTGTTTCTCGTTTGTTCCTCCCTGTAAAACTGGGATGGGAACAGTATTTTTCTCAGAGGACAGTTACAAGGATGAAATATATTTTTCCAACAGTGACACTCAAAACATGGTCTGCCAGTCCATGAACAGTTTGCAGCTAGCCCACAATAATTAAGAGAATTTCAAGAAAATGTTTAGAAACTTCGGTAGCCTTTTGACATGCCATGACATCCAAACACATGATCAGTGGGTCCCTCTTTGAGCATGCTGGAAAATTATTTCAGTATTGAATTTTCATGGTGAGATGTATATGACTCAAACTACACCCTAGCCATAGGTGGTAGAACCATCTATTTATTTGCAACTGATTAAAAATAATTTAAATATAATTCATTCTTAACCTGAGCGAGTTGAGAAGCACTGCTGTAAGAGAAGGACTATTGTGTGGTTAATAAATTTCTCAATAAATGTTACATCCTTATGTTTCAGGGGAAAACTACACTTAAAACTAAATCACTTAAGCCTTTAAAATGCTCTACTATACATTATAAATATTTTTAAATGGCATTTGTTAAAAAGTTAAAACATGGCTCAACATTAATTAGGGATTTTTTTAAGTCCAAGAAGATATTTTTAAAAATTACTTGATATTTTAAGTAATACAGCAGGTGCTTCTAAAAAAGAGAATACAGAGGGGTTTATGTTTAAGTTGTCAACTTTACTTTGGAAAAAAGAGATTTTACTTTTAAACCTGATATTTTAAAAAATACAACCTCATTTTTTCCCTAAAAATGAAAACAGTAGTTATATTGAAAACCAAAATAAATTAAAAATAATAAGAGGAATGGCATGCCCTGGCCCTATAAAACCTCCATTTATCCTCCAGGCCTATCTGACTTGCATTAGGTGTCAACACTATAATTATACGATTTTTCAAGAACCCAAATCAGATTGAGGGACACGAAGAATATTTAACAAAAAGCTGACTCTGGAAAGTTTTACTCAGTTCAGTCTTCCCCTTAGCTGCTATCTTCACAGGACCTGCCAATCACAGTTACACGGCATAGTAGAGGGCAGAGGTAGGCACGGCAAAAGGGTTTGTCCAAAAGTTGTTGGACTCAGCTTCAGAAAGCATTCTGTGGAAACACTTTTAAGTTAAATTTTACAGATTTCTAGACAAAAATTAAAATGAGTCTCTATATGACAAGTTTATATCACAGTAGAAGTTGGTTCAAGTAAAAAAAGAAATAGTCAACTGAGGGTGGGGATTTAAAAATTGTCTATTTTACAAAATATAATTAAAGTCATCCATGACTGCACACTGATTCTGAGAGGAGACAGAAGAAGAGAAGAGAGAGGAGGGGAGGAGAAGAGGAAGGAGGGGCGGAGAGGGACAGGAGGAAAGGGAAGGTAGAAGAAAAAGGAGAGAGAAAGAAACTAGATGGATGGATGCATGTAGATGGTCAGATAAAAGCCTAAGACTTTTTGCAATAGTGTGCTAACTAATAAATGTAGAAGGAATGGTGGGAAAAGTGCCCTGTTGAAACCATAATTGTCCTAAATCATACAGAAAAGCTCTAACAATGATTGCTAAGTGAACATTTGGGAGCATGTTTATATTCATGGATGGAAAGTATCTTCCCACATTATAAGAAGGGAACTGAGTCTTTACCATAGCAAAATCTGGCAGACACCACTCTAATTGACTAGTTATCATCACCAACAATGATACAATAATACCCTTGTCTTTTGAGGTATTAGGTAGTGGCAATGATACATTATTTCTGTGATCTTCCTGCTCCCCTCAAAAGCATAACCTGAGTGAAATCAACAGTCAGACAAACTCAAACTGAGGCCATTCCACGTTACTACTGCTCTGTACTCTTGAAATATCAAGTAACCATGAAAGGTGGAGGAAGTATTTTAGATTAATTGAAAATGTAAAAGACATGATCATTAAATGCACTGTGTAGTTTTTAAAAAAACATAGTAAGGACAGTAGTTAGACAAATAGAGACACTAAATATAGTTTTTAACAGTATATGAAACAGTTTTACTAATGTTTAATTTCCTGAATTTATTTAGTATATAATTCTTTGTAAGAAAACATTGTCATTTTAGGAAATGTACATTGATACCGTCAGGGATGAAAGGAAGTGATGCCTACAGCTTACGCTCAAGTGCTTCAGCAAAGACTTTTTTGTAGAAAAGGTGATACAGTGAATGTTTACATTTGAAAAATCATATTACAGTAAAAGACATTGCCAGAATTATGTGATATGTATTCAAATCAATCAGTATTTCCAGGGGATATGCATCACATATATGACCCAAGATCAAAAATTATCAAGACAGAAAGGAAGTGTCAGGAAATATGTCAAGTGAGTTCATCTAGATGAAGGATCCACAGGAGTTCACTGTATTATTTCTGCACCTTTTCTATAAATTTAAAGCTTTTTGCAATCAAAAAAGTTTAAATACTATTTTCTGCTCAGCATCAGATGAAGAATCCACATGAAGATAAGGAAGTGCTGACTGTGTCTATAAACATTGTCAGGCAAGTCTTAGTTCTTTGAGTGTGATTTGTAAAGCTCCCTCCCACCCGAAGTGCTCAGACCTAGCTCAAGGTGAAGGTATAGAAACAAGCATACCTGTGTGGGGTATTCTTGTGCAGTCAAGTGCCACGCAAAACCTCGACCCACCATGCAGGCAGATCCACACGTGGCCCTTCTCTCCAGTGACAATGGAGTGCTACAGTCTTGGAAGTCTGGCGCATGGGTGATTTGCAATTGGTATTAGCATACATTGAAAAATCACATAATGCCATATCTCACCTGTGTTAGAAATAATTTTGTTAGCAGGAGGCACCTGAGTGATGCTGTTCTGGTGATAGCAGAGCTAGAGTTAGGAGAGGATGCTGTGTAAAAATTCCCCACCAACAGTTAAACACAAAGCTCTGCTAGTTTGCTGCTCAACGATAGCCATGTAGATGATTCCAAACTGTGTTCTGGTTGAAATTCTTTTATATCAGTTTTTCTCCAAATATGCAGATATTCTAGGCAGTGTTGTACCAGTCAAGTGTATTCTGGTGTGCACTTTCTTAACCTGAAAATCAACTAACTCCTTTCCATCCGTTTTCTTAAAAGACTTGGCTTAACCCATCTGATTCTGCTGCTGGCAGATTTTATGAGAAACCAACATCACTGTTTTGTTGCAGCTTTTAAATATCATAAACAACCCAGCACACAAGTACACAGCAAAGAGTGTAAGTCTAGGCTTCCTCTACTCCAAGTAGAAAACAACCGCTAGGAAAGTCCATCTTGGCAATTTGAAATACTGTTGAGAACCGAATGTCTGATTTGACAACACAGAGGTTAGCAACTCTGGTCACTTTTTAAAGTTTTCTAAAGTTTAGTTTCTTTTTCTTTTCTTTTTCCTTCCTTCTTTCCTTTCTGCTTTTTCTAAACACAGTATGCCCTCTTTTATTAGCAAATACAGAGAAAGTGAGAACACATTGTATTCTCTAATTTGTAAGTACAGATACAGAAAATATTGTTAAGAGTATAGCAATATAAGCACTTCTAAATATGCTGGTAAAAGTGTGAATTCCACAGACATTCCTTTATGTTAGATGAAAAATTTCTCTTTTAGGAATCTACTCTAAGTATGAAACTATAAATGCCAACAAAAAAAAATACACACTTGGAGATATTTTTGCAAAGATATTTATCAAAAGCAGAAATAAGGCAAATTTTGAAAAGTATAAAAGTCAGTAAAATCATTTGTCCAAAAATACTTTACTGGTAAATATTCATTTTACATTAACAATGATTACCTAAATTAACATTTTGTAAAGCACATTTGCATCTTCAAAACAATGAGATGAAATAATCAAAATGTTAGCAATATTTCTGAGAAGTGTGGTTATTGATGATTTTCATTTTCATAGACCTTAAGAGTTTTCCAAGTAGTGAACATAGGTTAAGTAGAGGATCCAGAGAATATGTAGAGATTTATTCAGATGAGATAAACTTTTACATCTGTATTTTATTTATGACAGTCTTCCTTATTACTCTAGCAGTAGCCTTAATATCTCTACCACCTCAAAAGCTCTTTAGTATGTGAGTTTCATGACTTGTTCTGAAATGTTTCATATCATAGTTGAATTATATTTCCAGGGTTGCGATTCTCTGACACTATATGACATTTGAAAATCCTAATGTATTAGCATTAAAAAGACAGATCAGGTGAGCATTAGGCTTATAAGGTGCTCTACATATGAAAAGCACTTTTGAGTGGCACTTTTACAACATATAATCATTCATTTCTAGTACTTTGGAATCCTTTTTATAAGTACATGAGTATCACTTCTCAAGAGTGGTAAACACAATCCATTTTGTGTCCATACAATTTCCAAGTACCTACAACTTCCAAATATCTGCTGTCGATTACTCCATATCAGATCTAGCTGTTACCCAGGTGATGACTCCCAAATTGCACAATGGGCGGAACTAGATTTGTTGGCACTTGTCTTTTGGGGAGGCACCTAAAATCAGTTACCAAGCAATGAGAAATGGTTAGGCAAATTTTCCTGAGAAACCTGATGCTTCCCCAGAGTGTAAAAATGTTGTAGCTTCTGATTTACATGTGTGGGGGCACAAACGCAGGTGACAATTAGGAACACGAAACAAATCAGTTTGGTGGCATTTGGACTTTCAAGTCTTTCTTAAGCAACTGAGGTGCAGGGGTGAGAGCCATATCAACAAGCCAGGCTGGTCTAGTCCTCCAGGGTAGCCGTGGAGGACAAGACGGCTGACTGTGGGTGGCTTTTATTATTATTTTTAAAATTTTTTTATTTTAAAAGGTTAAAAAAAAGTGTAGAAAAGATACAGAATTTAAAAATAACAGTTGGAAATCAATACTAGTTAATATATTGCATCTTGTCATCTTAGAAGTAGTTGTTCAAGTTATAAGATTTAGGCACAAAATAAATGATCAAACAATCAAACAATGAAAGCACAAACTGTTCTTTTGGATGAACTAACAGAAATTAATAGTACAGTGATTTCTTTTATATATATATATTTCATATATATGTTTCATATATATATATATATATATATATATAAAATCTTTTCTCCTATCCAAGTTGTTCTTTCCTTTTGAGCACTTTCTTTTCCTTTCTTTATCACAATATCTGTCACAAAGAGACAGACCAACTAGACAAAAAGTCAGCAAAGAAATAATAGAACTGAATCAAAGCAGTGAACAAATGGACTTACTAGATGTTTACAGTGTTCCACCCAACAACATCAGAATACACGTTCTTCTCAGCTGCACATGAGACACTCTTCAAAACAGACCATGTATTAGCCCATAGAACATACTTAACTAAATGCAAAGGGATTGAAATTGTCCCATACATATTAACTGACCATAGTGCACTGAAATTGGAAATTACTGGCAAAAGAAATTGCAAAACCTACATAAATACAACCAATGGGTTACAGATGAAATTAAAGAAGAAATTAAAAATATCTACAGTTGAATGAAAATGCAGACACAACATACTGAAATCTGTGGGATGCAATTAAAGCAGACCTAAGAGGGAAACATACACTAATGAATTGTTATATCAGGAAAACAAGACGAGCACAAATAAACAACCTAATGCTGAACCTTAAGCCCCTAAAAAAGAATAGCAAGTCAAGCCAAAGCTCATAGAAAGGAAGAAATGATAAAGATCAGAGCAGAAATTAACATGACTAAGACTAAGAAGACAATACAAAACATTAATGTAGGTGCCTTTTAATTGGGATGACATATTTATTTATACTAGAGATCATTGCTTTTTAAATTATGTATATTTTATGGGATACAGTGTGATAATTCCTTACATGTATATAATGTATAATGATAAAATCAAAGTAATTAGCATTTCCAGCTGTATTTCAGTTATTCTGGTTCTGTAGATAGTGAAAAATGTATACTGAGAATCAGTCAGCTATTAAACATACCCAACCACAGCTTGTGGGCTTGTTGTGTAACCTCATTTTAGTATTATAATAAAAATATTAAAAAATTAAGCTTTGCTGCTTATACATATTAACTATATTGTCTATTTTAAATGTGGCCCAATACAGTTCATTCATTGCAGCCTAGGTGAGCTGAAAGGTTGGACAGCTGTGGATCTCGATTCCATTGGCAACATCCAAAGCACCGCAATCAGGGGCTTCACCGTCAGGGTACTGACCTTGGCCACATCTGCTCGCAGAGCTTCCTCACATCCTGTTTGATATGGTATTTGTTGACCTTGGTCTCCACTAAGGTGTGTTGTTGCTTCCCACCTTTCTTTGTGGCAGACTCTGTTGTTCGGAGGAACTCAATGATGACTGTTATGGAGTAAGACAAGGGCTCCACCTGAGGAAAGTTGCCAGCATAACTAGGTGGAAAAGAAGAAGGAGGTTGTTAAGGCATTAATGTGTTGTTGCATTGAGGTACTGTGGGTTCTTTTACAAGTTGCTGTTTGAGCCATTGGTTCTCCTGGAGAAGCTCGGGTCCTCACATCGAGCATTGCTTCCTAGCTCCGGAGGGGAAGATGTGTGCCGCTTGGTCTCCAGGATGGACTCATCACACTGGCTTTCTGGCATATACCTGACTATGTTTGTCATCGGAGGAGCTCCGGGTCTCCGTGTCGCTGAAAATGGCTGTGGTGCCTTTCAGGACAGCCCTGGTCTTGTGAGTTCGTGACTTCTCGGCTCCAGTGTAGAACCCTCATCCCACCAGCACGGCTCCTTCATCCTGTTGGCATGGACTTTCTGGCTTCCACTGCTGACCTTTGGGCCTTCCCAGCACAGATCCATAAAAGAGACTGACGTGAGTCCTTCTTGTGGGCTTTGGACCTCCAGTTGGACTCGTGGGAGGCGTTGTCATAAGCTCTGGGTTCTCATCTGGACTCACGTGTGACATTGCTGTAGAATTTAGGACCTTGACTTAAAAAATATTCTCTTTGGTGCTGCGCATAGATTTCCTGTATTTTCTTGTGTTAACTCCAGGTGACTATTATAAAATATTATAAAATCCATGTCCTGATTCTAATTGTTCTCTGCACAATCCCTGACTACAATAATGGCATTAACGGTCCAGGTTTTTTCTCTTTCGGGATCTCTTTGTGGGCTGCCTCTGCCTCTGGGTTAACACAGGTGGATGACATGTAGTTCTTTCCCATGCTGTTGACACCTTTCAGCACTGCTTCCCTGGCCTTCAAAACCTTTACCTGGACTTTGCTTTGGGGGTAAGAACTCCCTTCTCTACTTTTGGCACCACCGTGATGAAAACACTGATTCTCTTCCTTGCTTTCTCACCTTTGTCCCTTCTTCCTAGATTTCCTGTCAATCTTTGGAATAGTATTGACATTTTTAAAACTAAATTCGATGTTGGGGTCATCCTAACCAGCCTTACCTTGTAAAGATGTCACTATATCTGTTTTGTCAGGGCCAGGAGCCTCTTTTGCATGTTTGAGTTTTTGGGTTGGTGGACCAGATAGCTTCCCAAGGATATGATTTTACAATCCTTGGGGATGTCCTCTACACAAACCATGCTCCCCTGATGCTGAAGGGGCAATCTATCGATCATCTGTTTACATCAATTCTGTGTGCTCTTGACTTCCTTCTAGAAACAGGAGACTTAATTCCCATGAAGGTATGTACCATGACACTGCCAACACTTCAGCATCAGTTTAGCCAATGTTTTATTCCTAACAAAGTAAGCAATGGTTATGACATACGGTTTGGGGAGTGGGTGTTTTTGATCACCTGCAAGGGAAAAACATATCTCTGGCAAACATTTTAGAAACTTCATCAGTAAAGACAGCTCAACACCTACATTTCATAACATGGAATATCAAAACATAAAAAGGAAACTGATGATATCCTATAAAATATTAATAGATAACATAAAACATGAATTTGCCTTTACTTTTTGCTACCAGGTACACAAATTTAAGCCTATCTTGCCTCGTAAGCCAAATTATCTCTTAAATCCACTCTGAGTAAGAGTTGGTTGGAGGATCCTGCACTTGACTCAGAATTCATTCCTTTGGGAGAAGGAAGTATGAAAAAGCAGACCTACTTGGTAAAGAAAGGCTTAACCTCCTTAAGCGGCCAAGAATTTTTGAGGGCAGCCAGGTCTCACTCAGTAGAGCCAGGTTAAACATGGTGTCTGGACCATAATGGAAGAATAATCAGTGTCGGTTGAAAAAATGAATGGCTTTCATACTGAGTGTTAGTTGAACAAGTTGAATTTCGTTTGTTCTTGAAGTTAATCCTTCTTTCAGGCAAACAACTGTTACTGACATCGCAACATAAAAAAAAAATTCAGATGTAGTTTAAACTTTTAGACACCTGATTGGAGACTACGCATTTATGTGCTAAAAGTGCTATGTTACACTGATTCTTTCTTGCTGAGTTCATTCCTTTTAATGTAGGACCTATTGACTACTTAGCCTAGCTGTGGTATTTTGAGTCTAGCACCCTACTAGGTGTCTAAATAGATAAAGCTATAAACCAAACAAAGGGTTCAGTATAATATATTAACACCCCACTTTCATAATCCTTTGGAACTACCTAAAAAGCCTCAAATCTAGAAATCTTGGATCCCGAGTTTTGTGCTGAAAAGCGAAACATGGGAGAACTGTCTGATGCATAGCCCTCATCTGAAAGGGCTTTATATGTACCAGCAAAGATACTCAGTTCACACAATCAAATTCAAATCACTCCTCTCTCACCTTACAAACAGACCTGTTCAGGCCCAGACTGTTCATGCTGGCAGGGTTGCCTGGTGCTGTTGCCTTTGCAAGAATGGACCCAGGCAACAAGCTCTTGAAGTAGGCTGGGATCATTTGCATGGGCCGTTCTTGGATCCTCAGTATACTGACTCTAGATCAGTGGTCCCCAACCTTTTTTGACACCAGGGACCACTTGTGTGGAAGACAGTCTGCCCAGGGACAGGGTGGGGGTTTGGTTTCAGGATGAGTCAAGTGCAAAATTTATTGCATACTTTATTTCTATTGTTATTACATTAGATGTGCATAAGGATCCTACAACTTGGATCCCTTAGCTGTGCAGTGCACAGTAAGGTTCACGCTCCTATGAGAATCAAATGCCACAGTTGGTCTGGTAGAGCTCAGGCAATAATGTGGAGCTTTACTTGTGGGCCTGCTGTTTTCCTCCTATTGTGTGGTTTCTTTCCCTTCTACTGTTGGGAACCCCTCATCTAGATCACTGCTTTTGGATCTTTCAGTGCCTATCATTCATCTGGTGATCTTATTAAAGTGCTAGAGGTCTGGAGCAGGTCGGAGAGCCTGCATTTCCAACTAGTCCCCAGGTAACAGTGAGGCAGCTCATTGTGGACCACCCTTTGGTGCACAGCACCCAGAAGCACCTCCCAGGGCTCTAGGTGGGCGTGGTCACTTGGCTCTCAGACACCTCACTCTACAGGGAAGACAAGGTGCCAGGAGAGCTGGGAGTGGTCCTCTAAATGATGGGACCCCTTCAGTCTGCCTGACGGCAGGCACCTCTTGCCTGGTCTCAGTGCAGTTCTGGCCCCTTCTTTGCCAAGCTTCTTTGCCATCAGTGTGCTCTGTTCCCACACGGCAGGCCCTGCTCCTTCCCCAAGGCTCAGCCAACATCACCACCCTTTGATCTCCCACCCACTCTCCCCAAATCAAGTTTGTCTTGGCTTCTTTCTCGGCTACCTTCCCACTCCTTCCCCCGCTTTTCCCTTCTGCCACAAAACAAATGTACAATAACATTTCAAAAATATTAAAAATCAATGCTGATGAAATCGTGGTTTTGTTTTCTTGGAATGGAAGAAGGCGATAACAATAGTAGACGCAGCCTCTCCAAGACTGAGCTATTGTTTGTGTACAAAATCGTATCAGCTCACCCATGACCTGAAATCAAGTTTTTCAAACACGAATGTCTGTTGGATTAAGGGAAACTGGGTTTTTCTCCCCTATTTTTATTTTGACAAGACTCTGAGAGCTGCTATCTCATCTAATGGAATCAAATAGGCTGCTAAAAATTACTTTGTGAGTTTTTATGACAAATGGAGAACACCTCTCCTCCTGCCTGCAACTGGGACAAGCTTAACCCTTCATCTTGGGTTCACGTAGTTGCACTGGTTTTGAGCTTTTTCTTCTTTCCAAGGTTGTTTTCCAGTATTTGCTTGAGTTATTTGAACAGGTGCATTGCACAACTATGCTAATGCGAGGCTTTTGTCTGTTTTCAGATTGAAGGAAGCTGCTGCAGACAGAAATGTTTCTTGCTAAACTATTCACACCTGTTTTGATGTTGAACCCCAAGGCAGAGAGGTCTTCCTTGTTAGAGGAACACGCCCAGCACAGAGGAGACACTGTCTCCTTTTCTGCTTTATCCAGGCACAAGACCCACAAGACAAGCAGCCCCGAAGGCTGCGGTTCTGTAGCTCCGGGCGGAGTGACCACAATGGTCCCTTCCAGGAGCCATCGGACTCCGGGGAGCCCCCTGCTCCGGGGAGCTCTGGGGGTCGCCTCAATAAATTTGGTGACCGGGCTGAAAGCCTGGGATCGCCGGTAGGACTCTCCAGACCTCGGTGTAGCCTGACCGCGCCTCCCTGACCCCTCTGTCCGCAACAGCTCCCGCAGGAGTTTAGGGCCGCGGGGTGGCAGAGGCGGAGCGCGCGCTGGGGGCTGGGGCTGGGGCTGCGCTTGGCGCACGATCACAGGCGGCGCCGGGGATGCTCGGCGCGCGCCCCCTGGACGCAGATCACAGGGCCGGTCCGCTGCCTGGCGCGCCTACACTCGCGGGCTCTGCGGCCGGCGGGCAGGGAGGGGCCCGGGCTGGGGAGCGGTGAGCGCGGGCTCGTTCCCACGGAGCGCGCAGGGCTACGCGAGCGCTTCTCCCTGCTCTCCAGCCACAGTTGCCAGAAGCCCAGGTCATCGCATCGCGGCTGCGTGGACCCAGCCGTCCTGGTCACGTGGTGGCCACCTGACTTTGGACTCCTACCGAGGGACCTCAGAGGATGGCTTTTTCAAGGCATCTGCACCCTGTTAATTCGCTGGCCGCCAGGAGAGGCAAGCATGGATAAGGTTTAAAGGGATCGGATCCTAACCACAGAAGTGGGCGGGACGATGCCCAGTTGTGCCTCGACTGCAGCTCCCTATCTGCGCGCCCTAGGTGGGCTCCCAAGTTGTCTTTCTTGCTTTGCTCATGGAGAAGCCATGTGTGCATGTGAGCATGTGCAAGCACGCGCGTGCTTGTGTGTGTGTGTGTGTGTGTGTGTGAGAGAGAGAGAGAGAGAGAGAGAGAGAGAGAGAGATCACAGGTAACATTGCACGCGCGTGCTTGTGAGAGAGAGAGAGAGAGAGAGAGAGAGAGAGAGAGAGAGCACAGGTAACATCCAGGGAGTTAGGGCTGCGAGGGCGTGTACGTGCCCAGTACTCTATGAGCCGTCCATGGCCCATACGCCTACCCTGATGGACCTGTCCCTTCTGCGCTCCAGGCCTTAGAAGGCCAAATTAAATCCATCAGAATATCTAGAAAAAAGGTAGCGTTGTTTTTCACCTATTGAATGGGCTCAATAACACACAATTTCATTGTGAAGCATTCATGACTTCAAGGTAGATCTCAAGAGGCCTTTGTCTGGTCCACGCAGCGCAGGGTACAATCATCATTGTACTGGTGGAGTGTGTCCTGGTTGCTTCTCAAGCCGTCTACCTCTCCCACTGAGTGGCAGCACTTCAGCTGGGTTGATGGAAGTCAGTTGCTCACGGCCCTGGCCCCCTGCACACTAGAATAACTGAGAGCTTCAGATAAGAAAACCTGTAATTCCCAAGTAGTCCTGAGTCCACTGAATGAGGATCTCTGATGAGTGGTATTCTACTGGCAGTGTGGACCACCACTGGATCATTGCTGTGAAAATCTCAACCTCCTTGTCACAAAGATTGGTTCAGGGATGGGCCATGGCCAGTTGGCCTGTAGGTGGAAGACTGGAGACTGAAAAGGACACAAATAAAAACACAGATGATGGAATGCACCTTGTGCTTCAAAAGTCAGACACACAGAGGGTCAGTGATGGCAGTGATGAGGTTGGAGACTGTCTCAAAATATTTGAAAGAAACGCTGCGAATGTAGCTCAGTGCTCCCTGGGTTCAAACCCCAGTCCTGCAGAAAGGTGGCTCTATTGACTTGTACGTTACATCAAATGAAATACACATTTTAATTAATTTGTCTGAGATAGGGGTCTCACTATGTTGCTCAAGTTGCTTTCAAACTCCTGGGTTCTAACAATCTTCTCAACTTGGCCTCTGAAGTAGCTGGGAAGTACACACCTCTGGTCAATTTTCTCATCCCCGGGACAGGTTTAATTTGGCACATAATTTCAGAGGATTCAGTCCATGGTGGTCTGGTTCCAAGGCAGAAATGTTATGGTGGGAGGGTGTGGCAGAGCAGAGCAGAGCAGCTAGGTTCATGGAGGCCAAGAAGCAAAGCCAGGGGTACAGCTCAGAGAGGAAGGGGCCAGGAGCAAGACAATGTCCTCAAGGTCACACCTCTGTGACCCACCCAGACCCATAAATTTGCTTTCTTAATCTTCTAGGTGGCTTCCAAACCAATCAGCTTGACAAACACTTGTCATGGAAAGATTCTGCCTTAGGACCTCAGAGAACAGGAGTTCTCCTGGATCTTAAATTTGGACTTCTGATTTCTAGAACTGTGAAAGAACAAAATTTTGTTTTACACAATTAATGAAAACACTAGTTTCTCTGTGTTCTCACTAGCTGTTATTGTCGGTTTGAGTCTAGCCATTCTAATGGGTAGGTAGCAGTATCACTTTTGGTTTTAAGGTGCACTTCCCTGATGATTCGTGGTGAGCATCTTTGCATATGCTTCTTTAGTGTGCAGATTCCCTTTAGTGAAAGATCTGTTCAAAGCTTTTGCTTAATTTTTATTGCATTGTATTCTTATCATTGTAATTTATGTGATTTTAATGCACACTGGCGTTGAGAAGAATACTACTTCAATTTCATTGAGAATCACCTATATTAAAAAAAAGCACCTTTCTGTGTACACATTTTATTATGAAATATAGCCCGGTGAATACATATTTATTGAACTCTATCTTACATCTCTCTACGTATTAGTGTTTGGAACAATGGAACTGAGTCAGAGCTTTATATCAGCTGCAACATCAAGGCTATTCATCTATTTTGTTTTTGTTGGAGCACAGAGAGTGTTGTAGCAAAGGGAAGAAGAGCACAAACTGCATGTTTTGTAATATTTGGATACTCTTGCAACAAGCTGCTCCAAAAATCATTAATTATTTCATCTTGGAGAGCTCTCCTTCCAGTTTTTCAGGATCTGGAGGCTGGAAGTATTCATCTTCACTCTCGATTGTTCGACTTTGTATTTGTTCGGAGCTACAAGATTTGCTTTTTATTTTAAACCACCCTCTTGCAAGTACTTCCATGTGGCAAGTTGAGTAGAACAATTATTTTAATATATGTTGAGCACCGAATAATATCACAACTGTGTGCTGAGATGGTGAAATCCACAGCAGGATGCTGGTTGTGTGACAATGAACTAACAATGTTGCTTACATGTCAGCAGACACCACATATTAACATAGCAGGTGATATGTGTGTGTAATTTCCTGTTCTCTCCAGGTGTGTTGCACCATTTCAAATGGTGTTGTCTTTTAATAATTATTTAAAAAACATAAATGTGAGACAGATTAATACTACGTGTATTCACTACCAATGCTAATCTGTCTTGCAGAAGATTGGTACATTTCAGAAGACAATATAATCTTCATGATTTTTTTTGGAGAATTGGTTTCAAAGGTTATGACCAATCTGAAAAAGCCCCCTGAACACACTCACATTCTTTGGGAATATTTTTAAAATATCTACTATTCATGCAAAACACTGGAAAATCCTGGCTAGATATAATGTAAGGGTAATTCAGTTTTACTTCTTGGTTTTACTGTAATTTAAAACTCCATGCACATATCACAGAATAAACTAAGAGCAAAGGGGTGGAAATATAGATGTAGAGATGAAAACAGAATGATTTTGCTCCATGATTCTGTTTCTTTTTCTCCCTTGTATCTGTTTGTGTTTCTTTTCTCTTCCTCTTCCTCCCCTCTCCTCTCCTTTTCCCATTCTCTCCCTGTCTCCCTCTTTTGGTAGACAAATTCCAAATTCTGGGCCCCCTAATGTACACACACCTTTTCCTTGTTATTCAATGAAACATTAACTGGGCATTGCTCAGAAGAGATTTTGCAGATGTAATTAAGGTACCAAGTCAATTGGACTTAAAATGCAGACATGTGACATGAAATGCCGGTGACTTCTAGGAGCTGTAGGCAGCCTTGCTGACAGCCAGCTGGGAAACAGCAGCCAAAGACCTCCAACAGCAGGAAGTGGATGCTGTGACAGCCTGAAAAAATTTGGAAACAGGTTCCTCCCTAGAGCCTATGGGGATCTTCCCTGGAGAACACAGAACCCTGGTCCCACCGTGAGAAAAACGTCAGACAAACCGACACCGAGGAGCGTTCTACAAGGTAGCTTGCCAGTATTTCTCAAAACTGTCCAAGTCATCAAAAGTAAGGAAAATCTGGGAAACTATTCTGCATGACAGGAAACTGTGGAAACACGATGACCAAATGCAGTGTAATGTAGTATCCTGGATAGATCCTGGGACAAAAAAGAGGAATTAAGAAAGAACTATTGAAAAGTAAATGGAGTTGTTCAATAACAGTGTACAAATGTTCTTCCTCAGTTGAAGAAAATATACTACAGTAAGGTAAGATGTTAACAATGAGGAAAACTGGGTTTTCGCAAGTTTTTGGGAAAATCTAAATCTAGTCCAAAACAATAGGCTTATTTTTTAAGTATCATGTAGTTTCTCACTTCATTTCATTTTCTTTTTTCTTTTTCTTTTTTTTTTTTTTTGTGCGGTACTGGGGTTCAAACTCATGACCTCGCACTTGCCAGGTAGGTGCTTATGCTACTGAGCTAAATCCCCAGCCCCTCACTTTATTTCTTTATCTTGGATTTTTATTTCTTCCTGTAAAGTACCTATAATCTTTTATTGAAGTACTGAGGTAGTGTTATGGGCTGAATGTTTATTTCTCAGAATCTGTATGTGAAAGACCAAACCCCAGTGTGATAGAGTTAGGAGGTGGTGCCTTGGAGAAGTGATTATATTTAAATATGATCATGATGGTAGGATCTTCACAGTGGAGTTAGTGCACCTAAAAGAGATCAGAGAGCTTGTTTCTCTCCTTACCTATATCTTCCATGTGAAGATAACAGCAAGAAGACAGCCACTTACAGACCAGGAAGGTGATCTTCACCAGGAGCAAAACAGCCAGCTTATCAACGTTAGATTTTGCAGCCTCCAGAACTGTGAGAAATAAATACTCGTGGTCTAACCCATCTCTTCTGCAACATGGTGTTTTCTTATACTAGCCCAAGCAGATTCACACAAGCAGTAAATGATCTGAATTTATGTGCACAGTACTGAACGAAAAGAAGTGTTTTTCCCCTTCCTCACCTCATCCCAACAGCAGCAGACCACCGTGAATGATAGTCTAGCTGGATATAGAATTCTTATATGGAGTTATTTCCCTTTTTTCATTTAGAACATATTACTTCATGCCAGCATCTGTTTCTCTTAATGAAAAGTTCACATTAACGTTGTTTTTACTTTGTAGTTATTCTACTTTTTCTTCATCATAACTTTATAATTCTTTTTTTTTTTGTAGTGGGGAGTGAACTCATTACGCTGTACTTGCCTGGCAGATTTATGCCACTTAGCTAAATGCCCAACTTTATAATTCTTATCTTTGATGGTATACCATATGTTAATTTATTATATTTTAAAAGATAGATTCCTTTTTATTTGACCCTGATTAACATTATGCTACTTAACGTTGTGAAGTCATATATTTCATCAATGCTGGGAAATTTTCCACCATTGTTCTTTTGAAAATCATTGCTCTGCCCTTCTAGAGAGCATTCCTTAACTTCCTGTATGCCTGTTAGGGCTAGATCTCCGCATACTTTGCATATGTTTCTTCAATGCATTTGCATGGTTTTCATCTCTTGATCTCTGTGCTAAATTTTGCCTGACTTTTTGCAATTAGTTGATTCATCTAGGCTAAAATTTCATGCAATTTTAAAATTACATTTACTTTTTTTGTTTCCAAGATTTCTATTTTTTATATACTCTTTGATTCACTCTAGCCTGTATTGCTCCTCATTTAATTTTCTTTTTAATCAATATTCTCTTTTTTAATTTCCTTGATAAGCTTACATATACTTGTTGGACAGTTCATTGTAGATAGCTCCACAGTGTTCTTTTATTGTAGAGTGAATTTCCATCTCAATTGCTGAGCCAGTTGACCAATTTTCTAAGAACTAATTTGCCTCATATATTTTGGAATGGTTCTTGAAAGGGTCATATTCAGTGGACTTTCTTGTTTTTTAGGTAAATATGACAAATGATTTGCTTGTTACCTTAATCCCTTTTCACAAGATTCCAACCCAAACATAAGTAGTTCTCTCTCTGTCTCTTTCTTTCAATCTTTTCTTTCTTCCTCTTTCCTCCTTCCTTTTCCTTTCTTTTACAGACAGAGCCTCACTGTGGTGCCTGGACAGGCTTCAAACTCACCATCTTCCTGCCTTAGCCTCATGAATAGCTGGAATAACTGTGTCTGTGTGTGTGACTCAGGCCATTTGTCTTGCGGTGTTGGAAAATACCCACATGAAGTAAGGATGGAAGGAAGGGAGTGTTGGTCCATCTCTGGTTGGGGAAATATATCAGATTTTAGTGTTCATGAAAGTTACCAAGTTTTATCTATAACTCATGAGCCTACATAGAGATTATAAGTTTTGCCCCTCCTACACAAAGTGCCCCCTGACCCAGTTCCAATTCATGTTTTATTTCATGTAGGGTCAAAATCCTAGCCACTTTTCTTCTCTTCTGAACCTCCCTGGATTTGCAGTCATCAACAAATTGTAGGATGTTAAACCACAGGCAATTTTCAAAATGAACCGAGAACATTTTAAAATCTACAATGATCCTGACATCTGTGATCATCATTTTCCGCTGGTCCTTACACCACACCATCTCTGTTCTCTCTCTGGGAAAGAGCCCACTTGGGCTGCTTTGGATGCTGGCTTCCAGTTGGTTTGATCAGGGGAGAGAGTAGCAGGAGATTGATCAGTGGGCTGGAAAGTGGATGTGGAACTGTGGCTTTCTTTTCCCTCCCGGCTGCAGGGAGCACGTCTGGCATTCACTGGATTCTCCTCCTCTTGGACTGTAGCTTTTCCTCCTTGCTCAAGCTCTCCTGAGCGCCAAACCTTATGTCTTTGTCTTGTCATTTGGGTCCAGAGGCTAACTTTCTGCTATTGACAGTTGCTGGGTCCCACTTTGTGGGATCACACCACCCTCCAAGCATCTTTAAGGAACCTGGCTTTTGTATGATGGCAATGTGATGGGTCGGTAACAGAGATTTTCTCCATGCCTCAGAACTAGGAGGAAGCTGAATTGTATTTTCATTCATTTAACTCCCTCCCTAACTCACTCATTCATATGTGTAACACTGTGCGAAGGGACTTCTACAAACCATGTGGAAGACACGAAACCTGCCCCACATCATGTCACAGTCTCTCATCATTTCCTTCATTCTAGCCACCATCCAGATAACGCCATGGTATTCTATTGACACTTCCTTACCTAACACTCCTTACTTTAATAGATCTTCTTACTTCATCATCTACTCAATTATGGTTTACCCTGCAGGATTCTTGAAAGCAAATTTGCCACCAGGAAGCCACTTCTAAGTCTGTGATCTGACTGACATTTCTATGTTGTACAATTATTCTCAAAGTACTTGATGCACAATATACTAGATATTACTCTGTACATTCTGTGTGGATTTTTCTAAGAATTCTCACAACAATCACATGTAGGAGGTACTGTTATATCCTCCTATGACAGATTAGCAATGTAAACTTCAGTGTGTTTAATTGGAAAGTCCAAATTCTTACGGCATTAAGTGATGGAGCTGGCATTCTTATTCAGCCAGTGTGACTTCAAAGACCATTGCATAAAAATTGTCTATGCAGTGTGATTGAAAAAATGATGAATAGTTACTTTAAAAATGTTCATTACAATAAAAGACACATTACCATTAATCCCCTCAAAACACTTCTCCTCACTTCAAACATACATATCCCATCATGCTTGCTACTTTCTCAAGCTTTTCTAGAATCTTCTTTCATAAATGTCTTTGATTGCACTGCTATGGTTGTAATAGTGCCTGAATCCTTTCAAAGATCTACCTTTCATGACCATTTTGACCTTGGGTTAAGAGACAGAAGTTAAGTAGCACCAGATCTGATGACTAAGGGGTAGTCAGTTTCTTTGACAGAAACTGCTGGAAAAAGTTGATCAATGAGGAGTGATCATAAAATATGATTAATGTTTAAAATTAGAAAATTGTTATGGTAAAAGACACTTTGCCATCAATCCTCCTCAAAATACTCAAAATATCCCTTCCTTTCAAATACACTTATCCCATAATTCTTTGCAATGTGTGCAATTATTCTCAAAGCATTTGGTGCACAAGAAAAGCTTTGAAATATAATGTTTTAAAAATATAAACACTCATTGTACATTAGCAAATATTGCCCACTTGTTGTAATTCTGGGTTTTATTTGTGTGTGTGTGTCCATTTCCATGATACTATTATAATCCAAGGACATTGTTGTATTTCTCTATACTTCTTCAGTGACCACCTCAATGTTAGGAGCAAAATGAAATCATCTTTGATCTCAAAAAACAGTAGAATGACCAATTCCAGATTCCTAGCTGCTTCTACTTGCTATGGAGAAATTCACAATTATTGCAAGTTGATTATATTCCAACTGTTTAAAAATACTATAAATGAATCTTAATCCCTTCTAAAATACATCCAAAGAACTTCTTTCTAGTGAAATGATTTCTTCCCTTTGATTTTTTATAGCAAAGCTGAAGTTGTAATTGAAATAATATAAGAGAAGACCAGTGTTTATACCATTAATTTTGTGTCTTGTCCTCAGAACCACGTACATACATTGACTGAATATGTAAATATCCAACATGTAAGCAGATTAGCATTTGATGAAATAGGAAACGTGGTACACATGAGTATGGCTTGGCTACCTATTGAAAGTAGCGAATTATTTCTGGACAAGAATATAAAGCCACCTTGCCTCAAGAGCCTCATAAGTTCTTTCCCACCAGCCAGTTACTGTGGCTTCTCCCTCACGCCCCCTACCCCCAGATAGTCCCATGATTCATCAAATAAAGGTTAATACTTGGTGCAGTATATAGGCCTCCAGGAGTCTATTCCAGGTTCACAACAACTCTCCTACATTTATTCTGATTCCCAGGTGAGCGCGCTAGTATTTTTTTTTTTTCCAGACAGTGTCTCTGTGCAGTTCAGGCTGGCCCTGAGCTCACTTTGTAGCCCAAACTGGTCTTAAATTCACAACGATCCTCCTGCCTCAAGTGCTGGGATTACAGGTGTGCATCACCACACCTGGCATGTGCTAATATTTTGAATATTATTCCACTTTTATAGGATTGTTGGTCAGATGACATTATCTGTTAATAAATTATTTTTCGCAGTTCCTAACACATAGGCAGTACGCAATGCATGGTTTCTATAGTGAAGGTTATTTTCTATTTTGACCTAGGAAACATTAACCTCTTCTTCTGGCCATAGACTACATTTCCCATGCATAACCATGTGAGGGGCACAGCATATGATGAGTTCTGACCAACAAAAATCTTTCATCCCTCCTGCCTACAATGATTGGTACAAGACTGGGGAGGTGATCCAGAGATGATTCAATGAACCATGCTTAGCTTATGATTTCTAGAGGAAAGACAGAAAGATGACCTTGGCATAGCTGTCAAGTAATCTATGCAGTTTCTTCGTACTCTGCAAATCTATGGCACAGAATGTCCAACATATGCTAATAAAAGTCATATTCAGCTTCAAGAGGCAAGAGACAGATAGCAACTGAGTATATCACTGGAGGGCCTTTATCCAGCAAAGTACATGTAACTCTGAGCTTTTCAAGAACATTAAATAATTTTCCATTCCTTTTCTTTGAGCGGGAGTTTTGACATTTACCGAAAGAATTTTGATGTTATTATTTGGCGACATGGACTGTATTTATGTATTCCATTCTGCCACCGGTTTTTGTCCTGTGAGACTCTGCTCCATTTCCCCACTCAGCGCATCCAGCAATTGGCTTCTATAAGGCTTGAAGGATGAGGCTTACTTTCCAACTCTTTTCTTTCAGGATTCCCAAAGAAAGATTTTCCTGCTCTGTATTTTGAGGGACCAAAAGGATCCCTCTTGAAAACTGTGAAATTGCAGATTTTACAAATACTCATTTCTCCCTGGTAAAAATGTATTTTGCCAAAACAGGTGTTTGGTAAGTGTGGGCTGACATTCAAATATCAAAGCAACTAAAGAAATATCTATAGTTATGATTGACTAAGGCTGTAACTACACTAATTTGCTTAGTTTATTGGCAACTTTTGGGTTTTGTAAAGCCCAATGCCCTGTAATCATCTGGAAGCCTTGAGAGGCATCTAATTCAGTCACGAATATAGGCAAAGCCACTGGTCTCTGGAATCTTAGTGGTTTTCCCTCAGTTTGGGCCTTTATAATAACTAAATCAGGTTAAGCATGTGACATGCAGTCAGTTCTGCAGTCTCAAACAACCCAAACCAACTGAGTATGGGAGCTGTTCTTCAAGTGATGACTGAATGGAAAATTATTATGTACAAGCTTTTTTTTCCAGGCCACACCCTTTACCTATTGGGCATCTGAGTACAGAGTTACAATGCAGAATTTCTTGGCAAGCCTTTCTTCAGTGTTTCGTTTCCCCAATTGTTCAGAGGGCTGCCCATTCTGAGCTCATTCCAAAGGGAAAGTTTTAAAATTTCTCTGCTGAGTCTTTTCTGGAAAATATCAGGTTGCATAATTCTTGTAAATAATATGTCCCCAGGGAGCTATTGTTTTTAGAAATCTGCTCACATTCATTGGAATTACACCAGTGAATAAAGCTGTATAATGACACACAGAAGCCTTTGGTCCATTTTGCCGGGCAGCCAGGCAAAGACAGACCAGAGATATACTCTTAACTGAGGGGCTTTTTATACTTTGCACAACATCTCTCTCAGAAATGCTTTCTCTCATTTGGCAGGACCCAAATTCAGGCCTCTAATTATTACTTTCAGGTGAGTATTCTGCAAAAAAGACTGATCTGGAAGCATCATAAAGATGAATTGCCAATTATACAAAGTTTCCTGTGTTGTCCCAAAGAGTGTAGATGGTATTGATGAAAAATGAATTGCCAACAAGTACTACTTCTCTCATGTATGGCAACTGAAGATCAGAGCAGAGAGTAAAGTAGGGATTATTGGAGGCTGAGAAAGGGAGGGTACTAAAAGGTGGAGGGAGGTTGTATAACAGACACCAAAACATTATTAGGAGTGATGAATTCTAATATTTTACAGAACAGTGGGGTGACTGTGGTTCTTGAAAATCTATTATATATTTGTGAAGAGGAGCTTGAAGTCTTGAAAAAGAAAGAAATGATAGGGAGATGAAATGTTAATGATATTGATTTGATCATTACAGTTGATATGAATACAATTATTATGTACAAGTTAAAAAATGGCAAATGCAAGGAACAGCCCCCAGTTTACTGGATAATATATACAATATATTTTATAAATATATAAACTATATTTTTTCATATAAATAGATAAAATATATTTGTATATAAATAAATTAAAATATAATACAAAAAAGCAAACCAAGAAATATTACATGTAATATCTTTTTCACAGACAAACCTGAGAACTGGGAATTTCTCAACTGAATTGTGTGTTAAGATAGATCTTAATTGTGTATTAAGATAAATCATAATAAAACATCATGTACAAGAAATCTCAGTAGACTCACATTGAGTATAGGGTTTATGGGAAATACACTGGAAAATAAGAATCCTAAATAAGATATTCCATATGGACATTTGAAGTGTATCTTAATTGCTTAATTACTGTGTACCAAGAAGCAAACATTAAGGTGCCAGAACTGTCTGTCTCCCAAATCTTTACTTTGAGGGATGAAATTTTCCCATGTTTGCTTTTAATCCTTAGGCAATTCTGAGAGACAGGAAATCAGATGAAATGCATCCAACCACTTTGAATTATGCAGAAGAAGGAAATAATCCACCTTTCTTAATATAAAGAAGAAAAAATTACAGCTCCATATTCTTTTGATGGAAATGAAGTCTTTCTGTTTGCTCTGCATGTGAAGTTTTTGGAAATATGTTTGTGAATGTGCAACTGTTTTACAGATAAATGTCTGGAAGAGCTCCTTCTTCAGGAAGCAGGTGGGTGATGATTGACAAAAAGAACCAGAGAAAGTGGGTGAAGTTGTAAAGTAAGCTCATTCATGCACTCATCTAGACCTACACAATTTAAGTTGCTGAGCAATGAAATCAGATATACTGCAGTTCTAGAGACTCGTTCATAAGCCTAACAGGGGCCTTGGGCTTTGCCACTGGAAAATGCCCAGAGTCATTTCTGAGCAGAGAGCAGCCCTTGCTTATTTCTGAGGCCTTCCAAGTAAAAAGTAGGCAACATGGAAGCCAGAGCTTGTAGAGAGTTTTATGATTCTTCAGCACTATACAAAAGAGTTACTGGGTAGCTTTAAACAAAGTTAGAACCTCAAAAAATGAGTTCAGAATGTGGACATTTAAAAAAATGTCTCCAACTAAATTTATAAGATGTGAATCCAGCATTAAGAACCACTGGCCTAAAGACTATCTTAGAACTTTCAATAATGAAATGAAATTAATAGATCTAGGAATTTACTTAATACACAGGCTTCAGGTGAGACTTTCAGCATTTGGAGGTTTAAATATGTTTGTGACATGGAAGTGAAAGCACCTAGGATCCAGGAAAAAGAACATTTGATTAGTGATATTACTTCTGTCCAGGATTTGGACAAGATATTTCTTTAAATCTGTTTTACTCCCAAAATAGGAATAATGACCTAAATGACTTTTTTTTTTTTTAGGAAACCAGAAAGTCAATGTAAAACATCTAGCATCATTCCTAGTTCTTAGCAAGTACATTAGATTGAAAAATGACCTTGTGAGAGATGTCTATGACAAATTCCTAAAATCTGAATGTTACCTCACCTGAGCTAAGAGTCTTTGCAGGTCTGATGGAGGATTTTGAGATGAGGGGATAATCCTGAATAATCCAGGTAAGTCTCAAATCCAGTGACAAGTGTCCTTTTAAGAGGGTCAGAAGAAGAGTTGAGACACATAGAGAAAACACAAAAATGAAGCTGATGTGAAGCCAGAGTCAGGGCTGGAGTGATGTGGTTACAAGCCTAAGACCACCAGAAAGGTTGTCAGAAGCCACCAAAAGCTGGAGAAGCACAATGGATCCTTCTCATTGTCTTCCACAACGAACCTACCCTGTCAAACCTTGATTTTAGACTTCTGTACTCCAGAACCCAGAGGAAGTACATTTCCTTTTGGAGCAACCACATCTGTGGACATTTGTTATAGCTTTCCTGGGAAACTCACAGAGTAGGTATTCAGTGACCGCTAATTCGTTTCAGGAACAGAGCAGGTAAGAAGTCTCGGAAAAAGGGCATTAGGAATCATCTTCAGACAGAAGCAAAGCCTTTTGCAGTGGGTCTTAAGACATTTCTGGGCCAGAATAGACACTGCAACACAGAAGATCAAGTTCTCCACTAGAGAGGTTGGAGTGGGGGTATCAATAGTGCTCCCCCAGGCTCTCTTTCATGGGGGAGGACCAAGACAGGATGCAGAGACATGACCCACAGGGAAATATCCACATGTGGACACTAGAGTGGTTAAGTTAAAGACTGCGTGTACCTAGTGATAATGAGGAGATGGAGAAACTGGAACACGCAGGCATCATTGCGTGTAAGTAAAATGGAAAAACAGTTTATTATTTTCTTAACAAAAATACACTTCTACTATGTAACCATGTCATCCCACTTTTATATGTTTACTCAAGAAAAATAAGAACATTTGTCCACACAAAAACTTGTAGTTAACTTTCACATCAACTTAATTTGTATTATTCTCAAAAGGAAAATCACTCCAACATTCATCAGCGCATAAATAGAGAAACACAATGTTATAGATCTATGCCACAGAATACTGATTATCAGTAAGGAGAAGCCATCTTCTGATACCTGTAACCATGTGAATGAATATCAAAACCATCATAAGTCAAAGAACCCTGACACAAAAGAGTTCATGATGTGCGATTGCATCTGTATAAGGTTTTAGAAAATGGAAAGTAATCTACAGTGACAGAAGGCACATGAATGACTGTCTAGCAGTGGGGAGGAGCTTGGAGAGTGCCTCAAAAGGCATGGGCTAAGGAAATTTCTAGAGTGATGAAAATTTAGTATCTTATTAGTGGTTGTGGTTTCATGGGTATAGTAATCTGTCAGAACTGTCCAAAGTACATATTTGAAATCTGTGCAGTGTACTTTTTTTGTAAACTATGCTTCAGTGAAGTTGTTAAAAAGAAATTTCAGCACCCATCTCTTGGAAAACTAAATGGAATAACTCAAAGACCAGTGGCATCATCCACTGAACCCATGAAATGTACTGAAAGCGGTGGGCCAGGGAAAGTGCTGTGGGTTAGCGACTGCAGGGCTATGGTGTATCCTAGCAGTGCCTTGAAGCACAGGGTCTTCCCATGTCAATCTGATGCTCTCTGATTTCTCAGGATCTGGACCCATCCTGGGTTGCGTGTATTTATGCAAAGATTGCTGCTCAGATCTGCTTCCTGGTGCTGCCAGAGAGGAAGCTTGTGATGGACTGGTCTTACCCGAGAGAGATTCCCTTCATTGCACCTTTAATCTCTGTCATCTACATGAGTCAGGCTGAGCTGAGCACTGGGTGGGAGAGCTCTTGTGTCCCTTGACCCAAGACAAACATCCCCTCCAGTCTCCTGTAAAGGAAAGGTCCCAGGAATATGAGTGGCACTGCACTCAGCCTCTCCAGCCGCGGTTCACTTGTCACTGTGTTTATTCTGCTCCAGAAACATCTTCAGACACACCACACATGGCTCTTTGAACATAACAGAACAGTGGCTTCCACTTCCCACTTTAAAATTGTCCCTGCTTGCAAAGAAAGTTATAATTAAAACATCGGAAAGTAGGAATAAGGGGAACCATTTTCTTTTGATAGTCTCACCATTTAAATATAAGTTTCTACTGTTTTCTTTTTGTCTTTTTGAGACAGAGTCTCACTATGCAATTCAGGCTTAGCTTGGGCTCATTTTGTATCCTAGGCTGGTCTCGAATTATTGTTTTCAACTTTTTAAAGTCTTCTTTAAAATGTCACCATGTTATGCGCACAGCTTTATTTCCTGCTTTTTCCTTATTACCCCCAGCCACATTTCTGGGTTATCATTCAATCTTCATAAATTCTCTAATGGCTGTGTGACATTCCACTGAAAGGGTGTACCTTCTTAATCACAGTCCTATTAGCAGAGAGTTGGAGGCACAAGTGGAGAGTGACTTCACCCAAGGTAGATTTTACTCAAAAAATGAAAGGAAGAAAACCGATGTGTGGAAAGATCATCAGACTTGCAGGGGTTTGAGACCAAGGTTCAAGCTAAGTCACCAGCTGCTGACTCTGAGCATGCGTCCTTGGCTCGCTATGGCCCCTGCCTGCTTACCTACAAACCAATGGTCTATTTAGCTGTTTAAGGTTCCTTCCAGAATCTTCCATAAGAATTCTATGATCTACTCTACTAAATTCTATGATCTACTATACAAAATGCCCGATTTGGGCCATCCAGGCTCCTGGTCAATTGTTTTATTCTTATAAAGTAGGTGTCCAATAGAATATTTTATATTGATTTGAAAGTCAACAAGAGGTCCATTTCAGAAGACCTCTTCAGGAACAAAAACAATTTAACCTACTTGTTTATAGAAATAGGTGTTCCAAAAGGTCTGACTTGTTTAATGAATATTCATGCAGAATGGTCTAATGTTACACCGCTGAAAATGATCAACATCAACAGAACAAATATCAAGCAACATAAAAGACTAGGTGAATAGGAACCTAGGCAAAAAATGTGCATCTTATTAAGTCTGTAATTGAAATGAATCTTTCATCTTGGAAAATCTGAATTACATGGAGATCACTGGATTCATTCCACACTTAACACTTATATTTGCAAGATTGTACACCTCCAAAAATAATAGGAGAGATTCCTGCCTGGCTGTCTGGAACCCAGTATATAACTCCATTAATTAAAATATGCAGGTCATTAGCATAAGTTACTACTATTATTCTGTATCTCCTTTAATGAAATTTACATTTGCTTCATTGTGCCACATTAAAGTTTCTGCTTCAGCTGAGCCTTTTATTTACTTTTAATACCAGTTTCTACTTGATATTTATTGAATAGTAGTATTAGACAGGAAGGGTAACCTCTAGTTTTATATGAAAGCAAATTCAACCTTAATAATATAATGACTACTTATAAAAGTTTAAGATGCCTGGTAAATAATTGTTCAAAGGCCTCAGAGTTGCAAAGGTAAAAGACTTTGCTTTGAGAAGAGACCCAGAGCACCATGCTCCAGAATGGTAGTGACCTGGGAAGTTGTCCCTCAGGATTTGCTTCATAGGCACTGGATCCCTATAACCAAGAGAGAAAGGAGCCTGGCTACTGCTCAAGTTGGAATCAGATTTTGGCATCATCTACATGATGCTGGTTTTAGGTGCATGCAGCATTCAAGAGTTATGAGGTTAAGAGTCTTTGGGGGCCCAAGGGTGGAATGATGGCTTGTATCCATCCAAAGCTTCATGCGGTTACAGGTGGGGATTTTACAAAGATGCCTGAACCTAGAATGTATAATGGATTCATAGGGTTAAGGGTGGGTGATTATAAATCAGTTCACGGATTGATTTGGCACTGCTCTAATCCCGTAGTTTGGATACAATATAAGGGCCAGAGGAGGCTTGTTTTGCTCCTTGCGGGCTTTTACTACCTTTTGCCTACCGCCATTCTGCATTGGAGCCAGCTGATTATGGACTGAAACTTCTGCACACTATGACCCTCCCTTAACTTGTGAGTGTTGGATATTCAGTCTTAGCAATGAGGCACTGCCCAACCAGTACTATTTCTCAGAAGTAATTCTAGCAGTTAAATTGCTTTCATACTCATATATAATCAGTAATTGTCTACCAGAACCCTCTTATGTACAAAAAGGAATGGAAGAGTCCTAGATAAGTAAGATAAAGTTCCTGTTACCTACCTGGTGGTGAAAGGAGACAAGGTACACTAATAATAATAGCAACAGGAATGAGAGCACGCTAAGTGTGTGAGAGTGACTGCCAGCGCTCAGGGTAGGAAGAAATGGATTCTGCTTGGGGCTAGATGATGATTGTTTACCAGATTTTCTTTCTTACTGTAGTGGGAACTCTGTGTAACTGGTTTATCTTGAATAAATCCTTAAGAATGAATACATGCCTGGTGTGTTCCTTTTGCACCTATTAGATGTGCAAAAATATTGGCTGTATCAGCACAGGAGAGAAGGACTCGGCATTTATGTCCTAAAAGCTTATAATTCAGATATATGGACAGAATGGAGGAATTTCTGGTGAGGAGAAATGCGGGCTAGCAGGGAGACACAAATGACCAGCACAGCTCCGCGATCTCCCGCCAAATTAGCCAAAGTAATTAACACCACATGTTGCAACAGACAGACCCCTCCCACACCTCAAAGCCTTACTTAATAGAATGAAATTTTATTTCTTTCTCAGGTCAAGTCCTGTGCGGGTTGGACAGTCCTTCTCTACTTTGTAGACGTGCTTTCTGAAATATATGGTCTCCAAAGCTGTCACAGCAGGGGAAGAGAAGGAAAAGTCATCATGGATCTTAGCTGCTTTGGTTTTGCAAACAGCCAATTAGAACTAACGATGAGGCCATCGGGGATGCTAGAAAATGTGGAAAGACTGTGGAGTATTTGGCAACCACTACTTTTCTGTCACTCAAACCTGTGTGATTCTGATTGCTTGCATATTGCTTGTGAGCATCTATATTTCGTACATCTTTTACAAACATATTTCACACATGTATTTTATTTTCATCTGCCTCCATTTCCTCTAGCCTCTTTCAGAAGACAGGACAAAATTCTTACTTTGTCATTCTCAAAAACTAAAGTTAAAAAAAAAACAATTAAAGATACTGCTCTGTCCTCTTTGGTGACTTAATAAATGCCTATAAGTAATAAATACATTGAAATCTCAAACATTATGAATAAAAGATCTGAATTTTTCATAAATATGAGCAATAGAATTTCAATTATAATTTGTCAGATGCACACTGAATTGGAAATATGATGTAAGGGAGATTTTGTTTGGAACCAGCCAATAGATAAGACCAATTAACGTTTTCATGCCTCAGTTTTCTTCACCTGAGAAAAGAGATCATTGCAAAGACATTTCAGGGTGATCAAGGGTGAACTATGTAAACTATTTCACTTTTGTATGTAAACATGCAAAACAGGAGGACGATAGTAAATTCCATGGAAGAGGTTAGCTAAATATATCTGAAATTTAAACCAAGTATAGTATATGTGATCTGTGACATCTTCTAGTTGTTGATTTTCCTTTTATCTGACTTTTTAAAATGTCTTCTGAAAATGAGTTAAACTCATCTCAGGAGTAAAAAGTGAATGTTTAATTTTTCTCTGTGGCATGTTTAAACTCAGGAAACGGGAACTGGCTGAGATGAATGTACAATGAACCCTGAGCATGTTTAGCTGAGCATCACTAACATACACAAATGAGCAATGTCTCGTGTGAATTTTTTAAAATCCTTAGTTCTGAGCCTTTGAATTGCAGAGTTTGTTGTTAAACAGAAATCTTGGTTGCAATGTATTCCTAAAAATGGAAGCTGTCAGAAGAGGCCCGAACAGTGGATTTATTCACTTGCAGCCAACTTACAGCGGAATATTTCTCTAACTTGGTAGTTTTTCAGCTTTAGCTGAAGCAGCTGAAGACCCCCAACCTTAGCAATTCTGCTTCTGTATGTCTGGGTGGGGCCTGAGCACTTTCCATGTCTAACACATGATGCTGAAGCTACTGTCAGAGGAAGATGCTTCAAGGATCACTGTTTCTTTGCGAAAAGGACTTAATGAAGATAATAAAGAGAAATGATACCAGATAAATGTTCCTGGTCACCCTGTTTGCGGTGGAGGGTCCACTTGACTTATCTTGCTAATTTAATTTCTACAAGGGTCACAAGACTGGAAGGACGGGAGTTTAAATTCTTTGAGAATAGAATCAAATGGGATCACTCCGCATTCCGATAATTTCACAGAATTTGGGATCTGAGAGCGGTGTTAAAAGTTCTTTAATGGAATACCAGGCTTGGGGAGTGATGCCCAGTAAGAAAGACAATCAGGGTTCAGCTTACTCCACTTGGTTTATCATTGTGTTCAACCAACCATGGATTGAAATTATTGGGAAAAAATTGCATCTTTCAGTAGAGAAAATTGCATATACTAACTTTTCTCTTGTCATTATTCCTTATATAATGTAGTACAACAATGCATTTACATTGTATTAGGTATTATAAATGAACTAGAGATTACTAAAGTGTATGTGAGAGTATCCATAGGTTATAGGCCAATGCTCCATCATTTCATATAAGGGACCAGAGCTTCTGTGGACTTTGACATGGTGTGCGGGGGGGGGGGGGGGGTGTCCCCAGAACCAGTCCTCCGCCAGATGCTAAGGGATGACTAAGAGATGATAGGATTGTGGTTACAACAAGGTCCTCACAGTCAGTACAATGCTTGCATTGACCAGATCAGCGTTCTGTAGGACAGCAACTTAAAAACCTATCTGGAGAGAAGTTCTATACATTTATGTAGAGACTTGTCTCCAAATTTTAAAAACTGGGTTTAAGGCAAATCAATTTATGATTGAAAAAAGTTTACCAATGACTTGGGTAGAAATCAGTCACTTAGTACAAGAAAACTTAATCTTCACATTGTTAATTAAGTCATTATGCATAGAGGAATCTTCCCTGGTGGTTATGAGCTAGGCCACTTTCACTATAAACAAATAGTGCTACTTAGTAATTTTTACTAATAGAGTTTCTGTGTATACAATACCACTTTTAAGTTTGATATCATATTACTTAAGTGCCTTGTAAAGTATGCAATAAATGCCTAAATTAAAAGGACTGCAGAAATGTTACAAGAAGCTTGCAAATCAGTGTGAAAATAAATCAGGTCACAGAAAGTTTCAATCTCTCTGCCACCCACCAGGAGGTTCACATGGAACAAAATTATGAAAATGATATTATTTTCAACCTGTTGAGTTCAGCTGTTACTTTCTAAGGGTTTAGTGAGCGCATGTGCAGAAGCTAAGCAAGAATACCTAGCCGTGGATTGTTTTTAGGAAGAAAGACTCTAAAGGATGATCACATCTCATCTTTCACCCAGAGCTGTGCTGGATTTTAATTGGCCTAAAAGGTATATTTGTGAATCCTTTCTTTAGGCTCTAAGAGAAACCCATGGACGGTAACATACACTCCTGAAAACACTCAGGGCAAAATTTCAGATTCTGTGCATTGTCAAGCTTTTTAAAGTACTGCGCAATAGGTGAGCTGCTCTTTCTCTTTCTCTGTCTCTTTCTCTTTCTGTCTCTGTCTCTGTCTCTTTCTCTCTCCTTCTGTCCCTTATCTCTCCTCCTTCTTCTTCCTCTTCTTCTCCACCTTCTTTTCCTTCTCCTCCTCCTTTTCTTTCTCTGTCTCTCATCCTGTCTCCCTCTCTCCTTCTTTTTCTTCTTCTCCTTATTCTCTCTCTCTCTTCTGCTATTTAATTTTTTTTAATTTTGAAAGAGGGGCTCATTAAGTTCCAAAGCAATCCAGGAATGGCTCAAACTTGCCACGCTCCTGCCTCAGCCTCCCTGCACTGCCACCTCATGGAGAAGATTCGTAGGAGCAGTTCCTGAGTCCCTCCGTCTTTGCCACAATGGCCCATGGATAAACAAAGCAACCAGAGCAGAAGCACACACACACACACACACACACACACACACACACACACACACACGTAACCGAGGCAGATTAGGATTAGACAGACACTCACTCCTTCCCCTCAGTCTAAGGGTATCAGAGGTCCTAATTAACGCCAGGGTTTCCTTCACAGGAATGCTGTGAGATTCTTGGCACCCTGCCCTTTAACAACACTTTCGGTCCACAGCTTCCTTCCTTAGATCTCCTAGTATCCACCGGCTCCAACAGTCTTGTGCTGTCACCTGGGCTTTTAGCCCTGTAATTCTTATAAAAGAGTTTGGCGGTCCTGCCCTGCTTCTCAGCAAGACTTAATAACAGTGATGTGCAGGAGAGCCTCATCATACAAGGTCATCATTATTTGGATAATATATGCTATTAAGAATTATCACAAATAATTGAAACTAAACTGCACTCTTAAAAATAAAGGCACAAAGTATGTGTCCTAGCCCAGCCAGCAGGATGATTCTCCCAGACACTGGGTGAATGCAGCAAGCATCAGAGGAGGACAGTCCCACAGTCCGCCATTGTTTCATGTGCCTGGTATGAAAAGTGGTTTTAGTTTGTTGAATTTTGCTTTGGTTTTTAGTTGCAATACTTAAAAACTATACTGTGGTATTTGAAAAAGATAACATCTTAATAATTATCTATACCTGAGAATGCGTAACAGTTTTTGTTAGTAGACATTTTCTAGTTTCCTGAGAATAATTTCCTGAGTTAAGGTCGACAGTAATGGGGCAAGAAGGCAAAGCGAGTGATCAAAGGAGATTACCAAGACACGAGCCAAGGGACATCAGGACACTGCCATGGGACATCCAGTCTCACCAGTGATATCAGTCCTGACCACCTGCTCTGAGTGCTACCCAAGTGCCATTTTGTTTGGGGACAGGATGATTTGCTGAGGTCATATAGTGAGTGGTGGTGGAGCTGGGGTTTGAACATGGGTAGGGGTGAATCAAGCCTTGATGTCACTAACAGGGCCTCTTCCCTCCATCCCTGCTCACAGTAGGAAAATGAAAATCCAACCGTAGGAAGGTTTGGGGCCTGGCATGAGGAAGCTGCTTCCTTCCCACTTCTGTTTCCAGTCTCAGGCCAATGATCTGGCTCTCCCTGCCACACAAAAGTGCAGCCGGTGGCTCAGAATCTTGTGTTCCAAAAGAAAAATTGCGGAGGTTTCCCTGTAGTTTTTCCGGGAGCCTCTCTCTGCTTCTGCCATGTCAATTTAAGAAACAGATTCAGCCTCTCGATTAAGGACAGCCCTCAATGAAGGACTAGAGAAGAGAGACCTGCTGCTCCAGGCCAGTTTCCTGTCGGACAGGCTTAGTCACCAGCAAGAAGTCCAGGGAAACAGGGGAGAGCTCCGGTGTCATAATCAGGCCCAGGACAGGAAATTACGCACTATCTTCACTACCTGAGGAAGAACAAAAAGTAGTTTCAGTTTGTGTTCCCAAAGCCATTATTTCAAAGCATTGTCATGGGAGATGAGGACTGGCTGTGCCAAAGTTCTGCTACTGGACTCAAGGCCATGTCAAACCCGATTCTTTGAGAAGGAGTTGGGGGAGAGGATTGACTGGGAATCATTTTCTATACACCCTCTAGCCCACTGTGCTCCTGGCTCACTGCGGGAGAATAACAAACGCAAAGCAGATCTGACGCCCTGGGCTCATCAGAGATGAATCCAGTGTGCTACAGTACCCCGGGTCCTGCCTTTCCTCTTTTGTAGGAAATAGAGAACGTTTGGTGCATAGACACCTTTGTGAGTGGTTTGGTCCTACAACATTCCTTGGTCATGAACCATGATTCACTCTACTTAAAGTAGCATCAACCTGAATTTCAGGAGGACTCTGCCCCTCCAGTAGTCATTGCTGATACACCCTCATTCCTCAGGTTTGGACTCTTCTCAAGGATGCTCTACCAGGTTGAGATAACCCTAACACAGTGGTGATGCTTGAATTCTCCTACGAACAGCTTAGCATTTCCACCTGTCAGTAAGATCAGAAAAATAATTTTTTTCTCCTTTATGAATTGATTTATCCTTTTCAAGTCTCACCTGCCCTCAAATACTTTTTTCTGGTTGCCAGACTTTGGTCATCAACTTACCTAAGCTGCCCATCTCTGGACATCCCCCTAAAGATGCTTCTGCCTTCTCAGAAACTCTGTAAGAGCTTTCACTTTCTATCTCAGTAAATGACACTTCTGATTGCTGGCCTGGCTTCTGCTCTTTGTTTCACTCAAACGAGCTGGCTCTCATTTCATTCTCCTCTCACTCTTCTCTGTGAATTTGTGGCTGACACCCGGCCTCCGTGTAATCCCATTCTTTATTTTAAAAACACTTCAGTAAATAAATAAATGAGGTGAGAGAAAGCTCTTTACAGCTTAGTTCTAATCAGAATCAATGTAGAAAGCATGTTGGAAATAGAAAATTACCAGTTGGCAAACACCACAGTAATAACTGTTGGCAAGCAACATGGGTAAGTGATAAAATTAGTGGGTAAAAGCATAATGAGAAACAAGATATTTGCATGGCCTCAAAGTATTTCCCCATAAGAAACTCATTAAGCACAGGGATGGTGGTGCATAGTAGCCTTTTAGTGCAGATACTTGTCCAATAAGGTTATAATCAAAGGATCAAAGCTAATGTCATCACACAGCATGGTGACATCAGTGCCTCCAGGTATAACCCTGAGAAAAGTACTGCATTGTCTTGATGGCATTCTGGCCAAAAGAGACATAATCTAAACCTATTCAAAGGACACATCAGAAAGATCCAAAGGGAGGGGGTACTCTGCAAAATTGCCAGTCCTTTTCAAAAGTACCAGGGTCATGAATGGCATGTGAAGACAGATCCAGATTGGAAATCGGCAAGGATTTATGTGTGACCCTGGGTTGGATGCCGGGTCAGAAAACGTTAAATAAATAAGGTCTGTACATGAGCATTGTAACTCTATTTTCCTGGTGAGTACTTAAAAACTCAAAGTTAAAACAATTTTTAAAATTTACTCTACAAGTCTTAGTTTCCTAAAATCTGCCTGTGTAAACCTCAGGCAATCAAGTCACACACAACCATCCTAGCAGAACTGTAGTTTTATGCTTGGGAATATGTAAATGATTAATTTCCCTCCCTTCCCTTCCCTTCCCCCATCCTCTTTTTTCCTTCTTTCTTTCTGTTTTGACACTGGGTTTCACTGTGTAGTCCAGGCTGGCCTGATACTTGCTAAGTAGCTCAGTCTGGCTTTATGTTCAGCTCAAAATCTTTCTGCTTTTGCTGGAATTACAAATGTTCAATCCCTCTCCCAGTTTATAGCTATTAACTTTCAAATAAATATTGAGCATCTCCTATAGCTGCCTAATTACAGTAAGGAACAGGACTTCACGGCTGGGTGTTGTGTGTTTACTCAGTTCAGCCAACGTAACTCATTTGTTTCTCCACTTACTGGAAAGCTCCTAGAAGACCAATTTAATATTTCTTGTTCTAGTTTTTCTAAGGATGCCCAGGGCAATGTCATTTGTATAACAGTCCTTCAGGAAAAAATACAATAGGCAATTAAATGAGTACTTTGTTACTCCCTTTATGTGAGTAAGCATGGCTGGGGACTGGTGAGTCCAGCTGTCCACTTAAAGTCAGTCTTGCTGCCTTCTGGTAGCAAGCAAGCTGGTCCACCAGCCTCATTCTCTTGCTCTCTTCTCTCACAGCACTGTTGGACACATGGTCGCCCCTGTGATTCCAGCTCTGGAATCACACTCCCCCATGACGTTAGGCAGGTTGCTAGACCTCCTTTGCTCTATCTCTTAAGTGAGACTCCTAAGGAAGACTTGTCGGGGTTTTATCATGGCCCTCTCCTAAGGTTAAGTGCAAACTTATCCCTAATTCAGAGTAGGAAGAAACGAGGTTTCCTGTGGAAATCTGCTGGTGAAAGCTTCTTGTGCTTGAGATGTTTTCAGTCACATTTCCTTCTGGGTAAATCACAGCTGGTAAATGGCTTGTTTGTTCCTAAGAAACTTTATGTAGAAAGAAAACAAAATCATATATTGGATTCCTGCCAGGGCCATAATCATCCCGGTAAGCAGTTTGCATGGCTTTTATCATCTTTACAGTAGTCTGAAAAAAACATAAGCAAGAAAGAATAGTTATTTTTAAAGAATAGTGAAATGAGTTTGTAATCTTACAGTTTAAATTGGAAAGAAAAGATGTGTTGTGCCATTCTAGGGGTGCTGAGGGTGAGAGCAGGTACCCCTAGTCCTGCTCTTCCTTCCTTGTCCTGAGTGTCTCCCTGTGAGGAGACGTGCTATTTAAAGAAAATCCAATCTGCTTGCTGGGCACCGACAGCATCCAAACCTTATTTCTTAACAGCTCTTCTGTTTGTGTATAGAAAAGGGTTCGGTGTTGGAATAGAAATCTGCTACTTTACAAAACTGTCCGAATACTGGCAGCTTAGGAACAGTTCTTATGGCTTCAGCGGAGAGACTGATGTTAAAAGGCCCGTCTGAAACAAACAGGAGAGGATTTGGAAAGAAAGAGGCTGCACATTTTAGGACAGCTTGGGAGCTACTGTGCTTATAGAAACTGCAGCAAGAGATGCGGTGGGACTGAGCCCAGCCAGAAGACACAGCAAGCATGCATAAAAGAACCACACTGTCATGTGCCAGAATGCAAAACAGGCAGGGGCACGTTGCTGGAAAGCTTTCTGTAGCCACTCCGAGTACAGATTCAAAGAAGGGTACTTCAGGAGACATAACGAAGACTGGGAATCTAGAGATTTTGTTACTCAAGGAAGGGGAGAGAGAGAAGGGAGAGAGAGAGAGAGAGAGAGAGAGAGAGAGAGAGAGAGAGAGAGAGAGAGAACAAGAGAGGATTCCCTAAGGACTGGAAACCAAATAAGCATATGCATGCTGTGGCTGCCGATAATAGAGACTCAGGCTGTGAGCGTGGGCTAGCCAGCTTAGAGAGACAGTATTCAGCATATTCAGCATGGGCAAGAGTGATAGAAAATAATCTGGTTAACACCCCCAGTGGAGGCCAAGATGCTAAAGATGCAGCTGGGTACAGGATCAGCAGTGTCTATCATGTGGTGGCAGAGATGTGGAATATCCCTCACACGTGTTAAATTTACAGCAACAGACGGCTCAAGATGAATATTTAAGGGAAGAAAGAAAAGGACATCTCTTTAAGTAACTGTTTTTAAAAAACCCAGCATCCAGCACCAGATACATATGCCCAGTGGAATGAAGGCTCCAAATATTTTGTTCTTGTGAATAACTTCTTAAACTTGAGCTAGGGTAGCATTATTTTAGCCTAATTCACTCACCTCCACCGTCCATGAGCTGGACAGCAGAGCTGCTTTTGGACATGAACCTGAAAGAGCCCAGAGAGTAAAAGCAGGAGATTAAGCACAGTTGTATCAGGCACAGATGGCACACTGGCCACCTCACCAGGAATAAAAGCCTCCTGAAGAAGGAAGGGGCGTTGCAAGAGGCCTTGGGAGAAACGGAGAGTTGACTGTTTTTCTTTCAGCCCATAAAGCTTGATAATGTCTTATTTATATATTTGCGCAGATCCGGCAGTTTTCAGCGGAGGCTCTGGCAGCTCGATGAGGAGCCTCCACTGGTTTCTTTGCTGAGGAGGATAGCAGCCCCTGAACTCTCTGGCTGTCTTACCCTGGGACCCTCACGGCAGTCTCTGAATCTTAGGTGCCTTCCGTCTCTATCTGCAAACTGATGGAAACACCAGCCTCACTATTGTAGTAATGCTGTGTGAATCAAAATGGAAGGACACATGAGTCCACCCTAATACATTGCTAGGATGACAGAAAATTTTTAGCTTCAGGTGTCTGGTGAGAAGGAACAGAGTGGGTTTGGAAGCACAAATGCAATGATGTGCTAGACTAAGGCTCAGCTACAGAGAAAAGAGCCAAACTGTGAAGCCACTCTGCACTGGGCAGAAATGTAATAGAAATGTAATTGACAAGATGCTAAACCTTCATGCCAGGCACCCAGCATTTATTTGCTCAGAACTGTGATGTCACTACCTGTTCTACCAATCCAGGCCTAGAAGAGAATCTCCCTGAATCAACAGCATTTGCCCAAGTTCCAAAGATTCATTTGTATTTTTCTAGAGCTTGGTAATTAGATTGCTAAAATTCCTTCTGTCTCGAAATTGGGCTTCGACAATCACATAATGTTGAAATATTCCGAGAGGTTACAGGAAATGATTATAAAGAACATTTAGTTTGTAAATTTTGTGGGGTTGTATGAAAGGTGTAATCAGTAAGTAGCTGGAAATCATTCAGATGATATTCCCCTTCCCAGTGTGGTCTTCCTGGAAAGATGCCTGATTAGAAGAAACACAGTCCGTAACACAACCTGGGTGAGAGGCATTAGTTTGAGAATCCAAATCCTTCTGACAGGCAGAGAACCTGGGGCAGGAACCACGCCATGAAAGACATCTACAAATAGAAATATTATTATTATTGCCAGACAATTTCTGTAACATTCATTCAAGTGAAAAAAATAGAAGGATACTTAGAAAAAATTTCACTAACAATAACAACATGATCATCCTTTCTCGTGTTTCATCACTATGAAAATCGATATTTTTGAAATAACCTAAGAACTAGTGGTTAACAGAGTGTGTGCCTTACACTTATGTAACACCTTGCTAGGTACAGAACCAGCTTGGTGAATTCTCTTGCTAGAAGGGGACAGACTTGGAAGAAAACTGCTTTTGATTCAAGCTCTACACTTTACCAAGTCACTGTATGTGTTGAATAAGAAATCTAGCTTTCTAACCTTCAGTTTCCTCATCTGTAAGAAGCTGATTAAACCAGCAATGGGATGCTATTTTGGGTATTTAATGAGCTGTTTCTGATACCCTCAGCCAATGAGCAGGTACTTGAAAATATTAATTTTCTTTGCCTGCGGTAATAGAGGGTGAATTTGGATAGCTTTTAGGACCTGAATTTGAATAAATCATTGGGTAAAACGCCATTTGGGATCTCTTTGATTTCATTGGCCAGAGGGATACTGTAGTCCTGAAGGAAAGTGAAGAGTTAGCACCCAGTAATAACTCACAAATTTCTCTTTTTTTTCCTCTAGCAATGGCAACTAATCACAAGCATTAATTTTACTGAACATAAAGCCAGCTTCATTTGGAAGGGTCTGTTTCCCCAACGCTTGATTAGTACCAGGAGTTAGTAAGTGCTCAGTGAGTGAGTGAATGAATGGATGATTCCCCGTGCCTGATGTCTCTTTCCTTCCCTATCCCTTTCAAGCAGCATTCCCACAATGTATACACAGACCTTTACAATATCTCTTTTCATACATCTTTCATACCTTCTTCCTTGAAGATGAAAGGGGGTGGAGTTTGAAAGAACTTTCTCCTGTTATTTTTCTGCAGGTTTTTCAAATGCAGAATCACTGCTCTCTACACTTGAGCAGTCAGCAAGCTGTTTGGTCCTCTGTCCTTAAGAACCTCAATGCACAAGGTCCCCTTCCTCTGTGATCAAGGAAGTGGCTCAGTCCTCCCACAGTGGATGCTCTATGTGCTTCTTGGTTCAGGAGATCAACAGTCAGATCAGCTTTTGACTCAGAAGCATTTCACCAGGAGCACCATTTGAGTTGTTCTTAAATTAAGCAAAAATTGTGCTGGAAATAACAACTCTTACAAGCCTATTTCCCATTTTCCAGTGTGACATTTTAAAAATCAAGAGAAAGCAGTATTTCTGTGTTATATGTACTCATGTGCATGGTGGTTTTTAAAGTATGTTGGAGAAAAAAAGAGAAACACCCACTGGTAAAGGTGATTTCTTTACTGATTATTTCAGTATTTCTCTTTTCTTTTCCTTTCTTTTTTCTTTTCTTTTCTTTTCTTTTCAGTACTGAGGATCAAACTCATGACCTTGCACTTGCCAGGCAGACACTTATGCCGCTGAGCTAAATCCCTGGCCTATTTCAGTATTTCTAATAACCTGCTCCAAGATTCTTTTCACTCAATATCCAAATCAGAAGAAATGATCCTTTAAGCATCACAACATACTTATACGAAAAAAAATAAAGAAAATATAGGGTGGTGGCAGGAAGTCACTTGCCTTTTTGCAGGGCTAATAGTATGTCTTCAGAATTACAGGACTTCAGTACAGTTCACTGGACATTAAGGAAGCAAGGGGGACGAACACAAACCCGCATTTGATTGTATTACATGACATGTCAGACTGTTGGTAACTGCTTTACAGGTGCTTCACATTTATTAAAGATTCCATTTACATGTACTGTCATAGGTCCACATTTTAAAATGTGCTGCTTTGCATGCATTTTCAGATTGAGAAAATACAAACTTAATGGGCTCAGCTTCTTGACCTTCCCCGTCCTTTCCTGCGAAAGGGTTACTTCAAAAATCAGCAGCTACAAAATAAATCGATTCAGTCGTCTTTAAAGCAAAGATCAGAACAAGCATTGCTGTTTTTTTCCTTTTCCTTTTTGAAAGTTGGCATGTAATTCAATATTTTAAAATTGAAAATGTGCTGCCTCATGGCCCACACTGAGAGTCTGGCCTTTGGAAATTTTGGAAAAAGCAAATAAAAGTACTTTTAAAAATGTAGGGATGCCATATAAGAATGAATGTGTCCTCAGAATATGTTCTACACGAATTCCCAGCAGGGTGACCTATTAAGGGTTACAGTTTTCAAACATTTCATTCAAAAGTATTGAGCCGAGAATCACCTGGGCGGTACCTACGACTCCATAATTTCCAGAATTCAGTCTTGAAACTGTCATTGACAGGACTGTTCAGAGGAGTTCTAAGGAGGCTGTTATAACCAGTTGGAGAAGTAATGCATGTACTTGAAATAGATTAAGTATTGTTACGCAGTTACTCATTGGTTCCAACAAAACAAAATGCTTTTCAAAATTTCCTGAAGCGTGACTGGCTCTGCCTAGCATGGTGCCTGGTGCCCAACACATATTTAATAAGTGAAATACATGCTTGCTAATATTGGTATTAAAAAAATAAAGCCAAGCCAACAGAGTGTTTACACCCCTGAGCAAGCGGCAATCCATAGAGCAAATGGAAGGGCTTTGACTTGGGGTCATGATCATCAGGTAGGCTAAAGGGGTTGTTCTTAAGACTGAGGACAGGAAATGAATTCAGGAGTTGGCACTCCCCCACCTCCTCCCCTCCCCCTACCCAGAGCTGTGGCTAACCTGGAATAACATCACCAGCTCAAGTTCAGAAATTCAGAACAATGGCTGGGTGCAGGACAGAATTTCAGCCTCGGTCTGTGGCCAGCACAACTGACTTTTGTACATTCCATCCCAAGATGACTCCCTAGGTCCTGCGCTTTGTGTAGACTCTTCTTAAGTTACGGGGAGTTTCAGTAGAGGCTATTTATCTCTAAAAGAACCGCGATGACTTCCCAAGCCTAGGTGCTCGCGGTTATCTGTAATTTCTCCCTCGCTCCCTTCCTGTCCCGGGGACGTGACACGCTGAGGTGGAAATTCAGGGGTAAAGAACTGGGGTCCGGGAATGCAGAGCGCGCAAAGCCGAGGCTCGCGCGGGGCTGGCGGGCGGGAGCGGAGCAGCTGAGCCGGGCGGGCGTCGGGTTGGCAGAGCCCCGGCCGCGCGGTGCGGGGCGCAGGAAGAGGGTGCAGAGGAGCTCCGGGGGTGGGGGGGCTCACCCAAGCCGGTCTGATGGGTTATAATCGGCGCGCCGCGCGCAGCCCGCTCCTCCCCCGCAGACCCCCGCGCGCCCTCTAGTTGCTGGGCCTGGCGCTGGGCATTCCCGTTGGGGGTACCTTCTTTTGCTCTGGGGACCCGGCACCTTAGCTCCCCCTGGGACCCAAGAGTCAACTCGCTGCGCACCCCTAGCATCTCTCTGCTCTCCAGCGGCGGCAACCTATTATGCAGATCCCCAAACGCTCGTGGAGAGAGGGAGAGGGTAGTGTGCTGGGGCAAGGACACGGGATCCAGGGACGGCGCCCCGGTCGCGCAGAGGAACTGGGGTGGAGGTGAGCATGGGACTCGCGGCGCCTTCAGAGTCGTCCACGTCCCCGCGGAGCTGGAAGCGCCGAAAGGCGAGGAGGAAATGCCTTCCGCTTGGCCCCCCAAACTTCGGAGCTGGCTGGGCGTGCAGCTGCGATCGCGGCAGGGAGGCGACCGAGCAGGGCGCCCCGGCCGAGGCCCGGGGGAGGTAGGGGCGAGGTGGCGCTGCAGCTCTGGGGACCACGGCCGCGCGCGGCCCAGGGCGCCACCTTCGGCTGCCGCGGCCGGGTAATTAGGAGCCGCGCCATGTTGGCCCCGCAGCCCTACACTTTGTGCGGCTCGACCCGGGGAAGCGCAGTGTCATCAGTCTGCAGGGAGCGGCCAAATGACAGAGCGCCAGGCCGCCCCGGCGCCCCGGGTCTCGGCCGCGCAGCCCCGACACTCGCAGGCGTCCGCCCGGGCCGGCAGCGCAGCGCGGAGAGCGAGGCGAACGGAGCCCTGCGGCCCCGGGCTGGGGGCAGGGGACCTGTTGAAAACGAACGCCGAATTGAAAGACAATCAAATCGCCAGAGCAGAACCCTTCCTCCAACCTGATATTTCAAGTGTCATAAACGCTGCATTGCAATAAAATTGCTGCTTCCTTAAATGGGCCAATAATTTCAGCTCTCTCCACAAACTCCTTTAACCGGGGATTTCAATGCAAAGTAATTCAAATAAGTAAAAACCACTTTATTGCTGTTGGAAAATTCGCTTGCATTTATTCTGCTTAAAATTTGATATAGGGCATTTTTTTTTTTTGTATTCCCATTTATCGCTTGCCAGGAAATAATTAAGAATAGGAGCTCGAAGATTAATTTTAAATAAAAAATCTTCTCAAATGAAAATGTCAGGTCATAAAAATTCCTTTTAAATCATAACAGCATATAAATCTTTGAAATTAACCATGTAATTACAATGTCTATCAACTTTTACCTTGAGCTTTGAGCTTCTCTTTTTAATCTTCCATTCTTTTTTAATGAATAGCTATTTTGAAATTAAAAAGTACTGTTCATTACACATGCCCCACTATAATAGGGTTTTTATCATATTTGCTCTATGTAAAAATACTTGCTACTTTGTAATTATTCACACGCCGATCCTTTCCTATATTGAGTGGAAAATAAAAAATGAAATAGAAGTCAAAGGTGCTTTAGAGCTGAATGATTTACACAATTCATTAAGGACGGTGATTTTTCAGTTAGCATCAGATTAAATGGTTACTTACTCTCAAATAGCCCTTGGGGAGTTGAATTGCTGGGTAGCAAACAGATTAAAGTTTGCATTGAAAGAAAAATTGAATTCAGAGGTAATCAATAGCATAATAGGGGCAGTGAGTGGTGCCTGCTGCCTGAAATGAAATTACCATATTTTTAATCTTAATTTTCCACTCTGTTTATCTGACAGTGTGGATGTGCAATCCAAACAGATAATGAGAGAGTGGGATATTGACACCGCTGTCCTCTGGAGTGCTTGTTTTCAGTGATTAAACGCTGTGATCTGTGATTACTTTGTGCAGGGATGTCGGGGCTGCTGGCCAGAACCAAGGGAGGGGCACTCACCCAGCAGCTGCAGTGCCTGACTCTCCCAGGTCCTAATGTCTGAAATTCATTTTCCACCCGCAATATTGAAAAATAAGGATGGCCTATGTGTGTATATACGTAGGCTGCACAAATTACAACAATTAATCCCATTATAATTGTTGTCCTGACTCAAGAACGTTTTAATTAGATCAATAGGTAGTGAACCCTCTCTGTAAACTCTGTATTAATGAGCCAACTTGCTCCTTATAGGAAGATGTGAGTTACAGAAAGCAAGGCACTGGGAAACTTTGGAGGGAAAGTGCCTTGTCATTAGAGAAGCAGTGAAGAGAAGAGAACCAGGGACATTGTTAAAGAAATGCAGCTCTAGTGGCTGCAATTTTGTTTTTTCAAGCTATGATAATTTTTAAAGTGCAGATACTGTTCTTTGGTCATTGGGAGAAAGATTTCTTCTACATTTAATCAAATTAATATATCTAGCTAAATAATAATACCCAACCATGAAAATTTCAAGTTATATAAATCCTGTATGCTCCAAATCTGCTAATTTTTGGTACCTAAACAGGGAGTGATGATTAATAGAGTTTTGTTGCATACCCTATATTGGAGGCATTGTTCTATTTTACAATGAGGAAACTTACAATATTTCACTTTAGACAACCTATTATGAATGCATCATTTGAATGTGAATTCATTGAATCCTGCTGTGGGAACAGGTTTTACAAAGATGATGGCTATCTACTATCTATGCCAGTGGAGGCAAACCTATGGCACGTGTGCTGCAGCTGACTATTTTGTTATCACTGAAAACTCTAAAAGGTTCACCATCAATGAACAGCTTACATACTATGTAAAGTCTGAATGTGTTTGCAGAATTTGGTAATTATGCAAAGTTAACTGCCTTTTCCTCCCTTGATACATATGTGGTCCCAAACAAAAAGTCCCAAAAAAAGAGGAAGGGGCTGGGCAGCAGTGGCTATTTATTTGACAAGAGATTATTACAGTGTGTGTGTTTTTCCACATTGGAGTGCACACCAAACAAGTGTTAGTGCTATGCTTTATCTAGTTGTTCCTTAGCCTTGACTTGACACATTGTCTTTAGTTCCTAACTCACATAATAACTTTCATCTTTTTCTCAGTTATTTCTGATATGTACAACTCTGTCAAAGGAGAAAGGGAGCCCTAGGCTAAGAACTCAGAAATGAAGAGTGTAAAATAACTTCAGGAAAAAAGTGAATGAGCTTCACAGCTGGGTGTGAATTCAAGTTTATTAACTGTCTGATTGGCAGCATCCCTTACAAAAACTCCAACTTTTCTAAAAGGCCAACTGGTTGAAACTGGAAAATTTTATTAAGTTCATATTTCAACCCTTATGTGGTGGCTGGTATCTTTGTTTTTCAAGCACATATTAAATTAGAAACTGGGGTGGCATCTATGCTCATAAATATTGACTGATGGATGTTACTTGAGTTTCAGACTGTACATATAGACTACAGAAATTCCCATGTGTTATATAAACTCACAATGAGAACTGCACATCTTGATTTTACCTCCTTCCATAGATAACTCAGCTGTATGCTGAGTTATTTGTAAGTCATTCTAAAGAAAAGTGACATTAGACTCACACCATAAAGGAATATAATTGAGTTCCAGTGGATCTCTATAGTAGTGCTGGAATGAGCTAAAATTTTTTGCTTAGAGTCTTTAAAAATCACAAAAAGATGTATCAGGCAGATTAACAGAGTTTGGGCTGACTCTTTCACATGGAGTTTTAGTACCATTTTGACAATTTATTCAGTATTCAGAAAAATCCATAAACTTGAATATAAACCACATACAGTCCTGTCTTCATTACAACAAACTCATCCAATTTTTTGATAACTTGCATTGTGTTCTCTAAAAATTTTTTTATCAATACTTAAGCATGCTGATTCTCATAGCAATGGAATATGCTTGATACATATCCATTGACATGGAAAATAGTTAAAGTACTATTTGAACTTTTTTCCCCCTATCTCCTGACTACCTCTATAATCCAACTGAAACCTAGGTTTTCTAAAGATACAAAAGCTTTCCTCTACCCCTCTACCTGCAGTCACCATTCGAAGTTTATTGAAGCTTTTGAGCTCACAAAGAGAAGGAGAAAATCCAAACCAGTCTCTTTCTTTTCACTTTCTAAATCCTGACATGGTCCATCACCTTTTGAAAATAGTGAGCTGGCCTTCCCTAAAAAGGAGAAAGGAAACAAACTCTAATGGAAAACAATGGAAGAAGGATAATCTAATCTCTAAATAAGGAGAAATGTTTCTGAAGCCTTCAGAAGGGCACATTTCTCACTGATGTCACCTTCTCCTGAAACATGCCAGCCCTCCAGGAGGTGAAGAGGGAAATATTAATGCCCTCAGGCCATTGTCCTCTAATTCTCCCTCAATAGATGGGACTTGAGGAGTCTAGATCACAAGAAATGGAAGTATTCATGGAAAACAAATAGCTCTGTCCCCATTGGCATTCAGTCTACTTGATCATTAACCAGTCAGTCTCTGGGAAAACCAGTGTCCCAGAGAACTATACCCACGAGCAGGAAGCTATTACTGCTTTCAGGTGACAGGGATTTCCCTTCCAAGCCAGACAGTCTCTTATGGACCAGGGAAGAAAGAACATGTGCTTTTCACAGATTCTGGAAATGAAAGTTCATTCCAGGGCACTGCTAGGCTGAGTAACATCTCTAGTACATTCTTGTGTTAAAGAAGCAAACCCCAAAGGGCTTCCCTCAAGGACCAGTGGCTCTATAGGATCTGTGTGACAGCATCAAATACATTCATTTTTTTTCAACCTTTTGAGCAGCCAGAGGGTTTTTTTTTTGTTGTTGTTGTTGTTGCTAAATTTCAAAGTTGATACTTCCCTGTAGCATTGGAGACAAGGCTAGAAAACTAGAAAATCAAGCTACTAATGATACAACAAAATAAGTGACCATTTCTGTGGAGTGAAATCACACATGCCCAGCCACACATAGAAGATGAACCTCATAAAGCCTGCAAGGGGACACACTGGAGTTATTTATTTGCTGCCTTATGACTGGTGTTGACATGTAGCAGACAGCAATTACTTGCTTAATGAGTGAAAGTACAGGTAACAGCAAAAAAATTCAAGAACTCTCGGATCAGTTTGGTTTTAAATATTATTAATAATGCAGACATCAGATATCTAAGCTTGAGTAAAAAGCCAATATTTTGAGGTGTTGTGGTATTTCCTAGCCATGCTCCTCCTGACTTTGCCAAACCACCTAAAAGACAGAAACAGCTGCCTGGAATTGATTCCCAAGTTTTGCAGATACCAATAAAGCGGAAGTGACCACATTCTACCACTGTTAGCCCCAATTGCTCGCCATCAGATCTGTGGGCTTCACTCACCCAAATGGTCCTGACCTTCCACTTCCAGAGCTCTTGGAACACAGGAACGTGTAGAATAAATGAAATGTAAGTCTTGTGATGTGTGCTAGTAAACCCTCATCCTGAGCTGTTCCTGGGTAAAATGTAAGTATAAGTATTGCCTCCCTGGGACTTCATTGCTGTGTTTCTTTGTGTTTCCTGGGGAAGGCAGTTACCCTCTTTTCACCTAGAAAATGCTTCTCCAGGTGATCACTGCCAGCTCTAAAAGTCTATAAGCAAAGATACTTTTCTTAAAAATTAGCACCTGACTAAATTAGCACCTGCTGGCAAATTAGTTTTGGAGACAGTGGTAATTAGAGGTGAAAATCGAGTTCTCCAAATGGTCTTTTCTTTCATTTCATATAGAAAAACCACTGGATGAACGTAGAGTTCTCCAAATTACAGCTTCCCTTCTAGAAAAGTCACAGGAACAAAATAGAAGCAATTAAAATATGGGTCTCTGCAAATGGCTTCACAGTTAAAGATTCATGAAAAAATCTTCCCATTGGATCTTTTTCTCTAAGACACTTCCCACAGCCATGATCCTGGCTGCATTCTCTTGGCATCCTGCAGTTTTAAAACAAGGGCGAGGCCCATTCTGCAGTCGACAGTCATGGCTCGTGATAACTCCTCATCCTGGCTTTCCATCCTGCGTCATTCCTTCACATCCACTGTATCAGGAAGGTGTCTGTGTTATTAACAGAGTACATGGGAGTAGTGCTATGTCGCTTTCAACATTAGGTTACAAAGGACTGGCTTTGGAGCCTCTCTCTCTTTCTGTGTGTGTGTCTCTGTCTCTCTGTCTCTGTCTCTCTCTGTCTCCATCTCTCTGTCTCTCTCTCTCTTTCTCTCACTTCCTCCCTTTCTCTCTCCCTCTCTCCTATAAGGGAAGCCAGTGACTGTGTGGAGAACATTTCAGGCCACCTCTGGAGGCTCTCAAGAAGCAGGAAACTGAGATCCCTGCCAACAGCCACAGGAGAGATCTTGAAAGCAGATCTCTTTCTTCCCAGTCAAGCCCTCTGCGGAACCTGCTCAGAGGCTTGACTCTGCCTCCAGGAAGACCTCCAATCACAGATGCCCAGCCACATGGCTCTCAGGCTTCTGTCTGCAGACACTATGAGATATACGTTGTTGGTAAGTGGTTAAATTCTGGTGTAACTTGTTACACAGCAAGAACAAGTATGAAGGTACCGGCATTAAAAATTTTGTTTTCAGCATCAAGCAAATACTGATTTCACATCCTCGGGGATCTTTTTCTTTTCAATGAACCTTTTCTTCCTGCCTTCATAAACGTGGAGTGTAAGTATTATACAATGTAGAGGCTCCACCATCAAGATATCTGTTCTTATAGTTTGCAGCAAAATTTTTTCTTGTTTTTACTCTTCTTAATATTTAAGTCCAAGAACTACTATAGTGGAAACTATATTTATAAAATCTCATAGACTTGGGATTTGAATCAATAATGATTTCTTTGGCCAGTTAACAAATCTTGCAGGGATCCAGTAGATTTACAACTTGCATGGGAACAAGATAAACTGCAAGGTATTCATAGAATATGAGTTGACTACTTTGTACTACATTTTGGAAATGAGGGCAATAGACCCATACGGGGCCAGACAGGTACTGAAAGCAAAATGTGCTTTTATGTGGAATCCTTGATTTTATTGAAGATACCACTTTCCTTCAAAATTGTTTAAAAAATGACAGCGTGAATATTTACAAAGAAATTAAAAACATGCAACTTATTTGGAGTTTTGCTAGAATACACATTATACATTTGTTCAGAATATAAAACTAGAAACTCAATTGCAGTTTGAATATGAGATGTTTTTCTTTCCATCTTGACTTGAGTGTTAAACAATAGCTACAAATTTCTGACAGTACTAATAGCAACCATCCACTGAGCAGGCTCATGACTTACGCATGCATTTTCATTTTGAAAGCAAACCTTTTGAGTTTGAATAATAGGTGTGTCTTCTCCATTTTATGGATACATGATATCTGAGAAGGTTTAAATAATTTGCACACCAAGTAACAACGGTCCCTGAGTTTGAAGCCAAATCTTTTTGAGTTCAAGATTCATGTTCTTATTAGTACTGTGTATTGCCATCCTATATTATTTATATCAATTTTATTAATGATAATGCATTCCCAATTGTTGAATTTTATAGTACAGATTTACCGCAAATCCATAACCACTAATAGCAATGAAATCCTCAGGTTGAAAAAGATTTTATATGATGAGACAAGGAGCACCCCCATCCTGAGAAGACACTGCAAGGATCAGAGAAAAGCGATGGCTCTGGGCTCTAGAGCTCTCCCGAGCCATCAGGGAGGAGGATGCTGTCAGCGTTTTGCAGAGACACTTTCACCACACACCTGCATTTTGTAACTGTCACCATCTCTGGAGTTTCAGAGTTGGCCTTTTGTCTCAGAATATCATTTCCCTTTCAATTTTCCTATTGAAGGTAAACATGATTTTAATATATTTCTGAGTATTCAGTGCCAACCTTTAAAAAAATCTATACACATATAATTAGATTTTTTTTTCCAGGGGAGAAGGCCATTTATGTTATTCATCTTTCCTTAGAGTCTGAACGGAGTCTTTTGGTTTTTCTAGTTAGGATTCAAAGCAGGCAGCTTCTTCAGAGAATTTCCAGGCGGCAGTCACAGCGATGTTGGGTAATGGTTGTTACTCAGACTTTCAGGGTAATAGGTAGAAAGGTGGACAGCAAAGTTTACCAAGACCCCAGAATACTGCTTGTCTGTCTTCATCTCACCAGCAAAAGGCATCCCAGGAAAAAGGAACAGAGAAACAGCACTTTATGGAACACACTTAAAAAGGAAGTTGCCCATCATTTAGCAAAATACTGTTTATATAAAATAGGAGCACCTGCCTCAGCAGTTCCAATAGTAAAAGCTAGTCTTTCAAAAAATCCCAGAAAAACTGATTCAGGTTTTTGGATTTTTGCGTTAGTGTGTGTATTTGTGTGTGTGATTCTTTAAGATGTGTTGCAAATTCACAGAACAGTTAAATAATACGATTCTGAGTGTTTATTTTCCCTTCATATTGCACTCCACTGCCCCATTTTGAGGATGATTTGCTACAATATTACTGCCACTGTGATGCATAACTATCTCTGGCAAATTGAGAAATAAGTGTTTTTCAAATAACGATAGCTGGCTCATCTCTCTGTATAACCTCTAGCTCAGATTTCTTAAGCTCATTCTCTTATTCTTATTTCTTGCTACTTTGTTCTTTCAAATCAGAGGTTTGTATGTACCTTCATGCTACTGTCCCCATTTTAAGGACAGAGAAAGGTAAAAAACATGAGTACTTCATGATTGCAAAGAAAACCCCTTAGCATAGCTTTATAATACTCTGATGGACTGGGCTGTGTACCTGGACACAGTCTCCATGTGCTGTGTGCGCCACGGCTGTAGAGCAGGTAAGCAATCCCTGAATAACCGTCAACTCTAAGAACATACGTTTCCTTGACTTGGACAACTATTAAAATTGCATTGACAACATTAAAATAGAAAACCAATGATTTCTAATTAGATTAAGTTAGTGTTAGATTACACTTTTTATTATTTTTATTTTATAAGCCAATTAAGCAAATTTTCCTTCATTTATCTCATTTTTGGGGCAGTCTAGACAAACTACTTCTAATTGGTTAATCGAAACAGTTAATTCAGCTTAAAATAGATGAACACACATCAGCATTTTTATCAACATAATCTTATAAAAATTTGCAATTCAGGTTAATGAGTTAATAGTTATTCAACATAGTTTAAGATGAAGGACAGGGTTCCACATATTTTTAATGGTGTGTCCTTATAATTCAGGAAATTCGAGCATGCACCCTCAACCTCAGCATGTTTATTTTTATAAAGTATACACATACTACTTTCTAAAGGAAATATTAGTAAAGGTTAATTCATTTCTGAACTTTTAGTTGAAAAAAAATAGCAGGATGGGCTATGTTTTTTCTTTCTGTACCTGAAAAGATGTTCTGGGCACACTGAATTTTAGAGACAAAAATGATGTAATTTGTTGCAGTTTCTACTTTTCAAGTGGAAGAGAATCCTTTTTTAACTTTATTGCATGTATTTATATTTTTATCACTCATATGCTTAAATTACACACACAGTTTTTCAGCTGTGATTTTGGGATTTATATAGTTTTATTGCAATGCAAAGGCAAAAATATGCAGGGCAATATGAAAAGGCTGAAGAGCAGTGGAATCCCCTGACCTGTGATTAAGTAAATGGACATCAGAGAGCCTACTTATGAGGCTATTTTAGGGAAGAAGGAAGAGAAGGAATAAGAACTGTTGAATACCTGGAGTTCTCCTGTGAGAAAGAGGTTCTAGAAAGACCCTTTGGACCCAATGGAAGTTATTGGGAGGCAAACTTTGCCCAAGGAGGGATATTTTAGCTTGTGGAACTATTTAAACAGAAGTTGCTTTACCACGGACCACCTCGTCTTCTGTCATAGCCTATCCTGGTCTAAATAAGGATTAGAGCTGTGGGGAATGCGTAGATAGATTCCCGAATAGAATGGAGGTTGAAGCAAATCATTGCTAATGTTCATTTTCATTCTTAACTCCTATAATTCCACAGTAAGCAAAGAATAATTATTCCCAATATTACTAACTTGCCACAGAAAAATACATTGACTGTGATCAAGCATGTGAAGCAACAGGGGAGGCAGAGGGTGGGGGGGCATGTCCTACTAGGCTAGAGCACCCCAAGAAAATCCAACTTCATTTGGGCTAACTGGGGAATGTGTTAGTCAGCATTCTCTTACTATAACAAATGTGTGAGGGCTGGGGACATAGCTCAGTGGCACAGAGCCTGCCTGGCAAATGCGAGGTTGTGAGTTTGATTCCCGGGACAAAAAAAGAATCTATCTATCTATCTATATTTGAAATAGGCAACTTTTAAGGATAAGAAATTGGGTTTAGCTCATGGCATAGGAGGTCTCAGATGTACCTGTTCCTTCAGGCCTGTGGCAAGGTAGCACATCATAGTAGGAGTGTGGGGAGCGGAACCAGTTTCCTCAAGGCTAGGAAGCAAAGGAGAAGAGGAAGAAGAAGAAAAACAGGGAGGAGGAAGAAAAGGAGGAGGAGAAAAAGAAGGAACTAGGGTACCATCCTCCTCCTCAGAGGCACAGCCCCAAGGACTTAAGGACCTCCCATAGGATCCCAGCATTGCTAACAATGCCACCATGGAGACCCAGCCTTTAACACACAGGCCTTTGGGGACATTCAACATCCAAATTCTAGCAGGGAGCAAATTTGAGAGCAATGGAAGGACAACGCTGGGAACATCGGTGATGAGACAGTGTATTAAGTGAGTTTGAGAAGATGATCTCATAAGAAATCTTTACCGATGGAAGGAAGATGGGCTTTCTGGGAAGGTTGGATCGTACGCGTCCAGAGTAAGCTGATCTCACGAGTCCCTTCTGGTTCTGTGGTTCTGTGATTCTGTGGGTCATTCATACCATTTGTTCTCATTAACTCAGATTATTCCCCCTAAAGAAAAGGAAACTTCCAGTAAAGAACAGAGAAGAAAGTGTCGTTTGAAGGCTCCTTTGATTTGCTTCTTTTGGTTATAAAAAATTTACTCTGAATAAGTGCACAGGAATAGAGTAATAATACATTATTATTATTAATATTATTTTAAATAATGAAATATTATTTTAAATAATGAAATTATGTTGCATTATTCCTTATAAATCTAGAACTAAAGGCTATGTGTGGCTTTCTGATCTGAGCAATTACGTTACAAAAACAACACAGTGGAAAATAGAGATGAGACAAAAGTTCCATCGCCCATAGGCATGAGAGGCAAGAACTCCCGGCCCCTTCCCCCAGGGTGAAGTGATGGGTAGACTCCGTGAATAGTTCTCCTCACTGAGGGCCTCTGGGAGCAGAAATCAATGCTGTTGCTTACAGGGCAGGTGCAGGGCAAATAAAGCCCCTCAGTGCTGTCCCCAGGCTCAAAGAGCCATGAGATCACACAGTTCACACAGGGCGCAAGGAAGCTGCCAGCTCTGCCCATCTGGAGGCCGCTGTCATGATGAACTCCCCCAAGGAGGGGTGCTCTACCCCTCTGCCTCTTCCCAAACAAAGCTCATGAATTACTTGCTCCACGCAGGCAGGGAGAAAGCAAACACGCTCTGTTGCAGGATGTGTCCTGTGGGTTTTGCCTCTGGCAAAGAGACTCAAATAAAGGAGAAGGTACCAGCTCTACTAACAGGACAGCTATGCTGGCATGGTGCCCTGAGGGTTTATAACCAAAGTTGGGAGAATTTAGCCTCCAAAAGGAAAGCCTGCGTGCCAATGATGAGAGTAAACTCAACCAACATTTTGTATTGGATGATTATTTAAATACCAAGACCAAACCAAGTCAGGATTTTAAACTTAGATTCATTAAAATGTTGCCTGGAGTAGCTTATTAATCTTTAATTAGCTATTGTGGAAATTGTTGTCTAAATTTGTTTTAGACAATAATTTCTTTCCAGTTGTATTTAAAATAAAATTCCTTATGCCCGCTATATAATTATATTCAGTTCATTGAGTTGATCTCAAACATTACAAGGTTAGAATTATTTCTGATTTAGGGTGCTAATAGTCTTTCATATCACAATGAGCAAATTATGGAAATAAACAATGAAAAAAATATGGAAAATAATAGACACATCTATTGTCTGTTATTATTTCTGACAATTATAAAAACTCTGGGTAGAATGGTGTGTTTTAAAGTCTAATATAGAAATTGTAATGATTTAAGCAACAACTGTTTACTTTTGTGTAGCCTATACAAATATTTTTGCAAACAATATATCTTGCAGGGGGACCCAGAATTGGTCAAGTGCAGAGGGGCTTAAATTATGCAAATCAAACTCATAAAAGACTGATGTATAAACCACAGTGATGAGGTCATAGCTTCAGGACCCAGTCGTACCCATACCCTTGACTGTCTTCCAGACTTCTTTGTTAAGCCCACTGTGTACCAAATCTCATGCTGCACTGTCGGAGTGTAATCTGTGCCCACTTCTAGGGCTGTCATGCTTTATTTTAAATAGTAAGTAATACTATCACTACTTCAGGTATGAACATTGTACAGAATATAAAATTATCACAGTAATAGCCATTTCAAAAACCAGGTATAATTTCCATACCACAAAACTTACCCATTCTCAGTGTACAATTCAGTGATTGCTGGGAAGTCAGAGTTGTGCAAACACCATCAGCATCCGGTTGTAGAATACGTCCATCACACCACAGGGGCCCAGCTCCTGTCCCCCAATCCCCTAGCAATCACTCAACTTTACCTCTTTGGCTTTCCCTCTGGGGCCATTTCCCATAAATGTCTTTGTGAAGTATGTGTGTAGTGTCTCAAACTTAGCTCTTGTCACTTAGCATTCTGTGTTTGAGGTTCACCAGTGTTGTAGGATGTACCCATACTCTTCCCTTTTATGGCTAAATAAATGCACACTTAACAGCTGTGAGCACCATGCCCAGGGCCTCACAGATGGCAGGTGAGGAGAATCATACTCGATCTGCCCACTGAACTTCTCATCTGGAGGCACTGGTGTGATCTCCCTGTGGAAATAAGGAACTAGCTAGACTCTGTGGGGAAAGACAGGACACGTATGTATTGAACGAAGGCATAGTGATGCACACCTGTAATCCTGGCATTCTGGGAGCCAGAGGCAGGGGTATCACAAGTTCGAGCCCAACCTGGGGAACTAAACAGTTTAGTGAGACCTTGTCTCATAATAAAAAATAAAAAGAGCTGGGGATGTAGCTCAATGTGTCAGCCATAGTTTCAATTCCCAGTATCATCAAATGAACAGACAACAACAACAAAACAAGTGTACTTTGTTTTGGGGGAGTGTTTGAGAGATGAGAAAAAGAGGCCTAAGGTTGCTTTACCATGAAAGGGGGTGTGGTGGTTTCCTCAGAGCTTCCCCCCGTCTTTGGGGCTCTTGTAGACTTTAAAGAGGACTCAGCAGAGAACTGTGAAAATTAAAGGGGAGGGGTCTGCCAGGGAAAGCCAGGGAGAAAGCCAGGGGGTGGCATTAGAAGGAAGAGCTCTCTGTGTTCAGTGCTGAGCCCTCTGGTCTACTCCTGGGGACCCAGCACTGAGATGGCCCGGGTACCACACTGACCTGCAGACATCCAGCCTTAGTCATGTGCTGGAGAGAAAGGAGACAGGCAGGGCCTGGTGGGTGCAGGAGGAAACCTGCACTTGGAGAAACCTGCAGAGAGGAGAAGGAGAAAGCAGAGCAGAGGAGATGGCACGCTTGCGCTTAGGGGAAGGTGGAGATCTCCTTTGCTGGGACTTTATTTATAGATGAGCATGTGGACCCCATTTCTGAGTATCACACCCATCATACTCCCTGAGAGCTGGGCAAGGCAGTGCAGAGCTGACCTGAGACTCATCTGAGTGACATCCGAGTGACCAGCTCTTCTGCTCCACCATTGTTTCTTCTTTATGTCCTTTTACACCCCCTGTTTGCACAGACTTGGAACCTGGGCATGGACCCTTCTCTCCTCTTCACCCCACAAAGTGGCCAAATAGAGCTGAAGCCACTTCTGAAAATTGTCTGCGTCTTCTCAGTCTATACTGACAAATCCTGCTTTCTGGATTCTTCTGCTGTAGAGGAATGAATCTAGGAAGTGTAGACTTTAGTCTCAAGGTGCTTCTGCAGCCTCTTTGGGCTTATACAATCTCCCTTCCTGCCCTTCCTGCAAAATAATTGCTATTCCCCGGACATATACTTCCCCTGGGAACCATAAGGCTAGTCTGTACTCATCTTCAAAACTCAGCTCAAAATATCACCTTCTGAACAGATGTGGTGGTGTAAACTTGGAATTCCAGCACTCTGGGAGGCTGAGGCAGGAGGATCACAAGTTTGAGCCCATCCTGGGCAACTTGGTGACTTAGTGAGATCCTGTTCCAAGATAAAAAATTAAATTCAATTAAATTTTTAAAAAGGCTGGAGCTGTAGCTCAGTTTGAAGGTCCTGGGTTCAAATCCTAGTACCCCAGAAGCAAAGCAAAGCAAAGCAAAGCTTCTTAGAGTGTGCTGACGCTCGATGCCTTGTGCCCAGGAAGTTAGTGCTGCTTCTGTTCGGTTCCTCCACCACAGTGCTTCTTATCCTTTATTATGTCCATGACCCTTTGGGCAGGACAGGCTTAGCCCGGGGAGCTCTCCCATGTGTGCGGCGGGGTGTGTTTCAGAATCCCTGGCCTCTAGTACCCCCTTCTCTCCAATTTGATGACTAAAAGTGTCGCAGCCCCAGGGTTGTCTTTGGGGAAGAGCTCCTGCTTTATGCCCAGCGAACACAAAATGCTACATTTTCATCGTGTGTCCAGTGCAGGGCCTGGCATACCCTGAGTGCACAACAAACTTGAGTTGAAACACATTGCAAAGCTCAGCCTGTTTGTCTTCAGAGTCAGACAGGTTTTGATCTCTTCCTTGGCACTAGCTACGTGAACCTGCAAACTTCTTCGATCTCCTCAAGGCTCAGGCTCTTCAGCATTAACTGGGGTAACTGTACCCTTGGAGATACAGTGCAGATTAAATGTTATCATTATCCCTCAAGCTTTTGTGCAGGCTTTGGAGCAGAGAGAAACTACTAAAGCATGGAACTGTAGAGGGTACCCTCTGCCTGTCTGTCGGCAGTAGCCCCGTTCAAGCCTTTCCCCTTATTTGTGCTGTGTGCACTGCTTGGTACACAGCCCAGTTGCTCGGTGCATTTTGGGGGTTGGAATGAAAGTGATAGGGAAGATACTGTGTGCAAGGCCTCTGTAAGGTGGAGTGGAGTCAAAAGCCAACAGGAACAAGGAAGGGGAAGTGTCAGGAAGAGCATCATGTAGATGGCCTCTTGTGGTGGCTGTCCTATTGTCCTCTGGGCTGTCAATTGGTTCCTGTGCGACTCCAAGCAACTGGGGAGAATGGAACTGGGAACTGAGCTCAATGCAAGAAGAACTGGGGTGGTGTAATGCGCTTTTCTCCAAAGATAATATGTTTTACTTTCCCTGCTATATGATAACCTGCTAAAGGTTGGATATGTTGTGGCTTGTTTTGTTTAAGCGTCTCTTTTCCAGAACCAGTGTTCTTGACCCAGATGATCAACAGATGAGTAAAGACTGTCTGGCACTGATACACCCACCGCTCAGTAGAGCCTGTGGTTCCAGAGCCCTTCTCATGGTGGGACGAACTCGGCGATGACAGTGGTAGATTTCTATCATGAACCTGTTGTGTCCACAAGGGCAGGAGGGCTGACCGGAGTTATTATCAGGCAGAATGTGGGGCTTCCAAATAGCTGATGGGTTCCAGTTCTGCAGAACCTGCTTTTGCTCCTGTTTTTGTTTTGTTTTGTTTTGTTTTGTTTTTTGTCTTTTTCCTTTTTATCGGTACCGGGGATCGAACTCACGACCGCCTGCTTGCAAGGCAGGTGCTTATGTCGCTGAGCTAAATCCCCAGCCCCTGCTGCTTGGTTTTTATTGGTGCAAAAGAATCCTTTCGTTCATGACCATCACTGCTAGCAAAGCAAGTTAGTGGGCAACCATCATGACCCAGACTACAAATAAAAAAGACGTCCAGGGAAAACCCACCAGGAAGCAAAAGTAGGAGTGGGTTGGAAGGAGTCTACACTGTGAGTAGATTTATTTACTTATTTTTTTTTGAGACAGGGTCTCACTGGCCTTGAACTCATTATGCAGCCCAGGCTAAAGATATTTTTTTCTTAGGTGCAGTCTTTGAAAATTTTGGGAATTACCTGGAGAAAGGTACTTTAAAAAATTTCCTGTCCTCCCACCCCAACCCACCTTATAAGGTCTATGGCATTAGAATATGGTGGGAGAAGATCTCTTTCTACTTTAAATTAATTTTTTTTCTTTTTGTAGTAATGAGAATTTAACCCAGGGCCTTCATACTGAGCTATATCCCCAGCTCTTTTTAAAATTTTCTATTTTGAGACAGAGTTAAATTTGCTAAATTGTTACGTTTCCCAGGCTGGACTCAAATTTAGGGTCCTCTTGCCTTAGCTTTTCAGAGTGCTGGATGCCAGCTCAAACTTTTCTCCTCTCCTCTCCTCTCCTTTCCTCTCCTCTCTCTCTCTCCACACTAAAATTTGTGAACCATTGCTCTGAAGAAAAGATAATTTAGTGTACATGGCTAGCCTTCCACAGCCTTATTTGGCACAGTTTGCAATAGTAAGCAGCTCCACTGCTCTCTAAGAGTAGTTTTCTAGGTTTTAGGAGACCTTAAGGGTCATTATCATCTCTTAGCAAAGGAGCTCTGGTTTGCAGTAAACGACCTGGTCTCATCAATATCTGTTTCATAAGCAAACAATACCAGCACAAACATTTATATATACTTGTTCATTTACTTTCCTAGCAAGCCCTTAAGGGTGGGAGCCCCATTGTACAGTTAATAAAACTGAGGCACATGGAAGCTAAGTACATACCCAAGGTTAACCAGCAAAAAAGCCCAAAAGTTCATTTTTTATTGAAATTGTATATTTAAAAAATTTCTACATTCAAACTAGCAAAAAGCACACGCATAGGTGAGTCAGAGACCTGGGTGTGATCTGACCCACAATTAGTAGGTATGTGATTGTGAGTGTTCATGTGACTCCTTGGTTCTCATTTCTTCTCCCTCTGTGAAATGACATTCCAGAACATTCTAGGGCTCTTTCTAGCTCATAAAATATCCTTGTGCGTTCCTTACTAATCTTCTTTAATGTATTTTATACATTTATCGAGTCTTTTTAAAAAATGCTTAGTACACATCAAAGAATGATTATCATTAAAGATTTGCTTCAAAATTAAAGTACTTTAAATTCCTACTTAACACACATCCATATAAATTAGTTTCTGGGAGGCAGAGGGGCAAATATTTTAAAGATAGGCATCATGCTTCCAAGGGTTTAATTATTTTTTCTTTTTGCACCTAGTGCTAAAGGAGGGGTGCCCTTCCTCGGACACCTCATATCCCTAGAAGACACTGCCAGAAATGTTGAACAGCTTAGCTAACTCAGCCGAAGCATTAAAATGAGCTGAAAGCTTATGCAACCCTTCTTCTCGCTGTGCAAATTTCCTCTGTTTCTGTAGATGAGTTTTCCCAGTGGATGATACAGACTCCTAGAAGCAAGCACACCCCAAATGTTTCCTTTTTATAATGATCTGAAGCACAGAGGAGTCCTGAAAAGACGATTGTCCGGCTTCTTGTGTTGCTTCATGGGCTTTAAGTGTTCACAAAGAGGATTCCTTATGCTTTAATTTCTCTTTATTTTTCTGACTGTAAAGACCCTTGGGGTAAATGCCAGCCCCACAATCCCGCCGTTATATGGTTACTGTCAGCCTGCTCATATGATGCTTCCTGTTCATTAGGCTTCTTTTCATCTGACTACAATGTCCTGGTTTTGCTGCAATTCTTCGTCAACGCCCATCCCTTCAATAGGCTGTGAATAGTATTAAATGGTGTTTATGCTAGCTATTGTTGCCTTTTGTGTGGTTTGTCTAATTCACAGAGAAAAGTCTGCCTTTGTGGTGGAAGACCAGCTACGTCATGGCACACCATGTGCCTTCTGATGGGACCTAGGCCTGCTGAGTGATAACATTACAGGCCTGAGCTTCTTTGCAACACAATCCTGCATTCTTGCCGCTGTCAATACTCTCACAGGCAGACTGGTTTACTCTTTTTATTAAGAGGTAGGGGGAGATAAAGCACAAACAAATACCAGGCCCTGAAACAAAGCTGAAAAGAAGGGTAAGTTCAACTGATTTGCAACTTACTCAGCCAGGCAAGAAGCGAGAGAGCAAGTGAAAAGAAAAAGAAAAAAAGAAAAAGAAAAAAAAAAAACCCACAGATTTATTCTGTTAGCAGCCAGACATGCCAGGTGTAACCACCACGGCAACAAATGCTTTGCATTTCAGAACTAAGACTGCAGTATGGTTTCCAGGCATTGTTTAAAATGACACCTAATACCGGAGTCATTACTAGGCCGGGCTTTCTGGAAAGTGCTCACAAAAGAGAAAGGTTATTGTATTGATGATTACATTATCCTCTGGTTTGTGAGTCTTTGCAGGGCAGGTACATTGCTATGTCTTGAAAGGGCTTTTGATCTAAGAAGATCATTACAGCCTCAGTGGTAACTGATCCCAGGCAGCTCTGGCTTTTGGTGCTGGGGGTTATTCCATCCTATTGCATTGCATAATCCCTTTGCCAGCTACCTACAATCTTCTTTATTCCTCTAATGTTAGCTTATGTTTGAGCTGATTTTTTTCTCCTTTGAGAAGAGCAGTGTTTCCAAGACTGAGAAAGGTGCATGGAAAGGGAAAGGGTTTCCTGTTAGCTGATGGCACATGTCCTTCAGTACTGAAAACACATTTCTGAGTGGTGAGTCCAGCTAGATTTCCTCATAGCTGTCTGCTTTCTAACACAAAAACCAATCTGAGGATAAGACTGACCCCAAGCATAGGCAAGAAAAAAAGAAACCAGGAGCCATGGCTAAATAATGTTATTGAGTTCATATTCCTGGGTAAGAAAACGTGAAAACAATGTGATGGCATTGGAAAATACAGACAAAGTGAGATGATTTTTAATTTCTATTTTAAACCCTGAAAATTTGCTTCTTTAATTAGGAAGTTAAAGTAGAAAGCATCAGATCCGTCATCTACCTTCAATCTGAGAAAAGCACAAGAGCTGCCTTTTAAGGGATCTGGAAGTTATTTTTCTAAAATGATATTAACCCATGAATAGCAACCCTTTCCAACTCGAGTGACAAGTATTTCTTGTGCCTTGAATAACTCTAGCACTGAGCAGGTATTTTGGTAGGATTCAGAGAAGCAGAGTCTAGCATCTCTTGGCTGGGGGTTTGGGGGCAACCTAGAGAGAAAGCAGGATAATGATGTAACACTGGGGCAGCAGGCTGACAAGCCCTGATCTGGGCAATCAGCACAAGCTGGGATAACAATAGAGCAGCCTTGTGCAAAATGTGCCCTGGTGACCTTAGACCTGAACACTGGATATAAGAAGTGCTAGGTAAGTGTTCAGTGCATTTAGATGGGTCACTTGCTGGAAGGACCAAACACTGTTTATGTAGGTGTTATGGTACGCATCTGAATGTCCCCCAAAGCCTCATGCAATCATGTGTGTGGGTTGCAGAATTTGTGATTAACTCATGTTCCATTGCTGGGATTATGGATGTGAGTGCTACATCTACCCTAGAGGATGGGCTACATACAATATAAGGGACAGAAACAGTCTTCTCTATATGCTCCTGCCCTTTTGCTATTGTTGAGTTTGCTGTCTTCTGGCTGCCATAAACTGTTGCCCTCTGCCACATTCCACTCTGCCTTGGTTCCAGTCTAGTATGGACTGAAAGCCTCCACAAACTGTGAGCTAAATAAATCCATTCTTCCTTCATTTTGGGCATTATATATTTTGTCCCAGCAATGAGACAAAGGTAACCAAGACAGTAGGGTAAGGCAAAGGGTCATTACCAGCAAGTAAGTAGCAAAGGCTATTGCTTGGAGACAAGAATGAATTTTGGGGGACGAGATCTGAGCCTAAAGCATGTGAATCCTGAAAAACTTATCCTTTCTTGAAGAATAGTTTTCTCCTGGCTGAGAATATCAAGACCACTATGGGTAGTAGAAAAGCAATCCAGAAAGAAGAGTCTTGGCAACACCTGGATGAGTGGTCACACTTGGGGATTAGTGGGGTAGAGAAGACAAAGAGAGGTGGTCCTTCCATCCAAATCACCCACTTGTTTGGCTAGACTGGCCAAAGGAGGTAGAGTGTTCTAGGAAGTAGGCAAAGAAGTCAAACTCTTTGTAGAAGAGGGGCTAGCTAACAGTAGGCACCTGAACTCAGTACAAACGATCTATTGATCTTATTGAGATGGGCATTCCTTCCTCCTTCCATCCCTTTTATCCTCCCTTTCTTTCTTTCTTCCTTCCTTCCTTCTTTATCTTCCTTCCTTCTTTCAATACTCATTCATTCATGTGATGTGTATTTAATGCAAACCATCATATTTATTTGGAAGAGCATGGTGTTAGGGACTCTTGTAAGAATTTGAGAAACCTTACAATAGAATGCCAGGTTCTTTAGAAATATTTCAATATGCATAGTTGGAGTCACTAAATCCACATAAGGACTTTCTCCTCATTGTGGTTAACTAAAGCAGAAGGATGTCTACATCTATAGCACAAGTGTTACTCTACTGATACTCTTTGATTCATTCATTCATTCATTCATTAATTCATTGGCCAAGTAACTATCAAGCCACAAATACATACTTGGACCAATTTAAACTCTGGTGACAGAAAGAAATCAGTAGAACACAGTTGCTAGCTTTGAGAGGTTCATGGTCTACTGGTAGACTCAGACATGTGGAGAGTAATTCTATGAGTAAGGTCATTACATAGAATGTACTGCTGGAACAGAGGATACAGAATCTACTTTCTCCTGGAGAGGCCTGGGAAGGTGTTGCACAGGGAGGCTGATGTGTGAGCTATGTCATGAGGGGAGACTGGTTGGCCTGACTTATAGGGGAGGCAGTGGTGTTCAGGTAGGAGGAGCAGCATCTGCAAAGTGGGCTTTCCATGTGTTCAGGGACCTGCAAGCAAGTGTTCAGGGACCTGATGGGGGGAGAGGGAGAGGATGACAGTAGGAAAGATAGACAGGCTCAGGAGCAGGAGGGTCTTGATTTTATTAACAAAAGTCAGTCTCTTGTTTGCTTCCATGTAGTCAGGCTTTACTTTTACTCTACCTTGGCTTGCTTATTTACTAACCAACCCCCACTTTCCCTTTTTGAGAACTTGTGGCCAAGCCATTCCTCATCAGCTACACTTTTCCTAACCCTCTGGCAGCTGTGTACAGCCATCTCCCAGCTGAAGCTCTGCAGCTTTTCCAGACACAGAGTCTTGAAGCCTCAGGAACCGAAGGAAATTTTAAGATCATCACACTGGTGAATTTTCAGCTTTCCTTTCTTTGTCGCACACAATAGATGATCTTTTCCTACAAGACAAAAGTGTGCACTCATGTCATTGCTGTAGCAAATCAGGTAGGCTGAAGTCTTGTTCCACTCTTTCCAACTCCACTGATGCCTAAAGAAATACCAGTAAAAACAAGTGGCATCATCACAGGACTAACAGCAGAACTGCAGACATTGACCCCACTTAAATCAGATGTGACAGATTTCTGCGCCTGAGCTTCCATCTGAGCTTGACCAATGCTCGCTCTACCTACAACACCTTGGGACATCTGCTTGAATATTCCTGATGATGCAAATCTCACCTCATAAAGCAATCATTCATTTCTTGGACAGTTTCAAAGTTAGATGACTCTTCTTAAATGGAATTAAAAACTCCTTTTCTGTGACTTTAGTTCATTCATCTTATTCTTCTCTTTGAAGCTACATAGAATAATAGCATGCCTGTTACCTACGGTCATTTAAATACCTAAAGATTAGTTCCAAAATAATTTTCTTTTTTCAGTTTAAATATCACAATGATGTGGTTTCCATTCTTGGAAGGGACTCCATTTAGCCAGTTTAGCTTTTAAAATATTACACTGAGTTCTGAAACAGTACTGTCACTGTGGGCATGCCAGCAAACCATACATCTGGGACTATCACTGTTCTTACTCTGGGTGAAATATTTCTATTAATGTAATTCAAGGTCTCATTAGCACTGCTGGTAATTTTGCCTATTGGCCATAATTGCAATTTTCATTAAATTCCTAAAACAATTTGATTTGAATTGCCACTGGCTCAGGTGTCTCTCGTCTTCTACTTACTAGGCATTTTCAGCCTATTGCAGAGGTTTCCATTCACCCCTATTAAATTCCACCTTCTCCGTTTTGCTGATTGTTTCAAATAGTCAAAATCAATTTAAATATGTATGTTACATTTGGTCTATTAACTATCCTTCCAAGTTGGTGCCATTACTAAATCTAGTAAGCACACCTCTTTTACTCTAATCCAAATATTTAACCAAAATATTGACTAGATGAAACTAAATAAAGAGGCTAATGTAGTCCATTAGAGACTATCTTCTTTCTGGTTGCATTACTCTTAATTAGCATTAGAAAGACCAAATATTTTAACCAATTTTGAACCTACCAAACTTGGCCATTGATACCCAAAATGATATGAGACTTATTTGAAATAAGTATGCAACTAATTAGTGATAAAGTTCTTTCAGAAATACAGATTAAGGTTATCATTTTAGTTTCATGCACCCTCATTCAGAGGAAAGGATGTCTTTTAAATTCTTAATAAGAGAAGCAGGAAGAACAGAAGCTATAAAATGAAAACATGATTAATTTATTAAATGTTTACATAGGAAAAATATCAAGTTAAGATACAAATGAAAAACTGGGGGAAAACAGATGAAATAAATATAATAAAGGGATAATTTGTGATTAATTAATATAGAAATATAGAAAAAGGAAATATGAGTCAGTTTCAAAAAAAGAATGAACAACCAAAAAGAAAATGGGCAAGGGACATAAATAGGTAGGGGGTTCATTAACACAAACAAGGCAAAAACGATGTTCAGCATCAATCACACTTAAAGTCAGGGAGATCAGAACACGGATGAATCCCTCTTCTGCATCTGTAAACCTAACAAATGTGAAAACATACTATTAAGGGCAAGTACAAAGGAACCTTCTAAAATGATTCCTTGAAAATTGGCACCACCACTCTGGAGGGCAACTTGAAATTATTAAGTGTTAATATACATATACTCTCTGATGCAACAATTTTGCATTAGGGTTTTATCCCCAAAACTACAAAGGAACAGACAAGCTGCAGAACTGTAATAGTCAATTTTGTCAAGTTGAATAGTCAGCTTGAATAACAAGTGCCCAACAGGTTGGTTTAGCACAGTTCTGGGTATATTTCAACGATGAACTTACTGAAGATCTGGTGCAGGTGGCATCAACATATAGACTTGTTGCCTGGATGGACTACAAAGGTCAGAAGGAAGTCCCACTTCTGCTTCTTTGAAGGTGCTCTGATCTTCACTATCACATTTGGATGGCTATCTCCAGGCTTTCGTAGATTCTCTGGCTTCCTCATAGGGACTTGTAGTGAGTTCAAGGCTTTCAACTTTTGACTGGGTCTTCTGGGTCCCTCGTGCACATAATCCTTCCCCTCAGTTTCTCCCTCCCCACCCAACCCCAACACATAGCGCCTTCCACAAACTTAGTTGTTTTCTGGCAGGCACTGGCAGGTCTGTAATACCACATGTTGGGCAGCTTAAAACAACAGAAATGTACTCTCTTGCTCTTTCTTGCCTCTTCTTAGCTTCTGGTGGTGGCTGTCCAACCTTGTCATCTTTTGGCTTGAGCTGTGTCACTCTGATCTCTGTCTTCAAGTGGCCTTCTCCTATTGCTAAGGAGCTCAAGTTGGTCACACTCCAGTATTACCTCATCCTTACTTAACTAATGACACCTGCAAAGACCCTGTTTCCAAACAAACTCATATTCCAAAGTACTTGGTGCTGGGACTTCAACTCACCTTTTTGGGGGATATAATTGAATTGGTAACACAAACTGATTTATATATTTCCTTAGAATTGCTGTTTCTATTGTTAATTGCTGCTCCCCATGGACTATAAATTCCACAAGAAGCTTCCTTTTTGTTGCTGATGAAAGCAAAGGGCCTGGAGCAGTACTTGGCAAGTGGTAGACATGCAATAAGCATCTTTTGAGTGATGCTGGCTATCATCACATGACTGTACTGTTTAGTCCGATCAGTCAGCTCTCTGAGTTCTCACTGTCCAACTATTAAGCCTTCTTCGGGTCTCTGCTAAAGAAAACACAGAGCACCTGTTGAAATATTCTAGTTTCCTAGTTACGTTTCTCATTGAAAACGTACTCTGCACGCTCAGCCTTCAGCAATTCTTCAAAATTACCATTTGCAGGTGCCTACTGGTTACAGCTGTTGCAGCTTCTCTTCAGCAAAACAAAGAGAAAACCTGTTCTGTCGAATTGACAGGATTGCTGCAAAAGCTCCACCACTTTCTGTAATGCCAGGGCTGCATCCTGTGATCCTCAACGGCTTTATTCAGCCTCCATTTATCGGGGGGCGGGAAAGCCTGACCCCTCGTTGGACCCAAGCAAGGAGGCTGGTGGTGATCCCCTTGCCCAGACAGCAATAGCAAGTCCCTCTCCTCCCCAGGGGCCAGACCTCTGTTCTCTACCCCTATTCTGGACTTGGAGCTTGGTAGATTTGTACTCCCAGCCCTACTCAGTTTTATTTTCTGTCCTGTTTGTATTTAGAGCCATGCAATTTTGGGGTTTCTTTTATATTTTATTTTTTAAAAACCAAATAAGATTTTAATATTATATTATCTGATAAAAACAATTAGATATTTTAATATTTTATTTGTTATTAAAAATTGAGAATCCCTATTCTGAAAAATATAAAATATTCCTAAGGCCTAAACTTGTTGGGTGTCAATGTGGTGCCACAAGTGACAATTTCTGATGATCCATTGTATACAGACTTTGTTTCATGCATAAAGCTATTAAAAATCTTGCATAAAATTACCTTCAGGCTATGTGGATAGGATACCTATGAGGCAGTAAATGATTTTCATGTTGCCAGTTGATCTTAGCCAAAATGCCAAAAAGCAGTGAATTTCCATTTAAACTTGGGTTCCATCCCCAAGGTATCTCATACATACAATATAATATATACAAATATTCCCAAGTTAAAAAAAATCAACAGCTGAAACATTTCTGGTCCTAAGCACAAGTGTTGGATAATGGCCATTTAATCTGCAAATGTTTAGAGCAGAAAACAAAAAAATCATGATCTCCTTGGGCCATGTTCAAGAGTTCTCAATTGCCTGATGAACTTTGCACAACATAATAAAATATAGTAAGCTAGGAAATATAAAATAAGTACATAAATTTTCAAGAGGGTGTTTTAAATATATCTCTGATAATAGAAAAAATGAGATTTGCACTAAATGTGAGGCCTATTTAATAATGAAATTCAGAGGGGAGAATTGTCCTAAAATATTAAAATTGATCTGTATGATACTTTCAAAGATCTTCTAATTAAAATTTCATAAAACGATAAGAGAAGAGAAAATGTATTTTGGTTATTTTTAGCTTATGTTCAGCCTCTCACGACTTTGGTTTCTGTGAATAAAGCCTGGATGAGGGAAAAACGCAAAGCTGAGATCTTGACCTTGGACTCGTGCTGCCCCAGAGACCTAAAAAGGGAGGGGAAGATAGTGGACATGCAGAGCAATAGACAGCTGACCGTGGACTTTCTTGGAAGGTATGTGGGAGGAAAGGACAGGCTGGTGGCCATGTTTCAGGATGAGTAACCTGGCTGTGGTACAGGGAAGCTGAGGACAAGTGTGGAGATAAAGATACGCTTACCTCAGAACAATAGAGGTACTGAGGGAATGGTAAGATCAAGTAACATTGCAAATAGATGGGCATCAGTAGTGATGCCAATACCAAAATTTGCAATAAAGGTATCTTGTAGATGGAATTGGGCTTAAAGATAAGATGAGTCTAAAAAAGGAAGCCTTTGCTTGAATGTGTTAGTACAAGGTATGTATGTCTCATTTTCAAGCTGCTGCTGCTGTTTTCTCCTACAATGCTCTTTGACTCTCCTTAAACTTGTGGCAAGTTACAAACACTACATAGGCATTTACACCCAGGCTTTGTCTGAAAGGAGCAATTGGTATTAACAAATTGTTTCCTATCATGTTCTTCAGGGGCTCCATGTTTACAGAATCCTCTGTAACTGCAAGCAGACTAATTTTTTTTTTTTTTTTTTTTTTGGCTTTTTTCGTTTTTATCGGTAGCAGGGATCGAACTCACGACTGCCTGCTTGCAAGGCAGGTGCTTATGCTGCTGAGCTAAATCCCCAACCCCTCAGCAGACTAATTTAAATCAGAGACAAGGCTCTAAATCTATGCAGTAGCTCTGGGCCTGCAAATTCCACATTTTCTTCTCCTGCATCACCAGCTGATTTCTCATCTCTCAGGCCATTTCCAGTCATTCCAAGGACTCAACTGACAGAGAAGAGAGTTGGGAAGAGATTGCTATGGGTTGCTAAATTCTTTAGAGTCCCTATTGTAGATGACTTGATTTAAAAACTAGATTTTGCTTGAAAAAAGTAAGTTAATCTTGGTTTTCAGAGCACTTGAACACCCACTGAAAGTCTCAGTAGGCAATAATTTTAGGTTCTGCTGAGATTTTATGACATAAACATTAGAGTCCTCCAACACATTGTGCACAAAACATTAGAGTCCTCATTGTGCACAAAAATTGATTTCCAATGGTTGCAATTTGCACGAGAAAGAAAACCTTTGTTTTCAATGTACTGATAAGAGACCATATATGTGGCCTCCTCATTGATTAACTCTTCTGTTTTTTTTAGATTCACTTCTTGAGAGAATCATTAAACATTAAGAGAAAATGATTTGTTTCCATTGATTACATGTTGTACCCATTTGACTGCCATAGTTTTTATATTGAAGTTATTAATTATGCTATTAATGTAATTTTCAGAATCAATGAATCACCTAGGATCTGACTGTGTAGCTGTTTTTTTTTTAACAAATAAAAGCAATTTTAGAAGAAATAAATCTGTGACAGCAGTAATAAAGGAAAAGTCCAGTGATTCAGTTTATGTATCACCACAAGGAAAAGGGAGTTCTGCTGGTTACTTAAATGGTGAGCACTGGAAAGCAGGTTTTCTCAAAATGTCCATTTTCATAATGTGAAATTCTTAGAGTCATTGCTGATTAGAAAAGATGACTTCCTACTCTTCACTGAAATTCCTTTCTTGCTCTCATTCATTGCTTAAAGTTATTAAGTTATATGGAGCGTGGTGAAGCCAGCCTTGACTTGGTCTTCCCCAAGTCTCCCTGAACAGTCTATTCATATTGACTGGGGATTCTGTTGCTTATCCAGTTCCAGTAATGCTTCTCTCCCTGTGATGATTGTCAAAAAATTAATTACAATAAGCATGGAAGTAAATCTGCTCTGCAGTCTGCTTCTGGCTGGCTGTAAAACCTGAGCCTTGAAGGGATCCTCTGGATACTGGAAAAAAGTAATTTCTTAGAATTTTCTAGAAAATGCATGATTTCAATAAATGGTTCCTCTTCTCCTATTAAATTCTAAGGGACTTGCCTACCACTCCTGCTGGTTCTTTGGGAGCACAGGACTGATTATAGTATTTTTCTGATGTTTCACAGGTGCCTAAAATAGAAATTTGCTTTTACCAGGGAGGAGGTACCAAGTTAGCTTCATAGCCACCCAACCTGTGCATTCACACTGTGTCCTCTATTTAGAAAGCCCAGTGCTTGGTTGTTGCTCTGCATTGCTGTCTTAAAATTCTTAGCAACTTTTGAATCAAAGGCTCAGCATTTTTCAGGTTCTGGGTTCCATGGTGTATGCAGACTGTTCTACTGTGTAACACATGTCCGCATATCAAAATCACACATGAAGCATAATCTATATGCACAAGCCAGAGTTTAAGTGTGGAATGACTGCTTTCCTGTAGTGTGGATTTCTTTTATCATTTTTCCTTTTCTTTTGCAATGATGGAGAAATGCTCAAGACAACACTTTTTTGTGACTGCAGAATGAGGAGAGGCTACATCTTGATTAACTTTGCTGGTCATGGATAGAAAATTCCTGATATAAAAGCAGACCCTCTATCCTAGGAGGATGGATATGAATTTTAAGCAGTGTATTTAGTTTTGTTGTGTTGTATGAAGTATTTAATCAGCACTAAATGGTCAAATTGCTTTTGTATTTAGGTCTCCTGAGAACACATGCTCAGAGAACCTGTCCTCTTTTTCAATAATGTAAAATCAACGTAGTACCTAGCCATTACATGGGTAAGGAAATATAGTCTATGAAAAGATGTTCAATGTCACAATCATCAGAAAATTATAAATCAAAATCACAATAGAGTATTACCTACCACCTGTTAGGATTGTCATAAAAAACAGAAAACAACAAGTGTAGGCAAAGACATAGAAAAATCAGAACACTTGCACACCATTAGTAGAAACACAGATTGATGCAGCCTTCACAGAACACAATGGGGTTTCCTTTAGAAATTAAAAATGGAGATGCTCTGTGAATCAACCATTCTATGTTAGTTCTATGATAGTTATTCAAAAGAATTAGGATCAGGAGTTCAGAAAGATATCTGCTTTCAGTGTCCATTCACCATTATTTATGACAGATGATGGGGAAAAAACCCAAATGTCCATCAGTGGGTGAATGGGTAAAGAAAATACCATGTGTATACACATGATTGAACACTATTCAGCCCTAAGAAGAAGGAAATGCTGCTGTATGCTACAAGATGAATGAAATTTAGCCATTATGCTAATAAAATCAGGCAGGGACAGAAAAGCAAATACTACATAATTCTACTTAGAGATATCTCTAAGGTGTGTAAGATGGAAAAGTTACAGTGCTGTGGTTCAGCATTGCGCTTGTAGTTGAAAATACTGATCACACAATTTGGTAGGAGCATAGATCTCATGTTGTGGTGTTTGCTGTAATAAAAAAGATAGCAGACTCAATTTCTGCCATCAAGAGCCACATGGTTCCTGGATGCTTCTACTTCCCCAACACCATCAGTGTTCACAGGCTCAGCTGTGGGAGTGTTGACTCTGTGTACTATTTCTCCCCAAAATATGACAGACTGCTGAACTGAAATTGCCAGCCACCTGTACCAGCTCAGGAGGGCAGAGCCAGAGGAAGCAATCCCCTACCACCCTGCCTTACCCATTGTTTACCTTCCCCATTTCTCACCTTCTTTTGTGTTTCTTCTCTCAACATTACTGTTCTTTGTTAGATATACTCTATAATCCAGGCTCCAAAGCCACTCCTTTGGGTCATTTTTATTGACTGTTTGCCAAATGATGGTACTGAACATGTTCATAAACTTGCTTGTTTTCCTCTCATTAACTTGTTATTGTCCTAATTTGTGGCAGGAGACTTTCCCATCTATAAATTTATGAGGGTTAAGAGAAAAGTTCATTTTCTCTCCACAGGGAGTTAGTATAGATCCTGTTTGTCTAGTCAGCATAGGTATGAGTTGGACTAGGTTTGCTTTGTGTAGCATCTAGGAGCCCTGTGTAGTTATAACCATAAACGGGTGGAGCATGATATCACTTAGTCTTACTGGCGTGCTCTGATTGCTAGGAGAGGAAGTTTAGCACTTTACTCCCAGTTGACACAATGCCAATGTCTTTCTTCTAAACCGACACTTGCAGGTGTTTGTATTTATCTTTGATCCACCAAGAAGTTATACATTTCCTGCTGTTCTCTATGTCACATCCTGGGGCAACCATCACCCTGGGACCCATATTGACACCCCTAGATTCCTGAGGATGATAGCTGTAGATCATCTACAGTAATTTGATGTAGTTTCATGATTGTTGTGTAGTCTTACAGAGGGAATAGAAACTTATCTACATGCTTTAATGTCAGTAGGACACACTTCTTTTAGGAGACCAGAAAGGATGTGTGGAACGATGCCCTGAAAATTCCTCTGTGAGTGCAGGGCTGTCTGTTGGGCACCTGGCATAACCAGGTGCAATGAGGCAATCAGAGAAGTGAAAGAACACAACTCCTCTGAAAACCAAAATATACAAGATACATGAGTATTACAGTCACATGTGCAAACCACGACTGTAACTGTGACTTGGTCATCTTCATCCCTCTGGATCTAGTGGAAAACTTGGTACTAAAAGGAAAGAAACTGATAAGTGCTTCTGGGTAGAGCAGAACACCTGCTTTTTTGCTTAATTTGCTATTTTGGACATCTCAGTTTTGGTCTGGAAAATTGTGGCTCCTCATAGACATTTCCTAAAACAGGTCATTTCCTTTCTGAGGGAGCTGAAGGACTGATTGTTGAAAAAAAAGTTTTTAATTAGAAAAGTTCAAATCAAAATTTGGTATAATTTGGCATGAAGTGTCTCTCTGCTGAACTAGTTAATTTAATAGAGATTATGCAAAATAATACCATGCTATTTGATAATAAGTACTTAAAATATTTAAGAGCAAAATGGTTTTACCCATTTTGATTTCCAAAACAGGCATGCATAACTACTTTTAAATTTGTTATCTTTCTTTTTTCTTTTTTGGTACCGGGGATTGAACTCAGGACCTCATGCTTGCCAGGTAGGTGCTGTGCCATTGAGCTATATCCCCAGTTACATTTGATGTCTTTATGGCAATATTTCGTGAGTTCTTAATATGAGAATCCAGTTTGTATACAAAAATATTTAACTTGATTCAAAAAATTGCTTAATCTTTATTTTTTAGAGCTAGTTTGTTTTTATTTTCAACAAGTGCAATTTACTGACATTTTATTATACTTAGAAAAAAATATAACCATGAAATTCTTTTGCTCATTTTGGAATTGGCTTTAAAATTTTAAATTAATTTTTAGAGTTTTATTTGGAGGTCTTAAATTTTCCAGAAAACACTACCCTGTCTTCAAGCTTCCTCTTGGAAGGAACAATCTTGGTGGATTATTTTCTCCCATTTGAAAGGTGGTTTGTTATAAAAATTGCCTTTGTAAAGCATTTGAGAACATAAAATGAAGTCATCTCTTCACCATTTTGTCCCCTTTGAACTTGTCTTTTCTTGCCTTTGTCATTAATAAATTGCCACCAAAGATTCTGGAATTGTGGTGTGTCCCAACTAGCAAGAATTGCCTAAATGTAACCCTTTTACCACAGGCTGGACTGAATGATGCATGAACTGTTGTGGCCCCCAACTGGTCATTGCTTTAGCTGTGCCTGAAGTGGATGGATGAATTCAGTGTCCAAAGTTCTGATCTGACCCATTCTGAAGCCTTAAGTAATAGCTGGTGTCTCTAACTCATCCTCTACAGTGACTCAGCAGGGACCTCCAGCAGGGGCTGGTGAGCTTTTCCTGTGAAGAGACAGCTCATAAATGTTTTAGATTTTATGGGCCAAATGGTATCTGTTGCATCTGCTCAGTTCCACCACAAGAGCAAGAAAGCAGCCCTAAAGAATTTGTATGTGAGTGAGAGGTTTGTGTTCCAATAAAACTTTGTGGACAGTTAATAACACTTAAATGTTATATGACAAGCAGGTTTGTTTGCATGTCACAAATGTACATCTTTCAATTGTGTCCTTAACCTTTTAAAGATGTAAAGGTGCCTCCAGGATCACAGACCATGTGAAAACAGTCAAACTGGATGGGTTTGGTCTGCAAAAGTGGTTTATTGACCCTTCGCCTACTGCTAACTGGACTGACGAATCAAACGGACCCTGGGATCTCCTCTTAGAACACCAATGCTGAGGCTACCCAGCCTCAGCTTGAATCCTGATTGCTGCTGTCACCCATGTAGTCTCAGGCAATATCTTTATCTGCAGAAAATGGGATGCTCGTGATCCACTTCCACATTGCTCTGATGACCAGAGGTGCTCAGGTGGTTGGCGTGCCTGGCACCTAGCAAGTACATTGAGGTATATTAGCTGTTTCTGCTACTATTGTTGTTAGCTACCATCCTGGGAAACTCTGGTTTATCTCAAGACATGTAGAAATAGACCGACCATGGAATTACATCGGGGGATTCTGACTCCCTTGTTCCCTGTCATATTCTTTGCTCCTGTGTTTTATGCTCGTGCTTCTACAGGTGCATTCGGATTTTGAACTTCCCAAAAGAAGACCATAGCATTTTAAAATAAAAACTTACAAAGATAGTTGTAACAAAGTTGATCAGTTTTGAGATTGAAACAAATAGCATCCAAAGCTATTATTTTACAAGGTAGAAATAAATATAATAACATACTAATACAAAATTTAATATGTTAACTTTTATATTATAAAAATAAACTATTTTTTATCCTAGATCTTCCTTCTTTGGAAATATTAATGTCTCCTACATATTATTAAAAATAAAAACAGGTAATTTATATCTAGTGCTAAAATAATTGAGTTTACTGTTCTCACTGACTTTTAACAATTCTTCTAGACTAGTCACGGACTCAAGTGACATCACCATGTTTTCTTCTGTAGAGAGAAATGCACTCATGGCCTCTCCCTCACAGAACAGTGTTTCTTTATGTGTCTTGGTTTCATCCTTATTGAGATTTCGGCCACAGGTAAAACAAAACAGAACAAGGAAGTAACCAGGAAGTCACAGCACAAAGCCGACATAGCCACACCAAGGGCTCAAACCACAGCCTGTTTCCCGAGGCTGTGGTTCACTGGCCCATGACATGGTGACATGTGCTGTAGGCTGCGTGACATTTCTTGTCCCTTGGCTGGGGCATTTTTCACAGCAGCCTTTTGGAACACAGGTAAAGGTTCAGACATGCTCGGGAACCATGTAGGTTCTGCTCATGTTATTCCTTCTCCACCAAAGAAGTAATCACATGCAGTTACCTGTTAGCATCTGGCAACAGCACAGGGTGGCATGACAGCCTGCACAGTCAGTGTCCTATACAAGCAAAGCCCAAGATGCCACAGCCTTGAGTGAGAGTTGAAACAATGACAAATGAGCTGATTTCAAAAGCAGCCCTTGGGCCCCACATTCCTCCACGCCTGCCTTAGCATCCAAAATGGTAGACTGCCTTGTTTTAAAGTCCATGGACTGAGAGGTTTTAATTTATTTAATTTATTACAAGGAGGAAAGTATATTCAGATTATATAAACTATGCTACATTAATATGTTGTTCTAATAATGATTTTTTCAATACGAGAACCCTAACTCTTGAACAAGCCTTAAATATAGCTATTTATATTATGTAACACCAAATGGTAAAACTCTTTTATTAATGAAGTAGCAATGAGTCGAAAGGTAATGTTATAGCTGGTTGTAATACTCAATAATATATAATTCACCCATGGTTAAATTCATACCCAAATATGCATTTTTGGTTCATAAACATCTTAATCAAAACAGCAAACCAGTAATAATCATCTCCCCTATTAAAAATAATAAGACTTTAAAATGTACGTTCATAATTTTAACCCTAATAATTTTATTTTAGCATTTTAATAACGAGAAACACATCCTGAAGGCTATAGCTGTGGTATAAATTAAGCGTTAAAAAAATACAAAAAGCACCGATGATATTTTAGGAGCTTGACTTAAAACTTATGTTCTTGGGTTTCACTGTGTCAGAATAGGTAGTTTAACTTCCTAAATGGTTAGGAAAATCGGTCCTTCAATTAAATATGTTTTCTGAATGTCAAAACACTAGGCAATGAGATGAGATTTTATTAATGTGGGCACTATTTCTGAGTCATATTAAACTTCTACTATTACCTATAAGGTTTGTTCAAGATGAGAAAGAAATGTTAAAAACAGAATTATAGCAATCACAAAGGTACTTGAACAGACTAACTGTAACATGCAGATAATTGAGGAAACATTATTTTGTCTTTCCTAAATTGTGTGGGTAACTACCTTAATTATCTACCTCAGGGTGTCAGAGTGGCGCCTGTCCTGAGGCGACTAAATTGCGGGTCTTAGGCTGTGTGACTCCAGCGGACTGAAGTGAGCACTAGGGAGGGTCCAAAATTGGGGCCAGAATTTCTGGAAAGAGGGATTGCTTTCCTTGTGGGCTCCTGACCCTAGGGGGACTAAATCCGCATCTTCCAGAAGAAGGGAAGTGTTGAGATTGCTCTGAAGGCAATCAACTAAAAGTGTTTTCAAACACACAGCATTCTCTTACCCTGAACATCCGATCCACTTCCATCTCCAAGATCAACATGGAACACGGGTGGTGTCGGGTTGCCCAAAACCATTTGTCAAAACTATACAATGTGAACTATCATTACCAGTGGGGTGGGGAATTGTGCAGACGTCAACTGTCTAGATATTGCTAAACCACTGGACTGACTGATTCATCCATGAATTTTTTTGACCCAACTGACCTTATTTTGGGTTAGCTCGGCTGGCTGTGTGTAGGCCCAATTCCCTGCCAACAGAGGTGCTGGGCGAAGAGGAAAGTCTTGGGTGCAGGTGAGGGTGAGCTTGGCTTTGGTTCTTCAAAGCACTGAGGCTGTCTGCACTGCTATTTCACCCGTCTTTCCCGGCAGAGAAGTGCAGTGCTCACACAAAAGAAAAGAAGAACAGAAATAAACCAGTGCCTGTCATCTCTGTTGACTTTTCACTTAGTAGACTTCTTTGTGGATTAAAAAACTTTTTTTTCCTGCTTCTTGTAAAGCAGTGTTCACTGGAGCTTGGCCAATAGATGGTATCAGCCTTCCCGAGTCTATGCTATGGGCTTCCTATGGAAGCATATCTGTTCAAGGCATTCATGCAAATTATTACTTATTGCCCTATATGCTCATAAATTAATAGCTTCTCTGTGGATGAAAAACAGAAATTAGACAACCATTAAGGTTGAACAATGTTTAAAGAATATTAAATATTAATATATGAAATGAAAAAGTATTGCAAGCGATATCAGCTGATATGCCAAAAGCGTAACAAGCCAAACCTAAGAATGCAAATAATAAAAACATGTTTTCAGCTAGATATTCTGGATGGTTTAGTATTCAAATTAAAGTTGATTTTTTTCCCTTTCAGTAAAAACAAAACAATTTGCTGCGGTTATCATATTATATGAGAGTTTATTTTCATAGTCAAAACAAAAAAACAATTTTAAAGTGAATAAATTAATGAAGTCTGGGTTATTTTGGTCACTGTGCTTGCAAGATGAATTCTCTTAGCAATATTGGAAATGCATACTGTGGATGTTTAGCAGAAGCAGGTTTATGGGTCTATGATTTTCTTCTTTAACCCAAGCATATTGATAAATAATCGCCAAGTTGGCAAAAGCATCCTAATGACTTTGCCAGATGCTAGAAAACCAGAACAGAAATAGACTGAGGGCACCTCTGAGTGAGAAGTTAGAATCAACCGCTGTGCTGTGGGTGAGTGGGCCCGGTCACTGGCCTTTGGCAGTGATAAATCTAGAGTACCCTTGTGCTCTACTGGGTTATCACAGATTTATAGGCAGATTTATTATCAGAGTTGTTGACTGTGCATCAGTGACAAGTTTATTGGAGTTCATCTCTGATCTCTTTGAAGGACTGTGTGGTCATATGGCAGGGTTTCTTCCTTGTTTAGCACATGGGGCAACTGTAAACTCAACAGACTTCACAGAGTACTGAATATGGTTGGTCAAATAAGAAAAACTTGAGCAAGCAGGGCAATACCCTTGAGAAGTTGATAGTTTATTTATGGAGCATTTACTTTATGCAAGTACTCCTGCTAGACATGGAAGGTATGAACTAATTAATCAAGGTGGGAATATCATTTATATACCAAATATCAACCCATTGCATCTTCACTGTGATCTTAGGAAGTAGATAATTCAAAATTATCTTGTTTTCATAGGGGACAAAACTGCAGTCCAAAGAGGTTAAGTGTCCGGCAGAGCTTGGACATGAGCCCAGATAGACTAACTCTGGAGTCCATACTCACTACTATATGAGACTTACCTTAAAGTGTATTATTCTCCTAGAATCTTATGTCACATGTAGATCCTTGAAAAAACAAGCAAACAAACAGTATCTATATCTATCTATCTATCTATCTATCTATCTATCTATCTATCTATCTAAATGCAATAAGAACATTGTGACCACTGAGAAGGGCCCCCTAGCAGAGCCAGTGTAGATGTGAGTATGTGTGTTCTCTGATTAAGGGAGACAGGCCTACAGTAATCAGGCCCTCTGTAATGTATATCCTTGAGGATGAGCAAGGTGAACAGGAAGGTCATGCAAGGCTGAGACCATGAGAGCTAAGGCTCTGGAAGGCATAGGGCAATGCCACTGTGCTCGAGGTGGGAGAGATGACAGGTAAGACAGCCAGCCCGACTGGGTCCAGATATCAGAGGGATCTACAGGTCAAGCTCAGGAGACACGATGGGACAATAATGGTTGAGACAGGATGGTCACACCAGACAGATGGCTCTGAGGGTAGGCAGGGTGGGATAGAGGCTAAGAAGTATCTGTGATGCAACTACATGGCTTGAAGGTTTCTAAATACCGTAGGAGGAATTTGTAAGGAGGAATGTCCTAGGTACCAGTGCTGTTCAAACTTTACCACGCATGACGTTTACCTGGGGTGCTTGTTAATATGCAGATCCAGGAACCAGGGGTGGTCCTGGGGCTGTGTGTTTCTAATAAGCTCCCTGGTGAACCTACTGTAGGCCTGGCCTGTGCATTGGCCAGTGAGGCTATGAGGTGACAGAGAGCTCTCTGTCCCCTAAGGAACTTCCGAGATGACCTCAGGGACAGATGTGCTGGCCTATCTCAGGGTAGCTGCATCTGACTGCAGGATGCTGACTAACCCTGCTGCCCCCTTTCACAAAAAACTGTGCTCCCCTCTAGGCATTTCGGTTTCTCTCATGCAAGAGCTGCTTCCAGCCTCTTCCTTGATTTTCTAGGAAAGTAGCAATGAGGCAGGTAAGGAAGTCGGTGTGGAGGAGAGAAATTGTAAACCCCCTGAGCCCGGATCCTTTGACATTTCGTATGTATTTGATTATCAGGTCCCGCCTTCCATAAATTACTTTACCGCACATATAAATTTATGAAAATTCAAGAGAATAAAAACTACTTTCATTTAAAAAGACACAGCACCTCTTTAGGTAAACAGAGGTACACCCAGAGGGATCATAGTGTTGCAGGTAACTGAGTTAGATAGAAATACTACAGGCAATGAGACAGGGCTAGGTCCTAGAGGGAGCCAGAGCAGAGGCCCAGATACCTTGCAACTTTGGGGAAACAGACACTTCCTGCTGTGGGCCAAGGCTTAAGGCAAAAGATCAAACGAATATATCCATATCCTAAGGACTGATATTCTAAATAGTTCCCTATAACTCTGAGGAAGTCAGGAGTCACAATTCTAACCCCCTAGGGAAGAGTCACTGCTCTCTAACGATGCCCACTTTCTATGTGACTGGCTTGCCCATTTGTCACCAATTTAATCAGTTTTACCTGAACAATTAATCTTATTGGTTGATCATAGTTCTGTCCCATCTTATTTCCATCTGCCTTGTGAGTTTCCAGTTTTCCCCACCTTGAACCCATCTCACCCCATAATTTTACTCTATAAAAGTCCCTAGAAAAGACAGAGTCCTCAGCAACCTTCTTGGGACCCCTTCTGTCTCTCAGACCTAAGCTTTTTTTTCTCTCAATTAATATATTCTACTCTTAACCTCCGTTAAAAATTCATTCTTTGATTTTAGAGGACACAAATTTGTACCGGACATAGTAGGCTGGGAGTTTCATTCCTCTCTATCAATAGGAGACCTGGAAAACCTTATCCTACAGCTTCACTAAACTTGCGCATCCTTGCAAAACTTTTGGGTTTCTCAGATACTTGAGTCACCCCATTGCCTAGAGTCTTTAAGATCCACAGCTATCCCTGCTATGGAAACGTGACATCCTTAAACAACAGTTGCCCGGAGAGAGACCCAGAGATCTCGTGAATGTGGTAGGGGGGTCATACTAATTCTTTACCCTTTCCCAAGAAAAGTGTAGGTGTGGCTGAAATTAATTCAGTAATCTCTGCCCAAAGAGCTAACCAGAAGCCAAAAAAGACAAAGAAAATGTCCCAACCTGGGGTTTGTGCTAAAGAAACTTTCATAAGAGGTGGAATGTGGTGGTAGTTAGAACAGGGTAGACTGAAATGCCATGAAATTGTTATCCAAGGACAAAGGTACTTCCGTGCTTGTGCCAAGTACTGCTTTTCTTTCCGTGCTAGCAGTTGCGCATTACCTCCCCACCCCCCCGGGCGCTGGGAAGGAAGGCCCCAGAGGCTAATTTCTGCCCACTCTTTAATGAGTTATTTTTCTTGTCTCCTCCTTCAATTTAAAACAGAAAATGTATATTATACATATGTTTTTCCATTAAGGAAAGACCAAATAAGTGTTCTCGACTCTTCAGGGGAAAGTATCTGAGTGGAAAGAGCATCAACTCTTAAATTTTACTATTATTTCTAAGAATTTTTCTAGTCTTAAATTTTGTTGACATTATGGGGATGTGTAAAATTTCAGGAGAATAAAAGGAGAAATATATTGCTTAAAGGTAGAGAGCTGATTTGGGGCCATTCACTCTCCGGACTTCCTTCCTGGGAATTTATAGGGCACCCATCATGTGCCATAAGCTTTCCAAGCAGTAGTGAAGGCGGGAGCTAAAGCAGTAAAACGTTATCAATTAAAAACAAAAATGAAAAAGAAAAAATGAATAAACCTGAGCATAGGTAGCCTTCATCTACTCCAATTTTGGGAGAAACCCACTGAGCTATGTTTTCAAGATTCTGGGAAGTGTTTAGGCTTTCTTTCCCTGGGTATCACACTGTTATATAACTATTCTTTTGCTTTGTGCATTAATGTTATAGGCAGCTGAATTAGTTAGAAATATTACAGGCAGTGACATAGAGCTAGGTCCTCAAAGGAGCCAGTGCAGAAGCCCAGATACCTTACAACTATGGGGGAGACAGACACCTCCTGCTGTGGGCCAGGCCTCAAGACAAAAGATCAAACAAATGCACCCAAATCCTAAAGACTGATATTCTAAATAGTTCTCTATCACCCTGAGAAAGTCAGGAATCTCCATTCCAACCCCCTAGGAAAGAGTCATTGTTTCCTAAGAATGCCCACTTTCTATGTCACTGGCTTCTCCATTTGTCCCCCACTTAATCAACTTTACCTGAATAATTAATCTTAGTTCTGTCCCACCTTATGCCCATCTGCTATGAATGAGAGTTCCCGGGTTTCCCCACCTTGAACCTGTCTCATCCCATGGTTTTACTCTATAAAAATCCCTAGAAAAGACAGAGTCCCTGGCAACCCACTCTGGACCCCTTAAGTCTCTCTCTCAGACAGAAGTTTTCTTTCTCTCAATAAATATACTCTACTCTTAACCTCCGTTGTTTCTAAAATTCATTCTTCAATTTTCAAGAACATGAACTCATACTGGACATACAGTAGGGAGTTTCATTCCGCTATATCATTAAGAGAAACCTTCAGAAAGCAAAGTTATATGCCTGTTTGGATTTGGTATCACCAAGGTAGCAAGGATCCAAACTCACTGTGTAGAGAGGTGTAGACATGCCCAGCCCAACTATGTGTCTGTGAATTTGCCAATTACTGACAAATCTTGATTTCTTGGATTCTACACCAGTGGAAAAAATTCTAGTAACCCTGTTTGGATGTCTCCATGCTGAAAATACCATATTTGTTTCTGCATTTATTTTAGATAGTATAGCATGGATTCCTTACTAAATTTCCTTACTAAATTTCTACAGTTACTAGAAAGATGAAAGATTCTCAGACATGGTTTAGATCATGGGGAGTTAGAATCTCTTCAGCCTGCCTCCCCTATATGATCATCAAAAAGGGAATAATTTAGTTGTTTTATAAACTCCCTTGATTCTGCTACTCAACAAATATTAGTTGACCACCAGTATCCTCACGACTACATGTTATACAGCAATTAGAATCTTGCTGAGTTATTCTATCAACACAACTCAACTCCAAAGGAAAAAAGAAACAGAAAATTCACTCAAAGAAAGCAAAATGTGGAGTTTAGATTGGGCTCCTGGGAAGAGTATAGTATGCGAAGTCCTACTTGGGAGGAAATAAATGCATGCAGAGGCCAGGCAGGCAGTGCTAGGTCTGCAGGAAGCTGACCCACAGGGCAACTGTAAAGCAAGTCTCAGTCCTTCCTTTAGGAAGCTTGGAGCTTCAAAGGTGCTTCACAGTACTCAGCACTTTTGTGTTTTGGGCTCTAAAACTGGCACATAGTAATATGTGTTGAATTTTGTTTCATTTTATTTATTTATTTATTTTTGGTACAGGGGATCGAACTCACAACCTTGCGCTTGGCAGGCAAGTGCTTGTGCTGCTGAGCTAAATCCCCAGGCCCCTATGTGTTGAATTTTATTGACTAAGGCAGTTATAGAATCTGCCCAGAGCTCAAGGTGGGTATGAAGACTGACTCCACTTCTCAACGTGAGGGTGACAAAGAATTTGTCACCATGTTTGACTCTCTCACAGGACATGAACTTGGCAAGAGAATTCCTTACCATTGGGAAACACACAGTGAAGAACACAGCTGTGAGATATTAACACCTGATCCTTCCATTAGCTAGACATTAGGCATGTCAGTTCTGAAGAGCGCTTCTGGTACTGCTTCACTGCATCTAAGTAGGACCATGATACATACTCTCCAGCATTAGACCGGACAATTGACACTGAACTGTATCTTGGGAAAGAGAAAGAACTGACAAAAGGTTTGTCCAAGAAACTTCCCTAATATCATTTCACAAGGGGGCTTTAAAGCCTAGATGAAGAAGCTACCCAAGTTGTCAGCAAGCAGATGGGATCAGCCCCACTGTGCCCCATCTGTTAGTTCTGGGATGATCAGGTGTCTACTGCACAAACCTCTAAGGGTGTTTTGTTCAAACTTTTGGTCTATAAGATTAGCAAAGAAAAAAATGAAAAGAAAGGTACTTGGGGATCTCTATTTCCTTGGAAAGATTTATCCCAGCATTTACAGTCACAGATGTTTTTACACCTTTAAAGACCCTGGTGATTATTTGGTCCCATTTCCATTTTAGAAACAATTTGTCCAAGATTGCATGCCTGGTTAATGGCAGAGAAAAAAGTAGAACCCAAATTGCCTGTTTTTTACCCTAGTTCTCTCTCCCCAGTTCTCCCTAACTCATGATTTCCAAACCCAAATCTCTCTGAGGTGCCTTGGGAAATCAGAGTAGGATTGGCCCAAGGCATATGAATTCTGACACACAGGTTTTGGTAGCAGTTATCATTATTTTAGTAAAGTTTCCACTACTTAAAAACAAGCTAGCCAATGATTGCTTTACAGAAGATAACAAATCTTTATTTCTGTTTCTCTCTTTCTCCTTTTAGTTCTGAATATCCAAGTAATAGCAGAATGAAAAGATTAGAATTTCTTTTTCCTTTCCTTTGCATTCATTCAAAAGATTCTTTTGGGCCTCTGAAGTCAGAGCAACTTTTCTGTTTATGATTAAGAAGCTGAATAAGATATGAAGTCCCTGCCCTCAGAAAACTTTCCATCTAACTGCATATTTACAGTCAGTCCTGCAGAGGTATTTATCTTTGTTTGTTTGGTACAACGAATCAAACCGAGAGCCTTGTACTTGCCAGGCAGTTGCTGTGTCACTGAGCTATATCCCCTCTCCCTACAGGGGTTCTTGAAGTCATTTAAAGCTGCTTGTACATAGAAGGGAACCACTGAAGATTTTAGGCCATGCCATGGAGTATTATGTCCTTTCCAGACAGATACTAAGGAACTGCTTTAGAGCCAGAAGCTAGGGTTCTAGGAAGGAGTGGCTTGGCTCATTAGAATGTCAAAGCTTTCCTGGGAAGATCCCATCTGTAGTTTGAGATTAATCACAGAGCAGGACTAGCAGGCGATGCCAAAAGAAGCAGAGTGGTGTGACTCCTGCTGACTCTAAAATCTCACTTTAGGTTAGTAAAAGTGGCTCTGTTGTCTGACAGATAGCTCATAAACAGATTCATCTTTCAGGGACAAATGAAATCACAGATACAGAGTAACAGACAAAGAAGGACCCCATTTGTCTGTTTGTGTTGCTTTACAAACACTCAGCAAAAGCATCCCAGCAAGCTTCAATAATCCCATTTTCCCTTTTTCTTTTCTCTCATTACAGCCATTATTGGTCACAAAAAGCTGCTCACAAAACAGCAGTGATTTTAATTTAATGCATCTTTTCTAATCCCTGTAGGGAAAATGAATCAGGGAGCAACCTGGGGAAGAGAAACAGGGACAGGGGACGTAGGGTAGGAGGCCATAGCTTTAGGTGTTGATTGTCCAACCCTTACCAGCTCTAAGCAAGGCAGACCTTAGACCATCTGGGGAAGCTGAGCTTGTTCTCTTGCAAGTAGAGTCAAATGTTGGGGGACTGAAGGAGGACATCCCAGCCGGAGTCCCCTCCCAAAGTGAGGAGTGTTTCTAGTGTACCCCAGAAATGCCTGCTGATGGCCCAGAAGCATTCAACCTCTCTGGATCAGCAAGTTGGATTTTTGGCTTCAACTCTTAGGACCACATGATGTCAAGGTCAAAGCTTCCCTGCTGTCACTGGCATTCAACCTCACTGGGCACTGAGTGAATTTCTCTGTAGCACTCTCTGTGCTGTCCTTCCAAGTCACTCAAGGTCAAACCCAAGTGAGGTGGTAATTAAATGTAAACTTATTGAAATGAGAAAGATATTCATTTAGCAATGGAAAAAATACTGTTCTGATAACAGATCTGACATCAGTTATTCCTTGTAATAATAGTTTTTGCTTTTTGAAAAAGCTCTAAACCTGCAAGCCTGTTACAGTGGCCACAAGGTGCATATGGCTATTTACATATATATTAATGTAAATAAATTTAAATTCATATCCTCAATCATGCTAGCCAATTTCAAGTGCTTGCTGGTGACCTTTATGGCTCCAGGTTACCAGATGAGACAGTTCGAAACTTTGTGCATATTTAATAGTGAAATGTAGCAAATAATTAAGAAGTGACATGTTTAGAATATTTGTTACCTTTGTTTTTAGGTGCAATTTTAAATGGTAAATTTGTACAACTTAATTTTTTTTGTAAAACAATTTTATGAGATGAGTGTATTTAACACTCTGCAGATAAAAATCCTTAAAATGTCATGATCATCTCTAAAGAGACAGTAAAATCAGTTCCAACTTGTCACAGAAACATTTCTATCCCTGAAAAAGTTCAGTTAGACAATGTTGACCAAACAATGGCCCAACTCACTAGTGTGGCAATAGATGTATTCAGGATGAGATACCCACCTCTGAATTGGCAGCTAGAGTAAACAAACAAATAATTCCCCAAATTTAAGGATCCTAATGTCTCTATCAGTCCTTGCCTTCCTCAGTGACATCCCTTGCTGTTTCTTTGTAGAAGAAAATGCAAACTTAATTATTTTAGAACACATCTCCACCCACTCAGATGCAGGGATAAATGGAGTCTTCCATCCCTGGCACACAACGGAAACCCTACTTCTTCCTTCATTCTTTCTCTTTCTCTGACTGTAACTTTTTTTTTTTTTTTTTTGTCCATCATCACAGTAAGGCCTGAGGCCCATGATTATCCAAGTCACCTTCCAGTTCACCAGCATCCCCGGTGTTTTGCATAGAATTCAGGACAATGCTGCAGGCTGAAAGCTCACCAGAAATTTATAATCTTCTGACTCCCCCGGCGCTCCCTGTTGATCAGAGCCTGGGATCCCTTTGCTTTCTCCAGATACCAGGGCTTTTTTTACCCTGGGTCAGAGAATTCAGAGCAGGGTTTGTTTTGGAATAGAATAAGCACACAGAAGATCCTTTCTTGTCAGCAAACACAAGACAGAAACTTCTTTTCTTTCCTCCAAGAAGAATATGCTCAAGAGAATTATTTGCAAGAGTGATTTTTGTTTTTAGTTTGGTTCAAAATAGCGAACATTTTGGTGCTCAAGATGAGTGTTTGCAGGGAGTAGGGCCAGAGAAGGACCTGCCATTCTGTAGCAAAACTCAAAAGAAAATGCCAAACACTGAAGCCGTGGCTTCGTCCTTAACAGTCTGATTCAACTCCTCTGATGCTGTCTTCTGATTTGTGGTAAGATAAATGTAACATAAAATTTCCCATCTTGTACACTTTCAAATTATAGTTCAGGGGCCTCGTGTGTATCCATATTGTTGTATAAATCATGGCTACTATCCAAACCCAGAACTGTTTTTTTTTTTTTTTTAAATCTTGCAACACTAAAACTCTATACCCATTAAAAAATAGCTCCCCCTTGTCGACTTGCCTCAACTCTGGAAACTGCTGTTCTGTTTTCTGGCTCTACAGGTTGACTATCTCATTTGTATGGAATCATATAGTACTTGCCCATTTAACCTCTAGAATGTTGTCCTCAAGTGTCACTCATGTTATGGCATATGTCAGAATTCTCTTCCTTTTGTATGGTACTAGAGATTGAACCCAGGGTATTGTGCACAGCAAGTGTTCTGCCCCATGCTGTTTCTTTAGCCTAGAATTTCCTTTCCTTTGAAGGCTAAAAAAGATTCCACTGTATGGATGCGGTTATTTATTCATTCATTGATAAATACTTGGATCACTTCCACTTTTTGGTTATGGTGAATAATGCTGCCCTGGTTGTGGGCATATAAATATTAATTTGAGTCCTAGTTTTCAATTTGTGTGTGCGTATGCAGACTCCGAAGTAGGACCGCTGGCTTACACGGTAATTCTAACTCTTGTGTTTTGAGGAGTCCCAGTACTGTGAGCCACAGCAACAGTACCACTTTACATTTCCACCAGCAAGAGTTGCAGTTTCTTCACCTCCTTAACCAGTACTCATTATTTTTTGTATAGTAGCATCCTAGTGAGTGTAAAGTGGTATCTCATTGTGGTTTTGAGGCATCAGTGTTTTTTGAAGTTTCTGCAGCTGATTCTAATGTGCAAACAACATGGGGACCATGGCTGGAAGGGAGCTGTGGGTGCAGTAGGGAAGGGTGTCTCTGGTCTGACATGGTGGATTAACTCTGTCCTGCAGGGAAACTAGGAGAAGGGGATTTGCCTTTGGAACCAGGTAGTTCTATGTGGATTTTGGATAAATTACTTGGCTCCCCATACTGGTTTCACTGTCTGTCAGTGGAGATGACCCTTCTCACTCTTCTCTGACAGCTATTGTAATTATTACATGGTGCACGGTGGTTGTGTGGAGTTGATATGTTTAGAGATGTGGGACATTTCTTCTTGTCTCTCTGAAACCAAGAGGTAAGGAAACAGACCTGTGATAATTAGGGACTCTTCAGAAAATCGCACTTGCAAAGTCCAGCTTCAGAGATGGTCTAGTCATGCTATCTTCTCCTCCTCATTTGTGATCCCCAGAAGAAAGCAAAAAGTGGAGCACATCGTGTTCTTACTGAGATGTAAATAACTAAGACCATAGGTACAATGGTCTGCTCAAGACGATGTTTAAACCAAAGCTAAAATCACTGAAGGAAACAGAATTGGACTCCACTAACGGACCATCTTCAGCCAACAGGTAGGAAGCAGGAAAGTTATTTGCCTTGGAGATAGAAGTGCAGTAGTCTTTATCATTGTGTTTTGTAGCAATATTAAACCTCATTCTTCTGCTTGTTTCCTCTTTCTCATAAACATGATATCCCTGAGTCCTCGTGCTATTCGTGTGAAACATGTAGGGCAGATGGAATTTAACTGTATCTTGTAGATGAGAGATATTTAGTAGAGGAAATGGTGCCTTCCGTACACAGGTGAGAGCAATCTTACAGCAGTTCTCAATGGTCAGCACTTTCCTCGCTCCTTAAGAGAGAATTGAATTCTTCCTTTTTTTTTTTTTTTGGTGCCGGGAATCAAAATCAGGACCTCTTGGTTGCCAGGCAGGCACTGTGCCACTGGGCTATATCCCAGGCCTTTAATAGCTTTTAACTGACTAACTTGCATGTTTCAAAGGCAAACTTTCTATTTTACTACCTAATAGAACCTTATTTTACTGCCTGATAGTGTTTTATTTTAACCTTAAAAACTAACAAAATGAAAGTAATCAAATAATCTCAAAATGAAATCAAAGCAAACATAGTTAATATTTTTGGAAAAAAGAAGAAAAGAATAATAACGATTTCAAAATAATGCAATTTATGAACCAAAAGAGGAAAATAGGAAGCTGTGGGTATTACTCACTGTTCACCTAGACCACATGAGGCCCTGGGTTTGATCCCCAGCACCCTCCTGCCAATAGGGAGAAATTTGAATTTAAAAATATTAATGTGAAAAAGAACGTTACAAAGTCTGAATATGAAAAGCATAGCTATTCTTCTATTTACTTATTATTAAAGTAGGTAAATATAATCAATATGTATAAGTTAGGTGTCTACTGTATTCCAGGCCTTGTTCTAGGCAATGAGAATAAAATAGTGACAGCCCACCAGGGACCTTGCATTCTTGTGAGGGACTAATGCAGTAATAAGTAAGAGGAGTAAGAATTAGACTTATTTCCAGAAAACATGCAATCAAGAATAGAGGACATATTTGAAGTAGGAAAAAAAATTATCAACATAAAATTCTATATCCTAGGCAATTCTATTAGAGATAGCGGTAGGCATTATGGTAACCATTATTGATCACCTTGTATATGCTTTTACATCATCTATTATGTCCACCCTTTTGATTTGATTGACTCTGTTCTGTTATGTCACATTTGGTTCTACTCCCTTCCAAAAAAGTAATAAGAACTGTGGGAGTAACAAAACCCAAAATGTGTAATTGTCATTGTACAAAAGAGAGGAAAAGAAAGTGCTCTAAACGATATAACTGCATGTATAAGTGTATAAGATAGAAAATGATATCACTGAGTTTTATTGGATCATTGAACAGAACTGTTTGCAGTCTCACTGTTGGAATGTCCACTTTACAAGCTTTAACTTTGTGACTTGAACAATTATTTCTAAGAAGACAATATGTAATCCATTAACTAGTGATTTCCTACTGTTTATTTTTTTCTATAAATCTGTATAACTTGTACCCTTTCTCCGCTTTTTTTTCTCCTTAAATAAAATTTAAAAAAAAAATAAAATTCTATATCCAGAAAAATGACCCATCCAAAGTGAAACAGAAATTTCTCAGATCATCATAAACTGAGGGTTTCACCTACAGTTCTGTCTTGCAAGGATTTTAAAAGAAGTTCTCTGAGGAAAAGCACAGATGTCAAAAATTTTGGGTCTTCATAAAGAAATGAAGAATATAAGAGAAGTAATAAATGAAAATAAAATAAGTTCATTTATTTTCCTTATGCTTGGTTAATCTAAAAAAAAAAAAAAAACTACATTCTTTAAAGCAACGGTAACAATGATGTGTTGAGAGTTCCCGGCAGATGGCTGAGGGGAAGACAACAGCCCTGTATCAGGTGTGAGGGAGGAATGAGGTCACTCTGTTGCTACATATCCCTGCTACACAGGAAGTGGGAGGGCACAGTGTTTTTCTTTTTTTTTTTTTGAGGGTGGACTCAGCCAGGCATTAAGATGATTCTGAGTTGTGATTTTTCCACTTGACCTGAGTAAAATCCGCCTCTCCCAGTAAAGGTCTATGTGTGTCTGGATGACTGTTGTGTAGGCTGCGAACTGAGGATGTGGATGTCACCAGCCAGCAGGCTTGTAGGCCTGATGGAATGAAAAGGGAAAGGAGAAGGAAGTCTCTTTTATTCCCTTCAGAGGAGCTCTGGTCTTCGCCATTGCCTTAGCCTCCTTAGCCTCCAGCACAGACTCGTCAGCCTGCCAATGCAGGTAAGTTTGGGCTTTCAGACATAGACTCAGACTGGACTCTAGGCCTCTGACCTTCAAACGAGCCCTCTGTCTCTCTAGCACACGGATGGCCATTTTGCTTCTTCTACTCCTGGTTCTGCAGGCGGCCATTTTAAAATTACTTAATGAATTTGCGTTTTTTAAACAAATCTGTTCCTCTAGTGAACTCTAACTGATACACAAGGTCACCATGAACAGTGATAAACCTTTCTGATTGTTTATACCCCTGGTAAGATGTGATGAAAATAGCATTCCACATAACTGCTCCCCCTCCCCTGCATAACTCCAGACTAACCATGAGCTAAATATCAGAGAAACCCCAACTGAAAGACATTCCTCAAACTATCTGACCAGTCCTCACAATTGTCAAGGTCAAGGAATTCTGAAAAATCATCACAGTCAAGAAGAGTCTAGAGAGGAACGACAACTCAGTGTATTGTGGTGTCCTGATGAGATCCTCTAACAGAAAAAGATGAGGCAAAGCCAAGCCAATTTAATTGAAGTGTGAATTTCCATGAATAAAATTAATAATGTCAGCCCTTTAGAATATCCCGTACTAATATAGATATTAATCACAGAGAAAACTGAGTATGGGGAGATGTGTAGGAACATTCTGTACTATCTTTACCATGTTTTTGCAAATCTAAAATTGTTATAAAGTGAAAAGTTTATTAAAAATGTAAAATTTAAATTATATGAAAAAAATTCAAGGAATGCAATTACAGTAAAATAGCCAGTTAGGCAAATTAGGAAAAGAAAGGGACCACTTACTTAAAGTGAAAAGGTATTTTCCAAAGATGTAGTCAAAAATTCCAATAATGAAACTTAGAAATAATCCACTATAATGTTAGAATTTGGTGACATTTGTCCAAATATGGACGTTATTGTCTGTCACTGTTCTAAAATCTATGTCAATACCAAATGACAGGAAATGTTGAAAAGTTGGAAAAGTTGGAAAGAAGAGAAAAAATAATCCTTATTTGCAGAGTGCATGACTACCCATGCATAAAATCTAAGGAACCCTGTATTAGAATTAAAATCTTAAAAGATGCTGGATAGAAAACTTTGGTTCAAAAATCAAATATTTGGTTACAACCACAATAGCTATTTATAAAATGTAATACAAAGAATAGGTCATTTTCACTGATAAAATGTAGTGATAAGTTTAATGAGATGTAAGAAACTTTTATGGAGAAAATTCTACAACTTAATTAAAAGGCACCAAAATATCTAAATAAAATGATTTATCAAGCATATGAATAAGAAGCCTTTGTAGCCTAAAGATAGTGACTTTTTTAACTTGATTTCTGCTATAATGCTGATCAGATTTTTTTGGAAGTCCATAGAATAATACTAATATTCATTTATATATCACATAATAAATGAACGCTGGGATTAACAACCGTGTTACTCACTTACTTATCTCCAAGTATGTGAGGAAAAAGGGCTTGACCATAAGTTAGTTGCTTAATAACTATTTGTTAACTAAATGAGTGTCCAAGAGTGTCAAAACAAAAATGATGTAGAGAAACACTAATGCCACTAATAATTGGCCTATTATAAAACTATGTAAATTAAAAGAGTATAGTTTTTAGCAGGAAAAAAATCGGTGGAAAAGATTTGGAATCAATAGAGAGAAATAACATAGGGCTTTGAAGGTTTGGAACCATTAGTTTTGCATATAAAAATATAAAAACTTTGTTTCTACTTACATTTTACATTATAAGCCTCAGATATATCAGTGACTTGAACCTGAAAATGGTTAAATATTAAATTATAGAGTAATAATTTTATGTCCTCAAAAAACAAGATTTATTAAGTAAATTGTTTTTTATTTTATTTTTGTATTTAAAAAAGATTAAGACAAAAGAGGACAGAACAAAGCAGGTCAGAACAGAACAATGTAAGCAACACAGCACTTCACCAAGACAACCCATTATTAACAGTAGCTGCCATAATGTCTCTTTCTTTGAAATAGTTGAGCATACCTTCACGTATAATAGTATCAAACATAACAAAATAGTATGAAACCATTCAAGAGAATGAAAGTATTACAGGGCATTCAGAACCAAATAACAGAGAATGAACAATGGCTACTATATTATCTCCTTTTCCATAAAAAATTTGTTTATACTATCACACATATTAAAATCGAACATGACACAACCTGATAGAACCAATGGAAACAGAAGAACAAAAGCATAGGACTTCAAAGCAAGTTATTAAATCAGCAATGCCTTCCATAATGTCTTCTTTTCTTCAAAATAGCCATTCATACCACCATACATAATAAAATCAAACAAAACAGAATAAAACCATTTGAACTAATGAATGAAATCATTTCAAGGCTTCAAAGCAATGTAGTGGTGAATCATGATTACCATAAAATCTTACCATTTCTTACACTAGGGACACTATATAGTATTTATACATGTGAGGTTGACTTATTTCGCTTATGAGTATGGTCTCAAGTTGCATCCATTTATTTATAAATATCTCAATGTGATCATTCTTTATAGTTGAGTAGTACTCCACTGTATAAAAATACCACAACTTTTTATCCATTCCTTGGTTGTTGGACACTTAGGTTGTTTCCAAGATCTGGCTATTACAAATTGTGCTGCTATAAACATGGGTGCACATATATCACTGTGGTAGGATGTTTTCAGTTCTTTTGGGAATATGCCTAGAAGTGGAATATCTGGGTCAAATGGGACTGCCAATCCCAGCTTTTTGAGGAACCTCCAGACTGAATTCCATAGTGTTTACACCAGTCTATACTCCCACCAACAGTGCAGAAGAGTTCCTTTTTCCCCACAGCCTCTCCAGCATTCGTTGTTGTAGTTTTCTTTATCTTGGCCATTCTTTCTGGAGTGAGATGGAATTTCAGTGTTGTTTTAATTTACATTTCTCTAATGACAAACAATGTTGAATATTTTTCCATGTATTTATTTGCCATTTGTATTTCTTCATCTGAGAACTGTATATTCATCTCAGATGCCCATTTTTGGATTGGGTCTTTGAATTTCAGGGATCTGATTTTTTAAAATTCTTTATATGTTTTAGATAGAAGTCCTTTGTCTGAGGGACAATTCACTAAGATTTTTTCCCTGTTTGTGGATTTTCTTTTCACTATTCTGGAGATTTCTTTCAACATGCAGAAACTCTTTAATAAGATGTGATCACAGTTCCTGATTCTGGGAAGTATTTCCTGTGTGATTTGATTCATGAATTTTTTTTTTAAATTTTATTTTGAAAGTAATAAAATACAACAGAACAAGACAGAATAAAGGAAACTAAGATCATATAGTGAAATTGGTACAGAACTTCACAACAGGTTACCGGGATAACAGTAATATGTATCACAGTATATTTCGTTATCTTTACAATAGTTGTTCTTTCAATCGCATACTCCAAAATAAAATGCAATACAGAACATTATAGAACTTATCAAAACAGAATGTTGAATAGAGAAGTACCATTAATTAGAATAGAGCAAAACAATAATAAAAATATTTGCCTTCAAAGAGATGGTGGAAGGAAATCCCCCTTATTTGCTATGGTCAACCTTCCAGGAGATGCTCAGATTTCTGGTTCCCATTCACCAACCGGGGAGGGGAAAGGAGAAAGGACGTAGGAAAAGTGGGATGTTTGACTGTAGGCTGTGCACCAATAGGTTCACTATTGCTTAGCAGGGAGGCATGCTGGTTGCTTAGTTTCCAGCTTCATAGGTTCCAACATGGTATGGGTCTCCGAAGACACTGGTGATTCTCCTCCTGGAGTGGCTGTGGTCTGCCACACTGCAGCCACTTACCAGGGAGGGGAGCTGCTTGCTTTGATTCATGAATTCTCTACCTACTCCTATGTCTTCCAGATTTTTACCCAATTTGTCTTCCAACAGATTTAGTGTTTCTGTTTTAATATTTAGATCTTTGATCCATTTAGATTTTAGTTTAGTACACAGTGATAGGCATGGGTCTAGTTTTAGTTTTTGGCATATGCAGAGCCAGTTTTCCCACCATCATTTATTAAAGAGACTGTTGTTCTTCCAGTGAACATGTTTGGCACCTTTATCAAAGATAGGGTCTTTGAGTGTGTTTGTAGTTGTGGTTGTATCTTCTAATCTATTCCATTGATCTTCAGCTCTGTTTTTATTCCAGTGCATTCCAGTGTGATTTTTATTACAGTAGCCTTGTAGTATAACTTCAAATCAGGGATTGTGATGCCTCCTGCCTTGCCTTTGTCACTTAGAATTGCCTTTGCTATTCTAGGTCTTCTGGTTCCAGATAAATTTTAGGAGTTATTTCTCTAGATCTATAAGGTACGTTAGTGGTATTTTCATTGGCATTGCATTGAATCTGTATAACAGTTTTGGGAGAATGGCCATTTTCACAATATTTATTCTTATCCATGGTCAAGGGATGTCTTTCCATTCTCTGAGGTCCTCTTCAATTTCTTTTTTCAGAATATTATAATTTTCCCTGTATAGATCTTTTACTTCTTTCATGAGATTAATTCCTAAGTATTTCATTTTATTGAATGTTAGTGTGAAGGGTGTGGCTTCTCTTATTTCTCTCTCAGTGATTTTGTTGTTAGTGTAGAGGACTGCTATTGATTTTTGAGCACTGACTTTGTATTCAACTACATTGCTGAATTTATTTATTATATCTAGGAGTCTTTCAATGGCATTTTGGGGGTCTTCTATGTAGAGTATCATGTCATCTGCAAATAATGATATTTTAACTTCCTCTTTTCCTATCTTTACTCCTTTTATTTCTCTCTCTTGTCTAATTGCTTTGGCTAGTATTTCCAGTACTATGTTGAATAGGGGCAGTGATAAGGGACAATCTTGTCTTGTTACTGATTTTAAGGTAAAGGCTTTCAGTTTTTGGCCATTTAATATGATGCTGGCTGTTGGTTTGTCATAGATGGCCTTTATCGTATTGAGGTAAACACCATCTATTCCAATTTTCTGTAAGGTTTTTATCGTGAATCAGTATTGGACCTTATCAAAAGTTTTTTCTGCATTTGTAGAAGTGATCATGTGATTCTTACTTTTGGCTTTATTGATATGGTCGATTACACTTATTGATTTACATATGTTGAACCATCCCTGCACGCCTGGAATGAATCCCACTTGGTCATGATGTGTAATATTCTTGATGATTTACTGCATCCTGTTTGCCAATATTTTATTGAGAATTTTTGTATCTGTGTTCATTAGGGAGATTGGCTTGAAGTTCTCTTTTTTAGTTGGGTCTTTTTCAGGTTTTGGTACTAGAGTAATACTTGCTTCCAGGAATGACTTAGGAAGAATTGCTTCTCTTTCAATTTCATTGAAGAGTTTGAGGAGTGTCAGCATTAAGTCCTCTTTGTATTTCTTGTAGAATTCTGCAGTGAGTCCCTCTGGGCCTGGGCTCTTAGTAGGTAAGGACTTAATTACATTTTCAATTTCATTCATAGAAATTGGGTTATTCAGCAGTTTTACATCTTCTTGACCCAGCTTTGGTAGTTCATATGTTTCTAGGAATTTGTCCATTTCTTCTATGTTATCAAATCTATGAGAGTAGAGGTTTTTGAAATAAGTGTTGATGATCTTCTGTATTTCCACAGAGTCTATAGTGATTTCATTTTTTTTCATTCCTTATTGCATGGGTTTGAGTTTTTTTCTTTCCTTTTTAAAAATAAGGTTGGCTAGGGCCTTATCAATTTTATTTATTCTTTCAAGGAACCAACTCTTTGATTCATTGATTCTTTGGATTGTTTTATTAGTCTCTATTGCATTAATTTCTGCTCTGATTTTTATTATTTCCTTCCTTTTTTTGGCTTTCAGCTTGACTTGCTTTTCTTTTTCTAGATGTTTGAGGTGTAGCATCAGGTTGTTTATTTGTGTTCATTCTGTTTACCTAATGTGGGAATTCAGTGCAATAAATTTTCCGCTGAGGACCACTTTCATTGCATCCCACAGATTCTGGTAAGTTGTATTTGTATTTTTGTTTGTTTATAGGTATTGTTTAATTTCTTCTTTAATTTTGTCTGTGACACACTGATTACTCAAGAGTGTATTATTCAATTTCTGTGTGTTTGTGGAGTTTTTGCAGTTTCTTTTATCATTAATTTCTAATTTCATGGTGCTATGATCTGATAACATGCATGGGATAATTTCAATTTTTTTGCATTTACCTAAATATGTCCTGTGGGCTAGTATATGGTCTATTTTAGAGAATGTCCCATGTACTGCTGAAAAGAATGTGTATTCTGATGTGTTGGATGGAACACTCTGTATATGTCTATCAAGTTCATTTGTTCACAGGTATGATTCAGTTCTGTTATTTCTTTGCTGATTTTCTGTCTGGTTGATCTGCCCCTTGGTATTAATGGTGTGTTAAGGTCTCCTGTTATAATTGTGTTATTGCTTATTTGATTTTTCATTTCTGATAGTACGTGCTTTGTATAGCTGAGTGCTCTAGAATTTGGTGCATATATATTTAAGATTGTTATCTCTTCCTCTTGAACTTTTCCACTAACTAGTATGTAGTGACCCCCACTTTTTTTGGGTTCCTGTTGCATGAAGTATTGTTTTCCATCCTTTGACTTTCGTCTATGAGTTTCCTTTTGGGTTACATGGGTTTCTTTTAGACAACATATGGTTGGATGTTGTTTCTTGATCTGTTCTGCCAGTCTGTTTCTTTTAATTGGTTAATTGAGACCATTTACATTAATGGTGATAACTCTTATATGTTGGTTAATTGTTGATATGTTATCTTTCTGCTGTTGCATCTTTTTACATTTGCATTCTGTTCAATTGTCTGCTTTGCTTAGTGGTTTTTTCCTATGTGTATCTAGAATGTCTTTCAGTATTCTTTGCAGGGTTGGTTTGGTGATTATGAAGTTCTTCAGTTGTTCCTTGTCATGGAAGTATTTTATTTCACCATCGATTTTGAATGATAGTTTTGCAGGGTACATCAGTCTAGGTTGGAAGTCGTTTTCCTTTAGGATCTGAAATACTTTGCTACATGCTCATCTTGACTTCATGGTTTGTGTTGAAAAGTCTTCTGTGATTCTGATAGGTTTTCCTTTATAGGTAATCTATCTTTTCTAACAGCTTTTAATATTCTATTCTTATGTTGGATTTCTGGGACGGTTATTATTATATGTCTGGGTGTAGTTTTATTTTGGTTATGGCTATTTGGAGTTCTATATATTTCACTAATCCATATGTCAGTTTCCATTCTCATGTTTGTGAAATTTTCAGCTATTACTTCTCTAAATATCCTCTTGACATCCTTTATGTTGTCCTCTTCTTTTTCATTTATCCCTATCAATCTTATGTTGTTTTTCTTTGTATCATCTTGCAGCTGTTGAATTGTTATTTCCTGATTCCTTGTTATTTTTAAAAGACCTTTTCCTTCTTGTTCACTAGCTGCAATCTTGTCTTTGAGTCATGTGATTCTATCTACACTTCCACTGAGGCCATTCTGACAATTTTCAATGGAATTTTTGATTTCCTGTATATCTCTTTGCTTCATGTATTCTGTTTGTTTCTTATATTGTTCATCCAGGGATTCTATTATTTTGCATTGTTCCTGTAATTTTTTAACTATGTCTTCTTTAGATGTGTTCAACATTTCTTTCATTACTTTTATCATTTTTTCTTTTACCTGGGAGATTATTTCTAATTTGAATTCCTTTATAGCTTCCCAGAGTTGCTTCTTTATTTCTGTTCCTATTATTTCAGGTGTTTCAGGTGTATGGCTTATATTTTCTTTGTACATGGCTCCTAGGCTTTCTTGGCATGGACTGGAAGTTTGAGGTTGCATTTTGGTCTTTCATCTTGTCATTTTCCTATATTTCCGTGTTTCAAGTGATGTTCCAAAGCTTCACCTGGGCATGTTGGAAATTGCCTTCTATACCCTCAGTTCCTGGGACTGAGTGGAGGTTGCTGAGTCAAGCCCACAGGACTTCCTGTGTCACCTCCAGTGTTCCAGGAAGCTGGGCAGGTTCCTAACCATTGAGGGTGATGGTCCAAAGCTCTCCTTGGGCTGAGGCGCTGGAACTTACCTCACATGCTCTCAACTCACCTGATTGAACAAAAGTTGCTGGGCAAGGTCTATTTGGCCTGACAACCTCCCAAGCCTAGTCTAGTGTGGCTTGAAGTTAGGCGGGCACTTAACCACTGGGAGTGATGGTCTTAAACTCTCCCCTGGCCTTGCTCATGTGCTGGAACTCACCTTGTGTGGGCTCAGCTCCCCTGATTGAAAGAAGGTTGCTGGGCATGGCCCAGCTAGGCCCTTGACATCTGTGACTGGAAGCTGGGTGGGCACTTAACTGCTGGGAGTGGGCCCATGCCAGTGTGCTGGAAGTCCTGGGTTTTTTTTTTTTGTTGTTGTTGTTGTTTTTTTAAAAAACATAAGTCCTAAGGAAAAAATGACAAGGTGGATTACATGAAAGTTAAAGCCTTCTAAAAGATGAAAGAAAAGTCAGAAATAGAGATGAGTACTTCTCAATATACACATAAGGCAAGTAATAAACCATTCTGAATATTAGAGCATAATGTATGAATTAATGGCAAAAATACAAATACTCAAGTTTTTAAAACTGGATAAAGGATAATGTTAGGAATTCTCTAACAGGAGAACCTGCTGGTCCTTTTCTTTCTTTCTTTCTTTTTTTTTTTTAGTACTGGGAATGAAATTCATGACCTCATACTTGCCAGGTAGGTGCTTGTGCCACTGAGCTATATCCCCAGTACATGTCTTTATGTCCAAAAATCTCAGGAGTTTGAGTCAAGTTCTGAGTTTCAGTTTGACATTATTGTGATTTTAATGTGTTACTTTGATTATTTGAAATTTTCTGAGACTTAATTTATGACTAAGTATAAATGACTAGTTCATTGCAGCATTTAGATCAGGATATCACACCTGACAGATACTAAATGAATAGATGTTGGAGGCATTAATGTGCTATCTCTCCATCGCTTATCTACCAAAGACCCTTTCTTGGGAAGTTGCTTTTAATATGCTAAAAATAAAATTTTAAAAATCTGCAGCAAATATGACAAGACATTAGCATTTGTTCAATTAGGATGGTGAGTACTTTGGTATTTGTTATTTTTCTTTCTCTTTTGTGGCTTTTTTTGGTATTTGTATTTTTGGGAATTGTTTTTAAGGTGACTTTGATATTGAATTAATATGTCGGATTAACTAAACAAACATCTCATAGCATCTGAAAGTGGTAGTAAATTTGAGTGCTTTCATTGTTTTGGAAATCAACCTTGATTCAGTGGTGGCCTTCAAGTATAGTCATTTATTGGTATCCATGGATTTTGTTTCCAGGACTGTCTTTGAGAACCAAAATCCATGGATGCTCAAATCTGTCATATGAAATGGCCTATCTCCTCCTGTGTACTTTAAATCATCTATCATCTCCAGGTGATTCATATCCCATACAAAGTAAATACTCTGTAAACAGTTGTATTGTATAACGAAAGTAACAATGAAAGAAAACAGATCAGTACAGGTGCCAATTTTTTTCAGCTATTTTTGATCTGTGGTTGGTTGATTCCTTGGATTCAAAACCTGTGGATACAGAAAGCCAACTATGCTCTACTGGGCATAAATAACCCAGAAGTCATGATGGAAAGCTTTTCAACCAAATTAAATACACCTTAAAACATACAGCAGGAAGCAAGAGGAAATAAATAGAATAGGTTCCCAGGCCCACCACGGGTGCAAGTGGGACTAAAGACCATGCTCTCTGAGTCCTTTGTTACACAATGGTAACATGTCATTGGCTTCTGACTTCCCCTTGAGTGGAGAACCAGAATTAAGATTGAACCATAGGTTGCCTGGGGTTAAGCCAGCACCCTTGGCCCACCAGACAGAAGCAAGGCAAGAGTGTTGGCCAGTGGCTCTAGCTGGTCACTGAGTTTGATGAGATGCTCTGGGTGCTATTTGTTCATGTTGGGTAGAGAACAGTTGAAGCCAGCATGAATCTCACCACAGAGTGGGCCATGTAGGTCCTCAGGAGTGTCAAGTATCTCTGATAACTCATACATAAGTAGTGTATCATGCATATCTATTTCTCTTGGTCTTTCCCTCTTATTCTATGTTCTGCCTTCACCCTTAACTAACATGTCTTCTACGTTAACTAATATGTCTCCTAAGTTATATTATATGTGTGCAGACTCTTAATATAAAAGAATTTTGTCTCTAAGGTTACACACTTCTACATTTAGCTTATCTTCCTCAGTTCATTTCTTTTATTTTCTATGGCAGAATGAATATTTTCAAACAACACAGAGAATGTGCCCTGTGTCTGTCATTGTGGAATCAGAATTCAGTAACAGCATAAGCTCTGTACTGGACCAGAATGTTCATATTCTCAGTTCCCAGGGAAAGGTACCCTGTGCTGCTTGAGGAACTTAACAAATTTGCCAGTGACCATGGCCAACAATCAAAGAGGGAAGAAAATCTGCTTGTAGAATTCATATTTGCAACCCCAAAATGGCATAGCCATGTTGGCGACAGTAGCGACTTGGTACGCAAAGTTGGCAGTAAGGTTTGGGGGAAAGCTGGCTCATTCTGCGTGCAGGCAGATACAGCCAAGGACAGGCAGGGCTGGCATTTGCTACGCTTTGCTACTAAGTGATACAGATTCAGCTGTGTCTTATATCTTGGGTATAGTGTTAAACACTACAGAAAATTTTCCAGGGTATTTCAGAAGTGTCGCTTCTTATTTGCAGCCAGTAGTTTACAAAAGTATTGCGTAAAGAATGGAAGTGTAACTGAGTCAGAGCATGAGTGTGCTCAGAGGCCAGGGTTCAACGTGCAGCACTGATTTTTTTTAATGCATAAGAGACTTTAGAATAATGGAATATCCTAAAAGTAGATCAGATTTAAACAGACATACATATCCTGATGCTATGCAACCTTCTTATCCCATCTGTGCAAAGTTTGGATCTGTTTCTTGGGGGAATATTTTAAAAATTTTAAAAGGGGTTCCCTTGCTGATTGGCTTCTTTCTTTGATGTATCTTGAAGTTAAGGAAGAAGAAACTTTAATATTTAAAGTAATCTCTCACACTGTCATGCAGAAAGCATCTTGGGAGTTCAAAATTATCTTTGCGGAGGGTAGTGAAGGTATGTTTATTCAGTCTTCTTTTTCTGCTTTGGTTCAGTGATGACATATGGTAAGCCAAAGTCCTGGTGGGGCTTAGTGTCTTTGTTGTCCTAAAGCATGTAGGGTATCAACCCTCTTTGTTAGATGGTGAGGCCATTCTGGATGCTTATTTGTACACAAGTGAATCATAGAAGTTCACAATCACAAGATTCACAAGATTTCCTTTATGCATCTGTGACTTGATTTTGGTATTGGAAAAATATAACAGAAAGAACAAACCTTGCACTAAAAGAGGATTTAAAGATGATCACATATCATAGTCCCTGAAATTACTGCAAAATGTGCTTGCACACACGACTAGCCCAGCACTCTTAAAATTCTAGCCTCACACAGCTCCCTGATGTTTGTTTACAAACCTTTGTTTGATAAGCAGGGAATGGGGTGAGAGCACTAATAGAAGGAACCTTTATTGCCTCCACCCTAGCCTTTCCCTTAAGAAGTGATCTATTGGGGCTGGGGATTTAGCTCAGCAGCATAAGCGCCTGCCTTGCAAGCAGGCAGTCGTGAGTTTGATCCCTGGTACCGATGAAAAAGAAAAAAGACAACAAATAAATAAATAAATAAATAAATAAAATTAAAAAATAAAAAGAAGTGATCTATTTGGTAAGGTAACTGGTCCTTATGCCAAACATGATGTGGGTCCCTCATAGGAAGGACACACTAGAGAGGTGGGTACATGTTCTCTTAGCACATTCTACTATCTGGGAATATGTCAGTCCACTCTGATAATGGGAGTCATAGGTTCTGAGAAGGGTTCCCTGGAAAAATGGGAGAAGACTGAGGTCACAGGGTATTGTGAACTAAATGTTTAGGTCCCTCCACAGTACTGATGGAGGGCATTGGAGATGGGGCTACTGGAGGGTAATTAGGTCCTATGCATGGAGGCTAATGAATGTCATTATTGTGTCCTTTTGAAAGGGACTCCAAAGAGCTCTGGGTCTCTTCTTGCCATATGAGATACCACAAGAAGTTAGCCCGACCATGTTGGCACCCTGATTTTGGACTTACAGCATCCAGAACTGTGAGATAAAAATGCTTTTAGTTTGAAAGCCACCCAGGCTAGAAGTCCTTGTTACAATGCCAAGAACTGAGGAAGATATGAATGCTATGGAGCTGCTCCATGAGCTCTTGTGGTGCTGTTACATGACTCAGATTTATGTTTTTGTTTCTGCTATCAGTCCATGTCTTTTGGTTTGTGCCAACTAGAAATATTTTAGTATATGTGCTGCTGAGGTGACTGTGACCAATCAGAAAGAAAGAGGGCTTCCTACATTGCCACTGTAGAAAGACAGAGAGCTATCATCCTGTGGAGACTTGGAACAGTAATCTATAGATTTTCAACTGTCTCTATTACAGTGCCAGCTAACCATGTACACATTTATTCCATAATACCGCTTATCAGAGTTTTATAAAAAAAAAAAAAAAGCAAAACTGAATTCTATTTTGAAAGTTAATCATGCTGCACAATTTAAAAATCTGCCAGTCTATAGCTTGGATCAGTAAATGTTCCTTAGGAAAGACTTATTTAGTGTTCAGTGGGTTGGAGGGCCTTTGTCATAACTACTCATCTCTGATTTCCCATAGTGTAAAAGTTTCCTTAGACAATATGCTTTTTATGGGTTTTTGTTTTTTGGTACCAGGGATCAAACTCATCACCTCACACTTTCCAGGCAGGTGCTTATGCCATTGAGCTAAATCCCCAGTTCTTAGACAGTATGTTAAAGAAAAAGTGAATATGGCTCCATTTCAATAAAACTTTATTCAAAAAGTCAAAAAGTCAGCCACTTGACTTATGATATGCTTCCGGTGCAATCTTGGAGTCCGCAGAGACCAGAGAAACATGCTCTTCTGTGCCCTTTCTCTGTTTGCTTAGCTCATTGGAATCCCTTGAGGTGATTATCCATAGGCCTTGAGTGCTGTGGCTTGCATGTTGATGTTCATCCAGATTCATATATTGGAACCCAAAGCACAGTAAGATGTTGCTATGAGATGGGGCATTGGAGCAAGTGATTAAGTCCTGGGGTCTGTGCTCATGAGTGGGGACAGTGCCCTTAACAAGATGTTCACAGGCACTGCCTTGTCCTTTGGGCCACATGAGAACGCAGCAAGCAGGCGCCATCTGTGAAGCAGAGGGAGCTCGAACCAGACACTGAACCTGCGCATGCTTCGTCTTGGACTCCCTGGCCTTCAGAACTGTGGGCAATGCATTCTGCTGTTTATGAACTATGCAGCCCCAAATACCTGGCTGCAGTAGCCCAAGGGACTAAGACAATGAGGGATAACGGGAGTGCTCAGAATTTGGCTTCAACTTGACTCTGATTTCAGTAACACAAGAGACACCATAAGCTGAACAATTATGTCTCCAAATCTGCTTTTACTTCTTAAAAATGCTTATGGAAGTATTTCTCAGGGGCCTATGGTTAGAATTAGAAATACAGTATGTAAAACAGCTAAATATGTTATGGAAACAACTGTAGAGACATAATTCCACAAGTTTACTCAGTTGTCTTAAGTGTATGTAACTTGTAGCTTACTGCATATCCATAATGCCTTCTGAATTATTAACACAACAGCTAAACGAGTAAAATACCAATCTGTGCATGATCTTAAAAAGCAACTCTGAGTGGAAAACAAAGTGTATCTTTTATGGCTGCAGCTGTAGATCTTAGAGATATTTTTCCAGTGGACTTAATTGCAGGGAAAAAAAATGCAGTGTGAAACCCCAAAGGAGAAAAAACACCAGAGACACAATCAACTCCCCCCAAACTCCTCTAAAACACAAAAGATGTAAATTCTTTGAGTACTTGCACATTTGGGTTAGAAGTCATTACTGAAAACATCCAATAGCAATTTTCCAACTGAAAAACAAACTCAAATGAAAGGTTTTAAAAAAGTCGGAATCTATTTGCATTACTTTTGGGCAATGCAGGTAGCAGAGTTTGGCTAGCGATTCTATGAACATAGAAACCCTTGGCAATTTGCAGGTCTCCTTCAAGTTGAACCACCCGAATTTTGTAATGAAACCAGTGCAGCTGCCAGTTGGCAAGCGGGTGGCCGTGTAATGCTCTGGCAACGAGTCATGCGTGTTACAGAACATGGCACGGGGTGCTTTGAATAAAAGACACGGCTTTGCACCATGCTTTCCACAATTGGAAACGAAATAGTTCATGGGTATAAAAGGAAGCAAATCTAAGACTGTCTCTGATGAGATGTTTGTTTCTAACTTTTAAATTTAAAGTATGCAAAACATCCGGCTGAGCAAGCTTTCTGGTAACTAGGGAAAGTTATTATTTAGAAGAAATGTTGTATCGAATTATCACAAATTCCCACGTCATATTCAGAAAACAATGACTTCTCATCTTGTTTATTTTAATAGCTGAATTGCTTTTATAGACTTCCATTTAGGAGTTTGCTGAATTATTTTCTTGCCCAGTTAGCAGTGAACTAAAAAAAAGAAAGGATAGCACAGGCTCTAAGTTCAAATCCAGCCCCTTGCAAACTTGCTTGGACTATGATTTCCTGGGACATTTTTTCAAGATGCTGCACCTGGTGTTTTTTCCATTGCCATTGGACACTCAGATCTAAAGCAGTCTTGAGCCATCTGGGGTCCTTGGATGCTTAGCGTATATTCCTGGACATCTGAGAAAATTCTGCAACAATTTTATAGTTTTGTGTTTTCATTTTGATGATAATCAAGTGCACCACAGAATCAAACTAGTTTAAGGAAAGTGGTAGGAGAATGTAATTAGTACATAGCACACGGTGTATACTTCGGGCCAGTCTTAAAAGAGTCTATGTCATAGCAATGAGGATTTTTCATATTATAAGTTTACAATGTTTTAATGAAATAAGGTCATACTAACTGCATTTTTATTGCTTCATTTTTATTATTTCATTACTTCTTATTGTACTTAATTTATCATGAAACCACAAGCATTTGGAAGTTACACCTAGTTTTATATTTGCAAATCTTAAGTTACATTAATAATCAAAATCATGTCAACCCTATAATGATCCAATTTTTCTCTTAAAAGAAGTATCTGACCTGCCAAGCCTCTGTATGCTCAACACCAAAGGCCCTAGGAGGAGAATATTGGGACAGTTTGCTCAATGAAAAATGGTAGGAATGGATGTTGGGTACCTTCCTGGTGCCTGGCACTCCAGGTTGTAGTCTGTAAGATGACTGTCATTTGACAGAGGAAGAATGTGAGGATCAGAGCTGTTGTACCACGTGTGTGGTCTGTGGGCTTGAGTGGTGCGGGGAGTGGGGTGGGTGGGGCTGGATTTGAACTTAGAGCTCGTGCTGTAAACTTTCCTGCTGGGCAGCTCTAGATGACCTTTCTCACCCACTGGACACAGAGCTGCCTTCTATGATACTTTCTACTGCTTGTTTCATGCCCATGAAATGAATTTATGACCAAGGAACCACACTTTGCATAGTTAAAAATGGTTTTCTTGACCTATGATATAAAAGAAAAAAAAAGTCATGATATATAAAAAAGATACGGTTTTAATGTAGATTTCTAAAGTTCTAATGTAGATTTCTCTCTAACAAGCTAATGTGTTCTCTGCTGGTCTGCACAGTAACAAAGTTAGTCCAGGAAATGCAACTGTTCACATACAGAAAGCGCTATGAAGCTTCCTTTTAAAAATATTAAAACTATAATTACCATACGATCTAGCAATCCCATTTCTCTGTATGTGTGCAAAAGAATAGAAATCAGAATCTTGAACAGATATCTATACTATCGTGTTCATTGCAATAATTTTTACAGTAGCCAAGATATGAGAGCAAATTAACAGTACGATGCTGGATGAACAAATAAGAAAATACAAAATGCAAAAAATGGAATATCATTCAATCTTTAGAAAGCAGTAAATTCTGCTATTTGTGGCATCACAGAGAACACTATGTTAAGTAAACAAACTAGATGCAGAATGATAAATACTTCATGATACCATTTGTATGAGACATCTAGAATATCTGAGCTCATAGCAGCAGATAATAGAATGGTGGAGGACAGAGGACTAGGGAGGCATTAATCAAAAGGTACAAAGCTTCAGTTACGAAGACGAATTAGTCCTAGAGACGTCTTGAGTGGTTCAGTCACTGTAGCAAAGAATACTGTATTATCTACTTGACACTTTGCTAAGAGGGTCAATGATACGTTAAGAAATTCTTGTTTACACATAAAATGCTAACATGGTCTCACAGGTTTATGCTGACCTTCCAACTCAAGTTGTGTATAATAGATGTGCATAACTTTTTGTACATCAGTGATAACTCAATGAAATGGTTTAACCAAAAGAAGAGAAAAAGAAGGGTGAGATGGCTGTTGGGATTCTAAGAGGTTACATATTCGATAATTTGGTTCCCTGATGTTCTGCCAGCATTTACATGGGAAAGAGCCTTTACTCCTCAAGTCTCTACCGATAAAATGGCAAAGAATGCTGAGCATGGTGACTCACACCTGTAATTCCAGCACAGTGAGAGGCTGAAGCAGGAGGATTGTAAATTTGAGCCCCACCTGGGCAATTTAAGCTCAGTCTCAAAATGCAATTTTGAACTAGACAATTGAGCTTAGTCTCAAAATGCAAATTAACAAACAGCGGAGATCTAGTTCAGTGTGAAGGCCCTGGGTTCAATTCTCAGGACTAAAAAAATGATGCTAATATTTTGTCAGAAACTTATAGTGTTCTGTGGCCCCAACCTTCTACATTTCATCGACAGAAGTTTTAGTATTCTCTTGAGTCTGGGTTTACACTCACTGTCTTCCTCAGCTCAATGGTTTCTGAGATAATTGTCCTTTTAATAGAGAAAACTCATGGCACAGGTACTGCAAATTCAGTAATGCTATGAAATGAATTTCAGAATTTCATTCACTTACTTATTTTAAAATTTTTTTGAGATGTGTCTCACTGTGTGTTCAGGCAGTCCTTAAACTTGCAATCCTCCTGCCTCAGCTTCCTGAGTGCTGGAATTATAGGTATACGCCATCATCCCCAACTGAATTTTAGGATTTTAATCATCATAATGTTGCTCATCTATACTTTTAAAAAGTCTTATGTGCATGAATATTGTGGATTCAGTCTAACTAGAAGACTTAAGGTGCACAGGGATGCCAAGACTACTTGAAGTAATTTCATGACCCGCTCAGTTGTCCAGGACTTACAAGTTGGACTCACTGTCATAGCTGTTATTATGTGCAGTTTCACCATGAAAAATGAATTCTCTTCCTGTCATTATTAGCAGCTATACAAAGGGCAGTTCCAACAGACAGTGCCATAACTGATGGCTCAAATGACTGACTTCAGGTCGTCTATGTTGCCCTTCTGTATGTGCAGCTGATATGTCACATATGTGTTACATGGGTACGAGCAAAGATGTATAAAAACACATATGCATACATATTCTTGTCATTCATTTGTAGGCCTGGGACAGAGATATTTTTGGCAAGACCTTGGCGGATTTCTTTGTGAAACAGGGCTTCAGGAAGCAGAAAAGTATTCACTGTTTTAGAAACCCTCCGGCCCCCCCTGCTGAAAAATCCAAGTGGTGACCTGGTTTCCTTAAGAAAACTTCTTGCCCTGGAACAGGCAGGCGGCTTGAGCAAGTGACTCAATCCCAGAGCGCCCACTACTCAAAGTGACTCTGTCCCACCTCTCTAAGCCCCACTGGCTGATGGACATTCAAAGGCAAATGCGAGCACCCGCCCACTTTTCAGGCATCAGAGAAACCAGATGAGACCACTGTCTCCAAGACACCTGTCAATGGAAGGGTTCCCCGCCCCCTCTCACAGAGGAATAAGAGAAAGAAGAATTGCATTCAAATGTAATGTTTATCAGTGGCTGCGATTAAAAAAAAAGTGGGTAAGAAAAAGGAAGGAAGAGAAAACTTCCAGCCCTTCTACAGAAGAGGGGCTATCTGAATGCATTGGCATCGCAGGGCTGATTAGTGTGGAAGGCTGCCTACAGGTTAGCAGGCCTCATTTCCAATCTCTGACAGCAATATGTGCCGTTTCATGCTTCACCCTCATTCTCCATGTTCAACACAAACCGGGGTCACTCTATATATGGAAATCAATGTCTCTAGGGCAAAAAAATTAAAAAAGGTGAGATTGCCGCTTTAACCTCACTGGCCTCAGAAAATATGTTTTAGTCTGATACATTATACTAGTAGGAATTATTTATCAAGAAGATACAAGCTTGATATTTCAGAAATAATGAGATGCTCTGGTTTTGCAGCTGAAATTTTATGGTCCACAGAGCATCAGCTATGCATCCAGGGGAATGAAGTAAACTTGCAATGAATGATATACACCAGGCGGCCAAAGAGAACCGGCTGGGAAAAGGGTGATATGAAACTTAGACCACAGCGCAGCGCTTTCAAGAGGCCAAGTTCCTTTGACACTAAGAGAAGAAATAGATCTTAAGCAATGATGAAAAGAAAAGGCCCATACATGAAAATCTCTCCGATGTTTCATCCTGGTATTTTATGGAGTAAGCAAACTACAGGATGAGGAAACTGTAGAGATATGGTTTGCGTGAAACGGTTTCAAATTTCACAGCAAAATAGTTTGAAGTCACATGATCTGCTGTCGCCCTGGAGCTGAGGTAAGAAGAATAAACATAACTCTTAGTATTTTTTGGAAATGTTAACATTTAAAAAAAATATGTTTCTGGGCCAGATTTTTTTCTTCGTGATAAAAGAACATTTGTCCTGTGATACTCTGGGGATTTAAAAGGAAGTAACAAGACAGCACTAACCTAACAAGGATGGTGGGCCGTCTTTCCCGGAGTGTACACATCTTCGTGGCTTCTGGATGCACATCCAGGTTCTCATCTTGCCGTGTTACAGTCTCCTGGCATCTTTGACATTCATCACGGTCTCATAACACACAAAGCCAGGCCTCCCCATAGCCCAAGGCCGAGTAAAAAGCATCTTCTGGTAGTTCCTGGCTCCCTTGAGATATTCAGCCAGCAAGTCTAATCACGAGGGCTCTCGTTCAAGTGCACAGCTTTGCAATGCAGGATTGCAGCATCAAATCTCAGAAAATAAGCATCAATAGTTTAAAACCCCTGTAAACCTAATTAGCCAAAGTAATAGATGCACATCAACCTCTCCCTGCCCTGTGTCCTCTCATTGTCAGTTAGGGTCACCCCAAAGCATTCATCAAACACTTCAGGGCAGGCAATGCAGTGTGAGAATATGTGCTGGGTGCCAAACCAGGAGAACAGTCTCTCTACACCTGATCTTCCCAGCTGGAAAATAGGGATAACAACACTACTTCACAGGGTTGTTAGGAACGGGGCAGGGCCCGCATATTTTACATCATAGGCTAGAAAGGCTTGTTAAGTGTTGTGAACTGCCTTTTGTCAAAAAGTCAGCCATTGGACCCAGATATCTATTTTCCCTAATAATAGAATACCTGATTTTTTACAGGCCACATAGAATCAGGACTCTTTTCTCTGGCTTCCCTTATGGAAGAAATAAATTTTTGTACTGTTTAAGTCTCTGTTGTTTTAGGTTCTTACCACTGTAGCAAAACTCAATCCTGAATGTTATACAGTATCCCTTTTGAAATTAAATGTTTTAAAAAATATTTTAAGAGGAGATGCAGCTTGCTGGAGAGAGATTTGGAATCCCAGCTACATTTTCTCTGGCAGATAACTCAGAAAGGTAAAGCCATGGCTGACATAGACCTTTATATATTAATACATTTTTTAAAACACTAGGCATCTGTAAGACAGACAACCTCTGTGCTTAATTTTAACCTTCCTTTCCTTTTACCTTGCTAGCAGTCTTTATCTTCCAAAAATATTGTTTTGGAACCTCTGAGAAATCTATGGTCCATACATGACACTGATGAAATCTGATTATAACCCAGACACATTTTATTTATTTTATTTTATTTTGGGATAGAGCCTCACTATGTAGTGCATACTGGCCTTGAACTCACTATGTAGCCCAGGATAGCCTCTAACTTGCAAGGATCCTCCTGTCTCAGTTTCCCAAATGCTGAGATTACAGGTATGAAACAGAATGAATAAAAAAGTATTGACCAAGAATTGAAAGTGCAAAGCAACTACGTATGCTATGTCCCAGCTGACAAGCACTGCTTTTCTGTACTAAGGACCTACTTATCTTCCCTGTGACCTCATTCTTAATATGAATGGTTTGCCAAGAATCACCAAATACTTGAAGAAATTTTAACAAACAGATAAATAGAGAAACCAATCAAAAGGAAGCAGAGACAATTCGGGACGGGGGTGGATCTTAAAAACAAATTCTTCAATGTAAATTGTTAGAAAGACTCAAGAAGATAATATACTCAGAAAAATGAAATACAGTGGTACCTTGGTTTACAAGCTTAAGTCATTTTATAATTTGGAGGAAGATGGCTATGTTTGTATCTGTCACCTGATGTAGAACTTGCACACAGAAGCAAAATTTTGCCAAACACTTTTGTGAACCAAATTGTTTGCAAAAAGAAACATTCATGAATGATAGTATTACTGTATATCATAAAGAATAGAGAACTTTTGGAAATTAAACATTTAATTATTGAAACAAAAATATTAATAGAACATTTGAAGAATAAAAAAATTGGAGGAAAAATGTACAGCACTGATTCTGAAACAAGAAATTTGAGAGAAAGAAAACATAGAGAATCAGTTCAGGCAAATCAGTATACTGTTAATAACAGCTCCAAAAAACAAAGAATGGGAAAATCAGAGAGCAGAATATTTGCAAAAACAACACTAATAGCAACACAAACCTAAGGAAAGTTTTTGGGGTTCAACAGAAAAATATCTTCAAATTAAAGGGGACTGCTAGTAGCAAATAAGTTGAATAAAAGATTCACACATTAGATAACTGCAAAATGAAAAGAAGAATCACATACATTTAAAACAGCAAGAAAAACCCAGATCGTTTACAAAGGACCAATACTGAACTATGAGACTTCTCAGCAGCAGTTAAGAAGTTAAGAGGCAATGATACTGCCTCAAAGGTCTGAACAAGAATAGACTTTACTGAGTTTTTATACTCAGCTGAAGTGATCATCAATTAGTATAGCAGAAGACAGGTTACTTTCAGGTGCATGAAAGATTGTAATGTTTATCGTCCACATACCATTCTTTGGGAAGTTGTTTGAGGATATGCCCCAGGAAAGTGAGAGATCCAAATCCAAAGACAAAACCCAGGATGTTGGGAAATGTAAATCCAATCAAGGATGGTAAAAAGGGAGTTCCAAGAGACAGCTGTCAGAGAAAAATATGTGGTCTAGACATAGGAGATGGCAGAGGACTCTGACAGATTCCAGTGGAAGGATTAAAAAATCTAAGGGGTTAGAAGGACTTGATGATTTAACAAAAGTACAGGATGTGTGAGATAAAATGAAGACAAAATCTTTACTAGAGAAAGCAAATGAGTGAATGAATGAATGAATGAACAAGAGAGTGAGCCTTTGCATAAGAAGCAACTTGTCTTAATTTGGTCAGAAAGTCAGAAATTTTCATGGAAAAGAATGAAATGGATTCCAAATAGAACGAGGAAAAGCTAAAAGACCTTGAAGATGTTGTCAGAAGGTGTGTGATTCTTTATCAAACAGAATCTCAAGTAAAATAGAAAAGCTATATGAAGCGTAATATAGCTGCAAAACAAACAAAATGATAAGAAAAATTACTAAACAATGGTGTGTACTAAAGATTTCATTGTGACAGCGCTTGGCAGGTGGAGCTAAGCATCACCTTGCCACTCTAGTGAGGGAACTATAACCCTATCGTGACACGTGAAACTTCAGTAAACAATATTTACATATTAAATTTTTACTTTAAAAAACACAGTGTAAAAAAAAAAAAAAAACACAGTGTAGCCACAGAATTTAGGGGACAAAAGTTGGGGAGAAGAGTTGGAGAGGTGGAGTCCTCACCTTACAAAGTCAAAGTTAGGCTATTGAGTCTTCATTTGACCAAATAAAAAATAGAAGCTTAAGCACATTTATTGACTTACAAAGGTAAACCAAGAGACAAAGTAAAATAAAGGGATATTTAAATATGGAAATGAGGGATACAGAGATAAAGAAGCATATCATTGAGAGACAGTGAAAGAACCAGTGAAGTACTAAATGCAGAGCTTGCTTAGAATGGTTATCTCTAGAGAGATAGTTGAGAAGAGGAAGGGTTGGGCAAAGAACTATTCTTTCCATTACAAGCCCTTTGTACTGCTTGATTTTTTTCTTTTAGTCACATGCATATATTACTTTTATTTTAATTAAAATTCTTTCCACATAGAAATTTGCCACAGGAACTGAAACATTATCAAATCAATTTAAATGCACTTAAAGCAATAGATTATTTGCTGTAAAAATATTTTCATTTATTGAGAGTTGTTTCCCTAAGGGAAGTGAATGTTATATCAAAGAAATCAACTTCTTCACAAAGAATATTTTCCAATAGTGACAATATCTGACTTTTAATTACTTTATTTTTTTGAAAAGCAGACTTCTCTTGGTTAGTTGGATTGAAAGCAGTCTGAATACAACTGGAAGATTTGTAAAAAGAAATATTTTTGCTAGATATTTGAGTCTGTGTACACAATGTGCCAGGAAAAAAAAAATCCGTTGACCCAATGAATTGGTCTGTTGGGCAGGGTGTCACATGTCTGTAATCCCAGCTATTTGGTAGGCAAAGGGAGGAGAATTGCAAGTTCAAGGCCAGCCTGCGAAATTTAGCAAGACTTTGTTTCGAAAGAAAACAAACCAAACCAACAAGCTTCCAGATGTTCTTCGCTGTATGTGAATATGGAAAGAGCCATCACCTTCACTCAGATTCTCTTCTAGCAGTTTCCAGTCTCACCACTGGCAAACATTAGTCAGTCACATGTCACGACAGCTCACATCATCCTGCCAGTGTCATGATCCCTGGCACCTCACTGTACCACACAGAACCCTCTATCACTACGGAGTCTGTGTGTTTATTCCACCTGGATAGCGACCTGCAGCAGGCTCTTCAAGCCCAGCACCTTCCCCTTCGATTCTAGCATAAAATCTGTCACCAGAGGCAGCCCTGGTAATGGTTTCTGTTTTTTGTTTTTGTTTTTGTTTTTTTTTTTTTTTGGTCTTTTTCATTTTTTATTGGTACCGGGGATCGAACTCACGCCCGCCTGCTTGCAAGGCAGGTGCTTATGCCGCTGAGCTAAACCCCAGCCCCTTGGTAATGGTTTCTGGATGCTTCGGTGGATCTTCTGTTCTGCCCACACATCACTCACTGCCTTTTTAAAAAATAGTCTTATTAGAGAAGGATGCAGATTTGTTAAAAAGCAAGAAAGGAAAGAGAAATGCCAACTTGTCAAGTAGCGGAGTTGCACAAGCCCACTGTCACATCGTCCTTCCAGGCTTTATTTCCCTCCTTCATTACATTCTCATCTCCTTTCTTCCACATTTCTCTTGAAAATTTTAAAAAAGGGGATTTGCAGCAATGCACAACAAACATCCACAAATGAACCACATAAATATCACAAGGAGCAAAACAACTGGGCCCCCGCCAGGAGATGCATTCATTCATTTTACAAATATTTATTGATCACCTCTGTGCCAGGGAATGTGTGTGACATTAAGGACAAAAAGGAGATGTACACTCGCTGCTAGAGACGACACTGCACGGGAACTGAATTGTTCCTCCAGTTAAACAATGAATTCGATTCTGAGATTTCAAAATACAAAGAAAAAGAGAAACGTATTGGCATGCTATTTTCATTCGTATGATGTTTCCGGAAAGACTGTTCCCTGTAGACACATACATCAAGAAGATTAAATGAAGAAAATGCATATGACATGAAGGCACAAATAAATGTCAGGTATTGCATAAAGAGCTTTCAATAACATTTCAACGGTGACTTTGCTGAGGATACTGCAATATCCTGGGGGCACAATACCTGGGCATAATATAAACCTACCAAACTTTATAAATCCTCATTCTATGGGGAGAGATAGAAACCTAATTTCGGTCAATTGGAATCTCTGCTCCCTTTCCCAAGGGCTTAAAATAAAAATTAAGTTCATAGAGAAAATAGAAAAAGATGTATTGTATTGCATTCCTAAGTTTGTAGACTGAGTCATCCTGAGACACGTGAAGGCTTGTCGTGGATTGCTGAAAATCCTTGTGCAAGGTGTGGCTACCTGCACCATGAACTGATTACAGATTTAAGAGTGAGAGCCAAGCCATTTACACACGGCCCCTGCAGTGAAAGCGAATTGGAGAGCAGAGAGGACTTGGACTTCTGAAGCTCACGGCCTATACATGAGACTAATAAGGGAGTGTCAAACTGCCTGTGCAGCAGAAGAAGACTGTGTTAGACCTTTTAGAGTTTGGAGATGACATTAAATGCTTCAGTTCCAACGGGGATATCCAGCAAGTGAGCATCACCAGTATGCCGGGGTTGATTCTGTCTTTTGTTTGCTGGCTACTTCTAAACCTTACTCCTGATTCTCTCTGCCCGCCTTCTGTGAAAGCTGGTGCGGAAGTATGAGTGTGCAACTGGGTATGATAACATGTGCTTGTAATTCCAGCTCTCCGGGGAGCCAAGGCAGGGGGGCTGCAAGTTCAAGCTCAGCCAGGGACATTTAGCAATTTGACAAGATCCTTTCTTAAAATAAAAATGAAAGAGGCGCTGGGGATATTGCTCAGTGTGAAGGCTCTGGGCTCAACCTCTAAGGAAGGAATGAAGGAAGGAGGGAAAGAGAAGGGTAGGGGAATGGAGGAGATGAGAGGGGAAGGACAGGATGGGAAAGGGGAAAGAAAGGAAGGAAGAGGGAGAAGAGTTTTTCTCTGTCCTGGTGAGAAGTTTAATCCACACATGAAATCTCCACCTCTGCCCCATCTCCCAACCAGCATGAAACCGTAAGCCAGTCTTTGAGCTCTCCAAGGAGTGTTTGGGCTGGAAGAAAAAATTCGATACCTACAAAGCAAAACTCAATCCAATGGGGGAAAATAAACAGAAAAAAGAGGAATAATAAGAAAAATACACTTAAAGCAAGATGGCATAAGCATGTCAGAAATCAAAATTAATATGAAGGAATTAAGTTTTCCCTTTTAACTGAAAGGGATTTCAGGGTGAACTTAAAAACACAATCCTGCAGAGTATGGTGGCTCATACCTCTAATCCTAGCATTTGGGAGGCTGAGGTAGGAGGATCACTATGGGCTTGAGGCCACTGTGGGCTACAAAGTGAGTTCAAGGCCAGCCTGAACTGCGGAGTGAAACCTGTCTCCAAAAAAAAAAGACAATAAGATAAAATATAACATAATCCTTTACTTTGTTATTTGTAAAAACACAATTTGTATAACACTACATGGAGAAGTTGAAAATAAAAGCAAAGAAAGCACAAATCAGAAAAATGGAGAGAGAACAAAGTGATGTAGTGATGTAGTGAGATGAACTGGATCCAGTGTAGGAACAATTAATGGAAAAAAGGGATGGGGATTCCCATGGTTTAACTTCATATGCCAAGAAGTGGAAGGACCTTGAGACTTTTTAATGCCAAATGTTGTAGCTACAAAGAATATACAACGAACTATGATAGAAATAATGAAAGGTGACAAATCCATAAAAAATTATGAGATTCATTTTTCTTTTTCTTCTTTCTTTTTTTTTTTTTTTTTTTTTTTTTTTTTTTTTTTTTGTCTTTTTGAGACAGGGTCTCTCTATGCAGTTCAGGCTGACCTTGAGCTCACTTTGTAGCCCAGGCTGGTCTCAAACTCGCAACGATTCTCCTGCCTCAGCCTCCCGAGTGCTGGGATTACAGGTGCAAGCCACCATGCCCGGCTGTAGGATTCATTTTTCTGACAAAGGCCATTCATACCCTGAACATGAGACCTGGTCTTATATAAGGTTTTGGAAAGAATGCAGATATCAAGTGATGGGTAAATTTTTCCCACAGTGGGAAATGCGTGCCTTTCTGCAAAGCTATAGATGCTCCAGGGAGACTGATGCTGATTGGTTGAAATAAAATGCATTCATTAGAATCAAGCTGCTGCTGATTGGCTGGCTTTCAGAAATGTTTTTACTGAAGAGAAGTTGTCATCAGTCAATAAGGATATGTATAAATACAGTTTTGCTGGTTATTTCAGCTCTGGAAGAAAACCAATCTGCACTTTCTTACAGAAAGAGAAAGTTTATTCTTGGGATTCTGTCTTCAGGAGCAGGCAGACAGATGGGGACAAGATGAATACACAAGTAATAGTCATATAAAATGAAGCACTGTTATGTTTTATAATTAATGCTGGAATTAAAGTCTATGTATCTGAGTTTGAAAGATAGCTTTGTGACTTGGATAAGTCGATTAACTCTTACTGATTAACTCTTTCTATAAATTGACTTCAGGATCTGGAAACTCCAAATAATAAATAAGCAGTATTTACTGCTTATTTCATAGCAATACATAGACATGTGATAAGTTAATGTATATAAAAATACTTGGCAAACTGGTATCAGCTAATGTGTTATAGGGAAGACAACAGGACACATCTGATATTAAAGGCAAGAAAACCAATACGCATAAAAAATTGGAAGAGGGAAAGTGGGCCTCAGTGGTGAAAGCTTGAAGAGCAGCTTTATGTCAAGAGTAGCTTTGTGTCCCAACACAGAAAGGACTCAAGTAAGAGGACCTTCATACAAGGTGAAGTCATGTGTGAGAAACAGGATCAACAAGTAGTTTGGTTTGGTTGTAAGGTAGGAAAATATATAAGAGGGAATAGGAAAGAAAGAAACATGATACATAATGTAACCTGGAAAACTAGACTGACTTCAGGCTCAGTCTTTGTTCACCAAATTTGTCTAGGTGTCCTTGGAAAGACAAAGTTAGTGTGATTAATGATTGAAGAATAAATTGGAAGGGAGAGGCTAGTGGTAGAGAGAAAAAAGAGAAGGGCTCACAGTGTAAGAGAGATATTACTGAGTCCTTAGTGGAAGTTACACTGTGGAAATAGAGAAGGTATAATGACTGAGAAAACCCTGCCAGGGTAGAATCAAACCAGGGCAAGAGTCAAAGATGACTCCAAAGCTTCATGGGTCAGTGACTAGAGAGAAGAGATGGGAAGTTAGAGGAGGAGAGATTGGAGGAGAAAAGGCAGATTCTGTTTGGACATGAAAAGTTTGGGAGATACGTAACTTTCAGATTAGAGCTTTGGAGTGAGATCTGTGTTGTGTGTGTGTACATGTATGTACACTTTTGTGTTTTGAGGAAGTCATCCAATCTACTCAGTTAACTTGACAGGTGAGTGACGGGAGTAAATGATGTATGAATAGGGAGCTTAAGATAGAGCCTTAGGGGCTTACGTTTAGGGATGGAGGAAAGAACAAAAAGTCATGAAGACTAACGGGAAGAGCTGTAAGAAATCAAAAGAAGACTCGGGACAGTGCTCTACAGATAAGACGTTCAAACAATGTAGTTTCAGGAAAAAGTAACTAAGAAGTCTGTGATGTCAAAGGCTGCTCTGAGCAGGAGCAGCACCCTCTTGCAGATCAATGCAGTGAAAAGAAAGCCCTCTTCACAGCAGATCCTGTTACATGGGCAGGGTAGGGAGCATGGCTGTGCAAATGGGATGCAGAGCCTTTAAAGACATGGAACAGTGAAGTTCAATTGAAATGGGATGAGAGAGTCAAGGACAAGATTTTTAGAACTAAGTAGGCAGACAGGGAAGAGCTAGGAGAAAGGAAGAGACTGAAGATGCCAGAAAAAGAGACTGCAAAACTGAAAAGGGAAACTTCTAGAGTGGGTAAGAGGTATGCCAGGTTCTAAGAAAGGAAAGACACATCTTTCGAGAAGAGAGTTAAGATGACCATTGTCCTGATGGTCACAGAAAGGTTGAGTATGATGAAGGAAGTTAAGGAAGCTGGAAATGAATACTCTTGATTCCCCCATGAGAGGTAAGTTCTTATGGAAAGTGATACGGGGTAAGGGTCAATTTGTGACTTCAGAGAGGAAAGGGCTTCAATCTGAATGCAATTAGAAGCTAAGTAGGGTTACCAGCCTCTGAATGAGGGTGAAAATGAGTTAATATTTTGTTGTCTCTAAGTCACTCAGCATTAGTAGTAGATGATATTACACAGATTGCATTGTTTTTTAAACCTCTGCATCCTTGCATAAAAGCAGGGGAAGTGATGCCAGACTGGAATCAGGCAAGGTGGCCCAAGGAAGGTTAAAGGAAAGGCTCCCTCAGGGACGGACAGGAGTCTATTGCCTGAGACTTAATCATAAGGTCAAACAGGGCTGGGATTAAAGGTGAAGCTAAGGAAAGCAGATGTGCTGGTGGGAAGAATGGACTGGAAGTCCAGGAACTTCGTGTAGATAAGGTGGAGGAACCAGACAGTGGTGATCAAGGGGAGACTCTAAGCTAAAACTCCTGGGACCAAAAACCACTGTGTGAATGGAAGTCATCTGTGTGGTAATGTCCTGAGAAGGTCGTCTGTCCTGAGAATTGGAAACTCAAGGGAGATGAAGATTTCCATGGGTTAGATGGTGACACAGTCATGTTATTAGTGTATGAAAGAAGGATTCTCATGCCAGAGAGACATGGGGAGCCATGGGGAGAGACAGCAACAAACCATGGTAGACTGGCCTCTGGTGTGAAGTGTGGTTCCACCAGCTCCTCCATAGGAATTCTTTGTCACAGATTTTGACAAAGGTACATAAAAATGAGAGATGCAATAAAGTAGTGACTTGCGAGGCATCCTCAAGATAAGATGGTTCTCAGTATCTTCTTCAGTGTGGCTTCTTGTTGGATGTGGTCACTTCATTGAGGTTCACTTGATTTTAGGCCAACTCAGAGGATTCTACCTTTGCACAAAAGACAGTGTCTGGAGGGAAACCACACATTATACACCACTGATCATTCACACTGATGCGTGAATGGATCTTTGACTGAATACAACAGACACAGGGCAAGACAACACTGAAGTGAATCAAAGGATGGAGGGTGAAAATGCCACTCAAGCAGGAGAGGAAGCAGAAAGGGATACATTAGGGGTAGCTCCTCGGTCTTCACTGGAAGAGCATCGTCGCAGACTTTGAAAAAAGCAGGCAAGGAAGCTCGAGATCGGACTCTGATTTGGAGAACTTGATGTTTTACTTGAGTTCTGAGTCAGTCTTTTGATATTTATGATTCCAGTGTGGCCTGCCACCAATTGGAAAGGCCACAGATGATCAATGCCTTTAATTATGTACTTAACAGTGCTGTTCAATAGGAAAGATAATACAAGTCGCAAGTGTGAGCCACAGACGGTACCTTAAATTTTCCAGTAAATGTATTTTAGAATGTTAACCAAAATAGGGAAAATTGACTCTATATATATGTATTGCCAAGACATCATTTCAACATGTAATCAAATTTTCAAAATTATTGAGATATTTCTTTTGTTGCTGTTGTTCTATATGTTCAAAATCCTATATGTATTCTGTTTTACAGGAAGACTGAATTGAGCCCAGGCATTTTACCTGATGGCCACCATGTTAGACAATGCAGGAATATGGCTTTATATATACTTGTATCAAAAGTGCAGCATGGATAATATGTGCCTGGGGAAATTAGAAGAGGGAAGAGATTAAAACAGCAGAAATTACCAGGTTGAGGAATTCTTATTGAATTTAGGATGGAGTTCAACAGTAGATGGAGAGGAAGGGAAGTAAGAATAGGTCATTCCAAAGCAAAAGGGCCTTTGGGACATGAGGAGAGGAGCAAAGGAGTAGAAAACAGCAAAGAGCAAAGAGAACAGAGTCCAGAGCACTTCTAATTCTAATCTGCTGCATGCAGCACAATCTTTCCTGTCCATCGCTATAATTCTTCCCTCTGGTGCAGCGGTGGCCATGTTCAGGTTCCCAGGTTCCCTTGCTGAGTATAAGCAGCAAGCCTGGGCTGAGCTCTATGCTGGTAAGATGTTGATTACTTATAACTGGGGTTTGCTTTTTCAGATTTGATCTTCACTCCTCAGCTTTGGTTCCTACATCCAATCATATTTTATGAGAGACTCAGGCAGGAAAGAGAAGAAAAAAGAGAGAAAGAAAATATCGCCACAAAATAAAAACAGTATTTTCAGAACTCATTCTGCTGCTTTCAGACTATTTCCATCAACCCTCTTATTCATTTTGATTTATTTCCATCCATAAGCAGACTAACGCTTCTCTGTGCTTTTATTGTTCTCCAAGAATAGGCCTTCTATTGGAGGAAAATAATGTCTCTACGACCACCACTTTGCTCAGTGCAGATCTTCATTAATCTGCAGCCACAAAACAGGCTTTTAGCAGCGAGCACTTTTGATGGGAATTGAATTTGATATTGCATTATGGTTGCAGGGCGTCTCACAATAGACTGTGTTCTTTTCTGTGGCTGAGCACAATCAGAGAGACCCAATTAAATAATTTGGTGCAATAATGGAGAACAAAAGAGTATGAGGGCTTAAAGTGAGGGCTTCAGCATTCATCTTCTCCCTTTTCTGTATCATATTAATTAATTTGCCTCAAACCAAAAGAAAGAGCACGAAGTGAAACAGCAGAGCTCTCTACAACATGTAGACACTTTATACACAGAGTCCACACCGAAGGGATTCTGAAGCAAAGGGAAGTGTATTAGTGTCCTGGGGCTGCAGTAACAAAGTGCCCCAAACTGGGTAGCTTAAGACAGCTCACATATATTCTTTCACAGTTCTGGATGCTAGAAGTTCAAATCAAGATGTCAGCAGAGCTATGTTCCCACTGAGACCTGGGTAGAATCCTTTCTTGTCTCTTTCTAGCTTCAGGTGGTGGTTGTCCACTTTGGCTCCCTTGGCTTGCAGCTGCATCCCTCAGTCTCTGCCTCTGGCCTCACCCAGCCTTCTCTGAATGTCTACATCTTTCCTTGGCATTTTCTTCTTAAAAGGATGTGAATCATATTGGAGTAGGGCTCAATCTGTTGGATTCATGTTATCTCAATTTTATCTGCCAAGATTCTTTATCTAAAGAAGGAAAGTGCTGGTAGTTGGACATCAGCTTATCTTTGGAGAAAAGACACAATTCAATCAGTAACAGCCAATCTATGCATTTCCATGCATAAAGAGAATAAAGTTGCTACTTACGCTAATTTTGAATGATTTTTTTACTTGGTCCAGACAACATTTGCAGTCACTGTTACCTGCCCAGTACTACATGATGGTAGTAATATCTTACTGTGAATAATGTGACTTCCAATAAACTAGGTGTTTCAGATTTTTGCCACTGTGACCAAATACTTAACAAAAACAATGTAAAGGAGGAAAGTATTTATTTTGACTTGTAGTTTCAGAAAATGCGGTCTATAGTTGCCTGATCCCAAATCAGAAACATCATAGTGGAAAGTTATGATAAAGGGAAGATGCTCACTTCATAGTGTTGGAAGCAGGACACAGGGGATGAGCCAGACAGAAAAGTACAGCAGGCTACATGTATTCCCCAAGGTCACTGACCCGTGGCCCATCCAGATGTACTGAGAAGTGTGCCTTGCCAACCTCCTGAGCATCTTGCAAGACAACCAATTTGACAGTCCAGATTAACTATCACATTGGGGATGGGAAAATTAACTCAATAGTCTAATGAGAGACAGTGCCCCAATGAGCACATCAAGAACTTTGCCCCTAAATTTTGACTTCGCCTGTGGCTTGTGTTAGTGCATCAGGCTGGTCCTTGTTCCAGCAAGCGATGCCTGTGGGCCAAGAATTGCTGAGGCCACTTGACCCTTATGCATTCACTAATTATTTCCAACGCTGACCCAAGGCTTGTCCAGGCTTTCTGTAAAACACAATAAAATATATGCCTAAAAAAAGATGACGCTGGCTGGCATGGTGTTTTATGCCTGTAATTCCAGCTATGCAAGAGGCTGAGGCAGGAGGGTGGCAGGTTGGAGACCATTCTGGACAACTTATCAAAATTCTGTCTCCAAATAAAAGATGTCTGAGGCTGTATCACAGTGGTAGAGCACCTGCTTAGCATGTGCAAAGCATAAGTTGTGTCCCCAATACTGTAAATAAAGAAATAAAACATAAGAGGTTTCATGAGCGTCACGTGAGGGCAGATGTAAAGTTAGTATATAAAGTTATGTCTGTCAGCCTGCACCAAGAATACACTGGACAAACTTCCACTTACCTACAAATAAGTAAGCAGCACTCCTTGTACAGCCTGCCTCAGGAGTGTGTATTTCTATAAGTTGGCTAAATCAATAGCCATTAAATAGGAAGGCAGGGCTGACAGTTTATTATGGAGCTAAGTAAATATACCCACTAGATAGTCTGGCAGTAAAAGAAGCTACATAGGATCTGTCAGGCAGAGTAGTGGTTCAGAGGCCAAGAAGTCTTGAATAAAAGTGGATTCACATTTTAGGGGATCCGTCCACTCACTGGCTGCCTTAAAGCTGTATGACTTCCTCACTCCCTGCAGAGGTAGACATTCCCTGGAAAGTGCTTTTCAACATCCTTTGTCATGGTCATATAGAACTGACAGTGCTTGTGCATGGATTGTGGGGTAAACAGATAATGTTGCTCAGGGCCACTCAAGTTCCATCTGACCAAACCAAGGAGCAGACCACAAGGTAGTGCCTGCTAATCCCAGAAATCACTATGATCATGTTAGCACTTGTGCAAATACACACATGATGGAACAACACAGATGCTGCAGCCCTGTCCTTGGGATTTGCCTGGCACAGGAATATTTGCACTCTGAGAGGCTGAAGCAGGAAAATCACATGGTCAAGCCTCACTTGGGTAACTTAGCAATTTAGTGAGACACTGTTGCAAAATCAAAAATAGAAAAAGATTGTATGTGTGTCTTAGTGTGAAAATTTGGGTTTAAATGTCCAAAATGACCCAAACAAGTGTTCCAGGAGATAAAGTTTAGAGTCAGCCATTATTTTGCAGAAGTCAAACTGTTCAGATTCAACTAATTTAAAAAGAATACCTGTTTCATATATTATTTAAATATATTTAGTATTGTTATTAGCAATTTTCATTGTAGTAAAATATACATTGGATTTACCATGTTAGCTATTTTAAGTGTACAATTTAGTGACACTAACACATTCACAATGTTGTATGTCCACCTCAGTTGCCTGTTCCAGAACATTATCATCAATCCTGTAGAAACTCTACTGATTAATTATTGCCAATTCCTCTTTCCCTACAGCTTATGGAAGTCATCATGCCACTTTCTATTCTTATGCCCTAATTTAGGGTTCATCTTGTCTTATTTAGTTCAGGCTGCTGTGACAAATCACCAGAGACTGGATGGCTTAAACAACAAACAGTTCTATTCTCACAGTTCTAGTGCTGGGGAGGATTCTCTGGAGGGTTTCAGATGACCAACTTCTGATGGGACTCTCACTGGCAAGATAGGATTAGGAGCTCCCTGGGATACCTTTAAAAGGGCGCTAACATCCATGAGGGTGCCACACTCTTGACCTAATATCTTCCTGTAGGGCCTCACCTCCTAATGCGCTTACCCGTCAGTGACCCTTTCAACATGTGAGTCTGGGGGGTGAGACACAAACATTTAGTCCCTAACACTCATACAAGAGTGATTACACAATATTTACCTTTTGGGCTGGCTTAGTTCATTTCCCCAAATGCTGTCATCTCATCCATGCTGTAGTATGCCTCAGAATGTCATTCTTTTTTAAGGCAGAATGTCTTGCATGTATATGCCATTTTTTGTTTTCCTTTTTATCTTCTCACGAACTTTTGGGTTGTTTCTACTTTGGGCTACTGTGAATAATGTGGCTGTGAAGTTGGTTTGTTCAAGTGTCTCTCTGACTTCCAATTCTTTTGAGTATATACTTAGGAATAAAATTACCAGATCATATTCTATATTTAACTCTTTGATGAATTTTCAACTATTTTCCATGGTGGATGCACCATTTTTCATTGCTACCAGAAATGCACAAAGGTTTCAGTCCTCCTACAATATCACCAACATATGGGTGTGTGTTGTATAATATCGTACTGAGTGCAAAGTGATAGCTCATTGTAGCTCTGTTTTGTGCCTGTTCAGTTTTATTGCTCACAATAATCCCATGTGGTGATTACTGTTACCTGTGGCTTTAGAGAAAAGGAGAAGGAGTCTAAGAATCTGTGGGAGATGACAGAGACAGTGGTGTGCAGGGGCTGGGATGTGAAGCCGTCATGTCCCTAGGTACATGTGAAATGTCTTTTTGAAGCACTCTGGTAGGTCACCTTTCTAAAATGAAAAAATTGTGTCAAGTACACAGTGCCAGTTCATTCTTCTTTCTAAGCTCAGATGAAACTGATGTGCTTATACTGGAATCAGCTAGCTTAGCACCAGATATAGCTCTGCTATTTCTGCAACCTTTCTCAAAATATGGTAGCATGATGTCCCCATCAGATTTTAGAATTCTACTTTTTCCTATATCATCAGACATTTTAATAATAGTGTCAAGAGTCCCTGAGACACTCCCTTGAAAGCAAGGACTCACATTGCCCTGTGAGGCCCCTGGGGAAGTCTCTGGGGTCTCTCTAACATGGACTCCCCTTTGTCCTGAGACCCACACTTGACTCTTCTTGCCCTGTGGAAAGTAAAACAACAACAACAGGCAGAGAAGAGTTTAGAGAGGAAGGAGCCTGGGGATCAGGAAGGTTCTCTGAATTCTCACAGAGGGTATCTGGGCTACACCTTGCTGTCTGACCAGATGCCGGGAGAAAATGGATATACTGAGAAAGAAAGTCTGTGGTTAAAACATCAGATGACAAAATAGCTGTATACTCTATATTTGCACATTTTGGAAAATATATAAATATAGCAAAAGTTATTCTGAAATCTGCTAGCAAAAGAAAACTCAATAGTGAAGATGATTGCTGTGCAAACGTGTACCTCGGTCATGTGGTGATGGAAGAGAAATTTTCTCTACTGCCAAGTTTCACTGCTGCTTTAGTAAAGAGAAAATTTGCCCCTCCACAACTGACTATGCAAGGTCTCTGGTGGTTGAAAGAAATGGGCTTGAGAAAACTGTGCTGTCTGGTATGGAGTAAAGGCAGGAAGCTTTACAAACCCAGGATGCTATTAACCTTTGATCATGAGCCTCCCAGGGTAGAAAAAGATAGGTCCGTGTTTTCAAGTCTCGAAGGCCGGTAGAGGCTGTGGGGAGAGGCTGGCAGAGGTTGCCTGAGTGGACACCAGGATGGGTTAGATGTGTCTATTCTCTTGGAGAAGCCCTAACTTCTTCCCACCTCACTTTACAAGATAAGGTTGGTAGAGTAACCAAGTCATCTCCTATTGAAGAAAATTCTTTTGTGCTACCAACTCTCCTGGCTCTCTGGGTACCAAAAGCATTCACTGTCCTTGAACTTTAAAGGGAAATGATTATGCCATTTTATCTCTGTGCTCCTGGTCGTTTTGCATAAAGGATGTTTTCATGTGGATTCTTGGATATGCGTCCTTCCTAGTCCTCATTTCTCACTACTTCCTAAGGTGACCAAAACTCAATCGTGACCTTGTTCAGCTTGATGAGATCCCTGGGCCACACTTTTCAGATAGTGTAATACTTTGGAGAGGCAAAGGTAGAGCCAAAGGCTACTGCTAGGTTCTACTGGCTAATTTTACCCGACACAGTCTCTATCATTTGATGCCACAGATCTTTACCTACTTAGAAACTTGAGGACCAGACAAGCCTTCACCACTTTACCAGCCCATTTGGGAGGATCTGCAAGTTACCTTTATTAGTCCTGCCAGTTCTGTGGGGCTCTGAGCCATAACCAAAACAAACAAGGCATGCTGTTGTGACCCTGCATTTCCCAGTCCCTCATAAGAGGAGGAGACAGATGAACACAGAATAAATGGCGCACTCACATCTTCCTCGATGCCTGGATAAATTGGTGGAGTGGGGGTGGGCAGAGAGAGGAAGGAGAAGTGGATGTAAAAATCCTCAATTCCCCGTATTCTCAATTAATTCTGCCTAAAAGTATCACTCTTATTCAGCCGCAGTTAAAGTAGGCTGTGATGAGAGCATGACAATTTCCAGCTAAACTAGAGGATAATTAGAAATGCCCTGTAGCAGGCAAGTCAGTGCTTCAATTTATTTGCTGTTTATTACCAAGTCCCTGCCCCTTGGGTGTAATGACTGTAAAACCGCGCCGGCAGCTTCCTCGAGTTTGATTTAGTGCTGTAAATGGTGCTCAGAGAGTAGATTAAGCTGGAATGTGATCAAACCTTATTTGCAATCCGATTATACAAACTGCTCCTTGCACTGACCAGATTGAAGTAATTTCCCTATAGAAACGTTACCCTCGCTTTGGTGTAAAAATGATTAACATTTCCTGACTGTAGGTCAGCCTTTCACTCCCACTGTAATCCTTTATCAGGCAATGTGCCCATCTTTCGCTTAGGTTTGTTCCATTCGCGTCCTGCCTGGGTGCTAACCAAGGCATGGCATCCCAACTCAGTCTAAAAAAAATTGTAAGTAACCTCTCCGGCTCTTGGTGACGAATGAGGACAATAAATATACACTCTGCAAGAAGAGGATTAATAGCACATTTTCCTCTGGCTTGATTGTTCAACATTATTGACTTGCTTAATGATCTAATGGAGAACTCTTATGAACTGCCGAAAAATTTCCCTATCTGCTTAGAAAGGCTGCGGACGTTCTTATTTAGGAACAAGCATCTTTAACCTCGTGTGGGTTGATTTATGGGGACTGGTATCAATCACTGTGCCACACTTCAAGAAGTATTTAAACACCGAAAGCTACTCCTAATCCTTCCTCTCTTTTAAATAATCATCCACATAGGGCGTCTGGATCTCCAGCACACCCCCCAAACCTTTTACCATATCGGGATTCTGGCTGTGAAAACATTTTTCATACAAATTAGCCTCTGGTAATGAAATGCAACCCACTCCCTGCTGAACATGGAAAGCAAACCCTTGACTCTTCACATATTTCTGTGACAATCAAAGAAAATATTCAAGTCTGAAATTCATTATCATAGCCTGACTCCAATACCCGCAATAACATGTTTTGTTGTACAACATATTTAAGTTGATTTTCTTCAAACATTTTTTGGGCTTAACTCTTTAAAAAACATATTCATTCAATATACGTTCCCGGGCTACAGCTTGATAATTGAGAAATGTAGAGCAGCAGAGACTCGTTTTGGTGAGTTTTCCTAAGTGATTTAAAGACATGGAATGCATAAAACCAAAAGGGCCACATGTAGATGAATTCTTTGTGTAGCATTTTTTGTTGAAATGTAAGTGGCATATCAATTATATGTACAATCTGTGCAGTTGGCTACTTTTCTAATTTGCTCCATACCGGAAAAGATTCTATATTTCTCAAGGTCAGGAAGCTTCAGAGTAACAAAACCAATGTAATGTTTAGCTTTGTTGCTGATTTTCTTTGGAATTTAAAGCCCACAGAATGTGTAGGAAATGACCTCAGACACTTGGACACAAACTTTAGAAGCAGGATTGCACATTCTTCTCATTCCAGGAATCAGGGAACATTTTGGAAGCAAAAAGTGTAATACCATGGGACTGACCCTTCCCAAAGGATAAGACCCTAATCAATGTTCAGTTTATGTGAGTAATTAGACTCAGTAAATTGGTAGTAACGCATGCCTTCCTTGTTTAGATCTTGTATAGCAATGATCTATTTGAATAAAAATGAAGTCTACTAAAAGCCATCAAGATCTATTCTTCATTTGTTTCCTTGTTGTTACAAAACCAAAGCTCTTTAATAAGGCTTGAGCAAATCACACTGAAATTAAAGTTATTGAACATTTTAAGACTCCACTACAGAAATAAATTCTGTCTCCAAGTTCTGGAAACAATCACAAAAAGAAAACAACCTTCACACCAAACACCTTTCAAGGCTGTCACCTCGGCCTCAGAGGAGACAACAGGACACACCTGAGCAGCTATGACCACAGACACCCTGCCATGGTCACACCTGCATGTCCCAGCCGCAGACCCCGCAGGTGAACAAAGACCCTGGTTGTGTTCTCAAACAGCATTACCAGAAACCAGGGCTGTAATCCCGGGTCACCATGTAAACCTAATCCTGCGGCAAGAAGTAAAAGAGCTGCAGAGTTGGGAGGCTCCAGGCAACCTCTGTACCCGGCCACAAAAGACCTAGTCTTCAGGGAGACCAGGCTGCCCTGGTGACCAGTACCCAAACAGTCACGGATGCTCTCGCCTCCCCTTTGGTCCTGTCCTGAGTCTCGGCATGGCGTGCACAGAGCAGCGTTAGAGACAGTCAGCTTGGGAGGAACATGAGCTCTCGCACAGAGCACCGGGAGACAGAGAGCTGGCAAAGACAGCATCACACTTGGGCCGTGAGCCCACATTTCTCTCTTCTTGCCTGGCCTCGCCAGCAGCCTTTGCAACTGCTGCATTTTTTGAATGGCCAAGTTTTCTTTTTTGTGACACTATTAATATCAGCTATTTTTGCTAATATGAAAATTTCAGTCTAAAGAGGAAGCTAATTTGTAAGAGGAGAAAATGAACACATACCCAGAGTATGGGCAGGGGGGTCTGGGGTGGGGGACGTGACTGTTAACAACTGATTTCAGGGGCATTTTAGATTGATGGGATTTTTTTTTTTTTATGTTTTTTTCTTAAATTAGCTCACCTTCAGGGAAAAACTCGAGGCTGGGACAAGATGTGAAATTTATCTCCAGTGTGACAGCTCTGAAACTGTCTCACGAGCAATGCTTTGTTGGCGCAAATAAAATATTTTCACATTGAATATAAAGGGCAGGGTCTGTTTTCATTTGTGCCCCAAGTCCCTGAGGTCTTCCTGTTTCATGTCACGCATTTTTACAAAGTGTGCTGACTGGCTAATTTTGTAGTGCCATGTGTAAAATAACTAGCATATGTCTTATTCCCAACCTATAAACTCCTACATTCACATATCATAAAAATCATGGATTTGGGGAATCCACATGTTAAGAGAGTTTAGTTTTCATGCTGTCATCTAAGAAAATGGATCTGAGGACATGACTTCCATGTTAGTCTTGAAAGGTGACTTTTTATAATTAAACCCTTCATAGTTACTGAATTAAGAGAACAGTTACACATCATTTTTTTGTGTCTGGAAAATACACAAAGTTGTGAGCCTGCTACATATGTTGCAAAATTAGAATTAGAACTTATTATCAAAGATCTCTCTACTTCTTATTAGTGGTAGTTTATTTTGCTCTTTATGTATACTTTGGTTTCTACACTTGTGTCTCTGATTTATTTCACTTGCCCTTATGGTCTCAAGGTGCATCCATTTTTCTACAGATGCCTCACATCCATCTTTCTTGAGGGCAGAGTACTATTCTAAATGAGAAGTGTGGCAAGAGATGCAGGGAGGGGAAGGCAGGGAAGGGAATGGGGATTTTTAAACAGAGAGAACTGAACAAAAAATGGAAATAGAACTTTAACAAATAGGAAGGGGAATAAAAGTTGAAAGTTTAGGGAAGGGTGGGGAGGGAAGGGGGCAAAATAAAGAATTAAGATGTGTTATGTACTCGTACAAACCCTCGTACTCTGATAAAATTATCAACATGATGTTTAAATGATGAAAATTCAGCCCCTTCCCATCTGCCTGGGACTTGGCAGTATGACAGGAATCATCGAGTACAAATTTTCCCATGTTTTGTCACCAGTTCCAAGGACACAGAATCCACACCCAGCAGAGTGGTGGCCCAGGTGACTGAGCTAGTTTAAGTCATTTTCAATTGCATAAAAAGGTTAGCCTTTATTCTTAGCAGCCTGAGATTCGTGGTACTGATTTATTAATGAACATAGTGGATACTTTTGCTACTGCAACACTGCAGGAATGGTTCCTTCCTCTCTCGTCCTCCCGTTTTTTCTATCTTTTCCCTCCTTTTCCCTTCTCTCTCCTGTACTTACAATGATGCCCACCCACACTAACTTTTGAGGCATTTTCTTTTTGCTTACAAACCACAAGCCGGGTGCAGTGGCCCATACCCAGGTCCTGTGAGGCTGAGCAAGTCGGTGGGCTGTAATTCAAGACCAGCCTGACTCTACCTCAAAATTCAAAATGAAAAGAGCCAGGGGTGTAGCTTGGTAGGCAGACCTACTCTGGATTTAATCCCCAAATAACACCAAAAGTGAACAAGACACAGAGAAAACAGAGGCCATGTTACATGGAATGCTGTATAACATGTCATCCAACAAAGTGACACCGAACCACTGGGATTAGGCCCACCTCTCTGAAAACGGAAGGCTTTTCAGGTGACTCTGCCAATCCCTTCTCTCCCCTTTCCCTCAGGTATGCAATTGTTTGTCTGAACTTTCACTTTTTGGATACAGCTTCTCTTTTTCAGTTTCTTGAATGCTCTGTGCACATTTGACTTACCAGGGTTCATATATGTACCTCACAGACATTTGCATGGGTTTAGCTCGAGTTCCATGGCTCCTTCTGGCATTCCTAAAGCTGTCACATTTTAATCCTGCTGAAGACCCTTCGTGAATTCATGTCCTAAGCAACGTCTCTGAATGATTACATTGCCAAATTGCTCTCTTGTCTGGAAATCCCGTGTTCCTTTGTGGTGACGTTGCCTGCTGAGATGATCAGCATATGTTTATGTTCCAGTTTGGGGATCTTTAATCATTATGTTAGCAGTGGAGAAACTGAGGTAGTAAAAGCCACACCAAGAACCAAATCCAAACGTCATCCTGATTTGTGCTGTTTGTTCAGTGTGCCCCCTTTAGTAAACAGGAAATTTCAGGATTTCCTGATTTTGTCACTGATGAGACATTTGGAAGCTGGGACAAAATCCAACGTGTCAAGTGAGGTGTGAGGGGCATTTGATGACGCGGCACTCACAGCACTGCACTTAAAATTTAAGGGCCAAATTCATCACGAGCATGGTGCCATCAGTTTGAGCTTGATGCAGATATTTGTCAGACGAGGGTATGAAAGTAGCACATGCTAAGCCTTGCATTTTAAGTTAGGCTGGTGGGATTGATGCTAACGGGAGTGAGCACCAGTCGGACCCTGCTGCAGTCTGTCTGGGGACAGCCTGCCTGCCTGCCTGCCCAGTAAGCAGTGTTTCCATGTCTCCAGCTGGGTCTTCTCTCTGGGAGGTGGTGACAAAGGGATTTCACTGAGACCAAGGCACCAGTGGTGGGGGGCGAATTTGCCATTAGAATAGCCCTGGGCTCCAGCCAAGGCTGCGAGAGGTGCCGTGGACAGCTCTCCGGGAGCTCTGCAGCTGCACATGCAGGGGACAGTCCAGGGCTTGTGCTGCATGATAACGGCCAGGAAAGCTGGCCAGCTGCTGCCCGGCAACAAGAGCTGCAGAAGGCACAACAGCAGCGGCTGCACCAGCATTTCCACAAAGCGCTGACATAATTCTTTCCTGCCAGCACCTCCCAGGCCCAGCGGCAGCCCCCTCTTCCCAGGACGGCCCCGCCAAGAGAATGCACATGTCTCTGCTCACAGCCTAGTGTCACCCCCAACCTCAGTCTCACAGCACTGTCCAAATGCTATGGAGAGAAAAGAGAAAAGTCATTACATGCATTTCATCCAGTTTGGCTTGGTTTTAGGCAGACACAAAAGTTGAAAGGGGCTCTTTGGGTTTACCTAGACTAGCATTCTTACATTTAAACAGAGGATATTGGGCCTTAGTAATTGACTGGAGCAGAAATGATAATACTGGTTTGCAAAAGAAGCTGGTCCAGTACCCACATCTGCTGGTTCTTGTGATTTGTTGTTTGTTGGGTTTGTCGAAGAGTGGGCCATTGATTCAAAGCATATTTTTTCAAACATTGAGTCTCTAGAGAACCACATATTCTGTTGGTTTGTCCCTAAAATGTAGCACAAGGTGAATTATACTTGATTATTCAGAAAGGACTGTTGAGTTTCCCCTACATGCTGACATAGGCCGTATAATGAAGTCTTAAAAGTCAGCAGGGAAGATGCAACACTGGCCCTCACTGCACCAAAACTGCACAGTAACTCACCAGTAAGTCTTTTTTTTTTTTTAATTTTTGTTGTGGTTTTTGAGACAGGCTCTTGCTGTATTGTCTAGATTAACCTTGAAGTTCCAGGCTTCCTCAATCCTGCTTCAGACTCCCAGGTAGCTGGGGCCATGGGCATGTATCACTGTATCTAGTTAACAAAACATTAATCAGTGAATGAATGCATATGGATTACTTTTTTTGCCTGGCTACCATATAATCAAGCATTGATATTGGCCAACATATTGGAAAATACAAAAAAAAAAATTCAGACTAGCATTCTGAGAGGCTGACACAAGAAGATAACAAGTTAAAAAAAGAAGAAGAAGAAGACAACAAGTTCAAGTCCAGCCTGGGCAACCTAGCAACTTAGTGCAACAGTGTTTTAGCCATATTCTCATTGCTGAAAAAAAAAATACATAACACCCAGAACCCTACGGAGAAAAGGCTTATTTTTGCTCATGGTTTCAGTACTTGACTAGGTAGTTTCAAGACTGAAATGGTGTGGTGGAAGGACATACCACAGGAAAAGGGCGTGACAGCCAGGAAGTAGAGAAAGAAGGGAGGAGATGGGGCTAAGAATATACCATTCCAGGTCAGGAGCTCAGTGAACCAAATCCAACCAGGAGCCATCTCCTAAGGGCACATTCAGCTACTGAACACATCAAGGATACCATCCACTGATCAGCATAGAACATCCATGGTTCAATCACTTGCCACACACATGAGAATTCTGGGAGACACTTCAGATGTAAATCATAACATTCTGCCCTTGAAAGACTAATGCTCAATTCATTACACAACATGTAGTCTATCTCTGAGAGCTACCAAAACTTAACAGCTCCAGCATTGCTGAAAAATCCAAGTCCAAAGTCTCCACTGAGACTCAAGGCAAACTCTTAGCTATGAGCCCCTTAAAGTCCAAAAACAAAAGTAAACATTTCCAACATGCAACAGCACAAGATAAAAAATTCTTATTTTAAAAAGGACTATTGGGAGATAGAAAGGAACTGGACCAAAGTAAGACTGAAACCCAGCAGGGAGAACATTAAATCCTGTAGCTCCATGTCCAGCACCTGGCACAGGTTATGGTGAGATGTGAGCTCCAAAGGGTTTAGGTAGACCTCCCCCTACAGCATTATCCGTTGTATCCCTCATGGCTTTTCTCTTGGGGTGGCTCCACTTACTGCTTGCGACTTTTCTTAGCAGACATTCTACATTCCTGGCATCTCCAGGTTCCTGGGCTCCTGATTACATTTCCACTTTCACTGTCACAGCTTCAAGCATTGTCTTCTCAGGAGCATCCTGCCTACTCCCTCAGGCCTTCTGAAATCTGGCTGGAAGCCTCCATGAACCAACCTATCATTCTTACATTGTGCATGCCTGTAAAACAAGCACCATGAGGTTGACACCAAGATCTGCTGTCAGCTTGAGCAGTAGCCACAACTCTTGAATCACAGCTGCAGAGGCTTCTGAATGCCTTCATGGCTAAGCATTGTGAAGGAAACAATAGGGATCAATATGTTAGGCAAACCTTTTCCGGAAAGACATCATGGGGCTCTTTTCTTAAATCTGAAAGTTTTATAATTTTGTGCCTTTGAGTATGTGAAGAGTAGGGTCTTGTTGATTTGTGAGATGCTTTCAAGCAATTATTCCTATTGTCCTAAAAGTGCTTGGCTTCTTTTTAATACTAATCTTTTCAGCAACAATCCCTTCTTTTGTCCCAATGTTGCAGGTTGTTCCTTTTTGATAAAACAACAAACTTCTCACGTCTCCATCTTGTTCCTGATTTTCACTGTACACAGGGCTAGACGTAACTAGAAGTACAAATGCCACAATCTGAACATTGGGCTACTTTGATATTTTGTCTCTAAGACTAACTAGTCTTCTACTTTTAATCTCATTCTCCTGAAAAGTCTTAGGACATGGGAAAAAAGTAGGCAAATTTTTTTTGTCAGATCATAGCACATACATGGGCTCTAGTTCAACTGCTAAAGGAGTCCTTGCTCCCAGCTGAAACTTCCTGGGAATGGCCCTTACTCTCTGCATGCCGATGAATAGTCTAGATTTCTGAGCCCTGACCAGAATCTCCTACCAACCCAGGCCATAATATTCTAGTGCTTCTCCAGCCTGCATTAATAAATCTTCCCAAATTCATAAAAAAAAAAAAAAAAAAAAGTCCTAACACTTCTAAACAACATGGTCAGGTACGGTCCAGATTAACAAAACAATGACTCCACTTCCCTAGTACCAGAATCTACCTTATTCACTGTTACAATGTACATCTAGATGTCCCCTCAAAGACTTCTGCACTCATAGTGGGACTTTGGGGTGGTAATTAGATAATGAGGTCATGACACCTAGTACATCAGTCTATTGATGAATTTATCACTAAATGTGATATCAGACAAGGGGGGTGCTTAGGGGCATGGCCTGTTAGAGTATCTTCCTATCTCCCTTCTCCTCTCTCTCCTGCCCTCCTTCCTCCTCCCCCTTGATCCCTCTCTGCTTCTTGTTTGAAATATTATGAACAACCCTTCTCTGCCATACTCCTCTGCCATACTGCTCTGCAGTAGAGTCAGCCAACTGTGGATTGAAACCTCTTCAACTGATGAGCCAAAATACACCTTTCTTCCTTACAGCTGTAGGGTGTCAGGTATTGTGTCTCAGGGACAAGAAAGTAACTAAGACATTCTCTCACTACTGAGAAAAATATCTGATACCCACAGTTTAAAGGAGGAGAGATTTATTTTGGCTCATGAATAGCATGGTGAAAGAACATGATGAAGGAAAGGGTGCTCAAACCATAGCAGCCAGAAAGCAGAGAGAAGGGAAATAAAATTATACCCCTCCAGGTCATATTCCCACTGGCCCATGTCCAACCAAGACTCAACTCCTAATAGAACATTCAGCTACTAAATTCATCAATAGTTGAATCCACTGATGAGAATAGGGCCCCCATGACCTAATCACTTTACACACAAGTGAAAATGGTGAGGGGTGAGATGTAGACCATAACCGACCCTATCTCAAAATAAAGAATAAAAGAAGAGCTAGGAATTAGCTCAATATGAAGGCCCTGAATTCTACCCAGCACTACAAGTCATCAACAACAAAAGCTTTCAAGTGAGAGACATTTAAATTCACTAAGTAAAGCTTGTACCTGGTTCATCTTAGAAATTGAAATTGATGGGCCACCAAGCTAAATGTCATGAATGATTGTTGTTACTGGTTTCAAATGCTTATTGTTGAAATAGATTGCCTGTAATAAATCCATAATTTTAAGCCTAATACAGCATTTATTTTGTAATGGGTTTTGTTGGAAAGCAGGCAGTGCTAACTCAGAAGCTTGCTGATGGCTGGGTAAAGGCAACCTGGAAATAAGAGTATAAGTAATTAATGCAAGTGGGCTGGAGAACTGGATGTACTGCCTTGCATTTTTAATGGCTCTGAATTTAGTTCAATGGTTCTTTCTGTTGATGGCTATGTCTGTTGTGCCTTGGCATAACTGATGTCATCTTGAGCCCTGCATTTAACTAGTGCCCTGTATTTGACCCAGGAAAATAGAAAATTTCCTAGAGTACAAGTCCCATGAGAAAAACAGAATGAGCTGTACCCCCGGGAGAAAAATTAACCTGCTCAACAAAGAAGCAGGATACAGGTGTCAACCAAAAATTGATGTAAGATTCTAGCTAAATTGTTTCCAACAGGATGTCTTTTTTTGGTTCTTTCCTTTAAAAGTTTTGTAACTTTCCAGGTTAGGGCCACTTGGTGAGACTGAAACAAGGGTCCACACGAGTAGTCACTGAGCTCAGTTAATTAAATTCCAAATTTATTAATTTGGCTGCTTGGATTCCTATATTGTTCACAGACCCACTTCAGTGTCCAGGGAAAATAAGGTTACTAAATGAGTTTCTGGGGACAGGTCCAAAGTCCCTTGGTCTTTTTTTTTTTTTTAATTAATTTTACTTAAAGAAAGACTAAACAAAACAGAAAATAGGTAGAAATAATACATGAATTCAGAGAAAAAAAAACAGTAATAAATCACTAGTTGATGTTTACATATTGTCATTTTACAAATAGTTGTTCAAGATACAAAAATGGAACATGTAAAGTGGGAATTGAAACAGCGAAACTGCAAACAGTTCTGTTCAACTGTCCAACAAAAACTTAGTAACATGGTTGTCAATCCTATACACTTAAACATACATGCAGTTATCCATATCTTCATTTATGTTTAGATTAAACAAACTAAAGCAGGTTAAAACCATTCTGAATGAAGAATAATAGTATTGCTGGATTTCACATCATGACACTCCATGATCAGCACTGGGTACTATAGTGTCTTTTTTTTTTTTTAATTTATTTTAAAGAAATACTAAACAAAACAGAAAATGGGTAGAAATAATACATAATTTCAAAGAAAAAATAGTGAGACATCACTAGTTGATGATTACAGATTGTCTTTTTTATAAATAGTTATTCAAGACACTAAAGTGGAACATATAAAGTGGGGATTCAGACAGTGACATTGCAACCAGTTCTGTTCCAACTACTCAACAAAAACTTAGAAATATGGCTATCAATCCTATACACTTAAACATACATGCAATTATCCATATCTTCAATTATGTGGACATTGAATAAACCCAAGCAGGCTAATATCACTCTGAACAAAGAATAATACTATTGCTGGGTTTCACATTATGACACTCCAGAATCAGCACTGGGTATTTTACTGTCTCTTTTTCTTTAAAGTTTCTGTTCATTTCATCATGTGTCATAAGATCAGTTCTCAAACATTGTTTATAGGCTGTACACATGCATGAGTCTTAACATGTATTTCTATCCTTTCTATATTAGAGGGAGAAACAAAACAAAGCAAGACAAAACAAAACATATTCCTATAACCACATGAAATGAAAAAAAAAACATATAAGTCCATTGTACAAAGAGTTCTATCATGGTTCCAGTGTTGTCTCTTGTTATCTCCAATAGAATTGGTCATCAGTCATAGTATAATTGAATATATCAGTACATAACAGTATTAATAAAAAACCAACTTTGTATATAGTATAGAACTTCAAAAACTGGCAGTTATAAAATCAGAATGTATATCATAGAGTCTTGTCATCTTCAGTGTAGCTGCCTATACTCTCAGACTTGATACTATCAATCATCAGTTTTGAATAAAATCTTCTCTGCCTCACTTCTGTTATGATCTTTTTTTGCCATCAGTTGTTTGCTTATCATCTTCATTCTGTTTTCTGCTCCATTCATTGAGGCCTCTCTGCTACTGTTTCTGGAATCCTAGTACTTTTCTCTCTCTCTAGAAAGCCCGTATTCCCTGTAGAGTTGGATTGGTGGTTACAAATTTCACAAGTTCCTCTTTGTCATGGAAACATCTTGTTTCTCCTTAATTTCTAGAGACAGTTTAGCAGGGTATATCAATCTGGGTTGGAGGTTATTTTCTTTCAGGGCATGGAATATTTCGTTCTAGGCTCTTCTTGACTTGATGGTTTGTGTCGAGATGGGCTTTCCTTGATAGGTTATCTGTTTCTTGTCTCTAATGGCTTTTAATATTCTGTTCTTATATTGAATTTCTGGGATCTTGATTATATATGCCTGGGTGTAGCTCTGTTTTGGTTGTAGGTGGCTGGATTTCTATATGCCTCATATATCAGAACATCATTTCCTTTTCCTATGTTTGGGAAGTTTTCCTTAATTATTTCTGTGAATAACCTTTGTTTGTACCCCTGCTTCTTCATTCACATTCTTTATTCTCAAGTTATAGATCCTCTTGTCATCTTCTAGCCTTTGTATTGTTTCCTTGTTATTTTTTAAAAATTTTCCCTTTCATAATCCCACATTGCAAAACTGTCCTCCAGTTTGGATAATCTATCCTTAGTTTCTTTCAAGCTGATTTGCCATCTTTCCATAGAATTTTTAATTTTCTGGTAATTTCTTTGAATCTGCTTCATGTATTCTATATCTTTTTATATGCTTCATCGAATGGTTCTCTCCTTTGAGTTTCTCCCTTTTTTCATCTGTCTGCTTGAGGGGTGCTTAGTATCTCTTTTATTAATCTTCTTATATCTTGCTTTATTTGGCTAAATATTTCACTTTTGAACTCATCTATGAGGTCTCAAATGTATCTCTTTATGTCCACTGCCATGTCTGATATTGCATGTTTGCTGTTCTCATTCTCCTTTGTCCTGGGTCAATGTTCTCAGGGTTGGGACCTGGGGACTTTGTCCTGGGTCAATATTCTCAGGGTTGGGACCTGGGGTCTTTTTGTTGCTTCCTCTTCCCATCTTTTTTGCTTCTTCCAGGAGGCCCCAGTTTCTTTCTTTCTTGGTTACAATTCTTCTGAAGCACGCTGGTTAGATGACCCTTCTCACTGCTGTGTGCTAGTGAGGTGAAGACAGGGAGAGCATATACTAGCTCCTTTCCTCCGGGTCAGTCAAGCTGCTGTGGCCTGTGCTGTATTACTCTACACTACCTCCCCTCCAGATCAGTCAAGCTGCTGTGACCTGCACTGTATTACTCTGCACCACCTCCCCTCCAAGTCAGTCAAGCTGCTGTGGCCTGCACTATATTACTTTGTGCCCCCTCCCCTCTGGGTCAGTCAAACTTCTGAGGCTTCACTGGGTTAGTGTGCACCACCGCTGTAGTGACTTGATTTCAGATAACCTATTGGGTCTCAGCCAAGTCACATGACCCAAGCCTAGCTCATCTCACCAGTCCCATTTGGGAAGGGAACAACTGACTGAAGTCACTGCTGCTCCTTATACTTACCAGTCCTTCCCTGTCCCAGAATGTCGTCTGCTGGAGCCCCCCTTTCTGTAGAATGGCTCCACTCCTGTCGCTCACCACAGGTTGATGCAGGCACCCTGCCAACTCAGCTCTCCATTTGGCTGGCTGGCCCCCAAACTCAATGTAACTGCGCCTCCAGTGAGTCAAAGCAGTGGGACCTCCGACAGCTTGGCATGTTGCGGCAGGACCTCAGATGGTCAGCAAGTCGCCCCATGTGGTGGGAACACTGAACCTTTAGCTGTTCCAATAATAGCACCGGGACTATAGGTTTGGTTGTTTCTTCTCACCTTAATTTCTTCTTGGGACAAGAGAATTCATCTCCCTCTGTTTGGGGCTCCCCACTCTGCATTATGTTGAATTCTAGGTTGACTTTCTCAGGGAGCCTCTGTAGCCAGTTGTTATCTCAAGTCCCTTGGTCTTTTATTGAGCCTCCTGTCTCTCTTTTCCACCAAAAGCATGAATTGGGTTGATAGGAAACTGGTTTCATTGGCTATGGGGAAAAAATAGGAAGTAGATACTGGGCCATATATCCATGTTAATGTGCATGCTAATGATGCATGCAGTCTTTACACACAGTGCACTTGCCAGTTAGATGTGTGATATCTCTCAGATGGCAGTGGGAAAACAGAAGGGGGAAAGCAAGGCCTTCCCAGAACCCTGTGAACTGACCAGGGACAGTGCCCTTCCTGCTGTGCTCGGTGCTTGAGAAGGCTCAGAAAGCTTTCGCAAACATCATTCACATTAAATGTGAAAGTCACCAAGTCTACTGTTTTCTCTCCAAAGTCTATTTTAAGATGATTTTCTATGAAATTTATGGTCTTAAAATGGATATCTAGAATAAGCCCAGAAAAAAATGAAGAAGTTTGTTGTACAAAGCTCTCTTCCAGGTGCTTTGGACACTTAGTAGACCTTCCAGTAAGTCTTCCCAACTCTGGTGAGTCACACATTCTTCCTCCTCGGGCTCATAGTGGGCTTGCTGCAAAAGCAGCTGTGTGAATGTGTCAGATGGAAATAGGAGGAAGCTACTGACTCAATGTGCCACCTCCCCCTCAGGACAGCACCTTGAGAAGACTCTCAAAAACACACACAACCCCCTGGAAAAAAATTACCCTCGTGGATGGAGTGATCTTCTCAGGCTTCAGAGCATACCCTAAAGATAACTGCAAGTTCTCCAGTGCATGACACAATGCTGTATTCAGCATATTAATCATTCCTATGGCACACATGTGCACATGCCTGTGCATGTGTGTTTCTTGGGAAGACACGATTGACAATGTTTTGATTTTTAACATCCTGCTTGTGAAAAGAGCCTATTCTCCAAGGCCTTGCTGCTTCTTTTGGAGTTGGAAAGAGTACTTTCTGGGTCCCATCCATATATACACATAATGTTCTAGTCTTCTGCTTTGTGTGCCAGGTCTGGGCCAGGTGTTTGAGAGAGAAGTCTCAGACACAAGTGGATATTTCCTTCAGATAAACAATATAGAAAAACCAGGAAGGTCCACTTTCTGGAACTTGCTTCTGCTGCACCAAGTCCTCCATTTCCTCCTGGGAGTCAGGACCCTGGGAGGCTGTGAGCATGGGACCCAGTTAGATGACAAATTGGATGGCAGAGCCATGGAGCATATGATCAGGGAAGCAGCCATCCCTGCTCTCCACCCACATGCATTACCAAAGTGCACTTCTCACCATTGAGCAGGCTGCTGTGACCTCATAAGCCTCATGCTCTTTTTGTGAAGCCTAATCTATTGGTCAGCCCGTCCTGTGGGGACGATTCTAAAAAGTGGGTTTGCAAGCTCTTCCATTAGGAGGTCCTTGTATGAGGAAGTTACTTAGGAAACTACCATTCTTTCTTGGGCTTGTTCTGTAAATTTCTGAGAAGAAACAGCAATTTATACTCTTTCTGTCCCAAATTCAAAGGCAAATAATTTTATGAAGGGCACATTCTGTAGACAAGTAAATTGCACACAACAATTTAGAGAAGCATTTTCTTGCATTTCTGCTAGTTCTTGGAGCTCTCAGATAAATTATAGAGCCCTGAAATTATGGGAAAATAGAAAATAACAGGGGTTGAATTTTCCCTGTAAGGTGAATTTTTAAATAGCCACTGCAATGTAAGCAAATCAGGCCAAAAAAAAAAAAAAAAACCCTCTGGTGATGTATTTAAAAGACTTAGTGAAGTCTCATCTAAGAGCTTCTGAAAGTCACTGTACAGGAAATAAGAATACATTCAGTAAATAATTAAATCTGTCTTATTGTCTTCTCCCTGAAATTACAGTTGTGGAATAAACTTGGGTCTTCCCTTCCATTTTTTCCTTGTTGATTTATTAATTCTGATTTAAATGTTCCTTATGAGACTACATCCTTAAACAACATCGAAATGGATGCTTTCAGAGTTTGATCTAGCCCATAAACAAAGTCAAATTAGAATGACATACTATTGTTTGATGTATAAAATAAGAAAACTTTTAAAATAATAAAACTCAGTGTTGATGAAGGAGTATAAAGGAAAAATTCTTTAAGATATTTGTATGTCTATAAGTTGGTTCACCTTTTAAAAGCAGAGAAGTCTGGGAATAGTACATATTTTGAAACCTTTAATAAATCAAATCTCCATGCCATCATTTAAGAATCTATCCAAAGAAAATAATCAAGGATAACAAAGATTAATGTTCAAGGCTATTTATTAGAGCATTATTTTTGAACAGTGAAGAAATGAAAAAATATAAGTCCCTTCTGAGGTCTCCCAACTTTCAGAGAAGGAGATTTCTTCAGAGTATATAGAATAAGAGCTTCTTCGAGCTATGACGGTCAGGACGTTTGCTAAAATGACAGCCTTCTTGTATATCTCTTGTGGAATCATTCAGGCTCACTTTCCCTGGGCATTTTGTGCTTTGGTGAGGCTCTGAAGATTTTAGGGTCACTAAGATGATGAGCAGTGTTTGCAAGGGGAACAACAGTTCAGGAGATAAGAGTAGCTCTAGTGGTCCCAGAAGTCTGTTGCCTTGTGACTCAGCTTTTCATTGGGTATATGTAGATGGTCTTTTCTGAGCCTTTGGTGTTTTCTCTACCACATGAGTTCTGCTTATCTTTTTTTGTCTTTGAAACATAAATGGCAGCTTTTAACCCCATGTGACATGGTACAAAAGATACAACCTCAGATGAACAAGGTTTGTCCCTGCCAAGACGCACCTCCTCCTCTCCTCTCAAACCTGATTGCTGATCACTGCATTACGGCTACCTGGATGAGGGTTTTAGCAGCCTGCTTGCCTGCCAGTAAAAGATCTGGGAACCATTGTGCACCTTTTTGGTTGAAGTTTTTCTACACAACAGATATCTAAGTAAGCAAACTTTCACAAAGGAGAAACATCCATGTAATCATTACATTGAAAAATGGAGGATTGCTGGAATCTCGGGGTCATGCCCCCTCTCCGTCATTAACCACCCTAAACACCCAGCATTCTGGCATCTACCAACACATATTGGTTTTGCACATTTTCCAACTAATGTAAGTTACACCGTGTGATATTGAACTTTGTTATTGTTGTTGTTTGGTTTTGTTCTCCTAGCACTGTATTTGTGAGATTCAACTTACATTGTGATGTATATTGTGGCTTTTATCCAATGATTTATTAAATGAATAAACCATAATTTACTTGCCTATCTTATTGGTAAATGTTTATTTTCATCTTAAGATTATTCTCAACTTTTGGAGTTTTATCATTGTGACCATTCTAGACAATTTCCTTGAAGAGGGAGCCAGTTGCTTCATCTCCCCTGGTCTATATTCAGAAGTTTCAGTTTAAAACCAACTCTGAAATGTATAAATGCTATCACATTGTGGTTTAATTTATAGTCTCCTCGGGAATAATGCATTGAACACTGTATGTGTTTGTCTGCCACTTTGTATCAACACGCCTGCTCAGCTCCTGTGTTTGACTGTGACAAGTTTCCATTAACTCATCTGGAAGGAAGGCCCTACTATCTCTCTGGAGCACTCATGCCATGGGTGGGACTGGAGTCACATGGTTCAGTAAGCATTTCACTTTGTTTGACGTGCTGGGGGCTGACCCGGGGCCTCATGTATGCTAGGCTAGCACTCTACCACTAAGCTATTTCCCCAGATGCCCTAGAAAATGCCTTCTTAAAATTAGTTCCTGATGGGCTGAGAGTTGAGTTGGGAATTCCATGGGTGTGTAAGGCATAAAAACCTAATGACCTCTTTGAGAACCCTAACTGGGTGGCAAAGACAATCATTCAGGGAGATAACGATGACTCAGTGTATGCTGGAGAAAGAAACCAGTTCTGAGTGGCTGCTCAAGGTCACTTTGATTCAAGTCATTATCATTGCTGTGGATAAGATAGTGGGGAGAAACACAATAACCATCATGACCTGTTAAAGACCAAAGTTGGATTTGGGTGACTGAGCACAGCTGACATTGTAGACTAGTGGTCTTGAGACAATGGTCTACATAATGGATCTCATCTGAAGATGGATATGAGCCATATTTTTAAAAAATATAAACCAAAGAGGAGGCAGCCATTGAAAGATGAGGGGAGGAGCACATGTGTGATATTCATTCTTTCATTCTGTCAACAAGTTCATGTCCAGATCCTGACAATGAGTGAAAATTAATGGGTACTCATTCTCCACCAATATTCCAGTCAAGTCAGACAATTTTCTTGCCTTCATGGCATTTCTGTTAATAAACAGACTGACAATGAGAGCGCTATGAAAACTGCCCGAGATAAGCTGGGCCTGGCTTAAGAATTTTCTGGCATGTAGCTCTTACTGCATAAAGGGAAGGATTCTGGGCAAATATTGATGGAGCATCTCCCACCCATGAACGGATGTGCTTGGATAATCGTGCCCATTGAATAAATTGGTTGGGTCTCCTGGATGACTAGGTCTTTCCCACAGCTTGTGGAATTTGATGGAAATTTCCACAGACCTACAGCCCAACAGGATATTTAACAAGTTGCCCATATGTGATATGAGGGCCAGGTTTCCAAAGCTCCAGCCCCAGAAGCCACTGGATAAATCATTTGGATTACTTTCTCTTTTCTCAGCACTCCCTACTTCTCTCTTGTGCCCTTTTTCCTCCTGACCCAAATCACTTCTGCTTAAATTGCTTAGAAAAATTACCTAACTTTCCCTCTTCCTCTGACTACAGAAATGTGGTCCATCAGACTCACCCCGTTTCCAGGACAATTTCTTCCATCTGCTCACATTGTAAGTGGTGACCAATTGATCTGGTTAGACTCTTCTAGCATCTATCAGTGTTTTCAGCAACTAAACTCTGGGCTGAAAACTGAGGTTGTAATGAGCGTCTAAGTAAGTAATCCTTCTTAAACATGGAAAAGAAGCATACATCTGTAAAGTTAGTTCTGATCAATGATTAGGTATTGGTCACAGTGAATCACCAAAAATTATATTGCAGTGTTCCCCATATAGATACACAGACACACAGAGAAACATTAAAATGCAGAAGCAAGGTGTCACTTCTCAAATTATCACTTGATAAATTACTTTGATCTTTTGTAATACCAACTAGACTTCGACAGCAATTTTATGATACATGTATTTTTTATATTTAATAAGCCAAACTTAAAAGCTTCAGATATATGCAATTGGTAGAGGAAAAAAAATCTGCCTTTAAGAAAACTCAACCTTTGTTCCCAATCTAAGGTTCTTTGTAATCATAAGTCTATCATTTTTATTTTCTTTTGTTTTATGATTATTTATTTTATTGATCTCAGGGCTTTATGCATGCTAGACAAGAGCTCTGCCACCAAACTACATTCTAAGCCCCAAATTGTATCATTTTTAGTATAAAGTAAACTGCTAATACTTAAATTGTACTACCTAGAATAAAATGTAACAGAATTATTCAAAGCCATGTAAAATATTATATTAAATTAATTTTTTAGATTCCAGGAAATTTACTTGTGATTCATATTGGTTTCTTATTGTTCTATTTTGATGGCTAAAATTATGCAGAGTTTCAGTAGAATAAAGTTATAGTTGTGCTTGGAATAATTATTTTCAACTATTAATTTGCCAAGATGCAACACAAACTGTTTACAAGGGGTAAGAAATTTTAACAAGAAGCAACTCCAGGCAATGAGATTGTGCACATAAAAACTGAGATCAATTGTTTTCCCATTACATTATATTTCACTGGTTTCAGGTCAAATTCCTAATGTCATTATGAGTCACCAAAGCAAATATTGTTTACTAGTATATATACATAATAACACTTTTAATTATCTTCATTCCAATGACTTTCAAGTCGGATGGTTTTCCTCTAGGTACAACCTGTGTGTATGCCTGTCTGTGTCTGAATGTGTGATTGTGTCTCCAGAGTTAGAAGGCAGTAAAAACATTGTCTAAAGTAGACAGATTCATTTGATATTTGAAATAACTTGATACTTGTTCATATATTTATAATATCATTTTTAAGTAGTAAATTTTCCTTCAGAGAACTCTGAGGTCCAACAGATTTTGATAAAAACCAGTGTGGTTATATTCAAAAAGTTTTCTAGGAGAAGAAAGTAACTGACTTATCATCCACAAAATAGGAAAACTGAACTTTACATTCAGATTTTTAGGCAACTAAAGGAATTATTTTGGAGGTATTAGAGATTGTCTTATTTTGATGCAGAGGAGGAAAAAAGGTCCTACAGGGACGAGACATTGACAGTAACTCTGTTGCATATTTGGTGTGGGAAGAACTTGGAGCACAAAGGAAGAAGACTGGGTGTCCATAGCCAAATGCACGCAAGACAGTTCTGGAGGACAAGCACCTGAGGTCAACTGTTACATTTCTTTTTTTTTTTTTTTTTTTGTCTTTCTCCTTTTTATCGGTACCAGGGATCGAACTCACGACTGCCTGCTTGCAAGGCAGGAGCTTGTGCCGCTGAGCTAAATCCCCAGCCCCTACTGTTACATTTCTTACCTTGATAACCAAAAACGTGTCTCAGTGGCTTCCCATCCTCAGAAGTCCTTTCCCATCCTTTCAGGGTCCCCCAGAAAGTCAGGCCTGTATTGGCGGCACTTCCCTGGCACCCAGGAGAGTAGGCACCCAGGTCTTCAAGTAGCAGCCAACACCTCGCCCCCTCTATAAGGCTACTGAGGGAAGATGGGCTTTATCTCATTTGGCCAGACCAAGCAGGGACTAAGAGTCCATTCAGCCTGTGTTCTCCTTGCAAGTCCCAAGGTACATCAAGTCATCTTAAAATTCCATCTGAAAGAGGAAATCGGATCCCTCTCTGTTTCTACCTTAGCTCCTCACACCTGGCCCTGCCTCCCGAGGCTGCCTGCCTGCACTGCTTTCCAGAGCTCTTGTTCATAGCTGTGTTAATGGCACACTTCATACAGAGATGCTTCCCTACTCCACTTAGAGATGTGTGGGGAAATGGTGGGTCTTCCTGTCGTAATCAACAATTTAGGAAATATTCTGCGTGTGTGTGTGTACACATATAAAAGGAAGTTACTGAGACTACAAACATCAATTTTTCTTAACTAGATTGGTAGTAAAGGGGAAGATAGTAATGCTAAATGTATTTATTGCTTCCTGAAAGCCAGGCTAGGAAGGGTGGTCCATGTTATCTCGTTTGTCTCCACCCTGTGTGATAGGGGCCTATGACTGTTAGAAATGAGACCGAGGCCAGTAAAGGTTGGAGACTTCCTAAGCATTACACTCAAGGAGGTGATGAAACCTGATCTAATAAAGGATTCACGATGGTCAGGTGGGGAACTCCCATCCATTGCCCCTGGAGATCTCAGCACATTCTGCTAATGGCCCCCGATACAGGGCCATGTCTCTTCATCATCAGCTTGACGGTCTCCTCTGAGGGGTTAGAAAGTGCAAATACCCTGACCACCCTCCCTGAAAATTTAGAAGAAAGGCTGGTGAGCGGAGGTGGGACTCTGGGACCTACTCACTCTCTAGGACTTCCAGTGATGCTTGTGTGTAGATGCTAGGCCCTCACGTCTTGGTTTTTAGGTTTTGTTGTTGTTGTTTTTTACCATACTAGGAACTGAACTCAAGGTCTTCATAGTGAACTGCATCCCCAGGCCATAGTATTTATTTATTTATTTTAACATTGAGATGGGCTCTTACTAAATGCCCAGGCTGGCCTTGAATTTGTGATCCTCCTGCCTCAGTTCCCAGAGTGCTGAGTGTGCAGGCACACCCTACACATTTGGTTTTGTCTCGTTTCCAAAGGGATCCTGGGAAACACGAGATTCCAGAAATACTACAAAAAAAGAGAGAAAATGTATTTAGATGAGAAATAGAAAAAAATAGGAGCTAGAAATGGGACTATTATGAAAGTATTTATTTTCGAGTACTTACTAATGAATGCCCTAAATTTGGTTCAAATCCTTAATTCCAATATGAAATGGAACCCCAGACTGGTTATGTGATACACGGTGTCTATAGGACACTGGCAACACCACACATTTCTTGTTAAAAATACAGAATAAGTCTGCTTTAACACCCACAAAAGGCACGACTAAGCTTCACACTTCTATTCCGTGTCACCGCATCCTGTACAACTCAGCCAGTCTGCCCGGCTGCAGGCTCTCGGGCTCTACTCTCAGCAGGGGTCTCGTGGTGGGGTGGCCGGTGTCCCCGGAGGACACTGCGTTTCCTGATTCTGTCTTCCTGCCACTCTGCCATGGCCGAGGGAGATGAGTGAAGCAGTTTAATGCACTCTGCACCGCGTGCCTACAGAAAAGCCCGTGGGGCCTCGGCTTAGCTGGCGCTGTTACCTGCAAGCTGCTGCCGAGGCTCTCCTGCGGCGGTTCAGGTGGGAAATTCAGCTCACACAGGTTTTCAAATGATGCAAGGCGGGTTTAGGATGAGACAGCTAGGGTTCATGTCCTGTGTCACCCACCACTCCCGTTGTCCCTCTGTGGGATATGATGGCTTTACCTCTTTACTCCCGCTGGGTCTGTGCACGTTAAATGATGTACTATGGCCTGAAACACCGAACAGAGACCTCGGCACAGCATAGGTGCTCAGTATATAAATTTCTTTTTTTTTTTTTGGTCTTTTTCCTTTTTATTGGTACCAGGGATCGAACTCACGACCGCCTGCTTGCAAGGCAGGTGCTTATGCCGCTGAGCTAAATCCCCAGCCCCCCCCCCCTTTTTTTTACAGTATATAAATTTCAAACAACAGCTGGGAGGGTTAGCGTTTTTCCTAACACCCAACTACTCTGTGTGCGGGCCTGAGGTCACTGGGATATTTTCCCCAGAATTTCAAGCTGGTGAGAGCTCTACAGGCAAAAGACAAAAGGGGAATAAAAGTCGTTTGCCACCAAAGAGTCTCACAGAGGAAAATAAGAAAAAGAAAGAAGAAAATCTGCGAGCACTTGCCATTTTTTTGCGGTCTGATTTTCAAACTCTAACTCTATTGAATTGTGATGTCAAGAGAAAGACAGTTTCACAATTAAATTATAGCTCCAGTTGCTACCATTAAGTTATTAACTTTTATATTTTAAAATTATAGAATAAATATAGCCTTGAAACTAGCTAAACCACAGAACTGTACTTCAAAGGCTGGTTGGTGGGAAAAACCACACGGAGAATCATTTTCATTAGTTTTATACACTCCAAACTTTTATAAACATTTTTAATAATATAACTTACAAGCCGAAACCAAACAACTAAATACACTATAAAACTAGTCGTCCCCCCCCAACCCGGTATAACATTGAGAATACGTAAGGAGATGTTTCACTTTTAAAGCAAATTGACTAACCCCGAAATGACATTTTTCACTCACTTTCAAATTATGAACAAGGGGAAATTTTATTTCTATTCTCTTGGATAGTTATTGGCTCCATATTTAACTTGTAAAAACTTCACACTTTAATATAATAAATGCAAACTAGATGAAACTGAAGTTTTTGATTTTCATTAGACTCTTTGATAACTAAAAGTAATGAAGCTACCATTGCCTTTCATGAAAATTTTAAATGTTTTTCTGGCTATAAAGGTTATGTATATTCTTTGTAGAAAATTAGAAAATGTATAAAAATAGAATTTTCCAAGAGTAATTCAAAAATTCTGATGATAACAGGTACTCAGAGAACGTGGATATTTCCTTAAAAAACTGCTGTTAAAAATTTTTGTTTATCCATTAATGTTTCTGGCTTATGCATGCAATGCTGGCTATCAATATTACTTTCGGATGTTTTATTCATTTTTCTTTTTAACACAATACACTTCTCCTAAGTTTATTTTCCAGGTTTTAAATAGTATTGCATTTCTTTTTCAAGTTGACATTTCCCCATCAGTTGATGCTTTATTGATGCATTTTGCTATTTCTCTGAATTTTTCAAGATTCTATAAAAGTATGGCATGTACAATATTGGTAACCATGTAAACTAGTTATGGTGATAGAATGTACATTAGCATTTACTGAGTTTACCTGGAAATAGCTCTGCAGTATTTCCATATCATTTAATCTGCCCAGCAGTTCTTTGAGAGCCAGTGTAACACTGTTGCCTCAATGGTAACAAGTGGGAGAACCAAAGCTCCAAGAAACTGAATAACTTACCCATACACTTTCAACTCCTGGATCAGTCTGATGTGGGGCTTGAGAAAGAGAAGCGGTTAAGAATGATTCCAAACTTTTGGCTTTGGAGTCAAAGTTGCTGTCCTTTGACATAAATGACCAAGTGGGATCAAAATAGGAATAGAGATGTTGAATTTAAGAAACACTTGAAGCCTTTAAATGAATAAAATCTAAGCATCCTGAGGGTTCTGGAGAAGTGAATAAGACAGAATGAATGGTGCAACAAAAGCCCTCATCATTCAAACAAGCCTTGCAAACTGTGGGAGGCGTGTGTGGGAAATACACTGCAGTGTCCCTGTAGCATTTCTATTCACTGGAAGTAGAGCAAGATTGGTATCTACAATGAAAGCTGAGATAATATCCTATTTGCTAACTTTGAGCAATAGCATTCATCTTGCATTAGAGATACAAATGACTGACAGTTACAGTGATTCCTTATGAAGGCTATTTTACATGAAAAAACATATTTTAATTTTGGCTAAAATGAAGAGAAACAAATAACTAAAATGGTGACAGCCAACGCCATGATTCCAAACCTGCCAATGCTCCCCAAGGAAGCAAGCTTGCTCTCTGTGCTCAAGGGGATGAGCCTCACTGACCCGTTCTTGGAACCAACTGATTAACCAAGTGCCTTGTATTCAATAGCCTGCTCTCTCCCTTCCATTTCTGTATAATTAGGTTTCTTTAATGTTGTGTGTTTCAGGACTTTGCCTTGTAAATAGTTCTATAATAAATGCTATAATTAATGTAATAGCACTTGGACTGCATCACATGGAAGGGTGTGTCCTCTCCAAGCATCTCCTGGAGTGATGCCAGCGAGCCTCTGTGGAGAGGTAAGCTTGCCAGCACCCCGCCACCGCCCCCCAGAAGATGCACTGGAGGATGGAAGTAGAATCAAGGGCATAACTTTGGAATACAGCCTAAAATGCTTGTCACATATCTAGTGCCAGTCTCCAGGATCCACTGCCAACAGGCTCACAGGCCTGCTGGGAGCAAACCAAGGGGTCCCAGCAAGATAAGGCCTTTGCCACCATATTCCCATTGCCCTAGAGAAGGGGCCTACTGGAAGGTCGGAGGGTCTTGCAAATGAAGCCCAGGGCCCTCTTTCCTCTCCCCACTAGGAGGAAGGGGCCTGAAGTTCAGTGACAGCCTTCAGGGTCTCTGGAATAAATAGCTTCTATTTCCATTTCTGGCAGGAGAGTTCTGTGGGGACTGCCAGAGGGGAAAGGCGAGGGGCGCTGAAGAGGATTTGCACTGATTTTAGTGCCTCTGCTTTCACCAGTCCAGTGCAAAGCTGCAGAGGGTGGCAGACAGCACACTGGTGGAGCCCTTTCCTTGGGGGCATGTTCTAGAAGGAATTCCTAGAGGGAAATTCTCATGAATGTCCCATTTCAAGAGATCCGCCAGCCATTTCTCAGGTTTATCTCTCCCTCCAGTCAGCCCATCATTCTCACTGAATCTGCCCCTTGATAAAATCAGATTAGTGGGTGATAGGTTTTCACCTTAGGAGGTATGCTGATTCAAACACACAGCTTCTGGTAAATCACAGTATCTTCATTTTTATGGATTCCATGGTGCCTATTTACGGTCTGAGCTTTGAAATAAATTCACACACTCAAGAATGGACTGTCCAGTGTACGAAATTTATTTGGCATAAATGCCACTCACAGAGAAGGGAAGCCTGTCTCTGTGGCTTCATTTGAAAATAAGTCTTCTGGGCTCAGTCTTTGCCTTTAGAGGCCTTAAACGTCGAAGCCTCCACTTTGGGAATCTTTGCCTGAGATAGAATGTGGTCTGGGTTTCTGTACAGAGAATCAAAGACTTTGAAGACTGAAGTCCATCTAAGGACCCATTCATTCATATAAGCACACATGCATCCAGTCAACAAATATGAGTTGAATATTCACAGCCGCCACACCAGGGGAATTGGCAGGCTTCTCCCCACTCTTGCTCTTGCCCTGAAAGGACAAACAGTGGAGTGAGGCAAAGAGTCCTATGGCCTTGTTAACTTTTGAAATCTACAAAATGCAAATAATATTTATACACCTACATGCAAGACACATTTTTAAGTCAAAGAAATATATGTTTTTGCTTTCCGAAGCTTCGCAGCTCTTCAGTTCTGAACATTCCTAGTTTTTTCTGGCCTAAGGTAGATCCTGGTATCTGCGTAAGTTGTGTCCATTAAACTAAATCAGTCAAAGTCATAGCTTCTGTTACAAAGATGGTATTAATAAGAAACATTACCATATGATTATTAAAACAAGAACCGTAAAAGCCAGCCCTCTGGCATTCAATTTTGTTCATATACATCACAGCTTGAAATAAATTGTGAGAACTTAACAATGTTGAAAAATCAGTCATGTTGGGCTTTAAATGTGATTCTTTAAAAACCTTATGTTAAATGTCCTTGGGTGACAGCACCTAAAAAGAACAGTGTATACCTCAAAAGAACCTTTATGAGACATAATCATGCAATAAACCACATTGGCAAAGCTAATCAATTAAGGTTGCAAAGTGTACCCACAGGAAGTTAGGCCCAGTATTCTTTGCGAATCCATTCTTCACAAGAATGGATGTGGTTAGTGGTGAAGTTGAGGTTCAGAGTCCCTGAGGCCAACTTTTAGACAGACCATCAACAGCTTTCTTATTTGTACACTGATGCCTTTTACTACGAGGACTTATTCTCCCTCTAAACCCTTGGAATATGGGGAGGGTAATATCTAAAAGCTTAAAAAGATATTTTAATGCATATTTAATTTTTGGTAATATAAGAATATAATCAATAAGGTAAAAGATAACATAAAATCAAAATTTTCCTTTACTTCTTTTTATTTGATCCCAAAGCCCTCACTCTAGCTCACCAGAATTATCACCGCCACTGGCTTGTATCCTTCCAGATCTTCTTCAAAGCAGGAAATACATGACAATGAAAATTAAAATATCCAAGGAAATTAAATGCATCTCAATCTTTGGTATTTCAGTTCCACTTACCAAAGAAACCCCTCTGAGCCTCTTCTCTTTTGCCTTTCACCCAGGGGTTACCACCACATCCTTAGACATTTTGCCTAAACCTCCTCTGTCTCCTGCCTTGATCACTTTGAGCTGCAGAAATGGACCAAGAATCCAGAGCTCATCTGAATTACTTCTCTGTCCTCCAGATCCCAATCTCATGTGTCTGTTTTCAGTCGTAATGGCAAACTCTAGCAATTAAAATACTATGTGCCCCCTATACGTTTTGCAACATTAGACTTTTGTACCTCGACTGTGTGTCTTGACTTCTGTCCTACTACATCAGTTGGGTAAATCAGGGTCCTCTCCATGGCCCTGCACTTTCTGCCTCTCCATCCCCAACTTCCATGACTTTTGCATTCTCTTCTCTCATAATCAAATCTGAGCTTTTCTGTGTGCTAATAATGACCAACCCTACCATTTACTCTTAATGTGAATTTCTAAGTTTCAGAGGTCATACTTCTCGACTTATCTTTGGTTTCTTCTTTTTCATAGCAGGTACTATTTTTAAATGGATGCAATGGGGTTTTTTTCCCCCTCAAACTCCAGAGTTGCTGAAGCTTTTCTTGTGTCCACTGAGTAAGCTCTGAGGTTGGTTGTTCTCTTTAGCATCCTGTCTCTTCTTTGTGGTCCCATGTTTATTGTTGCCTGTCTAGCGGGTTTGGTTACATCTGTGCAAAGGCTGCTTTTTGTCCACCAGAATCCATTCCTCTTCTTTCTGGCTCATGGTCAGTTCTTATTTCTCAGGCACACTTGTCATTGAGTGTTCTATCCAAGATAATGAGCCCCTTTCAGGTGAGTGCATGATCTCATCCTCTCTTCCTGCTGGCTGAAGTGACCCTGAACATTGTGAATTGAGATGACAGAGCTGCCCCCATCCTCAGAATGATTGCATGAGAAAAGGCATTCCCTGGCTGGCTGACTGCTGGACAGGAAAATAAGTTTTTGCATTTCTTAATCTACTGAAAAACTGTTAGATGTCCTGTTCTAGCACCTTGATCTATCTTCCTCATGGCTTCATCTAGATAGGAGTATTCCTGTTTTAGGTCTAAAAGGAAGCTGACAAAGGAAATGTGTGTGCCCATGGGGCATTTGACTTTAGGGCCCTGTGGGAGGAAACTAGCAAACATCTTGCTTTTTTAATTCCCAATTAAAGAGCTTTTAGCTGTGGGCACCTGCAGCCACTTACAGCTCCCTAGAACTCCCCAAGCAATCATTTCTTTAGAGAACAACTATCTGATTTTACTTGAGCACTAAAGGCCATGGGTACACTTGTGAGGGTAGGGATGAAGGAGAAGAGCATGTGCATTTCAGAAAGTTTCTTCCAATAAGTCACTTCCATGTCTGCCCATTTCCCACTCAGTCCTGCTGTCTGTCACCAGCCCTGTGCTTGGAGCCTTTTTCTAGCTTAGTCACTAAGAGAAAGCCCTTCAGGGCCTAGCTGAGCTGTGCCATGCTGGGTTGCACTCCTGCCTTCCTGTTCTTGCTCCTTCTTGCTTCCCTCTCGACTCCACTCATTCCTTGGTGCTGTCAGCCCAACAGCACTTGGGGACCAAAAAAGAAAAGAAACATTGATATGTAGCCTGCCATCTTATATTTAAAATAGGATCTCAATTTTAGAAATACAGGGTTCAGGGGGGAGAAAGAATAAGAATTTCAGCCTTTTTTATAGAGGTCTTTCAAATGCATTATAAAGAACAAATTGTTCTGTAATTCTGCCTGTTAGAAAGTAATAGTGACCCAAATGACCCATGGACCTGTTCCTGCAAATAGTCATCTCAACAGAACTCTCTGAATTCCTGTAGTTTTAATCCTTCCATAGTTCATGCAGGAAACCAAGTCCCTTGGAGACTGCACTCCTGTAAACATTTCTGCTAATTCATGAATCTGTATATTCATTCTTTGTCAATTTGGGGCTCTAACTAAATAATACTACCTCAGGTCTATAAAACTGGAACTCAGCACCCTCTGACTGAGCCACGGCTGTCCCTGTGCTAGCTGAGCTGTCCTGCCACTGCTTCCTTCTTCTAAGGGAACACCTGCCAGCTCATCCTGGCCTTTGCTAATCTTGTAAAGTGGGAATGCAAAGACTACTTCCTTCTCACTGGTTCCTAGTTAGAGATGGTCCAATGACAGGGCTACTTTAGTTCCAACATTTTGAAGGGTTGACCAGGAATATCTATTTTCTCTAACGTGAAATAACTGTGGAACTTTTGCAGGAGCATGAGTTGTTATCTTGGTGGGCATCCCCTTTAGGATTCACCAAGAAGCTGATGATTTCACAGCTCTCAAAGAGTTGGAGGTGCTTGGAAGTCTCTTAGGAAAGAAAGAGAGTAGATACTGCTTTTTCTGTAATTTCTACTGGTTAGAAAGAGGACGGATGAGATGGGAGCAGGGATGAGGACCTTAGAGTGGACAGCTTGAACTCAGCCTACTAAAGGATTTAGTGAAACCACTTTTCTAACTTGGGTGCACAACATTTCATCCATGAAGAAGATGTTGCTGAGTCTTCCTCATTCTGTCTCTCCTTTTTTTGCATATGAACTAACACTCCTGTCTCCTCTCCTCCCCAGCCCATCAGAATTCATGACTGACCATAAATTCCTCATGGGATTCAGGTATCTCCATCCCCAAAGCACATAAGTAAGTAGAAGCAGACTCTGAGCGAAAGTAGTATCTGTTTAGGCCACATGCAGGATATGAGGCTTTAGAGGGACGTTCTCTTTTTCCAGACATCACTTATGGCTCCTTTGTTATCATCTAGGCATACCAATTTTCCCTGACTCTGTGGGGTAATTGAACCAAAAAGCAACTCTCAAATATCAGGAGAGCCCACTAGTAGCTGGATAGAAAGAGCCCTATTATATAAAGTGCTCCCACCTGGACTGAGCTGGGCCATGTCTGGAATCTAAGTCTGTGCATGAATAAATTTTTGTCCTAAGGTCACTACTTTCTTGTGCATTTGAGAGAAGATGCTGGGTGAACCACCCCTAAACCCATGAGTCATGGTACTCAGACTCCTTTTCATCACACTGAAATGGTTCAAGAAGCATCCCAGTAGACGGCTTGGTCTGAAGGTCCACCATGCTTCTTGGGATCCTGTATTTTCAGAGGACATTCATTGATTTTTTTCTACTCCAACGAGCAGTAAGGGATAGTAGAATAAAAGTGACTTCTAACCCTGGCTCTACACTCACTTGCAGCCTGGAGAATTGCATTTAGCCTTTTGGGACCTCAGTGTATTTTTCAGCAAAGTGATGCATATCAGTAAATCAATGGTTTTATATAAAAAGCACAGTGCTCAGAGTAAAGCAAGGTTGGAGAGACTTCTTTCCTGCTTTCTCTCACCCTGATGTTGTATGGTCCCTTGGGATACCCCTGGGAATCTCTATGGCTCTATGGAGCATATTTTAGAGGCCACTGCCCTATGTTTAAGGTTCCTTTATGTTGCAATTGTCTATGACCTCAAGTAACAGCTAGGAAATCTTTCTCTGAAGATGTCTCACTGGATTTTATGCCAAAATATTCCTGAGAGAAGACATGGTACAGAACTTCCAGCCTAAGGCCTGGATCAGAGGACAACCTAAGTTCAAGTGTCAGGATCGAACAATAAAAAAATTGGTTTAAACAGTAAGAATGTATTTTCTCACAGTTCTGAGAAGAGAAGTCCAAGCTCAAGGTATCACCAGGGATGGTTCATTTGGAGAACTTCAAGGAAGAGTATGGCATATGCCCCTTGTCAGCCTCTAGGTGTTTGCTGACAATTTTTTTGGTATTCCTTGACTTATCGACATACTATCCAATCTGTATCTTAAACTTCTCATGGTCTTCTCTCTCTCTCTCTCTCTCTCTCTCTCTCTCTCTCTCTCTCTCTGCATTTATCTATGGATGTGCATATTTATGTCTCTGCCCAAATCCCTCCTACTTCAGTATGACTTCATGCTAACTAATTACATCTGCAGTAATTTGATTTCCAGATTAAGTCATGGTCCAAGGTACTACAAATGAATTCTGCAGGGACACAACTCAGCCACAGCGTCACCTGTTCATCTGAGCAAATTATATTCCCTTTCTGTGCCTTAATTTCTAATACCTCTGAGGCAGGGCTGCAGTGAGATAACAAAGAAAGTGCAGAGTAAGAATTCAAGAACTTAGTCAACGGTGCGGACTCTTGTCAATGGTGCGGACCCTTTTACTTGTTGATCATGTTCAGTACTTCAGTCTTTATTTATTGGCATTCCCCCAGTACTTCTTTTAAGGAATTCCACTTAGTACTATTTTAATGCAGCTGTAGACTGGGTTCATTTCCTTGGGGGTCATCTATATGATTTCTGAAATAATTACCACTTGTAGTTGAATGAAAACACATACTATTTCTCCAACCCCTTATCCAGATTTGTCAAAGGCATTTGTATTCTTCCAGCTGAGTGGTGAATGAGTGACCAAGTGAAAATAATAAGTAAGACACTACTTGGCCTTGGGCTGAAACTACGAGGCAGGAGAGCTCCAACTCCTTTCATGTGGGCTTTTGCATTTTCTGGTATTTTTGGAGTTTTCTGTCTGTTGTCTTTTCTTTCAACTTGGTTTTTCTTATTTCACATGCTCCCCATGTCCCTGTGTACAGGAAGCGCATAATCCAGGTCTGTGCTCCAAGCACATGGGATCCTTTTTCGCTGCCTTTGCATGGCAGTAACATATATGCTGTCAGTCTGTGTGACCTCCGGGCCCCCCGGGCAATGCTTTGACCCACCTCTTTTTCAGAGGGTAAATATATTCAAACATTAGCTGGAGTTCTGATGACAGAACACAAAGGTACTAACGCAAGGCAGAGCATTCCAGGGTTTGTTATAAGCCTAATCCACAATGTTGTCCTTGCTGCCCGAGGAGGAAGACAGCAGAAATCAGCCTGGCTGTTTGACAAATAGATTTCCAATCCCAAAACACTCATCCACAGGCTTTTATAAATCAGCCTGACGGGGCTTCTGTCTGCCTGTGTGCGCATTTGTCATTTCTGCCAGAGGATCAAAGATGAAGCAAGCAGACATAATTTTGTCTGTATTGAGAGAGAAGTGAATGAACCCTTTAACAAGTTTGACTTAAGGTCAAACTTTGTTGCTCTGGGTTTTGGTTAAAAATGTAGCATAAGGGCTAGTAGCTCTTTTTGAAGAGTAAGATTATAAATAAAATTACAAAAGTGGAATGACAGTAGTATGTGAGAGGGTCAATTTTCTCAAGATACAAAGAGGTTCTGTCAAGTTTCCCTTTGACTTGTGTTTTTTTCAAAGTGATATTCAGAGATTTCAAGTTAGCTTTGTGCTCATGTCTTTTGACAAAAATTGTATGTGATTTTCTTTTTTGCTCCTCTTTCTGAATAAATTCCATACTATTTAGAATAAGGGTAAAGAAACAATAATTCAAATGGAAAGAAAAGTCAGTAAAAATAGAAAGGCCATCTGTTTGGTAATCTGTTTATCAGATAAAAATCTAGATGCAGTTTAAAAGGAAACAAATTATAAGAAAAATTTGACTTAAATCTTTCAGGGTTAGAATGGAAGGTGACTAATAAAGTATAATACAATTTTTTAAAACCATATCTCTCACTCAAAAAGTTTGCAAATCATTGTTCTGATATATATAAGAGATGAATTTAAAAGCAATGTAGCAATTCTCCAAATGTTGCCTCTCCAGACTCATGAACTCACTTTCCAGTATGAAGAATAGAATGAACACATTTAAAACCTACAGAAAGCCACAGGTTTGCATACACCACTCACAGTGTAGTATCTACCCCATGAAAAGTGAAAGGCTAGAGACCTAAGATATCTGAGTAATGTGACCTGAAGACATAATCAACGCATAGAATCGGTAGTCTTTTTCCAATATGCATGGGATATCTAATTTTGATTTTTCATGTCTTTTCTAATGTTTGAAGGTCAGTGCTAAGTTGAGCAGCAGACACGGTAAGAATACACAGTTCATGCATGTGTCAACACGACGTACATCTCACAAATCACTATGCCGTGTGTCTGTTTACTTCCGCCACCTGAGAAACTTTCTCCCAACCTACAAAAGACATCTACTATGGATGCTGACTCCAAATATAAAGACTGCAGTCACACATCCTACCGTTTCACCAGATGTTGACTCCATATTCACTGTTGACATTCTAGGTGAGTCCACCCCCACCCTGAACTTTTATTTTAAAAACACATAATATCCTCGATAACCTTCAGCCACACCGCACTTGCTGAACTAAAGCCTCTATTTCCTTTTGAATAGAAATGCCTCTTACCCAGACCTTGTGCAGCAGGGGATTCAAGTGCAGTAGACAATTAAAAAAAACTACTCTTTCTACTTAACAATCGGTGCATTAGGCTAAAATGTTCACACAAATGCAGTAGCAACAGAAGGCATTTGCGGTGGAATGACAAGGTCCTTCTTTTACCTGGATCTGGAGGATGATGAATGGCATTAGCAGAATTTTCTTTTGGCCCTTGGGTTTACCTTGATCTCACAGAATGCAAATTGACATCGGACCTACATTTCTATGGTATTTATTACCACGGTCATGATGTGAGGGCTTTTTCAATATGAATAGTGTAAAAGGGGAAACATATTACTGCAAAGAGACGTTATTGTGCAGGGAATGTATAAACAGACGGGAAGAATGGGCGACACGCTCATAATAGAAACTGAAAGCTCCTCATTTGGTCCCGATTGTCTACCCTTCCTTTTTAAACAACCTTCCTTTTTTCTAGCTATCAATACAAAGTTCTTTTTAGTAAAATGAAGTGCATTCATGCTGCCTGAAAGACGCTTTTAAAGTTGATCTGTGCCCACACAAAAGAGAGGCAGTGCTGGGTCCAACCAGTTGGGGAAGCAAACTTGGTCAATGTTCATTACTCATGGCTCGACACTCTGGCCTCCGTATCATTTTGTAAAGAATCAGATAAACCTTCCCCATGATAAACAACTGAAAATAATTTTTCTTAGCTGTCAGCCCCTTTTCTCCCTTGTCCAGCCTGTTCTCACACTCTTCTTCGCTCGTGAAAGCCACCGAGTGTGCAGCTTTTTGGTCTGATAAATGGGCTCCTTTCAACTGGTGGCAGGCTCCGGGGAGAAAAGAGATAATCCTGGATAATGTGGACACAGTTTTCATTTCATGTCACCCAATTAAACTGCAATTATCCAGAGTGCAACAGCAGAAAAACTGGGAAGAAAGGCCAGGGAATGAAAAACGGGGGCTCCCTGGGATTCTTTATACCACGCACATTAGCCCAGATTTGTTCTGTCCCAGTAACAAAGTGCCGACCTAAGCACTCGCACACAAAACCAAGCTGGACCAGCTGCAACCTGTAGCTGCACAGAGGATGCCTCACCAACCCTGAGAAACAACTGTTCAGCCACTGGCGCTGGAGGGGAGATGCTCTGCATCCAAAGTCAAGGGAAGGTCAGTGGGCGAGGCCCACTCCAACCCCTAGGCCTGTGCAGCACCCTGGTAGCCTTGACCCCTAGCAGGGGCCAGGTGGGAACTTAGTGGAGAAGAACAAAGTAGTTTCTCTGTCACTAAGAGCTGAGCACCACGTGAAACACCATCCCAGGAACCAATCATGGGCTAGTGACAGAGAGGAGAGGCTGATGATAACTGTTACTGCAACCACGTATAATAAATCGTGCAGAGACGTATTAGTCCGATGCCTGAAGAGATAGAAAAATTTTAGGGAAGAACTGGCTCATCAATGGGGGAGTTTGCTCTTCATTTAAATTTGATGATATTTGGCTCTGTAGAGAACTTCATGTATGCAATGGGAAGAAGATAAAGGAGCCCTTCATGTTACATTTCTAAATTATGCAGCTTTCAGATGCTTCAGTAGCGGAAAACAGTAGACTTTTAGTAGAGAAAATGGAAGAAAATGCAAATGTGAGGGGTGAGGCTTTAATGGAAATAATTATAGCCATGACTGTAAACACAGTTGAGAGAAGATTAACAATAGAATTTATAGAAGGAAAAAACCAATACTGTACAAAGAAATGAATGGAAATGACCTTTGAGTATGACACTGTCAGAATACAGGGAGATAATATAAGGCAGGTCCCAAACTCACAAACTCCAAGAAAACATTTTCATCACCAATAACATAAATCTTTGGATTTATAAATACCTCCTAGATAAACTATGCAACGTCACCAGCTGGTATATTTAGTGATGAATCAGCTACTTTAATCTCATAAAATTATTCTCCTGTGTGCTATCTGGCTCTCTATCTCTTCTTCTTTCCTCTGTTTGAAGTGAATCTCACCTTAATCTTTTCGAGAAAAGCCATTTATGGCTCCTGAGGGGGGCAAATAGGACAGAAGAGTCACTCAAAGTTGGCTTTAACTAAAATAATTTACCCAAGCATGGCGTCCATGAGCCTGGAGCCCCACAGGGCTTATCGGGCTGCTGAAGCCCAGGGATGAAGCATTTTAGCACTGAGGAATCCTGCCTATCTCTCTTTATTGCAGGGACTAACAGAAGCTCCAAGTGCTACTAGCCCAGGTTTTCAAACCAATGTGAAAGAGCACACCCCTGCATTAACACAGCAAATACTGAAAAAAGAATCCCTGGCAAGATGTTGAGATGAATTTGAAAATCAGTTCATTCTTCAATAATCAAAAATGCAGCAATGATTACTGTAAAGTTGTGAACAACACAAGACAACCTGTTCGTACCTTTCATTTAAGCTCAAAGAAATAGACAAATAATGGGCTGGACCGGGATCCATCCTATGTAGCTTTGTGAGAGAATCCACACAATTATATTACCATAATGGTGCCAAGATAACAATAATAATACCTTGTGTTTACATAATGCCTATCTCTGGGAAACCTAAGCAGTTGAGAGATGGTAATCTAATTAAACTCCAAGTCCTAGCCAGACAGGTAGAGGGCAGGTATTTTCAATTTAAATGCTGTTTAGGAAATGATGGGAATACTAACACCCCCTTCCTCCCTGCCTCCTAGGATTTGTGAACATAAAGACATCGCTCAGATTAAAATCTCCTAACTACATGGAGGAACAATGATAATAGTAGAATATAATAACGCTGCTCTGATGGCTTTCTATTTGATATGCTTGTCTTTCAAATGATGGGTTTGAATTCACATCCTGTCTTCTTCCATGGGAGATTTTCACACCATTCTGGCCTGTGGAGGAAAAGATGGTCATGTTCACAGGACAGAGACATTCCCTTTTGGTGATAGTCTTCTCCCAGGGCATCTCAACTTCCCAGATCAGGCTCTCTAAAGATTTCCCAGGGATAGACCATTTAACCCTGAGTCACTGAAAATAGATTTTTCTATGCCTATCCTTGGCTTTTAAAGAGACTGAAATCAGAATATTAAGAAAACAGAAATGAAGTTAGTTTTGCCTTCACTTGGGAGGAGCTAGATCAAATAAGATGGCTAAGTATAAAGAAACTCCCATAAAATGCCAAATACTAACCAGATGAATTCAGTGTAGGGAGAGTTTATAGAGGACCCTTTGCTTTTATTGGTTACCAGCTACTTTTAAAAAATACTTCATTTTAAAACAATCTTAAATATTAGGTAGAAGCCATAGCATTCATCACAGCCTATAATCATGTGTTTACTAAGTCACTTTTTATTCCCCCCTAACTAGAAATAAACTTCAACATCAGGTCTGCATTATTTGTTATTGTATCTACATAGTAACATGTGATTAGTACTCAGTGGTTTTAAATAAATGTTTTTGTTGAATGAATGAATGAATGAATGAATGGTCTCTAACAGTTGTAGTAAAATAGTTCAGGACTCAAACATTGCATTCAGCAGGTCTGGATTTGAATCAAAACTCCATGGCTTATTAGGTTTTGCAAATTTGAATAAATCACTTAAATTCTTTGAGTCTTGATTTTTGCTCCTGTAGAATGGAAGTTGTATCTTTTATATTTTTAAAGATTATGCCAAGGATTAGCAAACAAGGTAGGTAAATTTGTAGCCTATACCCTTGGTAAGCACTGGTTATTACTTTTTTGCTTTCAGAGCAGAAAGTTAGTTTGACCTGATTTTTAAAATCAATCACATACTATGAAATGCCTACTTTCCTCTTTCCTCCTTCCTACCTATTTTACCATGAAAAAGCATCATGTTACACTCATACATGATTTCCTTCCCTGGCACTATAGCCCATGCATGGGTTTAAGGACAGCAATGCAGCCTTAGTGAACTCCTGAGTCCCTTGCATTCGGAGGTCCAGGGCAGTTTCTACCTCATACCAGGTACTGCCCCCTTGAGCCCCATGGAACCATAAAGACTCTGCAGGACCCTGGGCTGATAGCTTCTGGAGTCTTGGCTCTGTTCACATCCGGGCCAGTCTGGAAATTAGGGGCGGAACCTCCAGTCACCACCAACTACCTACTTCGCAGCTCCCCAAACTTACCTTCTTCTCCCAGATTGGCTAGAGGGAAACTAGGTCACCTAAAAGTCATTCTAGGATACGGACAAGGAAGGAGGCAGTAAGGCTGAAAAAGCCATCATGGTGCCTCATAGGGAAGCCAGCCCAGCACAGTCCCTCTTCTGCACGCCCCTCTATCCCAGGCTGCAAGCTCCTGGGTGAACACAGGGGCTGAGGGGTTGAAGGCAATGGGATGCAGAGAGAACGTGGAGGAGGAAGGATCTCTGTTTTGTCAGGATGGGCACATTCTGGGCACTTTTCCAAAACTTGCATAGCTGTTTAACAAATCTGTTCCCAGTGCGGGCTGTAGGGTGGTTTCAAGGGCTGGGAAGATGAGTCTCGATGAGTTTGCAAAAGAGTGCCAGCTGGTACTGGTGAGGTTGTAGGGTCAGTTGGGCAGAAGGGTCTCAGTCTGCTCTGCTCATCCATATCCATATGGACCTGAGTCAGGAGGAAGGATGAGGCTGAGTGCCTGGGGACAGTCATGTCTCCAGGCCTCTGCTCTGCTACCTGACGTTTGGCATGTTGTTAAGTTCTGCAAACCTGAGTTTCCTTACCTGGGAGGGAGAGACAATAACCACTTCTCACATGACTGCAGTAAGAATCAGTGGGACAACACATGCAAAATGCACAGCTCTGGGCCTACAAGCATGTGACCTACACTGGCCATGGCTGTTCTTTCTGGGATCTATTTGTAGTAACAAAAGAAGAAAAGCCCCAAATGTCCACAGATAACAGACTTTAAACAAGCAATGGCAAATCTGTACTACGTCACAGAGCTGTGAACAAATCCAGAGTATAAGTAAATAAGTCAAAGAGCAAAGTGAAAGATAGATGATAGGAAATAGGGAGATAGATCTTTTATGAATGGGGGACCAAGAGTTAGAAGGAGGGGAAAGGAAGGCAGGACAAAGGGACATCAAAAAAATTCAGATGTGTCATGTGCATGTACCAACCACTCACAAAGAGCGTCATCATTTTGTATCACAAACATGTACTAATAAAAATGACAATTAAAAAGAAATAAATAGAACTTAAAAAATGAAATAAAGAACATTCCCTTATACTGCCTTGGATGGAGCTCCATGAGATATCGAGGATTTTTTTGTTTTACAGAAAAGTCAACTTGGAGAAATGTGGTGATTACTAAAGAAGAAAGGATGTGCATTTTATGTATATATGTATGTTTTTTTTAAAGCAATGGGTGGGGAGACAGAACGCCCAGGACAGAGTCGAGAGCAGGGAGGAAATGAGATTCTGCATTGATGGTTTATAGAGTCTTCAATTCCTTACCTCTAAGTTGTGCTTCACCATCATCATCCTCAAAGGAGGAACCTCAATTTACAACCTTAGCATTTTAGTACTTTGCATATGGGGCTGGGGTGGCACCCGAAGTTTTGTGTAGCTGACTGTAGCCTCAGGAGGACTGGCGTTTGTTAATGATATGGACCCTTTGGGTTCTGTATGGAGCTGTTGAAGACCCTGTGCCCAACTGTGAATTGATTATTTCTCTCTAGTTCCTAATAGCTCTTCACTACATCCTAGGCACACGAAACCCATTTCCTGTGATCTGGCAGAAAGATACTTTTACAGCCTCTAACTGGAGCCAGGAGTCAGGAAACTACGGGCCAAGGGCAAGCTCTAGCCTTCATCTCTCTGTGTTAACTCCCTGCTGAGCTTAGTTTCTACATTTAAAGAAGTTTTTTTCGAAAAGGACATTTCACAACATGTGGGAACTGCATAAATTTTAAATTTCACTGTCATATATAAAGCTTTACTGACACTGCTGTGCTCCTCCAGTTTTGCTTTGTTGATGGTGGTTGCCTTTGTTGACGGTTGTAAGTTAGTAAGTGAACAGTGGAGGGCAGCCAAAGGAGCCTAAAATATTTATTTACTCTCGTTCTGGACCGAAAACATTTGCCTGTTCCTGGCCAAGCACACCACAGAGCACATGGATTTCAAATAAGTTTCTCGTTATTCCAGAACCTAGGTTTAGAGGGGCCCTGTTGAATTAGTCCATTTTTTATTGTCAATAACAGTGCCACGGCCCAGGTGAGTTATAAAGAAGAGTTTGTTTGGGCTCATGGTTCTAGAGTTCTGCCTGCTGCCAGAGCCCCCAGTGGTGCAGATCATCACAAGGCACGAGACAAGAAGCACACACTTCTGTGTGTCTTCTGCTCTCTCTTTTTCTCTTTATAAAGCCACTAGAATTCCATCATGTGGATTCTACACTACTGACTTTATCCAGTCCTAATCATCTCCCAAAGACTCCATCTCTAGACATCATAATTTGATTAAGTTTTTACTCTCTTAATATTTTACAGTATTATTTTACACACATGAACCACTGGTAGACAAATCCAAGCCATATCCAAACCATTGCATCTGTGTAAACTGGTTTGGATATGTTATATTTTCTCAATTCATCTTTTCTTGCTTTTGTTGATGAAGCCAACAGAACTGTGGATAGCTATGATTTTGTAGTTTAGCTTAAGGCTGAAGTCCTACAAACATAGTTCAAATCAATTATGTGCAATAATTCCAATCACTTGGAAGTAACCCCACTTGCCCTTCTCCTGGAAAATGGCACAGCACAATCTTCACCAGCCTCCACCACACTATGACTTAGAATCTGCATGGAGCCTCAATGTTAATGAAATGGTACCACTTTATTTCACACTAATACAGCCACTGTGCATCAGTGGCTCTCCGACTCTAGAGTCTATCAAAATCATGCAGAAGGATTATAAAAATAGATAATTCTCTTACTCTCTCCTCCACCCATCTTCTGATTTGGTAGGACTGTGAGGGACCCAGGAATTTTCACCATCACATAGGTGGTGGTGGTAGTGCTACTAACTGGAGGCCACAATGGTTAGCATCGGTCCGTCTGATCTGAGTTTGTCCACAGGTAAATGGAGTGGGTCGGGCCCAAGGTGGATCTGTCTAAGCACCTACCCTTGTGTACTTTGGCTACCCATGTTACTAATATAGTTATTTTGGGGGTTTTACTATGTGCAAAGAATGTACAACTTTAAAGAACTTCACATCTTCATTGAGAAGCCATATATACAAAGGAAAATAAATAGAGCCTGAGAAAAGCTCAGTTTCAGAGTTCTAAACTAGCAGAGGACTGAGTCTGACCTTGCACTCCAGCACAGTGTGCATCTTTTGGCAGCAACAGCTGAAGGAGTGGGTGTAAATGAAGGAGTTTTAGCTTTAAAGCTAGATGAAAGGTAGCTTTGGCCCGGGTCCTAAGTTGAGAAAGTAACTACGGGCAAGCATCCCTGGGGGGAAGAGCCAGCCCTTCGAGGAGCTGGTGCTGCAAGGAACGGGTTGTTACTGCTTGTGCAGGGAGCTCCTGCTTTCAGCTGGTGTTGCCATGACCTGACAGACGTATGCCATCAGAAAACAAGGGCACATCTGCTCTGAGCCACACCAGAGAGTGCTAGGTGCTCAGTCACTATGTGAACGTCAGATAGCTAGATGCTGGTAGATGAGAGAGAAAGGGAAAAAGAGAGAGACAGAGACAGAGACAGACAAAGACAGAGGCATTTGCTTGCTTTTGTATCTGTTCTATGTGTACCTCAGAACAGTAGAATAGCCAACGAAAGAAAATTTGTTTTGTATAGAGAAATTCATGTATGAATTAATATATGAATACAAAAGGATAGATATATAAGGTAATCAGGAAATTTTGAAAATGATTAGATGATTGTTGATAAAAATTACTGTCATAATTTAGATATAATTATGGTAATAAAATTATATATTTTAAAAGAATAGTGACATTTTACAGAAGTAGATCCAAATATTCATGAAATAAGATGTCTAAAATTTGCTCCAGAATATCTGGGAGAGAAAAGCAGTGGGAAAATGTATAAATGAAACACAATTGAACAAAAATTGGTAATTTTTGGAAGCTCAGCAGTGGATAAATAGGGATTTGTTACATTATTCTAATTTGGGTAAGTTTCAAACATTCTATAAGACAAAGGCTTTTTTAGGCAGAATAAAACTATGAACATAGAAGTTATACACAAAACCTGCCTTGCAGGAAAAGTAGTCCTAGCAGGAAGATATATTTTTTATTAGCTATAGTCTCAATTGCTTATATTAGAAAGAAAGGGAGACAAAAGAAAGGAGAAGAGGGAGAAAGGAAGGATGGGAAAAAAGAGAAAATAATTAAAGGTTTATGCATATAATTTAACTTAAAAGTTGCAATAGAATTATTTTTTCCTAAAAGAAGAAGGTATATAATAAAGTTAAGAGCAAAAATTAGTGAAAACAAGGTTTAACAAAGCCAAAAATTGGTTCTTTTGGGAATAGTAATAAAATTGACAAACCTCAGTGAAGTTGTTCAAACAGAGCGAGAGAGAAAAAAGATACAAATAAACCATAGAACTGAAAAAGAAGGGCAGAAGAAAAAAATTTCAAAGAAAGGAAGAGAATGCTAAGAACAGTTTACATTAATATATTTGAAAATTGGTACATAATCATGCCTAGCTTTGAAAAATAGAGCAAGCTGATACAAAGTCTGTAGAAAACACTGATTATTCTATTATTAAAGGCTATAAATTAATAACTTAAGCTTTTTCCCCACACAGAAAACATCAAGTGCAGGGAAGTTTTTAAATGTTTTACCAGATTTTCAAGGAAGAGTTCACTTCAATTTTATAACTGTTCTTTCAGGAAAAAGGAAAGAATATTGACCAGCTTACTTCATTAGACTAGTGGCCTTCTGGTAAAATACTTGATATGGTCAGTATTGAAAAGGAAAACTAATTCCCTGTCATGTTAAAAAAAAAAAAAAATGAAAGTCCTATGCAGTGAAAATACATGGTCAACAACCTGAGTTGATTTAACATTGAAATTTCATTGTTGAAATTATTACCATGTAAGCTTTTAAACAGCAATGTTCTGATTGGTTAGAGGGGGAAATAGTAAACTATCAATATGGGGACCTTCCTATCTTTAGGAAAGACATTTTTCATACGTAAAGCATCTTCTGATGAGATGATGTCCTGAAAACTGGAAGGGCGTAAACCACCTGTGCCTGCAAATTTCTTCACATTGCTAAAGAACAATGGCTTTTTATTTGGTATAGCTGATGTTATTACGCAAAAATAACATTGAAAAGTTTCAACAAATTCTGGGAAGAATTGCCGCTGAAGACCAAGAGAGCTATATGAAGTAGTTACAGAAAACCTAAAAAGGGTTTTTAAGAGGTGGCCTAGGGCCCCAGAGACACTGAAATCCACATGCTGGCTATGGCCACAACTCAAATGCAAGCTGGCTCTGAATTTTCTTTCCTCGTGACTCAGGGCACTAGAGGTGTCAGCCAACCAATCAACCAGATGGCAGACTAGGCAAATGCCAGAGGAGAAAAGATAAGCCTGGTGGGAATCAGGAACTCTAGGCAGAAACTATGAACCAGATCAGCAGCTCTATCCCCAAGAAAACCTATGGTTTTTGAAAACTGCAAGAACAATTTTACTCTGAAAGTGACTACGTGGCAGGCTAACACTGTAGAAGAAAATCAATACAAGGGGCCGGGGATATAGCTCAGTGGCATAAGCACCTGCCTGGCAGGTACAAGGTCCTGAGTTCGATTCCTGGTACCAAAAATTTTAAAAAGGCAGAGAGAAAGAAACAAAGAAAATCAGTGCAATGCCCATCATGTTTGAGCAGGTTTAATCAGGAGCCATTTTAGAAAGTGGTTAATTGTTTAAAATTGAGCTACAGAACAACTACAGAATTGCACTTAAAGGTTTCCAGGGTTACCCTACCCCAGTGACTGGGTTAGAGACAGCCACAAGAGACGGCTGCAAAGAGGAAGTGGCCTAGATGTAGACCCCTTGGAAAGTTTGTGTTCAGATTGAGAGGGGCACGGGGCCCTGCCTTCTACGGTGAGAAGCCAGGGCGGCTCACAAGGCTCTCAGTGGTGCGGGGACTACGAGTGCGCACGTTAAGTTTAGAATCTGCTTGAACTGTTGCTTAGCTGCTACCTCCAGCACGCACATCAGTGGTCCAACTGCTCGTGAGCAGAGATGTGCCTGAGCTCGGACAGCTACCGCAGTCTGGAGTGCGCAGAGGGCCGCTTGAGCACCATGTGTGTGTGCTGGGAGGGGGTCTCCTGACAAATCCACAGGCCATAAAACGAGGCAGAGAAAGTGAGGAGTTGCAGGATTCCAAGATTAGGGATCCTAGGAAAAAATAATACATTCAAAAATATAGAGGAATTTATTTTACTCTTAAAATTTTTTTTAAGTGGAGGGGTGGTGGGCTTTATTTTCCTTTTTTGTCTTTTAATTTTTTCTTATTTTCTTTCTTATTTTACTTTGCTGGCTACTTTTTGCTCTTTTTTCTTTATCTTGTTCTGTTACTTTTATCTAATTCTATTAATTTCCTTTTATTCCTTAAGGATCTTTATCTCATTTTTTCTCCTCATCTTTTATTGCTAAGCTTTTTACGTTTTGCATATTTCCTGTCTCCTCTATCTTTACTAATATACCATTCAACTTTATTACTTTTTAAAAACTTAATTTCATGCTATTACTTTTGAGTTGTTTTTTATTGTTAGTGCAGGGGTTATTGCATTAAGTAGATATTTACTGTATCTCACTATTTGGTTTGTCTTAGTGCTTATAGTATAATTATAGATCTCTTTTCTATCACTAAGAGTGGTATATTTTGAGGGGCTGGGGATTGAGCTCAGTGGCATAAGCACCTGCCTTGCAAGCAGGCAGTTATGAGTTCGATCTTTGGTACCGATAAAAAAAAAAGAGTGGTATATTTTGGTTCTTTGGGGATATCAATATCCAGTTGTCTTTGATGCTCTCTTGGATGCTGATTTAGCAGCTATTTCTTGGGTGGCATAATTGTTGCAATTAACAGATGTTTTCTGTATGCCAATATCCAGATTGCCTTTGTGTGGTTCATTCCTGGAGAACTGGATGCAGGGCCAGTTATACTGCATCCATCTTTCCCAAATTAAAAGAGGTGGTTAGATCTTAGGGAGAGAGAGACAGAGAGACAGAGAGAGACAGAGAGACAGAGAGACAGAGAGAGAGTGTGTGTGTGATAAGCACAAACACTAGAAACATGAGAAGACAGGAAACAAAATGCCTCCAACAACTCCCAGTTCCCCCAAAGCTGATTCATAGGACATCAAAAAATAGAAATTCAAAAGTCATAGAATTGAATGATTTGAAATGATAAAAGAGGAGATAAAGAGATTAATTGTGCTTGGAGCTCAAAAAAGATAAAATCACACAAATAATGGACTTCTTAGACAAAATGATCAGGGAGTTTATAGGAGACATTAATAAAAAACCAGATAACCTAAACAAAATGATACCTTGCTTCCCTGAAAATAAGACATAACCAGAAAATAGTCAGCCTTAAAAACTAGAGATCAAAATGCAAGGTCCAGTCTCCTTGCATTGCCTGTCAGTGCAGAATAGCCACTGAACAAAAGAAAGTGAGGTATAACCTTCTCTGTGGTACTGGCCATCACCATGGTAATGATCAGTGCTTATTTTCTTGTTGGGTCTAATTTGCAGAAAAACATGACACAAGGCATAAATGAGCAGCTTAGCGAAGAACTAGAATCATGAAAAGGTACCAAACAAATCCAAGCAGTGAAAAATTCTATTAAAAGTATGGATAGTTCTGTGAGGTATGCTAATGGTATTTTGACTAGGATTGCATTAAATCATTTATAAAATTCATTTGGAACCAGAAGAGAACTAGAATAGCAAAAACAATTCTTGACAACAAAGGCAAGAAAGAGGGCATTACATTCCTGGCTTAAAATTATACTACAAAGCTATTGTGATAAAAGTAACATGATATTGGCAAAATACAGACCTGAGGATCAATGGAACACATCGGAAGATGCAGAAACAACTCCAACCACACTTATACATCTTATCTCTGACAAAGGAGCCAAACACGTTCACTGGAAGAAAGATAGTCTCTTTAATAAACAGTGCTGGAAAAACTGGCTTTCCATGCCAAAGACTAAAACTAGACCCAAGTCTATCACCATGAACTAAACCAAAATTGAAATAGATCAAAGACTTTAATATTAAAACAGACACACTAAATGTGCTGAAAAAGAGAATAGGCAGAACTCTTGGGGACACAAGTGTAGGCAAAGAGTTCATGAACAAAACCCTGATTGCACAGGAAAAATACAAATTAAAAAGCTTTTGCACAACAACAGAAATCACCAACAGAGTGAAAAGACAACCTGTAGAGTGGGAAAAAATTTTAACCAACTGTCCTTCAGACAAAGGAATTGTATCTGGAACATATAAAGAACTGAAAAAAATTGGACCTTCTACATTTAAAATACCAATGGCAAATAAATATGTGAAAAAATGTTCAACATCACAGGTTATTAGAGAGATACAAATTAAAACTATGCTGATTCCATCTCACTCCAGAAAAAATGGCTTTTATCAAGAAATCAACCACTAACAAATGCTAGAGGGGCTTCAGGGGAAAAGGAACCTTTATCCACTGTTGGTGGGAGCATAGTCACTGTGGAAATCAGTACAGAGATTCCTCAAAAAACTAGGATTAGAGGTTTCATTGTTCCAGCTATTCCTCTTCTGGGTATGTTCCTGGAAGTATTAAAAACATACTACACTGGTATTTGCACACTTGTGTTTATAATAGCTAAGTAACTCAAATGCCCACCAACCAAGGAATGGATAATGAAGATGTGCTTTTTTAAATATATAGTGGAATACTACTTGGCCATAAAGAAGGATAAATTTGAGGCATTTCTAAGTAAATAGATGCAAATTGGGACCATATTCTTCAGTGAAATAAGTCAGACTCACATGTGTAAACATCACATTTTATCCCTGATATGCAAAACTGAAAGAGTAAATAAGGACCAAAATGTACATTAGATATTGTGAAATAGGAAAAAATTATTCATAAAGAAGGTAGAACTAGGGTGAGGGAAAGGAGAAAGGAAGGAAGGGAAAAGGAAAAACAGATTTTTTAAAAAGATAAAATGGAAACAAAGCTTTGTAAATAGAGGGAAAGATAGGTTTAAGGGAGGAGAGGGGATTAGGAAAAATAAAGATAGCAAAATATATCATGTATAGGTACAAATTCCTTACAATGAATATGATTATTATGTATATCTAATATATGTATATATTTCTATTTAGTTAAAAAAGAAGCAGCAAGAATTACCTGTGAGGACAATGTCAGACCTAGGGCTGATGTTGGTGACCAGTTACTTAAAAACAGCAAAAGAACATGAAAGTTGGATCCAATAGGCATACTAGATGATGCAAAGAACAATCTAAGATTAATTAGAATTGGTGAAAAGCCAGAAGACAGCAAAATGGCATTTTAAAAAACCCTGTTTATGGAAAAATAACTAAAAGTTTTCCAAATATAGGAAATGAACTTAACATACTAATAAATAAGGCATATAGAATCTCAAAAAGCCACAATCAGAAAAGAATCTCCCATGACATACCATTTTCGAAATCTCAAAATTACAACACATGTGCACATATTAAAAGTTATTATAGAAAGATAACAAATCACTTATAAAGGGAAATCCACTAGAATTACAGCACACTTCTCAACACAAACCTTAAAGGCCAGAAAGTTTGTTCTAAAGTTTCAAGCCCTAAAAGAAAACAACTTCCAAATCCAGATTGACATAACCTACAAAACTATCTTCTATAATTGATGAAAAAATAAGATGTTTCAATGACAAAGAGCACTTTAAGAAATTCATAACCACCAAACTAGCATTACAAAATAAGCTCAAAGACATTCTGGAAAGTGTCAATGAGACCATCAATGCCAAAAAAGTCTGAAACAATAAATACATTAGGCAGGGTAAGCAGTTCAACAGGACGAGGAAAAGATGTCAGTATCAGAAAGTCAATGCAATGCGCTTCAGCAATAACTCTGAATGTGAACTGTCTCCGTTCTCCAAACAAAAGACACAGACTTGCAGAATGGATAAAGAAGCAAAATCCAATGGTATGCTGCATAAAAGAAACACATTTAATTCTAAAATAATTTCACAGAATATTAAAGGCTGGAAAACAATATTTCGTGTAATGGAAAATTGCAAACAGGGCATGTGACTGAGTTTTCAGACAAACTGAACTTCAAACCAAAATTGATCAGAAGAGGCAAAGAAGGTCACTACATATTGATTAAAGGAACAATTTAGCAGGAAGAGATAATTATAGACATATATGCACTGAACACAGGCACAATCAGCTTCACAATAAAAAAAAATTAATGGACCTTAAATATAAGATAAACATCAATATAACTATGGTGCAGGATACTTCACTGTCACAAGTAGATGAGCTAGAAAAAAAATCAACAAAGAACTATCAAAGTTGAACCACATCTTCAAAAAATAAACTTAATAGGTATCTACAATGTGTTTCACCCAACAACAGAATACAGATTCTTTTCAGTAGGACATGGAATTTTCTCCAAAATATACTACATACAAACCCATAAAGCATGCATAAGTAAATGCAAAGGAATCAAAATTATTTCATGCATATTATCAGATCAGAGTATAATGAAACTAGAAACTAATAGCAAAAGAAACCACAGAAATGATACAAACATGTAGAAAGTTAAATGATATACTCTTGAAGAGTCAACAGGTAAAAAAAGAAATGAAAGAAAAAGTTAGTTCCTAGAATCAAATGATAATGCCTGTATAACACACCAGAACCTATGGGATAGTGAATGCCCACATTAGAAAGACAGAGTGAGCCCAAATAAATCATCTAGTGATGTATTTCAGGTTCTTAGGACAGAAAGAGCAATCCAAAATCAAAACTACTACTGGGAAGGAAATTTTAAAGATCAGAGGGAATATTAATAAAATTGAAGCTAAAAAAAATCCCAAAGAATTAATGAACCAAACAACTGAAAGTTTGTTGAAAGACTAAACTAAATAGACCAAATCTTAACAAGTCTTACCCAAAAAAGGAAAAAAGGAGCCAAATCAATACAATTAGAAGTGAAAAGATAAAATCACAATCACTGCCAAAATCCAGAAGATAGTCAGTAACTACTACAAAAATCTGCGAGCTGACGGGCGGGGAGGGGAGGGGATACACCAACCCCTTCTGGCATGCAAGAAGAGCCAACATTCCCTACCCCAGCCCTGTAAGTGACTGGCTGATCCAGAGAAACACAGCTGGGATGACAGCTAGTGAGGTAAAATACAACTTAATGCTTAAAATAGTGTTCAGTGTGTCACTGACTGCAGGCCTCAAGCCAGTAGTCTGATCATCTATTCAGAGGGAAACAATAACAATGTAACATCTAAGGTGGTGGTCATTGTTAACTCCCTATTATCTTGTTTTGAAATCCTGTATCATTCTCATTGTTTTGCTTGGTTGGGTTTTATTCTGCTTTTATCTTGTTTGATTTTGTTGTATCTGCTGGCATGCACAACTATTTCAAAGATAACAAGATATATTATGGTAGCCATTTTGGAAGTCCTGTATTGAATTCATTGTTCAGTTTTTATTGGTTCTTTCCTATTTCTGCTTTGTTTGATTTTACTATGTCTGAATGTATGGGCAACTATTTTGAAGACAGTAAGAGGCATTATGGTAACAACTGTTGATTTCCTATTACCTTGTTTTGAAATCCTGTGTCCCTTACATTGGCTTGTGTAGATTGGCTTTATTTTGTTTTATTTATTTATTTACTTTATTCTCTCTAAAATCAAATTTTAAAAAAACTATAATAAATTGTAGAATTTAGAAAAAACTGATAGATTTTTAGGTAGGTATGAATTACCAATACAGAATCAAGACTATGTAACAACCCTGAATAATCCAATAATAGGCACTGAAACTGAAGCGGTTTCAGTTCATCAAATAAGAAAAGCCCAGAATCCTACGGGTTTACCATAGAATTCTACAAGACCTTTGAGAAATATTTAAAGCTCAAATGCTTTAATGAAATTGAAAGGAAAAGAGTATTCCCAAGGGCATTCCTGGAAATTTAATAGTACCTGGATTTAAAAACTAAACAAACTAAAAAAGAGAAGTGTAGGCCAAGTTCTTTAGTGAACATAGACGCAAAATTCTTCAAAAAGATACTGGCCAACAGAATGCAATGAATCATCAAAAAGATCACACATCATGATAAAGCAGGTTTTCCCTAAAGATGCAAAAATACATTAATATATGCAAATAAGTAAATGTACTGTATCACATAAATAGAAGCAACAACAAAAATCATATGATCATCTCAATAGATGGAGAAAAATCAAAACACAACATCCACTCATAATAAAACCCTGACAAGAACAGGTGAAATGGAACTTGTCTGCATCTGATAAAAGTCCTTTATAACCAACCTACTCCAACATCATATTAAATGGGAAAAAACCTGAAAAATTTCCTTCTAAAATCAGGAGCAAAACAAAGATGTCTACTATCACCACTTCTGCTCAATATTGTACTCAAAACAGTAGCCAGAAAAATTAGATAAGAGAAAGAAACAAACAAGGCATGTATAGAAGCCAAAAAAAAAAATCCACAAAAAGATTACTAGAATTAATAACTAAATTCAGTAATGCAACAGGATAAAATGTTAACACCCAAAATACAGTAGCATTTCTGTATACCAATGATGAACTCACTGACTAGGAGTTCTAGGAACTCACTGACTAGGAAACTAGGAAAAATAATACCATTTACACTAGCATGAAGAAAAATCAAGTACTTAGGAATTGACCCAAACAAGAAAGTGAAAGACCTCTACATCAAAGCGATAGTAAGAAGATTAAAGCATGTCTCAGAAAATAGAATGATATTTTCTGTTTCTAGATAAGCAGAACCAACACTGTTAAAATGGTTATGTTTCTAAAACTGATATATGGATATAGATATAGATATAGATATATAGATAAAGATATAGATATAGATTTTGTTATGGTTTTAGTCTGGGTGTGCCCTCAAATCCTCATGTAGTCATAGAGACAGGTTTCTAGAGTTTGTGAATGGTCCAATGCTGGGTTTATGGGTGTGAGTGCTACACCCAAGTGGGTGTGGCCTGCATACAGTATAAGAGATAGAGTCTTCCCTCTGTGCTCTTCCCATTTTGCTTTTGTTGCTTGTGCTATTTTCCACCACCATGAACTGTTGCCCTCTGCCATGAACCAGCCTACCCTGGAGTCAGTTGACTATAAACTGAAACCTCCACAAACTGTAAGCTAAATAAACCCTTTCTATCTTCACTTTGGATATTGGGTATTTTGTCCCAGCAATGAGAGAAAAGTAACCAAAACAGATACAGATATCAATGTATAGATATATAATTGCTATATATAGTAATATATGATATATATATATATATATATTACAATTACAATCAAAATACCTTACTGAACTAGAGAAAAAAATCTTTTTTTTTTTTTTTGTCTTTTTCCTTTTTATCAGTACCAGGGATCAAACTCATGACTGCCTGCTTGCAAGGCAGGTGCTTATGCCACTGAGCTAAATCCCCAGCCCCGAGAAAACAATCTTAAGATTCATATGAAATCAGAAGAGAGTCAAACAGTAAAAGCAATCCTGGACACCAAGAGCAATGCAGATGGCATCACAATCCCAGATTTCAAGTCATATTACAAAGCCACAGTCATAAAAACAGTATGATACTGTCACAAAAAGAAACATAAGGATCAGTGGAACAGAATAGAAGATGCAGAAATAACCCCAGGAACATTCAGCTTTATGATCTTTGACAAAATGAGCCAAAACTGATGCTGAAGAAAAGACAGTCTCTGTAACAAATGGTGCTTGGAAAATAAGTTATACATATACAAAAGAATGAGTTAGACCCATGTGTCTCACCATGTATAAATTAAAATCAAAATGGATCAAAAATCTAAATACTAAAATAAAACAATCTGCTGGAAGATAAAATAAGTACAAGTCATGAAATCTTAGGCATAGGCAAAGATCTTGTTAACAGAATAATCCCAACTGCACAAGAAATAACATAAAAAATAAACAAAGGGGATCATATAAAATTTAAAATTACCTACACCATGCTGGAAACAATGAACAGTGAAGAACACAACCTATAGAATGAGAAAAAAATCCCAGCTACCCCTTGGACGGAGTACTAATATCTGTAATATATAAAGAACTAAAAAAAAAGTTCCCCACCAACAAAAGAATCAAGCAAAATAGGCAAGTGAAAGAATGGACACTTTTTGGAAGAAGAAATACAGAGAGTCAATAAATACATGAAAAAATGTTGGACATTTCTGGCCATTAGAGAAATGCACACTAAAACAATACTGAGACTACGTCTTACTCTAGGAAGAATGGTAATCATCAGGAAATCAATAAGTGCTAGAGAAACCGTAGGTAAACAAAGAAACACTTCTACACCATTGGTGGGAGTATAAAATTAGTAAACCATTATAGAAGACAGAATGGTGATTTCTTAAGAAAGTAAAAATAGTTCACCACATACTTCACCATAGTGAAGTATGTGGGCATGTTTATAGCAGCACAGTTCATAATAGCTAAATCTTGGAAACAGCCTGCATGTCAACAGATAAGTAGACAAAGAAAGTATGATATTTATACACAATTTATACATTTTCTTGACATAAAGAAGGATATACTTGAGTCATTTGTAGGGAAATGAATGCACCTTGAGACTATATGTTCAGTAAAACAAATCAGACACAAAGTTTAAATATCACATGGTTTCTCTTATATAAGAAACCCAAAATACAGGTAAAAGATAGATAATAGGAAACAAGGAAACAGATCTTTTGCATATGAGAAGATGGAGGGTGGGAGGTGGGTGTTGGGAGAGGGATGGAAAAGAAGGGAATCAAGATGTGTGATACACATGCACTAGCTCCTCACCAGGAATGTGATCATTGTGTCCTATAAACATGTTCCGGTTTAAAAAAAAAAAACTTCAAAATTAGAAATAACAAGGAAACTAATGATCACTGTTTCAACTCAACATTCAGTGAAGATTTCCAGTCCTATCCATGATGTAAGGCCAGGCAAGGAAGCAAAAGTTAATGAGACAGAGATGGGGAGGGTGATGCAGCTCAGAGATAGACAGGTGTGGAGCATGCACCGAGCCCTGAGTTCAATCCTAAGAACAAAGAAGATGAGATCAAGATGGAAGTAACAAAGCTTTCTTTCTACACCTGGAAAATTTTACAAATTGTTACAACTCATGAGAGCATTTACAAAGTGGTTAGATATAAGAAAAATCTTAATTTCCCTTTTACAGTTCATTATTACTACTAAGAACACCTGGTTGTCAACGATGAGGCACCAGTTGAAGTAACAGCAAGGGGGCAAATTATTAAAAATATAGAAGACTTACCTGAAATAATCATGTCACTGTATCAGTGCTAAATTGATCTATACATCGAAAATAGTCTCAACAAAAGAATTGTTTGGGAAACTTGACAATCTGATCCTAAAATTCATGCTGAGGAACAAAGGGCCAAGAATGCTCACAATAGTCCTGAAGCAGAATGTGGAAGAAATTTCCCCGCCAGGTATTAAAGCTAGTAATAATTACATAGTAATTAAGATCACATATGATATGGCACAAATAGAAAAAAATGAATAACGCAACTGAGTAGAGAGATGAAAAACAGCCTCAAATCTGTATGAACACTAGATTTTGTGGCAAACATCAAAGGGTCAGTGAAGGAAATATTCAACTAATAGCATTGGTTAGTTAATCAGTAGGAAATTTGATCTCAGTTTTATGCGATACATGAAAATTCTTAAATGAATTAATGACAAATGTAAAAGTCAAAATTTCCATGTTTTGAGGTTAAAACATATATAACATCTCTATAATCTTGTATAAAAGAAATGATTGTTTTGAAATAAAGGAAAATGTTAATCATAAATACTAGAACAAGATTCCTAAGTTGAGTTGTGCTTAAATTGATGAATTCTACTCATTTAAGTTATATAGAAAGTGACACACAAGTCAGTAAAGGGGATGGGGTAGCTATGTATGGCTTATTTCCAAAAAAATTAGTATCTAAATATATAAAGAAATTTTAAAAATTAATAGCGATTCTAATGACTGAAAACTATCCGAAATAACTAGAGAAAGAATGAACAATTATTTATAACTATTCAGCCAACAAAGTAATACATGTGATAATAATGTAAAAAATTAATATAAAAGTGAATAGAAAAATAGGTAAAATATAATATATTGTTTCACAAACTAGAACTGTGAAAATAGAAAACATATACGCACAAAATCTGGCTTACAGAGAGAAAAAGCAGGCAAAAATAGCACAAAAATTGTTTGTTTTAATTTGGGAAATGCAAATAAAGAATATGAGAAGCTACTTATAAATGCTAATTTGCCAAAAATAAAAATTTGACAATACTTGATCATGTTGTTCCTCTTTCATTATTTTGTGAAAAAGGGAACAATGTGAAAGCATATGGAGCAAAAATATGTTGGAAAATAAGGGCATCATTTTTGTAAAGTACTGTAAACTTCTTCGGGGGGAGACTGTATAATTTTATTTGTCACTCAATCTTTATCCTTGCAGAGACTCTGACACCCTGATGTGAGTAAATGCCCAATTACATCATGAATGAACATGTCATGAATGCATTAATAAAAAATGCTTGGCAACTGGCCTTTTGAATTTGTATCCATTCTTAATTCAGTGTTAACTTGGGGAATGTAAACTAAAGCTACTGTTTTACAAACAAGTTTATTACATTATATTTTACAATTTGATTTTAGATACCATCATCAAACCTCTCATGGTCCAGGCACCAAAAGTGGCCAAACTGAATTTCCACAGTATTGTGAAACTGTCAAAAACTTCATTAATGTAGTGGAGAGGGAACATGTACTATGCCATCCAAGGTGCCAACAAAATAATTTTTCATTAGTTTTGTGCTTTGGAAAATCAAAAATTTTGAAGCAGTCGTTTTTGCAACTAAATGCACAAACTGGATTTTATGAGGTATGATAAAAAATTACAATGAATGTTTAAATTTTAAAAATATTGTAGTGAAAAACACATTTTCATTAATCCATTTAAAATACTTAAAATATTTCTCTTCCTTCTACTGTACTTATCCTATTGTACTTTGTGATGTCTTTTACCATAATGTGCTTTTTTTGGAGATTCACAATGGTTAATGCATTGCATATTGTTATCTTCAAAGTAGTTGCTCAGAACACTAGACATAGGTGACAAAAAATGATCAAACAATGAAAGTACAAACTGGTCTTTTTGATGAACTAATACAGACTAGTAGTATAATTATCTATCTTGTACATATAATATATATATATGTATGTATATATAATATTATCCCTTCTTTCTTTTTACCTTTCCTCCATTCTAGTTGTTCTTTTTTTAAAATTACTTTGTTAATATTAAGAAGAAAAGGTAAAACAAATTTTCACAACAAAAAAATGAAAAAGTAACAATTGTTGATAAATTACACATCATTATCTTTAGTCACTCAAGTACAAAATATGGGCATAAAAATTTCTTCAATCAATATTAGCACAACCTTTCCTATTCAGTGAACTAAGTAACACTAATGGTATAACTAACTTGCATTTTTTTCTTTTCCCTTCTATCCTTTCTCTTTAAGGGAGAGGATGAGACAAAAGGGGGCATAACAACATAACAATACAGGTTAAAGCATAACACTTTGAGCGACCTAGTGCTTCACCACCAAATAACCCGACTGAATAGTAGTTAGCATAGTGTCTTTTTCTTTGAAATATCTGAATATAACTTCATATGAGATAGCATCAAACATATCAAGATGGTGTAATACCATTCAAGTGGATGAAAACATTGTAGAGTATTTAGAACCAGCTAACAGAAAAAAATGATCAATGGTTTCAATATTATCTCTTTGCCTATAACAATTTTTGTTTATACTACCACATACGATGAAATCCAGCCAGTTACAACATGATAAAATCAATGGAGACAGAAGAACCATAGTTTGGTATGGCTTTAAGACAAGATGTTATTAAATTGGCACTAGCTGTTATTATGTCTTATTTTCTTCAACATGGCTGTTCATTGCCTCACCGGCCATGATATCAAACAGCCCAGGATAAAGCCATTCCAATTAATGAATGAAAATTTTATAAGGCTTCAAGGCCATATAATGGGGAATCATGGTTATCACGTACTTTTATATATCTGATTCATTTCCTACACTAGGGAAACTATTCGGAGTGCACAGATGCAAGTTTGATTTAGTTCACTTATGAGTATGGTTTCAAGCTGCACCCATTTATTGATACATACATGTGATCCTTCTTTATAGCTGAGTAGTACTCCATTGTATAGAAGTACCACAGCTTTTTTATCCATTCCTCGGTTTGTTGTTGTTTGTTGTTTCCATGATCTGGCAATTACAAATTGTGCTGTTATAAACATAGATGCACATATATCACTTTGGTATGATGCTTTCAGTTCTTCTGGGAAGATGCCTAGTAGTGGAATAGCTGGAACAAATGGGACTTCGAATCCCAGCTTTTTGAGAAATCTCCAGACTGACCTCCACAAAGGTTGCACCAGTCTACACTCCCACCAACAGTGCAGGAGAGTTCCTTTTTCCCCACAGCCTCTCCAGCACTTGTTATTGGTCTTCTTGATCCTGGCCATCCTTTCAGGAGTGAGATGGAATCTCAGTGTGGTTTTAATTTGCATTTCCCTAAATAACCAATGATGATGAACATTTTTTCATGTATTTATTTGCCATTTGTATTTCTTCCTCTGAGAAGTGTGTATTCATCTCAGATGCCCATTTTTGGCTTGGGTCTTTGAATTTTGGGGGTCTGAGTTTTTTAAATTCTTTATATCTTTTGGACAAAAGTCCTTTGTCTGAGGGGGAGTTCACTAAGATCTTTTCCCAATTTGTGGATTTTCTTTTCACTAGACTGGAGATTTTTTTTGACTTACAGAAACTTTTTAATAAGAGGCAGTCCCAGTTATTGATCCTGGGAAGTATTTCCCCTGCAGTTTGAGTCCTGTTCATGAATTCTCTACCTACCCCTATGTCTTCAAGGTTTCTACCTAATTTGTCTTCCAATAGATTTAGTGTTTCTGTTTTAATATTCAGATCTTTTATCCATTTAGATTTTAATTTAGTACATGGTGATAGGCTTGGGTCGAGTTTTAGTTTTTGGCAAATGGAGAGCCAGTGTTTCCAACACCATTTATTAAAAAGACTGTCGTTTTTCCAGTGAACCTGCTTGGCTCCTTTATCGAAGATAAGGTGGTTGAGTGTGTTTGTAGTTGTGGTTATATCTTCTAATCTATTCCATTGATCCTCTGCTCTGTTTTTATTCCAGTACCATGTTGATTTTACTACTGTTGCTTTGTAGTATAACTTCAAGTCAGGGATTGTGATGCCTCCTGCCTTGCCTTGTTGCTTAAAATTGCCTTTGATATTCTAGGTCTCTTCTGGTTCCAGATGAACCTTAGGAGTTATTTCTCTAGGTATGTTGATGGTATTTTTTATTGAGATTGCATGGAATCTGTATAACAGTTTTGGGAGAATGGCCATTTTCACAATGTTTGTTCTTCCTATCCATGAGCAAGGGATGTCTTTCCATTTTTTGAGATCATCTTCAATTTCTTCCTTCAGTGTATTATAATTTTCCCTGTATAGGTCTTTCACCTCTTTCGTAAGAGTAATTCCTAAATATTTCATTTTTTTGGTTGCTAGTGTGAAGAGTGTGGCTTCTCTTATTTCTCTCTCTGTGATTTTGTTATTAGTGTATAAGAATGCTATTGATTTCTGAGTATTGATTTTGTACCCAGCTACATTACTGAATTTATTTATTATATCTAAGAGTCTTTCAATGGAGTTTAGGGGGTCTTCTGTGTAAAGTATCATGTCATCTGCAAATAATGACAATTTAACTTCTTGTTTTCCTATCTTTACCCCTTTTATTTTTCTCTCTTGTCTAATTGCTCTGGCTAGTACTTCCAGTACTATATTAAATAGGAGAGGTGATAAAGGACATCCTTGCCTTGTGCCTGATTTTAAAGTAAACGCTTTCAATTTTTGGCCATTTAGTATGATATTGGCTGTTGGTTTGTCGTAGACAGCCTTTATTATATTGAGGTAAAGACCATCTATTCCAATTATCTGTAGAGTTCTTATCATGAATGAATGTTGCACCTTATCGAAGGCTTTTTCTGCATATATGGAAATGATCATGTGATTCTTACTTTTGGCTTTATTGATATGGTGGATTACATTTATTGATTTACGTATGTTAAGCGATCCCTGCATGCCTGGGATGAATCCCACTTGGTCATGGTGTATAATCTTCTTGATGATTTGCTGCATCCTATTTGCCAATATTTTATTGAGGATTTTTGCATCTGTGTTCATTAGGGAGATTGGTCTGTAGTTCTCTTTTTCGGTTGGGTCTTTCCCGGGTTTTGGTACTAGAGTAATATTTGCTTCCAGGAATGACTTGGGAAGAATTGCTTCCCTTTCGATTTCATTGAAGAGTTTAAGGAGTATCGATATTAGTTCTTGTTTGTATTTCTTGTAGAATTCTGCAATGAATTCGTCTGGGCCTGGGCTCTTCTTTGTAGGTAAGGAATTAATTACATGTTCAATTTCATTGATAGAGATTGGGTTATTCAGCAGTTTTACGTCCTCTTGATCTAGCTTTGGTACTTCATATGTTTCTAAGAATCTGTCTATTTCTTCTGTGTTATCAAACCTTTGAGAGTAGAGGTTTTCGAAATAGGTGTTGATGATCTTCTGTATTTCTATTGAGTCTGTAGTGACTTCACCTTTTTCATTTCTTATTGCATGGATTTGAGCTCTTTCTTCCCGTCTTTTAATAAGGTTGGCTAAAGGCTTATTGATTTTATTTATTCTTTCAAAGAACCAACTTTTTGATTCATTGATTCTTTGGATTGTTTTCTTAGTCTCTATTGCGTTGATTTCTGCTCTGATTTTTATAATTTCCTCTCTTCTTTTGGCTTTGGGCTTGACTTGCTCTTCTTTTTCTAGCTCTTTGATATGTAGCATCATGTTATTTATTTGTATTCATTCTGTTTTCCTGATGTGGGAGCTCAGTGCAATAAATTTTCCTCTGAGGACGGCTTTCATTGCTTCCCATAGATTCCGGTAAGTTGTATCTGTATTTTCGTTTGTTTGTAAGTATTGCTTAATTTCTTTTTTAATTTCCTCTGTGACCCACTGATTACTCAGGAGTATGTTATTCGGTTTCCATGTGTTTGTGGGATTTTTGCAATATCTTTTATTGTTGATTACTAATTTCATGGCGCTATGGTCCGATAGCATGCAAGGGATGATTTCAACCCTTTTGCATTTATTTAAGTATGTTCTGTGAATTAATATATGGTCTGTTTTAGAGAATGACCCATGTACTGCTGAGAAGAATGTGTATTCTGTTGTTGTTGGGTGGAATACTCTGTATATATCTATTAAGTCCATTTGTTCACAGGTGCAGTTCAGTTCTTTTATTTCTTTGTTGATTTCCTTTTTGGTTGATCTGTCCATTGGTGTCAATGGTGTGTTAAGATCTCCTGTCAGAATTGTATTACTACTGATTTGGTTTTTCTTTTCTGTTAGTACTTGTTTTATATAACTGGGTGCTCTGGAGTTTGGTGCATATATATTTAAGATAGTTATATCTTCCTCTTGGAGTTTTCCCCTAGCCAGTATGTAGTAACCTTCTTTATCCTTTCTAATCATTATTGGCTTGAAGTTGACTTTGCCTGCAAACAGAATAGCTACCCCAGCTTTTTTTTGGGTTCCTGTTGCATGGAATGTTGTTTTCCATCTTTTGACTTTGAGTCTGTGAGTGTCCTTTTGAGTTAGGTGGGTTTCTTGTAAACAGCATATGGTTGAATTTTGTTTCTTGATCCATTTTGCCAATCTGTTTCTTTTAATTGGTGTATTGAGACCATTTACATTAATAGTAAGAACTGTTATTAATTGCTTTATTGTTGACATATTATCTTTCTGGCGTTGCATGTTTATCTTTCTGCTCTGTTCAACTGTCTGCTTTGTTTAGTGCTTTTTTCCTAAATGTATCTAGGCTTTCAGTATTCTTTGCAGGGTTGGTTTGGTGATCATGAAGTTTTTCAGCTGATCTTTATCATGGAAGTATCATATTTCTCCATCAAATTTGAAGGACAGTTTTGCAGGGTACATCAGCCTAGGTTGAAAATCATTTTCTTTTACGATCTGAAACACATCACTCCATGCTCTTCTTGACTTTATTGTTTGTGCTGAGAAGTCTGGTGTAATTCTGATAGGTTTTCCTTTATAGGTGATCTGTGTTTTCTCTCTGACAGCCTTTAATATTCTATTCTTTTGTTCAAATTCTGGGATGGTCATTATTATATGTCTGGGTGTAGATTTATTTTGGTTGTGACTATTTGGAGATCTATATGCTTCATTGATCTTGATATCAGTTTCCAATCTCATGTTTGGGAAATTTTCAGCTATTACTTCTCTAAATATCCTCTTGACATCCTTTATGTTGTCCCCTTCTTTTTCATTTATCCCTATCAATGTTATGTTGTTTCTCTTTGCGTCGTCCTATAGGTGTTGAATTGTTATTTCCTGATTTCTTGTTATTTTTAAAAGATCTTTTCTTTCCTGTTCACTTGTTGCAATCTTGTCTTCGAGGTCTGAGATTCTATCTTCACATTCATTGAGGTGGTTTTTACAACTTTCAATGGAGTTTTTGATTTCCTGTATATCTCTTTGGATCTGTTTTATGTATTGTTTGCTTCCTATACTGTTCATCCAGGGATTCTATCCTTCCGTTTAGTTCCTCTGGTGTTTTAACTGCCTCTTCTTTAGCCATGTTTAGCATCTGCTTCACTTCTTTTATCAATTCTTCTTTCATCTGTGAGATTATTTCTAGTTGAATTCCTTTAAGGCTTCCCATACTTGCTTCTTTATTTCAGTTACCATTATTTCAGGTATTTCAGTCATGTGGCATGTGTTTTCTTCTATGCACATGGCTCCTGGGCTTTCTTGGGATGGGCTGGATGTTTGAGATTGCATTTTAGACTTTCGTTTTGTCATTTTCCTGTATTTGGAAGCTTCAAGTGTTGTTCCAGGTGTGGGAGTGAGATCCACCAGCCTGGGATGGAGTACCCTGCGATGGTCCCACTCACTGGACCCAGCAGGGAATTATGGCCTGCTCCTCAGACCAGGAAGAGTGTCTCCTCAGGCTGGGCGGAGCTCCCAGCCGCAGTTGTTACTCTCACCCTTCCGGTCTAGTGTCTGGTCCCCCAAGTCAGGGAGAAAGTTCCCGCAGGCTGGGCGGAGCTCCCAGCCACAGTGCAGCTGTTACTCTTACCCTTAGGTGGGGAGCCAGTCTGGTCCCCCAAGTCAGGGAGAAAGTTCCAGCAGGCGGTGGTACAAGCGCCTCCATCACTGCTTTCATTCACGGCCGGGTCTTGCTGGAGTTTTATTCTCTCCCCCACGTAACACACCACGTCAAACTACACCTCCGTCGCGTCGCTCACTAACACTCCACTTCTCCCAGCCGCCCGGGCTCAGTTGTTCTTTCTTTCTGAGCAATTTCTTCCTCTTTCACTTTCATAATAGCTATTGTACATTTTGAATCTTATTTACTCCTTCAGTTTTTTACACTAGGAAGACAATATGATGTTTATACATGCAAGTCTGATTTATTTCACTTATCAATATTGTCTCAAGTTGCATCTGTTTACTCGTGATAGCCTTGAGTTCATCCTTCCTGATAGCTAAGCAGTACTCCAATGTATAAAAATACCATATCTTCTTTTTATCTGTTCTGCGGTTAATGGGCATTTGAGCTGTTTTCAAGATTTAACTATTACAAATTGTGCTGCTGTAAACATGGTTGTACATATGTCACTGTGGTATGATGTTTTCAATTCTTCCAGAAAAATACCTAGAAGAGGAATAGCTGAATTTAGCAGAACTTTTAATTCTAGTTTTTTTGAGGAATCGCCACACTGATTTCCACAGTGGTTGAACCACACTACAGTCTTACCAACAACAGAGAAGGATTCATTTTTCCCCATAATCCCACTAGCATTTGTATTGGTTGATTTCTTTATGATAGTGATTCTTTCTGGAGTGAGATGGAATTTCAGTGTTGTTTTAATTTTTATCTCTCTAGTGACCAATGATGTTGAACACTTTTTAATATACTTATTTGCCATTTGTATTTCTTCACGTGAGAAATACATATTCCTTTCAGATGACCATATTTAGATTGGGATTTTGAAATTAGAGGGCCTGATTTTTTTCAATTCTTTATATGTTCTAAATAGAAATCCTTCATCTGGGGGACAGTTTGTTCAATTTTTTCTCATTCTGCATTTGATCTTGGCCAAAAGGCTGAGAAGCTATTTTTTTCTCATTCTGTTAATTGTCATTAATAAGGTAAGATTCCAGTTGTTGATTTTTTTGAAGTACTTCTTACCTAGTTTATGTTTTGTTGTGAATTCTCTACCTACCTCTATGTCTTCAAGATTTCTACCTTCTTTCTCTTCTAGTAGATCTAGTGTTCCTGTTTTAATATTTATATCTTTGATCCATCTTGACTTTAGTTTACTACATGGTGATAGACATGTGTCTTATTTTAGTCTTCGGCATATGGAAAGCCTATTTTTCCAGCACTGTTTATTAAAGAGGCTATGTTTCTTCCAGTGAACATGTTTGACACTTTTGTCAATAAGGTCACTGAGTGTGTTTGTAGTTGTGTCTGCATCTTTTAATCTGTTCCCTCAATCCACAGGTCTATATTGTTTTGTTTTTGGCCAGTACCATACTGATTTTATCACAGCAGCTTTGTAGTATAATTTCAAGGCAGGGATTGTGATGCCTCCTTCCTTGCCTTTGTTGCCCAGGATTGCCTTTGCTACGCTAAATCTCTTCTGGGTGCAGATGAATTTTAGGGATGATTTCTCGAGATCTATGAGGCATGCTAATGTTATTTTGATTGGAATTGCATTAAGTCTGTGTAACAGTTTTGGAGAACGACAATTTGAACAATGTTGGTTCTTGCTATTCATGAGCAAGCAATAGCTTTCCATTTTCTGATATCCTCTGTAATCTCCTTTTTCAGAGTACTATAATTTTGATTATATTGAAAATATATAGTTGCTTGTTACAATTTTGTTGTTCATGTCTATTTTATATCCTTTTCATGTCTATTTTACAACCTTTATTAGATTAATTCTAAGTATTCCATTTTTTGGATGCTATTGTGAAATGTGTTGTTACCCTAATTTCACTCTCAGTGAGTTCATTATTTGTGTACAGGAATACTAGTTTTGAGTGTTGACTCTATTCAACTACACAGCTGAATTTTCTAGTAGTTTTTTGGTGGAGTTTTGGGGGTCTTCTATGTAGAGTATCATATCATCTGCAAATAATGATAATTTAACTTCTTTCTTTTGTATGTTTATTCCTTTTATTTCTGCTCTTGTCTAATTGCTCTCACTAATATTTACATAACTACACTGAATAGCAGTGGGGATAGTGAACATCTTTGTCTTGTTCATGATTTTAGAGTGAAAACTTTCGGGTTTTTTGTTTAGTATGATATTGGCTGTTGGTTTGTGATAGATGGCTTTTATCATAGAATAGATGGTAGAGACCATCTATTTCTATTTACTCAAGATTTTTTTGTTTATGATGAATGAGTGTTGGACTTCATCAAAAGCTTTTTCTGCATCTATTGAAATGGTCACGTGATTTTTTTTCTCTTTAGCTCTGCTGATGTAGTGTACTATGTTTATTGATTTGTGCATGTTGAACATTCCTGCATTCCTGGGCTACATCCCACTTGGTCATGGTATATAATCTTCTCAATGATTTGCTGTATTCTGTTTGCTAGTATTTTAATGAAACTTTTTGCTGCTATTTCATTAGAGAGATTGGCTTATAGTTCTCCTTTTTGGTTGGGTCTTTCTCGGGTTTTTTTGTATCAGAATAATATTTGCCTCTAGGGAGGAGTTAGGGAGAATTGCTTCCTTCTCCATTTAATAAAGGAGTTTGAGGAGTATTTGTGTTAAATCTTCTCTAAATTTCTTGTAGCATTCATCTGTGACCTGGGGTTTTCTTTGTTGGTAAGTTTTTAATTACATTTTCAATTTCATTAACTAATATTGGGTTATTCAAAATTCTGATCTCTTCTTAACAGCTTCTTAACAGCTTTAGTAATCCCTTCTTAACAGCTTTAGTAATCCATACATTTCTAGGAATCTGTATTTCTTCTGTGTTTTCCATCTTATGTGCATAAAGATTTTCAAAGTAGGTGTTGATCATCTTCTGAATTTCCCTAGATCTGTAGCAATTTCACTCTTCAGTCCTCGTTGCATGAATTTGAGTTTTTTCTTTTTCTTGATAAGGTTGGCTAGGGGCTTATCAATTTTGTTTATTCTTTCAAAGAACCACCTCTTCAACTTATTAATTCTTTGTGTTGCTTTCTTAGTCTCACTTGCATTAATTTTTGCTTGGATCTTTATAATTTTTCTCCCTTCTATGAACTTTGGGTTTGACTTGCTCTCTTTTTCCAGAAGTTTGAGGTGCAGTATTAGGTTGTATATTTGTACTTGTTCTGTTTTCTTTTTTATTATTTTAAAGTGGATAAAACCAATCAAATTAAACTAGTGTAAGTAATACAGGACTTCAAAATCTTACAAAATCAGCAATAGTTAGCATAATGCCTTTTGTTGTCTTCCAAATAGCTGCAGATACCTTTGGACATAGTAAAAATCAAACATGACATAATAGAATAGAAACAACAAAAGCAAAACAGTGAATGCAATAAAGGACTTCAAAATAAGCTAACAGTAAATCCAAAATGATTACCATTATACATCTTGCTATCTTTTAGATAGCTGCTCATGCCACCAGATTCAACATAATCAAGTAAAACAAAAGAGAATAAAACTCAAGAAAACAATGAAAATGATATGGTTTCCAGGCAGGGATCACCTCTTGGTAAGGTCTGGTTTTCTATCCCTGCAGTCCGCAAATGGCTTGTTCTATTTTCTTGATGTCAGAATTCACTGCTATATATTTCTCTCTTAGGTCTGCTTTTGTCACATCCCACAAGTTTCAGTATGTTGTGTTTGCATTTTTTATTGTAAATATTAATTTATCCTTTAATTTGACCTGTGACCCATTGGTTGTTCAGGAGGACGTTACTTAGTTTCCATGAGGTTTTTTTTTTTTTTTTTGCTGTTTCTTTTGCCATTACTTTCTAATTCCATTGCACTATAATCAAATGATATGCATGGCATAAGTTCAACTCTTTTGCATTTACTTAAGCATGTCCCTCAGGTTACTATATGGTCTATTTTAGAGAATGTCCTGTGTGAAGCTGAGGAGAATGTGCATTCTGATGTTGGATGGAACACTCTCTAAATGTTTAGTAAGTCCATTTATTCATGTTTGATTCAGTTTTGTCATTTCTTTGCTGACTTTTTGTCTAGTTGATCTATCTCCCTGTGACTATGGGATATTAAGGTTCCCTGTTACAATTCTGTTATTGCATAGTTTATTTTTCATATCTATTAATAATTGTCTTGAATAGTTGGGTGTTTCTATGTTTGGTGCATATATATTTTTGATTGTTATTTCTTTCTCTTGACTGTTTCCCCTAATGAGTATGTAGTGACCTTCTTTACCTCTTTTGATCATTTTGGTTTGAAGTTCACATTGTCTGCAAACAAAATAGCTACCCCTACTTTTTTTGAGTTCCTGTTGAATGCAATGTTGTTTTCCATCCTTTGACTTTCAGTCTATAAGTTTCTTTTTGATTTAAATGTATTTCTTGTATACAGCACATTGTTAGATCTTGTTTCTTGATCCATCCTGTCAATCTGTTTCTTTTGATTGAAGAATTGAGGCCATTTGCATTGATGGCTATAACTGATATGTATGGGTTTATCATTGTCATGTTATTTTCCTGTTGTTGGGTATCTGTTTTTCACCTCTGTTTAATTGCTTATCCTACCTGGTGGTTTCTTTCTGTTGTTTTTCCTGGAATTGTGGTTACTTTTATCTATATCTGGAATATCTTTCAGTACTCTTTTTAGAGTTGGTTTGGTGGACATAAATGTCTTCAATTGTTCTTTGTCTGGAAGTATCTTATTTCTCCATTAATTTTGAAAGATAGTTTTGCAAGGTCCATCAATCTAGATTGGGAGCCATTTTCTGTTGGGGTTTTAACATACTTCACTCTAAGCTCTTCTTGACTTGAGGGTTTGTGTTGACAAGTCAGTTGTGATTCTAATGGGATTTTTTTTTTTTTACAAGTGATCTGTTGTTTTTTCTCTAACAGCTTGTAATATTGTATTTTTGTGCTGCATTTCTGGGATCTTGATTATTATATGTTTAGGTGTAGCTTTATTTTGGTTATGACTGTTTTGAGTTCTATAAGGCTCACTTATCTGTGTGTCAGATTCTGTTCTCATGCTTGGAAATTTTTCTGCTATTACTTCTCCAAATAGTTTCTTTATATCACTTGTGTTGACTCTTGCTTTAGATCATCTCTTACAAATTGAGATTCTGTAACATATTAAGTGTGGGTCAGCAGTTGCTACGTCTCTTGATTCTGACCCAAAATACTTTACATTGAAAAAGTATATTAAAATACTTTTTTCTTTAAAAAAAAAAACACATTCTGTAGATGTGTTAAGTTTTTAGAGAGTAGACTTGTGATGAAACCTCTAAGTCTAGATTTATTTTCCAGTCATCTAATAGCAAAATACAAGTTTGAGACAGCTTGAAAAGTCCAGATGTAGTTACAATTTTTCATATAGGACATCTGTAAGGTTAGAAGCACCTACTGTCAATGATTCAAAAGCTATGAGTTTGTATAGTGTGAGTTTTGTTTCCATTGTACACATAAAAAACTTTAAGAAGTACCTAGAATTAGTATATCTTTACTAAACAAGATAACTATTGTTGCTGTTATGAACCTTGGATCAATTGTTGTAAGTATTACAGCAGCACATATCAGAAAACTAAAACAAGAGTTGACTAGAATAATGACTATTTGGCAAACACTTCAGTGTTTGAGAGTACTGTGGTGCTGTGTTTGATCATACATTGATATTGGTAGATAAATAATAGAATAATGCCTGTTGGTTAATATACAAGTTATGGTTTCTTTTATGTTTGATTTGTGAAATATAGAAAATATATAAACAAAATGAAAGTATCACAAAATGAAAATTCTTGTCAAAATTAAAGGAAATAAGGGTCATAAAAAAAGAGCTTTGTGCTTGCAAAAATGTCTACAGTGAAAGAGGTACCTTGTTTTGAAGAAGAATGCTGGTAGATCTATGAACTCATTTAATGTCCATGATAGATATGTTTTTAAATTTTGTCCGAGGCAATGATCTTTGAAGAATAGAGTCAGTTGGGAGTGGACCCATGTTTCTAAATTACAACAGATTTTATTTTGATCTATTAAACAGTAGGCAAACAGTAGAAAAAGATAAATCTAGCAAAATGAACTTGCTTATTTATAACTAGTAGTCATACAATGAATGACAGTTCTTCTTAAAGAGTTTGTGCACAAAAACAAAATGTCAGAAGAACAAGGGTTGACATGTAAAAATCATACTTCATTGCCAGCTCCCCACTACCCTCCAAAAGTCCAGAAAATTTGACTTGAACAAAAAACTAATTCTGTTCATGTTTTTAAAAAGAGTTTTGCTTTGGAAACATTAATATTATGTGTGAGTTGGGCAATATTAACAGATTTGTACAAAAAAATTTTGACGTTGGCATAACTGGAGAAATTACACAATCATTAGGTGATACACGAATGTTGTTTCAAATTTCTAAAGTTATTTGAATTTTTTTATCCCCACTCATTGTGTAGTCAAAATGCTCTTTTCCATTCTCAGTTTTGCAGAATCTTCAGGTATATTGTATCTTCACAACACCTCAGAAGTCCATAAAATAGCTGATTACTAGATTTTCTTGTAGACCCATTGAATAAATACATGAAGAAATTGAGTGAAGGAGAAGATGGAGAGAAAATAAGTGAGTAACAAAGAGAAATAGGAAATAAAAGATTGATAAAGAAATCATATGGTCTGGGGATATGGGTTGGTGAGTGACTAATTGTCTAGCATGCATAAGGTAGCTCTGGGTTTTTGATTCCCAGGGCTGAAAAAAATACCTAGTACTACCTAGTACTGAAAAAAATTTAGTTACCAAATTAGGCATGACAATACTCAATTAGAAAGTAGACATTGTTATAGAAAAGTAAAATTCAGCAGTATATCATAGTCTCTCTGGGACCTGAACTCATGACATCTGGAAAACAACATCACAGTGAAGAGAAAATGAAGAAAAAACTCTGGGAATTAAGAAAGTACAAACAGAAAAACTAGAAGTCACAGAAAAATTGGAGAAAATGACCAACAAGAAGTAAGAAAAAATTTGCAAACCTCAGCCTCCTGAGAGGGGGACTTTTCTCTGCAAACACAAGGTGGGTCAGAGGGGAGTCCGCAGCCACAGGGAGAAACAATGGATTAGGCTGGCAGTACCAGACCAAAGGAAAGCTTGCAGTTATTGTAAACTGCAAAAACGGCGTAGGGTTTTACTCTGAAAGTAGCTCCTTCTGCCTGGCAGCCTAGAGTTGGAGAGGAAATTCATCACAATGCCCACTATATTGGAGAGTGACTAAGGAATCATTTTGAGAAGAGGTTGATTGTTTAATATTAGCTACTCTGAGAATCAAAAAGCCTATACTCAGGGAATCAAAAAGCATGGGACAATCACATTTGAGAGTTTCTGGGGTCACCCTACCACAGGTACTGGGTGAGAGATGGCAACAAGAGACAGTCATGGAAACGCAGGATGTAGACCACTTGAGAAATTTAAGCTGAGCCAGGGAAGACATGGGGATCATATTGTCTATGGGGAGAAGCCCATTTGGTCATCTATAGTTTTTTAATGAAGCTGGGTCTGGAAACACTGGCATTAAGTCCAATGAACTTTTTGACACCCTCACCCTGCGATCTACGTCTAGCACAGAGCTCAGTGGTCTGTGTTTATCACTTGCTAACATGATCAGGGAAATGCTTGAGCTTCACTGGCTGCCAAAGCCTGGAGTGTCCAGACAGCATGGCCTCTGGAACAAAGTGGGGGCCACCTCACAAACTTGTAGGATGCAAAGCTAGGCACAGTAAGCAGTGACTTGGTGTGCACAGAGGGACACAGAAATTGCAAGTGGCTAGTGTGAATATGGACCTAGAGCTGCCACCAATGACTGACCATGACCAGCAGGAAAGATGAATGGAGCAGCACACAGCATTCGCTCACAAAAAGTGAGGGTGGAAACAAAATAGAGATAAGCGGTGACTGACGATCCCCACCTTGTCCAGTACTGCAGACCCTGCTGGGGCGGGGAAACCTATGGATTCAAACATAACAATGAGTTTTTGGACTCATTTTCTCTTTTTCTTTATTGTTTTAGGGGCTTGGGTTTTGTTTTCTCCTTTCCCTCCCTCTTTTTTATGTATTTCTTTCTTTTGCTCTTTGTTTTCTGGTTTCTTGGTATTGTTGGTTTCTTCTCTGTTCTTTTTTGATATTTTATCTAATTTTTTTATTTAAAGAAAAACAAAACATAAAAAGGGTAGAAATAATACATAATTTCAAAAAAAATAAGAAATCACTAGTTTATAATTATATATTGTCCTCTTATAAATAGGTGTTCAAGTAACAAAAGTGAAGCACACAAAGTGAACATTCAAACAGCGAGACTGCAGACAGCTCTGTTCAACTATCCAACGAAAATTTAGTAATATGGTTATCAATCCTCAGTTATATCCTTTAGAACACTTTCTTTTACTCTCTTTTTTACAATAGCAATTACACATTTTGGGTTTATTAATCCTACATTTCTTGTTACTTTTTACACTAGAGACATAATGTGATGTTTATAAATATGATTCTTATTTATTTCACTAATGAGGATAGCCTCAAATTGTCTCCATTGGCCTACGAAGGCCTCAAGATTCTCCTTTTTATAGCTGAGTAATATTCTGCTGTATAAAAATACCACATCTTTTTCATCCATTCTATGGTTGATGGGCATCTTGGTTGTTTCCAAGATTGAGCTATTACAAGTTGTGCTGCTATGAACATGGGTGCACATATATTGCTGTGATATGATCTTTTCAGTTTTTCTGGGAAAATACCCAGGAAAGGTTGAATGGAACTTCCAATCCTAGTCTTCTGAGAATTCTCCATGCTGATTTCCAGTTGCACCAGTCTACACTCCCATCAACAGTGGAGCAGTGTTCCTTTATTTCCCTGCAGTCTCACCAACATTTGTTATTGCTTGATTTCTTTACGGCAGCTATTCTTTCCGGAGTGAGATGAAATTTCAGTGCTGTTCTAATTTGCATTTCTCAAATGACCAGTGATGGTGAACACTTCTTCATGTATTTATTTGCCATTTGTATATCATCATCTGAGAACTGTGTTTTCATCTCAGATGCCCATTTTTGTTTATACAGTACTGTAATTTTTGCTGACTGTACTCTATAGTATAGTGGTATACTTTTTATATTCTGTTATATAGTATAGAACAGAATGTAAGAGTTATGCAAATAAAGATGAAGTCATCAAGCTGGAGTTTATTTTGACTATTTCTTTGTTCTGAATATTGTAATGTACATAGTACAATGTATATGATTCTTCATTTATTGACCAATTCATATAATGACCTATTCACTGGAATAGAATTCAGTTGTTAAATAAGTAATGTCTGTAATGCAAACAAACTAGGAATCAATGCCAAAATAAATCACAGAAATGATGCAAACACATGACGATTAAAAGTATATCTGTACTGATTTGTTAAGCTATAGTAAGAATTTAATGTAGAGCTTTGTTTTTAGCTTTAGAATTTATAAATACTTTATTTTATAACAGCTTAGAATTTTTGAAGACAAATTTTTTATTTTAAAGGGAATTTTTAAAAACCCAGTAAAATAATACAGAACTTCAAAACAAGATGATAGGAAATTAACAATGGTTATTATATTGCATATTTCTGTCTTTGAAATAGTTGCTCAAATTACCATATATAGGCATGCAAAGCACTATTCCTTTCAATGAGCTAATAGAATGAGTAGTATAACTATCTTAGCTTGCATATATACATATATCTTACAAAGCATATATATATATATATATATATATATATATATGCTAGGTTATATATATATATGCATATATATATATATATGCTTTTTTCTCCTTTCCCCCAATCAAGTGTTCTTTTCATTTGAGCAGTTCCTTTCTCTTTCACAATATCCAGTGTATCTTTTGGATATTATTTACTCTTTCAGTTTCTTATACTAGGGAGACTACATGAAGTTTACACATGAAAGTCTGATTTATTTCACTTATGAGTGAACTCAATTTGCATCCAGTTACCTATAAAAGCCTTGAGTTTATCTTTCTGTATAGCTGAGTAGCACTCCATTGTATAAAAATATCCCATCTTTTTTTATTTATTCCATGGCTGATGGGCATTTGGGTTGTTCATAAGATTTAGCTATTACAAATTGCACTCCTATAAACATGAGTGCATATATATATATATATATATATATATATATATATATATATTACTGTGATATGATGTCTTCAGTTCTTCTGGAAAAATATCCAGAAGGGGAATAGCTAAGTCAAATGGACCTCTAATTCTAGTCTTTTGAGAAATCTCCACACTGATTTCTACAGTGGTTGTACCAGTCTCCACTTCTACAAGTGGAGAAGGGTTCCTTTTTCTCCACAGCTATGCCAGAATTTGTTATTAGACAATTTTCTGATGATAGCCATTCTTTTTGAGATTAGACAAAATCTCAGTATTGTTTTAATTTGCATTTTTTGAATGACCAATGATGTTGAACATTTTTTGAACATTTATTTGTGATTTGTATTTCTTCCTCTGAGAAGAGCATATTTATCTACATTTTTGGATTGAGTCTTTCAATTTGGGGGCCTGTTTTTTTTTTTTTTTAACTCTTTATATGTTGCAGATAGAAGTCCTTCTTCTGAGGGACATTTAGCTAAAAGTTTTCCCAATTCCTGGGTTTTCTTTTCACTCTGTTGGTGATTTCCTTTGAGGTGCAAAGACTTTTTAATAAGATGATGTCTCAGTTGTTGAGTCTTTGAAGGATTTCTCTTGTTGATTGCATTTTTTTCTGGAACCCTTTGCCTACTGCCATGACTGCAAGATTTCTATCTACTTTCTCTTCCAGTAGATTTAGTGTTTCTGTTTTAATATTTATATCTTTGATCCATTTTAACTTTATTTTACTGCATGGTGATAGGCATGTGTCTTGTTTTATTCTTCAGCATGTGGAAAACCTAATTTTCCAACACCACTTATTAAGAGAGTACCTTTCTTCTAGTAAATGTATTTGGCCCCTTTGTCAATGATAAGTTGGATGAGTGTGTTTGTAGTTGTTTCTGCATCTTCTATTTTGATCTTCAGGCCTGTTTTTTTGCCAGTGCCATGCTGATTTTATCACAGTAGCTTTGCAGCATAATTTCAAGGCAGGGACTGTGACACTTCCTTCCTTGCCTTTGTTGCCCGGTGTTGTCATTCCTCTAGTTCCAAATGAATTTCAGGAATATTCTCTCTGGTTCTGTGAAGTATGCTAATGGTATCTTCTTAAGTAGAAATAAGTTTAGAATAATAGAAATTTAGAAGTGGACAGGGCCAGACCCTTGGCTAGTCTATCTGTGCCCAAGAAAAAGATTTCTGAATATGTCTGAGAAGCAAGAAAAAATAAAAACAAATTTGGAAAGCATCAGTCTCTGGTAAGTGCCTACTCCTCAAAATCGGCAGAGGTAATTTTTCTTGGAATTTTTTAAAAGCTTACAATGAATTTTTTAAAAATATAACTTCGCAATATAAACAAGCCTTGGCTCTGAAACCTTGTAGACCTGACTGGTAGTCCGCGTCCTGTTTTCTTTCCTCACACTTACATCCTTGAACAGTGCTTGCCCCCTTCTCTTCTTTATAATTAACATCGTGCAGCATTTTCTTAGGTAGACTTCCACAAATCTGGCTGTGGTGTTGCCAGCCTCCTCACACTTCTTGCTTCCTGCTGCCTCTAAGGACAAACAGGTGGTCTTATGTCATTCAGAGAATTTTTCCTTTAACAGCTATGGTGACGCAAAGAGAGAATGACAAAGTTTGCAAATGCAGAAGGATCTTATAGCCTGTAGTTCCTAACTGATTAAAGTGATCGTTGAAGAAAAAAGCTGAGAAGAAACAAAGCTAAAATGTCTCCAACACACACACACACACACACACACACACACACACACACACACACACACAAGGACTAATCACAGGTACTTATTTTACCTAATTCTATAAATTTAATTTCTCTGTGCATGCGCACGTGTGTGTGTGTGTGTGTGTGTGTGTGTGTGTGTGTGTGTGTGTACATACCATGGACATTTTTCTCTTTTCTCCGTGGTAAAATTGTACAATTTTACAATGGCAACTCAGGGAGAAACCATAGAGGTCACTGAGTGCCACCCCCACATTTTGCCAAGGGAAGATTGAAAGCCAGAAAGCTGGAGTTGTCCATCCTTTGACTTCTCTTTCTTTGCTTTTCAATCATTTCCCATCAGCAGCACATCCACCAATGATCAGGTGAGATTATTCAGGCTGGGTCATTCTATTCCTTTTTCTTATTGACCATGACAATTCTCCATTTAATGCTTTTTCTTCCTATCTAATCTTTAACACTATGAATCCATTTCTTTCATGATTAGCCCTGCTTGATTTGTCTTTTATAGATAAACTGAGTCATCAGCAGGCATTTAGCTGGCAGTCAGCCCGCTCTGTCCAGCACATAAAAAGCCTGTGACTTTCTATCGTATCCTATCTCCTGGATCGCAGGTTTTTGTTGATCTAACTTTCTTATCATGTCAAATGTTAATCTTTTAGTGATTGCCAAACTAAAGTACTTAGGAAAAATGAATACACTGACCTGTCATTTCAAAGTCCTCAGACAACCAAAGTCCTTCTTGTCCCATATGCACATTTCTCCTGAAAATGTGAAGGCCATGTACAAAGACTCTACAGAAAAAAAGAGAAGTTTTGTGATCCTCAGAAAGTATTCTCTGAGGAAAAAACAAAACAAAACAAAACAACAGGCATAGCTATTTCACTAAGAGTTGTATAGGTAATAATCCAAACTTAGTTTTAAAAAATAAAGCTATGATAGCTAATATTTACTAGATTTACCACCTGTAAGTTATGCTAAGCATTTAAAATAGATTTATCTAACTTAATCCTATGAGTTAAATGCAATGCTTGTCCCTATTCAAGTATGGGGAAAATGTGGGTACAGAAGTATCCCAAAACCAAAGAGTAAACAATGGAGCCAGGATTTAGGAAGTTAGGTAGAATCTAGCCTCCTAAACGCTTTGGCAAACCATGTCTCATTAAGTGGGTAACATATACAACCTCAACTTATGCCTCATATTTGGAAAAGCATAATTCTAGGCCAGTAAGCACACATGAGAAGTTCCAAGGCACCTGATACAGTCAGGTGCTTTTGTGTCTTGCAAAAAATCCTAGGAAATACAACCCAGTGTTTCAGAGTCTCCTGACGGGCTCCCTGATTAAGCAAAACTATCAGGAAGGACAGCTACTAACCTACCTTCCCAACTGCAGATCCACTTTGTAAGAAGCCAGCCAAGTCTAAGAAATTCTCCTCAGAACACCAGGCTTAACCAAAGTGAGAAGCATACGCTTGGGTTGGCCCTGTAAGAACTCTCCATTATCCATGAAATAAAACTGCAAAGCAAACCTATTTTTCTCCATAGGGCATTAGCCTCTAACAAACCAGGATTAGTATTACAGGCTCGAACCAATTACCCCAATAGTGAACACTGCCATGTCTGCCATGGTGGAATATTTGTTTCTCAAAGCCAGAGTTGGAGGATGGGGGTTTTTGTCCATTCCTACATATTAGAGAGGTGTGTATTTTGGAAATGTTTTTCAATCCATTTCTTCGGCAATTTCCTTTCCTACCTACACTTGATCCATTTCCCAATGCATTTTCTTCTTTTCCCTACTAACTGGTACCACCACCCAGTAAGTTATAGAAGCAAAATTCCTTGGAATTAACCAATCTTTTGTACCTTATGTCAAATCTAACCCTAAATACAAGCCTGTAAATTCTACTGAAATGGTTCTCGAACCCTCTCCTATCCTACAGTTTTACCACCATTAGGCCACGTCAAGCCCTGATAATGTCTATGCTTCACCACACTACTTAATCATTCTCTAGCTTTGTGTTTTTGAAGTTCAGTTCCTCTTCCTAATGGCCCCCCACCACTTTTCACTTAAAATTCTATTTAACTTTCCTGTGTAATTGCTTTGTGTGTCTTATGAAAATAACCCCCAAATTTTATGTGACCTATAACTTTTGTCACATTCTAGTTTTGATCTATACTTTGGCTCATTTGTTGTCTCTTGCCTACTTCTTTCCATTTTCTCCCATGAAACACAATCATGTCCATCATTTGATTCTCCTTCACTTATTTGGCAGGAAGTGGCAGCTCAGAAAGTTTCCTTGGAATCAGATGCTTGGTTTAAAATTCCAGTACTGGGGCATTTCAACAGGGTAATCAGAGGGGTCAGTCAGCCCAGTTCTCTGTAAAATGGGGATAATAATGTAAATAGGGGAGCCAACAAAGGCAAGGTGCAGTAAAATGTCCTAAGTGGAAAGATTGCTTTCTAACAAAGGACAGTGTGGCAGAGAGATTCCTGTCGCCTAGCTTGGAAAATGTAGACTTTTATGTCTTCTTTTAAAAAAACAAAACAAAACAAAAAAACCCTCCTTGTATAGTTAACTAAATTAAACACACTCTGCAGGCAAACTTCCAGAAGTATTTGTGTGTGCATGTGTGTGCGTGTGTATGTCTGTGTGCGTACATGAGCTTTTTGAGAGAGCGTTTTGCTATGCAGTTCAGTCTGGCCTTGCACTCATAATGATCCTCCTGCCTCACTACCCAAGTTCTGGGACTACTGATGCATCCCACTATAACTAACTCATTTATTAGTTAAGTGGACTGCAAAGATTAAAATGATTGTATTTCACTATACCTGGGCCTAGAGTAAAACACTGTCCAGGATCTAGACATTTCCAGTGGAATGGAAATATCCATGATAGATCTGATATAAGAGGAGTCTGTGGGACATATTCCCATATCTTTCAGATAGTCAGTAGTCAGTCACAGGGCTAAGACCTTGGGTTCTACCGCCAGACTGCCTCGGTTCATCCTGGGTAACCTAAGCAATTTTCTTAAATTTTGCTTTAATTTTGCCCTCAGTAAAAGAGGATAAAAGAAATTTTTAATTCATGAAGTTGCTGGAAAGGCCAAGCAAATAATAGATAAGATTTTTGGTATGGCTCAATACATGTTATCAATAGTGAGAGTGACTATATGACTTATCATCACACTGGAGAAGCTTTGAGAGTAACAAATATGCTGTAAGACACATTAAAACTGAAGTAGTAATTTCTGGCCAAACTCAGATGCCGTCACACCAGCTGTGATGATGCTGATAATGATGCTGAGAACGGCATCTTGCAGCACAAGCTGGAAGTGATTCGCCCACTTTTTTAGCAAGTCATCTACAGCATAGCAGCTATAGCTGAAGTTCAGAATTCATGCACAATCCTTGTTCCTATCAAAAATCATCAACCCTTAGCAGCTACATCCAGCCAAAGGGAAAGGTAAATCCATGCTTATTTCCTTCTAAGCCCAAAGCAAAAATGATGAAATTAGTTATTACTGTACTAAATCATCTTTAGGGTTTAACTTAATAAGTCACCATATTGTGTCAGAGGCGTACTGATCAGTTTGACCACAGTAAATAAATTTACACTTTAACTCACTATGCATATTTATTTTCTAAATCTCTGAACTTTATTAGAGCTTTAGGTCCTTTCTTTTCTTCTTTGTCTAATTTATCTTTTCTTAACTATGACAGAAAACTAAATATAGGAGGAAATTTTCAACCTCAGGCTGAAGTTTGCTTTAGTTATTTTTATCCAACTCACAACATGAGATAATCACATCAAGAAAATCAGTAGCTATTCATTTTATATTAGATATTATCTACTATATGCCCAGAAATATGGTAGAAAATTTTCAAGACATGGTCCTACAAGGAATTTTCAATCTGGTTCAAAATGCAAAAGGCATCTTTGTGAAACTACAATATAAAAATGTATACAACTGAGACAGAGCTATAACACCAAGAAATCCAGGAAGAAATGATAAGGAAGCAGGACTGAAGTGTTCAGGGGAAGCCTGGGAGAGAGGCAGGGTTTGAGTGGAGGTGTAGCGTGGCTCGAATCTGAATAAAAAGAGATAGGAAACCCTACCAGCTGAGGAGGTGCTACGAAAAGATGGGGCTTGGGGTTAAGGGTGAGAAAAAATGTGACATCATGTAATGAGATCATTTTTGCAGACGGACTCTCAGGCAGTGTAAGGGGTCAGGAAGAAGGAAACAGCCAGGTCATTCGAAATCTATGCTGCAGGTTTATCCCATGCTTCACAGGTCTGCTTTTCCATTTGCACAAGACTTTGAAATTTCAAAACAGGCAACAACGTGAACTGAGATTGTTGGAACCGTTCTTTTGTTAGTCTTTTCTCTGTTCAAGAAGGTCATGGGAAAAATGGATCTCAAATTGAAGGGTGAATCCTATTTGTAAAGTGATGTCCCATCATGAGTGTGGCTTGATGATGGTGAAATGTAACAGAACAAAACTGATAAATATATTTGCTTCCCAATCAAGGAGAGAAGTTTTCTTGAAAGAACAGGTCTCCAATCTGGCAAAGAACTCCAGTAGGTTTCTGCAATGCTCTTGCCTGGCAGTCATACACAGGCATTTACTACTTGGCATCCTGTCTCAACCACATATTATTACTTAATTAAAAGTGCCTCTTTTAATAGATCAATAGACTTGCTTTTAGAAGCCGCCATCGTAACACCTACACTTTTATACAAAGTAGTAAAAGAAGTGCTGAGGGGTGTCACAGCAGGCTCAATAAAGTTTGAACTAACATGTGTGTGACGTGACACACCAGGTCCATGGAACGAAAATCACTGCTCTCTGAAACAGAAAGAAGAAACTGAGCCAGTTCAAACTAATGACCTGGCTCTTGGTTTCAAAGTGAGTGGAGGTTTAGTGCAACCTTTTCATGCTTCTCCCAAGCAAGGTGAGCACAGGTTTTTGGCCTCCTGGAGCTGGAACCAAGGGCTTGGCAGAAGCCAACTGAGAACATTAGTGGGCATCTGAAAAGGGGGAATGAGATTGTGTGTGCTTTCCATTCTCTGAAAGCCTCTGTCCCCATCTTTTTTCCTGCCAATATACACTGTTCTATCTTTCTCCTTTCAGATTTTCTGTTCTTCTCTTTCCTGGAAAATTTGTTTCAAAAGAGTGGTTCTTTAGCTTTCACCGGGACATGCACCCCTTTGAAAATCTGATCCAAATGATGGGCTTTGTCTCAGAAAAATGAAACTCAAAATCTCCAGGAATATTTAGATGAGCAAATCCTCTGAAACCCATGTAGATCCCAGATTAAGAACACCTCCAGACTTTTCTCCAATGAAACAAAGTCAGATATCTAAAGATATTCTAGAGCCACATTAAATCTGTAAGATATTTTGTTTGTGATCCATAGTTTCAACAGAGTACTGAGTTCATCACTATCTGGCGAGGTAATGTGCCAACCTGGCTCCTCTACAACAATACTGATTGTGGAAGAAGTTTCCAGTAGTTGAAATGTGTCTCATCCTCCACTTTTGGCAGTGGCCATAGCATCTAAAATATCACCCAACCCCCAAAAGACTCATGTATTCATCTGTGGGCTTTTGGAAGTTGATTAGATCACAAAGGTGCAAACATCATCCATGGGTTGATCCACTGATTAGTTTATTAGCCAAATGGGCTTGTAGAAGATGCTGTTGGGGGAAGTGCTGCCTAGCTCTGAGAACAGACCTTTGAAGGGTGTCACTATTTTCAGGTTTGTCCCCTGCAGCTATGAGCTGAACAGTTTTCCTCCACCATTCCTTTCTGCCATGACATTTCTGTCTGGAGGCCAGCAGACCATGGACTAAAAACTACAAACATGAGCCAAAATAAACCTTTTCTCCTTTGAGTTATATACACCAGGTGACTAATACATGAAGCATGCCTCTGTTATCCTGGTAGCCCGGGTAGGTGTACAGTGTAAAGAAAAGAAAGTATGTCCTTCCGGATAGGACTCTGGTTACTCAGCAAAAGCAGACTTTTCTGGAGGAAGCCTTAGATTCTTTTTTTCTTAATCTTTCAATCTTAATGGAATCTTTTCTGATTGAATTTTAAAGCTTCAGTGAAATCTAGGTTCACAGTTCTAACATTTTGTCTTACTGGTTCTTTGCTTCGCAGGAAAAATTGGGGTGTTCCTGTGTTCTCACCTGTCAGAGACACAACCCTGTATGACTTAAGCACTTCATAGAATGAGCTAGTGTCTCAGATTCGGCTTGAACAGGGTAGCCCTGCCATTCAGTAAAATGCACAGCTATGCAGCACCAAAAGAAAGCCAACCTCACCGGGGGAGTCCAGGTCATGATGATATGTAGAACAGCACTAAGCCTGGTGTTGTTTTGGGCCCACTGGTGGGTCTCCCTTCACCCAGTATTCTGGGCACAGATGGCAATAGCTAATAGTTGATCTATGTGTGAGGCACATGGTGCATGTACACAATCTCCTTGGATTCCTGTAACATTGGCAATATCACTCTACTTGCTGTGCAGTCAAGCAAAAGGAGACTTAAAGGGGTTAAGTGATTTCCTCAAAGCACTGAATGGCTATATGAATGCTGCATGATTTGGAGCATTCTCCACCATCACCAAACCACATCTTTGCCACACTGCCCATTCCTGGCTGTGTCTTGCATTCACAGCAGCTGAACACTTGCAGTGGCTCCCACAGAAATCAGCAGAGGGGCTGAGTGTATCCTCCCTGCTAGCTAAGGGAGGACTTCCCAGAGGGGCGGGGCCATCCCTGCGGACCTATATTGATTTATAATTTCATTTTGTAAAGAATAAACATACAGGGTGCTCACTATCCCCAGAGCCCAGCCTATTTGGGCTGGTGCAGAGTAAGGGCTGGGCGGATCTGGGGTGCCTGCATCCACCTCCCCATGTGCCTGGAGGACTGTGGATATCTCAGCAAGCAGGGGAGCTTCGCAGGTTCCAGAGGCCCTGCGGCCTGCTGTAAGTGCCCAGTGCACTCTGCCCTAAGCCCAGACTGTTCGGGACTCTTGAATCTTCCAGGTGCAGTGAAATGGCTCAGTGGGCCCCAGGTGCCTACATCTGTCTCCCCATTCCGGCTGCGCTTGGAGAACTGTGGAGTTTTGAGCAAGCAGACGGACGCACAGTGTCCTTGGAGCCCAGCTTATCTGGAACTATGGAGTTCTAAATAGGCAGAAGATGGCCACTGGTTCCAAAGGCCCAGCAGCCTGGGGGAACTGGGTGCCAGAGTCCCAGGAGCTGCGAACATAGAAGTGGATTTCCAACAGGGAAATCCACTGAGGAAGCTTTTGAGTAACACTTGAAACAGAAATATAGGAAAATGACAAAATGAAAGACCCAATTACAACCTCAAACCTCCAGCCCATCTCAAGAAACCCTAGGAGTGATGTATATAGAAGAAAATATATGCCATACACCTCAAATATCAGACATAATAGCTACTGAAATAAACAAGCAACTCCAGGAAGCTTTAAAGGAATTCAAACTCAAAATAATCTCCCAGGTAAAAGAAGAAATGATAAAAGAAACAAAAGAGATTCTGAATATATCTAAAGAAAACACAGTTAAAAAATTGGAGGAACTAAACAAAAAGATAGAATCCCTAGATGAGCAATATAAGAAACAACAGAATACATAAAGCAGATGCACAGAGATGTACAGGAAATCAAAAACTCCACTAAAAGCTGTAAAAACTGCCTCAATGAAAGTGAAGATAGAATTTCAGACAGGATTGCAGCTAGTGAACAGGAAAGGAAAGATCTTTTAAAAATAACAAGGAATCAGGAAATAACAATTCAACAATTGCAAGATGATGCAAAGAAAAACAACATAAGATTGATAAGGATTAATGAAAAAGAAGGGGACAACATAAAGGATGTCAAGAGGATATTTAGAGAAGTAATAGCTGAAAATTTCCCAAGCATGAGATCAGAAACCAACATCAGGTTCAGTGAAGCCTGTAGAACTCCAAATAGTCATAACCAAAATAAAACTACACCCAGACATATAATAATCACCATCCCAGAAATCCAACACAAGAATAGATTATTAAAAGCTGTCAGAGAGAAAAGACAGATCACTTATAAAGGAAAACCTATCAGAATCACAGCAGACTTCTCAGCACAAACAATAAAGTCAAGAAGAGCATGGAGTGAAGTATTCCAGATCCTAAAGCAAAATGATTTCCAACCGAGACTGATGTACCCTGAAAAACTATCATTCAAAGTTGATGGTGAAATACAATACTTCCATGACAAAGAGCAGCTGAAGAACTTCATGCACACCAAGCCAACCCTGCAAAAAACATTGAGAGACAGTTTAGATACACAAAGGAAAAAAACCACTAAGCAAAGTAGATAATTAAACAGAGCAGAAAGATAAAGATGCAACTGCAGAGAGATAACATGTCAACAATAAACCAGCATATAACAGTTATAACCATTAATATAAATGGTCTCAATGCACCAATCAAAAGAAACAGACTAGCAGAATGGATCAAGAAACAAAATCCAACCATATGCTGTTTAGGGGAAACCCATCTAACCCAGAAGGATACTCACAGACTGAAAGTCAAAGTATGGAAAACAATACTTTATGCAATAGGAATTCAAAAGAAAGCAGGAATAGCCATTCTGTTTGCAGACAATGTGAACTTTAAACCAACAATGATCATAAAGGACAAAGAAGGTCACTACATACTCGTTAGGGAAAAACTCCAAGAGGAAGAGATAACTATCTTAAATATATATGCACCAAACTCCAGAGCACCCAGTTATATAAAACAACTATTAACAGAAATGAAAACTCAAATTATCAGTAACACAATTGTAACAGGAGACCTTAATATGCCATTGACACCAAGAGACAGATCAACCAGACAGAAAACGAGCAAAGAAATAACAGAACTGAATCACACCTGTGAACAAATGGATTTGATAGACAAATACAGAATGTGCCACCCCAACATCAGAGTACACATTATTCTCAGCAGTACATGGATCATTCTCTAAAATAGACCATATATTAGCTCACAGAACATATTTAAACAAATGCAAAAGAGTTGAAATCATCCCTTGCATGTTATCAGATCATAGCACTTTGAAATTAGAAATTAATGGGGCTGGGGATTTAGCTCAGCGGCATAAGCGCCTGCCTTGCAAGCAGGTGGTCATGAGTTCGATCCCTGGTACCGATAAAAAATAAAAAGACAAAAAAATTAATGATAAAAGATACTACAAAAATTCCACAAACACATGGAAACTGAATAACACACTATTGAGTAATCAGTGGGTCACAGAGGAAATTAAGAAGAAATTAAACAATACCTACAAGAAAATGAAAATACAGATACAACTTACCAGAATCTGTGGGATGCAATGAAAGCTGTCCTCAGAGGAAAATTTATTGCACTGAGTTCCCACATCAGGAAAAAAGAATGAATACAAATAAATAACCTGATGCTACACCTCAAACAGCTAGAAAAAGAAGAGCAAGTCAAGCCCAAAGCCAAAAAAGGGAGGAAATTATAAAAATCAGAGCAGAAATTAATGCAATAGAGACTAATAAAACAATCCAAAGAATCAATGAATCAAATAGTTGGTTCTTTGAAAGAATAAATAAAATGGATAAGCCCCTAGCCAACCTTATTCAAAAAGGGAAGAAAAAGCTCAAATTCATGCAATAAGAAATGAAAAAGGTGAAGTCACTACAGACTCTACAGAAATACAGAAGATCATCAACACCTATTTCAAAAACCTCTACTCTCAAAGGTTTGATAACACAGAAGAAATAGACAGATTCCTAGAAACATATGAAGTACCAAAGCTAGATCAAGAGGATGTAAAACTGCTGAATAACCCAATCTCTATTAATGAAATTGAAAATGTAATTAAGTCCTTACCTACAAAGAAGAGCTCAGGCCCAGATGGATCCACTGCAGAATTCTACAAGAAATACAAAGAAGACCTAATGCCGACACTCCTCAAACTCTTCAATGAAATCGAAAGGGAAGCAATCCTTCCTAAGTCATTCCTGGAAGCAAATATTACTCTAGTACCAAAACCCAGGAAAGACCCAACTGAAAAAGAGAACTACAGACCAATCTCTCTAATGAACACAGATGTAAAAATCCTCAATAAAATATTGGCAAACAGGATGCAGCAAATCATCAAGAAGATTATACACCATGACCAAGTGGGATTCATCCCAGGAATTCAAGGATGGTTCAACATACATAAATCAATAAATGTAATCCACCATGTCAATAAAGCCAAAAGTAAGAATAACATGATCATTTCCATAGATGCAGAAAAAGCCTTCGATAAGGTACAACATTCATTCATGAGAAGAACTTTACAGAAAATTGGAATAGATGGTCTTTACTTCAATATAATAAAGGCCATTTATGACAAGCCAACAGCCAGCATCATACTAACTGAACAAAAATTGAAAGCCTTTACTTTAAAATCAGGCACAAGACAAGGATGTCCTTTATTACCACACCTATTTAATATAGTACTGGAAGTACTAGCCAGAGCAACTAGACAAGAGAGAGAAATAAAAGGGGTAAAGATAGGAAAAGAAGAAGTTAAGTTGTCATTGTTTGCAGATGACATGATATTCTACATAGAAGACCCCCTAAACTCCATTGAAAGACTATTAGATATAATAAATAAACTCAGTAATGTAGCTGGATACAAAAATCAATACTCAGAAATCAATAGCATTCCTATACACTAACAACAAAATCACAGAGAGGGAAATAAGGGAAACCACACTCTTCACACTAGTAAGCAAAAAAAATGAAATATTTAGGAATTACTCTTACGAAAGAAGTGAAGGACCTACACAGGGAAAATTATAATACACTGAAAAAAGAAATTGAAGATGATCTCAGAAAATGGAAAGACATCCCTTGCTCATGGATAGGAAGAACAAACATTGTGAAAATGGCCATTCTCCCAAAACTATTATACAGATTCAATGCAATCCCAATAAAAATACCATCAAAATACCTTATAAATCTAGAGAAATCACTCCTAAAATTCATCTGGAACCAGAAGAGACCTAGAATAGCAAAGGCAATTCTAAGCAGCAAAGGCAAGGCAGGAGGCATCACAATCCCTGACTTGAAGTTATACTACAAAGCAACAGTAGTAAAATCAACATGGTACTGGAATCAAAACAGAGCTGAAGATCAATAGAATAGATTAGAAGATACAACCACAACTACAAATACACTCAACCACCTTATCTTTGATAAAGGAGCCCAGCAGGTTCACTGGAAGAACGACAGTCTCTTTAATAAATGGTGTTGGAAACACTGGCTCTCCATTTGCCATAAACTGAAGCTAGAACCATGCCTATCACCATGTACTAAATTAAAATCTAAATGGATCAAAGATCTGAATATTAAAACAGAAACACTAAATCTATTGGAAGACAAATTGGATAGAAACCTTGAAGACATAGGGGTAGGTAGAGAATTCATGAACAGGACTCAAACCGCATGGGAAATACTTCCCAGAATCAATAACTGGGACCACCTCTTATTAAAAAGTTTCTGCATGTCCAAAGAAGTCTCCAGCATAGTGAAAAGAAAACTCACAAACTGGGAAAAGATCTTAGTGAACTCCCCCTCAGACAAGGGGCTTTTGTCTAAAACATATAAAGAATTAAAAAAAACTCAGACCCCCAAAATTCAAAGATCCAATCCAAAAATGGGCATCTGAGATGAATATGCACTTCTCAAATGAAGAAATACAAATGGCAAATAAATACATGAAAAAATGTTCATCATCATTGGTCATTAGAGAAATGCAAATTAAAACCACACTGAGATTCCATCTCACTCCTGAAAGAATGGCCAGGATCAAGAAAACCAACAGTAACAAATGCTGGAGAGGCTGTGGGGAAAAAGGAACTCTCCTACACTGTTGGTGGGAGTGTAGACTGGTACAACCTTTGTGGAGGTCAGTCTGGAGATTTCTCAAAAAGCTGGGATTGGAAGTCCCATTTATTCCAGCTATTCCACTTCTAGGCATATTCCCAGAAGAACTGAAAGCATCATACCACAGTGATATATGTGCACCTATGTTTATAGCAGCACAATTTGTAATTGCCAGATCTTGGAAACAACCCAAGTGTCCATCAACTGAGGAATGGATAAAAAAGTTGTGATATTTCTATACAATGGAGTATTACTCAGCTATAAAGAAGGATCACATTGAGATATTTATCAATAAATAGGCGCAGCTTGAGACCATACTCATAAGTGAAATAAATCAATCTCGCATGTGTGAATACCAAATAGTTTCCCTAATGTAAGTAATGATTTAAATATATAAAAGTATGTGGTAATCATGATTCCCCATTAGGTGGCCTTGGAGCCTTATAAAGTTTTCACTTATTAATTGGAATGGCTTTATTCTGGGCTGCTTGATATTATTGCCTGTGATGAAATGAACAGCTATTTTGAAGAAAATAAGACATCATAATAGCTAGTGCTGATTTACTATCATCTTGTTTTGAAGCCCCACCAAACTATGGCTCTTCTGTCTCCATTGATTTTATCATGATGTATCTTGCTGGATTTTATTATATGTGATAGTATAAACAAAAATTGTTATAGGCAAAGAGATAATATAGAAACCATTGTTCATTTTCTGTTAGTTGGTTTTAAATACCCTACAATGCTTTCATCCACTTGAATGGTTTTACACTGACTTGATATGTTTCAAGCTATAGTATAATGAAGTTATATTCAAATATTTCAAGGAAAAATACACTATGGTACCTACTATTAAGTCGGGTTATTTGGTGGTGAAGCACTAGGTTGCTGAAACTGTCATGCTTTGACCTGTATTGTTATGTTGTTATGTCCTCTTTTATCTCAATCTCTCTCTTATTCATTAAAAAGTTATTTAGTTATTTTTTATGATTTTTTAAATTAAGGCGAAAAATCAAAAAAATTAGCAGGATATATTATAGTAACTTTTTTGATTTCCTATTAACTTGAAGTCCTGTAATACTCCCACTATCTTGTTTTGACTGATTAGACTCTGTTCCGTTCTGTATGTTAGTATCAAGTTTGGGGGTATAGGCTATATACCTTCTTATTGCCTTCTATAAGGCAATAAGATTCACTATGATGCCCATTCTGGTTTGACTATTATTTTCTTTGGAAGTCCTGTAATGTTTACAAGGTTTAGGTTTTATTGGTCTTGTTCTCTACTGTTTTGTTCAACTTTATAATACCTAACGATTTAGACAATTCTTTTTAAGGAAGCAAGAGGCATTATGGTAACCACTGTTGATAACCTTGTACTCTGTTTTACATCATGTGCTATGTCTATCCTTGGTTTTGACTGACAGCTTTGTTTTGTCATATTTGACTTTATTCTCTTCCAAAAAAAAAAAAGCAATAAGAACTAAGCAGTAACAAAACCCAAAATGTGTAAATTTTCTTGTAAAAAAAGAGAGGAAAAGAAGTGCTCTAACGGATACAACTGCAGGTGTGTTTAGGGGTGTTAAATATTAATGTTTTTAATTATTTAATTAATGACCATATTAATGTTTTTGGTTGGATCATTGAACACAACTGTTTGCAGTCTCACTGTTTGAATGTCCACTTTGTATGCTTTGATACTTGAGCAACTATCTCTAAGATGATAAGTGTAATCTATTAACTGGTGATTTCTTACTTTTTTTTTTCGTAGTTCTATATTACTTGTACCCTTACACCGCTTTGTTTTGTTTTGTTTTTTCTCTTTTTCCTTTTAAATAAAATTTTTAAAAAAAGAATAAACATACAATTTCCAACTAGTAGTTATGTTTTGAATACTGGTTGGACTGCTTTAATTCGCTATTTCTCTCTTTATAGGGAATATATTTTAAATCCTGTGAAATAAATACATGGTTTTCCCATTGCTGAAGCTGGTGTTCGACTTTATTTTCTGATACCAGTAGAAGATACTGCAAACAGCACAAAGCAAGTTACCCACGCTAAACTGAACAGTTAAGAATAAAACTCCAGGAAAAGTAGGGTCCAAAGAAATTCATCATATATGAGCATCACACCCAATTATTTTTTGTATTCCCTTTTCAAAATATATGCCTTTCCCTTTCACAAAGCAAGTCAGGCTAAATATACATAAAGGATATGATTTTTAAAACCACTTTTGTAAAACCACATTTAAAAATCTTACACTTAGGAAACATTTACCTTTCTTAGTATTTTACAGGACATCTTTTTCTCACACTGATATCCAAACACACACAATATTTGATTTTTTCTACAGAGCGCAAGATTCACTTTAAAGTTTTCTGGCAGGCAAATGCAGATTTTTGAACTATTACCAAAGTGAATTTTCATTTTGTAAATGCAGTTGTCATTGTTGAGATGAATGTAAACTATTTTTGCTTATTTCACCTTTTATTTCTAAATTAAAGTCCTTTAGTGTTAATTGGCTGCATTTGTTTAATTATTACCAGTCCCAGCAGAAATAAATGTTACCAAAAAACCAGCCACAGCATTTCTCTTCTCAATAGGCTTTTGCCAAGGTCAAAACAAAAACACCCTTTTGAAGTTCCTTCAGATTTGGATGAGAACAGTGTCCATCCGTTAAATAAACTATCCCACATAAAACAGGAGTGGGTGTATACGCACATCTTTCTAAATACACTAAATGGAGTAAGGACTGCACGCGAGGTACATACACACACCTGCTCGTGCATACTGCTTATTTATGAAATTCGTCTTTGGACTGCATTCCGTTATGTTGAATAAGGGAAAAACTCATGAAATCTATTAATTAAGTGCTCATTATATTTTCTGATCTCTTCACATGTCAAACTTCCTGTTTTCTGATTTTTATACTCCTCAGAACAGAACGTGATGATTTTCAAAGTCTTGGTCCACAGTAACTTTCTGGTGCCTAAAGGCCCCTTGGAGGGATCATGCTGCTCTTTGCAGGTATGTCTGCCCTGAGGAATGCCTGGATTGAACGGCAGCCTGCATGCACACACGCACACCCATGTGCACACAGGCATGTAGGCACCCTCTGTATTCCTGATGCAGGAGATTTCATTAAAATTTCATTTTAGTACCCAGTTGTGACTCTACTGTTTCCAAGAAGAAAAGGGGAAAAAAAAAAACCCAGCTGATGTAAAAGGGAGTTAAAATAACCTTAGTGAAAAAACTAAACTGGCAAGTGTATCTAATAATTGCCCGGGTTCAGCATTTTTCTGCGATAAATGAGTAAACTTTAAATGTATCTCTGAGATGCATTATCACAGGCATTGCCACGGGCAAGTTTTATCCAATGATGAAACAGCAAGGCCTAGTGAGATAAAGATGATAGAAGCCGTGCTATCAGGTGGCAGCTGGGTAATTACAACTCTCTATTTGGCCTCTGCAGTGATGCTGCCTGTGATAAGTGGAGAATAATGAAGAAAAAGGAGTAGTGATAATGCACGAGCTAAATGGTAGGAAACGGTCTATCATAGCCCACAGCCCTCTAAGCGCCTATGGGGACTGTGAACTATCTTCTTCAGTTTTCATCCACACGAAAAAAAATACTCTCTGTCTTTCTTCTCCCTCCACTAAATTTATGTCTGGTGGGACAAAAGAAAAAACTGAAAAGAAATCAAGGGTATGTGAAGGGAATATGACCTTTCCAAATAACTCTGAAGGTCACCATGTAATTATTTGAAAATAAACATATCCTGTAATCCTGCTCTTACAAAAGATACAACAGCGTTGCTTGAATGTGATGCGGCACAGTTTTGTTGGGGATCATGGCTTATAAAAGGTCAAGGAAAGTATTTCTAATTATACCCTTGTCAAGGAGGACCTCTGCAGAACGCTCGAGCCATTTGTTCCTATTGAGTGGAGCTCTGATTAAGGCAGAAGACAGGCCAAGAGACAATCCATTACATGCAAGAAATCGACTGTTTCTGGCTGATACTTGAGGTCTAGAGCTTCAAAATGAAATAACCTGTGCAGAAGTTGAGGAGTTTTAACCTTATCAAGTATCAGTTTTGTCATCTAAAGCAGAACAAGTCTAGCCCCCTCGCATGGGTCCCGCTGAGATTGATTTTGTTTGTTTTTGTTTCACTTATAGTCATCCTGACACTCACAGTGATGATTCATGCAGTCAAAGGAGAAAATGGCCCTGCCGCATCTGTGGACATACGTGTTTGGATTTTGTTTAAATTGTGGTTAAAAAAATACAAACCTCACCCCATAAGTGTTTATTGCAGTAGTGTTAAGTACATTCACATTGTTGTGCAATGGATTTGCAGAACTCTTTTCTTCTTATCCAATTAGAACTGCACGTATCTTAAACAGTAAGCATCTTCTCCCTTCCACTCCCCGAAAATCACCAATTTTCTGTCTTCATGAGTTTGACTGTTTAGATACCTGTAATAAGCAAAACCATACAGCATGTGTTTTTTGTAACTGGTCTATTGCATTTACAAATGTCCCCAGGGTTTGTCCATATTGTAGACTGGGTTCAAGTTCACTGGGGAATTTCACCAGGGGTAACAGCCAGTACAGGAGCAGGAGGCCATTTCTACCAGAAGACTCACCAGAATGACCAGGCCTAAAGACAGATTTAAATATTTCTTATGCAAAAGAGCGCTGGATATTTAAGACATTCAGGATAAATGGTGGAATCCTGTAAATAATTTAATCATTGAAACATGACCTGCATACCATAAAACTTGCCTTTGTAGAGTATATAATTCATCTGCTTTGAGGTCTTTCACAATGTTATACATCCACTGCCATATAGCCACTACTTAGCTGTAGAACATTTTCATAGCTTGCACCTCTTTCAAAACATACTTTTAATCTTTCACGATATCCCCAGGATAAACCTTCCCACAATGTCACAGTCATTGCCACTCTTCCTCAGGCACATTGCCAATGTTCTTTCTTTTAAATACATTTTAGATAGGAAATGTTTTCAGTTTTTTTCCCCAAAAGTCTATATTTTGTTCTGGAAAATGAAACAACTCTGCTTAGACTAGAAAATTTTTTCTAGTTTACATTTTTTTTCACTTTCCAGATTTCCAGAAATTTGAGTGCAGCCTTATTTTAGCTCGGGAGGAGACACAGGTGTCAGGGCACAATCAATGAAGTCTTGGGTCTTTTGTAAAATTTTCAGAATTTTTTCAGATGAACTGAAAAGTAAAGCTATATTTGACTGAAGAAGATGTTGTTTAACCTTCTTATGCTTTTAAATACTTAGCCGATTGGTAGTGAAGTTCTTGATGACCCTCATGAGAAAAAAGAAGTTGATGGTGGCAATAATCATGGCCAGTACTTATACAGCTGTGTGCTAGGAGCCTTTATAAATCCTTTATATAGCAAGCGATTCAATTCTCACACAACCTACAAAGTGATTGCTTTTGTATGGCATACTAATGAATGAACTCAGGGCTTTCGCACTGAACATCCCCAGCCTTTTGTTTTATTCATTTATTGTGAGGTGGGATCAACTAAATCATTAATTTGCCCAAACTGGACTCAAACGTGTGATCCTCCTGCCTCAGCCCCACAATCTCTATTCTGATCTCTACTTTTCTTAATGTAGAAACGACAGTGCAGGAGCCACCTGTCCACAACAGGTGACTGAGCAGGGAGGAGGTCAGGGCTTGAACTCAGGCTGGTGATGCTGTCAACATCGACAAGATCTTAACTTGGATCTTGAAAGAGAACACAACTATTAAATATTAGATATTGAGGAGTGTCACTAAGATCACTGCTCATAAGACAGTTTTCTTTATCCAGATCATCTAGACTGTTGATGACAGGGACGAAATCTGCAACCTGTGTCTCCTGTTATTGTTATTTTTATCCCCGTTTCCCAGGCTGCTGTGCTGTCCCCACAGAACACAGGCTGCTAAGGTACAGAAACTTGTGTCTTAACCATCATAGATCATTAACTGTACACCCTGTGTGAATTTCTATAATGACCTAAGGAAGCAGAGTTTGGGTATTGATTCTTCTTTTCTTGGTGTAAGGTTGATGGTATTAATTCTTAGTTTCCAAGGTAAATCTTAGAGACACCTGAACCGTATATACTCAACACTAAACACTAAGGAAAAGTCAAACACTCCATGTTTCCAGTACGAGTTGCCTACTGCGGCTTTTCCTCCCTCTCTCCCATCATACCACCGCAGAAAGTAGAGGAGATAAAGCATGGAAACCATGACCATGCTGCCACCTCACACCAACACGTGAATCACAAGTTGCATCATCTTCCCTGAGAAAAGGCCATGGCCTATTTGGTGGTATCGGGGATTGAAGTCCTGACCTCGTGCTTGCCAGGCAGGTGCTTATGCCACTGAACTCAATCCTCAGCCCACCATGGCCTATCCACAAGGCACACACATCTCACAGTTATGCTGGACTCTGGCTTTCCATATGCAATTAACCACCAACCTCACTGATTTCACTCTGCTGAAGATCTCCCAGTCTTTGTTCTCTCTCACTCTCTTCATGCCATCCCTCCATCCACAATGGAAATCACTATATATATATATGGATTTTATTTGGATAAAAGTATTTTATTCATATTTTAATATTTTTATTACACTTAGGATAAAATTCAAGCTCCTTCTGATGGCACACAAAGCTCTTTTTCTGACTCATATATAACTTAACCAGTCCAATTTCCTAACATTTCTCCCAGGTTTCATTATTCTCAACACACCCCAAATTTCTAAAGACTATATCACAAAATTCATCCTTCTTTCCTTGGCTAGCTCATGTTGTCTTTCATTACATGCTCCACCTATGCTGGGGACTTCTCCCCTTTCCTTTCCCACCTCTTCCTTGCAGGGCCGCCCTCCTCTTATGGTCTGTGTGCTTATGCTCTCAGGCCCATGATTGCACATATATGTTTCCACCACCACACTTTTCAGAGGTTGTTTGTTTTTGGTACTAGGAATCAAATTCAGGATCTTGTGCTTGCCAGGCAGGTGCTTATGCCGCTGAGCTATGTCCCCAGCTCCACTAATAGGTATTTTAATTGTTGAATTACTTGTCTCCTCTCCAACTAAGATGAAAGTTATAGAAAGTAGAAACTACAGCTACATAAACTATTACCCATTCTGTAGACTGACAAAATATAAATACAAAAATATGAAAGATAGTCTCCTTCAAAAAAGATCCCATCAAATAGGAGGCATGTACAAGATGTGATGAGAAAACACTGTGTGTTTAAGTAAAAAATTATCACTGCAAAAGATACAACGACATTAATCCCCTTCAAAATGCTCTACCTCATATCCAAGGTACTTACCCCATCATCACTGCCTCTTTCTAAAGCAGTTCTGGAAGTCTTCTTTCGTGCCTTTAGTTACATAGCCATGGCTGCCTGGATGTTCTAAACTGATTCAAAACATTTATCTTTCATGGTCATTGTGACTTTAGGGAAGAGCCAGAAGTCAAACAGTACCAAATCTGGTAAGTAGATGAGGACACGTGGTACTGTTTTTACAAGCCTGCCTTTCCATGGGATGGTGATCAGCACAGAATTAACCATATTTTTTTATCGTATTTCATAAATACACTCAGGAAAGAGGATTTCCAGACCTTCTTCAGAAAGGGATTTTGTTACATGTGATTACCAAGGAAGTCCTGATCACAAGGGGGGAAGGGAGAAGAGATAATGTGTTCAAAGTTGAGAGGGTGGGGTTAATGGGGATTAGTAAGCACTGTGCCTTTTACTATAGTTTTTAATTTAAACATTCTATTTTTCTTTTCTTTTTTCTTTTCTTTTTTTATTTTTATTTAAAGAGAAAAAACAAGACAAAGCAAGACAGTAAAAGGCTACAAGTAATACAGAATTTCAAGAGAAAAAATATACAGTAAGAATTTACTAGTAAATAGATTACATATTGTCATCTCAGAAACAGTTGTCCACATTACAAAATTAAAGCATACAAAGTGGACACTAATACAGTGAGATTGAAGACAGTTCTGTTCAATGATCCAACAAAAACTCAGTAATATGGTTTTCTATCCTACACTCTTAAATACTCTTGCAGTTATATCCTTTAGATTACTTTCTTTCCTCCCTATTTTACGCTAACAATCACACATTTTGGGTTCCATTACTCCCACAGTTCTTATAATTTTTTCTTTAAAGAGGAAAAGAAAAAAATATATATAAAACAAGAAACAAGACAAAACAAAACAGAACAAAAAAAAAAAACCCCAATGTGACAAAGCAAAACAGAGTCAGAACAGGAGGATGGACATAGTATATAATGCTAACTAGGTGATCAACAATGGTTACCATTATGCCTCTTGTTATCCTACAAAGAGGTGCCTATATCAGCTGATATAAAAGAATTGAACAAAACAGTACAGAATAAGACCATCTATTTTTCAAACACCCCTTGTACATAAGATGCAGATAGATATAGATATAGTATAGATGATACAGAAGATGTAAATTATATAGATATAGATGACATGGATATAGATGATTATCACTGCATACATGCACAGAGAGAGAGAATACCTGAATCAAAGTCTATAAAGAATCAACAGAATAGATTAGTGCAAAGAGCCAAATAATCTCTCTAAAAGATGATTGATTGCCATAATGTGAAAATATTTTGTCTCAGAATAATGGTAAAAGAGTCATAAATAAATAGAGCTTTTTATTTTTTTAGGTTATTCACTTTTTAAGTTATTCACATAACTCAATATTCTTTGTCCTCTAGCTCTACTGGAGAGAATTTCACTAAGTCTTAATAATTCAAGTGGCTTAAATCCTTAACAGTTTAAACAAGCAATAGATAACTAGGCCTGATAAAGGAGCTAAGAATCTTGTTCCCAAGAAACTTCAGGTTCATCAGCATGACCATTAGAGGGTCCAATAAAACTATAATAATAGCAATTGTAATAACAGCAACAATCATGATTAATAATCATAATAGTCTGTACTTATCTCATGCCTTTCATCCATGGGTCTGAAATGTCTCTTTATAATCATTAATTATGACCAACATTCTTCTGACATGAGTGTTCACCATGGCCAGAAAATGTGATGGACCACTGTTAATGATCACAGTAATCAAAACAATTGTGAGACAGGCTGGACAAAAGGGAAAGGTGACCATTCCTCGCTCTCTCCCACATTCTGTCAGCTCTGCAACCCATTATGCTGAACAGACTGCAACTGACAAGACACTGGAATTGAGGGATTTTGTTACATGTGATTACTGAGGAAGTCCTGATCACAAGTTTCCTGTAAGACTTCCACCGAGGAAATAAAATTCTTTTCTCTTATTGCCAATGTTTAACCTGTAGATACTCCCAATTTTCAGTGCACCAAAAGTGTGGTTTTGAGAAAGAGCTTCAGGTATTGGTATAACCTGAAACTGGATGAGGTGTTTTTTTCCTTACTTTGGGACCAACAGGCACACTTCTTGAAGTCTTGAGCTTGTACCGTGAGATTTTCATGTGGGTCATCAAAAGCTTAGCTCACATGGATGAGTTAGGGACTTCAGGGAAGGTCCAGAAAGGTGCCTGGATCATCCATTTTTATAGTACTTCTGGCAAATCTAAAACCCAAAACAAAACAAATACCAACAAAATCACAGGAAAACCAACAAACAAACACAAAATGGGAAAGACTGGGGGGAGATTGATGTTATGTAAAAGTAAAGTATTTATTCATACAGTCAGTCTCTCTAAAGCACCCACTAACAAGGCATTCTGAAATTTCTGTACACATAGAAGATTATAAATAAAGCCCATGTCCTTTACATTCTTTGATCTTATTTCATTCTCATTTTTGGACTGGGTTTTGCGTTTGTTTAGGTCAGAAGTTTTGGTAGGAAATCTTAATGCATCAATCTGTTCCATTAACAATATCTTTCTGCTCTTTATGTCAGCTTCTTGTAATACAGAATATACAGGGAATATGATACATCGTTTTGGCCTGCACAAAAAGTAATGAATTTGAGATATTATCAAGTTGGCTGATAGAATTTATGTGACTTTTATACTTAGGGTTTCGTGAAACCTCATCTTCAATCACTAATTCTCTTAGAATAAAGAACACATTCACCTGTGCTCTCTGGTCTGCCCCCTCTCCCGAGTCTGCATATCTGGTAGCAACTTAATTACACTTGGCTTTTTTACTTAACCAGGTAAAGGTGTATTTTCACAGATGTGGGTATTTTATATGTCCTATCGCTTGGTACTTTTAGGGACAAGAAAAGAGACTTGTGTAGGTTGGAGAAGGGATCTTATTTAAGGTATAAGCTAGATGCTGGAGAATTTGGATTAGAAGCTGGGTCATTGTTTTGGGTCATCCAGCCTCCCCTCTTTCTACCTTACTTAATGAAAATTGGGGGCTCTCCTAGTCCTCATCCTGAGAACTAGGCTCTTTGGGGCCAAACATTGACAATCACTCTCTGAATACACTTCAGGCCTAAAAAGTAGGATGAATCAGTTCATTTAAAACACACACACAAAGATTGGGGGAAAAAATTCCCCACAACCAATCTATGATTTTTAAAAAAATTACATCTTGTTTGCCTTCAATTAATCCCTAAACTTAATGCACAGAGACAACGTCCAGTTTATCTTCAATTCCCAGACTCATTAGCAGAAAGTATTCTTGGTAAATATATGCTCATTAAGATTTTAAGTTCAGGGGGCTAGAGATTTAGCTCAGCAGCATAAGCACCTGCCTTGCAAGCAGGCGGTCATGAGTTCGATCCCTGGTACCGATAAAAATGAAAAAGACAAAAAAAAAAAAAAAAAGATTTCAAGTTCAAGTAGTTTTTACCAGTTTCTTACTTTTTACTTCAGTTAATATTTGAGTTGTTATTTTCCAGTTCTTTTGGAAGAAAGTTGAATAAACAGTTTTAAATATTAGTAATTACACATATGCACATGTGTATCATTTAATTCCATTATTAATCCTTTTCCCCTTATAATTACATCCATCTTGGCTAAAGGATATGCATCTACAGTGAATTTTTTTCACAAAATTTTAAGTCTCTGTTAACCATTAGGAGAGTTCAGTTCAGGAGGTCTTTTCATTGGATCATAAGACTGAGATGAAGAAAACAGCAGAGGAGTCCACAGGCAAACTTACAAGATGCATGAAGATTTGTGTATTGCCTTCCATGAGAGAACAGAGTGACTTAAAACAAGTGGCATTAACTGGCTCCCAGTTCTGGAGGTTGAAGGCTGAAGCCAAGTTGCTGGCCATGCCCCACTTCCACCTGGGAAAGAGCAGCACAAACCTGGAATTGCAGCTACTTGGGAGGCTGAGGCAGAAGGTTTATAAGTTTGAGGCTAGCCTGGGAACTCAATGAGAATCTATTTGAAAATAAGATGTTTCTAAAAGGGCTAGGAGTGTAGCTCAGTAATATAACACCAAGCACGTGCAAAGCCCCAGTTCAATCCCCAGTATAGCAACAGCAACAAGAAGAAAGCCATGTTTCCTCTGAAGGCTCTTGGAAGAATCCTTCCATGCCTCTTCTCGATTCTGGGAGGGGCTGGTAATCTTGGGTGTTCTTGAGCTTTTATCCACATCGCTCCAAAAGATGCCTGTCGTTGTGGCCCTCTTCCTTCTGTGTCCCACACTTCTGTACCTGAATCTCCCTCTTCTTTTCTCTGTCTTGTAATGACAGTCATTGAACTTGGTGCCTGCCCCGACACACTGTAACCTCATCTTAACCAATCATACCTGCAAAGACTGTTTCTAAAACAGTATAATCACACTGGGAGGATGAGAGCGGTCATTCAAACCAGGAAAGTTCGCTTCTCCTGAGGCCTTTCAGAAGCTCAGTCAAATGTGGTCATTCAAACCCCTTTCAAGAAAGAATGCAGTCAAATTAGAAGGTGGATTAATACCAAGCACAAAGAGGTCATGTAAGCCAGAATAGTTCCCACCTTTATCTGGTTTGGGACTTTGCACAAGTCACACAATTACATGTATCTTCCATTGCTTCATATTCAAATTCTAGTAAATTCAATGACATCAGACTGTCATGAAAGTCAAATGAGACCTTAGAACCAAAAATCTTACAGTTAGCATGTAGTGGGTGCTCAATACATCTGACATTCATTTGAAAATTGATGGGCAGGTAATAAACTGAAGGAGGAAGAGACAAGAGCCCTTTTAGGTACCCCGAAAAAGTATTCCCACTGTTTTTAAGTATAAAGCATGTTCTGGAAAGAGAAAACGTATACTCAGTATGCCCAGAAAATTTATTGGTGTTTGTCAGTTTTACAAAGGTATTTAGCAGAAACAAACAGCTCCTAGAGGATGCTTATTATATTTCTACATTGTATTTATATGTGATATATGATACCAAACATCTGAGAAACTGGAAGCTTTTAATGAGCATTAACTCATTAACCCCTGTGGAGTGGGTAGTAAGCAATCATCAAGCCTACTTTATAGCTGGGGAAATTGAGGCATGGGGAAATTAAGTGACTGATTTGAGGCCAGTGTTAAGCTAGTTACTACAGCGATGAGAGGTAGCCACCAGCGCATTGAGAAGAGGCCATACATGCAGTAATTTAGCTGTTATCTCTGTTTGTTCTCACATCTTGGATTTGATAATAAAGGGAAGATGCTTCCAGGAACAAGAACAAGGTGTGTTAGCAGCCAAATAAAAACTTAAAAACTACAGTAAACAAAATATGGCCTATCTACACAATGGACTATCATTCAGCCCTAAGTAGGGATGAAGTGCTGATGTACACTATGATAGGGATAAACCGGGGAGGCATTGTGCTAATTGAAAGAAGCCACACACAAAAGAACACATTATATAATTTCATTTATATTGCACATCTCAGAACAAGTAAAATCAGTACAGACAAAAAGTAGATCTATAACTGCCAAGATTTGGAGTGGTAAGGGGTGCAGAGAACAGGGAGTCACTAATTAATGGGTATTAGATCTCCTTTTGGGGTAATTAAAATGTTCTGGAACTAAACAGAGGTCATAGTTGCACAACATTGTGAATTTACTAAATGGCACTGAATTGCACACTTTAAACGTATTCATCTTATGCGAATAAAATTCCCTCCATGTCTCTCTGGGTATGTGTGTGGCCCTCGTTGTCTATCTCATAAAAATACCAATCCCTGGAGAATTAAACTCATATAATATTACTAAAAGTCACAAATAATATGAAGATTTGAAAATGAATATTGGTCATATTACTTGGGGTTTGAGGACAGAAAATATGAAAAACAATTAATTGAACCTGTGGAAGTTTCACTTTCCACTTAGCTAACTATCATTCTGGTCACAAACCAAGTTGGACAAGGACCAAATCAAATTCAATGGTTAGGAACAATGGTGAGCTTACGAAGAAATTCGGTTCAGTTCTTGTCCAATTTGGCTTGTGATCAGAATTATGGAGAGAAATGAGTTTGCAAACTGAGGTACCACTGTATTACTAGATGTAAGGAAGTCACTCTAATTCTCAAAGCATCCAAATTTTGAATTTCTATATTTGGATGAGAGATCAACAAGCAGATTTTCTAGGTGCAGCCTACACAGCCTTCAATGGAAATAACATAAGAAAAATCTAAGAAAGTTAGAAATGGGAAATTTTGTGTTCACATAATGTTGAAACACAATACAAGTCAAGGGAGAATCAAAATATCTTACCTGAGTGGTTCTCAAGGACAGTTTCAGAAGTGCACCACCAAGGCAGAGATGCTAGAAATACAAACTCTGAGCCCCACTTGAGACCTCTTGAGTCAGAAATCTAAAGGTGGGATCCAGCAATATGTGTTTTAACAAACACAATTGAACAACTCCAATGCACATGATAGTTTGAAAACCACTTTGAAATATTTTGTTCTAATTATTTCCCTAATTTTAGATGAGGAATCCAAAACTCAAAGTAAACAAATGCCTTTCTTACTATCACTTATCCCAAATGTGCGGGTGGAAAAATGAAAATCTGGCATTTGCATTGTTTTTTTTAAATAAACTGCATATCACCCCAACAAAGATTAGAAAAAAATACTTCTAGATTAAAATTTACCTTTTGGGGGCTGGGGATTTAGCTCAGTGGCACAAGCACCTGCTTGGCATGCACAAGGTCATGAGTTCGATCCCAAGTACCAAAAATATTTACCTTTTGATTCATCAAATATGAACAAACACACATGATTCTGAATAAAATCCCAACAGAATTCTCACCCTTAATGCCTCTGATAAGACCTGGCAAATAACAGATAAATATTCATTATATTATGAATTGGCTTCCCACAAAGACCACTGGCAAGCACTTCATCCATTCCCTGATACAGTTCTTGGTTTCTGGATAACATGTCGCTATTTAGACTCTCCCAAACACCATCTTGTCCTACATGGAATCACAGACAAGCAGCTCAGTTTTTCCCCATTTCCACGTAAGTGTTTTGAAAAGTAGAATGAAAAGGATAAATCTAGTGCGAACTGAAAAACTAAAAGAAGTCTCTGAAATGCTACCCATTTCAGGGAAGTCCCTAACACCTGCTCTGCCAACTTCACAGCAGCTGTGTGCCTTCCAACAATGGTAAATAGTGAAAATAATTTTCTTCTTCTTTCCCAGGAAACAATTGGGAAGGCAGTCTTTTCTTTTTAGTAGAAGATTGAATCTAAAGTGAACAAATTTCCCAGAACAAGATGTTTTAAAAGAAGACTTTTAAAAGAGAATTCAAAGCACAAGAATGAATCCCTAGAAAGGGCAACATCAAACTATAAGAATTGTAAGCAATAGATTGAGTCAATTTGATTTTCTTTTTTCTTTTTTCTCTATAACAAATTCCTAATTTATTTGCTTAAATATTTTAATTCACAGTTTTTCAGTTTTTCTCTGAATTACGCTACAGTAAGAATGTGATTTTAAATAGCTTTCCTTTAAAATTTTTTTCTTAATATTTTTTCCTTTGATTATTTTTCTTTAAAATAAAGTAACTGCACCAGGAGGCAATAGGGGCATGTTTTATTGGTCCAATAATACTTGCATCTAATGGTTAAAGCCTTAACATCACCACATACTCAAGGCTCTTGCTACTATTAAAACTCTTTATGGAAGAGCAATAGCAGGCAAATTATATAATGCAAAATCTTACAATTACACATAATAAAAAATGCTGTACAATTAAGCTATTTACTGATGAACCGCATGAATTTTGTGATCGAATAATTTGCTTCAAATCGTTTATATGGTACACTTCAATTACTCCCCAATTCTGGACCATATAAATATTTTAGAAGCCCAGGAAAATTTTTTTTGTCCATCCGTCTTGCCCTGTTCTGTACCTCAGTTAAATGATTAAAGTATCTTAGCATAAGGAAAGTGCAAAGTCGATTAGGATCTTCAGTGTTAGGCAAATGGTAACTAGAGCCTGGTCCCAAAGCTTTGCTGCTCTCGCTGACACATTCATCGAGAAAGAGTATATCTAGGAGCCTGACGATGCTTAAGGGATATTTTCTTAGGAACTACTTTTTTCCTACCAAAGAATCATATATGTATTTTGTGAACATGGATTCTTCTAGCCTTACAGGAATAATAATTACTCTAAATACGCCAATCAAAGCAAGAAGTTCACATTTTAGGAAAAAGATTATCAACTACATATCATGGCAATGCAGTAAAGCTTCCAACCACACTGCAAAGTTTCAGGTTGCATAATTCTCCAAGGCTCCTGGCATGTTGGGATCTATAGTCACAGCTATTTGCTAAGCCCTGTTAACAAAACAACATTCTCTGTGCTTGCATAATGAAAATCAAAAGCAAGACAAAGACACCATAAAAGTGATAAGGGGAGAATGGTATTAAGAGGAGAAAGACCTCATGAGTAGCAATCCTAAAACCTAGTCTTGCCCCTGGCCTCATAACTCTTGAAGAGCCTAATTCCCACCTTCATAAAACGAGGCTAATAAACATCCCTGTAATTGGCTTAATTCTTCTCTGACCTGCATATTTTAAGAGTACTTTTGTGGGCCTTCGGTGAAACTCTCTTTGCCATGTCTGAATGCTCTGGTCTTGATAAAGCAGACAATTTGTTATACTATTTAAAATTTTAAATGGTTTTGTAGGAGAGTTGCAACTATGCTAGTTAGATGTCCCTCCAAAGAATTACCCTTTCCCCGCTATAAATATTGATATTACAAATAAGCTTAACCTGACTCATTAACTTAAAAGCATGTATAAGGTAATTTAGTCCCTTTGGACAAAGGTTTACTTTTTTCAGATTTCCTGTTCGTCCTTCTGTTCTTGTCCAAGAAGGTAGCTCTGTGTGTACATCAAGGTGGCAGGGTCAAGCAGGAGGCTTGAGTGTGGGGTCCTCCTGCTGTGACCCGATGGCCAGTGTTGCTGCTGGAGTTTCTGGTGGCTCAGCCTGTGGTCTTCCTGCTGAACGGCCCTCCTCAGCTCTAGATGCCTCAGCAATCCTGAGACAGGACAGGACTTTGACCTCCACTTATCTCTGGGATATGGGGCCCACTCAGGAGACCTCAAGGACAGGATGCATCACCCCCAGTGCTGTAAACTTCTAAGAGCCTTGACAGGCGACTCCGTCACTGGCCTGTGTATCTCTCCATGGGCCCTGGAGAAGTGGAGGTGCCTTCTTATCCCCAAATTACAGTTGACAGAGGAAAATCCTAGGAACTAAACCCTCCTCTGTCACCCTGTGATAATAAGGGTGAAAGCTTCCTCGGTTTATATTCTATTTGGCCAGTATTTATTCCCTCTCCTCCCTCCTTTGGTGGTACTTGGCCTTTTTTGCCGACTTGTTGATAAATGCTGACTTACCAGGAATAGAAGAACTTTGGTTGAGTGTTTTGAAAATATGATCCTGATTGCAGTATGGATTCCTCTTGCTAAGGATCCTTTCTCTCCCTGGAATGTGCTTTCCTTTCCCCTCTAGTGCTCCCAAACTTACCTTCCTCCACCCTGTGCCCTAGGCGGGTGTTTTTCATCTGATTTCACTGATATTTGGGCATCAGTGGGGCACCTCACATAGATGAAGACACCCCAGCTTACTGTTTCCTCCACAGAATCTCAGTGAACTGCAGGGTGCAGCCATCTCACTCATTCAGGAAATCTGTCAGTCTCATGCATGTTCAAAGTAGAACAGTGGCCACCGAGGCCAGGGAGTAAAAGGCAGAGGGTAGAGCAGGGAGAGTTTGGTCCAGAGGTTTATGCTCAAGGCAGGATCCTGAATGTATTCAGCATGGAGAAATGGTAAAATTTAAGGCAATGGGTATTGATTCCACAATGCATAGGTGAAACCAAACTTCCCACTGTACAATGTCTGTGTCGCACAAAATACAAAAAATTATATAGACAAAAAAGCAAAGAATACTGATGTAATGTACCGCCTGTGGGTTATGAAAGGGAGGAAAATAAGAACTCATATTCACAGTCATTTGTATTTGCATGAAGCCTGGCAGAAGCTTTTTTCAAAGTGGTAGGCAACCTTTTCTATGCTAGTGAGGGCATGAAGGAGAAACGTATTTGCATTTTTATACGGTTTGGGGCTTTTAGAGTGTTTTATTATTTTAACTCTTGACAAGTCAATAAAATAAAGGATTTTTGCTTTTGTTTGTATACTTTAGTGGTTCTGGTGACAAGCCAGGTTAGGAAAGGAATAGGACCACTTTGGGGACCCAGATCTGGTCACCTCCTACCACAAAACCCTCCAGTGTATCAGTAATGCTTGCAATAAAATTGAACCTATTTAGCAATAGCCACAAAGCCCTGCTTTCCCACCCTGCCCACTCCACAGGGCTTGGTTTCCTCGCACTCTGTCTGCCTGTCTCCTTTACCATCTCCTCACAACTTCCCACTTCTTTCCCAAAGATGCAGTCTGACGTCACCTTTTCTGCCCTTCTCAGAATTCACCAGAATAAATAAGACTCAATTCCTGGGTCACGCTAGACATCAATTTTTTTTGCAAGGATCTTTCTCTCCTCCTGCCTCCAGGCCCTGGACTACGGCATTCTCAACAGTGTAGTGTTTTTGAATGAATGAATACATGATTTTCAGTGTTAATGAAATTATTTTTAAAATAACAAAATAAACAAGAGAAAGCTTATCAGATCACATCAATCTGCATTTTTTGGTAAAGATGTGTGTATGTAAGCAAACACAGAAAAATTATGGTCAAGATAATGGGCTGTAAGTGCTCCAGTGAGACTGCTAAGTATGTTAATAGATAAGAATCACTTGTAATTGGCATGTTCTTTGGATGCCGGCAATACCACTAACTGGTTTCTCAGGGCCTGGACAATGTTAGGTCTCATTCTTAGGTAAAGAAAGTGTTTCCCTTGTTTACACAATGAATTGTGCCAGGAGCTCTGTTTTCATTGGTAAAACAATGGCAATTTTACTTCTCCTTACATTGACATTATCACAAAATCAGGAATGAATCTAAATGAGATCTAACAGAGTTTATAAACATGATAGAAATTCCTTTCATGAAGATATACTACTTTCTCACCTATAAAAGAAATATTAGTATATTTCTACATAAAAATAAAATTTTGTCACTCTAGTTATTTCAAATTTTTAAAAAACACATATTTCTGTAATTATTGAGGGAACAGACTCCACAGAGAAGAAATTTGTAGTCAGGAAAAGACGAACGTGCCAACCAACTTTGAGGTAAGATCTTCATTGTGTTAACAACTCAAGTAGTTTTTGAAACAAGCTCACCTAGCTGATTCCTTGATTCCTGAAGAAAAAACAACCAGTTAATTTTGAACCAGCGAAACAGCAAGTCTGATAGTACATCAAAACACAAATAAACCTGAAACAGAATAAATTAATGATGCTTTAATACTTCAAAGTATGTCCGTTATTTCAAACGAGCAATCAGCTTTTGAGGGTTTTGCTCCCTTTCTGAAACCAAACATTTGACTGCTAATTCTGAAGTGCTAGGTCACCAATACTGACCCACAAAAAAGAAAGGGGGAAAAACATACTGTAAGTGGATTTAGCTTGCTGTTATATATGAAATGTGGCACTAATGAGAGAATTAATTTTTTTGTGAGTTACAAAGCCTTTGAAATCGGAATCCAGAGAATCACATGTGGGAGTCCTTCTTCCTTTGCTCATTAAGTGGGTAGCACTGGTTTTACTGCCCAGCTGGTTTCTCAGAAACCGAAGTGGCCTCCTATAGCACCATAATCTCACCCTGTGGAAGTCGCTCTCCCACCGCGTACCTCGGGATCCTCAGATGTGAATGGCAGGGCGGTGGAGGCCTGTGCCCCCAAGTGAAATGTAAAACCCACCTTTCCAAGTGGCATACTATTAACCATCAAGAGCAGCAACTGCCTAAAAGAAAAGTTCTTGGCATTATAACCATTTTCACAAAATTAATTCCCTCAAATAGGCATGGTCTAATGGACTAATAAAACGTGCCTTGTCGTGTCTGAATACAGCATTCCCCCCACTTAGAGCTGGCTGTAATTGGGAATCACTGTTCAGGAAAAAGTGGGAGGTGAGGAGCTTTATATAATAACACCGTACACTGGGCTCCACTGCCTTTCATCTGCAGATCTCAAAGCGCTTGACAAACACTAATTAATACCCATGACACCCAGTGAGGCAGGTATGTACTATTATCCCCATTTCCCAGGTGAGGAAAGGTGAGGTTAAGTTAGGTAACTGGTGAGTCAGGGGCAGAATCCAGAGGTGCTAATTCCTAGCCTTATGCTCACACAGCATTACAAGGGGCTGCCACTGGCAAGATAAAAGGAAATGCACCTCATTTTCAAATACCCCCAGGTGTAAACATCAATTGTAAATGGGATTACAATTAAGCCATTTGATTTTAACAACAGTAATACCATCTTATAATCTTCAAACTTTGTTGTAAAAAACAAAATATTATTAAGCATGGTTCATCAGGCTCTGAAGTATAAAATAAAAATGATTTAGATTACAGTGGAGGCAATATAGAAATTTATGTTAAGTAATTTAACACGATGGACTAAAAGTTTAGTTTGGGTTTTTAAGATGATGGATCAGATTCTTGAAACGACTCTCCACTCCCTGAGGGCAGCATCCCCCCATTTCAGGGTTTGTACCTCAGTGCTGAGAACTACCAGACATATGGCACCAACAAAAGTTGAACACAGTAACCTACTCAGGGCCATATTCAGAGGGGACAGGTGAGGTGGGATGCGATAAAATCCCATCTCGGAGGCCCAGGGAGTCAACGAGAGCCACAGAACCCAAGAAAGTAAGACATGAAGAGAGAAGAAGGAACAGTGCAGGGTTCAGTGTGACAGAAGCAATGCTCAGGTCCAGACCAGAACATTCAGGTCCCGATGAGTCCCCAAGATGAGACCATCCCTTCTGGAAGCGGTGTTGTCACTGACAAACTATTATGGCGGCTTTCACTAGCCAAAGCCGGTTGGTTACCAGGCAACCTGTTGGGCTTTTTAACTCTGCTTAGGATGCTGAGTGCTGTCATAAATATTGTTGGGGCTAACCAGATAATTAGAAATGGCTCTGAGACGAGCAGCGACTCAACCATACTGGCCTTCTTTTGGCTTTTTCGGTCTCTGAGCCTCCCGGTGTTTACAATCTACCCAGAATATGATTCTTCTTCCGCCCTTACCGTCACCTGCCTAACTCTCTCTTGCTCTCTGGAATTCTACTTAGACATAATTTTCTGACTGTTTAGACTAGCTCTATGGTGACACTTCCTGAGAACTCTACATTTTACCTTCATAATGGCTATCATATCATATACTTAAATTTTGGGGAGCGTGGTTAAAAGTTATGTGCTTCCCTCTTTCTTCTATTCACCCTTCTAGCTCTAATTTTAAGAAGGTTCATGTTTTGTTTGACTGAAGAACATAGGAGAACATAGGATAGTCTCAGTAAACATTTGCTGAGTGAATAACCCCTTATGTATTGCTGCTTACTGAGAAACAGAGAACCTGCAGCGTTTGGGAAACTTCTTCGAAGAAGGGCAAAAGCCAAGTTGGGTAATGCACACCTGTCACCCCAGCACTCTCAGGAGCCAAGGCAGGAGGATCACAAATTCAAACTAGTCTGGGCAACTTAAGGACTTAGCAAGATCCTATCTGAAAATAAAATCTAGAGGACTGGGGAAATAGCTCAATGTGAACTCCTTGGGTTCAATCTTCTGTACTACCAGGGAAACAATGAAGAAAAAAGGAGAAAAGCAGCCTTGGCCACAGGGCCAAGCCCAGTGTTACCTGTCAGGGCCAGGGGTGCTGCATGCTAGGCTGCCCTCACTGCTAGACTCAGTGTGTGTCAGCAAGACATAAACCATTTCACAGGCTGTCAGTGTTATTCAAGGGTAGACAGTAACATTTAGTCCCTAGGACCCTCCCTAAAATCTCATAACGAAGCCCAAATCCCACAGTGAGGTCTTTCTAACTGCTGTTACTGAGCTATCCCTCAGTCCCTTGTAGAGTGAGGCTCCTCTCTGCACAGTGACCCGGCCAGCTTAACTTGTCCCTAGCCAGCTTGGTGCTTCTAGTGGTCTTCTACTTCGGGGCACGGAAAATACAAAGCCCTGTGTATACATAGCATAAAAATGGATGCATAGTTGTTCTCCTTGCCCAGGTTGAGAAACTTGGAATATTGTGCTGCAATCAATTGATCTGATTTTCACAAGAATTCTGAAACACCATTTGAACATTTGCCATCCTAAATTATCAAATAATTTAAAAGGTCTCTTTATACCAGGTTTTGGAATGCAAACTAAAAATGTGGCATAGTTTCTTAATGCTTTCCCACATACTGACTTATTTTTAACTGATACACAAAAACGCAGAAATTGTATATATTTTACAGGTTTGCTCCACATATTCTTCAGTGAAAATCAGTGTATATTCCTAGGAATGAACTAACTTTCAAAGCAGTCAGGCAGGGGAAAGAAGCAAGGTAATGCTCAAATGCCGAGGTTGATCTGCAGAGCATGTAGGCCACCCGTGCTGATCACAGATTGGTTAGCGTTCTTACAAAAGAATACTCTTCAAGGTTCTCTTGATAGCTTCACAGGCTACCTCTTCATCGCAGTATCTCAATCTTTCACATGCTAGGCTCCTTTGGAGTAACCCAAAGTGCTTCTGATTCCCTCTACATACCCCAGCCAAGTCCTCCTTCCCACACAATGGTTCCAATGAGTCGCGACTGTACATCATAAATTCCAACACACATACACATGTAGAATTAATTAGCTATCTCTTTATAATGGTGCTTTGGATCAAATTTGATATCACTTCTAAATGTTCGGCCTATTGTTTCAATTATAACATTTCTGTATTTCCTGTTGTCCTAGGGTTCCAACCATATCTCTGAAAGACCATCTTGGAAACATTCTGTACTTCCCTTTACTTCTGGGACCCTCTTGGTACTTTCAGTGTATAATTAAATTTTCTTGCTCATCTCATCTTGCTGTCCCTCTTTGTTTCCATGTTTACATATTGCAACTCAACTTGTTTCAAGCTAAACTCACAACCTACCCGTTCTCAACTCCTAACTAATTCCTCACACCTAAATCCAGGTCTTTTTGCTAATTTCCTTCCCATTTCCCTTGACCTCAGCATTGATGAAACTAACTTTCTTTCTTTCTTTTTGGCTTTTTTTCCTCATATTTTTCCAGATAGAGTCTAAGTAGTACAGGCTAGCTTTGAACTATGTAACCAAGATTATAAGGAACTTTTGACAGTCCTCTTCCTCAGCCTCCCAAGAGCCAGAATTACGTATGAGTGTATGTCTGGCTAAAAGTTGGCAAAACAAAGTTCATTAGTCCTAAATTTACATGATATATTTCATCCCTCTTCAAGACCGACGACACCAAGATAAAAAATTTACAGGGACATTCAATGACCCATAAGAGTCCAGAAATATTCAGTCATTGTTCTAAACCTGCCGTCACCTGGAATACCTGCAGATCCTTCACAAGGCTGCCTGGAGCAGAAATCAAATTATGCTCTCACACAATTCAGACCTCTCAGAGCCATCTTGCAAGTCCAGATCTGAGAGAACGCTCACTCTGACCCTGGCCCGCCCCAGCTAATCCATAAGGCCAGTCTGGTCCCCTTCACCAGAATGTGCCCTCCTCGGCTCCTCCTGCTGAAGTCCCTCTCTATTTCCTCTTACTTTCTAACTCCACCTAGTAAATCTGGCTGCGCTTTTGACTGACATCAGTCAGTCACTTCTAATGACTTTTACTGTAATGACGAGTCAATGAACCTACTCCATGGGATGAGCTGAGGTCTCCATCTTCTCTTTGGGTACTTCCTTGGACCCCATCAAGCAACAGATACCATGTTGGATTGAGGGCTGCTTTGGTTTAGATCCCTGGAGCTATCTTAAAGGTTCATTTTAAATCCTATATTCTTAAGTCTTCCATGAGAAAATAAAGTATTCTGATGGCACTGACAGTACAGAAGACAGATATTCACCTAGAAGACAGAACCTAAGCTGTGAACCACAGACACTTAACTATTTTGACAATGATACATTGGAAACTTCTGGGCCCTGTCTCTGCAGGTGGCATCAGCTGAGCCTCTGGTCCACTCTTTGAACAACTTCCCACTCTGGCTGCTATGGGTAAACCCACCTGGAAGGAAACAAAAAGCAACAAAGAGAAGATCATGGCAAGAATACAGGTTAAAAAAACAAAGCTCTTTAGACTAGAGTGGAAGCAATAGAGGAAGCCATAAAACTGATTTGAGAGAGGTCTTAAAGAGAGAGCTGAACGGTGCCGTTGTTTGTTTATATTTGGCCTGTGAGGACAAAAGAGAAAACAAGCGCGAGACTGAATACAAGTCTATAGATGGCCATGTGCAAAATACAATATGATTTTTCAAGAAAACAAAACTTAGTGGATTGTATGTTTTCAAAAAATAACATAGAATTGGGAATTACATAGATCAAAAAATTCATGGCATAGTCTCAATTTCAGGAATCTGGGAATATAAATTCACTTGTTAAAAGAGAGTCTTTGCAGATATAACTAAATATTATGACATACTATCATCCTGTATTTTGCGAGCAGACCCTAAACCCAGTGACAAGTGTCCCAGTAGGAAAGAGGCGAGGGCCATCTTCACAAGACACGAATGGGTGATGTGGCCACTGAGGCAGAGATGTGGTCATGTGTCCTCCAGGAATCTGAAGTAAGAAGCCCCCCCTCAGACATATAGAAGTAACTGAGTCTTGCTCCCACCCCTGAATTCAGACCCTGATCTCAAGAACAGCAAAAGCATACATTTCTGTTATTTTATGTCACTCTATTTTTTTTTTGGAAATTTATTATAACAGTTGCACAAAATTAATACAGGAAAGACAGAGAAATGATTTATGAATGATATTTTATTTATGCATTCATGGCTTGTGTTCCCCTCTTCCCCCTCACTGTCAGGAACACACAGTTACTCCATTGTTATGACCCCAGGCCTTAGAAAGTCCCTGTATTTAGTAAACCATCACTTAATAATAGTTGAACAAAGAGGACCATGTGATTCAAGAAGCATTCAATAATAGGACATATAAAGGCTGAGATGTAGGGGAATACGAGAAACAGATTTTAATAAAGAGGTAAAAGGCAAGAGACTGGCCAGGGGTGGGCCCGCCATAGTCCTGCCCACTGGTTGTGTGGGTGGCAATGGTGGTCCTTGGAGGAAGTGGAATGGCACCTCAGCAGGACTCTGGGAGCGCTGGTTCGCTTAGCAGGCAGCGGGCACACTGAGCATTGCAGCACCAGATTGACCTAGTAAGAATGGCATTAAGCATTTTATCTGTGTTCCTGTCCTTGCCACAGATATTCTTCTTTAGGTCTTTTTTGTCCCTGGGCTCTTCTTTATTTTCTTTATTTTTTTTTAAGACTCACTCAAGCTGGTTATAATTGATAAATATGGCCAGCTCTTCCTTAATGCCAGCATAACTCCAAGAGGAAAATTTGCTTTGCAGTTCTTTTGATCTATCATTTACTCTGTTTTCCCCACATTGTCATGACATTCACAGTTCCCTTGTATTCGGCCTCAGCTGTCCTAAATACCACCCCTCCTCCATTTTCTTTCCCCACAATTACTAAGTATTCTTTCCTCTGATTCCCTTTATTCAGCGCTGAGTGGGTTGTTTTGCTTTTGTCAGTTCCTTCAGTCACAAAACATATGGCTTTGCTATGGTTGATTATAACTGACTAGCAATATTTATACAACATTTCATCTCCAGGACTTTTCCGCATTTCTTTAAGACCTCTTTTGTGGGTGTCTTTTTATTTTTTCCTTTTGCATGCATCATATTCAAGTATCAATTTATTTCTCACTTCAAACATTCTCTGTATCATGATTTTCCTTCTTAGAAAGTTGTTATTAGTTATTCACGAATTCCCCTTCTCTCTCTTCCCATTGAATTTCAGCTGCTGTAGTTTATTTATTTCTAATAGGAATATGCCCAAATGGTCTAGATCGCCTATTCTGCTTGGCAAGTATTCAACACAGTTTGGTGGTTTTATCTATTTATTGAAAAAAAACCCTTCGATCTGTGCTACAAAAAAAAGAAAGAAAGAAAGAAAGAAAAGAAAAGAAAAGAAAGAAAGAAGAAAAGAAAAATCCAAAATATTCAAATAAAGATTTTTCACAACTTCCCATGGCCAAAAATGTTTGAAATACAGATAGAACCAGAAGAGTAATTGAACTCTGCTCCTTCGAAGGGTAGCCAGCCCTTTGGAAGCAACTGCATGGCGGCTGCATCTTCATTTCATTGTGAAAGCAGATATGAATTTAGAACTTGTCTACTTTTAGCTGACTACTTCTAAAAGAAGGGGAGAAGCAGAGGGAGGGAATCGTTCATAGTAGTTTCCAAATTATCATTCAATTTGACTTCCAGTGCAAGGTTGAAAAAAAAAAGGCAAAAGTGTGAAAATATTCGAGTGCCCAAATCATTTTTAAACCTTAGCTTTCTGCCTTCCTGTATCTGAGAATGAGCTGAAAACATGCATTTCTCTGAGGAAACTAAACCCCAGATGCTGTGATTAAAGCAACTGAATGAATGGTTTGAAAAGCAAACTAAGCATGTTCCCATACAGTACATTTGTAATTGTGTAATTTCAAAAGGTAAGAAAATTGTCTGTGCAGCTCTGTAAAGAATATACCTTCCTAGACTGTAAGACTGAGTTCAAAATATAACTGCCTCATCTCAGAAAATGTAGCCAGGCATTCTCCGACTTTCTTGTTGTGAGAAATAACAAGATGGTGTGTCCATTTTTTCACTCTGAACCTGGAAGGTAACAGCTAGATGCTCTCTTACAGCAGTAGGAAATTTTAATGGCCAAGACCATCCATTGCATTAATAGGAAGAGAAAACTATAACTGTGATGTAACCCTGTTAAAGAAATCCCCAGCAAATAGCAAGGTAGGCCTCGTTCACCAGAACGGTCGGGCGCCATCTTTGTCCTGTGGAGAAATGCAGGACCATGTGTCTTTTGTAACAATAGAACAGCTCTTCCAAGGGAATGAAACAGGCCATTTTCTTGGGTAATATCAAAAGACTACAGAATGAATATGTGCCACGAATTCACTCCTTAAGATTATTTCAAGAGATGATGAGAAACATGGTAAAGTATTAGATGGCAATCACATTATGTAAAAGAGCTAAGCATTTCTATGTGCCTTCTTGACACTAAGACTTCCTAACTAGAATACCATCTCATTTACTAATAAGAGTAGGTCTAATTCTTAGGTATTTTTGGTGTATCAGGACCGGGCTGAACATACTCTCATAACTACAAAATGGGTGGATATTTTAAGAGTAAAAACCTGATAATCAGACAATTCAAAGATCATTTGTCTCATTCCAAAGCTTTTGCTTTGGTCTACTCATCCATTTATGACTTTTGAAATACTGGTATCATGTATTGCTTGAAGGGAACAATTGACTTGGACACGTTGTACACACACACACACACACACATACACACACAACACATGCACACGCAGATTTCTGGTGTAGCCCATGTTGCCATGGTACTATTTGTTTCTTGTCTACTGATTTCCTTGGACCAGCTTTCCATACATCAACATATTCACATACTTAGGGAAGATACAAATTGGGCCTGATATTGGTTATATGTTTTCTCTTCCACAAAGAGAGTTATGAAATAACTTTAAATTTTTAAATGACTATAAAATATTTTGCAAATAGAAAAATTAAAATAATTTGTAGCACACATTGAAAGCAGAAAGTGTTATATAAATGCTAAATAACAGAATTGCAAAGCACCTATATTCTGTGATAATAAGCACTATATAAATGCTAAGTAAGATAGAATGGAAAACACAATGTTTTGAATTGGCTCATAAATACATCAGACTTCTTATATTCCGTAAGTATAAAAATTACATTTAGGATTTGCACCACAAATGCTAAAGCAAACACTTACATTTTTGATTCCTTGTAGAGCTGGCCTAACTGCTATAATATGCAGCTCTCTAAATCACAGTATATTTTGGAAAAAATCTTCCAGTTATCTATCACTATGTGACAACCCCAAACCTTCATGTCTTAAGTTAACAAGCATTTTTATTTCTCCTTATAGTTTTGTGTGCACTTCCGGGGCTCAGTCAGAAAATTCTTCTGCTATAGGTGTTCTGCTGGGGCAGTCATGTTTATGGTTCCCAGGATGGCTCCCTTGAGTAAAAGTTAGTGCCGCTGAGGGACTGCTCGGTTAGGCATCACCCGAAGGGCCTTGATTCTCTTTTACTAGCTTCACCGCAGGACTTACACTCTTTTGATCATAGTGTCTGGGAACATTCCAAGCAGCCCAGTCTCAAAAGATAAGGATTTTAGTGAATTTCTGTTTGTATTACGTTTCTAATGCCCATGGGCCAAAGCAAGCTATGACTAAGTGTAGCGTCCCTGTGGGGAGGGTTGTAAGTCATGAACCCCTTCAGGGGTGGCTAAATGGGGGGCACCATTGTAATTCACCAAAGAGCCATACTCAGCCTTTCAAGCACCCTCATACCCTTGAGTGGTACAGAATCAGATGGGACCTTTGCCACCAACACTATCATGGAAAAGATCTAGCACGGAAAATGGCAGGACTTAAAAATCTTTGGGTACAGGTACTCAATGAGGAATGGTGACAGAGGACCAACTGGGGAGGTGACCCAAGCCTAAGTCTAACCATCCCACCCCCAGCACTCTGCCACCCTGGTGTTCTGCCCAAAAACGACTTCCGTGGCTTTGAAAGGAAACTTTGCTTTGCTCACATAATGAGATGTCCCCAAAAGAGATGATTACACAGATTACGTGTACTTTTGGCCTTTTCTTCCTGGTTATAAAATTGCTGCCCTCTCTTCCAGGAATCACATCTGAGATTATAACAGGTAGAGGGAGAGAGGGGCTAACAAACAGGTTATCTGAAAGATTTTATAAAGGAAAAAAAGCTGAAAAAGAAAAAAAGCTTTCCTGGAAAATTTCAACTAACTTATTTTTTGGTTTTTTGTTTTGTTTCCTTTTGGGTATTATTACTATTATTGTTGTTGTTGTTGTTATTTTGGTTCTGGTACCTGGGACCTTCACACTCAGCTGCATCCCCAACTCTTTGTATTTATTTAATTCCTTTTGAGGTCTCAAACTTCTGAATTTCCTGCTTCACTTTTCCAGAGTGCTGGAATTATTGGTGTTTGCCACCATGCTCAGCTGCTGCTAACTTCTTATATCTCATTGGCCAGAACTGTATAGACCAGATGTATAAGAAACCAACAAGAAAGGAAAGAGCAGAGATGGGGAGGAGAAAACAAAAAGAAAGAATTCAGATGTGTTATGTACACGCACTAATGCCCCACAGTGAATGGATTGCAAACAAGTATTAATAAAACTTTTTAAAAATGTGTTTTAAAAAGAAAGCAAAACAAGGGCAGATTCAACTAAGCACTGTACTATTCCATATAATTTCAGAATTCTGTAAATAAGGAAGTTAAGGAAAGATACTGCTTTGTAATGGTGTCTGCTATAACCTTGAAACTGAAAGACAACTCCAGAAGAATGGGAAAACCCCAAAGTATCTGAGAAAGGCATGCACAATTCTGTAGGATGAGATATTAAAGAAAAGCAAAGTTCCCTACAGCTGTTATGATTAGATAATATCTCTAAAGTGTTAGTCCCTGGCGTACAGATGTACTAGGAAATGTTAGCTATTGTGGTAAAAATGATGTAATAGTCAACAAGATGAAAATATTAATTATGTCCCATTTATATGTTCCACTTTTGTATGTTGAACAATTATTTGTGGGGGGACAATATGATTTATTACTGTTTATTTCTTTTCTTTGAAAGTATGTACTATTTGTGCCCATTTTGTTTTGTTTTGTCTTTCTTTAAATAAAAATTTTTTAAAAGAAAATATTAATTATGACAACTGGCATGAGATAAACTAAGATTTTCCCAGTCATCCAACAAGCATTTATTGAGCATTTTCTTTTTACAAGAAAATTTTCAATGCAAGTCCTAGGAAGTAGAGTTTAGTGGGTGACATTATCAGGGGGAAAGTAAAAGCGGTATTTTAGATAGAGTCCTAAGAGAAAAGTAAAAGTGCTTTTGGAAGACCTTCTAATGATGCACAATGCAATTCACTCAAGAACAAAACTGGATACGGAAATGTAGTGATTTCAATAAAAAGTTAGTTTTACTGTAGCAAAAAAAATCATACTAAGTTAACCATACAATAAACCCTGTTGAATGAATAGTTCAGTCATTTTTTAAAAATACGTTCTTTTGCATAAAAAATATCAGTTAAAAATAACAGTAAACTTTTGGCTGGAACCAGGAAATAGATAAAGTAGGATCGAAGCAGAGAAAATATTAGTATTAAAAGTCTGTCCGTTTGGGTTGCTTTATGATTGACTTGGTTTGTCTTTTAGAATGAGCAAACGATGAAACTGACACAGGAAACTGCACACACACACACTCACCCAAATTCCTCTGCCAGAGTGCCTCAGCTGAGGAGATGCCTCTGCTGCTTGTAATAAAATGGACACAGTTACTGCTAAGCCCGGGCAGGTCTGCTAGACCGGCTCAGAGCGCCCAGAATGAAAATGCTGGAGAAAATCAAAACAACTAACACACACCCCACATGCACAGACATTTTCTATATGTGAGAGAAGGAAAGAGAAGAGAATGAGCGGGGTGGCAGCCAGGACTGATGGATTAATAAGAGGGCTTTTCCAAGGGGACACGGATGTACAGCTCAAATGATAGTTCAGCACTGCTAAGCATAGAACAGAGTGACAGTAGAACGTCACTGAGAAAGATACAGAAAACACTTGCTTAGAAGAGAGAGCATTATTTGAATCCTTTTCTCCAAGAAAAGAAAGAAGGGTAGGTAGGGAAGGAAGAGATGCAAAGGGGAAGAGAAAAGAGAGGAAAGAAGGGAGCCATCAAAACCAAAGAAAAGGAGTGGTGAGCCTGGGAGTTAAAACCTGAGACCAGGAAGGAAGAATGCAGGGAAAAGACAGGCTGGGAAGAAAAGACACAACAGCCAGGCCAATAGGCGTCCTCCTCTAACTTGCCGAAATGGCAAGTGTAAGAGACTCAGAAGACGTGCAGCTGTCTCTTCAGCCTTGCAGAGGCAAAGCTATAAGAATAACGATCCTGCACACATCAAGGAATCTGGTGATGCCCGAAAAGAAATGAGGTCCCCACCAACGTCATAGCGGCAGGCCTGGGAGTCGCTGGCGGACACACAGTGAAGGGCAACATTGCTGCGGTGAGAAACAAGGCTCGCACTGCGCAGGCGCAGAGAGCACGCCAAGAGCTCAGAGAGCTTCCTGGAAAAGATGAGGGAGGTCAACTGAAGATCCAGCCTCCCCACCACAGAGAAGCGCACTTCACTTCGGGAGGAACAGTGCTAAGGAGCCTGTGCTCCCAACCTGTTCCCCATGGATGCCTGTGAAACAGGTGTAAATCAGAAAAGAAAAAAGATGTGTGGATTGTTAAGAGAGGAAAGAGGGGGAGGGGGAGGGGAGGGGAGGGAGGGGGAGACAGGAGGGAGGATGCAGCAAAGCAAATTTTAGGAGCTCTTTGGAACCATAAAATATGGTAAAAGAACAAAGGAAACAGCATAGTGTGAATCACACTTCGACATTCATATTAACATGTCTGTGTAAATGCTGCAGGTGAGTCTACAGGTTCAAAACAAAGAAAACCAAATGTAAACTGTAGTACAAGGAATAAATGTAGTTCTTCAAATGTTCAAATGACATAATATCAGGTAAAGCAGATACAGGATAGTAAGAACTGGGGGAGAAGGGTCTGATTTCAAATTCACAGTTCTTATTTTGGTGTATCTTAAGAATGTTGAAAGCTGTATTTCATTTGGATATACTTTCACATGCATACAACATACTTTGATTCTTTTCATTCCCCCATCCTGGCCCTTTCCCTCTCTCATTCTGATCTTCTTCTTCTTTTCTAGTAATTGCCCTTCTACTTTCCTGTCATCTTTCCCCTCTAATTTTTAGACTCATCCTATTTCTAAAAGAAAATATTCAATATTTGACTTCGTGAATTTGGTTTATGTAGCTTCATATGATGGTCTCTAATTCTATTTAATTTCCTGCCAAAGAGTTTTTTATGGCTAAATAATATTCCATTGTGTATATATTGTACTTTTTGTTTGTCTGTATATCTGTTGATGGGCAGCTAGCTAGTCTATTTGCACAGTGTAGCTATTGTGAATTATGGCACAAAACATGAATATGTGGGTATCTTTATAGTATGCTGACTTTAATTCTTCCAGGAACATACACGTAGTGGGTTTTTATCTGGACTCATGTAGGACACTGCTGTGGGATTCAGGCCTTGGCTGAATATTCTGTCTTTGGTGTGATGGACAGATTTCCTACACTTTGTGTTAGCTCTGAGTGACCATCATAAAATAATATAAATTCCATGTCCTGATTCTAATTGTTCTCCTCACAACCCCTGACTACAACATATATTCTAGATGTTCATTTTCTTCCAAAAGAGCAACTGGCACAGATTTTCTTCCATCCTGTAAATTGTCTCTTCATTCTGGTGGCTGTTTCCTTTCCTGTGCTATTGATTTTAATTTGAGTCACATTTTATGGTCTGATTCTTGCTATCATTTCCTGTGCTGTTTGGTCCTACTCAGGATGCTGAGCCTATGGCTCAAGCATTTTCTCCATGTTTTCTTCTAGCAATTTCAAGATTTCAGGTCTTATGCATGGACCTTGGCTCCATTGTGAACTGATTTTCATACAGGATGAGAGATGAGGACAAGTTGCAGTCCTCTGCCTGTGGGCATCCAGTTTTCTCAGCACCATGTATTTAAAAGGCTGCCTTTCCTCCAGGGTACATTTCTGGTCCATTTGTCAAAGATCAGATGGCTGCAGCTCCGTGGCTTGGTTCTTGCATCCCCTAATCTACCCCACTGGTCTTTGTGTCTATTCTTGTACCTGCAGTATAGTTTTTGTTCGTGTGGCTTTGGAATATATTTTGAAATCTGGTACTGTGGTGCTTCTAGCCTTGCTTCTTTTGCTCAGGATCACTTTTGACTATTCTGAATCTTTTATGTTTCCCTATGAATTTCAAGGTGGCTTTTTCCAGTTCTGTGAAGAACATTGTGGGAAGTTTGATGGGGACTTCACTGACTATGAAGATGCCATCAGTCATATGACCATTGCAACAGGATTAATTCTGCTGATCCATGAACATGGAAGGTCTTTCCATTTCCGGTGTCTTCTCTAATCTTCTTCTCCATGTTCTGTGACTCTCTTTGTAGAGGTCCTTCACCACTTTGGATAGGTTGAAGCTATTGTGAATAGAATTATTTTCCTAGTTTTTCAGTGGATTCATTATTGGTATGTAGAAAAGCTGTTCAGCACCAACACAGACACACACAAGCACAAGGACATAGATGCACAAACACAGACACATGGAAGGGATGTGGCTTTCTTTCTTTTTTTGGCACCGGGGATTGAATTTATGACCTTGTGCTTGCCAGGCAGGCACTTGGGCACTTAGCTAAATCCCCAGCCCAGAAGGAACATACTTTCTATGTCATATAAACTGAAAACAACTGAATGTGACCTAAAAGTGTTAGGCACCTCATTTAGAATCAATTTGTAAAAGAATGAATTATGGGATGCCGTGTTAGATAGACTTCTTAAGAGTTTGGAAAATGACTATGAAAAGGGGGAGAAGGAGAGAGCAACTGAATTAGTAAAATGTACTAATGAATAATAAGGTTGGAAAGAGGAGGTATAAAATATTGCCTTTCATATTAGGCACTTACCATTTGTTCCTTTAGTTACTCAGTCATCAAATGTTTATCTGAGATGGTACCAAGCCTCTGCTAGAAACTGGAGTTTAAAAAGCAGGTGATAAATCACCTCTGCTAATAAAAACAAGGGGAAAAACAGATTTATGGGAAAAAACAAAGACATTTTAGGAAAAGCAGGAAGAACCCTCACATTTTGACAGTCCTTGCTGTGTAATAAGAACTCTGCAATGTACTCAATTCCTGTATGATTATTCCAGCTAATGCCAATATCTTTCAAATTGGAACATGTCCTGGGATCTAGAAAACTGTCCACTCTCACTGTCATAACTGAATAAAAATTTTATTTTAGTATCTTAAGAAATTGTCAAAGGTCTTTAATTTTTAATGACAAGAAAATAAGTCTTTTAGCATGTAGAAAACAAAGATGAAGGAAAGGAAAATAGAGAATAGTCAGGTCATATATGGCCAAAAGATATATTAAAGTGTTCAACTTGCCAATAATTAAAATAGAATTTCTACAAGTGAAATTAGCTAAGGATGTTTATAATTATAATGATAGCAGTATTTTTGAAGAAATAGAGAAGTGAATATTCCCAATCAAAGCTGATCTGAGTATAAATTGACATAATATTTTGGAAGTAATTTAGCAATATGCATAAATGTGCTTAAGATAAACGAAGTTATCATTTGAGTTAGTAATTATTTCAGCGATCTATTCCAAGGATATACTTAGATGGGCTCTTAAAATTTTATATGAAATTTATTCAATATATTTTAATACAACATTATTTTTAATAGTTAAAAAAGGAAACAATATTAAGTGAGCCAGAATCAGGAAATTATAGTCCATTCATCTGAGATATTGAAAGTCAGGTTTTTAAGAGAATATTTCAAAATATGGGAAAATATATTTGTTTTGATGGTTATTTATAGAAAAAAATGCAAATCTTTTAACCAGTGTAATCTTAATGTTTCCAAGCTTCCAAACTCCAAGAGATTTGTTCTTATCTACTACTGATTTCCCATTCCTTGGATATATGAAACATTAAATAATTTTTATTAACTTAGAAATATTTATGTGCCCAAAAAGATCTAAAACAGAATACCAATCTTAGTCTGTTTCAGGTCACAGGATTAGAGGCAATTCTTAACTTTTTCTGTCTAATTTATTTTCCAAGTTTTCTATGAAGAATATTTATAAATTTTACAAGTAAAGAAAGTAATTTTATTGACATGGATTATAAAAGATGTTCACATGGTACATCTGTATTCTCAGCACTCTGGGAAGCTGAAGCAGGGGAGTTGCAAATTCAAGTCCAGCTTGGGCAACTTAGTGAGATCCTATCTCAAAATAAAAATTAAAAAGCATTAGAAATGAAGCTCAATGCAAAGGCTCTAGATTTAATCCCTGTGCCAGAAGGCAAAAATGTTCACAGAATATGTTGAAGACGGTAAGAAAAGGATTTTGTTGTTGTGTAGATTTTCAAGTGACAACTAGACAAACCAGGTCATTGACTTCAGGATCATACAAAAAGCTGGCACCCTGGGGTGCCATGGGGTGCTATGCTGTCACCTGTGCCTGGTGACACAGGCTGACAGTTGGTGTGGCAATTTCCTGACTTTGTGAGTGAGAGTGGACAGGAACAGAGGGCAAGTCTGGCCATTGTGTTAGAGACATTCTGACAGTGCCCATAAATCCATCAGGGGTCTTTAAGTTCTCTTGACCTTTGACTAAGAAATACAGAGAACAGTGTAAAAGCGAAGTATAAAGTGGAGTGTGAAAAGGTGACCCTCGAGTAGACTGAGCCTGGATCTGGTCTACTCAGGAGATGTTGCAAGGGCAATAACATAACAGGCTCATTACTTCGTATTTATAAACAGTCCACAGAGGGATTCGAGGCAGAGATAAGAGGAAAGTCTGCTGCTCCCACTGTGCATCATATAATTTTATTTAGCCTGATTGTCCTCCAACATTACTGTTGCCCTGAGAGCAGAAAGGTTTTTCCTATCTTCATCTAGTTTGCTCTAGTACCTAGTGAAAGAAACCACTCACAAAAAGCCACAAATTGTATTTCATTAATGTGAGATGTCCACAGTAGGCCATCCACAATGACAAGTGGATTCATAGTCGTCAGCAGCTGGAGGAAGGAGAGAACGGGAAGGGACCCTCAGAGGTGGCTGCTTTCTTTCTAGGGCGGAGGAGACACTTTGGAACTGCATCACGATGATGGCTGTGCAATCCTACAAACAAAAAATCGACTAAGTGGCACACTTTAAATTGGTGGACTTTATAGTATATGAGTTATATCTGGATTTTTAAAGCATCTTGAATAAAAGGTAAAAGGCAAGAAAGATCTATTTGGAAGAAATTTTATGGCCATTATTTATAACTTTTATAAGTAACTGCTCAGGTGCCTGGCAGCCTACCCATCCATCTATGATCAAACCTGAAGGTGTTTTTTGATCTTGAAATTATGAAATCAACATAAAGAATCATTGATAACAATAATTCAAAGTATAGCATGTGCAATAAGAACAAACAACATTTAATTATATGTGAAATATTTTTATATATACACAAATATTTAGTGTACATATATACTAAACACATAATATATATTGTATTGTCCATAGTATACATATGTATGTAATATCTAAAACATCTTGATAATTATTCCAATTTTCTTCAGTGAAAGTTGTTGGGGGAGCATCACATGCCTGATTAAGGAGTAATTTCCATTATAAAACACTCTAGATTCATCTCCCTCTGTATCCTGTGTGATAAACTGGCAGCATCTTCATGATTTCTATCCTGGGATTGTCAGGTCTATATCTTAATCATTATTTTTCACATATTAATGAGTATGTTATGTAAGCTGATGATATCTCTGCACCTTTTCTTGGTTGTCAACACTGGATCATCAACATTTATGGCTTCCTAAAGAATGAACACCAGAATAAACTTATAATTGATAAAAATAATTAGAATTGTTGTGTTAAACAAAGCAAACAATTGTGTACATGCATCATTATGTGTTGTCTTAAACATTTTTAGGCCCAAACCCCTGAGCTCTGGAAAGAAGACGAATTTCATGCGGATATTTTGAATGTGAGTAATTATTAAGGCAAGTATGATTCATACTTCCCCAAAGAATAATGGTAATGAGGACTACATCAAAATATGACACAGTTTTTATATCACATCAAAGAAGCCCTATCATCTCTAGTTCTGTCTTAAGTTTTCTTTCTTCTACATATTAGTAACAGAGTATGCAAGTAGGGAAAATAGAATAAATCATTTTAAAGAAATTAAAATTTGTGGCAATTTCAGCACCTCTAGTGCTTAGTAAAGCTTTTAACCCAGTTATTGTTCCATGCATGGAAACTATAAGGCAGATATTTCTGTTAAGTCTAAGTGAAGTTTAATATTCAAAACCTGTAGTTAAGAAACACAACCCAAGACCACAGAGATGTTATTTCTCAAGGATAAGTGTACTAAGTATAAGAAATATCATGAGTAAAATTTAAACACAAGTTAAATAAAGCAGATCATTTGCATGACTGTAGTATCCTGCCATTGGTCCTACTGAATGCCAGTCTATTCCATGTGTGTGCGTATATTTCCCCTGCATCAAGAACAATACATCTATGTTTGTTTGCTTGTTTGTTTTAAATTTTTATTAGTACATGTTTATAATACAACATGATTGCATTCATCATAGGCAGTCATTCCACGAACATAACACATCTTAAATCTGTTCTCATCTCCCATCCTCTATCTTTTAGTCCTTTTCTCTTTTGCACAATTATTGAAACAAAACAGAATGATACCCTGGGATAGATATCTTTTGTGGTGCCTGAGGATGTAAACATGAAACCACTCGCAAGATGCTTCTGGAGCATCTTGATGAAGGAGACTCTGTAGCAAGTGCTGCTGTCTCTGAGCCTTACGGGTCATTGTATTCTGGAGCCCTTTAGGACTTGACCACCTCTGCGGTGTGCTGAGGAGTCATCCTGGCACGGGTCCCTCTCTTATGTAACTGTTCAGGAGCCTGAAACTGGGCAGGCCTTTCATTGTGTCTGTCTGTCACCTCCCTTGTGCTTCTTCCAAGAGCAGTTGCCACCTCATTTGGGAACGGCTGCTTTTAGGAGTGCCCCTCATGTGAAATAACCTTTCCCACCGGGCCACAGTTTCCTTCGCACAAGAGAAGACATTTATCTTGTGGATAATGGATAATTAATTTTAAAAAATGTATATTATGACACAATTTTTTAAAAAAGAGAGAAATGCAAGCCGGACAATGGGACTAAATGTCCCTTCTTCAAATTGACTCCTATTTAGCTTCCAATGTCATCCCAAACACAGATAACTTTTCTTTCATGAATTGTTCTCCTGAATGATTTATATGTGTCGTGTTATCTGAGGCTCTCTCTGGGTCCCCTGGTGGATTTAGCCAGCCATCAGCTGCATAATTGTTAATTTTAACACTATAAAAGGTTCTGATGCCGAAGTGATAGGGTGTTGGTGGAAGAATTAATTGAAATGTATCTCCCAATCACACGACTCTCCTATTGCAGGCTTTCCACACACAAGAATCATACTTTAGGTTTAAGGTTAAAATAAATTTACATCTTTGACACTCAAAGCCTTGGGTTGAGGAAATGGAAATGTTCATTGTTCCTATTACACAGGAAGGATTTTCACGCTGAGAACAATGCTGGGAACTATATCGGTCATGGACCAGTACACATTTTCATAGGTGGAGAGACTCCTACAGTCAGAGGTCAACAAGAGATAGGGGAGGAAGGAGGTTATAGGAAAGGAAATGAGGGAAAGTGGAGAAACCAGGAGGACTAAGCAGGAATAAAATAATATGGGCCATTTAATTTACATTCCTCCTTTTGTGCCTCTTAACAATAACTGTAATTTTCCAGGACTTTCCATGCAGTCAAGAAAAGCAATGTAACCTTTCTAAGAATGTACATGGAGAACCAGGCCATATGCAGGGCTCTATCTCAAAAACAACAAAAACGCACATGCAATGTGGTTTAAAAGGTCACTGAGACAATTATATCTTGATATATATTTTGAGGTCATTGAAAGCAAAAATGTATTAGATGTGTTACAAATCACTTTTATTTTCTACTCTACAAATCCAGATGCTTCTATAATAGCACCTGGGTGTTTCTGGAGTCTCCTCTCAGCCAGGCAGGCAAATTGACAAGTTTTGTTTGTTTTTTGAGACAGGCTCTCATTCTGTAATTCAGACTGACTTTGAATTTGCTACGTAGCTCAGCGTGGCTTCAATTTACAGCGATTCTCCTGCCTCAGCTTCCCAAATGCTGAGCTTACAGGCATGTGATGCCACACCCAGGTAAACGCATGAGTGTTTATGACAAGTTCAGTGCAGTGAAAAGCTTGTTTCATGGAGTCTGTATACAGAACTATAATAATGTTTTTTAACACAAAGCCCATCAAGTTCATTCACTTCATTCAGCAAGCATTTCATGAGCACCTACTGAGTGCCTGGCCCCAAGCCAGCACTGTCATGGGGCTACAGAACATGGTCCTGTCCCCAAAGGAGTTCACAGAGGCACAAGAAGGAGAAAAATTACTATCAAGCAAAAGGCTCATGAGAGAGACATCAGAAACTAACCTTTGAAACCTTCACTTCTCATTTTCTTAAATGAAAAATGCCAAGAAACTTTACAAAAATAGCTGATTTTCCTCTATACCCAGACATTCACAAATGCCCATTTCTCTCCAGCTTTAGTTTTTCATTGGCATACAGATCCACTTTGGAAAATGATGTCTCAAGTCTCAAAACTAGAAGACACAACTTCACAGGTCTCCGTTCTCTGGATTTAACCGTTCCTCTAGTCTAGTTTCTGTACATATGGCAGTCAAGGGCTGTGAATTAGTGCGGGCTGTTATCACTTGACTGCTGCTCTGTCACTGAGCCACATCCCCAGCCCCGTGGCTATTACCATCTGAGTGACCTTTTATCACCTAGTAAAAGACTAAACATTTTGCTTTCATATCACATATGGAGTCTTCAGCAAACAAAAACAGTAAACTCAACTTTTTTTTTTTTTTTTTTGGTCACACAGCAGATTCAAGATTATGTGCCCATAATTTTAGGACACAAAGGATCAGCTTCTTAAAGCCAAGAGAAATGCTAAATGATCTGTGAGTATTCTTATACATTATGCATTGTATTAAGACATAGGAGTATCATTCACCTCTTTGTACAGAAGAATGCAGAGATGGCCTCTCTAGGGTCAGGAATGGGGAAAGTTTAATCATTACTATTGCTAGAATATAATTCCTTGTTCATGGCAATCTGTGTCTTTAACTGTATTTTCTTTTCAAAGCTCAGGGAAAAAGCTCAATGTGGGGAGGTAGATTCATAGGCAAAATTATAATGCAAGAATTGAGTGCCAAAGATTTTCTAAGCCAGAGATATTAGGCATTTAATTTTGCTCTTTAAATCCACACTACAGTGGGCTCTTATAAACACAATAGAGAAGGAGTTATGTCCTAATCATTTATAAAATAGTATGGAGAAACTACATAATAGACCAACCAGATGTGTAAATACCATGATACAAAGAAACCTAATCTACTGCAAAGCCATAATTTAATCCTTCTATAACACAAGGGTATTAAAAACTGGCTTGTAAATAGCACAAGACATAAGTGAATTTTACAGCCTTAATGCAGTTTATAATGTTCAACTGTGACCTACAGTTTATACAAACAATTTCATTTTTATATAAAGAAGAAATCATGGCTAATACCAAAAGAAGAATGATAAACAATCTAAATATCTTTAAAAAAATAATGCAAGACCTAGATCTTGATGTTAGCAATGGTGAAAGTGGTCTGCACATGTACTGGGGCCTGGGTGCCTTTGTATGTTTTTCTAACTGTGGGTAAAGATGGGTGAGTATAATGGGAAGTAGTGAAAAGTCACTTTTTGATATGTGGTCTTATTATTTCATGTGAATCACAGTAGTAAGACCATCAAGGTTACGTGCATAATGTAATCTCTATGGAACTAAATGACCTTGTAACCAATGAAGTTACTATTTGACTTTTTAAAATGTGACACTGAAAAGCTGAGCCAGTGAACACAGTGGGGCTTTAAAATGGGCACTCATTAGAATAAAATTTAAAGGAGCACCCATTGTAATAAAAAGTTTTAAATCAAACCCAACTTTTGCAGTTTATACACTTTCCTATGTGACCCTTTGAGTTATTCATGCTGCAATTCAGTCGCACACCAAGGGACTCGAAGTCTCCCGCAGTTCGCTTTTCTCCAGTGTTACTGTTTTTTCTTTTCCCATTATTTACCCACATTTGTTTTCCTTATAGCCCTCTGTCTGATGTATTTTCTGTTGCTATAACAGAATGCTTGAGGCTGGGGATTCACAAGGAAAGAAGTTTATTGGGTTCAGTTTTGGAGGCTGGGAGTCCAAGCTAATGGTGCACACAGGCCTCATCTGCTTCCACAGACGGTAGAGAGCAGAAGGGCAAACACGTAGGTGTGGAAAAGAGAAAACATAAGTTTGGGGGCCACTTTATAACAACCCAGTGACTAAGCCAGTCCTGAGAGAGGGCTGGAACACAAGTCACAGAAAGGCATTCACTGCTATTAACAATGGAATCACCTCTTAATCACCACAGCGGCAACCCAATTTCACCATGAGTTTGGATGGGACAAAGCACATCCAAATCCTAGCATTCCCAACCCCACTCCAGCGCTATTTGCTCTCTCCCTTGACCATCTCTCATGTAACTGAATAACACTGTGGCAAAAGTCATTTCATTACTTTTCAACAATCCCGCTCTTCCTGAGATGCAGACTCAATACTTTTGCCCAAACATAGCAGGAGCATATGAAGAGTAAATAAAGGGAATCCAAAGAAACAGGCTCTGTTTTTCTTTTTTCTTTCTTTTTTCCTGTATTAGGGGTGGAATCCAGGGCCCATACATGCTAAACATGTATTCTACCGTGGAGCTACATCACACCCCTGAGAACACGCTTTTTGTTTGTTTGATTAGTTGGGTGGTTTTGGTTTTCTGAGATAGGGTCTCACTTTGTAGATCAGGCTGGCCTTGAATTCATTAGGTAGTCCAATTTGGCCTTGAATTCATGATCTTCCTGCCTCAGTCTCCCAAGTGCTGGGATTACAGGCATGCACTACCACATCTGGCAGAAATATGCTTTTAATTTGCATTTCTTTCCTCTTCTTTCAACTCCTTATGAAGATATGAATGTTTTACATACGCATTCCTAGAAGCAAACATTGTATATACACTATCATTTGATCAACAATGTTTTATCTAGTGAAAGCCAATTGTGTGACAGGCAAACATCCTAAGGATTGTGCTGGTTTCTTTACATTATTGGACAATGTCACTGCTTACAATAAAAAGAAAACTTCATGGTCTGAAAACATCTCAAATGAAATGAAATCCTAAATACTAACTGCATCCGAAACAGAGGATTTAACTCAGCGGCCTAAGTACCAGCCTTGCAAGCATGAAGTTGTGAGTTTGATCCCCGGTACCAAAAGGAAAAAAAGAAACAGATCTTGACTATAAAAATGGGGTGGGCATAAGTAGGACACACTGGAATGACATGGTCATGTGTGTGTGACAGAGGTGAAGCAGGTCATGGTCACCTTCTATGCCCAGTACACATGTATGGATGCAGTAAATACAATTATACCTCTAGGCGAGGTGGAGTTCCATTTATTCCCGTGCTTCAGAGTCCATTACATTCTTATTAGCATATATTTTTGAGCAACCAAAGAGAGAATCCTTTGTAATTGGATTATAATATAAAATAACTACTAATACTCTAAAATGTAACATGCAACATGATTAAACTGCACAATTTATGTCTTAAAAATGAAGACCTCTGTGGAAATTGAAAAAAAAAAGGCTATAAACTGGTCATGCAGCCAGAAAGCTTCCTAAAAGTTGTTTGTAGAATGTAAAAAATACCTTACTGATAGCTGATATTAGAACTCAAAAACTATACAGAAATATTAAAGTCTAAAGAATATGCTGTTGAATAATTTTATCAACTATTTCAAGATATAAAGTAAAAAAAGGGAAAGAATTAATTTCAGCCATCTGCTTGGTTTTCATCTCCAGTCTCCACTTTATGTCCAAGCAGTACACCTGAGAAATAAACAGCATGAAAGCAGATAGAAAAGAACAGGGAAGAAAACTGTGTAAATTCAGATACTAAGGAGATGTAGCAATTCATGCAGTGCGTGAGCCTTGTGTGGATTTTGATTTGAGCAAACCCACAGCTTAAAGTGGTTTTGAGAAAAATGAACAGACTGGGTTTCAGATTTTACTGCTAATAGTTTTCTTGGATGTGCCAGGCTACTGTAGTTTGGTGGCAGGAGTTGGGTGGGGTGGGGTGAAGGCGGGGTGGAGGTGAGGGTGGTGGAGGTGGGTGGGTGAGACCCTCTGTATTTGTTTGAGATCTATCCTTAAGTATTATCACTGAATAACATGATCTCTTGGAGTTCCTCAAGCAAATTAAGATCCTGCTAAATTAAGACAATTGTTTATCAAAAAAAGAGGTGGGACCACTGAACAATTTTAACGCAGGATGGTGACAATGACTGATGCTGACTGAAAGGCTCCTCACTCCATTTTCTTTATTTTTGCTTAAATTTGAAGATTTTCATGATCCATCAATGAAAGTAAATAAAACAATAGCCAAAGTACTTGACATTCTTCCAGAGGAGACACAGAATCCAGTGGTGTTGGCAGGAAAGGCAGAACAGGTCACTTTTTCCAGGTCACCCATTTGTTAGGAGGACACAAGCACCGGTCTTTGACTGCCAACCCTGGAGACTGTGCTTAGCGTCCCCCTGTACACCGCTGTCAGGCACACATATCTAGAGAGGCTCCTGCCCCCATTGTGAACAGTCAAGCTTTCCCCAGTTGGTAATGAATGGAGAGTTGGAGGAACGAGGGAAACACATTCGCTATGTGTGAGGCTAAAGGATCCCATGGTCATCAGATGCATCTACCCAGGCACACTGAGGATTCTGAGAGGCTGTCTCGCATCTCTCTGCGTGCAGACTGCAGAATGACTCTGACCTACGCTCACTAACTTTTGCTTCAGGGTTATGAGTCCCCCTCACAACCACTTAACTTCTGGGCCCACAGCTGGGTTGTTTCTGGGTTTGAAAATGTCTCCCGGTATGGTGTAGCAGCTTTTGATGTATCATGTCTTTTTAAAGACTGAAGTTCTGGCCTCCAGTCACTCTAGCCGTAGTAACCATGGGCTACATGAAAGGAAGCTGTGTTTGCCACCTGATGCTGAATATGCAGGGTCTGTGTGTGCTCACTGCAAATACAGTGTCACAGCATGTCACACTCGATACCCAGATGTCACCTCTGCCAAGTCTCCGTGTAGGTGAAACAAAAACAGAAAAATGGTCCCAGTGACTGTCTGCTTTGGACCGCGGCTATCTGGATGTACTCTGGTCAGCAGTTCTACTGAAGGAATTTAAAAAAGACAAAGACTGTAGCTCGTGATCTCATTGCTGAGGTTTTGGTAAATATACCAACTTGGAGCTAATGATATAATATGTACTGTATGACCATGTTTACCCTCCGTCTTTTGTAAGTGTTAGTCAGCTCTCAGAGTCTATTTGTAAAACAAAAACCTTGGGGTGAGGGGAAGGGCCTACTTCCTGGAGCAAGTCTGAGAATTAAATGAGCTCACTCATATACAACATTTAGCACAGATAGCTTTCAATAATCTGTAATAATAAGAATACGCATGCTCTAAAATTAGTAGAAATCAATGTCACCTCTTGCTTATCATTAAAAGTGAATTATTTGTCCTTGAAAAAAATACTTGTTGCCTATCTGAGTCAAAATGACAGCATTACCTCCAAGAACATTGTTGTGTTTTGATCTGTGGGAAAAGTTTCCTAGAAATCACAAAAATCCTCAAATTGCCATGGCTAGAAATCTGGGTGTTCATCACAAGAAGTTAGTTTTGAAAAATCAACTTTAGGAAGCCTGCCTGAGTGTTTTTTTTTTTAAATTTTTTTCTTTACTTGTATTTGTTCACATGAATCCAGTTAATTTATAATAAATTTCCCTTGCAGACCAGTAAATATTGGTATCTTAGCTTAGGCTTCTATAACAACATAGGGGTACCTTAAATAATATTTATTTCTCATAGTCCTAGAGGAGGAGATACAAGATTAAAGTGCTGGTGGATTTGATGTCCAATGAAAGCTCTCTTCGTGGGCTGTAGATAGTGACCCTCTCACTGTATCCTCTCACTGTATCCTCACAAGGCAGACTGCAATAGAGCGCTGGTTTTTTCCTCATTGTCCAATGAGGACACCAATCTCAACACCAGAGTTCCACCCTCCTGACCTCATCTAAGCTTAATTATTTCCCATTGTCATGGTTTATGTCTGTGTCCCCCAGGCCTCATTAGTTTGCATTGTGCATTTGTTATTGGGTATTGTCTAGTGCTTGGATTGACGGTGTCTGCTCCACTCACAAAGGGGTGAAGCCAGGATGTGATGTAATGGCAGGAAGAAGGTGTGTCTTGCTCTTTGCTGGTTCTTGTTTGCTGTTTGCAGCCACCAGGTACTGTGGCTGAGCCATGCCCGCTTGCTTTGGAGCCAACTGAGTGTAGACTGAAACCTCCAAAAACTGTAAGAAATAAACATTTCCTTTCCCAACTTGGGCTTCAGGTATTTTGTCTCAGCGACGAGCATAAAGTAACTAAAACACCCATAGACCCCAGCTCCAAATAGAATCGCACTGGGAATTGGGTCTTTAACATTCAGTGGGGCAGAGAGCACAAGCATTCAGTTCCTAATGGGTGATTATTACTGCTGTATGTGTCACTGACAATCAGAAATCAGAGCACAGCACAAATCAAAAAACTTGCAACATTGACCTCATCCAGGAAGAGGCTTCATCCCAGATTCAGGAGCTGAGCTAAAGCCACAGGCAGGGTGACATGGATTAATCTTTGGGCAAAGGAGTAGGAAAAAAGGAACCCAAAGGGCCCTTTCAGCAAATTGAAAAGTAAACAATTTTTTATAGTAGAGACGCATCTGGGTTTTTTTTTTGTTGTTGTTGTTTTGCCTAAACTTTTAGGTATTTAACATTTTGAGACGGAAAAACTAGAACATACAAGAAAGATAATTGGTTCAGATGTCAAAATTATCATAACAAAACCTATTACATATGGCAACAGGATTCTTTCATAATATTTTGCAAAGAAGCCAAAGCTTTCAAGCCGTTCTCATCAATAGCCAGATGTGTTGGGCATTCAGTAATCAAGCACAAAGCCAAGTTCTTCCTGTGCAAAGGCAGGTGTGAACGTCCTCCGCATCAGATACCCTTCCTGTACTACATTCTTGTAGGAATCCTGGGGTGCACCCCTTCCAGCTGTGCAGCACAGTGCTCTCATATGAGCCACACAGGAATTCAGAATAAGCTTAAAAATATTTCCAGGTGTTGTGTGGCACAGGCCTATAATCCCAGCCCTCTTCGAGGCCAAGGCAAGAAGATCTCAAGATTGAGCCCACTCTGGGCAATTTATTGTCTTAGTAAGATCTTGCTCAAAATGTCAAAAATAAAAAAATAAGAAGGACTGGGGCTATAGTTCGGCACGAATCCCTAATACTACACACACATGAAAACTTCCAATGATCCAAACACTCCCTAGATTGTATACTGATTGCTAGTAGTGGATTCTTTTTTTCTAATTATCTGTAGGTTGCGTTTAATGTACCTGTCATTGGGATGGCAGATGAGCAGGTGCATTAGGAAACAGCCAGCTTCACTGTTTCCCTTTGACCTGACTCAGCCTTTTCAGCTGAGCAGAGCTGCAATAACCTAAGAGCATCTTCTCCCTGTCCTGGATCACTACTGACAGGGACAATGCTGCACTCCACACCCCAGCCTGCTTTTAGAGCACCTTTTGACCTCAAAACTCCTCTGCCCTCTGTGGCTTCTTCTTTTGGGATCAGGCTCTATACCCACTCTAACATACTTCTTTGACACTCATACTGTCTTTTAATCATGTGGTGTGGTAGTTTGGGGTTTGCAAAGAAAATAATTACACACAGAACACATAATTTATAATATTATTTTACAATGTCACCTAAAAAGTCAAATATGAAAGAAAGGGTGCAGGAAATATGTCTCCATACTAAGATTCAAGGAATCCAGTTGAGTGCCTAGATTGCACTGCAATGTCCCTCATGAGCCCCTGACAGTGGCCCCCACGAGTCCATCTGGAGACATAGAGCCCATGACAATGACTCATGCAAGTCTGTTTCATGGATCTGCACTGGGAAGACCCAAAGTTCAGTGATGGAAGCTAAAAAATCTATGCCAGTAGGGTGAAGGATCTGTGCCAATAGGCTGAGGGTTCTGCACTGGAACCAAGACGTGATACTCAAAATAAGAACCAGGGCTCCCCAAAAAAGTACCACAGCCATCCTCAGCAACAATGAGGTCCAGAGGTCCTTTGATGATGAGAAACAGCTGAGTTTATATCAGGAAAGAAGCTCCACAAGCTCCTCCAGGAGAACCCCACGGCAACAGGAGAACCAGCGAGACACCTCTTTCTCTCTAGTTCTCCTTTTTATCTTAGAAATATTCTGTGACTGAATTCTTTTATGGCTCAATACTTTTGCTTACTGTTAAGTCTGTAAGGTCCATCAGGCTTGAGATAGTACTCATTATTTTTCATTGCTACACAGGACTCTACTTCATACACACTCTACAATTTATCCATTCTATTGTGCATGAACACTAGAGTTCTTCCTGCTCCAAATTATTATAAACAAAGCTGCCAAAACATTCAGAAGCCTACCTTTTAGTGAACATATGTATTTATTTTTGTGGGGTAAATAGTTATAGTGCTGGGTTATAGGGTAGGTAAAGGTTCAATTTCAGTAGGTACTTCTAAATATTTTCCCAGTAGTTGAACCCATTTACTTGCTCATGAGGTGAGTGAGAGTTCCAGAGCTGTGTCTTCACCAACATTGGATAACTGCAAGTTCTTCAGATTTCAGCAATGTGATGGTGCACAAAGGTTATTTCATTGTCATTTAAAATTTTCTGTTGGTCCATAGTAGTTTGTGATTTTGCACATTTTTCATATGTATATTCACCTCTTGAATTTTTTCCTTTTTGAAGTGTCTTGGTATCTTTTTGGTTTTTATTTTCCTCATATGCTCTGGAGACCACCTGGATTGGGAATCTTTTCACTGAGCTTCTTTGATTCCAGGAGAGCTGTGCTACACTATAGACCTGGATGCTACTGTGCAAAGAAGCTAAGCAGATGGTATGAGAGGTGCAAACAATAGCATTCAACTATCTTAGAAGAGTAAGCATTTTGAAAAGGAACTGCTTAAATTATTGATTTAGATAAATGCCCAAAACTGGATTACATGTGTTAGGAATTGAAAGTTGATTAGAAAAACCAGGTTGATTTTAAACAAAACAGACTATATTTTCTACAGACATTTACATTATAAAGTAGGCAAATTAATATTCTTGTCATAAATCTCAACATCATTCACCTTGTACTAATTTTGGAACATAGGTTCAGAGGTAATTAATACATATTTTCTTCCTTGGATTTATCTATGCTTTCTGAATAGTTCCATACTTTTGGACTTTAAAGCCTGTAATCCTCAAAAATTCATTATGAATTTCCTAGTACATACCAACACTTTATCACCTTTATGTTTTACAGTAACAATATTCTACATAGACTTGTATCCTTAAAAAGTACCATGTAAGTACATAAAATGAAACCAAACTATATTAGATGTCACTGATACTGAGCTTTTAAGTCCACATTGCTTAAAACTTACCTGTGAAACAATTTTTTTGAAAAAAAAATTCTACAAAAACTTAATGCAGTAAACAAAATTTCAAGGTGCCATTGCAATCTTACTTTAGTTATTTTAACTGCCAATATGTAAATATGTGTACCTATGCTCATGAGTGTACACATTTAATAGACCTTAAGGATGTGTGAGAAGGGTTCTTCCTGAGGCTCAGATAACAGGATATTGGAAAGCAGTTCTCACAATGGATAAAAGCAAAGCCATTGGGAACAGACTAGCAGCCTCCAAACCGATCATACACCTTCAAGAATCTAGGAGGCCTATTCATTTTATGTCTTGGAGTCCCATTTTCCTCATCTGTATAATGAGAATAATATCTTCAATCTCACTGTGAGTAAATCAAATGTCATTGGTGCTATCACAGTAATCAGTCAGTGTATGTTTCCCACTGCTGTTATAACAAATTTCCACCAACAATGGTTGGAGCAGTACCAGCTTATTTTATCATTCTGGAAGCCAAAAGTTCAGAGCAAGGCTCCCAGGGCTACCACCAAGGTGTTGGCTCAGCTGCATTTCTTCTGGAGGCTCTAGGGGGAATCTCTTTGCTGGGCTCTGCCAGCTTCTAAGAATTGCCCACATTCCCTGACTCTTGGGCTTGTGTCACTTCTATTGTGTCCCATCAACTTTCCTATCACTGGGACCCGGTACCCCACATTCACAGTTTAAAGGAGAGAGGTTAATTTGGCTCACGGTTCCAGAGGCTTCAGTCTGTGCATAGTCAGCTACTTGTAAAGGAAAGAAAAAAAAACACTGCATGGCGGAAGGGTCTGGGGGAGAAAAGCTGCTTACATCATGGTGACCAAGTAACAGGGAACAAGGGGAGGAGCTGGGGGAGACAGAGAGACGCCTTTACAGATCATGCTCCAGTGACCTGATCCACCCATAAGTATAGCACCCTGTGATCCAAATTCCAAACACATGAGGCTTTCGGAGGACACTGCAGATCTAGCCCATAGCAGTCTATCACCCCCACTTCTACTTCCCTGGTTACGTATTCTCTAACTCTGCCCTTCTACTTCCTTCTTATGAGGACCTTTGGGAGTGCACTGGACCCACCCAGCTAGTCAGGATAATCTCATCATCTCAAAACTCTTACCTCATTACATGGGCCAGGCCTCTTTTGTCAGGTAAGATGCGTTCCAAAGGTTCCAAAGATTAAGTTGTAGACACCGTGGTAGCCGTTACTGAACCTACCAGTCAGTACTAAGATTGTGCCCCCACTGGCTGTCCTACTTTACTGCAGAAGGCAACATGTTTGCTTTTATTTTTCTTGTCTATGCCAGAAGTATAGAACGCAAACATTTTATCTTCATATTCTGAGAGTTCTGTCCTCAAGAAAAGAAGAACCAGATTTTTAGTGGTTAATAATTCAGACCCTTCTTTTAACGGACACCATCATTTATTGTAGATGATCAAAAAGGAGTAACAAAATTGAAGGAGGATTTGAGAAACTTGAAAAATTAAGGATTTACCCCAGATTTGGGAAGGGGTTGGGTTACTGGAAGGAAAGAAGCCTGTGATTCCTGGCATAGCAAGGCTGCTGGGCACATGGCTTCCTATTAGTAAACCCCGTGCATCTTAGCTCTAGATCATGCTACTATGACCTCATGTGATGCTGGACCTAGGGCATATCTTATTTTCCAGGCTGCTTTGCCATCTGGCATTTTTGTTATGTTCTGCTAACAGGAGGCATGTTAGGGTTTACATCCCTCCCCTCAAAACTCTTACATCGAAATCCTAACCCCCTAATATGATGCTACTAACAGGATGAGGTTTTGAGTATAATTTAGGCCTTCAGCGTGGGGCATTCATGAGTGGAATTAGTAGGAGGAGACTTCAGAGAGCTCTCTGGCACTCTTTAATGCAGAAGGTGTTAGCCTTGCAACCCATAAGAGGTTCTTTGCCAGAACCCACCCCAACCACGTTGGCACTTAACTGTGGATCTCCTGCCTCCAAATCTGTGAGTGATAAACTTCTGTTGTTCATAATCTACCTAATTCACGATCATTTCTTATAGTAGCTCAAACACAGACAAGCTTCTGTGATAGGTAAAAGGTTGTAAGCGGGAAGAAAAATCCCCCTTCCTTACCTCTTGCTTTCTTTGGAATTTTTCGGCATGACCCAAGAGCAGCAGTTGGGTTCCACTTCTGTCTTCTGTTTATGCCACTAGAACTAGTTCATGAGTCCAAAGACAGTAGCAGCATCCATGTGGTACCCTCTGCTTAGAGAACCATTTCTGTGGGACCCTCCTGGGATTCTAGATTCTGGAAAAATCCATTCTTCTCCTTATTTCTGTAGTATGAGGTATGATCCTATAGCTGGTCACCAATCACTTAGTGGTCCCTGAACTTTCAGTCCTTCATCACCTGTGTGACAAATTCCCTAGAAGATCCCTTCTACCTGAAAAACCTAGTATAGTTTTGGATTTCCTGATAAGACCTGCTTTGATATCTAGTTTTCCTGCTGCACTCAGATTTAGGAGTCTTACACAAACAATGGAAACCACAGAAGATCTCTAGATTTAAAAGCTGAAACCGGGGCTGGAGATGTAGCTCAGTGGGAAAGGGCTTGCTTAGTGAGGATGAGGTCTTTAAGTTTGATACTGATCACTAAAGGGGGAAAAAAGCATTAAGAGCGGATGTTACTACATACAATACAGGACATTTGAAAAGATCCACAAAACAGTTTATGTTAAATGTGTAACCAACTCGGCTGGCCTCGAAGTCTGGATCAAGTTTATTCACAGAAATAAAGAGAAGCAGCATTTCTTACACACTTGAGCATGAAAATTAAGATTAAAACCAACTATGCTATATTTAAAAATCTTCTCTGCAGAAAAACACATTTCTTTGCTTCTCAGTTTTTGAGAAGCAATCATAAAAATGCCCAAATCTCCCAAAGTTGTTACCCATTTCCAAAAGAATAGAAACATAGGGTTTTTATTTCAAGAACTAATCTTACTCCTGACTGCTACGGTTTTTAATTCTTGTTTTCCGTTGTCCTCATTTCAGAAAGTACGTAAATGTATTTGTCCAGCTAACTTGTAAGCACCTTTATAAGTTCTATTAAATCATTTCAGGCACAAGGTAAAGTTTTAATTAATTCTCTCTGTAATTAGCTTCCCCTTCCACTCTATTAGAGAACATTTTCCACTGAATTTTCTATAAATCTTTCAAGTGTCTGCTATCCTACAACATCCTCATACACACTCTAGCGCAGACTCTCTGGTCTCTCATAAACCTCCAGTTCTTCCCTCTGCTCCGGAAGCATTTTCTTAAGGACAAATCTGATTAAGCTTAGATGACCCGGTATGCTTTTTAGGTGAGGGACCAACTTCATTATGTGTCTGACACAAGGCTTCCTGTGATCTACGTTCCTCTCCTTTCAACCTCCTTTCCATTCCTTTCTGCTTGAATTTTAGCCATGCTGGACTTACCTGATTTTCTCAGACGCCATGGGCTACCTTTTGTGTTCCCCACTCCCAACCTTCTGTCTCTCTCTTACCGCCTTTTTTCCCCCTTTTAAGCATTTTCTAGAACTTTATTCTCATGCTAGTTCTTATTCAACTCTCTTCAGCCTTCACGTTTCTGCACTGCTGTGGTTTGAATGTGTGTGCACCTCCAAAATTCCTGTTGAAAGTTAAACCTTAAGGTCATGGCGGTAAAAATATTCCTATGGGAATATTTAGGCCTTGATGGCTCTGTCTTCATAGGCAGGACTAGTGCTCTTTAAAAATGGGTTGTGTAAGTTCATCTCTTTTGTCTTTCTAAATCTTCCCTATGTGAAGACATAACATTTCTCCTCTCTGGGAGACAAAGTACCAAGGAATCATCTTGCAAGCAAAGAGTGAGCCATCCCCAGACATGAAACCTGCTAGCACCTTGATCTTAGACTTCATAGTTCTGAACTGTGAGAAAATAGCTTCCATTGTTTATAAATGAAACTGTCTTTTTTTTTTTTTTTTTTTTGTCTTTTTCGTTTTTATGGGTATCAGGGATTGAACTCAAGACTGCCTGCTTGTAAGGCAAGGCGCTTATGCCGCTGAGCTAAATCCCCAGCCCAATGAAACTGTCTTTTATGTTTTGTTATAGCATAGGAATGAACTAAGATGACTATTTACTTCTGCAAGAAAACAATCTCCCTGAAAAACTTACTGTCCCACCAGAATTGGTTAGAAAATCCTGACTTAAACATCTGCAGCACCCTCTGGATCTTTCATGGAAGCCATCAATCCTGTAATTATTTGCCTAAATGTCTGTAACTTTCATGAAGAGGCAAGAACTATGTCAAAGATATTTACTATTCCTAACAGTGCTTCATCACTAGAAGATAATAAAAATGAGTTGAGTTAAGGAAGCAATGGTGATTTCAACTATGTGACCTAGAAAAGCAGGATTTTAGAGCTGGAAAAAAACATCCTAAGATATGACCAAATCCAGTCTTTTCATTTTAAGAATAAAGAAGTTAAACAGCTTGCTCAAAACCACCTTGTAGTAAATAAAGTGTTTTAAACATAACAAACAAATGAGTGAAGGGATAATATTAGAGGTCAATCTAAAAATCTAGCTCTAATTTTTGAAATATTACCCCTGAGGATTCCATATAATTATATGGACACAGATTATACTCGATCCAAGAAAATAATTGCATTAACTAACAATCAGGATCCTTGTAGAATTTATAAATTATATGTCAATTTTTTATACAAAAGGTGCCCCTGCTTAAGTTAATTCTCAATACATGCAATCACATCATTTTTAATCTTCAAGTAGAATTTCCTATCTCATATAATAAGGTCTGTATTTCCTCTCTGTATTTTTCTATGCCATGGCAATTGTGTTTGCTTTTATTATTTATCTCACCTCCCTTGATAAATTTCCACAGCAGAAGTGGTAGATTTGCACACATATAACTCCACCTGCTTGTTCCTGTTCCAGTGGCACTCAACTTACAGAAGTCAAGCCTAGAATCTCGGCTGATTTGTGATGTTTTAGATCAGTAGAACTAACAAGATCCCTGAGGGCAGGCAGTATGATAGGCTCCCCAGATCAAACATAAAGCCTCTATAATTACCCTAAGGGCATACAGCAAATAGAGAAACAGTTACCTAAGAAAACATACTAAATCTTGGTGAGAACCAGGAGAGCCGGTGGCACTTGAGCCATGATTTCCCTCTCTCCTTTACCAGTGCCATCTGACATGGCTCCACTATGTGTGGATATGGCCAGGATTTCACAGTTGTCCCTTACCTGTCCCCTCCGCCCAGTCAAAGCCTTGAGGAGGGGCTAGCCACCAGGACTTCCTGCACTGACTAAACTCCCCAGCTGTGTTACATAGACTGAATTCTAAGGAAATGTAACAAAGACTCTAAGGACCTCCTTCACCAACTGCCACTCATAGGATAGAAACCATCGTAGGCCCAGGAGGCTGAGAATACAGGGGCTATGACTGTCCTTGGCCTACCACCAGCTTCCACACAGTTGGAAGAGAGCTCCAAAAGCTGCCACAGTCACACAACAACCTGGGCACAGAGCAAAGGGTCACTCCGAGAAACGTAGGTCATTGTTTCCACCTGCAATCTTGAGTGGTGACAAGAATTTTGTCTAGTGCCAAAGGTAGGTCATAACAACAGAGATCTCCAAAGTTTTTTCCAATGGAACTGACTTTACTTAGAACACAGCAGGAGAAAGCTCCAGCCTGAGGGTGTCTCAGAAACAATGGAGGTTTTGGTGATAAGCAAATAGGAGGAAGAAGGAAGAAATTCCAGGGAAACAAAAATCTAAACTGGAGACCAGCCAAAATTGTACTGGAGATAACCGGAGAAGATAGCTGAGAAAGCCCTGTTTAAACAAATCCCAGATGACAGCTTCAAGACTATCCCTGTAAAAGGTTCCAAGTTTATCTGATCATACTGTAGAGCCATTTATCCCTCCAAAGTATTATCATCAATAATTGAACTATCAGACAGCAAAGAAGAGAGGTTAACACCCAATGTGATTCCAAACAGAGACAGACAGTTCAACAGTGGTGTCACAGAGAGAAAGAGTCAGAAGGTCCTGCTAAAACCAGTGCTGTCCCACAGTGCATGCCCAGGGCTGTACCTTCCACAGCGCGGACAACAGAGACTTCACACTCCAAGAGAAATGAAACTTCACGAACATAATGAAGTTCTGCAAAAAAGGCAAACTAACAACTCCCCATATGGGGTAAGAATCAAATGTGTTATTAGATATTATCTAAAATGTCCAGTTCTCCAAACAAAATGAGACAGACCAAAAAAAGGAAAATCTAACACACAAGAGGAAAAGCAGGCAACAGAAACTACCTGAGAGAGGGCCTAGTTTCAAACTTTCCAAACAGAGACTTCAAAGCAGTTTGTTGTATGGAAAGATACTTACCTCTCAGATGCTCAGGAGGTGGAGTTTCGGCGTGAGATGGGGTAGGATCACAGGGGCACCGTACTCATCAGGGAAGTCATGGACTGGTGAGTTCCGGCTGAGAACACTGTTGGGAGGTGGGGCCTGGTCGGAAGAGGTGGGTCCCTGGGGGTGCGACCTGGAAGGTTCTAAGTCCCTCCCAGCTCTTCCCATCATCACTCTGTGCTGACTACCACGATGTGAGCAGCTTTCTTCCAAGCCTCGACCTTCTACCATGCTGTTTCTGCATTTGAACCCAGCCAAGCATGGACTAAAATTATTGGAACATGAAACTAAATAAACCTCTCCTTCTGTAAATTGTGGATGTGCAGTATTGTGTCTCAGCAATGAGGAAAGTCACTATGACAAGAAGTAAAACAAAAGAGGAGGATAATTTCTCAACAGTAAAAGTAAAAGAATAAATTGGAATTATTTTTAAAAATTAAAATCCTAGAGTTCAAAAGTACAAAAACTAAAAAGAAAAATTCACTAGCGGTCTTAAAGAGTTAGGCGGGTAAAAGAATGAATCAGAGAATTTGAACATGAGCTGATAGATATTACACAATCTGAAGAAAAGGGAGAAATAAATCAGCAAAAATGAATAGAGCTGTAGAGAAATGTGAGACATTATTAGGTTCACCTTCCGACTCAGACTAAATTACACCAATGGTTTTTAAGCTTGCTAAGAACAGAATTTGGAACTTCTTGGCTTCCATAATCATATAAATCAATTCCCATTGGGTCCATTTCTCTGAAGAACCCTAATACAATGAATATATAAAAAAATCAGAACTTTCACAGGCCTCTCATAGCAATTTACATTGACACGGTCTTTTTGGAAAACCACAAAAATAATTTAGCTAAAATAGGCATTATTATTATTAGCATTTTCTAGATGAGGAGTTCATCAAAAGATCAAACACAGAATTACTAAATGATGTAGCAATTTCACTCCTAGGCATATATCCAAGAAAAACGAAAGTATGTGTCATCACAAAATGTTCTACATAAATATTCATAGCAACATTACTTATCATAGGCAAATTAACACAAATTTCCATCAACTCATGAATGGATAAATTAAATGTGATATGTCTAATCCTGGAATTCACCTATAAAACTGAAGAAATTGTTGGTACATGCTGTGACCTAGATAAACTTTGAGAGAATTTTGAGCTAAGTAAAAGAAACTTCTCACAAACCCATATGTTGTATGATTATATTTGTATGACATGTCCAGAAAAAGCAAATCTACAGGGTCTAAAGTAGACAATCAGTTGCATGGGGCTGATTAGAAAGCAGAGTTGGGGAACAGTGGAGAGAATATGCTAATGGGCCTAGGGTTTCTGTTTGTATTGATGAAAATGTTCTCATATTGATTGTGGTGATCATAAATTTTGTAAATATAATAAAAGAAACATTGAAAAATGGGTGAAGTGTATGGTATGTAAATTGCATCTTAGGCCAGGTGTGGTGGCTCACGTCTGTAATCCCAGCACTCGGGAGGCTGAGGTGGGAGGATTATTGTGAGTTCGAGACCTGCCTGGGCTACAAAATGAGCTCAAGGCCAGCCTGAACTGCATAGCGAGACCCCGTCTCAAAAAAAAAAAAAAAAAAAAAGAAAAAAGAAAAAAATTTGCATCTTAGTAAATAAATTATAAAAATAATCATCCTCATCATATGACATGCCAGTTGACTTTGATCGTTAATACTGATATCTGGAACATGTGAAAGAGAAGACTGTTGGGAATAGAAGCGAAGGTGGAGGAGGTAAGCAGCCTTTCTATGTGTCTTATGATAAATGCAATAATCCTGTGGGAGAAGGGACAACATTTGCAATTCTAGCCAACTCTGTAGAGATTTCTCCTACATAGTCCTAATGCCCTTCTGTCTTGCCCTACTGCCCTGGTGAACCAGATATACCTCCACCTTCACTTGGGGTTTGAGCAATCTATAGATATTTTAACTGAAAAATAATGTTACCATTTTCTAGTGTTGACTCATTTCAGTACCATCCTCACAGTCTTATGCATTGGCAAAGAGAGGTATTCTTCTTACCATTTTACACATGAGCAGAGGGGGGCACCAAAAGTTAAGCTGGTAGTTAGCATGAAACAAACACAGAACTCCAGCACATCATGCTTGACTCCCAGTCTCCCGTTCCATATATTGCTTTGCTCCTACTTGCCTTTTTAATACACGTTGCTTATTCTCTGAGGAAGCATCCTATTCATACTGTTTACAATTAAAAACATTAATTACAATATGTATTTTAATTGATGGGTTCCGTTGATTTCAGAAACCACAAAACCACTGGTTAATCAGATTGAGTAGGAGTCCAGTCAGCAATGGAATTTATTAATCCATCTCTGCAGACGTTACTAACATTTTCCACAAGCAAAATTCCCCCCAAAGAAATGAAAGCAAAAAGCTCATGGCAAAAGCAAAGGTGATGGAATCCCACCAAACAAACATCATCAAAGAGTATTGCTCACCCGTAGGTTAATTTTTTAAGTCTTTAGCAATGTCTTTTTTTTTTAACATCATCATTAGATGTGTAATTGGCCCTGATGTAAGCAATAGATTGTTTTCTCAGTCTGATGAAGCAAATTTATTCACACATACTTCAGAGTTACAAAATGAGATATTAAGAGTTTAAAAAGAAAAAGAGATATAATCTTCAACACAACCTCTAATTCTAGGACTATGTTGATGTCTTAGTTACTTTATGCTCGTCACTGAGACAAAATACCTGAAGCCCAAAGTTGGGAAAGGAAAGGTTTATTTCTTACAGTTTTTGGAGGTTTCAGTCCACACTAAGTTGGTTCCAAGGCAGGCGGGCATGGCTGGGCCACAGTTCATGATGGCCGCCAACAGCAGGCAGGAACCAGCAAAAAAGCAAGACACACATTCTTTCTGCCATTACATCACATCCTGGCTCCACCCCTTTGCGGGTGGAGCACTGACACCATCAATCCAAGCACTAGACAATAAACGAATAACAAATGCCCAATTCAAACTCATGAGGCCTGGGGGACAGACATAAACCATGACAGTTGAGTAACTGCAGAATACTCCAGGCTAAAGATAAATAGTACCAAGGAATACAATAATTTTAGATTTTTGTGTTCATTTTTTAAAGTTGATATAATCTAATGCTTTAGTTTTGAACTATCTAGTTTTAAAAGAATTTCCTGTTATCTCTAATCACATCAGTGAAAGGTGATATATAAAGTATATGACATAGAAAGCTTCCTTGAGGAAAATAAATTTGTGCCTGGTGATTCCCAGACAATCTGGAAAAGAGAACTTATTCCTGTGTAGGCAGTGACTAAGAAAAGGCTAAATGCTTTCAGGATTTAAATTATGGGTCATTATTTTGGGCTAGAAAAGATTATGACAGAGTGGTCTCAGCTGTGCAAAAGAGCTCTTGACTTACTTCTCCCTCCACTTCCCCAAACTGTAGATGATATCACACAGGGATGGGATGGGACTGTCAGCTGCAGGGTTTCTGTAGCCATTTAGACATTTTCTCTGCAGAAGAAGAAAGCCTCTTCTTGCAGACTTTACAATCTGTGTTTTCCTCCATTAATTGTTACCTTAGACCTGGCTCTTCAGGGTTAAAACAAACTAAGGAGTCTTCAATAGACTCTACTGTAAAGTACGAAATTGGTCTAATTGGTTAATTATAGTAACTTTGGACTTTGCCATCTACACGAAGACTATTCTCATTATCTATCACTATATGATAAATTATCCTCAAAGCTCAGTGGCTTACTCTAACAAGCAATTTATTATATATCAAGATTTCATAGACTAGGTATCCAGGCAGGGCTCAGCCGGGTGATTCTTCTGTCTCACATTGCATTGATAGCGTTTGGTGTGTTACATAAAGTTAATTTTTGTATCACTTTTGTCATAGAAGAATATTCAATAAATGCAACTCCCACCCATGCATAACCTTGCTCCTCCTCATCCCTGAAATACAATGTTTTCATTCTGAAGCAGATACTTCTTAATCTCAAATTATGCCAGTTCTTTCTGTGAGTACAGAAGAGCTTAGTGCGTAAAGTGTGAGTGGGTGCTGTATTTGACCTATTTTCTTAGACAAACTGGGGTGCTGAGCACTGAGAGGCTCTATCTGAGGGTCTGGAACAGGATTAGATTCAGGTAAGTTCTGCAATGCACAGGGTGATGACTAAAGAGGAAAATAAACTGGAGATGTGAGGAGAGAATGAAGAAAACTCCTAGGAGGGTTCACACTGTACAACTTTTAAAGAATTATTGTTGCTAAGTCTACATGGAGAGCGGATGAACTGTTCTTTCTGGGATACTTACCATATCAGAACAGGGCCACAGTGCTATGACCCCATTTAATTCACTCCTTAGAGGCCCTATCTCCAAATACAGATGCAGCCTGGTTTAGGGCCTAATGTAGATGGGAAAGGGAATAATCTAGTTCATAGTATGGGTTCAGAGTAAAATCTTTAAGTCCCAGGGCTGAGGATTTAGCACAGCGGCATACCCTCTTTACCTGTCATCATCCAAGTCTCCTTTGGGGAAATCAAATGAACTTTTTGGAAAGAAGCTTATGCTGATACTCAGGAGAGCTCTCTGAGTGTTCACTGTTTCATGTTCAAGGAATTCTTAGAGTAAAATTTGTGTCATTCAAATTTGTCTCATTAAAGCATTGACAGGTGAAAAATGTGATTTGGGGAATATATTCAATGAGAATACATAAACTTCAGTCCAAGAATTCCATTCCTTTTACAGAAACATAAGAACTCTATGGGGCCAGGGACTTAGCTTGGTGGCACAAGTGCCTGCCTGGCAAGTGCAAGGTGATGGGTTTGATCCCTGGTACCAAAAATAAATAAATAAGAGAACTTTATATTTAATTCCATTATAAATTTTTACTTTATAGTCAAGGCATTTGTAAAAACAGAGGGTGATTAAACAACTTTATAGTTGAATCTTAACACCTGTTGTTCTTAGCAGCAATTTTAAAATAAGGGCTTAAATCATGACCAAATTATTTGAAAGATCTTGATGGTAGAAGGTAAGACTATGCGACTTTTATATATATATTATATATTACATATATATATAAAATGACATATATAAGTCATCTCATTTCTGGCACTCTTCTGGACTTCGCTAAGATTAACAAATTATTAAAACTAGCTTAATAATCTTGTATCTGAATCAGGGCTTTAAACTCCCCACTTTTCTTTTGTCCTTAGTTGAGTGTGTGACTGATTCATTTTTAGCAACATTCATTGAGCACTTATTTGACGTCAGGAGCCTTGCTTGGTCCTGAGGTAGAAAGAGCAAAAGATACTGTCCTTATCATTGGGATGTTGGAAGTTAAATAAGGAAACACAGGGGTTAATAGCGGTAACCAAGACATTCTAGCACAATAGTAAAAGCTGATCGGGGTATGGAGAAGCAGAAAGAGAGGAGTACACAAATCAGCCTTTTGGAGATACGTCAAAAAAGACAGAAAAAACAACTCCAAACTATTATCAGTGAATCCAGCAGCTAATATTTTCTTGTCAAGTTGTTGCCAGATTCTTAACTAACTCTCATGTGCCCTAAAAGCAAAGAGAAAATTTTATTAAAAAGCAAACCCTGTGATACAAAGAAAGTCCCCTTTTGTCTCAAGTAAGTAAACAAAGAGGAACATCAAAAACCGAGCTTTGTTAGACAGCAGTCAATGTACTTGCCAGTAGACAATGCAGGTGCATAAACGCCAAATACCGTTTTAAAAGAACACTGAAGGGCTCACTGCAGGCATGCTATGATCGCGGAGTCAGCCAGTCCTGCCAGCCCTGACGACTGACTGGAATGTGAAACTGGACGCTGATAATGAACAAAAGGACACGCCAACCAGGAGGTTAGCATACAGAAACACTTTAACACACACACAAAGCACAAAAATACAACACGGCTCTACAAATACCAGGTGTGATAAGTCTTCTGAGGTTATGAGCCACCTTTTCAGACAGCTGGACTGATTAGGCAGAGGTTGTTATCAGACTAATCACTACTTTTTAATTCTTCAGGATTCCTACTTTATGTCTTTTCATTATACTAAAGTAACAAAAATTAGAATGAATTATGGGCTTTCTTGTTTTTGAGTTATTTGACTGACTCCAGAGAAAGAAAACTAACAATATTTGGTAAAAGAACCATCCTCATTTAGGTATGCACCATATGGGGTGTTTGGGGGTTCTAGCTTGCTCTCAGCAAACTGAGCAGTGAAGTCTAGAGGTGGTGCAAGAAGTTAGAGAAAACCTCAGGCCTTGGGGTGCTTCCTAAGGATGCAGTAAAGCAGCCACAATTCCTCAGATGAAACAGCACGCAGTATAAAAACAAGCCAAAGTAAACAGCCTAGCATTGTAAGCAGGCAAGTGGTGAGCAGCTTCGAAAAAGCTTGTCTTAGGAAGGGTCGCTCCCCAGTGTTCAGGATTCAGGGACCTAACCAGGCGAGGTTCTCATTCTAGAGAAAAAGATGGAAGGACTTGGTTTGCCAACTAAGAGAAGTATCCCAGGAGGATCCCAGGAAAAAGAGAAGATGTGTGTGCCGGTTGGCAGTGGGGCCAGAGCTGAAGTAGACCATTAAGAGTTCCAAAAAGAGCACAGTGACCCTTCCAACAAGCCAGGCATGGATTGAGAAAAGGACAACCATGTAACAGCAGAGTCTGGACAGGGCAATGAGGCAAGACAAGGGAAGAAAATATGTAAGACGTTAAAAGAAAGCAAGAAAACGTTCTATAGTTTCAGATGATGTGATTTTAAATGTAGAAAATCTGAAAGAAAAGGCAAAGGTCTAGGGATACAGCTCAGTGCAAAGGCATTGAATTTAATCCCCAGTACCTGGGTTTGGGGGGAGGGGGGTCCACAAAATTGTCACTCACAAAGTCAATTTGCAAATTTACTGAGTGACTAAGTAGAGCCTTTGCCTAACCTGCATTGAGGCCCTGGGTTCAACCTCCCCTTCCCCAGGACTGCCTTAAGGAAAAAACAAAACAAAACACTGAACTTCTGTGTTCCAACAACAAACAATTTCAAATTCAGAAATAGAAGAGTTCGCTACCTGTAGCATCATTTCTTAAAACCTAAGGGTAGCAGAGGAGTGAGAATTTTACCAAAACAAAAGTAGGAGGCATTACTGGACAAATGAAAGATCAAAAAATGTCATGGGGGATAGTAGGTTCACAGGGTAAAGGGTTAACGCTGTAAAGAGACCAGTTCTCACTAAATCACCCTACAGATTTACAGCAATGTTAATTAGAGGCTTTTAAATATAGTTGGGTCCATGAAGACTACTTGAAACTAGAAAAAAATCTGTCCTGAAATATATATGGGAAGCAAAAGTGAAGAGTACTCAGCATACTTTTGTTTTGTTTTGTTTTGTTTTGGTACCAGGGATGGAACTCACAACCTCTCATTTGCCAGGAAGGTGCTTATGAGGCTGAGCTAAATCCACAGTCCATCAGCATGCTTTTGAAGGAGAAGTAGAGGACTTTACCAGAATTAAGATGATACAACATTGGTGCAAAATTTGAAAAAAAAAAAAAAAAAAAAAAAAAAAAAAAACACAAAACAAAATTGAGAGCTCAGAAACCAACCCACATTAATTTTATTTAGAGTGAAGACAACACTTCTGGACAGTATAAAAGGTTAGTCTTTTCAATTAATGGTTCTAAAAAACTTGAGTATTCATCTAGAAATAAATCAAACTTCTTACTATTCACAAAAATCAATTTCAGATGAATTCTGGGAATGGAGAAATAACTCCTGGAAGACCAACCATCACAGAGATAATAAACCTGGGACAAATTTGAAAAAAAACAAGTCTCTACCTGGAGAAAAGTCCAAAGCAAACAGAAACACAAAAGAATCCACTTGGGGAAAGGGCTCAGTATGGAGTAAATTCCTGGCTTGTATAAGTTTATGCCTCCATGCAAGGGTAACAGTAGCTGTAGACAAGTTCAACTACCCACCAGTTCATGTAGAGTACAGAATAAACTATGGCATATTTACACACTTCAATATGAGACAGCAGGTAAGATGAATAAACTACACAGACATGCCCTAAGATTGATGATTCGAACAACAGATTTAAGTGAATAAGTCAATGAAGATCATATTGAAAATTTCCTATGAAAACTTTTATAAGTTAAAATTAAAATATACTACTAAGGGATTGATCTAGATATTTTAAAAGCTGTATAAAGATTAAAGGAATGAAAATGGTTACCCCAGGATGCAAAGTGGGCGGGTGGATGGTCTACTGGGGAGACCATTGAATCAATAAAAGCCATTGATGGGCCCATTATAAGAAGGTATCATGAATAAGAAACTGTGATTAAGCAAATTTGTGTGTTTGAACAGCACAAAAGAAAAGCAGAGGAGAAGGGAAAAGGGGAGGTAAGGGAGGAGGGCCCCCAAATAGAGTTAGAGAGAAATAAAGACTGATTAGATAACATTATTATGCTAGTCCTTTTAGCAGCCCTTGGCTATCACAGAAAGGGTAGAGACTGGGTTTATGCAGGGCTGGCAATGGCCCAGTATTTGCAGTGGGAGGCCCAGGAGCGAGGGCAGGAGGTTGCAGCAGAGATCCAGTCTGTGCCAACCACATGAGCCAGGGAAGGCTGGGCAGCAGACACCCAGCATGGGCTGAAGGACCGCCCTTCTGACAGGCTGCTGAAAACCCATAGTGGAAAGCCTGGGGCAGGGTACTCTCCTCCTCTCTCCCAGAGGGCGTGCCAGTGAGTCACAAGATACAGGAGGAAGTTGGTAGAACTGAGAATCTGAGCCAAGAGGAGGCTGAACCTTCTACTGAGACTCTAAAGTGGTGGTGAAGGACACCGATTTGGTACAAATCCCAATCCTGTCATCTAGCACTGCGTGACTTTGGGCGAAGTACTCACTCATCAGCTCTAAGGCTCCATTCCCCAGCCTGCAAATTGAATCCGTGTCTCTTACCTGATAGGGTATTCCTAACTTCAGTCAGATAATCCATGTACAAGGCATGGGTTCTTCAGAACTCACTAACTAGTAGATTTAAAGCGAATAAGCTTTCACGCCGGCCACTTGAGGCAGGGAGTTGAACCTGAGTAGGAGGACCCACGAGACTCAGCAGTCTGGCTACTCGGAGGGAACCCAGACACATCTGTAAAATCAGAGGCCTGGTCTACCTAACACCTGCTAGGATACTTCTGGGGCAGGGAGAGCGTGGCTTTTTCAAGCTAGTTCTTTATCAAAATAAAGCCGAGCACACATGTTTTATTTTTGTTGTTTCGTTTTTCTTGCTCTGTTATCTAGGCAAAGCTCCTTTTGAAAATGTCAGCCTCCTGTAGCACCATGAAGGGGAAATGAGGAAAAACATCCTCATAATTGATCTTTCCAGTTTCCAGATATAAGAGCATTAGTGACAATAAAGGGATGGAAGCCTGGAAAAGATGAAAATGTAACAGCACCTGGTAAAGGGCCACTCATGTAGCTGCCAGTTCCTGCCATGACTCCTGAACTCAGTTCTTCTAGTCTGCTGGGATTTATGCACAGCATGTATTTGAGATTTTCCTCTTCATGGTGAACTGTAGCAGGACAGGAGAGATGCTGTGTTATGCCCATTTTCTTCCAACAGGACAGGCTGCACTGCCTCCCCGTGCCGGTGGAAAGACTGGGATTCTTTCTCCTTGCATGTGCTTGATTCACTACAGGTGCAGACCCTCAACGTGCCAGGTCCCATGATGTGGCCTCCGCACACTGAAGGCAGAACTTCACCTGCCCATCACTTCCAGCTGGCCACTCTGGATCCCACCACTTTTCTTTCTAGGCTGAGGTTCTAGAGATGCAGCAGTGAGCCGTGTGGAAGAAAATCCAGTGAGAGAGAAGCAAATGGGAAAGATGGAAGGAAAAGTCTTAGCTCACTTGGAGACCCATATAGTCTCCTCTCTTTTAGGGAAGAGAAAGAGGAAGCCAGCTAGTCAGTCAAGTGTTGCCAGGTTTTTGTTTTGTTTTGTTTTGTTTTTAATTCGCCAGCAATCTCATTGCTGCCTGCTAGCGAAAGTTATCAGAGTTGAAAAGACCATTCACTAGGGCTACTTGGGTGAGTGGGGGGCCAATTTACACAACCCACAAACTGATACTTTCTATGAAAGTATCTCTCAGTTTCTGATTACACTCATGCCTGGTCACAGGTATCATTATAGCCAAAAGAAAAGTTCAGACTCATATAAATCCCACGGATCAAATTAGACTTTTCGCCAGGTTCTTGCAGTCAAGGGTTGACAAAATAAGGCCCCATCACACTGAAACTGTCTTTCAAATTAATCTTTCTTCACTGCTCACACAGACTATTCCATTTTCTACAACCTCAGTTTTCATCTCTAGGACAAAAGTGCACAGGAACAAAAATATAATACTCTATCAATTCGAATATAACCTAGGAGGAAATTAAAAGTGAATTCACATTTTGGTGCCTATGAATGAAAGTGGCTTGAACATGTGTTAAAAGCTGAATCTAGTTCAGGCAAGAGTTGAGAGCTTGGTTAATGACAGCGACTCATGGCTTACTGTGAGGGTTCTTTCCTTGGTTTTGAAGGGCTTGGGCTGCAAGTATGGATTTGCCAAATTCCAAAATTGAAAAATAAATCTCTCCTATTTTTCAAAGTGTGTGAAATGTTATTTGGAGAACAGGCAAACAAGCACACAAAAGTCATTTTCTTTTATGACACTTTCGTTTTTTTATAGTTTGACATTCTCTGATGTCAGAACTTTCCAATTCAGTTCATCTTCTAACACTAAATAGGCAATGATGCACAATTTATACTGGAAAAACTACACCCAAGCAACTTTGTATATTTCAGTTTTATAAGATGTAGCATATATAAGCACATATTTCAATCATATGTACATCTTTACAATATAATATTTATTGCAGATTTCAAAACTTCAATCAGAAGAGTATAAAATTCATCTTACCAATATAAAATAATTTCCTCAATCTTCTCTTTTTACATGTTCAGTAAATAACAGTTTTTCATAGGTTGTGTCCCTTTAAATAGGTTCTTTGTGTAACGATGTATTTTTGTCTCAACCCTATTATACAAGGTAGCAGGTTAAAAACTCAGGGATGGTAATTTTGTAGTTTATCATCACAAAACAGCATATTTAATACTGTAGCCTATGTAATTACACCTGCTGGTGTTTTACATTGTACCACCCAGTCTGCAAATAACAGTGTCTTTACAAAGCTTTCTAAAGGAATATAGTTCTGGAGGAATCAGAGCAATTGTTTCAGCAATACAATGCCATAAATGATACAAAATAAGCATTTGCAAATGTGACATTTTAAGAAAAACACAAACCCACATACATGCCACTGCTGCTTCACATTTCTGTGTTAACGTAATTTAAAAAAAAATTTTAATTATTATTGCTTTATTAAATGAGCAATAAAATATACCTAACTTTTAAATAAATGATAGATGACAACTGCCCTTAAAAGTTCATGAGTACAATCAATGCTTTTATGTTGCTATGTGTGCAAATTAAATGTAAATTGCAGGAAGACATGAAAAGTTAATTGTTTATACAAGTTGCTACATACCACCTGAATGTCTAAATCAAACTGCCAAAGAAAGAAAGATCCCCATGAAGGGCAGACTATCTTGAAATGAAAATCCCCACACAGATGTGCTGTAGATCAAGAAATGAGAAATAAACAAAATTATTCGAGCAGATTTTTTTGCATGATGTTCAACTATTTAAAAAAAAACTGCCCTCACTATTACTCAATAGCACAAAATATGCTCAATAGAAAAAAAAAAAAAAAAAACAGTATACCGCGACAGGTTTTTACTTCGTTCAGAGCAACGATTTATACCTTCTTAACGACTTCAAACACTTTCACTTCATCTGTCCATTTAAGTGAGATACTGTGAAGTTAACTGAACCTTAAAAGAGATCAGCATATAGATAGCTCTGGCGACCAGGATTAAAACAAAACAAAACAGAATTGCTAAAAAGAGCTGTGAATAGTCAGGGATGCATACTCTCAGCTTGAGCCAGCTCCTTTTTGAAAGGGTTGCCAAGAGCACACCCGGTCCCTCCTAAACTATTTTTCACTCCACTACCTCTGACTGCATGTGTCGCCCGTGCAAGAAAATGCGGGAAGCATCTATTGCCAGTAACATCTGGATGTTCCCCGGAAAATGAGCACTTTTCTTGCTAGGAACCGTCTCAAACACGTTGAGAGGTGCCCCCCGTCCTTCCCCAGGCTTAACCCTCTTGCTCCGTGGTTCCCAAGGCTCTCCTCCTGACGCCTCCGACTTCTGGCCACAAACTCCCCGAGTTGAGATCAGAGCGGCCGCCCAGGCCGGCCAAGACTCCCGGCGGTGACACCAAGGGTTGCCAACGCCAAACACTGCGCAGACTCCGCGGCGCGCTGCGGACTCTGCACTAGCCTAAACCTGCTCTCAAGTGCAAAGCGGTGGGAGGAGGCATATTGGAAGAAGGCGGAGGGCTAGGTTGGGGGATCCTGTTAATTCCAGGTCCGGGGGGTGTGGGAGCAGGCGGAGGCTCCGCGTTGGTCCCTCCTCCCTCCCCGAGTCCTGGGCTCCACCTCCTCCGCATGCCCAGAGATATACACACACCCGCGGCTGGACATGCACACCCAGCGCCAGCTCCAGGCGCGTATGGACACAGGTGGAGACACTCACCTGAGCCACTACAAGGTCTCCAGCTGTCTCCCGAGCGGCAGAGTGGCGGCCAGGGACGGGAAGCGACCCGCTGCGCTGCGGCAGTGCGGAAAGCCGGAGCAGCCCCAGCGCAGACCTGCGAATTGAGGTGATGGCGCGTTTTTCTTAGCCCTCCCCCTACCAGCACCTTGACCCCAGCGCCTGCGGGGCTGTAGCCGGAGAAGCCCGGAGAAAGGGACCTGGGGGCGCGGCGCACAGGCGGGCGCACGCTCCGAGGCGAGCGCGCCAAGAGGGGCGCGGCGGCGCCGGCGCAGAAAACTTGGGCGAAGTTAGTTGCAAGTGCCGGAAGGAGCGGCCGAGAGTAGTGAGCTGGAGACGCGGCCCGGCCGGGCCCGCTGAGACTGCGCGGCGTCTGCGCCCCGCGCGTGCTGGAAGCCGGAGTCGCGGCGCCTGGAAGGGCTCGGAGCGCGCGAATCCAGCATGGCCCCGGGGACAGCCGGACGCCGCGCCTCTGCGAGCCGGGAGCCTCTCTTCTGAGGCCCGGCGACCCAGGCTTGCTCCAGCCTCTTTCCGCACCTCTTCTGCGCACAGGTCGGAGAGGGAGACTCCAGAAGCTGGTGTTGGGGAGAGGCACATTTACTCCCTGAAACCTCGGCCGATTGGGGGGGTTCCCATCAGTGCGCCCTACCCGGAGCCAAGGAGACACGCTGGTGTTGCCGTATTTATATTTACATCCATTGCGGCGCTCCGCGTTACGGTGCGCGCCCGGATCCTCCGCCTCCCCCTCCTCTTCCTCCTGCCGGGCCACCTCCCCTCCTCCCCCACCCCCATCTGCTTCTGTCAAATGAGAAAGTCACCGAGGAGAACCCAAACACTCCAGCCGCCGAGAGCCCCCTTTGGCACTTGGCAGCACGCGGCGGCAGGCGCCTTGGTTCAACTTGGTAGAGCCTCCTCGACGCAACTTTCGGAGCTGCTTTGTATTTGAGAGGGGGAAGCCCGAGGCGGGGAAGAGCTTCGCCAGGCAGCGGCCACCTGCGGGGACTTCGGGAGCAGACGCCTCCCGGAAAGGAAGACGGACAAAAAGGCAGCAGAAGGCACACGGCCACCGCGGGGCGGGGGCTCTGCCGAGAAGTCCTGGTGCACCGGAGAGGATTTCTCGCGCGCCCGCTGGCCGCAGACCCCGAGGCGGCCCTGGGCTGGGCCCCTGACCCCTCCTCCTGCGCGGGGGCGACGCCGGGGTCCCCGCGGGCAGCCGGCGTTGATCTGCTCCGGGCCGAAGGTGCCCGCCCGGGCGGCGGGAGCATGTCCAAGCCGGTGGACCACGTCAAGCGGCCCATGAACGCCTTCATGGTATGGTCGCGGGCGCAGCGGCGCAAGATGGCCCAGGAGAACCCCAAGATGCACAACTCCGAGATCAGCAAGCGCCTGGGCGCCGAGTGGAAGCTGCTCACCGAGTCGGAGAAGCGGCCGTTCATCGACGAGGCGAAGCGCCTGCGCGCCATGCACATGAAGGAGCACCCCGACTACAAGTACCGGCCGCGCCGCAAGCCCAAGACGCTGCTCAAGAAGGACAAGTTCGCCTTCCCGGTGCCCTACGGCCTGGGCGGCGTGGCCGACGCCGAGCACCCGGCGCTCAAGGCGGGCGCCGGGCTGCACGCGGGCGCGGGCGGCGGCCTGGTGCCCGAGTCGCTGCTCGCCAACCCCGAGAAGGCGGCGGCCGCCGCCGCCGCCGCTGCCGCGCGCGTCTTCTTCCCGCAGTCGGCCGCCGCCGCAGCAGCCGCCGCTGCCGCCGCCGCCGCGGGCAGCCCCTACTCGCTGCTCGACCTGGGCTCCAAGATGGCAGAGATCTCGTCGTCGTCGTCCGGCCTGCCCTACGCCTCGTCGCTGGGCTACCCCGGCGCGGGCGCGGGCGCCTTCCACGGCGCGGCCGCAGCGGCTGCAGCGGCTGCCGCGGCCGCCGGGGGGCACACGCACTCGCACCCCAGCCCGGGCAACCCGGGCTACATGATCCCGTGCAACTGCAGCGCGTGGCCCAGCCCCGGGCTGCAGCCGCCGCTCGCCTACATCTTGCTGCCGGGCATGGGCAAACCTCAGCTGGACCCCTACCCCGCGGCTTACGCCGCCGCGCTATGACCCCGCGGGGACGCGGCGCGCGCGTGTACATATGTATAGTGCGAGTTCCGGGGGCCCCCTCGGGGGCGGTGTACATAGGTGTATATAGCTGCCCGGCCGCGGGGGCGCGAGCGCGCGCGAGTCCGCTGGAGATCGCCCACCCGCGCCGCGACAGCCCACGCTACACGGGGCGCCCGGGCCTGCCCCCAGCAGTGCGTGTTCGCTTTGCACTTCCTTCGGAACCTGTTGCGTGTTGACCCACCCAGGTGGAGGAGTAACTTTTTTTTTTGACATGTTGGGCTTTCCAGTTTTGTTCATTGGAAGTTTATGATTTTGCTTCTGCTTCTCATGGCCCCTTTTTCTCTCCCTCCCCGGGTCCGCGTTGCATGCTCTCTATTCAAACGCCAGTCGAACCCGGCTGGCGCCGGGAACGGGCCGCTGAGCTGTGTCATTCGTTTCCCCGAGCGGGGATGGCACCGAGCTGGCTGGCCCTCCTTTGTACCATTTGAACTTCGCAGGGCTCTGTTCTCTCAAGCAGAAGCCCCAGACCTGATCCATTCTTGTCCAGTGGCCGCTCGAATCTGGCCTTTGGTGAGATGATCACGGTTTCTTTTGTTTATCTGGCCGTATGCACATCAGAGTGAGAGCTCGCTCCTCAGAGTAAGAAATGCGGACGAGAAATATGAGAAACTTAAGAGGAAAGTTGTCAATTGGATTTGCTCTCGTTAAGAAAAAAAAATTATACTGGGAGTCTCTGAGTCCGCTAACATGGATTTCTGACATAGTCTCCCTTTTAAGGGGAGAAGGTGCCGGTGCACTTACCTCTTTTGGCCGAGCTCACCTGAAGGTCGTAAATGTGGATCTGTTAGCCAGACGTGGGGCCTGGGGAGAGGGCTGCTTTTCGTTGCTCTGACTCG